>NC_054486.1:50696685-55496685 GCF_017639515.1 Carcharodon carcharias
GGAGGGGGAGGCGGGAGGGAGAGGGGGGGAGGATAGTGGGCGGGGCAGGGGGCGGAGGGGCAGGGGAGTGAGGGGGTGGGGCGGTGGCATGGGAGAAAGGGGGCGGGGCGGGGGCACAGGAGAGGGGGGGCGGGGGGGCAGGGGCGGGGAGATGGGGCAGGGGAGAGATGGGGAGGTGGGGGAGAGACGGGCGGGAGGTTGGGGAGAGACGGGCGGGGGGGGAGAGACGGGTGGGGGGAGAGGGGAGCAGCGGGGGGAGAGGGGACTGGTGGGGGCGGTGGGGGTGAAGGGTAGAAGGGTTCAGTGGGGCAGTGGAGAGGACCTGGGGACTCTCCCACCTCCCTCCAGCTGGTCCTGCCGTTCCTCTCACAGATGTCATGAATTATGGTTGACTGGTCTTCAACCTTCCACAGAATATTCATTTTAGCAGTGCAACTTAAAAAACATTTCATCATGGAAGCTGGAGTTTTTGTCCACCACCTCAGTTGGTAATACTCTTACCCCTATAATGAGATGTTCATTGGTTCAAGTCCCACTCCAGGACTTGAACACCAAGATGTAGGCTGACTGTCCACTGCAGTACTGACAAAGTGCTGTACTTTCAGAGGTGCAGATTAGATGTTAAACCGAGGTCTCATCTTCCCTTTCAGGTCAGTATCAAAGATTCTATGGCATTATCTTATTTAAGAGCAGGGAAGTTATTCCCAGTGTCCTGCCAAATATTTAATTCCTCAATTATCGGAAAAATAGATTATCTGGTCATTATCATATCACTGTTTGTAGAAGCTTGCCGTGGGCGAATTAACAGTCCTGTTCCCTACATTACAACAGTGACTACATTTCAAAAAGGCTTTAGTGGCTTTAAAGTACTTTGAATGTTCAGTGAAAAGCAAAACGCAAGTCTTTCTTTTGAAAAAATGTTGGCATTATTTGTATATCCGTTAAAGTGAGATTATCATTAAATCATATTTTGTCTGCTCATCTTGGTTATCAATAATGTGAAAGATGGTTAGCACTTGCTACGAATTATATTGTGCCTTTCACAATCTCAGGAACTCCCAAAGTGTTTTACAGCCAATGAATTAGTTAAGAGTTTTCACTGTTGTAATATGGGGAAACTCAACATCAGTTTGCACAGAAGCAGCAATGAGTTAAATGATCAGAATATCTTGTACCACTATTGGACCCTAGATGCCAGTTCGTTGGATCTTGTTCGCAAGCTTGTTGTAAGTGGTGGCCAATTTGGTACTAATGATAGAGTTGAGTAGCAGACACTTCATAGGTAGAAACTCTTAATTTACAAAGGTACTCACCAGCAACTAAACATGTGCTTACGCTTCAAACTCTATCTCTACACTGCTGCAACTACTAACTGTTGACTGCAGACTACTAACCACAGAGGTAGCCCATTCTACTCTGCTATTGGATACCAAGATCATGTGATCTTCCTTAATAACATTCTTCTTAAAGCTATATTAAACATCAGATTACCCCATCCCTCC
Organism: Carcharodon carcharias; assembly: GCF_017639515.1. Lineage (NCBI taxonomy): Eukaryota > Metazoa > Chordata > Chondrichthyes > Lamniformes > Lamnidae > Carcharodon > Carcharodon carcharias. Next base: position 50,698,188 of record NC_054486.1, read on the forward strand.
CCCTTTACTCAGAAACACATTTTATATTTACAATTACAATTTACTTAAAATAGCAAGATATTTACACTAATAAGTAATTTTCAAATTCAGTCTTTCAGAGGGTTTCCTTATGTGTGTAGAGCGTCTCAGCTCTACAATTTGAGATGTTTTGTACGGAGTTGCCTGAACATCGGGTGCTTCTGTTGTTCCTTCAAGAGCAGATGATACAGATCTGCAGGAGTCCACCGATGTGTCTGAATTGGGTTGAGTTCTCTCAATAGGAAACACTGACCTGGTTGTGGACACTGGTGGAATCATTTCTTGTTGCATAGTTTCTCTCTTCTTCAGATGATCCACATGGTAAGATAGAGGCCCAGTCACTGCACTTACTTCACCTGGTAACCACTTTGGTCCTTCTCCAAAGTTCTTCAAGTATACTGTTTCTCCCACAGTAAATTTTCTCTCATGACTATGCCAATTGTGTCTAGTTTTCTGACTTCCCTGACTCCTTTCCAACTTCTCTCCTAAATTTGGCATTATTTAGCTCAATCTCGTCATGAGATGGCTTTTCATCAATAATTCCACAGGTGTGACACTTGCTGTTGTGTGAGGGGGTGGTCCTGTAATGGAAAAGAAAGCATGCTAGCTTGGTTGTTAAGGAATCTCCAGTTAACTTCTTCATGCCAGCCTTGAATGCTTGAACTGCCCTTTTGGCCTGTCTGAGTAAGGGTGGTACAGTGAAGTTTTCACATGAGTGATACCACTGAGGCTGATAAACCGCTGGAACTCAGCACTCGTAAATGCCATGCCAATGTCAGAAACAACCACTTCTGGTAGTCCATTAATGGCAAAACTTTAATGTAACTTCTCAATTGTAGCAGAAGACGTTGGTGATTTCACCTCATATATGTTCATCCATTTTGAGTGGGCATCAACAATGAGCAGAAACATTGTCCCCATGAAAGGTCCAACATAGTCAATGTATAACTATACCCATGCCCTTCCTGGCCACTCCCTAGGGTGTAATGGAGCTGCTGAAGGTAACTTCTGCAGTTGCTGACATTGCACACAATTCCTCACTAAACTCTCTACTTCACCATCCATCCCAGGCCACCATAGGTTGCTACGAGCTATGGTCTTCATTCGGATGTGCCCTGTGGGCACTATCACTCATACTCCCCACAATAAGATGCCATCCTGGCTAGTTATTTCATGTCTTCTGCTAAAGTATGTTTCATTTCGTCAGATATAGGCTCTTGTGACCAATCATGAAGTACTTGTTCTTGTACCTGTGATAGGACTGGGTCCCTACTTGTCCAGTCTCTAACCTGTCGAGCGCATGAATCTAAGAAACTTAGCAATAAAACAAGTTCCTGTGGAACTGGGACTTCCTCATCCTTTTTTCATAAAGGCAAAAGACTAAGTGCATCAGCATTTGCTATTTGCCTGCCAGGCCTAACTATGAAAGTATACTCGTATGCTGCCAGGAGTAAAGTTTTATTTGTGTTTCTGCGTCTTCTTTCTATGTGCCGCCTTCTTTCTAGAACTGACTTTAATCTTGGCCTTCTTTTTGGTTTCAATATTGCCCAGACTAATCTCAGATGCAAGGTCGACTTGAGTGAACTCAGTGGTTGAATCTTCCAGAATCTCATCATCTGTCTGCTTCTTAGAAAATTCTGCGACTTTTGTCTCCAAAATCTCTGGCTTCATGTAACTGATTCTTCAGCTCTTCCATCCCTTTTTTGTAATTGTTTGCTGCCTCCTGGAAAATTGAGTATCGTCGTCTTCTCTGCCAACTCCTTCTTCAGTTTGGTCAGAGAGGTGCTGAATTCTTTCCATTTCTCTTTGTACTTTTCTAGGGGTACAAACTTTGACCTGAAGGAATTTTATAGTGTGTGAAGGCCTTTCAGAAGGTCTTCTTTTTCCTTTCAGAGGTTGCTCATCTCATCTTGAACTCTGTCCTTAAGCAGGCTTTCTTCAAGTTCCTTCTGCTGTTCTTCCATGTTTTGGCTCAAGACAGCCTGCAGTTCTTCAGGTTGTTGAGTCTTTACACATTCCTTTTCCAAAGCAGAAACACTTCCTGTTTCCTTTTGGAATCTCAGTGGTCCCTCAAGGTTGATTTCCCTTGGCCAGTTTTTCCCTAGGAGGCTTGGTCCTCTGCCTCTCAATACCAGCACTGGTAGTTTTACCAATTGGCTTCCATAATGGACAGTTACTCTATTTATGCCTTTGACTTGGATGACCTTATCTGTGTATGTTTTTTAGTTGGGAAGTTGTTTCTTCTAAATTTAATTGATGTTCACCATTACTCAGATACTTGAAGATATGTTCCCCAATTACTGTAGCGGAAGCTCCTGTGTCCAATGATCTACCATTCACTTTCACTGTTACATAGATTAGTTCTGTTCTTCCAACCTTCAAGTTATACAATGAATAAATATCTGAATTTGTTGCTTCAGACTCTTCTACATTGTAGATCGCACTGCTTTTTTCTTTTGTTTTAATATCTGTTTGTCTCTTCCTTACCTTGTCTCATTATATGTCTGTTTTTCTGACAATAAAAACATTCAATTTTTTTTGAAGTGCCAATCATTGAAAGATTGTTTCCACCTGTATTGATATTACTTCTTGCTTTCACTGCTAAGTCATTTTTTCTCATTTTCCTACTTGGGGGGACTGTTTCCAGCCTCCCGGCAGAATCTTGCACACTTGCCCCTTTTTTGACTGGGGCTTCCCGTCCGATGTGAAGGATGGCGCCATTTTGTGTACCTTGTACGGCTTTCTCTTGCTGCACTTTCCATTGCCTGTGCAAACTCTAGCGCCTTGTTAAAATCCAAACTTGTTTCGGATAACAATCGCTTCTGAATCATGTCCTCATTCGCACCACACACTAAATGAACCCTAAGCATATCGTTTAAGAATGTACCAAACTCACAGTGCTCTGCTAATTGTTTCAAACTTGCCACATAGCTTGCAATTATCTCCCCCTTGAAACTTGAACCCTTACGTAGTTACTGACGGCTTTGGTTGGTAAGGCCCTTCACCAGGTCCACTAATGCATCAAAATTTCTTGAGTCTGGGGCCCTGGTTGCCATCAAACTTCGAATCAAGCCGTAAATCTTATTCGCACAAGTACTTAAGAGGATCGCCTGCTTCTTCTCTTCCTTTGTAATCTCATTTGCTTGGACGCTCAATATAGTGGGATCAATGCCCATTGCTGGATCAAAAGGATCAATTCTTCTGAATTGCGGCATGATGTGAGGGGATTACTTTGACGATTCGAACAGAACTTCTGCTTACACTTTCTGTCCGATTTTGATTCCCTTGTTTTCTTCTGTTTAACTTGTTTAATCCTCGTCGCCAGTTTGTTGGATCCTGTTTGCATGCTTGTTGTAAGTGGTGGCCGATTTGGTACTAATGATAGAGTTGAGTTGTAGACACTTCATAGGTATTTATTTACAAAGGTACTCAGCAGCAACTAAACATGTGCTTACACTTCAAACTCTATCTCTACACTACTGCAACTACTAACTACTTGGCTACTACTAGCTACTCGGCTATTGGATACCAAGATCATGTGATCTTCCTTAATAACATTCTTCTTAAACAGATTACCACCGCCACCCTAGATTATGTGCTCAAGTCTCTGGAGTGAAGCTTGAACCCATGACCTCTGACTAAGGCTACAGTACGACCAAGTTTTTATAACAGAATACAAGAGCCTGCATTTATATAGCACTTTAAGGTAGAAAAAAACATTCCAAAGCTCTTCACAAAGCTATCAATTTTAAAAATGGATGTTGAGCCCAAGAAGGATATATTAAGAGGAGGGACCAAAACTTAATCAAAGATGCGGGTTTTAAGGTGGACCTTACAGCAAGAGTTTGGGGAGGGATGTGGCGAGCGGGAGGGAAGTGAGAGGTAGAGGCAGCAAGTGGGAGAGGTGGTGAGCAGGAGGAAAGTGGTAGTACGATAAGCAGTGAGCAGCAGAGCTCAGAGAGAGAAGTGGTGAGTTGAGATTGGCATTGAGTTGGGAGAGGCGGCGAGGAGATATGCTGAAAGAGAGTAGGTGATTAAGAGTTAGTAAGAGAATTTTTGGGCCAGTTAATACTACTGATCTCGTCATTCTGCTTCAGTTGGTTTTGTAGAATTATTAAAGGAAAATTGATTCCAAAGACATATTAAAAACACAAGGGAGACCAGATCTTCAAATAATAATGCAAAGGTTCTTGTGAGGTTATCTCATGGGACATTTTAAACCATGCATACAGTACTTACAAATATTACTTCTCCCCAATTTACTTTTGTATGCATTGTGAGTGACAGTTTGCTTTAAAAATGGTAAACTGGTTTATAACTTCACAATTCATAGATTTTTAATCTAGAAAAGCTGTAGGTGGAATAAATGCCACTAAGCTGTTCTAATACAGCTACAACACTGGCACCTGCCCAGCAATGTGGAAAATTGCCAGGTATATTCCTTCCACAGAAAGCAGGACAAATTCAACCTGGCCAATTATCGCCCCTCAGTCTAGTCTTGATAATCAGCAAAGTGACACGAGGTGTCATGTACAGTGCTATCAAGCAGCACTAATACAGTAATAACCTGCTCAGTGATGCTCAATTTGGGTTCTGTCAGGGCCACTCAGTTCCTGACTTCATCACAGCCTTGGTCCAAACATGGACAAAAGATGTGAACTCAAGTGGCAAAGTGAGAGAGACTGCCCCTGACATAAAGGCAGCATTTGACTGAGTGTGGCATCAAAGCCCTGCCAAAATTGAAGTCAATGGGAATCAAGCGGAAAACTGGTTGAAGTCATACCTAGCACAAAGGAAGATGGTTGTGGTTTTTGAAAGTTAATCATCTCAGCCTCAGGACATCACTGGAGGAGTTCCTCAGGGTAATGTCCTAGGCTCAATTATCTTCAGCTGCTTGTTCAATGACATTCCCTCCATCATAGGATCAGAAGTGGGAATATTCACTGAGGATTGCACAATATTCAATAACATTCACAACTCTAAGATACTATAGGCATGTCCATAGGCAGCAAGATCTGGACAACATTCAGGCTTGGGTTGATAAGTGGCAAGTAACATTCATGCCATACAGCTGCCAGGCAATGATCATCTCCAACAAGAGAGAATCTAACCATCTCCTCTTGACATTCAATTGCATTACTATCACTGAATCCCCCATTATCAACATTCTGGGGAGTTACCATTGACCAGAAACTAAACTTGATTAACTACATAAATACTGTGGCTACAAGAGCAGGTCAGAGGCTGGGAATTCCGAGGTGGGTATCTCACCTCCTGACTTGGATTCACCTAGTTCTGTTGAAGGGTCATGAGGACCTGAAACGTCAACTCTTTTCTTCTCTGCCGATGCTGCCAGACCTGCTGAGTTTTTCCAGGTAATTCTGTTTTTGTTTTGAAAAAATAAAAGTTGCCTTTTCCACATTTTCTATCAATTCAAAAGGCAAGCCTCCTTAGCTCTTTCAATTTGAGCTTGTCAAATTGAAACAAAGACTCTTGTCTTGTTATGAGCCATCGCTACTAATTCAGCTTTTCTTTCACCAAAGGACTAAAATACAAGCTACAATATGAATTTCATTAAATGCCTCTCTCATGTATGGCAGTATCATTGTTATGGTACCGAACTTAAAACCTAGAGGTCATCAGTTCAAATGCCAACCTGGTAAGTTTAAAATTGAATTCAGTAAATCTGATAATTTGTGTGCTAACATGTTTACCATGTCAATGGCTGGGGGTGGAATTCTTTCTTCTTCTTCCATACCTATTGTAACATTTTAAAAAAAATATATATAGGTTTTTTTGTTTCTACTGCAGGCGTACTCCCACACATTATGGTGCATCAATATCAAGATAATGAAATTCCTTCTGCACACGGTTGGAAAATATTAGAGGGAACATTAGTTGGAACTGGGAGTGACGTTGGACTGGTTCTGGTACAAACCACAATTCTGCAGAGAGCGGGTAGTGAAGTATAACTGTGGCATGGAGTTTTTGGTCGTATTAAAATGTTAAATGGGGAATATATTTTATGTAGTTCAGAGTATAATTTTCCCACTAGGTATTGTTTAATTTATTTGTTACAATAAAAGTCTTAAAACTTGAAATCTTGATGTGAGATTCCTTTGAGTTTAAATCTTTTGTTTAAAGTAAATGGTTAAAGGGAATTCAAATCTCCTGTTTAAACTTATCGGTTTCTACGTGGATCATAACATGATGAATGAGAGAATGCCAGAAATGTAGGACGAGACACAGAGGTATGATTTGGCCATAGGGGCTACACTATCACCATGATAATTTGGGTGGGGTAAGTGGTGGAAAGTGTAGCCAGATAAGGAAGCTTTGCTAAGGGACAAAGTGGCATTACGAGTCAACGTAATTTCAACGCAGGATGTAAATGTGATCATCCACAATAAAGTCAATGAGGGCATGAGCCTTGCTTGTAACTGAATGGATAATCTGCAGGAAATGCAGATTGGTGCAGTGACTGTTGATCTGCTGATAGAATCCAAGGAGACAGTCGTGGAGGAGTGAGCAGTACAGGAAGGAGGATGGCAAAGTTAGCACCTGAGGCACACTGAACAGTAGGTCAACATGAAAAGAGCATGGGCAGTTCGGGTGCTGCCTGTAAAGATGCAGTGACAATTGCCTGAATGGGCTCTTTGCAGATACCAAGAGAACCACAAGTTAGCAGGCATGTGCTTACTAAAGGTGAAATCAAACTTTTGATGGTGGCAGGATAGCACAAGGGCAGAGAAATAGTGATGGGTTTGGATAGGGATAGCATAGACAAAGTGCCTGAAAGGCGATAGGTGAGAGAATGGCATGGCTGGATGAGAAGAGCAGAGGAGAATCCGATGGGGGCTGAGAGAAAATAAGGGATATATTGAGTTTCCAGCCACATATCCTAGCCATCATTAAGACTGTCTATTTCCAGCTTCATAATGCTACCTGACTCCTCCCTGCCTCAACTCATCTGCTGCTGAAACATTCAGCTACACCTTTGTTCCTATTCCAACTCACTACTGGATGGCCTTCCATGTTCTTCTCTCCGTAAATTTGATGTAATCCCAATCTCTGCTGTCTATGTCATAACTCGCAGTGTCTCAGTCACCGATCACCCCATGCTTGCTGTACCACATTGGCTCCAAGTTAAGCAACACCTTGATTTTAAATTTCTAATCCTTATTTTCAAATTTCTCCATGATCTTGCCTCTCCCTATCTCTGTAATCTCCTCCAGACCCACAATCTTCTAAGATATCTGCACTACTCAAATTCTGGCCACTTGAACAAAGCTTCTTATAACAGCTCCACCATTGGTGGCTGCACCTTCACCTGCCATGAATATCCCACCTAAACCTCTCCCATCCTTCACCTTGCTTGCCTCCATTCTGAAGGTTTTGGTTATTTTCCCTCAAATCTCCTTATGTGGCTTGGTGTCATATTTTCTTTTATAATGCTCCAGTAAAGAGTCTAGGGAGGTTTTATCATATTAAAGGGCCTATTTAAAAGGGTCATAGTGTTGTTGTTGTAAACCTCTGCCTATCTGACACCTCTCTTTTAACCTTTAATGTAAAACACCCAAAAGCACTTAACAGGAGTGCTTTCAAACAGAATTTAACAACAAGAGGCTAGAATTGAAGGATTGCAGATATCTCCAGTTGGTTCTAGTGCTGAAGGAGGCTAAAATCAAAGTGTTGCTGGACTGGGAGCCAATGATTGGCAGAAGGCCAGCCAAGAGATCATCAAAATAGTCAAGTTTAGAGGTAACAAAGGCACAGATGAGGGTTTCAGCAGTAGATAGGCTGTTGCAGGGACAGGGGAAGCTAATATTTTGGAAGTGGAAGTAGCAGTCTTGGTGATGAAACGGCATCTGGAGTTAGAATAACTGCTCGGTGTTAAATAGGACAATATTCCATCACAAGGACCATGAACTGAGTACATGTTTAGATGTCATGAGGACAAATTAGATTTGAGTGATTCTGTTGACAGGTGCCAAGGCTCGGATGTGATAAATGAGCACTCGAATGAGTTACTGAGTTTCTAGCACCCATGGAAACGATACTTGAGTATAAATCAAAATAGGGAAGGTGTGCAGAGAAAAAAAATCAGAAAGACGAAAAATTTATAAGTGCTATAAGTCATTATCAGGAAATTAAAATATGTTCATTTGACTAAAACAACGTGCAACAGAAGCATTGAAATTATATCTTCATTTTTTCTACTTTACAATATAAAGCGTTACTTACATTTTTGATGAAATGGCCAATTTGTATCCGGATAGTCTGTAAATCAAGGACAAAACTGTTTTCTATTTTGTGGGCAGCTTTTTTCTTAGTACTCAGCTGGTGTTCTGTTAAGAATAAAGTTAAGTAATAAAGCAAAACTGTCTTTAGACTTTACTTAAAACCATGCACACCAACAGGTTACATTATTTATACTTACTGTTATTATTTTCAGTTGCAACTTCAACTCTTGAATCAATAATTACTGATAATTTTTTAACCTCATCAAAATCTTTGTTTAATGCTGAGGATATCACTTTCTCTTCTATCTCCTGGTGAGTAGTTTTCTCCTTCTTTATATCATGTGGATCCTCTTGTAAGCGATTTCCTAATTTACTTTCCATCACAACTTTGACAGGTGCTTTCTCCGAATCAGGTATTTTATCTGACAGGTTTAAGGTAGGCATTTCCAGTATCTGTTTCTCCGTTACTTCTGAAATAATGTCTTTGGTCCCCTTCTGCTCCTGCACATCTTTGTTCATTTGACCATTCTTACCAAGAATTTCAGAACTTTGCTCATTGTTTGTAAGACCAGCCTCTAAAGTGTCTCGTGAACTGAAGCCATCTGCAAAATAAATAATAAAGTGTTTGTTGTCTCCAATTATCCGCAGTGATATGTTGAAAATGCTCTTGGATGCTTGATTTTGATGGCCTGAAAATTGATAGCAAAAAATTAGCAGAGATTCTGATAGTGATCTGATGAATTAGAGATAAGCATTGTTTTTGGATTAGAAATTTTGAAGCGAACAACAAAGAAAATATATTGTTGTAATGGATGTAGTGTAATGTCAACATAGAAAAAATTGTACGTCATCTATTATTGTAGGAAGCATGAAAGCATAAAATCTATCTTTAAAAATCTACTGTTAAGTTGATTAAAGACGACTTAATGCTTATGCGAATGAAACATTGCTATTTTCTTCCAAAGTCTACCTATCCTCTATACTTTTGATTTTTCTCCCCTCTGGTGTCTCCAGTTGATGTATCACCTCTGGGTTCAGAGAACAAGCAGGGCACTCTACTTCTAGATTTCTACTAATGCATCAACAACAACTTAAACTTATAATAGCATCTTTAATGTAATGAAACATCCCAAGGTGCTTCACAGGAACATTATAAAACAAAGTATGACACCAAGCTACACCAAACCAGGCATCAGAATTTCCTGGCAATGCCATTTCTGATCTTCCCTCTACCCCAATTGGGGAAACAATTGTCCTTTTGGCAACACTGAGTAGTCATGCAAGTTTAGAATTGGAGCTGTGTCACACCACTGCATATAACTGCTCAGTGCACTTTACCATGACAGACAAGTACCTTCAATTGAATTTGCAGTGTTATTTAAATCTGAGTAGTATATTACAAGATCTGAGCATTTTCTTTTATTGCCTTCTCTGTTGGAGAGGTGTAAATAAACTTGTTCAGATAACAAAACAAAAACAGAATTACCTGGAAAAACTCAGCAGGTCTGGCAGCATCGGCGGAGTAGAAAAGAGTTGACGTTTCGAATCCTCATGACCCTTCAACAGAACTGATCTTTCTTTACAAGGGAAGGGAAATATAAGCTGGTTTAAGGTGGGGGGGTGGGGGAGTGTTAGGATAGGAGCAGATCATCAAAAGATGTCACAGACAAAAGAACAAAAGAACACATAGGTGTTGAAGTTGCTGATATTATCTAAACAAATGAGCTAATTAAGAATGGATGGTAGGGCATTCAAGGTATAGCTCTAGTGGGGGTGGGGGAGCATAAAAGATTTAAAAATAATGGAAATAGGTGGGGAAAGAAAAATCTATATAAATTATCGAAAAAAAAGGAAGGGGGAAGAAACAGAAAGGGGGTGGGGATGGAGGAGAGAGCTCAAGACCTAAAGTTGTTGAATTCAATATTCAGTCTGAAAGGCTGTAAAGTGCCTAGTCGGAAGATGAGGTGCTGTTCCTCCAGTTTGCGTTGGGCTTCACTGGAACAATGCAGCAGGCCAAGGACAGACATGTGGGCAAGAGAGCAGGGTGGAGTGTTAAAATGGCAAGTGACAGGGAGGTTTGGGTCATTCCTGCGGACAGACCGTAGGTGTTCTGCAAAGCGATCGCCCAGTTTATGTTTGGTCTCTCCAATGTAGAGGAGACCGCATTGGGAGCAACAAATACAGTAGACTAAGTTGGGGGAAATGCAAGTGAAATGCTGCTTCACTTGAAAGGAGTGTTTGTTCAGATAATGGCTGCCTGCTGTAAATCCATGAGTTAATCTTTTCTCAGTGCAATACATAACAGAAAGATGGTGACGAGGCTGGGTTAGAATTCTGTTTTACATATCACTTGAAAGGTGAAGATTTGACACATTTTTGGAACTCATAAATTTGATTTCGAGGACGTATGAGCAATTCGAAAGATTGCTCTGTGTGCACATCATGTTCAGGTACACACTGAGTCAGCATGTTACGTAATGGAAATGACACTGAAAGCTATCTGAGGGAGGAATTCAACCCTAACAAAAAGGACTGGTATAATCATGAACGAATGTTACACATTTGGCTGAAAGCAAATAAAATAGATGACAATAAAGTAAATGTTTTCCTCACCATGATGGGGCCAGATGCTTTTGAGGTGGTGCTTAACCAATGTTGCCCATGATACCCCTGTACTATGGAATATGCTGAAATTAATGAGATTCTGGACTTTTTGTGCCATGATTAAGAATGAGATTGCAGTGAGAATTGCATTCAGTGAAAGGAATCAGTTGCGAAGTGAGACTGTGCTATGGCAGATTACATTCTCGAATTAAGAACCTCTCTTGTCTCTGTGGGTATGGCACAAACATAGAAGTAAATCTTAGAGACATCTTTGTAGGAGGCCTAAAGAACAATAAAATCCAGGCCAAGCTTTTGTGCAAATGCAATAAGCTGATGTGGAAGGAGGCCTGCGATGAGGCCACAGCCATGGAAACGGCAGAAAAATGGCAAATTACAAAGGAGTTCTTTGCTTGAGATAGCAGAGGAGGCTCAAAGGATTTCAGCAAGATTCAGGCCACAGCAGCCAAGTTCATAGTCTCAGATCAGAAATTTAGATGCTGTCATTGCCATGGAACCATCAATCGTTTAAGTGCCCCCATTTCCAGTCAAAGTGTTATGCATGTGGCAAAGTCAGTCATATCCTGATGACATGCAGGAGCAGAGGAAACAGTAATGTTCCAGGCCATGGTAAAGCTCCATGTCACAGCCATGCACCAGGTTAAAGCTGTGTTAGATCTAAAGCTAGTTCAGGAGTCTGGAAATCCTCCAATGCACATATGATATAAATGGAAACATATTGTGCAGGAAGATCAAGAGCTGTATGACATGGAACAAGATGATAAAATTCCAGCCCCCACAGTAAAAGCAAGACAAAGTGAAGATGATAAAAGGCATGACACTTAGAGAGTTAAGTGCTGGTCAGAAGGTCATGGTGGAAAAACTACTTATGTCATAAGGAGAATTACATGTTTGGAGTTGTTGTAAAGAGACTAAGTGCATTCAGATATCATGTGAATTTAAAGAGACACTCTGTCAGTATCATGTAGATCATTTGCTTGAAAGTGGAAATCTGACAAGGGCAGAGCATGAGAAACCTCCTAAAATCTAAATTCCTCCCACAGCCCAAAGTAAAAATCACAAAAAAACTGAAAGTTTGCCTATAGCACATAATTCATTGGTACAGAAAATGAACCAGGGTCTTTGATTAAGACAAATCAATTGATGTCACAGTCCCAACCATGAGCGAAGTTAGTAGTAAAAGTCAAAGTTCAGATTTTACATCGTCAGAGATGTTGAGAGAGCAGAGTCAAACTAATAGAAATGGAAGGAGGAGATACCCAAACAGAAAGAGAAAGAAGCCAGATAGGTTAATTGAAAGTATGTTAGAAGGATGAAGAAAAAAGTTGTTCTCGTCATTATTTCTCGACAAATGATGATATTTTTGTTAAATACTTACTGGTGTTAAGGAAAAACAATTTTTTACATGTAAATTACTCTTTTGTAGTATCAGTCATATATGTTTTAGTTTCGATTACCGTCAAACAAGTATGCAATCCAACCTGTCAAATTTTCAGGTATTAATGATGTTGGTTTAGTCATATTGTATTTTGGGAACCTAAGTACGTGTACTATTTTAGTATATTTTTTTTAAATGGGGAAGGGGTGTAGTATATAGCAAGGTCTGAGCATTTTGCTATATTACCCTCGCTGGTGGGGCAGTGTAAACGAAGTTGTTCATATAGTGGCTGCCTGTTGTGTTAATATTTTCTCAGTGCAATACACAACAGTGAGTTTCCTGAATAATTAAAATACCAAATATTTTCAGATAGGCTTGGACCACAGTAAATTATTAGCTGCCTCCACAGCTCAGTAGGTAAGTGCAGTGCCTGGTAATGTTACTGAGCTATAAAGATGAAAGCCCAAGATCCAATTGCTAGTCTGTATGAATGAGCTGGTCTTTAGTGGGCTGGCAGTGAAGACATTTCCTTCAAGTCCCTGCAGCAGGGTTCAGAAAGGTTTCCCAAGTTTCCTGTGCTTGATCATTGGTGCCGTTTCCAGCATAAGCAAAGTGCTTAATGTTGAGTGAGGACACGATTAGACTTAGCTGTGATCACTTCCATGGTCAACTAGCCTGTCTTCACTCACACTTTAGGCTCACACATCAAGAATGATCAATGATACCCATAGAACCATACTCAGCAAGAGGCACCAGCTTAGGAGGGGAGAGGACTGAAATAAGAAGAAATCACATTAAATACAAAGTCAGTCCCTCTGATAGGGTATGGTGATTGAACTGGTGACACTGGTATGCAACCCAGTTCTTGTTGGCTGTTGATCTATGGGAGTGAATTGCAAGTGAATTACTCAAAGAAGACAGAAGAATGCCTAATTTGAGAAACGGGAAAAAAAATCACTGTTGTAGGTATTGGTGGTCTTCTGATACTGTGGTTAGGGCACACCATTGGAGCACTGCAATGGTTGTGTTATACCTAATCTGGAATTGATGCTGACTCTGTGCACAAAGTGGGAAGGGGTTCAATTTTACAGTGCTAACGTTATACAAGTGGAATTCACCAAAATACACATCAAATGTATGTTTAAAAAGTGGCTACTCTTTTTTTCTTTTAAAAACACAAACATGCATTACCCCCATTAACTCATTATCCAATACCTTTAATGCTGCTGGAACTAGAGACATTTGAGGTGCATTTCATTTTGATGGCAGTTAGAGTATCTTGTAGTTTTTGAAACATCTCTGTATCTTCGCTATGTTGCCTTTCAATCATTCTATAATCAATATTTGCAGCATTCTTGTCACATTTGAAGTCTTTGTTTTGCCAGAAACTCTCTTCAAAAGTGTTTACATTTTGGAGAATGTTATTAAAATCATTATTACAATTCTCATTCTCTAAATGTTCAAGAATTCCTTCCAACCATAAGAGCTTGGCTTTTTCAAAGCATCTTTCCAAATATTGCAGATGGGCAATACTCATGTGCTTTCTTAGGAATTTAAGATTACTATCAAAATTTGTCCTGTCAAACGATGTATCTTTTACTCTGAGCTTCTCAAACTGATTTTTAGCCTCATCTAAAAGGGCGTCTATTCCCCAGAATGAGAAACTGCCAGTTTGGTGGTCATTGGATTCAATATCTCTTGCCGTTTCTGTTTCTTTATCAGCGATATCTCCTGTTTTATGTTTATTTTCAGTACTTGCAGAAGTAGCTTCATTTCCATTTTCAGTGGCAGCATTTGGATCAGTCTTAACTGCTGTGCTTAACTGGTTTGTACCTTGCTTTTTATGAGTGGAGGTGGCTATCAGCTTTCCAGAATTACCCTGTGTTTTAACTTTCCACAAGTTTGCGGAAACAGGATCAATGGATGGTTGTGTTTCTTTCTCATTTATTATACTATTAGTCTCCCAGTAGTTATCATTCATTTTATCTTTTCTTGTTTCTTCAACAATCTGCTGCAGTTCAATTTTAGTATCAGTGTCTTTGTCCCCACCAAAATACACTTCAGAATGATTCAGATTCTCTGAAAGCAGTGAATTTACAAGTTCTACTGGAGATTCAGGTTCCATAGATCTATGCATCTTGTTTCTTTTTTCACTATTTATGGTGGTGTTACTGACATTGGTTACATTTTTTTCTTCTCGTGACAAATCCTCTGTGGTGACTAAAACAGCTGATAGTTTTACTGATTCTAAAGTTACCCCTTTATCTCCTAAGTTTTTTTGTTGATTGAAAGAGTTTTCTCGAGTCAGGGTTTTGCCATCATTTGAAACAGTGAGCTCTTCAGATTGTGAACTTGATAAAGGATCTGGTAAGGTTTGTTCTTTGTCTTCCAGATTGTCCTGTAGTAAGGATTCTGTGTTATCTGTTATAGTAAACAGCTTTGATGCTAAATTGGAAGTTCTACATTGTTTCTGTAAAGCACAGTCTTTATCATCCATTTTTTCCTTTAGCAGAAGTTTATATTTAACTGAATTAGTATGTTGCTCAGACTGTAGAGGTGTCAAAACATTTGGCTGGAAATTTTCCTTATTAACATGCAGTTTTTTAGACAAAGCATATTTACTATGATCTGAGAAAGAAAGCCAGTTAGGTTCAGAAGTATAAGTTACTTGGTGTTCTTGCAAGTCTTGTCCATTGTGTTTATTTGGTGAAAAGGATTTATCACCATCTGGAGTAGCCCGATTAGATTCAGATTTTAAGGGTAGATATTTTTTGAAAACATTTTCTTCTCCATGCAAGCATTCCTGTAATTCAGCCTCACCATGATCCAAAGTAAGCAGATTGGATTCAGAGTCTAATACTGGGTCTTGCTGTTGCAAGGTGGTTCTGTCGCTGTATAATTTTTCCTGTGGCAGAGCCCTAGTATGATCTGCAGCAGGCTGCAGAGACTGTATTCTCTGGGTTTGATCACACAGTTGTTCCTGTGATGAAGGATCATAGGTATTTGTAGCTATGATCTGTTTATCGACCAAACTTGATGGATACATTTCCTCTAAAACTAGTTTATCCTTCTTTGATAAAGGATTGTTATGGTCTAAAAATTGCTGCTTTGCTGATGTTAAATGTTGTCCTTGTGTGATGGCTTCTTTGTTCTCCGATTCATCCTGTGAAGAAGAGATGAACTTAGAAAGTTCATCAAATTCAGAATTGAAATGTTGCTGTTCAATATAAGTTTGTGCCTGGGATAAAAGTTTACTGTTATCTGAAATGTCAAACTGTTCAAATTCCATGGTTGATGTAACATGTTGCTGTTGTGAGATGTGTTGCTCATGATGCAATTCTTCCTCTGGCAATTGATTATCTATAATAGTAATTTGTTGCAAGTCTGATTTCATTACTATGTGCACTTGTGAAAACTTTTCTTGATTTTGTAAGGTAGTCAGTGGCATAGAATCAGTAGCATTTGAAATAAGCTGTTCAGACTCCAATCTGGATACTAAATTCTGTTGTAAACTTTCTTCAGCTTGTAATTTGTCCCTTGCTGGAAGTTTTGCATTGTTTTCCACTATAAGAAGTATAGTTTCTGAACGTGGATCTCCAGCAGGTGTCAATTCTGAGTCTGACATTAAATGTTGTTCTTCCTCAGACAACTGTTTTTGTATTAAAGATTCATCTTTATTGACAACACTATATTCTTCCACTGAGATTAGATCATGGTTGTGTAAAACTTCCTGCTCACAATGCAATTTTTCTTCAATATGTAGGTTTTCATGTGTCACAGAGCTCATGTGACCTGAACTATGTTGCTTAATTTCTGAAGAAAATTTTAAATGTTCTTGCAAATGTTCCTGAGTCATAGGTTTATTATGTCCCATGAGTTTTGAATCTGGCTTTAAATTTTGCTTTTGTAAATTTTGGACTTTTAATTTAACATCTTGAAACTTTGATGTTATGCCATCAAAACTGAAACTGTTTTTTAAACCATTTGTAGAAACTAACGACTGTGTGTTTTCACTTCTTATTTCCCTATGTTCCTTCGCAGCCTGCTGCAAACCTTCAGACTGGCAACTAATATCATTCTCCATTGTACATTGACTCAGTTCTGGGTACTGGATTGTTTCTTTGTTTATTAATGAATCAACAATCAATGCATCTCCTTCACTTGGAACCTGATTCATTATATGTAAAAGAGAATTTTCTTCAGATTCACTATTCATTGTGTTTTCATTATCTTCAATGGCGTTTTTCTTTGTTTTTTCTAGTGGATCAGAAGCCAGATGATTTTTATTGGTTTGACCAGACATTAATATATCACTTAAACCAAAATGAAACCATTGTGATTTTGACCCATGATTATCCAGTATATTTTCTTTACCTTCATCAATATTTTCTTTGGGTTCTTCTTTCAAGGTAGCAGCCTGATCTTCATTGCTTTGACCAAAGCCTAATGTTTCAGTTAAACCAAAGTGATACCATGGTGATGGCTTTGATCCATCAATGTCTTTTGTATAATCTTTGTTATTGCTGCCAATGTTTTGTGTTTCTTCTGATGCACTGGAAGTTTGATCTTCACTGTTTTCACTAAATCTAAAAGTGTCACGTATTGTATTAAAGCGAAACCACCATGTTTTTGAATCATCATTATCCATGGCATTCTCTTCCCCAACACTTTCTGTTTCTTTGGATATGCCTGAATTCTCAGCTTTTTTGATTCGGCGAAACCGTAATTTGTCAGTTAAATCAAATGACAACTGATCGTTATTCATTAAATTTTGTGTATCTTTGTTGGTGTTTTTCGATGTTTTTTCTGAACTACTAGGTTTTAGCCCTAGTTCATCTGAAACTGAAAGGTCAGACATTTTGTTTTCCAAGTTAGATACTATAATTTTACTGGAGTCTGTTGAGTAATCAATAGAATATGACTTTACAATTTCATTCTTATCTTTATTTTTACCATCATCATTGGTGGATGAAACATCTTCTGGTGAATCACTGATGGAGCTGAACAATTTGGACAAACCACCAATCCAGCCTGACTTTTCAGAACCAAGGTTTTCTTTGTCCTCATAATGCTCATCATTATTTAGTTCTTCAATCACTTCAGATATTGCAGTGTCCTCACTATAGTCCAACGCAATTTTTCGACTTTTAAAGGAGGTTAGCTGTAAAAGCCGGTCAGTAGGTTCTGCAATCTTTTTATCCAGATTACTTTCCAAACCAAACCACCTGCTAATTCTAGATTTAATCCAACTAGATTCCTCTTGTACAAATTTAAATTCTTCATTACTTTCAGATGTAATTGTTGTGGCTTCATTGATTTCCTGCCCTGCATGCTCACTTTTTGTATCAACATATTCACTGTATGCAGATCCAGGACCTGCGGCTAAGTTGAATTCATTGTTATCTTTATGTTTGGAGACACTTTCTTCACTTAATTGATTCAGGTGATCAGCTGGTGAAAGAAACTCATTTATTTGCGCAATCGCATGAGTTACTAGACTTGGTTGAAATTGTTCTTTACCAGTTGTCATCTCTAACTCAGTATCATCTGCAGTAAGATGTGTTTTTTGATATTGCTCTTTATAAAGATTAATTAAATTGTCCACAGGTTCATCTTTAGCAGAATTACCTTTGTAATCCTGGTTGTAATTGTTAGGGTCGGATTCAAGTCGTAATGTGGCTTTTATTTCTTCTGGTTTTGGAAATGAATTTTCTCCATATTCATCACCAACTGAATTTCTTTCTTCACTTTCAGTGGAATAATCACTTCCATCAAGGCAAAGGAAATCACTTTCCTGAAAGAAACATGCACAGTCTTAAGTTTGTACTTCTGATTTAGTGTCTTCAGTTAACTTTTTGTTATTCTGCACTTTTTGCATATGGATGATTTTGATTTGGAGGTATGGACTGACAGTGGAATAAGTACATCCGAGATAAAGATAAGGGATGGAAAGTATGTGTTGAAGTTGGAAGTTTAAGAAATGCTAATTTGAAGAATTTATTTTGAGAAGGGCTATTCTGAATAAATATGGATTAGGTTAAAATAATTAAAATGAAAGCTGAAATAAAATAGAAAAGATCATAAAAACATGTTTATGTATTTATGTTTGCATTGTGAAGTTACTGTTACTATAAAAAGCTAGACCTGATATGGAATAAATTTATTACTATGATCTGTGTTTATTTCAGTGTCCACTGAAAAAAAACATACATTAAATGAGTTCACTACTTCCCTGTCGTGCTGATTGTTTTAGGGTTAAGTGCTCAGAATTAACATATTCATTTGGTTTACCATGCCAAATTAGACAATCAAGGTTAATTTTCTACAGCTCCTCACACCCCGCTTCCTGTAAGGACTCCATCCCATTCTCTCAGTTCCTTCGCCTCCGTCGCATCTGTTCCGATGATGCTACCTTCAAAAACAGTTCCTCTGACATGTCCTCCTTCTTCCTTAACCGAGGTTTTCCACCCACGGTCATTGACAGGGCCCTCAACCGTGTCCGGCCCATCTCCTGCGCATCCGCCCTCACGCCTTCTCCTCCCTCCCAGAAACATGATAGGGTCCCCCTTGTCCTCACTTATCACCCCACCAGCCTCCGCATTCAAAGGATCATCGTCCGCCATTTCCGCCAACTCCAGCATGATGCCACCACCAAACACATCTTCCCTTCACCCCCCTTATCGGCATTCCGTAGGGATCGCTCCCTCCGGGACACCCTGGTCCACTCCTCCATCACCCCCTACTCCTCAACCCCCTCCTATGGCACCACCCCATGCCCATGCAAAAGATGCAACACCTGCCCCTTCACTTCCTCTCTCCTCACCGTCCAAGGACCCAAACACTCCTTTCAAGTGAAGCAGCATTTCACTTGCATTTCCCCCAACTTAGTCTACTGCATTCGTTGCTCCCAATGTGGTCTCCTCTACATTGGAGAAACCAAACATAAACTGGGCGACCGCTTTGCAGAACACCTGCGGTCTGTCCGCAAGAATGACCCAAACCTCCCTGTCGCTTGCCATTTTAACACTCCACCCTGCTCTCTTGCCCACGTCTGTCTTTGGCTTGCTGCATTGTTCCAGTGAAGCCCAACGCAAACTGGAGGAACAACACCTCATCTTCCGACTAGGCACTTTACAGACTTCCGGACTGAATATTGAATTCAACAACTTTAGGTCTTGAGCTCCCTCCCCCATCCCTACCCCCTTTCTATTTCCCCCTTCCTTTTTTTTCCAATAAATTATAAAGATTTTCCTTTTCCCACCTATTTCCATTATATAAAAAAAAACCCCACTAGAGCTATACCTTGAGTGCCCTACCATCCATTCTTAATTAGCACATTCGTTTAGATAATAATATCACCAACTTTAACTTTAACACCTATGTGTTCTATTGTACTATTGTCGTTGACATCTTTTGATGATCTGCTTCTATCACTGCTTGTTTGTCCCTACAACCACACCACCCCCCCTCCACCTCTCTCTCTCTCTATCTCTCCGCCCCCCACACACACACCTTAAACCAGCTTATATTTCAACTCTTTCTTGGACTCGAACTCAAGTTCTGTCGAAGGGTCATGAGGACTCGAAACGTCAACTTTTTTCTTCTCCGCCAATGCTGCCAGACCTGCTGAGTTTTTCCAGGTAATTCTGTTTTTGTTTTGTTTTGTTCCAGGTTTTTCCAGGTAATTCTGTTTTTGTTTTGGATTTCCAGCATCCGCAGTTTTTTTGTTTTTATCTAATTTTCCAAATGTTGTAACTCAAATATTTCTGCTCCAGGCGAAACTATATTCTACCAAAATTAAGAGTTAATTGGGTCGATCTTAAAATGACCTATTTTGAAAACTTTGTAACAGACTATTACCATGAAACATTGAATATAACAAATATTAAGTTACATTCAAGTACATCAATTTACAGGTTACCTTGGTTGGCAGTTCTATTTCAGTCGATACTAAGACATCTTCAACTAGAACTGCATCTTTCGGAAAATACCCAAATTGTTTTCCTATCTAAAATAAAACAAAGTAATCACAAGTTAACTGAGGAGCATCATAAAGGTTTACATGTTGGAAAAGCAGCACTTTGTGTATGTATTCTATGAGTGACCAAAAAGATTACACAGTGTAATTAGTCATTCATATCTTGTTCCATTGTATGTGGCATACTGTAGTTTAGGCTCATACTCATCAAACTCAGTTAATGTTCAGAACCTCAGTTCTAGTTACTGAAAACATTGCATAAACAAAGAAGTACAATTTTTAAAATATATATCTGACCCACGTAAGAAATACAAATCACAGAACTTAGGAATTATTTAAGCCCACTGAATCGGTAAACAATGGTAACAATTAATTCTATTGAGTTCATGTTGTTTAATAAAAACAACTTGCATTTATATACTGCCTTTAATGTAGCAAAACATTCTAAGGTGCTTCAGAGGAGCTTTATTAAATAAAAACTGACAACAAGCCAAATGAGATATTGGTACAGGTGATTAAAGGTATTGTCAAAGAGAAAGGAATCAAGGAGGATAGAATAGTGAAGAAGTGGCAAGGATCAGGGAGGGAATTTGAGAGTGCATAGCTTTGCTAGTGAAGGCATGGTCTTCGACGGTGGGCTAAAGAAGTGTGTGAAACACATGTGGCCAGGGTTGGAGGAGTAAAGAGTTTTTAGAGGGTTGGAGGAGGTTGCAGGAAGGCAGGGGAGGGATTTTAACATGAAGATAAGAAAAGGTGATGTTTGAGGGATCATGGGAGAGTGCTTTAAGGTAACGGTTGGTAACAAGAAGCCTGGAGTCCTCTTTGTATTCCAGAATGATCCTGCAGTTATGAGCAGTTTTAGTAAAACAGAGCCCAATAATGTTTGATGTGGTTCAACCAGATCTGGTGATGAAGGGCTAAATCAGTTGTGGGCTATTTATGTTCAAATCTGAAGCCATTAGCTTTAAGGGAGTGAAGATGAGGGCTGTACCTTGGGGAACAATTGTGATGGGAGAAATTAAGAGTTTTACTGGGACGAGGACATCAAAGGTGGAGATGAGGGTGTGACTTCGAAAATGGTCCTGGGGTGAGGGGGGTGCGGGGTGTGGGGGGTTGTAATCCAAAAAGAAAAGAGGCTGAGCCAAAGAGGAAGTTAGTGGAAGGGGTGACAAAAACCTTTTCCAAAATGATGGGTTTTATGGAGGATCATATAGAAGATGAAGCTCAAGAATTACAGCATCTTTAGGGAGGGATTCCAGAGAGTAGAGATGGTGTTTTTTTAGGAATGGCCATCAAGGGAGAAAAAGGAATGTACAAGAGGCCAGAGTCAGAGGGATGCGTGGTTTAGACTGCCCATCGCTACCCATGTAACCTTGCCCATGCTGGCCCCTCCTCCACTCTTCTGCTCCCAAAACTCACATCCATCAGATTACCTTCAGAATTACTTGTTATAAAACTCTCCTGGTTGGCCTTCCATCTTCCACCCTCTATAAAATCATAAGCTCACAAGAAATAGGAGGAGGAATAGGCCATTCAGCCCATCAAGCCTGCTCCACCTTCAGGATCATGGGTGATCTGATTGTGGCCTTAGTTCCATTTTCCTGGCTGACCCCCCTCCCCCACCCACCGCATAACCTTTCTGGCTAATTCAGTCTTGAATGTATTCAATGAGCCTCTAGTGCTCTCTTTGAAGAGAATTTTAACGACCCTCCAAGAGAAGAAATTTCGCCTCGCCTCAGTCTTAATTGGGAGACCCCTTATTTTTAAACTGTGCCCCCTAGTTCTAGATTCCCCCATGAGGGGAAACATTCTCTCAATAGCATCCATCCTATCAAGCCCCCTCAGAATCTTATATGTTTCATTAAGTTCACCTCATTCTTCTAAACTCCAATAGGCCCAAATGAAAATAGGCCCAACCTGCTCAACCTTTCCTCATAAGACAATGCCTTCATTCCAGGAATCAGCCTAGTGAACCTTCTCTGAACAACTTCAAATGGAATAATATGCCTCCTTAAAAAAAGACTAAAACTGTACACAGTACTCTAGGTACAGTCTCACTAATGTCCTGTACAGTTGTAGCAAGACTTCCCTACTTTTATATTCCATCCCCCTTGCAATAAAGGCCAGCATTCCATTCACCAGTTAATTACTTGCTGTACCTGCATGCTAACTTTTTATGATTCATATACATGAGCAGATAGATCCCTCTATCCTGCAGCATTCTGCAGTCTCTCTCCATTTACTTAATATTCCTCTTTTCTATTCTTCCTGCCAAAGTGGACAATCTTACATTTTCCCACGTTATACTCCATATGCTAAATTTTTGCCTACTCACTTAATATATCTATTTCCCTTTGCGATCCTCCTCACAACTTGCTTTCCTACTCAGCTTTGTGACAGCAACAAATTTGGCTACAATACAGTTGATACCTTCATCCAAGTCATCTTTATAGATCATAAATAGCTGAGGCCCCCAGCACTGACCCCTGTGGCACCTCACTAGTTACTGGTTGCCAATCTGAAAATGATTCATTAATCCCGACTCCCTATTTCCTATTGGTTAGCCAATCCTCTATCTCTGCTAATATATTACCCCCAAAACCATAAGCTCTTATCTTGTGCAGTTACCTTTTATGTGGCATCCTATTAAATGCTTTTTGGAAATCCAAATACACTACATCTACTGGTTCCTCTTTGTCCACCCTCTTGTTACATCCCAAAAGAGCTTTAATAAATTTTTCAACCACAATTTCCCTTTCTCAAAACCATGTTGACATTGCCTGATTGTATTATGGATTTTCTAAATATCCTATGACTACCTTCTTAATAATGGATCCTAGCATTTCCCCAATGACAAATGTTAGATTAACTGGCCTATAGTTTGCTGCTTTCTGTCTCCCTCCTTTTACAATTTCACTTTTCTAATCTGTTGGGACCTTTCCAGAATGTAGGGAATTTTGGAAGATTAGACCCAATGTATCCACTATCTCTGCAGCCACTTCTTTTAAGACCCTAAACTTGAGTTCATCCACAATTCTGCTGTTGCTGCCCATTGCCTTACCAGCATCAAGTCCCATTCGCTCATTATGCCTATGCTTGTTGACCTACATTGGCTCCTGGATCCAACACTGTCTTATTATTCTTATGTTAAAATCACTATATAACCTCACTATATGTGTGACCTTCTCCAGTTTTCTACAAACTTTGTTTTGCACCTGCTCTGGCCTCTTGTACTGCCCCCACTCCCTTCACTCCACCATTGGCAGACATGTCGTAGCCATAGAATTCCCCACCTAAAGCTCTATGCTTCTCCATCTCGCCCTCCTTTAAACACACTTCTTTGACCAAATGTTTTAGTCACCTATCCTAATATTTTCTTCTTTGGCTCAGTGTCAATTTTGCCTGATTACACTCCTGTGACATGCTTGGGAGGTTTTACCATATTAAATGCACTATGTAAATGTTGTTGTAGGTCTCGAGGAGGTTAGATATAAGAAGGGATGAGGCAATTAAGCAATACACTGCATACATATATCAGTAGCAGAATCATGGAAGAAAAATGACTTGAAGATGTGTGAACATAATGAAACAAATGTATAAGATTGTTAATCCACAAAAATGGAATATGAGAATATATTTTGAAACAAAACAATGAATCACAGAATACAATACTTACACTTCCAGCCCATAAATCATCTCTTTTCCCAGCCAACTTAAAATAAACAAATATAGAGTCTCCAGACTTGAAAGTAAGGAATCTACAATCGTAACCTGTGTAGTCCATTCTTGCTTGTACTCTACTCAGGTATCCTGCATAAACACCAAGAGCAGATTGGACCAAAGAGTTAAAAAATACATAATTCCTTCAATAAATCATAAATAGTTTGTTTCTTTAGTATTATCTAAAAGGTACATATTGTTTAAATTGTTAATTTTGTACTTCACAAATTATATGTTAAGGAAACTTGTCCTGGTACATGCTCTATAATCTCAAAATTTTGCTAAAGAAAACCCATCTTAACCTTGGGAATCCTTATAGTAAAATGCATACACAAAGGAGCCAATGTCATGTAACCACACAAAACTAGAAAGGATAGTTGAATCTTAGGAAATACAAAATATTTAGACAAAATATATATATAAGTGGATGGAACAACAGTCAATTAAATTCATTACAACATTCATATGTATTCATATAGATTACTTAACAATAAAAGATGTCCTAAGGCACTTCACGGAGGAACATGAGTGTAAATAAAGTACTAACACAGGAGGAAAAAATGGATGACATCACTACTTCATAAATAATGACACAACAGCCAAGGCTAAATTGAAAGAAAGTTTGGGTTGTGGGTAAACTCAAAGATTAACAGGCCCAAGCACTGTACAACAGCAACCAGCAGGCAGAATAGGATGCCGAGCTCTAAAGCCAAAATAGTATAAATCGGAGGAAGTCAGAGTGTCGGCAGATTACACATTGATAGTACAGTAAATTTCCCATGTCATTGTCTCTCAGCTGTCTAACTTCTGTGGAAACCACCCCCCATATGCAAGCAGGATTTCAACCTAAATCACAGCACAGCAGCCAGATAAGTTCCAAGGAAAATTTCCCTCGCTGAGAGAGATCGAAGGAGGTTCAAAAACGTTCTGTTTTAGTCAACGAGACACAAAAGCAGAAATTCAAGCACTGGGCATGATGCAGGGAAGTCATGAGGGCTGTTCGGAAGTTTGAATTAAGACTTTGAGACACAAAGTAGACGGCAATGAGCTGGTATGGAAAAGGCAGATCCACTTCAAACTGAATGAGATAGGACAAGGCGAATGTAAGTCTGATGGCAGGAAGTTCATCACGTTACAACAAGCAACATATGGAATAGAAGTCCAAGAAACTGCCAAAAGTCGAAAAAACGGTATGATGGATAAAAGGGAGCTGTGTGCTATTTCTTGCCGGAAGTGCCAAAATTTGTGAAGTGGCCTTCCGAATCTTTAACACAAATGGAAGTGTACAAGGTCACTTACTTTCACATTCAGAATCTCCACACATCTTTAGGTCAGATAATTTTGAACACATGTCTCTTGGGATCAAGAGTAGAAGTAGCAACAGTAAAAGGTTGAACTGTGCAGCTTGCGCCATGTTGCATCGCCTCTCCAATATCCTTTCGAGAACTTGGGCACCGGGGAGCTGAGATGGTCACGATAGCACTGGAAATAGGGAATCAAAAAAAAAACTTCCTTCTACAACCAACCAGTTTCCCTCAAATAATGTAATTCCTTGTTGTCCTTCAAATACCTACATTTTAAAAAACTTTATGAAGAAAATTGCGACGTGTCCGTGGACTGTGGGTCACAGTAAAGAGCTTAATTATTAACTCTGTAGACTTGATCAGGTAAATCATCAAACCTCGAACATGTAGAGAATATCTGTAACCAGAAACATACCATGTGACCTGTCCAGTTCATAAACGTTCAGGCACTTAGGTTAGATGCAACAGCCATTATGCAGCACTTGAAAATAACAGTCAGAATTATTGATTTACCTCCAGCTGTTATGCGATTGAGTTATTGGGTTATGCCCCTCCAGGCTACAATGCTAAGGAGATTCACAACTTCATATTACTCAAGTTCCCTTCAATTTGGCAATAACATTTGCAAATCTGAGAGGAGCTCAGGGTACATAGTTGAATATTTCTTTATTCTTTAACAGAATGGGGGCGCAGCCAGCATTTGGTGCCCATCCCTAATTGCCCTTGAACTGAACATTTCAGGGGGCAGTTAAGAGTCAAACCACATTGCTGTGGGTCCGGAGTCACATGTAAGCCAGACCAGGTAAGGACGGCAGATTGCTTTCCTTAAGGAGTATTAGTGAACCAGATGTGGCTTTGAGACAATTGCTGATAGTTGTCATGGTCACCATTACTAAGACTATATTCCAGGTTTATTAATTAATTCAAATTCCACCAGCTGCCGTGGTGGGATTTGAACCCATGTTCCAAAGCATTCGCCGGTGACATTACCACTGTGCCACCACATCCCGCGTATGTACAACTTTAATAGGAAAGTAGAGAAGGCGAACTTGACAAAATAAGATTAATTTAGTTACTATATGTGTTAACACTAAACAACCTTGTTTTCAAAGAACTGACTCCATCAAAAACTGACTGTGCAGGCCAACTTTCCCACAACCACCGCCCCTCACTGAACTTCCATGTTGGATTTAAGTATATCTCACTGAAAACTGTCAAACGTAGCTTTGGATTGGAAGTAAACGCGTCGCTACTGCGCTAACAACTAATTATATTGAAAGTTCACAGAAGCTCTCTTGCCCAGTCACAAGGTTTGGCCTGAACATCTCTCCCTAAGGAGCTTGTGGTTAAATCGTTGTATGTGAACGGCAGGCACACACCTCAAGATTTCGAGAAAGCAACAACGTTCAAGGTTCACTGTGAGATCGAGCTAGTTTAAATCATTTACATTCTAAATAGTTGCTGTAAACATGTCTCTTTTACAAAGATTTTCATTCAGAATAAAATATCAGACTAAGATGGTTCTGAAAAATAAAATTCTCAAGTATATTTTAATATTGGTGTGTTCCACCCGTCACAGTTGAGAATGCTTTTTTTCAACTGGACTTTTACCTTTTGCGAATAATCCAATCACATGAGAGCTGGGCTCGAACTCCGACCTTCACTGTTGATTGTCAATGTACCTGAGCGCGGACCTGGGAGGAGCCTAGGTCCTTAGAACGGTCAAAAAAAAATCAGCGCTGATAGTGAGGGTCATCGCCCTCAAATCCACTGCAACCCCCTCCCCTCAGGCTTCCATGGGAATCGTCCCCTTTGTTGAAGACGCAACTACCATCTTAAAAGATAAATCAAGATCCGCTCTTTATTTTACTGTTTCTGATTTAACTAATAAAAAGGGTTTTATTAATGTGTCCCGAATTCTAAAATGTCCAATTGGATTATCAAAGGTGGTGCGTCTGATTCGTATTCCCAGTTTTGAGACACTAATTGTATCGCTGATTTTTGGATATTGCATTGTTTAATGTGCGCGAGAATTGCTATAAAATGCTATTGAGCCCCCAATACTTTCTGATCGTTATTGGCAGAAGTGAAACGTTTAGACAGGCAAAAATGTAAAAAAAAAGGAGCAGCAGTGGGTGAGTTGTGGAGTGGATTTTAATTCTGTTAGAATTTTGATCATGGTGCAGGTGTATCAACATTGTGTTTATTTACTGAGGTTATGGCTGAAGAACCTTTTTAAAAAGATGTCGCAAAGCCAATCCTTGATTCAATGCAGATATGGAACCAGATAATTAGAATGCTCTGTCAGTTCTACAGTAGTTTTACAAGGTTAGGCAAAACTTCTGGTGTGCGTCAATGTAATTTAGAGGTCAGCTTCAAATAAAACGAAGCACGATAAAGCCAATCAGTTTAGGATTCTCTCCAGCAAACTATCGAATCGATTTGGTTTCACAGCGGGTGAACTATACCTCAAAAAATCCAAGGGATGGAACAGGGGAAAGTCCCAATGAAACGAGGATGTCAAAATGTCATGCGATTCAGGAGACGGCAGCAAATCATGGGGCCCTTTGAAATCATAATTTCGTATTGTATTTTTTTTAATGTTATACAAATGTGCATAGTCAGGCTACATTCCCCAAACTCTAAAAAAAACACAGCTGGGAGAGTAAAGCTTTCTGCAAGCATATAAGCACGTATATGCAACACATGCGTGGCGCTCTTTTGTGGCGGCTACATTGTATTATAGGCAGATGCAGCCTACAGTATAGTTCGGGAACAAAAACAGAATTACCTGGAAAAACTCAGCAGGTCTGGCAGCATCGGCGGAGAAGAAAAGAGTTGACGTTTCGAGTCCTCATGACCCTTCGACAGAACTAGGTGAATCCCAGGAAGGGTTGAAATATAAGCTGGTTTAAGGGGGGGGGGGGGGGGGGGGGTTGGTGGGGAGAGAAGTGGAGGGGGGTGGTGTGGTTGTAGGCAAAAGCAGTGATAGAAGCAGATCATCAAAAGATGTCACAGACGGCAGAACAAAAGAACACATCGGTGTCGAAGTTGGTGATATTATCTAAACGAATGTGCTAATTAAGAATGGATGGTAGGGCACTCAAGGTATAGCTCTAGTGGGGGTGGGGGGAGCATAAAAGATTTAAAAATATTTAAAAATAATGGAAATAGGAGGGAAAAAGGAAATCTATATAATTTATTGGAAAAAAACAAAAGGAAGGGGGAAGAAACAGAAAGGGGGTGGGGATGGAGGAGGGAGGTCAAGACCTAAAGTTGTTGAATTCAATATTCAGTCCGGAAGGCTGTAAAGTGCCTAGTCGGAAAATGAGGTGTTGTTCCTCCAGTTTGCACTGGGCTTCACTGGAACAATGCAGCAAGCCAAGGACAGACATGTGGGCAAGAGAGCAGGGTGGAGTGTTGAAATGGCAAGCGACAGGGAGGTTTGGGTCATTCTTGCGGACAGACCGCAGGTGTTCTGCAAAGCGGTCGCCCAGTTTACGTTCTTTTGTTCTGCCGTCTGTGACATCTTTTGATGATCTGCTTCTATCACTGCTTTTGCCTACAACCACACCACCCCCCTCCACTTCTCTCCCCCCACCCAAACCACCCCCCCCACAACCCCCCCCCCCCCCCCCCCCCCCACCACCACCACCACCTTAAACCAGCTTATATTTCAAGCCTTCCTGGGATTCACCTAGTTCTGTCGAAGGGTCATGAGGACTCGAAACTTCAACTGTACTCTTCTCCACCGATGCTGCCAGACCTGCTGATTTTTTCCAGGTATTTTTTATTTTTTGTAATAGACAAACCTGCGCTATTGTGGAGGAATGAAAACAAGTATAATGAACAAACTACCAAGTGCCCTTGAAACAAAGCTAGTATGTTTGTTATCAGCACATGAGACAGGGCCTAGGCACGCTATCTGTTGCCTGTTCAGATGACTAATCGCCACATGGGCTACTCAAGGCATTTGCATAATTATAAACTAAGACAGAACAATTGTATGCATGCCAAAGATAAAATTTCAATGTTATTAATTAGTAAGGGTCAAGCAACTTTGTAATTTGCATGACCTCTGTTACGCATGCTTTTACTATAATTATGTGTGTACTCTGAAGCTTCTCAGAGTGCCGGCTAGCTCCATTGTGTGCTGCTGGGCTCTCCATGATATCATGATTCAATAAAGATTTCCAAGACAAACCTCCTGGTTTCCGCAACACCATCTCCAACAAGAGAGAATCCACACATCGCCCCTTGATGTTCAATGGCATTACCATCACCAAATCCCCCACTATCAACATCTTGGGGGGTTGCGATTGACCAGAGACTGAACTGGACTAACCATATAAATACTGTGGCTACAAGAGCAGGTCAGATGCTAGGAATCATGTGATGAGTAACTCACCTCCTGACTCCCCAAAGCCTGTCCACCATCTACAAGGCACAAGTCAGGAATGTGGTGGGATACTCCTCACTTGTTTGGATGAGGGCAGCTCCTACAACATTGAAGAAGCTGGAAACTGCCCAGGACAAAGCAGTTCGCTTGATTGGCACCAAATCAACAAACATTCACTCCCTCCACCACTGGTGCACAGTAGCAGCAGTGTGTACCATCTACAAGATGCACTGCAGGAATTCACCAAGGTTCCTTAGACAGCACCTTCCAAACCCATGACCACTACCACCTAGTAGGACAAGGGCAGCAGATAGATGGGAATGCCACCACTCGGAAGTTCCCCTCCAAGTCACTCACCATCTTGACTTGGAAATATATCTGCTTCACTGTCACTGGGTCAAAATTCTGGAACTCCCTTCCTAACAACACTGTGGGTGTACTTACACCACATGGACTGCAGCGGTTCAAGAAGGCAGCTCACCACCACCTTCTCAAGGGCAACTAGGGATGGGCAATAAATGCTGCCCCAGCCAGCGAAGCCCACATCCCAAGAGTGAATAAAAAAAATGAACTATATTACAATACTCCTTCACCCACAGATATGTACAGATTTGAAACGATAACAAAAATTATGAAAGCTATCTTATACTCTAATGTCCACAGTAAGTATACAGTCCATTTATCAATAAGCACCCTGTGGTCAGACACACCACACTCTAAAACCAAGTGGCAAATGTGACTTCAGTCAGATACTATGGATCTCTCCTCAAGTACCCCCAAATGCTTGTCACACCGTAAGCCAACTGGTCTCACTGCACTCCATCGTTCACACGAGGGATTCTAATCGCCAATCTCCAAGACCTCGCCTTGGAATCTTCTCTCAAACCAATGCTTTCTCTCAGATGCCATCCACAAGAGTTCACTTTCTGGATTTCAAATTCTCCTTCTGATTTTCCTCTCTCCTGGGTCACCACATGCATTCAAGCTGTCTTCCAGGCACTCTCTCTCACCGACTCAGCTGCCAACATTACCAATGCTTCACATACCCATAACAAAGAGCTGCAAACCTTCAGTTGTCTCTTACTTCTTGCAAGCAGTTCTTGCTTTAAATCTGCTTACTGCAGCTTTTGTTTCTTTAAACCTGAAGCTTGGAGCCTTTCTCTCTGCTCTTCGCTCTTAATTTCACTTAATAGGACCTTTTCCAGGTTCCTGTCCTTCCTTTGAAAGGTCTTCTTGGGACTTTCCCCTGTTCCACTTTCCTGGATTTTTTGGGTCTTTTCCTTAGCCTGGGACTGGCTATCTGTCCCCTTATAGGCTGCTTCTCTGGCAGCTATCTTCAAAACCAACTGAATGCCAACAGCTTCCAAAACAAACTTTTTAAAATTTTTCTGTGTGTCTGTGTCGTAAAACTCTCAGTAGAAATGCAAGCACCTTTTTAAAGTGAAAGTAAAACTCAATTTGACCTTCTCTTAACACAGATTCAGGAATACCATAAGACATAGGAGCAGAAATTAGGCCAATCGGCCCATCAAGTCTGCTCCGCCATTCAATCATGGCTGATAAGTTTCTCAACCCCATTCTCCTGTCTTCTCTCCGTAACCTTTGATCCCCTTACCAATCAAGAACCTACCTACCTCAGTCTTAAATACGCTCAATGACCTGGCCTCCACAGCCTTCTGTGGCAATGAATTCCATAGATTCACCATTCTCTGGCTAAAGAAGTTTCTCCTCATCTCTGTTCAAGGTCTTCCCTTTACTCTGAGGCTGTGCCCTCAGGTCCTAGTCTCTCCTACTAATGGAAACATCTTCCCCACATCCACTCTAACCAGGCCTTTCAGTATTCTGTAAGTTTCAATCAGATCCCCCTTCATGCTTCTAAACTCCATCGAGTATAGACCCAGAGTCCTCAAATGTTCCTCATAAGTTAAGCCTTTCATTCAATACAAATCAAACTTAAACAGCAAAGCTAAAACTCATTCCTAACACTCAAAAAAATGCAAATGTAACTTACTTAGACTGTCTCTATTTCCTAACAATGCTGGAAATATGAAATAAAAACAGAAAATGCTGGAGAAACTCAGCAGGTCCAGTAGCATCTATGCAGAGAGAAATAGAGTTAATGTTTCAAGTCAATGACCTTTCATCAGGTTAAATTCAAGTCCTGCTTGACATTCAGATTCAACTGTCTGCTGAAGAATGACCATTTAGGATAGGTTGCTTTGGAGCAAAGATGTCAAATTTTGCAATAATTAAACACATGGCTTGCTGGTTGATAAAAAGTATGACCAATTTTGTCTTGCTGGTTAGGTGTAATGCAACATACCATAGCGATGTGCCTCTCCAAGGCCTTAGAATTCTAGGCTGATATTTCAGTACAAAAATTGAGCAAGTTCTGCTCTGCTGGAGACTCCATCTTTCAGATGAGGCATTTAAAACTACTTACCTGTTCCAGAGAAAGTAAAAGCTCCTATGCCACTTTTTTTTTTGAAGAGCATGGCACTTTCCTAGTAACATTGTCAACATAGATCCCTCAACAAACATTACCAAACATATTAACTGGTCTTTCACCTCGTCGTTGTTTATGACACCTTGCTGTGTTCAGTTTTTCACATTTGCCTAGATGACAATAATAACTATATTTCTATATAATAATCAATTGAAAGTGAGACATCTTGAAGATGTGATTTATTTAGCCTATGCAGTTGAGGATATGATAAGCCAATATCAACGTTCGTTTTTTGTCTTAGAGAAGTGTTTTGAAAATACTCATCTACCAATTGAGAGAATCTGATAGATATATTCAAGTGATTCTTTTAAGAAGTATCAGTTGCTGATTGGCCCATGAGATATTGGTCCATGAAGTGACACACAAGCTACTGAATTAATCTTATTTAAAAAAAAATTCCCTAATTAATTTTTAATGCAGTTTTACAGAAAAGCTAAATGCATTTTTTGCACACCTAATGGTGTTTCTCAATTTTCTGTTTCGATTAACCTATTGGTATACTTTGACATGATCAGCAGCTTTTTATATGCAGGTTTGAATGTGTTTGAATTGAATGTGAGTTTTTAAGATAAATTATCAGCATCATTACAATAGTTAATCAAATTACTGTTTACAAAAACGTTTCGTGTTTTTGGGTTATTAAAATTGAAATCACGCAGCTTGCCATTTTTGTAAACTTGTTTCACCATTGCCCTCTGGTGGCACCTTGCTATATTGTATTTTCTTTTTTTAGACAAAGCACTTGTCCAGAATTTTGGCCTTTAATAGACTTAAAACAAAATGTTGTATTAAAATTTCTTTTACTAAAATTTCATAAAAATGAACCTACTTTTACTTGTAGTATAAATACAGTGCTAATATCATGACTTATTTTAGAATAATGTTCAGGATTTACATTATTTAAGCCAGTTCACATATTCTGCTTCAGAGCTAAATGGAAGTAGTAACATCTACCTCGACTACAGCTCCTCACACCCTGCTTCCTGTCAGGACTCCATCCCAATCTCTCAGCTCCTTCGCCTTCGTCGCATCTGTTTTGATGATGCCACTTTCCAAAACAGTGCTTCTGTCATGTCTTCCTTCTTCCTTAACTGAGGTTTCCCACTCATGGTGGTTGACAGGACCCTCAACCCATCTCCCACGTCTCTGCCCTCACACCTTCTTCTCCCTCCCAGAACCATGATAGGGTCCCTCTTGTCCTCACTTTTCATCCCACCAGCCTCCGCATTCAAAGGATCATCCTCCGCCATTTCAGCCAACTCCAGCATGATGCCACCACCAAACGTATCTTCCCTTCAACCCCCCCGTCAGCATTCCATCGGGACCATTCCCTCTGGGATACTCTGGTCCACTCCTCCATCGCCCCCAACACCTCAACCCCCTCCCATGGCACCTTCCCATGCAATCGCATAACGTGCAACATCTGCCCCTTTACTTCCCCCCTCCCTCACCATCCAAGGGCCCAAATACTCCTTTCAAATGAAGCACACGTCACTTGCACTCCTTCAATTTGGTCTACTGCATTTGCTGCTCCCAATGCGATCTCCTCTACATCGGAGAGACCAAACGTAGACTGGGTGACTGCTTTGCGGAACACCTTTTGGTCTGTCCGCAAACATAACCCAGACCTTCCTGTCTCTTGCCATTTCAATACACCATCCTGCTCTCATGCCCACATGTCCATCCTTGGCCTGCTACAATGTTCCAGTGAAGCTCAACGCAAACTGGAGGAACAGCACCTCATCTTCCGATTAGGCACTTTACAGCCTTCCGGACTTAACATTGAGTTCAACAACTTCAGACCATGAACTCTCTCCTCCATCCCCACCCCTTTTTGATCCCCCCTTTTCTCTTGTTCATTTTTATTATTTATTTCCCACTTATTTCATTAATACTATTTATTTCCATGTTTATTCATTGTTTTATCCCCAGCTTTTAGCCTTTTCGATCTTTTTTCCCACCACCGTCCCCTCCCCCCACCCCCACTAGGGCCATTTGTCACTTTCCAGAGTGCTTACCCTGGTCCTGCCATTATCACATTCTGCTTTCCACTCTTAATGTCACCATTAGCACCTCCTTTAGCCAGTGCCCTGGCCTTGGTGACTTATCAACTTTAATTATCAGCTTTTCTAATACCTCCTTTTTATCAGTTTTTAAGCCCATTCAGTATCTCAATCACTCCCTCTTTCGTTATGACTTCGGCAGTGTCTTTATTCTTCATAAAGACGGATTAAAAGTGCTCATTTAGAACCTCAGCTATGCCCTCTGACCCCATGTGTAAGTCCCCTTTTTGGTCCCTAATCATCCCCACTCCTCCTTTTACTAATCTACTGTTTATATGGCGATTGAAGACTTTTGCATTATCTTTTATGTTAGCTGCCAGTCTCTTCTCCTACTCTTATTTTTTTCACTTCCCCATTGAAATTTCTATTTTAAACCTATTTCTCACTTGTATTATCAACCTTTTTCTGCTTCATCTTATGCTCTATCATTTTGAACATCCAGGGAGCCCTGGCTTTGTTCTACTTATTCCCCTAGTGGGAATGTACTTCCAGAACCATCTCCTCCTTAAACATAGCCCATTGTTCCTTTACAGTTTTGCCTGTCAATATTTGATTCCAGTTTATCTAATAGTTGTTAGTCCAAGTTGTACAACTTATTTGTCCATCAGCCAGAGAGACCAGGATTGTGTAAGCACTCTTGTCCAGTGAGCTTATCTGTAGCACAACTGTTCAAGCAGGCATGTTGCCTCTCAGATTACTATATGTCAGTTCACAAGGAATTGTGGGCTTGTTTGTGGGTGTATTCTTTCAATTGGACAAAGGAAAATGTCTTTGGCTTCCACTGTTCTCCCCGTTTTAGAATTTTCCAGATTTGGAATTCTTGTAGTTGTTTTCATAATCCTGGTCATTTATGTAAAATGCCCAAGCCCTGACCTTGTGGAACTCTGTTCAACAACCTATCATCCTAAGGCCAAAAAATGCCTATTGGTAATGTTTGTTGCTGTTTAAATTTTTTTTTAAATTAGTTTTTCCTTTATCATAAGAGTGCAAAAAGTCCAAATAAACAATATCAGGAGGGAATTCTACTATCTAGTTAAAGTTCATCTGACATGAGGGCCATAATTTTCTGTCGCAGGGAAACAAACAGCAGTCATTATTTACGTTGTGATTAAACGGGCAAGGGCAATGATATTTCGTGCCAGAAGTTGCTGGAAGTGCAAGGTCATAATTCCACAACAACTGAGGCAGGGCATCTGGAACTTGAGTCCCAAGCTCCATATCTCCTTAACCAATCAGATTGATGAATTGTGAAACAGTGCAAGGGCTGAGAAAAAAATGTGTAAATTAGGGCAGGTGAATTCAATGCCAAATCAGGTATAGAAAGAAGTGACAAGAAAACAAAATATTGGACTGACAGAAAAAAGGAAAAGTAACAAAAAATTACACTTAAAATCTCCAACAATAATTAAAACCTTAAAGAATAAGATAATGCCAAAGAGATTGCTTGGCAGGAATTTACACATCATTAAAGAGGCACAAAAACTGAACTGGACAGGAGTTAACTTCATGCAGCAAACTTAGTTTGTATTTATTGCACAAGTGTAGTAACATTGTATCATTCAATGCATTCAATGATGAGTCAGACAGGGATATGCCATCTTCACAAAGGTAACAAGAGTGTAGTGCATCAGACAGTAACTTCTAGATTTTTGCCTTTAACTACACAGCCGGCCTTGTCTGAAGTTGCTGTAGTATTTATGCATAAATAACAGCAATCGTCAGTAAGCAGCTATACCAATATTCTGACAGCAAATTATTACTCATGATTTTTCCCATCTGATACCATCTAGAGTTTTTTCTTAAACTATTCCTTTAGAGATGCTCCTCTGATGTGTTTTAGAATGGCTTTCATAATATTATGTGGTACAGTTGGCAAATAGATTGGGAGTTGCCTGGATTGGTTTGTCTCCATTTTTCATGTATTGCCTGCTAGAGATCCTACAGTAAAAACCAATGACTGCTAGAAATCCTATGGTATACAGCAACGCCCAGTCTTTCATAATAGCCAACATACCACAGTTATTGCCTACCAGTGTGTCTCAACATTATTAATGCAATCAGTCCAAAAGGATTTAATTTGCCCAGCATCACTACCACACTATAGTCAAATCCTCTTAAGTTTTTGATGAACTACTATCCCATCCTGGGATTTGCCTGACTTATTTCATCTTCAGGGTCTATTTTTTTTTACCATCCAAACTCTCCTCCCTCCTCATTTTTTATGCCCTCCCAATTTTCAATTTAGTTGCTCCAAGATCCATTTTTGAAATTCTCTCTCATTTGTTTCACTTTGCTATGCTTATAGCAATGAGCTTAAATGTGTGCCCATTTTCTACAGCTAAGACATTGTTTATCAGTACGTTCCAAATAATTATTTTCATACCCCTGGCTTTCTTGTAAACGCCATGGCAATTGAGATCTTCTAAAACAAACCTAGTTTTCAAAGGCTCTACTACTAAATGTTGAATGTCAAAGAATTGGTGCTAGAAAACCAAAATAATTCATGCATTTTAACATTGATGTTTTAATGTTGAATTTATTAGAGTAATTCATGAACCATCATGTGATGAAGGAACCTTTCAGGAAGGTCATCTTGATCATTGGCAAAGTTTGCATACAAGTACTGTGTGCAGTTCTGGTCGCCACACTATAGGAAGGATGTGATTGTACTGGAGAGGATGCAGAGGAGATTCACCAGGACGTTGCCTGCACTGGAGCGTTTCAGCAATGAAGAGACACTAGATAGGCTGGGGTTGCTTTCCATAGAGCAAGGAAGGTTGAGAGGGGGGGGGGAAACTTGATTGAGGTGTACAAAATTATGGGGGACATAGATATGGTAGATAGGAAGAAACCTTTTCCCTTAGTGGAGGGGTCAATAACCATAGATTTATGGTAAGTGATCAGAGGTTTAGAGGGGATTTGAGGAAAAATTTTTTCACCCAGATGGTGGGGGGCATCTGGAACTCACTGCCTGAAAGGGTGATACAGGCAGAAACCCATAACATTTCAAGAAGCATTTAGAAGAACACTTGAAACACCATAGCATACAAGGCTATGTGCTAAGTGCTGGAAAATGCAATTAAGAGTAGATAGGGGCTTGATGACAGGTGAGGACACGTTGGGCTGAAGGGCCTTTTTCCATGCTGTAAAACTCTGACTCTATAAGGCAAATGAATTCTTACAGCACAGACATTTAGAATGCCTTCTTCATTTCCCTCCTTCCAACATGACCACAGCATGGATAATGGTTATATAGAAATATCAATAGGAAATGCAAGTTCTAACTACCATCGTCCCTGTGCACTGGTGGAGAACAGGAAGTTTAATTTAAAATTCAAGGCCATCAGTAGGTTGGACGATATCTACTGGCAGCTTTGGCATGGGGCAGAAGTAACACTAGTTACACTAGTTCAAACATTGGACCAGCATTGAATATAACACTGCAAACATTTGCCTAGAAGTGGAAACATATGATACAGCATATTCATCCAGTTATTTAAACTCCTATGGAGCAGCAGGTGGCAGTAATCAGGGTACAGCTCACCTCAAAGAGGCACTAGTTGCTTTCCAAAAGATATTATGGCGAGGATGATGCTGAATAGTCAGCAATCTTGAAGACGAGCTTTTGATGAGACGTTAAACCGAGGTCTCATCTACCTGTTCAAGTGAATGTAAAAGATCCCACTATTTTGACAAAGAGCAGGGGAGTTATCCCTGGTGTCCTGGTCAATATCATCCCTCAAATCAACATCACAAAGATTATCTGGTCATTATTAAATTGTTAACCACATTTGTAAATGTTGGTTGAATAGGGATATTTGTTTGTGCTCCTGATACAACCAAAGCAGAAAGGAGAAACTGTCCTTACACAAAGAGAGCTGCTATACTTGACGCAGCAATGAAATATGTACATTATGCTGAACAAGAGCAACAGGATACTGCCACGTCAAATCAGACACCATTACTAGATTTGAATTCTCCCATTAATGCAGTTGATTTCAAAATCTGTTCCGTTTGTTCAACAGCAAATCTTAAAAAGAACAGAACCATTCCTAAATATTTGATTTATTGAATGCACGCTAGTCTGGTTTACTTTGATGATGCAAGGTCCTAATGCATAGAAAATTGAAACATCTATTCCCTACTTACCTGATGCACAACAAAAGCAAATAAGTCTTTGGTTGGATATGCCAGATGTTGAGTATTGCTGTTGAAGCTTTTCATCTTGTACTCATAAATTCAAAGGGAGTAACAATTTATGCTGCATGAGAAAGGGTGCTATTGGTTGGCAAGTCAACTTTGATTAGTTGAGGTGTTGCAGCACAATAGGGAACTATCACCATGCTTCTGTTTAATTAAAAAAGGCACAATACCTGGACAAGATCTTTCTGCCTACAGAAGACAGATCCCGCAATGCGTCAATCAGAGTTGACTTGCAAAGCAACTGCGGCCCTTTTCTTAGGCTGTATAAATTGTTGCTCCCTTTGAATTCTGGCATTCTTGAATCTGTCTTGCTGAGTGCAAGATGAGAATCTTTGACAGCCTGTCTCTTCAGCAATTCATAAGTTTTGTACTACCAAGCAACTATTTGAATACCAGATGTGCACCATTTCATAAGTAAAAAGATGCAGAAGTGTGAAAATTGCAAATATTTTCAACATGCAGAATGGCATATTGAAGAGTCATTTGATTAAGTTTTGTACTTATGCCAGAGCTTTAAAATATTCTAGATGAAGCTATGCACAAAACTTCATAAGGTAACTATGGCTGTAGGCCACTGTTATTCTGTCTCTTCAGGTTCCATGCCCTAAGAGGGTTTTGGGAACCACGGACATCCATGTGTTGTTGGTCCATGGTTATGCATGACAAGGTAGTGCAGTGGTTTTCCATTGCTTTTGCAAGTTCCG
Organism: Carcharodon carcharias; assembly: GCF_017639515.1. Taxonomy (NCBI): domain Eukaryota; kingdom Metazoa; phylum Chordata; class Chondrichthyes; order Lamniformes; family Lamnidae; genus Carcharodon; species Carcharodon carcharias. The sequence continues at coordinate 50,737,326 of NC_054486.1, forward strand.
GCTGATCAAGAGACTCTCCTGCTCTTACTGCCTGCAACAGATGTATTGGAAGGATTTGCAGGTTGATCACAATCTGTTTGGCCATGTTATGAATGCACCTTCTGTAGCCATCAAGTCCTGGAGTGGACTCAAATCCAGAGCCTCTGGCTCAGAGATAGGGACACTACCACTGTAGCCCAAGACAACTTTCCACTGCCATTACTTTAACTTTAAAGAGACTGATGAAACCAATGTGAATGCTCAGCCTTTAGCCATAGCTACATCCTGAACCAATAAAGTTCTCTCTAGGATAATTGACTTTCATTTCAGACTGTCCTGAAGGGAACCCATCATCATCCAATACAACTAGCTCTTGGTGAGTCAATAGCTATTGTCTCACTGTTCATTAGCAAGGAGTAAACTTGCAGAATCTTGGTGTCCTTGCTTTTTTTGTGCTCAACAAATACTCTTTCTATCCTTGAACAGGCAAATGGTTTCTATTTCCTAGAGGTGCTTATTTCACTTACCACCTATAATACAGAAAATCACTGTTGCTTGTAAGTGTAAAATTAAATAATCGCTATGAGAAGTGATTTGTTTCCCTCAACACATTTTATTTTAGAGAATTAAATGCGACCCTTAAATGTTTGTCTTCTAGTAAATAGTGTCCCCCTTATAGGATTAGTTACTTGGTCAAAGCTGCACTGATATGAAAATAAATGGGATCCATAAGATAAATGGGATCCATAAATCTCCTTACAGAATATGCACCAAGTTTTTCTAAGCCACCAAGCTCCTCTCTCTGAAGTCATGACTCCCAAGTCACGTTGGTTAGTTTCACCTCTGCAATCTGATACAGAATGTCAATTGTCTATCTGATCAGAATCAAAACTGACAACTGAATTTTACAGACGCACACATGTAAATACTTATGGAGGGGTGATTTGGAGAGCAACACCAATTTTTCCCCTCTCCAATCCCGCAACAGACAAGATTAGCCAAAGCAGAGACCAGGCAAAATCTGGATCTTCCTGGCCTGTATGCAATTACCTAATCACCGAAGCTGCACTATTTAAATCTCTCAAACTATTAATATTGCAAGTTTGTTGCTTTAGGAGTGAGATTTTGTTTCAAAAATCAAGGATTGCTTTATATATCAAATTCTGTAGAAAACATTTTAATAGAAACACAAACAGTTTTTAATCTTTTTAAAATGTACATTTAATTCTACATAAAGGAACTGTATAGTACATATTCAAAGACAACCATCTTTACGCTAAGAATTAACAATGTTCAGATGACATTTTTTCCCCTTGGAATTGCAACTGTACAGAAGAGGCATCATCATTGGTCAAATACAACAGATTTAAAAACACTGAAAAGGGAGGAAGGCTAATCCTTCTAATAAGCTTAGTACAATATTTTCCATACAACGCCATCTTGAGAAATACACTTTAATAGTAATTGGAGAAACATGTGCATACAAAACATTGTAAAAGTACAGGGACTAATGGCAATTTTAAGTCTCATGGTTTTGAAATAAAAGTACTATACAGCAAGCAAGACTTAAGGCGGCTTTATCCACCAGCTGAAAGAAAATATCCCTCCATCTATCAGGTACGTTGTACAAATCAAGCTGTACATAGCCTTCCTAAAGTCTTTTTTTTTCAGTCTTCTGCGAATTAGTGTTTTTTGTCTTTCCTGTCCAATTTATGATCTCTTTCAGTCCGTGAAGACCTTTTGCCTGAATGACTTTCTGATACAGACCTCTTCCTGTCTAACCGAGACCCTTTTTCCCTTGATCCTTTTAAATCTTTGCCACTGGGTTTTGATGACTTACGGTCCTTATCTGCGTTTGAAATAACTCTACGTTTTCGATCTGAGCTCCTTCTACGCTTTCTGTCCCTGCTGTGACCCCGACTCCGGCTTCTACTTCGACTCTCACTACTGCTGCTGGTGCTAGTACTGCTGTCTCTGCTACTACTACCACTACTACTGCTAGTGCTGGAGCTGCTTCTACTGCTGCTACCACTGCTTGAACTACTACCACTGCTGCTGGTGCTTGAACTACTACTAGAGCTTGTGCTACTGCTGCTCTGACTTCTACTTTTACTCTTTGTTTTCTCACGACCTCTGCTTTTACTCCTGCTACTACTCTTGCTCCTGCTTGTGCTTTTCCTTGGTGACACTCTAAGTGGCTCCACTTGTAAATCTACAGGTTGAGTGTTTACAGGACTCTCTCGTTCTGGCTCATGCCCAACCGAACATTCAAGCTCGGGTTCAGGCCTGGGCTCTAATTCTAGTTTGTGCTTGAACTCAGGTACTGTCTTGAGTTCAGGTTCTGGCTCCAGCTCTGGTTCAGGCTCGGGTTCTGGCTCCTTACAGACCTCTTCTACTCTCTCCTCCTCCCTACACTCATCTACTTCCTCCACCATATCCTGATCATTCTCTATATTTTGGCTAGCTTCCTTATCAACAGGCATACTCTCTGGCTGGCTGTTGCTTTCCCCCTCCTCTACCTCCTCCTCTTCCTCAGCCTCCTCTTCCTGCTGTTTCTCTTGCTGTTTCCCTGCATCACTCTTAACTGCAACTATTTCCACTTCCTCTTCTGCTACCTCCATTTCTACATCATTGTTCTGGTTACCCAATTCCTCCGCCTCCTCATGGTGAGCCACCTTACCCTCCTGTTCCTCGTTCTGTTGCTCTTCATTCTGCACCTCTCGCTGTTCTTTTTCCTTCAGTGACTGACGTCTAGGTCTAACTTCCATTCTGTTAATCTGATCTGCAAACTCCAGGCGCCTGTGTTCAAAAATACCTAAAGATTCAAAAATAAACAAACTTGCATACAAAATTGTACATTCTCAAGTGCTATGGTGCAACATAACATCAAAAACAAAATAAAGTACAATGGTAGTGTGGGGAGGCACAAAAGAGCATTGTAATTAGATTCTTTTTAAGTAAAGAGATCCATGTCATAAGGAATATTCCCTAGCTTTACAACAAGATGTGCTCCCTAGAGATCTGTCACTGAGTTTTTCTCACTCCTTAGCAATGAGATATCTATAGAAGTTACTTCACTAAAGAAAATAGAGCAAAAATGGAAAATGCTAATAGCGATGGGAAAACACAGCTGAAGCTACAAATACTGCCCGAGGTCTCTGCTTTTGGTTGGTGGTGGTGGTGGTGGTGGTGGTGGTGGTTGGGGGGGGGGGGGGGGGGGGCGGCAGCAGTAGTCCACACTTGCATTCCACACCACCTACAAAGAAGGCAAAGCCCTTTATGGAGATTTATTTTGAGGTGCAGCATGCAAAACCTGCAGTCAGTTTTTACACAGCAAGATCCAAAGAACTACTCAAGATGTAACTACCAGTTACAGTAATTTAGTCAGCTACGTGGGGGGAATGTTCTTCGTGGTACCAGAACTTCCAGCACTTCAATTACAGTTTGTCAATCTGAAATCATTGTTCGCTCAAAATAATTAAGAACACAGAGTGGGTTAAATTAAATAATTTAAATAAAATAGGAGTAATTATATTTTCAATTCAAATTAATAATCTGAATGAAGTAATTCTGAATTAGGAGTAGACATGCATCTTAGCCATTTCAGGTGGCCAGATTGTGGTTTAGCATCTCATTCAAAAAAGGTGCTAGAGTGTTTTGGATCTTAAGTATTTCATTTACATATGCACCTTAAGTAACCCAGAATTTATTTTTCTATTTAAGTGCAACCATTGTAGATTATGAGTTACTATGAATCAAATTAATTAATAGCTAGCTATTTATCAGTCTAAAATCTGTAACACCCAAAGCACAAAACCGGTTATAATTTAGCTCAGTCTCCAAACTGCTGTTTTACAGGGTTATACTTTAACAATTAAGGTATTTGTATATATTAGATTGAGGAATTAAAAAGATACTTAAAAAGATTAAGATTCAAGTCTTCAACACAAAAGCCCTAAATTCCAATTTCAATATTCAATTTTTGCACTACATTCACTACCTTCTTATAACATTCCCTGCAGATTAGTTTGTTTCGTAATAAGTTGGGTATCATTAAGAAATGCCCCTAACAGCATGAAACGAAACCTTTAAAATCCACGGGATCAGAAATAGATTGTTCTAGAACTTCCGCATATATTTGTCACAAGGGATACAAAAGTAAATTCTATCATCTTGAGTGTTAAATACACAGCTAATCTCCTAGGACTCAAATCTTTAGTATTAATGCTCTACTGAAGTTTTTTTTGTTCGCAACAATTTTATTTCAGCAACACTCATGACATTTTACCAAGTTACTGTACAATTCTATGTAGGAATATGCTAACCTAGTAAATATGGTATTAGACTGGCAACCTAAAGTTTGAGTTCAAATTCCACAGCAACTTGTAAAACTAAATTTAATAAAATAATTGTGTGGACTAACACCAGAAAAATTGACCACGAAAACTGCCAAAGAAAAAAAAATTGTTTCTCTAATGTCACTCAGGGAAGATATATGGACCTATAGGAGAGGGCAGCTTCTACAAGGCTAAATGTAACGATCATCGGTCCTGCCATACATTCAAGTCCAGTCCGATGCTATGTGGTTCAGCATATAAGCTATCAGCATAAATAAAAAATGTGCAACAATTCCGCCATACATGTGCCACACATATTCCATGAACAAAAGTCACGCCATTGGATTATCACATCTGCAGAAAGAGTAAGTCACATGAAGGTGGCAGTGAAGAGTGCAGCGAGACAGAGTGCTTAAATCCGCAAATTTGGTAAGTGAAGGAATTCGATGCAGTGAAAGAGAAGTTTGGGCCTTCAAAAAAAAAAGTCCACGAGAGAGAGACAGAGACAGCGAGACCCAAGAGCTGAAACCTGGAGGGATTAATTGGTTACTTAAGTTTTTTGTCTCCTCTAAACTGGGGCAATAATGAGGAACCAGAAGGTAGCAATGGAGAAGGCTCAGCGCATGCAACTGTCCAATAGGTTTGACGTTCTTGCAGTATGTATGGATGAGAGCAGGGACTACAGGGAAGATGGGTAAGCTGACAACAGCACTGTGATGCAAGTGGGAGAAGCAAAAAGGAGTGTAGTTATGGTTGGGGACAGTATAGTTGGAATGATAGGCACTGTTCTCTGCAGCTGTGAGCAAGTCCTGAAGGCTGCATTGCCTACCCAGTGTCAGGGTTGAGGACATCTCCTTAGGGCTGGCAAGCACTTGTAGAGGCAGGGGAAGGATCCAGTTGTCATGTGAGTGCAAATGACAAAGGTAGGACTAAGGAAGAGGTTACGCTTAAGGAGTATGAGCAGCTAGGGACAAAATTAAAAAGTAGAACCACAAAAGGCAATACTGTCTGGATTGCTACCTGATCCACAATCAAATTGGCACAGTGTAAATATGATCAGAGAGTTGAATGCATGGCTCAAAGATTGGTGTGGCAGAAATGGATTTTGGTTCATGGGGCACTGGCTCTAGTGCTGGGCAAAGAGGGAGCTACACCACTGGGATGGTCTTCACCTGAACCATGCTGCAATTAGTGCCCTGGCAAATCATATAACTAGGACTGTAGAGAGGGCTTTAAAATAAATAGTGGGGGGAGGGTTCACATGAAGGTAGATTTGGAAAGTTAAAGAGAAAGGACAAGGCAATAGTGCAGGGTAGCAAAGTGGGTAATGATAACCAGAACATGAGGAAAGGACACAGCATGCAATTGAGTGCACCAACAAATAAGGCCAGAGTAGGGAAAAGAGGTAAAGAGGCAAAATTAAAAGCTCTTATCAGCATTCATGCCAAGATGGTTGCATTGGTAGCACAAATAGAAATAAAGTGAGTATGATATGATAGCCAGTTCAGAGACAAGGCTGCAAAGTGACCATGGCTAGGACCTGAATATTCAAGGGTATTTGACATTTCCTAAGGACAGGACGAAAGGAAAAGGTGGTGAGAAAGCGCTGTAAATAAAGGATGAGATCAGTGCAGTAGTGAGAAATGATTTTGGTTCAGAGAATCAAAATGTAAAATCAGTTTGGGTGGAGATAAGAATTGGCAAAGGAGAAACTTGTGGGAGTGTTTATAGGCTCCGTGGCAATAGCTACGCTGGAGGACAGGGTATAAATCAAGAAATAATGGGGGCTTGTAAGAAATACACTGCAATAATCAACATGGGAGATTTTAATCTTCATATAGATTGGACAAATTGAATTAGCAAAGGTCGCCTGGAGGATGAGCTCATAGGAATGTATTCAGGACAATTTCTTAGAACAATACATTCTGGAACTAACCAGGGAATGGACTATGTTAGATCTGGTAACGTGAAATGAGACAGGGTTAATTAATGACTTCATAATAAAGGATCCTCTAGGTAAAAACAAAAAAACTGCGGATGCTGGAAATCGAAAACAAAAACAGAATTACCTGTAAAAACTCAGCAGGTCTGGCAGCATCGGCGGAGAAGAAAAGAGTTGACGTTTCGAGTCCTCATGACCCTTCGACAGAACTTGCGTTCGAGTCCAAGAAAGAGTTGAAATATAAGCTGGTTTAAGGTGTGTGTGTGTGGGGCGGAGAGATAGAGAGACAAAGAGGTGGAGGGCGGGGGGGGGGGGGGGGTGATTGTAGGGACAAACAAGCAGTGATAGAAGCAGATCATCAAAAGATGTCAACGACAATAGTACAATAGAACACATAGGTGTTAAAATTAAAGTTGGTGATATTATCTAAACGAATGTGCTAATTAAGAATGGATGGTAGGGCACTCAAGGTATAGCTCTAGTGGGTTTTTTTCTTATATAATGGAAATAGGTGGGAAAAGGAAAATCTTTATAATTTATTGGAAAAAAAAGGGGAAGGGGGAAACAGAAAGGGGGTGGGGATGGGGGAGGGAGCTTACGACCTAAAGTTGTTGAATTCAATATTCAGTCCAGAAGGCTGTAAAGTCCCTAGTCGGAAGATGAGGTGTTGTTCCTCCAGTTTGCGTTGGGCTTCACTGGAACAATGCAGCAAGCCAAGGACTGACATGTGGGCAAGAGAGCAGGGTGGAGTGTAAAAGTGATAAAAAAGGTAAAAGTAAAGGTAAAAGTGATCGTAACATGATAGAATTTCACATTCGTTTCAGGGTGAGAAATTTGGGTCTGAAACAAGCATCTGACCCTTGTAATTGCCTTTATTTAAACTTATGAAGACAGGGCTGGCTAAAGTGGAATGAGAAAATAGGGTAAAAGGTAAGGTAGTAGAGAAGGAGAATGAAAGATGGGAGAGAATGAGATATTTCATAACTCTCAACAAAGATATATTCCATTGAGAAAGGACAATGAGAAGGGTGCACCATCAGTGGTTAAGGAAGTTAACAATAGTATCAAATTGTAAGATATACAATGCTGCAAAGGCAAGTGGTAGCACAGAAAATTGGGAAATTTTAGAAACTAGTAAAGGATGACTAAAATAATGCACGAGAAATTGAAGTATGAAAGAAAGCTAGCAAGAAATACAATAAGACAGAAAGCTTCTGCAAGTATACAAAAAGGAAAAAGGATAGTGAAAGTGAGTTTGGTCCCTCATCAGGCAGGACAGGGGAATTAATAATGTGAAACAAGGAAATGAGAGGCTTTGAACAAGTATTTTGTTTCCACAGTAGAAGACACACAAGGCATCCCAAGAATAGTAAAGCAAGAGGCAAAAGAGAGGAAGTTAAAACAACCACAATCATTATAGAAGAAACAATAGGAAAACTAATGAGACCAAAGGCTGACAACTCCCCTGGACCTGATGGCGGTCCTAAAGGAGTTGGCTGCAGAGATAGTGGATACTTTGGTTGAAATCTTCCAAAATTCCCTAGGTCTGGAAAGGTTCCAGTGGATTGGACAATTGTAAAAATAACACCACTATTCAAGAAAGGAGACACACAAAGCAGGAAATTATAGGCCAGTTAGTCTAACATCTGTCATTGGGAAAATGCTAGAATCCACTAGAGGTAGAAGCAGGACATTTAGAAAATCATAATACAATCAGGCAGAGTCATGGTTTTGTCGGGGGTGGGGGCACGGAGGGAGAGAGAAATAGTATTTAACAAATTTATCAGTGCTTTGGGGATGTAACAGGGTGGATAAAAGGAGAACCAGTGGATATAGTGTGTTTGGATTTCCAAAAGGTGTTCGATAAGGTGCCACATAACATGTGCTCTTGGTGTTGGGGGTGATATTAACATGGGCAGAGAACTGGCTAACAAATTAGAAACAAAGTATGGATAAATGGGTCATTTTCAGGTTGGCAAACTAACTAGTGGAGTGCCACAGGGATCAGTGTTGGGGCCTGAACTATTTATAATCTATATTAATGAATTGGATGAATGCACCAACCATATTGTAGCCAAATTTACTGATAAAAAGATAGGCAAGAAAGCAAGTTGCGAGGGGGATACAAAGGGAGCCTGCAAAGGGAAATAGATAGGTTAAGCGAGTGGCAAGAAATTTTGCAGATGGAGTATAATGTGGAAAAATGAGAGTTTGTCCACTTTAGCAGGAAGAATAAAAGGGGATTATTTTTTAAATGGAAAGAATGCAGAATGCTATACATGAATCACAAAAAGTTAGCATGCAGGTACAGCAAGTAATTAGGTTGGCAAATGGAATGCAGGCCTTTATTGCAAGGGGGATGGAGTATAAAAGTAGGAAGTGTTGCTACAACTGTACATGGCATTGGAGAGACCATACGTGGAGTATCATGTACAGTTTTGGTCTTCTTACTTGAGGGATATCTTTGCATTGGCAGTGGCTGAGAGAAGGTTCATCAGGCTGATTCCTGGGATGAAGGAGTTGGCTTATGAGGAAAGGTCGAGCAGGTTGAGTCTATACTCAATTGAGTTCAGAAGAACGAGAGACGATCTTATTGAGACATAAGATGGAGGAGACTTGACAGGATAGATGCCGAGAGGATTAAAAAAAAATTCATTTGTGCGATGTGGGCTTCGCTGGCTGGGCCAGCATTTATTGCCCATCCCTAGTTGCCCTCAAGAGGAAGGTGGTGAGCTGCCTTCTTGAACTGCTGCATGTGGTGTAGGTACACCCAATGCTGTTAGGACGGGAGCTCCAGGATTTTGACCCAAAATCATGGGGCAATCTAAAAATAGGTGGCACAGTTTAAAAATAAGGGGTATCCAATTTCAAGATGGAGTCAAGGAGTTTCTTTTGCCAGTTGTTAGTCTTTAGAATTCTCTTCCCATTCGAGCAGTGGAGGCTGGGTCATTGAATGTATTCAAAGCTGTGTTATATAGATTTTTGATTGACAATGGAGTCATGGCTTATAGGGACAGGCAGAAAAGCAATGTTTAGGGAACAATATGCTGTTTGCAGTTTTAGAACCAAATTGTAGAAGGAACATTAAAGTATGTACAACAGGTTTACAGGATTGAGTCCAGGGATGAGTTTGAGACTTGATGTATTTGAACTATTTCAACCAGAGGAGACAAGGCTAAGAGGATATTTGATAGTATTTTTAAAATTGTAACAGTTTTACTGGTGAACAGGAAAACACCATTTTGTCTGAATCAGTGACGAAGGGTTACCAACTTGAAATTGTTAATGAGGATAACAAATAGAAAAAAGTTTGCATTCATGTAGCACCTTCTGTGGTCCCAAGACATCCCACAAGGAAGCACGTCTGAAGTGTAGCCATTGTTATAGTGAAATGCAGCAGCCAATTAACGCACTGCACGATCCCGTAAATAGCAATGAGTTTGAATTTTGATAGTTCAACCACAGTGTAGCCCAAAAACGATAAACTGAATCTCAAAGCTACAAACTTCAATGGGTCAGTTGATGAGCTTTCTTTCTGACACTTCATTATAAATTTTCAAAAATGTTCAACAGTAAATTTTTAAGCACTTCAAATTATTTTTGATGGAAATTGGTTTTGTGTAATATGTTGAAATAACAGTCTGGCAATAGTACTGAAGACTTGTGCTCTAGAACTAGCCGCGCTCTTAGCCAACCTGTTCCAGTACAGCCACAACGCTGGCATTACCCAACAATGTAGAAAATTGCCCATGTACGTCCTATCCACAAAAAGCAGGATAAATCCTACCCGGCCAATTACCACCACATTATGTGACCCTCGATCATCAGCAAAGTGATGGAGGGTGTCATCAACAGTGCTATCAAGTGGCACTTACGCAGTAATAACCTGCTCACTGACAGTCAGTTTGGGTTCTGCCAGGACCACTCAGCTCCTGACCTCATTACAGCCTTGGTCCAAACACGGACAAAAGAGCTGAACTGAACAGGCGAGGTGAGAGTGACTGCCTTTGATCTCAAGGAGGCATTTGACCAAGTGTGGCATCAAGAGAGACCTAGCAAAACTGAAGTCAATGGGAATCAGGGTAAACACTCTGCTGGTTGGAGTCATGCCTAGTGCAAAGGAAGATAGCTCTGGTTGTTGGAGGTCAATCATCTCAGTCCAGGACATTGCTGCAGGAGTTCCTCAGGGTAGCCTCCTAGGCCCAACTTTCTTCAGCTATTTCATCAATGACCTTCCCTTCCATCACAAGGTCAGAAGTGGGGATGTTCAAGTATAGCTGCACAATGTTTAGCACCATTTGCAACTCCTCAGGTACTGAAGCAGTCCATGTCCATATGTAGCAAGACCTGGACAATATTCAGGCCTGTGTTGATAAGTGGCAAGTAACATTCACGCCACAAAAAGTGCCAGACAATGACCATCACCAACAAATGAGAATCTGTCCATCTCCCCCATGACATTCAGTGACATTACTATTGCTCAAGAACCCACTATCAACACCCTGGGGTTACCATTGACCAGAAACTGAACTGGACCAACCACTTAAATACTGTAGCTACAACAGCAGGTCAGAGGCTGGGAATTCTGCAGAGAGTAACTCACGTCCTGACTCCCCAAAGCCTGTCCACCATCTACAAGGCACAAGTCAGGAGTGTGGTGGAATATTCTCCATTTGTCTGGATGAATGCAGCTCCAACAGCACCGAAGAAGCTTAACACCAGCCAGGGCATAGCAGCCCACCTTACTGTGGTGGCTGGGGTGCCAATCAACATTCACTTCCTCCATCACCAATACAAAGTAGCAGCAGTATATACTATATACAAGATGCACTGCAGCAACTCACCAAGCTTACTTCGACAGCACCCTCCAAACCCCTGACCTCGACCACCCAGAAGGGCAGCAGATGCATGGGAACACCACCACCTGGAAGTTCCCCTCCAAGCCACTCGACATCCTGATGTGGAAATATATCACCGTTCCTTCACTGTCGCTGGGTCAAAATCCTTCCTAACAGCACTGTGGGTGTACCTGCACCACATGGACTGCCGTGGTTCAAGACGACAGCTCATCACCACCTTCTCCAGGGTAATTAGGGATGGGCAATAAATGGTGGCCTAACCAGCGATGCCCACATCCCATGAACAAATACATTTAAAAAAACATAAGAGCTTTGTTCGACTGCCTAAGGATGCTGAAGAGGAGTATCTCAAATTTTTTTCTAAACTTGGCAGCAGTTTTCTTCCCATTCCCACCCCTCCCCTGACCTTTGCTTGCCTTTCAAAAGATGCATGATTCATAAATGAGTATATGGTGTATTTGGGTGCACAGCATAGGAATTGGATAGGCTTAATGAGTGTATGTACATTAAATAAAATGGAGTCACTTCAAATGAAAACTGTTTGGAATTCATCTTGTTAAATGAGCCTCTTGTATTATTTCCATCCTCTTAAAAATAACAGAGTTAAATAACAATGAATAATATATCCTTTTGGTTTGGTCCATTTCAGTCTTAGACAAAATATTAAACAAGTATAGGGATTTTATTGGTGGCAAGTGGTCCAAAAGTGCAAAAAAAAAGTTCAAGCAGTGCATAAGAAATAGCAGTAGACCAATCGGCCCCTCGAGCCTGCTCCGCCATTCAATATGCCACAGCAGATGATCTAACAACTCCACTTTCCTGCACGCTCTCCATATCTCGATTCAAAAATTTGATTCAGTCTTGAATATACTCAACAATGGAGCATCCACAACCCCTGGGGTGGAGAATTCCAAAAATTCACTACAGAGTTAAGAAATTTCTCCTCATCTCAGTCCTAAATGATCGACTCCTTATTTGGAGGCTGGACCCAGCTAGCAGAAACAACCTCTCAGTGCCAATCTTGTCGAGTCCCTTCAGAATCTTGAATGTTTCAAAGAGATCACCTGCCTTTCTTCTAAACTTGAGTGCATGCCCAAATTACTCAACTTCTCATCATAGGACAATCTTCTCATTCTACCTTCACTGGGCTGCCAAGGCAAATATACCCTTCCTTAGATATTTCTTGCAATAAAGGACTTTACAAACATTCTATTTTTGCATTCTGACTGCCAGATAACCTCTGTTTCCCACATGATACTCTTGCCATCTTGTTGCCCAGTTACTTAACCTGTCTATATCCCTTTGCAGCCTATGCCCTCCACACATTCAATCCCATTTGAACAAGCCATATCACTAAGTTGTTTTCCATTAAAATAGTACATAGTTTCGGACTACAAGTCAACTATGCAACTACAAAAAGAAAATCAATTTCAGTGGCACTTGGTACAGGACAATTGCTGAATTACCAAGAATTCAGGTTCAGGCTTCCCAAAGCACAAGATAAGTACCCTCAGATAGAGCTCTTGCACACTGTCCTTTAATTATGCCACTCAAGTTTGATTCTGCCTTTAATCCAAATATTTCTCCACATCCCCCTCCCTCCCCACCATCCCAAGTAACAAGCCTACAAAGCCCATGTTTGTCTAGACTTAAAACTGCTCCAATATCTGGGATGCTCTACCAGCACAGGCTCCTGGACAGGACAATATAAAAGACATTTCACCTCAATACAATCTCTGTCAGCTCTAAGCACCAAATAAACTCTTTGCCCCTTCAACATCCAACTATTCTCCAATTATTAATGAACAGCTAGTTATCCCCTTACTTCTAAACTCCAAATATATTACCCTACATTTTCATCTTCCTTCCCATAAGCAATGTTGAAATCATACACCGTCTCCTACGCTAAAACACTTTCAAAAGAATGCCTGTACTTTGGTTTCACGACCTCGATAACTCATTTTTAACCACCCAACAATCCTCAAAAACAAAGATACCTGGAAAAACTCAGGTCTGGCAGTATCGGTGGGGAAGAGCAGAGTTGACGTTTTGAGTCCTCATGACCTTTCAACAGAACAGAATTGGTGCATTCTGCAAATCCTATTCCTACAGGAGTAACCTGAAGTCATTCCAATGACCCACTGGAAAATATGATTGCCACTGCTGAATTAACTTAATGTAGCTTGCTGGATAGAAAGTTATGTAATTGAAGCTCACAGGCCTGAAACATGACACCCATAATCTTGTAATTCTACTATTAAAACACTTACCATTCATCTTCCTTTGGGATTCATCCAAAAGCTTTTGAGTAGCTGGACAATGTTTGCCAGGTATATAGAACAGATGAGGCTTTGTCTTGGTTCTGATGTATTTGATTATTTTTAAATTATGTTCATTCCATACATCTTGCTGTTTGAGAAAAGGAGCAGCATTAAAGAAGATCAAGCTTCCAGAAAATTCATAAACTTCCTATTCAGACAACAAATTCCTACCAACTGGGCCAGTTCCACTTTTTGTTCTAGAAGCCTTAATTCAGTTTGTTTAGCACGACGTTCCTCAAATAATTCTCTCCTCTCATTTTCTACTTGTTTACGTTCTTCTTCAGCTTGCACTTCAAGCTTCTGTTCTATTTCCTGACGTCTTTTTTGCTGTCGGTTGGAAAGAAGATTGCATCAAAACAGAAAGATACAATTCTCAAGCTGACTCTCCAGCTATACCAAAATCTTAACATGTTCTGGATTGAACTTCTTTATCATCTTATGCCAGCAGCACTCTGCCATCCATATTAGTAACAGGACTGCATTACCAGCTTTTTCTGTCAATGCACTTTTACTGATGCCAACATGCTAAACAACTTTGCAGTATTTGAAGGTCTTTAACATCTCAAATTACAAATAGCAATTATAAACTCACTAAACTTTATTGCACAGTACATACTACGTAACGGGTAATTATCACATACTCGAAGATGACCTAGCCGTTGCTAGGAAAAACACTATATTGGAAGGGCACAACTAGAGGCAGCCACACACCTTTCAGGTGCATCAGTCTGTGTGCTGATAACTTGTTCAACACCCTATCATTGTATATACATATTTCGCAGCTAGGCTACGAAATGGTTTGAAAAAGCCTTTAGATTCAGTGTGATGGTGCACAACTTGAACTGAATTTAAAATTCTGCAGTGTAGAAATTCTGCTGTATGATACAAAAGGTTTGAATCAATACGATTCCAGAGGAATCTACCAAAATCTGGGGAGATAACCAACAGAATGAAGTTATAGATTATACAGCTGTACAGAATAATTAAGTAAACTTACATGCCGTCTTGAACAACGAGCTGCAAACTAAGAAACAATAAACTAATTGAGGTGCTCAAAAAGTGAACCCATGGGTTACCAGTGGGCAAAGGAACAATTTTGGCATGACATTTATTCAGCACAGTATCAAATATTTAGTTTTGTTTGAATGGTTGAGAAACACCTGTTAAAGTATTAGCACAGTTCAGACGGATCAAAGGCATCTTTTACTAATGAGTCTCAGGGACCGGGCAACATAGTGAGTTAGCACGTTGTTCTTTCACCCTTGGGATGTGTGTTGAAATGCATCATTCCATCATCACCCAATGAAAGTATTAGCTATGAGGTTGGCTGTTTAGGCAAATAAGAACATTTTGCAAGTGCATTCAGGCTCTGACTTTTTTTGTCACTAGATCTCTCCGTGTGGATCCTGACTGGATGGCAAAGACCAAATAACTACTTACATGGCATCATTTAAAGCCTCTGAGGCAGTCAAACATCACTGTCCACACCATACTTTGTACCTCAATTAAAACTGCTGCTCTGCACTTCAGGTGTTAAAATTACAGTAAAGGTGAGCATGGAAATAGATGCTCTGCATTAATTTTGCATTTAAAAAATACAATGTGCAACCATGAACTGGTGGATGCACATTTCATGGCAAGTAACGGTAACCTTGATCCTCAGCAACTTACAGCAAATGAATATTTGCATGGGGCTTTAAAGAATTCTTTTTTGTTTCCCTGCAGAATGCTACATGGCACTGGAATAAGATGCAACGGCACTTTCTAGTTTGCTATTCAGAAGTGTGAAGTGGTGTGTGTGTGTGTGTGTGTGTGTATGCGGTTGTGTGGTTGGACAGGATTCATAATGACATCTGTTCCACTCACAAATTTGGAAATCTTTACAGGCACCATTATTACACTGCAATAATCAGGACAAACTCTTGATGCAAGATCCAGACACTGAAGAGCAAAAATAAAGGGAAAAAATACCCTCTCAGTTGCAACATTAGATTCCTGTTTGAATTTCTGCAGAGTACCCATCAACAGGCCAAACATCCGCCGATTCCTATTAAGCAAAAGACAACAATTAGATACTTTGTAATGTGTAGCCTTCGGACTGGGCCAATAACTTGTTTGTCAAGAGCATATTGCAAAATAAATCAGTGTCAAACATGCTGAGGTTACAATTTATTGCTAGGGTTACAAAGTCTTTACAATTAACTGTCCCTAAAGCAATAGTACCTACTAGAGTTTTTTTTTTTGAGAATGTAACTAGCAGAATAGATAATGGAGAACCAGTGGATGTGGTGTACTTGGATTTTCAGAAAGTTTTTGATAAAGTCCCACACAAGAGGCTAGTGTGTAAAATTAAAACAAATGGGATTCAGGGTAATTGATTGGCATAGATTGAGAATTGGTTAACAGACAGTAGGAATAAATGAGTCTTTTTCGTAGTGGCAGGTGGTGACTAGTGGGGTACTGCAGTAATTGGCCCCCAGCTATTCACAATATATGTCAATGATTTGGAGGGAGCCAAATGTAATACTTTTAAGTCTGCTGACAACACAGGGCTAGGTGGGAATTTGAGTGGTGAGGAGGATGTTAAGAGGCCTCAAGGCAATTTAGGCAAGTTGAGTGAGTGGGAAAATACATGGCAGATACAGTATAACATGGATAAGCGTGAAGTTATCCACTTTGGCAGGAAAAACAGAATGGCAAAGTATTATTTCAATGGCAATAGATTGGGAAATGCTGATGTCCAAAGGGACCTGGGTGGCCTTGTACACCAATCACTGAAAGCAAGCATGCAAGTGCATCAAGCAGTTAAGAAGGCAAATGGTATGTTGGGTTTCATTGCAAGAAGATTTGAGTACAGGAGCAAGGACATCTTACTGCAGCTGTACAGACCCTTAGTGAGACCACACCTGGAGTAGTGTGTGCAGTTTTGGTCTCCTTACCCAAGGAAGGATATACTTGCCATAGAGGGAGTGCAGCAAAGGTTCACTAGATTGATTCCTGGGGTGGCAAGATTGTCATGTGATGAGAGATTCTGTCAACTAGGCCTGTATTCACTGGAGTTTAGAAGAATGAGGGGGGGATCTCAGATGTATAAAATTCTGACAGGGCTGGATAGACTGGATGCAGGGAGGATGCTTCCTCTGGCTGGGGGGGGGGGGGGGGCGGTGGTCTAGACCAAGGGGGTCACAATCTCAGGATACGGGGTAGGCCATTTCAGACTGAGATAAGGAGAAATTTCTTCATTTAAAAAGGGTGGTGAACCTGTGGAATTCTCTCCAACAGAAGGTTGTGGAGGCCAAGTCACTGAAGATATTTAAGAAGGAAAGAGAGAGATTTCTAGACTTTAAAGTTGCCAAGGGAATGGGGATAGAACAGGAGTATGACTTTGAGATAGAGGATTGGCCATAATCATACTGAATGGCGGCACAGCCTTGAAAGGCCAAATGACATATTCCTGCTCCTATTTTCTATGTTTAATCTGATTAATAATGTTTTGGTAATAACAGTAAATACCATTTCTTAGGAAAAAAAATGTTGCAACTCGATAGCTCAAACTTTCAGTTCAACTTTGAAATCAGTTCCAGAAGTAAAATTATGTTAAAATTAGTATTATGCGCAATTTGAGAGTTTAAGAAAAAGGCAATTATACATGAACTATAGCTTTTGTTGCAAACCAGTGCTGACAAGTAAAAAAATAACTGAAACCATCTAAAAATTACTTTGGCCCAAGCCTTTAGTGTAATGATTTCTCCCAGTTGTACATGCTCTTTATCAATTAAAAAGAAAGTTGAACCCAAGCATCAATGAGTAAACTTTCAAGTCTTTTTCATAAGTTCCAAAGAGTTTAATATTTGGGCACTATTTTGTCTGTAAAGTAGAAGATACCTTTCTTTGCCCTTTTCATCCATTGTTTGATCCTGAATAAGATCTCGGCGTGTCCTTTCTTTGGAGGTAGCAACAACAGAAGACTGCAACGCTGGCTGCAAAGAATACCGTGGAAGTATTAATTTCACTTCAGCACATATTTGTCACTACCATTTACTGGTAGATGCCAATACATACTGGAGACAGTTCCATAGTAATAGACCCTGGACAGTACCTCCTCCAAGTCCTCATTCTTTGATTGCCATCAGGCTATTCAATTATGGAAGCATCCCAGTGGAGCCTAATCCAGTTCTTAACTGATATCCAAAACGTACTTACCAGCAAAGATCCCCCTCTAACCTTAGTCTACTAAGGTCAACTGTAGTACCCATATTGCCATCTTTGCAGTAACTTAATTCAGTAAAGATCTGAGAATATCCTGGGCTGTGAGGTTGAAGTATCATATACAGCAGTGCATTTAGCAACTGAATCAGGAATGAGTACAACATTTTATTTTGTGACCATGCAATACCTTTTTTGTATCTTCATCATCCTCTGCGTCGCTGTCTTGACGTGACTCTCTCCTAGACCGACGATCACCCAGCCTATTTAAAAATTAGAACACTGGTCAGATTTTCAAATACAGTAAAATCCAGACGAGTCAAATCCCAGGGGGGCCGCCCACAAATTTGCTTTAAGCGGAGCTTCGTGATCGCTGAGGAAGCCCCATTTCCACATGAATGCATGTCTATTCAACCCTACACACACAGTCTATGTCAAAAACAGATTCAAACAAAAACACAACAAGCCAGTTAATGTGTGAAAAATCTTTTATTCAATTTGCTCCCATCTTACAATGGCCTGACCTTGTAAAAGGCTGGAACTTCGCATTGAAAAATGATAGGAGTTAGCTCCGGAAAATATCGGCAATTTCTTCTCAGTGGTATTTTCGGACTTGCGCGATACAATCCATGGTCGTCAATGCAGTCAAACATGTTTTTGTGCTGCAGTTAGAAATCCTGGAACATCTCTGCGGCCTCTGTGGCACTGGCTAAGGAAACAGGCAACGTTTCACCTTTAAACATCAAAGAACAGCCTGACGAGACGATCAAACAATCCGATTTCATCTGCATTGAAAATGTCTTGTGGTGCATACTTGGTCAAGATAGGGGCAAGACTGTTTTAGAGCCAATCATTTGTTATTGCCGCTATAACCGCTGCATCCTCACCCTTTACTACATCAGAAGACACCCTGCTTCATCTTGAATCAGTCCAGACATCTGTTGCTGCTGGTTCTTTGCCAGGGTAACTCCCTTTTCCTGCAGGATTGGACCAGAGGTAGGAACATTCTCGGCTTGGCTGCCTTGAACACATTAGCAAAGCTTCTTCAATATCACATTAAGCAGCCATTCTCATCCTCTTCCTTGCTGGAGAGGATGCCCGATTGTCAAACTGTTCAACATGCTTGCTTGTGTTTCATAATGGTGGACAAACTCTATGGTGGAATCTTCCACTCCTTCGTGATGTCTGCTTTGCACCACGGTTTTCCACTTGCTATATCAACTTCACCATCTCTCCAATCAACACCTTTTAACTTACTCTCAGGTTTAGCCATACTCGCAGGCTTTGCATGTCCCTTTACAGGGAGATCTCAATGTCAAATGATGGCTTGCCCAATGCGCTGTGATTTTACGCTGGTGTGGTCTAACTCTGCTCAAGTTGGTTGCTGCAGTAATATGACAAGGTTAGACAAGTTCAGCTAATCTGGAGTTACCAGTGCAGAATTGCGTGTTATAACAGACATCTTCTATGGGATTTGCTTTTGCCAGTGGGATTGGTTAACGGCTTTGACATAACTAGAATTTTGTGTTATCCAAGTTTTGACTCATCGTGATTTCACTGTAAAATCTATTCAGGCGCTTGACTGCTGTACTGTGTGCAGTTAAAACATTATCATTCCTCCAAAAAAGGTGTGTATAGAGGGGAAGATATTCTATTTTAACTCCAAATTTTTTGGTTTCTATAGAGTATAGATCAACTATGATCAAGTTAAAGATAGCCAGCATCAACAGCTCTCCCAAGATGGATCTGATTAGGGTAGTGCATAGTGGGAAGCAATATGCATTGCTTTTTTTCTAATGGGAGAAAAGGGTTTGGGTCCTGTCAAATGCTTCCACAACTCCAGTGAATGCTTCATGGAACCTACAGGCAAATCCAAAGCTTATCACGCAGGTTTGGTCAGAAATGTGAAATGGATATCAATTTGCAAGATCAGATGTAAGACTGTGTATGCCAACCGCACAGCTGAGA
The DNA here is from genome assembly GCF_017639515.1 of Carcharodon carcharias. Classification (NCBI taxonomy): domain Eukaryota; kingdom Metazoa; phylum Chordata; class Chondrichthyes; order Lamniformes; family Lamnidae; genus Carcharodon; species Carcharodon carcharias. Next base: position 50,756,938 of record NC_054486.1, read on the forward strand.
AATGCAAATGACTTGTACAAGTGAGAAACCAGTTGAGTAAAAACATAGAATTTGGCATTAATGTCTTGAAACTACCTTCAGTTATTTAAGTTCAAGTCCAAGTCCATTTATTGTGGCAGCGTGGAAGAGATGTGTTATGCAGGGCTCTTGTACGAGTGCTCTGGAAACTATGAATGTAGGTTAACCATAAGTAGACTCCAGATATACTTGATCAAATAGAAAATTATTGCATTTAAGAAAGTATTGAAGATATTGCTGGAGAACAGATGCGGGCAACAAGAAATGTTGGAATTATTGAAAACTCCTAGGGGTCTAAAGATCTCTGATAAATATGCACAATACTGAAACAAGAATAACAAGAATTCTATGGTGTCATGGAGCAACTGTTCACCTGTGATAAGATGGGGCAAAGAGAGAGCATTAGGTGTAAAAATACTGAAGTTGGAGGTGCAATATTGAGGAATACACAGCCACTTCAGGAACCATAAATTGTGTGTTTTCCTGGTGGCAGGGTAAGGGATAGAACAAAGTATAGAAGCACAAAGTGAAAAGGGATGAGCTGTAAGTCATGGTTCATATCAGCACTAATGATAGAAAGGAGAAAAATGTTTCAGTTCCTGGACGAAGTAGGAAATAGAATATCTAGCGCCTCAAAAAGATGGTCTCAGGATACTAATAGTGCCACATGCTAGCCAGTATTAAAAGCCATATTGTAGAGGTAAAAGGGCGATTAAGTGCTTCTTGGAGAGAAAGGTTGATTTATGGGGTGTTGGGAGCAGATGTGGGCAGTATAAGCTGTACTGATAGGATAGCCTAAGCTTGAGAAGAACTGTGTCAATATTCTAGTGGAGAGGTTAACAACTTGGGAAAAGGCAAGATAATATGGCAGCGGGAGTGTAAAGAGAGAACATAGAATAGATTGCTCTGAAGGGAAAACAAGCTTTAGTAACACAGAGTCTGGATGCATAGTGATTGTAATGCATTAATCAAAAGTCTGAACTAATAATCCATAGAATGAAGTACAATCCCACCAGGGCAGATTGGGAATTTAAATTAAGTTAAAAATTCTGGAAACAGATCTAGTAGCAGTAAAAGTGACCATGAATCTGTCATTTGCTGTACAAACTCAAATGGCTCACTAATATCCTTAGGGAAAGAAACCAGCTGTTCTTACCCAGTCTGGTCTATATATAACTCAAGTCTACACTCAAGTGACTCAACTGCACTTTTGAAGTGTCTAACAAAGATAGAATTGTACAAAGGCAAAAAGGGATGGGTAATAAATGAGGCCATGCCCATATCAGGAATATATACGTGTTTTTTAAATGGAGGCAGAAAGGTTAAAAGCAACAATACAAATAATAAAATGAAATCAGGATGTTGGAAGATAAAAAAGGAATCCATGTGAAAATGTACATACATAAATGGGAGACTTAGTTAAAACAGAAATTATGCAACAAAAATAGCTTTAATGGAATCAGAATTGATAATAAAAGTTTCAACATATTCCAAGAAGTGTAAACCTTCAGCAGCAATCCAGACTGCAGGAAATTCCTATTAGCAACTGGAGTCCAAGCCTAAGTTTCCTCAGTTTATATAATGGACATCCACATTCAGCATTTGTCCATATGCTGCATGAGGACCTGTGCCAGGACACCCCCCACCAAAAGCAACACCTCCCCCATATGCTACAAATTCAACTCACAGCTGGGTTCTAGATCTTACAAGTGGCCTTATACAACTCATGTTACATGCCTAAAAGCCCCATCAATTAAATAAAATTTTGGAATATGCATTTTGTAACAGATTTAAGGGTTTAGGTGAGGTATCCTACAAAAGAGTTTGATAAAGTTTAAGTGAGTCACAGGGAAATAAAAGTGAGATTAAAAGTGTATCTGAAGGGTTCAAAATTACACAAAGGTCCAAGGTCATTTCTTCACTGACATCTAGACAATGCCTAACATAATGGCTGTTAAAGCCAATGATTGGGGAGGGCAAACAAAGTAAGGGAATACAAAAAATGTTATAAGGTACCGCTAAGATAGAGGAACAAAGGGGCCTTGGAGTGCAGATCTGTAAGCAGCAGGACAGGTATATGTGATTAAGGCAGCAGACTGGATACTTTCCTTTATTCAGAGATAAAGAATGCAAGAGTAGGGAGGTTATGGTTGAACTTAGTTAGCCCACAGCGAAAGCACTGTGCACAGTTCTGATCATATTATAGGAAAGATTTGATCATACAAGTGGGTAGAGAGGAGATTTATGAGGATGTTTCCAGGACTGGAAAACTTTAGCAATGATGAAAGATTGGATGTACTGGCATTGTTTTCTTCAATTCGTGTGAAGTATAGAGTGGATAGGAAAGACCTAAGTTTCCGCCAGGCTCAGTTGGTAGGACTCACTTCTGAGTGAAAAGGTCAAGGGCTCAAGTCCCACTCGAGAACTTGAGCACAAAAATTAAGGTTGAAACCCAGTGCAATACTGAGGGAGTATTGTACTGTTGGAGGTGCCATCTTCCAGATGGAGACACTACCCTGAGGACCCATCTGCCCCTCAGTTAGATGTAAAAGAGCCCATGCCACAATTTCAAAGAAAAGCAGGACAGATATATATCCTTGATGTGCTGGCCAATATTTATCCTTCAAACAACATCACAAAAACTGATTATCTGGTCATTATCACATTGCTGTCTGTGGAAATTTGCTGTGCGCAATTTAGCTGCTGCGTTTCCTAATTACCAGTGACTACAATCCAAGAAGTACTTCATTAGCTGTAAAAACATTGGAAAGTCTGGTGGCCGTGAAAGGCACCATATGTACATAAAGTCTTTTTCCCCATTTCCCTCAGAGAAGTCAACAACTAGGGGTCATAGATTTCAAGTAATTGGGAGAAGGATAAGGGGGGAGTTGAGGAGAAATCTTTGCACCCAGAGGATGGTGGGGGTCTGGAACTCTGCCAGAAAGGGCGATTAGAGGCAGAAAACTTCACAGTATAAAACCACTAGAATATGAATTTCAGTTGCTGTAACCTACAAGCTGTGGACCAAGAATTGCAAAGTGGGATTCAGCTGGATAGGCATGATGGCGCTTCCTTCTATATTGTAAATTTCTATAATGCTATGAATATACCAATACAAGCTGGAAAGCAAATTGCTAAAAAGCAGTGAAACAAACATATAGATTTGTCTCAGGAGTAACTGAAGAATGGTGCCAATAACATTTGATCAATTTAACTGGTTTCTGTGTATGCTTTACAAAATATTGCAGGCTTTACCAAAGCAAAGGTGCCATAAGAATTGTTGCTGTGGGAAATTCGACCCAAAGTTCAGGTTACTTTTTTTTAAAAAACCAAAGCCATGATATAGTACAAAACAAAAGAGCCCATTTTCTGAATTTTATAGCTCATCTGAACATCTCTACTACACTGATGGACAGAAAATTCAAAAATTAAGTCACAATATCAAGCAAAAAACCCTCAAGTCAGTGTAACAAGTAATAATTTTGAACTGTTGTTTGTGCAGTCGTCTGCAAAAATACATTCTTCCAATGGCACTAGACTTTAGCCTAAAGATAACATACCTGCTGAGTGCCCCATCCAAATCTCTCTGTTTAGCTGGGGGACCTCCTCCGCTGTCAGAGAGTCCACGCCTAATTAAACAAAAGTCAAGTTAGCTGAAGTAACTTATTTTCCAACTTTTCTTCTTTAGAAAATGCACGCCAAACCAAAATGTTCAGGTCTCCTAGTATGCGTTAAATGACATCCAAAGCTACAAACATGCATCAATAAGGCCAAAAGTCATATCCAAAGCTTGAATCTCTTTCACTTACACACAAATTTAATGCACAACCTTTAACTTTGAGGTGCAGAATGTAACAAAACTTTGCATCCCAGTGGTAACTTGGGTAAGCTTAAAAAGTAGATATGGATACATGTAAAGAATTTCAATCTTACCGAAGTAATCCAATGCCACGCCCCCTACCTCCACCAGGACCTGCGATGGATAGCCGCCTAGCCTGGCCAGGCCTGTATTTAAAAATAAAATTTAATTAACAAGTAATTTATAAACACGTCAATATATCTAGGGTATTATATAGCATAGCGTTGAGTGTTTATAAACAAATATTCTCGAAACATGAAGGTCCTTTGAAATTTCTTGCTAATCTCTATGATCCTTGATCCGTGGAAGGGAATCTAATAGTCAGAGAATCACCACTCTGCTTTCCATTAGGAAACAGATTTAATGAGATGCACACTTATATTCTCTCCCCAAAAAAAAACAAAGACAAAAGGCTAACTATCGGCATTCCAGTGCAAAGCAGTACTGAATTCAACAGGCTGGTACTGTATATACAGCAATACCTGGGATGAATCTTGCTCTCACCATCCACCTCTATACTTACCTCTCATCATCTATTATCAAATCCCTTCAGAATGGAGCTTGTCTTGTTCAAAGCCATCAATGACACGTATGAATGCAGTGCATTATGTAGGAAAGGTCACATTTAATGATTTTGTAGTCTAGTTATGTGTAATGATCAAATAATTGATATAATTCAATTATATCTTGTTTATGCTTAATTGTAATCAATATAGGATACTTACCACATGATTGAACCTTTGTCTTTAGTTCCATCCTTACTTGATAAGTCAAACGTACCACACAGCTCGAGGCCTGTGCAAAGATATGTTTGCCTGGTTTAATTGCAGACTATTGCTGTGAAGTCAGTCTTAGCTGACTAACCCAGGGTCTGGAACCATTACACTCCCTATCAATTAACTTATCAGTTTGTACTTGTTACCTAAAATGCAAAGGTCTATTGTGTGAAGAATAGCTCTGAGGTTTCAAACCTTCAGTCCTATGCCCTTAGATTAGTCTAGGCTTTTAACTTGTAATGTCTTAAAAGGAAGAAGTCACTTTCTTTCAAGTTAGACAACAAGCCTTTGTATTGCTTTGGTTTTGTAAGCTTAAGAATTAAGTTATTCTGGTTTGTAGTTCTTTTGCTCTTATTACTTCTGAACAAGTATCAATTGAATGTATCTTGCTTTATTTTGTAAGTATATCTTACCACCTCATCTTTACACACCAATTTTATACACGCTTGTAGGTTTTATATATGAAGTAACTTTGTAATTTCTGTATTAGTTTTAAGGCTGTGTGCCACTTTGTACTATTTTGTTATTTTTAATTAGCTTGTGCCAAGCACCAGGTCACTATTGAAATCCACAACAACAAACAGTTCTTTCAGCCAAAACACTGAAAAGTGCCTGCCTTAAATGAAATTTTTACAGGACATGCAATATTGATGCCCATCCATCAATTGGACATTTGGGACTAAGAGCCCAGAAGTTAATCATAAGTACATTAAACATCAAATGCTCCCTTATGTCAAATAAGCAAACACAGGCTAAGGTACCCGTTTATCTTAGTAGAAAGTTACTAAATTTTAATGAGAGGGACCGTTCCACAGGTAAATGGATGATTGCCACCCTTAAAAAAAATCAGTAACTAATCGGGCACCATCTAAACCAGAGACTGATCATGCACTGAGAACTGAGGCCAGAAACACCACTGAGGGCAGGCTTTGTCTCAGGAAGGATTAATAAGCATGAGCTTTCAGCAGCGATGTGCATGGAGTTTGGAAACTGAGGAATAGAGTCAAGAAACTGCTTTCTAGGGAACAAAAGAACCACAGAAGTAACAGAGGGAGAGAAAATTACATGTCGCCTTGCACCCTAGGCTGAATCGAGAAGCAAGAACCATGCTGAGCCAGTAAAGTCGCTTGCTAACTTTGCTAAGTATTAACTTTTGTCACTTAATAAACGTTTCCTGACATTACAACACCAGACCACATCTTATTGCCTAAATGGTTAAACTCTCAAAAGGACAAATGAAAATTGAGTGAACACTCTCAGAATTCAAGAATAATTCCCTAAAAACTTATAATTAGCTCTCTTTTACCTGAGGCTTTCCATACAGTTGACTATTTCACCTTTCTCCATCACTGCTTCACAATTCATCCCCATTACGTCCTCCTTTCTTGCCTCCGTTCCTTCTGCTTTTAGGAATGCAATGGGATCTCCTCCCATCCCGGCACGGTCAGTTCCAATGTGACTTAATTATGTTCTTGCACAATTCTCATTTATGATGCCCCTCAACATAATCCCAAAGGATAAAGTTAGCTTTCTTATAAATGCTAACATAACCTGTTCACTGCCAAATTTCATGATCATCCTGGTGGTGCCTCACCACCTGCCCATTAAAATTATGGACAAGCCAGAAGGCTTCTGAGCTAAATACTGGCAAGTAATCCACCTTGATGTGGTTTTTTTTAAACAGAATATCTATCTCCTTGCAGCCTATTTTTATGCTTGCTCAGATTGAACCTGATGTGCAACTTGCCTATTCCTAATCCTTCTATATGTTTATGTTTACTTATGAAGCATCTTAGGTTACTCAAAATGCAACTTGAACTGAGCCTCAAAACCCAATCTAGCAATGGGATTTCCCATTTTCACCTAAACACCACTGCCTCTGTTCTCATATAGCCTTCTGTTACTGAATACTGAAATCCTCATATGTGCTTTTATTTATCAGCCAATGCCTCCTAGTTAGTTGCCTATGCTCCAGGTTATGCAAACTTTAACTGATGTCAAAGCACACATTCAACAAACATTTTTTCATTTGCATGTAACACCTTTAACACAAAAATATCCCAATACTTCCAAGATGTAAGAATACTATATTTCAAGGAATATAGCTGATGTCAAAGGAGCCCTTAGATTGATTCAACACTGAAAGCCATTTCTGAAACCATTACAGTTTTGCAGTGGGGAAATAGATATTTTATATTCAGCAAGTTTTCTCTCCTCCCAAATTCTAGGATAGGCCAGTGATCAAAGCAAGTGCTCGTTCCGCAAGTATCTAAAACATGCAGCTACAAAGAGCCAAGTTACATCCATGAATTTAATGAAACTGAAATATGCTGAACATTTTTGAAAAAAACCAAATTACTGATCAAATTTCTCTTTGGCCTCGGTTATTGAACTAAACATTCTTTGCGGAAAGATTCCGGCCTAGATATCATTACCCTGAAAGCTGACAAGTAATTCCGAATCCACCTTAATTATTGAAGATTTTTATCCCCGCGAATCGATTCTACAGCGTGGTATGGGAGAGGGAAGAACAGAAACGCGGGAATCTGTTAGCAACCGCGAAAAGATACAATCGAAGAAAGGGATTATCTCCCAGGCGTGTATGAAGGAAAGGGGAGCCACTATGTATACTTCAAGCCTCAAAATATAACTGGAGCACAAGTCACTGAATGAAGTCGGGCTTCACCCCGTTAAATAGAGATTCATCGGCCCCCAACAGCTGAGACCAACTTCCACTGGTGAGTCCCGCGGTTATAACGTGCAGCGGCCTCACTGGGGACGGTGCCGCTTTGCAGGAGATGGCCGGGCCCAAGTTGCCAGGGACATGCCTGAGGGAGGCAAGCACATGGGCGAGTAAGCGGGATCCCGCAATGGTCAATTCTGGGCTCCCTCCCCTTTCCCGTGGCTTCGCCACTTTTCAGGGAGGCGCCGCGGGCTAAGCCCGGGCCCAGCCACCTGGCGGGACGGTGTATGTTGAAGAATCCCGCGGCGATACTAGCCGAGCCCGAGGTATCAAGGGCTGAAAGACGGTCACCTGAGGTCGTTCGGATCGCGGCCCGTCAGTTTCCGAATGCTTTCATCCACATTCTTCAAACTTTCCTTTGCTTTCTCCAGTTGATCCTGTAAACTTCTCACCGCCACGGCCATCTTGCCCCTCGCCGTCGTGCGCACTGCATTCTGGGAACAACCCAGACCCCGCCCCATCTATGTCACCTGATCCGCCCCTCCTGGCATTACAATGATAGACAGGGAGATCTGCCAATCAGCGGAGTCCAACTTCGGAGCAATCTCCAATCAGACGCCTAACCTCCTGGGCAAGGACCAATCAGTCGATGGTATGAAATAGGGGCACTGAAATGAAGATAATCCGTTCAAAATAGAGTGAGATAGTGGCTTTGAGTAAGAGATACACTGTGTCCTATACAGCTGTTAGAGATGTGTTAGTTTAACATGAGAGTTTTATGTTAAACGCAATTTCTATAGTGGATCAATATTAAAAACCATCTAGTTTAGGAATTTCTGCTGTGGTTGAATCTGCTTTTGAATATTTGGCAAAAGAGAACACAGGAGGCTCTGGACCTACGTAATTAAGCGGCATAAAATTATGAGAGGGCTATAGATATAATGGATAGAAAGGACCTGTTTTCTTTAACAGAGAAATCAATAACCGGGAGCATATATTCGAAGTAGTTGGTAGAAGGATTAAAGGGGAGTTGAGAGTTGTACATCCAGAGTGCTGGGGGTCTGGAACTCGCTGCTTGAAAGGGGATAGATGTATTAAAAAATATATTGAAATGCAATTGCAATGCTGTAACCTACAGGGCTTAAGGGAACAGGAGCTGGAAAGTGGGGTTAAGTTGCATAGCCTTTTTTTGACTAGTGCGGACATAATAGACTGAATGGCCGCCTTCATTTCCATAAAATTTCTATATTTCTATGCAACACTGGGAGAAGGGGGACGGGAAGGGTAGATTTATAGTAATGTTGACTCGAGATTTGTTGCAGTTTGACTTTGTGTTATATGCCAAATGTCGCCACCAAGTGGTACCTTTCAGTATTCTGGTTTCTTTCCCAAGCATCCCGAAATTTGAAATGGGGACAAAACATACACAATTTTCAACTATTTTTATTAATGTTTTTGTAGTGGAGTACTCATTAATTTATTATGAATAAATTACTAATAAAACAAATACTCAAATATTTTTAAAATGCAAATAAAAACAACATACAATAAATGCTGGAAATCTGAAATGAAAACAAGAAAAAAACGCTTGGAATACTCAGCAGATCTGGCAGCTTCTGTGAAAAGAGAAACAGTTAAACGTTTCAGATCAATAACCTTTCACCAGAATTTCTTTTCCACCCTAATTGCAGAATTTACCAAGTGTAGAGAATGAATTTTAGTTGTTGTGGAACTGGAATATGCAAAAATATATTTTTTCTGAAGGTGAACGCATTACGCAAAACGGGTTCTTGGGTTCAAATATGCGATTGGATAGTCATGCGCCAGCTTATTGTCTCTGTGCCTGTGCCTTTAAGTGTGGCAGGAAGTGACGCTCCGCGGCCCAGCTGGCTGGCTCGGCTCGCCCTCTGTTGGGATGGTAACGAGTCCGGAGGTCTCGAGCTGTCAGTAAGAGTCCGTGCGGATCGGGCTCGGCGCTGAACAGGGGGCAAGTGGACTTACCGAATGAAGAATGAATAAGCAGGAGATGGCGGATGAGGCTCTCTTCCAGCTTCTTCATACGGAGATCGTTTCTTACGTTTATAAATCGGCTGAGCAAGGCGAGATGGTGAGGAGAGGGAAAGGCAGAGGGGCGGGGTGGTAGAGTTTGGAAGGGACTGGGGTGGGAGGAGTGGAGGGTCGGGGAGTTGGTGGAGGTCGGGTAGGGGGTTGCAGATGTACTCAGCTTTGTGCTCTTCTTCCCTATCATGGTATGTTTATCATTTCCCATATTAATACCTTTCTCTCGTCCAGTCTCTACTTTTTGATTTACTACATCTTCCCAAGTAACTACATGGACCACGGCAACTGGATCCTCCCCACTGTTTACTTTAAAACCCTCTCTCCTTCCCTAATTATTCGGCTTGCAAGAACACCAGTCCCAGTTTGGTTCAGGTGTAGATTTTCCCAACGGTGCAGATCCCATTCTCCTCAATACTGGCGCTAGTGTCCCGTGAACTGGAACCCACTTTTACAAGAATCCAAAGGGCTGTGTTGCTTGCCTAGTGCAGTCTTTGAGCCATGCACTCATTTCTCTAATCTTATTTGCCCTATTCCAACTTGCATGTGGCTCAGGTAATAATCTCTAAATGATTACCTTTGAGGTTCTGCTTACTTTGGTGCCCAGCTCATACTGACAATGCAGAACCTTTTCCCTAGTTCTACCTATGTCATTGGTAACTACATGGACCAGACAACTGGATCCTCCCACTCCCACTGTAAATTCCTTTCCAGCCTTGAGCAAATGCCCTGAATCCTGGCAATAGGCAGGCAACACAGTCTTCTGGACTCTTGTTCTTTGTTGCAGAGAGTACTGTCAATCCCCCTTAGAATACTGTCCCCTACTGCCACTACATTCCATTTTGTTCCCCCCCCCCCTTGAATGGGTTCCTGTACCATGGTGCCATGGTCAGTCAGCTGATCCATCCTGTAGCCCCCACTCTTATCCAAACAAGCTGAAAGAGCCTCAAATCTGTTGGACAAAAGCAGAGGCTGAGGCTCTGGCACTCTGGGTCCCGTTAACTGCCTCACTTGCAGTCACACTCTCCTGTCCCAGACCACTGACTAAACCTGAAGACCCTGTCCTAAGAGGTGTGACTGTCTCCTGGTACAAGGTATCCGGGTAACTTCCCCCCTCCTTGACGTGTTGCAGTGTCCGCAGCTCAGCCTCTAGCTCTGATCTGAAGTTCCTCAAGCCGCAAACACTTACTGCAGATGTGTTTGCCCTGGATCACACTGGCATCCAGGAGCTCCCACATGCTGCAGCTGTGACACACCACCTGTCCTGCCATCCTTAATGTGTCTCTAACTACTTAAATTATTTAATTCAATTAATTATTTTCCTTTTTTTAATATAGCTTATTAACCTTGCCACCAATTTGTATGCTATTTTAAACCTTCGAAATAGAATAGATGTAACCACTTACCAGATATTCAACTAACAGCTAACTCTATCCCTGTAGAAGAGCAAGAACGAATTCCTACAGGGTGAAAAAGTTAGAAAAAGCAAATTCTCTCAATCAGCCAACTCCAACAGTCTGTTCAAAATCACACTCCATGATAAGTTCACTGAAATGTCTGTGTATATAGCCTCTCAAATGAAGGAGTTAGCTGACCCCAGTTACAGAAAAAATGGTTTAAGCTGCTTTCCTTAATTAGCAAACTTCAGCTGCTCTTCCAGTAGAGTCCTGAAACCCTGCTTAAGGCTGGGAAATTTAGATAGTAAATTTCAGTTAAATGCTAAATACAAACAAAATTAGATTTTTACAAAGAGGTTCACACTCCCTTACTCACCCAAACTGCCAGCAATCAGTCCAGATCTTCATTGCAGTTGGATAGTTTCAGGGATTCAGTTCTGAAGTCATCCACTTTCCTGATAAGATTGACGCCTATCTTCTACTTAAAAGAGAGAATTCCTGATTCTGTAGAACACACAATGTTTCCAATATCTGCTTTCCCTTGCACTGGAATGTTGCCTGTAACATTCCCTTGACATTTAGTTCGATCCCGCCTGGACCATTGGCTGCAGGCAATGAGTTGTTAACAATGTTTTACTGTTGGATTAAAGCCGTTACACTTGCTCCAGTATCTAGTTTAAATTTGGTGGTATGTCCATTAACATATATATAATCTGTCTTCCAAAATGCATGATTGGGGTCACTGATCTCACCCAGGAAATATTTTTATTCTTCTTCTAGCAGAAATTCTTCAACTTTATTAATAGCCATATACTTGAAGACTTTGTCTTTTGAAACTGTGGAATTAGAGGTTTTACTTTGGCACTGCTTCCCAAAATGGCCCATTCTTCTGCAGAGAAAGCATTCTGCAATGTTTGTAGGACATTGTTTGTGCCTGTGGGTCTTTTTGATGCCACAACACTGGTAGGGTTTTATGGCGTTTTGTACTTTCACTCCAACTTATACCTTTTTTGATGCTTCTTTTATATCCCTGGACTTAAAGAACTATATGGGTATTGGCGTTTTTCTTCACCTCTCAGTATTTCCCTGTTCTGCTCACAGACCTCTGTCTCACCAGTTGTATTGCTTTTTCTAAAGTTCGGTCTTCCTTGGATTGCAATTAGCCTGACAGGGATTTATTGGTAATACCAACTATAATGCGGTCTCATATTAATTCTATTTTTAGGTCTCCATACTCGCATCCTTCAACCAATCTGTAAAGGTCATCCACTGGTTCACCTGGTTTATGGACCCTTTTGTTGAATGTGGCCCTTTCCAGAAACTTATTGTTCCTCAGGTTGAACTAGTTATTGAAGGCTTTTAAGACTTCAAATTTATGAGAGATCTCATTGATGCCTTGTCTTGCTATAACATCATCTGCTACTGTTCCTATGGACTAAAGTAGTGTGTTGACCTGTTCAGCTTCCGACTTACTGTCCAATTCTGAAGCATTTCGGAACTTCAAGAATCTTTTTCTCCAAAACGCCCAGTTTTGAGTTTAATTTGATCCTTCCATGGGTCCAAACCTCTCAGATAGCATAATTTTTGGATCCATGGCTTTTCTAAGCTTTTGGGTGGTTTACCTCAAGACCTGAATTTTTCTCCCAGTATTTGAAGCTTTTCTGCACTGTTTACTCTCTCACTGAGACCATCACCGTCTCTCTTTGGGGATCTCTTAGCCAGACCTGGTATTTATTTCTTGAAAGCTGCAAAGCGGTTTAAAAACTACTTTGCTCTAAGTTATTTCAATAAACCCTTCACTTCCACTGGGCCATCAAGTATTTGCAGCCACTTTTTCCCCCTCTTTTTATGCTGCCTCGTGGTCGTCATGTGTATTCGCACTGACCTTGGACCAGGACTGCAGGATTTTCTGTAACCCGCCCTTGCTGTGGATCTGGTTTTCCCAGTGCGCTATTAAAATCAAGTTTTACCTATTTTAAAAGTTGTTGACCAGTTCCACGATCTTTGCTTGGTTCTCTGAATTGAAGTCTATGATTGTTCGATCAGGATTTTTTTTCATAGACCACCACATGCTGTGTTACAGCCCAGAATTACTTTGAAAGTTGATTTTCTGACTCTTCCCTCTACTTCATCTACGGAGAAGCTTTGGAATTCTTCAACAGTGTCTTAGAGTCCTGCGGTTTTGGCACCACTTCCATAGATCTGACATTTAATCTTTAATGTTGAATTTTCAGTATTTTGGCATCCATCATTGCTGTCACTATGTTGAATGTTTAGTTTAGCTTTGGAATGATTACTGAGATATTGATATGTTCAAACATCAACTGGTTTATTTTATACAACTGAACAATGTACAGCTATCCTTGACTTGGTGTTACACTGCTGAAGCCATGAACTTTCTCTCTCTCCTCTCTTAGTCATGTGCTTTTTTACATCATATTTACACAGTCCCACACATCCTTACAAACCCTAATTCTACAGCCCTCCTCCCATGAAAGAATAAAAAAAAACAATTTGAGATTCTTTTGTTGCGTTACATTTTTTTTTCTTCTTGGCCCTGATTAAATGTATCCATTGGTATCTGAACTGCAGCAGATTAGATTTTCACTGCAATTTGGGATCTGCATTTGGGTCTGAAACTAGCAGGCCCTGAAGCAATCTGTCAGCCAGTTTGTTTGTGTCATTGCGAAGCAGGAATCACTTTGTGTGGAGCTGAGGATAATTCATTCATATAATTATTATAGCACAGAAGGAGGCCATTCAGCTTGTGTGTCCATACAGTTTCTCTCTAAGAGCAACTTGGCTAGTCCCAGTCCCATATCCTTTCTTGTAGCCTTGCAAATATTCACTTCAATTATTCAATTCACTTCTGGAAGTCGTGATTGAATTGGCTTCCACCTTACTCTCTACCAGTGCATTCCAGATCCTAACCACTCCTTGTGCAAAACAAGTTGTTCTTCATCTCACAGGTGGTTCTTTTGCCATTCACCTTATATCAGTGTCCTCTGGTTCTCAACTCTTCCACCAAAGGAAACAATTTCTCCCTGTCTACTCTGACTTGACACCCTCATGATTTTGAAGCTCTATCAAATCTTTCTTCTGTTTGGAGATCAGCCCTAGATTCTCTAATCTATCCATGTAACTGAAGTCCCCTTATCCTTGGAACCATTCTTGTAAATCTTATCTGCATCCTGTCAAAACTCTGGCATCTTTCCAAAAATGCAATGCCTTGAATTGTACTCAATACTCCATTGTTTTGCAAAGGTTCATTATAGCTTCATTATTTTTGTATTCTATGCTTCAATCTTCAGTCAGCTGTGTGATGGAATACTATCCACTTGCCGGGGTGAGTGCAGCTCCAACAACACTTGAGAAGCTTGATACCATCCAGGGCTAAGCAACCCGCTTGATTGGCACCCCATTTACAAACATTCACTCCCTCCATCACCGACGCACAGTGGCAGCAGTGTGTACCATCTACAAGATGCACTGCAGAAACTCACCAAGTTCCCTTAGGCAGCACCTTTCAAACTCAAGACTGCCACCATCTAGAACAAGGGCAGCAGATGCATGGGAACACCACCACCTGGAAGTTCCCCTCTAAGCCACACACCATCCTGACTTGGAAATATATTGCCATTACTTCACTATTGCTGGGTCAAAATCCTGGAACTCCATCCCTAACAGCACTGTGGGTGTACCGCAGCACGTGGACTGCAGCCGTTCAAGAAGGCAGCTCACCACCACCTCAATGGCAATTAAGGATGGGCAATAAATGCTGGCTTAGCCAGCAACATCCACATCCCATGAATGATAAAAAATAATCTATATAGCCCGGAATCCTGTATGCCTTTTTATCTACTTTCTCAACCTGCCCTGACATCTTGAACCATTTGTGCATGCATGCTCCCAATTCCTGCATGCACTCTTCTTTTTTTATTGCCTCCTTGTTCTTCCTACACACTTCTCTGTATTATGCTTCATCTGCCACATGTCTGCCCATTCTGCCATTCTTCGTTTTCTCTTGGTCTATCCACCTCACAGTTCACAATACTTCCAAGCCTGTTTGTGCCAAGCACTCAGTACTATATCAAGAATAATACTTTTTTCCTATTTTTTAAATAAGTGGAATACATGTGGGGAACTGTTCAAGTTGTTCAATATTAATTGTAACTTTTTTTGAAAAGAAGGAAGTAGGGAAGTAGCCAGAACAACAATGTGTCTTTTTGAATACAGAATTATGGTATTTATTTGACATGAAGGTGCACTTTGACACAAATTACATCACTAAACTGTGTTTACAAATGCAAAAAGACTTAGTAAAAATATTCTATGACTGGGTTTAAACTGTAATTGTAGCACCTAACAGTTGGAAATGAGGTGGGTGTCCGGCTGGACCATTGGCATTTTCCATTCAAGAAGTGTAGCGAGATCAAGTTATTACTATGCAACTAATACATGTCCTCATAGCTGGTGTCAGAGCAGCTTAGGCAGGAAGGAAGTTGCCGAGGCATGTCAGGCTGGAAGTTGTGTGCAATACAGGAAGAAGGAAAGAAAGCAAACAAAAAAAAGAGTAGAAATATCCCTAAATAAGTTTGTTAATGTTCATGTGGTGGAGGAACTGAAGTTGCAAATGATTATCGTGATGAAAGAAGAATTGTAGGAAGTTTGATCATGTTCTTGACCTGAAACTGTGGCCTACCCATTAAGTAACATATTATGCAAGACATGGAACTAAACCAAAACAGCTAACTGACAAATTATGAAAGTATGAAATTAAGGCTGCTTTTGCTATTTAATTTGGAAAAAGTCCTGGTAAAAATGGAAGGCATTTACAATATTTTGTGTTGAACGTCCTTGGTGTGGACTTTCTAGTATGATTTTTTTTAATCTCCATGGTAAATCAGCATTTTAGTTTGGAATTTTAATTATATTGATTCTCATTTCTTCTGTCACTGAACCACCAACCACAGCTTAATTTTTGTAAGAGGTATCAAACACCAGATCCACCATAGGGGAGGAAAATACTAAGTAAAAATTATGATTAGCTTACAATGGCACTGGTAAAACCCTGGGGTAGGTGGCAAGCTTTACATCTTGAAGATTTTTAGATAGTCAATAAATAATGGACGGAACTTGCAGTAGATCCACACTGAGTCAATTTGAATACAGTGAAAACTGTTTTTCGTATTCAGGTCTTAAAGTGACTTAACCAGCTGGCTGAAATAACATTGCTAGCATAAAGAAATTATTAACAACACAAAAACAAAAACAAAATTACCTGGAAAAACTCAGCAGGTCTGGCAGCATCGGCGGAGAAGAAAAGAGTTGACGTTTCGAGTCCTCATGACCCTTCGACAGAACTTGAGTTCGAGTCCAAGAAAGAGTTGAAATATAAGCTGGTTTAAGGTGTGTGTGTGGGGGGCGGAGAGAGAGAGAGAGAGAAGTGGAGTGGGGGTGTGATTGTAGGGACAAACAAGCAGTGATAGAAGCAGATCATCAAAAGATGTCAACAACAATAGTACAAAAGAACACATAGGTGTTAAAGTTAAAGTTGGTGATATTATCTAAACGAATGTGCTAATTAAGAATGGATGGTAGGGCACTCAAGGTATAGCTCTAGTGGGGGTGGGGAGAGCATAAAAATTTTTTTTTTATAACGGAAATAGGTGGGAAAAGGAAAATCTTTATAATTTATTGGAAGAAAAAAGGAAGGGGGAAACAGAAAGGGGGTGGGGATGGGGGAGGGAGCTCACGACCTAAAGTTGTTGAATTCAATATTCAGTCTGGAAGGCTGTATAGTGCCTAGTCGGAAGATGAGGTGTTGTTCCTCCAGTTTGCGTTGGGCTTCACTGGAACAATGCAGCAAGCCAAGGACAGACATGTGGGCAAGAGAGCAGGGTGGAGTGTTAAAATGGCAAGCGACAGGGAGGTTTGGGTCATTCTTGCGGACAGACCGCAGGTGTTCTGCAAAGCGGTCGCCCAGTTTACGTTTGGTCTCTTCAATGTAGAGGAGACCACATTAGGAGCAACGAATGCAGTAGACTAAGTTGGGGGAAATGCAAATGAAATGCTGCTTCACTTAAAAGGAGTGTTTGTGTCCTTGGACGGTGAGGAGAGAGGAAGTGAAGGGGCAGGTGTTGCATCTTTTGCGTGGGCATGGGGTGGTGCCATAGGAGGGGGTTGAGGAGTAGCGGGTGATGGAGGAGTGGACCAGGGTGTCCCGGAGGGAGCGATCCCTACGGAATGCCGATAGGGGGTGTGAAGGGAAGATGTGTTTGGTGGTGGCATCATGCTGGAGTTGGCGGAAATGGCGGAGGATGATCCTTTGAATGCGGAGGCTGGCGGGGTGATAGGTGAGGACAAGGGGGACCCTATCATGTTTCTGGGAGGGAGGAGAAGGCGTGAGGGCAGATGCGCGGGAGATGGGCCGGACACAGTTGAGGGCCCTGTCAATGACCGTGGGTGGAAAACCTCGGTTAAGGAAGAAGGAGGACATGTCAGAGGAACTGTTTTTGAAGGTAGCATCATCGGAACAGATGCGACGGAGGCGAAGGAACTGAGAGAATGGGATGGAGTCCTTACAGGAAGCGGGGTGTGAGGAGCTGTAGTCGAGATAGCTGTGAGAGTCGGTGGGTTTGTAATGGATATTGGTGGACAGTCTATCACCAGAGATTGAGACGGAGAGGTCAAGAAAAGAAATTATTACCTCTGGAATTGCAAAAATGAGCACTAATCTTTCCTTGTTTTAGCTTACTATCAGTGAAATATAATTTACAGGTCACTGAAAACGGGTGACTCTAGCTGGAAAATGTTTGATCTGTACATGCATCACTGACTTTCTTGACTGCATAGTTTTAAAAAGGCAATAATGTTCAGATGTTAAAAATGTTGTAGTTTAAAGTTTATTTAAGACCCTAATCTGAAGGAATGAAGCATGTTCTTCATAGTAGACTCATTTTGAATTGGAGTTAGTGGTTTATTAATGTTAAGCTGAGCTAGCAGGTGTTCGCCAGCTTGAACTTTCACTAACTTGTCAGCTAACGTCTGATGGTGGTGATTCATAACCATCAAGTTGTACTGTAAAAGAATGTCATAGCCTTTTATCAAAGTTTTAATTCACTTATTTTAAATTGAGGTAAGTCGCCATTTTATTGTGGTTTCAGTTGATTAGAAATGCAATAGGATGACTTCTATCCACTAGAACGAGAATGATTCTTTTTCTGTATCTCCCGTAATACGGAACATTTGGTTTTGCACATTTGGCATGGAAATCAAAAACTACAATTCAATTAACTTCAACTGAATGTGATGTTTTTCTGGGCTGAGAAGTTGATTTAGGAGGACAGCAGGAGATTGGTGTTGACAGGCTACACAGTGAGGCAAAGTTTTGACTAAGATTTTGTTCTGTAAGAATTTTTACTGAAAATTAGCAAGTTGAAAAATTGGAGTATGGACAGTTAAGGTTTCACTATAGGTTTGCAGGGATTTTAACGCCGAGTAAAACCACTTCTATTTCTTTGGTAGCTCATATAGCCCAAAAATGCCTCTGCTTCTGGAATTACAGGCCATGATTTTTTTTTTCTCAAAAACGCCATAGCATGTATATTTTCAGTGTTAATGCTGCCACAAATACAGCTATAGCAGTAATTTTTGATAATTTTAAATAGCTAAAGGTTTCCTTAAATTTAGAATCTTGAAGTGCACAGTATGCATTATATTTAACCAGCTAATAAGTTGATCATACAGTTTTCGTTATATGCACAACAGCAACAACTTATATAGCACCTTTAACGTAATGACACGCCCCAAGATGTGTCACAGGACCATTATGAAACAAAGTATGACAAGAGGCCATTAAAGAGAGCAGAGAGAGAGATGAGAGGCCTTTAAAGAGCGCAGAGAGTGGCAAGAGGCCCTTAAAGAGCACGGAGAGAGTGAGAGATAGGAAGGGTTCCTTCTAGATAGAAGGATTCTAGGAAGGGGATAAACCAACTATGGTTAACCAAGGAAGTTAAGGATAGTATCAAATTGAAAGAAAAAACATACAATGTGGCAAAGATTAGTGGAAAGCCAGTGGATTGGGAAAGTTTTAAAAACCAACAAAAGATGACCAAAAAAAATGAAGGAGGAGAAAATTAAACTTTGAGGGTAAACTAGCAATTAATATAAAAACAGACAATAAGAGTTTCTTTAAATATATAAAATGGAGGAGAGAGGCCAAAATGAACATAGTCCTCTTATAGAACGAGGCTGGGGAAATAATAATGGGGAACCAGGAAATGGCAGAGGAGTTGAATAAATATTTTGCATCAGTCTTCACAGTAGAATACACTAACGGCATTCCAAAAATACTAAATAATCATGGGGCAAAAGGATGGGGAGGAAATAATTACAATAACTATCACTAGAGAAAAAGTACAAGGGAAGTTAATGGGGCTAAAAGCCAATAAGTCCCCTGGACCCGATGGGTTGCATCCTAGGATATTAAAGAAAGTAGCTACACAGATAGTGGATGCACTGGTAGCAATCTTCCAAAAATTCTTCGACTCTGGAAAAGTCCCAGAACATCGGAAAACTGCCAATGTAACACCCTTATCCAAAAAAGGGAGGGAGACAAAAACCAGGTAACTATAGGCCAGTTAGCTTAACATCTGTCATTGGGAAAATGTTAGAGTCTGTTATAACGGATGTAATAGCAGAGCATTTAGAAATGTATAATATAATTAAGCAGAGTCAGCATGGCTTTATGAAGGAGCAATCATGCCTGACAAATTTATCAGAATTCTTTGAGGAGGTAACAAGCAGGATTGATGAAGACGAACCAGTAGATGTAATATATTTGATTTCCAAAAGGCATTTGATAAAGCATCACACATAAAGCTACTTAATAGATGGAGTTGGGCATGAGCCCATGGTGTTGGGGGTAGTATATTAGCATGGATAGAGGATTGGCTAAGTAATAGAAGACATAGAGTTTGGATAAGGGGGAGCATTTTCAGGATGGCAACCTGTAACTAGTGTGATCAGTGCTAGGGCCACAATTATTTACAATATATATTAATGACTTAGATGAGAGAAGTGAATGTAATATTGCCAAGTTTGCAGATGACACAAAAATAGGTGGGAAGGCAAGCAGTGAGGATGACACACAGAATTTACAGAAGGATATAGACAGGTTAAGTGAGTGGGCAAAAACGTGGCAGATGGAATATAATGTGGGAAAGCGTGATGTTATGCACTTTGGCAGGAAGAAGGGAGTAGCTGAATATTATTTAAATGGAGAAAGACTGCAGTAGGCTGCAACACAGAGGGATTTGGGTGTCCTCATGCATGAATCCCAAAAAGCTAACATACAAGTTCAGCAGGTAATTGGGAGGGCAAATGGAATGTTGGCCTTTATTTCAAAGGGAATGGAGTATAAAAATAGGAGAGTCTTGCTAAAACTATAAAAGGCACTCGTTAGACTACACTTCGAATACTGTGAACAGTTTTGGTTCCCATATCTAAGGAAAGATATATTGGCATTGGAGGCAGTCCAGAGAAGGTTCACTAGGCTGATTCCAGGTATGGAGGGATTTTCTTATGAGGAGAGGTTGAGTAGGTTGGGCCTGTACCCATTGGAGTTTAGAAGAATGAGAGGCAACCTTATTGAAACATATAAGATTCTTAGGGGTCTTGACAGGGTAGTTGCTGAGAAATTGTTTCCCCTTGTGGGAAAGTCTAGGACCAGAAGGCATAATCTCAGAGTAAGGGCTCGCTCATTTAAGACAGAGATGAGGGTAGTGAACCTGTGGAATTCTTTACTGTAGAGGCTGGGTCATTAAGTATATTCAAGGCAGAGATAGGCAGATTTTTAATCAGTAATGGAATCAAGGGTCATGGGGAAAAGGCAGGAAAGTGGAGTTAAGGATTATCAGATCAGCCATGACCTCATTGAATGGCAGAGCAGACTTGATGGGCCGAATGGCCTACTTCTGCTCCTACATCTTATGATATGACACCAAGCCACATAAGAAGACATTTAGTCAGATGACAATAAGCTTGATCAAAGAGGTTGGTTTGAAGTAGTATCTTAAAGGAGGGAAGCGAGGCATAGTGAAGGAATTCCAGAGCTTGGGGCCAAGGCAACTGAAGTCACAGCCGCCAATGGTGGAGTCATTAAAATCAGCGATGTACAAGAAGCCAGAATTACTCGAACATAGATATCTTGGAGATTACAGAGATAGGGATGAGCAAGGTCATGAGGGATTTCAAAATCAGGATTAGAATTTAAAAATCAAGATGTTGCTTGATCAGGAGCCAATGTATATCAGTAAGCAGAGAGGTGAGAGGAGAATGGAGACTTGCTGAGAGTTAAGACACCGACAGCAAGGTTTTGTTGGAGAATATGGGAGACCAGCCAGGCATGTGTTGAAATACTCAAGTCTAGAGGTGACAAAGGTATGGAGGAGTGTTTCGGCAGCAGATGAGCTGAGATGGGTGAAATTGAGTGATGTTACAGAGGTGAAGAAAGGCGGTCTTTGTGATGGCACGAATATGAGATTGGAAGCTCATCTCAGGATCAAATGTAACACCAATGTTGTGAACAGATTGGTTTAATCTTAGACTGTTGCCAGAGAGAGGATTGGAGTCAGTAGCTAGGGAACAAAGTTTGGATTTGGTATTGAAAAAAATGGCTTCAGTCTTCCCAATATTTAATTGGAGGAAATTTCTGCTCATCCAGTATTGGATGTCAGATAAGCAGCCTTATAATTTAGCTACATTGGAGGAGTCGAGAGAGTTGGTGGTGAGGTGGAGCTGGGTGCAATCAGCATACGTTTGAAAACTAATGCTGAGCTTTTGGGTGATGTTGTGAGAAGCAGCATGTAGATGAGAAATAGGAGGGGGCTAAGGATTGATCCTTGAGGGACACCAGAGATAACAGTGCAGGAGCACAAAGAGAAGCCATTGTGAGCAATCTCTGGCTATGATTAGGTAGATAGGATGGAACCACATGAGAACAGTCCCACCCAATTGGACAACAGTAGTGAGGCATTGGAGAAGGATGGTGTGGTCAACCATGTTGAAGACTGAAGAGAAGGATGAGGAGGAATGTCATTTGTGACTTTGATAAGAGCTAATTTGGTACTGTGGCAGAGGCAGAAACCTGACTGGAGGAATTCAAACGTGGAGCTCCAGGAAAGACGGGAGTGGATTTGGAAAGCGACAAAATGTTCAAGGACTTCGGAGAGGAAAGGGAGGTTGGAGATGGGACGATAGTTTGCAAGGACTGGGAGGGATCAAGGATTGTTTTTTGAGAAGGGGGTGATGACAGATTTAAAGGAGAAGGGGACAACAGCTGAAGAGAGAGAACCATTTACAATAGCAGCTAATAAAACATTAGAGGATATTTAAACATGACAAAGTATGTACTTGTGCTTTCCTGTTGACATCAAATACTCAGTTTTCTGTTGCTCTCTAAATCAGATGCTAGAACTTGTTTTTTTAAAACATGGACCGAATTGTCCCCCCGTTAAAGGGGAAGTTCTGGAGTGGGCGTGTGCAGGTGTGCCTCTGATCGGCACCCCCGATTGGGGATGCGCTGCCATTTTACACGGGCGGGCCAATTAAGTCCTGCCCAGTGTGACGTCCGCCAGGAAGCCCTATCTGCTCCCTGTGCGGGTGGGGCGGGGAGAGGGATTCCCTAAGCCGAGTGTGTGCTCTTTCACGCATGCGCGCGAAAGAGCGCACTCATCTCCCTGAGGCTAAGAGCTGCCTCAGGGAGATCAGCTACAAATTTAAAAATGTTAAAAACAAAAAAAATAATAAAATTTCCCTGACATGTCCCCTCATGTGACAATGTCACATGGGTTGGGACATGTCCATCACTTTTAGTTAAAATTTTATTAACTTTTAAAAAACCTACATGAAACCTCATCCCGCCTGTGGATGAGGTTTCATGCTTTCTCTGAAGCCTGCCGGGACTCCCGGCCTGCCCACCAATCTTAAGGTTGGACGGGCAGGTCCTTTAAGTAATGCAATTAGTTTTTAAATGGCCTCAATTGGCCATTGACAGGCCGGCAGGCGCACGGCTGATTTGGCTGAGCTCCCACTGACCTGAAAATTAAAATGAGGTGGGGTGACGTCAGGAGTTCCACCCGACATCATTCCAGGTCATTTTACGCGTCAGTGAACGGACCTCGCCCCCCCCGGCTCGCCGACCGGGAAATCCTGGCTTATGTGTTGGGGAGTTGGCTTATTAATTCTGTTTGCTTAAATGTAAATCTTTGGGGTGAAGGGTTTGAACTTGGTACTGTATGCTTCTTGGACATCTTTTTGAAATGCCTGGATGAGTTGAATTCTGTCACACTGCTGCCAGGTTATACTGTACGAGGTGTATCATAACTTGGCCACAGAACAGAAAAATGTTTTAGAAATCACCTAATTTAAAACATTAGCTGTAGTCCTATGCAGAATAGTAACAGTAGCGAATGAAGCACTTTCCTTTAATTCCCAGCTGCAAAGTCACATTTGCAGTTTTTATGGAGAACCTGAAGGTTGGATATGTTGTTGAGCTCCATCTGCAAAATGGAATGCGTGAAAGTGGAAAGCATTTATGCTTCTTCTCCCGATAGGTGAATCCTTAATTGATAACCTCTTGCAATTTCCATGATCTTTTTTCTTTAGGCCACCTCTGTCTTGTGCCAAGAAGTTAGGTGCTCAAACTACTCATGGGAAGCATGCAGGGCTAGTTTGAAAATGATTCTGCTAAAGTGCTTTCTGATTTTCTGCTTTGTTCCATGAGAGAGTACAGTCCTAAACTTCAAAAGGACATCGACAGTTTAGTGGAATGAGCAGACGTGGTAAATGAGATTGAATACAGAAAATGTGAAGTGATTCATTTTGGTAAGAAGAACATGAAGAGGCAATATAAAATAAAGGGTACAATTCTAAAGCAGAGAGACCAAGAGGTAAATGTGTACAAATCATTGAAGGTGGCAGGGCAGGTGGAGAGCGCGGTTAATAAAGCACCCGGGATCCTGGGCTTTATAAGTAGGGGCATAGAGTACAAAAGTAAGGAAGTTATGATAAATCTGTATAAAACACTGAATTGACCTCAGCTGGAGTATTGCATCCAGTTCTGGGCACCACATCTTAGGAAGGATGTGAAAGAGTTAGAGAGGGTGCAGAAAAGATTCACAAGAATGGTCCTAGGGATGAGGAACTTTGATTATGTAGGTAAATTGGAGAAGCTGGGGTTGTGCTCCTTAGGGAAGAGAAGGTTAAGAGAAGATTTGATAGAGGTATTCAAAATCAAGAGTGGCCTGGACAGAGTACATAGGGAGAAACTTTTCCCATTGCTGAGAGGATTAAGAACCAGAGACCACAGATTTAAGGTGATTGTCAAAAGAAGCAACAGTGACACAAGGAAAAACCTTTTTATGCATCGAGTGGTTAGGCTCTGGAATGCACTGCTTGAGATTGGGGTGGAGGCAGATTCAGTTGTGAATTTCAAAGGAGAATTGGATCGTTATCTGAAGAGGAAACATTAGCAGTGATACGGGGAAACGGAGGGGAGTGGCAATAGCTGAATTGCTCTTGCAGAGAGCAGACACAGATACGCTGGGCTGAATGATCTCCTTCTGTGCTGTAACCATTCTATAACCTCATGACTTTCAGTTGGCATGTCCCTACAACAGAAAATTTGAGTGTTTTGTGCTGTAACACTAGCATTCTACTTTGGAGGGAAGTGTTTTTGAAATTGTGTCAACTCTGTTTTTCCAAAGCTGGTTTAAAAAGCGCTCGGAGGCACTTGAACATCACAAACGCTTTTAAACTTCCTCTGAGTTGATTTGGATGTTGTGGTGCAAATAATTACATTCCCATTCAGCATTTAAATCTTAAAAGTTGAGTAGCAGTTTTGGATGTATCTATTAGTAAGTATGAATGCCCAAAGAGATAATTCTATTTAGAGCCTGACAGTTAAATGACTGGGACTCATACTTCAGGTGCATATAGATCTCAGGATCACTTATACTGCAGCTACCAGTTTTTTTAAGATAAGAAACTCAGAGATATGAGGATTGAATTTAAATTAACTAATTGAAGTAAGTTAGTATTTCACTATTGGTGTAGCACTGCATGTTGGTACTTCAAAATATTGTATCACTAATTATACTACAGTAAAATGAAAGTAGTTTTGAGATGGGGGAAAAATGTTTCTCATAACCCTCAAGGAAAAAAACTAGGTTTAACCAGCAGGTTACTTTAATGCATGAAATTTTTCACAAAATAAGATTAAACTGATAACAAGTGAGAAGTCTAATCTACCAGTAAGTAAATTTCTTCATTTGCTTTGGTAGTGCAGAACAGTTACATAACTAAATATTTTCTTTCCTTTTCTTAGGAAAGTGGAAGATGTGTCACCAAGCTGGAAAACATGGGATTCAGAGTAGGACAAGGATTGATAGAAAGGTAGTAAGCAATGGCAATTTTTGACGAGATGGAAACAGTAAATGATAAAGCATCGTGATCTGTATCTTAATTATTTCATTTGATGACAAAGTATGCTAGTACATCTATATGGAAAAACACTAGAATTAAAAATAAGCATTTTTTTACATGTGTAATGCATATTTAAACCTTCAACTCATTTGTTTAGTATTTGGATGTCTGTTCTGCTGCCCATAAAACAAGAAGCTTTGCAGCCAGTGAAAAGGAATTGTTAACTTCACAGATTTATATATCTTAAACATATACAAGAAATCTGAGGGCTAATTCCTGTGTAGAAGCAGAGTTCAGAGAATACAGGTTGGAGAAAGGGCTGCAGCACAAGCTTCAAACTGTGCTTGGTGTGTGCTTGGCTTTCTAATGGGATCGTGGAATTAGTCAGACTTCACTATAATAAACCCCCTTGGGACTTGCGTAAAAGATTGTTGTATCAGGTTGTTCAATATGATAGGTTTTGGTGATAAGCTACATCAGAAAAATAAATAACTAATTTGAATGGAAAGCTATTTTATTCTTTTCAAAAATAAATTATACACCATAGATTGCTGCCAGACCTAGTGAGCATTTCCAGAATTTTCTGTTCTTATTTCGGATTTCCAGCATCCACAGTATTTTGTTTGTTTTGTGATAGATTGCTCCATATTATTAATGCTTTTCTCATTGCATACTGTATCTATCTTGTTAGTCAGTCAAAAAATATCTCCATTCCAGTTGTGATTGCCTTCCTGAACTCATCCAGTGAAGGGATAACGGGTTCTGTCCCTTCTCACCATCAGGAGATTCCTCATCCTCTCACTGCGTCAGTGTCTCTATTTCAATAATACCTTCATTGCTAATAGTGGCTTGTGTAGGGCTTGGTTTTCTTAAAATTTGCTATCTTGCACTTTTGTTTCTGAAATTCCCAGTGTATTGCATTCCTCTGGAACTGATGTCATCTCCTTCTTTTGACAACCATTTTCTGCATACCATCTGGCATTTTTAAAGCAGTTCAAAAAACATATCTCTGACACCTGCTCCCATGCTCTTACCATTGTCTGTGCATTCTATTATCTCCATTTCTGTACCAGAATTTGAAGCACTGCTATACACCCTCGTTCACAGGCTGTAGAAATCTTGCATTTTATGGGGAGGTCGGGTGGTATCATGGTGTTGTTGCAAGCATCAGTAACTGCTTTCAGGTCATTGACTTTCAGATGCACAAACACATTGTTACTGTGAAACTGCACTTTACAGTATTGAAATTGCATCTATCTGCCCAATTATCTGATTCATTCATTTCAGAAATCTCCAGTTATCCAAATTTCTTTGGTATTCCTGTGCATTACTGGCAGGATCGTTATAATTTTAAAACACCTGGTATTCACTAGTCTATTGATGAAAATATGGAGTAGATGATTGGTTCCATTCTTGTTTACTCTGAGTAGAAGATTAACTTACTGTTCGCAATGTTTAGTGCTAGTAAAGGTCTCATCAGCATTGGTTAGAGTTTTAATGGGAAAGAGTGACATTAAAGAAAGGGAAGGTTTGTTGACATCATAAACATCTATTGGACTGTACACAAGAAATGGCTAAAGCATGCATCAGCAATGTTCAAGTCATCTCTGTGCCAACTTCACCCGTTTCACTGGTGCCTGCTTAAAATTCTGCTTAAAGCAAGCTAGGAACTCATTTAAAGACAAATCTATAAATGTAACTGTTAATTCAGTGAAATTAGTGTTTTCTGGATGCTGTTCTTACATCATAACAACTTGTAATTGTTTGTTTACATACTTATCTAAAATCACTGATATTTTAAAGCCAGGTCATTGATAATATTCAATTAAAGTGGTTGGATGTTAACATTTTGTTTGATTTTATCACAGATTTACTAAAGATACTGCACGATTTAAGGATGAATTAGATGTCATGAAGTTCATCTGTAAAGACTTCTGGACCAGTGTATTTAAAAAACAGATTGACAATCTTCGAACTAATCATCAGGTAAGCAGTTCAAATGCATTTAAAGCTTGCTAGCTAAGCTGCTGTGTTTTAAAAATAAGTTTTTAAATAACGGTCCAGATCTTCTGGTCAGCATCGATGTTGCACACATTGACGCTGCCTGCGAAGATTTCTGTGACCCAACCCTTTTCAGTTTTTCAGCCGGGACTTCCAATCCCGGCTGAAGCATTAAAGGATCCGCGCAGATATCCGTGGAGAAGATTGTCAAGAAAAGACGGATGAGGAACTGACACATTCCCTTTTCACTACAGCAGCTGCCTTATTCAGGTAAGTTTTTTTTAAAGGTCCATGTCAGTGAGTGATTAGGTGGGTGAGGTTGGTGGCCGGGTGCAGGGAGTGAGTTGGTATGGGGGTGTAGTCTGGTTGGGGAGGGTGTTTGGGGGGTCAATTTTAGTGCTCAGTTCAGTTGTGCTGGTTGATAACTGAGTTAGACCAGCTTAATGGAATTCAATCCAGAGAAGTGTGAGGTAATACATTTGGGGAGGGCAAACAAGGCAAGGGAATACTCCATAAATGAGAGGATATTGAGAAGGGTAGAGTAAGCGAGAGGTCTTGTCCACAGGTCCCTGAAGGTGACAGGACAGGTGGATAAAGTGTTAAAGAAAGCATGTGGAAGGCATTCCTTAATTGGACAAGGTATGGAATACAAAAACTGAGGTGTAATGCTAGAACTATTTAAAATGCTGGTTAGATCACAGCTGGAATTTTGTGTACAGTTCTGGTCACCACATTACAGGGAGGACATAATTGCTCTGGAGAGAGTACAGAGGAGATTTACAAGAATGTTGCCAGGGCTTGAAAATTGCAGCTATGAGGAAAAATTGGATAAGCTAGGGTTGTTTTTCTTAGAACAAGGAGGCTGAGGGGTGACCTAATTGAGGTGTATAAGGGGTCTAGATAGGGTAGGCAGGAAAGATCTGTTTTCCCCTAGCTGAGAGGTCAATTACCAGGGGGCATAGATTTAAAGTGATTGGTAGAAGGATTAGAGGGGACCCTGAGAGCAGTGGTCACCTGGAATTCACTGCCTGACTTGGTGGTTGAGGCAGAAATGCTCAACTCATCTAAAGTCATAAAAAAGGAGGCATGCCTTCTTTACTCTCGACTCTGCTGCGCTCAACTGAAGGCTTCGGGAACCCACTGCACTGTTCTGAGCCGGACTGAGTCAGAAGCTCAGGTGAGAAAGATGTGGCTGCATTTCAGGAGTGGAATGGCAATCCAACTGTGATTGCCACTCCACAGACGAATTGGGCCATTGCAACAAGCTTAAATGCACTGTCGGCATGCCATATTTTGTTTTGGTAAGAAATTGTAGTTCCATTGTCAGAAGCTCAAAATTGTACTTTTCTCCCTCCTCTTCAAGCCACTTGACACTTATTCCAATGCAGAAGGTTAATAGGTAAGAAAAATCTAAAAGGTTGTGGAGAAAGGGCAGGGGATTGTGACTAAGTGGATAGTTTTTTAAGGGAACTGGTTTACTTGGTTCTGTAAAATTCTACAATTCTAACATTGTCGCAGGTTTCTACCAGTGACACCATCAGCACCTCCATGAAGGTGCCTTGAGGTGACTCAACTGCCAATTTGAGAAAGAAAATGGGGCTATGCTTGGTCCTTTTTGTAATAGCATGACCAGGATCAGGAAGTCTCCATGTGAAGATTTGCAGACATCAACTTGTGTTCCACTACTGTTGATGCTGAAGTGGTGTATAACATGCTACATTGCCTTAGCACAAATAGCTCCTTGGCTAATCAAAACATATTTGGCATATTAAAACTTTAATCAATTTTTTTGGACTTTAATTTTGCACTCCATCAACAAATGCAGCTTTCTTCTTAACTAATGTTTTGTCCCTTATCCCCACATTTACTTCGCATTTCATAATGTTGACAAGGGGAGAGGGAAAATGAGAGTTGGGAGCATTCCATAAAATAGTCAACACCAAAATAATGTGGATGCTGCAATATTTGGCAGGTCCAACAGCATTTATACCAAGAAGTTTCAGGTCTGTGGCCTTCTAATGAAAGGTGACAGATCTGAAATGTTGAACTTTGTTTCTCTAGCCATAAAGTGGATATTGGTGGGGTCTTTGTCAGTTGATACAACCAGGTTAACTAACTCCTCTCTTAGTCCCACCCCTGAGTTGGTTATAACAGATTTTGAATTTACAAGGAAGGCGATATTGCCTATTTAATATATATTTAACTGTGCATAGCTTGGTGCAAGAAATGAGCCAGCCAGATTCCTTAAGTTAACAAGTAAAGAGTTAGTTTTATTACTAAAACTCACTCCGGTAAAGATGCAGAAATTATTAACAAAAAGTTTAAAATGTACAGTTATGTCCAGCTACCCAATTAATGCAAAAGCAACACACACAACACCCCCCAGTCCCAAGCATGGAAAAATAAGAGAATTAAGCTCTGTAGAGTATCAAATTTTAAAAACTTGGCTAAGTAACAAGTAAAGTCAGAAGAAAAACGTTCACAAGTGTCCAGATACTTGTTCACAGCTGAAGAGTCCCGGTCCACAGTAGCTGCTGGTTCTCAGGGTTTCTCACTGGAGACAGTAGTGTTGATTTAGAACTCTCAGCTTGCAGCAGTGAGGTCTTCTGTTGGGTTTTTCAAATGACAAACAGCTCATATTTGATGAGAGAGGTTCCAGAAGAAAGAGAGATGGGGTAACACTGTTGCCCCTGTGACTGACAATACAAAAAAAGTATCTTTTCATTTTACAACCAAGAGCTGGATCATGTGACCTCTGTTTGAGCATTCTACACACCCTGTATCTTGATAAAAACAGCTTGCATCCTTTGCAAATTTGCTTGTGAAAAGTGTCTTTTTTTAAAAAATGAAGTTCAATACATATGTAAGTCCAGCAGATAACATTATAAAGTAATATTTTATATAACACATCTTCATAACAGTATTGTGGAAAGGTTTCCTTTCATCCCAAGCTCTCACTCATGGGTTTCACAGAATTTATGAATAAACTAAAAACTTAATGCTCACAGTCAGTGTCATTTAATTGCAATTACATAGGATATACAGCAAAGAAACAGGCCATTCGGCTCGACCAATCTGTGGTGGGGTTTATGCTCCATTTGAAATTGCTCTTATTCGTCCTCCTCTAAATCTATCACCCCTTAAATGCATCTGTATTGGAGGGACGTAGAGAGAGTGAGAGAAAAGGAGAGAATGAGTGAGTGAGTGAGAAAGTGGGAGGGAGAGAGTGAGTGAGAAAGTGGGATGGAGGGAGAGAGTGAGTGAGAAAGTGGGATGGAGGGAGAGAGTGAGTGAGAAAGTGGGATGGAGGGAGAGAGTGAGTGAGAAAGTGGGAGGGAGGGAGAGAGTGAGTGAGAAAGTGGGAGGGAGGGAGAGAGTGAGTGAGAAAGTGGGAGGGAGGGAGAGAAAGAATGAGTGAGAAAGTGGGAGGGATGGAGAGAGTGAGTGAGAAAGTGGGAGGGAGGGAGAGAGTGAGCGAGAAGGTGGGAGGGAGGGAGAGAGTGAGCGAGAAGGTGGGAGGGAGGGAGAGAGTGAGCGAGAAGGTGGGAGGGAGGGAGAGAGTGAGCGAGAAGGTGGGAGGGAGGGAGGGAGCGAGCGAGAAAGTGGGAGGGAGGGAGGGAGGGAGCGAGAAAGTGGGAGGGAGGGAGCGAGAAAGTGGGAGGGAGGGAGCGAGAAAGTGGGAGGGAGGGAGCGAGAAAGTGGGAGGGAGGGAGCGAGAAAGTGGGAGGGAGGGAGCGAGAAAGTGGGGAGGGAGGGAGCGAGAAAGTGGGAGGGAGGGAGCGAGAAAGTGGGAGGGAGGGAGCGAGAAAGTGGGAGGGAGGGAGCGAGAAAGTGGGGAGGGAGGGAGCGAGAAAGTGGGAGGGAGGGAGGGAGGGAGCGAGAAAGTGGGAGGGAGGGAGGGAGCGAGAAAGTGGGAGGGAGGGAGCGAGCGAGAAAGTGGGAGGGAGGGATGGAGCGAGAAAGTGGGAGGGAGGGATGGAGCGAGAAAGTGGGAGGGATGGAGCGAGAAAGTGGGAGGGATGGAGCGAGAAAGTGGGAGGGAGGGAGCGAGAAAGTGGGAGGGAGGGAGGGAGAGAGGGAGCGAGAAAGTGGGAGGGAGGGAGAGAGGGAGCGAGAAAGTGGGAGGGAGGGAGAGAGGGAGCGAGAAAGTGGGAGAGAGGGAGAGAGGGAGCGAGAAAGTGGGAGGGAGGGAGGGAGTGAGCGAGAAAGTGGGAGGGAGGGAGGGAGAGAGCGAGAAAGTGGGAGGGAGGGAGAAGGCGTGAAAGTGGGAGGTAGGGAGGGAGTGAGCGAGAAAGTGGGAGCGAGGGAGAGAGTGAGCGAGAAAGTGGGAGGGAGAGAGTGAGCGAGAAAGTGGGAGAGAGGGAGAGAGTGAGCGAGAAAGTGGGAGAGAGGGAGAGAGTGAGCGAGAAAGTGGGAGGGAGGGTGAGAGTGAGCGAGAAAGTGGGAGGGAGGGAGCGAGCGAGAAAGTGGGAGGGAGGGAGCGAGCGAGAAAGTGGGAGGGAGGGAGGGAGCGAGCGAGAAAGTGGGAGGGAGGGAGGGAGCGAGCGAGAAAGTGGGAGGGAGGGAGGGAGCGAGCGAGAAAGTGGGAGGGAGGGAGGGAGCGAGCGAGAAAGTGAGAGGGAGGGAGGGCGGGAGCGAGCGAGAAAGTGGGAGGGAGGGAGGGAGCGAGCGAGAAAGTGGGAGGGAGGGAGGGAGCGAGCGAGAAAGTGGGAGGGAGGGAGGGAGCGAGCGAGAAAGTGGGAGGGAGGAAGTGAGCGAGAAAGTGGGAGGGAGGGAGGGAGCGAGCGAGAAAGTGGGAGGGAGGGAGCGAGCGAGAAAGTGGGAGGGAGGGAGCGAGCGAGAAAGTGGGAGGGAGGGAGCGAGCGAGAAAGTGGGAGGGAGGGAGCGAGCGAGAAAGTGGGAGGGAGGGAGGGAGCGAGCGAGAAAGTGGGAGGGAGGGAGGGAGCGAGCGAGAAAGTGGGAGGGAGGGAGGGAGCGAGCGAGAAAGTGGGAGGGTGGGAGGGAGCGAGCGAGAAAGTGGGAGGGTGGGAGGGAGCGAGCGAGAAAGTGGGAGGGAGGGAGGGAGCGAGCGAGAAAGTGGGAGGGAGGGAGGGAGCGAGCGAGAAAGTGGGAGGGAGGGAGGGAGCGAGCGAGAAAGTGGGAGGGAGGGAGGGAGCGAGCGAGAAAGTGGGAGGGAGGGAGGGAGCGAGCGAGAAAGTGGGAGGGAGGGAGGGAGCGAGCGAGAAAGTGGGAGGGAGGGAGGGAGCGAGCGAGAAAGTGGGAGGGAGGGAGGGAGCGAGCGAGAAAGTGGGAGGGAGGGAGGGAGCGAGCGAGAAAGTGGGAGGGAGGGAGGGAGCGAGCGAGAAAGTGGGAGGGAGGGAGGGAGCGAGCGAGAAAGTGGGAGGGAGGGAGGGAGCGAGCGAGAAAGTGGGAGGGAGGGAGGGAGCGAGCGAGAAAGTGGGAGGGAGGGAGGGAGCGAGCGAGAAAGTGGGAGGGAGGGAGGGAGCGAGCGAGAAAGTGGGAGGGAGGGAGGGAGCGAGCGAGAAAGTGGGAGGGAGGGAGAGAGCGAGCGAGAAAGTGGGAGGGAGGGAGAGAGTGAGCGAGAAAGTGGGAGGGAGGGAGAGAGTGAGCGAGAAAGTTGGAGGGAGAGAGTGAGCGAGAAAGTTGGAGGGAGGGAGCGAGTGAGCGAGAAAGTGGGAGGGAGGGAGCGAGTGAGCGAGAAAGTGGGAGGGAGGGAGCGAGTGAGCGAGAAAGTGGGAGGGAGGGAGCGAGTGAGCGAGAAAGTGGGAGGGAGGGAGCGAGTGAGCGAGAAAGTGGGAGGGAGGGAGCGAGTGAGCGAGAAAGTGGGAGGGAGGGAGAGAGTGAGCGAGAAAGTGGGAGGGAGGGAGAGAGTGAGCGAGAAAGTGGGAGGGAGGGAGAGAGTGAGCGAGAAAGTGGGAGGGAGGGAGAGAGTGAGCGAGAAAGTGGGAGGGAGGGAGAGAGTGAGCGAGAAAGTGGGAGGGAGGGAGAGAGTGAGCGAGAAAGTGGGAGGGAGGGAGAGAGTGAGCGAGAAAGTGGGAGGGAGGGAGAGAGTGAGCGAGAAAGTGGGAGGGAGGGAGAGAGTGAGCGAGAAAGTGGGAGGGAGGGAGAGAGTGAGCGAGAAAGTGGGAGGGAGGGAGAGAGTGAGCGAGAAAGTGGGAGGGAGGGAGAGAGTGAGCGAGAAAGTGGGAGGGAGGGAGAGAGTGAGCGAGAAAGTGGGAGGGAGGGAGAGAGTGAGCGAGAAAGTGGGAGGGAGGGAGAGAGTGAGCGAGAAAGTGGGAGGGAGGGAGAGAGTGAGCGAGAAAGTGGGAGGGAGGGAGAGAGTGAGCGAGAAAGTGGGAGGGAGGGAGAGAGTGAGCGAGAAAGTGGGAGGGAGGGAGAGAGTGAGCGAGAAAGTGGGAGGGAGGGAGAGAGTGAGCGAGAAAGTGGGAGGGAGGGAGAGAGTGAGCGAGAAAGTGGGAGGGAGGGAGAGAGTGAGCGAGAAAGTGGGAGGGAGGGAGAGAGTGAGCGAGAAAGTGGGAGGGAGGGAGAGAGTGAGCGAGAAAGTGGGAGGGAGGGAGAGAGTGAGCGAGAAAGTGGGAGGGAGGGAGAGAGTGAGCGAGAAAGTGGGAGGGAGGGAGAGAGTGAGCGAGAAAGTGGGAGGGAGGGAGAGAGTGAGCGAGAAAGTGGGAGGGAGGGAGAGAGTGAGCGAGAAAGTGGGAGGGAGGGAGAGAGTGAGCGAGAAAGTGGGAGGGAGGGAGAGAGTGAGCGAGAAAGTGGGAGGGAGGGAGAGAGTGAGCGAGAAAGTGGGAGGGAGGGAGAGAGTGAGCGAGAAAGTGGGAGGGAGGGAGAGAGTGAGCGAGAAAGTGGGAGGGAGGGAGAGAGTGAGCGAGAAAGTGGGAGGGAGGGAGAGAGTGAGCGAGAAAGTGGGAGGGAGGGAGAGAGTGAGCGAGAAAGTGGGAGGGAGGGAGAGAGTGAGCGAGAAAGTGGGAGGGAGGGAGAGAGGTGAGCGAGAAAGTGGGAGGGAGGGAGAGAGTGAGCGAGAAAGTGGGAGGGAGGGAGAGAGTGAGCGAGAAAGTGGGAGGGAGGGAGAGAGTGAGCGAGAAAGTGGGGAGGGAGGGAGAGAGTGAGCGAGAAAGTGGGAGGGAGGGAGAGAGTGAGCGAGAAAGTGGGAGGGAGGGAGAGAGTGAGCGAGAAAGTGGGAGGGAGGGAGAGAGTGAGCGAGAAAGTGGGAGGGAGGGAGAGAGTGAGCGAGAAAGTGGGAGGGAGGGAGAGAGTGAGCGAGAAAGTGGGAGGGAGGGAGAGAGTGGAGCGAGAAAGTGGGAGGGAGGGAGAGAGTGAGCGAGAAAGTGGGAGGGAGGGAGGAGGAGTGAGCGAGAAAGTGGGAGGGAGGGAGGGACGAGAGTGAGCGAGAGAAAGTGGGAGGGAGGGAGAGAGTGAGCGAGAAAGTGGGAGGGAGGGAGAGAGTGAGCGAGAAAGTGGGAGGGAGGGAGAGAGTGAGCGAGAAAGTGGGTGGGAGGGAGAGAGTGAGCGAGAAAGTGGGATGGAGGGAGAGAGTGAGCGAGAAAGTGGGAGGGAGGGAGAGAGTGAGCGAGAAAGTGGGAGGGAGGGAGAGAGTGAGCGAGAAAGTGGGAGGGAGAGAGTGAGCGAGAAAGTGGGAGGCAGGGAGGGAGAGAGTGAGCGAGAAAGTGGGAGGGAGGGAGAGAGTGAGCGAGAAAGTGGGAGGGAGGGAGAGAGTGAGCGAGAAAGTGGGAGGGAGGGAGAGAGTGAGCGAGAAAGTGGGAGGGAGGGAGAGAGTGAGCCAGAAAGTGGGAGGGAGGGAGAGAGTGAGCCAGAAAGTGGGAGGGTGGGAGAGAGTGAGCGAGAAAGTGGGAGGGAGGGAGAGAGTGAGCGAGAAAGTGGGAGGGAGGGAGAGAGTGAGCGAGGAAGTGGGAGGGAGGGAGAGAGTGAGCGAGAAAGTGGGAGGCAGGGAGAGAGTGAGCGAGAAAGTGGGAGGCAGGGAGAGAGTGAGCGAGAAAGTGGGAGGGAGGGAGAGAGTGAGCGAGAAAGTGGGAGGGAGGGAGAGAGTGAGCGAGAAAGTGGGAGGGAGGGAGAGAGTGAGCGAGAAAGTGGGAGGGAGGGAGAGAGAGCGCGAAAGTGGGAGGGAGGGAGGAGTGAGCGAGAAAGTGGGAGGGAGGGAGAGAGTGAGCGAGAAAGTGGGAGGGAGGGACGAGAGTGAGCGAGAAAGGTGGGAGGGAGGGAGAGAGTGAGCGAGAAAGGTGGGAGGGAGGGAGAGAGTGAGCGAGAAAGTGGGAGGGAGGGAGAGAGTGAGCGAGAAAGTGGGAGGGAGGGAGAGAGTGAGCGAGAAAGTGGGAGGGAGGGAGAGAGTGAGCGAGAAAGTGGGAGGGAGGGAGAGAGTGAGCGAGAAAGTGGGAGGGAGGGAGAGAGTGAGCGAGAAAGTGGGAGGGAGGGAGAGAGTGAGCGAGAAAGTGGGAGGGAGGGAGAGAGTGAGCGAGAAAGTGGGAGGGAGGGAGAGAGTGAGCGAGAAAGTGGGAGGGAGGGAGAGAGTGAGCGAGAAAGTGGGAGGGAGGGAGAGAGTGAGCGAGAAAGTGGGAGGGAGGGAGAGAGTGAGCGAGAAAGTGGGAGGGAGGGAGAGAGTGAGCGAGAAAGTGGGAGGGAGGGAGAGAGTGAGCGAGAAAGTGGGAGGGAGGGAGAGAGTGAGCGAGAAAGTGGGAGGGAGGAGAGAGTGAGCGAGAAAGTGGGAGGGAGGGAGAGAGTGAGCGAGAAAGTGGGAGGGAGGGAGAGAGTGAGCGAGAAAGTGGGAGGGAGGGAGAGAGTGAGCGAGAAAGTGGGAGGGAGGGAGAGAGTGAGCGAGAAAGTGGGAGGGAGGGAGAGAGTGAGCGAGAAAGTGGGAGGGAGGGAGAGAGTGAGCGAGAAAGTGGGAGGGAGGGAGGGAGAGAGTGAGCGAGAAAGTGGGAGGGAGGGAGAGAGTGAGCGAGAAAGTGGGAGGGAGGGAGAGAGTGAGCGAGAAAGTGGGAGGGAGGGAGAGGGTGAGCGAGAAAGTGAGAGCGAGAGAGTGAGCGTGAGATTGGTAGGGAGGGAGAGAGTGAGCGAGAAAGTGGGATGGCGGGAGGGAGAGAGTGAGCGAGAAAGTTGGAGGGAGGGCGAAAGCGGGCAGGAGGGATGGAGAGGGCGAGAGCGGGCGAGCAGGAGAATGAGCGAGAGCGGGAGGGAGATAGAGAGTGTGTGAGAAAGTGGGAGGGATGTAGAGAGTGTGTGAGAAAGTGGGAGGGAGGGAGAGAGTGTGTGAGAAAGTGGGAGGGAGGGAGAGAGTGAGTGAGAAAGTGGGAGGGAGGGAGAGAGTGAGTGAGAAAGTGGGAGGGAGGGAGAGAGTGAGTGAGAAAGTGGGAGGGAGGGAGAGAGTGAGCGAGAAAGTGGGATGGAGGGAGAGAGTGAGAGAGAAAGTGGGAGGGAGGGAGAGAGTGAGAGAGAAAGTGGGAGGGAGGGAGAGATTGAGCGAGAAAGTGGGAGGGAGGGAGAGAGTGAGCGAGAAAGTGGGAGGGAGGGAGAGAGTGAGCGAGAAAGTGGGAGGGAGGGAGAGAGTGAGCGAGAAAGTGGGAGGGGGGAGAGAGTGAGCGAGAAAGTGGGAGGGAGGGAGAGAGTGAGCGAGAAAGTGGGAGGGAGGGAGAGAGTGAGCGAGAAAGTGGGAGGGAGGGAGAGAGTGAGCAGAAAGTGGGAGGGAGGGAGAGAGTGAGCCAGAAAGTGGGAGGGAGGGAGAGAGTGAGCCAGAAAGTGGGAGGGAGGGAGAGAGTGAGCCAGAAAGTGGGAGGGAGGGAGAGAGAGCGAGAAAGTGGGAGGGAGGGAGAGAGTGAGCGAGAAAGTGGGAGGGAGGGAGAGAGTGAGCGAGAAAGTGGGAGGGAGGGGAGAGAGTGAGCGAGAAAGTGGAGGGAGGGAGAGAGTGAGCGAGAAGGTGGGAGGGGAGGGAGAGAGTGAGCGAGAAAGTGGGGGGAGGGAGGGAGAGAGTGAGCGAGAAAGTGGGAGGGAGGGAGAGAGTGAGCGAGAAAGTGGGAGGGAGGGAGAGAGTGAGCGAGAAAGTGGGAGGGAGGGAGAGAGTGAGCGAGAAAGTGGGAGGGAGGGAGAGAGTGAGCGAGAAAGTGGGAGGGAGGGAGAGAGTGAGCGAGAAAGTGGGAGGGAGGGAGAGAGTGAGCGAGAAAGTGGGAGGGAGGGAGAGAGTGAGCGAGAAAGTGGGAGGGAGGGAGAGAGTGAGCGAGAAAGTGGGAGGGAGGGAGAGAGTGAGCGAGAAAGTGGGAGGGAGGGAGAGAGTGAGCGAGAAAGTGGGAGGGAGGGAGAGAGTGAGCGAGAAAGTGGGAGGGAGGGAGAGAGTGAGCGAGAAAGTGGGAGGGAGGGAGAGAGTGAGCGAGAAAGTGGGAGGGAGGGAGAGAGTGAGCGAGAAAGTGGGAGGGAGGGAGAGAGTGAGCGAGAAAGTGGGAGGGAGGGAGAGAGTGAGCGAGAAAGTGGGAGGGAGGGAGAGAGTGAGCGAGAAAGTGGGAGGGAGGGAGAGAGTGAGCGAGAAAGTGGGAGGGAGGGAGAGAGTGAGCGAGAAAGTGGGAGGGAGGGAGAGAGTGAGCGAGAAAGTGGGAGGGAGGGAGAGAGTGAGCGAGAAAGTGGGAGGGAGGGAGAGAGTGAGCGAGAAAGTGGGAGGGAGGGAGAGAGTGAGCGAGAAAGTGGGAGGGAGGGAGAGAGTGAGCGAGAAAGTGGGAGGGAGGGAGAGAGTGAGCGAGAAAGTGGGAGGGAGGGAGAGAGTGAGCGAGAAAGTGGGAGGGAGGGAGAGAGTGAGCGAGAAAGTGGGAGGGAGGGAGAGAGTGAGCGAGAAAGTGGGAGGGAGGGAGAGAGTGAGCGAGAAAGTGGGAGGGAGGGAGAGAGTGAGCGAGAAAGTGGGAGGGAGGGAGAGAGTGAGCGAGAAAGTGGGAGGGAGGGAGAGAGTGAGCGAGAAAGTGGGAGGGAGGGAGAGAGTGAGCGAGAAAGTGGGAGGGAGGGAGAGAGTGAGCGAGAAAGTGGGAGGGAGGGAGAGAGTGAGCGAGAAAGTGGGAGGGAGGGAGAGAGTGAGCGAGAAAGTGGGAGGGAGGGAGAGAGTGAGCGAGAAAGTGGGAGGGAGGGAGAGAGTGAGCGAGAAAGTGGGAGGGAGGGAGAGAGTGAGCGAGAAAGTGGGAGGAGGGAGAGAGGGAGCGAGATGGGAGGAGGGAGAGAGGGAGCGAGATGGGAGGAAGGAGAGAGAGAGCGAGATGGGAGGAGGGAGAGAGGGAGCGAGATGGGAGGAGGGAGAGAGTGAGCGAGATGGGAGGAGGGAGAGAGAGAGCGAGATGGGAGGAGGGAGAGAGTGAGCGAGAAAGTGGGAGGGAGGGAGAGAGTGAGCGAGAAAGTGGGAGGGAGGGAGAGAGTGAGCGAGAAAGTGGGAGGGAGGGAGAGAGTGAGCGAGAAAGTGGGAGGGAGGGAGAGAGTGAGCGAGAAAGTGGGAGGGAGGGAGAGAGTGAGCGAGAAAGTGGGAGGGAGGGAGAGAGTGAGCGAGAAAGTGGGAGGGAGGGAGAGAGTGAGCGAGAAAGTGGGAGGGAGGGAGAGAGTGAGCGAGAAAGTGGGAGGGAGGGAGAGAGTGAGCGAGAAAGTGGGAGGGAGGGAGAGAGTGAGCGAGAAAGTGGGAGGGAGGGAGAGAGTGAGCGAGAAAGTGGGAGGGAGGGAGAGAGTGAGCGAGAAAGTGGGAGGGAGGGAGAGAGTGAGCGAGAAAGTGGGAGGGAGGGAGAGAGTGAGCGAGAAAGTGGGAGGGAGGGAGAGAGGTGAGCGCGAAAGTGGGAGGGAGGGAGAGAGTGAGCGAGAAAGTGGGAGGGAGGGAGAGAGTGAGCGCGAAAGTGGGAGGGAGGGAGAGAGTGAGCGCGAAAGTGGGAGGGAGAGAGTGAGTGAGCGAGGAAAGTGGGAGGGAGGGAGAGAGTGAGCGAGAAAGTGGGAGGGAGGGAGAGAGTGAGCGAGAAAGTGGGAGGGAGGGAGAGAGTGAGCGAGAAAGTGGGAGGGAGGGAGAGAGTGAGCGAGAAAGTGGGAGGGAGGGAGAGAGTGAGCGAGAAAGTGGGAGGGAGGGAGAGAGTGAGCGAGAAAGTGGGAGGGAGGGAGAGAGTGAGCGAGAAAGTGGGAGGGAGGGAGAGAGTGAGCGAGAAAGTGGGAGGGAGGGGAGAGAGTGAGCGAGAAAGTGGGAGGGAGGGAGAGAGTGAGCGAGAAAGTGGGAGGGAGGGAGAGAGTGAGCGAGAAAGTGGGAGGGAGGGAGAGAGTGAGCGAGAAAGTGGGAGGGAGGGAGAGAGTGAGCGAGAAAGTGGGAGGGAGGGAGAGAGTGAGCGAGAAAGTGGGAGGGAGGGAGAGAGTGAGCGAGAAAGTGGGAGGGAGGGAGAGAGTGAGCGAGAAAGTGGGAGGGAGGGAGAGAGTGAGCGAGAAAGTGGGAGGGAGGGAGAGAGTGAGCGAGAAAGTGGGAGGGAGGGAGAGAGTGAGCGAGAAAGTGGGAGGGAGGGAGAGAGTGAGCGAGAAAGTGGGAGGGAGGGAGAGAGTGAGCGAGAAAGTGGGAGGGAGGGAGAGAGTGAGCGAGAAAGTGGGAGGGAGGGAGAGAGTGAGCGAGAAAGTGGGAGGGAGGGAGAGAGTGAGCGAGAAAGTGGGAGGGAGGGAGAGAGTGAGCGAGAAAGTGGGAGGGGAGGGAGAGAGTGAGCGAGAAAGTGGGAGGGGAGGGAGAGAGTGAGCGAGAAAGTGGGAGGGAGGGAGAGAGTGAGCGAGAAAGTGGGAGGGAGGGAGAGAGTGAGCGAGAAAGTGGGAGGGAGGGAGAGAGTGAGCGAGAAAGTGGGAGGGAGGGAGAGAGTGAGCGAGAAAGTGGGAGGGAGGGAGAGAGTGAGCGAGAAAGTGGGAGGGAGGGAGAGAGTGAGCGAGAAAGTGGGAGGGAGGGAGAGAGTGAGCGAGAAAGTGGGAGGGAGGGAGAGAGTGAGCGAGAAAGTGGGAGGGAGGGAGAGAGTGAGCGAGAAAGTGGGAGGGAGGG
Organism: Carcharodon carcharias; assembly: GCF_017639515.1. NCBI lineage: Eukaryota > Metazoa > Chordata > Chondrichthyes > Lamniformes > Lamnidae > Carcharodon > Carcharodon carcharias. The sequence goes on from NC_054486.1 coordinate 50,797,229, forward strand.
AGAGAGTGAGCGAGAAAGTGGGAGGGAGGGAGAGAGTGAGCGAGAAAGTGGGAGGGAGGGAGAGAGTGAGCGAGAAAGTGGGAGGGAGGGAGAGAGTGAGCGAGAAAGTGGGAGGGAGGGAGAGAGTGAGCGAGAAAGTGGGAGGGAGGGAGAGAGTGAGCGAGAAAGTGGGAGGGAGGGAGAGAGTGAGCGAGAAAGTGGGAGGGAGGGAGAGAGTGAGCGAGAAAGTGGGAGGGAGGGAGAGAGTGAGCGAGAAAGTGGGAGGGAGGGGAGAGAGTGAGCGAGAAAGTGGGAGGGAGGGAGAGAGTGAGCGAGAAAGTGGGAGGGAGGGAGAGAGTGAGCGAGAAAGTGGGAGGGAGGGAGAGAGTGAGCGAGAAAGTGGGAGGGAGGGAGAGAGTGAGCGAGAAAGTGGGAGGGAGGGAGAGAGTGAGCGAGAAAGTGGGAGGGAGGGAGAGAGTGAGCGAGAAAGTGGGAGGGAGGGAGAGAGTGAGCGAGAAAGTGGGAGGGAGGGAGAGAGTGAGCGAGGAAAGTGGGAGGGAGGGAGAGAGTGAGCGAGAAAGTGGGAGGGAGGGGAGAGAGTGAGCGAGAAAGTGGGAGGGAGGGAGAGAGTGAGCGAGAAAGTGGGAGGGAGGGAGAGAGTGAGCGAGAAAGTGGGAGGGAGGGAGAGAGTGAGCGAGAAAGTGGGAGGGAGGGAGAGAGTGAGCGAGAAAGTGGGAGGGAGGGAGAGAGTGAGCGAGAAAGTGGGAGGGAGGGAGAGAGTGAGCGAGAAAGTGGGAGGGAGGGAGAGAGTGAGCGAGAAAGTGGGAGGGAGGGAGAGAGTGAGCGAGAAAGTGGGAGGGAGGGAGAGAGTGAGCGAGAAAGTGGGAGGGAGGGAGAGAGTGAGCGAGAAAGTGGGAGGGAGGGAGAGATGTGAGCGAGAAAGTGGGAGGGAGGGAGAGAGTGAGCGAGAAAGTGGGAGGGAGGGAGAGAGTGAGCGAGAAGTGGAGGAGGAGAGAGTGGAGCGAGAAAGTGGGAGGGGAGGGAGAGAGTGAGCGAGAAAGTGGAGGAGGAGAGAGTGAGCGAGAAAGTGGGAGGGAGGGAGAGAGTGATGCGAGAAAGTGGAGGGGAGAGAGAGTGAGCGAGAAAGTGGGAGGGAGGGAGAGAGTGAGCGAGAAAGTGGGAGGGAGGGAGAGAGTGAGCGAGAAAGTGGGAGGGAGGGAGAGAGTGAGCGAGAAAGTGGTAGGGAGGGAGAGAGTGAGCGAGAAAGTGGGAGGGAGGGAGAGGAGGAGAGTGAGCGAGAAAGTGGGAGGGAGGGAGAGAGTGAGCGAGAAAGTGGGAGGGAGGAGAGAGTGAGCGAGAAAGTGGGAGGGAGGGAGAGAGTGAGCGAGAAAGTGGGAGGGAGGGAGAGAGTGAGCGAGAAGGTGGGAGGGAGGGAGAGAGTGAGCGAGAAAGTGGAGGGAGGGAGAGAGTGAGCGAGAAAGTGGGAGGGAGGAGAGAGTGAGCGAGAAAGTGGGAGGGAGGGAGAGAGTGAGCGAGAAAGTGGGAGGGAGGGAGAGAGTGAGCGAGAAAGTGGGAGGGAGGGAGAGAGTGAGCGAGAAAGTGGGAGGGAGGGAGAGAGTGAGCGAGAAAGTGGGAGGGAGGGAGAGAGTGAGCGAGAAAGTGGGAGGGAGGGAGAGAGTGAGCGAGAAAGTGGGAGGGAGGGAGAGAGTGAGCGAGAAAGTGGGAGGGAGGGAGAGAGTGAGCGAGAAAGTGGGAGGGAGGGAGAGAGTGAGCGAGAAAGTGGGAGGGAGGGAGAGAGTGAGCGAGAAAGTGGGAGGGAGGGAGAGAGTGAGCGAGAAAGTGGGAGGGAGGGAGAGAGTGAGCGAGAAAGTGGGAGGGAGGGAGAGAGTGAGCGAGAAAGTGGGAGGGAGGGAGAGAGTGAGCGAGAAAGTGGGAGGGAGGGAGAGAGTGAGCGAGAAAGTGGGAGGGAGGGAGAGAGTGAGCGAGAAAGTGGGAGGGAGGAGAGAGTGAGCGAGGAAAGTGGGAGGGAGGGAGAGAGTGAGCGAGAAAGTGGGAGGGAGGGAGAGAGTGAGCGAGAAAGTGGGAGGGAGGGAGAGAGTGAGCGAGGAAAGTGGGAGGGAGGGAGAGAGTGAGCGAGAAAGTGGGAGGGAGGGAGAGAGTGAGCGAGAAAGTGGAGGGAGGGAGAGAGTGCGCGAGAAAGTGGGAGGGAGGGAGAGAGTGAGCGAGAAAGTGGGAGGGAGGGAGAGAGTGAGCGAGAAAGTGGGAGGGAGGGAGAGAGTGAGCGAGAAAGTGGGAGGGAGGGAGAGAGTGAGCGAGAAAGTGGGAGGGAGGGAGAGAGTGAGCGAGAAAGTGGGAGGGAGGGAGAGAGTGAGCGAGAAAGTGGGAGGGAGGGAGAGAGTGAGCGAGAAAGTGGGAGGGAGGGAGAGAGTGAGCGAGAAAGTGGGCAGGGAGGGAGAGAGTGAGCGAGAAAGTGGCGAGGGAGGGAGAGAGTGAGCGAGAAAGTGGCGAGGGAGGGAGAGAGTGAGCGAGAAAGTGGGAGGGAGGGAGAGAGTGAGCGAGAAAGTGGAGGGAGGGAGAGAGTGAGCGAGAAAGTGGGAGGGAGGGAGAGAGTGAGCGAGAAAGTGGGAGGGAGGGAGAGAGTGAGCGAGAAAGTGGGAGGGAGGGAGAGAGTGAGCGAGAAAGTGGGAGGGAGGGAGAGAGTGAGCGAGAAAGTGGGAGGGAGGGAGAGAGTGAGCGAGAAAGTGGGAGGGAGGGAGAGAGTGAGCGAGAAAGTGGGAGGGAGGGAGAGAGTGAGCGAGAAAGTGGGAGGGAGGGAGAGAGTGAGCGAGAAAGTGGGAGGGAGGGAGAGAGTGAGCGAGAAAGTGGGAGGGAGGGAGAGAGTGAGCGAGAAAGTGGGAGGGAGGGAGAGAGTGAGCGAGAAAGTGGGAGGGAGGGAGAGAGTGAGCGAGAAAGTGGGAGGGAGGGAGAGAGTGAGCGAGAAAGTGGGAGGGAGGGAGAGAGTGAGCGAGAAAGTGGGAGGGAGGGAGAGAGTGAGCGAGAAAGTGGGAGGGAGGGAGAGAGTGAGCGAGAAAGTGGGAGGGAGGGAGAGAGTGAGCGAGAAAGTGGGAGGGAGGGAGAGAGTGAGCGAGAAAGTGGGAGGGAGGGAGAGAGTGAGCGAGAAAGTGGGAGGGAGGGAGAGAGTGAGCGAGAAAGTGGGAGGGAGGGAGAGAGTGAGCGAGAAAGTGGGAGGGAGGGAGAGAGTGAGCGAGAAAGTGGGAGGGAGGGAGAGAGTGAGCGAGAAAGTGGGAGGGAGGGAGAGAGTGAGCGAGAAAGTGGGAGGGAGGGAGAGAGTGAGCGAGAAAGTGGGAGGGAGGGAGAGAGTGAGCGAGAAAGTGGGAGGGAGGGAGAGAGTGAGCGAGAAAGTGGGAGGGAGGGAGAGAGTGAGCGAGAAAGTGGGAGGGAGGGAGAGAGTGAGCGAGAAAGTGGGAGGGAGGGAGAGAGTGAGCGAGAAAGTGGGAGGGAGGGAGAGAGTGAGCGAGAAAGTGGGAGGGAGGGAGAGAGTGAGCGAGAAAGTGGGAGGGAGGGAGAGAGTGAGCGAGAAAGTGGGAGGGAGGGAGAGAGTGAGCGAGAAAGTGGGAGGGAGGGAGAGAGTGAGCGAGAAAGTGGGAGGGAGGGAGAGAGTGAGCGAGAAAGTGGGAGGGAGGGAGAGAGTGAGCGAGAAAGTGGGAGGGAGGGAGAGAGTGAGCGAGAAAGTGGGAGGGAGGGAGAGAGTGAGCGAGAAAGTGGGAGGGAGGGAGAGAGTGAGCGAGAAAGTGGGAGGGAGGGAGAGAGTGAGCGAGAAAGTGGGAGGGAGGGAGAGAGTGAGCGAGAAAGTGGGAGGGAGGGAGAGAGTGAGCGAGAAAGTGGGAGGGAGGGAGAGAGTGAGCGAGAAAGTGGGAGGGAGGGAGAGAGTGAGCGAGAAAGTGGGAGGGAGGGAGAGAGTGAGCGAGAAAGTGGGAGGGAGGGAGAGAGTGAGCGAGAAAGTGGGAGGGAGGGAGAGAGTGAGCGAGAAAGTGGGAGGGAGGGAGAGAGTGAGCGAGAAAGTGGGAGGGAGGGAGAGAGTGAGCGAGAAAGTGGGAGGGAGGGAGAGAGTGAGCGAGAAAGTGGGAGGGAGGGAGAGAGTGAGCGAGAAAGTGGGAGGGAGGGAGAGAGTGAGCGAGAAAGTGGGAGGGAGGGAGAGAGTGAGCGAGAAAGTGGGAGGGAGGGAGAGAGTGAGCGAGAAAGTGGGAGGGAGGGAGAGAGTGAGCGAGAAAGTGGGAGGGAGGAGAGAGTGAGCGAGAAAGTGGGAGGGAGGAGAGAGTGAGCGAGAAAGTGGGAGGGAGGGAGAGAGTGAGCGAGAAAGTGGGAGGGAGGGAGAGAGTGAGCGAGAAAGTGGGAGGGAGGGAGAGAGTGAGCGAGAAAGTGGGAGGGAGGGAGAGAGTGAGCGAGAAAGTGGGAGGGAGAGAGGGAGCGAGAAAGTGGGAGGGAGAGAGGGAGCGAGAAAGTGGGAGGGAGAGAGGGAGCGAGAAAGTGGGAGGGAGAGAGGGAGCGAGAAAGTGGCAGGGAGGGAGAGAGTGAGCGAGAAATTGGCAGGGAGGGAGAGAGTGAGCGAGAAAGTGGCAGGGAGGGAGAGAGTGAGCGAGAAAGTGGGAGGGAGGGAGAGAGTGAGCGAGAAAGTGGGATGGAGGGAGAGAGTGAGAGAGAAAGTGGGAGGGAGGGAGAGAGGTGAGCGAGAAAGTGGGAGGTAGGGAGAGAGTGAGCGAGAAAGTGGGATGGAGGGAGAGAGTGAGCGAGAAAGTGGGAGGGAGGGAGAGAGTGAGCGAGAAAGTGGGAGGGAGGAAGAGCGTGAGCGAGAAAGTGGGACGGAGGGAGAGAGTGAGCGACAAAGTGGGAGGGAGGGAGAGAGTGAGCGAGAAAGTGGGAGGGAGGGAGAGAGTGAGCGAGAAAGTGGGAGGGAGGCAGAGAGTGAGCGAGAAAGTGGGAGGGAGGCAGAGAGTGAGCGAGAAAGTGGGAGGGAGGCAGAGAGTGAGCGAGAAAGTGGGAGGGAGGCAGAGAGTGAGCGAGAAAGTGGGAGGGAGGGAGAGAGTGAGCGAGAAAGTGGGAGGGAGGGAGAGAGTGAGCGAGAAAGTGGGAGGGAGGGAGAGAGTGAGCGAGAAAGTGGGAGGGAGGGAGAGAGAGTGTGAGCGAGAAATTGGGAGGGAGGGAGGGAGAGAGTGAGCGAGAAAGTGGGAGGGAGGGAGAGAGTGAGCGAGAAAGTGGGAGGGAGGGAGAGGGTGAGCGAGAAAGTGAGAGCGAGAGAGTGAGCGTGAGATTGGGAGGGAGGGAGAGAGTGAGCGAGAAAGTGGGATGGCGGGAGGGAGAGAGTGAGCGAGAAAGTGGGAGGGAGGGAGGGAGTGAGGGAGAAAGTGGGAGGGAGAGAGGGAGAGGGCGAAAGCGGGCAGGAGGGATGGAGAGGGCGAGAGCGGGCGAGCAGGAGAATGAGCGAGAGCGGGAGGGAGATAGAGAGTGTGTGAGAAAGTGGGAGGGAGGGAGAGAGTGTGTGAGAAAGTGGGAGGGAGGGAGAGAGTGTGTGAGAAAGTGGGAGGGAGGGAGAGAGTGTGTGAGAAAGTGGGAGGGAGGGAGAGAGTGTGTGAGAAAGTGGGAGGGAGGGAGAGAGTGAGTGAGAAAGTGGGAGGGAGGGAGAGAGTGAGTGAGAAAGTGGGAGGGAGGGAGAGAGTGAGTGAGAAAGTGGGAGGGAGGGAGAGAGTGAGTGAGAAAGTGGGAGTGAGGGAGAGAGTGAGTGAGAAAGTGGGAGGGAGGGAGAGAGTGAGTGAGAAAGTGGGAGGGCGGGAGAGAGTGAGTGAGAAAGTGGGCGGGAGGGAGACAGAGAGTGAGTGAGAAAGTGGGCGGGAGGGAGACAGAGAATGAGTGAGAAAGTGGGAGGGATGGAGAGAGTGAGCGAGAAAGTGGGAGGGAGGGAGAGAGTGAGCGAGAAAGTGGGAGGGAGGGAGAGAGTGAGCGAGAAAGTTGGAGGGAGGGAGAGAGTGAGCGAGAAAGTGGGAGGGAGGGAGGGAGAGAGTGAGCGAGAAAGTGGGAGGGAGGGAGAGAGGGAGCGAGAGAGTGAGCGAGAAAGTGGGAGGGAGAGAGTGAGCGAGAAAGTGGGAGGGAGGGAGAGAGTGAGCGAGAAAGTGACAGGGAGGGAGAGAGTGAGCGAGAAAGTGGGAGGGAGGGAGTGAGCGAGAAAGTGGGCGGGAGGGAGAGAGTGAGCGAGAAAGTGGGAGGGTGGGAGAGAGTGAGCGAGAAAGTGGGAGGGAGGGAGAGAGTGAGCGAGAAAGTGGGAGGGAGGGAGAGAGTGAGCGAGAAAGTGGGAGGGAGGGAGAGAGTGAGCGAGAAAGTGGGAGGGAGGGAGAGAGTGAGCGAGAAAGTGGGAGGGAGGGAGAGAGTGAGCGAGAAAGTGGGAGGGAGGGAGAGAGTGAGCGAGAAAGTGGGACGGAGGGAGAGAGTGAGCGAGAAAGTGGGAGGGAGGGAGAGAGTGAGCGAGAAAGTGGGAGGGCGAGAGTGAGCGAGAAAGTGGGAGGGCGAGAGTGAGCGAGAAAGTGGGAGGGCGAGAGTGAGCGAGAAAGTGGGAGGGCGAGAGTGAGCGAGAAAGTGGGAGGGCGAGAGTGAGCGAGAAAGTGGGAGGGCGAGAGTGAGCGAGAAAGTGGGAGGGCGAGAGTGAGCGAGAAAGTGGGAGGGCGAGAGTGAGCGAGAAAGTGGGAGGGCGAGAGTGAGCGAGAAAGTGGGAGGGCGAGAGTGAGCGAGAAAGTGGGAGGGCGAGAGTGAGCGAGAAAGTGGGAGGGCGAGAGTGAGCGAGAAAGTGGGAGGGCGAGAGTGAGCGAGAAAGTGGGAGGGGCGAGAGTGAGCGAGAAAGTGGGAGGGCGAGAGTGAGCGAGAAAGTGGGAGGGCGAGAGTGAGCGAGAAAGTGGGAGGGCGAGAGTGAGCGAGAAAGTGGGAGGGCGAGAGTGAGCGAGAAAGTGGGAGGGCGAGAGTGAGCGAGAAAGTGGGAGGGCGAGAGTGAGCGAGAAAGTGGGAGGGCGAGAGTGAGCGAGAAAGTGGGAGGGCGAGAGTGAGCGAGAAAGTGGGAGGGCGAGAGTGAGCGAGAAAGTGGGAGGGCGAGAGTGAGCGAGAAAGTGGGAGGGCGAGAGTGAGCGAGAAAGTGGGAGGGCGAGAGTGAGCGAGAAAGTGGGAGGGCGAGAGTGAGCGAGAAAGTGGGAGGGCGAGAGTGAGCGAGTAATGGGGAGGGAGGGAGGGAGTGAGCGAGAAGTTGGGAGGGAGGGAGAGAGTGAGCGAGAAAGTGGGAGGGTGTGAGAGAGTGAGGGAGAAAGTGGGAGGGTGTGAGAGAGTGAGGGAGAAAGTGGGAGGGAGGGAGAGAGTGAGGGAGAAAGTGGGAGGGAGGGAGAGAGTGAGGGAGAAAGTGGGAGGGAGGGAGAGAGTGAGCGAGAAAGTGGGAGGGAGTGAGAGAGTGAGCGAGAAAGTGGGAGGGAGTGAGAGAGTGAGCGAGAAAGTGGGAGGGAGTGAGCGACAAAGTGGGAGGGAGTGAGAGAGTGAGCGAGAATGTGGGAGGGAGGGAGAGAGTGAGCGAGAAAGTGGGAGGGAGGGTGGGAGTGAGCGAGAAAGTAGGAGTGAGCGAGGGAGAGGGCGAAAGCGTGCGGGAGGGATGGAGAGGGCGAGAGCGGGCGAGCGGGAGAAAGAGCGAGAGCGGGAGGGAGATAGAGAGTGAGTGAGAAAGTGGGAGGGAAGGAGAGAGTGAGTGAGAAAGTGGGAGGGTGGGAGAGAGTGAGTGAGAAAGTGGCAGGGAGGGAGAGAGAGAATGAGTGAGAAAGTGGGAGGGATGGAGAGAGTGAGCGAGATAGTGGGAGGGTGGGAGAGAGTGAGTGAGAAAGTGGGAGGGAGGGAGAGAGTGAGCGAGAAAGTGGGAGTGAGGGAGAGAGTGAGCGAGAAAGTGGGAGTGAGGGAGGGAGAGAGTGAGCGAGAAAGTGGGAGGGAGGGAGGGAGAGAGTGAGCGAGAAAGTGGGAGGGAGGGAGGGAGAGAGTGCGCGAGAAAGTGGGAGGGAGGGATAGAGTGAGCGAGAAAGTGGGAGGGAGAGAGTGAGCGAGAAAGTGGGAGGGAGAGAGTGAGCGAGAAAGTGGGAGGGAGAGAGTGAGCGAGAAAGTGGGAGGGAGAGAGTGAGCGAGAAAGTGGGAGGGAGAGAGTGAGCGAGAAAGTGGGAGGGAGAGAGTGAGCGAGAAATTGGGAGGGAGAGAGTGAGCGAGAAAGTGGGAGGGAGGGGGAGAGTGAGCGAGAAAGTCGGAGGGCGGGAGGGAGAGAGTGAGCGAGAAAGTGGGAGGGAGGGAGAGAGTGAGCGAGAAAGTTGGAGGGTGGGAGGGTCTGAGCGAGAAAGTGGTTGGGAGGGAGAGAGTGAGTGAGAAATTGGGAGGGAGGGAGTGAGAGAGTGATCGAGAAATTGGGAGGGAGGGAGGGAGAGAGTGAGCGAGAAAGTGGGAGGGAGGGAGAGAGTGAGCGAGAAAGTGGGAGGTAGAGAGTGAGCGAGAAAGTGGGAGGGTGGGAGGGAGTGAGCAATAAAGTGGGAGGGTGGGAGTGAGCGAGAAAGTGGGAGTGAGCGAGGGAGAGGGCGAAAGCGTGCGGGAGGGATGGAGAGGGCGAGAGCGGGCGAGCGGGAGAAAGAGCGAGAGCGGGAGGGAGATAGAGAGTGAGTGAGAAAGTGGGAGGGAAGGAGAGAGTGAGTGAGAAAGTGGGAGGGAAGGAGAGAGTGAGTGAGAAAGTGGGAGGGAGGGAGAGAGTGAGTGAGAAAGTGGCAGGGAGGGAGAGAGAGAATGAGTGAGAAAGTGGGAGGGATGGAGAGAGTGAGCGAGATAGTGGGAGGGTGGGAGAGAGTGAGTGAGAAAGTGGGAGGGAGGGAGAGAGTGAGTGAGAAAGTGGGAGGGAGGGAGAGAGTGAGTGAGAAAGTGGGAGGGAGGGAGAGAGTGAGCGAGAAAGTGGGAGGGAGGGAGAGAGTGAGCGAGAAAGTGGGAGGGAGAGAGTGAGCGAGAAAGTGGGAGGGAGGGAGGGAGAGAGTGAGCGAGAAAGTGGGAGGGAGGGAGGGAGAGAGTGAGCGAGAAAGTGGGAGGGAGGGAGAGAGTGAGCGAGAAAGTGGGAGGGAGGGAGGGAGAGAGTGAGCGAGAAAGTGGGAGGGAGGGAGGGAGAGAGTGCGCGAGAAAGTGGGAGGGAGGGAGAGAATGAGCGAGAAACTGGGAGGGAGAGAGTGAGTGAGAAAGTGGGATGGAGGGAGAGAGAGCGAGAAAGTGGGAGGGAGAGAGTGAGCGAGCGAGAAAGTGGGAGGGAGGGTGAGAGCGAGCGAGAAAGTGGGAGGGAGGGAGAGAGCGAGCGAGAAAGTGGGAGGGAGGGAGAGAGCGAGCGAGAAAGTGGGATTGAGGGAGAGAGCGAGCGAGAAAGTGGGAGGCAGGGAGAGAGCGAGCGAGAAAGTGGGAGGGAGGGAGAGAGTGAGCGAGAAAGTGGGAGGGAGGGAGAGAGTGAGCGAGAAAGTGGGAGGGAAGGAGAGAGTGAGCGAGAAAGTGGGAGGGAGGGAGAGAGTGAGCGAGAAAGTGGGAGGGTTGGAGAGAGTGAGCGAGAAAGTGGGAGGGAGGGAGAGAGTGAGCGAGAAAGTGGGAGGGAGGGAGAGAGTGAGCGAGAAAGTGGGAGGGAGGGAGAGAGTGAGCGAGAAAGTGGGAGGGAGGGAGAGAGTGAGCGAGAAAGTGGGAGGGAGGGAGAGAGTGAGCGAGAAAGTGGGAGGGAGGGAGAGAGTGAGCGAGAAAGTGGGAGGGAGAGAGTGAGCGCGAAAGTGGGAGGGAGGGAGAGAGTGAGCGAGAAATAGGGAGGGAGGGAGAGAGTGAGCGCGAAAGTGGGAGGGAGGGAGAGAGTGAGCGAGAATGTGGGAGGGAGGGAGAGAGTGAGCGAGAATGTGGGAGGGAGGGAGAGAGTGAGCGAGAAAGTGGGAGGGAGGGAGAGAGTGAGCGAGAAAGTGGGAGGGAGGGAGAGAGTGAGCGAGAAGGTGGGAGGGAGGGAGTGAGCGAGAAGGTGGGAGGGAGGGAGAGAGTGAGCGAGAAAGTGGCAGGGAGGGAGAGAGTGAGCGAGAAAGTGGGAGGGGGAGAGTGAGCGAGAAAGTGGGAGGGAGGGATGGAGAGAGTGAGCTAGAAAGTGGGAGGGAGGGAGAGCGTGCGCGAGAAAGTGGGAGGGAGAGAGTGAGCGAGAAAGTGGGATGGAGGGAGAGAGTGAGCGAGAAAGTGGGAGGGAGTGAGGGAGAGAGTGAGCGAGAAAGTGGGAGGGAGGGAGAGAGTGAGCGAGAAAGTGGGTGGGAGGGAGAGAGTGAGCGAGAAAGTGGGAGGGAGGGAGAGTGAGCGAGAAAGTGGGAGGGAGGGAGAGAGTGAGCGAGAAAGTGGGAGGGAGGGAGAGAGTGAGCGAGAAAGTGGGAGGGATGGAGAGAGTGAGCGAGAAAGTGGGAGGGAGGGAGAGAGTGAGCGAGAAAGTGGGAGGGAGGGAGAGAGTGAGCGAGAAAGTGGGAGGGAGCGAGAGTGAGCGAGAAAGTGGGAGGGAGGGAGAGAGTGAGCGAGAAAGTGGGTGGGAGGGAGAGAGTGAGCGAGAAAGTGGGAGGAGGGTGAGAGTGAGCGAGAAAGTGGGAAGGAGGGAGAGAGTGAGCGAGGAAAGTGGGTGGGAGGGAGAGAGTGAGCGAGAAAGTGGGAGGGAGGGAGAGTGAGCGAGAAAGTGGGAGGGAGGGAGAGAGTGAGCGAGAAAGTGGGAGGGAGGGAGAGAGTGAGCGAGAAAGTGGGAGGGAGGGAGAGAGTGAGCGAGAAAGTGGGAGGGAGGGAGAGAGTGAGCGAGAAAGTGGGAGGGAGGGAGAGAGTGAGCGAGAAAGTGGGAGGGAGGGAGAGAGTGAGCGAGAAAGTGGGAGGGAGCGAGAGTGAGCGAGAAAGTGGGAGGGAGGGAGAGAGTGAGCGAGAAAGTGGGTGGGAGGGAGAGAGTGAGCGAGAAAGTGGGAGGGAGGGTGAGAGTGAGCGAGAAAGTGGGAAGGAGGGAGAGAGTGAGCGAGAAAGTGGGAAGGAGGGAGAGAGTGAGCGAGAAAGTGGGAGGGAGGGAGAGAGTGAGCGAGAAAGTGGGAGGGAGGGAGAGAGTGAGCGAGAAAGTGGGAGGGAGGGAGAGAGTGAGCGAGAAAGTGGGAGGGAGGGAGAGAGTGAGCGAGAAAGTGGGAGGGAGGGAGAGAGTGAGCGAGAAAGTGGGAGGGAGGGAGAGAGTGAGCGAGAAAGTGGGAGGGAGGGAGAGAGTGAGCGAGAAAGTGGGAGGGAGGGAGAGAGTGAGCGAGAAAGTGGGAGGGAGGGAGAGAGTGAGCGAGAAAGTGGGAGGGAGGGAGAGAGTGAGCGAGAAAGTGGGAGGGAGGGAGAGAGTGAGCGAGAAAGTGGGAGGGAGGGAGAGAGTGAGCGAGAAAGTGGGAGGGAGGGAGAGAGTGAGCGAGAAAGTGGGAGGGAGGGAGAGAGTGAGCGAGAAAGTGGGAGGGAGGGAGAGAGTGAGCGAGAAAGTGGGAGGGAGGGAGAGTGAGCGAGAAAGTGGGAGGGAGGGAGAGAGTGAGCGAGAAAGTGGGAGGGAGGGAGAGAGTGAGCGAGAAAGTGGGAGGGAGGGAGAGAGTGAGCGAGAAAGTGGGAGGGAGGGAGAGAGTGAGCGCGAAAGTGGGAGGGAGGGAGAGAGTGAGCGAGAAAGTGGGAGGGAGGGAGAGAGTGTGCGAGAAAGTGGGAGGGAGGGAGAGAGTGAGCGAGAAAGTGGGAGGGAGGGAGTGAGCGAGAAAGTGGGAGGGAGGGAGAGAGTGAGCGAGAAAGTGGGAGGGAGGGAGGGAGAGAGTGAGCGAGAAAGTGGGAGGGAGGGAGAGAGAGAGTGAGCGAGAAAGTGGGAGGGAGGGAGGGAGAGAGTGAGCGAGAAAGTGGGAGGGAGGGAGGGAGAGAGTGAGCGAGAAAGTGGGAGGGAGGTAGTGAGCGATAAAGTGGGAGGGAGAGAGTGAGCGATAAAGTGGGAGGGATGGAGAGAGTGAGCGAGAAAGTGGGAGGGTGGGAGAGAGTGAGCGAGAAAGTGGGAGGGAGGGAGAGAGTGAGCAAGAAAGTGGGAGGGAGGGAGAGAGTGAGCTAGAAAGTGGGAGGGAGAGAGTGAGCGAGAAAGTGGGAGGGAGAGAGTGAGCGAGAAAGTGGGAGGGAGTGAGGGAGAGAGTGAGCGAGAAAGTGGGAGGGAGGGAGCGTGTGAGCGATAATGTGGGAGGCAGGGAGGGAGAGAGTGAGCGTGAAAGTGGGAGGGAGGGAGTGAGCGAGAAAGTGGGAGGGCGAGTGTGAGCGAGAAAGTGGGAGGGCGAGTGTGAGCGAGAAAGTGGGAGGGCGAGTGTGAGCGAGAAAGTGGGAGGGCGAGAGTGAGCGAGAAAGTGGGAGGGAGAGAGTGAGCGAGAAATGGGGAGGGAGGGAGGGAATGAGCGAGAAAGTGGGAGGGAGGGAGGGAGCGAGCGAGAAAGTGGGAGCGAGGGTGGGAGCGAGCGAGAAAGTGGGAGGGAGGGAGAGAGTGAGCGAGAAAGTGGGAGGGAGGGAGAGAGTGAGCGAGAAAGTGGGAGGGAGGGAGAAAGTGAGCGAGAAAGTGGGAGGGAGGGAGAGAGTGAGCGAGAAAGTGGGAGGGAGGGAGAGAGTGAGCGAGAAAGTGGGAGGGAGGGAGAGAGTGAGCGAGAAAGTGGGAGGGAGGCAGAGAGTGAGCGAGAAAGTGGGAGGGAGGGAGAGAGTGAGCGAGAAAGTGGGAGGGAGGGAGAGAGTGAGCGAGAAATTGGGAGGGAGGGAGAGAGTGAGCGAGAAATTGGGAGGGAGGGAGGGAGAGAGTGAGCGAGCAAGTGGGAGGCAGAGAGTGAGCGATAAAGTGGGAGGGAGAGAGTGAGCGAGAAAGTGGGAGGGATGGAGAGAGTGAGCGAGAAAGTGGGAGGGATGGAGAGAGTGAGCGAGAAAGTGGGTGGGTGGGAGAGAGTTAGCGAGAAAGTGGGAGGGAGGGAGAGAGTGAGCGAGAAAGTGGGAGGGAGAGAGTGAGCGAGAAAGTGGGAGGGAGTGAGGGAGAGAGTGAGCGAGAAAGTGGGAGGGAGGGATAGAGTGAGCGATAATGTGGGAGGAAGGGAGGGAGAGAGTGAGCGTGAAAGTGGGAGGGAGGGAGAGAGTGAGCGAGAAAGTGGGAGGGAGACAGTGAGCGAGAAAATGGGATGGAGGGAGGGAGTGAGTGAGAAAGTGGGAGGGAGAGAGTGTGCGAGAAAGTGGGAGGGAGGGAGAGAGTGAGCGATAAAGTGGGAGGGAGAGAGTGAGCGAGAAAGTGGGAGGGAGGGAGAGAGTGAGCGAGAAAGTGGGAGGGAGAGAGTGAGCGAGAAAGTGGGAGGGAGGGAGAGAGTGAGCGAGAAAGTGGGAGGGAGGGAGAGAGTGAGCGAGAAAGTGGGAGGGAGGGAGAGAGTGAGCGAGAAAGTGGGAGGGAGTGAGAGAGTGAGCGAGAAAGTGGGAGGGAGTGAGAGAGTGAGCGAGAAAGTGGGAGGGAGGGAGAGAGTGAGCGAGAAAGTGGGAGGGAGGGAGAGAGTGAGCGAGAATGTGGGAGGGAGGGAGAGAGTGAGCGAGAAAGTGGGAGGGAGGGTGGGAGTGAGCGAGAAAGTGGGAGTGAGCGAGGGAGAGGGCGAAAGCGTGCGGGAGGGATGGAGAGGGCGAGAGCGGGCGAGCGGGAGAAAGAGCGAGAGCGGGAGGGAGATAGAGAGTGAGTGAGAAAGTGGGAGGGAAGGAGAGAGTGAGTGAGAAAGTGGGAGGGAGGGAGAGAGTGAGTGAGAAAGTGGCAGGGAGGGAGAGAGAGAATGAGTGAGAAAGTGGGAGGGATGGAGAGAGTGAGCGAGATAGTGGGATGGTGGGAGAGAGTGAGTGAGAAAGTGGGAGGGAGGGAGTGAGCGAGAAAGTGGGAGGGAGGGAGAGAGTGAGCGAGAAAGTGGGAGTGAGGGAGGGAGAGAGTGAGCGAGAAAGTGGGAGGGAGGGAGGGAGAGAGTGAGCGAGAAAGTGGGAGGGAGGGAGGGAGAGAGTGCGCGAGAAAGTGGGAGGGAGGGATAGAGTGAGCGAGAAAGTGGGAGGGAGAGAGTGAGCGAGAAAGTGGGAGGGAGAGAGTGAGCGAGAAAGTGGGAGGGAGAGAGTGAGCGAGAAAGTGGGAGGGAGGTAGTGAGCGATAAAGTGGGAGGGAGAGAGTGAGCGAGAAAGTGGGAGGGATGGAGAGAGTGAGCGAGAAAGTGGGAGGGATGGAGAGAGTGAGCGAGAAAGTGGGAGGGTGGGAGAGAGTTAGCGAGAAAGTGGGAGGGAGGGAGAGAGTGAGCGAGAAAGTGGGAGGGAGAGAGTGAGCGAGAAAGTGGGAGGGAGGGAGGGAGAGAGTGAGCGAGAAAGTGGGAGGGAGGGATAGAGTGAGCGATAATGTGGGAGGAAGGGAGGGAGAGAGTGAGCGTGAAAGTGGGAGGGAGGGAGAGAGTGAGCGAGAAAGTGGGAGGGAGACAGTGAGCGAGAAAGTGGGATGGAGTGAGGGAGTGAGTGAGAAATTGGGAGGGAGAGAGTGTGCGAGAAAGTGGGAGGGAGGGAGAGAGTGAGCGAGAAAGTGGGAGGGAGGGAGAGAGTGTGCGAGAAAGTGGGAGAGAGGGAGAGAGTGACCGAGAAAGTGGGAGGGAGTGAGAGAGTGAGCGAGAAAGTGGGAGGGAGGGAGGGAGTGAGCAAGAAGGTGGGAAGGAGGGCGAGAGTGAGCGAGAAAGTGGGAGGGCGAGAGTGAGCGAGAAAGTGGGAGGGCGAGAGTGAGCGAGAAAGTGGGAGGGCGAGAGTGAGCGAGAAAGTGGGAGGGCGAGAGTGAGCGAGAAAGTGGGAGGGCGAGAGTGAGCGAGAAAGTGGGAGGGCGAGAGTGAGCGAGAAAGTGGGAGGGCGAGAGTGAGCGAGAAAGTGGGAGGGCGAGAGTGAGCGAGAAATGGGGAGGGAGGGAGGGAGTGAGCGAGAAGTTGGGAGGGATGGAGAGAGCGAGCGAGAAAGTGGGAGCGAGGGAGAGAGCGAGGGAGAAAGTGGGAGGGAGTGAGAGAGCGAGGGAGAAAGTGGGAGGGAGGGAGAGAGTGAGGGAGAAAATGGGAGGGAGGGAGAGAGTGAGGGAGAAAGTGGGAGGGAGGAAGAGAGTGAGGGAGAAAGTGGGAGGGAGGGAGAGAGTGAGGGAGAAAGTGGGAGGGAGGGAGAGAGTGAGCGAGAAAGTGGGAGGGAGTGAGAGAGTGAGCGAGAAAGTGGGAGGGAGTGAGAGAGTGAGCGAGAAAGTGGGAGGGAGGGAGAGAGTGAGCGAGAAAGTGGGAGGGAGTGAGAGAGTGAGCGAGAAATTGGGAGGGAGGGAGAGAGTGAGCGAGAAAGTGGGAGTGTGGGAGAGAGTGAGTGAGAAAGTGGCAGGGAGGGAGAGAGAGAATGAGTGAGAAAGTGGGAGGGATGGAGAGAGTGAGCGAGATAGTGGGAGGGTGGGAGAGAGTGAGTGAGAAAGTGGGAGGGAGGGAGAGAGTGAGCGAGAAAGTGGGAGTGAGGGAGAGAGTGAGCGAGAAAGTGGGAGTGAGGGTGGGAGAGAGTGAGCGAGAAAGTGGGAGGGAGGGAGGGAGAGAGTGAGCGAGAAAGTGGGAGGGAGGGAGGGAGAGAGTGCGCGAGAAAGTGGGAGGGAGGGATAGAGTGAGCGAGAAAGTGGGAGGGAGAGAGTGAGCGAGAAAGTGGGAGAGAGTGAGCGAGAAAGTGGGAGGGAGAGAGTGAGCGAGAAAGTGGGAGGGAGAGAGTGAGCGAGAAAGTGGGAGGGAGAGAGTGAGCGAGAAAGTGGGAGGGAGAGAGTGAGCGAGAAATTGGGAGGGAGAGAGTGAGCGAGAAAGTGGGAGGGAGGGGGAGAGTGAGCGAGAAAGTCGGAGGGCGGGAGGGAGAGAGTGAGCGAGAAAGTGGGAGGGAGGGAGAGAGTGAGCGAGAAAGTTGGAGGGTGGGAGGGTCTGAGCGAGAAAGTGGTTGGGAGGGAGAGAGTGAGTGAGAAATTGGGAGTGAGGGAGTGAGAGAGTGATCGAGAAATTGGGAGGGAGGGAGGGAGAGAGTGAGCGAGAAAGTGGGAGGGAGGGAGAGAGTGAGCGAGAAAGTGGGAGGTAGAGAGTGAGCGAGAAAGTGGGAGGGTGGGAGGGAGTGAGAAATAAAGTGGGAGGGTGGGAGTGAGCGAGAAAGTGGGAGTGAGCGAGGGAGAGGGCGAAAGCGTGCGGGAGGGATGGAGAGGGCGAGAGCGGGCGAGCGGGAGAAAGAGCGAGAGCGGGAGGGAGATAGAGAGTGAGTGAGAAAGTGGGAGGGAAGGAGAGAGTGAGTGAGAAAGTGGGAGGGAAGGAGAGAGTGAGTGAGAAAGTGGGAGGGAAGGAGAGAGTGAGTGAGAAAGTGGGAGGGAGGGAGAGAGTGAGTGAGAAAGTGGCAGGGAGGGAGAGAGAGAATGAGTGAGAAAGTGGGAGGGATGGAGAGAGTGAGCGAGATAGTGGGAGGGTGGGAGAGAGTGAGTGAGAAACTGGGAGGGAGGGAGAGAGTGAGTGAGAAAGTGGGAGGGAGGGAGAGAGTGAGCGAGAAAGTGGGAGGGAGGGAGAGAGTGAGCGAGAAAGTGGGAGGGAGGGAGGGAGAGAGTGAGCGAGAAAGTGGGAGGGAGGGAGGGAGAGAGTGAGCGAGAAAGTGGGAGGGAGGGAGGGAGAGAGTGAGCGAGAAAGTGGGAGGGAGGGAGGGAGAGAGTGAGCGAGAAAGTGGGAGGGAGGGAGGGAGAGAGTGAGCGAGAAAGTGGGAGGGAGGGAGGGAGAGAGTGAGCGAGAAAGTGGGAGGGAGGGAGGGAGAGAGTGCGCGAGAAAGTGGGAGGGAGGGAGAGAATGAGCGAGAAACTGGGAGGGAGAGAGTGAGTGAGAAAGTGGGATGGAGGGAGAGAGAGCGAGAAAGTGGGAGGGAGAGAGTGAGCGAGCGAGAAAGTGGGAGGGAGGGTGAGAGCGAGCGAGAAAGTGGGAGGGAGGGAGAGAGTGCGCGAGAAAGTGGGAGGGAGGGAGAGAGCGAGCGAGAAAGTGGGATTGAGGGCGAGAGCGAGCGAGAAAGTGGGAGGCAGGGAGAGAGCGAGCGAGAAAGTGGGAGGGAGGGAGAGAGTGAGCGAGAAAGTGGGAGGGAGGGAGAGAGTGATCGAGAAAGTGGGAGGGAAGGAGAGAGTGAGCGAGAAAGTGGGAGGGAGGGAGAGAGTGAGCGAGAAAGTGGGAGGGATGGAGAGAGTGAGCGAGAAAGTGGGAGGGAGGGAGAGAGTGAGCGAGAAAGTGGGAGGGAGGGAGAGAGTGAGCGAGAAAGTGGGAGGGAGGGAGAGAGTGAGCGAGAAAGTGGGAGGGAGGGAGAGAGTGAGCGAGAAAGTGGGAGGGAGGGAGAGAGTGAGCGAGAAAGTGGGAGAGAGGGAGAGAGTGAGCGAGAAAGTGGGAGGGAGGGAGAGAGTGAGCGAGAAAGTGGGAGGGAGAGAGTGAGCGCGAAAGTGGGAGGGAGGGAGAGAGTGAGCGAGAAATAGGGAGGGAGGGAGAGAGTGAGCGCGAAAGTGGGAGGGAGGGAGAGAGTGAGCGAGAATGTGGGAGGGAGGGAGAGAGTGAGCGAGAAAGTGGGAGGGAGGGAGAGAGTGAGCGAGAAAGTGGGAGGGAGGGAGAGAGTGAGCGAGAAGGTGGGAGGGAGGGAGTGAGCGAGAAGGTGGCAGGGAGGGAGAGAGTGAGCGAGAAAGTGGCAGGGAGGGAGAGAGTGAGCGAGAAAGTGGCAGGGAGGGAGAGTGAGCGAGAAAGTGGGAGGGAGGGATGGAGAGAGTGAGCTAGAAAGTGGGAGGGACGGAGAGCGTGCGCGAGAAAGTGGGAGGGAGGAGAGTGAGCGAGAAAGTGGGATGGAGGGAGAGAGTGAGCGAGAAAGTGGGAGGGAGTGAGGGAGAGAGTGAGCGAGAAAGTGGGAGGGAGGGAGAGAGTGAGCGAGAAAGTGGGTGGGAGGGAGAGAGTGAGCGAGAAAGTGGGAGGGAGGGAGAGTGAGCGAGAAAGTGGGAGGGAGGGAGAGAGTGAGCGAGAAAGTGGGAGGGAGGGAGAGAGTGAGCGAGAAAGTGGGAGGGAGGGAGAGAGTGAGCGAGAAAGTGGGAGGGAGGGAGAGAGTGAGCGAGAAAGTGGGAGGGAGGGAGAGAGTGAGCGAGAAAGTGGGAGGGAGCGAGAGTGAGCGAGAAAGTGGGAGGGAGGGAGAGAGTGAGCGAGAAAGTGGGTGGGAGGGGAGAGAGTGAGCGAGAAAGTGGGAGGGAGGGTGAGAGTGAGCGAGAAAGTGGGAAGGAGGGAGAGAGTGAGCGAGAAAGTGGGAGGGAGGGAGAGAGTGAGCGAGAAAGTGGGAGGGAGGGAGAGAGTGAGCGAGAAAGTGGGAGGGAGGGAGAGAGTGAGCGAGAAAGTGGGAGGGAGGGAGAGAGTGAGCGAGAAAGTGGGAGGGAGGGAGAGAGTGAGCGAGAAAGTGGGAGGGAGGGAGAGAGTGAGCGAGAAAGTGGGAGGGAGGGAGAGAGTGAGCGAGAAAGTGGGAGGGAGGGAGAGAGTGAGCGAGAAAGTGGGAGGGAGGGAGAGAGTGAGCGAGAAAGTGGGAGGGAGGGAGAGAGTGAGCGAGAAAGTGGGAGGGAGGGAGAGAGTGAGCGAGAAAGTGGGAGGGAGGGAGAGAGTGAGCGAGAAAGTGGGAGGGAGGGAGAGAGTGAGCGAGAAAGTGGGAGGGAGGGACAGAGTGAGCGAGAAAGTGGGAGGGAGGGACAGAGTGAGCGAGAAAGTGGGAGGGAGGGAGAGAGTGAGCGAGAAAGTGGGAGGGAGGGAGAGAGTGAGCGAGAAAGTGGGAGGGACGGAGAGAGTGAGCGAGAAAGTGGGAGGGACGGAGAGAGTGAGCGAGAAAGTGGGAGGGAGGGAGAGAGTGAGCGAGAAAGTGGGAGGGAGGGAGAGAGTGAGCGAGAAAGTGGGAGGGAGGGAGAGAGTGAGCGAGAAAGTGGGAGGGAGGGAGAGAGTGAGCGAGAAAGTGGGAGGGAGGGAGAGAGTGAGCGAGAAAGTGGGAGGGAGGGAGAGAGTGAGCGAGAAAGTGGGAGGGAGGGAGAGAGTGAGCGAGAAAGTGGGAGGGAGGGAGAGAGTGAGCGAGAAAGTGGGAGGGAGGGAGAGAGTGAGCGAGAAAGTGGGAGGGAGGGAGAGAGTGAGCGAGAAAGTGGGAGGGAGGGAGAGAGTGAGCGAGAAATTGGGAGGGAGGGAGCGAGAGAGTGAGCGAGAAAGTGGGAGGGAGGTAGTGAGCGATAAAGTGGGAGGGATGGAGAGAGTGAGCGAGAAAGTGGGAGGGATGGAGAGAGTGAGCGAGAAAGTGGGAGGGTGGGAGAGAGTGAGCGAGAAAGTGGGAGGGAGGGAGAGAGTGAGCAAGAAAGTGGGAGGGAGGGAGAGAGTGAGCGAGAAAGTGGGAGGGAGAGAGTGAGCGAGAAAGTGGGAGGGAGAGAGTGAGCGAGAAAGTGGGAGGGAGTGAGGGAGAGAGTGAGCGAGAAAGTGGGAGGGAGGGAGGAGTGTGAGCGATAATGTGGGAGGGAGGGAGGG
The DNA here is from genome assembly GCF_017639515.1 of Carcharodon carcharias. Taxonomy (NCBI): domain Eukaryota; kingdom Metazoa; phylum Chordata; class Chondrichthyes; order Lamniformes; family Lamnidae; genus Carcharodon; species Carcharodon carcharias. The sequence continues at coordinate 50,816,851 of NC_054486.1, forward strand.
AGAGAGTGAGCGTGAAAGTGGGAGGGAGAGAGTGAGCGAGAAAGTGGGAGGGCGAGTGTGAGCGAGAAAGTGGGAGGGCGAGAGTGAGCGAGAAAGTGGGAGGGAGAGAGTGAGCGAGAAATGGTGAGGGAGGGAGGGAATGAGCGAGAAAGTGGGAGGGAGGGAGGGAGCGAGCGAGAAAGTGGGAGCGAGGGAGGGAGCGAGCGAGAAAGTGGGAGCGAGGGAGAGAGTGAGCGAGAAAGTGGGAGGGAGGGAGAGAGTGAGCGAGAAATTGGGAGGGAGGGAGAGAGTGAGCGAGAAAGTGGGAGGGAGGGAGAGAGTGAGCGAGAAAGTGGGAGGGAGGGAGAGAGTGAGCGAGAAAGTGGGAGGGAGGGAGAGAGTGAGCGAGAAAGTGGGAGGGAGGGAGAGAGTGAGCGAGAAAGTGGGAGGGAGGGAGGGAGAGAGTGAGCGAGAAATTGGGAGGGAGGGAGAGAGTGAGCGAGAAATTGGGAGGGAGGGAGGGAGAGAGTGAGCGAGCAAGTGGGAGGGAGGTAGTGCGCGAGAAAGTGGGAGGGAGGGAGAGAGTGAGCGAGAAATTGGGAGGGAGGGAGGGAGAGAGTGAGCGAGAAAGTGGGAGGGAGAGAGTGAGCGAGAAAGTGGGAGGGAGTGAGGGAGAGAGTGAGCGAGAAAGTGGGAGGGAGGGATAGAGTGAGCGATAATGTGGGAGGAAGGGAGGGAGAGAGTGAGCGTGAAAGTGGGAGGGAGGGAGAAAGTGAGCGAGAAAGTGGGAGGGAGACAGTGAGCGAGAAAGTGGGATGGAGGGAGGGAGTGAGTGAGAAAGTGGGAGGGAGAGAGTGAGCGAGAAAGTAGGAGGGAGGGAGAGAGTGAGCGATAAAGTGGGAGGGAGAGAGTGAGCGAGAAAGTGGGAGGGAGGGAGAGAGTGAGCGAGAAAGTGGGAGGGAGAGAGTGAGCGAGAAAGTGGGAGGGAGGGAGAGAGTGAGCGAGAAAGTGGGAGGGAGGGAGAGAGTGTGCGAGAAAGTGGGAGGGAGGGAGAGAGTGTGCGAGAAAGTGGGAGAGAGGGAGAGAGTGACCGAGAAAGTGGGAGGGAGTGAGAGAGTGAGCGAGAAAGTGGGAGGGAGGGAGGGAGGGAGTGAGCAAGAAGGTGGGAAGGAGGGAGAGAGTGAGCGAGAATGTGGGAGGGAGGGAGTGAGCGAGAATGTGGGAGGGAGGGAGTGAGCGAGAAAGTGGGAGGGAGGGAGTGAGCGAGAAGGAGGGAGGGAGGGAGTGAGCGAGAAAGTGGGAGGGCGAGAGTGAGCGAGAAAGTGGGAGGGCGAGAGTGAGCGAGAAAGTGGGAGGGCGAGAGTGAGCGAGAAAGTGGGAGGGCGAGAGTGAGCGAGAAAGTGGGAGGGCGAGAGTGAGCGAGAAAGTGGGAGGGAGGTAGTGAGCGATAAAGTGGGAGGGATGGAGAGAGTGAGCGAGAAAGTGGGAGGGATGGAGAGAGTGAGCGAGAAAGTGGGAGGGTGGGAGAGAGTGAGCGAGAAAGTGGGAGGGAGGGAGAGAGTGAGCAAGAAAGTGGGAGGGAGGGAGAGAGTGAGCGAGAAAGTGGGAGGGAGAGAGTGAGCGAGAAAGTGGGAGGGAGAGAGTGAGCGAGAAAGTGGGAGGGAGTGAGGGAGAGAGTGAGCGAGAAAGTGGGAGGGAGGGAGAGTGTGAGCGATAATGTGGGAGGGAGGGAGGGAGAGAGTGAGCGTGAAAGTGGGAGGGAGGGAGTGAGCGAGAAAGTGGGAGGGCGAGTGTGAGCGAGAAAGTGGGAGGGCGAGAGTGAGCGAGAAAGTGGGAGGGAGAGAGTGAGCGAGAAATGGGGAGGGAGGGAGGGAATGAGCGAGAAAGTGGGAGGGAGGGAGGGAGCGAGCGAGAAAGTGGGAGCGAGGGAGGGAGCGAGCGAGAAAGTGGGAGCGAGGGAGAGAGTGAGCGAGAAAGTGGGAGGGAGGGAGAGAGTGAGCGAGAAATTGGGAGGGAGGGAGAGAGTGAGCGAGAAAGTGGGAGGGAGGGAGAGAGTGAGCGAGAAAGTGGGAGGGAGGGAGAGAGTGAGCGAGAAAGTGGGAGGGAGGGAGAGAGTGAGCGAGGAAAGTGGGAGGGAGGGAGAGAGTGAGCGAGAAAGTGGGAGGGAGGGAGGGAGAGAGTGAGCGAGAAATTGGGAGGGAGGGAGAGAGTGAGCGAGAAATTGGGAGGGAGGAAGGGAGAGAGTGAGCGAGCAAGTGGGAGGGAGGTAGTGCGCGAGAAAGTGGGAGGGAGGGAGAGAGTGAGCGAGAAATTGGGAGGGAGGGAGGGAGAGAGTGAGCGAGAAAGTGGGAGGGAGAGAGTGAGCGAGAAAGTGGGAGGGAGTGAGGGAGAGAGTGAGCGAGAAAGTGGGAGGGAGGGATAGAGTGAGCGATAATGTGGGAGGAAGGGAGGGAGAGAGTGAGCGTGAAAGTGGGAGGGAGGGAGAAAGTGAGCGAGAAAGTGGGAGGGAGACAGTGAGCGAGAAAGTGGGATGGAGGGAGGGAGTGAGTGAGAAAGTGGGAGGGAGAGAGTGTGCGAGAAAGTAGGAGGGAGGGAGAGAGTGAGCGATAAAGTGGGAGGGAGAGAGTGAGCGAGAAAGTGGGAGGGAGGGAGAGAGTGAGCGAGAAAGTGGGAGGGAGAGAGTGAGCGAGAAAGTGGGAGGGAGGGAGAGAGTGAGCGAGAAAGTGGGAGGGAGGGAGAGAGTGAGCGAGAAAGTGGGAGGGAGGGAGAGAGTGTGCGAGAAAGTGGGAGGGAGGGAGAGAGTGTGCGAGAAAGTGGGAGAGAGGGAGAGAGTGACCGAGAAAGTGGGAGGGAGTGAGAGAGTGAGCGAGAAAGTGGGAGGGAGGGAGGGAGGGAGTGAGCAAGAAGGTGGGAAGGAGGGAGAGAGTGAGCGAGAATGTGGGAGGGAGGGAGTGAGCGAGAATGTGGGAGGGAGGGAGTGAGCGAGAAAGTGGGAGGGAGGGAGTGAGCGAGAAAGTGGGAGGGAGGGAGTGAGCGAGAAAGTGGGAGGGCGAGAGTGAGCGAGAAAGGTGGGAGGGCGAGAGTGAGCGAGAAAGTGGGAGGGCGAGAGTGAGCGAGAAAGTGGGAGGGCGAGAGTGAGCGAGAAAGTGGGAGGGGCGAGAGTGAGCGAGAAAGTGGGAGGGGGCGAGAGTGAGCGAGAAAGTGGGAGGGCGAGAGTGAGCGAGAAAGTGGGAGGGCGAGAGTGAGCGAGAAAGTGGAGGAGAGAGCGAGAGTGAGCGAGAAAGTGGGAGGGCGAGAGTGAGCGAGAAAGTGGGAGGGCGAGAGTGAGCGAGAAAGTGGGAGGGCGAGAGTGAGCGAGAAAGTGGGAGGGCGAGAGTGAGCGAGAAAGTGGGAGGGCGAGAGTGAGCGAGAAAGTGGGAGGGCGAGAGTGAGCGAGAAAGTGGGAGGGCGAGAGTGAGCGAGAAAGTGGGAGGGCGAGAGTGAGCGAGAAAGTGGGAGGGCGAGAGTGAGCGAGAAAGTGGGAGGGCGAGAGTGAGCGAGAAAGTGGGAGGGCGAGAGTGAGCGAGAAAGTGGGAGGGCGAGAGTGAGCGAGAAAGTGGGAGGGCGAGAGGTGAGCGAGAAAGTGGGAGGGAGAGAGTGAGCGAGAAATGGGGAGGGAGGGAGGGAGTGAGCGAGAAGTTGGGAGGGAGGGAGAGAGCGAGCGAGAAGGTGGGAGCGAGGGAGAGAGTGAGGGAGAAAGTGGGAGGGAGTGAGAGAGTGAGGGAGAAAGTGGGAGGGAGTGAGAGAGTGAGGGAGAAAGTGGGAGGGAGGGAGAGAGTGAGGGAGAAAGTGGGAGGGAGGGAGAGAGTGAGGGAGAAAGTGGGAGGGAGGGAGAGAGTGAGGGAGAAAGTGGGAGGGAGGGAGAGAGTGAGGGAGAAAGTGGGAGGGAGGGAGAGAGTGAGGGAGAAAGTGGGAGGGAGGGAGAGAGTGAGGGAGAAAGTGGGAGGGAGTGAGAGAGTGAGCGAGAAAGTGGGAGGGAGTGGGAGAGGTGAGCGAGGAAAGTGGGAGGGAGAGAGTGAGCGACAAAGTGGGAGGGAGTGAGAGAGTGAGCGAGAATGTGGGAGGGAGGGAGAGAGTGAGCGAGAAAGTGGGAGGGAGGGTGGGAGTGAGCGAGAAAGTGGGACGTGAGCGAGGGAGAGGGCGAAAGCGTGCGGGAGGGATGGAAGAGGGCGAGAGCGGGCGAGCGGGAGAAAGAGCGAGAGCGGGAGGGAGATAGAGAGTGAGTGAGAAAGTGGGAGGGAAGGAGAGAGTGAGTGAGAAAGTGGGAGGGGAGGGAGAGAGTGAGTGAGAAAGTGGCAGGGAGGGAGAGAGAGAATGAGTGAGAAAGTGGGAGGGATGGAGAGAGTGAGCGAGATAGTGGGAGGGTGGGAGAGAGTGAGCGAGAAAGTGGGAGGGAGGGAGAGAGTGAGCGAGAAAGTGGGAGGGAGGGAGAGAGTGAGCGAGAAAGTGGGAGTGAGGGAGGGAGAGAGTGAGCGAGAAAGTGGGAGGGAGGGAGAGGAGTGAGCGAGGAAAGTGGGAGGGAGGGAGGGAGAGAGTGCGCGAGAAAGTGGGGAGGGAGGGATAGAGTGAGCGAGAAAGTGGGAGGGAGAGAGTGAGCGAGAAAGTGGGAGGGAGGGAGAGAGTGGAGCGAGAAAGTGGGGAGGGAGGGAGAGAGTGAGCGAGAAAGTGGGGAGGGAGGGAGAGAGTGAGCGAGAAAGTGGGAGGGAGGGAGAGAGTGAGCGAGAAATTGGGAGGGAGGGAGGGAGAGAGTGAGCGAGCATGTGGGAGGGAGGTAGTGAGCGATAAAGTGGGAGGGAGAGAGTGAGCGAGAAAGTGGGAGGGATGGAGAGAGTGAGCGAGAAAGTGGGAGGGATGGAGAGAGTAAGCGAGAAAGTGGGAGGGTGTGAGAGAGCGAGAAAGTGGGAGGGAGGGAGAGAGTGAGCGAGAAAGTGGGAGGGAGGGAGAGAGTGAGCGAGAAAGTGGGAGGGAGGGAGAGAGTGAGCGAGAAAGTGGGAGGAAGAGAGTGAGCGAGAAAGTGGGAGGGAGTGAGGGAGAGAGTGAGCGAGAAAGTGGGAGGGAGGGATAGAGTGAGCGATAATGTGGGAGGAAGGGAGGGAGAGAGTGAGCGTGAAAGTGGGAGGGAGGGAGAGAGTGAGCGAGAAAGTGGGAGGGAGACAGTGAGCGAGAAAGTGGGATTGCGGGAGGGAGTGAGTGAGAAAGTGGGAGGGAGAGAGTGTGCGAGAAAGTGGGAGGGAGGGAGAGAGTGAGCGATAAAGTGGGAGGGAGAGAGTGAGCGAGAAATTGGGGAGGGAGGGAGAGAGTGAGCGAGAAAGTGGGAGGGAGAGAGTGAGCGAGGAAAGTGGGAGGGAGGGAGAGAGTGAGCGAGAAAGTGGGAGGGAGGGAGAGAGTGTGCGAGGAAAGTGGGAGGGAGGGAGAGAGTGTGCGAGAAAGTGGGAGGAGAGGGAGAGAGTGACCGAGAAAAGTGGGAGGGAGTGAGAGAGTGAGCGAGAAAGTGGGAGGGAGGGAGGGAGTGAGCGAGAAGGTGGGAAGGAGGGAGAGAGTGAGCGAGAAAGTGGGAGGGAGGGAGTGAGCGAGAAAGTGGGAGGGAGGGAGTGAGCGAGAAAGTGGGAGGGAGGGAGTGAGCGAGAAAGTGGGAGGGCGAGAGTGAGCGAGAAAGTGGGAGGGCGAGAGTGAGCGAGAAAGTGGGAGGGGCGAGAGTGAGCGAGAAAGTGGGAGGGCGAGAGTGAGCGAGAAAGTGGGAGGGCGAGAGTGAGCGAGAAAGTGGGAGGAGCGAGAAGTGAGCGAGAAAGTGGGAGGAGGCGAGAGTGAGCGAGAAAGTGGGAGGGCGAGAGTGAGCGAGAAAGTGGGAGGGCGAGAGTGAGCGAGAAAGTGGGAGGGCGAGAGTGAGCGAGAAAGTGGGAGGGCGAGAGTGAGCGAGAAAGTGGGAGGGCGAGAGTGAGCGAGAAAGTGGGAGGGCGAGAGAGAGAGCGAGAAAGTGGGAGGGGCGAGAGTGAGCGAGAAAGTGGGAGGGCGAGAGTGAGCGAGAAAGTGGGAGGGCGAGAGTGAGCGAGAAAGTGGGAGGGCGAGAGTGAGCGAGAAAGTGGGAGGGCGAGAGTGAGCGAGAAAGTGGGAGGGAGAGAGTGAGCGAGAAATGGGGAGGGAGGGAGGGAGTGAGCGAGAAGTTGGGAGGGAGGGAGAGAGCGAGCGAGAAAGTGGGAGGGAGGGAGAGAGCGAGGGAGAAAGTGGGAGGGAGTGAGAGAGTGAGGGAGAAAGTGGGAGGGAGGGAGAGAGTGAGGGAGAAAGTGGGAGGGAGGGAGAGAGTGAGGGAGAAAGTGGGAGGGAGGGAGAGAGTGAGGGAGAAAGTGGGAGGGAGGGAGAGAGTGAGGGAGAAAGTGGGAGGGAGTGAGAGAGTGAGCGAGAAAGTGGGAGGGAGTGGGAGAGTGAGCGAGAAAGTGGGAGGGAGAGAGTGAGCGACAAAAGTGGGAGGGAGTGAGAGAGTGAGCGAGAATGTGGGAGGGAGGGAGAGAGTGAGCGAGAAAGTGGGAGGGAGGGTGGGAGTGAGCGAGAAAGTGGGAGTGAGCGAGGGAGAGGGCGAAAGCGTGCGGGAGGGATGGAGAGGGCGAGAGCGGGCGAGCGGGAGAAAGAGCGAGAGCGGGAGGGAGATAGAGAGTGAGTGAGAAAGTGGGAGGGAAGGAGAGAGTGAGTGAGAAAGTGGGAGGGAGGGAGAGAGTGAGTGAGAAAGTGGGAGGGAGGGAGAGAGTGAGTGAGAAAGTGGCAGGAAGGGAGAGAGAGAATGAGTGAGAAAGTGGGAGGGATGGAGAGAGTGAGCGAGATAGTGGGAGGGTGGGAGAGAGTGAGTGAGAAAGTGGGAGGGAGGGAGAGAGTGAGCGAGAAAGTGGGAGGGAGGGAGAGAGTGAGCGAGGAAGTGGGAGTGAGGGAGGGAGAGAGTGAGCGAGAAAGTGGGAGGGAGGGAGGGAGAGAGTGAGCGAGAAAGTGGGAGGGAGGGAGGGAGAGAGTGCGCGAGAAAGTGGGAGGGAGGGATAGAGTGAGCGAGAAAGTGGGAGGGAGAGAGTGAGCGAGAAAGTGGGAGGGAGAGAGTGAGCGAGAAAGTGGGAGGGAGAGAGTGAGCGAGAAAGTGGGAGGGAGAGAGTGAGCGAGAAATTGGGAGGGAGAGTGTGAGCGAGAAAGTGGGAGGGAGGGGGAGAGTGAGCGAGAAAGTCGGAGGGCTCGAGGGAGAGAGTGAGCGAGAAAGTGGGAGGGAGGGAGAGAGTGAGCGAGAAAGTTGGAGGGTGGGAGGGTCTGAGCGAGAAAGTGGTTGGGGAGGGAGAGTGTGAGTGAGAAATTGGGAGGGAGGGAGTGAGAGAGTGATCGAGAAATTGGGGAGGGAGGGAGGGAGAGAGTGAGCGAGAAAGTGGGAGGGAGGGAGAGAGTGAGCGAGAAAGTGGGAGGGAGAGAGTGAGCGAGAAAGTGGGAGGGTGGGAGGGAGCGAGAAAGTGGGAGTGAGCGAGGGAGAGGGCGAAAGCGTGCGGGAGGGATGGAGAGGGCGAGAGCGGGCGAGCGGGAGAAAGAGCGAGAGCGGGAGGGAGATAGAGAGTGAGTGAGAAAGTGGGAGGGAAGGAGAGAGTGAGTGAGAAAGTGGGAGGGAAGGAGAGAGTGAGTGAGAAAGTGGGAGGGAGGGAGAGAGTGAGTGAGAAAGTGGCAGGGAGGGAGAGAGAGAATGAGTGAGAAAGTGGGAGGGATGGAGAGAGTGAGCGAGATAGTGGGAGGGTGGGAGAGAGTGAGTGAGAAAGTGGAGGGAGGGAGAGAGTGAGCGAGAAAGTGGGAGGGAGGGAGAGAGTGAGCGAGAAAGTGGGAGGGGAGAGAGTGAGCGAGAAAGTGGGAGGGAGGGAGGGAGAGAGTGAGCGAGAAAAGTGGGAGGGAGGGAGAGAGTGAGCGAGAAAGTGGGAGGGAGGGTGGGAGGGAGAGAGTGAGCGAGAAAGTGGGAGGGGAGGGAGGGGAGAGAGTGCGCGAGAAAGTGGGAGGGAGGGAGAGAGTGAGCGAGAAACTGGGAGGGAGAGAGTGAGTGAGAAAGTGGGATGGAGGGAGAGAGAGCGAGAGAAAGTGGGAGGGAGAGAGTGAGCGAGCGAGAAAGTGGGAGGGTGGGTGAGAAGCGAGCGAGAAAGTGGGAGGGAGGGAGAGAGCGAGCGAGAAAGTGGGAGGGAGGGAGAGAGAGCGAGCGAGAAAGTGGGAGGGAGGGAGAGAGCGAGCGAGAAAGTGGGAGGCAGGGAGAGAGCGAGCGAGAAATTGGGAGGCAGGGAGAGAGCGAGCGAGAAAGTGGGAGGCAGGGAGAGAGCGAGCGAGAAAGTGGGAGGCAGGGAGAGAGCGAGCGAGAAAGTGGGAGGCAGGGAGAGAGCGAGCGAGAAAGTGGGAGGCAGGGAGAGAGCGAGCGAGAAAGTGGGAGGCAGCGAGAGAGCGAGCGAGAAAGTGGGAGGCAGGGAGAGAGCGAGCGAGAAAGTGGGAGGCAGGGAGAGAGCGAGCGAGAAAGTGGGAGGGAGGGAGAGAGAGAGCGAGAAAGTGGGAGAGAGGGAGAGAGCGAGCGAGAAAGTGGGAGGCAGGGAGAGAGCGAGCGAGAAAGTGGTAGGCAGGGAGAGAGCGAGCGAGAAAGTGGGAGGGAGGGAGAGAGAGCGAGCGAGATAGTGGGAGGGAGGGAGAGAGCGAGCGAGAAAGTGGGAGGGAGGGAGAGCGCGAGCGAGAAAGTGGGAGGGGGAGGGAGAGAGCGAGCGAGAAAGTGGGAGGGAGGGAGAGCGCGATGAGAAAGTGGGAGGGAGGGATAGAGCGAGCGAGAAAGTGGGAGGGAGGGAGAGCGCGAGCGAGAAAGTGGGAGGGAGGGAGAGAGCGAGCGAGATAGTGGGAGGGAGGGAGAGAGCGAGCGAGAAAGTGGGAGGGAGGGAGAGCGCGAGCGAGAAAGTGGGAGGGAGGGTGAGCGCGAGCGAGAAAGCGGGAGGGAGGGAGAGAGCGAGCGAGAAAGTGGGAGGCAGGGAGAGAGCGAGCGAGGAAAGTGGGAGGCAGGGAGAGAGCGAGCGAGAGAAGTGGGAGGCAGGGAGAGAGCGAGCGAGAAAGTGGGAGGCAGGGAGAGAGCGAGCGAGAAAGTGGGAGGCAGGGAGAGAGCGAGCGAGAAAGTGGGAGGCAGGGAGAGAGCGAGCGAGAAAGTGGGAGGCAGGGAGAGAGCGAGCGAGAAAGTGGGGAGGCAGGGAGAGAGCGAGCGAGAAAGTGGGAGCAGGGAGAGAGCGAGCGAGAAAGTGGGAGGCAGGGAGAGAGTGAGTGAGAAAGTGGGATGGAGGGAGAGAGTGAGCGAGAAAGTGGGAGGGAGAGAGTGAGCGAGCGAGAAAGTGGGAGGGAGGGAGAGAGCGAGCGAGAAAGTGGGAGGGAGGGAGAGAGCGAGCGAGAAAGTGGGAGGGAGGGAGAGAGCGAGGGAGAAAGTGGGAGGGAGGGAGAGAGCGAGCGAGAAAGTGGGAGGCAGGGAGAGAGCGAGCGAGAAAGTGGGAGGGAGGGAGAGAGCGAGCGAGAAAGTGGGAGGGAGGGAGAGAGTGAGAGAGAAAGTGGGAGGGAGGGAGAGAGTGAGCGAGAAAGTGGGAGGGAGTGAGAGAGTGAGCGAGAAAGTGGGGAGGGAGGGAGAGAGTGAGCGAGAAAGTGGGAGGGAGGGAGAGAGTGAGCGAGAAAGTGGGAGGGAGGGAGAGAGTGAGCGAGAAAGTGGGAGGGAGGGAGAGAGTGAGCGAGAAATTGGGAGGGAGGGAGAGAGTGAGCGAGAAAGTGGGAGGGAGGGAGAGAGTGAGCGAGAAAGTGGGAGGGAGGGAGAGAGAGAGTGAGCGAGAAATTGGGAGGGAGGGAGGGAGTGAGCGAGAAAGTGGGAGGGGAGAGAGTGAGCGAGAAAGTGGGAGGGAGAGAGTGAGCGAGAAAGTGGGAGGGAGAGAGTGAGCGAGAAAGTGGGAGGGAGAGAGTGAGCGAGAAAGTGGGAGGGAGAGAGTGAGCGAGAAAGTGGGAGGGAGAGAGTGAGCGAGAAAGTGGGAGGGAGAGAGTGAGCGAGAAAGTGGGAGGGAGAGAGTGAGCGAGAAAGTGGGAGGGAGAGAGTGAGCGAGAAAGTGGGAGGGAGAGAGTGAGCGAGAAAGTGGGAGGGAGGGGGAGAGTGAGCGAGAAAGTCGGAGGGCGGGAGGGAGAGAGTGAGCGAGAAAGTGGGAGGGAGGGTGAGAGTGAGTGAGAAAGTGGGAGGTAGGGAGGGAGCGAGCGAGAAAGTGGAAGGGAGGGAGGGAGCGAGCGAGATAGTGGGAGGGAGGGAGGGAGGGAGCGAGCGAGATAGTGGGAGGGAGGGAGGGAGGCGAGCGAGAAAGTGGGAGGGAGCGAGCGAGAAAGTGGGAGGGAGGGAGTGAGCGAGAAAGTGGGAGGGAGGGAGGGTGCGAGCGAGAAAGTGGGGGGGAGCGAGCGAGAAAGTGGGAGGGAGGGAGGGAGCGAGCGAGAAAGTGGGAGGGAGGGAGAGAGCGAGCGAGAAAGTGGGAGGGAGGGAGAGAGCGAGCGAGAAAGAGGGAGGGAGGGAGAGAGCGAGCGAGAAAGTGGGAGGGAGGGAGAGAATGAGTGAGAAAGTGGGAGGGATGGAGAGAGTGGAGCGAGATAGTGGGAGGGTGGGAGAGAGTGAGTGAGAAAGTGGGAGGGAGGGAGAGAGTGAGCGAGAAAGTGGGAGGGAGGGAGAGAGTGAGCGAGAAAGTGGGAGGGAGAGAGTGAGCGAGAAAGTGGGAGGGAGGGAGGGAGAGAGTGAGCGAGAAAGTGGGAGGGAGGGAGAGAGTGAGCGAGAAAGTGGGAGGGAGGGAGGGAGAGAGTGAGCGAGAAAGTGGGAGGGAGGGAGGGAGAGAGGTGCGCGAGGAAAGTGGGAGGGAGGGAGAGAGTGAGCGAGAAACTGGGAGGGAGAGAGTGAGTGAGAAAGTGGGATGGAGGGAGAGAGAGCGAGAAAGTGGGAGGGAGAGAGTGAGCGAGCGAGAAAGTGGAGGGAGGGTGAGAGCGAGCGAGAAAGTGGCGAGCGAGAGGGAGAGGAGAGAGCGAGCGAGAAAGTGGGAGGGAGGGAGAGAGCGAGCGTGAAAGTGGGAGGGCAGGGAGAGAGCGAGCGAGAAAGTGGGAGGCAGGGAGAGAGCGAGCGAGAATTGGGAGGCAGGGAGAGAGCGAGCGAGAAAGTGGGAGGCAGGGAGAGAGCGAGCGAGAAAGTGGGAGGCAGGGAGAGAGCGAGCGAGAAAGTGGGAGGCAGGGAGAGAGTGAGCGAGAAAGTGGGAGGGAGGGAGAGAGTGAGCGAGAAAGTGGGAGGGAGGGAGAGAGTGAGCGAGCAAGTGGGAGGGAGGTAGTGAGCGATAAAGTGGGAGGGAGAGAGTGAGCGAGAAAGTGGGAGGGATGGAGAGAGTGAGCGAGAAAGTGGGAGGGATGGAGAGAGTAAGCGAGAAAGTGGGAGGGTGTGAGAGAGCGAGAAAGTGGGAGGGAGGGAGAGAGTGAGCGAGAAAGTGGGAGGGAGGGAGAGAGTGAGCGAGAAAGTGGGAGGGAGGGAGAGAGTGAGCGAGAAAGTGGGAGGGAGAGAGTGAGCGAGAAAGTGGGAGGGAGTGAGGGAGAGAGTGAGCGAGAAAGTGGGAGGGAGGGATAGAGTGAGCGATAATGTGGGAGGAAGGGAGGGAGAGAGTGAGCGTGAAAGTGGGAGGGAGGGAGAGAGTGAGCGAGAAAGTGGGAGACAGTGAGTGAGAAAGTGGGATGGCGGGAGGGAGTGAGTGAGAAAGTGGGAGGGAGAGAGTGTGCGAGAAAGTGGGAGGGAGGGAGAGAGTGAGCGATAAAGTGGGAGGGAGAGAGTGAGCGAGAAATTGGGAGGGAGGGAGAGAGTGAGCGATAAAGTGGGAGGGAGAGAGTGAGCGAGAAAGTGGGAGGGAGGGAGAGAGTGAGCGAGAAAGTGGGAGGGAGGGAGAGAGTGTGCGAGAAAGTGGGAGGGAGGGAGAGAGTGTGCGAGAAAGTGGGAGAGAGGGAGAGAGTGACCGAGAAAGTGGGAGGGAGTGAGAGAGTGAGCGAGAAAGTGGGAGGGAGGGAGGAGTGAGCAAGAAGGTGGGAAGGAGGGAGAGAGTGAGCGAGAAAGTGGGAGGGAGGGAGTGAGCGAGAAAGTGGGAGGGAGGGAGTGAGCGAGAAGTGGGAGGGAGGGAGTGAGCGAGAAAGTGGGAGGGCGGAGAGTGAGCGAGAAAGTGGAGGGCGAGAGTGAGCGAGAAAGTGGGAGGGCGAGTAGTGAGCGAGAAAGTGGGAGGGCGAGAGTGAGCGAGAAAGTGGGAGGGCGAGAGTGAGCGAGAAAGTGGGAGGGCGAGAGTGAGCGAGAAAGTGGAGAGGGCGAGAGTGAGCGAGAAAGTGGGAGGGCGAGAGAGTGAGCGAGAAAGTGGGAGGGCGAGAGTGAGCGAGAAAGTGGGAGGGCGAGAGTGAGCGAGAAAGTGGTGAGGGCGAGAGAGTGAGCGAGAAAGTGGAGAGGGCGAGAGTGAGCGAGAAAGTGGGAGGCGAGAGTGAGCGAGAAAGTGGGAGGGCGCGAGAGTGAGCGAGAAAGTGGGAGGGCGAGAGTGAGCGAGAAAGTGGGAGAGGGCGAGAGTGAGCGAGAAAGTGGGAGGGCGAGAGTGAGCGAGAAAGTGGGAGGGCGAGAGTGAGCGAGAAAGTGGGAGGGCGGAGAGTGAGCGAGAAAGTGGGAGGGCGAGAGTGAGCGAGAAAGTGGTGAGGGCGACGAGAGTGAGCGAGAAAGTGGAGAGGGCGAGAGTGAGCGAGAAAGTGGGAGGGCGAGAGTGAGCGAGAAAGTGGGAGGAGAGAAGTGAGCGAGAAATGGGGAGGGAGGGAGGGAGTGAGCGAGAAGTTGGGAGGGAGGGAGAGAGCGAGCGAGAAAGTGGGAGGGAGGGAGAGAGCGAGGGAGAAAGTGGGAGGGAGTGAGAGAGTGAGGGAGAAAGTGGGAGGGAGGGAGAGAGTGAGGGAGAAAGTGGGAGGGAGGGAGAGAGTGAGGGAGAAAGTGGGAGGGAGGGAGAGAGTGAGGGAGAAAGTGGGAGGGAGGGAGAGAGTGAGCGAGAAAGTGGGAGGGAGTGAGAGAGTGAGCGAGAAAGTGGGAGGGAGTGAGAGAGTGAGCGAGAAAGTGGGAGGGAGAGAGTGAGCGACAAAGTGGGAGGGAGTGAGAGAGTGAGCGAGAATGTGGGAGGGAGGGAGAGAGTGAGCGAGAAAGTGGGAGGGAGGGTGGGAGTGAGCGAGAAAGTGGGAGTGAGCGAGGGAGAGGGCGAAAGCGTGCGGGAGGGATGGAGAGGGCGAGAGCAGGCGAGCGGGAGAAAGAGCGAGAGCGGGAGGGAGATAGAGAGTGAGTGAGAAAGTGGGAGGGAAGGAGAGAGTGAGTGAGAAAGTGGGAGGGAGGGAGAGAGTGAGTGAGAAAGTGGGAGGGAGGGAGAGAGTGAGTGAGAAAGTGGCAGGAAGGGAGAGAGAGATTGAGTGAGAAAGTGGGAGGGATGGAGAGAGTGAGCGAGATAGTGGGAGGGTGGGAGAGAGTGAGTGAGAAAGTGGGAGGGAGGGAGAGAGTGAGCGAGAAAGTGGGAGGGAGGGAGAGAGTGAGCGAGGAAGTGGGAGTGAGGGAGGGAGAGAGTGAGCGAGAAAGTGGGAGGGAGGGAGGGAGAGAGTGAGCGAGAAAGTGGGAGGGAGGGAGGGAGAGAGTGCGCGAGAAAGTGGGAGGGAGGGATAGAGTGAGCGAGAAAGTGGGAGGGAGAGAGTGAGCGAGAAAGTGGGAGGGAGAGAGTGAGCGAGAAAGTGGGAGGGAGAGAGTGAGCGAGAAAGTGGGAGGGAGAGAGTGAGCGAGAAATTGGGAGGGAGAGTGTGAGCGAGAAAGTGGGAGGGAGGGGGAGAGTGAGCGAGAAAGTCGGAGGGCGGGAGGGAGAGAGTGAGCGAGAAAGTGGGAGGGAGGGAGAGAGTGAGCGAGAAAGTGGGAGGGAGGGAGAGAGTGAGTGAGAAAGTGGGAGGGAGGGAGAGAGTGAGCGAGAAAGTGGGAGGGAGGGAGAGAGTGAGCGAGAAAGTGGGAGGGAGGGAGAGAGTGAGCGAGAAAGTGGGAGGGAGAGAGTGAGCGAGAAAGTGGGAGGGTGGGAGGGAGCGAGAAAGTGTGAGTGAGCGAGGGAGAGGGCGAAAGCGTGCGGGAGGGATGGAGAGGGCGAGAGCGGGCGAGCGGGAGAAAGAGCGAGAGCGGGAGGGAGATAGAGAGTGAGTGAGAAAGTGGGAGGGAAGGAGAGAGTGAGTGAGAAAGTGGGAGGGAGGGAGAGAGTGAGTGAGAAAGTGGCAGGGAGGGAGAGAGAGAATGAGTGAGAAAGTGGGAGGGATGGAGAGAGTGAGCGAGATAGTGGGAGGGTGGGAGAGAGTGAGTGAGAAAGTGGGAGGGAGGGAGAGAGTGAGCGAGAAAGTGGGAGGGAGGGAGAGAGTGAGCGAGAAAGTGGGAGGGAGAGAGTGAGCGAGAAAGTGGGAGGGAGGGAGGGAGAGAGTGAGCGAGAAAGTGGGAGGGAGGGAGAGAGTGAGCGAGAAAGTGGGAGGGAGGGTGGGAGGGAGAGAGTGAGCGAGAAAGTGGGAGGGAGGGAGGGAGAGAGTGCGCGAGAAAGTGGGAGGGAGGGAGAGAGTGAGCGAGAAACTGGGAGGGAGAGAGTGAGTGAGAAAGTGGGATGGAGGGAGAGAGAGCGAGAAAGTGGGAGGGAGAGAGTGAGCGAGCGAGGAAAGTGGGAGGGAGGGTGAGAGCGAGCGAGAAAGTGGGAGGGAGGGAGAGAGCGAGCGAGAAAGTGGGAGGGAGGGAGAGAGCGAGCGAGAAAGTGGGAGGGAGGGAGAGAAGCGAGCGAGAAAGTGGGAGGCAGGGAGAGAGCGAGCGAGAAATTGGGAGGCAGGGAGAGAGCGAGCGAGAAAGTGGGAGGCAGGGAGAGAGCGAGCGAGAAAGTGGGAGGCAGGGAGAGAGCGAGCGAGAAAGTGGGAGGCAGGGAGAGAGCGAGCGAGAAAGTGGGAGGGAGGGAGAGAGCGAGCGAGAAAGTGGGAGGCAGCGAGGAGAGCGAGCGAGAAAGTGGGAGGCAGCGAGGAGAGCGAGCGAGAAAAGTGGGAGGCAGGGAAGAGAGCGAGCGAGAAAGTGGGAGGCAGGGAGAGAGCGAGCGAGAAAGTGGGAGGGAGGGAGAGAGCGAGCGAGAAAGTGGGAGAGAGGGAGAGAGCGAGCGAGAAAGTGGGAGGCAGGGAGAGAGCGAGCGAGAAAGTGGGAGGCAGGGAGAGAGCGAGCGAGAAAGTGGGAGGGAGGGAGAGAGCGAGCGAGATAGTGGGAGGGAGGGAGAGAGCGAGCGAGAAAGTGGGAGGGAGGGAGAGCGCGAGCGAGAAAGTGGGAGGGAGGGAGAGAGCGAGCGAGAAAGTGGGAGGGAGGGAGAGCGCGATGAGAAAGTGGGAGGGAGGGATAGAGCGAGCGAGAAAGTGGGAGGGAGGGAGAGCGCGAGCGAGAAAGTGGGAGGGAGGGAGAGAGCGAGCGAGATAGTGGGAGGGAGGGAGAGAGCGAGCGAGAAAGTGGGAGGGAGGGAGAGCGCGAGCGAGAAAGTGGGAGGGAGGGTGAGCGCGAGCGAGAAAGCGGGAGGGAGGGAGAGAGCGAGCGAGAAAGTGGGAGGCAGGGAGAGAGCGAGCGAGAAAGTGGGAGGCAGGGAGAGAGCGAGCGAGAAAGTGGGAGGCAGGGAGAGAGCGAGCGAGAAAGTGGGAGGCAGGGAGAGAGCGAGCGAGAAAGTGGGAGGCAGGGAGAGAGCGAGCGAGAAAGTGGGAGGCAGGGAGAGAGCGAGCGAGAAAGTGGGAGGCAGGGAGAGAGCGAGCGAGAAAGTGGGAGGCAGGGAGAGAGCGAGCGAGAAAGTGGGAGGCAGGGAGAGAGCGAGCGAGAAAGTGGGAGGCAGGGAGAGAGCGAGCGAGAAAGTGGGAGGCAGGGAGAGAGTGAGTGAGAAAGTGGGATGGAGGGAGAGAGTGAGCGAGAAAGTGGGAGGGAGAGAGTGAGCGAGCGAGAAAGTGGGAGGGAGGGAGAGAGCGAGCGAGAAAGTGGGAGGGAGGGAGAGAGCGAGCGAGAAAGTGGGAGGGAGGGGAGAGAGCGAAGCGAGAAAGTGGGAGGGAGGGAGAGAGCGAGGGAGAAAGTGGGAGGGAGGAGAGAGCGAGCGAGAAAGTGGGAGGGAGGGAGAGAGCGAGCGAGAAAGTGGGAGGGAGGGAGAGAGTGAGCGAGAAAGTGGGAGGGAGGGAGAGATGTGAGCGAGAAAGTGGGAGGGAGTGAGAGATGTGAGCGAGAAAGTGGGAGGGAGGGAGAGAGTGAGCGAGAAAGTGGGAGGGAGGGAGAGAGTGAGCGAGAAAGTGGGAGGGAGGGAGAGAGTGAGCGAGAAAGTGGGAGGGAGGGAGAGAGTGAGCGAGAAAGTGGGAGGGAGGGAGAGAGTGAGCGAGAAAGTGGGAGGGAGGGAGAGAGTGAGCGAGAAAGTGGAGGGAGGGAGAGAGAGAGTGAGCGAGAAATTGGGAGGGAGGGAGGAGTGAGCGAGAAAGTGGGAGGGAGAGAGTGAGCGAGAAAGTGGGAGGGAGAGAGTGAGCGAGAAAGTGGGAGGGAGAGAGTGAGCGAGAAAGTGGGAGGGAGAGAGTGAGCGAGAAGTGGGAGGGAGGAGAGTGAGCGAGAAAGTGGGAGGGAGAGAGTGAGCGAGAAAGTGGGAGGGAGAGAGTGAGCGAGAAAGTGGGAGGGAGAGAGTGAGCGAGAAAGTGGGAGGGAGAGAGTGAGCGAGAAAGTGGGAGGGAGAGAGTGAGCGAGAAAGTGGGAGGGAGAGAGTGAGCGAGAAAGTGGGAGGGAGGGGGAGAGTGAGCGAGAAAGTGGGAGGGAGGGAGAGAGTGAGCGAGAAAGTGGGAGGGAGGGAGAGAGAGAGTGAGCGAGAAATTGGGAGGGAGGGAGGGAGTGAGCGAGAAAGTGGGAGGGAGAGAGTGAGCGAGAAAGTGGGAGGGAGAGAGTGAGCGAGAAAGTGGGAGGGAGAGAGTGAGCGAGAAGTGGGAGGGAGAGAGTGAGCGAGAAAGTGGAGGGAGAGAGTGAGCGAGAAAGTGGGAGGGAGAGAGTGAGCGAGAAAGTGGGAGGGAGAGAGTGAGCGAGAAAGTGGGAGGGAGAGAGTGAGCGAGAAAGTGGGAGGGAGAGAGTGAGCGAGAAAGTGGGAGGGAGAGAGTGAGCGAGAAAGTGGGAGGGAGGGGGAGAGTGAGCGAGAAAGTCGGAGGGCGGGAGGGAGGAGAGTGAGCGAGAAAGTGGGAGGGAGGGTGAGAGTGAGTGAGAAAGTGGGAGGTAGGGAGGGAGCGAGCGAGAAAGTGGAAGGGAGGGAGGGAGCGAGCGAGATAGTGGGAGGGAGGGAGGGAGGGAGCGAGCGAGATAGTGGGAGGGAGGGAGGGAGCGAGCGAGAAAGTGGGAGGGAGCGAGCGAGAAAGTGGGAGGGAGGGAGCGAGCGAGGAAAGTGGGAGGGAGGGAGGGTGCGAGCGAGAAAGTGGGGGGGAGCGAGCGAGAAAGTGGGAGGGAGGGAGGGAGCGAGCGAGAAAGTGGGAGGGAGGGAGAGAGCGAGCGAGAAAGTGGGAGGGAGGGAGAGAGCGAGCGAGAAAGTGGGAGGGAGGGAGAGAGCGAGCGAGAAAGTGGGAGGGAGGGAGAGAATGAGTGAGAAAGTGGGAGGGATGGAGAGAGTGAGCGAGATAGTGGGAGGGTGGGAGAGAGTGAGCGAGAAAGTCGGAGGGCGGGAGGGAGAGAGTGAGCGAGAAAGTGGGAGGGAGGGTGAGAGTGAGTGAGAAAGTGGGAGGTAGGGAGGGAGCGAGCGAGAAAGTGGAAGGGAGGGAGGGAGCGAGCGAGATAGTGGGAGGGAGGGAGGGAGGGAGCGAGCGAGATAGTGGGAGGGAGGGAGGGAGCGAGCGAGAAAGTGGGAGGGAGCGAGCGAGAAAGTGGGAGGGAGGGAGCGAGCGAGAAAGTGGGAGGGAGGGAGGGTGCGAGCGAGAAAGTGGGGGGGAGCGAGCGAGAAAGTGGGAGGGAGGGAGGGAGCGAGCGAGAAAGTGGGAGGGAGGGAGAGAGCGAGCGAGAAAGTGGGAGGGAGGGAGAGAGCGAGCGATAAAGTGGGAGGGAGGGAGAGAGCGAGCGAGAAAGTGGGAGGGAGGGAGAGAATGAGTGAGAAAGTGGGAGGGATGGAGAGAGTGAGCGAGATAGTGGGAGGGTGGGAGAGAGTGAGTGAGAAAGTGGGAGGGAGGGAGAGAGTGAGCGAGAAAGTGGGAGGGAGGGAGAGAGTGAGCGAGAAAGTGGGAGGGAGAGAGGTGAGCGAGAAAGTGGGAGGGAGGGAGGGAGAGAGTGAGCGAGAAAGTGGGAGGGAGGGAGAGAGTGAGCGAGAAAGTGGGAGGGAGGGAGGGAGAGAGTGAGCGAGAAAGTGGGAGGGAGGGAGGGAGAGAGTGCGCAAGAAAGTGGGAGGGAGGGAGAGAGTGAGCGAGAAACTGGGAGGGAGAGAGTGAGTGAGAAAGTGGGATGGAGGGAGAGAGAGCGAGAAAGTGGGAGGGAGAGAGTGAGCGAGCGAGAAAGTGGGAGGGAGGGTGAGAGCGAGCGAGAAAGTGGGAGGGAGGGAGAGAGCGAGCGAGAAAGTGGGAGGGAGGGAGAGAGCGAGCGAGAAAGTGGGAGGGAGGGAGAGAGCGAGCGAGAAAGTGGGAGGCAGGGAGAGAGCGAGCGAGAAATTGGGAGGCAGGGAGAGAGCGAGCGAGAAATTGGGAGGCAGGGAGAGAGCGAGCGAGAAAGTGGGAGGCAGGGAGAGAGCGAGCGAGAAAGTGGGAGGCAGGGAGAGAGCGAGCGAGAAAGTGGGAGGCAGGGAGAGAGCGAGCGAGAAAGTGGGAGGCAGGGAGAGAGCGAGCGAGAAAGTGGGAGGCAGGGAGAGAGCGAGCGAGAAAGTGGGAGGCAGGGAGAGAGCGAGCGAGAAAGTGGGAGGCAGGGAGAGAGCGAGCGAGAAAGTGGGAGGCAGGGAGAGAGCGAGCGAGAAAGTGGGAGGCAGGGAGAGAGCGAGCGAGAAAGTGGGAGGCAGGGAGAGAGCGAGCGAGAAAGTGGGAGGGAGGGAGAGAGCGAGCGAGAAAGTGGGAGGGAGGGAGAGAGCGAGCGAGAAAGTGGGAGAGAGGGAGAGAGCGAGCGAGAAAGTGGGAGGCAGGGAGAGAGCGAGCGAGAAAGTGGGAGGCAGGGAGAGAGCGAGCGAGAAAGTGGGAGGGAGGGAGAGAGCGAGCGAGATAGTGGGAGGGAGGGAGAGAGCGAGCGAGAAAGTGGGAGGGAGGGAGAGCGCGAGCGAGAAAGTGGGAGGGAGTGAGAGAGCGAGCGAGAAAGTGGGAGGGAGGGAGAGCGCGAGCGAGAAAGTGGGAGGGAGGGAGAGAGCGTGCGAGAAAGTGGGAGGGAGGGAGAGCGCGAGCGAGAAAGTGGGAGGGAGGGAGAGAGCGAGCGAGATAGTGGGAGGGAGGGAGAGAGCGAGCGAGAAAGTGGGAGGGAGGGAGAGCGCGAGCGAGAAAGTGGGAGGGAGGGAGAGAGCGAGCGAGAAAGTGGGAGGCAGGGAGAGAGCGAGCGAGAAAATGGGAGGCAGGGAGAGAGCGCGCGAGAAAGTGGGAGGCAGGGAGAGAGCGAGCGAGAAAGTGGGAGGCAGGGAGAGAGCGAGCGAGAAAGTGGGAGGCAGGGAGAGAGCGAGCGAGAAAGTGGGAGGCAGGGAGAGAGCGAGTGAGTAAGTGGGAGGCAGGGAGAGAGCGAGCGAGAAAGTGGGAGGCAGGGAGAGAGCGAGCGAGAAAGTGGGAGGGAGAGAGTGAGCGAGAAAGTGGGATGGAGGGAGAGAGTGAGCGAGAAAGTGGGAGGGAGAGAGTGAGCGAGCGAGAAAGTGGGAGGGAGGGAGAGAGCGAGCGAGGAAAGTGGGAGGGAGGGAGAGAGCGAGCGAGAAAGTGGGAGGGAGGGAGAGAGCGAGGGAGAAAGTGGGAGGGAGGGAGAGAGCGAGCGAGAAAGTGGGAGGCAGGGAGAGAGCGAGCGAGAAAGTGGGAGGGAGGGAGAGAGGTGAGCGAGAAAGTGGGAGGGAGGGAGAGAGTGAGCGAGAAAGTGGGAGGGAGGGAGAGAGTGAGCGAGAAAGTGGGAGGGAGGGAGAGAGTGAGCGAGAAAGTGGGAGGGAGGGAGAGAGTGAGCGAGAAAGTGGGAGGGAGGGAGAGAGTGAGCGAGAAAGTGGGAGGGAGGGAGAGAGTGAGCGAGAAAGTGGGAGGGAGGGGAGAGAGTGAGCGAGAAAGTGGGAGGGAGGGAGAGAGTGAGCGAGAAAGTGGGAGGGAGGGAGACAGTGAGCGAGAAAGTGGGAGGGAGGGAGAGAGTGAGCGAGAAAGTGGGAGGGAGGGAGGGAGAGAGTGAGAGAGAAATTGGGAGGGAGGGAGGGAGTGAGCGAGAAAGTGGGAGGGAGGGAGTGAGCGAGAAAGTGGGAGGGAGAGAGTGAGCGAGAAAGTGGGAGGGAGAGAGTGAGCGAGAAAGTGGGAGGGAGAGAGTGAGCGAGAAAGTGGGAGGGAGAGAAGTGAGCGAGAAAGTGGGAGGGAGAGAGTGAGCGAGAAAGTGGGAGGGAGGGGGAGAGTGAGCGAGAAAGTCGGAGGGCGGGAGGGAGAGAGTGAGCGAGAAAGTGGGAGGGAGGGTGAGAGTGAGTGAGAAAGTGGGAGGTAGGGAGGGAGCGAGCGAGAAAGTGGAAGGGAGGGAGGGAGCGAGCGAGAAAGTGGGAGGGAGGGAGGGAGCGAGCGAGATAGTGGGAGGGAGGGAGCGAGCGAGAAAGTGGGAGGGAGCGAGCGAGAAAGTGGGAGGGAGGGAGCGAGCGAGAAAGTGGGAGGGAGGGAGGGAGCGAGCGAGAAAGTGGGAGGGAGGGAGAGAGCGAGCGAGAAAGTGGGAGGGAGGGAGAGAGCGAGCGAGAAAGTGGGAGGGAGGGAGAGAGCGAGCGAGAAAGTGGGAGGGAGGGAGAGAGCGAGCGAGAAAGTGGGAGGGAGGGAGAGAGCGAGCGAGAAAGTGGGAGGGAGGGAGAGAGCGAGCGAGAAAGTGGGAGGGAGGGAGAGAGCGAGCGAGAAAGTGGGAGGGTGGGAGAGAGCGAGCGAGAAAGTGGGAGGGAGGGAGTGAGCGAGCGAGAAAGTGGGAGGGAGGGAGAGAGCGAGCGAGAAAGTGGGAGGGTCGAGAGAGCGAGCGAGAAAGTGGGAGGGAGGGAGAGAGCGAGCGAGAAAGTGGGAGGGTGGAGATGGCGAGCGAGAAAGTGGGAGGGAGGGAGAGAGCGAGCGAGAAAGTGGGAGGGAGGGAGAGAGCGAGCGAGAAAGTGGGAGGGAGGGAGGGAGCGAGCGAGAAAGTGGGAGGGAGGGAGGGAGCGAGCGAGCAAGTGGGAGGGAGGGAGGGAGCGAGCGAGAAAGTGGGAGGGAGGGAGCGAGCGAGAAAGTGGGAGGGAGGGAGGGATGCGAGCGAGAAAGTGGGAGGGAGGGAGGGTGCGAGCGGAGAAAGTGGGAGGGAGCGAGCGAGAAAGTGGGAGGGAGGGAGGGAGCGAGCGAGAAAGTGGGAGGGAGGGAGGGAGCGAGCGAGAAAGTGGGAGGGAGGGAGGGAGCGAGCGAGAAAGTGGGAGGGAGGGAGGGAGCGAGCGAGAAAGTGGGAGGGAGGGAGGGTGCGAGCGAGAAAGTGGGAGGGAGGGAGGGTGCGAGCGAGAAAGTGGGAGGGAGGGAGGGTGCGAGCGAGAAAGTGGGAGGGAGGGAGGGTGCGAGCGAGAAAGTGGGAGGGAGCGAGCGAGAAAGTGGGAGGGAGGGAGGGTGCGAGCAAGAAAGTGGGAGGGAGCGAGCGAGAAAGTGGGAGGGAGGGAGGGAGCGAGCGAGAAAGTGGGAGGGAGGGAGCGAGAAAGTGGGAGGGAGGGAGGGAGGCAGCGAGAAAGTGGGAGGGAGGGAGCGAGAAAGTGGGAGGGAGGGTGGGAGGCAGCGAGAAAGTGGGAGGGAGTGAGGGAGCGAGAAAGTGGGAGGGAGGGAGCAAGCGAGAAAGTGGGAGGGAGGGAGGGAGGGAGAAAGTGGGAGGGAGGGAGGGAGAAGGTGGGAGGGAGTGAGCGAGAAAGTGGGAGGGAGGTTGGGAGCGAGCGAGAAAGTGGGAGGGAGGGAGGGAGCGAGCGAGAAAGTGGGAGGGAGCGAGCGAGAAAGTGGGAGGGAGGGAGCGAGCGAGAAAGTGGGAGGGAGGGAGGGTGCGAGCGAGAAAGTGGAGGGAGCGAGCGAGAAAGTGGGAGGGAGGGAGGGAGCGAGCGAGAAAGTGGGAGGGAGGGAGGGAGCGAGCGAGAAAGTGGGAGGGAGGGAGAGAGCGAGCGAGAAAGTGGGAGGGAGGGAGAGAGCGAGCGAGAAAGTGGGAGGGAGGGAGAGAGCGAGCGAGAAAGTGGGAGGGAGGGAGAGAGCGAGCGAGAAAGTGGGAGGGAGGGAGAGAGCGAGCGAGAAAGTGGGAGGGAGGGAGAGAGCGAGCGAGAAAGTGGGAGGCAGG
Source organism: Carcharodon carcharias (assembly GCF_017639515.1). Lineage (NCBI taxonomy): Eukaryota > Metazoa > Chordata > Chondrichthyes > Lamniformes > Lamnidae > Carcharodon > Carcharodon carcharias. The sequence continues at coordinate 50,839,370 of NC_054486.1, forward strand.
GGAGAGCGAGCGAGAAAGTGGGAGGGAGGGAGGGAGCGAGCGAGAAAGTGGGAGGGAGGGAGGGATCGAGCGAGAAAGTGGGAGGGAGGGAGGGATCGAGCGAGAAAGTGGGAGGGAGGGAGGGATCGAGCGAGAAAGTGGGAGGGAGGGAGGGAGCGAGCGAGAAAGTGGGAGGGAGGGAGGGTGCGAGCAAGAAAGTGGGAGGGAGCGAGCGAGAAAGTGGGAGGGAGGGAGGGAGCGAGCGAGAAAGTGGGAGGGAGGGAGCGAGAAAGTGGGAGGGAGGGAGGGAGGCAGCGAGAAAGTGGGAGGGAGGGAGCGAGAAAGTGGTAGGGAGGGTGGGAGGCAGCGAGAAAGTGGGAGGGAGGGAGGGAGCGAGAAAGTGGGAGGGAGGGAGCAAGCGAGAAAGTGGGAGGGAGGGAGGGAGGGAGAAAGTGGGAGGGAGGGAGGGAGAAGGTGGGAGGGAGTGAGCGAGAAAGTGGGAGGGAGGGAGGGAGCGAGCGAGAAAGTGGGAGGGAGGGAGAGAGCGAGCGAGAAAGTGGGAGGGAGAGAGTGAGCGAGAAAGTGGGATGGAGGGAGAGAGTGAGCGAGAAAGTGGGAGGGAGGGAGAGAGTGAGCGAGAAAGTGGGAGGGAGGGAGAGAGTGAGCGAGAAAGTGGGAGGGAGGGAGAGAGTGAGCGAGAAAGTGGGAGGGAGGGAGAGAGTGAGCGAGAAAGTGGGAGGGAGGGAGACAGTGAGCGAGAAAGTGGGAGGGAGGGAGAGAGTGAGCGAGAAAGTGGGAGGGAGGGAGGGAGAGAGTGAGAGAGAAATTGGGAGGGAGGGAGGGAGTGAGCGAGAAAGTGGGAGGGAGGGAAGTGAGCGAGAAAGTGGGAGGGAGAGAGTGAGCGAGAAAGTGGGAGGGAGAGAGTGAGCGAGAAAGTGGGAGGGAGAGAGTGAGCGAGAAAGTGGGAGGGAGAGAGTGAGCGAGAAAGTGGGAGGGAGAGAGTGAGCGAGAGAGTGGGAGGGAGGGGGAGAGTGAGCGAGAAAGTCGGAGGGCGGGAGGGAGAGAGTGAGCGAGAAAGTGGGAGGGAGGGTGAGAGTGAGTGAGAAAGTGGGAGGTAGGGAGGGAGCGAGCGAGAAAGTGGAAGGGAGGGAGGGAGCGAGCGAGAAAGTGGGAGGGAGGGAGGGAGCGAGCGAGATAGTGGGAGGGAGGGAGCGAGCGAGAAAGTGGGAGGGAGCGAGCGAGAAAGTGGGAGGGAGGGAGCGAGCGAGAAAGTGGGAGGGAGGGAGGGAGCGAGCGAGAAAGTGGGAGGGAGGGAGAGAGCGAGCGAGAAAGTGGGAGGGAGGGAGAGAGCGAGCGAGAAAGTGGGAGGGAGGGAGAGAGCGAGCGAGAAAGTGGGAGGGAGGGAGAGAGCGAGCGAGAAAGTGGGAGGGAGGGAGAGAGCGAGCGAGAAAGTGGGAGGGAGGGAGAGAGCGAGCGAGAAAGTGGGAGGGAGGGAGAGAGCGAGCGAGAAAGTGGGAGGGAGGGAGAGAGCGAGCGAGAAAGTGGGAGGGTGGGAGAGAGCGAGCGAGAAAGTGGGAGGGAGGGAGTGAGCGAGCGAGAAAGTGGGAGGGAGGGAGAGAGCGAGCGAGAAAGTGGGAGGGTCGAGAGAGCGAGCGAGAAAGTGGGAGGGAGGGAGAGAGCGAGCGAGAAAGTGGGAGGGTGGAGATGGCGAGCGAGAAAGTGGGAGGGAGGGAGAGAGCGAGCGAGAAAGTGGGAGGGAGGGAGAGAGCGAGCGAGAAAGTGGGAGGGAGGGAGGGAGCGAGCGAGAAAGTGGGAGGGAGGGAGGGAGCGAGCGAGCAAGTGGGAGGGAGGGAGGGAGCGAGCGAGAAAGTGGGAGGGAGGGAGCGAGCGAGAAAGTGGGAGGGAGGGAGGGAGCGAGCGAGAAAGTGGGAGGGAGGGAGGGAGCGAGCGAGAAAGTGGGAGGGAGGGAGGGTGCGAGCGAGAAAGTGGGAGGGAGCGAGCGAGAAAGTGGGAGGGAGGGAGGGAGCGAGCGAGAAAGTGGGAGGGAGGGAGGGAGCGAGCGAGAAAGTGGGAGGGAGGGAGGGAGCGAGCGAGAAAGTGGGAGGGAGGGAGGGAGCGAGCGAGAAAGTGGGAGGGAGGGAGGGTGCGAGCGAGAAAGTGGGAGGGAGGGAGGGTGCGAGCGAGAAAGTGGGAGGGAGGGAGGGTGCGAGCGAGAAAGTGGGAGGGAGGGAGGGTGCGAGCGAGAAAGTGGGAGGGAGCGAGCGAGAAAGTGGGAGGGAGGGAGGGTGCGAGCAAGAAAGTGGGAGGGAGCGAGCGAGAAAGTGGGAGGGAGGGAGGGAGCGAGCGAGAAAGTGGGAGGGAGGGAGCGAGAAAGTGGGAGGGAGGGAGGGAGGCAGCGAGAAAGTGGGAGGGAGGGAGCGAGAAAGTGGGAGGGAGGGTGGGAGGCAGCGAGAAAGTGGGAGGGAGTGAGGGAGCGAGAAAGTGGGAGGGAGGGAGCAAGCGAGAAAGTGGGAGGGAGGGAGGGAGGGAGAAAGTGGGAGGGAGGGAGGGAGAAGGTGGGAGGGAGTGAGCGAGAAAGTGGGAGGGAGGTTGGGAGCGAGCGAGAAAGTGGGAGGGAGGGAGGGAGCGAGCGAGAAAGTGGGAGGGAGCGAGCGAGAAAGTGGGAGGGAGGGAGCGAGCGAGAAAGTGGGAGGGAGGGAGGGTGCGAGCGAGAAAGTGGGAGGGAGCGAGCGAGAAAGTGGGAGGGAGGGAGGGAGCGAGCGAGAAAGTGGGAGGGAGGGAGGGAGCGAGCGAGAAAGTGGGAGGGAGGGAGAGAGCGAGCGAGAAAGTGGGAGGGAGGGAGAGAGCGAGCGAGAAAGTGGGAGGGAGGGAGAGAGCGAGCGAGAAAGTGGGAGGGAGGGAGGAGAGCGAGCGAGAAAGTGGGAGGGAGGGAGAGAGCGAGCGAGAAAGTGGGAGGGAGGGAGAGAGCGAGCGAGAAAGTGGGAGGCAGGGAGAGAGCGAGCGAGAAAGTGGGAGGGAGGGAGGGAGCGAGCGAGAAAGTGGGAGGGAGGGAGGGATCGAGCGAGAAAGTGGGAGGGAGGGAGGGATCGAGCGAGAAAGTGGGAGGGAGGGAGGGATCGAGCGAGAAAGTGGGAGGGAGGGAGGGAGCGAGCGAGAAAGTGGGAGGGAGGGAGGGTGCGAGCAAGAAAGTGGGAGGGAGCGAGCGAGAAAGTGGGAGGGAGGGAGGGAGCGAGCGCGGAAAGTGGGAGGGAGGGAGCGAGAAAGTGGGAGGGAGGGAGGGAGGCAGCGAGAAAGTGGGAGGGAGGGAGCGAGAAAGTGGTAGGGAGGGTGGGAGGCAGCGAGGAAAGTGGGAGGGAGGGAGGGAGCGAGAAAGTGGGAGGGAGGGAGCAAGCGAGGAAAGTGGGAGGGAGGGAGGGAGGGAGAAAGTGGGAGGGAGGGAGGGAGCGAGCGAGAAAGTGGGAGGGAGGGAGGGAGCGAGCGAGAAAGTGGGAGGGAGGGAGGGAGCGAGCGAGGAAAGTGGGAGGGAGGGAGGGAGCGAGCGAGAAAGTGGGAGGGAGGGAGGGATCGAGCGAGAAAGTGGGAGGGAGGGAGGGAGCGAGCGAGAAAGTGGGAGGGAGGGAGGGTGCGAGCAAGAAAGTGGGAGGGAGCGAGCGAGCAAGTGGGAGGGAGGGAGGGAGCGAGCGAGAAAGTGGGAGGGAGGGAGCGAGAAAGTGGGAGGGAGGGAGGGAGGCAGCGAGAAAGTGGGAGGGAGGGAGCGAGAAAGTGGGAGGGAGGGTGGGAGGCAGCGAGAAAGTGGGAGGGAGGGAGGGAGCGAGAAAGTGGGAGGGAGGGAGGGAGGGAGAAAGTGGGAGGGAGGGAGGGAGGGAGAAAGTGGGAGGGAGGGAGGGAGAAGGTGGGAGGGAGTGAGCGAGAAAGTGGGAGGGAGGTTGGGAGCGAGCGAGAAAGTGGGAGGGAGGGAGGGAGCGAGCGAGAAAGTGGGAGGGAGCGAGCGAGAAAGTGGGAGGGAGGGAGCGAGCGAGAAAGTGGGAGGGAGGGAGGGTGCGAGCGAGAAAGTGGGAGGGAGCGAGCGAGAAAGTGGGAGGGAGGGAGGGAGCGAGCGAGAAAGGGGGAGGGAGGGAGGGAGCGAGCGAGAAAGTGGGAGGGAGGGAGAGAGCGAGCGAGAAAGTGGGAGGGAGGGAGAGAGCGAGCGAGAAAGTGGGAGGGAGGGAGAGAGCGAGCGAGAAAGTGGGAGGGAGGGAGAGAGCGAGCGAGAAAGTGGGAGGGAGGGAGAGAGCGAGCGAGAAAGTGGGAGGGAGGGAGAGAGCGAGCGAGAAAGTGGGAGGGAGGGAGAGAGCGAGCGAGAAAGTGGGAGGATGGGAGAGAGTGAGCGAGAAAGTGGGAGGGAGGGAGTGAGCGAGCGAGAAAGTGGGAGGGAGGGAGAGAGCGAGCGAGAAAGTGGGAGGGTCGAGAGAGCGAGCGAGAAAGTGGGAGGGAGGGAGAGAGCGAGCGAGAAAGTGGGAGGGTGGAGAGAGCGAGCGAGAAAGTGGGAGGAAGGGAGAGAGCGAGCGAGAAAGTGGGAGGGAGGGAGAGAGCGAGCGAGAAAGTGGGAGGGAGGGAGGGAGCGAGCGAGAAAGTGGGAGGGAGGGAGGGAGCGAGCGAGAAAGTGGGAGGGAGGGAGCGAGCGAGAAAGTGGGAGGGAGGGAGCGAGCGAGAAAGTGGGAGGGAGGGAGGGAGCGAGCGAGAAAGTGGGAGGGAGGGAGGGTGCGAGCGAGAAAGTGGGAGGGAGCGAGCGAGAAAGTGGGAGGGAGGGAGGGAAGCGAGCGAGAAAGTGGGAGGGAGGGAGGGAGCGAGCGAGAAAGTGGGAGGGAGGGAGGGAGCGAGCGAGAAAGTGGAGGGAGGGAGGGATGCGAGCGAGAAAGTGGAGGGAGGGAGGGATCGAGCGAGAAAGTGGGAGGGAGGGAGGGATCGAGCGAGAAAGTGGGAGGGAGGGAGGGAGCGAGCGAGAAAGTGGGAGGGAGGGAGGGAGCGAGCGAGAAAGTGGGAGGGAGGGAGGGAAGCGAGCGAGAAAGTGGGAGGGAGGGAGGGTGCGAGCGAGAAAGTGGGAGGGAGGGAGGGTGCGAGCGAGAAAGTGGGAGGGAGCGAGCGAGAAAGTGGGAGGGAGGGAGGGTGCGAGCGAGAAAGTGGGAGGGAGCGAGCGAGAAATTGGGAGGGAGGGAGGGAGGCAGCGAGAAAGTGGGAGGGAGCGAGCGAGAAATTGGGAGGGAGGGAGGGAGGCAGCGAGAAAGTGGGAGGGAGGGAGCGAGAAAGTGGGAGGGATGGAGGGAGGCAGCGAGAAAGTGGGAGGGAGGGAGGGAGCGAGAAAGTGGGAGGGAGGGAGGGAGCGAGAAAGTGGGAGGGAGGGAGCGAGAAAGTGGGAGGGAGGGAGTGAGCGAGAAAGTGGGAGGGAGGGAAGGAGCGAGAAAGTGGGAGGGAGGGAAGGAGCGAGAAAGTGGGAGGGAGGGAGGGAGCGAAAAAGTGGGAGGGAGGGAGGGAGGGAGCAAGAAAGTGGGAGGGAGGGAGCGAGCGAGCAAGTGGGAGGGAGGGAGGGAGCGATCGAGAAAGTGGGAGGGAGTGTGGGAGCGAGCGAGAAAGTGGGAGGGAGGGGGGGAGGGAGCGAGAAAGTGGGAGGGAAGGAGGGAGCGAGAAAGTGGGAGGGAAGGAGGGAGCGAGAAAGTGGGAGGGAGGGAGGGAGCGAGAAAGTGGGAGGGAGGGTGGGAGCGAGAAAGTGGGAGGGAGGGAGCGAGAATGTGGGAGGGAGGGAGCGAGAAAGTGGGAGGGAGGGAGCGAGAAAGTGGGCGGGAGGGAGGGAGCGAGTGAGAAAGTGGGAGGGAGCGAGCGAGAAAGTGGGAGGGAGGGAGCGAGAAAGTGGGAGGGAGGGAGTGAGCGAGAAAGTGGGAGGGAGGGAAGGAGCGAGAAAGTGGGAGGGAGGGAAGGAGCGAGAAAGTGGGAGGGAGGGAGGGAGCGAAAAAAGTGGGAGGGAGGGAGGGAGGGAGCAAGAAAGTGGGAGGGAGGGAGGGAGCGAAGCGAGCAAGTGGGAGGGAGGGAGGGAGCGATCGAGAAAGTGGGAGGGAGGGTGGGAGCGAGCGAGAAAGTGGGAGGGAGGGGGGGAGGGAGCGAGAAAGTGGGAGGGAAGGAGGGAGCGAGAAAGTGGGAGGGAGGGAGGGAGCGAGAAAGTGGGAGGGAGGGAGGGAGCGAGAAAGTGGGAGGGAGGGTGGGAGCGAGAAAGTGGGAGGGTGGGAGCGAGAAAGTGGGAGGGTGGGAGCGAGAATGTGGGAGGGAGGGAGGGAGCGAGAAAGTGGGAGGGAGGGAGGGAGCGAGAAAGTGGGAGGGAGGGAGGGAGCGAGAAAGTGGGAGGGAGGGAGGGAGCGAGTGAGAAAGTGGGAGGGAGGGAGGGAGCGAACGAGAGAGTGGGAGGGAGGGAGCGAACGAGAAAGTGGGAGGGAGGGAGCAAGCGAGAAAGTGGGAGGGAGCGAGCGAGTAAGTGGGAGGGAGGGAGCGAGAAAGTGGGAGGGAGGGAGGGCGCGAGAAAGTGGGAGGGAGGGAGGGAGCGAGAAAGTGGGAGGGAGGGAGGGAGGGAGCGAGAAAGTGAGAGGGAGGGAGGGAGGGAGCGAGAAAGTGGGAGGGAGCGAGCGAGCGAGAAAGTGGGAGGGAGGGAGCGAGCGAGCGAGAAAGTTGGACGGAGGGAGAGAGCGAGCGAGAAAGTGGGAGGGAGGGAGAGAGCGAGCGAGAAAGTGGGAGGGAGGGAGCGAGAAAGTGGGAGGGAGGGAGCGAGAAAGTGGGAGGGAGGGTGGGAGCGAGAAAGTGAGAGGGAGGGAGCGAGCGAGAAAGTGGGAGGGAGGGAGGGAGGGAGCGAGAAAGTGGGAGGGAGGGAGGGAGCGAGAAAGTGGGAGGGAGGGAGGGAGCGAGTGAGAAAGTGGCAGGGAGGGAGGGAGCGAGCGAGAAAGTGGGAGGGAGGGAGGGAGCGAGCGAGAAAGTGGGAGGGAGGGAGGGAGCGAGCGAGAAAGTGGGGGGATAGAGGGAGCGAGCGAGAAAGTGGGGGGATAGAGGGAGCGAGCGAGAAAGTGGGGGGAGGGAGGGAGGGAGCGAGAAAGTGGGAGGGAGGGAGGGAGCGAGCGAGAAAGTGGGAGGGAGGGAGGGAGCGAGCGAGAATGTTGGAGGGAGGGAGGGAGCGAGCGAGAAAGTGGGAGGGAGGGAGGGAGCGAGCGAGAAAGTGGGAGGGAGGGAGGGAGCGAGCGAGAAAGTGGGAGGGAGGGAGGGAGCGAGCGAGGAAAGTGGGAGGGAGGGAGGGAGCGAGCGAGAAAGTGGGAGGGAGGGAGGGAGCGAGCGAGAAAGTGGGAGGGAGGGAGGGAGCGAGCGAGAAAGTGGGAGGGAGGGAGGGAGGGAGCGAGCGAGAAAGTGGGAGGGAGGGAGGGTGCGAGCGAGAAAGTGGGAGGGTGCGAGCGAGAAAGTGGGAGGGTGCGAGCGAGAAAGTGGGAGGGAGCGAGCGAGAAAGTGGGAGGGAGCGAGCGAGCGAGCGAGAAAGTGGGAGGGAGGGAGGGAGCGAGCGAGAAAGTGGGAGGGAGGGAGGGTGCGAGCGAGAAAGTGGGAGGGAGTGAGCGAGAAAGTGGGAGGGAGGGAGGGTGCGAGCGAGAAAGTGGGAGGGAGCGAGCGAGAAAGTGGGAGGGGGGGAGGGAGGGAGCGAGAAAGTGGGAGGGAGGGAGCGAGAAAGTGGGAGGGAGGGAGGCAGCGAGAAAGTGGGAGGGAGGGAGGGAGGGAGCGAGAAAGTGGGAGGGAGGGAGGGAGGGAGCGAGAAAGTGGGAGGGAGGGAGCAAGCGAGAAAGTGGGAGGGAGGGAGGGAGAAAGTGGGAGGGAGGGAGGGGGGGAGAAAGTGGGAGGGAGGGAGGGAGGGAGAAAGTGGGAGGGAGGGAGGGAGCGATAAAGTGGGAGGGAGGGAGGGAGGGAGCGAAAAAGTGGGAGGGAGCGAGCGAGAAAGTGGGAGGGAGGGAGCGAGCGAGAAAGTGGGAGGGAGGGAAGGAGCGAGAAAGTGGGAGGGAGGGAAGGAGCGAGAAAGTGGGAGGGAGGGAGGGAGCGAAAAAGTGGGAGGGAGGGAGGGAGGGAGCAAGAAAGTGGGAGGGAGGGAGGGAGCGAGCGAGCAAGTGGGAGGGAGGGAGGGAGCGAGCGAGAAAGTGGGAGGGAGGGAGCGAGCGAGCAAGTGGGAGGGAGGGAGGGAGCGAGCGAGCAAGTGGGAGGGAGGGAGGGAGCGATCGAGAAAGTGGGAGGGAGGGTGGGAGCGAGCGAGAAAGTGGGAGGGAGGGGGGGAGGGAGCGAGAAAGTGGGAGGGAAGGAGGGAGCGAGAAAGTGGGAGGGAGGGAGGGAGCGAGAAAGTGGGAGGGAGGGAGGGAGCGAGAAAGTGGGAGGGAGGGAGGGAGCGAGAAAGTGGGAGGGAGGGAGCGAGAAAGTGGGACGGAGGGAGGGAGCGAGAAAGTGGGACGGAGGGAGGGAGCGAGAAAGTGGGAGGGAGGGAGGGAGCGAGAAAGTGGGAGGGAGGGAGGGAGCGAGTGAGAAAGTGGGAGGGAGGGAGGGAGCGAACGAGAAAGTGGGAGGGAGGGAGCAAGCGAGAAAGTGGGAGGGAGCGAGCGAGTAAGTGGGAGGGAGGGAGCGAGAAAGTGGGAGGGAGGGTGGGAGGGAGGGCGCGAGAAAGTGGGAGGGAGGGATGGAGGGAGCGAGAAAGTGGGAGGTAGGGAGGGAGGGAGCGAGAAAGTGGGAGGGAGGGAGGGAGGGAGCGAGAAAGTGGGAGGGAGGGAGCGAGCGAGAAAGTGGGAGGGAGGGAGCGAGCGAGAAAGTGGGAGGGAGGGAGCGAGCGAGAAAGTGGGAGGGAGGGAGAGAGCGAGCGAGAAAGTGGGAGGGAGGGAGAGAGCGAGCGAGAAAGTGGGAGGGAGGGAGGGAGCGAGCGAGAAAGTGGGAGGGAGGGAGGGAGCGAGAAAGTGGGAGGGAGGGAGGGAGCGAGAAAGTGAGAGGGAGGGAGGGAGCGAGAAAGTGAGAGGGAGGGAGGGAGCGAGAAAGTGGGAGGGAGGGAGGGAGCGAGAAAGTGGGAGGGAGGGAGGGAGCAAGAAAGTGGGAGGGAGTGAGCGAGAAAGTGGGAGGGAGGGAGGGAGCGAGCGAGCAAGTGGGAGGGAGGGAGGGAGCGATCGAGAAAGTGGGAGGGAGTGTGGGAGCGAGCGAGAAAGTGGGAGGGAGGGGGGGAGGGAGCGAGAAAGTGGGAGGGAAGGAGGGAGCGAGAAAGTGGGAGGGAGGGAGGGAGCGAGAAAGTGGGAGGGGGGGAGGGAGCGAGAAAGTGTGCGGAGGGGGGAGGGAGCGAGAAAGTGGGAGGGAGGAGGGAGGGAGCGAGAAAGTGGGAGGGAGGGAGGGAGCGAGCGGCGGCAGGGAGGGAGGGAGCGAGCGACGGCAGGGAGGGAGGGAGCGAGTGAGAAAGTGGCAGGGAGGGAGGGAGCGAGCGAGAAAGTGGGAGGGAGGGAGCGAGCGAGCGAGAAAGTGGGAGGGAGGGAGCGAGCGAGCGAGAAAGTTGGACGGAGGGAGAGAGCGAGAAAGTGGGAGGGAGGGAGCGAGAAAGTGGGAGGGAGGGAGGGAGCGAGAAAGTGGGAGGGAGGGATGGAGGGAGCGATAAAGTGGGAGGGAGGGAGGGAGGGAGTGAGAAAGTGGGAGGGAGCGAGCGAGCGAGAAAGTTGGACGGAGGGAGAGAGCGAGCGAGAAAGTGGGAGGGAGGGAGAGAGCGAGCGAGAAAGTGGGAGGGAGGGAGCGAGCGAGAAAGTGGGAGGGAGGGACGGAGCGAGCGAGAAAGTGGGAGGGCGGGAGGGAGCGAGAAAGTGGGAGGGAGGGAGTGAGGGAGCGAGAAAGTGGGAGCTAGGGAGAGAGTGAGCGAGAAAGTGGGAGGGAGGGAGAGAGTGAGCGAGAAAGTGGGAGGGAGGGAGAGAGTGAGCGAGAAAGTGGGAGGGAGAGAGTGAGCGAGAAAGTGGGAGGGAGGGAGTGAGCGAGCGAGAAAGTGGGAGGGAGGGAGTGAGCGAGCGAGAAAGTGGGAGGGAGGGAGGGAGCGAGCGAGAAAGTGGGAGGGAGGGAGGGAGCGAGCGAGAAAGTGGGAGGGAGGGAGAGAGCGAGCGAGAAAGTGGGAGGGAGGGAGAGAGCGAGCGAGAAAGTGGGAGGGAGGGAGAGAGCGAGCGAGAAAGTGGGAGGGAGGGAGAGAGCGAGCGAGAAAGTGGGAGGGAGGGAGAGAGTGAGCGAGAAAGTGGGAGGGAGGGAGAGAGTGAGCGAGAAAGTGGGAGGGAGGGAGAGAGTGAGCGAGAAAGTGGGAGGGAGGGAGAGAGTGAGCGAGAAAGTGGGAGGGAGGGAGAGAGTGAGCGAGAAAGTGGGAGGGAGGGAGAGAGTGAGCGAGAAAGTGGGAGGGAGGGAGAGAGTGAGCGAGAAAGTGGGAGGGAGGGAGAGAGTGAGCGAGAAAGTGGGAGGGAGGGAGAGAGTGAGCGAGAAAGTGGGAGGGAGGGAGGGAGATAGTGAGCGAGAAAGTGGGAGGGAGGGAGGGAGAGAGTGAGCGAGAAAGTGGGAGGGAGCGAGGGAGAGAGTGAGTGAGAAAGTGGGAGGGAGGGAGGGAGAGAGTGTGCGAGAAAGTGGGAGGGAGCGAGGGAGAGAGTGAGCGAGAAAGTGGGAGGGACGGAGGGAGAGAGTGAGCGAGAAAGTGGGAGTGACGGAGGGAGAGAGTGAGCGAGAAATTGGGAGGGAGGGATGGAGACGGCGAGAGCGGGCGAGCGGGATAAAGAGCGAGAGCGGGAGGGAGGGAGAGAGTGAGAGCAGGAGAGAGTGGGAGGGAGGGTGGGCGAGCGAGGGTATGGGAGGTAGAAAGCAGGAGGGTGGGAGAGCGGGATGGAAGGGGAAAGTGGGAGGGAGGGATTTCTTGTTGACTTTTATTTTGATGGCATCAGGTTATGCTCTTTCCCACAAGTTCTATCATTCTCTCTGTAACTAATTGATCAAGAATTTTCATAATTTTAAAGACCTCTTCTGGGTCACCTACTAAGGATACCTGGCTTGTTCATCCTTTCCTGATGTATTATTTACACATTTCTGTTATCATCTTTGTAAATCTTTTCTGCACCCTCTCAAGTAGCTCTATAATCTTCTTGAGAAACTATGGTTGAATTACTATTTTAAAATCCTTGTGGTTTGAGTACAGAGTCTATTGCTAGATTGTAATGGAAATTGTTACATTATTTTAAAGTGCATGTGCTAAATTTGGAAGTAATTAATGACAGCACTTGATCTGTAGAGGTGACAAAGGGGTGAATGGGGATTGCAGCCTTCTATAGGCTGATGTTGGGGTGCAGGCAGGTGGTAAGGAGATGTAAGTCGACAGTGTTTGGGCTGATTCAGCTGAGACTGAGGGGAATGGATTCTGTGGCATATGTCTGAATACCTGGACACAATGAAAAGTTTGAGGGGTTATGGAGAGGCAGAGCTGGGCGTTGTCAGTTGATCCCATTTTTTTCCCCAAGGGGCAACATACAGATGAGGAAGGGGTGGGGGGTGGCAAAGGATAGACCCTTTGGGGACTCAACATAACATTGAAAGGAAAGAAAGTATTGCTGGAGATGATCTAGCTACAGTTGGATAAGTTGCACTGGGATTTGTCGATTCACATGAAAGTACCTATGTAAATTTGTCATGCTGTATTTACACTACCTTACTAGTGGTGGCAATGCTGCATTTCCACTAGTAAGATGGTGTAGTTATTATGAATTTAAATCTGCAGTTTCTGTTATAAATGTGGATATAAGAATTTTAACTGGGGAAAAAGATGGCAGGGGTACACTCAGATGGAAGAGTTTTAAATTTTTTGATTTTCCACCCACCCCTCCCCCTCCCTCTACCCCATCTTGCTATGCCATATATTAAAAGTTTAAGTATTCTTGTACTACTTTTTAATTGCAGCTTTAAAAAAAAATGAAACCGCACTAATTTGAGCGACAAATTATGTAAATGTTGAATTCTTGAGACAAATTGATGAGGATCAAATTATTGCTATTTGAAGTTACTTTGCACCAGGAAACCACAGTGAGAAATGGATTGTACTTTTTTAAACAATGGAATATATGCTAATGGTGTTACCAGCAACCATTCAACTAGAATTCTTATTGTCTTTTCATAGTGCATTAATCTAAAATTTGTGACCTTGTGATCATTTTACTTGAATTGGAAAGAGACTTGCATTCATATGGTATCTTATTTCTTCCCTCAAATGCTTCAGCTTTAATGAATTTCTTTTGAAATGCAGTAATAATTATGCAGCCATAATGATCAACTAGACCACAAACAGTAAATGCACTGAGCAGAGTGACAACACAGTGAGGTGACTGACCAATTAGTTTTGTTTTTGGTGGATGAAGGAAGAAATGTGGGCTTGGACACAGAATTCCCTGCTCTTTTTTGAATATTGCCAGTGGAATTTGTTGTATCTCCCTGAATTATAGAAAGATGACCTCTGTTCAATTTCTCAAAGGATGGCACTTTCTGGTTATGCAGTTGTTAAAAACTAGAGATAAAACAAGATATATTTATATTTGTGGATGTTAGGAACAAGATATAGCTTTGAGTTTTATTTATTTTTTTATTTGTCTGTTAGAAGGGTGAAGCCTGGATTTTGTCTCTGTTTGGAGTTTTTGTGGTATGGAGCTGGCAAGTCCGGGGACCTGTTTGTTTACATGCATTTTTAGTGAGGTTTTATAACACTTGAAGTGAAGTGATGGGTTACCAAAGGATTAGTAGTTGAGGGAAATTTTTAAATAAAAAGTAGAGAAAAACTTGTTGCCTAGCAACAAGGGATCAGAGAGAGATCCGCAGAGATGCAGGGAGAGACCAGAAAAGCAGTTTTTAGTTTCACCTGGTATGAGTATTCCACAGAGTGAGGACAGAAAAGGTCTAAGACTCTCTCTAGCTGGAATTGATGCCGGACTGTTGAGGAACTCATGTATGGCTCTAAAGTTAAAGTAATAGTGAATTTAGAGTAAGTTTTCTGGATATCTCGAGGGAGATACCAATTGTGGAAGGACTTCTAGTGAATGTTAAGAAGTCTGCTGGAAAAGAACCCCCTTACAACTGAACCAGCTCTAACCTTGGTGTGGAAATAGTGGTACCTCTTCACTGGAGTGTTCAGTTTGTAAGGGTAGTTCTGGGATAAAAGGGATAGCATGAGTTTGAATCATTTTTCCCTTGGTGTCTGTGTTGAAATCTTTCCAACCTTGTTGTTGTCTCGTGTAATATATTCAATGTTTCTTGTTTAATTGATGTTTTATCTTTCTGTTAAAAAGTCAACAGCAGACTCCTGTGAATCTGTTTCAGTAAGTACCCTCCATGGTTTTAAAAAATAATAAGAAAAATTATGGTCTGTCAAGCCAGGTTCCATTCTGGGATCTGACTTGTCCAGCGATAACATTAGTTGGGATCATAACACAACACCCCGAGAACTGTGCTGGAGAGTCCGCCTAGTTTAATGTTATGTACTGGAGTTTTATGATAAAGTTTAGATTGAAATATACATATCATTTGACATAATATTATCCTTTTAATGTGTTATTACCTTGTTAATGCTTTCACATTAACTTTGCAGGGTATTTATGTGCTCCAAGATAATAAGTTCCGTCTCTTGACTCAGATGTCTGCAGGGAAGCAATACTTGGAACATGCACCCAAGGTATAACTTCTGGTTATCTTGAATAAGTAAAAGGGTCAATATGGACACACATTGATAATCTGGAAAGTGTAATGCTATATAATGCATCTAATGGAACACCATAAAGCTTTGAATCTGGGCTCATCAGTTGGAAATTTAATAGGTTTTTAATATTATGAAGCTTTTCCCTATCCACTATACTAAAACTGTTTTTTGGCTTCAGGAGTTGGTGCTATATAGGTTGATCAGTTTAAAACTCTCAGTTGAGAGTGAAGAGAGCATTTAGCAGGAGTTTATTTTATGCAGAATTGTTGGACCATGGAATGATTTGCATTATGGCAGAGACGATTGCATCTTTTAAACAGAAGTGCATGAATATTAGTAGTAGAGGAATGTACTGATCTATGGGAAGAAATATGGGCAAATGGGTTTTGTTTGCTTTCTAAGATGCCAGCACACACATGACAGATGATCTATGCTGAGGTTCCAAGGACCACTTTGATAATACTAGAACTGTGAAACATCCCAAAATTATCTTTGGCAGGGAAATTTTAGGCAAAGCATTTTGATAATTGGAAGATTTTTCACAGCTCAAAACATGTACAATATTGAAATCACATAATAGGCTTGATTGTAATTCCAGAATAGGAAGTGACAGCAAGGAATGTGTTCATTTGGGAGTGGCAACAGGCAGGTATGGCTGACTTTAATAGCAGTGTTTCATTAGCATGCAGTCTGCCAATATTCTAGACTAAAATACCTAGTAAGTTGGAAATCTAGCTGTTAAAATTGGGCAGCAAAGGAATTGTGTATGGTTCTCAGTACAAAGATAGTGCTGTTGGAAGGGAAACCTTGAATAAGGAAAGCCCAAAACTTCCCTGTGAGGCCCTGAAGAAGGTATTCCCTCCAATCCTGCAACTACCACATAGGCCAGTTGAAGAGGAGAAGTTACAATCCCCAATCACACAGCGACCACAGAGACTCAGGCTTCCTTTAACCAGTTTTGTTCAAGCATATGCAAGGGAGCCACTATCATTCCTCAGAATGAAGACCCAGCTCCCAGACTGATTACATTTCATTACTTTTGTACTTTTTCTTATCATAATACATTTGAGTACATTTGAATACATCCAATCGGTAACCGACACACCGGTCCCATGCTAACACTATCCTGTTGAGTACATAAACATGTGATTTTGCTAACCAGTTATTCTAACGGATGTATACATAATTATATTATCCAAAGTTCTCACAGCTCAAGACTGTTTGTGTTTCATCAAAGCCGCCTCTTTGTCCATTGTATGTCTTTCCATATCTAAGCTAAAACTATCTGCCCCTTCCCTATCTGAGAGGGTACACTTAATCTAACTTCTTGCCATGTTTTATCTGCAGTCTAGCTCTCAAGACTTTACCACATCATTGCACCACTTGAATTGTCCTGCCTATTACTGGACATTAGCTCATCTCTTGACTTCTGTGTAAATCACACAAAAACTCGAAGCCTCTTTGCATGCAATGTCCATCTGCTTATCCTCAACTGTTAATGTGTTTAGCATCAATGGCTGCCTGGAGATTTTAAGTATGTTCAGCAAATTCTTACTGTGTTCTCTTTTCTTAATATATATATTTAATTCCCCCCTAACAGATAGTGCTGTTGGAAGGGAAACCTTGAACAAGGAAAGTCCAAAACTTTCCTGTGAGACCCAGAGGAGTACCCCTGCAAGGAAATTAAAAAAAAAAACTACTTTGCTCTTGTAGCTCTGGCTGCTGTTCCCAGCAGGTTTCCTCCAGTGGTGAAGCCACAGCTTCTCCCACTCAGGCCTCACGTTAAATTGGCAGATCAGACCCTGGTGATGCCATTGGGGCATATTTACAGAGGACTGTGCATGATCCAAGCATTCATCATTCTTTGAATAAAGAAACTGTTCCTGACATCTGTTTTAACATTAATTAATTGATAATTTAAATTTGTCTTTTAGCTTACTTTTGGAGTAATATTCTGGTTTAATCAATACTTTTGATACTAACATATATACCTTTTTTGTATTTATAAATGTCTACTCAAGCTGAATAATGTATATTAAGTTTTTTGATTCTAGATGCTGTTTCTTACAGTTCAGGTGTCATTTCTATTAGACAAATTTCCATTGGACTTTTCTAAAATAAATGAAAGAAAATATATTGTATGCTACATAATATAATGCTCCTTTTTTTTTAAAAAAACCTTATTGAAACATATAAGATTCTTAGGGGCCTTGACAGGGAAGCTGCTGAGAGGTTGTTTCCCCTTGTGGGAGAGTCTAGGACCAGAGGGCATAATCTCAGAGTAAGGGGTTGCCCGTTTAAAACAGAGATGAGGGTAGTTAACCTGTGGAATTATTTACCGCGGAGGGCTGTAGAAGCTGGGTTGTTAAGTATATTCAAGGCAGAGATAAACAGATTTTTAATCAGTAAGGAAATCAAGTGTCATGGGGAAAAGGCAGGAAAATGGAGTTAAGGATTATCAGATCAGCCATGATCTCATTGAATGTCAGAACAGTCTTGATGGACCAAATGGCCTACTTCTGCTCCTAAGTCTTATGGTCCTACATTTTTTTTCCCAATATTTTTTTTCACTTTTCTTTCCAATATTTAAATTAACTATGGCACCTGAGGGTATCCAGAATGCTTTATGATCCCAGAAATGCAGAAAACAATAAGAATGATCATAGAAATGAATATTATAAAAGTACCAGATTCCTTTATATAAACATGCACAACATTTGAGATGATTAAATGGATAAACTGAATTGATCATGATTAATGGTGTCCATCTTTTGTTCCACATTTTTGTTCTCCCAACAATTACTTATTGAATGATGTAGCTTAGAAATCCCAAGAACATATATTATTGTGCTGGAGCATCTAGATACTTGACTTTAATTTGTCTTCAAAGTAAATATATTGCATGTAGTAGGAGCTATTTTTGGGCAAATGTGTTAGTTTGCCTCCTTAATCTATTTCATAACCAGAACATCATGCTTAAAATATAAATAGGGCTTGCTGTTTGCCCTTCAACTAGCTACCTAATTGAAAATAGCTATTTGTTTTCTAATAGATATGAAAGATTTTCTCAGTCTTTCTTCTTTGGTATGTATATTGGAAATGCAGGATTTCCACTTCAATACGTTTGAAATGTTAAAATGAATGTTTTGCCAACTATATTGCGATTAAGTTTCTGCTAGGTTGCAGTTTCTGGTGCTATTTTGCCCAAAATGGGTTGCACCAGTGCAAATGATTGAGGAATTTCAAACAGACAATGCCCAGGACAAATTTAGCTTTTATGATCTTTTACACAAGTTTAAAAAGCATCTCACTGGAAACTGGAAAACTGGCTATCCCCTAAATTGAATTAATCACCGTGTCAAATTTCCGCTAATTGTCTCAATTTCTGGTAATAGACTGTCCACCAATATTCATTACAAGCCTACTGACTCCCACAGCTACCTTGACTACAGCTCCTCACACCCAGCTTCATGTAAGGACTGCATCCCATTCTCTCAGTTCTTTTGCCTCCGTCGCATCTGTTCTGATGATGCCACTTTCAAAAACAGTTTCTCTGACATGTCCTCCTTCTTCCTTAACCAAGGTTTTCCACCCACGGTGGTTGACAGGGCCCTCAAATGTGTCTGGCCCATCTCCCGCACATCCGCCCTCACACCTTGCTCTCCCTCCCAGAGCCATGATAGGGTCCCCCTTGTCCTCACTTATCACCCTACCAGCCTCCGCGTTCAAAGGATCATCCTCCGCCGTTTCCGCCAACTCCAGCATGATGCCACTACCAAACACATCTTCCCTTCACCCCCCCCGGTGGCTTTCCGCAGGGATCGTTCCCTCCAGGGCACCCTGGTCCACTCCTCCGTCACCCCCTACACTTCAACCCCCTCCCACGCCACCTTCCCATATAACCGCAGAAGGTGAAACACCTACCCCTTTACTTCCCCAGTCCTCACCATCCAAGGGCCCAAACACTCCTTTCAAGTGAAGCAGCACTTCACTTGCACTTCCCTTAATTTAGTCTACTGTATTTGCTGCTTCCAATGTGGTCTCCTCTACATTGGAGAGACCAAATGCAGACTGGGTGACCGCTTTGTGAAACGCCTTCAGTCTGCAAGCATGACCCAGACCTCCCTGTCGCTTGCCATTTCAACACTCCACCCTGCTCTTGTGCCCACATGTCTGTCTGTGGCCTGCTGCAATGTTCCAGTGAAGCTCAACGCAAACTGGAGGAACAGCACCTCATCTTCTGACTAGGCACTTTGCAGCTTTCCGGACTTAATATTGAGTTTAACAATTTCAGATCATGAACTTTCTCCTCCATCCCCACCCCCTTTTCCCAATAATTTATAATTTTTTTTATTATAATTATTTTTTTTACACACTTTTTTCTTTTCCCTCCTATTTTTAAATTTATTTCGATCTATTGTTTCATCTCCACCTTTTAGCCTATTTCGATCCCTTCCCCCCACCCCACCCGCACTAGGGCCATCTGCCACTAGCTTGTGCACATCTTTTAGATAATACCACCACCGTCAACACTCCTTTGTCCTTTTGTCTATGACATATTTGGCAATCTCTTCTTGGCCTCCACCTATCACTGGCCCCCTAGCGACCTCTCCTGTCTGACCCCCTTCTTCCAACTTATATTTCATCTCATTTCTATATGTCTTAGTTCTGATGAAGGGTCATCTAGACTCGAAACATCAACTGTGTCCTTCTCCACAGATATTGTCAGACCTGCTGAGTTTTTCCAGGTATTTTTGTTTTTGTTTTTATCCTAGATTTCCAGCATCCGCAGTATTTTGCTTTTACCTTTCCGCTAATTGTGCCTGTTTGTGGGCTTTTGAGCAAGCATTTAAAATTAAGGGTTTTTTAGGCACAAGGACACTAATAGGCATCTTTTAAAACTTTGTAATTTCTGTGAAACTGACTATTGTACACCAATGAAACTAAGAAATGGTTTTATTTCAAAATCTGTTTACCTATAGGTAGTGGACTAGGCACTGATTAATAAAGATTATTTTTTGTGATAAAACCCAATTTCAGTTGCATTAATACTGGAATTTGCATTTGTAATGGGAGAGAAACAGCATTTGTTATCATTACTAGTAAAACTAACAGCAATTTTTGGCTTTTGCACTTGCGCAATTGAACATGGAAACACAGAAGTTGCTGTCACTGATGTCCCACTGTGCTGTTGCAGTCTTTGCAGATACAGTCAGCTCAGAATTAGTGACTTGGCATGAACTTGAACTTTTTGTACACTATCCTCGCTGTAAAAACCATTGAAAATATTAAATCTTGTTGAATGAGGTGTTACTGATTTTATAATGGCATACAAATTAATGATTAGAAGTCTGGAGTGTTATTCCTTCCACTCCATGATAATTCCTTAGATTTTTAAAAGAAAAAATATTTTTTAAAGTTTAATATTTCATCTTGCATCTTGATCTCATGTGTACGTCCTAATTTTTATTTCACTCTCTGTAAAATGATTTATATTAATCAGTACTTTTTAACTTCCTAGTTTGCAGTTGAAGAATCTTTCAATCTGATTGGATGTTCAGTCTGCTTGTTGATTTCAATGTTCCTGTCAAAGATTCCCTATAGATGGTTCCTGAATGAAATTGATGTCATAATAGGGAAAATAGGCACCACAGAGCCTGTTAAATCTTTGCAGGTAGCTTTCTTTAACGTCAACGACAAGTGCCATCGGGGCTGCACCGCCATTTTGCACGGGCAGGTCAATTAAGGCCTGCCCAGCACATTTCCGACTCCTGTGAATAGCAAGAGTGTGCAGGCTGCAGCGGGCATGCACAGACCGCTGAGTCCAATGGTGACCCGGCAGTCTGTTTAAAGGAAGGGCTGGCAGCCTCCTGCAGGTTGCTCACAATGGCCACATCCAGGTCACACCGCAGAGTGTCTGCTGAGCAGGGCATGCTGGAGGGAAGGGGAGACGAGCAGGGCAGGCTGCAGGGTCTGCCACAGAAGCAGGGCAGGCTGCAGGGTAGGCCAGCGGGGGGCTAATGTGCCCCTTGCTTTTCTGATGACTGTCTTGCTGCCCTCCTCGAGGAGATGGCAGCACAGTGGGAGGTGTTGGTTCCCCCAGGATGGGAGGAGGAGGCCCCCCCACATGACCAAATGTGCCTGGGAGGAGGTGGCGGATGTGGTGAGCTCCCGTGACGTTGTGCGGCGCATCTGGATCCAGTGCCGTAAGCGCTTCAACCCTTTGTTACGCTCTGGCAGGGTGAGTACCATGTTGGCATTGGGCATTTAACCCAGCAGGTAGCCTTAGTCTTTGAGGACCCCCCCACCCCACCCTTCCTGCCTCCCCAAGTGTTACTGTCATGACTACATTGAATCATAGGCATTTCTCATACACTGGGTGGGGCAAGCAGATAGTGCCCATGCTTATATCAGCCTTAGTGATTCATGAGAAGATGAGTTCTCCCCTGCACATGACTAGTCTGGGGGCAACCTGCAGGAGATGCAGCTAGGCGCATACTCAGAACTCCAATACATGTCCAATTCATGGTGATGAGATTGTGGAATGGGAGCCTCAATGTCTCGTGGCCAAGAGCCATCTGCTGCCCTCGACGCTGCACATAGTTGCGCCTCCTTGCTATGGGAGCTAAGACCATGTGTTTCCTAAAGTGATGGATGCAGCATGTGCCCGAGGTGGCCTTGGTGGTGGGGGGGTGGGGGGTTGGGAGCAGGTGTACTATCTTTGTGTGACTGATCAGCAGTAGCGGGGAGAGGAGGCACTGGAGGCCTGATATGGGTCACTGTGGTTGGGGTGCGCGTGCAGAGTCCATGTGCGATTAGCTGCAATGAATGGTCTTCACTGTTTTTCAGGAGAAGAATGCTCACAATGTTTGTGAGTGTTCACGGACTGGAGGTGGCCAGACCCAGCTGATCATTTTAGGCCATTTCGAGCAGGAGGCCCTGGAGCTTGAGAGGCACCATGTGCCCAAGTCCACTGGTGTCGGTGAGGCTGGGGTGGAACGGCCAGGTATTTGAGGTCGACAGTGACATCTACTCTGTCCTCCCACCATCCATAGCATTGATGATTATTGTAATTGTAGCAACATTGCTCATTCACAGACTGATGGAGTCAGAGGTGTGGATCATAGACAAATGTCCCTTGGCCCTTTGAAGATGCCCGTGTCAAGCACCTTCCAAAGTCGCCTTATCCCATTTCCCACCACTATCCTCATGGCCTTGAATGCCATGGCATCGCTACAGCACATCCAAATACTTATTACAAGTTAGGAGGGTTTCTGCGTCCACCACCCGTTCAGGTAGTGCATCCCACATTCCCAACACACTCTGTATGCACAAGCTGTTCCTCATATCACCTGTCAACCTCATGCCCCTTAACTTAAATCAATTCTACCTGGTTACTCATCTCTCCACCAAGGGGAAAAGTTATTTTCTGTCGAC
This sequence comes from Carcharodon carcharias, assembly GCF_017639515.1. Lineage (NCBI taxonomy): Eukaryota > Metazoa > Chordata > Chondrichthyes > Lamniformes > Lamnidae > Carcharodon > Carcharodon carcharias. Next base: position 50,860,539 of record NC_054486.1, read on the forward strand.
CCTATCTACGCCCTTCATAATTGTTGAAACCTCAATAATGTCACCCCTCAATCTCCTTTGCTCCTGGGGAAATAACCCCAGTCTATGCTATGTCTCCTCATAAGTCAAACTCTCCAGCCCACCCAACATCCTGGTTAACGACCTCTGGACTCTCTCCACTCCAATCACATCCCTTCCTTGAAACGCATATCACAACTGCATGCAGAACTATAGCTGTGGCCTAGGCAACGTTTTCTGCACTTGCAATATGACCTCCCTGTTCCTATATTCTATTCCTCGGCTAATGAAGGCAAGTATGGCATTTACCTTTTCAAACGCCATATGTACCTGTCCCACTACCTTAACGGGCCTGTCGACATGCCCAGCAAGGTTCCTCTGATCCTCCTTAGTTTCCACGGTTATACCATTCCTCATGTATTCCCTTACCTTGTTTCTCCTGCCCAAGTGCACCACTTATCCACATAACATTCCATTTGGCATTCCTTAGGCCATCTGACCAGCCCGTCTGTATCCGTCTGTAATGTAAGGGTATCCTCCTGACTATATTCGTGTCCATAGGTTCTGGAAGGTTGAGCGTATAATGAGCCAGGGGGAAAGGGATGAAGTGTGTCACTGTGTGCACGATAACTGATCCACTGTCCTTGTTGTTAATTTCAACATCATCAGAGCCTGTCTGCCAGGAGGAATTCCAGATGCCCCCTCTCACACCTGAGGGCCCTCAGCTGTCACCTGCGTCACACTATTTCTGCGAGGCAGGCACCAGCGCAGATACTAGCACCTTGGTGGGCATTGTGACATCAGCTAGTGTCCCGGGGCACAGAGGAGAGGGCACTTTACAATCGCTGGAGGAGCTGGCAGAGACAGAGGATGCTGATGGCACCAGTAGTCGGAAGACTGCAGGGAACCAGGCACATGCTCAGTCGGTATGTAATGATGTGCCTCTAGAGTTGTCTGCAATGCAGCAGCTGCAGGAAATGCGGCTGCGTGTGTGGGAGCATTTGGGAGTGTTGCATGAGACTATGCTTCACTTGGTGTCCATGATGGAGGAGTCCACACGGAACATCACTGATGCATTGAGCCTCATGGCGGAGCGTCATGCTTCCTCCATGGAGAGAATGGCGACTCTCGTGGAGAGGGGCCTCCAGGAGAAAAAGCAGGTTCTCCTGGGGTTACACTTGGACCCGCAAATCCTCACAGCACCAGTGGCCACAGCTAGTCGTTGCCAATGTGGGAGATGGTGTGGGCTTCAAGCTTCCCAGTTCATTGCCCATCGATCGACGGTGAGCAGGGAGGTCCGGGGCGACTCACATCAGTGGAGCAGCTGCCTGTCGTATCTGCGGGCTCCTCTCAGGGCGCGCTGGATGAGGGCAACAGCTGCACCGCCCCTCTCCCAGTGACCACTTCATCGGGTGAAGCTGCGACGACTGGGAAGATGCCAGCTGTGGACCAGGCAGATCTCTCCTAGACGGGGCCAGCACAGGCTCCACTGGCCAAGGTCATTGAGACCAACAGGATAGCAGAGTCAGCAGGCTGTCTCAGATGCCACTCCAAGCAATGGGGTGGCACCAAGACGTAGCACCCATAAACGTAAGCATAAGGCACTATAGGCACACCACTGCCTAAGGGTTTCTCACTGGTGCTTTTGTGTTGGCCTGAGATTAGGGACTTATTATTTGTTTATGCTTGAAAAACGTTTTGTTTTGACTTTGTGTGACCTTCTGATGGTGAAAATTAAAACCTGATGTGTTACCATGGCTGAGGATGGCTCCTTTGTTCTGCACTTGTATGATTTACATACATGTCATGAGTGTTTGAGTGGACATTGAAGATTACGTCCAAAGCCCTTCGTTGTAACTGATGACCTGTCAGATTTAGCACTTAAATTCCGAGTATGGAAGCGCCAAGCAAGGCTGGTCCTGCTGATCCAGTTGTGTGGAGCTAGCTAAAGGTCCACATGATTAAAGTCTCCCGGGTACTGGAGTGCACCCCCTGAGCGGTCCAGGCATTGGAAGCGCATCTTGAGAAGACTGATGGCTCTCTCCACCACAGCCTTTGTGGAGCCGTGGCTCCTTTGTAGTGCTGCTCAGCTTCTGATAATGGATGGCGGAGAGACGTCATGAGCCACCTTCTGACAGGATGTCCCTTGTCACCCAGCAGCCATCCATTAAGCCGAGCAAGAGCACTGAAGAGCCCTGGCACCTGAGAATGTCTGAGGATGTAGGTGTCGTGGGAGCTGCCTGGGTACCTTCCACACACTTGTATAATCAGCATCCTGTGATCACACACTATCTGCACATTTATGGAGTGGAATCCCTTCCTGTTGATGAAGGCACCGGGTTCGCCTGCTGGCGCCTTGATGGCCACATGTGTGCAGTCTATTGTACCCTGGACGCGGGGGAAGCCAGCAATGGCCACGAAGCCTCTGACTCGCTGTGTCTGGCTTGCCTTGTCCCAGCAGAAGGTCAATGCATGCCTGAACAGAGTGTATGTGACCTGCTTGACACGTGTAGACAGCTGATTGGGAGATAGCACAAAAATCACCCACCGAGCCCTGAAAGGAGCCAGAGGCATAGAAGTTGATGGCAACTGTGAGCTTCAGAGCCGCTGTCATGGGGTGTCCACCCACACAGTTAGGAGAGATCTCAGGGCCAATCATCTGACAGATGTAGTTGACTGTCTCCCTTGACAGTCGGAGCCTCCTTCAGCACTGCACCTCAGCCATATTGAGGTAGCTGCTTCGCCGCCTGTATACCCTGGCAGCAGGATAGTGGCATCTTCTGCGGCCCCTTCCACCTTGGACTACCTCTCGGCCCAGCGCCCCTTGTGCCTGCACCTGGCCTCCCAAAGATGGCTCCCCTGGAGGCTGATTGTCCGCTCCTGGCCTCCTCCTTATTCTAGCTCTCCCTTGCTCCTCAGAGGAGCTGCCTCCAGTGGACATGTCAGAACTCATACTCAGGCTAAAGGGAGGCCTCCGGAAAGCTGCAGGCCCGATAAAGATTCCTGACTGAAGAGTGCTGACCTGAAGGTTCAAAGTACACAGAAAGCTGCTGAAATTCATTCTGAACTGCTACAGATCACAGACAAGTTTAAAAATCTTTCTGCAATAAATACTCAGACTAGATTGACAACCCCACGGAGCCCTCTTATCCCGCCCCTGGATGAGTTTGATTAAAAAGTCTCTTACCCGCCTGCCCGTTACGCCTGTGCACCGACCCGAAGACCGCACAGGCGCCTGAAAATTGGTGTTGATTTGCCAATTTAAAGGTCTTAACTAGCTTGTTAATTAATGGCGGGCGTGTGTCGAACTTCATCGCGTGCCTGCTCAGTAAAATATCGCGATGGCGCGCAGTGATGTCGGGATGCTCGCCCGACGTCACTGCGAATCATTTTATGCGCTGACGTGTGGGGCTTGTCCCCCGCACGTCAAGCAGAAAATTCTGCCCCAAGTGTCTTTGGACCTCCACTGTTTCTAGCCTTCCCCCATTTAGAAAGAAACCTGATCTAGCTGCCTTGATTCCCAGGCTGATCTTACATTTGCCTACGTTAAAATTCATTTTCCAGTTTTGCTCATTTACTTAATGATTAATAGCTCTTTGTAATTTTATGCTTCTATCTACACTGCTTGCAATGCTTTCTAACTTTGTGTCATTGGATGAGTGACCCTATCCCATCAACAACAACTTATATTTATAGGGTATCTTTAACGCAATGAAACATCCGAAGGTGCTTCACAAGAGTATTATAAATACAAATGCGACACTGAGTCAGATAACATATTGGCTCAGAACTTCTGGTCAGCAGTGGAGGGGGTATGCCGGCCGCTGACTGTTATTTAAACTGCCCACTTAGCATTTTATGCTGGAGCCTTTGGACTTTCTGGTCCTGATTCCAGCTTAGATCTATCGACGAACAGAGTGGGGAGGCCTAGTGCTGAAGTGTAAGTAAAGCGAAGTCATGTCCCGTTTGCTGTCATGAGCTGAAGGCACACCCCCTTAAAGTCTATCTTCATTTGCTTACATTGATTTTAATTAGACCTGTCAACCTCCAAAACTGCACAGCCTCAACCCCCTGACAATGTTCACTGCCTCCCAGGCTTTGCAACTGCTAGGAGATGCTCTTAAATAAATTTGTGTAAAAACCAGGATAAGGATAGGGCAAACAGCCCAAGTCTCCAAGATTCTGGCCATGTAATCCCACTTTTGGAGGGAATTGCAGATTAGTTTGAGCAGGGTAAAACCAGCAAGCAGAAGTTTAAAACAAAAAATGCTGGAAAAACTCAGCAGGTCTGACAGCATCTGTGGAGAGAAAGACAGAGTTAACATTTCGAGTCCGTATGATTCTTCTTTAGAGTCATACGGACTCAAAACGTTAATTCTGTCTTTCCACCGATGCTGTCAGACCTGCTGAGTTTTTTCAGCATTTTTTGTTTTTGCTTCAGATTTCCAGCATCCACGGTATTTTGCCTTTAGTAGAAGTTTAAACTTCCCACGTAATGTGTGTGTGTTGGGACTTCCTCAGGGTTCCGAGGCGTATCAACATCTTAAGTTGTCATTTGCCAATCCCAACACCAGAAGATTCAGGCCAACAGGTCAGAAGATCAAAACCTTGACTAAAGAGGTAGGCTTTAAACTATCTTTACCTCTTAAAGAGGAAAGTGAGGTAGTGAGCTAGAAAAATGTAGGGAGGAATTACAGAGCTTAGGGCCCAGATAGCAGAACGCACAGTCACCAGAGGCAGAGCGATTAAAATCAGGGATGCTTCAGAGGCCAAAATTAGATGTGTAGATATCTTGGAGGGTTGTGGAGCTGGAGCAGATTACAGAGATGGGTGGGGTGAAACCAAGGTGGGATTTGAAAATAGGATGACAATTTATAATCAAAGCATCACTTGACCATGAGTGTAGATCAGTAAGCACAGGGGTAATAGATGAATGGGACTTGGTGTGAGTAAGGACATGAGCAGCAGTTTTGAACCACCTCAAATTTACAGGCAGTAAAATATGGGAGTCTAACCAACACTGCATTGAAAGAGTCCGGTCTGGAGGTAACAAAAGTATGAATGAGGGTTTCAGCATCAAGGAGCTGAGGTGGGGATGGAATTGGGTAATGTTAGAGGTGGAAATAGGCAGTCTTAGTGATGGTGCAGATTTGTGGTTGGAAGCCTAGCTTCTGGTTGATTAGCAACTATGATTGCAAATAATTTGTTTCAGCTTCAGACAGTTGCAGGGTGATGGATAGACTTGGTGGCTGGGGGAATGATGTTTGTAGCAGGGTCTGGAGACAATGACTTCAGTCTTTCCACGATTGAAGGAAATTTCTGTTCATTCAGTACAATTATTTGTTAAGCAGTTTGATCATTTGGAGACTGGAGGAATCGAGAGAGGTGGTGCAGTTGGGCATTATCAACATACATGTGAAAACATGCTGTGCTTTTGGATGATGTCGTATGTAGATGGAAAATAGAAGGGGGACAGGGTCAAATCTGAAACACCAGGCATGACAGAATGGGAAGAGAAACCATTGCAAGTGATACTTTTGTTGCGACTGGATAGATAAGAATGGAACCAGGTGAGAGCAGTCTCAATCAGCTGGACAGCATTCGAGGAGGATTGTGTGGTCAACTGTGTCAAAGGTTGTAGACAGGTCAAGAAGGACGAGGAAGGATGGTTTACCTCCTCCTGTGCTCTGAAATTCAGTGGCAATAATGATAAATAAAGAAAAGACCTGTGGAAAAGAATGCACTGAAGGCTTTTAAAATGTAGCAACTTAGTTGATGAATGCAGGAACATGTTCAAAAATAGAAGGGAAATGGTTAAGAATGTTGAGTTAAACATAATTTGAAGTCTAACTGTATTAGCGTTGGTTAATCTCAAAAATAACCTGACATTTAATGTAAACCTGCTAAAACACTCTCTAGTTCCTAATTCTATAGGGATTTGAGTTATGCAGACTTTGTATCAAGGAAGTAACTGAAAAGTAACCATGCAAACCTTGCATTGGGTTAAATGTTTTGAATGAGTTTCATTCTTTCTTTGATTTTCAACAGTGCCTAGACCACTTCCCTTGAATGCAATCAATTAAATTTGCAATGTACGCATCTTGAATTCTGGCTACAGAGCCAAACCGATGAAAATACTTTTAAGTAGGTAATAAAGATTGTTGTTTTCCTAAATATGAAAAAAATTAACATTTTAGTCACAACTGCTTTACAGAATAAAATAATTCATTGCAGTAGGATAGCTAATTTCCTCTGCAAAAATACATTAGTTCCTCACTGCACTTCAGTGATCACTATCGATCACTTCAGAGCATGCTTTATATATTTTCTCTAACTGCAACAATAAGTTGAGTGGAAATACTCAAAAGGTCTGGCAGCATTCATGGGGAGAAAGAGTTGACATTTCAAGTCAATGACTTTTCTTTAGAACTGAGCAAAGACAGAAATGTAACAGGTTTTAAGCAAGTGAAAACAGAGAGAAAGAAAAGTTCTTCCTCCCCCCCTCCACTTTCACTTGCTCAAAACCTATTACATTTCTATCTTTCCTTAGTTCTGATGACAGATTATGGACCTGAAACGTTAACTCTGTTTCTCCCCATAGTTGCTGCCTGACCTGCTGAGTATTTCTAGCATTTCCTGTTTTTATCTCAGATTTCCAGCATCTGCAGTATTTTACTTTTGAATAATTTGAGTGGTACTGGTACAGAAACATAATTGAATCCTGAAGAATTCAATAATTTATAGTGTATTTATTTTAAGTTAATGACCCACATAATATTCATAATTTGAACTGTGGACACAGCTGAGTGAACTGCTAATCAGAGTAGCTTGCTAAACAGAATGATAATAGGAATTTCGTGAGAGAATTCACTAGTAAGTAGTGCAGATAATGTGTTCAAATTTAATTCAGTTTTCTTCCTCTAAAACTGCAAATCAGCAGCAATTAACAGTCAGTCCTCTGTAAGTGGGTCTCTGACTAGGTGTTAGTTATTGTGGCTGGCAGTTTTCCCCCCCCCCAAAAATACACTTAATTTTATAAAAGTACATTACATGACTGTTCAAAGTTGACATTACATACGGTGCAAACCAAATCAGTTCCTTATAATACAGTATGTTACTCACCACATTTATAATTAGTTAATATTTACAAGATTGATTACATGTCAAACATACATTCTGAGGGGCTTTACCCAGTTTCTAGCCCTTCAGTGTATTATGGCTGAAAGACATTAAATGGTGGCCTTTCCCCAATGCGCCTTTGCTGCGGCTGCTGCAAGCTTTAGGTCATCCCTCAGCATGTAGTCTGGGACTTTGGAATGTGCCAGCCTGCAACACTCTGTCATGGACAACTCTTTGCATTGAAGACCAGCAAGGGAAATTTGCTAAGATACAGAGCTGTGTACACAGATGAAACTGTTTAAGAGTGACTTGCTAAACAGTACTGATGGGAATTTGGTGAGCAGGTGAAGTAGGTGCTTAGGGGTAAAATTAAAATGAACTAATTAGAGGATAGCAACATAAAAGGGATCTGAGTTACATTAAATAAAAATCTGGTATACATAATTGTATAGTAAATTGGAATTGGGAATGCTAATCTAAAAACATATATGAAACAAAAATAAATATAATTTTAAATAAAATGGAACTGCCCTGCTACTACAGTGCCATGTGGGAACTCCAAGACATTTCATATATCCTGGATAACCACCAGTGCAGTAAGTGCCTCCAGTTTCTTCAAACTCAAAAGGTAGGAAGAGGACGCCAGTGCAGGAATCTGGAGCATGTATTTTGCTCAAATCGTTTTTAAGTGCTGAATGCCATTGAGTGACAATGGCTTGGAAAGTGCTGTCTAGAGCACATCTGTGGCATCACGGGGCAAATGGCTACAAAGTGGGCAGAGCAAAATGTATAAGTTTACTGATCATAGGGAATTTGATAGATGAACAATTCTGCAGCTGCTGATTTGAATCCTGCGAGGTCTGCAAGGGTGAAGGACAACACTTGGAGGGTACATAACATTTTGAAGGAGGAAGGGGAACAGCCAGAAGTCACTGTTCATGTGAGAACCAACAATATTGGAAGGAAAAGTTGAGATCCTGTAGTCGGGTTTTCAGGAGCTCAGGAGGAAATTAAGGCACAGGATCTCAAAGGTGGTAATCTCTGGAATATCCCCAGTGGTTCATTTTGGTGAGTTGTTAGGAATAGCAAGATAAAACAAGTTAATGTGTGGCTGGAGAAAGTTGCAGGAAGGTTACTTAATGATTCCTGGGGAATTGGGACCAGTTCAAGGTTGAGGGGTTGCATCAAAAAAGAGCTGGGACCATTGGCCTCCAAGAAAGGTTAACTATTGCTCTGGGGAAGGTTCAAAAGATTTGGCAGGGGATAGTCACCAGGATGAAAAATTAGAGAGAAGAAAAAAGTATGCAGTGAACTGGGAGAGGCAAAAAACACTCGAGGAAAGAATAGCTCAGAAATAAGAGGGATCAGATGGGAGCAGGTGCAAGGTGGTATAAGATGGGTTGGGAGTACAAATGCAAGTAGCATGGTAACTAAGATTGGTGAGCTGCAAGCACAATGGCTCTATGATATAACCGAATAACAGAGACTTGGCTCAAAGAAGGGGAGGGGTTTGGTACTTGATATTCTTGGGCACAATGTATGTAGGGAAGATAGGGAGGAAAAATAAGCTCGGTGGGGGATGGGTGGCAGTGTTGATTGAAAAAATAATTATAGCACTGGAAAGAGATTGGGGCCAAAAACAGAATCTATTTAGTTAGAATTATGGAAAATTAGAGGAGCTCTAGTGCTACTGTATACTGCGTGTAATTTGTAAGTCACCAAATAGTAGGAAGGAGGTAGAGGTTCAAATTTGGTGGCAAGTTGCAGAAAGATCCAAGAACTACAGAGTAGTGATAATGGAGAACTTCATTATCCTAATATAGACTGGGATAGTAACAATGTAAAGGGGGTAGGAATTCCTGAAATGTGTACAAGAGAACTCTTAAGTAGTGTGTTTCCAACCCAACAAAGACTGGAAGATTGCAAATATTGCACCCCTGTTTAAAAAAGGGGATAGGGATAAACTTGGCAACTATAGGGCAGTCAGCTTACCATCTAGGTGGGGACATTTTACAGACAAACAAAATTAATTTGCATTTGGTGAAATATGGACTAATAAACGGTCAGTACAGAACTGTTAAAGCTAAATTGTGTTTCAGTAGCTTGATTGAGTTCTTTGAAAAATTGGAGAAGATTGAGGGTAGTGCAGTTGTGTATATGGACTTACAAAGGTGTTTGACAAAGTACATAATAGACTTGTTAGCAAAATTCAAATCTTAGACCCTTTCCTTCCTCAAATTCTCTATCTTCATTTCTGAAGATAGATTGTTGATCAATGTCTACCATAAGCCCAGTAATTTCCACAGCTACAATGATTACACTTCCTCTCACCTCATGTCCTGGAAGGACTCTGTTCTATTCTCCCAGTTTCTCTGTGTCTGTCGCATCTGTTCTAATGACACCACTTTCCACACCTGTGCTTCCTTTTTCCTCAAGCAGATTCCCCTCCTCTGAGATTGATAGCCCTCAGTTGTTACTGGCCCATTCCCCACACTTATGTCATCACCCCCTTCCCCTCCCTCCCTCCCTCCCCCCCCCCCCCTCAGAAGCATGATTGGGGTGTCCTCATCTACTACTCTACAAGCCTCTGCATTCAACAGGTCATCCTTCACCATTTTCACCACCTCCATTGCGATGTCACCACCAAACAAATCTTCCCTTCCCCCTCATTTTGGCATTCAGAAAGGATCATTCCCTCTGTGATGTCCTCTACTCGTCAGTCCTTCATAGGAACATAGAAAATAGGAGCTGGGGTATGTCATTCGGCCTCTCAAGCCTGCTGTGCCATTCAATTAGATCATGCCTGATCTTCTATCTCAATGCCATTTTCTCGCTCTATCCTGAAATGCTTTGATGTCTTTTACTATCTAGAAATCTATCGATCTGTCTTGAACACACTCAATGACTGAGCTTCCACAGCCCCCTGGGGTAGAGAGTTCCAAAGATGCACCATGCTTTGAGGAAATTCCTCCTCATCTCAGTTCTAAATGGCCTACCCCTTATTCTGAGACCGTGTCCCCTGCTTCTAGCAAACCCGCCCCCCCCCACCCCCCCCCCCCCCCCCCCCCCCCGCCCCCAGCCAGGGGAAACATCCTTCCTGCATCTACCTTGTCATGCCCTGTGAGAATTTTGTATGCTTCAATGAGATTGTCCCTCATTCTTCTAAATTCTAGAGAATACAGGCCTAGTCTCCTCAATCTTTTCTCATAGGACAATCCCTCCATCCCAGAAATCAGTCTGGTGAATCTGCTTCCCTCTCTGGCAAATATATCCTTCCTTGGGTAGAGACCAAATCTGTACACAATACTTGGGGTGTGGTCTCACCAAGGCTTGGCACTACTGCAGCAAGACTTCTTTACCGCTGTACTCAAATTCTCTTGCAATAAAGGCCAACATAGCATTTGCCTTCCTAATTGCTTGGTGGCCTGCATGCTAGCTTTAAGTGACTCATGAACAAGGATATCCAGGTCCCTTTGGACTTCAACAATTCTCAATCTCTCACCATTTATATACCCTGCATTTCTGTTTTTCCTATCAAAGTGGATAACTTCACATTTTTTTCACCTTACATTCCATGTTCTTGCCTACTTACTTAGCCTGTCTAAATCCCCTTGAAGCACCCTCCTCACAACTCACATTCCCACCTAGTTTTGTGTCATCAGAAAACTTAGAAACATCATATTTGGATTCCACATCCAATTGATATAGATTGTGAATAGCTGGGGTCAAGCACTAATTCTTGCAGTACCCTTTAGTCACAGTCTGCCAACTTGAGTATGACCCGTTTATCCCTACTCTCTGTTTTCTGTCCATTAACCAACTCTCAATCCATGCCGGTACACCCCCAATCCCATTGCGCTCTAATTTTGTTTACTAGCATTTTGTGTGGCACCTTATTGAAAGCATTCTGAAAATCCAAATACACCACAACAACTGGTTCCCTCTAACTATTCGGCTCATTACATTCTCAGAAAAACTCCCATGAGGTTTGTCAAACATGATTTACTTTCATAGATCCATGTTGTCTCTGCCCAATCGTACCATGTTGTCTCTGCCCAATTGTACCATTATTTTCTAAGCGTTCGGTTATTATATCCTTTTCCCAACTTCTGATGTCAGGCTAACAGATCTGTAGTTCCGCGTTTTCTTTCTCGCTCCTTTCTTAAATAGTGGGGCTACATTTGCCACCTTCCAATCTGCAGTTACCGTTTCAGAATCGATAGAATTTTGGAAGATGACCACCAATGCAAGCTCTATCTCTATTGCCACCTCTTCCAACACTCTGGGATGTGGATCATCAGGTGCAGGGGATTTATCAACTTTCAGTCCCATTAATTTCTCCACTACTTTTTTATTAATACTAATTTCTTTAAGTTTCTCATTCCTGCTAGTCCCTTGGTTTTCTAGTATTTTTGGGAGGTTTTTTATATCTTCCTCTGTGAAGACAGACACCAAGTATTTGTTTAGTTTCTTTGCCATTTCCTTATTCCTCATAAGTTCTTCTGTTTCTACCTGTAATGAGCCCACATTTGTCTTTGCTAATATTTTTCCTTTTTACAGCTTTTATAGTCCGTTTTTATGTTTCTTGCTTCTTTACTCCTGTTCTATTTTCCCTTTCTTTATCGGTTTCCTGATCCTCCTTTGCTGAATTCCAAAAAGCCCCCAAATCTCAGGCTTTGGTTTGGCAAATTTATAAGCTTCTTCCTTTGATCTAATACAATCTTTAACTTCTCTTGTTAGCCATGGTTGGATCACTTTTCCTGTTGACTTTTTATACCTCAAAGGAATGTATATTTATTGTAAACCATGTGTTAATTCTTTAATGCTAGCTACTGCCCATCTACCATCATACCTTCTAATGTATTTCCCAATGTACGACAGCTTGCTCCTTATCCCTTTGTGGTGTTTCCTGTGTATAGATTTAAGGTCCTAGTTTCGGATTGAACTACATCACTTTCAAACTTAATGCAAAATTCTATCACAATATGGCCACTCTTCCCTAAAGGCGCCTTTAAAATAAGATGATTATTTTGCACTGCACAGTACTGGATCTAAAATAGCCTGTCCTCTAGTTGGTTCCTCAAAATACTGTTCTAGAAAACCATCTTGTATACATTCCAGGAATTCAACCTCCACAGCATTAGTGCTAATTTGCTTTACCCAGTCTATATATGGATTGAAGCTCCCCACCTCCCTGTGATTACAGTGTTACCCTTGTTATATGCACCTCTAATTTCCTAATTTATACTGTGCTCTACACTACCACTCCTGTTTGGTGGCCTATAAATTTCTCCCACCAATGTTTGCTGCCCTTTACTGTTTCCTAGCTTCATCCAGACTGATTCTAAATCTAGATCTTCCAATCTAAGATCCTCGCTCACTAATGTACTGATCTCATTCTTTATTAACAGCACTATTCAACCTCCTTTTCCTTTTTGCCTATGCTTCCTAAATGTTGAATGCCTTTGAACATTCAGTTCCCAGCCTTGGTCACCCTGTAGCCACATCTCCTCCTTATTGGTAATTAGATCATACCCATTTACTGCTATATACCTTGTTGTGAATGCTGCATGCATTCAGATAGAGTGCCTTTAATTTTGCCTTTTTAACGTTTCTCTGTATTTTGACTCTATTTGATACTAGCCTTTCTTTGCACTGCCTTCCAGCTTTACACTTAGTACTTTTCTTCCTACCATTACCAGCTTTCTTTTTCTCATACCTGAATTCTCTCTCTGGTTCTCATCCTGCTGCCAAGATAGTTCACACTCTGACCATCAGCCCCAGCAAATCTCCAGCAGTGAGGATATTGGTCCTGGTCCTGCTAAGGCATAACCTGTCTTCCTTGTACAGGTCCCACCTGGTCCAGAACCAGTCCCAATGCCTCAAATTTAAATATCTCCCTCCTGCAACATCTCTTCAGCCAGACATTCATTTGTTCTCCCATACTATTTCTGTACTCACTGGCATGTAGTAATCCTGTGATTACTGCCTTTGAAACCCTGCTTTTTAATTTCTTTCCTAGCTCCCTAAAATCTGCTTTCAGAACCTCATCCCTCTTTCTACCTATTTTGGTACTGGTGTGGACCATGCCCTCTGGCTGTTCACCCTCCCCCATAAGAATGTCCTGCAGCCACTCAGTGACATGCTTGACCCTGGCAGCAGGGAGGCAACATATCTTCCTGGAGTCATGTATATGCTGCTGAAATGCCTGTCCATTCCCCTAACATTGAATCCCTTACCATTATTGCTCTTCCACTCTTCTTCCTCCCCATCTGTGGAGCTGAGCTCCCCATAGTGCCTCGGACTTGGCTTTCTCTGCACTCCTCTGAGGAACCATCAGTATCCAAAATAGAAAACTGGCTACTGAGCGAAATGGGCAGTGCAGGAGTCCCTTGAGTTTACCTGATCCTCCTAGACTGTCTGGTGGTCACCCATTCCCTCTCTGTTTGCACTCTCTTAACCTGTGGTGTGACTACCTCCCTTAATGTGCTATTCACATAGCTCTCAGCCTCACAGGTGCACTATAGTTACTCCAGCTATTGCTTGGGTTCCAAAACCCAGAGCTCAAGTTTCTGCAGCTGGTGACAATTCCTGAACTTGTAGTTGTCAAGGCCATGGGAAACGTCCACAACTTCCCACATCCACAGGATGTGCATTCCATGCGGCCGAGCTGCCCTGCCATGCCTTACTTTACTGCGCTTGTCTTAACTTAAGGCAAAGTAAAATAAAGTTTACTCCCATTTTGCCTGTGTCTCAATTAATTTTAAGTAGCTGCTTTGACTGAAAAAAGTGTCTTCTTTTAATTTTCAGCTATTTACAGACATTCCCTAACACTAGTTTCTCACCAACCAATCAACTTATGATTTTCCTATGTCACTGTTTGACTTTTTTTTTTCAAACACAGCCAGCTCCTGAAGGCTCCTGGTTTGAGGTGCTCCCATGCAGGTCTAGTTTCTCTCCACTCCCTGTAGGTAAGTGAAGGCCCGAGCCTTGCCCTCTATTGATCTGCTCCCATGCAGGTCCAGTTCCTCGCCACTCCGAGGGTAAGTGAAGACCCGAGTCTCTATTTATCTCCTCCCAGCTAGAGGTGCTCCCACTTGGTTCCCCTTCGCTTCCCCTGCAAGCACAGGCAATGCAACACCTGTTCTTTCACCTCTTCCCTTCCCACTATCCAAGGCTCCAAACACTCCTTCAAAGTGAAAGAGTGATTTATTCGTACTTCTTTCAATTTAGTATACTGTATTCACTGTTTACAATGCTGCCTCCTGTACATTGGGGAGACCAAATACAGACTGGATGATTGCTTTTCTGAACACAAGCATGACCCTGAGCGTCCTGTTGCTTGCTGTTTTAATTCTCTCACTCCTGCACTGACCTTGGTATTCTCTGACTCATATACTGTTCCGCTGAAATTTTGTGGAAGCTTGAGGAACAGCACGCCATCTTTTGATAAGGCACTTAATAGCCTTCCAGATTTAACACTACTGCAATAATTCCAGATCATAACCGGTTCCATTTTCTCAGAGGGCAGGTGCTGGTATGGTTTTGCTTAAACCCGCTTTTACACCTCCTGTTGTATACCCACCCTTTGTTTCTTTACTGGTCCCATTACCAACCCTTTTGCCTTGCACCATCATCTCTAATCACACCTGCTTCCCAGGCTATCACAGACATTCTCTCTTGTTCTCCATCCCATCTATTTGCTTAAAATTTGGTCCATTTCAAGTCTTCAGTTCTGACAAAAGCTAATCGACCTGAAACAGTAACTCTTTCTCTTTCCAATCATGTTATTTCATCTGCTGGGTATTTCCAGCATTTTCACATTTTATTTCAGATTCTTCACATCTGCAGTATTTTGACTTTGTATATACCAAAGTATACTTTTTGAAAGGGTCTATAGGAAGAGAGACCTGTATGTGTAAGTACACCAATCTTTGAAGGTGGATAGGATTAATAGCTTTATTGATAGAGTGCAAAAGCAAGGAAGTTATGCCAAACCTTTACAAAAGACCGGTTAAGCCTCAGCTGGGGTACTGTATTCAATTCTGGGCTTCAGGGAGAATGTTAAGGTTTTTGAGAATGTGCAGAAGAAATCTACTCGAATAGTTCCAATGAAGCAGGACTTCAGTTTCATGGAGAGACTTTAAAAGCTGGTGGTGTTCTCTTTGGAGCAGAGAAAGTTGAGTTCATTTATAGAGGTGTTCAAAATCATGAATCATTTTGAGAATATAAATAAAGAGAAACTGGTTTCTACTGACAGGTAACTAAAGGACACAGATTTAAGGTGATAAGGAATTGAACTTTTTGCTGATGCATTGAAAAACTTAAAATTATTAATTAAAACTTAATACCAGAGTTCTCAAGTTCTTGGAACAAGCAAGTGTGATGTTTGCTTATTGTCTTACCTAAGGAACAGCACCTCCCATGACCCCTCACTGTTATACTGCTAGCCAAAATTGAGCTCAAGTTTTGAAATGGGAGTTCCACCTACATCCTTCTGACTCAGGTGAGAGGGGTGACTTGAAACAGAGCAGAGGAGAAATGCAAGCTGTATCAAATGAAAGTTATATAACAACTGCCAGACATTTGAAAATGCCATTAAATGCAAATATAGCTGATTTTACTTTTCATTTACAGATTGTTGGCTTCATAATCATCCTTGATTTGAACTTTCTTGCAGAATTTGGTTATTGATTTAATGCAAAGCGGACACTTACTTGGCCACAATGTTTATTATAGTTACAATGCTCTTTAAATATGGCAGGAAGTTAACAACATCTTTATCATTTATTTCAGTATTTGGCGTTTACTTGTGGACTAGTAAGAGGTGCTTTATCAAACTTGGGAATTAAAAGTATTGTGACAGTAGAAGTTACTGCAATGCCTGGATGTAAGTTATGTCATGTCTTTAATACGTTTCTGTGGAATTAATTGATGGATTTAAGTATTTTTATGGTTTCTATGTTACGGGCTGCTAGAACATAGGAGTAGGAGTAGGCCATTCGGTTCGTCAGCCATGGCAGGATTGATCATTTATCTCAACACCGCGTTCCCCGCTATCTCCATATCTATCAATTTCTGTCTTGAATGTGCTCAATAACTGAGCTTCCACAGCCCTCTGGAGTAGAGAATTCCAAAGATTCACTAACTTTTCAATGAAGAAATTCCTCCTCATCTCAGTTGAAAGGTCGAAGAATACTCTGGTACAAAATTTCAACACTCGGAGTCCAGATGCAATATTCAAGTGGTTCCTTTATTACATGTGCGGGGAACAAATGCTGGGCGATCCAGGCGCTTCTCCACCGAGGCTCAAATGAGCACAGTTTATATATCTTTTACTATCAGTTACAACTTAATGGTATTAGTTAGACAAAGGCCACAGCACAATGACTCCCTGGTGGGCTGATAATTGCGTTCTTGTACAGTAATTGCAGTGCAGAGACTGGGCATTGTCCTTTTGAAGATAGCAAAGAATGTATGTTTGTTCTATACAAAAACTTTACGGGGGTTGACTGGATGTGGGTCGAGGCTTTCAGACAGTGTTAAATGGCCTTCCCCATTTCTTGATCGAGTCATCCCATGTGTGTCTCCCATTTCCTAATTGCAAATTTACAGCTGAGCCCTTTGTACAAGTTTTTAGCTTTCATGTAAGGCTGTGATTGTCTGTGTATGCTTTGGCACCCTAGCTGCTGGTCCTGGCTGGCACTTTAAAATAAATCTAAATTTTCTGCACCTTCACAGTCTTAAGTGGCCTATCTCTTATTCTGAGACTGTTTCTCCTGGTTCTAGACTCACCAACCAGGGGAAACATCCTATTTACACCTACCTGTCTCGCCTTGTAAGCATTTTGTAGATTTCAATGAGATCAGCTCTCATTCTTCGAAACTCTAGAAAATACCTGCTCAATTTCCTCAATCTCTCCTGATAATACAATCCTGCCATTTTAGGGATTTGGTTGGTGAACCTCTGTTGCACTCCCTCTATGGCAAGTATATTCTTCCTTAGATAAGGAGACCAAAACTGTAGCCACTACTCCAGATGCAGTCTCACCAAGGCTCTCTACAACTGCAACAAGACACCTTTACCCCTGTACTCAAATCCCCTTGTCATGAAGGCCAACATACTATTTGCCTTCCTAATTGCTTCATGCACCCGCATACTAACTTTTAGTGACTCATGAACAAGAACTAGGTACCTTTAGATATCAACACTTCCCAACTCCCACCATTTAAAAAATACTCTGCTGTTCTGTTTTTTCTACCAAAAGTGGATAACTTCACACTTATTCACATTATATTCCACCTGCCATGTCCTTGCCCACTCACTTAGCCTGTCCACGCCCCTTGCATCCTCCTCACAACTTACACATCTACTTAGTTTTGTGCCATCAGCAAATTTGGAAATATTACATTTGGTCCCCACATCCAAATTGTTTATATAGATTGTGACCAGCTGTGGCCCCAGCACTGATCCTTGTGGTACCCCACTAGTAATAACCTGCCATCCTGAGAATTACCTGTTTAGCCCCATTCTTTGTTTTCTGTTTGTTAACCAATTCTCAATCCATATCAGTATTTTATCCCCAAACCCATGTGCTCTATTTTTATTTACTAACCTTTGCGGGACCTTATCAAAAGCCTTCCGAAAATCCAAATACACCACATCATCTGGTTCTGCTTTATCTATGCTAAAGTAACATCCAACAGGTTCATGATGAGTGCTGAAGTTTGCACATGCGCATGGGCGCATGCAGTAAAAGCTCCCTGAGGCACAGAGCTACCTCAGGGAGCTGAAGATTTTTAAAATTAAAAACTTAAGCAATATTTAAAAACATATCCCCTCATGTAACTCTGTCACGTGAGGGATGACATGTTATGTATGAAATTTAAAAATTTTAATTTAATTTTAATTTAATTTTTATTTGCTGTTGGAAACCTCATCCCACCCGTGGATGAGGTTTCCTTAAAAAATCCAAAGGCTACTTGGTCTTTTCGTCTGCCTGCCAACTGTAAGGTTGGACGGCAGCAAAAAATTTCATTTAATTATTACTTTAATGGCCTTAATAGGCCTATTAATTGTCGGCGGGCAAGCTGACCAAAATATTGTGCAAGTGCACAATGACATCAGGGCGCTCTCCCGACCTCATTGCATGTCATTTTATGCTAGTTCGGGTCGGGCACACGCCCGCCTGACGAGCACAATATTCTGCCCATGATTTCCCTTTCATGAATCCATGTTGATTCTGCCCGATCATTATTTCCCAAACATCTAGTTATCGCATCCTTTTTAATAGACTCTAAAGTTTTCCCTACTATTGACGTCAAACTAACAGGTCTTCAGTTCTCCATTTTCTCCCTCCCCCCTACTCAAGTAGTTAACTTACATTTGCTACTTTCCAGTCTGCAGGAACTTTTCCAGGATCTATAGAATTTGCCAATGCACCCACTATTTCTATAGCCACCTCCTTTGACACGCTGGGATGTAGCTCATGAGGTCCAGAGGATTTATCAGCCTTCAATCCAACTAATTTTTTGAGTACTACCTCTTTATTAATACTAATATGGAGCTAAGGGGTTCCTCCACATAACTTGTCAATATTCTTTGATTAGCTGATCATCTTCTATGTAGTTACTACTCTTTATCTGAGTTTCTGTTCTTGGTAGTCAAGCAGAGTTCTGGCAAAATGGATACAAATCGAGCTTGTTATCTACCTGCAATACTTGGGGCTGAAAGTCTGCAGTAACTAAGCTGCCTTGTATTTATTTCTTTTGAAAGCTAAAGAATGATGTGTTTAAGAAAAGTGCAGTTTGACCCAAAATGTGTTCAAATTCAGATATAATTGTATGATTGTTAAAATGCAGGGATAACACAATTATTTATTTATACAAATAATTGGAAGTGCTTTTATATACCAAAGAAAGTGGTTTTCTTACTGTTTTTGTCCTTTCTGCAGGTAAATTCCAAGTAATGATACAAAAGATGTAGAAGATATCATCACAAGTATTAGCTTTGCAGATCTAGATTATTTAAAACCATGGAAGTGTTATTTCATTATATTCTGTAAAATGGCATTATAATGAATTTTGTTTACATAAATGTTTGTCTTTAGCTATGTGATTAAGTTTTGCAATTTTTAAATGTGACTTTCATGATACACTTATACCACTGCAATGATCATAATGCCATCTGGTAGAATAAAAGTTCACTTTGGACTAGGTTAATAAAATTTTGGACTTGTGTATTCTAAATGTTTTTATGGATGTAATCGAGCTGATTTATCTGTTTTCTTTTGTTCCAATTCATTTTTTAACTCAATTATTATTTTGCGCCACTTTATCCATTTGAGATTGAAAGAAGAAAATGCCTACAACTGCTGAAATTTAACTAGAATAAAACGCTTGAAATATGCAACAGCTTCCCAAAGGGGGACCGATTGTTTTAGGTAAAGATCTTTAGTTAGTTTACTGGGCCTGTTGTGATGAAATCAGCTGTAATTCAGTTGATGGCACCCTTGTCTTTTGAGTCAGGTTTAAGTAGCATTGCAAAGACTTGAGCACAAAAATTGAGGCTGGCACAGAAAAAATGCTGAAATGTAAAAGGTGCTATTTTTCAGATGAGATGTTAAACCAGGGCCCCATCTGCTCTCTCAGGTGGACATAAAATGATCCTACAGCACTATTTTGAAGGCCACCAGGGGAATTATCGGTGGTGTCCTGACCAATATGCAACCCTTAATTAAAATCCTAAAAACTGGTCATCATCACATTGCTGTTTTTGGGAGTTTACTGTGTGCAAGTTGGCTGCCACATTACAACAGTGGCTGCACTTCAAAGGTATTTCATTAGCTTGTAAAGAGTTTTTGGTTGTCTTGTGGTCATGAAAGGTGTTATATAAATGCAAGCCTGTCTTTAATGTTGACAGCTTTTCAATTTTTGTGACTGAAGACCTGGAGAGATAGCATGTTGATCTTAACAACACCCTTCTAACAATGGAGGCAAAGTAAGAAAACCTTGGTACCTCAGCAGAACCACAATGTCATTTACTCACATGAATGGTTACTTTGGTTGTGTACAGGAAGAGGATATAGTGAGAGAAAGAATCAATGTGATTTCTGATTATGCATAAATAAAACTAAGTTTTGGACTTTTTTTTTCCCCATATACTGCTCCTTGGAATTTAATCCACAGGTTTATTCCTTAATAAAGAACTCTGCAAATATATTTCTTGGAATGGGGAGAGAAATTGCATATTCATACTAACAGGTTTAAATGCCAAATTTTACTGTGTACTGTATGCTCAGCATGTTCTGCTGGAAGGTGCAAGCTAAGGCTTCACGAGTGAAATCTGCAGAGGTAACCATTTGAAACTAGTCTTGGGAGTAATAATGACAACACTGTATAAAAAGCTGGTTAGGTCACAGCTGGAATTTTGTGTACAGTTCTGGTCACCAAGTTAAGGAAGGACATAATTGCTCTGGAGGGAGTGCAGAGAAGATTTACAAGAATGTTGCCAGGGCTTGAAAATTGCAGCTATGAGGAAAGATTGGTTAGGTTCGGGTTGTTTTCCCTAGAGTAGAGGAGGCTAAGGGGTGACCTAATTGAAGTGTACAAAATGATGAGGGGCCTAGATAGGGTGGACAGGAAAGACTTGTTTCCCCCAGCTGAGGGGTCAATTACCAGGGGGCATAGATTTAAGGTGATTGGTAGAATGATTGGAGGGGACATGGGAAAACCTTTTGCACCCAAAAGGTGGTGGGCGTCTAGAATTCACTGTCTAAGTTGGTGGTTGAGGCTGAAATGCTCAACTCATATAAAAGGTACCTGGATCTGCATCTGAAGTGCTATAAACTGCAAGGCTACAGATCAGGTGCTGGAAAGTGGGATTAAAATGAGCGGCTAATTTCTCTTTTCGGCCATTGCAGACACGATGGGCTGAATGGCCTCTTTCTGCACCGTAACTTTATGGTTCAGTTTATACAATTTGATAGCAGTCAACATGGATTCCATAATTTAAAATCATGTTTGAAAATTAAATTGGGGGGTAGTAACCTGGTATGTTTAATTGTTCTCAGTCATGCTTATTTGTCCAATCCAACAAACTAGATTTTTTCTCACTTTGTCAGCCAAAGCAACCATTCATGTGAGTAAATTACATTGAGGTTTTTTTCTCTTCACTAAATTGAGCATGTTATGTTGATAATTGGCAATGCATCTTTCGTTTGGAGAGCATATCACACTCTTTATATGACTGAAGTGTGTGTATGTAAAAGATTGAAATTGAGTAGGACAGGTTGAGATCTGTTGAGAATTAGGGAGTTTAGAAAAAAGATTACAGTGCAATCTATTTTTGTTCCTTACTTGGGCCAGCATTATGAAAATAGATTTGATATACAGGCTTGCGATTAAAATGTAATCTGTTTCTAATTTTTCTTTCAGTGAATAAGCATGGTCAGTTTATATAGCTTGTGTATACCAGACCAACCTCTGAATTTGATAGATTCTATAACTTGTCAGATTTATTGTAATGTTTTGACTGGATCTAAAACATTAATAAAAGTATGAAAAATATAGTACTGTTTTTCCAACAATATTTAAACTACAGTACATCTATAATCTCATGTACTTAAATTAGGATTTGGGACAAGTTCCACTAAAAGGAAAAAGAATAGTTGAGGAAAGAGGAACTACAATCTGTTAAATATTAATCAGAATTTAGACAGTGGTTGTACCTGTACCAATTACCAATTACATATATATAAATCTCTGGCCATGTGGTCAAGAAATTCTACGGAAGTGACATTTTGTTTTGAGACTAACTTGTGACCCCGCAGTATCCCCCGCAAAAATGCTGGAAATATACAGGTCAGGTAGAATCTGTGAAGAGAGGTTTGTCATAGAGATCCACAGCACAGAAAAAGGCTCTTTGGGCTATCGAGTCTGCACTGGTCAAACAAGTACCTA
Source organism: Carcharodon carcharias (assembly GCF_017639515.1). NCBI lineage: Eukaryota > Metazoa > Chordata > Chondrichthyes > Lamniformes > Lamnidae > Carcharodon > Carcharodon carcharias. The sequence continues at coordinate 50,882,615 of NC_054486.1, forward strand.
ACTATTCTAATCCCATTTTCCAGCACTAGGCCCTTGGCCTTGTATGCCATGGCATCACAAGTGCACATCCAAATACTACTTAAATGTTATGAGGGTTTCTGCCTCTACCACCCTTTTCAGGCAGAGAGTTCCAGATTCCTACCACACTCTGGGTGAAAAAATTCTTCCTCACATCTCCTCTAAGGCTCCTGTCCCTTACCTTAAATCTATGCCCTGATTGGTTATTGATCCCTCCACGAAGAGGAAAAGTTCCTTCCTGTCTACCCTATCTATGCCTCTCATAATTCTATGCACCTCAGTCATGCCCCCCTTCAATCTCCTCTGCTCCAGGGAAAATAACCCCAGTCTATCCAATCTCTCCTCATAAATAAAACTCCCCAGTCCAGGCAACATCCTGGTAGATCTCCCCTCCCTCTAGTGCAATTACATTCTTCCTATAATGCGGATTCCAGAACTGCATGCAATACTCTAGCTGTGGCCTAACCAGCATTTTATACAGTTCCAGCATAACCTCCCTGCTCTTATACTCTATACCTTGGCTAACAAAGGCAAGTATGCCATATGCCTTCTTAACCACCTTTTCTATCTGTCCTGCTACTTTAAGGGACAGGGTGGACATTCACACCAAGGTCCCTCTGATCCTCGGTACCATTCATCGTGTATTCCCGTGCCTTGTTTGTCCTGCCCAAGTGCACCACCTCACACTTATCTGAATTAAATTCCATTTGCCCAAACTGTTTATATCCTCCTGTAATCTTAGGCTATCCTCCTCACTATTTACCACCCCACCAATTTTCGTGTCATCCACGAACTTACTGATCAACCCTCCGACATTCAAGTCTAAATCGTTTATATATGCCACAAACAGCAAGGGAACCAACACCGATCCCTGTGGAACCCCACTGGACGCAGGCATCCAGTCACAGAAACACCCCTTAACCATCACCCTCTGCTTCCTGCAAGAACAGCTTGCATCTATATTTAAAATAGGAAAATGTCCCAAAATGCTGCATAGGAATGTAATCAGCCAAAAACTGACAGCAAGCTGTAAGAGGAGATATTAGACTGGATTACTAAAATCTTGGTTAGAGAAACTTTAAGAAAGGTCTTTAACACCTATATTGGCTTCTGGTTAAGCAACACCTTGATTTTAAAATTCTCATTGTTTTCAAATTCTTCTGTGGCCACACCCCTATTTCTAACATCCTCTACCCTTACAACTCTCATCTCTGCTCCTCCTCAACCCCCCTGTTAATTACTGCACCATTGGCAGCTGCTGAAACTCTAGGCTCTGGAATACCCACCCTTAAACCTCTACATCTCTTTCATGCTTTAAGGCATTGCTTAAGTCCTACTGTTTTTTTCAGCTGCTCTTTCCATCTCATCGTTGGCCCTGTGTAATTTGCACTAACTTTTCTTTTACACCAAGGAGAGCTTTTGGTCACCTGGCCTAACATTCCCTAATGTAGTTACATCAAATTTTGTTTAACATTCCAAGGAAAACACGCCAAGGTGCTTCACATGTTAGAGGTGTTATAAGTGCAAGTTGTTAAAAGGTGGAGAAGTTTGAGGCGGGAATTCCCTCCATTTGGCTCTGAACTGCTGAAAAAGCAACTGTCAAAGCTGGAGTGAATGGAATAGGGGTGCACAAGAATCCAGAGTTGGAAGAACACCATTCTTGAGGATTATATGGCAAGAAGAAGTCACAAAGATGGGAAGGAGCAAGGTTAAGAGGGTACTTGAACATGAAGATCAGAATTTAAGTCAAAGTATTGGTGAACCGGGTGAGCCAAGATAGGTCAGTGAGTGAGTGCAGAGGCGAGTAGGATCGTATATAGAAAGCAGAATTTTGAATGAGTTGTTTAGACAGTGGAGACTGGCTGAGCACATTGGAATAGGTAAGTTTTTATAGATCTTCTGTCAGGCTGGCAAAGCATTAGAGCTAACAGCACTTAAAAAAACACAAAAGCAGGAGGGCAAAAAAATAGATAAGAAAAGAAACAATGACCCATAAAATGCTTCAGTGGAAAATTAGTGGATAAATCATGAGGGCCAGATTGTATCCCAGGCTGTTGAAGGAAACCAGGGAGGATGCTCTGAAGTTCATTTTCCAATCCTCACTAGATATAGGTGAGGTACCAGATTGGAGGTCTGAACATTGTACCATTCTTTAAAAAGGGTACAAGGGATAGACCAGAAAATTATAGACTGGTCAGTCTGATGTCAGTAGTGGGCAAATTACTGGAAATAATTAGGATAAACTGTCACTTAGAAAGGCATAGATTGATCAGGGATAGTCAGCATGGTTTTATTAGGGGAAGATCATGTCTTTACTAAATAGAACTCTTTGAAGAAGAAATGAGGATTGATGAGGGTAGTGCAGTGGATGTTGTCTACATGGATTTCAGTAAGGCATTTGACAAGGTCCCACATGACAGGTCAAGAAAGTGAGATCTCATGGGATACAGGGGAAGGTGGGAGGTTAGATCCAAAATTGGCTCAGTGACAGGAAACAAAGGGTCGATGGAGGTTTTTGCGAATGGAAAACAGTTTCCAGGTGTGCTCCACAGGGCTCAGTGTTGGGGTGCTTGCTGTTCATTGTATATATTAATGATTTAAATCTAAATGAGGGAGGTACGATTGGGAAATTTGCAAATGACAAAACTTGGCCATGTAGTTGATAGTAAAGAGGATAGCTGTTGACTCCAGAATGATATCAATGGTTTGGTTGAGTGGGTGGAGAAGTGGCAAATGGAATTCAATCTGGAGAAGTAGGAAACTAGGAGCAGGAGTAAGCCATTCGGCCCTTCGAGCCTGCTCCGCCATTCATTACCACCATGGCTGATCATCCAACTCAATAGCCTGCTCCCACTTTTTCCCCATACCCTTTGATCCCTTTCGCCCCAAGAGCTGTATCTAACCCCTTCTTGAAAACATACAATGTTTTGGTCTCAACTACTTTCTGTGGTAACGGATTCCACAGGCTCACCACTCTCTGGGTGAAGAAATTTCTCCTCATCTCAGTCCTAAATGGTCTACCCCATATCCTCAGACTGTGACCCCTGGTTCTAGGCTCCCCCACCATCAGAAACATCCTTCCTGCATCTACCCTGTCTAGTCCTGTTAGAATTTTATAGGTTTCTATGAGATCCCCCCTCATTCTTCTGAACTCCAGTGAATGTAATCGTAATCGACTCAATCTGTCCTCATATGTCAGTCCCACCATCCCAGGAATCAGTCAAGTAAACCTTCGCTGCACTCCCTCTATAGCAAGAACATCCTTCCTCAGATAAGGAGACCAAAACTGCACACGATATTCTGGGTGTGGTCTCACCAAGGACCTGTACAATTGCAGCAAGACATCCCTGTTCCTTTACTCGAATCCTCTGACTATGAAGGCCAACATACTATTTGCCTTTTTTACCGCCTGCTGCACCTGCATGCTTACCTTCAGCGACTGGTGTACAAGGACACCCAGGTCTCACTGCACATTCCCCTCTCAGTTTATAGCCATTCAGATAATAATCTGCCTTCTTGTTTTTGCTACCAAAATGGATAACCTCACATTTGTCCACATTATACTGCATCTGCCATGCATTTGGTCACTCACTCAGCTTGTCCAAATCACACTGAAGCATCTCTGCATCCTCCTCACAGCTCACCCTCCCACCCAGCTTTGTGTCATTTGCAAATTTGGAGATATTACATTTAGTTCCCTCATCTAAATCATTAATACATATTGTGAATAACTGGGGTCCCAGCACTGATTCCTGCGGTACCCCACTAGTCACTGCCTGCCATTCGGAAAAAGACCCGTTTATTCCTACTCTTTGTTTCCTATCTGAAAACCAGTTTTCTATCCATCTCAATACACTACACCCAATCCCATGCGCTTTTTATTTTACACGTCAATCTCTTATGTGGGACTTCGTCGAAAGCCTTCTGAAAGTCCAAATAAACCACATCCACTGGCTCCCCCTCTTCAACTCTACTAGTTACATCCTCAAAAAATTCCAGTAGATTTGTCAAGCATGATTTCCCTTTTGTAAATCCATGCTGACTCTGTCCAATTTTGCCACTGCTTTCCACGTGCTCACCTATTAAATCTTTTATAATGGACTCTAGAATTTTCCCCACTACTGATGTCAGGCTGACTGGTCTATAATTCTCCGTTTTCTCTCTACCTCCCTTTTTAAATAGCGGGGTTACATTAGCCACCCTCCAATCTGTAGGAACTGTTCCAGAGTCTGTACAATCTCGGAAGATGACCACCAATGCATCCACTATTTCTAGGGCCACTTCTTCAAGTGGGATGTAGATTAATCAGGCCCTGGGGATTTATCAGCCTTCAATCCCATCAATTTCCCCAACACCATTTCCCTGCTAATACTGATTTCTTTCAGTTCCTCCCTCTCACTAAATCCTGTGTTCCCCAACATTTCTGGTATGTTATTTGTGTCCTCCTTTTTGAAGACAGAACCAAAGTATGTATTTAGTTGGTCAGCCATTTCTTTGTTCTCCATTATAAATTCCCGTTTCTGACTGTAAGGGACCTACATTTGTCTTCACCAATCTTTTTTTCTTCACTTGCCTATAGAAACTTTTACAGTCAGTTTTTATGTTCCCTGCAAGCTTATTCTCATACTCTATTTTCCCCTTCTTAATCAATCCCTGGGTCCTCCTTTGCTGAATTCTAAAGTGCTCCCAATCCTTAGGTCTGTTGTTTATCCTGGCCAATCTGTATGCCTCTTCCTTGCATCTAATACTATCTCTAATTTCCCTTGTAAGCCATGGTTTGGCCACCTTTCCTGTTTTACTTTTGCACCAGACAGGAATAAACAATTGTTGCAGTTCACCCATGTGCTCTTTGAATGTTTGCCATTGCCTATCCACCATCATCTCTTTAAGTAATGTTTCCCAATCCATCATAGCCAACTCGCGCCTCATACCATTGTAGTTTCCTTTATTAAGATTCAGAACCCAAGTCTCAGAATCAACTACGTCACTCTCCAGAGATAAAAACAAAAAACTACGGATGCTGGAAATCCAAAATAAAAACAAAATTACCTGGAAAAACTCAGCAGGTCTGGCAGCATCGGCAGAGAAGAAAAGAGTTGACCTTTCGAGTCCTCATGACCCTTCAGCAGAACTGAGCAATATTAGGAGAGGGGTGAAATATAAGCTGGTTTAAGGTGGGTGGGGGGGTGTGGTTGTAGGGACAAGCAAGCAGTGATAGGAGCAGATAATCAAAAGATGTCACAGACAAAAGAACAAAGAGGTGTTGAAGGTGGTGATATTATCTAAATGAATGTGCTAATTAAGAATGGATGGCAGCACACCCAAGGTACAACTCTAATTGGGGTGGGGTGGAAAGATTAACAGGGCATAAAGGTATAGATTTAAAAATAATAGAAATGGGTGGGAAAAGAAAAATCTATATAAATTATTGGAAAAAAAACAAAAGGAAGGGGGAAGAAATGAAAAGGGGGTGGGGATGGAGTTCAAGATCTAGAGTTGTTGAATTCAATATTCAGTCCAGAAGGCTGTAAAGTCCATCCACCACTACTCTCCTCCGTCTGACTGAACTTGTTCTCAAACCGAACAATTTCTCCTTTAACTCCTCTCATTTCCTCCAAATAAAAGGTGTGGCTGTGTGTTCCCACATGGGCCCCAGCTACGCCTGTCTCTTTATGGGATATGTGGAACATTCCTTGTTCCAGTCCTATTCCGGCCCCCTCCCACAACTCTTTCTCCGATACATCGATGATTACTTAGGTGCTGCTTCATGCTCTCGTCAGGACCTGGAAAATTTATTAATTTTGCTTCAAATCTCCACCCCTCCATCATTTTCACATGGTCCATCTCTGACACATCCCTTCCCTTCCTTGACCTCTCTGTCTCAATTTCTGGTGATAGACTGTCCACCAATATCCATTACAAGCCTACCAACTCCCACAGCTCCTCACATCCCGCTTCCTGTAAGGACTCCATCCCATTCTCTCAGTTCCTTCGCCTTCGTCCTGATGATGCTACCTTCAAAAACAGTTCCTCTGACATGTCCTCGTTCTTCCTTAATCGAAGTTTTCCACCCATGGTCGTTGACAGGGCCCTCAACCGTGTCCAGCCCATCTCCCGCGCATCCGCCCTCATGCCTTCTCCCTCCCAGAAACATGGTAGGGTCACTCTTGCCCTCACTTATCACCCCACCAGCCTCTGCATTCAAAGGATCATCCTCCGCCATTTCCGCCAACTCCAGCATGATGCCACCACCAAACACATTTTCCCTTCACCCCCCTGGCGGCATTCCGTAGGGGTCGTTCCTTCCAGGACACCCTGGTCCACTCCTCCATCACCCGCTACTCCTCAACCTCCACCTATGGCACCACCCCCTGCCCACGCAAAAGATGCAACACCTGCCCCTTCACTTCCTCTCTCCTTTCTGTTCAAGGGCCCAAACACTCCTTTCAAGTGAAGCAGCATTTCACCTAACTTAGTCTACTGCATTCGTTGCTCCCAATGTGGTCTTCTCTACATTGGAGAGACCAAACTGGGCGACCACTTTGCAGAACACATGCGGTCTGTCCACAAGAAAGACCCAAACCTCCCTGTCGTTTGCCATTTTAACACTCCACCCTGCTCTCTTGCCCACATGTCTGTCCTTGGCTTGCTGCATTGTTCCAGTGAAGCCCAACGCAAACTGGAGGAACAGCACCTCATCTTCCAACTAGGCACTTTACAGCCTTCCGGACTGAATATTGAATTCAACAACTTTAGGTCTTGAACTCCCTCCTCCATCCCCACCCCCGTTCTGTTTCTTCCCCCTTCCTTTTGTTTTTTCCAATAATTTATGTAGATTTTTCTTTTCCCATTTCCATTATTTTTAAATCTATTCTTTTATGCCCTGTTAGTCTTTGCACCCCACCCCCACTAGAGCAGTACCTTGGGTGTCCTGCCATCCATTCTTAATTAGCACATTCATTTAGATAATATCACCACCTTCAACACCTCTTTGTTCTTTCGTCTGACATCTTTTGATTATCTGCTCCTATCACTGCTTGCTTCCCCACCCCACCCCCACCCCACCCCCACCCCACCCTTAAACCAGCTTATATTTCACCCCTCTCCTAATATTACTCAGTTCTGCTGAAGGGTCATAAGGACTCGAAAGGTCAATTCTTTTCTTCTCTGCCGATGCTGCCAGACCTGCTGAGTTTTTCCAGGTAATTCTGTTTTTGGTACGTCACTCTCCATCTTGATGAAGAATTCTATCAACAAGAAGATGGCAGGACGGATGGACAAGGTGATCAAGACAACATATGGAATGGTTTCCTTTATTGGGAAAGGTATTGAATACAAAAGCTGGGGTATAACGATGGAACTGTATAAAATGCTGGTTAGGCCACAGCTGGAATTTTGTGTACAGTTCTGGTCACCACATTACAGGAAGGACACAATCGTTCTGGAGACAGTGCAGAGGAGACTTACAAGAATGTTGCCAGGGTTTGAAAATTGCAGCTATGAGGAGAGATTGGACAGGCTAGGGTTGTTTTCCTTAGAGTAGAGAAGGTTAAGGGGTGACTTAATTGGGGTGTACAAAATTGATGGGTGAACAGGAAAGACTAGTTTCCCCTAGTTGAGGGGTCAATTACTAGGGGCATAGATTTAAGGTGATTGGTAAGATTAGAGGGGACATGAGGGAAACCTTTTGCACCCAGAGGATGGTGGGTTTCTGGAATTCACTGCCTAAGTTGGTGGTTGAGGCTGAAACGCTCAACTCATTTAATAGTTACCTGGATCTGCATCTTAAGTGCTGTAACCTGCAAGGCTACGGACCAGGTGCTGGAAAGTGGGATTAAAACGAGCGGCTAGTTTCTTTTTTCTCTTTGGCCAGTGCAGATACCATGGCCTGAAGTCCTCTTTCTGCACTGTAACTTTTCTATGGAGTGATAGAAAGCCATAAGTTCAGTTATTCAATCTTCCATGGTATTACACATAGGAGCATTCAAGTAAAACAACAATATTACTGATCCCTCAACTCCCCACTAGAATCCCCAACTACCTCCCCACCCACTTATCTTCACTCTATAGTTTCTCAAAATGGCTTTGGGACCATGGCTTGGCTTCCCCCAATGATCCTGCACTATAAAGGGGGGGGGTCTGGAGACCAGGTATGCTTCGCATTTCTGAAGAGGATTGGTTCAGAAGTCTGGGCCAGAAATGAGGAGCTCCATTATAGTGCAAAAAAATAGGAGCGGAGTGGCAATCCGTCAGTGATTGCCATTCCTTGGAAGATTCGGGCCTACTATTTTAACAAACAGTATCCCATTTAAAATTAATAAATTAATTTTGGTTTTAAAGTATCAATTGGCAAAATAGTTCAATGTCTCAACTAACTTCAGTAGATCCAGAAAACATATCAATACCAAATAGGAAACAGTCTACTTCTCATGGAAGGATAACACAAAAAAATTCTACTGCACAAAAAAAATCTACTTCCATTCCCTTTAAAATATTAAATTGCCAATCTATTATAAATATCCTCACAGCATGTGCACACTGATTCAGTGGTGTTGACTTTTAAATGGAAGTTTGATTAGTAATTTGTATTAATGCCATATATAGCTATACATTACCCTCCACATTAATCATTCAATCAGCTATATAGCTTGCATGTTGTATTTAGCATCCTACCTAATAGATTTTCAAACTAAATATCTGCAGATGCTGCCATTAAAGAACTAAAAGTCACAACCATACAGCACAGGAGGTGGCTATTAAGCCCATCATGTCTGTGCCAGTTCTTTGATAGTTCTATCCAATTAGTCCCACTCCTCTGTTCATTCCTCATAACCCGGCAATTTTTTTTTACTTATTCCATTATATAGCTAATTCTATTGACAGTCAATCTGTTTCCACCGCTCTTTCAGGCAATGCATTCCAGATTACAACTCACTGTATAAAAATAATTCTCCACCTTCCCTCATTTTTCGGTCAATTATCTTAAATTAAAACATGCTTGTTAATCATGTTTCTTTTGGAAGAGAAGACAAATGCTCCACTGGTTTTTGAACTGCTTGAACCAGATACAGTGTTTTACAGGTGCTCACAAAATGCCCTGGTGCAATTAAAAAAAAATGCTGTATCCAATACATTTCTCAATTGGATTAATAGATTAAAATGTTAATTGTTGAAATGAAGCATGAAATAGTTTTGCTCCAAGTAGAAGTCAGAAACAGTTCAGGACTCAAAAAGTTTATCATTATAGTGGCAATTTGGGCAGACACCAATTAAAAGAAAATCAGATACTCGATTTCATTACTTGTTAATTATTGATTAAGCTATATATGGCTGTTGCTTTCCTGTACTGGATGCACAATTTTAGGTAAACTCAGGTCCAAACAAACTTAAGAACTGGTTTAAAAATAAGGACACTTAATTTTAGTTTTTAAACACTCTTTAGACTGATATTATATCAATAGGCTAGTGCTTGGACAGAATTCAGTGTTAGTGTAAGTCAGTGTACTTGTATGTTACTACATTCATTGAAAAAGCAGATTCTCTAATAATGAAGCATAATTGGGGAATTTCTAATCTTACTGTAGAGTTCAGAGTTCCTTAAATGAATGTTTCACATCAGTAATATATAAAGAGTACTCGATAGGCTAATCATGCTAATTAGTATCATGAATGGGTATAGTACCGAATACCTTTTATACTGCTAAATCCCATATCCACCTATATTTTCATATGCATTGTAGATAGACTAAATTGGGACACAATACAGTCAAAATGTGTTGCAAATGGTTATGAAAATTCAGATCCAAATACAAATACAGACTTCAAGATTTTTGTTTTCAAACTGCTTAGGAGTTTTCTCTGGTCCAGTACATCAGTTTTATCCTTATCCATGGATAGTTTTAAGATGGCCAATTGTGACTGGACACAGTAACTAATTTAAAGAAAACAATTGTAGCCATTCTTCTGAAAGCCAGTGTAAATTAAATGGTGCAAGGATTTTTACTGTACTGAGTACACTTAAAGCTCATCAAGGAATCCGTGGTTTCAAAGCTTGGATTTTTTGAGCCAAACCCAAATCTAAAGAGAAACTGAAAAGGGAAACTAAGAATGGAAGAGATTGGAAAGCAAACCTTCTAGGGAGACAAACTGTTTGAAACATTCAAAAGCTGAGAATAAGCAAAGATATAGTTGCTGCAGCTGTTGCTGTTACTTGAAGATAACAATAGTGGATCTACACCATCCAGACGGAGTTGAGGAGGTTCTGCAGACGTAGCCATTTTTGGTGCAGACCATGCCAGTGGAACTCGGGTCAGTTGTGCGCTGCTGTCGGTTGATGACCAGGTTAAATCCAAGAAGAGGAGGAGCTGAAATTCTTCATGAGGAAGACAGAGTTGTGAATGACTTTGTGCTGGATGGACTGCCAAGCATAAGACCTGCCCTGGTTGTATCTGTCATTTAATGTGAAATTTATAGTTTACAAATGGCTGCAATATGTTTGTTCGTTCATGTTTAACTTGCATTGATTCTGGGTTTTAGCGTATGGGGAGGTTAGCTTAGTATTTAGTGTTCGCTTTGTTTGACTCATATTGTTAAAATTTTTTGTTTAAACCATGGGATCTTGTGGTTTCATTCTTTCAGGAGATAACTGGGATTTCAGATTTCTTTTTAAAAAAAGTTACTGGTCTCAACCAAGGTCATTACAAGTCTTAATCAATTCCTTGGTCTCAGCAACTAATTACTGAATTTAAACCAACAGTTATGAACAAACAATTCCAAAACTAGTCAAATTATTTATTTAAAACAAAGCTATTTGACACAATTAGTTTTTAATCTTTGATCATTTTATCTTGTAGATCTACATATTCTCCTGCAAGATCGTTTAATATCCTCAAAAAAATTTAAGACATTTAAGTTTGTGCCAGCAAAATAGAAAGGTCTACATTAAAAAAGTAAAGATGCTAACATAATAAGCAATGTTGAAAATTATAGCTAGAATTCTATTCCAGAATGTAATCACGTCAATCATTATCTGCGAGGTCACTCTGTTCAAAATACCTGAAGAAAAACAATTAAAAAAAAGATATAACATTTACATTGAGGGACATTAGCAAAAACTACTTATTGAATTGAAAGGAAATTCTCTATTATATATCACAGTTCACTGCAAATAAGGATAGCCATTTGTTCTATATAAATTAGCCTAAGCTAATTTCTAACATCTGCTGCATTGTATTCTTGCGAGTCCTTTTCGGACTTCACTGATTTGCAGCTTTCAGTTTGGAAAAGAAAATTCTGACTACCTGTGCTGTTTCAAAAGCCTTCTTGCATGTGTTTCTGTCTTATACCCATCATTGTTCAAAAGCACAATGATAATTTCACATTTCCCCAAATTATACATTATCTATTACCTGCTTGTCCAATCTCTTAGCCAGTCTATACATGATCCCTTTACATTCTCCTCAGCTTACTTTCCCACTGAGCCATTGCAGCAAACTTGGACCTTGGCTAATTAGAGTCTATATCTGATGAGGTGATAATATCCAAGGCACTGATCCTTATGGAATTCCACTATTTACAACTAGCCATCCAGAAACTACTCATTTATCTCTATGCTCTATTTACTGTCTATTTACTAATCTAAGTCCATGCTAATATATCATCCTCAACCTTATGTAACAGTCTCTTATATGGTACTTTATCGAATGCCTGCTGGAAAATCAAATGTACTACATCCACAGGTTCTCCCTCATCTCCTTCTGGTTATACCCTCAAACAGCTCTAATAGATCTGTCAAACATGATTTCCTTTTCGTAAGGCCATATTGATTCTGCCTAGCACATTGTAATTTTCCATGTCCTTAATAGGAGATTCAGGCATTTTCCCTATTAATAATGCTTGGCTATTTTGTTTGCAGTTCCCTATTTCCTCTTTCCCTCCTTTCTTGAACATGATTAACTTCATTTCTACTTTATATTTTAACATTGAAACATGAATGGAATTATTGCTACATTAAAAAAATGAATAGAAAATAATATAATTACTGACAAAGTTAAATACTGCTGCTAGTACTTCTTACTATGGGTAGGAGATACCCCTCAGTTATGGGGTAAGACTCTCCAACTTGATAAATTCACAAGCTTGCAGAGGTGAAGTCTAAAGAAAGTTGTTAAATACCTGGCAACTAAACAAATCAGTAAATTCACTGCTGACAATTCTGTTTCTTCTGGGTTTTCCTAGAGAAAAAAAAGTGAAAATCATGGTATTTTGGTAGGTAGTTAGGAGGTGGGGGGGCGGTTGGTGGTGAGGTGGACTTTGGTGAGAAAGGACACGCTGGGATTTTTAAAATATACAAAATTAAATACATTTGTGTGGGCTGGTCATTTGAACTTTCTATGGAGATGATAATAGCTCAAGCAACCACCTTTCTTGGCTGTACAGATGGCAGACCAGATGGGCAAGAGGTAGTGGCTTAAAAAAAATGGCAGAGTAAACTTATCCAGCTCTTTCCTGCCATTCTTCTCATTCCACAAAGGTGCAACTGTCCAGCACAGGGTCACCTGTTCTATTATTTTGTTAGTTGTCAAGCATCTTCCATCCATCATTCTACACATACAACTCCATCTTTCTCCTTTTAGCTAGAGACAATAGCCTTTTTGTCATGTTTGTGACAAGCCACCAAGAATTCATCAAATAACCAATATCTCATCACTTTACAGCAAAGATAATATAAACCATTGAACAAAGGCCATTTGACTTTATGAAACCATAAGTTTCTGGAGAAGCAGTACCTATATGTTTACAGTATATAAAATTGACAAAACAGTTTACCATTTCTGTGGACCAACACTGGTGACTAAGCAGAGGTTCACCGATATTCCTTACTTTCAACATGTAAACTATCGTATAGTGGGGTCTGTTAGCTCAGCTGACTTGATGGTTAGCATATGGTTCAAAATAACATCAACAGCACAGGTTCAATTCCAGTTCTGGCTAAGGAAGACCTGGGACCTGACTCCTCACCCTACCCCTGAGAGTGGAAGGCAATGGAAAAACATTACTTGTCAAAAAAAACCTACCAAGAAAACAGCTCAGGATGAAATATCAGCAGAGAATAAACACTACTGTATCCTTGTACTATTGTATCCACACTCCCAGGATTTCTCTCTTATAGTAAAAGATAGGCAAGAGTATTAAGGGTTAGGGAACCAAAGCAGGTAGGTGGAATTAAGTTACAGATCAATCAATCTAACTGTATGCTAGAACCCCTTAAGAGGCTGAATGGCCTCTTTATTCCTATGTTCTAATGATCTGCTTGTTGTTGGCACTAGCAAATGGTGGCAGTATAAATCCCCCATTTAATGTGAGTAAGAGTATTAAAATGAATTAGTAACTTCATTTTTTTAAAAACCCACTGTAACGTGTTCATCAATTCTTCCCACAAAGTGTTCGTACTACTTTCAAGAAGAAACAATCATTGCAGCATCCTTTATCTTTCTAAAGTAGTAATGAAAAGAATTTTGAGAAATGAACAAAGTAGTACAAATGGTTCAGCTGGTTATGGCAGCAGCAGCTGATTCATACAGGCCAGGAAAGTAGCAGGTTCAATCCCTCATCTGTAGTCTGTCCTGTGTTCTTGGTCAGAATGGCAGTAAGGCACTATAAATAGGACTCAGTATTCATGGTTTGAATAAAGAAACTAAGAATAAAAAAGGGCTGTGGGCTTGGATAAAAAAGGTTCAGAAGTTCAGATTTCCTATTTAACATTATTGATTGGCAGAACCTCTGAAATAGATATATTCTAGCTCTTTTACCTTTTGCTAAATCGGTTGCATCAATCTCATCTACTGCATTGCCACCACATCCCCTGTGTGGCAATAAGTTTGCTGCTTAGTCTCCTGATGGCAATGTCCAGTTTTTTCTAATCTCTACTGTAACAGACAGCACAGTGACATAATGCACTGAAGCTTTTACCTACTGTGCCCTGGAGTAATACAATGTCAACTCACACCTGCAATAATACTCAGTAATTAACTGCAATAAATGCACTTTTGGCCTTGCAAGATGGAGAAACAATATTTGCTTGTGCACAAATAGGATACTGTGCCACATGAATATATGCATTTCAACAATGAAATGGTGCAATGATGAAATTCCATTATCGAACAAAACCATTTTAAAATTTCAAGCATTTACTGTATTTCCTAAAAAATCAAATACTTACTAGCTTAGCACGAACTGCAGAACATCTTCTAGCCAGCTGTCGAATAAGAGAATGAGCCTCAGGTAGTAGTGGCTTTTCTATACAGGCTAACAATGCATACAGCCATCTGCCCTAAGAAAAATTGAAACACAGCACTGACACAGCAACCCACATACATTTTTATAATTCTCAAGTGCAATGCAATATCTAATGTATAAAATAAAATGCTGCAATAAATCACTAGAACAATGAAGTCAATAGAGATTGTGCTGAAGGCTTCATGATGGACTAGTCAGACTATCCTTAGACTGTGGTGTACAACTTTGGTGTTAAATGGGACATAGATATGCTGTAGTTGGTTCAGAGAAGAGCAACACATTGAGAAAGATTAAAGGCTCTTAAGCTCCAGAATCCAACTAGGTGGTAGTTATAGAGGGATCTAACCATGCTCTTCACAATCCATATTAATGATCTACACATTGGTGCCAGGGGTATTGTCCACAGAGTTTTGCTAGTGTTAGAACCTTACATGAGAGAAAAAAACTACAATCTGATCCAGATGCAATGGGGGGAAAATGGGCACAAGATTTTGCTTTCTCCCCAAACTCATTCAATGTTTCTGCTCTCTCCCCAATATAGTAATCGTCTTTAACTAATGATCCTATCCCTTTTTAATTACTGTAATCAATTTAGCATCAATCACCACTTGTGGCAAAGCATACCACACTCCAATGACTTTGCAAGAGTCTACAATTTTATGTGGTAAGTTCTTATATCGAGATCACTGCCAGCTGACCTCAATTTATCAACTGTGAAAACACCTTGTTTACTCCTTTTATCATTTTAAAAACCTCTAAAAAATCCTACTTAATCTTGGGTTGAGAAAATACAGTCTTTGTTGTTTTAGATTTTCCTTGTAGCTCATGTCAATTATGTTATCATCCTGGTAAATCTTGTTAAGATAAATTAAGATCATTAGTTCAAGGTAAACTAGGTCAGAATACATTTAAATTAGTGCACAGTAAATAAAAATAAGAAAAAATGTCTTTACTCAAAAGATGTAAATGTTTGGAATAATCTATCTCCAATGTAATTGTGGATTACAATTATTATTCATCATTTATATAAACGACATAGATGACTATATGGGGGGTAGAATGAGTAAGTTTGCGGATGACACAAAGATTGGCCGGGTGGTTAACAGTGAGGTTGAGTGTCTTGGGCTACAGGAAGATATAGATGCGATGGTCAAATGGGCAGATAAGTGGCAGATGGAATTTAACCCTGAAAAGTGTGAGGCGATACACTTTGGAAGGAGTAATTTGACAAGGAAGTATTCAATGAACGGCATGACACTAGGGAGTTCTGAGGAACAAAGGGACCTTGGCGTATGCTTATCCATAGATCTCTGAAGGCGGAGGGGCATGTTAGTGGGGTGGTGAAAAAGGCATATGGGACACTTGCCTTTATCAATTGAGGCATAGATTACAGAAGTAGGGAGGTCATGTTGGAGTTGTATAGAACCTTGGTGAGGCCACAGCTGGAGTACTGTGTGCAGTTCTGGTCGCCACATTATAGGAAGGATGTGATTGCACTGGAGGGGGTGCAGAGGAGATTCACCAGGATGTTGTCTGGGATGAAACATTTAAATTATGAAGAGAAGTAGGATAGACTTGGGTTGTTTTCTTTGGAGCAGAGAAGACTGAAGGGCGACCTGATCGAGGTGTACAAGATTATGAGGGGCATGGACAGGGTGGATAGGGAGCAGCTGTTCCCCTTAGTTGAAGGGCCAGTCACGAGGGGACACAAGTTCAAGGTGAGGGGCAGGAGGTTTAGGGGTGATGTGAGGAAAAACTTTTTTTTACCTAGAGGGTGGTGATGGTCTGGAATGTGCTGCCTGGAAGGGTGGTGGAGGCGAGTTGCCTCACATCCTTTAAAAAGTACCTGGATGAGCACTTGGCACGTCATAACATTCAAGGCTATGGGCCAAGTGCTAGTAAATGGGATTAGGTAGGTAGGTCAGGTGTTTCTCATGTGTCAGTGCAGACTCGATGGGCCTCTTCTGCACTATGCGATTCTGTGATTGAATGTATGTCAGAGTCAGAGTCAAAGACGATAAGGAAGTTAAAATGTAATTGGATACAAAGCTAATTTGAGTGTACCAAAAAGTCTTTTCTTATCCTTAAACTTTTTTTAATGTTAAAATTATAATATAGAATTAAGTTTTTGATCAGGTACATCCATGTTAATAGATGGGTGGTAGCCAGTTGTCTTTAAAGATGCTGCATAGCATTGGTAGGCAAAGCAGTAGAGGATGGAAAAAATGTTTCAGTGCATAAGTAAATTATATACCTCCAATGATTTATACTCATTCGTTTACAACAACTTACAGTATACCAAACAAGTATTTGCAACCTGTTTAAAAAAAAAGCCACGTTTACCAGAGGCAAGAAATCACTTACTAATTCTGGATATAATTTTTTATCTCCAAACCAGTTGATTAGATATTCCAGGGCATTAAATACTGTGGGCTGGAAAAGAACAAAAAACAAATCATGACTAGTCTTTCAAAAGTGACTGAAGCTGAATCTGATACAAGGAGCAATTGTGTACTCTATATGGATATCTTGTATGAGATTTAACAAAACTGAAATTTTTCAACTACTGATTAACATGTTAAAATTGGCAACTGATTAAGCATAATTACCCATTAAGAAGTTACATGATGCTGACTATCCCTCTTCTGAATAATGGAAACACTACTGATTAAATGTAGTTGGATACTGGTTTTGATTTTCAGTTAGTATATAAACATGCTCATCATGAACACATTCAATACGAAACCAGCACCATGAAATGAACATTGACTGGTAAAGATAAAGGATTCTTCCATTCATGAGAAAGACTCTCAAATCTCTTACAATATTTACACACTTTATTAACTTGTCCTGAAATATCACTGGGAAACATTATACAAATTAAAAATGTTGATATTAATGGTGCACCCATTTACATTTTTGCCCAAAATATAAAATATTGTTTAGTTGCTTGGTTATTGCATCTCCACAGTCGCACAGACTGTTTACCCCTATGAATCAAAAGCCAATTCTGAAGCAGCACTAAGCCAGCTTTATTAACTGGTCTATGCTGAGGTAACATGTGGGTGCTTCAATAATCCCAGTTTAGGAAATGGAAAAACACAGCCAGGGACCCTCAAGATTATTTGAAGGCTGGGCATGTGTACCCGCATGCATGTGTGGACAGAGTTGTAACTCATCGGTTGAGGTTCAATTTAATAGAACAGCTTAATAATGTATAAAAAATAGACAATTCTGTAACAATATGAGTAGGGGAGCCAATACACCCACCTATGGATCTATACCTCAGCTACTAACTGCTTTCAGTATAAAGGGGTAATGGATTAAAACTCAGTGGGTAGAAAAGTCCTTTTGGAAACTGTAATATAATTTATTAAATGAAAAACGTCTCCACTGGTACTTGTGTCAAGTTTGAAGATACACTTTTATTGTATATAATTAAGGGCCACTTCTTCACCCTGAAGTAAAACTGCATTTTTATTGGAGTATTGCAGGAATACTAGAGGTGTTTTCAAGTATTCAGGTATTTGAGTTTCATAATTGTATGTATTTGCAAATTGCATGTTTGATCAGGAGAGGATTATACAATGTAATGAAGATTGCATTATTGTGTTGATATATTGTTGGAAATAAAATACATATTTGTTAAAAACAGAAATTAATGTAAAATAGAATAAATTAGAATGAGATTATTGAATCCCAACATCCCACAAACAAATTAAGTTCAGTTCCATTTGCAATTACTCAGATATTGAAGCAGTCCATGTCCAAATGAAGAAAAACCTGAATAACATTCAGGCTTGGACTGATGAGTGGCAAGTAACACTTACAGCACATAAGGGTCAGATAATAACTATCTCCGAGAAGGGAAAGTTGAACCACTCCCCATATCATTCAACGGTATTACAATCATTGAATCCCCATTATCAACATCCAGGGGTTGACCACTGACCAGAAACTTAACTAGACCAGCCACATAAATATTGTGACTATAAGGGTAGTTTTGAGGGGGGTATTCTGCAACAGATGATTCATCTCCTGACTCCCCAAAACCTTTCCACCATCAAGCAGGCACAAGTAAGGAGCGTGATGTAACACCCACCACTTGCTTGGGTGAGTACAGCTCCAACTACACAAGAAGTTTGACACCATTCAGGACAAAACAGTTTGTTTGATCAGTACCCTTTGGTGGGTGGAGTTTTAACTCAAACCTCAGGGCAGGCAGGAGAATAATTACATTATTGAAAATGAACGAGCTGCAAATGTACCTATTCCTGCTTTAACCAGAGCAGGTTTAGGTTAGGAATTATGATAATTAAGTGAGACACCATGACTCAGCTTTTCAGCTATTTGTCTGTAACACTTCCAGAAAGGGTTTCCTAGGCCTCTGCTAGATCCAAAAGGTTAAGTGTTTTTCCAACACTGCTTGTGGGCCAGGAGGAAGAAGTGCTTCCTCACTGCCCTCCAAGCAAAGCTGCAACAACCAGATGATCCCACCCCTATTCTCCATTTCTCCCTCACCCTTGAAGTTTCCATCTCCATCCCATTCCTCACTGTGCCCAGCTGTGATCTCATGGCCACTTGCAAAATTTGGCCATCCTGAATACAGCAGGTCTGCCGCGGGATGATTTATTGTACTACAGTCCTACGCTTTTCAAATGATATAATGCAGCAAATATTATTTTGGTAAGGTGTAGTTATGTCCTTTTAGGTCAGTAAGGTTCAGGGCAAATTTGAGTTTAATTATTGTTGACAGATTTGAAAGTGAGGCTAGATTCCAGCTCCGAAGCATTCTGTATTTTAAAATTATTGAGCACCTATAATAAAGTAGGATATCTGTTGTGCAACCTGTGTCCTGATGCACCTTTTAAAAACATATTACTAGTCTATCCCCTATGGTATTGCTCACAAGATGTACTGTTTTAGAAAGAATGAGGTTTTATATCAAAGAAGAATGCAATATTCTGCTAAACTGCAACAGTATTCCTTAAAGGTCACAGGACTAATTATTTTAAGTAAGCATAACTTCAAAGATCAAAAGTCAGAGTTTATTTATTGCTTGGTTTATAAACTTTTGAGATTAGAATGTACTTGCAGCTCAGAGAGATCCAACACTTTATGATTGTTTGATCTTGAGGCTGTAGATCAGAACTTGTATCTTTATGCCTAAAGTTCTTCCAAAATCAGCATTTGCTTACTGCTAAAAAAGGAAGAAAAAATGAAATCTGCACATACCTGACTCATTCTGCTGACAATACTCAACAAGGGAGGAAATCCCACCTGTAAAACAGACCAGCCACTTATAGTAACTCAAACTCACCATATTAATTTGATTTTGATCTAATTCTCAAAGGAAAGCAAAAATCTAAATAATACTAATGGAAAATTCTAAAAGTGTTTTTGTCCAAAGCAAAAAGCACAAAGATACAAACATCAGTTACATGTTACAATGCATGTTTCTTACACAACTACTAAACACTACAATAAGGATTTCACAGGTCCCCAATTAGGTTGCCAGCAGAAGAACTGAAGATGATGCATGAGGACCAGAATTTTCAAATGATGGTTCCTGCCAAAACGGTGGGATCTGTAGTGGGTCTGGAATCCATTGTGATTTGCAATGGGCTTTGCTGTGGCTCGTTAACTGAGCTTTGACATTAGTCAGGAAACCCAGAGCGGGTGATGCTAATCAATAATAGGTGGGCTGACAAACTGACTCTATCAAAGGAAGGATTTCTACAAGGTATGCTGGGATGTGTCAGAAGGGCTGAATAGCATATGGATTTTTGAAGCTGCAGCAACACAGGAATGGAGAGAAGACTTTTACTTGGAGTTTCTGCTGCGAGATCTGAGGGACTGCAGCGAGGTGTGTGGAAGTGGACAGCCTCTCCAGCTAAGCAGCGATGCATGGCAGAGGCCAAGGAAGTCAGCAACAGAAGTGTGGTCCCTCCAACCTGGAGACAGTGCACCAAGAAGTTCTAGGACACTAGGAGGGCATGACATAGGAATGGTGTTCCAATTGACTTTCCGAGCATACACCTACTTAGCATTTCTCAGGACCAACACACCTTGCAGCTCCACACATTTCCCTCTCTCCAGGCACCTCACACCCTTCTGAATGTCTAGCACTCACCTTGATCCTATTTCCTTCTCACACCCATGCCTCACAGACACCGTCCCCAAATGTCCATCCTCCTAGCCACACAAGTCATTTCTAACACATAACTCTTTGCTTTCTCTCCTTGCATAAGAGACCACACTTCAGGGGCAAGCAGAGACCTATGGCAGGGTGGGCAGGGCATTGGCCCACCAGTGACAGGCACCTTAATGGCCACTAGCAATGGCCAACCTGCTTCACTGGAAAGGAGGAGATCTTGTTCCAGGTGGCTGTCAATGTCAGTGGCCATCTACTGTGAAAGCCTGAGCCTCCTGGTGCTCACACATGTCGAGAGAATGAATTCTCTGCCTGTAGACATGTGTTTGGGGTTTTGCCTCCTTGGACTTGTGTGCCCATCCTTTCTGCCCTGTGAAGCACCACGTAGCTGAGGGGAATGTAGCTTGTTCTTTATCAGAGGTGCAAGATAGAGTCATGCTCTATCATGAAGGCTGATAGCAGGGAAGCGCAGCTGATAGAAGTGCAAGGCAGGTGAACTGATTTCCAAGAAGTTTGCAGTTACCCGTCAAGCAGTGAAAGCACTCTGAGAAAGGCTCTCAACTAGACATGGCTGAAGCTTCTCCATTTCACTAATTAAAGGCTTCCCAGTCTGTCAGTTCCACTGAAGAAGCACAGGTTGCTGTACACTCACCTAGTTGACCCTGGAGAGCTGCTAACATCTCAAGAAATAGATGCACTGGCTGTTAAAGCCCAAACGCTTGGTTAAAATTGTAATTATCTATTCAAATATTTAAATTACTTACCCAATAGCTGCACAGGGGATCCCTGGTTGCCTTCACAGAAACATAGAAAATAGGAGTAGGAGTAGGCTATTCTGCCGTTCGAGCTGCTCCGCCATTCATTATGATCATAGCTGATCATCCAACTCAATAGCTTGCTCCCGCTTTCTCCCCATATCCTTTGAACCCTTTTGTTCCAAGAGCTTTATCTAACTCCTTCTTGAAAACATACAATGTTTTGGCCTCAACTACTTTCTATGGTAGTGAATTCCACAGGCTCACCACTATCTGGGTGAAGAAATTTCTCCTCATTGGAGTCCTAAATGGTCTACCCCATATCCTCAGACTGTGACCCCTGGTTCTGGACTGCCCCACCATTGGGAACATCCTTCCTGCATCTACCCTGTCTAGTCCTGTTAGCATTTTATAGTTTCTATGAGGCACCCCCTCCACCCCTCATTCTTCTGAACTCCAGTGAATGTAATCATAATCGACTCAATCTCTCCTCATATGTCAGTCCCACCATCCCAGGAATCAGTCTGGTAAACCTTCGCTGCACTCCCTCTATAGCAAGAACATCCTTCCTCAGATAAGGAGACCAAAACAATATTCCAGGTGTGGTCTCACCAAGGCCCTGTATAACTGCAGCAAGGCATCCCTGCTCCTGTACTTGAATCCTCTCGCTATGAAGGCCAACATACCATTTGCCTTCTTTACCGCCTGCTGCACCTGCATGCTTACCTTAAGCGACTGGTGTACAAGGACACCCAGGTCTCATTATACATTCCCCTCTCTCAATTTATAGCCATTCAGATAATAATCTGCCTTCCTGCTTTTGCTACCAAAGTGGATAACCTCATTTATCCACATTATACTGCATCTGCCATGCATTTGCCCATTCACTCAGCTTGTCCAAATCACACTGCAGCATCTCTGCATCCTCCTCACAGCTCACCCTCCCATCCAGCTTTGTGTCATCTGCAAATTTGGAGATATTACATTTAGTTCCCTCACCTAAATCATTAATATATATTGTGAATAGCTGGGGTCCCAGCACCAATCCCTGTGGTAGCTCACTAGTCACTGCCAGCCATTCAAAAAAGAAGATGGTTTATTCCTACTTTTTGTTTCCTGTCTGCCAACCGGTTTTCTATCCATCTCAATACACTACACCCAATCCCATGCCCTTTAATTTTACACATCAATCTCTTATGTGGGACTTTGTCGAAAGCCTTCTGAAAGTCCAAATAAACCACATCCACTGGCTTCCCGTCATCAACTCTACTAGTTACATCCTCGAAAAATTCCAGTAGATTTGTCAAGCATGATTTCCCTTTTGTAAATCCATGCTGACTCTGTCTGATTCTGCCGCTGTTTTCCAAGTGCTCACCTATTAAATCTTTTATAATGGACTCTAGAATTTTCCCCACTACTGACGTCAGGCTGACTGGTCTATAATTCCCTGTTTTCTCTCTACCTCCCTTTTTAAATAGTTGGGTTACATTAGCTACCCTTCGATCTTCAAACCCACCCAGGTGAAACCTGGAAGTGGGTGGGGTGGATGAGATGATGCAGAGATCCCAATCTGATGCAACGTTTAGGGGATTTAATTCCCCAAACGTACCCTAACCTATCTCCCCTTGTCTGGGAAAACTACACCCCTCACCCCACCATTGAGGAAAGAGAGTAGAAAAACTGAGTTTCTTAAACAAATTTCTCTCTACTGTATGTACTCAAAGTTACAATTTACTTTCAGGTTTAACAATCTTTTGCCAAAAGTGCCAGCTATTTTGCAGCTTAAATTGCTGCTTTTTACTGTGGCATGCACAGCTTTTTGTTATTTCCTTTGATGGTCACATTATCCTGGCTCCGTTTGGTATGCATGCTAAGCATCTGTCATAACAAATGTTCCAGACCCACACGTTAAACGTGAAAGCGTCTGCACTTGTACTGATGAATAAGCACTGCGGCTTGTGATTGCCAAATCTGGATGAGGGTCATTTCACAACTGACCTGCTACTAAATTGGCAAGATATGCTCACCGTGCAACACATATGAAGAGCATCCAAGTGTCACTCTTCTACTTTTGATATGCATCCTTCTCTTGCAGCCATAAAACAAATACATCAGCAGCTGGCACTAGTAATTTGTTTTTGCTGTAAGGCTCAACTGTTACTGATGCCAGATGTTTATTAATGCACCAAAGCTTCAGTAGTAGCATGTCTTCCAAAAGTACAGTCTACTTTTTTGCTTTCCTAAGGCCCATCTGGATCCAACTGAACTAGATAGTTGTTTTTTCATACTCAATGCCACTGGCTATTATGGCAGCATAAAGTAGAGGTAAAGAATTGCAATTTTATAGCAAGTGATCACGTTTCTCAAAGCTCTCTTCTTTAATTATTTCTAAGGGTAGTGATTGGTGTCATGAAGGGTTTTGTTTTGTTGATCTTTAGGTCAATACTTTGTCCCTGAAGACAAAATACATATGAATCTGCATAGGAATATATTCCTATACTTAACAAATAGCACAAGATGTGTCAAGATTGCTAATAGATATAACAGGTACTTTATTGAGGCATCTTCAATCAGTACAACTTCTTCCAATGATAATTATGATTTGCCCCATTCTTTTAACTAGTTTGGTGATTTTAAAGATTTAAACCATCATAAAGTCAGGTTAAGATTGAAACTAAAGAAAGATTTCCGAAAAGTGGGTTTGAAGTAGTTTCTAACTTTCTGTATTGTTGAATTTAACTTTGTTCCCTTGTGCTTGTGGATAAATAAGTAACAATGTCCAGAAAACTTGACTACAAAACATAAATTTCTACTGCTGTGGGTAATATACCTTTGTGTGCAACCTGGTGCAAGCTTGAAATAGGAGCCTTTAACTTTGATACACCCCTCCCACCCTGTAAGTTTGATGTGGCCACATAACATCTGTGTAACAGGAAGATGAGATACTGAATTTGAATGAAACTGACAGCAGTGCAAAAAAATTGCTAAGCCTCAAGACTGTTATCAGTTCCAAGTTTAAAAGAGATCTCATTTATTTAGCAGAACACAAAGGTTTACTTGATACCAATCACCACTGCATGGAGGCAGCTGATTTCTGGTTGTGCTTAGTGTATGATGAAAATAATCACCTGCACATAGTCAATGCCTGGGTTATCAGGCTCATCAGTGATTGGTGATACAGATGAATCCAAGTACAATTTTTCTCCAAGACAGAATTTTTTCCATCCTTCTTCGTCATCAGGTGTTGGCTGTGAAGTTAACAGGAATTTCAATTAATTCAGAAAAATGATTTATCAACTTGAAGAGAACCACTATCTATCTATTTATATAAAAAAAGGATACTTCAATCTTAAACAGCACATCGAGCATGCTAAATGAATGAGGCCATTCAGCTGTCACTAGATGGCAGCAAGATATTGCTGAATAATGTTTTTTCTTTATAACCAATAGGTGCTATGTGCATTGTGATAGCTTTAACCAACCTATACTTTACACAAAATAACAAATCAAGATTATACTGTCTGCAGGAAAAGATCTGCATTTACCTATTGGTCATTGTAACAAAATAAGAAAGACATGGAACGTGAGCCATAGGCTTTTGAAACTTTAGTATCTACAGTAGCATTACAATTATAAAATGTATATTATATAAAATATCAGAATGACAAGGCAAGGTACTACAGCTTTTAAAAAAAAAACATTGCTCTTAATCAGGAATGGCTCCCAGCCTTTAAGGAAATAAGGCAGGGAATTAGTTCAGTAATGGAGAGGAACTGAAAGTGAGTAGGCTGGAAAGTAATCCCTGTTAGCATCTTGATGATCGCTGCACTTAAAGACATAACTGATGTGGGTGAATAAACCTCACTTGTTTAAAGCTCTGGGCTGTGTGTCTAATTAACCACTAAGTCCTGGACCTGCTTCAACTCCTTACATTATGTAAAATATTTCAAGCACACACTCAGTTATAGCAGTTGTAAAATTAACAACATTCCTCCCTTGCCTTCCTGAAGATGTTGACTCCTTGCTAGGGTAGAGCTGCATGGGTGCTAGTCACGCTCTAATACTTCACCCAAATTACTATTCTTTACGCACAATCATAGACCAAGAGTCTAGGAAGTAGGCAGGTTATTCAATAGTGGAAGGCATCAGAATCAAATCCAATACTGTCCTCAACCTATACTCTCTCACACAGGAGTCCTTTGGATAGCAATCAGGATCTGTAACTCAACCCTCCTCCTCCAGTCCCACCATAAATCAGCCAATTCAGTACACGCTCAGTGGCTGAATTCGGAACCTACATAGGGTTCAAGTATGCTTTACACTAACCAACTGATTCCTAAAACTACCCATTTGAACAGCCTGTTTAGAGGAAGGTTTAAGATACATCTATGGTGATTTACATGTGTTTAATTTTAAGAATAAAACGGTTAAAATTTGTCAGTGCCATTAACTTGGGGCAGTGCTCATGATTCCAGATCTGCAAGCAGCAGGCAAAAATTTGTGTTGCTTCCTCATTATAATGAGGGGAATCATAGGCACAGTGGTAATGTCGCCGGACTAGTGATCCAGGGACCCAGGCTAATGCTGAGGACATGATTTCAAATCCTACCACGGCAGCTGGTGGAATTTGAATTCTGGAATATAAAGTTGGTGAAACTATCATCAGTTGTTGTAGAAATCCATCTGGTTCACTAGAGTCCTTTAGTGAAGGAAATCTGCCATCTTTATCTGGTCTGGCCTAGATGTAACTCCAGACCCACAACAATGTGGTTGACACTTAACTGCTCTTGACTTAGCAAGGTGAGTTCAAGGCGGGGGGTGGGGGGCAAATGCTGGCCTTGTCATCAACACCCACATCCTATGAAAGAATAAAGAATGATTGTGCTGTGTACCCTAGTGCAACCTGCACTACTGGCTGTCTGCATGTGCACTAGGTGTATAAGAACCTCAAGAGTAGCATGTACTCCACTAGCCTCCTGCTCTTCAAGGCAGTCTGTACCTCTTAAAAAGAAACTGCACTGCAACACAAGTCTGAAAAAAATTGAAACAGATGCATTCAAAGTGAAGGAAAATGAAGCACCAGCCTTGGAAGAAGGCTTTCACATTCACAGATGCAACCCTGGATGCCTTAGTCACAGAGGTGTATAGAAGGAGAGAGACCATTTTATTGCTGAGAGGCTAGTAGACCCTAAAGACATGTCAGCAGAAGAGTGTGGGAGCAGGTGGACAGGGAGGGTCAATGTTCAAAGAATCTGGCCAGGAGGACCTGATAATACTACAGAAAGAAGTTTAAAGACCTCTTAAGGTGGTCAAGGTCAGTGAATGTATCATCACACCACCTCTCATACCAAACTTGCAGCTTGTCAAGCTGCCCAATGCCCCATCAGCCACCCACCTGTTCTTAGTATCATTCAGAATTTACAACCAAGATTCACATACAGCACCTTACCCATACACTTTCCAAAGATGCCAGCCTCATACCCAAATCTCATTACCTCCAAAGAGCTCCAGTTATTCAGCTTTGGCACATACATCACCCAGACAGAGTGTCACAAAATTAGACATGCTGCCCTCTCTTTTGCAGAAGGCTGCAAAAGGGGAACAGTGCGGGCAGGGGTTTGGGGAGTGCCTCCAATACTCTGTTCAGTCACTGAGAAGATGGTGTTCAGGATGATGGGGTCAGCAATACAGAGCGTTCAACATCCAATGCTGCTGAGAACATTGGGGGACAGTGAGTTTAAGCCTTATGTCCCTTCTCAACTCTCTATTCTCATTCTTCCTTTAAATTGAAAGTTGCCAATTATGTGATCATAGACCTCTTGATTTCCACAACCCTGCTTTTATGTTTTCAGATACCCAAGATCTGCACAACCTCTATGAAGCCAGGAGGAAATTAGTAATTACACTAGTAATTAGGAAGTATCATCACTTGATCTCACAATCCCTGCCATCTGTGGTGCATGTAGCTTAGAGGCTAATATAGAGTCATGGTAAGTCACCAAACACATAGCTAGATCAGCTCACAAGAGAGCATGGTCACATGAGTTCTGCTGCAGAAGACTCAGGTAAGGATTTCAATCGTACAGTATGCTGCAAAGCCCTGACATTGATCTACACAGAGATGTTAGTATATTGGCAAGCCTGCCAGATAGTCTGTTGTCACTGTCAAAGAACATGGAGCAGTCCGGCAGAGGGAACATGCAAGGCTTGGAGTGCATCCATTCCTCCAAAGTGATGGCCAACTCTATGACTGTACTAGCAGACCCCACAATGATGGGGCATCTGGCGGCTGCTACCTCAACTTCTATTGTAGCACAGATGGAAGCCACTCAATGTCTCACTGCTACAGTGAAAACTCAGATAGAGAGCATGAAGTCCATACCTGCTCTCACACAGGCTCAGACTGCTGCCATGATTGCAGTAGATACCAGAGCTCATAGTGACATGCAGACTGTAACAGCAGCCCAGCAATCAGTCCTCCAACAGATTACTAGGATAGGAAGGTGCCGCCCCCAGTACAGGCTGTGATACCACAGAGGGTGAACCTGCTATCCTCTCTCAAGATGACAGCATTTGTGTTCCCATCACAACCACACCACCAGTGCTCTTGCTGCTGCTTCTGAACCAGCTGAGACCACTGCTGCCAATGCCGAACTGGTGCAATAAGGGCATAATAGAAGGGCATCTGCAGTTTCCCATGCAAAGTCAGCATTCTTCAACCAGCTATGCTCCAGCCACTAGGATAGCACTGCATAGGAGCACTAGGACTGGCAAAAGCACATGCAGGAATCAGGTGAAAGTAAGAGAACTGCTCTCTGGAAATCCTTAGCAGGTACCATCTTCTGAGCAGACAGAAGACTGTATCTCTCTCTGTATCCTCTGGTCTCTGTCTTGGCCAAGTTGCGGACCACAAGGCATTACCACCACAGCCCTTGTATCTGGGTCAGAAATTCCTCTGCCCTCCCTGCCTGGAAGGACCAAAATGCCAAAAACACAGCACATTTACTTAGGCTGATTTTGTGGAAGTAAAGCAAATCAAAAGCACCTCACCTACAACTTACTAAATGAACCTTTAAGTAATGCTGCTGCGGGGCCCATTTTGCAGCTGACAGCTTGACCTTTGTAGAACGACAGCTGAATTTGTGCAATGGATCTGCTTGGTCCAAACTTGGTAGATGGGCATCATATCAGCCAGTTGGGCTGTGTGACATCAGGATAGCACCAAATCAGTTGCTTCTGGCACAAGCAGGAGATGACCATTCAAGATGGCATGCCAAACCAGAAGCAGCTGGGGACTCAGCACACACCAGCAAAAAGGGTACTCAGCTTCCACAGCATAGTCTCCAGAGATGTGCAGAGACCAAATTTGTGCCCACAATTTCTTTCCCAAAATGTCAAATTCAAATTTATTCTGGATCTGATTTCTTTTTTTAAAAAGTGACCCTTTGATGAAAATTGCAACATATATATGATGCATTAATAGGATAACAAGCTTTTCTAAAGACGTGGTCATGAACATTTCCAATGCTACTCTTTAACTCACACACCAATAGAAAGAGTGTTGGATCAATGCAAACCACTTACCAGCATTACATTACTATCCAAAGGCTGTGACTTCCAATGATCCCTGTGTTTAGCTATACTCTGGGGAAAACCAGAAATAAAAATTAATGTCATTATTTGAAAATACAAGCATCATTGTAGTGAAATGAAAAAAAAAACAAACCCTGCTAGAAGATCAGTATATTGTAATAAAATTATATTTTCAGGTTAGCATTTATCTAGCTCTGATGTTTGGGGCCACATTCCATATTCTCAGCTTATCCTGCAACATTTAACATTACTATCGTACTCCATAGCACAGAAACATCCCAATGGCTACAATCATTCCAATATGCACAATTTTAATTTTTGAACTACATGTTCAAATATCTAAGGCAAAAACTCTTTTTGTGAGCCTTCCTAGGTATATTTTTAAATCTACTGAAACTGCATATATTCCACATACTTGGCTATATTGTAAGGAACATACCTTTTTATTTCTGTTGGACTGTTGTAAAGGACATATCTTTTTATTTTCTTTATTTTCTGTTGGACTGTGGATTAAAATTACAATGGCTGCAGTTTGAAAGACATGTCCACTGGAACAGTGAGGGATTTTTACACAATGTTGCTGTCCTGGAACAGAGTGTGCTGTGAAAGACAGGATGGTGCCGAGGAGGAGTCCAGTCAAATGGGGAACTGCCTGGCAACAATGTTTTAATTGGCTCCTGACCAGATGGCCAGGTTTTGTGTGAGAGCAGTGTAGCGGAATAGCTCCTAGCCTGAAAAGAAAAAGACCTAAAACCTTTTGTTTCTCTGTGTGGAAGATTCCACTAATTCCAAAATAATAGCTAGCTGGCTTTTTCTCCTCATGTCTCTATAACCTGCTCTCTCTGAAAGCCCCTGCCAAGTGGCAAAGGGGAAAATCACTGTTAGAGACATTGAAAGGCAAGTGTTCAACCAGTGAACTAAATACTGAAAGAGCTGTAAGACCATTTCGTGTCATCAACAAGAACTGAAAGGAATTTGAAAGACATCGATCAAAATCACCCATCAAATCCTGTACTCCAGAATTGGTGCTATTGAACTGTTTTATGCCACCCTTAAAATCCATGTTTTTGTTTGTCTTATATGTATGTGAATAGGGATTTAAGAAGGGGTAGAGTTTAGGTTACAGAGTTAGAAATTAGCAGTTCATATTTCTTTCTTTTGCCACTAGTTAAATGACAGTTTGCTCAATAAACAGATATTTTCTTATTAAGTTTATAAATCTGGTGCTCATATTCTGTTAACCTAAATTAAACAGTTAGGTAGAATTGGGGCAAGCTGCTGGTTTGGTCAAACTTTTCACATTTGTCGCGGCTCGGGGAACAGTGGGGCTTGATATTACAGCATATGGTCCCAAGTGAGTCGTGACAATATACTAAACACTTTACAATTGGAACGAAATATACAATGCCACAGAATTACAGAATGAATCATTATTAGAATGTACTAATTAGAAGTCACACTATTTAACATAAAGCTTATTTTTAAATGGAGCATTGCCTGCTGGCTGGAA
Organism: Carcharodon carcharias; assembly: GCF_017639515.1. Lineage (NCBI taxonomy): Eukaryota > Metazoa > Chordata > Chondrichthyes > Lamniformes > Lamnidae > Carcharodon > Carcharodon carcharias. The sequence continues at coordinate 50,912,943 of NC_054486.1, forward strand.
AATTAATATTCCTTTTTTATATAATGTAATTTTGAATGCATTTTCACCCCTAAGTTCTTAAATATCCACACAGGTATTTTTACAAAGGAAGTATATTACCTGTCGAAGGATTGAAAAATTAGCTACTTGCTGCTGCTGCCATCGGAGACTGGGAGAAAATCCTGCGGGGGCAGGTTGACATCCAGAAAGCTAAAATATATAAACTGAATTATGATAAATATCTAAAATGTGCAGCAATATGATAATTTAAAATAACTCTACTTTAACTCTGATAAATATAGCTGCATTTCTACATAAAAGGAAACAGGGATGGGTTAGGGTGACTGATTTTTCTACATATGAAAAGATAACTATTAATTATATTTCTGTTTTGAAATATAATGGAACTATCTCCTGTTTATAAAAAAAGACAATTACGTGAAAAGACAATAAGGGTGAGGTTGCACTGGTGATATATATGGCAAGACATCAACTAGACTTCTGCATAGTGCTTCTTGAGCAACTACTTAGCTTTTTGAATTGCAATCCGCAGTGCATTCTTTAAAAGATTAACTTCTTAAATTTTGGGGCAGAACAAGAGGGTATAGAAAAATGTTTTGGCAATTTCAATAAAATATTATATTATTTTGAATAAGTTTACTGTAGCTAATCACCATAAATAGATACAATTGTGACAATGCACTTTTTAACTTTGCAAAGCCAACTCAAGGAAAAACATGCATCTTATTCAGCACAATCCCATACTTCACAAGCACAAACTTCAAAATAAATTAATTTTAGATTCTAGATATGGACAATGAGCAAGTTCAGTTTACTTTCAAAATGTACACAAAGTAGACAAATTTCATTAAATAGATTCAAGGCTGAGTTAGACAGATACTTGATCGAGAAGGGAATCAAGGGTTATGGGGTGCAGGCAGGAAAGTGGAGTTAAGGCCACAATCAGATCAGCCATAATCATATTGAATGGCATAGCAGGGTTGATAGGCTGAATGGTGTATTCCTGCTCCTATTTCTTATGATCATATGTATAACACTAAAGGACACAAAACTCAAATAAGTATCAAGAAAAACATCATACTCCAATAAACATTAACATTTTTGTTGTAGTTCTTAGTAAGAAGAACATACATTTACATAGCAATTTATCATCCCCTTAGTCCAAGCTCTAAAGCACTGTTCAAAATAGGTTAGTTTTGAATTGCAATCACTATCATTAAGCAAGCAATTTGCACACAGCAAGCTCCAACAAACAGCAACTGAATGGATGACCAGTTAACTTATTTTGATGGCCTTGGTTGAGAGAGGAATGTTGGCCAGGGCACTGAGAAAACTTACTGATCTTCTGTGAATAGCCACTTGAGCAGGCTAAACATCTCATCCAAAAGGCAGTTCTAACATTGCAGTACACGCTCAATACTACAGAGAAGTGTGTACCTAAAAATATATTTTCTGGGGAAAATAAAGCTAATTCTGCTTCAATTTTTATTTAAAATAGTGCTTATTGTAAAGGTACAGCATTTTTGACCGTCAGTTTCATCTTTCCACTAATTTTACTAGTTGCTATAAGCCAAAAGTAGACAAGGAACAATGTAAAAAATTATAAAAAGATCCTTAAAAAGAAAGGTCCTACAGTTTTCAAGTAATATATCCAATTATTGTACTTACTGAAACATTCACTGTCTGATTCCTTTTCAACTTTCTTGGGTCAATTTTTGCCACTACTACTTCAGGACATCTTGATGCTTCAATCCTGAGTGCAAAAATTGAGATACAACTTCTAAATTACAACTTGTAGGTTAAACTGTAAATGAAGAACATAAAGCAAAATCACATAATTAAATTTTTCTTATTTAGCGATATTCATCTGTGTTACAGTTGAATGTGCATTATCTACATGCCAATTGTCCACCATGTTAGGGGATAACATTTATGAGAAATTGAAGAACCATGCTTCTTTAGCTATTTGTATTCCACTCATCTTCATTCCCATACTTAGATTGTTATTTCATGCATGCATGGCCACATTTTGGGGTCTGATTTTTATGATCCACCTTTGGGGAAGGAAAGCAGGGAATTCCCCACCACTATGCTGGATAATCAAGATTGTACTGAATTCCCAATTTCCAAAGGAGCAGTTAACTGATCAAGGTACATTACAGAGTGTTACTTTGGTTCACAAATACTATACAAATCCATGTTGAAACTAAAAAGTGCTTAATATGGCACAATAGGTTGTTGAGAGTTGAAAAAGTTCAGAGTTATATTTAAATTATGTTAGGCCAGATTGCCTTTTTCTTTAGGTCATTTTAAAAAATTCATTCATGGAACGTGGGCATCGCTGGCTAGGCCAGCATTTATTGCCCATCCCTAATTGCCCTTGAAAAGGTGGTGGTGAGCTGTCTTCTCGAACTACCGCAGTCCATGTGGTGTAGGTTCCAGGCATTTCAGAGTCAACCACGTTTAACCTACTAACATCCTCACCCTCCGATCTCCATGGCCATGTATCACCTACAACAAAGAAAAAAGTGACCACTTCCCAAGCCTCCACCCAATGCCACATTAAGTTGATAAATGGTACCAGGCAAAAGTTGGATTCTGAAGCTGGAAAGCATATCTAAATTTATACTTAATACAGCAGTTACAACTCAAGTTGCAATTCAAGCAATGTAAAACAAACTTTATTGGCCTTATATTTTACTTGCTTTGCATCTTAAGTTATGTCAAATATTTAATTGCAATTTAGTCAGTTCTTCCAATTTTACTTACTGGACTCTTTTCAAGTATTCTTGAGGTGTTCTGGGTGGTACACTAGGGTCAAAGTCTTCAATGGTATCCCAGTCGTCCACAGGCAATTGCCTGGGCATTAGATCTTCTTCAAAATTCATTTCTGTTAAACTTTGCCCACACCATAAAGAAAAATTAAACTTTAGAATTGCATCTAATTCCCCAAATAGTCATAAAATTCATGCTATATGCAAATCATTAAATGTGGGTACAAAAGTTTAGCACTGGGAACCTCAGAAGAGGAAGACCATAATCATCATCATTAGTGCTTGCAGGTACATTTTTAGCAATTTATTTTTTGATCAGGGTACATTTTTAGATCCGTTCATATTTGAAAAGTGTACCATTGCAAAAATGCATATTACGTCAAAGTGATTAAGATATTTAAAGAATCAGGTACTTCCTATTCTGTTCTATGGTACTAAAGATTTTGCACATGACTGAATGAATATCCATTGAAAACATTATGCTTTTGTGACCAAATTTTACTAAAGGTGATGCCTGTACTCTTTTACATGAGGAAATGGATCCTCCATCTCAAAAAAACTGGTTTAAAAACATGCTTTCAGTTTCATACTCTTGTTTTCTGTGAGTTAGTAAAATTCCCAAAACTTTGTTCGCATCAATGATTTGTTGGGGCAAGTGGGATCATAGCTATAAACATAAATTAATGCACCAAAAGAAAAATTGCACGTGACTGTGTCTACTGGTATTGCCCCAGAAGACAGATGAAGACAGGTCTGGGAGGTATGTAATAAAAACACAAAATGCTGGGAATGCTCAGCAGCTCAGGCAGCATCTGTGGAGAGAAACAGAGTTAATGTTTCAGGTCGAGATGACCTTACATCAGAGGTGCATGTTGGACTGAGTTAAATAAATAAACCATTCCAAATTGTTTCCTTGGTCAATCATCTATGTGGATTCTTGCTGTGTGCAACATGGCTGCTGCATTATCCTACAGAAGCCACTACAATAGAAAAGTAATTTCAAGCAGTGCATCAAGGCATTTCTGCAAGATGTGATGTTCCTTTGTAAATTCAAAACCTTTTCTCTTTAGGCAATAGGCCAAGACCCACATTCTGACATCAGAGGCTGAAAAGTGAACTAAAAGCATTTAGTACAAATCTCAGAATGGGAAAATCAAAGGTCAGTAGTACTGGTTATTTCCATGAAAAGACATGGAATATTGTCTTTATGAAGATATGCTGTGCAGATTATTTTTCTTTATTCTTTTTCATTCATGGGACGTGGGCATCACAAGACCAGCATTTACTGTCCATCCCTAATTACACTTCAACTGAGTGGTTTATAGACTCCACCCCTTCCTTTGCTACTTCAGAGAATACTTAAGAGTCAACCACATTGCTGTGAGTCTGGAGTCACATATGGGATGGCAAATTCCCTTCTCTAAAGGACATTAGTAAACCAGGGTTTTTTTTTAGAACAACAAATTGAACCCCATGCCCCCAGAGAATTCATCTGGGCCTCTGGATAACTAGTCCAGTGACATTACCACTACGCCACCGTCTACCTCAAGCTGCGGATATTATTCGAACTATTTATAGACTCTTTCACAGAGTTGGCATGTTTATCAGTAACAGAAAGCTGAAAGCACTAAGAGTGTGGATTAAACTCGAGATCATGAGAATACTGGAGACATTCTGTGTTACAGCTGGTGCCACTGGATTCCCCATCACATGTGAGTGAAATGCTGAATCAGGACACAGATAACTAACAGATTTACAATAGAATACAGTTTCCGCAGATTAAATATAACCTGATCTCAGTAATAATCCTTCACCCATACTCTCTCAAACTGCGGGTACTCACCGAGCGCAAGGTCATGACCCTCGCATCACATGACAACCGACAGCCAATCACCGCTTTTCTCCGCCCCTCACTTTTAACGGTTCCAGTCCGTCAAATAAACAGTCTGGAGTTAGAAGCGGTGATTTTTCTGACGGTGCCACAGAATATCGGCACATTGAAATGCCGCCGGCACCGGTTTTATGTTCCGATAATCGCAGTACGTGAATTTAACGACAAGACTCAGGAGGCCTTATATTTAGTTCGCACGCGCAGTGAGGGCAGACTGTAAAGCGACTGCGCAGCGAGGGCAGACGGTAAAAGCGACTGCGCAGTGAGGGCAGTCGGTAAAGCGACTGCGCAGCGAGGGCAGACGGTAAAAGCGACTGCGCAGCGAGGGCAGTCGGTAAAGCGACTGCGCAGCGAGGGTATTGTTCCTGGGACGGAGATCAGAGTTATGGCTACAGGGCTAAGTCGGAGCATGAAGTCTGAACTGGCTCTCCCTAGGAGCAACTTACTTAGTGCTATTGTCAAGGATGATTGGGAAAAGCTCCCGTCAGTAAAAGCAGGAGCTCTCCCTGCCCAAAATGACAGGGAATGATTTTACCGCCTGTATTATGTATTTGACATCCATTCACTCCATTTTGCTGGAGAAATAATAAGTGATTTTATCAGGAGTTGTTGCTATCATTTCAATCATTGAGCTCTGTTTGTTGTAGTTCATAGAGACTCTTTTTAAATAGACTTGGCTGTAAATAACAAAACAAAAATACCTGGAAAAACTCAGCAGGTCTGGCAGCATGTGCGGAGAGGAACACAGTTAACGTTATGAGTCTGTATGACTCTTCAACAGAATTAAGGAAAAATAGAAAAGAGGTGAAATATATGCTGGTTTAAGAGGGTGGGGGGGCGGTGGTAGAGCTGGATAGAGGGCCAGTGATACGTGGAGATAGTCAAAAGATGTCACAGACAAAAAGACAGAGGTGTTGAAGGTGGTGATATTATCTAAGGAATGTGCTAATTAAGGGTAGAAAGCAGGACAAGTAAGGTACAGATGGCCCTAGTGGGGGTGGGGTGAAGGAATCGAAATGGGCTAAAAGGTAGAGATAAAACAATGGATGGAAATACATTTAAAAATAATGGAAATAGGTGGGAAAAGAAAAATCTATATAAATTATTGGAGGAAAAAAAGGGGGGTATCGGAAAGGGGGTGGGGATGGAGGAGAGAGTTCATGATCTAAAATTGTTAAACTCAATATTCAGTCTGGAAGGCTGTAAAGTGCGTTGTCGGAAGATGAGGTGCTGTTCCTCCAGTTTGCGTTGAGCTTCACTGGAACAATATTGTGCCCTGAGTCCTGTTGTAAATCACACCCTGATACAATGGTGTCAGTAAACACTGTTTAAGGTCAAGGGAGTCTGAGACTCAGTGTACCAGCGTGCAATTATCATGTAGTATTGGAACAGCGTTTTGTTCATATGTATATGCAAAAGAGCATGATTAAAAAAAACATTTGGGGTTGAAAGTCTTTGTTAAATATTTTCCATTTTACACTATACATGAGTGCCCAGTTTGTAGGTCTGTGTATTAGTGCCACACTTTAGGAAGGATGTGAAGGCATTCGAGAGAGTACAGAAAAGATTCACAAGAATGGTTCCAGGGATGAGAAACTTCAGTTACGTAGTTTGGAAAAATTAGGACTGTTTTCCTTGTTGAAGGTTTAGACGAGATTTGATAGAGGTATACAAAGTCATGAGGGGTCTGAATAGAGTAGATAGGGAAAAACCTTCCATTGGTGGAGGTATTAAGAATGAGAAGGCACAGATTCAAAGTAATTGGGAAAAGAAGCAATGGCAACATGGGGAAACATTTTTTCATGCAATGAGTGGTTAGGATCTGGAATGCGCTACTGCCTGAAAACATGGTGGAGGCAGGTTCAATCAAGTTACTTAGGAGGGAATTAATTTATTATCTGTAAAGAAAGAATGTGCAGGACTAAAGGGAGAAGGTGGGGAAATGGCACTAGCTGAATGGTTCTTTGGGAGAGTCAGCACAGACATGGTGGGCCGTGTGTATTATAGAATGACATAGAAATTAGAAAACGGGCTATTCAGCCCAACCAGTCTACATTAGAGTTTACTCACTGCAGGAGCGATGGTCCTAACCCATGTGCCTACACTTTCTGCATTTATTTATTCCTCCCCACTTTTCCTCAGCCAGCTATTTAATCTTTCCTCAAATGTGGTCATGGCCCTTGCTTCTAACATTAGCTCTGTAAATGTATTCTCACCAGTGAGGATGGCCACAGAGCTTTTGTGGCAGACCTGTTGAAAGTTAGTCCCGTCACCTTGGGGCTCTGTCAATGCTTACAGGGCTGTCTAATGCCCTTCACTGGGTTACCCAGGAACAAAATTCCAGGTCTGGACTTGCTGACCATGGAGTTCCAGAGGACATTCTGCAATGAGTATGAGCAAGCGCTGAAGAAATGTTTGTTGGTAGTTGGATGTCCCTCTTTTGGTTGTCTTGCTACCCAAGAAGGTGGATTTATGACTTTCAAAAACATCTGGGCACCCTGTCTCTCTCCTCAGCACAACCTATAAAATCTCTGCCAGGGTCATGTCAGTCCACCTTGGCATTTAGTTAGTATGCTGTTTAGACTGCAGACAATTACTTTGAAGCCAGAATGTTACAGCAATAATTGGGGTATAAATCTTTCATTTTTCTTAATTATTACACAGGGTTACAAATATGAAGTTAGTAAGATTGTAGTGCTTTGGGACTGTTGTTAATTTAGTGTAAGATGGAGGAATGAAGGGGATCATGTGATCTGTTCTGAATTCTGCTGGCAACAAGCCTGGATGGCTTGGTTGTTAAAGGAGGCCCCAAGTTGTTTTACTGGGAAGAAGGTGCAATATATTCACACCTGTAAACAATGACCCTAGCAGCTGTGCTGATGGCGGATAGACTGTTAGTCTCCAAGTCCCAGGAAGGTGTTAGGAATATCAGGTTTTGCAAATGGTTATACTTTAAACTGCCTATTTAATTCCAAGATAGAATGGAGTTGGTGGTCTGGAGGATACATAACTAGCATTTTTACCTGGATATAAGGCCCATGTGATTCGTGTTACCATGGAGATGGGCTCTGAGAGGGGAGGGTTCATAGGAAGCATTGTATCCTTGGGTTGCATGTTTTCCTAAAATGTATCACTGCACCTCACAGACAGGGTCAGTCTACAAGAATCAGAGAGAGAAGGAGCAAGAGATAGAAGCAGTAAATCTGTTGTTCCCATAAGATAGAGGTGCGGGCTTAGGCTCGGACTGAAGAGACCAGATTTGTGAGGATTTAAGCGAAGTTGAAACATTAGTTAGAGGGAAGGATCTCCAATTTGTCCTTCACCATGAAAGTAAGTTTGGGGAGTGGAAGTTATCCGGTTGGATTAGCAAAAAGTAGTTGAGAATAGCTTTGGACTGGATCCTGGAGAATGAAGTGCCCACTTAAAGGACAGATAAAGTATAACTGTAGCAGAAAGATTTTCTGTCATTGTATAAGTTAAATGGGGGTTTTTTATGTAGTTTAGAGTATAAGTTGCCTACTAAAATAGTGTTTAGACAATGTTGCTTTTATTTTGTTACAGTAAAAATCTTAAAACTTGAAGTCTTGTGTGATCATTTCTGTTATTCACTGGAAGCTCAATTTTTTTAAAGTTATCAGTCCCCATGGGGATCATAGCAATAGAAACAATAACTAACCTATTTCTACCCATTTTAAAGTGTTATAATAGATTAATTTGTTTTGGAAGAAAGTTTGCTTTGCAACCTCAACATACAAATATGAAAAATGGCAGACAGAAAAGGCCTACTGCTCCATTCAGCCTGTCCCGCTGAGTTTGATGCCTAGTACATACTTTCCCAGCTCATGCAGAGCCATCTGATATCCTGAGGGACAGCAACAATATGCTTTTATGCAACACCTTTTATGTTGTAAGAAGCTTTATGCTATTTCACCGGAGGGTTTTCAAACTGTATTTGAGTATTCTCTACAGTCTTAATATCAAGAGAATCCACTCCTTGTGTGAATTCCATGACCTTGTGATAGATAGCTGGAATACATCTCAAATGTACATTACTACTAAAAATTAGAGACACTTTCAGCAGAAATGTGGTTTTTTGCATAAATTGTTATTGGTTTTTCACATGGGGCATTATTGCCTGCTGCACAGATACCATCATTATCTGATACCATAGGTGATCAGTCTAGTCAGTAAGGAGTAAGAACTGAAAAAAAAGCCTTAATTTAAATTGCTTCACTTGTATCAAATCTCAAAGCGCTTGTTGGTGATTATACCGTGGCAACCCTGTTCAATTCCCTTTAATCTGGAGGTGAGTGTATTGAAGCAAAAGTATTTTAATTTTGCTTTTGAATTGAATGATCAAGCAGGATTGTCAAGTAGCTCAAAAAGCATTCCCCTCTCAAAATTACACTCTGTTGGCATATTTCCCATTCACAGGTAGTGTTGCTGTGTCATATCCCTCTCTTTCCTATTGTGAAAAATCTTGTTGCTCCCAGGCGATCATTCACCCTATTTCCACACACACATACCTCCCCGTACACAACTTCATAAGGGTTGTCACTGACGCATGCAATTGCGGTCTTAATATTCTCAATTATGTTAGAAAATTCAACCAATCTTAAATATTTCACTGTATTTTTGTCAAAGATGGCTTTATTGCACGGCTGCTTTTGCTGCCAATGCCGTGCATGCACAGTTCTAGAGTTTTTCTGCCATGTTTACTGGTTTGCAGACTCTCAAAACATTTCTACCTGAAATCTGCAGATTACAACAGGCAAGAGAGGGTTAACTATGGGACTTTTTAATCACTTGCTGGCACTTCCCCTGTGTGAGATTAATACTGTTTTTGTCTTTGATACAATAGCAGTAAATCCAGACTTTACAAGGTTTTCTGGAATTGATACTTTGACCATCTGTTTGCCATGGCCCTAACTCACTCTCTCACTCTGCCCGCTCTCTTTTTCTCCCTTGAACTGTATAACAAAGTGGGATGTTGTTACTAAAGGGCCAGAACAATATTTGTTTTCACATTAATTAAACGTATTTCCATAAAGGCTTTCTGGCAGGCTGGGTTCAGGACCAACTGGGCGCAGCAGAGGGATGTCTGCGCGGACCAGTGTGCATGTGCAGACTGCCATGTTCTGTTGGCAGGAGATACAGTGTGATTGCATACACAATGCACCAACCTATGTCCTTAAAAGCCAATTTTTTTTTATAGTAAACAAAGAACTTTGAAAACATTCAAACGTGATAATGTCACCATGAAAAGAACATAAGGTCAATCAAGCCTGCCCCATGTATCTGTGGTGCCAACCTAACTGATCTCCTGGGAGCGGCAAAAAGGATAACTCAAGGTTATTTTGGAGGGAAGGAACTGGAAATTTCTTTCTTACAAGGCAAAATAACTAATCCAGGAGACTAGATTGACCATACGTTTATTACCGGGAAATTCACCTATCTTTATTAGATGTGGGTGGAATTTTCTGCCAGTGGTGGGTTTCCTGACAGGTGGGAGCAGAAAATTTGGAGACTAAAAAACGGATCCCATCAATGGGAATTCAGTTCAGAATTCTCCCCTCACCACTTTCATGGCAAGCTGATAGTGGGTTGGGTTTCTTGATAATCCATGTTGGGAATGTCATTTGCATACATTACCATGTCATGAATGCTCATTAAGAACGCCACTCACCAGAATCATGTTCCTCCTCCCAATCTTGCACCAAGCCAGGGGGAAATTAGACTGGTCTGAATAAAATTCGGAAATAAGTGGTATGCAGCTGGCGGCCCTCATTTCACTTGTGACTTTGAGGTGAGTGCAACATTCAAAGCCTACCCGCAACAGTGCTGCTGCACTCTTCTCATCAATGCCAATGGTGGGGGTGTAAGGTGGTCTGCTCCCCCACTCTTCTGCGGGGCTCTGGAAGGGCTACCCTGTGAGACAGAGAACGGCATTACGACTTTGAGGGGGAGGAGGAAGGAGACACAGAGACAATGGGCAATGGTGGTGTTGGGAGTGGGGGGGAGACGATGGCATGCAGAGAGGAGACCGAGTGTGGAAACTGGAGCAAGACATGGAAGACTAGAATGCAGACACAGAAGGGGCTGGATGGGAATCGAACTGTATGCCTAGGAGGGGATGCACACAGACTCTGGAATACGAGGGGCCTTTGTGTTAGTGTGGCACACGAGAAATGGGTTGCACAGAGACTCACGAAGTGAGGGCGACTGTGTTGTCTTCAGTAAAGAAGGAATGGCAGAGCTCATTGAAAGACAGTCATAGTCCCTGGTCTGGGGTCAAGCAGTCAGTGGTAATGTTGCTGGACTAGTAATCCAGCGACCCAGCTAATGACCGGGTGAGAGATTAAAGGCAGTCCTGGGACTTAGTCTTTTATTCTTTCATGGGATGTGGCAGGCAAGGCCAACATTTGTTACCTTAATTGCCCTTGAACTAAGTGGCTTGCTAGGTCATTTCCAAGCACATTTTAGAGTCAACCACATTACTGTGGGTCTAGAGTCACATGTAGGCCAGATCAGGTAAGGATGGGAGATTTCCTTCCCTAAAGGGCATTAGTGAACCAGATGGGTTTTCAAGACAATTGATGATAGTTTCCTGGTCACCATTACTGAGATTAGTGTTATATTCCAAATTTATTAACTGAATTCAAATTCCACCAGCTGCCATGGTGGGATTTGAACCTATGGTCCTACCTCGGTCATTACCTGGGTCGCTGAATTACTAGTCCAGCAACATTACCACTGTGCCACCATCTCCCCCATAGTGGACCTCATAGTCAGGGTGAGAGATTAAAGGCAATCCTGGAGCTTTGCAGGCCATGGTACAGGGCTATGCATGGTACACATGTAGTAGTCCTGGTCCAGGGAGGGGCAAGGGCTGTGTGATTAATTGGGATAAGGCACAGTTTGGTGTGTAGGGCATGGTCATGGCCTTACAATCACTGGCTACGGGCTCGTCTGGCTTGGTACTGGGCTCCAGATGGAATGGTTATGGTTAGGGGAGGCATCTGCAGCCTTTAAACAGGGAATACATAATAAAGAGGGGGATATTCAAGACTGTCCTAGGGGTTGGTCTCCTCTGTATGTGACCGTGCACACAGCCTCAAGATGGGGAGGGGTAAGGTCCACCTGGGGCATGGGGACATCAACAATGATGGGTTCAACAATTATAATGGGATCCAGGAATACTGGGGGACGCTGGAGAATAACTGGAGGGAATTTTACCTGCACGCTGTCAGGTTTCAGGAAAATTGGAGGGACCCAAACACTGGAGAGGGTTGAAACTGGTCTCAAAATAAAAGTACATCACCTTCATCTTGGAAGCCCGAAGTTGTGGCGCAGTTTGAAATCAAAACTGGAAAAGAATCTGCATGGGAGGGGTCTGAGGCAGTGTGGGAGGTGCCACGGACAGGACTCACGGGCTCTTTCAGGAGGCACCCTCAAACTGCTTAGAGTCACAACATTGAAATAGAGACAGAGCTGAGAGAAAAGAGGAAGACTTCCTTGAGAAGGTGCACTTGGAGCCACCACCTTTTATTGCACTTTAATGAGAGATGGCAGGAGTCACTGGCTTCACAATACAGTTGTTTCATTTGAGCTTTAACAGAGAGGTACGTGAGAATGGAAAATGCAGGCAAGTTAATGCAGTTAAGGAAGCACAGATGCTGCATATCAGCCAGATAATCAATGAAAGCCTCCATCGTGCTTTCTCCAATTGACATGGATCACAGGCCAAAGGGCATCCAGTCATTGCTGAAGTTCAAATTGAGCTTGATCAGCAAACCAGATCAGAGATTGCAGGAATGCCTTTGGTAAGGTGGCACATTTCATTAATGTGTCCAAATCTCTTCCAACCTCTGTGGGATTGTGATGTCAAGTATCAGGGTTGGCATCTCGGTCACTTTGATCTGAGAGTTTGCACCTCAGCTGCAAGGCTGTATCAGCAAAAAGCTAGTAGCACAGACGCGGCTCTAGAACATGACAGTGGCTTTCTATTTGCGAGTGGTGGGTCCTCTATATTTGCCTGGTGTTCATTAATCTGTTGCATCTATCAGTCCACAGGGAGAAGGAGGATTGAATAATGGAGCCTGTGTCCAATGCTGCCTTCTTGATGGCAGTGATCTGATTGAGGGAGAGGAGAAGGGCCCGGTGCCGCCTAGCACAGCTTCAAGAGAAGACCGAGCTTGAGGTTCATGGTCCAGGGGAGCCCCAACAACACCCAGATGATGAAGAGATTAGACCCATCCCATGGAGGCAGGTCACATGACCAAGGGTCTACTGAAGAAGACTTTCCTATCTGGAGATGAATGACAGACAATGCCATGCATGTCTGTGCTTGTCAAGAAATGTGGTGGGTCATATCTGTCACATTCTGTGGGAGGATCTAATGCCCCATAGACTGGGAGGACATTTCCTGGCAGTGCCATTGAAGGTCACTGCTGTGCTCAATTCTTTTGCCTGCGGATCATTCCAGGGATCCACTGGGGATCTATGTGGCATCTCACATTCCTCAACACATAAATGTATCAAAGAGGTGACTGATGCCCTCCACAGTAAGGCTCATCATTATGTGAATTTCACACTCAATGAAGCTAGTCAGGCTGCTAGATTTCTGGGGTTTGCAGCTATTTCAGCCTTCCCTAGACTACAGGGTGCAGTCGATTGCACAAGTGTCACTCTGAGAGCTCCATGGCTGCAGCCCCTGATGTTCATTAACAGGAAAGGGTTCCACCCTCTGAAGGTTCAACTGGTGTGCGATCATCAGAAGCACATCATGCATTTTTGTGCCAGGCAACCTGGGAGTCCCCATGACCCATACATCCTGAGTTACTCCCAGGTGCCTCACATATTCGAAGGGTCTCAGCGAATACAGGGCTGATTGCTTGGAAATAAGGGCTACCCACTCAAATGACAGCTCATGACACCAGTGTGTCGTTCTCTGAGTCACTCGGAGGAGAGTTATGACATGGCGCATAAAGCGACAAAATCCATCCTTGAGCAGACCATTGTCATCCTGAAGATGCATTTCTGATGTTTGGGCAACTCAGGTGGGGTTCTTCAGTACTCTCTATTGAGGGTGTCCCGCATAATTGTGGTCTGTTGCGCCCTTCACAACTGGCACTTCAAAGAGGGGCTCCCTTGCCAGAGGGAGACAGGGAGGAGGCTGAGAGCTCATCGGATGATGAAGAGCAGGAAGGGCAGGAATCTGAATTGGGGGATGAGGGTCAGCTTCCATGTGAGGATGCCCTCAAAGAAGCAAGACATGGAAGATGTGCCGTGCCATGCTGATAGCCATACGATTCCAGGGGGATTAAGGCACAGGCAACGGGACACTGCCACATTCCTTCTGTCCCATAGTGCCATGCCAGTGCACTGAAAGGCCTTTACAACCAGTGGCATCAAGAGCAAGTTCAGCTTTCAGACTTGCATCTTCAACCCTCATGATTTACTAGGTACTAATCATTGGAATGGTCAGTGGCGAACCCTCTATCCGTGCGCTCTGGGAAGTGATAGTCGGCACAACAGTGCAGACGCTGCGTCAAATGACTCACAGTTGTCACCACCTTAATGAGAACCTTTTAACGGACACTGAGATGTGCCCATGGTTGGAGGTCTATCATGGATGCAGCTCTTGTACTTTGGCACTACCAATGGAGGCAGCCTTCTCATTTGGAGAGACAATGACAGCTACCCCTCAAAGGCTAGTGAGGATGCCTAACTCCAGGCTGTCTTGTCAGGAGTCTGGCCGCTAGTGCATTTTGCAGACACTTTCAGTAAAGAGTTTGACACATCTCCCTGATATGTGTTTACAAAAGTGCATGATATAAGCAGTGATTGAACACCTGTGGTCCAAAGTAATGGTCAAAACCTCTTAATTTTTCTAACCTGACCGCTACACCTTGGTGCATCCCCAGCTCCTGCAGCAGAGGTGGAGGCAGCTTGCTGACTGCTACGCCCATTGTCTTTGATGACTTTTGTGGGCATCCCCTAGAAGTCCGAGAGCTGGATAGCTTTGGCCTGCTTTGGGCCTCCTAATGTGGGGCAGGTGAATGCTCACCGGCCTGTACAGCTGGAGGTGATGGAGCCACAGGCAGAGGAAATTGGGTAAGGCTGGAGACTCTTGGAGTCATCTGGGTGGATGCCCCCGGGGTCTCCAGCTGCTGGTCCTTCACCCTGTGCGTGCCCGAGGGCCCCTGCCTAACTCTCTGAGGGCAAGGTGCCATGTCCTGTCTCAACTAGCCACTGATGGATCCCATCAATGCCTATAATGATGGAGTGCAGGTCCGAGCACAAATCCGGCAGGATCTGCTAGACCAAGGTCGCCAAGGTGGTGGCCACCCTTCCCATGCAGACCTTGAGGCATTCTCATGTCAGAGCCATGACACCAGACAGAATGTGGATGGACTCCTCCATACTTCAACCTAGTCTGTTGATTGCCTCTCGCAGCTCTTCCCAATCTTCCACCACTTGTTGTTGCATCTCCAGAATGTTAGAGACAGCCGTTTCAGAGGCTCATCATTTGACTCAGGCTCAGCGGGTGCCTGTTGTCCAGCAGTCCTGAGTTCCAGAGACCTGGGCTGCCACTGTCTCTGACTGCTGTGGATATGTGTCAGCGAGATGTTCCTCAGAATATGACCCCGAGCCTACTCTATAATTATGACCCACCTACTCTATAATTATGACCCACCGGGCTGTATGTCTCAGAGCTGGTCGAGAGTGCAGGTCAATACAGTGACAGGTCTTCTTCCAATGGCTCCTCAGCTTCCCAGCCTGGGGGCTGGGGCTCAAGTTGGCTCTGGTGGTCTGTCTGTACATGCTGGTGTCTGTAAGAGAGAACAGATAGATTTAGCTCATGAACACGCTGGGCAGAATTTTTCCCTCATTGGGCGGCGCAGCAGCTGGGCACCGACTGTGATTTCACATTGATTGGCCAATTAACGGCCAGCCA
Source organism: Carcharodon carcharias (assembly GCF_017639515.1). Classification (NCBI taxonomy): domain Eukaryota; kingdom Metazoa; phylum Chordata; class Chondrichthyes; order Lamniformes; family Lamnidae; genus Carcharodon; species Carcharodon carcharias. The sequence continues at coordinate 50,928,568 of NC_054486.1, forward strand.
GTATGAAACGTGAGCTGTGAGTCTCAATGCTGCTGGGCTGGGGGTGGGAGGAGCACAAGTGTTGAGGTGACCGCATGTGTAGGGGAGCGCGCACTAACAGCTCCCTGAAGCCACAGAGCTGCCTCAGGGAACTGATGGATTTTAAACATAAAAATAAACTTTTAACATATGAAATAAACATATCCCCACATGTGACTCAGTCGCATGAAGAGGGACAAGTGAAAAAGGATGTTAAAATTTTTTAATTTTGTCTTAGTAAGTGCTGGAAACCCAATCCTGCCCATGGATGAGGTTACTTTATAAATGCAAATACTGCCTGGCCTATTTGCTCGCCCGCCGACCAAAAGGTTAAGTGGGCAGCGAAAAATGTAGCTTAATTAATTATGTAAGGGTTTCAGATTCCTGGGACATTGGGACCGATTCTGGGGAAGGTGGGACCAGTACAAACTGGATGGGTTACACCTGGGCAGGACCAGGACTGATGTCCTGGTGGGAATATTAGCTAGAGTGGTTGGGAGGGTTTAAACTAAAATGGCATGGGGATGGGAACCTATGCAACGAGTCAGAGGAAGGGGAATCAAAGACAAGAACAAAAGACAGAAAGGGGAATAAGAAAGTGATAGGCAGAGAAATCAAGGGCAAGAATCAAACAGGGCCTCAGTGAAAAATAGTGTGCCTTAACTCGAGGAGCATTCGCAATAAAGTGGATGAATTAACTGTGTAAATAGATGTAACCAAGTATGATTTAGGCAGGATTACGGAGACATGGCTGCAGGGTGACCAGGGATGGGAACTGAACATCCAGGGGTATTCAGTATTTAGGAAGGACAGACAGAAAGGAAAAGGCAGTGGAGTCGCATTGCTGGTTAAAGAGGAAATTAATGGTGAGGAAAGATATTAGCTCCGACGATGTAGAATCTGTATGGGTAGAGCTGAGAAACACTAAGGGGCAAAAAACGTTAGTGGGGGTTATATATAGACCCTCAAACTGTATTGGTGATGTTGGGAATGGCATTAAACAGGAAATTAGAGATGCACGCAATAAAGGAACATCTGTAATGATGGGTGACTTTAATCTGCAAATAGATTGGGCAAATCAAATTAGTAACAATACTGTAGAGGAGGAATTCCTGGGGTGTATATGGGATGGTTTTCTGGACCAATACATTGAGGAACCAACTAGAGAACAGGCCATCCTAGACTTGGTATTGTGTAATGAGAAAGGAATAATTGGCAATCTAGTTGTGCGAGGCCCCTTGGGGATGAGCGACCATAATATGATAGAATTCTTCATCAAGATGGAGAGTGGTATAGTTGATTCTGAGACTAGGGTCCTGAATCTTAATAAAGGAAACTACAATGGTATGAGATGTGAGTTGGCTATGATGGATTGGGAAATGTTACTTAAAGGGATGACGATGGATAGGTAATGGTAAATGTTCAAAGAGCGCATGGGTGAACTGCAACAATTGTTTATTCCTGTCTGGTGCAAAAGTAAAATAGGAAAGGTGGCCAAACCATGGCTTACAAGGGAAATTAGAGATAGTAATAAAAACAAAAAAAACTGCGGATGCTGGAAATCCAAAACAAAAACAGAATTACCTGGAAAAACTCAGCAGGTCTGGCAGCATCGGTGGAGAAGAAAAGAGTTGATGATTCGAGTTCTGTTGAAGGGTCATGAGGACTCGAAACGTCAACTCTTTTCTTCTCCACCGATGCTGCCAGACCTGCTGAAATTAGAGATAGTATTAGATCTAAGGAAGAGGCATACAAATTAACCAGAAAAGAAACAGACCTGAGGATTGGGAGCACTTTAGAATTCAGCAAAGGAAGACCAAGGGATTGATTAAGAAGGAGAAAATAGAGTACAAGAGTAATCTTGTGGGGAACATAAAAACTGACTCTAAAAGTTTCTATAGGTATGTGAAGAGGAAAAGATTGGTGAAGACAAATGTAGGTTCCTTACAGTCAGAAACAGGGGAATTTATAATGAGGAACAAAGAAATGGCTGACGAACTAAATACTAAAATATGAATGGCTATAAATTGAGAGAAGGGAATGTGCAATGAGACATGGGTGTTCTCGTACATCAGTTGCTGAAGGTAAGCATGCAGGTGCAGCAGGTGGTAAAGAAGGCAAATGGTATGTTGGCTTTCATAGCGAGAGGATTCGAGTACAGGAGCAGGGATGTCTTGCTGCAATTATACAGGGCCTTGGTGAGACCACACCTGGAATATTGTGTGCAGATAAGTCTCCTTATCTGAGGAAGGATGTTCTTGCTATAGAGGGAGTGCAGCGAAGGTTTACCAGACTGATTCCTGGGCTGGCGGGACTGACATATGAGGAGAGATTGAGTTGGTTCGGATTATATTCACTGGAGTTCAGAAGAATGAGGGGGTATCTCATAGAAACTTATAAAATTCTAACAGGACTAGACAGGGGAGATGCAGGAAGGATGTTCCCGATGGTGGAGGAGTCCAGAACCAGGGCTCACAGTCTGAGGATATAGGGTAGACCTTTTAGGACTGAGATGAGGAGAAACTTCTTCACCCAGAGAGTGGTGAGCCTGTGGAATTCACTACCACAGAAAATAGTTGAGGCCAAAACCCCTTGTATGTTTTCAAGAAGGAGTTAGATATAGCTCGTGGGGCGAAAGAATCAAAGGATATAGGGAGAAAGCTGGAGCAGGCTATTGAGTTGGATGATCAGCCATGTTCATAATGAATGGCAGAGCAGGCTCGAAGGGCCAAATGGCCTACTCCCGCTCCTATTTTCTATGTTAATAGGCCTCTTAATTGTCAGTGGGCGCACTGCCGCCTCTTGCGCGCACCCGCCGACCAAAAGATCGCGGGAGTGCACGATGACGTCAGGTCACTCACCCGACATCATCACCCACTATTTCACTCCCATTCAGGTCAGGCGCGCACCCGCCCGCAGGACGAAAAATTCTACCCACTGAATACAACATTGCGTGTCACTCACTGAGAATGTCATGATGTGATCAACTCATGGTGGGTTCATCCATACTTGCTTGCAGGGAGAGGCCCATCTCGTCTTCCCCACATGAGCAATTTCTGTCCTCACCCGCCAAATCATCCTCCTCGAACTTGGTCAGCTTCAGGATGTTGGCCATCCCTCCTCCTGTCTGTGATCCCTCCCTCTTGTTGTGGGCTAGCTTGGCCTGCATGAAGACAAATGGGTGGAATGTGATGAGAAGGGATGGAGCAGAGGTTGGGAAGCATGCATGTCTCCTGTGTGTGCTGAGCCCTCCTCAGTAAGGACTGAGGATGGAGTTTGTGCAGCATGATAGATGAGATGCTGGTGATGTTAAAGTGCCGGTGAGACAATCAGTGCTGATGTGCTCCGCTAATATTGTGTGAGATCCCTGAGCAGTGTAACCCTTTGAGTGCATGATGCCATTATGAGAGTGTGAGATTACAGTGAACTGAAGGTTGACTTACCTTGGCAGAGTGGATAAGATCGATCATCCTCTTCCTGCACTATAGGGTATTTCTAGGGCAGGTGCTCGGCGAACTGACCTCTCTTGCAATTGCCTCCCAGGCAAGCGAGGTGAGGCTGGTGGATCTCCTGGAGCCATCCCTAGGGTAGAGGACATCCCGGCGTTGACGGACTCCATGGATGAAGACATCTAGAGAGTCATTGCTGAACCATGGTGCAGCATTCTTCTTGGACGCAGTCATTTTGAGAGTATCCTCCACACAGCTGGGCTGGAGAGAGTGAATATGTGTGTTCGGATGGCATTTATATATGGCATCTGGACCTTCGACCCCATTAGGTAATGGTGGAGCAGACGGATCAGTGCCCCCCCGTCACGTGATTCAGAGAGCTATTCGCCGATGCATATTTAATAGCTCCTGGGCATGAAATTGGGCATGAATTCAATGGGGAATGTGCTGCAAAACCCACCCACCACCGCACTTAGTCTCAAAAATGGAAAATTCCACCCATGACCTCTACTCCAGCCAGGAACTGCTTCAGCTCTCTTTTAAAGATATGCAGGGAGGAAGCACACACTGCACAAGCCAGCAACTTGTTCCATAAGTCTGCGAATCTCCAGGAAAAGAAGAACTGTCCAACATCTAACCCAAACCTACCCTTGTGTAACATAGGCACATGATTCTTGGTTTTCTCCTTGATCAGTAGGAACAAAATCCAGTCTTTTAACCTTTTTAAATAACTCTGTCAAATCACCCCAAGACCTATGCACATCCAAACTAAATAGAACCCGTATTTTAAGTCTAATCTGAGAAATGAAGGTTGTTTAAACTGGGAATCAGTTTTGTGCCCCTTCTCTGAACCTTTTCTGAAACATCATATGAAGGGCCAACAGTGGATGCAATATTCTAGGTGTGGTCTAGCCAAGGTCACTTACAAGAGTCAATTATGCGGTTTGCTGTATTTGAATAATTCTTTAATACATCTGACTGCTCTATTTGAAAAGCAGGATGTTGCAGATGCTGAAAATCTGAAATAAAAAGAGAAAATGCTGGAAATACTCAGCAGCTCAGGCATGGAGAGAGAAACAAAGTTAACATTTCAGGTCGATGACCTTTCATCAGAACTGGGAAAAGTTAGAGATGTAATAGGTTTTGAGCAAGGGGTGGGTGGATTAAGGACAAAGGAAAGTCTGTGATAGGGTGAAAGTCGGGAGAGATTGAATGAAATTTGGGGGCAGAGTTTAAGGCCTGAACTGCTGTTCAAAGAATTCCTTGTCTCAGCAAGTGCTTTTGCTGCTTGACATTGATTGCCAGCTTCTTGGAAGGCACGTGATTTGTCTTGCACTTTGCCCGCCTTCAGCTGCACTTCCTTGCTTCCAGGTTTAACCACTTCAGGAGCAGTTTATGCAGCTCCACCCTCCACCTCTGCTGCAGATCAAGGGCAGGGGGTTCACCATTGCCAACTGCACCTGCAGCAGGAGCAACACCAGCCACAGCATCAGTTACCTTCTCCTCAGCCATATGTCCCCTCACAGGGCAGACAGGATAGGCACTAAGATCCAGCTGGAAGGAGGCACAACCCCCACCACTTGGCCTACAGGCAGAGGACCAGCTATCTCAACATGTCTGAGCATCTGTCCCTCTGGAGGTTCAGGCTCTCAAGGCAGGTCTCTGTTGACACCTACAGCCTCCTGGGACAAGAAAGTTCTCCTCAGCGGATCGGTGGGCATGCATTGCCAGTGGCTGATAAGGCAGCTGTCACTGGAGCACTGGAGGGCCATTCCCCTTCCCCCTCCAACATCACCAGCCCCCCAAACCCTTCCCCAGTCTCTGCCTCTTGTCAAGTTGTGTGCTCTCTTTTATAATATGAGAAAACAGAGAGGTATGTGTTTGCAATGGCTTGGGTGGATAGGATACCATTTGTGAGGGTCACTGTGAGACATAGGTGTGAGAGGGGGCTGAGGGGGAGTTGAGTATTGGCTGATGCAATGGATATGTGAGATGCCTGGAGAGAGAGGAATGAGTGGAGCTGCAAGGTGTGTTGTCCTGAGGAATACCGCGCAGGAGAATGCTGTGCAACTCAGAGTGCAGGGCTTAACCATCTGGCAGTGGCATGTCACTCACCTGTCGTGCCCTCCTGAGGTGCACTGTCTCCAGACTGGAGGAACCAGAATCCTGCTGAGTTCCTCAGTCACTTACATCCAGGCCTCTTTGGTTTGAGAGATTTTCCTCATTCTTCAGTGCTTGTTAGAGCTCACCTCACTGCAGCCCCTCATCTATCTTGGCAGGACATCCAGGTATGAGTCAGACATCCAGAGCCTTCCCAGGTCTCCTCTCTTGTGATTGCTGCAGGCTCAAAAATCCAATCGCTGATGAACTTTTTTGATCCATGCTGTTTTCCCTTTAATTAGAAATCTTTCCTTTGACAGAATGAATGTGTCAACCCTTCTACCCTCCCTGATTAGTTGGAGGTAGGATGATAATCCTGTGGATCTGGGCAAGAGACTTAAAAGCCTGCCAATTAAGGAATTGGGTTGCCAACTTACAAATAGTCCCACTTTACAGCAGGGGCCAAATGTAGAAAGTTTCGCCCTATGTATTTTTATTTTTGCTTAAAATGATCTATTTGCATTTAAATTAAATTATCATGTTAAAAGGAATATGGGGGCTAAATTGGATCGCCCCTGGGAAAGGCACAATTTGCAGGGCACAATTAACCTGCGCTCGTTCAATGTAAAGCTTGTTCAGTGTTGTCAGGTTAGTGCTGCCAAGTCTTTTGAATGATTGCTGCTTGCAGCCGATACATCAGCAGGGGCCCCAGAATCATAACTTCCTAGCACCAGTTAAAGCTAGTGTGCATCTGTTGAAGGGAAAGTGAATTGCAGCTGGTGGAAGTGCTGGCAGTCATGCAGGAAATGAATCTGACTTGGGAAACAGTAAAGAATGGCACAACATGGGAGAGGGGGAGCCCCATCATTTTCGGAATCTGCAGTGGAGGCCTTGGTAGCATGATTTCATTTACAAATTTAGTTTGGAATTTTTATTTTGTCATGCCCTTATTTTTGTGTTGCAGCAAGCGGATACTGTGATGGTCAGTGACAGAAGGAAGGTAAGATGCGGGACTATTGGTGAATGGGGAATTGGAATAATGGTTACTGATATTGCACTCAGGCAGCCATAGCAGAAATGGACTATCTAGGTTGTCTCTTTGTCCTCCTTGATCCTGTTCCTTAGATGCACATAGTATAACTGTGCTACCCCATCATGACGGTAAGGTTGTGTGGCATGCAGAAGATTACCAAGAATTTTGACATCTGTTCTGCTGAGAACTGCAGAGCTCCCCCAGAGTGGCTTTGGCAGCAGAAGCGATGCTCTAGCACAGTTTTCACTGTATGCATGCTGCCTACATGTGCATGGGTTGCACATCAGAGTCATCAGCCATTTGGTCAGCAGATTGTCCTTGTTTCATTAATAACATGGTTTTTCTCATGTGACAGTCACATGAGGGGACAGACATGTTTTTTTGGTCTCCTCTACATTGGAGAGACCAAACGTAAACTGGGCGACCGCTTTGCAGAACACTTGCGGTCTGTCCGCAAGAATGACCCAAACCTCCCTGTCGCTTGCCATTTTAACACTCCACCCTGCTCTCTTGCCCACATGTCTGTCCTTGGCTTGCTGCATTGTTCCAGTGAAACCCAATGCAAACTGGAGGAACAACACCTCATCTTCCGACTAGGCACTTTACAGCCTTCCGGACTGAATATTGAATTCAACAACTTTAAGTCTTGAGCTCCCTCCCCCATCCCCACCCCCTTTCTGTTTCCCCCTTCCTTTTGTTTTTTTCCAATAAATTATAGATTTTTCTTTTCCCACCTATATCCATTATTTTTAAATATTTTAAAATCTTTTATGCTCCCCCCACCCCATTAGAGCTATACCTTGAGTGCCTTACCATCCATTCTTAATTAGCACATTCGTTTAGATAATATCACCAACTTTAACACCTATGTGTTCTTTTGTTCTATTGTTGGTGACATCTTTTGATGATCTGCTTCTATCACTGCTTGTTTGTCCCTACAACCACACCAACCCCCTCCACTTCTCTCTCTCTCTCTCTCCACACCCCCCACACACCTTAAACTAGCTTATATTTCAACTCTTTCTTGGACTCGAGCTCAAGTTCTGTCGAAGGGTCATGAGGACTCGAAATGTCAACTCTTTTCTTCTCCGCCGATGCTGCCAGACCTGCTGAGTTTTTCCAGGTAATTCTGTTTATGTTTTTTAACAGTTTAGAATTCTTTATTTTTATATCTTAAAATCTTCATCTCCCTGAGATTGCTTTGTGCCTCAGGGAGCATTTCTTGCACCCACCTGTGTGCATGCACGGACTTTAATGGCCAGCCAGCGTGAAAGGCACACTGAAAGGCCCAGTGCTACCAGGGTGGGGGCAGGAAGAGGTGAGCACTGAAATCAGCGCAGGCGCTGGGGAGCGCACTATGAAAGCTCCCTGAAGGCAGAGAGCTGCCTCAGGGAGCTGAAGAATTTTAAAGACAAAAATGAGCATTATGAAATTCCCCCCAAAAATTTCCACCCATAAGAATAACTCACCTAAACATATTGAGGATAAAAATTCTGCCCAAGCATCTTTATATTTTTTTAAATTAACATGGGAAACCTCATCCTGCCTTGGGTAAGGTTTCCTCAAAAATCCAAAGGTCACTTGACCGATTTGCCCGCCCGCCAATTGTAATATTGGACGGGCAGCAAAAAAATCCAGGTCGCTTACTACATTAATGGCCTTAATAGGTCTCCTAATTGTTGGTGGGCGCGTTGCTGACTCTCACGAACGCCTGCTAAACTGAAGTGTTGCGCAAGTGCACCTGATGTCATCGCTCGCTTTTTTACGCCTGATTGTGTCGGGCGTGCACCCGCCCGCGGGACGTAAAATTTTGCCCCTAGATTCGGGGAAGGTTCCATTGGATTGGAAAATAGCAAATGTAATTCCTTATTCAAAAGGGAGGGAGACAGAAAGCAGGAAACTAAAGGCCAGTTAGCCTAACATCTGTCATAAGGAAAATGTTGGAAGCTATTATTAAAGATATTATGGTAGGGCACTTAGACAAATTCAAGGCAACCAGGCAGAGTCAGTATGGATTTGTGAAAGGGAAATCATGTTTAACCAATTTATTGGAGCCCTTTGAAGGAGTCACATATGCTATGGATAAAGGGGAACCAGCGAATGTACTGTACTTTGATTTCCAGAAGCATTTGATAAGGTCCAACATCAAAGGTTATTGTGGAAAATAAAAGCTCATCATGTGGAGGGTAACGTATTGGCATGGCCAGAAGATTGGCTAGCTAACAGGAAACATAGGGTAGACCTAAATGTGGCTTTTTCTGATTGGTAGGATGTAACGAGTGATGTGCCACAGGGATCAGTGCTGGGGCCTCAACTTTTTGCAATTTATATAAATGACTTGGATGAAGGGGCAGAAGGTATGGGTATTAAATTTGCTGATGACATGAAGATAGATAGGAAAGTAAGTTGTGAAGAGCACATAAGGAGGCTACAAGGGAACTTAGGTTAAGTGAGTGGGCCAAGATCTGGCAAATGGAGTATAATGTGGGAAAATGTGAAATGGTCCATTTTGGCAGAAATAATAAAAAAGTATATTATCTAAATAGTGAGAGATTGCAGAGCTCTGAGATTCACAGGGATCTGGGTGTCCTAGTGCATGAATCACAAAAGGCTAGTATGCAGGTACAGCAAGTAACTAGGAAAGCTAATAGAATGTTATTGTTTATTGTGAGGGGAATTGAATACAAAAGTAGGGAGGTTATGCTTCGGTTGTACAGGACACTGGTGGGACCACATCTGGAGTACTGTGTACAGTAATAGTCTCCTTATTTAAGGAAGGATGTAAATGCATTAGAAGCAATTCAGCGAAGGTTTACTAGACTAGTTCCCGGAATGGGTGGGTTGCCTTAAGAGGAAAGGTTGGACAGGTGAGGCTTGTATCCACTGGAATTTAGAAGAGTAAGAGGTGACTTGACTGAACATATAAGATCCTGAGGGGTCTTGACAGGGTGGATGTGGAGAGGATGTTTCCTCTTGTGAAAGAATCTCAAATTGGGGGTCACTGTTTAAAAATAAGGGGTCGCTCTTTTAAGACAGAGATGAGAAGAATTTTTTTCTCTGAGGGTAGTGAGTCTTTGGAACTGTTCCTTAAAAGGCAGTGGAAACAGTGTCCTTGAATATTTTCGAGGCAGAGCTAGATAGATTCTTGATAAACAAGGGGATGAAAGGTTTTGGGGGGTAGGCGGGAGGTTACAGTCAGATCAACCATGATCTTATTTGTATGTTCATATGCCAGAATACTGGGAATTGACCTGCATGATTTGCTGTCTATGGTCACATCAGCTGGACTTTCTGGTATAGGGCAGAGTTGACATGCAGCGCCTGCAAAGAGATTTGAGCTCAGTCAATGGCACCCTGTACCATGGAGAATACTGCAAATCTAGCAAAGCCGCTTGCTTGTTTTGTCTGTTTCTCTGTGGCAAGAAAGAATGTAATGTAGTTAGCTCTCCCCGAATAGAGAGCCTCAGTGACCTCCAACTGTGAGATGTTGCAAATACCTCCAGTTGCAGCTTATATTTGTGCTGTATTCCAAGGGAAATGCCTACAAGTGCATACATGGGAGCAAATAATTTGTGTAGAAACCTTGAAGTTAGCAAAAAAGTCCTTTAACACCTCTGACACAATTCTCTGTGGACTTTTGCAACTTTAAACAACTATAGAAAGCACCAAACACTTGTAGAGAGCAACTAACTTCTGAGTAATTGGTGATCCTTTTAAATGGTTGGGGATCCTCCATGCTGCTGAACACATATTTGGCTGTTTGAGGTTAAGAGAGCACATTGGCTGGAGCGTTGAGTTCCAAAGTAGCAACCCTGTCATGATCTGCCTGTTCTACATATTTCTGGCGCATATCAATGCTCTCACCCATATGGCATACACCCATAGAGCTGCAATTTGTCCCACAAAATTGCGTGTACGCCACAAGCATCATCTTGGAGCTCTAGTCCTCACAGTGCCCAAAAAGCGAGCACTAAGTTCAATTTCTCACCCAGTATTTCCAGATATTATATGCAATTTGGATCAAATATTTTGATGTGCTGAGAAACACAATTCTGTTGCATTTCAGCTGAATTAAGTAAAATTATTCTTGAGGTAAAGAAGATAAATTAGTATTCCCAGTGGAGAGTTTTTTTGCATGAATTTTAATGGATGGAAAATTATGCAAAACATGAACAATGATCGAAATATGGACTGCCTTCTTGCAAAGTTCTGTTGTTGGAGTACTACTCATAAAATCTATCACCATATTGAGTATATTGTGGAGATTTTACAAATTGAATAGCTGAATTCCAAACTAAGTGGCATTATTTTGCATTTTATTTATTTCTAATGTGAAAAATAACTAATTACTAAGCAAAAAGGGCACTTCACTGAACTGTGTCTAATGTGACTTTGCACTGGAAGCTTCACAAAAAGGATACCATTATTTTACAAATAATTTCTTACATCCTGGTAGAAGAATCTATTTGAAATAATAAATAACAAAGCTATTACCTTATTTTTCAGCACTATGAAGAAATGGGACTGCAGAAGTAGTGTTTATTTATATTTTGTTGCATGTTAGTCTTAGTATTTTCACAACTTTATCAAAAGCAATTCTAGTGTTTTATCTTAAACAATAACTTTAAACATTTACAATTAATTTTCATAAACCTTGCTAATCTTGCTTTGTGAATGTTTCAGTGGAGGCATAAATTTATCTGAAACTTGATTAAGATGTAACAAACTTGTAAAGGAGCATTATGCCTGAATCAGGGTTTCCATGGTGCAACTAAAAATAATCTTGGCACTGCAACCTCTTCAATCATTCATTCAGTGATTCAATCTTTAAAAAAACAACAGCCACGCTTTACAGAAGTAATTAGATTTCTAAAATGTTTTGTCCATAACTGAAATTCAGCAGCTGATTTAATATATTCAATGTGCTGAGGAGTAAAAATCAAATAATTGGACAATTTATTTAAATCAGAATTTACATAATCTGTACACATAACTAATTAGCAAAACTTGGGAGCACAACCCACAGAACTTCAGCTTAATCAAAAGTGACGCTTAACTAAAATCTATACATTGACTGCATTTACTTAAACTAAATATAATCACTGCATAACATTTTATGCCTGAACCATGATTTAGCATTTAGTTGAGTATCCTAGAGAAGTATTTTAAATTCTAAAATTTGTGACCCAAGGGCCATCATCATTCCACACAGAAATTTTGTTACCCGGATATTTCATGCACACCCTCAGCCTGCAATACCACACCATCTGGTTTACCAGTACAGCACTGGTTAGCTTTCCAAAAGCTAAGACCCATGTTCTGCTCTTCTGCGTTTTCTACTTTGGTTGTGTTGGCATCACAGACTAACATCTGTATTCTGCCAACATTTATGTAGTTAGTGCTAGTTAACAAGACATGACCTGCTGATAGGTAGTTCTGGTAATGAAAAACTAGAGATGGGTCTTGAAGATTCCCAGTGATGGGGCTGTGACTATTTCCTTTGACAGATCGTGCCACAGTGGGATTGTCCTTGGGAAGAAGGCTTGTTGATACACTGTCTTGGAAACAAACAGTTTTTGTAGTTTGTTTGGATGACTACCTCATGTTTTGTGATTGCCAGAGGACACAAGGTACTTGTTTCTGTCAATTCGCATCAGTCTATTCCATATTTTATGGAACATGGTCAGTCTACTTTTCTTCCTCCTTAGGTATAGTCATTCCCACTCCAAATCTTTGATCAAGGATATGACACTCATATATTTACCATACTGGTTCGTGCAGAAATGTTTTTGGATTGCTTCAATCTTATTTATATCTCATACCATATAAGGATCCCACACACAACTTGCATACTCCAGTATTGGACAAATAAATGTTTGGTAAGCTCTAACTCTGATATTTTTATTGCAATACCAAAGATTCCTCAGAAACATGAGAACCCTGTTTGCTTTGGACATTATCTGTTGAAAGGAATCCCCATTAAAGATTGTTTTTAAGATGAATCCCCAAGTATGGAGAATTTGATTACAGAACTTAAAGCTATATTATTGTGTTGTTGGGTTGGAGTAGTTACAATAAATTCTCAAAGATGGCTGGCTGCAAAGCACTCTAACTTATTGACAGTTATGAACACCCCAGACACTGGCTTCTAACCAGGTTTACTCTCCTAGAGTCCTCAGATCACATGAGTGTATGTCACTTCCTTACGGACATCACAGACTGTTACAGTTAACCCTTGATGGGACTTAGTATAACATACTCCAATAAATTACAAAAGTTGGTGGACCTTTTTTTTATGGTAATACACATGACATAGCTTTTTTTGGCATTGTGTGCCATCTCCCATCGTCCTGCCAATTTTGCAATTCCAGAAGATCATCTTGCGGTGAACTGATATGACCTTGAGTTTTCCCCGATGCATAAGCCACCTTATTATTAAGCCAAAAGCAGAATAGTGCAGATGCTGGAAATCTGAAAATGAGGGAAATAGTCAGCAGGTCTGGTAGTGTTTGTGGAGAAAGAAACTGAGTCAGCATTTCAGGCTGATGATCTTTCATCAGAACTGGGAAAAGTTAGACTTGTGATGGGTATTAAGTAAGTGAAATGGGGGAGGGTGGAAAAAGAACAAAAGGAAGGTTTGCGATAAAGCAGAAGAAGGCAGACATTAAATGATGAATGAGTTGGTGGGGCAGAGACAAAGGGACTATTAATGGGGCAAATAAAGAAACAAAAGATAAGCCCAAGGGAGGTGTAAATAGCAGAATGATGAACAGCCACCTCACCATTTTGTTCCCCTTCACTTTTCTCTGACCTTGTCTGTTGTAGGGTGGCCGAGTTGTGCTATTAATGATAGAGTTGATCTGCAGACACTCCTTGGGTGGAAACATTAAATTTATTTACAATATACTCAGTAGCAACTACACATATGTTTTCAATTCTGACTCTATCTCCACACTGCCTGCTGAGGTAACCCCTGCTACCCTCCTATTGGTTACTACAGATCATGTGATCTTACTTAATAAGTATTATTCTTAAAGGTGCAATGCACATTGAATGAAACCATACTGTACTGTCCCTTCTTCTAATCTCACACCTTGCCATGTATTCATGATACCCTCTGACCTCCCTTGCTCTGACTCACTGACCTCCCTTGCTGTGACCCTGAACAATCTATTCTCAGCAAAGGACTGAACTTTATCCACCCATACCCTCACCTTTATGAATTTCAAGCTCTGCATGGTGCTGGACTCTTCTTGTGTCGCCTTCATCTCTGCGCACACTTCTTTCACCAGGAGTTCTCTCTCCGCCCAACAGACTCTTTAGCCCATCTCGAGTGTTCTTGCTCCCCCCGGACTTGACCTCTACCTAACAGAGGCTGTACATCAAGCCATTGTTGCTAAGACTGTCACTGACCCCACATTTCTTCTGGAGATCTTCCCTCCATGGTCTCCAACCTTATAGACCCCAAACAACCCACTTCTACTTCCTTCCCAAGATCCACAAACAGGGCTACCCTGACAGGCTTATCCTTTCAGATGATTCATGTCCTAATGAACATTACTGTACAATAATGTACAATATTCCTACTTTCCTATGATACATCAGTACCATTTGGTCAACTGTGTCAACAGAATATATTTCTGGGGCTTCTAGCTGCTTCTATTCACTTGTTTTTGAAAATTAATTGAAGAAAAGTTGGAAGACAAATTTGGGCAACTAGGTAAAGGTTTTTAAAAGGGGTCTTCTTTAAACAGAGTGAGGTGTGCATGTGACTGCTTGTCATACTTGAGCTGAGAAAGTAAGTGCCTCAGGAGAAACATCATAACAAAACCAAATCTTGAGGTGTTCATGTGAATACTTTCAAGTATGTATTATTCAGCAGTTACCGCCAGTTAAGGGACACCTTCTAGCAAGGAAGGAGGCCATTTCACCCATTGTGCTTGTCTTAAGCTCTCTGATGGAGCCATCCAACCAGTCCCACTCCTCTTCTCTTTCCCTACAGTCCTGCAGTGTTTATCATATTCAATATTTTGAAAGTTACCATTGAATTTGCTCCCACCACACTTTCCGACAGTGTGTTCCAGAGTATAACAACTCATTGCGTACAACAAAACTCCTCATCTCCCTTGTGGTTCATTTGCCAATTATCTAAAATCTGTGTCATTTGGTTACTGATCGACCTGCCAAGTGCAATGATTTCCCCTTAGTTGGCCCATCAAGATCCCAATCACCCTGTAACCTTCTCTGGTCTAAATTGAACAATCATGGCTTTTCTAGTCTCTCCACGTAACTAAAATCTCTCATTCCTAATAAAATTCTGGTAAATCTCTTTATCCTCTCTAATGTCTCTGCTGTCTGCTGTCAGACATGCTGAGATCAGCTAATTAAGCAAAGACTGTGGATTGATTATTGGCTTTTCTGCTCCATATTGCCTGGTAACAGATCATGTTATATATTTGTGGACTGAACCACCAAGGAAAGGGTTGTTTTGCTATTCCAGCAGCTGTTGAATAATCGTTATTGGTTAATTTTGTTTCCTCAATCTGTGATTCTTGTATATCTACTAATTGAATTTTTAAAAATTCATTCAGAGGATGTGGCCTTCGCTGGGCCAACACTTATTGCCCATCCCTAATTGCCTTTGTGAAGGTGGTGTGAGCTGCCTTCTTGAACTGCTGCAGTCCATGTGGTGTAGGTGCACCCACAGTGCTGTTAGGAAGGGAGTTCCAGGATTTTGACCCAGTGAAGGAAGGTGATATATTTCCAAGTCAGGATGGTGAGTGGCTTGGAGGGAAACTTCCAGGTGGTGGTGTTCCCATCTATCTCCTGCCCTTGTCCTTCTAGATGGTATTGGTCTTGGGTTTGGAAGGTGCTGTTGAAAGACCCTTGGTGAATTCCTGCAGTGCATCTTGTAGATGGTACACACTGCTGCTACTATGCATTGGTGGTGGAGGGAGAGAATGTTTGTGGATGTGGGGCCAATCAAGTGGGCGGCTTTGTCCTGGATGGTGCCAAGCTTCTTGAGTGTTGTGGGAGCTGCACTTATCCAGGCAAGTGAGGAGTATTCTATCACACTCCTGACTTGTGCCTTGTAGATGGTGAACAGGCTTTGGAGAGTCAGGAGGTGGGTTACCTATTGCATGATTCCTAGCCTCAGATCTGCTCTTGTAACCACAGTATTTATATGGCAAGTCCAGTTCAATTTCTGGTCAATGGTAACCCTCAGGACATTGGGGGATTCAGTGATGGTAATGCCATTGAACATCAAGGGGTGATGGTTGGATTCTCTGTTGTTGGAGATGGTCATTGACTTACACTTGTGTGGCATGAATGGTACTAGCCACTTGTCATCCCAAGCCAGGATATTGTCTAGATCTTGCTGTATTTGGACATGGACTGCTTCAGTATCTGAGGAGTCGCAAATGGTGCTGAACATTGTTTGATCATCAGCGAACACCCCATTTCTGACCTTATGATGGAAAGAAGGTCGTTGATGAAGCAGCTGAAGATGGTTGGGCTGAGGACACTACCCTGAGGAGCTCCTGCAGTGATGTCCTGGAACTGAGATGATTGACCTCCAACAACCAAAACCATATTCCTTTGTGCGAGTTCTGACTCCAACCAGTGGAGAGTTTCCCCCCGATTCCCATTGACTCCAGTTTTGCTAGAGCTCCTTGATGACACACTTGGTCAAATGTGGCCTTGATGCCACGCTCAGTCAAATGCTGCCTTGATGTCAAGGGCAGTCAATCTCATCTCACCTCGGAAGTTCAGCTCTTTTGTCCATGTTTGAACCATGGCTGTAATGAGGTCAGGAGCTGAGTGGCCCTGGCAGAACCCAAACTGAGCATCAGTGAGCAGGTTATTTCTAAGCAAGTGCTGCTTGATGACCCCTTCCATTACTTTACTGATGATTGAGAACAGACTGATGGGGTGGTAATTGGCGGGTTAGATTTGTCCTGCTTTTTGTGTACAGGACATATCTGGGCAATTTTCCACATAGCCGGGTGGATGCCAGTGTTGTAGCTGTACATGAACAGCTTGGCTAGGGGTGCGGCAGGTTCTGGAGCAGCGCCGGCACATCTTCAGTATGATTGCTAAAATACGGTCAGAGCCCATGGCCTTTGCAGTATCCAGTGCCTTCAACCATTTCTTGATAGCACGTGGAGTGAATTGAATTGCCTGAAGACTGGCATCTGTGATGCTGGAGATGTCCAGAGAAGGCCGAGATGGATCATCCACTCGGCACTTCTGGCTGAAGATTGTAGCAAATGTTTCAGCTTTATCTTTTGCATTGGTGTGCTGGGTTCCTCCATCATTGAGGATGGGGATATTTGTGGAGCCTCCTTCTCCAGTGAGTTGTTTAGTTGTCCGCCACCATTCACAACTGGATGTGGCAGGACTGCAGAGCTTAGATCTGATCACTTAGCCCTGTCTATCACTTGCTGCTTATGCTGTTTGGCATGCAAGTAGTCCCGTGTTATAGCTTCACCAGATTGACACCTCATTTTTAGGTATGCCTGGTGCTGCTCCTGGTATACCCTCCTGCACTCTTCATTGATCCCCTGGCTTGATGGTAATGGTAGAGTGGGGGATATGCTGGGCCATGAGGTTACAGATTGTGTTTGAGTACAATTCTGCTGCTGCTGATGACCCACAGCACCTCATGGATGCCCAGTCTTGAGTTGCTAGATCTGTTCAAAATCTAACCCATTTAGCATGGTAGTAGTGCTACACAACACGATGGAGGATATCCTCAATGTGAAGGTAGGGCTTCATTTCCACAATGGCTGTGCAGTGGTCACTCCTCCGGATACTGTCATGGGCAGGTGCATCTGCAGCAGGCAGGTTGGTGAGGATGAGGTCAAGTATGTTTTTCCCTCTTGTTGGTTCCCTCACCACCTGCCGCAGACCTAGTCTAGCAGCTATGTTATTTCGAACTTGGCCAGCTCGTTCAGTAGTGGTGCTACCAAGCCACTCTTGGTGATGGACTTTGAAGTGCCCCACCCAGAGTACATTCTGCAACCTTGCCACCCTCAGTAGTGTTCCTCTAAGTGGTGTTCAACATGGAGGAGCACTAATTCATCAGCTGAGGGAAGGCAGTATGTGGAGGTTTCCTTGTCCATGTTTGGCCTGATGCCATGAGACTTCATGGGGTCTGGAGTCGATGTTGAGGACTCCCAGGCAACTCCCATGTGACTGTATACGACTGTGCCACCACCTCTGCTGGGCCTGTCCTGCCAGTGAGACAGGACATACCCAGGGATGGTGATTGTGGTGTCTGGGACATTATCTGTAAGGTATGATTCTGTGAGGATGACTATGTCAGGCTGTTGCTTGACTAGCCTGTGAGGCAGCTGTCCCAATTTTGGCACCAGTCCCCAGATGTTAGTAAGGAGGACTTTGCAGGGTCATCAGGGCTGCGATTGCCGTTGTTGTTTCCGGTGCCTAGGTTGCCCATCCGGTTTCATTCCTTTTTTGTGACTGTGGTGGTTTGTTACAACTGAGTGTCTTACTAGGCTGTTTCAGAGGGCATTTAAGAGTCAACCATATTGCCAGAGTCTGGAGTCATATGTTGGCCAGACTAGCTAAGGACAGCAGATTTCCTTCTCTAAGGGACATTAGTGATGTGTTTTTAACAACAATGGTTTCATGGTCATCATCAGACTTTTAATTCCAGATTTTTATTGAATTCAAATTCCAACATCTGCCTTGGCGGGATTCGAACCCTGGTCCCTGGTGCATTACCCTGGGTCTCTGGATTATTAGTCCAGCAACAATACCACTATGTCATCACCTCCCCACGGTGGAGTATGTTCCAGGGTCCAAATTTTCATCTGGGTGCCGAGGCGCGCTTTGGTGTGTGAATGGCCACACTTTGATATTTTCGGAGGAAATCCAATTTTCCTCCACATTCCTGACCTCACACCATTTTCCTCTGGCCTTTTGTGGGTTGGGAATTTCTAGGGCGGAATTTTACGCCTCAAGTGCAGGCACGTGACCCACCTGATTGGGTGTAAAATAACGCGAGAAGGCTTCATTCAGCACGTGTGCAAATCTTCAGGTTGGTGGGCATGGGCGGGAGTTGGAGCCGCCCCCATCATCAATTAACAGGTCACTTAATGCCATTAAAAACCCAACTGAAGCCGATTTTACATTGCCCATGCGATTTTGTGCTCATCGCACAAGTAAAATGGGCAGACAAGCAGCAAAACCTCATCCAAGGACTGGATAAAAAGGTTCAGCAGCATTGCCAGTGTGAATAGTGAGGAGTTTAAAAGATAGTTGCTTATTTGAACTTGACAACTTCATCTCCGTTCTGAGCTTCATTCCTAGCTTTTCTAGGCTTCATTTCAGGACCCATTAGTGTCTCCAAGGCCCCCCAGAGGATTTTGACCGTGTGGTCTCTTCCAGGTATCAGACAGCCTTCTGTGACCCTGGTAATGGGGATTGTGGTCACCGCAGGTGGCACTTCCTCTGAAGAGGAAGAGAGGGGCAGAAGGGAGAGGAGGCCAGGTGTCCCAATGCAGCTTCCAGGAGGGACCTATGGGACGAAAGGCACAGGCACAAAGGGTGCAGGGCCAACAGGAAGTCCAAGGCTGAAGTGGCCACAGAAGACACCTCTATCCTGCTGCCAGGGTTTACAGACGACGATGCAGCTACCTCAACATGTCCGAGGCGCAATGCCGAAGGAGGCTCTGCCTCTCTAGGGAGACTATCACCTCCATTTGTTAGATGATTGGGCCCGAGCTCACCTCCAACTGTGTTGGTAGAAACCCCTTGTCAGTGCCTCTGAAGTTCGTAGTGGCCCTCGACTTCTACGCCTCCGGTTCTTTCCAGCGGTCAATGGGGGATTTTTGTGGAGTCTCCCAATCAGCTGTCAACGCAGTGCTCATGCTCTACATGGACTATTCTACAACAGAGACCATGACACGCATACCTTCATGGATCTCCGCCAGATCGACCCGCACACCCCGCTGGACATCCAGCATCTGCCGCCTAATGGACAACTCCAGAGGCTCATCATCTGCCTTTGACTCAGCATCGTCCTGGACTTCAGCAATTCTCTGACTGCCGGCGCCCTGGGCACTCTCTGCCTTTGCCTGGACCTCAAGCGAGTGTGAAGTGCCCTTACCGCTGTGCTCCGACATTCTAGCCGAGGATCCAACGCCACCGAGGGGTTGGTATCTGCGCTGGTGCCCGGTTCAAAAAGCGGTTGTGATGCAGGTGCAGCTGAAGCCTGGCGGTCCTTTGGCATCAAGGATGGCTCTTAGGGGTCCTGCAATTGAGTCCGTGTTGGCAAATCTAAGGGAGAACAACATCATGTCATTAGTTCAAGTCATCACACTGTCACTATGCATGCAACCTGGCGAGATCTGCATCATGGTCTTTCAATGATCAATGGGGAATCCAGTTTTGAGGCTCCCATCAATGATGAGACTACACAAGAATGTTTGCACCCATCCGCGTATCTCACCTCTGTGCACTGCACTCTTACCTTCATCTGACACCCCAGCCTCTCCATGGCCATTTGACAAAGGTGCATGGCACCTCTCCCGCTCCAAGGCGTCCTGCTAAAATCTGGGTAGGATTAGGAGGTTTCGGGGACCCTCCGCCTGTCTGTGACCTTTCACTGTTGTTATGGGTCATCTTCTCCTGAAAGGACAGAGGAGCATGGATTAGTCCACTCTTCACCTGCAGCGCCATTGCAGCCTGGCCAACCCCACCTGAGGAACACCTTGCAGGGCACATCCAAGTCGTGGCCCTCGAGCCGCAAGGCGCTCAGTCCAATCAGTCAGAGCTCTCATCTTGGCCAACTCCGGCATCACTGACAGTTGGCACTCAGACTGTAACACACTTGAGCTCCACGGGGAGACAGCCAGACCTTAACGCTTCACCACACTGATACATGCCAACGCAGTACTCACCCTTCCTGAGTGCAGCAGGTTGTTAAACCTTTTGTGGCACTGCACCCATGTGCAGCGCACAGTTTCGTGGCTGCTCACCTGTGCTGCCACCTCCTCCCAAGCCCTTTTTGTCAGGTGTAGTGGCCTCCTCCTTCCAACTCTGGGGATAAGGGTGTCCCTCCTGGCAGCCACCTCCTCCAGGAGGACCGTGAGGCACTCATCGAAAAACTGGGGGGCAGAGTGCCCACCCAGCCAGTCCCTCCCACCTGGCGTCTTCAGCTGCACTTGGTGCCATAACTTCAGTGTTCACAATGCAGAAGATACGTTCTTCCCTGACAACCTTTGAGGAGTTGCCTGTGCCGTTTTTAAACCAGCTGCTGTCTCGCCATTGGGTCCAGTAGCTGACAGGCCCCCGCCCCCTCCTGCCCCTTCCCGGCCATTGGGAGGACGCGTTTCATGCTGAGCGGGCCTTAATTGGCCAGCCTGCATGAAATTGCGGTCGGGGGCTGATTGTGGATGGAGGCCCGTTTCCCAACCGGTCGGGAGCCCGCTCGCCAACGATAAAATTCAGGCCCTAGTGTGCAAAATGCGCTCCTGGGTCCTGTTGAGGTTCAGTTCCCCATTTTAAATGGGGGACAAACATGGGATTTCCTCTTGCACACCATTTTCATCTGGCAGTGTGGGGTTTTGGAAGCTCATTAAAAGCACACTAGGTTTGAGAGTTCATGAAGAAAATGGAAAACCTAAGCTGAGGAGTCATGAACATACTGAAAAGTAAGTACAAAATGTTCTGACACATTCAAATGCCAATATTAGGTGCTGTATTACAATGCAGATCTGTTTCCAATGCAATAATTTATCATAGGGATCTGTTGCACAAAGATAAGTTCACCCTTATGCTGACTAGCATTGTGTAATTGCTCACATATATTACAGTACTTTCCAGTGGAAAAGTACTATAATCTATTAAAAATGTAAAAAATGTCTCTTGCTGTTACGTTTTTGAGTGCTGATTTGATTGGACTGGCAGAACTGGCTGTTTTTAAAAAAATCTCTGCTTCTGAAAGTAGAAAAAATGATCTGTCTCTTCTCTCCCTCCATCAATTGACAAGCACTCTCCTTTAAAATGGATATGGATATCTGTTGTGTCAGTAGATTTGGAAGCTTTTGTTATGACAGCTGTTCCATTATGAATGCTTGGCTGGGGTTTTAGCTCAGCATGTGGTCCTTTTGATCTAAGAACTATTGAAAATTTTATGCGCATATAAAAACAGATTATAGGAAGAATTTTACAATCTCCCATTTGTGGATCTGTAGGTTTCAATTCCTTGGCTGGCCTTCCCGCCACTCTTCCTGGCCCGACCTGTCCACAAGTCTACCTGGGGCAGGCAAGGCTTAGGGCAGCTCATCCATCCTCACCCCAATTGAGGTCCTTAAGTGACCAGATTTTGGCCGCTTAAGGACTGCATCCCAACCAGCCTCAATTTTGAGGCTGGAAGGAAGACCTCAGGGGCAGGAGGATGCCCTGCAGGAATCTCTGCTTGGGCCTCAGGCAGGAAGGGATGGGGGTGCCTCCCTTTCCACATCGGGCACCCCTGCCAAGTTCAGTTCCTCTCTGGTGCTTCTTCACTCACTGGACTCTCCAAAAAGACCTCCACCTAACTCCCTTGGGCCTTACCGCTCCTCCCTGCTGTGAGACTTCTCCGTCCCCCTGTACTTACTTGGTCCTGGACTCTGGGACTTAGAATCTGGGGACTGCTTGTAGTCCCTGTCCTGGCCACTGTTGCCACTGGTGCTGATTGGATTACAGAGCTGATTGGCCCAGCATGATTGGCCTGGTGGCTGTCTTATGTGGGTCTTCCACGTGAGTGAGGAGCATGAATCCCAGCTCTAGCCAATTAACACTCCTTGAAGGAGCTGTGGGGCTGTTGTGATCGGGGGGTATGCACCCAAAAAATCCTGCCAGATATCTTTGATGTGGTTTATTGTTTACAAAGCTAAAAGGCACTTAAAGGATTACAACCTTTTTTCTCCCTTGGGTCTTTTAGTCCAGTATCAACAATAGTGAGTTTGAGTTCAGGATTTCTTAGACTTTTAGAAGGTTAGAATGTTTTTCCAATGATTTGAAATAATTTCCATTGTTGTGTGGCTCCTGAGAACTGCACATTATACTGGATGAGTGCCTATGGAGGGTACATGGGTATTTGGAGGGTTGAAGTGGCAAGAGGTGGAATGTGAGGTGGCATGGGGGCATAGACATGGCATGGAGAATGTGAAGTGGCATGGGGAAATGTAGGTGGCATGGAGAATGTGAGGTGACATGAGGAAATATGAGATAGGATGGGGAAATGTAGGTGGCATGGGGAAATGTAGGTGGCATGGGGAAATATAGGTGGCATGGGGAAATGTGAGGTGCCATGGGGCTGGATGAGGGTGAGGAGTGATGTTCAGGGGTCCTTTAACCAATGTTAGAAGCCGGGTTGCTGTGTTGGAGAACCAAGGTGGGCCTAGCTGCGGCGGGTGTTCTTTTTGGCTGCCTCTGAACTCGCACTTCAAGCATTGCAGGTCGCAAAATGCACTGTGAACCTGACCCCTGTGTGAAAAGACAAAAATCCCTCGTAAAGTCACACTTGGGTCGGGCGTGCATTTTGCGAGCCACAAATGTGGGCAGGTGGGTTCTCCTGAGTCCAGCTGAAAATTTGACCCTAGGTGTTTCAAAAAAATGTTGTTCTAAATCAAACTTGAGAATTTAGGTTTTTTTTAAGTATCTAAGATGGAGTAAGCATTGTAAAGGTTAAGACAGTAATAGGATAATTTAATAAGGCTTAAAAATTAAAATCCATCCAAATTTTAAAAATATTTTTACCTAGATCATTCCTTTTGTGATGCATAAATGATCTTGTCCTCTAATTCAAAGTCAACATCCATCAAACCTATTTTGGTAGTTCTGTGTTATATTCTTGAGTGATGTTCAATTAAATTTACCTTAACTTCAAGAACAGAATCTGTCAGTCAGCAAATCTGTGTAGTCTTGCCTATAAGCATTTAATTTGTCCCCTCACAAGTCTTCCATGGTATGTGGCTCTACTGGGCAGACTCATACATCACTTAAAAATCCGGTTAACCTTTGGAAGCTTTTTGGTCGGTGTAGCCTTTGTTACCTTCAGGCTTGAATATTGTAATGTTGTGCTGGCCGGCCTTTCATCTCCCACAATTAGCTTGACCGCGCCCAAAACTCTCACTAAGTACCATTCACCCATCACCCTAGTGCTTACTGATCTACATTGGCTTCCAGTCCAGCAATGTCTCAATTCTAAAATTCTTACCCTTGGGCCGAATTTTCTTAGTCCTGCACAGATGGGTTTCATAGCAGGGCCAGGAGAAAAATTAGAGAATCATGTGTTGGGGTGGCTTCTCAAAGTGATCCCAACTCCAAATGATCGTGCTGGAGGCAGAGCCTGACCAGCTAGCCACCTAGCAGTGGCAGGTGGCTAGTTAAAATCAATTAAATCTCTACTTGTGTGCAAATTGATGATGCCACCTTGATCTTCCTGACAGTGGAGTCCACTTTCCTAAGGCCAAAACCTGTCAGGTGCTTGGAGGTGGCTGGTGGCCACCCACAGCCTCAGGCACTGCAATTGGCCCGCCCACTGTACCTAATTGGATGGATCCCCGGAGGCAGCCTGTTAACCGGCTACCTCAGGGAAGATTGCGCAGGGGGCAAGACAGACACCATTGGGGTTGGGACCCACATACAGTCCCGATGTCATGGTCCTGATGCTTGCTGGAAAATTGAGCTCCTAGTTTTCAAATCCCTCTCTAGCTTTGTAAACTCCTCCAGCCTTACAATCCGAGATATCTGCATGCCTCCAATTCTGGTTTTGTGAGCATCCCAAATTTTAATTGCTCTGCCATTGGCAGACAACTTTCAGCTGTCTAGGCCCTAAGCTCTGGAATGCCCTCCCAAAACTGCTCCAGTTCTCTATCTCTCTGTCATCCTTTAAGACACTCTTTAAAATCTTTTTGACTAAGCTTTTGGTTACCTGATCTATTATCTCTTTCTGTGGTTTGGTGTGAAATTTTGTTTGAAAATCTGCCTGGGGCATGCCTGTGGACATTTAACTATGTTAAAGGCACAATATAAATTCAAGTTGTTGTTAGTTACACACCATTTATTTCAACCAAAGCAACTAGTGCCAATAAAAACTAATTAGAACAAATCTGCCCAGCCAGCCCTCAACGTCTATTCTGTCATAAGCTCCAATGAGTGAAACAGTGGAAGAAAAATTGGGCATCATGGTAAGACCTGGGCCTGAATTTTACGGTGTTGAGCGGGTGCGTGACAGTCCAGATCACATGTAAAATTGTGCATGAAGACACTGGGTGGTGTCCCGACGTCATTACGCCATCATGGGTTATTACGGTAAGCAGATGTGTGCGGATTTTGGAAGCATGCCTGCCGACAATTAAAAGGGCAATTCACCGGGATTTTACCTGGCCCGTGTGCATGGGCCATTTGTCCAGGCGGCCATCGCGTTTTTAATTAAAACTCGATCCAGGGCAGATGAAAGGTGAACAGGATCTTGGCAAGTTGAGTAGGTAGGTATTTGGCTGTGAGTTGGTTGGAGATGGTTTTCAGACAGTTCATTGCATTTTCTCAGTGATCTGGAGGACTCTTGGTTCACCAGCATTTTCAGAGGCTTTCTGCCCAGAGCCCCCCTCAGTGCACTATACTGCGCAATCTGTATTTCAGCAAATGGGGATTGTCTACTCTGCTACAGGACCTCCTCAGAAGAGGAGGAGAGGGCCAGAAGGGAGAGGAGGCCACATGCCCGCAGGCAGCAATCCAGAGAGCGACCTGTGGAAAGTGAGGTGCAGACAGAGGAGGTGCAGGGCCAGCAGGAAGTACAAGGCAGAAGGGACCGTAGAAGACACCATTATCCTGCAGCGAGACCCTATAGGCAGTGCTCTTGCCAGCTGGACATGTCTGAGGTCCAGTTCCGAAGGAGGCTCCACCTCTCTAGGGACACTGGGGCTTCCATTTGCCAGATGATTGGCCCAGAGATCGCTTCAAACTGTGTAGGTGGCCACCCTATGCCAGTGGCTCTCAAGGTTAGAGGGGCCCTGAATTTTTCCACCTCAGGTTCTTTCTAGGGCTCAGTGGCAGATTTATGTGGCATTTCCCAATTGGCTGCCCACAGCTGCATCAAGCTGGTCACTGAGGCTCTGTTCAGATGGGTGATGAACTTCATTCATTTCCAGACTGATGAAGCCAGCCAGGCTGAGTGAGCCAGAAGCTTCGCGGCAATTACTGGCTTCCCCTGCATTGAGGGAGCTATAGATCGCACACATGTGGCCATAAAGGTGCCAGCGAGTGAGCCAGACGCTTTTGCCAACAGAACAGGGATCCACTTCCTGAACGTCCAGCTTGTTTACGACCTCAAGACTCAGATATTGTAGGTCTGCGCCAGGTTCCTGGGCAGCTCCCATGATGCGTACATCCTGTGACACTCCCAGGAGCCAAGGCTCTTCATCGCTCCAGCTCAGTTGGATGGTTGGCTCCTGGGTGACAAAGGCTATCCCCTGAAAAGGTGACTCAACAACCAAGGATAGGAGTGGAGGAGAGTACAATCGAAGTTATGCCATTACAAGGACTGTAATTGAGAGGACCATTGGGCTGCTCAAGATGAGATTCTGCTGCCTGGACTGATCGGGGGGAGCACTTCAATATCCTGCAGAGCGTGTCTCACTTATTGCCATTGTCTGCTATAAGCTGCACAATCTGGCTCTTTCAAGAGGAGACCAATTGGAGGATGAAGACAGTGATTCTGCTCCACATGCTGCAGAGGATGACTCAAGCATTGACTCTGAGGAAGAGCCAGAGGAGTACCAGGGTGATGAGGTGGAGGCTGAAGTGAAGATCTCTATGGGAGGCAGGGAGACCTGGGAGACCTTGATTCTGAGAACTTTCACCTAGGTATCCAATGCAAGAAGTAAAGGTGATGGCTATGGTAGCACCACCTTGATGATCTTTCCTGATGAGACAATCCTGTCACCCTTAAGTCAAGGTCCAACCTCTGAAATAAAGTTTGCGTCCCTTCCTCTGTGTCAATTGCGACTCCCAGGCCTATTCCCTTTTCAAAGCATAAAGCACACCAAAGCTATTGCAGATAATGAGACATTTTTATAATGAAGCCACGTATGCAAATGAACCAGTGCACACATGCCAAGGAAACATAAATCACCCATGACAACCCCTTTTGTGATCATAGGGACTTAAAACTTACATTTGCTTGCAGGCCATTTACAGAACTTCCTCGTCTGACTGCCCCTAAATCAGGAGGTTGAGCACACCTCCACCCGTTTGTCCTGGCTCCTGAGCATTATGACTTCTCTTCTTCTGTAAGGACAAAAGTCCTTTCATGAAATCCCCCTCTACATGCCAGATCATACCAGCAACCACCTCTCCCCTCCATCCACCCAGATACACAGGTGCAGGTGCCCGTCACATTGGCATATCTCACCCTTTCATGCATCTAAGCCAACTGGGCATGTTTTTCAGTCCCCCAAGGCACAAAGATATGTGCCATTTGGCACTCTGAATTTCACACCCGTGAGCGCCAACATGTCCTGCCAGCCTCTGAAGCACCAATACACAGTTCCAAATGGAATCAGCATTCACCCTGACAGAGCATAGAAGGTCATTGAACCTTTTTCTGCGCTGGAGCCAAGTGCGCACAACATCATGACTGCTCACCTGGGCAGCCACATCCATCCACGTTCTCTTCGTTTGGTGAGGTGGCCTCCTCTTACTGTTCCATGGGATCGAAATATCCCGCCGGTCACACTGCCTCCAGAAGAACATCGGCAAAACTAGGAGCAGAGTGCCCATGGCATTGCTTTCCCACCTGGCATGGGATGCAGGTCCTGAGGCCATAATTACTCCTCTGACAGAAAATAACTTCCAGGCACCGACAGACTCACATACAGCTCCCAGAGACTCCTGACCACCTCTTGGCAGCCTTCAGGGAGCTCCCTGTTTACTTGTAAATATCCTCCTCCCCCCACCCTGGAACCTCATTGGACCTGGCACCTGCCCTTCTCCCATCCCCGCTGGCAACACTCAGTTAGCCTCAGCATGTTTCATGCTGGCCAGCCGTTAATTGGCCAGCCAGCATGAAATCAGGGTCAGGAGCTGATTGCAGGCAGAAGCGAATATCAAATCTGCTTCCGGTCCCACCGTTCGCGTTCGTGCACCAAACGTAAAATTCAGGTCCTGGGGTAATTTTCAAGTGTTTTTGAACTGTTATTCACATTGTGAGTGATCCAGATTACATAGGGAAATATTTTCAAATGAATTAGTCATAATTTTCCAAGCATTGTGTCAATGGATTGTAAAATTGCAAATTAAGAAGTTATGGAGGGAGGGATGAAGTAAACATTGACCTGTCAGTTTAACAATTGTGGGTGGAGAAATTACTGGATCCATCATCAAGGACGGGTTGACTCAGCATTTGGACAGTGTTGTAGGTTGGAAGAGTTGTATTATTAGTAATAGTGTTGAACTGCAGACACTTTTTAAGTGGAAACATTGGGCAGAATTTTCTGTCTGTTGAGGGGCCTGCGATTGGCTGCACGCCGCCATTTTACATGTGGGGGCCAATTAAGGCTTGCCCAGTAGCGCTCAGTGCTACCTGTGTGGGCTACCTGTGCGGGCAGGGGGAGGACGGTGTGCGAAAAAGCGCAGAAATCTCGCTGAGGCATGGAGCTGCCTTGGAGATTAAGTTCTTATTGAAAGTTTTAAATAAAGAAAGATTAAAATTATTTAGACATTGTCACATAAGCTGGGACATGTTTATGAATTGTGAAAAAAAATTTATTTATTTTAATAAAACCTTCAGGAAACCTTATCTTGCCCGTGGTTGAAGTTTCCTGAAAAACGTGAATGTCACTTGGGCTCTTTCCCTGCCCGTCAACGTTATGGTTGGACGGGCAGCCCAGTTAATTATCTAAATTAGTTTCTTAATGACCTTAACAGGCCCTTGACAGTTTGGCGGGCACACAGCTGCTTCCAGCGTGCACCCGCTGAACAAAGGATCTGAATGGCGCGTGGTGACATTGGGAGGCACGCCCGACACGACTGTGCATCATTTTACGTGTTGGCATGCTGGGACGCCCTCCTCACGCCAAATTCTGGCCATTAAGTTATTTACAATATACTCAGCAGCAACTACATGTGTGCTTTCAACTACAATTCTATCTCTATACCATCTGCTGAGGTAGCCTGCACTACTGTCCTATTACTACAGATTATGTGATCTTTCCTAACAAGTATTATTCTTAAAGGTACATTACACTTTAAATAAAATCATAATTATTATATTTTTTTCGCTTTAACTCAGCTATACATATTATATTTACAAGTGCATATTTTTCAAGACAACATAATATTTACACTGGGTAAGGAATTTACAAGTTCAGTCTTTCAGGTGGTTTCTTGGTATATGTAGAATGCGCAGTTCCACAACTTCAGATTCTTTGTCGGGAACCTCCTTTTCCAGAGTTGCGTGAACATCAGGTACTTCGGTGGGCACTTGCAGTTCTGTATCCTCAACTCTTACAGGAACATCAGGCATGTCAGTCCTGGGTTGAATATCCTCAACAGGAAATGCAGACCCAGTCATGATCACTGGTGGAGCCATATCTTGATGATTTGTCTCCCTTTTCCTTAAACAGTCCACATATTTACGGATGATCCAGCCTTTCACCTCCATGTGGTAAGATAGAGTCCAGTTACTGCACTTATTTCATCTGGTAACCACTTTGGCCCTTCCCTGAAGTCCTTCACGTATACCGGCTCTCTCACGGTAAATTTCCTCCCACGACTATGCCAGTCGTCGTGTCTAGTTTTCTGGCTTCCATGACTCTTTTCCACTTTCCCCTCTAAATTATTCGTAAACTCAATCTGGTCCTGAGATGGTGTTTCAACAATAACTCCGCAGGTGTGGCACTTGTTGTTGTGTGAGGGGTAGTCCTGTAATGAAAAAGAAAGCGTGCTAGCTTGGTTGCCAAGGAATCACCAGTTAGCTTTTTCATGCCTGTCTGGAACGGATACGGTGCAGAGTGATACAGTTGAGGCTGATAAACCATTGAAACTCCGCACTTATAAATGCAGTGCTGTTATCAGAAATGAATACTTCTGGTGGTCTGTGAATGGCAAAACTCTGAGGTTGTTTCTCAATTGTAGTGTCAGACTTTGGTGACTTCACCTCATATACATCAAACCAATTCGAATGGCATCAACAATGAGCAGAAGCATTGAGTACATTGGACTTTCCTGGGAACAATGTGTAAATGCACCCAGGGTCTATCTGTCCACTTCCATGGGCAGAATGGATCTGTCACTGGCAAATTTTTGCAGTTGCTGACATTGCACATAATGCTTTACTAAACTCTCTATTTTGCCATCCATCCCTGGCCTTCATAGATAGCTGCGTGCTATGGTCTTCATTCAGGACATTTCTGGATGGGCACTGTATAGTTCAATTAAAAGAGGCTCCCTTCCCTTTGGAGGAACGTTCACTTGTGCTCCCCACAATAAGATGCCATCCTGACTGGTTATTTCATGTCTCCTGTTGAAGTAGTTTCATTTCATCTGATATGGGCTCCTGTGACCAATCATGTAGCAGTTGTTCTCACACTTGAGATAGGAC
Source organism: Carcharodon carcharias (assembly GCF_017639515.1). Classification (NCBI taxonomy): domain Eukaryota; kingdom Metazoa; phylum Chordata; class Chondrichthyes; order Lamniformes; family Lamnidae; genus Carcharodon; species Carcharodon carcharias. Next base: position 50,958,788 of record NC_054486.1, read on the forward strand.
TGGGTCCCAACTTGTCCAGTCTCTGATCTGTCAAGCACATACCAGTGAGGAATCTAAGAAATTTAACAGTAAAACAAGTTCCTGTGGAACTGGGATGTACTCATCATTTTCTTGTAAAGGCAAATGACTAAGGGCATCGACATTTGTGATTTGACTGCCAGGCCTATGTACGAAAGTCCACAGGATTAAAGCCCTATTAGTAATTTTATATCTTCTTTCTATGTGCCTTCTTCTTTCTAGCGCAGACTTTAATCTCAGCTTTCTTTTTGACTTCACTATTGGCTAAACTTCTCTCAGATACAAGCTCAACTTCTCTGAGCTCAGTGGCTGAGTCTCCCAAAATTTCATTAACTGTCTGCTTCTTGGGAAACTCTGCGACTTTTGCTTCCAAAGTCTCTTTGGCTTCATTCAGCTGATTCTTTAGCTTCTCCATCTCTTTTTTTGAATTTGTTGCTGCCTCCTGGAAAATTTAACATTTTTGTCTCTTCTCTGCCAACTCATTTTTCAGTTTGTTCAAAGACGTGCTGAATTCTTTCTGTTTCTCTTCATACTTTTCCAGAGGTACAAACTTTGACTTGAGGGAGTCTTGTAGTGTGTGAAGGTCTTTCAACAGGTTTTCTTTTTGCCTGCAAAGGTTGCTCACCTCATCTCAAACTCTGTCATCAAGCAGGGTCTCTTTGAATTTCTTCTGCTGTTCTTCCAGTTTTTGGCTTAAGACAGCCTGCATTTCTTCAGGTTGTTGAGTCCTTACACACTCCTTTTTCAAAACAGGAACTCTTCCAGCTTCCTTTTGGAATCTCAGTGGCCAATCAATGTTGATTTCCCTTTGCTAATTTCAACCTAGAAGGTTTGGTCCTCTGCCTCTCAATACCAACACTGGTAGTATTGCTGATTGGCTTCCATAATGGACAGTTACTCTGCTTATGCCTTTTACTTGAATGTCTTCACCTGTATATGTTTTTAGCTTGGCAGTTTTGTTCTAAACTTAATTGATCTTCACCATTATTCAAATCTCTGAAGGTATGTTCCCCATTTAATGTAGTGGAAGCTCCCATGTCTACTTCCATTTTGACAGGTTTTCTATTTACTTTCACTGTGACAAATTTGGTTCTGTCTTTCCAACTTTCAGATTAAACAATGAGTAAATGTCTGAATTTGTTGTTTCAGGCTCTTCCACATTGTAGATTTCATTGAGCTTCTCCTTTTGTTTACAAGCCTGCTTGAATCTTTCCTTGCGCTGCCTCTTCATATGTCCATTCATGTGACAATAGTAGCATTTGATTTTTTTAAACTGCCAATCGCTATAAAACTAATTGTTTCCACCTCTATTAAAATTATTCTTCCATCCCACTGCGTTGTTATAACTTAATTAATTAAATAATTAAGTAATAACAAAGTTATTTTTCTTTATTCTTTAGCTAGCGGGGACTGTTTCCCGCTTCTCGGCAGAGTCTGGCTTTTTCATGCCACTTTCGTTTGAGGTTTCCTGCCTGATGTAGAGGACGGCGCAGTTTTGCATACCCTGTATTGCTTGTGAATCTCTTACAACGCTTTCCATGGCCAGCCCTATCTCATTGGGCCTTCCTAAAATCCAGATTCACTTCGGACAATAATTTTTTTTGAATAGTGTCTTCCTTCACACCACGCACTAACCGATCTCTGAGTATGCCGTTCAGAGTCATACTGAACTCGCAATGTTCCATTAGCTGCTTCAAATTTGCCACGTAGCATGCAATTATCTTACCTGGGGGGTCTATTTTGTGAGTTAAACCTGAACCTCTGCACATTGACTGAGGGCTTGAGTTGAAAGTGACCCTTCACGAGGCCCACCAACTCATCAAAATTCTTCAAATCTGGGGCACAGGGTGCCATCAAACTTCGAATCAAACCATAGATTTTGCTCCCACAAGTACTCAAGCGGATCGCATGCCTCTTTTTTTCCTCTGTTATCTTGTTTGCTTGAAAAAAGAATGAGATGTTCCATGTATTGAAACCAATCATCTGTGGCTGGTTCAAAAGGATTAATTCTCCAAAATTGTAGTATTTTGAGAGAGGAAAACATCTTCAATTCTAACAGAGCCTGCTACTTACAATCACTGGATGAGGTGCAGTGCCGATTTCTTTCTAAATTGATTTCTTTTGTTCAATTCTGTTTTTTCCTCATTGCCAGTTTGTTGTAGGGTAGGCAAGTTGTATTATTAGTAAGAGAGTTGAACTGCAGACACTTCTTAAGTAGAAACATTAATAATATACTCAGCTGCAACCACATGTGTGCTTTCAACTACAACTCTATCCCCACACTGTCTGCTGAGATAGCCCGCGCTACCCTCTTATTGGTTATTACTGATCATGTGATATTTCCTAACAATTATTGTTCTTAAAGGTTCATTACACACTAAATAAAACCATAATTACTACAGACAGTGATCAAAGAGAGTCAGCAGGGATTTATAAAAGGCAGGTCATGTCTAGTTGCATTTTTTGAGAACCTCACTATCATGGTGAATAGAGGAGTGCCTATGAAAGTTGTTAATATGGACTTAAAAAAGGAACTTGGTCAAGTTCCACATATGCCTGGGATTGCCCTGTCTCACCGGCAAGACAGACCCAGGTGGTGGCACATTGGTAAGCAATTAGGAGGGAATGGCCCTGGGAATCCTCAGCATTGAATCCAGACCCCATGAAGTCTCATGGCATCAGATCAAACATGGACAAGGAAATCTGCTGTTCATTACCACCTACCACCCTCCCTCAGCTGATGAATCAGTACTCCTCCATGTGGTTAAATGCTTGGAAATAGGCACTGAGTGTGGCATGGGCACCAGATGTACTCTTGGTGGGGGAACTTCAAAGCCCATTGCAAAGAATGGCTTGTTAGCAGCACTACTGACTGAGCTGGCTTAACTATTGACTCACTTGCCATGGGCAAAGCTCCAAGTGCTGATTCCATACCAGCTGAATTCATCAAGCATGGGAAAATGGCACTTCTGCAAAATTTGCAAACATGTCTGACTCTGCTGGAGGGAGGGACCAGTGCCCCACGATATGCTGGATGAAAAGATTGTGGCCCAGTACAAGAACAAGGGCGACCACAGTGAATGCAACAATGATTGAGGCATCTCCCTGTTGAGCATAGTGGGAAAGTATTTGACAATGTTGCCTTTGAAACTACAGAACCTGAACGCATCTATCCCGAATCCTAGTGTGATTTCAAAACTGGAAGATCCACAATTGTTATGATCTTCTCAGTCTGGCAGCTGCAAAGAAAAAAAGGCTGCGGATAAAAGAGCCCAGGATGTATAGCTTCATTGATTTCACTAAGGTATTCATCTATGTGAGAGGCGGTCTATTTAAGCTGCTGGAGAAAATTGGCTGCCCTCTGAAGCTGCTCAATGTGATCTCCTCTTTCCATGACAACATGGTGGGTAAGGTCAGCAAAGCCAGGGCAACACTTAAACCCCTTGAGATCTGCAATGGGGTCAAAGAAGGCTATGTTCTGGCACTGACACTCGGCCGTATTCTTCTCTTTGCTTCTTTCATATGTGAAAAGTGGCAACATTTGTTTTTTGTACATTTGGAAGGAACAGGAGCCTGCTGGCTTCACAAAACAGCAGCCTACTGCCAGCTCAATCTCACCTCTCTTCCTTTGCCTCCCACCGCAGACTTACCTACTGTAGGCTTCAATGCCAGGTCCTGACAGATGAGCTCATCTGAATTATGATGATGAAGCTTGAGGCTGAATTTCATCCCGTCCTCTAGTGTGCCATCACTGACCACTGCTAATGAACAAAGGGTCTTAATTCCCTGATACAGTAGTTATGAAGATACAATATAGTAATCTGATCTTGCCTCTCTAAGATAAAATTGTCTCAAGAATTCTAACAGGACTAGACAGGGTAGATGCAGAAAGGATGTTCCTGATGGTGGGGGAGTCCAGAACCAGGGGTCACAGTGTGAGGATACGGAGTAGACCATTTAGGACTGAAATGAGGAGAAAATTCTTCACCCAGAGAGTAGCAAGCCTGTGGAATTCGCTACCACATCTGACCAATATTAAAGTAGTTAAGGCCAAAACATTGTATGTTTTCAAGAAGGAGTTAGATATAGCTCTTGGGGCAAAAGGGATCAAAGGGAGAAAGTGAGAGCAGGCTATTGGGTTGGATGATCAGCCATGATTATAATGAATAGCGGAGCAGGCTCAAAGGACCGAATGGCCTACTCCTGCTCCTAGTTTCTATGTTTCTATGAATTATATTTCTAACCTCTAAATTCTGTTCTGAATTCCAAAATTGGAACTTGCCACCAACTGTAAACTTAGAATTCTGCTTATTTTAATTGCATTGGCCATCTGTCTCATAGGATGTTTTTACTTGCACCGATGTGCCTTTGATGCATTTTATGTAAAGCCAGCACCACAGGATATTAGATTTGACATAGAGATCAGTTCTCTGTTATTGGAATTATTTTCCAAGGTATCTGATGGTGCTTCTGTTTTCACATTTTTGCTGATCTAAAGTGTAAGTATATAAAATATTAAAGGAAACACTAGCTTAGTAATGTGATACATTTTTCCCTCCAAGCTTTTGGCTTTTGAAAACTTATTTACATGGTAATTAAACCGATTAGAGATTATTGCATTTCCACTTACTCAAAGGGCTGCTGCTAATTACTGAGACTTCCTTGCTTTCAATTATTGCACCAGGAGACCATTGAAAATCTCTTGAGCTTTTCGTTAAGCAAGACCTTAGAGGTTTCAAATGAATTAGAACTTGTCAAATTGCAATTCTATGATTTATTGAAGATTGTTAATTTCCCGCAGTTTCCTTCTTCTGAATGGACCAACCAACTAACAGCATTTAAAATTGTAAGCCTGTCAATTTTGCTTTAAGGAAATATGCCAACATTGATTTTTATTCTTATTCCACATAGAATGAGAAAGCACAGCAAGTGCCCATTTGGCCCATTGTGCCAGTGCTGGCTCTTCAGAAAAGACATCCAATTAGTCTCACTCTCTTTGTCCTTCCCTCATAGATGTTTCCCCAAGTACTTATTCAACAAAAAGTTATTGTTAGATCGGCTTCCACCTTCCTTTCGTGCAGTGCAAGCAAGGTCATATCAGTTTGCTTTATAAAAAAATTCTCTTCATCTTGTCTCTGGTCCTTTTCCCCATTACATAAATCGGTGTCCTCTGGTTACTGTCCTTTCTGCCACTGAAAACAGTTCCTCCTTATTTACTCTATCAAAACACTTCATGATTTTGAACACCTCTATTAAATTTTCTCTTAGCCTTCACTGGTCTAAAGAGAATTAGCTTGGGCTTCTCTAGTCTCTACAAATATCTGAATTCCTGCATCCCTGCAGCCATTCTAGTAAATCTCCTCACTTTAACCCTAACCCAATCCCAATCTATTTATGTGATCTAAAGGCCTTACTAAACTTTGTTAGTGAGGACCATATCTAAAATTTTGACAATAGATGCTTATATATTTCTCTATTAAAGAATAATCGAAAAATGGTTTGACAGATTGCTCATTTTCAGGCAGTTACAAATTATTCCAAGGTTTGATTTACACACATCAAAGTTTTAAAACTATATATGATTTATCAATTCGCCTTTACTTATAAGAACATAGGATGAAAATTTTTTACGCCTAGCGCTTCTTCAAAGCAATGCTGCACAGGCAACATCATTTCCTGGGGACAGACGGTGCCGTTGGCTGTTACCTGCACAGCCTGCAAAGCTTTTTTCAATGATATCAACGAGGAAACCCATGTCATCAGTGCAGGTAATGGCTGGCAGTACTGTCTGCCCCTGCCACTTTGAAGTGGCTCTACATGAACAAGTCTTTAGCTCATAACATGCATATATGAACATAAGAGGTAGGAGTAGGAGTAGGCCATTCAGCCCCTCATGCCTGTCCCATGGCTGATCTGACTGTGGCCTCTAATTGCCTGTCTACCCCCTGACTCTCTTGACAGTCAAGAATCTACCTAACTTAGCCTTAAACATATTCAGTAACCCTTCCTTCAATGCTCTCTGGGGAAGAGAATTCCACAAACTAATGACCTTCTGAGAGAAAAAAAATTCTCCTCCTCTCCATCTCAAATGGGAGACCTCTGATTTTTAAACTGCGCCCCTAGACCTAGTCTCTTCCAGAAGGAGAAACATTCTTTCAGCATCCATCTTGTCAAGTCCCCACAGGATCTTATATGTTTCAATAAGATCACCTCTCATTCTTCTAAACTCCAATGGATACAGGCCCAACCTGCCCAACCTTTCCTCATAACACAACCTCTTTATCCCAGGAATCTGTCAAGTGAACCTTCTCTGCACTGCTCCTTTCTTATATAAGGAGACTAAAACTGTACACAGTACTCCAGATGTGCTCTTACCAACTCCCTGTACAACTGTAGCAAAACTTTCCTACTTTTGTATTCCATTCCCCTAGCGATGAACAACAACATTCTATTTGCCTTTCTAATCACTTGCTGTACCTGCATACTAACTTTTTGCAATTCACATGCCAGGACATCCAGATCCCTCTGTACCTCAGAGTTCTGCAATCTCTCTCCATTTAAATAATATACTGCTTTTTATTCTGCCTGCCAAAGTGGACAAGGTCATATTTTTCCAAATCATTCTCCGTCTGCTAAAGTTTTGCCCTCTCACTTCACCCATCTGTATCCCTTTGCAGGTTGCTTATGTCCTCTTCACAGCTTACTCTCCAACCTATCTTTGTGTCATCAGCAAAATTAGCAACCTGTACCATATTATTGGGCCAGATTTTATTACAGCAGGGCCCCTCATGAAAGTTGCAATTCGCTAGATCTTCCCCTGTACCTTCTGCTTGAAACATTTTTGGCTACAAAGTTGCTGAAAGTGTGAGCTGATAATGGTGCAATGGGGGAAACAGGGCATCTGGGAACTGAGTGACCAGGCCAATGGTGGCACAATGGTAAACAGTTGGGAGGGTGTTGCCCTGGGAGTCCTCAACAACATTGATTCCAGATCCCATGAAGTCTCATGGCATCAGGCTAGACATGGGAAAGGAAACCTCCTGCTGCTTACCATCTACTGTCCTACCTTAGCTGATGTCACTACTCCTCCATGTTGGATACACTTGCAAGAAGCACTGAGGGTGGAAAGGGCACGGAATGTACTCTGGGTGGGAGACTTCAATGTCCATCACCAAGAGTGGCTTGTGAGCACCAACACTGACCAAGATGGCCGAGTCCTCAAGGTAGTATCTTAGTATCTGCTAGACTGGGTCTGTGGCAGATTGTGAGGGTAGAGGGAAAAGCCTGCTTGACTTCACCCTCACTAATTTACCTGTTGCAGATGGACTTGTCCATGACAGTATCTGTAGGAGTGGCCACTGCACAGTCCCTGTGGAGGCAAAATCCTGTCTTCACATTGAGGATACCTTCCACCCTGTTGCGTGGAACCACCACTGTGCTAAGTAGAGTACAATCGGAGCTGATCTAGCAGCTCAAAACTGGGCATCTACGAGGTGCTATGAGTCATCAGCAGTAGCAGAATTTTTTCACCACAATCTGTAACCTCATGGCATGGTATACCCCCACTTTAACATTACCATTACCATCAAGCTGGGGGATCAACCCTGGTTCAATGCAGGAGAACCTGCCAGGAGCAGCACCAGACAAACTGAAAAATGAAGTGCCAACCTGGGTGAAGCTACAACACAAGACTGCATGCATGCCAAACAGTGGAAGCAGCATGCAGAAGAAAAATCTAAGCAATCCCACAACTGATGGATCAGTTCAAAGCTCTGCATTCCTGCTACATCAAGTCTTGAATGGCGATGGACAACTAAACAACTAACCAGAAGAGCCTAGCACCTCAGTGCAAAAGACAAAGCTAAAGTGCCGAGTGGATGATCCGTCTTGGCCTCTTCCTGAGTCCCCCAACATCACACATGCCAGTCTTTGGCCAATTTGATTCACTCCATGATATCAAGAAATGGCTGAAGGCACTTCATACTGCAATGGCTATGGGTCCTGACGACATCCACTCCTTACTTGTGCTTTGTAGACGGCGGACAGGCATTGGGCTTCAGGAAGTGAATTACTTGCTACAGAATTCCCACCCTCTGATCTGTTCCTGGAGCCACAGTATTTATGTGGCTGGTCCAGTTAAGATTCTGGTCAATGGTAACCCCCCACCCCAGGATGTTGATGGCGAGGGACTCAGCGATGGTCATGCCATTGAATGTCAAGGGGAGATGGTTAGATTCTCTCTAGTTGGAGATGGTCATTGCTTGGCACTTGTGTGACTTGAATGTTACTTGTCACTTATCAGCCCAAGTTCTGGCTTTGCTGTACATTTGTGCTCTAAAACTAGCCGGGCCCCTAACCAGGCTGTTCCAGCACAGCTACAACACTGGCACCTTTCCGACATTGTGGAAACTTGCCTTGGTATATCCTGTCCACAAAAAGCATGACAAATCCAACCCATCCTATTACTGTCCCATCAGTCGACTCTTGATCAAAAGCAAAGTAATGGAAGCCGTGACCATCAGTGCTATCAAACAGCACTTACACAGCAATAACCTGCTCACTGATGCTCAGTTTGGGTTCCACCTTGGCCACTTGGCTTCTGCCCTCATTACAGCTTTGGTCTAAACATGGACTAAAGAACTGGACTCAAGGGGTGAGGTGAGAGTGACTGCCCTTGACATCAAAACAGCATTTCACTGAATGTGGCATCAAGGAGCCCTAGCAAAATTGAAATCAATGGGAATCAGGGGACAATCTCTCCATTGGTTGGAGTCATTACTAGCACAAGGGAAGCTGGTTGTGGTTGTCGGAAGCCAATCATCTCAGCCCCAGATCACCACTGCAGGACTTCCTCAGGGTTGTGTCTTAGGCCCAACCATCTTCAGTTGGTTCACAATAAGGTCAGAATGAAAATGTTCACTGATGATTGTACGATGCTCAAAACCATTTGTGACTTTCCTGATACTGAAGCAGTCTGTGTCCATATGCAGCAAGACCTGACAACATTTAGCCTTGGGCTGATAAGTGCTACACAAGTACTAGACAATGACTTTCTCCAACAAGAGAGAATCTAACCATCTCCCCTTGACATTCAATGGCATTATGATCACTGAATCCTTGATAACAACACCCGGGGGTTACCATTGACCAGAATCTTAACTGGACTAGCCATATAAATACTGTGACTACTGGAGCAGATCAGAGGGAATTCTGTAGCAAATAACTCACTTCCTTTCCCCAAAGCCTGTCCACTGTTTGTATGGTTCAAGTCAGGAATGTGATGGTATAATTTCCATTTGCTTGGATGAATACAGCTCCAACAACACTCAAGAAGCTCGACACCATCCAGGACAAAGCAGCTCACTTGATTAACACCCCATCCACCACCTTCAACATTCACTTCCTCTGCCACCCATACTCAGTGGCAACAGCGTATATCATTTACAAAATGCACTGCAGCAACTCACCAAGGGTCCTTCAACAGCATCTTTCAAACCCATCTTTCCTATATCGCCCTTCTTTCATTGTTGCTGGGTCAAAATCATGGAACTCCCTTGCTAACAGTACCTACGCCAGATGGACTTCGGCAGTTCTGTAAGGCAGCTCACCACTACATTCTCAAGGGCAATTAGGGATGAGCAACAAATGCTGGCTTAACCAGTAATGTTCACATCCCATGAAAGAACAAAAAAGTCCCTACTTAACTAATCAGATGGAGGGATTAAGTAGCAAACAGCACAAGAACTGAGAATGAACCGCAAATTAGATTAGGTAAATTCAATGTCAAATCAGGCACATGAAGAGAAATAGAGAGAGGGAAAGAAAAATTGGATTAAGACAGAGGTAAAAGAGACAGAAAAGAAAAGTAAATGTGGTTAAATGGCGTTTTATGTACCTTTTAAGAGAATGTAGTTAATTGACCATGTGACTGTATGGGCCAATCGCTATACAGCGCGGGCTACTTTAGTAACTAAGTCTAGAGCTGGAGGTGATTGAAGAAGCGCACAATGTACTAGCGCTCTGTTCTTAGTTCAAATAAACCACGAGTGTTTGTTCAGTCGATCGGTCTCTCTGCCTATATTGCATCAAGCACCAACTAACGTGTTAATATCAGGGGCACAACTCGCATTCGCAGGACAAAACAAACTTGATAACCAAAAAAAAATGGCGATGAGGATACACTAGATCAATTGATGGCAATCAAGAAAATTGCGGTAAGACAGCTACGTTACTTCACCGCTGCCTTGAAAGCTGTTTGAAAGCACAGGCTCCTTAGTCATCGAGTATGCCATGGTTTGGACACCTTGAACCATTCGACCCAGTTTCCGATGACTGGTCTCATTATGTCGAACAGCTAGTGTTCTTCTTTACTGCCAACGACATCGCGGGGGAGGGCAAGAAGAGGGCGATTCTTTCGTCCAAATGTGGAAACAGAATATATGGGCTGATCTGCAGCCTCACGTCACCTAATAGCCCTGATGAAAAGACTTTCGAGTTAGTAAATATTGTAAAAGACCACCTGAAGCCAAAGCCAACAGTCACTATGCAGTGTTTTAAATTAAATTTGAGGAATAGGCTTCCAGGAAAGACAATCACTGGCCATGTAGCTGCTTTAAAGGGATTAACAGAATATTATGAGTTCGGAACTTCAATTAATGACATATTGAGAGACCAATTGATATATGGAATTGGGGACAATGCTATTCAAAAGCAATTGCTATCTGAAACTAATCTAGACTTCAGTCAGGCATTAGAATTGACAACAGCCATGGGGAGTGCTGTTAAAAACTCAGAGACAATAAAAGATACACAAAATGGCACCATCCATCTTGTAAGGGTGGAAAGGATTGGTAACAAAAGGTGCGAAAACATCGGACTCTGTAGAAAGGCGGGAAATGCCCACTATGTACAGGCCATTGAAGAACAGCAGTACTACAGTGAAAACCCATGACATTATGAGAGAGGTCCATCCAGGCAACCTGCAGGTGATCCACAATTCAGAAATATCGAATGCTTTTTCTGCCACCACAATGGTCACATAATGCGGCACTGTAAGGATAGGCTGAAGCAGCATTTTAAAAACAAAAGTAGAAATCATGAAATTTGTCTCATTGAAGAACCAGAGAAAGCAGAATCTGACATCTATTCATTACACCAACCTGAAACTGGGTAAAACTGAGCCAATCCAGGTAGTCATTAGAGTCAATGAACAACCCATCAAGATGGAGGTTGATACTGGGGCATCAATATCTGTCATAGGAGAACATCCATTCAGGTACTTGAATAAAGGAGTCCATTCTTTAAGTTTGGAAGAACCGGACACTAAATTAAAATCATCTAAGGGCGAAGAAATAAAAGTGAAAGGGATATGTCATGTCCTAGTGCAGTATGGGGATCAGTCTGCAAATTTACCCCTATAGCAGTAGCTGGGTGGGCCCCAGTTTAACAACGAGCTCAAATAGATTAAGTTGAAATGGGCTGAGATTTTTCAGAACAGAATGAGAGACTTACAGGTATTGTTACAGAAGTATGCTCCCATTTTCAGTGATGAGCAAGGAAGGATTTGTGGGCTGCAAGCCAAAATCCACATAGACCCTAATGCAACCCCAGATTTATCAGAGCCAGACCGGTCCCTTATTCTCTATGAGACAAGATTGAGCTAAACAGACTGGAAAAATTGGGTATCTTATTATTGGTGCAATTTTCCGAGTGGGTGGCATTCATAGTACTTATACTGAAGCCAGACCAAAGTGTTCGTTTATGCACTGATGATAAGTTAACTGTAAGCAGAGTGTCATAGTCATAAAGTCATAGGGGCCTACAGCACAAAGCTGGTCAAACAAGTACCTAATTATTCTAATCCCATTTTCCAGCACTAGGCCCATTGCCTTGTATGCCATGGCATCGCAAGTGCACATCCAAATACTTCTTAAATGTTATGAGGGTTTCTTCCTCTACTACCCTTTCAGGCAGTCAGTTCCAGATTCCCACCATCCTCTGGGTGAAAAAAATCTTCCTCAGGTCCCCTTTAAACCTTCTGCCCCTTACCTTAAATCTATGTCCCCTGAGGGGCCTATTCCCCCAGTAACCAAACTTGATAGACAGCCGATACTGAAGATTGAAGAATTATATTCAAAATTGGCAGGGGGCATCACATATTCAAAACTCGACATGAGCCACACCTACCAGCAGGTAGAGTTGGAAAAGGGCTCTAGGGAAAGTGCGACTATCAATATACTCGATTACCCTTTGGGATCTCGTCAGCGTGTGCTATTTTCCAATGTACCATGGAAAACCTGCTTCATGGACTGCCCCATATTATTGTTTATCTGAGTGATGTCTTAGTTACTGGAGGAGCTGATGAAGAACACTTAGCTAATTTGGAGGAGGTGCTGAAATGCTTCTCACAAGCAGGGGTGCACTTGAAATGAGAAAAATGTATTTTCCAAGGCAAAGAGGTAGTTTACTTGGGCCATGAGGGCCTGCATCTGTGGAAGAAAAAGGCAAGGCTATTCAAGAGGCACCTGCACTGAGAAACATTCAGAACTAAAGGCCTTCTTAGGCATGATAAACTGCTATGACCAATTTCTCCCAATTCTATCAACCATACTGGCTCCATTATACACATTGCTTAAGAAAAATTATAAATAGATTTGGCAAGCTCTGCATCAGGAGGCATTTCTGAAGGTAAAGCAAATGTTAAGATCATCGGTCCTACTGGTCCACTTTGACCCAAAGAAAGAGTTGATTTTAACTTGCGACACATCCCCTTAGGGGCTGTACTTTCACACTGGATGGTGGATGCTCTGAATGACCCATTGGTTATGCATCTCGCATGCTCAGTGCTGCAGAGTGCTGATATTCTCAAATTCAGAAGGAGACCTTGCCTGTTGTGTTTGGTGTTCAGAAATTCCTTCAATATCTTCACAGTCGCCATTTTCACAATATATCTGACCACAATCCTCTGCTTGGTTTGTTTGGAGAAGATAAGGTGATACGCCCCATCGCATCTGCTCGCATCCAGAGATGGGCGCTGATATTAGCTGCTTACAAGAATACTTTTATTCACCGATCAGGAAGCCAGATCGCACATGCTGATGTGCTGAGCTGCCTCCCCCTGGCAGATAACAATTCCAATTCCCAAGGAACTCGTCTTAGTACTAAATTTTTTAGATTGCTCCCCTGTCTAGGCCAAACAAACCCACGAATGGACAAGCTGAGATCCACTTTTATCTCACGCCAGGTCTTGAATGGATGGTCAGGAGAGCCAAAGCCTGATGACATGAAGCCTTATTTCAATCACAGATATGAGCTCATCTTCCAGGATGTCATATTGCTCTGGGGAGCAAGGGTTATTGTGCCCCCAAGAGGGTGAAGGCTATTGCTGGCCAAATTACATAGCACTCACCCTGGCATTAGTAGGATGAAGATGTTCACGTGCAGCTACCTGTGGAGGCCAGGGATAGACGTAGGCATCGAAACCCTGATCAAAAGTTGTCTTCAATGCCAGCAGGTACAAAAGCTACCCCCCCTTAACTCCATTGCACCTTGGGAATGGTCAGGGTGGCCATGGGTGCACCTCCATGTCAACTACGTGGGGCCCTTCTTGGGCACGATGTTCCTTTTACTAATAGATGCCCACTCCAAATGAATGGTGTCTACGAAGTCCGGTTACCCACATCTGCTGTCACCATAGACTGTTTGCGACAGAGTTTTGCAGTGCACGGGTTACCAGAGGTGCTCGTGTCAGGTAATGGGTTTGCATTTGCCAGGGGAAAGTACCACAGGTTTACAATCCTCAATGGAATACCTCATATCAAAACCTTGCCTTACCACCCCACCTCTAATGGTTTGGCTGAGCAGGCGGTTCAAACTTTTAAGTCCGGAATGAAAAAGTTGGATGGGGATTCCATCAGCACCAGATTGTACCAGTTCCTGTTCCGGATTACGCCACACACAACCACTGGTATTGCCCCAGCTTAATCACTGATGAAGAGACATTTCCACACCCGCCTAACTCTTAGCAAACTGAATTTAGGGGAGACGGCAGAGAGAAGACAAGAAGCCCAGAAGACTAGATATGATGGCTATAATCATGAAAGAAATTTCATGGTGGGAGACACAGTTCTCACAAAGAACTTTGGAGATGGGCCCAGTTGGCTATTAGGTGGGCTACTTTGGTAACTGTAGGTCTAGAGCTGGAGGTGATTTTTTTTTGTTCATTCACGGGATGTGGGCGTTGCTGGCTGGGCCGGCATTTATTGCCCATCTCTAGTTGCCCTTGAGAAGGTGGTGGTGAACGGCCTTCTTGAACTGCTGCTGTCCATGTGGTGTAGGTACACTCACGGTGCTGTTGGACAGGGAGTTCCAGGATTTTGACGCAGTGACAGTGAAGGAACGGTGATATGTTTCCAAGTCAGGTTGTGGTTGGTGGAACTCAGTCATCTCAGCTCCAGGATATCACTGCAGGAGTTCCTCAGGAGGTGAGTTGCTCGTCGCACGATTCCTAGCCTCTGACCTGCTCTTGTAGCCACATTTATATGGCTAGTCCAGTTCAGTTTCTGGTCAATAGTGGGGGAGTCAGTGATGATAATGCCATTGAACATCAAGGGGTGATGGTTGGATTCTCTCTTGTTGGAGATGGTCATTGCCTGCCACTTGCTTGGCATGAATGTTGCTTGCCACTTGTCAGCCCATGCCTGGATATTGTCCAGTGAAGAATTTTCCCCGATTCCCATTGACTCCAGTTTTGCTCAGGCTCCTTGATGCCATGCTCGGGCAATTGCTGCCTAGATGTCAAGGGCAGTCAGTCTCACCTCATTAGTTCAGCTCTTTTGTCCACGTTTGAACCAAAGCTGTAATGAGGCCAGGAGCTGAGTGGCCCTGGTGGAACACAAACTGGGCATCAGTGAGCAGGTTATTGCTAAGCAAGTGCTGTTTGATTGCACTGTTGATGACTCCTTCCATTACTTTACTAATGATCGAGAGTAGACTGACGGGGTGGTAATTGGCCAGGTTGGATTTGTCCTGCTTTTTGTGTACAGGATATACCTGGGCAATTTTCCACATAGCCGGGTAGATGCCAGTATTGTAGCTATACTGGAACAGCTTGGCTAGGGGTGCGGCAAGCGCTGGAGCACAAGTCTTCAGTACTATTGCTGGAATATTGTCAGGGCCCATAGCCTTTGCAGTATCCAGTGCCTTCAGCTATTCCTTGATATCACGTAGAGTGAATCAAATTGGCTGGAGGCTGCCATCTGTGATGCTGGGGACCTCCTGGGGAGGCAGAGATGGATCATCCACTCAGCACTTCTGGCTAAAGATTGTTGCAAATGCTTCAGCCTTATCTTTTGCACCGATGTGATGGGCTCCTCCATCATTGAGGGTGGGGATATTTGTGGAGCCTCCTCCTCCTGTGAGTTGTTTAATTGTCCACCACCATTCACAACTGGATGTAGCAGGACTGTAGAGCTTAGATCTGATCTGTTGGTTGTGGGATCATTTAGCTCTGTCTATCACTTGCTGTTTATGCTCTTTGGCACACAAGTAGTCCTCTGTTTTAGCTTTACCTGGTTGACACCTCATTTTTAGGTATACCTGGTGCTGCTCCTGGGCTCTTTATTGAGCCAAGGTTGATTCCCCTGGCTTGATGATAATGGTCGAGTGGGAGTTATGCCAGACCATGAGGTTACAGATTGTGTTTGAGTACAATTCTACTTCTGCCCAGTCTTGGGTTGCTAGACCTGTTCAAAATCTATCCCATTTAGCACAGTGGGAGTGCCATAAGCATGATGGAGCATATCCTCAAAGTGAAGGCAGGACTTTGTCCCCACAGTGACAGTGCAGTGGTCACTCTTACCGATACTGTCATGGACAGATGCACCTGCAGCAGGCAGGTTGGTGAGGATGAGGTCAACTATGTTATTCCCTCTTGTTGGTTTCCTTACCACCCAGTTTAGCAACTAAGTTATTTAGGACTCAGCCAGCAGTGGTGCTACCAAGCTACTCTTGGTGATGGACATTGACGTCCTCCCACCCAGAGTACATTCTGCACCCTTGCCACCGTCAGTTCTTCCTCCAAGTTCAACATGGAGGAGTACCAGCTCATCAGTTGAGGGAGGCCAGTACATGGTAATCAGCAGGAGATTTCCTTGCCCATATTTGACCTGATGCCATGTGGCTTCATGTGGTCCAGAGTCGATGTTGAGGACTCCAAGGGCAACTCCCTCCTGATTGTATACCACTGTGTTGCCACCTCTGTCCTGCCAGTGGTACAGGACGTACCCAGGGATAGGGATGATGGTATCTTGGATATTACCTGTAAGGTATGATTTCATGAGGATTACTATATCAGGCTGATGCTTGACATGTCTACGACACAGCTCTCCCAATTTTGGCACTAGCTCCCAGATGTTAGTAAGGAGGTTTATGCAGGGTCAACAGGGCTGCAACTGCTATTGTAATTTCTGGTGTCTAGGTCAATGCCGGGTGGCCTGTCCAGTTTCATTTCTTCTTTGTGACTTTGCAGAGGGCATTTTAAGAGTCATTTGTAGGGGCCAGACCAAGTAAGGACAGCAGATTTCCTTCCCTAAAGGGCATTGTTGAACCAGATGGGTTTTTATAACAATTGACAAAAGTTTCATAAAAACAAAAAAACTGCGGATGCTGGAAATCCAAAACAAAAACAGAATTACCTGGAAAAACTCAGCAGGTCTGGCAGCATCGGCGGAGAAGAAAAGAGTTGACGTTTCGAGTCCTCATGACCCTTCGACAGAGTCATGAGGACTCGAAACGTCAACTCTTTTCTTCTCCGCCGATGCTGCCAGACCTGCTGAGTTTTTCCAGGTAATTCTGTTTTTGACAAAAGTTTCATGATTATCATTTGACTTTTAGTTCCAGATTTTTTATTATATGGCCAGACTGCTGAGGTGGGATTTGAACCTAGGTCCTCAGAGCATTACCTTGGGTCTCTGGATTACTAGTCCAGCACCAACCCCACTACACCATCACCTCCCTTGAAGGGTCACACAGTATGTTAGTGCTCTGTTCTTAGTTTCAATAAACCACCAGTGTTTGTTCAGTCAATCAGTCTCTCTGCCTATATTATATCAAGTACCAACTGATGTGTTAATAGCAAGGGCGCAACTCACATTCGCAGGACAAAGCAAACTTGATTACCAAAAAACATAAAAGTAAAAGAAATATAATTTCAACTTCCACATTTTAAAAAATCTCCAAAGCAATTCAAGCTTGAAGGAATGAGATTCAACACAAGTAGTGGTTAATTTTCAGTGTGACAACCTGATTGACATTAATTAATATTTATTAAATTGTTAAAAAGGTAATTATGTTTGTAATGGTATGGCTTAACTTTCTGTGGCAAGTTTGGTTCATATCCATACTGCGTAAATTGAGCAACTTCACACCATGCAATGTTTGTCAATACTGTGGCAGAAAGTTAAATGCCATTTATGGTGAAGCTAACACAAGGTGGCATGGTGCTGAGAGCTACTTTTAGCTATTGCATTTAACCAAGCACATGTTCTTCACCTGAAGTTCTTCACCATTTATACATAGGTAACAGTGATCACCAATATCCTCACCATTATTTTTGACAGCAAAATCTGGCTCAATGTTTTACCTGGACCTATAGGTGGCCTTCAGCTTTGCTTATTTCCTCCCAATACTTTTAAAGATTATCATCATAGAAACTTTCCAAGATCAAGTAATGGTCAACGGCCTGCACATTCAACATATCTGTACAAGCACAAGCAACAATACACGACAATGCAGTACCCAAATAAATGTCACTTATAACCTAATTTGCACTGGCTCTGCACAGAGAAACATAAACCATTTTTAAACCAGTGGTTGAGGAAAGTACAGGAGATAGTCCAAGGCAATTTTCAGAGGGAAGAAAATTACTCAAATGCAAAAGTTGGATCAAACTATTGTCTTGCACAGCTAGGATTAGAAAGTGGAGATTAAAGGTGGCTGCTATGTATATCCAGGACGGAAAGTTGTTTCTGTATATTCAAAGTGAATTATAAATATTGGAAGACAGATGATAAATAATCTCTGGCTACTTAAGGGTGAAACATATACAGCATAAGGTACAATAGATATATTATTATTTTGTGGTTTTATTCAGCTTTTATTAAGGTGGGTGTGAGGAATGTTATAAAACCTGCAATGTTTGCTAAATGTTTCTTTAGCATGCAATAGTCATTATAACAATGTGATTTGACTGCGGGTTTCGCTATACAATTTCTTCTTTATGTTGACAGCAACCAGCAGGGTGAGATTTGTGAGACATTCTGCCAAAGTCAGTTTTCTCTAACTACACTGTGTTATTAAACCAAGGTGATAAAAAAACATAATCAGTTAGGTTTATTAAGTGAAATAGGAATGACATAAGGAATTATTATTAGGAAATTTGAAATGATAAAATTAGATAGAAGGTTGGTAATAAATGTTCAAGTATAGTAAAAGAAAGGCAAGAAGTAGGAAATTTTGGGCAGGAGTATTTTTTAAAAAACCTTAGAAATTCTCATGGACTGCAAACTCATTAAGACAATCTTCCTTTTTAAGAGTAGGTGGAAGTATGAACATGGGAATGTTAATTCAGTGATAGGAGAGATCGTAGATCACAATTGGAGATTATAATAATGCATTAACTTGAAGCACATTTGTCTCAATAGATCGTGATAAATGAGAGTCCAAATTCTTTGGAGAAAGTTTAATCATGCCTTACAAACTTAGATTGTTTTAAAGTGACATTGCAACTGCAAACAAAGGAGTCCAATGCTGTGTATATTTAATTTTCCAGAGCTGCTGATTATATTTTCAACACAAGATTTCTTGAGAAGTCAAGGGCCAGTGAAAGCAACAGCTAGATAACAAAGTAGAAGAATGCCCAAGAGTCATGCAGAAGGTTGTTTTACATGGGAAATTTAAATATTAGAGAAGGTGATTATGAATGTACTAACTCAAGAAATAGCTTTGTGCTATTTTTTCCATATAAACATTTATGGTCAGTCACCTTTGAATCACAAAGATAACTTGCTGAGTTTTTCAATTCATCCATTTCTGTGTAGTTCAGTCTTTGTGCATGAAAAAATCTATTTTGATCCTTAGGGTTCATTTATGTTGTAAGTTTAGCATTGGAGAGAGCTACCCTACTTACCCAGTTCTTTACCAACATTTTAATTTCCAAAGTATATCAACCCTCTCTACTTTTTAGTTTCCAGCTATACGATTTCTATTTTGTTATCTAGCTACTGATTTAATCTTAGATTTAAATACACACTAAACTGTAATTGTAAATCCTGCAATAGGACTGAATCTGATCTAGAGCGAAGCAGAGTGAGACATCCTGTAGGTGTTTGTCTTCCATAATTTTGGTTTGATAGGTTAAATCTAGTGTACTGTTCAACCTAATTTACTTTGTAAACTCACAGTCTCACTTAAATGTTTAGCAAATAGGGATTCTTTCACTCTCACTTTCTAAAGATCTATATTTTAAATTCCTTATCGAATGTCCATGCCCATTGCCCTCTACTGGGAAAAACTGAAGTATTTGTCAAATGTTGTGTGAATGGCTCATTGCTTCAGACATCTGTTGTTTCTTTACTTGCCCTATTAACATCTCTTTTTGTCTTGCACTCTCATTTAGTCATTTAATCTCTCCTGTCTTCTACCCTTTCTCTTTTTCTTCTTTCCTCCCCTCCCCTGTCCATGCTGTACTGTTATATTATTAAAGAGTTAGGAACTATATTGTTAAG
The DNA here is from genome assembly GCF_017639515.1 of Carcharodon carcharias. Classification (NCBI taxonomy): domain Eukaryota; kingdom Metazoa; phylum Chordata; class Chondrichthyes; order Lamniformes; family Lamnidae; genus Carcharodon; species Carcharodon carcharias. The sequence continues at coordinate 50,978,590 of NC_054486.1, forward strand.
TACATGTAAATATAAGTAACAGGATGCTACATCATTCGCTATGGCACTACAGTCTCTGCACCAAACTAACAATGTATCATTCCACAGTGCAAGGAGATCAGAAGAAATACACTCGAAGAAAGATCCAGCATTTGTATCTAAAAATGTGACTATTTCAGACTTCTGGGAACCACAAAACATAGCACAGTGGCAGCAGGTGTTTGTGAGTAAAACCCCAAAATTATGAAGGAAGTAAATGCTGAATTAGATTGAGAAAAATCAACCTGAATTAATGCCAGAGAGAGAAAAAAACTGAATGTATCATTTGAGAAAGAAATGGCTGCTGCCATAGAAATGAAAGCACAGGCTCCAGCCCATAATGAATTGGGAGGGCAGTGATGTTGCAGAAGCATTTGAGAAATTTAAACAAAAGTACAGATTGACATTCAGTAAGTTTCTAAATGGCACTAGTGAAGCGGAAAGGGTTGGCTTCATCCTTTTATGAGATGGAGAGCTATTTTTAATAGCTGGGTGATGAGTGAGGATGGCAGTAAAAATCCAGACAAAATTTTTCAGAAATTCAGAACACATCTTCAGACAAAGTCAAATCATTTGATCTGCTGTTACGAATTTCAAAGCTTGAGGCAGGAACCAGGTGAGCCTGCTGATAAGTTCTTAACAAGATTGAGCAATGTAGCCAGCAAGTGTAAATTCAAAGATACAGATGAAATGTTGGTATATCAGCTCTGCACTCCCTGATATCCAAAATGCTCTGATTGGAAAGAACAAGCTCACAATATTGCAAGATGTTGACATAGACAGAGCACATGAAGCCACAAGTAGACAGGCGAATATGTTGACTACCCAAATGGCTAGCCTTCAGTTAAGTCAAGAAAAAGGCAGCAGGGCTGATACAGTAAAACAGCAACAAAAGAATGTGCAGCTGATAGAGAGAACAATATAGCTAGAACTGTGGATAAGTATGAGTGCACAGAAGGAAGGATATGTCCTGCATATGGATTAAACCTAATCACTGGGAAAAGATGTCCAGGACAAAGAAGAAAGATGAAAAAGGAGTTACAAGATGCAGAGCCACAGGGCCAATGAGAAAGAAAAGAAACAAAGTCCTCCATACCTTGGAAGATGATGATGAGTTTGAGGACCCAACAGACATATGAATCATGAAACTGTGTGGAATATTGGGATGCAATAGTTCCCAGAGAAAAGAAATTCAAACAACCATTCAAATCAGGCAGAAGTTGGGAAATAAGCCCACAACTATAAATCTGAAGCTGAAGCTTGATACTGGAACACAGAGTAACATCATTACGTTCAAAGTATACTATAAGATTTTTCCTGAAAATTTGAAATATCCCAAGAACGATGCTCTGAAACTGAATAATGTCATGCCAACAGCATATAGTGGAAGTGAGATTTGATAGTTAGACCCAAATCAGAAGGACACACAAAGGAAAAGATGTTAACTGCATGTTCTATGTCACTGAAATAGATGCTCCCACTATCCTGGGGTTGAGCAGCTATGAAGAGCTGAAGCTGATCTAGTGAACATTGAGATGAAGCAGATGGCACTGAGGGTTGAAGGTTGTACACCTATTGGAAAGTGCTTTCCAATCAGAGGCAAGAAAGACCTGGTCCAAATGTATCCAGTGTTTTGATAAGATGTTGGATGCTTTGAAGATTTTGAGTATCGTATCAGTATTTCTCCAGAGAATTCATCCCCAAAGTAAACTACCATAGATTTAAAAAGAAAGCTTTAAAGAGAGCTCCAAGAGATGGAAGAAAAGAAAGTGATTGCCAGAGTCACAGAGCCTACAGATTGGGTAAATTCCAGCATTGTGAGAGATATTGTACAAAGCCAAATGGATAGGTTTCAGTCAGATATTGAAATTTTCAAGGCCAATATTGAAAGACACAAAGAAAAGGAGTGAGAGCTAATTCAGAAAGTTCAGACAACTAAAGAAGAAGATTTCCAGAAACTTAGAGAACTCCAAAGTGAAAAGTTAGAACAAGGGAATAAATTTGCTGACCTGGAAAGATTGAATGTTGAGCAGGACATAATGTGGCAAGCTGAATATGGAAGAGAAACTGCAAACTGTAATTAGCAGAGGAGACATCCAAGTAGGCGATCCTGAATCTCAGGTCAAAACTTCAACAGAACTGCTTCAAATAGAAGAACTTGAATAAAAGAATGACAGTGCTCAGTGCAGACTGCAAATTAATGAACTGCAGATGCAGCTTAACACTATACCACAGCTGGAGAATGATTTACTGGAGGCCAATAACAAACTGTGAGAAATGTTGGAGAGTTTAAAAGAGGAAATACAAAACGTAAGAAGCCAAGCAGAGCGGGCACAGCAGGAAGCTGAAAAACTGGTGGTAGACAGATGCATAGAGTGGTTGGAAGAGACACATAAGCTGCAGAATTGTAATGCAGAGCTTGAGAAGAAGTGCTGCCAGGCCAAGGACCGACTGCAATGTGCTGCTTTAGCTGAGAAAAAGAGGCACAACATTTTAGCACCTAAGCAATACTGTGAATAATATTCTTGAGAAAAGAAAACAAGCTCTAACAGACTCTTGGCGCTACTGGCGGCATGAGTGTTCTCTCATTGTATATAGTTTACCCTTGTGTAAATATATTTTGCATTAATCCATCTCCAAGCTCATGGATTTAATGGCTAATTTATGTGATTCAATGTCCCATGTTCATTCAAACATGTACCCACCCACTCCCCCCCCCACCACCCCCAGCCCAAAACATAGTGAACTCCCATCTGGGTCTTCACTTGTATAAATACTCACACAACCTCATCACTGTGAGTAGCCTTTATTTCCACACCTGCGACATCAGCAAAGGCATTTCATATGTGAAAATGATGGCTGGCTCTCTGTCACCCTTAAATCTCCGGCAGACATTATCTGGCCTCAGGAGAATGGCTCATCAAGCTTAGTGGTCATTCTGCTGCTGTCGCACTGATGCCTGTTTGCGGATGGCATAAGTATTTGTCAAGACTAACCTGATAATCGTTTCTCCAAATTGTACTTTGCAATGTCATTTGTCTTATGAGAGTGAGTTTTTGGAAAAGGTAGTATCAAACGTCAAGCACCATAGACTTTCAAGCCTCTATGTAGTTTGTAATTGTCTCCTCGTTTAAGACTGGACATCATTCCATTTCTATTTCCTACTCTCCCTGCATGATGCTGAACTAGGGAAGTAAGGATCAATCAGGAACATTACAAATGTCTGCAAAAGGGATATGAGTATGTGATGCCAGAAGTGTGTGCTCATCTTGATAAAGCCATCTCCTTACATGTGAGCATCTTACTTTGCTCCTGGACAGCTGCTTAGCAGAGCTTTACATGATTTTTGTATAAAGGCAACTCAATATGGAATTCATTGCATGACAGTGCACTCATTGGCTTAAGGTATATGCGAAGGATTGGCCTTTGTGAGCAGGACAATATTGAGGACTGCCGCGCTTTGAAATCAATGCTTCTGCATACTTCCTAATTCCTCAGCAGAGCCTATGAAGGTAAGAAGTTGTCATTGGTTGCTTTGTCAATACTGAATGGGCCATGTTTCTTCCTAATGCCAAGGTCATCCAGGACAGAGACTTGGCAGGCTTCTGATGAATACAGGGTCCTGAATGTTTGTAACTAATCAAACCATGGTCCTGGTAAGGCACAGTCCCTGAGGACAATGCAAACACACCTCGCAACTTTGGGGTACATGATGTAGAGTTATATGGTCACTGCATCCTGATGTGCTAAGACCTTTCGGAGCTCAGTAAGGTGATGCCTCTGCATTATTCATCCATGAGAGTTGGTGATTGGAGAGATGGAGTTGCCCGGGTGCTGCTCCCTCTTGAGATGTCCAAGCAGAAGCCATTGATTATTATTTTTTTTTGTTTGGGCCACCATGTTAAGCAGGTATCACACTGACATGAGTACATTCTTGTGTGCTTTGGCTTTTCAGCCACTTGAAAGTTGCCATACCTGTGACTTGGTGATGCTATGATTGAAAGGCCTGTACTATGTGCATAAAAACAAAAAACTGTGGATGCTGGAAATCCAAAACAAAAACAGAATTACCTGGAAAAACTCAGCAGGTCTGGCAGCATCGGTGGAGAAGAAAAGAGTTGACACTTCGAGTCCTCATGACCCTTCAACAGAACTGAGTGAATATTAGGAGAGGGGTGAAATATAAGCTGGATTAAGGTGGGGGTGGGGTGGGGGGGGGAGACGGGAGACAAGTGGGGGGAGGGGGTGTAGTTGCCGTGATAGAAGCAGATAATCAAAAGATGTCACAGACAAAGGAACAAAGTGGTGTCGAACGTGGTGATATTATCTAAACAAATGTGCTAATTAAAAATGGATGGCAGGGCACTCAAGGTACAGCTCTATAGGGGGTGGAGTGGAAAGACTAGCAGGGCATAAAAGATTTAAAAATAATGGAAATAGGTGGGAAAAGAAAAATCTATATAAACTATTGGAAAAAACAAAAGGAAGGGGGAAGAAACGGAAAGGGGGTGAGGAAGGAGGAGGGAGTTCAAGATCTAAAGCTGTTGAATTCAATATTCAGTCCGGAAGGCTGTAAAGTGCCTAGTCAGAAGATGAGGTGCTGTTCCTCCAGCTTGCGTTGGGCTTCACTGGAACAATGCAGCAAGCCAAGGACAGACATGTGGGCAAGAGAGCAGGGTGGAGTGTTAAAATGGCAAGTGACAGGGAGGTTTGGGTCATTCTTGCGGACAGACCGCAGGTGTTCTGCAAAGCGGTCGCCCAGTTTACGTTTGGTCTCTCCAATGTAGAGGAGACCACATTGGGAGCAATGAATGCAGTAGACTAAGTTGGGGGAAATGCAAGTGAAATGCTGCTTCACTTGAAAGGAGTGTTTGGGCCCTTGGACGGTGAGGAGAGAGGAAGTGAAGGGGCAGGTGTTGCAACTTTTGCGTGGGCATGGGGAGGTGCCATAGGTAGGGGTTGAGGAGTAGCGGGTGATGGAGGAGTGGACCAGGGTGTCCTGGAAGGAACGATCCCTATGGAATGCCGCCAGGGGGGGTGAAGGGAAGTTGTGTTTGGTGGTGGCATCATGCTGGAGTTGGAGGAAATGGCGGAGGATGATCCTTTGAATGCGGAGGCTGGTGGGGTGATAAGTGAGGACAAGGGGGACCCTATCATGTTTCTGGGAGGGAGGAGAAGGCATGAGGGCGGATGCGCGGGAGATGGGCCGGACACGGTTGAGGGCCCTGTCAATGACCGTGAGTGGAAAACCTCGGTTAAGGAAGAAGGAGGACATGTCACAGGAACTGTTTTTGAAGGTAGCATCATCAGGACAGATGCGATGGAGTCGAAGGAACTGAGAAAATGGGATGGAGTCCTTACAGAAAGCGGGGTGTGAGGAGCTGTAGTCGAGGTAGCTGTGGGAGTCAGTAGGCTTGTAATGGATATTGGTGGACAGACTATCATCAGAAATTGAGACAGAGAAGTCAAGGAAGGGAAGGGCAGTGTCAGAGATGGACCATGTGAAAATGATGGAGGGGTGGAGATTGGAAGCAAAATTAATAAATTTTTCCAAGTCCCGACGAGAGCATGAAGCAACACCAAAGTAATCATCGATGTACCGGAGAAAGAGTTGTGGGAGGAGGCCGGAACTGGAACAAGGAATGTTCCACATATCCCATAAAGAGACAGGCATAGCTGGGGCCCATGTGGGTACCCATAGTCACACCTTTTATTTGGAGGAAGTGAGAGGAGTTAAAGGAGAAATTGTTCAGTGTGAGAACAAGTTTAGCCAGACGGAGGAGAGTAGTGGTGGATGGGGATTGTTTGGGCCTCTGTTCAATGAAGAAGCTAAGGGCCCTCAGGCCAACCTGGTGGGGGATGGAGGTGTAGAGGGATTGGACGTCCATGGTGAAGAGGAAGCGGTTGGGGCCAGGGAACTGGAAATTATTGATGTGATGTAAGGTGTCAGAGGAATCACGGATGTAGGTGGGAAGGGACTGGACAAGGGGAGCACTTGTAAACCAGAAACGATTACTTCTGGCGGTCCATGAATGGCAAAGCTCTGACATAGTTTCTCAGTGTAGCGGCCAATGTTGGTGACTTCACCTCATATATGTCCAACCATTTTGAATGGCCATTGACAACGTGCAGAAACATTGTTACCATGATAGGTCCAATGTAGTCAATATGTAACTGCACCCAGGGTCTACCTGACCACTTCCATGGGTGTAACGGAGCTGTCACTGGTAACTTTTGCAGTTGCTGACATTGCACACAGTGCTTTACTAAACTCTCTATTTCGCCATCCATCCCAGGCCACCATAGATAGTTGCGTGCTATAGTCTTCATTCCGGAAATTCCTGGTTGTGCACTGTGTAGTTCAATTAAAAAGTGGCTCCTTTCCCTTTGGAGGAACTCATGCTCTCCACAATAAGAAGCCATCCTGGCTGGTTATTTCATGTCTTCTGTTGAAGTACGGTTTCATTTCATCAGAGTCGGGCTCCTGTAACCAACCATGTGGCATTTGTTCTCGTACATGAAATAGGACTGGGTCCCAACTTGTCCAGTTTCTGATCTGTCGAACACATACCAGCGAGGAATCTAAGAAATTTAACAGTAAAACAAGTTCCTGTGGAACTGACTAAGGGCATCGATGTTTGCGATTTGATTGCCAGGTCGATGTACGAAAGTGTATTTGTATGCTCCAGAATTAAAGCCCCATTAGTATTTCTGTATCTTCTTTCTATGTGCCTTCTTCTTTCTAGCGCAGACTTTAATCTTGGTCTTCTTTTTGATTTCACTGTTGGCCAGGCTTTTCTCAGATACAAGCTCAACTTCTCTGAGCTCAGTGACTGAGTCTCCCAATATTTCATTATCTGTCTGCTTCTTGGGAAATTCTGCGACTTTTGCTTCCAAAGCCTCTTTGGCTTCATTTAGTTGATTTTCAGCTCCTCCATCTCTTTTTTTGTATTTGTTTGCTGCCTCCTGGAAAATTGAACATTGTTGTGTCCTCTCTGCCAGGTCATTCCTCAGTTTGTTCAGAGAAGTGCTGAATTCTTTCTGTTTCTCTTTATAATAATGTGACTGAAAGTGGGTTGGGTTGAAAATGACCCTTCACGAGGAACACCAATTCATCGAAATTCTCCAAATCTGGGGCACTGGATGCCATCAAACTTCGAATCAAACTGTAGGCTTTGATTCCGCAAGTACTGAAGAGGATCACTTGCTTCTTCTCTTCCCCTTTAATCTCGTTCGCTTAAAAAAAGAACGTGAGGCATTCTATGTATTGAGACCAATCATCTGTGTTTGGTTCAAAAGGCTAAATTCTTCCAAATTGTGGCATTTTGAGAGAGGATAACATCTTCAATTCTAATGGAGCTTGCGACTTCAATCACTGGGTGAAGTACAGTGCCGATTTCTTTCTAACTTGATTTCTTCTGTTCGATCCTGTTTTATACTCGTTGCCAGTTTGTTGTAGGGTGGCCGAGTTGTGCTGTTAATGATAGAATTGATCTGCGGACAGTTCTTGGATGGAAACATTAAGTTTATTTACAACGTACTCAGCAGCAACTACACGTGTGCATTCAACTCCAACTTTATGTCTACACCGACTGCTGAGGTAGCCCACACTGCTCTCCTATTGGTTACTGCAGAGGGAGAGAGAGAGAGAGAGAGAGAGTGTGTGTGTGAAAGAGAGATGCAGGTTGAGATTTCAAGTTTTCAATGTGCTTCTGTGGAGCTATGACAATCGGAATGTGACCCAGGAAATTTGCAAATAGCAACTATGACACATGAGATGCTTTTAATCCAGTTTATATTGTTTAAAATGAGTGTTTTGTGTTTCTGAGATTTAAAAAAAACTTACATGTATATAACACTTTTTAGAACCACTGGACCTCTCAAAGCACTTTACAGCCAATGAAGTACTTTGAAGTTGTTCTAGGGTGGCCGAGTTGTATTATTAATGATAGAGTTGATCTGCAGACATTAAGTTTATTTACAATGCACTCATCAGCTACTACACATGTGCTTTCAGTTCAACTCTAACTATGCACTGACTGCTGAGGTAGCCTGTGGTACTCTCCTATTGGTTACTACAAATCATGTGATCTTGCCTAACAAGTATTATTTTTAAAGATACATTATGCACCAAATAAAACCATAATTACTACATTCGCCATGACCCATCCTCTCCCCATTGGCCAGCCATGCCCCGATTCCCCTTGCACAGACAACACCGTGCCTCCCCACCCTCCCTTGGTCAGGCATGCTCCTGATTCCCTTGCATTGCCATCACTCAATCTCAATACATCAATATCTCCTCTCCTGTGGGCCAACAAAGCTCCCATGAGAGAAAAGCAGCTCCTATTCAGTCCAAATCCATCAGGAAGACTACCTGGCCTGTTGTATGTCACATTTAGCCAGTTGTGAATCCAAAGGCATGTATTTCTCATTTGCTGCAGAGTTAATTGCAAAAGTGGCATTTAATCTGGTGAATTGGTGTTTTACTGAGTATGTGTGACATGCTAATGCATTAGAAATAGTCTCCCACCGCTTGCTGTTGGGAAACACGATCCACCTTCAATCCACCAACAACTTAATTTCAAAGTTTCATCCCACCATTGGAAGCTGCCAATACGATTACCTCATGCTTGGTTGAGGTGATGTGGGCAGCACACAAACTTTGTCTAGGTTCAGTATGGGCTCCAGCTGCATGTGTTGCCAGATTGAGCTAAAAGTGCACTTCTTAAAGGATTTGTGTATTCTGGCCGCAACAGATGTAGGATTTTTTTCAAAAAGTGTTTTTCACAACGAATGAAGTGCAACAATGGAGCAGCAGGACAGAAGGAGGGCTCACAGGTTCTCTGATGCATCACTAGAGACCTTGGTCCAAGGGGCAGGAAGGAGAAGAGACATTGGCCCAGATTTGCAGTATGATTGAGTGGCAAAAAGAGCGGAAATGCCTGAAAATCAGAAGCCCCACCCCCAAACATTGCACTTCTCATTTTTGCAGGGTTGGGATGGGATTGAGGGTAGGATGCATTTCGTGGATGCATGGTTTACGGAGGCAGCTGGACATTTAAATCAGCAGCTGCTTCCACTGAAGTGGGATTTTTGGTAGGTCAGGAATGTGAAACCTGGTGTGTGCAGATTAGACCAGTTATGAGCAGGTCTGAACTTGATGGATTTGTTTGGATAGCCGGGGTACCCCTTTGGAGAGGTAAGGTAACCATTTAATCTGGTTCCGGGACACCTTTGGGGAGGTAAAGTGCCTTTTAGTGATGGTCAGGTGCCCTTTGGGGTAGGCTAGGGTCCCTTTGTGAGTGTTAAAAGTAGGCATAAATGTATGTAAAAAGTGCGTAAACTCATCACTGGCAAGCTCATTGGAACCATCAACAGACCTTGTCAAACTTAACTGCCAAAACTGTCAGAAGCACAAGTTGACATGCCAAAAGGATCTGTCAAAGGGAGCTGTCAAGACATGTAGGATGCTAGCCCTTTAAATCTTTGAAATAAAAATATCTAGAGTATTATGAAAAGATTGCTTGCTATTTCACTCTGTTGAAATAGGCCTCAGCGTTTACTTTATTGGATTAGTGCTGCATGACTGCTTTCACAATTATTCATTATCACAGCATGCTGCCTGCCATTTCACAGTTTGATTGACAGCTACAAGTGATTATCGAACCTTTGATGTGGGACTATGAATTTCAATGCTTGTTGTTATATGAGATTGTGCACTTAAATGAAATGCTTGTTGTTATAAGGTTTTATTTAGTTGAAGGAATGCAAATGTAGTAAATGTGTTTTTATGAATGAGAGCAATTTTTTCAATATAGTGAAGCCTGCAATAGAAACTTAGGCCCAGATTTCCACTCTCGGGTCAGGAGCACAGTGACTTGACCCAGGAAAAATAGGCCCAGAAGGTCAGATTTTAGTTCGAGGGAGGGGTTGATGGTGGGTGGGCTGGCCTTGGACTGAGCGCAGAGGCTGCCGGGTGTGGAGGTGGGGCTGGGTGGAAGGTTTACCTCTGTGCTCCAACACTGTGTAGAAGTTATTAAAAAAAAGTTAAAAACAACCCTTCAGCTGGACCCCTGAACCCCACACCTCCCACATATTCCCCATGCCTCGTCCATGCCAACCTCATGCCCCCCCAACCACACTCTCAAGGCGCCTCATACTCTCCATGCCACCCCATGCCCCTCTACCCACCCCTGGTCCCAAATACCCATATGCCAACCCATGCCCCTCTACCCACCCCCATGTCCCTCATAGCCCCTGTAACAACTCATGCACCTCTATACACCCTAGTGCCCTTTATAACCCCTATGCCCCTCTACCCCCATGGCCCCTCATACCCCATTAGCTACCCTATGCTCTCATTCATCCCCATAGCCCATTTTAGCGCATGTGCCAAATTTTAGTGCCAGCTCATGCCAACCCATGATCCCCCACGCACCACCCTTTTTCCTTACCCTCTCCATGCCAACTTATTATTCATCATGGTCAAACCATGCTGCCATAGAATAAAGTTATGTGTCTATTGATGATGTCACTATTTAAAAAAATATTCTCATTGATAAAAAATAATTGAATACAATGAAATTTCTTCAACTAATCTCTTATGAAAACAAACATTTCACTTAAGTGCTCAATCTCTTATACAAACAAACATTTCTATCACCACTTAGAGATGCCAATCAAACTGCCCATTTAACGAGCATCCTACTGTGATAATGTTAGGTATTAAACTCAGTCATGCAGCACAACTCCTATAATCATGACCCTCATCTTTATGATAACAGAGGGAGTGAAATAGCAGGCACCTTTGTTAAAACGCCGCACATTTAAAAAAAATTAAATCCCAGCAGATTTAAATCCCTTGACAGCTTTGACAGCTCCAATGAGCTTTGATAGTTCCAATTAGCTTTGACAGTCCTTTGATAGCTTTGACAGCTCTTTGACAGCCTGATAGTTCTTTGATAGTCTTGATAGTTCTTTGACACCACGACACTTCCAACGAGCTTATGCACTTTTTACACACAATCGCCTCTACTTTTAACAATCCCAAAGGGAAAGTGAGCTACTCCAAAATGGTTCCGTAACTCTCCCAAAGGGTGTTATACTTCTTCCAAAGGTGTGCTTGGACCATATCTAAAGGTGATCCCTGGCTATCTAAATGAATCCACAAGGTTCAGACCTGTTCTTACAGCACACTTTGGATGGAATCGCTCCAGATTTGCACTAGATGCGGTAGCAGGCAAGAAACAGCATGTTTTACCCACCGGCTGCAATTGCGAGTTTTAACCCCGTATTGTCCCATCCCCGCCTCATACGTTATGCATTCCCAAGAAACACGCTGGGTTACTCTGCCGTCATCTCAGGCCTTCAGCAAACTGGGTACCATATTTAAAGGCCACCCCCACACAGAACTAGCACTCTTTAAAGGATAGGAAGTTGCTGGGAACTGATGGCTGCCAAAGGGAGGAAATATGCTGCACCCAGGTTTAGTGATGCCTCCCTTGAGCACCTATTGGATGCAGTGGAGGCCTGCAGCGAAGTCCTGTACCCTCACTCTGGGTGAAGACCAGTAAGCAAGTCACCAATCCAGTATGGGAGGCAATGGCAGCGGTGGTCAGCACCAACGCCATGCAAAAGAAGACAGCCACCCAGTGCCAAAAGAGGTTGAATGGTCTCATCTGTTCTCCTAGGGTAAATCACTCTTCTCATCATTCTCAGCTCACATACTCAGAAACCCATCACACATCCACAGGGATTCACTGAGAATTTAAGGGACATCACCATTCGCTCTCTCACATACACTTTCATTTGCCCTGCGGATCGTGTCCTCATCCCATCCATGGCACCAGTCATCACCCACACATAGACCTGGCATGCATGTTATCTGACCTGATAGGCATCTTGCTTATATTCACTCCATCTGTATTCATGCAGGACAAGCTGGCACACAACAAAAGGAAGATGTCCAGACTTATGGAGGAATGCCTGAAATTAAGGTCCTCACAGTCTTTGAAAATTGAGTCATCCAGCTGGCCGGTGACAATCTGGACTGTTCCTGTGCTGACAGTAAGGTTGCTCAAGCAAGTGAGGATCCAGCAGTGCAACATCCATCAGACAACTTTTCTGTGAGACAGTTCCCCTGTTCTGCAGTCCCCTGCCATGCACGAATTACCTCTCCTTGCTTTCTCAGGCACACCCACACCCGCCAACAGTGCAGAGACCTCTTTGGGACCTAGCTTTGGAATATCCTTGGGATCACAACCTGGTGAGTACATCGCATTGTCTGATCCACAGCAGGCAGCGGGACTTCCCAGGTGTCTGACATTCAGGGAACTGTTGGAGACCAGAAATCTGCTGAGTCCAACTCAGATTATGAGCCTCTGGACTTGGTCATACCTCAGTTGCTGGAGCTGCAAAGGCAAGCTCAGGAACATCAGGAAGCGATGTCCGCTGCACTCCTGAGATTGCAAGGCATGACGGAGGAGTCTGCCCGCCTTCAGTCTGAGGTGATATCGCTGGCATGCTCATGCACTGAGGTCAACATTGGTAGGATGGTGGCCGCCACGGGGACCTTGGTGCAGGACATTGGTCCTATATTGTTGCGTGGGCTGGACTCCATTGTTCATGCCATAGTTGGTCTCCAACCGTGTGTACTTGAGATGGGTGCGGAGCAGTTTGATCCGACTCAAGCTTCCCCTTCTCCTCAATGAGTCAGCCAGGGGTCTTCGGGCACCCATAGGGAGGAGGATCAGCTCCCTGGGGCCATCCACCCAGGTGACTCCGGATGTGCAGCGCTGGGTTATAAAGGGTGCAGCAGGTGATGATGATGCGTGACACCCTCTGTGGACTATATTGCAGGGCTCCACCAGACTGGTCCGGGCACCAGAACCTCATTTTCAACATCCTAGTGGTTTGCTTCACCAAAGTGCGAATTGCAGCATGAGCCTCATTGTACCTTCTTTCTAATGCAATCTGAGGTCTCCGCATGGGTATCATCAGGTACGTCCTCTGTGGGTAGCCCTTGTTCCTGAGGAGCCATCCCTGCAGCCTTGGTGGACCCTAGAAGATGTCAGGGTGGCCAACCTACTGAGAGTGTTGGAATTCTGGACACACCCAGGGAACCGTGCACAGACCGGTAGGATTCGTTTGTGGTGGTCGCATGCCAGCTGAACATTCAGCAAGTGGAAACCCATGCGTTTGATGTAGTTGACCGCTTGTTGCCATGGAGATCTGAGTGCCACACGAGTGCAGTCGATGGCACCCTGCACCTATGGGAAACCTGACATCTGGGCAAATCTTTCTTTCTGGCTTTCCTGATCCTGGGTGAAATGCACAAAGTTGCGTACCTTCACAAATATGGCATCAGTGACCTCATGGATGCATTAGTGTGTGGAAGCTGTCATGTCCTGAAAGGAGACACTAGCTTAAAAAAATTGAGGGCTGTGGTCACTTTCACGGTCAATGGCGGTGGATGCCCTCCATGCCCCTGTGGCGCTAGATCCTGCAGCAGGTGGCAGATGTGACCTGGACATCCATAGTCTTTGGTGACACTGGTTCTCAGTGATCTGTAGCAATGACAAGCGCCATTTATAGACCTTGGGTCTAACTAGGCGCTGAGCAGCGACAACTCATTGTGGGTCTTCAGCAGCATGCACAGGAGCCACAGCTGCACCTTCTTCTTGAGGGTGCACATCCTTCCTCTATCCCACCAGGCACCTTCATCATTCTCTTCTCCTTTGTCTCCGCACCCTCTAAGACATGAGGCATACAGCTGGGTCACCAGGCTCCATTCTCCTGATGTACTCCTCCTGCAGGATGAAAGAGAGAGATGTGTGGGTTAGCATGGGTGTACTAAGAACATCTCTTGTTTAAGTCTGGAGACCCCTTAACACATCCCAGAGAGTGTTGGCCACCATTTGAATGGCCAGAGTTTAGTGCGCTGCATTACTTCCTGAAACCCCACCCATCTCCGCCCTACTCCACGTGATGATTGGCAGCAGCTTTACCCACTGGACTGCATGCTGTGTTCTCAGCCCAGGTGCAGGCATTCTCCTAACCCGCACTGCAAGGCTGCATTGTTAGCTTGAACCATGGGGGAGACTGGTCCAAACCTGAATAAAGACATTGCAAGGGGCTGCTCAATGGCCAGCTTTTGCAAGGAGATTATACAACTTTCCCAGTCATCCAATTGTTCTGCAGTCCACTAAAACGCTCATTATTTTGCAGGTTATGCCCGATGGGTGAAAAGTTCAAGAACATTTGATGGCACTTTCATGCCTCTGTGTTGCTTGAGTGGGCAGATAAGCTCCATGCATGTCTATGTGGCTGCGCCTGAACTGTCTCAGCTGCAGAGGAATGATCACTTTACACAAGGATTTCCTGATGCGTGGCCACTTCCTTTACCCCTGCCCCCACCCCGCATGTAGTTGTGCACTACCATCAGACCGTGCTGCCTTGTTCCCCTCAACTTGCCGCAACTGCAGAGTAGCCCTTGCCCCAGCACCACGCAGTCAGCCAGCCGGGAAAAAGTGATTTGCCTGTGCCCTCACGTAAATGCACGGTGCCTCCACCTTGAAATCAAATGGGCAACCCTCGCCACCACTGTGCAGCATTAGTGAACACACCTCTGAGTTCTCCTCGAAGTTCAGCTTGCCAGGTGCAGGCCTTTTAAATGCTGTTGTGAAACACGCCGGCATGATTGCCTGTCGATGTGCTTGGATGGTCTAGCCTGGGGGAATGATTCTGGTGAGCAGGGATGATAATTATATGCAGATGGATTAAAATGACGTTCCTGACGTCTGGTGGCTGGAACTGCAGCCCGTCCATTGACAGGTGGAGCAGACAATTACAAACTGGTTTCATGCTATCATGAAACTGATTTTTGCCCTTCCTGCCATATTGTCCGCTTATGCCCACCATGACGCCCGACGCCAGCAGGGCGGAAAATTCTGGCCTTTGAGTTTCAGACACCTACCTCACCAAAAACACATGAGTGGAAGTAGTTGCTGATTTATATGGGCTGCTGCCTCTGTGAACCATATATGATTTTTAATCCTCCTCCATTACTCCGCCTCCTGCGAAAATGACAGAGGCCGGATTAGGGGGTGGGTCATCTGGGAACACCATCCTGACTTGGAACTATATAGCTTTTCCTTCACTGTTTCTGGGTTTACATTTACACAGCCAAGGCCCCAATTAGGGGTGATTTTGCAGTGCCGCCAGAAAAATGGCCCCCTTGGTGTTTGTGGAGCTGGGTAGCTCAATGAAGGCGGCCTCCCTGCATCAGGCCAGGAGGCCTACAGCCCCAGCGATCAAACTGGAGAGATTTCCCTTCTGATTGAGAGGCCTACCACCTTCCGCCCTCTGATTTGTTAACTTAATTTTACACCACCGAGGGCACCTCCATGTTGAGGAGCCATGTTGATCCCTGATCTTCCTCAGCAGCGCCTCCTCTTCCAATGTGACTGCCGAGGCTCTCGAGCCACTGGCCCTCTGTTTGGCCTGGTCACATCAGGAATCTGCTGGCTATTCTTAATTGGGTGGTGAGTGTGGAGGCTGCCTCTGTGAACATAACCAGCCATTCTTGCTTTTGTCAAGCTTGGGATGCCTAATTGGTCCCTACTCTGGAGTCCTGAAGAACATGGGAAAATTCTGCCCATTGTTTTAAAATGCTGATGGATTTCACCACAATGTCCCTGCTTGCAGCATGGTTCACGATGTACAAGTGCTGACTATGTCTTGTCTGGTGGCGGAGAGCAGTCATTAAGCCACATGTAGATTGCACTTGTCACCAAGCAGCTACCTCTGGTTTATTGTGGTAGCTCAAATATGGTGCAAATGGCTGATTGGCACAGGATAAAAGCAATGATGCTGCTGCCAAGATAACAGGCATTAACCAACATTATGCTCTATGCGTGGTCACACATCAACTGGATGTTAAAGGAGTGGAACCCTTTGTAGTCATGGTACATCTCCCTGTTGAGATGTGATGCCTGCAGAGGCACATTTGTGCAGTTAATGGCTCCCTGCATCATTGGAAATCCCACCTCTTGGCAAAACTACATGCCCACTCCTAAGCATTGTCTGCTTAGAGAGGAGACAATGGAGTGTCTTCCCTTGATGCAGTGCAGCACAGAGAACTGGGAGGTGTTGGCGATGTCATTGGCTCCAGCCTGGAAGGATCCTGAGGTTTAGAAACTGAGCACGATGGTGGCCCTGATTGTCACTGGCAATACAGTCCTTGCCCTGATCCATATCTGCAGGTCTGGTTGGAGCCACAGTTCAGTAACCACCTCCTTCGTGAATTGTAGCTGCCTCAGACGCTGCACCTAGCAGAGATGGCTGTAGTAGAAATGCTGTCTGAATACTCTTAGGTGGGTGTGACCTTTTGTTGAGAGCTGTCCTCATCTTTCTCCCTCTGTGCACAGCTTCCCCTCTCAGCTGCCTTTTCTCCATCTCCTTGTCATGTTACAGCCTATGAGTGACATCAAGCTTTCTCCAAGGAAGCCTTCAGACTCCACTGAACTCCTGGTAAAAGTCCAACACCACTCCCTTTGATGCCAACAGCTTCCACAAAAGTCAAAAGCACCACACCTGAGTGTTCCATATTGATGCCTTTAAGCGGCACTAATCAGAGGGTGAATGTACAGCTGAGTGCATATTCAGCTGTGAGTATTCAAGACAGGGAGTTAACAGGACCTGCAAGATCCAAAATGACTGGTTGGGCACCAAATCGGTTAATTACTAAGTGATGCTGTGATTTGCCCACCTTGCATGTTTGCATTGCACACAATGCACACCCTGCTATCACCCTTCTGTGCAGACTGCGCTGAAGGTGGCTGGGAATGGATTGGCCACTGTAACTGACACTTCTGACCTTCCTTAATGCTGGCACTAGTGACTCCATGAAGCCCAATTTTGCAGCCAGAAACTCCTTAGTTGTATTACACTGCATCAGACATTACGTGACACAATTCTGGTGTTACGAAACATTCTAGCATCCAATTTACCACGACCAATGCCGTGAAAAGTCCGCTAGTTTAGCTAAAATATGTCTTTGTATAAATATACTTTGAATAAGCTGCCCATAGCAATTAAAGCAAGGTAATGATGTTTTCTATTGCAGCAATGGTTTTACCTTCAGTATCATCAATCTAGATATAGCATATTATAGACCAATTATACAAACATTTTATTACTTGAAATATTGCTATCTTTTGATGAACATGAATGAAACATGTGCATAATGGAGGGCAATTCCAGAAGGTAAGGTTCCATGATGTAAATTGCTAACTATCTTTGGAGAAAATGCCAGGGACTGAGTCAGCAAATGACTTCCTGTTTAGAAGGTGCACTGCACTAACTATTCACTGTTTAGATTGGTGATCTGCAGTTACAATTATCATATCCAGTGCTGGCATGTCCTATTGTGAACTTCAAACTAATTTGTATGTTTTAAAACTGGAGACAAAAGGCTGAAAAGATAACAGCCCGAGGGTCATCTTACTTCTTTTGTGGATTGAAACCACTCGCCTGTCGCAAGAGGAAACAAAATAAACATTCCAGACCCAAGTGAATTAATGCTCTTCCCTGAAGACAATCTGAAAGGGTATTATCAAATTGAATCGGCCATTCAAATTAAAGAAACTGACTGTTTCAGACCCCTAAGGTATTAACCACAACACAGGATGCTGGAATCAACATGAAAATCACCCTTGTTTGGCAAGTGACTTGCACTCTTAGAAAGTCACATGATTAGACAGCCATGGTTTCTGTCTGCTTTTTAAAAATCAGCACAAGCTGTTTGCAGACAGGTCCACCAAAGCCATCAAACTAACTGTAAATCATTCAAGCAGCCAAGGAAATTAACAACAATACCTTGTAAGCGGGAGATCTCAGCAGTGAGAAAGATTCCTCTACTTGTTCCAACTTTGAGTTCACCTGAGAACCAACCTCCTAGAAATTGGACTACAGGAAATCTCACAACCAGCTGAGAATTCTTTGTTTTACAAGAGCTCGTTTCAACTTTAAAGCACCAAAACCATCCAAGAAACTATCGGCCTGCCACATGGGAGCCAATGATCGTAAACCAGAGACTGAGATAATTGAAACACATTGCCTGTATCTAATCTTTGTTCATGTGAGAGTTTGTGAGACATTGCGTTTAATTTGGGGTGAGTGTGTGGAAATAAATAACCTTTATTTTTAAAAAATAAAGCTTGCTGCTGGAATTATTTAAATGGATTCTGCACTCCGAGGGTAAGGAAACACACACATCTTTCATCACAAAACACACTGATCATGGGCAGCAAGGGAATACATACACTCTATCTGTGACACAGTGGTTTTACAAATATCTAATTCTATGATTCATATGTTTTAGGAGTTTAACTTTTAGTTTTGGGAGTTTAATTTTTAATTGTGAAATAAATGGAAAAAAACCTGGGTTTGAGAAACTGATAAACACCCCTTAGGTAATTGCAATTCAAAGGATGGTCCATGTTTATTATAAGGGGTTAGAGATAGAGATGTGATAGAGGTGTGAAAAGAATATTCCACAGGTGGTCCTCTCTTAGCTTCGGAATTGAGCCAGTAAGTCTGGTAAAATTGAAGTTGCCCCCATTAGAGATATAAATTATTCATATGGTTTCCCAGAACAAAGGGAAGGTTAGAGAATTGGGAAAAATCAGTTTAAGTCTCTACCTGGGACTTCCTAGATGTGCCATGTTGCTGTGGGGATGGATTGCAGGGAGGTATTTTGTTTGGTTTTATTTCTGTGATTTCTCACAGAAATAGGCAATCAGCCTGGGAGCAGCTTTGAGACAAGCAGAGAGGGAAGTGAAGTAACCTTCAAGATCCTGAAAAGTTTAAGGATCTCTTGGGTGGAAATGAAAGTAAACTAGAAGTGTGATGTTGTGATTTTTGGGTTTAAAATATGTGTTTATGAAATAAAATGTTAAGTTAGTACTTGTTTTGTTTAACCCTTGTACCATAAAGATTCTTTTTTAAAATGCGAAATCTTATGACGTAGTTCATTCGGTTGATAGCTGGGATTCCAAATTTCTTTTTTAAAACTTACTTGTTTTTACCAAGATTGTAACACTGATGCCTTTGGGGCAAATTAGCATTGGGAATAACATGGTTTTGTGAAAGGGAAATAATGTTTGACAAATTTGCTGGAGTTCTTTGAGGATATAACAAGCAGAGTTGATAAAGGGGAACTGGTAGATGTAGTGTATTTGGATTTCCAGAAGGCATTCCATAAGATGTCACAATAAAAGGTTATTGCACAAAAATGGAGTTCACGGTATTGGGGGTAATGTATTAGCATGGATTGGGGATTGGTTAACACAGAAGAGATAGTCAGGATTAATGGGTCTTTTTCAGTTTGGAAAGATGCAACTAGTGGAGTGCCAAAAGGATCAGTCCTAGGGCCTCAATTATTTACTATCTATATTAATGACTTGGAAGAGGGCGCAGAGTGTAATGTATTCAAATTCGCTGATGATACAAAAGTAGGTGGGAGGGCATGTTGCGATGAGGACATAAGGAATCTGCAAGGGGATAAAGATAGGCTGAGTGGGCAAAAACTTGGCAGATGGAGTTTAATGTAGGAAAATGTGTGGTCATGCACTTTGGTAGGAAGAATCAAAAGGCAGGCTATTATTTTAATGGGGAGGGACTCCAAAAAAGTGCAGCACAGAGGGATCTGGGTGTTCTTTTGCATGAAGCATGAAAAAGTTAGCATGCAGGTGCAGCAAGTAATTAAGAAGGCAAATGGGATTTTGGCTTGTATTGCTAGGGGGTTGGAGTTAAAAATAGGGAGTCTTGTCACAACTATATAGGGTGTTGGTGAAGCCACACCTGGAGTACCATGTACAGTTTTGCTCTCCATATTTAGGAAAGAATATGCTGGCATTGGAGGCAGTTCAAAAGAGATTCACTAGGCTGATTCCTGGGGTGACGGGTTGACATATCAAGAATGGCTAAACAGATCAGGCCTTTATTCATTAGAGTTTAGAAGAATGAGGGGTGATCTTATTGAAATGTGCAAGATTCTGAGGGGGCTTGACAGGGTAGATGTTGAGAAGGTGTTTCCACTAGTGGGTGAATCTTGAACTAGGGGACATAGTTACAGAATAAGGGGACACTCTTTTAAAGAGATGCAAAGGAATTTCTTTTTTCAGAGGGTAGTGAATGTTTGGAATTCTCTGCCCCAGAGAGTTGTGGAGGCTAGATCACTGAAAGTATTTAAAGAGGAGGTAGATGGATTTTTGAAATATTGGGGAGTTGAGGGCTATGAGGAGCTGGCACAAAAAAGGTCCAGACCAGCCAAGATCTTATTGAATGGCGAGGCAGGCTTGAGGTGCCGAATGGCCTACTCCTGCTCCTATTTGTTATGTTCTTATGTTCATATTTTTGTGATTTATTGCTTTTATATTTTGATAAGCATACTAGCAATATGAAAATAGAGCACCAATCCTGCCTTTAACATATTGACAGTCTGCACCTCAGTGCATAATGAGAAAGGCTGCCCCGGAAGGATACCAATCATTTCTTGCAGAGTAATGAACTCTGGGTTACATTATCTCATTTGAGAAGCAACAATACACGATATTAGCTGAGCTGGTGGTAATGTAAAGGGCTGGTTTAATTGAAAAATCATTCCTATTTTAACCACTGACTCAGGACATCAGTCTAAAGTGACATTAATTGCTTTATATTAAAGGAAAAGAGAATACATGGATTTTATTTATTGGTTCACAAAATTATTTGAACATCTATCTATACAAGTACATGAAAGCAACTACTAGGAAAAACATCTCACTTCAAAATTGTTATGGATGCTTTAAAATCTAAAGTTTCACTGTAAACAGATAGCCCATTTCTTTTTAATCACATTGAAGTCAGTTGGGAAAATCAATGCAGATTTCTGTGGAATGCAATCACCATTTTGCACTGAAGTGTAGCTTGGATGATGGCCATTAGAAATATCCTAAATTTCTCAACAATATTTCTTCAGCAATGGTTCATTTTTTTTATTCTTTCATGGGATGTAAACATTGCTGGCAAGGCCAGAATTTGTTGCCCATCCCTAATTTTCTTTGAGAAGGTGGTGGTGAACTGCCTTTTTGAAACCCCCAGTACTATTAGGGAGGGACTTCCTTCTAGGTTTTTGACTCAGTGACAGTGAAGGAACAGTAATATATTTCCAAGTCATGATGGTGTGTGGCTTGGAGGGGAACTTGCATGTTGTGATATTCCCTTCTGTCTTCTGCCCTTGTTCTTCTAGTTGGTAGAGGTCATGGGTATTGTAGAAGGAGCCTTGTTGAGTTGCTGCAGTGCATCTTATAGATGGTACAAACTGCTGCCTCTGTGTGTCAGTGGTGGACGGATTAAAGGTGGTGGATAGCATCCCAATCAAGTGGTCTACTTTGTCCTGGATGGTATTGAGCTGCTTCAGTGTTGTTCAAGCCGCACTCATCCAGGCCAGGGGTGGTTATTCCATCACACTCCTGGTTTGAGCCTTGTAGTTGTCGGGCAGACTTCAGAGAGTCAGGAGGTGAGTTATTTGCTGCAGAATACCAACATCTGACCTGCTGTTGTAGCCACAGTATTTATATGGCTAGTCCAGTTAAGTTTCTGGTCAATGGTAACCCCAGAATGTTGATAGTGGCAGATTCATTAATCATAATGTTGTCGTAATGTCAAGGGTTAGGTTCACTCTTGCTGGAGATGGTGGTCTGGAGATTTGTATGTACAGGTGCTTTCTTTTATAAACTGACTATAGATTCTTATGATAAATTGTCCTGGATTTACAACAGAAATTAAGCTAGATAGCTAAATCATGAAAACCAGCCAATTATTAAAGGCCAAACTCACAATGAAATACAGGTGCTTATATTTAGTTATTTTAAATGAATAAGATAATTACTTCTCTCAGTAGGTTTATGTGGTCAAGTAATTGTGCAGTCCAAAATGAAGCAATGCTTTCACAAAGGTTATTGCTATATAAATGTGAACTAGAGTACTTTGAAAATTAGTTGCACTAAATAGATATGGAAACTTTGTAACCTTGCTTCATTTAACTATCAAGTGGTAAAGGAAAGTAAACTTTTAATGAGCGAATTGTATCCAATGACATATTATAAATGTATTCTTTTACTGTGCTTCTGTCATTTTTCTAAAATTGAAATACAGTTGTGTTTTCATTTTGCTTCATGTCTAAATGTTTGCAGCTGTTCCTGCTCTCATTTTGAACATTACGGGCAGACTTTTGCCCTTGGCGGGTGGGCTCGGCGGGGGCAGGTGTGGACAGTCGGGGAGTCGCCTGCTGCCTGCGATCAGGAATGGATTGCGAATCGACACTGGTGGGTCAATTAAGGCCTGCGCAGCATGAAACGCGAGCGGCACTGCTCAGCACTGCCTCTGCGAGGGGGGGAGGAGGGAAAGTGGGCCGAGTGCGAAATTCGTGCATGCGTGTCAGTGAGAGCTTCGCAAACTCCCTGAGGCACAGAGCTGCCTCAGGGAGATGAAGAGTTGTTAAAAAAAGAAAAAAGAAAAAAGAAAAAAGGGACATGTTATTAATTCAATTTTAAAGCTTTTATTTTATATTTATTTGCTTTTGGAAACCTCATCCTGCCTGTGGATGAAGTCTCCAAAAAAATGCAAAGGCTGCTTGGCCTTTTCGCCTGCCCGCCAACCGTTAGGTTGGACAGGGAGCGAAAAATTTAAGTTACTTGATTACTTAATGGCCTTAACAGGCCTTTTAACTGTCAGGGGGCGTGCTACTGGCTCCAGCGCGTGCCAGCTGACCGAACTATTGCGTGACTCAGCATTGACTTTGGCACTCGAGTGGGTTGGGCGCGCACCAGCGAGTAAAAATTTCTGCCCTATGCGAAGGTACTTGCCTCCATGCTGTAAGTGCCTTCCTGAAACTCCTTGCAGTGCTTTACAACTGAAATTGATACCCAAAGAAATTCTACCTTTCAGGAAGGAAAATTGAAGTGGAATATTACATAAGAAATAGGAGGAGTAGACTACTTCTGCCCCTCTGCAATTCAATACGTTCTTGGCTGATCATCTGCCTTAACTCCACTTGCCTGTCAACTCCCCATCTCATTCCATTCTGAGAGACCAAAAATCTGTTTATCTCAGCCTTGAATATGCTTAATGATTGAACACCCAGAACCCTCTGGAATAGGTTCACAATCCTCTGAGTGAATAGATTTCTTAACTTTTTTTGTGGCACCTTATTGAATGTGTTTTAGAAATCCAGGTGTACTACATCCACTGGCTCCCTTTTATCCATCTTGCTAGTGATATCCTCAAATACTCTAATAAATTTGTCATACATGATTTCCTTTTTGTAAAAACAGTTGACTGTCAGATCATATATAATAATAATGCCAACATTTTCCCCATGACTGATGTCAGGCTAACTGGCCTTTAGTTTCTGTTTACTCTCTTCCTCCTTTCTTGAATAGCAGTGTTAAATTTGATAACTTCCAAACTGGTAGGGTATTGGGAAAATCATAACCAGTGCATCCACCATCTCTGCAGTTACCTCGTTTAGAAGGGTGTTGTAGGCTATCAGGTCCTGGGAATTTCTCTCATTCTTTTTCTCTACTGGTATTAATTATCTTAAGGTCCTCACTCTTATTAGTCCATTGGTTACCCTCTATTTCTGGTATGTAATTTGCCCCTTCCACTGGGAAGATGGATACAAAATATTTGTTCAATGTCTCTGCCATTTCCTCATTCCCCATGATAATTTCACCTGTCTCTGCCCCTAAGGTAGTATATGGAAAACGCCAAACTGTCTTTTGAAGAAATATTGTTGAAGAACTGTTTCTAACAGTAATTTTGCAAACCACATTTCAGCCACTAGACTGTCACTGTCAAGTCTGTTTTTTTGTTCGAGTTGTCACTATGTAGTCTGTAAATTTTTATTTTCCTCATTGATTAGGCCCCTTTTTTAATTGTTAATTTTGGTTATTTTCAACTATTATTATTTGCCAATCATATTTTTTCATATTTCAGAAAGAGTATTGCTTGCAAAAGCCTGCAGCTGTATTTACAGTATGGTAATATAGAGATTGTCGGCTCTCTATAAATGATAGGCTCTTTTTCAGGAACCATCTCCTGCTTCACAATCACACTCATCTCCCCCAATGCTTTGCTCACAGGCCTGCTTTTGCTTCATTACCAGACTTTGCATTTTGTAATTGGATTTTTTTTCTTTTTGAAATGAATCCATCTTCAAAACACTCAGATGCAAACCTGAAACCTGAACCCAATAGCCACCCACATTCAAAACAGTGCTGGCCTCTCTCCTTGACCAAGACTCGCCTCCTCCTCAACACAGATTGACCTGCCCCTCCATTTGTGTGAAATGCTGTGGGAAACTCCTTAGTACTTTTTTTTAGATATTAGTCAAATAAATTGAATTTAATGCATGAGATGATTCTGAAAAAAATCTGAGGAGCTGAATTTAACATTGTCTTTCAGCTTCAAAAGTCACCATCTGCTCATAGTCTATTCACTAACTACCTCTTAGTCCATTGTTTTTGGCAACTCAAGAAAGTGTTGCATAATGCTGCCATTTATGTGATTATTACATAGGACTTTTATCACCATCACATGTAGTCACCTAGTTGATGAGGAATGAAAATTACAATACCATTACACAGTAAATGTTTTCCTGTTGTAAATCAATTCACCTACACAGTGTGCTGAATAAAATTTATTCACAGTGCAGATTTTATTCTGTTCTTTAATTTCATTTAAAGCAAGCTTTCTGCTGCATATATTCTTCCAAACTGCCACCCTTAATGCTTTGGATTTCATCAAATTATTTTTAGTCTAAGTTATCAATGAGATAGATTTTCCTTCTACTGTCATTTCTGTAGATACAAAAGCATATTGTCCACTTTGGAAATTTTTGAACACATCGGTCTGGAAGTTTGATGGTGACATAGAAACATAGAAAATAGGAGCAGGAGTAGGCCATTTGGCCCTTCGAGCCTGTTGTGCCATTCATCATGATCATGGCTGATCATCCAACTTAATACCTTGCTCCCGCTTTCTCCCCATATCCTTTGATCACTTTCACCCCAAGAGCTATATCTAACTCCTTGGAAACATGTAATGTTTTGGCCTCAACTACTTTCTGTGGTAGCGAATTCCACAGGCTCACCACTCTCTGGGTGAAGAAATTTCTCCTCATCTCAGTCCTAAATGGTCTACCCATATCCTCAGACTGTGACCCCTGGTTCTGGACTCCCCCATCATTGGGAACATCCTTCCTGCATCTACCCTGTCTAGTCCTGTTAGAATTTTATAGGTTTCTATGAGATCCCCCCTCATTCTTCTAAACTCCAACGAATATAATCCTAACTGAATCAATCTCTCCTCATATGACAGGCTTATTTTTCAGACTTCTAATGACACTAACCACCCAATATGGCAGGTGGGGTGTGGGCATTTACAAGCTGGAGATGCCACCCTAATATATTGGATCAAACTGCTGCATGGAATTCATGACCCGTGCAGAGCTTGAATATGGCTAATTAAGTAGTTAAATAAGGATCCTATACTTGAGTGTTGCTGAAAACATAATTTTTTTGTTGAAGCTATTTGTCTTGCACTCACCAGGACAATTCACAAGAAAACACAAATGTCAGGGGAAAACAACTATTAGGGTGCATCAAAGTCATCCTGCGGGATAATGGCTACCCTGATCAGATTATTTCATGCTGCATATTGCATAAACTTATGAATGTGCCCAAGGACATCACTTTCAGCCTTGAAAAGTGTCCATTCTGCCTTAGATTACCCTGGAAGGGTAAGGTATCCCAAACGTTTGAGCAACAGGTGAAGCTAGCTTTCTCGTGCTATTACTATGCAGTAGCAAAACGGGTGGTATTCGCCACTAACAGGACACTACAGTCAAGTCAAAAATGATGGTCTGCTATCACACAAACGAGTAATGAGGTACATGAATTTTGGTGCCAGTGTGATATTAGGTATGTAGGCCGTAGGTCCCAAAGACTGGGCAATCCTATCAGATAGCATATCCCTTCTGCTGTTCGCAATGCACAAGGTATGGACCATACTCAACCAGCCCTTGCTTGCTGTGATCCAACATTAGATGTGATTCTGCGATTGGGCAACATTTGCTGAATAATCCTCAGTGCGCTGAGAATTATACTGACAACCAATTTAAGATTGTCAGGCTCACAATGTGGCACATTTGTACTGGAAGCTAGATATATTAATACACAGGACCTTGTTCTTTGCAGATAGAAAGAACATGTTCATACATTGTGCCTTTTTCAGCTAAACAAAATAAGTGACAGCCACTCACTGGAATATTCCCCAGGGCAATGTCTTGACCAATCAGCGTCAAGCTGCCTGGTTTAAATTTCAACCAATGCTTGGCAGTTAACTGCCATTCACCACCAACTGGTGCATTCTCCATGGCAATGTCTCTACCAATCAGAGTCCACTTGCCAACCAATCAGCACTCTCTTCTCATACAGTATAAATATGTTGTTTCCCCTGACATTGCTATTTTCTTGCGAGTTGTCCTGATGAGTGCAAGATGAAAAGATTTGACAAAAATGTCTCTTTTTTTCAGCAATACTCAGCTTCTATGCCACCAAATGACTATTTGTAGATCTTACACTGATGTAGGATACTTTATGATATTAAGCTTCCACAGTGATGGACAAGTCACATGATAAACACTTGGAGGGTGTTGTTGCTGGGCTAGTAATCCAGAGACTCAGGGTAATGCTCTGGGGACCTGAGTTCGAATACCACCCCGTCAGATGGTGGAATTTGAATTCAATAAAAATCTGGAATTAATGTCCATTAATGATGAAGCCCATGAAACCATTGCTGATTGTTGTAAAAACCTATCTGGTTCCTAAGCTAAACTAACCAGTCTCTGCTCAACGCCACACTGGTCATGGGTCTTCTTACATCACTATGTGGGTGTTGCTATACTCAGTCCCATATTGCACCAGACCCTTTTATAATAAACTCACTGGGCAACTCGTGGTGTTAATGGTCAAGAAGTGCTATTTAAAGGACTCATTCACTACTTACAGGTTAATAGCTGGTTTGTGATTTGTGACTACTGGTTAATTTGTGGGTGTGTTTAGGCCTGGTCCCTGACTTACAAAGCATAATTCTGCAGAGAAGTAGGTTTTGCTGTTGTTGGTAGTATTCCAAACAGTTGTACTGCAGTCATATTAGTCTCTTAATACTGCTTATGTGAATGGTGAATGAAAGGAAGTAGCAGGGAGGAAGCAAAAACAGTTAGAAAAGAAGGAGGAAGGCTCTCACAGTAGGTCTTGAGCCTTAGCTTCTCGGAGGAATAATGACTGAGGCACCTTTGCTTCACAAAGTGGACTGAGACAGAGAGAAACAGGTCAAGAAAGCATTAGGCTACACAGACCTTGCAGACTTCTCCAAGGACTGAGGTGCTACAGACTGCACTCGCATTACATCACATATTTATCATCACCAGTCTGGGATATTTATCATTTGAAAGGAATTACAATCTCTTAAAGTCCAACCGGTTTTCAATCACAGGCAACACATGTTACAAATTGATGGCTGGTTTCCTGGCAGAAAGCCTGACTGACCCTTTACCAATCCTCCGTGCCATTTCTATTCCACTGTCAGGTTACAGTTTGGTTACTGGACAATAAAGGCTATCTCCTTCAGACATGCCTCATGACTCATGTCAGGGCACAGCTAAAGAGCTGGCCTGCAGTGATAACCATGCCGCCACCAGAAATACAATTGAACAGACAATTGGGATTCTCATGCAATGCTTCCACTATCTGGATCATTCAAGAGAAGCTTTTCTGTGTGCACTGGCCATTTAATCAAACTTGTGGTCATCTGCCGCATGCTCCATAACATTGTCAACTTAAGAGAACAGCCCTTATCACCACTTGAGCTGCAAGAAGCAGAGTAGAACTAGCAGGATGGGGAGCAAGAACAGAAGAGGCATTGACCAACAGTTGTTCAAGCTGCCAGAAGTTCTAGAAAGCAACTCAACCAAGAGCACTTCAGGTGTACCATCCCTCTTATCCCCAACAGCAGCAGCCCTGCAAACATCACTATCACTCTCCTTACTACCACCTCTCTATTGCCTTGCTTTAGTCCAGCAATACATCCCAACATATGAATTAGGAGCAGGAGGAGGCCGTTTGGCCCCTTGAGCCTGCTCTGCTATTCAATAAGACCATGGCTGATCTGATTTTACCTCACATTCCTGCCGACCCCCAATAACCCTTCATTCCCTTGGTTATCAATAATCTACCTACCTCTGTCTTAAAGGTATTCAAAGACTCTGTCTCAATGACCATTTGAGGATGAGCAATCCAAAGGCTCTCAACCTGCTGAGAGAAAAAAAATTCCTCATCTCTCTTCTAAATAGGTGACCCCTTATTTTGAAACAGTGACCCCCTAGTTCTAGATTGCCCCACAAGAGGAAACAACCTTTCCAAATCCACCCTGTCAAGTCCCCTCAGGATCATATGGGCAGAAGATTGCCGTCAGCTTGCAGGGGCGGGCCTGACACGACGACACGTAAAATGACGCACGATGATGTCGGACGTGCGTCCCCACGTTATTTTGATATTTGTTCGGTGGGTGCACACTGGAGGCGGCTGCGTGCCTGCCAAACTGTCAACGGCCAATTAAGGCCATTAAAAAAGCAATTAAAGTTGCTAAACATGCTGCCCGTCCAACCTTAATGTTGGTGGGCAGGTAAGGAGCCCAAGCGGCCTTCATGTTTTTCAGGAAACCTCATTCATGGGTGGGATGAGTTTTCCTGGAGATTGTATAAAAGAATTAATTAAATTTTGCAAAATTCACAAACATGTCCCAGCAAAGTGACACTGTCACATGATGGGACATGTTTAAATAATTTTTTACTTCCTTTATTAAAAAGTTTTACTATCAACTTAATCTCCCTGAGGCAGCTCCGTGCCCCCAACAACTCACACTCAGCCCACCCAACATAGGTAAAATTCAGCCCTATATGTTTCAATCAAGTCACCTCTTATTCTTCTAAACTCCAGCAGATACAAGCCTAGCCTGTCCAGCCTTCCCTCATAAGACAACTCGCCCATACCAGGTATTAATCGAGTCAACATTTTCTGAACTACATCTAATGTATTTACATCCTTCCTTAAATAAGGAGACCAGTACTGTACCCAGTAATTCAGATGTGGTCTCACTGATGCCCTTTACAACTGAAGCGTAAGCTCCCTAGTCTTGTATTTAATTCCGATTGCAATAAATGATAATATCCTATTGGTTTTCCTAATTACTTGTTGCAACTGCATACTAACCTTTTGCGATTCATGCATGAGGACACACAGATTCTTCTTCATCTCAGAGCTCTGCAATCTCTCACCATTTAGATAATATGCCTCTCTTTTATTTGTTCTGCCAAAATGGACAACAAAACATTTTCTTTCAGTGTACTCCATTTGCCAGATATTTTCCCACTCACCTAACCTATCTATATTTTTTAATTCATTCACAGGATCTGGGTGCTGCTGGCTGGGCCAGCATTTATTGTCCATCCTTATTTGCCCTTGAGAAGGTGGTGGTGAGCTGCCTTCTTGAACTGCTGCAGTCCATGTGGTGTTGGTACATGCACACTGCTTTTAGGGAGAGAGTTCCAGGATTTTGACACAGTGGTAATGAAGGAACGGTGATATATTTCCAAGTCAGGATGGTGAGTGACTTGGAGGGGAGCTTCCAGGTGGTGGTATTCCCATGTGCCTGTTGCCCTTGTCCTTCTAGCTCGTAGTGGTTGTGGGTTTGGAAGTTGCTGCCTAAGGAGCCTTGCTGAGTTCCTGCAATGCATCTTGTAGATGATACTCACTGCTGCCACTGTACTTTGGTGGTGGAGGGAGTGAATGCTTGTGGATGCTGATCAAGCTGGCAGTTTTGTCCTGGATGGTGTCAAGCTTCTTTAGTGTTGTTAGAGCTACACTCATCCAGTCAAGTGGAGAATATTCCATCACACTGCCGACCTGTGCCTTGTAGATGGTGGACAGGCTTCGGGAGTCGTGACGTGAGTTCCCTGCCACAGGATTCCTAGCCTCTGACCTGCTCTTGTAGTCACAGTATTTATATGGCTAGTCCAGTTCAGTTTCTAGACAATGGTAACCCTCCAGGATGTTGATAGTGAGGGATTCAGTGATGGTAATGCCTTTGAATGTCAAGGGATGATGGCTAGATTCTCTCTTGTTGAAGATGGTCAGTGCCTGGCACTTGTGTGGCGCGAATGTTACTTGCCACTGGTCAAACCAAGCCTGGATATTGTCTAGGTCTTGCTGCATTTGGACATGGACTGATTTAGAACCTGAGGAGTCACGAATGGTGCTGAACATTATGCAATTATCAGTGAGCATCCCCACTTCTGACCTTATGATGGAAGGAAGGTCAATGATGAAGCAGCTGAAGATGGTTGGGCCGAGGACACTACCCTGAGGAACTCCTGCAGTGATGTCCTGGAACTGAGATGATTGACTTCCAGTAACCACAACCATCTTCCTTTGTGCTAGGTTTGACTACAACCAGTGGTGAGTTTTCCACCTAATTCCCATTGACTCCAATTTTTCTTGGGCTCCCTGATGCCACACTGTACCCTTTTGTAGCCTCCTTATGTCCTCTTCACAGCTTACTTCTTACTTGTGCCATTAGCCAATTTACCAACCATATCTTCTGTCCATTCTGTCCATTCACCCAAGTCATTTACATAAATTGTAAAAAGTTGAGGCCCAGCACTGAGCCCTGTGGCACACCACTCATCACTTCCTGCCAACCAGAAAATGAGCCATTTATACCTACCCTCTGTTTCCTATTAACTGTCATCTATCCATGCCAATATGTTACCACCTACACCATGAGCTTTTAGCTTCCCCAATAACCTTTCATGAGCACCTGATCAAATGACTTCTGAAAATCTAAGTATAGCACATCCACCAGTTCCCCTTTATCCACAGTGTCTGTTACTTCTTCATAGAACAATATATTGGTTAAACATGATTTCCCTTTCACAAAGCCATGTTGCCTCTGCTTGATTATCTTGAACTTATCTAAGTAACCTGTTAACGTCTTTAATTATACCTTCTAACATTTTCCCTGAGACAGATGTTAAGCTAACTGGCCTGCAGTTTCCTGCTTTCTGTATCCCTCCCTTTTTGAATGAAGAGCTACATTTGCTATTTTCCAATCTAATGGAATCTTCCCCGAACCGAGTGAATTTTGGAAAATTAAAACCATCACACCAACTATCTTACTAGCCACTTATTTTAAGACCCTAGGATGAAACCCATCAGGACCTGGGGATTTGTCAACCTGTAGCTCCAACAATTTGCTAAGTACCACTTCCCTGGTGATTGTAATTTTTTTGACTTCTCCCTCCCTTCTGATCCCTGTTTTACAGCTATTTCTGGGATGTTGCTTATATCCTCTATGGTGAAGCCAGGTTCAAAATACCTGTTCAATTTATCTGCCATCTCCTTATTTCCCATTATTAATTCCCCTAAACTTTCTATAGGGCCAATGCTCACTTTGTTAACTCTTTTCTTTTTAAAATATCTATAGAAACTCTTACTGTCTTTATATTTCTAACTAGCTTTCTCTTGTACTCTAACTTTTCCCTTCCTATTAATCATTAAGTCATCCTTTGCTTTTTTTTATTCTGTCCAATATTCTGACCTGCCGCCCATTTTGCACAATTATAAGCTTTTCCTTTAAATTTGATACAATCTTTTTAGTTAACCATGGATGGTGGATTCTCCCCTTGGAATTTTTCTTTCTTGATGGAATGTATCAATTCTGCATATTCTGAAATATCCCCTTAAATATCTGCATCACTATTGACCTAGCCCTTAACCTAAATTGCCAGTACACTTTCACTAGGTCTGCTCTCATGACCCACCCCCAATTGCCTTATTTAAGTTTAAAATACTGGTCTTAGACCCACTCTTCTCTCCCTCAAACTGTATGCAAAATTCAGTCATATTGTGGTCACTGCTACCAAGGGGCTCCTGAAGTCATTAATTAATCCTATCTCATTGAACAAAACCAGGACTAGTACAGCCTGCTCCCTGGTTGGCTCCAGAACATGCTGATCTAAGAAATTATCCTGAAAGCGTTCTATGAATTTATCACCTATGCTACTTTTGCCCATCCGGTTGTTCCTGTATATATGTAGATTAAAATTCCCCATGATAATTGCCATACCTTTCTGACAACTGCTATTATTTCTTCTTTGATGCCCTGTCCTACCATGTGATTACTGTTAGGGGTCCTGTACACCACTCCCACAAGTGACTTCTTGCCTTTATCAGTCCTCATCTCTGCCCAAACCACTTCTATATCCAAGTTTCTGAACTTAGACCACCTCTCTCGATTGTGTTAATAACGTATTTAATTAACAGAGCCACCCCTCCAATTTTTCCTAACTTCCTATCCATCTTAAAAATCACGTATCCTTCAATGCTCAGGTCTCACTCTATCCCATCCTGTAACCGTGTTTCTGTAATGGCTATCAGATTGTAGTTATTTATTTCTATTTATGCTATCAGTTCATCTGTTTTGTTTCGAATGCTGCATGCCCTTTTATTATTTTGGTAGCCTCTAGTCTTATCTGTTGGCTTAGTCTTAGATTTGTATTCTCTGTTCCTTCCTGTCATTATCTGCTTATCATTTCCCATATTAATACCTTCCTCTCTTACCTTATCTCTACTCTTTGACATACCACATCTTCCCACGTTTGATCCCTTGCCCCCACTATTCAGTTTAAAACTCTCTCTACTTCCCTAGTTATGTGATTCGCAGGAACACTTGTCCCAGCATGGTTCAGGTGCAGACTGTATCAACGGTACAGCCCCAACTTCCCCAGGACTGGTGCCAGTGCTGCACAAACCGGAACTCACTTCTCCTACACCAGTCTTTGAGCCATGCCATCATCTCTCTAATCTTATTTGTCCTATGCCAATTTACATATGGCTCAAGTAATAATCCAGAGAATATGACCTTTGAGATCTTGCTTCTTAATTTTGTACCTCATACTGACTATGCAGAACCTCTTTCCTTGTCCTGCCTATGTCATTGGTACCTACATGGACCACGACAACTAGATCCTCCTCCTCCCACTACAAGTTCATCTCCGCCCTGAGCAGAAGTCCTGAACCCTGGCACTGGGCAGGCAACACAGCCTTCTGAGTTTTGCCCTCTTTTGACTATAATTACATACATTAGTGGTAAGCCCAGAAAAAAATTAAATTGATCAAGCAATTCCAGTAATTCTAAATCATCTATATTTACAATTAATAGAAATAATTATGAATCACATTTGTGCACATTAGTGGCTGTTTTCTCAGTTCATGTACCATGCCCAGTGCTCCTACACAGTGTTTCCCCAGTGGATTCAACATGGAAGGCGGGAGGCTTCTGGCCTTCACTGGGGACACTTCAGATTGTTGTGGTGGGAAACTTTGAATATCTTTGGACCTTGAGGACTCGGAGATTGTAGCATCACAGCATTGGCATGACAGTCTGACCCAGCTGGCAGCATGGCATTGACAAGGCATTGATGGATTGAGTGGTGTGGAGCAGCCTTCCTGTCATCCTGAAGGAGGACACTAGGGACCTTTCCCATAGAACTAAAGCTGCTCTCCTGGAATTCCGCCTCAACATGGTTTTGCACAAGAACGGTCTGCAGGAGTGATGTAACACTGTGGAAGCCTCTTTTAAAACCGGCCTGAATACCAAGGTGGCTGCCATCTGAGTTCTCGTGGAAGCTTTCCCAGTTGTCAGTAGAGATTCCATCACAGTCAGTGTCGCAGTTGTGTTCATGGAGCTGACCATGTTGGACTGATTAGTCTTCATCCTTTGCGCAAAGCCTTGACACAAATCATAACTGAACTCAGCTCTCTACACAACAAGGTGCGCAAGCTTACTGACAGGTTGCCAAATACACTGAGCATTTCAGAGTGTATGCTCATCAGTCTTTTTCAGTAGGCTGAGCCTTCAAAGTCAACAGCTAAGTGCTGTGCAACAGACATAATATATGATTTTACAGCATTATGTTGTTTTACCCTGTCATCTTAACTCTAGCAATCTTGTGCCTGTGATTCATCACATGAAGATCTTTCCTCAGACTGAGACCCTAAAGTATGCCTGGTGCTTGGCTCTTAGCTGATACTTGCTAAGGTAAGATCGAGAGGCAGCGTGTCTTTACAGATACTGGCCTCCTCTTCCTGAAGTGGTAGTGGAGTGTTTTGCAGTGCATCAGATGTGAAGTGTGTAGAAGTGGGTAGCAAAAGTAGTAGGTATGTGAATATGAATAGAAGGAGGTGGGAGGAGAGTAGAAGGGGGAGGTGGTAGCATAGTGGCATTGTCGCTGGACTAGTAATCCAAAGACCCAGGGTAATGCATGGGCACCTGGGTTTGAATCCTACCACAGCAGATAGTGAAATTTGAATCCAATAAAAATCTGGAATCATAAATCTGATGATGACCATGAAATTATTGCCGATTGTTGTAAAAACCCATCTGGTTCACTAATATCCTTTAGGAAGGAAATCTGCCACCCTTACCTGGTCTGTGACTCTCACCTGTGACTCCAGACCTACAGCAATGTGGTTGACTCTTAACTGCCTTCTGAAAAAGGGAAATTAGGGATGGGCAATAAATGTGGGTCCACATCCCAAGAATGAATAAAAAAGAGGTGCAGCGATTGCAAGGAATTGGTGAAGGAGGTATTGTGAATAGTGAGGCTGAAGGTGGTGGATGCTTTATGGTTCCCAGCTGAGGTTGCCACTGGACAAGCCTGATCCCAGGGTGGAACCCAGCTTGCTAGATCCTAACTTTTATTTGTTTGTTTAGATATCTGGAGAGCCACAACTATACCTTTACAGATGTATACAGATTTGTAAGGATAACACAAGTTACAAAAGCTAACTTGTACTCTACTGTCCACACTAAGTACAGTCCATGTAAACCAATTGGCAACCCGTGGTCAAACACACCATACCCTGAAACCAAATGACAGATGCCAATCCAAACAGATGCTATGGATCTTCCTCAACTCCCCCCAGATGCTTGTCACATTGTGAGCCGACTAGTCTCACTGAACTCTGTCTTTCACGTGAGGGTTTCCAATCTCCACTTTCCAAGAACTCGCCTTGGAATCTTCTCCCAAACCGATGCTTTCTCTCAGACGCCTTCTGCAAGGGTTCATCTCCAGGGTTTCAAACTCTCCTTCCAATGTTCCTCTCCCCCCGGGTAACCATCTGCATTCGAGCTTTCTTCCATACACCCTCTCTCACTGACTCAACTGTCAACAGTACGCCACTGCTTCACATGTCCATAGCAAAGAGTTACAGACCTTCAGTTGCCTCTTTGGACCTTCTGACTTTTCACAAGCCTTTATTCCTTTAAGGTTGAAGCATGGAGATTTTCTCTCTGCTCCTTACTTTCACTTCCACAGAATTGGACCTTTTCCGTGTTCCTGTCCTTCCTTTGACTAGAGGGTTCTCTTGGCACTTTCTCCTTTTCCACTCTCCTGGATTTTGGGGACTTTCTTCTTTAGCTTGGGGTTTGCTATCTGTTCCTTGCTCAAGTCTTTGTCTGGCAGCTACTTTCAACCAACTTTAACTTGGGACTGGCTATCTGCCCCTGCTAGGCTGCTTCTGCCTGGCAGCTGTCTTCAAAACTGAGCTCAAACACTGCCGTTTCTAGTTTCTTCTGTGTGTGCCTGTGGGAGAGATCTGCCTCTCTGGACCCCTGCTAATAGGCAGCTAACCAGTTTTTCTTCTCTTGTGTTTGCCTAACTTCTCCTACAGTCGTAAACCCTCATTGGAAATGTGGGCACCTTTTAAAGTGAAACTAAAACTCAACTTGATCTTTTCCTAACACAGATATAGAAATACAAATCAGACTTAAACTTTAAAGCTAAAACTCATCCCTAACACCCACAAATACAAATATAATTCACTTAAACTATCTCTATTTCCTAACAGATGTATGAGCAAAGACTAAGGCTGGGATTTTATGCTTCATTATGGTCATCATGGCAGGCAGGAGCGGAAAATGTCATGAGAAGGCCAAAAATTGGTTTTAAGGCATCATGAAACCAGTTTCCGATTGTGCACTGCAGCCTTCAATGGCAGGCCACACTTCCCACCGCAGCACCTCAATATATTTGCATCTCATTATAAGGACTCATTGCCAGAATCACCCCCCACACTGGATCATCAGGGCACGTTGGTGTGCAATTAGAGTGACGTGTTTCACGATGGTATATAAGTGGTGTGCACCTGCACTTCACTTGTGATTTCAAGGTTTGTTCACCTACCTTGCATTGCGCAGTGTTCGCAGTGATCAGTGCCAGGCTTCGCAGGCAGCACTACATTACTTTCAGAGGGGTGTGAGAGGCAAGTCTCTATGTACCAGACCAGCGGTAAGGTGGGGGTAGCTTTTAATGGCTGCAGTGTTAAAGCTCCAGTGGGGAAGGAGGTTACTGTCCTGAAGCATGGGAAGGAGCTGCAGGGTTAGGGCTATACTGGGGGTATGAGTGGGGAAGGTTGCATTCAGACACATGACTTGGAGGGAGGGTGCAAGGGATTAGCGTCCTGAGCACTAGGATGGGGAGAGAGTATGTGACAGAATGGTATAAGCTACTTGGGGCTAAAATGGAAAGAGTGCTGAATGAAGAAGAGCTTCAGTTTACAATGTTGAGAAGACAAAAACTATCCTTGTCCCAGTCCAGGGAGGGGGAATCTCAGTCAGTCCAGTTTCAGTCATGCCCAGTATGTTGTGTGCAGGGCGTGATCATAACGTGCCTCGGTCCATGGGGTTTCTGGCATCATACTGGGCCACAGATGGCACACTCAGTCCGTGGAGGCTTCTGTAGCCTACAGATGGAGAAAAGGCATTGTGGGGGTGTCCGGGGTCTTTGGGGTGTCCATATATTTAACTGTGCAAGTGGCCTCAAGATGGGGAGGGATAAGGTCTACACAGAGCACGGGCTCACAATATTCAGGGACTAACAGATGGATATGCACCACAATCATGATGGGAGCAAGGAATACAGGGGGAAGAATGAGAGATCTTGGAGGGAGGGAAGCATAAACATTAAGCTCCTCCAGGATGATGGGAGGGATTACCTTATTCACACAGGGAGGGTCCAAGCTAGCATGGCAGTGAGAGCTCAGCACCACCATCTTCCAATCCGCAGCGATGGTGCAGCACAAAATCAAAATGAGGAGAAGCTCTGGTGGTGTGGAGGGTAGGTGCATGTACTGGGGTCCGATTAAAGGGGCACCCAAATGAACTGTACATTCCCAAATGAGAAGAGAGGCACAGCTGAGACATGTTAGGAGCCTTTCAATGACAATGCAGGGAATCAGGAAAGTGAAGCAATGATGCACATTCATATGAGACTAATCCCACAAAGTGGCTCTAATCAATCACCTTGTTTTAACCCTTTGTTCGTAACTCCCCAGATCGATAACAAACTCCAGAGCAATTAGGCAATTGGACGAGCTTCAGAAGCATGTTAGAATCATGGCACTGGACAGTTCACAGAAAAGAAGCCTCAGGCCCCCCTCAAATAATCTAATTTCCTGACTAAACATTTAACTTCATGTTTATTCCAAAGAGTGTAATATTAGAGCGCAGTGAATGAGGATCTCAACACATGTGTTGAAAGCAGCACATTCAAGCGCCAGGCCAAAACAATGTCACAGCAGTCAGTCATGTTGGGGGCATGGGGACCTTGATACAGACCCCGCATTGACCATCATTTCAGGCTGAGTACCCTTGACACAGGAACAAAAGTACCCTTGACACGGCATCAAGGAGCCCCAGCAAAACTGCAGTCAATGGGAATCAGGGGGAAAACTCTCTGCTGGTTGGAGTCATACTAAGCACAAAGGAAGATGGTTGTGGTTGTTGGAGGTCAGTCATCTGACCTCCAGAACATCACTGCAGGCGTTCCTCAGAGTAGCACCCTTGGCCCAATCATCTTCAACTGCTTCATCAATGACCTTCTTTCCATCATAAGGTCAGAAGTGGGGATGTTCGCTGATGATTGCACAATGTTCAGCACCATTTGCGACTCCTCAGATAGTGAAGCAGTCCGTGTCCAAATGCAGCAGGACCTGGACAATATCCAGGCTTGGGCTGACAAGTGGCAAGTAACAGTCGCTCCACACAAGTGTCAGGCAATGACCAGCTCCAACAAGAGAGAACCTAACCATCACCCCCTGATGTTCAATGGCATTACCATCACTGAGTCCCCCACTGTCAATATCCTGGGGGTTACCATTGACTAAAAACTGAACTGGACTAGCCATGTAAATACTGTGGATACAAGAGCATGCCAGAGGCTAGGAATCGTGCAATGAGTTACTTTCTGACTCCACACAGCCTGTCCACCATCTACAAGACACAAGTCAGGAGTGTGATGGAATACTCCCCACTTCTCTGATGAGTGCAGCTCCCACAACACTCAAGAAGCTTGACACTGCCCAGGAGAAAACTACCCTCTTGATTGGCACCACATCCACAAACATTCACTCCCTCCACCACCGACGCACAGTGGCTGCAGTGTGTACCATCTACAAGATGCACTGCAGGATTTTCACCAAGGCTTCTTCGACAGGACCTTCCAAACCCATAACCACTACCATCTAGAAGGACAAGGGCAGCAGATAGTGAGAACACCATCACCTGGAAGTTCTTCTCCAAGTCACTCACCATCCTGACTTGGAAATATATCGTTGTTCCTTCACTATCACTGGGTCAAAATCATGGAACTCCCTTCCTAACAGCACTGTGGGTGTAGCTACACCACATGGATTGCAGTGGTTTAAGAAGGCAGTTCACCACCACCTTCTCAAGGGCAACTAGGGATGGGCAATAAATGCTGGCCCAGGCGGTGAAGCCCACATCCTGTGAATGATTTTTAAAAAAATAACAAAGCTCCGGAAGGAGATCCATCTCCAGCAATGGGACAACACATTCAGTGTAACCCCGATGGTGAAACTGATTGGTGACACTTGGGCAAGGCAGTTGAAGGCATTCCGTAGGTCTGCGGCTAATCAGATTCTACCCCTGTGTTACCTTCTTTTCTATCACATTAACATCCGGCACTCTCAGTTAGGGATGCTGGCCTGCTTTTATCCTCACCTTACTATGCATGTGGACCACCTGAGGATAACGACATTCAACCACTCAGACATTAAAATGCCTTCTCTTTAAGACACACATTGTGCCCTCATGGCCAGACCTGGCCTTTGCGAACTGCAAAGTTCTCACACACCATAAAGCCCTCAAGGTCACGAGTTGCTGCTAATAATGAGCACACTTCAGCTTCAGTACATCCTCACTCCTACCCCATTGCTCTCCTCAACATTGTCTAAAGCCATGATGTGCGCTTCCAGAACATGCTCAAAGGCTCTATTGATTGCCAGAAATGACCATTTTCATTTAGCCTTGTATCGGCCAGTATTTAGGTGATGGGATGGACAGCACTATATCCCAAAGTTGTGATGAGACCCTTGTGGCCATAATACAGACAATTACAGGTTGAGAAACACTCAAGGTTGTAGGTTCGAGCGCCAGGGCAATAATGTGGCTGAGAGGGACAGATCATTGGCACCCTTGAGGTGGTGAGGTCCTCTCACTTATTGGTGAGCTCAACAGATGTACACTCAAAAAGTCGGAAACGCAGTTGGTTGACAGCAGCACACATGGGCTCTGAGTATGGGCTCATAGCATGAAAGCCCTGCCTGAAGACAGAGAGCACATGGAGTTGCATGATAAATGACTCTTCTCCATACATTAACATATGTCTCCTTGTACATTACAGCTTCACCTTTCAAGAATGCAGATGAGATAGGAGAACACCTCTGCCTCACTCAACCTTACACAGCCAAGAATAAACATGACATGACCCTGCAAAGTGTGTAAACGAGTTTCCTTCCACAAGCACACTTAACACTAAGGTCGAAGCATCATTGATGTCGAGAATGATCTGGAAAATGACCACACAGTGTGGTGATCTGGAAGCACAGTACATAGACGAGAGGCCCATGATAGGAACATCTGCGATAAGTGTGGGGAGAAACCATGGTTTCACACTTCATTGACAGCAACACAGCTCATCATAAAAAGGAGGCATACACAAGAGGAGATGTGAAATGGGTGTGATTCTATTTACATTTGTGACCATCATGTACACGTTGTGAACACCCATGCTACTGTTGTGTGCCTAAATCTTTTTAACTTTCTTAACCCTATCGCTACATCTCGGTGCTTCCCCGACATCCACAGTGGAAGCTGAGGCAGCCTGCTGACTGCTATGCCCTGTTGTTTGTGATGACTTGGGCGGGTGTTCTCTGGAGGGCCGAGGCCTGGGGAGCCCCGACCTGCTTTGGGTGTTTTGCTGTGGGGCAGGTGGACCTTTCTCGGCCTGTGGAGCTGGAGGTGATGGGGTCACAGGAAGAGGGGATTGGGATCGGCCAGACAGTCTCAGAGTCACCTGTGTGGAGGGCCCTGGGGTAGCCAGTTGCTGGTCCTCCTCCCTATGGGTACCAAAGGCCCCTGGTTGACTCTTTGGGGGGTGGCAGCTGAAGTGAAATCAAGGTGCTGCACCCCCTCTCGTGTAGCCACTGATGGATGACACCAATAGCCTCAGAGATGTTGTGCTGCTCCTGCAGCAGTTCAGGACTGACATACTGGATCAAGGTTTCCATAGCAGCTGCCATCCCACCAGTGTTGGTCTGATTGCATTGGCATGCTGGTGCTTTCCCCTCAGACTGAATTTGGATGGACTCCTCTGTTGTCCATTGCAATCTGAGAACTGCAGCTGACATCCCTTCCTGATGTTCCTGTGACTATTGCTGCAGCTCCACCAACTGATTTAGGACTGAATTGGGAGGCTTGTCATCTGACTCAGGCTCAGCAGAATTGTGGCCTCCAGCAGACTCCTGGTCTCCAGCAGTCCTCCGAGTGCCAGTGACCTCAGATGTCCCTGCCTCTGCCAGCTTTGGACCAGATTGTGTGCTATGCTCATCAGATTGTGACCCTGAGCTAGGCTCCAGAACTAGGTCCCACCGAAGTGTGTATCTCTGTGATGCTGGAGGGTGTGGGTGAGCACTGTGACTAGTCTTCTATGGTGCTCTCCTCTGGCTCCTCATCTGAGGTGTCATCGGTGCTGGAACTAAGGGCCTGGCTTGTGGATGCCTTTGGGTACTTTCCAGAGGCGAGATAATTAGTGCATGGCAGGCGACTCTAAAACAGGACAATGCACTCACAGTATAGTTGTCTAAGGGATGAGCTGGTGCAGGATCCTTACTTGGGTGCGCGCCACCCACCTCACCCTTGCCATAGGCATGGTCCAGCCAGCTCGATGGCTCAATGCTCGTAGGGAGTGAGGACCTTAATTTTGGCCCCACCACCAATCTGAGACCTCTCCCTTCAATTATGTGCGAGCTTGTCCTGCATAAAGGTAGATGAAGAGTGCGAGCAGGATGCATGCCAGGGCAGATGATAAGGATGCCTGGCATGTGTGGGTGGTGAATACAGCCATGGATGGGCTGAGGAAGTGAATTGCAGAGGATATGAGGCCAGATGGAGATGTGAAGGTGTGTGTGAGAGTGAGTGACAATGTCCTTTGAGCTGGCAGCATATGAGATGCCAGTGAATGTGTGATGGGCTGGATGTGAGTGTGTGAGTTGAGAGTGATGAGATGGTTGACTTAACCTGGCGGCAGGAATGAGATCATTCATCCTCTTTCTGCGATGGGTGGCTGACCTCCTGTGTGCAGCATTAGCACTGACCACAGCCAGACTGCACCTTCCCTTTAAGAAGTATTGGC
The DNA here is from genome assembly GCF_017639515.1 of Carcharodon carcharias. NCBI lineage: Eukaryota > Metazoa > Chordata > Chondrichthyes > Lamniformes > Lamnidae > Carcharodon > Carcharodon carcharias. Next base: position 51,020,552 of record NC_054486.1, read on the forward strand.
TACTTTTCAGAGGTGTCAGAGATGCCTGATTACCTGTCTCCCAAATAGGTGTGGAGCTGAGGAGTAGACAGATTGTGTGGCTGCATGTTGGACTCAATTTAGTAAAGTCCCAGCTAGAATTTAATAGCTGGAATTTTACATTCCCCGCAGATGGATTTTTAGGCGGGGGGCGGTGGGGTGGGGGATTGTGAAACTTGCATGGACAGGATTCCCTCTGGGATTCCACATAATTTTGCACTGGAGTGAGCAAGGCCTTGGATGCGAAGCTTGCCCTTGCCCAATTGAGGCCTTTAATGGCCAATTAATGGCCACTTAAGGGCCATTTCCCATCCAGCCTCAATTTTTAGGTTGACCGGAACAATGAAACTCTGGGGGAAGGCTGGAAAAAATCAAATTTAGATCTTGGGTGGGAAAGAGTGGGGGGGTGCGCCTCCATCATAAGCCCTCTTCTGATTGGGGATGCCCCCCACCTTAAGGCCCTGTGACCTCTAGACCTCCCTCCCTCACCTGGCCTCTTCCCTGATGCCCCAATCGCACCCTCTGTGACCCTCCAGGCCTTTCCTGCACATTCCGCCCTGGGACCCCTTCTACTTACTTTGTTCTCCAGGTCCAGCAAATTGGTGTAGTCCCTCTTCTGTCCATTACATCTCTTTTGGTGCAGGGACTGGAGGGCTACCAGCCAATCAGATTGCCCGTAACTCTCTAAGGCGGGTTTTCCTCCCAGGTGAGGGGCAGAAGTCCTGTCTGCAGCCAATCAATGCTCAATGGAGAAGAGACCCCCACCATCCAAAAAATTCAGGCCATGGCCCAAATCCTCTGGCCTCAGGATCAGATGCATGAAGGAAATAGATGGTGGGACCTTGCAGATGCCCTGATGTGAGGACCTATGTGGGAATTACCCGGAAAGTTTAAACTTCTGATGAGAAATTCTCCTGCTTGCCGGACCCTCTGTGAATGTCTCTGACTCTGAGCTAGAGTCAGAGACTTAGGACAGACCCACGTGGCTTAATCTCAAAATTGTGATTTAGGATGTCAATAACAAGCTCCTTGCTAAATTTGTCCACGGTAGCCTGGTCAGTGACTTCCTTGATAGTTATCCAGGAAACATTAGACAGTTTAAAACCTGGTCTAACACCTGGGTACCTCAACAACTGACCCTCCCCAAACACCCCCCGACCTCCCGACTACCCCTGCCAACTGGACCTGACTAGCCATTACCAGACCCGGTGATCCCCTGAGCACCCCCTTTCCTGACTGCCTCCCGACCACCCGACTACCCTCCTCCTCTCTCACCGATCTATCTACCAACTCACTCCCACACCTACCCACCTCATCCACCCACACTCATTCATTAGAATGGACCTTTAAATACTTACCAGAATGTGGCAGCTGGTGCTGTAAAAAAAGGGGGCGTGTTCACTCTTCCCCCCACCACTCCACTACTTCCTGATGGAGATCCCTGGGAGACGTTGCTTTAGCCAAGATTGGAAAATCCCAGAAGAAATGTGCATAGTGTCGGGTCAGGAAAATCGTTGCGGGCAATGAGAATGTGTGCAGCATTGCCACTAACCAGGAGATTCCGGCCAATGTGCTTTGGTGACAGCTGAGAGAACCTGCTACAACAGCAATTTTTGAACCTACTATATGTGATGTCTGGTGGCAGCACCAAATTTTGTTACACAGTTTTCATGAGACCTTTATGCAAACATCTCTGAAAAAGTTTTCTAAGCATTTTTTCAGTGGCATCACTGTGCCTTTAACACCAATCACAGGGAATAGTTTGTCTTTGCTGCTCAGCAATCCATTTGGCAGTCCTTAGATTGTGCTAATTGATAACAAATGATTTGCATTGAATAGTGATAATGGAAACAATATATGATGGGGGAAATTTTACCAGGCCCTTACAGGCAGGTTTGGAAGTGGGGGGGAGGGGTGCGGAGGGCGAATGGTGGAGGAAAATTTGCCGATGTGTTCCTGCCTCCAGTCATTTTCCTAGGGGTGGCTGATTCTGATGTTGGCAACTTGCCTGCCAATGGTGGGAAGATAATTAACTGCAATCTTCCACCAGTGTTGTAATTTACCCAGGGTCACACAGGCCTCTTGCTGTGTCAGCACCTTGACAACTTAGTTGTCAAGGTGGCTGCACAGCAGGAGGTATGAGTGACATGAGAGTTCAAGGCTTTTTAATCTTTAATGACAAGGCTGATGTCTTCCACTGGCAGAGGCTTGCCATTGCGTGAGGAGCTCCAAGAGACTCTCTGTTAATGCTGGACAGCTGCTCCCATCAGGCTGATCATGACTCCATGGTGCTCCTCCTGTTCCTGCTGCATTCCTCTCAGCAGCAGCACTCTCAGTGTCGATACAGTGAAGACTGCTTGCAATGGAGCTCCACCCCTGCATCCTGCATCAGCCTCCTTGGGCTGCCAACCATCCATAATTGGCTGGTGATCCTGGAGGCAGCTTCTTCATTGGCCTAAAGGGGCTCATTGGTTCCGAAGAAGAGTCATACTGGACCCGAAACATTAACTCTGTTTCCCTTTCCACAGATGCTGCCAGACCTGTTGAGTCTTTTTCCAGCACTTTCTGCTTTTACTTCTTCATTGGCCACCTTCCTGAATTTTGAACTAGAAGGCACCCTGCTGTTGCTGTGAATGGGGTCATGATTTGAAAATGGCCCCAGTAGCTGAAGGTCTTCTAAGTCCTGAAAATTCTGTGCTATGTTTCAGTCAATGAAACTAACTTTTAAATTAAGTAACTAGTGATATATAAAGGATCAACCTATAATAAGGCAAGCAAATAAAATAAACATTATTATACAATTTTGACATTTGGTGCGAGTTTGTGTGTCTGGGTATGACGGTAACTAATTTATCACTGGATGAGTAACCCACCAATCTTCGAAATTATGAATTTGAATTCAAACCCATTATGACAGTTTATGAGTTTGAATTCATTTGAAATTCTTCATTATCGGCATTTCGCTTATCCATTATAGAAAACCTTGAAATAAAACACTGGTATTAGTAAAAGTGATCAAGAAGTCATCAGATTGTTGCAGCAACACAACTGATTCACTTCTGTTCTGAAGAAAAGGAAATGGTCCTTACCTGGCCTGGCCTGACCCAATTCCCTAAGGGTTCTTAATTGAACTCTTGACTCTTACCTGCATTCTGATGTGTCTGCACACATTTCAGAATGGACCATCCCCACTTTCTCAGGGCACATAGAGACTACAACAAATGCTAGCTTTGCCAGTGATGCCCACCCACATCCCGAGAATGAGTAAGAAAGCTTTCTTTTTAATTCTGGCAGATAATTGAAATGCAGATGCTCTGTTGTAAATGCAAATACGTAAATTCAGAAACCTTGGCATGTTGAATAAATCAAATGTCAATGCTGTCTTGCACAGAAATAGCAAAATCAATCTTTCTTCCAATTTTCTTCCCTCCTCGTTTCACAATGTACCTATAGATGCCTGCGGGTTTCCAGCAACAAACTGCTGATGAGAATATAATAAATTGATAATGCGAAAAATAATGAATGCCTAAACAATAAATCATTTACATGCAAGGTGGTGAAAAAGTGACAAGCTTTTGAACATTAATGTTCAGTGTTTAGGAATGAGAGGGCACAGGTTTCATTTCCCACTTCATTCAATTTTCAGTCTGAGAGGCACCAAATGCAAATTGCTGCAGTTCTTTCAGATATGGGAGTGGTGCTGGTGGTGGTGGTGGGGGTGGTGGATAGGAGCATGTTGTGAGATTCCTTTGTAGCACAATATCTCATGTCTCCTAGCAGTTGGCCAAAGAGACAATGTAATTGATTTGGAAGCTGGCCAATAGTGTGAAGGCTTGGTAGATTTCAAGCATGACAACATTGCCTTTCAATGTGGAATCTTTGGAACCTGGGGGAGAATTTTCCCCATGTCGGGCGGGCCGGGTGGGAGTGGGCGGGGACCTGATTGCCGCTCGCGATCGGATCCACGCCACCATTTTACGTGGGCCAGCCAATTAAGTCCCACCCAGCGTAGTTCATGACTCCTGTGCATAGTGGGAGTGGGCAGGGGCTCTGCAGAGGGGCAATGTTGGTGACTCAAGTCAGGAGGGTAGGCCATTGGGGCAGGCCAGGCCGGAGGGTAGGCCAGCGGGGCAGTGTGCCCCTCGTTTTTCAGACCAGTGCCTAGCTGCCCGCCTGGGGGAGGTGGCAGCGCAGCGGGAGGTCCTTCTTCTGAGGGATGGGAGGCAGAGGCCTCCTCACCTGACCAAACGTGCATGGGAGGAGGTGGCCGAGTGTCAGCTCCCACAATGTGGTGCGGTGCACATGGCACCAGTGCTGCAAAAGGTTCAATGATCTCCTGCGCTTGGGAAGGGTGAGCATCAAGTTGCCTCAAGTCACTTAATGCAGCCGTCACCCTGTTCTCCAAACCACACCCCCCACACCCCCACCAACTCTGAGTACAGTAATGTCATTGAATCCCTCACAGCATGGATCCATCGCTGGGTGCGACAGCAGAGATTGCCCATGTCCAGTTCACCCAGTGAGGGTTGAGCAAGGATATGTTCTGCATCCGCAGCATGTGTGACACTGACCCAGAGTATAGAATGGGTTTGAAAGTCAAGGGTCTGCATGTAGGCAGAGTGCTGGAACTAGGAAGCATGTCAAAGTCAGGGTGCTAACATGCTGGGAGGGGAGCTTCCAGTTGGTGGGCACTAATCCATTTGCTGCTGTTTGCGCTCCACGTGCCTGTGACTCCTTGCTTAGCAAAGTGGTCCCTTGTGGTGCCACATGTAAAGGAGGCAGCATTTGGGCAATGTTCAAGGGGCCGGCCAGCCCTGGCTTGTTTGGGTGAGTGTGCAGCAGCTGCGGGGTGACGAAGAACTGGAGTCCTGCAATGTCCCACTTTGGCTGGGTTGGCAGGGATGCGATGGAAATCCAGGTACAGGCTGGACTAATCAATGCTCCTCTCTCCTTTTCAGGATAAGACTGCACATAGTGTGTCAGAACGAATGCGGACTGGCGAAGGGCAGGCCCAGTTGGCCATGCAACCACTATCAGTGACACATGACCTGGGGGGTACTGGAGTGCGCCCCCTGAGCATCCAGGCATTGGAAGCACATCTTGAGAAGACCGATGTCTCTCTCCACCACAGCCCTTGAGGAGGCATGGCTCCTATTGTACTGCTGCTCTGCCTCTATTCTTGGATGGCGGAGAGGCGTCATGAGCCACCTCCTGAGGGGATAGCCCTTGTCACCCAGCTGACATCCATTCAGCGGAGCTGGAGCACTGAAGATCCCTGGCACCTGGGAGTGTCTGAGGATATAGGCGTAGTGAGAGCCGCCTGGGTACCTTGCACAAACTTGCAGAATCAGCATCCTGTGATCACACACTATCTGCACGTTCATGGAGTGGAAGCTTTTCCTGTTGACGAAGGCACTGGGCTCATCTGCTGGCGCCTTGATGGCCACATGTGTACAGTCTATTGCACCCTGGACGTTGGGGAAGCCAGCAAAGGGCGCAAAGCCTCTGGCTCGCTGTGTCTGACTGGCATCATTCCAACAGAAGTGGTTGAAGGTCAATGCATGCCTGAACAGAGCATCTGTCACCTATTTGACACAAGTGTGCACAGCTGATTGGGAAACTCCGCAAAGATCACCCACTGATCCCTGGAAAGAGCCGGAGGCATAAAAGTTGAGGGCAGCTGTGACCTTTAGAGCCATTGGCCTGGGGTGCCCACCCACACAGTTTGCGAAGATCTCAGGGCCTATCATCTGACAGATAGAAGTGACTGTTTCCCTTGAGAGACAGACCCTCCTTCAGCACTGCACCTCAGACATATTGAGGTAGCTGCTTCACCACCTTGATACCCTGGAAAAGGATTGTGGTGTCTCCTGCAGCCCCTCCTGCCTTGCACTTCCTATTGGCCCTGCATCACTTGTGCCTGCACCTCTCCTCCCAAAGGTGGCTCCCCTGGAGGCTGAACGTGGGATCCTGGCCTCCTCCCCCTTCTGGCCCTCCCTCCTCTTCAGAGGAGGTGCCTCCAGTGGAGAGCACAACTCCCATTCCCAGGCTAAGGGAAGGCTTCGTAAAAGCTGCAGGCCCCAGGAATTATCTTTACTATCAAGTCCTGACCAAGGCTTTTGCTCCTGTCCTAGGAGCTGGTATGCGTTTTGAAGTTTTTCTGCTCACTCAGGTAAGTAAAAGTTACTTTCACACTTAAATACCTCAAGCATCACATTCGTGACCCCACTCACCCTTTGTATCCCGCCTATGGATGAGGTTTATACAAATGTCTCCTACACACGGGCTGTGAAAAATCGAGATCAATTGCTGCCTCAAGGGCCTTAACTGCCCTATTAATTGATGGTGGGCATGTATTTGAACTTATAGCGCGCCCGCCTTCCCAAATATCGCAATGGCACGCAGTAACGTCGGGATGCTTGCCCGATGTCACCGCACATCATTTTACGGGCGGGTGTGCAAGGCCCACCCCCGCATACCAACAGGAAAATTCAGGCCCAGAAGTTCCAGAAGTTTCCCAAGACTACAACTTTTATAGATGCATGGAATTATAATTGAGTTCCAATGAAAGCTGGAGTGAGTGAAGGATGTAATTCAAAAGCATCATTCAAGTCAACAAAACAACAATTTGCACGTCCGTAGCTTGTTTCATGTAGTAAAACATACTGACGCATTTTACAGTGGTGTTAGCAAATGAACTGGACCACTTAAACAGATATTAGTACAGATAATCAAAAGCTTGGTCCAAGATACAGGTTTTAAGGAAAATTTTAAAGGTGGTATTGCAAAAACATCCAATTTCATGATTCACATGTTTTAGGAGAATAACTTCTAGTGAGGATTGAAATTTTTAAATGTAAGATAATGGGAACACCTGTGAGTAGCTGGCAAACAAATACTAAAGTAATTTCAATTCAAAGGATAGCCTGTGTTAATTTAATAAGGTCAGAGTAGAGGGTGGAAAACATTTAACAATGGGAATAGCTGGCTGGCCCCTTTCTGAGTTCCTTGGAAGAGGTGAGAGGTCTACTGTTGTCTTCAGCAGGGGTTTAAGTTATTCATGTCAGTCCCAGATCAAAGAAGTGTTTGAAAGCAATAGGTAAACAAGAGATCTTAAATATCCATGTACTTTTCAGACCAAAGGACAGATTTAAAGTTGGAGGTAGTTGGTTTAACTCTCTACCTGGGACATCTCAAGTGTGCCATATTGTCGTGGGGGTAGATTGCAGGGAGATATGTTTTAGTTTTGAGCCTATCTGTATATTTCATTTTTCTGACAGAAGCAAGCAGTTAGCAATAACCTGCTCACTGACGCCGAGTTTGATTTCTGCCAGGGCCACTCGGCTCTTGACCTCATTACAGCCTTGGTTTAAACGTGGACAAAAGAGCTGAACTCCTGAGGTAAGGTGAGGGTGACTGCCCTTGATATCAAGGCCACATTTGACAGGAGCCCTAGCAAAACTGGAGTCAATGGGAATCAGGGGGAAAGCTCTCCGCTGGTTGAAGTCATACCCAGCACAAAGGAAGATAGTTGTGGTTGTTGGAGATCAGTCATCCCAGCTCCAGGACATCACTGCAGGAGTTCCTGTGGGTAGTGTCCTTTGCCCAACCATCTTCAGCTGCTTCATCAATGACCTTCCATCCATTATAAGGTCAGAAGTGGGGATGTTCGCTGATAATTGCGCAATGTTCAGCACCATTCGCAGCTCCTCAGATACTGAAGTAGTCTATGTCCAGATGCAGCAAGACCTGGACAATATCCAGGCTTGGGCTGACAAGTGGCAAGTAACATTCGCTCCACACAAGTGTCAGGAAATGATCATCTCCAACAAGAATGAATCTAACCATCACCCCTTGATGTTCAATGGTATTACCATTAATAAATCCCCCACTATCACCCTTATATCACCCTTCTTTCACTGTTGCTGGGTGAAAATCCTGGAACTCCCATCCTAACAGCACTGTGGATGCACCCACACCACATGGACTGCAGCGGTTCAAGAAGGCAGCTCACCACCACCTTCTCAAGGGCAACAAGGCATAGTCAATAAATGCTGGTCCGGCCAGCGAAGCCCACATCCCATGAATGAATAGAAAAAAAAAGCAGTTGGAGTCTCTAAGTGGCTTTGAAGAGTAGAGAGAGTTTGCCAAAAGCTGTAAACGAGCGCAGTGAGGCCCTTGTTTGGCTGGGGTGTGCACGATAGTAAGGAGCTTAAGGCTGTTGGAGGATTGCTTAACTGGATGCTAGTAGATGGACCCCAAGAAATCTCATACCTCAGAGAATAGTGGGAACGCTGAGGAAAATAAAAGTGAATTTCTGAGAGCTGTGGCACACCTTGGTTTGGTTGCAGGAGAAGTGAACGGACACTCAAAACCCTATAACACATAGGGAACTTGGGTGGAAATAAAAATAGAACAAGGAATATCCTACTGTGATTTTCAGGCTTAAAAAATTAGTGTTAACAAAATAGTCTGTTAAGTTAGTAGCACTTGCTTTATTTAACTTGCTTACTGTAAAAGATTTTGTTTAAAACGTCAAACCTTGTGGCTTTAGTTAATAACTGAGGGTTTGAATTTCTTTTTAAAAGTTAATGGCCTCCCTCGAGATTACAACAGAGGAGAGAGAGATGGAGAGATTTAGGGAGGGATTTCTGGAGTTTAGGGAGACTTCATTGAGAGCAAGGAGGAGATCCAACAGATGGGAGAGATGCTTGATGAAGCTAACATAGTTCAAGAAGCTTGAAGGTCACTTTTCAGACAGTCTAGTTAGCAATTAAAACCCATCACCTAGGCTTGGATAATAGTCCTCACACTAGGTAATGCGCTCCCTTTGTGATTTCCCTGTCAGGCACAATCCATTGATGACAGATCCTAATGGAATGGATAAATTAAGTGATCATGGACAAAGGCAGGGATTTTCAGGTCCTATTGCCAGGAGTGCGGCAGGCCAGCCAAAAGTCCATTAAGTTGCCGCGGGACCAGGTGTTCCCGGTGGTGAGTGGGGCAGGAGAATTCTGCCCATACTGCCTGAAATTTTTGAAACTGTAATATTACAATTTTGCTGCTGTCATCATGAGTGGTATGGAAATTCCACCTTAACTTTCTGCCTCGTCATCAGGATAAATCTTATGATAGCTGTTAAGTAATTAATAATTGTAAAATACTATTTATTTAATACTTGTGTAGATAAATAGCTTTAGAAAAACAAATCATTAACTGAGGGCCCCAGGTCCAATTATGTTGGATTGTGTTTCATTGTAAATTTTAGAAAAATGGGTCTGTGGGATGGTAGCAATATTTTGCAGAAATAATTGAAAACCATTGAGCAATAGGAATGATTTAAATTAAAAGATCATAAATAATATCATAACATGATAAATCATGATGTTCAGATTTCTGTTCAAATAGGGATATTTATAGGAATTGGCAGTATGTTTCTTTAGCATATGCTTTGTGGCTCCAGGGACCAAATTTTGAAAATGGTCCAAGCGTGGTGCCAATGTGATATCATTTGAAAAATTAACATTCAATTGATTATTCAATAGGTACATGCCTTCCATTCAACAGCTTACTCTGAATAATTAACATCAGCCCAATATGATTACTTTTTAATGGTTCTGATATTATGCAGCAAACATTATTAATGGATCCTAAGTGAGGAGAATATCTGCAACACATTTTCCATTCTGGAAAAAGAAGGCCAGGCTGAAGGTGAATTATTAGCAAAATTCTGTTGGTGGTGCATTAAGATGTTTTATGGATAAATTCTGCATGCAAAAGAGACAATTTATTTAATCATTGTTTGAGCTGATAATTTAAAACTGCAACTGTATACCAAATGATCTTTCTAGTACAATTTGTATCTGACAGTTTGCTATAATTGTAATTCTAGCAACCTCTGAGAGGATCCTTGCTTTCAATTGTTGCTAAAAATGAAAGATTAGTTTTTCAGACTCAGCTAAACCACATGAATGATATAAGCCAGTGTGACAAATGGATTTTGGTTCTTGTGGGAATGTGACAAAATAGTAGTTGATAAATCATGATGTTTGGATTTCTCTTCAAATACGAATATTTATAGGAATTAGCAGTGTGTTTCTTTAGCTCATGCTTTGTACCTTCAGAGGCCAAACTTTGAAAATTGTCCAAGCATGGTGCCTGTATGTTGTTTTTCAGTGGCAGATTTTAAAGGTCATAAGAAAAGTGATTTCTGACAAATTTTCTTCTTGTCCCCAGTGGATACATCATCTGAAATGAAGAACACTTCAAATCTCAAATCTCAAATCTCCAAATCTGCTGCTGCAAAAACCATAGTCAAAAACTTGAGGATGCAATTAATTTAACAGGTGGTGACTGATGGGTGGGATAATCTCCAGACTGAGTCAAACTGGTCAAATTCAGGTTTACCTAATTAGAGTTGAATTGGATCAGTTTGGATTATGGAATAAAAAGCCTGATGGTTGAAGAGCCATGACCTGACAGTTACTTAGGAATTGCACACATTGTTACCCTCCAGAGTGACTCCACTGGAGTGTGTGGGATCAGTAGAAGGGCACCTTCGTTTCATGGAGCCAACAGAAACTTGTGACTCAATAAGCACATCACAGTTGCCCACCAGCCACATGGCATCGGAAATTCCCACTCCTGACTAGCTCCTCTCCAGAGGAACTTGTATCTATTTTAGGTTGTTCTCACCTTTGGTTGTCTAGGTTGTTTCTGGCCTAGATACCCCCACCATCCCTGGTGGGGCCCAGCCACACTCTCCAGGTGTCCTGCTGACGGAAGGCTTGATGGTTTTTGGTTGGGAGATTTTGAGCATGGGTGGTAACTAGTGCTCATGTCCCCTCTGTAGAAATTGCAGATCAGCTTTGAACTGCAATACAGCAAGACCATATCTGGATCAAGGTTCTGTTTGAGAAAGCCTTGGTATACCCTGTGTGGTTGTGGCAATTACTTTATGTTTGCCCCTGAAAATGCAGAGTGCCAAATGCTCTCTCGCATGGTTATCAGTAGAGGCATTTGCATGTAGTTCAATGATGAATAATGGACATCGGCGTTTGGGGCATTTTCACAGTGTCTGCCCTCTGAGGAAGAAAGACCATTGACAGCCTGAGAAAAGTTACAGCATTTTATTGATGACATCGTTTCCTGAGTTGCAGCATGGGAACATTTGTCTTGTCTGGCTGCAACGTTTGTTGTATCCCTTGTTGCTCTGTGCCTTAGTAACTCATCAACATGTCATGTGCTGCTGTCACATTGTGCATATAGAACAGACACAGGCAGCACAATGCTGTTAACTAGTGCAGCCTACTGGGCCACTGAATAATGCACCTGTGTAAACTGGTGCAATCCATCTTGTGGAATGGCTTATGTTGCTCCTAATGGAGTAAATTTTCATCTTTCTTGCTCACAGTGTAGACTTTCATGCACCGGAAGCACATATTGAGAGCTTGGCACATGTGGAGTTCCTATTTTGTATTACAAAACCTGGAAAATCGTTTGCTACGCAGGAGCAGGTCCAAGCCCAAGCTGTGGGCCAAAACAGATCAGAGGAGGTAAGTTGGTTTCAGTTTCTAAGGTTTTCCTGTGGTTTGGGAGGAGCAGGAGTGGGTTTGGGCATCATTATCCTGAAACATGTTATTGCAGCATGGAATATACTTCCGTGCGCAGTAGCATTCATTTGTGAATTTGTTTTTTGCCTGTTTTATATTGTACTCTTTGCAATTGCAAGGAATCCATGTTGCCCACTGTTTGAAGCTCTGAGTGGCTGCAAATATTTCATAAGTGTGGAATGGTATCATGATGTGAGTACAATTTTCCTGCCGACAGACTTTAACTTGAATTTTACAACACTGAATTTGCAAGGACAGCAAAATTGTGGCAGTGCCCACCAAGAGATGCAACAGCCAGCTTGGTGGTTAATTTGCATGCTAATCCCTCTCACTGATTTCCTCCTGGTGAATGAAAATTCGTAGCAGAGGCTGGGAACTAACATCATTGGCCAGAGGCTGCAAAATCTGGCTAGGCAGCAGCTCTTCAAAGGCTACTGTTTAGATTAAAAAGGAGGGGACTTTGAGCTACTGTCACATGGCAGCAAAATGAAAGGTCATCTTGTGCATATAGGAAGTGCATCCAACTGTGTGTAACAATTGCAGTGGTGAAAACTCTCTCATTTTTAGAGAAGGCAGTGGTCCTGCTGCAGGAGGTGCACCGAGGAACAGTGATGATCTGTTGACCAGAAGGCCACTCTTTGTTACAGCACAGGTAAAGCAATGTGTGTGGGTTAATACAGTCTTCTAGATTTCACGGACCTGAGAACAAACATGGAAAAAGTTTTGCTGGTATCAGGAGGAGTGCCAGGTTGTGCATATTGATCTTTGCATACATTATTACTATTGGGATCACAGGCAAAGCAGTTGAAATCAATGCTGACTTTGTCAATCATTGTAGTTCCGCTTTTGAAAATTGTCTGCAGGATGCATTGCTGTGGAGGGCAAAGTTCTGCAACCGGCCCTCGTGGGCAAGATGAGGCATCTATCACTGGTAAGTAGGTGTACCAAAATCTGTAGGTCTCATCTCCCTTGCTCACCTTCTTTCAACATGTTCCACCTCAATTAAAAAAACAGTCCCCAAAAATCTTCTTCACACAGGTGCCATTGATATAAAAAGAGGAACAATAGAATATAACCATATAAAGCACTAGCTAAGAACTAATCTTGCTCCTATTCCAAATGGCTGCTAATACCTCAGAATTGTGTCAAATGTTAAATTAACTTTTTTTACATTAAATTTAGGGCCTTACTGAAGTTAAATAACCACGAACATTCTAGCGTACAAAATGCAGAAGACTTCAGAATTGCAGCCTAATAAGAAATCAGCAGAAGTTCAGCTCTCCCAATGCTGTGATTCTCCTGCACCTGTGATATATCCATTCTCCTGATGCACAGTATTGCAGAATAAATCCCTAAATAACACAAGCAAATGCAGTATGTATTGACCGATTTTACCGTTAACATTGTCAGAAAAAGTAGAAATGCCATTGGAAGCTTTGACCTTGGATTATTGTGATCATAATAAAAGACAACAATAAAATGCTTGACCTGCCTCATGCTTTCCTTAAATGCAATTCAGAACTGTTGGATTACTGGGCAGCCAAAAGCCTCTGCTGTTACCATAAAATCTATTTCAATTGTCTTTTCATAGTAGCCTTGTCTGACCTAGTGTGAGAGGCACTATATAAATGCAAGCTGTTATTGTTGTGAGATGGCAGATGTCCCTAGTGTGGTGCACACAGAACACTCCAGGAGAGTGTGATATTTATAATTAGTCGTTTAGTAGTACAGACTTGAACATTCTGAAAAAAGAGACATAGCTGTGGGAGTCAGTGGGCTTGTAATGAGTATTGCTAGACAGTCTGTCACCAGAAATGGAGACAGAGAGGTCAAGGAAAGGAAGAGAAGTGACGGATATGGACCACGTGAAGGTGAGTGAGGGGTAAAAATTGGAAGCAAAATTAATTTTTTCCAGGTCCAGACAAGAGCATGAAGCGGCACCGATACAATCATTGATGTATCAAAAAAGGAGTTGTGGGAGGGGGCCTGAGAAGGACTGGAACACTGGAACACTGTCTACCAGAACACTGGAGCACTGCTGGACCTCAAGAGCCTTCCTCAAAAAATAGTCCTCCTGGGTTCTTTCCACAGTTGCTGCAACCAGGAGAGGAGCTCCTGCCACTCAGTAATGGGGCACTTTCAAGGTCAGTCAGGAGTGTAGGCTTCTCTTTGTCAGTGAGCAGAAGTCCATGTCCGTATTTCATGGATTAGTTTACTTGTAAAAAATTCTTTTCTCCACCGTTTTAATGGAGGCACTAAACCATTTACATGTTGGCTTCTCCTTAAAAAGTAGAAAGGAAGGGAAAGGAATTGCATTTATATAGCCCTTTTCAAGACTTTAGAACTTTGTACTTTGAAACTCTTGAAGTATTTTTGAAATGTAGTCACAATTGTAATGTAGGAAGCCTTTGTACAATAATATTACTCATAGTAATTTCCATGCTCATATCAGTTGTTTCACATATCTGCAGATAGGAAAATAATTAGCTTGTTATGAACAGTGTCTTCATTATTATTAATATACAATATGGTTGCATGAAATCCTCATAACTGGAATACTAATTGTCATGAAAGTATAATAATTCTTATAATATTGTTGTGATTTGTTGTAAGAGTAGGTTAATAGTGGGGTTTGGATAGTTACTCTGTGTGTCTGTGTGTGTGTGATTTAATTGAATTGGAGACAGCTGGTCTGGAGGCTTTGACTCATCAAAAGAAGCTAGGTTTGAATTGCTAAATATGTAAACATGGCTGAAGTTTTAGAATGTGAGGTGAGGAGAATTTGCATTTTTAGATAAATCAGGGTAGCTTGAATTTTAGAGAAATGGTAGGGTGTTACACCTAGCCAGAGAAGCTAGGCCAAGCAAGGTGTTTATTCTAGCACCATGAAAAGATTTATATTAGGAGAAAGGTAAAGTTGCAAAATCATATGGGAACAATGGGATTTAATTAAAAAGGAGAAACATGTATAAAGGAGAATGAGGCAGTATGTCAGGGAAGACATTGTAAGATCTACCAGAAGTGTGAAAAGCCTCCAGTATTTATGCATGAAGCCTGCTGTCTACAGGAACTGAAGCTGGGAAAAGCCACTTTGAATTCTACTGTCTAGGGTATTGTGTTGACTTGCCTGGACCTGTTTAAATCTATTTTTTTTTACCGTTGCCTTAACAGGGGTGTAACTGGAAACCAGATTAAGTAGCGGTTTTAGGAGTTATTATAGCAGGAATTTGTAGACTTATGTACGTGCTTGAAATCTTTTCTTTTGTTAATAAATGTTTAATTTAGTTTTCTAAAAAAATCTCTAACATCTTGGTGGACTTATTACTTCTGAATTCAGGGCACACACCTCGAAATAAATACAAATTGCAAAAACATTGCAACCCTGTGGTCAAGTTTCCCTTGTGGATTTGATCCACCTGGCACATATCATCTGCCGCGTCATAACACAATTAAATAAACATTGCCATGAAGTGCTTGTCTATAATTGAAGCTTGAAAATGCTAATATTTCACTGTTCTACTTTAATGAACTGAATAGGTGAATGCAAAAAGGAATCTAATCACTCAAAGTTATTTTCTACATTACATACATGATGGGCCAATGACTTCCAGTAAACATATTCCATGAATGATCTGAATTCATGAGTTGCAAAAGGCTTTGGTTATTTGTATGGTTTTATTGATCTTGCTTCTTGCTAATCTGCTCTTAATGTATTTTCATCAATTTTTCAAGTCTGATAAGTCACCTTATTTGGCATGACAGTGATTGTTTCAGTGAGAGATGTATCTCTCTGGCTGGGAATGGATGCTAATAATTTGTGAAAGAAGCAGCACATGGTGCTTGGGAAGATTATGCAAGATAATAGACAATCACAATAGGCAGAAGAGATAGGATCTATTGGGAGATTACATGAGATTACTTTTATATATGCAAATTCTCACTCTGTAATTTATGTTTTGATTTAAAAGAGGGGCTGCTTTTCCATGTCTGCCTGTGGAAAAAGAATGAAAAAAATACTTTTTTGATGTACCTTTTGTTTTGTGTTTTATAGGGCTGCATTTTCTGATTTTCTGGTTGGTAGTGGGGGGGGGGTGGGTGGGGTGGAGTGGAGAGAGCGCTGGCAGGCATGGACCTGATTGCCACTTGCGCTTGTGCCCACGCTGCCATATTACATGGGCGAGCCAATTAAGGCTCGTCCAGCGTACTTCATGACTCCCGTGCATTATGGGAGTGGGCGGGCGACCCAGTGGTCTGTATAAAGGAAGGCCCTGGAAGCCTCAGAAAGGCTGCTCTCAACAGCTGGGTGAAGGGCTATGCAGAGGGGCAATGAAATTCATGCAAGCCTGTAGGGTAGGCCATCGGAGTAGGCCAGACCTGAGGGTAGGCCATCGGGGCAGGCCAGGCCTGAGGATAGGCCATCCAGGCAGGCCAAGCTGGAGTGTAGGGTGGGGGGGCCAGTGTGCCCCTCGTTTTTCCGATGACTGCCTTGCTGACCACCTTGAGGAGGTTGTAACACTGCAGGAGGTGCTGGTTCCCCAAGATGGGAGGAGAGGCCCCCACAAATGACAAAACGTGCCTGGGAGGAGGTGGCGGAGGTGGTGAGCACCCCCGACATGGTGCGGCACACCTGGATCCAGTGTTGCAAGCACTTCAACGACTTGTTGCACTCTGGCAGGGTGAGTACCATGATGGCATTGGTCATTTAACCCAGCAGCTCAGCTTACCCCCTGCTGCCCCCCCACCTCCAAATCTGAGTGTAGTGACTGCATTGAATCATTGACGGCATGTGTCCTTTGTTGGGTGGACCAGCAGATATTTCTCATGCCGAGGTCAGCATGAAAGGGTGATGAAGAGATGTGTATTGCCCCTGCAGCATGTGTTACACTGAGTCCCATATGACTAGTTTGGGGACAACCTGGAGGAGCTGCACCTATGTGCTGTGTTTGAACTACAGGACATGTCCAAGTCAGGGTGATGACATGCTGGGAGGGGAGCTTCAAGGTGGCACGGCAACAAACCATCTGCTGCCCTCTGTTTGCGTCTCCTTGCTGTGGAAGGATATATTGTGTGGTGCCTAATGTGATGTAGGCAGCATGTGTCCAAGGGGGGGGGGTGTGGGGTGTGGGGTTTGGAGCAGGCCTAGCATCTTTGTGTGAGTGTTCAGCAGCAGCGGGGTGAGGAGGCTCTGCAACCCTAATATGTCCCACTCTGGTTGGGGTGGGCTGTGCGCAAAGACAGTCCATATACAATTTGCACAAATCAATGCTCGCCTCTCGTTTTCGGGAGAAGAATGCTCATAACGCGGCAGAGCATGCAAAGACTGGTGGCTGCCAGGCACAGTTAGCCATTCTTAGCCACTTTGAGCAGGAGGCCCTGGATTTGGAGAGGCGCCATCTACCTAGGTCCACTGGTGTTGGTGAGGCTGGGCTGCCACGGCCAGGTATTTATGCCCAACAGTGAGGTCAGCATTGTTCTCCCAGCAGCCATATCAGTGCTGAATATTAACTGATTGAAGTTTGCAACATGGCTTTACCATTGCTTATGGAAGGATGAGCGCGTAATGATCTGGGAGACAGGGATGCACATTGACATTGTCTCCACGTTAACTGATCCACTGTCCTTGTTTTTCATCTCAGCATCAGCGGATCAGGGCTGGGAGGAGGAGCGGCAAATGCCCCCATCTCACATCTGAGGGGCCTGAAGTCTCACCAGTGTCACCCCTTCTCTGTCAGGCAGGCACCAGCGCAGATACTAGCACCTCAGTGGAAATTCGAACATCGGCTAGTGTTCCGGGGCACAGTGGTGAGGGCACTTCACTGTCGCTGGAGGAGCTGGCAGAGACAGAGGGTGCCCATGGTGCCAACAGTTGGAGGACTGCAGGGGACCAGGCACATGCTCAGTCGGTGCCTGATGATGTGCCTCTGGAGTCGTCCATGATGCAGCAGGGGCAGGAAATGCAACTGGGTGTGCGGGAGCATCTGGGGGGGATACATGAGGCTATGCTTGGCTTCGTCTCCGTGCTGGAGGAGTCTACACAGACGATCGCTGAAGCAATGAATCACGTGTCCGAGCACAATGTGTCCTCCATGGAGAGAGTGGTAACTCACGAGAGACTTCTCCAGGAGACCCGTCAGGGCTTCCTGGGGATGCGCTCTGACCAGCAAGCCCTCACATCGGCATTGACCTCAGTTGGCTATTGCCAGTGTGGGAGATGGCCTGGGCACCAAGCGTCCCAGCTTGGTGCCCATCCATCCATCCACGGTGAGCAGGGAGGTCCAAAGCGATTTCACGTTGGCGCAGCAGTTGCCTATCATCTCTGTGGGCTCCTCTCAGGGCAACTCCGGATGAGGGCAGCAGCTCCTCCGCCTCTCTGCCAGTGACCGTAGCATCTGGTGAGGCTACGACAACTGGGGAGATGGCAGCTGTGGAACTGGCAGCTATGTCCCAGATGGGGCCAGCTCAGGCTCCACGGGCCAGAGGACGAGCGCCAAGGTCATCGAGGCCAACAGGAGAACAGAGTCAACAGGCTGGCTCAGATGCTACTCGGAGCGATGGGGCAGCACCAAGATGCAGCACTTGGAAACAAAAGCATAAGGCACCTTGGGCACACCATGGGTTTTTCACTGGTGCTTTTGTGTTGGCCTGAGATGACGTACTTATGATTTGTTCTAATTTGTAACACTATTGTCTTTTTTGCTGTAGGTGTAAGTACTTGATGAAACTGAGGAAGTATGGTGAAGAATGGATAACTGCGGAAAGGATAGGAAGAGAACTACTGAGGACTACATTTTGCCTACAATCATACCTCCAAAGCAACGTAAGTATTGGTGGCTTCTTTCCCTGCCATGCCAAACTGTGCTCTGTGCCAGCCACATCCTCCTACTCCAAAAGAAATTAGAAAGGAAAAAGAAAAAAAGTGGAAGAAAATAGGGAGGCAAAAATATTTGAAGGAGATTGAATGAGAGAATGAGACAGAAGCAAAACAGAGATAGAGAGAAGCAGTGACACGAAGACATGATAGAGACAGTTAACAACACAAGGGTGGTATTCACTAACTTTCAAGGACAATGCAATGGGAGACCAATTAATTTTAATAAACATTATACCAAATTTCTTATACAAAAACAAAATATTGTGAATAATATATGTTTGAAATAAAAACAGAAAGTACTGGAAACGCTCAGCAGATTAGGCAGCTTCTGTGTAGAGAGAAAAACAGAGCAACCAATTCAGTTCGATGACTTGGTGTCAGAACTCGAACATTAACTCTAGCTCTCTCTCCTCAGATGCTAGCAGTCCTGTTGAGTATTTCCAGCATTTTCTGTTTTTATGCCATATCCTTGTAAGGAAAATCCTGATCATAAACCAAAATCATGGGCTTGATGGGCAATACCTCCATTGATCTGCCTAGTATTTATTGCAAATGGTCGAGTTATCATTGTTTTTCCTTTCCATTCTCTTTCTGCTGCTTTGATTTCAAAATATAGGACCAGATTTTTGCTGAGTTGGGAAGGCTCTGCATACTTTTCAAAATGCCAAGAAGGACCTGGATACAGAAGTCCTGCCCCTATTTCTGACTGTTCCAATTTTTGCCAGTGGGGGAAAGGCGGGTGGGGGGCATGGTTCACAAAAGGGCGTTACCAGAACTCAGCAGGGCATTGAACTTAGTGCTGAGTTCAAACAGACACAACTTTGGCTGTTGCAAGGGCCTTAATCCACAATGTGAGAGTCACAAATTTATGGAGTTGATGTAAATGCCCTCAAAGGGCAAATAAGGTCTGCATAACTGTTATGATCTGAATTATTTTAAATCCCCCTGCTCTTTAAACTTTAACAAAAAGCTGCAGCTGTCACTGAAAGTTTAACGTAATCCTTCTGATGGACAGCTTTTATTGATAGGCCATCTACTGAAGGTTAGTAAAAAACAGTAACATGCAATTTCAATAGAAATCTTTGTTGAAATTTTTTTTAAGTTTAAAGAGAGGAGCGTTTAAAAAACGTCAGGAGATGACAGTTATCCTGATCTTATCTGCCCTTGAAGAACATTTACATCTACTCCATCAATTCACGATCCCCACACTGCAGTTCAAGATCCTTGTAACAGCGAAGCTGACCATAATAAGACCATAAGACTAGGAGCAGAAGTTGGCCATTCGGCCAATCAAACCTACTCCGGCACTCAATGAGATCATAGCTGATCTGATAATTCTCAACTTCACTTTCCTGCCTGTCCCCCATAACCCTTGATTCCCTTATTGATTAAAAATCTATCTCTTGAATATATTTAATGACCCAGCCTCTACAGCCCTCTGCAGTAAAGAACTCCACAGATTGTCTACCCTCTGAGAGAAGAAATTCCTCCTCATCTGATTGTAGACTCTCCTTCAAGGGGAAACAACCTCTCAACATCTACCCTGTCAAGCCCCCTAAGAATCATATATGTTTCAATAAGGTCGCCTCTCATTCTATTAAACTCCAATGAGTACAGGCCCAACTTACACATCCTCTTCTCATAAGAAAATCCCTCCATACCTGGGATCAACCTAGTGAACATTCTCTGGATTGCCTCAAATGCCAGTATATCTTTCCTTAGATAAGGGGACCAAAATTGTTCACAGTATTCTAGGTGTGGTCTAACTGGTGCTTTGTATAGTCTTAGCAAGACTTCCCTATTTTTATATTGCATTCCCTTTGAAATAAAGGCTAACATTCCATTTGCCTTCCCTATTACCTGTTGAACTTGTATGTTAGCTTTTTGGGATTCATGCACAAGGACTCCAAAATCCCACTGTACTGAAATCTTCTGACATATTTCTCCATTTAAATAATATTCAGCTCCTCTATTCTTCCTGCCAAAGTGCATAATCTCACATTTTCCCACATTATATTCCATCTGCCAAGTTTTTGCCCACTCACTTAACCTGTCTATATCCCTCTGTAGCCTCTTGTATCATTCTCACCACTTGCCTTCCCACCTATTTTTGTGTCATCCACAAACTTGGCGATAGTGCATTCACTTCCCTCATATAAGTCATTAATATATATTGTAATTAATTGAGGCCCCAGCACTGATCCCTGTGCCACTCCATTAGTTACAGATGCCATCCCGAAAATGCCCCCCTTATCCCAACTCTGTCTTCTATTAGTTAGCCAATCCTCTATCCATGCTAATATACTAACCTCAACACCATGGGCTCTTATCTTATTAAGTAGCCTCATGTGTGGTACCTTATCAAACACCTTTTGGAAATCCAAATATATTATGTTTACTGGTTCCCCTTTATCAATCCTGCTTGTTACCTCCTCAAAGAATTCTAATGAATTTATTAGGCGTGATTTCCCCTCCATGAAGCCATTCTGACTCTGCTTGATTAGATTATATATTTCTAAATGCTTTGCTATTACACCCTTTATAATAGACTCCAACATTTCCCCAGTGACAGATGTTAAGCTAACTGGCCTATAGTTACCTGTATTTTGCCTCCCTCCCTTTTTGAATACGGGTGTTACATTGGCCGTTTTCCAATCCTCTGGGACTTTTCCAGAATCTAAGGATTCTTGTAAGATTACTACCAGTGCATCCACTATCTCTGTAGCTACTTGCTTTAATATCCTAGGATGCAACCCATCAGGTCCAGGGGGCCTATCGCCCTTTAGCCCCATTAGTTTCCCTAGTACTTTTTCTCAAGTAATAACTATTGTATTTATTTCCTCCCCTCTTTTACCCCTTGATTATTTAGTATTTTTGGAATGCTATTAGTATCTTCTATGGCGAAGACTGAAGCAAAGTATTTAGTCAACTCCTCTGCCATTTCCTGGTCCCCCATTATTATTTCCCCATTCTCTAAGGGGCCTATGTTCACTTTGGCCTCTCTATCTCTTTTTATATATTTAAAGAAACCAGGTTCTCTTTGAATTCAGCACTAAGTTCAAATGGCTTTGCTGAGTTTCAGTTTCCCTTCTATGTGATTCACACCCCTTCCCCTTGCTCCTAATGGCAAAAATTGGACCTGTCAGCAATGAGGGCATTCTGGCTCTGTCTGCCATTTTTAAATGTCCATGGAGTCTTCCTGACTCTATGAAAATCTGGCCCTATTTCATCATGAATGGTTGGCTGACTTTCAAAAGCTGAATTATCTCAACAGTTCACCGTTTCATTGACAGTTTAAAGGGGCTGTTAAAGGATTAGCTGCCTTTGATGTGGGGTCCCAATAAGAGTTTGTTTTTATAATAGATTAACCACTTGAGGCGATTTAAAATCTTTGATGAGCTTCTGGAATGGGAGTTTTTTTACTATCAAGTGTGTAGAAATGAGAGCTGTATTAGGTTGTTAGAAGTTTATTTTTTCAATTCCACATGACTTGAGTATGCCCATTGTGGATACTGGGTGAGTGGCTACTGGGTCATGGGGGGTGGGGGGGGGGTGGTGGGGGGGCCGGATGAGGCATGAGTTGGCATTAATTTGGCATGGAGTGTATTTGGGGCAATGTAGGAGTGGGTGGAGGGTGTTGGGGTGTGAGAGTTGAGGGTTAGAGTGTGTAACAGCTCCTGAAATAACTGGGATGAAGTCCCAGAGAACTAAGCCTTTTAGCCAGCCTGCTTCAGCATTCGACAACCCCCATGTCTGCCTACGTTCTGTTTCTGGGGTTGGTGTGCTCAGCTCCATCCTGCACTTGCCTCCTCAAGTGAACATTGTCAGTGTGGGGTAATTTTTACTGAGTTGGGTCCGGAGAGTAGGGAAATTTCATAACTCGAGCTACACAGTAGCCTAAACCTGGTCCATAATGAAGGTACATTTGAATTGCTAGCAGGTTAGACAAATAAAACTGTGCAAAAGCTTCTATGTGTTGGGCCCCACTTCCTTGTGTTTGCATTGTTGCTTTTCCACTGTGTTTGCCCCATTCTATTTATTTTTTGAACCTACATTGAGCTTCATTCTGAACCTGGTTATGTTACTGTTGTTCCTTCAAAACTTCCAGCCTAAGCTTTTCTAATTGGTTCGTTATCCTTATTCTACATTGTTAATCAGGCTAACTCTAGCTCATAATTTGTACCTCTCATAGTCACAGTTAAGCTGTACATTAAAGTTATAAGTCTTATTTGTCTGACATTAGTCTGCAGGTAATATTCTAATCCCACTGTTATGTTTGAAAATTTTACCTAGATCTTTTCTTCTCCTGCAGATCAAAGTCCACTCTTACAAGTGATCTCTTGCTCCTTGTGGATCAGCATGTGACTTTACATGCACATGAGGGGAATTTTTACCTTTACTGGCTAGGCGGTATTCTGATGTAGCGGACTGACAGCCCATAAAGGATTGTTTGATTTTCATCCCATTGTTGTGTGGGTTCCCTGATGGGTGTGTGAACAGCTCTGCCAGATTACTATCCAAGTGGTGAAGGTAAAAATAAGCCCATATATTTGTAACAAATCATTGTCTAGTGATCAAACAAAATCTTTTGTTACATAGCTTTGTGGATGTAATGTAAACCCCTTTCTCAGGCCAATTTTTTTATCTGGGTGTGGAGGCGAGTTTTGGTGCATGAATGGCCGCACTTTGATTTTTTTTTGGAGGAAATCCAACTTTCCTCCTCATTCCTGACCCCCTGTCATTTTTGCCTGGCCTTCTTTGTGGGTCAGTGATGCCTAGTATGCAAAATGCACACCCATTCCACTGAGGTCGGGTTCCCCATTTTAAATGGATGACAAAAATCAGATTTCCTCCCACACAAAATTATAACGTAGTAGTGTGGGAATTTGGAAGCCCATTAAATTACACCAGGTTTTGAAGTCTGTGAAGAAAATGGAAAGTCTGTTGAGTTGGAAATATTCTGAAAGGTAAGTGTAAAATGTTTTGTCACATTCAAATGTCATTATTAGGTGCTGTATTACAATGTGGATGTGTCTTTTAATGCAATGATTCATCACAGAGATCTGTCCTGCAAAGGTAAATTGACCCTTACATTGACGGACATTGTGTAATTGTTCACTAAAGTTATAGTACTTTTCCAATAGAGAAATACTATAATGTATTAAAAAATGTAAAAAAACGTCACCTGCTGCCATGTTTTTGTGCTTTGATTTGATTGGACCTGCATAACTGGCTGTTTTAAAAGAAACATGTCTTCTGAAAGTAGAAAAAATGGTCCCAATACCTGCTCTCCTTCATTCTTTGACAGGCACTGTGCTTTGAAATGGATATGGATACTGTGCTGTCAGTGGAGCTGTAAGTTTTTGTTATAACTGCTGTTCCATTATGAACGTTTGGCTGGGTTTCAAATTTTTCAACTTAGCAGGTGCTTTTATTCATCCAAGAACTGTTGAAACAGATATAATAACAGAATATATCTTTGATGTGGTTTCTTGTTTGTTTACAAATCTAACAGGCACTTAAAGGATTATAGCTTTCTTTGCTTAGGCTCTTTGGTCCAAGATCATTGATAGCAAGTTTGAATTCAGGGTTTTCTTGTATTGTTAGAAGTTTATTTTCTTTTTTGCAATAATTTAAAAATAATTTCCATTGCTATTGCATAGTTCCTGAGTACTTGGTGCATACTGGGTTAGTGGCTATGGAGAATACATGGGGCGGGGGGTGGGGGAGGGTGGCATGGGGTGGCATGGCAGGCATGGGGGAATATAAGTGGCATGGGGAAATCTGAGGGAGCATGGGGGTGACATGGGTGAATATGAGGGCGTATAAGGTGGCTTGGGGAGTGTGAGGTGGCATGGGGAAATCTGAGGGGGCATGGGTGGCATGGTGAATGTGAGATGGCATGGGTTGGCATGTGGTGATGTGGGGGAACATGAGGGGCATAGGAAACATGGAGAATGTGAGGTGGAATGGGGAAATCTGAGAGGGCATAGAGTGGCATAGGGGAATATGTGGAGGCATGGGAAATGAGATGGATGAGGTGGTATGGGGATGTGTGGGGGCATGGGGGAATCTGAAGTGGCTTGGAGTGGCATGAAGAATGTGAAGTGGCATGGGGTGGCATGAGGGTTGGGTGGGGGGAGTTTGAGGGGTGTGATGTTAGGAGCTTGGCTGCTATGTTCGAGAACTAAGGCGTGTCTTTTATCTGGCCCACCTCTGCACCCAAACTCCTCACGCACTACATTGCAGCTCTCAAAATGCACTGCAAACTAAACCCTTGTGTGAAAGGACAAAAATCCCTTATAAAGTCCCACATGGATCAGGCTTGCTTTTTGTGAGCTGTGGAAGTTTCAGTTTTCCCGAGCTTGGACAAAAATTCAACTTATGACCTCCTAAATTTTGGAAAGCAAAACTGTCATACCGTAGTTTAGACTGCAATAGTTTAATAAAATTAACAGGTAAGAAGTTGTAAGAATGTAACATAGTTTGCATTGCCTTTACAGAACTTTTAACTCATGCTCTTGACTTTGATACCAAAATAACATAGTGACACTTTGATGCCTTTATGATAATTCAGCCTGTGCTAATTTCCATATAATTAGCTTTGACCTTCATGTCGAGATGAATCTCTTGTATGATTTGTGCAGCAGCACGTTTAGCTGGTCAAAAAGGTCAGTCACATGATCAAACACTGCACAGAATGGGTGAGCAATTGCAGGAAAACTCTCTTCTCAATGTCACAAATGCCTGATCCGCCCTATTTTCAATCATTATGGCAACTGAAAAACAGTCGCATGTGATACTTAAGCATAGATATTTTAATTTTAATTAACTTTTCTTCATCAAGAAATCAGAAGTTTTATTTTTATTATTTTGTTCACTTTTTGATGGCATTAGTTAAAGATCAGAGTTAACTAATGGCCAAGTAGTGTAGGCACAATGGTTTAATTTGCTATATGTTTTGTTGAGTTATGGTTACAATGAATGGTTACTTTGTTGATCATTTGAATTGAGCCACAATTCAAGATTGTTTGAGGTTTGTCATGGAAGTTCTGAATTAAGCAATTAACTATTTAGACCTGAAGCTTCCACATATTTGATTTTTCCTTTCTTCAAAGTTGAATAGATTCAAATGTGAGTAGATGTACTACAAATTATATATGTATTAAATCTCTTTCAAATATATAAAATATGGCTTACGCTTTTAACAGCAGATTCTGAAAGGTGGAATGCAGGACCCCCCTGCCACATTGTTGACAGTGTCTATTAAATTATGCATAGTTGTCTGATTCCATCATTCATACAGTGATACCCCATGTCTTTTTCTAATATAAAACAGCCAACCTTTGGAGCAAACTATATTTTATTGGTAGTACGGTTTATACTCTGTCGTTATTGTTTTACTGCATTGCAATTCAATATCTGTTGCATCAAACAACTGGTCTCCAATCACGTAGACAATTTGTAAATCAGCCTGTCTGTGAGGAGGGTTTCTTTCTGTCAGCAAAACATACAGCACAGTGATTATCAGTGACTGACTCATTTACAAGGCTGAAAAATAATCCTTTTTCCCATGACAACCATTTGTTTTAACTGCTCTAGAGATAACGGATCTCAAAAGGCTGTAGTGCTAATCGACAATAGACTTTGCATGGCCTTGGGATGAGCTTAAAAACAAAAAAACTGCGGATGCTGGAAATCCAAAACAACAACAGAATTACCTGGAAAAACTCAGCAGGTCTGGCAGCATCGGCGGAGAAGAAAAGAGTTGATGTTTCGAGTCCTCATGACCCTAAGTTCTGTCGAAGGGTCATGAGGACTCGAAACGTCAACTCTTTTCTTCTCCGCCGATGCTGCCAGACCTGCTGAGTTTTTCCAGGTAATTCTGTTTTTGCTTGGGATGAGCTTGCTGCTTCTACTCAATGGCAATTTTAATTGCAGGTCAGATTTGTAGTAATTAAAATAAATTCCTTGTTCATTTCTTGTAGAAAATAAACAAAAAGGAAACATTTGACTATAAAAATTTAATGAATATTGACTTTGAAATGAGAAATAGAAAAATGGCCGTACTCTTTTCTACCTGATTATACATCCCTTTTTCATAGCTTGAGCTAAAAGTACTTTTTTGAGTATAGTATCTGTTAAATATTCACTTTAAAATGTACAGTAAGATTTATGAAACACATCGTAAAGTTAGAGATCAAAGGATATATTGTATTTTATTTATTCATTTATAGGATTTGGGCATCACTGGCAAGGCCAGTATTTATTACCCATCCCTAATTTCCCTTAAGAAGGTGCTGATGAACCACCTTCTTGAACTGCGGTATGGCAAAGACGCTGTCAATAGTAGTGTTGGGAAGGGAATTCTAGGATTTTGATGCAATGACAATGAAGGAATAGCGATGTATATCCAAGTCAGATGGAATGTGACTTGGAGGGGAACTTGCAGGCAATGGTGTTCTTGTGCACCTGCTGCCCTTGCCCTTCTTGATAGTAGAAGTCGCGGGTTTGGAAAGTGCTGTTGAAGGAGTCTTGGCAAGTTGCTGCAGTGTATCTTGTAGATGGTACATAATGCTGCCACTGTACCCCTGGTGATGGAGGGAGTGAATGTCTAAGGTGGTGGATGGGATACCTGTCAAACGGGTTATGTTGTCCTGGATGGTATCGAGCTTTTTGAGTGTTGTTGAAGCTGCGCTCATCCAGGTAAGTGGAGAGTATTCCCTCACACTCCTGACTGGTGCCTCATAAGTGGTGGAAAGGCTTTTGAGACTCAGGTGAATTATTTGCAGCAGAATACCTATCCTCTGACATGCTGTTGTAGTCACAGTATTTATGTGACTGGTCCAGTTAAATTTCTCTCAATGGTGATTCCCCAGGATATTGATGGTTAGGTACTCAACAAAGGTAATGCCATTGACTGTCAAAGGGAGATGATTAGAATCTCTCTTATTGGAGATGGTCATTGCTTGGCAAGCGAATGCCACCTGCTAGCTGTAGGAATGACAGTTTACACTACCCATGTATCTCAATGTGCGTTGTTGTTTGTGCAAAAAGTGCACAATGAGTTAAAAACAGCTTTCAGTTCTGCTGAGTAGTTATGATTTGGCAAGATTATGGAGCTGAAGGAATGGGAAGCTCATTCATCCATGTCTTGAGAGTCTGGGACATGTTATTTGGTCATTGATATAGTAATTAAGTGATTTAAATGCTTAAGTGAAGCATATAACCATGGTAACAGAATTATTGGGGGAGATTGAGGTGAACAATTGGCTGAAAAATAGGAAGCAGAGAGTAATGGTCAATAGATATTTTTAGGGCTGGAGGAATGTTTGCAGTGGGAGTTCCCCAGGGGTCGGTATTGGGACTCTTGTTTTTCCTGATATATATAAGTGATCTAGACCTTGGTGTGCAGGACACAATTTCAAAGTTTGTGGATGATATGAATCTTGGGAGTGTTGTGAACTGCGAGGAGGACAGTGTAGAACTTCAAAAGGACTTGGACAAGTTGGTGGAGTGGGCAGTAGGTGGCAGATGAAGTTCAATGTGGAGAAGTGTGAGGTGATGCATTTTGGTAGGAACAACATGGACAGACAATATAAAGTTAAGGGTGAAGTTTTGAAGGGGGTGCAGGAACAGAACGGTCTGGGTGTATATGTGCATAGATTATTGAAAGTGGCAAGACAGGTGGAGATAGCAGTTAATAAAACATATAGAATCCTGGGCTTTATTAATAGGGGCATTGAGTACAAGAGCAAGGAGGTTATGCTGAGTTTATGTAAGACACTCATTAGACCTCAGCTGGAGTATTGTGTGCAGTTCTGGACAATACATTATAGGAAGGATGTGAACACATTGGAGAGAGTGCAGAAGAGGTTTACAAGAATGGTTCCAGGGATGAGAAACTTCAGTTATGAAGATAGATTGGAGAGGCTGGGACTGTTCTCCTTGGAGAGAAGAAGGCTAGAAGAGATTTGATAGAGATGTTCAAAATCATGAGGGAGTTGGACAGAGCAGATAGGGAGAAGCTGTTCCTGCTCATAAAAGGATCAAGAATGAGTGGGCACAGATTTTAAGTGATTGGCAAAAGAAGCAAATATGATGCGAGAATTTGATGGGGCTGGAATGCACTGCCTGGAAGTGTGGTGGAGGCTGGTTCAATCAAGGCATGCAAGAGGGCATTAGATGATTATTTGAATAGAAACAATGTGCAGAGGTACAGGGAAAAGGCAGGGCAATGGTGCTAGGTTATAATACTAATTTGGAGAGGCGGTGCAGACGTGCTGGGCCAAATGGCCTCTTTCTGTGCCATTAAACTTCTGTGATTCTGGTTCTGTAAATATTTGTGTATTTTCTTCTCTTCATGTTATCTGAAGTTTACGTTGTTTGTCTCTTGATGTATTGTAGCTTAGTGTTAGTATGCATGGAATGCCTCACTTCGGATTGCAATGCCAATGTCAAGGCGCCTGAACCCCGAGCTATATTGGCAGTGTGACACTCAGGTCTGTCACTGTTAGGGTTGTCCATGAAGATCCTGACGTTCCAGATCCCAAGCTTCATTTTAACATGTGTGATTTTTTTTTTAAACACAGGGTAGTCATTGCACACTTTAGGGATGTTCCCAAAGCATCCTTGAAGAGGTCAAACACCCTGCTGACTCATGGGAGTCCCTGGGCCATTACTGACCAAAATGGAGAAGGTGCATTTGGGAAGGCACTGATCACAATGAGAAGCTTCATCAGGAACACAGGTGGGTGAAGTCGAGGCATCAGAGAGAGTATACTAACCTCCAAACAACTCACCTGCCCAAGCAAGCACCACCTGCCCTGCAGGTCTGCAGATCGCAAATTGAACTTATCAGCCACCTGAGAATCCATCAAACCTGAGTGGAAGCAAGTCATCTTTGATTCTGAGGGACCACCTAAAGAAGAAGCATGGAATGCAGTGATCAAAGGTAGAATTAGTATAAATATTTTGAGTAAACCACTGTTTGCTGCAGTTAGGCTGGAATGGTGAATCATGGTACCTGAGCTTTGTAATGAAGCATGAACAACAGTAGAGAATTATATAATCGTACATGGAATCATATTATATGATTTGACTGAGTATTCATGTTGGATGGTGTAACATGGGGCAGAACTTTATGCCTGACTCGATAGAGCATAAAATCACGCGGGATTACGTTGGCCGAGAGTCCCGACATCATCCCGCATGTTCGCAATCTTCAAGTCAGCGGGTGTGCGTGGGTGTTGGAGCCGTGCCCACTGTCAATTAAAAACTCACTTATGGCCATTAAAAGCCCAATTGATCCTGATTTTATGTTATCCATGCGATTTCGCGCTCATCGCATGGGCAAAATGGACAGGCGGGCAGCACACTTTTTGCGAAACCTCATCCAAGGGCAGGATAAAAAGGGTCTGCAGCATTGCCATTGTGAGAAGTGAAGAGTTTAGGAGATAGTTTGCTGCTGGTTGCTTATTTGAACTTGACAGTTTCATCTCTATTCAGGGCTTCATTGTTAACATTTCCAGACTTCATTTCAGGACTCATTGGTGCCTCCAAGACCAATGGAGATTTTTGATCATGTGGACCCTTCAGGTATCAGACAGCCTTCTGTTACCCTGGTAAGGGGGATTGTGGGCCTTTCTGGAAGCACCTCTGAGGAGGAAGAGAGGGGCAGAAGGAAGACGAGGCCAGGTGTCCCAATGCAGCTTCCAGGGGAGTGACCTGTGGGAGAAGAGGCACAGGCACAAGGGGCGCAGGGCCAGCAGGTAGTCCAAGGCAGAAGAAGCTGCAGAGGATGCCACTATACTGCTGTCAGAGTTTACAGGTGGTGATGCAGCTACCTCGATATGTCCGAGGTGCAATGCCGAAGAAGGCTCCACATCTCCAGGGCGACAGTGACCTCCATTTGTCAGATGATTGGGCCTGAGATCAATTCCAACTGTGTGGGTGGACACCCCATGCCAGTGTCTCTGAATGTCACAGTGGCCCTCAACCTCTGTGCCTCCGGCTCTTTCCAGGGGGCAGTGGGGGATCTTTGTGGAGTTTCCCAATCAGCTGTCCACAGTTGCATCAAGCTGGTGACAGAAGCTCTGTTTGGGAGGGTAATGACATTCATTCATTTCCGTACTCCTCTGTAGGCCAGCCAGGCTGAGCGAGCCAGAGGCTTTGCAGTGATTGCTAGCTTCCCCCGCATCCAGGGTGCAATTGACTACGCACATGTGGCCGTCAAGGCTCTAGCGGGTCAGCTGGGTGCCTTCATTAAGATGAAGAGCTTCCACTCCATGAATGTGCAGATAGTGTGTGATCACAGGATGCAGATTCTACAAGTCTGTGCAAGGTACCCTGGCAGCTCCCATGACACTTATATCCTGAGACACTCCCAGGTGCCAAGGCTGTTCAGGCTCCAGCCTGACTGGATGGATGGCTGCTGGGTGACAAGGGCTATTCATTGGAAAGATGGCTTATGACGTCTCTCCACCACCCAAGAACAGAGGCAGAGTAGCATTATAATAGGAGTCACGTGGTGATAGAGAGGACTATAGGTCTTCTGAAGATGTGCTTCCGATGCCTGGATCGTTCAGGGGAAGCGCCACAATACTGATAGTGGTTGCATGCTGCGCTCTCCACAATCTGGCACTGGCAAGGGGGACCTACTGGAGGATGAAGATCTTGAGGTAGCTCCACAAGCCACAAAGGATGAATCCAGTGGTGAATCAGAAAAGAGGCACGGTGAGGAGAATGCTGAGGGCATGGAGGCAGACCAAGGAGGCAGGGACACCAGGGACACCTTGATCCAACACTCCTTCAGCTACGCTGCCAAAGATCTGCTTCCACTTCATGCTAGGGCTGCTGTCTCCACCCCAGATGTTTGAAATGACCCTTTCATTTGAACCCAAAGTCCACTTAGTGCCTGTGCAATAAAGTTTAGAGCCACTCATGTTCAGCATTACGTACTGGCGTACCCTGCATCAAAAAGAAAGGTAAAGCATAGTCAGGCCATGATGACAAAAACAAAATTCATGTATTTTTCACAGTCAAATCAAATTAACATAACCATCTCTGGTGTTCATTTCTACACCAGTAAACATGAACAAAACATTACACAACAGAAGATCACCCGTGAACAGTCCCTCTTGTGCTCATGGTGCCTTAAACTTAGGTTTCCAAGTGCTATGGCTAGGTGCTCCCCCCTCACTAGCACCAGTATTGGAGACAGCTTGCTGACTCTACTGTCTTGTTGGCCTTGGTGACCTTGGCGGTCATCCTCTGGCCAGTGGAGCCTGTGCATGACCCACCTGGGGGGGAGGGCCAGTGCCACGGCTGGTATCTCCCTGGTCATTGCAGCTTCATCAGATGCCACGGTCACTGGCAGAGGAGCAGAGGAGCTGTTGTCGTCATCCAGGGCGCCCTGAGAGGAGCCCAAAGAGATGACAAGCATGTTATGCGCCAACGTGAGGTTGATCTGGACCCTCCTGCTCATCATTGATGGACGGGCACCTAGCTGGGATACTGGGTACCTCATCCATCTTCCACACTGGCACTGACCACCTAAGGTTATTGCCTCTGTGAGGGCTTGCAGGTCCGAGCACAACCCCTGGAACCCCTGATTCTGTCCCTGGAGCTGCATCTTAATGAGAGTCACCACACCCTCAATGGAGGAGGCAGTGTACTTGGCCATGAGAGTCAACGCAATGCTTATGCTCCGCGTGGGCTCCACCACAACAGAGACCATGCCACCCATACCCTCATGGATCTCTGCTAGATCCTCCCGCACTTTCCGCTGGACATCCAGCATCTGCCACCTAATAGATGATTTCAAAGGCTCATTATCTGCCTTTGACTCAGCATTGTTCTAGTCTCCAGCAGGCCTCTGACTGCCGGCGCCCTGGGCACTCTCTTCCTCCGCCTGAACCTCAAGCGAGTGTGAAGTGCCCTCACCACTGTGTACCGACATTTTAGCCGCCAATCTAAAGCTCACCAAGAT
Source organism: Carcharodon carcharias (assembly GCF_017639515.1). NCBI lineage: Eukaryota > Metazoa > Chordata > Chondrichthyes > Lamniformes > Lamnidae > Carcharodon > Carcharodon carcharias. Next base: position 51,053,043 of record NC_054486.1, read on the forward strand.
GCTGGTATCTGCACTGGTGCCTTGTCCAGAGATTGCAAGTGACGCAGGTGCATATGAAGGCCGGCGGTCCTCTGGCATCAGGGGTGGCGCTTCAGGCTCAGGGGGTCCTGCATACGAGTTCCTGCTGGTGAATTTAAGGGAGAACAACATGTTATTAGTTTAAGTCAATACACTGTCACTGTGCATGCCAGGCACCCTGGTGAGACAATGGAGATTTGTGTCATGGTGCCATTATCTTTCAATGATGGATGGGGACTCCAGTTTTGAGACTCCCATCAATGAAGAGACTGTACAAGAATGTTTGCACAATCTGAAACTCTCACCTCTATGCATTGCTCTCTTAACTTCGTCTGACCATCACCTGCCTCTCATGACCAGCTGAACGAGGCGGGTAGCGGCTCTCCAGCCCTGAGGTGTCCAGTTCAAAGCTTGTCAGTATTAGGAAATTTGGGGGTCTCTGCCTGTCTGTGACCTTTCTCTGTTGTTATAGCTCGTTTTCTCCTGAAAGGACAGAGGAGCATTGATTAGTCCACTCTCTATCTGCAGCGCCACTGCAGCCTGACTAACCCCACCTAAGGAAGACCTCGCAGGGCACATTCAACTCACAGCCCTCAAGCTGCAAGGCACTCAGTCCAAGCAGCCAGGGCTCACCCCCTTGGCCAGCTCCGGCATCATTGACATTTGGCACTCAGGCTCTAACTTCTCTGAGCTCCATGGGTAGACAGCCAGCCCCTAACACTTCTGCACACTGACCCATGCCAACATGGCACTCACCCTTGCCAAGTGCAGCAAGTCATTGAATCTTTTGCGACATTGCATCCATGTACGCTGCACAACATCTCTGGGAATGATGGTGTCCCGCCTGATACCCACCTCTTCCAGGACCACAGCGAGGCACTCTTCCAAAAACCAGGGGGCCGAATGCCCACCCGACCTGCTCTCCCGCCTGATGTCTCCAACCGCTGTTGAGGCCAAAGCTCTAGTCTCTGGGTCACTGAATATGATTCTCCCCTGGCAGCCTTCAGGGAGCTGCCTGTGCTGTTTTGAAACCGCCCGCTGGGTCACCATTGGACCAAGCGCCCGACAGGCCCCTGTCCTCGCCCGGCCCTTCCTGACCATTGGAAAGCCACGTTTCATGCTAGGTGAGCCTTAATTGGCCAGCCAGTGTGAAATCGTGGTCGTGGGCCAATCGCGGTCGGAGGCCTGTTTCCTGACTGCTCTTGGGCCCACCGATCGTGCACGCTTGCCATGGGTAAAATTCAGGCCATGATGTTGATAAAATAAAAGGTCTGATTCTGCAATTGTTATAACTGATGTCCTGAAGAAAGTAGAACAGGAAAGCAGTCTAATACGACCTTGTGAAGATGCAGGAAACAGAGATGGTTGTAAGCTATTACAGCATTCGATGCTAATGTATGACCATTTTGTTTGTTTGGCCTTTACAAAGAAATTGCAAAGAAATTTAAAGAGCGAAATTACTTAAACTTGAAAATCTTCTGTTGTTCAACAATTATCCTTTCATTATTCCTTACATTCCTATAAGTGTGTAGAAGTCAATGGGTCAGTGCTTATATATTTACCATAGAGGCTGTGTCTACTCAAGGTTTCCAAGAGTAGATAGAAGAACAATGGACTCTTAAACAGTTATCCCAGTGGTATGCATTGTAAGTGGTGAATTCTGCTGTATTTTGTCCAAGGTGGAATTTTCCGTGCCTGCTGGTGTGGGGTGTCATGGTGGGCATGAGTGGACAATGTGGCGGGAAGACCAAAAATCGGTTTCACGATACCGTGAAACCAAATTGTAATCATCTGCTCCGCCAGTCAATGGCGGGCTATGTTTCCTGCCGCTGCACATCGGGAGCTTCATTGTAATACATCTGCATATCGTTATAAGCCCAACTCACTGCAATCAGCCCCCCATGTCAAATTTACCGCCATTGGCTGGAAAACACGCCGGTGCAGAGCACGTCTGAACAAGTGTGACGTGCAGAGTTGGGACTTACCGTCAGGGCCTTGCTTACATCACGGACATCCGAGGAGCAGAAGAAGCTGGAGCCCAACAGAAACGGGGCCCTGGAGGAATGTGTATCGCACACTGGGTGGATTCTCATGGACATGGCTCCACCACAAAGCAGCTCACAGAAGGTGGAAGATCACCATTGAGGGTCTGCTTCAGGACTTGAGTGTCTTGGCCATGGTCCGCTGTAGATGATTGTCCAGAGGGTGGAAAGGAAGGTGGGGCGGGGGATGGGGTGGGGGGGTTGGGGGGAGCTGAAAGTCTAGGTCTGACTGAGAGAGGAAGATGTGTAGAAGGGAGTGAGGTTTGGAGAGGGGAATGAAGGTTTCAGGGCGGTGAGGTTGTGGGGAGGGAGTATGGTGGGAGGAGGGTGTAATGGAGGAGAATACAGCAACTGGGGAGTTAGGTTTAAGAGGGGAAGGAAGGCGTAAGGGAAGAAGTTCGGAGGGGGAAGGACTTTGGTCCTTCCACTAGTGTTGGATTATTTGTCATCAGGTTACATGTGTGTGGTTTGGCTGGGAATATGGTCCTGGCACGTTTCAGTTTTTTAATATATGCAGCACAAATCATTTCCAATAGTTTATAATTCTGCTGAAATTGCATATTAAAAAAATGCACATCTTTATTTTTCAGTATTATTGCACCACTGATATCAGACATATCAGTGTGACATTGTGCTTGGGTAATCATCTACCATTGCCCTCAATTGTTTTTATCCCTCCTTCCCTGTGCAGTAGCCTCACTGATAAGACACTAGCCATTTTCAGGAGTAAAAGCCATCTTTTTGAAGATCCTATAGTAGTTAACTATGCAGAGTTGGGAAGCCTCAGGTTTGATCCATAATCTGTCGCTGAACTAATGTCAGATGGTATTCAGGATCTGCTTCAGGGTCTTTGATTCAAGCAATTGCTTTGTGAAAGCACTTCATTATGGTTTCAGATGCCCAACTATAAGCTCTTACCCCAAAACAATATCTCCATTAAATTGTTTGATGTGGAGAATCTGCAATAAACGTAATTCTTTGCTTTCTTCACTGGAAGTATGTACAGTTGGGCCAATAAAGTGTTGAATATTCTGACTGATGTGCATCATTTTGTATATCTGTGTTGCACACTTAACACCAGTAAGCACTTGTGCATCTGAAGAATGATGCAGTTAGTCAAATTAGCGAAACAAACATTTTAATTTTTAAGCCAATATAATATATAATTCTTTTTCTTTCTTAAAGGAGGAAGGAGGTGACTAAGTTTGTGAGGAGGATGCTCAGCTCTTTCATTTCTATTAATATTTCTAGTGTTTCAGAAGGAGTTTGTACATTTCATATTTCTGCCAGTATACATCCTGATTGTGTTTCACACATGTGTTGTGCCTTTATATAACATATTTAATGTATAAAGCAACCCAAGGTACTTCACTGGAGTGTAATCAGACAAAAATAGACACTGAATCAAAAAAGGAGATTTTAGAACCAAAGCTTGGTGAAAGAGGTAGGTTTAAAGAAGCATCTTGAAAGGGTAGAGGAAGTTTGAGAGGGGAGGTTTGTAGAGGAAATTCCAAAATTTAGGGCCCAGACAGCCAAAGGCATGACTGCCAATGGGAATGGAAAGAGTCTAGAATTTGAGGAATGCAGCCTTCTTGGAGGGTTGTGAGGGCTAATAAGTTAATAGTGAGTGTTGTGCTTGCCTTTATCTTGCATGTTGTTTGTAGGTTGAATGTGCACTAGGTGGTTCTGTATGCTAAGGATATGATCTTCAGCAAGCTCTCATATATCTTGTGCCATGTGGTGAATACGCTCGTATCTTCTCTGTTTTCCCACATTAAGGGTTTTACTGTAAAGAAAATTGTGAAAATATTTGATTTTAATATCCAAGGTGAATGCTTTCTAGAACAACCTTGAAGCCACAGACTGGCTTGATGAAGCAAAAATGAACTCAGCATCTGTACCACAAATTAAACATAACAGAAAACAAAGGGAAAAAATGAGCTGTAAGACTCCCGACAGAATGTTTTCTCTTGTGGGGTAGAACACAACTAGAGATCGTTAACAAAAACAGAATTACCTGGAAAAACTCAGCAGGTCTGGCAGCATCGGCGGAGAAGAAAAGAGTTGACGTTTCGAGTCCTCATGACCCTTCGACAGAACTGATTATTAATATGAGGTAGTCATCAAGAAAGCCAGTAGGGAATTCAGAAACTTGTTACCACAGGGAATGATTAAAGTAAATAGTATAGATACGTTTAAGGGGAAGCCTGACAGGCATATGAGGAAGAAGGGAATAGAGGATTACAATGAAATATTTAAATCAGGAAAGATGGGAGGAGGCTTGACTGGAGCATAAATGTCAGTATGCACTGGTTGAGCCAAATGGCTTGTGTCTTTGCTGTATATCATATATATATATATATAATCCTGTATAATCCGAGGTGTTTACTGCAGGGTACCCAAAATATGTAGCTCTTTCAGCAATCCTAATTGGCAAGGAGGAAAAGGAATGCTCTCCCATGGCCTTTATCCTCCCTTATCGCAAATTTCCAATCTCCAATTCCCAGACTTGACTGTCAACTTTCTCCTCCTCCAGACCTATGGACTGCAGGCAAGACTGTCCAGTGAACCAGTTGTTGGACAGTAGGTGGTTCTACTCAATGGAAATGAGCCCGGCTGTTAAGATCCATGTCCCAGGCCTTAGCTGGCTATTTAGCTGATTATGATCTTAGCTCCGACCCCACTCCCAGTAAATATTGGGGCCATGATATTGTGTCTAGTGCGGTGAAGAATGAAAATATTTGTAAGATTTCAAAATTCCAAACTTTAAAATTTACCTAGTGGTTTGCTTCAGGAAAATTGGCAATTTATATTTAAAAATTCCACGTAGCCCATTGAAACACTGCTGTTCCTTGAGCCCAGCTTTACCAGGATATGGTTAATGGGAATATATCATATGCGTTATGTATTTGCATCCTATAATGTTATGCTTGGATGGATGGATTATGTATCAGATGCTATTTCCAGTGGAAAATAATATGGAATCACTGTAGCAGGGAACTGACTCACCCAATTGTCCTCAGGCATACTGCACCTCTCTGTAATTATACAGATAAACTGGCCACAGGGCATATGTGTGATACATGACTCAAAGCAATATAGTGTCAAGCCGAATAGCCAGGGCATTATTTTTTTCTTTATTCTTTCATGGGATGTGGGCATCACTGGCAAGGCCAGCTTTGTTTCCATCCTTAACTGAATGGCTTGCTAGGCCATTTTAGGGGGCAGTTAAAAGTCAACCACATTGCTGTGGGTCTGCAGTCACAGGTAGGCCAGACCAGGTAAGGACATCAGATTTCCTTCTCTAAAGGACATTAATGAACTAGATTGGTTTTTACAATAATTGATTGTAGTTTCATGGTCACCACTATTGAGACTAGCTTTCAATTTATTGAATTTATATCCACCAGCAGCTGCCATGCTGGGATTCGAACCCATGCCCCCCAGAAAATTAGCCTGGGTCTATGGATTATTAGTCCAGTGACAATACCACTAATACCACCATCTCCCCCATTAAGGCTCAGATATTCCACTTAAGCAGGTTTCGGATATCTCTTCAGTGCAACCTATGTGGAGCTATGGGTTGCATCAAATTTTTCACCCATTTAAAATGTCCCTGGTACAGCAGGGTATAAGGGATGGGACAGGTACCCCTTGTGCTTACATTACTGTGGGTCAAATGATGGAAAGACTATTGGCCACATAGTTCCATCATTTATATCATTTCAATGCATCGGCCCACATACTGATCAGATCAATTGGAACCCATTGGATGGGAAATTCAATGGGTAGAAAAATAGTTGACGTTTTAGTACAGTTCACTCCCATCTTAATTTCTGCCTAAAGAGGTGAGTTTTGGATAAAAGATGCTGGTTTAGGAGCCATTAGAAAAGCTCATTCAATTTGAAAAGCAAGGAATATATTCTTGTCAATATATACTTTAAATATAAGGAGAGAACAATGCAAACATCTGAAACTCTTGTTAGGTAGCAATTTATTTAGCAGGCCTCTACCTCACCTACATTTTTGCTAGTTCACTTTTGACCCATGTGATCTTAATTTTTGATGATGTACACAAGACGACTAACTTCAGAACTGATTGAAGAGGCAGGGAGGATTTGCAGGTCCTTCAGAACATTTCTGTCAGTTCTGATTTGAATAGTGGGACCAGATATCCACTTTGATTGACACAGCAGCCATTTCATTGTCTTAATGATAGATGACCATTTTCACTCCAGCCATGATTTTTTGTGAGTAAATTATTTAAAAATTCCTTGGTAGTTCACTAGTCTCCATGATAGGGAGGTTCGTAGAGGGAGATTCGTGCATCTCACAGAAGAACAGTGGTTGCACTAGGTCTCTGTTATTTCCAGTTATTTCCTGTACAATTCGCAAGAGATGGAGATTTTATCTTCCCATTGTGAGGCAATTGATGTGCAGAGGCGAAGCCAGGAGTGGAAAATTCTTCAGCACTGGTCTGGATACTTGAAATATATGAATGCTTTTCTTTACAAATCTGTGCACTGAGGGGAACATGGCCACAATTGGGGGGGAGGAATGTGAAGCCTGGGAAAGCTCCCTCCTGGTGACCAGCAGAAAACAAAGCTCCAAGGTGCATCAAAAAGTACCCAAAGTGGTGCTTATGTCTGCCAGACTCATGCTCACAAGTGTTATCCCACTATGATAGGGTCAGTTTTAAAGACATATTGACTCCCAATTAGGAATTTCATACTCCCTGCTTTTTATTGTCTTGTTTTCTAGCCTCATTGCCCAATTGATGAGGTGGTTTAAGGCCTCTACCAACTCAGCTCTTGAACCAGATGTTTGGCCCATGTGGTTCATTTTGTAGTTTTCTTCCCTTGCCTTTAGTAAAATTCTTAACTTTCACCTGACCTTTCCCCTTATAGTTGAGGTGCAGGAATGACAATCATACCGACATTTGACTCCTCCCTGCTGTTGCTGATGAACTCTCAACCTGCAATATCTCATTTGCTTGACTACCTTTATTCCTTCCCTAACAAAGATAGTTACTCCACATCCTCGATCCACCCTGTTCCTTTTTAAATGATGTATGTTGAAGTATAGGAAATTTAGACCCATCCTTAAAGCTCACCACTATTTCTGTGGAGATGATCAGCTCAGAGTTTTCTACAGTAATATGTGGTTATTGGTTTTTCAGCACTTATTTTTTTAAAGCAAATCTACACAAATCTATTCTGCCGCAGCCATCAAAAAGTTATGGCAAACAAGGGAAAAAAATTACACACATTTTTCCCTTTGGGGAATAGTGGGGAGGCGGTGGGAGGATTCTCAGGCTGATTATTAGCCTGTTAAACCATGTCATGAATGCTCCTTCCATGGTGTGGGTCTTCATCCCAAAACTTCTAGCCCAGAGGTCGTGATGCTAACATTGTGCCACAAGATCTTCTAGCTTTTAATGGAATCATCTGATAATTTAATTTTTTTCCTCTTTTGCCATCATTTTGTAATGGCTGCGGCAGAATAGATGAATTATTTTAACTCCGAGGCCTCATTTAAGTTCTATTGGGAAACTTCTGCTGGGAATGGATGGAAAGTCAGCGTAATGCAGCTGAAAGTCCCATGGCCTGAAGGCTATCCATCACACAGCAGGCAGGTACTCCAATTCAGACCCTGGGATGCAGTGTGGTCGAGGAGCTCAGGCTTGAGAGAGCAGATTTTGCTGTGGCAGTCCAGCCTAACATTATGGCTGGTATTAGTTGAGGGGCTTGCAAGGGAGGAGACAGTTGTCATTCTGAGAAAGGGCAGCATATGGCACTTCGGTTACACTGCTACTACAGTGCTGTGGTTCAACAGTCCTGCAGGGTGTACTGCAGGAGATTGTGATAATTGAAGTCCTATCCTTGTGTTCCCACAGCCTTTTGAAGGCATATGAGGTCAGCAAGAGGTTAGTGTATGACCAGAATGGGAAGCAGAGATGATATAGGGAAGACTGGTGGCGGGTGGGAAAGTTGGTGTGATTCCCGCTGGGCGGTGGGGTGGATGAACACATGCGATCTTCCACCTTTCAGCTTATCAAATATGCATCAGTGAGGAACTTAGTGAATCTCGTGGTGGGGTGGGCAGGAAGTCGGCCTGTACTTACCTCATGGGGTCATTTTTAAAGGGCACCCGGATGGACACCCACTCATTGCAGGTCAGGAGCTGCTCATTACTCCTCCAGAGTCCTTGTGGCCACAGCTCATACAGAAGAAGCTGGCAGATGTGAGCAACCATATTCCGGGACATACGAGGACGCCTCTGGCATTGCCTTTTCTTAATCTCTAGATTAGAGCACCGCCGACGATACACCCATGGTTGGGCCATGCTTGCCATTGCAGTGGTCCATGTTTGCCAGCCTCTTGAGGCCCTCCTGCCTCTTGCTGTTCAGACTGTTGCTCCTTAGGGCCCTGTCCCAACCGGCGACAGGCCATCCTTCTCCTTATCTAGATGTGAGCCATTAAAAAGGCAGGGTTTTCTGCAGCCTGTATCACTGATGCCTCAATGGATGTGTGAATGAACTGAAGTGATACATTTATTGAGCACATCCTTTGCAGGTTTTCCTCCATCTCAAAACCAGCAGGCAAGTGCTAAACCCTTCAACTGGTCTCCATCGAGACATGGCATCCCCACCCCACCCCTTCCAGGTGAAAGACATCCTGGGGGACCAGAGATGGATGTTCCTCCCATTCATACATGAATGCGTATGGAGATATTTCTCATTGATCAGGGTGATAATAGCCATGTGCAAGAACCCTCATGCAGACGCTTTTCTGCTTGTCTCCACTATGCTCGAAACTCTACAGAGTAACCACTGCCTTGGCAGCATAGAAAGACTAGCCGCACGATCCCTTGTCAGCCATAATGATTCACCCGGAAGGATAGAGGTTTGGTATCATGAGTTGGCTGCCCTCCACCAGCCATTCCCCTTGGAAGCATTCCACCTTGGTCCCTCCCTTCATCCTTGCCTCTGACTGCAGTCGATGGCAAATGGCATAGAATGAATGGCAGCTCCACACCTACTGGGATCTTGATATTATGAGACCCATGAGTCAGGAACAAATCTGCTGCAATGTGGGCTTCACCATAGAGAGGAGAACATAACTGAGCATCTTTGACTTCCAGTTACCTCATAATTATTAGGATGTCCCTTTAGCCGGCCACTTTTGCTGACCTTGAACTCCACTTACCCTAAAAGACTCTCCTCCCACTTCGAGGGATCCTCCAATACTATAGACCCATCCAGTATCACCATTCTTCTCCCCAATGTCACTCTTGAACCTTTCTCTGTTACCCTGGACCCTATTACGATCCAACTCCACATGCCTGTCCTCTCCTTGGAGCCAACATCCATTACCATCCCCATCCCCAGCCTGCCTCTACACCCCCCCGCCCCCCCCCAGACACCTCCCCTTATCCAAGCCACCTGTCTTGTCCCCCTCCATGACCCACTGATGAGACCTTCACCTACCAGACTCTCACCCTGGATCGGTATGGACCCTACCATATTCTGTTCCCCCGTCTGACTGTGACTGTTCCTCTTATCACCTATATCCTGAGGTCCCCCCAGGACCCCACCATTGACACCACCGATTCTGCCCTCTAAGGCATTCCCCTCACCCTTCCCCAGACACTACCCCCCATCCTTCTCTGAATACTCTTCCCACCCTTCCCCCGTACATCTGCCTCCCCTGTCTAGCCTCCGCTCCACCCTACCCGCTTCCAGCCTTCGTCTGCCTCCCTTTCCCAGCCCTGGAGCAGCACCTGCTAACACCACTCGAGTGAAGTTATGCGAGGCTCCCAAGAAGGAGAAAGCAACTTCTACAGACCTCAAAGTCATAGAAGAAGTGAAGCTCGCTAGGGTCTCACCAAATTAAGTTGCCCCGCCTGCCACGATTCCCGCTGCTGGTGTGACTGGAAAATTCCACCCCTGATGTCCCCTTGTAATTGCAGCAGAAGTGTGTGGAGTGGGGAAGGAAAATGTTCGGATTGCTAGTGTAAGCAGTGTTGTGCGAGGTCCGATGCAGTGAAATTGAAGTAGTAAGAGATCGCAGTGACATTGAAGTACTAAGAGATCATGCTCAACCTTGCTGCCTCAGAAGTTCCTTAAAATGCTTGCAGCACTGAACACAGAGAGTGATCTCCTATTGACATTGTCTGCCACTTCCCCCTAGGCCAACCATAGCACTTACCTAGTCAGCTTCCAGTCCTCAGAATAGACCGATACCTTTTGACATTCCCTTCCTTCCTCCGTCAGCAACTCCACTGGTGCGTCTGAGACTCAAGGTACCTTAATTGGTGACATGTTGCTCTCCGAAATCCTGCCACACATAGCACAGATTTACAGAGAGGTGAATGCACCTCACATTAACAGTGACATTCCCTCTTTAAATGGGCATTGAGCTGACCACAACTCACATCCTCCAATAGGATGGGCTTCGTCACACTGCTGGAAACATGTGGATAGCTTACTAATGAAGTCTAAATGAACCAACCAATAAAATGGTGCAGGTCTCAGACTGGTGACCATAGGCATGTGGTCCAAATGCCCCACCCACTGAATGCCAAAAACACTTGCAGTTAAAATCAGCCCTTGTTTGTTCGATTTCCTCTCGAGCTTATTTTCAAGGAGACTATTGTGCAAACGCTGCATGACATGTAACAAAATAGGTTAAAGCTGTAAGTGGATTTTTGAAATTTCAATGATAATATAATATAAAAGGATAATTATCAGACTAAAACAAAACAGAATTGTTTTCTATTTGCCATAGAGTTGCACACTCGAGTTACATGCAGCTTTGGGTTTCAGAGATGGAAGGGTGCTCTGCCTTCTAAGGTGGTTAATGACTTAGTAACCAGCTTTTAGTTATGAGACAATTAAGTCAATAAAATATTGAATGCTTTTATAGGGTAGTATATTGCCTTCTCTTTATGATTATAATCACTAGCTTAAAATTTGATTTTAAATTTCAACCAAATTTTCAGCTTTAAATTCATGGGAACCAGCCAAGTAATTACTAACTAGGGTGCACTTTATTTGGCATTGAGCACCTTTATTGACTATAGCAACCTCTGATGAATCAAGAAACAAATTCTCATTGGAATAAGAGGTTTGCAATGCTGGGCTTTTGCCTTTGTACTATGGATTAAAACTGTAATCATTTGCTGTAATACGTGTAACCTTCATGTAAGCAGTGATGTTTAATTCATATTGCAGTAAATAATGTTTGGCTTTTACCTTGGTAATTCAGAATTTATTAAACAGAAATTCCTTAATGAACCTGTCCAAATGGACTAATAGACTTTTCCAGGTTGTAATCGGATCAGGTAACATTTTCATTCTCATTACTGTCCATCTGGATAAATCCAATAAATTAGATTAATGTATTTGGTTTCTGCAAGTTAGAGAAGTGAATTTCATAATTGGATGGGGGAAACTCACTCTTTCAAATCCAAGAGGATTGGACTATTATTTCAAATTATCGTTACATTATGGAGAATAAAATTATGGTGAAATGTTTTAAATGTAAAACGCTGAAGTAATTATTCCAAAAATAATATAACTTAGTAGTAATGGGAGAATGTCAAGTATTTTTAAAAAGTTGATTTAGAAGACAACTAAGAGGAACAATGCCTACATTGGAATTTAATGTTCACCAAGTAGTGACGGTTAATATTTATCTCAGTAGATTTAATGCCCACATTGAACCTATTGACAGTAGATATGATTGTTGCTGACATCTGACTGTTCATCATTTTGAGATGACCAGAAAAGTCCTGGGAGATTTATAAAACAGGAGAAAAGGTAACAAATGGCCTACAGTAAGAGCATATTTCATACACGAGATAAGATTGGACATTGATGTGCTGAAAAATACTGACAATTCATGTTGACTTTTTAAATGAATATATAAACATTTTTAAAGAATAATAGATATCTAGAACAGAGGGAGGAGGGAGGTGGATCTGGGGGCAGAGGAGTTCTGAATTTTCAATGTAGAGCACACAGGATTACTCCAGATCTGTCAGGCCCAAGTGGGAAAGTCTCTTTATAAAAAAGCTTGCCTTTTTTGGCCTCAGCTCTTCTTCCTGCTAACATCACCTGATGGGAAAGCCACAACTTCTTCCTGATTCAGGGCCACTGTCTAACATAGCAGTTGGGTCCCAATGACATCATAGGAGCCTCACCAGACTCTGGCAGGTGTCCTTGTCACCAGCTCTGAAGAGTAAGTGAAAATTGAAGACTGCAGGAAAGGTGTGGGGCATTGTCGGGCAAGTCCATACCCAATTTTAATTGTCCGTCCACCCATCGGGCCAGGCAGGGTTAAAATCACTGCTATAGATTTACCAGTCACATTTGCGATTTGTGATGGGATGATTGGACAGATTCCATGGCAGTAGTGCAGCTTACTTTGGGGAAGAAAAAACAGATCTGCACATTGTAACCCCTTGTTGGCTGAATATAGATTTTCATTTGGTTTGAAGGCTCTGAGCAATCCACAACCTCATCTGTCTGCCTTCTATATTGATAAGTGCTAAGTGGAAATGTTTAATCTTGGGTGAATAAGAATAGGACACATTGATGACAGAAATGTAAATTTAATAGGTGTTTAAACAGGCTTTAAAAATAAGAAAATGATACACTTTTTAAAATAAAAATGTTAATTACACAACATTTCATCACTGAGAGAGGCTTCTTATGTGATTTGTAAGTAAGGGCTTGTTTTCAATGAACAGAATAGCAGCACTATTGATTGTTCTGTGATGCTTGTGGAGTATCAGAATTCATCATTTGTGTTAGATTTTGGGCTGTGCAAATCTGGAATGATTCCACCCTAGGTCTTTTGTTAACTCTTCCAGCATTTTGATGTCTGTGTTAGCAATGTGCGCTGAAAATACAGGGACCATAAATCCTTAAAGTTCCTGGAGAAATTTAAAGTGACCAATGCGATGGAGTTTACAGCCTTTTAATTTAAACATTACACACATTGTTGGAAAGAATAACATCATCGCTGATGCGCTATCGAGAGCCAGGGGATGCAAACAATATGAAAATATTGAACAATGATAGATTCCTATGTGAATGCCAGAATATGTGTGCAGAATGAATGTCTGCAATTTTCCTTGCTTCATAGGATAATCATATAAAAATGTCATTATATTGCATTTTTTCCTGTTGCATGGGTGGGGGGAGGGGTGCATGTCATGCTCAGTACAAGCATGAGGACATTGGATATTATGGACTGTAAGATCATACCTTGTGAAAGTGGCCACAAACTGTTAAGATGGCTGCAATGTTAGATGTGACTATGGACATATAAACTGTGGACAGTATTTGATTGTGGCCAATATTTAGTTAAACATGGACCTGAGTAAGGGTACTTCACAGCCACCTGTGAAGTTTGAACATCTCATTGTGTAAGGACAAACCAGTGTTTGAGGAATATGAAACCTCTCAGCTATTGATCTCCGAATGCCATATTGAACAAAGAGACCATCTGAGCTCAAGTTGGGACAGAGATATGGGGAATGGTCATTGTCAACTGCTCTTGTCATGGTGGTCTGGACCCAGAAGTGTTAACCCTGCAGTCATGTAACTGAAATTAATGATCAGGACTGCAGCATATTATACCCTGAACAAAGACTGTGTACGCCTGTGTCTACAAGACGTTTCGCAGCTTCATGAGAATCCTGTGTTTCTAAAAAAATCTTCGCTCCAACTAAAGTATCAACTCAACCAAGACGACATCAGGCCAGCATCACCATTTTTATAATTACAGCTTTAATTTCATCTGTATTTACTTTTTCTTTTGTGGTAGTACGAGTGAGACAAGTGATTGAGACGTCGTGTTTTAAACATCCAAGCATGTATGTGTGTGATTATAAATAACTTTTTTTTTTCAAAAAATCACCAAAAAGCCTATTCTGTCCATAGCCTGCTGCTGGAATTTATTTTAAACTAGGGAAAATCACTGAGGGTAAGGAAATACACATACCTTACACACAAACATCCTGGTTATGGACTGGAAGGGACCACACACATTCTGCTTGTAACAATGTCCAGAACACAAAGAAGCACTTAATAAGAAAAGGTTATTTGACCCTTAAACCCCATTCCTTCTAGCCTATAATGGAGTCAGCCATTTCAATTAATCATGCCTCATATGCTCTTTGCCTTTGAATCAGAGATAACAGAAATCAGAATTTCCTCTTAGTTCATCTTCTGAATCCAAAAATCCTACTGGTGTTTATTTGGGCCAATAAAGTTATTGTGTCCTCTATGTACATATCATAACAACAAACTGAACCAGAGTATTTGCTGCTGGGATGCCTAGTCCTGATGATAAGGGTAAGACAATGCCTCAACCCAGTACCCATTCCAAAGTGAAGCCAAAACCAATATGTCTTAGATTGTGTCAAATCAAGTAGATGGGATATCAACCACCTAAGGCCTGGATATTGTGGTTAATGCCAAAGCAAGGGCACTCACCACTGCCCTTGAAGAAAGCCTTGCCGAGGGATCTAGCAATCTCCAGGGCAAGAATGTCACCACTCCCACCATGCAGATGATTGATGTTCTTTAATGGGGATTCTCAGTGTGGAGCTGCAATGATGTCATCGAGTTGTTCAAGAATTTTCACTGATATCCAACCAGAAATTAACAGCACTAAAATCACATAATTTAAAAAAATGCAAAGGGCAAAATAGAATTGGGATATATACATGGGGTGAAGGTGGAAATTGAAATATCATGGAGGTGGGAATGGGACAAGGTGCAGTGTTCGGGAAGTGAAGTTTCACAGCACAGCCATTGGAGGAGCAGTGAGTAATAGACCATACCTTCAGGATTTCCACGTTAATCTGCCCATGCAATAAATCCTGAAGTTGCAGTCTGTTTTGGAGGGGTAATGACAGTGAGCACTGACGGCTCACTTAAAATCCACCACAAAGTGCAGGCCAGTAATTCTCAATGGTAAAGGATTTTACAAGAGAGCGACGCCATCATCTGACCTTCCCACAACTATCGTTTGAATGCTTTTGATCCCAACCAATGCCTATGTCATGGCATTCCGTGGGAATGAGGCATCCAAGAACATGTTGATATTCTTTATTTCCAGTCCATAATCGTAGAGTAGTGGGCAGCAACTTAAGGATTTAACTGGAAACATATACATTAGTTGTAGCAATTACATTCACAAAGTTAAAGGTCATTCTGTTGGCAGATGGTTTGCTAACCAAGATACCAGTGGAAGAAATTTAGAATAAATCCAAAACACCACCTGCACCCTTGAATCACAATACTCGGAGGCCGATGGTCATCATGCAATATGGAATGGCCCAAGTTCTTGGCAATACTAAGGCTCCAGAGCTGAAGTTTGGGAAAGGCTGCTGAGACATAGATAAGCCTATCCTTTAACCCAAAGCATACCAGATGATATGGACTAACAGAAATAAAGATTTTGTGCATAATCCAACTAAACCTGTGAAGAAAAGACAATACATGGGAGATTTAATCTAAATGTTCATGAAACTGAATTATGTTGTGAATCTCTTGCCTGGATCAGGTGGACAATTACGTGACATGAAAATAATTGTTCAATAAACACATTGCGCGGGATTTAAATCCAGCTTTTTCAGAAATCTTGCTGTTTTGCCGCATCAAGGCTACAGCAGCATTAACCTTTGCCTCCGGCTCATTTTATATTCCTGTAGGGAACATATTAGGCATCAGTCAGGAATCAATTTACTAATTTACACTTACAGATGGAGGTTGAGAGAACACCTGTCAGCTACCTCTGTTCAGCAACGCTGACTTAACTGAATTTTGTATTCTGAACTTATCTCTATATAAAGTAGAACCACCTCCGGAGTAAACTCATACTAGGATTTTTATTCAAAGTGAAATCAAATCAAATCAGCTGATAAATGTTCTACAAAACCCACTTCACTGAAGGCAACATATCTCTACTTTACCCACTGCCAGATCAGCCCATAGGTGACAAAATGTACAGAACTTTTTAAAGCCTGCATTCACAAGCATTAACGCATTTTGGGGTTAAATTTGACTTTGTCAATAGTGTAAAATGGGTGAAGACAAATTGGCAGCACATTTTCCATCTTTACTTTTTTAAAATTCTATTGAATCATGCAAACTGACCAATCACCACAAACAGACTGTCAGCATTTGTCCTCCACATGAACTGGGAAAGGTGGACAATGGAAAACCTATATATTTCTCATTCTCCTTAGTTCCAAAGAAACCAAAGGAAAAAAAAATGCTACAGAAGGTAAATAAACTAACGCCAGCATTCAACAACAGGAACTTGCAGCAGAAAGAGACCCACTGTAATGAGCTTGCACTCACCAGCCCAGATATATTAATTCACTGATATAGATAGTTAAAATGAAAAATTGATAGAGGATGTTTCATAACTCTCAAGGCAACCAGATGTTTAAATATTGGACATGGAGAATGATGTACCTAAGCAGAGGTTTAGGAGGTGTGGAGCACTGATCATTGAACAACCAGATAATAATCTCTGGTGTACCAAAACGGCAAACCCTTCCACAGTATCAGAAGGAGGCCGGTAAACTCTCTCTGAAGATTTGTGGCAAATGGTGGCAAAGTCCTACGTCATCCTTTGTGGAAAGGTCAGAGAGGGCTTCCCTACAAAGTAGAGCACCCTGGACTGAGAGGCTTCTCCAAGAATTTTATAGACAAACTACAGAATGTAGAGGCCTGAGTTCTGACATATAACTATATAATGTTACAATTGAGTGAGGAGGGGTCAAAAGGCTCCCTTCTTTTCCCACTCCTCACTTGACAACAACACATTTTTTTAAAAGGATATGCTTACCAATTCAATGAATGTTTAACTGTTTATGTGGTGTACACACAGACAGGTTTTCTTGAGCTTTTTGAAAAAAGAGGACAGTTTTTACTGGACTTAAACCAGTCTAAGAAAAATAATTCAAAACAGTTTGACTTTCAGACACACACACACACACACTTTCAAAGTTCATATACATACAAATAGATTACAGAAAGGTAGGTTTGATTAGGAAATTTAAAGTCCAGCAAATAAAAGGGTATACAGCTCTTGAAGCTCGTTGATTTGGCTGGCTTCAGGCTCATCTTTGTGGTCCTTCTGAATTAGGCCTTGAAGTGGTTTAAAGATGTAGATGGATGATTTATTGGTTTTTTTTTTAGATGGTAGCTGGTGGGTAGAGTTCTTTTAAAAATTTCTCTCTGTGGCACATGGATATTCAAAATCAGAAGACAGAGCTCAAAAGTTGAATGAAGAGAGAGAAAGAAAGAACCCACTCAAGGGGCAGAATTTTACAGACCCGTTTCGGTGGGGACGGGGCCGTAAAATGCGGTGAGACATTCTAAACCTCATTGACTTCAGCGGGAACCTAAAATCCCGCTGCTGTAAAATTTCGCCCAGGGTCTTGCTCCATCAGCATCTCAAATGCTTGTTCTCTTCTGCACAGAAAACAGGTGCTTAAACACACAAATGGTTGATTTGTCACATGACCCTCTTGCTCTAGTTACCTAGTGACCCAAATATGGTCATGGATAATGTATTCCATTTGTAACTTGATTAGATTATGGCTTGGAATTACTCCCTTAGCCAGGGTCCCATTGTCTGAATGATTAGGTCTAATGTAAAGGCAAAATATGGCGGATGCTGGAAATCTGAAACAAAAACAAAAAATGCTGGAAAAGCTCAGCGGGTCTAACAGCATCTGTGGAGAGAACGACAGAGTTGGCAGCATCTATAGAGAGATAGGCAGAGTTAATGTTGCGAGTCCGTATGACTCTTCTTCAGAGCTAAAGGGAAGTAGAAATTTGATGAAATATACAATGTTTAAGGGGGCAGAACAGGTGAAGCTGGATAGAAGGGCAATAAAAGGTGGAGGCAAAGGAGAGATTGTGAAAGATGTCATAAACAGATGGTCAAAGCATTGTTAATAGTGGTGGTACTGGCTAAAGGAGGTGCTAATGGTGACATCAAGTGGAAAGCAGAATGTGATAATGGCAGGACCAGAGTAAGCACTCTGGAAAGTGACAGATGGCACTAGTAGGGGGAGGGAACGGTGGTGGGTAAAAAGATCGAAAAGTCTAAAAGCTGGGGATAAAACAATGAATAAAAATGGAAATAAATTAAAAAAAATATATATAATAATGAAAATAAGTGGGAAAAAATAAATAAAAATTAAAAAATAAAAATGAATAAGAAAAAAGGGGGCGGGTCAAAAAGAGGTGGGGATGGAGGAGAGAGTTCATGATCTAAGATTGTTAAACTCAATATTCAATCCAGAAGGCAGCAAAATGCCTAGTCAGAAGATGAAGTGCTGTTCCTCCAATTTGCATTGAGCTTCACTGGAACATTGCAGCAGGCCAAGGATGGACATGTGGGCATGAGAGCAGGGTGGAGTGTTGAAATGGCAAGTAACAGAAAGGTCTGGGTAATGCTTGTGGACAGACCGAATTGTTCATCGGGAGAACAAGTTCAGCCAGACGGAGCAGAGTGGTGGTGGATGGGGATTGTTCGGGCCTCTGTTCAAGGAAGAAGCGGAGAGCCCTCAGACCATCCTGCTGGGGGATGGAGGTGTAGAGCGATTGGACATCCATGGTGAAGAGGAGGCGGTTAGGGCTAGGGAACTGGAAATTGTTGATATGATGTAGGGCGTTAGAGGAATCACGGATGTAGGTGGGAAAAGACTGGACAAGGGGAGAGAGAAGGAAGTCAAGATAGGAAGAAATTAGTCTACCAGGACAGTCCTGTTTGTGGAATTTGGGAAGGAGGTAGAAGCAGGCCGTCTGAGGTTGGGAAGCTTTGAGGGAAGATCTCCAGAGGAAATGTGGTCAGTGACAGTCCTAGGAACAATGGCGTGATGATTAGTGGTGGGGTCATGGTCCGGGGGAGGTAGGAGGAAGTGTGTGCGAGTTGACGCTCAGCCTCTGCGAGGTAGAGGTTAGTGCACCAGACAATAACAGCACCACCCTTGTTGGCAGGTTTGATAACAAAGTCAGGGTTGGACCTGAGAGAACAGAGTGCCACGAACTCAGAATGAGACAGGTTATAGTGGGTGAGAGGAACAGAGAAATTGAGACGGCCGATGTCACACCGACAGTTCCCAATGAAAAGATCAAGAGCAGGGAAGAGGCCAGAAGGAGGGGTCCAGGTGGAGGGAGAGTCATTTGCTGAGTACTGAATGTTCAGCATCAGAGAGGGGAAGGTCAGGGGTATGGTGAATACACGGCAAGGGCTGGGATTAGAAGGCTGGACACTTGGAGGAGTCATGTCCAGTGCCGCCGGCGAGGGGTGACTTTGGCCTTCAGCTCCTACCAGTTCGCCGGCCAGGATTCCACTGCAGGGCAGAGATGGACCCCCAGATAGAGGAAGCTGGTCCTGCTCCAGGTGAAAGGCCTGAGCTCCTTGGGTATGGGATCCATCTGCCACTGTCCAACCAGGAGTCCAGGACAGTTGTCCCAGTTGATCCTGGCAGAGGATGCGGCAGAGTAGACCTCCTGGCACTGGAACATCCTCCGCAAGTCAGCCGGGTCAGCGAAAATGAGAAGCACGTCATCAGCATAAGTTAACAGAGCCACCCTGATGCCCGGCCTGCGGAGAACCAATCCCGACAAGAAGTGCAGGAAAGGCTCCATGTACATAGAATACAACTGGCTAGACAGGGGGCAGCCCTGACGCACTCCCCTCCCAAAGTGAGGTTTAGAGGGATTGGACGTCCATGGTGAAGAGGAGGCATTTGGGGACAGGCAACTGGAAATTGTTGATATGACATAGGGTGTCAGAGGAATCACGGATGTAGGTGGGAAGGGACTCAACAAGGGGAGAGAGAATGGAAATAAGATAGCAGGAAATTAGTTCCATGGGGCAGGAACAGGCTGACATGATCGGTCTGCCGGGACAGTCCTGTTTGTGGATTTTGGATAGGAGGTAGGAGCGGGCCGTACGAGGTTGGGAGACTATGAGGTTGGAAGCTGTGGAAGGAAGATCTCCAGAGGAGATGAGGTCAGTAACAGTCCTGGAAACAATAGCTTGATGTTCAGTGGTGGGGTGATGGTCCAGGGGGAGGTAGGAGGAAGTGTCTGCGAGTTAACGCTCGGCCTCTGCGAGGTAAAGGTCATTGCGCCAGACAACAACAGCACCACCCTTGTCAGTGGGTTTGATGACAATGTCAGGGTTGGACCTGAGAGAACGGAGTGCAGCAAGTTCAGAGAGAGACAAGTTAGAATGGGTGAGAGGAGCAGAGAAATTGAGACGACTAAAGTCACGCCGACAGTTCTCAACGAAAAGATCAAGAGAAGGTAAGAATCCAGAGGGAAGGGTCCAGGTGGAGGGAGAATATTGGAGACACGTAAAAGGATCCGTTGAACGGGGAGAGGACTCCTGCCCAAAGAAGTGAGCACGGAGACGAAGGCAGCAGAAGAAGAGTTCAGCATCGTGCCGAGCCCGAAAGTCATTGAGGTGAGGGCGTAAGGGTATGAAACTAAGTCCTTTGCTGAGCACTGAACATTCAGCATCGGAGAGGGGAAGCTCAGGGGGTATAGTGAATATACGGCTGGGGCTGGGATTGGAAGATGGGGTGGGGATGGAGGGACAGGCAGGGGTGAAGGGTCCTGGATGGATGTTGGTGTCGATGAGTTGTTGGAGTTTGCGTTCCTTTGCACCTGAAAGAAAGAGACAGTTTCTTGTTGAGGCGTCAGATGAGACGAAGAATAAAATGAAACTGGGGGCACGCGCAGCTTTGAAAAAGGGTGCGGCGGTGCTGCTGGAGGGAGAGGTCGAGTGTGTTCATATGGTGGCGCATAGCACTGAGTGTGGATCTCAGAATGTGATGGGAACAGCAGTCCGAGGAGCGTTGTATATCCCGGAGATACCTGTAATCCTGGGTGGGTTCGAAACATGAGGGATGGAATTTCAGTTGAAATCCACGTGGGGTAAGTCAGAATCGGAGACAGTCACTGAGGAAGGAAATATGGCTGTGAAAGCGGGTTTTAGTAAACACCTTGTCAAACACCAGGAGAGAAATGTAAAGCAATGAAGGTGAACAAGACGAAAGAGAGATACGAAAATCCTGTCGGAGACAAGAGCAATACTTCTTCAAGGTAGGCATTCCTCGAAGAGAAGTGGCAGTCAATTAAACACTAAGATAAAAGCAAAAAACTGCGGACGCTGGAAATCCAAAACAAAAACAAAAATACCTTTTTGCTTTTATCCTCCATCTTCTCCACAGCCAGCTCCTCTCCCCATTGCAGTGCCAGCTTGTAAAGGGCGCAGTGGGCGACGCCAATGCGTGACACCCTCTGTAGACTATATTGCAGGGCTCCACCAGACAGGTCCAGGCACCGGAACCTCATTTTCAACATCCCAATGGTCTGCTACACCAAGTTGTGAGCTGCTGCATGAGCCTCATTATAGCGTCGCTCTGCTGCAGTCTGAGGCTGCCACACGGGTGTCATCAGCCACGTCCCCTGTGGATAGCCCTTGTCCCCAAAGAGCCAACCCTGCTGCCTCTGTGGACCCTAGAAGATGTCAGGAATCTGAGACCAACTGAGAATGTAGGAGCCATGGAGACTCCCTGGGAACTGAGCGCAGATCTGCAGGATGCATTTGTGGTGGTCGCACACCAGCTGAACATACAGCGAGTAGAAGTCCTTGTGGTTGATATAGTTGACCATGAAGATGAGTGCCACGTGGGTGTAGTCGATGGCACCCTGCACCTGTGGAAAACCTGGGATCTGGGCGAGTCTCACCGCTCTTGCATCCTGGCTTTCTGGATCTTGGGCTAAAATGCACAAAGTTGTGTGCCTTCATAAAGATGGCGTCTGTGACCTCACAGTTGCATTTGTGTGTGGAGGCCTTGATATCCCACAGAGGTCACCCGTGAAGCCCTGAAAGGAGTCACTGGTGTAAAAATTGAGTGCCCGTGGTGCCAAATCCTGCAGCAGGTGGCAGGTGTGACCGAACAGTTCCCTAGACATGCACAGCCTTTGGCGACACTGGTTCTCAGTCATCTCCAGGATTGAAAGGCAGCGTCTACAGACCCTGGGTCTAGCTAGGCGCCAACCAACAACGGCTCACTATGGAACATCAGTGGTGCATGCGGGAGCCCCTTCTTCCTGAGGGTGCTATTCCTCCCTCTGCCCAGCCAGACATCTTAGTCACTCTCTTCTCCTTCATCTCCATTCTCTGTAAGCCATGAGGCATACAGCTAGGTCACTAGGCTCCATGCTCCTAATGTACTCCTCCTGCAGGATAAAAGAGAGACATGCGTGGTTAGCTTGGGTGGACTAAGAACCTCTCTTCTTTAAGTCTGAAGGCTCCTTAATGCATCCCAGAGAGTGTTGGCTGCCTGAAACTCCACCCACCTCTGACCCACTCCACCTGACTAATCAGCAGCAGCTTTGCCCATTGGACTGCATGCTGTGTTCTCAGTTCAGGTGCAGCCATTCTCCTAACCGGCACTGCAAGGCTGCACTGTTTGCTTGAACCTTGGGGGAGACTGGTCCAAACCCGAATTATGACATTGCAAGGGGCTGTGAGTGGCTCCACCAGTGACGGCTCCAAGACCAGCTTTCACAAGGAGGTTGTACATTTTGCCCAGTTGTGTAGCCTTGCCCCTCCAATTCACCTCAACCGCAGCGCAGCCCTTTCCCCCTCCACCACAGGGCAGCCCTTGCCTTGGCACCGCATTGTCAGCCAGCTGGGAAAATGAGACTTGCCTGTCCCCTCACCTGAATGCACAACGCTGTATCACCCTAAATCCACCACATTATTTATGCACTTTCGGGAAATGTGCTGTTTTGATGGCGGGCGGGCTCTCATTGGCCTGCCCGCCATCATCTTGCTGCTTCATCATGCCTGGCACCATATTTAAAGTCCAGCCACAAGCACACATCTCGGTGCTTCCAGACCATGATTGCTGCATGGAAGACAAGATGGCCCCAAAAGGCAAAAAGACTGCAGCACCCCGCTTCAATGCCAGCAGACATCGCAAGCTCCCTTTCCAGGGACACCCGGCCGTGAACGTAGCTGCGGAAGAGGGACAGACAGTTGGGTCGGACGACCCCTTTGATTGCCTGCTGCCTGGTTAAGAGGAATTAACTCTTTCGGAGTCCACCATATAAATTAACAAAATCAGGGACAAAATAAACACAGCCCCTAACTTAGGATAATTGCAAAACGAAAGACAAAATTTAAAGGAAACTTACAAACATTAAATCAAGATGTGATTAAGGGGGTCGATAAAACACCCCAGTCCCCACGGTGCCAACCAGACATGGAAGGCCTCAACGGTGCCGGCAGATACCACGTGCTTCCTCTCCTGGGGCACCCGGCCACGAACATAGCCACGGAAGGGGGGCAGACAATCAGGTCGGATGACGCCCTCGATCACCCACTTCCTGGTTAAGTTAAGAAGAATTAGTTGTACGGCCTGGGCACGGGTGTTGATCGCTTGTACATACTGTTCACTATTGTAAATAAACTCCCAAAAATGTCTCCCTGCCTATGGCTCCTTGTTCTGATGAGCAGTGTTCGTATCACTCAGATGTGAAACCTTTTTGTACAAGATAAAGGCAAGTATCTCAGTCCAGGGCCTCTTCCCTGTGCTCTCTGCAGCCTTCAGACCAAAGTGATAGTCCGGCCTCACACTCCCTGGAAACATTACCGATGCCTGCACCTTGGCGGTGCCTGTCATTGCTGCCAGAACGTAGTAGGCAGGCGCCACAGAGTTCTCTCATTCTCTCAGTGTGCTCTCAGCACCTTTAAGGTGGGGCTGGTCCCCATCTCGTCAGCATCTGTGACCGGTGACACTGTACTCCTGAAGGGGGTCAGGTGCTGAAGGTGGAAAAAGGATCAGATTCTTCTAAAGTTTCATGGCTCCATCTCTATAATATGACCCTGATCACAGAGCGCAAGCGAGCTGCCCTCGGCCAGACAGAAGTCAGACATTCTCAGAGGCTATGTGAAGATCTATGGAGTGTCCTCGCTGCATGTTGTCATCATCTTCTTGCAATCGAGTACCTCCACTGCATTTTCATGACAGGAGAATTCTCAGAGGGTATTCGTGCTGCCATAAGCCAGATTAGGAGTCAAATGTCCACAGATGTGATGTGAGGAACTATAGGGTTACCTCACTTCATGGCGTCAACATCCTTCATAAATCTAGCAGCAATGAGGGCGTCCCAAGCGTGCCTGCCTCGTCTGGCTGGTGCGAGAGCCTCATTCTCATCATCGTTGCCTCTGAGGACCTCCTCAGCCTCATCCCCTCGACATCCTCCTCATTGTAGGAGACGTGCAGCTTCTTCATATCTTCCTCAGCCAGCTCCTCACCCCATTGGAGCATCAGGTTGTAGATAGCACAGCAGACAATGACAATGCATGACACCCTCTGTGGGCGTTATTGCAGGGCTCCACCAGACCAGTCCAGTCACGGGAACCTCATCTCCAGCATCCCAATGGTTTGCTCCACCAGGTTGCGAGCTGCAGCATGAGCCTCATTATACTGTCGCTGTGCTGCAGTCTGAGGCTGCTGCATGGGTGTCATCAGCCACGTCCTCTGCAGTTTTCCCTTGACCCCGAGGAGCCATCCCTGCAGCTTCTGTAGATCCTGGAAGATCCCAGGGATCTGTGACCAACTGAGGATGAAGGCATCACGCACGATCCCTGGAAACCGTGCGCATACCTGCAAGATGCGTTTCTGGTGGCTGCACACCAGCTGCACATTCAGTGAGTGGAACCCCTTGTGGTTGATATAGTTTATCGTGTGTTGCAACGGGGACATGAGCACCACATAAGTGCAGTCGATTGCACCCTGAATCTATGGGAAACCTGAGACCTAGGCTAATCCAATTGCTCCTGCATCCTGGCTGTCATTGTCCTGGGTGAAATGTCCAAAGCTGTGTGCCCTTGCAAAGATGGCATCTGTGACCCCATGGATACATTTGTAGGTGGAGGCTTGTGAGATTCCACAGACATCACCTGTGAAGCCCTGATAGTAGCCACTGGCTTAGAAATTGAGCGCCATGGTCACATTCACAGCCACTGGCAGTGGATGCCCTCCATGTGCCTGTGGCACCAAACCCTGCAGTAGCTGGCAAATGTGACCAACCAGTTCCCTAGACATGTGCAGTCTTCAGCGACACTGGTTCTCCGTCATCTGGAGGAATGAAAGGCTGCATCTATAGACCCTCGGTGTTGCTAGACGACGACCAGCGACAGCTCACTGTGGCTCTTGGGCGGCATGTGCAGGAGTCCCAGCCATCCCTTCTTCCTAGTTCAGTGCAAGGCTGCCCTGTTAGCTTGAACCATGGTGAAGACTGGTCCAAACCAGGATGCTGACATTGCAAGGGGCTGTGAGCATCTCCAGCAGCGACTGCTCCATGGCCAGCTTTAGCAAGGAGATTGTACAACATGTGCAGTTGTCCAACTGTCCTGTAGTCCACTAAAATGCTCATGACTTTGCAGTCTATGCCTGGTGGTTGAAAAGCTTTGGAGCACTTGGTGGCACTTTGATGCCCCTGCATTTCTTGAGTGGGCTGATAAGCTAGAAGCCCGGCTCCAATCATATCAATGTGGCTGCACCTGAACTGTCGCAGTTGCAGAGGAATGGACACTTTATAAAGATTTCCCTAATGCGTTGCCACTTCCCTCGCCCACCCTGCCCCCTGCCTCGAATGCTTGTGTGCTATATTCAACACAGGACCACCCTTACCCCCTTATCACCAGTCGCCTCAACGACTGGGCTTCCCTTATCCCCAACCCCCCCAACCCCCATGAAGCTTGAAGTCCAACAGGCGACTCTGGTGAGCGCTGCACAACGTTACAGTGCACTCACCTCCGAGTTCCCCTCAAAGTGCAGCCTGCCAAGTGCACGCCTTTTATATGCTGTTGTGAAACACGTCGCCACGCTTTCCTGCAGACGTGGATGGACGATTCAGTGGAGGCGGGGAGTGGGGGGGGGCGACGTTTCCGGTGGGCTGGCCTAATAATGATATGCTGATGTATTACAATGAGGTTCCTGACGTGCAATGGCAGGAAACGTGGCCTGTCATTGGTGGGCTAAGCAGACGATTGCAAACTGGTTTCCCCCCCTCGTAAAATCAATTGCACCATATTGTCTGCTCACACCACCAATCACACCCGATGCCGGTGGACACGGAAAATTCTGCCCACTGATTTGGAGACCATTGTTTATGGCAGTATGTGAGGATTTGTTTGCCCATCTGGATGTCTTCCTTGTTGTGGGAACCTGGGGTGCAGTCATCTCCACACAATATTACTGTCTCTGTGATTCTGGTGCAGGCACACAGTCTGGAGAGATTGAAGAGCTTCCCTGAACGGAAGCTAATATTGATGCCTGAGCCATGTCTCTGGTGGCTTCCTTAAGCACTGCAGCGAAAGGGAATGATGAAAGAGTTGGGGAGCCATGATGCATGCTTGCTTTATGCCCCTGGGCACCACAAAGGCACCAGGCATCTCACCACAGACACAGACATGGCCAGTTGTGCCATCATGCAGTAGACACAGGATTTTCTCAAACTTGTTTGGACATTCTAGCTTGGAGAGCAAGTGCCATAGAACTAGTTGACCTATACTGTCAAAAGCTTTCGTTAGATCTGTGAGTAATGTATACAGATCCTGATATTGTTCTCTGCCTTGTTCTTGTAGTTGTCCTGCTGCAAACACAATATCGCTGTCCCACAGTTAACCCCAAAGCCACACTCAGATTCCAGGAGATCATCATCAAGGAGGCTGTCTAGTGTTGTAACATGCCTTTATGGGATATCAGCATGACATCAGTTGAAGGGAAATGTGTCATGTGATCCAGTGTTTGTTTAATTTTTGCTTTGAGCAGAGCACATACTCAGCTCTGATGTCTTCAAGCTTTATACCTGTGTATAACTGTTCTCATGTGCCTAGCTTTAATAAATGAACCCATAATGTGTTTATCCAATCCCTTATGAGCAATTGGTGCCCTGTGTCTTGTACAGTAAATAAACCCAAGGAATTATATCATTATAATAACACAACATGGTAATCAGCTGTGGGCAGAGAGGTGACAGCAAGATTAAGTACAGGTACAGCATGCTGAACAGACTTAGATCATGTGACATGGCATGAGAAGACCCTCGACATTTTTGTCAGACCCACAACGTAGTTGTAGCATCGGAGAGTGTTGAAAACGCAGCGTGGATCTGCGAAGTTGCAGTGTCGAGCTAGTGCTCAAGTAAAGAGCTGGTAAACAGATGGATTCCTCGTGGTGAGATTGCAGCACATAACCTGTCAGTTCAGTGACTGGGACAGTGTGTTGAGAGGACCAGCACTCGGTTAGCTCAGTCAGGAAAGGCAAGTGACTAGGGTGTGGCCCAGATCGATAGCGAGTGAGGGAGAGTCAAACAGAAAACACAAAAAAAACTGTCATAAAAATTGGGCCAAAAAAGGTTGCAATTATAATGGGCGGTTTCAGGAGTTCCTGAACAATAAATTGAATAAAAAGCAAAGACACCATTACTCCATGGTGCAATTCTACCACAACTTGTCTTTGGAAAAGTATGCAAAAGCACCTAAAGTGACACTCATCCCAGGTACTACAGAAGAAGGAAGGTCAAAAGGATATTGCCAGAATGTCCTCAAAATTTACAGTTTGAATTGGAGTGCAGCTGATCTACCATCCAAATTCAAAATGTTTAAACAACGTATAGAGCTATGGTTTCTTGATTCAGATGTGCCTGGACCAGACAAGCAAGCCATAAAAATTCACCTAGCAATTGGGAATGAAGGTCTACACAGGCTGAACATGATTGGATTAACAGAAAAAAACCCAAAGGATCCCCAAAAGATATGAACTACTTTGAAAGACCGGTTCAGAATCAGGTTAAACTGGGGTATCCATCAGTTAGGGTTCATGATAGTTTGACAACAGCCTATAGAATCCACAGACCAGTTCGTCAGTGGATGCAGGGAAAAGGCTATGTACTGTGATTTTTCAGACACAGAACTAGCAGACAAAATTGTTGAGTTGGTGAATGCATCCACTCCCATTGAAGCACTGCAGAAAGATCTGCTAGACAAGCCCAAAGCATATATAAATGAAGAGCTACTCAAGGGGAGACGTAAGTACGAAGCAATCCTCGCAGGTTGACAAAGTTTCCAGGTCCTAAGTACAACCCCAATTGTTGACGCACTCACTAGAACACTCAAACCCAGCAAAACATGTGGAGGATGTGGCCTTGCATGCACCAAGAAAATTCCCAGCTTTTCATCAATTCTGCAAGGCATGTGGCGAAAGGGCCATTGGCAGGGGCAGTGCACTAGAGCAAAGGCTGATGCAGCTACAAAGAGCCATGCACTGATCCAAACAGACCATACACAACGGGTACCTTCAAGCAATAAGAATGACCACCCAGTATCCCATCAGAAACATATATATAAGGTGATTGACAAACTAGAAAATGATGATAATGTGCATGATGAGACGAAGAGCGATGAATACATGTTTCACACCATCAATCTCCTGGTAAACATGGATGTCATCTCATCATCTGAAGCGTCTGCCAAGGTTCGAATTATCTGCCCTAAGGAAGTTTTTAACTATTGGTTATTGATCAAGATTGACATGGGGCAAGTGCCAACATAGTACCTCTGCGAATTCTAAAAGGCATGTATCCACAGATGTGGAAGGCCATGGCGAAACCTACCACTGTGAAATTTTCAGTGTACAGCAGCTCACTAATTCCATGTACAGGATCCATTGCCTGGAGTGCAAGTACAACCCAGTAGTCATACTAGTAACAATATATGGAATCAATCAGACATCACAAGCCAGATTAACCCCAGAAACTACTCCTATCACCTCAATTCATGATGTAACATCGAAATATCCGAATGTTTCAACAAAATTGGCAGATTCAAGGGAACTGCAATATTAGACTTACAGGAAAATGCAAGTCTGTCAATTGATCTACCACGTAAGTGCTATACACATATAAGACAAATTGAGGTTGAACTAGACAAAATGGAGAAAGGCAGAATCATTAGAAGTGTACAAAAGCAAACACATTGATGCAGCTCAATCACATATGTCGTAAAGAAAAACAGATCATTGAGCGTATGCCTTGATCCATGATGTTGAAACACAGCTTTGAAATGTTGTCCTTACAAAATACCCACATTAGAAGAGTTAAATCTGAGATTTGCAGGTGCAAAATTCTTCTCGAAGCTTGATGTCAAGCGTGGCTATTGGTCAGTACATCTTGTGGAGAAGTCCCAAGAACTTACTACATTTCGTACCGTGTTTGGACAATACTGCTTGCAATGGCTTCCTTTTGGGCTGTCAGCTAGGATCTATTTTAAGCTCACATGGACTGCATTACATGCATCATGCCAGGATGCATCTGGATTGCAAATGACATAGCTGTTGTCAGAAGAACAAAGCAAGGACATGATCATAATTTGCACTTAATGATGCAAGTGGCATGTAATGAAGGATTGGTGTTCAACAGTCTGAAATGTGACATCAATGTGCAGCAGGTCAATTTTTTTGGTTCTATTTATTCTAATGCTGGCATATGTCCTGATCCAAGTGAAATAGAGGATATTAAGGCCATGCCAACTTTGCAAGATAAGGATGATCTTCGAAGATGTCTAAGACTCTTTAATTTCTTGTCTCCATACATTCCCAATTTCACTTAAAAGTCTTCATTGCTAAGGGAATTGTTGAGAAACGATGTGTCTTTCCCATGGCACGAAGCCCACCAATACTTCTTTGAAGCACTGAAACAGTCATTATCAGAGGCATCAATATTGCAATTTTCTAGTAGATGGTTTAATTGGACCCTTGTTAAGGATCTTTCCTGCAACTGAGAAGACTTATTGCTCAGAAGTTGCTGCATATGTTGTTAGATTCTTTTCGCTTTGAGATGCTGCCTACGTTGTCATTCTTGAGCTCCTGTGGAACTCTCTCCTGATCGCAGATACTCTTGAAGACGGCTGTATGTTTGTTAACAAGCTTTGCATTGTTACACTTACAAATCTCTGCTGGAATTCCATCTGGTTTGGTTGATTTGATATCCTTTATCACTTCTTCCATAGAACGAAGCGACAGGCTCTTTTTTTCTCAGACAACTGCTCAATTTGATGCACAGAATCTGCTGAGATGGGCAAGTCTCTGAGGAGTACAGCAAAGTGATTATACCACTTTTCCATTATAGCCGCCTTATCAGTGATTAGTTCATTTCCATCAGCTGTTAGGATAGGAATGAAGGTTGTGGTGGGTGGGCCATATACAACACATTGTAAAAACATGAATCATGCCTCTCAGCTAAATGTTGCCCCTCATCAACTTTTGAGTTCGCCAGTCATTCCACATTTCTCTTAAAGCAGGCCAGAGCTTGTATTTTGCCTTTTTATAGACTTGATGTTTAGTTGTTGACTATGGGATTGCTAGAAAACCTGCATGTGTGAGCTATTTCTATTTAAGAAGATGGGAGATGTTTCATCATTCTCATTAAACCAGTCTTAGTGTTTGCAGTTGCAGAACTAGAGCATCTACTGAAGTCTTGGTGTTCTGATCATGGAGCTGTTTCCATTCATCCTCTACATCACTTGATGGAGGAAAATCAAACTGCAGAGTGGTGTCAAGTTCTGAAGCAAGCTCTAAGGCAACAGAAACATTGAATTATAGAAAATAGGAGCAGGAGTAGATCATTGGGCCCTTTGAGCCTGCTCTGCCATTAAATATGATCATGGCTGACCCTCTAACTTAATGCCATACTCCCGCTCTCACCCCATACCCTTTGATGACTTTAGAGTCTAGAAATCTATTTCTTTAAATATATTTAGTGACTTGGCCTCCACAACCCTCTGTGTTAGAGAATTCCATAGGTTCACCACCCTCTGAGTGAAGAGGTGTCACCTCATCTCAGTCCTAAATGGTGAACCCCGTATCCTGAGACTGTGACCCCTTGTTCTAGACCTCCTAGCCAGAGGAAACATTATCCCTGCAACCAATCTGTTCATCCCTGTCAGGATTTTGTATGATACAATGAGATCTCCTTTCATTCTTCTAAACTCCAGTGAATACAGGCCTAGTTGGCCCAATCTCTCCTTATATGACAATCTTGCCACCCCAGGAATTAGTCTAGTTAACCTTTGCTGCACTCCCTCTATGGCAAGTATATCCTTTCTAAGCTAAGACCAAAACTGCACACAATATTCCAGGTGTGACCTCACCAAGACACTGTACAGCTGCAATAAGACATCCTTGCTTCTGTGCACGTCGTCTTGCAATGAAGGCCAACATACCATTTGCCTTCTTAACTGATTGCTGCACCTGCATGCTTGTTTTTGGTGACTGGTGTACAAGGGCACCCAGGTCCCTGTGTACATCAACATTTCCCAATCTATCACCATTTAAATAATACTCTGCCATTCTGTTTTTTCTACCGAAGTGGATAACTTCACAGTTATCCACGTTATACTGCATCTGCCATGTATTTGTCCACTCACTCAACCTGTCTGAATCACCTTGAAGCCTCTTAACACCCTCCTAACCACTCACATTCCCACCAACTTTCATGTCGACAGCAAACTTGGAAATATTACATCTGGTTTCCTCATCCAAATCATTGATATATATTTTGAATAGCTGGGGCCCAAGCTTTGAATCCTGCAGTACCCCACTAGTTACTGCCTACCACTCCGAATAAGACCTGTTTATTCCTACTCTGTTTCCTGTCTGCTGACCAATTCTCAATTGATGCCAATCTATTACCCCCAAACCCATGT
Organism: Carcharodon carcharias; assembly: GCF_017639515.1. Classification (NCBI taxonomy): domain Eukaryota; kingdom Metazoa; phylum Chordata; class Chondrichthyes; order Lamniformes; family Lamnidae; genus Carcharodon; species Carcharodon carcharias. Next base: position 51,084,946 of record NC_054486.1, read on the forward strand.
GCTTTCATTTTACACACTAACCTCTAATGTGGGACTTTATCAAAAGCTTTCTGAAAATCCAAATACACCACATGCACTGATTCTCCCTTATCTATTCTGCTAGTTGTGACCTCAAAAAACTCCGGTCACAACCTTTAAAATAGAGTTTAACAATTTCCCCACCACTGATGTTAGGCTAACAGCTCTGTATTTCACTGCTTTCTCCCTCCCTCCTTTTTTAAATAGTGGGGTTACATTTGCCACCCTCTAATCTGTTGGGACTGTTCCAGAATCTACAGAATATTGGAAGATGACAACTAACGCATCCACTATTTCCATTGCCACCTCCATTAGTACTCTGGGGTATAGATTATCGGGCTCTGGGGATTTATTGGCTTTCAGTCCCATTAATTTCTCCAGCACTATTGTTTTATTCATACTAATTTCCTTCAATTCCTCCTTCTCATTAGACCCTTGGTTCCCAAGTATTTCTGGGAAGTTATTTGTGTCTTCCTCTGTGAAGACAGAACTAAAGTAGCTGTTTAATTGCTCTGCCATTTTCTTGTTCACTATTATAAATTCGCAGAATCACAGAATGCAGAAGAGGCCCTTTAGCCCATTGAGTCTGCACCGACACATGAGAAACATCTAATCCCATTTACCAGCATTTGGCCCATAAGTTACGAAGTGCCAAGTGCTCATCCAGGTATTTTTTAAAGGATGTGAGGCAACCTGCCTCCACCACCCTCCGAAGCAGCGCATTCCAGACCGTCACCACCCTCTGGGTAAAAAGGTTTTTCCTCACATCACCCCAAAACCTCCTGCCCCTCACCTTGAACTTATGTCCCCTTGTGACTGACCCTTCAACTAAGGGGAACAGCTGCTCCCTATCCACCGTGTCCATGTCCCTCATAATCTTGTACACCTCGATCAGGCCACCCCTCAGCCTTCTCTGCTCCAATGAAAACAACCCAAGTCTATCCACTTTAATGTTTCATCCCAGGCAACATCCTGCTGAATCTCCTCTGCATCCCCTCCAAACATTCACGTCCTTCCTATAATGTGGCGACCAGAACTGCACACAGTACTCCAGCTGTGGCCTCACCAAGATTCTATACAACTCCAACATAATCTCCCTACTTTTGTAGTTTATGCCTTGATTGATAAAGGCAAGTGTCCCATATGCCTTTTTCACCACCCCACTAACATGCCCCTCCGCCTTCAGAGATCTATGGATACACATGCCAAGGTCCCTTTGTTCCTCAGAACTTCCTAGTATCATACCGTTCATTGAATACTTCCTTGTCAAATTACTCCTTCCAAAGTGTATCACCTCACACTTTTCAGGGTTAAATTCCATCTGCCACTTATCTGCCCATTAGACCATCCCGTCTATATCTTCCTGTAGCACAAGACACTCAACCTCACTGTTATCCACCTGGCCAATCTTTGTTTCATCCGCAAACTTACTAATCCTACCCCCAACATAGTCATCCAAGTCATTTATATAAATGACAAATAATAGGGGTCCCAGCACAGATCCCTGTGGTATGCCACTGGACACTGGCTTCCAGTTACTAAAGCATCCTTCTGTCATCACCCTCTGCCTCCTACAACTAAGCCAATTTTAAATCCACCTTATCAAGTTACCCTGTATCCCATGTGCATTTGCCTTCTTTATAAGTCTCCCATGTGGGACCTTGTCTAAGGCTTTGCTGAAATCCATATAAACTACATCAACTGCACTACCCTCATCTACACACCTGGTTACCTCCTCAAAAAATTCGATCAAATTTGTTGAGCAAGACCTCCCTCTGACAAAGCCATGCTGACTATCCCTGATCAAACCTTGCCTCTCCAAGTGGTGATAGATTCTCTCCTTCAGAATTTTCTCCAATAGTTTCCCTACCATTGACGTGAGACTCACTGGCCTGTAGTTCCTTGGCTTATCTCTACAAACCTTCTTAAATAGCGGAACCACATTAGCTGTTCTCCAGTCCCCTGACACCTTCCCCGTGGCCAGAGAGGAATTAAAAATTTGGGTCAGTGCCCCTGCAATCTCCTCCCTTGCATCCCTCAGCAGTCTGGGACAGAAATCACCTGGACCTGGAGATTTGTCCACTTTCAAGCCTGCCAACACCTTGTCACTCCCTATATCAATTTGCTCAAGAACCTCGCAGTCTCGCTCCCCGAGTTCCATACCTTCACCCTCATTCTCTTGGGTGAAGACGGATGTGAAGTATTTGTTCAACACTCTTCCGATGTCCTCTGGCTCCACCCATAAATTGACCCCTTGGTCCCTTACGGGCCCTACTCTTTCCCTGGTTATCCTCTGCCCATTGATATACTTATAGAATATCTTGGGATTTTCCCTACTTTTACCAGCCAGAGCTTTCTCATACCCCTCTTTGCTCTCCTAATTGCTTTCTTAAGCTCCACCCTTCACTTTCTGTACTCCACTAATGCCTCCGCTGATTTGCTTCCCTTGTACCTGCTAACAGCCTCTCTTTTTCTTCTCATCGTATCCTGAATATCTCTGGTCATCCATAGTTCTCTGGGCTTGTTACTCCTTCCTATCACCCTAGAGGGAACATGTTGAGCCTGTACCCTCCTCATTTCCTTTTTGAACGCCCCCCACTGCTGCTCTGTAAATTTCCCCACAAGTAGCTGTTCCCAGCCTACCTTGGCCAGATTCTGCCTTATTTTACTAAAATCCGCTCTGCTCCAATCCAAAACATTTTTTTGCAACTTGTCTATTTCTTTCTCCATAACAAGCTTAAATTGTACCATGTTGTGATCATTATCACTAAAATGTTTCCCCACCACCACCTCAGCCACCTGACTGGCTTCATTCCCCAGAATTAGGTCCAGCACTGTGTTGTCCCTTGTTGGACCCTCTACATATTGATCTAAAAAGTTCTCCTGTACACATTTCAAGAAATCCACTCCATTCAAGCCCTTAACACTATGTTTATCCCAATTAATATTGGGAAAGTTGAAATCCCCTAATATAATTACCCTATTGTTATTGTTTTTGCACACCTCCACAAATTGTGCACATATTTGCTCCTCAATTTCCTGCTATCTGGGTATCTATAATAAACACCTAACAATGTGGCTGCCCCTTTTTTTATTACTAAACTCTACCCATAAAGCTTCATTCAATGCCCTCTCCAAGATATCATCTCTCCTTACTGCAGCAACTGACTCCTTAATTAATAATGCAATGCCTCCTCCTCTTTTACCCCCTCCCCTGTCTTGCCTGAAGATTCTATATACCGGAACATTGAGCTGCCAATCCTGCTCCTCCCTCAACCATGTCTCTGTGATGGCTACTATATCATAATTCCACGTGTCAATCCTCACCCTTAACTCATAAGTTTTACCTGTAATACTCCTGGCATTAGAGGCCATCCAGCCTTGCCTTACTCCCTTGAAACTTAATGCAGCTGTACTCCCTCTGACTTGATTGTTTTACTGTATTATGATGTGTCCCTATTCTGCTAACATTCTATGTCCCCTCCCCCTGCCGAATTAGTTTAAACTTCTCCCAACAGCACTAGCAAACCCGCCCGTAAGGATGTTAGTCCCATTCTGGTTCAAATGTAGACCATCCCGCTTGTATAGGTCCCAGTGATCCAGGAATCTAAAACCTTTCCTCCTGCACCAACTCTTAATCCTCATATTCATCTGCGCTATTCTCCTATTTCTGAGCTCACTAGCATGTGGCACTGGGAGTAATCCAGAGATTACAACCCGCGAGGTCTTGTGTTTTAGTCTACTGCCTAACTCCCTGAATTCTTGATGCAAGATCTCGTCCCTCTTTCTACCTAAGTCATTGGTACCAACATGTATCATGAGCTCTGCCTTATCACCCTCCCACTTCAGGATGTCCTGCAGCCGTCAGTGACATCCCAGATCCTGGCACCAGGGAGGAAACACAACACACCATCCTGGAGTCACGTTGTTGGCCACAGTAGCGCCTATCTGTTCCCCTGACTATAGAATCCCCTATTACTATTGCTCTTCCTCCCTTCCTGTACAGACAGGCTGCTTGTGGTGCCAGAAGCTTGGCTCTGTCCGCACTCCCTGGAGGAACCAGCGCCCTCATCAGCCTCCAAAATGGAATACCGATTTTGGGAACCCAGGGGACTCCTGAACTACCTGTCCGTTTCTCTTGGACTGCCTGGTGGTCACCCATTCCGTTCCTTCAAGTCCCTTCAGTTCTGGTGTGACCAACTCTCTAAATGTGCTATCCACGATGCTCTCAGACTCGCAGATGCTCCACAATGTTCCCAGCTGCCGTTCCAGCTCTGAAACCCAAGCTTTCAGGAGCTGCAGCTGGACACACTTCCTGCACACATGCTGGTCCCGGGCACTGGAAATGTTCCCGGCTTCCCAAATTCTCCCGTTTCAGACTGTAAGGGACCTACATTTGCCTTCACTAATCTGTTTCATTTTACACATAGAACCTTTTACAGTCCGCTTTTATTTTCCTTCAAATTGACTCTCATACTCTATTTTTCCCCTCTTAATCAATCACTTTGCTGAATTCTAAACTGCCCCCAATCCTCAGGTTTGCTACTTTTTCTAGCAACTTTATAAGACTCCTCTTTGGATCTAATACTATCATTAATTTCTTTCGTTAGCTATGGTTGGGCAGCAATAGTAGCATTCTTGAGGCATTTGACATCTAGCTTTGGCTATGCCTGGCAAGGTGATTAACAATGTTTTAGCTGGATCGATATCAGTTTTTTTCTTCTGTTTGACAAGCACATGTTCAAGGAGATGCCAATGTTCAGACTGTGGGTGTTACCAGGTTGTCTTGTGTTTTTCTTTCAGGCAGAACATGGTATTGGTTATGGCAAGGTCATGCTTGGCACGTGATGAATGTAGGAGGTTTCCATTTGAGGTTTTCTTTCCAAATCTATGTTGACCGAGGATGCCTGCCCATATAATGTGGTCATGTGCAACTCTGGCATTGAAATAGACTATAGAGATAATTTTGTCTCTATGGAGATTGATCATAGGTAATGGTTATGATCATCATAGAACCTTACCTTTAGAACATCACTTAGTCATTGTGGGAAAGTTGTGTGTCATTCGTGTTATTGCAGGAAAAGGTGTGGGCTCATCAGGCATTCATTGATGCCTTTGGGAAGGTTTTCCAGATCCTTTGTGATCCCTCCTTGATGGTGAAAGCAACCCCTGCTCTATACATTCTGTTGGAGGTAGACCACTTTAAAATAAAGTGAATCCTGTTCCTAATCCTTCAAGCTGGCCTTCTGCTAGTCTTACCTTGCCAGGGGCAGTTATGACTACATTATACCATCTAAGTTCCCTGGCCACTAGAGCTGAATGGCGACCAGGTCTACTGCTGGTTTGCTGATCAAGTAGGGTGCAGACATTCTAGCATGGCACTATCATGGTTGCTGACTTTTTGTTTGTCTTTACTTTCTTCTATTGTTTTCTTGCTACTGGATTGAGTGGCAGTGGCCGTATACTGGGCAGTAACATCAGAAACTGACCAGCAGGGCATCCCTGAATAGGGCAGCTAGGTTATCACAAAGTGCTGTCTGACACTGGTGCTGGTTTCTAGTGTACATCTAATGACTGACCATCATCTAAGAACTGCCAATTGTAAGTTGAGGACTACAACTACCGGTGTGACTGCACCTGTTACCTTACCACTTCCCAAAGCCATAGGACTTTTAAAAAAATCATTCATGGGATGTGGACGTCACTGCCTATGCCAGCATTTATTGCCCATCCCTAATTGTCCTTGTCCTGGATGGTGTCAAGCTTCTTTAGTGTTGTTGGAACTGGACTCATCAGGCAAGTGGAGAGTATTGCTGACTTGTGCCTTTTAGATGTTGGATAGGCTTTGGGGAGTCAGGAGGTGAGTTACTCACTGCAGGATTTCTAGCCTCTGACCTGCTCTTGTAGCCACAGTATTTATATGGCTATTCCAGTTCAGTTTCTGGTCAATGGTAACCCCCAGAGTGTTAATAGTAGGAGATTCAGTGATGGTAATGCCATTGAATGTCAAGGGGCAATGATTAGTTTCCCTCTTGTTGGAGATGGTCATTGCCTGGCACTTGTGTGGTGGGAATGTTACTTGCCACTTGTCAGCCCAAGCCTGGATATTGTCCAGGTCTTGCTGCATTTGAACATGGACTGTTTCAGTATCTGGGGAGTCGCAAATGGTGCTTAACATTGTGCAATCATCAGCGAACATCCCCACTTTTGATCTTATCATGGAAGGAAGATAATTGATGAAGCAGCTGAAGATGGTTGGGCCTGGGGCACTACCCTGAGGAACACCTGCAGTGATGTCCTGGAGCTGAGATGACTGGCCTCCAACAGCCACAACCACCTTCCTTTGTGCTAGGTATGACTCCAGCCAGCGGCGAGTATTCTCCCTGATCCCCATGGACTCCAGTTTTGCTAGGGTTCCCTGATGCTACACTTGGTCAAATGCTGCCTTGATGTCAAGGGCAGTCACTCTCACCTCACCTCTGGAGTTCAGCTCTTTTGTCCATGTTTGAACCAAGGCTGTAATGAGATCAGGAGCAGAGTGACTCTGGAAGAACCCAAACTGAACATCAGTGAGCAGGTTATTGTTAAGCAAGTACCGCTTGAAAGCCCTGTTGATGACTCCTTCCATCACTTTACTGATGACCGAGAATAGACCGATGGGACTTGGTTGTATGTCGAGAGCTTCTGCTTCACAGCTAAACATATTGCTAAGGAATTTGATTATAGTGGATGAAGGATGCATGTTGCTACTCCCACTCCCTTGCTTTTAAATGATCCCAAAGGCAAGGAGGATCCTAGATGTCTTGGTAGCTTGGCAGCCGCAATGGATAGCCCATACAGGATGTTTCTCTGCTTTTGCCTTTTGTTGTAGTCTGTACAGCCTTACCATTACGCCATATTTGCCAGAGGTACCAAATACGTGTAGGTGTCCCCTTCCTTCCCACAATGAAGTTTATTTCGCACTTACAGCATCTGTCCCTCTACCATGAGGTAGAAGTTAATAGAATTCACCATGAGAAGAGGTGGGTAGGACTTGTAGTGAGAGGCTGTAGATCCATAGAGGACTTAGAATCAGAAATCAGCCTCCTTTTTGCTAATGAGGCTTTAGTTAGGACCCATCTGGTACGAAGGAGAGTTCCCCCACCACCTTTGAACTCTCCAAATGTATCATCTTCTGTAAAAGTAATGCTTTTGTGTAGGCAAAAACAAACAAGCTGCTGAACATTGTCAACAAACATTGTCTAAAAGGAGTGCAGGAGCAGAAGGACCTGGGCATGTCTGTGCACAAATTCTTGAAGGTGATAAGGCAGGTTGTGAAAGTGGTTAAAAAGGCATACAGGATTCTGGGCTTTATAAATCATGACATAGAGTACAAAAGGAAGGATGGTGAACATTTAAGCATTGGTTTAGCCTTAATTGGAGTATTGTCTCCAATTCCAGATACCACACTTTGGAAGAACGTGTAGGCATTGAAGAGGGTGCAGAAAAAATTTATAAGATTTCAGTTTTGTGGATGAACTGTAAAAGCTGAGGCTATCCTGCTTGGAGAAGAGAATGTTGAGAGGAGATTTGATAAAGGTGTTCAAAATCATGAGAGTCAGGACAGAGTGGGTAGAGAGAAATTGTTTCCATTGGCAGATGGGTTGAGAAGAGAGGGCACTGATTTAAGGTGATTGGCTAAAGCATCAAAGGCAACATAAGGAAAACTTTTTTTATGCAGCAAGTGGCTAGGATCTGGAGTGCACTGCCTGAGAGTGTGGTGGAGGCAGATTCAATCTTTCAAAAAGAAAGTGGTAATTATTTGAAGAGAAAAAAAATGTGGGGTTGCAGGGGAAGGGTGAGGCAGTGAGATTAGCTGAGTTGTTCTTTCATGGAACTAGCACAGACACAAAGGACTGAAAGGCCTCCTTCTGTGCTGGCCTGTTAACCATTCTGTGAGTCTATGAAAACAACTACTTGTATTTATATAGCACCTTTAATGTAATAAAATGCCCCAAGGAACTTAAAAAACATTATCAAACACAATTTGACACTGAGCCACATTAGATGTTAGGATGGATGGCCAAAAGCTTAGCCAAAGTGGTAGGTTTTAAGGAGCATCTTGAAGAAAGGAGAGGTGTAGAGGCAGAGAGATTTAGGGAGGCAATTCTAGAGCTTAGGCCTTAGGCAGCTGAAGGCATGATTGTAAATGATGGAATGTCAGAGACCAGAATTAACAGAGTGCTGAAATCCTGTGGGGTGGTGGGTAATTAGGCTGGAGGAATTTACAGAGATAGGCAGGGATAAGACCATGGAGGGTTTTGAAAATGAGGATCAGAATTTAAAAATTGAGCTGTTGTCACAGTGATGTCTCAATGCAAGAAACATTAGGAACATTTGGAAGCATTAATTTGTACCTAGAAATGTAATCCATTGGATAAACAACAGTGTACCAGCATTCAATTTGGGTGACTTCCCTCAGCATATCTAACAGCAGAATAATATAGAAGTAAGTATGAAAGGATTATTGAACTAACATTTATAAGCTGGTAGAGCTTTATAGAACTCCTGGTATCAAACTAGATCAGTCAATCAAGGTTTTCTAATTCTGTAGGTCTGCAAAATACTGCTTTGTTTGAACAAATGTCCAGGAAATGTGCCATATGATCCCAATTTAACATGAAGGCTTTAGTGCAAGGAGACAGGTGAGGTGGGTGGTGGCATTGCCTGGGGGAAACCTGGAAGCCAACGGGATCTGCGATTTATCTTATATAAATACTGCAGCTACAACAGCAGGTCAGAGGCTGGGAATCTTGTGGTGAGTAACTCACCTCTTGACTTCAAAAGCCTGTCCACCATCTACACGGCACAAGTCAGGATTGTGATGGAATACTCCCCACTTTCCTGGATGAGTGCAGCTCCAACAGCACTCAGAAAACTCAACACCATCCAGGAAAAAGCAGCTCCAGTGTGTACCATCTACAAGATGCACTGCAGGAATTCACCAAGGCTCCTTAGACAGCACCTTTCAAACCCATGACCACTACCATCTAGAAGGACAAGGGCAGCAGATATATGGGAACACCACCACCTGGAAGTTCCCCTCCAAGCCACATGTCATGCAGACTTGGAAATATGTCCCTGTTCCTTCACTGTTGCTGGGTCAAAATCCTGGAACTCCCTCCCTAACAGCACTGTCAGTGTATCTACGCCACATGGACTGCAGTGGTTCAAGGTGGTAGCTCACCACCACCTTCTCAATGGCAATTAGGGATGGGTAATAAATGCTGGCCCAGCCGGCGAAGCCCACGTCCCCTGAATGAATATAAAAAAAAATTGAACCAATTAATTTTGACCTCTGGGTTTCATGTCTCCAAATTGCACAGCAGGGATGATGTGTACCTGCGTGATGCAATCTCAACTGTATTTAAAGGACTAGTACATTTATGGAAAATGGAAGTATTCAGGATGGATACTGCAAATAAAGCAAGGGAAGAGCCCAGATTCAATGACAGGTTACTGGAATTTTTGCTGTATGTGGTCAGGAGGAGGGGGGACAGACATTTCCCCAGCAATAGGAGGTAGAAACCTGCAGCCTTCACCAAGGTGGTATGATTGACGGCAGCTGAGGAAGTGAGCAGTAGGAGTATTGTGCCCAATTAATAGATGAATGTAGAAACGGTTTAATAACCTAATTGTGCAGGAAAAGTGCATGCATTTGTTATTCAACTACCTCCTGTGCATTTTACTTTGTCCCTGATTTTGTTAATTTAGTTTATTTTTTTGTAACCAGAAAGAGTTACATCCTGTGCACTCAGTCCATCCCTTTCACTCTGTCTTGCTGAGTGTTCTCCATCACATCCCTCCTCACATCCATTCAACTTTCAGCAGCACCCAGCCTGCACCTTTTAATGGACTTCATCAGGGACCTGGGAGTATATGCTCACATATCATTGGAGGTTGCAGGGCAGGTTGAGAGCAGTTAATAAGGCACAAGGAATCCTGGGCTTTATAAAGAGGGTCATAGAATAAAAAAGCAAGGAAGTTATGATAAACCGGTGTAAAACACTGATTCAGCCTCAACTGGAGTATTGATTCCAGTTCTTGCACAACACTTTAGCAAGGATGAGAAGGCATTAGAGAGGGTATGAAAAGATTCACGAGAATGGTTCCAGGGATGAGGAACTTCAGTTATGTAGTTAGATTGGAGAAGCTGGAGTTGTTTACCTTGGAGAGGAGCAGTTTAAGAGGGGATTTGATAGAGGTTTTCAAAATCATGAGGGGTTGGACAGATTAGATAGAGAGAAACTGTTCCCATTGGCGGAAGGATCAAGAACAAGAGGGCACAGATTTAAGGTCATTTAGAAAAACAACAATGGCGACATGAGGATGCAGCAACTGATTAGGAACTGTTATGCATTGCCTGACAATGTGATGGAGGTGGATTCAATTGAGGTTTTCGAAAGAAAGTTGGATCATTATCTCAAGAGGGAAAATTAGCAGGGCTAAGGGATAAAGGTGGAGGAGTGGCACTAGGTGAAATGCTCTTGCAGGGAACTGGCACAGACATGATGGGCTGAATGGCTTCCTTCTGTGCTGTTACCAATCTATGATTCTATCTCCCCATTAAGCCAGTTAGTGTTGCCACTCACCTCAATCCTTATGCAAAGTGACATGCGTGCCTTTTTGTCACCCTCACTAAATGCACTGCATCTGTCGAGTGAATAACTGACCTTCACCCTTTGTATGAGGAAAAGTACAAAATGCAAGGGAACTGGAAAAAATACTGGAGGCGACCATCACATTGAGCACAGCTCATGGTGGAGAACATCCTGCAGGTAAGTGGCAGATCTGATTCCCTTTCAATCAGAGATTAAGTGGCTGGAAGCTCACAAATATATGATATCTGTTACGAGCTCACATCTTTCTAGTGTGGTGTCTTTATTGAACTGAATGTAAGATGGCTGCCTACAGGAAGTTCCTCATGGCAGTCCCATGACTACGGCAAGCCAAATAGGACATGTAGTAATGATTGTATTTCAAAACCCAAACATCTACCTTTTTCAAGCTTGGCCTAAATGGCCAAGTGGTTATGGTACTGGTAACCCCAAGATCAAGAGTTCAAATCTCACAATGGCAAACTATGAAACAATGTAACTTCATCTGAAACAGATGGAAACGGGTTTGTACTTGAAAGAGTTACCTTTCAACATGAATAAAAGACGCAAACATCCAACACCCCCCTTTTCCTAATGAAAAAAAGACAAATTTGCATGCACTATCATGTATAACAACTGTAAGTTACCCAAGTCACCTATTATACTACAACTGTTCTCATGCATCATCAAACTATTCATTATTCTCCTCAATTGCTGTGCATGCATTGCATACATAGTTGATAAATGTTGCAGGTCTCTTAGTGGTACTGGTGCGCATTGTCATTGGCTGTTCGCCTGGGTGATATTCCTTCTACGAGGAGTGTTTTCCAGTGGCACTTGTTGTCATGGTAACTGTTGTTGTTCCATTTCCATTGTTGGGGACCAGTGGACGTCTGGGATTAATGGTCGTTCTGTACTCTGTGCATCTGGTGAGATCCTACCTTCCTAATCAGCAGTGAAGGAACAGCTTCTCTGGTTTCTTGTATATGCCTGTTGTTGCGCCGGTATATTTGGTCATTTGCATGCCCTGTGTACAACTGATGTGACAACTGCAATACACATGTCCCAAGATGTCAAGTAAGCTGATTCCTGTTGAGAGCATTGAAGGTTTGTATCTTGACTGGCTTGCCAATGCTCAACTCTGGCAATAGTTTGACAATCTTGTCAAACTGAAATTTGGCTTCCTGCTGTTTCATCCTGATTTTTTCACGCACTTCTGGTTTCAGTAGCTTTTTTGCTATTGGAAGAGAAGACTTGTAGACTCAATTCCTTGATGGCTTGCATGGATGTGCTTCTGCCTCTCTCCTCTCATCTCCTTAGGGGCAATGACTATATTTCCTTTGTACAAGATGCCATCTTGGGCTGTCAATTCATCTTGGTATGCCCAATATGCTCTTGTCACCACAGGTGTGTCGTTGATGCTCTCAGGTCACCCTTTCATCAATGCTTCTTGCAGCACTTGGAGTGTTGCATTGTGTTGGGTAGTTTGCTTCATTTGAGCAAGGCGATTGTCTGTCAGATTCAATGTCTCTTCTGGGTTGGTGACTTGCAGAGCATGTCAAGCTGCTGTTTCATGTTGAATCTGGAAGATTTCGCATTCTGTTGTGGCATCTTCAACTTTCTTCATGGGAAGTGCTGCTCTTGACCGCATGTCAGCGATGTACATCTGTTTCCCTTGCTTGTATGTCACATCCAGATGATATTTCTGTAAACAAAGTAACATTTTTTGCAGGCGCTTTGTAGCAGATAGTAGCAGTTTGAGGATAATGCATTGAAGTGGCATGTGGTCGGACTCCACTGTCACTTTGTCTCCCCCAAGGAGGTATTGGTGAAAATGTTCATAATGCTCACTATCTGAGCACAGCATCGTTCAATTTGTGTTAATTCCCTGGAAGCAAATGTGACTGGCTGTCCTCACTGCATTAGAGTTGCTCCAAGACCTGTCTCACTGGCATCACACTGCAAAGTGACTTCATCATTGACATCATAGTACTTCAGCACTGGCATTGTCATCACTAGTTGTTCAATTTTAGTGAATGCTGTTCCTTGTTCTGTGCCCCAACACCACTGCATATCCTTGACAATGAGCTTGCGTACACATTCCGACAACAAATTAGGTAAAACCTCCACTATATGGTTCACAAATCCAACAAATTGTTGCACTGCTTTTACATCTGTTGGTCACTGCATTGCTGCTACAGCTCTCAGCTTATCAGGATCCGGGCAAAGACCTTTTGCTGTCAGTACATGGTCTATGTACTTGACTTCAGGCATCTTCGTTGTAATTTTTTTCTTGTTCAGTTTCAGGTTCAGCTGGCGAGCTCTCTCTAACAGTTGTATTAAATTCTGATCATGGTCAGCTATGGCTTCTTCCATTGTGTCTCCACATCCATAGACTAGAAGACCATCCACTGTGGCTTCCACTCTGGCAAGGTCACTAACTATCTCATGCTGTCTGTGTTGATACTCTTCTGGAGCAGTGGAAATGCCAAACAGTGTGCACAACCATCTGTAATTCCTGAATGGCGCCCAAAATGCAGTTAGAAACCTGCTGCCTTCATCCAGCTTCACTTGCCAGTAACTATCCTTCGCATCTAGGGTAGTAAATATCTTTGCCTTGGCAAGCTATGGAAAAATTCCTTTGATGGTTGGCATGAAGTGGTGAGATCTCTTCAAAGCTTTATTTAGATCCTTTGGGTGTAAGCATACTCTCAGCTTTCCCAGTTGTTTCACTGCCACCATGTTGATAATCCAGTCTGGGGGAGTTGTCACTTTCTTGTGCCTTCTTTTTAAGTTGTTCTATCTTGTTTATTAGGCCTGAATTGAAGGCAGCTGGAACACTTCATGGCAGATGCTGAATTGGTCCCACACTCTCATCTACTTCAAGATGATATTCATTAGGTAGACATCCAAACTCTGTAAACACATCTTTGTACTCTGCTAGGATCTGTTCAGCAGTCAATGGCTTAGCGTGCTGTGACACGTTGTAAATCTCTGTTGGCACGTTTAAGGTTATCAGTCCAAGCTTTAGACTTACTCCAGCTGAGATGAGTGGCTGTTGCAGACAGTCTATGATCTGGAACTCCAGATCTTTATTCTTTCCACTGCAGTGGCTCTCAGACTAATTTCTCCTCTTGGTATGAGTATTGCAACATCATAAAGCCTCAATCTTACTTTCGAGGACTTCATCTTTTGATTGCCATGTTGAGCCACTTTACATAGGTCTATGAAGGTCAAGATGCTGCATGATGCACCAGTGTCTATCTGACAATCCTTGTTCACTTGATGCTCTCCTTCTGCAGTCATCATTCGAACAGCCACAAACCATTTTTCACCTATGGACTTGATGGAACTAACATGTTGTATGATGTGTAGTGCTTCATTAGGCTCTTTGGCTGATATCTCTCTAGTGGCCATCTGTATAGGTTCGTTTTGCTTTATTCTAGCCAAACAATTGTGTGCAAAATGATTCCGATTCATGCAGTTAAAACACTGCTTTCCCCACACTGGACAATCCTTCTTTTCCTTTGTATGATGTCCTCCACAATATTTGCATCCTGCCCTTTGTCTGTGTCTCTTCTGCTCTTTCAGCCTGGAATGTCTCTCAACGTAACGTACCTCCTGGTCTGTTCTGCCATACAAGTGCTCTAGCTGACGTTTTGCAACATCCATGTTTCTGCACACGTCTATTGCTTTCTTGAGTGTAAATTTTGCCTCTCTCAGTAGACCTGGTCTCACTGTCGGATCCCTTATGCCTAAGACAATCCTGTCTTTAATGAGATCACCTTTTTGTTGTCCGAATTCACATGTTTCTGTCAGCTGTGTTACTAATCAATGGATTTTTTTTTACCCTGAGCCTAATGTTGAACACATTATAAATTATGTTTATAATTTATGTTCATAAATTATGTTCACTTGGGTTTCAAAGTGTGCCTTCAAGGCTTTCAAAATTTCCGCAGTCTGTTTCTTTTTCTGTTTTTCAGATAGATTTAGGGTGGAATACAATTTGTCGCAGTCCCTTCCCAGCAGTGTTAAAAGTGTTGCTGCTCATATCGCTCTGGCTTGTTAATTAAATATGTTGCAATCTCGTAGTTTTGCCATTACAAGTGGAAATATTGCCAGTTCTTCTGTATATCTCCTTTCATTATGGCAGGAGCTGAGAGTGGAAAACTTAGACATTTTTGTCTCACCCTATTTTACTTGCAGCCTTAGGCTTGTGTTAGCTTTTCCTGGTCTGAGTTTCTTTTTCAGAAGCTTTTAGCAGATTGGAGCATTTCTGCGTTCCTCTTTCTTCTCTTCCAGCTTTTCAAAAATCAATGTCAGCTCCGCTCCTGGCATGATATTATGAGTTCAAAGACTACAGTCCTTCTTGTGTACTGTCTTTATTGAACTGATGGCTGCCTGCAAAGAGTCCATCATGGCAGGGGTCACATGACTATGGCAAACCAGATAGGACATGTAGTAATGATTGCATTTCAAAACCCAAACGGCGACAATATAAAAATATCTATGATACACATTTGCTGACTTCATTTAATCAATGATTGATCTATGAGAGGGTTGAATGTGGTGATTGTCAATGTTGTGACTTTACCAAGGCTAAATCATATCCTTTCTTTTGTATGCTGGATTCTTCACATGTATAACAAGTGTCACTGGACATCTATGTAAAGTTGTGTGCAGCAGAATGGTAGAAATTACATGATTGTGAGTCCACAAGAGGGATGATGGCAAAAGGGGGCATGCCTCCATCTGTCTTCCATTGCACCCACCTTCAGCCAGTACCTGACATGCTGCTTCTGCCCATGATGATGGTTCAGTTTTCCCCTGCTGAAGCCACATGGAATGTATTATGTAGAAATAGTGGGAAGCGCATGTCTAAAAATAATTGTAAACCACCAAGAATTTATGCATCGGTGCTTGACAAAATGCAATGTTGTTAAGTTTCCACAACTTGCTTATTCATGCATCCCAAGGACCAACTTGTCCTTTCATAGTTGTTTCATAGAGAGTGTTAGTACATGTTGGAACCCATTGTGTGGATGAATGGCTTGAAGTGAAAAGAGAGTGATGGAGGGGGTTGTTGGTGGTGAGAGCGGACCACAAGACTTCATATATTATACTTCACACAAGGTGAACTTTCAAGATGTTAGAGCACCAATTTTAGATTACCAATGTAAGTGGCTGATCCTTCTTCTTCTTCTCTATATTTTCCTCATCTGAAGCAAGGAGCCACTTTGTCCTCCTCCACCTGCAAATTTCCCTTCTGCGTATGTGTCTCCTGGATACCCAGTGATGCTGCTACAGTATGCCATTGCTGCTGTGATTGTGTTCATCTTCTTCTGTTGTGCTGCCAGACACATCCAAGAACCTCCCTCCTAATCTTGTCAATTTGAAATCTTCCAGGGTTGAATAAAGCTTAATCCACACAAGTATTCTCAGCCAGACACTTGCCTGAGAGAATTGAGACACAGTTGCAATAAATGAGTTTTTATTCCGACGGGACAATGATAAGTTTAAATATCCACCTGGACTGCTGCTCAACTCACTTCTGTTAACCTGGTCAGTTTCCAAGTAAAATTTGAAGCCAAGTTAAAATACCTCATTAACACCTTCTGAAGATGTCAATTGTGCCTGCATTCATTCATTCAATCCCCAGCTTTGGCAAGTAAGTTTCTTGCCTGCAGTCAAAGCCTCTGTTAAACCTGTAAGTGGGCATGTTGGAATAAGGGAAGGTTGTACTTTAAATCTAAAAATCAGAAATTTTCATTCCCCATCTGCTTCTAACCTTAAAAAATTGGTTAACATTTCCCTCTGTAACTTGAAAGGCAGCACTACTGACAAAATATATTTATAAATACTACTTGTCTTGATATACAGTATGTAGTTCAATACAAATGACATGGCAATGAGTTTGTGTTAACTGAAAACACCAAACAATGATGAATACCATTTTGGATGTGAGCATTGACCTGCTTCATGCTTCTGTGCACTGCTGATTAGTGTTGCAGATGTCTACCTGGCAGCCTGGTAGGAGCTCCAAGTAGGAAAGTTGAAGGTTATTGAGCTTTTAGTTGTTCCTGCCAATACAGATCTTATGGTTGATGTTGGCTGCAGATAGCTTTGACACAGGTAGCACAATTTCTTTGTAAACTTTAACTTGTGAAGGCATTTCTCTTGTGGTATTCCCAGAGTGAACTTCTCCGGCACCCTTTTAATTATTCTTTTTTCAGCCTCCAAAAAGTATCAGGTATAGAGGAGTGGTGGATGGAATATTCATTGTGAACAATTTGGGTGCCTGAATCAAAATTCAGCAAGTATATTCCGGACTTTTTGAAAGGGCATAATGTGACAGGCTTTTATTGTCCATGTTATATGGGCAGGATATGTAAACTGAAAGAATTAGGTAGTAACATGACAAAGTTAAACATGAGTTCATCTGCTTCATTTTTTGCATATGGAATTGAAGCTCTTACACTGTTTAAAGAAAAGCACTGTGCAGCTACATTAAAAACAACCCAGGAGTTGTAGGGTGAGTTATTGGAGCGAGTGCTAGTGAGCTGTGTTTCCACACCTGCATATCTGAAAACTGCCAGTGGAAATAACCCAAATGAGCTGAAAAGCTAGTCCACAAATGAACCAACTTTATGATATGCATCAGATTTTTCATCTGTTATTTGAATCATTGCCTATTTCACAAACGCCTTATTCATTCACAATGTCACTTTCCAGTATCTTTCATGGAAACTTTAAAGATTACTAAATCATTGGGGATGTTAAAAATTACAATATAAAAATTGAAGTCTGGAAATCAATCTCGGTGATTGCTACATTTGAGATTTTTTGACTTTTTTGTATGTGAAAAACAAATGAACTTGTGCAGCTTTATGAATACAAAGCTGCAGTCCACAGGCTTTGGGCCAGTTTGTGAATGTCACAAGGGGCAGTCTATTCCAAATTCATTCGTCTCAACTTCAGCCTGTTATTCAGGATGGCACCCAATCATTTTAAAAGCAGCAGGAGATCTCTTTAAGCCCGGTTCTTTTGGAAGCAGGAGAGGCAGAAGTTTTATTAACAGTCCTATTGGTGAATGAACCATGGAGCAGAGGGGAAGTCAAAGTCACAGATCTCCCTATGGTTGGGAACACTGAAAGAAAGGGGCATGAGGACTTTGGGGTTTTAACCATGAGATTCCATGGCATAGGTCTGGGGCCAGAACTGGAAGCTGAAATGCAGTTGGTCAATTTGTTCAACAAGTAGTGATCTAAAAAGAAATGACAGGCGGTGCCAAAAAATTTGGAAGCCACCTCATGAAAGGGGCAGTTTTATTATTTCCACCACTTATTGCAGAGAATTGCAAATGGGTTGACTTCTGATGTGAAAATGTTAGTCCAGAAGACCATTAGATGTAGGAGCAGAAGCAGGCCATTTGGCCCATCGAATCTGCTCCGCCATTCAATGAGATCATGGCTGATCTGATCAATCTCAACTTCACTTTCCTGCCTTTTCCCCATAACACCTGATTCCCTTACTGATTAAAAATCTGTCTATCTCAGCCTTGAATATGCTTAACCATCCAGCTTCTACATCCCTCTTCAGTGAAGAATTCCACAGGTTGCCAATCCCCTGAGAGAAGAAATTCCTTCTCAATTCTTTTTTAAATGGACACCCCCTTACTCTGAGATTATGCCCTCTGGCCCTAGAGTCTCCCACAAGGGGAAACAACCTCTCAGCATCTACCCGGTCAAGCCCCCTAAGAATCTTATATGTTTCAATAAGGTCACCTCTCATCCTTCTAAATTCCAATGAGTACAGGCCCAACATACTCATCAAATCAACCTAGTGAACCTTCTCTGGGCTGCCTCCAATGTCAGTATCTTTCCTTAGATAAGGGGACCAAAATTGTCCACAGTATCCTAGGTGTGGTCTAATGAGTACCTTGTATAGTTTTAGCAAGAGTTCCCTATTTTTATACTCCATTCCCTTTGAAATAAAGGCCAACATTCCACTTGCCTTCCCTATTACCTGTTGAACCTGTATGTTAGCTTTTTGGGATTCATGCACAGGGACTCCCAAATCCCTCTGTGCTGCAGCCTTCTGCAGTCTTTCTCCATTTAAATAATATTCAGCTCCTCTATTCTTCCTGCCAAAATGCATAACCTCATATTTTCCCACATTATATTCTACCTTCCAAGTTTTTGTCCACTCACACAACCTGTCTATATCCCTCTGTGGATTCCTTGTGTCATCCTCACCACTTGTCTTCCCATCTATTTTTGTAGTGCTCACTCCTGCCATCCTCTTTCAACATTGTGAAGGGACTGTTTCATCTGCGACACCCTGGTCCGCTTCTCAATCACCCCAACACTTTTGCCCTTTCCTATAGCACTTTTCCATGCAAGCACAGGAGATGCAACACCTGTCCATTTACCCCCTCCCTTCTCAACATCTAAGACCCCAAGCACTCCTTCTGAGGGAAACAGCAATTTATCAGTGCTTATTTCAATTTATTATCTCTGTTCATTGCTTTTGATGTGGTCTCCTCTGCACTGGGGAGACCAAATGCAGACTGGGTGACCGCTTTGCGGAACACTTCCCTTCACTCCACAAGCATGACGCTGAGCTTCCTGTTGCTTGTCATTTCAATTATCCACCTTGCTCTGACTCTGACCTTTCTGTCCTTGACCTGCTACAGTGTTCCAATGAAGCTCATGCTCGCTCGAGGAACAGTATCTCGTCTTTCAACTCAATGCTCTAACAACCTTCTGGGCTCAACATTAAGCTCAACAATTTTATATCATAACCACTACTTCCGTTTTGTTTCATTTTTTTGTCTGCTTTGGTTTTGTCTTATTTCTTCCTTTATTATTTCACTTTGCATTTGGAGAGCTATGATGCAGCCATTCACACCTCATCTGGACACATCTTTTATTCTTTACTATACCCATTACCTTTCTCTTTGGCTTTTATCCCATGAAATCTTTTGTCCTTTAATTTCTCTTGCACTCCATTCCCACAGACCTTCTCTTTGGCCCTTCCAGATCCTCCCCCTTCCAATTGGTCAAAACCTATTACATTTCCATCTTTCATCCGGTCTGATGAAGGGTTATCATGGCCTGAAACATTAACTTTGTTTCTCTCCACAGATGCTGTCTGACTTGCCGAGCATTTCAAGCATTTTCAGATTTCATAACAGCGCTTACAATTATTTTGAGCAAATCGAACAGCTACTTCCGGTGTGTGCAGATCCGCAGTTAAGCACGAAGATCGGGAAGTTTCTATCCGAGATGTATGATTCCTCCATTAACTGTGCTAAAATGACATCTTTCCATCTGACCCTCCATTCAAAGAACTTAAAAAAATAGGTGTAGAAATAAGCCATATGCTCCCCAGAGCTTGCTTTCTTAGCAGAGCCTACGTTTTGGTTCTACCTATGTCACTGGTACTCACCTGGACCATGACAACTGGATCCTTCCCCTCCCAAGTTCCTCACCTAACTCCAAGTTCCTCTGTAGCCTCATGGAGATGTCCTTAACTCTAACACAGTCAGGGAACTCAGCCTTCAGGACTGCCTCTCTTGGTTGCAGAAAGCAGTATAAATCTCACTAACCAGAGTTCAAATTAGTCAGGGCCAGCAGACAAATTCATCCTCAAAAGCCCAGGAAAATCAATCATGGGGGCAACCAATGAGAGAAAAATCGTTCCCATACATGGGAAAATCTGTGAGGAACTGCTCCTCCAATCACGGATTCTGTCTCTCATGCTCACTGTTTCAGCTCCTCTGATCACATGCTCCTTCCCACCCGCTCTTGTTGCTCCTCAAGAGACAGAATCTATGATAGGAGGAGAAGTAAGGGTGGGAGGGAGGGAACCTATGATTGGAGGAACTGAAGCAGTTAGTCTGGCTGGTCCTGTTGCTGAGATGAGGTTAATTTGAAGGCAGGTAAGAAATGGCTTCAGGTGTTAGGCTTAGGTAACCTAGATGAACTAGGATCGGGTTTGTGGTTGGCGTATACGGTTGGGGTTAGATAAACTAGATAAATTAGCTGTTTTAGGCTCAGTGATTTTTTTTTTAACTCACAAATTCATAGTTTCAGGGCATGCGCCATATCCAGGACAGTGACTATCCTGCTTTTGTGGTGATCAAATTCCTGATAATATTCTTCAGAAATATTTTCAGTGAACACCGGATCTCCTCATTTTAAAAAATTCTAGTGTGTATATTTGGTCCTTTATGAAAGTCAGGAAAACAAGCTGGAATGGTATAGTTTTCCTGTTAGAAGTGGAATCTTCTACTTATACAATAACAACCGATTTTAATGGCATGATTGATTGATATGAAAATGGAATTTTAACCAGCAGTTTATTTTCCAGTACCAAGCAGCAGCTCACACAGATTAGAATTCATCTGGAACTCCACAGGCAGAGTCTATATCCTATATTAAATTCCACTCACATTTCCCATTCTCATGGAACTCTACTACTTTGCAACCCCCAATACCTAGATTTCACTGTGCTCATTCTTGTTTACAAATCCTTTCAATATCCTTCCTCCTCTCTACCTCTTCAATCTCCTCCAGCCCTACAGCCTATCTTGCAACCCCTATTGTTATTAGTCTATTGTTAATTTTGCGGAGGCTGGAGGTGCATTTGAGGTTCCTACGACAGACCAATACAGCGCAGGGGAGATTAAGGGCATTGGGATGGGAAGTGGACTCTAATCACGAGCAACACTCTTTGATCACTGAAATCTAGCACTCTAAGGAAGGAGTACTTTGCAGTATCAGGGCATTAAGCAAGGAAGGCAAGAAAGATGCAGACAATGTTCTCCATGGGCAGAAATTTCCCCACATTGGGGTGGTTGTGCGGGGCCAGGTGGGGACGGGTGCGAACCTGATCTGCGTCCCCGATCGGGGCCGCGCTGCCATTTTACGCGGACGGGCCTGCCCAGCATGGTGCGCGCCCAGAAGTGCAGAGCACTCCCTGTGTGGGTCGGGGGAGGATTCCCTGAGTCGGGGCCTGCGCTCTTTTGCGCATGTGTGCAAAAGAGCACAGAAATCTCCGTGAGGCAGCTCCGTGAGATTAAGTTCAGAATGAAAGATTTTATCAAAGACATTATTATTTAGAAGCATTATTTAGACATATCGCCCCCATGTGATGAACTGAAAATCTAAAAGACGTGCGGTGATGTTGGGACGCCCATCCAACGTCACCGTGCATCATTCCTGTTCGCGGACCCAGAAATTATTCAGCTGGGGACCAATTTCCCCTGTTGCGGGGGGGGGGGGGGGGGGAAGTGCAGGAGTGGCCTTCCGATTGGCATCCATGGTCGGGGATGGGGGGCACCTCCATTTTATGTGGGGGGGCCAATTAAGGCCCGCCCAGCGTGACATCTGCAGGAAGCGTTATGTGCTCCCAATGCGGCCGGTGGGGGGATTCCCTCAACCGGGAGTGCTGAGGGCTGGGCAAAGTGCTGCCTCAGGGAGATTGGCTCCAATTCAAAAGTTGACAGAAAGGTAATAAAAAAATTTCCCTGACATGTCCCCTCATGTGACACAATCACATGAGTTGGAACATGTCCTTAATTTTTATTTAAACATTTGATAAACATTTAGAAGCCCTCATGAAACCTTGTCCCGGCCGTGGATGAGGTTTCATGCTTTTTCCGAGGCTCACCTGAGCTCCTGCCCTGCCTGCCAACCTTAAGGTTGGATGGGCAGGTCCATCAAACAAGTTAATTAGTTTTTCAATGGCCTTAATAGGCCGTTGACAGTTCGGCATGCGAATGGCCGAATTGGTTGCACGCCCGTCGAACTGAAAGTCTAAATGACGCAGGGTGACGTCGGGACACATGCCTGACGTATCTCCATGTCACTTGACGTGTCAGTGAGTGGCCCCGTCCCCGCTCACCGACCGGAAAAACCTGCCGTATGTGACTGCATCACCTAATAAAGGAGTTAGTGAGAATGAAAAAGTAGCCCCTGAAATCAAAAAGTAGCCCTCAAGAAGAGCCCTCAAAAAAAAATTATTTTGACCCTTGTTATGAACTATAAAGTCCCCTCTGACTACTACATTCCTTTTTGCTCCTACACCATGAGTGGCCCCTGGTACTGGAGTGCTGTGGTTAGTTTTCTATTGTTTCCTGCAGTCTACACAGGCTGCAAGAACATCAAACCTATTGGACAAGTGCAAGAACTTAGGCTCCTCTAGTGCTAGCTTCTGGATTCTCATACCTGTCTCACTTGTAGTCATACCCTCCTGTCCCTGACCACAGACCAAATCTGAAGTAATTAACCTAAAGGGATGTGATGCCTTTTGGATCAGAGTCCAGATGACTTTCTCGCTCTGAGGCTAAGTTGGCCACTAACTACAGATCCGACTGTTGAGTTAAGTAAGTGAAATTCTGACTGGTCTTCTGCATGCTTACTTGCTATCTATCAAATAATGTAGCTTAGTGATTTGTACCTGGCCTTGTCTAATCAAATTTCAATCTCAGTTTCAGTCAGCCTTTAAAAACATGGCATCAGAGGGCATCCATTTGTTACAGCACTAATTTATCCTAACACCGTTACATTTGGGCGATGGGGCACACTCATGAATATGGAGTGACCTACAACACTGTATCCAACAGAATATTTAAAATTTGTAACAGTGATAATGGGCAAAGCATTGTCATAAAAACACAAAAAGAAATGGCTTGTGTTAAAATAAATGACAAAGCAACGTCATAAAAATGTGCTAACGGCTCATCCATGAATATCTCTTCCAATAACTTTATAGGCTTTAATAATAAAATAATATTATACTTGGGGGTGAGCTTAAAAAAGAAGCACAATTTTTTGCATTCAAGTCATTTATAGCTCTTCCAGCTTCCAAGTTCATAACATCAATTGAACTGTGGCTGCATTCTGATTCCTTCTGATTGTCATGTAGTAGCTAGCGGATTTGTTGTTGGAAACAAAATCAGCCTTTGTTATCATTACTTGTGAGCCTAAAGGCCTCATAGTGTCATGGTCAATTTATCTTTTAGTCTAGCTGTGAAAAACTAGTGGTGCTGCAGATTGAATGAGGGCTATTAATACATCTGAAGGTCAGAACATAATCATATTATGTTCTACTTTGAAAGTTTTAGTGACATATGTAAAGATATAGGAAGAAAAACCGGATAACAGATATGAACTAAAATTACTGAAATGATGATGTAACTGATGCACTTTGATTGCATGCTGTGACTATTGTTATGTTATAAGAATGCACATAAGGCATGATATATTAACTCAAATTGGCATCTTTTGAGCTTGTTAGCTTGATCTTTGTGGGAACACAGCGGTGAAAATATATTAAGAAAAAACCTGGTCAGTTGATCTGCAGTCCTAAGACAGGATATAGAGACCAAAAGCCTGTAATTATAAGAAGTCAAGGATGGGGTTTGTCCTTATTGCAGACATCCAAATGGTACAAATACTTATGATTATCAAAACACTGGCAAGGTGAACACAATTGAGGGGTTTGAAACTCCTTCTGATTTCATGGTTATCATTACGGTCAGTACAGTGAGAGACCTTGAAACACTGTGGGTATACCTAGGTGCTGCTTATCAAACATGTGGAATGTTAGGCTTTTTCAGACATTTTGAAACAGCTCATAGGTACTCTGTCCATGAAGAGTGACATCACCATTTGACCACTCACAGAGCCAACCATGCAGAGAGTAACCAATCTCTGATCTCCAGAGGTTCTGAGCACATGTAAAGAGGGGTATAAGAAAGGCATACCTTCCATTGTTCTCTGTTGTACATTCAGGTGTTGGCCAACATGTCAGGAATTACATCTTTTACTCTGGTCATATGATCATCACTCCAGGCATGAATAGAGACTAGAAGGGACCAGCTGGGCTGGGTATTGTGAGTGATCTTCAGGGAACGTGTAACCCTTTAGTCTCCTGGTTGAGTTAAAGCAGAGAGTTGGAGAGGAAGTGCAGGCTTTCTACAGTTGAGTTAAAGACAGAGTGCCTGGCTGAAAGAAACAGGTTTAAAGTAAAGGCAAGGTAGGGGATTGTGTGGAAGCTTCAGCTTTGTGGATATCATCCCAGACAATTGGATGTGTAAACCTTTGATCTCAAAATTTAAAATTACCCTGGATTCAGCTTTTGTGAGGTATTTATAAAAGGAAGACACAGTTGATATGAAAGATCAGTTTGTGAGTTTTGTTTTGCATTAATGGGTCCTGAATAGTGTTATTCACCTGTTCATCACCTTTCAATGTGTTATTTATATCCTTGTGTTTTTGAATCATATTTCCGTAAAATTAGTTCAACAATTTTGTAATCCTATACCTTGGCCAGTGTCATTATTTATTCTATTCAAGTCTGAATCCTCATAATAGTTCACTTGTTATAGGGTGTGAGAATCATGATGTTGATTAACTCCCATCTGTTGAAAGTAATACGGGCAGAACGCAAACTTTGTGCTGCCTGTTCATTTCTATGCTGGTGGTGTACAGCCAAGTGCTCAGTCGCTGCACATTCAGCAGAGGCCCCAAATTTGCATGAAGCTAGCAGCATTTAAAGCTAATCTGTACTTGGAGGTGAATTCTGGTTGCAGCCCTTCATTAAATTGGCTGGGAAATACCAGGAGAAGGAAGAAATCTGAGTAATGGTGCAGCAGCCCTGAGAGAAGGTGCCTAGGTATCAGATGCAGTGTTGGACGGTTTAGTATGGGAGATTGAAAGGAAGAGAGAGGTAATCTTTTCACAGGGGGCAAGGAGACTCTCCAGATGGATACGGAAGGCAGGGGCAACTGTTAGCCATAGAGGTCATTGCCAGGAGTCTGGCCTCAAATTTTCGGATATATGGTTGGAAAAAGCTCAATGACATCAAAAGTGTTCAAGGCTGAGTAGGGAGGGTGGAACAAGTGAAGGCAGGAGGAGGACAAGACACGGTGCCAGCATTGCAGGGGGTGTGTGAGAGTGCCATTGGTGGCATGGCACTTGGGGAGAAGAAACGGGTGGGGAAAGATAGGGGTGCTGTTTGTTCCCCAGACTCATTCACCCAGGCTTCAGAGACTCCACAGAGGAGGAGGAGAAGCAGAGAGTGAGGAAAATCCAGACACCAGCGCTGGAGATCAGCCAGCTGCCTTTTTTTTCTATTCATCATGGCATATGGGCTTTGCTGGCTGGGCCAACATTTATTCCCCATCCCTAGTTGCCCTTGAGAAGGTGGTGGTGAGCTGCCTTCTTGAACCGCTGCAGTCCATGTGGTGTCAGTACACCCACAGTGCTGTTAGGAAGGGAGTTCCAGGATTTTGACACAATGACAGTGAAGGAACAGCAATGTATTTCCAAGTCAGGATGGCAAGTGACTTGGAGAGGAACTTCCAGCTGGTGGTGTTCCCATCTAGCTGCTGCCCTTGTCCTTCTAAATGGTGCTGGTCGTGGGTTTGGGAGGTGCTGTTGAAGGACCCTTGGTGAATTCCTGCAGTGCATCTTGTAGATGGTACACACTGCTGCTAATGTGCACCGGTGGTGGAGGGAGTGAATGTTTGTGGATGTGGTGCTAATCAAGCGGGTTGCTTTGTCCTGGATGATGTCAAGCTTCTTGAGTGTTGTGGGAGCTGTACTCATCCAGGCAAGTGGAGAGTATTCCACCACAATCCTGACCTGTGCCTTGTAGATGGTGGCAGACTTTGGGAAGTCAGGAGGCGAGTTACTCATTGCACGATTCCTAATTTCTGACCTGCCCTTGTAGCCACGGTATTTATATGGCTAGTCCAGTTCAGTTTCTGATCAATGGTAACCCCCAGGATGTTGCTAGTGGGGGATTCAGTGATGGTAGTGCCATTGAACATCAAGGGGTGACGGTTGGATTCTCTGTCATTGGAGATGGTCATTGCCTGGCACTTGTGTGGCACAAGTGTTACTTGTCACTTTTCAACCCAAGCCTGCATTAGACATGGACTGCTTCAGCATCCGAGGAGTTGTGACTGATGCTGAACATTGTGCAAACATTAGTGAACATCCCCACTTCTGATCTTATGATGGAAGGAAGGTCATTGATGGAGCAGCACATGATGGGGACACAGGGGAAAGGGGCAGAGAGGCACAGAACAGCCTTCTGCATACAGGAGGAGGTCTGCAGGAGGACTGGCTGGCTGGTGCTATGCCTCTGAGGGAGTCTGAAAGTGTTAGGTTGTTGACAAAGATGTGGGATTTGGCAGGTAGTTGGTTGGAGGGGGGACTGTGGTGAGAGTGGCAGAGCCCGAGACTCCGCGGGGAGGGTCTGGCTGGGTTCAGCAGGCAGGGATCAGATGGAAGCCTCAGGGGTAGGGAGAGGGGCTACTGAGTAAGTCTGTTGGGGGAGAGGAGTTGGGCAAAAGTGTGCGTGTGAGTTTGTGAGGTAGGAAGCAGCATGGAGGGTCTGGGGAGCAGTGTACAGAACATTGATGGGGTCGAGGAGGCACTGTAATTATAGTATTGTTACAGGTGGGAGGGGGATTAATTTAAACAGCAAGAATTTCTCCTCACACAACCCATCTGTAAACAGAAGGTGTGTTGATTTGCTCCCCCCTTTATAAGTGGTGGAGCATTTCCCAACCCCTTGGTTTTTGTGTGATCCAATTTTCTATTAATAACCCCACAGCATACTTGAGGTAGGATGAGCTCAATGGGTTAATTTATTTGCACACACACTCAAAATGTGGCAGGAGGGTCATACCCTTGCCTCGACACTCTGACCGCCAAGAGAAGGATAGCGAAAAGAAAGATTTACAGTGCAAAGACAACAGAGAAAAGAAATATTGTTTCACATGGGTTCCTGAGTCTATAATCAAAGTCCAATGAGATATTTCTTCATGGAGGTTGGTAGGCTGAAAATCAATGCTACATAATTCACTTTTCCGGTGATGTTGACTTCACAGGATGAGATAGGCATGCAGAGATGAATCAGACTTGTAGGTGATGGTACAGAATTTACAGCAGAAGCAATGTAGGTGGGGCTCAAGTATTCCACCTGGGCAGAACTCCTTGTCTGTGAGGCTGCTAGTTAGATGGTAAACAGCAGACTGAGCTATAAAGTTCAGTAAGGCAATGTTAATCATTCCACAAGCCAGAGGCACATGTCACATGACTCCACCTCTCCACCATCTTTGAGAGAGGGTGTGCATCCATTGTCTGGATTCCAAATACTGTTACATGTCTCAGTCACTAGGAATTGAAAGGAAGGTTGCGGGTCTTTCTCTTAGCTGATGATACATCTCCTTCTGGCCAGCCTGCATTATTATATGCAAATGGACTTTGTATAGCTCTCTTTGAAGTTTGGCTCTACAGTCCACAGGGGGTCATTAGTGGAGCCTTAGAGATAATAAGGTGCAAGTTTTCCCAAAATTGCCAGTTTCTTTTGTTTGGGGGTCACAGACAGACGTGGGTTCAGCCATTTTGAAGGTCTTTGTACAATTTTAAAATTTTAGAAATAGCAATGCACATATCTATATATTTCATAAAAATATAGAATGTGAGGCCTTAATCCCTCCCAGTCCTTGAGGTCTTGGAGAAAAATATATGAACTCTATTGCTTCTGCATTCATTCTCTCATTCACACTGGCACATCAGACACACAGGGGCAATGGCAGCTCCCTGTTGCATTTTTTTTAGGTTTAAATCTAGGTTTGTGCATCAGCAAGGACATTGTCCTGTCCTGGGATGTGGAATGATTAGGTGACCTGGGAAAATTCAAATCCATCTTTATGGGGCATTGTCTTTAGGGTGAGAGTTGTGAATTTTCCTCTGCTGTGGATCAGACAGAAGCAAAGCCATTGATTCCATAACTCTGCCTGTCTAACTCTTGATTAAGTGGATTCTAAAGGGTTGGGGGGTTTTACAGGGTGGTTAGCACTCAGGGGGTGAGTAATGATCCAGCTGCTTGGGGCTATCTGCAGGGGAATGTTGGGCATCTCACTCTGTGAGTGCCAGGTCCTTTGATCATAGGGCTGAGTGGCCCTGGTCCAGCTTAGCTCCTCCCTGTCCACCTTGGTAACCTGTGGGTTCAGCTGTTCAGACCCAGGTTTGGCTGACTGTAAGGAGATTGGGGTGTTTTAATGGGACTTTGGCATCTTTTGGAGAATCTGGTTTGGTGTCCGGCTCGGGGGTTAGCACTACTGGGGTGTTCCACTTACTATTGCTCTGTTCCACGGGTTGGCATGGCAACAGGCAGGCAATCTGCTCCTGAACTTGGATTAGCCTTTCTGGGCCCAGATAATAGGGAGACTGCCTTCTGTAAGGGTCCTCTCCTGCATCCATATCAGGTAGGGCTATAGTCCTGTAGCAGGGGATCGGGGGTGAGTGGGTGATGCTATTGCAGATCATTTTCAATGCAGTGGGCTGCCCTGTCAGGTTGCCGCGCGATTCTGTGCTAAGATGGGTAGGTATAGGATCCAATCCGGTTGGAATGTCTCTGCTGGTCAGTGGCCCTTTGGAACAATACTGCACTCTGGTGGATGGTCAGCTCTTGCTGTACCTCTCTGTGGCTTTTCAACTATGTAAAGCATCACCCTCACTCTAGGCCAACTTGGGAACATTCCTGGTCTCCACGTAAATTTGTCATAAAGCTGCCAGCTAAGTAAAGTGAGTGTTGGGTCCTCCAGAGAGAGAATAGGGAGTTAATTGTGGATAATAAGGAAATAGCAGATGAAATTAACAAATATTTTGCTTCTGTCTTCATTATAGAGGATACAAAAAACATTCCAGTACTAGCTGTAAATCAGGAGATGGAAGGGAGTAAGGAACTTGGTGAAATTACAATTACCAGGGAAGTGATACTGAGCAAACTGATGGAGCTGTGGGCTGGGTTCAGATGGGCTTTATTCTAGGGTCTTAAAAGAGGTGGGTAATGAGGTAGTGGATGCATTGATGTTCATCTTCCAAAATTTGCTAGATTCTGAAAAAGTTCCATCAGACTGGAAAGTAGCAAATATAACCCTTCTATTCAAGAAGGGAGAGAGGCAGAAAACAGGATTTGAATTTTCCCAGGTCACCTAATCATTCCACATCCCAGGACAGGACAGTGTCCTTGCTGATGCACAAACCTAGATTTAAACCTAAAAAAAATGCAACAGGGAGCTGCCATTGCCCCTGTGTGTCTGATGTGCCAGTGTGAATGAGAGAATGAATGCAGAAGCAATAGAGTTCATATATTTTTCTCCAAGACCTCAAGGACTGGGAGGGATTAAGGCCTCACATTCTATATTTTTATGAAATATATAGGTTAACTAGATTGATACCTGGAATGAGTGGGTTGTTTTATGAGGACAGGTTGCACAGGCTGGACTTGTTTCCACTGGACTGTAGAAGAGTGAGGGGTGACTTGATTGAAGTGTATAAGATCCTGAACGGATTTGACATGGTGGACATGGGAAGGATGTTCCTCTTGTGGATGAGTCCAGAACTAGGGGGCACTGCTTTAAAATTAGGGGTCATCCTTTTAGGACAGAGATGAGGAGAATTTTTTTCTCTCAGAGGGTTGTGTGACTTTGGAACTCTGTCTCAGAAAGTGGTGGAGGCAGGGTCATTGAATATTCTTAAGGCAGAGGCGGATAGATTCTTGTTAGGCAAGGGAATCAAAGGTTAGTGGGATTGATGGAAATATGGAATTCAAAACACAAACAGGTCAGCCGTGATATTATTGAACGGCGGAGCAGGATCGAGGGACCAAATGGCTTACTTCTGCTCTTATTTTGTATGTTCGTATGCTCGTATGTCAGAGCTATTTCATCTTCTTCTTTAGTTAGTTAAAAGGGCATTTTGAATTGTGTCAATATACAGGCTGAAAAATAGCATAGTTTACTTCAACTTTTAGGTGTAAGAAGCCCCAACTGGAGGAATTTCAAGCAATGGTATCATCAGTCATCAACATAAAGTATATCCTTCATGCTTTGAATGCAAACTGTGTGGATTTCTGATTGCTTGTGCAGGGGATTGTAATGTTATTGCAAAGGGGTAAGCAATTCATTCATCAAGGTGACTATTGGAGAATTGTATAATACTTTAATCCACTGTGTGAGCTGTTCGCCAAATCTACATCTCTCCAGAGTGTGGAAACGGATATTCATTTTGATCAGATGAAAGCTTCTTTTTTGTATCTGTGCAAGTGGTTGACACTGGACTCCCTCAGCTAGTGCTTTTATTAATAATGTGTAAGGTCCTCTACAACTTTACAGCAGAAAAATTACTTTCAGAAAGCTCAAATTGATTTACAGCTATCTCCTCTAGTCATCAAACCAAATATTTGCCTGTCTGCCAGTATGTGTTGAAGAAGATAGAACTAGGTTGCATATTTAATAAAGATCCTTGTCTTGTTTAAATAGCAGCAAATGCATTCCCTGACTCTGCAGTGTCCTTTTTTTTATTTTACTTCCCTTAAAGGTATTTGATCACACCATCTATCGTTGCCTCTAAATCCTATTGGTAGGCCTTCTCCTTCAGGGACTTCCCTTAGTATCACTGCCTGAACTATTTTACTTATAGCTTTTAAAAATGATGGGTTTATCTAGCTTGTCCTCAATTATCACCCCACCAGCCTCTGCATTCAAAGGATCATCCTCCGCCATTTCCGCCAACTCCAGCATGATGCCACCACCAAACACATCTTCTCTTCACCCCCCTGGTGGCATTCCACAGGGATCATTCCCTCTGGGACACCCTGGTCCACTCCTCCATCACCCCCTACACCTCAACCCCCTCCCACAGCACCTTCCCACGCAACCACAGAAGGTGAAACACCTGCCTCTTTACTTCCTCTCTCCTCAACGTCCAAGGGCCCAAACACTCATTTCAAGTGAAGCAGCATTTCAGTTGCATTTTCCTCAATTTAGTCTACTGCATTCACTGCTCCCAATGTGGTTTCCTCTACATTGAAGAGACCAAACGCAGACTGGGTGACCACTTTGCAGAACACCTTCGGTCTGTCTGGAAGCATTACCCAGACCTCCCTGTCGCTTGCCATTTCAACACTCCACCCTGCTCTCATGCCCACATGTCTGTCCTTGGCTTGCTGCATTGTTCCAGTGAAGCTTAACGCAAACTGGAGGAACTGCACCTCATCTTCCAACTAGGCACTTTACAGCCTTCCAGACTGAATATTGAGTTCAACAATTTTAGATCATGAACTCTCTCCTCCATCCCCACCCCCTTTCCGATTCCCCTCCTTTTTGTTCCAATAATTTATATAGATTTTTCTTTTCCCACCTATTTCCATTATTTTTAAATGTATTTCCATCCATTGTTTTATCTCTACCTTTTAGCCTTTTTTGATTCCTTCACCCCACCCCACCCCCACTAGGGCTATCTGTACCTTGCTTGTCCTGCTTTCTACCCTTAATTAGCACATTCCTTAGATAATATCATCACCTTCAACACCTCTTTGTCCTTTTGTCTGTGGCATCTTGGTTATCTCCACTATTACTGGCCCTCTATCCAGCTCTACTTGTCCCTCCACCTCTTAAACCAGCTTATATTTCACCTCTCTTCTATTTTTACTTAGTTCTCTTGAAGGGTCATTTGGACTCGAAACGTTAACTGTGTTGCTCTCCGCAGATGCTGCCAGACTTGCTGAGTTTTTCCAGGTATTTTCATTTTTGTTTTGGATTTCCAGCATCCGCAGTTTTTTGCTTTTATCTTCGGGTTTATCTAGCTGTTCTCTTTGTTCCTCTTGTTATCTTTTTGTGAGGTTAGGGTCCCTAAATTACTGGATGCACTTCCCTGCCTGTGAATTATATTATGAGCTTTACTGACTGTTTATACGTGTCATTGATCCCTGTAAATTTCTCTTATGCTTTATTCATTTCCCCAATTATTCTCTTCAGCTCTTAAGTCAGGGGCTTTCCTTCTTTAAAACTGTAACTTGGTGCTTCAGTACAGATGAGCTTTCATACTGTGCTACCTGTGTTGCTGGTGTTCAGTTGTTATGTTCTCAAAGTAATGTTTTCCAAGAAGCTGGTGGAGCTACCTGCATGTTTTCTGATGAAGTGGTTTGGTCTGTTTCTTCCAGGTATTCTCTTTTTAATTTTGGAAGATTTTAGAATCACCTTGACTGTATTATGCTTTACATCATCCATGCTAATTTTGAATTTTAATTCATCAGTTTTAATGTGCCAGTTGGAGAGTTGATTTTTTTTTGTTGATTTTAAAGTAGATTTTCTCAGTTTGCTTGTGATCAGTTGCACTAGGCAAGGCAATTAAAATTTTATTCCATCATTGCTCATACCAAATCTGAATTCCAAGAGTACAAGAATTTGTCACAGCAGTGTTGCTAAGGTGCAAATGATGGGAAATAGGCTGCATGATGTTGTCCTATCATTTATGTTTATGCCCAGTTATATTTTGATAGCTGTATTGCTGTATTAATGTATAGCTGTATTATACACAGCTCACTTGGGACAGAAAAGTGCAGACATGATTTGTTGCCCCAGTTTATTTAACTTAGTCTGGAGCTGGGTGGGGTGGGGGGAGAGCAGTGCACAGCTGCAATAGAATGAGAAGAGTATCAACTGCAACTGCAGGCCTGATAGACAAGTCAGGCCTTGGAATGTCATGCCTTCTGGCAATTCTTGGAGGTCAGCAGCTAATGGGCACATACTTAGGAGTGTAGTCTTCTGCTCATTTTTCTTGACCTTTGCACTTGGTAAAGGGGCAAAGAAACAAAGAACAAGAGAACAGTCTGAACAAAAACTGCTTTCACACTATTCATGGTCAAGTTACTTGCCAACCCTCACTGGTACTTACATGTGGCAACTGGCGTATGTGGTGAGATAGGGAAGGCTGCTGGCACCAATGGAACTGTATTGGAACATCAATCAACACCTTCTGGTTAAGAGTGGTGAAAATGGCAATTTTTTGAAAGTACTAAAATTATGTTTATCTTTCTCACCTGAAGAAGGTAATTGAATGCAAAATGATTGCGTCAACATGAAATCTTTGTTAAACAGGTTTCACCTTGACCACAGATTTTTTTGTTGCTATATTTCATGGTCAGCTTTGTATGAATAATGATGATCAATGCCTTCTTAGGGAATACTTATTAAAAATGTGACAGGTCCATCTATAATGGAGTAATGCATAAAAAAGTATTACAGTAGCAGGAATCTTGCAAAACAATGGGGGCCTCGGCCACCAGCTGGAGAGCTGGCAGGAGCCCCACATTGTCTCTCTTTAGGAAGGTCCACCTTTTGATCCACTCAGGGGCTTGACAGTCCAGCGGCAGATCTTCTCCCGGGATCAGTGATCTCGGGGTGGAAGTCCCACCAACTGACCAATCAGAGGCTGGCAGCTCTATTGAACAGCAGTGCCACTGGGGAGGCGGTAGCTGCTGCCAGTATGACACCCACCCAAGGCCTAGGACTACTGCTGGATCCCAAGCCAGAAGTGAGTGATGGCGAGAGGGAGTGGTCGCAGGGTGGGAGTCGCGGGATGGAGGGGTTTGGCAACAAGGGTAAGGGTCTAGCTTTCACCTCCCCCCCTCCTGATGTCATGTCCCTTGATCAGGCATTGAGTACCCTTCCCGACATGGACTTAATCAGGGTGGAGTTGGGAATATAGCGGGGTCCCCACCCATCACCCTCCTGTCTGATAAAATACCCGCCATCAAACTCGCCATGGAGGAGGGCCTAAGATTCTGCCCACTACAGGGATTAACTGCATATTTTGTTAAAACTTTTGCTTCTCAAAAGTAAATTATTTTAAATGCCGTTCATATTTACTGGAAAAGTTAAGTAATATCTGGTTAATCTTCAGTAATATTAATGATGTGCTCAGATATTGGGGGAAATTCTAACCATTGTATCCAACAGGAATGGGGTGGCTATTTATAATCACCATAGAATACTTGCAGCTTCATTCCTGCTGCATTCCTGTCAGTGTCACTGATGCAATATTGAAAGGGGCAATCAGCTCTAAGTAAATGGATCACAACATCTGCATTGTGCAGTTCGATTGCCAGGTGAATTTCTAGTTTCTAGATAGCCTTAGAGAGATGTTTTGCCT
The DNA here is from genome assembly GCF_017639515.1 of Carcharodon carcharias. Lineage (NCBI taxonomy): Eukaryota > Metazoa > Chordata > Chondrichthyes > Lamniformes > Lamnidae > Carcharodon > Carcharodon carcharias. The sequence continues at coordinate 51,119,627 of NC_054486.1, forward strand.
TACGTGCCCTCAGTGAGTTTTATCCACTCATCATGGTTGCTGTTACAACCACTTTGATTTAGATGCTGGTAGGGGTAGAAGAGCTGGAGAAGGAGGAGCAACAGTTGCCACAGTCAGCATGAGCAGTGAGTAGTCCCATTAGTAAACTGAGGGTTTGGGGAACTGCTCATTTGAAGCTAGTCCCAGCACACGAGATCTATCTGAAGGGCAGTACATCAGCAACCGGACTTGTTCAGGGCTGGCTGTTGCAGACCTCTGTTGCCTCCTGGACTGGGCAGCAGAGTGGGTGGACGTGGAGGGTGGTCATACTTTGTCACTGGCTCCTTCCAGTCTGCTCCAAGGGATATGACCCACATATCTCTCAATGGCTGTATTGAGCAGCAGTGCTAACTAGCACATCACCTTCCCCACATTGAGCTCAACAACCATGACAGCTTGAGAGCTTGTAGTGGTGGCTGGCTTGCTTGCTTGCATCCAGGACATCACTGATTGTACACATGTTGTCTATTGGCACCAGAAAACCAGCCAGCAAAATTCATGAATAAGATGGGTTACGTATCTGTTAATGTCCAGCTCACCTTCAATCACAGAAAGTGGATCATGGAAGTTTGTACCCAGGCAGTTGCCATGATACTTTTATCCCACAACACTGAACCAACCATCCTAATTCCCATTCCCCTGTAGCCCTGACAATATTTGACCCTTCCACCACTGTGACAGGGTGAAAACAACCAGCTTAGTGTTTATACTTATTCAAGCACATTCACTTATAATGGAAAGGTCTTAAGATGGCACCATCTTCAAGAGAAAGTTGTTTGTAAATCTTTTTCCATTTATAAACAAACAGTCAATTCAATGATTATAAATTACTTTGAAATGCATCGTTAGAACACTTATCTGTACAGCACAGTGATGCAAATGATTTATAGCCTTTTTCCCTCCCAAAGATAAAAAGCACTTTTCATGAAAGTAATTATCCTTTAACAAATGAGCTTTGCTGATTTTTTAAAATATATCTTCTAGCCACATCATTGTCAGACTATGCTAGCCTGATAAAATTATGTGGTGCAGGCATCTGCTGATAATTCAACATATGTTTCTACAATACTTAACTGGAGGATTGTTAGTTGTCTCTTTTCAGTCTCTTTGTGGTTTGATTGCTTTATTATGATGTTGCTAATATACAGGGTTACCAATGCTAACTGTTAACAAATGTGTCTTGTCAAGGAAAGATATCTCAATGAGTTAGATACTGACAGTTTCTGTTATTGGCCGTTAAGTATTGGTACAGATTGCTTTCTGAAAACAGTTATTGTGAGCAGTGCGTGTCATTCAATGTAGTGGTATAGTAGAATTCGCTGAACAACACCCAAGTGGAAAGCAAAACATTCCCTTTATCCAAGTGTTTTTACCTAGTAAAGGTCATAAAAATTACATGCAGTTATCATTGTTACCACAGAATAACATCCTGCGAACCTAAGAGCTAAGCACTATATTTTTATCTAATTGGAAAACTTAGTAATAAAGCCTGTTTTCTTTGTTGTTTTTGCTGTGCCAATGAAATCAGGTCTGGAATTTTTCTAACAGCTAATACAATCTGCCACTGGAGCTATTAGTGGGCCCCAGACTGCGAGGGTGGATGGTGGGACTTGTGGGTGGGACCTGGGGAATTACTGTTAGCAACCAATTAAAAGATCACTAATGAGACTACCATCCAATTGAGAATGGCCTCAAAGAATTGCCAGGCCAATTGGAGGGCCAGCAGTTCGGTAGCTCAGCAGCGCCACCAATAGAGGTGGCTACTGCTGTGGGAGCAGGGAGAGGAAGTGGGCACCTCCATGTTAAGGGCACCCTCGAAGGCCAGGCAAATTTCTTTTGTATTGTGCCAGGGCCAGACAGGCAGGCCCTGGTGATTGGAGGGGTGAACACTCTAATGGTGGTGGAGCTTTGGGGGCAGGCTTTGCAGATTAGGGGCCTCCTCCGTGAACCATGGATTGGGCATTAAGGAAGGCCACCTGTCCCCCTTTTGGGAACCTGCTGCCAGGCTGCCATGGTTTACCTGGTGGTCTCTCCATGCAGCAGCGGCCTGTCCTGATACTGGCAAAATACTGGTGACAGTGAGAAATGGCTGTTAACTAGTTAACTTTCTTGCCGTTGAGAATCTCACGTGGCAGCAGGCTCTCTTCCCGATGCCTCCTGCGTCCAAGCCTGTCTCAGAGGGTTGGTAAAATTCAGCCCCACTCTTTTGAAGTGTGTGTTTATTGGGAATGTGAATTCCTTCAGTCGAATGAAAAAGCACAGGTAGCCACAACACAACTGTACTAGTGATCTTTTAATGCTTCACAAGGAGCTAACAAGCTAGTTAACCAGTAATAAATGTTGCAAAGTTCATTAATCCTGCTGTGGAGTGTGCAGTGTTTGTTGCAGATTGTGAAAAATCTTGATTTACCCAGGAGGCATTGAATTTCCAAGTGCATGTCTGCTATTTTATAAAAGGAGCCACGTGAGTGTTCTCTCCATCGACACTGCTCTCTTCTTAATCCTACAACACAGTCATTGCACAAAGTATGTTTGAGCTTCTAAGGTGATTTTGAATTTCTTGAGGGTTCTCAAGAAACACAATGCATTAGAATTACATTGTACAAAGACTTTATGCGATCATAGAAAATGCAGATGGTACCGTTTTAGTGGAGCCATTACCTTGTTTAAAATAGATGAGTTACTCCTTCCATTGAAAAAGTAGACAAAGGATTTTCATAATGCATTAAGTTAATTTATCAAAATCACTCAGTATAATTTCAAGCCTAGCTAGCATTCATTATAAATAATAGCATCATTATTGCATATAGCCTACCAAAAAATTCCATTCATTATTACTACTATCCAAAATACATAACCAGCTTTGTAAGTGATACGTGGATTCAGCTAGCCACCATTGAAAGAATATAGGTGTGTGCTTTAAATATCACCTCAGCTGTTGATGTCAGCAGAATTTTCTGACAGAAGTTTTTTTTCTTTGCTGAGCCCTTGCTGAAGGTCCTTAACTGAGTAATTTATGTTATATTCCACACCTTCACAGTCCAAGCAAAACCTGAGTATTTTATTCCAAGTCAGGTCTGGAGATTAATTTAGAAGCTTGACCACAAGGGTGACTCAAAAGAACGGTACAAGAGCTGGATTGTTATTGCTTTGCTGTTTGGGGAGCTTGCTGTGCGCAAATTGGCTGCTGTGATTCCTACAACAGTGCTTCATTGAAAAGTACTTCATTGGCTGTAAAGTGCTTTGGGATGTCCTGGGCTGGTGAAGGGCACTATGGAAATGAAAGTCAGTCAAAAGGATGCCAAGTGGGTATCTTGGTGATCAATGACTTCCAAATTAAATAAAGAACAAATTTGCATTTATACAGGGCTTCAAGGTATTCCCAAGTGTTTTACAACAATTAATACTTCTGAAGCATAGGGAAAAATTTTCCCCCTGTCAGGAGGGGTTGTGTGGGGGCGGGCAGAGACGAGCACGAACCTGATCGGTGCTCCTGATTGGGGAAACACTGCCATTTTATGTGGGTGGGTTAATTAAGGCCCGCCCATTGTGACACGTGCCCGGCGGTGCCTCAGGGAGATCCGTTTGACATGTGTAAATTTAAATAAAGGAGAGAATCAACTTTTGAAACATGTCCCCTCATGTGACAGTGTCACATGAGCTGGGACATGTCAAAGAATTAATGTAAAAACTTTTATTACATTTTAAAACACTTCATGAAACCTCATCCCGCCCGTGGATGAGGTGTTATGAAAAATGCGACGGCTACCTGGGCTCTTCGCCTGCCCGCCAACCTTAAGGTTGGACGGGCAGCTTATTTAATTGAGTTAATGACTATTTAAATGGCCTTAATAGGCCTTTGACTGTTCGGCGGGCGCTGCTGACTTGGCTGCACACCCACCGAACTGACAACCTAAATGATGCATGGTGACGTTGGGACGCACGCCCGACCTCACCGTGCATCATTTCACGTGTCGGCAAGTGGGCCGTGCCCCCACTTGCTGACCAGAGAATTCTGCCCATAGTTACAGTTATAATGTAGGAAAATGGAACGGCCATTGGCACACAGCAAACTCACACAAACAGCAATGTGTTAATGACCAACTAATCTGTTTTACTGACCTTGGTTAAGGGATATATTAACCAGGACACTGGGGTAAATATCACTTCTTTCTCTTTGAAATAGTGCCATGAGATATTTTAGGTTCATCCAAAATGGCAGGTAGAGCCACGGTTTAACATTTCACCTGGAAGCCTGAACCTCTGGCAAATCTAAATTTCCTCAGTACTGAACTGTAGTTTCAGCCTGGACCAAATGATCAAATTCCTGAATGGGTCTTGAACTCGCAACCTTTTGAGACTGTGCAACAGCCAGAAAGATGGAAAGAATGAGAGAGAAGAAATTCAGACTGGCAAGATTCTTATTTTTGTTCGATTTATTTTTCAATATTCAGTGCATAGCAGCTGCACTAAGCATTGTTAGCTGTGTGTTCGATCCTGGCATCAAGGAATCACAGAATCACACAATGCAGAAGAGGCCTTTGGCTCATCGAGGCTGCACCGACATAAGAAACACCTGACCTACCTACCTAATTCTATTTACCAGCACTTGGCCCATAGCCTTGAGTGTTAAGACGGGCCAAGTGCTCATCCAGGTACTTTTTAAAGGATGTGAGGCAACCTGCCTCCACCACCCTCCCAGGCAGCGCATTCCAGACCGTCACCACCCTCTGGGTAAAAAAGTTTTTCCTCACATCCCCCCTAAACCTCCTGCCACTCATCTTAAACTTATGTCCCCTCATGACTGACCCTTCAACTAAGGGGAACAGCTGCTCCCTATCCACCCTGTCCATGCCTCTCATAATCTTGTACACCTCAGTCAGTCATCCCTCAGTCTTCTCTGCTCTAATGAAAACAACCCAAGTCTATCCAACCTCTCTTCATAACTTAAATGTTTCATCCCAGCCAACATCCTGGTGAATCTCCTCTGCACCTCCTCCGGTGCAATCACATCAGAACTGCACACAGTACTCCATCTGTAGCCTCACCATGGTTCTATAGAACTCTAACATGATCCCCCTACTTTTGTAATTTATGCCTCGATTGATAAAGGCAAATGTCCCATTTGCCTTTTTCACCACCCCACTAACATGCCCCTCCGCCTTCAGCGATCTATGGACACACATACCAAGGTCACTTTGTTCCTCAGAACTTCCTAGTGTCATGCCGTTCATTAAATACTTCCTTGTCAAATTACTCCTTCCAAAGTGTATCGCCTCACACTTTTCAGGGTTAAATTCCATCTGCCACTTATCTGCCCATTTGACCATCCCATCTATATCTTCCTGTAGCCCAAGACACTCAACGTCACTGTTAACCACCCGGCCAATCTTTGTTTCATCCGCAAACCTACTCATCCTACCCCCACATAGTCATCTATGTCGTTTATATAAATGATGAATAATAGGGGACCCAGGACAGATCCCTGTGGTATGCCACTGGACACTGGCTTCCAGGCACTAAAGCATCCTTCTGTCATCACCCTCTGCCTCCTACAACTAAGCCAATTTTGAATCCACCTCAGCAAATTACCCTGTATCCCATGTGCATTTGCCTTCTTTATAAGTCTCCCATGTGGGACCTTGTCAAAGGCTTTGCTGAAATCCATATAAACTACATCAACTGCACTACCCTCATGTACACACCTGGTCACCTCCTCAAAAAATTCAATCAAATTCGTTAGGCATGACCTCCCTCTGACAAAGCCATGCTGACTATCCCTGATCAAACCTTGCCTCTCCAAGTGGAAATAGATCCTCTCTTTCAGAATTTTCTCCAGTAGTTTCCCTACCACTGACGTGAGACTCACTGGCCTGTAGTTCCCTAGCTTCTCGCTACAACTCTTCTTAAATAGCAGAACCACATTAGCTGTTCTCCAGTCCTTTGGCACCTCCCCCATGGCCAGAGAGGAATTAAAAATTTGGGTCAGAGCCCCTGTGATCTCCTCCCTTGCCTCCCTCAGCAGTCTGGGACACAAATTATCTGGACCTGGAGATTTGTCCACTTTCAAGCCTGCCAACACCTCCAAAACCTCGTCACTCCCTACATCAATTTGCTCAAGAACCTCACAGTCTCTCTCCCCGAGTTCGATACCTTCATCCTCATTCTCTTTGGTGAAGACGGATGTGAAGTATTCATTCAACACTCTACCGATGTCCTCTGGCTCCACCAATAGATTGCCCCCTTGGTCCCTAATGGGCCCTACTCTTTCCCTGGTTATCCTCTTCCCATTGATATACTGATGGAATATCTTGGGATTTTCCCTACTTTTACCAGCCAGAGCTTTCTCATATCCCCTCTTTGCTCTCTTAATTGCTTTCTTAAGCTCCACCCTTCACTTTCTGTACTCCACTAATGCCTCCGCTGATTTGCTTCCCTTGTACCTGCTAAAAGCCTCTCTTTTCCTTCTCATCGTAACCTGAACACCTCTGGTCATCCATAGTTCTCTAGGCTTGTTACTCCTTCCTATCACCCCGGAGGGAACATGTTGAGCCTGTACCCTCCCCATTTTCTTTTTGAACACCCCCCACTGCTCCTCTGTAGATTTCCGCACAAGTAGCTGTTCCCATTCTACCTTGGCCAGACCTTGCCTTATTTTTCTAAAATCTGCTCTCCCCCAATCCAAAACATTTTTTTGCAACTTGTCTATTTCTTTGTCCATAATAAGCTTTGGAAGAGAAGTATGTGGTAAGGGCACACACAGACTCGGGGTAAATTAATATTTACTATTAATATTGATTGGGGAGAAAGACAAAAAACCAAGTGACAACATGACTCAAAGAAGGAAGAATTACCAAGAGAATTTGTGTTGATAGAGCAAAGGCTGGTTGTTTTGCAGTAATTCAGTTACAAACACTGAACCCAATGTTTACAAGTACCTTTGACATTTTTAGTGATGGTTACCCAATGTATGCACACTGCTGTTTTTGGAGGTTAACAACTACCACACAGTGCCAAACACATTACCATAAATCAATGTTATATCTCCAAATTCCAGCCCCAGCCTGATAGTTTAGCAGAGGAATGGCAAGACTCTGACACCAAGGGCAGGATTTTGCTTTTGTTGGGTGGGCTTGGTGGGTGGGCCCGGAACCGGCTGCGAAACAGACTGCCGCCCGTGATCAGGCCCCAACCGCAATTTCATGCAGGTGGGCCAATTAAGGCCCACCCAGGGTGAAATGCGGCTCCATACTGGCTGAGGTGGGCCGAGTGGGTGCCAGGGCTTGTTGGCCACCAGGTCCAATGGCGACCCTGTGGTTGGTTTAAAAGCAGCCCAGGCAACCCGTGGAAGGCTGCCACAGAGGACTTTCCCTGAGCAGTCACTATGGACCCAAGTGCAGCTGGACATGGCAGGCAGGAGGGCAGGTCAGGTGGGCACTCGACTCTCTGATGATTGCTTCGTGGGCCTCCTGGAAGGGGTGGCTTCCAGGAGGGACACCCTTGACCCCAAGGTTGGGAGGAGGAGGCCATCGCCCCTCACCAAGAGGGCATGGGAGCAGGTGGCAGTGCTGGTCAGCAGCCGTGATGTGGTGCGGTGCACTTGGGTGCAGTGCCGGATGTGCTTCAATGACCTGCTGTGCTCAGGAAGGGTAAGTACCGTGTTGGCATGGGTCAGTGTGCAGATGTGTTAAGGTCTGGCCATCTCCCCGTGGACCTCAGGGGTGTTAGGGACTGAATGCCAACTGTCAATCATTCCAGAGCTGGCCAAGGGGGCGAACCCTGGCTGCTTGGACTGAGTGCCTTGCGCTTTGAAGGCCATGTCTCAGATATGCCTTGCCAGGTGCTCCTCAGCTGGGGTTGACCAGGCTTCAATGGTGCTGCAGGTAGATAGTAAACTAATCAATGCTCCTCTGTCCTTTCAGAAGAAGATGGCCAACAACAATATAGAAAGGCCACAGACCGGCAGAGACCCCACTAGACTCCTAATCCTCTCAAGGTATGAACAAGACTCCCTCGATCTTGAGAGCTGGCATGTCTCACGTGCAACCAGGCGTGGAGAGGTAGGGGTGCCAGACGAAGGTAAGAGTGCAGTGCACAGAGGTGAGAATTTCAGCTTGTGCAACCATTCTAGTGTAGTCTTTTCATTGAAGTGAGCCTCAAACCTGGAGTGCCCATTGATCATTGAAAGACAATGCACCATGATGTAGATCTCCATTGTCTCACCAGGGTGCCTGGCATGCACAGTGACAGCGTGATGACTTTAATTAATGACTTGTTCTCCCCTTTAGATTCACCAGCAGGCGTTCAGGCTCCGGACACCGAAGGGCCACCACTGACACCGGAAGACCGGGTGTCATTTGCGCCAGCACGGATACCAGCACCTCAGTGGGCATTACAGCGGTGGCTAGTATCTCAGTGCACATTGGTGAAGGCACTTCACACTTGCTTGAGGTGGAGGCAAAGAATGCCCAGGGCCCCAGCAGCTGGAGAACTGCTGGAGACGAGGACGTGCTCAGTCGAAGGCTGATGATGAGCCTCTGGAGTCGTCCATTAGGTGGCAGATGCCGGATGTCCAGCGAGATGTGTGGGAGGATTTGGCGGAGATACATGAGGGAATGCGTGCCATGGTCTCGGTGATGGAGGATTCCTTGCGGAGCGTGAGCACTGTCTTGATCCTCATGGCCGAGCACACTGCCTCCTCCATTGAGAGACTGGCAACTGTCATGGAGAGGCAGCTCCAGGGACAGAATGAGGGGTTCCTGGAGTTGTGCTCTGACCTACAAGCCCTCACACAGGCAATTACCTCAAGTGGTCAGTGTCAGTGTGGGAGATGGATGAGGCACCCAGTATTCCAGCTAAGTGCCTAAAAATAGTGAGCAGGGAGTTCCAGAGTGACCTCACATTGCCGCATGAGCTGCCTGTCGTCTCTGCGGGCTCCTCTCAGGGCATTCTGGATGATAGCAGCAGATCCCCCGCCCCTCTGCCGGTGACTGTGGCACCTGATGAGTCTGTGGTGACTGGGGAGATGCCAGCCTTGCCACTGGCTGCTCCCTCCCAGGTGGGGCCAGCACAGGCTCCACTAGCCAGAGGACGACCGCCAAGATTACCAAGGCCAACAGGAGAGCAGAGTGAGCAGGCTGTCTCCAATGCCGGTGCCAGCGAGGGGGGAGCACCTGGGCATAGCGCTCACAAATGTATGTTAAAAGGACCATGAGCACAACAGGGACAGGTCACAGGTAATTTTATGTTAATTTTTGTTTACTTTATGTATATTGGTCTGATGTTGAATGCCAGAAAAGTTTCTGTTAAGATTATTGAACTGTCAGAATGACATAAATTGTGTTTTTGTCATCATGGCCTGAGTACGCTTTACTTTTTTATTTTATTGGTGCAGGGAATGCCAGTATGCAATGCTAGACGTAGGTGGCTCTGAACTTTGTTGCACAGGTACTGACTATTCTTTGAGTTCAAATGAAAGTGTCCTTTCAGACATTCGGGATGGAGACGGCAGCCCTGGCATGCATTTGAAACTGATCTTTGGTAGCCTATCTGAAGGAATGTTGGATCAAGATGTCCCTGCCTCCCTGCAGGTTAATGAGGTCTGGCTCCATGCCCTCAGTGTTCTCCTCACCGGGCTCCTCTTTGGACACACTACTGGTCTCATCATCTGTGGCCTGTGGAACTGTGTCAAGATCCTCTTCCTACAGTGGGCACCCCCTTGCCAAAGTCAGATTGTGGAGAGCACAGCATGCAACCACTATCAGTGACACCCACTCTGGGGGGTATTGTTGTGCTCCCCATGAACGGTCCAGGAATCGGAAGCACATCTTGAGAAGGCCTATGATCCTCTCTATCACTGCCGCTATGGAGGCTTGATTCGTATTGTAATGGTTCTTTGCCTCTGTTCTTGGGTGGTGGAAAGGCGTCATGAGCCATCTCTTCAATGGCTAACCCTTTTCACCCAGCAGCCATCCATCCAGTAGGGCTGGAGCACTGAAGAGCCTCGGCACCTGCCAGGGCACCTTGTAGAATCTTGTAGACTTGTAGAATCAGCATCCTGTGATCACACACTATCTGCACGTTCATGGAGTGGAAGCTCTTCTTGTTGACAAAGGCACCCGGCTGACCCGCTGGCGCCTTGAAAGCCACACATGTACAGTCTATTGCACCCTGGACGCGGGGGAAGCCAGCAATCACTGCAAAGCCTCTGGCTGGCTCAGCCTAGCTGGCCTCCTTCATCTGGTAAGAAATAAAGGTCAGTAAACGCCAAACAGAGCTTCTGTCACCAGCTTGATGCAATTGTGGACAGCTGATTGGGAGACTCCAAGCTGATCCCTTACTGACCTCTGGAAAGAGCTGGAGGGATAGAAGTTGAGGGTCACTGTGACCTTCAGAACCATTGACATGGGGTGTCCACCCACAAAGTCAGAGCTGATCTCAGGCCCAATCATCAGGCAAATGGGGGTCATGCTTTCCCTTGAGAGGTGGAGCCCCCTTCAGCATTGCACCTCAGGCATATTGAGGTAGCTGCATTGCCGCATGTAAACAATGACAGCAGAATAGCGGCCTTCTATCTTCTACGGCCCCTCCCACCTTGCTGGCTCTGCGCCCCTGGTGCCTGCGTCTCTCCTCCCACAGGTCTCTCCCCTGGAAGCTGCTTAGGGACACGTGGCCTCCTCTCCCTTCTGCCCCTCTCTTCCTCCTCAGAGCAAGTGCCTCCTGTGGAGATCACAATCCACATTACCAGGGTAACGGGAGGCTGTCTGATACCTGGAGGGGTCCACATGGTCTGAATCCTCCAGGGGCCTGGCAGACAGCAATGAGTCCTGAAATGAAGCCTGGGAATGCTAAGAATGAAGCCCCGAACAGAGATGAAGCTGCCAAGTACCAATAAGCAACCAGCAGCAAACTATCTCCAAAACTCCTCACTACTCACACTGGCAATGCTGCTGACCCTTTTTATCCTGCCCTTGGATGAGGTTTGTGTAAATGTCGGCTCGCCGCCTGCCTGTTTTGCCCATGTGACAAGCAGAAAATTGCACAGGCAAGAAAAAATTGCCGTTAATTGGGCTGTCAAGGGCCTTAAGTTGTAGCTTAATTAATGGTGGGTGCTGCTCTGGCATCCCGTGTGTGCCTGCCGAGCGAAATATTGCATGAGTGTGCGATGATGCAGGGACACCTGCCCAACTCTATCGTGCACTATTTTACTCTTGCTTGGATTGGGCATGTGCCCGGCTGCGGGACAAAAAATTCTGCCCCAAATAAAATTTCTTGACTAATATTCTCACAGCTAGGTTTAGCAAATATAACAGCCCAATCTTTCAGACTGAAAATGATGCGTGACGTTTATGAGGTGGCGAGAGTTGGGTGAGCAGGCATGGGAAAAAAGATAAAAAGGGAACAATGAAGTCCAGGAATGCTACCTTGTTTTTGGTGAAACCTCAGTAAAGAGCAAGAGCCGTTGTCCAAAAGAATAGAAAAATGTGCATTTGTCAGGATAAATGAAGCAGTAATAATTACAAGATGCCAACACTAAGTTTCAAATAGCTGCTGAAATTTTCTATTGTTTTGGAATGATTAAAAAAAAACCTTTTTGATGTTGAAATCCTCCAGCTTTAGGTTTATAGAATTGATATGCAGCCTACCTTTCTTATTTGAGGCTGGTGAAAAGAAAAGAAATACATTGAGATGGACAGGAAAAGCATATAAAAATGGAAATATGGAAGCATAAGCAAATGCCTGATTATAAAGACTTAAAAAAAGAAAGTAAATTAGTTAGCAGTTAGGAGAGGCTGGGCTAAGCCTGTGAACACTAGTTGAAGTATTACTTGAAGTGCACCCATTAAAGTAGTTTTGGGTTCATGATGCTGGAAGGATGCAGCTCCTGTAATCTTTGCTAAACATAGACATAAACATAATCCATTAATGCTTTCTACCAATATTTTATTGAAACTGTTTACCATTAGGCTTCTCAGTGGTGCATTAATTGTACAATAACATTGGGAAGCTATGTAAAATTTATTCATTTGTTCTAGCTAAACTTACTTATTTATAAAAAGGAACAAATAAGCATTTATCATGAGTGATAGATATTTGGTAAATTGCATGCAAATGAGTCTGTTACCTTTGAAAGTGCCTGCTTAGGTTACCTTAGTAACAGATCATTTGCTGTAAAGCCTAAGATTTGTTTGTAGAAAACACATCTATTAGAATTTAATATCGATCAATTTTTGATTCACTAAATGCTCCCATTAACAGGATGTCCATTAGTTGGCACGCACATACAGGCTGCATGGTGTTAACCCCTTGAAGTAATTTTGAGACTGTTAAAAGCGATTAATATGTTTGAAAGGTTTAGGCCTTAATGCCATGGGACAACGTCAACATGTCCTTTAAGGATGCTACTGGAATTTTTAGTGGGAAAACAATGTGCGGAATCATCCCAGATTTGCACTAAGTGTGGTAGTCGGTGGGTAAAGCGACTATGATGACGGGTTTTCACATCGTATCCTCCCAAACCAACCGCATTACTTATGAATTCCCGGGAAACTTGCCGTTTTTTTTGGCGGGCGGGCTCTCATTCACCTGCCATGCCATCACCTCGCTGCTTCATCATGCCAGGCCCCACATTTAAAGTACAGCTGCACTCAGTGCTTCCAGCCCAGGACTGCAGCAAAGAAGACATGGCCCTGAAAGACAAGAAGACTGCAGCTCTCAAGCTCCTTCCCCAGTACAGATCTTGGCCTAGAGCCTCTTCCCTTGCCTGAGGCCACTTCTCCCCCTTCCCCAAGGAATCCCTAGCCCTGTAGCCATTGAAATGCCACCCATATATGGCTATCTGGTAGGTAGAGTCCTACCCATGAGCCTCCCTAAAAGTGATGTGGTGCTGTCTGTGAAGCATGGCACTGATGACTGTGTGTGCTGCCGGAAGCAAGATAGGCAAACAAACCTTGAAGTCCCAAATGAAATGCAGCCTGCCAAGTGCACACCTTATATATGCTGTTGTGAAGCACATTGGCATGTTTTCCCACTGACATGGGCGAACAATCCGGGATGAGTCCAGTGGGCTGGATTTATAATGAAATGCTGATATATTACAATGAGGTTCTCAATGTCTGATGGCGGGGAACGCAGCCCAGCATTGGTGGGTGGAGCGGATGATTGCAAACTGGTTTCATGACATCGTGAAACCGATTTTTGGACTTCTTGCCATATTGTCCGCTCACACCACTGAACACGCCCGACGCCAGTGGGCATGGAAACTCCTGGCCTATGGTTTTACCCTTCCCTGCCCCCTATTGCAAAGAGTTGGTGATCCTCTCTGTGTTTTCTTCTGATTATTTCTATGGTATGGAAGATCTTGCTGCCATGAAAACGGAGCAAGTTTTAACTCTTCATGTGAATTAACCTGACTGGACCAGGACTGAGTTGTGTCCTAGTAACTATGGTGACTCTTCAGCACTGTATATAGCTGGGCAGTCTCTCAACACCGACTTCATTCATTCAGTGCATATATTTTTGTTGTGATTCCATCTTCATGTTACAACCTTATTGTTAATATTTCATCATTCATATTAACTTATTTTAAAAATAAACAGTTAATAACTATGCCCTTCTGATGCTTCAGCAATTTTATCCACTGAGCCTTACAAATCAATTAGTTCCCAGGTTCAAGCCTGGATCTGTGCTTTGAACATGATCTCAGCTGATATCATTAGTTTCCTCCTTTTTCTTATAGCTGCTGTTCCCACACCCCCACCTCCCCTGTTACTGTCACTGACCTGCAGGAAAGGAGGGGAGAAGCTAGGAATGAATTAGAATATCCTCTTTAGGGGTGGAACCTTCTGATTTTTCACCACTTGGAGGAAGCATTGGGAGTGACAAGGGCAAAGAATGTACTCTGGTTGGGGGACTTCAACGTCCATCTCCAAGAGTGGTTTGAGCTGGCCGAGTCCTAAATAATATAGCTGCTAGACTGGGTCTGCAGGAGGTGGCGAGGGAACCAGCAAGAGGGAAAAACAAACGTGATCTAATCCTCACCAATCTGCCTGTGGCAGATGCATCTGTCCACGATAGTATTGGAAGGAGTAACCGCTGCACAGTCCTTGTGGAGATAAAGTCCCATCTTCACACTGAGGTTACCGTCTATCATGTTGTGTGGCACTACCACCGTGTTGAATGGAATAGATTTTGAACAGACCTAGCAACTCAAAACTGGGAATCCATGAAGCGCTGTGGGCCATCACCAGCAGCAGAATTGTATCCAACCACAACCTGTAACCTCAAGGTCTGTAATATCCCCCACTCTACCATTACTACCAAGCCAGGGGATCAACCCTGGTGTCATGACAAGATATTAATGTCTATAATGTTATTGAAATTTATTTTTGAATTGGAATTGTAGTAGGGTCTGTGTCTATGTGTTTGTGTGTGTCTTAATTGGATCAAAGCCAGCTAGTCTGGGTACTTTGATGTATAGTAGTCTTGCAGTGTTATTTAGATAAATGTAAGGAGAAGAAGGTAAAGTGCAACTTACAGTTTTAAATAAAGCATTCAAAAGAATGGGTAAAATCTTGCACCTAGCTGTGAGATGACAAACAATGTGTTTATATTACTAATAAAATTAGTGGGATGAAAATGTTATTGTTAGAAGATGTGATGTTAAAAGCCTAGGATACCATGGAAAGTTTACATTCAAAGGGGAAGCTAGGTATAAACAGAAAGGAGTTTGTGTATGTAAGTCAGAGGCATTTAAGATCTAACCAGCTTGTAAGGAACCAAACTGCAAGAAACCTCATTTTGAATTTGTGAGGTAAAATGTGCTTTGCCTGGTGTCTGTTTAAAGTCCATGGATTATTGTTGCCTTGGTGAAGATTTACCTATGAGTGATTAATTCAGGGATTTGTTAAAAAGTTATTATGGTAGTAACTTGCAGACATGTGTATGTGTTTAACTTGTTAAACTAGTAAATGTTTAGTTTTATACAAAAGCTCTTTTGAGGCTCAGTGGTCTTATTCCTGAATTCAGAGTTGCACCTCAAACATACCAATTAAAAATATAGGTTATGACAGTTGTTTAAGTTTCCCTCTGGGATTTAAATAACGCAGCCTTTACCAACTGTTGTGTCATAACAATGGGGCCTCTTGGTGGGATAATATTTATAATTCCTAGATTGGTTTGGAATTGGTGAATATTAAGGTTACGAGTATGAGAAGCACTTTGAATTCAGGAGTTGGTGAGGTTTTTTCTGTAAGCGGTAAGACTGCAAGATGGCTTTGGCAATTGATAAGACTTTTCTGGAAGTAGAAGATATAACTCTGATTGGGTTACAAAACATATCCAAGGATAAGTTAACAGAGTTGGTGGATACATTACAATTGGTGTTGCCTGCTAGGAAAGCAGATATAATTATAGGTATAGCACAGCATCTACAGTTGGAAGTAACACATGATACTAGTGAGTCGCAGCTAGAGATAGTGAGACTTCAGTTACAAATGAAAGTGCTTGAGCTTGAACAAGCAAAGGAACTGAAAAGGCTTGAATTTAAAGCAAGGAAAAGACAAAAGGCATTTCAAAGGGAGCAAGCAGAAAGGCAGAAGATAGAAAGGAAGCTGGAACTGGAATTTCAGGCAAGAGAGAAGGATAAAGAAAGAGAGGCAAGGGAAAGAGAGAAAGAAAGAGAAAGAGAATACCTGCTTAAAAGGCTGGAAGTTAAAAAAGAGATCTCAGATTCTGAGGAGCGATTTGATAATGAAAAACCTGTAACCTAAAATCCAATAGGGAGATGTTTAAATTTGTACAAGCTCTTCCAAAGTTTGAAGAAAAAGATGTTGATGCATTCTTTATTTCACTTGACAAGCTAGCTAAACAGATGAAATGGTTACATTGTTGTTGCAATCCAGGTCGGTGGGTAGAGCGCATGAGGTATATGTTTCGCTATCTGAAGAGGTGAATTATGATGAGGTGAAAAAGGATATTTTGAGTGCATATGAGTTGGTTCCTGAGGCATACAGGCAGAAATTTAAAAATATGAGAAAACAGCCTGGGCAAATTTATATTGAGTTTGAGAGAGTAAAACAAAGTAATTTTGACTGGTGGATACAGGCATTAAAATAGAGACAACATATGCAGCTCTTAGGCAGGTAATTCTTTTGGGAGAATTTAAAGATTCAATTCCTTCGGTAGTGAGAACTCATGCGGAGGAACAGAGGCTTGATTCTGTAAGGCAAGCAGCAGAGATAGCTGATGATTATGAGTTCGTTCATAGATCTAAACCTTTTCTCTGTCACCCTTTTAAACCAGAAAAGGATAGCAAGTGGAAAGGTGAAATGAAGGTAGATAGTCAGGGAAGAGAAGGAGTAGCTAGAAATTCCCAGGAAGTTTTTTTTCAGAATAAAAAAGGAAGGTGCTGAGGGTAGGAATGACATTCGAAAATTGAGGTGTTTTCATTGTAATAAAGTGGGGCACACAAAGTCAGCATGTTGGAAATTGCAGGGAAAATCTGTTAGAATTATTGGAGTGCAGAAAAGTCCTGCAAGTAAAAGTACCGTGGGTTCTGAGATTCAGGCACAGGTGGTGTGTGTACAGGTAAAACAGGAAAAATCAGTGATCAGTACAGAAGTGGGAATATGTTCACAATTTACCCAAGAGAGTTCTGATGGGCAAATTGCAGAAATGTTTAAAGAGTTTGTGTGTGAAGGGAAAGTCTCTCCATGTGTACAGGGTGGAGTACGTAAAAGCAAAATAGTGTGCATGCTGGAAATCTGAAATAAAAACAGAAAATGTTGGAAAAACTCAGCAGGTCTGACAGCATCTGTGAAGAGAGAAAAACAAAGTTAGCATTTCAAATCTGCATGATCCTTCTTCAGAGCTGAAGAGAAGTGGAAATATGATGAAATTTTTATTGTTTAAGGGGTGGGGGTGGGGAGGTGGAGCTGGATAGAAGACCAGCGATAGATGGGGACAAAGGAGGGATTGACAAAGATGTCATGAACTAAAGGGCAAAGGGATTGTTAATGGTAGTGATTAGTGCTAAAAAAAGTGGTGTAAAGGTAAGAAAACAGATGTGATTATAGCAGAACAAGGAGAGCATTGTGTGAAAGAACATCCCGAAACAAGTGACAGATAGCCCTGTAGGGGATGGGGTGGGGGGAGAGGGGAAAGGATAGAAAATGGGATAAAAAAGGAGATAAAACTACAGATAAATGAATAAAAATAAAAATAAAACAAGTGGATAAAAAATAAAAATTAATGTAGAAGAAAGGGGATAAAAAAAGGGGTGAGGATGGAGGAGAGAGTTCATGTTTCCATGTTGAACTCAATGTTAAGTCCAGGAGGCTGTAAGGTGTCTAATTGGAAGATGAAGTGCTGTTCCTCCAGTTTACATTGAGCTTCACTGGAACATTGCAGCAGGCCAATGATAGACATGTGGGCATGAAAGCAGGGTGATGTGTTGAAATGGCAAGTGACCGGAAGGTCTGTGTCATGTTTGCGGACAGACTGGAGGTGGTCTCCCCAATGTAGAGGAGACCACATTGGGAACAGCGGATGCAGTAGACCAAGTTGAAGGAGATGCAAGTGAAGTGCTGCTTCACCTGAAAGGAATGTTTCGGCCCTTGGATGATGAGGAAGGAGGAGGTAAAGGGGTAGGTGTTGTACCTTCTGTGATTGCATGGGAAGGGGATGAGATGTTAGGGTGAATTGAGAAGTGGACCAGGGTGTCATAGAGTGAATGGATCCTATGGAATGCTGACAGGGTGGGGTGAGGGGAAGATGTGTTTGGTGGTAGCATCATGCTGGAGTTGGTGGAAATGATCCTTTGAATGCGGAGGTTGGTGGGGTGAAAAGTGAGGACAAGGGGTCCCTATTATGGTTCTGAGAGGGAAGGGAAGGTTTTTCTCTCTCCACAGATGCTGTCAGATCTGCTGAGTTTTTCCAGAATTTTCTGTTTTTTTTGGAGTAGGTAAAGATGTTCAAATTTTGAGAAGCACAGGGGCTAGTCAATCCTTAATGTTGTGAGATAGTAACCTTTGTTGTTCAGAGGGAGCTTTGCAGGACCGGGTGATAATAAATGGGGTATATGGAGATGCTAAACCTATGCCCTTATAGAAAATAAATATAAAGAGCAAATGGAAGACAAATTAAGTTATTGTTGGAGTAGTGGAAAAATGCCCATTGCAGTGGTTCAATTTATTTTGGGTAATGATATAGCTGGGTCACAGATTTGGGTGATGCCTATGGTAGTTGTGCAGCCTGTAGAAGTGGTTTCAACAGAGGTGTTACAGGAGGAGGATCGTGGATTATTTCCAGATTGTGTGATAACGAGATCACAGGTTCATAGGTTGAAATAAGACAGACAAGAAGAGCAGGCAGTTCAAAAGCAAGAAAAAGGTATTGAAGTCCAATTAGCTGGCAGTGTGTTTCATAACATTGTTCAGAGAGAGACAAGACTGGACAATTCAGCTGAAGTTTTTAACTCAAGGTAGTTAATTGAGTTGTAGCAAGAGGATATGCAATTACAACAGTTATGTCAGGCAGCTTACTCAGAAACAGAGGCAAAATGTATTCCAGAATGTTATTACCTTAAGTGTGATATTTTAATAAGAAAATGGAGGCTGAATCATATCTCAGCAAATGAAAGCTGGAGGAAGGTGCATCAGATTGTTATCCTATTAGATTATAGAAATGAGATACTGGGGATTGCTCATGAAAT
Organism: Carcharodon carcharias; assembly: GCF_017639515.1. Taxonomy (NCBI): domain Eukaryota; kingdom Metazoa; phylum Chordata; class Chondrichthyes; order Lamniformes; family Lamnidae; genus Carcharodon; species Carcharodon carcharias. Next base: position 51,138,378 of record NC_054486.1, read on the forward strand.
TCCAATGGGAGGACATCTAGGAATTAGGGAAACATAAGAAAAGATAAAGAGGTTTTTTTTTGGCCAGGATTGCATAGGGATGTAGTCAAATTCTATAGAATAGACCACACATGTCAGGTAACAGGGAAATCATAAGCAGTAATTAAGCCAGCGCCTTTAATCCCAATACCAGCATTTGAAGAACCTTTTACCAGGGTAATGATTGATTATGTAGGACCCCTCCCTAAGACTATGGCCAGGATTTTCTGGTCCTGTCATGGGTGGGACCTGCTGCAGGTGAGGTGGCATCCCAGTGAGAAGTCCATTGACATGTAGCAGGACCGGAAGATCCTGGTGGCAGGCCTATTCAGAAAATCCCACCTTAAAAGTGGAAATCAGTACTTCCTAACAATAATGGATGTGTCTGCCAGGTTTCATGATGCGATACCTTTAAGAACGGTTACAACTAAGAAGGTTGTGGAGGAGTTAACTAAATGTTTTTTACATGATATGGTTTACCTAAGGAAGTACAATCAGATCAGGGTTCAAATTTCATGTCACAGCTATTTATGGAAGTAATGAATAGTTTGGGGATAAAACAGTTTAAGTCAACAGCTTACCATCTGGAGTCATAAGGGGCTAAAAACTATGATAAGAGTGTAGTGTCAGGATTATCCACAAGATTGGGTTAGAGGAATTCTATTCTTGTTATTTGCTATTGGAGATGCTCCTAATGCATCAACTGGTTTTAGTCCTTTTGAATTAGTTTATGATCATGAGGTAAGGGGACCACTGAAATTGATGATTACATAATGTTCAGCACCACTCATGACTCCTAAGATACTGAAGCAGTCCATGTCCGAATGCAGCAAGACTTGGAAAATATCAATGCTTGGGCTGATAAGTGGCAAGTAACATTCACGTCACACAAATGCTAGAGAATGACCATCTCAAACAAGATAGAATCTAACCATAGCCCCTTGACATTCAATGGCATTACCATTTTTGACTCCTCCATTATCAACATCCTGGGCATTACCATTGAGCAGAAACTGAACTGGACTAGCCGTGTAAATCCTATGGCTACAAGAGCAGGTCAGAGGCTGGGAATCTTGCGGTGAGTAACTCACCTCCTGACTCCCCAAAGCCTGTTCACCGTTTACAAGGCAGAAGTCAGGAGTGTGATGGAATACTCCCCACTTGCCTGGATGAGTGCAGCTCCAACAACACTCCAGAAGCTTGACACCATCCAGGGCAAAGCAGCCCACTTGATTGGCACCCCATCCACATTCACTCACTCCACCGATGATGCACAGAGGCAGCAGTGTTTACCATGTACAAGAGGCACTCCAGGAACTCACCAAGGCTCCTTAGACAGGACCTTCCAAACCCACGACCACTATCATATAGAAGGACAAGGGCAGGGGATAGATGGGAACACCATCACCTGGAAGTTACATTCCAAGCCACTCACCATCCTGACTTGGAAATATATCGCCGATCCTTCACTGTCGCTGGGTCAAAATACTGGAACTCCCTCCCTTACAGCACTGTGGGTGTACCTGCACCACATCGGCTGCAGCGGTTCAGGAAGGCAGCTAACCACCACCTTCTCAAGGGCAACTAGGGATGGGCAATAAATGCTGACCTAGCAAGCAACGCCCACATCCCATGATTGAAAATAAAAAAAATTGTGCTATAGTGGCTCTGTAGGTGCATTGCTGCTGACCTGCTCCTGGTTGTATGCATTCAACCTCAACATTTCCCATGGCAACAGCAGAGTGCCTCCCCATGAACTTCATCCTTAATGTTTGGATTTCCTGTCAGTGCCTCTTGTGGGCGTTGTGCCCAAGGTTGCACTCTCATTTCCAAACATCCCCAGTATTTAACTCCTATTTTACATGGGCATACGCAACACTCAGGTCTCAATGGTGCCAAACCAGACCAGTGCAGCTCACTATGTGGAATTTTGGGGACACAGCTTTGTTGCTTCCTTTAAAGGCATTTTCCCTAGTATTTTCCCCTGTTTGTTACATTAAAGAATTCATTAAATAAGCTATGGCTTTGTGGTAACTGAGGGTATAGCCACTCCTGCTGTCTGTCAGGGGTCATGTGATGCTCTGTTAAGGCTCTGACCAGTGAGCCCTCAGTGCGGGCAATCCAGTGGGGGGGTGGGGGGAGGGGGGTGGGGAGGTTGGTGTGGGGCTTCCTGATCCATGTTCTTGTTAATCGTAGATGCACATTCTAAACAGATGGATGTAAGTGAAGTCAAGTCGCAAATGTCAAACGCAATGATAGAGAAGCTATGTCACAGTTTCAGCATACCTGGCCTACCTGAAATCATTGTTTCAGGTAATGACACCACTCTTACCAGCACAGAGTTTCAGAAATGTATGCATCTTAATGGAATCAGACATAATACAACAGCCCCTTACCATCCCTCATCGAATGACCTAGCTGAGAGGGCAGTACAAACTTTTAAGGCTGGTATGAAAAAGCGGTCGGAAGGCACTCTGGAATTTCGAATTTCCCACTTTCTTCTCAGTTGCCATACAAACCACATTCGACTATGGGTTCAACACCATCTGAATTATTGATGAAATACGTACACGGTTACATCTAGTGTTTCCATATTTAGAGGGGAAGGTGGAGCATAATCAGAGTAATCAAAAATTGGACCACGATATGCACAGCAAAGTTCACACATTCACTGTAGGTGACATGATATTCGTGCAAAATTTCGGCAGTGAACCCTGTTAGGCTCCTGGAACCATTGTCTCAGAGACTGGTCCATTATCTTTCCAAGTACAAGTGCGAGACAGAATCATCCATAAGCACATAGATCATATTCATGCCAGAGGGACATTCCAACAACCAACCATTCCGCCTGTGATTAATGTCGAACTGTCAATTCCTTAGGTGATTGATCGACCTAGAATAGACATGCCCAATGTCTCTGTCAAGCTGGCAAACTCTAAAGTGCCACGGTCCAATGATATGTCTCATGCTGCAGTTCCAGATTCTGTTGATCCTGTTGAGGAATCTCAAGTGGTAGAGCTACGCCACTCTAGCTGTATACGGAGAGCACTTCAGAGACTTGATCTTTAATCACATGAAGTTATATATATGTATATGTTGTTGGATGTTCAAATGTTTCCCTGTCAATAGAATTTGTAAAAAAACTAAAGGGGGAGGAAATGTGGTAGCTGAGGTTATAGCCCTTCCTGCTGTCTATCAGAGGTCATGTGCTGTTCTGTTAAGGCTCTGGCCAGTGGGCTCTAAGTGAAGGCAATCCGGGGGATTGGGTGGTTGGTGCTTCCTGACGACAGTCCTGATCGATTGTGTAGCGCCTGTAAATCTCTCTGTAATAAAGTTTAGCTGTTTCTTGTTGAAACCTGTCTGCTCCGTCGAGCCATTAGAGGTCGTCGTTAAAAATAACCCACACAAAAAATATTGGCAATCGTCATCCGGAATTTAACTTAATATGACAGGGAGTTTGAGCATGGTAAAATGGAGTTGGCTATTATTTTTACGATAATGGTGCTTTACCCTTCAGGTTCAGATAGTAACACAGGAAAAGCACATATACCCGTTTAACTCTCCTAAGCATGAAGAAAAGTGCTGCAAAAATATAAATTCTGTCTGTATTTCCCTTGTGTAACTAACCCACGGTTGTGGTCTATCTAGCGTACACCTCTGAAATGTACCCAGGAAAAATAAATCTATTGAATTCTTGTCTCTAATGATTTTTGTTTAAAATGAAAATAAATTGTAAAGTACATCAGAAAAAAATATCCTCACTAATTAATGAGGCTATTTCTAATCAAGCCTGTAATTCAGAAAGGTCACTTGTCCTCTGCAACTAGAAAAATCACTTATTGCATTCTAACTTGCTCCTTACATTTCAAAATATTTCAGTTGTGCAGAGCTCATGGCTGTTACACACATGACAAGTTGATATAAGCCAGAGCTCCAGTATAAGCTTCCTGATAACGATAAAATAAAAATTTAATTAATCAAAGAAAAATAGTGTGTTGCTGCTAAAAGAAAGATTTCATATTCTAAATTTTAGGCAGCCATTTTTAAGCAGCATTAATTATTGCATTGTAAAGGCAGACTCGTATTTAACATACACACTTTTAATGGAATAACTTAAAAATTGAATCACTATTTATTTAATGTGATTTCAAATAAAATGAAACAGAAAACTATCGAATCAATAGTAAAGTATTGATTTTTTTATGAAGAGGAAGAAAGCTGTAAAATTTTAAATGGGCAGAACCACAGCTCACTTTAAATTAATTCTGTTTAAAAAAACACAATTTTCAGCAATAATGCTGGACTACTGTGTATCTCACAGCAGGAGGGAGCACTCATGAAACAGGTTTCATTCCCAGAAGCACTTCTGTTACTCACTGATTTTGTAACAGCATTGAAAGCAACTTTGAAAAAAAGAACCCACAGCTCATTCTATCCAATTCTCTAAGTTAAAAATGGAAACAGGAGGCAAGATTGATTGAAAAATATGCAAGTATGAAGTATGACGCAGAACCTTAAACTTGAAAATGTATGTTTATCTGTACATAGCAATAAAGAGATAGGGAAAATTTTCTTTGATGATCACACTCAAAATGACATGTAACTGGCTAAGGATGAGGTGATGTCGGGCTTGGAATGTTCCTACTTCCTGTCATAATTACCATAATTACCTTGGGTATGGTAGCATGGTAGTTATGTTACTGGGCTAGTAATTCAGAGGTCTGGATTAGTAACCCAGAGACACGAGGTCAATTCCCACCTTGACAGCTGGGGAATTTAAATTCAGTTAATTAAATAAATTAGAATAAAAAGTTAGTATCAGTAAGTGGTTTTGCCACAGGATAATGTTATGCATCAAATGCAGTTGCCGCTGGCCAGTTTAAAGAGGGAATTGAATACCTAAGGCTCTCCTGCCTACACACAGTCTCTGTATCATCAAGACCTTCTCGCAATGACACACAGGCATCAGGAATCCAACTGCCCTAGGCATAAAACTGGGTGGGGTGGGGTGGGGGGGTGGATCCTGAAGGAACCTTAGCCCCAGGGCTGCGATATATACAGGCCTACCAGTGTGTGTACATGCCCTGGCATCCATCAAGCAGGTCCCAGCTATGGGTCAAATGGTACCCGCTGCCAGCTTAGGTGAGGCAATGGCACTGGAGTGGAGTTCAAAGGTGACTGGCGATCCCTTTAAACAAGCACCTTCCAGAAACACCTGCAACCGAGCGGGCTGCAGACATGGGGTTCCCGTCCTTCCTCATCTATCAGGTAGAGAGGGAGATGCAGATGCTGGGCAAGTCAGTGTTCCCAAATCCTGCCCAGGCTTTGCAGCCAAAAAACAAATGGCCAATCATCAGTGATGGTGACCACAAAACTACCTGATTCTCATAAAAGGCCTTCTGCTCCATGGATGACCTTTGGGGAAGGAAATTTACTGTGCTTTCTAGGACTCGTCCATGTGTGACAGCAGGCTCACAGCAATGTGGTTGACTCATAACTGCCCACTGAAGTGTCCAAGCCAACCACTCAGTTGTAACAAGCTGCTACAAAATGGTACAATAAGAATAAAAGCAGACGGACCCCCTAGCACTGACCTAGGTACTGGACCTGTACATGACAAAAGCACATTTTTAAACATTTACTCTTTCATGGGATGTGTGTGTCACTGGCAATCGTTGCCCATTCCTAACTGCCTTTGAACTGAGTGGCTTCTTAAGCCTTTTCAGAGGGCAGTTATGAGTCAACCACATTGCTGTGGGTCTGGAGTCACATGTAGGCCAGACCAGGTAAGGATGGCAGATTTCCTTCCCTAAAGGACATTAGAGAACAAGGTGGTTTTTCACAATAATCAATGACAGTTTAATGGTCACCATTACTGAGATTAACTTTCAATTCCAGATTTTATTAAGTAAATTTAAATTCCATCAGTTGGCATAGTGGGCTTTGAACCTGTGTCCTCAGAGCACCAGCCTGGCCACTGGATGACTAGTCTAGAGAGTTTTAGCACAGGCAAGTCAAGAAGCGGCTTGACATAATCATATTCACAGAATTATACCTTACAGCCAATGTCCTAGACTCCTCCCTCACCATCTCTGTATATATCCTGTCCCGGAAGCAGGACAGACACACCAGAGGCGGGGGTACAATGGTAATACCATTGGGTGGGAGTTCCCCTGAGAGTCCTCAGCTTTGACACTGGACCCTATGAAGTCTCAAGGCATCAGCTCAAAAATAGACAAGGACACTTTCCGTCGATTATCACCCAACATCCTCTCTCAATTGGTAAATCAATACTCCTCCATGTTGAACACCACTAGGAAGAAGCACTGAGCATAGCAAGTGCATAGAATGTACTCTGGGTGGGGGACTTCACTGTCCATTGCCAAGAGTGGCTCAGTAGCACCACTACTGACTGAGATATGAAGTCCTGAAGGACAAACCTACCAGATTGGGCCTGCAGCAGGTGGTGAGGGAACCAACAAGAGGAGGACTTAATCTTGTCCTCACCAATCTACCTGCCACAGATATATCAGCCCATGACAGTATTGGTAGAAGTGACCACTGCACAGTCCTTACGGAGATGAAATCCTGTCATCACATTGTGGATACCCTTCATTGTGTTGTGTGGCGCAACAACTCTGCTAAATGGATAGATTCAGAAAAAAATCTAAAAGTTCAAAACAGGGCATCCATGAAGCTGTGGGCCAACGGCAGTAGAATTGTATTTAGCACAATTTGTTAGATCATGGCCCAGCATATCTCACTCTACCATTACCATCAAGACAGCGAACCAACCCTAGTTCAGTGAGGAGCGCAGGAAAGCATGCCAGGAGCAGTACAGACATAACTAACAATGAGGTATCAATTTGATGCTGCTACAGCACAGGACTGGGTGCCTGTTAAACAGTGGAAGCAACATGCAATAAGACAAAGCTAAATGATCCCAAAACCAAGCGATCAGGTCAAAGCTCTGCAGTCTTACCCTGCCAAATTCAGTCATGAGCGAACAACTAAGCGGACGAGGAGGGTCCATGGATATTTCCATCCTCAATGACAGCAGAGCCCAGCACATGAGTGCAAAAGGCAAGGCTGAGGCATTCGCAACAATTTTCAGCCAGAAATGCTGAGTGGATGATCCATCTTGGTCTCTCTCTGAGATCCTCACCATCATATATGGCTGTCTTCGGTCAACTCAAATCATTCCATGTGACATCAAGAAACACCTGAGGAAATGGATATGGCAAAGGCTGTGGGCCCTATCACCATCCTGACTAATGTGGAAAACTTGTGTTTCAGAACTAGCTGGGTCTCCAGCCAAGCTGTTTCAGCACAGGTACAACATCTGGGCATCATTGGCATCTGGGCAACAAGTTGGAAAATTGCCTTTTCAAAAAAAGTAAGACAAATCCAATTCAGCCAATTGTCACCTCATCTGCCTTTTCCCATTGACAGTGATATCAAGTGATACTTAGTCACCAATAGCTTACTCACTAATGCTCAGTTTGTCATTCAGCTTTAGATCTCATTATAACCTCAATTGGTCCAAACCTGGATAAAAGAGCTGAATTACAGAGGTGATGTGACAGTGAATGCTCTTAACAACAAAGCAGCCTTTGAATGATTGTGGCATCAAGGACCCTGAGCAAAATTGAAGTCAAGTGCTGGAATCATACATATCACAAAAGAAGATGGCTGTCATGCTGGAGGTCAATCATATCAACCCCAGAGCATTGCTGCTGGAGTTCCTCAATGTAGTGTCCTAGGCCCAACCAACCTTAGCTGCCTCATCAATGACATTCCCTTTATCATAAGGTTGGAAGTCAGGATGTTTGTTGATGATTGTGCAGTGATCAGTATCCTATGCAACTCATTAGATAATGAAGAAGTTTGTGCCTACATTCAGCAAGACCTGAACAGCATTTAGGCTTGCGCTGTGAAGTGGCAGGTGGCATTCGCATCACACAAGTGCCAGACAATGAACTTCTCCAACAAGGGAGAATCTAACCTTCTTCTCTTGGCATTCAACAGAATTACCATTGCTGACTTCATGATCATCTACATCTTGGGGTTACCATTGACCAGAAACTGAACTAAACCAGCCACGTAAATACTGTAACTACAAGAACTCGTCAGAAGCTGGGTATTCTGTGGCAAGTAACTCACTCCTGCCACCCCAATGCCTTTCAATCACATGTAGGGTACAAATTAAGAGTTGACGCCTGGATGAGTGCAGCTCCAACAAAATTCAGAAAGTTCGACACTGTTGAGGACAAAGCAACCCACTTGATTGGCATCTCTTCCACCACCTTAAACAGTCACTTCCTCCACCAGTGGCACAGTGTGGCAACAGTGTGTAGTATGTACAAGATACACTGCAGCAACCTATGAAAGCATCTTCAGCAGCACCTCCCAAATAGACATCCTCTACCACTTGGAAGAACAAGGGAACACCATCACACTAAGTTCCCCTCCAAGTTACGCACCACCCTGGTGTGGAAATAGATCACTGTTCCTTCATTGTCACTGGATCAAAATCCCAGACCTCCCTACGTGACAACACTGTGGATGTACCTACAACTAACGACAGCAGTGGCTCAAGAAGGGCAATTAGGAATGGGGAATGAACGCTGGCTTTGTCAGCGATGCCCACGTCCCATGAATGAATAAATTAAAAACAAAGATTATTAAGGCTGCCATATGGAAAGTTGCAGCAAACACCGAAATGGAAGGCCCTTAAAGCAGTCTCCTTTCCCTTCAGAGCCCCAACAAACCTACCTGTGGAGATCTTGGTTTTGGCCAAGGCTTACAGTTGGGATTCTTATGATGTCCTGTGGAGGTATTCTGCCTGTTTATTTCTCTCTTTGGAGCTTCTGGTGTTGTAGTGGTACTCTGGTTGCAGAATACTGGAGTTTCTTAGCTGCACTGGTGAGTTTTTGTTGATGGTTGGAATATTACTGGAAGCATCTCAAGTGAGCCATCAGCTCAGATAATTGATCATAGCTGGGGCTGGCTGAAGCCTGTTCCACCAAAATTCCATCAGGAAGAAGAGAATACAGGCCAAAGGGTATTTCAGTTCTTTATGTTTGGGAACAACATTTAAAACAAAAGCTGAAGAGAACAAAGTAAACATTTTTTGTGCGAGTACAAGTAATGACATTCATGAAGCAGGCAATGATTTTCTATCAACAAATGAATGGCTAACCAGCTCTATTGGATAATGAATAATGAATAATGTATAATGAATAGATGTCAGATTTGGCTTCCTCTGGTTTTTCAATGAGACGGATTTCGCGATTTTTGCCTTTGTTTTTAAAATGCTGTCTCAGCCTATCTTTAAGTGCTACATTATATGACTATTGCGGTGCCAGAAAAACATTCAGGGCAGAATTTTCCCCCCCGTTGGGGGGGACGTTCAGGAGCGGGCGGGTGGAGGTGTGCCTCGGATTGGCGCTCCTAATCAGAGTCACGCCGCCATTTTATGTGGGGGGCCAATTAAGGCCTACCCAGTGTGACGTCTGCAAAGAAGCGCTATGCGCTCCCTGTGCAGGCGGTGGGGGGGGAGGGGGGAGCTGGGGAGGAGGGTATTCCCGGAGCCGAGAGTGCGCTGTTTCACACATGCACGCCAAAGAGTGCACTCATCTCCCTGAGGCTAAGAGCTGCCTCAGGGAGATCAGCTACAAATTAAAAAATGTTAGAAACAGAGAAAAAAAATTCCCTGACATGTCCCTTCATGTGACACTGTCACATGAGTTGGGACCTGTCCATCACTTTCAGTTTCACTTTTATTAAAAATTTATAAACATACATGAAACCTCATCCTGCCCGTGGATGAGGTTTCATGCTTTTTCCAATGCCTGCCAGGGCTCCAGGCCTGCCCGCCAATCTTAAGGTTGGACGGGCAGGTCCACTAATTACATTCATTACTTTGTCAATGGCCTCAATAGGCTGTTGACAGGCCGGCGGGAGCACAGCTGATTCGGCTGAGCTCCCGCTGGCCTGAAAATTGAAATGAGGCGGGGTGTCGGGAGTTCCGCCCGACGTCATCTCGCATCATTTTACGTGTTGGCGAGTGGGCCCCGTCCCCCACTCGCCGAAACGGGAAGCCTGGCCTCAATATTCCTGAACTGTTGATCGCCTGCAGACTGCCTGGATGCATTTCTGTCATTAACGTCGCGGGTTTTCACTACAGTACTGTTGTTCTTCAATAGTCTGTACGTAGTGGGCGTTCCCTGCCTTTCTGCGGAGTCTAACCTTTTAGCACCTTTTGCTGACAGCCCTTCCCACCCTACAAGATGGACAGCGACATTTTGTGTACCTTTTATTGCCTCTGAGCCTCTCAGCACTCTCCATGGCTGCTGCCAATTCTAATGCCTTACTGAAGTCTAGATTAGTTTCAGATAGCAATCGCTTTTGAATAGCGTCGTCCCCGATTCTGCATATTAATCGGTTTCTTAACATGTCATTAATTGAAGTTCTAAACTCACAATATTCTGTAATTCCTTCAAAACAGCTATGTAGCCAGTGATTGTCTCTCCTGGAAGCCTATTGCTCGAATTGAATTTAAAACACTGCATAGTGACTGAGGGCTTTGGCTTCAGGTGGTTTTTGACAATATTTACTAACTCGGCAAAAGTCTTCGTATCCGGGTGTGTTGGGTGACGGGAGGCTGTGGATCAGCCCATAAATTTTGCTCCCGAATGTGGACAAAAGAATCACCCTCTTCTTGTCCTCCCCCACGATGTCATTAGCGGTAAAGAAGAACGCTAGGCATTCAAAGTCATCGGAAACTGAGTCAAATGGTTCAAGATGCCCAAACTGCGGCATACCCAATGATTAAGGAGACTGTGCTTTCAAACAGCTTTCAACGTAGTGGTGAAGTAACATAGCTGGCTTACCACAGCTTTCTTGATTGCCGTCAATTGATCCAGTTTATCCTCGTCGCCAGTTTTATGTTTTTGGTTATCGGGTTCGCTTTGCCCAGTGAACATGAGCTGCATCCTTGATATTAACACATTGGTTGGTGCTTGAACAATATAGGCAGAGAGACCGATTAACTGAACGAACACTGGTGCCTTATTGGAACTAGGAACAGAGCACTAACACAATGTGTGTTCCTTCAAACACCTCCAGCTCTAGGCTTCCAGTTACCCAAGAAGCCCCCGCTGTGTAGTGATTGGTCAATACGGTCACATGGCCAACTAACTACATTCTCTTAAAGGTACACTCCACTTTACAACAACTGTGAACCCACACCCCCTCCCCCCAAGATTTGTCTGCTCCCCCTCACAATCAAACCCTGCCCCCAACCATCTCTCGGTATGTTGGCATCTTCAACTAATCTCTCTCCAACTAAAACCTCTCCCTCCCTCCCTATCTATTCTTCTGTATCCTTTGCAGCTGGCTTTCTCACCTGATACTTCTTGTATTAAGCCTACCAATCAGGCTGCTTGCTTGGTGGAAAACCTGGGGAAAAATCGGGAAAAGCCATGTTTTCTGGTTTCCCGTTCATAACTCTTAATCAAGCAATGTGATATATCAAAGGCATGTCGAGAGAGATGGTGATGAAATCAAGCTGAGTGTGTCAGTGTACATGTAGACTGTGGTGTTGTGTTTTCGTATAACATCACCAAGGGGAAGTATGTAGATGAGAAATAGGAGGGGGCCAAGAATACCTCTATAGGGAACTCCAGATGTAATGGTATGGGAGGAGGGAGAAAGTTAACATTCTTATAGACCTTTAAAGAAATATTTGGTTCCTTCAACAAACTTTGCTATCATATTTCGTAGTTGCCTTTTCCTTCTGTAATACAATTGAACATTAAGGGCTTTACATGTCCTTGAAATATTTCTTCTTATCAATTTAACTCACACCTTATTAATCAGTAATCTCATTAAAATAGTAATTTTTTTAACCTACTGAAGTATTTTAGCATGGCCTCGAGCTTCCTGTTGGTTGTCATTTTAATTCTCCACCTTGCTCTGACTCTGACAGCAAAGAGACCTGGGTGTATATGTGCTTAAATCATTGAAGGCGGCAGGACAGGTGGTGAGACCAGTTAAGGAAGCATACAGTATCCTGGGCTATATTAATAGGGGCATTGAGTACAAGAGCAAGGAGGTTATGCTGAGCTTATATAAGACACTGGTTAGACCTCAGCTGGAGTATTGTGTACAGTCCTGGGTGCCACATTATAGCAAGGATGTGAACACATTGGAGACAGTGTAGAAGAGGTTTACAAGAATGGTTGAGAAGAGATGAGAAACTTGAGTTATGAAGATAGGTTGGAACGGTTGAGACTGTTCTCCTTGGAGAGGAGAAGGCTAAGAGGAGATTTGATAGAGGTGTTCAAAATCATGAGGGGGCTGGGTTGAGTAGATAGGGAGAAACTATTCCCACTTGTCAAGGGATTGAGAATGAGAGGGCATAGATTTAAAGTGATTTGCAAAAGGAGCAAATGTGATGTGAAAAAAAACTTTTTCACACAGAGTTTTTCAAGTCTGGAATGTACTGCCTTCAAGAGGCATTCAAGAGGTTAATAGATGATTATTTGAATAGAAACAATGTACAGGGGTATGGAGAAAAAGCAGGAGAATGGCACTAAGTCATGATGCTCATATGGAGAGCTGGTGCATACATGATGGGCTGAATGGCCTTCTTCTGCACCGTAACATTCTGTGAATCTGATCTTTCTTTCCTTGGCCTGCTACAGTGTTCCAATAAATATCAGCGCATACCCGAGGAACAGCGCCTCATCTTTTGTCTCAGCACTCTACAACGTCTGGACCCAACATTGAATTCAACAACTTTAGATCATAACCTCTGCCTCCATCTTGTTCTATTGACAGAATTTTATGGCCCCGTTGTGGCGGGGTCAGGGCTGTAAATGCGACGAGCTATTCAAAAGTTAATTGTTTTTGGCAGGACTGTAAAATCCCACCGCTGTAAACTTCCGCCCAATGTGTTTTTTACGTTGGTTCTTGATGGCTTGTTTCTTTCTTTATCCCTTCATGTTGATGACTGCAATTGCCGTTCACACCTCATCTTTGTTTTTTACTATATCCTTTTCCACACTCTTCGGCTTTTGCATCATGAAACCTTTTGTTAGCTAATCCCTCCTGCCCTCCAGCCTGTCACAGACCTTCCCCTTTATTCTTCCTGCCCCCCCTCCCCCCATCTACTGGCTTAAAAACTCTTATATTTATATCTTCCTTCTGTCCTGATGAAAGGTTGACGACCTGAAACGACGTCAACTCAGAGGGGTTCCTTTTTCTATCTTTCTCACTCCATAGGAATTGGATCTTGCTCTACTATAGGAAAAAGAGCTAGCTGTTTGGTGAGTATCTGGTAAGTAAGTTCTATTCTTTCCTTAAGGTTTAAAATACTACAAACATTGGTGGTAAAGTTAATGAAATAGAAAATAAAGCAACATAAGTAAGTGATTAATATAATTAATTAATTATTTGAAACACATTAAGGATGGCAGGACAGATGATGTGTCAAGGCTGCAGCATCTGGGTGCTCCTGGATAACATTGTGATCCAGGGCAAACAAGTCTGTAGTAAGTGTTTGTGGCTCGAGGAACTTCAGCTCAGAGTCATTGAGCTGGAGGCTGAGCTGCAGACTCTGCGACACATTAGGGACGGGGAATGTTACATGGATGCTTTATACCAGGAGACAGTCACACCACTTAGGATAGGGTCTTCTGATTTGGTCAGTGGTCAGGGACAGGAGGGAGTGACTGCGAGTGAGTCAGGTGAGGGGACCCAGAGGGCAGGAGTGCAGGAGTGTGAGCTTCTGCAATTGCCCCACAGCTTTGAGGTTCTCTCAGCTTGTTTGTATGAGAGCAGGGGCCGCAGGGTGGATGAGCAAACTGACTATGGCACCGTGATACCAGAAGCCATCCAAGTGGGGGAAGCAAATAGTAACATAGTGGTAGTAAGGGATAGTATAGTGAGGGGGATTGATGCTGTTCTCTGTAGCAAAGAGCAAGAATTCAGACAGCTGTGTTGCCTGCCTGGTGCCGGGGTTCAGGACATTTGCTCAGGGCTGGAGAGGAACTTGCAGTGGGAGGGGGAGAATCCAGTGGTCGTGGTCCATGTAGGTACCAACAGCATAGGCAGGATGAGGAAGGAGGTTCTGTATAGTCAGTATGAGGAGTTAGGCACTAAATTAAGAAGCAGAACCTCAAAGATAATCATTTCTGGATTATTAGCAGAGTGATGTGCAAATTGGCAGGACAAATAAAATTAGATAAATGAATGCATGGCTCAAAGACCGGTGTCGGAGAAGTGGGTTCTGGTTTGTGAGGCACTGGCACCAGTATTGGGGAAAGTGGGATCTGTACCGATGGGACAGTCTACACCTGAACCGTGCTGGGGCTGGTGTCCTCGTGAGCTGAGTAACTAGGGAAGTAGAGGGAGTTTTAAACTGAATAGTGTGGGCAAGGGATCAAATTTGGGAAGGTGTGGTAAACCAAAGAGTAGAGACAAGGCAAGAGAGATATGGGAAATGATAAACAGACCACAACAGGGAGGGACAAAGAGTACAAATCTAAGAGTAAATCAGCAGATAAGGCTAGGCACTACAAAAATTATAAAAGGACAAAATAAAAGGCCCTGTATCTAAATGAACACAGCATTCGAAATAAAACAGGTGAACTGATAATGCAAATAGAAATAATTAAGTACTACCTGATAGCCATTACAGAGACATGGCTTCAGGATGACATAGATTGGGACCTGAATATTGAAGGGTAGGTGACATTTAGGATGGACAGAAAGTTAAGAAAAGGTGGAGGGGTGGCTCTGTTAATTAATGATAGTATTAGTACATTAGAGAGGGATCACCCAAGCGGTTTGGGTTGAGATAAGAAATGATAAAGGCAAGAAATCACTTGTGAGAGTGGTGTATGGGCCCCCTAATTGTAACTACACTGTAGGACAGAGTATAAATGAAGAGATAATCGGAGCTTGTCAGAAAGGTATAGCAATAATCGTGAGGAAGTTTAATCTACATATAGACTCGAAAAATCAGATGGGCAAAGGTGGTGTAGATGAGAAGTTCATAGAATGTTTTCAGGATAGTTTCCTAGAACAGCACATTCTGGAATGAACCAGAGAGCAGGCTATATTAGGCTTGGTATTGAGCAGTGAGATAGGATTAATTGACAACCTCATGGTGAAGGCACTCCTAGGTAGCAGTGATCATAATATGATTGAGTTTTACATTCACTTTGAGGGAGAAACAAGTGTGTCCAAGACTCGTATTTTAAACTTAAATAAGGGCAATAATAAGGACATGAAAGCAGAGCTAGCTAAAGTGAACTGGCAAATGAGGTTAAGGGATAGGTCAATAGAGGTTCAGTGGCAGATACTTAAAGAGTATTTCAGAATACACAGAACATATATATTCCAGTGAGAGAAAAATTCCAAGGGGAAGGCCCACTCTCCGAGGTTCACTAAAAATATTTAAGACTGTATCAAACTGCCTACTCCTGCTCCTAATTCATATGTTCGTACTTCCTTTACCAAGATCATGGCTTGCACTATTGGCAGACCAACCTGCTGCTAAGCTCAAGACGTCATTTTGGCACTTGCCTTTTTCCTCTGCAACACATTCAGCATCTAATTGTAGAAAAATAGGTGTCTGTATTTCCTTGTTTATAAGCAAGATTCAAAGATTCAAGAAGTACTCATATCTATGTGAATTTGAAATCTTATATGAAAATTCTGACATACTAATTTTACAAAAAGCCATGTTACTTTTGTCTTTTTCACTAACAAATTCAAATAAGGGTGTTCCATTGTATTTAAGGTTCAACATTCAGGGACTTTGGAAAATACACTGTTTAAGGGAAGCACATTGTTATGTTCTGGTCAGATGGTCCTGTAATTTCAAGCCCTGGTCAATCAGTAGGGGGCAGTCATAAACAACTAGATTGACGCTGAATTTGTTAACTTTCTGTAATCAGGCCATCAAGTCAAATGTTATCTTTTAGCAAAAAAGTGTTTTTCTTACAAACGGGTATCTGAGAAATAAAGCATTTTAAATTCATAAAAGGTATAGGCAGACATTAGATGTATATATTTAGTGGAGGTGAATGATCTCCCCATTGACTTGAAAATCGCTTTACAGTTGACTTCAGTTTTTACTCTTCAAAGAGAATGTTCTATAAATACTTTCCCCATAGAAGACTTGGAGAAAATAATTGGAAGATTCAGGGGTAACTGCTCAACTTGCTTTCTGGGAATAAAACTTACCTACTGGATCAGGTAAAACTCAACAGGTCTGGCAGCATCGGCGGAGAAGAAAAGAGTTGACGTTTCGAGTCCTCATGACCCTTCGACAGAACTTGAGTTCGAGTCCAAGAAAGAGTTGAAATATAAGCTGGTTTAAGGTGTATGTGTGGGGGGCGGAGAGAGAGAGACAGAGAGGTGGAGGAGGGGGGGCGGGTGTGGTTGTAGGGACAAACAAGCAGTGATAGAAGCAGATCATCAAAAGATGTCAACGACAATAGTACAATAGAACACATAGGTGTTAAAGTTAAAGTTGGTGATATTATCTAAACAAATGTGCTAATTAAGAATGGATGGTAGGGCACTCAAGGTATAGCTCTAGTGGGGTTTTTTTTTAATTTTTAATTTTTTTTTATTTTTTTTTATAATGGAAATAGGTGGGAAAAGGAAAATCTTTATAATTTATTGGAAACAAAAAGGAAGGGGGAAACAGAAAGGGGGTGGGGATGGGGGAGGGAGCTCACGACCTAAAGTTGTTGAATTCAATATTCAGTCCGGAAGTCTGTAAAGTCCCTAGTCGGAAGATGAGATGTTGTTCTTCCAGTTTGCGTTGGGTTTCACTGGAACAATGCAGCAAGCCAAGGACAGACATGTGGGCAAGAGAGCAGGGTGGAGTGTTAAAATGGCAAGCGACAGGGAGGTTTGGGTCATTCTTGCGGACAGACCGCAGGTGTTCTGCAAAGCGGTCGCCCAGTTTACGTTTGGTCTCTCCAATGTAGAGGAGACCACATTGGGAGCAACGAATGCAGTAGACTAAGTTGGGGGAAATGCATGTGAAATGCTGCTTCACTTGAAAGGAGTGTTTGGGTCCTTGGACGGTGAGGAGAGAGGAAGTGAAGGGGCAGGTGTTGCATCTTTTGCGTGGGCATGGGGTGGTGCCATAGGAGGGGGTTGAGGAGTAGGGGGTGATGGAGGAGTGGACCAGGGTGTCCCGGAGGGAGCGATCCCTACGGAATGCCGATAAGGGGGGTGAAGGGAAGATGTGTTTGGTGGTGGCATCATGCTGGAGTTGGCGGAAATGGCGGAGGATGATCCTTTGAATGCGGAGGCTGGTGGGGTGATAAGTGAGGACAAGGGGACCCTATCATGTTTCTGGGAGGGAGGAGAAGGCGTGAGGGCGGATGCGCGGGAGATGGGCCGGACACGGTTGAGGGCCCTGTCAACGACCGTGGGTGGAAAACCTTGGTTAAGGAAGAAGGAGGACATGTCAGAGGAACTGTTTTTGAATGTAGCATCATCGGAACAGATGCGACGGAGGCGAAGGAACTGAGAGAATGGGATGGAGTCCTTACAGGAAGCGGGGTGTGAGGAGCTGTAGTCGAGATAGCTGTGGGAGTCGGTGGGTTTGTAATGGATATTGGTGGACAGTCTATCACCAGAGATTGAGACAGAGAGGTCAAGGAAGGGAAGGGAAGTGTCAGAGATGGACCACGTGAAAATGATGGAGGGGTGGAGATTGGAAGCAAAATTAATAAATTTTTCCAAGTCCCGACGAGAGCATGAAGCGGCACCGAACTCTTTCTTGGACGCGAACTCAAGTTCTGTCGAAGGGTCATGAGGACTCGAAACGTCAACTCTTTTCTTCTCCGCCGATGCTGCCAGACCTGCTGAGTTTTTCCAGGTAATTCTGTTTTTGTTTTGGATTTCCAGCATCCGCAGTTTTTTTGTTTTTATCTCTGTGTTTAATTGACTGCCACTGCTCTTCAAGAAATGCCTACCTCCTTGAAGAAGTTCTGTTCCTCTCTGCGACAAGATTTCCGTATCTCTCTGTTGTCTTGCTCACCTTCCTTGCTTTCCATTTCCCTCCTAGCGTTTGACAAGGTGTTTACTAAAACCCGCTTTCACAGCCATATCTCCTTTCTCAGTGACTGTCTCCGTCTCCGACTTACCCCACGTGGATTTCAACTGAAATTCCAACCCTCATGTTTCGAACCCACCCAGGATTACAGGTATCTCCGGGACATAAAACTTTTCTCAGACTGCTGTTCCCGTCACATTCTGAAATCCACACTCAGTGCCATGCGCCGCCATATGAACACACTCGACCTCTCCCTCCAGCAGCACCGCCGTACCCTTTTTCAAAGCTGCGCGTGCCCCCAGTTTCATTTTATCCTTCAGCTCATCCGACGCCTCAACAAGAAACTTTTTCTCTTTCTCTCAACTGCTAAGGAACGCAAGCTCCAACAACTCATCGACACCAACACCCATCTAGGACCCTCCACCCCTGCCTGTCCCTCCGTCCCCACCCTTTCTTCCAATCCCAACCCCAGCCGTGTATTCACTATACCCCCGACCTTCCCCTCTCCGATGCTGAACGTTCAGTGTTCAGCAAAGGACTTAGTTTCATACCCTTACGCCCCCACCTCAATGAATTTCGGGCTCGGCATGATACTGAACTCTTCTTCCGCCGTCTTCATCTCCGGGCTCACTTCTTTGGGCAAGAGTCCTCTCCCAGTTCAACGGATCCTTTTCCCCATCTCCAATATTCTCCCTCCACCTGGACCCCTCCCTCTGGATTCTTACCTTCTCTCGATCTTTTCATTGAGAACTGTCGGCGCGACATTAGTCGTCTCAATTTCTCTGCTCCTCTCACCCATTCTAACCTGTCTCTCTCTGAACTTACTGCACTCCATTCTCTCAGGTCCAACCCTGACATTGTCATCAAACCCGCTTCATGCTCTCGTCGGGACTTGGAAAAATTTATTAATTTTGCTTCCAATCTCCACCCCTCCATCATTTTCACGTGGTCCATCTATGACACTTCCCTTCCCTTCCTTGACCTCTCTGTCTCAATCTCTGGTGATAGACTGTCCACCAATATCCATTACAAACCTACCGATTCCCACAGCTATCTCGACTACAGCTCCTCACACCCCGCTTCCTGTAAGGACTCCATCCCATTCTCTCAGTTCCTTCACCTCCGTCGCATCTGTTCCGATGATGCTACATTCAAAAACAGTTCCTCTGACATGTCCTCCTTCTTCCTTAACCGAGGTTTTCCACCCATGGTCGTTGACAGGGCCCTCAACTGTGTCCGGCCCATCTCCCGCGCATCCGCCCTCACGCCTTCTCCTCCCTCCCAGAAACATGATAGGGTCCCCCTTGTCCTCACTTATCACCCCACCAGCCTCCGCATTCAAAGGATCATCCTCCGCCATTTCCGCCAACTCCAGCATGATGCCACCATCAAACACATCTTCTCTTCACCCCCCTTATCGGCATTCCGTAGGGATCGCTCCCTCCGGGACACCCTGGTCCACTCCTCCATCACCTCCTACTCCTCAACCCCCTCCTATGGCACCACCCCATGCCCACACAAAAGATGCAACACCTGCCCCTTCACTTCCTCTCTCCTCACCGTCCAAGGACCCAAACACTCCTTTCAAGTGAAGCAGCATTTCACTTGCATTTCCCCCAACTTAGTCTACTGCATTCGTTGCTCCCAATGTGGTCTCCTCTACATTGGAGAGACCAAACGTAAACTGGGCGACCGCTTTGCAGAACACCTGCGGTCTGTCCGCAAGAATGACCCAAACCTCCCTGTCGCTTGCCATTTTAACACTCCACCCTGCTCTCTTGCCCACATGTCTGTCCTTGGCTTGCTGCATTGTTCCAGTGAAACCCAACGCAAACTGGAGGAACAACACCTCATCTTCCGACTAGGGACTTTACAGACTTCCAGACTGAATATTGAATTCAACAACTTTAGGTCGTGAGCTCCCTCCCCCATCCCCATCCCCTTTCTGTTTCCCCCTTCCTTTTTTTTTCCAATAAATTATAAAGATTTTCCTTTTCCCACCTATTTCCATTATAGAAAAAAAAATTAAAAAAAAACCCCACTAGAGCTATACCTTGACTGCCCTACCATCCATTCTTAATTAGCACATTCGTTTAGATAATATCACCAACTTTAACTTTAACACCTATGTGTTCTATTGTACTATTGTCGTTGACATCTTTTGATGATCTGCTTCTATCACTGCTTGTTTGTCCCTACAACCACACCCCCCCCCCACCTCTCTGTCTCTCTATCTCTCCGCCCCCCACACACACACCTTAAACCAGCTTATATTTCAACTCTTTCTTGGACTCGAACTCAAGTTCTGTCGAAGGGTCATGAGGTCTCGAAACGTCAACTCTTTTCTTCTCCGCCGATGCTGCCAGACCTGCTGAGTTTTTCCAGGTAATTCTGTTTTTGTTTTGGATTTCCAGCATCCGCAGTTTTTTTGTTTTTATCTACTGGATCAGGTGTCTGTTATAGAAACTGACTAATTATGATTTCTATTGGCAATGAAAATGAAAATCGGGCAGTTTCTATAATGAGTGCCAATGTACAAGGCAAGTTTTACATCCAGATGGCTAAATCCAATCGTGTGACTTAATTTTGTTGGAAGGACTCTCAATCTTTGTAGGTGCAGAAATGTATTCTTAACAAATTCCCCTATTCTGTATCAGAGATATTATCTGAAAGATAGATTAGTTGATATGAAAGTAAATCTGAGCGTAATTGGCATTAAGGATTTTCTATAATTTTAACTAGATTAGGGCAGATATCTCAGCTGCTCATGTAACAGAGGTTGACAAGGTTACCATAGAGACTATGAAAGGAATCAGGGCATGTGTAAGGAGGCTGAAAGATTTCTGCTCTGTGAGAATCAATCACCATGTTTCAAGAGAATGCTATCTAAGAGTGTGTGTCCTGCTGAAATTCCTGATCGAAACAGGCTTTTAGAACTTTGTATGAGAAGCACACATGAGATTTGAGTGATTAAAAAAAGTGAGGAATGGCAACTAATAACAATTGATCAGTGATATGGTAGATATAGTACATAATTTGAGTTTGTTTGGTTCTCACTAGGTTTGTGTCACACATCAACAGACAGCCTTTTCCATTTTGCGGAGAAACCTATCAAAGGGTCGCTTGAATGTAGCAAATTGTTTCTACTGACAACTTTAAATGTGATAAATGACATTTCTCAAGATGTTGCTATGGGGATTTGTTCTGCTTTATGGAGTATGATCTTCCTGAACAAAGATAGATACTTTCAACTCTGAATGATAGCCATACTTTACAATGCATGTATTAATTAAATCAAAATGCTTCTGTGCACCAACCCATCATTTTTGGGTAAGTTATTAAATATGCTACTGATTTAGTGGCTTCTTGATTAGGAAGAAGCCACATCTAACATTGAGAAAATCACCTGTGTTTAAATTACTGTAAGAAAATGATATTCAAATAAGGACAGTTCAGAACATTGGTTTGGGTGTTAGATTAACATTTAGATGTTCTGATCGAAGCCACAAAGTTTTCACAGGCTGTTAAAGGCAGGGATTTGGTGCAAGCAGAAAGTACTTAAAATTTGTTCACTGCTTAGTGCAATTTAGTATGTAGAGAAAGAAAAAAAACCCACAACAAACTAAAATTGGATATAAATAATATTAATAATATTAATAATTTAAATGAAGATATGGCAGAGCAGGTCGTGTGTCTGCGTTGCATTACAAGTGAGACTGTCCCACCAGAGTCACTGAGCTGGAACACGAGTTGAAGACACTCATGCATAAGGGAGGGGAGCAGTACCTGGATAGTTGCTCCAGACTTCAGGTTCAGAATAGGGTTGATGTGAAGTTGAGCATGCAGGTTAATGGAAAACCCGGTCAGATATTGAACAAAGGACATCAGAAACTGATCCTATCCAGCACATACAATGTACCTG
This sequence comes from Carcharodon carcharias, assembly GCF_017639515.1. Taxonomy (NCBI): domain Eukaryota; kingdom Metazoa; phylum Chordata; class Chondrichthyes; order Lamniformes; family Lamnidae; genus Carcharodon; species Carcharodon carcharias. The sequence goes on from NC_054486.1 coordinate 51,160,412, forward strand.
CTACCTGCGAAGATAAGGATAAAGACTATTGAAAGGACAGACAGAATGCAAACTGTGGCACCTTAGAGGTGCAGGGGGTCTAAAGGGAGAGGGTGTGGAAGAGGAGAAGATGAAGGTATAGTTGTTTTAGGGGATTCAAAATTAGGGGTACAGATAGCAAGCTTGTAAGCAACTTGAGAGTCTCACATAGTTTTGGACTGGCTTGAAAGGAAAAGGAGGATTTAGTTGTTATGGTCCATGTTGGGACCTATAGGGAAGCATAGGCAAAACGTCCTGTTTGAAAAGTACCAGGAACTCGGAGATAAATTAAAGGACAGGATTTCAAGGGTTGTAATATCTACATTTTTAACTGAGCCATGTGCAAATTAGCATTGGAATGAACATATCAGGGAAATGAACATGTGGCTGAAGGTGTGGTGTTGGAAAGAGGAGCTCCATCTCAAGGGACACTGACGTCAGAACTGCGACAGGAAGGAACTTCTACTGGCTCCGCTTGAACTGAGCTGTGACCAGGGTTCTAGTGAAAAGGATAAATTGGATGGTCACAAGGAATTTAAACTAGTAACAAGCCAGCCCAAAACCATCTGAGACTTTAAACTAGTAGGTTCAGGGCAGAACTCAGATGGAAAAGGTAATATGGAATAAAATGAGTAAATAAATAAAGGGAAGAGAGTAGAGTAACAGTCAGAAATTGTGTTGTACAAACTACAGGTAAAAGGAAAACTAAAATATTTCAATGAATTAAACCAAGAGAGAAAAACAGGTAATGTGTGGGTAAAACATTAGAGCGATAGAACAGGTTAGGGTGGTCCAAATCAACTTTCTTTGTACAAATTGCAGAGTTTTGGGAACACATGGAATGAATTGCAAACGCAAAACATAGGGTGGAATTTTCTGAGCCCGCTGATGGCGGGCATGATAGGTGGCATGCGCGGAAATTGTGGTGGGACCCACTTCTCAACGGTGTGAAGACAGGTCACGATCTGCTCAGCCCGCCAACGGCAGGCTGTGATTTCTGCCATCGGTTGGCGAAGAGCTAATTGTAATACATCAGCATATAATTAACAGGCGATCTTGCCAGGCTCTTGGAACCCTACTGTAATGTCCGTCCACATAGGCAGGAAAGCATACCGATGTGTTTCACAACAGCACGCAGGTGATGTGCACTTGGCGGCCTTCACTTTGGGGGAACTGATGTGAATGAGCAGCAGCATTCTCCACAGCTCGGCCATTACTTAGCGGCCTCAGGGGCGCCGGGGGTTGGGGGAAACTGATGCCTGGCTCCACAGGCAACTGCTGAGGGGTGGGGGGTGTCTGGAGCAAGTGCTGGTTAGCCTCGGAGGTGACTGCTGAGTGATGGGGGGGTGGGGGTCAAGTGCTGCCCTGGTACTGCATCTCACGCACAGGCAATTGAGGTGGGGGGCAGGGTAAGTGAGGGAAGTGGCCACGCATTAGGGACACCTGTATAAACTGACCATGCCTCTGCAACTGAGACAGATCAGGCGCAGCCACAGTGATATGATTGGGGTCAGGCTTCTAGCCTACCTGGTCATGCAACACAGAGGCACCAAAGGGCTACCAAGTGCTCCATACCTTACAACCCCCCACTATCACACTCCATACCCTGTCGGCACAGATTTCGAGTCCGCCACCACTTTATTGGACCATGGAGCAGTTGGGCTGCACATGTTGTACAATTTCCTCACCAATGATAGCCATGTAGCAGTCACTGCTGGAGGGTCTCATAGACCCTTGCGGTCTCAGCATCTTGGTTTGGACCAGTGTCCCCCATGTCACAGGTTGACAGGGCAGCCATGCAGCACACTCAGCTCTGGCCATCCAAGGGGTGACCAGCACTCTCCGGGAAGTGTTAAGCGGCAGTCACACAGGGCATGGAAAGGTGCTAAGTACAGCCATGATAACCATGTCTCTCTCTCTTTCATGCCACAGGAGGACTACGTCAGGATCATGGATCCTGGTGACCTAGCTGTATGCCTGATGGCCTACAGAGACTGTAGAAGATGGAGGAGAGAGCAACTGAGGCACCTGGCTGCACAAAGGCAGGAGCAGCAACCTCATGAAGAAGGGGCAGCAGGAGGTCCCGCACACGGTGCCCAGGAGTGACAGCGAGCCGTGGCTGGTTGGTGTCTAGCAACACCCAGGGTCTAAAGATGCTGCCTGCATTCCTGCAGATGACTGAGAACCAGTGTTGCTGATGACTGCACTTTATAGTGACTTGATGGCTCACATCTGCCACTTACTGTAGGACTTGGTGCCAAGGGAACATGGAGGGCATCCACTGCCAGTGGCTGTGAAAGTGACTGTGTGCTCAATCTCTATGCCAGTGGCTCCTTTCAGGGCTCCACAGGTGACCTCTGTGGGATTTCACAATCCGCCCCCCACAAATGTATCCATGAGGTCACGGGTGCCATCTTCTCCATGCCACACAACTTTGTGCATTTCACCCGGGACTGGGACCGCCAGGATGCAAGGGCCATTGGATTCACCCTGATCCCGGGATTCCCACAGGTGCAGGGTGCGCTTGACTAGACTCACGTGGCAATCAGGTCTCCATTACTACACTTGGTGGACTCCATTAACCACCAGGGCTTCCACTCACTGAACGTGCAGCTGGTATGCGGCCACCAGAAACAAATCCTGCAGGTGTGCGCACGGTTTCCATGAATTGTGCATGGCACCCACATCCTGAACCACTCGCAGATCCCTGGAGTCTTCCAGGGTCCACAGAGGCTGCAGGGATGGTTCCTCGGGGACAAGGCTACCCGCAGAGGTCGTGGCTGATGCCAACCGTGCGGCGGCCTCAGACTGCAGCAGAGCGACGCTATAATGATGCTCATGCAGTAGCTCGCAGACCATCAGAATGCTGAAGATGCGGTTCCGGTGCCTGGACCGGTCTGGTGGAGCCCTGCAATACAGTCCGTAGAGGTTGTCATGCATCATCAACATCTGCTGCGCCCTTTACAACCTGGCGCTGCAACAGGGTGAGGAGCTGGCTGAGGAGGAGATGGAGGAGCTGCACGTCTCCTCTGATGAGGAGGATGCCGATGGGGCTGAGGGTGAGGGGGTCCTCAATTGTGACAACGACAAGGATGAGGCTCCCGCACTGGCTAGATGAGGCACTTGGGAAGCCCTCATAGCTGCCAGATTTGCGAAGGATGATGACGAAATGTAGTGAGGTGTCCCAGTAGATCCTCACATCGCAGTTGTGAATGTTTGACTCTAGTCTGGTTTATGGCAGCGCCAATACCCTCTGTGAGAATGCTCCTGTCATGGAGATGCAGTGGAGGCCCTAATAGTCGCTTGATCACAGGAGAATGATGACAACATGCACCGAGGATACTCCATAGATCTTCACACAACCTCTGAGAATGTCTGACTCCTGTCTGGCCGAGGGCAGCTTGCTTGCACTCTGTGATCAGGGTCATATCATAGAGACACAGCCATGAGACCTCAGACGCACCTGATGCTGTGTCCACCTTCAGCACCTCAGCCCTTCAGGAGCTGGTGCACAGGTCATAGATGCTGTTGTGATGGGGGCCAGCCCCACCTTAAAAGGTGCTGAGAGCACACAGAGAGTATGAGAGAACTCTCTGTCACCTGCCCACTACATTCTGGCAGCAATGGCCAGTATCGCTGAGGTGTAGGTATCAGTAATGTTTCCAGGGAGCGTGAGGCCAGACCATCACTGTGGTCTGAAGGCCGCACAGAGCATAGGGAAGAGGCCCTGGACTGAGACACCTGCCTTTTATCTTGCGCAGAAAGGTTTCGCATCTGATTGACAAGAGCACTGCTCATTAGAACAAGGAGCCACAGGCAGGGTAACATTCTTAGGAGTTTATTGACAATAGTGAACAGTATGTACAAATGATCAACATCTGTGGCCAGGCTGTGCAACTACTTTTACCTAACTTTCCTAACCCTGTCTTGGTGCTCCCCGGACATCTACAGCGGAGGTGGGGGCAGCCTACTGACTGCGACGCCCTGTCTGTGGTGACTTTGGTGGATGTCCTCTGGAGGACCGAGACATGGAGGGCACCAGCCTACTTTCGGTGCCCTGCTGCGTGGCAGTGGCGTCCTCCCTAGCCTGTGGAGCTGGATGTATGGAGGTCACAGGAAGAGAGGAGTCAGATGTGCCGGCCACTCCCAGAGTCACCTGGGTGGATGGCCCCGGAGGGTGCACCTGCTGATCCTCCTCCCTGTCGGTGCTCAAGGGCCCCTGGCTGACTCCGTGAGCGGAAGGGCTAGCTGGAGTGAGATCGAGCTGCCCAGCAAACCTCTCGTGTACAAACTATTGAAAGCCAATGATGGCATCAGCAATGGAGTTAAGCCCGCGCAGCAGTGCAGGAGTGACATCCTGGACCAAGGGTCTCCATGGTGGCTGCCATCCTGCCAGTGTTGATCTCGGTGCGTTGCAATGCCAGCGCTATTACCTCAGCCTGAAGATGAACGGACTTCTCCATCATGCCTTGTAATCTGAGGAGTGCAGCGGACAACCCTTCTTGATGTTCCCTAGCTTGCCTTTGCAGCTCCAGCAACTGTGAAATGGCCGAGTCCAGAGACTTGTGATCTGACTCAGACTCAGCAATGTTTTGTTCTCCAGCAGTCCTCCGAGTGCCGGGGACATGGGAAGTCCCTGCCTCTGCCTGTTGTGGATCAGAAAGTGCAATGTGCTCACCAGATTGTGATCCCGGGGCTACTCTAACGTTAGGTCCCACTGAGGTGTGTGTCTCTCCGCTGGTGGAGGGTGTGGGTGAATGCGGTGACATGATTTCAGGGAGGGTGCCTTCAGATTCCTCTCCAGAACTTGATTGGAGGTCCTAGTCATGGACTCTGTCGGCTGTTTGGCAGATGTGCCTGCGAAAGCAAGGAGAGATAATTAGTGCAAGGCAGTGGCCTGTGAAACAGGACACATCCCTCACGGCATGGTTGTCTGATGGATGTTGCACTGCGGAATTCTCACTTGGTAGAGCAGCACTGACCTCAACATCAGCACAGGGCTGGTCCCAGTCATCGCCGGCCAGCTGGATGGCTGTTTTTGAATTCTGTCAGAACTTTGAATTCCGGAATCCCTCCACCTGTCTGTGACCTTTCCCTCCTGTTGTAAGCCAGTTTGTCCTGCAGGAATAGAGATGGCGAGAGTGTATCAGGCTGCCTGCCGGATCAGATGATTAGTATGCCTGGCATGTGTGGGTAGTGAGTAGTCCCATGGATGGGATGAGGACAATGATGGTATGTGTGTGAGAGTGAATGGTAATGTCCCTTGCACTGGCAGTGAGTGAGGGCCCTGTGGATGTGTGATGGATTGTGTGAGTTGGCAGTGATGAAAAGAGTGACTTACCCTGTCAGAACAGAAGAGATCATTCATCCTTTTGCGGCACTGGGTGGCTATCCTTCTCTTTAGGGCGTTTGCGCTGACCACCTCTGCCAATGCCTCCCAAGCAGTGTTGTTGACATTGCTACCCGTGCTGTGGCCAGAGCGGGGGTACATCCCAGTGAGCCTACATGGCATCCAGCAGTCGCTCGAGGGACCTGTGGTTGAAGCGTGGGGGCTACAGTCTTTTTGCCTTTGCTGGTCACGTCTCTCAGGCAGCGGCGGTGAGCTGGTCACAATTAAAGCTTTGCTGGCGGCTGCCTTTTATAGATGCAACAGTGGGGTGATGGAGAGCGTATTTCGCAGGAGTGAATATGTAATAAGGTGGGCTCATGAAGATACGGTGTGAAAACCCTCCACTTTCATCAGCGGGTATGGGGTATGACTCCATTTTACCCACCCGCTACCGTACTTAGTGCAATTCTGGGAAAATTTCATCCATAGTCATTACAGAGACATGGCTGCAAGACGGTTAGGACTTGAAACTAAATATACCAGGATATAACATCTACAAGAAAGATAGGGAAATGGTAGAGGGGGTAATACCCTTTATGATTAAGTATGAAATCACTTAATAAAGAGGTTATAATGAGAGCTAAGCAGGAACAGGAGATTTTATTGGTTGAGTTAAGAAATAGAAAAGAATTCAAGACTGTAGCAGGAATTGTGTTTAGGTCCCCTGGAAATAGCTTTGAAGTGGTACTTTGTGTAAATATAAGAAGTATAAGTAGTACTGAAGACTTGAGTTCCAGAACTAGCTGCACCCCTAGCCAAGCTGTTCCAGTACAGACACAATATTGACATCTACCCAGGAATGTGGAAAATTGCCCAGGTGTGTCCTGTCCACAAAAATCAGGATAAATCCAATCTGGCCAAATACCGCCCCATCTGTCTATTCTCCATCATTAGCAAAGTGAAGGAAGGTGTCGTCGATAGTACTATCAAGTGGCACTAACACAGAAATAACCCGCTCACCAATGCTCAGTTTGTGTTCCACCAGGGTCACTCAACTCCTGACCTCATTACAGCTGAACTCCAGCGGTGAGTTGAGAGTGGCTGCTCTTAACATCAAGGCAGCATTCAGCCAAATGTTGCATCAAGGAGCCATGGCAAATTTGAAATCAATGGCAATCATTAGGAAAACTCTCCATGGCTGGAGTCATACCTAACACAAAGGAAGATGGTTGTGGTTGTTGGAGGTTAATCGTCTTAGCCACAGGACATCACTGCAGAATCAGTGTCCTGAGCTCAATCAACCTTACATGCTTCATCAGTGACATTCCTTTCATCATATGGTCAGAAGTAAGGATGTTTGCTGATGATTTCACAGTTCTCAGTACCATTCTCAACTCATTGATAATGAAGCAGTCTGTACCCACATGAAGCACTATCTGGACAACATTCAGGCTTGTGCTGATCAGAGCCAAGTAACATTTGTGTCTTACAAGTGCCAGGCAATGGTCACTTCCAACAAGAGAGAATCTAACCATCTTCCTTTGACATTCAATAGTATTACCATCATTTAATCCTCCACTATCAACAACCTGGGAGTTAACATTGACCAGAAGCTGAAATGGACCAGCCATATAAATATTCCCAGGTCAGAGCCTGGGAATTCTGTGGTGAGTATCTCACCTTCTACTCATCAAAGTCTGTCCACCATCTACAAGGCACAAGTCAGGAGTGTGATGGAATACTCTCCACTTATCTGGATGAGTGCAGCTCCAACAACACTCAAGATGCTCAACATAATCCAGAACAAAGCAGCCAGTTTGATTGGCACCCTTTCCACCACCTTGAATCTTCACTCCCTCCACTACTGATGCACAGTGGCAGCAGTGTGTACGATATGCAAGGTGCACTGCAGCAACTCACCTCTGCTAAATAATTATTTTGCATCATTATTTGCAGTAAAAGAAGAGGTCAGCATGTCAGATATCCCAAGGGAATTATTATTGAATCAGGGACAGGGACTCAGCAAAATTAACATAAGCAGGATAACAGTAATGAAGAAATTAATGTCACTAAAGATTGACAAATCCCCAGGACCCGATGATTTCCATGTAGGATTTTAAAATAAGTAGGTGAGAATATTTGAGATGCCCCAGCTATAGTCTTCCAAGGTTTTCTCAATTAGGAATTGCACCTTTATTTTGGAAACTCACACATGTTGCTCCACTATTTAAGTAAGGTGAGAGAAGGAAACCAGGGAGTCATAGGCCAACATCTTTGTTGGAAAATTGCTTGAATGTATAATTAAGAACAAGGTGATGGAGCACATTCGAATATTTTAGTTGATCACAGAGTCAACATGGATTTAGTAGGTCATGTCTGATGATTTTTCTTTGAACAGATAATTAAGGTAGTAGATAGGAGAGTGTCTATGGATGTTGGACTTCTAGAAGCCAGCTAGAGACAACTAGTTAAGTTGAAGCTTACCGAATTGAAGGCAAATTATTGACCTGGGTAGGAAATTAACTGGACAGTAGGAAACAGAGGCACTTTGAAAATATTCTTCCTTTGTGGACAAATGTGGGTTCCGTCACAGGTGGTCTGTGAGTCTCACCCACCTGCATGAATTTCAAAACCCCTCCAGTGGAGTCACCTGGGCCATGGGTGCAACCTTTCCTAACCGCGGCACTGTCATTGGGATCTGGGGCCTCCAGGTCTGATGGCCACCCAGCCTGCCACCAGGAGGCACCTCCACTGATCTGCTGGGCTTGGCACTCAGTGGGAAACCACTTTGGCGCTAGGAAGATCCTGGTGGAGCCCTCCCCACCACCCTAATTAGCCTCCTTTTTCTGCCTACCAATGCCAAGATGGAAACCATTGCCTGAACGACTCCACCTCTGGTAAGATTACCTGAAAGCAGAAATGTGTCATGCTGCCAACCTGATGTGGACTTTTTCTATTTCTTCCCAGTCCCACTTGCAAACCTACTTCCGTGAGTCTCATAAGATCTTGCCTGGAGAGTAGGGGTAATGGGCAGGTATTCTAATTGGCAGGATGTGACCAGTGGTCTCCCATAAAGATCTGTTTTGGAGCCTCAGTCATTCACTTCTTCATCAATAACTTATGTGATGGGATAGAAAGTCACATATGCAAATTTGCCGATGGCATAAAGATAGACACTATTGTAAGCAGAACAAAAACAGAATTACCTGGAAAAACTCAGCAGGTCTGGCAGCATCGGCGGAGAAGAAAAGAGTTGACGTTTCGAGTCCTCATGACCCTTCGACAGAACAAGGGTCATGAGGACTCGAAACGTCAACTCTTTTCTTCTCCGCCGATGCTGCCAGACCTGCTGAGTTTTTCCAGGTAATTCTGTTTTTGTTTTGGATTTCCAGCATCCGCAGTTTTTTGTTTTTAACTATTGTAAGCAGTGCAGATGGTAGTGTAAAATTACAAAGACATATTGATAGATTAAGTAAACCTGTTTTAAGTGGATTTCAATGTAGCCAAATGTGATGTCATCATTTTGGACCTAAAAAGGATAGAAAGGTGTCTTTCTAAATGGTGAAAAGTTAGAAACAGTAGAGGTCCAAAGAGACTTCAGAGCCCAGCCACACAGATCATTAAAATGTTATAAACAGGTAAAGAAAATAAACAAAAACACTAATGGTATGCAGGCATACCTCGAGAATAAGAGCGTAGAAGTCATGCTCCTGCTACTCAAAGACCTGGTTAGGCCGCGCTGGGAGTACTGTGAGCAGTTCTGGGCACCATACCTTAGGAAGTTTATATCGACCTTGGAGGCAGTGCAGCCTAGATTTTCTAGAATGATACCTGGACTCCAAGGGTTAAACTATGAGGTGTGATTAAACAAACTAAGGTTGTATTCCCTGGAATTTAGTAGGTTAATAAGTGATCTGATTGAAGTTTTGAAGATATTAAGGGAAGCAGAGGTGTTATGCTGGGGAAACAATTTCTGGTGTTTGGGGGCTCTAGGATGAGGGGGCATAGTCAAGAAATTACAGCCAGATCTTTCAAGAGCGAAGTTATAGAACATTTCTTCATGCAAAGGATGGTAGAAGTTTGGAACTCTCTTTTGCAAATGGCAACTGATGTTAGATCAATTATTAATTATATAACTGAGATTGATAACACTTTTGGCCAACAAAAATCTAAGTGACATGGAGCAGAGATGGGTATGTGGGGTTGGGTTGCAGATCAGCCATGACCCCATTGAATAGTGGAATACGCTTGAGGGGCTAAATGGCCTACTCCTGTTCCTAAGTTTGTATGAGCACAGTTCTTGTTTTTCACTCCAGTTTGCCTGCATGGTTGAATACATTGCATTTCTGTAGTCTCCCTCATTTTGATGATATCATTCAACTTCTCCATTCCTGATTTCACTAACTGTGTCTGTGAGCCATTCAATGTACCTGTGAATTACAGTAGGATGTAGAATGTTTTTTCATCTGTCCCATAGTCCAATAAGCTTTTACAACATAAACAACACAGGAAGGTATCCTGCTAATATTTCTCCCTCAAACAATGCCACCAAAACAGATCTATTGGTATTTATTTCATTTTCTGTTTGCGGGAGCTGTCTTTGCCTACTTGACAACAGTGTCTGCACTTCAAAATATAATTCCTTAGTTACAAATTGTAGTGGGAGGTCCTGAAGATGTGCAAAGGTCTTCCTTTCAGTGAAGAGAAATAAATTGGTTTTCACTAAGCCTAGATTTTACGAATGTAAGGGCACTACAATATTCTTAAAATGTTTAAGGCAGAGAACAATGATAAATGCACGCTCTTTCAGTCTCAAAGACCTCTATATACATAGGTGGCTTAAGGATCAGGTTAAATTAAGATTAGCGAAAAGAGGTGAATTTGAAATCTGTTATCTTTAAGTAAGTTATCAAAACTAGACTGTGGAAATATTTACCATCCATTCTATAGAGACCTTATCACAATTACCATCTATTGAATATCATTTAAGACACTAAGACACACCTGGTCAGCAAGTCATGAGTGCTTCTCCATGTCATGCACTAATGGTGCACAGCAGGCTTTAACACTAAATAACCTGGGTTGCCTTGATATATAGACTGGATAACCACTTTGCGGAACACCTTCGGTCTGTCCGCAAGCATGACCCAGGCCTCCCTGTTGCTTGCTATTTCAACACTCCACCCTGCTCTCATGCCTACATGTCCGTCCTTGGCTTGCTGCATAGTGAAGCTCAACGCAAACTGGAGGAACAGCACCTCATCTTCCGACTAGGCACTTTACAGCCTCCTGGACTTAATATTGTGTTCAACAATTTTAGATCATGAACTCTCTCCTCCATCCCCACCCCTTTTCCGATCCCCCCTTTTAAAAAAAAAATAATTTATATAGATTTTTCTTTTCCCACCTATTTCCATTATTTTTAAATGTATTTCTATCCATTGTTTTATCTCTACCTTTTAGCTTATTTCGATCCCTTCCCTTCACCCCACCCCACCCCCACTAGGGTTATCTGTACCTTGCTTGTCCTGCTTTCTACCCTTAATTAGCACATTCTTTAGATAATATCACCACCTTCAACACCTCTTTGTCCTTTTGTCTATGACATCTTTTGGCTATCTCCACCTATCACTGGCCCTCTATCCAGCTCTACCTGTCCCACCGCCCCCTTAAACGAACTTATATTTCACCTCTTTTTTATTTTTACTTAGTTCTGTTGAAGAGTCATATGGATTCGAAACATTAACCATATTGCTCTCCGCTGATGCTGCTAGACCTGTTGAGTTTTTCCAGGTATTTTTATTTTTGCCTTGATATATATTTGTACCACAGGCACTGACTAACATTGTCTGGGTTTTGTAATTTACAAGAGCACACACACACTTCCCACACCAACTGTCCTTGGAGCCTCTTTGAAATCAATTGCTAACTGCTGAATTCTCAGCAATTGTGTGGTGTGGATTCACTTTTGCTTAGAACTAGGCAGAACCTTCCAAATGTATTTCACCTATCATATGTAAGATATTTTAGCCACTACAATGACCTATCTATCCCAAAATGGAGGAGGATAATAATGTTCTTTTACACTCAAAGAAATAAAAGTATGCTCAGAAGGGATCTTAAATTGGGAAATATAGTAATGACAGAATCTTGCTTGAATAACCCATTGAGATCCTTTGTGCACTTTGTCATTTATAAAAATATATATAGTCATCTCAACAATGTCTGTTATAATGAAGTTTTCCTGTTGACCAGTGAGTGAACTTCACAAAATGGATGAATTTTGTGATATTTGTTTGCTGGTTTTGACCTTCATCTTTGATTGATCTGTTAAAACTGTAAATAGTTATCACGAGCAAAGAGGGACATAGAATTCATAAATGATGTCCAGGAATATGAAGAGAGGAGAATGTTTGAAATGTCACCAGCTGAGACTGGGACTGCAAAACTCAGTTTCACCAGTTTATCAGCATGAGGCTAGAAATGAAAGGCAGCAGACACCAGAGAGAGAAGTGGATGAAGATGAGAAAAATGAAGAAAGGAGTAGAAGGCATGGGTGGTAAAGGCAACAAGAAGAAGGGAAGACTTCAATACAGGACGTTTATTTTGGTGAGAGGGTAAAAACAGGGTCTAAATAGGGGCTGTGCCAATAAGGCAGCCAGTTTGGAATCTGATTTTAGCACACAATTTTGGTCCTTGCCATAAGTTGAGCTTGCACGAAATCACAAAAACAGACACCTGCATTTTTAATGCTCAAGTACTGAATAGAAGCAATTGTCATGGGGGAATATGGGGGCAGTTTTATTGTCTCTATCATGGGAAATTTGGAGGCGGGGGCGCATTTCCCAACTCTGCCAAAATTAAGTCCAGTGCAGGAAGGCTTGTGGTCGGATTTCCCACCTGTCAGCCAATTGAAGCTCTTGAGTGAATCATAGGGCATAGGAAATAGAAGGAGGAGTGGACCATTCAGCCCCTTGTGCCTGCTCCATCATTCAACAAAGATCTTGGCTGATCTTCTACCTCAACACCATTTTCCTGCATCATCCCCATATCACTTGATATCTTTAATATCTAGAAATGGCCAATTAATAACTTTTTAAGGGTCTCATCCTGTCGCCGCTGATATTAACCCAGCTGTGGGCAGACCTGTCACCAAGTGACATGCATACCATCTCCCGGGGGTGAGGGGTGGTCCCTTGCTCAAAGGCACCTAGTGATGAGGGACCTGGCATTGGGAAGGAGTGGGCACACTGAGAGCCACACTCTGCCCTTACTGCCGACCATTCCTTCCCCCTCCTCTGCATCCTTCACTCTGCCAAACCGCCCTTCACACCCCTCTAACCACCCCCACCTGCTGCAATGATGTGCCTTCAACCTGGTTTGCTTCTTGATTGGGACCTCTGGTGGCTGTTGTTCTGGTAACAGTCACTGCCTCCCTAGTGATGCTGCTGAGTTAAAGAGCTGCTGGTCTCTGATTGGCTGACACCTCTCTGGGCGGGGTCTAGGACCTTGACCCTGGGAAAGGCCCACCAGTGGCCACTTAAGTGCCTAAGAGCCACTTAATATCGATGGACCTTCCCAGTGGAGGCAGCTCTTTAGCCAGCAGGCGAGGCCCCCAGCGCCTCCAAAAAATTACTCTCCATATGTGGACTTCACTCCCCCACTTCCAGTGAAAGAGTTGAGTGTACTGGCTGACACATAGTAACAGGTTTAGGGGCAGCTCAGGGATTGATGGAAAGAGCACACAGGTTCTCGGGTGCGGCATTGGAAGTCCTGGTGTAGGAGGTCCAGAGGAGTAAGAGTGTTCTGTACTCACAGGGGTGAAGGAGTCCTCCTTTTCCTCCTGTTCCTCTCCTCTGCAGGAGCTGCTTTTCCTGGACCCATCTCCTTTACCCGTTCCTCCTGAAGACCAAGCGGGACCCCCGAGCAAGATGCCCATGACCAAGCACTTCCTTTCTCTTGGTGAGTCCTATAAAGTTCCCAAAATGGTAGAGTAGAACAGCACTCAATCTTTTTAGGTAAAATCCTTAGAGCACTTCTTTAATAAATGTTGATAGTGTTGATGGAATCTTGACAACCTGTCCTCGAACATCTCCTGACATGTTTCAGAAGAGCTCTTCAAATTTACAGCAGCAAGTGAACAGTAAAAGGCGAGGTGTTCAAAATCTTCAGCAACAATTTGTTTGCTCTAAATCACCAGTTGTGAGAGGGTGTTATGTCAAGCTTTATCCACCAATAAGCTGTGCATCCTTGTTAAGGATCTCGAGCAGATACTCCCTTAACGATCCTCCAGTTGGCCGTTCCTAGTGCGAGCTTCAGCTTCTTTACCAAGTTGGTGTCTTGTGCTAAAAGTGGGTTAAACCAGTGTTTCAGCTTGAGACCCAATCTTGGCTACCAAAGGAGCCGGTGAAAATTGCTTCTCAGGCACCACAGTTTCAACTATTTGTGCTAATAAAGGTTTAAACAGCAAATTAAATTAGTATTGATGTTTTTACTTGATTTTGGGCAGTTGAGTCTAAAATCAGTATTTGAGAGAATTACATTTACACACTCAGAACCAGGTGGGCAAGATGTTTCATCTGCAAAAGGCCCATTGTTGCAGTAGAATTGAAATGTAGCCCTGAGTTAAAATTAACTTGTCAGCTTGCCAATTAAGTATAACTCCTTAAGTATGAGTTAGATTTCCTGTAAGGAAAGGACATTTATAGGTCCATTAGCTTGTGTTCACACTTGATGCAGGCTTTATAGAAGGCATGGGAAACTTATTTGTGGGTGAATAAAAGAAGTTCTTTGTGGTTCAGTTTACAGATCAGCATTGTATTCATTTTTTAAATAAATAGTTGTGAATTACATCCTGCCAGGTGTTTCTGGAATCATCTTGGAACTTCTGCAAACAGGTTAGATTGCACAAGAATTACCAAAGCAGGAGCAGAAGCTGCTACAGATAATTAAATCAGGCAATATTTACTATAAGCTAATGAAAAATATATTAGGCAAATGATGACCTGTGGAATAAAAATTTGTAATGGCCTATTTTCAGGTGCAGGGCTAGTGACATGCTGTCTGCAATACGCCCAAACTGGAAGGCCAAGGATAGCCTAAAATTGGGCCTCAGTTTTAATTTCCATTATTTGGCTAAGCTGCCAGCACCTGCCCCACCTCCATACTCAGCTCGTCCATTTTAAATAGATGGATATTGTGTTGCTTACCTCAGCTCTATGGTGAGTCCCAGAAGGGGAAGGAGGAGTAATGTGGTAGGTGTCCTACTCTATTACCTTGGAGACTGTGGATGATTCCTGCATTTCCTGGCTTCAAAGCAATATTTTTGAAAACTACAATAAAAGAAAAGTGACTTTTTGTTGGCAGCTGCTGTTTAAACTGCAACAACTGTTGAAGGATATTGTTATCAGACAACTTTTCTTCGTGGAAACATTTAACTTTATTTACAAGACAGCAGCAGCAACTACATGTGTGCATCAAACTCCATAACTAAATAAGAACTTTCCTCTGTAGAGGTTCCCCGCACTGTTAACACATTGGTTTACACAGGTCATGTGATCTTACAGCACAGGATTATTCTTAAAGCTACAGTCCTACATTTCCCAAAACTATAATTACGACATTCCTCCCCCTTTAACTTTTCTGTACATTTTGTATTTACAAGGAGATTTATCTCATGACATTATAAAATTTACACAGGTCACGAAACTACAAATTCAGTCTTTCCTGATCTGTGAGGAATGTCGCAGCTCCACGACTTCAGATCTTTCTGTAGGAAACACATTCTCTGGAGCTGCATTAACATCAGGTGCCTCATTAGGCACATGTAGTTGTGTCTTCCACTCTGTCAGAGACACTGTCTGTCCTTGGTTGAGCAACTTCAACAGGAACCACAGGTTCAGCAGTGGTTACAGATGAAACATCATTTTGTTGGGGTTTCTCCCTTCTTCTTAAATGATCCACATGCTTACAGGTGATCTGGCCCTCCATTTCCACATGGTACAACAATGGTCTGGTCACAGAACTTATTTTGCCAGGTAATCACTTCGGTCCTCCACCTAATTCTTAATATATACTGCTTCTCCAACAGTAAATTGTTGCTCACGACTATGCAAGCCATGAATTGCTTTTTGGTTCCTTTGACTTTTCTCCACCTTCCGCTCCAAATTGGGAAGTATTAGGCTTAGTCTTGTCCAAAGACTTGATGAAAAGATAGAGATATATTTGGAACTCCTGGGTAAGAAAATGGTGCGAACTGGCACTTGTATCGCTGGCTTGACTTGTGCTTGACTAGTGTTCATGTATGGTAATTCCAGTAGTTGCAAGTGAACAAATGGCACAATCATGGGTTACTTCTGATCCAAGAGTTCTAGAATGATTCACAAAATCAGGATGTTGAGCAATGCTGAATCCCACACGGTATGATTTTTATTTTAAAGTAGGTGCCTTATCAGTAATTCTACATCCTCTTTCTACATGTCTTCTTCTTTCTACCACAGAATTTAGCCCAATTCCCATTGACTCCAGCTTTGTTATGGCTCCTTGATACCACACTCGGCCCAATGCAGCCTTGATGTCAAGGTCAGTCACTGTCACCTCACCACTTGAGTTCAGCTCTTTTGCCCATGCTTGGACCATGGCTGTAATGAGGTCAGGAGTTGAGTGGTCCTGGTAGAACCCAAATTGAGCAGGTTATTGCTGTGTAAGTGCCGCTTGATAGCACTGTTGACAACACCTTCCATCACTTTGCTGATGATTGAGAATTGATGAGACTGATGAGGTAGTAATTGGTCTGGTTGGATTTGCCCTTTTTTTGTGTAAAGGACATACTGGGCAATTTATCCCCATTTCTGGACCCTTTCGTCAATTAGAATAGTTTTTCTATTATCTACTTTGTTAGGGCCCTCATGATTTTGTGCACTTCTATATTGGAAGCTACATATATGAAACTGCAGTGCGCTGTTCTTTGCATGCAGAAAGAACATGTTTCAACTAAACAAAATAAGGGACTGCCATTTGCTGACTCATTCCTTTGGACAATGCTTTGGCCAATCATGGTCAAGCTGCTGCGTTTAAATTCCAAACAAAATTGTCACCATCACTGGTTCATTCTTCATGGCAACACCTCTACCAATCAGAGTCCACTTGCCAACCAATCAGCACTCTCTTTTCATATAGTACAAATTGCTGTTTTCCCTTATATTTGTATTCTTATGATGTGTTCTAATGAGTGCAAGATGAAAAGCTTTGACATGTCCCTTTTTTCAGCAATGCTCACTTTTAATTAAGTATAATTAAAAAAAACTTACCTGGACAATTTGGCTAAGCACTGCATTGGTGTGGTGTGATGCCAGGCTGGTTATTGGCTCTGCCACTTTGCGCATGGGTCTATTCCCATGGCCTTTGACCCCACCTGACCTGCTTGACCTGAACCGCCCATGGCCAGAACTGCTCGATTCAAAATCCGGCATGGCCTCGGTCCTGAGGTTGCCTATTTGAGACACTATATCTGTATGATCTGGCAGAGTCAACATGGTTTTATGAAAGGGACTTTGTGCCCAACATATTTTAGAGATTTTTAACAATGTATCTAACAGGGCAAATAAAGAGGAACCAGTAGATGGATTATATTTGGATTTCTGAAAGCAAGTTGTATGATTTCAGATTCGGAAGCCACAGATATCTAAGATAGGCAGTTGAGTATTCATAAGCAATTTTAAGGTAGTTTATTAAGAAGCAACAGTTTAGAATGATGCATTAGCTAAATAGATAGAAAAACTATACAATCCATGACAGTTGGGAATGGTTCACTGATCCCAGAGGACATATGGACGGTTGGCGCAGAGTGTGTTGATCTCAGTAGCTTGTGATAGCAGCATTCTGCTCTCTAGCCAAAATGTTTGGGAACTCTTAACCTGTCTTTCTCGCTTTTTTTTGGTTATTCAATCATGGGATGTGGGCTTCACTGACTAGGCCAGTTTTTATTACCCATCCCTAGTTGCCCTTGAGAAGATGGTGGTGAGCTGCCTTCTTCCCTGATCCATCTCCCATCTGAAGAAGGAAGCTGCTTGACGAAGGCTGGCCCCTGACCAGGACTGCCTCCGGTCTCTGAGTACTTGTTAATATGTTTTCTTTCTAGGGGTTGGTAGCCTCCTCATTGTCAATCACCTGTGCGGACCCTTCTGACCAACGAGTACAGGACAGATACAAAAGATATTTGGGTGGTTATCTCCCTCCCCTGTTGTTTGTCACTCTGGCTTGAGGTCACTGGGATAGGCAGGGTGCCAGAAGGCTTCTTGTTATCGGTTCAGGAATGTTTGTAAAGTCTAGTGGCCTCAATGTGGGAAGCATAATCTTTGCAACCTTTATCTCTTGTCTTGGTCCCTGACTCCTTAGAATTGTTTATTTTTTTTGCAGGGAGAGAGAGAGAGAGAGAGAGAGAGAGGATTAAATGCGGTGCCAGCTAGACTTAAAAAAGAAAGACTTTCACGACCACGTGGCCCAAAGTGCTTTACAGGCAATGAAGTACCTTTGAAGTGAAGTCACTGTTGTCATGATGAAAACATGGCAGCCAATTTGAGCACAGCAAGCTTCCACAAACAACAATGTGAAAATGACCAGCTAATTTGTTTTTGTGTTACTGATTGTGGGATAAATATTGGCTGGGACAATGGGGATAACTTGCCTGTTCTTCAAAGTAGTGCCATGGGATCTCTTGCATTCACCTTAGAGTGCATATGGGTATTTCAGCTTAACATTGTATCTGAAAGACAGCACCTCCAACAGTGCAGCACTCCCTCAGTACTACACTGGATTGTCAGCCTTGATTTTTGTGTTTAAGTCCCGGAGCTGGACTATCTACTGTGCCTTGGCTGACGAGGGCATTGGACAAAGTACCACATAAAAGTTTATTCTATCTGGAAAAGGCAGACACGGACCCTGGTGTGGGAAGGAGGAGGTCGGGGAGGTGAATGTGGTTGGGGGTGGGATTTTTGGAAAGAAGGGAACATGCACGTTCACCTGGACATCTCTGAAGGAAAAAGGTTTTGGCTGGTACGTCTCGGAGGGGAGGTGGAAGGTGATGTCAGGGGGGATCAACAGTGATGGGGGAGAGGAAATGGGTGACTGTGGGGGAGGGGAAAGATGGGGGAGCATACAAAAAACCAAACCAAGACCATACTGCCCAAATCAAAAGTGAAATGACAGTTGTCAAATGACAGCGAGGTCAGGTGCTACATAGGAGTGTGGTCTGTGGGTGGGTGGAGATGCAGGCCAGCTCAGATGGACAACTGGAAGCAAACCCCAGCAGGCAGCATTGAAAATGCTCAGGACATTGAGGTGAGCGTGATACGCGAAAGATCCGCGTGCATGGGAGAATGCTTGCTTGAGGCTCCGAGAGACCCTGCCACACACACACTTCTCCCTCCAGAATCACTCATTGGTCAGCTCCCTCTGTGGTGACAGAGGATGAGGCTGAGGGGCTCACAGGCAAAAGGGACTCAGAGGGAGAGGACACACTCTGATATTCCTGAGTGGATGACCCAGGGGTGTCCAGCTGCCTCTCCTCCTCCCTTTGGGTGCCCGGGGCCCTGGCCTGAATCCTTGAGGGGAAAGAGTGCCTGGAGGGACATTGAGGTGCCCCGCTTTCCCATCGTGTTGCCACTCCACAGCAGGAACTCACCCATGGCGATGGAGTGCAGGTCTGCACACATCTCTGTGTTCTGCTGGACCAGGGCCTCCATGGTGTCCGCCATCCTCCCCATGGAGACCTCCATATGCACACATGTGGGCACCACTTCATCAGAGAGCAGACAGTCATACTCCTCCAACTTGCATGCTGAGGGCTTCCAACAGCTCTGCGTGATGTTCCCCCTCCTTCTGCTGACTCTCCAAGATGAGTTGGAGGGCCAAATCCAGAGGCTCATCATCTGACTTGGACCTCACGGTCCTCCGAGTGCTGGGGAGCTTGGCCAAACCTGCCTCCTCCTGCTGCAGGCACGAATCCTTGCGGTGACCACCAGATTGCAAACCTGAGCCTGCTCTAGATTTTGGCCCACCGAGGTGTGTGTCTGTGCGCTGGTGGAGGGTGTGGGTAAGTGCTGGGATGAGTCTTCCAGGCTGCTTATTTCCAGCTCTTCAATGAAGGAAGTGTCCTCTTGACTGCTGGTGAGGACCTAGATGGAGCTGAGGGACTGGCTGAGGGTGTCGGCAGCTTGGCAGAGCTCCCTGTGAACCAAAATAAAGATAATTAGTGCATGGCAGCAGAGTCAAAAGCAGGAGAGAGAGCATTCACAGTTGCAACGAGAGAGGGGTGATGTGGTGCAGAATCCTCACAAACGTGTTCCTGCTGATCTCACCATCACCATCACCACAGGCACTGTCCATGTCCTCACCAGTCAGTGTGATGGCACACTCCTCAAAGTGAGTGAGGTGCTTAATGTGGGCCACTCCACCCCTGGTCTGTGTCCTCCCCTTATTGTTGTGAGCCAGCATCTCCTTCATGAAAACAGATGGAGAGAGTATGTGTAGGACGCATGACACTGCGTGGAATGTTTGTGTGGTGGGTGGAGCCATGGACAGGATGAGAATGCAAGCTCGAGATGGTGGATGTGTGATGAGTTTGTGGGTGTGTGAGTTGAGGGTGATGAGAAGAGTGAGTTAACCTGGCGGGATGGATGAGACCATTCATCCTGTAGACGCACTGGGTGACTGTCCTCTTCTGCAGGGCATTGGTGCTGACCACCGCTGCCACCGCCTCCCATGCTGGATTGGTGATGTTGCTGCCCATCCTGAGGCCGGGGCGGGGGTAGAGGACATCACGGCGGGCCTCCACGGCGTTCAAAAAGCACTTGAAGGATCCGTCACTGAAGCGGGTGCTGCAGTCTTTTTGCTTTTTGGGGCCATCCTATCTTCCATGTAGCAGTCCTGGGCTGGAAGCACTGAGAGGCGTGCGCATGGCTGCACTTTAAATGTGGTGATGGCATGGCGAGGTGATAGTGTGGTGGGTGAATGAGAGCCTGCCCACCATGGAAACAGCATGTTTTCCGGGAATGTATAATTAATGTGGTGGGTTTGGGATGATATGGCGTGATAAGCCTTCCTTGGCCAGTGTCAGACTTTCCACGAAATTAAGCCCCCAGTGGGAAACCACCCCCCCCCCACCAGAGCTGCCAGCCAATCAGAGGCTGGCCGATCTCTATTGCTGTCAGAATCACTGGGAGCTCTGGCTGCTGCCAGTAATGCTCTAAAGCTTAGCCCAAGGATTGCTGCTGGATCCCTGGACACAAGTCTGGGATAGTGGTCATGGGGTGGGGGTCACCGGAGAGGCGAGGCCAGGTGGCCGAAGGAAAGGCCGAGGAGGCTTTCATTGCCCACCCCTCCCTGATGCTGGATCCCTCAATAGGGCACCTGAATGCCTGAAGATAAGTAGTTTCCCCCCAGGAGGCAGCAGGTAAACCTGACGGTTTGCTGGGCAGCCTTCAGGAGGCATGGGAGAGACATGTGAGTCCCACTAAACCCCTGAGCCATCACTAAATTCTGGTGGGCTCAGGATTAATTGCTCATTAATGAGCCTAACCTGCTGCCAGTGGGCGGATTTCCCACGTTGGGCCCTTCCTGCCCCAACTTCATTGGGGACAGTTTTCCTGACCCCGGGAATGTAATGTGGGCATTCCTGCCCAATTCTCCTGGCTCCCCCTTGTCATCATATCCGCTCAAGCGGGTTCCATTAAATCCCACCTATGATGTGAAGTGTGAGATTATTCACTTTGGTGAGGAGAACAGAAAAGCAGAATATTTTTAAAATATTGAGCAATTTTTAAACCTTCACATTTAGAGAGATTTGGGTATCCTTTTGCAAGAAACACAAAAATTTAGCATGCATGAACAGCAAACAATTAAGAAGACAAATGGCATATTGGCCTTTATTGCTGGGACTGAAGTATAAGAATAAAGAAATCTTGATGGAATTTAGCCCTGGCTTTGGTGAAATCACATCTGGAGCATTGTGTGCTGCTTTGGACTCCTTAGCTAAGGAAAGATATACTTGCCTTGGAAGCGGTACAGCAAAAATTCTTAAGATTGATTGATGGGATGAGAGGGCTGTCCAATGAGGATGGATTGAGTGGAATGGGTTTATATTCTCTGATGTTTAGAAAAATGAGAGGTGGTGTCATTGAAACTTATAAGACTCTGAAAAGGCTTGACAGGGTAGATATTGAGATTGTCTCCCCTCCCTGGGAAGCTTAGCACATGAGACACAGTCTCAGCATAAAAGATCGATCATTCAAGATTGAGGAGAGAAATTTATTCACTCCAAGAGTTGTGAATATGTTGGCTCCTAGATATTCGTTTGCTGGATCCTGTTTGCATGCTTGTTGTAAGGGGTGGCCGAGTTAATAGTAATGATAGAGTTGAGTATCAGATACTTCTTAGGTAGAAACTCTGTGTTTATTTACAAAGATACTCAGCAGCAACTAAACACGTGCTTACACTTCAAACTCTACCTCTATACTCCGCTGCTACTAATTGCTGACTACAGACTACTAACGACAGAGGTAGCCTGCACTATTCTTCTATTGAATACTAAGATCGTGTGATCTTCCATTATAACATTCTTCTTAAAGGGATATTACACATCGGGTTACCACAGAATCTTTAGAATTCACTGCCCTAGAGGGCCGTGGATGTTCAGTTGCTGAGTTTGCGGAAATGGACAGATTTTTGGACTCTAGTGTAACCACAGCATATGTGGATGAGCCAGGAAAGTGGAATTGAGTTCAAAGATCAGCCATGATTTTATTTATTGGCAGACATGACAGACTTTGTGGTCTACTCCTGCTCCTATTTTTTATATTCTGCCAGTTCTTTATAAAATTTTGGCTGACTTAAATTTGTTGATCGAAATTGTTGTGCTATGCATATTTGGGAAAGGGTTAAAGAACCTACCCTTCATATTTCCTTAGACTGATATTGCTGCAATTTATTTGATCACTTCCATTATTTAAGAACCCCAGAATAAAATTTTCACGAAACTTCTCGGGTTGCATTGTGGCCTGAATAAAAGTATCCCTGTAAATTGGCAGAAAGAACATACATGACAATATCAGCTAAGTTATAGGTCTCAAAATCGTAAATATAGTTTGAGAAGACCAATGTGTTTCTCAAAGTCTAGTTACGTGTGGATTAGCTGTTTCTTTATTCAGTTTTCATAGAAAACGAGACCAAAGTCTTAACGAAATATAATAGTAAACTTGCCAATTTCTCTACACATCACTGACTGAAGTAGAGGATGCATAGTGTCAGCCAAACAGAACTTTGTTATTTGATTTCATCTCCTAGCTTTGGTTTGGCTTTCTATTGTTACCTATTATCCTTCTGTCAGAATTATCAATCGCACTGCAGTAGAGCATGGGGAGGTAGGCATGACTGAACTGTGGATCAGGTAAAACTTAAATTAGTTAACACATTAAATCATTTTACCTGTGCACCTCTTCAGAAAAAGTACCAAATCAGACATGAATCATAATTATAACCATACTGATGGCCTGAATTTCGCAGTTGACGTGTGCGCCAAGACAGCGGGAAGGGAAGCGGATATGAATTCCACTCCCAGCCCCAGTTGTGTTGCAAATGCAATTTCATGCTGCATGGCCAATTAAGGTCTGCTCAGCATTGGAGCTGGAGAGCCACCACCCACCTCGGTCAGCTGGTTATGGAGAGGCAGGGGTCTCTGATGAAGGTAAGAGTGCAGTGCACAGAGGTGAGAGTGTTGGATTGTGCAAACATTCTTGTATGGTCTCATCATTAAAGGTAACCTCAAACCTGGGGCCCCCATTGATTATTGAAAGATGATGGTACCATGATGCAGATCTCCATTGTCTCTCCAGGTGCCTGGCATGCACAGTGACAGTGTGATTACTTAGACTAATGAAGTGTTGTTCTTATACCTTAGATTCTCCAACTCGCACTCAAACACAGGACTCTGAAGAGCCACCATTGACGCCAGAGGACCACGGGGCTTCAGATGCACCTGCATCACACCATCTCTCTGAGCCAGGCACCAGCGCAGGTACCAGCACCTAAGTGGGCATTAGATCGGAGGCTAGAATGTCAGTGCACAGGGTGAGGACACTTCACACTTACTTCAGGAGCAGGTGGAGGAAGAGAGTGCCAAGGGCGCCGGCAGTCGGCGCGGATTGCTTGAGACCAAGACCATTACTGAACTGAAGGCAGATGGGCCTCTGGAGTCGTCCATTAGATTGTAGATGCTGGATGTCTAGTGGGATGTGCTGGAGGATCTGGCGGAGATCCATGATGGTATGTGTGTCATGGTCTCTTTTGTGGAGGAGCCCACGCTGAGTGTGATTACTGCATGGACATTCATGGCTGAGTGCACTGCCTTTGCCATTGAGAGAATGGCAACTCTCATGGAGAGTCAACTCCAAGGACAGAATCAGGGGTCCCTGGAGTTGCACTTGGACCTGCAAAACCTCGCACAGGCAATGACTTCAGGTGGTCAGTGCCAGTGAGGGAGATGGATGAGGAACCCAATATACCAGCTAGGTGCCCGTCCACCAATGGTGAGCAGCGCGGTCCAGAGCGACCTCATGTTGGTGCACAACCTGCTTGTTTTCTCTGCGGGCTCCTGTTTGGGTACTTTGGATGACAGCAGCAGATCCTCCGCCCCTTTGCCAGTGACCGTGGCATCTGATGTAGCTGCAATGGCTGGGGAGATGCCAGCCATAGGACTGGCCACTCCCTCCCAAGCAGGGCTAGCACAGTCTCCACTGGCCACAGGACAACTGCCTAGATCATCAAGGCCAACAGGACAGTACAGTCAGCAAGCTGTCTCCAATGCCGGTGCCAGCGAGGGGTGGGGGAAACAAGTCGCAGCACTTGCAAATGTAAGTTGAAGGCACCATGAGGACAAGAGGGAGTGTTCATGGGGGATCTTCCGTTCTGCCATGTTTTGTTCATGTTTACTGGTGTGGCCATTAACACCATATATTGTTATGTTCATTTGATCTGAGTGTCACAGAAATATAAATTTTGTTTTTGACTTAATGGCCTGAGTATGCTTTACTTGTTTTGTAGGTGCAGGGCACGCTAGTATCTAATGCTGGGCATGAGTGGCCCTAAACGTTATTGCACAGGCACTAAGTGGACTTGGGGTTAAAAGGAAAGGGCCATTTCAGACATCCGGGATGGAGGTGGTAACCCTGGCATGCAGAGGAAACAGATTTTTGGCAGCCTAGCTGAAGGAGCACTGAATCAAGGCACTCCTGCCTCCCTGAAGGATACAGAGGTCAGTCTCCATGCCCTCAGCATTCTCCTCACTGTGCTCCTCTTTTGGCTCACTATCAACGACTCCCACTCTGGGGGGGTATTATATGCTCCCCTGTATGGTCTAAGCATTTGAAGTGCATCTTGAGAAAATCTATGGTCCTCGCTATCACCAGCCTTGGGGAGGCATGACTCCTATTATAATGCTGCTCTGCCTCTGTTCTTGGATGGCAGAGAGGTGTCATAAGCCGCTTTTTCAATGGATAGCCCTTGTCACCCAGCAGCCATCCATCCAGTTGAGCTGGAGCACTGAATAGCCTCAGCACTGGGAGCATCTCGGGATGTAACCATCATGGAAGCTGCCAGGGTACCTTGCACGGACTTGCAGAATCTGCGTCTTGTGGTCACACACTATCTGCATGTTCATGGAGTGGAAGCCCTTCCTGTTGATGAAAGCATCTGGTTGACCCACTGGTGCCTTGATAGCCACATGAATGCAGTCGATTGCACCCTGGATGTGGGGGAACCCAGCAATCGTTGCAAACCCTCTGGGCAGAAATTTTCGCTGAGTGGTGTACGCCCAACCTGCTCGAGCATAAAAAAGCATGTGATGATGTTGGGCGAGCATCCCGATTTCATAACGCACTCACGCGATATTTCAGTCAGCGGGCATGCGCGGGAATTGGAGCCACACCCGCCATCAGTTACGAGGCCTGTTAAGGCCATTAAAAAGGCAATTAAGCTAGAATTTAGGTTGCCCATGTGATTTCGTGTTCATCACACATGAAACGGGCAGGTGGGTAGCCAACAATTTGCTAAAACTCATCCAAGGGCGGGATAAAAAGGGTCAGCAGCATTGCCAGTGTGAGTAGTGAGGAGTTTTGGAGATAGTTTGCTGCTGGTTGCTTATTGGTACTTGGCACCTTCATCTCTGTTCGGGGCTTTATTGTTAGCATTTCCAGGCTTCATTTCAGGACTTATTAGTGTCTCCAAAGTCCCCAGAGGATTCAGACCATGTGGACCCTTCCAGGTATCACACAGCCTTCTGTTGTCCTGGTAATGGGGATTGTGGTCTCCGCTGAAGGCACCTCCTCTGAGGAGGAAGAGAGGGGCAGAAGGGGGAGGAGGCCAGGTATCTCAAAGCAGCCTGTGGGAGGAAAGGCACAGGCACAAGGGGTACAGGGCCAGAAGGAAGTCCAAGGTGGAAGGGGCCTCAGAAGATGCCACTATCCTGCTGCCACAGTTTACAGGCAACACGCAGCTACTTCAATATGTCTGAGGTGCAATGCTGAAGGGAGACAGTCAGATGATTGTGTCTGAGACAGCTCCGACTGTGTGGGCGGACACCCCATGCTAGTGGCTCTGAAGGTCACAGTGGCCCTCAACCTCTATGCCTCCGGCTCTTTCCAGGGCTCAGTGGGGGATCTGTGTGGAGTCTCCGAATCAGCTGTCCATTGTTGCGTCAAGCTGGTGACAGAAGCTCTGTTCAGGCAGGCACTGACATTTACTCTTTATTGTACGGACAAGGCCAGCCAGGCTGAATAAGCCAGAGGTTTTGCAGCAATCGCTGGTTTCCCCCACGTTCAGGGTGCAATTGACTTGATGTGGCCATCAAGGCACCAGCGGGTCAGCCGGGTATCTTCATCAACAGGAAGGGCTTTCACTCCATGAACGTGCAGGTAGTGTGTGACCACAGGAGGCAGATTCTGCAAGTCTGTGCAAGGTACCCAGACAGCTCCCATGATGGGTACATTCTGAGGCACTCCCAGGTGCCGAGGCTCTTCAGTGCTCCAGTCCGACTGGATGGTTGGCTGCTGGGTGACAAGAGCTATCTGTTGAAAATGTGGCTTATGATGGTGCCAGTGTGGGAGATGGATGAGGCACCTAGTATCCCAGCTAGGTGTTTGTCCATCAATGGTGAGCGGGGAGGACCATAGTCTTCTCAAGATGTGCTTCCGATGCCTAGACCATTTAGGGGGAGCACTACAATATCCCCCAGAGTGGGTATCACTGATAGTGGTTGCATGCTGCGCTCTCCACAATCTGACACTGGCAAGGGGGGACCCATTGGAGGAAGAGGATCTTGATGCGGCTGCACAGGCCACAGAGGATGAATCCAGTAGTGAATCAGAAGAGGAGCAGTGAGGAGAATGCTGAGGACATGGAGGCAGACCTTAGTAACCTCCAGGGAGGCAGGGACACCAGGGACACATTGATCCAACACTCCTTCAGCTAGGCTGCAAAAGGTCTGCTTCCACCTTATGCCAGGGCTGCAGCCTCCATCCTGGATGTCTGAAATGACCCTTTCATTTGCATTCAAATCCACTCAGTGCCTGTGCAATAAAATATCCAGTCACTCATGTCCAGCATTACATACTGGCATACCCTGCACCAGAAAGAGAAAAGGTGAAGCATAATCAGGCCATCAGAACCAAAGCAAATTTATGGTTATTGCCACATTGAATGCATAATGACATTACCATTACTGGTGTTGATGTCCACACCCAGCAGACATATAAACCAAACATAAATGAACAGAAGATCACCCGTGTACCATCCCTTGTGCTCTTGGTGCCTTTAACCTATGTTTCTGAGTGCTACGTCTTGGTGGTCTACCTCTCGCTGGTATCGGCATTGGAGACAGCTGCTGACTCTGCTGTCTTGTTGGTCTTGATGACCTTGGCAGTTGTCCTCTGGCCAGTGGAGCCTGTGCTGGCACCGCTTGGGAGTGAACGGCCAGTTACATGGCTGGCACTTCCCCAGTCATCGCAGCCTCAGCAGGTGCCATGGTCACTGACAGAGAGGCGGAGGAGCTGCTGCTGTCATCTAGAGTTCCCTGAGAGGAGCCCCAGAGACAACAAGCAGTGTGTGCACCAATGTGATGTTGCTCTGGACCTCCCTGCTCACCATTGATGGACGAGCACCTAGCTGGGATACTAGATGCCTCATCCATCTCCCACACTGGGACTGACCACCTGAGGTCATTGCTTGTGTGAGGGTTTGCAGGTCCGAGCGCAACCTCAGGAATCCCTGATTCTGTCCCCGGAGCTGCCTCTCTGTGAGAGGCAACACTCAGCCATGAGGGTCAACGCAGTGCTCATGCTCTGCATGGACTCCTCCACAAGGGAGACCATGGCATTCATACCCTCATGGATCTCCACCAGATCCTCCTGCACATCCTGCTGGACATCCAGCACCTGCCGACTAATGGACGACTCCAGAGGCTCATCATCTTTGATTCAGCATCATCCTGGTTTCCAGCAGTCCTCTGACTGCCGGTGCCTTGGGCACTCTCTGTCTCCGCCTACACCTCAAGAGAGTGTGAAATGCCCGTACTGATCTGCAGTGACATTCTAGCAACCAGTCTAATGCCCGCTGAAGTGCTACTATCCACACTGGTTCAGAGAGCGAGTGTGATGCAGGTACAAGTGAAGCCGATGGACCTCCGGTATCAGGGGTGGCTCTTTGGCATCCAAAGAGCGAATGCGTGCAGGTGAATCTAAAAGGCAGAACAAGGCCATGCCACTAGTTAAAGTAATCACACTGTCACTGTGCATGTTAAGCACCATGTTGAGACATTGGAGATCTGCATCACGGTGCCATTGTCTTTCAATGATCAATGGGGACTCCAGTTTTGATGCTCCCATCAATGAAGGGACTATATTAAAATGGTTTCACAACCCCAAACTCTCACCTCTGTGCACTGCAATCTTACCTTCATTTGGCAGCCCCGTCTCTCCATGCCCGGTTGCACGGGGAGTGTGCCAGCTCTCCAGCTCAAGGGTGTCCTGCTCAAACCTGGTCAGCAGCAGCAGGTTGGGTGGGTGTCCGCCTGTATGTGTCCTCTCTGCTTGGTTGTGGCTCATCTTCTCCTGAAAGGACAGAGGAGCATTGATTAGTCCGCTCTCTACCTGCAGCGCCATTGCAGCCTGGCCAACCCCAACTAAGGAGCATCTGGCAGGGCACATCCGAGTCGTGGCCCTCGAGCTGCAAGGCACTCAGTCCAAGCAGCCAGGGCTCACCCCCTTGGCCAGCTCTGGAGTGATTGATAGTTGGCACTCAGGCTCTAACACCCCTGAGCTCCACGGGGTGGGGGACAGACACACCTTAACACTTCTGCACACTGACCCATGCCAGCACGGTACTCACCCTTCCTGAGTGCAGCAGCTCATTGAACCTCTTCTGGCACTGCACCCATGTGCGCCTCACCACGTCATGGCTTCTGACCTGCGCTGCAACCTCCCCCAGTGCCCCCTTTGTGAGGTGCGGTGGCCTCCTCTTCCTATCTCTGGGGACAAGGGTGTCCCTCCTGGCAGCCACCTCCTTCAGGAGGACCGCGAGGCACTGATCTGAAAAGCAGGGGGCCAAGTGCCCACCCGACCTGCCCTCCCACTTGACATCTCCTGCCACACACGACTCCATAACTTGAATATTGAAGATGCAGAAGAGACGTTCTTCCATGTCAGCCTTCAAGGGGCTGCCTGTGTCATTTTGAAACCAGCCACTGCATCACCATTGGGCCTGACATCTGACAAATGGAGGTCACAGTCTCCTTGGAGAGGTGGAGCCTCCTTCGGCACTGCACCTTCGGTATTGCACCTCGGACATATTGAGGTAGCTGCATCACTGCTTGTAAACCCTGGCAACAGGATAGTGGCATCTTCTGTGGCCCCTTATGCCTTGGACTTCCTGTTGACCCTGCCCCTCCTCCCACTGGTTGCTCCCCTGGAAGCTGCGTTGGGGCACCTGGCTTCCTCTTCCTTCTGCCCCTCTCTTCTTCCTCAGAGGAGGTTCCACCAGTGGAGACCACAACTTCCATTACCAGGGTAAGGGAAGGCTGTCTGATACTTTGAAGGGTCCACATGGTGTGAATTCTCCAGGAGCCTTTGAGACACCAATGAGTCCTGAAATGAAACCTAGAAGTGCTAAGACTGAAGCTCAGAACAGAGATGAAGCTGTTAAGTTCAAATAAGCAACCAGCAGCAAACTATCTCCTAAATGCCTCACTACTCACAATGGCAATGATGTTGACCCTTTTTATCCTGCCCTTTGATGAAATTTCATTAAAAGTCGACTGTCTGCCTGCCCATTTTGCTCATGCGACGAGTGCAAAATTGCACGGGCAACATAAAATCGCGAACAATTGCTTGTTTAATGGCCTTAAGTAGCCTTTTAATTGTTGGCAGGCATGGCCCCGACACCCATGCATCCCTGCCGACCTGAAGCTTGCTCACGTGTGGGATGACGTCTGGACGCTTGCCCGACTTCATCTCACACTACGTCACGTCTGTTCAGGTCGGGCGCGTGTCTGCCCACGAGGTGTAAGATTCTTCCCAATGTTTCAATTTTAATTTTCACTTTTTGGAGTGTCATAATACAGTTTATAGTTCTATCCTTGATCTAATACTATGTCTGTAGTCCATGAGGAAAACATATGGTTCACGCTATATGTGGTGGAAGCTGGATAGGAAATGAACGATCATATTGAAAAAAATTATATTGACAATACATATTCTCAGGTTTGAAATAAGGTGAAATTAAATGGCTGAAGATTGTAAGATTGATGTATAAAATGGTTGTTTGTCAGGATACCTTGGCTGCAAAATTTGGCTCTGTAGCATGGCCGTTTCAGCGCTGGTGATGTTTTAGTACCAAAGTGGTACTGGTGTCACTTCCACTCACTTCTGGTACTGGCCATGCCCGACATTTGGTGAGGACGTTTGTCTGGATATTACGTGCATGCACCGTAAATGTAAAGAATAGGCAGATTGTGACATCAGCCTGTCTCTAACATTGATTTGGTGCCGGCACTATCATTTTGGATCATGTTGCTCCAACTAATGCCCTCTCTTAAACCCACACAGTTGAATTTAGCTACACGGAGGACACACCAGTTAGGTGCTGCTCCTTTTGACTGTAGGTCACTTTGCCCTGCAAGAGGGAGGGAAGTGCACCAGTGAGTATGATGCAATGTGTTTTAGTGATGTGACTACTACAGTTGAATAGCTAGCAGTGTGCCAGCTGTGGGTATGAGGCTTACAGCAGTGCCAAGTCTGTGAGGCAAGGCTATGCAGTTTAGTGTGAGTGGTGATTGATGGAGATTGTTGGTTGGTGACAGAATTGGGTATGGTGAATAGAGCTCATGGCAGTTGGTAGGATATGTGAAGATGTTTTCATTGACCTTGACCACTTGTGTGAAGTCATTAAACTTCTTGCAGCATACATCTGGGTCCTTGGGGCTTGGCTATGGTATTGACTGCAACAGTTAGCTGCTTCTACTGCCTTCTTGGTGTCTTGGGGGGCCTTCTAGACCCCTGAGGGAAGGCAACTTTACTGCTTCTCTGCACCCCTTGCACTAAGGCCTCTGGCACTGCACCGAAGAACCTTGGTACTCATTCTTTGACCTGTTGTGCTTTTTCACAAGGTTTCTCTGGTCTCCAACTCCTCTATTACGATTTCCAACTGCTTCTGAAGCTAGAGTCCACCTCACCTTTCAGAAGTGCAGTCTAGCTTTAAATCGTGCTAACTTCACATGAACTTGGGCCCAATGCTGAGCTGTGCAGTCACTCGATAGTATATTCACTTTTCATGAGAGGCATCTAGCAAAATTCTCACTTGAGAAGAATTTTACACCCTCTGATATTAGGGACTGGATTTGTTATGTTAAAGGATTATGACTAGTGATGCATTTGCAGTCAGAGGTAACCCTATAGTATAAAGGGGCTATCAACTTTCAATTTATTAAGTGCATATATAGGACTGATACATAGATTATTGTAAAGGTTTAAGCATTTAAAATCAGTTACAAAACTTTATGCCTACAATTCAACATGTTTTACGTTATCTAATTTTTATACCCTCATAGTATATGACATATGAAACATATATAAAACCTGCCTCCTGTGCAAAACTCTCCACAGCTTATTTGTACTCTATCTGATTTACTTGAAGGCAGCACATTAAACAACTTATGCCTCTGCACTAAGAAAATATGGAACAAGATAAATTGTTACCAATTTAACACTTACTTTTCAATGTGAAAATCCACTCCACCATCAGTGGTGCTTCATAATACTAGCCCCTTTATGGGACAATCCCACATCATGTGTACCTGTCAGATGATTGCTCTCAACTTTGGTTTGAGAAAGAGAGATCCTAATCTTGCTAAATGGATCTAAAGGACTGATTCATCTCTCTTCAAAGGAAAGGAGATAGCCTAGAATATTGCCATCCTCCAGATAGTCTTTTTAACAAGTTTAAAGCAGATTATAATATCCTGGATATTATTATGGTCCAGGAGCTTATTCTCAGTAATATGCTACCCCACCAAAGGGGGTGCAGAGACAAAAGCAAAAAACTGCAGATGTTGGAAGTCCAAAACAAAAATAAAAATATCTGGAAAAACTCAGCAGGTCTGACAGCATCTGTGGAGAGGAACATAGTTAACGTTTCAAGTCCGTTATAAGCTTGTTTAAGGGGGGTGGGGGTGTGCGACAAGTAGAACTGGATAGAGGGCCAGCGATAGGTGGAGATTGCCAAAAGATGTCACAGACAAAAGGACAAAGAGGTGTGACGGTGGTGACATTAGCTAAGAAATGTGCTAATAGGTGACATTAAGGGTAGAAAGCAGGACGAGCAAGGTACAGATAGCCCTAATGGGGGTTGGGGTGGAGGGAAGGGATTGAAATAGACTAAAAGGTAGAGATAAAACAATGGATGGAAATACATTTAAAAATAATGAAAATAGGTGGGAAAAGAAAAATCTATATAAATTATTGGAAAAAAGCGGGATCGGAAAGGGGGTGGGGATGGAGGAGAGAGTTCATGATCTAAAATTGTTGAACTCAATATTCAGTCCAGAAGGCTGTAAAGTGCTGAGTCGGAAGATGAGGTGCTGTTTCTCCAGTTTGCATTGAGCTTCATTGGAACAATACAGCAGGCCAAGGACAGACATGTGGGCATGAGAGCAGGGTGGAGTGTTGAAATGGCAAGTGACAGGGAGGTCTGGGTCATGCTTGCAGACAGATCAAAGGTGTTCTGCAAAGCGGTCACCCAGTCTGCGTTTGGTCTCTTCAATGTAGAGGAAACCGCATTGGAAGCAGCGAATGCAGTAGACTAAATTGAGGGGAGTGCAAGTGAAATGCTGCTTCACTTGAAAGGAGGGTTTGGGCGCTTGGACAGTGAGGAGAGGGAAAGTAAAGGGGCAGGTGTTGCACCTTCTGCGGTTGCATGGGAAGGTGCCGTGGAAGGGGGTTGAGGTGTAGGGGGTGACGGAGGAGTGGACCAGGGTGTCCTACAGGGAACGATCCCTGCAGAATGCTGCCAGGGGGGTGGGGGGGGGTGGGTGCGAAGGGAAGATGTGTTTGGTGGTGGCATCACGCTGGAGTTGGCGGAGATGGAGGAAGATGATCCTTTGAATACGGAGGCTGGTGGGGTGATAAGTGAGGACAAGGAAGACCCTATCATGGTTCTGGGAGGGAGAGGAAGGTGTGAGGGCGGATGCGCGGGAGATGGGCCAGACACGGTTGAGGGCCCTGTCAACCACCGTGGGTGGAAAACCTTGGTTAAGGAAGAAGGAAGATATGTCAGAGGAACTGTTTTTGAAAGTGGCATCATCAGAATTGCTGTGATGGAGGTGAAGGAACTGAGAGAATGGGATGGAGTCCTTACAGGAAGCGGGGTGTGAGCAGCTGTAGTCGAGGTAGCTGTGTGAGTCGGTAGGCTTGTAATGAATATTGGTGGACAGTCTATCACCAGAAATTGAGACTGAGAGATCAAGGAAGGGAAGGGAAGTGTCAGAGATGGACCGTGTGAAAATGATGGAGGTGTGGAAATTTGAAGCAAAATTAATAAATTTTTCCAGGTCCAGGCGAGAGCATGAAGCAGCACCGAAGCAGTCATCGATGTACCAGAGAAAGAGTTGTGGGAGGGGGCCGGTGTAGGGCTGGAACAAGGAATGTTCCACATACCCCAAAAAAAGACAGGCATAACTGGGACCCATGCGGGTACCCATAGCCACACCTTTTATTTGGAGGAAGTGAGAGGAGTTTAATGAGAAATTGTTCAGTGAGAGAACAAGTTCGGTCAGACGGAGGAGAGTAGTGGTGGATGGGGATTGTTCGGGCCTCTGTTCGAGGAAGAAGTGGAGAGCCCTCAGACCATCCTGGTGGTGGATGGAGGTGTAGAGGGATTGGACGTCCATGGTGAAGAGGAGGCAGTTGGGGCCAGGGAACTGGAAATTGTTGATATGATGGAGGGTGTCAGAGGAATCGTGGATGTAGGTGGGAAGGGACTGGACAAGGGGAGAGAAAATGGAGTCAAGATAGCAAGAAATGAGTTCCGTGAGGCAGGGACAGGCTGACACGATCGGTCTACCGGGACAGTCCTGTTTGTGGATTTTGGGTAGGAGGTAGAAGCGGGCTGTCCGAGGTTGGGAGACTGAGGTTGGAAGCTGTGGAAGGAAGAGTATTTACAGAGGTGGACTGTGAAATATTGGGTAAAATAAACATAGTAAGGGAGAAAATATTAAAGTGTTTAGCGTCCTTGAAATTGGATAAATTATTGTCTGGCGCACTAACCTCAGTTCTCAAGTTTGTTCTAATTTTTCTTTCACAAGATGTGGGCATCACTGGCTGGGCCAGCATTTGTTGTTCATCCCTAATTGTCCTTGAGAAGGTGGTGGTGAGCTGCCTTCTTGAACCGCCACAGTCCATGTGGTACACCCACAGTGCTGTTAGGGAGAGAGTTCTGGGATTTTTACTCAGCAACAATACAGGAATACTGATATGGTTCCAGGTCAGGATGGTGTGTGGCTTGGAGCGGACCTTGCAGGTTGTAGTGTTCCCATGTATCTGTTGCCCTTGTCCTTCTAGGTGGTGGAGGTTGTGGGTTTGGAAGGAGCTGTCGAAGGAACTTTGGTAAGTTGCTGCAGTGCATCATGTAGATGGTACACACTGCTGCCACTATGCGTCGGTGGTGGAGAAAGTGAATATTGAAGTTGATGGATGGGATGACAATCAAGTGGGCTACTTTGTGGATGGTATCAAGCTTTTTGACTGTTGTTGGAGCTGTACTCATCCAGATAGGTGGAGAGTATTCCATATACTTCTGACTTGTGCCTTGTAGATGGTAGACAGGCTTTGGGGAATAGGAGGCAAGTTACTTGCTGCAGATTTCCCAACCTCTGACCTGCTCTTGTGGCCACAGTATTTATATGGCTGGTCTAGTTCAATTTCTGGTAGCCCCCAGGATGTTGACAGTGTGGGGTTCAGTGATGGTAATGCCTTTGAATGTCAAGAGGAGATGGTTAGATTCTCTCTTGCTGGAGATGTTCATTGCCTGGCATTTATGTGGAGCGAAAGCTTCTTGCTATTTACAGCCCCAGTCTTAACCTCAACTCCATATTCCCACCTACCCCCAATAATCTTTCACCCTCTTGCTTATCAAGAATCTGTCTAGCTCTGCCTTAAAATTATTGAAAGATTCTGCTTCCACCACCTTTTCAGGAAGAGAGTTCCAAAAAATCACTACAGTCTGCAAGAAAATTTTTTCCTTCATCTCTCACCTCACCTCGGGAGTTCAGCTCTTTTGCCCATGTTTGGACCAAGGCTGTAATGAGGTGAGAAGCTGATTGACCTGGTTGGTAACACTTTTAATCTCTTTGCTGATGATCGAGAATTGATTGATGGGGTGGTAATTGGCAAGGTTGGATTTGTTTTTGCTTTTTGCGGACAGGCCAAACCTGGGCAATTTTTCACACTGCTGGGTTGATGCCAGCATTGTAGCTGTACTGGAACAGCTTGACTAGGGGCGTGGCTAGTTCTGGAGCAAAATTCTTCAGTACTATTGCCAGAATGTAAAGGATGAATGAAAAGGAAGAATGTGCACTGTTACGAGGCGAAGGTGGGGAATGGTATTAAGTGATTTGCCCATTCTGAGAGCTGGTGCAGACACGATGGGCCAAATGGCAGCCTCCTGCACTGTAACAATTCTCTAATTCTGTGATATTGTCAGGGCCCATGGCCTTTGCCGTATCGAGTGCCTTCAGCCATTTCTTGGTATCATGCGGGGTGTATCAGATTGGCTGAAGACGGTCATCTATGATACTGGAGACTTGAGGAGGAGGCTGAGATGGATCATCCATCCGGCACTTGTGGCTGAAAATTGTTGCAAGTGCTTCAGCCTTGTTTATTGCAATGATGTACGGGGCTCTGAGGATATTTGTGGAGCCTCCTCCACAAATTGTTAGTTGTTTAATTGTCCACCACTATTCACAACAGGATGTGGCAGGACTGCAGGGCTTAGATCTGATACGAAGGTTGTAGGATCTTTTAGCTCTGTCTATCACTTGCTGATATCGCTGTTTGGCATGCAAGTAGTCCTGTGTTGTAGCTTCACCAGGTTGACACCTCATTTTTAGGTATGCCTGGTGCGGCTTCTGGCATGCCCTCCTGCACTCTTTATTAAACCAGGGTTAATCCCCTGGCTTATGGTAATGGTAGAGTGAGGGATATGCTTGGCCATGAGGTGACAGATTGTGGTTGTATACAATTCTTCTGTTGCTGATAGCCTACAGTGCAACATGGGTTCCCAGTTTGAAATCTATCTCATTCAGCATGGTGGTAGTGCAACACAACATGATGGAGAGTATCCTCAATGTGAAGATGGAAATTTGTCTTCACAAGGACTGTGTGATTGTCACTCCTGCCAATAGTGTCATGAACAGATGCATCTGCAAAGGTAGATTGGTGAGGATGAGGTCAAGTAGGTTTTTTCCTCTTTTTGGTTCCCCCACCACCTGCCGAAGACCCTGCCTAGCAGCTACATCCTTTAGGACTCAGCCAGCTTGGTCACTACTGGTGCTACCAAGCAACTCTTGGTGATGGACATTGAAGTCTCCCACCTAGAGTACATCCTGCACCCTTGCCACCCTCAGTGCTCCATCCAAGTGATGTTCAACATGGAGGAGCACTGATTCACCAGCTGAGGGAGGGTGGTACGTAATAATCAGCAGGAGGTTTCCTTGTCCATGTGGCCTGATGCCATGAGACTTCATAGGGTCCAGAGTTGATCTCGAGGACTCCCAGGGCAACTCCCTCCCGACTGTATGCCACTGTGCTGCCACATCTGCTGGGTCTATCCTGCCGGTGGGAC
This sequence comes from Carcharodon carcharias, assembly GCF_017639515.1. NCBI lineage: Eukaryota > Metazoa > Chordata > Chondrichthyes > Lamniformes > Lamnidae > Carcharodon > Carcharodon carcharias. Next base: position 51,197,196 of record NC_054486.1, read on the forward strand.
AGGACATACCCAGGGATGGTAGTGTCTGAGAATGCCTATGTCAGGCTGTTGCTTGACACATCTATGAGACAGCACTCCCAATTTTGGCACTAGCTCCCAGATGTTCGTAAGGAGGGCTTTGCAGGGTCATCAGGGCTCAGTTTGCCATTGTCGTTTCTGGTGCCTAGGTCGATGCCAGGTGGTCCGTCTGGCTTTATTCCTGCTTTGTGTGTTTGTAGCCATTTGATACAACTGAGTGGCTTGCTAGGCCATTGCAGAGGGCATTTAAGAGTCAACCACATTGTGGGTCTGGATTCATGTGTAGGCCAGACAAGGTAAGGATGACAGATTTCCTTCCCTAAAGGCATTACTGAACCACAAGGGTTTTTACAACAATCAACAATAGTTTTATGGTCATCATTGGACTTTTGATTCCAGATTTTTATTGAATTCAAATTCCACCATCTGCCATTGCAGGGTTCATACCCGGCTCCCCACAATGTTACCCTGGGTCTCTGGATTACTCATCCAGTGACAATATTACCCCACAATTTAGGAGACCCAGCACAGATTTGTAAAAGTAAATTATAATTGACTAATCCGGTTGAATTTTTTTTTAAAATTTAGCAAAGCTGATGAAGGGAATGCAGTTGATGTTGCCTACATAGATTTTAAGAAAGCACTTGACCAAGTGCTACATAAAAGACTGGTTAACAAAATTGAGGCTCATGGAATAGAAGGGCCAGTCTCAGTTTGGATTAAAAATAAATGCCTTAAGGACAGAAAACTGTAATGATACGGAGTAATGGTAAATGGTTATTTTTGCAGACTGGAGGATGGCCGACAATGGTGTTCCCCAAGGTTCAGTGTTAGGGCTACTGCTTCTTTTGCTAGCTATCAATGTCTTGGATATTAGAATACAGAATAAATGTCATTTGCCAATGATACCAATCTTGGAAGTGTGGCAAACAGTGAGGATAACAGCAATTGACCCCCAAAAAACAGAAATAAGCTAGTAGAATGGGCAGAAAACTGATAGATGGGGTTTAGTACAGAGAAGTGTGAGTTGAGAAGTGTGTGTCCCGATGCCAGGGTTTGGGAAGTCTGGTCTGGCATGAAGAGGAACTCATAGTGGGAGGGGGAGGATCTAGTTGTCGTGGTCCACATAAATACCAACATGATGGTAGGACTAGGAAACAGGTTCTGCTTAGAGACTATGAGCAGCTAGGGGCTAAATTAAAAAGCAGAACCTCATAGGCAATAATCAGCCACGAGCAAATTAACGCAGGGCAAATAAGATCAGAGAATTGAATTTGTGGCCAAAGATTGGTGTGGGAGAAATGGGTTTTGATCCAAAAACACTGGCACCAGTACTGGGGAAAGTAGGAGCTGTAAGTTAGGTCTTCACCTGAACCACTCTGGGACTAGTATTCTGGTGAGTGTATAACTAGGGCAGTAAAGATGGATTGAAACTTAAAAATTGGGGGTAAGGGATCATGTGAGGGAAGATATGATAAGTTAAAGAGGGAGGAGAAGGCAAGAGAACAAGATAACAAAAAGGGAAATGGTAATCAGAGTGTGGCAGAAAGGGACAGAGTGTACAAACTTAAGAGTGCATTGGCAGGTAAGACTAGAGGTTGTGAAAATAATAAAAAGATAGAAATAAAGTCACTCTATCTGAATGCATGCAGCATTCGCAACAAGGTAGATGAATTGATGGCACAAATAGAGTAAACAGATATAACCTAATTGCTATTACGGAGAGGTGGCTGCAGGGTCACCAAAGCTGGGAACTGAATGATCAAGGATATCCAACGTTTAGGAAGGGTAGGCAAAAAGGAAAAGGAAGTTGGATAGTGCTATTACTAAAGATTGAGATCAGTATATTAGTGAGAGAGAATCTTGGGCTGGAAGATCTTGATGTAGAATCAATTTGGGTGGAGCTAAGAAACTGCAGGGGGCAGCAAACACTGGTAGGAGTTGTTTATAGGCCACCAAACAGTAGTGGTAATGTAGGGCATGGTATAAATCAGTATATTAGAGGTGCATGTAACAAGGGTAATGTCATAATCATGGGGACTCCAATCTAGATAACGAACGGGTAAACCTAATTAGCACTAATACTGTGAAGGATGAAAGATAGATTTCTAGAACAGTATGTTGAGGAACCAACTAGAGAATGGGCTATCTTAGATCTAGTATAGTGCAATGAGAAAGGGATAATTAACAATCTCGTTGTAAAGGAGTCTTTAGGGAAGGGTGGCCATACTATGTTGGAATTTTACATACAGTCTGAAAGTGATGTAGTTCAAACTGAAACTAGAGTCTTAAATCTAAACAAAGGAAACTACAAAGGTATAAGGGGTAAGTTAGCTGTGGTGGATTGGGAAACTACATTAAAAGTTATGATGGCCGACAGGCAACGGTAACATTTAAAGAATTTTTACATGGCTTACAACAAATATATTTTCCTTTGAGGCACAAAAACCCAGCAGGAAAGGTGATCCAACCATGCCTAACAAGAGAAGTTAAAAATTGTATTAGATCAACAGAAGAAGCTTATAAAGTTGCCAAAAAAGCAGTAAGCCTGAGGATTGGGTGCTTTTTAGAATTCTGCAAAAGAGGACCAAGAAACTGATAAAGGAAGAGAAAATAGAATTAAACTAGCTATATATAAAAATGGACTGTAAAAACTTCCATAGAAAAGTAAAAAAGAAAAGATTAGCAAAGACAAATGCAAACCCATTACAGGCAGAGACAGGAGAATTTAAAATGGGGAATAAGGAAATGGCAAAGAAACTGACACAAATACTTTGTGTCTGTCTTCTTGGAGGAAGACACAAAAAACCTCCCAGAAATACTCAAGAACCAAGGGACGAGTGAGACTGAGGACTTGAAAGAAATCAGTATTAGTAAAAAAGTAATATGGAGAAATTAATGGGCCTGATGATCTGCATACCAGAGTGTTGAAAGAAGTGCCTGTAAAGATAATAGATGCATTGATGGTCATTGTTATATGTTGCTTGTGACTGGCTAAGGAACAATTGCAGAGGCATAGATATGTCTGAACAGTAACTTGTTTATTGGCGGGACATAACTATTTACAGATATACAAGACAACAGGGATTAATCAATCGAAGCCATGGGCTTTCTCCTTCTCAACTCTTGGTTAAGTGTGTCTTACATCATCATGTGGGTGACACTGTTTCTCCAGTCCCACACATTAACTCTTTTAGCTCAGAACACCTTATTATTACGTCTCCTCCTGTCTTTTTGTCCAATATATATTTTACATTTACATTTACATACATCCCCTCCTCCCCTCATGTCTCTGACTTCATAAGTTAAATCGGTCTGGAGGTTTCACAAATCCCCCTGATTGTGCCCTTGTCAATCTTGGAAGATTGGTAACCTCCCTTTGGACTTCTTTGCTTTGACTTGTTTGGTCTTCGGTAAGAGTTGTAGTATCTGGTGAATTGTCAATTTGACTCTCATCACCTGGTTCTTCCAAATATATAATGGAAGGTTCTCTTATCTTGATCTAGATGACCTTTTTCCTTTCCTTGCTGTTATATATATCTTGATCCATTATTGTTCTTTCAAGATTAGATTTTGTGGGTTTATCCCTCACCTTGTATTTGACTTGTTCCCTATCATTGTCCATTGAGTTGACCCTGGATCTTTTTGATGGTTTTGTCAGCCATTCTTTATTTCTGGAGTGATGATTCCTTGTAGCCAATTGTTTTTGAAGTCTTGGGTAATCCTGGACTGCTGACTCTGGAAACAATTGTGTGGCCAGGACAGGAAGCTGTGAGGAAGGCACTTGATCAACATCTTGTTTCCCCTCAAACTCCAGTTACCCTGGTGTAGCAGTAAGGTCAGTGTCTTTCAACTTGGAAGAGGTGGACCCTGTCAGGTTTAGTTCTGTCTCTGGATCTGGACATTTCTGACTGCTCGCATCCTAGACTACCAGTTTTGGTATATGGAAAGTTGTGGATGACCTTATAAGGGGTCACCACTGTTGGATGAATGTGGTATTGTACCAGTGTATTCTATCACTTGAGTTTCGTCTTTCACTTGCTCAACAGATTTACAGAGTGATGGAGGATCAGAGTCACGCTCAGGTATTTGTTGGCCCCACTGGTTCATTACCGTTTAACTCAGAACAGGTTTATCCTCTGTCCACTGGGTATCTTCTTGCAAAGGAGCTGGGTTATTGGCCTCTGTGAAGAGTGTCAAAAAATCAGCACGTTAGTCCCAACAGATTGTCAGTGCATGTGGATGGCTTTGAGGGGTTTTGATCTTGCCTAGGAAACGTTGTTGATATTCCTCAACATTGTTCGTGGCCTTGTGCGCAAAGATTCTCTTGTTATCCTTTGTATATCAAGAGGTTTTAGTTCTGCACATCTTTCTAAAGTGTCCAATCCATTTAGAATGAAGGCATTCTGCAGTACTTGAAGGGCACTGTTCGCGCGTATGGGGCTTTTTGGCATCGTGATATGGTTTAATGGCATCTTGAGCTTTTGTTCCATAAGGGTCTTTTTCCCTGGAGTGTCTTTGGCATTCTTTTAGTTAATATGTTGTATAATCATTGGGGTTTTCTGAACCATGGTTTGTTTTCTCCTCTTCGTGTGGCTCTATTTTGTTGACGAACCTCTGATTGGCAAATGTATCGCCTTCTCTAAAGTTATGTCTTCTTCGGATTACAGTAGGTCAGATAGGGTGTCATCAGTAACCCTGACTATGATGTGGTCTGACATCAGCACAGTCTTAAGATCACCATATTGCAACTTTCAGCCAAATGATACAAGTCATTGATTAAGGTATCTACTGGTTTCTGGGCCCTTTTGTTAAACTTGGTTCTTTCTAATATCTTGTTACTCGATAAATTAAAATAATTATCAAATGCTTTAATAACTCCTTCAAATTTGTCTGATGTTTCATGAATGCCTTGTCTTGTGATCACATCATCAGCAATTGCTCCAGTAGAGTACATAATGCATTGGCTTTTTCAGCTTCTGACTTATTGTTTAATCCGGATGCAATTATAAATCTTAAAAATCTCTTCCTCTATAGTGCCCAATTCTCACCCTTACATGTGTCCAAATTGGTCTGGCAAGGTGAATTTGGTATCCAAAGCTGTTTTAAGCCCTTAGGAGATCTGCTTTTAAACTTTTTTAAACTTCTGTTGCAGCAATGGAGTTTTCCCGCACTGATGCCCGCTGTAGTCAGTGACCCTTTTATGATAATCATTCCTAAACTTGCAAAATGTTGGAACTAACCAAGTTAATATTAAACTCTGTTCACTGCTTTCCTCCCATTGGGAAATTGTGTTTAAACGGCCCATTTTTTTTCTTCAACTGCTGCCTCACGGTTGCCATGTGCAATGGCGATGACCTTGCACACGGGCTGCAGGATGTATCAAAACCAGCTCTCGCTGATATGGATTTTTTCCCATGTTGCCTGCTTACTGCACTGTTAATGTGAAGATTTTGAGCCTTTTTCAAGGTTTGCCCACCTTTCCTCGATTGTCACCATGTTCTTTGATTCTGCTGCTGGATCAGGATTTTTCACGAACGACCACATACTAAGATGTAGCCCTAAGTAAGTTGGACAGTTGATTTTTTTTCTCTGCCTCTCAGCCTCCATATCTTCTATGGAGCTCATTTAATGATTTTCAACTGTCTTACTGAAGTCTTCAGTTTTGGCGCCTTTATTTCAGGCCAGACTTGCAAACTTTTTTAAAGTTCATTTTCGGAGGTTTTGGGGTCCTTCATTGCTGCCACCATGTTGTATGTTGGTTACGACTAGCTCAGGAATGATTGAAGAGAAATAGATATATCAGATATGCCTGAACATTGACTGGTTTATTGGAGGGACATAACTATTTATAGACAGCAGGTATTACTCAATTGAAGTCATGAGCTTTCTCCTTCTCTATTCTTGGGCCAGAATCTTTAGCTTGTTGGGTGGGCACGTGCCTGAACTGAATGAGTGTAAAATGATGCACGATGATGTCGGGCGAGCATCCCAACGTCATTACACTCGCACGATATTTCGTTTGGTGGGTATGCGTTAGAGTTGGCAGTGTGCCTGCTGACAATTAAAAAGCTTATTAAGGCCATCAAAGTAATAATTGAGCTAAATTTTTCACTGCCCGTCCAACCTTACAGTAGGCGGGTGGCTGAAAAGACCAAGCGGCCTTTGGATTTTTTAGGAAACCTCATCCACGGGTAGAATGAGGTTTCCAAAAGCTATTAAAAATTAAGTAAAAATGTTAACATTTCATTAATAATATGTCCCTGCTCATGTGACAGTCACAGAAGGGGACATGTTTTGTAACATTTTAAAGTTCTTTATTTTTAATTTTTAAATCTTCGTCTCCCTGAGGCAGCTCTGTGCCTCAGGGAGCTTTTCCTGTATGTATACGCAAGCATGCGCGAAGTTGCGCACTCGCCCTCCTCCCCCCCCGCCCCCCCAAACACAGGCAGCGCTGAGCGCTGCCACGCATGTTTCACGCTGGGCAGGCCTTATTTAGCCCACCATTGTGAAACTGCGGTCAGGCCCCGGTTGTGGGTAGCGATCAGCTTCCCGGTCACTCCCGCCGAGCCTGCCCAACGAAGGCAAAATCCTAGCCTTGGTCATGTGTGTCTTACATCATTATGTGGGTGATGCTGTTTCTCCAGTCTCACCACATTAATTCTTTCAGCCCAGGACACATGGAACCTGGATTTTGGAACAGTTCCTGAAGATTGGAAGCTAGCAAATGCTACCCCACTATTTAAGGAAGGAGGGAGAGAGAAAATAAGGAACTCCAGACCTGTTAGTCTGACATCAATAGTAGGAACAATGCTAAAATCTATTGTAAAGGATGTGATAACTGGACACTTAGAAAATAATGTTTGATTGGGCAGAGTCAACATGGATTTGTGAAAGAGAAATCATGCTTGACAAACCTGCTGGAGTTTTTTGAGGATGTTACTAACAGAATAGATAAAGGGAAGCCGGAGGATGTGGTGTATTTGAATTTTCAGAAGGCTTTCAATTAGGTCCCACACAAGAGGTTAGTAAGCAAAATTAGAACACATGGGATTCAGGGTAATATACTGGCATGGATTGAGGATTGATTAACAGGCAGAAAACAGACAGTAGGAATAAACGAGTCGTACTGAAGTAGACAAACTGTGACTAGAGGGGTACTACAAGGATCAGTGCTTGGGCACCAACAATTCACTATCTATATAAATAATTTGGATGTGAATGTGAAGTTATTCACTTTGGTAGAAAAAACAGAAATACAGAGTATTTCTTAAATGGTGAGAGATTGGGAAATGTTCATGTCCAAAGGAACCTGAGTATCTTTGTTCATGAGTCACTGAAATCTAACATGCACCTGCAACAAGCAATTAGGAAGGCAAATGGTATAGTGGCCTTTTATTGCAAGAGGATTTGAGTACAGGAGAAAAGAGGTCTTGCTGCAGTTGTATAGAACCTTGGTGAGACCTCATCTGCTGCATTGTGTACAGTTTTGGTCTCCTTACCTAAGGAAGGATATGCTTACCATAGACGGATTGCAACGAAGGTTCACCAGACTGATTCCAGGGATGGCGGGATTGTCCTATGAGGAGAGATTGAAGAGACTGGCCTGTATTCTCTAGAGCTTAGAAGAATGAGAGGTGATCTCATTGAAACTTACAAAACTCTTAAGGGGCTCGACAGGGTAAATACAGGAAGATGTTGCCCCTATTTGGGGGGCGGTGGCCTCGAACCAGGGGACACAGTCGTTAAATAAGAAGTAGCCATTTAGGACTGAGATGGCTAGGGATTTCTTCACTCAGAGGATGGTGAATCTTTGGAATTCTCTATTCTAGAGCGCAGTGGAGGCTCAGTCATTGAGTATGTCCAAGACAGAGATCAATAGATTTCTAGATATTAAAGATATCAAGGGATATGGGGGTAGTATGGGAAATTGACATTGAGTTGGAAGATCAGCTATGATCTATTTGAATGACAGAGCAGGTTTGAGGGATTGAATGGCTGACTACTGCTCCTATATTCCTGTTCCTGTGTCCCTAAATTCCTATGTTGATGCATTTTGACAGAAGGGATAGGGAGAGTCATTATAAACTTAATGGGCGGAATTTTACAGTGGTGGGATTTTATGGTCCCGCCGAAGTCAATGGATGTTTGCCCCTGCCATGATGGGGCAGTAAAATTCTGCACACAAGTGTGTGCAATGGCACAGGCACCTGAGGGTTCGTGTGCACAGACCTTTGAAAGTGGCAGGAAATACTGAGAGATTAGTTGGCAAAGCATATGAGATCTTGTACTTCATAAATAGAGGTATTGAGTACAAAAGCAGGGAATCTTTATATATCTCTGGTTTGGTAACACTGTGTATAGTTTTGATCGCCACACTTTAGGAAGGATGTGCAGGTCCTTGAGAGGGTGCAGAAGAGATTTACCAGAATGGTTCTAGGGGTGAGAGAATTTAGCTACAAAGTTAGTTTGGAGAAGCTGGGGTTGTTCTCCTTGGAGCAAAGGAGGATGAGGGGAGATCTGGTACAGGTGCACAGTATAAGATTATGACAGGTTTAGTTAAGGTAGACAGAGAAAAGGTGTTCCAATTAGCTGATGGTAGAAGAATGTGGGGACACAGATTTAAGGTTTTGGGCGTGATGCAGGGGGATGTGAGGAAAGATTTTTTAGGCCAGTGACCTGGAACTCACTGCTTACAATGCTGGTGGAGATGGAGATGATCAAGGATTTCAAAAGGAAATTGGGTGACCACTTGCGGGAAATAAACTTACAGGGCTACGGGGAATGGGAGTGACTGGATTGCTCTACAGAGAGCCAGCATGGACTTGAGGGGCTGAATGGCCTCCTTCTGTGCCATTTTGACTGTATGACTCTAAGGAGCATGTTATATTTTAATATTGGTACGGCCAATGCCTTTTAAAGATAGATCAATACTCACTGAGGCAATTAAACTGTACAGCTTGTTTATTTTACTGCAGTAACTTAACTAACCAAAACAAACATGGACTCTGTGGTCTCACAATGCCTGGCTGCCAAGTATGGCAAGCTCAATAAGACGTTCAAAAGACATTTGATACATAACATATTCCTCCCCCCTTATTGAAAACATCAGTTTAACTAAACATTCTCTGAATTAGAGAAAGAGGGTAGACTGTCTTTATTTCGACTGAACCCATCTCAAGCCTCTGACTTTATAAATTCAGACTCAGGAGGCCTTCTCTCCCAGTTACGGTGTTACGGTGGACTTCTGCCGCTTTGATAGAGCAATGCTCATTGGAGACAGTTGGCAACCCAGGACTTGCAGTAGAATCTGATGTTCTGCCTAATGCAGGTGAAGGGGAGATGACCTCAACTTCAGTCAGGCTAGACTGAGGAGGTGAAATTGGAGTCGGCATTCCATGGCTCTTCTATAAGGGGTGTATCCTTAGATGGTGCTTGACTTGCAACAGTTGGTCAACATGTCTCCGCCAGGTGAGATCATTCACAGTTTGGACTGTGTACGAAAGGGGTCCTGTCTGAGCAATCACCGTAGCAGGAACCCACTTAGCTCCGGTAGCATAATTATGGGCTAGAACTTAGGTCCAGAACAAAAAATTCTTGGCCTTGATCTTTGTGCCCTTCTCTTCATTTGGTTGTGTTGTTGATCTTGCACAACTTGTCATGTTTTTGTTGGTCTCAGCAGATCAAAGCAAATGCACAGTTGCTGTCCCATTAGTAGGAACGCTGGAGATGCTTTAGTCATAGCATGTGGTGTGTTTCGATTTGTCAGCAGAAATGTATCCAGACAGTTTTGAATGGAGGAATGTCCTTGTGCCGAACTTAAAGCATGCTTCATAGTTTGAACAAATTTCTCAGCTAATCCATTGGTGGATGGATGATGTGGTGCTGAGGTAATGTGATGAATTCCATTACTTTTTCAAACATTTCTCAAACTCCTGCGAGGCAAACTGAGGTCCATTGTCGGTCACAAGTTGTCTTGGTAACCTGTTACTTCTGCATATTTCTCTTAGCATTTTAATTGTACTCTCAACTGTAGTAGAGGACATCACTGTAACTTCTGACCATTTGGAATGAGCATCCACAACCACCATGAACCTTGTTCCTTCAAATGGCCCCGCGAAATTGACATGGATGTGCTGCCATGAGTTTTCCGGCCAATCGCATGGATGGAGGGGGGCCAATTGAAGCATGTTTCTCACACTCTGACATAAAAGACAGATCTTGCCTTGGCTTCAATGTCTTGGTCGAGGCCAGGACACCAATAGTAGCTTCTTGCAATCTCTTTCATGTGAACTATTTCACTGTGTCCAGAATGCAGTTGTCCTAACACTGCTGTCCTCAGTGCTGGTAGAATAACAACTCACATGTCCCAAAGCAAACAGCCTGAAGCGACTGATAACTCCATCCTCCTGGAAACGTAAGGATAAAGGCCAGGTGAGACTTGGAAGTTCAGGGAAGAGTTGCCATTCATCACAACGTTATTGGCTTTGGACAATGTTGGCCCCACTCGAGTGGCCTTCTTGATTTGGACTGAAGTGATGGGTATATTCTCCAAGGGCAGAACTTTATGTCCCCTGTTGGCAGGAGCACGCCCAACCTGATCAGCCGTTAAATCATGCGAGAAGGCTTCGGGCGAGTGTCCTGACGTTATCGCGCACTTGCACGATATTTCGCTCAGTTGGTGCATGTAGAAGTTGGAAGTTCGCCCACCAGCAATTAAGAGGGAAATTAAGCCCATTAACAATGCAACTGACTCTGATATTTCATTGCCTGCCCAACCTTATGGTTGGCGGATGGGTGAATCAGCCAGGCAGCCTTTGCATTTTTCATCAAACCTCATCCAAAGGTGGGATGAAATTTCTGTGACGAAATAAAATAAAAGTAAATTTCTGTGGACAGCATTTTTATCAGCTACGTTTTCAGGTGATTGATTATGATGCATGGATACTTTTTTCCAGCTTTTGAAACCTTTATTTCAGCTTTTTCAGGTTTGCAGCTCCCTGAGGCAGCTATCTGCCTTCAGGGAATCCTCTCACAGTGCCCACCTGCGCTGGTGGAAATGCCATCACCCACCCTCTTCCCGCCTCACCCTGGCAGTGCTGAGCTTTACAGTATGCGTTTCACGCTGGCTGGCTGTTAATTGGCCAGCTAGCATGAAATTGTGGTCGGGGGCTGATCACGGTCAGCAGTCCATTCCCCAACCACTCCCAGGTCCGCAGATCGGGCAGGCCCGCCAAAGGTAAAATTCAGGCCCACATGTGCAAAGTAGAAAATGTCTTTCCAAGCAGTGTCCACATGTCTGACTGGTAGCGGCAGTCTCGAAAGGCCATCCGCATTGCCATGCTTGGTAGATTTTCGATATTTGATGTCAGATGTGTGAGCACTCAACTTCAATGCCCAACGCTGCATCCTGCTTGCAGCTAAAGAAGGGATGTCCATGTGTGGACCGAATATTGAATATTGAGGTGAGTGGTCGATGATTAGTCAGTAGTGTGAATTTCCATCCAAGCAGGCACTGGGGAAATTTCCAGATTCCAAAAACGATTACCAGTTCTTTGCATTCAATTTGAGCAAATTGACTCTCTGCTTTGCTTTTGCCTCAAGCCAAGACCATCCAACTAAAGCTGGGTGGTGCCTTTCACCACAAGCATTGGTAGCTTAGCAGTCTGTCCATTTAGTTCCACTTTAACTTTCGTTCTGCCCATCATAGGTATAGATTCCCCTGTATATGTTTTCAGAACGAATGTTGTAGGCATCAAGGGAAGATATTTAAGTTTCTCCTTATACACGGCATCTGGGACTAGAGAAACTAATGCCCCTATATCCAGTTCCATATGTACTGGTTGGCACACCCCCAGCAACAATAGCCCTGTGAACTACCTGCCACTGACTAGATGTGGAGGGTCCCTTCTTCTTTGGACTCTGTGTCACTCTGGTCCATCGTTCCTGCTCTATGACATGCAGATTTTTCTTCTTGTTACGTCGGACAGCAGATTCCTTTCTCTCTTGTTTGCCTTTCTGATTCAATGCTACTTTTTTGTTTTTACAGGCACGCTCAATGTGTCCCTTCTTGCCACACTGACTGCATCCAAGGTCCCTGCACCAACATTCAGCTGGATGGTGACCGGGCTTTCTACAACAGTAACATTCTTGGCTGCTTGCTATCTTGTGTGCACACTCAGCTGTCATGTTATACACTCTAGTTGATGCACTCAGCCGCTGTGCTTCTTTTGCAACCAGCTCCATGGAAACTGCGATCTCTACGGCTCTCTGCAAAATGAGTTTAGCCTCTGGGAGGAAGCGCTTCTGGATTGCTTCAGTACCAAGGCCACAGTCCAACCTATCACAGAAGGTATCATTCAGTACTTCATTGAATTCAGAACATTCAGTGAGCTTTTTAAGAACTGCAACATACTGTGCAATTGTTTCCCCCTCTTTTTGGTTTCTTTTGTGAAACCTAAATCTTTCAGCAATGACAAGTGGCCTACAGGAAGAATGCATCTCCAGGACTTTCACAATATCCTCATACGATTTTGCACCAGGTTTGTCAAGCTACACCAAGCTTCTTAGTAAAGTTTTAGCTTCCATCACAATTAAGCAAATTAGCATCTTTCTATCATTTTCAATTCCATTTGCAAGGCCAAAATACTCAAAGCATTCAGTGTAGGAGCTCCACTATTCAACAGTTTAATTGAAATGTCCCATGAGTCCAGTGAGTATAGTCATTTTTATTTTCTCTTCTTCATCAAGTACTTTTTGTTTACTGTTGTTTCCCTATTTTTTTGGTAGTTATCACTTTAAGATAGTACCCTTTTTTTAAAGCTCAGGCTGTCAGCAGCTGCCGGTTAGGTCTCTGTGATTTTCTTGTGCTTTTCTGCTTTTGGCTGGCTCCCAGCGATGATGGGCCTTCTTTTCTAAACTTGTTAAGACTTTCAAAGTAAGAGCACTACTTTTCTCTGAAATTCTTTCATTTTCCCTTTAGTCCTGTTTTGGAATTTGAGGCTGTCTGCCGCTGTTGGCCCTGATGTTATAGTATTTCCCATGCTTTTCTTGGGACCCCCGTGATCGTGGGTCTCTTATTTCTTTAAGTGTTTGAAAAATAATCACTGTAGCACTTTCTTTGCTGGCTATCTCTTTCTTTTTACTTTTGCTCCTGCAGATCCCCTTTGCATTTTTGAACTTCGGAAGAGAAGACTTCTCAGCCAGTTGCATTGGGACCGTTTATTCTTTAAAGCCTTAGCTGCAGCACTGCTCCCTGCTCAGATTGCCATTTCTTTTTGATCTTCAGAGCAGCAGCATTTCACCTTTCATTTTTATTAAACTCTGCAGGGACTTTTTTTTAACTGAGCTTAAGGAGTATCAGCGGGCATGCTTTTTTGACCAGTAATTTCCTTTTACTAGCTGCTTTACTTTAGTTTCAATTTTCAAGGGGCATACCGCAAAGTCCGTCATCCTCGTTGCCAATTTGTTATATTTTAAAATTGGCGCAGCCTATATCTTCGAAAAAAGATTACTTATGGAGGCGATTGAACAGTGCAGCTTGCTTATCCTACTGCAGTAATTGAACTGAATTGAATTTAACCAAAACAAACATGGACTCTGTGATCCCACAATGCCTGGCTGCCAAGTATGGCAAACTCAGTAAGACCTTCAAAAGATATTCAATACATAACAGAGCAGGAAAGTCCAAAATGTTGGAGTGGATGTCAAGTCAGTTAATGACGTCACAACCTGTCCACTCTTCATACACATATTCAAAGTGCTATCACCCTCCACAACATGGTGATTGGAAGTCATCAGGAGCAGAACCCCTGCCATTTTTCTCTACAACCAGCTGCCATGTCATTAGAACTACTATGCTATGGAGACTAACTTTGCGGCCTACATCAGTCACAATGAGAACAGTGGACTGTGGTTAGAGAACATTTATGTTTACTTAACTTGGCCAATCTCAACACCAAAAGCAACAAGAACAGCAAAGTTAAAATACAGGTAACATATCAATATAAAAATAACAAGAGCTTAAAAGGAATGATTTCAATGTTGAAGTTTAATCTTGAGTTTCACATGAGTTTTGCAAACGTGAATGCAACTGTTTGATGCACCAATGTGGAATAATCCTCTGCTCACCATTATTCTTCATGAAAACACTGGAGCATAGCTCTTTAAAAAAAAGGGCTATAATCTAGTGCAATCATCAACAGATAGAAAAGAAGTAAGTGCTTGTAAAGCTTAATTGGGCTATAATATTATTTATTATATCCCTTGAGGATGATATTATGTGCCACATCTAAAATACTGATTATAACATGTCATAGCTCAGCACATGAAAAGAACTATGGAAATTTTAATACATATTCCTGTCTTGCAATGAGTGGGTTTTCAGCTGCTTGGCCTTTTACTACATTGTAATTTTAAACATCTTTTTCTGCCTTTATCAGTATAAACTAATCTTTATTTAATCTAGTCAACGTCTATCGACTGACGCTTACAGTTCTGACAGTTAGATCTAGCTTGTTAGATAAAAGCTACATAGCAATATAAAGTATTTATACTGGACTATTGAGGATTGGAAGCAAATAGTAGCATTGAATTGTTGTTACTTTGAACATTAACCAAAGGATTACTGCTATCAGTATAGCTCAGATGTCAAGATGGCAGTAAATTATTCTACGCCTCTTGATCATTATGGAGTTATGTAACCATTATTTTTAGCAAAACCATTTCCAGTTCACAGTGCTGAAGAAATGTCAGTATAACTCCACAGTAATTTGTATCTCTTGGGAACTTCGTAAACTTTCGCAAAGTTGTTCTGGAAGTGTTTTTTTTATAAGTATACATGTGCAATGATCTCTCCAGCTCTTGAAAATTTACTTTGCTGTCAAGTATCATAAATCAGCTTATAAATAAGTCTGGCTGGACTTGTTTGTGTAATTATCAGTTTCAGACCAGAAACTGGTCTGAATCAGATCAGAACATAAACCCTGCCTCATGATGGTAAAGAAAAACCAAAGATACAAAACTGTTGGAAAAACCTAAAATGCTGGAAACATCCAGCAGGTCAGGCAGCATCTCCACAGAGAGAAACAGAGTAAACATTTTAGGTCAATGATCTTTAATTAAAACTGGGAAAAGTTAGAGATTTAATAGGGTCTGAGCAAGGGGTGGGTGGGACAAGAACAAAGGAAGTTCTGTGATAGGATGGAAGGCAGGAGAGACTGAATGACAGAAGAATTGCTCTTACAGGGTCAAAGGGAATGGTGACGGGGCTAGAAAAGAACCAAGGAAGCAAAAGATGTCCTGAGAGCAGGTGTGCCGCTGTCTCAATGCAAAAATAAGAGAAAATCCGAGACATGCAAAGAAAAGGAAACAAAATGGGCAAAGTTTTCAGTCTGAAGTTGCTGAACTCAGTGTTGCGTCTGGAAGACTGTGGGCGGAATCATCTGTCGGGCATCATGGCGGGGACACACACACACACACACACACACACACACATGCAATATGGCGGGAAGGCCAAAAATCGTTTTCATGTCGTCGCAAAACCAGTTTGCAATTGTCCACTCCACCCATCAATGGTGGGCAGTGTTTCACACCACTACATGTCAGGATTCTAATTTCAATACTTTAGAATCTCATTATAAGCGCCGCTTGCCAGAATCATCCCCCCACGTCACATTTACCCCCCATGTTGGCGAGACTTCAGAGTGGTGTGCTTCATAACTGCTTTTAAAAGACATGCACTTGGTGACCTGAACTACGAGGGGAACTCGGAGGTGAGTGCACTCGGCCTTATGCAACACTTGCGAGCATCGCCCGCAGGACATCAAGGGAGAAGAGGGTGCGGGTGCACAGGCAAGCCGCTTTTTTCTGCCTCCTCCTCAGCTGATGAATCAGTGCTCCTCCATGTTGGGCACCACTTGTAGGAAGAACTGAGAGTGGCAAGAGTGCAGAACATACTCTGGGTGGGGACTTCAATGTCCATCACGAAGAGTGGCTCTGTAGCACCACTACTGACTGAGATAAAAACAAAAAAAATGCGGATGCTGGAAATCCAAACAAAAACAGAATTACCTGGAAAAACTCAGCAGGTCTGGCAGCATCGGCGGAGAAGAAAAGAGTTGACGTTTCGAGTCCTCATGACCCTTCGACAGAACTTGAGTTCGAGTCCAAGAAAGAGTTGAAATATAAGCTGGTTTAAGGTGTGTGTGTGGGGGGCGGAGAGATAGAGAGACAGAGAGGTGGAGGGGGGGCTGTGGTTGTAGGGACAAACAAACCACTACTGACTGAGCTTGCTGAGTCCTAAAGGACATAGCTGCTAGACTGGGTCTGCGGCAGGTGTTCACGGACCCAGCAAGAGGGAAAAACATATTTGACCTCACCAAACTACCCGCCGCAGATGCATCTGTCCATGACAGCATTGGTAGGAGTGACCACTGCACAGTCGTTGTGAAGACAAATTCCCTTCTCCACATTGAGGATACCCTCCAACCTGTTGTGTGGCACTACCACTGTGCTAAGTGGGTTAGATTTCTCCCAGATCTAGCAACTCAAGCCTGGGCATCCATGAGGTGCTGTGGGCCATCAGCAGCAGCAGAATTGTACTCTACCAAGATCTGTAGCCTCATGGCCCTGCATATCACCCCCTCTAGCATTACCATCAAGCCAGGGGATCGTCCCTGGTTCCATGAGCATTGCAGGAGGGCGTGACGCAAGCAGCACCAGGCATGTCTAAAAATGAGGTGTCAACCTAAGAAGCTATAACACAGGACTATTTTGCATGCCAAAAAGCATAAGCAGCTTGCAACAGTCAAGGCTAAGTGACTCCACAACCAGCGGATCAGATCCAAGCTCTGCAGTCCTGCCACATCCAGTCGTAAATGGTGGTGGACAATTAAACAACTCACTGGAGGAGGAGACTCCACAAATATCCCCATCCTCAATGATCGGGGAGCCCAGCGCATCAGTGCAAAATAAAAAGCTGAAACATTTGCAACAATCTTCAGCCAGAAGTGCTGAGTGGAAGATCCATCTCGGCCTCCTCTGGAGGCACACAGCGTCACAGATGCCAGTCTTTAGCCAATTCGATAAAATTCACGTGATATCAAGAAATGGCTGAAGGCACTGGATACTGCAATGGCTATGGGCTCGAACAATATTACAGCAATAATACTGGAGGTTTGTGCTCCAGAACTTGCCACAGCCCTAGCCAAGTTGTTCCAGTACAGCGACAACAGTGACATCTACCCAGCGCTTTGGAAAATTGCCCAGGAATGTCCTGTCCACAAAAGCAGGACAAATCCAACCCAGCCGTCAGTCTACTTTCGATCATCAGTAAAGTGCTGGGAAGGGTCATCAACAGTGCTTTCAAGTGGCACTTGCTTAGAATTAACCTACTTACTGACGCTCTGTTTGGGCCACACACTTGGAAAAGCTTGTCAAGAGTGAGCTTTCTTCCATAACTGAGCCCCCTTGGCTGCAGCTCTATTGACATGCTTGGAGTCGGGCCTCTGAATCTTTTCTGCCCATTCAAGCAATGCAAAAACATAAAAGTGCCACTAAATGCTCTCGAACATTTCACCCCTCAGGCGCAGACTGCAAATTAATGTGCATTTTCGGGGGCAGCAGAAATGGGCAAGTTGCACAATCCGTTGTGAAAGGTGGCCATGGTGCAGTCACTGGTCGAGGTGCTCACAGTCCCTTGCAATATCTTTATTAAGGTTTGGACCAGTTTAAGCTAACAGTGTAGCCTTGCAGTGCGGGTTAGGAGGATGCCTGCGCTTGAGCTGAGAGCACAACATGCAGTTCAATGGGCAAAGCTGCTGCCAATTGGTCAAGTGGAGTGGGGCAGAGGTGGGTGGGGTTTCAGACAGCCAATGAGGGCCATCCAAGTGGCGGCCAGCACTCTCTGCATGGATGAAGGGGCCTTCAGTCTTAACCAGAAGAGGTTTTTAGTTCATCCGTGCTCACGCACACGTCTCTCTCTTTGATCTTGCAAGAGGAAAACATCAGGATCATAGAGCCTGGTGATTTAGCGGTAAGCCTCATGGTTTACAGAGAGCAGTGAAGAAGAAGAAGAGAGCGGCTGAGGTGCCTGGCTCTGTAAAGGGAGGAGCAGCTCCCTCAAGATGAAGTTGCAGCAGGGCCTGCTGCGCACGCAGCTGAAGATCCACAGTAAGCCATCAGTTGTAGGTGCTTCACTGGACCCAGGGTCTAGAGATGGTGTCTGTCATTCCTGCAGATAACCGAGAACCAGTGTCGCCGAAGACTGTGCATGTCTAGGGAAATACTTGGTTACATAAGCCACCTGCTGCAGGATTTGGCACCACAGGGATATGAAAGGCATCCACTACCAGTGCCCTTGAAAGTCACCATGGTGCTCAATTTTTATGTCAGTGGCTCTTTCCAGGGCTCCAAGGTGACCTCTGTGGGATCTTACAAGCCTCCATGCACAAATGTACCTAGGAGGTCACTGCTGCTATCTTTGTGAGGGCAATTTTGTGCATTTCGACGGGATCAGGAAAACCAGAAAGCAAGAGCACTGGGATTTACCCGGATCTCAGATTTCCCACAGCTGCAGGGTGCAATCGATTGCACTCATATGGCACTCATATGGCAACAAGCGGTCAACTACATCAACTGCAAGGACTTCCACTCGCTGAATGTTCAGCTGGTGTGCGATGATCACAAACACATCCAATGGGTCTGCGCAAGATTCCCAGGGAGCATCCACAACTACATCCTCAGTCGGTCTCAGATTCCTGACATCTTCCAGGGTCCACAGAGGCTGCAGGGTTGGCTCCTCGGTGACAAGGGCTACCCACAGCGAACCTGGCTGATGACACCCATGTGGCAGTCTCAGAATGCAGCAGAGCAACATTATAATGAGGCCTGGACTTTGGTGGAGTAAATGATAGGAATTTTGAAAATGAGTTTCCGGTTCTTCAACAGATATCAGTGGAGCACTGCAATTTAGTCCATCGAGGGTGGACTGCGCATCATCGTTGCTTGCTGCATGCTCCACAACCTGGCTCTGCAATGGAGGGAGAGCCTGGTTGAGGAGGAGATGGAAAAGCTGCACTTTTCTTCCAATAAAGAGGAGGTTGAAGAGGAAGAGAGTGGTAAGGTCCTCGAAGGCGAGGATGCCAGCTATGAGGCATTGTCCAGGCGAGGCAGGTATGCTCAGGAGACCCTCATAGCTGCAAGATTCATGGAGGATGATGACAAGATGCAGTGAGGACAGTCCTAACACCCTCACCTTGGATCTGTGAACGTTTAACTCCTATGTGGCTGAAGGCAGCACACATACCCTCAGTACCCAGTCTCCTGTCATGGAGATACAGTGGAAGCCTTACCAGTTGCTAGGTTCCAGGAGGATGATGACGACATGCAGTGAGGGCACTGCATAGATCTTCACATTGCCTCTGCGACTGTCTGACTCCTGTCTGTTCAAGAGCAGCTTACTTGTGCTCTGTGATCGGGGTCATATCATGGAGACATAGCCCCGAAACTTTAAATGCACATAATCCTTTGTCAACCTTCAGCAACTGTTC
Source organism: Carcharodon carcharias (assembly GCF_017639515.1). Taxonomy (NCBI): domain Eukaryota; kingdom Metazoa; phylum Chordata; class Chondrichthyes; order Lamniformes; family Lamnidae; genus Carcharodon; species Carcharodon carcharias. The sequence continues at coordinate 51,216,764 of NC_054486.1, forward strand.
CCTTCAGGAGCACAGTGTCAACGGTCACAAATACTGAGGAGATGGGGGGCCAGCCCTAACTCAAAGTTGCTGAGAGCACACAGATAGAATAGCGGAACTCTGTAACACCTGCCCACAACATTCTGACAGCAAAGACAAGCACCATCGAGGTGCAGGCTTCACTGACGTGTCCAGTGAGTGTGAGGCTGAACCATCACTTTGGTCTGAAGGTTACACACTGCACAGAGAAGAGGACCTGCATACAGACAGCTGCCTTTATCTTGTGCAGGAACCAAGGTTTCACATCTGAGTGACGTGAACACTGCTCATCATAACAAGGAGCCATGGGCAAGGAGACATTCTTGGGAGGTCATTTACAATAATGAATGTTATGTACAAGTGATTAACACCCGAGCCCAGGCTGTGCAACTACATCCTCTTAACTTTCCTAACCCTGCCGATACATCTTGATGCTCTCCTGACATCCACAGTGAAGGTGGCGGCAGCCTGCTCAGTCTGTATGACCTTGGTAGGCTTCCTCTGGAGGACTGCAACCTGGAAGGCCCCGGCCTGCTTTCAGTGTTCTGCTGTGGGCCAGCTGCACCCTTCGTTGCCTGTTGAGCTGGAGCTCTGGGGGTCACAGGAAGAGGGGATTTGGATTGGTCAGACATTTCCAGAGTCATTTGGGTGGATGTCCAGCTACTGGTCCTCCTCCCTATGGGTGCCTGATGGCTCCTTGTTGACTTCTTGAGCAGGAGGAGAAGCTGGAGTGTGATTGAGCTGCCCCACACCTCTCTCATGCACACACGCTGTTGGAGGTCAACTATGGTGTCAGTGATGGAGTTCAGCCTGTGCAGCAGTACAGGACTGATGGAGACCAAGGTCTCTATGGCAGCCACCATCCTACCAGTGTTGACCTCGGTGCATTGGCATGCCGGCGCTATCACCTCAGACTGAAGGCAGATGGTCTCCTCCATTGTGCCTTTCGAACTGAGGAGTGCAGTGGACATCCCTTCCTGATGTTCCTGATCTTGCCTTTGCAGCCCCAGCAACTGAGGTACGACCAAGTCAAAAGGCTCTTCATTTGACTCAGACTCAGCAGATTTCTGGTCTCTAACAGTCCTCTGAGCGCCGAAAATCTAGAAAGTACCTGGCTCTGCCTGCTATGGATGAGATAGTACAATGTGTTCACCAGATTGTGACCCTGAGGATACTCTAAAGTAGCGTGAGGTCCCACCAAGGTGTGTGTCTCTGCGCTGGTGGAGGGTGTGGGTGAGCACTGTGATGGGTCTTCATTTAGGGTATCATTAGATTCTTGTTCCGAACTGTCTTTGGGGCTTGAGTCGAGGACCTGGATCGTCGACCTCCATGGCTGCTTCCCAGATGTGCCTGCAAAAGCAAGGAGAGATAATTAATGACATGGCAGGGAACAGCGGAAAAGAGGAACTCACTCACAGCATGGTTGTCTGATGGATGTTGCACTGCTGGGCACTGCCGATCTCACCGTCAGCACAGGAACGGGCCAGATCACCATTGGCCAGCTGGATGAATCTATTTTCAAAGTCTGTGTGGATCTTGATGTCGGGCATTCCTCCACTGGTCTGTGACCCCTCCCTCTTGTTGTGTGCCAGCTTGTACTGCGAGAAGACAGTTGGAGAGTGTGTAAGCAGGACACATGCCAAGCCATATGAGAAGGATGCCTGGCATGTGTGGGTGGTGTGTGGTGCCATGGATGGGATGAGGACACGATTTGCAGGGCAAATGAAGGTGTGTGTGAGAGAGTAAATGGTGATGTCGCTTGAACTTGCAGTGAATGAGGTCCCTGTGGATGTGTGATGGGTTTGTGAGAGCGTAAGTTGAGAGGGATGAAAAGAGTGACTTACCCTGGCAGAACGAAGGAAATCATTCATCGTCTTTTGGCACTGTGTGGCTGTCCTCTTTTGCAGGGCATTGGTACTGACCACACTGCCACCACCTCACATGCTGGATTGGTTACCTTGCTTGCTGGTCTTCGCCCAGGGTGCGGGGTAGAGGACTTCATGGCGGGCCTCCCCTGCATCCAAGGGAGGCGTCGCTAAATTTGGGGGCAGCGTGTTTCCTCCCTTGGGCAGCCATAACTTTCCAGCCTTAGATAGTACTAGCTCTTTGCAAGGGCACCCTTTAAATGTAGCACCTGGATTACTGAAGGCCTGAGGTGGTGGTGGGGCCGACGAATCAGAGGCTGCATTGTCATCAATCTGGCGTGTTTCCCGTGAATGCAATATTAATGAGGCGAGTGCACCAGGAAGGGGACAATGCAGCATGAAAATGTGTAACTGTAGGGTGTGGGGAATTGAAGTCGAGGTAGCTGTGAGAGTCAGTGGGCTTATGATTATTAGTTAGCCTATTACCAGAATTGGAGACAGAGAAGTCAGGAAAGGGAAGGGAAGCACTGGAGATGGGTGGAAATTCGAAGCAAAATTGATGAAGTTTTCCAATTCAGGGTGAGAGCAGGATATAGCCCTGATACAGTCACCAATGTACCAGTAAAAGAGTTGAGGGAGGAAACCCAGGTAGGACAGGAACAAGGAATGTTCCACACATCCCAGAAAACGAAAGGCATAGATAAGACCCATAGCGGTAGCCATTTGGAGGAAGTAAAATGATTAAAGGAAAAATTATTCAATGATAGAACAAGTTTAGCCAGGTGGAGGCAGGTGGTGGTCGATGGAAACTGGTTGTGCCAGTTCATTGAAGAAGCAGGGACCCCTCAGACTGTTGTAGAAGTTTCTATTTTTGTTATGAAAAACCTTACTTATAGTTCATTATTGCAAATTCCAAGGGAGTATACTGACTTACTCAAAATGTTGTTGTGCTTAACAGGGTTAGTTTATCTGTACCCACAGTTACAGATTTAACATGGGCACAGTTTTGCAATGATTACAGGAAAATTAAAATGGTCCCAGAAAATGATTACAGATATAATAGGTTGAGAAAAGAAGAAAAAAGAACCATTTCATGTTAAGCTGTTAGTCAAGTAGGACTTGAATGGGAACCATGCTTCAATGCATTTCACGATACATTTCCTCATGTTGTTTCACATCGGCACATTCACACCGGTATCCCAATATCATGCCACACATTCTTAACTTTCTGGTGATCCTATCAAAAGATCAAAAGGTGTCTCAAGACCTTTGCTTATCTTCTTCTTTATAGTCCCAAAACCTTGGGTAGTGACCAGACTATCAAATGCAGTTTTCTTTAAAAAATTCATAGGCTAGGACAGACATCGTCAAGAGAAAGCTATCAACGTACTAGTCTCATCTATATTTTCCTTTCATGAGAATGTGGATAAATACTAGATTGATATATATTTTGGAATGAAAGAAAATCAGGCACCACCAAATGGGAATAGGAATAATTGGCTCTGGTTAGTTCAATGTAATATATCAGTCTGGTATTTACACATATTCTACTGAACGGAAAGTGTAGATGAGACTAGTAAGTTGACAGCTTTCTCTTGGGGACGTGTGCCCTTTTGATGTTTTAGTCACTGCCTGAGACATTGGGACAATGCAGGGGAGGGAAAAACAAAGATCTTGAGACAGGCACCTTGATCTTTTGAAAGTCAAGAATGTGCGGATGTGAATTGTCACATGTGAAGCAACTAACATGTGGAAATGTATGGTGAAATGCATTGAAGAATGGTTCCCTTCCAAGTGCCTCTTGACTAACAGCATGACACAAAATAGTTAATGTGGCCAGTAGAATGAGACATTTTAAATCATCAAGGCATTGATACATCATCCATGGAGAAAATGACTTTAAAACAATCTGGATAGAATAACCACACTGCTAATGGTCAAAATGAGTAAAATTAAAGAAAAAGGGATACAATTTGTATTGGGACAAATAAGGGCTTGGGAGAAATGACAATTAATAAAAACTCTCCATATGTTGGATACTTGTAAAGCGGAGCTTGAAAATCTGTTAAGTTCATTAATAGTTAATGATGTCATAAACTGTAGCTTTCTGTTCTATGTACTATGATTTTCTTTATCTATATCATAATCACCAGCCTGAATTGTATGTACTTACGTGTTAGTAACTTAGAATTAGCAGCCCAGCTGCAAAAAAATAAGAGATATCATTGAGTGAAGTGATCTATAGATGGAGGGTGCCAGTCTATGCAACTGTTAGAAATAGCTAATAGTCTATAGTAGACTGGAAACAGCTAAATTGTATGCTTGAAGAGTATTATTAAAGCATATTGCTACCATTGTGCTTGTAAATGATGTGCTTCGATCCAACTTGCTCAGATAAGCTATTAAGTTTGGTTGTAACATTCCACCTCTGCTTTGAACGAATGTTATTACAGTCACGAAGTAAACATATCAAGACAAACAATGATGGAAAAGCCAAAAAATTAACTGTTAAAAGTGTCATAGTGTGTTATGTCACACTAAGACACTTGAGTTGGGGGGAACATAGTTCAACCCAAACCTTCTGACAAGATGGGGGTTGTTGATCTCTACCTGGCAGAGGCTTAACACTAACTTTCCAGCACTTCCTCATACCTCTCCCTGGACCATGGGGCCGCCACCGAACATCAATCAATTGTTTCCAGAACAGTCACTGACCTCATCTCTTCCAGTGATCTTCCCTCTCTGGCTTCCCAACTCGATTCTCCAAACCCATGCAGTTTGCTTCTATCTCCTTCCCAAGATCCATAAATGTGACTGCCCCGGTAGACCTATCATTTCAGCTTGTTCCTGCTCCCTTGAACTGATTTCTTCCTGCTTTGACTCTATTTTTTCTCTCGTTGTCCGGTTCCTTCTATCTGCTTCTGTGACTTTTCAGATACCCTCTGTCACTTTAAAAGTTTCTAATTTCCAGGCCCTAACTGACTCTTCTTCACCATGGATATCCAATCTTTTTACAAATCCGCCCCCCATCAGGATGGCCTAAGGACTCTCTGCTTCTTTCTTGAATGGAAGCCAAACCAGCTTCCATTGATTAGCACCCTCCTCTGCCCGGCTGAACTTGTTGTCTCATTGAACAATTTCTCCTTTATTTCATCACACTTCCTCCAACTAAATGTAGTTGCTATGGGTACCTGCAGGGGTCCTAGCTATGCCTGTATTTTAAGGAATACGTGGAATATCCCTTGTTCTAGTTTTACTTGTGCCCCTTCCCTCAACTCTTTTTCCAGTACATTGATGACTGTGTTAGTGCCATGTCCTGCTCTCAACCAGAATTGGAAAACTTAATCAGCTTTGCTTCCAATTTCCACCTTTCCCCTAGTTTCACATGGTCCATCATCATGTTGTCCCTTTCCTTTCTTGGCTTCTCTGTATCCATTTCTGGTGATTGGCTATGAACTATTATTCATTATAAGACCACTGACTCCTCCAGCTCAACTATATTTCCTCACACACAGTACCCTGGAAGGACTCCATTCCTTTCTCCCAGTTCCTCTGTCTCTGTCACATCTGGATCGATGATGCAATGTTCCACACAAGCTCTTCTGACACCCTTTTCTTTCTTCAACTGAGGATCCCCCCCTACCATAACTGACAGGACCCTCGACCACATTGACCACATTTCTTGCACTTCTGCTCTTACCTCTTCCCCTTCCAGAACCGTGATAGGGTTCCTCTTGTCCTCACCTTTCACCCCAGCAGCCTCCATATTCAATGGATCATTTTCCACCATTCCTGCCCCCTCCAGCGTGATGCCACTAGCAAATATACCTTACCCTCCCCTCCCCTTTCAGCATTTTGAAAGAACCATTTCCTCTATGATACTCTAGTACACTCCTCAATCACCTCCAAAACCCCATTCCCTCCTCATGGCACATCACCATGCAAACACAGGAGATGTAACCCATGCCTTTTTACTCTCTCCTCACCATCTAAAGCCCCAAATACTCCTTCCAGGTGAAGCATCAATTTGTCTGTACTCCCAATTTGACCTACTGTATTTGCTACTCAGCACGTGGCCTCGTCTACATTGGAAAGCCCAAACACAGATTGGGTAACTGCTTTGCAGAGCATCTCTGTTCAGTTTGTAAGCATGACCCAGAGCTTCCCTTGACCTGTCATCTTAATTCTCTACCTTGCTCTCTTTGACCTTGGCCTGCTGCATTGTTGTAGTGAAGCTCAGCATAAGCTTGAGAAACAGCACTTCAACTTTCAATTAGGCACTTTTTATAGCCTTCCAGACTCAACATTGAGTTCAATAATTCAACACTATATACTCTCTCGCCCTGACACTGTTTCCTTTTCTTTGCATGTTTTGATTTTTCTCTTAATTCCACTCTCTGACAGCAGCCCACTTGCTTGCAGGACATCTTTTGTTTCTTTGTTTCTTTTCTAGCCCCATCACCATTCCCTTTGACCCAGCAAGACTAATTCTCCTGTCATTCAATCTCTCCTGTCTTCCATCATATCACAGACATTCCTTGGTCCCTGTCTTGCCCGCCCCTTGCTCAAATCCTATTACATCCTTTTTCCAGTTCTGATGAAAGGTCATCGACCTGAAACGTTAACTCAGTTCCTCTCTCCAAAGGTGTTGCCTGACCTGGTGAGTATTTTCCAGCATTTTCTGCGATCCTTTCAGATTTCCAGCATCCGCTGGAACATCTAGGGAATACCTATCAGAGAAAATGCTAATTGTACCACTACCACTCTGAGATTTTAGCTGATGGGAATAGTCTTCTGGCTAAGCTGTTTTTTCATTTGCCACCTGCATGGAATCTAGTAAGTAAGGTTATGGATGTGTGGAAGTAAAGAATGGTGTCCTGCAGTTTCTGTTCTATTATGACACTGGCCTTTCCCTCTTTGGCTTGACCTTGCACCATGAATTCAGATGAATTGATAGCCTTACTGATGGAAATTGTTGTAATGTATGAAACAGACTTCATGTGTTGCCACTGCTAAGGAAGGATTGACCTGCAGAACCTTCTGTACAAATCCCCCATTTCACTGCTAAAATTTATCAAAGCTTAATACCTATTTTGCAAGGAAGCCTTGCTTAGACCTTTCCATGGGGGAGAAAAAACTCTGGTGCAGGAAAGAAAATCCTACAAATAAATAGAAATAGATCAATTAAATTGGTCTTGGATTCAAAACTTTCATATCATTGGTGTTTCATATAAGTGTATGATAGTTTTTTTTTGGTTTGCCTGAATTAATAGGAGCAAGCATATGTGGAAAATGCACCACTGAGCCAATCTTCTTCTTGAGTTCTGTGCCCAAAGGCAGATCCGACCCACAGCACCAGCACTTCCACCACAGGTAGGGCAAGGACTATAAGACCGTAAGATGTAGGAGCAGAAGTAGTCCATTTGGCCCATTGAGTTTCTCTGCCATTCAATGAGATCATGGCTGATCTGATAAACCTCAACACCACTTTCCTGCCTTTTCCCCATAACCCTTGATTCCCTTACTGGTTAAAAATCTGTCTATCTCAGCATTGAATATACTTAACAACCCAGTCCCTATGGTAAAGAATTCCCCAGATTGACTACGCTCTGAGAAAAGAAATTCCTCCTCATCTCTGTTTTTAATGGGTGTCCCCTTACTCTGAGATTATGCCCTCTGGCCCTAGACTCTCCCACAAGGGGAAACAACCTCTCAGCGTCTACCCTGTCGAGCCAAGCAGGTCCCAAATCCATCCCCGCCGGAACAGGAATTGAATCCTGTGCTGTTGGCACCAATCTGATCCAGACCAGCTGTCCAGCCAACTGTGCCAACCAGTCACCCAAGGAGTTTGAGTTGCTGTCGCAACATGCACTTTTACATACATATTGAAGAAATGGTGGTAATAGTAGAGACTCCAATTTATTTTCTTCACATAGCTGAGCAGTACTGAGCCAATAAAGAAGCTAATTGCACGTTGGGGGTGAGAGAGCCAACTTTGAAATTTAGATCAGAACAATAGGAATAATGCCAATGGGCAGAATTTCATGAGTCCCTGCCTGCAGGGTCCATAAAATTACTCCGGTAGTCTTCCTACCACCCTCCCGTCTGCCCCCAAACTGGCCTCAATTTTATGAGGGTACAGGCAAATCCTAGGACCCTGCCCACTCCCACCTGAATTGAGATGCTGAAATGGCTAATTAATTAATTAATTCCCACTCAGTCACAATTTTGAGGCTGCTGGGAGGAGGTGGGGATTGGGGGACAGGTGGAGAAGCCCAGCAGGTTGCCCTGCTTGGGCTTCATAGGCCCCCTTTCGAGACCAGGCCCCTCAACCCAATGTCTGCCTTCCCCTGGGTGCTCCCTCCTCCTAGTCTTTTTGTTACAACCCCCACCCCACCTCTACCTTCCCTTGGGCCTCCTCTCCCACTCATCCTGCACCACTCCTGGAAATTATCTTCATCCTGGGTCCTGGACTGACTAGTGGGACTGCTTGTGGCCCCAAGAGCGACTGGCATTCCTAGTGGCACTGCTGGGACTACAGAACTGCTGGCAAATCAGTTTGGCTGGTAGCTCTCTGAGGCTGGAATTCCTCCTGAGTGAGGGATGGAAGTATTGCCATTTAATGCTCCTTGGAGGGTTAAGTGGCTGAGGGGCAGCCAGTATCAGTGGGATGCGATTCCTGCCAACTCTTTGGGAAACCCTGCCATCAGTTAAATTCTGCCTATGGAAAGGACAATCTAATTTTAAGAGAAAATGGGGCTATTTTGAGAATGATGCCCATGAGCTGGAGAGTCGCCTCGGCCCACGTGCAATCAGGCTTGAAGAGGCGGGGGTGCCAAACGAAGGTAAGAGCGCAATGCACAGATGTGAGAGTTTCGGATCATGCTGCGATTCTAATGTAGTGTCTTCATTGATGGAAGCATCAAACCTGGAACCCCCATTGATCATTGAAAGACGATAGCACCATGATGCAGATCTCCATTGTCTGACCAGGGTGCCTGGCATGCACAGTGACAGTGTGATGACTTAAACTCATGACATGTCCTTGTTCTCCCTTTTAGATTCGCTAACATGCGCTCACTCTTTGGACCTCGAAGGGCCACCCCTGATACAGGAGAACCACTGGGCATTATCTGCACCTGTGTCACACCCACTCTCTGAAGCAGGCACCAGTACAGGTGCCAGCACCTCAGTGGGCATTAGATCGGAGACTAGAAGGTCAGTGCACATTGGTGAGAGCACTTCACACTTGCTTGAGGTGCAGGTGGAGGCAGAAAGTTAGGGTTAGGGTTAGGGCCCTGGCAGTTGAAGGACTGCTGGGGATCAGGATGATTCTAAGTTGGAGGGAGATGATGAGCCTCTGGAGTCGTCCATTAGGTGGTAGATGCTGGATCTCCAGTGGGATGTCTGGGAGGATCTGACAGAGATCTATAAGGGTATGCGTGTTATGGTCTCTGTTGTGGAGGAGCCCATGTGGAGTATGAGCACTGCGTTGACCCTCATGGCCGAGCGCACTGCCTCCTCCATTGAGAGAGTGTTGACTCTCACGGAGAGGCTGCTCCAGGGACAGAATCAGGGATTCCTGAGGTTGCACTTGGATCTGCAAGCCCTCAAACAGGCAATGACCTCAGGTGGTCAGTGTCAGTGTGGGATGGATGAGGCGCTCAGTATCCTGGGTATACCTAGATGCCCATCCATCAGTGGTGAGCAGGAGGTCCAGAGCAAACTCATGTTGGCATATGATCTGCTTTTCATCTCTGCGAGCTCCTCTCAGGGCACTCTGAATGATAGCACTAGCTCCTCCACACCTCTGCCAGTAACCATGGCATCTGATGAGGCTGCGCTGAATGGAGAGATGCCAGCCATGGCACTGGCCGCTTCCTCCTAGGCGGGGCCAACACAGGTGCCACTGACCAGAGGATGACCATCAAGGCCAACAGGACACCAGAGTCAGCAGGCTGTCTCCAATGTTGGTGCCAGCAAGGGTGGAGGGACACCAAGACGGAGCACTTGCAAACGTAAGTTAAAGGCACCATGAGCACAAGAGGGGCAGTTCATGGGTGATTTTCTGTTCGTTTATGTTTGGCTTATATGTCTGCTGGTGTGGACATCAATACCAGTAATGGTAATGTCATTATACTTTCAATGTGATAATGACATTAAATTTGCTTTGCTTCTGATGGCCAGGGTATGCTTCACCTTTTTCCTTTCTGGTGCAGGGCACGCCAGTATGTAGTGCTGGATGTGACTGGCTTGACACTTTATTGCACAGGCATTGAGTGGACTTTGGGTGCGAACGAAAGGGTCATTTCAGACATCCGGGATGGAGGCGACAGCCCTGTCATGAGGTGGAAGCAGATCTTTGGTAGCCTAGCTGAAAGAGCATTGGATCAAGGCGTATCTGGTGTCCCTGCCTCCCTGGAGGTTACCAAGGTCTGCCTCCACACCCTCAGCGTTCTCCTCATTGTGCTCCTCTTCTGACTCACTACTGGATTCATCATCTGTGGCCAGTGCAGCTGCATCAAGACCCTTTTCCTGCAGTGGGACCCCCCCCTGCCAGTGCCAGATTGTGGAGAATGCAGCATATGACCACTATCAGTGACACCCGCTCTGGGAGGTATTGTAGTGCAATCCCTGAATGACCCAGACAGCAGAAGCACATCTTGAGAAGACTAAGGTCCTCTCCACCCTTGTGGAGACATGACTCCTATTATAACGCTGCTCTGCCTCTGTTCTTGGGTGGCGTAGAAGCGTCATGAGCCACCTTCTCAAATGGATAGCCCTTGTCACCCAGCAGCCGTCCATCCAGTTGGGCTGGAACACTGAAGAGCCTCGGCACCTGGGAGTGTCTCAGGATGTAAACATCACGGGAGCTGCCAGGGTACCCTGCACGGACTTGCAGAATCTGCATCCTGTGATCACACACTATCTAGACCTTCATGGAATGGAATCCCTTCCTGTTGGTGAAAGCACCCATCTGACCCACTGGCAGCTTGATGGCCACATGTGTGCAGTCATGGATGCGGTGGAACCCAGCAATCACTGCAAAGCCTCTGGCTCACTCAGCCTGGCCGGTCTCATCCATATGGTAAAGAATAAAGATCAGTACCCACTTGAACAGAGCTTCTGTCACCAGCTTAATGCAACTGTGGACAGCTGATTGGGAGACTCCACACAGATCCCCCACTGAGCCCTGGAACGAGCTGCAGGTATAGAAGTTGAGGGTCACTGTGACCTTCAGAACCACTGGCATGGGGTGTGCGCCCACACAATCGGAGCTGATCTCGGGTCCAATCATTCGACAAATGCAGGTCACCGTCTCCCTTGAGAGGTGGAGCCTCCTTCGGCATTGCACCTCGGACATATTGAGGTAGCTACATCACCGCCTGTAAACCCTGGCAGCAGGATGGTGGCATCTTCTGCAACCCCTTCCGCCTTGGACATCCCTCTGGCCCTGTGCTCCTTGTTCCCACGCCTCTCCTCCCACAGGTCCCTCCCCGGAAGCTGTATTGGGACACCTGGCTTCCTCTCCCTTCTGCCTCCATCTCTCTCCTCAGAGGCAGTGCTACCAGCGGAGACCACAAACCCCATTACCAGGGTAACGGAAGACTGCCAGATTCCTGGAAGGGTCCACGCAGCTGAATCCTCTCGGGGGCCTGGAGACACCAAGGAGACCTGAAATGAAGCTTGGAAATGCTAAGAATGAAGCCTCAAATGGAGATGAAGCTGCCATATACCAATAAGTCACCAGCAGCAAACTATCTACAAACCCCTGACTACTGATACTGGCAATGCTGCTGATCCTTTTTATCCCACCGGTGGATGAGGTGTTTGAAATTGCTGGCTGGCCGCCTGCCTGTTTTACCTATGCGATGAGCATGAACTCGCACGGGCAATGAAACATCAGCATCAATTGACTTTTTAATGGTCTTAAGTGGCCTCTTAATTAATGGCAGGGAGCAAGCGTGGGGGTAGACTAGGTGGATGATAGGGAGAAAAAGCTTGTTTCAGTTTTGTTGGAGTGAATGATTTTCTTTTGCACTTAAAGTCTATGACCCCTATATTCACTGGGATATGCATTTGTGGCAGAGGTTGGTGGGGGTCTGATATCACTTGGGAAACCTGTCTGTAGCTGTCTGAAACATTTTAATTCAGCCACCTTAATATCACTTTACTTCTGGGTTTGGCATCGATTGCACATCAGCGGACATGAAAGGAGCCCAGATGATTCCATCCTTGTTCCAGTACTTAAAGAACCCATCCAAAGATGAAATTCACAGTTGCTTGGAGTTGGAAGCAGTGGAGTAAGAACTCTCAGTATAAAATCAGGACATGCAAAGTTTGTGCTGCACTTTAATGATGCCTTGTTTGATGTGCTGTCGATGGTCATGAGGAGCTGCAGGGTGATACATTTCCCAAGCAATGAAATGTAAAGAAGGCATGGCTGGAGGTGGCCCAGAAGTTTAGCAGCAGAGACATTGTGCTTCACTCCTGGATTCAATGCAGAAGGTGCTTTATTGACTTTACCAGGTCATGAAGCGTGTGTACAGTTGTGCATTCACCTAAATCTTGCGGTGTGCGCCACCTCATCCACTCACTCTGCCTTCTTAACCCTACACCGTCACATCACTCCTCATTGCCCTATTCCAGAAAGCCAGTAAAGGATAGAACTGGTGCCAATCTTTACATATTTCTATATTTATTTACAGAATTACATACACTCCAAACCCAACCAGCACAGATTTAGTCTGTCTCCATATAAAGGCTGCTCAAGTGAATGCCCAGTTAACGCCCAGTTCCTGCATATAATTAATTACAATTAATATACAATTAACACTCATGCTCAATTAGAATTATAGAATAGAACCATAGAAAGATTAGAGCACAGAGGGAGGCCATTTGGCATGTCGTGTCCATGCTGGCTATCTGTAAGAATGATTTAACTCGTTGTGCTCCCTGTTATTTCCCCAAGGCCCTGGAAATTTTTTATCTTCATGTTTTTATCCATTCTCTTTTGAAAGCCATAATTGAATCTGCCTCTATCACACTCTCAGATACTGCATTCCAGTCCTATACCCACTCGATGAGTAAAAAAATGTTTCTCGTGTCACCTTTTGCCAATCACCTTAAATCGGTGTCATCTGTGTCTGAGTCTGTCTGCTAAATGAAACAATTTCTCTCTATGTACTCTGCCTAGACCCCTCATGACCTTAACCACCTCTATCAAATCTCCTCTCAACCTTCTCCTTTCTAAGGAGGGCAATCCCAAGTTCTCCAACTTACTGTCATAACTGAAGCTCCTCTTCTCTGGAGCCTTTCTCGTAAATCTTTTTTACAACTTCTCCAAAGACTCCTTAAAGGGTAGTGCCCAGAATTGATACAATGGGCTCAACTTTACCAACCCTTTACGGACAGGCTTGGAGGTGGAAAGGCTGGCAAGGTGATGTAGGAAGGTAATAAGTGTTATGCCCATTGTCACCCTGTCGCCATGCCGCTGTGCCAAAAGTGGTGGATGGCTCTCCCACTTGGAGCCCAATCAAGCCACTTAAGTGGCCAGTCGAGGATTGCTTCCCACCTCCACTAACATTTTACCCACCTATGGAGAGGCCCCTCTGGTGGCATGGAGCTGCATGCCCTCAGACACACCCTCCGCTGCACTGTGGCCTACTTGACTGGCCCAGGTTCCCCAGACCTCACTCACCTGAATTTGAGGGCATATGGCGGTTGATACAGCCTTATCATCCTGGTTCTGCCTCAGCAGTGATCACCACTTCTAGTGGCACTGTTGAGGCTGCTGAGCTGCCAGCCTTCAGATTGACTGGCAGCTCTTGGAGATGGGCAGCTGTACTTAATGGGGACAGCCACCCTGGTGGTAGCTAATTAATTGGTTGCTATTGACAAGATGTGGCCACTGGTCCCATTCACTGTCAAAATAGATTCATTTCCCCCACTCCCCCCCAACCCCCACCCCCCCACCCACATTTGGCCCTGGCAGGATCCCTGCTGTCATCACAAAATCCAGTTCAGCATTCCAGTTGAGACCAAGCCAATGTTTTATAAAACCCAGGATCACGTGTGCCTTCCTAACCACTTTCTGAATATTGAGTTCAACAATTTTAGATCATGAACTCTCTCCTCCATCCCCACCCCCTTTCTGATTCCCTCCCCTTTTTTTTCCAATAATTTATATAGATTTTTCTTTTCCCACCTACTTCCATTATTTTTAAATGTATTTCCATCCATTGTTTTATCTCTATCTTTTAGCCTTTTTTGATTCCTTCACCCCACCCCACCCCCACTAGGGCTATCTGTACCTTGCTTGTCCTGCTTTCTACCCTTAATTAACACATTCCTTAGATAATATCACCACCTTCAACACCTCTTTGTCCTTTTGTCTGTGGCATCTTTTGGTTATCTCCACCTATCACTGGCCCTCTATCCAGCTCTACTTGTCCCAACCTCCCTTAAACCAGCTTATATTTCACCACTCTTCTATTTTTACTTAGTTCTGTCGAAGGGTCATTCAGACTTGAAATGTTAACTGTGTTCCTATCCACAGATGCTGCCAGACCTGCTGAGTTTTTCCAGATAATTTTGTTTTTGTTCTGAATCTATCCTGCCGCCTTCAACAATTTGTGCACATGTATCTCCAGGTCCCTTTAATCTGACACCCCCTTTTAGAATTATACCCTTTAGTTTATATTGCCTCTCCTTGTTCTTCCTACCAGAATGTATCACTTTGCACTTCTCTGCATTGAATTTCATCTGCCATGTGTCCTCCATTCCATTAGCGTGTCTATCACCTCTTGAAGTCTATGACTATCTTCCTCACATTTCACAATGCTTCACAAGTTTTGTGACATCTGAAAATTTTGCAATTGTGCCCTGCACACCAAAGTCTAGATCACTAATACATATGAAGAATAACAATGGCTATAGTCCTGACCTCTGAGGCACACCACTATATAGCTTCCTTCAATCCGACATATAACTATTCCTGGAAAAGCTCAGCAGGTCTGACAGCATCTGTGGAAAGGAAGACAGAGTTAACGTTTCGAGTCCGTATGACTCTTCATCAGAACTAAAGTAAAGTAGAAATGAGGTGAAATATAAGCTGGTTGTTGGCGGCGGGGGGTGGGGGGTGGGGGGGGTGGTGGTGGGAGTAGTGGGGGGGGATGTGGGTGGGACAGGTGGAGCTGGATAGAGGGCCAGTGATGGGAGGAGGTGAAAAAGAGATTTCCAAAGATGCCATAGACAAAAGGACAAAGGGGTGTTGACGGTAGTGATATTAACGAAAGGATGTGCTAATGGTGACATGAAGGGTAGAAAGCAGGATGAGCAGGTGACAGATGGCCCTAGTGGGGGTGGGGTAGGGGGAAGGGATCGAAATGGGCTAAAAGAAGGAGATAAAACAATGGATGGAAATAAATTTAAAAATAATAATAGAAATAGGTGGGAAAAGAAAAACATATTTAAAAAAATATATAAATTATTAGAAAAAAGGGGGATCGGAAAGGGGGTGGGGTGCGCCGCCATATGAACACACTCGATCTCTCCTTCCAGCAGCACTGACTCACCCTATCTCTAAGCTGTTCTTGCCCCCAGTTTAATTTTATTCTTCGTCTCATCCGATGCCTTAACAAGAAACTTTGTCTTTTTCTTTCGGGCGCAAAGGAACGCAAGCTCCAACAACTCATCGACACCAACACCCATCCAGGACCCTCCACTCCTGCCTGTCCCCCTGTCCCCATCCCGTCTTCCAATCCCAGCCCCGGCCGTGTACCTCTGACCCTCCCCTCTCCGATGCTGAATGTTCAGTGCTCAGCCAAGGATTCAGTTTCACACCCTTACGCCCTCACCTCAATAAATTCCGGGCTCGGCACGATGCTGAACTCTTCTTCCAGCGCCTTCGTCTCTGTGCTCTCTTCCTAGGGCAGGAGTCCTCCCCCCGTTTAACGGATCCTTTTACCCGCCTCCAATATTCTCCGTCCACCTGGACCCCTCCCTCTGGATTCTCACCTGCTCTTGATTTTTTCATTCAGAACTCTCAGCGTGACATCAGTCGTCTCAATTTCTCTGCTCCTCTCACCCACTCTAACCTGTCTCTTTCTTGCCGCACTCCATTCTCTCAGGTCCAACACTGACTTTGTCATCAAACCTGCTGACAAGGCTGGTGCTGGTGTTGTCTGGTGCACTGACCTCTACCTTGCAGAGGCTGAGCGTGAACTCGCAGACATTTCCTCCTACCTCCCCCGGACCATGACCCCACCACTGAACATCAAGCCATTGTTTCCAGGACTGTCACTGTCCTCATCTCCTCTGGAGATCTTCCCTCCACAGCTTCCAACCTCATAGTCTCCCAACCTCGGATGGCCTGCTTCTAACTCCTACATAAAATCCACAAACAGGACTGTGCCGGCAGACCGATCGTGTCAGCCTGTTCCTGCCCCATGGAACTCATTTCTTGCTATCTTGAAACTATTCTCTCTCCTCTTGTTCAGTCTCTTCCCACCTACATCCGTGATTCCTCTGACACCCTACATCATATCAACAATTTCCAGTTCCCTGGCCCTAACCACCTCCTCTTCACCATGGACGTCCAATCCCTCTACACCTCCATCCCCCACCAGGATGGTCTGAGGGCTCACTGCTTCTTCCTCGAACAGTGGCCTGAACAATCCCCATCCACCACTACTCTCCTCCGTCTGGCTGAACTTGTTCTCTCACTGAACAATTTCTCCTTAAACTCACCTCACTTCCTCCTGCATGAGATCCAGTTATGCCTGTCTCTTTATGGGGTATGTGGAACATTCCTTGTTCCAGTCCTACTCAGGTCCCCACTCACAACTCTTTCTCACGTACATCGATGACTGCTTCGGTGCTGCTTCATGCTCTCATCTGGACCTGGAAAAATTTATTAATTTTGCTTCCAATTTCCACCCCTCCATCATTTTCACATGGTCCATCACTAACACTTCCCTTCCCTTCCTTGACCTCTCTGTCTCAATTTCTGGTGATAGACTGTCCACCAATATTCATTACAAGCCTACTGACTCACACAGCTACCTTGACTACAACTCCTCACACCCTGTTTCCTGTAAGGACCCCATCCCATTCTCTCAGTACCTTCACCCCTGTCGCACCTTTTCTGATGATGCCACTTTCCAGAAAATTTCCTCTGATATGTCTTCCTTCTTCCTTAACTGAGGTTTTCTACCCACGGTGGTTGACAGGGCCCATCTCCCACGCATCCACCCTCACACCTTCCTCTCCCTCCCAGAACCATGTTAGGGTCCCCCTTGTCATCACTTATCACCCCACCAGCCTCCCGCATTCAAAGGATCATCCTCCGCCATTTCTGCCAACTCCAGCATGATGCCACCACCAAACAAATCTTCCCTTCACCCCCTCTGGCGGCATTCCATAGGGACCGTTCCCCCTGGGACACCCTGGTCCACTCCTCCATCATCCCCTACACCTCATCCCCCTCCCACGGTACCTTCCCATGCAACCACAGAAGGTGCAATAACTGCCCCTTTACTTCCCCCTTCCTCACCGTGCAAGGGCCCAAACACTCCTTTCAAGTGAAGCAGCACTTTACTTGCACTTCCCTCAATTTAGTCTACTGCATTCGCTGCTGAAGCCAAGGATTCGTTTATTATTTAGTGCACAAAGATAGCCAGTGTGAATTTACATTCCTGACAGAGTGAGTTCAATGTTACATGTATTGAATGGGTGAGAAACAGACGCCTAAAATTGGCAATTATCACATAGACGTTAGTTTGTCAACATGTGTGCGGTCCCCTCTACATTGAAGAGACCAAATGCAGACAGGGTGACCGCTTTGCGGAACCCCTTCGGTCTGTCCGCAAACATGGCACAGACCTTCCTGTCACTTGCCATTTCAACACTCCACCCTGCTCTCATGCCCACATGTCCGTTCTTGGCCTGCTGCAATGTTCCAGTGAAGCTCAATGCAAACTGGAGGAACAGCACCTCATCTTCCGACTAGGCACTTTACAGCCTTCCGGACATAATCGTGAGTTCAACAACTTCAGGTCATGAGCTCTCTCCTCCATCCCCTCCCCTTTCCGATCCCCCATTTTTCTAATAATTTATATATATTTTTTTAAATATATTTTTCTTTTCCCACCTATTTCTATTATTATTTTAAAATTTATTTTCATCCATTGTTTTACCTCCACCTTTTAGCCCATTTCAATCCCTTCCCCCTACCCCACCCCCACTAGGGCCATCTGTCACCTGCTCATCCTGCTTTCTACCCTTCATGTCACCATTAGCACATGCTTGAGCTAATATTACCACCGTCAACACCCCTTTGTCTTTTTGTCTATGACATCTTTGGCAATCTCTTCTTTGCCTCCACCTATCACTGGCCCTCTATCCAGCTCCACCTGTCCTACCCCCCTCAACCAGCTTATATTTCACCTCATTTCTATTTTTCTTTAGTTCTGATGAACAGTTATATGGACTCAAAACGTTAACTCTGTCTTCCTCTCCACAGATGCTGTCAGACCTGCTGAGCTTTTTCAGCTATTTTTGCCTTTATTTCAGAGTTCCAGCATCTGCAGTATTTTGCTTTTATATAACTTTTCCTCTCTGTTTCCTGTCACTCATCTAACTTTGTCACCCCTGTCCTTTTTGTTCAATGGGCTCCAACTTTGCCGACAGGCTCATTATGTA
Source organism: Carcharodon carcharias (assembly GCF_017639515.1). Lineage (NCBI taxonomy): Eukaryota > Metazoa > Chordata > Chondrichthyes > Lamniformes > Lamnidae > Carcharodon > Carcharodon carcharias. Next base: position 51,235,351 of record NC_054486.1, read on the forward strand.
GCACTTTATCTAATGACTTTTGGAAGCCCATGTACACCAACACATCAACTGCATTACCCTCATCAACTCTCTCTGTTACCTCCTAAAAAAATGTTAGCAAGTTAGTTAAGCATGATTTGACTTTAACAAATTCATGTTGGCTTTTCTTAATTATTCAACCCTTTTTGAAGTGACTATTAATTTTGTGCTCGACTATCCTTTCTAAAAGTTTTCCCATCACCAAATTCCTACAGACTGACCTGTTGTAGCTGAGGTTTATCCTTACATCCTTCTTGAACAAGGTGCAACATGTGCAATTCTCCAATCTTCTTGTAACATCCTGTATCTAAGGAGGATTGGAAGATAATGGCAATTTCTGCCCTTAGTTCCCTTAGAACATAAGAACATCAGTATAGGAAATAGGAGCAGCAGTAGGCCATAAGGCCTGCTCCACCATTCAATACAATCATGGCTGATCTTCAGTTTCAACGCCACTTTCCAGCTTGTTCCTGATATCCATCGATTCCAAGAGAGAACAATAATCTGTCTATCTCAGCCTTTAAATATATTCAATGATAGAGCATCCACAACATTCTGGGGCAGGGAATTCCAAAGATTCACAACACTTTGAGTGAAGAAATTTCTCTTAATCTCAGTCCTAAATGATCACCTTAATTTTTCTAAATTTCAGAGAATATAGACAAAGTTTACTCAGCCTATCATAGGACAGACCTCTCATCCCAGGAACCAATCTAGTGAACCTTCGCTGCACTGCCTCCAATGTAAATACATTCTTCCTTAAATATGGGCACTAAAACTGCACACAGTATTCCAGGTGTAGTCTCACTAAAGTCCTGTAGAATTGTAGCAAGACTTCTTTATTCTTATGCACCAATCCACTTTCAATAAAGGTCAACATGCCATTTGTCTTCCTAATTGTTGCCGTATCTGCATGCTAACTTTCTGTGGTCTTTGTCTAAGTACACCCCTGAACATCACACCATTTAAAAATATTTTGCTTTTCTATTCTTATTAATAAAGTGAATAACCTCACACTTCCCCATTCTCCATCTGCTACCTGTTGCTGACTCACTTAATCTGTCTTTATCTCTTTGCAGCCTCTTAGTTTTGCTTTATTCATTTATAGGATATGGGTGTCACTCGCCACACCAACATTTATTGTCCATCCCTTATTGTCCTTGAGAAGGTGGGCTGCCTTCTTGAACCACTATAGTCCATGTGGTGTAGGTATACACACAATGATGTTAGGAAAGGAGTTCCATGATTTTGACCCAGTAACAGTGATGAAATGGCAATATAGTTTCAAGTTGGGATGGTGAGTGGCTTGGAGGGGAACTGGCAAATGATGGTGTTTCTGTATATCTGCTGCCCTTGTCTCTCTAGGTAGTAGAGGTCGCGGGTTTGTGAGGTGCTCTTTATGGAACCTTGGTGAGTTGCTGCAATGCCTCTTGCAGATAGTACACAGTGCTGCTATTGTGCGTCACAAAGGACAATTTGTGTCCTCCTCTCAGCTTGCATTTCCACCTAGCTTTTTAGCACCAGCAAGTATTACTCTTTGTCTCCTTGTCTAAGTCATTAATATAGATTGTAAGCAGCTGGGACACCAGCACTGGTCCTTTAATAAATTTGAAAATGTCCCATTTAACCCTACTCTATTCTTTCTGTCCATTAACCAATCCTCTAGCCAAGCAAATTTATTACCTTCAACTTCTTGAGCCCTTAACTTGCCTATTTACCTTTTGTGTGGCACCTTATCGAATGCCTTTTGAGAATCCAATGTGGTTTATGGCACAGGTTTAGTTCTTTGATCTGATTGACCCAATGCCAAATGGCATGTGGCCCAGGTAATAATCCAGAGATGATCATCTTTGAAGTTTTATATTTTAATTTGGACCCTAACTCCTCAAACTCTCTCAGCAGAACATCATTCCTAGTTCTACCTATGATGTTGGTACCTACATGGACGAAAACAGCTGGATCCTCCCCCCAGCAATCCAGGCTCATCTCCAGCCATTAGATGTTCTTAATCCTGGCTTTGGGGAGGCAGCAAAACCTTCAGAGTTCCTGGTCTCAGCTGCAGCGAACAGTATCTATTCCTTGACTATACTGTCCCCTATTTCTACCACATTGCTTTTTGCACCTGCCACTTGAATGGCATTCTGCACCTTGTTGCTGTAGTCAGTAGTCTCATCCATCCTGCAATGCTTCTTCTCATTTACACAGGTAGCAAGCACCTCATACCTATTGGTCAAAGTCGAGGGCTGAGGCTCCCCCATCACTATAAGCTGGATCCCCATACCTGCTTGAGTTGCAGTCACAACATCCTGCCCCTGACCATTGACCAGTTCTAAAGTTCTACTTAACCTCCGCCTCCTGGTACAAAGTGTCCCATCCTGATGCCCTAGAATGTCTGCAGCTCAGACGCCACCTCAGCAAATCTGAGCCAAAGTTGCTCAAACTGCGGACACTTACTTCAGATATGGTTGTCTGGGGATGTAGTGCATTCCACAAGTTCCCACATGTTGCAATCAAGGCACACCATCATCCCTGTTATGTCTTTCTAACATTATTTATTTAATTAGTGTTAGGAAATAAAGACTGTTTAAGTAAGTTTTTTTTTGTATTTTATGGGTGTTTAGAATGAGTTTTATCTTTAAAGTTTGATTTGTATTTTTGTACCTTTGTATTAAGAAAGGTCAAATTGAGTTTTAGTTTAACTTTAAAAAGGTAGCTGCATTTCTAATGAGGTTTTTATGACTGTAAGCTAAGGTAAATGAGCAAGAGTAGAAGAATTGGGCTGTTGCCTAGCAACAAGGGTTCAGAGAGGCAGGTCCCTCCCACAGACATACACATAAGAAGAGAAACAGAAGTTTGATTTTGGAATCTGTTTGAGTTCAATTGTTTCAAAAGTAGCTGCCAGGAGAGACTGAAGTAAAGGGTACAGATAGCCAGTCCCAAGCTAAAGAAAAAACCCAAAATCCAGGGGAGTGAAGCAGGGGAAATCTGAAGCCAACCTTCTTGTCAAAAGGAAGGACAGGGACGTGGAGAAGCGAAGTTAAGAGTGATGGGCAGAGAGAAAGGCTCCAAGCTTCAGATTTAAAGAGCCAAAAGCTGCAGAAAGCAGATTTAAAGTGAGAACAGTTTTCAAGAGGCAAGAAGGTCCAAAGAGATAACTGAAGGTCTGTAACTCTTTGCTATGGGCATGTGAAGCATGCTGCTGTTGACGGCTGAGTTGGTGAAAGAGAGTGTGTGGAAGGCAGCTTGAATACATGTGGTGACCCAGGGGAGAGAAACATCAGAAGGAGAGTTCAAAGCCCTCAAGGTGAACCCTTGTGGAAGGCGTCTGAGAGAAAGCGTCGGTTTGGGAGAAGATTCCAAGGCGAGGTCTTGGAGAGTGGAGATTAGAAACTCCCATGTGAAAGATGGAGTGCAGTGAGACCGGTTGGCTCATGGTGTGACAAGTGTATGGGAGAAGTTGCAGAGAGATCCATAGCATCTAGCTGAGGTGACATCTGTCACTTGGTTTCAGAGTGTGGTGGTCTGACCACAGGGTGCCTATTGGTACATGGATTGTGTACTTACTGTGGACATTAGAGTACAATATAGCTTTTGTAACTTGTGTTATCCTTACAAATCTGTGTATATCTACAAAGGTATAGTTCTGGTTGGAGGAGTATTGTAATATAGTTCCTCTTTTCTTGTTTATAAATATTTTATTCTTTTGTTAAAAGTGCATAAGCTGACTCCTGTGACTCTGTTCAGTAGCTTCTCTCCACTTAACTATACAAACAAATAAAAGCTAGGATCTATCAAGCTAGATTCCACTCTGAGATCAGGCATGTCCAGGGGTAATCTCAGCTGGGATCATAACAAAGTGAAGGCTCTTGTGGGATTTGAAGTGCAGACAGCGAGTGATTGAATGCAGAATAATAATTGGCTCAGGATTATTGTTATAAAGTGGGATTGGAAATCCTCAAATTGTGTTGGGATCTGTGAATCTTTTTACCAAGTACGTGGAGGTAAAGAGATACTGGACAAAGGAATTGGAGTTGCGGTGAGGTATGATATGGGTTGGAGTTCGAAATAGGTTTGGACGTTGCTAAGACTTTTTTGACAGTGGAAAATGTAAACCCGACTGGTATACAGAAAGTAACCAAGAGTAAACTGATGGAATTGACGGATGAGCTGGAATTAGAATTACGCAAAGGGGTGAGGAAAGCAGACAGCGTTGAGATAATAGCACAACATTTAAAACTGCGAGCGATAGCAGAGCGAGCGCGTTCTCCAGGGGGCAAGTCAATTGAGTTAGCTAAGATCCAGTTGCAAATGAAGCAACTTGAATATGCAATGGAAAGAGAAGGAAAAGGAAAAGAAAAAGATAGAGGATTGGAACTGAAAAAGCTTGAATTAGAGGAAAAAGAAAAAGATAGGGCAGAAAAGGAAAAAAAGGGAATATTTCAAAGAGAAATGGAAATGCGAAAACCTGACCTCCAGAGGGAGAAGTTAGCAATGGAGGAAAAAGAGAAGGAATGATAAAGGAAATATCGGCTTAAAAGGCTGGACCTTAGAAAAAGAGACCTCAGATTCTGAGGAAAGATCTGATGATGAAAAAAAGTTTCAACCTAAAGTCTAGTGGTGAGGAGTTGAAGTTTGTACAAGCTCTCCCAAAGTCTGAGGAAAGGGCTGTCGAGGCAGTCTTTGTTTTGTTTGAAAAGGTGGCTAGGCAAATGAAGTGGCCAAAAGGAATCTGGACATTATTTTAATAGTCTAGGTTGGTAGATAGAGCTCATGAGGTTCATGCTTTACTTTCAGAAGAGGTATCAGTGGATTATGAAGCAGTGAAAAAGGCTATTCTGAGTGCTAATTTGTTAGTCCCTGAGGCGTACAGGCAGAAATTTCAGAATATAAGAAAACAGCCTGGGCAGACCTGTATTGAGTTTGGAAGGGTAAAGCAAAGTAATTTTGACTGTTGGATAAGGGCATTAAAGGTAGAGGCAACATATGAAGTTCTTAGGGAAATAATTCTCTTGGAAGAATTTAAAGATTCACTTACTCTTGTAGTTAGAATCCATGTTGAAGACCAGAAGGCTAAAACAGCTAGACAGGCAGTAGAGATGGAAGGTGATTATGAATTGGTCCTTAAATCTAAACCCTTTTACCATAATCCCCATAAACCCAAGAAGGATAGAGGATGGGAAGGTGAAAGGAAGGGAAGGCGAAAGGAAGGCACATAGCCAGGGAAGAGTAGGGACTGTTGGGAATTCTCAGGAAATTTCTCCTCAGACCAGAAAGGAAGGTACTAAGGGTGGAAGTGACATTCAAAAGCCTAAGTGTTTACATTGAAACAAGGTGGGACATATTAAGGCAGATTGCTGGAGATTAAATGGTAGGTCCTATTGCAGCAGTAGAAACACCTAAGGCATCCTCAGGAAAGGTTGACTCAGAAAAGGAAATGGTTGTTAAAACTATAGCAGTAGTACAGGTGAATCGTGTTCCCTCAGAATATACAGAAAAGGGGGATATAGTTCAAGGAGTCCAGAGAATTCTTCTTTGATAACTGGTGAAGAAAGTCAGGATAATAGAGGATCTGGATGTTTTGTGTCAAACAGAGAAGTGTTCCCTTACTCCTCCAACAAAATAAATAAACATTAAGATTTTGAGAGTTACAGGGGCAGATCAATCATTGATGGTGGCTGATGATATGACTTGCATTCTGAGTAGTTTTATGAAGGAAAAAATATTAATAAAGGATATTAATAGAATTTATAAACCTGTTTATTTGTGTAAAGTTAACTTACAAAGTCACTTTGTAAATGGAATTGTTATGGTGGGAATTATTCCTAAATCACCTATTGAAGGGGTGGATTTTATTCTGGGTAATGATGTGGCTAATGGAGACAATAACATGGTAATGACTGTTTTGCAGCAGGTGGTTGATAATGTTGATCTTAACCAACTTCAGAAAATTACTGTGGCCAAAAGTGAAACACTTATTGCTGATAACAAGCAATTGGAGGAAAACCTGATTCATGTAAAAATCAACTTTCACATATGAAAGAGGAGTATGCTAATGAAAGAAGAGAATTGGTGAGAACAATTGAGAATTAGTCACAGGAAGTAGAACACTTGACTGAGGGCTTGAAATGTCTAAATGTAGAAGCAAATTTAACAAAGGTCAATCGTCAGTTAAAACTTGATGAACTTCAAGCATCAGAAGTTGCTATGAAATATCATGGAAAATGCCTTGATCAGGAAAAGGAATGGTTGGTGAATCAGAATAATTGGTTGAATGCAGAATTAAAAACCAAAACTAACAGAACTGTCCAAACTTCATCGGGAAGAGAATAATGAGATTCTTGAACTTCAAAGCAAACTGGACAAAAGGAAAGAGAAGGTGTGGGGTATGGAGTGTCACAGCAATTTCATGCCTCACTATGTTCCTTCCATCACCAAATGCTCTCCCTCCATTGGGTTAGCTCATGCTGTTACACTTACTTATAGCTCTGTTCTTTCCCTTACAGCAGGAGGAGAGAGCACAAAACACAAGGGAGAGAATTAGGAGTGTACCTCCACAAATCTTAGAGAGGTGCAAAAGTTGAGATGCTGTAGTCAGCATCCCTGGTTGTTGGATTGGGAAGATAGGGACATCCCAACTACTTGGTGCGATAGTTACATATCAGCAATCTATGTGTCAAATACATGCAGGCACATTAACTTGCTTTCAAAATTGCAGCATTTTAACCTTGCCAGTAATATATTGTTTTATGCTAGTATGTATAAAAAATAAATATAATAAAGTGTAAAGAGCAGGGATGCTAGAGTAATTAATTAATAATTTGAATAAAATATGAAACAATGGCAGGAAGTGTGATGTGTTGCTGCTGCAGCATGTAGGGTCTGCTGGACAACAAGGTGATCCAGAGCAAACATATCTGTACCAGGTGTTTGCAGCTCGAGGAACTTTGGGTCCGAGTTAAGGAGCTGGAATCTGAACTGCAGACATTGCGCCACATCAGGGAGGGGGAAATTTACCTGGACACTTTGCTCCAGGAGGCGGTCACACCTCACAGGTTAGATAATTCAAATTTGGTCTGTGATCAGGGACAGGAGGGTGTGACTTCAGGTAAAGCGGGTATGGGGGCCCTAGTATTTGAGGAGCCTCAGCCCCTGCAACTGTCCAACAACTACGAGGTTCTTCTAAGCTATGTGGATGAGAGCGGGGACTGCAGGGAGAATGGGCAAACTGACCATGGCATCGTGGTACAGGGATCCATTCAGCCATAAAGGATGAGGAAGTGGGAATGTAGCAGTGGTAGGGGACAGTATAATTAGAGAGATAGGTACAGTTACCTGCAGCCATGAGCATGACTCCCGAAGGCTGTGTTGCCTGCCTGGTGCCAGGGTTAAGGACATCTCCTCAGGGCTGGAGAGGGACTTGGAGTGGGAGGGGAGGGATCCAGTTGTTATCGTCCACATGGGTACCACCGGCATTGATAGGACTAGAAAGGGGGTTCTGCTGAAAGAATTTGAACAGGTAAGAGCTAAATTGAAAAGCAGAACCTCCAAGGTAATAATCTCAGGATTGCTACCTGAGCCAAGGAAAAACTGGCATAAAGTCAGGGAGTTAAATGCGTGGCTCAGAGATTGGTGTGGGAGGAATGCGTTTCAGTTAATGGGGCACTGGCACCACTACTGGGGTAGAAGGGAACTGTTCCGGTGGGATGGGCTTCACTTGAACGGTGCTGGGACCAGTGTCTTGGCGAACCGAGTATCCAGGGCTGTAGAGAGGGCTTTAAACTAAGTAGAGTCAGTGAGTGGGGCAGGGGGAGAACTCTGGAGAGGGGATACATAGGCTTACAAAGCAAAAGGATAGGGCATCTTGCAGGGCAGCTATTTAAGTAATGATACCCAGAGTGTGACAGGAAGGGACAGGGTATACAAACATAAAAAACTGCAACAAATAGGGTAAAAAGGGGAAAAAATAGTAGAAAGGCAAAATTAATAGCTCTTTGCTTAAATGTATGTAGTATTCGGAACAAAATAAATGAATAAAAAATAATTATAATAAAGTGTAAAGCATGGGGATACTAGAGTAATTAATTAATAATTTGAATAAAATATGATAGCAATGGCAGGATGAGTGATGTGTTGCTGCTGCAGCATGTGGCAGCTGCTGGACACTAAGGTGATCCGGAGCAAATATATGTGTACCAGGTGCTGGTAGCTCGAGGAGCTTCAGATCCAAGTTAAGGGGCTGGAATTCGAGCTGCAGACATTGCGCCACCTCAGGGAGGGGGAAAGTAGAGGTTAATGGGTATGATCTTATATCCATTACAGGGATGTGGTTACAAGGGAAACTGGGAACTAAATATGTAGGGGCATGTAACTTTTTAAAAGGACAGACAGGAAGAAAAGCGTGGTGGGGTAGCTTTATTAGTACAAGATAGAAAATCCACAAGAGCAAGAAAGATTTTGGATCGGAAGATGTAGAATCCATGTGGGTGGAGGTAAGAAATAACAAGGGGAAGAAGACATTGGTGAGAGTAGTCTATAGGCCCCAAAACAGTAGCTATACTGTAGGACAGAGAATAAATCAAGAGGTAATGAGGGCATGTAAAAAAGGTAGTACATTAATCACAGGTGACTTTAATCTTTTTGTAGATTGGGAAAATAAAATTGGCAGAGGTAGCCATGAGCTAAGAATTCATAGAGTGTATTCAGGACAGTTTCCTGCAGCAATATGTTGTGGATCCAACTAGGGATCAGGCTGTTTTGGATCTGGCAATATGTAATGAGGCAGGTTTAATAAATGATCTCAGAGTAAAAGATACCCTAGGAAACAGTGGCCATAACATGGTAGAATTTAGCATTCAGTTTGAGAGGCAGAAACTTGGGTCTGAAACAACTGTGCTAAACTTAAATAAGGGTACTTACAAAGGAATGATAGCAAAATTGGCTGGACTGCACTGGGATAGGATTTTAGTAGAGAAGATGGTTAAGAAGAGTTCAAGAAAGGGGATAAACCAACCATGGTTAACCAAGGAAGTTAAGAATAGTGGGCAGAATTTTCCCCTTGATGGGCGGGTGGGCCCGACCGACTCGGTGGTGGGCAGGCAGCCAATTGCCGCTGCTGAAACGGGCTGCTCCACTTTCTTCCGTGGGCGGGTCAATTAAGGCCTATCCAGCAGGTTAGCGACTCCTGTGGAGAACGGGAAAATAGTCACGGGGGCAGGCGTGCTCATACTGCCGGTTCCAATGGGGAACTGGCAGTCTGTATAAAGAGTGGCCAGGCAGCCTGCTTGAGGCAGTGCACCATGCCCACTCGGGATGAGAGAGAGGCAGCTACAGGACAGGAGCATGAGCAGGAGGAGGGGGACAGGCTGCAAGAGAGGCCAGCGGGGGGGCGGGGGGAGCATTGTGACCCTCACTTCTCTGATGCATGCCTTGCTGTCCTCCTCCAAGAGGTGTCCAGCCATCGCGATATATTGTATCTGGGTGATAGGAGGAGGAGGGCCTCCCATGTCACCAGGCAGGCATGGGAGGAGGTTGGTGACGTTGTAAGCGCCCATGATGATGTGCAGGGCATAGGCATGCAGTATCGCAAGAGATTCAATGATTTGCTGTGCTCTGGAAGGGTGAGTACCATGTCAGCCTTGGCCATTTGACCCAGAAGGTAGCCTTAGCCTTTGAGGCCCCTGCCCTCCTCCTGTCTTGCTGGCATTACTGCAAAGGGCATTTGGCACATGCTGGGTGGGCAAACGGGTACTGACCATGCTTACATCAGCCTTAGTGGTTGAGGAGAAGATGGGTTGTCCCCGCAGCATATGTTGGTGTTTGTCGCATTTGAGTAGTCTGGGGGCAACCTGCAGGGAGGCTGCTAGACACATACTCAGAACTCCAACACGTCTTATTGATGGTGATGAGATGGTGGAAGGGGAGCCTCAAGGTGTTGTGGCTAAGTGCTGGCCTCGGCTCCACATCTAGTTGCCCCTCCTTCCCATGGGCGCTAAGACCCGTGTGATATTCAAAGTGATGGACGCCGAATGTGTCCAAGGTGGCCATTGGGGGAGGGTGTTGTGAGCAGCTGTACTATCTTCTGGGGACTGATTGCTAGTAGTGTGGAGTGGAGCCACTGGAGGCCTCAGATGGGCCACTGTGGTTGGGGTGCGGCGTACATGTGCAGAGTACATGAGCGATCAGCCCCAATAAATCCTCTTTGTTCTGCAAGCAAAAAGTGAACACAATCAGTGGGAGCACCAGAGGACTGGTGGTGGGCACGCCCTGCTCCAGCGCCTCACAACCTTTGAGGAGCAGGCCATGGAGCTGGGGAGGAGGCAGGCGGCCAGGGGTGCAGGTGTTGGTGAGGCTGGGGTCCAGCGGCCAGATATTTAAGGTCCACAGTCCCATCCACTCTGTTTTCCCACTATCCAAACCACTGATGGTTGCTGCAATTGTTAATGCTGCAACACTGCTCATTCACAGACTGAGACACTCTGACGTGTGGGTCATACACAAAGTTCCCTCCTCCCCTTGAGTAATTGCATCTCCACCACCTTCCAAAGTCACCTTATCTCATTTGTGACCACTATCCCCTTGGCCTAACATGCCATGGCATTGCTGCTGCACATCCAAAGATTTATTGCATTGTAGGAGGGTTGGAACCTCCACCACCCTTTCAGCCAGTGTGTCCCACATTACTCTGTCCAAAAGGTCCTCAGCACCTCACCTGTCAACCTCATGGCACTCAACTTAAATAAATGCCACCATGTTACTCATCCCTGCGCCAAGGGAAAAATGTTGTCTTCTGTCCACCCGTTCTATGCCCCTCCTAACAGTATGAAGGTCAATAATGTGACCTGTCAGTCTCCTCTGCCCCACGGCAAATGTCACAAGTATTTGGGATGTTTCTTCATCACCGCAACTCTCCAGGCCAGCATGCATCCAGGTCATGGACCTCTGCACTCTTCCCACTCCAATGGCACATAACATGCCATGTGGCATTCCTTAGGCCATCTGACCAGCCTGTCTGTATGCACGTCTAATGTTTGGGCCTCCTCTTGACTCTTTTCCACCCCACCAATGTTTGTCTCCTTAGGTTCTTGAAGGGTGAGTGACTTATGAGGATGGGGAGGGGAAAGGGATGAAAGGTTTAACTGACTGTACGTTAACTGATGCACTGTCCTTGTTATTAATTTCAGCATCACCACCGCATGGCCGCGCCCAAAGGCACCGCAGCCCCATCTCCACACCTGAGGCCCAAGACGTGCAACTTGCGGCACATCATTTCAGCCAGCCAGGCACCTGCGCAGACACAAACACCTCGGTGGGGAATTTACCATTGGCTAGTGTCCCGGGTCACAGTGGAGAGAGCACTTCACAATCGCTGGAGGATATGGTAAGGACAGAGGGTGCCGATCGTGCCAGCAGCCGGCCCTGATGACGTGCCTCTGGGGTTGTCACCAATACAGCGGCTGCAGGACAAGCGGCAGGAATCGCGTTTGCATCTGGCAGTGTAGCATGAGGGTCTGCTTCAGTTGGTTTCTGCGATGGAGGAGTCCAGGCAGAGTGCACATGAAGGCATGAACCTCAGAGCAGAGCTTCATGTTTCCTCCACTGAGAGATTGGCGACTCTCATGGAGAGGGGGTTCGATCGAATGGAGAATCTTCTGATTGGGTTACGCTGTGACCTGCAAGCCCTCACAGTGGTACTGGCCATGGGTGATAATTCCCAATGTGGGAGATGTTCTGGGTACAAAGCGTCGGCGCTCGGTGCCCATGCATTTGCGGTGAACAGGGAGGCCCAATGGGACCTCATGTCAGTGCAGCAGCTGCCTGTCGTCACTGCGAGCTCCTCTCAGGGCGCTCTGGATGATGGCAGCAGCTCCTCCGCCCCTCTGCCAGTCAACGTTGCTTCCGTTGAGGCTGCGACAACTGGGGAGGTGCCAGTTCTGGAAATGGCCACTCCTTCCCAGGCGGGGCCATCACAGGCTCTACAGGCCAGAGGACGCCCGCCGAGGTCATCTAGGCCAATAGGACAGCAGAGTCAGCAGCTGTCTCACAAGCCATTCTGACTGATGGGGTGGCACCTAGACGTAGGACCTGCAAACAAAAGCATAAGGCACGTTAGGCACTCAACGGGTATGTCACTGGTGATTTTGTGTTGGCCTTAAGAGTAGGGAAAATTATACTTGTGTTTGCAATGGAAATATTTCTGTTATATTTTGGATATAATAAAGTCCACTTTTCTTACCATGGCTGATGGAGTTTTCTTTGTGCTGCATTTGACTTTTTCACAGATGTAACATGAGTGTTAGAGTGGACATTGATGTTTCTGTACTAAGGCCTTAGTTGCAGCTGATAAGGTGGAAGATGTAGCATCTAAGTGCCACGTGTGGAAGTGTCAGGCAATGCTGGTCCTGCAGATCCATGTGTGTGGAGCTAGCTGAAGGTTCGTTGGATTAGATTGTCCCGGGTGTCCCTGCCTCCTTGGTGTCATAGCGGTGTGCTGCCCCTCATCATCGTCCTGCATTTCCTCATCCTCTGAGCCACTGCTGGATTCATCATGTGCAGCCTCATCCACTGTGTCAAGGTCTTCATCGTCAACTGCATCCCCCCTTTCCAGTGCAAGATTGTGCAGAGCGCAGCATGCTACCACTATCACAGAGACGCGACCTGGGGGGTACTGGAGTGCGCCCCCTGAACGGTCCAGGCATCGGAAGCACATCTTGAGAAGACTGATGGCTTTCTCCATCACAACCCTTGTGGTGCCGTGGCTCCTATTGTACCGCTGCTCTGCTTCTGTTCTTGGATGGCGGAGAAGCGTCATGAGCCACCTTCTGAGGGGATAGCCCTTGTCACCCAGCAGCCAAACATCCAGCCGAGCTGGAGTGCTGAAGAGCCCCGGCATCTGGGAGTGTCTGAGGATGTAGGCATCGTGGGAGCTGCCTGGGTACCTTGCACAGACTTGTAGAACCAGCATCCTGTGATCAAACACTATCTGCACGTTCATGGAGTGGAAGCCCTTCATGTTGACGAAGGCACTAGGCTCGCCTGCTGGTGCCTTGATGGCCACATGTGTACAGTCTATAGCATCCTGAACACGGGGGAAGCCAGCAATGGCCGCGAAGCCTCTGGCTCACTGTGTTTGACTTGCCTGGTCGCAGTGGAAGTGGATGAAGGTCAATACTCGTCTGAACAGAGCGTCTGTAACCTGCTTGACACAAGTGTTGGCAGCTGATTGGAAGACACCACAAAGATCACCCACCGAGCCCTGGAAGGAGCCAGAGGCATAGAAGTGGAGGGCAATTGAGAGCTTCAGTGACGCTGGCATGGGGTGTCCACCCACACAGTTAAGGGAGATCTCAGGGCCAACCAGTTGACAGGTATAGTTGACTGTCTCCCTTGAGCGTTGGAGCCTCCTTCAGGACTGCACCTCAGTTATATTGAGATAGTTGCTTTGCTGCCTGTATACCCTGGCAGCAGGATAGTGGCATCATTTGTGGCCCCTTCCACCCTGGACAACCTCTTGGCCCTGAGCCCCTTGTGCCTGCGCCTGGCCTCCCAAAGTTGGATACCCTGGCCTCCTCCTTATTCTATCCCTCCGTTCTTCCTCAGAGGATCTGCCTCTGGTGGAGATGTCAGAACCCATAACCCCAGGCTAAATGGAGGCTTCCGGAAAGCTGCAGGCCTGGAGAACGATTACTGTCTGCAGACTGGTTTCAAAGAACACAAAAAGCTCTTGGAAATTGATGTGAACTGCTAACAATCAAACAGGCAACTTTAAAGCACTTTCTGCAATTAAAACTTTGTGGAAAGCATGAACAACCCCTCTGAGTCCACATATCTCGCTAATGCATGACTTTTATTAAAAAACCTCCTACCTGCCTGCCCATTGGGCCTGTGCGCCAACCTGAAGTTCGCATGAGACCTTCAAAATTCTGGACAATTGTCAAGTTAAGGGCCTTACTGAGGCCTTTAATTAATGGCAAGCGTGCGTCCCGCTGCTGTGCACGCCCACTGACCGAAATATCTTGATGCTGCTCGCTGACGTCGGGACGCTCGCATGTCAGCCAGAAAATTCTGCTCAGTATCAAATTAAAAGAAAAGACATACAATGTGGTGAAGATTAGTGGTAAACCGCAGGATTGAGAAAAACCAGCAAAAATGACCAAAAAATAAATAAAGAGGGAGAAAATAAACTTTGAGGGTAAACTAGCAAGTAATATAAAAATAGACAGTAAGAGCTTCTTTAAATATACAAAAAAGTAGAGAGACACCAAAGTGAACATAAGCCCTTTTGGGAATGAGGCTGGGGAAATAATAATGGGGAACGAGGAAATGGCAGAGGAGTTGAATAAATACTTATCTTCAGTCTTCATGGTAGAAGACACGAAGAGCATTCCAATGTAAAATAATCAAGGGGCAAAAGAGGGGGAGGAAATACATACAATAATATCACAAGTGACAAAGTACTAGGGAAACTAATGGGGCTAAAGGCTGATACATCTCCTGGACCTGGTGGAGTGCATCCCAGAAATTAAAGGAAGTAGCTACAGAGATAATGGATGCACCAGTAGTGATCTTCCAAAAATCATTAGGTTCTGGAAAAGTCCCGGAGGATTGGAAAAGTGCCAATGTAACACCCTTATTCAAAAAGGGAAGGAGATAAAAAACAAGTAACCATAGACCAGTTAGCTTAACATCCACTATTGGGACAATGTTAGAGTCTATTATAAAGGATGTAATAGCAGAGCATTTAGAAATGCATAATATAATCAAACAGATCCAGCATGGCTTCATGAAGGAAAATCATGCCTGACAAATTTATTAGAATTCTTTAACAGATAACTAGCAAGATAGATAAAGGGGAACCAGTAAATGTAATATATTTGGTTTGCCAAAAGGCATTCGATAAGCTACTGCACATAAGGCTACTTAATAAGAGCCCATGGTGTTGGTGGTAGTATATTAGCACAGATAGAGGATTAGCTAACTAATAGAAGACAGAGAGTTGGGATAAAGCGGTCATTTTCAAAATGACAACCTGTAATTATTGGAGTGGCACAGGAATCAGTGCTGGGGCCTCAATTATTTACAATAAATATTATTGATTTAAATGAGGGAAGTGAATGTACTATCGCCAAATTTGCTGATGATACAGAAATAGATGGGAAGGCAAGTGGTGAGGATTACACAGGGAGTCTAGATGAGGATATAGACAGGTTAAGTGAGTGGGCAAAACTTGGCAGATGGTATATAATGTGGGAAAATGTGAGGTTATGCACTTTGGCAGGAAGAATAGAGGAGCTGAATATTATTTAAATGGAGAAAGACTGTAGAAAGCTACAGTATAGAGGGATTTGGGAGTCCTTGTGCATGAATCCCAAAAAGCTAACATACAAGTTCAACAGGTAATAGGGAAAGCAAATAAAATGTTGGCCTTTGTTTTAAAGCGAACGGAGTATAAAAATAGGGAAGTCTTGCTAAAACTAACTAACTAACTAACACTAGTTAGAGCACACCTAGAATACTGTGAACAGTTTTGGTTCCTTTATCTAAGGAAAGATGTAATGGCATTGGAGGCAGTCCGGAGAAGGTTCACTAGCTTGATTCCGGGTATGGAGGGATTTTCTTATGAGGAGAGGTTGAGTAGGTTGGGCCTGTACTTATTGGAATTTAGAAGAATGAGAGGCAATCTTATTGAAACATATAAGATTCTTAGTGGGCTTGACAGGTAGATGCTGAGAGGTTGTTCCCCCTTGTGGGAGAGTCTAGGACCAGAGGGCATAATCTCAGAGTGAGGGGTTGCCCATTTAAAGCAGAGATGAGGATTAATTTCTTCTCTCAGAGGGTAGTGAATCTGTGGAATTCTTTGCTGCGGAGGGCTGTAGAGGCTGGACCATTAGGTATATTCAAGGCGGAGATGGACAGATTTTTAATCAGTAAGGGAATCAAGGGTTATGGGGAAGAGGCAGGAAAGTGGAGTTGAAGATTATCAGATCAACCATGATCTCATTGAATGGTGGAGCAGACTCAATGAGCCAAATGGCTTACTTTTGCTCCTATGTCTTATAGCCTTCTGGTAATTCATATCTCTGACAAGGCCTTGACATATGCAACAGGAATCCATGGACCTCATGATGATAAGTCCTCAGAGGAGCTAACTAGTTTTGAGGCTGAACCATCACAGGACTCATGTTTACCATGCACCAGCTCAGATACTTACACTTCATTTCATCCAGTTAGACAGTTGTTGGCTTTCACCAAGAGACTCACGTTTTACAGATAAGCAGCAGCAGAGAGTGGTGGCAGGAACAGCAATGGAGAGTTTGCTTCGTAGAGTACAGCTCTCTTTAAACTCTACTCAGCTGAACATAAACACTGTATCCCTGGGGCCAATGAAGAAAAGCATAATCATTGAGCAGCAGCAAAGAATGTGCGATACACTGACAGACTTTTCAAGCAGACTATTCATAATTCTACAGTGATTAGAGACATCAATTGAGCATGAATGCGTGATGTCAAGTGACATCAGTGATAGCAGTGAAACGCAGTGGGCCATGAGAGGAATGATGGTGAAAGAGTTACATGGAATTGGGAACCCCACTCAAAGCGCTTCCACTTCTCATTTGGTGCATCCCACCTCCACCTCCCAGCCGCTGTTCACAGCAGGCAAGATACAGACCATACCCAACCAGTCCTTGCTTGCAAAATTCACAGCATATTGTAAGCATGTGGTTATATCGCATGCTTCAGTAATGAGTGGCTAAATCTCCGATTGAATAATTTGAAATGAACAAAGCTGAGAAGCTACTTTATGGGATATGATTAAAGCTGTATAGCATTAGAAACTAATTTTGCGCTGTTCACACAATAATGATCATTGAAGGGAGTATGTGGAATGAATAGCAGGGAAGATAAGATAAAACAAACATCAGAATCAACATGAACATTCACCTGATAAGTCATCATGGACTGTTTAGTGATTCAGAAAAACAAAATGTGATGAAACAAGATCAGCGTGCACTTGCAAGGTATGGGTGATTCAGTTCAAATGAGTAAAAATGCAACTAGGTATAAAGTTTTAGTATAAAGCCAGGCAGAGTTGGGGTGCCATAATTTCCCTGAGAACTCCTTTCAAAGGGATGTGAAAATCACAAGGGTTCACCAAATTGACTGCTGAAGAATGAATTAGAATCAGCTCAGTTGTGTCAATTTCCACAGTTGCATAGCTATCTGAACAACAGCAACAACATATAGACGCGTTACTCATATGACTATTCCAGTTCAGTTTCTGGTCAATCTTAACCCCCAGGATGTTGATAGTGGGGGATTCTGTGACGATAATGCCAATAAATGTCAAGGGGCGATAGTTGTATTCCCTCTTGTCGAAGATGGTCATTGCCTGGCACTTGAGTAGCACAAATGTTACTTGCCACTTGTCAGCCCAAACCTAGATATTGTCCAGGTCTTGCTGCATTTGGACATGAACTGCTTCAGTATCTGAGGAGTCACGAATGGTGCTGAACATTGTGCAATCATCAGCGAACATCCCCACTTAAGACCTTATGATCAAAGGAAGGTCATTGATGAAGCAACTGAAGATGGTTGGGCGTCGGACACTACTCTGAGGAACTCCTGCAGTGATGTCCTGGAACTGAGATGATTGACCTAAAAAAACCAGAACCATCTTCCTTTGTGCTAATTATGATTCCAACCAGCGGAGAGCTTTTCTCCTGATTTCCATTGACTCTAGTTTTGAGAGGGCTCCTTGATGCCACACTCAATTAAATGCTGCCATGATGTCAAAGGCAGGTACTCTCACCTCACCTCTTGAGTTCAGCTGTTTTGTCCATGTTTGAACCAACGTTCTAGTGAGGTCAGAAGTTGAGTGGCCCTGGCCGAACCTGAACTGAGACTCAGTGAACTGGTTATTGCTAGGCAAGTGCCACTTGATAGTACTGTTGATGACCACTTCCATTGCTTTACTGATGATGGAGAGTAGACTGATGGGGCAGTAATCGGCCGGGTTGGATTTGTCCTGCTTTATGTGTACAGGCCATACCTGGGCAATTTTCCACATTGCTGGGTAGATGGCAGTGTTGTAGCTATACTGGAATAATTTGGTTACGGGCGTGGCAATTTTTGGAGCACAAGTCTTCAGTATAGAAGTCAGAATATTTTCAGGGCCTTTGCAGCATCCTGTGCCTTCAGTCATTTCTTGACATCACATGGAGTGAATCGAATTGACTGAGAACTGGCACCTGTGATGCTGCTGACCTCTGGAGATGGCGAGTTGGACCATCCACTCAGTACTTCTGGCTGAAGATGGTTGCAAGTGCTTCAGCCTTATCTTTTGTACTGATTGTGGATGGGGATATTTGTGGAGCCTCCTCCAGTGAGTTGTTTAATTGTCCACCACCATTCATGACTAGATATGGCAGGACCGCAAGAGCTTAGATCTAATCCGTTGGTTGTGGAATCTCTTAGCCCTGTCTGTTGCTTGCTTGCTCATTCTGTTTGGCTCACAAGTTGTCTTGTATTGTCGCTGTACCAGGTTGACACCTCATTTTTAGGTATGCCTGGTGCTGCTCCTGGCATACCCTCCTGCACTCTTTGTGAAACCAGGGGTTGACCTTCTGGTTTGGTGGTTATGGCCGAGTGGGGATACGCTGGTCCATGACATTACAGATTGTGGTTGAGTACAATTCTTCTGCTGCTGCTGATGGCCCACAGAGCCTTATGGTTGCCCAGCATTGAGTTGCTAGTTCTGTCCCACTTAACACAGTGGTAGTGCCATACAGCACGATGGAGAGCATCCTTAATGTGACGACAGGACTTCACCTCCACAAGGACTATGCATTGGTCACTCCTACTGATACTGTCATGGACAGATGCATCTACAACAGGCAGTTTGGTGAAGTCAAGTATATTTCCCCTCTTGTTGGTTCCCTCACCACCTGCTGCAGACCCAGTCTAGCAGTTCCATCCTTTAGGACTCAGCCAGCTTGGTCAGTAGTGGTGCTTCTGAGCCACTCTTGGTGATGAACATTGAGGTCCTCAACCCAGAGTACATTCTGTGCATTTGCCATCTCAGTGGTGTTCAACATGGAGGAGCATTGATTCATCAGCTGAGGGGAGTTGGGGTGTGCAGGGCAGTGTGGTGTTGACAGGCATACATGGTAATCAGTAGGTTTGGCCTGATGCCACAAGACTTCATGAGGTCCAGAGTCAATGTTGAGGACCCCCAGGGCAGCTCCCTGCTAACTGTATACCACTGTGCTGCTAGTGGGACAGGACATACCCAGTAATGGTGATGGTGGCATCATCTGTCAGATATGATTCTGTTAGGATGACTATGTCAGGTTTTTTAGCAGTTGAGAGTCAAACCACATTGCTGTGGATCTGGAGTCACATGTAGTCCAGACCAGATCAGGTAAGGACGTCAGATTTCTTCTGAAAAGGACATTAGTGAACCAGATGGGCTTTTATGACAATCAATTATGCTTTCATGATCATCATTAGATTTTTAAGCTCCGGATTTTTATTGAATTCACATTTCACCATCTGTGGTGGTGGTGGTGGGATTTGAACCCAGGTCCCTAGCGCATTATACTGGGCCTCTGGGTTACTAGTCCATTGACAATACCAATATACCACTGCATCCCCTTACTTAGTTGCCTAACCAGGATGGAGGATAGGAAAAGGCCAGTAACATGCATTAAAAAATTAGATCCATTTAAAAGGATGGACATTTTAATTAAAATCTCCTTTAGAGAAGATCCTGGCTATGTTAGAATAAGAGTGCTGCCAGTGGGATAGTTCCTCAGAGCTTCTACTGCATCCTGAGGTAAACCAATGGCTAAACATGATAGTATTGGTCTTGTAACTTGGGCCGTAAGTTCTGACTAGCGTCAGAAAGTGCTGGCCCGCAGAAGTTAGAAGAAATAAATGTACACTTACCTGGTCTTGAAAATTGCGTGGCCTCTCCATTCGCCAGAGCTGCTTGGGCCCTGCATCAAAAGAACCCTCGCAGGGTTCAGAGAAGTCCAGATCCCCCTTTCCTACAGCACTTGCTGCCGTAAGGCAGGTAAGTTTAAATGGCCAGGGAAGTTGACAGGCCAGGGGAAGGTGAAAGTCTAAGGTAAGTGGATAGGATTTGGGTGTTGTGGGTGTCCAGAGGTTGGGGGGCCTGAGGTCTGGGGAGAGGTCTGAGGTCTTGCAGAGTGGGGTTTGAGATCTGGAGGCAGGGGCTCTGAGGTCTGGGGGCGTGGTCCAAGGTCTGGGGGGTGGCTGAGGTCGAGGGGTTGGGGTGGTCCAAGGTCTGGGCGGTGGGGTCTGAGGTCTGGGGGTGTGGTTTGAGGTCTGGCATGGGGATCTGAGGTCTAACGTGGTCCGGTGTCCGAGGTTGGGGGGTTGTGGCAGGATCCGAGATCAGGGGAGGGGGGTCCGAGGATGCTGGAGGCAGGGTCCGAGTTCACGAGGGGGGGGAACTGATGTCGGGGAGGAGTGGTGTCTGAGACTGGTGGGGGTGGGGTTGGATTGGGATCTGGGGTCCAGAGGCTGGTCGGGGGGATCCAGAGGTCAGGGTCCAGAGGTGGCTGAAGGGTCTGAGACCGGGGGTGGTGTGGGGGTTCAGAAGTTGGTGGGGGGGAGGTTCTGGAGGTTGGGGTCGGTGGGGGGGGTCTGGAGGTCAGGGGGGTGGGGGGGGTGCAGTAGGAGGTCGGGCGTCCGAGGTTTGGGCGGGGTGTCCGGGGGTGGGGGGGCAGGGGTTCGGGGTCCAGGGCCGGGGGGGCGGTCCGAGGTCACAGGGTGGGTGTTGGCTGGAGTCCAAAGTCGGGGCAGGGGATCCAATGCTGCGGGGGTGCTGCTGAGTGGGGTGGGGGTGGTGATGTGGAGAGTCCCCTGGAGGTTGGTGGGGGTGTTGGGGAGTCCTGTAGGGTTGGGCTGGATCTTTCTAGTTGTTAACCTGAATTTAGAAGGTATTTTAATTCTTTTAACTATCGGTATAACATTGGCAGAACCATCTAAGTTTGCCAATTAAACTGCATTTTCCAATGGTTCCCAGTGCAGCACAATTCTCCAGAAGAAGCTAGCACTTCTGGGCAATTGCTGTGCAAACCCTTGCCTGGGAACTTCCCAGAGGGATTCCCCTGTGCGTCTTTGGGGTACCCCCCCCAAATCCGAAGCTGGGGAATGTGGAAGTTATGGGCCCTGAACCTTACCTCATCCATGGACATGGTACTTGATTCTCTTTCAGGCAGGAAGGAAATCAATTAATTCCATTGTGTTCAATAAAAGACCTTTAATGTGATTGGAAATTATAATATTTGAACAAAGTCTAAGGAAAATAAAACATTAACAGTTTAATGTTTAAATATTAATAAGTTAATGATAAATCAAATCATGCGTATATGTTTAACTAGCTCATATTCATCTGAAAACACAACAAATCTGGTGCCAAAATTGCTTTCAGTTTCTATATTTCTTGAAAATAGTGAGGGCTTGGCCACCTGGGCCATTCACTTAGGCTAGAAAAAAATATCTAGACACGGATTTTTACCCTGACCTTTTGCAGCATTTCTGGCAATCCTTTAGATATCCCAGGCATGCTTCAGAGTTATTGCTTATTTAATTTAAAAAATCCTAATAGGCTTTCTATGCCTTATTCCAGCTAGAACACCTGGGAATAGTTAACTTGGTGATACAATGATTTTGAGGGTACTCTCCTACATCCTTTCTGAACACAACTGTCTGGATTTGGGCAATTGGGCTAGGTTACAACTTTTCTGGCTGAAGATCCACACTAAGAACATAGTATGGAAATGGTGAATTTACTTATATATATGGTACAGCAATGTGGGAATAGAAAAAAAATCTTTGCTTCAGCTGGTTTTCAGCTGGTTTTTCTTATGTTTGCATTTCTTTTGATCCCTTGTATGTCCTTTTAGGTCTCCTCACCTTCGGTCTATACTTTCCATCTTTCCTACAAATGCTTTATTTGCAATCTCCTACTAGTATCAGAATTTACACTTAGTGGAAATTCTCTTGTCTCACCTCCAGATGAACTATACCTAAACTATAAAACTGCGGATGCTGGAAATCCAAAACAAAAATAAAAATACCTGGAAAAACTCAGCAGGTCTGACAGCATCTGTGGAGAGGAACACAGTTAACGTTTCGAGTCCATATGGCTCTTCAACAGAACTAAGGAAAAATAGAAAAGAGGTGAAATATAAGCTGGCTTGTGGGGGGTGGGGGGGGGGGGGGACACAGGTAACAAGGCAAAAGAGAGAGACGGAAATCCTGTTGGAGAGAAAAGCAATACTACCTCTTTTCTATTTTTCCTTAGTTCTGCTGAAGAATCATACAGACTCGAAACGTTAACTGTGTTCCTCTCCGCAGATGCTGTCAGACCTGCTGAGTTTTTCCAGGTATTTTTATTTTTATACCTAAACTATATTCAATTATCAGTTTATTCGTCCATTTGGCTTCCTTTTGGCAGACTTTACAGTGCCAGAAGCTGACATTTAATTGCCCCTCTTAAAGCACAGCATGTCAATGCCATGGTTATTTAACAGTTTATAGCTGTGCTCATTGTTGATGTCGCTTTTCATCTAGTAGCCCATAGATGCTATAGTGGACTGCATTTTAAGTGGTGCACACTAGGCTCCATTAAGCAATAATGTGTGTTGATTTCAACCTGCTTGAGACAGCTTGCCCAGAGTTATAGTTCCAGACAGGACTCATCAGTGGCAAAAGCAAAACTGTTTCATGTAGCGCCTTTCTGAATGCAGCTTCAATTAAATAAATACTGGCAGCAGGAAACTACTCACCAAAGGTGCCATTACTGATTGGCACAAAAGATGTTACCTTGAAAGGCTCTGCTATTAAATGGAACTATACAGAAATAATTGTGAAAAGCTGAAAATCTGCCTGCAGCAATTCAAATGTTTAGTTGTGGTTCTTTCATCTATTCCACATTATATCTTATATCTTAAACCACAAACTGTTAAAGATATGGTCAGGCTTATCTTATGTATATGAACATGAAATATTTTCAGTTCGTATTACTTTCATTCAGGTATACGTCTGCAATGGCAGCGTGTAGCCCATATCAAGCTACACATTCAAATAATTATGTTTACTAGTTTCTATTTAGATTGTCATCTCCTAACAGGGTGGCACAAGGAATGAACAATGAAGCATAGGTGTTTACATTTAAGTTAGTAAAGGCCAAAGGTGAGAGACAGTAAATGTCAGGCATAAGCCAAAGTATTAAAGGCCATTTATAAAAAGGGTACGTAACATGGGAGACCAGTGAAATGCACAGCGTACAAGATGTATATATATTCAGGCCTGGACAAGGATTCATTTCTATTAATCATCATTGTTGCTACATTTGAGCAGTAAATAGTTAAACTTGAGAATCACCTCAATGAACCACACAAACTGGAAAAAATTTAGACCAGACATTCCATGGCATGGCTGAGGTTGGAAAGGAAGAGAAGGACTGAGAAAAGATGAAAGGGAGAAAAAAGGGTACCTAAAATTGTAGCCTGGGAAAGCTTGTCACAGTGGGAGTACACAAGGATGGAATCTAGTCAAGTCCTTCCCAAGTTAGTTTAGGGATCAGTCTGTAAAGGGCTCTTTTTGAAGAAAGAAAATGTTCATGGATTTTCTGGTCCCACCAGTGGCAGACATCATGATGGATGTGATGATGGCCTCATCCTTGGGAGGCTAGATATCCTCTGGAGCATGTGGTCATTCTGTTATGGGATTAGAACTCCACCAGTGTGCACTGTGAAGAAATTATACGTGGTGTTTCACCCCAATATTTCACTGCCTATGGCAGCCTTCAAGAGGCAGGAGCAGCACTGCAATCCTCAGTGCACTCATTAGAGTATGCCTGGAGTGTTGCAGGGGGCCTCAAGGAGGACAATCATCAGTTGTTGGTTCTGGCTTGAATGTCTGAGGTCTGACCTGAATCTGGGATGCGACATATCTTCACAGGCCATCCCTTAAGCAAGGATAATGTTCTAGCCTCATCCTCGTCCTGAGTCCCCAGCATGAGATCATTCTTTAGGACAGGTGATCTGTCACTCTCAGTCATGGATCCGAGCCTGTGAGTCAGGTCACCTATGTGTGCACAGAGAGAGTTTCAGCAGCATCATCATCTGATCATTGACAAGCACTCACGACCCAGCCTTCATATGGAGCTTTCCAAGTTCACGTTCAATGTAGCCTTGGCATCTGGGTGTGAGGTGGCCCAATAAATGTTGACATTGCATTTAGGCATTACTTAGTAACTTCATTGATAATAAAGTGCACACATCAGATTAGAAGTTTTGCTTTGATCCCATTTGAGGCCTCTGCATTTTCACTCCAGCAGTTTTGGATGTACACAAGGAAACCTGGGACACAAATGGTATTTCACCATGTCGATTGCCCATCGGAGAGCTAGTTCAGTTATTATGCCAAGGAACGCTAGCCAGACCTTCAGGTCCAAAGCAGCATCATCCACTTGCCAACCAACCAGCACTCTTTCTTATACAATATAAAGTTGTTGTTTGCCCTGACATTGACATTTTCTTGTGATTTGTCCTGATGAGTGCAGGATGAAAAGCTTCAACAAAAATATTTCTTTTTTCAGCAACACTCAAGTTCTGTACTACTAAATGACTATTTACTATAGGGGTGATATTGAGCTGTGCATGCAGCCATGATTTCATGCCTCAGGCTGCCATGAGCTGCTATGGTCACCGACTATTACTTGAGCACTCAGGCCTGACAAACATTACATAGAGGCCATTGAAAAATGCACGGGTTAGGATGACTCCAATTCGGGTCACCATTAAAACCTTTAAGCTCCACATAGACCAGTCTTCAGTGCAGCAGCATCAGGAGAATAACCCAAACTGCAAAATCTATACTCATGAGGCTACATGATATGATCCTCTGTCACAAGTCTAAGATATGCATTGCCCAACCACCATGTTGATAGAGCACCAGGCTTTGCTCATGTTCCTGCTGCAGACAGAAAGGTGACTCACTGTACTAGGATTGTGTACCATAGACCTGAGGGACATAATGCGAGATAAGTGAGGAGGGGGTGGGGCATCTGATACACATGTATGACCTCACAGCATTGCATCAGATAGAAGAGCAATTCACTAGATGAGACTTCCAGATATGCAAAATATGTTTACAGATGTTCAAATTATAAACACTGAGTGAACTCCCATGCCACCATTGTGCTCTCACTCACTCACTTTACCAGAACCGCTTTATCCAATTCAGGGTCACGGGGAGACAGAATGTGGACAGACTCCTCCATCCTCTGTTCTAATCTGATGATGCCCTCTGACAACCCTGCCTGCTGTACTCCAGCCTACCTTTGGAGCTCCAACATCTGTCTGAGGGCTGATTCCAGAGGCTCGCCATCGGACTCGGACTCAGCAGCAGCCTGACCTCCAGCAGTCCTCCGAGTTTCTGTGACCTTGGCTGTCCTTGCCTCCAATTGCTGTGGACCTGAACCTGTGCTGTGCTTACCAGATGGCGACCCTGATCCTGCTCTAAAACTAGGTCCCACTGAGGCCTGTGTCCCTGCGTTCATGGAGGGTGCAGGTGAATGCAGTGAAGGCTCTACATCGAGTAGGTCCTCAGGATCCTCATCCTGATTTTGGGGGCTGGGGCTGATGGGCTGGCTGATGGTGTGCCTCCCCCTTTTCTTACTGGTGGCTGTAATAGAAAGAAGAGATAATTAGTGATTGGCTGGATAGTCACTCACATTGAAGAGCACTCAGTTTTGGCAGATGGGCGAAGACAAGTGGGCGGGGCCTCACTGGCTGATCTTGCCTTCAGTGTTGGAATGGCCCCTGTCCTTGTCAGCCAGCTCTGCTGCCTGCCTTTCAAAGGTGGTGAATGGTTTGAGCTCCAGTATCCCGTCTCCAGTCTGGGAGTCTCTCCCTGTTGCTTTAGGCCATCTTGTTCTGCATAAAGACAGATGGCCAGACTGTGAACAGGATGGATGCTGAAGCAGATGATAAGCATGTATGGGCTGAGTGGACCTATGTAAGAGCTGAAGATACAACTAGTGCAGAATGTGACAAGAGATGAAGATGTAAAAGTGAATGTGAGAGAGTCAGTAGTGATGTCCCTTCTACTAGTAGTGTGAGATCCCTGTGGACTGTAACCATGTGAATGCCTAGAGTGTGAGTTGAGAGTGAGGAGAAGGTTGACTTAACCTGTTGGATCAGATGAGATCATTCATCCTTTATCGACACTGAATAGCCATCCTCTTCTGAGGACCGCAGACGCTGACTGCCCTGGCGACCTCCTATCAAGACTTGGTGGTGAGGTTGGTGGACAACCGGCTCCCATCACAGGAATAAAAGACATCCTGCTGGGCCTCAACTGCCTGAAGGAGTGACGCCAGTGCCTTGTTGCTGAACTTGGGTGCACAGTACTTGTCTCTTCTGGGGGCCATCACTCACCACAACATGTCCTAGGCTGCAGAGAGTGAATGTGTGCACAGGTACTGTTTAAATATAGTGCCCAGAAATATGAGTCAATGAAGTAACGGAGAGGAAGATGAATCCCGGCCTACCTTGCCACGAGATACAATGCTCTGCTTCTTTATGTATACATAATGAGGTGAAAAGCGGACGATCTGGCATGGCAACTCGCCACCCTGGCTGACGGGAACTGCGCCGACTTTCTCAACAGCCACTACACTTAGGGTGAAATTTCCACTCTGGATGCTATGTGGATCACGGTCCAATGGAACATAGCACTACCTGGTACTACCTATGTTTCCGTGAGCGTAACAGGAAACAAGTGTTACCAGGAGACTCTGGTTAAGTGTACAGACAAATTTAGCCATGGACATGAACAGACATCATGGAGCATGCAGATTGATTTTCAGGAGGGCTGAGTGAAGAACTAATGGTTAAACTCCAGATGGGAACTGACAACACTGGTAGCATAGCAAAATGGATCTTGTGTAAGAAATATAAGGAAGTAGAGAATCTAAAAAGCAAGACCTTAAGGCTAGTAAGCGAGGGAATATTATCTCTGCCATATACTAAACCAGTCAAGCAGAAAGAAATTGAGCAGCTGAGCAGAGGATTACATATGTAGATTTACAGAGAAGTTCAGAAACAGAAATTAGTTGATCTGCCCAACCAACCCATGCTGGTATCTATCCTCTACCTGGAAAGGAGTCGTAATTCCAAATGCCGACTGTGTTCCCCCTTTATCTACCTTTCCTTCAATATTAACTGCTTACTTAATTTCTGTTTCAATCACTTAATTCCTGCAGTGCATTCTATAGCCTCTTGAGTTTCTTTATATATTTTTTTCCAGTCTCTTAAAATTTAATCTTAAACCTATGTCTCCTAATTCTAGTGTGCTTCAATCACCAGAAACCATTTGTTTCTATGTACCCAGCATAATTTTAAACACCTCTCTCAAATTACCACAGATTCTGTTCTGTTCAAATGAAATCAGCCCTATATTTCAAGTCTTTCTTTGTATTTGTGTTTCCTATAGCAGGCAGCATCCTAGTGAACTTACGCTTTTTGCCTCCTATTGTCTTAATGTCCTTTCTTCTGTGTGGAGTCCAAAACAATATAGAGCACTCTAACTGCAGTGTTACTAAGGCTGGGCCATAAAATCCAAGTCTCTATTTTAACTTGGAGTGAGAACCAGGATTGTAGGGGGCTATGTCATGACGCCTGGGTGATTTTAATTAATTAAATTGCATTTACCAGGTTTTTGCCCATTCAATTTGCCGATCAGCATCCCGTTACAGCTTCCATTAGCCTTCAGAATTATTTCCTGAGTGTGCTCCCACTTCACTGGGCTGTAAGGGACTCAATGTATTTCTGGGGGTCCATGCGCTGGATCACCAGTCTCCAGCATGGTGCAAGTAAGTGGGGGGGTGGGGGGGAGGGAAAGTCCTGGCCAGGGAAGCAGCAGCTTGGACCCCTGAAAATGCCCATTAATCCTCACAATTTATTTTAAGTATCGGCCCCTTATACAGGGAAGCGAAGGGTGCTGTAAATAGTTGGTGTGGGGGTGGTGGTGGTGGGGGGGGTGGGGGTGGGGGGGGGGTGGGTGGGATGCAGCTGGAAGATAACAGATAGTTGGCAGGTGTAAGAACTTCAAGTAGCATGGGGCAGGTGGGAATCTGAGATGTAGCTGTGGTTGGGTGGGTTGCCGTTTGCCCTATGCCAATGCGTTGCTCTTTTACTGACTCTACACCTATGGTCAGGGTCACACAGGTCAGCACTGTGGGTGTGATCCCAACTCACAGATTTTCAGTCACATTGTCCTGGGAACCTCATAATAGGAAGGATATCAAAGCTATGAAGATTCACAATGGCTGTTGGGGTTTTGCAAAGAATAATAGTTTGAGTTTTTGCTTTGCCACAGTCATAAATCATCTTCAGCTTTTGACATAAGTTTACCTCATTAAATCTGCCATATAGATAAAATAAAGTGTTGATGTAATGCGAAAGTGCACACTAGTAGTCAAGCCTGTATAAAAAATGAGTTTGCTTTTTGGTGTGCTTTGGGTTGGATATTCATCTCTGACGAAGGGATTTCAGTTCTGGTAATGCTCGCTCACCATATTTTCCTCCTGAGGAAGTGGGCACAGTCTGGAATTGGGCCTTCTGCCTCCCAAAGCAGTCATGAGGTGGCAAAGAAGGTGGGTGAGTACTGAGCAGACAGGTTAGAAGGCTCATATCTGTCTGCTGGGACATCAGCCCAGTTCTCAACATGGTTGTTAGGCCCCTAGCTCTTACCACTCACCCACCCACACCATGCCCCCTCCATATCCTCCATGCATTCTCTATACACCCCATTCTAGCTCCATATCACCCATGACTTTTCCAATTCCCCCATGCCCCTCCGTGCAGCCCATGCATCCTTCATACTCACTCTTCCAGTATGCACTGGTTGCACAACCAATGCGCCCTTTAATAACACTGAGAAGATTTTTAAATGCTCATAAAACTGTCAGTCAAATACAAGCCATTCATACTCCCATTGAAAAAAAAGCTTTAAACCTCTTAACACCTCTTAATATCATCCAGATAAACAATCAGGCATTGAAAAACCACTTAAAAGAAAGATAGTTATTATAACCACATAAAACGGTCAAATAAAGCTAAATGTCCCTTCACAGTTGTGTAAAAAACCCCTGCTGAGCTGAATTCTTCACTGGGCTTGGAACTCAACCAAGTATTCATACTGGGATTCCAATGCAAAGCTGTGTCAACAATGGTTGAACAGATGGCCAGCTGGCTCACCAGATGGCTGACTTCTTTGATTAACAAGTTGGCCATTTGTGTAAAGTGCTGGTAGATGCAGTAGAAGCTGGATGTGGTTAACTAAAATTGGCCCCTTTCCAGGAAGACTGGTTTCTTTACAGCAGTTGGAAATTTGCCATTGCCCTTTTGGCACTCTCCAATTCCATCTCTGTGAAGTAAATGCCTGCCCCTTGCAGTACATTGGGAGCACTGGAAGCAGGACTTGTGGAAATGTTGATGTCATCCAGCCAGCTCCCCATCATCCATGATGTGAGGGGTTGGGTGGATGACCTGCTCATCTCTGTACCACCGAAACCCCAATACACTTGAAATAAGGCAGAAACTTGACATAAATGGGTCCCACTTTCATGTAGGAAGCATTGCGGCCATTCATACAGGTATGTTTTTCTGTGCAAATCATTATATCTTTTGAAGGACATGTGTTCCTGTAATGAGAGGGAGGAACATTCATTAGCGTTGCCCACTGGCTTTCATGCATTCAAACCAGCACAGAATAGGTGCTAGTGGAACACACTTCCCACTTGGATTTGGATATTTTTAAAAATTTTGTTCATAGGATGAGGTCTTCGCTGGCTGGGCCAGCATTTATTGCCCATCCCTAATTGCCCTTGAGAAGGTGGTAGTGAGCTGCCTTCTTGAACCACTGCAGTCCACGTGGTGTAGGTAACAGTGCTGTTAGGGAAGAAATTCCAGGATTTTGATCCAGCGACAATGAATGGCGATATATTTCCAAGTCAGGATGGTGAAGTGGAATAGGCTTAAGAGGTCCCAGGGCCTAATGCTGGTGTATCATGATCATTCACAGCCAGAGGTGATGTGGCTTTTGGCTCATTTATGCCTGATGCCCCTTGTAATAATTCTGCCTCGCCCACCCTGGTACCTTGGCCAGTCCGCAACTAAAACTCAATTATAGTATATTTGCAAGTTCTGATGAAAGGTCATCAAATTGAAACATTAACTGTTTCACTCTCCACTGATGCTGCCAGGTTTGCTGATGATTTCCAGCATTTTCTGCTTTAATTTAAAAATGGTGTTCTATTTTGATGTATACTCTATTTAAAGATTGACACAGCTCTGTGGTTACATACTCTTCCCCTTCTACATTTTCCTGATACTGACTGGTCATTTGTCCCAAAGTTACAAATAGTTTACCTTGTTTCCTGGTCATAGCTCAGATTTCTAAAAGTTACTATTGGTGGAAAGTATAGTATTCTTCAAAATTAATTTGGAAAATATAATTACTGTGCTTTAATCTCTAGATCCTCACTATCCAGGAGCAATGCTATGTGGTATCTATTAGCTATAAGTACATTAATCTTTTAAAAATATCATGATGCCAAGCTGTTTGAACATGTCTTCCTGTTGATAAGTCACTTGCAAGGGTTTTCAGCTGAGAAACAGTCTGAAAGGGGACTCTTGCCACTGTGATAGGGAGGCATGGTGACAGGGGGATTCAATTGCCTTGATTTATATCAGCAAATGCTGACAAGGTCCACAAAATGCTGACTGTCATCATAAAACATTGATGGTTGGCATTTATATTAGTGTTTAGACCAGAGAGAATTTAGATCTCTGACCAGCACAAATCAACTCTCTGTGACCTTTTGTGCTGGTTCAAAACACATTGCACATGATGTTAGCACCCACCTACAAAACCGGCTGCACTCCAGATCTAATTATCAACTATGGCGAGTTTCCACAAATTGCACCTCCTTGCAGGCCTTCGAGGAGACTCTCAAAATGAAACTTTCTTTCATATGTAAAGTCCATGAACATGCACATCTTAAATGCTTTATTCTTTTGAAAAATTACTGAGAAACTGGCTATGATACACCAATGTAACTAATAAATACTTCCCATATTGTTCTATTGTAATAAATCCATTTCACCTTTGTTAATAAAATTGCATCAATTCATCACTCTTAAATATGTCAAGGAATATGTTCAACACATTTTGTTTTAAAACAAATTACTTTCTAAAATGTTGCATCTGATTGCATTGATTCATGGAAGGTTTTACATGAGCCCATATGCAAATAAATTTGAGTGGAAATTAAGGCAAGAAAAGCTTCTTGCAACTAATACAATTTGTGCCTAAAGCAGAAACTCTTGGCCAATATTCTGTTCCTGAAGTGAGCTCTGGGCTGGGTTTGAATTGTGAAGGAAGCTGATGACAGGCATATCAAAATGGGCATTGAATGAGGAGAGCCACAGAAAGCTGTGAGTTTCATTTTTGGAAGAAATATGGATATTTGACAGACTAGTCACCTAATTTACATTTACTATTAGAAGTGGAAAGGATACCTCACCATGACTGGTATGTGCAGTTTATTATATCCAAAGAGCCATAAGTAAAAAAAATACACTGAATAATGTACAGAATTTTTTGCCTTGTAATAGAAATTTCTGCTTCTATGTTGGCATGCTCATTACAAGCAGAAAAAATATTGCAAGTAAATTTAACCATAGTACACTTCCAAGAGGGAGACTTCTTCAAAGGAAGCACTTGTTTGTAATTTGGAACCGTAATGTTGCCCCATCTGTGACCTCTACTCCTTGCGAGCGAGGTCCCTGCTGGAACTAAAGGATTGCTGAATTTACCTTAATATGTACGAACTGCCATACATCCAGCCTTTTATTTTACTTAAGAATATCAGCCAAAGTGGAAATGGATTCCAGTGCCTCAAAACTGGCCAAATTTTTACTTAAACTTTATTTTGTTAGTCCTAGGGGATTGGTA
Source organism: Carcharodon carcharias (assembly GCF_017639515.1). Taxonomy (NCBI): domain Eukaryota; kingdom Metazoa; phylum Chordata; class Chondrichthyes; order Lamniformes; family Lamnidae; genus Carcharodon; species Carcharodon carcharias. The sequence goes on from NC_054486.1 coordinate 51,267,430, forward strand.
ATTCCAGCAAAAGATATTTAGGTTTTCTAAATATATCAGCATTAATCAAATTTAATTACTGATGAATTTTCAAAGGACACCAAGGGAAGTATATTGCATTTGAAAACATCTTTTTATCACAGACAAGTTTATTTAAAAATGTTGAATGTAAAATTTCTGTTTCCCATCAATACAAAAATTGTATACACTTTTATAAGCAAAAGTAAATTCACAAACTAGTTTCTCATGTTTATTTCATTAAATAAGTGCAAAAAAAGAGTGGGGGATGAGTGGTTCCTTCTCTAACTTCTTGCAATGTTTATGTTTCCCTCTCCTTCTACACTATTTATTTCAGGAGTGGTCCTGATTTTTAAAATTTGTTTTCATGAGACGTGGGCATCGCTGACAAGGCCAGCATTTGTTGCCCATCCCTTATTGGCCTTGAACTAAGTGGCATGCCACATTATTTCAGAGGGCAGTTAAGAGTCAACCACACTGCTGTGGCCTGGAGTCACATGTAGGCTAGAGCAAGTAAGGTCAGCAGACTTCCTTCCCTAAAAGACATGAGTGAACTAGATGGAGTTATATGACAATCATCAATGGTTGCATGGTCCCTAGTACTGAGAGTTGCTTTCAATTCCAGGTTATTAATTACATTTAAATTCCACCATTTGCCATGGTGGAATTTGAACCCTTGCCCCCAGGATATTAGCCTGAGACTTTGGCTTACTAGTTCAGTGACATCACCACTATGCCACCATCTCTTCCAGTCCTGACCCACTAAGGCCCACACACTATCAATTAAAGATATCACCCAGAGTGGTTCAAAATATTGCCAAAAGGGGTTTGTGTTTTTAAGTTGACCACTGGCTCTTGGTGACCATCACTTTATGCTAGCCTACTACACGGTTAATGTGTTTTAACAGCACCAAGGGTGTGCCAAACTGTGGTGGCAGCTGTTCTGGGAAATGTTTTTGGTCTGAATCCAATCTCCAATCAAGGCTCCATTCGAGAGAATTTTAATTTTTGTTTGTCCATTCAAAATGGTTTTAAATTTAAACTTCTTTAAAACACCATATGAAATGTTTGACAGCATTATTGACAAAAAGAGTTGGCTTTCACACAATACTATTTCCTGTTCACAAGCCCCTTCTCCCTGTTTCATTAGAAGGTGGCAGCCAGGTGTGATAATCCAACAGGTGCATTCTGTTTGTTTTATTGGATGGTCAGAGGCATTCACAGTCCCACCACTGCATAGGGCTGAGTTTTCGCTCTCGAGTAGGGTGCACAGAGTCAGGAAAGTTCCCAACTCCCAAAACCTGACTCTGGAGAAACATCCCCAAACAGTCAGATTTTCATTCTGGGGCTTGCTGGAGTTGGGTCTGCTGATCCTGTAAGTAGTGGAGATGCAGAGGTAGGGTCAGCATGGGTTACATGACTTGGTTTGGGATTAATCGGACGGCCAGTAAAGAGTTTCCTCTGTGAGGCAGGAAGTTTATGGAGATGCTGCCATTGTCAATTAACATTCAGTTGAGTATTAACTGTAATAGTTGCCCAACTGATTGCTGAAACTAGACTAGATGGTTCATCGTGGGCTTTCAGTAGGAAAAAAATAGTAATTGCTGCTGACTATTCTCATTGTAATGAAGGAGCACCCTCAACCAAGTTCAGGCTGGAAAAGCATCATAAGTCATGTATAGCCATGGAGATGGCACGTCTTGGCAACATCAGTTGCTCATAATATTCTGCACTGACTCAGGCTACTGGAGCACCTCAGGGATTGATTGATATGCACAAATTGTTGAAGACAATATTGTGGAGTCCTATACTTCATTGACAACAAAATTTCTACCAGCAACAACACAGAGGCTAAATGAAATTCAAAAGGCAAAAAAAGCAGATGAAGCATGTGCTCAAATTCAGGTATATTGCATCAAAGGATGGCCAAAATGCGTTCCAAAAAATCTCATCCTGAAGGAACACTTTGAACAACTAAGGCATCTCAGTGCCTCGGATGACTTTCTGATTTACGATGAGAGATTGATAATACTGAGACTCCTCAGACTTGAGATCATTCAGAGAATACACCAGGGACACATGGGCATTATAAAATGTCGTGCCAGGGCATGAAATTCTGTTTGGTGGTCTAGGATCTCAAAATCATTAGAGGAAATGATTTCAAACTGCAGCACATGCGTGTTCCATCGCCAGGAGTGAAGGGAACCACTGATGGTATCCTCATTTTTTTTGCGCAAAGGGAAGACATTCCTCATAATTGTTGACTATTACTCCAGATGGATTGAGGTTAAGCAGTTCCACATCAGAAGCTGTCACTACATTACTAAAATAATTTTTTGCCATGCATGGCATTTTAGACGTAGTCATTTCAGTCAGACAATGGCCCACAGTTTGCCAATGTATGTTTTTAAAAATCCTTTCGTGGCATGTGGGCATTGCGGGGTTGATCGGCATTTTTATTGTCCATCCCTAAAGTGGTGGTGAGCTGCCTTCTTGAACCACTGCAGTCCATGTGGTGTTGGTACGCCCACAGTGCTATTAGGGTGGGAGTTCCAGGATTTTGACCCAGCGACAGTACAAGGAAGGCAATATAGCTCCAATTCAGGAATCTGGTTTGAGGGGAACTTACAGGTGGTGGTGTTCCCATTGATCTGATGCCCTTGTCCTTCTAGATGGTAGTGGTTATCGGTTTAGAAGGTGCTGTGAAAGGTGCCATGGTGAGTTGCAATTCACAGAAGCCTATGGGTTTGTCCACATTACTAGTTCAACCAGATATCCGCAAGCTAATGGGAAGGCCAAAAGATGGGTACGGACAGAAAAGGCTTTGTTAAAGAAAACTGATATCAACTTGGCATTCTTGGGCTAGCATTCCACACCACCCCAGATGGTCTGGCTCGTTCTGAACTTCTAAAAGGAAGATAACTGCGAACTCTACTTCTTGCTCTTCTGCAAATGCTTATGCCATACCTCAAGGCAATAGATATAGAGAGAGTAAGGGAAAAGGAGGATTAGTATAGTGCAAATCAAATCAAAAACTCTAATCAATGCAATAAATTACATAAGTTACCAGAACTCCAGGCAGGGGAGTCAGTATGGATTCATGACCAAAATCGTGAAGACCAGATTTTCGGAAAAGCACTACATCTGCGACCTTATCTCAGGGAGGCTGAAAATGGAATAGTGAGAAGAAACAGAAGTGCACTCATATTTACAAGAAGACGACTTTCAATGGAATGGACCAGTTAACCAGAAGATCAGGAAGACAACCTGAACAGTTAGCTGGTATTCTCTGATGATTCACGTTCTACTCTACTCAGTTCGAGAAAGTACATGGAGAGCTTGAATCCTATACATTCTCTGAGAGAACTGAGAAGGTCAGGGAGATTTGTGAAACTATTACAATGGTTATCTTTGTGATCGGATATGAAAACAGACTTTGTGAGGGAGGGGAATGGTAGGCGGGGAGATGCAGGATAATGTAAATACTGTACTGAATAGAGTCAGACTTGGGGGAAGATGTACTGTAAAGGGTTTTTGTTAAATATCTAAATAGACAGTCTGCATCATCAGTGATGTAAGATCACATAACTACAGAGCATAGTAAGGGATGGTTTTGTGTGAACACTTGTGCTAAGCCTTGTCCTATATATAGTTAGAATAGTGTTTAATAAAAATAAAGTTTACCACCAGCCTTATATCCAGCAGCCTCATTCAATCCTGACCAAGGACAACCTAAGCTAAGTGTCACAACAATGATAACAGGCACACCACATTTGCCACGATCCTTTGCCCCTCAATTTACTTTCTTTCCACCCATTTCTCGGGTTGCAGCAATGCAATTGTGCCTTGACCAGGACCCTCACATAGCATAACAGTGTGACTTAGGGAAAGCAAATCAGCAGGGTAGTTAGTGTTTGGGAGCAGAGCATGCCATCTGGACATGATGGAGACAAAAGCCAGGCTACCCTGCATTCATCCAGACCCATTGCCCACTCCCACTGCCCCAACATTAGGCATTGATGAGATAGAAAGCATGGTTCGTGTATGTAAACAGACATATGTGTATAAGACCTTCGAAGTTGCCTTTTCTTTATCCATTTCTCATGCCAGAGTGTCTCAGAAGGGAAAATTGGGAAGGAGTGGGAGGGGCTGTGCCTCGTTTCGGTAACTTGGACCTTCAGATCCTGGTGGAGGAGGTCCAGAGATAAGGCTCCATATGATGTCATAGTGGTCAGCAGAAATCACCCACAGCATACCAAGATGGCATGGCAGGAGATAGCGTCCATTGCGAATGCAGCAGGCAACGATGGAAGATTGTGGGTTCAGTGTGGGAAGATGTTCCACACCTGCTGTGCACCGGCAAGGTGAGTTATTGGGCAGAAGCATAGAGATCCAAGTGATAGTTCACATCTGAATGCTGCAGCTATGTTAGGAGACCATAGGTCTCCTATAGCATGGAGGCTTGTATGTCCAAGCTGCTCTTGTAGGTGCACTGATGTGAATGTCCACTGTGATGCATTGATGTATTCAAGAAATATCTCCCTGGCAGTACCATACGTTAGGCTAATGTTATTCTTTATGTTGTATCTGCAGGACAAGAAGGCCCATAATGCCAAGGAGATGCCCTGGACTAGGGGTGGGTCTGCAAGGCAACTGCAGGTAGGAATGTGGAGGAGCCAGCCATAGAGGTAGCCAGGATGCCTGCCTGACTGGTTGTCGGGGATGGAAAATCACCTGTAATAGGTGCTAAAGGTGGCACTTAGAGGCACTTTGTAGCGCAGTGGTAATGGTGGAGATGGTGCTATTAGTTCACTGAGCAATAGGGGACATTGGTATGAGAGGGAGCATGAAGGTTGGGTTGCATGAAAAGGGCAGCGTGATAATAGTTGAAGGCGATGGTGTGTATCACAGTGTGCTCTCACAATGTGAAGGGCTACATTTCACTAATTTCACTATGCACTTTAGTGTCTTGCACAGGTCCCAGTGCCGCTCGATCACCCCTCTCCACTAACCCCCCCGCCATCCCAAGCCACCTCATCCCTTGGGTATTAGGAGGAGGAAGAGATGTCTGAGGTGGCAGTGTCAATCTGACTAGCCCACACTCCATCAAGACAGTTATAAGTACTTCAGATGGATGTAGCGCATCTTTAGAGTCAGTGGCACAGGGTGAAGGGCACTGCACCAGAGTACAGGAGGAGGTGCCTGAGTTAGAAACATCTATGCATAGTCCCCTTGGGAGGAGGGAGGAAAGTCACGACGAAGCTCCACTAGGCAATGAGGTATTTCTTTATGGGACACAGTATTTGGAGTTTCAGCAGCAGATATGTGGCGATCTAGCAGAGTTCTCTGAGGCAATACAAGCTCGTACACTGCGAAGGGAGGAGCCCATTATGGTGATGAGCTTCACCTTGTCTTGGGGACTCATCCAGATGAGCTCCAACCATGAGAGAATGGCCAATCTCATGGAGAAGCACATATATCATCACTCACAGTGGATGCAAGAGCACTTGCTACAAAGGATACAAGGCTCACTCTGTAACCTGGAGCAGTCCACTCAGAATGTGAGCCCTGACCTCCATGGAATACATGAGGAGCTGCATTCACTTAACAGGAGATTCACACAGTGACACAGAGGTTGCTGGAATGAATGACTGCTGCATCCCAGCAGCCAGCCCTTCCTAACCCACCTGCAGGCTAACCTAGGGCTGTGGAGGTTATTGAGGAGAGTGAAGGTTCTGAGAGAATCTCAGCACCACTTCTAGCTCTGCAGCCCCACTGCCAGAACTCTCATTTGCTCTACTTGTGCCAGTGACAATGAATACCTCTACAAAAGTGCAGAGGCCGCAGCCTGATGTAGGTGCCATTTGGTACCTGCATGATGAGGTTAGCCACCATACTCTTCAATGCCATATACCATGAGAGTTGAGCAGCTTGCCTCCACCTCCTCTGAGACAACATGTAGCACTTGGTTGGAGTGTTTGCAAGTGCATGGTGCCCCGTTGCCTTAATCACTAATGGGCTCACTATGGTTTCATTTCTTATCACTTTGTACATATCACAATGAAACACTTAGTAAATACACATCACAATAGCCAAAAATGTTTCAGTCTGCTTTTGTTCACAACTACCCTCAACAAGAATGTTAATAGAATGAAGGTGGTTCTTACCATTGGCACTGAAGACTGAATGGTGAAGTCCATATTTCATTGAATATATCGGGCGCAAGGGTGTGCACGTGCATATCTGGCAGTGGAAGGTTGTTTTATTATGCAGACCTTTGGATAAGGTAGGAGCGCACCAAGAGTTGTGCATTCAGATGCTCCTTACATCATTTGTTGTCTGTCAATGGTTGCCTTTAAGGGAGGATCAATGATTAGACTCAAAGGTCAAACCCAGTGTATCAGGTGCACTCCAAGCATGAGTGCCATAGTAAAGGCAATCATCTGCACGAGTGTTACACAGTCACTGAAGTGAATTTTATGCATGTCAAGATGCCATATGTGTTCCAAGGAAGCCTGCTTGTGTGCTTTCTCCACAATTTTCAAAGATTTCTAACCTCGACTCAAACTCTGTCATCAAGCAGGGTCTCTTCGAGTTTCTTCTGCTGTTCTTCCAGTTTTTGGCTTAAGACAGCCTGCATTTCTTCAGGTTGTTGGGTCCTTATACACTCACTTTTCAAAACAGGAACGCTTCTAACTTCCTTTTGGAATCTCAGTTGCCAATGAAGCTTGATTTTCCTTAGCTAATTTTGACCTAGAAAGCTTGGCCCTCTGCTTCTCAATGCCAACACTGGTAATATTGCCGATTGACTTCCAAAATGGACAGTTACTCTGCCTTTTACTTGAATGTCTTCACCTGTACATGTTTTTAGGTTGGTTGCTGTTTGTTCCAAGCTTAATTCATGTTCACCATTATTCAAATATCTGAAAGTATGTTCCCCAATTATTATTGTGGAAGCTCCCATGTCTACTTTCATTTTAACAGGTTTGCCATTTACCTTCACTGTGACAAATATTGGTTCTGTCCTCCTGACTTTCAGATTAAACAACGAGTAAATGTCAGAATTTGTTGTTTCAGGCTCTTCTACATTGTAGATTTCATTGGGCTTCTTCTTTTGTTTACAAGCCTGCTTGAATCTTTCCTTGCGCTGCCTCACCATATGTCCATTTCTGTGACAATAGTAACATTCAATTTTTTTAAACTGCCAATCGCTAAAAGACTGATTGTTTCCACCTCTATTAAAATTATTCTTCAATTTAGCTGCTAAGTTATTTTTCTTTATTCTTTGGTTAGCAGGGGCTGTTTCACGCTTCTCGGCAGTCTTACTTTTTTGCACTACTTTCGGCTGAGGTTTCCTGCCTGATGTGGAGGAAGGCACCATTTTGCGTACCCCAAATTGCTTGTGAATCTCTTGCAGCACTTTCCATGGCCAATGCTATCTCTAGCACCTTCTTGAAATCCAGATTCAATTTGGACAATAATCTTTTCTGAATAGTCTCCTCTTTCACACCACACACCAACTGATCTCTGAGCATGTCATTCAGAGTTGTACCGAACTCACAATGTTTTGTTAACTGCTTCAAATTTGCTTCATAGCATGCAATTGTCTCACCTGGGGTTCTATTTTACTAACTAAACCTGAACATCTGCATCATGACTGAGGGCTTGGGTTGAAAATGACCCTTCACGGAATCTACCAATTTATCGAAATTCTTCAAATCTGGGACACTGGGTGCTGTCAAACTTCAAATCAAACCATAGCTTTTGCTCCCACAAGTACTGGAGAGGGTTGCTCACCTCTTCTTTTCCCCTGTAATCTCATTTGCTTGAAAAAAGAACATGAGGCATTCTATGTATTGAGACCAATCGCCTGTGGCTGGTTCAAAACAATCAATTCCCTCAAACTGTGGCATTTTGAGAGGGGGTAACTTCTTCAATTCTAACAGAGCTTGCTATATATGGGCGAGGTAAAGTGACAATTTCTTTCTAATTTGATTTCTTCTGTTCAATCCTGTTTTATCCTTGTCGCCAGTTTGCTGTAGGGTGGCCGAGTTGTGCTGTTAGTGATAGAGTTGATCTGTAGACACTTTTTGGGTGGAAACATTGGGCAGGATTTTATGTCCTGTGGGCGGGCACGCACCTGACCTGATCAGGCATAAAATAAGATACTCGTGCGATGTTTCAGTTGGCTGTCTTGTGGGAGAGTTGGCAGCATGCCTGCTGACAATCAAGGGGCCTATTAAGGTAATCAGGTAATTGAAAGCAATCTTTGCTGCTTGTCCAACCTTACTGTTGGCAGACGGGCGAAGCTGCCAGGCAGCCTTTGGATTTTTTATGAAACCTCATCCACAGGCGGCACAAGGTTTCCAACTGACATGTTTATTGGCCAGAATCTTTGGGTAGGTGAGCAGGGGCGGGCCCCACTCACTGACAGGTAAAATGATGTGCAGTGATGTTGGGCGTGCGCCCCGACGTCACCACGCGTCATTTTGATTTTCAGCCCGGCAGGCGCGCACCAGAGTTGGCTGCATGCCAGCTGAATTGTCAAAGGCCTATTAAGGCCATTTAAATATCAATTAAAATACTTAACCAAGCTGCCCGTCCAACCTTAAGGTTAGCGGGCAGGTGAAGATTCCAGGCGGCCTTTGTATTTATCATGAAGCCTCATCCACTGGCGGGATGGGGTTTCATGAAGGTTTTTAAACATGAATAAAAATTTTAAATAAAATTCATTACCGTGTCCCAGCTCATGTGACACTGTCACAGGAGGGGCCATGCCTTTATATTTTGCTTTACTTTAACAAAATTTTTAGAAATCAAACTAATTTCCCTGAGGCAGCTCTGTGCCTCAGGGAGATTTCTGCACTCTTTTGTCATGCTGGGCGGGCCTTATTGACCTGCTTACGTAAAATGGCGATGCACAGTCAATAGCGGGTGGTGATTGGCTGCATGCCTGCCCATGCTCGCTCCCGTCCATGGGGATAAGATTAAGTTTCTGCTATTGTTACTATGTTCTATGTTGGGACATATTTTTAATATTTTAAAAATATTTCTTTTTGATTGTACAATTTCTTCAGCTTCCTCAGGAAGCTCCCTGCCTTCAGGGAGCTTTCAGTGAGTGCTCCCCAGTACATATGCAGCCTTTTGCACTCGCACTTCTCCTGCCCCCACCCCAGCAGCGCTGAACGTTTCAGCTCACCTTTCACGCTGGCCGGCTGTTAATTAGCCAGCCAGTGTGAAATCGCTGTTGGGGCCCGATCACGGGCGATGGACTGTTTCGCTGCTACTCCAGGGCCCATCTGCCACACCCACCCGACAACCAGAAAATCCTGCCCATTAAGCTTGTTTACAATATAGTCAGCAGCAACCACTCGTGTGCTTTCAACTCCAACTCTAGCTCTGCACTGACTGCTGAGTAGCCCACGCTACTTTCCTATTGTTTACTACAGATCATGAGATCTTCCATAGAACCATAGAAAAGTTACAGCACAGAAAGGGGCCATTCGGCCCATCTTGTCCATGCCAGCCCAAAGTCATTCAGGAGCCCTTTCTAATCCCATCTTCTTGCAGCCGGCCCATAGCCCTGCAGCTTACAGCACTTAAGGTGCAGATCCAGGTACTTTTTAAAAGAGTTTAAAGTTTCTGCCTCTACCACCAACTTGGGCTTCGAATTCCAGACATCCACTACCCTCTGCATAAAAAATTTCTTCCTCATGTCCCGCTACACCTTCTGCCACTTATCTTGAATCTATGTCCCCTGGTTCTAGGATTCTCCATCAAGGGAAACAATTTTACCTTGTCCACTCTATCTATTCCCCTCATAATTTTGTACACCTCAATCAAGCCAGCTCTCAGCATTCTTAGTTCTAAGCAAAATAAGCCCAACCTATCCAATCTCTCCTTGGAGCTACACTTTTCTAACCCTGGCAACATTCTTGTAAACCTCCTCTGCCCTCTCTCCAGAGCTACTACATCCTTCCTGTAAAGTGGTGACCAGAACTGCACACAATACTCCAGTTGTGGCCTCACCAGCGTTTTATACATTCCAACATTTTTTCCTTACTTTTATATTCTATACCTCTGCCAATGAAGGAGAGCATTCCATATGCCTTCTTTACAACCTTGTCTACTTGAACTGCCACCTTCAGGGACCTGTGTACTTGTACGCCAAGATCTCTCACTTCATCTACCCCTCTTAGTATATTCCCATTTATTGTGTAATCCCTGAAACTGTTTGACCTCCCTAAATGTATGACCTCACACTTCTCTATGTTAAATTCTATCTGCCACTTTACCGCCCACTCCACCAACCCATTTATATCGTTTTGGAGATTATGGCTGTCCTCTACACTATCCACTACTCGGCCAATCTTTTTGTCATCTGCAAATTTCCCAATCGTGCCCCCCATGTTCACGGCCAAATCGTTAATATATAGCACAAAGAGTAAGGGTCTCAACACTGAGCCCTGTGGAACACCTCTTGAGACAACTTTCCTTTTACAAGGGTGTCCATCGACCATTACCCTTTGTTTCCTGTTACAAAGCCAACCTTTTATCCAGTTTGTCACATTAGCCTGAATCCCATGGGCTTTTACTTTCCTGACCAATCTACTATGTGGGACCTTGTCAAATGCCTTGCTAAAATCCATGTACACAACATCCACTGCACTACCCTCATCAACCCTTCTAGTCACTTCCTCAAAGAATTCAATCAAATTTGTGAGGGAAGACCTTCCTTTAACAAATCCATGCTGACCATCCCTGACTCGTCCATGCCTTTCCACATGACAGTTAATCCTAGGTCTCAGGATTGTTTCTACTAATTTGCTCACCATTGATGTGAGACTAACTGGTCTATAATTGTTTGGCATTTCCTTCGATCCCTTTTTAAACAATGGAACTACGTTTTCATTTCTCCAGTCCTCTGGTACCTTCTTTTGTATCTAGTGAAGATTGGAAAATCATCCTCAGAGCATCTGCTATCTCCTCCCTTCAGCACCTAACACCTTCGAGAGCACAGCATCACTGGTCACAGATGCTGAAGAGATGGGGCTCCAGCCCCACTCAAAGGAGCTGAGAACACATAGAGAGAATGACAGAAGTCTGTGATACCTGCCAATGGCAGTCTGGCAGCAATTGCAAGCACCATCAAAGTTCAGACATCCCTATTGTTTCCAGTGAATGTGGAGCTGGACCATCACTTTGGTCTGAAGGTTATTGTAGTAATTATGGTTTTATTTGATGTACCTTTAAGAATAATGTTTGTAAGGGAAGTCTTGATCTAGGGAAGACAAGTTTTGTAGAAATGAGAAGGGACTTGGCTGAGGTGGACTGGACAGCACTGCTGGAGGATAAAACAGTGGAAAACCAGTGGGAAGGTGGTCTTTCTTCCTTTAGCAGCCTTGGAAACAATCCGTCTGGCCCTGGTGACTTATCAACTTTCAAAGATTTCAACTCTTCGAGTACTTCCTCTCTCTTTATAACTATCCCATCCAATATCTCTCAGTGTTCCTCCTGGACTACTATATCTACATCCTCCCTTTCCTTTGTAAACATGGAGACAAAATATTCATTCAAAACCCTTCCCACAGCCTTTGCATCTACATGCAAGTTTCCATCTTCATCTCTGATAGGTCCTACTTTTTCCTTAACTAACCTTTTAGCATTAGTGTGTTGGTAAAACACCTTTGGGTTATCTTTAACTTTACTTGCAAATCTTTTTCATGCCCTCTCTTTGATTTCCTTATTTCCTTTTTTACTTCATCCCTGCACTTCCTATTGTTGTCTAGGCTGTCTGCAGTGCCTATTGTACGCTTTCTTTTTCTGTTTGATTTTCCCCTGTATTCCTCCATACAACCAGGGGGGTCTAGATTTGGGAGTACCACTCTTATTTTTGTAGGGGACATGTCTACTTTGTACAATTAGGATCTTGCTTTTTAGTGCTTCCCACTGGTTTTCCACTGTTTTATCCTTCAGCAGTGCTGTCCAGTCTACCTCAGCCAAGTCCCTTCTCATTTCTACAAAATTTGTCTTCCCTAGATCAAGACTTCCCTTACAAACATTATTCTTAAAGGTACATCAAATAAAACCATAACTACTACAGTAACCTTCAGACCAAAGTGATGGTCCGGCTCCACACTCACTGGAAACAATAGGGATGTCTGAACTTTGATGATGCTTGCAATTGCTGCCAGACCGTTGGCAGGTGTCACAGACTTCTGTCATTCTCTCTATGTGTTCTCAGCTCCTTTGAGTGGGGCTGGGGCCCCATCTCTTCAGCATCTGTGACCAGTGATGCTGTGCTCTCGAAGGGGTTAGGTGCTGAAGGCTGACAAAAGATTATGTGCATTTAAAGTTTCCTGACTGCATCTCCATGATATGGCCCTGATCTTAGAGCGCAAGCGAGCTGCCTTTAGCCAGACAGGAGTTAGACATTCACAGAGGCTATGTGAAGATTTATGGGGTGTCCTCACTGCATGTCATCACCATCCTCCTGGAATCTAGTGACTGTTAGGGGACATCGAGGGCATCTCAATGACAGGAACATTATCTCAGGCTGTATGTGTGTTACCCTCAGCCAGACTGGAGTCAAACGTTCACAGATGCAATGTAAAGACCTATAGTGTCTCTTCACTGCATGTTGTCATCATCCTCCATGAATCTAGCAGCTATGAGGGCCTCTCAAACACGCCTACCTCATCTGACCAGTGCAATGGCCTTATTGCCGGCGTCATTGCTTTCAAGGACTGACTCACCCTCATCCTCAGTGACATCCTCTTCATTAGAGGAGATGTCCAACTACTCAATCTCCTCCTCAGCCAGCTCTTCACCCCATTGCAGCACCAGGTTGTGAAGGGTGCAGCAGGCAACAATGACACGTGACAACTTCTGTAGACTATATTGCAGGGCTCCACCAAACCGGTTCAGGCACCAGAACCTCATTGTCAACATCCCGATGGTTCCCTCCACCAAGGTGCGAATTGTAGCATGAGCTTCATTGTACCTTTGCTCTGCTGCAGTCTGAGGCTGCCACACGGGTGTCATCAGCCATGTCCCCTGTGCGTAGCCCTTGTCCCTGAGGAGCCAATCCTGCAGCCTCTGTAGACCCTGGAAGATGTCAGGTACCTGAGACCTGCTGAGAATGTAGGAGTCAAGCAGACTCCCTGGGAACCATGTGCAGACCTGCATGATGCGTTTGTGGTCGTCGCATACCAGCTGAAGACTCAGCGTGATGTAGCCCTTGTGGTTGACACAGTTGACCTCTTGTTGCCACGGAGATCTGAGCGCCACGTGAGTGCAGTTGATGGCACCCTGCACCTATGGGAAACATGAGACCGGGGCAAATCCCAGCGCCCTTGCATCCTGGCTTTCCAGGTCCTGGGTGAAATGCACAAAGTTGTGTGCCTTCGCGAAGATGGCATCCATGACCTCATGGATGCATTTGCGGGTGAAGTCTTGTGAAATCCCACAGAGGTCACCTGTGGAGCCCTGAAAGGAGCCACTGATGTAAAATTTGAGTGCCGCCTTCACTTTCACGGCCACGGGCAGTGGATGCTCTTCCTGTCCCCGTGGTGCCAAATCCTGCAGCAGGTGGCAGATATGACTGACCTGTTCCCTGGACATGTGCAGCCTTTGGCGACACTTGTTCTCGGTCATCTGCAGGAATGAAAGGTGGTGTCTATAGACAGCTCACTATGGCTGTTCAGCGACATGCATGGGAGGCCCAGCCGCCCCTTCTTCCTGAGGGTGCTGCTCATTCCTTTGCCCAGCAGGGTGTTTCCGTCGCTGCCTTCTCCTTTGTCTCTGCTCTCTGTACACCATGAGGCATTGAGGCACACAGCTGGGTCACAAGACTCCATACTCCTGGTGTACTCCTCCTGCAGGATGAAGGAGAGAGACACGTGGGTTAGCTTAGGTGTTCTAAGAACCTCTCTTGGTCAATTCTGAAGGCCCTTTAACACATCCCAAAGAGCGCTGGCCATCACTTGGATGACTGGAGTTTAGTGCGCTGCTTGGCTGCCCGAAACCCCACCCGCCTCTGCCCCTCTCCACCTACTGATTGGCTGCAGCTTTGCCCATTGGACTACATGCTGTGCTCTCAGCTCTGGTGCAGGCATTCTCCTACCCTGCACTGCAAAGCTGCATGGTTAGCTTGAACCATGGGGGAGACTGGCCCAAACCGGGATGCTGCCAATGCAAGAGGCTGTGAGCACCTCCACCAGTGACTGCTCCATGGACAGCTTTAGCAATGAGATTGTACAACTTGCCCAGTTGTCAAAATGTTCCGCAGTCCACTAAAATGCTCATTAGTTTGCAGTCTGTGCCCAAGGGGTGAAAAGATCTGGAGCACTTGGTGGCGCTTTGATGCCTCTGCGTTGCTTGAGTGGGCAGATAAGCTAGAGACCTGACCTTAATCATATCGATGTGGCTGCGCCTGAACTGTCTCAGCTGCGGAGGAATGGTCACTGTATACAAGGATTCCCTAATGCGTGGCCAGTTCCTTACCCCCAGCCGGCATGTGCTTGTGCACTACCATCAACCAGAGTGCTGCCCTTGCCACACCACTCCCCCCCCAACTCGCCTCAACTGGAGTGTTGCTCTTACCCCCCTCAACTTGCCTCAACCGCAGGGCATCCCTTGCCCTGGCACCACACTGTCAGCCAGCCGGGAAAAAGCCACTTGCCTGTGCCCTCGCCTGAATGTGCGGTGCCTCAACCTTGAAGTCCAACAGGCAACCCTCGCGAGTGCTGCACAAAGTGACTGTGCATCCACCTCAAAGTTCTCCATGATGTGCAGCCTGCCACATGCACGTCTTATATATGCCGTTGCAAAACATGTCAGCGTGCAATCATGCTGACATGCTGGACGACACAGAGTGGGGCGATGACTCCAGCAAGCTGGGCTTATAATGAGATGCAGATGTATTTCAATGAGGTTCCTTACGTCAGATGGCAGGAAACTGGGCCCGCCATTGACGAGCCGAACGGACAATTGCAAACGTGTTTCACAATAGCGTGAAACTGATTTTTGGCCTTCCCACTATATTGTCTGCTCACACCGCCAAGCATGCCCGCTGCCAACGTGAGTGGATGATTCTGCCCTATCGAAGTAGGTCCCTCAAAAAACTGAGGGTGCTTGGTGAATTGAAGTTTTCTAAAATAACAAGATTCTTTCTGGCTAAGGGCATCAAATGGAGGCCGATGGCACCATAATGCAGTGGTAGCATCCCTACCTCTGTGTTAGAAGCTCTGGGTTTAAGTGCCACTTCAGGACATGATCGCCACAGAAAGTGAGTTCATAACATCACCAAACAGGTTGATTATCAGCCTGTTAATCCTTCCAATGTGCCTGATAGCAGCTGGTAAGAGCAGGAAAGTTCTTTGGTCAGCCGTACTGCAGAAGGCAACTGCAAACCACGGCAGTACTTTGCCAAGCATTATCATGGACAAATCCAGCGGAAGTCCATGGTCACCAGGAGGAGGAAGGCCTTCAAGGGAAGTGGAAGAATGGGGCTGAGGTACAGATTGGCCATGCTCTGATCGAATGATCGAGCAGGCTTGAGGGGCTGGATTTCCACCCAGTTTCCACATTCTATAGAATAGCTGCCTTGTTTTGTGTTGCATAGAATGGAATATTGAAGCTACATGGCACGGTTGTGCCTTTAACTTAGATTTATGGGTACTTCAGTTGTGCTCCTTAACTTTAATCTCTGTAGCTGTATAAGCTTGTAGATTGCACTGAAGTGTTGCAAGATAATGAGCTTAATAAAAACTATCTACTTATTGCCTTGATATGGAAATCCTTCTTCAATATTCAAAGGACTGATAATCACTTATACTTACATCTACTCTGGCACTTTGGGTTATTTTTTATTTTGCATGAACTCAGTCTTTAGGGAAATCCTGTTCATGTCAAAAGCTCAATCAATACGTACATTCAGATAATAGAAGTTGTTTAAATTGTGAGCAATGCTGAGATACAATTGAAATTTTAGCTACCTTTTAAAGGGGTGTAATCTTAATCATCATAAGAGTGTATAAAGGGTAAAAACAAAAAAAATGTGAAGCACAAATCCAATTCATGCACTTCAATATTAATGGAGGAGGATTTGAAGGCTGGTGTTTGATCTGCTCTCAGAAGATGGGTCAGTCACTAAAATTTTTTAAGAAGGCTACACAGCCCCATTGTAAATCAAGATTTATTTTTAAAATCTGCAGCTCAGGGTCCTCTGACCTGAGAGACCCTGGCAAATGAAAGCAGGTAAGAAGGGCTGGACTCATGGGGAAAAATTTTCCCCCTGGTAGTGGGGGGGGGAAGAACGGGAGTGGGTGCGAGTGGGCGGGCTCCCGATCGGGGGGCACCGCCATTTTATGTTAGGGGGGGCCAATTAAGGCCCACCCAGCATGACGTCTGCCAGGAAGCGCTGTGCGCTCCCTGTGCGGACGGGGGGATTCCCTCAGCCGGGAGTGCGCTCTTTTGTGCATGCGCACGAAAGAGCTAAGTGCTGCCTCAGGGAGATTGGCTCCGTTTTGAAACGGAGATTGGCTCCCGGCCT
Source organism: Carcharodon carcharias (assembly GCF_017639515.1). NCBI lineage: Eukaryota > Metazoa > Chordata > Chondrichthyes > Lamniformes > Lamnidae > Carcharodon > Carcharodon carcharias. Next base: position 51,283,982 of record NC_054486.1, read on the forward strand.
GCCCGCAGGTCCATTAATAATCTGAATTGGTTCTTAATGGCCTTAATAGGCCGTTGACAGGTCAGTGGGCGCACAGCTGACTTTGCTGCGCGTCCGCTGACCTTAAAATGTAAATGACGTGGGGTGACGTTGGGAGTTCCAACCACGTCACCCCGCATCATTTTACGCATCGGCGAGCAGGACCCGCCCCCACATGCCGACGGAAAAATTCTGCCCATGAGGTGAGTGCCTTTATTGTGCAGCTTGTTGGCCAGGAGGAGCAATAATGTTTACCTTGACTCAACAAGCTTACCTTTTAAAAACACTAGCATGGAACCCTCACAATCAGCTGACACCACCCCCTTCCAATCCCACGATATTGGGCTCCCCTAACCCTGCTTATTGTGTCCCATTCACTCCGTACAATAAAGCTCTACTTTATCCACCCCCCTCACAATGGCGATTCATCCTCCTGTGCTGTCCGACTCCCCAACATCTTTACCCTCCACCCCACCAGCTTTTGAACTTGTCTGTTATTCACTGCATTTCGAATGGCAAGCACAATGCAAGATGGTGTTTCTGTGAAGTTAACAGTGGGACAGAGCAACTTGGACAGTAACTTTTGGATGATTGAGTTTAAGTGCAAATTAGCCCTTTGCTTGAAGTTGCTGTACCATTTATGCATAAATAATGGAAAGCGCCATTAACCTCACCATGACTTTGACAACAAATTTTGTTCCAGTGCCAGTTTTAATTAGAAATTAACAGCATCACCATGCCTTTAAGTAGGTTTAAAAGGACTTTACGCTTTAATGAAGTAACAGGTGTTAGGATAGCATATGTATGGATCACAGGCAGCTAAGTCCTGATGTGTTCAATTGGTCCAGCTCAGTCCATGAGGTACATTGGCTGTTGTCCTAGAGGATTGATGAGCCTTGTAGCTACTTTTTGTTCAGTGGAACCCTTGAGGCTTCTAAGTAAGCTGAAAGAAGCCCAATGTGTGTTGGGCTGCAAGTAGTCCTATTGCTGTTTTTCCACTTTTGGGGATGCAAGAGAATTGGTAGTGGATTGGGCTGGAACCATTGATGCAGCAAACTAGAGGGGAGAGGGAGAGAGAGTAAAAATCTGGACCAATATGCTGTACATCTGGTCATGTGGAATGCAGAAAGATTGCTCAGTAGTTGGATTTGTTTATTGCTACGACTTTGCAATGAATTCCAATTTGAAACATACATGTGTCAGTTTTAATTGCCGCCCCCGCTCTCAGCCTGGTAGAAATCCGACAGGGACAGTTAAAATGGAGCAGGGTAGTAATGTTCTTCTTTTCAGCCCCAATCTGGTCAACTGCACTTTTAAATTGCAGGCGGCAAGAACACTTGTCCCAAGCTGATGGCATCATTTTTAAATATTCAGATTGGGTACTGCTAATGTTGTCAGGATGGAATCTGTGATTTTAACTTGAGGGCTGAGTAGGTAAGCATTGATGGTTTCCCCGCCAAGCTAAACATAGCATTAAGAAGAATCACAAAGGATATATGGCACAGAAACAGGCCATTCGGCCCATATAGTCTATGCTGATTCATGCTCCACTTGAACACCCTCTCACCTTTTCTTGTACAAACCTATAATTGTAACCCTCTATTCCCAGCTGGGAACAGTAGCCAGGGTTAGTTGGTACCTATCACTATGTGTTAACCTTTCCTTTGGTTCCTTATGTGCCAGTTGAAGCAGATGTACTCCTTTAAGCAACACCAGGCACACCCTTCCCTAGCCCAGACTTTATCATCTCCCTGGGCCATGAATCCTCTGCTCATGCCCACCCTTCTCCTTACCCTGTGCCAGGGACCACTCCTGTGGTTACCCGCAGGCACTTAGGTGGAAGGATTCTGAAAAGTGGGGCCATATTGCCCTGTTTCATGCTTCTTTTTTTTAATGATGCAGACAGGTTGTCAACATTGTAGCTGAGCTAACTTTATTGATAACACATTTCCTAACATGAACACATATCTGCAGTATCTGAGCCCTATCAAGGCAGGCTCCAACATGTGATATTTGACCTTCAACCCCCAGGTCAGTTGACCCCATATATAGTACAGAGTACCATAAAGTATCTAGTACCGGAATTCTCTACCACGATCAGCTGCTATCATGACATATATAGCCCTAACTTTAACCTAACTCAAAGAGCAGATTCAGGCCGGCCACTCATTTTACACTGCTCACTATTTTACTCTCTATTCAATGAATGGAGAACAAAATTGGCTGGATTATAAAATGGGCATCCTACATAAAATTGCCTGTTGCCTGTCCGTTGGGTCAGATTAAAATTGTCTCTCTTAACGTGATAAATGGGCTTGCGTTATGGTGGGGATTTGGCTAGCTTTCTGTCAACAGCTTATGAAAACAAGAAGCAGTTTTACGTCTGGTTAGATGCAGTTATTTTTCAGTATATCTTGTATCTCATGGAATTGTGGTTGTTAGCAGATCAATAAACTGTTTCTTAATATAAGAATAGTTATAAAATAATTATTGCAAGCAGCACTAGTATGAAAATGTTCAGCAACAGTCGGAGCAACTGAAAATTCAAACATCATGTTGTGGAGTAAAGGGTATCATCATTTTACAATCAGTGAAATAGATTGAATAAAGATTGTAGGAAGTATCTTATTAAGACTGTTATCTTGTGAAACCCAATGAAACATACAACAGAAGGCCTTTCAGTTCCTAATCAGTTTCTCCCTGGAAATATTTGCAGTCTTTCAATTAATCCTGTTGCCTGGTTTTACTTTAATTATTACCTTTTCCACTAGAAATGGACAGAGGTAATATTTTTGTCCAATTTGTTAGTCTGTTTGTAAACAATTTATCTCAAAAACACTAATGTCTGGACTTCAACTAAACCTCTTAGACAGATAGTGTATGGCCCCATGAAGAACTGATTAGTTTTTTGGTGATGATGTGGATCTGGACTAAATCCTGGAATTTTTTAAATGATCTGCTAACATTAGGAGATAGGACAAATTGACTTTGTTTTTTTTAGAATGTTATGGGTTGTTTTATTTGGCATGTTGTTGATTATTTTAGAATATTGTGGATTGCCTCAGCTGCTGTAGTGCCATTTGTCACAGCTGTCAAAATGTAAGCAGAGTTTTCAGAACAGGTTGTTGGAATAGGATTGGTCTGAAATCTCCTCAGTGAGATGGAAGCTCTTACTAAAAAGATTTCTTTTTTCAGCTTTTTATTTGCACAGGGTCAACCAGGCAGGGAAAAGCCTCAAGCAAGAGCTGTGTAATTATAATAATTTTGAGTTAACACAGCATGGCAGAGGTATTCGCTCTACTGAGTCCCCTCTCCTCCTGTTAAATGTAAATATGTTGGTCTTCAAGGATCTTAATGGCAGTCATGCTTCAAACCATTGCAAATCTAAGCCCTAAGATATTAGTTGAATTATGTTAGAATATGAAACTCAGTGATCGGTGATTGATTTAAGAAAAGTGTATAATGAAGCTACATTTTCTACAAAGACCCACAGTCTGCATCTGTAATGAAGATAACATTTTTCCCTCGTTTTTCACTCTATGAAAACAGAGAAACAGAACATATAGGTCAATGATTTCTGTCATTAATGCAGTAAAGCTACTTTAAATAATCTGGTGAAGCTTAAAGGAATTGTAACATCAAAATGTAAGATTGCGTAAAAAAATTTGAGTAATATAATGGCAACAGAGAAATCTAAATATTGAAATAAATTATTAAGAAAGAATTTAGATTAAATATTGTTGAATTTTGTTTCTTAGGGCAATGATTGTCCTTTATAGAATTACAGACAGAAGAAATGAAAAGAATTTACGTATCTGATTTACTGAAAATATGTTTTGAATGTGCGCATGCGCTTGTAGATGGTATGGGATTGATTTATATTCACATTTATGTATTGTTGAAATTATGCAAAACATCCCACTTTTACTTCCTATTATTCAATTGTTCTGGATGGACTTTCCTTACACTTCATATAATGGAGGGAACTTTCACCTTCTACCCAAAATGGTGTTAAGTGGGGCATCTAATGACAAGAGTGAGAGGCACAGACCATTTTCAGATTTCAGCCTCATTTTAATGTGATGGCTGAGCTTCCAGTGCTACTCACACTGGTTACTGGTAGCTCGGCATTTTTGGTGATAAGGAATTGAGCCAGGAGTGATACCTGCACCATTCAAACGGGAGGTGCAATCTACCTGTGCAAGTTCTTGACTTTAAGCATGGTGAATACAGTCAGAATGAGTACTGCAAGGACCTCAAGATTATCGAACAGCATTGTAAGGGTTTTTGTAGTGGAGGTCAGCAGAAGGAAGCAGGTCCAGTATCTGGCTCATAGGAAAAAGGTGCCAAGGCACATAGCCCAGCAACCATGAGAGAGGTTACTCAACAGTGGACGTGACATTTCTGACTGCCTGGCAGCAGTGACAAAAAAGATTCAGTGTTTTGATTAGATTAAGTCTGGGTTGCTATGGTAATACTCCAATTTGTACTCCTCCTACTTTCTCCTCAGTTTCGTACCACCTGTAGTCCTGGCACTTATAACCTTTCCCCAGTTCCCTGTCATTCTCCTAATACACCAGCACATTTCACTGTTTTTCCTTCTGCTACCGCTTGCATTCCCTATTGTATTCACAATTATTCCCCTCACTTCCCCAGGCTAGCTGCTTCTTCCATGTACCATCTACACTGACATGAAGATCTCTAACAGGTCTCACAAAAAGCACAATCTCTTTTCTCTTGCCGGACCAACTGGGACACAATAAAAGGGAGCTACTCTCAAACCAAATTAGAGAGACTTATGTAGACATAATGGATAGCGGGCAGGACAGAAATATGGCAGCTATCACAAACATTGTGTTAACACATTGTCTTACTTAGGATGGAATTTAATGTTGGCAAAGGAAGTCTCACCTGCCGGATGGTGAACCGGCGGGTGCCCCACAATGCCTCCACTGGGAAAGGCCTGCCGGATTTAAAGTGCCATTGGCACTTAGTGGCCAGCATCAGGTCTTACTCTGGATTAGGGATGGGGGCGGAAATCCTGCCCCCTTGAGAGCTGCTGGCCAAGCAGAGGTCAGCAGCTCTCCAATGCCCATCAGCGCCACTGGGAGGGGTGGCAGCTGCTGGCAATGCACCCACCAGAGGCCTAAGATCACTGAGGAACCCAGGCCACAGCTGAGTGAGGGCAGAATTAGGGTTGTGGGGAGGGATCGCTGTCTGGGGTAGGAGGGAGGTTGGAAGAAAAGGAAAAGGGCTGGCTCTCATCAGGCACCACCACCTCTCCCCACACCTCCACCTTCCCAATGTCTAGTCCTTTGATCAGGCCTGCTTTTCAGACTTCCTGAATGGTGAATCCCCCGCCTGGGGTGAGGCCTTTAAGTGGGCATTAATTTCACCCTTATTTTCTTTAGCCTTGATTTTAATTTAACCCGACTGTCAGGAATGAGGTGGGTTTCATTTGGACACCCAACATGTAGTCAAGCAAGTATAAAATCAAGTATAAGTTGGACGCCTGACCTGAATCCCTGTGTATGTTGTTACGTGAATGCTGTTTTATCACAGGCAACAGAGTGACTTGGAAGTTCATTACTGACTTGTGCTGACATTTAGAAAAAAGGTGGATGCTACTGAAGGATATTGATACACTAAGGACTAACTTTTCAATTCATGCCCCCAGTCCGGAAGACATGTCTTGGGTTCTAAATTTAAAACTAACATTGTCATCCGAAGTCTCTGATCCATGATGCCATTGAGTTTGTCTCATTACCAGGAGAGCAGGATTGTGGACTTCAACTTGTATACTGAAATGGTGTCGCAAAACATTAGCTTAAGGTCATTGAAGCATTTGCCTGCTGAATCAAAATCAGAGGTTCAAGGGTCATTTTTGAGGCTTGAACACAAATCTTGACTGGCAATTCAGTGCAGTACTGTTGGAGGCACTTTGTTCCAGCTGAAATGTTAAATCTATAGTTCTATCAGCCTAACTCTATTATCATCGTTGTGGGCTTAGATGAGGTTATCCTCGATCAGGATTGATAGAGACTGCTGGACGCTAGACTGTTGGTAAACTTTACCTTTTATTGAACAGTCTGCTAGCTATGTACAATACAAGGCTTAGCACGAGGCTTCACATAGAACAATCTTTCAGCATAACAAAAACAGAATTACCTGGAAAAACTCAGCAGGTCTGGCAGCATCTGCGGAGAAGAAAAGAGTTGACGTTTCGAGTCCTCATGACCCTTCGACAGAACTTGAGTTCGAGTCCAAGAAAGAGTTGAAATATAAGCTGGTTTAAGGTGTGTGTGTGGGGGGCGGAGAGATAGAGAGACAGAGAGGTGGAGGGGGCTGGGGGTGTGGTTGTAGGGACAAACAAGCAGTGATAGAAGCAGATCATCAAAAGATGTCAACAACAATAGTACACTAGAACACATAGGTGTTAAAGTTAAAGTTGGTGATATTATCTAAACGAATGTGCTAATTAAGAATGGATGGTAGGGCACTCAAGATATAGCTCTAGTGGGGTTTTTTTTTATATAATGGAAATAGGTGGGAAAAGGAAAATCTTTATAATTTATTGGAAAAAAAAGGAAGGGGGAAACAGAAAGGGGGTGGGGATGGGGGAGGGAGCTCACGACCTAAAGTTGTTGAATTCAATATTCAGTCCGGAAGGCTGTAAAGTCCCTAGTCGGAAGATGAGGTGTTGTTCCTCCAGTTTGCGTTGGGCTTCACTGGAACAATGCAGCAAGCCAAGGACAGACATGTGGGCAAGAGAGCAGGGTGGAGTGTTAAAATGGCAAGCGACAGGGAGGTTTGGGTCATTCTTGCGGACAGACCGCAGGTGTTCTGCAAAGCGGTCGCCCAGTTTACGTTTGGTCTCTCCAATGTAGAGGAGACCACATTGGGAGCAACGAATGCAGTAGACTAAGTTGGGGGAAATGCAAGTGAAATGCTGCTTCACTTGAAAGGAGTGTTTGGGTCCTTGGACGGTGAGGAGAGAGGAAGTGAAGGGGCAGGTGTTGCATCTTTTGTGTGGGCATGGGCTGGTGCCATAGGAGGGGGTTGAGGATAAGGAGGTGATGGAGGAGTGGACCAGGGTGTCCCGGAGGGAGCGATCCCTATGGAATGCCGATAAGGGGGGTGAAGGGAAGATGTGTTTGATGGTGGCATCATGCTGGAGTTGGCGGAAATGGCGGAGGATGATCCTTTGAATGCGGAGGCTGGTGGGGTGATAAGTGAGGACAAGGGGGACCCTATCATGTTTCTGGGAGGGAGGAGAAGGCGTGAGGGCGGATGCGCGGGAGATGGGCCGGACATGGTTGAGGGCCCTGTCAATGACCGTGGGTGGAAAACCTCGGTTAAGGAAGAAGGAGGACATGTCAGAGGAACTGTTTTTGAATGTAGCATCATCGGAACAGATGCAACGGAGGTGAAGGAACTGAGAGAATGGGATGGAGTCCTTACAGGAAGCGGGGTGTGAGGAGCTGTAGTCGAGATAGCTGTGGGAGTCGGTGGATTTGTAATGGATATTGGTGGACAGTCTATCACCAGAGATTGAGACAGAGAGGTCAAGGAAGGGAAGGGAAGTGTCAGAGATGGACCACGTGAAAATGATGGAGGGGTGGAGATTGGAAGCAAAATTAATAAATTTTTCCAAGTCCCGACGAGAGCATGAAGCGGCACCAAAGTAATCATCGATGTACCGGAGAAAGAGTTGTGGAAGGGGGCCGGAGTAGGACTGCAACAAGGAATGTTCCACATACCCCATAAAGAGACAGGCATAGCTGGGGCCCATGCGGATACCCATAGCCACACCTTTTATTTGGAGGAAGTGAGAGGAGTTTAATGAGAAATTGTTCAGCGTGAGAACAAGTTCAGCCAGACGGAGGAGCGTAGTGGAGGATGGGGATTGTTCGGGCCTCTGTTCGAGGAAGAAGCTAAGGGCCCTCAGACCATCCTGGTGGGGGATGGAGGTGTAGAGGGATTGAACGTCCATGGTGAAGAGGAAGCGGTTGGGGCCAGGGAACTGGAAATTGTTGATGTGACGTAAGGTGTCAGAGGAATCACGGATGTAGGTGGGAAGGGACTGGACAAGGGGAGAGAGAAGGGAGTCAAGATAACGAGAAATGAGTTCTGTGGGGCAGGAGCAAGCTGAGACGATCGGTCTACCGGGGCAGTTCTGTTTGTGGATTTTGGGTAGGAGATAGAAGCGGGCCGTCCGAGGTTGGGCAACTATCAGGTTGGAAGCTGTGGGAGGGAGATCCCCAGAGGAGATGAGGTCAGTGACAGTCCTGGAAACAATGGCTTGATGTTCAGTGGTGGGGTCATGGTCCAGGGAGAGGTAGGAGGAAGTGTCTGCGAGTTGACGCTCAGCCTCTGCGAGGTAGAGGTCAGTGCTCCAGACAACGACAGCACCACCCTTGTCAGCGGGTTTGATGACAATGTCAGGGTTGGACCTGAGAGAAGGAAGTGCAGTAAGTTCAGAGAGAGACAGGTTAGAATGGGTGAGAGGAGCAGAGAAATTGAGACGACTAATGTCGCGCCGACAGTTCTCAATGAAAAGATCGAGAGAAGGTAAGAATCCAGAGGGAGGGGTCCAGGTGGAGGGAGAATATTGGAGATGGGTAAAAGGATCCGTTGAACTGGGAGAGGACTCCTGCCCAAAGAAGTGAGCCCGGAGACGAAGATGGCGGAAGAAGTGTTCAGTATCATGCCGAGCCCGAAATTCATTGAGGTGAGGGAGTAAGGGTATGAAACTAAGTCCTTTGCTGAGCACTGAACGTTCAGCATCGGAGAGGGGAAGGTCAGGGGGTATAGTGAATACACGGCTGGGGTTGGGATTGGAAGAAAGGGTGGGGACAGAGGGACAGGCAGGGGTGGAGGGTCCTAGATGGGTGTTGGTGTCGATGAGTTGTTGGAGCTTGCGTTCCTTAGCACTTGAGAGAAAGAGAAAAAGTTTCTTGTTGAGGCGTCGGATGAGCCGAAGGATAAAATGAAACTGGGGGCACACGCAGCTTTGAAAAAGGGTACAGCGGTGCTGCTGGAGGGAGAGGTCGAGTGTGTTCATATGGCGGCGCATGGCACTGAGTGTGGATTTCAGAATGTGACGGGAACAGCAGTCCGAGAAACGTTTTATGTCCTGGAGATACCTGTAATCCTGGGTGGGTTCGAAACATGAGGGGTGGAATTTCAGTTGAAATCCACGTGGGGTAAGTCGGAGACGGAGACAGTCACTGAGAAAGGAGATATGGCTGTGAAAGCGGGTTTTAGTAAACACCTTGTCAAACACTAGGAGGGAAATGGAAAGCAAGGAAGGTGAGCAAGACAACAGAGAGATACGGAAATCTTGTCGCAGAGAGGAACAGAACTTCTTCAAGGAGGTAGGCATTTCTTGACTCAGTTGTCATGTGATCTTACACAGTGATGATGTTAACTGTCTATTTATATATTTAATATTAACCCTTTAACTCCCTCCATGTCTCTGACCCTAATAATACATTGTTTACATTATCCAATATCTTCCCCTGAAGTCTCTGCCTTCATTCCTGGTTCACAGAGGTAAACATTATGGTGGATTCACTAATCTCCCTGACCTTGTTTTCAACTCTCCTGAATGTTGCATAGGATTCAATTTCTCTGTGTTCTCTGTTGAACTCAGTAGGATGGTATGTGAATCATCAGAGACCACTGGCTCTCCATTCAGGTTGTCTTCCTGGTCGTCTGGATAGTTGATCCATTCCATTGGGGGTCTTCTTCTTGTATATATAAGTGTGTTTCTGTTTCTTCTCACTGCTTAATTTTCAGTCTCTACAAGATAAGATTGTGGATGTAATGTTGTCTCCAAAATTCAGCCTTTACGATTCTGGTTATAAATCTAGACTGATTCACCTGGCTGGAGTTCTGATAAATCCTGCACTATGTGATGTTGATTGTAGTTTCTAGTTTGATTTGCAAGATACTCATTCTCCTTCTCTCTTACTCTTTCTTTCTCTGCTACTTTGAGACATGGCATGAGCATGTGTGGAAGAACAGGACGTTGAGTCCATGGTTGTCTTCCCATTAGAAATTCTGATGGAGCCAAAGCATTCTGGAGTGGTGTAGAATGATAGCTCAATAGTGCCAAGTTGATATTGCCATTTTTCTTCAACAAGGCCTTCACCGTTCTGACTCCTCTTTTGGCCTCTCCATTTGCTTGCAGGTATCTGGGTGAATTAGTCAAGCAGAAAAATCCACAGTCTTCTGTGAACTGTTTAAAACATTTATTTACAAACTGTCAGTCAGTATCTGAAATTACTAGATCTGAAATGCCATGTGTGGCAAAGTTCTTTTTTAGTGATTTAATGACAGCTCCTGAGGTTGTACCATGATGGCTTTTAACCTCAATCCATCTGGAGTAATTGTCAATGATTGTGAAGAATGCCTTCACCCTGAGCTCAACAAGGTCCATTCTGGGACATTCCCATGGTCTGGACTGGAATGAGGATACTCTCAGTGGCTGCCTTCACTCCTGGTGATGGATTGCACAAGTTTGAAATAATTTCTTCCAATGATTTGAGATCCCTGGGTCACCAAATAGAATTTCATGCCCTGGCACAATACTTTGTAATGTCTAGACGTTCCTGTTGTATTACCTGAAAGATCTCGAGCCTGAGGACTCTAGGTAAACCAAACTCTCATCATAAATAAGCAGGTCATCCATGACACTGAAAATGCCTTTGCTGCGTGAGGTATTGCTTTCAGATGAGATTATTAGGAACATACTCTGGCCATCCATTTTTGCAGTATTCCCTACATTTAGCATGTTCTTCATTTGTTTTTTGTGCCTTTAGAATTTTATTTGGCCTCTGTGTTGTTGCTGGTGGTCAATGATGTGTAGAACTCTACAGCTTCAGTTAAATTTATGTCCTCCTGTTCAGGTTTTTCAACAGGAATGCATGACAATGCATCCACCTTTGTTTGTTGTTTTCCTTGTTGCAGTTTGACTACCTGTTTCTTGCTTGATATAAGCTTCCCTTCCCTGTAATGGACTTGTGATTCCTTCACCTGCTGTTCATGGGAAATCTTGTGCCTGGTTTTCTCAAGGTTTTCACATGGTTCGATCAGGTTTTGGTGTTCCCGCTTCAGGGTAATTGTTTCAGTATTCTCAAGAGCTCTGAATAAGTTTGGAAATTCTGTCCTGAATTATGTTGGTTTTTCCTGGCCCCCCAATTCATCTACTTTATAGAAGAGTTGTAGATCTAAGCAAGTTGTTTGGCTTAAAAATGAACACTCTTGGTTTTGGATCACATGCAAAGTTTCTGTGATTTCTCTTCCTTTGTGCTGAAGCTTAGGATTTAACTGTTTTGTGTCCTTCAATTGACTGCTTCCTGGACAGTGAAGTCATTTGGTTGATGGCTGGAGGAAGTCTAGTTTTAGCCTCTGTTCTTTGTTTGAAAGGATTGAAACTCCTGCTCCAGTGTCTGATTTGAAGTTTGTTTTATGTCCATGACCATAATATCTGCATTCCAGTAGTTCCCATTAGATCCTGTAATTTCTCCCAAGAATGGCTCTTCATTGTCTTTTTGATCTTCAATTTCTTCAATGCGACATGTTTTAATTGGTTTCTCCTTGACTTTCTGCATTAGGAGATTTTTGCTGTGGCATACAGATTTAAAATGTCCTCTCCTCTTACAGGAGTGGCACTTTGCATTTTTGGTGGTGCATTTTTCACTCTGGTGCAGCCCTTTCCCTCTACAGCGAGTACACTGAATAATGGTGGCTACTGCTCCCTCTTCACTCTTTCCCAGTTTTTGAGTAGGTGCATTGCTACTTCTGTGTCCTACAGACTGCACTGTCAGTTGTTCCTCTCTATGAGATTTTCTTGTTGCCTCAAATAAATGCACTATTTTGCTTTCTCACTTTTTAACTGCACAGCCTTTTGTAGCATAAATTCCTCCTTCGACTGTAGAAAATCTGATAAAGTCTCCTCTGAGACTCCTACAACATTACGATCTTGAATTAATTTGTCTTTCAGGGCTCCAAATTTGCCATTTTCAGCTAGTCAATATAAATCGTAAATGAAGGAATCAACAATTTCTTCTGGTCTTTGGGTACATCTATTGAACTTTGCCCTTTCTATAATGGTGCTCCTTCCAAGGCTGAAAAACATGTCAAAGGCTTTCTAACCTCTTCCTATGTCGCCGTCTCTTTGGGTAGAATTTTACAGCCCCATTGCGGTAGGGGTGGGTCCCGGAAAATGCGGCAAGCCATTCAAAGGTCCATTGATGGAAGGACCTTCTGAGCACTGATGGAAGGGTCCATAAAATTCTGCCCCTTATTTATGCCGTGAGTGACCATTGTATCATCAGCACTACTGCCTATAGTGTAGAGAGGGGTATTGAGCTGTTCCTTGCTAGCCTTTTCAGCTAGTTCCAAAGGTGCTCTGTACCTGGTAAATGTATGATGCCAGTTCTCCCATTTCTCAGCTTGATCTGGGCCTTCCACGTGGTTGGCAAACTTTGAAGAGGTAAGATTTTATCCATGGCTTTTCTTCACTTTAACCCTTCTTTGAGTTCTGCTGACATTTTTCACGCACTGTCCTTGTCCTGCAGTTATTTCATTTGTAGCTTTTTCCAGTCACTGGCCTCTTTACTTGCTGCCTTTTCTGTCATGTTTTCAGCTGGCACCATCTGCTATCAACACTGTACATCATAGATGAAGTAGTCCTTGGTCAGGGTTGATAGAGCTTGCTGGAGACTTTACCTTTTTATTAAATATTCTACTAACTATGTACAGTACGAGGTTTCACATAGAACTATCCATCAGCATACTCTATTGTCATGTGAAATTACATCACTAATGATGTGGACTTCCTATTTACATATTTAACATTAACCCTTTATACTACAAATGCTGAGTCAAAATCATGGGTTCAAGGTTCACTTTGAATACAAAGGTATGAATACATAACCCGGACTGGCACTTCAGAGCAGTGCTTTCTTTCAGGTGAGATGTTAAAACTGATGTTCTGTCAACCTCTCATATTAATATAAAATGTCCCATGCCATTATTTCAAGAAGAGCAGGGAAGTTTCTCTTGGTGTCCTGGCCAACATTAACCAACACTATTAAAAATAGATTCACTGATCAGTCATTTCATTGCTATTTGTGGGTCATTGCTCTGTGCAAGTTGGCTGTTATGTTTCTCTATGTCACACCAATTACCATGGGAAAAATTTCCCCCTGTTGAGGGAGAAATGCAGGAGTGGGTGCGGGCAGCTAAGTGCTGCCTCAGGGAGATTGGCTCCGAATTAAAAATTGTTAAACAAATGATAGCAAGATTTCCCTAACATGTCCTCTCATGTGGCTCATGTCACATGAGTTGGGACATCTCCATAACCTTTACTGAAACCTTTATTAAATATTTAAAAACCCTCATAAAACCTCATCCGCCCATGGATGAGGTTTCGTGCTTTTTCTTAAGCCTGCCTGGGCTCCCAGCCTGCTTGCCAACCTTGAGATTGGATGGGCAGGTCCATTAATGATGTAAATTACTTTGTCAGTGGCCTCAGTAGGCCATTGACATGTCAGCGGGTGCACAGCTGATTCGGCTGTGCCCCTGCCGACCTGAAAATGGAAATGATGCGGGGTGATGTCGGGAGTTCCACCCAACGTCATCCCATGTCATTTTACACATCGGTGAGCGGGCCCCGCCCCTGCTTGCCAACTGGAAGATCCTGCCCCATATTTCAAACATAGTGATTTGACCCTTAGGATGTGAAAGGTGATGTGTAATTGTAAGTTTTTATTATCTTTTAAAACAATTTAAATAAATGAGATGTTAGAAGCGTGGAGGAAAAAAACACTGTAAAGGAAAAAAAAAAAATGGATTGAAAATGGAACAACATTGGAAACATAAAACCATAATCTGGAAAATTTTAAATAAAATCTGAATTTACATCAGATTAGAAAGCTGTTCTTTTATTAATAATAATTTTGTAATAATTAAGGGTGCATCATATAAATTTTCAGAAGAAGATTTACAGTTGCGACATTACAAGTAATGGAAACACACTTGATGATGCAGATAAGAGCTTTGCATCAAGATAACTAGATATTCTGACATGGGGCAAGATTTTTCCTTCGTTGGGTGGGTGTGGTAAGTGGGCCCGGAACGGCTGTGAAACGGACAGCCCCCCACGATCGGACTCCGACCACAATTTCACGCTGAAGATTTTTCAAATGAAAAATAAAGATTCTACAAATAATATGAACATGTCTCCATATGTGGCTCAGCCACATGAAGAGGGACATGTTAAAAATGATTTTTTTATTTACTGTTGGAAACCTCATCATGCCCGTGGATGAGGTTTTGCAAAAAATGCAAAGGCCGCCTGGCCTATTCGCCCGCCCGCCAACCGTAAGATTGGACAGGCGATGAAAAATTCTGTTTAACTGCTTGCTTAAGGGCCTTAATAGGCATCTTAATTGTTGAAATATCGCACACTATTTTACTTCCGATTGGATCGGGCGCATGCCCGCCCACGGGACGAAAAATTCTGCCCTTGAGGTATTTGGTATAAGATATTTATCTTTACCTGACAGGCCCACCTTCATTTCCTCACACCAAGGTGATTATACTCTTGTATCTGTTTCAATTCTATGAACTTATTATGACTCAAAGTAAATGTGATGTTATAATTGAGATTGAACTGATGAATTATGCATTGATACTGTGCTCTACATGCTTCTGGCAATGGTAGTTCTTTGTAATTTACTGTTTGTATTTTGTACTCTTCAGTAATGTTAGTGATTGGGAATGGAACCGAATTCGGTTGACTTTTGTAAAAACTGAACTTAAATCATTTCCAAACCCTGTTCCTTAACAATATATCTATTACCATGCAAAATTGATATTGCAATGAAAGTTGTATTTTTCATAATTATCTCATTAACACTAAATGTCACTTGTCAATTATTCATGCACATGGCTTGTTTATCCAACGTATTTTCAGTGGTATTTGTCTCTTGCTAATCTGGTGTATTGCAAAATCAGCATCCTGTCTTGATTCAGGTGCAAATACTGCACATGTGATGCTGCCAGACATGCCGAGTGTTTCCGGCATTTTATGTTTTTAACCCTGTTTTGGTTCATTTGTTTGTGCAAGTTATCAAAATCCTAGCTCCAATAAGCATTTGCTTGTTAGAGGATTGAATAATATTGACCCGAAAAACAATTTACACCAGGAGAGATGTAAAGTAGGCTGCCGATTCATTATCATTCATCTCGCGATTGAACAAAGTTGAAATATATTCCATTGTGTGTTGTAGTTAATTCATAAATGTGTTGTTTGTAAATGCATTATAAAATTGAATCATAGAAACTTGCAGCACAGAAGGAGGCCATTCTGTACCATCTAGCCTGTGCTGGCTCTTTCAAAGAGTGATCATGCTTAGTCCACATCCCTGATTCTTGTCTGTAGCCTTGTAGGGCTGAATTTTCCAAGCCCTTTGGAAATGGCTGGGATGTAGGAAAGCTGGCAATATGGTGAGGGAAGGCATTAAGAGGCAAGCACAGTGTCTTCCCACCAACATGGCATATTGCCAGCGGCAGGAACCGCAGTGGCACAGCGCCCCCCCCCCGGATGGAAATTGAGACAATCAAGTTCCCAATTAAGGGCCACCTCATGCCATTGCTGGCATCATTCCCACATTAGGAGGGGCTGCCATCACCTGGGGAGACCACCAGGTAAACTCTGGCACCTCGTGGCAGGTTCACAAGGGTGGAGGCCCAACTTTGTGACTGCTCCATGGCCATGGAGAGCCCCCTGGTGGCAATGGCTGCTCCTGGGGCTATGGCACCGCCACTTGAAGGTAACTACACCAGCCCCCACAACCCTTTCCCCGCACTGACCATTCACTATAGCCTGCCTTCATGGCCCCAGTTCAGTGAAACAAGCTTACTTGCCTTTGAGGCTGCCTCCGCATTGAGACACTCCCTCTTTCATCTTGCAGCCCCAGCAGGGGCAGAGGCTGCTGAGTTGCCAGCCCTCTGGTTGGGCTGGTAGCTCTGGGGACATGGCCTGCCATCCCCACTTGGACAGTGCCTCTGATTTTGGCCTGTTAATTGACTACTGCCAGTAAAATGCCACACCAAGATCACACTGCCCACCTGTGCAGGGTCAGATCTCATTTTTGGCCTTTTCAGGTGGGACTTGGTCGTCATTGAAAATAATCAGCCCAATATCTCCAAAAGTGGCTCAGTATCAAATTTCATTTGATAATGCTCCTGTGAAGCACCTTGAGATGATTAATTACATTAAGGGAAGAATATAAATGCAAGTTGTTGTTGTTATTGACCCACTTGCTGAGGTAGAGAGTTGATGAGAGTAATGTGATTGTTGTGGTGTACATGACTTCCAAAAAGCTTTTGATGAAGTGCCCTATAATAGGCTTTCAGCAAAGTTGAAGTTCATGGAATAAAATGGACAGTGGCAGCATGGATACGAAGTTGGCTGAGTGACAGGAACAGAGTACTGGTGAATACATGTTTTCTGGTCTGGAGAAGGATCTATAATATGGTTGCCAGGGATCAGTATAAGGACCACTGCTTTTCTTTGTTTTTTCTTGAGTTTGGGGTCTAAATGGGGTTTCGTTAAGGTTTGCGTGTTACCCTAAGAATGCTACCATAGACCGTTCTTCATGAAAATCACTCTTGTTTATTTACAGATCTCTATATTTCTCAGCACTCTACAGGACATTAGACTTCTGCTTTCCACCAGGTCTCAGGCTGGGATTTTTGGTGACCGCCAGAGCTGGGCATGTTCGGCCGCGTCAGCGGACAATATGGTGCCATCTGTTTCACGACGGCATGAAACCAGTTCGCGATTGTCTGCTCAGCCCGGCAACGGCAGCCCGCGTTTCCCGCCAATCAGACATCAGGAACCTCATTGTAATACATCAACATATCATTAACTGGCCAGCCCGCCGGAGTCATCCCCCATCGGCTGGATCGTCTGTCCACGTTGGCGGGAAAACACACCGATGTATTTCACAACAGCATGTAAAAAGCATGCACTTGCAACTTTGAGGGGAACTCGGAGGTGATTACACAGCAACAATGTGCAGCGCTTGCCAGGGCTGCCTGTTAGACTTCAAGCTTGAGGCACGTTGGGGGGTGGTCTAGGGCAGCCCTGCCATTGAGGCGACTTGTGGGAGGGGATCAAGGGCTGCCTCGTGGTTGAGGTGACTTGTTGGGGTGTGGCAAGGGCAGTCTTGCTTTTGAATATAGTGCATAAGCATTCGGGGCAGGGGTAGGGTGGGGGAGGGAAGCTGCCACGCATCAGGGAAACCTTGTATAAAGTGACCATTCCTCTGCAGCTGAGACAGTTCAGGCACATCCACATTGATATGACTGGATTCAGGTTTCTAGCTTATCTGCCTACTGCAGCAATGCAGAGACATCTAAGTGCTACCAAGTGCTCCAAAGCTTTTTACCACTCCAGCACAGACTGCAAAGTCATGAGCATTTTAGTGGACTGCAGAACAGTTGGACGACTGCACACGTTGTACAATCTCCTTGCTAAAGCTGGCCCTGGAGCAGTCACTGGTGGAGGTGCTCACAGCCTCTTGCAATGTCATCATTCAGGTTTGGACCAGTCTCTCCCATGGTTCAAGCTAACAGGGCAGCCTTGCAGTGCAGGTTACGAGAATGCCTGCACCTGAGCTGAGAGCACAGCATGCAGGCCAATGGGCAAAGCTACCGCCAATCAGTCAGGTGGAGCGGGGCAGAGGTGGGTGGGGTTTCGGGCAGCCATGCAACGGACTAATATCTGGCCATCCAAGTGGTAGCCAGCACTCTCCAGTAAGCATTAAGGGGCCTTCACACTTAACCAGGACAGGTTCTTAGCACACCCATGCTAACTACTTGACTTTCTCTTTCATCCTGCTGGAGGAGTACATCAGGATCATGGAGCCTGGTGAACTAGCTGTATGCCCGATGGCCTACAGAGCGTGAAGATGATGGAGGATAGAGTGACTGAGGCTCCTGGTTGGGTAGAGGCAGGAGCAGCAACCTCAGGAAGAAGGGGTGATTGGGACTCCCGCACACGCTGCCTAAGAGCCACAGTGAGCTGTCGCTGGTCGGCGCTGAGTGACATCCAGGATCTATAAATGCCGCCTTTCATTCCAGCAGATGACCAAGAACAGTGTTGCCGAAGACTGCGCATGTCCAGGGAATTGGTTGCTCACATCTGCCAGTTACTGCAGGATTTGGCACCACAGGGATAGGGAGGGAATCCACTGCCAGTGGCTGTGAAAGTGACCACGGTGCTCAATTTCTATGCCAGTGGCTGTTTTCAGACCTCCACAGCAGACCTCTGTGGGATTTTACAAGCTTCCACCCACAAATGCAACCATGAGG
Organism: Carcharodon carcharias; assembly: GCF_017639515.1. Lineage (NCBI taxonomy): Eukaryota > Metazoa > Chordata > Chondrichthyes > Lamniformes > Lamnidae > Carcharodon > Carcharodon carcharias. The sequence continues at coordinate 51,302,396 of NC_054486.1, forward strand.
TCACAAATGCCATCTTTGTGAGGGAATACAACTTTGTGCATTTTGCCAGGGAACCAGGACAGCCAAGCTGCAAGAGCAATTGGATTCACTCAGATCTCATGTTTCCCAAAGGTAAAGGGTGTGATTGACTGCCCTCACATGGTGCTCAGATCTCCATTGCAACTTACGGTAAACTATATCAACCGCAAGGGATTCCTTTCGCTGAATGTGTAGCTGGTGTGTGACCACCAGAAACACATCCTCCAGGTGTGTGCATGGTTTCCAGGGAGTGTGCACAACCCCTACATCCTCAGTTGGTCACAGATCCCCGAAGACTTCCAGGGTCTACAGAGGCTGCAGGGATGGCTCCTCGGGGACAAGAGCTACCTGCAGAGGCCGTGGCTAATGATACCTGTGCGGCGGCTTCAGTCTGCAGCAGAGCGATGGTATAATGAAGCTCATGCAGCAACTGGCAACTTGGTGGAGTCGCACTTTGGGATTCTGAAGATGGGGTTCCAGTGCCTGGACCAGTTTGGTGGAGCCCTGCAATATATTCTGCAGAGTGCGTCATGCATCGTCATCATCTACTGTGGTCCTTACAACCTGGTGCTGCAATGGAAACGAAGCTGATTGAGGAGGAGATGGAGGGGTTTGAGGTCTCCTCTGATGAGGAGGACACCGACGGGGATGAGGGTGAGGAGTTTCTCAAAGATGATGATGACGAGGATGAGGCCCTCGCACTGGCCAGATGAGGCAGGCATGCTCGGGAGGCTCTCATAGCTGCTAAATTTGTGGAGGATGATGCTGACATGCAGTGAGGAGACCCATAGATCCTCACATTGCATCTGTGAACTTTTGACTCCTGTGTGGCTTTTGGTAGCACGCATACCCTCTGTTATAATGCTCCTGTCATGGAGACACAGTGGAGGTCCTAATAGTTGCTCGATTAGGAGGATGATGATGACATCCAGTGAGGACACTCCATAGATCCTCACATAGCGAATGAGAATGTCTGACTCCTGTCTGTTCGAGAGCAGTTCAATTGCGCTCTGTGATCAGTGTCATATCATAGAGACCCAGCTATCAAACTTTTGAAGCATCTGATTCTTTGCCCGCCTTCAGCACCTAAGCCCTTCAGGAGCACAGTGTCACTAGTCACAGGTGCTGAAGGAATGGGGACCAGCCCTACTTTAAAGGTGCTGAGAGCGCACAGGGAGAATGATGGAACTCTGTGGTGCCTGCCCATGACATTCTGGCAGCAATGACAAGCACCATCGAGGTGCAGGTATCAGTAATGTGTCCAGGGAATGTGACGCCGGACCATCACTGTGGTCTGAAGGCTGCACAAAGCACAGGGAAGAGGCCCTGGACTGAGACACCTGCCTTTATCTTGTGCAGAAAGGTTTCACGTCAGAGTGACAAGACACTGCTCATCAGAACAAGGAGCTATAGGCAGGGAGACATTCTTGGGAGTTTATTGACAATAGTGAACATAATGTACAAGTGATTAACACCATTACTAGGCTGTTTAATTAATTCTTCTTAACTTTCCTAACCCTGTCACTATGTCTTGGTGCTCCCTGGACATCCACAGCAGAGGTGGAGGCAGCTTGCTGACTGCTACGCCCTGTCTGCAATGACCTTGTTAGGCATCCTCTGGAGGGCCGAGACATGGAGGGCCGAGGCCTGCTTTTGGGGTCCTACTGTATGCCAGTGGAACCCTCCTCAGCCTGTGGGGTTGCAGCTGGTGAGGTCACAGGAATATAGGAATTGGATGGACTGGATACTCTCGGAGACACCTGGATAAATAGCCCAGAGGTATTCATCTGCTGATCCTCCTCCCTATGGGTGCCTGAGGGTCCCAGGCTGACTCCTTGAGGAGCAGGAAAAGCTGGAATGAGATTGAGCTGCCTAGAACCCCTCTCGCGTACACGCTGTTGATGGCCAACTATGGCATCAGCGATGGAGTTCAACCTATGCAGCAGTGCAGGAGCGACATCCTGGACCAAGGTCTCCATGGACTCTGTTGGCTGTTTCCCAGATGTGCCTGTGGAAGCAAGGGAAGATGATTAGTGCATGGCAGTGGCCTGTGAAACAGGACCATCGTTCACAGCATGGTTGTCTGATGGATGTTGCACTGCTGGACCCTCACTTGGTAGAGCACCGCTGACCTCACCGTCAGCACAGGAATGGTCCAGATCATTGCCCACCAGCAGGATGGCTCTGTTTTCAAATTCCATGAGAACCTTGATTTCAGGCATTCCTCCACCGGTCTGTGACCTCTCTCTCTTGTTGTGTGCCAGCCTATCCTTCATGAATAGAGATGGAGAGAGTGTAAGCCTGCCAGGGCAGATGATAAGTATGCCTGGCCTGTGTGGGTGGTGAGTTGTCCAATGGATGGGTTGAGGACAATGATGGTGAGTGTGAGAGAGTGATGTCCCTTGAACTAGTAGTGAGTGAGATCCCTGTGGATTTGTGATGGGTTTTTGACTGTGTGAGTTGAGGGTGATGAGAAGTGTGACTTACTCTGGCAGAAAGGAGGAGATCATTCACCCTCTTGCGGCACTGGGTGGCTGTTCTCTTTTGAAGGGCATTGACACTGACCACTGCTGCCACTGCCTCCCAAGCTTGGTTAGTCACACTGCTGCCCATCCTGCGGCCGGAGCGAGGTAGAGGACATCCCAGCAGGACTCCACAGCATCCAAAGGCTATCCAGTGATATGTCGCTAAACCTGGGGCTGCAGTCTTTTGCCTTTCATGGAAATCTTCCCTGCAGAACTCATGGACTGGAAGCACTCAGATGTTTGTGTATGGCTGGACTTTAAATATGGTGCCCAGTGTGATGAAGCGGCGGGGAGATGGCGGGCGGGCACCATGGAAATGGCATGTTTCCCGGGAATGCATAAATGTTATGATTAGTCATGTGACATTACATCAGCAGTTACATCAGTATCAGGTGCTCATGATATTAACTCTTTACATTTCCCCCAAGCCTCTATCCCAACTATGTGCATACTCCAACATCTTCTAACAAAGTCTTAGACTTCACAGAGTTAGGCTCTGTGGTGCCTTGACCAGTCTCCTTGACATGTTCCTGATTTTGTTTCGAGGTTGAGGACGAACTGCACTCCCTTGTTGTTCAACTGGAGTATTATCGACATGGGTGGTTGTGGTATTTCTACTTATTTCTGGTTCCTTGTCTCGATCCGGAACCAGAAAGAATGTCCAAAGTTCCATTGGTTTCCTTCTCAATGAAATCGAGGCTCTTTGGTTCCTTCAGATATTTCCCTGGTCCATCTCAATTCTATAAGATCTCGATTGTGGAGTTCTTTCTATTACAACGCCTTCTTTCTGTTGACCTTGTATCCACACTCTCTCCCTGGGCTATAGCACTTTCAAGTCTCGTGCTCTGTGTCTGAAGTTGAAATTACAAATGTGACTGTCTCTTTGTTGCTCCTCATGCTTTCTAACTCTCTCACAATCATCTGAGGTAACTGTGAAGTCTAAGATTTTGTTAGGAGATGTTGGAGTATGCACATAGTTGGGGGAAATGTAAAGAGTTAATATCATGAGCACCTGATACTGATGGAACTGCTGATGTATGTCACATGACTAAGGGTGGAATCATTCCAGATTTGTGCTAAGTGTGGTAGTGGGTGGGTAAAACATTGTTTTACCTGCCGGCCGCAATTGCGGGTTTTCACTCCGTATCGTCCCAAATCCGCAACATTTATGCATTCCCAGGAAACATGCCATTTCCACCGTGCCTGCCTGCCATCTCCCCACCGCTTCAGGTTGTGGTGTTTGTTGTAGAGCTGGAAGTTGTGTTCATTGCCATCTTCCCAACAATAGTTCTGATGGCAAGAACCCTTTTTGTAGCGCTGAGATTCTGTAATTAAGAAGGGTTAATTTAATATCTTTGTTCTTTTTCATCAATTCCTTGATTGTTCAAACTCCTCTTCCTGCTTCTCCACTTGACTGAGGATATCTAGGCGAACTAGTCACAAGCATGAAACCGCAATCCTGCACAAAGTTATGGAACAGCTCACTAACAAACTGTGGCCTGTTGTCTGACACCACAATGTCCAGATGCCATGTGTTGCGAAGATTCTTCTTAGTGATGTAATGACTGACTCCATCATGGTGCTATGCAGTCTACTCATGTTAAACTCTCTGAGTAGTAATCGATGATGGCGGTGAAAACTTTGTATTTGAACTCAAATAAATCCATTCCCAGGCTCTCCCCTGCCCTTGTTGGAAAGATAAATGGTGCCAGTGGTTTCCTTTGCTGCTCACTATGCACTGTACGCATAAGGCAATTTGTGACTAATCCTTCAATGGACTGACTGACGCCTGGCCACCAAACTGACTGCTGGCCTCCTGCTGGCATTTTGCTGTTCCCAAGTGACCTTGATGGATTTTCTGGGGAATTTCAAGTTGAAATGTTTTAGAGCTGTCTGATTTGTCATTAAGAACTAAGAAATCATTGATGATTGTGATATGTTTTCTCTGTTCGAAGCATTGACGACGAACTGGTTTGTTAGAAGTGTACTCTGGTCATCCATTCTGGCAATGCTCTTTATTTTGGTGCATTCATCATCCTGCTGTTGTGCTTACTTCAGTTCTTGTAATCTCTTCTAACTGGCTGGTAAGTGTTTGGTAATGAGTGAAGTATATGCTTCCACTTCCTTAATAAAATGTTAATCTTCCAGTTTGATTCGTTCCACTGGGATTCTTGATAATGCATCTGTCATTGGCTGGTATTTCCCTTGAACATTCTCAGTAACTGAAACATATCTCATGAGTCTCAGTCTAAAACATTGAATTTTAGGCAGCATTTTTGCAATTTCCTTTAGGTTAAGAAGATCAATCAAATGCTTGTGGTTGGTTTAAACCTCAGTCCCGTCACATAATCCAAGAACCTCTCGCAGCCCCATGTGGCTGCTAATACTTCTTTCTCAATAGTTGCATACCTCTTCTCTGCGCCCGTGAGTGATCTTGAGGTACAATAAACTGGTCGTCTTTGCCCATATTTTTGAACTTGATACAACACTGTGCCCAAGCCTGTAGATGATGCACCTGCTGCTACAATTGTTGGCAGCTCTGGGTCATAGTGCAATATCATCTCTGGTGATATGAAGAGATTTTAGGTTTTGTCAAAAACATTTTTCTGACCCATGTTTCAGCATCACTGTTAGCCTTAGCTCAACAGCTGCCACAATGGCACATAGATCCCTGTCAAGATTGATCATCCCAAAGAATCTTTGTAATCCTGTGATGTTTTTAGGCTGTGGGAGCTCTCTAATCTCCTTAGTTTTCTGTCGGTTGGCCATGATTCCTGAAGCTTGCAGAGCGTGCCCTAAGAATTTTATCATAGGCTTTGCAAATTCACATTTGCCATTTAATTTCAAACCTGCTTCTTGTTGGACTTTAAAGACTGCTCTCACTCAATGGTCATGTTTTTCCTTTGATGGACCATGTATTAAAATGAAATCCAAATGGCATATTACTCCTTCCGTGCCTTCCAGGGCTTGAGAAATATTCTTTGGAGTATCTCAGGTATAGAAGCAATTTTGAATGGTATCCTGTTAAAACAATAATGTTAACAATAGTTAACAATCTGGGTGCTTTGTCCAAAGGCTGAAAGCCACTGTTAGTATTCAATTTTGTGAAGTGGGTACTTTTTGCTAATTTGTTGAGACTTTCATCCATTGATGCCATCGGCTGGATCTCACACTCGACCCCTGACTTGTTTAATTGAGTCATGCCCACACAGATTCTAACTGAACCTTTAGGCTTTGGTACTGTGACCATTCCAAAACACCACTTCATCGGTATGGTTACTAGAGAGATGACCCCTTGTTGTAACATGTATTCAATCTTGCTCTTGACTTTGTTGAAGAGTGGGTGAGGGATTTTCCTCACTGTGAAGAGACATAAAAGCCTGCATTTTCTGTCCCTGTTAGCATCAGGCCTGAGCGGACAATGTGGCGGGAAGGCCAAAAATTGGTTTCACCCTGTCATGAAACCAGCTTGCGATTATCCACTCCACCCATCAATGGCAGGCCGCATTTCCCACCGCTGCATGTTGGGAGCATCATTTCAATGCAGCTGCTTGCCGGAATCATCTCCCCACATCAAATTTACTGCCCGCATCAATGGGAAAACACACCGGCCCAGAACATATCTTGATAAGTGTGATGTACAGAAGTCAGGACTTACCGTCAGGGCCTTGCTCACATTGCGGACATCCAGCAAGCAGAAGATGCTGGAGCCCGACAGCAACCGAACCCTGGAGAAACATGTGCATTGCATGCTGGGTGGATTCTGATGGACATGGCTCTGCCATGAAGCAGCTCACAGAAGGTGGAAGGTCACCATTGAGGGTCTTCTTTGAGACATCAGTGTCTTGGCCATGGTCTGCTACAGATGATCATTGAGAAGGTGGAGAGGAAGGTCCAGCTGTGAGTGAGAGTGGAAGGTGTACCGGAGGGGGTGTTGGGAGGGGAAGGTCTAGGTTTGACTGGGAGAGGAAGGTGTACCGTTGAGGGCGGAGGTGAGGCTCGGGGGCGGGGGGATGGAATGATGGTGTCTGGGGGGGTGTTGAGGTTTGGAGGGGGGAGTGATGGTGTGGTGGGGGGTGTTGCGTGAGGTTGGGATGGGGAAACAATGGTGTCAGGGGTGCGGTTGGGATGGGGGAACGATGGTGTCGGGGGTGAGGTAGGGACAGAAGAACAATGGTGTCAAGATGAGGTTGGGGGGGTGGTGTCTGGGATTACGGTGGGGGGGGAAGGATGGTGTATTGGGGGAGAATGCGACAAGTGAGGATTTAGGTGTAAATGGGAGGAAGGTGTAAAGGAAGGAGCTCAGAGAGGGGAAGGAGTAGAGAGGGGGAAAAGACTTTGGGGTGAAGAAGGAGTTTGGAGGGGGGCAGGGCATTGGCAGGAGGAAGGAGTCCGTGGGGAAGAAGGGGTTCGGAGGGGGGAAGGAGTCCAGGGGGAGGAAGGAGTAAGGGCGGAGGAAGGAGTAAGCGTGGAGGAAGGAGTAAGTGGGGTGAAGGGTTCTCAAAATTCCCACATTTTTCATATCATCAACAAAGATATGACTTTTGGACTTTTACCTGAAACCAGGCAACGAGAGGAGACAGAATCTGTATTCTTCCCTTTAAAACAATCAACACAAAACTAAAGCCCATCAAAATCTTGCATAAATAATCGCTACTATCTGCGGGGGCAGGAAGACCACAATCAATGCAATTATGTGAACCCATCAATACTCCACACATACAATGACTTTCAGTTCAAAACTAGTTATGGGGCAGGAAGATAATGATAAACATCATGCGAGCCCATTAAAAACAATGAGACATCAATCACCTGGTGAAGCCCACCAAAATCAAACAAAGAACTAACCTTGATTTAGATTGAGATAAGAAATTTAAAAAAAACAGTATAACTAGGCCAGGGGATCTGAAGTGGGCAGTTTTTGGGTGGACACAGAAGGGTGAGCAGTTTGGAAAGCTGACACAGGGCAGTGAGCAGTTGGGAACGGTTTTGCACAGTTTAAACAGGGAGCTGAGCCAAGTGGAGGAAGGAGATCTGGAGGTTTGCAGGCCAGCAGGCAACATCACAGCGAGGGGCACTAGGTGGCAGGCTCAACCGAAGACAACAAGGCTGTAACCGCAGCTCTCCACGAAGATCGACCACCCACAATCGCACCCTCCACCCGACTGAAGAACCTTTGCAGAATCCACATACCAGGACCATGTGGGGATGGCAGGTCCCAGAGGACACAAAGAGCGTACCCCAAAACTGCAACCGGCTTACCTGGCTGGATTTCGAACTATCAAGGAACCTTGGTTGGTGCGCATGATCCCTGACCTCTCCTAGTTCAGTTTAGTTAGGTTTTGGGGGTGGGACAAGGGTAAGGGGATTAATAGTGTGATTTTCCCTCATTATGCCGTTTGTTCCCCATTCTTAACTAAGTGTACTTTGTAGGTCTGTATAATCTCAGTGTAATCCTAATGTTCATTTGTGACTTCAATAAACTCAGTTTTTTTTTCTTGCACCAAAACCAATTGTCTGCTGCACTTTGTCACAAACCCCAAATAAGTCCAAGGTCTAGAACCCAGGGAATGGGAGTGATTCGAACCACTCAGAAGTCAGAAGTGAAGCTGACACACACACCACCACCCCCTACAGGGGAGGGAGGTGTAAGGAGGGGAATGTTCAGGTGATCATGCAAGGGAGGAGCCTATGGAATCGATGAATGCCCCCTGGGGAGCAAAATGCGGCTGGGCATGGTTGGAGGGAATGCTAAGAATGAGAGAGGGCAGAGTGAGGCGGTAGGGTGGGAGGGTGACCGGGCGACGGACTCAGTTGAAGGGATAGCAAGGGTGGTTGGTGGAGACTTGGAGGCAGATGCGGACCCTGGAAGTGGGAAGGAGGAGATTGGGGAGGTCAACATGGATGAGGGTGGGATTCTCAGGGAAATGGGGAATGAGCCTGTTCACCTGGACATCCTGGAAAGAAAAGGGTCCTGGCTGGTAGGTGTCAGTGGGGAGGTGGATGGGGGGGGGGGGGGTCAACAGTGATGAGGGACAGGGAGGGGAAAGGATGTGGAAGCTGAAAACATACTTCACAACAGCCATCTTATAAAATCGAAGTGAGAAGAGCCCTGTGTTGTAGGGGCACAGGTGCTCCACGGGAGTGTGATCAGTGGGTGGGCAGAGATACAGGTCGGCTCAGATGGACAACTGAAAGAGAATCCCAGCCGGTGGTATTGAAAATGCTCAGGACATTGAGATGAGTGTGATGGGTGAAGACTGCGTGCGTGGGAGAATGTTTGCACGAGGCTCCGAAAGGACCTGCCACATACATACTTCTCCCTCCAGAATCACTCATGCCCTTGTGGGCTAGTTGTTTGCAGCTGAACTGCTAGTTCGGGTGGGTGGGGAGTGGGGGTGGTGTGGAAGGCTTGCAAAGTCTCTAAATGAAGCTGAAAGACACTATTACAGTTTATTCGGTGAAAGTGAATATAGTTTCAGATTATAAAGTGACAAAATGTGTTCACTGTGCAACCACTTGTGATCAGAAATTCTTAACTTTTCTAGACCTACCGTTTCTTCTGGCTGCTGCCCTGACATCCACAGCAGGGGTGGAGAGAGCCGTGCAATGGTTGGCCCTGTTGCTTCTGATGAATTCGGCCTGCATCGTCTGGAGGTCTGAGGCCTTGGGGGCCCCGACTTACTTTGGCTCTCCTCCCGTGGGCCAGCAACTCCCTCTGCTGGGGCTAAGGATTAGTTTGAGGGGGTCACAGGCAAAGGGGACTTGGAGGGAGGGAGCAGTCTCTGAGATTTCTGAGTGGATGACCCAGGGGTGTCCAGCTGCCACTCCTCCTCCCTTTGGGTGCCCGAGAGCCCTGACCTGGCTCCTTGAAGGGAAGGAGGAACTTGAGGTATGTTGAGGTGCCCCGCTTCCCTCTTGCGTTGCCACTGCAGGAACTCACCCATTGTTACCTTGATGGAGTGCAGCTCTGCACGCATCTCTTCATTCAGCTAGACCAGGGTCTCCATGGCGTCCGCCATTGTTCCCATGGAGACCTCCATACGCACACATGGGGGCACTCCTCTGACTTGCATGCCACTCTGTTGAGGGTTTCCAACAGCTCTGCATGATGTTCCCCTGCCTTCTGCTGATTCTCCATGATGAGTTGGAAGACTGAATCCAGAGGCTCATCCTCTGACTTGGACATGACAGATGCCTCTTCCCCAGCTGTCCTTCAAGTGCCAGGGAGCTTGGCTGAACCTGCCTCCTCCTGCTGTGGACATGTGACCATGCGGTGACCACCAGATTGTGAACCTGGCCTGCTCTAGATTTAGGTCCCACTGAGGTGTGTGTCTCTGCACTGGTGGAGGGTGTGAGTAAGCGCTGTGACGGGTCGTCCCACTTATTTCCAGCTCCTCAATGGAGGACGTGTCCTCTTGACTGTAGATTAGGGCGTGGTTGAAGCTGAGGATCTGGCTGGTTGAGGGTGTCAGTCACTTGGCAGAGCTCCCTGTGAACAAAAGTAGTGATAATTAGTGCGTGGCAGCAGAGTCAAAAGCAGGAGAGAGAGCATTCACATTTGCATTGAGAGAGGGATGATGTGGTGCAGGATCCTCAGGAGGGTGCTTGCCGCCGACCTCACCGTCTTCGCAGGCATGGTCCACGTCCTCACCAGTCAGCGCGATGGCCAGTCCTCAAAGTGAGCGAGGGGCCTAATGCGGGTCTCCCGGCTGTTGTGAGCCAGCTTTTCCTGCATGAGAACAGATGTAGGGAGATGTAAACAGGACACATGGCACTGTGTGGAATGTTTGTGTGGTGAGCGGAGCCATGGACAGGATGAGGAGCTCCAGAGGGTATGAGCCTGATGGAGATGTGAGGGTGTGTGTGAGAGTTAGTGGTGTTGTTTCTTGAAATGTATGATCCCTGTGGATGTGTGATGGATTTGTGAGTGTGTGAGATAAGAGTGATGAGAAGAGCGACTTATCCTGGCAGAACGAATGAAAGCATTCATCCTCTTTCTTCATTACATGGCTTTTGCAGGTTATTGGCGTTGACCACCACTACCTCCACTTCCCACGCTGGATTGGTGGCTTTGCCTGCTGGCCTTTGTCTAGAGCAGGGGTAGAGGACATTGCAGTGGGCCTTCACTGCATCCAGTAGGAACTTGAGGGAGGTGTCACTTTATCTGAGGGCAGCATGTTTCCTCCCTTTGGCAGCCATTAGATCCCAACAGCTTCCTAACCCTTGAAGAGTGCTAGATCTTTGCAGAGGAGGCTTTTAAATGTGGCACACATTTTACTGAAGGACTAATATTACGGTGGGGTGGGTGAATCAGAGGACACCCGCCAGTGATTAATGAGGCCGGATTGGGATTATAGGGTGTTAAAACCCGCCATAATGGCCAGCAGTAAAGCGTCCTTTTTCCCACCCACTACCACACATAGCGCAAATCTGGGACGATTCCGCCCATAGGTTTAGCATCTGCCTTTGGAATATGTGATATTCTGTTTTCAGCTTTCCTAAGCCTGAGAATAGGGATGGAAATTCATACCTGAACACCTCACTGGACTACTCGCAGCAATTTAATCAACCTTGTAAATAAGCTTCAGCTGTAAACATGTTTCTCTGTTTAGTAATTGTGATTCCTGGTTCTTTATCACATACACGGGTTCCACAATTTCTTTATCCTTGTATCTTAATCTGACCAAGCGTTGGCCTAATACTTTTAATGTAAACCCTCCTGGACCTTGCAACTGACAGAGGATGGTGTCAAGTACATTCTTAAGACATTTTGCTTCATCAGCTAATACTGAAACACCTGTCCCAGTATCTAGCTTGAATTCTGTGGGATGACCATCAACTTCTACTTTAATGCTCCAATAGTTATTTTCTGTTTCTTTAACTTCTCTTAAGAAGGTTATTTGTTTTTGTTGTTATTTTCTCTTTCTTCCTATGATCTATGATCTTCAGGTCTGCGACTATTTTAAAATGTCCGAACTTCCCACAGTTGTGGCAGTTAGCTCCCCCTGCTGGGCATTCTTCTTTTTTCAGTAGGGCTTTCCTGCCACACCGAGAGCATCTCAAGATGGTGGTTGCTGTGCTCTTTCCCAATTTTTGTGGGCTTTTGCTTCACTGTACTTTCTCTTTTTTGTCCAATATATTGAATGGCTTCACTCATTTTTCTCCAAGGGACATCGCTTTCCCCATGAACAACCACTCTGTTCAGCTTCCTCAGCTCAGTCTGTCACATTATTTGCACTGCCTTTGTAAGAGTTAAATCTTCCCTTGTTTGCAAAAGATCTGACAGGGCTTCACCTAAAACCCCAACCACTATGTGATCGCACATTAATTAATCCATGAGGGTCCCATTATCATAATTCTCCGTGAGTCTGTACAGGTCATTTATAAATGAATCCATGGATTCACACAATTTTTGCTTCCTCTTATTAAATTTCACTCACTCGATCAAATGTTTTCAAACACCGGAGTACGAATCCAATGCGCAGAGCATTTCCTCAGAGCTCAAAGCCTCATCGATGCCATGTCTTACAATAGCATCATCTGCTATGGCCCCTACTGCGTAAAGTACTGACCTGATCCTTCTGTTCCTTGTCATGCAAATCTGAAGCTGTTCTGGATCTGGATAGTCTCTTTAATTGTCCCAGCATTGGGCCTGTTGCAAATCTTCCGTGCTTCGGAGTGGTTCTGGGGGTGGCAGTGTTGACTTCATGCTTACCCTAAACTTTGGATTTGTTGCTGCTTCAGTAGTTTGGCTGTTTGACTGTGATCTGTACTCACTGCTATCTGAAGTCCAGTCTGTGTGTCTGCTTGCATTTGCAGCACCCACAATGCTCCATTCTCAGGTGAGTCTTCAATGTTTTTTCTTATTGTCCTTTTTCCAAGGATTTGTAGGTCTTTCAGGTCTGCAGTTTTCTGGGGTCTTTATGTTCTGTTCGCTGCCATCATGTTTTGGATGGTGCATATGGACAGTGGACAGAAACCATCAGCTGCCCCAATGTTTTGTCTTGAATTCGGGTTCTGGATGGGGTTTCTTTTAAGATTTGCCTGTTATCCTAAGACTGCTACTATGGACTGTTACTCATAAAAAAACATTCTTATTTATTTATAGATCTATATAGTCATCAATACTCTACATGAAATTGTACTTCCGCTTCCCACCAGATCGCAGTTTCTTAGTCATGTGACATTGCATCATTGTTACATCAGTAGTTACATCAGTGTCAGGTCCTCCTGATGTTAACCCTTTACTCTACATTCTTGAATTATGTTAATAACCTAGACTTAGATGTGCAGAGCACAATTTCAAAATTTGCAGATGACACAAAACTTGGATGTATTGTGAACTTTGAGGAGGATTCTGATAGACGTCAAGAGGACTCAGACACATGGCAGAATGGACAGTCACATGGCAGATGAAATTTAGTGCAGAGGAGTGGTAGGAAGAAAGAGGAAAGGCAATATAAAATAAAGGGTGCAATTCCAAAGGGGTTGCAGGAGCAGAGGAGGATCTGGGGGGTTATGTGCACAAATTAATGAAAGTGGCGAGTTGGGAAATTGGTGAATAAGACTTCATTCATAGAGACGTAGTGTACAGAAGCAAGGAAGGTGAACTTTAATATTTGACAAGTTCAGCTTTGACTGGAGTATTGTGTCTATTTTAGGAAGGAAATGAAAGCATTGGAGATGGTTCAGAAAAGAGTTATGAGAATGGCTGTGGGAATGAGAGGCTGAAGGTTGAGAGGAGATTTGATGGAGATGTTCAAAATCATGAGGTGCCTGGATAGCGTATATAGGGAGACATTGTTCTCATTCGCGGAAGGGTAGAGAACTAGAGGACATTGATTTAAGGTGATTGGCAAAAGAACATGAAGCGACGTGAGGAAAAGTTTTTATATGCAGCGAGTGGTTCGGATCTGGAATGCACTGCCTGAGAGTGTGGTGGAGGCAGATTCAATTTCAAGAGAGAATTAGATAATTATCAGGAGAGAAAAGAACTGCAGGGCTACTGGAAAAGGCAGGGTAGAGGTGCTAGCTGAGTAACTCTTGCAGAGAGCTGGCATAAACACAATGGGCTGAATGGTCTCCTATGGTATTCCATGATTGCATGATTTTATAATTCTCCGACACCCACCACAGGGAATAATTAGAACCATAGAACATAGCACAGTACAGAAGGAGGTCATTTGGCCCATCCTGTCCATGCCAGCCTGAGGACACACAAGTGCCCTTTCTAATCCCACCTTCTTGCACCCGGCCCATAGCGCTGCAGTTTCAGCACCTCAGATGCAGATCCAGGTATTTTTAAAAGAGTTTAGAGTTCCTGCCTCTACTACCAACTTGGGCAGCGGATTCCAGACATCCACTACCCTCTGCGTAATAAAGTTCTTCCTCATGTCCCCCTACATCTTCTGCTACCTATCTTGAATCTATGTCCCCTGGTTCTAGGATTCTCCATCAAGGGAAACAATTTTTTCCTGTCCACTCTATCTATTCCCCTCATAATTTTGTACAACCCAATCAAGTCACCTCTCAGCCTTCTTTGTTCTAAGGAAAATAAGCCCAACCTATCTAATCTCTCCTCATAGCTACACTTTTCTAACCCTGGCAACATTCTTGTAAACCTCCTCTGCCCTCTCTCCAGAGCTATTATATCCTTCCTGTAATGTGGTGACCAGAACTGCACACAATACTCCAGTTGTAGCCTCACCAGTGTTTTATACAATTCCAACATTATATCTTTACTTTTATATTCTATACCTCTGCCAATGAAGGAAAGCATGCCTTCTTTACAACCTTGTCTACTTGAACTGCCGCCTTGGTGTACTTGTACGCCAAGATCTCTCACTTCATCTACCCATCTTAGTATATTCCTATTTATTGTGTAATCCCTGTAACTGTTTGACCTCCCTAAATGTATGACCTCACACTTCTCTATGTTAAAATCCATCTGCCACTTTACCGCCCATTCCAACAACCCATCTATATCGTTTTGGATATTATGACTATCCTCTACACTTTCCACTACTTGGCCAATCTTTGTGTCATCTTCAAATTTCCCAATCGTGCCCCCACGTTCACGTCCAAATCGTTAATAAATAACACAAACAGCAAGGGTCCCAACACTGAGCCCTGTGGATCATCACTTGAGACAACTTTCCATTTGCAAGGGCATCCATCGACCATTACCCTTTGTTTCCTGTTACAAAGCCAACCTTTTATCCAGTTTGCCACGTTACCCTGAATCTCATGGGCTTTTACTTTCCTGATCAATCTGCCATGTGGGACCTTGTCAAATGCCTTGCTAAAATCCATGTACACAACATCCACTGCACTACCTTCATCAACCCTTCTTGTCACTTCCTCAAAGAATTCAATCAAATTTGTGAGGCAAGACCTTCCTTTAACAAATCCATGCTGACCATCCCTGACTAGTCCATGCCTTTCCACATGACAGTTAATCCTAGGTCTCAGGATTGTTTCTACTAATTTGCTCACCACTGATGTAAGACTAACTGGCCTATAACTGTTTGGCATTTCCTTTGATCCCTTTTTAAATGATGGAACTACGTTTGCATTTCTCCAGTCCTCTGGTACGTCCCCTGTATCTAGTGAAGATGGAAAATCATCCTCAGAGCATCTGCTATCTCCTCCCTGACTTCCTTCAGCAACCTCGGAAACAATCCATCTGGCCCTGGTGACTTATCAACTTTCAAGGATTTCAACCCTTCGAGTACTTCCTCTCTCTTTATGACTATCCTATCCAATATCTCGCAGTGTTCCTCCGGGACTAATATATCCGTGTAAACACGGAGACAAAATATTCATTCAAAACCCTTCCCACAGCCTCTGCATCTACACACAAGTTTCCACCTTCATCTCTGATAAGTCCCACTTTTTCCTTAACTAACCTTTTAGCATTCATTTATTGGTAAAACACCTTTGGGTTATCTTTAACTTTACTTGCTAATCTTTTTTTCATGCCCTCTCTTTGATTTCCTTATTTCCTTTTTTACTTCATCCCTACACGCTATATTTGTCTAGGCTATCTGCAGGGCTTAGCTCTTTGTGCCTATTGTACGCTTTCTTTTTCTGTTTGATCTTCCCTTGTATTACTCTAGACAACTGAGGGGGGTGGGGGGGGGGGTCTAGATTTGGCAGTACCACTCTTATTTTTGTAGGGGACATGTCTACTTTGTACGATTAGGATCTCGCTTTTTAGTGCTTCCCACTGGTTTCCCACTGTTTTATCCTCCAGCAGTGCTGGCCAGACCACCTCAGCCAAGTCCCTTCTCATTTCTGCAAAATCTGCCTTCCCCCAGTTCAAGACTTTTACTCCTGCCTTATCTCTGTCCTTTTCCATGGTAATGCTAAATCTGACTGATTGTGATCACTGTCCCCGATATGGTCGCCAACTGTCACTTCACCCACTTGCCTTCTTCGTTCCCCAAGACTTGGTCTAGAATTGCATCTTCTCTAGTTGGGTTTGTTCCTAATTGGTTGAAAAAAATTTCCTGGACACATTGCATGAATTTTTCTCCCTCAGTGCCCCTTATGTTGTTTGAATCCCAGTTGATATCAGGCCAGTTGAAGTCTCCTACTATTATGGTCCTTTTGTTCTTACAAGCAGAAATTTGCCTACATATTTGTTCTTCTATCTCCCTTTCACTATTTGGGGGTCTGTAGTATGCTCCCAATAATGTGACTGCCCTTTTTTATTTCTAAGCTTAATCCATAAAGCCTTGTTTGTTGACCCATTTAGTATATCGTCCATTCTCACAACTGGAATTGATTCTTTAACCATTAGTGCCAGCCCCCTCCTTTTTTATCTCCTACTCTATTGTGTCTGAAGACTCTATAACCAGGGATGTTAAGCTGCCAGTTTTGTCCCTCCTTTAGCCAGGTCTCCATTATAGCAATGACATCCTGTTGCCATGTGTCTACCTGTGCCCTTAACTCATCTACCTTGTTTGTAATACTCCTTGCATTGAAGTATAAACAGTTTAACCCCATCAATTTCCCTTGCTGGACACTTTGTAAACTTTGCTTCTCCTGCAAGTCCATATCTATCACAATTTCCCTAGCTAATGTTCTACCTCCATTTTTCTGATCTGAATCTGACCTACTTGACCCTACTCCTGGGATCCCATCCCCCTGCCACACTAGTTTGAATATTCCCCAACAGATCTAGCAAAAGCCCCTGCAAGGACACTGGTCCCAGCTCTGCCTGGGTGCAGCCTGTCCGGCTTGTACAGGTCCCACCTTCCCCAGAACTGGTCCCAGTGCCTCAAGAATTGGAACCCCTCCCGGCTACACCATCGCTCCAGCCACATGCTCATTTGGTCTATCCTCTTATTCCTGCTCTCACTAGCACATGGAATTGGGAGTAATCCTGAGATTACTACATTTGAGGTCCTGCATTTGAATTTACCTCTTAACTTCCTGTACTGAGTTTGTATGTCCTCATCCCTTTGCTTACCTATGCCGTTGGTACCAATGTATACCACAACCACTAGCTGTTTACCTTACCTCCCCAGAATGACTTGCAGCCGCTCTGTGACATCCTGGACCCTGGCATCAGGGAGGCAACATACCGTCCTTGATTCACGCTTGCGGCCACAGAAGTGTCTGTTTGTGCCCCTAACTATTGAATCCCCAATCACTATAGCCCTGCCACTTGTTTTCCTCCCACCCCTCTGAGCAGCAGAGCCACCGAGAGTGCCATGAACTTGGCTGAATTATTCTCTACCTACTCTATTAAAGCCTCGCATCATCTTGAAAGCCTCTATTAGCTCACATTTTTACCTTCTGTTCCTGAAAACAATCCTGACTTTTCCAACCTTTCCTCATAACTGAAGTTTGTCACCCTGGTAGCATCCTAGGAAACTCCTCTGTATCCATTCTAAGACCTTTATGTCTTTTCTGAAGTGTGATGCCCAGGATTGTCTACAACATTCCAGGTGAGGCCTAATCAGTAGTTCTAACATAATCTCTTTGCTTGTATAGTCTCTTACTCTATCCATAAACCCAAGTTCCCAAATGCACTTTTTGTACTCAGAAATGCACAAACAAACTATTGCAATTCTTTTCTATCAATCTCCTGTGAGATGCTTTATCAAAGGTTGTATGGCAGCTCAGATCAATAATATGTATTTTGCCTGCTCTCCATTTTAAAATTTAGTCACCTCCTTAAGAAAGTAAAGCATTTTTTTTGGATTAATCTATTATTTATAAATCCATGTCAGCTTTAAGTGAGCAGATTTATCTTTCATAGATGATCTTGATTTTTCTCCTTTATCGTGCTCTGCAGTATTTTTTGTCATTAATATCAAGCTTGACTGCTCAATAATTCTCATAGTCAATGCATTGTTTTTTCTAAAATTATGCAAAAAAATCCATCGCTTTCCAGTTCCCAAGTACTTCCCAAGATTTTATTGATGTTTCTATCAGATCTCCCCAATATTCTCAGATTTTTGCTTCACAGTCTGAATACATTTAATCAGGACACTGAGCCTTTCTTCATAGGAACATAGGAAATAGGAGCAGGAGTAGGCCATTCGGCCCCTTGAGCCTGCTCCACCATTCAATTAGATCATGGCTGATCTTCTACCTCAATGCCATTTTCCTGCATTATCTCCATATCCCTTGATCTCTTTGCTATCTAGAAATCTATCGATCTCTGCATCTTTGCTTCCTCCTCACAGCTCACATTTCTACCTAGTTTTGTGTCATCAACAAATTTGTAAATATTACATTTGGTCCCCACATCCAAATCACTGATATAAAATATGAATCGCTGAGGCTAAAGCACTGACCCTTGTGGTACCCCATTAGTCACAGCGTGCCAACCTGAGAATGACCCATTTATTCCTACTCTCTGTTTTCTCTCCATTATCTCAATCCATGTCAGTTTTTTACCCTGAATCTTATGTGCTCTAATTTTGTTGATTAACCCCTTGTGCAGGACCTTTTCAAAAGTCTGTTAAAAATCCAAATATACCACATTCGCTTGTTTCCCCTTATTTATTTTGACAGTTACATCCTCAAAAAACTCCAACAGGTTTGTTAAACATGACTTCCCTTTCATAGATCCATGTTGACTCTGCCCAATGCTACCATTATTTTCTCATCATTCCGTTATCACATCCTTTATAATAGATTTCTAGCACTTTTCCTACTACTGATGTAAGGCTAACAGGTCTGTAGTTCCCTGTTTTCTCTCTCCCTCCTTTCTTAAATAGTGGGGTTACATTTGCTATCTTCCAATCTGCAGGAACCATTCCAGAATCTATGGAATTTTGAAAGATGATCACCAATGCATCTACTATCTGTACAGCCAGCTCTTTCAAGACTCCAGGATTGTAGATCATCAGGTCCAGTGTTTTATTAATTTACAGTTCATGAGTCTTCAGCTTTTTAATAATAGATTTCCTTTATTAAATAAACAACTAATTTCAAACTTCTAGCATTTATTATTCAGCACACTTCAATCTTGGACTTATATTCCATATTTAAATATTTACGATCCTTCAATGACTTTCCAAACCTGCTTGGCAGATTTGACTTTTTTTCTCTTAGGATGTTGGCATAAGCTATTATGTAGTTATAGGAATGCCTTTGTTGTGTAAACTGTGCTATAATATTGGCCTCAGTGGCATTTGGTCCAGCCTTTATTTGTAGAACAGAGACAGCTTAAGAGTATCTGGTGATATCAGACTCCTCAGCCAACCTGCTGCCACCACATTAGAGGAAATAGTAAGAGGTTTTGTGGCACAGTGGGTAGTGTTCCAGAAGCTCTGGGTTTGAGTCCACCCCAGGGCTTAATGACCACAGAAGGTGTGTTCAGAACATGGCCAAGCAAGTTGATTGTCAACCTGTAAATCCTCCTGATGTGCCTATGACAGGCGGTAAGAGTGGGAGAGTTTCCTGGTCATCCAGAACTGTATGGTAGCTGCAGCGCAACAGCCTCCCCACATTAAAACACTCCACATGCAAACTCTTGTCATGATTCTGTGGCAAATGTCCTCCTTGCTTCGGGAGATTGTGGTAGAGAGAGAGAAGAAATAGTTGTGCTAATTTCTAGGAGGTGTAATAATGATTTACCCCTTAGCTTTTAATACCAAACAGCTTAAACCTAAAATCTAACATTTTTACTCTTTGCTCTGCTGTTGAAGAACTTAATTGATAATAATGATAAAACATTATTTAAATACCTGCTAGATTATTGGAAATGAGGAGCAATATTCATAAGCCAACCGTCCCTTTCTTGGGTATAATCAAAGCAAAACAAAAAGTGGGTCTCAAAGTAAGTGGCTGGTAGGCGGATGCCTACTTGACATGTTTAAGTAATGATCCTAAATGGTATTTAAAACCCTGATGCACTGGACAGAATGCATGCTTCATCATGTGGCACTGGGTTGAGCAGCTGAACCAATTGTCCTGAAAACATTTGAGGGGTGAGGAAGAACAGAAATGCTCCACCAAAAAGATCCTACCAGCTGTTGCTGGTTCCATGATCCTTCCTACTCACCACACCCCGAGATTATCTCTCCCTCCCTCCTTAATGCAACACTGCTGACCTTTCTCTAGGTGAGTCACTGGTTTCTGCAGCTCTCACCTCCAAATGCCCACCCGTCAACAGGCTGTCAAACCTCATTCGGCACCTTGATTGTAAGAAGGCCCAACCTAGCCAAAGGTTCAAACCTCTTGCCAGTGACATCAGGTGGGTATCCCAATAGCTCTGCCCACTACACACCTGGGCAGAACCCGACCCGAACGAGCATAAAAGACGCACGACGATTTTGGGCGAGTGTCCAGATGTTGTCGCATGATATTTCAGTTGGCAGGCAGGCGAGGGAGTCGGCAGCGCGGCAGCCAACAATTAACAGGCCAATAAAGGCCATTAAAGTGATAATTTAAATTAAATTTTTCACTGCCTGTCCAACCTTATGGTTGGCGAGCAGGTGAAAAGGCCAAGTGGCCTTTGGATTTTTTAGGAAACCTTGTCCACGAGTGAGATGAGGGCCAGAAATTTTCGATCGGTGAGCTGGGGGTGGGGCCCGCTCACCGACACGAAAATGACACGGGACAATGTCGGGGGAAACCCCTGATGTCATCCCACCCCATTTAAATATTCAGGAAGGCGCAATCAGCTGTCTGCCCGCCGACTTGCCAATGGCCAACTGAGGCCATTGACAGGATAATTAAGTCAATTAAAGGCCCTGCCTGTTCAACCTTATGGTTGGTGGGCAGGCCAGGAGCCCCAGCGGGCTTCTGAAAAAACATGAAACCTCATCCACTGATGGGATGAGGTTTCATGTCTGTTTTAAAAAACTTTAATAAACTTTATGTGATATTTATTAACATGTCCCATCTCATGTGACATTGTCACATGAGGGGGACATGTTAATAATTTTTTTATTTTTCTATTTTTTAAGTTTATAAAACTATCAGTGCTCTCCCTGAGACAGCATTTAGTCTCAGGGAGCAGTGCGCTCTTTCATGCGCATGCATGAAAGAGCGCACTTTGACGTTTGGGAAATCCCTCCCGCTCCCCTACCCCCGGCACAGGAAGCGCCTCCCGTCAGGCGGCCCACTGGGCAGGCCTTAAGTGGCCCGCCCACTCAAAATGGCGGCGGGGCCCGTTTCGGCGGCATTGATTGGCTGCTCACTCACCGCCGAGCTGGTGGGGCCCACCCACCCATCAAGGGCAAAACTCTGCCCGAGGTTTCCAACAGCAAATAAAAATTAAATAAAAAATTTTAAATTCCAATCATAACATCTCGCTGCTCATGTGACAGAGTCTCATGAGGAGACAGGTTTTTAACATTGCTTAAGTTTTTAATTCTTAATTTTAGAAATCTTCAGCTCCCTGAGGCAGCTTTGTGCCTCAGGGAGCTTTTATTGAGCGCATCCACGTGCAATGCTTCAGGGCTGACCCTCCTCCCGCCCCCACCCCGGCAGCGCTGAGCGCCGCAGCGCGTATTTCATGCTGGATGGCCGTTAATTTCGCCAGCCAGTGTGAAATCATGGTCTGAGCCCAATGTTAGACAGCGGTCAGTTTCCAGGCCGCTCCCGGGCCCACCTGCAGAGTCCACCTGACCACTGGAAAATTCTGGCCCTGATGTGTGCTGATGATAAAAACAAACCTCGTGATTTTTTTTTATCTTGAACAGATTGAGACAAAGGTTGTACAATTACTGGAATGGGTCAACCTGGGATCTCCACGATAGCTCAGTGGATAATTCGCTGTTTGCTGATAGTGAGTTATCTAGAACAGAAAGATCATTCCGTTGTTTTTGCTAAAAATATGCAATAAAAAAGATCACTTTCCAATTCTCAAGTACTTCCCAAGATTTCACTGAACTACTGAACGTTTCTGTCAAAGCTCCCCAATTTTCTCCTACTTATGTTTCACGATCTGAGTGCATTTTATCAGGGCCCAGAGTCTAGAAGTACCATCTAGAAGGACAAGGGCAGCAGATACATGGGAACATCACCACCTGGAAGTTCACCCCAAAGCCATTCACCATCCTGACTAGGAAATACATCATAATTCCTTTGCTGTCACTGGGTCAAAACCTTGGAACTCCTCCCCTAAGAGTGAGGGTGCACCTACACCACATGGACTGCAGCGATTCAAGAAGGCAACTCAACGCCACCTTCTCAGGAATAATTAGGGATGGGCAATAAATGTTGGCCTAGCCAGAGATGCCATGTCTCGTAAATGAATTCTAAAAAATGGGCCTTCAGCTTTTTAATAATTTATTTCCTTTATTGAGTGAACAACTAATTTCAAACTTCTTGCATTTATTATTCAGCATACTTCAGTCTTGGATTAATATTCCATATTTAAATATTTACCATTCTTCAATGACTTTCCAAACTTTTGGGAGCCTAGGTCTGACCAGATGTTGGCCAGAATTTTTCCCATGTCGGGCGGGCTGCCCACGATCGGCTCCACTCTGCGATTTCACGCGAGCGGGCCAATTAAGGCCCACCCTGCGTGGACTGCAAGTGGCAGCGCTCAGTGCTACCTGTGCAGACGGGGGGAGGGGCAGCTCGCGTGTGCATGCAAAAGAGCGCTTCAATCTCCCTGAGGCGCGCAGGAAAAATGAAAAAAACATGTCCCCTCATGTGACTGTCACACAAGCTGGGACATGTTTTTAATTCAAAATTAAAGTTTTTAGTTAATGTTTATTTGTTTTAGGAAACCTCACCCACAGGTGTTTGAGGTTTCCTAAAAAAATGTAAAGGCCCCTTGGCCTTTTTGCCAACCATAAGGTTAGACGGGCAGCATTAATTTGATTTAGGCCTTTCAATTATCAGCAGGTGCACAGCTGACGCTGGCACGCGCCCGCCGAACGAAGTATCACATGAGTGCGCGATGATGTTAGGACGCAAGCCCAACATCATCGCGCGTCATATTACACTCAGGCCTGTTGGGTGTGCATCTGCACGCCAGACGTAAAATTCTGCTCATTGGGTTGGGCAATTTCTCAGGCATCTCTGCTAGCTGCTTAAAACAGTGGTTAGGCCCCTTACATGTGCAAATGAGCATCCTGGTGCCTGTTTTAGGATCCTGTTGCCAATATTCAATATTGCTTGCAATCTCCAGAAAAGTGTAAGTTTAAAATGAAATTGAGCATAATTGTTGCGGGGAGCAGGAGTGCTTAACTGTACTCTTATCACTTCCCCTTGCCCCCACTTGCCACTCCAAACCACCCCCATGGGACTTAGCTGCTGGAAAGGCAAGTGACACAAATTTATTTCCGCAAATGGATGAGCTGCCTGTGAAGGTGTGCCAGCTCGTTCGATTAATATTTACGAGCATGCTTCGCCCTCATTTTAGACTGGCCTCCTAGCTGAAACATGTGGTGTGACCAAATAACCACATTCACTTTCAAAACAAGGTGATAATGGTTTATACTCCCTCAGGTCTGTTGCCCAACTGATCTCAGCCAAAGCTATGGTAGAAAACAATTGTTTGCTTGAACTCACAAGATTGAAGGGAACAGAAATTAATCAGGGTTCCTACTCTTCATAATAAAAACAGAAAGTGCTGGAAATACTCAGCAGGTCTGGCAGAATATGTGGAGAGAGAAACATATTTAACATTTTGAGTCAAATATGATTCTTCAAAACTGAAGGAAGGTAGAAATGTGATGGGTTTTATGCCTTTGAAATGGGGGAAGGGGAGGAAGTAAAAAAGGAAAGGTCTGGGATAGGGTAGGGGGTGGGAGAGATTCAATGATAAAGATGTCATGGAACAAAATGCAAAGTAAGTGTTAATAGTTGTAGTGAAGAGACAAAGCATTTGTGCAGAGTTAGTGTAAATACCAGAATATTGAACAGAATCACAGTGCAGAAGAGGCCCTTCAGCCCATCGAGTCTGCACTGACACATGAGAAACACCTGACCTACCTACCTAATCCCATTTACCAGCACTTGACAAACAGCCTTGAATGTTATTACATGCCAAGTGCTCATCCAGGTACTTTTTAAAGGATGTGAGGCAACCCGACTCCACCACCCTCCCAGGCAGTGCATTCCAGACCCTCACCACCCTCTGGGTAAAAATGTTTTTCCTCACATCCCCCCTAAACCTCCTGCCCCTCAGCTTGAACTTATGCCCTCTTGTGACTGACCCTTCAACTAAGGGGAACAGCTACTCTTTATCCACCCTGTTCATGCCCCTCATAATCTTGTACACCTCGATCAGGTCGCCCCTCAGTCTTCTGTGCTCCAACAAAAACAACCCAAGTCTACCCAACCTTTCTTCATAACTTAAATGTTTCATCCCAGGCAACATCCTGGTGAATCTCCTCTGCACCCCCTCCAGTGCAATCACATCCTTCCTATAATGTGGAGACCAGAACTGCACACAGTACTCCAGCAGTGGCCTCACCAAGGTTCTATACAACTCCAACATGACCTCCCTACTTTTGTAATCTATGCCTCGATTGATAAAGGTAAGTGTCCCAAATACCTTTTTCACCACCTTACTAACATGCCCCTCTGTCTTCAGAGGTCTATGGATACACACGCCAAGGTCTCTTTGTTCCTCAGAACTTCCTAGTGTCATGCCATTCATTGAATACTTCCTTGTCACCTCACACTTTTCAGGGTTAATTTCCATCTGCCACTTATCTGCCCATTTGACCATCCCATCTATATCTTCCTGTAGCCCAAGACACTTAACCTCACTGTTAATCCCCTGGCCAATCTTTGTGTCATCTGTCCAAACACTCTGTCCAAAAGCAAAACGTGAAAAACCAGATTCAAACCGGCACAATGCAAAAATAATCAGAATCAAAATGGGGGACAGAGTTCATGGTCTGAAATTGTTCAATGAAAATTGCATGAGAGCAAGTTGATTAATTGCAACCAAAGGCTTGGGGTCATGCTTGTGGACTGAGTGGAGGCACATAGCCATGCGGTCATCCAATCTGCATTTGGTCTCCCCAGTATAGAGGAGACTGCATTGTGAGCAGCAAATATATAATACTAAATTGAAAAAAAAGTATGTAAGTCGCTGCTTCACCTGGAAGGAATATTTGTGTCCTTGGATGGTGAGGAGAGCGGATATAAAAGGGCAGGGTGTTATACCTCCTGTGATTGCTGAGAAGGTGCCATGGGAAGGGGATGAGGTGATTGAGGAGTGGATCAGGGTGCTGTGGAGGGAACAGTCCCTTCGACAGGGGAGAGGAGAGGAAGATGTGTTTGGTAGTGGCATCATGCTGGAAGTGGTAGAAATGATGGAGGATGATCCTTTGAATGTGGAGGCTGGTGGGTTGGAAAGTAAGGAAAGGAGAACCTAATTGCAGTTCTGGGAGGGAGGGAAGGTGAGGGCAGAAGTGCAGGAAGTGGGTTGGACATGGTTGAAAGCCCTGTCAACCACAGTGGTGGTGTGGGGGTGGGGG
The DNA here is from genome assembly GCF_017639515.1 of Carcharodon carcharias. Classification (NCBI taxonomy): domain Eukaryota; kingdom Metazoa; phylum Chordata; class Chondrichthyes; order Lamniformes; family Lamnidae; genus Carcharodon; species Carcharodon carcharias. The sequence goes on from NC_054486.1 coordinate 51,327,861, forward strand.
TGGTGGGTGGAATCCTTGGTTGAGCAAAAGGGAAGACAAATCAGAAGCGCTGTCGTGGAAGGGAGCATCATCAGAGCAGATGCAGTGGAGATGGAGAAACTGGGAGAATGGAATGGAGTCCTTACAGGAGGCAGAGTGTGAGGAAGTGTGGTCGAGGTAGCTTTGGGAGTTGGTGCACTTATGCGACTTGAATAGTGAACTCTGTTTCTCTCTCTACAGATGCTGCCAGACCTGCTGAGCATTTCTAGCTCTTTCTGTTTTCATTTCAGATTTCCAGCATCCACTGAACTCCTGCTTGTAGCTACACCTACCGGGGGTCTGTTGTCATGTTGTGTCACACTTGTCTGTCTTGCGCCATCCACTATTACTCATCTGCAACTGCTCCATGACATCCATCAACCAACTAAGTAGGATTTTGCTTTCACCTTAGTCTGTAATTCACTGCCACTCTCTTCCAGGAATGCCTACCTCTCCAACGGGATTTCCGTTTGTCTCTTTCACCTTGCTCACCTTCACTGCTTTCCATTTCCCTTCTGATGTTTGATAAGGTTTCTACAAAAACTTGCGTTCACAACCACATCTCCTTCCTCAGCAACTGTCTCCACTCTGACTTGTCCCACATGGGTTCCAACTGAAGAGTCATACTTCATATTTCGAATACACCCAGGATTACAGGTATCTCCGGGATAATGTTTCTCGGACTGCTGTTGTCGCCGCATCCTGAGACCCACACTCTGGATGTGTGGTAGCACATGGCTCTATCCCGACTTCTTTCTCTAGCAGCACCGACTCACTCTATCACAAAGCTGTCCTAGTCCACAGGTTCATTTCATCATTCGATTCATCTGCGCCTTTAACAAAAAAAAAATTCTCTTCCTTTCAGCTGTTAAAGAACACAAGCTCCAACAACCCACAATTACCAACGCCCCTCCAGATCTTTCTTTCCCTTCACTCCCCTCTGACTCCATCTCTTCTTCTAATCCCATCTCTTGCCTTGTATTCAAAATACCCTCCAACAGTCCCCTTTCTGAGGCTTAATGACCTATAAGTAGCAAAGGACTCAGTTTTATCCCGTTATGCCCTCACCTCAATGGATTTCAAGCTCAACATAATGTTGAGCTCTTCTTCCATCACCTTTACCTCCATGCTCATTTTTTGACCAAAAGTGCTCTCCATGACCAGTGGACCCTTTCCTCCGGTCTCCAGCTGGGCCCCTCCCTCTGGCCTCTTACCCATTCTTTTCTTTGAGAACTACTGGCGTGACTCAGCCATCATAATTTCTCTGCTCCCCTCACTCACACTAACATGTTTCCCTCTGAACTTGCTGACTCCGTTATCTCAGGTCTAACCGTAATATTGTTATCAAACCTGTTGTTGTCTGCTGTACCGGCCTCTACCTTGCAAAGGCTGAGCACCAACCCACTGACACTTCTTCCTAACTCCCAATAGACTTGACCTCACCACCGAACATCAAGTCATTGTTTCCAGGACTGACACTGACACCATTTCCTCTGGACGTCTTCCCTCCACAGCCTCCCATCCTCCCCCCAAACCCAAAAAGTCTGCTTCTGCCTCCTTCCCAAAATTCACAAACAGGACTGTCCTGGTAGAGCCATTATTTAGCCTGTTCCTGCCCCACTGAACTTATTTCTTCCTATCTTGTGTTTAATTTTCTCCCCTTGTCCATTCTCTTCCAACTTATCTGTGACTCTCCTAAAGCCACAGCCACAATCTGTAACTTCTTGGCCTGGCATATCCCCACCCTACCATTAACACCAAGCCAGGGAACCAATGAAGAGTGCAGCAGGGCATGTCATGAGCAGCACCAGGCATACCTAAAAGTGAGGTGTCGACTGGGGGAAGCTACAACACAGGACTACCTGCATACCAAACAGCATAAGCAGCAAGTGATAGAAAGAGCTTAGTGATTTCACAACCAACGGATCAGATCTAAGATCTGCAGTCTTGCCACATCCAGTCGTGAATCCTGGTGGACAATTATACAACTCACTGGAGGAGGAGGCTCAACAAATATCTCCATCCTCAATGATGGGGGAGCCCAGAACATCAATGCAAAATATAAAGCTAAAGCATTTGCTTTAATCTTCAGCCAGAAGTGCGAGTGGATGATCCATCTCAGCCTCCTCTGGAGGTCCCCAACATCACAAATGCCTGGGATACATAGGCTCACAAAGCAGAATGATATGGCAGCATTGCAGGGCAGCTATTTAGGCAAAAATACCCAGAGTGTGACAGGAAGGGACAGGGTGCCCAAACATTAAAAAAAGCAGCAAATAGGGTAAAAGGGGGTAAAAATGATAAAAAGGTAAAATTAATGGCTCTTTACTTAAATGCACGTAGTATTCAGAACAAAAGAAATGAATTAATGGCACAAATAGAGGTTAATGGATATGATTTTATAGCCATTACGGAGACTTGGTTACAAGGAGATCAAAGCTGAGAACTAAATATTCAGGGGATGCAACTTCTCAAAAGGACAGGCAGGAAGGAAAGGGTGGTGGGGTAGCCTTGTTAGTACGAGATGGAATAAGTACAATAGCAAGAAAGGATCTTGTATCAGTATTGTATCTTGTAGAGTCCATATGGGTGGAGGTAAAAAATAACAAGGGGAAGAAGACACTGGTGGGAGTAGTCTATAGGCGTCCTAACAGTAGCTATGCTGTAGGACAGAGAATAAATCAGGGCATAATGAGGGCGTATTAAAAAGGCAATACATTAATCATGGGCAACTTTAATCTTCATGTAGATTGGGAAAATCAAATTGGCAGAGGTAGCCACGAGCAAGAATTCATAGAGTGTATTTGGGACAGTTTCCTAGAACAATATGTTGTGGGTCTAACCAGGGATCAGGCTATTTTGGATCTGGTAATGTTTAATGAGGCAGGTTTAATAAATGATCTCAGAGCAAAAGATCCCCTAGAAAACAGTGACCATAACATGGTAGAATTTAGCATTCAGTTTGAGAGAGAGAAACTTGGGTTGGAAACAACTGTGCTAAACTTAAATAAGGGTAATTACAAAGGAATAAGGGCAGAGTTGGCTGGAGCGGACTGGGAAAGGAGTTTAGCTGAAAAGACAGTTGCTGAACAATGGCAGACATTTAAGAAAATAGTTCATGACTCACAATAAAGATAAATCCCAGTGAGAAAGAAGGATTCAAGGAAGGGCATAAACCAACCATGGTTAACCAAGGAAGTTAAGTAGTGTATCGAATTGAAAGAAAAAACATACAATGTGACAAAGATTAGTGGTAAGCCAGAGGATTGGGGAAGTTTTGAAAACCTCCAGAAGTTGACCAAAAAATTAATTCAGTGGGAGAGAATAAACTTTGAGGATAAACTAGCAAGTAATATAAAAATGGACAGTAAAAGCTTCTTTAAATATATAAAAAGGAAGACAGAGACCAAAGTGAACATAGACCCCTTACAGAATGAGGCTGGGGAAATAATAATGGGGAACCAGGAAATGGCAGAGGAGTTGAATAAATACTTCATGGTAGAAGACACTAATAGCATTCCAAGACTAAATAATCAAGGGCAAAAGATGAGGAGGAAATAAATACAATAACTATCACTAGAGAAATGGTATTGGGGAAATGAATGGGGCTAAGGGCTAATATGTTCCCTGGACCTGATGGGTTGCATCCTAGGATATTAAAGGAAGTAGCTACAGAGATAGTGACTGCACTGGTAGTAATCTTACAAGAATCCTTAGATTCTGGATAAGTCCCAGAGGATTGGAAAACTGCCAATATAACACCCTTATTCAAAAAGGGAGGGAGCCAAAAGACAGGTAACTATAGGCCAGTTAACTTAACATCCGTCACGGGGAAATGTTAGAGTCTATTAGAAAGGATGTAACAGCAGAGCATTTAGAAATGCATATTATAATCAAGCAGAGCCAGCATGGCTTCATGAAGAGGAAATCATGCCTGACAAATTTATTAGAATTCTTTGAGGAAGTAACAAGCAGCATAGATAAAGGGAAACCAAAATATATTTGGATTACCACACATAAAGCTACTTAATAAAATAAGAGCTCATGGTGTTGGGGATAGTATATTAGCATGGATAGAGGATTGGCTAACTATTAGAAGGCAGAGAGTTGGGATAAGGGGAGCATTTTCAGGACTGCAACCTGTAACTAGTGGAGTGCAACAGCGATCAGTGCTGGGGCCACAATTATTTACAATGACTAGGATGAGGGAAGTGAATGTACTATCGCCAAGTTTGCGGATTACACAAAAATAGGTGGGAAGGCAAGTGGTGAGGATGACACAACGAGTCAGCAGAGGGATATAGACAGGCTAAGTGAGTGGGCAAAAACTTGGCAGATGGAATATAATGTGGGAAAATGTGACATCATAAACTTTGGCAGGAAGAATAGAAGAGCTGAATATTATTTAAAAGGAGAAAGACTACAGAAAGCTGCAGCATAGAGGGATTTGGGGGTTGTTGTGCATGACTCCCAAAAAGCTAACATACAAGTTCAACAGTTAATAGGGAAGGCAAATGGAATGTTGGCCTTTATTTCAAAGGGAATGGAATATAAAAATAGGGAAGTCATGCTAAAATGAAACAAGACACTAGTTAGACCACACCTAGAATACTGTGAATGATTTTGTTCCCCTTATCTAAGCAAAGATGTACTGGTATTGGAGGCAGTCCAGAGAAGGTTCACTATTTTGATCCCAGGTGTGGAGGGATTTTCTGATGAGGAGAGGTTGAGTATGTTGGGCCTGTATTCATTGGAGTATAGAAGGGGGCTGTGTGGGGAGGGGGGCAGGAGTGCGAAACTGATCAGCGCCCCTGATCGGGTACGCGTGGCCATTTTATGTGGGCGGGCCAATTAAAGCCCACCAAGCGTGACGCACGCCCAGAAGCGCTGAGCACTCCATGTGCGGGGGGTAATTCTTAACAGCTTTAATGACTTTCTTAAGGACCTTAATAGGCCTTTGACAGTTCGGTGGGTGAGCAGCTGATGCTGCTGCGCACTCGCCGAACTTCAATCTAAAAGACACGTGGTGATGTTGGGACGCCCGCCCGACATCACCGCGCGTCATTTTAAGTGTTGGCGAGTGGGCCCCACCCCTGCTTGCTGACAGGAAAATTAGTCCCACAGGGTTATTAGGGGGCTTGACAGGGTAGATACTGAGAAGTTGTTTTCCCTTGTGGGAGAGTCTAGGGCCAGAGGGAATAATCTTAGAGGAAGGGGTTGCCCACTTAAAACAGAGATGAGAGTGAATTTCTTCTTTCAGAAGGTAGTTAATCTATGGAATTCTTTACCATAGAGGTTGTAGAGGCTGGGTCATTAAATATATTCAAGACGGAGATAGACAGATTTTTAATCAGTAAGGGAATCAAAGGTTATGGGGAAAAGGCAGGAAAGTGGAGTTGAAGATTATCAGATCAGCCATGATCGCATTGAATGGCGGAATAGACTTGATGGGCCAAATGGCCTACTTCTGCTCCTACGTCTTATGGTCTTTTGATCAATCTTCAGCCAATTCAATTCACTCCTCATGATATCAAAAAATGGCTGAAGGCACTGGATACTGCAAAGGCTACGGGCCCTGATAATATTCCAGCAATAGTACTGAAGACTTGTGCTCCAGAATTTGTCATGCCCCTAGCCAAGCTGTTCCAGTACGGCTATAACACTGGCATCCACCCGGCTATTTGGAAAGTTGCCCAGGTATGTCCTGTATACAAAACTCAGGGCAAATCCAACCCGGCCAATTACTGCCCCATCAGTCTACTCTCGATCACCAGTAAAGTGATGGAAGGAGTCATCAACAGTGGAATCAAGAGGCATTTACTTAACAATAACCTGCTCACTGACGCTCAGTTTAGGTTCCGCCGGGAACATTCAGCTCCTGACCTCGTTACAGCCTTGGTTCAAACATGGACAAAAGGGCTGAACTCCAGAGGTGAGTTGAAAATGACTGCCTGAGTGTGACATAAACTCTCCACTGTTTGGAGTCATACCTAGAACAAACTAAAATGGTTGTGGTTGTTGGAGGTCAATCATCTCAGTTCCAGGGCATCACTGCAGCAGGTCCTCAGGGTAGTGCTCTAGGCCCAACCTTCAGCTGTTTCATCAACGACCTTCCTTACATCATAAGGTCAGAAGTGGGGATGTTCGCTGATGATTGTACAATGTTCAGCACCATTCATCACTCCTCAGATACTGAAACAGTCCATCTCCAAATGCAACAAAACCTGGACAATATCCAGGCTTGGGCTGACAAGTGGCAAGTAATGCCACACATGTGACAGGCAATGACCATCTCCAACAAGAGAGAACCTAACCATTGCCCCTTGACATTCAGTGGCATTATCATCACTGAATTCCCCACTGTCAACATCCTGGGGTGACCATTGACCAAAAATTGAACTGGATTAGCCATATAAATACTGTGGCTACAAGAGCAGGATAAGGTTAGGAATCCTGTGGTGACTAACTCACCTACTGACTTCCCAAACCCTGTCCACCATCTACAAGGCACAAGTCAGGAGTGTGATGGAATACTCTCCGCTTGCCTCGTTGAGTCCAAGAAGCTTGACACCATCCAGGACAAAGTAGCCCACTTCGTTGGGACCCCATCTACAAGCATTCACTTTCTCCACCATCAAAGCACAGTGGCAGCAGTGTGTACCATATACAAGATGCACTCGAAGAACTCATCAAGGCTCCTTAGATAGCACCTTTCAAACCCACGACTGCTTCCATCTAAAAAGACAAGGGCAGTAGACACAGGGGTCTTAAAGTAAGTGACAGCAGAGGTAATGGTTGTATTGGCTATAATATTCCAAAATTCCCAGGGTTCTGGAAAGGTTCCAGTGGATTGAAAAAATACTAATATAACACCCTTATTCAAAAAGTGGGGCGAGGCAGAAAGTAGGAAACCATGGGCCAATTAGTTTAACACCTGTCATTGGGAAATTGTTGGAATCCGTTATTAAGTAAGTAGTAATGGGGCATTTGGAAAGTCAAAATGCAATCCATCAGAGTCAGCATGGTTTTATGAAGAGTAAATCATGTTTGACTAATTTGCTAGAGTTCTTTGAAGATGTGACAAGCAAAGCGGATAATGGGGATCCTGTAGATGTAGTACATCTGGACTTCCAGAAGGCCTTTGATAAGGTGCTGCACAAAAGATTAATCCACAAGATAAGATCACATGGAGTTAGGGGTAATGTATTAGCTTGGATAGAGGATTGACTAACCAACAGAAAGCAGAGAGTTGGGATAAATGGGTCTTTATCTGGATGGTAAGCTGTAACTTAGTGGGATGCCACAACGTTCGGTCTTTGGGCTCCAACTACTTACAATTTATATTAATAACTTGGATTCAGGGATAGAAGGTACTATAGCTAAATTTGCATATGACACCAAAATAGGTGGGAAAGTAAGTTGCAATGAAGAAATAAGAAATAAGAAATTTACAAATGGATATGGACAGGTTAGGTGAATGGGCCAAAATTTGGCAGATGGAGTTTAATGTGGATAAGTGTGAGGTTATCCATTTTAGTCAGAAGAATAAAAAGGCGACTCATTATTTAAATGGAAAGAAACTCCAGAATGCTTCAGTGCAGAGGGATCTGGGTGTCCTCATGCATGAATCACTGAAAGCTAGTATGCAGGTACAACAGGTAATAAGGAAGGCAAATGGAATTTTGGAATTTATTGCTAAAGGAATAGAGTATAAAAATAGGGAAGTGTTGTTGCAACTGTACAATGCATTGGTGAGACCTCACCTGGAGTACTGTGCACAGTTTTGGTCCCCTTACTTGAGGGAGGATGTAGCTGCATTGGAGGCAGTTCAGAGGAGGTTCACTAGATTGATTCCAGAGATGTGGGGCTTGTCTTATGAGGAGAGTTTGAGCAGTTTAGGCCTATACTCACTAGAGTTTAGAAGGACAGGAGGAGGTCTAATTGAAGTATATAAGATGCTAAAGCAGATGGACAAAGTAGACGTGGAGTGGGTGTTTCCCCTTCTGGGGCATTCTAGAATGAGAGGCCATAGTTTTATGCTAAGGGGGAGATTAGGAGGAATTACTTTTCTCAAAGGGTCGTGAATCTGTGGAATTCAATACCTCAGAGTGCAGTGGATGCCGGGACGCTGAATAAATTTAAGGAGGAGATAGACAGATTTTTAATTAGTAAAGGGGTGAAAGGTCATAGGGAGAGAGAGGGAAATTGGAGTTGAAGCTGAAATGAGATCAGCCATGATCATATTGAATGGCTGGGCAGGCTCGAGGGGCTCAATTGCCTTCTCCTACTCCTAGTTCTTATGTTGTTATGGAAACACCACCACCTGGAAGTTCCTCTCCAAGTCACTCACCATTCTGACTTTGAAATATATCACTGTTCCTTCACTGTCACTGGGTTAAAATCCTGAAACTGCCTCCCTAATAACACTGTGGTGTACATACATCACATGGACTGCAGTGGTTCAAGAAGGCAGATCACCACCACCTTCTCAAGGGCAATTGGGGGTGGGCAATAAATGCTGCCCTAGCCAGCGACATCCACGTTCCATGAATGAATAAAAAAAAGTCTCAGAGTTCTGCAGTCTGTCCCTAAATAATATGCTACTTTTCTATTCTTCCTGCCAAAGTGGACAAGTTCGCATTTTCCCACATTATACTCCATGTGCCAAATTTTTGCCCACTCATTTAACCTATCTATGCCCCTTTGCCGACTCTTTATGCCCTCTTCACAACTTACTTTCCTATCTATCTTTGTGTCATCAGCAAATTTAGGTCCCATCAACCGAGTCATTGATACAGATTGTAAATAGTTGAGGCCACAACACTGATCCCTGTGGCACTCCACTAGTTATAACTTGCCAACCCGAAAATGACCCATTTATTGCTCCTGTCTGATTCCTGTTAGTTAACCAATCCTCTATCCATGCTAATTAATATGTCATCTCCTACACCATGAACTCTTATATTGTTTAGTAACTTTTGATGTGGCACCTTGTGAAATGCCTTCTAAGTATGCCACCTCCCCAGGTTCCCCTTTATCCACATTGCTTGTTACTTTCTCAAAGAACTCTAATATGTTAGTCAAACACAATTTCCCTTTCACAAAACCATGTTGAATCTGCATGATTTCATTGAGATGTTCTTAGTGCCCTGTTATAACCTCCTTAATAATAGATTCCAGCATTTTCCCTATGACAGATGTTAAGTTAACTGGCCTGTTGTTTCCTACTTTCTGTTCCCTCCTTTCTTTAATAGAGGAGTTACATTTGCTATTTTCCAATTTGATGGGATCATTCCAGAATCTACGGAATTTTGGAAAATAACAACCATATACAGACACATGTTGAGTGAAGAAGCAGATAGGCTTGGCTTTGATGATGGCAATCATAGCTGAATAGACTCACTTTGTGTGCCATCACGAGCCTTGATTCAACAGTGTTGAAATCTGGGTACTCATTTAAATAAATTAGGCAAAAAGCCTAATTAGGCAGAATTCACAGAGATCTGTGAGCTGTAAATTTGGAAAATCTTTGAAGACCTTACATTGAAAATGCAGGAGTCCTATCATACCACTTAGGCAGCCTTATGGAAATGAGTTCCATTCTGAAATCCGCTTTCTCATCTGTTCACTCTTTCAGTTCAATATGTATATAATTGACACTGCCGAGATTTGCTACTCTACCTTTCGGAGTTTGAATCTGAAGGTTGTAATTCACAGTTCAGTATTTATTTCAAGTTCTATTTTGATTTCTTGTCATACAGTGTGTCTGCATTATCTTCAGTACATAACCTTATGCTGGTATTTGCAGCTACATATTTGCATTACAAGGCTCCTTTTGTAGATACTGTTTTTTAAATCAGAACTGGCACATCAGTAGTAACCACAAAATTGGGCATAAGAATTCCACTGAGTCTTGCAATGCCAATTCGAGGAATAGGGAGTTCATGCAAAGGGGACAAAGGCAACTACAATTGTACTTCATTTTGGTACCTACTTGGTCTTTTCCCAAGGGTTGAGCCTTCAGAATAGGCATACCTACTTGGGAGATGTCTAAAGAGATCATGGTCTATAAACCTGACTGCGTAACACCTGCATTTTGCCACTAACTGTCCTACTGACCACTAATATAGTGGGCAGCAAATAGATGCATTTATCCTGCCTTAAGTGTATCACGCCACATCAAATTGGTAACGGAACAAATAGGTGTCCAGGAACATCAACTGAAACAGGCATTATGCCCTTTGCATATCTAGGTAAGGGACCTAACAACTATTTGGGGCTCCACTTCAAGATTGGTGTTCCCTGAGAACATTAGAACTGCCAAATACCTAAAAAGTAAGTTATTCGAATTTACCTATCTGAAAATGGAGCCCAGCAGAGCAGAATCACTCCTCGCAACCTCACATTTAAAGAAAATTTACTCCTGACTTGATTCCTTTCCTCCAATCTCTGGCTTCTGAACATGGATGTTGGCCTCCTATCCTCTTCTCCACACCAGCCATAGCTTCACATACCTGAGTATCCAGGGCCACAAGAATTCAGCAGCTGTTTCTTCTTCTGCTCCAGGTAGCACCTTCAATTATTTGAGGGTTGCCGAACCATGGCTTAGCTGTGATTTTGCTGCGGAACAGGAGAAGGATGCAGGCCCAATTCTACCTCAGCTGGAATGGGCAATGAACCCCGTGCTGTTGTTGTTCTTCATGCTAGCTATCTAGGCAACTGAACTAACTTGCTCCCACCCAAACCCTAACTCCCAAGCATCTCTGTTTAGATCATCTGAAAATGCTTTATTAAGAAATAAATGTCCTTCCATTTATATACTATTTTTATGACCTCAGAGTGTCCCAAAATTCTTTACAGCCAATTTTTGAACTTTTGAAGTTTATGTTTTTATGCAGAAAAATGCAACAGCTAATTCATGTACAGCAAGGTCCCATAAATAGAATTGAGATACATTATCAGGTGATCTGCTTTTGGTAGGGTTAGGGTTAGATTGAGGCATAAATGTTGGCCAGGCTGCTAAGAGAACTCTGTTCTTTTCAAAAACATGCAATGGCCAGATGGGATCGGGGGGTGGCACTTCTGGCAGTGCAGCACTGCATTTGTACTTCAGTGCAGTGTCAACCTAGGTTATGTTCTCAAATCTCTAGAGTGGACCTTTAAAACTAATGGAGTAGTTTTGAAGTGCAGTCACTGATGTTAGATAGGCATCTTTTATTATTGTGTGTAGAAAGTCCAGAAAATGTTGTTTGCTTTAGTGAGGAAGTGCTATGTGGTCCTCAAAGAGCTGTATTCTTTGAGAAGATAGTTTCCAGTGGAATCCACATAGCATAGAGTTCATGTGTGATTACAGTGTAGGCAGTAATGGTTCATATACAGACTGTATCACAGTTCAGAGGAGCTTAGTTTTAGTTAATTATCTATTTGTTCAGCATACACAAAATGAAAGCTGATGGTACCGCAGTATGGTGTGCTTTTAAATTCTTGGTGTTAAACATTCCATTATGCATTCATACTGCAGGAGTGTTTAGAACATTATCTTACATTCCCAGGCCTTCATTTTTTGGAGTTGTGGATGTGTGAAATTTTGTGATGTGTTCCTGGTGGACAGGCAATGTCTATGGAAGTTATTTATATGGGCTTCCTGAGGCATTTGATGAAGCCCTCATAAGAGACTGTTACCTAAAGTTGAAGTTCATGGAGCTGCTGACCTAATTAGGAAATTGTATGAATGAAATGTGGCAGAGAGTAGGGATAATGGGCAAATGCTTTAATTGGCAGGATCTGACTAGTGCAAGGATCTGTGTTGGGTGCTCAGCTATTCACTGTATTCATTTATGACCTAGATGATGGGGTAGAAGGCCACATTTCCAAATTTGCTAATGACACAAAGGTAGGAAGCAGTGTGGATGAAAATGTAAAATTAGAAACAGATATTGATAGATAAAGTGAATGGGTAAAAATGTAGCAAATGGATTTCAGTGTAGGCATATGTGAGGCCACTCACTTGGAACCTAAATAGGATAGAGTAGGGTACGTTCTAAATGGTGAAAAACTAGAAAACGTAGAGGTCCAAAGAGAGTTATGGGTCCATGTACACAGATCATTAAAATATCATGAATAGGCACAAAAAATAAGCAACATGTCTCATGGAATGTTGGCCTTTAACTTTGCAGGACTATATTACAAGGGAGTAAAAGTCATGCTTCAGCTATACAAAACCCTTGTTAGAGCACACCTGGAGTACTGTGAGTATTCCTGATTATCGCACTTTAGGGAGAATTATTGACCATGGAGGGAGTGCAGTGTAGATTTACTAGAATGATACCTGGACTCCAAGCGTTAAATTATAAGGGGAGATTAAACAAGCAGTAGAAGAATAAGGAGTAATTTGATTGAGGTTTTCATGTAATTAAGGGGAACAGATATAATTGATCAGAAGAAACTATTTCCACTAATTGGGGAGTCTAGAACCGGAGGGAATAGTCAGAAAATTTGAGGCAGGCCTTTCAGGGATGAAATAAGGAAACTCTCCCTCATGCAAAGTGTGGTGAAGTTTTGAACTCTCTTTTGTAAATGACAATTGATGCTAGGCTAATTATTAATTTTACAACTGAGATTAATGGGGCGGAATTTAAGGGGTGACGGGGTTTCCCACCCTGCTACCGGTCGCCCCGCAGCCATCCAACACTCTGAGGAGTGTTAATTGGCTGGAGGCGAGGCTTCTACTCCCCACTCAGGAGGAAGTCCCATCTGAGAGAGCTGCCGGCCTCTCTGTAGAAGCAGTGGCCACTGCTGAGACTACAAGCAATCCCCAGATTCTAGGTTCCGAAGCAAGAATGTAGGTAATGCAAATGTGAAATTGTTCATTTTGGCAGGAAGGATAAAAAAAAGCTTATTATCTAAACGGTGAGAGATTGTAGAGCTGAGATTCAGAGGGATCTGGGTGTCCTCGTGCATGAATCACAAAAGGTTAGTATGCAGGTAAAGCAGGTAACTAGGAAATCTAATAGAATGTTATCATTTATTGCGAGGGTGTTATGTTCCTTCTGTTGGGTCGTTTTGCTTGCGAACATGGTTACATGCCTATCTACTGGTGGGTGAGTTGGTAAACAATAGACTGCAGACACAGAGACCATTGCAAGATGAAGCACATGCTGTTTACTTACACAAGTAACAGAGTGCTAACACATGTGTGCTTCTCCAATCAGATCTTATTCTAAACTACAGATTAACATTGTTGCCATGCTACACAGCTATTGGGTAATGCAATCACGTGATCAATCTGCTCACATTCTCTCAAAGGTGTATTTGCACCTCAGGTTACTACATCCCTTCCCTTTTACTTGAAAGTACAATTTACAATCTTTACAACATATCAACTATTACATAAATAAACTATTAATAAATTTAGTCTTTCTGGAGGCTTCTTCAATTGTGTTGAATGTTGTAGTTCTACGACTTTGGATGGTTTATCTGAGGCCTCCTCTCAGGAGTTATCTGTCCACTAGGCTCCCTATTAGGAACCTATAAGTTTGTTTCTTTGACTCTCTCAGGCTCAATGGATCCTACAGGTATTTCCAAACCAAGTGGAGTCCCTTCTGCCTGTGGTGTAGACTCCAACGGGAAGGTTTCCACCCTTTTTTGGACCTAATTGCATGCATTCTTGCTGCCCTTCCCCTCCAGGTTCAACAATATGAAGGTCAGCTGTCAGGAAGGTTCTCAAAATCAGGATGTTGGGCAAGGCTAAATTCAACATGATATGATTAGCTTCCTGTTGTGTAAAAAAAAAATTCGGGGCCTTGTTAGTAATTCTGCTTTTCTTCCTATGTGTCTTCTTTTGATGGGTTTTCTTCTTGGCAGTGCTGGCTTTAATCTTGGCTTCCTCTTCAATTTCCCTATTGGTCAGACTAGGCTCAGCTATGAGCTCAACTTGAGTGAGCTCAGTGGTTGAGTTTTCCAGCATTTCCTCATCTGTCAGCTCCTTTGAAAACACAGGGGTCTCTATTTTTAAAGCTTCTTGGCCTGCACATGGCTGATTCTTCAGCTCTTCCATTTCTTTTTTATATTTGTTAGTTGTCTCCTGGAGAATTAAGCATTGTTGTGTTTTCTCGGCTCATTTATTCTTCATCTCTGTCACAGATATGCTGAATTCTTTCTGTTCTTCTTCATACCTTTTTAGTGGCACAATTTGGGATCTCAGTAATCTCTCAAGATTAATTTCTCTGAACCAGTTTCTTCCGAGGTGACTGGGTGTTCTGCTTGCTATCACTATTAAGGGTAGATTAGCACACTGATTTCCATACTGTTCTGGAACCTTGAGTATTCCTCTTACTCATATGTCTTCACCAGTATACATCTTTAATTTAGCATCTGAATTTTCCAAATTTAATGAGTGGCCTCCTCCATTCAGATATTTGAATGTATTTTCACCTATAACTATTGTGGATGGCTCTGTTTTATCCATTTTTCAGTTGTGTAGTGAGTAAATATCTGACTCTGTTTCTTCTGGTTCATCTATTATGTGGATTTCATGATTTCTACTCTTTGCTTAAAGTTTTGTCTTAATCTGTCTTTACAATATTGCATAATGTGCCCATTATGGTGGCAGTAGAAACACTCGATTCTTTTCAATTGTCGTTCGCTTGCAGGGAACGACAATTCTGGTTCAATTTCTGATGTTATTATTGTGGGTTTTCTCTGTTAAACCATTGCTTTTTGCTGGTCTGTTAATGGTGGCAGTTTCCCAACTTTCCACAGAGCCTTGTGCTTCTGCACCATTTCTAACCAGTGCTTCCTTCCCAACGCGAAGGATGGCGCCATTTTGTGCTCCCTTGATTGCTTCTGAATCCCTGACTCTCCATTGCGAGCGCCAAAGTCAGCACCTTGCTGAAGTCTAAATTTGTTTCTGACAACAATGTTTTTTGAATAGCATCTTCGTTAATCCCACATGCTAATCGGTCTCTTAACATGTTATTGAAAGATGTCCCAAACTCACAGTGCTCTGTTAGATGTTTTAAGGCTGCTACATAGTAAGCGACTGTCTCTGCAGGGGCGTGACACCTTGAATTAAATTTAAAACACTGCATTGTTACTGAGGGTTTTGGCTGAAAGTGGCTTTTCACAAGATTTACCAACTCATCAAAGCCCTTGGAATCTGGGGCGTTGGGGGCCGATATGTTTTACTGCCACATGTCGCTAAGAGGATTGCTCGCCTCTTCTCCTCCCCGATATGCCGTTGGCCAAAAAGAAGAATGCAAGGCATTCGATATAATGTGACCATTCATCAGTGGTCTGATCAAATCGTTTGATACGTCCAAACTGTGGCAAACTGGAGGGCGATAGCTCTGATGACTGTGATGAGGGCTGTACTTAAAATTGCCTTGCAAGGTACGGTTGATTTACTCCTGTTGAATTTCCGCGGCTTTCTTTGGTGTTATCGACAGGTTGTGTTTTGACTTGTTTCCTATTTTTATCCTTCTATCGGGTTGCTTTGCTCGTGAACACGGTTGCACACCTATCTACTGGTGAGTGAGTTAGTAAACGCAGAGACCAATGTAAGATGAAGCACATGCTGTTAATGAACACAAGCCACAGAGCACTAACTCATGTGTGCTTCGCCAAACAGACCCTATGCTAAACTACTGATTAACATTGTGGCCTGCGCTACACAGCAATTGGATAATGCAACATGTGTTCAATATGCTCACATTCTCTTAAAGGTATATTGCACCTCAGGTTACCACAGGAGGGAAACTGATTAAAACAGTAGGGAGGTTATGCTTCAGTTGTACAGAGCATTGGTGAGACCACATCTGGAGTGTTATGTACAGGACAGGTCTCCTTATTTAAAGAAAGATGTAGAGGCATTAGAAGCATCTTAGAGATGGTTTACTAGACTAATAACAGGAATAGGCAGGTTGTCTCATGAGGAAAGGCTGGACAGGTTAGGCTTGTATCTACTGGAATTTGGAAGAGTAAGAGGTGACTTAATTGAAACCCTTAAGATCCTGAGGGGTCTTGACAGAGTAGATGTGGAGAGGATGTTTCCACTTGTGGGAGAATCTAGAACTAGGGGTCACTTTAAAAATAAGGGGTTGATCATTTAAGACCAGAGATGAGGAGAATTTTTTTTTCTCTCAGAGGGTAGTGAGTCTTTGGAACTCTCTTCCTCAAAAGGGGGTGGAAGCAAAGTCTTTGAATATTTTTAAGGTAGAGCTAGATAGATTCTTGATTAACAAGGGGGTGAAAGATTATCAGGGGTAGGCAGGAATGTGGGGTTGAGGTTACATTCGGATCAGCCATGACCTTATTGAATGGCGGAGTAGGCTCGAGGGGCTAAGTGGCCTACTCTTGCTCCTAATTCGTATGTTAGCATGTAAGTGTGGGAGATGCCTCAGTGGGGATGGAAGGGAGGCCCAGAGGTCGTGGGGGAAGAGGGTTTGGGAAGGAGCATGTGGGCGGGGTTCTTAGGTGGGTCGCCTGATGTGGAAAGGGGGCTAGTGATGGATGTGCATTTACCCCCTTCCAATCTGAGGCCCAAGCAAGGTTACCTGCTGGGCTTCCCCAGCATCCCTGGCCTCTTCCCATTGGTCTTTAAATTGAGGCTGGGCAGGAATCGGCCCTTAAGTGCTCATTAATTCTAAACATTTTCTACCTTGCTACTTATTTAGGAAACAGTGTAAATAATCCACTCTTTATCCTTTCAGAGTTTTGAAGACAATTGTTGGATCTTATATCAACTTTATCTTCTCCACCCTATACACTTCTGGTTTGTCATACCTATCATGAGAACTTTATCCTTCATCCATCCTATATCTGTGTTGTACTTTTTTTACATGGCTGCCATATCCTTTCTATAATGGGATGTTCAAAACTGTAAGTAATATTCAAATTACAGCCTAACTGTTGATTCATCATCAACTCCTTATTTTTGTAATCATTAACCCTGTATATAAACTCCAGAATCCCATTTGTCCCCTTTATTGCCTTTTCACCTGCAATCCCAGTATTATAGGTGTGTGCATCAGCATCTCTAGATCTGTTTTTCGACATTTCTGTCGTGGGGTAGAATGGTTATACCATTTATATCCATAATATGTAACAAAACAGAATACCAATACACTTAGGGCCACATAGGCTGCTGCCTGTGTACTGAGATGGAAATAAATATTTCTAAATGTTTCATTTTAAGAATGTGGAACTCAGCATTTCTGAGCTATAATAATAGCTGGAGAATTCTGTGGGAAAATTGCAGTTTTATTAAGAGCTTCATGCCAGCAGAAATTAAAGTTAAAATTGGATAGTAGCTCATAATTGCTTGCAAATTTGTTCTTGGTAGATGGACAGTGCCCCTCCCTATCACTGGTGCTGGATCAGCAAGTGAACAGGAAAGAGGGCATTGAACAATAACCAACACACAATGTAAGGAAAGGGTTAATAAGAGTAGTAGCAGAATTCTGCTCTGACTTGGGGTATTTTGATTTTGTGGTAATATTAACTGTTGACCTTTATTTGTTAAGTAAGGTATTATGATTCTTACATTGTAGTAGCTTGAAATAATCCATTGATGCTATAATTATATGGCTACACAGCAATTCCAAGATTGTGACCACTGAACATTTGAACAGAGACTGAGGCTTCCAACATAGGCAGTTTAAACCTGCTTGTGTGACTTACCTGATAAAGGTTGTGTCGTAATTGGGTAAGCTAGTTGAAAGCGTGTCAGTGTATGAATGCCAAGCCAGTCATCTGACAGATGAGAAAACCTATGCAAAAAATTACCTTTTTAGTTAAAGTTTATGCTGAAGTCTGGCCGCTGCTAAGGGATTAATGGAAACACAAGCTTATGGTCAATATATTCACATGGGTGAACTAACAATTAAATGTAAAAGGAAAGAAATGAGCAATAAGAGAACAAAAGTAAGGAGGGTAACTGATCTTGTTAACTGATTAGAAAAGGTGCTCATAAGTCAGGGTGCAGTGCTGCTTCAGTTGTTGGCAGTCATTGGTCCCTTGTTAATTCCTCCTTATATGGAGTTGATTTTTAACTTTTGGTATTACCATGTAATGTACGTATTGATTGTAACAGGAGTTAGAGGAAGAGAATATTCTGAAATGAAAAGCCCTTGGTTTATTCAATCCAGTGTTGCTCTAACTTTGGCAGGAATGCACCAAAAGGCTTCAAACCCAGAGATGTCCAGGAGTTTCCTTTGATCTTTGTTACAGTGGAGCCTTTGCCGACTGCTATGACACAGGTGGATTGGAAATGGCTTCATGTATTACAGTTGTGTAGCCCAAGATGAGTTTGTGCTGTGACACTAAAAAAAAGTAATCATTTAAAAAAATACTTATTTCACTGTCAGCAAGAGGTGGCAGAAGTAGTCAGTGTAGAACAGACTTAACGGACTTTAGCATTGTACCTAAGGCACTTTTTCCATGCATTTCCTGTAAGGATGATAGATGTATAATTCTCTCCTTTACCTATCATCCCACCTGTGTCATTAACTGAGGGGAAACCTGCACTCTTCACAAGGAATCTCTGGAATAAATAATGGGAAGATATTTCCCGCCGTAGGGGGGGAAGCACAGGATTGGGCGCGTGCAGGCGCACCTCCAATCGGTGCCTCCGATTTGGGGGGTGCCGCCATTTTAAGTGAGCGGGCCAATTAAGGCCCGCCCAGCATGACATCTGCCAGGAAACGCTATGTGCTCCCTGTGGGGTCTGGAGGTGGGGGATTCCCTGAGCTGGGAGTGTGTTCTTTTGCGCATGCGCGTGGAAGAGCGGACTCATCTCCCTGAGGCCAAGCGTTGCCTCAGGGAGATCGGCGCCAAATTCAAAAATGGTCAATGCACAAAATTAAAAATTCCCTGACTTTTCCCCTCATGTGACACTGTCACATGAGTTGGGACATGTCCATCACTTTCATTCAAACTTTTATCAAATTTTTGAAAACCTACATAAAACCTCATCCCACCTGTGGATGAGGTTTCATGCTTTCTCTGAAGTCCGCTAGGGCGCCTGGCCTGCCCGCCAACCTTAAGGTTGGACGGGCAGGTCCATTAACTAGCTCAATTACTTTTTAAATGGCCTCAGTAGGTCCTTGGCACACAGCTGATTCGACTGCGCCCCCACCGACCTGAAAGTTGAAATGAGGCGGGGTGGTGTTGGGAGTTCCACCCAACATCATCCTGCGTCATTTTACACGTTGGTGAGTGGGCCCCACCCCCTGCTCGCCGACCTCAATATCTTGCCCAATGTATCTTGTTTATTCCATAGCACTGTCGAAACACATGTTGCCTGCTACAATAGCTTGTGTTGCCTTAAAGGGAGCCAGCAAGCATTATAACCACAGGATGGATGTGGAGCTGGGTAAAGTGAGGTGTAATTTGCACTCAGGTTCCTTCATCACTGTCTTCATCACTGTCACTGCAGAAAGAAAGATTATACATAACTGTAGTCAAAGAAAAGCAGCTAAAGAAGAAGCCTCCTGTTTTCAAATTCTGATACGTACAAGGAGGAAGCTTTGCTGTACCTTACAATAGCTGTGGCAGATGTGGAGGTAGGAGGTGAAGTGCCAAGAGCAGTTTGCTAAAAAGACAGGGCAAAGGAGAACACAGTTAGTTTCAGCTTCAGGTGAATTATCAAAGTGTATAAATTGGTATTGCCTCGGCTGCAATTTCTTGAAAGAGACTTGTGACTGTTTCCACAATTATGAGAGATTTTGTATTTTTAACATTCCAAGGCATGGTTTGGAGGAGGAGGACAGTCAGCCAGAGGAACAGTCGGGCGCTTTAAGCTATGCATCTCCTGCCCCATCCTCACCAATTCTACCACAGCAACAGGCTCTAGCATCAGCCCGAACTACCCACTTGGGAGGAAAAGATTAGAAAGTCAGACAGGTTTTCACAGAGTAAAGTATCAATGACTTTGAAAATCTAGGGAGTGGAACATAGGAATAGGAGTAGACCACAAGTTAGGGGTCGCCCATTTAAGACTGAGATGAGGAGAATTTTTTTTCTTTCAGTGGGTTGTTAGTCTGTGGAATTCTCTGTCCCAGAGAGCAATGAATGCTGGATGTTGAATATATTTAAGGCTGAGTTATATAGATTTTTGATCGACAAGGGAGTCAAGGGTTATGGGGGGAGGGGTGGGTGTGGACATACAGGAAAGTGGAGGCCACAATCTAAGCAGCAATGAGGTTATTGTATGGTACAGCAGGCTTGAGAGGTTGAATGGCCTAATCCAGCTCCTAATTTCTGTTGTATTCAGCTCCTCAAGTCAGGTCCATTATACATGTAGGTCATGGTTGACCTGTATTTTAACTTCATTTATTCACCATAGTTCCATATCCTTTAACACCTTGCCTAATAAAAAATCTATCAGTCTCAACTTTGAAATTCTCAGTTGACCTAGCCTCGACAGCTTTTTGGAGAAGAGAATTCCTGGATTTTGAATACTGTACGATGACGTATTTCCTGACATCAAGAAACTTAGGAATTAGATCCCAGGGACCCAGTCTCAAAAGAACAATTCTATAGGGACATTGACCTCATGTGCCATTGGGGAGATGGTCTTAATACCTACGGTTGAGATAATGAATAAATGAGAGCAGCCCACTACATGCACTTAGTAGAATGATGCAATGCCATGTATGAAAATTGCAAACCTGCCATGCAGAAGACTCTGGAGAATGCCCAGTCTATGAAATTTATGCAGCAATGGTGGCAGGAGGAATTTGAAGTGTAGCAGCTACTACTGCTTCAGGGATGCTTTTAAATTTGACACACACTTTCAAAGGGATTCCATCTCTTATTTGGACTATTCAATCTGTTGTCCCACCAGCCAATAGCTTGCCTGGCCAGCAGAAGTGGGCTGATTTTAACTCGGTGAAATCAGTATGACCAGGGGATTTATGCATTCAAAATGGGGTGGGTAGACTTATGGCTCATTTAACAGTGATGCTTAGGCTGCTGCCAATTTTATGTGGGTGTATTGCTGGATGACAGAAGTTCCTGCTTGTTTCAGGCAGTAGGTATTGTTAATATACGAATCGCAGTTTTATGACGTGCATAATATTCCAATTAAATTTTAGAATCCCCCTCACCCCCTCTTCAGAATCCACCTGCAGGACTTACCTTCTCCGACCTTGGGCCACCCAATTTGCACCGGCTTAAATGTAACGCTCTGTATTAATTGCCGCCTATAGCTTGCCATACTAATTAAATGAGATCTGGGCCTCAAAATGTCTCCTGATTCTTTGTGGCTGGAATGGACAGCTGGCTAACCCACTCCACTAATCTGCTGCCCAAGAGTTTAAATCCACTCCCTTCTGTCTCACAAGAATCATCATGAGCCTACTTCCAAAAGGCCCTCTCCAATGTCAGTACATTAGGAGCTTCATACCTGGACCCAACATTCCATGATCTTGCTACCATAAGAATAATTCTCTCTTCTTGGCATTCAATGGCATTACCATAACTGAATCCGCCACCATTCCCATCCTGGGGATTACCATTGACCAGAAACTGAACTAGACCAGCAATATAAGTACTGTGGCGAAAAGAGCAGGTCAGGCACTGGGAATTTTATGATGATTAACTCACCTGCTGAATTTCCAAAGTCTGTCCACCATCTACAAGGCACAAGTCAGGAGGTGAATGAATACTCCCCATTTACCAGGGGTAGTGCAGTTCCAACAACATTCAAGGAGCTCGACACCATCTAAGACAAAGCAGCCTGTTTGATCAGCACCCAATCGACCACCTTCAACTTTCATTCCACCACTGGTATACAGTGCAGCAGTATGCAGCATGTACAGGACGCACTGCAACAACTTGTCAAGTCTCCTTTGACAGCATCTTCCAAGACTGCAACCTCTAACACCAGGAAGGGCAAGGGCAGCAAACACATGGGAACACCACCACCTTCAGGTTCTCCTCCAAGCCATGCACTCATCCTGACTTGGAATTATTTCGCAGTCCATTCACTGTCGCTTGGTCCAAAACCTGGAACTCCCTTCCTAACAGCACTATTTCAGTAGCAGCATTAATTTCTCTTTTTAATGCCCCACCCCCCAGCTGCCTCATTAAGACCCGTGTTGCAAAATTCGTCTATATCTTGCCACCAGTGTAGAGTAACAGCAGTGTATACTGTACAAATTGAATTGCAGTAACTTGCCAAACTTACTTTAACAGCATCTTCCAAACCCTCAAAGGTTGAGAAATGGGTGACTGATTTTTTTAAATTCTTTCATGGGATGTGAGCATTGTTGGCAAGGTCAACATTTGTTATCCATTCCTCATTTTCCTTGAAAAGATGGTAGTGAGCTGCCTTCTTGAACCACTCCATGTGCTGTAGGTACACCCATTGTCCTGTTAGCAAGGGACTTCCAGGTTTTTAATCCAGCAACAGTGAAGGAACAATAATAGTTCCAAGGTAGCATGATGTCTGGCATGGAGCAGAACTTGCAGGTGGTGGTGTTCCCATGCACCTGAAGCCCTTGTTCTTCTCAGTGGTAGGGGTAATGGGTTTGGAAGGTGCTGTCAAAGGAGCCTTGGTGAGTTGGTGCAGTGCATCTTATAGGTGGTACACACTGCTGCCACTGTGTGCAGGTAGCAAGATACAGGTGTCTTTTGCAGCACAGGTCTTAATAAGGCAGTTGGGGACAGTAGGATGAGAAAACTAATCATCGGGCATGGGTTTTTATTGCCATCTTCTTCAGCGACAGATAATTGTAATCCTATCTGTATTATACATTATGCAGCACACAGTAAGATCGCTAGTCATCCTGGAGACTTTTCTGGATGTTACTCCAATATTCCAATAGATTTGCCCAAGTACCTAAAAGAAGATTTCAGAATTCTATGGTTTACTTTATCACAGTCTTGTAGTCCCAAGGGCTTCATTACATCTGTTCTCCCCTTTTAATTGCAGATGCTGTACTGGAATTCTTAGCCCTTACTCCAGGGGATATCTCTGTTTATCAGTCAACCAACATGATATATAGTTTTGAGCCCTCAGTGGATTGTCATGTGATGAAAATATATGTGATGAGGTGATTGACATCATACACTAGCTGAATATTGATAGAATTATTTTTCCTAATAGTTACATTGATGGGGCTGTCACATAAGGATTTGAAGGCAACAGGTATTCCACCAATTTCTCCCTGCATTTGTGACCCTCCTAGTCTGTAGAATTTAACAGCTTGCAAAAAACATGTCACATAAAATATTCACTATTATATACACAGGAACATCAATATTAACTGCAATGGGTTATTGGGTAAATATGTGGTATGTAAATACTGAACCATTGAGATTATGAAGGATTCCAGTTCATTTCTGTTCCCTTCTGGGTTGGCTGATCTCATGCAGGGATAGTTGTATGCTAAAAATGGAAATATTCCCCCATAGCCCCTACTCTTGATCACTCATCCTACTGGAAAGTGTGTACCAGGTGGGATTTCCAGTCAGCTATGGGGTCAGGATTGAAGGCATGCTCTCTGCAATCTTGCATACTGGATGTCATGCTGGATTGACGCCATGTTCTCGACCCTGAGCTATTTTTAAAGAGAGGGGTTTGGGTTGGAATGGGAGCTAACCACCTGCAAGTGGATTGAGGGCATTTAAGGGACCAAGAATGCCCTCTTTCTCATGCCGACTGGGATTTCCAGTGGCATATACGCTTTGCACGGCTGAGACATGGCCAATGCATCAAAGTGGCCTCATGGTGGGAAAGGGCGGCCATGTTTAATTCCATAAGGGAACCCCATCCACTCGTAAACCATGATGGCTGCCAGACTAAAGCTACAGATGTTATCCATCCTGTAAAGCAGTTGCCCCTCCACGATCACAGTCAGGGAGCTATGACCATTTAAAATTTTTAAAAATCTGATCTTTTCTTCATAGGGAGCCTCTTTATTGAGGTGCCCTAACTCTCTCCAATATGAATGAGCAGCTCCCACCTTGGCTGGTGCAGATGCTGATCTGTCAGTGCTAGAGGGTTTCTCATTGGCTCGCTCGCCTTGGAAGCCCGTCTACCATCCTTAATTGGAGGCTGATCCTGCTCCTTGGCCATTAATTGACTGACACTTTCAAAATTGAGTCTGTTATATCAAGAATATCCTGTGTGGAGTTGGGATCCGGAACTGCTCCTGACATGAAGTTCCCAACCCCTGAATGGAAGTCCCATCCCATGTGTGTGCATTGAGAAGAAGGCTGCAAGGTTCTGCTGAATCGAGCTTTCCTTATGCAGACATGAACTGTTGCCTGACTAAAGTGGCAAATGTCATCTGATGTTGCCTGGAAAGATATAGTAAGAACATAAGAACATAAGAAATAGGAGTAGGAGTAGTCCATTTGTCCCCTCAAGCCATCCCCCCCATTCAATAAGATCATGGCTGATCTGCCCCAGGCCTCAACTCCTCTTTCATGTCAGCTCCTTATAGCCCTCAACTCCCCGATATTTCAAAAATCTACCTACATCCTCTTTAAATACTTTTAGTGATCTAGCCTCCACAACTCTCTGAGGTAGGGAATTCCAGACATTCACTAGTCTCTGAGAGAAGCAATTCCTTCACATCTTAGCTTTAAATGAGTGTCCCCTTATTCTGTAACTATGTCCCCTAATTCGAGATTCCCCCAATAGTGGGAACATCTTCTCAACATCTACCCTGTCAATCCCCCTCAGAAACTTGTACGTTTCAATAAGATCACCCCTCATTCTTCCAAACTCTAATGAATAAAGGCCTAACATGTTTAGCCATCCTCGATGTCAACCCCTTCATCCCAGGAATCAGCCTAGTGAATCTCTTTTGAATTGCCTCCAGTGCCAGTATATCCTTTCTTTAAAAAGGAGAAGCAAAACTGTACACAGTGCTCCAGGTGTGGCCTCACCAATACCCTGTACAGTTGTAACAAGACTTCCCTATTTTTAAACTTCAACCCCCTAGCAATATAGGCCAAAATTCCATTTGCCTTCTTAATTACTTGCTACACCTGCATACTAACTTTTTGTGTTTCAAACACAAGAACACCCAGATCCCTCTGTGATGCACTTTTTTGAAGCCTTTTGCTTTTTCCTACCAAAGTGCATGACCTCGCATTTTCCTACATTAAACTCCATCTGCCAAGTTTTTGCCCACTCACTCAAGCTGTCTATATCCCCTTGTAGATTCCTTATGTCCTCATCACAACATGCCCTCCCATCTGTTTTTATATCATCAGCAAATTTGGATACATTACACTTTGCCCCCTCCTCCAAGTCATTAATATAGATAGTAAATAATTGAGGCCCTAGGACTGATCCTTGTGGCACTTCACTATTTACATCTTTCCAACCTGAAAAAGACCCAAAGAGACCTGATTCTTTGTCTTCTGTGTTTAACCAATCCTCAATCCATGCTAATACATTACCCCCAATTCCATAATACCCAATATCTTGTGCAATAACCTTTTATGTAGCACTTATTGAATGCCTTCTGGAAATCCAAATACACTACATCTACTGGTTCCCCTTTATCAATTCTGCTTGTTATATCCTCAAAGAACTCAAGCAAATTTGTCAAACATGATTTCACTTTCACAAAACCATGTTGTCTCTGATTGCGTTAAGCTTTTCTAAATGTCCTGCTATTTATTCCTTAATAATAGACTTAATAGTGGCAAAGAAACCTCAAGTAAGTTGTCACTTTCTCTGCAACAGATCATTCTGTTCTCTTTATTGAAACACATGTATTCAACATCAGCTGGCATAAATCTAATAGCCTCCAAGAGGAAAGATAGTCTTCCGTGGCACAGGCAGACAGAAAATTCTAAGACCTCCTGGACCTATAAGCTCAATGAGATATGTATTGATGTGTGAGAAACCTGCATCTTCTATGAAGACTCACTCTAAGGGCTGGGTTTTCAGTGAGCCAAAATGGTGGGCAGGTCCCGCTTCCAGGATTCCTGACCCCATTCCTAGGCTTTCCAATTTTCAGGAGTGCCTTTTCAAGGCTTAGGCTGGTTCAGGTCATGAGCCTGAACCCTGCACTCCTGACCTGGCTGGCTCCATTGCAGGGGTATGCATGCTCTAGTCTGTGGCAATTTTCATGGAGTTGGGCCGACGTTTCAAAAAAATTGTTGTTCACGGCACCTCAGAAGTCCTCCTCGGGTCTCCTTTCCAAGGTATGTACCCACTAATCCCTTATGGCCCTTCATGTCCTCTAGGCCAAGCTATTTCCAAAGTCATTTCCAAGCCCATTCACCCACTTTACACGGTATAGAAACAATGAACCCTATAGCAGAAATAGAATGTGTTAAAAAAGAGTTTTAAAAAAGTCATTCATTATAACTTTCCACTTTTTTTAAAAAAACACTCCTTTTTACTACAGGCCAATAAAACTTTTGATCATCCAGACCCTTTAATGCATCAATAGCTGAAGCAGCAAGCAGTTAAAACCTCCTTATTTTGTATAAATAAATATTGTGAAACTGACAGCTTAGATCAGAGGACCAGAGCTGTCAATCATGCAGTGTTTTCCCAGGACTGTGGTGTTTTGGTACTCTAATAGATTTGTGGGCTCTCAGCCAAGAATACATAATGAGATTTGGCTGAGATCTCAGAAATCCATTAGCCTGTTTAAACAGTTGAGCCCCAGGAAAACACTGTTTGATTGACAGCTCTGGCTCTTTGATCTATGCTGTCAACTTCATCATGTTTATTTATATAAGATAAAAAGTTTCAAGTTCTTACTGTTTCAGCTATTGATGCTTTAAAGGGTCTGGATGATTGACACTTTTATTGGGCTGTTGTATAAAGAAGAAAGTGGAAAGTTATCATTGAATGACTGTTTTGTTTTAAACTTTGTTCCATACATCCTACCGTCACTGTTGGGTTCATTGGTTCTGTACAGTATATTGTGGATAAATGGGCTTGGAAGTTCAATAACTTGGCATGAGGGCATGAGGGGCCATAGTGGTTGGGGGCGCAGCATGAAATGGCATGGATGGGGCATGGGAGTGTGTGGGTGTAAGCAGGTGTGAGGAATGAGGGCTGGGGGTTCTTTCTGTATTCTTTATAACTGGCGTAAAGTTCCACATCACCCATGGTGGTGTTTTTAAACAACACTGCCTCCACACTTGTCAGTCCCTGGATTGACTGGCCTGACTGCAGCCGACACCTGCGCCCCACAATGAAAATCCCATCCTTGTGGGTGATTTCTCCCGAGGAGTGTAGGCCAAGCCAGGATTTTCCTGACTCCCACTACTCAGCTCAAGAATGAAAGTACAGCCCTAATTTCCTATACTATAGCTTCTTCCATTTCCACATCCTCCTCATATACATCATACAGGAAGTGAGGGGTTCCCATGGGAAATCCTCAATCCAAAATGTAAAATTCCAGTACCAACTTCAAATGGGAGGAGAACTATATTGTGAGTGAAATTCCATTGCTCAAAGACAAACAAATTACTGTTCTAGCAATGTTTGAGAAATCTGTAAAAGTTTCATCAAATACGGCCTCATTTTTTCCATTTTCAGGGATTCTGCTGTGTCACTCATACCACCACTTATAGAGTGACAGCGTTTCCTGTGATGGATTAAAAGCAGCAATTTGCGAAAATTGTGCAACACACTTGAAAATCTATCTGTCCCATTTACATGTGGCAATGTGAGTTGAGGACAGACGAGTATTGATACTGGTAGGCTTTTCAGAGCTAAATTTTGTTAGTCTTTTTTGGGTAGGACTATGTAAGTCATGTGCAACTTTGCCTCTATTTAGTTTCTGAAAACAGAGGGTTTTGCATAAGGAAAATCTAGGCCTAAGTCTGTTCAATGTATCCAACACTTGAATACTGTTCCCATGTTCAAAGAGTTCTAATAGCATCCCTCTTGCACTCTCAGGCAGGATATAAAAATGACTTGTCACCTGAGATAATCCCTCCCTCAAATCTAGCCTTCAATCTTGCTCTGCATCAAAACTTTTCTTGTCTATCTCTATTAATACTAAAATGAATATTCCTTTCTCACTCTTTTTAGATTTCACATATAAAATTCTATATGCTCTTCCTTGTTCCTGTGGTTTCTCAGTACAAAAGTGTATTTAATGTTTTTGTAACTTGTACATTTAAATTTCATTAGTGCTGCAGTATTGCTTTTTGGTAACCTTAATTATTGTACTGTACATTTTAGAACTTCATGTGCCTGGACCCTTGAACACAATATTACTTCCTAAATGGATGATAAGTCAGAGCATATAGGTGAATTCTGAATATACACTGCTGGCAGTGTTCAAGATAAGAATTTAAACCAAGGGCAGCTAAGACCCAGATGTTCCTCAAAGACTGCTCCATAAAATGTAGGGTAATACTCCAGTGCAAAACTGAGGGAGTGCTGCCCTGTCAGAGGTGCTATCTTTCAGATAAGGCATTAAACTGAATCTGTAACTCCTCCCAGGTTGGGAGAAGGCAAATATTTTACAGTTCTATAGAAACAACAAATCACAAAAAATACTTCACATAAAATGTGAGCCATTATACATTGTCTGGGAGCAATATTAACTCATGCCATCAAATGTATGACATTGTAAATACTGAGCTATCAAGTTGAGGAAGAACACATGACACTATTTCAAAGAAGAGTAAAAGAGTTCCCCTTGGTGTCCTTGACAATATTTATTATCAACCAACGTCTCTAAAACAGATTATTGAGTCATTGGGTGGAATTGTCCCAGATTTACACTAATTGTGATAGTGGGGGTGGAAAGGGCGTTTTACCTGCTGGCCGCAATGGCTCTTTTCATGCCATATGGTCCCAATTCTACCTCATTAATCATGCATTCCTGGGAAACACGCTGGGTCACTGGTGGGCTGCCCTCTGATTCATCTGCCCCTCCATCATCTCAGGTCTCCAGTAAACTGGGCTCCATGTTTAAAGGCTGCCCCTGCATAGAGCCAGCACTCTTCAAGGGGTAGGAAGCTGCTAGAAACTGATGGCTGTCAAAGGGAGGAAATGTGCTGGCCCAGATTTAGCAATGCCTCTCTTGAGTGCCTGCTGGATGAGGACAACCACCTATACCGAAAGAGGATGAATGGCTTCCCCCGTTCCGCTAGGGTAATTCACTCTTCTCATCACTCTTAACTCTCACAGTCACAAACCCATTACACAATTACAAGGATTTCACACCTCAAGGGACAACACCACTAACTCTCACACACACCCTCACATCTGCATCAGGCTCACATCCTCTGGAGCTCGCACCCTCATCCCGTCCATGGCTCTGCACACAAACATTCCACATGGTGTCATGGGTCCTGCTCACACTCTCTACATCTGTTTTCATGCAGGAGAAGTTGGCTCAGAACATCAGGGAGACGTCCCAAACCCAGGGGTGGAGTGGCCCACATTAGGCCCCTCGCTCACTTTGAGGAGCACTGACTGGTGAGGATGTGGACCATGCCTGTGGTGACGGTGAGGTCAATGGCGAAAACCCACGTGAGGATCCTGCACCATATCATCCCTCTCTCAATGCTAATATGACTGCTCTCTCTCCTGTTTTTGACTCTGTTGCCATACAGTAATTATCTCTGCTTTGGTTCACAGGGAGTTCTGCCAAGCAACCGACACCCTCAGCCAGCCAGTCCTGCACTCCATCACAGTAGCCATGGGTGAGTTTCTCCAGTGGCAACGTGAAACTAAAGTGGTACCTCAATGTCTCTCCAGGTGCTCTTTCCTCTTAAGGAGTCAGGCCAGGGCTCTCGGGCACCCAAAGAGAAGATGAGGGGCAGCTGGAGAGCCCTGGATCATCCATTCAGGAATCTCAGAGGCTGTGCTCTCCTTCCTAGTTCCTTTTACCTGTGAACTCCTCAACCTCATCTCCTGTCACTGCAGAGTGAGCAACTGGCTCACAGGAGGATAACCAAAGCAAGCTGGGGCCCTTAAGGCCTCGGCTGTTCAGAGGACCCATGCCAAAGTCATCAGAGGCAACAGGGCCAAACATAGCACAGGCTACCTCCACCCCTGCTGTATATGTCAGGACAGCATCTAGAAAAGTTAAGAATTTCTGCTCACAGTTGCATGGGTGAACACATTTCGTCACTTTATAATTGGAAAATACATTTACTTTCACTGAATAATGTGTATTGGTGTTTTTCAGCTTCATTTACAGGCTTCACAAGCCATCCCCCTGAATGCAACTCCACCAGCAGTTCAGCCGCACACAGCCAACCTACAAGTGATTCTAGAGGGGAGAAGCATGTGTGTGGCAGGGCCTTTTGGAGCCTCGTGCGAGCACTCTCCCACACACGTGGATCCTCCCTCCATCCCTCCATCACAGTCATCTCAATGCCCTGAGCATTTTCAATGCTGCCTGCTGGGGTTCTCTTTCAGTTGTGCATCTGAGCTGACCTGCATCTCCATCTACCCGCTGATCACACTCCCATGCAGCACAAGTTCCCACCCAACACGAAGCTCCGCTCACTTTCAGTTTTGCAAGATGGTACTGGTAAAGTTTGTCTGCAGCTTCCCTGTCCTTTCCCCTCCCCCAGTCACCCGTGTCCTTTACCCTATCACTGTCAACACCACTGGCATCACCTCCTTCCTCCCCACCCTCACCTACCAGCCGGAACCCTTTTCTTTCCAGGATGTCCAGGTGAACATGCACGTTCCCCACCTTCCCAAGAATCCCACCCCCATCCACATTGACCTCCTCTTTCCCACCCCAGGGTCCGTTTCTGCCTCCAAGTCCCCACCAACCACCCTCGCCGTCCTTTCTACCACTACCATCACACCCTCACCCTCCCACCCTACCGGGTCACTCTGCCCCCTCTCATTCTCACCATTCCCTCTGATCATGCCCACCCTCATTTCTCTCCCCAGGAGCCAGTTATTGACTCCATAGACACCTCCTCTGCAAATTGACCAGGACATTCTCCCCGTCCCAGTCCCCAGGACTCCTTCCTCCTCCTGCATTCCTTCTCCCCTCCAAACTCCTTCCTTTACACCTTCTTCCCCCTTACAACTACCTCCACTGTTGCCACATTCTCACCCGTTACACCCTCTTCCCCCACTGTACTCCCTCCCCCACTTCCCAACCTCATCCCTGATACCATTATTTTTTCCCTCCCGACCTCAGCTCCCTGACACCTGACTCCTTCCTCCCAATCTCACCCAACCCCACCACCAACATTCCCCACACCCTGGTACACTTTCCTCTCACAGTCAAACCTGCATCTTCCTCTCCACCCCCTCGACGATCATCCATAGCAGGCCATGGCCAAGACACTGCTGTCGCAAAGTAGACCCTCAGTGGTAATCTTCCACCTTCCGTGAGCTGCTTCGCCGCAGAACCAGGTCCATTAGAATCCACCCAGCATGCGATGCACATGTTCCAACAGGGTCTCATTGTTGTAGGGCTCTAGCATCTTTTGCTCCTCAGATGTCCACGATGTGAGCAAAGGTTAGTCCCGACTTCTGCACGTCTCGCTTGTCAAGCTGCGTTCTACACCAACGTGTTTTCCTGCCGGCGTGGGTGGTAAATTTGATATGGAGTTTGATTCCGGTGAGCAGGGCTTATAATGATAGGCAAATGTATTAAAATGAAGTTCCCGATGTGCGTAGTGGGCAATGCAGTCCACCACTGATGAGCGGAACGGTGTGAAACCGATTATTGGCCTTCCTGCTATATTGTCCACCCATGCTTGTCAAGACGCCCGACACCAACCGTCACAGAAAATTCCACTCATTATCTCATTGCTGTTGTGAAACCTAATTGAATGAAAATTAGCTGCTGTGTTTTCTACAGTAGAAGAGAGACTACAATTATAAAGTACTTCACTGGCTGTGAATGTGCTTTAGGACACTGTGAGGTTGTGAAAAGTGCTATATAAAATGCAAGTCTTTCTTTCTCAAAGACTGTTAATATCAAAATTCACTGAATTTCTCAAATTCATAGACACATCTCCTGATGATACACCTAATATATCTGACTGTAAAGGTACTGCTAAGTGGTGAGTCCCTGTAGGATATTTATGAATGGGGGAATCAAGACCAAGCTTGATTTTACCATCAGCCATTGAGTAGCATCCACCTACATATATATGATATATATATTTTTTTATACACACACGCACACACATACACACAAACTTTTTAATATGAGGAGTAATTATAGAGCAATACTTCCCCTTCTAGGTTTCATGTATACCATGTGTTAGGTTCCTATGACATGAAAAGAAATCCAACACTGTATGTTCAAAACTTTCTTATTGCTATCTTTTATCTTTTTAAAAGCAGATTTTCTGTTGAACCAATAAAGATGGCTGCTACGAGTCACCTGTCCACAGCATTGGCCCTTTGCTCCAGGAACTACCACCAGGAGATAAGAGAGCAAAGGAATTCCTCGCTCAGTCTGCGGAATCTCAAATCTCATTGTACATACCCCTTGTAATCAATGAAAACAGAGGAAATGGAGATGAACTGGCTCTCCCAACTGGAACAATCATAAAAGAGAGAGATCAAAACTCATTATACTGGAAGAGATGCTAGTAACCACTTGCCTTTCTCCTAAGGAGCAACAATGGAATTCAGGCTAGAAACACAAAAACTGATTGTTAAGCTGCAATTAACAGTTAATGCAATATGCCACATGACCCAAGCCTCTGGCCTTTTTGGATAGTTTTATCATTACATTTTCAGCCTCACAATCAGTCTGCTGTTTAACATCCAACTGGTAAACCATCAAGAAGCAGCTCTCCAGGCAGAACAACAGCCTGCAACAGCCCTGGTTTTGAATGTGAAATAAATTAACCTTCTGAGTTAATCAAACCACGTGTTTGCTTTGGGTTATTAGTAAATTGGATCACACAAATTGAGGGTTTTGGAAAACATGCCACCGCGTGCTTAAAAAATAATTCATAACACTTTCTGCTTATGGATAGATGGTGAGAGGAATTAAGTAGAGCTGCCTGTCCCTCTCCTGTCCTTAACACTTGCAAAAGGTCAGCTAACTTGGAAGGATGCAGAAATGAACCTGAGTTCTTTGTCACTTCAATAGCTCAGTATTTATCATGTCGTACATTTTATTACAGGAGTTAATATTGCTGTTCCTGGACAATATATAACGGTTTACATTTTATGCTGGGTGTTTGTTGTAATTTATTGTTCATATTGAACTGTAAAATCTTTTCCGCCTCCCAATCACAAACAGTTCTGCATCAAACCTAATTAGGTAGCAGCTGCTAAAGTGAAATCTGGCTTTAAAAAAACTCAGTGATAGCCCTGCTGGGAATATTAAGTACATTTCTATGGGCTGTCTTTTGTATGCTTTTGAATTATTAATGATTGCATCTGCTCTATATAATGTCTATTTTAATCATATGCCACTGTCACATAAAAAATAAATAACCAAAGCTGATTTTAAAACTTCAAATCCTAGTCCATTAGCAGATTTCCATTTTTATATTTAAGCCATAGTGATGTTTGATCTTTTATATAGAATTGTAATCCATTCCTGTAAACTACTTGCAGTTGATTACTTGGACTGGTGGATGATGCTAACATCATTCAGGGATAAATGCACTTCTGTGTCTAAATAAATATTTTGAATCTCTTTATTTCTAATAATACTTTATACTTAATGGTGATTTAAGATTTCATAATTGAAAGTTCAAAATGGTATTCCAATGAGGCTTTGAAAAAGATTTGAGTTGTTTTTCACTTGTTATCACTGGTTAGGTAATCTTAACAATGGTGTCAATTTGTTTTCTCAACTTTTATGATGGCATTCTAGCTAACAGCAAAGTTGATGGATATCTGAATGTTTCACTAAATCCTTGATCCTTTGAAGGTTCCCTCATGGTTTAATACCTTTCCCTAATTACTCATCATTTTCCACTACCAATCCTAATGCTGTTGACTGACTTCACTAAGAGTAGCATCATTGATCTGTGTCATGTTCTGTGCAATCAGGACTGGATTGGGGATCTGGTGTTGTGATTAGTTTGAGACGCATAGGAGATTTTCATGTGCACCTGCACGGAGCTTTCCTCCCTGGTCAGCTTATTTTAAAGCTATGAAGAAATGGGCAACAATTGAGTTTCTCTCCTAATTTTAAAAATGTTCCATCCTAAGTCTGAGAAAGTAGCGATGAATTTTCTTGAACTCCTGATGTCCTGAGCATATTGATATTAGGCTGCACATAGTACCACTACTGTTCCGGCCAGAATGGTGCTGATTGGGTAATTCCCCTGTCAATCTTGAAATAGGAACCACACTGCTCTAAGCGACTGGGGTTGATTTTATGGACATTTTTTGGGGGGCGATTTTATGAAGCCCACAAGAGTGGGAAATGTGGCATGACTTAATTAGCCAGGATGCAACATCTTGATTTCCCAATGGTACTTTGAGATGTCGAATTAAAGCCAGTGGGGTGTTTGCCATGTGTCAAGCCTCACACCAGCCTGTGCCGGGTTCATAGTTGTAATATATTTGCATGCCATGAACACTTATTAGTGTAAAACCTTTTAAAATTACATCCTACCTTCAAGATAAAGTCAGTGATGCACAAGAATTGTGTGGCACCCAGTTCATGTTTGTCTAAAGGAGGTTTGGAATCCCCTCCAAATGGGAAATTTATGAAACATAATTTCAAACCCATGGACATGTTTTGACCTCATGATTTGAACTGTAATTATGAAAGATAAGCTGCAGTCAGCAGTACAGGGTTGGGCAGCAAGAGGTTAATTCTGAATTTAGTAAAAAAAAGTGACTCATCAATAGGGTTTAGTCATTGGCCAACTGCTATTGGGGAACAATGATACCAGAGAACTGCCATTAACTGCCATCACCTAATGCAATCAAGAAGCCTGATTACCCAGTACAATGGCACAAAGGACATATCATCAATAAAATACACTCAAGGAATTATGCAACTAAGGTCTGCATCACAGACATTGGAATAGGGTCATTCAAGTCCTCATTAACTTTGGAGTGAGGTACTATTGCTGTGCTATTACTGTGCCACCTCAGACAGCAGGAAAATTATTCATACAATGAGAACTGATAATATTCATCTGGATTCATCTTCTATGGAAAACCCTGTAATATTTCAATCAACAGAAGCTGATGACATTTGTCTGGACTTTGTGTGGAATCAACTAAATCAAGAAATATGTTTTGGCATAAATGAGTTAATATTATTACAAAAGAAGAGCAGATCTGTGTACCTGGGCCACAGTTGGAAGGAGGGCTAGGTCTGGTCACCTTGACTCAGGCCTATATTGTACACCGGGTGGTCCAGCCATGTTGGGGATTTGTAAGTGTTTTCAACCATATCGTGGTGGTACTGGCCTGAAGTTATGGGCTGCAGTTGGAAGGAGGGTCAAGTTTGGTCACCTTGACTCAGGCCTACAGTCAACATCGGACAGACCATTCATGTTAGAGATTGTAAGTTTCAGTTAAATCATAGTGATATTGGTCTGAGAGTTTTGTGAAGGTTTGGGGTGAAAATGTGGTGTTTTTTGCTAGTACCTTGTAACGTGTTTGAGCCATATCTTGGTGATATTGGTCTGAGGGCTTTTTCAGGACAAGACATGGGACAAATTTTGCCTTTGATGGGCGGGCGGGCCTGACTGACTTGGTGGCGGGCAGGCAGCCGATCACCACCGCCGAAACGGGCCCCACCACCATTTTATGTGGGTGGGGGGTGATTCCCCAACTGTGAGAGTACGCTAAGTGATGCCTCAGGGAGATCACTGAAAGGTGGTGAAAGTTCAAAACTTGAAAAATAAAAACATCATTAACATGTCTCCCTCATGTGAAAATGTCACATCCACTGTATGAGGTTTGTTAAAAATCACTTACCCGCCTGCCCGTTGGGCCCATGCGCTGAGCCGAAGTTTGCACGGGCCCCTCAAAGTCCTCGTCGATTGGTGATTTAATGGCCTTAACAACGCCTTTAATTAATGGCGGGTGCACGTCGTGCTGCATAGCGCGCCCGCCGACCAAAACATTGTGATGCTGCGCGCTGACATCGGGACGCCTGTGCGACATTTTAAGTGCTGATGTGCAGGCTCCGCCACCTGCATGTCAACCAGAAGATTCAGCCCATGGTGTTTTGCCTATGCTTTTGTAAGTTTAAACCGGGTCATAGGGACTTTGTGTGGAGTTAGCATTTTTGTAAGTTTAAGCCCAAGTAGTGGTGACTTCGTGTCGGGTACTGGGAATGAGTTGTTTTAAATTTTGGGGCTTTGTGAATGATTCAATAAAGTGATTTTGAATTATCAGAAGAAACTTGTCTCGTTGGTCATTCTGTTCAAGCCATGCACTTGTGAATCTGGTGTCATGAACTCGAGTGTGGGGATGGGCTCTGAGGGAAAAGGGGAGCCCCTACAGTGGCAGTCGGGTTTGTGTGTAAAGTCAGATGTTTACCTTGTTTAACTCTACATCATGAGGGAGAGGCACAGGAGATTGGCAGCTTTCATGTAGGCTTGGAACCAACAAGGGTGGTTCGGCAGCGAGGGGGAGTGGAGTGGGTTTGGGGGGCATAGAGAAGTGAATTATGAAGGTCCAGGTGTCCTAGGTGTGGTGGGGGAAGGGGTGGTGGGAACAGTCAATCAGGATAAAAATTGAAGGGCCTAAAGGATGGAGCCAGTACTGTCCACATATGGGTCTATCTCAGGGTGTTGGCTGGCAGAGACCTTACAGGGCTTTGAGTTCACCTACATTTTAATTATGCCTGCTGAGAGTGATCTCGGACAATATCCTTTACGGCGCATAGAAGAGAGGGCCAGCTGAGCATGCAAGTTTATCCATGTCTCACAGAGTGGTGAGTACAACACTGGACACTAACATGACCATTAAATAAAGATTGAGCAAAAAAAAACATTGTTTCTTCCACAATAAAGGAAATGTCCCTAACTACCCTGTAACTATTAATGCGTGCCAACCATGAGGCATGCCAGTGCATTTAGCTCTCTGACTAAGCTAGTCTCAATGAACGATGATTTTTCTCATATGAATGCAGTGAAAATAATGTAATGTGCAATATTTACAGGTGAAATTTAATTTTGAAAAACACCCACACCACCTTTGTGTTTTCAAGACTGATGTTAATGGCAATTGTAGTTAGGCAGGAAAGTTGTGGCTGTGTTGCAGTTCTAGTCTCTCTAATAGATACAGGCACAACCTTTCCAACCTTTCTTCATAAGATAACCCTCCCTCCCCCCACATTCAAGGAATCAGTTGAGTGAACATTCTTTGAAAGATTCTAAGAAAGATGTCCTTTCTTAAATGAGAGACCAAAATTGTACACAGTTCTCCAGATATGGTTGCACCAACATCCTGTACACTATAGCAAAAATTCCCTACTTTCATATTCCATTCCCCTTGCAATGAATGACAACATCCCATTTGCCTTCCTAATCACTTGCATCTGCATATTAACTTGTTACGATTCATGTCCCAGGACACACCCAGATATCTCTGTATTGCAGAGTTCTGCAATCTGTCTCCATTTAAATAATATGCTGCTTTTCTATTCTTCCTGCCAAAGTGGACAAGTTCACATTTTCCCACATTATACTCCATCTGCCAAATTTTTGCCCACTCACTTAACCTATGTTTGTCCCTTTGCAGGCTTCTTATGTCCTCTTCATAACTTCCTTTCCAACCTATCTTTGTGTCATCAGCAAACTCAACAACCATACATTAGGTCCCATCATCCAAGTCATTGATATAAATTGTAGATAGTTGAACCACTGATCTCTGCAGCGCTCCACTCACTACATCTTGCCAACTCTAAAATGACCCACTTATGTCTACCCTCTGTCTCCTGCTGGCTGACCAGCCCTTTATCATACTAATACCCTACACCATGAGCATTTTATTTTGTGTAGTAACCTTTGATGAGGCACCTTGACCTTTAGTCAAACGCCTTCTGGAAAACTAAGTACAGCACATCCACAAGTTCCCCTGTATCCACGTTGCTTGTTACTTCCTCAAAGAACTCCAATAAATTAGTTGAAACTGATTTTCCCTTTCACAAACAATGTTGTCTCTGCCAGATTGCAGAGATTTTTTAAGTGCCTGCTATAATCTCCTTAATAATAGATTCCAGCATTTTCTCTATGACAAATGTTAAGCTAACTGGCCTGTAGTTTCCTGCTTTCTGTCTCCCTCTTTTTTTGAATAGAAGAGTCACATTTGCTACTTTCCAATCTGATGGAACCTTTCTAGAATCTGGAGAATTTTGGAAAGTTAAAACCAATACATCTATTATCTCAGCAGCCACTTCTTTTAAAACTCCAGGATGAAGTCTCTCAGGACCTGGGGACTTATCAGCTTTTAGTTTGAATAATTTTCTTAGTACCCTTTCCCTGATAATTGTAATTGTATTAAATTCTTCCCTCCCTTTCACCTCCTGATTCACAATTATTTCTGGGATGTTATTTGCATCCTCTACAATGAAGACTGATGCAAAATATCTGTTCAATTAATCTGCTATTTCCTTATTTTCCATTATTAATTCCCCAGACTCACTGTCTAGAGGACAAGTGCTTACTTTACTTAGTCTTTTCCTTTTTAAATACCTGTAGAAACTCTTACTATCTGTTTTCATATTTCTAGCCGCCTTTTTCTCATACTCTAATTTCTCCCTCCTTATTAATCTTTTAGGCATTCTTTGCTGTTCTTTATATTCAGTCCAATCTTCTGATCTGCTACTCACCTTTGTGGATGTTACACTTTTTCTTTCAATTTGATACTATCTTTAACTTCCCTATTTAACCACGGATGATACGTCTTTCCCTTAGAGCCTTTCTTTCTCATTGGAATATGTCCTTTCTGAATATCCTGAAATGTCTGTTACTGCATCTCTTCTGACCTATCCCTTAACCTAATTTCCCAGTTTACTTTAGTCAGCTCTGTCTTCATTCCCTTATAACTATTTAAGTTTAAAGCACTAGCCTTAAATCCATTCCTCTGTGCCTTAAGCTGAATGTGAAATTCAATCATGTTATGATCATTGCAACCTAGGGGTGCCATCAATACAACATAAGAACATAAGAACTAGGAGCAGGAGTAGGCAATTCAGCCCCTCGAACCTGCCCCGCCATTCATTACAATCATGGCTGATCTCATTTTGGCCTCAGCTCCAATTTCTCGCTCTCTCCCCATAGCCTTTCAAACCGTTACTAATTGAAAATCTGTCTATCTCCTCTGTAAATTTATTCAGCGTCCTGGCATCCACTGCACTCTGAAGTAGTGAATTCCACAGATTCACGACCCATATATGAATTCATGAGTTAATCCTGTCTTATTGCACATTACCAGGTCTAGTGTAACCTGCTCTCTGATTGGTGCTAGAACATGCTGCCTCAACAACACTCAGGGCTGTAACCTCTGACTAGCATCAGAAAGTGCTGGCCTGAAGAAATTAGAAGAAATAAATATGTGCTTACATGGTCTTGAAAATTGCGTGGCCACTTCGGTTCACCAGAGCTGCTTGGGGCCTGCATCAAAAGACTCCTTGCAGGCCCCAGCGAAGAGTAGATCCAGTGTATTCAAGGAGGCGATGCCCCCTTTTTTACAGCACTTGCTGCTGTAGAGCAGGCAAGTTTAAAGGGCAAGGAAAACTGACAGGCCAGGGAAAAGGTAAGTGTCTAAGGTCAGTGCATAGGATTTGGTAGCTGGGGGTGTATGTAGGTGGTCCGGGGATCCGAGGTCGTGGGGAGGGGGGTTTGGAGGGTCTGTGGGGCAAGGTCAGCGGGGTGGACGAACTTTGGGTATCCGGCCTCGGGGTGGGGTAGGGGGACCAGGGGCAGGGGAGTGGGAGTCCGAGGTCCAAGGCCGGGATTCTGTGTCAGGGGAAGGATCCGAAGGGGGTGTGGTCCAAGGGTTCAGGAGGGGGGGAAGGTCAGAATGGGGGTTATCGGAGGAGTGGGGGGTTTGGAGAGGAATGTGGGTTGACGGGGGTGGGGTGGTGGGTGGGGGGTTGGAGTGGGGTGTGGTCTGATGGGGTGGTTGGAGGAGGGGGAGGTCGGGGGGGGAGTCAGAAATGGGGTCAGAGGAGGGCGGTTTGGAGGATCCAAAGTCGGGTCGGGGAGTGGAAGGGTGGGGGGCAGGGAGAGAGTGTCAGAGGTTCCAATGTTGGGTCGGGAGGGTCAGTTCCGAGGTCAGGTTATAGGTTCCAAGTTCAGGCGGGAGTGGGGTCAGAGGTTCTGAGGTCAGGGGCGTCTGGGTTTGGGGGCTCCGAGGTCAGGGGGAGGGGGGTGTCTGAGGTCGAAGGGGGAGGTTGCGTCCGAGGTCAGGGGAGGTCCAAGATCAGGTGGTGGTCCGATGTCAGGCGGCTCCGAGCTCTGGGGGTCTGAGTACGAGTGGAATGGCAGGACCAGGGGTTCCGAGCTTAGGAGGGAGGGAGATCCAAGGTCGGGGGGGGGGCGGGGATCCGAGGTCAGGGGTGAGTTTCTGGTTCTGAGGTTAGGGCGGTGTCCAAGGTTGGGCGGTTTCTGAGGTTGGGGGGAGGTCCAAGGTTGGGGAGGTCGCGGGGTCTGAGGTCGAGGAGGATGATCGAGATTGGGGGTAGTTCCGAGGTCAGGGGTGGGTCTGAGATTTGGGGATGGAAAAGGGTTCAGTGTTGGGGGGGATGTTGGGGCTCCTGTGGGTAGTGGGGGTGTGGGGTGGTCCTGTGAGGTCGGCGTGGGCCTTTACAATAGTTACCTGGAAGTTAGAAGAGGTTTTAATTCTTCTAACTTTTTCTGGGTAACAATTGATATAACCCTGGCAGAACCATCCAAAGTTTGCAATTTAAATTGCATTTTCAGATGGTTCCGAGCACTGTGCAATTGTCCAGAGAAAGTTTGCACTTCTGGGCAATTGCCATGCAAATCCTTACCTGGGAACTTGCCAGATCAATTCCCCAGTGCATCTTTCTGCTGGCCCCCCAAATCCAACACTGGGGTGCGCAGAAGATACGGGCCTCATCTTCCAGGCTACCTTTACCAATCTGATTCATCCAAACTACATGTAGATTAAAATCACCCATGATTATTGCCATACATTTTTTCACAAGCCTCCATTGTATCTTCCTATAAACCCAGTCCTACTGTGTGGTTACTGTTAGGGAGCTTGTAAACCAGTACCACAAGTGACTTTTTCTCTTTACTACTTCTCATCTTTACTCAAACTGATTCCACATCATGATCTCCAGAACTAAAGTCATCTCTTTCTAACGTACCGATGTCTTCCTTAATTACAGAGCTAAGAGAGTGGAAGTGATGCACACTTACAGTTACAGTGTTGGGAATGGCACGCTGCTGGCAAAATCACATTCTTTGTATGTAACTTTTTCCACTCATTGTGTATAGCTCAAGAAATCACTGTGCTGATACCCAGAGAGGCTGCTGCAATTTCAGTCATGAGTTCAGTTTGCTGTTTTTTGAATAAGTTTTATTAGTAGGCTTTGTTGTAAAATACATTGTTGGCTGTAAGTTCATAACTCCCAACCTGAATTCATTGGCTGACACAATGTTGTCAAAAGACAGTCTAGAAATTTACACTTGCTGCTGCTGGGCCAACTCTATCCATTTGAATATAGCAGGGGTCATTGTCAAGTTAGGCTGATGGACTTGGCTCTGGGAAGGGGATGGGGACACACAGACCAACCAAGGGAACGACTAATGCTATTGAATCTGAGAAAATATCCATGGTGGATCCAAATTTGTGACAATCATCCTGAACTGTTCCCACAGCCAATTACAGGGCAATGCTGATGGAGGCCTACATACAAGTTACCTCAGCTCTGAGTTATGTGTGGTGAAACAGGAAAAAATGGAAAAGAAATGAGCTCCAATTTTAACTTTCCCTCAATCTAATTGCCCAGGCCCAACGCTCACTCAAATTCAGTGAGATTGACATGGATGTCGGCGTGGAAGGGAAGCACAAGATGCCCGAGGAATTCTTGTAATGCTTGGAGGAATACTTCTGCTTCTCCTTGTCTGCAGGGAAACCTTCAACAATTCAAAAGTTTTTACTTCCCTAGGACACTCCTGGCCTCAAAGTCTTCTCACTACAGTTTCCCAGTTGGGAGAATCAGCTTTGTGGTTTGAGGTTAAAATAAAGTTGGGGTCTGAATTTTATTATTGGACACCAACTTATGAATCTCAGCAATGGATCTTTGGAGTGAGGGCCTCAGCAGATATCTGAAAAGCACCTGATAAGACAATATGGAGCATGGATATGATATGAGAAGGCTATGATTTTTAACTCCTTGCATCCTCCATCCTTGTTGGATGTGGGAGGTTAAAATCAGGGCTACGTACTATGATTGCTGCATTTAATAGTGAATTTTTCCCTTTATCATTCACTCACCTTGCTGGACAAGGATCTGTAATATTTGTTCTGAGTCATAAGACAACATCATCTGCCAGCTGGAGAGCCAGCAAGAGCCCTACAATGCCGCTTTTCAGGAAGACCCATTGAATTAAGTGCGAATCAGGCATTTAACTGGGCGGCGGCAGGCCTTCTCCGAGATCAAGGACCCCTAGGGTGGAGGTCCCACCCACTGAGAACTGCCAAACAATCAGAGGCTGGCAGCTCTTCATTGCTTGGCAGCACCACGGTGGAGATGTTGGCTGCTGCTGGTACTACATTCACCTGGCACAGGTGAGTGATGCTGTTGTTTGTGGGGGTGGGGGGGGGTGGTGGTAGTCAAGGGGCATTGCATGGTGGGGTTCATGAGGATTGGAGAAGGGTTTGATGGAAAAGACTGAAGTGGCTCTTAGCACGGCTTCACCCCACCCCGTCCCCCTACATTCCTGATGCCAAGTTCCTCGATCAGGCACTAAGCGGCTTTCAACGAGGGATAACCTGGAAGCCTGCAAGAAACCCCAGACATATTTACTTTTTGGGATCCCCATGTGGTGAATCCCCTGCCTGCTGCTGGGTCTAAAGCAGGATAAGGGTCAATAACCTACTCCACGTCATCAGGGTGAGTAGAACAGGAGTATTAGATCTATGTGGCTCTCAAGAGGTCAACAAGCTATGTCTTTCAGTGAGAAGAAGAAGCGGGCAGGTGGTAGACTGCTTTATAAGGTGCAGCAGCAGATACATCATGAGCCCTGGATGTATGTGGGCCAGAATTTGCAGGCTCACACTTGCATTGTAGTTCCAGTAACATGACAGTCCATGTGTGGGCAGGTTACCCAGGAGGCCTCATGATCTGTCAGAGGGATGCATGTTGTTAAGGGGGTGTTAGGTGTCCATCAAGCTGAGACTCATCTCCCCCTTTGTTTGCTGGAGGAACTGGCACATAATGCCAAAGGATGAAAAAAGATGGGTGGAGGAGTGCCTGACATAAGGGCGTTTGCACCTACAGACAAGGAGGTGGTTCAAATGGTCAGACAGCAGGATGGTCAGGCAACTGTGGAGGAGTCCAGAGATAAGAGAGTGAGGAGGCCTTGAGCCTGGTGCCAACCAGTGGGGAGAAAAGAGATGTGTATCAGAGAGGAATGGGAAAAGGGATTGTGAATAATGTGAACTTAATTCTTTGTGTTCCCCAGTGCTCACATTCCAGAGGCACCAGTAGCTCCATTGTTCATGACCCTGCAGTCCATCTCTGAAGAGGGAGATATCGAAGTCCCTGAGGGTGCAATGTCACACATTTTCCCCGCACACTCTATCACTGCAGATACAGTCACCTTGGTAGATATGCAATCTGTAAGAGTACAAGGTTTTATAAGATGATTATTTCATACTGTCTCAAGCTA
Source organism: Carcharodon carcharias (assembly GCF_017639515.1). NCBI lineage: Eukaryota > Metazoa > Chordata > Chondrichthyes > Lamniformes > Lamnidae > Carcharodon > Carcharodon carcharias. The sequence continues at coordinate 51,371,625 of NC_054486.1, forward strand.
AAATGGAGCAGTGGAGAGGGAGGTCTCCTACTAGTTCTGTTCATTGATACATTTGTATGACTGGGCTGCCATGGCAACCGGTAGCCCAGGTCAAATCCTATTTAAAGTAAAATGCTGCCTTTCACACCTGGACACAAAGAAGGAAGCAGAAGACTTTGCTATGGGAAGACTTACATACTCTCAGGAAGTCAGATTCAGAGACCCTGGGCAGAGAGAGAGAGGGACAGAGTGTTCTGAAGAGAGAGAGAAGAAAACATCAGTTGTTGTGGACAGCAGGGGAATAGGTTGTTCTGTTAGCCACCAGGCACATTGCTGGTGGGAGCTTGTTCTCTAGCTGAAGAGACTGGTAGAGATTTAAGAACACTGGACAATTTGCATCTTGGAATGACTGGGAGAAGGAACCATTGGAGAAGGTCTCAGTGCTGTAAGTAGGTTTGAGGATTCTCAGAAGATTGAGGAAAATGGCTTCCAATGGACACTGGATGTTACAACTCAGCAAAATGGGGAGAAGTAAACCTATTGGAAGCTGGGAGTAACTTTGGACAGGTTCCTGTAAAGACTAGAATTTTGTGGAAAGTGTGGTGTAATGTATTAATGGAGTATGGGGGTTTCGATCGTGTTAGGAAGTTAAAAGGGGGGAGAATATCTTTTCTGTAGTTTAGGGTACTAGTTGCCTACTACTTAATGCTTAGATGCCATTTATATTACTTTGTTTGTTACAGTAAAAGCCTTAAAATGTGAAATCATGTTGTGTGATCCTTCAATTTGGTCACTGTGGATTGAAATTTCTTTTTAAAAGTTATCAGTGTCTATGCAGATCGTAACAGGTTGCATTTAGAATCGGAGTCACATTCTGATGAGCACATCACAGCCAGACCGGAGCAGCTGATGGAGGCTGTGACAGCCAAGGGACCTGACAATTAGAGGATTGTTGGGCGCAAGCCCCTTGTTGAGCCCAAGTCTGATTATGGGCCTCTGCTGATGGCCACACAGAACTTATGGGCAATACAGCAATGAGCAAGGGAACATCTGGCGGAGCTGCCAGTGGCATTGTGCAGGCTTGCGTGGGTGATGGAGGAGTCCATTCAGGTCAAGAGTTCTGTCATGTCTCAGGTGGGCAAACACTTGGCCTCCTCCAGGGAGAGGCTGGTGACCAGCATGGCGAGCCAAGTTCAGCAGACCACTCAGTGGATGCTGTATCTGAGCTCGGTGCTGCATGCTGTCATTCTGGCCATGGGCTTTATGCAGTAGTGGTCAGGAGAGAGGGGTCGAGGCACCTAGACAATCCTCCAGGTGCCCCCCCACCATCATCACCCTGCAGTAACCAGGGAGGTGCCATTGAGCACAAAGATGGAGGAGAAGTGCCAACCATCCACTTCAGGCGCTTCCTTTCAAGCCACTCCAAGGGTCAGCAGCTGCTTCTCAGCCCCTCGGCCAGTGACTCCTGTGCCTTGCCTGCACTCATGAGGGTGTCCCTCAGTATGCAGGGGCCCTCTAGGCCTCAGGCGGGCCATCAGTAGCCTGCCTCCACCTCAGCTGCAGATGTTAGGGTTGCACCATGTCGTAGTCACTGTAAGCATAAAAATAATAGCTTGTCTTCATTCATTGGTGATTTGATGTCAAGCAGATATGCAGAGGTCACATCGGTGCAAGGCCTAGAGCTGATTTGTTTTCAAAGGCAACCTGTTCAGAATGAGTGACTCATGGGCCTCCCTCGCACGCCTCTCCATCTGCTGCTGAAACCCCAGTGTACAGTTCTTCCTGCTTTGATGTCTCCTCTCCATCTTTCTCATCCACTGGGGAGTGTGGCTCCTCTATGTCTGATCCTGGCAAGTCCTCCCTGCTTCAGCATGAGGTTATGTAGGGAGCAGCAGACCACTATAATCCTTGAGACCCTCTGAGGAGCGTACTGGGGAGCTCTGCTGGAGTGGTTCAGGCAGTGGAACCTCATTTTCAACATTCCAATGGTCTGCTGTATTGTAGCCCTATAGTACAATGGGATTCACTGTACCGCTCCTTGGCTGGAGTTTGAGGGTTTCTGACTGATGCCTTCAGTCAGGCCTTGAGGGGTTAACCCCTGTCACCCAGAATCTATCCCTGCAGGTGTGGGACTCACATAACAGTGGCACCTGGGAGCTGCAAAGAATGTAAGAATCATGAGAACTTTCTCAGAACTGAGAACACACCTGAGGATCTGCCTCCTGTTGATGTTCAACAGCAAATGTGAATTATAGAGCTTCTCCTCACACTGGGATGAGCAAGTTTTGACTATGTTTCTTTCTGCCAGGCTTCGAACTGGGGACTTTTTGTGTGTAAAAGAAACATGACAATCACTACACGACAGAAACAACTCTCTGTCTTCTGTGGTCGCAGGCTAATTGGACATTAATTGAGTGGAACCAGCTTTAACCAGTCATGAAATTTAAGGCCTGTGTTTCCTGTGCACCTCCAACTTAATTGCAAAGGTAGCATTTAATTGCAAAAAACTTGTATTTTAATAAGTATTTATTACATGAAAATTCATTGCAATTAACTTACCGCCGCATACCGTCAGCACTACCATCAGCTTTCAACCCACCACCAAGAGAACTTGGCACATCTATAGTGGTCTGCTGCTCCCTGCATAACCTCATGCTGAAGCAGGGAGGACTTGCCAGGATCAGACTTAGAAGAGCCACACTCCTCAGTGGATGAGAAAGATGGAGAGGAGACATCAAAGCAGGAAGGGCTGTACACTGGGGTTTCATCTATCCCAAGTCAGGAACTAGAAATTTCAATTCCCGCCTTATTGAGCACCCCTATCCATCTCTTCCATGCTTTCTTGGCCAGCATTAAATTCCAGCCTTTAAATCTGTGTTGCCTGGTCCTTGTATCATCAACTAATGGGAAAAGCTTTTCTTTTTATTACTTTATCTAAATCTGTCATAATCTTGCATATCTTGATTAAATTTCCCCTAAATCCCCTTTGTTCCAAGGAAAACAACTCCAGCTTCTCCAAACTAACCTTGTAGCTAAAATCCCTCATCCTGGGAACCATTCTGGTAAACCTCTACCCTCTCAAGGATCCTTATGCCCTTCCTAAAGTCTGATGACCAGAACTAGATGTAGTACTCTAGTTGCAACCTGACCAGAACTTTATATCAGTTCAACATAACTTCGCTGCTTTTGTATTCAATGCCACCACTATTAAGCCCAAGATTCCATACACTTTGCCAATCATTCTCTTAACATGTCCCCCCACCTTCAAAGATTTTTGCACATGCATGTTCAGGTCCCTGTGTCCCTGTACACTTTTTAGAACTATGTCATTTAGTGTAGTTTACCTCTTCCTATTCCTTTTACCAAAATGCATCACCTCACACTTCTCTGTATCAAATTCCATCTGCCACTTTTCTGCCCATTCTGCTATCTATGTCATGTTGGTATTATCAATTGGTATGACCTCACTGTCAGCCACACCTCCAAGTTTGGAATTATCAACAAATTTTGAAACTTTACTTTAGGTTCCAATATCCAAGTCATTTGTACATATCAAAAAAACAGTGATCCTAGCACTGACCTTTGGGAACACCACTGTACGCCATCCTCCAGTCCGAACAACAAGTTACCATGATTCACTGTTTTCTGTCTTTAAGCCAATTTTTTATCCAAGCTGATACTAACCAGGCTTTTCATGAGCCTCAATTTTATTAAGCAGCCTTTTATGTGGTGCTTTTTCAAAGCTATTCTTAAGATCCACATAGATAATTTCCATTACTTTCCCTTCACCATGCTCTCTGTCACTTCATCAAAAAATTCAATTAGATTAGTCAAACACAATCTGCTTTTGTCAAATCTGTGGTGGTTTTCCTTAAGTAACTCAAACCTCTCCAAGAGCCTGTTAATTTTTTCACTGATTATTGTTTCTAAAACCTTACCCACCACTAATGTTAAGCTGACTTCCTAGAAAGGTTGTTTCTTGAATAAGGGGTCACATTTGCCACTCTCTAATCCTCTGGCACTTCTCCTTGTGTAATAGGGAATATTGGAAGATTATGGTAAACTCTTTAACTACCTCCAACCCCACTTCCTTTAGCAACCTGGGATGCAACTCATCCAGACCAGATGACTTAATCAGTCCAGTCATAGCCACCCTTCCAGTACACCCTTCTATCAATTATTAGCCCATTCATGTACCATCCTTGCTTCTACCACCATTTTGTCAGCACCCTCTTCCTTGGTAAATACTGATACAAAGTACTCATTAAGTATTCTAGTCTTGCCTTGTGCGTCAGCGCAAATCACCCTCTTTGTCCCGAATAGGCCCCATGTCTTACTGAAGGCTTACTATTTACATGCCAATGGAAGATTTTTGGGTTTGTGAGTATTTTTTCATCTGCTCAGTTTTTAAACTTATTTTGTCAGTTTAGGCTAGGCTGCTAAAGTAAAAGATTAGATTATATTAGCGTCATAAAACAAGTCATTTTTACTTGATGAAATCTTTGTGAAAATTTTCAATTAGTGATCAATGAGTTTCATTACACATACAATCTGATGTTTTGGATAGCATTGTCTTTTCTACTGTTTGAAACCCCAGCCTTTCAGAATACAATCACCATGTAACTGAATTCAGATCAACTCTGTCAAAACTATAGTGAGATATTAAAATAAAATATTACTGTATGCACTCGTTATACAAGGCTCTTTGCAAGATCAGAGCTGTACTGAACACTTGCAAATTAATTTCATCAGAAATTTATTTTCAAATATTTACAAGTCATAGTTTAAACGTAAGATTGAATTTTGATGAAAATTATTGCCACAGAAATTTGTTAGACCTGTATTCGGCACAATTTGGTCGACGTGCTTCGAGTGGAGCCTGGCCGTGGCATGTTTTGCTTAGCCCTGTCAAATTTTGGAACAGGTCATGAAACAGGCTTTCAGCCCCTGATTAGGATATGCACATGGCCCAACACTTGCTTCAGGCTGCAGCCAGGGACATTCAGATAGTGCCTCAGCCAACATGGTGTCAGATGCGCTTTAAATGGCATTTGGGGATTGAACGTAGCCCCAAGAAATTGTTGTTTTTTAAGAATAGAAAGAAGAGAAATGAGCCTTATGAATTTCTGTGGAGGTTACTAATTTAAATTTCAATAAGACTTTTGATGAAGTGCCATATACAGGAAATTGGCCCAGAAGGTTAGTAGACATGGCACAGATGGAGTGCTGCTGAAAATTTGTGGAAACAACAAGTGGTTGTATGTGGAGCTAAGTCATCAGTGCTGAGGGTGCTTCTGTTTATAAAGTTTATAAATTCCTTGGAGTTTGGGCCAGGAACAAAATTCTGCAGGACAGCAGAGGATACAAAAACTGGGGAAAACTGCAAACAACAGAGGACAGGTTCATTAAATGCAGAAATGCCTGGAAAAACTGAGGAGTTCAGCTGATGTAATTTAATGTTGACAAATATAAATTCATGAAATTAAGAAGAAATAATAAACAGTGGCATTATAATGTAATATATTATGTTAATCTACATGGAGAAATATTTGGAAGAACGTGGATAAACTACTGAAGCCATCAGAACAGTATGAGGCAACAATAAAAAGAGCAGATAGGATCTGTATAGCCAGAGGAACAGAGCACAATTCTCAGGAAGTGATTTTGAGTTTGCAAATAGCAGAGATCTGGCCCCGTATGGAGTACTGTCTACAATTCTGGTCACTATATTATGAAAAAGACATTCACTTTTAGTGAACGAAAGAAAGACTTGCATTTATAGAATGTCTTACACAACATCAGGATGTCCCAATGCCCTTAAAGCCAATGAAGTATTTTTGAAATGTAGTCAGTGTTGTAATGTAGCGCAACGTGGCAACCACTTAGTGCACAGTAAGGTCCCACAAACAGTGCTGTAAAGACCAAATAACTGCTTCTCGTGAAATTGGTTGAAGGACAAATACTGGTCATAACTCTAGGGAGAACCTCCCTGCTCTTCTTCAAAATAGTCTCAAGGAATCCTTTAGTCCACCTGAGAGAGCAGACGGATCTGCAATTTAACATGCATCTGAAAGATGCCACGTCTGACAAGGCGGTACCCTCTTGAAGTGTTGGTCTTGAGTTTGTGCTCAAGTGGCTGGAGTGAAACTTGGACCCACAACCTTCTGGTTCAGAGGCATTCAAGAAAATTCACAGGTCTTTTCATATAGCTCCCCCGTTAACTTGCTTTCTCAGTCTGGGAAAGAGAGAAAAATAAAACTACAGACTTACACCAGAATAGAGTGAGCCAGATAGGCAGACAGATCAACAGAGTGACAAAAATCATGGATAAATATTAAGTGAGAGAGAGGGTGATTAAACGGGTATACATTGGGACAGGGAGATAAAACCAAGAACGAGAACTAGAGATAGCCTGGATGCAGAGAAATAACTCACAGATACAAGGTGGGACTGATAATGATTTTGGTCGTTTGTAGCAAGGATGAACTTGCTGGTGTGGGTTTTTCTCTTCAATATTTGGGTTGTGATCTAGCTGCACAGATCACCCACCTGTTCTCAAACCCAACTGGTTTCATTCTATTGAGGATGAAGATTTGCTCCAAAGACTGTCATAAAGAAAACTAAAATAAATCATATTGCTGCAACTAGATTTGCTGTGCACAGCCCTGTGTTATGGGTGGAACTGAGACTGAGAGCTGACCCAAAAGAGAGCCTCAAGGTGATGAAGGGTAGCAATAGGTGGTATTCACTGACTAGCAAGATGATAGTGGAAAGACACAAATTTAATAGAAGACACAAATTTAATATAGCCAGAAAGAAATGAAGAGGAGGTTAGAACAAAATATCTTTACACAAACCGTGGTTAGCAAGTTGACTTCCCGGAAAAGGCAATTGATATAAATTATTTTGAAGGAGAATTGGGTAGTTGTTTGAAAAACAATGTTAAAGTGATTGGGGTACAAGCAAGTATTAAATTGAGTAGAGAGAAACAATGGCACAATCTTGATGGGCCAAATGGACCATCCAGGTACTGGTTGGATAAAAATCTCACCCAGAGCATTGTAAAAGTAAGACAAACCACCACATCACAGCTAAAGCAATTTTCAGCTGGGAAAGTAAACACTTCTTCTGCAGATGCGATGGAGTTAATTAATTTGTAAGTCACGTGTGAAGGAAAATTGGTGCCTTTCCACTGTATAACTACATAACTCAATCTTTTATATTTGATGATATTTTACTTGTTGCTGTTATACCTGTGGAGTTCAACAGCAATTTGACACAAAGTGCAATGTTTTAATCAGCCAGCAACAGGGAAAATATTAAATAAAAACAAAAATGCTGGAAAAACTCAGCAGGTCTGGCAACACCTGTGGAGAGAGAAACAGAGTTAACGTTTCAAGTCCAATATGACTCTTCTTCAAAGCTGAGAAAAATGTGAGGTAGATTTTCATCTTCAACACCTGAATGCAATCTGGTGGAATGGATCATCTGTCCATTATAGAACCATCTGATCTTCAATACACTGAAATCACAGGAGTGAAAATCGATCAGATGGGTCAATAAATGAATGACAGATTACTGCCGAACTGGAGACAATGAAAACTATCCAATGAATTCTGGGCGAGCACAACGTGACATTGGAGCATGCTTATTCTACCCATGCAAGTGTTTTCAGGTGGCAGAAAAGAAAAGTGCAAGGCATAGATGTTCGAAGGGCTGTTGGTGATGGTATTGAGCAATCAGCTAACAAGATCTACTTAACAGCTGAACAGACAAATCAATTGGCTTTTTGAAAATAATAAGAACAATTTCAAATGTTAAGCAATTTGTACATAGTTGGTGACACTGGCTAAAATCAGTCTGGAGTTTGAGCTAAAGAGTCAATGTAGTTGTGGTGAAATAAGTGAAACAACCAAACTCATTATCTTGGAACTAAAAACTTCTTTGTCTTTTCCCTTTCAGTGACTGACAGGAAAGCTGCTGAGAACTTGAAGAGCGGTGGCGCCTCACGAGGCACATGTCTGCTGGAAAAGCCTGGTGCTGCATGTTTCAACCCCTTCTAAATATCTATAAGGGTAGTTCAGAAAGAAAACAGAAGAAACCACTCTCAGTACTGTATGAAGACTGGTAAGCTTGACTGGGTGAATTAAGCAGGTAGCAAAATCAAGGGTCAGAATTCAATGAAAATCCTGTTGTTGATTTGAAGACAGCCTGAAGGATGAGCAGGGTTTGTAACTTAAGAGTTGGAATATGAGGTAAGTATGATTCCTCACAGAAAGGAGCAGGTTTGAGGTACTGAGTGGCGAGGTGGTGGGGGTGTTGGGGGTCGGGGGCGGGGGGTGGGGTGGTGGTGGGGGGGTTGGTGGGGTGAGAAATAGCAAGGTATTGGGTGCTGAATTTCTCTGACAGTTCCATCGGACTCCTGCTGTAACTTGGGTGGGAATTTGATGGAATTATTCAGGAAAAGGTCAGAATGTATACACACTATAGGCTCTGTTATGTTCCTTCTGTTGGATTGCTTTGCTTGTGAACATGGTTGCACGCCTTTCTACTGGTGGGTGAGTTGGCAAATAATATACTGCAGATGCAGAGATCAATACATGCTGCTTAGTTAACACAATATTTTTTTATTCATTCACGGGATGTGGGCTTCCATGGCTGGACCAGCATTTATTGCCCATCCCTAATTGCCCTTGAGAAGGTGCCTTCTTGAACTGCTGCAGCCCATGTGGTGTGGGTACACCCACAGGGCTATTAGGAAGGGGGTTCCAGGATTTGGAGCCAGCGACAATGAAGCAAAAGCAATATATTTTCAAGTCAGGATGGTGAGTGACTTGGAGGGGAACTTCCAGGTGGTGGTGTTCCCATCTTGGTGTTCCCAAGTAGTAGAGCACTAACACATGTATGCTTCTCAAACCAGACCCTATTCTAAACTACTAATTAACATTGTAGCCCGCGCTACACAGCAATTGGGTAATACAGTCACGTGGTCAATCTGCTCACATTCGCTTGAAGGTGTATTGCACCTCATATTACCACATCCTCCCCTTTACTCAAAAGCACAATTTACAATCTTTACAATAAATCAACTATTTACACAAATAAACTATTTACAAATTCAGTCTCTCTGGAGCTTCTTCAAACATGTTGAACATCGTAGTTCTATGACTTCGGATGGTCTATCAGAGGCCTCCCTCTCAGGAGTCACCAGTCCACTAGGCTCTCCAGTAGGAACCTGTAAGTTTGTCTCTTCGGCTCTCTCAGGCTCAACGGATCCTACAGGCAGTTCCAAATCAAGGGGAGTTCCTTCTACATGTGGTGTAGATCCCAACTGAAATGCTTGGCTTATCCTTTCTTGTAGATCTGTCTCCCTTTTCCTGAGGTGATCTGTGTGTCTCCTAATTATCCACACTTCAACGATTATGTGATAGGGAAGGGGTCCTGTCACAGCACTAACTTTACCCGGTAGCCATTTGGGCCCATCTCCAAAGTTCTTCGCAAAAACTGTGTCTCCAACGGTGAAGTTTCTTTCATGAATGTGGTAATCATGTCCATTTCTCTCTGCCCTCCCCTCTAAATTTGGCCTTATCAGACTCAAATGTGTCCTGAGACATCTCTTCATTAACAACGCTGCAGGGGCAATACCGGTGGTCGTGTGTGGCATAGTCCTATAGCGGAGCAGGAAAAATGATAATCTAGTTGCAGCAGAGTCTCCATCCAGCTTTTTTATTCCTGCCTTGAAGGCCTGGACTGTCCTGTCAGCCAAACAATTGAATGCAGAGTGGTATGGCGAGGTCTTAACAGGTGCTATGCCATTGAGACTTGTGAATCTTTGGACTTCCCCGCTGGTGAATGCCGTTCCATTATCAGACTCTGTTATCTCTGGTAAACCGTGTATTACAAAACTCCGACTCAATCTGTCTATAGTGGCAGCAGATGTGGGTGATCTCATCTTGTATACATCCGTCCACTTCGAGTGAGCGTCTATAATCATAAGGAACATTGTGCCCAAAAAAGTGGATCAGAAGGGGACAATTTCTGCACCTGTTGGCACTGGATACAGCTCCTGACTATGTTTTTGATTTCTGTGTCCATCCCTGGCCACCATTAGTAGCTGTGCGCCAACATTCTCATTCTAGAGATGCCGGGGTGAGCACTATGCAATTCAGTAAATAATGGCTGTCTTCCTCTAGGAGACACAATGACTCTCGCACCCCACAGGAAGATGTGATCCTGGAAGGTGAGCTTGCATCTCCTATTAAAATAGGGCTTCATTTCATCTGACTTTGGTTCGTTAGACTATCCCTTTAAGGCTTGTTCCCTGACATGAGACAAAACTAGATTGCAGAATGTCCTTTGTTTGGCAAGTACTGGTGACGAATCCAGAAAGCCTAATAACAAGACAAGTTCTTGAGGAACGGGGACGTTCACATAGCTGCCTTTTAGAGGTAATCAGCTCAGTGCGTCGGCATTGGCAATCTGGCTTACTGGCCGATGGATAAAAGTATATTCGTAAGCAGCTAGAATCAGTGTCCACCTTTGGATGCGTGCCGAGGTGATTGGGGGTATTGCCTTATCTCCCCCAAATAAGCCTAGTAGTGGGTTGTGATTAGATACAATGATGAAGTGGCGACTGTGGATGTATTGTGGGACTTCTTAACGCCAAATACAATAGATAAGCCTTCATTCTCTATTTGTGAGTATCTTTGTTCTGCCACACGGAGTGTTCTAGAAAAGTAATCAACTGGCCGTTTGGAGCCATCCACCATCCAGTGGGAGAGTACTGCCTCTACTCTGTAAGAGGATACATCACAGGTTAAAATTAATTCTTTCTTTGGGTCAAAATGCACCAACAGGGCCAATGAATGTAACAACTGTAAAAGCCTGTTGTTGTGGAGCTTGCCGAGTCCATCTATGATTTTTCTTGAGTAACCTGTGTAATTCAGCCAGTACTATTGACAAATTTGGGAGAAAATGACCATAGTAGTTAACCATTCCCAAGAAGGACTTGAGGTCTGTGGCATTTTTCAGTGCTGGCGCCTCCTGGATAGCTCTCACCTTGTCTTCTACTGGGTGAAGACCCCACAAGTCAACCCTATGACACAGGTAAATCACTTCTTTTTCTTGGAAGATACATTTTTCTCCTTTCAAATGTACTCTGGCTTGTGAGAAATGCTTAAATGCCATTTCCAAGTTAGCCAGGTGTTCTTCATCAGTTAGCCCTGATGCTAAGACATCATTGATGCGTGGGGTAGACCTTGAAGTAAATTTTACATAGTCCGTTGGAAAATGGCACAAGCTGATGAGACTCCGAAGAGTAACCTGTATGTTGGTATGACCCCCTACATGTGTTGATAGTCACAAAATCCCAAGAGGCCTTTTCCAGCTTGACTTGCTGGTAAGCGTGGCTCATACCAAGTTTCGTATATACAGTTCCCCCTGCCAGCTTGGAGTTCAATTAATCAATTTTCGGTATAGGATGCCTGTCAAGTCTGGCCACTTTGTTGACAGTCAACTTGTAGTCCCTGCATATTCGCACACCCTGGTCAGATTTTAGTACTGGAACTATGGGTGCTGCCCATTCGGAAAATTGCACAGGTAAGATTCCCAACCTTTCCAGCCTGTCTAATTCAACATCAACTTTCTCTCATAATCCATAGGGGACTGGCCTCACCTTCAAGTATCTGGGGGCTTGCCCCAGGATCCATGTGGATTTTAGCTTGCAGCCCCTAAATCTTCCTGAGCTCTTCCCTGAACACAAAGGCATATTTCTGTAATAACTCTTGCTGAGTTGAAAAATCTCGGTCCACTCCAAATTTATTTTCTTAAGCCAGTTCCGGCCAAGTAGGCTTGTACCCTCCCCTGCTACCACTATCAGGGATAAATTAACAGACTGGCTTCCATACTGTACTGGAACCTTGCATATACTTCTTACTCATATGTCTTCACCAGTATATGTCTTTAATTTAACATCTGAATTTTCCAGATTTAATAAGTGGTCTCCTCCATTTAGATATTTGAATGTATGTTCACCTATAACTGTTGTCGATGGCCCTGTATCCACCTCCATTCAGATGGGTTTTCAGTTGACTTCTACTGTCAGGTAGATTGGCTCTAGTTTTACCCATGCTTAAGTTGTGTATTGAATAAATATCTGACTCTGTTTCTTCTGGTTCCTCTATTATGTGGATTTCACAATTTCTACCTATTTGTTTAAAATCTTGTCTCAATCTATCTTTACAATATTGCATAATGTGCCCATTATGATGGCAGTAGAAACATTCGATTCTTTTAAATTGTTGTTCGTTTGCGGACTGCCTGGCTCCATTTCTGCTGTTACTATTGTGGGTTTTCCCTTTTAAACCAGTGCATTTGCTGCTCTGTTAATGGGAGCTGTTTCCCACCATTACGTGGAATCCTGCGCTTCCACACCATTTCTAACCGGTGCTTCCCTCCCGACGTGATGGATGGAGCCATTTTGTGCTCCCTTGATTATTCTGAATCCCTGACTGCGCTCTCCATTGCGAGTGCCAACTCCAGGGTTACTGAAATCTAAATTCATTTCTGACAACGACCTTTTTTGAAACCCACACAATAATCGGTCTCTTAACAAGTCATTAATCGATGTCCCAAACTCACAGTGCTCTACCAGTTGTTCTTAGGCTGCTACATAGCAAGTGACTGTTTCTCCAGGGGCGTGACATCTCGAATTAAATTTAAAACACTGCGTTGTTACTGAGGATTGCGGCTGCAAGTGGCTTTTCATAAAATTTACTAACTCATTAAAATTCTTGGAATCTGGGGTGTTGGGTGCCATTAGACTACGAATTAGGTCGTATGTTTTACTGCCACATGTCAATGAGAGGATCGCCTGCCTTTTCTTCTCCCCTGATATGTTGTTGGCCAAAAAGAAGAATGCGAGGCATTCAGTATAATGTAACCAATCATCGGTGGTCTGATCAAATGGTTCGATACGGCCAAATCACGGCAAACTGGAGGGAGATGATGTCAGCAACTATGGTGAGGGCTGTACTTACAATTGACTTGCACATCAGTAGAATTTTTCTGGCTTTCCTTGGTGTTATTGACTGGTCGTGTTTTGCCTTGTTGCCAGTTGTTATGTTCCTTCCATCGGATCACTTTGCTCGTGAACATGGTTCAGTGGGTCAGTTGACAAATAATAGACTACAGACACAGAGACCAATGTAAGATGGGGCACATACTGTTTATTAACACAAGTCACAGAGCACTAACACATGTGCTTCTCAAACCAGACCCTATTCTAAACTACCGATTAACATTGTAGCCTGTGCTACACAGCCATTGGGTAATACAGTCACTTGGTCAATATGCTCACATTCTCATAAAGGTACATTGCATCTCAGATTGCCACAGGTCCTGACCTTAGTTGGGAAATCCTGTTTGGCCTTGTAAGAAGTACATCGCTGTCTGCCCTTCATATAGCCAGCCAGGCCAGAGAGGGTGGGGGCTCCCGAGTCTGGTGGGTGGATGGGGAAGCATTGCAATACATGCTAAGTCCACACACTAATTTAAAATAAAGACTTTTAAAATATAGAATTTTGCCTACTTAAAAATAATCGGAAAGAGGAGTGATTTCCGGGTTCTGACTTGGCCACTGTTGCAGCATGTCTGCTGGCTTTATTTTACAGGGTGGCAACCAATTAGTAGGCTGTCTCTGAGTTTGCCATCCAATTAAAGGTGGCAAGTGGATTCTGGAGGTGGGAGCTCAGGACAGAACAACCCACTGCAGAGGAGGCCAGCAGCCCTCATTGCATAACTAGCGGGAGTGCTGCTGAAGCCCAAACAGCAGGAGTGACAGGGAAGCAACAGAGCTACCAACAGCACCAGGGAAGCAGCTGAGAATCCATGAGGCTTGTGGTGATCAGAGGCATCCATCTCCATGAATTCCACATTCAATGGCTAGGTGGTGAGATGGAAAGAGAGCAGCCTTGACAGTTTCTGTCATTGTCATTTCGATATCTTTCATCGACATCAACTCAGTGGGATGAATGACCTACTTCAGTGCTGTAATCATGTCTGTAATGCAGCCTCCACCTCCTGCTTTGCAGCTGTTTCCTTTTATTGCCAGTGTGCTGACAGAACGGGGAGCCAACATGATGCCGGTAAAATTACTGTTTTCCTTCATTAGCTCTGTCAAGTGGCTTCTTAATTGGGTAGATTGCATTCCCACCACTGCTGGGCTGGAAACTATCTCCTCCATGAAGCAGCTTCTGGAAAAATTGTGAGGAGGCAACAATATGTCGAGCAATCACTACAACATCCTCTGGCATGAAGTTACTGGCTAGTCTGCCACCGAAGTCACCTCCGGCTCTCCAGGAAATTCCCTCCTTTGTTTGAGAGGCAAGGTATAATATCTAGGGCATGCATCCTTCAGGAAATTTGCTTCTTGACACTTACTTGGTACATTTTGGAATTACAGCGAGCTTTCATCTCAGACTGATTGGAAGAACCATAGAACATACTTTGCACAGTGTCTTTAAGACCTCCCATACTTAATGCTTGGTATGAAATTTGACTAAGCTGCTACATTCAATGAAACACCTGGAAAACACAGTAAACTCTCACTACTCACTGCCACCTGTCATTAGAAATCCTACTTGATTCTTTCTAAGAGGGTTAAGGGATTCATAGCTCAGTCAAGCACTTTGACTGTTTTAATTACAAGCTGTATGTAGTTGAATTACCATACCATCACCAGAAGTAAAGTAGAAGCCAGGACTTTGCAGTAATAACATATGTTAAAGTGTTGCAGAACATATGACCATAGGAAAATCTAGAGTTCCCATCACAAAAGTGAAAGGTTAACATACTTGCTCTTATATTCCTAGCTGGAACTCTCCATCACAAAGCAGCTCACAGATAACAACACTTGGATAAAGATTTTATTCACAATTTTTTGGACTGAGGAGGTACAGAAGTGGGTAGAAGCTTGTGTCTGTGTGGATCTTAACAAGAATGACATGGTTAGAGTGTTGTTTAGTCACTAACCTGTTACTTGCAATCTGCTGCTGACCTGGTCATCTCCTGTGGCAAGAGTTAAGTGTTTCCCCTTGAGATATGTTGGCTTGTTCTTGTAAGGTGTATATGGTGTGAGGGGTTTAATAGCTTGGGGCGGAGAGGTGCCCCTGTAATGGGTCACATCTCATGGCTATTGAGTACAATTTTTCCTGCAAGAAGACAGTTCATGAGAAGGCCAAACAGTTGAGTAGCATGGACATAGCGGCATGAGACTGTTAGAGTTGAAAGTGAGAAGCGATTTTAGGTTCATACATGAAAATTAATGTCTCTAGGGGAGCTATCAAGGTATAATGCACCATCCTGAATTAAAGCACCCTTTTATCAGTATAACTCTTAAAGCACAATAGCCAGCATTGGGAAAGGATTAGTTATGCAAGTGTTGTTTTAAGAGGGCGAAGTTTAGTGCTGGCTGGGTGTGTAAAGAAGAAAAGAGAATGCCCAATCGTAGATTGTTAGTCCTGGTAAGCCTGTTGAACTTTTTCTGCCACTGGTCTGCAACCCTGGGAATGAGGGAGTTGGCATTTAGCGCCATCTCTTTCCAGCTTGCCCTAGTACTATTCCGTGCTGGCACACTGTTACAGACTGGGGCTTGAGGCAAATGAGAACTCCTTTATTTTCTCACCATCTGTCCGTAAGCGGAGGTGTCTTAAGTTTTGAAATAGGCTATGGTGTTTTTTTCCAAACCCTCTGGTTGAGGTCAATTTTAAAGTGACTTACAGCAAACTCTCTTTAGAGTTAAATCAGAAGTTTTGTTTATTCCAGATGAAAATGGAGCAGGAATAGCCATTCAGCCCCTTTGGCCTGCTCCACCATTTAATAAAATCATGGATGATCTGATAGTAACCTGAAATCTGCATCCCCCCACCCCCCCACTTCTATCACCCCGTTGCTTACCAAGAATCTATCCACCTCTGCCTTAAAAATATTCAAAGACTCTGCTTCCACCACCTTTTCAGAAAGAGAGTTCCAAAGACTCACGACCCCCTGAGTGAAAAAAAATTCACTTCTTCTCTGTTTTAAATGGGCAACTCCTAATTTTTAACAGTGACTCCTGATCACACATTCAAGCCCGGGGGATGGTCGCAACTTCATACACACACACAAATGTCCAATAAGACAATAGGAAAGAGGAGTTTTATAACTACCAATAACTGAAGAGAAAAATAATCACAGATATGGATATTAGCTCATGTGATTGCCAGAGTCCAGAAAGTCAGATTCCTCTGTGAATTCTTCAGGGAGGAGTTACAGTTTAGGCAGGTTCAGCTATGTGAGAATGGATGGTTTTTTATATTTTGGGGGAATATTATATTATTCTGTAAAGAAGGCTGGGTGTCTGTCTCTCTATGTGTGATCTAATTAAGCTGGGCAAGAATTTGATAGTAGTCAGGTGTACGGGGGTTTTAGAAACATGAAAAGGATAGAGGTATTAAGTTGAGGTACAAGTAAATAGGTTAGATCTAACATTTGCATTATTAGATAAGTTGAGAGATTGTTTGAATATCAAAGGGGAGTCAGAGGTCACAAGGGAAATGTTTGCAGGAGTTCATAGGTAAACAAGTAGTGGGTATGATATTTTATTGACCCAAAAGCAAAGAAAAGATGGAAACATTTGGAAGGGTTTGAGTTTCAAAGAGGTGTGTGAGAACAATGGGACTGAGTTGATAGCAGTTTGCCTTATGTTATATTACTGAATTTCATCTATAAGCGAGTGTTGCCTAGAAGGTGTTTCCTTATGGATTTGGCCAAGTAGAGAGTTTTGGGGAAATGTTTTGTAAGGCTAACCTTAATTGTGTAACTGTAATCTTGTGTGCTTAAATTTTCTTTCATTTTTTTGTTTATGCAAGTTTGCTATTAGGTCTTAAAAATCTCAAAAGTTTTAATGGATCTCTTACTGCTGAGATCAGTATGCCTTCTTCTCATTATCAGAATAAAAAAAAGGTTGTGGCCATAAGCCAAGTTTCCCTCTGGCCGTTGGTTTGTGCAGCAAATAACACTGGCTGTGGTCATAACAAATTTGGGATCTCTTTGTGAGATTATTAAAAATTCCATGATTGGATTGGAGTTTGTGAGTCCAAGGGATATGAACACGAAAAGAACGCTGAACTTTGGAGTTTTCTGTTGAGAAGCTTTAATGTGGTTAGACTGCAATATGGCTTTGGCAATTGCTACGACTTTTCTGCGAGTGGTAAATGTAACTGTGGAGTATTTGAAATCTCTGACTAAATCTCAGTTGAAAGAATTAGCAGAGAATGTGCAAGTGGAGATAAAAGTAGAATTTTGTAAGACTGATATGGTTAAAGTACTTATCTACCATTTAATGTTGGAGGAGGGGATACATGAAACTAATGTGTCACAGCTAGAGGTAGTAAGGCTTCAGTTGCAAATGAAGAAGCTTGTACTTGAACAAGAAATGGAACTGAAAAAATGAATTGGAAGAAAGAGAAAAAGAAAGAGAAGTGAAAAAAATAACGAGTTAGAAAGAAAAGAGGAGAAAAAGGATAGATTAGAAGAGCTAGAAATAAAAAAAATATATTCAATGGGTGAAGGAGGAGTAGGAAAAGGAAAAGAAAATATTACAACAGATAGAAATGCAAAAGCTTCATAGAGAGAAGTTAGCAATTGAGGAAAGAGAGAGAGAGAAAGGGATAGGGAACTTCAGAGAGAGAAAGAAGCCAGACAGTATGTTGGGACTTGTGAATCCCAGTTGCACGCTTGTTGAGGGATGGCTGAGTTGGTACTATAGATAGAGTTGATCAGCAGACACTTCTTAGGTGGAACACATTCTGTTTATTTACAAGGTACTCAGCAGCTACACATGTGTGCTTTCACATCAAACTCTGTCCCCACACTTCTGCTGCTCACTACAGACTACTGACTACAGAGGTAGCCCATACTGCTCCTCTAATGGTTACAGGAGATCATGTGATCTTTCTTTACAACAGCCTTCTTAAGGGTATACTACACATTACATAAAACTATAATTAACATATCCCTCTCCTTTACTCAGAAACATATTTTACATTTACAATTATAATTTTCTCAAAATAGCAAATTATTTACACTGACAAGTAATTTTCATATTCAGTCTTTCTGGGGTTTCCTTTGAATTGTAGAACATCTCAGCTCTATAACTTCTAATGATTTGTTAGGAACCTCAATTTCTGGAGTTGTCTAAACATCAGGCTTTTTGGCAGGTACCTGCAAATCTGTTTCCTCAACTCTTGTAGGTACACCGGACATTTCAGACATATCTGTATTAGGTTGAGTTCTCTCAACAGGAAACTTTGACCTAGTTGTGGACACTGGTGAAATCACTTCTTGGTGATTTGATTCTCTCTTCCATAGATGGTCCACATGTTTCCGTATGACTCAGCCTTCCACCTTCACGTGGTAAGATAGAGGTCCAGTCACTGCACTTATTTCACCTGGTAACCACTTTGGTCCTTCTCCAAAGCTCTTCACATATACTATCTGTCCCATGGTAAATTTCCATTCATGACTAAGCCAGCCATGTCTAATTTTCAGACTTCCCTGACTCCTTTCTACCATCCCTCCTAAATTTGGCATTACTAAGCCCAATCTCGCCTTGAGATGGCATTTCATCTATAACTCTGCAGGTGTGACACCTGTTATTGCGTGAGGGATGGTCCTATAATGAAAAATAAAGTGTTCTAGCTTGATTGTTAGCAAATCTCCAGTTAACTTTTTCATACCTGACTTGAACGTTTGAACTGCCCTTTCGGCCAGTCTGTTTGAGGAAGATTGGTATATGAAGTTTTTACATGAGCGATACCGTTGAGGCCGATAGACCGTTGAAACTCAGCGCTCATAAATGCTGTGCCGTTATCTGAAATGACCACTTCTGGTAGTCCATTAATTGCAAAACTTTGATGTAGCAACTCAATTGTAGCAGAAGACTTTGGTGACTTCACCTCACATATGTCCATCCATTTTGAGTGACATCGACAATGAGCAGAAATATTGTTCCCATGAAATGTTCCACATAATCAATGTATAATCATACCCATGGTCTTCCTGGCCACTCCCAAGAGTGTAACGGAGCTGTTGAAGTTAACTTTTGCAATTGTTGACACTGCACACAATTCTTCACTAAGCTCTCTATTTCTTCATCCACTCCAGGCCACCATAGGTAGCTGCGTGCTATGGTCTTCATTCGGGAAATTCCTGGATGGGCACTGTGTAGTTCAATTAACAATGGCTTTCTTCATTTTGGAGAATCTATCACTCATGTTTCCCACAATAAGATACCATCCTGGCTTGTTATTTCATGTCTTCTGTTAAAGTATGGTTTCAATTAATCAGATACAGGCTCTTATGACCAACCATGAAGCACTTATTTTCATACTTGAGATAGGAATGGGTCCCTACTTTCTAGTTTCTAATCTGTTTAGCATTGGCTGGTGATGAAACTAAGAAATTTATCAATAACACAAGTTTTTGTGGAACTGGAATGCCTACATCATTTTCTTGTAAAGACAAATGACTAAGTGCATCGTCGTTTGCAATTTGATTTCCAGGCTCTTGTACGAAAGTATACTCGTATGCTACCAGGATCAGGGCCATCTCTGTCTTTTTGCTGAGGCTATGGGTGGTATGGCCTTGTCCTTACTAAACAACCCTAGCAAAGGCTTGTGGTCAGAAACAATAATAAAATGACGACCGTGTATGTATTGGTGAAATTTCTTGACTTCAAGGGTGATTGACAGGCCTTCTTTTTCTATCTGTGCGTATCCCTTTTCCTCTGTGGTGAGTGTTCTTGACACATATCCTATATGCCATTCTATCCCATTGTCCATTCAATGGGAGAGCACTGCTCCCACTCGGTAGGGGGATGCGTCACAAGTCAACACCAATTCTTTCCTCTGGTCATAATACACTAATAAGTTGGATGAGTGCAGCAATTTTTTCACCTTAATGAAAGCTTCTTTCTGGGGTTCCTCCCAACACCAGCATTGGTTCTTCTTGAGTAGATAATGCAGGGGTGCCCGATCTGTAGACAAATTGGGTAAGAACCACCCATAATAATTGATCATTCCCAAGAATGATTTGAGCTTGGAGGTGTTCTTTGGCGGAGGTGCCTATCTTATGGCTGTCACTTTCTCCTCAACCAGGCGAATGCCCCGTGAATCTACCTGGTGACCCAAATAGATTACCTGCCTTGCTTGGAACATGTACTTCTCTTTTTTTCAAACACACTTCAGTCTGCAAGAAATGTTTTAAGGCTTCTTCCAAGTTCACCAAATGCTTCTTTTCAGTGAGTCCTGTCACCAGAACATCATCTAAATAAACTACAGTGTGGGGCAATCCCTGCAGTAAACTTTCAATTGTCCTCTGGAATATGGTGCAAGCCGAAAGGTAATCGAGCATATTATGGGTATTAATGTTGACAAGTTTCCAGGAGGCCTTCTCTAACTCTAACTGTTGATAAGCATGACTCATATCAAGCTTGATATCAAGCTTCTTGTAGGCAGTTCCACTTGCAGCCTGGCATACAGGTCTTCGATTTTCGGAATGGGATGTTTGTCTAGCTTAGCCACTTTATTAACTGTCAATTTGTAGTCTCCACAAACTCGGACGTCTTGGTCAGGTTTAAGGATGGGTACTATTGTTGCTGCCCATTCTGAGAACTGCACAGGTTATATAACACCCAGTTTTTCTAATCTGTCCAGTTCGGTGTCAACCTTTTCCTGCAGTGCATGAGATACAGGCCTTGCCTTCATGAATCGTGGGGCTGCCTCTGGATCCACGTGAATTTTTGCTTGCAGCCCCTGGATCTTCCCAAGTTCACCCTTGAGGACTGAGGCATATCTTTATAGTAGCTCTGGTATCTCACTTGCTCTCAGCTGGAAAATTTCAGCCCATTCTAACTTACTCTCCTTTAGCCAGTTTTATCCCAGGAGGCTTGGCCCCTCACATGCTATCACATCAAAGGTAGTTTTACCGATTGGCTTCCATTATGGACAATAGCTCTGCTTATGCCTTTGACTTGAATGTCTTCGCCGGTGTATGTTTTTAATTTGCCATCAGTTTCTTCCAAATTCAATTTATGTTCACCATAATTCAGATTTGAAAATGTGTTCACCAATTACTGTAGGGGAAGGTCCTATGTCCACTTCCGTTCTAACAGGTCTGCCATTTATTTTCATTGTTACATATATTGGTTCTGTGTTTCCAACCTTCAGATTAAATAATGAATACATATCTGAATTTGTTGCTTCAGGCTCTTCTACACCATAAATCTCACAGGGTTTTTTCTGTTGTTTGAAAGTTTGCCTGATTCTTTCCTTCCACTGTCTCATTATGTATCCATTTCAATTACAATAGAAACATTTGTCTTTTTAAACTGCCAAGCGTTATAAGATTGCTTCAATTGATTGCTGCAATTATTCCTTGTTTTAGCTGCTAAGTCCTTTCTTTTTATTTTTCTGCTAACGGTGGCTGTTTCCTGTTTCTTGGCAGAATCTTGTATTTTTGCACCTTTTTTGGCTTGGGCTTCCTGCCCAATATGGAAGACGGTGCCATTTTGCACTCCCTCTGTGTTCATAATTTACATAATAACTTTATTAAAATGCTTAAAACCCTGCATGAAACCTCATCCCGCCAGTGGATGAAGTTTCATGTTTTATCTGTTTGCCGCCGGGCTCCTGGCTGACCCGCCAACATTAAGGTTGGGCGGGCAGGTCCTTTAATTGGTTAAATGATCCTGTCAATGGCCTCAATTGGCCATTGACAGGTCGGCGGGCCTGCAGCTGATTTTGCTGCGCCCCCACCTTCCTGAAAATTTAAATGGGCCGGGATGACATCATCCTGTGTCATTTTACACGTCAGCAAGCAGGCCCTGCCCCCTGCTCACCGATGGCAAAATTCTGCCCATATAGAATAAACCCAGTAAAATTAGCTCAAGTGCAAATAGAAATTGAATCATGCTTCAAAATAACATCATAGAGCCCACTCACAGTAATTAGAGTTCACCCATTGCAATGGCGCCTAAACTGGATGGATCACAGAGACTATGGCGAAATTTTCTGTGCCCGCTGGTGGTCGGCGTGGTAGGTAGCATGCACAGGCAATATGGCATGATCTGTTTCACAATGGCAGGAAGGCAGGTCGTAATCTTCCACTCTGCCCACCAGCGGCGGGCTACGTTTCCCACCAACGGTCGTCGGGGAGCTCATTATAATACATCAGCATATCATTAAAAGGCCCCCCGCCACTCGCTTGGACCCCCGCCAGATTGTCCGTCCACGTTGGCGGGAAAGCATATCGACGTGTTTCACAACAGCACATGTTATGATTGATGCAGTTGGTAAAGCGGAAGTTTTTAAAAATCCCAGAGTGAAACTTTAAACAACTATCATAACCTATAATTTTAAGGGTTATGGTTGAGATGTGACTCTAAATTCAGGAATTCTTGAGACGTTACATTAAACTAATTGAAACATTTTATTAATTTACACAGGCTAAAAATACATATACACATGGTTACAAATTACTGCTATCATAATTTTTAACAAATTCCCAAACTAATCTCCATTAAGGCAACAGCAGCCCACAGGGCTGAATCTTACCTATGTCGGGTGGGCTGGGCAGGAGTGGGCAGGGGTGGGCGCGAAGCTGATCGCCGCCCACGATAGGCTGCGCGCTACCATTTTACATGTGGGTAGGTCAATTAAGGCCCATCCAGCATAATACGCGGCCAATAGCGCTCAGCATTACCTTTGCGGGTGTGGGGAGGAGGGAGAGTCGGGGCCTTTTGCGCATGTGCATGAAAGAGCACAGCATCCTGGTTAGGAGCAGTCTCCACCATGCCGCAAGTTGACAGGCAGCCATGCAATGCACTCATCTGTGGCCATCCGAGGGGTGGCCAGCACTCTCCAGGAAGCATTAAGGGTCGGTCACACAGGGCCAGGAAAAATGCTAAGTACACTTATGATAACCACGTCTCTCTCTCTCGTTCATGCTGCAGGAGGACCACATCAGGAGCATGGAGCCAGGTGACCTAGCTGTATGCCTGATGGCCTACAGAGAGTGAAGAAGACAGAGAAGAGAGCAACAGAGGCTCCTGGCTGCACAAAGGCAAGGAGCAGAAACCTCAGGATGAAGGGGCTGCTGGGTCTCCCGCACATGCTGCCCAGGAGCGACAGTGAGCCATGCCTGGTTGGCGCAATCGACACCCAGGTTCTATAGGTGCTGCCTGTATTCCTGCAAATGACCAAGAACTAATGTCGCCGACGGCTACGCATGTCTAGGGACCTGGTGGCTCACATCTGCCACTTACTGCAGGACTTGGTGCCAAGGGGACATGCAGAGCATCAGCCAGTTGCTATGAAAGTGACCACGGCACTCAATTTCTACACCAGTGTTTCCTTTTAGGGCTCCACAGGTGACCTATGAGGGCTATCACAAGCCACCAACCACAAATGTATCCATGAGGTCATGGATGTCATCTTCTCAATGACAAACAACTTTGTGCATTTCACCTGGGATCGGGACAGCCAGGAAGCAAGTGCAATTGGATCCGCCCTGATCTCGGGATTCCCTCAGGTGCAGGGTGTGATTGACTGCACCCATGTGGCACACAGGCCTCCTTACTACACACGGTGGGCTACTTCAACTGCAAAGGATTCCACTCACTGGATGTGTAGCTGGTGTGCGACCTCCAGAAACGCATCCTGCAGGTGTGCACACGGTTTCCAGAGAGTGTGAGGCCGGACCATCACTTTGGCCTGAAGGTTGCAGAGCACACAAAGAAGAGGCCCTGGACTGAGACAGCCGCCTTTATCTTGTGCAGAAAGGTTTCACATCTGAATGACATGAACACTGCTCATCAGAACAAGGAGCCATTGGCAAGGAGACATTCTTGGGAGTTTATTGACAATAGCGAACAATATTAACACCCATGCCCAGGCTGTACAGCTATTTTCCTTAAATGTCCTAACCCTGCTGCTACGTTTTGTTGCTCCCTGGACATCCACAGTGGAGGTGGAGGCAGCCTGCTGACTGCGGTGCCCTGTCTGTGATTACTTTGCTGGGCGTCTCTGGATGACCAAGACTTGGAGGGCCCTGGCCTGCTTTCAGGGTCCTGCTTAGTGGCATTGGCACCCTCCTTGGCCTGTGGAGCTAGTGCTGCTGAGGTCACAGGAAGAGGGGAGTCGGATGGGCCGGACACTCCCAGAGTCACCTGGATGGATGGGCCTGGAGTGTGTACCTGCTGATCCTCCTCCCTATGGGTGCCCAGGGCCCCAGGCTGACTCCTTGAGGAACAGGGGTAGCTGGAGTGAGATCGAGCTGCCCAGTACCCCTCTCATGTACACACTGTTGGAGGCCAACTATGGCATCAGTGATGGAGTTTGGACCAAGTAGCATTACAGGAGCAAAGTCCTGGACCAAGGTCTCCATGGCAGCCACCACCCTATCAATGTTGACCTCAGTGCGTTGCAATGCCGGCGCTATCACCTCAGCCTGAAGCTGGACAGATTCCTCCATCGTGCTTTGCAATCTGAGGAGTGTGGTGGACATTGCTTCCTGATGTTCCCCAGCTTGCCTTTGCAGCTCCAGCAACTGTGACATAACTGAGCCCGGGGACTTGTCATTTGACTCAGACTTGGCAGATTTCTGGCCTCCAGCAGTCGTCCAAGTGCCGGGGACCTGGGAAGTCCCTGACGCCACCTGCTGTGGATCAGACAGTGCAATGTGCTCGCCAGATTGTGATCCCGGGGCTACTCTAAAGCTAGATCCCACTGAGATGTGTGCCTCTGCGCTGGTGGAGGGTGTGGGTGAGCACCTCCAGATCCCTCTTCATGGTTTGACTGGAGGCCCTGGATCATGGACTCTGTTGGCAGTTTGGCAGGTGTGCCTGTGAAAGCAAGGGGAGATAATTAGTGCATGGCAGTAACCTGTGAAAGAGGACATAGCGCTCATGGCATTGTTGTCTGATGGATGTTGCACTGCTGGATCCTCACTTGGTAGAGCACCGCTGACCTCACTGTCAGCACAGGACTGGTTCCAGTCATTGCTGGTCAGCTGGATGACTCTGTTTTCAAATTCTGTGAGTACCTTGATTTCAGGCTTTCCTCCACCAGTCTGTGACCTCTCCCTCTTGTGTGCCAGCTTGTCCTGCTTGGATATAGAGGCAGATTTGATAAGGGAGCTTAAGGTGAAGGAACCCTTAGGAGGAAGTGACCATAATATGATAGAATTTACCCTGCAATTTGAGAGGAAAAATCTGGAATCAGATGTAACGGTATTACAGTTGAATAAAGGCAACTACAGAGGCATGAGGGAGGAACTGGCCAGAATTGACTACGAGATGAGCCTAGCAGGAAAGACAGTGGAACAGCGATGGCAGGAGTTTCTGGGAGTAATTTGGGAGACACAGCAAAACTTCATCCCGAGGAAGAAGCAGCATACTAAAGGGAGGACGAGGCAACCATGGCTGACAAGGGAAGTCAGGGACAGCATAAAAGCTAAAGAGAAAGCTAAATACAATGCGGCGAAGAGCAGTGGGAAACCAGGGGATTGGGAAGCCTACAAAGACCAACAGAGGACAACTAAAAAGAAATAAGGAGAGAGAAGATTAAATATGAGGGTTAACTAGCCAGTAGCATAAAAGAAGATTGCAAGAGTATTTTTAGATATATAAAGGGTAAGAGAGGGACAAAAGTGGACATTGGGTCGCTGGAAAATTATGCTGGAGAAGTAGTAGTGGGGAACAAAGAAATGCCAGAGGAACTGAATATGTTCTTTGCGTCAGTCTTCACGGTGGAAGATACGAGTAACATCCCCAAAGTTCAAGAGAGTCGGGGGGCAGAGGTGAGTATGGTGGCCATTACCAAGGAGAAGGTGCTAGGAAAACTGAAAGGTCTGAAGGTGGATAAATCACCTGGACCAGATGGATTACACCCCAGAGTTCTGAAGGAGATAGCTGAAGAGATAGTGGAGGCGTTAATGGTGATCTTTCAGGAATCACTGGAGTCAGGGAGGGTCCCAGAGGACTGGAAAATCACTAATGTAACACCCCTGTTTAAGAAGGGAGTGAGGCAAAAGACAGGAAATTACAGGCCGATTAGCCTGACCTCGGTTGTTGGTAAGATTTTAGAGTCCGTTATTAAGGATGAGATTTCAGAGTACTTGAAAGTGCAGGGTAAAATAGGGCAAAGTCAGCATGGTGTCATCAAGGGGAGGTCATGCTTAACAAATCTGTTAGAATTCTTTGAGGAGGTAATGAGTAGGTTAGACAAAGGAGAGCCAATGGATGTTATCTACTTGGACTTCCAGAAGGTCTTTGAAGCTCAGTAAGATAAGAGCTCATGGTGTTAGAGGCAAGGTACTAGCATGGATAGAAGATTGGCTGTCTGGCAAGAGGCAGAGAGTGGGGATAAGGGGGTCCTTCTCAGGATGGCGGCCGGTGACTAGTGGAGTTCCACAGGGGTCAGTGTTGGGACCACAACTTTTCACTTTATACATTAATGATCTAGATGAAGGAACTGAGGGCATCCTGGCCAAGTTTGCAGATGATACAAAGATAGGTGGAGGGACAGGTAGTATTGAGGAGGCGGGGAGGCTGCAGAAGGACTTGGACAGGTGAATGGGCAAAGAAGTGGCAGATGGAATACAACATAGGGAAGTGTGAGGTCATGCACTTTGGTAGTAAGAATAAAGGCATAGATTATTTTCTAAACGGGGAAAGAATTCAGAAATCTGGTGTGCAAAGGGACTTGGGAGTCCTAGTCCAGGATTCTCTTAATGTTAACTTGCAGGTTGATTCGGTAGTTAGGAAGGCAAATGCAATGTTGGCATTTATTTTGAGAGGATTAGAATATAAAAGCAGGGATGTGCTGCTTAGGCTTTATAAGGCTCTGGTCAGACCACATTTAGAATATTGTGAGCAATTTTGGGCCCCGTATCTCAGGAAGGATATTCTGGCCCTGGAGAGGGTCCAGAGGAGGTTCACGAGAACGATCCCAGGAATGAAAGGCTTAACATATGAGGAACGTTTGAGGACTCTGGGCCTATACTCGATGGAGTTTAGAAGGATGAGGGGGGATATGATTGAAACTTACAGAATACTGAAAGGCCTGGTTAGAGTGGACATGGGGAAGATGTTTCCATTAGTAGGAGAGACTAGGATCCGAGGGCACAGCCTCAAAGTAAAGGGAAGACCTTTTAGAACAGAGATGAGGAGAAACTTCTTTAGCCAGAGAGTGGCGAATCAATGGAATTCATTGCTACAGAAGGCTGTGGAGGCCAGGTCATTGAGTGTATTTAAGACCGAGATAGATAGGTTCTTGATTGGTAAGGGGATCGAAGGTTACGGGGAGGAGGCGTGAGAATGGGGTTGAGAAACTTATCAGCCATGATTGAATGGCGGAGCAGACTCAATGGACCTAATGGCCTAATTTCTGCTTCTATGTCTTATGGTTTTATATTCTTATGGATATAGGTGGAGAAAGTGTAAGCAGGACACCTGCCAGGTCAGATGATAAATATGCCTGGCCTGTTTGGGTGGGCTGAGGACAATGACCGTGTGTAAGAGAGAGTGAATGGTGACATCTCGTTAACTGGAAGCTAGTGAGGGCCCTCTGTGTGTGTGATGGGTTTGTGAGTGTGTGAGTTGAGAAAGATGAGAAGAGTGACTTACCCTGGCGGAACGGAAGAGATCATTCATTCTCCTGCAGCACTGGGAGGCTGTCTGCTTCTGAAGTGCGTTGGCCCTGACCACCGCTGTCACCGCCTCCTATGTTGGATTGGTCATGTTGCTGCCCATCCTGCAGCCAGAACGGGGGTACAGGACATCCCGGCCATCCTCCACAGCATCCAGCAGTTGCTTGAAGGACCCATCGTTGAAGTGGGCGGCTGTGGTCTTTTTTTCCTTTGCTGGCCATGTCTCCCGGGCAGTGGTGGTGAGCTGGAGGTGATGAGCGCTGTGCTGGAAGCTGCCTTTTAAACATGGCGACCGGCGTGATGCATCAGCAGGGTGAGGCTGGCTGGCGAATGAGAGCCTGCCTGCCCTGGAAACGGCTTGTTTCCTGGGAATGCATAAGAAATATGGCAGGCTCGGGATGATACAGCGTGAAAACCTACCATTGCCATCCATTCGTCACTGCAAATTTTGGAAAGTTCTGCCCTATGTATTGATTACCGAAAAGTGAATGCAGTAACAAAAGCAGATTCATATGCTCTTCCACGGTTGGAGGATTGTATTGAGAAAGTGGGATAGTCAACATTTACCACAAAAAATGACTTACTGCAAGGATATTGGCATGTATCCTTATCGGAAAGGGCAAATGAGATATCAGCTTTCATGACACTGAATGGTCTATATCAATGCAAAGTAATGCCTTTTGGTAAGAAAAATGCACCAGCAACATTTCAGAGACTAACAATCAGAGTGACTGAAGGACTGAGCAATTTTGCTGTTTATATTGATGACTTAATAGTATTCAGTCAAACACAGGAGGAACATTTACAACATAGGGCAGAATTTTGCCCTTGTTGGGTTCGCTTGGTGGGACGGGTGGGGCTGGTCGGAAATCCAATTGCTGCCCACGATCGGGGCCCAACTGCAATTTCACACTGGCGGACCAAATAAGGCCCACCTAGTGGGAAATGCAGCTTGTCACACCCCGGGAAAGGCTGAATGGGGGCAGGGGCCTGTCGGCCGCTGGGTCCAATGGTGGCCTGGTGGCCCCAGAAAGGCTGCCAGGCAAGGACATCTATCTGCCATTGCAAGATGGAGTCCAGAGTGTCAGCAAACAAAGGACAGGATGGCAGATTTGGGGGAGGCACTTGGCCTCCTGTTTTTCTGACGAGTGCCCCATTGCCCTCCTGGAGGAGGTGGCTACCAGAAGGGACACCCTTATCCCCAGAGATGGGAGGATGTAGGCCACCGCACCTCACAAAGAGGGCATGGGAGGAGGTGGCTGCCTGGGTGAGTAGCCACGACATGGTGTGGTGCTCCTCGGTGCAGTGCCATAAGTGCTTCAATGACCTGCTGCGCTCAGGATCGGTGAGTACTGTGTTGGCATGGGTCAGTGTGTTCAATTGTTTTGGGCTGGCCATCCCCCTGTGGAGCTCAGGGGTGTTGGAGTCTGAGTGCCAACTGTCAATCACACCAGCACTGGTCAAGAGGCTGAGCTTGGCTGCTTGGCCTGAGTGCCTTGCGGCTCAAGGCCCACAACCTGGATCTGCCCTGCAAGGCGCTCTTCAGATGGGTTTGGCCAGGCTGCAATGGTGCTTCAGGTAGAGAGTGGACTAACCAATGTTCCTCTGTCCTTTTAGGAGAAGACATTCCATAACAATATTGAGAGGTCACAGACTGGCAGAGAAACCCCACACCTCCTCATCCTCCCCAAGTATGAGCAGGAGGCCTTGGAGCTCGAGAGGCGCCATGCACCTCAGTCAAATGGCCGCAGAGAAGCTGCGGTGTCAGACGAAGGTAAGAGTGCATTGTACAGAAGTGAGAGTTTCAACTTGTGCAACCATACTAGCGCAGTTTTTTCATTGATATGAGCTTCAAACCTTGAGTCCCCATTGATCGTTGAAAGACAATGGCACCATGATGCAGATCTCCATTGTCTCACCAGGGTGCCTGGCATGCACAGTGACAGTGTGAAGACTCTAACTAATTACATGTCCTTCTTTTCCCTTTTGGGTTCAACAGCAGGCATTCGCTCTCCGGGCCTTGAAGGGCCATCCCTGACACCGGAGGACAAATGTGCTCCCCAAGCACCTGCGTCACACCTGCTCTCTAAACCAGGCACCAGCACCGATACTGGCACCTCGGTGGGCATTAGTTCAGCGGCTAGCATCTTGGTGCACATTGGTGAGAGCACTTCACATTTGCTTGAAGTGCAGGTGGAGGCAGAGAGTGCCCAGGGCACCAGCAGTCAGAGGACTGCTGAAGACCAGGACACAGTTCAGTTGAAGGCTGATGATGGGCCTCTGGAGTCGTTCATTAGGCAGCAGATGCTAGACATCCAGAGGGGTGTACAGGAGGATCTGGAGGAGATACAAGAGGGTACGCATTTCATACTCTCCATTGTGGAGGAGTCCTTGCGGAGTGCAAGCATGACATTGACCCTCATGGCTGAGCGCAATGCCTCCTGCAGGAAGAGAGGCGACTCTCGTGGAGAGGCTGCTGCAGGAATAGAATCAGGGATTCCTGGGCTTGCGCTCAGACTGCAAGCCCTCGCACAGTCACTGACCTCAGCCCGTCAGTATTCGTGTGTGAGGTGAGTGGGGCACCCAGTATCCCAGCTAGAAGCCCACCCATCAATGGCGAGTAGGGAGTTCCACAGTGACCTCACATTGGCGCATGAGCTGCTTGTCATCTCTTCTGCTCCTCTGCCAGAGACCACGGCATCTGATGAGGCTGCGGTGACTGGGGAGATGCCAGCCATGGCACTGGCCGCTCCCTCACAAGCAGGGCCAGCACAGGCTCCACTCATCAGAGGACGACCGCCAAGGTCATCAAGGCCAACAGGACAGCAGAGTGAGCAGGCTGTCTCCAATGCCAATGCCAGTGAGGAGGAACACCTAGACGTAGCACCCGTAAACGTAAGTTTAAAGTACCTTAAGCACAAGAGGGACTCGTCACCGGTGATCTTTTGTTCTCCCATTCCGTTTTTCTTTTTTTAATGGTGTGACTACTAACACCAGTTTTTTTCTGTTCAAGACTATGTGAGTTCCAACATAAAATTACATTTGCTTTTGTGTTATTGGCCTGAGTATGCTTCATTTATATTGTAGGTGCAGGGTACACCAGTATGTAATACTGGATGTGGGTGGCTCGAATCTTTATTGTACAGGCACTGAGTGTATCTTGGGAGCCAAGGAAAGGATCATTTCTGTGATCCAGGATGGAGGCGGCAGCTCTTATTTGACAGCCTAGTTGAAGGAGCATTGGATCAAGGCATCCCTGGTGTCCCTGCCTCCCTGGAGGCTACCGAGGTCTGGCTGCACAGCCTCAGCATTCTCCTTATCATGCTCCTCTTCTGACTCACTTCTGGACTCATCCTCTGTGCCTGTGCAGCTGCATCAAGATCCTTTTCCTCCAGTGGGTCCTCCTTTGCCAGTGCCAGATTGTGGAGAGCGCAGCATGCAGCCACTATCAGTGACACCCGCCCTGGGGGGTGTTTCAGTGCGCCGCCTGAACTGTCCAGAAATCAGAAGCGCATTTTGAGAAGACCTATGGTCCTCTCTACCACAGCCCTTGTGGAGGCATTGCTCCTGTTGTACTGTGTTTTGCCTCTGTTCTTGGGTGGCAGAGAGGCGTCATGAGCCACCTTCAGAAGGGATAGCCCTTGTCATCCAGAAGCCTTCCATCCAGTCGGGCAGGAGCACTGAAGAGCCTCATCACCTGGGGGTGTCTGAGGATATACGCATGATGGGAGCTGCCAGGTACCTTGCACAGACTTGTAGAATCTGCATCTTGTGGTCACACACTACCTGCACTTTCACGGAGTGGAAGCTCTTCCTGTTGACGAAAGCACCGGGCTCACCTGCTGGTGCCTTGATGGCCACATGTGTACAGTCTATTGCATCCTGGATGCAGGGGAATCCAGCATTCACTGCAAAGCCTCTGGCTCGCTCAGCCTGACTGGCCTCCTCCACACAGAAATGAAGAAAACTCAATGCCCGCCTGAAAAGAGCTTCTGTCACCGGCTTGACACAACTATGGACAGCTGATTGGGACACAAATCACCCACTGATACCTGGAAGAAGCCAGGGTCATAGAAATTGAGGGCCACTGTGATCTTCAGAGCCACTGGCATGGGGTGTCCATCCACACAGTCAGAGCTGATCTCAGGCCCCATCATCTGACAAATGGAGCTCATGGCTTCCCTTGAGAGGCGGAGCCTCCTTCGGCATTGCATCTCAGACATATTGTGGTAGCTGCATCGCCGCCTGTAAACACTAGCAGCAGGATAGTGGCTTCTTCTGTGGCCCCTCCTGCCTTGGACTTCCTGCTGGCTCTGTGGCCCTTGTGCCTGCACCTCTCCTCTCACAGGTCCCTCCCCTTGAAGCAGGCACAGGGTTACCTGCCCCTTTGTTTCTTCTCAGAGGAGGTGCCTCCAGCGGAGACCATGATCCCCAATACCAGGGTATGGGAAGGCTGTCTGATACCTGGAAGGATCCACACAGTCCAAATCCTCAGGGGGCCTGGAAGACACCAATGAGTCCAGAAATGAAGCTTGGTAATGCTAAGATTGAACCCCTGATCAGAGAATAGGCTGCCAAGTCTCAATAAGCCGCCAGCAGCAAGTTATTGTCAAAACCCCTCACTACTCACATTGACAAAGCTGCTGACCCTTCTTATCCTGCTTGTGGATGAGGAGTTGCAAATTGTGGGCTTCCTGCCTGCCAGTTTTGCCTGTGCGACAAGCGAAAAAGCGCATGGGCAATGTTAAACCACTGTCAATTGGGTTGTCAAAGGCCTTAACTGGCCTATTAATTAATGGCGGGTGCGGCTCCAACTCCAGCACGCGCCCACCAAGTGAAATATTGCGCAAGTGCGCGATGGCGCCGGGACGCTTGCACCTCCCCGCTCAGTAAAAAGTTCTGCCCTTAAAGGAATTATTTGATCAGCTGCAGGAAGCCAATTTGGTTGTGAATTTGGCTAATTGTGAATTTGCAAAAGCGCAAGTTACACATTTGAGCCACACTGTCGGGCATGGTCGGGTAATCCCACGAGATGCAAAAATGAAAGCTATTGTGGAATTCCCAGTGCTTGAAGCGAAATGGGAAGTTTTGAGATTTCTAGGCATCAGTGAATTTTATTGGAAATTTGTTCCAAACATTAGCAGTATGGTTGCTCTGCTGACTGAATTATTTAAAAAAATTCCAATGGACACAGATGTCAGAATGCATTTGACAGCTTGAAAGCTGTACTAACAATTACACCTATTCTATCAGCAGTTGATTATACAAAGCAGTTTAAGTTTGCTGGTGATGCCAGTGGTGTCGGTGTTGGTGCCATATTGCTACAAGAAGATGGACTAGGAAGCTGGTAGGATATTTCTCACAGAAGCTAAGTGTACGCCAGAAGAAATATTCAACTATAGAGAAAGAGACCTTAGGTTCGGTGTTAGCTTTGCGGCATTTTGAAGTGTATTTTGCAAACAATTCTTCAGAGACAACTATATATACTGACCACAATACTTTGAAGTTTCTGGAAAAGTTTTGGAACAGAATTACAAGACTGTTTCAGTGGAGTTTATTATTGCAATTGTTCAATTTACAAATTATACATGTGGCTGGATGAGAAAATTTGATACCAGGTGCATTGTCAAGAGTTTAAAATTCAAAGAACTTGGATATTGGCAAATGGAGAATGGACTGGAATGCACTCTATTTCTACAAAAGAGTTGTGTATATATTTTCATGGTTAATGCATGCACACCATAGTGTAATAGTTTAGTTTGTATAGTTAAATGTAGTAAGGAATAACAAATGGGTTCAAAAATGATACCATCTTTTTGGAATTATGTTTTTTTTTGTTAAGGAGAGAGATGTGAGAATGGATTTTTAAAAATATTTTGGGGGAATATTGTATTATTCTGTAAAGAAGACTGGGAGTCTATGTGTATGTATGTGATTTAATTAATCTGGGCAAGAGTTTGATAAAGGTCAGGCTGTCTGGGGGTTTGAAGGATAGAGGTGTTAAGGTTAGGTACAAGTAAATAGGTTAGATCTAACATTTGCATTTTTAAATAAATTGAGAGGCTGTTTGAATATCAAAAGGGAGCCGGAGATGAAAAGGAAAATGTTTGCATCTTACAGGAGTTCATAGGTAAACAAGTAGCGAGGATATGATATCTTATTGACCCAAAAGTAAAGAAAAGATGGAAACATGAAAGATCTTATTTGGAAGGGTTTGAGTTTCAAAGAGGTGTGTGAGAACAATGGGACTGAGATGATAGGGAGAAAAGGTATATTAAAGTTACTGTGGATAGCTGGCTTTTAGATGTTGAGCTGGAGAGGGAGCTAGGGATGGCTGGAGATAGCTGGAGCTGTTTTAACTGTTGAGTTAGCTGAAGCGCTGGGCTGGAGGAAGATGCAGTTTGAATCAGTCATCCAGTCAAGCCAGGAAAGTCTTGGGCTGCAGCAAGCAGTTTTATTCTGAAGTGAATTCCACCACAGATTGGAAGAGGGGAGGTCATGTGGTACACCTTTATTGCATCTACAGCAGTTTGCCTTGTGTAATATTACTCAATTTCGTATTTAAACACCTATAAGGGAGTATTGCTTGGAAGGTGTTTCCTTGTTGGTTTGGCCAAATAGAAAGTTTTGGGGGAATGTTTTGTAAGACTAATCTTAATTGTCTCACTATAATCTTGAGTGCTTAAGTTTTCTTTTATTTTTTGTTAATAATACTTGCACTTTTAATTTTTAAAAATCCCCGGTGTTATTGAACCCCTTACTTCTGAGATCAGTATGTGTTCTTCTCGTTATCAGGATTAGAAAAACGGCTGTGGACTGTAAACCAAGTTTCACCCTGGGGTTTGGTTTGCACAGGAGTTAATACCAGCTGTGGTTGTAACAGCTAGCTGAAGCAGAAGATGCAGAATTCATTTAAAGTTGATGGTGGCGCAGTGAGATCAGGTTGATATACAGATGTTGGTCTGTTCAACAGGCGATGGCAGGGATCTTCCAGAGAAACAGGCTTCAAGGAGGCTTGGACTTGATGCAGGCTATTAGTCAGCCTGAAGTCCAACTATAATGTTTGCAGGCGGGAAGTTTAACAGCAGACTGAGTTGTGAGACTAGAAACGTAATGTTAAAACTTTGCAAAGGCCATAAGTTTAGGTCATGTGATGTTGCCCATTAATCAGTCAGTTTCAGGCTAACAAGCAATTTATATGCCTCTGGTCAAAATCCATTGTTCACCTTATGAGATAGATGGTGTCTATTAGTGTCTCTGCCGGTATAATTGATTTTAATGGCTCTCCCTTTCTTATAGGACCAGGCTGCCGAGACAGATTGTATCCTGGTCCCTGGTTTCGTTGATCGTAATGTATCCTCAGAATGAGAGGTGTAACGTTCCACAAGGATGAGTTGAGCTTTTGTACTGTAACTGCTGTTGGAAATTTCCAGAAACCATTGCCAACTTGTGAATCATATGACCTGTGTCATTCATCTTTTGGTTCAGCAAAGTCTACTTTTTAAATAAGCAAAAAAGTAAGGTTTGATTGAAACAGTTTATGATCTTTTTCATGGAGGGCAATAAATGCTGCCCTAGCCAGTGATGCCCACATCCTGTAAATGAATAAAAAACTGTCTTCGGGATATGAAACACACACACACACACACACATGCACACACTTGCACACATAGACACACAACTCTGTACCTCCTGATTTCAATTCTCACCGGGAATGTTTAACAGACTTAAATCAGTAAAGTTATGTGTTCTTCTCCTGTGTTTGGGGCTATGCTTTGCTGCCTTGCCTGACTGGTGCAGAGTTTCCTGCTGTAGCGATAATTCTTGAACTTTGCGATTGATGGGACTTGGAGGGAAGTTAACTGGTAGCCAGATGAAGTGGTTCTTCCACATCTGGTCAACTCTTCCCCCAATCCCCCACCCCGGCCTATAGCTGAGCATTGTCCTTTTCTCATGCACTCATTTTAGAAGGAATTTACATCAATGGCTATTCCATTTGACATGCAACTGAGTTGACTCAGGATATCCTGGTTACACATACATCTCCTGATGAAGGGCACAAATCCTCTCAAACATCCATGTAATCCAAAATAGTTTTTATTTGGATTCTATTGTGTGGGCTGCCAAGAAAGAAATGAGAATGAACAAGTGGGAAGTAAATCTAAAAGTGAAACCAATTTCCTGAGAGGATACTGAAGGTAAATGGTATTTTGTTTAAAAAGAGCACTGTGCAAATCTTGATCAAATAAGTTTTGCCACAGGAGGACAAAGTCAAACTAAAACCGAGAAAGAAGATTCTCTCAGAATAGCTGTTAAAAATAATGCAATCACTGCACTCTCAGTGGAGATGGTCTACAGAAGATACCCAGCATGCTGACTAATAAAACTATTGGTTACCTCTGGAATTACTGACAAACAGAGGAAATAAGCTATTTTAAAAGATGTGCAAGAGGCAGTAAAATTGTTATGCTGCTTCTGACAAAAAATATAGCCAGTAGATATCATGGAAGGTTAACTTAGCTTTAAATAAATAGTAAGTAAGGGAATTAACCTGAAGTAGTGTTTGGAATGTATACATTAATTGGAAACTTGGGTGAAATTGATGGCTCAGTTAAGACTAATTGACCATCTTACAAGCAGGAGGCATGGAACAACTGAGGGCACTTTTAAGATTGTGACTAGGCTTATAACAGTGCTGATATAACTTCATTTAAATTTAAGCTGCAGATGATTATTCGTGCAGAAAAAAATTCACAGTGAATGCTGAACTGAACTGAAAGTCTAAAGTGACCCTACTTGTTGGGGTTTATTAGATCTAACTGTCCCTTAAAAAATGACATACATGTTCTGTGCGTAGATGTGCATTGGTATTTTTCCTGATTCTGGCACCTATGTGTGTAGGAACAATTTTACCCATTTTTGCTCGTGCCTTTCCATTTACTTGGCCCTGCATATAATATTTCCTCTCCAGTGTCTGCTGGGTCCAAGAGGGTAAAGCCAGTTGCATTATAAATCCTTATTTCAGCAATGTGTTGGTTGCTTTCTTTTTGTAGACTTACTGCATCGCATGCAATTTCCAGGTAGGACAGAAACCTGCAAGGCTGCTACCAAAGCAATTCTAGAACTGATCTTGAGGGAGTGCAAGATAACAGCCCTTGTGACTCTTCATTTTGTGTGGTCTCTGCTCATTGCATCCCTCTTGATGAAGGGCAGAGGGTGATAATTTACTGTATGGGAAATTGTAGGCTAAAAGTCACTTTGAATCAGTTCATTGTAAAGGATATTGGAACTTCAATGCACTGTTGAGTCATTCTATTCAGGAGTCATTCCCTCTTTTTCAGAAGTTTGTGCTGACTCGAAGATTTTATGTCCATTTTAACCTTGGGAAGTAAAATTCAACTCTGGCAGGACTAGCACATTCGTCAGCTGTTATACAGCCTGATTGACTGGACGGGATATATAACGAGTGGTCAATTTGCTCATTTTGTGCCTCTGTGGAAGTTGAATTTTACCCTATATTAACCTTTTGTTTGCAGTTTGGGTTATTTCCAGATTATAATCTGAATGATTTTAAAACAATGCGAACAGTAAGGTAACTCATGTGCAGTGGAGATGTCCAATCTTTAGAAGCTGAGGGCTGTACATGCAGTAAAACTGGTCAGTAGACCACGTCTGATTATGCAATAATATGAGGGAAAAAATGCCAGGAGCCTCATTTAGCTAAATGATGAGACTCCTATACACAGGAAAAATGGATTTAGCCGCATGAATGAAAATCAAGACCACCATCTGAAACAAAACTTTCATGTGTAAAAAACTGCAGCTGAAAAGAACAACATTGATGCAAACAAAAAGGTGAGAATCTGATAGATACAAAGGGCTGAATATTCCCGACATCAGAGTGGGCCAAAATCTCAGTCCCTGAGGTCCAACTCTGCCAAGGTTCAGTGTATGCACAGGCACAAGGACGCCATTAATCTACAGGAGCTTCTGACTGAAACAATGAAAATTGTGAGCCACATTTAGTCTACAAGACACCTCACGGACGCTCTGTTGTCTTGCCAACCTATTTTCTGCAATGTGGAAATCATAGGACAGAAGTTTGTTCTTGTAGTGGGAGCTCTGCTGATGGGTCTGAATGGGGTGGGTGGATGGTGGTGGGGGGGGCAGTGTAGTGGTGATATCGCTTCCGCGACCTGTGGGACCTGGGTTTGCAACTTATGGGTGGTAGCCTACTAATTGATTCATGCCAGAGTGGCCATGCCTATTAAGGACTGCCAGCCTCACCCAGGAGCTATCAGCCAACTGGGGCCAGCAGCTTAGCAGTCTCACCGGGAGCAATGGCCACTGCTGGGACTACCCTGAGGTAGAGGACACCGTGAAAGAAATATGCATTCCCAACCGGTGAAATGGGGTGTTGGGGTGCCAAGGCCAGTCAGGCAGGGCCTAAAGGAGGGGGAGCTGGTGAGGACAGGGTACAGCGGTGCTGCCAGGGGCTCTCTCGGGCCAAAAAGTGCTCGAATAGGAGGACTCCCAATCCCCACTGTGAGGTAGTCAGGGCTTAACAGTTTCCCCATATGGCGGAGGGCCCATTCATTACGAGTAAAAAGCCAGCAGTAGCATGAAGAGGTCCTTAATTGGCCATTTAAGTAGCTCAGGGCTGCCTGCCTCCTTTTTTGCTGCTGGCGTTTTAAGGGCTCCCCTCAAACCCACCTCCCAGCCCCTCCCGAGACAGCTGCAAAATTCAGCACATGGTCAGAAATTTTAGGTTGGCGGACAGGCACGATTGGCAGGCCCAGGATTGGCTGTGGAACGGACTGCTGCCCGGGATGGGCCTCCGATCACAATTTCACACCAGCCGACCAATTAATGGCCAGCCAGTATGAAGTGCATGCTGAAATGCTCAGCGCTGCCAGGGTGGGGGCCAGAGGAGGGTGGGCACTGATGTAAGTGCAGGTGTGGATAAGCGCTGTATGAAAGCTCCCTGAAGGCAGAGAGCTGCCTCAGGGAACTGAAGAATTTAAAAGCAATAAATAAAGATTTTAAAATCTGGAAAAAAATGTCCAAGCATCACAATCAGTCACTTGAACAAATACATGATAAAAATGCTGTCCATAGATTTTTAAAAAAATTTAATAAAAGAAACCTCATCCTGCCCTTGGATGAGGTTTCATGAAAAATGCAAAGTCCGCCTGACTGATTCGCCGGTCTGCCAACCATAAAATTGGATGGACCATGAAAAATCGGAGACAATTGCAACTTTAATGACCTTAATAGGCCTCTTAATTGTCAGTGGGTGTGCCTCTGACTTTTGTGCGCGCCCGCTGACCGAAATATCGCACGAGCGCGTGATGATGCTGGGACGTTTGCCCGATGTCATCCCGGGCAATTTCACATCCAATCGGGTCAGGCGCTCGCCCGCATGCCAACCTAAAAAATCTGCCCTCTGTTGCTGAATCCATTTCACAAATCTCTTTGCTGTTGATCTTGAATGCACTGTTTTAAAATATGCTCTTACAATGTGTTACATTGTACAACAAAATCAAAGCAGGGAATAATTTACAGAATCTAATAGTGCCCTGCAAGCAAATCTTTTGGAAACAACCTTTCACTTTTGTGTGAAGCCCTTAAAGGCATTTTGGAAATTGTTTTTAATGTAACTTTAACCACAGTCAAAAGTAAAAGAAAGACTAACTTCAAAGTGTCATACTGTTGGACAGTCACTGGTTTGATAAACAATATTTTACTTTTGTAGGAGCAGTTTTCAAAATCAAGATAGAAAGAATCTGGGATCCTATTGCAACCTGTTATGGCTGGAGACATCTTTGAGTCAGATTAATGCAGCGACAATGATACAACAACGTTTAGCTACTTTTGAGGTACTTCCTGAAGAATCCTGCTTCGGACGCCATGAAGTAGGCTTCCAATCTGGAGTGTATTAACACCAAGCCTTTATTAACAATTCATAACTATGTAGATATTTACAGTGGAAAGTACAGGTATGGCGCTGACCCCATTCTAGGTCTTAACCCAACCATGCCTATCTACTTATTTTAATTTTTACTCATTTTTATTCTTATTCATTTATTCATTGTTTTATCCCCTTTTCTATCTTCTTTTCCCCAATCACTGCTCTGTCCCCCCACCCCCAAAGAGTCATCTGTTACTTGTTCCATGTTGTTCTTTCACATAATGCTGACCCTTATTCTGCTATTAACACATTCTGCTTTCTTACCTTTATGCTACTGTTAGCAAATTCTTTAGCCCTTCTCACTACCACTAACTCTCTTTGTCTTTTTGTACATGACATTTTTGTCAATATCTCCTTATCCCCCCTCCATCCCCGACCTATTGCTGGCCTTCTATCCAGCTTTACCTACTCCACCCCACTTAAGCAGTATAAATTTTGTCACATCTCTACTTCTCTTTAACTCTGAAGAAGAGTCCTATGGACTTGAAACATTAACTTTGTTTCTCCCTCCACCGGTGCTGTCAGACCTTCTGAATTTTTCCAGCAATTCCTGTTTTTATTTCAGATTTTCAGCATCCGCAGTATTTTGCTTCTATCCTTTTCATTTGACCTGGCTTGTGCTTTGCTCACTCTCTCCATCAGTCTTTATGTAGGACAAGATTGCGCACAATCAACAGGAGAGGTCCCAGACTGGGAGTCGAGTGCCGGACATCAAAGTCCTCACTCGGTTCGAGAGGTGCATGTTGGAGCTGGCTGGAGAGGACATGGGCTGTTCCTGCGGTGAGGTCGGCAGCAAGCATTCATGTGAGGATCTTGCACTACATCATCCGTCTCTCAATGCTACTCTGAGCCCACTGCAGGATGGTGTGTTCACAGAACAACGTGGCTACCAACCATTAATATTCCCCAATTTATCTCCTAGGCACATCTGCCATGTCACCCTCAGGCAACCTTGACCCTGACCCCAGCTCTGAGAGCACCTTGGATGAAGAACCAGAGAGCAATACCATTGAAGACCTGTCATGGTGCTCATCCACACCCTCCACCAATGCAACAACACACACCATGGAGGGACCTAGATATAGAGCAGCTTTGGGATCACAATCTGGTGAGTGCAGCACACAATCTGTTCCACAACAGGTAGAGGCAGGGACGTCCTTGGTTGCCAGCACTCGGAGGACCGCTGGATCAAGGAATCTGCTGGGTCTGAGTCAGGTGATGAGTCTCTGGACTCGGTCCTCAATCACAGGAAGATCAGACAGGAATGTCTGGTGCACTCCTCAGATTGCAAGGGTCAATGAAGGAATCTGTCCACCTTCAGTCTGAGGTGATAGGACCAGCATGCCAAAGCACTGAGGGCAACACTAGCAGGATGGCAACAGCCATGGAGACCTCGGTCCAGGACATCGGTTCCGCATTGCTGTTCGGGCTGAACTCCATCACTGACACCATAGTTGGCCTCCAACAGGATCAGTACCAGGCGGGTTTGGGGCAGCTCAATCTCACTCCAGCTTCCCCTTGTCCTCAAGGATTCAGAGGGGGCTGGCGGGCACCCATAGGGCGGAGGACTGTCAGCTCGACACCCCAGGGCCTTCCACACATATGACTCCAGAAATGTCTGGCTGATTCAAATCCCCTCTTCCTGTGACCCCCATTATCACCAGCTGCTCAGGCCGAGGAAGGTGCACCTGGCCCACAGCAGGAAACCCAAAGTTGGCAGGGGCCCTCCAGGTCTCCACCCTTCAGAGGACACCCGACAAGGTCATCACAGACAACAGGGCGCAGCAACAACAGGCTGCCTCCAGCACCGCTGTGGATGTCAGAGGAGCACCAAGACAGGGTTAGGAAGGTTAAGAAGATGCAATTGTACCATATAGGCACAGGTGTTAATCCGTTGCTGATAATATTCACTATTATAAATAAATTCCAAAGAATGTCTCCTTGTATATGGTTCCTTTTTATGATGAGCAGTGTTCATGTCACTCAGATGTGAATCCTTGGTTCCTGCACAAGATAAAGGCAAGTGTCTCAGTCCAGGGCCTCTTCCCTGTGCAGTGTGTAACCTTCAGACCAAAGTGATGCTCCGGCTTCACACTCACTGGACACATCAGTGATGCCTGCATCTCGATGGTGTTTGTCATTGCTGCCAGAATATCTTGGGCAGGCATCACAGAGTTCCAACATTCTCTGTGTGCTCTCAGCACCTTTGAGATGGGACTGGCCCCCCATTTCTTCAGCATTTGTGACCAGTGATGTTGTGCTCTTGAAGAGGACAGGCACTAAAGGCAGACAAAGAATCAGGTGCATTTAAAGTTTCACAGCTGCATCTCCATGATATGACCCTGATCACAGAGTGCAAGTAGCTGCCCTCAGCCAGAAAGGAGTCAGACAGTTGCAGAGGCAATGTGAAGATCTATGGTGTGTCCTCACTGCATGTCGTTGTCATCCTCCTGCAATCAAACCACTATTAGGGCCTCTGCTGCATCTCCATGACAGGACCCTGAGCACTCAGGGTATGTGTGCTGCCATCAGCCACACAGGAGTCAAATGTTCACAGATGCAAGGTGAGGATGTCAGGGATCTGAGACCTGCTAAGGATATAGGAGTCATGAATGCTCCCTGGGAATCCTGCAGACCTGTAGGATGCATTCTCGGCGGTCGCAGACCTGCTGAAGTTTCAGCGAGTGGAAGCCCTTGCAGTTGACGTAGTTCACAGCTCGTTGCTACGGAGATATAAGCGCAACATGAGTGCCATTGATGGCACCCTGCACCTATGGAAAACCACAGATCTGTGCAAATCCCAGGGCTTTTGTTTCCTGACTTTCCTGGTTCCGGTTGAGATACTCAAAGTTCTCTGCCTTCGCGAAAATGGCATCTGTGACCTTCTGGATACACTTGTGGGTGGAGGCTTTCAAGATCCCATAAAGGTCACCTGTGAAGCCCTGGAAGGAACCACTGGCAGAGAAATTGAGCTCCATGGTGACTTTCACATGTAGTGGGTTCCCTCCGTGTCCAAGTGGCGCCAGATCCTGCAGAAGGTGGGATCAACCAGTTCCCTAGACATGCACAGTCTTCAGTGACACTGGTTCTCAGTCATCTGCAGGAATGACGTGCCATTCATAGAGCCTGGGTCTAGCAGGGTGTCTACGAAAGACGGCTCACTGTGGATCTTCAGCTCCATGTGCAGGAGGCCCTGCCGCATCTTCATCTCGAGGGTGATGCTCCTCCCACTGGTGAGCCATGTGCCTCTGTCACACTCTCCTCCTTCTTCTCTGCCCCCTGTAAACCATGAGGCATACTGCTAAATTGCTAGGCTCCATGATCCTGATGTTGTCCTCCTGCAGAATCAAAGAGAGAGAAGCGTGGGTTAGCCTATGTGTACTAAAAGCCTCTCTTGGTAAATCTCAATGCCCCTTCATGAAAGTAGGAGAGTGCTGGCCACCACTTGGCTGGTCACTGTGTACTGCGCTTCATGGCTGTCCGAAACCCCACCCACCTCTGCCTCACTCCACTTGACAGATTGGTGACAGCTTCTGCCACTAAGCTGTGTACTGTGCTATCTGCTCAGATGCAGGCATTCTCCTAACCCACACTACAAGGCTGCGCTGTTAGTTTGAACCATGAGGTATACTGGCCCAAACCTTAATAAAGACAATGCAAGGAGCTGTGAGCACCCCCACCAGTGGCTGCACCTGGTCACCTTTCATAAGGGGATTGTGCAACTTGCCCAGTTGGCTAATTGTTCTGCTGCCCTCTAAAACACACATTAATTTGCAGTCTGTGCCCAAGGGGTGAAAATTTCTGGAGCATTTGGTGGAACTTTCATGTTTTTGCTTTACCTGAGTGGGCAGAAATGCTCCAGGCGCCCAACTCCAAGCATGTCAATGGAGCTGCAGACGAATGGTCTCAGCTGGGGAAGAATGCTCACTTTTGACAAGCTTTTCCAAGTGCGTGGTCGCTTCCCTCCACCTGCTCCCGCCCACCCCCTCCACCCCCCGCCTACAGCATGTGCTTGTGTACATCCTTCAGGCTGTGTTGCCTTGTCCCCTTACCCTGCCTCACCCACACTGGAGCCCTTGCCCTGGCACTGCACTGAATGCCTGCCAGGAAAAAGCAAATCACCTGCTCCCCTACCGAATACTCAGCGCCTCTTCCTTGATGTCTTATGGGCGATGTTCACAAGCACTGCACCAGGCTGTGTTCCCCTCAAAGTTCAGCTTGTCAGGCAATCATAAATCATGCTGTTCTCGAGTGACACTGATGTGGGGAATAAATTTGAATGATTCCAGTGTGTGGCCACAATGATGAGGTGCAAGTTCGTTAAAAATAAGTTCCCGACATTGACTGGTAGAGCGAACGATCACAAACTAGTTTCACAACAGCGTAAAACCAATTTTTAGCCTCCTTGCTATATTGTCCGCTCACAGCCACCATGAGGCCTGCCACCAATGGGAATAGACTATTTCAGCCTGAGTTTAACAGAACATGAGGTATTGCTTTATTGTGGTGTCAGACTGTATTTTAAAGGGACTCAGTCTT
The DNA here is from genome assembly GCF_017639515.1 of Carcharodon carcharias. Lineage (NCBI taxonomy): Eukaryota > Metazoa > Chordata > Chondrichthyes > Lamniformes > Lamnidae > Carcharodon > Carcharodon carcharias. The sequence goes on from NC_054486.1 coordinate 51,415,861, forward strand.
AAAACGAAGCAAAATTTTTAAAAAGTTTTACGAGTGTAAAAGCCCCCAATCACAGTTTCAAAACTTTTCTAATTTTACTGGCTGTGAGCAAAACATGCATAAACTTCTCTCCTGATACTGACAGTTTGATTTGGAGTCATAAAATATGAATGATGTATTTCCTGGCTAGAATCAATTCTGTAGTTACTGATCCCAGGTCTGGAAGTCAAAAATCTATGTTTTGATTGTGACCTTTCATCAGACACCCAAATTGTTAACCTGTCCTTCTCTTTAAAGTCATGAGCAGCCTACTCTTCCCTTCCAGCATTTTCTGTTTTTATTAAAGAGTGTTCAAAGTATCAACCCCACTTTATGTTCATATCATCATATGAATTATACAGCACAGAGGGGGGCCATTCAGGGAATCATGCTTGATGGTTTTTTGACTGGCTATCCAATCAGTCCCACTTATTTGCTCATTCCCCATAGCCCTACCCCATTTCCAGTTTTACTCAGCCTGCTCTTTGCTTACAAATATATTTTGCCTTCATGTAAATTAAATTGATATTCCAGCCAAAAATAATTTCTTTGTAAAATAAGAATTATAATTGCTCACCTTCACTCCTCTTAATTTAGTGTGTTGGCTTGTCAGAGATGGAATTTTCAACTTCTGTCCGAAGTTGGGAAGGCATCTGCTGTGCCTACTCAAAGCTGATGGTATGAAGCACATAACTTTCTGATGCACCAGCCTCATTGCCATAGGAGAGGTGAACTCTCAGCCCTCCTTGCACTTGCAATTTGTAGCTCATCCATTGGGAGTGAGAAATCAGATGGGGTTGCCATGATTCACAGGCAGCCATCGTGCCTTAAAAAAAAGGTGCTTATCAATGCTGTCTTCCGAAATAACTGCTGCTGGAGCCCGCTGTTTCTTTGCTGTGATGGTTCTGGTGGATATGGCTGACAGGAGGAATTGGGTCTCCTCCCGCACACTTTTCTCCGTCTGCCTCTTCTTCTTGTAGCTGGAGGAGAGGACATTTGCATTTTCCTCCACTTATTCCAGCCACAATCACGGTGATTCTAGGCAGGGTTGATCGAGAGAAACCATTCACACTGGCAGAAGATCAAGATCCAGAGGGCACTGATTTAAAATGATTGGCGAAAGAACTAAAGGTGACATGAGGAAATGCTTTTTTACACGATAATTAGTTACAATCTAGAATACCGTGTCTGAAAGGCAGCGGAGGCAGATTCAATTGTGGCTTTCAAAAGGGAATTGGGAAAAAGAAATGCAGGGCTATGGGGAAAGGGCCGGGGTGGGGAACTTGCTAAATTGTTAATGCAGAGAGCTGGCATGAGCTTGACGGACAAAACGGTCCCCTTGTGTGTTGTAACCGTTCTGTATGTCTAATGGAATCCCAATCACCAAATCCATAATGTCAACACAACCAAAGTAACAAAGATAGAACACTAGCAGTCAAATTGAACAAACCAGTGAATTACCCGAGAACAGCCTTCCCAATTGTTCTTGTCATGACTTGTGGGTCTATTGAAGACTTAGTTAGTGACCAACTCACTGCAACAATTTAAAAATGGCATTCAGGTCATGAAATTGGAAATCCTGCCCCAAATTTTCCCTCCTGATTCAGGTGCACAGAATTGGGAAATTTCCTAACTCTGCAAACCCGAGGGGGGAGAAACTGCCCTGAGCCCCTGGATTTTCAATCTGGGAGACCAGGTGTATGCTGGAATTGGGACTGCCGCCCCCAGAAACGGTGCAGAGGCAGCCAAGGTGGGCTGTTTAAAAGGCCTGCCTCAGTGATCTGTGATTTTGTCCAAGTTGTAGTAAAAACAGTAAGGCCCTCTATCCCTAACACCTCACATGGCCTCACTCCCCACACTATCCTCATTCATGCCAACTAATGTCACCTCATGCCCTCCATCCACCCAGCATGGTCTTGCATGCCCTCCATGCCAACCTTTGCCTCTCTACCCAACCCCAAGGCCCCCATTGACCCCTTTGGCAACCTAAGCTTCTCTACCCACTTGCAAGGCCCCTCAAGCCCTCCATGCCAACCTTTGCCTCTCTATTCACCCCCATGGCCATTGTGCCCCTAAGCCAACCTAGTGCCAACTCATGCTGACCCATGACCCCTCACCTGCCATCATTTGCCCTTATACCCTCCATGCCAACTCACCCAGTATCAACCATGGGCAGACCTCAGGAGCCATACTGCAATGAAATAAAATAAAGTTCTAATTATCTATAATAGACTTCATTACATTAAAAAAAATAAAAATCCATTCAATACATTTAAATCCTTCAAGTACATAATCCCTCTTAATAACATTTATATTCATAGTCTCACATCAAAGACAGTAACTGCCAATCAAACTGTGAACTACAGGGTCCCACAATCCCCCCCACCAACACCCCCCCACCCCCCCACCCCCCCGACCAAAACAATTGTGATAGGTTGTGGAAGCAGTCAAGCAGTACAAATACAATTATGATGACAGAATCACAGAATCACAATGTTGCTACAGAGTAGAAGGAGGCCATGGAGCTCATCATATCTGCACCAGCTCTCTGAATGAGCAATTACCTTATAGCCATTCTCCTGCCTTTTCCCTGTAACCCTGCACTTTCTTCCTGTGCAGGCGGTAGGGGGGGGGGGGGTTGGATTTCCCAACTGCCAAAGTCTGCTCTTTCATGCATGCGTGCAAAAGAGCACGCATTTCCCTGAGGCAAAGTGCTGCTTTTTTTTTCAAAATTTGAAGAGCAGGAGATTTAAATAACTTGTCAATTTTACAGTTCCATGGACCTTATCCACCTTGTATGCACACACATCTATGCTTTAACAATCATAAACCACACAAAGGCTAAGTGAAATGTGTTTAAACTCAGCACTGATTTCAAATGGTCTTTCTGATTTCAGGTTTCCCATAAATGTGAATTACATCCCATCTTTGTCACCAGCCTCTCCCCACCCCCAAACCCTGCGGTGAGAATAGGATTTGTTGGAAATGGAGGCAGGACTTCTGGATTTGGGGCTCTGGCACTATTTTGATTAAGATGCAGAGCCCTTCTGGTGTGACGAAAATTTGGACCTTCACTTGTACTATGTAAATTGGGTCCAAGGCCCAATTTTAAGCAATCCTTAGGCCTGAGGTTTCAGGCATGCTGCCCACTTTGTGCCCATTTTTATGTGAGAACCATTTCATAGCCATATTTTGTTTAAAATATAAAGATTACAAGCAAAATTCAAAGTGATGGGGAATAGAATACATTGAAAATCTCCACCAGCAAAGCTGACCATAACTAGGTCTCATTATTTGTTGCAGAAACTGAATTATCACTCATAATCTGGTATATTCAATATCAGCTTTTTACAGAGAATTGCATGACTGCAGCAGCAAATTGCTAAATGTAGGGACCATCGAAATTTCCAGAATTGCCATTTGGAGGGGCAATTCTTCTCAGCAATCCCATCTGAAATCCAGTGGGATTAAGGGACTGAAAGCTATTTTTGTAGATCATGGTAGTGAATGAGATAAAATGAGGTGGAGTGCTACGTTGTCAGACTGACTGGGGTTTGCCTTTTCCCTGCTCATGCCAGGACTGCCACTGGCAGCTCTACTCCTCCCCACTGCATTCAAATGATGGTTGAGGGGCATCAATGGATTTCTGCCCTACCCGTCTCACAAGCTGCCACATCTCAATAATAATAAATAATAAATAAAAACAGAAAATGCTGGAAAATCTCATCAGGTCTGACAGCATCTATGGAGAAAGAAACAGAGTTAATGTTTCAAATCCATATGGCTCATCTTCAGGGCTAAGAAGAAGTAGAAATGTAATGGAATTTATACTGTTTAAGGCGTGTGGAGCAGGTAAAACAATATAGAAGCTCAATGATAGATGGGGGCTAAGGAGAGATTGCCAAAGATGTCATGGACACAAGACAAAGGGAGAGTTATTGGTAGTGGTAAGGGCTAAAGAAGGAGCTGATAGTGGCATAAGGGTAAGAAAGCAGAATTTGCTAATAGCAGAACAAGGGTCAGGATTCTATGAAAGAACAACATGGAATAAGTAACAGATGGCCCTTTTGGGGAGATGGGTTGGGGGGAGGGGCGGTGGTTGGGGGAAAAAGATAGAAAAGGGGATAAAACATTGAATAAATGAATAACAATTAAAATAAGTAAATACAAAAAAATACATTTTTAAAAAGGGATTCAAAAGGGGGTGAAGACAGGGATGAGAGTTCATGATCTGAAGTTGTTGAACTTAATGTTAAGTGTGGAAGGCTGTAAAGTGCCTAATCGGAAGATAAGGTACTGGTCCTCCAGTTTGCGTTGAGCTTCACTGGAACATTGCAGCAGCCAAGGACAGACATGTGGGCATAAGAACAGAATGTCATGTTGAAATGGCAAGCAACAGGTAGGTCTGGGTCATGCTTGCAGACAGACTTCTCAATGCCACTTCTTAATGTTGCCAAGTTCCCTAAGTGGAAGGAAAAGGCCTTGTAGTGGGCTCTTTTCACTCTACGCTGAGCCCAGCATGTACCTGCCGAAGGCCTTTGGCCCCACTTCACCAGTATTCTTCTCTAAAGAGGTGAACCCAAGCAGCAACAACATTTGATCAAGCCATAACTCTCGGTGAGTTATTTTTCAGTACCATGAGCAATAATGTTATCACAGTTTTCAACAACTACTGATCCTCTATAAATTTTTGTCTTTTAACTTTTAAACATTTATCTCTATATCAATATATGGTTTTTATTTAAGACTTCTTTGGAAAGATGGTTTGAATTTTGTTGTAGAATTTAGGATGTATAAAATTATACCAGAGTAACATGCTGTAGATGCAATACTCTCACTAATGTTTTTACTGGGGCCTAAATTCATTACCAACCCTAACATGGCATGATTCCAACCAAATTAACTTTGTCCTTGGGCCTCATCATCATAAATCAAATTAACTGCAGGTGTTAATAAAGACTAGCCAGAGGTTGATAGATATTTGTCAGGTAATTGTATCAAAGAATATGGACCAAAGGCAGCTGAGTGGATTTGAGATATAGATTATACATGATTCAGTTGAATGGCGAATCAAGCTTGAGGGAACTGAATGTCCTGTATTTCTCTTTCTATGAGAACCACCTCATATTAACTTCAATGATCAGTTGCCCATAAATTTCCATGCAATATTATCAGTTCTATATATTCTTATTGAATATGGAATATTGTCTACAACATTGGTATGTATAGGGTGGACACTATTAGCCTCTATTTTGGGAGTAATAACTTTCAGACTTCTTTCAACTTTGATTACTGAAATTCCAATAAAGGGAAAACCAATTAAGTTATCAGTGAGGGCAAATCATTATGGTGCATGTATGATCAAAGCTCAGGAAGGGATCTAAACATTTTCAAAGACATTCAGTGCAACCAGTGATAAAATGAAATGAGTGATCTACAAACTTGAATAATTTTCTGGACAGTGAGTGAACATAATATTTGTTCCTGCATTGGAGAACAATAGGGCAATTATAGTTTTCTTTCTATTTGTGAAGTTTTTATTTCATTTTTTGAATAATGTACTAAGATGATGTCTATGGATCAAAGTGAAATGCTCACGCTATTCATTTTGTTGATTTTTCTTTCTGTCAAACGTTGATAATATAACTGAATTAACATAAAGGATACAACTACTTTACTACTATTGGATCATGCAGTGGCAACCAATATATTTTCATTTAACAAAATACCAACATAATTCATTTGAATATGCGCTCCTTTGAGGGATTCAGATGTGTGCTTTGAGCATAATCCATTTTGGAAACACATCAAAATGTTAAATCCCCAGCATATAAACATTGCTGCGAATAGCAGTACAGAGACAAACATAGCCATATTTTCAGAAGATTAAATTACATTTGACCACGAAGAAAAATGTGCCCTCCCTGCCCTCCTTGAATCAAATATTAATGGCTCTATTACAACATAAACACAGATGTGGCAAGCCTTAATGCTCAGTTTCTAGCATTCAAAATAGAATTAAGCGCTATAAAAATAGATCACTTTCAAAATAACGCTTTATAGAGTGTCCTTACAATGGTTAGGCTGATTAAGTTTAGTTTAGGGAAACTTTTTTGATAGGATTTAAGAATGTTTATGCAGCATTACTGAGTGGAAATGCAGCTGACTTTGTTTATCATGAGATATGACTAGATATCAAATTTGAATGAACGTGCATATTCTTGGGTGAAGGATGGATACTTTAATTAATTTGCTGTTACGATTGACATCGAGCTATTTATTCCCATTGTTGCCACAATTTTAAAATCTGTAAAACTGAGGCATTGCTCAGCAAAATCCATTTCTTGAGAATTATTTTTCTGATCCAATGTGTGGTCCACTTAAAATCATTACGGAATCTGAATTAGGTTTTCCTAACATGAGTTTAACTAAGCTATAAGGAAAACTGAAAGTCTAGAAGGGAAAGCAATAATGATCAATGTTACAGCCTTTTAGCAACTTTCAAGTATTATGTTTGTCCAGTCAACGTTTGTACTTTGCAGAGCTTTTTTCAAAATTTGCTTATAAACAGAAATAATGACTCCATGTAGAAGTTTGCGGTAAACTTCCGAACCATCTCCTGCAATGAGTAATACCTTATACACATAATAACTTCTTTGCATGAATATTATAGTATTTGCAACTAATCTACAGATATCAAAAATTGTCCAAAAAATAATTAACAGAAGAAAGTACTAGGTAATTTAGAAACTTAACTTTTTAAGATTTCTTAATAATTCAATTCACTTGTAGATGTAATGTAAACAACTTCAATATTTATTCACTCACTGATGCATGACATCATGGTGATATTTAATTAAGTAAAATTATATTACTTATAATTTGAATCAGCTTTTCTTTTTGACAATAATAAAGGAACAATTAGCATAAATTCAAACCAGACAGCAAGCACAGCTTGAAATAATTAAATGCACACAACACCATTAAAAGTTTCAGTCTTAAGTTTAGCTCATACCAACAAACACATTTATAAACTAATTTATACAAAATGTTGGAATTACAGGATATTGTCTACCTCACTATTAGTTGCACAGATTTTTTTTGCATAAATGTGAACATTGTCTTGGAATTTGCTTATTGTCTAATTCAGTTGAGAAAATTTGTTGGAAGGCTGAGAAACTTTATTCTCCTTTCAATCTGGTATAAGGATTATGGATCAATCAGAATCTCCACAAATAGAACAGGAACAAGTATATTACTGTTCAAAGCTGATATATGTATCTTTCTTCTACTCCTCAACATCTAAAGAGCAATATTATCTCTGGATGGCTCCAATCCATTACAAAGTCATTGCCCATCTGCATAAGTATCTTTATTTGTCTAAGATTCTTCGTCAAATTTCCTTAATTGCTTTAGTGCTGTTGTCCAGACTTGGATCATGGAAACTACTCAAGCTAGTGCTCCAATGCAGTTGTATTTTTGACATTTGTGTTTTAAGCCTCAATATCCATATTCCCTCTGTATAAAGGTAGGAAACAGAAGGAATTGAATTGAACCACACAGTGAACATGCTTGGAGTAGCAAATATAGAGCAGGTTAAGATGAATGTCAACTAAGGAAGGAGGAGTGAGAAAGCCAGAAAGAACTGCACCAAGGAGTGCTTTAAAATAAATTATATAAATCCAAAAAGCAATAAGAACAAATGAGGCAATCTGGAACTGTATGTTTGTGACAAGGATTATTAATTACAATTTACTCCTGTTAATCCAGAGTCGTATTATGTGTTAAGACATTTGAATTGTACAATATTTCAAATTAAGCAATTGGAATAGACTGGGCTAGGGATATTTTAGTACTGTGTGATGAAGAATTTTAATTATCTAAGAATTGAATTTTTTGAATTAACAAGATTAGATTGTGTAAGTATTGAGTTGTGGCTAAAATAAGATACAGAGTGGAAGACACATCAAAATGTATAAATTGGACGATAGAGATAGAGAAGATCGGCCAGCTGGGTAAAAGGGAATATGAGGGTTTGGGAATTGGACTTGGATTTATTACAGTTAATATTGTGGTGTTACTGTTTGAGGTAAAGAGGAGTAAAGGGGAAGAGGTTAGTGGAAGGGTCCTGCTATGGTTCTCTGAGCTGGAGTGAGCCTATAGATGTACACCACAAACATATTGGGCAGGATTTTGCCCTTGGCGGGGGTGCTCGGCGAGGGTGGGCAGGGGCGGTCGGGCAGCTGACTGCCGCCCACGATCAGCTCCGCACTGCTATTTCACACCAGTGGGCCAATTAAGGCCTGTCCTGCGTGGATCATGAGCGGCAGCACTTAGCGCTGCCCGTGAAGGCGGGGAGAGGAGGTAGAGTGGAACTGGCGCGCAGTCCGCGCATGCGCAGGAAAGAGTGCTTCAATCTCCCCGAGATTGAAGCTGCCTCAGGGAGATTGAAGTGCTTTTTAAAAAAATTAATAATGACCGTAAAAATTTAATAAAACACGTCCCCACATGTGACTCTGTCACATGAGATCGGACATGTTTTTAAGTTCAAAATAAAGTTTTCATTTAACGGTTATTGCTTCAGGAAACCTCAGCTTGCTTGTGGATGAGGTTTCTTAAAAAAATGCACAGGCCGCTTGGCCTTTTCGCCTGCCTGCCAACCATAAGGTTGGACGGGCAGATCAGATTTGCATTTAATTATCATGTTAATGGCCTTAATAGGTCTTTCAATTATTGGTGAGTGCGCAGCCGACTCCGGCGCGTGTCCGCCGAGCGAAAGATCGCGTAAGTGCGCAATGATGTCTGGACGCATGCTGGATGTCATCGTGTGTCATTTTATGCTCAGGCATGTTGGGTACACACCCGCACACCGAGCGTAATATTCTGCCGGTTAGAGTGGTATTGTCAGAGAGTTATTTCATTTGCCAGGATCTCGCTGGGAAGATGATAGCAGGAACAGGAGCAAAACAACTCTGTATTTTTTTAATAACAAATTTTGGGGTGATTGAACAAGTTCACAGTAAGAAGCATTTTGAAAGAAGAGACTATAGGATAACTGCACTTGACATCACAATCAAATTGTGATATACATAATACTAGTATCATAAAGTCTATTGATACTGTTGGAAATACAATGCGGTATATTTTCTCCTTCACTGCACGGTGGTAATCTAGTAGAGTGAATTGCCCATTAAAGAACCTGTTCAATTTTCATTCCTGGATGAAAAGTTGAAAACGTAACTCAACTGGAAATAAGAGGACACCAATGTGGGCAACCATGGGTGTGATGTAGGAGTAAAAAAGCCGGCATTTATTGAGTGTAGTTGTAGTCAGGAATGTAAGCATCATATGACAACTGTTAAGAAACTGGTTGCAATGCCATTGTATAAGCAGAAGGTTAAGGAAACAGGAGAGTCTTTGGTACCAATACAAATGCAAAATACTGCAAAATACTGAAAATCTAAAATAAAAATAGAAAATACTGGAAATACTCAACAGGTCTGGCAGCATCTGCGGAGAAAGTAACAGAATTAACCTTTCCTCCCGATATCCTTTCATCAGAGCTCGGCAGACTCAACTCGACATAAAGATCCCCGTCACACACAACCTTTGCTCCCGGGAGGTGGGAGCATGATTGATTTGGGCTTGCCACCTCTGGAGCAGTTTGGAAGCAGCCACGAGTGCTGAGGCACGCTGGTTAGAAGGCCCACCTCTTCTCTAAGACTTAAAACTTAAAACACCAGTTTTATAAAAGGCTGTTTGGCCGTCGAGTCCTCACCACTCACTGTCCCTCCCAGACCCTATGCTCTTTCCATGCAGCCTCACAATGCCATTCATCCCCATGCCACCTCACACCTCCATGCCCTGCCATGCAACCTCATAGCCACCATGCCTCCTCCATAGCCACTCACACAGCATCCATTTTGGTAGCTGTGTAGAGCCGGAAAAGAAAAAACTTCTAACAATCTAATGAGCTCTCATTCATAAACCTTTGGTTCCTCTTTTGATATTTCCCATGCTACATGGGATCACTATAATACTGGTTGACCACCTTCACATCAGCCATTATTTTTTGGATTGGGTAGGTGGCTTTACAGCTAGATGCTCCTCCTCCACTAACCCTCCCCATTCAACTAGGCTAAATGGTTCCAGACCATTCATCTTCAGGTATTTGTAGTCATCTCAGCTGTAATTTCCCTTGGGAAGTATTAACAATATTGTCTATTGAAACTGCAGAAACAAATAGATTTTTTCCTAAGCTACACCAGATAGCCCGTCAATCAATGCGCTCTGGCAGTGTGTTTTTTTATTCTAATTAACAGCTGCAGCCTAGTTCTTTTGTTTTTAGATAACTTCAGATTATGACACTTAAACCGGCCTTATTCACCCTTCAAGAGTGTTTACTTCTGCTCCATAAATTTGTTCCCATGTTATGGGTCCAGGCCCTTGGAACAGTGAAAATGCAGTCTGTTTAAACTCAGCGCTATTTTCAAATGGCCTAACAGATTTGTGTTTCGTAGTGGGATCAGCAAACAAAAGATGGTGAAATTGTGCATTAGTTGATAGATCATTGAGTAAACGGCACAGTATGCAGCAGCAGTAAATAAGGCAAACAGCATTGCTACATTGCACAGTATATAGAGTAGACTATAATTATTTGAGGTGATACGGAGCTTGTGCCAGGCACTGGTTCATCCCAGTACATAGAGTATGTAGTTTAAGTTACGTTATCACAGGAAAGACATTTATGACATGAGAAGAGATGCAGCACATGTGCTGAAGCTGGTGCAGAATTCTTAATTAGCGTAATATCTCAAACAGCACTCCAGTTGTGGCTTCATCAGTGCCCTGTACAATGATAGTATGGGCAGCATTTTCCCCCCATTGGGGGGGAAGTTTAGGATCGGGCACGTGGCAGCACCCCTCCGATCAGCGCCCCCAATTGGGGGCGCACCGCCATTTTACATGAGCAGGCCAATTAAGGCCGACCCAGTGTGATGTCTGCCAGGAAGTGCTATACACTCCCTATGTGGGCGGGGTGGGATTCCCTGAGCTGAGAGTGTGCTCTTTCACGCATGCGCATGAAAGAGCGCATTCATCTCGCTGAGGCTAAGTACTGTCTCAGGGAGATCGGCTCCAAATGTAAAAATGCTAAAAATACAAAAAAATTATATTTCCCTGACATGTCCCCTCATGTGACACTGTCACGTGAGTTGGGGCATGTTCATCACTTTTAGTTAAACTTTTATTAAATTTTTAAAAACCTACATGAAACCTCATCCCGCCCATGGATGAGGTTTCATGCTTTCTCTGAAGACCGCCAGGGCTCCCAGCCTGCCCGCCAACCTTAAGGTTGGATGGGCAGCCCTGTCAATTATCTAAATTGTTTTATTAATGGCCTCAATAGGCCGTTGAGCGGTCAGTGGGCACACAGCTGATTCAGTGGAGCCCCTGCTGACCTGAAAATTGAAATGACGCAGGGTGACATCGGGAGTTCCACTCGACGCATCCTGCATCATTTTACGCGTCGGCGAGTGGGCCCCACCCCCCGCTTGCCGACCAGAAAATCCTGGCCTATGATTTCTTTACTCGTATACTCCAATCCCTTTTTTAAAAAAACACAACTAACCATTTGCCTTCCTAATTGCTTACTGTGATTCATGTAGAAGGACACCTTAGTCCTTCTGAATGAAACCATTTACCAGTCTTTTATCATTCAAAAATATTCTGTTTTTTTAACTTTCCCAGCCAAACTGGATAACTTCACACTTCATTATATTCCATCTACAATATCTAGCCTACTCACCCAACCTGTCTATGTTCACCTGCAGTTTCTTTGTATCCTCCTGACTGGATAATTTCTCACCTAACTTTCTATTATTGGCAAAGTTGGACATGACACACTCAGTCCCTTCAGCTACATCATTAATATAGATTGTGAATATCTGAGACCCAAGTCCTGATCCTTGCAGTGTCTTGCTAGTTGGAGCATGCCAACCCCAAAACTTTCTTGTTTTTCACGCCCTTTCTATGTTCTCATTGTAAGGCTTGAGTCTCATTCCTGTACTCAAGTTCCAAAATTATGAGAATAATGGAACACATTCAAATATCTGAGCTAGATATTAGTATTTACCAAACAACCCAGACATCAAAAGAACATGCAATATAATGGCTACTATAGACTATTTAGCACTTACATTAAAATGTTCAAAATAAAGCATATACCATCACAAAAGAATAGTTACTTCACATCAATCATAGTTTCTTCAGTAACTGACCAAGCCACTCTTCCCTCTTACTGCAGCAACAAAGTTCCTTTAGCAACAACTTTCATTCATATCATTTAATAGTGGAAATGATCTTACACTGACAGGACCTCACTGTCCCATCAATATCTGCTTTTGGCTACAATGTCGAAAGGTATATTGAATCCTTTGTTTAAACCATAGAGTTAGAACCCATCCTGATATTGCTCACCTATTCTTAAACATCCTTCAGTAAATTTCCATCACCTTTGGTGCTGTGAATGTCTTCAGATCATTATCATACACACAGCAGCAAAACACCCTCCCTTTCTCCTTTTCCTAGTCACACATTCCTAGACCACCGGGATAATTAAGCAATCAAGAGTCCCTCAAATCACAGACTTCTTACAAGTTGTTGCTTAGTGAGTATTAGGAATAGAGCTAAACTAATACTAGGAAGCATGAGAGAGAAAACACATAGCTGCTTGTGGAGTTAACTTCTCTGCATTTCAACAGAAGACAAGTCCAGACATCATCAATCAATGTCAGCTTGTGTTAGTTTGTGCAGCCTTCAAGTAAATTGAAACTTTAAACACACTGTTAAACAATTCTGTATTACAATCCAACTAAAATGGGAGTGTTTCCTTCTTTTGTACCATTTACGTCAGCTGAACTGGCATTCTTTCCAATTTGTGCCAGCTCTGGTTCCTTTAATCAGACCTCAAGGTACGTTAAATTATATGTCATTTTATAGACTTTGCAAGGCTTCTTTCCTCACTTTAAGCACAGATACAGTACAGTTGTCCATTTTCAGACTGATATTATCTGGTTTGATCAGTTACTTAGAAAATAAAGTTATCCTCAGTTCTCAGAACATCTTGCATCAGTGAGTTTTTTAGAGAAGGTTTCATTTTAACACAGCCCTCAGCCTGTCAAGACATGCTGGTAAATTTGGTCAAGCTTCTGTATTAATTCATTATTTGGTCACCACCATACATCATAGAATAACTTGCTCTCCTTCTCATGCCGACCAGGTGGTCTAAAGTCTTTCTTTAGTATTGGCTTAGTTTATTTTGTTTTATAAATGTCGAACCAGGGCAGTTCAATTTTCTTACCTTTGCATCTTCCAAGGGATGAACTTTGTCATATACCTGGATTTTTAAAAAGCCTTCAACATTGTGACCAGATTTTCAGGGGTAGCGAGGAACAAAGCCTGTTTTTTTTCATCTCCAATTCTATGGGGTTGTTTTAAGATTTTCGTTCAAATTAATCAAAACTCTTTCCTTCTAGAATTTCAACCACCGAATCCATATAGAGTCCGGCCCTGGTGTTTCAGGGCATACACCACCTCCAAGGCAGTGACTGTCCTGCATTTGGCACGTTCCATGTAGGTCACTAAGTCCCTGATGATGTTCTCCAGGAAGACCTTGAGCACCCCCTGGGTCTCCTCGTAGATGAAGCTGGAGGTGTGCTTGATGCCACCTCACCGAGCCAGATGGCGGCGGATGGCAGGCTTGGTGATGCCCTGAATGTCTCGGATTTTGTGGTGCCACTTGGCTCCCCCTTTGCCCAGCCCTTTGCCGCCTTTCCCTTGACCAGTTATAACAAAAACCAGGAGTCGAAGAATAAAGCGTTGCCTGTTGTTTTTTTTTTTGTTTGAGTGCTTTTTTCTTAACAAAAAATAATTGTTGAGACCTGTTCAGTATTTTCAGTTTCTTTTTGTACATTTTTATAGCAAAAGTACAAGTTACATTAAAAACCATCCCCAGTGGCATGTTCTTCAATATATTGTGCATGAATGATGGTTAAGTGAGTTAAAACTTCTAATTTCAAGACTGGTGTGGATTTGATGTTTTCTTGAGCCCGGATTGTTTCTGTTCATTTATGCTGATAGAATTTTACTTTATATTTGAAAGTGAGGTAATTCACTCTGAAGCAAGGATGTTAAAGTTGAATAAAGGAAATTATGAAGGCATGCGGGACAAATTGGCTGAAGTGGATTGGGAAAATACATTAAAAGATATGCCTGTACATAGGCAATGGTTAGACTTCAAAGAACTATTACATAGCTTACAGCAACTATACATTCCTTCTGGGTGCAAAAACCCAAAATAATTCAGTCAATCGTGGCTGTCAAAGGAAGTTGTATAAGATTAAAAGTAAAAGGCTTATAAAGTTGCCAGATGTAATAGCAAACACGAGGATTGGAAGGTTTTTAGAATACAATAAAGGAAGACCGAGAGACTGGTAAAGAAAGGGAGAACAGAATATGAATGCAGTCTAGCAAAAAACATAAAAAAAGACTGAAACTTCTATAGAAATGTAAAAAGGAAACATTTGGCTAAGACAAATGTGGGTTTATTACAAGCAGAGTCAGCAGAATTCATAATGGAGAATAGAGAAATGGCAGAGAAGCTAAATGGTTACTTTGTGTCTGTTTTCACTGAGAAAGATCCATGAAATCTCCAAGATTTAGAGATCCAAGGGATTAGGGAGAATGAGGAGTTGAAGGAAAATAGTATAAGTAAGAAGGTTGTATTGGAGAAATTAATGGGACTGAAAGCAATAAGTCCCTGGGACCTGATATTCTGCATCCCAGAGTGTTGAAAGAGGTTGCAATAGATGCATTGGTGATCAGTTTCCAAAATTCTATAGATTCTGGAATGGTTCCTGAAGATTGGAAGGTAGCAAGTGTCACCCCACTATTTAAGAAGAGAGGGAGAGAGAAAACAGGGAACTACAGAACTATTAGCCTTATATCAGGAGTAGGGAAAATGCTAGAATCTATTGTAAAGAATGTGATGAATGGATACTTGGATAATCATGATCTGATTGGGTATAGTCAGCATGGACTTGTGAAAGGGAAATCATGTTTGACGAACCTGTTGGAGTTTTTTGAGGATGTTACTAACAAAATTGATAATGGAGAGTTGATGGATGTAGTATACTTTTATTTTCAGAAAGCTTTTGATAAAGTCCCTCACAGAAGGTTGATCAGCAAAATAAAAGCACATGGGATAGGAGGTGATATACTGGCATGGGTTAAGGATTGGCTAACACGCAGAAAACAGAGTAGGAGCAAACGGATCAGTCTCGCATTGGCAGGCTGTGACTAATGAGGTACCGCAAGGATCAGTATTTGGGCTCCAGCTGTTCACAATATATATCAATGATTTGGATGTGGGGACCAAATGTAACATATCCAATTTCACAGATGATGCAAAGCTAGGCAGGAATGTGTGTTGTGAGGAAGATACACAAGGATTTGGACAGACTTATTGAGTGGGCAAGAACATGGCAGATGGAATATAATGTGGAAAAATATGAGGTTATCCACTTTGGTAGAAGGAACAGATGTGCAGAATATTTCCTAAATGGTAAGAGATTGTAGAAGGAACAGATGTGCAGAATATTCGCTAAATGGTAAGAGATTAGAAAGTGTAGATATACAAAGGGACCTAGGTGTCCTCGTTCATAAGTCACTGAAAGCTAACATGCGGGTGTAGCAAGCAATTAGGAAGGCTAATGGAATGTTAGTTGTTATCGCAAGAGAATTTGAGTACAGGAGTGATGAATTCTTGCTTCAATTGTATAGAAGCTTGGTTAGACTGCACCTGGAGTACTGTGTGATATTTTGGTCCCCTTACCACTGATGCCATAGAGGGAGTGCAATGTAGGTTCACCAGGCTTGTTCCGGGGACGGCAGGACTGTCCTGTGAGGAGAGATTGGGTAAACTGGGCCTATATTCTCTAGAGTTTCGAAAAATGAGAGGTGATTTCATTGAAGCCTACAAAATACTTTAAAGAATAGACAAGGTAGATACAGGTAAGATGTTTCTCCTGGCTGGGGAGTTCAGAGCCAGGGGACACAATTTCATAATAAGGGAGAAGCCACTTAGGACCAAGATGAGGAGACATTTTTTTACTCAGAGGGTTGTGAATCTTTGGAATTCTCTACCCCAGAGGGCTGTGGAAGCTCAGTTATTGAGTATGCTTAAGGTAGAGATTGATAGATTTACGATTAACAATACAGTAAATGGTTATGGGGATAGTGTCGGTAAAAGGCATTGGAGTATTTGATCTGCCATAACTGTATTGAATGGTGGAGCAGGCTCGATGGGCTGAATGGCCTTCTCATGTTCCTATGCCAATTCATGCCTTTTTAATTTGAATGTATTCTAATGAGATTGAGAGGATAATTGGGCATAATTTGACTTGCAAAATGGGTGCACATTCTGGTTTGGTGCCACATAGGAAACTCCAGGCCTTGATCTTTATTGTAACAAATTAAAGTATAAGTGATTAAGGCTACAAAACAGGAGGTAACATCACCATAGCAGCAGGGTATGAGTACCTTTGCTTGTGATTTTGCAGTTGAGGAAAAAAGAATGGGCCTTAATGGGCTTTGCAGTGGAATGCAGACGACTTAGCGCATATATATAGTGAGTGATCTACTTGCTAATTTTGTTAGTGGTGTCACTTAGATCAGTATAATTTCTACTCTGATGTAATACTTTAATGATTAATGTGATGTGGTATATGTTGTATCTATCCTACACACCTTTTTAAAAAAACATTTGAATGTTTTTTCAAAAAAAATCTTTGCTTACATAAAGATATTTTTAGTTAACTGTAAATCAGTGGGAAGCATAGTATTTAATAAGAAAACAGAACTAAATACATAAGTTAAATTAATTTTTGTTCAGATGTGGGAATAGATGAAGAGCTTAGAAGTTACTTATGTTCTGGAAGATTAAGATTCCTGTGAAAGAATACCTAACTTAATTAACATATCATTTTCATAGAACAAAGTAAAAATTTCTGATTATAATAGCTCTGGGTTAAAATTTTGTCTGCACCCATTTTATCTGTGGGGTTTAGGATTCACAATCAGCCCACGCTCGGTCCCATTGAAGCAGGCAGCAAGCAAACTTCATGTTGTCACCTCATTTACCTAATTGCGGCATGCAGCCAAGCACAACCTCTGCTTCTAACTGGCTGCATGCTCAACAGTGAGCCTAACAATGTGTGAGGTGAGCACATATTCCAGCTAGCCTCCAATCCTTAAAGAAAGTCTGCACCTTTTTAAAGGATGGAAAAGATGCTGCTGGTCATTGCCAGTATTGTGACTGTTTCCAATTGGAAACAAAACAAATGGAGGACCAGGACAGAGAAAGGGCTCCAAGGCTTATGGATGCAGTGTTGGAGACCTTAGTCTCACAGGGGGCAAGAAGAGAGAGGCCATGTTTCCTGGAGGAGTGAATGGGGCAGTGCAAGGAGGCCACTAAGGAACACACTGCAAAGAGAATGGGATTAGATGGCAAGGGAAGTCAATGCAAGGAGTCTGGGCCCAAGGATCTGGCAGCAGTACCAGCAAAAATTCAATGACCCCACATGGGTGGTCAAGGTCAGTGAATGCATCTTTACATGACATCTGTTTCCTCCCACACAGCCAACCACTCATGCTGCTCAATGCACCTCATCGCATTACTTAACCATCCACAGTCCATAGCAGTCAAGGGTTAGGTCTTAAATTCATCCAATCCATCCACCTCACCCTCACACACCTTCCAATAATACCTGTCTCACACCCACCTTTTGCGGCCTCCACATATTTCAAGCTGTTCAGCTATGACAACCACAATATGCAAAACAGTGCAACACAAACACACAATAGAAAGCAGAACAGAATCAACAACGGGTAGGCCTACCTGCATCACCTAGGCCATACAGAAGAAAGGATGTTCCACACCATGAGCCTGGCTGTGTTGGAGCTGCTCCATCTTGCATTAGTGAGAACATTGACAATGTGTACAGGGAATCGGGAAGAGTTTGGAACCCATTTTAACCAGTGTGGAAGTTGTGGCCAGCTCTGTGATTGCAATTGTGGACCCAATCATGATGCAATGCCAGCTGGCTGCCGTCTCAGCTTCCATTGAAGCAGAGGCAGAATCCTCCCAACATCTCAGTGCTGCAGCAGAAGCTCACAGAGGTCATGGGATCCATCCTTGGTGCCATGCAGCCTCAGACTGTTGCCAGGTAACTGGAATTGCTGAGGTGCTACCCCATGGGCATGGCAGTGGCACAATTGACCAGGGCCTCCTGTCCTCTCTCAGGATGACAGCATTCATATTCCCACCACTGCCATTTCACCTGTACCCTGGCCGTTGCCTGTCAACCAGCCAGCCCAGACTGTTGTCACCCATGCCACAGTGGTCCAGTCTGAAGCCGGGCTTCCTAAGCCAGAGCTGCTTGAGGGCATCCTGCAAGGCCATTTGCGGTCTCCCCCAAGGTGAAATTCTGAAGCCTTCCACTAGCCATCCTACAGCCAGTGAGCTAGCACTGCACAGGAACCCTAGGACAGGAAACAACACCCACTAAGACAGACACTAAGGGAATGTACAGATATGAAGAGTACATTTTTATTTGTTTAAGTTGCATGTTTTTTTGGATAAAGATGGCTTGGAAAGGTTGTTGTTGGTGACTTTTATTGCAGGATCTTTTTTTATTTGTTCATGGGCTGTGGGCATCGCCGACTAGGCCAGCATTTATTGCCCATCCCTAATTGCCCGTGAGAAGGTGAACCGTTGCAGTGCATGTGGTGTAAGGACACCCACAGGGAGGGAGTTCCAGGATTTTGACACAGTGACAGTGAAGGAATGGCAATTACAGGTCCAAGTCAAGGTGGTGTATGTCTTGGAGGGGATTTTTTTTCCTGGCTCTGTGGACAGGTGACGAAATCCTGCGCCCTCCCTGTATGGACGCACCAATTCACCAACAGACCTCCAATAATAAGTCACAGTTTCTATTCCAGAAAGTGAATTGGTGAAGCCTAGAAAATTTGGCACAGCACAGGTAAGTCAAAAACAGCTCACCTGGCAAGCTGAATGTCTGTCCCTTTAAATAGCACCCAGTGGGCTGAGAGTTTGCGATTCCCCATGCAGCGTAACACATCTTCAGCTCAGAATGATTACACATGTACACTGGATCTGCATGGCCCAAGTTTCCATAATGTGTGTCAAATCAGCTGGAGCGGCTGGGTGAGGACATGATGTAACCACTCCTGACTCTTCTGGCACATGCATGGCATTGCAGTCTTCTTAGCATCAGGCGTTGTGCGGGCCCTCCAGTAATGTAGCCCAATTATGGAGCTCAATATTGTGACATTTGTGTTTTCAATTACATTAGGGCAACAAAAGTAATATGAATAATCAAACATACAAATAGGAGCAGGAGTAGGCCGTTTGGGCTCTCGAGCCTGTTCCATCATTCAATATAATCATCGCTGATCTGACTGTGGCTGCGACTCTAGTTTCCTTCCTACTCCGTATCCTTGTCAATCAAGAATCTATCCAACTCAACCTTAAAAATATTCAGTGACCCTGTCCCCACCGGTCTCTGGGGAAGCGAGTTCCACAGGCTCATGACCCTCTGAGAGAAAAAAATCCTCCCCATCTCTGTCTTTAATGGGAGATCCTTTATTTTTAAACTGTGTCCCCTAGTTCTAGTCTCTCCCACGAGGAGAAACATCTTTTCAACATCCACCCTGGCAACTGCCTTCAGGATCTTATACGTTTCAATAAGATCACCTCTCATTCTTCTAAATTCCAATGGATACAGGCCTGGCCCGTCCAACTTTTCATCATAGGATAACCCCTTCATTCCAGGAATCAGTCGAGTGAAGCTTCTTTGAACTGCTTCTAATGTAATTATATCTTTTCTTAAATAAGGAGACCAAACTGGACACAGTACTCTGGATATGATCTCACCAATGCCCTAAACAACTGTAGCAAAACATCACTACTTTTATAATAGTAGGAGAGTCATAGGGACTCGAAATATTAACTCTGTTACTCCCCGCGGATGGCACCAGACCTGCTGAGTTTTTCCAGCATTTTCTGTTTTTATTTCAGATTTCCAGCATCCGCAGTATTTTGATTTTAAATCACTACCTTTATATTCCATTCCCCTTGCAGTAAATGACAACATTCCATTTGCCTTCCCAATCAGTTGCTGTACCTGCATGCTAACTGTTTGTGATTTATGTACCAGAACACCCAGATCCCTCTGTACTTTAGAGTTCTGTAATCGCTTTCCTATTTAAATAACATGTTGCTTTTTGATTCTTCCTGCCAAAGTGGTCTAGTTCACATTTTCCTACATTATACTCCATATCCAAATTTTTTCCCACTCACTTAACCTTTGCAGTCTCCTTATGCCCTCTTAACAACTCACTTGCCTACCAATCAAGGTGCCATCTTTGTGTCATCAGCAAACTTAGCACCCATGCATTTGATCCTGTTATCCAAGTTATTAATATAGATTGTAAATAATTGAGGCCCTAGCACTGATCACTGTGGCACTCCACTCATTGCCAACCTGAAAATGACCTATTTATGTCCACTCCCTGTTTCCTGTTAGTTACTCAATCCTCTACCCATGCTAATATGTTACTCCCTACACCATGAGCTCTTATTTTTTGTAATAACCTTTGATGTGGACCTTGACCTTAACTAAAAGAAAAAAATTACTCTTTCAGGTAAAGTTACTAATGGTTATCATTGTCTTAATCAAATGTACAGGTGTGTGTTAATGTCATTCTGTACTGCTTCATGTTTCCCATTTCAGCATATTCTCTGACGTCCTTAGTAAGACTCCAGCAAATATTTATTTGAAATGAATACGGGTGCTTGTCGAGCAGGAATTTGCTTGGCCCTATAAATATAAATAAATTTCAAATCAATTCTCAGCGGATCTCCTTTCTGATTTTAATACCTCACTTCTCTGTTTATTTTTTCCTTGCTTAGTCTAGCTGGGCTGGTGGTGATAAAGTGAATTCATATAGTGCCAGTAGACTGTTTACCTTCAGGTTGGCACATAAACTGGATCACAATATCACCAATGTTTAGGTGAAACATAAAGCTTTAATGCAACCATGAAATCAAGCAGTACAATAAGCAATACAAAATGGTCATGCCCACATGGGAAAAGGCTTCTAGCCACCAGAGGGCAATAACATATAATGGTGCAGTGTGTTGAAACATCTTGGAAGTGATCAATGTGATTTGTCATAGCCTTTTTTCTGCTTCTTAGGGATGAAAGTGATGTATGCCAGCAGAGCAAAAGGGGATCATAGCGAATTGCCAGATGATTTTTCATTGCCTGGTCTTCATTCTACTGAAGTTTAGTTTGACTTGGTTTGAATTTAAAAACCTTTTCCAGATCAATGGAATTAAACGCTGGCACAGTGCATAACAGGCTGCTGATTCATTATGAGCATGTTTCGCTCTACTGCTATGACCAATTTCCACTCCCCCCTCCCCACCCCTTATATTAACACCCTTTGGATACATCCTGAATTGCTATTCAAGATGTTTTGGAAGGGCACTAACCACAGATGCTGGAGCTGCATGTGAAAATTTGTGCTAACTCAATTTGAGTGTGCTGGGTTAATAAACTAAAGCTGTGGAGACGATTTATTTGTTACACTGTCAGCCGACATCTAGTTAAGTATGTGTCTTACTATCAACACCATGCTGAAGTCACCTGAAATACCCCAAAAAGTGTTAGCTGTCATGTATTTTTTTTACATTCAGAAATACGTGTAGGATTTGACGACTGGTGACTACTCGCTCCCCTGATGGTTCTTTACTGATCTGAAAAGAACCTGCTGTGAATAATTCAATGTTGGTTATATTGTCAGTACTCCTTTTTTGGGAATAAGTTGATTGGACAGCTGGCTAGTAGACAGTAGTGGTTGTTGCATTTGGAAAAAATGAAAACAGGAGCTATATTTGCATTTAAAAATAAGTTACTTTTATATGACATCCCATCAAAGCTCTTTGTGTGGCCATATCATTTTCTCTCATATTGGTCTATCTCAGTTGTAGCTGATGTCTCATAAACTGACTTTTTTCATTACTCAACTTCCCTTCCTGGTTCCTATGTTAACTGATATTGTTAATGATTTGCTCTGTTCAGGCAACGTCCTTCTCTTCTTCAAGTTTGCCATCTTCATCCTCTCCTTCCAAAAAAATTCCTTGATCCCATTGTCCTTGCAAACTACCGCCCAATCTCCTTTTCCTTTCTGAAGTCCTTGAATGTGTTGCCACCTCCCAAATCCATGCCAATCTTTCCTGGAATTCCATGTTTGGATCCCTCCTATCAGGTTTTTGCCCCTGTCACGGTACCAAAACAGCTCTTACCGTTGCATCCGTTGAGGCTGCGACGACTGGGAAGAAGCCAGCTGTGGAACTGGCCACTCCCTCCCAGGCGGGGCCAGCACTGGCTCCACGAGCTAGAGGACGTCCTCCAAGGTCATCGAAGCCAACAGGACAGCAGAGTCAGCAGCCTGTCTCAGATGCCAGTCTGAGCGATGGGGCGGCACCAAGACGTAGCACTCGCAAACATAAGCATAAGGCGCCTTAGGCACACCATGGGTTTCTCACTGGTGCTTTTGTGCTGGCCCTAGATTAGGGAATTATTATTTCTTCCTGTTGTAAAAACATTTTGCTTTCATTTTGTTGGACCATATCATGGGTGACATTAAATCCAGATGTGTTACCATGGCTGAGGGTGGCTCCTTTGTTCTGCATTTGTATGTTTTACATACATGTCATAAGTGTTTGAGTGGACATTGAGGTTTATGTCCAAAGCCCTTAGTTGCAGCTGATGAAGTGGCAGATTTAGCGCTTAAGTGCCGACTATGGAAGTGCCAGTCAAGGCTGGTCCTCCTGATCTATTTGTGTGGAGCTAGCTGAAGGTTCATTGGATTAAAGTCTCCCGGGTGTTCCTGCCTCCTTGGTGTAGTCCCAGGTCAGCATTCAGCCTCTCATCACTGCCCTGTGCTTCCTTATCCTCTGAATCACTGTTGGACTCAACGTGTGCAGCCGCACCACTGCATCAATGTCTTTATCGTCCACTGATTCCCCTCTTTCAGCGCAAGACTGTGGAGAGCACAGCATGCTACCACTATCACCGAGACATGATCTGGGGGGTACTGGAGTGCACCCCTTGAGCAGTCCAGGCATCAGAAGCACATCTTAAGAAGACCAATGGCTCTCTCTACCACAGCCCTTGTGGAGGTGTGGCACCTATTGTACCGCTGCTCAGCTTCTGTTCTTGGCTGGCGGAGACGCATCGTGAGCCACCTTCTGAGGGGATAGCCCTTGTCACCCAGCAGCCATCCATCCAGCCGATCTGGAACACTGAAGAGCCCCGGCACCTGGGAGTGTCTGAGGATTTAGGCGTCGTGGGAGCTGCCTGGGTACCTTGCACAGACTTGTAGAATCTGCATCCTGTGATCACACACTATCTGCACGTTCATGGAGTGGAAGCCCTTCCTGTTGAAGAAGGCACTGGGCTCACATGCTGGCATCTTGATGGCCACATGTGTACAGTCTATTGCATCCTGGATGCGGGGGAAGCCAGCAATGGCTGCGAAGCCTCTGGCTCGCTGTGTCTGACTTGCCTGGTCACAGCGGTAGTGGGTGAAGGTCAATGCATGCCTGAACAGAGCGTCTGTAACTTGCTTGACACAAGTGTGGACAGCTGATTGGGAGACACCGCAAAGATCACCCACCGAGCCCTGGAAGGAGCCAAAGGCATAGAAGTTGAGGGCAGCTGTGACTTTCAGAGCCACTGGCATGGGGTGTCCACTCACACAGTTGGGAGAGATCTCAGAGCCAATCATCTGACAGATGGAAGTGACTGTCTTCCTTGACAGTCGGAGCCTCGTTCGGCACTGCACCTCAGTCATATTGAGGTAGCTGCTTCGCTGCCTGTATACCCTGGCAACAGGATAGTGGAGTCTTCTGCGGCCCCTTTTACCTTGGACTACCTCTTGACCCTGCACCCCTTGTGCCTGCATCTGTACTCCCAAAGGTTCCCCTGGAGGCTGATTGTCCAATCCTGGCCTCCTCTGTATTCTAGCCCTCCCTTCCTCCTCAGAGGAGCTGCCTCCAGTGGACATGTCAGAACCCATACCCAGGCTAAAGGGAGGCCTCTGGAAAGCTGCAGGCCCGATAAAGATTCCTGACTGCAGACTGCTGAGCTGAAGGTTCAAAGTACACAGAAAGCTGCTGAAATTTGTTCTGAACTGCTACAGATCCCACAGGCTAGCTTAAAATACTTTCTGCATTAAATATTCACAGACCAGATTGACAACCCCACTGAGCCCTCTTATCCTGCCCGTGGATGAGTTTTATTAAAAAGTTTCTTACCCACCTGCCCAGTGCGCCCGTGCGCCGAGCCAAAGATCACATGAGCACCTGAAAATTGGCGTCGATTGCCGATTTAAGGGCCTTAACCAGCCCATTAATTAATGGCAGATGCTTCATCGCGTGCCTGCCCAATGAAATATCGCGATGGCACGCAGTGATGTCGGGGCGCTCGTCCGACGTCACTGCGCGTTATTTTTGCGCTGATGTGTGGGGCTCGCCCCGCCCCCACACGTCACCCAGAAAATTCTGCCCCAAGTCTCTTGTTCACTGCTGTCATATCTGAGCATGCTCTTCTTGTTCCTTTTTTTTTAAATATTAGGATAGAATACAAGAAAACATTATCATCTTTGATATACCCTCATCATAGCACGTCTCACGCTGTCACAATTGTGGCCAGAATTTTCTGGCTCCATTGGCATCATGGTGGGTGAGGGTAAATATGGCAAGATGGCCAAAAATTGGTTTCATGCCAGATTCCGATGATGGCTGCCATGGAACACCAATCCCACTGGAGGCCGGCGTGAACCCGATTTGCATCCCGCTAATGGGATGCAAAGTAAGGCCCGAATGGAATCGTCCCCCCACCACCCCAGATTTACCGTTATGCTGATGGGAAAACATGCCGGCCCAGAACATGTCTGGACAAGTGTACTGGAGTGGCTGGGGGAGGCAGAGGGGGGGAGAGTGTGAAGTTGGGAGGGGGGGATCAAGGTGTTGGTGGGGGGGGGGCGGGCAATGATGTTGTCAGGGACTGGTGAGGTTGGGAGGGGGAGAAGGGAGTATGGGGGGAGGAGTGTGTGATGGGGGAGAATGTAGCAAGTGGAGAGGTAGGTGTAAGGGGGAAGAAGGCTAAGAGAGGGAGGAAGGAGTTCAAAGGGGGAAGGAGTTCAGAGAGGGAGGAAGGAGTTCAGAGAGGGGAAGGTGTCCAGAAGAGGAGGGAGTTTGGAGGGGGGAAGGTATCTGGGGGAGGAAGGAGTAAGGGGGGAGGTGGGAGTAAGGGGTGGGGGATGTTCAGGTGAATGTGCAAGGAGGGGTCTATGGAGTTAATGACTGCCACTGGGGAGCAAACTGAATGTGTGTGTGGTCGGAGGGAATAGTGAGTATGAGGGGGGGGTGCAGAGGGAACCGGAAGGGTCAGAGGGTAAGGGTGCATCCTGGAAAGACAAGGGTTTGGGTTGGGGAGGGGTAGGTGATGCTAGGAGGGGTCAACAGTGATGGGGGAAAAGACATGGGTAACTGGGAGGGGAAAGGACAGGGGAGCTGTTCAAAAACTTGACTACGACCATCATTGCCTCGTGTTGGACAGGCACCGGTGCTGCATGGGAGTGTGGTCAGTGGGCGCAGGTCAGCTCAGATGGACAACTGAAAGAGAACCCCAGCCGGCAGTGTTGAAAATGCTCAGGATATTGAGATGAGTGTGATAGATGAAGGTTCCGCTTATCTGGGAGAGTGTTTGCATGAGGCGTCCGCCATCCTTACCATGGAGACCATGTGGGCACCACTTAACAGAGATCGGCGGATACACTCCTCTGATAGAGTCCTCCACTCTGTTGCGGGTTTCCAACAGCTTTGCGTGATGTTCCCCCACCTCCTGCTGAGTCTCCACGATGAGTTGAAAGGCCAAATCCAGAGGCTTGTCATCTGACTCAGACCTCACAGCTGTTTGTTCCACTGTTTGAGCCTGCTTCCTCCTGCTGCGGACATGTGTCCGTGCAGTGATCACCAAATTGTGAACCCGAGCCTGCTCTAGATCCAGGTCCCACCGAAGTGTGTGTCTGCGCTGGTGGAGCGTGTGGGTAAGCACTGTGTTTGGTCTTCCAGGCTGCTTATTTCCAGCTCTTCAATGGAGGAGGTGTCCTCTTGGCTGGAGTTGAGGACCTGGATGGAGCTGAGGGACTGGCTTTTTGAGGGTATCGGTCACTTGGCAGAGCTCCCTGTGAACCAACGTAGAGATAATTAATGCATGACAGCAGAGTCAAAAGCAGGAGAGAGAGCATTCATAGTTGTGTTGCGAGAGGGATGATTGGGTACAGGATCCTTATGTGGTTGTTCGACACCGACCTCACCATCGCCGCAGGCACAGTACACGTCCTCAGCAGTCAGCGCAATGGCATGCTCCTCAAAGTGAGTGAGGGGCCTAATGTGGGTCACTCCACCCCCAGGCCTGGATTTTCCGTGACTGCTGGCTTCGGGCACGTTTGGTGGCACGTGCGGACAATCTGGCCCGATTGGTTTCACGATGGCGTCTGCATTTCGATTGGACATCGGGAACCTTATTGTATTACGTATGCATATAATTATTAGGCCAGTCCACCAGGATCATCCCCCCCCTGCTGGATTGTCTGCCCACATCAGCAGGAAAACCCGCCGACGTGTTTCACAACAGCACATAAGTGATGTGCATCTGGTGGGCGCTGCACTTGGCTCCCGACTTCAGAGTTTGTTTGCCTACCTTACATCGGGCAGCACTTGCAGTCATTCACAGACAGCACCACATCACTTTTAGGGGGGCTCATGGGTAGGTCTCTACCTACCAGATCAGCCATATGTGGGTGGCTTTTCATTGGCTGCAGGGCAAGGTCTTGCTTGGGGAAGGGGGAGAAGTGGCCTCAGGCAAGGGAAGAGGCTGCAGGACAATGGCTGTACTCGGGTAGGAGACAACCCAGGGCGTGTGTGGGGGTTCATGTTGATCTATGCAAGTGGCCTCAAGATGGTAGGGTCTGAGGAGGCAGTCTCCAGAGGAAATTAGGCCACATGGACATGTGAGGGTATGTGTGTGAGAATGGGTGGTGATATCTGGCAGTGAGTGAGATGCCAGAGAATGTCTAATGGGCTTGAGTTCAATTAAAAGTGGCTTCCTTCTCTTTGAGGGAATGATCACTCATGCACCCCACAATAAAATGCCATCCTGGCTGGTTATTTTGTGTGTCTTTTGTTGAAGTACGGCTACATTTCATCAGATGTGGGCTCCTGTGACCAACCACGTGGCATTTGTTCTCATCCTTGAGATAAGGCTGGGTCCCGACTTGTCCAGTCTTTGATCTATTGCGCACATACCAGTGAGGTATCTAAGAAATTTAACAGTAAAACAAGTTCCTGTGGAACTGGGATGTGCTCATCATTTTCTTGCCAAGACAAATGACCAAGGGCATCAACGTTTGCCATTTGATTGCCAGGTCGATGTACTAAAGTGTATTTGTATGCTCCAGAATTAAAGCCCGATTAGTATTTCTGTATCTTCTTTCTATGTGCCTTCTTCTAGCACAGACTTTAATCTTGGTCTTCTTTTTGACTTCACTATTGGCCAGACTTTTCTCAGGTGCAACCTCAACTTTTCTGAGCTCAGTGACTGAGTCTCCCAATATTTCATTATCTGTCTGCTTCTTGGGAAATTCTGCGACTTTTGCTTCCAAAGCCTCTTTGGCTTCATTTAGCTGAATCTTCAGCTCTTCCATCTCTTTTTTTGTATTTGTTTGCTGCCTCCTGGAAAATTGAACATTGTTGTGTCCTCTCTGCCAATTCATTCTTTAGTTTGTTCAGAGAAGTGCTGAATTCTTTCTGTTTTTCATCATACTTTTCCAGAGGTATAAACTTTAACCTGAGGGAATCTTGTAGTGTGTGAAAGTTTTTCAACAGGTTTTCTTTTTCATTTTGAAGGTTTCCAACCTCATCTCAAACTCTGTCATCAAGCAGGGTCTCTTCGAGTTTCTTCTGCTGTTCTTCCAGGTTTTGGCTTAAGACAGCCTGCATTTCTTCAGGCTGTTGAGTCCTTACACACTCCTTTTTCAAAACAGGAATGCTTCCAGCTCCCTTTTGGAATTTCAGTAGCCAATCAAGATTGGGTTCCCTTAACCAATTTCACCCCAGAAGGCTTGGGCCTCTGTCTCTCAATACTAACCCTGGTAGCCTTGCCAATTGGCTTCTATAATGGACAGTTACTCTGCTTATGCCTTTTACTTGAACGTCTTCACTTGTATATGTTTTTAGATTGGCATCTGTTCATTCTGAACTTAATTGATGTTCACCATTATTCAAATATCTGAAGGTATGTTCCCCAATTACCGTAGTAGAAGCTCTCGTGTCTACTTCCATTTTGACAGGTTTTCTATTTACTTTCACTGTGACAAATATTGGTTCTGTCTTTCCAACTTTCAGATTAAACAATGAGTAAATGTCTGAATTTGTTGCTTCAGGCTCTTCTACATTGTAGATTTCATTGGGCTTCTTCTTTTGTTTACAAGCCTCATCATAGAAAATAGAAGCAGGAGTAGGCCATTCGGCCCTTTGAGCCTGCTCTGCCATTCATTAAGATCATGGCTGATCATCCAATTATTAGCCTGCTCCCACTTTCTCCCCATATCCTTTGATTCCTTTCACCCCAAGAGCTATGTTTTACTCCTTTTTGAAAACATACACTGTTTTGACCTCAACTACTTTCAGTGGTAGCGAATTCCACAGGCTCACCACTCTCTGGATGAAGAAATTTCTCCTCATCTCAATCCTAAATGATCTACCCCATATCCTCAGGCTGTGACCCCTGGTTCTGGACTCACCCACCATCGGGAACATCCTTCCTGCATCTACCCTGTCTAGTCCTGTTAGAATTTTAAAGGCTTCTATGAGATCCCCCTTTGTTCTTCTGAACTCCAGCGAATATAATCCTAACCGACTCAATCTCTTCTCATATGTCAGTTACACCATCCCAGGAATCAGTCTGGGAAACATTTTCTGCACTCCCTCTATAGCAAGAACCTCCTTCCTTAGATAAGGAGACCAAAGCTGCACACGATATTCCAAGTGTGGTCTCACCAAGGCCCTGTATAATTTCAGCAAGGCATCCCTGCTCCTGTACTCGAATCCTCTCGCTATGAAGGCCAACATACCATTTTCCTTCTTTACCGCCTGTTGCACCTGCATGCTTACTTACCTTCAGTGACTGGTGTACAAGGACACCCAGGTCTCATTGCACATTCCCTTCTCTCAATTTATAGCCATTCAGATAATAATCTGCCTTCCTGTTTTTGCTACCAAAGTGGATAATCTCACACTTATCCACATTATACTGCACCTGCCATGTATTTGCCCACTCACTCAGCTTGTCCAAATCACACTGAAGCATCTTTGCATCCTCCTCACAGCTCACCCTCCCACCCAGCTTTGTGCCATCTGTAAATTTGGAGATATTATATTTAATTCTCTCATCTAAATCATTAATGTATATTGTGAATAGCTGGGGTCCCAACACCGATCCTTGGGGTACCCCACTAGTCACTGCTGCCATTTGGAAAAGATCCGTTTATTCCGACTCTTTGTTTCCTGTCGGCCAACCAGTTTTCTATCCATCTCAATATACTACCCCCAATCCCATGAGCTTTAATTTTACACACCAATCTCTTATGTGGGACTTTGTCGAAAGCCTTCTGCTTGTCCAAATAAACCACATCTACTGGCTCCCCCTCATCAACTCTACTAGTTAAATCCTTGAAAAATTCCAGTAGATTTGTCAAGCATGATTTCCCATTTGTAAATCCATGCTGACTCTGTCCAATTCTGCCTCTGTTTTCCAAATGCTCAGCTATTAAATCTTTTATAATGGACTCCAGAATGTTCCCCACTATCATATGTCCATTTCTGTGACAATCGTAGCATTCGATTTTTTTAAACTGCCAATCGCTAAAAGACTGATTGTTTCCACCTCTATTAAAATGATTCTTCGATTTTGCTGTTGTTATTTTTCTTTATTTTTCGGCTAGCGGGGGCTGTTTCCCATCTTGGAGGAGTCTTTTTTGGAGTTTCGTGTCTCTTTCGGCCGAGGCACCTCCCCTGATGTGGAGGACGGCGCCATTTTGCGCACCCTGTATTGCTGATGAATATCTTACTATGCTTTCCATGGCCAGTACTACTTCTTTTTAACTTGATTTCTTGTGTTCAATCCTGTTTTATCCTTGTCTTCAGTTTGTTGGAGGGTGGCTGAGTTGTACTATTAATGATAGAGTTGACCTGCAGACACTTCTTGGGTGGAAACATTAAGTTTATTTATAATATACTACAGCAACTACATGTGTGCTTTCAACTCCAACTCTGCACTGATTGCTGAGGTAGCCCTCACTTCTCTCCTATTGGTTACTACACATCATGTGAACTTTCCTAACATGTTTAATTTCTTAAAGGTACATTACACACTAAATAGTACCATAATTACAACACAGAGTCATTGTGTGAATGTCTATGGACGTGGCTGCATCAACAAGAAGAGTTTTCTGCAGTGAATCTTCAGGATGGAGTTCATCATGGGGTGGAGACAAGGGTATAGACCACGCTAAATATACGGCTCCCTATTGGTCAAAAGTGCTCAGAACAAGAGGGAGAGCCTCCTGCTGCCAGCCCTGGAAAATAGGACCTCTCATTATTCCAGGGAAGCCTGGAGGAGAACCTATAGGGAGGCATTGCTGAACTATGGGGCCACTCTTTGCACTCAGACAGTTGCCACTTTGGTATAGGGTGGCAACAGCTCCAGGGATCCAGGTGGCAGATGAAGAGTGGGTGTCAGCAGTTGTAGTTTCCAACCCGTCCCCCTCTCAGATAGCAAGGCTGATATTCCTGGCCTGCAGGGAATGAATGCCTGTCGGGGTGTCATTTAAATGTGGTGTCCTGACCTTTCCCCAATGAGGTACTTGGGGGAATGGGTCAACTTTCTGCCTGTCCCCGCTGCATGATTCGCTGTGCTCCCCGTGCATGAATACCTAATTGGCTGGGCACAGGCTGATTGCACATAACCAGCCATCCCACCTACGAGTGGAAGTGCCGTGTACTTGTGACCCAACCACTGACAACCTTGCTGCTATCTGAAGATTCCACCGATTATCCCCTAATTTACCCTGGATACATAGTGCCCTGAATAGAAGAAGGCTTGCATCATTGCCACTGGAATCATGGCTGGACAAGGCCAGTTTTGGATTCCACTTCATCTCTTAAAATTGTTCTTTACTGATGATAGCTCCCACTTCATTAAGGAATGATAAAATAATGCCTACATGATTTTTCTTTTTGGACTGTGTGGGTTGCTATTGCCAGTGTCCTGTACCAACTCGCCATCTGTTCTTGGCATTTAGAATGTTGGCCCACCGTAAAGCTTCTGGAGTCTATTAGATTTCTGTGGTGTTCATTGTTGGTTGCATCTCACATTTCACACATGTGCTGGAGTGCTCCGGGCAATAAATGTGCTTAATGTTCAACACTAGGTCGAGAAAAAGATTGATGCTGAGCGAAACCATACATGCTGCATGAGAGCCAGGTGGTAGAAAAAGAAATGCAAAATTCTGGGCATGCTGGTTGTCTGATTTAAAAGTGCAAAATGCTGGAAACCTTTAGTGGATCAGGCAGCAACTGTGGAAGGAGAAGCACTGGGTGCGAGGGAAGTGGGGGAGATCTTTCAGTGGGGTTAACGTTTATCACTGGGGAGATCCTTCCATGCTTCACAGGAGAACTCTTGAGTTGGATTTTATAAGCTCTATGGAGATAGACTGGAAGACTGGAGGACCGGTAACATGGCAGTGGAAGGAAAGGGAGGAACTGGGAGGAAAGACTTGTGCCTTCCCACCACAACAGCATATTATCAGTGATGGGCATCTTAGCTGTGTGGCAAGGGCATTGGGCAGCCAACTGTGGCAATTAAGTGCCACCTCCTATCCCTGCCAACATTTTACCAGCATCTGAAGGTGGCACCATGGTGTGATGAGACTGCCAGGTAAACCCTGGCAGCCTCCTAGTGGATTCCTGGGCTGGGAGTCATCTTTATAGTTGCTCCATGGTCGACAGAGCCCTCTCACCCCCTCAAACAGTGATGACCACCATCATGGCTATGACACCACCATCGGATGGTGCACCCACGCCCACCCCCACACCCCAATCACCATGGCCTGCCTGCCTGGCCCCCACATATTGCATAAATAAACTTACCTTCTCTCTGATGGGGCCTCAACATGGAGGCACCCTCTCCATCATCCTGGAGTCACAGCAGTGGCAACATTTCAGAAGATCAAGCCCAGTTTTATAATTTTAGGTCAATGAATCATTAATTCTGTTTCTCTCTCCATAGATGCTGTCTGACTTTTAGAAGAGGAATGCTTTTTGGTAATTGTATAGGGAACATGAAAGTAAATGCTGTCTGAAATCTCATTAGTGGATGAACATTTAGGCATTTGAGAACACTTTAAATGAGATGGCAAAGGTAGTTAAATAAGATAGTAAATAATAAAAAGATACAATTTAGGTACATCAGAAGAGTTAGCTTTGTCATCTATGTTTCCAAAGGAAGGCAGTTTACAACTTATGCTGTATTATGCTTACGCTTACCATGAAGCCCCTTTCAATCCCATGCTCTAATCCATACAGTCATAGAGTCAAGTGGTCTACAGCACAGAAAAAGGCCCTTTGGTCCATCAAGTCTGCGCCTGTCAAACAAGTACCTAACTATTCTAATCCCATTTTCCAGCACCAGGCCCATAGACTTGTATGCCATGGCACTGCAAGTGCACATCCAAATACTTCTTAAATGTTAAGAGGGTTTCTGCCTTTACCATCCTTTCAGGGAGTGAGTTCCAGATTCCCACCACCCTCTGGGTGAAAAATGTCTTCCTCACATCCCCTCTAAACCTTCTGCCCCTTACCTTAAATCTATGCCCCCTGGTTATTGATCCCTCCACCAAGGGAAAAAGTTCCTTCCTGTCTACCCTATCTATGCCCCTCGTAATTTTGTACACCTCAATCATGTCCCCCCTCAACCTCCTCTGCTCCAGGGGAAATAAGCCTAGTCTATCCAATCTCTCCTCATAACTAAAACTCTCCAGCCCAGGCAACATCCTGGTAAATCTTCTCTGCACTCTCTCTAGTGTAATCACATCCTTCCTATAATGCGGATTCCAGAACTGCACGCAATACTCTAGCTGTGGCTTAACCAGGATTTTATACAGTTCCAGCATAATCTCCTTGCTCTTATATTCTATGCCTCAGCTAATAAAGGCAAGTATCCCATATGCCTTCTTAACTACCTTATCTACCTGTCCCACTACCTTAAGGAACCGGTGGACATATAGACCAACGTCCCTCTGATCCTCGGTACTTCCCAGGGTCCCACCATTCATCGTGTATTCCTGTGCTTTGTTTGTCCTGTCCAAGTGCATCACCTCACACTCATCTGGATTAAATTCCATTTGCCACTGTTCAGCCCATCTGACCAGCTCATCTATATCCTCCTGTAATCTAAGGCTATCCTCCTCACTATTTACCACCCCACCAATTTTCGTGTCATCCACGAACTTACTAATCAACCCTCCTACATTCAAGTCTAAATCATTTATACATACACAAACAGCAAGGGACTCAACACCGATCCCTGTGGAACCCCACTGGACAGAGGCGTCCAGTCACAAAAACACCCCTCGAGCATCACCCTCTGCTTCCTCCACTCAGCCAATTCTGGATCTAATTTGCCAAATTGCCTTGGGTCCCATGGGTTCTGACCTTCGTTATCAGTCTCCCACGTGGGACCTTATCAAAATCCTTGCTGAAGTCCAAGTAGACTACACCAAATGCATTGCCCTCTTCTGTACACCTGGTCATATCTTCAAAAAATTCAAATTGGTCAGACATAACCTCCCCTTAACAAACCCATGCTGACTGTCCTTGATTAATCCCTGCCTCTCCAGGTGTAGATTAATTCTGTCCCTCAGAATTGCTTCCAATAGTTTCCCCAGCACTGAGATTAGACTGACTGGCCTGTAGTTCCCTGGTTTATCCCTTCCTCGCTTCTTGAATAATGGTACCACATTGGCTGTCCTCCAGTTCTCTGGTACCTCTTCTGTGGCCAGAGAGGTACTGAAAATTATTGCCAGCGCCCGTGCTATCTCTTCCCTTGCCTCACTCAGTAGCCTGGGGTACATTTCATCCAGGCCTGGAGATTTATCTACTTATAAGCCTGCCAGACCACATAGAACCTCCTCCCTTTCTATGCTAATTTATTTAATTATATCACAGTCCTTCTGCCTGATTTCCAACGCCACATCATCCCTCTCACTTGGGTATTATTAACAGAAGATTCAGCATATATGTAACAAATAACATCAGTTCTTCTGATCTCTGGGGTTCCCTCTGAGGAGCTGTCACATGCTGCACACTAGACTGCAGGTATTTTAGTGCCAGTTGGTAGCCCTGATATCAGAGCTGTATCGCTACAGATTCGCCAACATACTATATTTTCCTTTTTTTCACAGCTGCCATCTACTTCTCTCACTGGTGTCTGGCCAGGTATTATTAACTGCAAATTCAGAAATGTGTCCTCTAGGGAACAGCAGTTCTAATATTCAAATAGCTACCTGGGGAGTCCAGATGAGAACACCTGCACCCCTGAGAAAACATTGTTTGAGTGACAGATCAGGCTCACTGAGGTCAATTTCACATTATTTGTTGACACAAGTTAAGCCATTTCAAGCGTTTGTGGTTTTTGAAATTTCAAAAGGCCTGGATGTTTGACATATGTTAACACAGCTTGCAGTTCAGAATTCATTTCAACCATAGGAGTAAGTTGTCAATGGATAACATTTTCCAAAGCTTTTATCTACACATAATGCTATACACTATGGTATTCATTGGTTCTAGAAGATGTACAGTGGGTCAATAGGCATGGAGGTGCCAGAGCTTGGAATGGGGGCATCTGGGGTCTGAGGGTGTAAGTTGAAGGGCAGAGGATGAAAGAAGATATGCCATGTACTGGTTCCAATCACTTGTTTTCTCCCCTGTACCTCCTTCCTCTAGTATGTTCCTTTTCTCTTCATGTTCCCACTATCCATTCCCCTTCCTACCATCCTTCACTCCCATTACTATATCTACCATTTTCACTTTGAATTACTCACTCAGCCCCCCTATCACCCCCACCTCCTTGATCCTTCATTGCTCACTAGACCATTAACCCTCCATCCCCCACTCCTACTTTCTCCTTCGTGGATGCTGAGAGGCAGAGATCTCTTCACTTTCACCAAGTTCACTCAACCTTTCTCCTCCTATCCCATCTGTTTCCCTCAAAGACGGTTTATTTGTTTTTAAATTTCAACTCCTTTTAATAAATCAAGTTAGGAAGAGGAAAGAAACTGCTAGTCTGTCTTTATTTATTGACTTTATTCCCATATGTCTTAGAAATCAGCATAGATGTACATGATCTTTTCTCTCAGTAAAACTCTGGTTGGCTTCACAATTCAACTGGTCTTTCTTTGAAAGTTGCAGTAATATTAATTGAAGAATAGTGCAGTTTATTTCACTGCTATTTAAATTGAAGGAAAGTCAGATGAATTTCTTTATGGGTGTGTGCTTCGACTGGTCTGATTTTCAGATTTTCATTTTTATGCTGTATGTAATCCAGTATATCTAGGCAGATACCTAGGAACATCTTCCTTTATGACTAATGTGGAAAGTGCAATTATAAAACTTATACTTGTACAACTTCCTATTCTAAATATTTTTTAAAACATTTATTCTTTCGATATGGATGGTACTGGCAACGTTGCATATGCTACCTATTTCAAGTTGTCTTGACTGAAAAGACAGCGTTGCACCTTTGTAGTAATTGCTAGGCTACTTCAGAACCTTCAAGGGTTAACCACACAAGGAGAATTTAACTTCTAGACAAAAAGGTAGCATAACTTAAGGGCTGTCCATCCTGGAATTGTGCTGATAGGGCTGGTTCATTTTAGCAACAGGACCCGATTGACATTACACCATCCAGAGGCTGCTTGCAGTGCCTTTGGACCTGTGATGATTGGATGGGCCTGGAGAATGTCAGGCCAACATTCCAGCAAATCCCTGGCTCAGGGGTGGGGTTCAGAAGTGTTTGTGAGCCTGGGATGCCAGCAGCCCAAGCTTTCTTGTGATGTCCACAAAGAGAAGCTTTAAACTTCCCTGGCAGAGCTTCAGCTTAGTGTCTGCTGTTGAGCCGAGTGTCAATGAGCTCAGTAGGCAGATAAAATTGCAC
The DNA here is from genome assembly GCF_017639515.1 of Carcharodon carcharias. Lineage (NCBI taxonomy): Eukaryota > Metazoa > Chordata > Chondrichthyes > Lamniformes > Lamnidae > Carcharodon > Carcharodon carcharias. The sequence goes on from NC_054486.1 coordinate 51,452,367, forward strand.
AGGGCCCTAATATCATAAGACATCGATTTACATCTACACATGAATTTGGGTCAGCCGTACAAGAAAACAGCAAAGTTAGTGAGACCACAAGGTAGGACAAGAGTGTAATATCCACTGCTTGAATTTTAAATTCTGTTCTGCCTGGAAGGAGTTAAGATTTTCCTGTAGTGCAAAACTGAAGTCACATGTCAGCCAGGGCAGGTAGGGATGGTAGGTTACCTTCCTTGAAGGACACTGGGGAGCTAGTTGTGTTTTTGAAATGATCTACCAGCTCTCATGGCCATTATCTTCTGGGCTGGCCCACAAAATATCAGGTTTATACAATCAGTTCCGCAACTTGACATGATGGGATTTGAAACCGTGACCTCCAGGTAACTTTACTTCTGGGGCCAAGAGCAGAATGTGTCCTATCTGCCCTAAAAGGAAAGCTTAGGTCTCCTTTACCCTGGCCTTTCCTCCATCCCTCTACTGACTGTAAGGTTCTCTCAAACCCCTGAAATGTCTCAAATAATAAAGGATGCAGGTGTAGTGTCACTTTATGAACAAAATCCGAGTGCATGAATATCTATATAGGCAATGCATTAATATTCTTTGTAGCTACCCTCTAATCCATCTATCTGGCTGTGTTAGTTTTTAAACTGTATTCACTCAAATTAAACAAATTCTTTGAAGGGAGCAGTTAATTCCAATAAAAGAATAATAAGGGGTTTTATTGAATCTGGAGACAACAGCTGGTTCTAATCAGACCAGAGAGTCATATCATCCTACATAGTCCTTTGTTCTCCTATTGACTGCTGGCATGTTACATATCCTCGACCATGTCCCACTAACAGGCAATCCATGCCTTTCATGATTATGAGTCTCTTTCTCCAGCTGCCTACTGTGATGTTATTACTGAAAACTAGCATTGAAAATTAAAAAAAACAAACTCCTCTGGTGAGTCTGATTGTTTTTTGTAGGGCAGGTTAACTCAGTTGGTTATAACATGTGCTTAATGACAGTGAGAGACCAATCCTCATACCAGCTGAGGTGGTTTTGCAGCCTGCCTCATCTACTTGCCCCATTGCGGTATCATGACATCACTGAGCCATGATTAGCAACTCTTGGACAATGAGGGCACTATGTAAACAGAGAGAGATTGTTCTGTGAATACTTGTGTGTGTGGATGGAGTGTCAGCTGGGTTCAAGTGGTAGCATTCTGGGTTCAAGTCCAGGACTTGAGCACAAAAATCAAAACTGACACTCCAGTGCAGTACTGAGAGTGCTGTCTTTTCGATGAGATGTTAAATTGAGGTCCCATCTGCCTGCTGGGGTGGATGTAAAGATCCCATGGCACTATTTCAAAGAAGAGCAGGGCAGCTATCCCTGGTAGCCTGTCCAATTTTTATCCCTCACTCAACATCACAAAAATCAGGTTATCTGGTCATGATCACGTTGCTATTTGTGAGGGATGCTGTGCTCATATTTACTGCCCCCTACATTACAACAGTGACTACATTTCAAAGAAGTAATTCATTGACTGTAAAGTGCTTTGAGACTTCTGGTGGTCATAAATGTGCTATATAAATGCAAGTCTTTGTTTCTATATGTATGTTATACATGGCTCTACAACAATACGGCAGACAATGCTGTTGGTCTGCTCATCCCTCTCCCATTTGCCTCCCTGGCTGATTGGCAATCTGCCTCTCGATGCCTGATTGAAGCCCACAGCTTCCCACTATTATGGAGATGAGGCCTGATTTCCAGTTTCCAGTCAGCGTCAGGTCTCTGGATAGAATTTTATCCTCCAGCCAGCAGCAGGAATTGTGGCGGGTGATGACACAAAATTTGGAGTGTTTGCAAAAGTCACTTTCCAGCTGTCGGGAAATCAGTTTGGAATTTTGTTCTTCTGACTTTGATGATCGGTTAAAGATGGGTCAACTTTCTTGCTGATCCACGTCAGGAAATATATTTGTGTTCATTTGCATCTCATGAATGCTTATTAAAAGGCAAACTCAGCAGAATCACATTCCCCTTCCAAATTAAGCTCTCCACCAGTGGATAATTAGAGCAGTCTGTTTCCCGGATGCATATAAGTGGCGTGCAGCTGACGAACCTCACTTCATCAATGACTTCGAGGTCAGTCGACACTGCTTTTGCCTACTTTTAATAGCACTGTTGCGATATCCCGGTGCTTCTGAGATTCTGCATCAAGGCTGATGCCCATGAGCCAACAACAAAGGGAACGGGAGAAGACGGAACATGACTGGGGGTGGCTTAGTGGAACATGAGATGGGAGGGGGGAAGGCAGAGGCATGGCTTGAGGGGGGGGATGTTAAAGGAACAGAGTGGAGTAGTGAAAGACTTTGCTGTGGCAAGAGTTATAAAACTGTTCAAGGAGGAGCTAGAAGCTGGCTTGGGGCTGAGGCCACACAGCATATTGAATGGACAGTCCTGGGTCTGTGCGGACTATGTTAGAGGGCTGTGCATGGCACGTATGTCTTGGTCCTGGTCTTGGGCAAGGAAAGGCCTCTCTGGGTAGTGATGGTCATGCAGAGAATGGTGTGCCGGGCATGGTCAGTCATCTAAGGCATTTGGTCCTGTGGGTTGGAGTCAGTACTGGGAAGCAGAGGGCACAGTTACATTGATGGCACAGCACATCTATACTCCCTAGGATGGCAAAGTCAGAGACATGCGGGGTTATTGTATGGTCTCATGGGTGGGTCTCTGAAAGTGAGGGTGCAGGTGGCTGCATGCAAGAGAGGGTGAGATCTATAAATGGCATGGTTCATCAACATTGAAGGGAATGGGGGTGAGAACAGGGAAACCTACATGCACGACAACGGGGTCAAGGGTAATTGGGGAGGCTGAATAGTTACAGGAGGGATAGGAATTAGGAGGCAGTGACTGAGGAGGAGCCTGGGAGGAAGTTGATTGGTGGCAGGGGAAGTTGGAAGGTATTGGTGGCACTCATGAAAGTTAGCAGCATCATCTTCATCATTACACAGTAATGACACAGTTGGAAAAACAAGTGCGAAAAAATGATAAGGGAGGGGTCTCAAGGTGTCTGTATGGAGTTCTCCACTACAATTTTGGGCCGATTGAAGGGGCTCCCTAATAGTTATGTGCTCATGACATGGTGAACAAGGCTGAGCTGATTACTGTTTTCATGTGTCATATGCTCATTGAAGGAGAATTGCTCCTTTACTCATGGTGTGCATTCATATGGCAACCCATTAAGGTTTGGGGCAACATTTGAGTTGGTCTGATTGGGCACCTGCCCCTGACAGAGGCATGTAAAAAGGGAAGGAGGATCAAACAATCAAGGTCCACGGCTGCTGGACAGAAGCTACATGCTCACTACAGTCCTCAATATTCTCATTTTAATGGTCATGGCTTACGGGGCACAACATTTACAGCCATGACATTAGTACAAGGTGAGACTAGTGTCTAGGCTAATGGAGGCAAGGTGACTATACGCTGACTGAGGGTTACAGCAAATGGGTGTATGCACCCTGATCAAGAGCCTCTTTGTTAATGCGCAGCCATATTGGAGGGGGATGCTCATTCACCTGTGAAATTTCAGGACATGCTTCAGCTGGAAGGGCTGGCTTAGGGCAGGCCTAGGGCTTCACACTGGCTTCCTGGCTTGGAGATGGAGGGAGAGCATTCAATGGGAATGTGTAATGATGTCTCAAATCTATTTTTCCACAGGTACAAGGAGGGTTGGAGAATGCAGGTTGCAGGCAACTCTGCCTTCTTGATAGGTTTGATACAAGTGAAAGGAAAAAGGGCCCATCTCCATATGGTACAGCTCAGGGAATTGCATCACCCTGAGGAACAAGAGCCAGTGGGGCCCCAGGAAGACCCAGCTGCTGGCGAGGAGGGACCAAATTTATGGAGATGTTTGGTGCAACCAAGGGTCTACAGGAGACGCAGTTCATACTTTGAGATGAGTGAAAGACAGTGCTGCAGATGCCATTGCTTGTATAGGGCTTGTATCTGCCACATTCTTCATGAAGAACTGACACTGCACAGAATTGGAGGCCTTCCAATGCTGGTAGCTCTCAAGGTTACCGCTGCATTCAACTCCTTTGTCAGCAGATCCTTCCAGGGCTCCACTGGGGACTTCTGTAGAATCTCACAAAAATCTCACCAACAACCACACATAAGCGCATAAGGGAGGTGACAGATGCCTTTTTCAATAAAGCTCACCATTACATACAGTTCCTCATGGATGATGCAAACCAGGCTGCCAGAACTGTGGGATGTATTCTCATGCTTCCCACAAGCGCAGGGTGCCACCAACTGCACACTTGTGGCCTTGGGAGCTCCCTGGCAGCAGCCAGTGTGATTCATTAATAGAAAAGGATTTCACTCTTTCAGTGTCCAGCTGATCTGTGATCACAGAAATCAGATCATGCATGTTTGTGCCAGGGAGCTCTCACATCTCTTACATATTGAGTCACCTGCAGGTGCTACAGATCTTTAAGAGCCCTCAGTGGATAGGGGCTTGGCTCCTCAGTAATAAGGAGTACCCTCTAAAGGTGTGGTTCATGACGCCTGTTTATCAACCACAAAGTATGTACATCTGAGGAGAGATACAATGCTGCACATTCAGCCACAAAGTCCTAAATAGAGCAGGCTATTGGCCTCTTAAAGTTGTGTTTCAGATGTTTGGACCAATCAGGTGGAGCTCTCCAGTACTGTCCACAGAGGGTGTCCCACATCATCGTTGTTTGTTGTGCCCTGCACTACATAGCGCTGCAAAGAGGGGATGAGTTGCCATATGGAGAAATGGAAGAGGGGGACCTTCAAGGGGTTGATTTTGAGGGGGGCCAAGATTCAGATGAGCCAAATGAGGATGCCATAGCACGAGCACAATGCAAAAGATGTACCTGTGACGACCTCATAGTAACAAGATTCCAGGAGGAATAAGGTGATGACAAATTGCTGCGAGCACAGCTCTCCTCATACTTCAATGCAGGGGAGACAATAAGACCTGCATTGTCATCCTCAACATCTCATAAAGGGTCATCAATCTCAAAATGAGAACTGAGGAAGCATAAGTCACCTTTGTCTAATGATGCGGTCCTCCTTGGAAGGCGCAGTACCCTAGGGAGCAAGTGGCTGCTGTGTAATGGGATGTGTACTTCATCACCGCTCACTCTTAAACAACTACACATAGTGCAGGCCTTTCAACCATGGCATGAAAAAGTCACTGACCATGGCAGCCTTCATGAAGCAGGAATGCTACTGCAATCATTGGAGCACTGATGCTAGTGTGACAGGAGCTTAGCCTTGTGGTTCGAAGAGGAAAAACCTCCATAATTTGTATCACTTGCCCAGCTGAAGACAGAGCTACAATCAGACAGCACCATCTCTCCAAACACCAGCTCTCATGCAAGATTAATGCAGAGGCCACATCTTGGTACTGAGCCCCAAGATGCCATCGGACATCAGGATGCAGTTATATGTTACAGTACAGCATGGACGCAAACCCGTGAGTGACTAGCATCTTCGTCACATAGAGTGGTTCAGCAGTACCATTGTGCAATTATTGACTAAATCCATTACCCTGCCTTCGTCGGAAGCCTCCCAAGTTTACAACCTGCATTGCCTTGGCATCTAGTGTGACCCTGTCAGTTTTAACACAGATTTTAATGATAACTTAGTCCCTTCATAGATATTGATGGACACTCAGGAGATGTGTCGGGGCATCGCTATCATACCATTACAGTCCTTGACATTGTCCACCTCACAAAGGTCAATCCTTGCAGTCATGTCATGAAATCAATGTCGATTGGCATTCTGAACCTAACATAGGGATTCTGACAGACAGCGCTACAAAGCTGCTCAGGAGCAAAGCAGCATCCTCTGAGGTGATTGGCCGACATCATCAGGATGAGCACATAGCTCTGACATCACACACTCATTCCCGTCTACCAGATATTTCAAATGTCACAGGGTGGAAACAACTTTCATCGGTCAGCATCATGGATGGCGAGTGTCAGTACTAATAAAGGAGTAATGTTAAGCCTGAAAAGTGAAGACGAAATAACGCTACAGGGAGACATGCTAGGTTCTGGTTCTCGACAATGATGAATACTTTAACCAAAACCTCACAGTCATAAAGTAAAGGCCATTGCAATGTGCATTTGGGTAAAAAGACTGTGACGTGGCTCTTGATTAAGACAACGTGCACAAAGAACAGACAGCATCAGGATAATCACTAACCTACCAAGAACAATAATCTTGAGGTCACATAATGTGATCCTCAGATGTAAGCATTACGTGTGCATTATCCAACCATCATTCTCATGTTAGAAGTGCCTTTGTTCATGTTGCGGATTTGGAACTAAAGATAATTGACTGAGATGAGATTACGTGAGACTATGTGGAACTGAGAGACAAGATGGACGATCATTGGGATGGGGGGGCATCTGGTGCCCTAGAATTAATGCAGGACATCACATCAATAACCCATTCAGTACCTGAGGTTTTGAGAGATAAAAGTGAAATATATTTACAAAGATGAAAATTATATACAATGATTGAACACTCTTGCCACCATTGTGCTTTCAGGACATCTCAATTTTTCTAGCTCTACCGCTACATCTAGGTGTATCCCCAACATCTGGCGCAGAGGTGGAGGCAGCCTGCTGACTGCTATGTCGTGTTGTCTGAAATGACTTTTGCGGGTGCCCTCTGGAAATCCAGAATCTGGAGATCTGAAGGCCCCGGACTGTTAAGGGTCTCCTGCTCTGGGGCAGGTGCACCCTCCTCGGTCTAACCTGCTGGAGTGGATAGGGTCACAGGCAGAGGGGATTTGGAGCAGCAGGACAACCCTGGGGACTCCTGGGTGAATGTCTGTGGGATATCAGGCTGATGCCTCTCCTCCCTTTAGGTGCCTGAGGGTCCTTCACTCACTCTTTGAGGAGAAGGGGCACCTGGAGGGAGATCGAGGTGCCCTGTCCCCCTCTCACCTAGCCACTGCTGGAGCACACCCATGGCTACAGTGATGGAGTGCAGGTCCAAGAGCAAATCTGGCAGAACCTGTGCATTCTGCTGGACCTGGATCTCCAAGGCAGCTGCCACCCTTCCAATGGAGACGTCGATGTGTTCACATGCTGGAGTCACGACATCAGACAGAACATGGACGAACTCCTCCAGCCTGATGATGGCCTCTGACAGCTCCGTCTGATGTTCCCCTGCCTGTCTTTGCATCTCCAACATTTGTCTTAGGGCAGATTGCATGGGTTCATCCGCAGACTTGGACTTTGCAGGGGCCTGGTCTCCAGCAGACCTCCGAGTGTCAGAGACCTCGGCTGCCTTTGCCTCCATTTGCTGTGGATGATGTGATCACCAGATAGTGATGGTGAGCTTATTCTAGAACTAGACGCCTCTCCCGCGGTGTGCGTATCTGTGCTGGTGGAGGGTGCAGGTAAACGCAGTGATGGCACTTCTAGCAATGATCCTCAGCATCCTCATCTGAGGTGGACTGGGGGGTTGGTGCTGTTGGCTGGACTTCTTCCTCTGCCTTTTCCTGCTGGTAACTGGCATAGAGAGGAGAGAATTGATGGTTGATTGGGCAGGCTCCTACACTATAGGCCACTCACCTTCAGTAGCTGATGTATAATGAATGCATCCTCACTGGCTTATTGGGGAAGGCTGATCTCGTCTTCTGCACATGAATGACCTCTGTGCTCATCAGCCAACTCAGTGGCCTCCTTTTCGAAGGGGGAGAGAACATGCAACGCTGGGGTCCCCCCTTCCATCTGGGGTTTCCATCAAGACAGATGGATGGACTATGAGCACCACGGGTGAAGGAGGAGTTCAGAAACATGCATAACTGCTGTGTGTACTGATTCCTTCCCAGTTAGGGATGAAGATGCTGTTTGTGCAGGATCTTACACGAGATGGTGATGTTAAAGTAGCTGGTAGACAATCAGTGCTGATGTCCCACCCGCTGGTCGTGTGTGACATTCCTGCGGACTCTAACCCTTAGACTGCCTGATGCTTTTACGAAAGTGTGAGCTTGGAGTGAGGAGAAGGCGGAGCGGGTCAGATCATTCACTATCTGTAGTGCAGTCCTTTTTTGTTCAGAACTGACCTCCTTGGTGACCTCCTCCCAGGCCATCGAGATCAGGTAGGAGGACATCCTGCTCCCATCCCTCGGAAAAAGGACCTCCCACCTTTCTTGGATGGCCTGGAAGAGAAGCCTCAAGGAGATTTTGCGGAGCTGTGGAGCAGACAGTTTGCTTCTTTTAGTTGTCATGGATTGACTCATCTGCACACACCTGGACTGCAGTGAGTGACTGTGTGTCCAGATGCCATTTGAATATGATGCCAAGACTTTTGACCCCATGAGGTAACAGCAGGTTGGATGAATCGCTGCCTGCCCCGCCATGAGATTTGACGAGTGCCTCGCAGATGCATAAATAATGAGCTGAAAAGCAGAAGATTGGATACGAAAACCTGCCCCGCCACCCAGGGGGAATCGTGCTGATTATTCTGCCCTCCACCAGAATGGAAACCTCCACCCTCTGCCTTCAAGCATATGTTTGAAGTGTGTCACTCACTTTGCGCTGGGAAATGATGTGAAACCAATTTCTCCCACTGCATATTTTATTAACTGGAACGTCTTTCTAACCAGTGGTATTTTATTGACAAGAAAGATATAGTGAACCTGATAAAAGTTTTTCCAGGTAATTCTGTTTTTGTTTCTGATAAAAATTCACTTGGATACTATACATGGAACTCTGAAAATGTCAACACAGGAGGGGTTTTTAAATTAGATGTCATAAAAATAGATTTTTTCAAGTGATTAAACAGAAATGGGGTTTAGATGACCATTCTGCCTCCACAGGGAAAAAAAACAAATTTAAAATACATTGAACTGTTAGATTTCTATTTGTTTTTGCCAGCAGTGTACACCCTTTCATCACCATCTGGTGATGCGAAGCTGCTAATGATGTCTTCAAGCCAGTTGGTGCTATGAGGCAAATGAGAAATGTTACTTTTCAATTGAGTATTTTGCTGTGTAGGTAGGATTAATTGGTGCTGCAACCTGTGTATTGGAGAAATGTTCTCAGTATTAATTATAAGCAGTATTGATGGTAATAATTTTGCTTTAAGTTAAGAGTTCTAATTATTTAGTGCACACAGATGGCAAAATTAAATTCTATTCTTTGATTAGACTGAAATTTTTCCTATTTATGCATTGAATTCTATGACCGTGTACTTCAAAAGCATTTTGTTATGTTGTATTTTGTGTTGTGTAAAACATGGAGGATATTCAAAGCGACTTTTGGTCTATGTACATTGTATTATTCATAACATGCTGTTAATTCTTTTAGCATTTTAGGTCACTTTGCTTCTCAACTTAAGGAAGCAGATATGATAGTAAAAAATGGCTGCTTTTTAAACTGACTTTAATTAAGTATGTACTGTGATCAAAATGGTGAAAGGTAATAATGGGGAAATAGCATGTTTTCTCTACTTATGTCATTCTGTGTAATTATTCACAAGAACACAAGAAACAGGAGCTGGAGTAGATCACATGGTCCATTGAGCCTCCTCCGTAATTCAATATGATCATGGGTTTCCTGTATTCCTGTATTCCAAACCCATTGCAATAAAAGCCAACATCTCATTTACCCCCTTAATTGCTTGCTGCATCTGCATACTAACTTTCTGCATTCCTTGTAGGGACACACCCAAGTCTCTTTGAACATTAATACTTATAAGTTTCTCACTTTTTAAAAATATTCTTCTTTTCTATTCTTATGAGCAAGTGAATAACTTCACACTTCCCCACATTATACTCCATCTGCCATCTTATTGTCCACTCACTTAACATGGTTATATCTCTTTGCAGCCCCTCAATATCCTCCCCATAGATTACCTTACCACCTAACTTGTTATCACCAGCAAACTTAGATACATTGGTCTCTGTCTCTTCCTCTAAATCATTAATATGGATTGTAAATAGCTAAGCCCCAGCACTGATCCTTGCGGCATTCCACTGTTCACTGCCTGCCAACTTGAAAATGCTCCATTAATGCCCACTCTGCCTCCTATCCATTAACCAATCCTCTATCTATGCTAATGTATTACCCCCAAGGCCATGAGCCCTTATCTTGCCTATTAACCTTTTAGTGTGGCATCTTATCAAATGCCTTTTGGAAATCCAGGTATACTACGTCTACTGGCTCCCCTTTTTCCCCCTACTAGTTACATCCTCAAAAAACTCCAATAAATTTATTAAACAGATTTCCCTTCAGTAAAACAATGTTGACTTGTTCTAATGATACTATGCTTTCCTTTGAAATGTTTTTGTTAACAGTTCTCAACCACCGAACCCATAGAGAGTTCGGCCTTGGCGTTTCAGGGCATAGACCACATCCATGGCGGTAACAGTCTTGCGTTTAGCGTGTTCTGTGTAGGTGACCAAATCTCGGATTATATTTTCCAAGAAAACCTTGAGAACCCCGCGAGTTTCCTCGTAAATGAGGCCGGAGATGCTCCCGTGACGAGCGAGGCGGCGAATAGCAGGTTTAGTGATTCCCTGGATATTATCTTGGAGAAATTTCTGGTGCCGTTTTGCACCCCCTTTACTGAGACCTTTCCCGCCTTTGCCTCTACCGGACATCACACCCGGAGACAAAGCTTTGCTTTCCTCAATGCATTGTTCAGACTTCCTTACTAATAGATTCCAGTATTTTCCCAATGACTAATGTTAGGCTAACTGGCCTATAGTTCACTGTTATCTTTCTTCCTCTTTCCTTGAAAAGTGATGTAACATTTGCCAACTCCCATCTGCTGGGACTATTCCCGAATCTAAGGATTTTTCGAAAATCATAGCTATCACATAGCTTTCTCTGCAGCTATTTCTTTTAGAACCCAAAGGTATAGTCCAGGCTTGTCCATGTGACCGGGGCCACATTTCAATTTTTTTCTCACTCACTGATGAGTTAATTTCAGCAAGATAAGGTTTGGCACAACATCAAACATACATTTAAAAAACACATTGTCAAAGCAATAAATTGATAATTAAAATAAGTAATTAATAAAAATGACCATTAAAAAGTGCCAAACAGCAGAGTTAAGCAATAAAACCTTTTTTGCCTTTTTGCTTAAGAAGCAGAGCTAGAGAGAGGCAAACCACACTCCAAGCTTCGATTACCAGGGAAAGGATGGGGACCGGGGCTGAGCTAAGGAGTTGGGTTTAACAAACACTGACCTTGCATTCACCTCTGGTGGCACACATTCTGTGCTGGCCTCGGTGAAATTCATTAGGAAATAGGGGTCAGAAGTGGGTTGTCTTTCAGCCTGGATTTCTCTCCTCTCCTGGCCTGCTTTGTGGATGGTTTTTTGGGGAGGAGGAGGAGGAGGAGGGAAGGGTGTGTATATGCCTGCCTCACTCTCAGTCTCAGGGTCCTTGATCTCACCAACTCACTCATCCAGGGTCACTCCCTCAACCAGACTCATTCACTCTCTCACACAGACTCACTCACTCAGGCTCGCTCACTCACCCATTCACCCAGGCTCACTCAATCACTCTCTCATACAGACTCACTCACTCACCCACCCACCCACCCAAGCTCACTCATTCACTCACTCACTCACTCACCCAGACTCATTCACTCATCCAGGCTCACTCACCCAGACTCGCTCACTAACTCATTCACCCAGACTCATTCACTCATCCAGGCTCATTCACCCAGACTTACTCACCCAGACTCACTCACTCACTCACTTACTCACTAACTCCTTCACCCAGGCTCACTCACTCACTCTCAGTCACTAACTCACTCACCCAGACTCACTCTCTCACACGGACTCACTCAACCAGACTCACTCACTCACTCTCTCATCCAGAGACTCACTTGCTCACTCTCACATAGACTCACTCAGTCACTCACTCACACAGATTCACTCAATCACTCATCCAGACTCACTCACCCAAGCTCACTCATTCTCTCACACAGACTTAGGCTCACTCACAGACTCACTCAATCAGATTCATTCACAGACTCACTCATTCAGACTTACTCACTCACACAAGCTCAATCATCCAAACAGACTCACTCTCTTACACAGACTCACCCACTCAGACAGACTCATTCAGTAAGACTTGTCCACAAACTAACTCAGACTCAACCATCACAGACTGACTGACTCACTCACACAAGCTCGCTCACATACTCACAGACTCACCCTCAACTTGGGCCTGTGAAGTTTGGATAATTTATCTCAGGAGGAATCAATCAGAAGATGGCTTTTGAGTCCTCCTCCCATTTGGTGGGCCTTCCTGACCTCCACCCACTCTGTGCAGTTTGGGGTTTGTAGCCATGGGATCATGTGCAGGTCAGGGTGGTAGCTGGCATATCCCATGGGGGGCGTTGGGGGGTTAGTCTGAGGGAGGGGATAGAGTGTGGAGGTGGGGGTTAGTTGGGGTGACCCATGAGGGTTGGGGGAATGTGGGAGTGGTCCCATGGGGGTCGGAGGTAGTGTGGTGCGGGTCCTGTGGGGGTCAGGGGGTGGTGTGGGAAGTCCCATTGGGGGGGTTGGTGGGTGGTTGTAGTTGGGTGTCCCATGATGGGGTCAAGGGAGGTCAGTACAATAGTTACCGAGAAGCTAGAAGTAGTTTCAATTCTTCTAACTTTTTCTGGGTAACTATTGCTTTAAGACAGTTGGAACCATCCTATGTTTGTGACTTAAATCGAATTTTCCAATGCTTCCCAGTGCAGGGCCCATCGGAAGCTTGAACTTTCCTGACAATTGTCATGCAATCCGTACCTGGGAACTTCCAGGGGTGTTCCCCACCACATCTTTGGGAAACCCCCCAGATACACGGCCCTAGAACACCAAAGTTATGGTCCATAACCTGTAATCAATTATATAAACAAATATCCAGGTGACAGTGTGGACTGGCTGCTGTGCTGATTTCCCAAAATGAACCAGGCTTAAACTACTGCACTGGAAAGAAAGTTCAATGGCTTTGATAGTGCCAAACTTCGCTTCCTCACTTTGCCCTGTCAGAGACTCCAGCTGCTGCGGGCGGGCAGGACAGACAGGGGAGTGCTGTTGCTGCAACTCTGCATTTCCTCGTCATCTCCCCAACCTGCTCTGCCCCGTGTTCCATGTGCACAGGAGGGCAAGAGAGAGCGCACACTGTGAAAAGAAAGGAGAAGCCAGTCACCTTCACACTGCTCGCTGCTTCTCCAGTCAAAGACTAGTTCTCTATCATATTTACTGCTGATAGGTTTGCCAGTGAGCCTATCAGCTGCAAACATAGAGAAAACTGGCTTGTGATTGGATGAGCAGCTCCTTGCAGCTCTTTCAGTGAGCTTACCCATTGTTTGAACAGTGAGTCCACAGGCCGGATACAGAGGCTGGGTTGTGGCTGGGTTGGAGAAGCCTAGTGTAGTCCATCAGGTCCCAGGGATTTGTCAGATTTTTGTCCCTTAAATTTCTCCAATGCTTTTTCTCCGCCAAGTTAATTTCCTTAACTTCCTCACTCGTTTAACTCCTATGTTACTGTTAATTTCTTAATCCAATTACTTTCACTTTCCTGCTCTTTCTCCATAACCCTGCAAATGTTTCCTTTTAAGTATATACCCACTTCCCCTTTGAGCGTTATTGTTCAATATGCTCCCTCCATTCTTTCAGGCAATGTATTCCAAATTATCATAGACCCCTGCATAAAAACATTTCTTTTGACCTCCTCCCTAGCATTTTTGCCAATTATCTTAAATCTGTGTCCTCTGGTTACCAACCTGCCTGCCCGTGGAAATATCTACACCTGTTTTACCAAAACTCCTTATAATCTTGCATGTCTCTGTTAATCTCTCCTCAAGCTTCTTTGCTTGAAGGACAAAAATCCAGCTGCAGTGAGCAGGTTTTGCTGAGTAAGTGCCGCTTGACTCCTGACAGTGATAACGGGTTGCCTGGCAGCCCTGCCAATGCACCGAGCATCCCTGTGTGTGTGACCATCTGCATTCCCCTGCAGAACACCCCATCTAAATCTTCATTTGCAGCAGGACAAATCCGTGCCCTCAGCCTTTGGTGAGCTGCCACACAAACTGTCCTTTCCCCTGCCTGGCTGCAGCCCACTCATGCATGGTGACTCACCACGTGCTGATCGCAATTCTGTATTACCCTCTAAAGTTTGTGCAGTGCCCGTGTCCGAGCTGGTGCCTGCGATTGTCTGACCTAGTGACAATGCCTGATTGTCAGAGGTATGGTGCAGCTCTCTCCCTTCCTCATGAGGCTGCACTAAGTGGCCAAGTGGCAGTTCTCCTTTATCTCAAAGAATAAGTACAGAATGAGAGAGCGGGGCAGAAGGAAGGGGTTTTGCCCTTCATGCAAGATAGCAGGATAAGGATTAGGGGGTATTTGAGAAGAGGCATAAGGCAGCAATGTACCATCACCCTCAACATTCTTAGTGATGTCAGATTCAATCGCCTCAGTCACAGCTGGCCTCTCCTCCAGAGTGCTTGGGAGATGCAAGCAATGTTCCCTCTAAAATCCCTTTGCACTATGTGACCTGGTCGTTGTACTGTGTGGTCCCTTAAAAGTTGCTGTGAAGCTGCACATGTGGACCCCTTAAAGAGACCACTTCTGGTGCATGGCCTGTTTGCCCCACGTGTGGTGAGTTCTGGACTGCTGTGCAGCCTGCATCTGCACAATTTAGACTTTTGCACTGCTCCTGCCTGTAATGTCTCAGCTTGTACTGCAAGAAAAATCGTGAAGAATGTCAGTGAGTATGTTACAATGTGTTTGAGTGATGTGTCTGCCATAGCTGAATAGCTGGAAGTATGTAGAAGCAGCAGGAGGTGGGTGTGAGGCATTGCTAAGAGTGTGAGGGGGAGACTGAGTATCTGAATGTTAACAATGAGTCCTAGCAGCTGCTGGGTGAGTGACGGGAGTGCGATGGATTGAACAGCATTAACACTAACCTAACCAAACCCCAACTGCTGGTGTGGTGGGTGAGAGATATCTGATGAAGATGCATTCATTGACCTTGGTCATCTGTGTGAGGTCACTGCAGCCAGGTCCATGGGGTCAGACTCCTGGAATTGAGATTGTTTGCCACTCTTCTAAGTTTGTGCCCCAAAAGTCTCCTGACCCCAATTGCTTCTTTCAGTTTGCAACTCTTGTAGGAAGCCCTCCAGCACTGTATCTGGAAACCCAGGAGCCCCGTCTCCCACACCTGCTCCTTTTGATGTATCTCTTCTTGGAGCCACTTGCTGTACTGACAGTCAGCGGCAGCTTCTTTACAAGGGGTGCAGCTTGCTTTTAGAGGGGCAGTTTGCTTTTAAGACATGCAGGTGGACTGAAACACATGCTAGGCTGATGGTTATATGCTGTCTTCACAATGGGTGCACTGAATTATTCCCTTCTTTAAAGAAAAGGATCCCATATGATTTTTTTAACAGTTTGATCAATTTGTCCTGCCACCTTCAAAGATTTGTGAACCCTTGGGTCTTCCTGCTCCTATGCCTGCTTTAAAATTGTTCCATTTAGTTTATACTGCCTCTGCTAACTTTTCATTCCAAAATGCATTACTTCAAATTTTTCAGCATTAAATTTCACCATTCTAACTTCACCAGTTAGTCTATGTCCTCCTGAAGTCTGTTGCTGTATTCTTTACTGGTCACCATGTGTCATTCACACATTTTAAAATTAAGCTCTGTATACTCATCCAGGTCATAAACATTTATCAAAAAGAGAAAAAGGAAAGGATTTTCATTTTTATAGCACCTTTCAAGAGCTCAGGATATCCCAAAGATCTTTACAGCCTTTTGAAATGTAATTACTGTAATGATGTGGCAAAAAATGGCAGATGATTTGTTCACAGCATGCTCACTCAAATAGCAATGAAATAAAAGAGAACATCATGAATTTTAAATGTAGATTAAGGATAACTATTGGCCACAATATTGTACGAATTCCTCTGCTCTCCTCTGAATAGTGCTGTGGGATCTTTGAGAGGGTACATGGGGTCTTAACTTAACATTCCATCTAAAAGACAGCACCTCCAACAATACAGCACTTCCTCATGTTGCACTGAAAATTATGTACTCAAGTCTCTGAACGGTGTTAGAAATATGAGTTTTATAAAAGTGCTGTGTTTTGGGACTGTGTCTTTAATTTAGGGTAAAATGAAGGGGGTCATGTGACCTGTTTTGAAGTCTGCTTAACAACAGGCTTGGGTAATGTAGCTGTTAAAGATTAAATGGAGGCCTGGGTTGTTTTTCTGGAAAGAAGGTGTAAGATATTCACACTTGGAGACACTGGCAGCATCTGTGTTTACAATGGTCAGACAGCTAGTCTCCAAGTCTGAGAAAGGTGTTGAGAATGTTGGGATATAAACAGTTATGCTTTAAATTGTCTATTTACTTCCAAGATGAAAGAGAGTTGGAGTTTCAAGAATAATTACTCAACATTTCTACCTGGATACAATCACCCATGTGATTCATATTGCCATGGAGATGGGCATTGAGAGGAGTAGAGTTCTTAGGGGACAATTATGAGAACAGGTTACAGGTTTTTTCAAAAGATATTTCTGAAACTCACAGATAAGTTAGGATCCTGTCAGGATCCGGGAGAGAGAGAGAGAGAGAGCAGCTAGAGGCCGAAGATCTCTATGGTTCATCATTTAGAAATGTGGGTGGGAGCTCACACTCAAATTGAAATTCATAAGCATTTGAAATGACCTGGAAGATTCATTTAGCTTGCATCAGAGGGAGAATTTCCTGATCAGTCCTCACCATGAAAGGTAGTTCTGGGGTTAAAAGGTGGCTGGTAAAGAAAGGAAACAGAAATAAACCCTCAGAAGCTAAGAATCATTTTGGACTAGGTCTGAGAAAATTATATGACTATTTAAGTGAAAGTGTAAAGTATACCTGTGAAGAGGATTTCTCAGCTGCATTAAAAGTAAAAAATGAAAGTTCTGTCCTGTGGTTTAAAGTATAAGTTATTACAAAGCAGTTTTCAGTCAATAATGGTTTTAGTCTGTTAAAACAAACATCTTAAAATATGAAATATTATTGTGTCATCCTTTCAGCTATCAACTGGAAGTTTGAATTTGTTTCTTTTTAAAGTTATCAGTCTCTATGTGGAACATAAAAAAATTGGGGGCTCTTGAATCCATAGGTTGAGATGAGTGCACAGGCTTTGGCCAGAGTTTAAACAAACAAGATTTTACAGTGACCTTTGCTGTATTTATTGAAAGTTAAAAGACTACTATTCTGAGATGGTCCTTCTATCTTCGATCCTAGGCATGGAATTTGGTGTCCGACTAAGCGTTGATTGAGGCTAAGCTGCGAGGTGGTGACAGACATATGTCGCATGATCCAGCAGCAACTCAATCCACAATCCATTGACCCCCATGCCCTGCCTGTGACTGTGAAGGTAACCATCGCTCTCAACTTCTATGCCGCAGGATCTTTCCAGGGATCAACAGGTGACACGTCTGGCATATCCCAGTCAGAAGCATACAGTGTACTAAGACTGTAATTAATGCCCTCGTTTGCTCATGTGGGGGAATCACATTGATTGACCAGTAGATTTGGTGTCTCAGTTGCACAGAGCCAGAGCCTTTACCCAATTAGTAGGTTTCCCTCAGGTGTTATTGATTACACCCATATTGCTAGAAAGGCCCCAAATCTACATGCGAACACCTTTGTCAACCGCAAGCCCTTCCACTCCATCAATAGCCAGGTGCTTTGTGACCACCACAAGGTCTTCCTTCAAGTATGTAAAAGGTTCCCTGGCAGCTGCCACGACTCCTTCATACTAAGGAGTTCCCAACTCCCTTCGCTATTTCAGCCACCAACACAGACCTGTGGTTGGCTTCTAGGGGACAAAGGCTACCCCTTAAGAAGTAGTATAATGACCCCCTTTAGGAGCCCGCTAATGGAGAAAGAGCCCAACTACAACCGCAGCCATGTCATCACATGTACTACCATTGAGCAGGCAACTGGCATTTTAAAGATGCCCTTAAGGTGCCTTGCTCACTCAGGTAGAGCTCTACAATTTGCCCCAGCAAGTGTATCAAGAATAGTATTGATGTGCTGCATGCTGCATGATATTGCACAGCAGTGGGGCATACAAATCGGTGATGACAAGGCCATGGGCAGAGTTCCAACCTCTGAGGATGAGGAAGAAGAGCAGGAAGCCCCTGTCCATTCAGAAGATTCCAAAATGATGAGGATGAGGAGGCTGCCAATGGCAGAGCAGCTGGTGAGCATGGCCAGACAGGGCTGAATCTGTGCAGGAGGGAATCATCACCAGATGGGTCCTTGTGTAAAATAGATTCTCATAAGATCATCCCATATCACAATTTCCATCAGCCAGTCCCTGGTGACATCCTTCCACCATAGAGCCTGGTA
The DNA here is from genome assembly GCF_017639515.1 of Carcharodon carcharias. Lineage (NCBI taxonomy): Eukaryota > Metazoa > Chordata > Chondrichthyes > Lamniformes > Lamnidae > Carcharodon > Carcharodon carcharias. Next base: position 51,470,750 of record NC_054486.1, read on the forward strand.
CATTGACTCCACTATTGCTCAAGGGATTTCCCATCCGCCACAAGGGAGAGAGTAAACATCAGTGAGATTGACTCAGTCACATTTATATGGCTGCGACACTCACCATCACAACCATGGGCCTTATCATATTGCAAAGACATATGGTAATAAGTAATTCACAACCTCCCATCACTCTCTGTCCTTTCACATGAACACCAGTGACTGTAATTGAGGGGCCCATGCCACCAAATTGTCCATAATCAAACCATGGCTACAATGCTGAGAGAGACATGGTGTCAGAATTTAAACCCTATACATGCTAATAGGATTGTATGTTGTAGCACACATGTAGATAAGGCATCTCACATACGAGGAGCCCATAACTGGGCAACAACTGCTCTTTGAAAGAACTTAGGCACCATCCATTCTAGCCAATGGTCTGGTTTCTGATGTTGGCATCACATGCAACATTCCTGGCTTCCATATACCTCTGCTTCCCTCACAAAGCACATCCTGTGACACCTGGAATACAAATGTAGCCAAAGTAATGGACACAGCAGATGAAAAATGTTACACGCACAATACATGGCTGCTCGAGCTGTGATGCCTACATCTAGGCCAATGTGTAGCATTGCAGTACAGATGAATGCCTTGTATTCAGCTTGAGAGTCACCTGCTGCCCAGCATCTTTTCATAGAGCCTGATCATTGAGCCTCCCTTGGGTGGACAGTGAAAGATACAAGGAGCATCTCAGTGCTTGAGCCTTTGAGCACGGGCAGCTTATATGGTACAGCAAAGAAGGGAGAAGCCCACTGGAGCATCATAAACCATCCGGCAGCCTTGATCTTGTTGATGGCACATTCAGATGGATTTCAGCATGTTGCCCTCATCATTACTGATAAGAACCACCTTCATAATGTTACCATTCTTTTTGAGCTCTCTAGTGGACAAACACTCACCGATTCATGTACAAGTGTAAGTAAATATGTTCAATAAGTGCTCAAATGTATTGTACACAATGTCATGCAGGTGTCTGTTAAGGATATCCTTTAGAGTTTGGCCTCCAAGTCTCTGCAGGTGGAGCAGATGAGGGCTCTGGCGGAGGTGCTTGTGAGATGTTGGAGGATGAGGGCGTTGAGCAGCTGTCAGCAACTTCCCCCTCCTCAGTGACCTGCACAGCCCTGGGTTGGCCTTCAGGTGGGGTTGATGGGGCTGGCTGCTGGTGCACAGCAGTCGTCCATTCCAGCAACCGCTATGCCAACAGTGCGACCAACTTGTTAAGGCTGCACAGCTCGTCATGGATGTCAGTGCTCATACCCTGAATGGATGCTTCAGGTTCCTGAAGGAGGCTTATACCCTTTCTTGGCTGAGATGCTGCTCTCGCGTTCCCTCTGAGTGATGCAGCAGGTGCCTCTCCATGAGATTGGCCAATCTCTCATGGTCAGAGCTCATGTACCCGGGACAATGTGGAACTCTTGACTCCTCCATTCGCAGTCCAAGAGCTCCCACTGCTTCAGGGAATTCCATCAGATGTCCACACATCTGCTGCAGATTATCTAAATATTGTGTCCAAAAGGTGACTCCTGAGAGTCCACTTTCCTGACATTATCATGACTTTCCTCTCTCCTCTGAGGGAGACTGTGCACAGATGTCTCTGACTCTGACATTTCCTTCTGCACTCTAGCGCGGTGACTTTCATCCTTGTGTCAGTGACTCTACAGGTGCACTACATCCCTCCAAAGTGCTTGTATCTGAGTTGGTGGGCTGTGACACTGCCTCCTTTGTTATCTCTCCATCCTCTAGATGCCCAAGCGATGATCTGGCCCGAAGGAGCGGGCTGTGAGCCATTCAGATTTCAAAGCTCTCATTCATTTTTGTGTGCTTCTGTGCACTAACCATTTTCACCATATCATCAATGATTACTGGTAAGGGTTGGTGGAGAAAATGGCTCTGCTTGGTGCCATGTATGTTGTTGCTGTGATTACAAGGTAGCATGCTGTGCTCCGTGACCATTGACAGCTCTAATGGTTTCCCCCCTTAGTCACACTATGCCATGACAGTGGCAACTGTGAGGGCCTGGTGAAGGGTCAAAGTGTGGGTATATCCTGATAGATGGGTGGCAAGAGGGCAAGTAGATGGGATAATGAGCATGGCACTGTTCATCATTCATGCACCCGCTGAGACTTGGCAGCATGACTGCATAATATCTGTACCAGGTAGTGGTGGAAAGACGATGCCATCTCCATGGCTTTGCTTTGTGAATATGCTCAATGCTTTCAGTGGTTCAGTAGAGTAACCTTTGATTAGGCAGCAACAATGATAGTTCTCCCATAGGGAAAGCCCTTGATGGGCCATCTATTCCAGGGTCACCTAACATTTGGACAACATTTACAGCTTGGACACTCACCTGATAAAGCAATGACGTCTCCTCCAAGGCACAGGGACTTCGGCATTGATAAGCTACGTCTCAAATGGGCCTTCCTGAAGGCCTGCTTTTTATCCATGACTGAGTTTCCCAACTCACGCCAGACCCACCTCTGACCCCTCACTACTCCTGGGGTCATCTTCCCCGACTCCTATTCTAGCCTGCCCCCCCCAAACCAAAAATCGGAAGTTTGGGTAGCTGAGGAGCTGGGAATTCTCCTGTGTACCCAACTCGGGTGCAAAAATCTGGGCCAGAGAGTTTCAAAGAGTAAAAGAAAAGGAAAGCTTTGAATTGCAAAGAGAGAGGAAAGCCAGAATATTTAAACTGTACAGAGACAGGCTTCGATTACATGAACAGGGATACCAGGCAGATTTGAAGATGGGTCAGGTTTAACTACTGGTTTTGATTTGTCAAGGAATATTCACTTTGTGCCTAAAGTCAGTGAGGAAGAAGTTGAAATATGATTTGTCTTGTTTGAGATGATTGTTCTAAATTACAATGGATGAGAAATTTGGATAGTTTTTTTTGCAAAATGTGTTAGTAGGAAAAGAATTGGGGGTTTATTCAACCCTTTGAAATGAACAGTCTGCAGATTATGATATTGTTAATAATGCTGTGCTTAATGCATATGAATTAATTCCAGAAGCTTAATGGCAAAAATTAGGAAATCTGAGGAAGAAACAAAATCAGACTTTTGACTAATTTGCCAGAGGAAAATTGGTGTTTGATCGATGGTATAGGGTGATGAATCTTGATCAAGATTTTGAAAACCTTAAAAGGTATGTTAATGGAAGAATGTTAAAACAGTATTCCTTTAAAATAAGGGAAGTGTCTGTTAGGGCTGATAGTTATGAATTATCCCAAAACATATTGGTGGCACCAAACATTAGGGTAGTAAAAAGGACAGTCTGGGAGATAGGTATGACTCGATGGGGCCAACATGTTACTTTTGCCATTAGACAAGGCTATAAGTAGACTGCTGGAAATTCAAAGCTAAGCCTTTGTAGGCAGGTCTAGTGTTGTACCTGAACATGTTGTACCAGTGAGTGAAGCTTGCGACAGATATCATCTAATGTATTTACAGTGGGTGTATATCAGAACAGAAAAAAATATACTGGTTTTATATTTGAAGATGAAGTAACTCTATTTTTGCTTGATAAAGAGGCCAAAAAGATTGCTACCCTTAGAAAGACGTGATTGGCTCATATCCTGATGTTAGCAAAAGATGAGAATTTCTCTCCAGAGTTCGCTAAATAAAATTGTATTGGTGAAAATTGTTTACCTGTTCCATTGTGTTGAGTGACTTTAACAGTGCTTTGATCAGTGGTTCTGATATTATGGGAGTGGTGTCCAAATTGCATATTAATAATGTTGAACATATCTCAGGAAACAATCTGGCAGGAGACCATGTGCTGTCTCCAGACGTTTCCACAAGGTCTATTGAAATTATTAGAGATAAGGAGGTATCGGCAAATTCAATGAACAAATATGCCTGTCTTTGGATTTGCTGGAAAAATTCAATGGTTTGACTCAAGAGGTGGCCAAAGAGTCAACAGTTCAGACCTCTGAGATTACAAAGATTGTGTCAAACGCTGTGTTTTCACCATCGAGGCAGGTTGCTTGAGTTGGGAAAGTCCTGTCTTAGTGCATCTGCCTTGGGAAAAAGTGACTTAGATGGGTGATTTTCACTCTAGATGGTGGGTGTGGGATGGAGTCAAGCCCTCCGCTCCCCAAACACAGACCTGAGGTGGGCACGGGCTGCTGTGTGGTGAGGCAGGATATTTAAAAAGCCCACCTCGGTTCTCTAGGACTTTATCCCAGTTGTTTAGTTAAACATCAGGCCCTCTAGCCCCCACCGCTTTCACCTCCTTTCCCCCACCCACCCCACCATGTCCAACCATGCTAACCCATGCCAGCTCATGCCCCCCATTCCCCCCAATATCCCCTCATCCCCACCATGCCAACCAATGCCCCCACTTACCCACAATGGCCCCACAGAGCCTCCATGCCAACCGATACCTTCACCCACACCCAATGGCCACTTATACTCTCCATGCCAACTCATAGCACTTCCACACCAATTCACCCAGTATATATTCTGTACAGAATTAATGAGCCCTACAGTAACAATGGCATGTGTGGAAATGCTTACACAACAACAATTCACAAAAAGTACTGCTGCAGCAACCCTTTAAAAGTGTCAATAAACCAGAGCTTTAAAGTATCAAAAACAGAAACTAAAAATACTTGACACCTCTTTATCTTGTGCAAATAAACTTTGAATCAGTGATAAAATAGATCACAGAAAATAACCTTGTGTTCCCTTCTGCACATCCATTTCAACAAAGAAATGGAAATCTGGGGTCTCAGCCAAGCTTACATAATGATGCTTCACATGGCATGTTTGTCATGGAGGGTAGGAAGGGCCATAGGGGGTCAGCGGATGTATAGTTTGGCAAGGAAGGTATGAGGGGCCATTGGAGGTGGATGGGGGGTATGAGTTGGCATGATGACCCCTTAAAGTTATCTTTCAAAAGGTTCCCTCATCCAGACACTGTGTGTGGCTCCTCTGAGGGGCTGTCAACTACGAGTCCTTGAGAAGTTGACCTGACTCCATGAAAACTGTGGGCAGCTAGGAGATGCCAGCATCTGCAATGGAGTTTGCCAGGTTGGAACTGCTTATCCTATGCCAACAGAGGTTGGGGGCACCATGTGTGAAGCGGGAATCCTGCAATCGGGTCCCATCTGCCATATTTAAAGGTCCACGGAATCTCCTTGACTCCACAAAAATCTGGCCTGAATACGTCAGACTGACAACTGTGGCCAGGATTTTCCAGCTCTATCATGGTGGGACGCCCCTGTGACCCAGCCAAAAGAGCATTGCCTTTCGGCGGGACTGGATGAACTCAGAAGTGGGCGGGGCCAGAAAATGCTGCCCCATGAGTTAAGGACAGCTAGAAATGAATGGACTGTGTCTGACTTTAAGCCACAGATATGAAAAAAGAATGCAGTAGTAGCACGCCAGGCTAATGGACAAACAAAGAGAGAGAGCGCTCTGAAATAAAATGACTTTGCTCTACCTAAGGCTGCTGCTGTGGAACTGTAAGAATGGATTCAAGCCCTAAAACACAAATCAAAACTTCAAAATGAAGAAGCTGTGGCTCTTGCTCATACTGAGCTCATACTGGATTAAGCTCATACTGTGTTGGGGGACATAAAGCAGAAAGAATGTAAAATAATTTGAGAGCTGATTAAAAGAGAATATTAGGATTTTTTATTGGTGGAGCGACAGAACTTCAGCAAAGTTCCTAAAATGGTTAAAGAATATTTTCCTCAACAGCAAATTGAATTGCTTACACAGGAGAAGGCAATGCTTCTCCAGGAGGAGAATGCTGAAAAGTTAAACTTCGGGAATGAATTTAAAGAGAAAAGCATTCCTGCATTTAAACAGGAGGAGGACCATTCAGTTCTTCGTCTGGCTGAGACATTCTTTACCAAATTGGACAATAAAGAATTTAACACCATTAAAGAGATTAAAGTTCTGCAGTCAGAACATGAACCTAATGGTTCAAAATCTGTGTTTAAAAGTCACCATTCTATTGACAATGATGTCTGGTTCTATGGAAAACAAAGAGACAGTAATCGGATGATAAAAGGAATTATGATAAAGCATTTCATCTTGAGTAACAGCTTACATCGAATGGAATTTGAAAATTCCAGGGATTATCTGCTAGTAACAGTTGTGATAAAATTTCCCAGACTGAATGGATTGGGAAATCTTTTAACTGTGGATATGGAAACACTGTGAAATTTACTCAGTGGAAGAATAGAGATTTCCAACACATATTGGAATGTGAAATCAAGAGCAGCAAAACAAATTGTAATTTCTATGAGAGAAAGAACTTTAAACATCTATGAAAGGTGTTCCTGAACTCGTAACCGTTACATGCATTTCATGGATACGGGTTAAACCTTGTGATGCTACCAAAGAGGATTGTTTAAAGGCAAAATGTGACAGCATGAGGGAGAAAATTACTTGACTGTATGTAGTAAGTTACTTATTAAAGTGTCTAGAATGTTAAAAGTTGTTTTATTTTGAATAGTGTTTTTGATAACTTATCAAAACACTGATGAATTTTGATCTCTTGGGGGGGGGCGGTCGGCATTATAAATATGAGGGCCCCGATCTTCCACGGAGTCGTCTTCTTATCGTGTCCACAGACAGTCTATACATGGCCCAGCCAGAACTGGACACATTTTTGCGTGTTGTTGTTGAATTCGGCAAGATCTGCAACAGTGCAGGGTACCTCTAGTGATAGGCATTGCAGGAGATGTTGCATAGTCTGTGGCTCAGTTCCACATTTACAAGTTGTCGGGCAGGTTGTATATCCCCATTTGCTTAGTGACACCTTTGAACAACCTACACCAGTCCTAAGTCTGTTAAGGCACTTCCAGGTTGCCCAGTTGCAATTAACTCCTGGGGGAAGGCTTTCATCTGGTAGAATCTCCATCGCTGGGAGTTGTTCGAGACTAGCTACCTAGTCTTTCCACAAGGCATTGCGAGTTTCAGATGGGGTTGATTGTAATGGAACAACACTGTTCATGAAGCTTGTCCTTGACTTTAGGCAGCTGGGTGTAGGTGTATGACCATGTGTAGGGTGCCTCTCATCTGATGTTTGACAGAGGCGCTCTTTCTTGCTGGCTACTGTTCTTATATCAGGGGGAATGATACCGACCAGGATATATAGACTGTTGGTGTTTGTTGGTTTTAAACAACCTGTGATAAGTTGACATCTTGCATTCAGAACGGCATCCATCTTCTTAGCATGAATAGATCTTTCCCATGCAGGGCAGGTGTATTTGGCAGTGGAATAGCAAAGAACAAGTGCACTGGTTCGCAATGTTTTCGAGCTTGCTCCCCATTTTGTTAGTGAGCTTATTCAGGATGTTGTTTCATGCTCTCACTTTTGCCTTTGTCTTTTCAATGTGATTCTTGAAGGTGAGGCATCGGTCGATGGTGACTCCTAAGTAGATAGGGTGCTCGCAATGCGTCAGTGTTGCTCCACACCAGGTTACTTTAAGCTGGCAAAAACAGAATTACCTGGAAAAACTCAGCAGGTCTGGCAGCATCGGCGGAGAAGAAAAGAGTTGACGTTTCGAGTCCTCATGACCCTTCGACAGAACTTGAGTTCGAGTCCAGGAAAGAGCTGAAATATAAGCTGGTTTAAGGTGTGTGTGTGGGGGGCGGAGAGATAGAGAGACAGAGAGGTGGAGGGGGTTGGTGTGGTTGTAGCGACAAACAAGCAGTGATAGAAGCAGATCATCAAAAGATGTCAACAACAATAGTACAATAGAACACATAGGTGTTAAAGTTAAAGTTGGTGATATTATCTAAATGAATGTGCTAATTAAGAATGGATGGTAGGGCACTCAAGGTATAGCTCTAGTGGGTTTTTTTTATATAATGGAAATAGGTGGGAAAAGGAAAATCTTTATAATTTATTGGGAAAAAAAAAAGAAGGGGGAAACAGAAAGGGGGTGGGGATGGGGGAGGGGACTCACGACCTAAAGTTGTTGAATTCAATATTCAGTCCGGAAGGCTGTAAAGTCCCTAGTCGGAAGATGAGGTGTTGTTCCTCCAGTTTGCGTTGGGCTTCACTGGAACAATGCAGCAAGCCAAGGACAGACATGTGGGCAAGAGAGCAGGGTGGAGTGTTAAAATGGCAAGCGACAGGGAGGTTTGGGTCATTCTTGCGGACAGACCGCAGGTGATCTGCAAAGCGGTCGCCCAGTTTACGTTTGGTCTCTCCAATGTAGAGGAGACCACATTGGGAGCAACGAATGCAGTAGACTAAGTTGGGGGAAATGCAAGTGAAATGCTGCTTCACTTGAAAGGAGTGTTTGGGTCCTTGGACGGTGAGGAGAGAGGAAGTGAAGGGGCAGGTGTTGCATCTTTTGCGTGGGCAAGGGGTTGTGCCATAGGAGGGGGTTGAGGAGTAGGGGGTGATGGAGGAGTGGACCAGGGTGTCCCGGAGGGAGCGATCCCTACGGAATGCCGATAAGGGGGGTGAAGGGAAGATGTGTTTGGTAGTGGCATCATGCTGGAGTTGGCGGAAATGGCGGAGGATGATCCTTTGAATGCGGAGGCTGGTGGGGTGATAAGTGAGGACAAGGGGGACCCTATCATGTTTCTATCACTGCTTGTTTGTCGCTACAACCACACCAACCCCCTCCACCTCTCTGTCTCTCTATCTCTCCGCCCCCCACACACACACCTTAAACCAGCTTATATTTCAGCTCTTTCCTGGACTCGAACTCAAGTTCTGTCGAAGGGTCATGAGGACTCGAAACGTCAACTCTTTTCTTCTCCGCCGATGCTGCCAGACCTGCTGAGTTTTTCCAGGTAATTCTGTTTTTGTTTTGGATTTCCAGCATCCGCAGTTTTTTTGTTTTTATTACTTTAAGCTGGCGTTTGGCTTCACGGTTTCTGAGGTGGGATGCACAAACTTGCATCTTTGATGGGTTTGCACGAAGTGATAATCATCGTCAGATTGGTAATCCATTTGAGCTCTTCCATGCCCCAACACTACCCTGCATTCCTTACTGGGTCTCCATGCCTGGGCTCTCCAGAAATACAGAGCAAAGCATCCATCGGAGAACTCCATCTCAGCGCTGTAGCACTGGAGGGAAGAGAAGACAAACCCTCTTTGCATGGCATAAAAACAGAAAATGCTGGAAAAACTCAGCAAGTCTGACAGCATCTATGGAAAGAGAAACAGAGTTAATGTTTCAAGTCCATATGACTCTTCTTCAGAGCCTCCTCTTTTTATGGTACCATCTGCCATTTGGTAAATTTAAATGTCTAATGTGAACGTTCGTAAATGAGTGAATGGGTGAATGTTAGTGAATGGGTAAATGAATGAATGAGTAAGTGGGTGGTACAGTGGGTAGGTAAGTGAGATAAGTGGCTACGATGGGTAAGTGGCTAGGAGGGTAAGGTGGGTGAGGTGGTTAGTGGGTAGGGTGGAAGGTGGGTGAGGGGTTCAGTGGGTAGGGTAGTAGATGAGTACAGTGGGAGGTGGGTAGGGTGGCAGGTGAGTAGAGTGGTAGGTGGGTGAGGTGACAGGTAGGTAGAGTAGCAGGTGGGTAAGATGACAGGTGGGTAGGTGGCAGGTGGGTAGGTTGGAAGATGGGTGAAGTGACTAGGTGGGTGAGGTGGTGAGGTGAGTAAGTGGGTGAGAGGCTAGGTGAGTCAGGGTTAGATGGGTTGGGTTGGTAGGGGTACTCAGGTCAGGGCCTAATCAGGTTGGGTGGTGGGTGTAGCTAGACCTGGTCAGAGGGGTAGTTGGGTCAGGGTTTAGAGTGGTTGGGAAGGGTAGTTGGATTGGGTTGGGGAGGTGGTCAGGGTAGTCAGGAGGACTATTTGGGAGTCAGGAGGATAGCCGGAAGATTGAGAGGGAGTCAGTGTGAGCAATTGGAGGAATAGCTCTGTAGTTACCCTGGAGTTAGACTATTTTTTTTCTGTCTAATATTTCCTGGATAACTATTCAGGCCATACCATAGACCTGTCCAAAGTCTCTGGGTGGAATTATCTGATCTTGCTGGTAGTAGACGTCATGGAGGGCATGAGCAGACCATGTGGCAAGAAGGTCAAAAATCGGTTTCATGTCATTGTGAAACCAGTTTGCGATCGCCTTCTCCGTCCAGCAATGGCAGCCCATGTTTCCCACCGTCCAACATTTGGAATTTAATTTTAATGCATTTGCATCACAACATTATACTCTCAGGCTGGAATCAACTCCCCATGTCAAAATCACTGCCCATGTCGGTGTGACTTCAGACAGCATACTTCATGACTGCCTTTAAAAGGCGTGTACCTGGCGACCTGAACTTCGAGGTGTACTTGGAGATGAATGCACACAACCTCGTGGCACCGCTCATGAGCATCACACATAGGACATCAAGGAAGAAGCACAGGGCATTCAGGGAGGCACAAGCAAGTCACTTTTTCCTGGCTGGCTTTCAGTGCGGTGCTAGGGCAAGGACTCCAGTGCTGGTCAGGCCGGGGCGGGTGTGGGGGCAAGGCAACACCAATGGACCTAAGGAAGTACACAAGCACATGCCGGGGGCAGGAGGGTGGGGTGTGGGAGTGTGAGGGAAGTGGCCATGCACTTGGAAAAGCTTGTCAAAAGTGAGCACTCTTCCACAGCAGAGACCGTTCAGTAGCAGCTCCATTAACATGTTTGGAGCCGGGCCTCTGAAGCTTTTCTGCCCACTCAAGCAAAGCAAAAGCATGAAAGTGCCATCAAATGCACCAGAAGTTTTCACCCCTCAGGTACAGACTACAAATTAATTTGTATTTTAGTGGGCAGCAGAGCAATTGGCCGACTGGGCAAGTTGTACAATCCTTTTGTGAAAGGTGGCCATGGTGCAGACACTGTTGGAGCCACTCACAGCCCCTTGCAATGTCTTTATTTAGGTTTGGACCAGTATCCATCATGGGCCAAGCTAATAGTGCAGCCTTGCAGTGTGGGTTAGGAGAATATCTGACCATGAGCTGAGAGCACAGCATGCAGTCCAACGGGCAAAGCTGCCGCCAATTGGTCAAGTGGGGTGGGGTGGAGGTGGGTGAGGTTTCAGGCAGCCAATGAGCGCATACACACTGGCCATCTGAGTGGTGGCCAGCACTCTCCGGCATGTGTGAAGGGGCCTTCAGACTTAACCAAGAGAGGTTCCCAAGCATCTCTCTCTTTGATCCTGCAGGCAGACAACATCAGGGCCATGGAGCCTGGTGATTTAATGGTATGACTGATGGCTTACAGGGAGCAGGGAAGAAGAAGAGTGCAGCGGAGGCACCTGGCTCAGCAAAGGGAGGAACATTTCCCTCAAGATGAAGGTGCAGCAGGGCCTGCTGCACATGCAGCTGAAGGTCCACAGAGAGCTGTCACTCATAGGCAATTCACTAGGCCAGGGTCTATAGATACTGTCCTTCGTTCCTGCAGATGACAAAGAACCATGTCGCCAAAGACTGCGCATGTCTAGGGAACTGGTCGGTCACATATGCTGCCTGCTGTAGGATTTGGCGCCATGGAGACATGGAAGGCATCCACAGCCAGTGGCTGTGAAATTGACCGTGGAGTTCAATTTTAACTTCATTGGCACCTTCCAAAGCTCCATAGCTGACTGGGATCTCGCAAGTCTCCATGCACAAGTGCATCCATGCAGTTATGGACTCCATCTTGGTGAAAGCTCAAAATTTTGTGCATTCTGTCTGGGATCAGGAAAGCCAGGAAGCAAGGGTACTGGGATTTGCACAGATTTCTGGTTTTCCACAGGTGCAGGGTACCATCAACTATACTCATGCATTGCTTAGATCTCCATGGCAACAAGCAGTCAACTATGTCAACTGCAAGGGCAATTCGCTGAATTTTCAGCTGGTGTGCGACCACCGCACATGTATCCTACAGGTCTGTGCACAATTCCCAGGGACCTTCCATCACTCCTACATCCTTAGCAGGTCTCAGATCCCTGACATCTTCCAAGGTCCAGAGATGATGGAGGGTTGGCTCCTGGGGGACAAGTGCTACCCGCAGAGGATGTGGCTGCTGACACCAATGCGGCGGCCTCAGACTGCAGCAGACCAATAGTACAACAATGCTCAAGCCGCGACCTGGACTTTGGTGGAGCAAACAATAGGCATCTTGAAAATGAGGTTCCAGTGCCTTGACAGGTCCAGTGGAGCACTGCAATACAGTCCCCAGAGGGCATCATGCAACATCGTAGCTTGCTGCGCTACACAATCTGGTGCTGCAACAGGAGGAGGACCTGGCTAAGGAGGAGATGGAAGATCTACACGTCTCCTTCAAAGATGTTGATAATGATAAGGTCATTGCAGGCGACAATGCGGGTGATGAGGTCATCAGGCTGGCCAGATGCGGCTGGTGCTCTTGGGAGGCCATCATAGCCACAAGATTCATACCCTCATTGCTCAGGCTCATGTATGGAGATGCAGGAGGCCCTAATACTTACTAGATTCCAGGAGGATGATGATGACATGCAGTGAGGGCACTCTATAGATCTTTACATAGCCGCTGTGAATGGCCTGACTCCTGTCTGACTGAAGGCAGCTCGCTTGTGCTCTGTGATCAGGGCTATATCATGGAGATGTAACTGTGAATGCACTTGATCCTTTGGTGACATATGCTGAATGGATGGGAGCCAGCCCCACCTCAAAGGTGCTGAGAGCACACTGAGACAATGATGGAACTCTGTGACACCTCCCCATGACATTCTGGCGGCAATGACAAGCACCATCGAGGTGCAGGTATCACTAATGTGTCCAGTGAGTGTGAGGCTGGACCATCACTTTGGTCTGAAGGTTACACACTGCACAGGGAAGAGGCCCTGGACTGAGACAGCTGCCTTTACCTTGTGCAGGAACCAAGGTTTCACATCTGATTTACACTAACACTGCTTATCATAACAGGGAGCTATAGGCGAGGAGACATTCTTGGGGGTATATTTACAATAGTGGACATTATGTACAAGTGATTAACACCCACGCCCAGGCCTTGCAACTACATCTTCTTAATGACCCTAACACTGCCGCTATGTCTTGGTGCTTCCCTGACATCCACAATGGAGGTGGAGGCAGCCTGCTGATTGTGACGCCCTGTCTGCGATGAACCTGGCTGGTGTCCTTTGGAGGTCCGAAGCCTGGAGAACCCTGGCTTGGTTTGAGTGGCCAACTGCATCCTCTCCGGCATGCTGAGTGGAGAAACGGGAATCACAGAAAGAGGGGGCTTGGATCTGCCGGACTTTCCCGGAGTCATCTGGGTGGATGGCCCCAGGGTGTCAAGCTGCTGATCGTCCTCCCTATGGGTGTCCGACAGCCCCTGGCTGACTGCTTGAGGAGAAGGGGAAGCTGGAGTGAGATCGAGTTGCCCTGCACTCCTCCCACATTGACACTGTTGGAGGCCAACTGCAGCATCAACGACTGCGCAGCAGTGCAGAACTGATGTCCTGGACCAAGGTCTCCATGGCAGCTGCCATCCTGTCAGTGTTGACCTTGGTGCATCAGCATGCCGGAGCTATCACCTTGGACTGAAGGCAGATGGACTCCTCCATCACCCCTTGCAATCTGAGGAGTGCACCGGACATCCCTTCCTAATGTTCCGGTGATTGTATTTGCAGCTCCATCAACTGATTGAGGACTGAATCCAGAGGCTCATCATCTGACTCAGACTCAGCAGATTCCTTGCCTCCGCAGTCCTCCAAGTGCTGGAGACCAAGAATGTCCCTGCCTCCACTTGATGTAGCACAGATCGTCAGTTGTGCTCACCAGATTGTGATCCTGAGGCTACTCTACATCTAGGTCCCTGTTATGGCACAGCTGATGGTGAATGCTGAGCTTTTTCTATCCAAAAGGGAAACTTGAAACAACTGCCACAATTTGTTTTGCAGTTTGTACAAATTTTGAGATGCGTGCCTTGAATTCAATAGTAATAAGACCTCAAAGTCTTATAGGTTTTACAAAATTAGATTAAACATTTATTAATATGAGAAATGATTTTTAAATACATACATGGATCTACAAATTACTACTGTGATACTTCTAAATCCCCTAATCACTCTAACTCCCAGTTACACTTTCATTAAGGCAACAGTAAAAAACATAGATTTTAAAAGACCCAGGCAAAGAAATATGATACCTTGAACAAGTCGAATTCAAGATGAGTTCTCTTAACTTCAATCCCTGGAGGCAGCAATTTGGTACATACAAGCTGCAGGCTTTTCACACTTGTTGGATCTTAAACAGCCTCCCTTACAGATGGTATTCTCTCCTTTATACATATTTTCCTCTTTGAATGCAAATTCCCATTGTTTCACTATGTCTTTGGACTTTATCTTTCTGGTAATAAAAAGATCTCATAAACTAAGTTTTACCAGTAATCTTTGGGAAAAATAAACACACTCTTTCTAAACTTTACCTGGTTAGGTAATACATTTCACACCCTCTTTTGAAAATGATCTAGCCTGGTTTATTTAAAAATGCAAATATTTCCTTGACACCTATGTTTTTAAACTTCCCTATGTTTACCTAATTAACATTTCAAACCTAACAGCTCATCGTGTATCAAAGCACCCAGCCTAGCTGCCTCTCTAGTCGAGTGGGCTCGGCGGGAGCGGGCGAGGGCGGCTGGGGAGCTGACAGCCGCCTGCGATTGGCTCTGCACCGCAATTTCACGTGGGCGGGCCAATTAAGGCCCATCCAGCATGGATCACAAGCAGTAGCACTGTGCGCTACCTGTGCAGGCAGGGGGAGGAGGGACAGTTGGGCCTAGTGCGCAGTTCGCACATGTGCGCAAAAGAGCACTTCAAACTCCCTGAAGCATAGAGCTGCCTGAGGGAGACTGAAGTGCTTTTTAAAATATAAATAAAGACAATAAAGAGTTGAGAGAGGGATTATGTGGTGCTGAATCCTCATGTGGGTGTTCACTGCCGACCTCATCATTGTTGCAGGAGTGGTCCACGTCCTCTTGAAGGGAGTGATGCTCTTGATGTCCAGTGTTCTTTTCCTGGTCTGGGACCTCTCCCATCGATTTTGCGCCATTTTATCCGGCATAAAGACAAACAGAGAGAACATGAGCAAGGCACATGTCAGGCCAAATAAGAAGGATGCCAGGCATGCATGTGTGCTGAGTGGAGCCATGGATGGGATGATGAGGTCAGATGGAGATGTGAGGGTGCGTGTGTGATGTCCCTTGAGCTGGCAGCAAGTGAGATGCCAGTGAATGTGTGGTGCACTTGGGAGTGGGTGAGTTGAAGTTGATGGGATGGTTGACTTATCTTGGCGGCACGAATGAGATCATTCATCCATTTTCTGCACTGGATGGGAAACCTCTATTGTGCAGCATCAGTACTGACCACCTCTGTCACCACCTCCCCAAGTAGTGAGACTGATGGGCCTCTTGTGGCCTTAGTGGGGTAGAGGACATTACAGTGGACCTCCATGGCATCCAGAAGGCATCCCAGGGGTGTATCGTTGAATTGGGGGGTGCACTCTACTTCACTTGCGGGGCCATGTTTTCATTAGAGCAGTCCTGGGCTCAAGCATTGGAAGCTGTGCGCACGGCTGCAGGTAATGGTGTGGCAGGCAAATTAGAGGCCGCCCGCCAGCGATCCAGCGTGTTTCCCATGACTGCATAATTTATGAGGCAGGAAGGGGGCAATATGGTGTGAAAACCTGCCATTGCGACCGGTGGGTAAAATGTCATTTTACATTCCCGCTTCCGCACTCACTGCAAATCTGGGACAATTCCACCCTCTGACTGTAGCTCAAGGTCAGAGATGTTTGTGAAGGTCCCGGGGACCAGGGGAATTGCCTGTCAGAACTTCAAACTTCACAAGGAATTCCCACAGAGGTCAGTGCATTGGGATTTCTGCAAGATCCTGACACACATCTTGGGTCATATGTCTAGTTTCCAATAATCTGCAGACTGCGAGATCTGGGACCCCCACAAAATTTATAAAATTGTTATGTTTTGGGACTGTGTATCTAATTTAGGATAAAATGAAAGGAGTTATGTGACCGGTTCTTAAGTCTACCTAATAACACGCCTGGGCAATGTGACTGTTAAAAATTGTTTTGCTGGAAAGATGCTGTAAGATGAGGACAATGGCAGCAGCATCTATGTTTACAGTGCTTAGATTTCTAGTCTTTAAGGTCCAAGGAAGGTTCTGGCAGTGTCAGACTAAAGTGTTACACTTAAACTGACCATTTACTTCCAAGATAAAAGAGAGCTTGAGGTCGCAAGAATAATCAGCATTTCTACCTGGATACAAGACCCTTGTGATTCACATTGCCATGGAGGGGGTGAGTTCTTCAGCAACCATTGTGGGATCAGTTTACAGGCTTTCTGAAAGATAACCCAGAAACTCACTGTTACGGACAGGAGAGAGAGAAAAAAAACTGAACTTCTTTATCCTCTTCCAGTCTCTCTGTAGGCGGAGGTATTTTTGAATTATTTTTAAAGTAGGCTGTGGCGTGTTTCCCCAAACCCTCTATTTTGTGATCTAATTGAAAAATAACATGCAGCATACTCATGTTGTGCTTAACTTAGAAGGCTAGTTAATTCACATTCAAATCAGGGTGAGGGAGTGTTCGCAATCCTCACCCCCCACCCCACCAACACACACACATGCACATACACACACAGTTACACACACACACACACACACACACACATACAGTAAGGGGGGGATAGAAAAGAAGAAGATTTACAACTATGGGCAACAACAGTAAAAGAACCACAGAAATGAACACTGGTTCAGAGTGTGTTCCCTTTGTGGTGGAATTCAGTCCAGATGAGTTTTTGGTTGGAGACGGCAACAGGAAAATCCTTGAAATGAATAGTGCTGTTGCACAATGAGGTTTCTGTGCTTAGACCACTTGTCAGGTGATCAAATAGACTTCAAGGAGTTGAGAATGGGGGCCAGCTGCTTGATCAGCCGGGAGCTGCTGGAGCTCTTTCTCTTTGATGTTAACTCAGCGGTCTGAGCTGTGAGGCTAGAAATGAAATAGTAAAATGATCCAAAAGGCTAGAAGCATGGGGTCATGTGACATGGCCCATTAATAAGTTAATTGCAGTCTTGCAAATAGTTTCTGTGCTCTTGATCAAAATCCATTGTTTCCCTTAGGAGTGAAATTATGGCTGTTAACACTTCTTCAGGTGTAATAAGATTCGATGTCCCTATCTTTGTTATCAGCCCAGCTGGGGGAGTCAGTTCGCCTGTTAGTCATCAAGTTTCATGATTATAATTTAGTTTTACAATGGGGTATGAGATTCCACAAGGATGACAGTGGAACTATTTTGCACTTGTAATGTCTGTTAGTAGCTCCCAGAACAGATGATCAATCTTGTGAGTCAGATAACCTGTAGCAGCCATTTTGTGAATCAGGTAAAGTCTATTTTAGAATAGAAAAAAAGAGTAAAGTTTGGATACATACAGTTTTAATTTCTTTTCATGTTTTATTGACATAACATCACAGAAATGTTAATCTGCCAGGGGATCTGGGACAGAACAAATAGCTGGAGACTGAAAGTCTCTGGTTCACTGTGCAGGAATGTGGGTAAGAGCTTGCACTGAGATTGGAAAGACCAAATTCACGAGGATTTGATATCAAGCTGGAAGAATCACCTAGCTTGCGCTAGAGGGGGAATCTCCAGGAAAAAAATCCCTGGGGTTAAATATTACCTGGCAGGGAAAGGAAGGAGATGGAAATAAACCTTCAAGAGCTAAGAATCACTTTGGAAAGTGTAGAGTATACTCCGTGATGTGGGATTCTTGATTGTGTTAAAAGTAAAAGGGGGAAGTTCTCTCTGTAGTTTAAAATATAAGTTGCCCACAATTGCTCAGAATTTTGCCCTTGGTGGGCATGCGGGAACCACTGGCTCGGCGGCGGGCTGACAGCTGACCCCCGCTGCTATGCGCTTCCTGTGTGGGGGGAGGGAGGGAATCCCCAGCTGTCAAGGTGCGCTCTTTCACGCGTGCATGTGAAAGAGTGCACTGCTCCCTGAGACTAAGTGCTGTCTCAGGGAGATTAGTAACAGTGCACAAAAGTTAAAAAATAGAAAAATAAAAATAAACTTTATTAAACTTTTTAAAAATGGACATGAAACCTCATCCCACCAGTGGATGAGGTTTCATGTATTATCAAGGGCCCGCTGGGGCTCCTGGCCTGCCCGCCAGCCTTAAGGTTGGACGGGCAGGTCCTTAATGATCTTAATTAGCCTCTCAACGGCCTTAATTGGCTATTGACAGGTCGGCGGGCGGCTGATTTCGTTGTCCACCCGCCTTCCTAAAAATTTGAAGGGACCAGGATGGCGTTGGGGGTTCCTCCCGACGTCATTCTGCATAATTTTCCCATCAGCGAGTGGGCCCCGCCCCCAAATTGCCGACGGGAAAATTGTGGCCAGTGTTTAGTCAATTTAGTCTTCTGCTACAGTAAGTGTCTTAAAGCATGAAATCTTCTTGTGTCACCCTTGCAGCTATCAGTTGCATGTTTGAGTTTTGTTTTTTAAACTTATTGGTTTCTACAGGGATTGTAATAACTGGACTTGAGCCCGTGAGCTTCTGGATTAAAATTAAGAGTGCTTCCATTGAATCATGGCAGGTACCAAAGGCAAATAACAACAAAACTCACAAGCATTTGTGGTCAAATAATGCCTTTAACAAATAAAACATTTATAAGGTGAGATCAATAACGTCAAAGGAACAAAAAGGATTATGGTAAGACCTGGTGCGTGGATTAGGAGAACTAAATCTATGTTTTGTTGAGAAAATGAGTCTTGCGGTTTCAGTGACTGCTGCAACCAAGGTAGTGGCTGTGAAAAAAAAACAATTTTTTTAATACAATGATCTTCATAAAATTTTGATGTGGAGTCAGGAGGAGCTCCCCCAGCAGAACTGTATTCTTGAATTGTTTCACTACCCTCTCCTCCCAGGAGGGTGGTTTGGAATTCACTAATTTAAATGGGAAAACTGTTTCTGGAGGTAGGATAGGCACTGTCAGCCCATCCAAATAATGTAAAAGAGGCCAAGGCCCAATTTCAGGCTAGCATCAGACTACCTACTCAGGTCATGCACTGGTTATGCTCTCAAAAACAGGCCATTACCAAATTTTAACCTAAATTTCCAATTGCATGTGTGTGTTTTCTATAATATTTCTATTATAATGTTATTTCTGCATAATAGTGGCTATGCTATGACATCTTTTCTGATGCCACCTTGCCAAAACTCTCAAATAGTCAGTGAGAGCATTATGCAGCGCAAATTATCACAAGGGTACTTATGATGCACATTATAAAAATTGTATTTGAATCTACAGGTATTTAGAACTCACATGGAAAGATCACAATATGTCCTTTCCACAAAGTAACATTTCATCATATTATTGTCAACTTTTTTGAGGTTAATAATGGCAGATGGACAGTGAATCAGATTACCAGGGATCATTGCAGTGGCATCATTTGTAAGCACACTTTCTAAGGTTGAATGGTCATGCATATTTGCTGATAATACTAAGCAATGTGCCCAGGTGATACTTACAAAGGAGACTGATCATGTTCAGAGATTTGGAACAATTTGGAAACAGCTGGACTTTAATGTAGCTAAATGTAAAATAATGGGTACTAGAGAAAAAACATGAAATGTGCAAACATTGAAAAAGTGACAGTTAGCCAAGACAGGAAATAAAAAAGGTTTTATTGAACATTTATTGGATGTTCCTAGTTATTGTGAATCTGTATATGAAAAGGCTAGTCAGTTATTGGGACGCATGTCCAGGCCACTTGAATATAAACTAAAAGGTAAGCCTAGTGATCCAGAATTGGTGCTTCTGTCAGGAGCCTAACGCTTAGGACCAGCACTGGGATAAATAGATACACATGCCTTTCATTAGTTAATGTCAAAATTTCTTCTTTCCTTGGGGAATACATCCTTATTTAACAATTTGAGATTATCCTGATCTGTGGCTTCACTTTGAATCAGGCATTAATATCATGGCTGAATTTTCAAGGAAATGCAGATTTAGGGATGTTTTCTTTCATTATTAAAACCTTTGGGGTATCTGCAACTACATCAGCCAATAGAATTTCCTGCCCTGTGAAGTGAATCTTCTCTGTTCTTTGACCCTAATATCTCTTGAGCTTCTGCTGTCTTTTCATCTGTATTTTTAACTAATTTGTATTTTGTAATGTATTTTGCATATGTATTTTGTAAGCTTAGCCTCAGGCTATCTCAATCTGTTTCCTTTATATAGATTATTATGCAATTTGCAGGCAATTTAAATATTAAACATGAACGCAAGACTCGCTTACATAAATAGGGCTAGGCTAAGAATTAGAATTCAGAAATGTAAATACAAATTTCATGAACATAAAGAGCAGCACTGTGTATCACATATGTATTGATGTAATGGAAAATAATATGAGATAAAATGTGCTAGCTATCAAAAACAGATTCAAGGATGGCAATCCATGCCTGTTCCTCAATGCAGGCAGCACAGAAATGCCATGCTGCCTGCTCATTTAAATCATTGCCTTCTGCATACTTCATCAGGGGACCCAGGTTTGTGTAAGGCCAGCACCTCTAAAAGTTACCCTCACTACTTAAAACCAAACCGTACCACTTAGAGAGGAGGCATATTCTGGCTGTAGCAGGTGCAGGAAGTGGGAGGGGACCGAACCTGTGAAAACAGTGAATATGATGCAACAGGACAGAGAAAATGCTCCTGTGTTCTCTGATCCAACACTTGAGACCTTGACAGAGAAGATGGGCAGGATGAGAAAGGTTTTCTATTCATAGGGGAGCAGTAGACCCTCCAGACAAACCTTATGAAGGTATGGAAGCAGATAGCTGTTGCAATCAATGCTAGCAGTGTAACACGAGGACCTGGATGCAGTGCTGCAAGACGTCCAATGACCACATAGGCGCGGTTACAGTTAGCGAATGCAGCTTCAAATGCCATATCTTTAGAACTCAATCAATAGCTTCACATACCGTTTAATTCACCATATCCTCTTCACTCATTTACCATCTTTCTTTATCAACCATGACTCATACCTCACATTCATAGCTTTACCTCAGCCTCACGCGCTTAGCAGCAAGCTTCACACTCACATCTCATAGCTTGCACACACTGGCAGCTTTTCAACCATGACAGGCACATCAGCCAGACATATTGCACCACAGTCAGTGACACACTTCCCTCTCTCTTGCAGGGCAAGACGATGCACAGTAACAGATAACAACACCTAACCAGAGGGGGATAGGCACAGCTGCATGCCCTTACGCCCATGGAGGAGATTGTGCTTGTCATCATTGGAACCATTGAAGATGACAGCAACTCACTTCCACATTATCCCACAATCTCTTCAGATTTACAAGCTGTACAGTGGTTTACAGATGCACCTTCTGCTTTCCCTTACTTCCCCCACACCGCAGATGTATCCTTGTGCCTTTCTTCTTGCTAGCTCTCCTAGCCAGTAACACTAGAGTAAAAATTGACAGAGGAGGAACAGGCTAATGGTTAAGAAATGCTGTCACTCACTCTATCGCTTGCAACCATCAGCTCAGATTCAGACACTGTGTGCATCTTAGAGGGTAACTTAGAAGTGGGATCTACATGTGGTGAGGCACTGGGCATGAGTGACCTGCAGCCAGGCCAGAGGGAAGGAGAAGACATGTGCTAGCTCATCAGAGGGTGAGGTCACACAACGGTTTTGCTGCAAAGGCTCAGCTGGGGACTTTGAGGAGGTGATGAATGGGAAAGGACTGCTGGGTTTGCACACAGAAATATTAAGTGCATTGGCATGCCTGCCAGAAAGCCATTGGTTACAGTCAAGGAAAATGGAGAATTCTAGCACCAACTTTGCACACTGTTTTGCGCAGCTCCCCAGGCCCATTCTTTCCAGCGTCCAAGTGGTATCCAACTTCAAAAGAGTCATATGGACTCGAAACGCCAACTCTGGGCAGAATCTTCGGCTCGGTGTGCAGGGGTGGGGCCTGCTTACAGAAGCGTAAAATGACACATGGTGACATCAGGCGCGCGTCCTAACGTCACCGCGTGTCATTCAGGTTTTCAGGTCGGCGGGCGTGTAGCTAAGTTGGCTGCACGCCTGCTGAATTATCAAAGGCCTATTTAGGCCAGTTAACTATCAATTAAAACAATAAACTGAGCCTTAAGGTTGGACGGGCAGGTGAACAGCCCAGGCAGCCTTCACATTCTTCATGGCACCTCATCCATGGGAGGGTTGAGGTTTCATGAGAGTTTTTAAAGGTTTGAAAAAATTTTTTAAAAAATTCATAGACATGTCTCAGCTGCTGTGACAGTTTCACATGAGGGGACATGTCCTAAAAACATTTTTTTTTCTTTATTAAAATTTTTTAAACTTAAGCTAATCTCCCTGAGGCAGCTCTGTGCTTCAGAGAGATTTTTGCGTTCTTTTGCGTGCATGCACGGGAGAGCACAGGTCCCGACTCAGGAAACTCCCCCCCCCCCCCCACTTGCGCAGGGAGCGTTCAACTCCCTTAATTGGCCCGTCCATGTAAAATGGCAGTGCCCAGCTGATCACAGGCGGCGATTGGTTGCGTACACACCAGTGCTCGCTCCCGTGCAACTCCCCCGATGGGGAGTAAATTCTCCTCTCTGTTTATCTTTCCACAGATGCTGTCAAACCTGCAGAGTTTTTCCAACATTTTTCTGTTTTTATTTAGTGAAACCATGATGCAGCATCTGATGGCTGACTTCTCCTCTTCCAATATGTAGCAAGCAGAATCCATTTACTGTCTGAGTGCTGCAGCGGAAGCTCAGGCTGAAGGCGTACAAGCTCAGCTTATTGCCATGGCAAACTCAGCCTGCTACCATCACGAACGTGGATACTGGTGCTCAAAGGATCATGCAAGCTCTAAAAGCAGTCCACCAATTGGTGCTCCAACAGATTACCTCGATTGGTGAGTTGTTGCCCTAGAGGCGTGGCAGTGTTTTCATGGTGCATGACATGCCATCCTCTCTCAGAATGACAGCATTCATCCTCCTGCACCTGCCGCTGCGCCAGGGACATTATGGGCGAGACTGCTAGCGGTACAGTCCGAAGCCAGGTCTTCTAGAACTAGAGCTGTTTGAGGTCATCGTACAAGGCCCACTTGCAGTCTCCACCAATGAAAGTCAGTAACCTTCCACCAGCCATGCTGCAGCCAAAGAAATAGCACTCTGTAGGAACACTAAGACAGGCAAAGGCAAATGGAAAACAGGCATTAAGGGAATGCACAAGGGTCATTTTGAATGGTTTGCTTGATTTAGTTAATTTGGAATATTTGTTTTGTGGTGGCTTTTATTTCAATGTTCTGGCTAAGAGCACATTATGATGTTTAGTATTGAAAGTGTCAAAGTTACATATTTTGCGCATATATTTCTTGGAATGTTAATCTTCTTTGCCCTGAAAGTAATATTTTTGCTAAAGATATGTAAATGACAGATCTTTGCTTGAATTATTTCTATGAGGAGTCACTAACACTGATTTTTTTCAGGGAGAGAATGAGGGTGCGTATCTGTGGCTGGGAAACCAGCAAATACAGGGAAGGAGGAGATCCTGCTAAATGTTTTATACTGTTTCCTGCTTGGCTAGTGACTATAAGAGGATTGTCTGCTGCCAGGGCTGAAAGCCTGCAGTAGAAGGCTGCATTTGGGATCCATACCCAGCAATCAGCAACGATCTGGAATTAAGAGAGGTGTGTGGGAGTACTGCAGCGAGGAGGGAGTATTTGTTGGGGTGGGCTTGGGTGTAGAGAGATACATATCACTCCTGCTCCTCCTGGTCAACCAACTCTTCTCTAAAATACCAGCTGCACCTGGACAGCTGCTACCTCCCTACAGCTGGTGGATTTCCTGAACCCTGAGAATCATTAGTTGCATTCAATGGCTGCTGAAGTCTGAGGGTCACTGGATCATTTCAATGAAACCTCTCCAGAGTGAGTTGCTCAGTTGGTACCCAAAGGTAGACAGTTCTCAGCAGGTTGGTGCTGTTTTTCCTATTTTTTATGAATTTAACCAGCACCAACTTCCCTCCGCCACCTGTGATACAGCCCTACTGACCCTCCCCTGTCTGTTGATAGTGTCTTTGTAAGTGTGAAATAAGTGATTTGTTTTTTATTCATTCATGGGATGAAGACATCACTAGCTAGTCTAATGCCCATGCCTCATTGCTCTTGAGAAGGTGGTGGTGAGCTGCCTTCGTGAACTGCTGCAGTCCACATGCTGCTAGGAAGGGAGTTCCAGGATTTTGACCTAGCAACAATGAAGGAACGGCGATATATTTCCAATTCAGGATGGTGAGTTGCTTGGAGGGGAACTTCCAGGTGGTGGTGTTCCCATCTGTCTGCTGTTTCCTACTAGATGGTAGCAGTCTTGGGTTTGTAAGGTAGTCTCTGAGGAGCCTTGGTGAGTTCCTGCTGTGCATCTTGTAGGTGATACCCACGCTGCCACTGTGTCTGGTATTGGAAGGAGTGAATGTGTGCTTGTGGGTGGGGTGCTAATCAAATACACCTCTTTGTCCTGGTTGGTGTCAAGCTTCTTGAGTGTTGTGGGAGCTACACTCATCCAGGCAAGTGGAGGGCATTCCATTGCACTCCTGACTTGTGCCTTGCAAATGTTGGACAGCTCCGGGGAGTCATAAGGTGAGTTACTTGCTGCAGGATTCCTAGCTTCTGGCCTGCTCTTGTTCCACAGTATTTATATGCCTAGTCCAGTTCAGATTCTGGTCAATGGTAACAGCTTGTTCACTTGTTCAACAGCTCTCCTGATTTTCACTTCCATTTGGCTTCAGCGGAATTGTCAAAACAGTGGCTAAGAATGTGGACAACTTTATGTCAGCACCACCTTGAATTGACTTTAGCAGGTGTATTGGAGTGGTGTGCTGATGACCTTCCATACAGCTTTCCCTGACAACAATGAGAAAGCACATGGCATCCCGTTGATGTACTCTCTAGAGTGATATGTCTGTGGTTGGGACTCCTGCATTGATTACAGCCTGCCACTGTGCTGGTGCTCCAGTTCACCATATTTATAGTTGGTATTTTTAAATATTACAAGGTTCAGCATTGCTAAATATACTGATGGATCATTAATATTTAAGGGACAATTTTCTGCTCAAGTCTGTTGCTAGGCAGGCGGAGCTCACACAAATTGCATTCTGTCTGACACAACCTGAAGCTGCTGCATTTACAGATTCATGTTTGGCAGGACCTAGTTGTTGGAAACAAGGATTGGAAGTGGTGGCTGCCAGCTGTGGGGGCCTTCTGGCTGCTGTCATAAAACAGTAGCCAGAAAGCTTTCATCTCTGAAGATGATGTCTGGTGCCTGAAATAAAAAAAGTACATACAAGTTTCTCGAAGTACCTTTGCTGTTTATTGTTTCTCACATCAGTATGGGTTGACTGTACAGCTGAAGGCAGTGTTGCACTGAATGGACACTTTTATGTTGTGGTGAAACCAAGAGGAGGTGGGCGACACTGTTTAGTCCTTATTTTTTGGTTTGTATTAATTGATTTGGAGCATGCACTCTGTTCCCCCACCCGCAGTGCACCCAGCGAGATTCCCCACACCCCCATCATCAAAGAAATCTCCAAAATCTCCAAGCAATATCTCCAAGTATGGTTTTGTTAAGGGGTGGTCATATCTGACCAATTTGATTGAACTTTTCGAAGAGGTGACCAGGTGTGTAGATGAGGGCAATGCATTTGACGTAGTGTACTTGGACTTCAGCAAGGCTTTTGATAAGGTCCAGCATGGAAGACTGATAACGAAGGTAAGAGTCCATGAGACCCAAGGCAATTTGGCAAATTGGATCCAGATTGGCTGAGTGGCAGGAAGCAGAGGGTGATGGTCGAAGGGTGTTTTTGTGACTGGATGCCTGTGTCTAGTGGGGTTCCACAGAGATCGGTGTTGGGTCCCTTGCTGTTTGAGGTATATATAAATGACTTAGACTTGAATGTAGGAGGGTTGATTAATAAGTTCGCAGGTGACATGAAAATTGGTGGGGTGGTAAATAGTGTGGAGGATAGCCTTAGATTACAGGAGGATATGGATGGGCTGGTCAGATGGCCTGATCAGTGGCAAATGGAATTTAATCTAGATAAGTGTGAGGTGATGCACTTGGGCAGGACAAACAAGGCACGGGAATACATGATGAATGGTAGGACCCTTGGAAATACTGAGAATGAGAGGGACTTTAGTGTGCATGTCCACCGGTTCCTTAAGGTGGCGGGACAGGTAGATAAAGCGGTTAAGAAGGCATATGGGATACTTGCCTTTATTAGCCAAGGCATAGGATATAAGAGCTGGGAGGTTATGCTGGAACTGTATAAAACACTGCTTAAGCCACAGCTAGAGTATTGCGTGCAGTTCTGGAATCTGCATTATAGGAAGGATGTGATTGCACTAGAGAGAGTGCAGAGGAGATTTACCAGGATGTTGCCTAGGCTGGAGAATTTTAGTTATGAGGAGAGATTGGATAGACTGGGGTTAATTTCCCTGCAGCATAGGAGGTTGAGGGGGGACATGATTGAGGTGTATAAAATTATGAGGGGCATAGGTAGGGTAGACAGGAAGGAACTTTTCCCCTTGGTGGAGGGATCAATAACCAGGGGGCATAGCGTTAAGGAAGGGGCAGGAGGCTTAGAGGGGATGTGAGGAAGAATTTTTTCACCCAGAGGGTGGTGGCAATCTGGAACTCACTGCCTGAAAGGGTAGTAGAGGCAGAGACCCTCATAACATTTAAGAAGTATTTGGATGTGCACTTGTGATGCCATGGCATACAAGGCTATGGGCCTAGTGCTGGAAAATGGGATTAGAATAGCTAGGCACTTGTTTGACCGGCACAGACTTGATGGGCTTAAGGGTCATTTTCTGTGTTGTAGACCTCTATGACTCTATGACTCTAGTATAAAAGGGGCAGAAACCAGTTTTGATAAGTTCAGCCCATTTTTTTTCTTATCCCCGGAATAAACGCATATGATAATTGGCCACTTAATTTTTCCGTTATTTTCTCGGCTTCTTCTGTCTATATCCACACAGTGTTCTTAAGTCAGAAGGCCAGGCAGATCTGTCCACAGACATCTTCCAGGATATCTCAAATACTGGTTGAAAAGCTGAGAAGCATTTTGAATATAGTGGGAAGAGCTCACACCACATTATCCCAGAACACCCAGCCAAATGTATAGGAGAATGGGAAGATGGAGGAGAGTTGGAGCTAACGAGATATGGAATATTTTTCAAAGATTGCCTTATTAAAATAGGGGGAACAATGGCCCTATTGATAAGGAACAACAAACTAGATGTTGAAAGAGTGGACATGACAGTAGAAGTGAAAATAAAAAAAAGCAATTAGCACAAGACAATAAAATAATAATTGGTAACTACTATTAGTTACAAGCTCAAGATGGGATGACAAAATCTGAGCTCTTCAAGCAAGTAAGGGCTTGACAGTTTGATAATCATGTGGGATTTTGGTATCCCAGGGAGGAAGGAGTAAGACTAGAAACAACCATAAGGGATATAAAGGTAGAAACAATTTTATATTAAATGACAACCTCTTGACATACTACTAGGGAAAATGCTTTAACTTGGTTAATATTCAGAAGTCCGCCAGAAATCATGTGAGTACTTGAGAGTGGATTTGAACCACCTATGTCTGTGAAAACTGGATCATATGGAACGTCAAATCAGTAGTCCTGATTTTCTGTCCGTTGCTCTCTTCAGGCCTGGTGGACAAGCTACCTGCTTGATTCAGGTGGAAACCTCACACATTTATGCAAATCGAGGTCCCATTATGCATAGAAGACACCCAAAATTATGTTTACAGTTATTGGGTGGAAACTCCACTCTGGATACATCATGGAAAGTAAAAAAAAAACAGTTTATTGATGAGGCCTGAAGGAGTTTTCCTCCAGAAACCACAAAAATAATTATGAGCTGTTGCCATCCTGGGCTCACCCTCTCTCAAAGGGCTGTTCCTACCCCCTCCCTTTAAATACAACTTGTGATCTGTTGTTGCCTCAAGTTGGATTGTAATTTCTATCTCAAGGCATAATGGGACCTTGATTTACATAAACCTGTGAGGTTCCCACCTGAATCAAGCAGGTAACTTGTCCACCAGGTCTGAAGTGAGCCATAGACAGAAAGACAGCTCCACTGATTTGAAGTCTCATATGATACAGTTTTCATGGGCACAGGTGGTTCAAATCCACTCTCAAGTATTCACTAAATTTCATGTTATCCATGATTTGTGCTGTCTTTTGTTTGGAATGATATTCTCGTCACCTATTAACATAGACTCAAGATCATGCAGCTGATACAGTAGTTATTGCAATCCTCACACATTAATTGTAAAAGTAAAATTGCAATCTTACATTAACCATAATCTTAATTAACATTAAATCTTCCAAAATAGTGAAGGAATTTGTACTTTTTAACTGTTTTCAGATACAAGCTGCTCTACATTTACCAGGAAGTCAAACAACTGACTTAAGTTGAAAATTATGACGTAATCTTAAATATGAATTTAGGCCAGAATTGTTAGCTCAGTGAGCGGGTGCGCCCCCGACCTGACTGAGTGTGAAAAGACGTGCGGTGACATTGGCCCGAGCGTGCCGATGTCAACGTGCAGTCGTGCGATAGTCCGGTCAGCGGGTACGCACCAGAGCCAGTAGTGTGCCCGCTGACAATTAAAAGGCCTGTTTAGGGAATTAAGTTATCAATTGTTGTTAATTTTTTACTGCCCATTTAACCTAATGGCCCACTGATCCTGCACGCTAAGGGCAAAATTCTGCTCTTAATATTAGTTTATGGTGGTAAAAACCTCCAGGATTTTGGGGGAGGGTTGGGTGGGAAGGGGGTTTTGTATATGAGATTTACAAGTCTGAGGATTAACTTCAGCAGTGCAGAAATTAATTTTACTTTGTGGGAAAACATTCCATCAGTTCACAGCATTGTTCACCATAATCTGGCAATGGCTCCTTACAGCAATTAAAAATGTCCACGGCAGCTTGCAGAGAATTACAGACTCTGAGCTGCTCTCAATCAGGCGGCATTAACTATCTGAAAAAAAACCTTAATGAAATTTCATCCAGATCTGCTAGTTAGATATATGGAGCCCTAAACTGAGATCAAGCCTCCAAATTATTGTAATTGCAGAAGTAAATATAGTCAACTTCACCTTTAACCCAGTCAGATGGGTTCTCTTTTCTCATATTCTGTGTGATCAAATGGATTGTTAATCAACATGATGTACAAGGAGCAGTGAAAGTAACAACAAAGTTCTAAAATTCAAACAGAATCTGTTAACCAGCAATAAATTCTAAGCCCAGTAAAGGATAAGCAAAGAGATGGTTTGGATTTAACTTTTGTATAGCTGGTGGTGAGTAAGTAGAATGACCTACCTGGAGTAGCAATGGATAGTGTCGGAAAATTCAACATGAAAATCGATAATTATTTGGCAAAAAAGGTGATTATTGAATATGAGGTGAAATAGCACAATTTTTTAAAAATGGGACTGGCCACATGAATGATAGTGGTCTCCTCCAGTCCTTTTTTTTATTCATTCTTGGGAAGTGGGCATCGCTGGAGAGCCCAGCATGATTACCTATCTCTAATTGCCCTTGAGAAGGTGGTGGTGAGCTACCTTATTGAACAACTGCAGTCCACATGGTGTAGGTGCATTCACAGTGCTGTTAGGGTGGGAGTTCCAGGATTTTGACCTAGTGACATTGAAGGAATGGTGATATAGTTCTAAGCCAGGATGGTTTATGCCTTGGAAGGGAACGAGAAGGTGATGGTTTCCCATGTGTCTGCTGCCCTTGAGGTCATGGGTTTGAAAGGTACTATTAAAGGATCCTTATTCAGTTGCTGCAGTGCATCTTGTAGATGGTACATACTGTAGCCACTGTTCCTGTAGTGGAGGTGGTGAAACATTTAGATTGGTGCATTGGGTGCCAGCCAAGCCAGCTGCATTGTCCTGGATGGCGTCGAGCTTCTTGAGTGTTGTTGGAGCTGCACTCATCCAGTGGAGATTATTCCATCACACTCCTTGTGCCTTTGTTATGGCACAGCGGGTGGTAAATGCTGAGCTGCTCGAATCCCAGAAGGAAACTTGAAACAACTGCCACAACTGTATTTGCAATTTGTATTTTTATTTTGAGATGCGTGCCTTGAATTCAGTAGTAATAAGTCTACCGAGTCTTAGAGGTTCTTTTACAAAACTAAATTAAACATTAATAAATGGAATAAATGATTTTAAGCACACATATAGGTCTACAAATTACTACTATGATAATTCCTAGCTCCCCTAATTAATCTAATTCCCAGTTTCACCTCTGTTAAGGCAACAATAAAACAACATAGGGCAGAAATTATACCTCGGCAGGTGGGCGGGCACACACCTGACCCACTCGAGCATGAAATGACGGGCAATGCCATCAGACAAGCATCCCGATGTCAACGCACAGTCGCGTGATAGTTTGGTTGACAGACATGCGGAAGAATCAGCAGTTCACCCGCTGACAATCAAAAAGGTCTATTAAGGCCATTAAAGTATCAATGAACTTAATTTTTTTGCTGCCCATTGTCACGAAGCTATTAATGTATATAATATTATTGGAAATATTTTTCTTTTAAAATAGAGGTCTAGCCTGTGGGTGTATCTTAAATGGGTTAAAGCCAGCCAATCTGGGTGCTTTTATGTGTACTAGTTTTGAGATATAAGAGAGGTAGAGAGCTTTTGCAATTTTTGAATGGAGCATTCAAGAGGTGGGGTGAAATCTGGCACCTAGCTAGCAGAGACCAAGCAACGTTTATATTACTAATGCAATTGGTACTATGAAAGGGGTTTTAATTTTAGAAGAGGTGAAGTTCAAAGAAGCTAGTGATACAATGAGAATTTACATTCAATGGGATGTGCTGGATATAACCGATAGCAATTTTCATGTGTGCAGGGCAGAGGCAATATAAGATCAAAGCAGATGTAAGCCTACAACTGTCTTCACAGGAACCAAAGTGAGAGGAACCTAATTTTGAATTCATAAGGTGAAAATGCTTTGCCTGGTATCTGGTTAAGTCTATGGGTTGCTGTTGCCTTAATGGAGATTGGTTTGGGAATTTGTTAAAAGTTATGATAGTATTAATTTGTAGCCATGTGGATACTTCTAATTTGTGTGAATTAATAAAATGTTGCATTTAGTTTAATATAAAACCTCTCAAGAACTGATGACCTGATTCCTAACTTTAGAGTTGCTTCTCAAACACACCACTTAAAAATATAGGTTATGACAGTTGTTTAAAGTTTCCCTCTGGGATTTTTAATTAAGTCAGCTTTACCAACTACTGGGTCATAACACTATCAAACCTTATGGTTGGCGGGCAGGTGAGAAGTCCAAGCGATCTTTGCATTTTTTTTGGAAACCTCATCCATGGGCGGGATGAGGTTTCCAACATCAAATAAAAATAGAATAATTTTTTTAAAATTTCATTTATAACATGTCCCTACTTGTGTGACAGAGTCTCATGAGGGGACAAGTTTTATAACATTTTAAATTCTTTATTTCTAATTTTTAAAACTCTTCATCTCCCTGAGGCAGTTCTGTGCCTCAGGGAGATTTTTAAGTGCTCACTCGTGTGCATGCGTGAAGTTCCTCATTTGCCCTGCTCGCCCTCCACCCACGCCTGTACAGGCAGAGCTGAACTCTGTTGCTTGTGTTTCACGCTGGCCAGGCCTTAATTGGCCCGCCAGCATGAAATTGCGGTTCAGCTTAGATCGCAGGCGGCAGTCGGCTTCCCGACCACCCTACCCACCCCCACCAAGCCCAGGTGACAAGGACAAAAGGCTGCACATAGATTTCAACAGACCCAGGCAAGGCACACAATATCCTGGACAGTGATATTTAAAACATATTCTCTTAGCTTCATTCCTGGTGACAGCAACTTGGTACATAGAGGCTGGAGGCTTTTCACAGATGTTAGATCTTGGAATGCCTTCTTCCTTACACATAATCTCATCTCCTTTATACATGTTTCTTCTCCCTTTTTAATGTAAATCCCATTGTTGCAATATGTCTTTGCAACTTTACTTATCCCATAATGTTAAGCTTTCATAGTACTCATGTTGTCAGTAATCTTTTGGAAAAATAAACACACTGTTTGGCTTAGCGTCTTATGGCTAGGTGTAACACTTTACCATCTCTTTGAAATTCAGAGTCTGGTTTCTCTCAAAATGCAAATGTTCTTCACACGTCATATTCTAAAACTTTAACCATGTTTACGTATTTAGCATTTCAAACCTAGTTTCCCTTCTGATACATCAAAGCACCCAGACCAGCTGTCTGTAATTCAATTTCAAACCACAAACACACACACACCTAAACACAGAGAAATGAATCCAGACCCCAGTTTTAACCTACCTTTACAATAAATTACAATAATATTATGTAAATTATTATATTTTCATGACAGCCTTGTAGACAGTGGATGGGTTTTGGGGAAACAGGAGGTGAGTTATATGCAGGAAAATTCCCAGCCTGTTACATTCACTTGCAATCACAGTATTTATATGGCTGGCCCAGTTAAGTTTCTGGTCAGAGTATTGATGGTGGAAATTCAGCGATGGTAATGCTGCTGAATGACAATGGGAGATGGTTAGATTCTTTTGTTGGAAATGGTCATTGTCCAGGACATGTGTGCATGAATGTTACTTGCCACTTCTCAGCCCAAACCTGAATGTTGTCCAGATCTTGCTGCATATTACATTACTAATCAGAATCCCTATTGCTCCACAAAATTTTTGTAAGATTCTATGAGCTAATATTTGAAGCTAAATACCCAAGCAGAACAAAACTGAAGAATTAATTTCCATAAGGTAATCAAAAATACTTGTTTCTTTCTGAAATTTCTTGTGCAATTCTTTGTAAAGCTCAGTAATCCTTTCTTCATGCAGTGCATCTCTGCAGTTGTGTAAGCTGTAACGCATCAGGAGCAAGACCACAAAGTATCTGTCAATATTGGCCCAGATTTTGTGGTGGTCATGATGATGAAACTGTTAGCATTCGCCAGCTGTACTCTACTGAGACTGGCAGTAAATTCTGTAGTCGACACAAATGGAAATTAATATGGAAATTCAGAAGTTGTTTTCAGTGATTCTATACTCCTTCAGAAGTTGTGCTAGTGAGATTCCCCCATCCCCACCCAACCCACTCCCAGACTGCAGCCCCCAAATAGTGAAAATATCCACTTTTTTGCTGTTAGTCTCACTGTTAAAACCCTTGAAAAAGTTACCTGTTGGTGAATAAAGTGTAACTGGATTTTTAACTGTGTACAAAGTTCATAATTACTGCTAAACAACCTCACCGACCCTGAAAAGCTAATTTGACGTTTGTGGAATGCTAAATGTCTCCACAGTTATAAAAGATTATACATTATTAAAATGATTTGTTTTTAAAGTTTATGATAATTTAGCCTTTATCTTAATCCAATAATAATCATCAATTTTGCCATCTGAAAGTTTAAAGTAAAAATAACAATAATCTTTCTGGTTTGTTGTCTCTGAGAGTACATCAAAGTGATTGGCTGATATCATTGCTGCTGGATTACTGGAATCTCCTTGACTTGGGGGTGGGGGGGCGGGGGGAGGAGGAAATTTTATTGCCACCTGCTGGTGCACTTGAAAGCAGGGGGCATATAAAATAAGGAGGGTGGTCAGCCCACTGCCTTCCCACCCATCCCGGAACTCTCCTCCATATTACAGGGGATGGGTGGGTAAGGCATCAGGCAGTCAGCCAACCCTTATGCCTATTGAAGCCCTTAAATTGTCAATTAAAGGCCACTTAAGGACCTCATTCCACATCCACTGCCATAAGATGTTGGGTGGTGGAAGGCAGAAGGATGGCGTCAAATCTGTAACTTTAACAGCTCAGGCTGAAAGGAATAAAGGAAAGGTGGTATGTCCTTTGAGGCGTCCCCTATGCCCATCAGCAGCATGCCCCCACCAAGATGGTACCCATCTTTTGTGCCTCCCACCAGCCTCTAAAACCTGACCACCCAACCACCGTTAGAGTCCCCGATCCCTCCCTGACCAAAATCACAAGTCTGAAGTCTGGGTCTCTCTCTTCCTTGTTCTTGTGACTCCTTGCAGTCCCAGCAGCAGCCACTACTGTGCTCTGGCGCTGTTGTGACCACCCAGCTGCTGGCCAATCAGATCGACCGGCTACTCTTGATGTCAGGACTTCCTGTGCCTGAGCGGCGGAAGTCCCTCTCTCACCTTGATAATGCTGTCCCTAACCTATTACTGCTCTAGGGGAGCCAGTTTTCAAGTTGGCAAGCTACCAATTGACTCTTTGACTACGAGCATGAGGAATACCTCCCCCAACCACCCCATTAAATTCACCCTTTGGTATCAGATTTTAACTGCCATTGGGAAAGGGAAATCTGTGCCTTAGAGATCATTAGATATTTGTGGGCAGGTTCCTTTGAGGTCAGTGACAAGCACTGTTTCTTCATCGCTGACTTCAAAATACAGTCCATTAAAAAAAGGTCAATTCTTAAACCTAATTTGTCAGCACAATTAGAACAATTATTATGATTTAACATATAAGTGCATATTATATAATTTCTTGTTCATCACAAAATGTTCATATGTTCCTTATGAAATTATTTATCTGTTATTCCATTACGTTTTTTTTGCCAGAATATAATAATAGCAACTAACATTATGCTAAATGTGCCTGTAGTATAGTAATTTAATAGTGCAGAACCATTTTCTGACTGTATTTTAATAGTTCCAATCCTGCTATAGAGATTGCATTGTCAAGCAGTGATCGCAATCTACAAGTCTAACTGCTGAAGCAGCAACAGATTCAGAGATTAGGGTAAGCATGGAGTCTACATCACTACTCCTAGAGCTGTTCAGAAGCACTGAACAGGCTCAACACTGGCACAATTGGAAGAAGAGATTCTCCAGATACAGAACAGCTTCAGGGATCAGGTCAGTACTTTATGCAGTAGGGGCCATAGCAGACAATGTTATTGCAAGACAGGGCATCAATGGGGCTTTGAGTTCAAATGAGGAAATCCTCCAGGCATTCAATTCGTACTTCAATGTCTGAAAAAATGTAATTTAATAAGAGGAAGCAAAAACCGTGCAAATCCATGGATTCATTTATAAATGACCTGTACAGACTCGCAGAGGATTGGGACTATGGGATCCTCAGAGATTAGTTAATATGCAATGGTATAAGGGTTGGGGTCTTAGAAGAAACCCTATCAGAGCTTTTGAAAATGAGGGAAGAATTAACTCTCACAAAGGCAGTGCAAATAGCACAACAGACCAAGCTTAGAAAGCAAAACAGAGCGGGGAAAGTATTTCCTTTGGAAAACAATTAGTGAAGCCTTTTAATATGTCAGACAAAAAAAAAGGAGCGCAGTAAAGCAAAAGCTCAGAAAATTGGGAAAAAGCGTGCCCACCACCATCTTGAGATGCTCTTGTTGTTTCAGGAAAGCCCTGCACAGGCGGGAAGAATGCCCAGCAGAGAAGCAGAGTGCCTCAACTGTGGGAAGGTTGGACATTTTAAAATAGCCTGCATATCTTAAGTTCCTACAGCTCATTGGAAGAAAGAGATAACAACAAAACCATGTAAAATCCAAGAGCGGAAAAGCCACTAAAAAAACAAATAACCTACTTAGGAGAAGTTAACAAAACAGAAATTAATTACTGGAGCACTAAACTGGAAGTTGATGGTCACCCCACATTTCAAGCTAGATACTGGGGCACTTGTTTCAGTATTATCTCATGAAATGAAATGGCTTAAAAAATCACTTTATAGCTATCCTGCATCCAGTTGCAAGGTCCAGGAGGGAGAACACTGAAAGTAATAGGACAACACTAGGCAAGAATAAGGTACAAAGATAAAAAAAATTACTGAACCCCTGTATGTTATACAGAACCAGGAGTCATCATTTATTGAGCAGAAAAGCATGTTTGCAGCTGAGAGTAATTTACAAGGTTGATGAAATTGCTTATTAGTAGAAAGCTGAAGACAGAATATTGCATTACCCTAAGGGCAGATGCTAAGCCTATATGTCCCTTCACAGCAAGGAAGGTCATCACCCACTCTTAGACAAAGTCAAAAGTGACATTGAACATGTTACAATAAGTGGGAGAATCTTCTCATCGGGTGGGCTGGTCAGGAGTGGGTGCAGAGCCGATTGCCACCCAGGATTGGCTGTGCGCCGCCATTTTACGTGGGTGGGTCAATTAAGGCCTGCCCAACATAATGCGCCCGAAAGCACTTAGTGCTACCTGAGCCAACGGGGGGAAAAGGGAGAGTTGGGGCATGCGTTTGAAAGAGTGCAGAAATTTCCCTGAAGCACAGAGCTCCCTTAGGGAGATTAACTGACGTTTTAAACTTAGAAAAAATAAAAAAAATAAAATTATTCAGACATGTCCCCTCATGTGATAGTGTCACATGAGCTGGAACATATTTAGGCCTTAACAGGCCTTTGACAGTTTGGCGGGCGTGCAGCTGGCTCTGGTGCATGTCCACCGAATGGAAGATCAGAATGATGTGCAGTGACATTGGGACACATGCCCGACGTCACTGAACGTCATTTTACACATTGACCCCCGCACGCTGACCAGGAGATTCTGTCCAAGGAGTAATCGCTGCAGTAACCATACCAATGAAGTTGTATTCTGGAATGGTATTAGTACCAAAGCCTAATGGTTCAATTAGAATCTGCGTAGACATGACTCAATTAAACAAGTCAGTCAAGCATGAGACCCACCCGATGACATCAGTGGTGAAAGTCTCGCCAAATTTTTTAAAAGTACCCTCTTACATCTCTTACATAATTGAATACTAACAGTGACTTTCAGCAGTTTTCTCTGGACAAAGAATCCAGATTGGTAACTACTTTTATTACCCCATTTGGTCATTATCATCTTAACAGGTTACCATCTGAAATTGCTCCTGCACCGGAGATATTCCAGAGCACAATGTCTCAGACCATGGGAGGCGTGAAAGGAGTAATATGTCATATGGACGACATTTGAGGGAAGAACATGAGCAGTCCTCAAAATCCTAGCAGGAGCTTTGAAATTAAATGACAAATGTGAATTTGCAAAGCCAATGATAAAATTCTTAGGCCACATTGTGCAAGATTCAGGAAGTATAGCCAACCAGCAGAAAGACAACTTCATTAGAGAGTTCCCCCCACCAAAAAAATCAGAGCATTACAAAGGTTCCTTGGGGTGGCCAATCAAGTTGGCAAGTTTCTACCAAACCTGACGGAAATCACTGGGCCTTTATGGCAGCTGTTGAGACAAGGTGAACAGTGATGCAGGAACATAGACCAACAAAATGTTTTGTCAAGATCAAAAATCTCCTAATTTCATCAGAGATACTAGCTCACTATGATCCAGAGTTGCGAACAATTATAGCGACGGACACATCATCTACAGGTTTGGGCACAGTGCTGATTCAAGTTCAAAAAGATGGACAAGGAGACTAGTTTATTACATCTCAAAATCTCTCACAGACACAGAGAAGAGGTATGCAACCATTGAGAAAGAAACATTACAATCCTCATGGGCCAGTCAGAAGTTCTCTGATATGTCATGGGATTAAAGTCTAAAATTGAGATTGATTACAAACCTTGGGTTACTCTTGTTAATTTGAAAGAGGTTGCAACAATGCCACCTAAATTTCAATGTTTTAGAGTAAGACTCATGAGATATGATTGCGTTACTGAGTATGTTCAAAGGAAGTACCAAATAACAGCATATGCATTATCAAGGATGGTAGTGGAAGGAGTCAAAGTGGAAGATTTAAATTTTATTGAGGAAGTGGAAGCATATATTTTGCTCATTATCAAACACTTCCAACCACTGAGAAGAGATTACAAAGAAATTAAGCAAGCAGAACAGCAGGATTATGAATGCATCAAAATAAAAGAGTATTGCTAGAATGGATGGCTGAAATATACTCCTAATGACTCAAATACTTCATCAATATGTCGAGCAGAGAAAACATCTCACAATCATCGATGATTTCTTAGTTTTTAATGACAGGCTGGTCATCCCTAAAACATTTTTACTCGCCATTCTTCAGAAAATCTATCAAAGCCACTTGGGAATAACAAAATACCAAGCAAGAGCCCAGCAGTAAGTCAGGTAGCCAGGCATCAGTCATTCATTTAAACAGTTAATACATGTTGCCTTACGTGTGCAGTGCATAGCAACAGCAGCACAAACCACTGGCACCCTTCACTTTTCCTTTGACGCCAAATAAATTGGAATTTATTTATTTGAATTCAAAGGCAAAGTTTTCATCACCATCAGTGATTACTACCCCAGATGGTTTGACATGAGTAGACTGCATAGCACCATGATGGAGTCAGTCATTACATCACTAAGAAGAATCTTCACAACACATGGCATCCGATGTTGTGGTGTCAGACAACGGTCCTCAGTTTGCTAATGAGCTGTTCCATAACTTTGTGCAGGAATGTGGTTTCATGCACATGACTAGTTTGTCTAGATATCCTCAGTTGAATGGAGAAGCAGAAAGAGGAGTTTGAACAATCAAGGATTTGATGAAAAAGAACAAAGATGTTAAATTAACCCTTCTTAAATACAGAATCTCAGCGCTAAAGAAAGCGTTCTTACCATCAGAACTATTGATGGGAAGACGGCTGTGAACACAACTTCCAGCTCTACAACAAACACTATAACCTAATATTACCTCAGATGATTGTGAGAGAGTTAGGAAGCATGAGGAGCAACAAAGAGACAGTCACATTTGTAATTTCAACTTCAGACACAGAGCACGGGACTTGAAAGTGCTATAGCCCAGGGAGTGAGTATGGATACAAGGTCAACAGAAAGAAGGCATTGTAAAGAAAGTGCACCACTACTGGCGTCTTATAGAATTGAGGTGGATCATGGAAATATCAACAGGAACCGAAGAGCCTTGATACCATTGTGAAGGAAATCAATGAAACTTGGATATACTTTGTAGATCCAGATAGAGACAAGGAACCAGAAATAAGTAGAAACTCAAGTCGATAATATTATGCATTGACGAGCGGGCCCCGGCCTCCGCTTGCCAACCGGGAAATCCTGGCCTATGCGTTCCATAAATCACTGATTTCATGGCCAGGATTTTACTCTGGGCCGGGGTTCCCACCAAATGGCCAGCAGCTCTCTGTTTCCAGCAGCACTATTGGGGGCAGTGGCCACTGCTGGGACTGCAGCCAGTCCACAATGACAATCATTGATGAAGACAGAAGTGAAGGTAAGTGGTAGGGGTGATGCCGGTGTCAGACTGGCAGGCCCAGTGAGGGGGCTAGGGATGTGGGTTCCAGGGCGGAAAGGGCAGCAAAGGAACAAAAAAGTGGGGTTGGACCTTTTGGAGGGCACTGATGGACTCAGGGACCCCACAAAGGAGGTACCCCATCTCTTGCCTACCATAAGCCCAAGCAGTGAAAGAGACAGTGAGAAGAGGCCCTTAAGTGGTTATTAATTGGCCCACTTAAGCGACCCATGAGCAGGCAGGCCTCCCTATGCCACACGCATCCCCCCGCTGTAAATAAAATTGCGGTGTATGGGTAGGTACTGACAAGTGTCCAAGGCATGGTGCCCAATTTTACGTTCCTCTCCCTGCCAACACACCCTGGGGTAAGCATAAAATGCCACCCAATACGATGATTATGAAGGGATCTAGATGTTGTCCAGGATAAATCAATTGTTACGACCGGGATGGAAGGAGTGTGCAAATGAGCAAGCCCCACTACTCTGCAGGCCGTACCATTAATTTAAATGTTTGATTTTCTCACTGAAATGGCCAACTGTGTACCTATACCTCTAGGTACCCAGAAGCAAAGAGACTCGGACTAGGCTTCTCTCAAAAAACTCAGAATGATTAATTTAATTTTAAAACAAAACTTCTTTTAACAAGTTGCAAGTACTGGTTAACACACAATTGTAATTGGGAAGTATAACTATTTATCTTTTCCTAAAGAATTCCCCCAGCACACACACAAACAAGGGACAGACAGATGGAATCCCTCGGCAGGGATGGGATTTGGAGGATGAGTGTTAGCTAGACAATCTTCTATCCGTGCCAATATGCTACACCCTACACCATGAGCTTTTATTTTCTGCAGTAACCTTTGATGTGGCATTTTATCAAATGCTTTCTGGAGATCTAAGTACATTACATCTGCTAGTTTATCTACAGTACATGTGACTCCTTCAAAGAACTCCAATAAATTGGTTAAATATGATTTCCCTTTTACAAAACTCTGTTGACTCTGCCTGATTGCTTTGAATTTTTCTAAGCGCCCTGCTATAGCATCTTTAATAATAGCTTCTAACATTTTCCCTAAGACAGATGTTAGGCTAAGTGGCCAATAGTTTCCTGCTTTGTCTCCCTCCTTTTTTGAATAAGGAGTTACATTTGCTATTTTCCAGTCTAATGGAACCTTCCCCAAATCTAGGAAATTTTGGAAAATTAAAACCAGTGCATCAACTATTTCACTAGCCACTTCTTTCAAGATGTTAGGGTGAAGTCCATCCAGACCTGGAGATTTGTCAAGCAGTAGCCCCAACAATTTGTCAATACCACTTTCCTCATGACTGTAATTTTCCTGAGTTCCTCCCTCCCTTCCATTTCATGATTTATAGCTATTTCTGGAATGTTACTTGTGTCCTCTACATTGAAGAACAAAGCAAAATACCTGTTTGATTCATCCACGATCTCCCTATTTTCCATTATCAATTCCCCAGACTCACTCTCTATAGGATCAATACTACTTTGTTAACTCTTTTCTTCTTTAAATATCTATAGAAATTCTTACTCTCCATCTTTATGTTACTAACTAGCTTACTTTCATACTCTAATTTTTCCCTACTTATTAATCTTTTAATCTTTTTGTCATCCTTGCAGTTTTTTATATTCTTTCCAATGTCTTATCGCAATTATATGCTTTTTCTTTAAGTTTGATACTGTCTTTAACTTTTTTAGCTAACCATGGATAGTGGGCCCTCCCCTTCGAAGTTTTCTTTCTCATTGACATGTATATATTCTGTGTATTCCGAAATATCCCTTTAAATGTCCGCCACTGAACTTCTATTGACATATATCCTTAACCTCATTTGCCAGTTCACCTTAGCTAGCTCTCTTTCATGCCCTCACAATTGCCCTTATTTAAGTTTAAAATACCAGTCTTGAACGCACTCGCTTCTCCCTCAAAATGAATGTAAAATTCAATCAGATGATCGCTGCTACCTAGAGGTGCCTTCACTAAGAGGTTATCAATTAATTCTACCTCATTGAAAAATAACAGTCTAGTATAGTCTGCTCTCTGGCTGGCTCCAGAATGTGCTGTTCTAAGAAACTATCCTAAAAACATTCTATGAACTCACCCACGCTACCTTTGCCCATCTGATTTTTCCAGAATATGTGTGTATTTTAAAATCCCCCATGATTATCGCTGTACCTTCCTGGCAAGTTCCCATTATCTCTTCTCTTATACTCTGTCTTACTGTGTAGTTACAATTTGGGGGGCTTGTACATCACTCCCACAATTGGCTTCTTGCCTTTATCATTCCTCACCTCAATCCAAACCACTTCAATATCCTGGTTCCCTGAACTTAGGTCATTCCTCTCCAATGTGCTAATACCATCATTAATTAACAGAGCCACCCCTCCACCTTTTCTTAACTTCCTGTCCTTCCTAAATGTCACACACCCCTCAATATTCAGGTCCCAATCTATGTCACCCTGTAGCCATGGCAAGAATTTTCCCATCAGCGATTTGGGGGCGGGCCCGCTTGCCAACGGGAAAAAGATGCAGGATGACGTTGGGAGGAACCCCCGGCATCATCCCGGTCCATTTAAATTTTTAGGATGGTGGGCGGACAGCGCAATCAGCTGTTTGCCTGCCGACCTGCCAATGGCCAACTGAGGCCATTGACAGGATCATTAAACTCATTGAAAGACCTGCCCATCTAACCTTAAAGCTGACGGGCAGGCCAGGAGCCCCAGCGGGCTTCTGAAGAAAGATAAAACCTCATCCACTGGCAGGATGAGGTTTCATCTCAGTTTTTAAAAAGTTTATTAAAGTTTCACGCATATTTATTAACATGTGACATTGTCACATGAGGGGGACATGTTAATAATTTTTTCTTTCTCTATTTTGAAAGTTTATTAAACATTCAGCGCTCTCCCTGAGACAGCACTTAGTCTCAGGGAGCAGTGCGTTCTTTCGCGCGCATGTGTGAAAGAGCGCACTTTGACCGTTGGAGATTCCCTCCACCCCCCACACAGGAAGTGCATAACGCTTCCTGTCGAGTGGGCCGCTGGGTGGGCCTTAATTTTCCCGCCCACTCAAAATGGCGGCCGGCCCCGTTTCGGTGGCGGAGTTCGGCTGTCTGCCTGCTGCTGAGCTGGTGGGGCCCGCCCGCCCACTAAAATTCTGGCCCATGTCTTTGTAATGGCTATCAGATCATACTTATTTATTTCTATTTGTGTTATCAGTTCATCTGTTTTGTTTTGAATGCTACATGCGTTTAGATACAGAGCCTTTAGTTTTGTCCTTTTATTATTTTTGTAGTGTCTAGCCTTTTCTGCTGATTTACTCTTAGGTTTATATTCTCTGTACCTTCCTGTCACAATCTGTTTATCATTTCCAATATAAAGACCTGTCTCTCCTTCTTCGTCTCTACTCTTTGGTTTACCACATCTTC
Source organism: Carcharodon carcharias (assembly GCF_017639515.1). NCBI lineage: Eukaryota > Metazoa > Chordata > Chondrichthyes > Lamniformes > Lamnidae > Carcharodon > Carcharodon carcharias. The sequence goes on from NC_054486.1 coordinate 51,513,505, forward strand.
TGAAATTTGGTCCCTTGACCCCACAATTCAGTTTAAAACCTTCTCTACTTCCCTAGTTAGATGACTCATGAAGACACCAGCCCCAGCATGGTTCAGGTGTTTATACAAATCCCACTTTACCCAATACTGGTGCCAGTGCCCTACAAACTAGAATCAATTCTCCCACACCAGTCTTTGAGCCATGTATTCATTTCTCTAATCTTATTTGTCCTAAGCCAATTTGCACATGGCTCAGTTAAGAATCCAGAAATTATTATCTTCGAGGTTCCATTTCTTAATTTGGTGCCAAGCTCATCATACTCACTATGAAGAGCCTCCTTCCTCATCCTGCCTATGTCATTGGTACCTACGTGGACCTTGACCACTGGACCCTCCCCCTCCCACTGCAAGCTCCTCTCCAGCCCTGAGCAGATGTCTCGAACCCTGGTACTGGGCAGGTAACAAAGCCGCCTAGTCTCTCGATCTTTTCTACAGAGAACAGTGTCAATCCGCCTTACCATACTGTGCCCTACTACCACTACATTCCTTTTTGTCCCCTCTGACTAGGATGGCTTCCTGTATCACAGTGCCATGGTCAGTTTGCTCATCCACCCTGCAGCCCCCATTCTCATACAAACAAGCTGAGAGAACTCAAACCTGTGGGGCAATTGCAGAGGCTCACACTCCTGCACTCCTGCCCTCTGGGTCCCCTCACCTGCCTCACTCGCAGTCACTCCCTCCTGTCCCTGACCACTGACCAAATCAGAAGATCATATCCTAATTGGTGGGACTACCTCCTGGTATAAAGCATCCAGGTAATTTTCCCCCTCCCTGATATGTCGCAGAGTCTGCAGCTCTGCTTCCAGCTCAATGACTCTGAGCCAAAGTTCCTCAAGCCACAAACATTTGCTGCAGACATGTTTGCCCTGGGTCACAATGTTATCCAGGAGCACCCACATGCTGCAGCCTTGACACATCACCTGTCCTATCATCCTTAATGTGTTTTAAATAATTACTTAATTATATTAATCACTTACTTATGTTGCTTTCTTAAACATTTTATTAATTTTACCATCAAATTATGTCCTATTTTAAAGCTTAGGGATAGAATAGAACGTACCCACTTACCACAAACTCAAACAGATAGCTCCTTTCCCGATAGTAGAGCAAGAACCAATTCCTATGGGGTGAGAAAGTTGGAAGAAGAAATGAACAACTCCTTCTCCCCCTTCACTGATCTTCCCTCTCAGTAAACCTCAACAAATCTCATCCAAGGGCGGGATGAGGTTTCATAAAGGGCTTATTAATTTAATAATAATTTAATGACAGTTTCACATGAGGGGACATGCCCTTAAATTTTTTTTCAACGTTATTAAATTTTCCAGAAGTTAAACTAATCTCCCTGAGGCACTGAGTGCAGGCCCCCAACTCAGGGAATCTCCCCCCACCCTCACAAGGAGTGCACAGTGCTTGTAACGCATGTAACATGGCGGCATGCACCCGATCGGGGACGTCAATTGGGTTCGTGCCCAATCCTGCCAGCCCCCACATAACCCCCCTGACGGGGGGAAAATTTTCCCTTCATTTTGCTCTCTCTTGCATATTCTCATACAGAGTCATAGAGGCCTATGGTGCAGAGAAAGACCCTTTGGCCCATCGAGTCTGCGCTGGTCAAACAAGTATATAACTAATCTAAGATAAAAGCAAAATACTGCAGATGCTGGAAATCTGAAACAAAAACAAAAATAGCTGGAAAATCTCAGCAGGTCTGATAGCATCTGCGGAGAAGGATACAGTTAACGTTTCAAGTCCTTATGACTCTTCATCAGAAGAGTCTTCATCAGAAGCCTAACTATTCTGATCCCATTTCCCAGCACTAGGCCCATAGCCTTGTATGCCATGGCATCGCAAGTGCACATCCAAATACTTCTTAAATGTTACCACCCTTTCAGGCAGTGAGTTCCAGATTCCCAACACCCTCTGGGTGAAAAAAATTCTTCCTTACATCCCCTCTAAGCCTCCTGCCCCATACCTTAAATCTATGCCCCCTGGTTATTGATCCCTCTACCAAGGGGAAAAGTTCCCTCCTGTCTACCCTATCAATGCCCCTCATAATTTTATACACCTCAATTATGTCCTCCCTTAACCTCCTCTGCTCCAGGGAAAATAACCCCAGTCTATCCAATCCACCCTCATAACTAAAACTCTCCACCCCAGGCAACATCCTGGTAAATCTTCTGTGCATTCTCTCTAATGCAATCACATCCTTCCTATAATGCACATTCCAGAAATGCACGCAATACTCTAGCTGTGGCCTAACCAGCGTTTTATACGGTTCCAGCATAACCTCCCTGCTCTTATATTCTATGCCTTGGCTAATAAAGGCAAGTATCTCATTTGCCGTCTTAACCACCTTATCTACTGTCCTGCTACCTTAAGGTACCGGTGGACATGTAGACCAAGGTCCCTCTGATCCTTGGTACTTCCCAGAGTCCTACCATTCATCGTTTATTCCTGTGCCTTGTTTGTCCTGCCCAAGTGCCCAAGTCACCCCACACTTATCCGGATTAAATTCCATTTGCCACTGATCAACCTATTTGACCAGCCCGTCTGTACCCTCCTGTAATCTAAGGTTATCCTCCTCACTATTTACCACCCCACCAATTTTTGTGTCATTCACAAACTTACTGATCAACCCTCCTACATTCAAGTCTAGATGGTTTATATATACAACAAATAACAAAGGACCCAACACCGATCGCTGTGGGACCCCACTGGACACAGGCATCTAGTCACAAAAACACCCCTCGACCATCACCCTCTGCTTCCTGCCACTAAGCTAATTCTGGATCCAATTTGCCAAATTGCCTTGGACCCCATGGGCTCTTACCTTCGTTATCAGTTTCTCATGTGGGACCTTATCAAAAGCCTTGCTGAAGTCCAAGCAGACTATGTCAAATGCATTGCCCTCATCTACACACTTGGTCACCTCTTCAAAAAATTCTTTCAAGTTGGTCAGACATGATCGCCCCTTAAGAAAACTATGCTGACTATTCTTGATTAATCCCTGCCTCTCCAAGTGTAGATTAATTCTGTACCTCAGAATTGCTTCCAATAGTTTTCCCAGCACTGAGGTTAGACTGACTGGCCTGTAGATCCCTGGTTTATCCCTTCCTCCCTTCTTGAATCATGGTACCACATTGGCTGTCCTCCAGTCCTCTGGCACCTCTCCTGTAGCCAGAGGGGTTTTGAAAATTATTGCCAGCGCCCCTGCTATCTCCTCCCTTGCCTCACTCAACAGCTTGGGATACATTTCATCCAGGCCTGGAGATTTGTCTACTTTTAAGCCTGCCAGACCACTTAGAACCTCCTTCCATTCTATGCCAATTTCTTCAATTATATCACAGTCCTTCTGCCTGATTTCCATACCTACATCATCCCTCTCACTTGTGAACACCGACACAAAGTATTCATTTAGAACCCTGCCTACGTCTTCCGGTTCCACACACAAATGACCACTACGGTACATAATAGGCCTTACTCTTTCCCTAGTTATCCTCTTACTCTTAATGTACTTGTAAAATAACTTTGTATTTTCCTTTATTTTACCTGCCAATGTTTTTTCATGCCCCCTTTTTGCCCTCATAATTTCCTTTTTAAGTTCCCCCCTACACATTCTACACTCTTCTCGGGCTTCAGCTATTTTGAGCCCTCGGTATCTGCCCTAAGCCTTCCTTTTTCTCTTTATCCAATCCTGTATACCCCTCAACATCCATGGTTTCCTGGATTTGTTGGTCCCACCCTTTGTCTTTACTGGAACATGTTGGCCCTGTATGCTCCCTATTTCCTTCTTGAATGAGTCCCACTGCTCTAATGCAGATTTACCTAAAAGTAGCTGCTCCCAGTCCAAATCTGGCCAAATCACATCTGATCTTATTAAAATCAGCCTTCCCCCCAATTTAGAACTCTGATTTCTGGCCCACCCTTGTCCTTTTCCATAACAACCTTAATCTAACAGAATTATGATCACTATCTGTAAAATGCTCTCCCCACTGATACCTCTGCCACTTGCCCAGCTTCATTCCCTAAAATTAAGTCCAGGACTTAATCCAGGATATAGATGGGATGGTCCGCTTGGAGAGGCAAGGTTTGATCAGAGATAGTTAGCATGGCTTTGTCAGAGGGAAGTCATGCCTAACAAATTTGATTGAATTTTTTGAGGAGGTGACCAGGTGTGTAGATGAGGGTAGTGCAGTTGATGTAGTTTATATGGATTTCAGCAAAGCCTTTGACAAGGTCCAACATGGGAGACTTATAAAGAAGGTAAATGCACATGGGATACAGGATAATTTGATAAGATGGGTTCAAAATTGGCTTAGTTGTAGGAGACAGAGGGTGAAGATAGAGGGCTGCTTTAGTGACTGGAAGCCAGTGTCCAGTGGCGTACCACAGGGATCTGTGCTGGGTCCCCTATTATTCATCATTTATATAAATGACATAGATGACTATGTGGGGGGTAGGATTAGTAAGTTTGTGGATGACACAAAAATTGGCTGGGTGGTTAACAGTGAGGTTGAGTGTCTTGGGTTACAGGAAGATATAGACGGGATGGTCAAATGGGTAGACAAGTAGCAGATGGAAAAGTATGAAGTGATACACATTGGAAGGATTAATTTGACAAGGAAATATTCAATGAACGGCATGACAATAGGAAGTTCTGAGGAACAAAGGGACCATGGCGTGTGTGTCCATAGATCTCTGAAGGCAGAGGGGCATGTTAGTGGGAAGGCAGAGTGGGACATTTGCCTTTATCAATCGAGGTCAAAAGTAGGGAGGTCATGTTGGAGTTGTATAGAACCTTGGTGAAGCCACAGCTGGAGTACTGTGTGCAGTTCTGGTCGCCACATTATAGGAAGGATGTGATTTCTCTCACAGAGGGTGCAGAGGAGATTCACCAGGATGTTTCCTGGGATGAAACATTTAAGTTATGAGGAGAAGTTGGATAGACTTGGGTTGTTTTCATTGAAGCAGAGAAGACTGAGGGGCAACCCTGATTGAGGTATACAAGACTATGAGGGGCATGGACAGGGTGGATAGAGAGCAGCTGTTCCCCTTAGTTGAAGGGTCAGTCACGAGGGGACACAAGTTCAAGGTGAGGGGCAGGAGGTTTAGGGGGGATGTGAGGAAAAACTTTTTTACCCAGAGGGCGGTGACTGTCTGGAATGCACTGCCTGGGAGGGTGGTGGAGGTGGGTTGCCTCACATCCTTTAAAAAGTACCCGGATGAGAATTTGGCACTTCATAACTTTCAAGGCTATGGGCCAAGTGCTGGTCAATGTGGGTAGGTAGGTTGGGTATTTGTCACATGTTGGTGCCGACCCGTTGGGCTGAAGGGCCTCTTCGGCACTGTGATTCTGTGATTCTGATTCTGTGATCGCCCCCTCTCTTGTAGGGCCTTCTACATACTGGCTTAAAAAGCTGTCCTGGATGTATTTTAAGAACTCTGATCCCACTAAACCAATCACACTTTGACCAACCCAGTTAATGTTGGGAAAGTTGAAATCCCACACTACTACTCCCCTATTATTTTTACACTTCTCTGAAATTTGCTTACATATCTGTTCTTCTATTTCTTTCTGACTGTTTGAGGGCCTATAGTACACTCCCAGCAATGTGATTGCTCGTTTTATGTTTTTCAGTTCTAATCATATGGCTTCATTTGAGGAGCCTTCTAAGATGTCATCCCTCCTTAATGCTGTAATTGATTCCTTGATCAATATTGCAATACCCCTCCTATTTTTCCTCCTTCCCTGTCCCTCCTGAAAACCATATATCCTGGAATATTGAACTGCCAATCCTGCCGCTCTCTCATCCATGTCTCTGTGACAGCAATGACATCATACTTCCATGTGTTAATTTGTGTCCTCAACTCATCTGCCTTATTTGTCAGACTCTCCCAAGTCTTCACGCAATTGGTCAGCTACACTCCATTTGCCAAGGCTGTACTAAAGAACCCTGGATTTATAGTAAATTGAACTGCAGCTACAATAACCAGATTCAACCAGTTAGCTAATTAACTACCCACTCCTATAGCTGAGAGTGAGTTTACCTTGCCTAAACTGCAAGAAAGAAAGAACTTAGCCTGCTTACTGATTTACTGTATATTTTCCAGTTACTGCTAATTACAGACTAGATTAGATTTTAAGGAGAAAGTTTAAGAAGAAAATTAACATTTAAAACTCCCCTCTCACCAAACTCCAAGTCTTCACTCAGTTAGTTGACTGCACTCCATTTGCTGTAGGCCGGGATAGCAGTAATGTAATGGGCAGAGAGGGGCAAAAGTTCCTAGAATATGTTGAGGAAAGTTTTCTGCAGCAGGTTGTTTACAATCCAATGAGAAAGTAGACACTGCTGGACTTGGATTTTGGGAATGAAGTATGCCAATTGGATCAAGTGTGAGTAGGCAAAGATTTAGGGGAAAGTGATCATTATATCATATGATTTAGGTTGGCTATGTAAAATGACAAGGCCCAACTTTAATAGGTGCAAATGGGTCTAGTCCAGATCAATTGGAATCAAATGTTGGCAGGCAAAACAGTATCTGAACAATGGGTTTCATTTAGAGAAGAGATAGTTTAGGCACATTCAAAGCATATTCCCATGAAAGGGAAAGGCAGGGCTAACAAATCAAGAGCTCCCTGGGGGACAAAAGAGATAGAGATTAAGATGAAGAGGACAAAGTGTGCTTAAAACAGATGTCCCGTAGACACTACAATCAAGAATGAGGCTGAATATAGAAGCTTGGGAGGGGAAGTGAAAAGGCATCTAAGAGAAGAAAAGAGAGTATAAAAAGAGGCTAATAGCCAATATAAAAGGGAGACAAAAGTCTTCTATAGACATATAAATAGTAAAACGGCGGTAAAAGGAGGAATGGGGCTGATTAGGGACCAAAAAGGGGATTTACACATGGAGGCAGAGGGTATGGCTGAGGTACCAAATGATTACTTTGCATCTGTCTCTATCAAGGAAGAAGATGCTGTGCAGGTCATGGTGAGAAAGGAGGTGATTCAGACTCTTGAGCCGTATAAAATTGATGAGGAGGTATTGGATAGGTTGTCTGTACTTAGAGTTGATAAGGTACCAGCTGAAGGAAGTGCAAGTGGAAATTGTGGAGGCATTAGCCATAGTTTTCCAGTCTTCCTTCGACTCGGGTGGTGCCAGAGGACTAGAGAATTGCAAATGTTGCACCCTTGTTCAAAGTCCAGCAACTACAAGCCAGTCAGTTTACATTTTGTGATGGAGAAACTTCTAGAAATAATAATCTGGGACAGAATTAATAGTCACTTGAACAAATGTGGGTTAATTAAGGAAAGCCAGCATGGATTTGTTAAGGGCAATTAATGTTTAAATAGCTTGCTGGAGATTTTTTGTAGAGGTAACAGAAGGATAATGCTATTGATGTAGTGCTCATGAATTTCCAAAAGGCATTTGATACAGTGCCACACAATAGGCTTATGGACAAAGAAAAATCTCATGGAATAAAAGGGACAGTAGCAACATGGATATGAAACTGACTGAGTGACAGGAAATAGTGAATAGTGGTTAATGGATATTTTTCAGTCTGGAGGAAGGTTTGTAGTGTATTTCCCCAGGGGTTGGTATTGGGACCCTTGCTCTTCCTGACATATATTTTAATAACCTAGACCTTGACGTACAGGGCATAATTTCAAAATTTGAGGATGGTATGAAACTTAGAAGCATTGTGAAAGGTGAGGACTTCAAAACAATATATACAGGTTGGTGGAATGTAGACATATGACAGATGCAATTTAATGCAGAGAAGTGTCACAACAATGGGAAATTGTGACTGAGTGAGATCTATTTATAACTTCACCAGCTGACCATAGAAACCATTGAACTATTTAAAGAGGACCTGTTTTTTTTAAAAGCAAGAAAATATACTGAACAAAAACGGTTGCCATGAGTCACCTGGGGCAGAATTTTGCTGTTGGTGAGCAGGGGGCAGGGCCCACTCGCCGATGCATAAAATGACGCAGGATGATGTCAGGCAGAACTCCCAATGTCATCCTGGCCCATTTAAATTTTCAGGAAGGCGGGCCCGCAGCAAAAGCAGCTGCAGGCCCACCGACCTGTCAATAGCTAATTGAGGCCATTGGCAGGATCAATTATACAATTAAAGGATCTGCCTGTCCAACCTTAAAGTTGGCGGGCAGATCAGGTGCCCTGGCGGCAAATAGAGAAATCACGAAACCCCATCCACCGGTGGGATGAGGTTTCATGCAAGGTTTTGAGAAGTGTAATAACGTTATTATGTAAATTATGAACATGTCCCATCTCATGTGACATTGTCACATGAGGGGGACACGTTAAGGAATTTTTTTTCTATTTTTCATATTTTTCAAAGTGTAAGCGATCTCTCTGAGGCTGCACTTTGCCTCAGGGAGATGTGCACTCTTTCGTGTGCATGTGTGAAAGAGTGCATTCTCGCTTTTGGGGAATCCCCCCCCCAGTACAGGAAGCACATATGCTTCCCGCCGGACGTCACTCTGGGCGGGCCTTAATTGGCCCGCCCATGTAAAATGGCAGTAGGGTCCACTTGTCCAGCGGGGATTGGCTCCCCGTCCACTGGATATTGGGTCAGGTCTGCCCGTCCGACAGGCAGAAAATTCTGCCCCTGATGTCTGGAATTATAAATTGCCCTTTACTGGAAAGTTAGAATTTGGATTGCATTGCTGACATGTTGCTCATGGAATTCCATGCTTGGGGGTATCAATGTCCACTTCAAAAAGGGACTCTTGAATGGAAGGCATTAAAAGTGCAAAGCAATGGACATCAATCAACTGTAATTCTGTCAAGACAATGGGAAGTGCTAACCAGCTAGGTACCCAACAGACATCAAAACCCCTTGTGGAGGATGAAATAACCCCACCTCCTGTTAGTTTCCACTATCATGAAATGTGTCAGTTTCTGAGATGAAAGATCAAAAATGGGATTACTTGTAATGATTACTTACAATAACGACTGCAAGACATGTCAATCAAATTCCTCCTTGGAATACACAGGCAAGAGGTTTAGGAATTGGTTTTGCCAAGCCAGAAAAAGAAAGAGAAAAAATAAAAGTCATCTGGAACCACTGCTAAAGGTAGCAGTAAGGAATCTCTCTCTCTCTCTCTCTCTCTCTCTCTATGAAGCTAAGATTGGCTGCATCAAGGAGCGGTTACCTGAACTTAAAGTAAACCAGCTCATTTCAAATGGATGCAATGTACAACAATCAACTCCTCAAGGAGAAGCAAAGAACTTAATCGTATATTATTTTAACTTTCATTTGGACTTCAGCTTATTTCTTCTGTGATGTGTTTGTGTGTGTGTGTATGTGTGTGTGAGTGTGTCGTTGTGTTTTTTATTATTTTTTCTTGGTTTTAGTAACTAATAAACTTACTCTTTGTTTGACTCAAGAAAGCCTGGTTTGATTAGTTCCTCATTAACTAGTAAATATATTTGGATTGCAAAACGCATTTGTAAAACGCATTTATAGGGAAAGTTTAAAGAACCTTTGTTGCAACCAACTGAGGAGGCTGAATAAAGGAGAGCCAATACATTCCTCCTTGCCATAACAAAATTGGGGGCTCTTATCCAGAATTGTTCCCACAGATTAAGGAAAGAGTCAGAGTCGGGAAAATGAATTGTTTCTTCAAAAACAATATAAAAACTGCAAAGGTTTCTTGGGTCTGTTTTACCAAAGTAAAAAAAATGTTGACATTTGATACCAGAAGAGAGGAAAGTTACTTATGAGGATTTAAAAATTCTGTCCCTCAAAGAGTTAAAATGGATAGTTAGGCAGTTAGAATTAGAATTTCACCCAAAACCCAGAAATTTTAAAATGAGTGGCCAAAAATCTAGAGGTGGAAATTGAGGGCACTGAAGTGGATAAACTAGCAGCAGAGAAATTCAGAATGGAGCAGTGGAACTTGGAACTAGAATTGCAGGAATGGAAGGAAGAGAGTGAATTCCAGGAAAGGTAAAAGGAGAAAAAGAGAGGCAGGAAAGCGAATGGAGAGAAGAGAGAGAATACCAGGAAAGGGAAAGAGAAAAGAAAAGGGAGGTTCAATTAAAACAGCTTGAGCTGAGAAGAGGGGACCCCAGTGTATCCCTTGAAGACATCCCTAGATCAGACTTAAGAACAGAGTTTGCCCATTTAATCCCTAAGTGTGATGAAGCAGAGGTGGACGCCTTCTTTATTTCTTTCAAATGGGCAGTGCAGCAATTAAAGTGGCCAGTCCAATACTGGTCTCTGCTGTTGCAAAGTAAGCTTTCAAGAAAAGCTCATGTTTTACTCCGTCTTGCCTGAGGAAAGTGCCACAGCTATGAGGCAGCAAAAAGGGCTGTTTAAGTGTGTACCAGTTAGTACTGGAGGTGTACTGTCAAAATTCTGTACCCTCAGGATATGGCCTGACCAGATATACCTGGAATTTGAAAGGCTTAAGCAACTTTCTTTCAACCAGTGGGTATGGGCATTGTAATGGAGGTCACCCACTAGAACCTTTGTGAAATAATTCTCCTTGAGGAGTTTAAAAACTCCATACCTTTCCCAATAAGAATGCATATAGAGGAACAGAAAGTAACAGGGGCCAGGCAGGCAGCAATGCTGATGAGTTGATCCACAAACCCTCATCCCAAAAGGAAACCCTTCCCTAGTCACCCCCAACCAATTGAAAAGGAAAGAAGGTGGGAGATTGATAGGAAACTGAGCACCCATGGGAGAGAGGGAACAGCTGGAAAAACAGGGTGCTCTCCTCAGGCCAGAAAATATGGTGCTGAGAAGAAAAGCGAGGTCAGGAAGCCTGTGTGTTTTAACTGCCGAAAGGTAGGGCACCTCCATGCTGAATGCCACAGGTTATGGGAAAAACCTGTGGGATTTATCAGGGCACATAAACTCCGCGCATAGAATGGGAGTCAGTCAGGGGCCATAGCAGACCTGGCTATGCCTTTGACAGTGGAGGCAAATCCATGTAGACGCATTACTGAGAATTCAGGTGCGTTTAAACAAATCCCTGAGAGTTACAAGGACTTTGTATCAAAAGGAAGAGTGGCCATATTTCCACAGGGTGAGGCAAGTAAGCCTATAGTAATACTGAGAGATACACGGGCCAGTTAAACTGTACAGCTGGGAAAAGGCATGACCTTTCCATAAGAGTGTAGTAAGTGGCAAGGTATCGGTAAAGGATATTGAGGAAGGGCACATGCCCATTCTCATATACCAGGTTGTTAAGGCACAGCAGATGATACATGCTGAGCTATTCAAATCCCAGAGGGATGCTTGAAATATTTGTCATAACTGTTTTGCAATTTGTATTTTTATTTTGAGATGTGTATCTTGAATTCAGCAATAATAAGTCCACCAAGGCTTAGAGGTTTTTTTACAAAACTAAATTAAACATTTATTAATAGAAGAAAAGATTTTATACACATACACAAGTCTATAAATTACTATAATAACTCCTAACTCCCCTAATTAATCTGGCTCCCAGTTACACCCCCATTAAGGCAACGGTAAAAGCAATTAAATTTCAAGAGACCCAGGCAAAGCATACAATTATTTATTAGCTTCAGTTACTGTAGACAGCAACTTGATACCTAGAGGCTGGAGGCTTTTCACGCTTGTTAGATCTTAGAATTCCTTTCTCCTTACACATAACCTCATTTCCTTTATATATGTTTCTACCTTTTTAATGTAAATTCCATTGTTCCAATATGCCTATACAACTTTACTTTTTCTATAATATAAATCTTCCATAGCACTCATATTATCAGTAATCTTTTGGAAAAATAAACATACTTTTTTGACTTAGCTTCATATGGCTAGGTGTAATGTCTTATCATCACTTTGAAATTCAAACTACTCTGGTTTATCTAAAAATGCAAATATTTGTCATACCTCACATTCTGAAACTTCAGCCATGTTTAAGTATTTAGCATTTCAAATCTTGCTTCCCTTCTGATAACTCAAAAGCTCCAGATTAGCTGTCTCTAATTCAATTAAGTCCACCACACACACACATAAACACAGAGAAACTAATCCAAACCCCACTATTAACCTACCGTTACAATAAATCACAATAATGTTATAAAAATTATTATATTTTCATGACACCCCCTCCTTATTTGAAAATGAACCATCATAATTTAAAAAGACAACTTCATTTTCTTATCCCATTTTACGTTACCTCCTATACTTATCTGTATACTCACATTACTAAATTACCAGACACACGCATTAACATAACAATATAGATACAAATCCTTCATATCAACAAAAATCATTCCAGTCCAGAGTTCACATTTCTACATGTCTATTTTTTTTCTTTCAGCTTAAAACTCTTGACAATGCATCTGCAATTAAGATTTTCTCATTCAGTCACATGTATAATCTGTAGATTAAATGGTTGCAGTAATAGACTCCATCTGAATAGCCTTGCACTCCTGTCTCAAAACTTGTCCAGAAACTTTAAAGGATTGTGGACTGTATAAACAATTGTTTCTGATGAATTGTTTGCAACATAAATCTCAAAATGCTGCAATGCTAACACCAGACCTAGAGTCTCCTTTTTGATTGCTGAATATCTTCTCTGTTGTACATTCAACTTCTGTGAAAAATACCTAATCAGTTTCTCAAGTCCAGTGTCACTTTTTTGTAACAATACAGTCCCAATGCCTATATTGCTTGCTTCAACGGCCAACTTAAATTGTTTGGCATAATTGGGTACTGCCAAAACTGGTGTCTTAGTCCAAGCAATTTTCAAACTGTCAAATGCCTTCTGACAGACCGTTCATTGAAAACTTCCTGTTCTTTTTTAATAGTTCAGTCAATGGAGCAACCACACTGCTAAAATTTGCTACAAATTTCCAATAAAACCCACTCATGCCCAGAAATCTCGAAACACTTCAATTTGTTGTGGCACAGGGAAATCCACAATAGCCTTGACTTTCACATCTCTTGGAGCCACCTTACCATGTGCAATGGTATGGCCTAGATATGTAACTTGCGCTTTTGAAAATTCATTTTTAGCCAAGTTCATCACCAAATTAGCTTCTTGTAATCGACTAAGTAATTCTTCCAGGTGTTGTAAATGCTTCTCCAATGTTTGACTGAAAACTATCAAATCGTCAATATAAACAGCACAATTGCTCAGCCCTGTAATTACTTTGTCAGTCTTTGAAATGTTCCAGGTGCATTTTTCATACCAAATGGCATGACTTTGAACTGATATAGTCTCTCTGATATCAGAAAAGCCATTATCTCCTTTGCTGTCTCTGATAACGGTACTTGCCAATATCCTCTTAGCAAGTCAATCTTTGTGATAAATTTTGATTGTCCCACTTTCTCAATTCAATCTTCCAAGCGTGGTATAGGGTATGAATCTGCTTTTGTCACCACATTCACCTTTCGATACTCCACATGCAGTCTATGTTCTATCCGGTTTCGGTACCAGCACAATAGGCGAACTCCAGTCACTGCAACTAGACTCAATGATATCATTTTGAAGCATGAATTCAATTTCTTTCTGTACTTGTGAAACTATGCTGGATTTAATCTATAAGGATGTTGCCTCATCGCAGATGAAACTTTTATACACATATCATGCATAGCTAAATTTTTTCCTTCCCAGCTTATTCCCACAAATAGCTTTGTGTATGAGTGCAATAGCTTCTCCAAATCACTTTGACACTTATCTGGAAGGGAACTCAATGTATCCCCTCATTACCCAATTTGATCAAGGGAAAGTCAAATTCAGGATCCTGCATTTCTACTTCTTTCTCATTACTTAGTACCAGTTAACGCTTCCTTTTGGTCCCCTCCCCTGTCAAGGTACTTTTTAAGCATATTTACATGACATACCCTCTGCTTCTTTCTTCTATCTGGAGTATTTATTAAATAATTTATTTCCCTTAACTCCTTTTTAATCCTGTAATGTCCACTATACCTTGCCTTTAATGAGTCACTCAGTACTGGTAACAGAACTAACACTTTTTCTCCAGCAACAAAATTCCAAGCTGTAGCTTTCCTGTCTGCTTTCACTTTCATCGCTTGCTTTGATATCTTTAAATATTCCCTAACCAACTAACATGATCTGTCCAATCTTTCTCTGAAGATTGATACATAATCCAGGAGAGTAGTTTCTGAATTTTGAACCACCAATTTCTCATTAATCAATTTCAGAAGTCACCTTACCTCATGACCATAAACTATTTTGAAAAGACCAAAACCAGTTGATACATTAGGAGCATCCATAATACCAAATAAAAAGAATGTAACTTCCTTATCTTAATCCTGTGGATAATCCTGACTATACACCCTCATCATAGTTTTTAAAGCTTGATGCCATCCTTCAAAAGTCCTTGTGACTCAGGATGGTAAGCTGCTTAAATTGCTTTATCCCCAAACCGTTCATTACTTCTTTAAACAGCTGTGACATGAAATTTGAACCCTAATCTTATTGTATTTCTTTAGGTAAACCATAACTTGTAAAATAGTTAGTCAACTCTTCCACAATTCTCTATTTTGTAATATTTCTCAAAGATATCATTTCAGGAAACCTTGCAGACACATCCATTATTGTCACTAAATACTGATTTCCACTTTTAGTCTTAGGGAGGAGTCCAACACAATCAATCATGAAAAGGTTCTTCATATGCTGGAATTGGAATTAAAGATGCTGGTGGTTCCATTATTACCTGAAATGTTTTACAGAATTTGACTACATCTCTATGCAATCCAGACCAATAAAATTGTTTTTGTATTTTTGCCTGTGTCTCCCTAATTTCTAAATGTCCCCTCATTTGAATTTCATGAAGCATTCTTAGAATCTCATATCTGTATTCAAATTGTATAATGATCTGATGCACTTCCCTCCAGCTTTCATTTATGGAACATGATAAGGCCACCATTTTCTAATTAAAACATTACCCTTAAGGTAATAATGTTCTGGAATACATTCTGCCTCTGTTTCTGAGTAAGCTGTTTGATATAACTGTCATATTTTAATATCCTTTTTCTGTAACTCTACCAACTGCCTTGAGCTAAATACCTCAGCTGCATTACCCTCTATTCTTTCTTCCTGAGCAATCTTATCAAAAACAAGGTCAGCTAATTGAACTTCCACCCCTTTTCCCTGCCTCTTAGTTCCTGTTTCAACCTGTGAGCCTGTGATCTTATTATCACACAATCTGGAAACAATCCAGGATGCTCTCTCTGCAACACCTCTGTTGAAAATAGTTTCCTGTGAATTCCCATCTACTCCTTCACTTCCCTGACTACCCACCTTCTTTTCACCTTCCCACTTTCTATCCTTCTCTGATTTAAAAGGGTGACAAAAGAAAGGTTTAGCTCTGTGAACTAACTCATAATCATCAGCTGTCTCTGCTGTTTGTCTTATTGCTTCAACCCTCTGTTCTTCCACATGAGTTCTCACTACTGAAGGAATTGAATCTTTTTAAATGCTTCCAAAAGAATTACTTCTCTAAGAGTTGCATATGTCATCTCTATCTTTTATGTCCATATCCACCAATCAAAATTTCTTTGTTTTACTCCCTCAAACTCAATATAGGTTTGCCCACGCATCATATTCCTAAATTTCTGCCTGTATGCCTCAGGAACTGACTAATATGCTTCAAAATAGCCTTTTTAAATTTATCATCATTCACTAACATTTCTTCTGACGGTGAAGCATAAACTTTGTGTGCTCTACCCACCAACCTATACTGCAACAACAATGTCCATGTTTCCTCTGGCCATTTCATCTGTGTAGTTATCTTCTCAAATGAAAAAAAAATGCTTCAACATCTCTTTCCTCAAACTTTGGAAAAGCTTGTACAAATTTAAGCATCTCTTCACTGAGCTCTGATCTGGAAATAAGTCCTTTCTCACCTTCTGGTGTCTCTTTGTTAACTACCAGCACTTTAAGCTGGAATTCTCTCTCATGCTCTTTGTCACTTCCCTCTTTTTCTAACCCCACCATTTCTAATTCCCTTTCCTGTTTTCTTTCTCTCTCCTGCCTTTCTGCTTGTTCCCTTTGGAATGCTCATTCTTTTTCTTTTTCTGCTGCCTTTAGTTCCAATTTTTTTCATTTGCAACTGAATTTGTGCCCATTCCAATGACCCATCCCTTGGAGAAATTGGTCTCTTGTGTATTCTTTTCAATTGCAAATGCTGTGCTATACCTTCAATTAAGGCTGATTTTCTTACCCCTGCAAGTAATCCTAATTGTAACTTATCTGCCAATTCCAATAACTTAGCTTTATTTTCCTTTTATAAAGCAACTATAGTTATAACATCAACTCCCAGACAAGCCTTAGCAACTGCCAAAGCCATATTGCAGTCTTACCACTTAAAAAAATTAAAAAATACCTCACACCAACTCCTTAATTCAAAGTGCTTCTCGTACTCATAACCTTAAGATTCACTTACTTCAAACCAATCAAGGAATTTCAAATATATCCCACGAGGAGCCCTCAATTTTGTTATAGCACAGTGAATGATACATGCTGAGCTGCTCAAATCCCAGATGGAAACTTGAAGCAGCTGCCACAACTGTTTTGCAATTTGTATTTTTATTTCAAGATGCGTGCCTTGAATTCAGTAGTAATAAGTCCACCAAGGCTTAGAGGTTTTTTATAGAACTAAATTACACATTTATTAATAGAAGAAAAAAATTAAGTACATACATAGGTCTACAAATTACTATTATAATAACTCCTAACTCCCTTAATTAATCTGATTTTTTGAATCTAATGGGACCTTCTCCAAATCTAGGGAATTTTGGAAAATTAAAACCAACACATCAACATCTCACTAGCCAAATTTTTTAAGACCCTAGGGTGAGGCCTGTCAGGACCAGAGACTTGTCAGCCTGTAGCTCCAACAATTTGCTCAGTACCATTTTCCTGGTGATTGTAATTTTCTTGAGTCCCTTCCTCCCTTCCATTTCCTGTTTTCCAGCTATTTCTGGGATGTTACTTGTAACCTCTGTAGTGAAGACTGATTCAAAATACCTGTTCAATTCATCTGCCATCTCCTTATTTTCCATTATTAATTCCCCAGACTCATTTTCTATAGGAACAATGCTCACTTTGTTTACTCTTTTCTCTTTAATTATAGAAATTCTTATTATCTGTCTTTGGATTTCTAGCTAGCTTTCCGCCATACTCTAATTTTTTTCCTCCTTATTAACGTTTTAGCTATTCTTTGCTGTTTCTTATTTGGGTCTAATCTTCTGACCGGCCACCAATCTTTGCACAATTATATGCTTTTTCTTTAAGTTTGGTACTATCTTTACTTTTTTTAGTTAACCACTGATGGTGGGTCCTCCCCTTAGAATTTTTCTTCCATGTTGGAATGTATCTATCCAGTGTATTCTGAAATATCCCTTAAAATGTCTGCCACTGCATCTCTATTGACCTATCCCTTAACATAATTTGCCGAAGGGGCTGAATAAAGGGAAGCCAGTTTACTCCTCCTTACCTGGTTGTAACGGGAATGTGAAACAATTCATTTTAGTAGGAAGAACATGGAGGGACAATATAAAATAAAAGGTACAATTCTAAAGTGGGTGCAGGAGCAGAGGCACCTGAGTGTACATGTGCATAAATCATTGAAGGTGTCAGGACGGTTTGTGAGAGTGGTTAATAAAGCTAACAGCACCCTAGGTTTTATTAATAGGGGCAGAGTATAAAAGCATGGAAGATTGTTAAACTTGTAAAGGTCCAGCCTCAACTGGAGTTTGGTTTTGGTTCTGGATGCCACTTTAGGAAGTATGCGAAGGCATTCGAGATGGTGCAGAAAAGATTCACGAAAATTGTTCCTAGGGATGAGGAACTCCAGTTATGTAGATAGGTTGGAAAAGTTGGAACTGTTTTTGTTGGAGAAAAAAAGGTTGGAAGGAAATTTGATAGTGGTATTCAAAATCGTGAGGGATCTGGACAGAAGAGATAGGGAAAATATGTTCCTGTTGGTGGAAGGATTGAAAACTAAAGAGCACAGGTTTAAGTTAATTGGCAAAAGAAACAATGGCGACATGAGGAAAAGGTTTTTCACGCAGTGAGTGGTTATAATCTGGAACGCACTGCTTGAGAGTGTGGTGGCAGCGGATTCAATTAAGGTTTTCAAGAGGGAATTGGATTGCTATTTGAAAAGGAAGAATGTGCAGGGGTATGTGGAGAAGGCAGGGGAGTGACACTAGATAAATTATCCCTATGGAGAGCTGGCGCAGAGAGAAAACAGGAAACCATAGGCCATTCAGCTTGATATCATTGGTAGGGAAGTGAATGATGTAGGTAGGTGAACGCACACCTTTCCTTTTACACTCTAATTCCACTGTAGAATCTGAACCCATCCAGAAGATGTAAAGTGATCAAGGCTGACAACTCAGTACAACTCAGTATTCTTTTAACTGTTTTTGTATCACTGATAACATGCAAACATCCTTTCAATTTCAATCATACTCATAAACACTGTTCCCTTTTACTCATCTTAATTTCGAACAGGACTCACCCTACCAATCAGTAAAGTATGTTCCCATCTGTGCGGATGATCAAACCTACCAGTGATTATCTTTGCAAGTTGCTCCCTTGTCTATAACACATGGTTCTTATAGTGCAAAGAAATTACACCCTTGAAAATGATTGACACAAACTATCCCTCTCCATACCCCCATTTGATTATACATCTTGAATCTTATATCAATTCTACGTCCTGTGTTCCTGAATAGCCTGCATATATAAGGTGTTTCAATGGGGAATACTCTGGTCCTATAAGCATCATCAGATTGGTGAATGGGTTTTGCCCGATGAAGCAGTTTTTTGGAATTAGCATTTCCAAGGGATGTGGAACCACAGCCTTTTGCTTGTAAGTTCTATTTACAGCTTGGCTACAGAGTCCAATGGTCCAGACAATCATTTAAATCTGAACAAGTAATTGATCGGTCTAATTGCATCAGCTTTCTCCGAAGTCACTTCACCATGTCTGTGTCTGTCTTATCGTACCTGTGGAAGATAATGCACAAACCGTGCTAATGTCTCACAGCAGAGCCTGGCCTCCAATCGTCTTTGATTCCCCCAGCCATTGGATCAAGACCCTGCTCTGCTGAGACTGTGTGGTTGTGGGTATGCAATGACCACCCCTGACCCCATGTTAAAATTAACCATACATGGGAATTTTCCACTCATCAACTTGAGTTTTGGGACCTGGAATGTCAGAACCCTCATGGACAACCTCAACAGTGACAGACCTGAGGGCTGCACCACCATCATAACTCGGGAACTCAGATGCCTCAACATTGGCATTGGCCACTTTGAGTGAGACACATTATCCAGGAAAAGACCAACTGAAGGAGCAAGATGACAGATACACCTTTCCCTGAAGAGGAATGATGCCTCCACTGGTGGAAATGATCTTGTCTGGTGTCTCAGCAGCTCCCCTTGTGGGATAAGCCATGCCTCATGTCTGCCTGGCTCACTCTAATGAGGAATCAGCATGCCTCTGTCAACAGTGCATATGTTCCTACACCTGGGGTAACATATGAGGCCAAGGAGGGATTCTGTACTGAACTTAAGCAATATCTAGCTCAAGTACCAGCAGGTGACAAACTGATCTTTCTCAGAGATTTCAATGCCAGAATTGGGAAAGACATGAATCTCTGAAAGGGTGAGATAGGTAAGGAAGGAGGCGGGAAAGTAAACTCCAATCGAGCCATCCTCCTGATAAAATGTCCCAAGAACATGACCTTGTCATGACCAGCACCCTGTTCAGCCAGCGAAATGAGCACAAAGTGACACCAAAGGCCCAAACACTAACACCAGTTCGACTATGTCATCGTTCAAGCAAGGGGCTGCAGAGATGTACACATCACTCACGCTATAACAGGTGATGATGACTGCTGGACCAATCACCACCTTTTCCGATTGACCATCTCCATCAGCCTGGCCCCCAAACAGCGGAGGCAACAGGAGCAATGTCGCAAGAAAATTAACAACAAAGGCCTCAAGGATCCCTCCAATGCAGTCTTTCTCAATCAGCAGCTCACTGCCAACCTCTCAATCTCCAGTCACCAGGAGATACAATGTGGCCATAGTGCCTGGTCAACCCTAAAGTCCACCGTAATAAGAACCTGTGAATAGGTTCTTGGCTTCTCTACCAGGAAACATTGTGATTGGTTTAATGAAAATTACCAAGAGATACAGGATCTAATCAAGCATAAGCGCAAAGCCTTCATGCATTGGAAACTTTACCATACCGCAAGTGAAAAGCAACAGTCCTACAGGTGGTTGAAGGCAGTGATACAGGATAAAACCCGCAACATGAAGGACAAATGCTGAGTAGAAAGAGCGCAGGAGATCCAAAAACTCATGGAAACCAACACTAAATGTGGTTTCTTTAACGCTGTCAGGAGGATCTGTGGCCTAAACACACAAGAGCCCATCCTGCTGAGAGCCAAGTTCTGAGCGGAGCTCATCAAGGACAGGGAAGCAGTCAGTGCTCACTGGAGAGAACATTTTGCAGAACTCCTCAACTGAGATTCTGTCTTCGACTTGAATATCCTCAACTCCATTCCTCAATACCCCATCCAGCTCAGTCACGGTGCTACCCCAGTCCTAAATGAAGTCAAAAAGCCACTTGACGGCTGAAAAACAAAAATGCCACTGAAGCAGATGGAATCCCTGCCAAATTCTGAAACTTAGCAGAGACACACTCATGGCACAGGTGCACAACCTCATATCCTTCACCTGAGAAGAGGAACGCATGTCAAGGATCTCAGGGACGTTCTGACCATGACTATATTCAAGTGGGGAGTCAAGTCTGATTACAGTAACTACAGAGGAGTCTCCCTGCAGTCTGGCACAGGGAAGACCAATGCAAGGATCCTCCTCATTGCCTCCTCCCAGTGGCTGAAGAGCTCCTTCCAGAGTCACAGTACGGTTTTTGGCATTTGAGAGGCACAGACATGATCTTCATTGCGTGGCAAACCCAAGAAAAATGTAAAGAACAGTGCCAACTACATTACCTTTTACAACCTCACAATAAGTTTTGATTCTGTCAACTATGAAGGCTTATGGAGTCTCCTCCACAAATTTGGCTGCCTTCAGAAATTTGGCACCATCCTCAGCCTACTCCATGGTGACATGCAAGCCATGATCCTCACCAACAGAACCACCACAGACCCTACCTTAGCGAAGATTGGGGTCAACAAGTTGGTGTCGTTGCACCAACCCTCTTCTTCATTTTTATTATTACAGTACAACACCTCACCTCCAGAAAATTATCCACAGGCTTGGGGGTAATCTGCAGAACAGACAGGAATTGCTTCAATCTACACTGCCTTCAATCCAAAACCAAAATCATTCCCACCTCAATCATTGAGCTCTAGTTTGCAAATGACACTTGCATGTTCACTCACTCAGAAACTGAGCTCCAGGTTATTGTTGACTCCTTCTCTGAAACACATGGAAAAATAGGCATTTCACTCAACATGTGAAAAACTTAGGTCCTCTTCCAGCCAGTGTCCATAGCAAAACACCCCCCCACCCCCCGCCCCCTGTTGATTAAGAACAATAGTAGATCCTGGAAAATGTGGATCATTTTCTGTAACTTGGGACCCTTCTCTCAACGAAGGCAGACATAGACGTGAAATTCATCATTGCCTTCAATGTACCAGCTCAGACCTCAGCTGGCTGAGGAAAAGAGTGTTTGTGGACCAGGGTCTCAAACCACTAAGGTCATGGTTTACTAGGCAGCAGTGATACCCGCGCTTCTATATGCTTCGGAGCAAACTACAGTAGGCACCTCAAAGCACTGGAGCAGTACCACCAGCAGTGGCTTTGTAAGGTCCTCCAAATCCAGTGGCAAGAAATGCAATCCAACAACAGCGTCCTCTCACAAGCTAACATGCCAGCATTGAGGCATTAATCACTCAAATCCAGCTCCGCTGGGTGGCTTATGTCACGTGTTGGCCTGACACCAGACTCCAGAAGAAACTGATCTACTCAGACTATCAGTATATAAATAATCCCATTGCATGGCAATCACCTTGTTAAAGACAATTGCTAGTTAAACAGGTGATAGGCATTGATTATCCCATCTAAATAAAATGAAAAGAAACTGCTGGAAAATTTTATGTGGAAACTACTTGGAAGTCAGTAGTACTGAGGAGTTGTCTTGAAAATAAACCATCTTGAACCTAAAGACCAGTCTGGATTAATTCTTCCACCACAACCTCTTCTTGTGAGTAACATGGTAGCAGAGGATGAACTTTAAGCTTTGCTGATTGATTGCTGTATATGAAGATTTTTGTCTTAATTCTCTAAAGGAAAAGAAGTGTACTGCTGCTGACAATTTAAGTTATGGAATGGTGGAAGGAAGGTGTAAAATCACAAGCTTTGATTATCCAGCAATTTTTTCTGACTCTGAACCTGATCAGCAATGGAAGGCTGAAGTTAAAATGTGGACCCAGGTTACCTCCAATCTCCGGAAGAAGCAAGTGTTATCATTACCAGCCAAACATAAGATAAGGAGTAAGGTATTTTCAGAGTGGAAAGTGGATGATTTGGATCATCAAGGGGGATTGAACCTTCTGTTACAATTTTTGGATAAGTTTTACAAAAAGGATGAGTTATTGGAAGCGTGTGAAGCTTGGATGATCTTTGATAGGTTTAGGAAATCAGATGATAAGTCCATGGAATATCATGGATTTTAATAAATGGTACAGGAGACTACGGAGCTTTGAACTTGAAATTCCGGAATCGGTATTGGCATTTAAATTACTGGACTGTGCTCGCATTTCTCATGTTGATATTCTTTTACTACTAAAGGGGTTCAATTCCAGGGGAAAGAACCCCTCCCAGATCAATTTGCTGCTGCTCTGAAAATATTTCTAGGGAAACAGTCGTTCCCTGCCACTTTCTTAGCAAATGTGAACCACTATGCTGTAAAACAAAGGATAGGGGATGCAATGGTGGCTGAATTTCATGGCCGACCAAATATTAGATGAAGATTCCGATACAAAGATGGGGTTAATGACAAGAGATCTGAAAAGTCTCATAACCCTAGCCTATTTGAGATTTGGGACAAAAGGCGTGCCTGGGATGGTGACCATAGATGTTGAAACCCAAAAATGCACAGGGAATGATTAATCTGTGTTTTCAGTGTGATCCCCAGTACCATTACACGATGCACTACCCACACCCAGAGAAGAAATTGTGTTTTTTAAGTGACCCATGAGGTGGATTCATCTGAAACTGAGAGTGATGATGGTGACTGCCATGATGGAATTGTATTGATCAGAGTTTGAATCCAGTGATGAGTATCTCGATGGTAGATCCCTTCAACTGTGCAGTTCTGGACAGTCGTTGCACTTCTACAGTGTGTGGCATGGACTGGCTTGACTGCTATCTGGAGTTTCTCGATTAGGCAGACGAGTGGAAGGTCAAGAAGTATGAAAGCTCTACCTGCTTCAGGTTCGGAGATGACAATAAATTAACATCCTCCAAACGGGTGGTCCACCATTGTAAGATAGCAAGGATCAATCTATCAGTTCTGATGTGATTTCTAGTGAGATACCACTATTGTTGAGTTGATCTGCGATGAAGAAGGCTCAGATGATGCTAGATATGAAGAATGATAGAGCAGTCATGTTTGGGGAAATAAATGTGGGGATCGACATTTTACTCAGTCAAGCCATTACTGCTTGCTACTAAGGAAGCCAGAAATTTCTCATCAAAGTTCATGACATTTTGTTAACTGCTGAGAATAAGAATTTGGTGGAGAAAAAGAAGATCATTTGGAAATTACATAGACAATTTGCAAATCCGGTGCCACAGAAACTGAAGACTCTACTTCGAGATCCGGGAGTGGTCGATAAAGGATATGATGACCTCATTGAACAAATCACTGCTCAGTGTAAAATTTGCCTTACAAATCGCAAGACACCATTGGATCCTGTTGTGAGCTTGCCACTAGCTAGGGAGTTTGATGATGCAGTGGCAATGGACTTGAAAGTTTGGGACAAGGATAGGGGTATATTTTACTACACTTCATAGATCTAGCAACCAGATTTAGCGTATCGACTGCGATGCATAGTAAAGACAAAAGGACCATTGTCAATAAGGTAATGGAGAAATGGGTAGGAACAGAATTAGGAACACCAATGAAGTTCCTCACAGGTAATGGTGGGGAATTCGCCAGTGATGAATTTCGAGATGTGTGTGAAAATTTAAACATCATAGTTATGCACACTGCAGCTGAGAGCCCGTTTAGTAATGGTCTTTGTGAAAGAAACCATGCAGTAATAGAAGACATGTTACATACAATCTGGTTGATCAGCCAATATTTTAAATTGCAAATTGCATGGGTGGTGCACGCAAAGAACTCTCTGCAAATGGTTGAGGGTACAGTCCGTACCAGTTGGTGTATGGAAGAAATCCAAAGTTGCCGTTGGTGTTATTGGATGCTCCCCCTGCTCTAGAAGGGACTAGCATTAGCTTCACTTTTTCTGCACATCTGAATGCTTTACATGCGCACAGAAAAGCTTTAATTGAAGCTGAAGTTTTGGAAAAAATTCGGTGAGCCCTATGGCACCACATAAGATCCACATAAGATCATCAGGAATAGAGTTTAGACAAGGAGACATGGTATATTATAAAAGGGAAGGCCAGAAAGAGTGGAAAGGACCTGGCAAGGTAATAGGGAGTAATGGGAAAGTAGTAAGTGTGCAACACAGCAATCAAACTTTTAGGGTACATTCTTCGCGATTTAATTGGTACTGACTATATAAAAAAAATATATACACACACTGGGTAGTTATGAGGAGCAGATGATGGCAGATACAGGCTTGACTGACAATGAACAAATGCCATATATGGATTGTGAACAGGGTTCTGCTCGCCTGGGAGAACAATCATGTAGTAGCAGTCCAGAAAGGGAGAGGAATGTGAGTAGACGCCGTAGCTTAACAAGGAAGACCAGAGAGCAAGCTAGCAATCTTAATAGAAGTAGAATTCCTTATGACTGGGAGATTCTAGTAGCTGCTAATAAACTGGAAAATAAGCTGAAAAAGGAAGTCAAATGGAAAGAGTTAGAAAGTTGGAAGGAATTTGGGGTATACCCTGAAATACCTGACAGAGGACAGCCAGCTTTATCTCATAGATGGATTTGTACAGAAAAGATACTCCTAGATGGTACATATAAGGCCAAAGCAGGATTAGTAGCACGAGACTTTGAAGAGAGACTAGGAGATCAGGATGTCAGAGTGGACTCGCCTATTGCCGGGCAACTGAGTTTGAAGATTTTATAGCGATTTTGGCATCCTATTCCTGGGAGTGCAAATCAATTGATATAAAGGCTGCATTGTTACAGGGGAAGAAGTTTCAAAGAGAAGTTTTTTTTTTGAAAACACCCACAGAAGCCAGGGATGTAGAAGGAAAGCTATGGAAATTGAAGAAGTGTGTTTATGGGTTGAATGATGCATCAAGAGTTTGGTATTTTTCTATGAGGTGCGTCCTGTTGAAAACATGTTGCAGCCAGTTAAAGGCAGACCCTGCGAGGTTCTACTGGTACCATAAGGAGAAACTAGCTGGAATCTTTATCATGAATGTTGATGATTTTCTGGTGGGGAAGCTCTGTGGAATTTGCACTATCGGTAATCGAGAAGATAAAGAAGGAATTCTAGGTCAGAAGTCAGGCTTCAGGGGCCTTTAAATACATTGGCTTACACATTAAGCAGAGTAAGTTAGGAATCACATTGGATCAGCAATCTTGTCTAGAAAATGTTAATCATATCCCAATAACTCAGGTTAGATCCTCACAAAGAGGATCCTGCTACCAAGGAAGAAACGGAACAGTTGAGAAATTTGGTTGTGCACTCATTTGTTTGAACTGGTTGTGCACTCAGACTAGGCCTGACGCTGGTTATGATGTATTGGAGCCAAGTACCATGATGAAACATTCTACAGTTGAGCAAGTTCTGAGAGCAAATAAAACACTTAATAAAAAAAAAATAAACTCTGAGAGATGTGTGCTCAAGTTTCCAGCCTTGGGTGATCCAGAAGATATGAGGTTGGTCATTTTTATCGATGCTTCACATGCCAGTCTTCCAGATGGGTATTCTAGCACAGCAGAGTTTATCATATTCTTGGTGGGAATGAATGATAACTGTTGCCCGCTGGCTTGGGAGGCCAAGAAAATAAGAGATAGTGAAAAATAACTTAGCTGCTGAAACGCTGGCCTTGGTAGAAGCATTAGATATGGGGGTTTACTTATCCAATATACTGACAGAAATATTATATAAGGGGAAATGTGAGTTAAGTTTGCCCATAGAACGTTAAGTTGATAGCCAGTCTCTTTGGGACAATGTTCGTTCTACAAAGAGTTTTACTGAAAAGAGGCAAGAATAGACCTAGCCAGCATAAAAGAAATTTTGGAGAGAAGAGAGATCAATAAGATACAATGGGTTGACACAAGTCACCAACTATCAGACTGTTTCACAAAAAGAAGATCCTACTCTAAGAAATGATTAAATGTATTGGAAGGGCGGTGTCTTATGTCATTACGATGCAATGAAAGAAAGGAAATACGGGAACTATATAGATGTGG
The DNA here is from genome assembly GCF_017639515.1 of Carcharodon carcharias. Lineage (NCBI taxonomy): Eukaryota > Metazoa > Chordata > Chondrichthyes > Lamniformes > Lamnidae > Carcharodon > Carcharodon carcharias. The sequence goes on from NC_054486.1 coordinate 51,540,141, forward strand.
AAATGTGTGACATTATTTCCTTCTGTTTGTTTAAAAAAATGTTCTTTAAGTTTTTTTCAAAGTTTTTTAATTTTAAAAAGAAAAGAGGGCAATCTGTCAATGCATAAATAATCACAGTGCATGGCAACCACCTTGTTAAAGACAATTCTAGTTAAACAGGTGATGGGCATTGATTATCCCATCTAAACAGAATAAAAAGAAACAGCTGAAACACTTTGGGCTGGATTTTACCTTTGGCAAGCAGGGGCGGGGCCCCTCTTACCGATGTGTAAAATGACATACGGTGATGTCGGGCAGAACTCCAGATATCACCGCTCCCAATTTAAATTTTCAGGAAGGCGGGGGCGCAGCAAAATCAGCTGCGTGCCTGCCAACCTGTCAGTGGTCAATTGAGGCTATTGACAGAGCAATTAAAGTAATCAGTGGACCTGCCCGTCCAACCTTAAGGTTGGTGGGCAGGCCAGGAGCCCCAGCAGGAAGTAGAAAAAACATGAAACTTCATCCAAAGGCAGGATGAGGTTTCATGTAGGGTTTTAAAAATTTCAATAAACCTTTTTTAGAAATTATGAACATGTCCCAACTCATGTGACATTGTCACACGAGGGGACAAGTAAAGGAAATTTTTTTTTCTATTTTTAGTATTTTTCAAAGAGGCAATCTCCCTGAGGCAGCACTTAGCCTCAGAGAAATGAATGCACTCTTTCATGCGCGAAAGAGCACACTCGATTTTAGGCATTCCCACCACCACCGCACCCCCCCCCCCACCCCCCCCCCCACCGCACCCCCTCCCCCCCCCCAACCCGGCCCGCACAGGGAGTGCATAGTGCTTCCCTGCGGATGTCACGCTGGGCAGGCCTTAATTGGCCCGCCCACGTAAAAAGGTGCCATGCCTCCGATCGGGCACTGATCAGAAGCTCGCCCGCCCATCAACATCCCCCATACGACGGGGGGAAAATTCAATCCTTTTTGTGGAAGCTACTTGGAAGTCAGTAGCGCTGAGGAGTTGTCTTGAAAATAAACCAGCTTGAACCAAAAAACCAGCTTGGATTAATTCTTCCACTACAACCTCTTATTGTGAATAATAGAGACTCCCAGGAGGACAGCGGCAATGCTTTCAGGATGCCCTCAAAGCAACTCTGAAGAGGTCAAACATCCCCACTGTCTCATGGGAGTCCCTGGTTTGTGACTGACCAAAATGGGGAAGGTTCATTCGGGAAGGCATTGAACACGTTGAGAGACTTCATAGGCAACATGCAGAGGCAAAGTTGAGGTGTTGGACAGAGCACACAACCTCCAAACAACTAATTTAAGCACCACCTGCCCAGAGTCTGCAGATTGCATATTGGACTTATCAGCCACCTCAGAACCATCAGAAATAGCATGGAAGCAAGTCAACCTCAATCCCAAGGAACTGCCTCGGGAGAAGTCTCTGAATAATTTCATTTATGCTACCATCTTGTGTTTTTTTTTAAGTTCAGTCAAAAGTCTCATTTGTTCCTGGGATATGAAACTTGGACATTTCTGACAATTGTCCATTTACAAACTGCCTTTGCAGTACAGTTGCTTGACCTTTAATGTCGGCTCCTGTTTGGGTTAAATACATTCTTGCTGAAGGGCTAGCTATGGTGGGCAAGAATGTGGTGAAATGTGAAATCATCCACTTTGATAGGAAAAATAGAAAAATGGAAAATTATTAAACAATGAGAGACTCCAAGATATTGATATTCAGAAGAATCTGGTTGTTCTTGTACATGAATCACAAACATGCAAGTACACTAAGTAATTAGGGGAGTAAATGTTTGATTGCATTTATTGGAAAGGGAAAGGATGTTGGAGATCATATCTGGAGAGCTGTGTATAGTTTGTTCTCCTTACCTACGAAGCATGCAGCAAGACTAGGACAACATCCAGTCTTGGCCTGATTGCCTGGCACTTATGTGTCATTTATGAGTATCTCCAACAAAGGAAAATCTAACCATCTCCTCTCAACATTCGATGGTAGTCACCATTGAACAGAAACTTAACTGCTCGAGCTACATTAATATTGTGGCTGCAAAAGTGGGTCAGGAGCTAGGTATTCTGTGGTGGAATCTTTCCACCATCTACAAGGCACAAGTCAGGAGTGTGATGCAGTACTCTCCGCTGGCATGGACAAGAGCAAATCCAACAACACTCAAGTAGCTCCAAACACTCCAAGACAAAGCAGCCACTTGGTCAGCCATGGCCTTAAACATTCAATCCTTCCACCACCAGTGCATCTACGCCTAAGATAAAATAAAAGGAGCATTAAGTAGGCCTTCTTCCTAGGCAGTCTGCTTGAGCCTGCGCTGCCATTCAATAAAATCATGGTTGATCTGATTGTGGCCTAACTCCACTTTCCTGTCTGCCTTCCATAAACCTTGATGCACTTGTTGATCAAAAAAACCTGTGTAGCTCAGCCTTTATACATTTTTATTCATTCACAGAATGTGGGCACCGCTGGCTAGGCCAGCATTTATTGCCCATCCCTAATTGCCCTTGAGAAGATGGTGGTGAGCTGCCTTTTTGAGCAACAGCAGTCCCTGTGGACCCAATCTCCACTGTTCTGTGGAAGAGAATTCCAAAGAAGAAATTCCCCCTCATCTCGATCTTAAATGGAGATGACCTATTCTTAAACTGTGCCCCTAGTTCCAGATTTCCCCATGAGGGGAAACATTTTCTTAGCATCTACCCTAGTCTGTTGAGCCTCTTCAAATCACTTCGCATTCTTCTAAACTCCAATGAGAACAACTTTTCCAACCTTTCCTCATAAGACAACACCTTCATCCCAGGATTCAGCTGAGTGAACCTCATCTGAACTGGCTTCACTGCAAATATATTCTTTGAGTAAGGAGACCAAAACTGGTTGTACTAGGTGTGGTCTCACCAATGCTCTGTACAGTTATAGCAAGACATTCCTACGCTTGCACCCCATTCGCAATAACATTCCATTTGGCTTTCTAATTATTTGCTGCACAGACCTGTTGACTTTTTGTGATTTGTGTACAAAGTCACCCAGATCCATCTATACTACAGTATTCTATTATCTCACCCCGTTTAAATAAGGTTCTGTTTTTCTATTTTTCCTGCTAAAGCGGATAACCTCAATTTTCCCCATTGTACTCCATCTGCCTAATCTTTTCCCACTCACTTAACCTATCAATATTCCTTTGCAGACTCTTTGTATCCTCATCACTAATTGTGTCCCTACCTATTTTTATATTGTCAGTTAATTTGGCTGCAATGCAATCAATCTCTTCATCCAAGTCATTATTATAGATCATAAATGGTTGAGGCCCCAGCATATGTCCCTATGATACTCCTCTAGTTACAGTTTGCCAAGCTGAAAATGACCCATTTATCTCAACTGTTGTTCTTGTTAGTTAGCCAGTCCTCTGTCCACTCGCCAAAGCTTTGTTGACAGCACCTCCCAAATCCACACTGTATACCACCTAGAAGGACAAGGGCATCAGCACATGAGAACACCAGCACCTGCAAGTTCCCCTCTAAGGCACATACCATTCTGACACTGAAATTCTTCCCTGTATCTTCATCATTCCTGGATCAAAATCCTGGCAATCCCTGCCTATCAGCACTGTAGGAGTAGCTTTCAACATATGGATGCCAGTGGTTCAAGAAGGTTGCTCACTATTACCTTAAGGGTAATTAGGGATGGGAAATAAATTTTGGACTTACCAGCAATGTTCTCATCTTACTAATGAATTAAAGAAGAAAGATGATGAAGAACTGAGTACAGTAGAATTTGAATGATTTAAATCTGTTTGATAATACTGCTAGCAAATTCTATATGAAAGTCCAGTGTAAAATTCAGGAAACGGTGCTAATGTTTGTGGGAGAACTGTGCATACACATATTGGAAAGATCTACTTTATTGAAGCCAAATTTTCTTCAATAGCAGGCATTGGAATTTGAGTACACATCCCCCATTTAAAGGAGAAAAATAATTAAAACCGGCTGTTATTGGAGCTGACCTGAATCTCTGGAGATATGACTGTAACTTCAACCTGGAACCATTTGTTGTACAGCAGTTGTTATTACAAGCAGGAATGAAAATCTCTAGTATATGAAATGAATGTGGCTGCAATTTATTCATGGTGGTTGACCTTCCATTCAGCAGTGTAAAATCAGATTATTGTTACGAGAGCAAAACAATTTAATTCAGATTCAGATTGAATAGAGGTTCTGATGAAAGGTCATTGACCTGAAATATTGGCCCAGGGAGTTGGTTCAGGTGCAGTGGAGGACAGAAATAACCCAAAGTAAGGGGGTTGTGGTACAGTTATCAAAACTCCAGGATTGCCTTGGAATCTCCAACAATTCAAAACTAATTTTCAGGACATTATATAAGAAACCCAGGAGAAAAATTATGTAGCTAATAAAAAATTCTTGCTTAACAAAAAATACTTTGGGCTGAATTTTACCCTCCTAGTCAATGGTTTTGCTGGCGGTGCTTTTCTTTGCATCTACCTACCTGCCCATGCCCCCACCTCAACATTACTTGTGACTCGCCTGTGCTAGTGCCAATTGAGACCCTTAAGTGACCAATTAAGGATCACTTCCCCCTTCTACTGCTATTTCTATTGCTATGGGTTGCAGGCTGAGTTCCGAAACAGTTGTTATTTTTTCCAAATATTACTGGTAAAATTGGTGCTATAATAAATTTTTATGATCAGGGTGGTAAAGTCCAAAGACATAATGAAACAATGGAAATTTGCATTCAAAGGAGAAAATATGTAAAAAGGAGAGAAGGCTGTATGTTAAGGCAGGCATTTTAAGACTTAACAAGTGTGAAAAGCCTTCAGCATCTACACCTCAAGCTGCTGTCTACAATGAAATGAAGTTAAGAAAACTCACTTTGAATTGGATTGTTTGGGGTATCATGTTTCTTTGCCTGGGTCCTTTAAAATATATTTGTCTTACTATTGCCTTAACAAAGGTATAACTGGGAATCTGATTAATTTGGGGATTTAGAAGTTATTATAGTAGTAATTTGTAGACACGTGTGTGCTTAAAATTATTTTTCTTATTAATAAATGTTCAATCTAGTTTTGTAAAAACCTATAAGGCTCAGTGGTCTTATTACTACTGAATTCAAAGTCCGCATTTTGAAACATACAAATTGCAAAAATAGTGTGGCAGTTGTCTCAAGTTTCCCCCTGGGATTTGAACAACCATTGGCTGTGCCATAACACTAAAAAGCCTTGTGCAGCCAGAAGTTCTCTCTGCCACTGATTGTCGAGTTTCCTGACCCCTTGGAAACCTCCATCATAGCAGCAAATTTTAAAGCTGAATTGCATGGAGGGAGATTGATTTAAATAAATTCAGATACCTTGTTGATAACAGATAACTGTCACTGGAGAAAAGGCAGCAGTGTGTGCGGAGTATTGGGGATATGCTTCCCATATTTAAGTCTTTAACCTCACCAAACCTTCTCCTATTTGTTATGGAGTGAATAATGTGGCCCATAACTCCATTTCGCTTTCCACAGATGCTGCCTGAAATGCTGGCCCATAACTTATGATCTCTGCAGCATTGTACACAGGAGGTACCCCAGAAGATGTGCTGGGGGAAGCCCTCGAAAGTCCCTATGCAAGGGCTGCATGGCAACTTCCCAGGAAGCTCAAACTCCTAATGGGCAATTACCCTGCACGGGAAACAATCTGAAATTCTGAATTAAATCTGAAATTTTGGATGGTTCCAGCTGTCTTATCAGAGTAGTTACCCAGGAAAAGTTAGAATTAAAAGCACTTCTAACTCCTGGTAACTATAGCACCGACCACAGACCACAGTCCCTCCCTGTTACACCTCCCCCCTCTCACCCAATCTGGACCCCTGCCCGACCGCACCTAATCCTCCACTGGATCCGCCCCCGTCTTGTCCCCAACCTCCCAATGGACTCCCTCAACTGCATCCTAATACTTGACCACCTTCCTGAAAACCTGATAACCCCCCACATCCCTCCGACAACCGTCCTGATCCCCCAGACTGGCCCACATCCCTCCGGCTACTCTCCCGACCATCCCCCAACCCCGGCTACCCCCACAACTCTCAGCTATACTCCTGAACCCAATGACTACCTGCCAACCCCAACTACCCCCACACCCCTCCAACTACCTTCCCAGCCCACAGATTACCTGCCAGCCCCTGACTACTCTGCACTGACCTCCCCACTAACCCCAGTCCCTGACTACCCCCACACCCCTATGACTACACTCCTGACACCCCAACTACCCCATAACCCCACTGGACCCCCTGATATCCAGACTACCATCCTTATCCCCAACTATCGCCACACCCCTCCGACTACCCTCCAGCACCTGGCTACCACCCACAATCCCTACTCCGACTATGGGTTTGACCCCCCCCCCCCCCAACTGCACCCATACCCCTCTGACCTCCCTCCCAAAAGTCTGACTGCCTCCCCAACCCCTCAACTCTGCCCCAACCCCGATTGCCCTCCTAACCTGTCGACCCCTGCCTAACCCTCACCCATTCTACCTTACAACTGACCACCTGACTACCCCTAACCATCTGGCTCCCTCCGACTACCTGATAGCCACTCAACTGACTCCCTGACCTCCCAATAAGCCCCTAGCCCACCCCCTACCCACCACACCTCCTCCACCCCGATCCTACCGACTCACCTTACACACTTACCTTCTCCCTGGCTTCTCAAAACGGCTGAGACCTTTAAACTTACCTGCCTCCTTGCAGGTAGTGGTGTTAAAAAGAGGGCATGACTTTGTTCCTTCCAACACTGCTGCCCTTGACACAAGGCCTTGGGAACCCACAGCACTGTGCCTTACTGCCACAGCTGGCCTGAGTCGTAAGGTCATGTGCAGCTGCATTTCAGTGTAAGTGAAAAGGAGCTCAGTGGCAATCAGACTGTGAATACAGTTATCATTTCCTTGTGCCAAAGCCTATTCCCTAACCTTATGTTTTAAATGTGCATGTAATTAGTTTATAATTTCTAACACATTAAAGTAAAATCATCATGAGTATAAATTTTAGTAGTTTCACCATCAAAAAACATCATTAACGATTGTTTTCACTGTGCAATGTCCTTAAAAAAGATTTGTGAGTGCTCTCCATTTTTAATACTTCATGGTTTTGATTATGTACAGAACATAGATTACTCTTGAAAAACTTTCATTCCTACCATCCCCAAAAGTCGAGAACTTCTTATTAGTAAAATAAGTTTGACAAATCTTGAAGTATTCTTATGTGCTGTTGCTGTGCATGAATCCCAAAAAAAATCCCTTTTTAAATGACTTCAAAGCTCAGCATTTGAATGAATTTCTTGTGTGTTGCTTGCACTGATTATCAGTTTTCTTACTAAATTAATTTCTCAGATATCAGTAGGGAACACTGGTTATGGTTTCTGAGAGGTTTTTTCAGACCCATTTATAGCTGATAAGCCAGAGGCAAAAACGCCGAAAGCCAAGTATTTTTGTCGCTTGAGTTGACAGTGCTTGAATTTCCTCTTTTTGATTTACACGCTCTATTTTTCTGCATGAAGCAAATGTAAACTTTAATTTTAATTATGCAGCTGTGAGTTCTATTCATGGATAAAACTTCTACAAGCTCAAGTCAAGGTTGATCTACATGCAATAACAGATTTGGAATTCCTTTGACAACAGTCGCAGTGTATGAATAGAAGCCAATTTAAGATTATTACTGATACCATATTTGTATATGTCAGCATGGATCACAAAAGCTTTAAAGCTACATTGAGCATTTTTTACGTTAAGAAACCGAAGTGATCGACCAAAAGCCATAGTGCAAGATAGAAACAATGTGGAAAAAATATAGAGCTGAAGGGACCACAGAGGGAGATAAGAATGATACCAGTTTGAATTTTGTTTTTGCCCTTATCACATGCAAGCTAAATTTTTTCTAGACAAAAACCTTGTCTATTTATTCTCTGCCATGCTTGCATTGGCATTGCCAATGACTAACCAGTTATACTCATTGTTTATTGGAGAATCCATCGGCTTCCATATTTTCCTCTTACCTTTGATGATGGAAAATGACACACCACTCATCTTCTGCAAACAGTCTAAACATACAGGTGGATATTAAAGTACCTCTTCCCAGTGCGAAGTGTGAGAGTTTAAATCAAAATGGTTCACGTTTTTAATTAGGATTATTCCATAGGATGTGAGTATCGATGGCTAGGCCAACATTTGTTACCTATCCCTAACTGCCCTTGAGAAGATGGTGATGAACCTTTGCAGCTCATGGGCAGAATTTTCTGCCTGGCGGGCGGGCGGGCCCGACCCAATCTCCGGCGGGCAGGGAGCCGATCCCCATCAGAGAAGTGGGCCCCGCCGCCATTTTACATGGGTGGGCCAATTAAGGCCCGCCCAGCATGACATCCAGTGGGAAGCGCTATGCTCTTCCTGTGTGGGTGGAGGGGGGTGGGATTCCCCAAAAGCGAGAGTGCGCTCTTACGCGTATGCACACGAAAGAGCGCACATCTCCCTGAGGCTAAGTGCAGCATCAGGGAGATCGCTGACAGTTTTAAAAACGTTAAAAATAAAAAAAATCCTTAACATGTCCCCCTCATGTGACAATGTCATATGATATGGGACATGTTCATAAATTACACTAAAACTTTATTAAAATTTTTAAATACCTACATGAAACCTCATCCCGCTGGTGGATGAGGTTTCGTGTTTTTCTAATTCCCTCTGGGGCTCCTGGCCTGCCTGACAACCTTAAGGTTGGACGGGCAGGTCCTTTTAATTGTTTCAATGATCCTGTCAATGGCCAATTGAGGCCATTGACAGGTTGGTGGGCCCACAGCTGATTTTGCTGTGCCCCCGCCTTCCTGAAAATTTAAATGGGGCGGGATGATGTCAGCCCTCCCCTCCCCCCCCGATGTCATCCCGCGTCATTTTATGCGTCAGCGAGCGGGAACCGCCTCCTGCTCGCCGACGGCAAAATTCAGCCCCATGTGTTTTAGGAACACCCATAGTGCTATTAGGAAGAAAGTTCCAGGTTTTTACCCAATGACAGTTCACACCACAGTCAGTGTGCACCGATGGTGGAGGGACTGAATGTTTAAGATGGCTGATGAGATAGCTGCTTGGATGGTGTTGAGCTTCTTGAGTGTTGTTGGAGTTGCACTCGTCCAGACAAGTTGGAAGTATTCCATCATACTCCCTCTGATTCACATTAACTCCAGTTTTGCTAGGGCTCCTGGATGCCACACTCTGTCAAATGTGATCAAACTGCTACAAAGTTGCAAAAAAGGAGTGAAACTGGATCGGTCACCAGGCTTTGACCTAGGCATCGGAAACGGCATTGACAATCACAGCCCGGTCGACTCTGCAAAGTCCTCCTCACTAACATCTGGGGATTTGTGCCAAAATTGGGAGAGCTGTCTCACAGGCTAGTCAAATAACAGCTTGACATAGTCATCCTCACAGAATCATATCTTACAGATAATGTTGCAGACAACACCATCACCATCCCTGGATATGTCCTGTCCCACTGGCAGGATAGGCCCAGCAGAGGTGGTAGCACAGTGGCGTACAGTAGGGACAGAGTGCCCTGGGAATCTTCAGCATCGACTCCGGATCCCATGAAGTCTCATGGCATCAGGTCAAATATGAGTAAGGAAACCTCCTGCTGATTACCACGTACTGCCCTCCCTCAGCTGATGAACTACTGCTCCTCAATGTTGAACATCACTTGGAGGAAGCACTGAGGGTGGCAAGGGTGCAGAATATACTCTGGGTGGGGGACTTCAATGTCCATCACCAAGAGTGGCTCAATAACACCACTACTGACCGAGCAGGCCGAGTCCTAAATGATATATAGCTGCTAGACTGGGCCTGGGACAGGTGGTGAGGGAACCAACAAGAAGGAAAAACATACTTGACCTTATCCTCACCACCCTGATTGCTGGAGATGCATCTGTCCATGACAGTATCAGTAGGAGTGACCACTGCACAGTGGTTGTGGAGACAAAGTCCCGCCTTCCATTGTGTTGTGCGCTACTACCACCGTGCTAAATGGGACAGATTTCAAACAGGTCTAGCAACTCAAGACTGGGCACTCATGAGTCACTGTGGGCCACCAGCAGAACTGTACTCAAACACAATCTGTAACCTCATGGCCCAGCACATCCCCCACTCTACCATTACCATCAAGCCAGGGGATCAACCCTGATTCAATGAAGAGTGCAGGAGGGCATGCCAGGAACAACACCAAGCATACCTAAAAATGAGGTATCAACCTGGTGAAGCTATAACACAGGACTACTTGCATGCCAAACAGCATAAGGAGCAAGAGATAGACAGAACTAAGCGATCCCACAACCAACGGATCAGATCTAAGCTCTGCAGTCTTGCCACATCCAGTCATGAATGGTGGTGGACAATTAAACAACTCACTGGAGGAGAAGGCTCCACAAATATCCCCATCCTCATTGATGGAGGAGCCCAGCACATCAGTGCAGAAGATAAGGCTGAAGCATTTGCTACAATCTTCAGCCAAAAGTATCAAATGGATGATCCATCTCAGCCTCCTCCGGAGTTCCCCAGCATCACAGATGTCAGTTTCCAGCCAATTCAATTCACTCCACGTGATATCAAGAAATGGCTGAAGACACTGGATATTACAAAGGCTATGGGCCCTGACAATAGTCCAGCAATAGTGCTGAAGACTTGTGCTCCAGAACTTGCCACGCCCCTAGCCAAACTGTTCCAGTACAGCTACAACACTGGCATCTACCCAGCCATGTGGAAAATTGCCCAGGTATGTCCTGTACACAAAAAGCAGGGCAAATCCAACCCGGCCAATTACTGCCCCATTGGTCTATGCTCGATCATCAGTAATGTAATGGAAGGGGTCATCAACAGTGCTACCAAGTGGCTCTTGCTTAGTAATAACCTGCTCAATGATGCCCAGTTTGGGTTCTGCCAGGGCCACTCAGCTCATGAGCTCATTACAGTCCTGGAAAAAAGAGCTGAGCTCCTGAGGTGAGGTGAGAGTGACTGCCCTCGACACCAAGGTCCCATTTGACCAAGTGTGGAATCCAGGAGACCTAGCAAAACAAGAGTCAATGGGAATCAGGGGAAATCTCTCCACTGGTTGGAGACATACTTAGCACAAAAGAAGATAGTTGTGCTTGTTGGAGGTCAACTTCACTGCAGGAGTTCCTCGGTCCAACCATCTTCAGCTGCTTCATCAATGACCTTTCTTCCAACATAAGGTCCGAAGTGGGGATGTTTGCTGATGATCGCACAATGTTCAGCACCATTCGCGACTTCTCAGATACTGAAGCAGTCCATGTCCAAATGCAGCAAGACTTGGACAATATCCAGGCTTGGGCTGACAAGTGACAAGTAATATTTGTGCCACACAAGTGTCAGGCAATCACCATCTCCAACAAGAGAGTATCCAACCATCGCCTCTTGATGTTCAATGGCATTACACTCACTGAATCCCCTACTATCAACATCCTGGGGGTTGCCATTGACCAGAAGCTAAACTGGACTAGCCATATAAGTACTGTGGCTACAAGAACAGGTCAGAGGCTAGGAATCATGCAACAATTAACTCACCTCCTGATGTCCCAAAGCCTGTCCACCATCTACAAGGCACAAGTCAGGAGTGTGTTGGAATACTTCCCATTAGTCAGGATGCATGCAGCACTCACAATACTCATGACGCTTGACACTGTCCAGGACAAAGCAGCCCGCTTGATTGGCACCACATCCACAAACATTCAGTCCCTCCACCACCGATGCACAGTAGCAGCAATGTGTACCAGCTACAAGATACACTGCAGGAATTCACCAAAGCTCCTTAGACAGCACCTTCCAAACCAATGACCACTACCATCTAGAAGTTCAAGAGCAATAGATAGGCAAGAACACCACCATCTGGAAATTCCCCTCCAAGTCACTTGGAAATATATTGCTGTTCCTTCACTGTTGCCAGATCAAAATCCTCGAACTCTCTAACAGCACTGTGGGTGTACCTACACCACATAGACTGGACCGGTTCAAGAAGGCAGCTCACCACCACCTTCTCAAGGGCAGCTAGTGATGGGCAATAAATGCTGGCCCAGCCAGCGATGCCCACATCCCGTGAAAGAAGTTTAAAAAAAAACACTTTATGTGGCCCAGAAGGAGTCGGTGTTCTCCTTTGGAGAACTTTAAGCTGCTGCCTTTTTGGGTTCCCCTCTTTCTATGTTGACTGAAACCCTCCCGCACCTCCACTTACCCTGCTGCCATCTGGGCAACCTCCTGGTCAACTAATATTCCACCACCTGAACCCGACAAGCTGCTTCTGGCTGCCTGTTTGGGGTGAGCACCTCAAGGGGTCTATTTAAATAAGGCCTTACAGTCGATCAGCCTGTGCATTCTGCCAGCTGACCACCTGGGGTGGCCCTATAGTTCTCACATTTATTTGCAGAAAAGATATTGCACAGAAATACAAAGGTATTAGCAAAATAACAGCTATTCCAATCATCAAACATATAGTATGCTAGAATCTAGACTGATGCTCTTAAAAATAAAATCTGGCATTTTGCCAGTTTCTTGGAGGAAACTCTTGGAAAAGCCCAATCTCTTCTGGTATATTTATAGGCAGTCCAGCTGTGGAGCTCAATCCATCCCTGTAGCATGTAGAGACATGTGAATAGGAAACTAAAAAGGATTAACAAGGTCCAAATGTTAAATTGCAGCTCTTTGGCGTAGAAACAGTTTCTGAAACATGTCTTTAACAAACAGATTCTAAATAGACTGACAAGAGTTAAGACAAAGACAGAATTACCTGAAAAAACTCAGCAGGTCTGGCAGCATCGGCAGAGAAGAAAAGAGTTGACGTTTGGGTCATGAGGACTCAAAATGTCAACTCTTTTCTGCTCTGCCGATGCTGCCAGACCTGCTGAGTTTTTCCAGGTAATTCTGTTTTTGTTTTGGATTTCCAGCATTCGCAGTTTTTTGTTTTTATCTTATGACAAGAGTTAAGAATGGATAATGGCTCAGGAATCATGTTTGCTCTCAATGGTGTTTATCTTTTTCAAGTAGAATAGTTTTAACAGATGATGATAGTTAAAAATTAATTTTTTGATTGCAGCATCACCAAGTTGAAAACACATGGGGCTGAATTTTATCCCCCTGCCTTCCTACCCGCTCCCTCCCTTAAACCCTCCCCCTCATTCTCAACAGAGAACAATGAACAAAGAAAAGTACAGCACAGGAACAGGCCCTTCTGCCCTCCAAGCCTGCACCGATCATATTGCCCGTCAACTAAAACATTAATTAATTCTCCCCACCCCCTACCGAGCCTACTCAAATCCCCCTAGCCCAAGACTCCAATCAGATTGGCCAGCTGCTCCAGAGGGTGGGGCTTGCGTCCCAATGAGGGATGGAACTCTCACTTGGCACTTGTTAGTCCGCCCTACGGTGCTTTATGGCTGCAGGATTGGACGGTGTGGAGCATGTCAGCTCCACACTGATGTGGTTTCCAGGGCAGGTGTGCTGCTTGCCCTCTCCCCCCCACAACCAGTATTATTCCACCCTTTATTGAACAACATCGGGGCAGAAGTTCAGCCCTCTGGAGCTGCCATCCAACCAGTTTGTCCTGGCAGTGCCAGGAATGGGTCAGTGGCCATTGCTAAGAATGCAGAAGGAAAAGAAGATTAAGGAGATCAAGACCCATGGATCCCCAGAATGGTTAAGTCTGGGCCTAGGGTCAGGTGAGTTTGGGTAGGTTAGGTCAAGGGGCCGAGGGAGAAGGGATAAGCTTGAAGGAGGGAGTGGATAAGAAGGAAGTGGGGGTCCAACTTAAGGGGGCTGTCCCGTGATCGGCCAAAGGCAGCCCGTGAAGATTGACTTCTCCTTCCTCCCCGCGATTTAAATATTTGTTTAAAAAATGGTCTTCTACTCCTGCCCTTCTGTCCATGCCAAATGTGTTGTATTGTAGGCAGCATATTATCAGAGTCAATTGGCTTGACAACAAGCCTATTGACCCTTAATTATTAATTTAAATATGGCGGGCAGGCTACCGATTTCAGTGCCCTCCCGCCCCGTGTTATGGGGGAGAGCTTGGGGGTGGACGGGAAGGTAGTGGGATAGGCGCCCACCCTATTTTACATACCTCTCCGCTCCCCCACCCCACAAGAAACACGCCTGCCAGGGGCATATAAAATTCAGTTCAGAGAATTTACTTTGGACAATAAGACACAAATGAAACAGCCAAATTACATTTAATTTTCGATGCCGATTCCTTGGCATTGGAGTTTGGTCCACTTCCGGTATTCCACCTCCCTCCAAGCCGCGTATCTGTTGATGGGTTTGGGCCTGGACGTTTGGGTGATATCCGTCCATCCCATTGCGATACCAATCCTAGTTTTGTCGAAGGGTCATGAGGACTCGAAACGTCAACTCTTTTCTTCTCCGCCGATGCTGCCAGACCTGCTGAGTTTTTCCAGGTAATTCTGTTTTTGTTTTGGATTTCCAGCATCCGCAGTTTTTTTTTGTTTTTAAATTACATTTAAGTTTGACATTCAAATTGGCTAACTTATTCATTTATTTTTCAGGAAGCTGTGGTGCATTGGTTTTTCCACAGATTAACTTTGTCATGGGAAAGAGGGAGTTTCATAAAGACCTCACAGATTCTAAACAAATGAACATTATTATTAAGAGTGAGTCATGAAAGTTAATCAGCTTGAAATGTTGGGCAGAATTTTCCCAGACCCGAGGTGGCAGGAGTGAAGGCAGGAGGGCTGGGAAAATAGCAGGGAGCCGTGTAGGTACAATTCCCTGTTTCAGTTCAAATTTCTGGGGAAAAGTGCCAGCAGCTGGAATGAACCCGGATTAGTTGCCCATTGAACATGGGTGGGCCGCCAACTACCATAATTAAGGCCTCGATTAGAGATGATTTTGGCCCACTGGCGTTTTACTGACAGTGGAGTGGCCATCCCCTGCATTGGGAGGCCACCAGCTCCATGGAGGCAGCCTCTGTGCAGCATTTCAAGGGATCATCGACATCTGAAGTCCGTGGCAAAATGACACGAGCATGAAAGGCAGCTGCCACAGTCCCCATAGCCCCACCAAACTAGCTGGAAGGATTCCTCCTCTAACAGAGGAGTCTACCTGAGTGGCCCTTCTGAAATTTTATTTTAAACTCACCTCTCTGAGGGCATATTGCCCTGTCGATCGCTGAACCAATTCGGCAATGCCCAACTCAGTTGGTGGAGCTGCTGAGGCTTCAGAGCTGCCAGCCCCATGGTTTGGCCGGCAGCTTTGGGACCCTGCCAACCATCCTTAATACCACAGTGATCTCAGAGGTGGCTAATTAGAGGGCTGCCTTCAGGAATATCCCCCTGTCTGTCCCACTGTCAGCAATGGCAATCTCGGAATACCCATTTGGTCCCAAAGCCTGCAAGAAAGTTCAGCTGTTAACTCTGTTTTTCTCTCCATAGGTGCTGCCTGGCCTTTCCTGTTTTCACTTCAAGTTTCAGTGCACCTTGGGTGGTTTTCTTGGAGTTTAAAAAAAGCAAGAAAGGAAAGTGCAATACTGCAAAACACATAGTGGCATTTAGCTAGGGAGAATGGCGGAAAGTTGAAGGGTTATTGTCCATTGGATGTAGTTCTCAGTTATTTAGCTACAGATCCCAGAATTCTATTTGCATAACCCTAGTGCACACCTTCCTATCAATGAATTCTGATTTGTCATCCAGCTTGCAAACATATTGAAACCAATTACATTTTAAGATATAAGCCTGCATTTGAGGAAGTAAGCATTGGTGAGGCTGTCAGCATTTGGGATCATTAGTTTTCTAAAACTGACAGGAACCTCTGGGGTCTGCACATGTGCACTTGAACATGGAAATCCAACAGTTTCTGTCAGTGATTCTGTACTTTTTCATAGGATGCATTGTTGAAGTCCCCCAGGGCTGTTATCAACTAACGAGAACTTCCATGTTTAAGCTATTAGTCTCTCTATAAAAACCTTTTAAAGAGTTACACCACATTTAATGAAGTGTATCTCAGTTTGTAATGGCATACCCTGTACTAAGTTTGTCATTACTAATAACAACTTCTCTGGCCCTGAAAAACTAATTTTCTGTTCGTAGAGAATGAATATCTCCATTAGGATTAAAAAAAAATCCATGTCATTTTTTTGAATTTTGTTCATGCTAATTCAGCTTCAACTTAATACCATGTTTATCTCCCGATTTTTATTTCAATTTCTGTAGGATGATATTTGAACTGTGAAGGATAAATCAATTATTTTAACGTCCTGTCTTGTTCTCTGCGAGAATTTTTCTGTGTGACTGGCTGCTTACTCTGATTGATGTCATCACTGTTAATAATATCCTTGGAGATCCCCTTGATTTAGCACCAAATACAAATTGATGTCCGGAAAGGGGAAATCCATGCCACAGAGATCATTACATCCCTGGGTAACAAAAGAGATATAAATTAAAGTAAAGAAGATACAGTGTGCTAATGACAGATGTCAGGTAGAATATACAAGTGACAATTAGAAACAAAAACAGAAAATGCTGGAAAAACTCAGGAGATCTAACAGCATCTGTGGAGAGAAAAACAGAGTTAATGCTTCGAGTCTGTATGACTCTTCTTCAGAGCTAAAGAGAAATAAAAATGTGATGAAACTTACATTGTTTAAGGGGAATGGCGCAGGTGAAACTGGAAGAAGGCCAGCGATAGATGGGAGCAAAGGAGAGATTGGCAAAGATGTCATGAACAAAAGGATAAAGGAGGTGTTGATGGTAGTGTTAAGAGCTAAAATGATGCTGATAGTGCCATTAAGGTCAGAAAGCAGAATGTGATAATAGCAGGACAAGGGTAAGCACTCTGAAAAGAACAATATGAACAAGTGACAGATAGCCCTTGTGGGGGTGGGGTGGGGGGAGGGGACGGTGGTGGGGAAAAAGATTGAAAATGGGATAAAAGGTGGAGATAAAACAATGAATAAAGGAATAAAAATGAAAATAAATAAAAATAAGTGGATAAAAAAATAAAAAATAAAAAAATAAAAATGAATATTGAGAAAAGGGATAAAAAAGGGGTGAGAATAGAGGAGCGAGTTCATAGTCTGAAGCTGTTGAACTTAATGTTAAGTTCGGAAGGCTGTAAAGTGCCTAATCGGAAGATGAGGTGCTGTTCAGTTTGTGTTGGGCTTGGAACATTGCAGCAGGCCAAGGATGGACATGTGGGCATGAGAGCAGAATGTTGTGTTGAACTGGCAAGCGACAGGAAGGTCTGGGTCATGCTAATGGACAAACCAAAGGTGCTCCGCAAAGCGGTTACCCAGTCTGCGTTTGGTCTCTCCAATGTAGAGGAGACTGCATTGGGAGCAGTGAATGCAGTAGACCAAATTGAAGGAAGTGCAAGTGAAGTGCTGCTTTGCCTGAAAAGAGTGCTTTGGCCCTTGGACAGTGAGGAGAGAGGAGGTAAAGACGCAGTTGTTGCACCTTCTGCGATTGCATGGGACGGTGCTGTGGGAAGGGGATGAGGTGTTGGGGGTGATAGAGGAGTGGACCAATGTGTCCTGGAGGGAAGGATCCCTATGGAATGCTGACAGGGAGGGTGAGGGGAAGATGTATTTGGTGATGGCATCGTGCTGGAGTTGGCAGAAATGGTGGAGATTGATTCTTTGAATACGGAGGCTCGTGGGGTGAAAAGTGAGGACAAGGGGAACCTTATCATGGTTCTGGGAGGGAGAGGAAGGTGTGAGGGCAGGGGTGCGGGAGATGGGTCAGACACGGTTGAGGGCCCTATCAGTGGGTGGGAAACCTCAGTTAAGGAAGAAGGAATACATGTCAGAAGTGCTGATTTGGAAAGTGGCATCATCGGAACAGGTGCAATGGAGGTGAAGGAACTGAGAGAATGGGATGGAGTATTACAGGAAGCAAGGTATGAGGAGCTGTAGCCGAGGTACCTGTGGGATTCGCTGGGCTTGTAATGAATATTGGAGGACAGTCTATCACCAGAAATTGAGACAGAGAGGTCAAGGAAGAGAAGAGAAGTGTTGGTGATGGACCGTGTGGTGATGGAGGGGTGGAAATTGGAAGCAAATTTGATAAATTTTTCCAGGTCCAGACAAAAGCATGAAGCGACATTGAAATAGTCACCAGAAAAGGAGTTGTCGGAGGAGGCCTGAGTAGAACTGGAACAAGGAATGTTCCACATACCCCATAAAGACACAGGCAAAACTGGGGCCCTTGTGGGTACCCATAGCTATGCCTTTTATTTGGAGGAAGTGAGACGAGTTTAAGGAGAAATTGTTCAGTGAGTGAACAAGTTCAGCCAAACAGAGAGTGGTGGTGGATGGGGCTTGTTTGGACCTCAGTTCAAGGAAGAATCGGAGAGCCTTCAGACCATCCTGGTGGGGATGGAGGTGTAGAGGGATTGGATGCCCATGGTGAAGAGGTAGTTAGGGCCAGGGAACTGGACATTTTTGAAATGATGTAGGGTATCAGAGGAATCGTGGATGTAGATGGGAAGAAACTGGGCAAGGGGAGAGAGAACGGAATGTATGATGTAGGGCATCAGAGTTTTTCATGGTTCCACCTCCAAATGAGAATTAGGGTATTCAGTGGGAGATGAGAAAGCAAATAAAAAAAGCAAAGAGGGAGCATGAAAAGAGACTGGCAGCTAACATAAAGGGGAATCTCAAAGTCTTCTATAGACATTTAAATAGTAAGATGGTTGTCAAAGGAGAGGTAGGGATGATTAGAGACCAAAAAGAGGATTTGCACATGGAGGCAAAGGGCATAGCTAAGGTATTAAATGAATACTTTGCATTTGTCTTTACCATGGAAGAAGATGCTATGCAGGGTCTGGCAAAAGAAGAGGTAACACAGATACTAGAAAGGTTTAAAAATAATGAGGACGTATTGGATAAGCTGTCTGCACTTAAAGCTGATAAGGAGCCAAGACCAGATGCGATGCACCCAAGGATACTAAGGGAAGTGAGAGTGGAAATTGCAGAGACACTGGCCATAATTTTTCAGTCTTCCATAGGCTTGGGGGTGGTGCCAGAGGACCGGAGGATGGCAAATGTTGTACCCTTGTTCAAAAAATTGTGTAAAGTTAAGCCCAACAACTACAGGCCATTCAGTAAACCTTCAGTGGTGGGGAAACGTCTAGAAACAATCATTAGTCACATGGACAAATGCAGGTTAATTAAGGAAAGCCAACGTGGATTTCTTAAGGGAAAATCATGTTTAACTAAATTGTTGGAGTATTTTGAAGAGATAACAGAGAAGGTTAATGATGGCAATACTGTTGATATGGTATACATGGACTTCCAAAAGGCAATTGCTAAAGCGGAACACTTGTGAGCAAAGTTATAGCTCATGGAATAAAAGGGACAGTAGCAACATGAATACAAAATAGCCTGAGTGACAGGAGATAGAGAGTAATGGTTAACAGATGTTTTTCTGACTGGAGGAAGGTTTGTAGCAGGGTTCCTCAGGGGTCAGCGTTGGCACCCTTGGTCTTCCTGATATATATGAAGCACATTGGCCTTAGTGTATAGGGCACATTTCAAGGTTTCCAGTTCATATGAAACTTGGAAACATGGTGAATTGTAAGGGGGGAAATGTAGAACTTCAAAAGGATATAGACAAGTTTGTGGAAGGGGTGGACAGGTGGCAGATGAAGTTCAATGTGGAGAAATGTGAAGTGATTCATTTTGGTAGGAAGAATATGCAGAGACAATACAAAATAAAGGGTACAATTCTAAAAGGGGTCCAGGAGCATAGGGACCTAGGTATGTACATGCATAGGTCATTGAAGGTGGCAAGACAGGTTGAGAGAGCAATTAATAACACATATGGTGCATATATAAAGCAATAAAGTAATAAAGCATATTAATAGGGGCATAGAGTACAATAGCAAGGAGGTTATGTTGAACTTGTAGAAGACACTTGTTCAGTCTCAGCTAAAGTATCGCATCCAGCCTGGGCACCACTCTTTAGGAAGGATAGGGAGGCATTAGTGAGGGTGCAGAAAAAAATCATGAGAATGGTTTCAGAGTTGAGGATCTTCAGTTATGAAGATAGATTGGAGAATTTGGGACTGTTTTCCCTGGAGAAAAGAAGGCTGAGTGGAGATTTGACAGAGGTATTCAGAATCATGAGGAACTGAAACAGAGTAGACAGGGTGAGAATATTCCCACTTTTTTTGAAAGATTTAAGAATGAGAGGGCACAGATTTAAAGTAATTGGCAAAAGAAGCAAAGGCAATATGAAAATAAATACCCTTATGTAGTGAATGCTTAGGATCTGGATTGCACTGTGCTGGAGGGAGGTTCAATCAATACTTTCCAAAGGGAATTAGACTGTTCTCTGAAAAGGAAGAATGAGCAGGGTTATGGTTGAAGGGGGGGAATGACCTAGATGAGGGGAGCGATGGCATGGTAGCTAAATTTGCCGATGATACAAAGGCAGATAGGGAAATATGTTGTGAAGAGGACATAAGGAGGCTGAGTGAGTGGGCAAAGATCTGGAAAATGGAGTTTAATGTGGGAAAATGTGAAGTTGTTCACTTTGGTAGGGAGAATAAGAAAACAGTATTCGTTAAATGGAGAATGGCTGCATAGTTCTGAGGTGCGGAGGGATCTAGGTGTTTTAGTGCATGAGTCACAAAAAGTTAGTATGCAGGTACAGCAAGTAATTAAGAAGGTTAATGGAATGCTATCCTTTATTACAAGAGGAATTGAGGATAAAAGTAAGGATGTTATGCTTCAGCTATAAAGGGCATTGTTGAGACCGCATCTAGAATACTGCGTGCAGTTTTGGTCTCCTTATTTAAGGAAGGATGTATACGCACTGGAGGCAGTTCAAAGGAGGTTTACTAGTTTGATACCTGGAATTTGTCTTATGAAGAGAGGATAGACAGACTGGGCTTGTTTCCACTGGAGTTGAGAAGAGTGAGGGGTGATTTGATTGAAGTATACAAGACCCTCAATGGTCTTGACAAGGTGGATGTGGAAAGGATGTTTCTTCTTGTGGGCGAGTCCAGAAATAGGAGACAGTGTTTTAAAATTAAGGGTCACCCTTTTAGGACAGAGATGAGAACTTTTTTTCTCTAAGAGGGCTGTGTAACTTTGGAACACTCTGCTTCAGAAGACATTGGAGGTGGGGTCATTGAATTTTTTTAGGCAGACATGGGTAGATTATTATTAGACAAGGGAATCAAAGGTTATCGGGGGTACATTGGGAATGCAGAACTCAATACAAACATATCAGCCATGATCTTATTGAATGGTGGAGCAGGCCCGAGGTGCCAAATGGTCTACTCCTGTTCCTATTTCTTATAGTTGCCCATTTGGAGAGCTGGTGCAGATACTCTGGTCCTCCTTCTGTCCTGTAACAATTCTGTAACTCAGTGATTCTGTGAACTTTGTGGGGAATTTTCATCAGGGTCAGTGGTGAGCACCATTGCTTTGTCAATGACTGCTAAATTCAGGCCATAATTTCTTTTTATTCTCCTAATCTTGAAATTTAAATTTAGAACAATCAGTTTGTGGTTAAAAGCTCAATGCTTTTTTCTTACCAATGTGGAAATTATTTGTAACTAGTTGGATAATTAATGCTGTTAAAGTGGCAGATACATGGCAATCTTTCCACAATGCAGACGAGTTTGAGCATTGCTAAAAAAAGAGACATTCTTGTCAAAACTTTTCATCTAGCAATCATCAGGACAATTCACAAGAAAATACCAATGTCAGGGGAACAACATATTTATACTGTATGAGAAGAGAGTGCTAACTGGTTGATAAATGGACTCTGATTGGTAGAGGTGTTTCCATGGATAATGCACCAGTTGATGGTGACTGACAGTTAACTGCTGAGCATGTTTTTGAAATTTAAACCAGGCAGCTTGACTCTGATTAGTCAAGATATTGCTCTGGGGGGGATGAACACAGCAAATGGCTGTTACTTATTTTGTATAGCTGAAATAGGCACAATGTGTGTACATGTGCTTTCTGTCTGCAAAGAACAGGGCCCTATGTATTAATATAAGTAGTTTACCATACACACAAATGCACCACACTGCGAGCCCGACTGATGATCTTAAATTGGTTGTCAGCGTAATTCTTAGTACACTGAGGATTATTTAGCAAATGTTGCCCAACCGCGGAATCACATCTAATGTTGGACACTGTGTTTTGAGTTTTGCAAGCATGGGCTGGTTGGATATGATCTGTGCCTTCTCCATTGGGAACAGCAGAAGGGACATGCAGTTTGATACAATTTGCAGATTTTGGGACGTACGGCCTGCATTCCTTGCATTACACTGACACTGAAATTCATACACCACATTATCCATTTGTGTAATTGGCAGAATGTCTTTTTGTTTGACAACAGCATCCTGTTAGTGGCAAATACCACTCATGTTGCTACTGCATTGTAGCAGCATGAAACAGCTAGCTTCACCTGTTGCTCAAATTTTTGAGATACCTTGTTCTTGCAGGGTAATCTGTGATAGACTGGGCGCTTTTCAGGACCGGAAATGATGGCCTTAGGCCAGTTTATGAGTTTTGCTGGAAGGAACATATCTTTTTATTCCTGTTGGTCTGTGGCTTAGAATTACAATGGCTGCAGGTTGAAAGAAATGTCTACTGGAACAGGATGAGAGACATATACAATGTTGCAGTCCTGGAACAGAGTGTGCCATGAAAGACAGGATGGTGCCAGAAAGGAGTCCTGGACCAAGGGAGCTGCCTGACAACAGCATTTTAACTGGCTCCTGACCAGATGACCAAGGTTTGTGTGAAGAGCAATGCAGTTGAATAGCTCCTAGCCTGAAAGGAACAAGACCTAAAACCTCTTTCTCCTGCATGTGGAAGATTCCAGTAATTCCACAATAATAGATTGCTGGCTTATATTCTCTTATCTCTATAACCTGCTCTCTCTCTCTCTCTCTCTCTGAAAACCCTTGTCAAGAGGCAAAGGGGAAAATCACTGTTAGAGACATTGAAAGGCATGTGTTCAACCAGTAAACTAAACACTGAAAGCGCTGGAAGACCACCTCATATCATCAACAAGAACCAAAAGGAAATCGGAAGACATCAATCAAAATTAACTCATTGAATCTTGTACTCCGAAATTGGTGCTATTGATCTGTTTAATTGCACCCTTAAAATCTATGTTTTTGTGTGTCTTATGTGTATTGTATCTGTGTGTATAGGGATTTAAGAAGTGGGGTAGAGTTTAAGTTATAGTGTTAGAAATTAACAATTCAAGTTTCTTTTTTTTGCCACTGGTTAACGATAGTTTGTTCAACAAACAGTTATTTACTCAGTAAATTTACAAACCTGGTGCTTATATCCTGTTAACCTAAATTAAACAGTTAGGTAGAATTGGGGCAATTTGGCGGTTTGATCAAACTTCTCACATTTGTCGCGGCTTGGGGAACAGTGGGGCTTGATAATACAGCGCACTATCTCCAGTGAGTCATGACAAAGTTTAGGGGCTCGGGTCTGGGATACTTTGGAACAAAAGACAATGGCGATTTTGGTGTAGATTTAGTAAGTAATAAAAGACTAGGTTTGTACTGTCAAAAATAAGATGGCACTGGAAACAGCTAAAGCTTTCCTGCAAGTGGAACAGATGCCTCTGACGATTTTACAAGGGATCCCAAAAGCCAGGTTAATCGAATTGGCAAGTAAATTAAGAATAGGATTGCCTGCCAAAGCTAGGAGGCAAATTGAAGAGATGGCACAGCATTTGAAATTGGAAGGAATACCCGAGAGACCGAGCTGCCTCAGGGAGGTTATATTCAATGTGAAACACAAAAATAAAAAAAGTGAAAAATCATTTACACATGTCCCCTCATGTGACAGCGTCACATGAGCTGGGACATGTTTAACAAATGTTTTAAAAATCTTTATTAAATTAATAAACCCTTCATGAAACCTCATCCCGCCCATGGATGAGCTTTCATGAAAAATGCGAAGGCTGCTTGGGCTCTTCGCCTGCCTGTCAACTTTAAGGTTGGGTGGGCAGGCCTGTCAATATCCTTAATTGATTTATTAATGGTCTTAACAGGCCTTTGACAGTTGGGTGGGCATGCAGCCGACTACAATGTGCGCCCGCCGAATGGAAGATTGGAATGACATCAGGATGCACGCCCAATGTCGCTGCACGTCATCTTAAGCATTGCAGTGCGGGGCCCACCCCTGCACACTGAACAGTAAATTCTCCCCATAAATTTGAATAGGAAAGAACGTAAAGTGAAAAAGAGAAAGACAGAGAATTCCAGCTTAAAATGCTGACAGCTAAAAAAGGGACACCAGTAGGTGAGGCAGGATTTAATTCCCAATCACAACCCTATGGGGAGATGTTTAAATTTGAACAAGCTCTTCAAAGATTTGAGTAAAGGAATGTTAAATCATTCTTTACTTCATTTGAGAAGATAACTAAACAGATGAACTGGCCTAAGGAAAACTGGACATTGCCCACGCAGAGCAAATTGACAGGTAGAGCACAGGAAATTTATGCTTCACTGTCAGCGGAGGTTTCTAGGGATTATGATGCGATGAAAAGGCCATTTTGAGTGCATATGAGTTGGTCCCTGAAGCATACAGACAAAAGTTTCGAAATTTAAGGAAACAGCCTGGACAAACTTACGTTGAATTTGAAAGGGTTAAGCAAAGTAGTTTTGACAAATGGATACAAGCATTAGGAGTTGAAATGACCTATGAAATTCTCAGAGAGACCATTCTCTTGGAAGAATTAAAAAACTCCCTACCTTCTGTAATAAGAATCCATGTTCAAGACGAAAGAGTTGCAACTGCTAGACAGGCAGCAGTAATGGCTGGAGATTATGAGCTGATCCATAAAACTAAACTTTTTGCCATCACCCCCATAAACTTGAAAGGGATAGAAAGTGGGAGAGTGAAAAGAAAGCAAGTCACCAGGGTAAAGAATGGATAGCTGGAAATACCTTGAGATCTCCTCCCCAGATCAGGAAGGAAGGTACTGAGGGTGGTGTGAAACTCAAAGGCCTAAATGTTTCCATTGTAATAATGTGGGCACATTCACTCAGAATGCTGCAATTTGCGAGGGAAGCCAACGGGACTTATTGAAGTTCATCATAGTGAGTCGAAAAAGGAAACTCAAAAAGAAAGTGCCATGGATAAAATTGTAGCTTTAACTACAAATAAGGGCCTGGAGGTAAACACTGCTGTGAACGCAGGTGAAGTGAATCAGGTAGATGAGAGGTATAATGGGTTTTTGCCTAAATATTTTCATCAAATGATGTAGCTAAACCCATAACTGCATTAAGGGACACAGGAGCTACTCAAACTTATTTGCTGGAGAAGGACCTAGATTTCCCTCCAGAGCATTCAGTGAAAGCTAAAGGACTGGTAAATGGGATAAGTGGAGGGTATATCCTGGTTCCATTGTACAAAGTGCAATTGGAATGTGATTTGTTGTCTGGATCGGTGGTTGTAGGAATAGTTAAGAAATTACCCATTGATGGAGTTGATTTACTCTTGGGAAATGATTTGGCAGGAGTGAAGTTTATAGCTTCGCCCATAATTATGGGAAGTCCAAGAGAGGCTAAAGAGACAGAGCAGTAACAAGAATAAATTCCTGGTATTTTTCCATTGTGTGTGGTGACCAGAGCAATGGCTAAACAAAGTCCATCACCAGAGGTCAAAGTAATACCACGATGTTAGAGTAGCCAAAAATCTCTTTAAGGACGAGGTAATTCAGTGGAAATGTTCGGCATGTCTTCATCAGTTGAAGCCCAGGAAGCAGATCCAGAGTTAAACAAGTTAGCACAGTCAGCTCACACTGGAGCTGAGGTGGAAGGAGTTCTGGAGCACTATTACATTAAAAATGGAGATCTGATGAGGGAGTGGAGACACGGTCACAGACCTGCTGATGAGAAATAGACGGCTGTTCATCAGATAGTGGTACCACCCAAATATTGTAAGGAGATATTACATGTAGCATATGCCCTATGGCAGGACATGTAGGAATACAGAAAACCCAAGCATCGATAAACAGGCACTTTACCTGGCCAAGGGTTCAGAAGGACGTAGTACAATTCTGTAAATGTGCCATACAGGTCAGGTCGTAGGTAAACCTCAACATGTAATCGAACCAGAACCTTTAATACCCATACCAGTTTTTGAAGAACCATTCAGTCGGGTATTAGTAGATTGTAATTAGACATTACCCAAAATGAAAGCAGGACATCAGTATATCCTTAAAATCATGGATATGACAACTCGATTTCCAGCAGCAATTGTCTTTAAGGACAATTACAGCTCAGATAGTAGTGGAAAAGTTAACTTAGTTTTTCACTTGTTATGGCCTACCAGTTGAAATACAATCTGACCAAGGTTCGAACTTCATGTCTAAAATTTTCCAGGACATAATCTGCAATTTGGGCATCAAACAACTAAAGCCTACTCCTATCACCCACAGACAGAGGGAGCTTTAGAGAGATACCATCAGACTCTCAAAACCATAATTGAGACCTATTGCCATGAACATCCAAAGGATTGGGGCAAAGGATTAGATTTCTTACTATGTGCTACTAGAGATTCTTCAAATGAATCTACTGGATTTAGTCCATTCGAACTGATCTATGGTCATGAAACAAGAGGTCCATTAAAAGCGATTAAGGAAAAATTCTGAAAGCAGAAAGGTGAGTACTCCATATAAAAGCAAACCTTCCCCTTGACCATGACCCCACCACTGAACATTAAGACATTGTTTCCAGGGCTGTCACTGGCCTAATCTCCTCTGGAGATCTTCCCTCCACAGCTTCCAACCTCATAGTCTCCCAACCTCGGACGGCCCACTTCTACCTCCTACCCAAAATCTACAAACAGGACTGTCCTGGCAGACTGATCATGTCAGCCTTTTCTTGCCCCACAGAGCTCATTTCTTGCTATCTTGACTCCATTCTCTCTCCCCTTGTCCAGTCCCTTCCCACCTACATCCGTGATTCCTCTGACACCCTACATCATATCAACGATTTCCAGTTCCCTGGACGCAACCGCCTCCTCTTTACCATGGATGTCCAATCCCTCTACACCTCCATCCCCCACCAGGATTGAGTGAGGGCTCTCTGATTCTTCCTCAAACAGAGGCCCGAACAATCCCCATCCACCACTACTCTCCTCCGTCTGGCTGAACTTGTTCTCTCACTGAAAAATTTTTCCTTAAACTCGTCTCACTTCCTCCAAATAAAAGGTGTGGCTATGGGTACCCACATGGGCCCCAGTTATGTCTGTCTCTTTATGGGGTATGTGGAACATTCTTGTCCCAGTCCTAGTCAGGCCCTCTCCCACAATTCTTTCTCCGGTACATTGATGACTGCTTTGGTGCTGCTTCATGCTCTCGTCTGGACCTGGAATAATTTATTAATTTTGCTTCCAATTTCCTCCCCTCCAGCATTTTCACATGGTCCATCAGTGACACTCCCCTTCCCTTCCTCGATCTCTCTGTCTCAATTTCTGGTGATAGACTGTCCACCAATATTCATTACAAGCCTATTGACTCCCACAGCTACCCCGACTACAGCCCCTCACACCCCAGTTCCTGTAAGGAGTCCATCCTATTCTCTCAGTTCCTTCACCTCCATCACATCTGTTCTGATGATGCCACTTTCAAAAACAGTTCCTGTGATATATCTTCCTTCTTCATTAACCGAGGTTTTCCACCCACTGTGGTTGACAGGGCCTTCAACTGTGTCCAGCCCATCTCCCGCGCATCTGCCCTTACACCTTCCTCTCCCTCCCAGAACCATGATAGGGTCCTCCTTGTCCTCACTTATCACCCCATCAGCCTCCACATTCAAAGGATCATCCTCTGCCATTTCCGCCAACTCCAGCATGATGCCACCACCAAACACATCTTCCCTTCACTACCCCGGCAGCATTCCACAGGGATTGTTCCCTCTGGGATGCCCTGGTCCACTTCTCCATCACCCCCTACACCT
Source organism: Carcharodon carcharias (assembly GCF_017639515.1). Classification (NCBI taxonomy): domain Eukaryota; kingdom Metazoa; phylum Chordata; class Chondrichthyes; order Lamniformes; family Lamnidae; genus Carcharodon; species Carcharodon carcharias. The sequence goes on from NC_054486.1 coordinate 51,568,151, forward strand.
CAACCCCCTCTCACACCACCTTCCCATGCAACCACAAAAGGTGCAATACCTGCCCCTTTACGTCCCCCCTCCTCACCGTCCAAGGACCCAAACACTCCTTTCAAGTGAAGCAGCACTTCGCTTGCACTTCCCTCAATTTAGTCTACTGCATTCGCTGCTCCCAATGATGTCTCCTCTACATTGCAGAGACCAAATGCAGACTGGGTGACTGCTTTGCAGAACACCCTTGGTCTGTCTGCAAGCATGACCCAGACCTCCCTGTCGCTTACCATTTCAACGCACCACCCTGTTCTCATGCCCACATGTCCATCCTTGGCCTGCTGCAATGTTCCAGTCAAGCTCAACGTAAACTGGAGGAACAGCACCTCATCTTCCAACTAGGCACTTTACAGCCTTCCATACTTAATACTGAGTTCAACAACTTCAGATCATGAACTCTCTCCTTCATCCCCACCCCCTCTCCAATCCCCCTTTTCCAATAATTTATAATTTTTTTTATATATATACTTTTGTTTTCCCACCTATTTCCATTATTTTAAAATGTATTTCCATCCATTGCTTTATCTCTACCTTTTAGCCTATTTAGATCCCTTCCCCTCACCCCACCCCCACTAGGGCTATCTGTATCTTGCTCGTCCTGCTTTCTACCCTTAGTGTCATCATTAGCATATCCCTCAGCTAATATCACCACTGTCAACACCCCCTTTTCCTTTTATCTATGACATCTTTGGCAATCTCTTCTTTGCTTCCACCTATCTCTGGCCCTCTATCCAGTTCTACCTGTCCCAAACCCCTCAACCAGCTTATATTTAACCTCATTTCTATATTTCTTAGTTCTGATGAAGAGTCATACAGACTCAAACCGTTAACTGTGTTCCTCTCCACAGATGCTGTCAGACCTGCTGCATTTTTCCAGCTATTTTCGTTTTTGTTTGAGGTGAATACTCCATGTTGGATTACGTGTCCATGTTTCTAGAAAGACTCACAGGAGCATGTAAAGTAGCACAAGAGTACTTAAAAATTTCCCAAGCTAAAATGAAAGAATTGGCAGACAAACATACTACAACTAGAACATTCCAAGCAGGAGATGATGTATTGCAGAGTGAACTCCTGAAAGTGAAATTCAGTGGCCCCCTCCTGGATAGTTAGGAGAGTTAGTAAAGTGCCTTATCTGTTAGATACTCCTGAGCGTAGGACGAAGAAAAGGTTATGTCACATAAACATGTTGAAGCAATATCATCGCAGAGTAGGCGATGATACAGAACATGTGGGCCAGGTGTTAGGAGCAGTGGAGGATGACAGACAGTAAGGGCAAGGTAGAAGGAGAAGTAGACTGTGCACAAAGCGAACCTCCTACAATTCGATTAGCCAATACGACAATACTGGAACAGTTAGACACTGTGTTCCCATGTTTAGAGGAAGGACCAAGGAAAAATCTAATAAGGTTACTTAGAAAGTATAAAGGAATTTGTTGGGGTACACCTGGATGTACTACGTTAGTTAAACATGATGCGGATGTAGGAAACTCAGTGCTGATAAAACAACATCATTATTGGTTGAACCCAGAAAAACAAGCTCAGTTAGAAACAGAGATCCGATATATGCTCGACAATTAATTGAATGAGCCTAGCCAAAGTGGCTGGAGTTCACTGGTAGTATTAGTTCCTACGCTGGATGGATCCACTAGATTTGTATAGACCACAGGAAAGTGAATGTAATAATGAGGACAGATTCATATCCAATTCCTCGGTTAGAGGGTTGCATCGATAGTGTTGGCAGTGCCTCATTTCTTTCTAAAATTGATCTATTGAAGGGTTACTGGCAAGTGCTATTAACATCAAAAGCTAAATAAATATCTGCCTTTGTTACACCGAGAGGATTGTATCAATGTCTAGTCACACTGTTTGTGTTTAAAAATGCCCCAGCTACATTTCAAAGACTTATGAATCACATTCTAGCTGAAGTACCTAACTAACATGTAAAGCAATTAGAGGACCTGTTTAAGCAATTGCAGTTGGCTGGCTTAGTTATAAATCTGGCCAAAAGTGAATTTGCAAAAGCAAGGGTAACTTACCTAGATCACATCATAGGACATGGGCAAGTTTTGTCAAGAATAACAAAAGTGAACACTCTAATAGAATTTCCCATTGCTAAAACTATACTAGAAATCCTGGGATTTTTGGGAATGTGTGGGTTTTATAGGAAGTTTGTGCCTAACTTCAGAACAATAGCTGTACCTCTCACTAATTTGTTAAGAAAACAGGCAAATTTGGTATGATCAGCAGAATGCCAAGCAGCCTTTGAAAAGCTCCAGGAAATCTTAATAAATGAACCAGTGTTGTCTGCCTGTTATCAGTTAGAAAACCAGCAAATCACAAATGGCTAGCCTCTGCAAACTCGCAGCTGGTAGAACATAAAAAGCTTAGTGTTAGTCATAGTCTTAAATCCACTTTACTACTGGTCTCTAAGCTACCAGACGGTTCAAAGCGTAATATGGATAAGGCACACTGTTTGGTTGCTGCCTCCTTATTTGCTTCTCAGATATCCTGGTGATTATTTTTAAGTGGCAACTTCTGTTTCCACCAAGTGTCACCATAGAGAAATGTACATCTACGTATTTTGATGTAAGTTATAAATCACCCTTTGTCATTAGATTTCAGTGCTGTGTTCTGTTACCAAAACAATGTTTTTTGTTGAACTTTTGTTACTTTACTGCCTCAAAATTGCTTCACTAATCGCTCCTTATAAAGCATCTTGGTGGAGGTCTTGTGGCACAGTGGATAGAGACCCTGCCTCTGGGCCAGAAGTTCTGGGTTCAAGTTCCACTCCAGGACTTGATGACCACAGAGGATGTATTCACAATGCAGTCAACCAGGTTAATTTTCAACCTGTAAATCCTTTCAATATGCCTGTGGCAGGCAGTAAGAGTGGAAGAGACTCCTGGTCAGCCGTGTTTGATGTGGACGAACATACAAATTAGGAGTAGGCCACTCAGCCCCATGAGCCTGCTCCGCCTGTCAATAAGATCATGGCTGATCTAATTTTATCTTCACATTCCAGCCTACCTCTGATAATCTTTTTCCTCCTTGCTTATCAAGAATCTTTCTACTTCTGCCTTAAAGATATTCAAAGACTCTGCTTCAACCATCTTTTGAGGAAGAGAGTTCCAAAGTCTCACAACCCTTTGAGAGGAAAAAATCTTCCTTATCTCTGTCTTGAATGGGTGACGCTTAGTTCTAGATTCTCCCACAAGAAGAAACACCCTCCCGACATCCACCCTGTCAAAACCCCTTAGCCTCTTATGTGTTTTAATCAAGCCACCTCTTACTCTTCTAAACTCCAGCGAATACAAGCTTAACTTGTCCCTCTTTTCCTCACAAGATAACCTGCCCTTTCCAGGTATTAATCCAGCAAACCTTCTCTGAACTGCTTGGAGTTGTGCCCCTCAAGTTATAGCTTCTGGCGACAGACAGGTGACATGTTCCAGGGGAAAACTAGCTATGGAAACAGATGTACACATGTGCTTGTTGGCCTCATGTGTCACTAGATGTGGGAAGCTTCTAAGTAGATTGATTTTTATTCGCTGCCCCATGAATATTTTTGCTGGTGATAGACATCTCTCCCATTGGGTGAAGCAAAGAACTATTACACACATTGGAGTATCTTCTTCACTTTTAGAATACAGGATATTAATCTCAACATATTGTTACTTTGATAACAAATATTAGAATGAGTTAATGTCTCAGCATTCTGTTGGGTGAGTTTGTACTGCAGGAATTTGTCAGCCTTTGCTCATTGGCAGCACTCACACTTCTGAATTAGAAGTTTATGAGTTTAAGGTACCGGACTTGTGCACATAAGCTAGATTTGACACTTCAGTGCAGTGTTGGAAGGGCTGATTTGTTGGAGTTGTCTGTCGAATGTGATGGGTCAAAATCCTGGAACTCCCTCCCTAACAGCACTGTGGGTGTACCTACACCAGATGGGCTGCAGCGGTTTAAGAGGGAAATCAACTACCACCTTCCAAGGGCAATTACGGATGGGCAATAAATCCTGCCCTAGCCAGCAATGCCCACATCCCATGAAAGAATAAAAAAAAGGAGTCTTATCAATCTTTTTTATTTTGAACCCTTGAGTGTCAGTTGTTTACTGTCGAGGGTCTGCAGGTATTTGGCTGTCCTCCAATAACAAGGCATTCAAGGTTCTTTTATGAGTTCCCGTGCTTTCTGTGTCTTGTGTTGACTAGCTTTTTGGCAGTTAGTTCCATTGTTGCACAATTTCATTTAATTTTTACTTCAGTAATGTAATTAACATTCCAATGTCTTCATTAAATAGGTCACTTCCTTTACAGCACCACGACCTCTAAGTTTTCCTGCAAGTCACACATCATCATGACATGGAAATGCATTGCTGCTCCTTCATAATCGCTGGGTCAAAATCCTGGAACTTCGTCTCTGACAGAACTGTGGGGGTACCTCCACCACATGGGCTGCAGTGATTGAAGAAGAAGGTTCATCAAGGCCTTCTCAATTATACAGGAAGAATAAGTGCAGAGATTGGTAGCTACACACATACTCTCAGAATGAACAAAAATAAATGGCACCCTCAAACAATTATTCTGGCCCCTTGGCCATTCAAGAGATGCCTTACAATATGTCTCAGGAGAGATATCCAAGTTTGTCATACTGAGCAGGATGAACAGGAGGAAGCTGCAGTAGGAAATGGGGCTGCTTCTAGGACAGGGGTTGAAGTTAACTGGCATATTCTTCAGCCAAGCTGGAATACATGAGTAATTACTGCGTACTGCAAATGATGATGACTATCTCGTCTTCTACTCTGCAGTATAGATCAGATCCTTAAATTTACCGATGAGGTGCAGTCTTTACCTGGGTCTAATGGCTCAGTGATTCTTCCCAACACTATCAGAGAGTTTTGAGATAGTGTATTTGCCATTTTCCAATATATTACAACTTCCAACATCCTTCTGATATTTAGGAGGTAATTACCCAGTTTGTGTTGTCGACAGGTATCCTTGATAAATAGTAAATCAGTAACTATAGGGTGAATTGTCCATGGTTTTCTGTCTATTACACTTTATGGATAGAATATCATGAAACTGTGGGCCCATGGTTTGCTGATGTGTATCACCAGTGGGCAAGGTTCCCCATCAGTGACACAATACTGAAAATTGGTCATTAAGTCTTATTCCGTGTAGAATACTTGAGAAGGAAGAGCTCAAGCTTATGAAAATAAAGCAGTTAAATGAAGTGTTAAGCACTTTTGTATGAGATAAGCCAGGTCACCCTTTTTCCTCCTGAGAGGAAGGATCTCCTCAAACAGTATCATTAAAAACATTATCTGCTTTTTACCACATTGCTGTTTGTGGGAGCTTGCTGTACACAAATTGCTGCCAGGTTTCCTCCCTATAATGGTGACTGCACTTCAAAAATACTTTATAGGCTGTAAAGTGCTTTGAGAGGTCTTGAAGTTGTAAAAAGTGCTCTATAAATGTCAGTCATCTTTTTATACCTCCCGTTGCCTTTCTGTAGCCAAAACAGCAAGAACTCTGTTCCGAACAGTCCTGTTCTGAGTGCCTCACTTATCTAGTTTTTCTCTGGCTGCCACACTAGGTGAACGATGTTGGGCAGAATTTTGAGTTCAGCGGGCCTGGGAATAGCTGGGAAAAGGCCTGCTGCCTGTGATCGGCCCCAGACTGCGATTTCACACTGGTGGGCCAATTAAGGCCCGCCCAGCATGAAGTGCGGCTCCTCACTGGTCGGGAAGGGCTGAGCAGGGGGAGGGTGGGGGCCTGTCAGTGACTAGGTCCAATGGCGACCCAACGGCTGGTTTAAAAACAGCCCAGGCAGCCTTAGGAATGCTGCCACGGATGAATGTCTGTTCTGCATTGTCAAAATTCAAGTAATGGAGTCGACAACGGCTGGACATAACAGTGGGAGGACATGTCGGGTGGACACTCGGTGGCCTGCTTTTCAGAAGACTGCCTCGCGGTACTCATGAAAGAGGTGGCTGCCAGGACACCCTTGTCCCCAGAGCTGGGAAGAGGAGGCCACCACACCGCTCAAAGTGGGCATGGGAGGAGGTGGCAATTCTGGTGAGCAGCCATGATGTGGTACGGCGCACATGGGTGCAGTGCCGGAAGAGGTTCAATTACTTGCTTAGCTCAGGAAGGGTGAATACTGTGTTGGCATTGATCAGTATGCAGACATGTTATGGCCATCCCCCCATGAACCTCAGGGATGCTAGAGTCTGAGTGCCAACTGTCAATCACCTTGGAGCTGGCTGAGGGGGTGAGCCCTGGCTGCTTGGACCGAGTGCCTTGCCGCTTGAGGGCCACGACTCGGATGTGCCCTGTGAGGTGCTCCTCAGCTGGGGTTGGCCAGGCTGCAATGGCGCTGCAGGGTAGAGAATGGCCTAATCAATGCTCATCTGTCCTTTCAGGAGAAGACAAGCCATAACCAAGCAGAGAGGGCACGTACAGGCGGAGGCTCGCCCAACCTGCTGCTGCTCAGCAAGTTTGAGCAAGACACCCTTGAGCTGGAGAGCTGGCACACTCCACATGTGTGGAGATACAGGGGTGCCATGCAAAGGTAGGAGCGCAGTGCACAGAGGTGAGAGCTTCCGATTGTGCAGCGATTCTAATGTAGTCTCTTCATTGATAGGAACCTCAAACCTGGAGTCCCCATTGATCATTGAAAGACAATAACACCATGATGCAGAGCTCCATTGTCTCACCATGGTGCCTGGCATGCACAGTGACAGTGCAATAACTTTACCTTATGACATGTCCTTGTTCTCCCTTTTAGATTCACCAGGATGCATTCACTGTCTGGACCTTGAAGGGCCACCCCTGATAGAGGAGGACCAGTGAGCTTCATTTGCAACTTTGTCACACCACCTCTCTGAACCAGGCACCAGTGCAGATGCCAGAACCTTGGTGGGCATTAGATTGGCAGTTAGAAAGTTGGTGCACATTGGTGAGGGCACTTCACACTCACTTGAGGTGCGGTTGGAGGCACAGAGTGCCCAGGGCGCCGGCAGTCAGAGGATGGCTGGGGACCAGGACGATGCTCATTTGAAGGCAGATAAAGAGCCTTCATTAGTCATCCTTTGGTGGCAGATGCTGGATATCCAGCAGGATGAGTGGGAGGATCTGGCGGAGATCCATGGGGGTCTGTGTGCAATGGTCTCTGTTGTGGAGGAGTCCATGCGAAGCATGAGCAATGCAGTGACCCTCATGGATGAGCGCAATGCCTCCCTCATGGAGAGAGTGATGACTCCCATAGACAGGCAGCTCCAGGCACAGAATCAGGGGTTCCTGGAATTGAGCTCAGACTTGCAAGCTCTCACACAGGCACTGACCTCAGGTGGTCAATGCCAGTGTGAGAGATGGATGAGGCACCCTGTATCCCAGCCTGTCCATCAATGGTGAGCAGGGAGCTCCAGAGCATGAGCTGCTTGTCATCTCTGCAGCTCCTCTCGGGGTGCTCTAGATGATGCCAGCAGCTCCTCCAACTCTCAGCCAGTGGCTGTGGTATCTGATGAAGTTGCGATAACTGGAGAGATGCCAGCTGTGGCACTGGCTGCTTCCTCCCAGGCAGGACCAGCACAGGCTCCACTGGCCAGAGGATGACTGCCAAGGTCATCAAGGCCAACAGGACATCAGAGTCAGCAGGTTGTTTCCAATGCCACTGCCACCGGGGTGGGGGGCACCAAGATGTAGCACACACACAAATGTAAGTTAAAGGCACCATAGCACAGGAGGGCCATATCACGGATGATTCTCTGTTCATTTATGTTAATTTATATGTCTGCTGGTGTGGTCATCAACAACAGTAATGGTAATGTCATTATTCTTTCAATGTGACGGTAACATTAAATTTGCTTTGGTTCTGATAGCCTGAGTATGCTTCACCTTCTACCTTTCTGGCACAGGGTATGCCAGTATGTATTGCTGGACATGAGTGGCTGGATATTTTATTGCACAGGCACTGAATGGACTTTGGGTGCGAATTAAAGGGTCATTTCAGACATCCGGGATGGAGGTGTCAGCCCTGGCATGAGGTTGAAGCTGATCTTTGGTAGCCTAGCTGAAGGAACATTGGATCAAGGTGTCCCTGATGTCTCTGCCCCCCTAGAGGTTACTGAAGTTTGTCTCCATGCCCTCAGTGTTTTCCTCGTCATGCTCCTCTTCTGACTCACGACTAGATTCATCATCTGTGGCCTGTGCAGCTCCGCCAAAATCCTCTTCCTCCAGTGGGTCCCCCCTTACCAGTGCCAGTTTGTGGAGAGTGCAGCATGCAACCATTATCAGTGACACCCGCCCTGGGGGGTCTTGTAGTGTACCCGCTGAATGGATCAGGCATGGGAAGCGCATCTTGAGATGATCTCTCTACCACCGCCCTTTTGGAGGCATGACTCATATTGTAACTCTGCTCTGCCTCTGTTCTTGGGTGGCAGAGAGATGTCATGAAACACTTTTTCAGTGGAAAACCCTTGTCACCCAGCAACCATCCATCCAGTCAGGCTGAAGTGCTGAAGAGCCTTGGCACCTGGGAATGTCTGAGGATGTAAGTGTCATGAGAGCTGCCTGGGTACCTTGCACAGACTTGTAGAATCTGCATCTTGTGGTCACATACAATCTGCATGTTCATGGAGTGGAAGCCCTTCCTGTTGACAAAGGCTGGTGCCTTGATGGCCACATGTGTGCAGTCGATAGCACCCTAGACACGGAGGAACCCAGCAATCGCTGCAAAGCCTCTGGCTCACTCAGCCTGGCTGGCCTCGGCCGTACTGTAAAGGATAAATGACAGCACCCACCTGAATGGAGCCTCTGTCACCAGCTTAATGCAACTGTGGACAGCTGGTTGGGTGACTCCACACAGATCCCCCACTGACCTCTGGAAAGAGCCAGAGACAGAGAAGTTGAGGGCCACTGTGACCTTGAGAGCTATTGGCATGGGGTGTCCACCCACACAGTTGGAGCTGATCTCAGGCCCAATAATCCGACAAATGGAGGACTCTGTCCCCCTTGAGAGGCAGATCCTTCTTCAGCACTGCACCTCAGACATATTGAGGTAGCTGTATCGCCGCCTGTAAAGCCTGGCAGCAGGATAGTGGCGTCTTCCGTGACCCCTTCTGCCATGTACTTCCTGCTGGCCCTACGCCCCTTATGCCTGCGCTTCTCCTCCCACAGGTTGCTCCCCTGGAAGCTGCATTGGGACACCTGGCCTCCTTCCCCTTCTAGCCCTCCCTTCCTCCTCAGAGGAGGTGCCCACAATCTCCATTACCAGGGTAACAGGAGGCTGATGGATACCTGGAAAGGTCCACAGGGTCTGAATCCTCAGGGGACCTTGGGGAAATCAGGGAGACCTGAAATGAAGCCTAGAAATGCTAACAATGAAGCCTGAACAGAGATGAAGCTGCCATATGCCAATAAGTCACCAGCTGTAAACTACCTATTAAACTTCTCACTACTCACACTGACAATGTTGCTGACCCTTTTTATCTCGCCCTTGGATGAGGTTTTTGAAATTGCTGGTTGGGTGCCTGTCCATTTTGCCTATGTGACGAGTACGAAATTGCAAGGGCAACAAAAAAATCGGCATCAATTGACTTTCTAATGGCTTTAAATGTCTGTTAATTAATGGCGGGCATGGCTCTGGCACCTGCGCATGCCCGCCAGCTGAAATATCATGTGAGTGGGCGATGACATTGGGAGGTCCCACCAGACATCATCTGAGTCCATTCAATTGTGGTTAATACAGACTTGAAGTTATGTGAATAAAATATCTGAACTTAGAACTTGGATATGGCTCATTGGCACCAAAAAGTCTGGAATAAATACTTTTCATGAAATTTAGCACTGTTTTGTAACTCTTTTGAGTCAAAACCAAATAAACCAAATGAACAAATCAGGAGACAAATTAAAAGGTAGCCCCTTTAAACAGCAAAAACAAAAGACACAATTTAAAGGGAACTTACAAACATTAAACCAAATTGCATTTAGAGGGGTCAATAAAACACCCCAGTCCTCGCAGTGCCCACTGCGCATGGAAGGCCTCGACAGTGCCGGCAGGGACACCCGGCCGTGAACGTAGCCGCGGGAGAGGGGCATATAGTCGGGTCGGACGACCCCCTCGATCGCCCGCTGCCTGGACCTGTTAATGGCCAACTTGGCCAGACCCAGGAGCAGGTTCATGAGGAGGTCCTCCTCCCTTCCAGCCCCCCCTCCGCACCGGGCGCCCGTAGATCAGAAGTGTGGGGCTAAAGTGCAAAAAAAAACAGTAAAATATTTCTCAAGAAACTAAAGAGGGAGTGTAGCCTACAACAATTAACATACATGAGGTACACGGGCTGCATAAGGCCACAAAAGATGCAGGCGTCTTGGGAGCCCATGAATCGACACATCCTACGGTTCTTTGGGACTGCTGCGTGCAACATCCTCCACCCCAGGTCCCCGAATGAAAGGGGAAGGACACCCCCGTAGAGGGTCCTCTACTGGCGACCTCCACTGCCAGATGTCAACAAGGCACGCCAGGGCATGTCCAGATAGCAGGCGAAAGCAAGGAAGTGGAGGGTTTCCCATACAGGAAACCCCTCCACGCCGTGCCGAAGGGGCACAGTGGGCATTTCTGCGAGGCAAGTCAGGTTCCGTGTCACTGGCGAGCATTGTTTTGTAGGTGGACACATTTCTTGGTAAGTCATCAATAACCTAGAGAAGAAATTGCATTTCCAAAACACCAATTGGGATGTTCCAGAAGACTTTACAGCTAATGAATTTTGAAGTTTAATCACGTTTGTAAAGTAAGTAAACACAATGACGAACTTGCGTACACCATAGTTCCACAAACAGCAAGTAGACAATTGATCCGTTACTCCGTTTTTTTAATGATAGGGGTTGAGGAATAAATATTGGTCAATTCTTCTTTACTTAGTGCTGTGGGAATCTTTTACACCCATGCAAGAATGCATAAGGGCTCTCAGTTTAACACCCCATCTGAGATGGCAGCATCTCAAGTGAGAGTCCAGATTATATGCTCAAGTAGGTGCAGTGAGGCTTGAATGTACAATTCTGGATTCACAGTATTTATACAATCTTCACCAGCCTTATATCCTTTCACAAATATTTTGCTCCTCTGATTCTGTGCATCCTCCCCTTCAGCCTACAATTGGTGGTAGAGTTTCAACCACACGTATTCCTTCTCTTGGGAGGTCCAGTTTTAAACTGCTCTACCTCATCACTTCATCTTTAAAATCATCTGCAGAACCATGTGTGTTTGACCAAGCTTTTAGGTATTCCTCCTTATAGGTCCCTTTGCATTTGGTAGATGGCTCATTAATACCGTGTCTTATGATGCCATTGTTTGCAATTGGGCCTATAAAGTAAAGCATCATATTCACCTGCTCTTCTTCTGGCTTTTTAGTTAAACCAGATGGGATGGTTTAACGTTATAACCTTAACCGATGGTTTGATCTTTTTGGGCATTGTAAATCTATGTCTGTCAAAGCCCCTGCTCAAGGTCCACTTCTCAATGCACAGAGGTTTCCGAGGTTTAGGCTGCTGCTGCATGATCCATCCAGGAGAATCGGGCAGTATGCTACAGGACAGTATGCCCCTTCTCTGTGTACTAATGACATCAAATCTTAAGAGGATCTCTCTATGTCTGATAGCTGCACCTCTCCAGGAATGCCACTGGGCAGCTGCCAGCTTCATCACAAAGATTTGTAGACTTACTCCACTGCCACAAATTTGGCTTAACCAGACTTTTGCCACACCAGATAAGTGTTCCCTTTCCTGAAAGATTATCATGAACATAAGTAAGAAAGCACAAGATCCAAATGTTTATTTACCAAGAAGAAAATTGTTTCTACTCCTTCTTGGCTCTTCATGCCGAAATGTATCTTCCTCTCTCTTATGTGTGTAATTCAACTCAGTGCTCCCCAAGGGCACTCTGTGGTTCCGTAGTATAAGGGTCTGGCATATATAGGGTCAATGTGGGACTGAGTACAATACCACCCACACAGTGATGTAAGAAGGCACATGACCCAGAGAAAAGATATGGAAGCTGAAGGCAGAGATTTGTACTGTAGCAGAAGACTCGATTGAATCTCCCCTTGGAAGTCTAGCTCCAGAGCACAGAGTTCACAGAGCCCACACGGGTGAGCTAAATCTTTTAAAGATGCAGGCTGCAGCCAGCCCTGAGAATTCTTTCCTTACTACAGTGTCAGAGGCGCTGTTGAAGGAAAGCCCGTCACAAAACGTGATCCCCCAGTCAAAGCCCCAATAGATGGTTTCTGAACTCAAAAGATCAGACAAAAATTAATTATTTAAATCTCTCACTAATGGCACAGCCCTCCAGCTTGAAAATGGAAAGCATGACTTTAAATTCTAATTTTAGATTACTCATCTTAGCAAACAGCGGAACGTAAGAAGTCAGCACACAACCAATCCAGGCAGCTATTATCAAGAGTCTTCTTCAAGATGCACACCAATGTCATTTTGTGAAGCCTACCAAAACAAATAAGTGCAGGAAATCCCTTTAACTCGGAGTCAACGGCAAAGCCATCTTGAAACATGTTATCTCTTAAAGCTGCACATACAGTTTAAAATTTTTTAACATGGATCACAATTCAACACTTCCAATTCAATTTGGCCTAACCCAAGGCCTAGACCAGTCACAAATTTGGGTCTTTGGAGGAAATTTTTTAAAGATACAGCATCACCTCTGGTTTAAATAAAAATTCATAAGAAAAGCAGGTGAACACGCTGCTTTACTCTATAGGCCCAATTGCAGATAACATCATGTACGACAGGGTATTAAAGAGCCATCTGCCAAATTTGAGGAGGTTTTAAAACCTTTTGACATTTATTTTAAAATGTGAAGCAATAAAATACTGGAGACAGCTAAATTCAATAAGAGAGTACAATTTCTTGGGGAACTCATTGATTCTTTCATACATGATTTCTACAGAATGGCAGAGGGTTGTGAACGCAGAGGTTTAAAGTCTGAACCCATCAGAGGCAGAATAGTTGTGGGTCTACCAGACAGTGTCTGGCCTCCTATAAACTAAAGAAGATCTAATCCTGGAAAAGGCAACCCAGATGGTTAGACTGTCCAAACTCCATGAGCAGCAATCCAATCTTAAGGGAAGATGATAAAACATGGGACAGAAGCCAACCCTCAGACCAGCTTATCAGATCACAAAGACACAGGGACAATCCAAGTCAGGAAAAAGAATTCCTGAACTGGCCAGCAGAATGACCTTGCCAGCGCTGCAGTGCAAAGTGGCCTCACAAAAGTGATTAGCGTTCTGTGAGTACCCCCCAAGGCTTCCACTGTAACAGGGTGGGGAACTAGGGCAAACTGTACAAGTAAAAAACCTAGAAATGTACATGAGAAGGGATAAATGGAATGATTTCATATTTGTTGATATTAAAATATTTAATAGCCTCAGAGTAGACAATGTAGCTAGCACTTTCTAAGCATGATGGGTTGTGCAGTCATTACTGTGGGAACCTAGATGAGAATGCAAGTTGTAAAGTTTAATGGCCTTCACAGCTTGAGTAAAAAAGGTGTAAAGGAAATAAGAAAACAGACAGGGGGCTATTGGATACCAAACTCTAACAGGCTTCCCAAAGCCTAAAGGGTGAGATTACAGGGAACATCTGCGAGCTTGGATTGTCCAGCTCATTAATTAGGTTTTGTGATGTATGTGTTAAACTGATTGAAGGTTATACCAGGCAGTGTAGCGAAATGTGATAACTAAAAGCTATACATTTCTTACACAGACTTTGTATCAGAAAGGGAGACCCTGAAAACCAACCAAGATGCAAGCATATGCTTGAATTCAAATCTTTATTTACTTGAAGCTCAGACTCAGAGTGGTTGGTTTATTGTTTTTACCACAACAGTGCAGAAGGCTCAAAAGTAATTCATGAGGTTGAGACCGAAAACTCAGAAGCCACACGGCCATGCTTTTTGGGTGAGGTCAAGGATTATGGTTTCTCGTTCTAGAATGTAGGCATCTTTGTCAATGGCCATCTGACACATTTTAAATTAGATTCATGTGCCAGCATGACAGCCCAGTCAGACAAGGAGCCATGGCTCAAAGACCCCTGACTTCAAACAATGACCCCTCCACATTACGGGGCAGGAGGAATTCGATTTCCTGTCATTGGCCTGGCCCTGGAACCACTGAGCTATGGCAAAAAACAATTCTTTGACATGAAGTACCTCATCAGTAATCAGCCGTTTTCTCTCTTAAGCAGGGATGCTTGCATGGCCTTGAATCTCCTCCAGACAAGAGAGGATGTCAAGACAACCGCTGTCATTAGCCAACCAGAATTGCATGGCCCTGAATACTCAAACGCTAAAGAGTATTCAGACTCGGACTTCAGCTCTGAACTCTCTTCTATGTTCGCCATGCAGGTTTGTTCATTTTCATGAAAATTCCCAGAGGTCAGACAGCCCTAACCATGAGATAACCACAATGCTTCCAGTGGAAGTGGCACAAGTGAGTGATCAACAATCCAAGAAACTTCTACCTCCAACTACTATGATGTCACAGGTAGTTGACACAGGAACCACCGTGCACACACTGCAACTGCCAGCCAACATATCATGACCACAAGGGAAGCTGGAATCTGGTAACAGGGTCTCCCATCATCAACAAAAAAAAAATAGGGGTGAAAGTAGCAAAAAAACCTTCTTCTCACCACAGAACACCCCTCCTTAGCCATAAAGACGGCCTACACATAGAAAGAAAAAAAGAAAGATGTGACACAGAGACAAGCACAATGTTTGTCCACCCTGCGAGAAAGGATTTATATTGGAGGCAACCACTGATCAACGCAATAGCTGAACTGGCCAAGTGCAGTTCAACATGAAGCAATGGAAGAAAAGAATGAAAGCATACCCAAATGCCAGTCTAACTTCCAAGTTAACAGGAAGAACAGAGCCAGCAGAGCCTACTACTCCTCCGACAGAATGGCGAATGAGATATGGAAGAGATATAAGGCCTCCAGGCCACCTAAACCTGTAAATTCAAGGGCTTGAAGGGGGGAGGTGGGATAGTGAATATGGTGTAATAGTGCAAATATAGTAAAAACAATGATGTAATTATAGTGATAATGCAGCAACAACAAAAAATATTTGAGACTGATAATGTAATGCATGAAGTAAACTAATCTAAATCCATGTACATTAGATAAAGACTTGGGAGGAGGTGCAGTATAAGGGTTTGGCACATATAAGGTTAATATGAGACTGAGAACAGTACTGCTCACACAGTGATGTCAGAAGGCAAATGACCCAGACTTAAGGTCAGTGTGGTATTGAGCAGACAGGCTAAGACCTAAAGACCTTAAGACCTCCTAGTCTGTACTCTTTATTGTACATGTGTAAATAATTCTACTTAACAAAGACTTACAGTTATCCTACTGAACACTACAAAGACTTTTTTTAAGAGAAACACTCTGTAACCCAACACCCTCCCAACAGATTCCATATGCTTTGAAAAAGGACGGAGGTGGCCCTAGACCCTGTAGGAGTGGTGGTGTGTGTCAGCTTCACCTCTGACTTCTGAGTGGTCCAAATCGCTCCCACTCCCTGGGGTCTAGACCTTGGACTTATTTGGGGGTTGTGACAAAGTGCAGCAGACAATTGGTTTTGGTGCAAGAAAAAAAAACTGGGCTTATTGAAGTCACAAATGAACTTATAACATTAGGATTACACTGAGATTATACAGGCTTACAAAGTACACTTAGTTAAGCATAATGAGGGAAAATCACGTTACTAATCCCCTTACCCTTGTCCTACCCCCAAAACCTAACTAAATTGAACTAGGAGAGCTCAGGGATCATGCTCACCAACCAGGGTTCCTTGATAGTTCGAAATCCAGCCAGGTAAGCCGGTTGCAGTTTTGGGGTATGCTCTTTGTGTCCTCTAGGGCCTGCTGTCCCCATGTGGTCCTGGTCTGTGGAATCTGCGAAGGTTCTTCAGCTGGGTAGATGGCGCGGTTGTGGGTGGTCGGTTTTTGTGGAGAGCTGCGATTGCAGCCTTGTTATTTTTGGTTGAGCCTGCCGCCCTGTGTCCCTCACCATGATGTTGCCTGTGGGCCTGCAAACCTCCAGATCTCCTCCCTCCACTTGGCTCAGCTACAACAGCTCCAAACTGCTCACTGCCCAAAACTGCTCTCTCTCCTGTGTCGGCTCCTAAAACTGCTCACCCTTCTGTCTCAGCTTCACCTTCATAACTGGTGGCCCAGTTGTACTGTTTTTTCAAATTTCTCATCTCAATCAAAATCAAGGTTAGTTCTTTGTCTGATTTTGGTGGGCTTCCCCAGGTAATTGTTGCCTCATTGTTTTTAATGGGCTCGCATGATGTTTATCATTGTCTTCCTGTCCCCGTACCTAGTTCTGAACTGAAAGCCATTGTACATGTGGAGTATTGATGGGTTCGCATAATTGCATTGATTGCGGCCTTCCTGCCTTAGTAGTTAGTAGCGATTATTTATGCAAGATTTTGCTGGGTTTTAGTTTCGTGTAAGATGAAGTCTTTCTCTGGGTTGATTGTTTTAAAGGGAAGAATGCATCTTCTGTCTCCTCTCATCCTAGCCTCCTGTCTGCGGGGTTCTACACTTATCCCAGCAGTTGGGTCCTCTACCATACACATCCAAAAGTCATATCCTTGTTGATGATATGAAAAATGTGGGAATTTTGAGAACCCTTCATCCCCCACTGTGATACTTAAACCTTACTTCAAGAATCATACTGGAAAAAAAACAAAATTCCCGAACCTCCATAGTCAATCTTCCCCCGTAATTACCTGTCTAAGATTTCATGACACGTACATTCCCCATTCTTTAAAATGTTATGTACATAAGCATGCATATGGAAAATACAGTTATTTACATACATCCAAACATTTAGGGGATCCAACACCCCACTTGGTACACATACATCTTTATTAAAAGAAAACAACATGTAAAAGTCTTTCTTAAAAATAACCGAACACAAAAAAAACAACAATCTTTATTCAGGAACAGAAAAAAATATATATGAAAGTTTCAAACAGGTATATCTCTCTCCACCTTAGCATAATGCTTCTTCCAGGTCCTTTCGTTTTGGAACTCTAGGATTTTGCCTTTTCCCTTGCTACATTGACAAAATTGACTTGTAGAATTTCCTGAATATTTCTCTTAATAGAGCCTGGTATAGCTGTTCTGTCTTCTTGGGGCACCACTCAGGTAAGTGTACCTCTGTGAGGTTTAGAATCATGGAAGCTACCGTGTAGTGTACTTCCTGGTATAGCACCTTTTCTGTCGGCACTAGTAGCAGCCCATTCCCTGGTCCCTTGGTGGTGGCAGGGCACTTCTCCATATGTGTCCTTACCATCAGGGTCGTGGGCAGGGGCTTTTGGGCGCGTGCCACGAGTTCAGTGGCCTTAACTGAGGCTGGAGAGGATGGGGTTATGCAAATGTGTAGGTGGGAATCCCATTCCACCCCCTTCCCCTTGTCCAGCCATGCTGCGGAAAAGATAATGGATACGCCCTGGGGCAGGTCTTCCTTGATCCCCACATGCAGACATAGATTCTCTGTTCCGATTTCCACCACTTGTCCTAGCACACGCTCACCACCCCCCCATGGTTCCCGGTAATAGTCCGATGGGTGTTCCCCAGTCACTCCCAGTCAGCTGTACCATCCCCCATGTCTCTGCTCAGCTTCCTGAGCCACCTCCACCTTCCCAGGGGAATCTGTCCTCTGCAGGTCAGGCACACACATTTCCTCTCAGTGACCCCGACCCGTGTGGTCACAACCTGTCTGCCGGGCCAGGGGAGGGAGGCCTCCCCGTAGGTGAACCTGGTCTGACTGGAGTATCGGGCGGAGTTAGATCCCAGTCACCCTGGCCATCTTCCCACATGGGAATAGGTAGTGATATCCTCCACGTTACCTTCACTACCCCTCGCAGTCACAACCGGTGCTCTCTCCCCTGAGCACCCAAAAATGTGGGAGTCCTCCACGTCACCTCACCTCCCAGCGGCCATTCCTATCAGGGCGAGCAGGAGTATGCCCCCCATCCAATCGAAATCCTTTCTGTAGGGAGACATATGAGCATAAAGCCAGGTCCCGGACAGATTTGCTGACTTGGGTAAAGCATAGTCGAGTCTTGCGACCTCGATTCAATACAAACACTCTTAAACAATAATATTTAAACTACCAACCACCGTATTTAAAATTAGACAAAAACACCCAAACTTAACAATCTTAAAATTAAATAACAGAAGCTATGTACATCTGGCACCCGTCCCCGGGCGGCCAGGTTAATCCCTGTTCGGGCTACAGCACACTACTCCCTGTGGTGTGGCCACCCTGTCCTGTATCTTTGGTCCCTCACAGCCTGTGGCTGCTGGCTGGGGACCTCTGTCCTCAGATCGATCCCTGACTTGAGGGGCTGCCCTTTAAACTGGGGAGCTGGTGACCATGGTTTCTTTGGCCGTGGCATTCGTGGGGACCTTCTAGGGACTCTGGCTGGCGGGGATTTTCTGGCTGGCAGGTCTTCAACCCGAGCCACTGTCCCCTCTTGTGTGGTCTGTGGAATCTCCACTGCCGCTGGCTGGGGATTTTTATCCTCAGACTGTACCTCTTCTAAAGCTGCGACAGGGGTAGGTAACTCTCTGCCCTCAGGTCCCACCTCGTCTGAGTCCCAGATGTGCGGGGGAGTGTCCCAACCGGTGAGTAGGATGGTCCTTCCCTTAAAACAAGCCGCTGCACCTGCTTGTGCAGTCTGTGAGTTTGTTCCTGCTGCAGGCTGAGGATTTTTATCCTCAGGCCTTGCCCCAACTGGCTGTTCCCTTCTCTCAGATTTAAACAACTTACTTGGTTAACGTGGAACGATTTGGTGCGCCGAGGCAGCTTTACGGCATATACCATGGGGCTTGCCTTATCTACAATGCTGTAGGGCCCCATGTATAATGGTTCTAGACTGTCTACCCGAGCAAAATTCCTAACAATGACCTGATCCCCTATTTCCCATTTGTGGTGCGTACGGGGTTCTAGCAGCAGTCGGTTAATCCGATGCTGTTTTCCCATGTTGCTAGCAGCCTGCCAGTGAACCTGTTTAAGGTGTTCAAACAGACTCCTGACCAAGCTGTCCCGGTTCACCTCTCTGAGCTGACCCTCCGTGAGCACCAGGGCTAGCACAAGGGTGGGGTCCACATAACCCTACCAGTCATGACCTCGTGTGGGGAATACCCCGTGCTTTTTGACTCTCTGGCTCGGATCCCCATTAGAGCCAGCAGTAAGACTTCTACCCACTTTCTAGGTGAATCTGCCGTCTCTTTCCTCAGCCTTTCTTTCAAGGTTCTGTTCATCCTCTCCAATCCCTGAGGACTGTGGGTTGTGTTCAATGTGCCATTTCCCCTCTATGCCGAGTACCATAAGGGTATTCTGCATGACCTGCCCAGTAAAGTGGCTCCCTTGGTCAGACTCCACATACTGTGGTATCCCCCATCATGAGAACACCTCCCTGACCAGGATCCTGGCTGTACTCCGAGCCGTGGCTGTTTGTCAGGGGAAGGCTTCTACCCACTTTGTGAACACATCCACCAGGACTAGGCAGTATTTATAGCCTCCCTGGGTGGTGGGTAGGGGCCCGATGTAGTCAACCTGGATCAACTGCCATGGTCCCTCTACACTCCTGTTGTGTCCCATAGGTACATTCCTTTTGTGCAGGTCAGGGTTGTTAGCAGCAGACACCAGACTGGCACAGAACTCACGGACATCTTCCCTGAGTCCTGGCCACCATCCTGCCTGTTCCACCCGCTGCCAGGTGGTGTCAGGCCCGGGATGCCCCGATCCTGGACCCTCATGGACCAGTTGAAGGAATTCCCCCCTGTGCTGCTGCGGTACTACCCATTGCTCTCCCTTAAACAGCATGCCTCCCTTTACAGAGAGGGCTCCTGTGCTGTAAGGGCCCTCTACCCTTTTCCCTTCTGCTACCGTGCTGAGGTCTGCCTTGAGGACGGGGTCTTGGGTTTGGACTGTCTTAAGGTCCAGGGTTAAAGCTACCCCTGCACTCCCTCGTGTCCCATTCCTACCCGTGACTGCTGCTATAGGACGGAACCCAGATGGGTCCCAGAAAATTCCTGTGCGGGCACCCTCCTTAGCTAGCAGGTCGGCCTGCCGGTTGCCCTCACTCCGGGATTCTGCGAAGGAATGGACTTTCACCTTATGTGTGTAAACCTCCCCTTCCTCCCCCACTGCTGCTGGCTCTAGTCAGGGTTGTGGGTTAGATGGGGCTGATGGGGTCAGGATGCCGGTGGTGGCTGCTACCTTCCCTGGGCCAGTCAGTAGGGTTCTCATGGCATCCAAAAATGACTCAACCGTGGCAGGAGGGATTCCTGTCTCTGCCTTTTGGGCTGGGGTTGAGGAATTCTTTCCCTTGTTATCTTTCCAAGGATTTTTACACCACTTCCTCCAGTGTCCATTCTTCCCACACCCATAACAGTTGAGCTTTGTGCTGGAAAGGTTATTCCCTTCCTGATGCTACTCCTTCCTACCCTGGCCAGGTTTCATTTCATGCACTTTCTCTTTAGGTGGACGTACATTGGTTCCTTTACCATCACCGTAAGCTATGGTCAATCGTCTGATCACTGTGAGTTTGTTAGTCAGGGGATTCTTTGGGTCAAACCACATTCCTGCCGCGGCCCTGACCTGTAGCAAGCTGTTTGCCACCAGGCAACGGAGCCAGTGGGCCCGCTGATCCTGGTCTAGGTTAGCCTGGTTAGGCGTCCTCCTATAGCACGTGCTCCTATACACCGGCCAGAACCTCGCTGCAAAAGCCTGCGGGGGTTCTTCTATGAGTTGCAATGTTTTTTCCACCCGGGAGAAAGGACTTCACTCATTCATCCCCATGGCCTCAAGAATTTCCTCCTTGAGCTCCCCAAAATCACACTGTCCCATCCTACGTTGGTCAGAGAGGGACTAGAAGAGCTTACTCTCCAGGGAGAATAGCAGCATTTTGGCCTGTTCAGCATCATTGCACTCGTTGATGCTTACTGCTTGTTCCACTTCCCTGAAGTGGATCGAGGGATCCCCATTTGCCGCAAGTTATTTAATGGCTTATCATGGCCCTAAGCTGTTGGTTGCCGTGGGGAACTACGAACTGGTTTTGGAGGTGTCCCTCATCCCCGTTATCAGCGAGTGGGCCGAACCTTTGCTGCCGGGCCGGGCACATCAGCCCTGGCCCAGCCTCTCTTTCTGGGGCTTTTCCTCCTCAGCTTCTGTCCCTAATTCCAACCCCCTCCTGCCAGACTTTGCTAAAGCTTGGCGCTACGGGTGGTGGTCATGGGCCCTTCTGCTCCTCAACCGGGTAGTCCCTTGGCACTGCCTGTAGTGTCTGAACCATCCTTCCCAGGTTCCTTGTGAAGTTGACCTGGGCTACATTAGGGCTTATGAGGCACACCATGCCTTTTGCCGTCCTTAGAGCGAGGTTCAGACTCTCTATCTGCTTCTGGCAGGTGCCATGGTCTACATCCTCAAAACTATGTGCGCTCACTATCTTAGAGGCTGCATGTAGGCCTTCTACTTTCTCCTCCTGCTCTCTTACTTGTCTTGCTAGGCGGGCATTCTTTACCCGCAACCCCAGCTCATTGTTCTTGGCCTTGGTGACCTGACAATGTAAATATTCCTGCTGGGTCTTATGCTCCCCCACTAACTGCACCCTTTCCTGGTTCAGAGCCTGCAAGGCTAACAGTAACTTTTCCCCTGCCAGGGCCTTTGTTTGAACCTCCAGCTGACTCCCGAGTCTCAGCTGCCTGGGCTTCACCGAGCCGGTCCAAAAGCTGCATCTGTTTCTTGAAGCACATCAGCCAGACGGCCTTTTCTATGGATTTTTTATGATCCTTCCCTTCTTCCCTTCTGTCCATTTAGCTGCAGCATCTACCGAGCGCCCAGCCTTTAACACATTAGTGACCCATTTTTTTTCCATAGCCACCTTAGTAAGCACATAATTTGAAATCCTCTCTTCCATTACAGTTCTCTCTTCCACTGCATCGCATCCCTTTTGCCAAGGTCCTGCCACGGTCGCCATTATGTAGGTGGTGGTGTGTGTCAGCTTCACCTCTGACATCTGAGTGGTCTGAATCGCTCCCACTCCCTGGGTTCTAGACCTTAGACTTATTTGGGGGTTGTGACAAAGTGCAGCAGACAACTGGTTTTGGTGCAAGAAAAAAAAACTGGGTTTATTGAAGTCACAAATGAACTTATAACATTAGGATTACACTGAGATTATACAGACCTACAAAGTACATTTAGTTAAGAATGGGGAACACACGGCATAACAAGGAAAAATCATGCTACTAATCCCCTTACCCTTGTCCCACCCCGAAAACCTAACTAAATTGAACTAGGAGAGGTCAGGGATCATACTCACCGACCAGGGTTACTTGACAGTTCGAAATCCAGCCAGGTAAGCCAGTTGCAGTTTTGGGGTACGCACTTTGTGTCCTCTGGGGCCTGCCATCCCCACATGGTCCTGGTCTGTGGAATTTGCGAAGGCTCTTCAGTCGGGTGGAGGGTGCAGTTGTCGATGGTCGGTTTTCATGGAGGGCTGCGGTTGCAGCCTTGTTGTCTTCGGTTGAGCCTGCCACCCCGTGCCCCTCACCGTGATGTTGCCTGTGGGCCTGCAAACCTCCAGATCTTCTCCCTCTGCTTGGCTCAGCTACAACCACTCCAAACTACTTACTACCCAAAACTGCTCTCTCTCCTGTGTCGGCTTCCAAAACTGCTCACCCTTCTGTCTCAGCTTCACCTTTGTAACTGGTGGCCCAGTTATACTGTTTGTTTCGAATATCTTATCCAATCCAAGTCAAGGTTAGTTCTTTATTTGATTTTGGTGAGCTTCCCCAGGTGATTGTTGTCTCATTGTTTTTAATGGGCTTGCATGATGTTTATCATTGTCTTTCTGTCCCTGTAACTAGTTTTGAACTGAAAGCCATTGTACATGTGGAGTATTGATGGGTTCGCATAACTGCATTGATTGAGCCTTCCTGCCTTAGTAGTTATTTATGCAAGATTTTGCTGGGTTTTAGTTTCGTGTAAGATGAAGTCTTTCTCTGGGTTGATTGTTTTAAAGGGAAGAATGCGTATCCCGTCTCCTCTCGTCCTAGCTTCCTGTCTGCAGGATTCTACACTTAACCCAGCAGTTGGGTCCTCTGCCATAAAAGTCCAAAATCCTTGTTGATGATATGAAAAATGTAGGAATTTTGAGAACCCTTCAACCCATACCAGCTGGTTCCTATCACTGAGCTGTTGCTGGCTAAGTTTTTGGAGGAAGCTCCAATTAGCCTGGTCTTATCCAGCATCATCTATAGACTTTAGCTTGAGTTTTCCAAGCCCTTTGAGGATAAGTTAGGAGGCAGCAAGACTGGCAAAATGGCTCTGGAAGGTGTCGGGGGTTCGGGGATAGTTGGGGTAGATTGGGGGGTTGGGGTTCACCAACATCTTCCTGCTGAAATCTAATTTTGCCATCAGGGTCAGTTAGTAGTTGGATGCCTGCCTAAAAGGGTGCCCAACCATTGAGATGCCCTCACCCTGGTTTACAGCCCCAAGCAATGGCCACCAGTAGTTGTGGTGTTGTTGAGGCTGCTGAGCTGCTAGCCCCCTGATTGGTTTGTTAGCTGTTGGGTGTGGGCCGTCATCCATAATGGGGACAGCAGCCTTGGAGGTGGTCACTTAATTGGCTGCTGGTGGCAAAATGTCTTCCTGGATGCTGCTGCCAGATGAAGTGGGCTTGTCTCCTGCTTTTGGATCCGGTGGCAGGACTTCTGCCACCTGCACAAAATTCAGTTTTGAGAGGGATTGCAGGAATACTAGCATATGCTGCTTGCCTGAGAGATGTTAATATCAGGCAACACGACGCCAGCCACTGTTAATCTGCTGGGCCCTGGATCTGAACTGACAGTGAGTTGTCTGACCTAATGACTTCAATCAGGTCGGTCCAGCAGTGAGAAATCACAACACTGGTCACAGTCTAGTAGCAATGATCCATGCTGTGCTTCAATCCATCCCCAGCACACTCCAGAGTTTCAGTCTTTTCTTCTCTGGGAGATGGAGACCCTGGCTGCTCCTTGGCTGCTGCCCTTTAGCTAGAACTGAGGTGCACATTTGAAGGCAGCTGCATTGCTGCTTGCAAGGAAGCTAAACCTTCTGAGATACTTCTGTAGAGGACAGATGTGGACTGGCCATCCTTCCAGTTGCAGCACATTCTGGGAGAATGTCCTCAAAGCTTACACATAGGATGAATGCCCCTCCAAAATTCTCCTTTTGAGAATTTCTAGCAATACTTCAATGTTTGTTGGTGGAGTCGGACTAACCTTGAGGAATTTCTCAGTATAATTCCCATTTGTAGGCCTAACTTTGAAGCTTGGGTTATTTTCAATTCTGGGGCATCATCCCTATGCTATTGGTCTGTTGCCTGGCTGAAACGAGCTGGTGGGCAGGAGGGGATCTTAGGAAGTCGCTGTTTGCAGCAAAGGAAATCTCAGTGGCAAGCAAGGAAGATGCAGGTTGAATGCTTTGGCAAGGTCTGCGAAAGTTGATGGAAATAAAAATATGAAGAGATGTAAAATGGGCTTTTTGCACACTTGCACAGAGTCAAAACTTACCCTGCTATATGTACTCCTGTTGGATCCAGTGCCCTGGTTTGTGGGAGTAAAGGATCCGGGTTGCACGCTTATTTCAGGGTGACAGAATTTGTACCAAGATCTGTGGGCCATTCTTAGAAGAAACATATTCTGTTCATTTACAAAAGAAATTCAGCAGCTATACTTGTGTGCACACAACTCACAACTCTGCCTCCTCTCTTCAGACCCTAATTCAAGACTTCTCTACAGAGGCAGCCTGTGCTACTCTGCTATTGGGTATCAAGATCATGTGATCTTACATTGCAATATTTGTCTTAAGGGTATATTACACATCGGATTAAGACAACTCCTCTCAGGTTGAACAGCCCTTAAGGATTTTCATAGCACAGTTGTGAAATAGATTCTACAATTCATTGCCTAGTTACTTTTCAAAAAGTTTTGCAAACTCCACAGTTGGATTGACAAATCCTTTGTCATGTATTCAAGGTACATGACAAGTTAGCTCCTCGAGAAAAGTTACAGCTTATCATTACAGGCACAACATGATGGATCAGTTTTTAGTAGTTTCCATTAATGATATATTGTGTTACATGAAATTGCCTGTAGCAAAGCTTTATTTGTCTGCTATTTTGATTGCAGGCTGTTAAAATGTATGAGTGATGGACATTTAATCCCTGGTGTGAAAATAAAATAGCATGATTTTTCGAAGGTTACAAGTGAATTCTGAAGGTCTTTTTTACAACTGAATAAAGCCTGGTTGTACCGCTGTAAAATTATAGAGAGTACAAAAGAGGCCATTTGACCTATCCATCTGGAGTGGTTCTTGGAAAGAGCCATTGGCTGTGAAATTTGGCTGCTCCTAGCAGTAAGGGAAGCCCAGCAGTGAAATAACAGCAGCTGCAATGCTTCTGTCCACCTCCTGCATAGTCCGTGAGGTGCACGAGTCAGAAGCACACAGAGTGGGGAGATTGTGATGTCAAACAGTCTCGGAGGATGATTTGTCGCAGAATATGTCATTTTGAACCATACAGCCTCAGCTCACGTCCTCTCTTAAACACCTCAGCTAAACATGCATTTTTTTCAGATGCACAAGGGACCCTGCATTCACATTTTTAAAGGCCAACCATCCAACTTCCAGCTGAGGTGCTCTTGAATTATTTTTGTTGGTGCGCAGTTAGTAGAAGTACTGAGTTGATTGTTGCTGGAAGCATTTTGCAAACATATTGGATTTTCAAGTGAGTGATGCTGTTATAACAAGGAGGCCAGAGGAGTTGGAAGGCAGGAGAAACAATAACAAATTGTATTTAAATAGTGTCTTTAATGTAGTAAAATATCCTAAGGTGCTTTACAAAAACACTATAGAACAAAAGATGACACATAAGGACATATTAGGTTAGATGACCAAAAGCTTGATCAAAGCAGTACGTTTTACAGAGTAATGGGTTAATGGTTATGTTAATAAGAATATAATGATATTAATGCTGTGCCTGTGACATCAGGAGTCAGATGACCAAGAAGCTTCAAGAGAGCTAGGTGCAGAATATGCTTACCTGGAGATCTTTGTAAATAGTTCTTTATAAATTGTTTAAAGTAAAACTATACTAATTATCTCAAATCTGTCATAGAAGAAGCAAAGACTTATGAAGATACAGAAAGACAAGAAGACATGGTAACAGTAAAACCTCACCAAAGCCTGGTGACAACGCAAAACAAGTTTTAAGGGGTGTCTCAAAAGAGGAAAATGGGGTAGAGAGGCAGTTAGGTTTAGGGAGGGAATTCCAGAGCTTGGGGCCAGGGCAAATGAAGGTTCAGTCACCAGTGGTGGAGTGATTAAAGTTGGGGATGTTCAAGAGGCGAGAATTAGATGAGTGCAGATATCTGGGAGAGTTGAGTGGCTGGAGGAGATTGGATGGGGTGAAGCCATGGAGGGATTTGAAAATAAGGATGAGAATTTTAAAATTGGGGCATAGCTTAGGCCAATGAGCATGGGAGCAATGGGGGAACAGGATTTGGTGCGAGGTAAGGCATAAGCAGCAGAATTTTAGATGAACTCAAGTTTACAGAGAGTAGAACTTGAAGGCCAGCCAGGAGTGTATTAGAATATTCAAGTCTAATGGTAAGAAAGGCACGGATGAGTGTTTCAGCAGCAGTCTTTGGAACTCTTTCCCTCAAAAGGTGGTCGAAGCAGCGTCTTTGAATATTTTTAATGCAGAACTAGATAGATTCTCGATTAGTACTCCTATCTAATGCTACCCCAGTGCCAGGTAGAAGGCTGCTGACTTTCAGTGGTGGAGACTGCAGTTGGCCTTACAGGAAAACCTTGTGCAACTGTGGGCCTTGTGGACTAGGCTTTGGACTGTCCCACCCATGAGTGGCAGCAATTTGACTGGCTGGCAGAAAGGCACCAGCAAGGACACTTGAGGAATGGTAGTGGTGGCTACATGAATACTGCCATCCTGATAGAGGATAGCAGGTTTGTGCACCATTGAGCCACTGCCACAGGGTTGTTCCTTGGCAATCCTAGTCATCTGCTGGAGCACAGATTCTTTTCTTGATAATTCAAGGGATGTGGGCATCCCAGGCAAGGCGAGGATGCTGTGAGAGCCTGTATCCTCCTTTATCACTGGTATTATCGGTCACGGAGATAGCAATCTGAGCCTGCATGACGGCAAGCATGGATCTTAGCCTGAACTTCCACTGCAGTATTGAGACTTTGGGTGGCTTTTGCATGTGCTGTAATGGAAGCTGAGATATCAGTCACTAGGTGTTGCATCACAGTGGGTCTGCAAGTGCTGTTGTGGAGTCGGTGACCATTTCCATGCTGGAAAGGATGGGCTCCAAGCTCTGCGTGAAGACCTGTGCCAAGTTAGAGACAAACCCCTCCATGTTCCTTGACAATGGCTACAGGCTGCTTGTCACCTCAGGCAAGGCACCAAGCATTTCAGGTGTATGAACATCAGCGTTCTCCTGTATGCTGCCCTATCACCATTCTCACCTTAACCTTCTTCAGCAGAACTCATCTGCAACATTCCTTTCCATGCAGCTGGTACACAAACTATCTTTTTCCCTGAGCCCTGTTGTAGCCCAGGAGTGCCAAGTGACTCACCACATACAGATCCAATGCTAACACCTAAGCTGGTGGCTGTGAGTGTCAGATCAAGTAATGGTGCTTCTTCCCCAGAGGCCAGATACCCTTCTTCATGACCGTGTAGTGATCTGTTGGCATTCTTTGTTATCTGTAAGCATAAGTGTAAAAAGGGAAGGTTGCTCTGTGGGGTGTAGTGGGGGTTGATATTGGGGGCACTAAGCAAGGCAAAGCATCCATAAGACAGGCACTAAGGGAATTCACAAGGTGACTAGATCAGTTTTTTTTATTATTTTAACCAGAGCTCCATGGTCACGCCATCCATAGCTTGCACTTCATGCCATATGGCAGGATGAGGGTGAGGTGGGATTTGGGAAAGGGCATAAGGCAGGAACATACCATCATCCTCAATGTCCCCAGCAACAGCAGAAGCAATTGACCCGTCATGGTTGGCCCCAAGAGGCGGAACACCATCTTCTCTACAGGGCTCAGATCTTGCAGGCATGTCAGTCTCCTGGTTTTGCTCTGTACCCACCTGTTGCAGGCCATCTTGTCCTCCAAGAAAAAGAGAAAAATGCCAGTAAGTGTGTTGCAATGTGCTCGTTATAGCTGAATAGCTGGAAGCATTTGGAAGCAGTTAGAGCTGGGTATGTGTCTGGCAGCATTGGCAGGGTGAGGGTGAGGTGGACTATCTGAAAGTTAGGCCTGAGTCCTGATTACTACAGATTGCTGATTGGGGTGTGATGCATTGAGCTGCATGAGAGAATGGTGGAGCCAAAGGTAGGAGATGTCTTGCGAAAAGGCATTCCCTAACCTTTACCACAAATGAGGTGGTTGGATACCTTGTGGCTCCACTGTCAGGTTCTCAGGACTAGGTACCAGGAAATGACCTCCTTGGCTATCTGCTCCCATTCATTTCTCAGGGTGTAACTTGAAGGCCTTCTGGGCCCCTGTGAAAACACTGAATTTTTATACCTTTTATCTTCCTGCTCTCCCACCTCCAGTGCACCAGAGAACCTAGGAGATTTCTGTCTTGCTTGTTGTTCCATTTTCTGTACTTTTATCTCTCATTCTATGCCTTCCTCAGACTGTGTGAAGTGGAAATGGGCATGTGAGATGTGAAGGGGCATGGGAGCATGAGGATGAGTAGAGAGTGAGAGGTGAGGGCTCAAAGGCCTGACAGTCATATTTACAACTGATGTCCCAGTGAATGGAGATGGGCCTCCTAGACTGTTGGCCTCCCCATCTGCCTGCCACTTATGTCACCCTAGGCCAGCCTCTGGAGGCAGCAGGGCCGACTCCACTCCGCCCCACCTATCCAGGATAAAAATATGGTGCGCTCCTGAACAGAGACAGGTTTGTGGAGTTGTGAACCTTCCTGACTCAGGCTTCCCACCTCCTTCATGAAAACTTAGCCCTCTATCTCAGATTCTGAGAAGGCTTTCCCTGTCCTAGCCAATACATGGGTAGAACCTCTTGACATCTCCCTCCATTCCTTTGATCATGAAGTTAAATTTTTGCCCTCTAATTCTTGACTCATGCCCAGTGAAGAGAACTTATTTCCCCTATTGTGTTCTTAAAATGTCTCCTAACGTTAAGCTTACACCGCTGCTGTACAACATCTACACGAATAACCAACCTATAGACAGTGTCACAAGCCGTTTTATATATGCTGATGACTTATGTGTCACTGCCCAAAGCACTAATTTTAACACCGTGAAGAAAATGCTTTCTGAGGCCTTGGAGGGACTAACATCCTACTATGAAGGAAACCACCTTCGCGCAAACCCATCAAAGACACAAGTTTGTGCATTCCACTTCAGAAACCTTGAAGCCAAACACCAGCTTAAAGTAACCTGGTGTGGAGCAACACTGATGCATTGAGAGCATCCTATCTACTTAGGAGTCACCCTTGACAGATGCCTCACCTTCAAAAACCACATCGAAAAGACAAAAGCAAAAGTGAGTGCACAAAACAACATCCTGAATAAGCTCACTAACAAAATGGGAAGCAAGCTCGAAAACATTGCAAACCAGTGCACTTGCTCTTTGCTGTTCTACTGCCGAATACACCTGCCCTGCATGGGAAAGATCTACACATGCTAAGAAAATGGATGCCGTTCTGAATGCAAGCTGCCAACTTATCACAGGTTGTTTAAAACGAACAAACACCAACAGCCTATATATCCTGGCGGGTATCACTCCCCCTGATATAAGAACGGTAGCCAGCAAGAAAGAGCGCCTCTGTCAAACATCAGATGAGAGGCACCCTCTACATGATCATACACCTATACCCAGATGCCTAAAGTCAAGGACGAGCTTCATGAACAGTGTTGTTCCATTACAAACAATCCCATCTGAAGCCTGCATCGCCTTATGGAAAGACTAGCTCGCCGGTCTCAAACAACTCCCAGCGATGGAAATTCTACCAGATGAAAGCCTTCCTCCACGAGCTAATTGCAACTGGGCGACCTGGAAGTGCCTTAACAGACTTAGGACTGGTGTAGGTTGTTCAAAGGTGTCACTAAGCAAATGGGGATATACAACTAGCCCGACAACTTGTGAATGTGGAACTGAGCCACAGACTATGCAACATCTCCTGCAATGCCTATCACTAGAGGAACCCTGCACTGTTGCAGATCTTGCTGAATTCAACATCAAGGCGCAAAAATGTATCCAGTTCTGGCTGGGCCATGTATAGACTGTCTGTGGACACAATAAGAAGAAGACCTTAAGCTCTGTGTTAGATCTCCTCTTAGTTTACAGGTATATTCAAGTAATTTAAGGTAATTTTATGATGCACTCTTAATATTTTGTTTCATTTTCTCCATTTTTCATGGGTTCTTTTGAAAGTAGCCTTCCTGTCTTTTCAGAGCCAAGCCTCTGAGCACTAGTATTGTGTAAGCAAATGTTTTCTGTACCCTTTCCATTGACTTGGCATTCATTTTAAAATAGGTTGCCCAAGACTAGAACAAAAAATCTAGTGGCAGTCTAACCAATGATTTGCTTTTGTACTCTTTATGGACTACTTTATGGCTTTATCAACTAGCTGTCTCATTGCCTACCCCCATTTTCTGTTATATTACAGATATGATAGCAATTTTGCTTGAAATGATTTAATTATTGATTTTTTAGAAAATAACATTAAAGGTTATTGTCATGTTTTATTTTTCAAGAAAATCACTGGACCATTGTGAAAATATTAAACTTGCAGATTTGTTTAAGCCCAAAATAGATGTAACACATGAGTGTTCTAAAGTTTTTGTGACCATCAAGCTTCATAAATTCATGCAAATACCAGAATTGAAACATCCCAGAAGATTGCATAACCGCACAAGAAAGGAGCCTGGCACATGTCCTTCAGTGGAGAGTTGTAAGCAAGAAGAAACTTTAACTGTAACAAATATTTCAGGGAAGCCTCTGCAGTGATAGCTTAGTAAATTATATGTGAATCAATACAGCAGGAGATTAGAAATAACTCTTAGGGCTCCAAATCATTTGTTTCTCATGCAAGGACATATGGCTAAATTGCTGCTGTTTTTCTTTGATTTAATTTACATTGTGTATTTTGTCATTATTAATCTGATTTATCCAGGCTGGATAAACAAGAGTTAATGCAGTAAAATTTTAATAAGCAATAGTTTTGCAAATGAAGCTGAGGGGTTTTAATGAGATAACATATTGAACTGTGGTTGAAAATTGAAGCATCAGCAAGGATGTAGGCATTAAAATCCATTCTGTCAAGTGTGATCTATTTTTGGAAAGCTTTTTACTCAAACATTGCAGAACATTCACCACTGGCCATCTTGAATTCACATATACAGGGTACCAGGCTCGATGCTCTGATAAGTTATTGCTTTGCCTTGTAATAGCTTGCCAAAATGAAGGACACAGGAAACTTTGACCATTGTAATGTCTTACTCATTGTCAGGGGTAAAGCACACTAAGGTATAATATTTTTATGCTTCAGTTGAACGCCAGTGCCTGCAAATTTTAATGGAATATGAGATGAATGAGCTTTGCAGTGAATCCCTAGCAAGCATTTTTTTCATAACTTGTCTCCCAGTAGCATTATTAACTTGAACTCATCAAAGATCAAAAAATATATAACCAACACACAGAGCAGTGGTTTGGATCTGTTTCTTTTAATAAATATTTGGAATTAACTAGTTGGATAACTATAGGGAGTTGAGTATGAAAATATTTTTGCTTAATTTTCTTCCAAAAAAAATTGTTTAGAACACAAGTTTACACCAATTTTAAATCAAATAACCAGTTGTTAAAATGTTAATTTTCTATTCTTTGTAAATAACCTACGTAAAATGATTGATAAAAAACATGCTTTGTCAGAGGTTGCAGCGAAAGTATTGATTAAAAATTCCACAGATATTCTGTATTAGGAAGAATATTTCACTTGTGTTTCAGAGCTGCTTATTGGCAATTCAGATGCAGAAGTGAGTGGGCCCCACAGGGTTTTCATCTATTTAAGCCTGAATATGGGTTGCTGTTTGGCATTGATGAATTCACAAAATATACCCTTACAAAAAAAAGGGCCTGAACTTCCGTAGAATGGCAGTCAGAGTCGGATTGCCACTCTGCTCCTAGTTTCTTAACTGGAAATCCAGCCACTTCGTTCTCGCCCGACCTTCCGACTCCAGCTGGGTGAGAACTGTTTAGTGCAGCGTGTTCCCGAGGCCTTGTACCAAGAGTTGGGGGCTAAGGAAGCCATACCCCCCTTTTTACAGCACCAGCTGTCGTAAAGCAGGTAAGTTTAAAGATCCAGATCCTTTCATAAACCAGGGAGAAGATAAGTTAAGGTAAGTGGGTAGGACTGGGGGGGTTAGGTGGGGTTGTGGGTCAGTCAGTCGGGGGAGGGGTCAGTTGGGTGGGGGGGCAGCATGGGGGTGCTGTCAGTCGTTTGGAGGGGTGGTTGATCAGTTGTGGGTTGTTGATCGGTCAGGGGATCAGTCGGTTGGTCATAGGCGGTGGGGGCAGTTGGTTATTGGAGGGTGGGGGTTGGATGATCAGTGGGGGAGTGGTCAGTGGAGGGGGAGGGTCAAGTGATCACAGGGGATTAGGTATTGGGATGGCTTGGGTGGTCAGTGATGTGGGGCTGGGTGGTCGGGGATGTCAGTACTATAGTTACCCAGGAGTTAGAAGTGCTTTTAATTCTTCTAACTTCTCCTGGGTAACTATTACTATAAGACTGTCGGAACCATCTCAAGTTAGTGATTTAAATCATATTTTCAGGGATGGTTGTGATTGCAGGATAATTGCTCAATGGAAGTTTGAACCTCCCAGGCAATTGTCATGCAATCCTTACCTGGAAACATCCGGGAAAGGGGTCCTTCAGGGCATTTTTGAGGTACGCCCCATTTACTACACCCCAGGGCTTGGAAGTTAAGGGCCAAAATTTCAGGGTAAGTAAGGTTACAGCCAGTTGAGCATGGGAACCCACACTACAGAACATGCCATACTTAGATAGAAAGGCAATCTGAAAGCCAACCTCAGAGTTTGCAATGCATGGATCCCAATGCATGGGCAAAAAACTTTTGGACAGACCAAAATGGAGAAGTCTTTGTCATCAAGTGGTTTTCACATTTGAGGAGAACAGAGTCAAGTGCCTTCAGGACAAGCAAGTGCTGCACAAAGCCAATGCCTCCACCCTTCGCTCCAACGCTGACTTCATATGCAGCATTTGCAATCGGCTATGCAAATTTAGACTTGGCCTAATGTCACACATGAGACAACATCAAACTAGACTGTAAACTGGTCTTTTTTTAACTTGTTGAACACTCATCTGTCGAAGTAACGGGAGAATCCATCATAAGTAAGGTTTAAGATTTTGGGAGAGTTAACAGTTCTTTCTCTCCAACCTAGATCCATTTTCCAGCAATTTATTGAAAATTATTCTTAATTAAATAGGAATTAAAAGAGGGCATAAAGCTCTTTAATTCTTCTGATTTTACCACGGAACCTATCACAGGTCTGATTAACAGGATAGCCAGCTTCTACCTTGAAGATCCTTTTACTAAGGAATTCAGGGAAAAAATGCTATGAGTCAATACTACAATATTTTTCCTGTTTGTCACAGAGCTCCTTTAAATGTCTGAGTCTGTGATATATTTCAATAATTTTTTTTAAAAAGATAAACAACATTAAATGGTACAATTGCATCAACACTGTGGCCTCAATCACCTGTGGCGCTTTACCTCAGCGTTTCACTGAGGACCATTGTGTACATGAAAACTCTGCACTAGGGTGTACGGCACCCTTCAATAAAATGCAGATCAAGCTATAAATCAGTGCTGGAGGCCAATTACTGCTGTTGTTAATCCATAATTCTGACCTATATTAACATTTTTTCCCTGACATCTGATATTTGGATAGCTTCTATTGTGGAATTTTGAATCAACATTTTTATTGGACTCCCAATGATAAAGGGCTGAAATTTCATCCTCGAAGTGGACAGGGAGCCGGGAAATGTTCGGCTTCGTGTGCCCACTCCGTGGAAAGGTGGCTCTGAAATCGGGCCAGCTGATCCTGGAAACACTTCGGAAGCAGAGGTGTGACCGACTTAGGAGGCAGGCTTTCACCACTCAGACCATAAAGTGGCCATAAAGGGCCACTCTGGAAGTTACTCACTGTGACCGGAAGGAAGCTGTGAAGGGGTTGCAAAGCTGCATGGGATGAGACTTCATTATGTTGTTATATGAATATAAGTGCTGGACTTTCATCCTCGAGATGGGTAGTGGGAGAAGAGAAATTTCTTGGCCCAGCCCACCTGCCTTGGGGGAAGGTGCCCGCAAAGAGAGAATTTTCATTGGGTGGGGGTGCCGGGGGGGGCAGGGTGGTGAGTGCAGGCTGCAGTCAGGCCAGCCAAACCATAAAGAGTTCAGAGGCAGCCACATGGGCTGCGGGCATTGAGGAAGGTTGTTTAAAAGACCCACCTAGATGCTGTGAGACTTTCTCCCAGTTATAATGTAAAAAATAAGGCCCTCTAGCCATCACCCCTCACACCCCCTCACTCCCACACACTTCCCATGGCACCTTATGCCCCCTGCCCATCCCCAATGGTCCCTTGTGCCTTCTTTGTCAAGGCATGTCCCCCACACACCTGCTATGTCCCCTCGTGCCCCTCATGACAAGCTATGGCTTTTCCATGCCCATTCCCCCATAATGCACTGTACATAACCAATGAACTCTTTGGTGAAAATAGGATGTGTAAAAAAAGCTTTAAAAAACAACCATTCATTGATAACTTCCCACTTTCATAAAATACATTCCTATTTACTACAGGCCAATAAAAGTGTCAATCATCCAGACTCTTTAAAGTATCACTAGCAAGAACTGCAAGCACTTGAAACCTCTATAACTTGAGGAAATAAACTTGTGTGGGGCATGTCCACACAGCTGACATTCACTGTTTGCAAAGATCCACCAGACGCAGCCATGTAGATGTCAACATCTTTGCAGCTTCAGCAGGTCATGGCACTGTACAGCAAGTGAAATGAGCAGGGCACCACAGGGGCTGGTATCAGGGCACCCTAGAACCCTCTACTGCAGATCCTTCATGTCCAGTCACATGTCATTTCATATGTCATATTTTCAAGTGTGCACACCCAAAAGTGCCTCTCCCATGACCATGACATCAGCACACTCCTTGCAGGCATGTGTGACTTCAAGGGAGTATTGCAACAGGGTCCTATAAGCTCCAGACCATACCATAAAATTCTGGGGTTCTCACACATAATGCACGAATGGAATGGCCCCCTCCGCCCACCCGCTGCCACCTGCATAATTCTGTGCTCTCTTTGTCAAGAAGGCTCCAGCAGAAGGTTGCACATGGGCATTGAGTGGTGCAGCATAAAGAGAGAATTATGACTCATCCATGTGCTTTATTCATTGCCATGGCAGAATGTTCCAGAGGAGAAGCGTGTCTGAGTGTTATTGATTAACCTAACCCAGGTTCTGTGACCAGGACCTTGAGATCCAGGTGCAGAGGGTTGAAGGTTGGAGGGATACTCTATATCCGTCAAGTAGAATAAACCTCCTCCCATCACAGAGAGAGCATATCAGGCAACTGCTGCTGCATTGAGTGCATCAGATGAATAAGTCCAAACATGAAATCAGTGCTGCAAGTAGTTCCACGTCTTGGTGCTCTCAGGGAAGGTGAATGGTTAGACTGAAGCATTCATTTGCCTCTGGTTTGGGTCTCAGATGACTGAGACATTAGATGGGACACAGTTGCTGCGTACATCACCATCAACAAGGATGACTGAATGGAGATGACACTTCTGTATGTCCAAGCATTAATCAGGTGGCATCTGAATGCACACTTTGACACAAGGCCACATGGATCATGCTTGTACATGAATGCAGGATTCAATGTCCCTGAATTTATTTTTTTGCTCACTTGCAGGTGAAGAGAGCTCAAAATGCTAAGGCGATGGCCCGGACAGCGGATGGGCATGCAAACCTCAGGGTGATTCGTCCAGTGGAGGAGAGGCCATGCAGGTAATTCATGTGCCTTCCCAGGCTAGTGTAGGAGATGAATCGCCCATAGTAGGTACCAAAGATGGTGTCAAAGGCACCTTTGATCATGGTTTCATTGGTGGTGGTGATGGTGTTCACCACAGGGGAGGCAGTCAAGCATAATGGGCAATTGCCACTTGGTGGAGCCTGAAGAAAAAGTTCCAAGCCAAGGCTTCTGCTCATACAGATTTTGAGAATGATGTGTAACTGCATGAGCGCTCACACTGAACAAGGATTACACTAATTATCTTCTGTTGTGTCTCACACAAATCCCATAGCCACACACCCACCCCCGCCCCCTGCAGCGCCAGACTTTCTCTTGGACATTAGGAGGAAGAGGACGAAGAGATGCCTGAGAAAGTACTGTCCCATCTGACCAGCCCATAATCTACCAACATAGATACTAGCACTGAGGAGGGAAGCATTTAGATTTGATTGCATGTGGCTAAGGTCACCACACCAGAGTGCAGGAGGAGGTGTCAGTGTCAGAGACTCCTGTGCACAGTCCCCATCAGAGGAAGGAGGGCAGTGACGATGATACTCCAGCTGGCATAGAAGTGGGGCCTCAGGAGTCACATTGTGGGAGTTCTTAGATCAGCAGCAGCAGATGTGAAGCATGCACTGCGGGTAGAAGAGTACATTGTGGTGATGAGCTTGACCTCAATTCAGTGGCTTGAACGCATGAACTCCAACTATGAGAGACTGGCCAATCTCATGGAGAGTCACATGCAGCATCACTCGTAGTGGATGCAGGAGCAGCGGAATTCCCTGCAAAGGGAACAAGGCTCACTCAGTAGGCTGGAACATTCCGTTCAGAGTATGAGCGCTGACATCCATGGAATACAGGCGGAGCTGCATACCCATAACAGGACATTCTCACTGGTGGCACAACAGATGTTGGAATGGATGATGGCTGAGCTCCAGCAGCCCAGCCCATCTAAGCCTCCAGAAGTCCAACCCAGGGCTAAAGAGGTTGCAGAGGAGCATGAGGCTGCAACGAGCATTTCTGCACACTCATCTTTCATTGCTTCTCCAGCCTCTCCACCAGAGCACTCATCTATGATACTTGCTCCAGTGACCATGGATACTCCTGCAGAATTGCAGGCCTCGCAGTCTCAAGCAGATCCCCAATGGGTACCTGCACAAAGAGGTCAGCTGCGATGCTCCTCAATGCCTTACATAGAGTAAGGTGAGCAGATTACCTGCACCTCCACTGAGGTAACACAGGGATGGGGACACCATGTAGGAGTGTTTGACCTCAAAAGGCACCATGGTGTTTCAATCATTGATGTGTTCACGTTTTTTTTTATCTTGCATTGTTAACTATACCTTTTCTGTAAATACACAAAACTAATCAAAGGATGGATGTAATCGTCTATACTTGGTGAATGGTGCATACAATAGCCAGGTAAACATACAACAGCATGATCTTACCAGTGCCACTGAGGATTGCAGCCAGAAGCCAATCCCTCAATCACCTGCCAGTTGTGAAAGGTGAGGTCATGCATGTCCATCATGGTCCAATTGGGTGTTCAGTAAAACATCCAAAGCTGATAGCAGTCAACCATGGGCTGGCCAGCTCAACATTTATTTCCCACCCCTGATTATCCTTGAGTCAGTGATGATGAGGTGCCACCTTGAGCTATTGCAGTCCATGTGGTGTAGGTACATCCACAGAATTCTTAGGGAGGGAATTCCATGATTTTGAGCTAGTGACAGTGAAAGAACGGTGATGTAGTTTTAAGTCAGGATGATGTGTGGCTTGGAGGGGAACTTGCATGTGAATGTGTTCCCATGCATCTGCTGCCCTTGTCCTTTTAGATGGTAGGTGTCATGGGTTTGGAAGATGCTGCTGAAGGAGCCCTGTTGAGTTGCTGCAGCGCATCTTGTAGACGGTACACACTGCTGACACTGTACATTGGTGGTGGAGGGAGAGAATGTTTAAGTTGCAAAATGGGATGCCAATCACATTGGCTGCTTTGTCCTGGATGGTGTTGAGCTTCTTGAGTGTTGTTGGAGATGGACTCATCCAGCCAAGTGGAAAGCATTCCAACATATTCCTGACTTGTGCTTTGTGGATGGGGAATCAGGAGGTGAGTTACTCGCTGCAGGATTCTCAGCCTGTGACCTGGTTCTGCAGCTATATATTTATATGGCTGGTCCAGTTCAATTTATGATTAATGGTTACCCCCATGTTGTTGACGCTGGGGGATTCAGTAATGGTAATGAATGTCAAGGGGAGGTGATTGGATTCTGTCTTGTTGGAGGTTATTATTGCCTGGTACTTTTGTGGCAGTGAGGTTATTTTATGCTGCCCAGTCTCGGGTTTGCAGCATTTCTGTTGGTGTGTCCATGATATCTACATGTCCTGAGTCACAACTGACATTGCACAGGAACACTCTTGACAAAGGGGCCATGCCTCAGTTAGTTTGACAGCCTCCAAAAAACACTTTCAGGCCCTTCTGTCACAGGGCATCTCAAGGTCAGTCTCTCAAGATGGCCGTATGCAGGCTTACGAAGGTGAACATTTTAGCCATTATGATGCCAGTCTCAAGGACAAGTGCAGATATTTTTCTCTTGTGGCGGAATGGGCATATCCTAGAAGATTTGAGGTGCTTATGATATCACGGCACTCATCTTGCAATGACTGGGCCGCCATTTGCTTCCAATGGTGCATTGAGATCCTCAATGTTGTTTAGGAGAAGTGCCGTTGTATTAGGTCCTCTCTGTTTGCTATGGTGCCATGTGCTGAGCTGGTTTAGGTGCCCAGACAGGCCTCTCATTATTTCCCCCAAGTGTCCCCCTCATCCAATTGTTTGTCCTCCTCGGTTACATCTCCATCTGAGGAGATAGCTCCATCTCCTCCTCCACCTCTTCCTCCAATGAGTGATCTATTTCACCAGTCTCTGTATCTTGCGGCTTTTTGCACCTTCACCGTACCATATTATGCAGTATGCAGCAGGCCACCGCTATCCTTCACTCCCTCGCAGGAGAGGATTGCAATGCTCCTCCCGAGCTGTCAAGACATTGAAAACACATTTTTAAAAGGCCAGTGGCCTTCTCAATGGTTGCCCATGTTTAATGGTGACTGCTGTTAAAACCTGGTTCTGCCACCATCACTGCTTGGCATAGTGAAGAATGCAGCTTCTCCTTAATGGGTAACCTTTGTCACTCAGTAGCGAGCAATGGACATGGAGTATTGGCTAAAAAAGGTGAAATAGGTTGGACTCTCTCAGGATGTAACAGTCACGGCAGCTTCCAGGGAATCTTGCACACATGTGGAGGAAAGCCTTCTTGTGGTTGCACACAAGCTGGATGTCGATGGAATGATAAGATTCGTATTCATGTATCTGTGCACCTCCTGTGATGATGCTTTGATGGTGTTGTGTGTGCAATCTATCACCCTTGCAGATATAGAATGCCAGCTATTGACATGAACCACATTGCTCTTTGGCTCTGAGACTCCACATCTGTTGGTAAATTAAAGTGCTCCACTACCATAGCTAAGGGGGCATTGTTCACTGATATTATGCCCCTCCGAGTGGCTGATTGTGAGATGCCACAGAGGCCTGCAACAGAGCTCTGGAAGGATGCGGCTGCATTACAGTTGAGGGCCACGTTAAGCTTCATGGAAATTGATAGGGTTAGGGCCACTGTTGTTTGTGGCATGTGGTCTGCCTCCAAAGTGGCCCAGACTTCTCTGACCATTTCCCAAGACATTCTAAGCCTCCGTCTACACTGAATTTTGGTCATTTTGAGGAAGCTATACCTGTTCCAGCATACCCTTCGCTCAAGGTGATATCTCTCTGTGCTCCTTCTTGCTGTTCTGACTGGGAGCTCTGCCACCTCATGCCCAGGCACCATGACTCTCGCTGCAGGCTGCTGCCTCCACCTTTCCACTATACTCTGCATGTGTCCCATGCCAATTTCTTCAACATTCCTTCCTTCCTTTGTGGACAACACACTGCACACTCAGTAAGGCTGGGAGACTGAAATATCGCCCTCTTTGCTTATGAGGCAAAGAATGATGAAGAGGAGCCCACATGGTTGTGCCCTTGCTCTTTTCTAGTCACCCCACCGCCCCTTCCCTGATTTCATACAGCAGCCTCTATCTCAGGGAAAAAAATCAGCTTTAAACCTGATACCTTGCACAGATCTACATAAGGCTTAGAATTCTTTACCTCAGGCCTCCAGAGGTGTTCACGTCTCAGTAGCAAGTTGTTGAACACAGAGTGATTTTTGCACCTTTTTACAGTGAAAATCATGATTTCCTGTTCTCTCCTATCTCTTTAAATGGCCCAATTGATTTGTAAAAGCCTCGTGTGCCCCCCTTTCACATAGCTATCAATATTGGAAATGGTGAGAATGAGGACAGGACTTCCAGATCCAGGTACTGCTCACCATTTTGAACCCTCCATCAAGCCTCCCCGCCTCCATGAAAATCTAGCCCAAATTTTCTTTGAATTAATTATTTTGTTTGGGTCATTTGGAAAATTTAGGGAAACATCTCTGCATTTCTTCAGATCGACCCATCGGTCAATCAATTCTGTTTTAAAATCTACAGCTTAAGCTGTTTTCTTTTCCTTTTCTAGAAGATTCAGAACATGAAAGTATTAATAATTTGCAAGTATTTGGCATTCATCTCAACTGAATTTAAAAGGCAGTGTTGGTGAGCAGCAGGAATAAAAAGCCAGGGTAAAGAAGAGATCCTCAGATTGCAAAAAGGTAAGAGAAGTGCTGGGGGTGTACACCAGGGGTAACTGCTGTGTGTGATTCTGTGTGCGATTCCAATTGACTGACTACTTTTTTAGTTGTCCATGAGATGTGGACATCGCTGGCAAGGCCAGTTTTTTTTAGTGGCATCCCTAATTGCCCATTGACAAAGTAATGGTGAGCCACCTTCTTGAGTCACTGCAGTCTATGTGGTCTATGCACATCCATCCGCAATGCTATTAGGGAGGGAATTCCAGGATTTTGACTCAAGTATCTAGAGTCAACAATTTTTACTCTTTAGTACTTTATTAAGAAATAAATTTTCACAGAATTTCACTAAGTGCGGTCGCGAGTGGGTAAAATGGAGTCCTACTCACCGATGAAAATTGTGGGTTTTCAGGCCATATCATCCCGAGCCGGCCTCATTATTTATTCACTTCTGTTAGACACGCCATTTCCATGGCGAGTGGGGTCTCATTCGCCCACTCGCCATCACCCCACTGTTGCATCACACCGGCCACCATCTTTAAAAGGCAGCCACCAGCAAAGCTCTCATTGCCACCTGGTCACCACCGCTGCTGGGAGGCGTGGCCAACAAAGGAAAAAGGACTGCAGCCCCTACGCTTCAATGACGGGTCCCTCAAACAACTGCTGGATGCCATGGAGGCCGGCCGGGATGTGCTCTGTCCCTGCTCTGGCTGCAGGATGGACAGCAAAGTCACCAACCTGGCTTGGGAGATGGTAGCAATGGTGGTCAGTGCAAATGGCCTGCAGAAGAGGACAGCCACCCAGTGCCACAAAAGGATGAATGATCTTCTCCATTCCGCCATGCTAAGTCACTCATTTCATCACTCCCAACTCACACACTCACAAACCAATCACACATCCAAAGGGCCCCCACTCACTGCCAGTGCAAGGGACACCACCATTCACTCTTTCACACACACCGCTATTGTTCTCATCCCGTCCATGGGACCACTCATCACCCACACAGGCCAGGCATACTCATCATCTGGCCCAGCAGGCATCCTGATACACTCTCCCCATCTCTATTCATGCAGGACAAACTGGCTCACAACAGGAGAGAGAGGTTTCAGACAGGTAGAGGGATGCCAGAGATCAAAGTTCTGACAGAATTCGCAAACAGAGCCATCCAGCTGGCCAGAGATGACCAGGGCTGGTTCTGTGCTGACAGTGAGGTCGGCATTGCTCTACCAAATGAAGATCCAGCAGTGCAACATCCATCAGATAATCAGGACATGATGTGACCCCTTTCATAGGCCACTGCCATGCACTAATTATCTCCCCTTGCTTTCGCAGGCATATCTGCCAAACAGCTGACAGAGTCCATGACCAGGGCTTCCAAACAAACCCTGAAGAAAGCTCTGGAGAGGAATCTGGAGGCACCCTCCCTGAAGTCCTGTCACAGCGCTCACCCACATCCTCCACCAGCGCAGAGACATATACCTCAGTTGGACCTAGCTTTAGACCAGCTCCGCGATCACAGTCTGATGAGCACATGGTACTGTCTGATCCACAGCAGGCGGAGGACTGCTGGAGGCCAGAAGGTTGGTGAGTCCGAGTCAGATGACAAGCCTCTGGACTCGGTCATGTCACAGTTGCTGGACCTGCAAAGGCATGCTCGGGAACATCAGGAAGGGATGTCCACTG
Source organism: Carcharodon carcharias (assembly GCF_017639515.1). Classification (NCBI taxonomy): domain Eukaryota; kingdom Metazoa; phylum Chordata; class Chondrichthyes; order Lamniformes; family Lamnidae; genus Carcharodon; species Carcharodon carcharias. The sequence continues at coordinate 51,610,821 of NC_054486.1, forward strand.
CACTCCTCAGATTGCAAGGCACAATGGAGGAGTCCGTCCGTCTTCAGGCTGTGGTAAAGGCACCAGAACTGCAATGCACCAAGGTCAACACTGGGAGGGTGACAGCCGCCATGGAGACCTTGGTCCAGGATGTCACTCTGATACTGCTGCGCGGGTTTAACTCCATCACTGATGCCATAGTTGGGTTCGAACAGTATGTACGTGAGTGTGGTGCTCAGCAGCTGGATCTCACTTTAGCTACCCCTTCCACTCATTGAGTCAGCCACGGGCCCTCAGGCATCCATAGGAAGGAGGATCAGCACATGCACACCCCTGGGCCATCCACCCAGGTGACTCTGGGAGTGACCGGCCGATTCTGAATCCCCTCTTCCTGTGACTTCTGCAGCTCCAGCTTCACAGGCTGAGGAGGATGGCAGGACCCCAAAAGTGGGCCGGGGCCCAACAAGGTTCAGCCCTCCAGAGGACGCCCACCAAAGTCATCATAGACAGGGTGTCACAGTCAGCCGTCTGCCTCCACCTCCGCTGTGGATGTCCGGGGAGCACCAAGATGTATTGGCAGGGTTAGGAAAGTTAGGTAAAAGTAGTTGCAAAGTCTGGCCCTATGTGTTAATCACTTGTACAAACTGTTCATTATTGTTAATAAACTCCTAAGAATGTCACCTTGCCTGTGGCTCCTTGTTCTGATGAGCAATGTTTTTGTCACTCAGGTGTGAAGCCTTTCTGCACAAGATAAAGACAGGTGTCTCAGTCCAGGGCATCCTCCCTGTGCTCTGTGCAGCCTTCAGACCAAAGTGATGGTCCAGCCTCACACTCCCTGGAAACATTACTGATGCCTGCGGTTCGGCAATGCTGGTCATTGCTGCCAGAATGTAGTGGGCAGGCACTACAGAGTTCTCGCAAATTCTCTGTGTGCTCTCAGCACCTTTAAGGCAGGCCTGTCCCCCATCACACCAGCATCTGCAACCAATGTTGCTGTGCACCAGCTTCTGAAGGGCTGAGGTGCTGAAGGCGGACACAACATCAGATACATCTAAAGTTTCATTGCTGCATCTCTGAGATGGCCCTTTATCATGCAGTGCATGTGAGCTACCCTTGGCAGATAGGAGTCAGACATTCTCAGATGCTATGTGAAGATCTATGGAATGTCCTCACTGCATGTCATCATCATCTTCCACAAATCTGGCAGCTAAGAGGGCCTCCCGAACACGCCTGCCACATCTAGCCAGTGTGAGAGCCTCATCCCCATCGTCGTCACCACCGAGGGCCCCCTCACCCTCATCCCCATCAGTGTCCTCCTCATCTGAGGAGACCTCCAGCTCTTCCATCTCCTCCTCAGCCAGCTCATCTCCCCAGTGTAGTGCCAGGTTGTAAAGGGCATAGCAGATGATGATGATGTGTGACACCCTCTGCGGACTGTATTGCAGGGCTCCACCAGACCGGTCCAGGCACTAGAACCACATGTTCAGCATCCCAATAGTCTGTCCCACCAAATTGCGAGTTGCAACATGAGCCTCGTTAAGACATCGCTCTGCTGCAGTCTGAGGCCGCAGCATGGGTGTCATCAAGCACGGCCTCTGCGAGTAGACCTTGTCCCCGAGGAGCCAACCCTGCAGCCTCTGTGGACCATGGAAGACTCCAGGGATCTGCGAGCAACTCAGGGTTTAGGTGTCATGCACACTCCCTGGAAACCGTGTGCACACCTGCAGGATGTGTTTCGGGTGGTTGCATACCAGCTGCACGTTCAATGAGTGAAAGCCCTTGCGATTAATGAAGTCCACCGAATGTAGCGACGGAGAACTGAGCATCGTATGAGTGCCCTGCACCTTTGGGAATCCTGAGAACAGGGTGAATCCAAGGGCCCTTGTAACCTGGCTGTCCCGGTCCCGGACGAAATGCACAAAGTTGTGTTCCAGGGAGAAGATGGCACCCGTGACCTCATGGATACATTTGTGGATGGCGGATTGTGAAATCCCACAGAGGTCACCTGTGGAGCCCTGAAAGGAGCCACTGACATAGAAGTTGAGCACTGTGGTCACTTTCACAGCCACTGGCAGTGAATGTCCTCCATGTCCCCTTGCGCCAAGTCCTGCAGTAAGTGGCAGATGTTAACCACCAGGCCCCTAGACATGCACAGTTGTCGCGATACTGATTCTCAGTCATCTGCAGGAATGGCAGGCGGCGTCTATAGACCTTGGGTGTTGCTAGGCACCAACCAGCCATGGCTCACTGTCACTCCTGGGCAGCGTGTGCTGGAGACCCTGCTGCCCCTTCTTCATGGGGTTGCTGCTCCTGCCTTTGTTCAGCCAGGAGCCTCAGTCACTCTCTCCTCTGTCTTCTTTGCTCTCTGCAGGCCATCAGGCATACAGCTAGGTCACCAGGATCCATGATCCTGACGTGGTCCTCCTGCAGCATGAAAGAGAGAGAGAGACGTGGTTATCATGGCTGTACTTAGCACCTTTCCTGACCCTTTGTGACCGCCTCTTAATACTTCCTAGAGAGTGTTGATCACCTCTCGGATGGCCAGAGCTGAGTGTGCTGCATGGCTGCCCTGTCATCCTGCGACATGGGGTACACTGATCCAAACCAGGATGCTGAGATTGCAAGGGGCTGTGAGTGCCTCCAGCAGTGACTGCTACATGGCCAGCGTTGGCGAGGAGATTGTACAACTTGTGCAGTCCAACGGTTCCGCGGTGCAATAAAGTGGTGGCAGACTCAGAGACTGTGCCGGGGGGGGTGGGGGGTGGGTGGTAAGGTATGGAGTGCTTGGTGGCCCTTTGGTGCCTCTGCATTGCTTGCATGGGCAGGCAGGCTAGGAGCTGACGCCAATCATATCACTGTGACTGTGCCTGATCTGTCTCAGTTGCAGAGGCATGGTCAGTTTATACAGACGTCCGGAATGCGTGGCCAATTCCCTCGCTTACCCTGCCCCCACCTCGATTTCCAGTGCGCGAGATGCTGCACCAGGGCAGCACTTGGCCCTGCCAACCCCCACCACCGACAATGGTCGCCTTTGAGTTGGCCAGCACTTGCCCCTACACACCCAACCCTCAGCAGTCACCTCCAAGGCTGGCCAGCGTTGCCCCCACTCCCCGGTGCCCTTGAGGCCTGTAAACAACAGGCGAGCTGTGAAGAACGCTGCTGCTCACTCACCTCAGTTCCCCCAAATTGAAGGCCGCCAAGTGCGTGTCACCTGTGAGCTCTTGTGAAGCACATCGGCGTGCTTTCCTGCCAATGTGGACGGACCAATACAGCGGGGTTCCAAGAGCCTGGCAGGATATGCTAATGTATTACAATTAGCTTCCCACTGACTGATGTCAGGAAATGTGGCCCGCTGTTGGCGAGCTGAGCAGACGATCGCGACCTGCCTCACGCCGTCATGAAGCAGGTCGCGTCATATTTTCTACACACGCCACCTATCCTGTCCACCACCAGCGGGCTCGGAAAATTCTGCCCATAAGATGTATCTTATCAATTACTTGAGCCTAGAAGCCCCACAGTAACTTACATTTGGATGGAATCTTTGATGTCTCAAACTTGATCCCTAGTATTTTTAGCCCAAAAGGTCACAGAATATGATGTACTCACAGCACCATTTGATATTCTCTTTGTAGAATAAAAGAAACTGGTTTGGTTCAGTTCTGTAAATACAGGCAGTCGGCCTCATCCCTTAATTATCTCTTTAATGTTGCTCTGTTCAGTACCTTTCATTAAGCTACAGCTGGAGCCTGTCTTCCAGAAGAGCACTTCAATTGTCTGACTTTAACCTCTTCAACATCCAAGTCCCAGTTAAGCATTCTACTTATCTGCGGTAGCTTTTAAAGTAGGAAACTTCCAATCATAGAAGGCCTGAGGGAGACATGTAGAACCAGTGTGTTGGTCACTTGGGCATTAACTGTGGCTTGAAATGTGGGTAGATGTGGAAAATTGGCCGTATCTTAAGAAGCCAAGCAGAATGAAAATTAACAGTGATTTTGTTTTAAGGCCCAGAAAGTACAGAACGTGCAGTGGTGAAATTAAAAAGGAAATTAGAAAAATGAAGAGACGGCGTGAAAAAATATTGGCAAGTAAAATCAATGAAATCCCAAAGCTGTTTTATAAAAACAAAGTGCAAAAGGATAACTAAGGAAAGACTAGGGCCAATTAGAAATCAATACGTTAATTTGTGTGTAGAGGCGGAAGTCGTGGGCATGGTTGTTAATGACCACTTCACAGCTGTTTTCACGAAAGAAGGGAAAGAAGCAGACATTGTAGTTAAGGAGGAGTGTGAACATATTGGGTGGATAGTAAGGGAGAAAATGTTAAGGTGTTTGGTATCTTTGAAAGTGGATAAATCACCAGATCCAGAAGAAATGTATCCCAGGTTGCTCAGGAATGAAATAGTGGAGGCTCTGACCATCATTTTCCAATCTTCTCTGATTACAGACGTGATGCTGGTGGGCTGGAGGACTAATGTTGTTTAAAAAGGATGCAAGAGATAGACTGTAATTACAGGCTGATCAGCAACCTTGGTGGTTGGCAAATATTGGAAAAAATTCTGAGAGATAATATAAAATGTCATGTAGAGATACAAATTAATCAAGGACAGCCAGTGGGGAATTTGACTAATTTGATTGAATTTTTTGAGGAGATAACTAGGAAGGGCAATGAGGGTAGCAGGTATTATGTAGTCTGCACAAATTTTAGTTAGATTTTTGACAAGGTCCCACATAGCAGACTGGTCAAGAAATTAAAAGCTCAGCGCATCCAAGGGAAAGAGATAATTTGGATCCAAAATTGGCTCAGTGGCAGAGGGAATAGGGTAATGGTCTTGGGATATTTGTTTGTGACTGTAACGTTGTTTTGTGCCAGGTTTAGCCAGACTCAGTATCTTTGGTATACAGCAATGATATCGACTTAAATGTAGGGGTCATGACTAAGAAGTTCACAAATGATATGAAAATACACTGTGTGGTTGACAGTGAGGAAGAAAGCTGTAGACTGCAGATTGCAGAAGAGTATCAATAGGCTGATTAGGGCAGAAAAATGGCATATGGAATTCTAGTAGAGGTAATGCATTTGGGGAGGACAAACAAGGCAAGAGAATACACAACAAATAGTGGGCAACTGAGAAGTGTAGAGGAACAGAGGAATGTTGGAGTCTATAGATCCCTGAAAGTAGCAGGACAGGTGATCCAACTGAGGACGCTAGTGAGAAGTGACTGAAGCATTCTGGGAGAAGTCACCACCGACACTGCGACTCAGAAGGGAATTGAGGAGAAGGACTCTTGCACTCAACAGGAGGAAGAGCATCCAACAGACGGTGCTAGTGAGAAGTGACTGAAGAATTCTGGGAGAAGTCACCGCAGACACCACGACTCAGAAGGAAATCAAAGAGGACCCACTGACAAAGAACGGAATAGCCCCAAACATTACATTGCTGTAGTGTTTCCATCCCTTCCTCCTCCTCAAACCAAAAAAAAAGAGAGGGAGAGGAAGTGCCTTCAAAAGTGCACCAGACTTGTGAGGGACACTCTTCTGAAAGTAGATTTTTAAAGAAAGCAGCTGATTGGTGAGTAAATCCTGGTGAGTTTTTTTTCGAACCTATTAAAGTTATTCATTGCTTAATACTGAGGTAGGAGCTAAAAAAAAGTATAGAGTAGTACTGTACAAGTATAATTAGTCAAGAAACAAGCTTCCAAGCTAACATAAATAAGGCTCCAAGCTAGAGTATTTTTTTTAAGGGAGTAACTAGCTTAATCGAGAGGGACATCATGGCAGGAGATCTCAGATCCATGATATGCTCCTCCTGCAGGATGTGGGAAATGAGGGACTCTTCTAACGTCCCTGGTGACCATGTGTGCGCAAGGTGTCCAAATGCAGCTTCTAGCTAACTGCATTTCGGAGCTGGAGCTGCAGGTGGACTCATTGTGGAGCATCCGCAATGCTGAGCAAGTCATGGATAGCATGTTTAGCGAGGTGGTCACACCGCAGGTGAAGATTACACAGGCAGAAAGGGAATGGGTGACCATCAGGAACAGTAAAAGATTCAGGAAGGTAGTGCAGGAGTCCCCTGTAGTCATCCCTCTCCCTAACAGGTATACCGCTTTGGATACTGTTGGGGGGGGGAATGGCCTCTCAGGGAAAAGCAGCAATAGCCAAGTTGATGGCACTGTGGGTGGCTCTGCTGCTCAGAGGGGCAGGAGGAAAACAAGTTGCAGGGCTATAGTGATAGGGGATTCAATAGTTAGGGGCACAGACAGACGCTTCTGTGGCCACAAATGTGATTCAAGGATGGTATTTTGCCTCCCTGGCGCCAGGTCCGGGATGTCATGGAGCAGCTGCAGGACATTCTGGGGGGGGAAGGTAAGCAGCCAGTGGTCGTAGTACACGTTGGTACTAACGACATAGGTAAACTAAGGGATGAGGACCTGAAAGCTCAGTACAGGTAGTTAGGAGATAAATTAAAATGCAGGACCTCAAATGTAGTAACCTCAGGATTACTCCCAGTTCCACGTGCTAGCGAGAACAGGAATAAGAGATTAGACCAAATGAACACATGGCTGGAGAGACGGTGTAGCCGGGAGGGGTTCTGATTCTTGAGGCACTGGAATGAGTTCTGGGGAAGGTGGGATCTGTACAAACCAGACGGGCTGCACCCAGGCAGAGCTGGGACCAGTGTCCTTGTGGGGGCTTTTCCTAGTTCTGTTGGGGAATATTTAAACTAGTGTGGTGGGGGAAGGGATCCCAGGAGTAGGATCAGACAGGTCAGATTCAGATCAGAAAAATGAAGGTAGAACATTAGCTAGGGACATTGTGCTAGATATGGAGTTACAGGAGAAGCAATGTTTAAAAAGTGTCCATCAAGGGAAATTGATGGGGTTAAACTGTTTATACTTCAATGCAAGGAGTATTACAAACAAAGTAGATGAGTTAAGGGCACAGGTAAACACATGATAGCAGGATGTCATTGTATAACGGAGACCTGGATAAAGGAGGAACAAAGCTGGCAGCTAAATATCCCTGGGTATAGAGTCTTCAGACATGATAGAGTAGGAGATAAAAAAGGAGGGGGAGTAGCACAAATGGTTAAAGAGTCAATTCCAGGTGTGAGAAGGGATGATATACTAAATGGGTCAGCAAACGAGGCTTTATGGGTTGAGCTTAGAAATGAAAAAGGGGCAGTCACACCACTGGGAGTGTACTACAGACCCCCAAATAGTGAAAGGGAGATGGAAGAACAAATATGTAGGCAAATTTCATCTTGTAAGAACAAGAGGGCAATAATAGTAGGAGACTTCAACTATCCTAATAGCAACTGGGATTGAAACAATATAAGGGGCACTGAGGGAAAAAAATTCATGCAATGTGTCCAGGAAAAATTTTTCAACCAGTTAGTGACAAACCCAAGGAGAGAAGATGCAATTCTAGACCTATTCTTGGGGAATGAAGAAGGGCAAGTGGGTGAATAGACAGTTGGCGACCATATCAGGGACAGTGATCACAATTCAGTTAGATTTAGCATTACCATGGTAAAAAACAGAGATAAGGCAGGAGTAAAAGTCTTGAACTGGGGGGATGCAAATTTTGCAGAACTGAGAAGGGACTTGGCTGAGGTGGACTGGACAGCACTGCTGGAGGATAAAATAATGGAAAACCAGTGGGAAGCACTAAAAAGCGAGATCCTAATTGTACAAAGTAGACATGTCCCCTTCAAAAATAAGAGTGGTACTGCCAAATCTAGTTCCTCCTGGTTGTCTAGAAGAATACAGGGGAAGATCAAACAGAAAAAGAAAGCGTACAATAGGCACAAAGAACGAAGCACTACAGATAGCCTAGACGAATATAGGAAGTGCAGGGACGAAGTAAAAAAGGAAATAAGGAAATCAAAGAAAGGGCATGAAAAAAGATTAGCAGGTAAAGTTAAAGATAATCCAAAGATGTTTTACCAATACATTAATGCTAAAAGGTTAGTTAAGGAAAAGGTGGGACCTATCAGAGATGAAGATGGAAACTTGTGTGTAGATGCAGAGGCTGTGGGAAGGGTTTTGAATGAATATTTTGTCTCCGTGTTTACAAAGGAAAGGGAGGATGTAGATATAGTAGTCCAGGAGGAACACTGCGAGATATTGGATAGGATGGTCATAAAGAGAGAGAAAGTACTCGACGGGTTGAAATCCTTGAAAGTTGATAAGTCACCAGGGCCAGATGGATTGAGTCCAAAGCTGCTGAAGTAAGTCAGGGAGGAGATAGCAGATGCTCTGAGGATGATTTTCCAATCTTCACTAGATACAGGGGAGGTACCAGAGGACTGGAGAAATGCAAACGTAGTTCCATTGTTTAAAAAGGGATCAAAGGAAATGCCAAACAATTATAGGCCATTTAGTCTTACATCGGTGGTGAGCAAATTAGTAGAATCAATCCTGAGAGATAGGATTAACTGTCATGTGGAAAGGCAAGGACTAGTCAGGGATGGTCAGCATGGATTTGTTAAAGGAAGGTCTTGCCTCACAAATTTGATTGAATTCTTTGAGGAATTGACAAGAAGGGTTGATGAAGGTAGTGCAGTGGATTTTGTGTACATGGATGTTAGCAAGGTATTTGACAAGGTCCCACATGGCAGATTGCTCAGGAAAGTAAAAGCCCATGGGATTCAGGGTAATGTGGCAAACTGGATAAAAGGTTGACTTTGTAACAGGAAACAAAGGGCAATGTTCGATGGATGCCCTTGCAAATGGAAACTTGTCTCAAGTGGTGTTTCACAGGGCTTGGTGTTGGGACCCTTGCTCTTTGTGCTATATATTAACGATTTGGACGTGAACATGGGGGGCACGATTGGGAAATTTGCAGATGACACAAAGATTGGCCGACTAGTGGATAGTGTAGAGGATAGCCATAATCTCCGAAATGATATAGATGGTTGGTGGAGTGGGTGGTAAAATGGCAGATGGATTTTAACATAGAGAAGTGTGAGGTCAGACATTTAGGGAGGTCAAACAATTACAGGGGCTACAGAATATGTGGGAATATACTAAGAGGGGTAGATGAAGTGAGAGATCTTGGCGTACAAGTACACAGGTCCCTGAAGGTAGCAGTTCAAGTAGACAAGATTACAAAGAAGGCATATGGAATGCTCTCCTTTATTGACAGAGGTATAGAATATAAAAGTAAGGATATAATGTTGGAATTGTATAAAACACCGGTGAGGCCAGAACTGGAGTATTGTGTGCAGTTCTGGTCACCACAATACAGGAAGGACGTAATAGCTCTGGAGAGAGTGCAGAGGAGGGTTACAAGAATGTTGCCAGTGTTAGAAAAGTATAGCTATGAGGAGAGATTGGGGTTATTTTCCTCAGAACAAAGAAGGCTGAAAGGTGACTTGATTGAGGTGTACAAAATCATGAGGGGACAGGATAAAATTGTTTCCCTTGATGGAGAATTCTAGAACCAGGGGACATAGATTCAAGATAAGTGGCAGAAGCTGTCGGGGGACATGAGGAAGAACTTTTTTACGCAGAGGGTAGTGGGTGTCTGGAATTCGCTGCCCAAGTTGGTGGTAGAGCAAAAACTTTAAACTCTTTTAAAAAGTACCTGGATCTGCACCTTAAATGCTGTAAGCTGCAGGGCTATGGGCTGGGTGCAGGAAGGTAGAATTAGAAAGGGCAACTGGGTGTCCTCGGGCTGGCATGGACAAGATGGGCTGAATGGCCTCCTTCTGTGCTGTAACTTTTCTATGGTTCTATAATGAGATCAAGAAGGAATTCAGGATATTTTCCTTCATTAACCAAGGCTTAAATTTAAGAGAAAGAAGGTAATGAGAGAACTGTATAAAATACTTCTTAGATCACAATTAGAGTACTGCATACAGTTCTGGTTATCACATTACAGAAATGATGTGGTCATACAAGAAATGATACAGAAGAGATTTTTGAGGATGTTTTCAGGAGTGGAGAATTTTAACTAAAAGGAAAGATTGAATAGGCTGGGTTTGTTTCCTTTGGAATAGAGGAGGCTGAAGGGAGATTTAATTGAGCTGTATGAAATCATGGGGACACTAGATTGAGTGGTTAGGGAGGATGCATTTCAGTTAACAGATCAATAACCAGTGGACTTTGAAGTGTTATGTCACTTCTTAACAATTGAGAATACACACAGCTATCTGCTTCTGAATCCCAGCTTTGTGTGTAAAAAAAAGCAGAAGGTTCTTTTATTCCTTACTCTACACCAGAGGCCAATACATCAGGGACTTCGCACACCCTACTGACAGGTTTTTTATATAATACTACTTTTTTAACTAAAATGTCCTTTTACAAAAAAACATAAATGTTGAACACAAACATCACATCATCTCCCCTCTTTAGCCAGGAACAAATTGGTCAGGTGGTTTGCAGATTCACTTTGGTCTAGAGAGGAATGTTGGTTTAGGTATCTCAGCTTGTTTGCTTAGAAATGGAAGGTCCTGCTGTTCCATTTGTTTCTGTTCAGGTTCAACAGTTGCAACTGCAGGTGCTACAGGTATGTCAGTTGAATCAGGTCAGGTTTTAGCAACTGGAGCAGATGTTTCCTAGAAATCTTCCACCGTGACTGCAGATCCCTGGAAATTGGATTGCTTGGATTTGGCTTCTCTAATCTGGTCTATGTGTCTCTTCCAGATTCCACAGGAAGATTCAACATCATAGGTCAATGGTTCTCGACGCTTGATGATTCTTCCCAGGAGCCACTTTGGTGTTGCAGAATAACTTCGGACCCAAACAGACTGATCCAGATTAAACTCACAAGCTGGTTTAGTTGTGTCATGTGACCTTTTCCGATCAAGTTGCCTTGAACCAATCTTTCTATTCAAATCTGGACACAGCAAATCCATTCTGGTGCGCAGTCGTCTTCCAGCTTTCAGCTTAGCAGGAGATACGCCTGTTCTTGAATGTGGAGTGTTAAAATACATCATTAAAGAGATCTTCAGCTTCAACTTTTAATCGACTTGCGTCCTCCCCTTCAATATATCTAGACAAAGCGCTCCACTTCACCGTTTGAGGATAGCTGGTAAGGCAAAATGAGAATTTGCTTGATCTCATTGTCTTTCAGGGATGATTGAAATTCAGATGATGTCAACCGTGTATCAGACACAGTCTGCTCCGGCAATCCAAAAGTAGTGAACACATTCCGGAGAGCATCAGTGCTCTTTGCTGAAGTAATCCACATCATGTGAATAACATGAGGCCACTTTGTGCGGGCATCTACCACAATCAGGAACATATGTCCGGGAAGTGGTCTGGCAAAGTCCACATGAAGTCTCTGCCTGGGTGGTTAGGCCAAGCCCTTAGATGTAATGGGGCAGGTACAGGAGAGGATTCATTTCTTGGTATGGAAGGCAATCACTGACCATGCCTTCAATATCTTTATCCAGGTGTGGACACCATACATGTAGACAAGCTAATGCTTTCATTTTGATGATTCCTATGTGATTGAGGTGAAGTTCTTCTAACACTCGTGTTTGTGATTTTGGAGGAATAACAACTCTGATTCCCCATAACAAACAACCATCTTGCAGAGTCAGCTCAAATCTACGCATGTAGTAAGGCTTAAGTTCAGTAGTCACTTCTTGAGGTACACACCAAGCCTTCTATGTGTACAGGTAAACTTTGGAGAACACAGCATCCCCCTGTGTTTCAAGTTGAATTTGATCCACTTTAACAGGTAACTTGTCTATCTGGTTCACATTGAAAGCAATGACTTCACTTCAGGTTGTGAGGCTGTGGTGTAACAGAAGTCTGGAAAGTGTATCCACATTTCCATGATTCTCAATAGAGCGAAATGTAATTTCATACTGGTAAGCAGATAAGATCAGTGCAGACCTTTGTAGGTGTGTGGCGGCAAATGTTGGGGTTTGTGACTTAAGGCTAAGCAACCAGGTCAAAGGCCTGTGGTCTATAATTAACGTGAATTTTCGCCCATGCAAATATTGACGGAACCATACCTTAGTGCAAGAGCTTCCTTCTCAATTTGGGCATAATTTTGTTCTGCTTTGGATAATGTGCATATGGCATATGCATGGGCTTTTCACTGCCATTAGGAAATGTGTGGGAGATGACAGATCCAACACCATATCAAGATGCACCACAAAGCAGGCTGACAGGTAACTTTTAATTGAGATGTGCCAGAACTTTAGCAGAAGTGAGCCCTTGTTGAGTTCCTTGAAACTTTCCTGACAGGCTTGTGACCAATCCCATTTTGCATTCTTCTTCAGCAGATTATTCAATGTTGCCGCCTTGGTAGCCAAACTGGAAATAAACTTGCCGTGGTAATTCACAAGTCCCAGAAATGAACAAAGCTCCATAATATTTTTGGGCTGTCCCCACTGCCCCCATCTTTCTGAGTGAAGCTGAGAGGCCAGTTTCACCGATCACATGTCCCAGGTACTCTAGTGAGGACTTCAGGAACGAGCTCTTGGATTTCTTACAGCAGCTGCTGTTTTTTTCTAGTCTATGAGGACCCCATTTAGGTTCTCTAAATAAGTTGGGAGGTTTCTCCCGGTGATGAGCATGTCATCTTGGAATTAGATTACACCAAGAAGGCCCTGCAGTGTTTTGCCCATGGCTTGCTGGAATAAGGCTGGCAAAGCACACATTTCTGAAAAGTAATCTTTAAGAAAAGATTTTTCGATTAATGTTCGGGCACACACAAATTGATTATTTTTAAATAAAACATAGAACATAAATTAAAGTGGGAAGCCCAGGAGGAATTATTAAAAAAACCCAAGTGGTGACAAATGGTGAACAGGTAAACTCGACGTTAGTTCATATGGGTCACACAGGCACAAAATAAAGTTCAAAGATATAATAGACAGAAAAAAGTGAGCATTCATGAATTAAGGTTGAAAGAAAAGCATTTGGCTGTGACAACTATACAATGACAGCATCCAATGTAGTTAATTTCGTATTAAGAGGCATCTCTAGAACATTTGATTGAAAATTATAATTCATTTTAGCCTTGCATAGCTGATGAGCCAGCATTTATGGTAGCATGTGAACTTTTGCACACTGACCGGAAGTTTGTCAGCGTACTTGGGGCCCTGATGATGGGCCTGAAAGCCAGAAGAAACCCTGCCTCAGCTGTTTGTGTAACCCTGGCCATATTCCCTGCCCATCCGGCAACAACATTAGTTGTTGTTGGGTCTCCAATCCCTTTATAGGATGAGTGACTGGCCCCAAGAGCTGCCGGTCAATTGGAGGACCAGCAGCTCAGCAGTCTCAGCAGTGATGGCCATTGCTGGGACCACACATAGGTGAGAGGATGTGCAGGCTGCCCTTCCAAACAGATCTGTAGGGCTGGGGCCATTAGGACCAGTCAGGCAGGCCAAGGCAAAGGGCTTGGAGTGGTGAGGGCAGGGGGTGGTGGCCCTGGGGGCCGTTATTGCAGCCAGGGTCTCCACTGTGGGCCATTGAGTGCTCAATTAGGAGGTCTCCCCCTCAGAAAAGGAGGCCCAAGTGGCGGAAAGCCTATTCGCTGCTGGCAAAATGTCAGTGATGGTGGGAAGAGGCCCTTAATTGGCCACCGTGAGAAAGGCAGTCCTCCACTTTCCTTGCCACTGGTGAAATGCCATGGCAGTGTGAAGATGATGGGCACTCCAGCCACCCCCTGTCTTCCCTCACCATGTTATGCACTCCCCTCACCACCTCCCAGCCCATCCCCACAGGATTGGTAAAATCCAGCAGAGTTTTTAAAAGGACACTGATGCCTTGCATAATAGTTCAAAGAAGAGTGAAAGGATCATTCATAGATTTAAGGTTCTATGTTCTAAAGAGATAACCGTGAAATTGAACTGTTTTCATTGCACAAAAGAAGGTTGGAAGAGAGGTTTGATGCAAACTTAGTCTACTGAATTTGAATTATGTTCTCCAAACTGGAGGACGAGTATAAAACCCAAATAATGACGATATAAATTTGAATTTCAGCAAAATTAATGGTATTAATGGTTAATGATATTTTACTCAAAAAATTTAAGAAAGAACCTCAAGAAATATCTTGTTAAGAGCAGGATTGATTGTTCAAAAGATCATACTCTATTCAGCTGTTGGAAACATGGAACTGCCATCTGTGAATGCAACTAATCAGGACTGAATAACATAGACTGTAGCGTTAGATTAATATCCTAGATTTATGCAGCATTAATATGAGCAGAAGGCAGAGAAGGATAAATTTCACAGTATTTTTATGGTTCCAGGTGTTTTACTTGTGGTTATTCATTCTCTTTGAGAATTAAGAGAGGTAAAATCTATGATTAAGCAAATTATACATGGTCTGTGTAAAGAATGGAATTCATGGACTGAATCACTTTTTGTGTTCTATCTCCAAGATATTAAAATTTGTAATTGGGGGTGTATTCCATTGAAAGCGGCTATATAGGCATATTCTTTGGAGAATCCAAGTTAAATTGTACACAGTTCTCCATTGCGTTTTCCTGTGGCGCCAGTAAGTACCACTCCGCTGCAATTTCAATGTTAGTGTAGGCCCAGATTTTGCTGTCAGTGGCAAACAAATAGTGCTCACTGTTTATCACACATACTGCAGAATTTTCGCGGGCTTTTGTGTGACAGCTTACGGTTCACCAAGATCGCAAGTGTCAACATACTACCTCTGCCGGTTCTAAAAGACATGTATCCACAGACATGGAAGACCATGGCGAAACCTTCTGCTGTGAAACTTTCAGTGTACAACAGTTCACTTACTCCAAGTGCAGGATCATAGTCCTGGATGTCACAGATGTTCTACATCATGGAGACTAAAGGCCCAGCGAGCACAGGTCAAACAACATGCCATGACCTCATGCTAGTGACAATCCATGGAATTAGTCAGACATCACATGGCAGATCAACATCAGAAACTACTCCTATCACCTCAGTTCATGACCTACCATTGAAATATCGAGAGTTCTTCAACAAAATTAGCAGTTTCAAGGGAGCTGCAACATTAGGCTTGCAGGAGAATGCAAGCCTGTCAATTGATCTGGTATGTTTTGTGCAATGCAGCTACAGGAAGAAATGGTGAAAGATCCCACACTACAGGAACTGTGGAAAAGCATTATTGATGTATGGTCTGATTCAACTCAGCATTTCCACAAACACATGAGACCATTTTGGCCTTACCGGGATGAGCTAGGCAACTCCTGAAAGTCATTTCTAAAGGTAGGCAGGTCATCATACCAGAATCTTTGCAACCTGATATTCTTCAACAACTTCATAACTCATAAATGGGCATAGATAGGACGAGAAGGCTTGCAAGAGAGGCAGTCTATTGACTGGTTATGAAAAATAACATTGACGTCATCATCAAGAAGTGCAAGGCATGTCAAGAACATATGCCAAGTCAGCACAAAGAACCACTGATTATGCATGAAGTCCCTAGCCATTCTTGGTCCAAAATTGCATCTGATGTCTTTCATGTCCATGGCACTGACTTCATTGTCATTGTCAACTACTTTTACCACATTATTCAACAATTGCCTAATGCCTCAAGCACAATTGTTATGTACACTCTAAGTGCTATTTTCAGTTTATCTGGCTTTTCTAAGGAGATCATTATGGATATTTGAGAGAAGTGGAATATCGATCCCACTACTTCTCTTTATTACCCTAGATCTCTTACAGTGGGTCAGAGGAGCTATATTTAAGTCACCAATATTCAATGGGAAGGTTATTGAAGGCATATGAGATTGTGTCAGTTTCATTTAATTGAATAGCTGTATTGAATCCAGAAAATTGCATTTAAATTGCCTGCAAATGGTTGATTTTGCACATTTATGAAGTTGCTGCTAATAAAGGAGCGAGTTTCCCTTTTGCATGCGCTTCTGCCACTGACATAATCAAGAGGCTTTTTCTTGTTGCTGACGTTCTAATGGGCAGTCTCCCATACGTTTCGGCAAGGCCATCTGCTATATGCTCCAGCGGGCTCCACAAAATCCAGCCCACAATCTCCAACAATTATTAAACCTGAAGGAATGAAAATCCACCTTTGTAAAGTTATATTTTCAGCGTTAGAGAGGTCTTTTGGCAGTAATTAAGAATTATCACCCTATTAAATATTCATTTCTAACTGAATGCACCTGAATGTATAAACCCTCAACTTTTCTGGCATGTTGCGTGGGTAACTTGTAGGTAAGTACAACAACGTCATACTCTTACACTGTTTTCAATGTTTAATCTCTCAGCAAGGTAAGGGTGTAGCACTGCTTGTGGTGGGGCAGTGCTAATCTGACAGCAACTTCTGGATTTCTGTTTTTAACTGTATATTTTCAGACTCCAGATGTTATGGTCAATTTGCTCCATAATAATGGTGAGTGCTGATAGCCTCATTGTTATTTTGAATCCAAAATCCAGGCTGATTTTTTAGCCAGAACTGTAATTTTGCTAGCTGAATACAGATCGTTCAGTCTGAGTGTATTCAGTGTACCTGATTTCCCTAGACATATCAGTACTGTTCAGTCAGCTGAATTGATTGTATTTTCCTTTTTTTAACTCTGGTAATTTCTGCACAGTAACTTTTCAAATAATTTGTAAAAAAGAGGAGATATTTCAAAAGATTTGCTAAGGCTAAATTAACATTAAGTTTTTTTAATAGAGAGGCTGTGTTTGCATATGTATGTGTATGTTTCTGTTTGTGAAATTATTTGAAGAAAATCTAGGGGACAAATTTTTAAAAATTATTCAGGCTATGAGTAACAACGGGTTATGGATAAAGAACAGAAGGTAAAAGGGAGAGACAGAAATAGCAGAACGTGATACAATGAGGGTCACAGCAATAACAGAGACAAGTAAAAGAAACTGCACATTCTCTAATGCACTTCATGTAATACTCACATAGATCACTAGTAATATATTAAAAATGTGGTGCATAGTGCATTTTTCCTGTAAGCGTTGCTTCCCTCCTATCACATTTTCCCCACTCACACTTTGTCTGCCATACCAGATGGATTGACTCAAAGTAAAACAGGTTTCAAACAGAATTGAAGAATAATGGACCTATGGGCCATAAGTGAAGATGGGAGGTAGAGGGGGCTAGATAACTGCAAAGAAAAACTACTAAAGTCTAACAGTGCTAATAGAGCAGGGAACCAGAAAGCACAATATCTCTTAGACTCTGCTTACTTCATGCTGGTGGGTCCACCCCTCACATTGGAAAGTGAAAAGCTAAAGTGGTTGATGAGAATGGTATTTTTGAACTTTTAAATGATGGATTCTCCTGTTGGACGGTTGAGTGTTCAGCAAAGAGACAAGTTGTTCACTATCTAGAATGTTGCCACCTCATATCTGAGGTTAAACCAAATTTTTATTTGCAGATTTGATTGAAAATGTTACCTATTAAGTCACTGTTGGAGGGTTGGGTAAAAGCACTGTCTTTGCAGTCTGCCCACTTGTCCTGTAAGGACCTGGCTGTTCTCCTGAAATGTTGAGATTGCTTGATGGTTGACATGTCACCATTTGGATCTGTGCGGGGTTCTTTTTTCCCATGTAGTGCGGTCCAACTTATGGGCTCTGAGTTTAGCTTCCAGAATGTTTTATTCTTGTACCTAGGTTTGGGACATCCTCTGGGTGTGGGTTTCTGTGCTCTGCTGGCTGTATAATACCAAACATACATGTGTATGGATTAGGAGCAAGGTTCAGCCCTTCAGCAATTCAGCCCCTTAAACCTGCTCCACCATTTGACAAGATCATGGTTGATCTGATTATGGCCTTAACTCTTCTTTCCTGTCTACCCCCTGACCCTTTGATTCCCCTGTCAATCAATAATCTATCGACCTCAGCCTTAAAAAATATTCAATGACTGTGCCTCCACTGCTTTCTGGGAGTGCCGCCTTTGGTACGTGGGAATCTTCCGTGCAAACCACATGTCTGACTCAGCAAAGCTGAGCTTTGATGCGCAGGATCTCGATACCAGGTAAAAGGCACCTTGCAAGAATTTCAGTGTTAGGGATTTTTCACTTCCACTTGACATCTTAGATTAACCTTAAGCATCGAAGGTGGAATATATCTAGTTCCTTTAAGTGATGCTGGTAGATTGTCCATGCTTTGCAGCCATAGAGAAGTGATGTGAGAACCATTGCTTGGTAAACTTTGATCATTGTCTTGAGGCAAACTTCATGGTCTCTCCAAAATCTGTGGGTGAGCCTGCTGAATGCTGAGCTTGCTTTTGCTGGGCAATAGGGGATTTTATCATTCAATGTGGTGTTGTTGGAGAGGATACTCCTAAGGCAGCATAACTTCTGAACTGAGTTGATGTTGTATTGTTGATTGTGACAATTGTGAATTTTAAATACATATTTATTTGCAATTTTTTATGGGTGAACATTGCAGTAATAATTACAATTCAGCAACAAAGCTGCCAGGGGGCTAATTCAAAAAAATGACGTAATCAGTACTTAGTAAAGAAGTGGTTAATAAGGAATTAAGCACTTGAAGATTTATGAAATGACTGGACCAATGCAATACATTTCAGAGTAAAGAGAGGAAGAAAAAGCAAACTTATATATACACAGCACAGTTCTTGAATGCTGGCCATCACCAGTGAAAGTTCAGTTAGGAGAGATACCACTTGAAATGTTCTATGGTTCTATGGAAATGAAGCCAGTGTTAAAATATGAAGATCAAGAACCTAATTACAGTTTTCCAGAAGATGTAGGCCGGAGTTTTCTGGCCCCGATGGTGTCGGGCATCATGGCGGGCTGGGGGTGGGACAATGTAGCGAGAAGGCCAAAAATCAGTTTCACACCAGCATGAAACCAGTTTGTGATCGTCCACTACACCTGCTCCACCATTTCCCACCGCCGCATGTTGGGAACCTAATTTCAATACTTTATCATCTCATTATAAGCTCTGCTCACCAGAATCACCCCCCCCATGTCAGCGTGACTTCAGGACAGTGTGTTTCATGGCTGGCTTTAAAAGTCATGCACCTGGTGACTTGGAGGGGAGTGCACACAACCTGGCGCAGTACTCACGAGCCATGCCCGTAGGACATCAAGAGGACACAGCCAATTTGCTAATTGCTGGCTGGTTTTCAGTGCAGTGCTGAAGGTGTCCAGTCCACGCCAGGCCTGGGGGAATGGGGCCAAGGCAGTGTAGACTGAAGGATGGACACACGCACATCCTGGGGTGGAGGTGGGGAGGCAAGGCAGCTTAGACTGAAGGATATACTCAAGCGTATGCCAGGGGAGCATGGTGGGGGGATGGGTGGTGTGGTGGGGGGGGGTGGGGGGAGTGAAGGAAGCAGCCACGCACTTGGAAAAGCTTGTCAAAAGTGAGCAAGCTTCCTCAGCTGAGCCCATTCAGTAGCAGCTCCATTGACATGCTTGGAGTCGGGCCTCTGAAGCCCTTCTGCCCACTCAAGCAGTGCAAAAGCATGAAAGCGCCACCAACTACTCCAGAACTTTTCACCCCTTGGGCACAGACTGCAAATTAATGTGCATTTTAGGGGGCAGCAGAACAATTGGTTGACTGGGCAAATTGTACAATTCCCTTATGAAAGGTGGCCAGGCGCAGTCACAGGTAGTGGTGCTACAGCCTCTTAAAATATCTTTATTAAGGTTTTGACCAGTCTTCCCCCTGGCTCAAGCTAACAGTGCAGCCTTGCAGCGCTGGTTGGGAGAATGCCTGCACCTGAGCTGAGAGCACAGCATGCAGTCCAATGGGCAAAGCTCGGTCAAGTGGTGTGGGGTGGAGGTGAGTGGGGTTTCAGACAACCAATGAGTGCACTACACACTGGCCAAAACAAGTGGTGGCCAGCACTCTCCTGCATGTGTGAAGGGGCCTTCAGGCTTACCTAAGAGAGGTTCTTATCACACATGCTAGCCCACACATCTCTTTTTTATCCTGCAGGAGGAGAACATCAGGACCATGGAGCTTGGTGATTTAGTGGTATGCCTCATAGCTTACAGGGAGTAGAGAAGAAGGAATAGAGAGTGGAGGAGGCACCTGGCTCGGCAAAAGGAGAAGCATCTCCCTCAAGATGAAGGGACAGCAGGGCCTGCTGTGCTTGCAGCTGAAAATTCACACAGAGCAGTTGCTCGTAGGTGCCTTGCTAGACCCAGGGTCTATAGATTGTACATGTCATTCCTACAGATGACTGCGAACCACTGTTGATGAAAACTGCGCATGTCTAGGGAACTGGTTGATCACATATGCCACCTGCTGCAAGATTTGGTGCCACGGGGACATGGAGGGCATCCACTGCCAATGGCCGTGAAAGTGACCACAGCACTCAATTACTATGCCAATGGCTCCTTGCAGGGCTCCACAGGTGGACCCGTAGAGGATCTTGCAAGCCTTCACATACAGGTGTAACCAGGAGGTCACGGATGTCATCTTCACAAAGGCACAGAACTTTATGCATTTCGCAGGAAGCAAGTGCACTGGGTTTGCACAGATCTCAGGTTTTCCACAGGTGCAGGGTGCCATCGACTGCACACATGGCACTTAGATCTCCATGGCAACAAGGAATCAACTCCATCAACTGCAAAGTTGAATGTTCAGTTGGTGTGAGACTATCACAAACACATTCTACAATTCCCAGGGAGCATCCACAACTCTTACATCCTTAGATCTCCGGTGCCTGGCATCCTCCAGGGTCCACAGAGGCTGCAGTGTTTGCTACTCTGGGTCAAGGACTACCCGAGGAGGATGAGGCTGATTGCACCCGTGCGGCAGCCTCAGACCGCAGCAGAGTGATGGTATAATGAAGCTCATGCTGCGACCCGGACTTTGGAAATGATATCATGGTGGAGCACTGCAATATAGTCTACCGAGGGTGTCACGCATCTTCGTCGCTTGCTGCGCACTCCACAAGCTGGTGCTGTGACCAGGTGAAGGCTTGCCTGAGAAGGAGATGGAGGAGCTCCACATCTCATCCGATGAGGGAGACATCGAAGGGGATGACGGTGATGAGGTCCTCAAAGGTGAGGATGCTGGAGATGATTGTTGACCTTGCTTGCTGGCCTTCATCCAGAGAGGGGGTAGAGGACTTCACAATGGGCCTCCACTGCATCCAGAACGTGCCCAAGGGAGACATCGCTAAATTTGGGGCAGCATGTTTCCTTCCTTTGGGAGCCAAGACTTTGTAGCAGCTTCCTATCCCTTAGAGAGGGTTAGCTCTGTGCAGAGCTGCCCTTGGAATAAGGCGCCTGGATTACTGAAGGCCTGATGTGACGGTGGGGAGGGTGAATGAGAGGCCACCCTGCCAGTGATCTGTAGTGTTTCCCAAGAATGCATTATTAATGAGGCTCCAGGAATGGGACGATATGCCGCGAATACCTGCCATTGTGGCCAGTGAGTAAAATGACTTTTTTCTTGCCCGCTACTGCACTTAGTGCATATCTGGGATGATGCCACTCATAGATACAGACTGTGGGAAAGAAGGCCAGCTGGGTTGGGCAAGCAGGATGATGGAGGGTGGAGATTTGCCATAAATCCAGTAAAGTTTACTTAAGTGAATTCTGTTAAGAATGTGGATATAGGAACCTACGCTGGAAAATGTTGAATGGATATGTGAGCAAGTGTAATTTTTTTTGTGTACTCAGTGGTTGTACCACCAGGGTCCTCCTGGGTATACTTGATTGTAAAATCTAGGCTAAGATCTCTGCGTGAATAATCAGCCATTTCTCTATCATTGTTTCCAGCCTAACCTAACAAATCTTTCAAAAGACCTTTCCAGTCCTTGATTGTACATTGTCCCCAAAAATAACTTTAAAAATCCTAGCCATTTCCCTTGATATTCTTTTCTGCAACCTTAATTTTTCTTTTAGTTTTTTTGGCTATTTTGTCTCTGTATTCCTGTCAATTTGGCCATTTGTACATTTCAAGGTACCTTTTATAATTGTATAACCCCTCAGAATGTTATTGTTCAACCACTGAGGTTTCAGCTTACCCTCTTCTCATTTATTTTGTATTCCTGGGAAATATGAAGTTTATTTCTCCTTCCAAATCATTTAAGAAACTATGTTATTTTCTTATCATTACATCCAATCACTGTAATACAGTTTGCCCTTTCTGAGTCTTTGTTTGGGCTTTAAAATTTTTATTTTATTAAATTATGTAGTGACATCAAGTTTCTCCTGTTTAATACTGCTGCATTAGTAAAAACCTTAAGTATTGCTGAAAAAAGACATGCTGTCAAAGCTTCTATTTTGCACTCATCAAGACAGATGCAAGATTGCCAAATTTCATAGGGAGCAACAATTTATACCACATGAGGAAAGGGTGCTGATTGGTTGAGAATTCAACTCTGATTAGTCAATGAGTTGCCATAGAGAATGTACCAGGGAACTATTGTCTCCCACACTTTTGTTTAATTCACAAAAAGCATAATGCCTGGTCATGTTCCTTTTGCTTGTCGAGGACAGGCTGCTGAGTATAAATATATATAACTTCTAGTAAGTGTAAGGAAGTCATATTGAGTCTGATTGATAATCTTAAGTTGGCTGTTATGCTTGTTCTGTAGATGTTGTCCAATGTTGGAATCAGGTCGAACATTAGACATTATGTTCTGAGTTGTGCAAGCACAAGCTGGCTGAGTACAGTCAGTACTCTGCCTATTGTAAACAGCTGAAGGGACGTGCTGTTTGATATGATCCACCAGTCATAGGGATGTATAGCCTACGTACCTGGCATCACATCACACTGAAATTCATATACTGCATTACTCAGTTGTGGTAGGCAGAATTTCTTTTGGCATGATGGCAGAATCCTGTTGGTGGAAAATACCACTCGTGTTGTTACCGCATTGTAGCATGTGAAATGGCTGGCTTCATGTTTGCATGAAGTCTGAGCTGCAAGTAAAAACTTCCTTACAAACCTTAATGCACTCCATCCCATGCTGAAATTCACCTTTGAAATGGAGCCATTAAACACACTCACTTTCCTCGTCATGCAAGTTGGCAAATCTGCTAATGGGTTCTCTGCTAATTTCTACTGTAAGCCTGCCTTCACTGCTCAATCTATACATTGGGATTCCTACAGCTACACACACTATAAGATTGGACTTATCAGCAATCTCATAAATAGGCCCTAAGCCATTTGCTCACTGTGTAAGCCTGATGCTGAGACAGGGTACATCAAAGCTATCCTCCCTACCAGAAAATTTTGATATCAAAATTTGCATTCAACAGTATTCAACAGGCATCATGTGTGCTCATTTGTGATCATCTGTGTTCAAAAGTGATCATTTATCCATCGTTTGACATCATCTGTGCTCAAAGGTCATAATTTAGCCATCATTTGACATCCCAATAGTGACCATTAGTCATCAATTGACATCAATTGAAATCACACAGCAATCAAACAACATAATTTGTGATCATTTAGCATCAGTTAACTGCCCTCAAAGGGCTCAGATACATTCAACTGATGCTTGGCCTAAATAGCCAAGTGGTTATGGTCCTGGGTTTATAACCCCAAGGTCAAGTGTTCAAATCTCACAATGGCAAACTATGAAATAATGTAACCTCATCTGAATACAGATGGAAACGTGTTAACTCGAAAGAGTAGCAGGCATTGCCCGTCTTTTACCAGGACCTGATCAAAGTCTGGAAAGTGGTCGCCTCGCGACGCAGCTCTCCCCCGTCAGGAGTAGCGGCTATCGTCAGAGAGCCGCTGCTCAGGAATCCGCCCCTCCGTCCTTTTCAGTGGTTGGCGGAGAGGAGGGCTGTGGCCGCAGGGGTGACCAGGATCGGGGACGTGCTGGGTGGCGGAGGACTGGGCTGGATGCTCCCGCAGGAGTTGGCGCGACGCGCGTCTGTGAGTATCCAGGTCGCAGCCGATGCCATCCAAGACCTGAGAACGGTCGTGCTCGGACCTTGAGGTGGCCCAGGTGCGCAGTGGTCTTCCGTCTGAGCGTTCCCCTGTTCGGACGGAATTCCACATTGGCCCCAAGCCCCGAACCCTCCCTCGGGTGCTGGTGCCCCGCAATATGAGCCGCCTCGGGGACATGCCCTCTGTGCCTTTTGGCACGGCAAAGAGGGGCTTTTTCTACGGACTGCTGCTGCACACCTTCCATTTTCTCGCCCTTGTCCGTCGCCCGGACACGCCTTGGCGTGCCTTGTTGCCGTCCGGCGGCGGAGGCCCCCGATGGGAGGCCCTCTACGGAGGTGTCCTCCCCCTTTCTATCGGGGACCTGGGTTGGAGGGTGTTGCATGCAGCAGTCCCTTATAATAAGAGGATGCATAGGTTCACGGACTCTCAGGACACGTGCCCTTTTTGTGGTCTTGTGGAGTCCGTGGACCATGTATACATAGGGTGTTGTAGGCTGCACTCCCTTTTTAGTTATTTGAAAAACCTTTTATTGATGTTTTGTTTGCACTTCAGCCCCACGCTCCTGATCTATGGGCACCCGGTGCGGAAGGGGGTCGGGAAGGAGGAGGACCTCCTCGTGAACCTGCTCCTGGGCCTGGCCAAGTTGGCCATTAACAGGTCCAGGCAGCGGGCGATCGACGGGGGAGTCCCGCCCGATTGTTTGTCCCTCTTCCGTGGCTACGTTCGCTGCCGGATGTCCCTGGAGAAGGAGCACGCGGTGTCTGCTGGCACTCTCGAGGCCTTCCGTGCTCGGTGGGCACCGCGGGGACTGGGGTGTTTTGTTGACCCCTTTAATTACATTTTGATTTAAAGTTTGTAAGTTTCCTTTAAACTTTGTTCTTGGTTTTACAGCTGATCTGAATTAGGGGCTGTGCCTGATTTATCCCAATTTTGTTGATTTGGTTTTCATTTAAAAGATTATCAAGAGTTCAAATCTCACAATGGCAAACTATGAAACAATGTAACTTCATCTGAAACAGATGGAAACAGGTTTACTCAAAAGAGTATCAAGAGTTCATTTTCTTAACGATCTCGTGGAGGCAATTGTGGATTCAGTTGGTTTCCTGATACTGAGGAGAGAAGGTGTGTGGTGTTGGTGTTGCTGCTCCTCAGTGTTTCAACTGTTTCTGCTGCTGCCTTTGGGGTTGTTGCTTCTGCTGCTGCCCCTGCACTTGAGGGTGTTTGCTGCTGCTGCTGGACCTGCACTTGAGGGTGTTTGCTGCTGCTGCTGGACCTGCACTTGAGGGTGTTTGCTGCTGCTGCTGGACCTGCACTTGAGGGTGTTTGCTGCTGCTGCTGGACCTGCACTTGAGGGTGTTTGCTGCTGCTGCTGGACCTGCACTTGAGGGTGTTTGCTGCTGCTGCTGGACCTGCACTTGAGGGTGTTTGCTGCTGCTGCTGGACCTGCACTTGAAGGTGTTTGCTGCTGCTGCTGGACCTGCCCGTGTGGAGCAAAAGGAGAGAGAGGGAGAGAAGAAGAACAGCTTCTGTTGCTACAGGACAGGAAGGCCAGGAGGCCAGGACTGTGTCTAAAAACAACATCCTAGGTGGGTGTCCAACATTATTGTTTGTGTAAGGTGGGGGCAAAAAAGGACTGTGTTTTGTAGGGGGAGGAAAGAAGACTGCAGGAAGGTTTGGGGAAGGAAGAGAGGGGGGTGTGTGGTTAAAACCACCATTCTGCTACCCCCCCCCCGCCCCACCCAGCCCTTTCCCAGTAAGGCCAGCGGTGGCTGGTGAAGACATCACCTCCCCCTGCAAGAAGATCATCACACCCCACCCAACATCCACCTTTCACTGGAGACACCCACCTGGACTCTTCCCTTTTCCCTCCTGTGCCTCCCTGTCCTTCACTCCTCTCCCTCCTCTCCTCTCCTGTACAAAAGGGGGAGGTTATTACTACCTCCCTCCCTAGGGAGGAACATTGTATATTTAAAAAAAAAAATATATATATTAAAAAATATATATAATTTAAAAAAAAAAAATGGCCAATCCTTCCCAGGGTGGGCGTGGCTCTGGCCTTAAAGCCAGTTCAACATCTCCTGTGGCCAGGCCCTCGAGGGCTAATGTGGAGGCGGCTTTGTCACCGGTGGCAGGGCCTATAAAAAAGACTTATGCGGGGGTGGTTGCTTCTGCAGCTCCTGCTGCTCCCGCTGCCCTGTCGCCATTCAGTCTCCTCACCAGGGCCCTCGGGGTAAAATGCTACGCTCACCCTGAGATGACTATTGAGGCCTGCGTTAAGGCTATGGCTGGGGTTGTCGGCCCCTCAGCCATTGTCGCGGCCTCAAAGATGTATGGGAGGGCCATCTTTTTCTTGAGGTCCGAGCGGGCGGTGCAACTCGCCCTGCAGAAGGGGCTCACTGTGGGCGGGACTTTTCTGGCGGTGGATCCCCTTGAGGCCACCGCCCAGAAGATTGTTATTTCAAATGTCCCGCCCTTTATACCATGTGGGCTCCTCCTCCCCCACCTTAATAAGCTGGGGGAGGTCAGGTCAGGGGTTGCACCAGTCCCGCTCGGCCTCAAAGACTCGGCCCTCCGCCACGTGTACTCCTTCCGGCGCCAAGTTTTCATCCGCTTGGCCCGGGAGGAGTGCCTGGAGGGGGCCTTCTCAGTTAATTTTGAGGGGACCGCCTATCGGGTCTTCTGGACCGCGGAGTGTGTGCGGTGCCATGCCTGTAAGGAGGTGGGGCACGTAAGAAAGAACTGCCCCGCCTCCAAGGCCACGAGCCCCACCCAAGCGGCCGCGGCTGGCACCGCCCCTCCTCCCCCCGCCACCACTCCATCTCCCTCCCCGCAAGGGGAAGCGACCCCGGCAGCAGCTGCCATCTCGGCTGCCGGTGAGGCGGGGGGAGAGCCCCCGCGCCGTAAGAAGGCGCGGAGGAAGACCCGAAATTTGGAGGCGGCCCCTGAAACGCCCCAAACCCCCCAAACACATGGAAAAACCGGCTCGGGGGAAAAAACATCATCCGGCCCCGGCGTCATGTCTGCGTGTGCTCCCGGGTCCGTGGGCGCTAAGGCGCCAAGTGCTGGGCCCGGCGTCGTTTCTGCGCGTGCTCCCGGGGCCGGCGGGGAAAAGACGCGGGACCCCGAGCCGGGGAAACAAACAACAAAAACCCAGAGGGTGGAGTGTCCGGGAGGGCTGGACAAGGAGGAGGGGGCCTCGGAAATGGAGGTCTCCCTAGCCCCCAGCCTGACCTGGAAGAGACGTCACGCTTCGGAGGAGGAAGTGGGTGACGCCCAAACTGAAGAAGTTGGGCGTGTCCCTTCCCCTGATGAAGAGGTGGTGGCGTCTCCACCCAGTAAAACCTCGCCCTGCCCTCTGGGGGAACCCGAAACTCCTACCCCTACCACTGTTCCCCCTACCAGTCTGCTGCAGTCCCCTGAACAGGACCCCTCGGGGGTCACTGAGGGCACCTCCCTTGAGGTGGTGTCCATCTCCAGTGCACTTAACACCCCTGAGGTACCTTCTGGCTCGTCGGGGGACTGCAACTTTGAAAATTTAAAAAATATAAATGCGTCATTGGGTGGCGGCAAAAAGGAGGGCCTTCCCGCTCCCTCCCAAACCTTGACACCGGGCGTCCTATGTTTAGGTCAGGAGCTTGTCCTGAGCTCCCCGGACGACCCGGTGCCGGGAGGAGAGCGGGCATCAGAACTGCCGCTGCCCTCTGACCCAAAACCTTTAGAGGAGACCAGAGAGGACCCCTCTGGCCTTGATCCTGGGGGTGGGATCGAGGTACAGGTGGGGCCAGCTGGCAGCTCCGACTCAGCCCCTGTACTCAATGTGGGGGAGGGGTCGGAAGCTGGAGGCGACAACCCGGAGGAGGACGAGGTGTCGGTGGTGAGCGTTGGGGATTACGCGGAGTCGCTCTCAAGCGAGGCGGTGGATCCCCTGGTGCCCTCTACTGACTCCCCCCTCATCCCCCCAAGGGAACTCCGGGACTTTTTGTCGGGGCACCGCGGTCGCCGAGACAGGGTTCAGTTGGCCTTGGACCGGTGGCATTCGTTTCCGCTGGTGTTCTGGTCCACTCGCGAGGCTCTCAAGTCTCCCGAGTTGGATAGGAATGCGCGGCGGAGGGTCCAAACGTTTCTCGCTGGGCTCCTGAAGGAGAGGAAGGACTAAAAAGTCCTCTTCTTCTTTTTAATGACTTAAGGTGAAGGTTTGATGTACCTTTGACAATGAAGACGACTATAGCCAGCCTCAACATCCGCGGCAGCAGGGCCGCACAGCGCAGGTTCCAGAACTTCTCGGTCCTCAGGGACGGGAAGTATGTGTTGTGCTTCCTGCAAGAAACCCATACCATTCCGGGAGACGAAGCCACGTGGCTCCTGGAGTGGCGAGGGGGGGGTCTACATGAGTCACCTAGCCTCCAATTCTGGCGGGGTGGCTATCTTGTTGGCCCCGCATTTTCAGCCGGAGATCTTGGGGGTCAAGGAGCCGGTGCCAGGCCGGTTGCTGCACCTGACTGTGCGTCTGGGGGGGTGCGGTGCTTCACTTTGTGAATGTGTACGCTCCCCTGGGCACGCAGCAGCAAGCGAGCTTCTTTGAAGAAGTGTCCACTCATCTTGGCTCCATCGACGCTGGCGAGTGCATCGTCCTCGGGGGGGATTTCAATTGCACCCTCGGGGTCCGGGACCGTCACGGTACCCCGCACTGCACGCGAGGTGTGAGTAAGTTGCGGGACCTGGTCAGGTCCTTCGACTTAGTGGACGTCTGGCGAAATCTCCATCCTGACTCCAGCGTGTTCACCTTTGTGTCACCTGGAGTCGGAGCGTCCAGACTCGACCGCCTTTACGTTTCGAAGACGTACGTGTCCTGCGTTCCGGCTGCTTCTATACAGCAGGTTCCGTGCACGGACCACCGTCTGGTGTGGGCGGAGCTCACTTCGTTCTGCGCTAGGACGGGGTCCGCGTACTGGCATTTTAATAACCTGTTGTTGGAAGACCAGCGGTTCCTGGACTCGTTCCGTCGCTTCTGGGCCGGCTGGAGAAGGAAGCGGGGAGGCTTCCCCTCCTTGAGGCTACGGTGGGACGTGGGCAAGACTCACGTCTGAGTTTTCTGTCAAGAGTACACGAAGGGGTCGACAAAGAGACGCAAATCCAGGGTCGAGGAGTTGGAGAAGGAGGTGCTCGACCTGGAGGCACGTCTCCGTCAGCCCGACGCGGACCCGGCCCTGCGGTCGGTGTACGATGAGAGGAAGGGCGCGCTGCGGGACCTGCAACTGGTCGGGTCTCGGGGCGCGTTCGTGAGGTCGCGGATCTGTTTCCTTAAGGAGATGGACCGTGGCTCTCCCTTCTTCTACTCACTGGAAAAAAGGCACGAGGTCCGTAAGCAGCTCTTTACGCTGCTGGCCGACGACGGATCCCTTGTCTCGGATCTGGAGGGCATCAGGGCCATTGCCCGAGATTACTACACTGCCCTGTTCTCTCCGGATCCGTCCAGTGAGGAAGCTTGCAGAGTTTTGTGGGAGGACCTGCCGCAGGTCGGCCCGGAGTGCGCCGGAAAGCTCGACTCCCCTATAAGTCTGGGGGAGCTGACCGGCGCACTCGACGGTCTTTCTAGGGGCAAAACCCCGGGACTAGACGGGCTGACCGTGGAGTTCTTCAGGGCGTTCTGGGACGTCTTGGGGAGCGACTTCGCGGGGGTCCTGGGGGAGAGCATTGCTACCGGGGAGATGCCCCTTTCGTGGCGCAGGGCCGTGATTGCCCTGCTGCCGAAGAAGGGGGATCTCCGCCTTCTTAAAAACTGGCGCCCGGTCTCCCTCCTCAGCACGGACTACAAAATCTTCGCCCGAGCCATGTCTTCTCGGCTCGGCACCGTGCTGGACCACATGATCCACCCTGACCAGTCCTACACCGTCCCGGACCGAACCATTTATGATAACATCCATCTGGTCCGGGACATCATCCACCATTCCCAGAGGGCTGGTCTGTCGAGCGCCTTCCTGTCTCTCGATCAGGAGAAGGCGTTCGACAGGGTGGATCACGAATACTTACTCGGAACTCTGCGAGCTTTCGGGTTCGGGACGCATTTTGTCGCCCGGATCCGACTTCTGTACACCGCCGCGGAGTGTCTAGTGAAGGTTAACGGGTCCCTGATGGCACCCCTTCGCTTTGGGAGAGGGGTACGTCAGGGCTGCCCCCTGTCTGGCCAGTTGTATTCTATCTGCGTGGAGCCTTTCCTGCGCCTCTTGCGGAGGAGGTTGTCGGGATTGGTTCTGCGCGGGCCGGGCATCGGGGTGGTCCTTTCGGCTTACGCCGATGACGTGCTCCTTATGTTTAGTGACCCGGCTGACCTGCGGAGGATGCGCGAGTGCCAGGAGGTCTACTCTTCCGCTTCTTCTGCCAGGATCAACTGGGGTAAATGTTCAGGACTCCTGGTCGGTCAGTGGCAGATGGATCCCCTACCCGAGGAGCTCAGGCCTTTCACCTGGAGCAGGACCAGCCTCCTCTACCTGGGGGTCCATCTCTGCCCCGCTGAGGAATCCTGGCCGGCAAACTGGCAGGAACTGGAGACGAAAGTCACCGCTCGCCTGCGGCGCTGGACAGGACTGCTCCGAGTGCTATCTTACCGAGGTCGAGTTCTGGTCATAAACCAGCTGATCGCCGCCATGTTGTGGTATCGGCTGGTCACTTTGACCCCTCCCCCGGACTTTGTCACAAGAATCCAGAGATTGTTAGTCGACTTCTTCTGGGACAAAAGATTGCACTGGGTCGCTGCCGAGGTTCTGAGTCTCCCGCTTAGGGAGGGTGTTCAGGCGCTAGTGTGCCTACGCACACAGGTGGCGACTTTCCACCTTCAGACCCTGCAGCGATACCTCTACGTCGAGCCTCCTCCTAGATGGTGTGCCCTGATGACGTATTTCCTCCGTCAGGTGCACGGCCTGAATTATGACGTGCAGCTCCTGTTTATAGAACAGCTGGGCCTCGGTGGCTCCTTGCAGGCGTTGCCCGTCTTTTACCAGGACCTGACCAAAGTCTGGAAAGCGGTCGCCTCGCGACGCAGCTCTCCCCCATCAGGAGTAGCGGCTATCGTCAGAGAGCCGCTGCTCAGGAATCCGCCCCTCCGTCCTTTTCAGTGGTTGGCGGAGAGGAGGGCTGTGGCCGCAGGGGTGACCAGAATCGGGGACGTGCTGGGTGGCAGAGGACTGGGCTGGATGCTCCCGCAGGAGTTGGCGCGACGCGCGTCTGTGAGTGTCCAGGTCGCAGCCGATGCCATCCAAGACCTGAGAACGGTCGTGCTCGGACCCGACGTTATTTTGGGTCTTGAGGCGGCCCAGGTGCGCGGTGGTCTTCCGTCTGAGTGTTCCCTTGTTCGGACGGAATTCCACATTGGCCCCAAGCCCCGAACCCTCCCTCGGGTGCTGGTGCCCCGCAATATGAGCCGCCTCGGGGACATGCCCTCTGTGCCTTTTGGCACGGCAAAGAGGGGCTTTTTGTATGGACTGCTGCTGCACACCTTCCATTTTCTCGCCCTTGTCCGTCGACCGGACACGCCCTGGCATGCCTTGTTGCCGTCCGGCGGCGGAGGCCCCCGATTGGAGGCCCTCTACGGAGGTGTCCTCCCCCTTTCTATCGGAGACCTGGGTTGGAGGGTGTTGCATGCAGCAGTCCCTTATAATAAGAGGATGCATTGGTTCGCGGACTCAGGACACGTGCCCTTTTTTCGGTCTTGTGGAGTCCGTGGACCGTGTATACATAGGGTGTTGTAGGCTGCACTCCCTTTTTAGTTATTTGAAAAACCTTTTATTGATGTTTTGTTTGCACTTCAGCCCCACGCTCCTGATCTATGGGCACCCGGTGCGGAAGGGGGTCGGGAAGGAGGAGGACCTCCTCGTGAACCTGCTCCTGGGCCTGGCCAAGTTGGCCATTAACAGGTCCAGGCAGCGGGCGATCGACGGGGGAGTCCCGCCCGACTGTTTGTCCCTCTTCCGCGGCTACGTTCGCTGCCGGATGTCCCTGGAGAAGGAGCACGCGGTGTCTGCTGGCACTCTCGAGGCCTTCCGTGCTCGGTGGGCACCGCGGGGACTGGGGTGTTTTGTTGACCCCTTTAATCACATTTTGATTTAAAGTTTGTAAGTTTCCTTTAAAACTTTGTTCTTGGTTTTACAGCTGACCTGAATTAGGGGCTGTGCCTGATTTTTCCCAATTTTGTTGATTTAGTTTTCATTTAAAAGATTATCAAGAGTTCATTTTCTTAACGATCTCGTGGAGGTAATTGTGGATTCAGTTGGTTTCCTGATACTGAGGAGAGAAGGTGTGTGGTGTTGGTGTTGCTGCTCCTCAGTGTTTCAACTGTTTCTGCTGCTCCCTTTGGGGTTGTTGCTTCTGCTGTGTGCTGCTGCTGCTGCTCCTCCAGTGCTGCCAAAGGAGAGAGAGGGAGAGAAGAGAACAGTTGCTGCTGTTGATACAGGACAGGAAGGCCAGGATGCCAGGACTGAGTTAAAAAACAACATCCTAGGTGGGTGTCTGAACTGTGTATTTTTGTTTAAGGTGGGGGCAATTAAGGACTGTGTTTTTGTAGGGGGAGGCAAGAAGACTGCCAGAGGAGTTGGGGAAGGAAGAGAGAGAGAGGGTGTGTGTGTGTGCTGAAACCATCTTTCTGCCACCCCTCCCCCCAACCCAGCCCTTTTCCCAGTAAGGCCAGCAATAGCTGGTGAAGACATCGCCTCCCCCTGCCTGAAGAACATCAGGCCCCCACCCACCGTCCATCCACCATCGAGGACACCCACCTGGACATTTACCTCTTTCCCTCCTGTGCGTCCCTGTCTTTTACTCCTCTCCCTCCTCTCCTCTCCTGCCTAAAAGAGGGGAGGTTGTTTCTACCTCTCTCCCCCACCCCCTTTCCTCCCTATATATATAAAAAAAATATATAAAAAGAAACAAAACAAAATGGCCAATCCTTCCCGGGGTGGGCGTGGCTCTGGCCCTAAGGCCAATTCACCATCGCCTGTGGCCGGGCCCTCGAGGGCTAATGTGGAGGCGGTTTTGTCACCGGTGGCAGGGCCTCAAAAAAAGAAAACTTATGCGGGGGTGGTTGCTTCTGCGGCTCCAGCTGCTCCCGCTGCCCTGTCACCATTCCGCCTCCTGACCAGGGCCCTTGGGGTAAAGAGCTATGCTCACCCTGAAATGACAATAGAGGCCTGCGTAAAGGCTATGGCTGGGGTCGTCGGCCCCTCAGCCATTGTCGCGGCCTCTAAAATGTATGGGAAGGCCATATTCTTCTTGAGGTCTGAGCGGGCGGTGCACCTCGCCCTGCAAAAAGGACTCACTGTGGGCGGGACTTTTCTGGCGGTGGACCCCCTTGAGGCCACCGCCCAGAGAATTATTATTTCGAACGTCCCGCCTATTCTATCCAGTGAGTTCCTCCTCCCCCACCTTAATAAATTGGGGGAGGTCAGGTCGGGGGTTGCACCAATCCCGCTCAGCCTCAAAGACTCGGCCCTCCGCCATGTGTACTCCTTCCGGCGCCAGGTATTTGTCCGCTTGGCCCGGGAGGAGTGCCTGGAGGGGGCCTTCGTTATCAATTTTGAGGGGACCGCCTATCGGGTCTTCTGGACCGTGGAGGGCGTGCGGTGCCATGCTTGTAAGGAGGCGGGGCATGTGAGGAAGAACTGCCCCGCCTCCAAGGCCACGAGCCCCACCCAAGCGGCCACGGCTGGCACCGCCCCTCCTCCCCCCGCCACCACTCCATCTCCCTCCCCGCAAGGGGAAGCGACGCTGGCGGCCACTGCCATCTCGGCTGCCGGTGAGGCGGGCGGAGAGCCCCCGCGCCGTAAGAAGGCGCGGAGGAAGACCCGCAACCTGGAGGCGGCCCCTGAAACGCCCCAAAACCCCCAAACACCTGCAAGCACCGGCTCGGGGGAAAAGACATCATCCGGCCCCGGCGTCGTGTCCGCGTGTGCTCCCGGGCCCGTGGGTGCTAAGGCGCAGAGTGCTGGGCCCGGCGTCGTTTCTGCGTGTGCTCCCGGGTCCGGTGGGGAAAAGACACGGGACCCCGAGCCGGGGTATCTGACACCCAAAATCCAGAGGGTGGAGTGTCCGGGAGGGCTGGACAAGGAGGAGGGGGCCTCGGAAATGGAGGTCTCCCTAGCCCCCAGCCTGACCCGGAAGAGACGTCACGCTTCGGAGGAGGAGGTGGGTGATGCCCAAACTGAAGAAGTTGGGTGTGTCCCTTCCCCCGATGAAGAGGTGGTGGCGTCTCCGCCAAGTAAAATCTCACCCTGTCCTCTGGGGGAACTCAAAACCCCTGCACCGACTCCCACCACTGTTACCCCTGTCAACCTGCTGCAGTCCCCTGAACAGGGCCCCTCGGGGGTCACTGAAGGCACCTCCCTTGAGGTGGTGCCCGACTCAGGAACCCTCGATACCCCCGAGGTACCTTCTGGCTCATCGGGGGACTGCAACTTTCAAAATTTAAAAAATGTCAACGGGTCATTGGGTGGCGGCGAAAAGGAAGGCCTTCCCGCTCCCTCCCAAACCTTAGCACCGGGCGTCCTAGTTTTAGGTCAGGAGCTTGTCCTGAGCTCCCCGGACGACCCGGTGCCGGGAGGAGAGCGGGCATCAGAACTGCCGCTGCCCTCTGACCCAAAACGTTTAGAGGAGACCAGAGAGGACCCCTCTGGCCTTGATCCTGGGGGTGGGATCGAGGTACAGGTGGGGCCAGCTGGCAGCTCCGAATCAGCCCCCGTACTCAATGCGGGGGAGGGGTCGGAAGCTGGAGGCGACGACCTGGAGGAGGACGGGGTGTCCGTGGTGAGCGCTGGAGATTACGCTGAGTCGCTCTCAAGCGAGGTGGTGGATCCCCTGGTGCCCTCCACTGACTCCCCCCTCATCCCCCCAAGGGAACTCCGGGACTTTTTGGCGAGTCATCGCGGTCATCGAAACAGGGTTCAGTTGGCCTTGGACCGGTGGCATTCTTTTCCGCTGGTGTGCTGGTCCACTCGCGAGGCTCTCAAGTCTCCTGAGTTGGATAGGAATGCGCGGCGGAGGGTCCAAACGTTTCTCGCTGGGCTCCTGAAGGAGAGGAAGGACTAAAAAGTCCTCTTCTTCTTTTTAATGACTTAAGGTGAAGGTTTGATGTACCTTTGACAATGAAGACGACTATAGCCAGCCTCAACATCCGCAGCAGCAGCGCCGCACAGCGCAGTTTCCAGAACTTCTCGGTCCTCAGGGACGGGAAGTATGCGTTGTGCTTCCTGCAAGAAACCCATACCGTTCCGGGAGACGAAGCCACGTGGCTCCTGGAGTGGCGAGGTGGGGTCTACATGAGTCACCTAGCCTCCAATTCTGGCGGGGTGGCTATCTTGTTGGCCCCGCATTTTCAGCCGGAGATCTTGGGGGTCAAGGAGCCAGTGCCAGGCCGGTTGCTGCACCTGACTGTGCGTCTGGGGGGGGCGGTGTTTCACTTTGTGAATGTGTACGCTCCCCTGGGCACGCAGCAGCAAGCGAGCTTCTTTGAAGAAGTGTCCACTCATCTCGGCTCCATCGACGCTGGCGAGTGCATCGTCCTCGGGGGGGATTTCAATTGCACCCTCGGGGTCCGGGACCGTCACGGTACCCCGCACTGCACGCGAGGTGTGAGTAAGTTGCGGGACCTGGTCAGGTCCTTCGACTTAGTGGACGTCTGGCGAAATCTCCATCCTGACTCCAGCGTGTTCACCTTTGTGTCACCTGGAGTCGGAGCGTCCAGACTCGACCGCCTTTACGTTTCGAAGGCGTACGTGTCCTGCGTTCCGGCTGCTTCTATACAGCAGGTTCCGTGCACGGACCACCGTCTGGTGTGGGCGGAGCTCACTTCGTTCTGCGCTCGGACGGGGTCCGCGTACTGGCATTTTAATAACCTGTTGTTGGAAGACCAGCGGTTCCTGGACTCGTTCCGTCGCTTCTGGGCCGGCTGGAGAAGGAAGCGGGGAGGCTTCCCCTCCTTGAGGCTATGGTGGGACGTAGGCAAGACTCACGTCCGAGTTTTCTGTCAAGAGTACGCGAAGGGGTCGACAAAGAGACGCAAATCCAGGGTCGAGGAGTTGGAGAAGGAGGTGCTCGACCTGGAGGCACGTCTCCGTCAGCCCGACGCGGACCCGGCCCTGCGGTCGGTGTACGATGAGGAGAAGGGCGTGCTGCGGGACCTGCAACTGGTCGGGTCTCGGGGCGAGTTCGTGAGGTCGCGGATTTGTTTCCTTAAGGAGATGGACCGTGGCTCTCCCTTCTTCTACTCACTGGAAAAAAGGCACGGGGTCTGTAAGCAGCTCTTTACGCTGCTGGCCGACGACGGATCACTTGTCTCGGATCCGGAGGGCATCAGGGCCATTGCCCGAGATTACTACACTGCCCTTTTCTCTCCGGATCCGTCCAGTGAGGAAGCTTGCAGAGTTTTGTGGGAGGACCTGCCGCAGGTCGGCCCGGAGTGCGCCGGAAAGCTCGACTCCCCTATAAGTCTGGGGGAGCTGACCGGCGCACTCGACAGTCTTTCTAGGGGCAAAACCCCGGGACTAGACGGGCCGACCGTGGAGTTCTTCAGGGCGTTCTGGGACGTCTTGGGGAGCGACTTCGCGGGGGTCCTGGGGGAGAGCATTGCTACCGGGGAGATGCCCCTTTCGTGGCGCAGGGCCGTGATTGCCCTGCTGCCGAAGAAGGGGGATCTCCGCCTTCTTAAAAACTGGCGCCCGGTCTCCCTCCTCAGCACGGACTACAAAATCTTCGCCCGAGCCATGTCTTCTCGGCTCGGCACAGTGCTGGACCACATGATCCACCCTGACCAGTCCTACACCGTCCCGGACCGAACCATTTATGATAACATCCATCTGGTCCGGGACATCATCCACCATTCCCAGAGGGCTGGTCTGTCGAGCGCCTTCCTGTCTCTCGATCAGGAGAAGGCGTTCGACAGGGTGGATCACGAATACTTACTCGGAACTCTGCGAGCTTTCGGGTTCGGGACGCATTTTGTCGCCCGGATCCGACTTCTGTACACCGCCGCGGAGTGTCTAGTGAAGGTTAACGGGTCCCTGACGGCGCCCCTTCGCTTTGGGAGAGGGGTACGTCAGGGCTGCCCCCTGTCTGGCCAGTTGTATTCTATCTGCGTGGAGCCTTTCCTGCGCCTCTTGCGGAGGAGGTTGTCGGGATTGGTTCTGCGCGGGCCGGGCATCGGGGTGGTCCTTTCGGCTTATGCCGATGACGTGCTCCCTATGTTTAGTGACCCGGCTGACCTGCGGAGGATGCACGAGTGCCAGGAGGTCTACTCTGCCGCTTCTTCTGCCAGGATCAACTGGGGTAAGTGTTCTGGACTCCTGGTCGGTCAGTGGCAGATGGATCCCCTACCCGAGGAGCTCAGGCCTTTCACCTGGAGCAGGACCAGCCTCCTCTACCTGGGGGTCCATCTCTGCCCCGCTGAGGAATCCTGGCCGGCAAACTGGCAGGAACTGGAGACGAAAGTCACCGCTCGCCTGCGGCGCTGGACAGGACTGCTCCGAGTGCTATCTTACCGAGGTCGAGTTCTGGTCATAAACCAGCTGATCGCCGCCATGTTGTGGTATCGGCTGGTCACTTTGACACCTCCCCTGGACTTTGTCACAAGAATCCAGAGATTGTTAGTCGACTTCTTCTGGGACAAAAGATTGCACTGGGTCGCTGCCGAGGTTCTGAGTCTCCCGCTTAGGGAGGGTGGTCAGGCGCTAGTGTGCCTACGCACACAGGTGGCGACTTTCCGCCTTCAGACCCTGCAGCGATACCTCTACGTTGAGCCTCCTCCTAGATGGTGTGCCCTGATGACGTATTTCTTCCGTCAGGTGCACAGCCTGAATTATGACGTGCAGCTCCTGTTTATAGAACAGCTGGGCCTCGGTGGCTCCTTGCAGGCATTGCCCGTCTTTTACCAGGACCTGATCAAAGTCTGGAAAGTGGTCGCCTCGCGACGCAGCTCTCCCCCGTCAGGAGTAGCGGCTATCGTCAGAGAGCCGCTGCTCAGGAATCCGCCCCTCCGTCCTTTTCAGTGGTTGGCGGAGAGGAGGGCTGTGGCCGCAGGGGTGACCAGGATCGGCGACGTGCTGGGTGGCGGAGGACTGGGCTGGATGCTCCCGCAGGAGTTGGCGCGACGCGCGTCTGTGAGTGTCCAGGTCGCAGCCGATGCCATCCAAGACCTGAGAACGGTCGTGCTCGGACCCGACGTTATTTTGGGTCTTGAGGTGGCCCAGGTGCGCGGTGGTCTTCCATCTGAGCGTTCCCCTGTTCGGACGGAATTCCAAATTGGCCCCAAGCCCCGAACCCTCCCTCGGGTGCTGGTGCCCCGCAATATGAGCCGCCTCGGGGACATGCCCTCTGTGCCTTTTGGCATGGCAAAGAGGGGCTTTTTGTATGGACTGCTGCTGCACACCTTCCATTTTCTCGCCCTTGTCCGTCGACCGGACACGCCCTGTCGTGCCTTGTTGCCGTCCGGCGGCGGAGGCCCTCGATGGGAGGCCCTCTACGGAGGTGTCCTCCCCCTTTCTATCGGGGACCTGGGTTGGAGGGTGTTGCATGCAGCAGTCCCTTATAATAAGAGGATGCATAGGTTCACGGACTCTCAGGACACATGCCCTTTTTGCGGTCTTGTGGAGTCCTTGGACCATGTATACATAGGGTGTTGTAGGCTGCACTCCCTTTTTAGTTATTTGAAAAACCTTTTATTGATGTTTTGTTTGTACTTCAGCCCCATGCTCCTGATCTATGGGCACCCGGTGCGGAAGGGGGTCGGGAAGGAGGAGGACCTCCTCGTGAACCTGCTCCTGGGCCTGGCCAAGTTGGCCATTAACAGGTCCAGGCAGCGGGCGATCGACGGGGGAGTCCCGCCCGATTGTTTGTCCCTCTTCCGTGGCTACGTTCGCTGCCGGATGTCCCTGGAGAAGGAGCACGCGGTGTCTGCTGGCACTCTCGAGGCCTTCCGTGCTCGGTGGGCACCGCGGGGACTGGGGTGTTTTGTTGACCCCTTTAATCACATTTTGATTTAAAGTTTGTAAGTTTCCTTTAAACTTTGTCCTTGGTTTTACAGCTGACCTGAATTAGGGGCTGTGCCTGATTTATCCCAATTTTGTTGATTTGGTTTTCATTTAAAAGATTATCAAGAGTTCAAATCTCACAATGGCAAACTATGAAACAATGTAACTTCATCTGAAACAGATGGAAACAGGTTTACTCAAAAGAGTATCAAGCGATCAAATCTCACAATGGCAAACTATGAAACAATGTAATTTCATCTGAAACAGATGGAAATGGGTTTGTACTCAAAAGAGTTACATCATTGCTTGGCTTAAATAGCCAAGTGGTTATGGTACTGGGTTTGTACCCTCAAGAGTTCAAATCTCACAATGGCAAACTATGAAACAATGTAACTTCATCTGAAACAGATGGAAACAGGTTTACTCAAAAGAGTATCAAGAGTTCAAATCTCACAATGGCAAACTATGAAAAAAAAATGTAACTTCATCTGAAACAGATGGAAACAGGTTTACTCAAAAGAGTATCAAGAATTCATCTTCTTAACGATCTCGTGGAGGCAATTGTGGATTCAGTTGGTTTCCTGATACTGAGGAGAGAAGGTGTGTGGTGTTGGTGTTGCTGCTCCTCAGTGTTTCAACTGTTTCTGCTGCTGCCTTTGGGGTTGTTGCTTCTGCTGTGTGCTGCTGCTGCTTCTGCTGCTGCTCCTCCAGTGCTGCCAAAGGAGAGAGAGGGAGAGAAGAGAACAGTTGCTGCTGTTGCTACAGGACAGGAAGGCCAGGAGGCCAGGACTGAGATGAAAAACAACATCCTAGGTGGGTGTCTGAACTGTGTATTTTTGTATAAGGTGGGGGCAATTAAGGACTGTGTTTTGTAGGGGGAGGCAAGAAGACTGCCAGAGGAGTTGGGGAAGGAAGAGAGGGAGGGTGTGTGTGTGTGTGCTGAAATCATCTTTCTGCCGCCCCTCCCCTCAACCCAGCCCTTTTCCCAGTAAGGCCAGCAATAGCTGGTGAAGACATCACCTCCCCCTGCCTGAAGAACATCAGGCCCCCACCCACCGTCCATCCACCATCGAGGACACCCACCTGGACATTTACCTCTTTCCCTCCTGTGCCTCCCTGTCTTTTACTCCTCTCCCTCCTCTCCTCTCCTGCCTAAATGAGGGGAGGTTGTTTCTACCTCTCTCCCCCACACCCTTTCCTCAAACAAAATGGCCAATCCTTCCCGGGGTGGGCGTGGCTCTGGCCCTAAGGCCAATTCACCATCGCCTGTGGCCGGGCCCTCGAGGGCTAATGTGGAGGCGGTTTTGTCACCGGTGGCAGGGCCTCAAAAAAAGAAAACTTATGCGGGGGTGGTTGCTTCTGCGGCTCCAGCTGCTCCCGCTGCCCTGTCACCATTCCGCCTCCTGACCAGGGCCCTTGGGGTAAAGAGCTATGCTCACCCTGAAATGACAATAGAGGCCTGCGTAAAGGCTATGACTGGGGTCGTCGGCCCCTCAGCCATTGTCGCGGCCTCTAAAATGTATGGGAAGGCCATATTCTTCTTGAGGTCTGAGCGGGCGGTGCACCTCGCCCTGCAAAAAGGACTCACTGTGGGCGGGACCTTTCTGGCGGTGGACCCCCTTGAGGCCACCACCCAGGGAATTATTATTTCGAACGTCCTGCCTATTCTATCCAGTGAGCTCCTCCTCCCCCACCTTAATAAATTGGGGGAGGTCAGGTCGGGGGTTGCACCAATCCCGCTCGGCCTCAAAGACTCGGCCCTCCGCCATGTGTACTCCTTCCGGCACCAGGTATTTGTCCGCTTGGCCCAGGAGGAGTGCCTGGAGGGGGCCTTCGTTATCAATTTTGAGGGGACCGCCTATCGGGTCTTCTGGACCGTGGAGGGCGTGCGGTGCCATGCTTGTAGGTAGGCGGGGCACGTGAGGAAGAACTGCCCCGCCTCCAAGGCCACGAGCCCCACCCAAGCGGCCACGGCTGGCACCGCCCCTCCTCCCCCCGCCACCACTCCATCTCCCTCCCCGCAAGGGGAAGCGACGCCGGTGGCCACTGCCATCTCGGCTGCCGGTGAGGCGGGGGGAGAGCCCCCGCGCCGTAAGAAGGCGCAGAGGAAGACCCGCAACCTGGAGGCGGCCCCTGAAACGCCCCAAAACCCCCAAACACCTGCAAGCACCGGCTCGGGGGAAAAGACATGATCCGGCCCCGGCGTCGTGTCCGCGTGTGCTCCCGGGCCCGTGGGTGCTAAGGCGCCGAGTGCTGGCCCCGGCGTCGTTTCTGCGCGTGCTCCCGGGGCCGGCGGGGAAAAGACGCGGGACCCCGAGCCGGGGTATCTAACACCCAAAACCCAGAGGGTGGAGTGTCCGGGAGGGCTGGACAAGGAGGAGGGGGCCTCGGAAATGGAGGTCTCCCTAGCCCCCAGCCTGACCCGGAAGAGACGTCACGCTTCGGAGGAGGAGGTGGGTGATGCCCAAACTGAAGAAGTTGGGTGTGTCCCTTCCCCCGATGAAGAGGTGGTGGCGTCTCCGCCAAGTAAAATCTCACCCTGTCCTCTGGGGGAACTCAAAACCCCTGCACCGACTCCCACCACTGTTACCCCTGTCAACCTGCTGCAGTCCCCTGAACAGGGCCCCTCAGGGGTCACTGAAGGCACCTCCCTTGAGGTGGTGCCCGACTCAGAGACCCTCGATACCCCCGAGGTACCTTCTGGCTCGTCGGGGGACTGTAACTCTCAAAATTTAAAAAATGTCAACGGGTCATTGGGTGGCGGCGAAAAGGAAGGCCTTCCCGCTCCCTCCCAAACCTTAGCACCGGGCGTCCTAGTTTTAGGTCAGTAGCTTGTCCTGAGCTCCCCGGACGACCTGGTGCTGGGAGGAGAGCGGGCATCAGAACTGCCGCTGCCCTCTGACCCAAAACCTTTAGAGGAGACCAGAGAGGACCCCTCTGGCCTTGATCCTGGGGGTGGGATCGAGGTACAGGTGGGGCCAGCTGGCAGCTCCGAATCAGCCCCCGTACTCAATGCGGGGGAGGGGTCGGAAGCTGGAGGCGACGACCTGGAGGAGGATGGGGTGTCCGTGGTGAGTGCTGGAGATTACGCTGAGTCGCTCTCAAGCGAGGCGGTGGATCCCCTGGTGCCCTCCACTGACTCCCCCCTCATCCCCCCCCAAGGGAACTCCGGGACTTTTTGGCGAGTCATCGCGGTCGCCGAGACAGGGTTCAGTTGGCCTTGGACCGGTGGCATTCTTTTCCGCTGGTGTTCTGGTCCACTCGCAAGGCTCTCAAGTCTCCTGAGTTGGATAGGAACGCGCGGCGGAGGGTCCAAACGTTTCTCGCTGGGCTCCTGAAGGAGAGGAAGGACTAAAAAGTCCTCTTCTTCTTTTTAATGACTTAAGGTGAAGGTTTGATGTACCTTTGACAATGAAGACGACTATAGCCAGCCTCAACATCCGCGGCAGCAGGGCCGCACAGCGCAGGTTCCAGAACTTCTCGGTCCTCAGGGACGGGAAGTACGCGTTGTGCTTCCTGCAAGAAACCCATACCGTTCCGGGAGACGAAGCCACGTGGCTCCTGGAGTGGCGAGGGGGGGTCTACATGAGTCACCTAGCCTCCAATTCTGGCGGGGTGGCTATCTTGTTGGCCCCGCATTTTCAGCCGGAGATCTTGGGGGTCAAGGAGCCGGTGCCAGGCCGGTTGCTGCACCTGACTGTGCGTCTGTGGGGGGGCGGTGCTTCACTTTGTGAATGTGTACGCTCCCCTGGGCATGCAGCAGCAAGTGAGCTTCTTTGAAGAAGTGTCCACTCATCTTGGCTCCATCGACGCTGGCGAGTGCATCGTCCTCGGGGGGGATTTCAATTGCACCCTCGGAGTCCGGGACCGTCACGGTACCCCGCACTGCACGCGAGGTGTGAGTAAGTTGCGGGACCTGGTCAGGTCCTTCGACTTAGTGGACGTCTGGCGAAATCTCCATCCTGACTCCAGCGTGTTCACCTTTGTGTCACCTGGAGTCGGAGCGTCCAGACTCGACCGCCTTTACGTTTCGAAGGCGTACGTGTCCTGCGTTCCGGCTGCTTCTATACAGCAGGTTCCGTGCACGGACCACCGTCTGGTGTGGGCGGAGCTCACTTCGTTCTGCGCTAGGACGGGGTCCGCGTACTGGCATTTTAATAACCTGTTGTTGGAAGACCAGCGGTTCCTGGACTCGTTCCGTCGCTTCTGGGCCGGCTGGAGAAGGAAGCGGGGAGGCTTCCCCTCCTTGAGGCTACGGTGGGACGTGGGCAAGACTCACGTCCGAGTTTTCTGTCAAGAGTACGCGAAGGGGTCGACAAAGAGACGCAAATCCAGGGTCGAGGAGTTGGAGAAGGAGGTGCTCGACCTGGAGGCACGTCTCCGTCAGCCCGACGCGGACCCGGCCCTGCGGTCGGTGTACGATGAGAGGAAGGGCGCGCTGCGGGACCTGCAACTGGTCGGGTCTCGGGGCGCGTTCGTGAGGTCGTGGATCTGTTACCTTAAGGAGATGGACCGTGGCTCTCCCTTCTTCTACTCACTGGAAAAAAGGCACGGGGTCCGTAAGCAGCTCTTTACGCTGTGGGCCGACGACGGATCCCTTGTCTCGGATCCGGAGGGCATCAGGGCCATCTCCCGAGATTACTACACTGCCCTGTTCTCTCCGGATCCGTCCAGCGAGGACGCTTGCAGAGTTTTGTGGGAGGACCTGCCGCAGGTCGGCCCGGATTGCGCTGGAAAGCTTGACGCCCCTATAAGTCTGGGGGATCTGACCGGCGCACTCGACGGTCTTTCTAGGGGCAAATCCCCGGGACTAGACGGGCTGACCGCGGAGTTCTTCAGGGGGTTCTGGGACGTCTTGGGGAGCGACTTCGCGGGGGTCCTGGGGGAGAGCATTGCTACCGGGGAGATGCCCCTTTCGTGGCGCAGGGCCGTGATTGCCCTGCTGCCGACAAAGGGGGATCTCCACCTTCTTAAAAACTGGCGCCCGGTCTCCCTCCTCAGCACGGACTACAAAATCTTCGCCCGAGCCATGTCTTCTCGGCTCGGCACCCTGCTGGACCACATGATCCACCCTGACCAGTCCTACACCGTCCCGGACCGAACCATTTATGATAACATCCATCTGGTCTGGGACATCATCCACCATTCCCAGAGGGCTGGTCTGTCGAGCGCCTTCCTGTCTCTCGATCAGGAGAAGGCGTTCGACAGGGTGGATCACGGATAATTACTCGGAACTCTGCGAGCTTTCGGGTTCAGGACGCATTTTGTCGCCCGCATCCGACTTCTGTACACTGCTGCGGAGTGTCTAGTGAAGGTTAACGGGTCCCTGACGGCGCCCCTTCGCTTTGGGAGAGGGGTACGTCAGGGCTGCCCCCTTTCTGGCCAATTGTATTCTATTTGCATGGAGCCTTTCCTGCGCCTCTTGCGGAGGAGGTTGTCGGGTTTGGTTTTGCGCGGGCCGGGCATCGGGGTGGTCCTTTCGGCTTACGCCGATGACGTGCTCCTTATGTTTAGTGACCCGGCTGACCTGCGGAGGATGCGCGAGTGCCAGGAGGTCTACTCTGCTGCTTCTTCTGCCAGGATCTACTGGGGTAAATGTTCTGGACTCCTGGTCGGTCAGTGGCAGATGGATCCCCTACCCTAGGAGCTCAGGCCTTTCACCTGGAGCAGGACCAGCCTCCTCTACCTGGGGTTCCATCTCTGCCCTGCTGAGGAATCCTGGCCGGCAAACTGGCAGGAACTGGAGACGAAAGTCACCGCTCGCCTGCAGCGCTGGACAGGACTGCTCCGAGTGCTATCTTACCGAGGTCGAGTTCTGGTCATAAACCAGCTGATCATCGCCATGTTGTGGTATCGGCTGGTCACTTTGACCCCTCCCCCGGAATTTGTCACAAGAATCCAGAGATTGTTAGTCGACTTCTTCTGGGACAAAAGATTGCACTGGGTCGCTGCTGAGGTACTGAGTCTCCCGCTTAGGGAGGGTGGTCAGGCGCTAGTGTGCCTACGCACACAGGTGGCGACTTTCCGCCTTCAGACCCTGCAGCGATACCTCTACGTCGAGCCTCCTCCTAGATGATGTGCCCTGATGACGTATTTCTTCCGTCAGGTGCACGGCCTGAATTATGACGTGCAG
The DNA here is from genome assembly GCF_017639515.1 of Carcharodon carcharias. Classification (NCBI taxonomy): domain Eukaryota; kingdom Metazoa; phylum Chordata; class Chondrichthyes; order Lamniformes; family Lamnidae; genus Carcharodon; species Carcharodon carcharias. The sequence continues at coordinate 51,655,730 of NC_054486.1, forward strand.
CTCCTGTTTATAGAACAGCTGGGCCTTGGTGGCTCCTTGCAGGCGTTGCCCGTCTTTTACCAGGACCTGATCAAAGTCTGGAAAGTGGTCACCTCGCGACGCAGCTCTCCCCCGTCAGGAGTATCGGCTATCGTCAGAGAGCCGCTGCTCAGGAATCCGCCCCTCCGTCCTTTTCAGTGGTTGGCGGAGTGGAGGGCTGTGGCCGCAGGGGTGACCAGGATCGGGGACGTGCTGGGTGGCGGAGGACTGGGCTGGATGCTCCCGCAGGAGTTGGCACGACGCACGTCTGTGCGTGTCCGGGTCGCAGCCAATGCCATCCAAGACCTGAGAACGGTGGTGCTCGGACCCGACGTTATTTTGGGTCTTGAGGTGGCCCAGGTGCGCGGTGGTCTTCCGTCTGAACGTTCCCCTGTTCGGACAGAATTCCACATTGGCCCCAAGCCCCGAACCCTCCCTCGGGTGCTGGTGCCCCGCAATATGAGCCGCCTCGGGGACATGCCCTCCGTGCCTTTTGGCACGGCAAAGAGGGGCTTTTTGTACGGACTGCTGCTGCACACCTTCCATTTTCTCGCCCTTGTCCGTCGCCCGGACACGCCCTGGCGTGCCTTGTTGCCGTCCGGCGGCAGAGGCCCCCGATGGGAGGCCCTCTACGGAGGTGTCCTCCCCCTTTCTATCGGGGACCTGGGTTGGAGGGTGTTGCGTGCAGCAGTCCTCTATAATAAGAGGATGCATAGGTTCATGGACTCTCAGGACACGTGCCCTTTTTGCAGTCTTGTGGAGTCCGTGGACCATGTATACATAGGGTGTTGTAGGCTGCACTCCCTTTTTCGTTATTTGAAAAACCTTTGATGTTTTGTTTGCACATCAGCCCCACGCTCCTGATCTATGGGCACCCGGTGCGGAAGGGGGTCGGGAAGGAGGAGGACCTCCTCGTGAACCTGCTCCTGGGCCTGGCCAAGTTGGCCATTAACAGGTCCAGGCAGCGGGTGATCGACGGGGGAGTCCCGCCCGATTGTTTGTCCCTCTTCCGCGGCTACTTTTGCTGCCGGATGTCCCTGGAGAGGGAGCACGCGGTGTCTGCTGACACTCTCGAGGCCTTCTGTGCTCAGTGGGCACCGTGGGGACTGGGGTGTTTTGTTGACCCCTTTAATCACATTTTCATTTAAAGTTTGTAAGGTTCCTTTAAACTTTGTCCTTGGTTTTACAGCTGACCTGAATTAGGGGCTGTGCCTGATTTATCCCAATTTTGTTGATTTGGTTTTCATTTAAAAGATTATCAAGAGTTTAAATCTCACAATGGCAAACTATGAAACAATGTAACTTCATCTGAAACAGATGGAAACGCGTTTGTGTTCAAAAGAGTTACATTCAACTGACATCTGAAGTGATTGTTCCTGAGGAAAACTTCTAAGTTCTAGCAACCATGACAAAATCTAAGTTTCAGACATCAGTTGTCATCAACAATATCATGCCTTGTATTTTTCTAAATCCCAGCTGATGCAGTATGGTATGCAAGTTTTGTGTAGATTGAGCTCACCCAGAGCCAATTGAGGCATACTGCAATTTACAGATTTTGGCTCAAGTGAGACCACTGGAAGTTGCAGCATCATTGTGGCCCTCAGCAATGGTGAATATTTCAGCATTCATCACTATTGGGAAAGGAAAATCTCGGCCATTAACAAAGATATAGTCACAAACTATCCTATCTTCTCTACATTCAGTCTGGACACACAGTCAATGAATAAGACTGTTTTTACCATGGAAATAAAAGTAAGGATTGCATTGATGCTTATACTTCTACATCCTGCCATAGGCTACAGTGGCTGTGGCCCAGGATGCCATATACCACAGTGTCAGGGACTTAAAAATGCTTTATTTTGTGACACAGCAGCCTCCTTGTCCAATTCACCAAGGATTGTCAGCAGTAATGTGAGAGACATACTTGAATGGAATACAGTTCAATTTCCCCAGATCGTAGCCATAATAGACTACAAAAATGCATCATTTCAGTCCCCAGTGCACTTCTTCACTATCAAACCTCAATATAGAAAGGACTTATACCATATGACCACATCTCAGACACATGCACACAGGTACACACATTGCTGGCAATATTTAAACCAAAGCCAACTGCCTTTAACTTGCTTTATGATTGGGAGATGCAGAGGTCATGCCCCCAGTAGCTTATGTACAGTCTACATAGTCCCATCCTGCGCTAAGTCATCTTCATGGTGCTGCCTCTGCTGTTTGAGTCACTGCTGGTGGATGGGGCCAAGAGTGGGATGCAGACAGAGGGAGAGCACAGGTCCATGACTGAAGGGAAAGTACAGGACCGCAGTCTGGGGGAGAGAGTAACGTCAAGACCAATGCCAGGGAGGGGGAAGACTGCAGGTCTGTGGCCTGAGGCCAAGAGCAAGTCTGAGGCCAAGGGAGAGTGCAGGGCGCTCTGATTTATGACCTGAGATGAGAGTGGAGCTGGGGATGGGGGTGTGGCGGTGGTGTTTGCGGAAGGGGTGTAAGATCTCCCACATCTGGACAAGGTGAGAAGTCATGGTGGTGGGAAGGTAGAGAAGGAAATGGGGATGAGTGAGTGAATAGAGTGAGTAGAGGCTGAGCGGTGAGCAAGGTAGGGCATAGATGACTGGATGGTTTAATGATCGCTTTTAATATCTAACTGTTGATGCCTTGTGATCACTTCGGATGCCAAGGATCACTTTTGATGCCTGATGACCACTTTAGATGCTTGATGATCTTTTTTTGATACCAATGATTGGTTTTGATGCCTGGTGATTGTCTTTGATGCCAATGGTTGCTTTTAATGCCTACTGATCACTTTTGATCACATTTGATGCCAAAATATAGCAATGGACACTGATGACTAATGAAAAACCTTTTTGTATCAAATGATTACTGATCATTTCTGAGCACATTTTAATGCAAAATGATGTCATAATTTTCTGCTAGGGTTGCTGTGCATCACACATACTCATGAACATACATACATACATATGAGAAAGGAGCAGAAATAGGTCATTCTGCCACTTGAGCCTGCTTGGCCATTCAATAAGATCATGGCTGATCTGTTTGTGTTTCTGTGGTGACTTGATGTACTGGACATGTTTCAACAAGAAACACTTCACTCTATTACAGAGAGCTTTTCTAATGCTACATGTTTGAATCAGGTCCTTGACAAGATACCTCACCCCTGGATTACCCGCGCTTAGGGCTCATTGGTCGGAGTCTCCAAGAACAATCACGTTAGATAGACAGTAGGAGAGACTATGCCTTCTACATTTCCTCCCCCATTAGTTTTTTTTTTACAGTTTCTATTTACAGAGAGCATTTGAAAATCCAACCACATACACATATATACAACTCAGGTGATTAAAGATTAAGCCTCTGAGGTGCTTTTCTTATTTGGTTACAGTAGCATAGCTCTACCACTTGAGGTTCTTCCACAGGATCAACAGAATCAGGAACTGCAACACAAGATACATCTTTAGAAAGTGGCAGTTCAAGGTTTGGCAACTCTACAGAAACATTGGGTATGTCTATTGTAGATCAATCTGTCACCTCAGCAATTAATGGATCAACGTTAATCACAGGTGAAATAGCTGACTGTTGGAATGCCTCTCTATTCCAAAGATAGTCCACATGTTTTTGAACAATCTGGTCTTTCATTTCCACCTTGAAGGACAAGGGTTCAGCTCCTGGGACATTGTACCAGGAACCGAACAAGATCCACTTCTAAAATTCCTCACAAAAACTGTCTCCAACAGTGAATCTGTGAGCTTTGCAATGAACATCGTGATTCAATTTTTGATTATTCTGATTCTTCTCTACCTTCCCCTCTAAGTTTGGAAACACCAGACTTAACCTTGTTCTTAGGTGGCATTTCATCAATAATTCAGATAGCGTTGAACCGTAGTTGAATGAGGTGTCGTACGATAACTGAGAATTAAATGGGAAAGTGAAGTTTCTCGGATACCTTTGGATAACCTGCTCATTCCAGATTTTAAAGTTTGGACAGCTCTTTCAGCTAACCCATTTGATGAGGGATGATATGATGCTGTTTTAATATGTCTGATTCCGTCCAAAGTCATGAATCTATGAAACTCTGTCCGAGCAAAGACTGTACCGTTATCATAAACGATGACTTCCTGTAGGCCATGTGTACTAAAACTATGACGCAGCTTTTTGATAGTTGTGTTCGATGTCGGTGATCAGACTTCATACACATCCATCCATTTAGACTGTACATCTACAATCAATAAAAACATGGTACCTAAAAATGGTCCTACATAATCAACATGTAGTCTCACCCAGGGTTGACCAGGCTACTCCCATGGATGCAGTGGAGCTGCAACAGGCAACTCCTGTTGTTGCTGACAATGGAGACAGTGCTTGACCATGTTTTCAATGTTACTGTCTATGCCTGGCCACCAGAGATAGCTTCGTGCAAGCAATTTCATCTTCGATATGCCTGGAGCACACTGTGAAGCTCTGTCAGGAGTGGTTCTCTTCCTCGTGAAGGGACAACAACACTTGATCCCCACAACAAGGTTCCAACTTGACAACTTAACTTTTTTGGGAATGGAATGGTTTCATCTCTTCAGATACTGGTGAATTTGACCACCCTTGCAATATAAGGTCTCTGACTTTCAACAAAATTGGATCTCTGTTTGCCTAATTTCTAATTTGCTTCACATACACGATGAAGAATCCATGAAATTCAGCACAAGCACAACTTTTTGTGCCACTGGAGCATGTACAATGTATTTGGTAATGGGAGATGACTGAGTGCATTTGCAATATGTAAGCCAGGATGATGCATAAAGGTATACTAATATGCAGATAATATTAAAGCCCAATGTTGAGTTTTAGCTGACGTTATTGGTGGAATGGCCTTATCCTCACTGAATAAACCCATTAGTGGTTTATGGTCCAACACAATGGTAAAATGTTGTCCATGAAGGTACTAGTAGAATTTCTTCACTCTGAATATCACTGATAAACCTTCCTTTTCTAGTTAGGTATCACCCTTCTTGGCTGCGGAGAGGGTTCTGGAGACATAGCCAATTGGCCTTTCTGATTCATCTTCCATTTTGTGTGATAACACAGCTCCCTTATCAGGAGATGCATCACATGTTAATACCAATTCTTTCGATGGGTCATATAGTACAAACAAACACGATGAATATAATAGCTTCTTAACTTTCACAAAAGCTTCTTCCTGTTGTTGTGAATGCTATGGCCGATGATTTTTTTCTGGAACAAGTCTAATGGTGCTAACACTGTTGATATGTTTGGCAAGAAGTGGCTGTAATAGTTGATCATACGCAGGAAAGACTTGAGTTCGTTACACTGGACGGAGAGGGTGCATCTTTGATTGCCCTCACTTTCTCTTTTACTGGATGCAACCCATGGCATCCACCTTGTGACCCAGATAAGTAACTTCTGGCACTTGGAAAGAACAATTATCTGTCGTACCCCTGCTTCCAAGAATCTTCTTAGCACCTCTTCCAAGTTGGCCACGTGTTCGGTCTCGGTTGACCCTGTGATCAGGACGTCATCCAGGAATACTACTACTCGGAAAGTCCTTGCAAAAGACTCCATTGTCCTTTGGAAGGTTCCACATGCAGACGATACTCCAAAGGGTGGGTGAGTAAACTGATAAAAACCCTTGTGTGTGTTGATGGTTATGTATCCTCAAGATGTGCTATCCAGCTCTAATTGTTGGTAAGCATGGCTCACGTCCAGTTTACTGTAGGATTTGCCTCCAGGTAGCTTTACATATAAGTGGTCTATCCTCAGGATAGTATATTTATCTGATTTAGCTGTCTTGTTCACGGTCAATTTATAGTCCCCACAAATGTGTATAATTTGGTCAGGCTTCACCACAGGGACTATGGGTGCTGCCTATTCTGAGAATTGGACAGGTTGGATGGTGCCCAGCTTTTCTAACTGGCACAGCTCTGCATCCACCTTCTCCTTTAAGGCATAAGGCACAAGTCTGGCCTTAAAGAAACGGGATGTCACCTGAGAATCCACATATATTTTTACTTGCAGGCTTTTTAACTTCCCTGATTTGTCACAAAATACACTGTTGTATTTCCTTAGTAGTTCAAGAACTCCTCCTGTTCTTAAGTGAAATATTTCAGACCAGTTAAGCTTGATATTATTGTCACCAGTCTCGGCCCAGAAGACCAGGTCCTTCACCTGTCACAATGATCACTGGAAGCTGGGTTGTCTGTTGCCTATAGGACACGGGTACTGTGATGATGCCCTTTATCTGTATAGATTCGCCAGTGTATGTCTTCAATTGAGCAGCTGTCTGCTCCAGCTTCAGTGGTTGGGTACCTTCATTTAGGTATTTAAATGTGTGCTCTTCTATCACTGTGATTGAGGCTCCCACATTTGCTTCCATTATTAGTGGCTCCCCATTCATTTGGATTGTGACAGTAATAGGTTCAGTTTTCATAGCAGTGACGTTATACAGGGAATAGATGTCAGTATCAGCAGCTTCAAGTTCTGCTGTATTATACAATTCAATCATATTGATTTGCTGCTATATGGGCCATTTCAATTTTGCTGTGCATTGCTTTATTACATGTCATTACTGCCATACGAAAAGTTATTCTGCCTCCTTGAATTTGCAGTGTGTGGTACTTGGTTACCCCCACATCTATAATAGATTAACCTGGGAGTCACTGCTGAAGTGTTTCTACTAGGCTTTTTCGCTTTTCTAACAGCGGACATTGCCTCTCGCTTTGCTGCTGTGTCTCCGGTTTTCATGCCAAGCCTGGCGATAGGTTCCAGCCTCACATGAACAACAGCACCATGTTACACACATTGTAAAGCCCATGAGTGTCTCACAGCACTTTTCATAGCTGGTGCAATTTCCATAGTGCATTTCAAATTGACATTGACTCCTGAAAGTAAATAGTGCTGAATGGTGTTGTCATGAGCTCCACAAACTAATCAGACCCGCAGCATATCATTGAGTGTGTCTCTGAAGTTGCAGTGTTCTGTCAATTGCTTCAGCTTTGCTATATGGGTTGCGATGGACTCTTTTGCAGCCCTTACTTTGGAATTAAACTTAAATCTCTGCATTATAATGGATGGCTTCGCCTGGAAGTGCATTTTTACGAGGTCAACTAATTTGTTAAAGGACCCAGAATTCGGGTGTCTCAGCTGCAGATGAGATTGTATGTCTTGCTACCACATTCACTCAAAAGAATTGTTTTCTGCTTTTCCTCCACAGTAATTTTGTTCGCCCTACATACTGGCTCCAGTCTTCCATAGTCGTGTAGTAAGGATCGATTCTGCCAAAGAGTGGCATTACTGGTGAGTGTTCTTTTCTTTTTTCTTAAGGTTTGATGTACTCATGTTAACAAGGTGGGGTGCAGCGTCGGAGCTATTTTATCCTCGTTGCCAAATATAATGACTTGATGTACCAGGCAGGTTTTAACAAGAAACAGTTAACTTTATTACAGAAAGCTTTTCAGATGCTACATGCTTGAACCAGGTCCTCAACTAGAAGCCCTGCCTCCCACCCCCCCACCCCCAACCCCTGGATTACCTGCGCTTAGGGCTCATTGGTTGGAGTTTCCAAGAGCAATCATGTGACCCCTGAGACAGTAGGAGAGGCTATGCCTTCAATTAGTACAGTTTTGAATTCCATATTTCTATATAACCCCGATAACCTTTGATTCCCTTGCCTAATAAGAATTTATCTACCTCTGCCTTAAAAAAATTCAATGACCCCACCTCCCCGCCTTCTGAGGCAGAGTGTTCCAAAGTCACACAACACTTAGAGAAAAAATTTCTCCTAATCTCTGTCCTAAAAGGGCGACTCCTAATTTAGAAACAGTGCCCCCTAGTTCTGGACTCATCCATAAGAGGAAACATCCTTTCCACATCCACCTTGTCAATGCCTTTCAGGATCTTATATAGTTCAATCACGTCACCCCTCACTCTTTTAAACTCCAGTGGAAACAAGCCCAATCTGTCTAACCTTTCCTCACAAGAAACCTGCTCATTCCAGGTAGCAATCTATTAAACCTCCCTTGAACTGTCTCCAATGCATTTACATTCTTCCTTTAATAAGGAGACCAAAAACTGCACAATATTCAAGATGTAGTCTCAATGCCCTGTATAACTGAAGCATAAAGTCCTTACTTTTATACAAAAACAGAAAATGCTGGAAAAACTCTGCAGGTCTGACAGCATCTGTGGCGAGAGAGAAATAAAATTAACATTTCAAATCCTATGACCCTTTCACACAATGCTCTACTTGTTCTGCTATAGTCACATTCTGCTTTCTTACCTGTACGCCACTATAAGCACATTTTTAGCACTAACCATGACCATTAACAATCCCTTTGTCCTTTAGTTCATGACATCTTTGTCAATCCCTCCTTTGTTCCCACCTATCGCTGACTTACTATCCAACTGCACCTGCTCCACTCCCCTTAAACAGTATAAATTTCATCACATTTCCACTTCTCTTCAGCTCTGAAGAAGGGTCATATGGACTCAAAATGTTAACTTTGTTTTTCAGTCTTCAAAGATGCTGTCAGAGCTGCTAAGTTTTTCCAGCATTTTCTGTTTTTGTTTCAGATTTCCAGCATCCGCAGTATTTTGCTTTTAATCTTACTTTTATGTTCAATTCCTCTTGTAAAAAAGGATAGCATTCCGTTAGCCTTCTTAATTACATGCTGTACTTGCATATTAGCTTTTTGTGACTCATGTACTAGAACATCTAGATCCCTCTGCACCTTGGATTTCTGCAGCCATTCTTCATTTACGTAACAGTCTGCTTTTTTATTCTTCCTGCCAAAGTGAACAACTTCACATTTTCCCACATTATACTCCATATGCCAGATTTTTGCCCACTCAACCTATCTATATCTGTCTGCAACCTCCTTATGTCCTCTTCACAACACACTTTCCTATCTATCTTTGTGTCATCTGAAAAGTTAGCTACCATGCCTTTACTCCCCTCATCTAAGTCATTGATATAAATTGTAGAAAGTTGAGGCCCCAGCAGACCCCTGCAGGACGACACTCATTAAATCCTGCCAATAGAAAAAGACCCATTTATGCATACTCTCAATTTTATGCCAGCCAATCTTCTATCCATGCCAATATGTTAGCCCCTATGCCGTGAGCTTTTATTTTCTGCAATAACCTTTGATGTGGCACCTTATCAAACGCCTCCCATAATTCCAAGTACAGCACATGTCCAGGCTCACCTTTATCCACAGCGTATATTACACCTTCAAAGAACTCCAATAAATTAGTTAAACATGATTCCCTTTCACAAAACCATGCTGAATGTTCTTCAGGCCCTGAAAAGTGTTAGCAAGACTCAAAGCATAAGGTCCAATGTTAGAGTGATTCCACAATTGGACAGCGCTTGCTGAACAATCCCAAGTGTGCTAAGAATTACAGCAACAACCAATTTAAGATTGTCAGTCAGGTGACTCACATATGCTTGCTAGTACCTACATATACTCACATGCAGAGAGTTGTCCTCTCCTCTTCAGGAAGTAGGAACATTCCAGGCATTTCCCTTTTTTAAATAAACAAAAGCATGGGGGGGACAATAATTGCCTGCTGCATTCTCCATGGCAAAGCCTCAACAAATCAAATTGACTTGCCAATCAATTAGCACTATTTTCCCCTTCATTATAAATTATTTCTCCCTTTGAAATTTGGCATTCTTGCATCTGCCCTAATGAATGCAAGATGAAAAGCTTCAACAACACATCTCTTTTCCAGCAATACTCAATGTTCTGCATTACCAAATGAAAAATATAAAGTACAACAATTACTGCAAGTTCAGATATTCACCCAAGAAATGACTTAACATTCCAAATATTTAGTACTAAAAACTAAATCCTGTTAAGATTTTTCACCTGGGAGTATCCACAATGTTCTGAATGGGTTATTCAATAGATTGTTATACTACTGCTATTCTGTTGATAACCCATTTCAGACCCATAATAGTTAAAATATGCAAATTATAATTGTGCTGCCTTTTTCTACGTTGCTAATTTTCTCATAAATTTACAACAACTTATTTCCAATGCTTCAAATATTCACAAAAACATCACAATGATTCATTTAGGGCCCTTTTGATACCAGGTCTAGGACAAAGCTGTCCACTTGATCAATACCCTATCTACCAGCTTAAAAAATAACTCCATCTACAACCTGTGCACAATGGCAGCTGTGTGTACCATTTCCAAAATGAACTGTGGAAACTCACCTGGGCTCCGTCGATAACACCTTCCAAATCTGCAACTTCAACCACCTTGAGGGACAAGGGCAGCAGACACATCACCACCTGCAAGTTCCCCTCCAAGCCACACATTATCCTAACTTGGAAATATGTGGCCATTCCTTCACTATCAAAATCTGGGTGCTGTCTCACTAACAACATTGTGAGTGTATCTACGCCACAGGGACTGCAACAGTTCAAGAATTGGCTCACCATTGCCTTCTCAAGGGCATTTATGAGTGGACAATAAATGCTGGTCTTGTTAGCGATGTTCTCAATGAATAAAAGGAACACTTGATTCCTTAAACTACATTGACGTATTTAGACCAGTCAAACCTTTATTATTAGCTGCCCGATCTTTCACTGAATGATCCCCTTATCAATTGTTCACAGCATCCTCAGTTTTAATTCAGTTTCAGCGCCAGTTTCTGGTTTATTAAAATGTCATTTAATCTCTCATAAATAGTTACCTCTCCTCCATAAATTTCAACCAGCCATCCATAAACAGAACATTTTCCCTTTTATTCATCTCCATAAGGCAATCTCTTTTTTCCTTAATCTCAAAACAGTGAAATGCGTGGTATGCCTTGATGCTGTCCACTCATAATACTCTGAAAATTCTAGCACAGTAAATCCAGTACATGAAGATTGATGGCACAACTGTGGTTTATTCCTCCTTCCTTCAATTTGAACAATACACATCTTAAAAGAATTTAATGTCTTAGCTGTTGGTGCTACTGGGTTGTCTTTGGTTCATATGTCTGACGGTCTGGTGGGCAACGTTTCTGCTGTGGGAACAGTACCTGGATGTTGTACCCAAAATCATGCCTGAAGCTGCATCCAATTTGCAGATGTCAGATTATGCCCAAGTGTCCCGCTAATCTCATTACAATATGCCCACACTTACAATGTGTGGGGATGGGCAAAATCAGTGCAAACAATTGGGGCTCAAGGAAATGCCGAGTCGCACTAGCATTTCTCTTTGACTGTGAAGGAGGCAGACCTTTTTCTCCCACCGAAGGACCAATCAGGCTTACCTGCTAGGCTTTCACCCCATCATTGACCTCTTTCTGCTGGCTGAAGGGTTGCAGCCGGGTGGGAAGTGGCCCTGAAGCAGCCATTATTTGGCCACTTAAGGGGCTCAATTAGTGTGAGGGAGGGTGGGCCGCCTGAAGCCTTTCCTGCCACCTATTAAATTGATGTCATGTTGGGGATGGGTGGGTAGGTGGCAGATTAGACACCCACAGAATTTTACGCCCTCCCCACTTGCAAACCCACCTGCAGGGGATCGTAAAATTCTGCCCATGTTGTCATGGAGAACCAATTTGGTGCAATAATTACACCATATTTGTTAACCAAAAACATCTGAAGAATCCTGTGACAGAATGTTCTATTAAATGACAAGGTGGATGTCACATATTTGTAAGGATGGAATTTACCTGCTCAACAGTGATGATACACAGTCACATTTATTTTGAAAAGCCCATTCCCATGTAACAGGATTGTACTCAATCTGAAACCATGGGCAGAATTTTCTGGCTGACGTGCGGATGGCGGAGCCCACAAGTCAATGCTTAAAATGTCGCGTGAGCGTCCCAACGTCAGCGCACGGCATCATGATATTTAGGTCGGCCGGCGCGCAATTCAGCACGACGCACACCCGCCATTAATTAAAGGCCTTGTTAAGGCCATTAAGTCGCCAATCAATGAGGATTTTGAGGAGCCCGTGTGAACTTCGGCTCAGCACACGGGCCAGACAAGCAGGCAGTTAAATGATTTTTCATCAAAAGTCATGCACTGGCAGAATATGTGGACTCAGAGGGGTTGTTCGTGTTTTTCCTGAAGTATTTAATGCAGAAAGTGTTTTAAACTTGCCTGTGTGATTGTTAGCAGTTCAGATCGATTTCCAAGAGCTTTCTCTGTACTTTGAAGCTTCGGCTCAGCACTCTACAGACAGTAATCTTTATCGGGCCTGCAGCTTTCCAGAGGCCTCCATTTAGCCTGGGGGTATGAGTTCTGACATCTCCACTGGAGGCAGCTCCTCTGAGGAGGAAGGAAGGGATAGAATAAGGAGGAGGCCAGGAGTGGACAATCAGCCTCCAGAGGAGCCACCTTTGGGAAGACAGGCGCAGGCACAAGGGGTGCAGGGCCAAGAGGTTGTCCAAGGTGGAAGGGGCTGCAGAAGATGCCACTATCCTGCTGCCAGGGTATACAGGCGGTGAAGCAGCTACCTCAATATGATTGAGGTGCAGTGCCGAAGGAGGCTCTAACTGTCAAGGGAAACAATCAACTATATCTGTCAGATGATTGGCCCTGAGATCTCCCCTAACTATGTGGCTGGACACCCCATGCCAGCGGCTCTGAAGCTCACAGTTGCCTTCCACTTCAATGCCTCTGGCTCCTTCCAGGGCTGGGTGGGTGATCTTTGCAGTGTCTCCCAATCAGCTGTCCATACTTGTGTCAAGCAGGTTACGGCCGCTCTGTTCAGATGGGCATTGACCTTCACCCACTTCCACTGTGACCAGGCAAGCCAGACACAGCGAGCAAGAAGCTTCGCGGCCTTTGCTGACTTCCCCTACGTCCAGGGTGCAATAGACTGTACACATGTGGCCATCAAGGCGCCAGCAGGTGAGCCCGGCGCCTTCATCAACAGGAAGGGATTCAATTCCATGAACGTGCAGATAGTGTGTGATTACAGGATGCTGATTCTACAAGTCTGTGCAAGATACCCAGGCAGCTCCCATGACGCCTACATCCTCAGACACTCCCAGGTGCCGGGGCCCTTCAGCGCTCCAGCTCGGCTGGATGGTTGCAGGGTGACAAGGGCTATCCCCTCAGAAGGTGGCTCATGACGCCTCTCCACCGTCCAAGAACAGAAGCTGAGCAGCGCTACAGTAGGAGCCACGGCACCACAAGGGCTGTGGTAGAGAGAGCCATCGGTCTTCTCAAGATGTGCTTCCGTTGCCTGGACCGCTCAGGGGGCACACTCCAGTACCCCCCCAGATCGTGTCTCTGTGATAGTGGTAGTCTGCTGCGCTCTGCACAATCTTATGCTGGAAAGGGGGGATGCAGTTGACAGTCAAGATCTTTACGCAGTGGATGAGGCTGCAGATGATGAATCCAGCAGTGGCTCAGAGGATGAGCAAGCACAGGACAACGCTGAGGGGCAGCATGCCGACCCGCTACTACACCAAGGAGGCAGGGACACCTGGGACACTTTAAGCCCACGAATCTTCAGCGAGTTCCACACATGTGGATCAGCAGGAACAGCATTGCCTGGCGCTTCCATACATGGCACTTAGGCTCTACATCTTCCACCTCATCAGCTGCAACTAAGGGCTTAGTACAGAAACTTCAATGTCCACTCAAACACTCATGAGATTTCTGTGAAACATACAAATGCAGCCCAAAGGAAACACACTCAATCATGCTCAGAAAAGTGGACTCTGCCTGGACTCCTCCACCACAGAGACCAAGTGAAGCACACCCTCAAGCAACCCTGCCAGATGTTCCTGTGAATCCTACCGCTTGCTCTGCTGCATTGGTGACACCTCCAAAGGCACATTATCAGTGCTGGACTCAGCATGTGCCTGGTCTCCTGCAATCCTCTGGCTGCTGGCGCCATTGGCACTCTCTGTCCGTGCCATCTCTTCCAGTGATTGTGAAGTGCTCTCTCCACCGTGATTCGGGACATTAACCAATGTTACAATTCCTACCGATGTGTTTGTCGCTGGGCTGATGCCTGGCTCACTGAAATGATGTGACACAAGTTGCAAGTCTTGGCCCTCCAGGTGTAGAGGGGGGGCTCTGGACTTGTGGGGGCAGCCATGCGGTGGTGATGCTGAAATTAACAACAAGGACAGTGCATTAGTTAGCGTTCAGTCAGTAACACCTTTCATCCCTTTCCCCCCCAGCCTCAATAGTTACTCACCCTTCAAGAACCTAAGAAGACGAACATTGGTGGGGTGGAAAATAGTCAAGAGGAGGCCCAAATATTACACGCATACAGACAGGCTGGTCAGATGCCCTAAGGAATGCCACATGGAATGTTATGTGGCACTGGAGTGGGGAGAGTGCAGAGGTTCCTGACCAGGATCCATGCTGGCCTGGAGAGTTGCGGTGATGAGGAAACATTGCAAACACTTGTATCATTTGCCGTGGGGCACTGGAGATTGACAGCTCACATTATTGACCTTCATACCGTTAGGAGGGGCATAGAACCGGTGGACAGAAGGCAACATTTCCCCTTGGTGCAGAGATGACTAACGTGGTGGCATTTATTTAAGTTGAGTGCCATGAGGTTGACAGGTGAGGTGCTGTGGACCCTTTGGACAGAGTAATGTGGGACGCACTGGCTGAAAGGTGGTGGAGGTACCAAATCTCCTAAGATGCAAAATGTCTTTGGATGTGCAGCAGTGATGCCATGACATGTTAGGCCTTGGGGATAGTGGTCATAAATGGGATAAGGTGACTTTGGAAGGTGCTGGAGACGTGCATCCTCAAGGGGATGAGGGGCCTTTGTGTATGACCCACACGTCTGTCTGTATCAGTCTGAATGAGCAGTGTTGCAGCATTAACGATTGCAGCAACCATCAGTGTTTTGGATGGTGGGGAGACAGAATGGATGGGACTGTGGGCCTCAAATATCTGGCCGCTGCACCCCAGCCTCGCCGACACCTGCTGACCTGGCCGCCTGCCTCCTCCCCAGCTCCATGGCCTGTCCTTGTAGGTAGTGAGGCGTTGCAGCACGGCGTGCCCACCACCAGTCCGCTGGCGCACCCTGAGATTGTGTTCAGTTTTTGTCTGCAGAACAGAGAAGAGGAGTTATTGGGGCTGATCGCTCATGTACTCTGCACACGTACGCCACAGCCCAAACACAGTGGCCCATCTGAGGTCTCCAGTAGCTCCTGTCCACACTACTGGTGATCAGTGCCCAGAAGATAGAATGGCTGGTCTCAACTCCCTCCCCCAATGGCCACCTTGGACACATACGGCGTCCATCACTTTGAATAACACACGGGTCTTAGCGCCCATGGCAAGGAGGCGCAACTAGGTGCGGCGCCGAGGCCAGCAAATGGTTCTTGGCCATGACACTTTGAAGCTCCCCTTCCACCATCTCATCACCATCAATAAGACATGTGTTGGAGTTCTGAGTATGTGTCTAGCTGCCTCCCCTGCAGGTTGCCCCCAGACTACTCAAATGCAACAAACACCAACATATGCTGTGGAGAGAACCCAGCTTCTCCTCAACCACTAAGGCTGATGTAAGCATGGTCACTATCTGTTTGCCCCCCAGTGTGCGCTAAATGCCCAATGTAGTAACAACACTAAGATGTTGGGGAGAGGGCTCGAAGGCTAAGGCTACCTGCTGGGTCAAATGGCGAAGGCTGACATGGTACTCACCCTTCCAGAGCACAACAAATCATTGAATCACTTGCGGCACTGTGTTCCTGTGCACCGCACATCATCATGGGCGTTAACAGCCTCTGCCACCTCCTGCCACGCCTGCCTGGTGATGTGGGGGGCCCTCCTCCTCCCATCCTCTGGATACAAAATATCCCGACGGTTGGACACCTCTTCGAGGAGGACAGCAAGGAAGGCATCTGAGAACCGAGAGGCACAGTCGCCCCCCGCTGGCCTACCCTGCAGCCTGCCCCCTCCTCCTCCTCCTCCTTCTCCTGTGCCCTGAAAGCAGCATGTCGCTCTCTTTCAGTGGCCGTGGTGCACTGCCTCAATGAGGCTCCCTGGCCACTCTTTATGCAGACTGTCGGTTCCTCATTGGTACCAGCGGTCTGAACACACCCGCCTCCGCAATGATTTTCCCATTGTACACGGGAGTCGCTAACCCGCTGGGTGGGCCTAAATTGCTCTGCCCACGCAAAATGGCCGTGTGGCCCGTTTCGGCAGCGGCAATCGACTGCCCGCCTACCACTAAGTCGGTCGGGCCCACTCGCCTGTCAAGGGCAAAATTCTGCCCCATGTTACTTGCTGCATCATTGTATTTAAGGCTTGTAGAATCACAGAATTGTGAGCGATTCCTGTGTACAACAGGAAAATCGTTGTGGTGGCGGGCGTGTTCAGGCCGCCGGTGAAAATCACACAGATATATATGTAGTCCTTAACTATCAGGGATTGCCAAAGCTTTCCACCTTTCCATTCATCAGGACCAATGCAAGAATGCCAAATTTCAAATGATCACAACAATTTATACTACAAGAAAAAGGAGTGCTGATTGGTTGTTAAATCCACTTGGATTAGCTGAGGCAATGCCATGGAGAAAACAATGGGGAACTCTAGGCTCACCAAACTCCTAGGTATTTCAAGAATGATGAAAGGCCTGAGCATATTATTTTTGTTTGCAGATAAGTGGTGCTTGTGAATGCATGTATGTCACTTCTAGCAAGAGTAAATGAGTCACGTTACTAACTCAACTGACTGTTAAATTGTTGCTCGTGTAGATATTAGCAAGGTAGGATTGTTCAGCAAATGCTCCCCAATTGTGGAATCACATTTAACAGTAGATGCTCAGCTTTGTGATTTGCAAACCTGGCTGTTTGAGTACAGTCTGTCCTCTGCCTATTACGAACGACCGAAAGAACATGCTGTTTGATTCAATCAGCCAATTGCTGGGATATATGGTGTATGTACCTGACACCTACCTTCTCCCTGGCCTGTCAATTTCACTGGCCCCTTAAACTTACCTGCTTTCCAGCAGCAAGTACCGTAAAAAAGGGAGTGTGGCCTCCTTGAATCTGCCAGAGCTGCACTTCACTGGGGCCTCTGAGGAGTCTTTCGATGCAGGCCCCAAGCAGCTCTGGAGAACGGAAGTGTCAGCATCATTTTCAAGGGCAGGTCAGTATGTATTTATTCTTCTAAATCCTGCGGACCATCCCTTCCCAATGCTAGTTGGAAATTATGGCCCAACATGTTCCATTCCCGTTGCACAACTGCTCCTGCTATTAGGTTATGACACAGCATTCACATTGATCTGTGGGTGACCAGGCTATAAGACATTGGTGCTTTGAATGAAGCCCCAAATCAATTGGTCTCCCAGCCTGTATAATGTGATGAGGATGAAGAACACAACAGCCTGCTTCAGCCATTGTATGAGTATGTCTGAGAGATATTACTACTGGGATCTCAGACTTCTCACAAGGAGGGACCAGCTGTAGCTTCCGTTGAGATGACCACACACTCCATAGTTGACTGTGGTGTTGGTACATGTAGTGGAATGCCAGATGTATCTGTAATGGACACTTCTACACTCTGAAAATTAATCCCCAATCTCTTCACAGGCAATACAATGCACTGATCCATCGATCTTTTTCTGATCTTCAGGCATAAGCCTTGCTGGGTTTTTGGGCAGCAGCACAGCCTGGATGTTAGGTAGGACCCCACCATGGGCTATGATGACCGTTCCCAGCAGCTTGTTGAGCTCCTCATTGTTGCAGGTGGCGGGGAATGATACGAGTCTTGTTGTCCTGGGCCACATTGCCAACCAGCTCGAGGACTTGGCCATCAGATACTAGATGGCGGCCAGATAGACGGTGGCCCCGGCCCCAGTACGTTCAGTTCAGTGACCCTTATGTCGCAGCTGGTGGAAACGGCCAATGGAGAACTGGAGACTGGCTCTGGAAGAACAAGTTTTGACCACGGCGCACCCTTTCCCTACAGTTTTACCGCGACCAGACATCTTGTTGTTGCCCTTGCTGAAAATCTTCGCTAATATTCCATTGATGGTGCATTGAAAACATTTTTCTTTTAAAAACTGCATCTCTGTCCCTTGCAGCTGAGTTGGGGTGAGTTGGCTCCCTAGTTTCCAGGGCTGTTCCTTCTCCCTGCACTTATTTCTGCTCATTTGTGCTTGGTGAATCACCAAGCTCAGGCCTCACTAACTTACTAACTATAATCACAAGGAGTGCCAGCCTCTATGATGGTGCGATAGTGAAGAGTGATAGTGATTGTGCATCTTCAGCAGGCACTCTCCTCTTTAGGCTGTGTGGCCACAGGGCTCAAGTCATCTGAAGAACTTAGGAAAAGTATAAAAGTATACAGGTTAACATGTAATAGCAAGAGTAATCATTAGGTAAACATGCTGAATGTGTGTAAGTGTTTGTGAGCAAGAGAGTTACATGGAAAAGAAGAAAGGAAGCAAAGATACCCAATCACTTGTTGCGCATGACCTCCAGTCTGGCCATCTCCAACGTCTTGTGTCTTCCCCTTCCCAATGATAGCAATAGTCACCTCCTCAATTGGTGTCAAGAGTTTGTGTTCTAGCAGGACTTCCTCCTTTGATTGTGTGCCAGATTCTCCTTTAAGTGGAATAGAAGTGCAGTGATGCTCTATTGAAGTGTTTTGAAGCTGGGTGAGGCAAATTAATGTAACATGAATATTGAGAGATTGCAACAGCAAGTGTAGCCAAGAGGTCTCTGAGATCAATATTGTTTCTATTAGGTAGGAACAGGCAGGTAAATGGAGTCGAAGTATAGATCAACTATGAATTAATAACACAAAAGCCTTGAAGGATTGAATGGCCTAATTCTGCAACTATATTCCTGGTAGCAGCTGGTGATTGTGTGAGTATAAGCAGAAGGAAGAGTTGCAAAGTGTCCTATTGTGATTGGAGGAGGGGCTCACAAAGAAGAAGAGGGAAGGATTGATAATGCTGGGGCTAAAGGAGGATGGCACAGGGCTGGAGAGAGAATTATGAAGATGTGAAGGGGAGCCTGGCATTGGAAGGTCTGTTGAGGCTGTTACGTTTCTCCCCATTTTTCAACCAGGTCCTTGAAACAACCCCACTCCTTATTTGCCTCATGAGCAGCTGCACAGCTGCATTAGAGATTCAGGGAACCATCCTGCCTGCTGCCTCAGTAACTCACTCTTCGCTGACCACCTTTGAAAAGAGTACCTCTCCTTTAAAATGCAGTCTGCCTTATGAGTGGAGGTCATCCTGCCGGATTTCTTGCCCTCCAGCTGTCTGCAAAGAGCACAATTTATGCTGGCTTCTTGCCTGTTGTATCTAAAGTCCATGACAGTTGATTCAGCCTTTCCCAAAATGGAATGTACACCACACCTGATATAGACTCACACAAAAATCAACCCCTTGACTTCAGAACCACCAGTCAAGAACACATTAAGATTTGGTAAAGAAGAGCTGAAATGAACAAATTGCCAGACATTTATCCAGATCTATACAATGCATTGTTTTTAATCAGACATGACACTCATTTAGAGAGTTATACATTTCATGCAACAAGTTCTGTGTTGGGTAGCTATGAAGTGACTGGTCATGCATTAACCTTGAACTCATTATTGCAAAAAGAAAATGACTAGATAGAGCCATTTTTGCTTGAACATTCCAGTTAGAAAAATATGAGTTATGCCAATTGGCATTTTAATTCCCGCTTTTCATTTTTAATATTTTGGAGAATTTTGTGTAATCATCAACTGTCCCTTGATTCGAAGATGGTGTCTACTCAGGGTCATGAGTTTCTGTTATGGATTTTCATGTGACTGAAGAGGCAGAATCTCGAACCACAGATCTTCAGCACATGGAGCAGGATGATCCATGAGATAGTGGGATTTGGAATGCAGGATTTCTTTCATTTTCTTTCTTTCTCTGCCACTGCTCTGCCTCATCTTTAAGGCATTATGACTCAAAGCATGATGTAGCTTGATGGACAAGTGGGCATTATTTTGAACAATTGGTAGCAAGCTCCTCCCAGTCATTAATGTCAATGCTGCTATGTTCCAAGGACAGCTTCAGAGTGTCTTTTGAAGCATTTTCTTTGTCCTCCCTGGAACATCAGCCATTTGAGAGTTGAGGACCTGGTGGGAGAGGATGCTTTATTGCCATCGAGACAGAGTGGCCTGTCCATCGAAGTTGATCTTGTAGGAGTTTAATTGAATGCTTGTGAAGCTGGTTTCAAGAAGAACACTCGCATTTATTCAATGGTACTCCCATGGAAACCGAAGGATGTGGTGGAGGCATTGCTGATGAATTTCCCTGGCACTCTTATGTGTCGTTGATACACAGTTCAGATCTCAATGTAGTACAGGAATGTGGTGATGGCAACTGCTCCATACACTAGGACTTTTGTTGGCTTGCAGAGGTTTTTGTTGTCAAACACTTACTGTTATAGTTTGTTGTAGAAGCCTGAGCTGGCGCAGCTGATCCAGTGTTGGATCTGTAGTATAGAGGGATAACAGAAGAGATATGTTAATATATGACATAGATTATGATGTACCACTGACACTAGTCAGTCATGTGTTAGACTCTCAAGAGGGAGGTTGGAATCATGCTTAAGAGCTATGCGCCTACTCTGTAACCCATTTATAAGTTGTCCTAATAAACAAGTGTTAAGCAGATACTACTGTCTGTTAAGAGCCAAGTCACATGCCTTGAGTCCAAGACAGAAGGACACAATCAAAGGACATAGTAGCAGTGATGGAGACATGGATGCAAAAGACATCTGTCATCAAAGTAACTTCACAGTAACCTCAGAAGAAACCCTTGAAAGTAGCTTGAGAATTTTCAGGGGTAGAAGGCACACTGGAGAGAGGCAACAATGACTGTACCTGATGAGCAGTCCCTGCCCTTGCCCCACCTGTTTGACTGCCTTGACCCGCAGAGAGGCCAGCAGTGGGAATTATGGACTGTCATTTCCCCTGCTACTGAACAGCATCAGGCCTTCATGAAAAACAACCAAAGTTTCAAGTAAGTTCCTCTCTTTATGGAGTAGGTCCAGTAGCAGATGATCTTGTGATGTAGGGTGTGCAGGAATCCACCAAAGGTTTCATTAAAGCCTTTGACACCTATTTTAGTCCGAAGCAAAATTTAGTGATTGAAAGAATACGTTTTAACCAGCAGTCACAATGTCCTGGGGAATCGATTGAATTATTCCTAACCGAACTAAATTGCCTAGCTAGTTCTTGTGGATACAGGGCACTGAAGGATGAGCTAATTCATGATAGCATAGTTATGGGTGTTCAGTATGAGAAATGTATTGACTTTCTGCAGGCCAAAGATGATCTTACATAAGATCAAGTGGTCCAGTATGTTATGCAAGCCAAGCTTAGAGCATTTAACTGGGCTATAGTTTGTGGCGACACCAAAGCTTCACATGGCTCTGTAGATTGGTTAGGCCTACGGGCAGCAGTCATGCCCATACAAAAGCCTGAAAAACAAAATGAAAGGATGGGAGACTCCACGTCGGCAGCCATTTTGAGATGCTTGCATTGTGATGCGAAAACCCAGGATGGACACTAGGACTGTCCAGCAGGGGAATACAGAATGCTTGCAGTGTGGCAAAACTGAACATTTCAAGCATATCTGCAAATCCAGCAATTTTAATCAAAGTTGCAAATGAGCAAATATTTACAAAAGATATTCCTTCCAAGAAATGGATAGTCCAGGAAATGATGACCCTACAGAGTTCCTGGGGAAGTAGATAGTCTTAATCCAGACTACTAATCTGTGATGATTCAAGGTTTCAATACTTCTTTTAAAATCGATAATAGAGCAGGTGATGAGGACTGGCTTCAGCTGATGGCGCTTTATCCATCAGACATCGAGTTACAAGGTCCAGGCAGCATAGACATTCCAATCAAAGGCAGAATTATTGCCCTTCCTAGATACAAGGGGCAACAGATAGTTGGTTCTCTCTATGTTCTTCACAATCAACATACATCCTTATTGATTCCTAGAACTATGCCAGGAATCCAAGAGAAAGCAGATAATGCTAATGATTTGAATGATTCATTGCCCTTTATGCAACAATCTTCAACCTTTTACTTAGAAGAGTGGAAATTCAGTCTTCAGAAGCTGAGGCAGTTTATACACTGAGCAGCAAGTTTCGTTCTTTCATGGAGAACAATCCACGAGACCCCAGGCAGAAACTGAAGTTATGCCTCTCTCAGTTCTTCATGAAGGACAGGGGTGGAGGATACAGAAGATGCTGCAAAAGATGGGGACAATTCAGACAAAGCCCTGCTGGAGGTGAATTGGCTTTTCCTAGCGAGTGATGAGGAAGAATCCCTTGCAGTATTGAGTGACCTCTTGGAGGTGGAGATCTGAGAGAATGATTCATCTTTCCCATTGTTGGATGCACCTTATGACATTTCTGTTGTCTTTTTAGAAGAATCAGCTGTGTTTTTTGTGGCTGAGCAGCATTCAGATCTTAGTTCCACTGGACCTACCAGTGCATCGCCTACTTTACCTCCTATTCTCCATAAAGAATTATCCAGTGAGGATGCCTTTCCTAAGTCCATGTCAGAGTCTGTAGAGGATCACACTGCTAAAGAGCTGGTATCTTTCAGGTATAAAGTCCATTGACACCCATTGATCCAGCTGAAAGTCTTCTTCCCTACAGAGCTGGATGTCAGCACAGAAGCTGCGGCAGAATCTTTTGCACTTCTGAAGCTGCAGAACTGGTACGATCTTATCTCACTGCAGCTGCCCCTTCCTCTCAAGGAGTCAGCCAAGGGCCCTCGGACCCCCATAGGGAGGAGGATCTGCAGGGCCACACCCCAAAGCCATCCACCCAAGAGAATCCGGGAGTGTCCGGCCCAATCAAATCCCCTCTTCCTGTGACTCCAGCAGCTCCAGCTCTACAGGCCGGAAAAGGCGCCGAAAGAAGGCTGGGGCCTTCCAGAGGACACCTGCCAAGGTCATCGCAGTCAGGGCGTATCAGTCAGCAGGCCACCTGCACCTTCGCTGTGGGTTTCAGGACCAAGACATAATGGCAGGGTTAGAAAGGTTAAGAAGATTTAGTTGCACAATGTTGGCATGGGCATTAATCACTTGTGCTTAATGTTGAGCATTGTAAATACACTCCCAAGAATGTCTCCTTGTCTATGGCTCCTTGTTATGTTGAGCGGTGTTCACATCAATCAGATGTGAAACCTCGATTCCTGCATAAAAATGAAGGATACTGTCGCAGTCCAGGGCCATGGTGAAAGTCCGACTTCAAGGTCGATGTCCAGATTAGTGATGCGTGAGCCTACATGTGGCTTGTGTTTGCTGCAAGAATCTAATACCCAAGCGTCACTGGGTTCTGTGTTGTTCTCTGTGTACTCTCAGCACCTTAAAGGCGAGTCTGCTGCTCCACCTCAACAGTATTCCTGACGGGTAAAGCTGTGATGCTGAAGGGAACAGCCTGCCCAAGGATCAAGTTGTCTCAAAGCCCATGTGGCCGCTGTTTCTCAGCAGCTTTTCCTTGATATGAGCCTCTTCACAGAGTGTATGTGCGCTGCCCTCAGCCAGACAGGTGTCAGATGCTCCCAGATGCAATGTGAAGATCTCAGGAGTGTCCTCACTGCATCTTGTCATTGTTCTCCTGGAATCTTGTGGCAATGAGGGCCTCATGACTACCCCTGCCTCATCTGGCCAGTGCGTTGGCCTCACCTTTCAGGATCTTATCACCCTCATCCCCTTCGACTTCCTTCTCATTGGAGGAGTCAAGCATCACTTGCAGCTCCTCATCATCCAGGTGCTCCCCGCTTTGCATCCCCAGGTTGTGTACTGCGCGGCAAGCCATTCAGTTGTATGACACCCCCTGGGAAGAATACTGAAGTGCTCTGCTAGACCTATCGAGGCACTGGAACCTCATTTTCAGGATGCCAGTGGTGTGCTCAACCAAACTCCAGGTTAAGGCATGAGCCTCATTGTAACTTCTCTCAGCAGGAGTCTGAAGCTGCTGCAATGGTGTAATCAACCACATTTTTTATGGGTATCCCTTGTTCCAAGGGAGCCAGCTCTGCAGCCTGTGTTGTCCCTGGAAGATGTCAGGGATCTAAGACAGCTGAGGATGTATGAGTCATCGACGCTTCCTGGGTATCTTGCACACACCCGCATGATCCGTTTGTTATGGTTACAGACCAGCTGGACATTGACAGAGTGGAAGCCTTTGCGGTTCACATACTGGACTGCTTGTTGCCATGGAGATTTAAGAGTCATGTGGGTGCAGTTGACGACATCCTGCACCTGTGGGAATCCAGAAATCTCTGCAAATCCCAACTCTTTTGCTTCCTGGCTCACCTGATCCCTGTCAAAATTGACAAAGCCGTGTGCCTTGGCAAAAAGGGTGTCCATGATCTCCTGGATTTATTTGTGGGCGGAGGCTTACATGATCACAAAGAGGTCCCCATTGGGGCCCTGGAAGGAGTCATTGCTGTAGAAATTGAGTGTGGTGGTCACCTTCACTGCCACTGGCAGTGGATGCTCTCCAAGTCCCCGTGGTGCCATATCCTGCAGAAGGTGGCATACGTGCATGACCAGTTCCCTTGACATATGCAGACGTCAGCAACACCGGTTCTCACTCATCTGCAGGTAGCACACTAACTGCCTGTAGGCCCTGGGTCTAGAGATGCGCCTACGAGCGATAGTTCTGTGGGGTTCATCCTCTGTGCGCGGAGGAGGCTGTGCTGCCCCTTGGTCTTCAGCGACCTGTTCCTCCATTTGGTGAGCCAGGCACCTCCCTCACATTCTTCTCCTTCTTCTGTCCTGCCTATAAACAATCAGGCAGACAGCGAGATGACCAGACTCCATGTTCCTCATGGTCTCCCCACTGCAGTATCAAAGAGAGAGGTGCAAGGGTCAGCAATTGTCTCCTAAGGACCACCCTTGGTCAAGTCATCGCCTGCGGCTAATTCTCAATGCCCGTTGATGCATGCCGGAGAGGCCAGACCACCACCTGGATGCCAAGTGTTTAGTGCACATGATAGCTCACTATGCCCACACCAAGCACCACCCTACATCACATGAATGAGTGGCATTAGCTTCGGCCACTCTACTGTATTCTGAACTCTCAGCTCAGGCGCAGGCATTTTCCTAACCTGGATACCAAAGCTTTGCGGTTTGCTTGTACCTTGAGGATGACATTTCAATGTCAACTGAAACATAATGCAAGGGACTAGGAGCAGACCCCTCCCTCAGTGTTTGATGGCCACCTGTCCCAATAGGTTCCTCAGGCTTGTTCAGTCGCACAATGGTCCTACAGCACCATAGCACTCATTTTGGTTTGGAGTATGCGCGCAAGGGGTTAACAGTAGATTAGCAATCATTGGCACTGTGAAGAATCAGTGCTGTTTGAGTGGGCACACTTACTTGACTAGGCTGACTCCAAGCATGTCAATTAAGCTCCAGCTAAACACTCTCAGCTGCGGTGGAGTGCTCATCTTTGCCACTTTTTGCCATTAGCCCGGCTGTTTTCTTCCCCCAGGCCATGCCCCTGTTGTGTTTGTGCTCAAACAACAGTCAGTGCTGCCATGACCTTCCCCCCATGGCATTGTTACCCTTGCCCCGAGATTCTCTTCTCACCCTTCTCCCCGGCACCACAGACCAGTCACGAAGAAGCCGCTGCGGAGATTTGCCTGTGATCCCCTGAATCCGCGGAGCTGCTGGGATCATCGTGAACGCTGTGCAAAGATGTGTGCACCCTCCTCCAAGTGCCCCTCGAAGTTGAGGTCGCCAGGTGCATGACATTTGAAGATAGTCGCAAATCACGCTGTTGTGAAATCACACCAATATGGGATTTAAATTTTATTTTGGGGGTGATGATTCTGGCCTGTGGCCACAATAATGAAATGCAAATTTATTATAATTAAGTAACCGACGTTCAGCGGTGAGAAACGCGGCTCACCAGTTACGGTGGGAGAGGAAATCACGTCCTGGATTTATGTCGTGAGGAAGTGAGACTAATGCTTTCTTGCAAGATTCTCTAATCGCACCACCGAACATGCCTGTCACAGTCTGTTGCGGAAAATCCCAGTCGTAGTTTCATGTTGTCATTAAAAAGTAGGATAGTATACTTGGTAGGAAAGGTGTAGTGTAAAAGGTTAACAGATGGGGTATGCTAATGTATAACATAGATGATGATGTACCACTGACATCAGTCAGTCTTGTGTTAGACTCTTGAGAAAGAGAAGTTGGAATCATGCCTAAGATCCATGTGCCTACTCCATAACCTGCTTAGAAGTAGTACTAATAAACAAGTGTTAAGCATATGCCAGAGTGTATCTATAGTCTGTCTAAGGACCAAGTTTCATGCCTGGAGTTCAAAACAGAATGACCTAATCTCAGAACAGGATCTCCTCAACAGTGGTGGCCTTTTGAGAGTTGGCTGCCAAGATGTGGGAGGCGATCAACATATTCCACAGTGTCTGTGTAATTAAGGTGAAGAAAAACAACACTGGAGAAGAATACATTTGTTTCCATATCTACCCAGTAATAGCATAAAGTGTGCCATAAGTCTAGTACAACAAAGGCTAAATGTAGCTCAGGGCTCAGTTGATGGACTTTATGTATTAAGACGGTTTTTGTGTTCTAGCGTTTTAGCGCTGATGACTGATATGGCCTTTAAAGTATCCTAGTTTAAAATAGCTCTGAGATGCAAAGGTTCATTTTAATCAATCTGAGAGTTGTCACACAAATGTCAGCTATGTTATTGTACTTACCTTTAAATAAAAATGCAAAGGACAATGTCAACAAAAGAATTCTCCCTCCTCCTGGTGAAGAACCCAGCAAGGCTGAGAATGTGGGGTCTCCATCATTAAGATCAGTTAAATAATCTTTTACAGACTTCTATCTGACAGCCAGCCAGATTGAGAGATTGGATGGAAGGCGAGAGTGGGATTTTGCCACCTCTCGAACTTGCGGGTGCCTGAGATGCATTCCTCATGGTTTAGATGCCCGTCACCTGTATTTAAATAGATGTGACTCTTAGGACTTCAGAAATTCCAGTAGAATCTGTGGCACAGCTTCCGACTGGAGCGAGTCAAGTTTCCATAGGCATTCAGCCCCATAATAATAACAACCATTAATTTAAAATGTTCATACAATTGTAAACATAATCATGGAATTTAAATCAAAAGTATCATTACAATTCATAGAACATTCATAAAAGTGCTATTTGACCTTGATAATATACTTCAAATAGCCACTCTGCATTCCGACACTCAACTGGATCAATACAATAGGAAATCTTCTGGCATGGTATAATCATGCATTGTCTACGACATGGTATGCCCTTGTGTTTATAAAATAGTGTTATCAGTTTGACTCCCTCGCTCTTATCTCTATCTCAGGATATTGCTAATTCGGAACCTATCATGGATTTCAGCATAAATCTAGGCTGAGGGAGGGCTGCACTGTTGGAGGTCTTTCAGATAAGTCATAACCCATCTTCATGTTCCAATGAATGTAAAAATTCCCGTGATAAAATTCAAAGGAGAATAAGGAGTTCTCTTGCTTGCCTGGCCAAAATTCCTTCTTCAACAACCCTTGTAACTTCCGAGCTAGCAGACAACAGATTTGGGGTGGGTGGGGGTGTACCCCAAAGATGCGCTGGGGAATCCCCATCGGTGGTTCCCCCATAAGGGTTTGCATGACAATTGACCAGAAGCACAGACTTCCTCTCAGCAATAGCCCTGCACTGGGAACCATCCAAAATTGCAATTTAAATCGCAACCATTGGATGGTTCCGACTATTTGTGCCACAAATAGTTACCTAGAGAAAGGTAAGAGAATTAAAACCTCTTCTAATCTCTGGGTAATTATTGTAAAGAACCAGACTGACCCCAACCACCTCCCACACAACGGGACTCCCCCCACACCCACGACTCCCCAGGGGACTCACCTTCCAAATTAGCCCCACCACAGGACTAACCCACCTCCTGACTAACCACCGCTCTCACGGTGTTCCCAACTCCCCTGACCCTCCGATTGGATTCCGACCTCTTGTAGGCCCACACCCCATCCTGACCCGACCAGACCCGACCTGACTCCCCCCATACCTGACCCATCCCAACCACTCCCCCACCGCAGGCCCGACCCACCTCCCCGACCCGACCTCCCCACCCAAACCCCGCAGGCATGACCTGACCAGATCAGATAGGACCGACCACCTCCACATCCTGCAGGCTCAACCCACCCCGAAACCTGCCCCCACACGCCCGACCACCCTCCACAACCTAATCCATCTCAACCTCCCTTGACCTGACCCAGCCCAACTTGACTTGCTCCCGAGGTCCTGTCCACCCTGTAACCCACCCAACCCCCTCAACCAAGATCCGAGCCCCGGCCGATACCCCAAATCCACCACCCCACCCAAGGCCTGACATCACTGACCTCTGACTGCCCCCAATATTCAAGTCCTATCCACTTACCTTAAACATTCACCTTCTCCCTGGCCTGTCAAGGATCTCTAAATTTCAGTGGAAGCCAGGTTTATCATGCAGGGCGCCATATTTAAAGACCAACTGCACACCTCTCAGTGCTTCCAGCCCAGAGCTGCCGCAAAGAAGACCTGGCCCTGAAAGACAAAAAGACTGCAGCCTCCAGGTTCAATGATGTGTCCCTTGAGTGCCGTTTGGACACAGTGGAGGCTTGCTGTGATGTTTTTGTTACAGAGTTGATTTTCCAGGCAACTTTTCTTGGTGGAAACATTGAACTTTATTTACAAGACAGCAGCAGCAGCTATATGTGATATTTAACTCTATAACCAAAGAAGAACTCTCTCCTTGAGGCTCCCTGCACTGCTAACTCATTGGTTTACACAGATCATGTGATCTTACAACACAGGATTATTCTTAAAGCTAAAGTCCTATGTTTAGCAGAACTATAATTAATGCATTCCTCCCCCTTTAACTTTTCTGCACATTTTATATTTACAAGGATATTTATTTTATGACATTTCAATATTTACACAGATTATGAAATTACAAGTTCAGGCTTTCAGGTGGTTTCCTGATCTGTGTGGAACATCGCAGCTCCACGACTTCCGATTCATTTGCATGAAGCGCATTCTCTGGAACCGCATTGACACCAGGTGTCTCATTAGGCACTTGCAGCTCAGTGTCATCCATTTCTACAGAGACATCGGGCATGTCTGTCCTTGGTTGAGCAACTTCAACAGGTTTAACAATGGTTACAGGCGGAATATCATTTTGTTGGGGTATCTCCCTTCTGCTTAAATGATCCATATGCTTATGGCTGATCCGGCCCTTCACTTACACATGGTAAGGCAATGGTCTGGTCACAGAGCTTACTTTACCAAGTAACCATTTCAGTCCTCCACTAAAACTCTTTACGTATACTGCTTCTCCAACAGTAAATTGTCACTCACGACTATGCAAATCATAAGTCGCTTTTTGGTTCCCTTGACTTTTCTCCACCTTCCCCTCCAAACTGGGAAGTATCAGACTGAGTCTTGTTCGAAGACAGCGCCTCATCAGTAATTCTGCATCCTCTTCCTACATGTCTTCTTTCTACCACAGAGCTTAGTCTTGGCCTTCTTTTTGATATCACTGTTGACCAGACTTCTCTCAGGTGAAATCTCAACTTGTCTTAGTTCGGTAGTTGAGCTACCCATAGTTTCATTATCTACTAGCATCTTGGAAAATTCGACAACTTTTGCTTTCAAAGACTCTTTAGATTCATTCAGCTGATTCTTCAGCTCTTCTGTCTCCTTCTTGTATCTGTTGGTTTCCTCCTGGAACCTTGAACATTGCTTCATCTTCTCTGCCAACTGGTTCTTCAGTTTGTATGGGCCATAAGACGTAGGAGCAGAAGTAGGCCATTCGGCCCATCGAGTCTGCTCCGCCATTCAATGAGATCATGGCTGATCTGATAATCCTCAACTCCATTTCCCGACCTTTTCCCAATAACCCTTGATTCCCTTATGGATTAAAAATCTGTCTATCTCAGCCTTGAATATACTTAACAAACCAACCCCTACAGCTCTCTGTGGTAAAGAATTCCACAGATTCACTACTCTCTGAGAAAGGAAATTTCTCCTCATCTCTTAATTGTCGATCCCTTACACTGAGATTATGCCTTCTGGTCCTAGACTCTCCCACAAGGGGAAACAACCTTTCAGCAACTACCCTGTCAAGCCCCCTAAGAATCTTATATGTTTCAATAAGGTTGCCTCCCTTTCTTCTAAACTCCAATGCGTACAGGCCCAACCAACTCAACCTCTCCTCATAAGAAAATCACTCCATCCCCGGAAGCAACCTAGTGAACCTTCTCTGGCCAGCTTCCAATGCCAGTATATCTTTCCTTAGAAAAGGGGGCCAAAACTGTTCACAGTATTTTAGGTGTGGTCTAACAAGTACTGTTAAATTCTTCCTGTTTCTCTTCATAATTTTCCAGAGGCACAAACTTTGTCCTGAGGGATCCTTGTAGTGTGTGAAGGTCTTTCAACAGGTTTTGCTTTGCTTTCCGAAGCTCACTCGCTTCATCTTGAATTTTGTCATTCAGCAAAGTCTCCTCAAATTTCTTCTGCTGTTCCACCACATCGTTGTTTAAGACATTATTCATTTCTGACCTCTACCTCACGGAGGCTGAGCGTCAACTCGCAGACACTTCCTCCTACCTCTCCCTGGACCATGACCCCACCACTGAACATCAAGCCATTGTTTCCAGGACTGTCACTGACCTCATCTCCTCTGGAGATCTTCCTCCCACAGCTTCCAACCAGATAGTTGCCCAACCTCAGATGGCCCGCTTCTACCTCCTACCCAAAATCCACAAACAAGACTGTCTCAGTAGACCGACTGTGCCAGCCTGTTCCTGCCCCACAGAACTCATTCCTCGTTATCTTGACTCCCTTCTCTCTCCGCTTGTCCAGTCCCTTGCCACTTACATCTGTGATTCCTCTGACACCTTACGTCACATCAACAATTTCCAGTTCCCTGGCCCCAATCGCCTCCTCTTCACCATGGACGTCCAATCCCTCTACACCTCCATCCACCACCAGGATGGTCTGAGGGCCCTTAGTTTCTTCCTCGAACAGAGGCCCGAACAATCACACCACTACTCTCTTCCGTCTGGCTGAACTTGTTCTCACACTGAACAATTTCTCCTTTAACTCCTCCCACTTCCTCCAAATAAAAAGGGTGGTTATGGGTACCTGGATGGGCCCCAGCTATGCCTGTCTCTTTATGGGGTATGTGGAACATTCCTTGTTCCAGTCCTACTCTGGCCCCCCCCCACAACTCTTTCTCCGGTCTCCGGTACATCGATGATTACTTCGGTGCTGCTTCATGCTCTCGTCGGGACCGGGAAAAATTTATTAATTTTGCTTCCAATCTCCACCCCTCCATCATTTTCACATGGTCCATCTCTGACACTTCCCTTCCCTTCCTTGACCTCTCTGTCTCAATTTCTGTTGATAGACTGTCCACCAATATCCATTACAAGTCTACCGACTCCCACAGCTACCTTGACTACAGCTCCTCACACCCCACTTCCTGTAAGGACTCCATCCCGTTCTCTCAGTCCCTTCACCTCTGTTGCATCTGTTCTGATGATGCTACCTTCAAAAACAGTTCCTCTGACATGTCTTAACCGAGGTTTTCCACCCACGGTCATTGACAGGGCCCTCAACCGTGTCCGGTCCATCACCCGCGCATCTGCCCTCACGCCTTCTCCTCCCTCCCAGAAACATGATAGGGTCCCCCTTGTCCTCACTTATCACCCCACCAGCATCCGCATTCAAAGGATCATCCTCCGCCATTTCCGCCAACTCCAGCATGATGCCACCACCAAACACATCTTTCCTTCACCGTCCCTATCGGCATTCCATAGGGCTCATTCCCTCTGGGACATCCTGGTCCACTCCTCCATCACCCCCTACTCCTCAACCCCCATCTATGGCACCTCCCCATGCCCACGCAAAAGATGCAACACCTGCCCCATCACTTCCTCTTTCCTCACCATCCAAGGGCCCAAACACTCCTTTCAAGTGAAGCAGCATTTCACTTGCATTTCCTTTAACTTAGTCTACTGCATTCGTTGCTCCCAATGCGGTCTCCTCTACATTGGAAAGACCAAACATAAACTGGGTGACCGCTTTGCAGAACACC
This sequence comes from Carcharodon carcharias, assembly GCF_017639515.1. NCBI lineage: Eukaryota > Metazoa > Chordata > Chondrichthyes > Lamniformes > Lamnidae > Carcharodon > Carcharodon carcharias. The sequence goes on from NC_054486.1 coordinate 51,687,885, forward strand.
TGCGGTCTGTCCGCAAGAATGACCCAAATCTCCCTGTTGCTTGCCATTTTAACACTCCACCCTGGTCTCTTGCCCACATGACTGTCCTTGGCTTGCTGCATTGTTCCAGTGAAGCCCAACATAAACTGGAGGAACTGCACCTCATCTTCCAACTAGGCACTTTACAGCCTTGCGGACTGAATATTGAATTCAACAACTTTAGATCTTGAACTCCCTCCTCCATCCCCACCCCCTTTCCATTTCTTCCCCCTTCCTTTTGTTTTTTCCAATAATTTATATAGATTTTTCTTTTCCCACCTATTTCCATTGTTTTTAAATCTATATCTTTTATGCCCTGTTAGCCTTTCCACCCCACCCCAACTAGAACTTTACCTTGAGTGTCCTGCCATCCGTTCTTAATTAGCACATTCGTTTAGATAATATCACTACCTTCAACACCTCTTTGTTCTTCTGTCTGTGACATCTTTTGATTATCTGCTCCTATCACTGCTTGCTTGTCCCTACAACCACACCACCCCACTCCCCACTTCTCTCCCCCCCACCTTAAACCAGCTTATATTTCACCCCTCTCCTAATATTCACTCAGTTCTGTTGAAGGGTCATGAGGACTCGAAACATCAACTCTTTTCTTCTCCGCCGATGCTGCCAGACCTGCTGAGTTTTTCCAGGTAATTCTGTTTTTGTTTCTTCATTTCTTCAGGTTGCTGAATGGCTACACACTCCTTTTTCATTCAGTTGCAGTTCTTGGCCTCTCTGGGCTCTCTCTGAAGTACTTTGCCTTGTTCCTTTTCCAACTCAGGAACTCTTCCAGCTTCCTTTTGAAATCTCACTGGCCAATCAAGGTTAATTTTCTTCAACCAATTTCGACCTACAAGGTTTGGTCCTCTGCCTTCTAATACCATCACTGGGAGCTGTGCCGACTGGTGTCTACAATGAACAGTTACTCAGGTGATACCTTTTACCTGGATTTCTTTGCCTGTGTACATTTTCAACTTGACAGAGGTTTGTTCCAAGTTTATTGCTGAGCACCTTTATTTAAATATCTGAAGGTATGGTTCACTACTACAGTGGTAGAAGCACCACTGTCTATTTCCATTTTTAAGGTTTTACCATTCACTTGCGATGTGACAGTAATTGGCTCTGTCTTCCCGGAAATGTGTGACTCGGGGAGGGGAATCAGGCATCTGGGAGGTCTGAGTCAGATGATGAGCCTCTTGATTTGGCCTTCCAACTCATCCTGGAGAATCAACAGAAGGTGTTGGAACATTACACAGAGCTGTTGGAAGCCTTCAGCAGAGTGGCATGTGGATCAGAGGAGTGCGTCCGCCTGCTCTCTGATGAACTGATGCCCACAAGTGCATGTATGGAGGCCTCCATGAGGAGGACGGTAGATACCATGGAGACCCTAGTCCAGCCGAAAGCGGAGGTGTTTGCAGACCTGCACTCCATCACGGGGGCCAAGGGTCAGTTCCTGCAGCGGCGACACGAGAGTTAAATACGGCACCTCAATGTCCCTCCAGGTGCTCCTTCCTCTCAAAGAGTCATGCAGGAGCCCCCAGGCATGTGGATGGAGGTGGACCGGCAGCTGGACACCCCTGGATCATCCACTCAGGAATCTCAGAGTCTGTCCTCACCCTCCGAGTCTCCTTTGCCAGTGAGCCCCTCAACTTCATCCTCTGTCACTGCAAAGAGAGCAGGTGGCCAATGAGTGATACTGGAGGGAGAAGTGCGTGTGTGTGTGTGTGTGTGTGTGTGTGTGTGTGTGTGTGTGTGTGTGTGTGTGTGTGTGTGTGTGTGTGACAGAGCCTTTCAAAGCCTTGTGCAAGCATTCGCCCACGCACGCGCATCTTTCACACATCATACTCACCTCAATGTCCTGAGCACTTTCAATGCTGCCGGCTGGGGTTCATTTTCAGTTGTCCATCTGAGCTGACCTGCATCTCCACCCATCCACTGACCACACTCCCATGCAGCACCTGATCTCACCCACCAAGGCTGTCATTTCACTTTCGATTTGGACAGCATAGTCTGGATTCACTTTCTCATGTGCTCCCCCATCTTTTCCCCTCCCCCAGTCACACATTTCCTTTCCCCCATCACAGTTGACACCCTGGCATCGCGTTCCACCTCCCCTCCGTGACCTATCAGCCACAAACGTTTCCTTCGGGGATGTCCAGGTGAATGTGCACATTCCCTCCTTTCCAAAAATCCCACCCCCATCCACATTCACCTCCCCAACCTCATCCTTTCCAACCCAAGGTCCCTGTCTACCTCAGAGTCCCCAACAACCACCCTCACAGTCCCTTCTATCACTAACGTCAAACCGTCACCCTCTCACCCTACCACCTCACTCTGTCCTCAGTCATTCTCACCATTCCCCACACCATGCCCAACCTCAGTTCACTCTACAGGAGCAGTCATAGACCCATCAAACCTCTCCCTTGCAAATTCACCTGGATGTCCCCCTCTCCGGATCCCTTCCCCATATTGCCTCCTCTGCACCCCTTGCCCCCAAAACCCCTTCTCCCTCCGGACCTCTTCCATCCCAAAACCCCTTCACACCCCCTTAGTCCTCCTAGGTCCCTGGACCTCCCCACCCCATCCTACACAGCCCCTGACACCCCCAGGCACCCTTACTTCTTCCGCTAACCTTAGTCCTTCACCCCGACCCCTGCCACCAGCCTTATCACTTCCTCCAGCCTCACGCCTTCCTACAGCCTTGCTCCTTCCCCCTTCCTGACTCCCTCAGACACCCTCACTTCTTCCTCCAGCTTTATGCCTTCCCCCTTCCAGACTCCTTCCTCCACCCTTACTTCTTCTCGCCCCCTTACTCCCTCCCCTCTCTGCACTCCTTCTTCCACCCAGACTCCCTCCCCTCTCTGCACCCCTTCCTCCCCCCAGACTCCCACCCCTCTCTGCACTCGTCCCTGGACACCTTCCCCTCTCCACACTCCTTCCTCTCCCTGAACACCTTTCCTTCTCTGCACTCCTTCCTCCCATCTGGACTCCTACCCCGCGCCACACTCCTTCTCCCCTTCGAACTCCTTTCCTTACACCTTCCACCCCAACTACATCTACCTCCCCAGTTGCCATCTTTTCCCCCATTACCCCCTCCTCCCCCATGAACTCCCCACCTCACCCCCGACAACTTAATTCACCCCTCCCAACCTCATCTCCCCAACACTTCTTCTCCTCCCAGTCAGTCCTAGATCTTGCTCTCCCACCCCCTTGACCATCATGCGTTGTGAGCTTCAATGGTGATTTTTCAACTTCTGTGAGCTGCTTCGCAGCAGAGCCATGTCCATGAGAATCCCAGTGAACCATGGACGTTCCTCCAATGTGCCATGGCTGTCAGGCTCCAGCATCTTCTGCTCCTCGGATGACTGCGATGTGAGCAAGGCCCTAGCGATAAGTCCTGACTTCTGCACATCACAATTGTCAAGACGTGTTCTGCACTGGCATGTTTTCCTGCTGATGAGGCGGATGATCCAGAGTCCAGAGGTGGGGGATGAGTCTGGCGGGCTGGTCTTATAATGATATGCAGATGTATTACAATGAGATTCCCGACCCCCGATGTCAGAGAACGCAATATTGATTGTGTAACAATCTATGTTTATGTTCACAATATTGATGTGGATTTTGCATTGATAATATCAGTAAGACTAACTGCGCTCAACATTATCCTGGAGTAAATTGGACATCAACTTCTGGAGTCCGTACATGTGCAATTAAATACAAGAATCCGGAAGTTGTAGTCGGAGTTATCCTGCTGCTCCACAAGCTATGCTTAGGATTGAAATCAGTGAAAGGGCAAGAAGTTGTGTTACTTACCCATTAGTAACCCACTAAATGTGGCAGAAAAAGAGACTTGATCTATTCTGATGTAAATAAATTTTTAAAGGTGTGCTAAGTTTTATTTATTGCCAAACAACACCTCTGACACTGAAGTTTTCAAGTATGAAGTATCATTCCTGCAGAATGTAATTCGTTTGGAGATTACATTTTTTTTAACTTTTTCTCTCTGTCTCTTTTACCTCTCTCACTTAATCCCATTGTTTGTTCCAAATCTTTACTTTAATGTCTGCATATCCTTTAAATCTAATTTATACTTCCTGGTTGATACTTCTTGGTTTGAACTCTGCAGGGCTCAGTGAGAATTCTTTAGCTGGTTGAAGTGCCATGCTGTTGCTTTCCCTGCTCTAACATGCTACATATGCCTGTAGAAGCACCACACTGGGTCAGATGCCCAAAGACAGCAACTGTCCACTCGAAAGTCCAGAAAAACTTTCTGGGCAGCTGTCAGCATGGTGAATGACAAATGTTTTTCCTTTGCTGCTGTTTGAAACATTTGGGCCATTGTAATTGGATCCTGGAAGTTCTAGTATAGAACTGCTGAACCCAAAGTGTCTCCAATTACACCTGTTCTTCTGAGACATACTCATTTGTGGAGTAATACATCAGTAAAAATATAACAGGTTGAGAGATAACACAATTCTGTATATACCAAAATACATCATGAGACTGTGGCATCGCCTGCAAATGTTGTATGGTGCTCTGAATTTTGGAGCAAACCAAAGTTGTCTCCTTTGCAGGAATAGCAGAACTTGATCAACACGACTAAGGTGATATTATTTAGTTCTACATTTTAAAAGTAATCATGATGATAGAGCCCATATCCTGGTGTTGACCCTAGGAAACACCCATTCAAGAGCAGAAGCTCAGATCTATTTTGCCATATCCATCATTCCTTTATTTCATTGCCCCAGGAATTCCAGATGTTTCTATGGTTGATCCCCTAACTTTAATGTGCAGACCCAGTAGTCCCATGGAACTAAGATGAGATCATTTCCAGCTTCCTGCATCTGGTTCTTCTCCTGTCTATCAGATTATCATTTTGAGGAGCATCCAAAAAGAAAGCAGACATTCAGCCTTGTGCAAAAATCCCTGCCGAGTACAGAGTCCCAGAGGCAAAGATCGAAGGTCACAGTTAAGAAAGCATTTCTCCTGGAATATAGGTAGGCCTGCATCAATGACATTGTTTTGTGCTTAGCTTTCTGACGTAAGGCCGAGGCAGAGGGAAGACTTGCACAAGGGAACTCACTTCATCTTAATGCCCCAGAGCAGAAAACGCAGGTACTTCTGGGCTTGTATAGATGCAGTGCATTCAGGTACATTTCCAAACATAAGCAGGACATCTCTAGCAATGATATCTCTCCACACTTCCAGAGCCCTATTTGATCAATTCTTAGTTCATCTGCTTCTTCATCTAAATGCTGCCCCTTTGCATCATCATCTGCAGACATGTGGGTCACCTTCCACATGTCAGTTAATGACACCCAACTCTATCCCTCCATTATCTTACTCGACCAACTCTGTGCTATCAGAATGCTTGTTCAACACCCAGCCTTGGGCAAACTGCATCTTCTTTCCACAAACTTTGAGAAAACCAAAGCTGTTGTCTTTGGCCACTATCACAAACTCCTGCCCTCACCGCCAATTGTATGTCCTTCTTCAGCTGTAGCCTTAGGCTGAACCAGATTACTTGCACCCTCAGCACCTTGTCCAATCCCAAACTGAGTTACCAACCCTATAGTCTCTCCACTCTAACTAGCAACTCTGTAACATTGCTTACCTCCAACCTTGTCTCAATCTGCCTGAAACCCTAATCCATATGGTTGTCACCTGAAGACTTGATTCCTTCAATGTTGATCAACCTGAGGCTCTCACAGTCAAGGGGCAGACTGAGGCAGGGAAGGCCCAAGATTCTGTGGTCAGGGGAACACTCCTGCACCTCCTGGACCACAAGGAAGCTAAAAGGAATTTTTTAAAAACACATCCTTAGAGCTCCTCTGGTCCTGGATTCACTTTATGGCATCTTTCCTCATCTTGGTCAGCACTTTGCTTAATTCTGGTGGCCTGATGTTAAATTTACATTGCAGTTCAAATGATGCAATCGTACTCTAACATTTGACTATACATCGGATTCTGACTTGCTTGCATCATGGGGCAAAAATGGCATTTGTGGAGAGGAGCGGTAAGGATGTTGCCTTGATTTTAACCCATGTATAGGCCATACATGTTTAAATTGGAGCTTAAAGCTCAGTGCACTTGCTGTTGTCTTTGCTAGTGCATCTGGTATTTACATTGGCACCAAATAACCAGGTGCTTAAATCACTGCATGCTACTCTGATCAGATTGGCAGTCATTTTGGCAATGCAGAATATATGGAGCACAGAATTGGCAATGCAGAATATATTGGTTCTTTGTTAGGGTAATCTCTGTGTTTTTATCAAAATAAATCCAGTGTGTGGATGTACAAGTCGAATTGCCAAAAATTATTACTTTCCAAAAAAAGGAGTTATGGCAGCTCCTTATCTGTCCCTAACACAGAAATGATTAATAATGTCTGCACAAGAGGGAATGCAGGAATGTTTCACCTTTTACTAGCCCAGTCATTGCCGGACATGCTTCTCTGTGTATTTGTTGCATACCTGATTCAGTTTAAAAGGGATTCCTCATAGACTGTTGCTAACAAAATACTTGTCTTCCAAGAAGAAAATCCTTTGATGTTGGTGTAAATAGCCTTATCACTGGGATGTTGAGGAAAAAAATTGGCCCCAGTGAGTTCTGACAAGAAAATCAATTGTAATCATTTGAAAACCACTTAGCACAAGTTAATGCATGATGTGCTGATAAAGACCTTCAAGATTATTTATCTTATCAAAGAAACCATATTAAATGCATTTTAAGAACTTATATGTTTGGAGAAATAAAAGCACATGGAATTGATTTTCAAAATCAATTCAAATAATGCAAAAAAAATTTTGCAATTGTACACATCATGGAGATGGTAAAGGAGGGCTAGGGGCTGATGCCAAAAGCAACATCAAATAAATAGATTTCAAAGAGGGATTAGAAGAAAGGACAGTATCAAGGTTCAGGAGCTTAGGGACTGTGTTCAAGGGTGTGGGACTAAAACAATAAAGTCTCTGTGGATAAAAGTTCAGCAGAGAAAGGAGGGGTGGAATTTTCCATTTTCTAAACTAAGGGCAATGGCGGGCAGGTTCTGTGGCACATTTCCCGCTGGTCAGAGTGATGGAAAATCCCGCTCGATTTCACGCTCGGAAGTTCATTAATTGTGCACAGGTGAGTAGCTCTCCAAATCACATGGAGGGTCAGGAACTGATTCGTCCGTCCCGCCATTACCTAATGGGGCCGAAATTCCAGGCACCATATTTAAAAGCCACCCAAGCATACATGTTCACTCTCTCCAGCCTAGTTGCCTTTCAGGAGACCTGTAGAGATTTTTCACCGGGCGGGTGTGCAATGAAATTCAATGTGCACCCGCCATTAATTAACAGGCTAGTTAAGGCCCTTAAATCATCAACCGACGCTGATTTTCAGGCGCTCGTGCGATCTTCAGGTCGGTGCACGGACACAACAGACAGGTGGGTAAGAGACTTTTTAATCAAACTCATCCACAGGTGGGATAAGAGGGCTCAATGGGGTTGTCAATCTGGTCCGTGAGTATTTATTGCAGTAGGTGTTTTAAACTTGTCTGTGTGATCTGTAGCAGCTCAGAACAAATTTCAACAGCTTTCTGTGTACTTTGAACCTTAAGTTCAGCACTCTACAGTCAGGAATCTTTAGCAGGCCTGCAGATTTCCGGAGGCCTTCCTTTAGCCTGGGTATGGGTTCTGACATGTCCACTGGAGGCAGCTCCTCTGAGGAGGAAGGGAGGGCTAGAATAAGGAGGATGCCAGGACTGGACAATCAGCCTCCAGGGGAGCCACCTTTGGGAGGACAGGTGCAGGCACAAAGGGCGCAGGGTCAAGAGGTAGTCCAAGGTGGAAGGGGCCACAGAAGACGCCACTATCCTGCTGCTAGGGTATACTGGCGGAGAAGCAGCTACCTCAACATGATTGAGGTGCAGTGCCAAAGGAGGCTCTGACTTCCAAGGGAGACAGTCAACTATATCTGCCAGATGATTGGCCCTGAGATCTCCCCTAACTGTGTGGGTGGCCATGCCAGTGGTTCTGAAGGTCACAGTTGCCCTCAACCTCTATGCCTCTGACTCCTTCCAGGGCTCGGTGGGTGATCTTTGCGGTGTCTCCCAATCAGCTGTCCACACTTCCGTCAAGCAGGTCACATAAGCTCTTTTCAGACAGGCATTGACCTTCTTCCATTTCCACTGCAACCAGGCAAGACTGATATAGCGATCCAGAGGCTTCGCAGCCATTGCTGGCTTCCCCCGCATCCAGGATGCAATAGACTGTACACATGTGACCATCAAGGCACCAGCAGGTAAGCTCGGTGCCTTCGTCAACAGGAAGAGCTTCCACTCCATGAATGTGCAGATAATGTGTGATCACAGGATGCTGATTCTACAAGTATGTGCAAGGTACCCAGGCAGCTCCCACGACGCCTACATCCTCAGACACTCCCAGGTGCTGGAGCTCTTCAGTGCTCCAGCCCGGCTGGATGGATGGCTGCTGGGTGACAAGGGCTATCCCCTCAGAAGGTGGCTCATGACGCCTCTCTGCCATCCAAGAACAGAAGCTGAGCAGTGGTACAATAGGAGCCACGCCTCCACAAGGGCTGTGGTGGAGAGAGCCATCAGTCTTCACAAAATGCACTTCCGATGCTTGGACGGCTAGGGGGAGCGCACTCCTGTACTCCCCAGATCGTGTCTTGGCGATAGTGGTTGCATGCTGTGCTCTCCACAATCTTGCGCTGGAAAGGGGGGACACAGTGGACAATGAAAATGTCAATGCAGTGTCTGCGGCTGCACACGATGAGTCCAGCACTGATTCTGAGGATGAGGAAGCACAGGAGAAATGATGAGGGGCTAAACGCTGACTCAGGACTACACCAACGAGGAGGTTCATTAATCCAGTGAACCTTCAGCTAGCACAACACAAATGGATCAACAGGAGCAGCCTTGCCTGGCGCTTCCATGCTCGGCAATTAATTGCTAAATCTGCCAGGTCATCAGCTGCAACTAAGGGCTTTGGACATAAACCTCAATGTCCAATCAAACACTCATGACATGTATGTAAAACATACAAATACAGAACAGAGGAGCCACCCTCACTCATGGTAACACATCTTGTTTTAATTTTCACCATCAGAAGTTCTCACAAAGTCAAAACAAAATGTTATTCAAGCAGAAAAAAATTATAAGTCCCTAATCTCCGGCCAACACAAAAGCACCAGTGAGAAACCCATGGTGTGCCTAAGGTGCCTTATTTTTACGATTACGGGTGCTACGTCTTGGTGCCGCCCATTGCTCGGAGTGGCATCTGAGACAGGCTGCTGACTCTGCTGTCCTGTTGGCCTCAATGACCTTGGTGTTCGTCCTCTGGCCCATGGAGCCTGCACTGGCCCCACCTGAGAGGGATCTGCCAGTTCCACAGCTGGCATCTCCCCAGTTGTCGCAGCCTGACCCGATGAAGAGGTCACTGGGAGAGGGGCGGAGCAGCTGGTGCCCTCATCCGGCGCGCCCTGAGACGAGCCTGCAGATACAACTGGCAGCTGCTCTGCTGATGTGAGTTTGCTCCGGACCTCCCTGCTCACCCTCGATGGATGGGCAACGAACTGGGAAGTTTGAAGCCCACACCATCCCACATACTGGCACTGACCAGCTGCGGCCACCAGCGCTGTGAGGGCTTGCAGGATCCAAGCGTATTCCCAAGAGAAGCTGCTTGTTCTCCTTGGAAGCCCCTCTCCACAAGTCACCACTCTCCCCATGAAGGAAGCATGACGCTCTGCCATGAGGTCATTGCATCATTCATGCTCCGCGTAGACTCCTCCACCACAGACACCAAGTGAAGCACAGCCTCATGTATCACACCCAGATGCTCCTGCACACCCGGCCACATTTCCTGCAGCTGCTGCATCGCAGACGATTCCAGAGGCACATCATCACGGCCCGACTCAGCATGTGCCTGGTTCCCTGCAGTCAGCTGGTCAGATGGCCTGAGGAATGCCAAGTAGAATGTTATGTGGATAAGTGTGAAGTGAAGCACTTGGGCAGGACAAACAAGGTACGGGAATACATGAGGAATGGTAGGACCGTGGAAAGTAAGGAGGATCAGAGGGACCTTGCTGGGCATGTCAACAGGCCCGTTAAAGTAGCAGGATAGGTACATAAGGCGTTGAAGAAGGTAAATGCCATACTTGCCTTTATTAGCCGACGAATAGAATATAGGAATAGGGAGGTCGTGTTCGAAGTGCAGAAAACGCTGCTTTGGCCACAGCTATAGTTCTGAGTGCAGTTGTGAAATGCACTTCACGGGAGGGATGCGATTGAAGTGGAGAGAGTGCAGAGGTCGCTGACCAGGATGCTTGCTGGCCTGGAGAGTTTGACTTATGAGGAGACATAACATAGATGGGTTATTTCCCCTGGAGCAGAGGAGATTGAGGGGTGACATTATTGAGGTTTATAACATAATGAGGGTCATAGATAGGGTCAAAAGAAAGGAACTTTTCCCTATGGAGGAAGGATGAGTAAGCAGGTGGCATTGATTTAAGGTAAGGGGCATGACGTTGACAGGCGATGTGATGAACAACTTGGGCATACAGAGTGTGTTGGGAATGTGGGATGTGCCTGAAAGGGTGGTGGATGCAGATACCCTCCTAACTTGTAATAAGTATTTGGATGTGCTGTAGCGATGCCATGGCATACAAGGCCATGGGGATAGTGGTGGGAAAGTGGGATAAGGCAACTTTGGAAGGTGTTTGACACGTGCATCTTCGAAGGGTCGAGGGACCTTTGTCTATGACCCACACCTCTGACTCTATCAGTCTGTGAATGAGCAAAGTTGCTACAATTCCAATTCCAACAATCATCAGTGCTATGGATGATGGGAGGACAGAGTGGATGTCACTGTTTGCCTCAAATACCTGGCCGTTCCACCCCAGCCTCACCGACACCAGTGGACCTGGCGCATGGCACCTCTCACGCTCCAAAACCTCCTGCTCGAAACAGCTTAACATCATGAGCTGGGCCTGGCCGCCTCCAGTCCGTGAACACTCACAAACATTGTGAGTATTCTTCTCCTGAAAAACAGAGAAGACCATTCATTGTGGCTAATCGCACATGGACTCTGCACGTGCACGCCGCACCCCAACCACAGTGGCCCATCTCAGGCCTCCATTGACTTCTTTCCCCGCTACAGCTGATCAGTCATACAAAGAGAGGACACCTGCTCCCAGCAACCCCCCCCAATGGCCACCTTGGACACATTCTATGTCCATCACTTTAGGAAACACACGGTCTGAGCTCCCATAGCAAGGAGGCGCAACTATGTGCAGCATCGAGGCCAGCAGATGGCTCTTGGACATGAAACCTCGAGGCTCCCCTTCCACAATCTCATCACCATGAATAGGACATGTGTTGGAGTTCTGAGTATGCGCTTAGCTGCATCTCCTGCAGGTTGCCCCCAGAGTAGTCATGTGCGACTAAGAGCAAAACATGGCATGGGAGAGAACTCATCTCCTCATGAACCACTCTGGCTGATGTAAGCATGGGCACTATCTGCTTGCCCACCCAGCATATGAGAGATGCCCAACATGATTCAATGCAGTCATGACAGTAAGACTTGGGGGTGTGCCCTCAAAGGCTAAGGCTACCTGCTGGGTTAAATGCCCAATGCCAACATTGTCCTCACCCTTCCACAGCGCAACAAGCCGTTGAAGCGCTTACGACACTGGATCCAGGTGCATCGCACCACATCGCGGGAGCTCACCACCTCCGCTACCTCATCCCAGGCTCATTTGGTCATGTGGGGGGGGGGGGCCTCCTCCTCCCATCCTAGGGAGTCAACCCCTCCCGCTGTGCTGCCACCTCATTGAAGAGGGCAGCAAGGCAGTCATCAGAAAAGCGAAGGCCACATTGGGCCCCCACTGGCAAACCCTGCATTCTGCCCTGCTCCTCTGCCCTTCCCTCCAGCATGCCCTGCTCAGCAGACACTCTGCGGTGTGACCTGGATGTGGCCATTGTGAGCAACCTGCAGGAGGCTACCAGGCCTTCCTTTAAACAGACTGCTGGGTCGTCATTGGACTCAGCGGTCTGTGCATGCCCGCCGCAGCCTGCACACTCCCGCTATTCACAGGAGTCGAAAATGCGCTGGGCAGGCCTTAATTGGCCCGCCCGTGCAAAATGGCGACATGGCCCCGATCACGGGCGCCGATTGGGTCCATGCAGGCCCACAGCTGCTCCTGCTTCGCCCGCCCGACAGGCAGAAAATTCTGCCCATGAAAGAAACCCAAACTCAGCATGGCCGTTTGAACCCAATGCTGAGTTGAAACAAATTCCATTTTCACTGTAGCAAGGGCTGTGTTAGAGTCATACATTTTTGGAGTAGACATAAATGTTCATTAAGAGCAGATAAGGTATTTTTTATTCATTCATGGGATGTGGGCATCACTGGCTAGGCTAGCATTTATTGCCCATCCTTAATCGCCCTTGAGAAGGTGGCGGTGAGCTGCATCCTTGGACTGCTGCAGTCCATGTGGTGTGGATACACCCACAGTGCTGTTAGGGAGGGAATTCCAGGATTTTGAGCCAGCGACAGTGAATGAACAATGATGTATTTCCAAGTCAGGATGGTGGGTGGCTTGGAGGGGAATTTCCACATGGTGGTGTTCCCATGTACCTGCTGTCCTTATCCTTCTAGACGGTAGTGGTCATGGGTTTGGAAGGAGCTGTCTAAGAAGGCTTAGTGAGTTCCTGTAGTGCACCTTGTAGATGGTACATATTGCTGCCATTCTGCGTCAATGGTAGAGGGAATCTCCAGCTCTTTAAACATTAAAAATAATCAGCCTGCCTGTACCTGAGGGATTAATAAGCCCAAGCTGTGAAGCCTCAGCTTGCCTGTGCCATTGAGTTTTGAAAAAAAACTGGTCTAACTATTACAATAGTTGTTTGCTGACATTTCTCCAAGGGCTATCATTATGTCATTATTAATGCTTGGCTGTTTTCCTCAACGTATAATTATCTCAGCAGGAGCTCCTCAGTTCACACTTTAATTGACAGCTCCAAGAGGTTATTAAAGGTTTAGCTGTCTTTGATGTGGAATTATGAATACAAGTTTGTTTATTTTTATATGGGATTAAGTATATGAGAGATTGAAAAGTTTTGAATGGACTTTCATATTATAGTAAAGACTGTAATAGATATTTAGACCATTATTTTATTTCATTTCAACATGGCTCCTGAGGTCTACCCTTGGTGGATACTGGGTGAGTTGGTATGGAAGATTTAAGGGGTCTGGGGGCATGAGTTGGCATTAAGTTTGCATGGGGGGATATAAGGGACCAGGGGGCATGTGTTGGCATAAGTTGGCATGACGGCATGGAGGTAGCATGGGGATTTGGGAGCATGATGAAGTGTGATGGGTGAGGGCAAGAGGGCCTAAAATATAAGGAAACAACTGAGACAAAGTCCCAAATAACTGAGGCAGGCCTTGTAAACAGCCCCTATAGCATCCGAGCTGCACTGGGGGGCTGTGGGCCCAGTCCTATCCTGCACTCGCCTCCTCAGAGTGGAAATCTGGTCTGACAGGACACTTTTGCCTGAGACAGGTGCATTGAGCCAGGAAATTTCCCAACTCATGCTACTCACCTCAGGAGCGAACATCTAGCCCCATATCTGGAATTGCAGGTAGGTCTGGTCAGTCATGCTTTTTATAATGTATTCACTGTAAGATGTAACAAAGTCAAGGAACCTATTTTAACATTAAATGTGGCTTCTACAGCCATTTCACTTGCTGTGTTTTATATTCTATCTTAATTAAATACGTTGATTCCATATTAAGTTAGTCATGAAACAAATGAGTGTAACCTTGATTCAGGTATAATTCGTGAACTGATGTAATTAATAAGTATATTGCAAAGACTGGATTTTTATTTTTAAGTATTAACGGATATTAAATGTAAATACTTTAATATTTCTAGATACTGCAGTTATGGCAAAAGTAAGCTACGGAACATCATAACCTTGGCAGGATCTGATTATGAAAAGAGGATTGTTCATAATTATATTGATGTTGATATGATAAAGAAAAAATTCTTCTGCCTGTATGGTGTGCTGTTGTTCATTTGAATCAGGTATTATTAATTGAAAAATGTAATTAAAGATCAATTAAATTTACCTAACAACAGCTAGAATAGCTTAAATCAACAATGGCATGGCGTGTTGCTCACATCAGAGGTTGAAGCCTAACCTACGGTACAACATACCGCACAACAGGCTGAGTCTGTAAAAGTAATTGAGCATAGTTTTCTTTGCCCACTGGACCGACACGGACATCATGGTGGGCGTGAGCAGGCAATATGGTGTCATGGAACCAGTTTGCAATCGTTCGCTGTGCCTGTCAATGGTGGGCCACATTTCCTGCCGTCAGACCTCGGAACTTGATTGTAATACATCTGGGTATCATTGTAAGCCCAGCTAGCCGGAATCATCCCCCACGCTGGATCATCCGAGAGTATGTAATGTGTGCACCTGATGAGCTGCACTTCAAGGGGAACTCGGAGATGAGTGCACCATAATGTTGTGCAGCGCTCGTGAGGGTCGCCTGTTGGACTTCAAGCTTGAGGTGCCCCACATTCAGGTGAGGGCATAGGCAAGTTGCCTTTTCCCAGCTGGCTGACAGTGCAGTGCTGAGACAAGGGATGCACTGTGGTTGAGGCGACTTGGTGGGGGCAAGGGCTGAATTGCGGTTGAGGTGACCTGGGGTGGGGGAACAAGGGCTGCATTTCAGTTTATGGCAGTGCACAAGCATGGGGGGCCAGGGGTCAAGGGGAGGGAAGCAGCTGTGCATTAGGGAAACCTTGTATAAAGTGACCATTCTCCGCAGCTGAGACAGTTCAGCTGCAGCCACATTAGCAAGCTTGGAGTCAGGCCTCTAGCTTATGTGCTCACTCAAGCAATGCAGAGGTGTGAAAGTGTCGCCAAGTGCTTCTGAGCTTTTTGTGCCTCGGGCACAGGCAGCAAACTAATGAGCATTTTAGTGGGCTGCAGAACAGCTGGATGTCTGCGCTCGTTGCCCAATCTCCTTGCTAAAGCTGGCCATGGAGCAGTCACTGGTGGAGGTGCTCACAGCCTCTTGCATTGTCAGCTTCCTGGTTTGGACCAGTCTCCCCCATGGTTAGGAGAATGCCCGAGCCTGAGCTGAGAGCACAGCACGCAGTCCAGTGGGCAAAGCTGCTGCTGATTGATCAGGTGGAATGGAGCAGAGTTGGCTAGGGTCTTGGGCAGCCATGTAACGCACTAAGGTCTGTTGGTGGCCAGCACTCTCTGGAATGCATTAGGGGGCAATCAGACTTAACCAAAAGAGGTTCTAGTACACCCAAGCTAACCCAGGTGTCTCTGTATTTCACCCTTCAGGAGAAGTACATCAGGAGCATAGAGCCTGGTGACCTATCTGTATGCATCATGGCTTATAGAGAATGGAGACGAAGGAGAAGAGAGTGACAGAGGCACCTGGGCAGAGGGAGGAGCAGTACCCTCAGGAAGAAGGGGCAGCTGGGTCACATGCCACTGAAGAGTCACAGAAAGCCATTCCCCATAGGCACCTAGCTAGACCCAGGGCCTGTAGACGCCACCTTTCATCCCTGCAGATGACCAAGAACCAGTGTTGCCGAAGACTGTGCATTCCAGTGAAATGGTCGATCACATCTGTCACCTACTGCAGGATTTGCTGCCAGGGGACATGGAGGACATCCACTGCCAGTGACTGTGAAAGTGATAGCCGCTCTCAATTTTTACACCAATGGCTCCTTTCAGAGCTTCACAGGTGATCTCTGTGGGATCACACAAGCCTCCACCTACAAATACATCCATGAGGTCACAGATGCCATCTTCGCAAAGGCACACAAATTTGTGCATTTTGCCTGGGATCAGGTAAGCCAGTATGCAAGATTGCCTGTGGCTGATGATACCCATGTGGCAGCCTCAGACTGCAGCAGAGCCAAAGTATAACAAGGCTCATGCTGCAACTCACAACTTGGTGGAGCAAACCATTGGGATGCTGAAGATGAGGTGCCTGGACCGGTCTGGTGTAGCCCCACATTATAGTCCACAGAGGGTGTCACACATCATTGTTGCCTGCTGCACCCTTTACAACCTGGTGCTGCAATGGGGAGAGGAGCTGGCTGAGGAGGAGATGGAGGAGCTAAACATCTCCTCTGATGAGGAGGATGTCAATGGAGATTAGGGTGAGGAGGACCCCGAAGGCAAGGATGATGGCGATGAGGCCATCACACTGGACAGACAAGGCAGGCACACTTGGGAAGGCCGTTATAGCTGCTAGACTTGTGGAGGATGATGACAACATGCAGTGAGGAGACACCACAGATCCTCACATTGCATTTGTGAATGTTTGACTCCAGTCTGGCTTATGGCAGCGCACATACCCTCTGTGATTAGGCCCCTGTCATAGAGACGGAGCTTGTGAAACAATAAATGCACCTGATCCTTTGTCCATCTTCAGCACTTGACCCCTTCAGGTGCACAGTGTCACTGGTCACAGATGCTGAAGAGATGGGGACCAGCCCACCTTAAAGGTGCTGAGAGCACCCAGAAAGAATGATAGAACTCTGTGATGCCTGCCCACGACATTCTGGTAGCAATGGCCAGCACCATCGAGCTGCAGGCATCACTAATGTGTCCAGGGAGTGTGAAGCTGGATCACCACTTTGGTCTGAAGGCTGCACGAAGCACAGGGAAGAGGCTCTGGACTGAAACACCTGCCTTTATCTTGTGCAGGAATCAAGGTTTCACATCTGAGTGATGTGAACACTCCTCATGATAACAAGGAGCCATAGGCAAGGAGATATTCTTGGGAGTTTATTTACAATAGTGAACATTATGTATAACTGATTAACACCATTGCCCATGCTGTGCAACTACACCTTCTTAGCTTTCCTAATCCTGTTGCTACATCTTGGTTCTCCCCTGATATTCACAGCAGAGGTGGAGGCAGCCTGCTTATTGCAACACCCTCTCTGTGATGACCTGGATCCTCTGGAGGGGCGAGACCTGGTGGGCCCCAGCCTGCTTTCAGGGTCCTGCAGTGTGGCTGTGGCATTGTTGTAGGGTGGCCGAGTTGTACTATTAATGATGGAGTTGATTGGCAGACACTTCTTGGGTGGAAACATCTTGGGTGGAAATATACTTTTTATCAGCTTTGGTCACAGCAACTCTCAGTTTCTATGATGTAATGGTGCACCAAAAGGCAAATATGTTGAAATATGACTTCCTTATTTCCTGGAGCAATTATAAGAACAATCCTCATTTGCCTTAAGAATAAAGTGAATAAATCCAATTCTATGTATAAAAATGATGGAGATTAAAATAAGGTGTTCTCATTATCTTCTCCAATTCACCAGTTATGCTTATGCCTTGTGTTGTAATGGTGGCCGAGTTGCTACTATTGATAGAGTTGATCCGCGGCCACTTCTTGGGTGGAAACATTAAGTTTATTTACAATATATTCAGCAGCAACTCCATGTGTGCTTTCAACTCGAACTCTATCTCTACACTGACTGCTGAGGTAGCCTGCGCTACTCTCCAAATGATTACTACAGATCATGTGATCCCTCCTAACAGGTATTATTCTTAAAGGTACATCACACACTAAATAAAACCATAATTACTACATTCCACCCCTTTTAACTCAGCTATACACATTATATTTACAAGTATATATTTTTCAAGACAACATAATATTCACCCTGGGTAAGGAATTTACAAGTTCAGTCTTTCAGGTGGTTTCCTGGTACATATGGAACGTCACAGCTCCACAACTTCAGATTCTTTGTCAGGAGCCTCCTTTTCCAGAGTTGCCTGAACATCAGATGCTTCAGTGGGCACTTGCAGTTCTGTATCCTCAACTCTTACAGTAACATCAGACATGTCTGAACTGGGTTGAGTAACCTCACCATGGAAACGCACCCTAGTCATGATCACTGGTGGAACCAACTCTTGATGATTTGTCTTTCTCTTCCTTAAATGGTCCACATGTTTATGGATGGTCCAGCCTTCCTTCTCCACGTGGTAAGATAGGGGACCAGTCACCAGATTTGTTTCACCCTCTAACCACTTTGGTCCTTCCCTGAAGTTTTTCACGTATATCGGCTCTCCCACGGTAAATTTCCTCTCACGACTTTGCCAGTCATTCGAGGTTTCTGGCTTCCCTGACTCCTTTCCACCTTCTCCTCTAAATTCTACATTATTAAGCTCAATCTCGTCCTGAGACGGCGTTTCAACAATAACTCCGCAGGTGTAACACCTGTTGTTGTGTGAGGAATAGTGCTATAATAAAAAAGCTAGCTTGATTGCCAAGGAATCAATCACCAGTTAGCTTCTTCATGCCTGCCTTGAATGTTTGAACCACCCTTTTAGCCAGTCAATTTGAGGAAGGGTGTTATGGTGTTATTTTCACATGAATGATACCGTTGATTCTGATAAACCATTGAAGCTCAGCACTCATAAATGCCGTGCCATTATCGGAAACGACTTTATCTGGTAGTCCGTGAATGGCAAAACTCTGAAGTAGTTTCTCAATTGTAGTGGCTGACGTTGGTGACTTCACCTCATATATGTTCAACCATTTTGAATGGGCATTGACAATGAGCAGAAATATTGTTCCCAGGAAAGGTCCAACGTAGTCAATGTGTAACCGCACCCAGGGTCTACCTGGGCACTCCCCTGGGTGTAACGGAGCTGTCACTGGCAACTTTTGCAATTGCTGACATTGCACACAGTGCTTTACTAAACTCTCTATTTCACCATCCATCCCAGGCCACCATAGACAACTGTGTGCTATGGTCTTCATTCGGGAAATCCGTGAATGGGCACTGTGTAGTTAAATTAAAAGTGAATCCCTTCCCTTTGCAGGAACTATCACTCGTGCTCCCCAAAATAAGATGCCATACTGGCTGGTTATTTCATGTCTGCTATTGAAACACAGTTTCATTTCATCAGATTTGGGCTCCTGAGACCAACCATGTGGCATGTGTTCTTGCTCTTGAGATAGGGCTAGGTCCTGATTTATCCAGTCTATGATCTGTTGAGCACATATCAGCAAGGAATCTAAGAGATTTGACAGAAAAACAAGTTCCTGTGGAACTGGGACATGCTCATCATTTTCTTGTAAAGGCAAACGACTAAGGGCATCAGCGTTTGCGATTTGATTGCCAGGCCTATGTACAAATTGTATTTGTATTTTTTTATTCTTTCATGGGATGTGGGCATTGCTGGCTAAGCCAGCATTTAGTGCCCATCCTTAATTGCCCTTGTTCAAGAGGGAAGTTAAGAGTCAACCACATTGCTGTGGGTTGGGAGTCACATGTAGGCCAGACCAGGTAAGGACAGTTGCCAGAATTAAGGCCCATCATTATATTTTTGCTGAGGCTATGGGTGGTATAGCCTTTTCCTCAGTAAACAAACCTAATAATGGTTTATGGTCTGAAATGATTATAAACTAGAAGCCGTGTATGTACAGGTGAAATTTCTTGACACCAAAAATGGTGGACAGGCCTTTTTCTATCTGAGAGTATCCATTTTCTGCTGTGGTGAACGTCCTTGATACGTAACCTATTGGCCGTTCTGTGTTGTCGTCCATCCGATGAGATAGCACTGCTCCCACTCCATAGGGAGATGCGTCACACGTCAGTACTAATTCTTTCGTTTAGTTATTATGCACTAATAGATTGGATGAGTGCATCAATTGTTTCATCTTCATGAAAGCTTCTTTCTGGGGTGCCTCCCAAGATCAACATTGGTTCTTTTTGAGTAGAGAATTCAGGGGAGCCAGCACTGTAGACAAATTAGGTAAGAACTGCCCATAATAGTTGATCACTCCTTGGAATGATTTGAGTTCTGAGGCATTCTTTGGTGCAGGTACCTCTCTTATGCCTCTCACTTTCTCCTCAACCAGCTGGAGGCCCTGTGAATCTACCCGGTGACCCAAATAGATTATCTCCCTTGCTGGGGACGTGCGCTTTTCTTTTTTTAAACACGTTCCAGCTTGCAAGAAACATTTTAAGACTTCATCTAAGTTTGCCAAATGCTCTTTTTCTGTTAATACTGTCACCAATACATCATCTAAATAGACTACAACTTGAGGCAGTCCCTCCAGTAAGCTTTCCATTGTTCTCTGAAAGATGGCACAAGCTGCAAAGACACCGAAAGGCAATTGTGTATATTGGTACAACCCTTTGTAGGTATTAATTGTGACAAATTCCTGGGAGGCATTATCCAATTCTAATTGTGAAAAGCATGACTCATGTCAAACTTTGTGTACGTTGTTCCTCCTTAGAGCTTGGCATACAGATCTTCAATTTTTGGAAAGGGGTACCTATTCAATTTGGCTACTTTGTTAACCGTCCGTTTGTAGTCTCCACAAATTCGAATGCTTTGGTCGGGCTTAAGGGCGGGGACTATGGACACTGCCCATTCTGAGAATGGCACAGGCTGTATAACACCCAGTTTCTCGAAGATAAAAGCAAAAAACTGCGGATGCTGGAAATCCAAAACAAAAATAAAAACAAAAATACCTGGAAAAACTCAGCAGGTCTGACAGCATCTGTGGAGAGGAACACAGTTAACATTTCGAGTCTGTATGACTCTTCAACAGAACTAAGGAAAAATAGAAAAGAGGTGAACTATAAGCTGGTTTAAGGGGGGATGGGACAAGTAGAGCTGGATAGAGGGACAGATAGAGCTAGATAGAGGGCCAGTGATAGGTGGAGATAGCCAAAAGATGTCATAGACAAAAGGACAAAGAGGTGTTGATGGTGGTGATATTAGCTAAGAAATGTGCTAATGGTGATAATAAGGGTAGAAAGCAGGACGAGCTAGTAACAGATAGCCCTAGTGGGGATGGGGTGGGGGGAAGGGATCAAAATAGGCTAAAAGGTAGAGATAAAACAATGGATGGAAATACATTTAAAAATAATGGAAATAGGTGGGAAAAGAAAAATATATATAAATTATTGGAAAAAGGGGGATCGGAAAGGGGGTGGGGATGGAGGTGAAAGTTCATGATCTAAAATTGTTGAACTCAATATTCAGTCCGGAAGGCTGTAAAGTGCCTAATCGGAAGATAAGGTGCTGTTCCACCAGTTTGCGTTGAGCTTCACTGGAACATTGCAGCAGGCCAAGGATGGACATGTGGGCATGAGAGCAGGGTGGTGTGTTGAAATGGCAAGCAACAGGGAGGTCTGGGTCATGCTTCCAGACAGACCGAAGGTGTTCCACAAAGCGGTCACCCAGTCTGCGTTTGGTCTCTCCAATGTAGAGGAAACCGCATTGGGAGCAGTGAATGCAGTAGACTAAATTGAGGGAAGCGCAAGTGAAATGCTGCCCCTTTACTTCCCCCCTCCTCACCGTCCAAGGGCCCAAATACGTCTTACAAGTGAAGCAGCATTTCGATGGAGCTGGGCTTGAAGGTCAGTCCGCCCTCCTGCCGGAATCAGGTTGGTAGGCAATTCTGAGGGGAGTTGGGAGACTGGGGTGGACATGGCAGGGGGAAGGGGAAACACAGGAAAGGTCATACTCTGGGGCGGTTCCAATTGGCATCCCCTCTTGCCTGGCCACCAGTCCGCAAGCTTTCAATGGGCTGGCTGGACACATGGTGCCAGTCTCCATTGCTAGGGCAAGATTGCAATAAATGGTCATTTAAGGGCCTCAATCAGCCACAGGTGAGTGGCCTACTGACGCCTCTCCTGCAGCTACTAAAATTGCATTGAGAGCAGGTAGGCAGCTGGAATGGCGCTCCTGGACTGATGCTCAATTTTATTCCCCCACCCACCCCCACATGCCATCCCATATCCGGGGTTGGGAGCGGGGGCCCTAAATTTCCAGTCTCTGTGATGGCAGTATTGCAGGAAGTCGTCAGCCTTGTTTCTTAAGCAATCCAGTGACCTGCTTGATAAGGCCACAAATCTGACTGTAGCATTGAGCATAGAGGAATCGAGCCAATTGTGCAGGAGATAGTTGATATCCCAAACAGCTAGCCTCTCACCTACTATGTAGACGTAAAGATCCAAGGGATGAAGTAGCTATGAAAGTAGGAACAGACCTGTATGATGTGCTGTGATGATCGCATGCCAGTTGCACAATAATAATTTGGAACCTCTTGTAAGCCATGAAAACATGGTGTTGTCTGAAGGAGCCTACCATTGTTATTGGTGCAGTCCTGGACTTGGGGAATTCTACAATTTGTACAGGCCCCAGAACTTTCATCTGTTACATCTAACTGTCCACAGGGAATGAGATGAAGATATTTCTCCTACCACACTTGACATGACCTACAGCCTGACTGATGTTACCGATATCCATTGAAAGGAGCAGACACAGTGATTTTAATTGTGATAGGCAATACAACCTACCTGCAGCAGTTAAGTAAAGGTCTTGGCGCTGGAGGTGAGATGACTCTAAAAGCTTCTTTTGAGGAGTTGCTTGCAAACTGGGGTCTGCGTACTCCTGGGAGTCCACTGGGACTTTCCATGGGGTCTGTGAAACAGGGCTGGCCTTACAGGTAGGTGATGTGGGCAACTGGCCCTAATCAAGATGAAGTGAGTGAGCCGCAGTCCAAGGTGTGCCCTGCTTTCCTTAGGGACCTGCTCTCTCTATGTTGCTTCTATCCCTGTGCTCCTGTTCTCTTCATGCTTCTGCTCTCTCCATGATCCTGCTCTCTCAAAGACCTTTCTATCTGTCTCTCTTGGCTGCTGCTCTCTCCAGGCTCCAGCTCTCTCTGGGCTGTTTTCTCCATGCTGCTACTCTTTCCGAGCTTCTCCTATGTCTGGGCTTCTGTCAAGGAAAACCAAACACTGCAGTGAGAAGCAGGTGCCCCATCTGCCTGATATTTATAAGTAAATCCCTGTATTCTAGAAGCATTCTTAAAACACTCTTTAAATGCTGTACTTTCATATTATGAGTATCGGTCATGAACTTCCTCGGAGTGGCAATCAGCATCGGATTGCCACTCCGTCCCCACTTTTTACCTTATTTATTTTTCCAGCCTGTCTTGCCTGACCTGCCCACTCAAGCTGGGCAAGATCCAGGCAGTGCAGCACATCCTCCGGGGCTAGCATCTAACTGTAGGACTGTCAAAGGGAAGAAAGCCACGCCCCCATTTCTACGGCACTAGCTGCCGTAAGACAGGTAAAGTTTAAAGGCCCCTGACAGGCCAGGGAGGAGTTAAGTCTCTAAGGTAAATGGAAAGAGTTTGGAGGTTGGGAGAGGGGTTGGAGATCGGGTGGGGGGTGGGGGGGGGTGGTGTCAGAGGTCAGGGGCTGGGGGTCAGGGGAGTTTGGAGATTGCGGAGAACTCAAGTTGGGGAAGGTCGGAGGTCACGGGGTGCGAGGAGGGGTGTCGGAGCTGGGGGGCATTGGAGGCCAGGGCTTGGAGCTTGGGTGTTCGTGGGTGGGGGCATCATAGTGGGGAAGGTCAGTGGACAAGGGGTGGAGGGGGAATGCTGGGTTTCGGAGGTCAGCGGGATCGGAGGTCAGGGAGGTCGGAAGTGGGGGAGTCAGAGGTGGAGGGATCGGGAGGTAGGGGCCAGTCGGGGCGAGGTAGGGATTCAAAGGTTGGAGGGGCTCGGGCCTCGGGTTTTGTTGGGTTGGGCCAGGTCAGGTAGTGTTGGGCTGGGTCAGGTCAGGCCGGCGGTGGGGGGTGGGGGGCAGTGTGCGGTTGGTGGTAGAGGGGAGAGTTGGCCCTGGCAGGGGTGGGTCCCTGTGGGATTTGTAGCCCATTGGGGGTGGGGGGGAACCACATGGAAGTGGTAGTCAGGAGGGGTTGGGGAAAACCCCTGGGGGTTTGGGGGTGGGGGAGTTCCACTGGGGGGAGTAGGCGAGAGTGTGGGGAGAGTTACCTCGATCTGTACAATAGTTACCCAGAAGTTAGAAGTGTTTTTAATCCAATTGGTGTAACCCAGTCTGAACCATTGGAAGTTTGCAATTTAAATTGCATTTTTAAATGGTCCCCAGTGCAGGACAATTGCCCTGGGGAAGTTTGCACTTCTGGGAAATTGCCATGCAAACCTTACCAGGCAACTTCTAAAGGGGATTCCCCAGTGCATCTTTGGAGTATCCTCCCAATACGATGCTGGGGAGCTCGGAAATTATGGCCTGTTATTGGGAGGGTGTAGGTGGGTCTGTGATTACTAATCCATTTGAAAGGGGGGTTAAAAAGTTTAAGAATCATGGCACGTGAGAAATGAAACTTTCTTGTGCATTACTCCTCAGAGAAGTGCAAATATGCTTTACTGAGTCTCTAACCTATTTAGAGGGTAATAATTCCTATGAACACACACACACACTCCTCTTATTTGGTCTCCTTCCAGATCAGACCTCTTTTCCCTTTCTCTTGGGAAAATGCTGGAATCTATTATTAAGAGAGTCTTAAGAATGTACTTAGAAAATCGTAGAATGATCGGACAGAGTCAACATAGTTTTAAGAAAAATAAATCATGTTTGACAGATTTTTTAGCTTTTGAGGATGTAACTGGAAGTGTAGATAAAGGGGAACCACTAGTTGTAGTATACCTGGATTCCCAAAAGGATAAGGTGCCACACAAAAGGTCATATAATTGGGGGTGATACATATTAGGATGGATAGGATTGGTTAAATGACAGGAAACAGAGAGAAAGGATTAACAGAGCATGTTCAAGTTGGCAGTCTGTAACTAGTGATGCGCTGTAAAGGTCAATTCTGGGACCTCAGCTATTTACAGTCTGTATTGATGACTTAGATAAAGAGACAGGGAGTAATGTGTCTAATCTTGCTGTTGATACAAAGCTAGGTGGGAATGTACGTTGTGAGGTGGACACAGAGGGGCTACAAAGAGATAAAGGCTGGAATTTTCCAGTCCCACTGATGTCAATGGACTTTTGCTGTGCTTGCTGCGTCAGCAGTGGGGTGGAAAATCCCACCATAGACAGGACAAGTGAACAGGCAACAATGTGGCAGATGGAGCAAAATATGGGAAACTGCGAGGTTATTCACTTTTCTAGTAAGAATAGAAAGGTATGAAACTTTTAAACATTGATATTCAGGGGAACTTGGGTGTACTCCTACAAGAAACACAGAAAGTTAGTGTGCAGGTGCAGCAAGAAATTAGAAAGGCAAATGGCACATTGGCCTTTTTACAATGACAGGGATTGCCGTACAAGAACAAGGATGTCTTGTTACAATTGTACAGGGTTTGGTAAGACCACATTTAGAGTACTATGCAGTTTTGGTCTTATTGTTTAAGGAAGGGCATGCTTGAATTGGAAGCAGTATTGCAAAAGTTCATTATTTTGCTTCATGGGATGGGAAGGTTGTATTATGATGTGAGGCTGATTAAATTGGGCCTCTACTCTCAAGTTTAGAAGAACGAGAAGTAAGATTCTGAAGGAGTTTGACAGGTTTGACACTGGGAGGCTGTTTCCTCTGCCTGAGGAATCTGAAGTACTGGGACACTGTTATAGAGTTGACCTTCAGACAACTTTTCTTAGTGGAAACATTTAATTTTACTTACAAGGCAGCAGCAGCAACTACACGTGTGCCTCAAACTCCATAACTAAAGAAGAACTCTCCTCTGTAGAGGGACCCCGGGCTGCTAACACATTGGTTTATACAGATCATGTGCCCTTACGTCATAGGATTATTCTTAAAGCTACAGTCCAACATTTCCCAAAACTATAATTACTACAGATACAGATGGACTGATCATTTAGGACTGGGGTGAGGAGAAATTTCTTCACTCAAAGGGTTGTGGATCTTTAAAATTCTCTACCAAGAGAGTTGTAGATTCTCAATCGTTGAGTATATTCAGGACTGAGATGGACAGATTTTTGGTCTTTTGTGGAATCAAGGGTTTTGGGGAGTGGGCAGGAAAGTGGCATTGAGGCCAAAGATCAACATGATTACATTGAATGGTTGAGCAGGCTGAAGAGGCAGGATTATCTACTCCGACTCCTATTTCTTATGCTCTTATGGCTGCTTCTGCTCCTCCTCCTCTTGCCACTGGAGGTTCTGAGGCTGACCTGCCCCATGAAGAGCTAAGTACATGTAGATTGTCCAGTAGTGCCTACAAGAACTTTGCAGTAGGTTGAGGTTGTGCTTGAGGCACTCAGTTTTCACCCCGCTCCCTGCAACTCCACACACTCCACACACTGCCTCAACTCTCCTTGGCTAGTAGGAAAGCAATAGGCTGCCTTTCTAATTTTAAACTGGCAGCATGGTACAGGTGCAGGACATCCATCACAATGGTTTGGCACAGGATCAGAGTGATGGGCTTTAGTTCCACCCTGCTACACACCTGTAATCTTGCCTATGATATCTTACGACTAGTATTATGGTCGTATCAGTCTTGCTAAGTACAGGGCACATTATTAGAATCTATATATTATGTATTTTTTATGGAAGTCTGTGCACAACTGTTGACAGTAATCATTTTCCGGGATAAGTTATTAGTCTTGTTTCTTCACCAGATTGAATTATCACTCACCTGGGTTGTGAAAATCACTTTCACTTGAACAGAATAAGCAATAGTTATTAAGTCTGCAAATAAAGGAAACCACACCTGGGGATCATAATTCAAAATTTTATTTACCATAAACTGGAGTATTGAAAGAGCTCACAAACTGAGCTCAGTCGATAGCACCATTCAAACAGAAAACACCGTCATTTCTGACAATGTATTTTGGGTCTCCCTCCCTTATATTTGAAACATTAGTTTCTGTTATTATTATTTTTATTTCCATTAAAGTTATTTCTTCAGTGTGATCAGTCTGGTCAATAAGAAATTGCCATGTTGCAGTACAATTAAAATATTGATTTTTTTCCCTTCCTCTACCTTCCTATATCTTTGTTCAAAGAATCCAATCCAATCCTCAACAGACTATTACAAGCCCAGTGCTGTGCATTCTATTAAATTGATTTTACCGAATAAGAATTGTTTCTTTTGGCATAGCTCTTTTGGTTCTGACCTTGTACCCAAGTGCAAGTGCAACAATATGCAAGGGACTAAATTCTCCCAGTAAGCACTGATATTATGGTGTCAGTGTACCTGCACCACATAGACTGCAGCAGTTCAAGAAGGCAGCTTAAACACCTGGGCCAGAATATTGCCGTTGGTGTGCAGGAGCGGACCCGACACACCAATGCGCAAAAAGACGCAAGATGATGTCGGGCATGTGTCCCAACGCCATCATGTGCCATTTCGATCTTTCGTTCGGCGGGTGCGGGCCAGAGGTGGCTACCGCCCACTGAACTGTCAACGGCCTAATAAGCCCACTGAGAAAGTACTTAACCCTATTAACAACACTGCCCATCCAACCTTAAGGTTGGCAGGCAGGCGAAGAGCCCAAGCGGCCCTAGCATTTTCCAGGAAACTCCATCCATGGGCGGGATGAGGTTTCCTGAAGGTTTAATAAAATTAATTAATTAATTTTGCTAAATTGACAAACACATCCCAGCTCAACTGACACTGTCACATGAGTGGACATGCCTGAATAATTTTTCTTTTTATTTATTAAAAAGTTTCATTATGTACTTCATCTCCCTGAGGCAGCCCTGTGCCTCGGAGATTGCTGCGCTCTTCCTTGTGCATGTGCAAATGATTGGAGGCCCCAACTCTCCCTTGTCCCCCCACCTGCACATGTAGAGCTGAGTGCTCCAGAACGTGCATTATGTTGGGTGGGCCTTAATTGGCCTGTCCATGTAAAACGACGGTGTGCAGCCGATGGTGGGCGGCAATCAGCTCCGCACCCGCCCCTGCTGGCTCCTGCCCAGCCCACACAACATAGGTAAGATGCAACCCCCGGTCAAGGACAATAAGGATGAACAATAAATATTGGCCTTGTCAGTGACACCTATGTCGCAAGAACAGAAAAAAAATGTGCCTGCAATGTTGCACTTGTGTCACAAAGTGAGAAAATGTTGGGCCTAAATCTTTGCCTGCTTATCATGACCAGGTGAGAATGGGTGAACCAGCTTCCCTCTACTCAACCTCCCCTTAGTTGGTCACAACAAAGGTTTAAGTATCTTTTTCAGGAGAATATGCCTTTTCAGAATCAGAATGCACAGATAACTGTTTAAGCTGTGAGCAACAAGGAGCCAATCAAACAAGGTTTTCTTGAGTCAAAGAAAGACCAAATTTATTAACCCCTCAACCCAAGAAAATAATAAAAACATGACGTCAGACAATCGACCCTCATGTAGTCCTGCAGCTCCACACACACACACACACATACACACACACACATATACACGTACACACATAGATATCAGAAAAAAAGGGAGTTAGAGCCCAAATGAAAGAAGGTAAAAGCATATATGGTTAAGTGCCTTTTGATTGTTCTTGAGACGTAGATTTTAAATGATGCAGCTGATTTAGGATAGCTGTTTTCTTGGATGCAGTCAGATGCTGAAGATGTTGAAGTTATTATGAGATCTCAGTTTGTTGGTAGATTTCTGGTATAGTTGGCTTCTCAAAACAGGCGATATGCTTATTCCAAGAGAGAGAGGGGGAGTGAGCAAGCAGCCTTCAGCTTGTTTCCTCTGCTGAAAGCTTTCCGGACACCACCACCTGTGTCACTTGTAATGTCTATCTAGTGACTGGTAGCCCTTGTCTTGAAATACTTCATCCATTGTGTATTTCCAAGAGATTTTGGGTGGATCTGTCCTTGGTAGCCATTGTTTCAATATCAAATAATTTGCATTTTTCTTGTCTCTTCCTTAGACTGTTGTGAGTTGCAATGGTGTTTGGATTATAGGAAATGTCTTTCTCTTCACACTCCCCAGAGTTAATTGGTTTCTCACTTTCATATTGGAACATGGCCTTGCATCTTTAAGCAGTTTGCTCCGTCTTGATTCAAATTTCAAAAGATCCAGTCAGTTAAGCATTTAAAATCCATGTTTTCAAAATGAAAGGGCATAGCCTCGTAACAGTGGTCAATAAGAATTTGTTGGATTTAGGCACTACTGTTGCTCCTGGAAGGTAATGTGCATGTATCAGTGGATGTTCCTGTTCAACAAAAGGCAGTTTAATGTGTCAGTGTATATTGAGTACTATATCATTGGTTTTATTCTATCTGGCAGTGTCCCTGGTAACTCACTGAATAAAAGCAATTGCTTTCCAGCAACATCAGATCATTCCCAGATTGTAGAATGAAACAAAGTAAATCAAAATAATTGATAACTCATATCGTTACAAGGGATACAGTTTTTAGGGGCCTTTACCTTCAATGGATTTTGTATGGTATAGCTAATGTTGATTTTCTACTAGTTCAGAGTCAGTATGAAGCCAACAGATGTATGCAATGAAACAGAGGCTGCTCAATGTCATTTCACAAGTTAAATGAGCAACTTTATTTCAAAAATCAACTTCAAGTTGAGTATTAGCATATTAGAAATACCTTTGTTGTTTTGACAATGAAATTCATAATCACTCTAAATATACAAATAACAGAGTTGATAACTGAATCACCAAGAACCCATTCTATTCCCTGGAACATAGTCAAACTCTTTGGGATTTCATGTGGCACAATAATCTTTGCACCAGAAGCAAAGTTACTCAGTAGCATTCATGTCAAATGTCTCACATCTGTAATGAATGCCAGCATATTGAAATGTCACTCGCTAGGTCCTTGCTCCTTTATACATACAATTAGTATCATCCATTCCATGAATTCTGGATTATTCTGTCAGCAGAATCTGAAGTCTGAAGTAACCAATTAACATTGAGCACTCTTGAAGAAGAGGGCTGCGCACAATGCCAAGGCATGTCAGGCCACTAGGGGAGGATGTGCCAACATTTGGGATTTAATAGCACACAAAGCAGAACCAATGGCGATAATTGACTTTTACACTGCTCTGGTATTTAGGACTGGAGACTGGGGGTATAGCTTTTGGCTACCAAGGCAGGTAGCTCGAATTTGAAAATTTCCTGTCTCACTGGACCCACCTCAGTTAAAAAGTGCTCCGCATCATGAGATTTTCACTTGGGGCCATGGGGTGTTGGGAGTTCAGGGTGGGATGGAGTATGGAGTGTGGGCAGGGGATGGGTGGAGGGAGGACTGTGCAGGCAAACCTGGGCCTGCTGACCCCAGAAGCAAATGCTAGCAGTACACGGGGGCAGGTGAGTGCCGAGGTGGGCTGGTTTGAAGGCCCACTTCAGTTCTCTGGGACTTGGTCCCAGTTAATTTAGAAAATTTTAGGTCCTCTAATGCTTACCCTTCACCCTTACCCCCACCCCTTTCCACTTTCTATGGCACCCCCTACCCTCCATGTCAACTCAATGCCAGCTCACCCAGTATCCACTATGGGCACACCTCAGGAACTATGTAGAGATGAAAAAAAATTCTAAAATTCTAATACAACTCTCACTATACAGACTTGCCAGTGTAAAGCAACTCCCCATCCATTAAAGCATCACAGCTTTCAAACCTTGTTGAGTGAAAGTCTGTTATAAAAACAAACAAACTTTTGTTTATACCCTAATCCTTTGATAGCCTCTTTAAGCTGTCAATCAAACTGTGAACTCCAGAGACCCTGCTGGGATAATTGTAGCTTTTGAAACTCAGTCAAGCATTCATAATGAATAGACCATAGGGAAATGTTAACAAATAATTCTATTGAAACTACTCCAACAGATGTTACATCAGCTAGCCTGTTAATCAAATCAGTCCAGTAGAGTTTTTTTAAACAATTACTAACAGCTGTAGCCAGTTTCTCTTTACATTTCAAAGAGTGGGGAATTTGAGACTCCCCATGCAGGTTAATACTTTTGCAACAGTTAAAATGGAGTCTTCTTTAACTCAACACAAAGTTCAAATGAGCCTACTGAGCTTGAGTTTCCACCTGTGTGATTCAGCACCCCCACCACCCTCCCCCCCCACCCCCACCACCGCTCTCCCCATTGCCCTTCCCTGGCAAAAATCCAGATCCCGCCCACTATTTTTAATGGTCTGGGGAATCTCCTGACACTGTGAAAATACAGCCCTGGGTGACACTGTGTCCTCATGAAAACATATAGCTTTATTATTTCCATGCACTTTTCAATCTTTTCACCAGCTACCATTTTCTTCATTTGTGTGGCTGTTTGAGATAGAATGCTGCTCAAACAAACCAAAGTTTGCAGTACTGCTTTGTGTTATCTAAGGCCACAAACCAGAATACAGCTGAAAAGATTACTGAAACACTAGACCTTGCAGCCCCTTTTACAAGTGGCAATACTGGTGACACTTACTCACACTATCATTCACCCACTGCTTTGCTTTCAACAGGAAAGAAACACTAACACAGTGAGAGAATGCAGATAGTGCAGGTGTGAAATTGGCATGAGGCAAGCCAAGGAAGCCAATAACTGGAGATGTGCAAGGAGATGGGGCAGTATTTCCAAAGGGCTAAGTATATTTTCATTGACTATTTCAAGGATTTTCTGATTCCATGAAATCTGTTCCCCAGCTGATCATTGGCAATCAGAATCCTGTTCCTAGTACCAATGGAGTGGCTGGTAAGAGGATGCCTCAGTGGCTGCATCCCCTTATGGAGATTACACAGAGGAACACACCATCATCTCCTTTCAGAAGCATTGTCTTTGCAGGACCAGGCTGCCAAGGGCTTGTGCACCCTAATCAATGTTCCTTCTGAACTGTGTGGCTGTGCTGCCACACAAGAATCCCTGTGCAGGCTGCACACAAATTGTCCCTCTTACATCACATAAGAACATTAAAAGGGGATGTGCACTTAAATAAATGGCACAATAAAAAATTAGAAGGAACATTGTGAAAAAAGGGCCATCTACTTCTCACTTCATTCATAATAAATTACAATCTATTTCTCAGGCTATGATGGCACACAGACTAAGTGTTAGAATAGAATATAGGGAATCTTGCATGTTCACAAGGAGTTTGTACCTTGGCAGAACCAAGTATTGCTTTTGTTGTTGTAATAAATCACCGGAATATTTGATATAGAGACTGTTTGAGGTTTTTTCTTTGCCTTGACAATGGGAGCAGATAATGTGCTGACGTTGAAGCTCAGGATTAGGATGTGATGGCTCATTGTGGGAAGCAAAGGATTGATTTGGAACAAAGAGAGGTTAGTGAGAGGAAGCAGCTGAACTGAAACTTCCAAATCATAGTATTCTATTCATCTGTGAAGGTATGCCAAATGGGTCTGTCTATAAACTACCTAGTAGTTAGTGCCATTATTCCTATTCTTCATGGACTGGATCGTCCAAAGTTTAAGAAGACAATGAACCTGAAAATCCAATGGGCCCACTCTGCCTTGCTGGGCCTCTACCTTGGTCTGACAACCCCAACAGAATGTTGAATGGTGGATGTTCTACCAGCAGGCTGTAGAAATGTTTTCGTTGGCACAGCTGAGTAGTATGATCCCTATTATTATAAATGTATGAGGCTACTGCATGAGAATGTAAGAAAATCAGAAATATGAGTAGGAGTAGACCATTTGGCATCTCGAGCCTGCTCCACCACTCAATATGATCATGGGTGACCTGACTGTAGCCTTAACTCTATTTTCCCCCATAACCTATGACTCCCTTGTAGGTCAAAAATATGTCTAACTCAGCCTTAAGTATACTCAATAACCCAGCGTCTCCTCCTCTCTAGGGTAGAGAATTCCAAAGATTAATGACTGTCTGAGACAATAAATTCCTCTTCATCCCCCTTAAATAAGAGGGACCCCTCATTTCAAAATGGTGCCTCTTATTTTTAGACTCTCCCATAAGGGGAAACATCCTCTTAGCATCTCCCCTGTCAACCCCCTCATAATCTTATGTTTCAATAGTCTCATTCTTGTAAACTCCAATGAATATAGGCCTAACCTGCTCAACCTTTCCTCATAAGACAGTCCCTTCATCCCAGGAATCAACCTAGTGAACCTTGTCTGAACTGCAAGTGGGAACCTCAGCTACAGCTTTGAGATGGACCGAGGGCAGGAAAAGAGCAGTAATTTGCAACTTAGGGCAGGATTTTCCAGTCAGTGAGTGGGGGCGGGGCCTGCTCGCCGACATGTCAAATGACAGGGGGATACGTCGGGCGTGCGTCCTGACATCACCCCGCGTCATTTAGACTTTCAGTCTGGCGGGCATACAGCCAAATTGGCTGCACGCCCGCCAAACTGTCAATGGCCTTTTAAGGCCATTAAAAAACTAATTAACTTGATTGATGGACCTGCCCCTCTAACCTTATGGGTGGGATGAGGTTTCATGAGGGCTTTTAAATGTTTATCAAATGTTTAAATAAAAGTTAAGGACACGTCCGAACTCAGTGTCACGTGAGGGGACATGTCAGGGAAATCTTTTTATTACCTTTCTGTCAACTTTTGAATCAGAGCCGATCTCCCTGAGGCAGCACTTTGCCTCAGGGAGATTTTTATGCTGTTTTGTGCACATGCATGAAAGAGCGCTCTCCCGGCTGAGGGAATCCCCCCCCGTCTGCACAGAGAGCGCATAGTGCTTCCTGGTGGATGTCATGTTGGGCGGGCCTCAATTGGCCCGCCCACATAAAATGGCGACGCCCCCCCCCCCCCCAAAATCCGGGAGTGCCGATCAGAAGGCCGGCCCCGTCGCCCACTCCTGCACTTCCCCCCCACCAACAAGGTGAAAATGTTCTCCTTAGAATTTAACTTCTGTAATGTCCAATTTCCACTGAGTGAAAATTCTTCAAAAAGACTTTCTGCTGTGCCCTAATCCCTTTCTAATGTATAATATCCTCTTTGATGGCATAGTTACCAAAACACATGTAATGCTTTATTTATATATTATTCAAAGTCAGTACCAGAACAATGCTTCCAGGACTGTACACTCACATTACATTTTCTTTATTAATTGCCACCTAATAGGGCCACTGTCATTCATCCACTTCCTTGCTCTCACTCTCACTTTCAAAGGCAACTGCATAAGTGGCCTTAAATGCTTTTTCTGCTTCAGAATTGTCAAAGTAAAATCATCTAGTTTTCACTCCTATGTATTACCTCAATTTATCCACATTAAGTGCCACCTGCCAATCCTTATTTCAAGAGCTGAATTTCACCAAAGCCCTTTCAACAATATCTAATTGTATTATGCATTTTCACTTCCCACATATTTTGGGTAGAATTTTCTCCCCGTCTGGGTGGTTGTGCGGGAGCGAGCACAGGCATGTACGCAGCCAATCACCGCCTGCGATAGGCTGGGCACTGCCATTTTACATGGATGGGCCAATCAGGGTGACTCGGAAGTGCTGAGCGCTCTCTGTGCGGACGGGGGGGTGGAGTTGACTGAGTCAGGACCTGTGCTCTCCCGTGCACACGTGCGAAAGAGCACAGAAATCTCCCTGAGACACAGAGCTGCCTCAGGGAGATTAGTTTAAGTTTAAAAAATTTTAATAAAGGAAAATAAAATTAGGACATGTCCCCTCATGTGAAACTGTCGCATGAGCTGGGACATGTCTATAAATTTTATTTAAAAATTTTTCAAACCGTTAAAAACCTTCATGAAACCTCATCCCGCCTGTGGAAGAGGTTCCATGAAAAATGTGAAGGCCTTCTGGGCTCTTTGCTTGCCCGCCAACCTTAAGGTTGAACGGGCAGCTCTGTTTATTGTCTTAATTCATAGTTAACTAGCCTTTATAAGCCTTTGACAATTTGGCGGGTGCACAGCTGAGATGCACCCCCGCCGAATTGAAAATCTGAATGTCGTGCGGTGATGTCGGGACGCACGCCCGACGTCACCAAGCATCATTTTATGCCTCAGCGAGCAGGCCCCTGCTTGCCGAGCTGAAGATTCTGCCCTTTGTCTCATGAACAAATTTAGCAGTGGATGGAATTTCCCCTTATTATGAGTGCACCAGGGGTGGATGGGAGGGGTGAAAATATTCAACCTCTCCTTCTTAGCCATTTATAAAAATGATGAAAATGACCATCATGTGCAGAAATCCATCAGTCACTAATCTATCACCTGAGAAATGCCTGACCAAAGCTATTTATTTAATGGTTGCTTAACAATTTTGTGCTTCATTTTCAGTATTTCTCTCATTCTATTAGTTTATACATTGACTATCAATCTGTTGGGAGATAATGAATCAAATATTATCTGCATGGACTGGGATAGTGTCATCCATTAAACTAGCATTGCACACAAAGATCTCTGAGAGCCTGTTTAAAAATCCATATTGACTTCTGTTAACCAATTTTAACTTTCATAGATACCACTGAAGGTAATCCTTTTATGTAATATTCAATTATTTTTGCTAACTCCACATGGCAGCAGGTTCAAAAATTCCAATCTTCCTTGGCCTATCAATTTTTAAATTCTAGCTCACCCACTGCGGCACCGAACCATAAATTAACATTAAAGCAATAAAGCAAATAAAACATGAAAAAATAGCTTTATTATTGTAATATTAACCACATTTTCCAGGATCTGTACCCCTGGTGCACTGAATCGGCTTTGGGCAAGTGAATAATGTTCAAACTGAACAGGTTGGAATTGAAAGAAACACTCCCAATTTTCTCTCATTAGTTTACATAGGTAAAGTCACGTGGGTTCCTTTATAGTTGTGCATTTGGACCTTCCAGATTTTACTCAAACACACTATGCCCGTGCAATCCAGTGAGTCTGGACACAACCCCTAAAAAATCTCCACTTTTAGCTCTCAAGTACAAAAACAAATCCCAATATCATAATTTGATGTAAAAATATTTGTGCAGTTGTGCTCTCCATGTGGTTCTTATTTTGTCCTTTTCTCTTTAGCCAATTTTAATGTTTCTGCTTTTACTAACACATTGCACATATAAAATAAAAGCAAAATATGGCAGCTGCTGGAAATTTGAAATAAAAACAGAAAGTGCTGGAAAATCTCAGCAGGTCTGGCAGCATTTGTGGAGAGAGAAAGGGAGTTAACATTTCGAGTCCAATATGACCCTCCTTTGGAACTAAGGGAGATCGAAAAGTGATGTGATTCTAACTGTTTGTTTGCTAACTGTTTAAAATTAAAGCTTTTAGCTTTTCTTCTGATTTCTTGCTCCCACTATCCATCTTCGAGACGGAAGCAAATTTGAAAAAGGAAGGCAACATTTCCTCTTTTGGGCTTGGGTATAAAGGATCGCTTAGTCACATGGAGAAAACCGGTGTGGAGAGAATCGAATGCGCAGAATAGAACCCGCCTGATTTCATTGGCCCGCCCGGCATGAAGTGCACACTATAGTGCTGCCTGTGTGTGGGGGGGATGGAGGAAGCATGGCGAGAGCTCATATTCATGCATGCACCTGGTACGTGCTGGAAAAGCTTCCTGAGGCACAGAGCTGAAATGTTAAAATAAGGATTTTTAAAATATTAAAAAACATGTCCCCTCATGTGACTCTGTCAATCATAAGGTTGGATGGGCAGTGAAAAATTTAATTCAATTACAATTTTAATGGCCTTAATAGACCTTTTAGTTGTCAGCGGGTGTGCTGCGAACTTCCACCAACTCAGCGAAAAATCCTACCCATTGTGTTGTTACTGATGTTATGCACAGACTTGACACTGATAGTGCTCACCTCCACCTCTTCACCATTTTGCTCAGCTGCATACAGGCTTTTGTGTTACATATTCCGAGCTTGACAGAAAATCATGGATGTGCCAGAATTTACTCCAAGTGAGCATCCAGAAAACCAAAGCCGTAGTTTTAGTGATCTATACCATTGCCTCTGAATCCACTTTCGCTTCCTTGGTGTTGTCTTTGGGACATCAAGCCCTATATACCAAGACCACTTAATCTTTGCAACATTGTTCACATTCACTCTGTACATCACTGACACAAAGGCCCAGATCTTTCATTCTCTGATTTAAATCGAACACTTTGGAAGGTTCCGAGTCAGTTAGCAGAATAGTTACCCAGGAAAGGTTAAAAGGATTAAAACCACTTCTGACCCCTGGGTAACTATGGCACTGACCCCTGCTCCTCCCCACCCCCCCACCCACTGGACCCACCCTCCAACGTCCTCAACCTGACCTTCCAATACCCCCCACAACACAACTATCACCCGACCGCGCACCCCCCAACCACCAACCTGGCTATCGCTCCGCCCCCTGACCACCCAACCCCACTAACCCTTGACTAGCCCTCCCCACCCCCAAGAGTACCACACCACACCCCCAACACCTTCAACACCTTCCACATACTCCACATGTCCGATTACCCTCCCACACCC
This sequence comes from Carcharodon carcharias, assembly GCF_017639515.1. Lineage (NCBI taxonomy): Eukaryota > Metazoa > Chordata > Chondrichthyes > Lamniformes > Lamnidae > Carcharodon > Carcharodon carcharias. The sequence continues at coordinate 51,725,092 of NC_054486.1, forward strand.
CCACTCCCCAATACCCCCAACCATCTCCACATACCCTGACTGCCCCCGCCTCCCTGACCACTCCCCACATCCCCTGACTAATCCCATCACTTCCAGCCACCCTCCCACCAATGCACCCCCCAACTATCCCCTATGCCCCCACCGACCGACTATCTTCATTTCCCCCACCCCCCGATCATCCTCCCAATTCCAAAATAATCCCCCCTGCCCAAACCCAGCCTATGCCCTTACCTGCATTATGGCAGCTGGTGCCATAAGAAGGGAGTGTGGCTTCACACCCCTTGACACTGTTGCACTGCACAGAAGGACCTTCTGGAGCAGCTATGCTGCACATTTATCAGCAGGCCCAGGTCAGAAATCCGGGTGAGAAATTTGCAGCTCCAGTCTTGGGTAGGTAAAAAAGAGTGGACTGGCAATCCAACAGTGATTGCCATTCCACAGAAGATTCAGCCCAAAATATCTTGTCCAAACTTAAACCATCTCTACAGTTGATTTCTCCAAATTCTCTTTACTAACCTTCCACCCTGCTGTCTGCATAAATTATAAAGAGTACAAAGTCTGTAAAGTTGTCCTGATCTCTTGCTGTGACTTTAGGAGAAGATAAGCAGAAACCCTGAAGAAATGACAGGAAATCTGTTAATGCTGTTCCTCATGGGGGTCCATTCTCTTTCTGATGTAAATCTTTTAAAAGTCTTCCATGCACACTTTAACCATTAATCCAGTGTACCCATCATCTCCACCTTGCTGGCACTGACCCCCTGTAGTGTTTGGAGGTATCCAGTTTGAAAGGGAGAAGAGCGGGTCTAAGATTAATATCTAAGGCTGCTAATTTGTTCCATTATTAAGAAAAGGAGGAAGGGATAGACTAGGAAATTATAGGCCAGTCAGTTTAACCTTGGCAGTGGGGAAGTTATTAGAAAGAATTCTGAGGGACAGAATATATCTATATTTGGAGAGACATGGATTAATCAGGGATAGTCAACATGGATTTGTTAGGGGAAGGTTGCGTTTGACAAATTTGATCGAATTTTTTGAGGAGGTAACCAGGAGTGTTGATGAGGGTAAAGCATTTGATATGGTCGACATGGGCTTTAGCAAGGCTTTTGATAAGGTCCCTCATGGCAGGCCAGTCAAGAAAGTAAGAGCCCATGGGATCCAAGGCAAAGTGATGCATTGGATCCAAAATTGGCTGAGAGGCAGGAAGCATAGGGTGAGGGTAGAGGGATGTTTCTGTGACTGGAAGTCTGTTTCTAGTGGGTTTCCACAGGGCTTGGCGCTGGGGCCCTTGCTGTTTGTAGTGTACATAAATGATTTGGACTTAAATGTAGGGGATATGATCAAGAAGTTCGCGGGTGACATGAAAATTGCTATGGTGGTAAATAGTGAGGAGGATAGCTGTAAACTGCAGAAGGATATCAATGGATTGGTCAGGTGGGCAGAGCAGTGGTAAATGGAATTCAACCCGGAAAAGTGTGAGGTAATGCACATGGGGAGGTCTAACAAGGTAAGGGATTACACTGTGAATTTCAGACTCTGGAAAGTACTAAGGATCAGAGGGACCTTGGTGTGCACACCCATAGATCCCTGAAGGTAGCAGGGCAGGTAGATAAGGTGATTAAGAAAGTATATGGGATGCTTGCCTTTATTGGCCAAGGCATAGAATACAAGAACAAGGAGGTTATACTGGAATTGTATAAAATGCTGTTTAGGCCACAACTAGGGTACTGCGTGCAGTTCTGGTCACTAGTTCATAGGAATGTAACTGCACTGGAGAGGGTGCAGAGAAGATTTACCAGAATGCTGCCTGGGCTGAAGGTTCTGAGCTATGAGGAAAGATTGGATAGGTGGAGTTGTTTACCTTGGGGGCAATGAAGGTTGAGAGAGGTCCTGATAGAAGTGTATAAGATTATGAGGAGCATACATAGGGTGGATAGGAAGGCACACTTTCTATTAGTAGAGGGGTCAATACCAGGGTGCATAGATTTAGGGTAAGAGGTAGAAGGCTAAGACGGGAGTTGAGGAGAATTATTTTCACCCAGAGGGTGGTGAGAGTCTGGAACTCACTGCCTGAAAGGGTGGTTGAGTCAGAAATTCTCATAACATTTAAGAAGTATTTAGATATTCACTTGCATTGCCATAGCCTCCAGGCCAAGGGCCAAGTGCTGGAAAATGGGATTAGTGTAGTCAGGTCTTTATTGACCAACATGGACACGATGGGCCGAATGGCCTCGTTCTGTGCTGTAAATGTCTATGGGCAGAATTTTCCCATTGGCATGTGGGGGTGGGCCCTGCACGTCCGTGTATAAAATGACATGCGGTGACCTGACATCACCACGCGCCATCGCCATATTTTGTTGGGCACGATGATATCTGCTAAGTGCCCGCTATTAGTTAACATGCCACTTAAGGCCCTTGACTCACCAATCAAAGCTGATTTTTCGGCGCCCGTGCAATCTTTGGGTCAGCGCACGGGCACAACAGACAGGCGAGTAGGACACATTTATATTAACCTCATCCTTGCGCGGGATAAGAGGGCTCACTAGGGTCCTGAGTGTGCTCTCTCAAGTATTGATTTTTCAAAGTTATTAAAACTTGCCTGTGTGATCTGCAATGCTTCAAAACACATACCAGCTGCTTTGTCTGGACTCGTAACCCTCGGGTCAGCACTCTGCAGTGAGGAATCTTTTTTGGGCCTGCAGGTTTCTGGAAGCCTTCCCATAGCCTGGGAATGGGAGCTGAACTCTCCACTGGAGGCACCTCCTCTGAGGAGGAAGGAAGGGCTAGAAGAGGGAGGAGGCCAGGAGTGCACATTCAGCCTCCAGGGTAGCCACCTTTGGAAGGACAGGTGCAGGCACAAGGGGTGCAGGGCCAAGAGGTAGTCCCAGGCGGAAGGGGCTGCAGAAGATACCACTATCCTGCTGCCAGGATATACAGGTGGCAAAGCAGCTACCTGAATATGTCTGAGGTATAGTGCCGAAGGAGGCTCCATCTCTCAAGGGAGACCAGTCAACTATATCTGTCAGGTGATTGGGCCTGAGATCTCCCCTAACTGTGTGGGTGGATGCCCTATGCCAGTGGCTCTGAAGGTCACAGCTGCCCTCAACCTCTATGCCTCTGGATCCTTCCAGGGCTCGGTGGGTGATCTTTGCAGTGTCTCCCTATCAGCTGTCCACACTTGTGTCAAGCAGGTTACAGATGCTCTGTTCAGACGTGCATTGACCTTCATCCACTTCCGCTGCGACCAGGCAAGTCAGGCACAGAGAGCCAAAGGCTTCGCTGCCATTGCTGGCTTCCCCCAAGTCCAGGGTGCTATAGACTGTACACGTGTGGCCATCAAGGCACCAGCAGGTGAGCCCGGTGCCTTCGTCAACAGGAAGGGCTTCCACTCCATGAACGTGCAGATAGTGTGCGACAACAGGATACTGATTCTACAAGTCTGTGCAATGTACCCAAGCAGCTCCCACGACGCCTACATCCTCAGACACTCCCAGGTGCCTGGGCTCTTCAGTGCTCCAGTCCAGCTTGATGGATGCCTGCTGGGTGACAAGGGCTATCCCCTCAGAAGGTAGCTCATGATGCCTCTCTGCCATCCAAGAATAGTAGCTGAGCAGCGGTACAATAGGAGCCATGGCACCACAAGGGCTATGGTGGAGAGAGCCATCGGTCTTCACAAGATGCGCTTCTGATGTCTGGACCGTTCAGGTGGCGCACTCCAGTACTCCCAGATCGTGTCTCGGTGATAGTGGTTGCATGCTGCGCTCTCCAAAATCTTGCGCTAGAAAGGGGGGAAGCAGTGTTGATGAATACGTCAACACAGTGGCTGCAGCTACACATGATGAGTCCAGCAGTGAATCCGAGGATGAGGAGACACAGGGAAACGCTGAGGGGGTAGACACTAACCTGGGCATACTGCAGGAAGGCAGGGACACCTGGGAGGCTTTAATCCAATGAACCTTCAGCCCACACCACAGATGGACCTCCAGGACAAGCCTGGGCAGTAGGCTCCGTACTTGATACCGATGTCCAAATTTTCCAGGTTAGGAACAGTAACTAAGGGCCTTGTTAATAAAGCTGAATGTTCCACAAAGCACTCCTAACATTTTTGGAAAGGATACACATGCAGAAGAGGCACCCTCAGCCATGGTCACATGTCTGAATTTAATATTACAGGCAAAGAACCTTAATGAAACAAAATGAAAAAGGTGTTCCAATTTAAAGCAAATCATAAAGACCCCATCTCAGGCCAACACAAAAGCACCAATGAGAAACCCATGGTATGCTTAAGGTGCCTTTTGTTTACATTTCCAGGTGCTACATCTTGGTGCTGCCCCATCGCTGGGAGTGGCATCTGAGCCAGCCTGCTGACTCTGCTGTCCTGTTGGCCTCGAAGACCTTGGCGGTTGTCCTCTGGCCCGTGGAGCCTGTGCTGGCCCCGCCTGGGAGGGAGCTGCCAGTTCCACAGCTGCCATGTCCCTAATTGTTGCAGCCTCACCGAATGCTACAGTCACTGGGATAGGGGTGGAGGAGCTGCCGCCCTCATCCAGAGCACCCTGAGAGGAACCTGCAGAGACGACAGGCAGCCGTTGAGCCGACATGAGGTCACTTTGGACCTCCCTGTTCACCATGGATGGATGGGCACCAAGCTTGAAAACTTGCTGCCCACACCATCTCCCACACTGGCACTGACCAGCTGAGGTCAATGCTGATGTGAGGGCTTGCTGGTCAGAGCACATCCCCAGGAAGCCCTGATGCGTCTCCTGCAGGAGGCTCTCCATGAGAGTCGCCACTCTCTCCATGGAGAATGCATGGCACTCACACATGTGGCTCATTGCTTCAGCGATCATCTACGTAGACTCCTCCACCATGGAGACCAAGCCAAGCACAGCCTCATGTATCTCCCCCAGATGCTCCCGCACACCTGGCTGCATTTCCTGCCCCTGCTGCGTAGCAGACAACGCCAGAGGCACATCTTCTGGCTCCGACTGAGCACATGCCTGGTCCCCTGAAGTGCACTCACTTCTGTGTCTCAGGACACTAACTGATGTTCTAACTCCCACTGAGGTGCTACTTTCTGCGCTGGTGCCTGTCTGGCAGAGATGATGTGACGCTGGTGAGACTTCAGGGCCCTCGGGTGTGAGAGTGGGCATCTGCTACTCCTCCTCCTGGCCCTGCTCTGCTGATGTTGAAAGGAAGAACGAGGACAATGGATCAGTTAATGTGGAGACAATGTCAAAATGTATCCCAGTCCCCCGGATCATTATGCACTCACCCTTCCATAAGCAATGGTCAAGTCATGTAGCAAAATTAAATCGATTAACATTCAGCACTGCTATGGCTGTTGGGAGAACAACGCTGACCTCACTGCTGGGCGTACAAACTTGGCTGTGGCACCCCAACCTCACCGACACCAGTAGACCTGGGTGCATGGCGCCTCTCAAATCCAGGGCCTCTTGGTCAAGCCAGCTGAGAGTGGTGAGCTGTGCCTGGCCGTCGCCAGCCCTCACACACTCTGCCGTGTTATGAACATTCTTCTCTTGAAAATGAGAGAAGAGCATTGATTAGGGCAAATTGTACACGGACTCTCTTCGCACACGGCTCATCCCAACCAGAGTGGGACATATCAGGGCCCCAGTTCCTCCTCACCCTGCTGTTGCTGAACACTCACACAAAGGTGCTAGACCTGTTCCCCAGCCCCCACCCCACCCCCTTGGCCACATGCTGCTTACATCACATTAGGCACAACATGGTATATCCTTCCATAGCAAAGAGGCGCAAGCACATGGAGCACAGAGGGCAGCAGATGATTTGTTGCCGCGCCACCTTGAAGCTCCCCTCTCAGCATGTCATCACCCTGACTTGGACATGTCCTGCAGTTCAAGCACAGCACCTAGGTGCAGCTCCTCCAGGTTACCCCCAAAACACTCATGAGGGTCTCAGTGTAACACATGCTGCAGGTGCAGAACACATCTCTTCACTACCCTCTCAGACTGACCTTGGCATGGGCAATATCTGCTGGCCCACCCAGCGAAGGACACATGCCATCAATGATTCAGTGCAGTCACTACATTCAGATTTGGGGAGGGGTTGGAGGGCAGCAGAGGGGAAAGCTGACCTGCTGGGTTAAGTGACCAATGCCAACATTGTCCCCACCCTTCCAAAGCGCAACAAGCCATTGAAGCACTAGTGACACTGGATCCAGGTGTGCCGCACCACGTCGTGGGAGCTCACCACCTCCTCCAACTCTTCCCAGGACTGTTTCATCATGTGGGGAGGACTCCTCCTACGGTCCTGGGGAACCAGCACCTCCTGCTGTGCTGCCACTTCCTCGAGGAGGGCAGCAAGGCAGTCATCAGAAAAATGAGGGGCACACTGGCCCTCGCCCTACCCTTTGGCCTGGCCTGCCCCGGTGGCCTACCTTCCAAACTTGCAGAACATCCATTGCCCCTCTGCAGAGCCCTTCACCCAGCCCTTGTGAGCAGTCTTTACGAGTCTACCAGGCCTTGCTTTATACAGGCCGCCGGGACGCCATTGGAACCGACGGGCTGAGCGCACCTGCTGCTGCCCACCCACTCCCGCTAGGCACAGAAGTCGTGAAGTACGCTGGACGGGCCTTAATTGGTCCGCCCGCGTAAAATTGTGGTGTGGGCCCGATTGTGATCAGCGATTGGGTCTGCATCTGCCCACGCCCGCTCCCACTCTGCCCCCCCCTCCCCCCCCCACCCCCCGCCATCCAGAAAATTCTGCCCTATGAGTCTATGGGCAGAATTTTGCCCTTGATGGGTGGGTGGGCTCCACTGGCTTGGCGGTGGGCGGGCAGCCGATTGCCGCCGCTGAAACAGGCCCCACCGCCATTTTAAGTGGGAGGGCCAATTAAGGCCCGCTCAGCGGGACACCCAGCAGGAAACCCTATGTGCTTCCTGTGCGGGCGGGGGGAGATTCCCCAACTGTCAGAGTGCACTCTTTCGCACATGCGCATGAAAGAGTGCACATCTCCCTGAGACGAAGTGCTCAGTCTTGAACATACCCAATGATTAAGTCTCCATAACCCTCTCAGACAGAGAATTCCTAGATTCACCACCCTCCGCGTGAAGAAATTCCTCCTCATCTCAGTCCTAAATGACCAACCCTTTATTCTGAGACTGTGTGCCCTAATTCTGAACCCCACCCCAGCCAGGGGGAAACATCCTGCCTCTACCTTATTGAGACGAAGTGCTGTCTCAGGGAGATCACTGACGGTGTTATAAATATCAAAAATAGAAGAATAAAAAAATTATTAACAAGTCCCCCTTATGTGACAATGTCACACGAGATGGGACATGTTTCTAAATATGACTAAAACTTTATTAAACTTTTGAAAAACATACATGAAACCTCATCCCGCCAGTGGACGAGGTTTCATGTATTATCAGAAGCCCGCTGGGGCTCCTGGCCTGCCCACCAGCCTTAAGGTTGGACAGGCAGGGCCTTTAATTGGCTTAATTACCCTGTCAATGGCCTCAATTGGCCATTGACAGGTCGGTGGGCGGACAGATGATTGTGCTGTCCGCCCGCCTTCCTGAATATTTAAATGGGGCGGGATGATGTCGGTGGTTCCCCCGACATCATCCCGCATCATTTTTGCATTGGCAAGCAGGCCCCGCCCCCAGCTCGCCAACCGAAAAATTCAAGCCTCTGAGTCTGTGTTAAACTTAAGTAAGGGCAACTACATGGGGATGAAAGCTGAAGTGAACCGGGAAACTAGGCTAGAGGATAAATCAATAGAGAAGCACTGGCAGACAGTTAAAGGGATATTTCAGAGTATTCAGAATAAGTACATTCTTACTATAAAGAAAAGTTCTAAAGGGAGGACCCACCATTCAGCGTTAACTAAAGATGTCAAACTTAAGGAAAAAGCATACAACTCTGCAAAGATGAGTGGCAGGACAGATGATTGGACAGAATTGCTAGCTCTGTTGGGGAGTATTTAAACTAGTGTGGCAGTGGGATGGGATCCCAGAAGTAGGATCAGATAGGTCAGATTCAGATCAGAAAAATGGAAGTAGAACATTAACTAGGGACATTGTGATAGACATGGAGCCACAGGAGAAGCAAAAGTTACAAAGTGTCCAGCAAGGGAAATTGACAGGGTTAAACTGTTTATACTTCAATGCAAGGAGTATTACAAACAAGGTAGAAGAGTTAAGGGCACAGGTAGACACATGGCAGCAGGTGCTATTGCTATAATGGAGACCTGGCTAAAGGAGGGACAAAACTAGCAGCTTAATATCCCTGGTTATAGAGTCTTCAGACACGATAGAGTAGGAAATAAAAAAGGAGGGGGTGGGGGTTGCACTAATGGTTAAAGAATCAATTCAAGTTGTGAGATATACTAAATGGGTCAGCAAACGAGGCTTTATGGATTGAGCTTAGAAATAAAAAAGGGGCAATCACACTACTGGGAGTGTACAACAGACCCCCAAATAGTGAAAGGGAGCTAGAAGAACAAATATGTCGGCAAATTTCTGCTTGTAAGAACAAGAGGGCAATAATAGTAGGAGACTTTAACTATCCTAATATCAACTGGGATTCAAACAATATAAGGGGCACTGAGGGAGAAAAATTCAAGCAGTGTGTTCAGGAAAATTTTTTCAACCAATTAGTGACAAACCCAATGACAGGAGATGCAATTCTAGACCTAGTCTTGGGGAACAAAGAAGGGCAAGTGGGTGAAGTGACAGTTGGAGACCATATCGGGGACAGTGATCACAATTCAGTTAGATTTAGCATTACCATGGAAAAGGACAGAGATAAGGCAGGAGTAAAAGTCTTGAACTGGGGGAACGCAAATTTTGCAGAAATGAGAAGGGACTTGGCTGAGGTGGACTGGACAGCACTGCTGGAGTATAAAACAGTGGAAAACCAGTGGAAGCACTAAAAAGCGAGATCCTAATTGTACAAAGTAGACATGTCCCCTACAAAATAAGAGTGGTACTGCCAAATCTAGACCCCCCCTGGTTGTCTAGAAGAATACAGGGGAAGATCAAACAGAAAAAGAAAGCGTACAATAGGCACAAAGAGCTAAGCCCTGCAGATAGCCTAGACGAATATAGCAAGTGCAGGGACGAAGTAAAAAAGAAAATAAGGAAATCAAAGAGAAGGCATGAAAAAAAGATTAGCAAGTAAAGTTAAAGATAACCCAAAGATGTTTTACCAATACATTAATGCTAAAAGGTTAGTTAAGGAAAAAGTGGGACCTATCAGAGATGAAGATGGAAACTTGTGTGTAGATGCAGAGGCTGTGGGAAGGGTTTTGAATGAATATTTTGTCTCCGTGTTCACAAAGGAAAGGGAGGATGTAGATAAAGTAGTCCAGGAGGAACACTGCGAGATATTGGACAGGATAGTCATAAAGAGAGAGGAAGTACTCGAAGGGTTGAAATCCTTGAAAGTTGTTAAGTTACCAGGGCCAGATGGATTGTTTCCGAAGCTGCTGAAGGAAGTCAGGGAGGAGATAGCTTATGCTCTGAGGATGATTTTCCAATCTTCACTAGATACAGGGGAGGTACCGGAGGACTGGAGAAATGCAAACGTAATTCCATTGTTTAAAAAGGGATCAAAGGAAATGCCAAACAATTATAGGCCATTTAGTCTTTTATCGGTGATGAGCAAATTAGTAGAATCAATCCTGAGAGATAGGATTAACTGTCATGTGGAAAGGCATGGACCAGTCAGGGATGATCAGCATGGATTTGTTAAAGAAAGGTCTTGGCTCACAAATTCAATTGAATTCTTTGAGGAATTGACAAGAAGGGTTGATGAAGGTAGTGCAGTGGATGCTGTGTGCATGGATTTTAGCAAGGCATTTGACAAGGTCCCACATGGTAGATTGGTCAGGAAAGTAAAAGCACATGGGATTCAGGGTAATGTGGCAAACTGGATAAAAGGTTGGCTTTGTAACAGGAAACAAAGTGTAATGGTCGATGGATGCCCTTGCGAATGGAAAAATGTCTCAAGTGGTATTCCACAGGGCTCGGTGTTGGGACCCTTGCTGTTTGTGTTATACATTAACGATTTGGATGTGAATGTGGGGGGCACGATTGGGAAATTTGCAGATGACACAAAGATCGGCCAAGTAGTGGAAAGTGTAGAGGATAGCCATAATCTCCAAAACGATATAGATGGGTTGGTGGAGTGGGCGGTAAAGTGGCAGATGGATTTTAACATAGAGAGGTGTGAGGTCAGACATTTAGGGAGGTCAAACAGTTACAGGGATTACACAATAAATGGGAATATACTAAGAGGGGTAGATGAATTGAGAGATCTTGGTGTACAAGTACACAGATCCCTGAAGGCAGCAGTTCAAGTAGACAAGGTTGTAAAGAAGGTATGTGGAATGCTCTCCTTTATTGGCAAAGGTATATAATATAAAAGTAAGGATATAATGTTGGAATTGTATAAAACACTGGTGAGGCCACAACTGGAGTATTGTGTGCAGTTCTGGTCACCACAATGCAGGAAGGACGTAATAGCTCTGGAGAGAGTGCAGAGGAGGTTTACAAGAATGTTGCCAGGGTTAGAAAAGTGTAGCTATGAGGAGAGATTGAATAGGTTGGGGTAATATTCCTTAGAACAAAGAAGGCTGAGAGGTGGCTTGATTGAGGTGTATAAAATTATGAGGGGAATAGATAGAATGGACAGGATAAAATTGTTTCCCTTGCTGCAGAATTCTAGAATCAGGGGACATAGATTCAAGATAAGTGGCAGAAGGTGTAGGGGGGACATGAGGAAGAATATTTTTATGCAGAGGGTAGTGGGTGTCTGGAACTCACTGTCCAAGTTGGTGTAGAGGCAGAAACCCTAAACTCTTATAAGAAGTACCTGGATCTGCACATTAAGTGCTGTAAGCTGCAGTGCTATGGGCCAGGTGCAGGAAGGTGGGATTAGAAAGGGCACCTGGGTGTCCTCGGGCTGGCATGGACAAAATGGGCTGATTGGCCTCCTTCAGTGCTGTAACTTTTCTATGGTTCTATGGATATAAAGAACGGCAGAGAATGACTAAAAGGCTAATCAGGAGAAAGAAGTTAGAGTACGAGAGGAAGCTAGCTAGAAATGTATAAATGGATAGCAAGAGTTTCTACAGATATTTAAAAAGGAAAAGAGCAAGTAAAGTTAGTGTTGGTCCTCTGGATAGTGGCAGTTGGGAGTTAATAGTAGATAATAAGGAAATGAACAAATATTTTGCAACTATGTTCACTATAAAGGATTCAAAAATTATTCCAGTAATACCTGACAATCAAGAGGTGAACAGGAGAAAGGAACCTGGTGAAATTGAAATCACTCGGGAAATGGTACTGAGCAATTTGATGGAGCTGCAGGCTGGAAGTCTCCGCGACCCGATGGATTACGTCCTAGGGTCTTAGAAAAAGTGGCTAATGAGGTATTCGATGCTCTGGTGTTAATTTTCCAAAATTTGTTAGATTCTGGAAAGGTTTCATCAGAATGCAAAGTAACAAATATAACCCCTCCATTCAAGAAGAGAGGGAGGCAGAAAACAGGAAAAAATAGAAAAATAGGCCAGTTAACTTGACGTCTGTCATGGGTAAGTTATTGGAATTGATCATTAAGGAGGTTATAGCTGGGCACTTAGAAGAGCTCAAGGCAATGGGAAAGAGTCAGCATGGTTTTGTGAAAGGAAAATCATGTGCAACCAATTTATTGTAGTTTTTTGAAGGATTAACATGCACATTGGATAAAGGGGAGCCTATAAACGTACTATACTTGGATTTCCAGAAGGCATTTGACAAGGTACCACATCGAAGACCATTATGGAAAATAAAAGCGCATGGTGTAGGGGCTAACATATTAACATGGATAGAAGATTGGCTGGCTGGCAGAATGCAGAGAGTATGCATCAATGGGTCTTTTTCTGATTGGCAGTATGTGACAGGTGGAGTCCCACAGGGGTCTGTCCTGGGATCTGAACTTTTTACAATTACATCACTGACTTAGATGAGGGAGTGAAGACATGGTAGCTAAATTTGTAGATGATACAAAGATAGGTTGGAAAGTATGTTGGGAAGCGGTCATGGGGAGGTTGCAGATGGATATAAATAGGTTGAGTGAATGGGCAAAGGTTTGGCAAATGGAGTTTAATGTAGGAAAATGAGAAGCTGTTCACTTTGGCAGAAAGGGCAAAAAAACAGAGTATTACTTAAATGGAGAACAGCTGCATAATTCTGAGGTGCAGAGGGATCTTGGGGCAGAATCTTCTGTTCGGTATGTGGGGACGGGCCCTGCATGCCGACATGTAAAATGATACGCAGTGATGTCGCACGTGTGTCATTCCGACCTTCAGTTCGGTGGGCATGCACCAGAGTCAGCTGTGCGCCCGCCGAACTGTCAAAGGCCTATTAAGGCCATTTATTCATTAGTCAAACTGATTGTCTGGGCTGCCCGTCCAAACGTAAGGTTGGCGGGCAGGTGAAGATCCCAGACGGCCTTCGCATTTCTCATGAAACCTCATCCATAGGCAGGATGAGATTTCGTGAAGGCTTTATAAATTAAATAAAATTTTTTATTGAAATACATAAACATGTCCCAGCTCATGTGACACTGTCACATGAGGGCACATGTCTGAATAATTTTAATTTTTTTTTCATTTTTCATAATGAAATTAATCTCCCTGAGGCATGAAGCTGCCTCAGGGAGATTTCTGTGCTCATTCGCGCACATGCGTGAAAGAGAGCAGGCCTTGACTTTCTCTCCTCTCCCCGCCCACACAGGGCAGGCCTTAACTGGCCCACCCGCTCCTGCCCAGCCCGTACGACGGGGAGAAAATTCTCCCCTAGATGTTCTAGTACATGAGTCACAAAATGTTAGTGCGCAAGTACGGCAATTTATTAAGAAGGCTAATGGAATGCTATCCTTTATTAAGAGAGGGATTGAACATAAAAGTACGGATGTTAAGCTTCAGTTATACAGGGCATTGGTGAGACTGCACCTCGAATACTGTGTGCAGTTTGGTATTGAGGAAGGATGTAAATGCAGTGGAGGCAGGTGAAAGGAGGTTTACTAGATTGATACCTGGAGTGAGTGCGTTGTCTTATAAAGAAAGGTTGGACAGACTGGGCTTGTTTCCACTGGAGTTTAGAAGAGTGAGGGGTGATTTGACTGAAGGATACAAGATCTTGAACGGCCTTGATAAGGTGGATGTCGAAAGGATGTTTCCTCTCGTGGGTGAGTCAAGAACTAGGGGGGCACTGTTTTAAAATTAGAGGTCGCCCTTTTAGGTCAGAGATGAAGAGAATTTTTGCTCTCAGAGGATTGTGCGACTTTGGAATTCTTTGCTTCAGAAGGTGGTGGAGGTGGGGTCATTGAATATTTTTAAGGCAGGGGTAGATAGATTCTTGCTGGACAAGGGAATCAAAGGTTATTGGGGCTAGATGAGAATATGGAACTCGAAACACAAGAAGATCAGCCATCTTACTGAATGGTGGAGCAGGCTCAAGAGGTTGAATGGCCTACTCCTGTTTCTATTTCTTATGTTATGTTCTTATGTATAACCTTTCCTACTCCCTAGTAGTATTGTTCTGATGAATGAGACCCAAGAGAGGGTAATCACAGCGGGATGGAGTTTTCTAGCCGTGGCCCTGGTTCAATCACATGTTGCATCTAAAACAGATCTGTAATAAGGTTATCTGTTTCAAGTAAGATGCCTAACCAGTACATCAAATTTATTTCATTTGGCGACGAGGGTAAAATAGCTCCGATGCTGCACCTTACCTCGTGAATGTGAGTACATCAGTTCTTAAGGAAAGAAAGAAAACTATACTCACCAGTCATGCAACTCTTCAGCAGAATCAATCCTTGTGATGCGACTATGGAAGACTGGACCCAGCATGTAGAGTGCCTTGGTTTTTATTTCATGATGAACAAAATTACCGTGGAGGAGAAGCAGAAAGCAATCATTTTGAGTGTATGAGGTAGCAAGACATATAATCTCATCCACAGTCTGATAGCCCCGAACACACCCAATTCTAAATATTTTAATGAGTTGGTGGACCTGGTGAAGACACCTTTTCAGTAGAAGCCATCGGTAATAATGCAGAGATTTAAGCTTAATTCCAGAGTAAGGGAGAGTCCATTGCAACTTATAAAACAAAGTTGAAGTAGTTGACTGAGCACTGCAACTGCGGAGACACACTCGATGATATGCTGCAGGACCGAATAGTTTGTAGAGTTCACAACAACGCATTCAGCACCGTTTATTTGCAGAAGTCGACATTGATTTGAAGTGCCAAGGAAATAGTGCTAACCATGTCAAGTGCTGTGGGGGACTCACAAGCCTTACAGAATGTGCAACATGGTGCTATTCTTCAGCTGGGGCAGGAGCCGGGCCTGGTGAGAAAACCAGAGAGACAGCAGAGAAGCAGAAGACATTCTCTGCTGCTTGAAAAGCAAAAAGGCCTAGTGGAGGCATTTTAGAAGTGACTTCGAAGTTAATCTGTTACAGATGTGCGAGTGACCATGTACTGGAAACCTCAGATTTAAGGAGGCAGAATGCCATTACTGTCACAAAAAATGACATGTTATAAAGCTATGCAGGGCGAAATTGAGACAACCCATAAGGCAGCAGACCAAAATGATTGAAGTGCAAATATAACAGAGCCTGAAGCTGCCGATACTGATATCTATTCCCTGTACAAAGTCAAAGCAGTAAAAACTGAACCAATCACCATAACCCTTCAGGTGAATGGGAAGCCATTAGTGAAGGAACTAGACACAGGAACCTCAACCACAGTGGTGGGAGAGCCACATGTAAATACTTAAATGAAGGTGCCCAGCCACTGAATCTGGGGCAAACCATGGCTCAATTGAAGACATACACTAGAGAGTTAATACAGGTAAAGGGCGTTGCCACAGTACCTGTGTCCTATAGGCAACCGACAACCCAGCTTCCAGTGATCATATTGACAGGTGAAAGACATAGTCTTCTGGGCCATAATTGGTTACAAAAAATTAAGCTCAACTGGTCAGAAACATTTCAAGTGAGAACTGGAGGAATTCTTGAGCTGTTAAGGAAGCACGTTGGCATATTTCATGCTGAATCAGGAAAGATAAAAGGCTTACAAGCAAAAACATATGCAGTTTCGGAGGTGGCACCCCAGTTTTTTAAGACCAAACCTGTGCCTTAAGTTCTAAAGCAGAAGGTGGATGCAGAATTGTGCCACTTAGCGAAGCTAGGCCTCATCCAGCCAGTCCAATTTTCAGAATGGGCAGCGTCCATAGTCCCAGTGATAAAACCAAATCAAACTATTTGTATGTGTGGGGGTCTACAAATTAACTGTAAACAAGGCTGCTAAACTAGATAAATATCCTATCCCGAGGCTAGACAGCTTGTACACAAAGGCACCAGCAGGCAAATTCTACACCAAATTGGACAGGAGTCATGCTTACCAACAGCTAGAGCTGGAAAACATGTCTATAGGGTATGTAACCATCAACACGTACAAAGGTCTGTACCAATATATACGCCTACCCTTTGGAGTATCATCTGCATGTGCAATCTTCCAAAGGATAATGGAAAGTCTATTGCAAGGACTTCCCCGAGTAGCAGTGTACTTGGATGATGTCCTGATCACAGGATCAATGGAAGGCAAACATTTGGCTAACCTAGAAGAGACTTTAAGAAGATTTTTTGGAAGCTGGTGTATGATTAAAGTAAGAGGAACGTACAATCCAAGCACCAGAAGTCACTTACCTGGGTCACCGGGTCGATGTCATGGGTTTGCTTCCAGTAGAAGAGAAAGTTAGGGCAACCAAAGAGACACCCTTTCCTTCCACTGAACTCAAGGCCTTTTTTGAGCATGATAAATTATTATAGTCACAGCTTGCCAAACTTGTCAACAGTGTTAGTACCATTGCACTTGCTATTAAAAAAGTACCATCGTTGGTTGTAGAATTCACAACAAGAAGAAGCCTTTGTAAAAGTTAAGAAGCTATTACATTCATCATGTAAACTAGTACAGTATGACCCATCAAAAGAATTAATATTAACCTGTAATGCATCTCCTTAAGATGTAGGAGCTGTGTTATCACACAGGATGGAAGATGGCTCTGAAAGACCAATTGGCTATGTCTCCAGAACTCTCTCTGCAACTGAGAAGGGCTGTTCACAACTTAAAAAAGATTTATCGATGATATTCTGAGTGAAGAAATTCCACCAGTACCTGGATTGTTGACATTTCACCATTGTGTCAGACCATAAATCATTAATGGGCTTATTCAGTGAGGATAAAGCCATTCCGCCAATGGCCTCAGCAAGAATTCAGCGTTGGGCTTGCATATTATCTGCATATAAGTATATCTATCTGCACCGTCCTGGTGTGCATATTGCAAATGCAGATGCACTCAGTCATCTTCCATTACCAGATAGCATTGTACATGTTCCATTGCCATAAGAAGCTGTGCTTGTACTGAATTTCTTGGACTCTTCACCTGTGTGTGTGAATTGGGCAAGCAGAAATCCAATTTTGTCAAAAGTCCAAGACCTTGTATTGCAAGGGTGGTCAAATCCACCAGTGTCTGAAGATACCCCTAAAACAGAGTTAAGTTGTCAAGATAGAATCTTGTTGTGGGGTTCAAGAGTCTTGTCCCTTCACAAGGAAGAGAACCACTCATGACAGAGCTTCATATTGTGCATCCAGGCATTTTGAAGATGAAGATACTTCACGAAGCTATATCTGGTGGCCAGGCATAGACAGTGAAATTGAAAGCATGGACAAGCACTGCCTCCAGTGTCAGCAACAACAGAAGTTGCCTGTTTCAGTTCCACTGCATCCATTGGAGTGGCCTGGTCAACCCTGAGTTAGACTACATATTGATTATGTGGGACCATTCTTAGGTGCCATGTTTTTATTGTTCGTCGATGTACATTCTAAGTGGATGGATATGTATGAAGTTAGATCACTGGCATTGTGTGCAACTATTTAAAAGCCGTGCCAATGTTTTAGTATACATACTACCAGAAGTCATTGTTTTGGATAATGGTAGTCTTTACTAGTGCAGAATTTCAGAGATTCATGAGTTTAAGTAGAATTAAACATATTAAAACAGCACTATATCATCCCTCATCAAATGGGTTAGCTGAAAAAGCTGCACAAACTTTCAAATCAGGAATGAGGAGGTTATCCAAAGGTGCTTTAGAAACTAGACTTTCACGTTTTCTTCTCAACTATCGTAGGACTCCTCGTGCAACTATGGGTTCAACACTGTCTGAATTACTGATGAAACATTGCCTACATACAAGGTTAAGTCTGGGGTTTCCAAGCTTAGAGGGGAAGGTAGAGAAGAATCAGAGTATTCAAAAATTGAATCACAATAGTCATAGCAAAGCTTGAAGATTTACAGTGGGACATACAGTTTTCATGCAAAATTTTGGAAATGATCCTAGTTGGGTTCCTGGTATAATTGTCTCAGAAACTGGATCCGGATTATTCAAAAACATGTGGATCATCTAAGGAGTAGAGAGGCATTTCTACAACCAGTTATTCCATCTGTAATTGATGTTGAACCTTTAATCCTTGAGGTGACAGATCAACCTAGAATAGACATACCTGATGACTCTGTTGAATTGCCTAATCCTGAACTGCCACTTTCTAAGGATGTATCTGATGCTGCAGTTCCTGATCATGTCAATCCAGTGGTAGAATCTCAAGTGGCAGAGCTACACCGCTCTAACCAAATTAGAAAACCACCTCAGAAAATTAATCTTTAATCACATGACCTATTGTGGATTAAAGTATTCTTTGTAAATAGGAAACAAAACTGAAGGGAGAGGAAATATAGTGACTGAAGGTGTAACCTTTCCTACTGCCTGTTAAGGATCGCGTGATTGTTCTGACAAATGAGCCCTCGGTGTGAGTAACCCAGGGGGCGGAGTTCTCTAGTCATGGACCAGATTCAAGCATGTAGCTTCTAAAAGAGCTCTGTAATAAAGTTACCTGTTTCAAGTAGGAAACCTGTCCGGTACCTCAAGTTCATTACACCTGCCATCATTGAATTTAAGATCCTTGTTGTCATTCTCTTCAAGTTTTATTCCATTTTACATTGTGACCCTTGTCAGCTTTCCAATGCCCTCTAGTTCTCTGACTCCATCTTCTTTTGCAGCTCTCCAATCCTTTGTCCCAAGGTGGGCCCTCCAGCTGAGACTCTGCAGCGTTCCCTTCCAGATATTTTCCATTTTTACTGTCTGCATCCCTAAATTAAAAAAAATGTCTTTTCAAAACCCATTTCCTTGGCAAGCTTTCCAATCATCCTTCTATCTTCGATATGTTCCTCTTTCTCTTCTGAACACCATGGATACTTTTCTCCTTTAGAGGATATGCTATACATACAAGTTATTGCTGCTTCTGAACCTGGGAGAGGAATGATCCGCACATCTATACTTAAATTCTTGTTGGCTGATTTGGGCAGTGCTTTCTAACAGCTGGTGAAATTTCAAATGTTAGAAAAAAGCTGATGGGATTGTCTTGTTTTCTGTAGTTCGTGCCATTCCTCGTGTCAAAAGCCTGTCAAAGGTCGGCACAATGCAGTGGGAATTAACTCATTTGAAATTGATCAGTTAGTACTGCAACCACCTCACAAAACAGGTAGCAAACTTACATAGAGCAGCAGCAACATTGCTAATCTCACATCTGAAAGTGCCATCATTCTGCCCTGTCAAAAACTTTTCAACATGTCACATATTCTGCATTTGTACGTCATTAAACTCACAGGAAGCTTTACATAAGCAGCTTCCCCCTGTGAGAATATTTACATGTGGAATTATTTCGTAATGGAGTTTTGTTGCTGCTGCTTTAAAGGTCTTTTGATATCCTGAGTATGTAGGGCTATTAGAATAATTTGGGAGATGATTAGGCTAGACTTGATGGCTATTTCCACCAATTTACTTTTTGGAAAAAATAACAAGATGAAAATAATGGTGACAGATCTGAACCCTAAAATAACACTGGCCTTTTTCACAATATTTCTCCAGTATTACACAGTGTGTTTATGAACCATTGAAATCCCACTATGGTTTATGTATGTGGCTCCCTGCAGAGAAACTGATTTCCTCAGAAATATTATCTTTCAAAGATATAGCGTTGATGTCATTTTAAGCGTGTTTTGACACGTAACCTGTGTGAGATATTAGAAAGGTTCTTGTTCAACAACTCTGCAGTCTGAGTTCAAGTGAAGGAGCAAGAAAACCAAAAAGACTAAATCAATCACAGGACATTTGTTTTTTTGGGGTTATTGGGTGGACAGCTTTTAGTTTTAAACTGTTTTGACTTTAAACCAATACTTCCCATGACTTATATGTTCAAATTAATAGAATATATTGTTTCATCAGTTGGCCTAAATACATTGGAAAACTAAATTATTTTTTGTACTATACTTGCTTTGTAGTTAATCTGTAATTTATTTGAATAAAGCAATGAGGAGTGATGTATTGATGGTGTCCCTGTGGTTATTGCATTGATGAAGTCACAAGCATTTGATGTCTTATTGGGTCCATAATTGCATCTTGCACCAGCAAGGCAGATGTTATGCTGCTTATATTTGAAAGGAATGCATTTAAATTTATTCTCAATATATTTTGAGTTTCATTATGAGAGCTTGCTTCAAGGAAATGATGAAGTACCTGACACGGTCTAATGATACAGTACATATTCTGTTGCTATGGTGATACTAATACATTTTGAGGTTCCATGGTTCATGGTATTATATCAGCTGTGGGCCTCCTTAATTATACAAATGCACCATAATGCATACAAGCTCTGAATTACCCATCAAAGTACAACTTACCTAGTACAAAAGCAAAATAATGCAGATGTTAGAAACCTTAAATAAAAACAGAAAATGCTGAAAATGGTCAGTGGTTCTGGCAGCATATGTGGTAAGAGAGACTGAGTTAACACTTCAGGTCAAGTTCTAATGAAAGATCATTGACCTAAAAGATTGGTTTGAATTTTGTGGGGAGTGAGACGCATTGCTTGCACCCCTCACCTACCATGTTAGAAAAGTTGGTTGCAAACTGACCGTGATTGCAAACCTACAGTGATATTAGGCTGCAGGTGGCCTTAACAAGCAGAGAGTGAGACCCCCGCCCTTCAGAGATGCTGAACAATCTGATTGGTTGACAGCTATTGCAGTGCCAGTAGGTGCTGCCAGGACTGCAAGCAGCCTCTTGAAGAAAATATCATTGATCCCGGAGACAGGTAAATTGGGCCTAGGGAGTGGGTGAGGGGATATGGGAGCAGGTTTTGGAGGCCAAATAAGGAGGCACAAAGCAGGGGAACAATCTTAGAGATTATGTCCCTGATGAGCACAGTGCATCCCAAAAGGATATACTCCCCTTCCTTTCAGCCCTTTCACCAACTTTGGTGAAAAAAACGGCTTTCCCCTCTTGCCTGCCCTCTGCTGCCCAGCGTATTATGGCAGTGGAGGTGGATTGAAGTTCTTAAGTGGCCATTTATTGGTCATTTAAGGGTCTCAATAGGCATAAGGGCAGGTAGGCTAAAGCAGGGCGCCTTACCTCCTGTATTATGGGGACCGGGTCAGGGGTGGGCAGGAAGATGGCGGACTACCCACTGGTCATATCTTATGTGCCCCCTCGCCAAAAGCATGCCTGGCAGGTGACCATAAAATTCAGCCCATTAGCTCTGTTTCTCTCTGTTCTTATTGCAAATTACCTAATTTAAGATTCTTGATGTGTTGTCACTACAATTAGAGCATAGGGACAGTCAATGTGCTCCCACACTGTTACAGGCAACCTGTTACCAACTCATAAAGAACCTAAATGGACTATGAAGAACCCACTACTGCCACACACCTAGACTTCCAAAAGGCTATTATGTGAGGTCAAAGCTGTGGGAATTCAAAATAATTTGGGGAACCGATATGAAATTGGCTGAAGGTTATTAAACAACAAATAATTGGGAGAGGAATAATATCAGGGTGAGAGGGAATACAGTCACTAGAGTGCCCCAGGGCTCAGTCGTGGGATATCTACTGTTTCTAATTTGAATTCTAATTAATCATAATTAATGATGTAGATTAAGAAACTTAATGCAAACTGGTCCAAATTTGCAGATGATGACAAAATAGGAGGAGCAGTGGAATCAGAGGCCAGGATTTTCCAAGGCTGCCAGCGTCGGGCGTGTTCAGTGGCATGTACACATGACACGATCGGTTTCACGAACGCGTGAAACCAGTTCATGAGCGTCCACTCAGCTCTCCAATGGCGAGCCTCGTTTCCCACCATCAGCCATTGGAAACCTCATTGTAATACATCTGCATATCATTATTTGGCCAGCCCACCGGAATCATGCCCACCCTCCACCCGCTGCTGGATCGTCCATCCATGTTGGCGGAAAAGCACGTCGATGTGTTTCATGACAGCATTTAAAAGGCGTGCACTTGGTGGGCTGCATTTTGAGGGGAACTCGGAGGCGAGTACACAGTAATGTCGTGCAGGGCTTGCCAAGGTCGCCTTTTGGACATCAAACTTGAGGACCACTTGGGGGGAAGAGCAAGGGCAGCCCTGACTTTGTGGCGACTTGTGGGGGGAGGGCGAGGGCAGCCCTGCCATTGAGGTGGCTTGTTGTGGGGGTGGTTAACGGCAGAGCTGCTGTTGAACATAGCACACAAGCATTTGGAGTCAGGGGTAGGGTGGGTGAGGGAAGCAGCCATGCATTAGGGAAATCTGTATAAAGTGTCCATTCCTCTGCAGCTGAGACAGTTCAGGTGCATCCACATTGATATGATTGGAGTCAGGCTTCTAGCTTATCTGCCCACTCAATCAATGCAGAGGCATCAAAGTGCTGCCAAGTGCTCCAAAGCTTTTCACCCCTCGGGCGCAGACTGCAAACTAATGAGGATTTTAGTGGACTGCAGAACAGTTGGACAACTGAGCATGCTGTACAATCCCCTTGCTAAAGCTGTCCATGGAGCAGTCACTGGTGGATGTGCTCACAGCCCCTTGCAATGTCAGCATTCAGGTTTGGACTAGTCTCCCCTATGGTTCAAGCTAACAGTGCAGCCTTGCAGTGCTGATTAGGAGAATGGCTGTGCCTGAGCTGAGAGTGCAGCATGAAGTCCAATGGGCAAAGTTGCCGCTAATTTGTCAGGTGGAGTGGGGCGGAAGTGGATGAGCTTTCGGGAAGCTATGCAGCGCACTAATCTCTGGCCATCCAAGTGGTGGCCAGGGAAGTGTTAAGAGGTCTTCAGACTTAACCAGGACGGGTTCTTAGTACACCCATGCTAACCACGTGTCTTTCTCTTTCATCCTGCAGGAGGAGCACATCAGGATCATGGAGCCTGGAGAGCTATGCGTATGCCTGATGGCCTACATAGAGCAAAGATGACAGAAAAGAGACCGACTGAGGCTCCTGGCTGCACAGAGGCAGGAGCAGCAACCTCAGGGAGAAGGGGTGGCTGGGACGCCCGCACACTCCACCGAAGAGCCACAGTGAGCTGCCGCTGGTCAGCGCCTAGCAGCAGCCAGGGTCTACAGACAGCACCTTTCATTCCTGCAGATGACCAAGAACCAGTGTTGCTGAAGACTGTTTGGTCACACTTGCCAGCTACTGCAGTATTTGGTGCCACAGGGGCATGGAGGGCATCCGCTACCAGTGGCTGTGAAAGTGATTGCAGCGCTCAATTTCTATGCCTGTGGCACCTTTCAGGGTTCCACAGGCGACCGCTATGGGATCTCACAAGCTTCCACCCACAAATGCATCCATGAGGTCACGGATGCCAATCTTGTGAGGGCAACAACTTTGTGCAATTCACCTGGGACAAGGAGAGCCAGGATGCAAGAGTGATTGGATTTGCCCAGATCTTGGGTTTCCCACAGGTGAAGGGTGCGATCGACTGCACTTACGTGGTGCTCAGATCTCCGTTGCAACACATGATGAACTACATCAAGCACAAGGGCTTCCATTTGCTGAATATGCAGCTGGTGTGTGACCACCAGAAACGCATCCTGCAGGTGTGTGCACGGTTTCCAGGAAGTGTGCACAATGGCTACATCCTCAGTCAGTCACAGATCCCTGAAGTCTTCCACGGTCCACAGAAGCTGCAGGGATGGCTCCACAGGGACAAGGCAGAGGCCGTGGCTGATGACACCGATGCAATGGCCTCAGACTGCAGCAGAGCGATGGTACAATGAGGCTCATACAGCAGCTCGTGACCTGGTGGAGCATCGGGATGCTGAAGATAAGGTTCCGGTGCCTGGACCGATCTGGTAGAGCCCTGGAATACAGTTCACAGAGGGTGTCATTTACAACCTTGTGCTCCAACAGGGAGGCGAACTGGCTGAGGAGGAGATGGAGGAGCTGGAGGTCTCCTCCGATGCTGAGGACACCGATGATGATGAGGGTAAGGAGGTCCTTGAAGGCAACGGCGGCGGGGATGAAGCCCTCGCACTGGCCAGATGAAGCAGGCACGCGCGGGAGGTCCTCATAGCTGCCAGATTTGTGGAGGATGATGATGACATGTAATGAGGTGACCCTATAGATCCTTACATCGCACCTGTGAACGTTTGACTCCAGCCTAGCTTATGGCAGTATGAATATCCTCTTTGAGAATGCTCCTGCCATGAAGATGCAGTGGAGGTCCCAATAGTCACTCGATTGCAGTAGGATGATGACAACGTGCAGTGAAGACACTCCATAGATCTTCACATGTCCTCTGAGAATGTCTGACTCCTGTCTGGCCGAGGGCAGCTCACTTGCGCTCCATGATCAGGCCCATCTCAGAGACGCAGCCATGAAACTTTAGAAGCATCTGATCCTTTGTCCACCTTCAGCACCTGACCCCTTCAGGAGCTCAGCGTCAATGGTAACAGATACTGAGGCAATGGAGACCAGCCCCACCTTAAAGGTGCTGAGAGCACACCAACAGAATGATGGAACTCTGCCCGCAACATTCTGGCAGCAATGACAAGCACCATCGAGGTGCAGGCATCACTAATATGTCCAGGGAATGTGAGGCCAAGCCATCACTTTGGTCTGAAGGCTGCACAGAGCACAGGGAAGAGGCTCTGGACTGAGACACCTGTCTTTATCTTGTGCAGAAAGGTTTCACATCTGAGTGATAAGAACACTGCTCATGAGAACAAGGAGCCACTGGCAGGGAGGTATTCTTGGGAGTTTATTGACAATAGTGAACAGTATGTACAATTAAGTAACACCCATGCTTTGTAATTAATTCTTCTTAACCTTCCTAACCCTGCTGCTATGTATTGGCACTCCCCAGCATCCACAGTGGAGATGCAGGCAGCCTGCTGACTGCGACGCCCTGTCTGTGATGACCTTGGCTGGCATCCTCTGGAGGGCCCTGTCCTGCTTTTGGGCTCCTGTTGTGTGGTAGTGGCACCCTCATCGCTCTGTGGAGCTGGAGCTACTGAGGTCACAGGAAGAGGGGATTTAGATGGGCCAGACACTCTCAGATTCACCTGGATGGATGGCCCCAGGTGTGCACCTGCTGATCTTCTTCCCTATAAGTGCTCGAGGGCCCCAGGCTAACTCCTTGAGGAGAAGGGGAGGGTTAGGGTTACTGAGATCGAGCTGTCTGGCACTCCTCTCACGTACACAGTGTTGGAGGCCAACTATGGCATTAGCGATAGTTGAGCTCACGCAGCAGTGCAGGAGCAACATCCTGGACCAGGGTCTCCATGGCAGCTGCCATCCTGCCAATGTTGACCTCAGTGCGTCTGCATGCCAGCGCTATCACCTCCATCGTGCCTTGCAATCTGAAGAGCACAGTGGACATCCCTTCCTGATGCCCCTGAGATTGCCTTTGCAGCTCCAGCAATTGTGACATTACCAAGTCCAGAGGTTCGTCATCGGACTCAGCAAATTTCTGGCCTCCAGCAGTCCTCTGTGTGCTGTATACCTGGGAAATCCCTGTCCCCGCCTGCTGTGGATCAGACAGTGTGGTGTGCCATGATGTGCCAGGGATCACCAGGTTGTGATCCTGAGGCTATTTTAAAGCTAGGTCCCACTGAGGTTTGTGTCTCTGCGCTAGTGGAAGGTGTGGATGTGCGCGGTGACAGGACTTCAAGCCTCCAGCTTCCTCTTCAGAGGTTTCCTCGGAGATTATTTGGAGGCCCTGGGTCATGGACTCAGCTATTTTCCAGATGTGCCTGTGGAAACAAGGGGAGATAATTAATGCATGGCAGTGGCCTGTGAAAGAAGCCACATCACTCACAGCATGGTTATCTGATGGATGTTGCACTGCTGCATCCTCACTTGATAGAGCAGCACCAACCTCACCATCAGCACAGGACCGGTCCTGATCATTGCCGGCCGGCTGGATGGCTCTGTTTTCAAAGTCCATGAGGACCTTGATTTTAGGAATTCCTCCACCGGTCTGCAAACACTCCCTCTTGTGATGTCCTGCATAAATAGAGATGGAGAAAGTGTAAGCAGGACGCCACAGGCATGTTTTAAAAAAGTGGTTTTTAAAAAAAATCTGCCTTTTGGTGGCAGTCTCTGGCCAAACAACTTGTTCACATGTATTGCCCATGAATGATGGCCTCTCAAAAGGAGTGATGCCTGTCTTTGTAAAAACATCAACAAAAACAGAATTACCTGGAAAAACTCAGCAGGTCTGGCAGCGTCGGCGGAGAAGAAAAGAGTTGACGTTTCGAGTCCTCGAAACATCAACTCTTTTCTTCTCCGCCGATGCTGCCAGACCTGCTGAGTTTTTCCAGGTAATTCTGTTTTTGTTTTGGATTTCCAGCATCCGCAGTTTTTTGTTTTTATCTCTTTGTAAAAACATACTTGCATGAGGAGTTGGTGGCTTCAGGAAAGTATGTGAAAAAAACTAGCAGATAAGATTGGTGAGAACAAAACAACACATTTACAAATGAAGATTATTTTTTATCTTCATTATGTGATTGGGGCTTTTCAATTAAAAATACACTTTGCTACCTTGCAGAACAAATCTCTAAATGGTGTTTCCAGCTCCTGTTGGACATGTTCAAATCAATTCTACATCTTGCATCTTGTGCCAGCTGTCTTGTTCATGCTCTTTTTACTCTAGTGCTGTGCTATATATGTCTTACCCTCTGGGCTTAGGCTATTTCTGGATATGCCTATGCAGTCGAAAGTTAATGATATGCCAACATTGTTTCCTGGATAAATTGCCTGTTCATTTTTGTCCTCCTTGCTATCATGGATAAAGAGGATAGTTTCTCGACACTGGAACTTGAAACAGCCTTAAGATTTCTGGATTAAGGATTCCATAATATCTGAACCTGTGCTACTTAAAGAGAATAGGATGGGGGTGGGGGCAGGGGGCAGTGATTTTCAACAGCCTGTGTCCCAGTTTACCAGTTGTCTGGTTGTTAAAAATTATAACAGAAGCAGCACGTTGGGTGCCCAAGGTTTGCCTGCTGCTATTTTCAGGATAACATATAAATGAGTGCCCAGCAGTTCAGCCTGAAAAAGGCAGGAGGCAGGTTAGATATATAATTCAAGGTCCCACAATAGT
This sequence comes from Carcharodon carcharias, assembly GCF_017639515.1. Taxonomy (NCBI): domain Eukaryota; kingdom Metazoa; phylum Chordata; class Chondrichthyes; order Lamniformes; family Lamnidae; genus Carcharodon; species Carcharodon carcharias. The sequence goes on from NC_054486.1 coordinate 51,751,615, forward strand.
TGTAGGACCCCATCTGTAATTTCCAGGTACCACATTTGCTCGGTCCATCTGTAATGGAGAGTAACTGGCCAAGCCAGTGGAGCAGTTTTTGTAGGAAATTGGAGCTGGAACTGTTGGATTTTTGACAATACAGCTTTGCTGAGCTTCCTTTTAGTTTTCAATGATTGTATTCTAATGAGGCTTGAACTTAAAAATGATTCAGGCTTCCTGTTGATTCCTACAGCAAGGTCACAGACCTGAAACTTCACTTTTTTTCTCTCTATGGATGCTGCCTGACTGGCTGAGTATTTTGGCATTTTCTATTTTTATTTCAGATTTTCAGAATCTGCAAGATCAGCATTTTGCCTTTGTGTTCCTGCTGATACTCTTGAGTGGAAACAACTGACTCAGCATTGTTGAATTTTTGCCTGTTTTGGACTTACTGTAAGTTTGGTGTTTAATCATGTCCAATCTTTTAAAATAAATCAAGGTGAAAATCTCTTCTGCCCTTAGCCACTCAAGCTTTCAGAAGGAGTTTGCATATTATAAAGGATGCTTGTGGCTTAGAATCACAGTGATGAAATCAGTGGTAGGAAAACTATTGGAGAAAATTCTGAAGGAGAGAATCTATCTCTACTTGGAGAGGCAAGATTTGATCAGGGATAGTCAGCATGGTTTTGTCAGAGGGAGGTCATGCCTAACAAACTTGATTGAATTTTTTGAGGAGGTGACCAGGAGTGTAGATGAGGGTAGTTCAGTTGATGTAGTTTATATGGATTTTAGCAAAGCCTTTGACAAGGTCTCACATGGGTGACTAATAAAGAAGGCAAATGCACACGGGATACAGGGTATTTTGATAAGGTGGATTCACAATTGGCTTACTTGTAGGAGACAGATGGTTATGACAGAAGAATGCTTTAGTGACTGGAAGCCAGTGTCCAGAGGCATACCACGGGGATCTGTGCTGGATCCCCTATTATTCATCATTTATAAAAATGACATAGATGACTAGGTGGGGGGTAGGATTAGTAAGTTTGTGGATGACACAAAGATTGGCCGGGTGGTTAACAGTGAGCTTGAGTGTCTTGGACTACAGGAAGATATAGATGGGATGTTCAAATGGGCAGATAAGTGGCAGCTGGAATTTAACCCTGAAAAGTGTGAGGTGATACACTTTGGAAGGAGTAATTTGACAAGGAAACATTCAATGAATGGCATGACACTAGGAAGTTCTGAGGAACAAAGGGACCTCGGCATGTGTGTCCATAGGTCTCTGAAGGTGGAGGGACATGTTAGTGGGGTGGTGGAAAAGGCATATGGGACACTTGCCTTTATCAATTGAGGCATAGATTACAAAAGTAGGGAGGTCATGTTGGAGTTGTATGGAACCTTGGTGAAGCCACAGCTGGAGTACTGTGTGCAGTTCTGGTCGCCACATTATAGGAAGGATGTGATTGCACAGGAGGGGGTGCAGAGGAGATTCACCAGGATGTTGCCTGGGATGAAACATTTAAGTTATGAAGAGAGGTTGGATAGACTTGGGTTGTTTTCGTTGGAGCAGAGGAGGCAGAGGGGGCAGCTGTTCCCCTTAGTTGAAGGGTCAGTCACGAGGGGACATAAGTTCAAGGTGAGGGGCAGGAGGTTTAGGGGGGATGTGAGGAAAAGCGTTTTTACCCAGAGGGTGGTGACGGTCTGGAATGCATTGCCTGGGAAGGGAGTGGAGGCAGGTTGCCTCACAGCCTTTAAAAAATACCTGGATGAGCACTTGGCATGTCATAACATTCAAGGCTATGGGTCAAGTGCTGGTAAATGGGATTAGGTAGGTAGGTCAGGTGTTTCTCACATGTCAGTGCAGACTCGATGGGCTGAAGGGCCTCTTCTGCACTATGATTCTGTGATTAACTTCCATTTGAAAGCTTGAAAGCCTAAAGAGAAAACAGATTTTTATCGTAACTGATTACTGTATGTTAGGTGCTTAATCAATAATGGCATCCCTAAAGAACACACTACCAAGGTGTAGTAATTATGGTTTTATTTAGTAAGCAATGTACCTTTAAGAATAATATGTGATAAGGAAGATCACATGATCTGTAGTAAGCAATAAGAGAGCAGCGCGGGCTACCTTGTGAGTCAGTGTAGAGACAGAGTTGGAGTTGAAAGCACACTGTAGTTGCTGCTGGGCATATTGTAAATAAACTTAATGGGAAGGATTTTCCCATTGGCGAGTGGGGGGGGGGGGGCGGGGCCCGGGGGGCGGGGCCCACTCGCCGACATGTAAAATGATGCGCGGTGACGTTGGGTGAAACTCCCGAATTTAAATTTTCTGGTAGTCGGGGGCGCAGCAAAATCAGCTGCGCACCCACCGACCTGTCAATGGCCAATTGAGGCCATTGACAGAGTCATTAAACTAATTAATGGACCTACCCCTCCAACCTTAAGGTGGCGGGTAGGCCAGGAGCCCCGGCGGGAATTAGAAAAAGCGTGAAACCACATCCATGGGTGGAATGAGGTTTCATGTAGGTTTTAAAAAATTTTAATAAAGTTTTTGTTAAAATTATGGACATGTTCCAACTCATGTGACAGTGCTACATGAGGAGACACGTCAGGAATTTTTTTTTTCTATTTTTAATTTCTGTCACAGAACAGCCAATCTCCCTGAGGCAGCACTTAGCCTCAGGGAGATGAGTGCGCTTTCATGTGCGTGTGTGCGAAAGAGCGCACTCTCGATTTTGGGATTTCCCCACTGCCCACACAGGGAGCGTACAGCGTTTTTTTGCGGACGTTGCGCTGGGCGGGCCTTAGTTGGCCCGCACACGTAAAATGGCACCACGCCGATTCGAAGCACACCCGCACGTGCCAGCCCATCAACTTCCCCCCGATGGGGGGAAAATCCTGCCCAATGTTTCCATCCAAGAAGTGAATGCGGATCAACTCTATCAATAGTAACAACTCAGCCACAATCACAACAAACTGGCGACAAGTATAAAACAGGATTGAACAGAAGAAATCAAGCTAGGAATGAATCGGCACTATACCTTGCCCAGTGATTGTAAGTAGCAAGCTCCATTAGAATTGAAGAAGTTATCCCCTCTCAAAATGCCACAATTGGGGAGAATTGGTCTTTTTCAAGCAGCCACAGACAATTGGTCTCATTACATACAACTCCTCACATTCACTTTTCAAGCGAACAAGATTACAGGGGAAGAGAAGAGACGAGCAATCCTCTTTTGAAGCAGCTAATGGAGCATTGTGAATTCGGTATGTCTCTAAACAATATGCTCAGAGATCGTTTAGTGTGTGGTGTGAATGAGGACACTATTTATACAAGATCATTGTCCAAAATGAATTTAAATTTAATGAAGGTGCTAGAGATCGCACTGGCAATGGAAAATGCAGTAAGAGATTCAAAAGCAATATTGGGAATTAGGGTTAGCAGTTCAAGAAAATTAAATGCGACTATTGCCACAGAAATGGACATATGATGAGGCAGTGCAAGGGAAGATTCAAGCAGGCTTGTAAATAAAAGAAGAAGCCCTATGAAACCTTCAATGTAGAAGAGGCTGGAACCACAAATTCAGACATTTACTTGTTGTTTAACCTGAAAGTTGGAAAGGCTGAAAAAAATTTCTCACAGTGTGAAAGTAAATGGCAAACCTGTTAGAATGAAATTGGACACGGGAGCTTCCACTGCAGTAATTGGGAAACATACCTTCAGATATCTGAATAATGGTGAACATCAATTCAGTTTAGGAGAAACAGCTGCCAAGCTCAAAAATACGTTCAAGTAAAAAGCATAAGCAGAGTAACTGCCCATTATAGAAGCCAATCGGCAAAGCTACCAGGGTTAGCATTAAGAGGCAGAGGCCCAAGCCTTCTAGGGCGAATTTGGCTAAGGGAACCCAATCTTGATTGGCCACTGGCATTGCAAAAGAAAGCTGGAAGAATTCCTGCTTTGGAAAAGCAATGTGTAAGGATTCAACAACCTGAAGAATTGCAGGCTATCTTAAGGCAAAATCTGGAAGAACAGCAGAAGAAACTCGAAGAGACCCTGCTTGATGACAGAGTTCGAGACAAGGTGAGCAACCTTCGAAAGGAAAAAGAAAACCTGTTGAAAGACCTTCGCACACTACAAGATTCCCTCAGGTCAAAGTTTGTACTTCTGGAAAAGTATGAAGAGAAACAGAAAGAATTCAGCACGTCTTTGAAGAAACTGAAGAATGAATTGGCAGAGAAGATAGAACAATGTTCAATTTTCCAGGAGGCAGCAACAAATACAAAAAAGAGACGGAACAGCTGAAGAATTGGCTAAGTGAAGCCAAAGAGTCTTTGGAAGCAAAAGTCACAGAATTTTCCAAGAAGCAGAAAGATAATGAAATATTGGGCAATTCAAGCACTAAGCTCCGACAAGTTAAGCTTGCATCTGAGAGAAGTTTGGCCAATAGTGAAATCATAAAGAAGGCTGAGATTAAAGTCTGCGTTAGAAAGAAGAAAGCATATAGAAAAAGATACAGAAGTATACATAAGGCTTTAATTCTGGCAGCATACAAACACACTTTTGTACATATACCTGGAAATCAAATCATAAACGCTAATGCCCTTAGTCGTTTGCCTTTACAAAAAATGATGAGCATATTCCAGTTCCACAGGAACTTGTTTTACTGTTAAATTTCTTAGACCCCTGGCTTGTGTGCACTCTACAGATCAGAGACTAGACAAGTCAGGACCCAGAATTACCTGGAAAAACTCAGCAGGTCTGGCAGCATCGGCAGAGAAGGGTCTGTTGAAGGGTCATGAGGACTCGAAACGTCAACTCTTTTCTTCTCCGCCGATGCTGCCAGACCTGCTGAAATTTTCCAGGTAATTCTGTTTTTGTTTTGGATTTCCAGCATTCGCAGTTTTTTTGTTTTTAAGTCAGGATCCAGTCCTATCTCAAGTATGAGAATAAGTGCTGTATGGTTGGTCACAGGAGCCCGTATCTGATGAAATGAAAATGTACTTCAACAGAAGACATGAAATAACCAGCCAGGATGGCATCTTATTATGGGGAGCACAAGTGATAGTCCCTCCAAAGGGAAGGGAGCCACTGTTAATTGACCTACACAGTACACATCCAGCAATTTCCTCAATGAAGACATAGCATGCAGTTATCTATGGTGGCCAGGGATGGATGGTGAAATAGAAAGTTTGAGTAAAGCATTGTGTGCAATGTCACCAACTGCAAAAGTTGCCAGTCACAGCTCCATTACACCCATAGAAGTGGCCAGGTAGACCCTGGGTGCGGTTACACATTGATTATGTTGGACCTTTCCTGGGAACAATGTTTCTGCTCATTATCAATGCCCATTCAAAATGTTTGGACATATATGAGGTTGTCACCAATGTGAGCCGCTACAATTGAGAAAATTTTTGCCATTCATGGACTACCAGAAGTAATCATTTCCGATAAAGGCATGGCATTTACAAGTGCTGAGTTTCAATGGCTTATCAGCCTCAACAGTATCACTCATATAAAAACTGCACCGTACATCCCTTCCTCAAACGGACTGGCTGAAAGGGCGGTTCACATATTCAAGGCAGACATGGAAAAGCTAACTGGCGATTCCTTAGCAACAAAGTTAGCACACTTTCTTTTTCTTTACAAGATTACCCCTCACACAACAACAGGTGCCACACTGTGGAGTTATTTTTGAAAAGCTGTCTCAGGACGAAATTGAGCTTAATAATGTGGAATTTAGGTTGGAAGGTAGAAAAGAGTCAGGGAAGCCAGAAAATGAGACAAGACTGGCATAGTCGCGAGAGGAAATTTACCATGGGAGAGCCGGTATACGTGAAGAACTTCGGGGAAGGGCCAAAATGATTACCGGGTGAAACAAGTGCGGTAACTGGATCTCTATCTTACCACGTAGAGGTGAAAGGCCAGAATATCCATAAACATGTGGACCATTTAAGGAAGAGAGAGACAAATCACCTAGATTTGTTTCCACCAGTGATCATGACCGGGTCTGCATTTCCTGTTGAGGATACTCAACCCAGGACTGAAATGTCTGATGTTCCTGTAAGAGTTGAGGATACAGAACTGCATGTGCCCACCGGAGTACCTGATGTTCAGACAACTCCGGAAAAGGAGGCTCCTGACAAAGAATCTGAAGTTGTGGAGTTGGGATGTTCCACAAGTACCAGGAAACCACCTGAAAGACTGAACCGGTAAATTCCTTACCTAGTGTAAATATTATGTTGTCTTGAAAAATGTCTACTTATAAGTATGATATGCATAGCTGAGTTAAAGGGGGTGAAATATAGTAATTGTGGTTTTATTTACTATGTAATGGACCTTTTAGAAGAATGCTTGTTGCAGAAGGTCACATGATTTGTAGTGTGGTAATTATAGTGTTATCATATTTGTATTATACCTTTAAAAAGAATGTTGTTAAGGAAGATCAATGTTTCTTTGTGATCTTAGTACCCCAATAGGAGAGTAGCGCGGGCTCCCTCTGTAGTTGACTGTTAGTAGTCAGTAGTTAATAGTTAGTAGTATAGAGATAGAGTTTGAAGTGCAAGCACATGTTTAGTTGCTGCTGAGTACCTTTGTAAATAAACTAAAATTTTCCACCTAAGAAGTGTCTGCTGATCAACTCTATCAATAGTACAAACTCAGCTACCACACACAACATGTAGTAACCAATAGGAGAGCAGTACAGGCTACATCAGGAGTCAGTGTAGAGATAGAATTGGAGTTGAAAGCGCACATGTAATTAATTGCTGAGTATATTATAAATAAACTTAATGTTTCCACCCAAGAAGTGTCTGCAGATCAACTCTATCAATAGTAGCAACTCAGCCACCCTTACAAGACAAGGCATAAGCATAACTGATGAATTGGGGAAGATAATGAGAACACCTTATTTTAATCTCCATCATTTTTATACATAGGATTTATTCACTTTATTCTTAAGGCAAATGAGGATTGTTCTTATAATAGCTCCAGGAAACATGGAAGTCATTTTCAGCTTATTTCAGCACACTTGCCTTTGGGTGCACCATTGCATCATATAAACTGAGAGTTGCTGTGACCAAAACTGATAAAAAGTATATATTTTTATTATTCAAATGCAATATTCACAGTGTGAAAAGAATACCATTGCTAGGCCAAATGATATAACACTTGCACTGCTGGCAAGGTAAGCAGAAATTCCCAAGTCTACTCAGCTGCACTTGTCATCAGCATCCTTCCATCTGCTAAAGATGTTGGACATGCAGCAAATCAAATTCACTGGTGATGGGATAGCTTCACATGATGCATTTTTGCTGATGGCTGAAGAGACCGATCCATCAGAGACAGGTCCTGCCACATGTGCCACATACAAAGTGCTTACCAGGTGTTGTTGTGCGTTGTTGTTTTCAGTGTTGGTGCCAGTTGCCAAGCTGCTGTAGCCACTGGTCATCATGGTGCCACACACCAGCCCACAAGTGATCTCACCATTTTCCCCTGTCATTGGCTAATGTCTCCCTGCTTGCAAGCATACTTGGAGTGGAGCTTTGGGCATCCTGTTGCTCTTTTGGCTCTGGCTAACTCGCCATTTGGAAAATCCTTGGGTATCCATTTGTCTTCCATCCTCCAAACATGGCTGAGCTATTGAAGTTGTTGTGGTTTAATGAGTGCCAAGATACTTGGGACAAATGTCTTTGATAGAACTGTTGCATTTGTGATTTTGTCCTTCCATGAGATGCCCAGAATGTGCCACAAATAGTGAAGACAAAAGTTATTGCACTTTCTTTCTTGATCGTTGTAAGTCATCCATATTTCACAGTTATCCAAGGTGCCAAGAATATTGGCCTCATACACCAGCATCATGGCCCTAAGAATCATCTTGATATTATTCTATACACATTTCATGAGTTGGCCAAAGGTGGTAGCTGCTTTCTCTATGTGTGTATCAAGTTCTGCATCAAGAGATAGATTGTCTGTCATCATGCACCCAAGGTAGCAGAATTTGCTAACCTCTTCTAACCATGAGGTGTTATTTAGTGTGATCAAGGGCAGAGGTGTGGCACTCTGTCCCATAATCACAGTTTTCCTGACACTTATAAGAAGGGAGAACAAGTTACTGGTTTGGGAGAGACAATCTGTAAGTCTTGGTAGCTACGTTTTCATATGAGCAACTGGCACAGCATCATCAGTGTAGAGGAGTTCTCTGATCAGGATGTGATGTGTTATTGTTTTCCTTTTCAGTCTGGACAGATTATAGAGCTTACTACTGTATGCAGGCAAACTCCTTCCATATCTGCAAGGAAGACTAAGGTCAGGAAGATGGAGAAGAAAATACCAAATGAAGTGGAGGCAAGGTCAGAGCCCTGTTTCACTCCATTATTCACCCTGAAACTTTGAAAATGCTGCAGTCAAACTCCACAGTATAATGTATATTGTCATGAAAGGTGTGTATAAGACTGAGGAGTTTTGGCCAACCAACTTTCTCCAAAATCTTGTAGAGCCATTCCCTGCTGACAGTGTTGAATGCTTTAATAAGATCTGTAGTGTATTGAAAATCCAAGGGTTAAATTTTATCAGTGGCTCACAATTTCTGACAGTGGTGAGCACCAATTCTGCTCACTTGCTTTTTCCCCATTTCCTATGCGATTACAATTAAAATTTGTGCAGCCAGTGTGCATGGGAGACATGTACAATCATGCAGCAGTGGAAACTTTTCAGTGGTGAAACTGCTTACAATGTTGTAGCTACAGGTGGGTTATAAAAGAATCTCCTGGTCAAACAGAGAGGCTCTGCATCACGGCCACAACTTCCTGCTCAACACCATTGTCATTAACGTAAGACTTATTAAGAGCACAAAGGTGGCATGTGTATTTTTTCAAATTTAAATTTCACTTGTAAGCATTTCGCATTATGTTGTTTACACTTTAAAAAATACACTTTATTCATGTGTTCATCATCATTATTTGTTGAAACTAACTTAGAGATCGAAATGTAATGGCAAATACATGGTTGGCACGCAGTGATGGTTTCAGAGAGTTAGGGACGTTTCTTTACTGTGACAGAATCAATGTTATGTTTTTTTTGTTCACCCTTTACTGAATGTTCATTTTAATGTCCAGTGTTGTACTTGATTCTCAATTCGCTCAATTCTTATGCACTACTGACATTATCGGCAGGTAGGATGTGATTTTAACAGGTTTTATGCTAATGAGTATTCCTGGAATGCAAATATATTACAAGTACAAACCCACCACAGGACAGCCATTGACTTAATCTCTGCATCTCAACCTGCCGTTGGGAAATCGAAACTTCACGTCCCGCCTCATTCAGTCACCCAGCAAGCTACATTGCCCACTCTTGCGGGCTCCATAAAATCCCCCCGGTACCTGCAGTTCTCTTCTATTTTGAATGCTTCTTACAGAATATCTTACTGTTTCTTCCCAAGAACTTTACAATGGTAACTAGGGTGGTGGGAAATAGGAAACATTGCTTTCAGGTACGAAACTTTTGGAAGGTATTTGTCTACTTTCTGCAGTCAGCATTTGAAGTTGGCGACTTAGGAACATTTACAGAGGCTGTGTTAGATATACACAGAGGCACACACACGTACACACAATAAAAAAAAACTCAGGTCATTACAGAAAAGCTTTTCTTTTGCATTATCACACCATTGCAGCTCAATACAGTATGACCATTCAACCACCTTTTGATGTGCATTTGGAGCCATCAACTGTATTCCCACATTGGCAGAAGGGGCTGCAACATTTCGAAGGTGCGATGGCAGGTTTTGCAATCACAGATGATTATGGAACAAAGGCCTTATTTCTCCTTTATGAGGTGAAGAATTGAAAGATATTTTTGAGACACATACACCTGTGCAAAATGAATATGACTCAGAAAAAATGCATTAACAACCAATTTCACACACAAGAAAAATACAATACACTGAACAATTGTCTTCCATCACACTTAGCAAGCAGCAAATGAGATGATTGACCAATATTGCATGCGATTGAGGCAACCAACAACTAACTGTGACTTCGGTGATGTTGAAAATGTCAAATGGGGAATCAAAACACACATAACGGAAGGTGGTCTCTCCAGTCAACTATACTGCAATAACTCAAGAAAGACACAGTTATTGGAGTTAGCAAGATTATTATTGTTTTCAGAGTCCAGAGCTATTGAAGCTGAGGCTGCCTACAGTAAAAACCACACTCCATGTTCAACTCCTGTGAATGCTGCCTTTGCTCATATGCCAGAAAACTGCCTGCAAAGCATCAACAGCAATCTCACAAGGAGAGTTGCGACTTCTCCAAAGAATGTTTCCACTGTGTTGGTGCTTTTCTACACTGGACAGAATGTCCTGCAGACAGTGTAAAGCTTTTGGAAAATTCAGTTATGTTGCTTGTGATTGTCACTCATCAGCAAAATCAGCCACTAAGATCAATACCGACAGAAGAGTGCCTAGTGCACATTTCACAGCAAAAGGGTGAGAGAATGTAGTCAATGTACAGGCAGATGATCCTGAATATACTTCTGTGTTCTCTTAGAGATACAACAGCCAGCAATGTGTGACAATGACTATTGGCTGCTTGGATGTCGATGCCCTTATAGAAAGAGGAGCATCTGTCAATGTCATGGGAGTCAAAACATTCAACAAACTTCAGGATTGTCCCATTCTCTGCAAACCAGGGAAGAAGAAATTTTTTTCCTTATAACAGTGACAAACCACTCTGAAGTTGTTCAGATTTTTGAAATGCCAATCCCATTCAAAGACATTAGAATGAATGCTGCATTCTATGCCATAACTCGAGAATGTGACACACTTCCATGTAGCAACAGGTCTGCAGATGATCGTAGTCAGATACTCGATTTCTACAGGTACCAACAACATTCTCGACTTCTATGCTGACTACTTCATTGGTATGGGCAAACTGAAAAGTATTAAATGCAAGATGCATATGTGTATCAATGTAGTATATCAATGTATCAATGGCAACGGATACCATTTCATGTCAGAAAGCAGACAGAGAAGGCACTTCAGCATCCACTTGACCTTGACATTGTTGAGAAAGTTGGGGATGAGCCTACCCCTTTGGTCTCACCTATAGAAGTCATCAAGAAACCCAGAAACAAGATATGTTGTCACCAAACCAAGCCACACAACGAGAAAGACACTTGACACCAACAATCAATGATATCTTAGAGAAAGTGGATGGTGCTAAACACTTTGCTAAACTTGAACTTGATGCAGGCTACTATCAAATTGCTCCATTGGCTTAGGTGATGTTCTCATGCAGGCTGACAAGGCAAGTAACCTATCAACTGTTGCCATGGCAAGCAGATTGCTAAAACCCATAGAACAACATTATCCACAAACAGAGAGAGAGGCGCTCTCAATCATATGGTATATCTCACATTTTCATCTCTATTTGTATAACAAGGTTGAAGTAATAACTGATCATAGACCATTAGAAAGCTTGTTCAACAATCCACAAAGCAAACTATCTACTTGAATAGAGCGTGGATACTCAAACTACAAGAGTATGAGTTACATGTTGAGTATTAGTCAGGCAAGCTCAATCTAATGGATTATCTTTCATGACATCTGTGAACTCGCCAACAGTCAGTCCTACTAGTCATGAGGAAAAGACTGTGAAACAATCTCTAACTATGTAAGCCTAAATGCGGTGGCAAAGTCGCTCAAACTGGCTGACATCAAAGTGGCAACAAAACAATATGAGGCATTGCAACTATGTATGGTGGCTGTGGAATCATGAAACTGGAAATGTGCATTTGTAAGAGCATCTACAAACAAAATCCTGTTCTCTACTCTTCTCTTGTAGCAGGATTCTGGAATAGATCATGTCCATTATAGATCTGCCAGTATTGAAACTGCTCTTTGCTTCTGGATACATTTGATCTGCAAGTAGATGGAGTCTTTTAAGCATGACCCTAGAGAAGGCCTTCCCAGTGATGCTAAGGAGTGAGTTGCCCTTGCAGTCTCTTCTGTCCCCTTTGTTTTTGTAGAACATGACCAGTTTTGCATCATGCATGTCTTGTGCAATGGATCCCATCTTTCCAAAGAGAGGAGGTCTTGAAGGTGTGGCAGGAGATGGGACTTAATGTGCTTGAGCAGCTTGCCTGAAATTCCTTCTTTCTGCAGCCTTACTGCTTGCTAAGCAATCAATGGCCTTTTCGAGCTCATTTGATGAAGGTCCTTGGTCTAACTCAAACATGACAAGAAACTGTGGTAGAGTGTCAAACACAGAGTGGGAGATTTTCATCTCATGGGTACAGCTCACAGTAGCATTTAGAACAGTGTAGTAAATGATCTAACATAGCATTCATGAGCCTGTGATGCACATGCACCTATAAATCTCTGACATATAGCATCATGTACCACTGGTTCTTAACAAAGGCCAGGATTTTGCCCTTGTCGGACGGGATTGGCAGCGGCAAGCGGGAGTGGTCTGCAAGCATACCGCTGCCCAGGATTGGGCTGCGACCACGATGTGGGCCAACTAAGCTGCCTCAGGGAGATGAAGAATTTTGAAAATTAAAAATAATGATTTTTAAAATGTTAAAAAACATGTCCCCTCATGTGACTCTGTCACATGAGCAGGGACATGTTATTGATGAAATGTTTAAATTTTTATTTTATTTTTACTTACTGTGGATGAAGTTTCCTAAAAAATGCAAAGGCCGCTTGGCCTTTTCGTCTGCCTGCCAACTGTAAGGTTGGATGGGCAGCGAAAAGTTTAATTCAATTATAACTTTAATGGTCTTAATAGGCCTTTTAATTGTTGGTGGGTGCATAGGGGTGTTGGGACGCTTGTCCGAAGTCATCGCACGTCATCTTACACTCGTTTGGGTCGGGCACGCGAGGTAAAAATTCTGTCCAAAATATGCAGCATTTAAACAGCTCTGTTTATGATTTCAAACCTTGAACTGTATTTTACCAAGGTGTATGAACAGCCAGAATAACGTACACTTAAATAAAAGCAAAATACTCCTGATGCTGGAAATCTGAAACAAAAACAGAAAATGCTAGAAAAACTCAACACGTCTAACAGCATCTGTGGAGAGAAAAACAGAGTTAACATTTCGAGTCTGCATGACTCTTCTTCAGAGCTAAACAGAAGTAAAAAGGTGATGAACTTCATACTGTTGAACGGGGGTGGAGCAAGTGAAGCTGGATAGAAGGCCAGCGATAGTGGAGGCAAAGGAGAGATTGACAAAAATGTCATGAGCAAAAGGACAAAGGGGTATTGATGGTAGTTGTAAGGGCTAAGGGAGGTGCTGATGGTGGCATTAAGGTCAGAAAGCAGAATGTGATAATAGCAGGACAAGGGTAAGCACTCCGGAAAGAACAACATGAACGAGTGACAGATGGCCCTTGTGGGGGTGGGCTGGGAGGAGGGGACGGTGGTGGGAAAAAAGATTGAAAATAGGATAAGTGGGGATAAAACAATGAATAAAAATGAAAATAAATAAAAATAAGTGGATAAAAAATAAAAAATGAAAATGAATATTGAAAAAAGGGGATAAAAAAGGGGTGAAGATGGAATAGAGAGTTTATGGTCTGAAGTTGTTAAACTCAATGTTAAGTCGGAAGATGAGGTGCTGTTACTCCAATTTACGTTGGACTTCAATGAAACATTGCAGCAGGCCAAGGATGAACATGTGGGCATGAGAGCAGGATGGTCTGTTGAAATGGCAAGTGACAGGAAGGCCTGGGTCATGCTTGCGGACAGACCAAAGGTGTTCTGCAAAACAGTCACCCAGTCTGCGTTTGGTCTCTCCAATGTAGAGGAGACCACATGAGTAGCAGCGAATGTAGTAGACCAAATTGAAGGAGGTGCAAGTGAAGTGCTGCTTCACCTGAAAGAAGTTTTTGGGCCCTTGGACGGTGAGGAAGGAGGAGGTAAAGGGGCATGTGTTGCACCTTCTGCGATCGAATGGGAAGGTGCTGTGGGAGAGGGTTAAGATGTTGGGGGTGATGGAGGAGTGGACCAGGGTGTCCCAGAGGGAACAGTCCCTACAGAATGCCAACGGGAGGAGGGTGGTGAAGGGAAGATGTGCTTGGTGGTGGCATCTTACTGGAGTTGGCGGAAATGGTGGAGGAAGTTCCTTTGAATGTGGAGGCCGGTGGAGTGAAAAGTGCGGACAAGGGGAAGGGACCCTATCATGGTTCTGGGAGGGAGTGGAAGGTGTGACGGTAGAGATGGGTCTGAAATGGTTGAGGGCCCTGTCAACCACCGTGGATGGAAAACCTCGGTTAAGGAAGAAGGAAGACATGTTAGATGCGTTGTTTTGGAAAGTGGCATCATCAGAACAGATGTGACAAAGGCGAAGGAACTGAGAGAATGAGATGGATTTGTTACAGGAAGCAGGGTGTGAGGAGCTGTAGTTGAGCTATCTTTGGGAGTTGGTGGGCTTGTGATGAATATTGGTGGGCAGTCTATCACCAGTATTTGAGACAAACAGGTCAAGGGAGAGAAGGTAGGTATCAGAGATGGATCATGTGAAAGTGATGGAGTAGTGGAGATTGGAAACAAAATTGATAAATTTTTCCAGGTCCAGATGAGAGGATGAAATAGCACCGAAACAGTTTTCGATGTACCAGAGAAAGAGTTATGGGAGGGGGCCGGAGTAGGACTGGAACAAGGAATGTTCCACATACACCATAAAGAGACAGGCATAGCTGGGGCCCAGTCGGGTTCAGCCAGATGGAAGAGAGTGGTGGTGGATGAGGATTGTTCGGGCCTCTGTTCGAGGAAGAAGCGGAGAGCCCTCAGACCATCCCAGTGGGGGATGGAGGTGTAGAGGGATTGGACATTCATGGTGAAGAGGAGGCAGTTAGGGCCAGGGAATTGGATCCACTTATTTTAATTTTTATTTGTTTTCATTTTTATTCGTTGCTTTATCCCCACTTTTTATCCTATTTTCAATCTTTTTTCCCACCACTGTCCCCTCCCCCCACGCCAACCCCACAAGGGCTATCAGTCATATGTTCATGTTGTTCTTTGCAGAGTGCTTAACCTTGTCCTGCTCTTATCATGTTCTGCTTTCTGACCCTATGGTGATTCCTGCCATCATCAGCACTTCTTTTAGCCAGTACCACTAACATTAACACCTCTTTGCCATTTTGTTCACGACATCTTTGTCAATCTCTCCTTTGTCCCAACCTATTGCTGGCCTTCTATCCAGCCTCACCTGCTCCACCCCTTAACAGTATAAATTTCATCACATTTTTACTTCTCTTTAGCTCTGAAGAAGAGTCACATGGACTCGAAACATTAACTCTTTTTTTCTCTCCATAGATGCTGTTAGATCGGCTGAGCTTTTCCAGCATTTTCAATTAATGTACACAAAATCCAGGCATTGTCCTGGTATATGTTTTGTAGTTGTAAGTATTCAGTAACTTACTATAAATTAAAATCGGTAACCAAACACATGCTTCAAATTTATCATGCTGTTCAAATATTGACAATTAAAGAGTGTCTCAAACACCAGCATTGAAAAGTTTAAAATTAGATCTCGGAGAAGGCAACAAGGTTGTTAAAATTACTATGTACATCATAAGATTAAATGTGTTTTCTGCACACCTTGTGATTAATCTAAATTTTCATTCATTAACTTAATTAAAGAGAAGAGAATTTTTAAAAGAAGCTTTGTATTCTGATGGCAATATGAAATCTAGTTCTTAGATTAAAGATTTTTGCCATGCTTCATACTGTGCTAAAATCATTTCTGGCCTGACATACCTCTCAATATATCCAGACCTTCCTGCTCCTTAATTTATAAGTTAATCACCACTGCAATGATAGTGTAGTTATGATATTAGTCCAAAATCATTGTAAAATACAGTCATATTCACTCTGTGTTTTCATTTTCAATTTTTCTTTCTACATTTCCCATTCTTGGTGCTGCTCTGACTATCATTTTTCATGTCAACATCATGGTTATTCATTTCTTCTTCTCCAGGCTTCTCTTCAATTGCCTTTGCTGTGAGTTAATTATGGGACAGTGCAAGGGAGCAGGCCCCAAGTCCAGCTCAGCCAGAATGGGGATTGAATCCTGTGCTGTTACTATTATTCTGAACCACACCCCAGCCGTCTGGCCAACTGAACTAACTGGCCCCCGGATGGTTGTCCGTTCAATGAAAAGAAATGAGTGGGGTTGAAAATTTTGAAACAAATGTTTTTGGTGTTTGGGAAACCATTGAAGTTAACAAGGATAGGGGTCATGGTGAGAAAAGGCCTGTACAGGACAGAATACAAGCAACAGCATTCCTGATTAATTGGAATTTGTGTAGGATGGGTCTTAACAGCAAAACACAGGAACCTTAATGCAACTATGAACAACAATTCACAATTTTCCTTTTTTTAATGGGGCAGTGCTTGTCCTATGCTTGGTATGTTTGATGAGGTAAGAAATTCTAGCAAGTTGGAAATTTGAATTGACGTCTGTTATTCCGTGCTGCTGTCTGTCAATGCGTCATAGCTTTGCAATCATTTATGGCTGTTCTATGTTCACGGTTAGCAGATATGGTCACAGCTTTATTCAGGTAATGTAAAATTTTGAGCTGAGATTCATGATTCTGCTTGTTCCATCATTTAATTGGCATAAATCCACTTTCATCACATTTTGGCTGTGTTTGATTTCAAATGATCATTAACCCCATAAACTGCAATGCTCTATGCACATTACATGGAATGTATTACACTCTAGCATACTAACCATAGAGCCTCTATTGTAGTTTGTATTGTGTTGTAGCTTTCTCCTCTGTGCAGAATGAGCATGGAACCTTGATTAAATTGATAGCTTTACCAAAGAGCTGACACAGGCACAAAGAGTCAAACGGTCTCCTTCAGTCGAATTTAGTTGAGCTTGAATTCATGGATTCAATTCATTTAGTTGTGTTGATCACTTTGCCTGGATTCTGTAAGTCTGGGGCAGGATATTGAGGTCGGCGAGCGGGATGATGTCGGGTGGAACTCAGCTGTGCAACCGACGATCTGTCAACGGCCAATTGAGGCCATTTGGGAAGTCATTGAACTAGTTAATGGACCTGCCCGTCCAATCTTATGGTTGGCGGGCAGGCCTAGAGCCCTGGCAAGCTTCAGAAAAAGCACAAAACCTCACCTTATATCCATGGGTGGAATGAGGTTTCGTGTAGGTTTGTAAAAATTTAATAAAAGTTTAATTAAAATTGATGGACATGTCCCAACTCATGTGATAGTGTCACATGAGGGGACATGTCAGGGAAATATTATTTTTCTATATTTAACATTTTTGAATTTGGCGCCGATCTCCCTGAGGCAGCACTTAGCCTCAGGGAGCTGAGTGCACTCTTTTGCACATGTGCGTGAAATAGCACACTCACGGATGAGGTAATCCCCCCCGCTGCCTGCACAGGGAGTGCATAGCGCTTCCTGGTGGATGTCACGCTGGGCGGGCTTTAATTGGCCTGCCCAAGTAAAATAGTGGTGCGCCCTGATTGGGGCTCCAATCAGTGGCGCACCCACACACGACCGTTCCTGAACTTAACCCCCAAAGGGGGGGAAAATTCTGCCACTGGCGTTTAATTGAGGCAAACGCTTTTGCACCGTATCCTTTGCAGTTATGCCTGGAGTTTAGTAAGATTGAAACCCCAGCCTGCCTCTCATGCCTATTTTTCCTGATCCAGATATTCGAGAAAGACCATTTTCATGATCTTAATCAGAGATTACACATAAAACAGTTTTACTTGAAATCCTGGAAATCAGGATTTCCTTTCCTGAAATTCCTTTGAAAGGCAACTTCTGCCTGCATTTCGCCATGGCTTTACATTGATTTCTTCCTCCATCTATCTAAAACTCATTTATCATTCACAGAATAAAACTATCTATTGATTAATTTATTCAATCAATTTAATCAATCTTCCTATCCAATTTAGAACAATCAATTATTTCAGTCAGTTTCCTCACTATAATAAATCGCTGAATAATTAATTTAATCAATTTCTTCTATCCTTTGGCTATAACCAATAGATGGTTCAGGTGATTACCCTTTTGTCACAGGTTAACCCACAGATAATTAATTTAAATGATCCCCTCCATGCCTTGTTGAGAAATAAATAATAATTAATTTTGAATATGCTGTACACCCTTAGAGTTAAGTCAATAAGTAATTTAATGGATTGCCTCTCGATCAATAACTAACAATAATTTCCTTTCTATCTTTTGGTTTGATAAATTCATCTTTTTCACTGCGCCTCTTATTGACACAAATAATTAGGTTATAATTTTGAAAATAAATAAACTAACCATTCCACATTTGCTTTTGCATTCATTTTTTTCTGTGTTGGACTGCATTTATTTTTTCTCTCTGTCCTTTATATATTTCCTAATTGTTTTTATTTCTATTTTTGTTATTGTCATATATTATCAGGCTATATGCTTTGTTCATTGAAACAGTTTCTAATTGAACCGACTTTTCACAATGGGTTTTTCTGCTGTTCTGCTATTGCAACTTATTCCCAAATGTGTTTGTTTGCTACCTTTAAATACTGTTAATTTGTTGTTATTGTTATTGAACCCATTAATTAAATGCCATTTATTCTTGTATTCTTCTATGTGATTGTTCTCTGCTGTGTTGACCAGGAATTTTCTCAGAGATCCTCCTACTCTGCCACTGTAACTTTAACTGAAGTGTAGTGAAATCCCCATTTAAACACATAAAAAAAATTGAAACATTACCCTCTCAGGAACTAGTTTTTCATGCTCTTTTTCCATTAAAATCTGATTTTTTAAAATGTATCTAGTAGTAATAACAGCCAAAATTATCTCCTTCAGCTAATGTTTCCCATTCTGTCCTTCCCTTGTTATCAAGAATTGCATACTGTACATTCTGCTGTTCATTAAAATGTACATGCTTTATCTAACTTTGTGATTTTTAAATTAAAAAATTATTTTAATGCTGTATAAGTTAACATAGTGAGCATGACTTCTTCTGCTACATAGATCAATCCTTTATAAGGAGGTTGTTCAGCAATTATAGCCTCCCCTAAGATTAGGTAACCAGGCACAGTCTTGGAATCAAACCTGGCACCTATTTCATGCAAACTGTGTGTGTATTTACCATCATGAATTGTGTCAAATAAAGATACCTTATTAGCACAGCATTTGGGAGCAATTGGTTCCTCATGGTTGGGATTTTCATTTCATGGACCAACCGGACATAATGGAACTTAATTTCCACCTTTTTTGTAAAAAAAGAAGACATAAAGTCTCATTGGGACAGAGTGAATGGGCAGTTGGAACATGAAGTAACAAATAGTTGCTTGGTAGTATGGAACTTGAATATTGATGAAGCTTTTCAACTTGCACTCACCAGCAGAAACACAAGATTGCCAAAGTCAAACGATCACAGCAATATATACTACAGGCGAAATGAGTACTGATTTGTTGACAAACGATCAGATCGTTGTTCACTGTGTATCGTTCAAACTTGCAAAATGACCAAAGACTGCCACTTTCAGACTTGCAAAGTGCCCACTCTATCTCAAATTACCCTGGAAAGGCAAAGTATCTCAAAAATTTGAACAACAGGTTAAGCAGCTATTTCATGCTGCTACTATGCAGTGGTTACGGGGTTGGTATTTTCTACTAACAGGAAAATAGTCCAAAAAGACATTTTGCCGACAACAGAATTGAGCAATGTCATGTATGAATTTCAGTGCTGGTGTGATGCCAGGTATGTAGGCCGTGCATCCTAACAATTGGCTGATCAAATCAAACAACATGTTCCTTCAATAGTTCATAATAAGCGAAGTACACACCATATTCAACCACCCCGTTCTTGCAAAACCCAAAATAAAACATTGGCTGTTAGATGTGATTCCTCAATTGCTGAATAATCCTGAGTGCACTAGTAGCTACACTAACAACCAGTTCAAGATAATCAGTTGAACTCATAAGATGCCTCATTTACACTTGCTAGATTAACATGCATACATATGCAGGGGTCCGTTCTCTGCAACAAAGGAGTATGTTCAAGCCTTGCACCTTTTTTGAATTACCCAGAAGCTTGAGGAGCCTATAGTTTCCCTTGCTTTCACTGTGGCAATGCCTTCGCCAATCAGAGTTGACTTGCCAACCAATCAGCACCTATAGAATATATAAATGGTATAAATTTTTATGATTGTTTGAAATTTTGCCTTTTTGCATTTGTCTTGAAGGATGCAAAATGAAAAGCTTCAGCAACATGTCTCCCTTTTTAGTAACACGTGCAGTTATATCATGCCTTTCTTGACCATGGGACCTCGCAAAAAGCTTCTTTTTAATTTGTTCATGTGATATGGGCATCACTGGCAAGGTCAGAATTTATTCCCCATCAATAATTACCCTCATTATCCATTATTACCCTCATTCAGAGGGAATTTAAGAGCCAACCACCTTATGGAGTCACATGTAGGCCAGAACAGGTAAAGATGGCTGATTTCCTTCCCTAAAAGGCATTAGTGAACTAGATAGTTCACAACAATGGTTATTGTCAGACTATTAATTCCAGATTTTCACTGAATTTAAATTTCACCATCCGCTGAGGTGGGATTTGGACCCCGATCTCCGGAGCATTACCCTGGGTCTCTGGAATATAGGATCATGACAATGCCACTATGCCAATGCCTCCCCCATGGAATATTCTTAAAGTGTATTGTAATGCAGTAAATGTAGCTTAGTATTCAATTATATTTTTCATTATTTTGTTTAATTGAGTAGTTAAGGGTCTTAGCACTGTAAACATTTAATTATAATTTATCATTATTAGATTATTCACTTGTTCATAGTCTGTTTAATACATTCATTTGTTACATTAAACTGAAATGATGTGATTCATTAATAATTTTGAAGACTGAAGTGAGAATTTATGGAAGCATAAAAGAGTCCACTATCTAAAACCTTTGGGTTATTTTACTTCATACATTCTAAATGGGTTCTTGTGGAAACTAATGGAGGACTAATAAATCTTCAATTTTTTTCCATTATTTAATATGCATTATTAAACTTGTTTGGCCAAATTGCCTTTTCTTGTTCCATGTTTTCTTGTGTTTTTGCGTCAACCATTTGCTGAAAGTTTCTGTATTTTCATTCAAACCTCTGCTTCTGCCTCACCATGGGTAGCATTAGTTGGCTAAATGGTTTCATTTTTAAGAAAACAGTGGTGAGATGAGGTGATTGCTTGACTTGTAATCAATAAATAGGCAATCAGAACTGCCAGCTAAATTACCTTGATAATGAATTGATCTCCAGTGGCAGTGTTTATGGGGAGTCAGAGAATTTGTTGTTTTGCAACAATAGGGATGTTTATGCCATGAAGAGCATAACATCAGGGCAACTGATTTACATGATTAAATCAGTAAAAGTGTCCGGAATTTATACTGGTGCTTTGGGGAATTAACTCCATAATTCTTTCCATTATTCCCTGAGAAATGTAAATGAACGGCCTTTAGAGGCAGAATTTTGCCTTTATCAGGGGGCTTGGTGGGGGAGGGAGGGGGTAGTAAGGAAGCCAACCACCGCCCGTGACCAAGGCTGGGAAGGCGATTTCACGCTGGCAATCCAATTAAGGCCCACCCAACGTGAAACATGAGCCGCAACCATCAGAGCTGCCTGTGTAGGCAGGGGGGATGAGGGCAAGTGGAGCAGTGAGATGGAAGAGCACTGGAAAGCTTGAGTGGCAGAGAATATATTCATCAATACAGGAAAGCGTACATAGACATGCAGGAAGCTTTTCGTGTGGCCTCACACCAGCTGTACTTTCATGGAGCATTCCTGTTGATGAACATCTCCAGCCTGTTACTGGTGCCTTGATGACCACATGAGTGCAGTCGATGATCCAATTAAGGTGGGCCTTAGTTGGATTGCCAGCGTGAAATCGCCTTCCCAGCCTTGGTCATGGGCGGTGGTTGGCTTCGTTACTACCCCCGCCCTGCCCCGCCAAGCCCCCGACAAAGGCAAAATTCTGCCTCGAAAGGCTGTTCATTTACATTTCTCAGGGAATAATGGAAAGAATTTGTGGGGACCTGGCAATTGTGACAAATCCAAGTGCCCTCTGAGTCTGGGACATCCCATCAGTTGAAAATTTGATGCAGTCTCCAGTCTTGGTGAAGAGGGCATCTGTGACTGCCATGACGCAGCTGTGTGCAGACAACTGTGAAATGCTGCACAGGTCCACAGCTAACCCCAGAAATGATCTAGAGATGAAGAAATTGAGGTCACAGTTACCTTGACTGTTACTGGCAGGGCCTGGTAATGAATAGAATGAAGTATGAGCTGCTCACTGACGCGGGCACAAATGTCTGTGGCCATCTCCCTGGAGAGTCACAGTCTCCTTCAGCGCTGCCTTTCTGACATGTCCAGGTAGCTTTTCCAGTTCTGGTATATCCTGCACTCTGGGTAATACCTTCTTTTCCCCCCCTGGCTGTGCACTCCCAATACCTGGGGACCCTTCCTCACTGAGAATGCTGCCATTGCAATGCATTGATGCGCTCTATGTGTGATGGAGGAATTCCATTTCCAGGTGCCCCTTTCTTGTTGCCTCAGTGATGTCCGAGCAGCCTAGTTCAATGTCCCGATGCTCAGGCCATGCCACTTGTTTTCCCAACCGCTGAGGTGGCAGGGACCTGACCCCTGCCTCTCCATCATCCCATGATCAGTTCCTGCAACAATTCAGTACATTCAGTGAGATATTTCAGCCAGTTTAAACAATTCAAATAAAGTTCCAAAGACTTTCCTTGCCTACTGACTAGACTTTGCTACTGTTCACGCCTCTATACACTGGGCATTATTCCCAAGGGCTCCGGATTCCCACCTACCTCTGGGAAAATTGTGTGGCCTATGAAGTTGGGCATTTTAATGTGGCTGCAATAAACTTAACTGATGTTTCAGTAGGTGTGGGTCTGGTTTGCACAGATCAACATGTGCCTCCACACACACCCTGGGATACCTTCCTTCCCCAGTACAGCCCTCGTCCTGCAACCTCTTCCCTTGCCTGAGGCCACTTTCCCCCTTCCCCAAGCAAGACCTTGCCCTGCAGCTGTTGAAAAGCCACCCATACCTTATGGCTGGGGTGGTGGGTAGGGTCCTGCCCGTAAGCCCCCCTAAAAGTGATGTGGTGCTGTCGGCGAAGCCTGGTGCTGATGACTATGAGTGCTGACTGAAGCAAGGTAGATGAACAAACCTCGAAGTCCTGAGTGAAATGCAACAACCAAGTGCACACGTTATATATGCTGTTGTGAAACACGCTGGCGTGTTTTCCTGAAAATGTGGGCAGATGATGTAGCTGGAGGGGATGAGTCCGGCGGGCTGGCCTTGTAATGATATGCTGATGTATTAAAATGAGGTTCCCGATGTCCGATAGTGGGAAATGCGGCCCACCATTGAAGGGCTGAGCGGACGATCACAAACTGGTTTCATGACGTTGTGAAACTGATTTTTGACCTTCTCGCCATACTGTCCGTTCATGCTACCGAATGTGCCCGACATTAGCTGGCTCGGAAAATCCCAGCCTTTGTGTGGGCTATCTGTTAATATTAAGAAAATGATTGGTTCCCAGCATTTTGCGCTCTCACACCATGAACTGACAAACTCCCAGCCTCAAACACATCTTCACAATTTAAGGAAACATGTAGGAGCGGAAATTGGTCTTGTGCAATATAACAAAACAAACAATAGCAAATTAGCAACCTTTTAACACTCTGCCTGATTTTCTTTTCCATAACGAATGATAAAGAATATTTTGCTAGTATGGTCTCAAATAAACTTAATAACCTTTCATTATGATCTCTTATTGGCATAGACCCCAGTCCGTTCAGTCTCTGATTGAGGCCCCTTGTGCAGCACCTTTTTTTTTCTGCTTCTCCATTAATGGCCACGCAATCATCCTCTACAACCTCCTTATCAAGTCTCTTCCCCTTGCTACATTTTCCATTGCCCTTTTCCTGATCATTTTTTTTCCAATCATTTTTCTTAACAATACTTTTGCAAATGTTTTCCCTCTGGGAGTTGCTCTGGGACAATTTCCTCAACAATGTCTCTATATAAATCTAAGTTATAGCTAGTGCTCCAACAACATTTCTTCTAAAAATTCAGATCAGAGGAACTTATGCATCCAATCTTGACAGGACTTTTCTCATGAATGTGAAAAGCCAGCTGCCAGACAGATACAACACTACCAAGTGGTGAGTTTTGTTTTATCCACTTTCCAGCAAATTTCTCTTCAAAGTTCTGTGTGACCATTCAGCAATAACATTGCCAGCTGAAAGCCAACAATCTAGTTTCTTTGGATGGTTTGATTCTTCCACTGGAGGATTTTCAACAGCTGGTGTGTCAGCATCCTGCAGAGGTAATCAATTACTTCAATTCTTATAAGTTGTCTGAAACCACATCTAACCTTAAGGGCAGAACTTTACATCGACTCGATCGGGCATAAAATTGTGCGAGAAGACGTCAGGTGAGCGTCCTGGTGTCATCCTGTTCTTGCCCGTTATTTCACTCAGCATGCGTGCAAAAGTCGGAAGTGCGCCTGCTGACAATTAAGAGGGCAATTAAGCCTATCAACGTCTCAATTGTCTCTGATTTTTCGTGGTCCGTCCAACTTTATGGTTGGCGGACGGGTGAATCAGCCATGCGGACTTTGCATTTTTCATGAAACCTCATCCAAGGGTGGGATGAGGTTTCTGTTATTAAATGAAATAAAAATAAAAATTTATGCACAGTATCTTTATCATCTATATGTTCCGGTGCCTGTCTGTGATGCTTCAACATTTTTTTTTCCTGGTTTTCAAAGTTTTACTTCGTGGCTTTCAGGTCTGCAGCTCCCTGAGACAGCTCTCTGCCTTCAGGGAGCTTTCACTCAGTGCTCATCCGTGCCCATGAAAATGTCATCACCTGCCCTCCTCTCGCCCTCACCCCGGAAGCACTGAGCTTTTCAGCACGTATTTCACGCTGACTGGCCATTAATTGGCCAGCCAGCATAAAATCTCAGTGGTGGGCCAATCGCAATCAGCAGTCTCTTTCCCAGCCGCTCTGGGCCCGCCAAATGTGCCCGCCCACCGAGCTGAAAATTCAGGCCTAAGTGTTTCTCTGCTGCACTGTCCTTACGTGGATTCTTGATAGCTAATGCCATATTTTCTGTAGGTTTATCAAATCACAGCTGAACAATTCATTTGAGCAAGAGACTAATTACTTAAATACTTCAGATTTACTATAAAAAATCCAAAGATATAATTGTTGCTGGTGAGACAGCTTGTAATATTTAACTAATAAAACATATTTGAATATGGATTCTGTAATTTAATTAATTGTGTTTCAGTTACTGTTTGAAGACATAATTGCTTTAGTCCTTCTTTCTAGATTGCTGCCAAGTTATTGAGGAGCTTTTCTATATTCTGAGCTCTTTAGATGTTGAGTTTGCCTAAAGGAGAATGGATGAAATATGCGACACAAACTAGTTGAGCAACAGTCATAGTAAATCAACAATTGCATGACTTTTATTGAAGAGAAAGAACAGGAAGTGAGTGAATTCTTCTGACAACCTTGTTTTAAAGTCAAAGTGAAAAAAACACTGAGGGAATTTGCTATTGGGAGCTGACATGTAAAATAATTCATGGTTGAGCACTTAACCATTGCAAAATTATTTTAACATGAATCTCTCATAGTTTCTTTACCGACTCATAGGGCAGAATTTGTCACTCGTCGGGCAGCCGAGCGTCCCAACATCATTGCGCACTCACGTGATATTTCATTTGGTGGGCGTGCTGCTTCATTACGTATTCATGGCTGAGAGTTCAGAAATATATTAGAACAGTGAAACACCTGAGCCCCAGGGACACCATTAGTTGATTGACAGCTCTGGCTGTCTGATCTATGCTATCAATTTTACAATGTTTACTTACACAAGGTAAAGAGGTTTCAAGTGCTTGCAGTTTCTGCTATTGATACTTTAAAGTGTCTGGCTGATTGGCACTTTTATTGGGCTATAGTAGAAAGGAAATTTTTTTCAAGAAAGTGAAAAGTTATCAATGAATGCCTTTAGTACCTCCCACTATCACTATAGGATTCATTACTTCTATAAAGTGTATAGTGGCTGAATTGGCATGGGGGGGCCATAGGGGGTTGGTGCGAGCATACCTTAGCATGGGTACATGAATGGTCATAGGGGTTATTTGCAGGGGCATAGCTTGGCATTGAGGCATATGGGGCCATTAGGAGTTGTTTGGGGGTAAGGCTCGGCATGGAGGCATGAGGGACCATAGGGATAGTTTTGGGGTATACCTTGGCATGGGGGAATCAGGGGCCTTGGGGGTAGGTGAGGGGGCATACCTTGATATGGGGGCATGAGGGGCAATGGAGGGGGTTGGGGTAAATACCTTGGCAGGGGGGAGGCATGAGGGGGACCTCTTGAACTTACCTTTCAATAGGTTCCCTCATGCAGACTATGGTTCATGACACTTCTAAGGCATTTCAAACATGATTCTTTGTGAAGCTGGCCCAAATCCATGAAAGTTGTTGAGGGCTAGGACTTGCCAATGCCCACAACAGTGCTGACCAGGTCGGGAGTGCAGGGTTTGGGCTTAAGATCTGGACCAGCCCCACCCCCCACCCCCCTCCGCCCCCTATTAAAAGGTACTCCTGAAAGTCAGAAACCCCTGGAATGGGGTCTGGAATTTGGGCTAACTCATCATTTTTAAAGGGCTCTCCAGTCATCCCGACTCGACTAAAATCTACCCCATTGTCTTTCAGCAGGATGGCTTGGAAAATGTCCAACTTTAGTGTACTATATGTCAAAGCCAAAAGCAGACATATCAACTACTTAATCCAGATCAGCGCATGAGAATTGTTCACAAAGTACCCTGTCTCCTGAAAAGCTGACTTCCCTACTGCCCCCAACACAGGGTACTAAGTGATAGGTAAATTTGGGTGTGAGTTCCCTCTCTCCTTCTCGACAACTTATCCCTTATTTTCTCCAATTCATCTCCCAGGTTAGTCATGGATCTTACAAACAGACTAGACTGATTCCTTCTTTTGTGTGCCTAGATGTTCTGAATAATTAAACAGTTGTTGGGACACATGTTATATGGCCCACAAGGTAAACTTGCATTGCAAATTGAGTTGTACTTGAAAAGAGAAGACTGCTATTGACAAGAGGGAATATACATCATTGTAAAGCAATACAGTTAACAGTGTCATAGTGTATTACAGTTGGCCAAGTCCTAAAATAGAACAGTTGACAATGTCATCAAATAATGCCGTTACTAATAGAATAATACCATGAGCAGCCATGGAGTAATACAGTGAACAAGACCAGTAATGCAGTAACTTTACAGGTAAATACAATTGTAATGTAATCATATTTTCTAAATTGCTTTTCAATTTTTAAAATTTTGCAATGTTAACATTTTGGCATTTAATTTCTTCTAAAAAAAATGCTTGAAATCAAATCAGTTGCTGCTGTGGAGCTAAATTATTTGACTGAGCAATTAGACAAATGAAACTGATTGACTTATTCAAGTGCAAATCGATTCTAAATGACCCTAGCCTAGCCCCATTGTACACAAAGATTAACTTCAGCGGTTATACACCAAAGAGAATATAGGCATTCTCAATCCTTCTACAACTGGTGCTTTAGAGATTTGACTTCTCTAGGCATTATGTTCACAGCCAATAAAGTACAGCTTAACCATTTGAGTTTTTGTGCCAAATGTTTTCCTCATGAATAAAGTTTGAGGAAAATGAGTTATATTAGATCAGGTGTGATGTGTGATCGATCGAATATCAACCATTTTGCATCTTGACAAAATGTAAAATTCCCCCCAGAGACTTTATTTATGAGGAAGAAAATTGGCAAAAAATTCATTGTTAAAACACAGACTTTCTTTGTATCATTTCCTTTTTCTAATTGTTTGTTTCATCTGAGTGATTTAGTGGACCATGCTCTAAAACTCATGACCAATTTTTATGGGAAGCTATAGCTAAAGCAAACAGAGTTTGAGATGATATTCACAGGACAATTTATGACAAAACAAAGTACACCATTTTGTTCTTGATTGCGAAGTCTAGGCCTCTTGGAATACTGTGCCCAGTATTGGTCACTTCACATATTGAGGCTCTGGAAATGGAGTCGAAGAGGCCCACAAGATTACTTCGCCGTTTAAAGCATCATAGTTACCCAGATAGCCGGGTTTGTATATCTTTGAAATATGTAGACACTTGCAATTTGGCAGAAGTTTTCTATTTAATGAACAAACTATATTGTATTTATGCAGACCAATTATGTCAACAGAAGAGGTTAGAGAAACCAGGGCTCAAACAAGTTATGTATGTAGATTGGCTGTTGGCCAGTGCTCCTTATTCCAGAGAATTAGTTGATCAGTGGGGCCACCTTGTGTGGTGAACAATGATGTGCTGAATTCCTTCAAGAGGGAGCTAAACCTGTTTCTGGTTGGGGTGGATATCAGCTCTTATAGGTAGTTAACCTATAATATACATTCAGATCTATGTGATCTCTTGGGGTAGTTGTGATCACTTAAAGAAGTTGGAAAGGAAGTTTTCAGACATTTCACTAATTGATCTGGACTTTTCTCTGTTTTATTGTCTCACCCAGGGTATCAAATAGCTCCAGATAGGTGACATAGACCTGTATTATGATGCACTAGGTATCACAATTATATGGGGCAGACTAAATGGACCAGTGAGACTTCTTTATGGGGGGTGGTGGGGTTGCAGGATGGTGTTGGCCTGCCATCCCCAGATGTGGATAAAAGGTGGCCACAGGGGTTGCCAAGTGCTGAACCAGGTTGTTTAAAAGGCCCTCTTTGGTTCTCTGGGACTTTGTCCCTGTTGTTTTCTTAAACTTTGGGCCCTCTAGCCCTCTCCTCACACATTCCTTCACTTCCCCCCAATTCTCAGCTGTCAATCTAACCATGAACTTAGAGCCCCTCCCGCCTACTGTGATAATGATAAATTGTGGAAATCAGCCAAGCATTCCTCATGCTATAATGGTAGCACTTAAGGTTATGCCAACAAACAGTTATTGAAATTCCTACTCTCACAGACACAGACAGGCAGGTTTTTTCAATTTTTAAAGGGCTGGCCATTTAAATAACATAACAGCTTGACAGTTCTACAGACCTTATCCACACTTCATCAACATTTACAGCATCTCTAACGATTCTTAACTCTCACACTGCAGGATAACCCCTTGCTCCAGTGAAAATTTGGTCTGTTTAAACTCAGTGCTGAGAGCAATGGCCTTGCTGAATTTGGGTTTGCCACATGTGGGAGTCATGTCCCACCCCAGGGGCGGAATTTTCCGTGCCTGTTGGCATCAGGTGTGCTCGGTGGCGTGAGCGGACAATATGGCAAGAAGGCCAGAAATTGGTTTCATGGCCTTGTGAAGCCAGTTTGCAATCGTTCGCTTACCCCGTTAATGGCGGGCCACATTTCCCACCAGCGGATGTCGGGAACCTCAGTGCAATAGATCAGCATTTCATTCTAAGGCCAGCCCACCAAAATCAGCCCCTCACACTGGATTGTCCGTCCAATCACACTGACGTGGTTCACAACAGCATATATAAGGTGTGCGGTTGGCAGGCAGCACTTTGAGGAGTACTAGGAGGTGAGTCCATAGCAACATTGCACAGTGCTCGCTGGGTCGCCTGTTGGACTTCAAGGTTGAGGCGACTTGGGGTGGGAGAAAGAGCTGTCCTGCAGTTGAAGGTAGTGCACAAGCACGTTTTGGGGGGGAGGTGAGGGAAGCAACCATGCTTTAGGGAAACCTTGTATAAAGTGACCATTCGTCTGCCACTGAGACAGTTCAGACACAGCCACATTGACATGAGTGGAGTTGGGTCTCTAGATTATCTGCCCATTCAAGCTATGCAGGGGAATGAAAGTGCCACCAAGTGCTTCAGGGTTTTTCACCCCTTGGGCACCAACTGCAAATGAATGAATGTTTCAGTGGGCTGAAGAACAGTTGGAAGACTGGGCACATTGTACAATCTCCTTGCTAAAGCTGGCAATTGAACAGTCACTAGTGGAGGCGCTCACAGCTCCTTGCAATGTCATCATGCTGTTTTGGACCAGTCTCCCCCATGGTTCAATCTAACAGTGCAGCCTTGCAGTGCAGGTTAGGAGAATGCCTGCATCTGAGCTGAGAGCACAGCATGCAGTCCAACGGGCAAGGCTGGCACCAATCCGTCAGGTGGAATGGGGGCAGAGATGGGTGGGTTTTCGGGCAGCCATGCAGTGCACTAAACTCTGGATATCCAGTGGCCAGCACTCTCTGGGATGCATTAAGGGCCCTTCAGACTTAACCTTATGGCATACAGAGAGCTAGGACAACAGAAAAGAGAACGACAGAGGTGTCTGGCTGCGCAGGAGGAGGAGCACTGCCCTCAGGAAGAAAGGGCAGCTGGGGCATCTGCACACAATGCTAAAGAGCCACAGTGAACCATCATTCGTACAGAACCCACCTTTCATCCCTGTAAAAGACCAACAACCAGTGTCACTGAAGACTGTGCATGCCTAGGGAACTGGTCGGTCATATCTGCCAGATACTGGGCACCCACTGTCAGTGGCTGTGAAAGTGACCGTGGTGTTCAATTTTCATGCCAATGGCTCCTATCAGTGCTCCACAGGTGACCCCTGTGGGATATCACAATCTGCCACCCACAAATGCATCCATGAGGTCACAGATGCCACCTTTGCAAGGGCAACCAGCTTTGTGCATTTCACACAGGACCAGGGGGGGCCAGGATGCAAGAGCGATTGGATTTGCTGAGGTCTCGGGTTTCTCCCACAGGGTGTGATCGACTACACTCACATGGTGCTCAGATCTCCACTGCAACAAGGAGTCTACAATGGCAACTGCAAGGGGCTTCCATTCGCTGAATGCTCAGCTTGTGTGTGACCACGACAAACATATCCTACAGTCTGCACACAGCTTCCAGGGAGTGTCAACGACTCCTACATTCTCAGTTGATCACAGATCCCTGACATCTTCCAGGGTCCACAGGCACCACAGCATTGGCTCTTAGGTGGCAAGGGCTACCAGCAGAGGACAACGCTGATGACACCCATACGGTGGCCTCAGACTGCAGCAGAACAAAGTTATAATGAGGCTCATGCTACAACTCACAACTTGGCGGAACAAACTATCAGGATGCTGAAGATGAGGTGCTGGTGTCTGGACGGTCTGGTGGATCCCTGCAATACAGTCCGGAGTGGATGTCATGCATCATCACCACCTGCTGTGCCCTGCTGCAATGGGGAGAGGAGCTGGCTGAGGAGGAGATGCAGGAGCTGGAGGTCTCCTTCGATGAGGAGGACATCGACAGTGATGAGAGTGAGGAAGTCCTTGAAGGTGACGATAATGGCGATGAGGCCCTTGCATTGGCCAGATGAGACAGGCACGCTTGGGAGGTACTCATAGATGCTACATTTGTGGAGGATGATGATGCCATGCAGTGAGGAGGCACCATGGATTTTTATATTGCATCTATAAACATTTGACTCCAGTCTGGCTTAAGGCAGCTGTAATGAACATGAGGTACTGGACAGGTTTCTTATTTGAAACAGATAACTTTATTACAGAACTTTTTTAGAAGCTACATGCTTGAACTAGGTCCACAACTAGCAAAGCTCTGCCCCTCAGATTACCCGTGCTCAGGGCTCATTTGTCGGTGCAATCACATGACTCCTAAAGGCAGTAGGAAAGGTTATACCTTCAATCACTGCATTTCCTCCCTCTTTAGATTTTTTGCATTTCCTATATGCAAAGAATATTTTAATCCACAACATATACATATATACACAGGTCATGTGATTAAAACTAAGTCTCAGTGTTGGTTTCCTAATTTGCTTAAAGTGGCGTATCTCTACCACTTGTGATTCCCCCATTGGGTCGACATGAACAGGATCTGCAGCATCAGAGATATCCTTAGAGGGTGGCAGTTCAGGATTAGGCAATTCAACAATTCATCAGGTATAAAAATAAAAACAAAAAAACTGTGGATGCTGGAAATCCAAAACAAAAACAGAATTACCTGGAAAAACTCAGCAGGTCATTCATCAGGTATGTCTATTCTAGGTTGATCTGTCACCTCAGGGATTAAAGGTTCAACATCAATCTGTCAATCAGACAGAACAGCTAATTGTTGGAATGTCTCTTTACTCCTTAAATGATCCACATGTTTTTGAACAATCCGGTCTTTCACTTCCACTTGGAATGACATGGATCCAGTTTCAGGGACAATTATACCAGGAACCCAGCTAGGACCATTTCCAAAATTTCGCATGAAAACTGTATCTCCCACAGTAAATCTTCAAGCTTTGCTATGAATATTGTGATTCAATTTCTGGCTACTTTGATTTTTCTCTACCTTTCCCTCTGAGTTTAGAAACACCAGACTTAACCTTGTACAAAGAGGGCTTTTCATCAATAATTCAGACGTTGTTAAACCCATAGTTGCAGGAGGAGTCAGACGATAATTGAGAAGAAAATGTGAAAGTCGCGTTTCTAAAGTACCTTTGGATAATCTCTTCATTCCTGATTTGAAAGTTTGGGCAGCTCTTTCAGCTAACCCATTTGATGAGGGATGATATAGTGCTGTTTTAACATGTCAGATCCCATTTTAACTCATGAATCTCTGAAATTCTGCACTAATAAATACAGTACCATTATCCAAAACAATGGCTTCCGGTAGACCATGTATACCAAAACATTGTCGCAGTTTTTCAATTGCTGCGCATCATATCGGTGATCTAACTCCAGCAACATCCATCCACTTAGAATGCGCATTGAGGATCAACATAAACATGGCATCTAAAAATGGACCTACATAGTCTATATTTGGTCTAACTCAGTGTCAACCAGGCCACTCCCATGGATGCAATGGAGCTGAAATGGGCAACTTCTGTTGTTGCTGACACTGGAGACAGTACTTGACCATGCTTCCAATGCCACTGTCTATGCCTGGCCACCAGAAACAGATTCTCGCAAGCATTTTCATCTTCGATATGCCTGGATGTGCACTGTGAAGCTCTCTAAAGAGTGGTTCCCTTCCTTGAAAAAGGATGACAACTCTTGATCCCCACAAAAAGATTCCATTTTGACAACTTAACTCTGTTTTTCGGGCATGGAATGGACTTATCTCTTCAGACACTGGTGAACTGGGCCATCTTTGCAGCACCTGGCTCAGACTTCTGACAAAATTGGATTTACGTTTGTCCAATTACTGATTTGCTTTGCACTTACCATTGAGGAGTGCAAGAAATTCAACACAAGTTAAACTTTTTGTGGCACTGGAGCATGTACAATACTATCTGGTAATGGAAGATGACTGAGTGCGTCAGTATTAACAACATGCAAGCCAGGGCGGTGCATTAAGGTGTGCTCATAGTATTAAAGCCCAACGTTGAATTCTTGCTGAAGCTATTGGCGGAATGGCTTTATCCCCCTAAATAAATCCATTAACAGTTTATGGTCTGACTCAATGATGAAATGTCAACCATGCAGATACTGATGAAATTTTGTCACTCCAAATATTACTGATAAACCTTCCTTTTCAGGTTGAGAATAACCCTTCTCAGCTGCACAGAGGATCCTGGGGACATAGCCTATTGGCCTTTCAGAACCATTTTCCATCCTGTATGATAACATCACTCCCATACCTTAAGGAGATGCATCACAAGTTAATATTAATTCTTTTGATGGGTCACTATGTACTAGTGGACATAATGAGTGTAATAGCTTCTTGACTTTTACAAAGGCTTCTTCTTGTGAGTTCCATGACAAATGATGGTTCTTTTTCAATAATGAGTGTAAAAGGGCTAACACTGTTGACAATTTTGGCAAGAAGCAGCTATAGTAATTTATCATGCCCAAAAAAGACTTGAGTTCAGTGCTTCCTTTAATGTCCTGACTTACTCTTCTACCGGATGCAACCCCTGGGCATCCACTCAATGACCCAATTAAGTGACTTCAGTCACTTGGAAAGTACACTTCCCTTTCTTCAATCATACACCAGCTTCCAAAAATCTTCTTAAAACCTCCTCTAGGTTAGCCATATGTTTGGCTTCCATTGATCCTGTGATCCAGGTGTATTACTACACGGGGAAGTCCTTGCAATAGGCTTTCCATGGTACTTTGGAAGATTGCACAGGTAGATGATACTCCAAAGGGTAGGTGTGTATATTGGTACAGGCCCCTGTGTGTGTTGATGGTTACATACCCTTTAGACATGCTATCCAGCTGTAGCTATTAGTATGCATGGCTCATGCTCAGTTTAGTGTAGGGTTTACTTCCAGCTAGCTTAGTGCACAAACCTTCTGTTCTTGGGATAGGATATTTATCTAATTTAGTAGCCTTGTTCACAGTTAATTTGTAGACTCCACAAATGTGAATAGTTTGATGTGGTTTCATCACAGGGCCTATGGGTGCAGCCCATTCTGAAAATTGGACTGGCTGGATGATGCCTAGCTTCTCTAAGTGGCACAATTCTGCATCCAACTTTACCTTTAGGGCATAAGGCACAGGTCTGGCCTTAAAGAACCGATATGTTGCCTCCGAATCTACATATATTTTTGCCTGTAGGATTTTTATCTTTCCCAATTCACCATTGTCATGCTTGCTTAACAGCTCAAGGATTCCTTCTGTTCTCACTTGAAATATTTCTGACCAGTTGAGTTAATTTTTTGTAACCAGTCATAGCCCAGAAGACTAGGTTCTTCACCTGTCACTATGATCACTTGAACTGAGCTGTCTGTTGCCTTCTGGACACAGGTACTGTGGTAATGCCTTTCACCTGTATTGACTCTCCAGTATATGTCTTCAATTGAGCTGTGGTTTGCTTCAGATTCAGTGGTTGGGTACCTTCATTTAAGAATTTAAATGTATGTTCTCCCACCACTGTGGTCAAGGCTCCTGTGTCTACCTCCATGACTAGAGGCTTTCTATTCACTTGAAGGCTGATGGTGATTAGTTCAGTTTTTACTGCTTTGCCATTGTATAGGGAATAGATATCAGTATCAGCAGCTTCTGGTTCTGTTATATAATACATTTCAATCATCTTGGTCTGCTGTCTGTTAGTTGTCTCGATTTCATCCTGCATTGCCTTATGACATGCCCCTTTCTGTGACTATAGTGACATTCTGCTTCTTTAAATCTGCAGGTTTCCAGTACATGGTTACCCCCACATCTGTTACAGGTTAATTTCTGAATTGCTCCTGAGATGCTTCCACTAGGCCTTTTTGCTTTTCGAGCATCAGACACTTCGCAGCTGTCTTTCTGGTTTTCATGTCACGCCTGGTGGCAGGTTCCTGCCCCAACTGAAGAACGGAGCCATTTTGCACATTCAGTAAAGTCTGTGAGTCCCTCACAGCACTTCCCATGACTAGAGCTATTTCCATGGCAAGCTTCAAATCGATGTTAACTTCTGCAAATAAATAGCGCTGAATGGCGTCGTCGTGAACTCCACAAACTAACCGATCCCGCAACACATCATTGAGTGTCTCCGAAGTCATAGTGTTCTGTCAACTGCTTCAATTTCACTATATAAGTTGAAGTGGACTGTCCCAGGGCCCTTACTCTGGAGTTAAACCTAAACATCTGCATAATTATCGATGGCTTTGGCTGAAAATGTGTCGTCATGAGTTCTACCAATTCGTTAAAAGATTTAGAATTGGGTGCATTCGTGGCCTTCAGATTGTGGATAGGATTATATGTCTTGCTACCACAGATACTAAAAAGAATTGCTTTCTGCTTCTCCTCTGTTGTTATTTCATTTGCCACAAAATAAAAACTAATGTGCCGTATGTACTAGCTCCAGTCTTCCATGCACCTGTTGTAAGGGTTGATTCTGCTGAAGAGCAGCATGACTGGTGAGTATACATTTCTTTCTTTCCTCAAGAACTGATGTACTCACATTCACGAGTGAGGTGTGGCGTGGGAGCTATTTTACCCTCGTCACCAAATTGAGTACTGGACAGGTTTCTTACTTGAAACAGATAACTTTATTACGGAGCTCTTTTAGAAGCTACATGTTTGAACCAGGTCCGCGCCTAAGATTACCCAGCTTAGGGCTCGTTCGTCAGTAATCACCTGACCCCCCTGAGGGCAGTAGGACAGTTTATACCTCCAATCACCACAGCAGTGCAGTGATACAGTGACAATGTTCCTATTATGCTCCATTATCACTGATACAGTGATAATACTGTGATAAAACACAGTGGAAGCCCTAATAGTCACTCGATTGCAGGAAGATGATGATGACATGCAGTAAAGGCACTCCCTAGATCTTCACATAGCCTATGAGAATGCCTGACTCCTGTCTGGCCGAGGGCAACTCACTTGTGCTCTGTGATCAGGGTCATACCATGGAGATGCAGCCATGAAACTTTGGAAGCATCTGATCCTTTTTCCACCTTCAGCACCTGATTCCTTCAGGAGCATAACATCACTGGACACAGATACTGAAGAGATGGTGGCCAGTCCACCTCAAAGGGGCTGAGAGCACACAGAGAGAATGATGGAACTCTGTGACACCTGCCCATGACATTCTGGCAGCAATGACAAGCACCATCGAGGTGCAGGCATCAGTAATGTTTCCAGGAAGTGTGAGACTGGACCATCACTTTGGTCTGAAGGCAACACAAAGCGCAGGGAAGAGGCCCTGGACCAAGACACCTGCCTTTATCTTGTGCAGAAAGGTTTCACATCTTAGTGACAAGAACACTGCTCATCAGAACAAGAAGCCATAGGCAAGGAGACATTCTTGGGATTTTATTTACAATAGTGAACATTATATGGAAGTGATTAACACCCATGACCAGGCTATGCAACTAATTCTTTTTAACTTTCCTAACCCTGCTGCTATGTCTTGATGCTCTCCGGACATCCACAACAGAGGTGGAGGCAACCTTCTGACTGCTACGCCCTGTCTGTGATGACAGTGGCAGGCATCCTCTGGAGGGCTGAGACCTGCAGGTCCTCGGCCTGCCTTCGTGTTCCTACTGTGTGTCAGTAGCACTCTCCACATCCTGTGGAGCTGGAGATGCTGAGGTCACAGGAAGCGGGGATTCGGATGGGCCGGACACTGCTGGAGTCACCTGGATGGATGATCCTGGAGGGAATCACCTGCTGATTCTTCTCCAGGGCTCCTGGCTGACTCCTTGAGGAGAAGGGTAGCTGGAGTGAGATCGAACTGCCCAGAACCCCTTTCGCGTATACACTGTTGGAGGCCAACTATAGCATCAGTGATGGAGTTCAGCCTGCGGAACGGTGCAGGAGCGATATCTTGGACCATGGTTTCCATGGCAGTCACCATCCTACCAGTGTTGACCTCGGTGTGTTGCAATGCCGGTGCTATCACCGCAGCCTAAATTGGATGGACTCCTCCATAGTGCCTTGCAATCTGAGTAGTGCAGCAGCCATCCCTTCCTGATATTCCCGAGCTTGCCTTTGCAGTTCCAGCAACTGTGACATGACCGAGTCCAGAGACTTGTCAGTTGACTCAGACTCAGTAAATCTCTGGCCTTCAGCAGTCCTCTGAGTGCCAGAGACCTGGGAAGTCCCTGCCACCACCTGCTGTGGATCAATAAGTGCGATGTGCTCACCAGATTGTGATTCTAAGGCTATTGTAAAGCTAGGTCCCACCAAGGTAGGTTTCTCTGCACTGATGAAGGTTGTGGGTGAGCATTATGAGGGAACTTTGAGGGGGATGCCTTCAGATTCCTCTCCAGTGGTTTCTTCAGGGCTTGTTTGGACGCCCTGGGTGATGGGCTCCGTTGGCTGTTTAGCAGGTGTCCCTGTGAAAGCAAGGGGAGATAATTAGTGCATGGTGGTGGCCTGTGAAGCAGGACACATCACTCACAGCATGGTTGTCTGATGGATGTTGCTCTACTTGGTAGAGCAGCGCAATCTCACCATCAGCACAGGACTGGTCCAGATAGTGGCCGGCCAGCTGAATGGCTGTTTTCAAAATCCATGAGGACCTTAATTTCAGGCATTCCTTCACTGTTAAGTGACCTTTCCCTCTTGTTGTGTGCCAGCTTGTCCTGCATGGATAGAGATGGAGAGAGCATAAGTGGGAAGCTTGCCAGACCGGATGGTAAGTATGCCTGGAGTGTGTGGTTGGTGAGTGGTGCACTGGATGGGATGAGGATAATGAAGGTGAGTGTGAGGGGATGAATGGTAATATCCTTGAACTGGCAGTGAGTGAGGGCCCTGTGGATGTGTTATAGGTTTGTGAGTACGTGAGTTGAAAGTGATGAGAAGAGTGACTTACCCTGGTGGAACAGAGGAGAACACTCATCGTGGCACTTGTGGCACTGGGTGGCTGTCTTCTTTTGCAGTGTGTTGGCTCTGACCACCGCTGCCACCACCTCCCAAGCCGAATTGGTGACATTGCTACCCATTCTGTGGCCAGAATGGGGCTAGATGCCTCCATGGCACCCAAAAGGCGCTCAAGGGACACATCACTGAACCTGGGGGCTGCAGTCTTTTTGCTTTTCAGGGCCACTTCTTCCATTCAGCAGCCCTGGGCTGGAAGCAATGGGAGGTGTGCACGTAAATATGGCACCAGCATGATGAAGTGGTGAGATTATCACACAGTGAGTGATTGAGAAGCTGCCTGTCACAGAAATGGCATGTTTCCCAGGACTACATAATTAATGCGGCAGGTTTGGGATGATATGGTGTGAGAAGACACCATTTCAGCTGAGGGGTACATTTTACTTGCCTGCTCCTGCACTTAGTGCAAATCTGGGATGATTCCACGCCTGTTCCTTCCCCTCTGGCAAAAAATGAAGTCTGTAGTAAATGAGGCAGGTTTTCCAGACTCATGTCCCACTCACCATTTTGGAACAACTTTTTTTTTATTCATTCATGGGATATGGGCTTCGCTGGCTGTGCCAGCATTTATTGCCCATCCCCAGTTGCCCTTGAGAAGATGGTGGTGAGCTGCCTTCTTGAACCGCTGCAGTCCATGTAGTGTAAGTACACCCACAGTGCTGTTAGGAAGGGAGTTCCAGGATTTTGACCCAGTGACAGTGAAGGAACGGCGATATATTTCCAAGTCAGGATGGTGAGTGACTTGGAGGGGAACTTCCAGGTGGTGGTGTTCCCTTCTATCTGCTTCCCTTGTTCTTCTAGGTGGTAGTGGTTGTGGGTTTGGAAGGTGTTGTCGGGAGCCTTGGTGAATTCCTACAGTACATCTTGTGGATGGTACACACTGCTGCTACTGTGCACCGGTGGTGGAGGGAGTGAATGTTTGTGGATGTGAAGGCAGCCAAGTGGGCTGCGTTGTCCTCGATGGTGTCAAGATTCTTGTGGGAGCTGCACGCATCCAGGCAAATGGGGGGTATTCCATCAAATTCCTGACTTGTGCCTAGTAGATGATAGATAGGTTTTGGGAATTCAGGAGGCGAGTTACTCATCGCACAATTCCTAGCCTCTGAACGGCTTTTTTAGCCACAATATTTATATGGCTAGTCCAGTTCAGTTTCTTATCAATGGTAACTCCCAGGATGTTGATAGTAGGGGATTCAGTGATGGTAATACCATTGAACATCAAGGGGCGATGGTTGGATTCTCTCTTGTTGGAGATGGTCATTGCCTGACACTTGTGTGGCATGAATGTTACTTGCCACTTGTCAGCCCAAGCCTGGATATTGTCCAGGTCTTGCTGCATTTGGACATGGACTGTTTCAGTATCTGAGGAGTCGCGAATGGTGCTGAACATTGTGCAATCATCAGCAAACATTCCCATTTCTAATCTTGCGATGGAAGGAAAGCCATTGGTGAAGCAACTGAAGATGGTTGGGCCTAGGACACTACCCTGAGGAACTCCTGCAGTGATGTCCTAGAACTAAGATGATTGACTTCCAACAACCACAACCATCTTCCTTTGTGCTAGGTATGACTCCAACCAATGGAAAGTTTTCCTCCTGATTCCCATTGACTCCAGTTTTGCTAGGGCTCCTTGATGCCACATTCGGTCAAATGAGCCTTCGGTCAAGGGCAGTCACTCTCATCTCACCTCCAGGAATATCCAAATCTTCATGGCTGTCATTATGTATGCTGGTGCAAATTGTTTGTTTTCTAGTTTCCTTATTTACCAATCATATTAAGCAAAACATTTATGTTCAAAATCAAATCTTATTCATTCACATTCCAATAAAACAATTCCTGTCCTATCGTATTGCCACTATGTCACCCCATTGTGCCCCCATCCATCTAGATTCGAACAGAAGAATGCTTTTGATAATAGCATAGCTTTAAATGTATGAATGTAAATTGGACTAGGATGATCACATACTTCTAATAATAAAATGGTAATTATATGACTTGTTCAAATCTGCAGGCCATTTTTAATATGCTATTGTAGATACACATGTGCCTTGACAGACTTTAAACATTATTTAAGGAGCTTGCTTCCATTCTGTGCCCAAATATACCTTTTCATTTGCTTTACCCAGAGCCACTGGTACAATGCTCCTTTGTAAATAAACTAATTTCTCCAATACCCAACTATCCATATATCCCAAAGTTCAATGTAGCACGCACTCTTGCCCAATGCCTTGAAACTGACCTCCCAGGATCCACATTATCCACCAAATACAAGGCCCATCTCAGACTTTGAGAATGCTGTGCAAGACCCAATTGTGAAAATGAGAGAAGGCTCCACTCATAAAATGGATCAAGGTAGTCACAGTGTTCTTGGTCCATTTAAGACTGGAGGATAGTAAAAGCTCCATTCATAAAAGAAGCCTTTATTGAAGACATGAAGATAGAGGATGGGAGGGCCACAGGATGCTCCTACAGGTAACCCAGGACAGCTTGGCTGTTCATAACAATCTGGGGGATAACAGTCAGGTAAAACAACCAAACCCTTAGACGTGTAGGGGGTAGTGATGTGTGTCAGCTTCACCTCTGACTTCTGAGTGGCCTGAATCGCTCCCACTCCCTGGGTTCTAGACCTTGAACTTATTTGGGGGTTGTGACAAAGTGCAGCAGACAACTGGTTTTGGTGCAAGAAAAAGACTGTGTTTATTGAAGTCACAAATGAACTTATAACATTAGGATTACACTGAGGTTATACAGACTTACAAAGCACACTTAGTTAAGAATGGGGAACACACGGCATAACGAGGGAAAATCACACTACTAATCCCCTTACCCTTGTCCCAACCCCAAAACCTAACTAAACTGAACTAGGAGAGTTCAGGGATCATGCTCACCAACCAGGGTTACTTGACAGTTCGAAATCCAGCCAGGTAAGCCGGTTGCAGTTTTGGGGTAGGCTCTTTGTGTCCTCTGGGGCCTGCCGTCCCCACATGGTCCTGGTCTGTGGAAGCTGCAAAGGTTCTTCAGTTGGGTGGAGGGCGCAGTTGTGGGTGGTCGATCTTGCGTGGAGGGCTGCGGTTGCAGCCTTGTTGTCTTCGGTTCAGCCTGCCACCCCGTGCCCCTCGCCATGATGTTGCCTGTGGGCCTGCAAACCTCCAGATCTCCTTCCTCTGCTTGGCTCAGCCCCCTGCTTAAACTCTGCTCACCCTCCTGTGTCCGCTTCACCTTCGTAACTGGTGGCCCAGTAATACTGTTTTTTTTTAAATTTCTTATCTGAAACCAAATCAAGGTTAGTTCTTTGTCTGATTTGGGCTTCTTCAGGTGATTGTTGTCTCGTTGTTTTTAATGGGCTCACATGATGTTTATCATTGTCTTCTTGACCCCGTAACTAGTCTTGAACTGCAAGCCATTGTATATGTGGAGCATTGATGGGTTTGCATAATTGCATTGATTGTCACCTCCCTGCCTAAGTAGTTAGTAGCGATTATTTATGCAAGATTTTGATGGCCTTTAGTTTCATGTAAGAGGAAGTCTTTTTCTGGGTTGATTGTTTTAAAGGGAAGAATGCGTATTCTGTCTCCTCTCGTCCTAGCCTCCTGTCTGCAGGGTTCTACACTTAACTGGGTCCTCTGCCATAAAAGTCCAAAAGTCATATCCTTGTTGATGATATGAAAAATGTGGGAATTCTGAGAACCCTTCAGACGATGCATAATCTGGCATTACAGCAAGGGACAGGCTCAGGGTTACTGACCAAAGATGACTACCACCAGAGACAAAGCAACTCCAGAACCCTGATACCAGCCTAATCTTTAAACTGAATTAACCAACTACCTGAAAGGAGAAAAAACAAGCAATGTACCAGTAGGTTATCTAGGGCCTAACACAGTTTAGGGTCATCTGGGTATCAAGACCAAGGCTAAGAGAGTGAATCGGAATGAATGTGTTTGTTGTTTTATATATTTTTTCTCTTTTTGCCATATAATGAAATGAAAGTGAATCTCATTTAATTTCCTTGTGGGAAGGAGATGTCATGATGACTGAATGAGACCTACCTACAACTTTACCAGCTTCCACAGATATATTGAACTGTGTAAAGAAGGCCTGTTTTTTAAAAAAACAAATAAAGACCAGAGATGGATACTAGCAGTCACCTGATAATTGATGCTGTAAAGTTGATCACTTCTCTGGAAAATCTATGTGAATTGCGTTGCAGACCTGGAATTTCACATCCAGCTTTGGGGATGGGGTGGGATGTGTCAAGCCAACTTCAAACAGAGACTCTTGAAAGGAAGGCATAAAAAGTTCAAAGTTCTGGCCTTTTAACCACTGTAATTCTGTGAAGAGAATGTGACTTATTACCTAGCTAGTTTACACGCCACCAGAAAGTCAAAATCCCCTGTGGAGGACAAAATAACTCCTCTTCCTCTTGATTTATATCTCAAAAATATGTCAAAAGGTTTCTGAGATGAAAGATCAAAAAACTGGGATTACTACAAGGGATGCAAGACATGCTAATTGAAGTTCCTTCCTGGAATATAGGAATGAGTTTAAAACTGGCTCTGACAAACAGAGAAGGAAGAACAAGGAGAAGGAAAAGAAAGAAGGCTCTCTTCTGAAAAGACTGCTGGAAGAGAGCAGTAAGATTTCTCTTTCTCCCCTTCTCACTAGAAACAAGGTTGTCTTCAACAGAGTGCAGACCTGAACCAGGCCAACTCCAGAATTTTACCGGAAACTTCATCTAACTTCAAATGGCCACAACATTCCACAATCTATGCCTCATGGACAAGCAAATGACTTATTCGTATATTCCTTTAACTTTTACTTGGAGTCTTGGCTTCCTCACTTCTGAGATCTGTGTATATGTGTGTCATCTTTTATAATTTTTTTCTTGGGTTTTAGTAACTGACAAACTTACACTTTCTTCAACTCAAGAAAACCTGCTTTGATTGGCTCCTTGTTAAAAAGTAAAAACATTTGGACTGGAAAGGGTATTTATGGGAAAAGAATTTTTATGAACCTTTGTTGCAAGCAATCAAGGGGGCTGAATAAAAGGGAAGCCAGTTCACTCCTCATCTGGTCTTAACACAATCTAGACTAAGGTTGTACAGTGCCTGACATTGAAACTCTTTTTATAGTAATTTACAATGAATGGTTTAGTAGAGG
This sequence comes from Carcharodon carcharias, assembly GCF_017639515.1. Classification (NCBI taxonomy): domain Eukaryota; kingdom Metazoa; phylum Chordata; class Chondrichthyes; order Lamniformes; family Lamnidae; genus Carcharodon; species Carcharodon carcharias. The sequence goes on from NC_054486.1 coordinate 51,795,143, forward strand.
TTGGGAGTGCCATTCAGTCTGTTGTCAGCTGCAAAGTATTATTGCTTAAAGCTTGGATATCATAGACAAGTCATTAGTTTTCACTTAAGTGGTTTATTTGTGGTAATAGGCTGCTTAACCAACATATCCTTGGAGTCTCATAGATAGCTCAAGGCATTCCTTGACGTTTCAAGTGGGTTGATGTTCCTTGCATGATTGTACACTGCAAATGCATATCCCTATTTGGACATGAATTTTTCATCCATTAGAATTTACTACAAGGGAAACATAATGGTCATAATTAGGAATAAATAAGTTCCAAGTGAGAAAATGTACAAGGGTAAAATTATTTATGCATCAGAACTATTTTTGGGATTTGACAAATCACCATTATATTGAGAGAAAATAAGCTTTTGTGGTTGCTGCAATGATTGTATCAACAAAATGGAGTCTTTATCTTTATGTGGGAAGGAGCAACAGAACCCTCGGAAAGTAGTCAGTGACCTAAAAATGTTGCTTCCTAAGAAACTCTTCCTCTGCACTTTTAGAGAAATGAATGCTGTGTTCCCTCCTTAATGAAGAGGGACATAGTGCCTGACTGAATAACACTGTAATCTACCTTAGGTGTCTGTTGTAAATTGCAGATAGTGAGAGTACAGCTCTCAGGTATACAAAGGACAGACATTGTGTGAATCTTTTAAAAATGCTGGAGTAATAAAAGGAATAAAAGTAATTTTGAATTTACCCAGATATCTCCCTAATCTTTTCCATAAAGCAGCTCCAAATTTAACCCTGGCCATGAGAAAGGAATGGAGTGATTTTGTTGTTCAAATTTGGAAAATCAATTTATTGCAACATTCTTGCTATAAACTCATTGATCACCATTTCGAGTTTGTAGCTGATTGCGTTCAGAAAGGCTCCCACTGGAAGAGGCAGGTACCTCATGAAAACTTTCAAATAGGAATCCAGTGACAATTATGTGGCTCCAATGCAATTTTAACTGGGTGGGTTGGAAGTCCTGCCCAACAGCCAACCCAATGAACAAAACTTAACGGTTGCTGAATTTGTGTTGCTTACTATGTTTTGTAACTGGTAGATTCTGAGAGGGTGAGTCTGAGGGGGCCTGGCTTCAGACTGCAACATTTCAGCTGCTGCCCATGCAGTCTGACCTAGGTGATAATTTGTCATGGTGGTGAAGGGGATGGTCAAGAAGCAAATGTGCTAAAATTATGATAGAGGGCAGCTCCGGCTGCTTTGTGGCCATTCCCACATGTCTGGAGCTCAACATTTCCACTGCTCCCTATCAAGAAAGATTTTGGGGAAAGAGAAAAGGAGCGAAAGTTAAGGTGACACTGTTATGATCCAAGCTGTGGTTACCTCTGGACAAGCCTGATCCCAGAGTAGAACCCCACTTGATAGATACTAACTTTTATTTGTTTGTTTAGATACATGGAGGGTGGCTATTGAACAGAGTCATTGGAATCACCTAATGAACTTTTCATAAAAGAATAAAACAACATGTATTAAACAAGAAAATATGAACTATATTACAATACTCCATGACCCACAACTGGACCTTAAAGGTATATACAGATTTGTAAGGATAACACAAGTTACAAAAGCTATCTTATATTTTAATATTCACAGTAAGTACACAGTCCAATAGGCACCCTGTGGTCAGGCACATCACACTCTGAAACCAAGTGACAGATGCCACTTTAACCAGATGCTATGGATCGCTCCTTGACTACCCCCAGACGCTTGTCATGCTGTGAGCCAATCGGTCTCACTGCACTCCATCTTTCACACAAGGGTTTCCAATTTCCACTTTCCAAGAACTCACTTTGTAATCTTCTCCCAAATCAATTCTTTCTGTCAGATGCCTTCTTCCAGAGTTCACCTCCAAGATTTTGAACTCTCCTTCTGATGTTCTTCTCCCCTGAATCACTACATGCATTCAATCTATCTCACATGCACTCTCTCTCACTGACTTCGCCGTCAACAGTACAACTGCTTCGCATGCCCATAGCAAAGAGTTACAGACCTTCAGTTGTCTCTTTGGACCTTCTTGTCTCTTGCAAGCTGTTCTTGCTTTAAATCTGCTTTCTGCAGCTTTTGTTTCTTTAAATCTGAAGCTTGGAGCCTTTCTCTCTGCTCTCACTCTTAACTTCACTTGACAGGACCTTTTCCAGTTCCTGTCCTTCTTTTGACTGGAAGGTCTTCTTTGGACTTTCCCCTGTTCCATTCCCTTGGATTTTGGTGTTTTTCTTTAGGTTGGGACTGGCTATCTGTCCCCATTGCTCCAGTCTCTCCTGGCAGCTACTTTTAAAACCAACTTTAGCTTGGAGCTGGCTATCTGCCCCTTCTAGGTGGCTTCTGCTTCCCAACTGTCTTCAAACCAACTGAACATCAACAGCTTCCAAAACAAACTTCTTTTCTGTGTGTCTGTGGGAGGGGCCTGCCTCTCTGCTCCCTCTTGCTAGGCAACAGCCAGTTCTTCTACCTTTGTTTGTTTACCTTCTCTTTAGGAGTCATAAAACTCCTCATTAGAAATGCAAGCACCTTTGTAAAGTGAAATAAAACTCCATTTGACCTTTCTTAACACACAGGTACAGAAATACAATTCAAACTTAAACACTATAGCTGAAACCCATTTCTAACACTCAGAAAATACAAATACAACTTACTTAAACTATCTCTATTTCCTAATGGCATCAAGGAGCCACACAATAGTAGATGACACATCAGGAAACAGCTTGATGTAGTTAAGTTAGGATATTGTGCATTTTTCAGAGGTTTATGCAAGGGTGTAAGTAATAATCAAATACTTTGTTCACAGAAGCTCCCAGATACAATTTGCCCTCAAATGACAACTACTGTAGGGACACGCATCTTCAAAGCTTGCTCCTCCAGCTCTAACAGCATTGTAATATTGTTTTGTCTTTCCCTGGTTTTATTCCTCTTCCTGGTGTTGAATGTGTCTTGTCCTGCAGAGAGAGAGAGAGAGAAAGAGAGAGAGAGGGAGAGGGAGAGAAAGGGAGAGAGGGAAAGAGTTACTGCATTTCTCAAAGAAAGGAGAGTACAGATGTGTGGGGCACCTGCAGAAGATGCAAAAGGCAGTCAAAATGTAGAGATGTTGGTTGGAATTTTCCCTGAATTGCACGAAGTGTGGTGGCGGGTGTGAAAAGAAAATTTTCTCATCGGTCACAAGGATGGATTTTTGCGCTGTATCATTCACTTCCCGCCACATTAATTATGTAGGCACAGGAAATACGCATATCGCTGGGGTTGGCCTCTGAATCACCACCTCACTGTTTCCTCACTCTGGATGCTATATCTAAAGTGCAGCCTCACACACAGTTCTCAATGCTTGCAGCCTAGGACTGCTCCAGTGAAGACAAGCCAAGAAGAGTTCAGTGACCCATCTCTGGAACACCTTTTGAAGGCCCATCATAATGTCCTCCACCCCACTTTGGCTGCAGGAGGTCCAGCAATCTCACAACTCCAGCTTGGGAGGCAGTGGCAGTGGTGGTCAGTGCCAATGCTGCACAGAAGAGACTGGCCATCCAGTACAGAAAGAGTATGAATGATCTCATCCGTGCCACCAGGGTAAGGCAACCATCTCGTCATTCTAAACATACACACTCAAAAGGCCATCACACATTCATTGGTATCTCACTCACTGCCCGCTTAAGGGACATCACCACTCACTCCCTCACACACTTTCTCACACACACTCTCACATCTCCATCTGCCCTCATCACCCCTGGAGACTGCCTCCTCACCCACACCATCAGAGGCCACTTGCACAGATCAACATGGGAGTAGTTGGATTGTGTGAAATCTGCAGCTGTGAAAGGATCAAGGAAGAGTCAACTGTGTGTTAGTAATGAGAATGAGAGATCGTATTCTAGGCCCTGTGCTGAATGGGCAAAGATGTGATGGAGGGGAGAGATTTGGAGAGAGTGGTGGTGAAGGGGAAAAGACCTGTTGCCACAGGTTGTTGAGAGACCTGGAGAAGTAAAGAGCTACTCCAGTGATGTGTTTCCTGTTCTACATCTAGGTGCGGGAGGATGAATGGGTTGGTGGGAGCTGATAGCCTCAGCAATATTTCTGTCTATATCCAGAGAGATTCTGCTTGCAGTGGTGTGTCAGTGAAGCGGGTAGCGTACACCTCTGAGATCAGGGGTATTTAATTCCTCAAACCTAATTTTGGATAGAATGGGTGAGTTTTGAGCTGACATCTAAACTTACCCCAGAAAACTGACACCAAGGTGAAATCAAAGAGGTAAATGTTTATCATCAGCTATTGTCAGCAATATCTGGATGATGTGCTTTTTAATCTTTCTAATCCTAGAGTGGGCTCCTTCTGGATTTGAAATAATAAATGTTTTAGTATAAAATTAATTACAGTTTAGCAAACGATTCCTTTGTTCTAGTATTAACTAATACATAAGAAAGCAAACACGCACTGAATTGAAATGGCTTATAGGAGGCATATCTTCCAATTCCTCTGATCAACTAACTTTTGGAATTTAGAATAGCAGATTGCTAAACTTGCAGAAATTCACATTCTTAAATGTGTTGACTCAAGCTGGCATTCAATGCATTGACCTTGACCCACCTGTGGCAGTCGTGACCTTCACTAGTCACAAACCTTCATTTCTAGAGATAAGAAGAGATGGTAAGATATTTAGCAGAGAAACTTTTCCTGTCACTTTACTTTCCCAGTTCCTCTTAGACCATGTACTATCCTGAGCAGGTTAGTGAATTGCTATAGTACTTCTGTGCAGGAGGCGCAAAAGAATTGATGTAAGAGGCTCGAGGTCAGTATTTCTTTGCAAACTTGCAGATCAATGCCAGTGCCTACTTGTACAAAAGTAAAACCAAGAATTAAACTCAGGGGAATCACAGACACAAGGGGGTGAAATCATGCCCTGTTTTCAGGCAGCATGCAGTCTCCTAATGCTCAAAAATGTGTCGCAAGATGCACACATGCACTTCCGATGGGAAGTGCTCTGGATGCTGCCTTGTTTAACAGGTTTGTGCAACTAAAGGCCATCAACAGCATGCATAGCAGATGGGTTATGACATCGATCAATATGAATTGCTGAGCTGAAGTCAGCGCTGCCATTTTAAATACCAGGCTCCAGTTTTAACCTGTGCCAGTTGTAATTTACTCACCACAGTAAGTCAAAATTTGTTCACTGTTATCCATTCGTGGCATGGCTCATTGTTCCAGTCTAGAACCCATGCACACTTACAAAGCATGCTGACTGTGAGAGACAGGCTGACACATGGAACGTTATAGAGCAGATCATCGGCATCCTCAAACAATGTTTTCATTGCCTGGACTGCTGTGGAGAAACCCTGAAGTACTGAGCTGAGTGGGTATCGACATTTATAGCGCTAGTATGCTGCATGCTACATAATCTGGCAATTATGAGGAAACTGAAAACTTAATAGGGTCTATTTTAACTTGCCAGGCATGGTGTTGAGAAGGTGGTGAACAGCCTCAAAATAGGCTCTTGTTCCAATCTCGATAGGGACCAAAACATTGTTAAAAAGAAAAGGATCCCAATGATGCCAATGGAAAAAAAAAACTGCTGGCCAAGAATTCACTTGATAAAACTTTTACTGTAACAAACAAACTAAAATCAAGATAATTTAAACATTAATGAACAGGTGAAAAGTGTTTCAAATAAAAAGGCAAGTTTCACTTTAAATAGGCAGCACATAAGGATACGCCTCATGTAGTTACAAATACTCGCATTAGTTCCTGCACAAATATGCCACAATGTGCAATCTCTCAGTCTTTCCAACTTGGCCTCCATAATGTCAGATCTCTCACTTCCCACTAAACCATTTCAGCCCTTGAGTCACATTCACCATCTGAAATCCCTAGACAAAGTTACCATTTAAAAAAAAAATGATTCGTGGGATGTGGGCTTCCCTGGCTGTGCCAGCACTTATTGCCCATCCCTAGTTGCCCTTGAGAAAGTGGTGGTGAGTTGCATTCTTGAACTGCTGCAATCCATGCAGTCATATGTCTACAAACTCTTTCTCAGTCAGGTCATGACAGTCCTGCTGGCACAGAATCCCCAGGGGCTCCCATCTCTGGCCTTTTTTAAATGGTATGGTGGGCTATGGCAACAGTGAAACAGCAGGAATGGGTTTTGTTCAATACACAGCCTTGCCCTTCCTGTCTTCAGCTCTTTGCTGTTTCCAACTGGATAACACACACAGTAACACAGTCTCTGCTCTATTCTCAACACCGGGACCTGTTCAAAGACTGAACAACAGAAAACAGTTCAATTCAGAGAAAACATTGCTTATTTCCTCTTTACATGAATTCTCAGGGCACTCTGAACTGCCAAGTGGGAAACCACAGTTGACCCAGCGCCATTGCAATTATTTTTCTATTTACCCTTTGCTTATCCCCATGGCAACCTCAGGTCACATAGGCATTTCTTGGAACCTATTTATGCCATAAGCAGGAAACTAATTAACACTCTTTCAGAATATTCTCTAGCCCACTTTGGTGTTAAAAGGAAATGATACAAAAGAAAATATAGACCACAAGGCTCAGTGGCCATACTGCCTCATTAACATATACTAAACCTAATGATGCGGTCGGCACCATTTGATAAAGGCTGACAAAAGTTGCCTGTCCAATAGGGCAGAAAGCCCATTTCAACACACGTACCAGGGTCCCAGAATCCTGGGGCAGGATTTTCAGTCGTCAGGTGGGCACAGTGGGCGGGCCCAGGAGTGGCCAGGAAATGGTCTGCCACCCGCAATTACGATTTCACACTGGATGGCTAATTAAGGTGCACTGAAAGGCTCAACACTGCTGGGGTTGTGGCGGGAGGAGCACGAGCGCAAAAGTCTGCGCATGGACGGGGGGCGTGCACTGAAAGCTGCCTGAAGGCAGGGAGCTGTCTCAGGGAGCTGAACAATTTTAAAATCAAAAATAAAGATTTTTAAAAATCTTAACAGAATGTCCCAACATGGGACTAAATCACAATAACATAAGCAGAATAAAAATTGTGTCCAAAAATTTAAAATTATTTTTAATTTAATTGTTGAAACCTCAACCCACCCGTGAATGAGGTTTGCTAAGAAATCAATAGGCCTCCTGGTTGATTCGCTCACCCGCCAACCGTATGGTTGGACAGGCAGTAAGAAAAAGGTTTAAATTAAATGATTAAGGGCCTTAATAGGCCTCTTAATTGTCGGCTGGCATGCTGCCAACTCTTGTGCAAGTCTACCGTCCGAAATTTTGGGTGAGTGTGTGATGACGTTGGGACGCTCGCCCTATGTCATCATATGCTACTTTATGCTTGGTGGGGTCGGGCGTGTGCCCAACTGCGGGACATAAAACCCTGCCCCTGGTTGCCATTTCAACTTGAACAAAAGCAAAATACTGCAGATCCTGGAAAATGCTGGAAACATTCAGCAGATCTGGCAGGATCTGTGGAGAGAGAATTAACACGGAAACAATGGGCCGAAGGGCCTGTTTTTGTGCTGTATAACTCTATGACTCTATTTTAGGTCAGTTCTGATGAAAGGTCAATTGAGTGCCTAAAGGCCATAAGTTAAACATTTTGAGTTGTCACAAAGCGAACAGGAAAGCAGGGTGACTCTGCTCCAGAAGTGGATCATGTTTCTAGCACAATCATTGAAACCCTATCAGTTTACACCACCTAGCAAGTGTAAATGCAAGCACAATTATGATCCTACTACTATAACACAGGAAATGTGTTGAATTCTGTCACCAATAGCTCACTTGAATAACTATATCATCTGGATTCAAAACAGTGTCTTCACCATTACAGGCACAACAGCTTGCCTGATGGATGTGTAAGGTAATAGAACCAAAAGCAATCTATTTTAAAGATGTAAACAAGGGAGCGATAGAGTTTGTTTCTGAAATGTATTCAAAATTTAGGTTAATGTATTAATGGGCAAGTTATATAAACTTTTCTTTGTTTTACCATTCCATAATTAAGTAACTCCTTTAACTGTAGTGGCTTCTCTTTGGCAGAATTTTGCATCCTGTGGGTGGGCATCTGCCTGCCCCGATCGGGCGTAAAGTCACATGAGATGATGTCATTGCGCACTCATGTGATAAGTCGCTTGACAATTAAGAGGGCAATTAAGCCCATTAACAGTACAGTTGTCTCCGCTTTTTCATAGCCCGTCCAACCTTACGATTGGCGGACGGGCCAGTCGTCCAGACAGACTTTACATTTTTCATCAAACCTCATCCAAGGGCGGGATGAAATCTCTGTTATGAAATATAATAAAAATAAATACCTGTGGACAGTATTTTTATAATGTATAATTTCAGGGGCTTGACTGTGATGCATGGACATTTTTTGCGGCTTTTTAAACCCTTATTTAGTCATTTGAAGGTCTGCAGCTCCAGGAGGCAGCTGTCTGTCTTCAGGGAGCTCTCTCGCAGCGTTCACCTGCGCCCACTGTGATGTTATCGCCCACCCTCACCCTAGCAGCACAGTTTGGCCAGCCAGCGTGAAATCACGGTCGGGGGGGCGATCGTGGTTGGCGTTCCGTTTCCCAGCTGATCCTGGCCTACTGCACTGCCAAATGTAAAATTCAGACCATAGTTACATTTCCTGCCTGGTTATAGCACATGAAATTACATAAACCTGGCAACCAAAGTATCCATGGTTAAGGGAAGATTCACCAGCACCTCTCGCTCTGACAGTGATTTCACATGGTTTTCAACAAAGGGATCTCTTGTATAAGGACAGCTGAGGACAGCTCATATACTTTTCATTGGAGCAAGATTCCTATCCGAATTTTGACAGGTTAGGTATAGTACTCATCTGACATTACTTATACTCATTGTAATTTTAATTAGATTAATTTGGGTGAACCTGAGGCACTGAGTGTAAATATCTACAGATAATTGGTCCATATCAGTATTGTAATCAGACTTGTGACAATTTATTAACTTGAAATGCAGTTAAGTAGTGTATTGCTTTAGGATCTAATGGCCTGCAGCAGCTTAAAGGTCATGTCTTATAAAAATCTTTCTGTCTGCAAGAAAGTTTGTAGTTGCTGTCGAAATACCAAAGAGGTTGCTGTATGGGTATCATTGGATCAATGGTCAGTGTGCGTACTGGAAGGCTGCACAGGTTTCATCAGCCATGGCTGCAGAAGACAACTCTGATGGCCCAGGATTTCCTGTTCAGCGTGGAAGAATGCTGGCATGTTGGATTCCTTAACATGAAGAGGTATTGGTGGTTCAAAACAAAAACAAAAACAGAATTACCTGGAAAAACTCAGCAGGTCTGGCAGCATCGGCGGAGAAGAAAAGAGTTGACGTTTCGAGTCCTCATGACCCTTCGACAGTTCATGAGGACTCGAAACGTCAACTCTTTTCTTCGCCGCCGATGCTGCCAGACCTGCTGAGTTTTTCCAGGTAATTCTGTTTTTGTTTTTGTTTTGGATTTCCAGCATCCGCAGTTTTTTTGTTTTTATATAGGTATTGGTGGTTGTCAGGCTAAAGAGCATTCAGTTGCATGATGTATTACTGCTGCAGAATAACCTGCACACTGAATGAGTGGATAGCTTTCCTGTTGACAAGGATAGTGGCATTGATCAAGGGAGCAAGTATTATCATGTGGGTACAATCTCTATCACCTTGAACATTTATTAATTCTGCCATTTGGTAGGGTTACTGAGCCCTGTTATGATGCTACGTGTTGTTCATGAAAGTGTGCATTTAATTACTTCTTGGAGCAAACAAAACATCTGTACTCACCTGAAGACCTAATTTTAGTGACGTCCTTGTGGCAGCTGGAAATGCTCCTGTTGTATCAAGATTCAGGGTGGCAGGATGGTGCTTGAGGTGGGCTATAAGGTTGCAGCATGCAGTATAATTCAATGGCTCCCTTAGAAAAGCCATTGTCCCTGAGGCAATTGAAGATCGTAGTATATCTGGATGTATATTCTAGTATGAGATTAGTGTCAGATTTGTGCCTTACACCTCTGCTCCCGCTTATCTCTGTTGCTCCTCCATTTCTTCCAAAAAGCTCAGAGACAGGGGAATTGCCAATGGGGACCACATTATGGGCAGAATCTTGCCCTCGGATGGCATGTGGGCCCCACCGGCTTGGCGGCGGGTGAACAGCCGACCCCTGCCACTGAAATGGGGCCCGCCGCCATTTTAAGAGGGCGGGCCAATTAAGGCCCACCCAGTGGCATCCCCAACGGGAAGCGCTATGCGGGGTGGGGGGAGGGATATTCCCCAACTGTCAAAGTGCGCTCTTTCACACATGCGTGTGAAAGAGTGTACTTCTCCCTGAGACTAAGCCCTGTTTCAGGGAGATTCATTACAGGTAAATAAAGTGTAAAAGTATAAACATTAAAAAATTATTACCATGTCCCCCTCATGTGACAATGTCACATGAGATGGGACATGTTAATAAAAAACACATACTTTTTTACAAAACAGACATGAAACTTCATCCCGCCAGTGGATGAAGTTTCATCAATAATCTGGAGCCGGCTGGGGCTCCTGGCCTGCCCACCAGCCTTAAGGTTGGCTGGGCAGGTCTTTAATTACTTTAACTAGCCTGTCAATGACCTCAGTTGGCCATTGACAGGTTGGTGGGCAGACAGCTGATTTCGCTGTCCACCTGCCTTTCTAAAAATTTAAAGGGACCTGGATGACGTCAGGGATTCCTCCCAACGTCATCCCGTGTCATTTTCCCCTCGGCAAGTGGGTCCCGCCCCCAAATCACCGAGGGGAATATCCTGACCTATGTGTTCCTGAAATGGGGACGCCAAGTGCCACAGAACAGGAAAGTATTTAGCAACAAAAAAGTAAGCTGCCAGCAACATCAACTCAGAAGTAAGGTGGCTGATTTTCAACTGCTGGCTGCTTGTTTCTCACCAGTAAACTTGGGGGCAGGGGGAGGATGGTGGGACCTTTCGACACCCGAGAGATGTCTGATGCAATTTTCAGGCAGCCTGTAAATGGGCGAGCAACATACCTGGCTGTTTCTGATGTAAGCAGATTAGAGGACCTATACTAGATGTTATGGGATCCCAATTACAAACTTTAGGTACTAATAGGCAGAGCATGTGCCAGGCACACTCTGTCCACTTGTATCACTGAGCGGCCTAAGTAGCAGTCTTTAAAGTAACCACTGGAGGCTCCTCAAAAAGTGGTCGAATGAATGTTTCATTTTTACTTTTGAGGAGCCAGGCAGAGCGGGCTTTTGGACCCACCAGAAAAGCTCTTTAGATGGATGGATGGACAATGCACTGCTGACTTCGTGACCCTTTCAGGCAGAAATAGAAAATTGTTCCCAAAGTATCTGAAAATGTTACAAATGTTGATGGGGAGCTCTTTTGAATTTATTTCTGTCTTTTCTCTGGGTAACACTGGATGCCCATTTCACTTGATTGAAAGATTGAGCTCACACTGAAGGAAGGTGGTCTCACTACCTCATGACTCTCTATTTTCAGCATGCTTCCCAGCTGATGCTAATGATGCTGGAGAATGGTAATGATGTGAAAGTGGACAGATCTCTGGTGGAAATGTGCCCTGCCCATTTCTATTATAGGCCATCCAATTATGTTGCTCCAGTGGGTGCTTAGGAATTGAAAACCCAGGCTACAAAGTCTATGTTACAGCTGGCCAGATTGTTCAATCGGTAAATGCAGCATACAAAGATGATCACTCAGACAAGGTGCAGGAAGGCCACAGCATATTCATGGATCTGGATTCAGTCATGTGTCAGCACCTAAGAACATAAAAAATAGGAACAGGCACAGGCCACCAAGCAATTTAATGTGAACATGATCTTCAGCTTCAACTCCACTCTACTGTCCTCTCACCATTGCCTCCCCCCATCCCCCATATCCCTTGGTAGCCTGAAATATATTCAATGATGGAGCATCCATAAACCTCTGCGGTCGAGAATTCCAAAGATTTACAACTCTTTGAGTTAAGAAACTTCTCATCTCAGTTCTAAATGATTAGGGCCTTATCCTGCATCTGAGTCCCCTTTTCTAGGTTCCACAGCCAGGTGGAACAACATCTTAGTATCTCTGTTCTGGAGAAGAGTCATACAGACTTGAAACGTTAACTCTGTTTCTCTCTCCACAGATGCTGCTGTGTTTTTCCAGCATGTTCTGATTTCCAGCACCTGCTTTTATTATCTCAGTGCCTACCCTGTTAAGCCCCTTCATAATCTTGACCATATCAACTCTACCATCTCTCAAACTTCTAAAATCCAAGGAATATAGACCCAATTTTCTGAGCTTCTCATCATAGTACAACCCTGTCTTCCTAGGAGCCAAACTAATGAACCTTCACTTTGTACTGCCTCAAAGGCAAGTATATCCTTCCTTAAATATGGCGACCAAAACTTCACACAGTATTCCAGCGGCAGGATTTTATGTCCTTGGGGGTGGGCACATGCCCCACCCAATCGGACGTAAAATAATGCGCGATGACATTAGGCGAGTGTTCCGACATCATTGCGCACTCGCACGATATTTCATTCAGTGGGCACGCGCAAGAGTTGGCAGCACACCCTCCGACAATTAAAAGGCCTAATAGGGCCCTTAATCAAATAATTGAAAGCTATTTTTCACCGCCCGTCCAACCTTATGGTTGGCAGGTAGGCAAATCGGTCAGCCTTCGGATTTTTGAGGAAACTTCATCCACAAGTGGGATGTAGTTTCCAGCAGTAATTAAAAAACAAATAAAAATGTTTACATCATTTTTAATATGTCCCTGTTCATGTGACAGAGTCATATGTGGGGGCATGTTTCTCTCATTTCTAAATTCTCTATATTTGTTTCGGCAATTCTTCAGCTCCCTGAGCATTTTCCCTGTGCATTCAGGGAGCTTTCAGTGCATGCTCCCCTGCACATGCGTAGACTTTAACGTTTGCACTCCTCCTGCCCCCACCCCAGCAGTGCTGAGCTCCTCAATGCGCCTTTCATGCTGGCTGGTCATTAATTGGACAGTCAGCGTGAAATTGCAGTCGGGGGCTGATCACAGACTGTGGGCCATTTTTGGGCTGCTCCCAGGCCCACCCACTGCACCTGCTTGACCAATGGAAAATCCTGCCCCAGGTGTAGACTCACCAACACCCCTATAATTATAGCAAGGTTTCTTTATTCTTGTACTCCAATCTCTTTGCAATAATGGCCAACATGTTATTTGCTTTCCTAATTGCTTGCTGTACATGCATGCCAACTTTTTGTGTTCCTTATTCTACCTCTCTGGTTCCCCTTTATCCACCCTACTAGTTACATTCTGAAAGAGAATGAGGGAGAAATGGAGCAATGTGAAATTCATATGCATGAGTTGATGTAATTAGATCTTGGACCTTCAAAACAATAGTGACAGCACTTGTCTGTGAAGTGTTTTGGAACATTTGTGAAAATAAAGAATCTGTCAGGTGCAAATCCTTTCTTTATGTTGGCTAATTTAATAGCTAGTGTGTGTGAACAGCAAGAATCCACAGAAGTCACTGAAACAAATACAGATCAATCTGTTTTGGAGTGTTTGTAGTATAATGAGGTATGTTAGACTAAGTCCTATAAAGGGTTAACTGTAATACTTTGTGATGTCACAGAAGGACGTGACATATGCTCATGTGATTGGAGAGTCTAGGAAAACACACAATGGAAAGAAGCAAGTATAAGGGAATGTTCTCATAACTGTAAATATGTTACAATAAAGTTAGAGTGTTTGCAGCCAGTAGTCTCTGGGAGTTATTGAAACTACTTCAACTCAACAACACAATAACATGGCATTGGTGCAGGGAAAGTGTTGGAGAAGATAACTGGATAGTGCCAATGGATATTGAACATTCATCGTGTTTAAGAATCCCAACTTATCTTGTCAGTGAGCAGAGTTTGGGAACTACAAGTGCTAACAGGTCCCAGGAATATCCACGCATGTGCAGATTGGGAATGGGTTGCTCATGCACATCCCAGTGTTTGGAGTTCTTTGGGCTGAGGAAAAGGGCCCAATATGCCAGCATGAAAAAAGAAAATGGCACTAAAAACCCAATCACAGGCCCAGCAGTGACACGCCATAACCGAGAGGAGTCCCAGACAGGGACAGGGAGAGGCAACAGGGAGAGGTACCAAAGAGGGAACCCAGGGAGAGGGTACAGGGGACAGGGAGAGGACCCAGAGAGAGAGAGAGAGAACTGGATAAAGAGCCACAGGGAGGTGGAGACCACTGGCTGAGGCAAAGGTACCTCTTCTGCCGAAGAGCTGAAGTTGTGCCAGTGAGATGGTGCTGGAGTGCAAACTTGGGAATGCAGGGGAACAGAATCTCAGGAGATCAGATGAAACTCTGGGAGGTGAGCATTCGTTGAGGCTGTCTGAGTCGGACCGACTTTTGGAGAGAATTTCAAGGCCAGGTCTTCGAAAAGGAAGAGTAGAAACTTGTGATTCCTCATAAAGGAGATGGAGTTTTAATGAAATTATGTAACCCAATAAACGCTGACATCTGGTTGGGTTGCTGAGAAATCCATGGGATCTGTCTTTGTCGTATTTGCCATTTATTCTGCAGTGTAGTGGGTTTGACCGCAATTTGCCTGTTAATTCACATGTACTTCATGCAGATTCTGAATGTTAGAGTATACGATAGTAACTGTAAATTGTTTTACTTTTCTGACTTTGTATAGTAAAGTTTATTTTGTTTGTTCGGAAACTTTGGAATCTTCTGGCTTTATTCTATTAGCAAATACCTTGGATCTCAAACTTTGTCTACTTTAAATAAAACGTTACTGGTCCCCAACTGGATCGTACCAAACTGTCAGAGTTCTGGTCAAGGATCATAACAATCTGAATGCATCGGCGGAGAGGAGTACAGTTGATGTTTCGAGTCCTCATGACCCTTCAACAGAACGAGGTCATGAGGACTCGAAACGTCAACTGTACTCCTCTCTGACGATGCCGCCAGACCTGCTGAGTTTTTCCAGGTATTTCTGTTTCAGTTTTTATTCTGGATTTCCAGCATCCACAGTTTTTTGTTTTTATAACAATCTGAATGATTGGAACAGTCAGATAGGGCCTAATTTTAAGATCTCATCCATATTTGGCATTGTCCACAACAGAACACTACTTCAGAACTACACTGAGTCTTCAGTATAGTGTGCATCCATCGCCATGTGTCACTCCTTACAATATTCAGAATTCAAAAACAGTAACAGGTTGCATGTACACAGTTCTTTACAGAGAAAATGTTCCAAGGTATATCCAAAGCAATATGAATTGGTTTTCATAATATGCCAATGATGCACAACATTTGTGAACTAGTGAGTTTTGTAAGATTTTCAAATTTTTGGAAGGATTATTATGACTGCTTTCTGACTGCTTTGTTGCAATTTTCAATTTTCTCTGATCCACATTCAGTGTGAATGCAGCTTCTCGACTATAAGCCCGGGGTCACTGAATCAACCTTTTTCTCTGATAAGTTTTCCATTTTCATTGTGTTATTAGAATGCATCTGCTCATTTGCAATTTGTCCTACTATTTCAACAACTTTCCTTATCTTCAGTTTTACTTTTATTTGAAGTGGTTATTTTTCAGACTAAGTCACAAATTCTTTTCTACTTTATATTATAGGCACAAAGCTAAGGTATCAGGAAAGGATACCTAGTAATATTTATGGTAGCAAATCTCCTCTCACATGAAGGAAATATCACTAGCTGTTAAAAAAACCCAGAAACATGCTTCAATTTTTTGCTTCCACTTGGCAGCTATATTAGCCTTTTGATCACAGAACAAGTTATTTGATTTGAGCCATTTGTCAAACTGACACAACAGATAAAATGGAACATAACATTAAAAATAGTTTAATTTACACAAGTTTAGATTTTGGCAAAAGAAAATTACTTATAAAGATAAAATGAAATAATGAAATAAAAATACAGTAGGACTATCAAACACACGTATTCAAGGAGAGTTCCTTGGTGTACTAAGGATTTTACACGCTGAATTGGATTTCATCTAATGTTTATTGTCACTGTTTCGTTGAAATTCCTCAGGACATTTTGACTTTGCCTGAAGGTAATTTCTGCTGTATTTGAATGAAACTGACAGATTTAGGTGCCCACTTAATATTTTCATTTTTTGCTTCAATATGCTTCTATGCTGAGGTGTTAATTCAATATAAAATCCAATACAAAAATAAAAATACAAGGAAAAACTCAGCAGATCTGACAGCATTTGCAGAGAGGAACACAGTTAACGTTTCGAGTCCGTATGATTCTTCAACAGAACTAAGGAAAAATAGAAGAGAGGTGAAATATAAGCTGGTTTAAGGGGGGATGGGACAAGTGGAGCTGGATAGAGGGCCAGTGATAGGTGGAGAATGCCAAAATATGTCATAGACCAAAGGACAAAGAGGTGTTGAATGTGGTGATATTATCTAAGGAATGTGTTAATAGGTGGCATTAAGGGTAGAAAGCAGGATGAGCAAGGTACAGATGGCCCTAGTCGGGGTGGAGTGGGGGGAAGGGATCAAAATAGGCTAAAAGGTAGAGATAAAACAATGGATGGAAATACATTTAAAAATAATGGAAATAGGTGGGAAAAGAAAAATCTATATAAATTATTGGAAAAAAGGGGGATCGGAAAGGGGGTGGGGATGGAGGAGAGAGTTCATGATCTAAAATTGTTGAACTCAATATTCAGTCCAGAAGGCTGTAAAATGCCTAGTCAGAAGATGAGGTGCTGTTCCTCCAGTTTGCGTTGAGCTTGACTGGGACATTGCAGCAGGCCAAGGACGGACATGTGGGCATGAGAGCAGGGCGGTGTGTTGAAATAGCATCATCATGTAATACCTTTAAGCAAATATTGCAATCTATGAATCTGACAGTGCTCCATTCTGATCAGCCCTTGCCTGCCTGCTTAACAGGTCATTACATTAAGAATGCTAATGCAAAGCAGAAAACTCACTTACTTACTTTTCCAGAACCACTTCATTGAGTCCGGGTCGCAGGAAATCAGAGCCTATCCTAACAGGCAATGGGCACTAGGCAGGGCACACCTAGGACAAAGCACCAGAACATCAAAGGGGCTACAATTTACTGTAGCTAACCCACCTATTCCTTGGGCAGTGGGAAGAAACCAGAGCACCCAACAGAAACAGGGAGGACATGCAAATTCCGCCCAGACAGGCACCCGAAGTCAGGATCCCTGGAGCTTAGAAACAGCAGCGCTAATCACTGCGCCACTGTGCCACCCTCAAAGCAGAAAACTGAATACTGCAATTTGATGAAAAAACAGCCTTCCTGATTTTTTTTTTAAACAGCCACACTCTGAAATCCAGGAGAATATTAGAAACAAGTTCAGCAGCACTGTGGTTGACTTCAGTAATGTGATGTAATAGTTTTGCTTCGAGCCTCTGATTGTTAACCCTAATTTGCTGATCAGTGATTGACAGGAACTTGTGAGCAAAGCGCAGATGTTTAAATTTAAAATTAAGTGCACAAAATGGTTCATTCCTAAAATTGATCTCTGTTGCGGAAACATAGAGTGTTAAAAAGATTTTTTTTCAACAAGTTGACTTCTATAACACTCATATGTGAAAGCAATATTGCCATGACTGTAAGGTGGTGTCGTTTTAACACATGCTGAATGCTATACATTGATGGAAAAGAGTTAGTAGTGATTCAACACATAGCAAAAGGTGCACCTCTGATAACCATCGCTTCTCGGCCTTTTGGCTAAGATCAAGTGTAGTCGTGAAGCGATGGCTATAACCAGTTAAGCCCCATACCATGGGGTACCTAACACCGTCCGGGTCACAGTGAAGGACAGCGAAGGAGGAGCACCCATGGATCGGGCCTTCTTCATCAATCGGATCCTGTTGAAGGTGTGTGGATTTGAAACGGAGGAGATTTACTCCTTACAAGACTTCCCCAGTGCTGGATGTTTTAACGTGACTTTCAAGCGTGTGGCATCTTGCGACAAGTTCCTGAAAGTGTTCAAGGAGAAAAGAGACCAGCTGGAGATGAAGATCCTGACGGTGGAGCCGCTCTTTGCTCTGCCGTTGCAATGGGACCATGTGGTGACTGTGTATCTCTACAACCCCTACATCCCTGTCACCGACGTGTTCACCTCCCTTGCCAGGTACATTGCCAAGGTTGGGAGCTGCACCAAGGTTAGAGACGCCATCGGGATTTGGACATGCAAATGCCAAGTTAAGGTCACGCTCAAGACCGATGGTAAGGGACCCACCTTCCACTCTCCTTCCAGCTTCGCTATCGGGTGAAGCCGTGGCTACCTTGTCTACGCTGGGCAGCCCAAACTTTGTTGGTCATGCAGCAAGTCTGGTCATGTGGCGGCCAACTGCAGCGTCGCCCTCTGCAAGAACTGCAAACAGGAAGGGCATCAGACAAAGGACTGCAAACAGACTAAGTGCTGCAACCTGTGTGGTGAGGCAGGCCACCTCTACAGGACCTGCCCCAAACGCTGCCTCACTTATGCACAGGCAGCCAAAACCAATGAGGGGGAAGCAGAAGAAATGCTTCGTCTCATTACTACTAAGCACACTTGCTACACTCCAACCACCATGGCAAACAATGGGACAAAGGAGGACAGAGAGAGAGAGACAAGATGAAGGAAAAGATTGAGGCAGCAGACAGCCAATCAACAGCACTGCCCCCTGAACCTCCCACTCCTCAGGAGAGCGAATCAATGGAAGAGAAGGAAGCAGCGGAAAATCAGCAGGGGGAGTGGCAGCTGGTGAAGGGAGCCAAAAGGAAGAAGGGGCTAAGAAGGGACCAAGCCATTTCCCAGACAAATGGCAAAAGGCATCTCCCATCTGCCATGGATGACAAGGGCTGCTGCTCTTCGGACGAAGAAGTGCAAGGGCGGCACCTACAGAAGAAACGGCAAAGCTCTAGGGAGTTGGAGGACGAGACATCCAAGCTCCAGAACATTGGAGACAATGAGGAGACCAGCACACCCCAATTTTGCCTACAACCTGAAGCGGCCAGCGCACCCCAGCCCCAGGAAGTTGGGAGCAGTGAAGCACTCAGCACACCCCAGCTCAGGGAAGCCGGGAGCAGCAACGCCCCAGAATGGGGGAGGATTGGAGAGACTTCTCCAACAGAGGACATTTCAAATCTTGTTCTCTACACGAACCCCCAGATGCCACCTGAGCAGAACATCTCCAATGGGGAGGTTCAGGACAGTTTCCTCAGTCCATCCAAAGTGAGGCAATTCGTGAACACTATGGGTATGCAGGAGCAGACCAAAGGTCTGGGATTCTCAGAGACAACAAGTTTGGTAAGAGACTAAATGCTTTAAAATGGGTACAAAGATTGTATCTATAAATGTGCGTAGCATTAAATCTACTACGTGATGCGTTGTGACCTTGGACTACCTTGCCAAAGTCAAAGCTGACCTGTTGTTTCTGCAGGAGTGTGCGATACCACACCTCAGCTCCTACAGGCAATGCTCACCATGGTGGTCCCATGGGCCATCGATCTGGTTGGGAAGAAATGACTCTGGTTCCACCGGCCTGGGTATTCTGAGGCAACTTCACCGTCTCCAAAGGTGGTGGGCGGGCGCCTCCTTGTAGCAGACGTAATGTACAAGAATGCTCCACTCCGGTTAATTAATGTGTACGCCCCGTCACAAAAGGCTGAGCAGCTGGCGGTCTTTCAGCAGCTCCCACTGCTGCTGGCGACCTCCAGGCCGGTCATTTTGCCGGTGACTTCAACTGCATCATCAGTGCGGCTGGACGATCCGGCAGGGCCGACAGCAGATTGGACACTACGTCCAGATCCCTGATGGAAACAGTTAAGGATGCCAAGCTGCACAACGTCTTAAACCCTGCAGACGGACCGCAGCGTAGATACACCTGGTCATGGCCAGACGGGTCCATCCGTTCCAGGATAGACTTCCTGTTTGTGTCCCGTGCATTCACAATCAAATCCACTAACGTCAAGCCGGTGTTCTTCTCTGACCACTGCCTCCTACTGGCTGACTGTCACTTAGAGAAAGACCAGAGGGTGGGCAGGGGGGCATGGAAGCTAAACGTGCAACTGCTGACCCCAGAGAACATTGAGGAGCTCAAGAGGGATTACAAAGGTTGGAGAACTGTGAAACCCCTCTTTGAGTCCCTTACACACTGGTAGGAAATGATCAAGGGAACCATTAAGAGGTTTTTCATTCTCAAAGGCACCCAGAAAACTAGAAAGGAACAGAGGGAAATGTCCCGACTCCAGAAGAATTTGCAGAATCTGCTCCGGCTGCAGTCAATGGGGGTTGATGTCAAGGAGGAACTCCAAGAGGTGAAGAGCCAGCAAGCCTCGCTCTTTGCCTCGGAGGCCTCCAAGATCATCTTCCATTTCAGAGTCCGCTCCATGGAGCAGGATGAGACGTGCTCACATTTCTTCTTCCAAAAGGTACACACAGAGAGCTCTGTGATCAGCAGCCTGAAGGAAGAAGACAGCTCAGTAAAGTTATCGCAGTCCAACATTTTGAGGATCAGCAAATCCTTTTATGCCAGATTGTATGACGTGAAGCCCACAGACAGCGCAGCCTCCCAGTCCTTCCTGTCCTCTAGCACGGAGGTCTTAGACGACAGTACACTGGAGAGCCTGGACAAACCACTAACTCCTGATGAACTGACTAAGGCCCTTGAGTCCTTCGAGAAGAGTAAAACTCCTGGTAGCGACGGCTTGCCGGTGGAGTTGTATTCGGCTCTTTGGGACTGGATGAGCCCAGACCTGCTAGAAGTGTACGAGAGTATGCTTCTGGCTGGCGGCATGTCAGAATCCATGAGGAAAGGCATCATCACCCTCATCTACAAGCACAAGGGGGAAAGGGAGGAAATTAGAAATTGGCGATCCATTTCACTGTTGAATGTGGACTATAAGATTCTGCCCAAGGTTATCTCCAATCAGGTCAAGTCCACTCTGGAATTGGTGATCCATCCTGACCAGACCTGCACTGTGCCAGGCAGGAAGATCTTTGACAGTCTTGCGCTACTCATGGATACGATTGCCTAAGTGCAGAACAGGGGTGTGGACACCTGCCTCATCAGCCTGGATCAGGAGAAGGCCTTTGACAGAACATTGCACACCTACATGATGGATGTGCTCTCCAAAATGGGGTTTGGGGAGGGAATTCACAATTGGATCCAACAGCTCTACACTAGCATCAGTAGTACAGTCTCAATCAAGAGGTGGGAATCAGAAATCTTTCCTATTAAATCTGGAGTCAGGCAGGGCTGCCCTCTCTCCCCTGTCCTTTTTGTGTGTTGCATAGAACTCTTTGCTGAGTCCATCAGGAAGGATCTGGGCCATAAGAGGAGTGACAATTCCAGGCAGTGGAGGCACTCGGTCAAAGCCTCCCTGTACATGGACAATGTCGCCGTCTTCTGCTCGGATCCGCTGTCAGTGCGCAGACTGATCCACATTTGCGACCAGTTCGAACTGGCCTCAGAAGCCAAGGTAAATCATGGCAAGAGCAATGCCATGTTCTTTGGGAACTGGGCTGACCGATCCTTTGTCCCCTTCACATTCAGGGCTGACGGACTGAAGGTGCTGGGGATATGGTTCAGAGGGACCAGGGCATGCGTTAGAAACTGGAAGGAGCAAGTGTCTATGGTGAAAAGAAAACTGGGCATGTGGGAGCGACGCTCCTTCTCCATTGCGGGTAAGAACCTGGTCATCAGGTGTGAGGCACTCTTGCTGTTGCTGTATGTGGTGCAGGTCTGGCCCATTCCAGACTCCTGCGCAATGGCAATCACCCGAGCCACCTTTCGCTTTATCTGGAGGTCGAAAATGGATCGTGTCTGCAGGGACGCGATGTACAAGCCTCTAGATAAAGGGGGACAAACATGCCCAACATCACCTTCATACTGATGGCCATCTTTGTGTGCGGCTGCATCAAGCTGTGCATAGACGCTCGGTACGCAAACACCAAGTGTCACTACGTGCTGAGGTTCTACCTGTCCCTGGTGTTGCGAAGGATGGGTCTGGCCACGCTGCCGCGGAACACTCCAAGTAGTTGGACCGTGCCGTACCACCTGTCCCTGGTGGAAAAATTTATGCAGAGTAACACCTTTGACCACAAGTCCATCAGGCAGTGGTCGGCACGTAACGTCTTAGAGGCCCTGCAGGAAAAGGAGAGGGTGGATCCTGTGGGATGGTTCCCTGAGCAGACTGTCAAAGTCATTTGGCAGAATGCTTCATCGCCAGAACTTTCCAACAAGCACCAAGACGTAGCTTGGCTGTTGGTGAGAAAGGCCTTCCCCATCAGATCCTTCCAACATGCCAGGAGTCTCACCCCCTCTGCACGTTGCCCTCGAGGTGGCTATGGTGGGGATGAGACCGTTGTTCACCTCTTTGTGGATTGTGCCTTTGCAAAGAAGGTCTGGAGAGAGATGCAGTGGTTTCTGTTGAGGTTCATCCCGAGCAGTTCTGTGACACAGGACTCTGTGCTCTACGGGCTGTTCCCAGGGACACACACCGAGACAATCATCAACTGCAGCTGAAGGATCATCAACTCGGTGAAAGACGCTCTTTGGTCTGCCCGAAACTTGTTGGTCTTCCAGCGCAAAGAGTTGTCCCCGACCGAGTGTTGCAGACTGGCACATTCCAATTGTCCAGGACTACGTGCTGAGGAATGCAGTAAAGCTTGGGGCAGCTGCTGCAAAGGCGCAATGGGGAAAGGTCGCTGTCTAAGACCTTTCTGCCACAGTGCACCGAGAGGCTGGGAACTGTTTAGAGCCCCCGGGGCTGTACAGCTCAAAATGAATGAATGCATTGAATACTAATTGTATTATAATTGTACTGAAGCACCTCAGAGTGCCACATGATGTATGATGATAACTCCAATACCATTGTCTGATTGTCTGCATTGACCATATTGAAGTAATTGTAGCATTCATTGATTGTATTGATGCATCTTGTGATACATGTGTAAAAGTTGAATCTGATTGTACTTTTGTGATGGTGATTTTGAAATGGTTTGGTACGTTCTTCCAGATATTTTATGAATAAAGCATATCTTTCAAAAAAAAACCTCTGATAACGTAGATACAATTATATCAACACATACAGTATGCTTATATATTCCTGCATTTCTTGCCCAAAAGTACGTGTATGCTCAACCACAATAACACATTTCCCTGTCTTGGACAACATCGGGCTGCAAATGACTTGCTTGCTGCTTCAGTGAACTTACTGATTACATCTATCATGGAAACAATTTATTTATTCAAATCAACATCTTTCAGTTTCTAACCTTGAGAAACAGATGCCTTGTCTCAGTCAGTATTTTTTTATTAATTTATACACATTGGTGCACTCATAATAATCCAAAAATGATAAAGTTAAATTCTACATTATTGTCTTCACCTTGATATAACCTTCCTTTTTTCCATGTCTGTTTCCTTTGTCCTTACAGATGGCTGGCTCTTGCAGTTTTTGTTTCATAAGTCAGGTTCACTAGATGAAAATGTGTTTCATACATATACTCCGCTGTAAATAGTGTGCAATCTCAGATAAGCAAAATGTAGTTAATAAAATGGTTGTTTTTTGCTTTGCATCTGTTAATTCAGGCTTGCAAAATCTCCAAGATTCAATAACTCTAAGTTAAATCTCTTAAATATTATTCATACTTTTTTAATTGCCTCAAAATCTCAAGCTTCAAAATATCTTAGCATTTTATGAGCTGTCTGGAAGGTAACATTTTACACTGGTTCCAGCAAAGTTTTTGCTAAGTTGTCTGTCATACCTCATGTTTAGATTTATCTGTCTGGGCGGAATTTTTCACTGAGCGGGCGGGCACGCGCCTGACTGTCCTGCTCGAGGGTAAAGTAGTGCGTGATGACGTTGGGCAAGCATCCTGACATCATCATGTACTTGCGCGATATTTCGGTTGGTGGGTGTGCGGCGGAGTTGGAGTTGCACCCGCCATCAATAACGAGGCCAGTTAAGGCCATTAAAAAGGCAATTAAACTAAATTTCACGTTGTCTGTGGAATTTTGTGCTTGTCACACAGGCAAAATGGGCAGACAGGCAGCCGACAATTTGTTAAACTTCATCCAAGGGCAGGATAAAAAGGGTCCCCAACATTGCCAGTGTGAGTAGTGAGGGGTTCTGGAGATAGTTTGCTGCCGGTTGATTATTGGTACTTGGCAGCTTCAGCTCTGGTCGGGGCTTCATTGTTAGCATTACTAGGCTTCATTTCAGGACTTATTGGAGTCTCCAAGGTCCCCAGAGGTATGGACCCTTCCAGGTATCAGACAGCCTTCCATTACCCTGGTAATGTGAATTGTGGTCTTCGCTGGCGGTACCTCCTCCTCCGAGGAAGAGAGGTGCATAAGGGAGAGGAGGCCATGTGTCCCAATGCAGCTTCCAGGGAAGGGACTTATGGGAGGAATGGTGCAGGTACAAGGGGTACGGGGCCAGCAAGAAGTCCAAGGTGGAAGGGGCCGCAGAAGACGCCACTATCCTGTTGCCAAGGTTTACAGGCAGCATGCAGCTACCTCAAACAAAAACAGGTAATGCTGGAAAAACTCAGCGGGTCTAAAAGCATCTGTGGAGAGAAAAAAAACAGTTAATGTCTCGAGTCTGTGTCATACGGACTCGAAACGTTAACTCTGTTTTTCTTTCTCTCCACAGATGCTGTTAGGCCTGCTGAGTTTTTCCAGCATTTTTTGTTTTTGTTTCAGAGTTTTCCAGCATCCAAAGTATTTTGCTTTTAAGCAGCTACCACAATATGTCTGAGGTGCAATGCCAAAGTAGGCTCTGCCTCTCAAGGGAGACAGTGACCTCTATTTGTCAGATGATTGGCCCTGAGATCAGCTCCGACTGTGTGGGTGGGCACCCCATACCAGTGGCTCTGAAGGTCACAGTGGCCCTCAACTCCTATGCCTCTGGCTCTTTCCAGGGGTCAGTGGGGATCTCTGTGAAGTGTCCCCATCAGCTGTCCACAGTTATGTCAAGCTTGTGACAGAAGCTCTGTTCAGACGGGTACTGACCTTTATTCTATACCATAATGATGAGGCCAGCCAGGCAGAGCAAGCCAGAAGCTTTGCAGTGATTGCTGGGTTACCCGCATCCAGGGTGCCAACGACTGCACACATGTGACCATCAGGGAAACAATAGGTCAGTTGGGTGCCTTCGTCAACAAGAAGGGAATCCTCTCAAGAATGTCCAGATATTGTGTGACCACAAGATGCAGATTCTGCAAGCCTGTGCAAGGTACCCTGGCAGCTCCCATGATGTTTACATTCTGAGACACTCCCAGGTGCTGAGGCTTTTCAGTGCTCCAGCTCGACTGGATGGATGGCTGCTGGGTGACAAGGGCTATGTGTTGAAAAGATGGCTTGTGACGCATCTCTGCCACCCAAGAACAGAGGCAGAGCAGCATTACAATAGGAGTCATGCTCCACAAGGCCCATGATAGAGAGGACCATAGGTCTTCTCAAGATACGCTTCCACTGTCCGGACCGTTCAGGGGGAGCACTACAATACCCCTAGAGCCTGTGTCACTGATAGTGGCTGCATGCTGCGCTGTCCACAATCTAGCACTGGCAAGGGGGGTACCCACGGGAGGAAAAGGGTCTTGACCCAGCTGCACAGGCCACAGATGATGAATTGAGTAGTGAGTCAGAAGAGGAGCACAGTGAGGAGAACACTGAAGGCATAGAGGCAAACCTTAGTAACCTCGAGGGAGGCAGGGATACCAAGGACACCTTTATCCAATGTTCCTTCAGCTAGGTTGCCAAAGATCTGCTCCCACCTCATGCCAGGGCTGCCGCCTCCATCCCAGATGTCTGAACTAACCCTTTCATTTGAACCCAAAGTCCAATCAGTGCCTGTGCAATGAAGTATTGAGCCACTCATTGCCCAGCATTACATACTGGTGTACCCTGCACCAGAAAAAATGGTGAAGTGTACTCAGGCCATCAGATCAAATGTCACATTGATTGCATTACCATTACCATTACTGGTGTTGATGTCCACACCCAGCAGGCACATAAACCGAACATAAATGAACAGAAAATCACCCATGAACAGTCCTTCTTGTACTCATGGTGCCTTTATCTTACATTTCCATGTGCTATGTCTTGGTGCCCCCCCTCACTGGCACCGGCATTGGAGGCAGCCTGCTGACTCTGCTGTCTTGTTGTCTTTGGTGGTAATCCTCTGGCCAGTGGAGCCTGTGCTGGCCGCACGTCAGGGAGAGTGGCCAGTGGCACGGCTGGTATCTCCCCAGCCATCGCAGCCCCACCAGATGCCATGGTCACTGGCAGAGGGGTGGAGGAGCTGCTGTCATTATCCAGGGCGCCCTGAGAGGAGCCTGCAGATTTGAAAAGCAGCTCGTGTGCCAATGTGAGGTTGCTCTGGGCCTCCCTGCTCACCATTGATGGACAGGCACCTAACTGGGATATTGGGTGCCTCATCCATCTCCCAAACTGGCACTGACCATTCTTTTCTTGAATTCTTGAAACTCCCTCTCCATGAAAGTCAGCATTCTCTCAATGGAGGAGGCATTGCACTTGGCCTTGAGGGTCAACGCAGTGCTCATGCTCTGCATGGAGTCCCCCACAATAGTGATCATGGCACACACACCTTCATCGATCTCTGCCAGATGCTCCAGCAAATCCACCTGGACATCCAACATCTGGCACCTAATGGACAATTCCATAGGTTCATTATCTGCCTTCAACTTAGCATCGTTCTGGTCGCCAACAGTCCTTTGACTGCTGGTGCCTTGGGTAATCTCTGCCTCCATTGCACCTTAAGTGAGTGTGAATTGCCCTCACCGCTGTGCTCCGAGATACTTGTCCCCCATCTAATGCCCGAGTCCTGGTATCTGCGCTGGTGCCTGGTTCAGAGAGCTGGTGTGACACAGGTGCAAATGAAGCCCCGTGGTCCTCTGCTGTCAGGCGTGGCCCCTTGGGGCCCAGAGAGCGACTGCGTGCTGGTGAATCCTAGAGAGAACAAGGATATGTCATTAAAGTCATCACACTGTCACTGTGCATGCCAGGCACACTGTTGAGTCAATGGAGACCTGTATCATGGTATCATCGTTTTTCAATGATCAATGGGAACTCCAGGTTTGAGGCTCCCATCATTGAAGAGGCTACATTAGAATGGTTGCACAATCCCAAACTCTTACCCCCGTGCACTGCAGTCTTACCGTCGTCTGGCACCACCGCCTTTCGGTTGCATGTGGAGCGGGGCGGCTCTCCAGCTCAAGGGCATCATGCTCAAACCTGATCAGCAGCAACAGGTTGGGTGGGCCTCCGCCAGTCCATGAGCTCTCTGATTGGCTATCCTCTCCTGAAAGGACAGAGGAACATTGATTAGTCCACTCTCTATCTGCAGCGCCATTGCAGCCGGGCCTATCCCAGCTGAGGAAAACCTCGTAGGGCATATCCGACTTGCAGCTCTCGAGCTGCAAGGCACTCATGCCAAGCAGCCAGGGCTCATCCCCTTGGCCAGCTCTGGCATCTTTGGCGATTGGAACTCAGGCTCTAGCACCCCTGAGCTCCACAGGGGAATGGCCAGACTTTAAATCTTCACCACACTGATCCATGCCAACACGGTACTCACCCTTCCTGAGCGCAGCAGGTTATTGAACCTCATGTTAGGTAATGAGAGACAGAAGAGACGTTCTTCTGTGGCAGGCTTCAAGGGGCTGCCTGTGCTGTTCTTAAACTGGCTGCTGGTTCGCCATTGGACCTGGCAGCTGACAGGGGCCTGCCGCCGCCCGGCCCTTTCCAACCAGTGGGGAGCTGCGTTTCATGCTGGGCGGGCCTTAATTTCCCCACGAGTGTGCAATTGTAGTCAGGGGCTGATTGTGAGTGGCAGCCCGTTTCCCGGCCGATCCCACGTCCACCCACCGGGCCCACCCACCAAACTGAAAATTCCGCCCTCTGTTTCTGTAATCCCCCTTAAACAATCCTTTGCTGCTTTGAACCTAGCTCCAAGACCTATATGGCTGTCACTTACATACACCAAGGATTAAGTTCATCTAAGTTTTGATGCTATTGCTGTCATTTTGGACTATGTTGACTGGAAATCTGGAGTCTTGGCACCTTCATTATTTTACTCATTGTAACATGTTACCCAGTTAATTCCGGTTGATAGGTTGGGTGAAAGATCATTATAAAAGAGCAAGGGCCGGATTTTTGCTACTCAGGCGGGTAAGTCAAGGCAGGAAATTTCCCAACTCACCGAATTTGCCTCAGCAGAGAGGAGGGCTGCTAATCTGCAAAGCAGAGTGTGAAATGAACCATGGGATGGTCAAATGCCAAGGCAGGCTGGTGAGAAGGCCCGTCTCAATTCCATGGGACCTTCACCAGTTATATTAAAGGCTCTTAGGCTCGCCAGCTCTCACCCTTCACACTCCCTCATGCCCCAACCAACTCACATGCCATCTCCATGCCCTTCATGCCAACTCATGTCCCCCTCAAACATTCCATGCCAACTCATTGTCCTTCCATACCTGATTCATCCAGCATTCACAGTGTACAGAACCAACGAGCCATATTGGAACCATGGCATTGGTGGAACTGCTTAGGAAAGGAAAACACTCATTTGTAAATCTTCTTTTATAAACAACTGCTATTCCTACAATCCTATAAAAGTGTCAATCAGATAAGCCGTTAAAGTATCAATAACAGAGGCTTGAAACACTTCATACCTCTTAATATTGTGAAAATAAACATTGAGATATTGATGAGAGATCACAAAAAGAACTTGTTTTGGCCACTTAAAGCTATCAATCAAACAAAATCAACAGTTCTCTCCAGTTGTCAAAACATAACCCCAATTGAGATTATAATTTTATGAGTGTTGTTTGGTAGTGCAGAACTTGAGTATTGCCGAAAAATGTTGCATGCTGTCAAACTTTTTCATTGTGCACTCATCAGGACAGATTCACAAAAATATCAATTCTAAAGGCAATAACAATTTATATTGCATGAGAAGAAAGTGCTGATTGGTTAGCAAGTGGACTCTGATTTGTAGAAGCTTTACCATGGAGAAAGCACCAGGGAATATTTAACCGCCAGGCTTTTGTTTAAATTCAAACCAAACCAAGCAGGTCAATTCTAATTGGTCCAGACATTGCCATCGGGAATGAACCAGAGAATGGCTGTTCCCCCAAGTTTTTGTTTAGTTGAAAACAGTGCATTGCATGGACATGCTCTTTCTGTTTGCAAAGGATAGGACCCTGATGGTGAACATATGTAGTTTCTAGCACATGTAAGTGAGCCACACTGTGAGCCTGACTGATAATCTTAAATTAGTAGTCACCCTTTCAACTACCATCCTGTCAGCCTACCCACCCTTTCATTCTGCCACCTCTCTACCACCCTGCCACCTTACGCACCCAGCTTGCACCCTACCCACTCACACTCATTCACCAACACAGTGAATGGCTAATTAAATGTCCCAAAGCCTTTCACTGTGTCAGTGAATACTTACCAAAATAAGACAGCTAGTGCTGTAAAAAAGGGGCCTGGCTTGGATTCCCCAGAAAATCCGGCTCTCAGAACAAGTATATTCCACATTTCTGAAGAGGCACGGTTCGGAAGTATGGGCCAGAAGTGCTCAGGTGCAAGGTAGAAAAAAGGGGTGGAGTGGATCATGATTGCCACTCCTCAGAAGTTTTGGCCTGATCTGTCAGTCATAGCTGACTAACTGAAAGTGGGAGCAGGGCTTTGAGTCGTGGTAAATGTGTAAATGTGAGGGGGAGAATATGAATGTGATCACTGATTGTGAGTGATGGAGATGTGGTAAATTGTGCAGTAATGGTACATTTGGTGGGATATCTCATTTGAAAATGCAGATTATGTGAGGTCATTGCATCATAGTCCCCAGGGCCAGGCTCCTTGCTTTGACCTCCATGGCTATCTGCTCCCATTCCCTTCTCAGTGTTGGTGTTGAGGGCATCCTAGTCTCCTGTGGAACTTTGATGTCTCTCTTCCTTTCCGGCTCAGGGACTGGATTCCAGAGCTATATCAGAGAACCAGACTGCACTTTTTTAAGGAGTGCAGGTTAAATTTGCTTAGTGCTAGCCTTGCAGAAACCTGGGCCCACCTGCTGAGCATGCAGCCATTCAGCAGCATTTTTACTGTGGAGCTGCATGTCACAACCATAGACGTGAACAGGCAACATGGCGCTTGTGTGCTGACTGTATCACCCTGATCAGGCGTGCAATGGTCACGTAATGTGATCCCTGGGCCTGCAAATCAAACATATTCAATTTTTAGCCCATTACTTTAAAGGTTCTTTATAAAGGGAAATGATTTAGTGATTTCACTGGCTGGTTTTGTACCAGCTGGTGGTGAGATGGACAGAATTTCATGTATTTTGTTAAAGCCTGCGAGCTATGTGTTTTGCATGTGAGGTGTGTGTATTTTCTTACCCACAGAGTGGTTGCCCCAATTGTAATAATTTCAGCAGCAGGCTTTTTTGTGAGTTTTAAAAAATAAAGAAGGCTATTTACTATCTTCCATTTGCCCTGGAGGATTAAAAAAAGTGATGTCTGTTCACTTGATGCACAGACTATCACTCACTTCATACAGATGAAGAATGAACAATATTGTTGCAAAGAATGTTTGTCTTAGTTTCTCTTTCAGAGTTCCTTAGAAGAGTTAATGCTTTTAGTTGAAGTGAAGGTTTTGTAAGCAGAGGTTTCTCAGCAAGCTGCAAGGTTTCTTGAGCTTGTTTCTCAGGTGAACTTGAAATTGGAACAGGTTGGGGAGAGTCTTTCTCCCACTTTCAAGGTATGGGATGTTTATGGCCTTGGCTGCGTAATTGACTTGCAGCTGGTTCAATAGTTGCCTGATGGATTTTTTTTCCAGAACAGCTTCTTGCTATTTTAAAAGCAAGCCATAAACATAGATGTCTTACCATATGTGATCTGTTACAAGTCTAAGGTCCCCTTTCCAAATAAGGTGGTGGCCGGGTTGATTATGCATCTTGTGTGATGACTTTCATACCTTGGGAGTTTGAGGCAGTTGGTATTTTTGTATCTGAATGACCAATTCATTTTTAAAGTACCCATTTAAATTAGTTTTGGAGAAAAGACATTGAGCCAACATCAGTCTGGAAAATTGCTTTTGTTCCCTCTTGAGGCAGGACAGTGTTTCAATTCACAAGAGAAGTCAGGCAATCCTTGTGTAGCTATCTTTTTGTAGCCTTTTTAGCTTTTAAAAATATAAAATATTGACTGAGAGTTCATAATATATTGGAACATGACAATATTTTTTAATTTGAGAGTGTTTTGTTTTATGTATTTCTAATCTTTTTGCTTTGGAAAAAGGTTGGTATAATTTATATTTTAAAACATATCTCTCAGGAGATTAACATTCTCTCAGAATTTGGGGGCTCGGGGTTTGGGGGGGGGAAGGGGAGAGGTTTGTGTTTATGCATTGGATGGACTAGTGTACAGAAATATGGAATTTTGCTACAGTGCCGCAGTTTCAGCTGAGACATTGAGAGTAAATTGACTTATCCCAAGCTCAATGGTCCTGATATGAACTTAGAGGAATGTTCGAGATGGTGAAGGTGCAGAGAAGTATTTCCAACATTGTATGGAAGACCTGAGAGGAATTTCAGCATGCCTGTATTTGGAATTTTACTTCCAGTTTGAGTCAAATGTACAGCTGTGAGGGGATTAAGACTTTCATGACATGATTTCAACTTCAGTGTTTAAAGGGCCAATCCAAAGATAGAAGTTGAAGGAGTTTAGGATTGGAAGTAAGAATTTTAACAATAGATTCAGGATTTGTAGGTTTTACTCTGCTTCAGTGCTGCCTCCTTTGGTGTACTGCTGGAGGCTGTGAGGAGCTGAACAGTGAGAATCTTACCCAGAAATAAGAGACATGCAGTTGGATTTTGTGGAGGGAACATTTTAATGACCCAAGAGGTATGTCACCTACACTCTGTTGTATGCATCACCCCAACGCCTCATTCTGCCTTGTCAAACCTACTTTATCCCATCACTCCTTATGCCTATTTATCTTACAAGCACACCTCTCTTTCCATGTACTTCCTCATATCCTCACCTCTCCATCCACCACTACCACTAACTTTCATCCTAATTTGTTTTTACATCCCTTCATGATAGTCATCCTGAGCAAATGCACTCTATCCATTAGGTGAACACATGTTATTATAGTCACTTGTAGATCTGTTCTTGCCCTGCTGCAAGAGAAGAAAGAACAGAAGATGAGGAGATGGAGATAACTGAAGATGGGATATCCAGATATCCAGATATCCCAGTTCGCAGCTGCAGAGAATGAAGTCCTAGAGGTCATTGGTGTTTCAGTGTTCCTGGCTATTGCAGTTGGGGAAAATCAGGAACTCAGCGCTACCTGGTGACACAATTAACTATCAGCAATTCACATGTTAGACGGTACTCGGTCATGTTGACTTGATTTTAATAGCAAATCAAAATATGATTATAAGTTGCAACAATTTTCTCTTGCAAGTAATAATTCATACATTTTACCTCTAACAGATCAAGACACATGCATCAGGAGACCTTGTGGATGGTGAATCCTCAGAGCAGCTGACTTGTTCTGTGGGTGAAGTATCACAGGGCTCATGTTTACCATGCACCAGCTCAGATACTCACACTTCCATCTGTTCAGTTAGGCAGATACTGTTGTTGGGTTTTCACCTGGTGACCCACATTTCAGAAATGAGCAAGAGCAGATGGTAATGGCAGGGACAGCATTGTAGAGTCCACATTGGAGAGTGCACCCTTCTCCAAGTTCTGCACAGTTGGGCAAAGGTGCTGTATTCTGGAGGCCATCGATTAAAAGGGGAATCATTGAAAAGTATTCATTTGTGTACCACTGATTGGAAAATCCTTGCTACATCTTTGGCTGAGCCCTGGAAGGATCAAGAGGCCAAAAGGGAAGTGTGCTAGTAACATTGACAACCACTGGTAACACATAGCCAACAGGTTCAGCAGGCAGCAGGCCTTCTTCCAAGAGACTGCAGTTATCTGACATGACAACCTGAACCTCCTGGAATACTGCTGTTCTGAGATGTCATGGAAACTCAGCATCTACCTGTACACCCAGTGTTGTGGGTAGTACTGCTGTGAGCTGCACTCCTCTGCTAGTCCCCTCTCTGCTGCCTAGCTGCAGGTCTCAGGCTGCTGCTGTTGTCATTATTGCTCCTTGTCTGAGCTCCAGTGTAAGGTAGGCAAAGTGTCACCCATCCTGATGTGATTTTGAAAATTTCCAAAGTATAGAAAATAATTTTAGCAAAACCATTGTGAACAAATCCTTTCCCAGTGGTAGTAAAGCAGCTGTGTGTACTGTGTATTGAGTGTGATATTTCCATGAGTTCTAAATGGCCCTCTCAATTGCTGTTGTGTTCTTGCCTTATTGATTTCAATAGTGAGTTTCAGAAAGTCTGGGAAACCTGTGAATGTGACATTAAGTTTGAGTTAATTAAATATAGCTCCAATGAGCAATTAGCATATGTTAATAGGCAACTTGCATCTCCTGAGGGAACTGTGCACAAGCAGCCTAACACACCTGAACTAAATGCAGAAGTCAGTGGCTTGAAGACAGCTTCCTGGTGCACTTTGCATTTTTACAGAGTTTCACTCCTCTCCCAATCTTGTCCAAACCCACTCATTTCTCCACATTAAAATTCCTCCCATTTCTGTTGAGTGATTAGGCTATTAATGTGTATAATGTGACGCACTTGAATATTTTCTCTATTACAATAAGTTTACTGAAATTAAGTGAGGCAAGATTTTCTATAATTTTACTCTATACATGCACTTACTGAACCATTAGTTAGCAACCTTTTGGAGAAGAGTAACTTACTTTCTCATCCGATCCTAAAATTGAGATATATGAGATTGCACTAACCCTCTCTGTAAGCTTTCTAGGGGCTGCTCTAATACAGATTTTGACTGCAGGATGTCCCTCTGTTCCAAATAAGAGCACCTTTCTATGAAGGACTTTCTACTGCAAGACTGCAGTTGAAGCCACTTTTCACCCACTCACTTATTTGCAGGATATCATTAAGGCTAACCAGCAACTCTTTAAGATCTTTAACCACTTTACATACCACCTGTGGCAAAATCTCACCTCTTGACCCACGTCTGCCCTGGATATGCATTGAGATCACACCTGAATTATTTTAATTAGTTTTCCTACTTCATAGCAAAGGGTCAGCCGCCAACACTGCAGCGTTGCTTATCACCATAATAACAGTGGCACTTCACTGGGACTGCACTATCAACTCCATAATGTAAATAAGATGACTGCAGAACAGAACATGCTGAAAATACCAAATTCTTGGTGATTACGTAAATTAGTTTTAAGTTCAAGTCATCCGTACAGCAGGGATCATGGAAGAAGTGTATGAGTTATTACAGAGCTTGACAACAGAAAATTATAGCCAGAGACTAATTGGAGTTAATCTTCCGACCACACCAGATGGAACAGAGGGTTGACGAGTGAAAAAACTTAAGAGATCACAAATGTTTTTCTTGTAGTTGCCCTGCTGGGTATGGCATTCCTTTGTCTATTATGTAACATGAGTCATTGGCAATCAGAATAGTTTAAGGTATGAGAGAAAACATTATCAGTATAAAACTGAATTGCTGTCGGTCAGCCTTTTCAATTGTTGTAGGTATTTAGTGTCAAAAACTATCAATGCTGACCGCCCAGGTCTGTTCAATTAATTATACCAGTCTAGTTGATTTAGGATTGGCATTGTTTTTCAACATTTAAAAAAATCTGTAGCCAAAAATACAATCTTTGGTGTCCTATGGCACTATGGAACATTGAGGTCTTCTAATTGTGTAATATATAATAAATATCATAATGCACCAGT
This sequence comes from Carcharodon carcharias, assembly GCF_017639515.1. NCBI lineage: Eukaryota > Metazoa > Chordata > Chondrichthyes > Lamniformes > Lamnidae > Carcharodon > Carcharodon carcharias. The sequence goes on from NC_054486.1 coordinate 51,829,999, forward strand.
AAACACCTATTGTGCTTCCAATGCACATCTAGGATAGACTGGTCAGGAAGTGAGATATTTGCCATGAGCAACTCCTAAAAAGGTTAAAAGTCGCAATTAAAGTCCTGTTTTTTTCCTGTTAACCATTGGATGTGCCCATAATTCAGTGACTGAACAGTGATCCAGATGCTCAAGACTTAGAAAGGGTGCTGCATGAGATATATCTTCCCTTTATTTGCATCCTCATTGTTGCTGGGTGTTCAGTTTTTCTGTAGTCAGTTGGTTCAATGCTATATTACTGGCCTGAGATAGGGGAACCTAGTAAAATCTATTAAAAAAAGCAAAAAACTGCAGATGCTGGAAATCCAAAACAAAAACAAAAACACCTCGAAAAACTCAGCAGGCCTGACAGCATCTGCGGAGAGGAACACAGTTAACATTTCGAGTCTGTATGACTCTTCAACAGAACTAAGGAAAAATAGAAAAGAAGTGAAATATAAGCTGGTTTTAAGGGGAGATGGGACAAGTAGAGTTGGATTGGGGGGCAGTGATAGGTGGAGTTAGTCAAAAGATGTCATAGACAAAAGGACAAAGAGGTGTTGAATCTGGTGATATTATCTAAGGAATGTGATAATAAAGGTACAGATACCCCTAGTGAGGGTGGAGTTAAGGGGAAGGGATCGAAATAGGCTAAAAGGCAGAGATAAAACAATGGATGGAAATACATTTAAAAATAATGGAAATAGGTGGGAAAAAACATCTATATAAATGATTGGAAAAAAGGGGGATCGGAAAGGGGGTGGGGATGGAGGAGAGAGTTTATGATCTAAAATTGTTGAACTCAAATCTATTGAAACCTTACCATATGTGCTTGTTTCCTTAAGGAAGAGCTAATTGTACTGCCTTGAGAGAAATTATGGCATCCCTTTCCATTTGCTGGTTTTACAGGAGGTTGTTTTACAGGAGAAGTGTAGTCATTGTTGCATTGTGCACATATGCCACACTCAATTTGTACATCACAAGGTTCCTCAAGTGGCAATCAAATAAATGAACAGATAGACCCTATATTGGCTGGGGGGGGGTAAATGTTGCCTGGGACACAGGAACAACATCCCTGGTCTTCCTTCAATAGTACCATGGGATCTTTAACATTCAGCCATGATGACAGATGGCACTTTGGTTTTGTTTCTCATCCAAACAATGGTATCTCAGTGCTGCACTGATGTGGCAACTTATGCTGTTTGCACAAGCCTCTGAAATATGAGGAGCGGGGCAAAAAATCATGCAGGGCAACCTCCTCTGGCAAAAGCCAAAACAGAGCAGACTTAAATTAAATTTGATCAGGAAATACAATAGTATTCAAACTGGTTGGAAATCTGGCAAGGGAAGCCAACCCTACTAAAAGCCTGCAAATAAAAAGTAAGTTAACTAACTATGAAGCACAAACTTAGTTAGTGCGTATCCTGGCTGCCCCAGCGACAGAGATTGCTCTTATCTCCAAACCCCACTGGCTGTATTCCCCTGTCTCTGCCACTGATTACATACTCATGGGCTATTGTGCCACACTCTAATTCCTAGGCCGATTTATTTAAACCCAGTATGGGTCGCTATTAATCCATTGGGGAAAATTTTCCTAGAATTTCACGAAGTGTGGTATCGGGCGGGTAAAATAGAGCCCTACCCAGCGAGTTTTCATGCCGTATCTTCCCTAGCCTGCCTCATTATTTAGGCATTCCTGGGAAACACGCTGTTTCCATGGAGGGCAGGTTCTCATTTGCTCGCTCGTCATCACCCTGCTGTTGCATCATGCCGGCTGCCAGCTTTAAAGCGCTCATCACTACCAGCTCACCACTGCTGTCTGGGAGACTTGGCCAGCAAAGGCAAAAAGACTGCAGCCTCCCACTTCAATGAGGTCCGATAGGATTTGCTCTACCCCTGCTCTGGCTGCAGAATGGGAAGCAATGTCACCAACCTGGCTTGGGAGGCCATGACAGTGGTGATCAGTGGGAACACCCTGCAGAGCAGGACAGCCACCCAGTGCCACAAAAGGATGAATGATCTCCTCCATTCTGCCATAGTAAGTCATTCTTTTCATCATTCCCAACTCACACACTCACAAACCCATCACACATCCACGGGGCCCTCATTCAGTGCCAGTGCAAGGCACATCACCATTCACTCTCTCACATACACCACCATTGTCCTCATCCCATCCATGGGACCACGCACCACCCACACAGGCTAGGCACATTTATCATCTGGCCCAGCCGGCATCCTGATACACTCTCCCCATCTCTATCCCTGCAGAACAAACTGGCTCACAGTAGGAGGGAAAGGTTGCAGACAGGTGGAGGGATGCAGGAGATCAGTTTTGACAGCATTCAAAAACAGAATCATGCAGCCAGCCAGTGATGACTGGGACCAGTCCTGTGCTGATGGTGAGGTTGGTGCTGCTCTACCAAGTGAGTATCCAGCAGTGCAACATCTATCAGACAACTATGCTGTGAGTGATGTGTCCTGTTTCACAGGCCACTGCCATGCACTAATTACCTCCCCTTGCTTTCACAGGCACATTTGCCAAACAGCTGACAGAGTCGATGACCCAGTTCCTCCAATCCAGCTATGAAGAAACCTCCGAAGAGGAATCTGAAGGCAGCCTCCCTGAAGTCCCGTCACTGCGCTCACCCACATCCTCCACCAGAGACACACAGCTTGGAGCCTTGGGACCACAATCTGGTAAGCACAACACAGTTTCTGATCCACAGCAGGCAGAGGCAGGGAATTCCCAGCCTCTAGGTTCGTTCATGTCACAGTTGCTGGAGCTGCAAAGGCAAGCTAGGGAACAACAGGAAGGGATGTCTGCTGCACTCCTCAGATTGCAAGGCACAATGGAGGAGTCAGTCCGTCTTCATGCAGAGGTGATAGTGCTGGCATTGCAATGCACCGAGGTCAACACTGGAAGGATTCTGGCTGCCATGGAGACCTTGGTCCAGGACGTCACTCCTGCACTGCTGCATGGGCTTAACTCCGTTGCTGATGCCATATTTCGCCTCCAACAATGTGTACGTGAGAGAGGTGCTGGGCAGCTTGATCTCACTCCAGCTACTCCTTCTGCTCATGGAGTTAACCAGGGGCACCCATAGGGAGGAGGATCAGTAGCTGCACACTCCAGGTCCTTCCACCCAGGTGACTCTGGCAGTGACCGGCACATCCAAATCCCCTCTTCCTGTGAACTCTGCAGATCCAGTTTCACAGGCGGAGGAGGGTGCCACTGCCACACAGCAGGACCCCAAAAACAGGCCAGGGCCCTCCAAGTCTCGGCCCTCCAGAGGATGCCCGCCAAAGCCATCACAGACAGGGCATCACAGTCAGCAGGCTGTCTCCACCTCTGCTGTGGATGTCCGGGGAGCACCAGTACGTAGCGGCAGGATTAGGAAAGTTAGCTATTAGTAGTTGCACAGCCTGGCCATGGGTGTTGATCACTTGTACAAACTGTTCACTATTGTTAATAAACTCCTAAGAGTGCCACCCTGCCTGTGGTTCCTTGTTCTGATGAGCAATGTTCTTGTTACTCAGATCTGAAACCTTTCTGCACAAGATAAAGACAGGTGTCTCAGTCCAGGGCCTCTTCCCTGTGCTCTGTGCAGCCTTCAGACCACAGTGATGGTCCACCCTCACACTCCCTGGAAACTGATGCCTGAACCTCGGCAGTGCTAGTCATTGCTGCCAGAATGCAGTGGGCAGACACCACAGAGTTCTCTCGTACTCTCTGTGTGCTCTCAGCACCTTTAAGGTGGGGCTGGACCCCATCACACCATCATCTGTGACCAGTAATGCTGTGCACCAGCTCCTGAAGCACTGAGGTGCTGAAGGTGGACACAACATCAAATGCATCTGAAGTTTCATGGCTGCGTCTCTGAGGTAGCCCTGATCATAGAGCACAAGTGAGCTGCCCTCGGCCAGACAGGAGTCAGACATTCTCAGAGGCCATGTGAAGATCTATGGAGTGTCCTCACTGCAAGTTGTCATCATCCTCCAGCAATTGAGCAACTATTAGGGTCTCCACTGCATCTCCATGACAGGGGCATTCTCACAGAGGGTATCAGCGCTGCCATAAGCCAGATTGGAGTCAAACATTCACAACTGCGATGTGAGGATCTATGGGGACATCTCACTGCATATTGTCATCATCATCCACAAATCTAGCAGCTATGAGGGCCTCCCACATGTGCCTGCCTTGCCTAGAGAGTGCAAGAGCCTCAACCCCATTGTTGTCACCACCGAGGAACCCTCACCCTCTTCCCCGTTGGTGTCCTCCTTGTCCTCCTCATCAGAGGAAATGTGCAACTCCTCCATCTCCTCCTCATTCAGCTCATCTTCTTGATGTAGAACCAGGTTGTAAAGGGCGCAGCAGATGACGATGTTGTGTAACACCCCCTGTGGACTGTATTGCAGGGCTCCACCAAGCCGGGCCAGGCACCAGAACAGCATCTTCAGCATCCCGATAGTCTGCTCCACCAAGTGCAAGTTGCAGCATGAGCCTCATTATATCATCACTCTGCTGCAGTCTGAGGTCGCTGCACGGGTGACTTCAGCCAGTGGGGGGGGTGGGGGGTGGGGCGGGGGCGGTGGTAAGGTATGGAAAACTTGTTGGCCCTTTGGTGCCTCTGCGTTGCTTGCATGGGCAGGCAGGCTAGGAGCCTGACCCCAATCATATCACTGTGGTGGCGCCTGATCTGTCTCAGTTGCAGAAGCATCGTCAGTTTATACAGGTGCCCCTAATGCGTGGCCACTTCCCTCACTTACCCTGCTCCCCACCTCGATTGCCTGAGTGAGGGATGCAGCGCCAGGGCAGCACTTGACCCCTACCCCCCCTCAGCAGTCTCCTCCGGGGAAGGCCAGCACTTGCCCCCGGCTGCCCCCCACTCTCAGCAGTTGCCTCCAACCTTGGCCAGCACTTGCCCCTGGACATTATCCCCTCCTTCAGCAGCCATCTCTGAAACCAGGCATCAGTTGCCCCCACCCCCGGCGCCCCTGAGTCCTGTAAACAACAGGCGAGCTGTGGAGAATGATGCTGCTCACTCACCTCAGTTCCCCCAAATTGAAGGCCGCCAAGTGCACGTCACCTGTGTGCTGTTGTGAAACACGTCGAGGTGCTTTCCCGCTAATGTGGACAGATGATACGGTGGGGTTCCAAGAGACTGATAGGATGGCCTTTTAATTATATGTTAATGTATTACAGGTAGCTCCCCGCCAACTGATGGCGGGAAATGCAGCCCGCCGTCGGGGGCCGAGTGGACGATCGTGACCTGTCTTCACACCGTAGTGAAGTAGGTCACGCCATATTTTCCGCACGTGCCACCTATCACCCCTGCCATCAGCGGGCTCGGAAAATTATGCCCACATCCTTCAGTGTCTTTTCATGAAGTGTATCCTCCTCTTAAAAATGTGTCATCTATGTTGCTCCACATTAAATTGCATGACCATCTTTTTGCTAAACCCTCTGCTTGTATGTCATCAATAAACTTAAATATCAAAATTTTGATTTCGCAGCCCAGGCCAAAGGGATTGCTTCCATCTACATCATTTATGCTTCTTGGCACGTTTAAGACTTAAGTCCTTTACTCAACCTTTAACATGTTCAGCTTTTTGAGGCTTGCCTTATAACTTAGCATCCCCAATCCTGCAATCATTCTGTCTAAATATTTACTCAAATATACTCACGTTCTCCCACCAAGGCTTAGATTTTCATGACTCCATCCCTGTTGGAACAGAGGAGGGGGGATTTGAAAATGACGGCTGAGACATGCAACAGGATTTTTAGGTTGGAGTGTGGGCCCGAATGGCAGACCTGGAATCAGCCAGGGAATGGCCTGCTAATTAATGGCCAGCCAGCATGAAGCGCATGCTGATATCATCAGTGCTGCCTGGGTTGGGGGCGGAACGAGGGCGAATGCTGAAGTCAGCATGGGTGCGGGGGAGTGCTCACAGAAAGCTCCCTGAAGGCAGAGAGCTCCCTCAGGGAGCTGAGATTCAAAAGTATCAAATAAAGATTTTAAATCCGGAAAAAAATTATCCACACAACACAAGCAGTCACCTGAGCATAGATATTATCAAAATTCTGCACATAGATTTTTTTCTTTAATAACAGAAACCTCATCCCACCTGGCTGATTCACCCACCCGCCAACCATAATGTTGGACTGGCAGCGAAAAATCCTAGTTAATTGCACCGTTAATGGGCTTAATAGACCTCTTAAGTGTTGGCAGGCATGATTCCAAGTTTAGCGTGCGCCTGCCGACTGACATATCACACAAGTGCACAATGATGCTGGGACACTCGCCCAATGTCATCACGCGCTATTTTACGTTCGAGTGGGTCGGGCACCACCTGCCCGCTCAGTGAAAAATTCTGGCCATGATTTTGGGATTCTGCTTCATTTTGCATCATGTGGGTAGTGAGCCTGCACACGGTAATGCCACCCTTGCCAATGCCATTGCTGGGGCAGGCATTTTAGACTCCATTCTCCATTAAGTTGGACCTGTGTTGTTAGAAGGAGTCATGAATCAGAGGAAGCTTAGGCTAAAATGGGTAACCCTTTGTCATCTAAGCTCAAAGGGTGTTGACAACTTCATGTCTTAACGTAGGTGTATAATCAATTAAATATGTTTTTAATACTATAATTAATTATAGGGCTTTGTGCTTAAAAGGAAAGTTACTATTAAATTGACCAGAATTATGCAAATGTTCGGATGCATTAGGGTCTTTTTGCTCTTCTGCAATCAACAGTATTGAGATTCCGATTTTAAAGTGTCATTTGGACCCTGTACTTTGATATTTTCTTTCATTGACAGATCAGTCCTCTTTTGAAGTTGTAGAGCATATGACCATCTACTCTACTACTTCAAAAGGTTTTAACATATTCAGCTCTATTAGCTTTGTTGACATAGCTTTGCTTTGGAGTCCCTTAAGAATGCTTGGCTGAGCTCTAAACCCCACAAATGGATTCAGCTCAGCAGGGGTTGCTTACAAAGCTGTGAATAGGACTTTGTTTGATTGCCAGTTTTATGGGCCGTTAATAAGATTAACGTGTTTTGAAGAGGTTTTCGAATGGATGTTTTTTTTTGTTGACTGATTTATGAGCTTTTCAAAGTATTTGCAGTTTCATTAAAGGACTCATGAGTCTTGTTCCTAGTGGATATTGGGTGAGTGGGTATGAGGTAAGCGGGACATGAGAGATATTGGAGGGTATGGAGGGGTCATGGGAAATATTAAGGGGCATGAGACATATGAGGGGGAATGGAAGTATATAAGGGTTATTGAAGGTGAATGGGGTATAAGACCATAAGACATAGGAGCACAAATTAGGCCATTTGGCCCATCGAGTCTACTCCGCTATTCAATCAGGGCTGATAGGTTTCTCAACCCCATTCTCCCGCCTTCGCCCTGTAACCTTTGATTCCCTTACCAATCAAGAACCTATCTATCTTGGTCTTAAATACTCAATGACCTGGCCTCCACAGCCTTCTGTGGTAATGAATTCCATAGATTCACCACTCTCTGACTAAAGAGGTTTCTCCTCATCTCTGTTCTTAAATGTCTTCCCTTTACTCTGAGGCTGTGCCCTCGGGTCCTAGTCCATCCTACTAATGGAAACATCTTCCCCATGTCCACTCTATCCAGGCCTTTCAGTATTCTGTAAGTTTCAATCAGATCCCCCCTCATCCTTCTAAACTCCATCGAGTATAGATCCAGAGTCCTCAAACGTTCCTCATATGTTAAGCCTTTCATTCCTGGGATCATTCTCGTGAACCTCCTCTGGACCCTCTCCAGGGCCAGCAGATCCTTTCTGAGATATGGGGCCCAAAATTGCTCACAATATTCTAAATGTGGTCTGACCAGAGCCTTATAAAGCCTCAGTATGGAGGGAGCACAGAAAGTATGGAGGGGCATGAGGTGTATGGCGACAGCATGGCAGGTGGGTATGGGCTAAGGGGTAAGGGCTAGGTTGCCTAACACATTTACAGAGCTGGGCCGCTGACCCAGTGAAAGGAAGCTTCTAACCAGCCTCATCATCTGCCTGCCTCTGTTCCCACCTCAGGCCTGCTTCCAGAGGCTGTGGCCCAGACTGCAGCCCACCCACCACCTTGCCATGAAAATATCGTGGGCAGGCATTGCCAGGCTGGAGGGGAAATTGCCCAATTCACAATTCCCATCTTGAGGATGAAAATCCGGGCCCACATCTTTGCCAGAAAACAGCAGAAACCTAATTTATATGCATCAATGGCGTTTTCACCACACTTCTGGCAAAGAAAGTATGGTAGAGCAGGTATAGCACTCAGGAAATTCCATACCTTTATCATTCTTTTTTCTAAATCCACTCTAGCATTTCAGTGCTCTTGCCCATAGATTTGAAAATAACATCTGAAACTTATTAATTGCTCAGCAATCAAAATGTCGATGCACAGCTTGATAGGATATTAGTTATAATCCTGCAACCTCACACTGAATGCTGGCCAATTACTTCCCACAGAGTGGGAGGAATGTAAAAATTAAAAAATAGATTACCTCTGTTTGCATATCCTTAACTTTATTCTAACTAAAATCTGCTGCCATGCACTTAAATTTGTTTTTAAGTAAAATGAGCTGCTTTCAAGTGACTTGAACATTTGAATCAACAATAGACTGCAGAAGCACTCATGAATTTGCAACCACATGCTTGCAGGAAGGAGTTGCACTTTTTGGTGGCACTGAATTACCTCATTCTGTCAGTCCTACTGATGTACCTATTCTTGCAACGTTTTTTTTTTAATTGGTCTAGTGGTATCTTTAATTTCTTTACATGTAAGTAGCTTGGTATAGGCATGAACTTTTCAAATCAATGGAGGTCTAGGTAAGAAAAGTATCCCTCATCCTATCAGCCTGAAGAAAGTAACTAAAGAAACCCCTATGCTACCTTATTAAAATGGGCAATTAAAATGGGCAATCATTTATATCAGCCAAAATGAGACAACCTTTATCTCTTTGCAATAACATTAATTTCAAAGGAGCTTGTTATAAGACTTTAAATGTTTTATTTATGTTGGCAGCACCACTGCGCTTACCTGTGACATCATGAGTGGAGTACATATGAAAAAAGCAATGCATGTTTTTAAGAATATATTTATATTTAACCAAACCAACACTTTGTGCACAATAATCTCAGCAGTCAAAATTTAGTGCCTTAATTGGGTGTTTTGGGTTGTTAAATTGTGGCCTCGCTCCCCGCTCCTCCGGTGTCCCCAGGTGAGTTTGGTGCTGGTGTCCTCAGGGACCTCGGTCAGGTCTAGAGTCTGGCAGTAAGGAGGTTTGTTTTGGGAGCTCCAGATGCTGCTGAGGGACGTCAATATTCTTCTAGTGCTACCATGTTATACTGGACATTATGTTATACTGGACAAATGATACTCGCTCAAACATACTGTCTATCAGCAATGGGAATTGTGCCAGATCAAAATGACCTATCTTCTAATATTAATTAGCTCTTTTAGTTGTTTCATTTGCTTTTATTAAAATTTGATTACTGAAACAGGTAGGTACACACTTAGGGCAACATTTATTGGAGGCGACAGAGGTCTTGCCTGCCAGCTGGCGAGTTGGTGAGAGCCCTCTGTCACCTCTTTTAGGGAAGGCTCACGACATTAGTTGCCGCTCACATATTTAACAGGGCAGCAGCAAACTTTCCTCAGGGTCAAAGACCCCAGGGATGGAAATCTGGCCTGCTGAGAGCTGCCAGCCAATCAGATACCGGCAGTGATGGTACTGGGGAGACAGTGTCTGCTGCTGTTACAACATCCACCTGAGGCCTAGGATCATTGCTGGATCTCAGGCCATGGGTAAGTGACAGCAAAATCATAGGTTGTAGGTCATGGGGGAGGGGGTGCTTGCAGCAAGGGCAAGTGGGTGGCTCTCAGCAGGCCAACCTCCTTCCCAACGCTGGGACCCTCAATCAGGCACTGCATACTTTTGAACGAGGGACCCCCTCAAAGCATGGTTTACTTTTCATGGTCCCCACATGGCAAGACCACCACCTGTTGCTGGGTTAATATCATTGACAGCAGGGGGAGGCCCTTAAGTGGGTATTAATTACCCACTTAAGGGCCTCAATTTACCCACTTAAGGGCCTCAATTGACAGCAGGATGGGAAGGCCATCCACAGGCCTTCTTGCTGTGAGCTTAATCAGGGTGGAGGCAGGAAGGTGGCGGGGAACCCAGCATTAAATTCTGCCCTTAATGTCAGCTGCACTGTGTCATTCCCACAGTCCTCACAAGACAAGAAAAACATATTTAGCCATATTCATCATCTTCAGATTTTAATTGTTCATAAAAATTGCTTGAAACAGTGATGGCAATTTAAAAAAGAATATTGTATAATGCCTTGGAGACTAAGGAAAAATGAACTGGTTTGCAGTTCATTTCTGGATCAGACGTGTGAAATACAGACAGGATGGTCTAATGGCTTTGACAAATTTATGTTATTTTGAATTGGATTATTTTTTCATGTTATTGAAAGCAGAAGTTGTTTAATCGTGGCAATTTTAAAAGCATCGCAAAGCAATTTTAAGGAAGGAGATTGATCAAAATCATATTTATAATTAGTCAGACCATTAGTCCTTCACTCACGTGATTTAGATCCAATTTTACTTTTAGCTCCAGTGCAAAATTGAGCAAGGAAATGTTCAAACAATTCTCAGAAAGATTGAATAAATGGTATTCTATAAGTTAGTAAATCAAGGACATGGATTCATTTCACAAAATGTTGGATGATTTATAAAATAAGACCTTGCTTTTGTGCTGCCAGTGTTATAAAACAAGCTTTGGACAACATTTTCTACATTCTTGAAACAATTTGTCAGATTCAATCAAAACAACAGTATTAGCATTTCTTGCTTTGGCATTATTTACATGCTCGAAAACATTTGTGTGTGATAATAAAAGCTTTCAAGGTCACCATTCACGGGCAAGCACTGCATTAAATAATGGAAACAAAATAGGATGTTCAGGCAATCTTTGTGGAGCACATTAGTATAATTAGTGCCATGGGTTTAATGAAAATTCTCTGGCCCTTCACAAGATTCACAGCTGAAATTAAATTATCAGTCAATTCTCATTGTCTGAATTTTAGGAGTCTTAGGAGTACTGAAAAAAGCCTTTCCATATGATCTCAAATGCTGTAATTGTTTCAAGGTGCTTAATCAGTGATCTTATTTTTGATGACACCAATGGTTCACTCACGTATATGGGAATATCTTTTAAAATAATCATACTGTACCTTGCTAAATTTCCAAGGGGGTCATCACTGGGATTGGATGTTGTGCAGAGTAGACCTTCCTCCTGCCTCTTTCTGCCCAAGCTATTTTTTGGAACTAAGAAAAATATTTTGGGCAGGCACCAGTTCTACCTGTAGGCTAGCCGGGGCACCCACCTGAACTGGAGGAAAGAAAATTACTGTGGAGTCTTGCAGGAGGGTAACTAGGTCTGTGGTCCTGGGCCCAGAACTCAACAAAGTGCCTCAAGATGGTCAGTGTCATTTTCAGGAACACAGTCGATTGTTCAGTAACTGATAGCATTGATCACATTAGCCTCTTTTTGTTGAAGACACCCTCATGTTCTTAACACACTAAACAAAAGGGACGTTTTAGTGTCCCTACTGCCCAGGAATACAAGGACCCTAATGATACATTTCCCTCAATTACATGGCACTGTAATACCAAACAATATAAGGCTGAACATATTATACTTATAAACCCATTTCAACTGCAATCTTTGATCAGGTAAGGGCACGAAGAGGGGAGGCTAGCCAGTTTCCTGGCTCCTTCCCATTGGGCTGAAAATATAATGGTCAAGAAAATTCCCCTGAACACACTTCAGAAATTCCTCTTCCTTTTTGCCCTTTGTTATTATCCCTGTCTTGATTAAGATAATTAAAATCCTCATCATCACTGTTCTATAGTTCTTGCAACTTTTGTTAACAACATGTTTTTGAATTTCATGTAGAAAATATGTGCAATTCATTATGCAATTTTAGAACTGAGCTTTCTCACCCAGTCCTGGCAGATTCACCAAGCTGAAAGTGTGCTTGGTAACACCATCTACAACCCCCCTCCCATGAATAGCCCCTATATCTTTGTCACTGAGATGAAGACCATTTGTTAAGCTAACCTGCCAATTCTATCTCTTGTCCTCACTGACCAAGTCGGAACAAATAAAAAGGCTTCTCACTGTTCTGGCCATGAACTTGCATATTTCTCAAGATTATCCTCCTTTGTACTATTCAAGCTTACTTTGTCGATGAGATTTACCTCCTGTGACTTGGACCCTATTCCCACCAAGCTGCTGACTACCTAACTTCTCTTTCAAATCCCCATGTTTGTTGATATTGTAAATGGTTCCTCTCCTGTATTCCCTCGATTTCAAAGCTGCAGTCATCACTCCCATCCTCAGAAAATCCACCTTTGACTCCATTGTTCTTGAAACTACCACCCAATCTCCAACTGCCCTTTCCTTCCCAAAGTTCTTGTCTATGTTATCAACTTTCAAATCCTTGCACTTCTTTCCTGCAATTTCATGTTTGAACCTCTCCAACCAAGTTTCACCTTACCACAGGAATGAAATGGCTTTTTCAAAGTCACTAATGGCAGCCTATGTTATTGTGGCTATGCTGCAATATTCCTCTTCAAGCTGCTCAAACTGCCTGCAGCTTTTACACACCAACGTCCTCCAACACTTCTTTTCCATTGTCAAGTTGAGTGGGATTTCTACTCTTACCTATCCAGCTGTAACCATAGTACTTGTTGCAGTTGCTTTTCTTCCTGTCCCTACACTGTTACCTCTGGAATCCCCCAAGGATCTACCCTTGACTTCCTCCAAATTTCTTATCTACATGTTGCCCCCTCAGTGACATCATCTGAAAACACAATGTCAGGTTCCACACATGTGTTGATAACACCTAGCTCTACCTCACTACTGCTTCTCTCAATCCTTCCACTCCTCTGTGCATATCATCCATCTCCACCATTGCCTCAGCCCATCTGCTACTGAGACCTTCATCCGTGTTTTTAACTTCGGGCTATTCTGCTTCAATACTGTCCTGCTGACCTCCATCTTCTACCTTCCACAAACATAACCTAATCCAAACCTCTGCTACCTGTATCATGACTCACACCAGGTTCTGTTCCCCTATCATCTCTATGTTGCTGACCTACATTGGCTCCCAAGTTCACCAACACATTGACTTAAATTCTCATCCTTGTATTCAGATCCCTCCATTGCTTCACCCCCACCATATCTCTGTAACATCCTTCAGCCCTACAAGAACTTGCTTTCCTCCAACTCTGGCCTTGTGCATATTACCGTTTCCTTTGCCCGCCAGTTGTGGCCCGGCCTTCAGTCTCTAAGTCTCTCTCTGCTTTTTTAAGATTGTCCTCAAAACCTACCTTTTTGACCAAGCTTTTACCTATCTTGATGTCTCTGTCTTTAGATCAGCATTGTTGTCTGAAAACACTCCTGTTAAGCACCTTTGGTTGCTTTGCTATGTTAAAAGTACTATTTTTATGCAAGTTGTTGTTTTTGAGCTGGTAATAACTATGGCATTAAACTCATTTTTGCATAAAACAGACCTTTACCCATTACATTTAGAGAGGTTAATGATGGATCACGGCATACAATAAATGTTTGCATTAGTAAGCTGAATAAATAATTCATGAGAACATCATTTTTTGTATGAATTGAGCATTCTCTGAATAAAGAAAATAAACAAAATTTTTGTGTCCATGAGGTGTCAGTAACAGTAGCCAATGTGTCCCATTGGTACATTCTTCCCCTAGCCTTTAGACTGCCTCCACGTTCAGGGAACTGGCCCCGTCCCAGCCAACTACTTCTGAAAGATTTCAGCAGAGCTCTGCAATGCTGAAATCCAAACTATTAGAGTAATAAAGCTACTCAAACATCAGAAATAGTTTTCTTACTGTAATGATAACCATAAATCATGAAATGCTTCAAACATGGTTTTGCACAAATTAATTAAATCTGCCCCAGACAGTTACTAAATGTAATGGAGATGGTCATGAGAACTGGGTAGGAGAAGATTAAGGCAGATTTTCTCATGTGGGATAGGACTGCATTCCTGAACCAGTAAACCAATTTGTTGAAACAGCTTATCAAATCCCCTGAACAGACCTATACAATGGGATGAACTTCAATCTTATTGCCCATCTGATATTGGTGCATAATATGTGGTTGTGTTTGACATTAAATAATTTAGTTCTTTTTTGAAAGTGTTGGAGCTTTTCTTTAAGCATTTGATTATATTTTTCTTCCAGTGCTTGAATGGTGTTTTCTTCCATTCTGCTGGAGCAATTTAGCATAGTGTTGCCAGTGGTTTTCTGTTAAATGTACTCTCATGTCAAGTTAGCCATTGTCCTTTCCTTGACATATCTGTACTTCTGCCCCTGTCACTTCAAACTGTAATTGTGAGGCAATTTTTTTGTCAAACAATGTCCGATCATGTCCTTCCCTCCAGCAATTTCCAGATAATATTCCCTGCAGTCCTTGAAACTCCTGTGAAAGAGTCTCACTAGCTTTTTAATCATTGTGGGATTTCAGCTGGTGACAGCAGATACTTCAGATGACACCAGGCAATTACTGGGAATAAATGTGCACTGCACTTACAGTGTCAGGGTCTAAAGAAGGACTTCTGGTTGGCTATATTTAGTAGAATAGCTGAATGTATTATAATGAATAAAACTGTGCCTCTGAAGCAGTTTTTCCTGTTGTTGTACAGATAAGTAAATCTACTTTTCAAAACAAGTGGAAACAATTGTAATATTTAATATTTGTAATAATCTGACATTAAACTGGCTGTCACATGCTAAACATTCACTTGCTCGTTTAGACACATCTATATTTAGTGAGATCAGCAATCCAAACATTTAATTTACACAGATAATTATTTTACCAAACACGACCAATAACCTCATTGCATTGCTGAATGCAAATGGATGAATTCACTCTGGCACATTAGTAATTTAGATTCCTTGCTATTTCAATATTTGGGTTTATTTATTTAAACGATTAGTAGACAATGATTTATTATGGTCCATAATTTTATCATAAAATTAAATAGAATATATATACATCTTAAACATTGTGCCTGATTGTGAGGAAGGGATTGTTTTAGTTTTTTTATCAAATGCAGAAGCCTGTATGGTTTACTGCAATAGTAAAATTCTAAAGGATTGTGGTGACTGGGCAGTAATTTTATGGCATTCTATAGATTTCAATATAAAGAATCCACTTACAACTGGAAGTATCCTGTCTATACTGTAATTAGGTTGCCAGCTCTGGGTCCTTATGGGGGTGGGTGGGGAGGAGGGGGAAATCTTGGAAGACCACGGAGAGATCAGCAGCAGGCAGGAAGTTATTCCTGGCCAGAAGCATAGGAACAGGAGTAGGCCTATTCCACCACTCAATGAGATGATCTGTGACTTAAAGTATCTGTGACTTAAAATACTACTGTTGTCTCCATACCCCATAATGCCTTTGGTTAACAGAAACCTTTCAGTCTCAGGTTCAAAATTAACAATTGACCCAGTGTTACAGACAGGTTTCTCATAAGAAACTGAAATTTATTTACAGGGCTTCAGCAGCAGTTACATGCTTCCGTCAAAACACCCCCCCCCCCCCACCCCTAAGGTTCCCACGAGTTACATGCTTCCATCAAAAAACCCCCCACCACTAAGGTTCCCACATATTCATTCATATGTGATACAATAAGTCTTAAAGCTACAGTCACTACATTCCTCCCCCGTTAATTTTTTTTAATAATTTGTGATTACAAGAACAACTACATTCATGACATTACAAATATATACACAGGTTCTTTATTTTTATTCATTCAGAAGGCATTTAAGAATGGGTCTGGAGTCACATATAGGCTATACCAGGTAAGGATGGCAGATTTCCTTCCCTAAAGGGCATTAGTCCAGATGGGTTTTTTGCAACAATCAGCAATGGTTTCATGGTCATCTTTAAGCTTTTAATTCCAGATTTTTATTGAGTTCAAATTCCACTATTTGCTGTGGTGGGATGTTGAAGCCTGGGTCTTTGGATTACAAGTCCAGTAACAATACCACTACACCATCACCTCCCTTAATTTATAGGTTCAGTCTCTTGGGTGGTTTCCTGATCGGGGTGGAACATTTTAGCTCCACAACATTAGAATCTCTCACTGAATCTTCATTTCCTAGCACCGCCGCAACATCAGGTACCTCCTTAGGCACAGGCAGCTCAGTGTTATCCACTCCAACAGAGACATCTGGTATGTCTATCCTTGATTGATCAAACATAACAGGAACCACAGGTTCTACAATGGTTACAGGTTGAATATCGGTTTGTTGGGGTATCTCCTTTCTTCTCAAATGGTCCACGTGTTTTCGGGTGATCCAGCCTTCCACGTACCACATTGTGATACGACAATGGTCCGGTCACAGAAACTATTACACCAGGTAACCAACTCGATCCACCACCGATGTTTCATACAAATACTGTTTCACGAACAGTAAGTTATTGCTCTTGACTATGCAAATCATGAGTTGCTTTTTGATTCCCTTGACTATTCTCTACCTTCCCGTCCAAATTGGGAAGAAGCAGGCTTCATCTCAAATGAAAGTGGTGCTTCATAAGTAATTCTGAAGGTGTTGAACCTATAGTAATGTGGGGGGTCATTCTATTGTGAAACAGGAAACGTGAAAGTTTAGTCACCAATGAATCTCCCGGTAATTTTTCATCTCAACTTTAAAAGTTTGTATTGTTCCCTTGGCCAATCCGTTAGATGATGGGTGATACTACTGTCTTTACGTGTTTGTTACTATTTAGGTTCATGATTCTTTGAAATGCAGTGTGAGTAAATGCAGTGCCATTGTCTGAGACAATGAATTCTGGCAATCCATGTATAGAAAAACTTCGGTGCAGTCTTTCTCTATTCGTACCTGACATTAGCGGTCTAACTCCAAACACGTCTAGCCATTTGGAATGTGCATCAATTATTAGTAGAAACATGGTGCCTAGAAATGGACCTACATAATCTATATGCAGTTTCACCCAAGATTGACCAGGTTATTCGCACGTGTGCAGTGGGGCTGCAACAGGCAGCTTCTGAAATTGCTGGCACTGGAGAAGGTGTTTAACCATTTCTTTTCTACATCATTGTCTAGACCTGGCCTCTAGATATAGCTCCTTGCAAGCATTTTCATTTTGGAAATTCCAGGATGCATGCGATGCAACTCAGTTAAGAATGGTTCCCTTCCTTGTGAAGGAAAGATGACTTGTGCACCCCATAATAGGATACCATTCTGACTACTCGATTCATTCCTTTCAGAATGGCTTCAATTCTTCGGGCGTTGGTTTCTGGGACCATCCTTTCAATACTTGGTCTCATACTCGAGACAAGACTGGATCACGGTTCATCCAGTTTCTTATTGGTCTTGATAAAAGCAAAAAACTGCGGATGCTGGAAATCCAAAACAAAAACAAAAATACATGGAAAAACTCAGCAGATCTGGCAGCATCTGCGGAGAGGAGCACAGTCAACGTTTCGAGTCCGCATGATTATTCAACAGAACTAAGGAAAAATAGAAATGAGGTGAAATATAAGCTGGTTTAAGGTGGGGGGTGGTGCTGGTGGGACAAGAAGAGCTGGATAGAGGGCCAGTGATAGGTGGAGATAACCAAAAGATGTCACAGACAAAAGGACAAGGAGGTGTTGAATGTGGTGATATTATCTAAAGGAATGTGCTAATTAAGTGCCCGTCCTGCTTTCTACCCTTAATTAGCACATTCCTTTAGATAATATCACCACATTCAACACCTCTTTGTCCTTTTGTCTGTGACATCTTTTGGTTATCTCCACCAATCACTGGCCCTCTATCCAGCTCTTCTTGTCACACACCCCCCACTCCTTAAACCAGCTTATATTTCACCTCATTTCTATTTTTCCTTAGTTCTGTTGAAGAGTCATGCGGACTCGAAACGTTAACTGTGTTCCTCTCCACAGATGCTGCCAGACCTGCTGAGTTTTTCCAGGTATTTTTGTTTTTGTTCTTATTTGTCTTGTGCAGGCTGACAAAGAATCCAGGAAATTCATCACTAAGGCAATCTCTTGGGGAGTTGGAGCATGTTCAATGCTCTCCTGCAAAGGAAGGAGACTTATGGCAACTGCATTAGCTATATGCATCCCTGGCCTGTGCATAAAAGTTTATTCATATGCTGATAAAATCAAAGCCCAACTTTGAATTCTTGCAGAAGCTATGGGAGGGATAGCTCTTTCTTTGCTAAACAGGCCCCCAAGAGCAGTTTGTGATCAGATACTATTGTAAAAGTGTTGGCCATGTACATACTGATGGAATTTTTTAACTCCAAAAATAATCGATAATCCTTCTTTCTTGATTTGTGAATAACCCTTCTCGGCCTTAGAGAGGGATCTGAATACATAGCCTATTGGCCTTTCTGAATCGTTGTCCATCTTGTGAGATTGTACCATTCCCACGCCATAGGGGGATGCATCGCAAGTTAGTACAAATTCTTTTGTTAATTATACTAACAAGTTCAAAGAGTGCAAGAGCTGTTTAACTTCCATGAAGGCTTCTTCTTGAGGTGACTTCTAAGACCAATGTTGGTTTTTCTTTAATAATGAGTGCAGAGGGTCTAGGACCGTTGATAATTTGAGTAGGAATTGACCATAGTAATTTACCATACCTAAGAATGATGAGCTCTGAGACATTTGTAGGTGAGAGTGCCTCCTTAATAGCTTTGACTTTTTCTTCTACCAGGTGTAACCCTTAGACATCCGTCTGGTGGCCCAAGTAAATGGCTTCACTTGCCTGAAAGGTGCACTTTTCCTTTTTCAAGTGCAACCCTGCTTCCAAGAATCATTTTAAGATTTCTTCCAATTTAGCCAAATGTTCCGCTTCTGTTAACCCAGTTACTAATAGGATGCCATCCGGGTAGACCACGACTTGAGGTGGTCCTAACAGCAAGCTCTCCATCATCCTCTGGAAAATAACGCAGGCCAAAGAAACACCAAAAGGCAGGCATGTGTATTGATACAACCCTTTGGCTAGAATTTTCCAGCCCTGTTGCAAGCGGGATCAACCGTGGATGAGGCGACATCCCAGCCAGAAGTCCACTGACTTGCAGCGGGGCTGGAAGATCCCGACGGTGGGCGGGTGTAGAAAATCCCGCCCTCTGAGTCCGTTTATGATTACAAATCCTCTGGATGTATCATCCAGTTCCAGCTGCTCATATGCATGGCTCATATCTAATTTAGTGTAAGCCCTCCCTCCTGCTAATTTGGTATACAGATCCTTGATTCTGAGAATAGGGTACTAATCCAACTTGGCAGCATTGGCAGGCCATCCACAGATATGGATGGCCTGATTCAGTTTCAGGACAAGGACTATGGGTGCTGCCCATTCCAAAAATTGAACCAGCTGAATAATACCCAGCTTCTCTAAATGGTTTAATTCGGTGTCAACCTTCTGCCTCAGGGCATAAGGCATAGGACGGGCTTTAAAAACGAGGAGCTGCTTCAGAGTCTACATAGATCTTAGCCTGCAGGCCCTTGATTTTCCCCAGTTCCTCTCGAAAGACCTTGTCATATTTCTTTAGCTCTTAGCTGCAAAATTTCAGACCAATATAGTTAAATTTCTTTTAACCAATCACAACCTAGAAGACTCAGTCCTTCACCTTCCACTACAATCACAGAGAGCTGTGCTGTCTGGTGCTTGTAATAAACAGGTACTGTGGTAATGCCTTTCATTTGTATGAATTCACCAGCATACGTTTTCAATTTGACTGAAGTCTGCTCCATATTCAACTGTTGAATACCCTTGTTTAAATATTTGAATGTGTGCTCTCCCACTACAGTGGTTGATGTACCAGTATCCACTTCCATATCAATGGTTTTCCATTGACCCGCAGAGTAACAGTGATTGGCTCTGTTTTCACTACTTTCACATTAAATAGGGAATAATAATCGGAATTAGTGGCTTCTGCTTCTTCCACATTATCTACTTTGATCAGTTTAGTTTGCTGCCTGGGAGTCTGTCTCAATCTTACTTTACATTGCAACAGTTGTGCCCTCTTTTATGACAATAATGGCATTCCACCTCTTTAAAACGGCAAATTTCAGGGATATGGTTACTTCCACATCAGTAACAATTCATCTTCAGATTTGCTGATGAGCTGCTTCCTGTATATTTTTTTAAATTTTCGGTAGCAGGGACTGTCTCCTGCTGCATAGCTGACTCTCTGGTTTTTGCGCCACGCCTGGTGGGCTGTTCCCACCCCAACTGTAAAACAGCGCCATTTTGTACACCCTGGAAGGCCTGCAAATCCCGCTCAGTGCTTTCCACCACAAACACTATTTCCAATCTTCTTCTAAAATCAATATTTACTTCAGCTAATAACTGTGGTTGAATGGCATCATCATGCACACCACAGACCAAATGATCACTTAACATATCATTTAGGGTCTCCAGGAAGTCACAATGTTCAGTTGGTTGTTTCAACTTCATTACATCTGTTGCTATGGTCTCCAACAGGGCTTCTACTCTCTAATTAAATTTGAACCTCTGCATGATTAAGGAGGGTTTGGGTTGAAAATGACCCTTTACGAGGTCTACCAATTTGCTGAAGGTCTTCGAACCAGGAGTGTTTGGGGCTGTCAAACTATGGATTAAATTATACGTTTTACTCCCACAGACGCTTAGGAGAATTGCTTTCATTTTTCCCTCCACCGTTATTTAATTTGCTTGGAAAAAGAAACTGAGATGTTCTATATATTGACTCCAATCCTCTGTGGATGAGTCGAAGGGGCTGATCCTGCCAAAATGTTGCATACCTGGTGAATATATTTTCCCTTCCTTCTGTTTAAAACAAGATACTCACATTCACTGGGCAAGGGACAGCGCCAGAACCAATTTGTCCTCATCACCAGTTGTTATGGACTTGATTTTCCTGACAGGTTTCTCATAAGAATCAGTGAACTTTATTTATAGGGCTTCAGCAGCAGTTACATGCTTCCATTAAGAACCACAACTAGACACAAACTCCCCCTTCAACCAAGGTTCCCCGCACTTTGGGCTGATTCAGTCACACGTGATACAGTAATACAATAAGTCTTAAAGCTACAGTCACTACATTCCTTAAAGCTACAATTACTACACCCAGCATTCACTGTCATTTGCGGAAGAGAGCTCCAAACAGTTGAGGTAGCAGAACCTTTGCTCCCAATTACCTGCTCAATTATATTTCTCGTGGCAGCCTATCTCTAATTATGTGAATGCTAACCATGACTCTCCTCCAGAACACAACCATCATGGCCAGTAACTAATACACTTTAATCTTTCTTTGACTCAAGAAAACCTGGTTTGATTAGTTCCTTATTAGCAAACAAATATATTTGGATTGAAAAAGGCATTTACTGGGAAAAGAAATGGTAGCCCAGGATTTTCCATTCATCGGGTGGGCTTGACGGGAGTGGTCGCAGAGCCAAATGCCGCCCGTGATTGGCTCCGCTCCATGATTTCATACAGGTGGACCAATTAAGGCCCCCTTTGCGTGGATCACAAACAGTAGCACTGAGCAGTACCTGTGTGGGCAGGGGGAGGAGGGAGAGTTGGGTCCAGTGCTTCACAAACAGCACTTCAATTTCCCTGAGGCACGGAGCTGAGTCAGGGAGATTAAAGCGCTTTTTAAAAAAATAAATGAACACAATAAAAATTTAATGAAACATGTCCTCCTGTGTGACTGTGTCACATGAGATGGGGCATGTTTTCATTTTTCAGAAAAAGCTTTTATTTAATTGATAAAAGCTTTAGGAAACCTCATCCCGTTCGTGGATGAGGTTTCCTAAAAAACGTAAAAGTCGCTTGGCTTTTTCGCCTGCCCGACAACTATAAGGTTGGATTGGCTGCGTAAAATTCAGGTTAATTATCTGGTTAATGGCCTTAATAGGCCGATCAATTATTGGCGGGCCCGCAGCTGATTCTGGTGTGTACCTGCCGAATGAAATATCGTGGGACTTCGCGATGACTTTGGGACACACGCCTGACGTCGTCACGCGTCATTTAATGTTCCGGCATGTTGGGCAAATGCCCGCACGCCGAATGGAAAATTCTGCCCTTAAAATCTTTGTTGTGACTAACTGAGGGCACTGGCTACGGCCTCAGAGATGGCCACCCCAATTTTTCCCAGTACCATCTCGTCTGTGGCGTATATAGCTGTACTTTCCCTCTGCAGATTAGCTGCTTCACATATTATAGGCCATTTTGACCTCCAAGCGGCACAGAAGTATGCGAATGAAATTTGTTTGGGTGATGTACCAATGGCTGACAGTATTTGCAAGCTGTGAGATACAAGTGTGTGGCTGGCAGTTGCATTAAGTTTGCGATGGTTAGGAAGTTTTGAATGTTTGGCATGAGTCATGCTTGAGAAAGGTTATCTGTAGGCAAATGAAGAGGCTGTGGTGAATGGGATAGTACTGTGTGAGGTTAGCGATGCATTTAGTAGGATATGGCATTTCAAGATGCATTCCCTGACCTTGATTGACTATGCACGTGAAGTCATTGAACATTTTGCAACACTGCATCCAGGTCTTGGAGTTAGATTGATTATATTGCCTGCAATAGCTACCTGCTCCTACTGCTTCCTCAGTACCTGTCGGGGAGCCTCCTGGTCCTGTGTGAAGAGGACCTCTCTCCTTTTGTGCGCCTGCACAAATACCTCAAGTGCAGTGCATGAGAACCATGGGGAGTACTGTCTGGTCTGTTGTACCATCTCTGTACTTTCTTTTTGGACTTCAACTCTTCTGTAAGAAGTTCCAGTCGCTGTTGCAGCCAGAATGCACCCCACCTTTTGGAAGTACAGATTAGCTTTAAGTTGTGCAGGCTAGCTTTAAGTGGGGCAAGCCTCATTGTGAATTTGAGCTCCCTGCTGAGACATACAGCCATGCAGCAGTGCATTGAGCACTGGACTGAATGCCACAATCATTATAATTAGCAGGCAGCACAAAGTTTCCATGCTGTCTGCATCACTATGAACAGGCACAGGTTCACGTCCTGATTCTCTAAAGCCTGTCCACCATGTACTAGGCACAAGTCAGGAGTGTGATGGAATACTCTCAATTTGCCTGGATGGGTACAGCTCCAACAACATTCAAGAAGCTCGACACCATCCAGGACAAAGTAGCCCGCTTGATTAAACCCAATCGACAAACCTAAACGTTCACTTCCTGCATCACTGATGCACAGTGGAAGCAGCATGTACTGTACACAAGATATGCTGTATCAACTCACCAAGGCACCTTTGGCAGCAACTCCCAAAACCACGACCTATACCACCTAGAAGGTCAAAGGCAGCAGATGCATGGGAACACCACCGCCTGCAAGGTCCCTTCCAAGCCACTCGCCATCCTGACTTGGAACTATATCATTGTTCCTTCACTGTCACTGGTTCGAAGTCCTGGAACTTCCTTCGTAACAGCACTTTGGGTGTATATACACAACATGGTCTTCAGCCATTCAAGAAGACAGCTCACCCCTGCCTTCTCAAGGGCAATTAGTGATGGCCAACAAAGGCTGTCCTTGCCAGCAACACTCACATCCTATGAAAGAATAAAATAAAACTACCTCCTTGAGCCCCCTGTATATTTTCCACGACACAAATTTCCACAGCATGCCAGTAACATGTCTTATACATCAATTGAAACCATAAATCCAATGCAATCTGACAACTCTTGACTGAGCCTCCAAGCCCTAGAACAATCCCACAAACACATCTCCTGCCTCCCCCATTTGTAATTTACGCATGTCTTGCTACAAGTAAAACTTATTTATGTACTCTGATCTATTACTTTCATTATTATTTGGCTTATCTAAAGTGACAGTATCATTTGTGACATTCTGCTACCCCATCTATCTCTCTGGGTACAGCTTTGTGCAAGATTAATAACATTATCAGTTGACAAAGATGGCAAGCACCTTGATCCTTAATCTATGGTGCAGACCAGAAAGAATAATTTAAACTCTGAATATTGCTGATCAGTTCTAAAGCTATGTAATTAATAGAAGGCTGGTTGATTAAGGTGATAAGCACTTTAAGATCACAGCCCTTAGAGCTATGAGCATACTTAATGACTGTTATTTAAACCTGGAATTGTAAAACACATAAAAAGAAAAACTGCATGAGGGGTGGTTGCAATTTTAACCCCCTCCATTCAGCCATTCAAGAAGACGGCTCACCCCTGCCTTCTCAAGGGCAATTATTGATGGCCAACAAAGGCTGTCCTTGCCAGCAACACTCACATCCTATGAAAGAATAAAATAAAACTACCTCCTTGAGCCCCCTGTATATTTTCCACTACACAAATACACAAAGAGGCAGCAAGGGTGAGTAGGCGGGTGGGGGCTTAAAAATAAAAAATAAATGGGAAACTAACCCAAAGCCTCCTCCAATGTGTCCATTTGTGCAGGTCAGTTGGAGGGCGGGTGACCAACCTGCTCTCTGGAAGTGGGCGGGTCGTTAAAATATTTTAATGAGGCTGCATGCTTAAGATGTTATTCTCTGTTCCAAAATTAATCATGCTGGCTTTACTTCCCAGGTCTTGGGCAACCAAGCAGCTGAAGGGAGGGGAAACCAGCTGCCTGGAACAGGTAAGTGTCTTTCCAGCACTTCTTGTGGGGCAAGAGATCAGCAATGCCTTTACCCCTCCACTCTACCCACACATCCCTCTGCCGCCAGTCTCCCAAATTCTCTGGTTGCATCTTCTCAATTGGATACCCCCAAGATCAGACCTGCCAATGCCTGACATGCCACCTTCCCCTCCATCTGCCTCCCCTTCCCCTTGATGTCCAATTCCTGACTGTGGACTGGTGCTGCAGGGCTACCTTTCTGTCAGTCAGCCGGCCTCTAATTTCATTAACTGGGAAACAATCTAAAAAATGTAAAAGTTTTTCTGCCTCTGGGAAAGTTGTGTTTTCAGGTTTCCTGGCAATTCACCCTCCCTTCCCTGCCCTGCAGCCCACATGCTCCCCATTATTATCAGGGATTTGATGCACAACAATGACTCTTAGGACCAAACAAGTTCAGAGGGCGCACCACGGGGAATTTGGAACTGGTGTGGAACATGAACGGTAATGCCAACCCACCGTCTCATATATCCTGAGACACATCTTGAAAATCAAATAAAATCTTAAGGTTTTAACATTGTTAAACAAAACCCAATACAGATTGACAATTGGTTTAGAAACCTCATTAGCAATTTATTTAATCTCTAACAGGTCTGGATGCATTACAAAAGTTCTATTACAGCATCTGAAGATGCAATATGAAAAGTAAAAAAAAAAACTTACCCGTTATCCAAGCATGTGTAAAAGAAGAATTCACCCTCTTACACTAAATTTTTACCCACTTTCCTACCCACGACAACAACCATCTAAAAGGACAAGGGTGCATGGGAACACCATGGTAATCTGATGTGTAATATACCTTTAAGAAGAATGTTATAATGGAAGATCACCTGGAAGTTCGCCTCCAAGTCACTCGCCATCCTGACTTGGAAATATATCGCTGTTCCTTCACTGTTGCTTGGTCAAAGTCCTGGAACTCCATCCTTAACAGCACTGTAAGTGCACCTACACCACGTGGACTGCAGCAGTTCAAGAAGGCAGCTCCCCCCACTTTCTCAAGGCTCATTAGTGATGGGAAATAAATGCTTGCCTAGACAGTGATATCCGCATCCCGTGAAAGAATAAAAAAAATGTCAGCAGCAAATGTCAGAAAAACCCCAAGGCCAGTATTTTACAGCCCTTTTGGGGTGGAGATGGGACCATAAAATGCGTCGAGCCATTCTTAGCTCCATTGACTTTGGTGGGAACATAAAATCCCACTGCCATAAAATTCTGCCCCAAGATTTCATGAGATTGCGAGTAAGAATGGATTTGACTCAGAAATTGCTTATCTCACGATCAATTTTCGAGAGTCTGCCTAAAATTATATTCAACATGCTCCTTTAGAAAGAATCGAGGGAGGGTAAAAGATCATATCACCATTGGTCTCCTACAGAGTTCATCAAGATTCCCACTGGCATTTTGTATATCTAAATGCCTTATGGTGTTATTCACTTCAACAGTGCTGATAGTACAATTTCAACCACTCATACTACACTCCTGTTGTTACTGTGGGTGAACTGCAGTATCCTTCTCTGTTACAGATATAACATTTGCAATAAAAACTTACTGTATTCTGTAAAACACAAAAATGCATTGGTCTTTTAAGCATTACATTTAAAAGGGAAAAGAGCATTTTAATGAAGATATCATAGCCTGAATATTCCTGTCAATTTATGTGATTACAGAGTGTGATCAATGCATGCACAGGCCAGAAAATCATGAGTTTCTCAACTTATTTGCTTTCTGCCCTTGACTCAATAGGCAGAATTTAATGCCCTCCCCCATAGTAAGTTTGATGGTGGGGGCCGCCTCCTTTCTGCCTCCACCCCAATTAAATCCATGTGGGAAGGCCTCTGGATGGCCTTCCCATTCCACCACCAATTGAGATCCATTAGTGGGCAAGTAATGCCCACTTGACTGGTATTAACTCAGCAGCGGGCAGAGGGCTCATCATTGCAAGGAGCACAAAAAGCAGGTTGCTTGTGGGCCCGGAGGATCCCTCATTCAAAGGCACTCAGTGCTTGATTGAGAGACCCGGCATTGAGACACTCCCTGCCCTTGCTGCTGACCCCCCTTCAATGTAACCTCCATCCTGTGACCCCTTTCCTGCCATCACTTACATGTGGACTGGGATTCAATGACGATCCTAATGCACCTGTGGGTGTCATACTGGCAGCAACCACCGACTCGACAGGGGCTATTCAATAGAGCTGCCGGCCTCTGGTTGACCAGCAGCTCTTGGTGGGCGGGACTTCTGCTCCTGTGTTCCTTGATTCGGGGGAAGGCCCCTACTGTCCAGTTAAGTGCCTGAGTGGTGAGTCCCTTCATTAAATCCAGTCTATATGTGAAATCCCTGCTCTAGTTCCTTATGCACATTTTTTCACTTGTTAACCCTTCATTAGCATTGCAAATCTCCTGATGAATATTGCTTACACATGCAACCTGCCATTTTTCTATTTTCATATCCTGCCTGTGCATTATATTAATCTTTGCCTATTCAAATAGACATTAAAGGCCAGCTTGATTTTTGCATGTAGGTAACTATCTATTGAAGCTGCACTGCTCGCTTCTTCTAACTGCTACAGATGTGTAGATTATGGAGATTATTTTCAGAGTCGTCTTCTCATAGGATTTAATGGAAATTCATGAAAAGGGATGCCCTGATATCAGATTGTACCAGTGACTGCCAAAACTGGCACAACTGCCAAAATACCATCAAACTCTTCATAGGCCCAGCTGTCAGACAAAGACTGAGGGGAACTGCCTCCATAATTTCAGGTTCAGCATGAAGGGAATTACAGAGGTATACTGTCTACAGCTGAGACTTGTTTATAACGTTCACTGCAAGGAGGGCACTGCCAGTTCCAGTACAGGTGGCTATGGTCTTCAATTTTTATGCTTCTGGCTCCTTCCAGGATAATATAGGGACATTTGTGGACTCAGGTTTGCAATCCATAGATGTCTGATTGCTGTTCACAGATATATCAAACACATGGCAGATACATTTTTCAACTCTGTCAGTACCAGCATCTCCTGTTCTATTGAACAGCAACACCAGAATGCCACAGCTACTTAATTCCACTCTACTGCTGGATTCCCCAGTGTATTGGGGTCATTGATCATAGCCATGTGGCTACGTGGATCTCTTGACACAAGAGACTGGCTCAAGTGAACAGAAAAGGCTCTTATGCTTCAATTTCCAGCTGGTCAGTGACCAACAATAAAGCATTTTGGAGATCTATGCCTGCTTTTAAGGCAGCAGACACACACTTTAAGATATTTTTGATCTTTATCAGAAGTTTTTGAAGGTGACATCAGCGTGAAAGGATGGACCCTCAAAGACCAAATGTATTCTGGATAATCACACCCTTGTGACTACACAGGCATATGTAGAGCCCAGTTCATTGAAATCTGTACAGCAATTGGATCATTATAGAATTTACCATTGAATTTTTGAAGTAGAGCTTCAAATGTTTCAATAGACTAAGAATGGCTTACAGCATACACTGACACAACTGCATTTTACGTAGCCCATCCAAACTTACGGTTGGCGATCGGGCGAATCGGTCAAGCAGCATTTACAATTTTCATCAAACCTCATCCGATGGCAGTATGAGGTTTCCCTTATTAAATAAAATAAAAATAGAAATCTGTGGACAGCATTTTTGTAATCTCTATTTTCAGGTGCCCGATTGTGATGCTTTGTCATTTTTTCCCGATTTCAAAAACTTCATTTCCAGAGCTTTGGGTCTTCGGCTCCCTGAGGCATCCTCTGCCTTCAGGGAGCTTTCTGTCAGTGCTCACCTGCACCTGCCCTCCTCCTGCCCCCACCCGACAGTGCTGAGCTTTTCAGTATGCATTTCACGCTGGCTGGCTGTGAAATCACAGCCGGGGGCCGATTGCGGTTGGTGATCCGTTTCCCTGCAGCTCCTGGGCCCTCCAATCGCGCCACCCACAGAGCTGAAAATTCTGGCCCAGCAGTATTTCACACATTCTCTTTATCTACTGCTTGCTTCACAACTTTGCAGTACAAAGAGGCTTAACTATGGAGGAGGAGGAGATCAACCCACATTCAAGGCCTGAGCAGAATTGAAACATTGAGCAGAGTATGCAGTTGTAGAAACACCAAGAAGACTGGTGTGCCACATCTTCAGTAAAGAGGTATATAGCTGAGGGCCTGAACAGTTTCTTTGGAGAAACACTCATCCTCAAATAATGCTTGAAGTACTTTCTAAAATAGTTTCTAGCCAGGACTTTTCCTGTGGTGGGGGGTCTGGGTGGGAGCGGGCGCGGAGCTGATTGATGCCTGCAATCTGCTGCCCGCTGCCATTTTATGCTGGCAGGCCATTTAAGACCCAGCCAGTGTAATACGCGGCTGATAGCGTTCAGCGCTACCTGTGCGGGCGGGGAGAGGTGGGAGAGTCGGGGTCTGCACTCTTTCAGGCATGTCCGTAAAAGAGTGCAGGAATCTTCCTGAGGTATGGTGCTGCCTGAGGGAGATTGAATGGATATTAAAAAATTTAATAATCGGTTTAAAAATTTATTCAAACATGTCCCCTCATGTGGCTGTGTCACATGAGTTGGGACATGTTTGTAAAGGTGGGAAAATGTATTTATTTGTTTTATAAAAGCTTCAGGAAACCTCATCCTGCCCGTGGATGAGTTTTCCTGAAAAATGCTAAGGCCGCTTGAGCTTTTCGCTGCCTGCCAACTTTATGGTTGGATGGGCAGCATTTGTAAACACTTTAATTAATTTCTAATGGCCTTAATAGGCCCTTAACATTTCAATGGGCACACAGCCGACTCCAGCGCGTGTCCGCCGAATGAAATATCATGATGGCATGCAATGATGTTGGGATGCACTCCTGAAATCATTGCGTATCATTTTACACGTTGGTATGTTGGGCCGGCCCTCGCCGCTGATGGAAGATTCTGCTGTTTAGTTTCTCCTCTAACATTATTACGCTCACTTTGCTGCATTGTTACCTTATTCTATACATCTCCTGTGCAGATTCCTGAGAAATGGCACAACTCAGGGCTGTCTCAGAACTTGGTGCCAGTAGGCAAGATAGTGTAATGGTTATGGTATTGGGTGAGAAGGCCAGTTTAGCAATTGAAACTATAGCCTTTCTTACTGCCTCTCAAGAGTCATATGATTATTCTTGGAGACTCTGACCAATGAGCCCTAAGCACGGGAAATCAGGGGTTTGGGGTTTTCTAGTTGAGGACCTGGTTCAAGCAAATAGCTTCTGAAAAACTCTCTGCAATAAAGTTATCTGTTTCAAGCAGAAACCTGTCTGGTCCATCAAGTCATTACATTTGGCGATGAGGGTAAAATAGCTCCGATGCTGCACCACACCTTGTGAATGTGAGTACATCAGATCTTAAGAAGAGAAAAGGAAAAGTATACTCACCAGTCATGCCACTTTTTGGCAGAATCAATCCTCATGACGTATCTATAGGAGCCAGTATGTAGAGCACCTTGGTTTTTATTTCATGGTGAACGAAATCACCACGGAGGAGAAGCAGAAAGTGTATGCAGTAGCAAGACATACAATCTCATCCAGAGTCTGACGGCCCTAACTGCGCCCGATTTGAAGTGCTTTAATGAATTATTAGTCCTTATGAAGTTACATTATCAGGCAAAGCCATCCATAATAAGGCAGAGGTTTAAGTTGTTATGATCCAGGCTGAGGTTACTCTTGGTCAAGCCTGATCCCAGAGTGGAACCCAACTTGATAGATCCTAACTTTTATTTTGTTTGTTTAGATATGTGGAGAGTAGCTACTGAACAGAGTCACAGGAATCAGCTGATGAACTTTTAACAAAAGAATAAAACATTTATTCAACAAGGAAAGATGAATAATATTACAATATTCCTTCACCCACAAGTGTATCTTTACAGATGTATACAGATTTGTAAGGAAACACAAATTACAAAAGCTACCTTATACTCTAACGTTCACAGTAAGTACACAGTCCATGTAAACCAATGGCACCCTGTGGTCAGAAATATCACACTCTGAAACCAAGTGACAGATGCCACCCCAAACAGA
Organism: Carcharodon carcharias; assembly: GCF_017639515.1. Lineage (NCBI taxonomy): Eukaryota > Metazoa > Chordata > Chondrichthyes > Lamniformes > Lamnidae > Carcharodon > Carcharodon carcharias. The sequence goes on from NC_054486.1 coordinate 51,860,798, forward strand.
TGCTATGGATCTCTCCTCAACTCCTCGCAGATGCTTGTCAAACCGTGAGCTAACTAGTCTCATTGAATTCCATCCTTCACACGAGGGATTTCAATCTCCACTCTCCAGGACCTGGCCTTGGAATCTTCTCCCAAACTGATGTTTTCGCTCAGGCACCTTCCACAAGGCTTGACCTCCAGAGTTTCAAACTCTTCTTCTGATGTTCTTCTTCCTGGGTCACTACATGCAGTCAAGCTGTCTTCCATGCACTTTCTTTCACCAACTCAGCCTTAATATTACACTACTGCTTCACATGTCCATTGCAAAAAATTACAGACCTTCAGTCATCACTTTGAACCTTCTTGCTTCTTGCAAGCTGTTCTCAATTTAAATCTGAAGCTTGGACCCTTTCTCTCTGCCGCTCACTCTTAACTTCTCTTAACATGACCTTTTCCCAGGCTCCTGTCCTTCCTTTAACTAGAAGGTCTACTTTGGACATTCTCTTCTTCCACTCCCCTGGACTTCTGGGGTTTTCCTTAACTTGGGACTTGCTATCTGTCCCCTTTTAAGCTACTTCTGCTTCACAGCTGCCTTCAAACCAACTGAACTCAAACAGCTTGCAAAACTAACCACTGTCTTTCTTCTGTGTGTGTGTGTGTGTGTGTGTGTGTGTGTGTGTCTGTGGGAGGAACCTGCCATCTGGCCCCACTGTTGCTAGGCAACAGCATTGTTCTTCCTACTGCTGTGTCTTTACTTTCACTTTATAGGGGTTGTAAACCTCTCATTAGAAATGCAAGCAGCCTTTTAAAGTGAAACTAAAACTCCATTTGAACTTTTTTAACACACAGATGCAGAAATACAAATCAAACTTAAACTTTAAAGCAAAAAGTCATTCCTAACCCACACAAATACAAGTGAAGCTGCCAATACTGACATCAATCCCCTGTACAATGTCACAGTAGAAAAAACTGAACACATTAGTATCACAATCCAAGTAAATCGGAAGCCACTAATAATGGAGGTAGATACGGGAGCCTCATGCACAGCGGTGAGAGAGCACACATTTAAATGAAGGTACCCAGCCACTGAATCTGAAGCGACCAATGGCACAATTGAAGACATACACTGGAGAATCCATACAGGTAAACGGGCATCACCACAGTACCTGTGTCTTATAGGCAACAGACAGCCCAGCTTCCAGTGATCATAGTGACAGGTGAAGGACCTAGTCTTCTGGGCTGAGACTGGTTACGAAAAATTAAGCTCATCCTGTCTGAAATATTTCACTTGAGAACTGGAAGAGTTCCCGAACTTTTAAGGAAAATGAACAGTGTATTTCATGACAAATTAGGGAAGTTAAAAGGCTTACAAGCAAAAATATACATAGATTCTCAGGTGGCACCCAATTTCTTTAAGGCCAGACCTGTGCCTTATTCCTTAAGGGAGAAGGTGGATGCAGAATTGTGCTGGTTAGAAAAGCTAGGCCTCATCCAACCTGTTCAATTTTTGGAATGGGCAGCGCACATAGTCCCTGTGATGAAAGCTGACCAAACTATACATATTTGTGGGGACTATAAATTGACTAAGGCAGCCAATCTAGATAAATATCCTATCCTGAGGATAGATGACTTGTATGCAAAGCCAGCTGGAGGTAAATCCTATACCAAACTGGACATGAGCCAAGCATACCAACAGCTCGAGCTGGATAGCATGTCTAGATGGTATGTAACCATCAACAAGAGCCTGTATGAATATACTCGCCTACCCTTTGGAGTATTGTCTGCATGTGCAATCTTCCAAAGGAAAATGGAAATGCAAGGACTTCCCCAAATAGTAGTGTATCTGGATGATGTTCTGATCACAGGGTCAGCTGAACCTGAGCATTTGGCGAATTTGGAAGAGGTGTTAAGAAGATTCTTGGAAGCCAGTGTACGAGTAAAGAAAATGTACATTACAAGCACCAGAAGTTACTTAGCTGGGTCACCAGGCGGATACCATGGGTTTGTAGCTGGTTAAAGAGAAAGTTAGGGCAATCAAAGAGGCGCCCTTTCCATCCAGTGTAACTGAACTCAAGTCTTTTCTGGGCATGGTCAATTATTATAGCCACTTCTTTTCAAACTTGTCAACCGTGTTAGTACCATTACACTTGATGTAAAAAAGAATCATCGTTGATCATGGAATTCACAACAACAACAAGAAGCCTTTGTGAAAGTTAGGAAGCTACTACATTCATCATGTTTACTGGTACATTACGGCACATCGTAAGAATTGGTACTAATATGTGATGTGTCTCCTTATGGTGTGGGAGCTGTGTTATCACATAGGAAGGAAGATGGATCAGAAAGGCCAATTGCCTAGGTCTCTAGAACCCTCTCTGCAGCCGAGAAGGGTTATTTCCAACTAGAAAAGAAAGTTTTATCAGTGATATTTGGAGTGAAGAAACTCCACCAGTATCTGCATGGACGACATTTCACCATTGTGTCAGACCATAAACCATTAATGGGTTTATTCAATGAGGATGAAGCCATTCTACCAATAGCCTCAGCAAAAATCCAATGATGGACTTTGATATTATCTGTATATGAGTATACCTTTATGTACTGTCCTGGCTTGCATATTGTAAATGCGGACACATTTAGTCATCTGCCATTACCAGATAGCATTGTACATGTTCCAGTGCCACAAGAAGTTGTGCTTGTACTGTGTATCTTGGATTCTTTGCCTGTGTGTGCAAAGCGAATTATGAAATGGACAAACAGAGATCCAATTTTGTCGTAAGCCCGAGACCTTGTATTGCAAGGGTGGTCAAATTCATCAGTGTCTGAAGAGATGAGACCATTCTATGCCCGTAAAACAGAGTTAAGTTGTCAAGGTCAATCTTGTTGTCGGTATCAAGAGTTATTCCTTCGCAAGGAAGAGAAAAACTCTTGACAGAGCTTCACAGTGAGCATCCAGGCATACTGAAGATGAAAATGCTAGTGCAAAGCAATGTTTGGTGGTCAGGCATAGTGACATTGAAAGCATGGTCAAGCACTGTCTCTAGTGTCAGCAGCAACAGAAGTTGCCTGTTTCAGCTCCACTGCACCTGTGGGAGCGGCCTGTTCGACCCTGTGTTAGATTCCATATTAATTATGAAGGACCATTCTCAGGTACCATGTTTTTATTGATCGTAGATGCACATTCTAAATGGATGGATGTGTATGAAGTCAGATCACCAACGTCAAGCACAACTATTCAAAATCTGTGTCAATATTTTAGTATACATGGCCTGCTGGAGTCATCATTTCGGATAATGGTACTGTTTTTACCAGTAGAGAGTTTCAGACATTCATGAGTTTAAATGGAATCAGCCATATTAAAACAGCACCATACCATCCCTCATCAAATGGGTTAGCTGAAAGAGCTGTACAAACTTTCAAAATCTGGAATGAAGAGACTATCCAAAGGTACTTTAGAAACTTTCATGTTTTCTTGTCAATTATCTTATGATGCCTCATTCATCCACGAGCTCAAAGCCATCTGAATTATTGATGAAATGCTGCCTATGTACAAGGTTAAGTCTGGTGTTTCCAAACTTAGAGGGGAAGGTATAGAAGAATCAGAGAAATCAAAAATTGAATCACGATACTCATAGCAAAGCTCACAGATTCACTGTTGGAGACACAGTTTTTGTGTGAAATTTTGGAAATGGACTTAATTGGGCTCCTGGTACAATTGTCTCAGAAACTGGTCCCTTGTCCTTCCAGGTGCAAGTGGAAGACCAAATTGTTTGAAAACATGCGGATCATCTTAGGAGTAGAGAGACATTCCAACAACCAGATATACTGCCTGTGATCAACGTTGAGCCATTAATCCCTGAGATGACAGATCGATCTGGAATAGGCATACCCGACGTCTCTGTAGAGTTGCCAAACCCTAAGCTGCCACTTTCTAATGATGTACCTGATGCTGCAGTTTCTGATCCAGTGGAAGAACCTCAAGTGGTAGAGCTACACGGCTCTAACCAAATAAGAAAACCACCTCAGAGACTTAGGCCAGGATTTCCCAATCAGCAAGCGGGGGGCAGGGCCCGCTCACCGACGCGTAAAATGATGCGGGATGACATCGGGTGGAACTCCTGACGTCACCCCACCTCATTTCAATTTTCAGGTCGGCGGAAGCTCAGCAGAATCAGCTGTGCACCCGCCAACCTGTCAATGGCCTATTGAGGCCATTGGCAAAGTAGTTAAAATGGTTAATGGACCTGCCCATCCAACCTTAAGGTTGGCAGGCAGGCCAGGAGCCCTGGTGGGCTTAAGAAAAAGCATGAAATCTCATCCACAGGTGGGATGAGGTTTCATCTGGGTTTTAAGATTTTTAATAAAAGTGTCAATGAAAGTGATGGACATGTCACAACTCATGTGACAGTGTCACACGAGGGGACATGTCAGGGGAATTTATCTGTTCTGTTTTTAAAATTTTTTCACACAGGAGCCGATCTCCCTGAGGCAGCACTTAGCCTCAGGGAGATGAGTACGCTCAGGGAATCCGGCCCTCCTCCCCCGGCCCGCACAGGGGGTGCATAGCACTTCCTTGTGGATGTCACTAGGCGGGCCTTAATTGGTCCGACCATGTAAAATGGCGGCGCGCCCCCAATTGGGGGAGCCGATCGGAGGCGCACCTCCACATGCCCACTCCTAAATCTCCCCCCCAAAGGGGGAAAATTCTGCCTTTAATCTTTAATCACATGACTTATATATATTTATATGGTGTGAGTTATTCTCTGTAAACAGGAAATGTAAATAAAACTAAAGGGAGGAAATGTAATAATTGAAGTTATAGCCTTTTCTACTGCCTATCAGGGGCGACATGATTGTTCTTGGAGACTCTGACCAATGATCCCTAAGTGTGGATAATCTGGAGTGAGGAGGGGGGCGGTTTCTATTCGAGGACCTTGTTCAAGCAAGTAGTTTCTGAAAGGCGCACTGTAATAAAGTTATCTGTTTCATGTAGAAACCTGTCTGGTATGTCAAGTCATTATACCCAGGTTCAAATCCATCTATGACAAGCTGTGAAAATGAATTCAATATAGTAAGTTATAGGCCACTAGTAGGAAAGATAATCATGACAGCAGATAGCTTATTGTAAAAGTCCAATTGAAATCTGCTGCCTTTATCCATAACTCCAGTCACAGAATTACATGGCTAACACATAATAACCTCAACAGTGGTGTAGTCACTTAATTGTAAACAATGACTACACAGCAAAAGAACAAGAGAAAAATCAGGCAGACCTGGCAGAAATGAACAAACGTTGCATCAGAACAAGACAACCAATCCTAGATCTGTTGACCCTGAAAAGCTTCCTTCACTAACATCGAGGGACTGAAGAACTGCTCCCAAGATTAGTCATGCTACAGTCTGCTCTCATCTTTCCATGCTGAAAGTGTGATTGTTATCAACATCAGAGATCCAAAAGACAACAAGAACACATAGCACATCCCATGGCACATTTTACCAATCGGATAAGCCCCCCAGAAGTCCTTTGATAATGAAGCAGCCTCAAATGTCCCAACTAACACCATTGTGCACCAATGTTAACATAAGGACTGCAGCAATTTAAGAAGACCAACTTCCAAACTTTCAGGATAATTAGGAATGGGAAGTTGGCCCATGTCGAGTGGAATGCTTGAGGGGGCAGCTGTGGCAAAGGACAGTGCATCCCGCAAGGCGTCGAAACAGTCGAGGACTAAAGCCACCAAGAAGCCGCCCAAGAAGTAGAGGAAATCTCGCAAGCAGAGCTATTCCACTTACATGTGCAGGATGCTGACCCAGGTCCACCCTTCCACCAGGATCTCGTCCAAGGCCATGAGTGTTATGAATTTCTTCATTGTCAACATTTTTGAGCACATCGCTCCGAGGTCTCACACCTCATTCACTACAACAAGCGCCACACCATTTTGGCCAGAGAGATCCAGAGCACTCTCCGCCTCATGCTGCTGGGGAACTGGCCAAACACGCCGTCTCTGAAGGCACCAAAGTGATCACCAAATACACCAACTTCATTTAGGTCGATCATTCTAAAGATTACAAATATAAGCTCCAATTTATGACTTAAACTGACATTGCAGCCAAAGTCTTGGGGGGGAGGGTGGTGTTTGGGGGGGACTTCACAGATTCCACTGACTCTGGAAAGGTCCCAATGGATTGGAAAACCGCAAACACAACATCTCTATTCAAGAAAGGAGAGAGTCAGAAGTTAGGAGCTATAGTCAGTTAGCTTAACATCTGTCATTGCAAAAATGCTGAAATCCATTATTATGGAAGTAGTAGCAGGGCATTTAGAAAATCATTGTGCAATCAAGCAAAGTCAACATGGTTTATGGAAAATAAATCGTGCTTAAGAAATTTACTAGAGTTCTTCAGGGATGTAACAAGCAGGGTGGATAAAGGGAAACCAGAAAACGTAGTGTATTTGGATTTCCAAATGGATTTCGATAAAGCAACAGATTATTAAGTTCTACACAAGATAAATGCTCATGGTGTTGAGACTAATGCTTTAGCATGGATAGAGGACTGGCTAACTAGCAGGAAACATAGAGTCAGGAAAAAAATGATCATTTTCACATTGGCTAATTGCACGTACTGGTGTGCCAGGGGATCTATGCTGGGGCCTTAATTGTTTACAATCTATACTAATGACTTTGATGAAGGGATCAAGTACATTGCAGCCAAATTAGCTGATGCTACAAAGATAGGTAGGAAAGCAGGTTGTGTGGAGGACACAAATGATCTACAAATGGGTTTAGATGGGTTAAATGTGGACAAGAATGTGGAAGATAGAGTATAATGTGGGAAAATGTGAGATTGTCTACTTTGGTGGGAAGAATAGAAAAGCAGATTATTATTTAAATGGAGAGAGACTGCAGAATGCTGTGGTTCAGAGGGATCCACGTGCCCATGTACATGAATCACAAAAAATTAGCATGCAGGTACAGCAAGCAATTGGGAATGTAAAATAGAATGTTGGATTCGATTGCAAGTGAGTGAAGTATAAAAGTAAGGAGATGTTGTACAGGGCTTTGGCAAGGCCAAGATCACACCCTGGGCTGCATTTACATGTCCCTGCTGGGTGTGTTTTCAGTTGGGGGCATGTATAAAAGGACAGGCGCCCACACCACCGCGGTGGTGTGGGCCGGTGGTGGGGGGGTGGGGGGGGTGCGGGCGGGGGTGGTTGCGGGAGGGGTGCAGGGGCCAAAGTCAGCAGCCTTTGTGTGGTAGTGGGCAGACCGATTTTAAAAATAATCTTTTCAAAGGGAGGGAAAGAAGTGGGGAGGTTCAATCTTCAGGGGTTACCATTTGCTGATCGGAGTGAAGATCCCCTAGGATAGAACCCTCTCCTTTCTTCCTACCTGCCTGCAGCGGTAATCCCATCCCTCCACCCACCCCTCTCTGACCTGCCCAAATACTCCCTGCCCAAGGATTTATTTGTTTCCAGTGATCCATTGGGCCATCCCACTCCGCTTGCAATCCTAACACGCTCTTGGTGCTGGCCAGTCTGACTGGCCGGCAGCTTCTGAGGGCAGGACTTCCTCCCCAGTGAGGGGTGGAAGTCTCACCCGGCCCTTGTTTAGCCTACCCGCAGCACTTAATGGCTGTGGGGTGGCCTGGTATGGAGTGGGTTGTCTCCACGCTGACTTTGCTTCCAGGAGGTCAGGTGGATGTTGTAGGTGAGCTTTTCACCTTCTGCCAGCCCTGGTAATATTCTGCCCCTGGAGTACTGCATACAATCTTGGTCTCCTTATTTAAGGAGGGATTTACTTGCATTGGAGACAGTTCAAAGCAGGTTCACTAAATTGATTCCAAAGATGAAGGGGTTGTCTTCTGAAGAAAGATTAAGCAGGTTGGGCCTCTGCTCACTGGAGTTTAGACTGAGAGTTGATCTGAATGAAACAATAAGATTCTTTGGAGTCTTGACAGGGTAGATGTTAAGAGGATGTTTCCCCACCTAGGGGCATCTAGAACCAAGAGATACAGTTTGAGAATAAGGGGCCTCCCGGTTAAGATGGAGATGAGGAATGACTTCTTCTCTCAGAGGGTGGTTAACCTTTGGAATTCTTTATTCCAGAGAACAGTGGAGGCTGAGTCATCGAATATATTCAAGGCTGAATTAGGCAGATTCTTGATCTACAAGAATTAAAGGTTATAGTGAGCGGGCAGGAAAGTGGAGTTAAGGCCACAATCAGATCAGCCAAATGGCAAAACAAGTTCGAGAGGCCAAATGGCCTACTCCTGCTCTCATTTCTTAGGTTCTTACATGGCAAATCCAAAACCAATTGTGGAGAAAAAAATTGCAGATGTTTTGCTCACTATTTTCCAATACATTGTCTGCTGCACAGGAGCCCCTGTGATTAGTATGGAGTCTCTGAACATTTTACCTATTGTTTTCTCATAGAATCTTACTGATTTCCAAAGTTCCTAAAACAAGAGCCGGGGGGTTGGGGGGGGCGTGGTTGGGGGGGGTTGGGGGTGGGAGAGGGAGGGTGGGGGGGGCGCGGGGTGTGGGTGCGGGGGCATTACAGCATGTAGCAGCTAACAGCAGATTTCTTCCCCAACTATGGATAAGCTCGCAACCACAGACATTTTCCATGCCTGGAGTCCATGCATGATATTAGGCTTAGAGAGGCCCAAGAAACACATGCAAGGTTAGCACAATGTGGATCAGATGCTATTTGTACAGCACTCCACTTGGGCTTATGTTTGCTTGGTCAGAAATTACATGTCAAATATTACTATTGATTCAATATATTGTAACGCTGAATTTTTATTTTTCATCTAATTTTAATGTCAGTTAATTGTAAACATGAAAAATGTTTTTTAAAATTCCGTGATTTATGTGAGCTGCCTCTTACTTTTATTATTATTATTTTTATTATTATTATCATCATTATTATTAGGCCAAGTGGCCAATTCCTGCTCCTAATTCATAGATTTGTAGGATCGTATGTAGCTGTGCCCACATGTGATTATGTGATTGGCCATTATATTGAAAGTCCCTTAAGAATATAACAACATAAGAACTTAAGAAATAGGAGCAGGAGCAGGAGCAGGTCTTAAGCCTCCTCAATTCCTGTTCCACCATTCAATAAGATCTTGGCTGATTTGATCTTGGCATCAACTTCACTTTCCCGCCTGTTTCCCATAATCCTTAACTCGCCAATAGTTCAAAATAGTTCGGCCCTCTGAGAGAAGAAATTTCTCCTCATCTCCATCTTAATTGTGACTAAGTGTGATTTGAGGTTACAAAAGAGATGGGCGCAAAGGCAGCATACGTTGATAATTTATTATGAAGTCACTTTACACTTACACTGTCACTGAGACTAAAATTATGAAGATAAAATGAAGGAGTTGAATGTCTAAAGAGATTTACCCAATCATTGGTGGTAAATTCAATCGAAGAGCTACAGAAACTCCAAATAATGGTGGAAGCTTTCTGATCAGAATTTCCTCAGCTTTTCCACAGAAGTAACGGTGCATGAGTCGGAGAAACTCTGCGAAATTCACCCCAAACTGTTTAACCCTTGCTAAGTGATGGTAATAAGGAAGTGTTTGTCCATCTGGCCTGCATTAAATAACCATTGTTCAACACCGGACTGGAGAAGGAGAAGGAAAGGGCAATGGAAATGTTTAGCACGACACTCCTGCCACCATGGTGTGTGGCATGCTTGATGGACCAATTGTTCTTTCCCTGTCCATCAATTTCTTATATTTGTAATACTGGTACCAGCGATTGTTGATAAGGTAAATGTGATGACATGTAACCATATTTACCAGATATTTATAGTTGTGAAGAATCATGGAGCTAGAAATCTAAACTAGGTCAATGACAAATGAATAAAAATTACCTTTGGAGCTATTGGATGATGATAATGAGACACTTTGGTGCATTTACTGTTCACAACTGTAAATTATATCTTGCCATTTCATATTTAATTGCAATATTGTGAAATGTTAAAAAAAATCAAATCGGGAAATGGGGTGGAATTTTATCAGCCCATTGGTGGCAGGGACAGAGGCAGGGGTAGCTGGTAAAATGCTGGAACGGCATCAGGATGATTTTCAAACAGAGCCCTGCCGCTGGGGATGTTTTCCAATGGCGGGAATGGCTACTGCTTAGCTGCCAGTCAAATGGAGGTGAGTAGCCAATTTGAATATTTAAAGGCCCAATTAATGGTGATTTTTGCAGGATTCCAGTATTTTGCCAGTTGTGAAAAGGGCCTCCGCTACATGGGAAGGCCACCAATTGCATGGAGGCGGCTTCCCGGACGTTTCCTGGGTGGGTGGGAGTGCCATTGGAGTTTGAGGCACTTTAGCCCAGGGAGAGGGCAGCTGGCAGCAAAGACGACTCAACACTGCCACAGTAGAGGACTCCCCTCAATTCGCTGAGGCCTGCCTTCTTGACTCACTTAAAAATGTACATATTGCCTACCTTCTGAGGGAGCCTCCATTCTGAGGTCTTGCCTTCTTCTTGCAGTGGCCACCACTACTCTCAGTGGTTTTGCCAAGGAAGGCATGCTTGCTGTTCTTAATTGGCTGCCATCCCTTGCCTCTTACACAAATGGACAGATGACCTGGAAACCACCCTGATGAAGGGACATTGCCCATTTTGGCAAAGTCTGCCCAAGAAGAAAGAATGCAACAAGCATGAGATATAGTTCCTTGGTAATAAAATCTTTGTAATTTAGCATAAATAAAAGCGGCATCTCTTTTTTTCCCAGAATTCAACAATGATCAACTTCTTTGTAAATAGTTCTTGAAATAAGAGGATTGCTCTGCGTTTAGGTTTTCAGAATTCAGCAAGAATTGTTGTAACTGGGTGACGTTAAACTTCAGGAAAATCTATGGGTTAGACACGTGTACTTGCAATTAGTGCATTGAAATTACATTTGTTTGAACATCTCAAGAATTTTTATATTGCAATCAGATCCCTAGTTCTCTGAACATATTGCAAAAATTGGTGGCCTATACATCAGTCATGACATTCTCAGCCAGGCAAGTATACTATGCATATGTAGAATATTTTTAATATTCATCTACTCTTCTATGAATTGTCCCATGTGCATTTGTTTAACATCTGATCCAAAAGACAGCACCTCTGACACAGAGGTGTCCTTCTTTAATACAGCACTAAACGTACGATGATATGCTGACGTCTTGGAATGGGCAAGATCACTACTGGTAAGCTAAATTATGTGTAGGTAGATTGATGCTTTTTGCTCTTTAGTAACTAGTTACCACACTTCTTCCTTCAGATGAGGAATTCAGATAGTTGGCAGAATTGCTCTGTAGCCAACAGAATTTTGCAGAATTGGTTATGACAATTTTTCTGTCAGAGTTGGGATTTTCTGCTGTATCTCAGTGCTCCACCTGTTAGACTGGTTGAGGAATTGGTCAGACTCAAAATTTGTATGGGCTGAATTTTCCACCCGTCAGGGTGGTTGTGCGAGGGCAAGTGAGATCGAGCGCGAAAGCGATCGGCACCCCCGATCAGGTGCGCCGCCATTTTACGTGAGCTCCCTGTGTGGGTGGGGGTTTCCCTGAGTTGGGGACTGCACTAGAGCACAGAAATATCCCTGAGGCATGTAGGTGCCTCAGGGAGATTAGTTTAAATTCTGAAAAATGCAACAAAGGTAAAAAAAAATTTTACGGACATCTCCCCTCATGTGAAACTGCCACATGAGCTGGGACATGTCCATTAATATTTTCAAAAAAATTTATTTAATTAATAAGCCCTTCATGAAACCTCATCCTACCCGTGGATGAGGTTTCATGAAAAATACAAAGGCTGCCTGGGCTCTTCGTCTGCCCACTAACCTTAAGATTGGATGGGGAGCATTCTTAACAACTTTAATTACTTTCTTTATGGACTTAATAGGCCTTTGACAGTTCGGCGGGTGAGCAGCCATGTTGGCTGTGCACCCACCAAACTGGCAATCTAAATGACATGCAGTGACGTCGGGATGCTCGCCTGATGTCACAGCACCTCATTTTACGAGTCAGTGAGTGAGCCCCGCCCCCACTCGCCAACCGGAAAATTCTTCTCTATGTTATGTGAGCAAGATATTCATATGCGGGTCTACCAGAGTAAACTCCTGAAAATCATCAAAATCACATTGCTTGCATAAGTGTTGAAGAATGTCAACCAGTGAACTCTGACTCTGACCCTGCTCAAGTATTCAGGGTTGTCTCATCAGCATATGGCTGATGAGTACTTGTGTCACTATGGACCATCTTGGGTGCCTGTGAGAAAGACGGAAGAACGTGAAGAGTGGTGATGACAGCTGACACCATTTTTCATGGGATAATCAGGCCCCTTCACAAGAGAGTTAATGCTACTGAAATGCAGGTAATTTTTGGGTGGGCCTGTGACCTCAGGTGAGCACTATATCTACTACTTTGAGTGTTGGCAGGCTGGTGTGCAAGGTGTTCATTGGAAAGGAAGCTGAGAAAAAGAAAATTCTAGGTGTGAGAATCCTCTGCCTCAGGCCAAATATCCTCTGCTGTTGAGGTCATGTTTGGGGCAGATGGAAGTTGTGCCCCCAAACAGGAAACAACAGAAACTCACAGCATGGGCAAGACCAAACCTATTTAATTTCCCACTCCTCAGGTGTACTCCTGAAAAACATACACCAGAAGTGCACCAGCAGATCTTGCAGATTTTCAGGGACAGAGAACCAACAGCATTCAGATACCACTTGGACTTATATTTCTAGAATGCTAAGGTCATGATAAGTTTGTAGAAAGGGAAAAAGAAAGGCTTGCATTCATATATTGCCTTTTGTGATCACTGAATATTCCAAAGCACTTTACAGCCAATGATATACTTCTGAAGCGTAGTCACTGTTGTAATGTAGGAAACGCAGCAGCTAGTGTGCACAGCAAGCTCCCACAAATAGCAATATGATAATGACTAGATAAAATGCCTGTGTGATGTTGATTACGGGATAATTATCCAATAGGATAATTCCACCTCTATTCTTTGAAATAGTGCCATGAAATCTTTTACTTCCTGCCAAGAGGACAGAAAGGGCCTTGGTTTAACATCTCATCCACTGGAGTGTCAGCTTTGATTTTTGTGCTCAAGCTCTAGAATGAGACTTCAACTAACCACCTTGTGATGCAGAGGCAGGAGTGCTACCAACTGAGGCACGGCTGATTGTAGAATTATACTAATTGTGCTGTAAACTAAACAATTACCCTAACTTGACTGATACCTGGGATGAGGGTGGACAGGGCAGTGGGGTTATTTTATGAGGAAAGGTTGGACAGGCTGGGCCCGTATCCATTGCAGTTTAGAAGAATGAGAGGTGATTCTACTGAAACATATAAGATCTTGAGGGGACTTGACATGGTGGATGCTGAGAGGATGTTTCCCCTTGTGGGAGATACTAGAGCTAGAGGTCACAGTTTAAAAATAAGGGGTCTCTCATTTAAAATAGAGATGAGAAGAGTTTTTTTTCTCTCAGAGGGTCATGAATCTTTGGAACTCTTTTCCCCAGAGGGTGGCAGAGGCAGGGTCATTGAATACTTTTAAGGCAGAGGTAGATAGCTTCTTGACTAACAAGGGAGTAGTTGGGGGTATTTGGAATGTGGAGTTGAAGCCACAGTCAGATCAGTCATGATCTTATTGAATGGTGGAGCAGACTTGTGGGGCTGAATGGCCTACTTCTGCTCCTAATTCATATGTTCGTATGTTTATATGTTCATATGTCCTAGGCATAGCATGTGAACATGGCTAACATATAGCAAGAAGACAAACATGCCCTACTTAATACTTTGCACAGTTCTCTAGGGATCTTACTGTCAACTACCAGCATGTCGCCTTTGGAGACTTTGACATGTTTATGTAAAATGATCAATTATATAACTTCTAGCCAAAGCCTAAAGATGAAGCCAATAAAGTTGGGTGGGTAAAACTCATTAACTGTATCTTATGCTTCAGTAACCATTTTGCTGTATTTTGCAGATGGTATGCACTGAATAGAAATTAAGGTTGAGAGATGTGTTTAGTACAGAATATGGTCACATAATACTCAGGGAGAAGTCAGTAATAATGAGATGTAAAGAACCTTTGTGAAATTGGTAAAAGATGTAATAAAGGACAGCCATAAATCTTCACAGAAAATGTCACACCAATATTTGAATAATTTCTGCAGAGGCAATACTGCTGTCAGTCGAAATACTGTTAGCATAACTCTCAGCCTCATGTTTAATTCAACACTGAACCTGTAGAAGAATAACACTAAGTCAAAGCTTTATTAAAATTTCTTTAGAGAAGTCCCATAGCAACCATCATTAGACTATAAGCATGGTGATGAATTATAAGCTTGTTCAGAAAAAACAGTCATGACAAGTTGGTTTCTGTCATTATTCTTCAAATAACTGAAATCAACATTGCAGTTCAATAAGAAAAAGAAAAAAAAACAGCTTGTTTATATCTGAATAAATCATTATATTTTCACTAATGTAGCTGGCTTCAGGACTTGTGCAATTTTTTTTAATATGATTTCTGCTCTGTGCATGACGTATGTGACAAAACCTTGCCCTGTGCCATTAATAATGTAACTATGGAATATTTTTATGGACTCTGTGATGTAACTGATGCACTCTAATGGAAGTTTAATTCTTTTAACCCCAAACATCTTTGAACAATGAATGGGGTTTGGGATATAACAGCTTAAATTCCATTTCACCAAACGATTCTCAGGCCTTACAAATTATTGTACTACTTCAGACTTTGATACAGAATAATCCCTTTGGATATCAGTTTATAACCTCTGATGTGAAAAGATCTTCCATTTTCAGAGTGAATTCAGAGTGTTACAAGCACACTGGGTTTTGAAATATCCCTCTCTTCAGACATTTTATTCAATACATGCTTTATCAATAATTCAGCAACACTAGAAAGGAGGAAAGATTTGGTAGTATCCTCTTGTATGTGGGAACTATAAATGTGCATGATGGCTAAAAATTTGATTTCATTCAATTAAATATCTATTAATTCTATATTTTTCAACCATGTAAAGATAATTGTTTTTACAGAAGTCTGCATTCTGACTGTCCAAGTTACTAATCGCCTTCGCATCTCCATCTACCTCATTGCACCACAAACAGTTAACTATACTGTGTAACTGTAGCTGATGGATGTCATCACTGTATATTTTAACAGTTACTAAAATAATAGCTGATTAACGTTTATGTCCCGAGAAGCTTCTTTCATTACAGTTTCAATAATAGTTTATTTAAAATGAAAGTCCAATGACAAAGGAAGAAATAAAATGGGGTCCTACCAGGCAGTTTCAGCAATTAGGTTATAGATTAAACATCTCAACCTCCAGGGTGGTAGCCTCATGATTATGCCCAGGGCCACTTGCTAGTCCATATAGGGAATTGAATGCATGGCTGGACTAATGATGGAGGAGGGAAGGGTTACTATTCTTGGGACAGAGGGGCTAGTTCTAGGGCAGGGGTTGCCTGTATAGGATGAAAAGTCTTCACGTGAACAGAGCTGGGACCAATGTCGTTACTGGGAGAGTAGCAACTCACCAAGGTTCCTTCACCAACACCTTCCAAGCACACAATCTCTATTGCCTAGAAGGACAAGGGCAGCAGGCAAATGGAAACACCACCACCTGCAAGCTCCCCTCCAAGCCACGCTCCTGACTTGGAACCACATCACCGTTCCTTCACTGTCGCTGGATCAAAATTCTGGAACTCCCTTCCTAACAGCACTGTGGGAGTTCCTGCACCATGTGGATTGCAACAGTTCAAGAAGGTAGCTCACCACTACCTTCTCAAGGGCAATTAGAGATGTGCATGAAATCCTGGCCTTGCCAGCAACACTCACATCCCATGGACAAATAAAAAAAATGTTAGCACTTTAGGGAAGGGTTTAAACAAATATGGCTTAGGGAAAGGAAAGGACAAAGTAAGGAAATAGAAAGGAGAGGGAAGTGGATAAGGAGTGCAGGAAATACTTCCAAAAATCATGAGGACAAAATAAAATAAATAAGATCACCAAACAGACCAGAGGAGCTGGGGTTATGTTGTAAACATGAAGTATTATGGAAAATAATGGTATGCTGACAGGATAATTTACTTGGGAGAGGATATGACATAATAGCATTAATAGGGCAGGAGTGAGAGCTGAACAGTCCTGGTTCCAAAATATTCAAGATAGATTAGAAAAACAATGGCTGCAGTTGTGGCTGTGTTACTCAAAGATTCAATTACAGCTTTAGAACATGGCGATGCTATAGGAGTGATCGCAAAAGCTAATTTGGCAAGCTAATTGGATAGAATTAAACAGCAGGAGGGAACAGTTACTTTATTGGGAGGATATTATAGACCACCAACAATAAAGAGTTAGAGGAAGAGATATGTAGACAATTTAAAGAAAAATGCAGGAAAAGAAACATATCATAACAATGAGTCATTTTAATTATACAGAGATAAACTAGGATCAAAAATTGTGCACGGTAAATTAGGAAAGAAATTTCTACAGTCTGTCCAGGAAAACTTCATAGGTCAATGTGTTTGTAATCCAATTCAGATCAGGTCTAATTCTAAGAAATTAAATAAGGCAAGTAGGTAATGTAAGGGCAAGGGAACATCTTTGAAACAGTGTTAATAACATAATTAGGTTCAACATAAAAAGAGAAAAGGAGCGAGATCAGTCAAAGCTTGATCGGAAATAAAAGCTCATTTCAATGAGGTAAAGTGAAAATAAAACAGTGCATAAGGGAAATGTTTAATAGACGATGATTAGTGTTTAGACCAGACAAGTTTGCACAATTCCAAAAGATGTAAAGGAGATGCAGCGAAATGTAGAGGTCTTTTATGGCAAGAGAAATTGATATTAAAATGAGATTTTAAAAGATAGACCTATGACAAATCTAGGGGAAAAGTATAAAAAAACAAGCTGAGCATAGAAAATATAGAGCAGAAACAAAAGGAGTTCAAAGAAGGGAAGAGGAGGTGCTAGGTAATATAAACGTTGAAGGCATGACAGAGAAATAAAACAATTACTTTGCCTTGGCTTTTACAGAAGAATGTGGTGGTGGGAATGAAAGGGTGCAGGAGGAGGATGTAGAGCAATTAAATAGAATAACTAAATAGAAGGAAATAATATTTAAAAACTGATTGAACTCAATTTAGAAATGGCACTATGCCCTGATGGCATGCCTTCTAGAATTCTGGGAACATGAAAGGAGAATAGCGGTGCTTCTGATCATAATCTTTTAAACAACCTAACACATGAATGTTTTTCCAGAGGACAGGATTGCCAATGGAATAAACTAGATACCATCTGATGGCAAAGTATTATTAGTGGGTAAACTTTTAGAGGGCACAATATGAGATAAAATTAATACTTACCTTGAGCAATATAGGTTAATTAGAAAGTCAACATAGCTTTGCAAAAAGTAATTTATGCTTAACAAATTGGAGGAGATAATAGTGAATTGATAAAAAAATGCTGTAAACGTTTGGTATACAGATTTTCAAAGAGTTTTGACAGGTTCAGCACAGGAAAAACTCATTATTCAACATGTAGCACTATGGTCAACAAGTTTGTTAAAAGGTGGAAATAGAATTAAGTTTTTAAACTGGATGGAGGTAGAAAAGAATCATTATAGATGCTATGAATCGTCCCCATAAAAAATGAATAGATACCAATCTCCACAAATTAGCTGAAAAGAAAAAAAGAGATATTTAATATTGGTATATTTTAGTTAATTTCACAAATTTCAGTACTTGGTTTGTTTCTGTAGATCAGTTTCTTGCTCCTCTCCTGGGAATTTTCCACTCTGCAATGAGCAGTTCAGATCTGTTCCTACTGGCACACATCCTGCCCTCAAGTTGCCTCCTTGCTGTTATATGATTACATTACATAGAAATACATCAAACTTACAGCACAAAAGCAGGCCAACTGGTCAATGCTCGACAACAAAATAAAAACAGAAATACCTGGAAAAACTCAGCAGGTCTGGCAGCATCGGCGGAGAAGAACAAAGTTGACGTTTCGAGTCCTCATGACCCTTCAACAGAACCAAGTAAAAATAGGAGAGAGGTGAAATATAAGCTGGTTTAAGGTTGGGGAGGGGGGGCTGGGGGGAGAGGCAATGCTCGTGCTGGAATTGGTTTCATCCACCCATCTTCATCTAACCCCACCAGCATATCTTATATTCCTTTCTCCTTTATGCACTTATCCAGATTTCCCTTAAATGCATCTTTGCTTTGCTTGCTTCTTGTAGCCGCTGACTTCATTGATCCTTCAGAACTGCTTCATCACCATTGATTGGATTGTGTCAGACTGACTTCTTGAGCTCTTGTTTATGCAGGCTTCCTGTCAACAAAACATTACCTCAGATTGTCATTAATTATGTTCAACTTTGGCATTGATTTTTCACATCATAAATTCTTATGTCTACATTTGTAATGCAAACTGTCTTTGTAAATATGGCTTACTTCAATTGCAACCTATCACCCATGCCAGCTGTGCAGCGCCTTAGCTTTGTATCTCCCAGCTTCTCAGCCTGTGTTGTAATATGCATTCTTTAGATGTCTCAAAGATGAGACCTTGAGCCTTGTATATTTAAACATGAACCCTTTATTGTTAGTCTTCAACTATTTACATATACCAGATTACTGTCATGCATAGTGCTGCTACCTCCATGCAGACTGGTTCCAGGATGTTCTCTGTAGACTGTTCCCTCTGTCTATTACCATGTGACTTTATACATCATACCGTGGGCAGTGCTATTCTCCAGTCCCACATTAATCC
Source organism: Carcharodon carcharias (assembly GCF_017639515.1). Classification (NCBI taxonomy): domain Eukaryota; kingdom Metazoa; phylum Chordata; class Chondrichthyes; order Lamniformes; family Lamnidae; genus Carcharodon; species Carcharodon carcharias. The sequence goes on from NC_054486.1 coordinate 51,879,599, forward strand.
TTGCTTTGCCAAGCACTTTTACATTACAATGGCATACAGGCACATGCAACATCATACAACAACATGTGCTGCAGAGAAGCTCCTATGCTGCATTCTTCTCTGCTCCCCAAATTGCCATCAAATTTGTTGTTTAGCTGAAAATAATATTAAGTCAATGTATGACATAGGGCTGAATTTTGACCCCCCTTGGGTGGGGTTGTGCAGGGGCAGCTGGGAGCGAGCGCAAATCCAATCGACACCCCCGATCAGGTGTGTGCCGCCATTTTATGTGGGCAGGCCAATTAAGGCCCTCCCAGCATGACCCTCACCCGGAAGTGCTGAGCGCTCCCTGTGCAGGCAGGGGGGGATTCCCTGAGTTGGGAGTGTGGTTGAAAACTTTAAAAGAATGACCCCTTGTGTGACAGTGTCACATGAGCTGGGACATATCAATGTTTTTCTTTAAATGTTATTGGACTTTTAAACACTTCATGATCACCCGAGGATGAGGTTCCATGAAAAATGCAAAGGCCGCCTGGGCTCTTCGCCTGCCCGCCAACCTTAAAGTTGGACAGCAGCTCATTTAATTGTTTAAATTCATTTTTAACAGGCCTTAATAGGCCTTTGACAGTTAGGCGGGCGCGCAGCTGAGTCGGCTGCACATCAGCCGATCTGAAGATCTAAATGACACGCAGTGACGTTAGGACGCCTGTCCGATGTCATCCCGCGTCATTTCAAATGTCGGCAAGCGGGCCCCGCCCACGCTCGCCGACCAGAGAATTCAGCCCATAAAGATAAATACAGAAACATGTAACTACAAAATGGTGGATGAATATTTATATATTTTAGATTATACATGTTTACCTGTATGTATATAATTATCCCTGATCCCTGTCATTCAACCTCCCTTCACCCAAGGATTACATTTGGTTGTGACTCCCTGTGTGCAGTGCATATCCAAAGACTGATATAATGAAAAATGAAGAGTAACAAAATTTAGATGAAAAATAAAGTCATGCATTGATTATGTAATTATTACAGCACTCTTATTCTCTTGAGCAGAAAGAAAATTGGTCTCACTGAATAGGATATCACTGGCAACTCATTCTTTGTGACTCAAATTTCTATAGATTTTTTGTGTTTCTCAAGAGAAATTAAACTTTTTCTATTTTGGGCACCAAATTATCAGCTTTTTACATTCCATGTCAGTAATATTAGATGTTTGATGCTCTCATGACATTGTCACAAGTGCCAAATTGTTTTTTTGTTATTTGTTCATGGGATTTGAGTGTCACTGGCAATGCCAGCATTTGTTGCACATCCCTATTTACCCTTAACCTGAGCTGCCTTTTTGAACTGCTACATTCCATGTTGTGTAGTTTCTCGCGCAGTACTGTTAGGAAAGACATTCCAGCATGTTGATCCAACAGAGGTGAAGGAATGTAGATATATTTCCAAGTCAGGATAGTTTGTGATTTGGAGTGAAACATACAAGTGCTGGTGTTCCTGCACACCTGCTCCTCTCATTCTTCTAGGTGTTAGAGGGTGCGGGTTTGGAAGTAGCTGTCAAAGAAGGTGAGTTTCTTCTTTTTCTAGCTGGATTTTAAATAGACAATGAACTGCAATCCTTTAAAACAATGGAGGACTGCCAGCCAGCCATAATATACAAACCTGCATTCCAACAAGGGGGCTGAAAAGGAACCGACACTCAAAGCCACTGGGGACTGGGAAAGACCCCATCTCTTGTTGGCTTTTACACTATCCTGATACTTTTCAAAAGTTTCTGGGATGAGACATCGACATGCAATCACCTGTTCTGAAAAAACAATGACTATAGCAGACTTGGGTAATAAAATTCCTCTGGAATATACAGTCAGCAGAACTTTAAGAACTGTTCACCCAGTCAGAGGGATCAGAGATCAGAATACTGTATTGAAAGGTTGCAAAGAAGCTCTCTCCCTCTCTCGAAAATATTGCACCCGGATTTACAAAGTAACCAGCCTGAAAAGAGAAATCTCCTGCAAACTGAGATCTTTTGGGAATAAAACATGGGAATCTGCTCAATGCAACTACACTCAGGAAGACAAGTGAACAACATGGCCGCATGTGGAACTACTACATTGAGACCAGCCAAAGAATAGTTAACCTTATACTCTGTTTTATCTTCTTCAAGAACTGTAAAAATCCAGTAAGCAATCCTCTGATCCTACCATTTATACGAGTGTGTGTGTGTGGGCCCAGGGAATGTGTGATGTGTGAGTGATGGTGGGGATTTACTTACTTCTTAAAAATTCAGTAAATAGTTTCAATAAACTTATTTTGTTTTTGTTTAAACTCAGGGAACGTGTCTGACTAATTCTTTATAATCGAAAGCGTACATAATGCGTACATAATGCAATATTGGCAAAACACATTCTCTCTAAATTCACAAAAAATCCTGTTACGGTCAGACCTGGAATGGGAAAATAGAAGAGTCATTTTTACCCCTGCTCATGTGGCTGTAACATGTCAAAACTATACTCATCTAAACAAATGGAGAGTATTCCATCACACCTCTGACTTGTGACTTATGGATGGTGGGAGTCAGGAGGTGAGTTAATCATCACAGAATAACCCACCTTTGACCTGCTCTTGTAGCCACAGTGTTTATGTGGCTGGTCCAGTTAGGTTTCTGGTCAATGGTGACTCACAATATTCTACTTCCGGGGGAATATAACTAATTTGCATATTTTGCTTAATTCCTGTCTAAAATTCAGTGTTATCTTCTTCAATTAAATTGAGTCCAAATTCACTGTTAAACTACATTTGTTAGATGTAATGATAAGCCACCACCTGAAATAGTTTTAAACTTTGGGTGAATTGCCTGTGCATACATATTACAAGACCTAAATTGCTAAGAAACTGTGAAGTTTAGAACTAACATAACATGCATTATCAGGGGCAGGCTTGTACTTTGGTTCTGACTCATGATAGCTCATGATGTGTGTCAGTTATGGCTTAGTTAGTAGCGTTCTCACCTCTGCATGACAAGGTTCTGGGTTCGAGTCCCACTCCAGGGGTGAATTCTACACTGGTGAGATTTTACACTGGCGCTGAAGTCAACAGACATTTTAACAGGGCCCCGGCCCAGCCGTGATGGGGCCGTAAAATTCTTCCCAGGGCTTGAGCCAAAAGTCAAAGCTGGCACTTCAATGCACTAATGCGGAAATGCTGAACTGTCTGAGGTGCTGTCATTTGATTGAGATATTAATCTGCCGGTGTAGATATAAAAGATTTCATGGTACGATTTCAATGAAGAGCAGGGAAGTTATCCTAGGTGCCCTGGGCAATACTTATCCCTCAATCAACTTCACAGAAACAGATGGCCTTGTGATTATCACATTGACGTTTGTCAGAGTTGCTGTGTGTGCACTTACTACTGCATTACCTACATTAGAATTGCAACTATATTCCAAATCTACTTCATTGGCTACAAGCCGGAAGTGGGTTGCTAATGTCGTGGCTGAATTAAAAAGCCATGGCAAAAGCTGCAGGCTCCCAACCCACTTCTGCCCTGTGTTGTGACTAGGGCTGTTGAGTTAAAATTCCACCCGCTAACTCTGTTCCTCTCTCAGCAACTGCTGCCTGGCCGGCTGAATATTTCCAACATTTTCTGATTTTTCTGCTTCAGATTTCCAGCATCTGCAGTATTTCATGGTTCTGGTCTGAAGTAGCATCCAAAATGCAGACCAAAGCAGAGGGCTGAATTTTCCCAGAATTGCACTAAGTGCAGTAGCGGGAGGGCAAAATGGAGTCCTACCTGCTGATGAAAATGGCGGGTTTTCACGCCGTATCAACCTGAGTCATTCCCATTATATACTCACTCCTGCGAAACACGCCATTTCCATGGCAGGGGGGCTCTCATTCGCCCACTCACCATCACCCCATTGTTGCATCATGCCGGCCACTATCTTTAAAAGGCAGCCTCCAGCAAAGCGCTCATTGCCACCAGCTCACCACCGCTGCCTGGGAAACATGACCAGCAAAGTCAAAAAGACTGCAGCTCCCCACTTCAACAACGGGTCCCTTGAGTGACTGCTGGAATACCGTAGAGGCCCATAGAGATGTGCTCAACCACCGCTGTGGCCGCAGGATGGGCAGCAATGTCACCAACCCAGCTTGGGAGGCGGTGGCAGCGGTGGTCAGCACCAATGTTCTTCAGAAGAGGACAGCGATCCAGTGCTCCTCCTTCCGCCAGGGTAAGTCACTCTTTTCATCACTCCCAACTCAGACACTCACAAACCCATCACACATCCACAGGGCCCTCACTCACTGCCAGTACAAGGGACACCACCATTCGCTCTCTCACACACACCATCATTGTCCTCATCCCATCCATGGGACAACTCACAGGCCAGGCAAACTTATCATTTGGCCGGCAGGCATCCTGATACTCTCTCCCCATCTCTATCCATGTAGGACCAACTGGCACATGACAGGAGGGAAAGGTTGCAGACAGGTGGAGGGATGCTGGAATTCAAAGTTCTCACAGAATTCGAGAACGGAGCCATCCAGCTGGCCAGCGATGACCAGGAGGGGTTATGTGCTGATGGTGAGGTTGGTGGTGGTCTACCAAGTGAGGGTCCAGCAGTGCAACATCCATCAGAAAGCCAATGTTTCACAGGCCAATGCAATACACTAATTATCTCCCCTTGCAGGCACATCTGCCAAACAGCTGACAGAGTCCATGACTCAGGGCTCCAATCCAAGCCACGAAGAAACCTCTGAAGAGGAACCTGAAGACATTCTCCCTGAAGACCCATCACAGAGCTCACTCACACCCTCCACCAGTGCAGAGACACACACCTCATTGGGAATTAGCTTTAGAGTAGCCTCAGGATTATAATCTGGTGAACACATCTCACTTTCTGATCCACAGCAGGCAGATGCAGGGACTTCCCAGGTCCCTGGCACTCAGGACTGCTGGAGGCCAGACTGTAGCTGAGTCCGAATCAGATGATGAGCCTCTGGACTCGGTCATGTCACAGTTGTTGGAGCTGCAGAGACAAGCTTGGGAGCATCAGGAAGGGATGTCCTCTGCACTCTTCAGATTGCAAGGCGGGATGGAGGAGTCCGTCCGTCTTCAGGCTGAGGTGATAGCGCCAGAATTGCAATGCACCGAGGGCAACACTGGCAGGATGGCGGCTGCCATAGATAGCTTAGTCCAGGACATCACTCCTGCACTGCTGCACAGGCTTAACTCCACAGCTGATATCATAGTTGGCCTCCAGCAGTGTGTATGTAAGAGAGGTGCTGGGCAGCTTGATCTCACTTCAGCTACCCCTTCCACTCACAGAGTTAACCAGGGGCCCTCGGGCACCCACAGGGAGGAGAATCAGCAAGTGCATATCCCAGGGCCACCCACGCAGGGAGTTGCAGCGCCAGGTTCTAAAGGGCACAGCAGGCAACAATGATGCGTGACACCCTCTGTGGACTGTATTGCAGGGCTCCACCAGGCCAGTCCAGGCACCTGAACCACATCTTCATCATCCCGATGGTCTGCTACACCAAGTTGCGAGCTGCTGCATGAGCCTCATTATAGCGTTGCTCTGCTGCAGTCTGAGGCCGCCACATGGATGTCATCAACCACAGCTTCTGTGGGTAGCCCTTGTCCCCAAGGAGCCAGTGCTGCAGCCTCTGTGGACCCTGGAAGTCTGCAGGGATCTGCAACTCTGGATGTAGGTGTCATGCACAATCTCTGGAAACCGTGCAATGCTTGCAGGATGCGTTTCTGGTGGTCACACACCAGCTGCACGTTCAGTGAATGGAAGCCCTTGTGTTTGATGAAGTCCACTGAGTGCAGCGATGGAGACCTGAGCGCCACATGAGTGCAGTCAATCTCACCCTGCAACTGTGGGAAACCCAAGATCAGGGTGAATCCAATGGCCCTCGTATCCTGGATGTCCCGGTCCTGGGCGAAATGCACAAAGTTGTGTTCCATGGAGAAGATGGCATCTGTGACCTCATAGATGCATTTGTGGGTGGTGGATTGTGAAATCCCACAGAGGTCACCTGTGGAGCCCTGAAAGGAGCCACTAGCATAGAAATTGAGCACCACTGTCACTTTCACAGCCTTTGTCAGTGGATGCCTTCTGTGTGATGCGCCAAGTTCTGCAGTAAGTGGCAGATGTGAGCCATGAGGCCCCTCAACATGCGCAGTCGTCTGCAACAATGGTCCCTAGTCATTTGCAGGAATGACAGGCAGTGTCTATAGACTCTGGGTGTCGCTAGGCACTGACCAGCCATGGCTCGTTGTCGTTCCTGGGCAGCGTGTGTGGGAGCTCCTGCTGCCCCTTCTTCCTGAGGTTGCTGCTCCTGCCTTTTCGCAGCCAGGAGCCTCAGTTACTTGCTCCTCCATCTTCTACAGTCTCTGTAGGCCATCAGACATACAGCTAGGTCACCACGATCCATGATCCTGATGTGGTCCTCCTGCAGCATGAAAGAGAGAGAGACGTGGTTATCATGGCTCCTGTGTGACTGCCGCTTCACGCTTCCCGGAGAGTGCTGGTCAACCCTCGGATGGCCAGCGATGAGTGCGCTGTATGGCTGCCCTGTCAACCTGCAACATGGGGGACACTGGTCCAAACCAGGATGCTGAGATTGCAAGGGGCTGTGAGCACCTTCAGCAGTGACTGCTACATGGCCAGCGTTGGTGAGGAGATTGTACAAAATGTGTGCAGTCCAACTGCACTGCTGTTTAATAAAGTAGTGGTGGACCTGAAGCCTGTGCCTGGTGGAGGGGTAAGGTATGGAGCCTCCATGTTGCTTGCATGAGCAGGCAGGCTAGGAGCCCGACTCCAATCATATCACTGCGGCTGTGCCTGATCTGTCTCAGTTGCTGAGGCATGGTCAGTTTATACAGGCGGCGCTAAGTCGTGGCCATTTCCCTTGTTTACCCTGCCCCCCACCTCGATTGCCTGTGCACGGAATGCAGCGCCAGGGCAGCACTTGACCCCCCTCTGAGGCTGGCCATCACTTGCCCCCAGACACCCCCGACCCCTCAGCAGTCACCTGCGGGCCCAGTCATCAGTTTCCCTCACACCACCCCCCCCCAGCGCCCCTGAGGCCTGTAGACAACAGGTGAGCTGTGGATTATGCTGCTGCTCACTCACCTCAATTACCCCTAAGTGAAAGCCGCCAAGCGCATGTCGCCTGCGTGCTGTTGTGAAACACGTCGACGTGCTTTCCCGCTGACGTAGATGGATGATACAGCGGAGTTCCAAGAGCCTGACAGGATGGCCTTTTAATTATATGCTAATGTGTTACAATTAGTTCCCTGCCGGTTGATGGCGGGAAACACAGTCCACCATTGGTGGGCTGAGTGGAAGATTGCGATCTGTCTTCAAGCCGTCGTGAAGTGATTCCTGCCATATTTTCTGCGCATGCCACCTATCACACCTGTCACCAGCGGGCTCGGAAAATTCCACCCAGAGAAAATTCAGGTGACATGGACACAGAGAACAGAATGCAAGATTTACATGTTGAGGGCCATTCACTTTCTCATGCCTCCTACTTTCTCCTCTTCTTTCATTAGTCAGAACATTGCATGGAATTGTTCCTTATATTGTCTTTGTATTCATTGCCTTCCTTTGCTCATCATCTCACTTCCCTCTGGTGTTAGTTCACTCTGCTCCAAACTGTAAAGGTTGATGTCAGTTAAACGTTAAGCAGCAGAATCCTTTACTAAACAGACAAGCTGCTTGTCTGGACACAATAAAGTTGTGCATGGTTACACATCTGAGTTCTTAACTACGCAGCAACCTGACTGCTCCTAAGTTCTTTCCCTTCTGCCTTCTTTATAATAATGCTTTCACACTAGAGGTTAAAGATTGTTTTAAGAAGCATTAATTGTTTGCAAGCATCATGTTTGATGACTCTTCAAATAAACTATTTTATTTAGTTTAAAGCATATTATATTTTCTAACAACTTAGTACTAATTACAAATTAAAATATTAATATATTAACCAAATGTCCATCAAATTTATAACTGAAAGATGTTTCTGCATATAAAACATTGCAAATCACAGAATAGCTGGCAAGTAACATTGTTCATTATGATGGGAAGAGGTAGATTTATCCATTAGAATTCTTGAGAACACATTTATAATGTTGTTGACAATCATAGAACACATTTGTGAATTTGCATTCCAAGCAAGGCATCTCAGCCATTTTGAGCTTAGAAGACATGTAAGGTTTTAATGACTGGAACATTCAATTTCATAAAACATAACATCATATTTTTATTTTATTCAGAGAAAAGTATTGGGTGACATTTCTTGAAGGGGAAAGCCATATCTGTCAAATATGCCAAAAACCACCTTGGGCAGCATTTTGCGTTCAGTGGGTGGGCATGGTTGGGAGTGGGCATGGTAGGGGGTGGGCATGGTTGGGGGTGGGCATGGTTGGCGGGCCCAGGAACGGCCGGGAAACAGGCCACTGTCCGTGAATGGCCCCCGAATGCGATTTCACGCTGGCGGGCCAATTAAGGCCCACCCAGCGTGAAACACACATCATCACTGGTCGAGAAGGGCCAAGTGGGGATGGGGGCCTGTTGGCCACAGGGTCTAATAGTGACCCAGCAGCCGGTTTAAAAATGGCCCAGGCAGCCCCTGGAATGCTGCCAGCGAAGAAGACATCTTTGTTTTTGTCAACAGGAATTTATGGCTTCCAATGTGGCTGCAGACACTAAGTGGAAGGGCAGGTCGGGTGGGCACTCAGTCCCCTGGGTTTCTGATTAGTGCCTCGTGGTCCTCCTGGAGGAGGTGGCTGCCAGAAGGGTGACCCCTGGGATGGAAGGAGGAGGCCACCGCACCTAATGAAAAGATCTTGGGAGGAGGTGGCAGTGCTGGTCAGCAGCCATGATGTTGTGCGGCACACCTGGGTCCAGTGCTGCAAGATATTTAACGACCTGCTGCGCTCAGGAAGGGTGAGCACTGTGTTGGCATGGGTCAGTGTGTTGAGTGTTAAGGTCTCGCCATTCTCCCATGGAGCTCAGGGGTGTTAGAGTCTGCATGCAAAACGTCAATGATACCGGAGCTGGCCAAGGGGTTAAGCCCTGACTGCTTGGACTAGGTGCCTTGTGACTTGACAGCCACAACTCAGGTGTGTCTGGTAAGTTGTTCCTCAGCTGGGGTTGGCCAGGCTGCAATGGTGCTGCAGGTAGAGAGTAGACTAATCCATGCTCCTCTGTCCTTTCGGGAGAAGATGATCCATAAAAACATGGAAAGGTGACGGACCAGTGGAGGCCCCCAAAACCTCCTAATTCTCATGAGGTATAAACAGGATGCCTTGGAGAGCTGATAAACACCTTGGTCAGCTGGTAGTGGAGGGACTGGGGTGTCAGGTGAAGGTAAGAATGCAGTGCACAGAGGTGAGAGTTTTGGATGGTGCAAACATTCTTGTGTAGTCTCATCATTGATAGGAGCCTCAAAATTTAATTCTCCATGGATCATTGAAAGACGATGGCAGCATGATGCAGATCTCCATAGTCTCACCAGGGTGCCTGGAATGCACAGTGACAGTGTGATGACTTAAACTAATGACATGTCGTTGTTCTCCCTTAGATTTGCCACCATGCACCTAATCACAGGACCCCGAAGAGCCATCTCTGATGCCAGAGGACTGCCATGCTCCAGATGCACCTATGTCACACCCAATCTCTGAACCAAGCACTAGTGCAGATACCAACACCTTGGCGGGCATTAGATCCTCGGCTAGAATGTTGGAGCACAGCAATAAGGGCACTTCACACTCCCTTGATGTGCAGGTGGAGGCAGAGAGTGCCCAGGGCACCGGCAGTCGGAGAGCTGCTGGAGACCAGGCCTATGTTAAGTTGAAGGCTGATGATGGGCCTCTGGAGTTGTCCATTAGGCGGCAGATGCTGAATGTCCAGCGAGATGTGTGGGAGGATCTGGCGGAGATCCATGAGGGCATGCATGCCATGGTCTCTGTTATGGAGGAGTCCAGTGGAGCATGAGTACGGCATTGACTCTCTTGGCCAAGTGCACTGCCTCCTCCATTGAGACAGTGGTGATTCGCATGGAGAGGCAGCTCCAGGAACAGAATCAGGGGCTCCTGGGGTTGCACCCGGACCTGCAAGCTCTCACACAGGCACTGACCTCAGGTGGTTAGTGTCAGTGTGGGAGATGGATGAGGCACCAAGTATCCTAGCTAGGTGACCATCTGCCCCTGTTCTTGGGTGGTGGAGAGGCAGCATAAGTCACCTTTTCAAAGAGTAGTCTTTATCACCCAGCAGCCATCCATCTAGTCGGGCTGGAGCACTGAAGAGCCCCGGCATCTGAGAGTGTCTCAGAATATAAGCGTCATGGGAGCTGTCAGGGCACAGACCGTGCACAGACTTGCAGAGTCTGCATCCTGTGATCACACACTATCTGCACGTTCATGGAGTGGAAGCCCTTCCTACTGATGAAGGCACTGCTGACCCACTGGCACCTTGATGGCCACATGTGTACAGTCGATTGCACCCAGGAAATCCTGCAATCACTGCAAAGCCTCTGGCTCACTCAGCCAGGCTGGCCTTGTCCATACGGAAATGAATGAAAGTCAATACCTCCCTGAACAGAGCTTCTGTCACCACCTTGATGCAACTATGAACAGCTGATTGGGAGACTCCACACAGATCCCCCACTGACCCCTGGAAAGAGGCAGATGCATAGAAGTTGAGGGCCACTGTGACCTTCAGAGCCACTGGCATGGGGTGCCCACCCACACAGTCGGAGCTGATCTCAGGGCCGGTCCTCTGACAGATGGAGGTCACTGTCTCCCTGGAGAGTTGGAGCCTCCTTCAGCATTGCACCTCAGACATATTGAGGTAGCTACATCACTGCCTGTAAACCCTGGCAGAAGGATAGTGGCATCTTCTGCAGCCCCTAACACCTTGGACTACCTGCTGACCCTGCGGCCCTTGTGCCTGTGTCTCTCCTCCCACAGGTTCCTGCCCTGGAAGCTGTTTTGGGACACCTGGCCTCCCCTCCCTTCTGCCCCTCTCTTCCTCCTCAGGGGAGGTGTCACCAGCAGAGACCGCAATCCCCATTGCCTGGGTTACAGAAGGCTGACTGATACCTGGAAGAGTCCACACTTTTTGAATTCTCCGAGGTGCTTGAAGACACCAAGGAGACCTGAAATGAAATCTGGAAATGCTAACATTATAGCCCTGAATAGAGATGAAGATGCCAAGTACCAATAAGTCACCAGCAGCAAACTATGTACCAAACTCCTCAGTACCCACACTGGCAATGCTGCTAACCCTTTTTATCCTGCCCTTGGATGAGTTTTTGCAAATTGTCGGCTGGCTGCCTGCCCGTTTTGCACATGCAACGAGCGCAAAATCACACGGGCAACATACAATCAGCATCATTGCCTTTTTAATGGCCTTAACTGGTCTTTTAATTAATGGTAGATGTGGCTCTGACCCCTGCTCACGCCCGCCAACTGAAGTATCGCACGAGTGTGCGATGATGTCAGGGCGCTCACCCAATGTCATCACATGCTATTTTATGCTTAAGCGGGCTGGGTGTGTGCCCACCCGCTCAGTGAAAAATTCTGCCCCTTGTCCCACACTTAAATGCTTCAAATACCATCATATATTGGGCTCTGCTATATTGTCACCAATAACCAAGCACAGTTTTCAGCTCGAGTGCAGAAGATTTATTTCCCCTGCTATCCCATGTCAGCTTGAGTTGGGGTGCTGTCTCTTGGTGGTTGTACTTTGTGTCAGAAGATTGGGTATAATTGTATAATGATTATGATATGCCAGAGATCATGAGTTTAAATTCCCAGTATGGCAACTGTGAAGTTGAATTCAATAAATGTATTGATTGTGGACTAAAAAATGGCCATGAAAGCTGTTGACTTGTTGGAAAAATCAACAGTTTGATAATTCTGTTATGTTACAGTTAATTTAAACTTATACAGAACCATAGTTATACCATATTTTAAATACAGGGCTGGCCTCCATATAGGATATGGAAGCACTGGCAAAGGTACATTAGAAGATTTACAAGGATAATACCAAAAATGAAAGGTTATGCCAACAGCAAACATTTACAGTTTGGGCTCTTAAGAAAAATGAAGGCAGGTTGTGATCTGATGGACAGCATTAATATTATGAAATGGTTTGATAAGGTAGATGTAGAAAAGACGTTTCCACTAGTGGGAGAGACCAAAGCTAGGGCCCATAAATACAAGATTGCCAAGAATTAATCCAATAGTGAATTCAGGAGAAATGTCAGAGCGTGATTAGAATGGGGCACCTTCTATCACAAGTAGTAGTTGAGGCACACTTTATAAAATCATTTGAAGGGTAGCTAAATAAATATCTGAGGGAAAAACAAATAAAAAGTGATGATATGAAGGTTAGCCAAGGAAGGGTGTCAGGAGGCTTATATAGAGCATGAACACTGGCATAGACCTGGTAGGATGAATTTCCCTGCTGTGCATTCTATTTAAATTTTATTTTAATTTATGTAACTGGCTTCTTAATATCCTTCATCCTCTTTGATGTGCTATAACGTCAGTTATAAATCAATCACTATAGAAATGAATAATAATACAAGTATAAGAAAAACCTATTGGCAATGATCCTAGCATTGTATTCAGAAAATATTTGAACAATCTCAGTCCTGCGAGATGCATCTGGGAGCTAGAGCCCAAGTTTGAAAAGCTGCCTACAGATTACTACAGTCACAGACTGACATACTAGTACTCAGAGCGATATTGACCAACTCAAACTCCTCAATCATCATCCTATGGTATGTTCTGTCTAACTAGCAGGATAGACTCACCAAAGTTGGGGGCATCATGGTATAGAGTCATTGACTCTGGACTTCCTGACCTTTTTCAACTTCAGGCCAAATAAGGCCAAGGAAACCTCTTGATGATTACTTCCTTCTATCCCCTATTCCGTGCAACTAATGAACAACTTGCGAAGGAAACACTGATGGGAACAGGGACACCAAGTATAGAGTTAGTGGGGGCTTCAAAGTCCACCAGCAAGAGTGGCTTGGCAGTACCAGCAACATGCTCCAGTAACCAATTGACTGCCTGAAGTGCCTGTCATAAACACATCTATCTATAATTCCATTGGAAGGAGTGGTCACCACACAGTATTTGTGAAGTAAAGCAATGTGGAGTTGATGATCAATTTTATAATCTATGTCTGCCTTTGTCAAGAAGAGACAAGTTAGACAGAAATTACCATGGGATGATGATTGAGGAGTTTGAGTTGGTCAATATCGCTCTGAGTACAAGTATGTCAAGGTATGGAAAATGGATTACATTTTCCAGGACCTCACCTTTGGTCTTAATTGATAGGGTAAGGTGTTTTGCAATGGGAGCTGGTTGAAAGAGGGCCTTAGTTTTCTGGACTTGCTGGTTGCAGGAGACTTGTAGGAGGACAGTTGAAGTGCTTTAGGGGTGTTCTCAAAGCATCTCTGCAGAGGTCAAACACATCTGTTAACTCATGAGAGATCCTGGCTTGTGTCTGGGCAAAATGCAGAAGGCTCATTCAGGAATGTGCAGAGGTGAAGTTAAGGTGTTGGAGGGACTGCACAAATCTCCAATCAACCCATCTACCCAAACCTTCAAGCACCACCTGCCCCACATGTGGCAGAGTCTGCAAATCACGTGTGGGACTTATCAGTCATCTCAGAACCCATTGAATTAGAGTGAAAGCAAGTCATCCTCGATTCCAAAAGACTGCCAAAGAAGGGGAAGACTTGTGAAATAAAGGGGTTCCCATTTCCATTGTCTGCCACAGCTTCAGGGGATGATTGATGGAGAATCTGGAGAAACAGTGTAAAAAGCTGTTAACTCAGAGAGAAAAGGCAGAAATTCCACGTGAAAGTGAGGTCTCCCCAGTGAGGGCACCTTCATTCTGTAATTTAGCATTCAGGTACATGGATTAACAAAAGTGAAACCCATTGAAGTCTCCAAAACAATCTCCTAACCTAGAGGACCCCAGAATTGTGAATATTTTCTTTTAAATTTGGTCCTTTTATAAAGGAATACCAAGAGGGGAATTTATGGTCAGGTCCTGACAACCAAATTCCCATTGGATCATGCAGCACTGTGTCTTTCTCTTCTACTGTAGCCCTCTCTACACACCACTCCTCACCCCTCCACCCAGTAAGCAGGCACCCAAAGTGGATCCAAATGGGAATGGGTGTCTACCAAGATTATTTTAGTTTTCTGATCATGGGTGCTCCAAAAAATTGAGGAATAGACGGCAGCTGCACAGCAGGATTCCTAACCTGTCACAGCAGTGGTACAAGTCCAAGGATTCTTGGACCTATCTTTGTTTTCCTATTCCATTTCTGAAAATGTTCTCAAGTCCGTGTGCATCAAACTAATGCTTGGCTCAGGTTATGATGACAATATGATGATAATTATAATGCTGAATGCTGTGGTGAATCTTGTCAATGAGATGGCCTAGACTGATACTTCCAAAGCTGCAAAAGGAAGAAAAGGGCACATGATGAATACATATATGCTAATTAGGAATGTTATTGCTGCATAAAGTATACATAACACATTTGCCAGTGGACTACAGTTTCTGTTTTACACTTGCTGCAATACATCTGAACAGCTAAGATATGCAGTTGTGAATAAACCAACAGATCTGTCCTACAGTTTAAATTTGCCACATGTTATGTTCAGCTGTTCATCCTATACCCTCCATTTCCTTTTTGAAGAGGTGAGAGGACATAACCTGCTCCTTTCAGCCACGCATTTGTTCTAAATGCTTTTGGTTAAAGACACCTTCTACAATAGGAAAAATAATATGCAATGCATTGGTCAATAACTTATACTACTGTGTATTTGTAGCAGATTTAGTTTTATGGCCTTATCGATAACATACCTGAATACAGTGTATCTTTCTTGCAGAATCGCTCTAGTGGACTGAGTCCGTTGGAATTGTCAGCTATATGTGTGAATAATGATAGTCAGTAGTCAATCCTTCTCACTACCTTCTTTCTCCATTTGTCTTTTGGACTGCTCTACTTTTTCTTAATGATGATCATTAATTGTCTTAGTTTTGCAATCCCTGCAATGTGTTGGACCGATCAGGTTAGTGTAACCTTTTCTTGGTTGGTAACATCCTTGCTTTTAAATCAAAAAGCTATGGATTTGAACGCCACACTGGGATTGAGCTCATTATTAAGACTGACATTGCAGGAAATGTGGCATAATGTTCATAAACTGAGTATGTAGTTAGAAATGTGTTGGTTAATCAAAGACAGCAAACAGAGATTTTTAAAATTAATATTCTGTTTGAAAAAATAAGAAGAATTTTATAAAGAAGCAATTGATTAATTGATAATGGGAATGCAGTCGATATCTAACCTCCGTAAGTCCTCCTGAAGTATTTTACAAACTTTCGCACTGTTTCTCACCTACTTCCATTTTGTTGTCATCAAGTTTGATGTGGTGTACAGGGGATTTCAGGGGGTGTTCAAAAATGACAATGTTTAAAACATTAATATGATTTTAAAGGAAGTGTAGCAACATGGATAAGAACTTGGATGATGGACAGGAAACAGAATTATGATAAATGGATGTTGTTTTGATTGGGCAGGGTTGGAAGTTGTGTAACCCAAGGTTCAGTGCATGGTTCTGCTTTGTTGTTGGTGGATGTAAATAATTTGGACTTTTTGCATCAGGCATAAAATCTCAACATTTGCTGACAACATGAAGTGAGGCATGGCACACGGTAAAGAAATTGTAAAAGACTTCAGGAAAACTTAGACAGGTTCGTGGGATGGGCAATGTTTTGGTTTTATGAACTGTAAAGAATCTTAGATCAGCAATTCCAGTTACAAACATTCTCTTCCAGTAACAGCTGCCCTGCTACTTGCTAGGAGCTTGGCCATATATTAAAGGAGTCTTATTTTTCCAGAAACGACACCAACTTCTCCAAAAGAAGGTGTCAATGTGAGAGTTGGTTTTTACGGGCTGCTGTGTTTCCTGCCCTCCCCCAAATAAAAGTTGGTCAGGAGCCCATCCACAAAAAAAAGCCGGCTGCCCCATAGCAGGGAGAGTCCTGCCTTAGAGGGCTGCTGGCCACCAGGTTCAAGAGGTGGACACTGCTGGGACTAGAGGCATTGCACAAAGAAGACGTGGTGATGAAGACCAGACTGAATTTAAGTCTGGGGTATTATCGGGGGGCCTGGTTGGCACACCCCAGCAAGGTGGGTGAGCAGTGGGGCAGGCTGTGTTTAAGAAGTTAAAGGGGTTTAAAGAGCATGGTATGACACCGTGCAGGAAAATGCTTTGGATGGGCACAGTTGAAACCAAAAGGTGGTCCCCGCCCCCTTTGCCCAACACCAGCCAACCAGTAAAAGCTGCTGGGGAACCTGTTTGGCATGGGCCTCCTCCTGCTGCGGGTAAAATTACAGCGGGGATGGGCAAGGCATTTAAGTGGCTATTTATAGGCCACATAAAGGCCTCCATAGGCCCAAGGGTGAGCAGGCCACCTGATGCCTCTACCACCACCCCGGGAAATGGGAGAGAGGTTGGGGGCAGGCGTGTAGGTGGCCAGAAGGCCTTGCACTGCATTTCATGAGACCATCCCCTTCAAACATGTCAGCGGGGGAGCATAAAGTCCAACCCTAGTTAGATACTATTTTTCAGAACTTTAGCCTATTCTCTTTCCTCACTCTCCATGCCTCCTGCTCCACACCCATTCTTTTTTTTGATCAAGAGATATTTAAAGAAACAATAAAATGCTCAGCATAAAGATTAGAAAAATTAGCCTCTAATTTCCACTGATGGCTATCAGAAAATTAAAGGAATCAGGTTGCATGGGCTCCCCAATGTTCCTGGTAGTTTAGAATGAGCCTTTTGAAGGGTGGAACCTTCCTCTCCATTTCATAATAACCTGGACATTCGTGGGTGACCCTAGGAGCAGATCTAGGATTAGGGATTACTTATGCAGTAATTTCCACTTCCACATAGTTGTGACACAGCTGTAAGGACTGTAAGCCAGCATGCTAAGAGAGATGAGGTGTTCTGGCCAGCAGGTGCATGCAAATGGATCCAACAGGGTGGGGTGTCCAGACCTCAGAAGAGATTTCAACTTCCAAGAGTTGGTCTTCTCTGCATGGGCTATATCCAGGGTAAGCAGATTGCCCATCTGTTATAGAACCCGTACACCTTGCATTGCACAGCTGAATGAAGATCATGCAGGCTCTGTAATGGGCAAGTGATCTGCTCTGTTAGGTTAGTGCCCATGCAGTAATGCTGAAAATTTATCCTTAGGAATTAAAAGGGGTATAGATTTTTTAAATGTTTCACTGGCCTTGCAATATGAGAAAGGAAGATTCAATGGGATTGGTAAGGGGTGGTGGGGGGCTGGTGAGGGGCCGGGTGTTGTACTATGGCTTGAATGGATATCAGCTTGACATCACCAGAAGGGAAATGTTACCCATTATCCAGTCTTAGTTTCATTTTTGTTTTGAGGAGAACACACACTCACATCTCTGATGTCTTCAAGCTGTATAACTATGTATAACTGTTCTCATGTGCCTAGTCTTAATAAACGAACCCACACAGTGTTTACCCAGTCCCTTATGAGTGATTAGATAATGTATTATAAGAACACAACATGGTGATCAGTGGTGGTCAGAGAGGTGGCAACAAGATTAAGTACAGGTACAACCTGCTGAACAGCCTTAGATCATGTGACATGACATGAGAAGACCCTTGATGTTTTGGTCAGACTGCAACAAAGTCGCAGCATCAGAGGGTGTTGAAAACTTAGTGTGGACACTGTGAAGAAAAGCCTTGAAGATACAATGTTGAGCTAGTGCTCAAGTAAAGCGCTGGTAACCGGCAGACCCCTCATGGTGAAATTGCAGCACATAACTTGTCAGTTCCGTGAGCGGGACAGCGCGTCGAGAGGACCAACACCAGGTTAGCTCAGTCTGGAAAGGCGAATGACAATGGTGTGGGCCGGAACGAGCGAGCGAGGGAGAGTCAAACAAACACAAAGCTGTCATAAAAATTGGGCCATGGAATGTTGTGATTATAATGGATAGAGCTTTGGGTGTTGCTGAACAATAAGTTGGACAAAAAGCAAAGATGCCATTACTCGATGGTGCATTCTTGCCACAGCTTGTCTTCGTGGGTGAAGCTTTGGAAAGGTGCATGAAAGCGGCGACAGCAATCATCATCCCAGATACTATAAGAGAAAGAAAGTTAAAGGGATATTGTCAGAACGTCCACACAATTCCAGTTTGAATTGGGATGCAGCTGACCAAATTCAAAATGTTTAAGCAGCGTACAGAGCTATGGGTTCGTGATTCAGGTATGTCTGGACCACATAGGCAAGCCATAAAAAATTCATAGCAATTGGGAATGAAGACCTACACAGACTGATCACGTCAGGATTAACAGAAGAGCTAAAAACCAAAACATGTGGGACAGAAATTTTCGCTCGGCAGGCGGGTGCGCGCCCAACATACTCGAGCGTGAAGTGACGTGCGCTGACATTGTGCTGAGAGTCACATGACTAGACATGTTTTATTACATTGTTATTTTGTTTATTTTTTTAATATTTCTTCATCTCCCTGAGGAAGCCCCATGCTTCAGGGAGATTACGCAGCGCTCACTCGCGTGCATGAGTGAAGTTCGTGCTTGGCCGGCTTGCACTCCTTGCCCCTCTCACAAAGACAGCGCTCAGCACTGCCACTCACATTTCACACTGGGCAGGCCTTAAATGGCCCGCCAGTGTGAAATCGTGGTGTGATGCTGATTCCAGGCAGTGGTCGGCTTCCCAATCGCCCCACCCGCCCCCGCCGAGCCTGTCCGCCTAGGCCAAAATTCTGCCCATGGACAACATTGTAAGACAGGTATTCATCGACTAGAGTTAATATCATTTCAACAACAGCCTACAGAATCCATAGGCCACTTCATCAGCAGATGCAGGGAAAAGGGTACGTACTATGATTTTTCAAACGCAGAGCTAGTAGAAAGAATTACTGAGTTGGTGATCATATCTATTCCCATGGTACTGTTCCAGAAAGATCTGCTAGATGAGCCTAAAACATACAGCATTGAAGAGCTACTCAAGGATGGATGTAAATGTAAAGCTATCCTCGCAAGTTGACAAGTACACCTAAGTACGACCCCAATTATTGACACACTCACTAGATCACCCAAATCTAGCAAGCCATGTGGAAGGTGTGGCCTTTCTCGATACACCAATGAAATTCCCAGCTTTTTAGCAATTCTACAAGACATGTGGCAGAAAGGGCCATTGGCAGAGGCAGTGCACTAGTGCAAAGGCTGATGCAGCTACTAAGCGCTATGCACTGATCCAAACATCTGTACACAATGGGTACCTTCAAGCAATAAGAATGACCACCCAGTATCCCATCAGAAACATACATGAGATGATTGACAAGCCTGAAAATTACAATGATGTGCACAATGAGACGAAGAGTCCTGAACACATGTTTCACACTGTCAATCTTGTGGAAAACATAAATGTCATTAAACCGTCTGAAATGTTTGCCAAGGTTCATATTATCTGTCCCAACAAAGTTGTTAACCATACGTTATTGGCCAAGACTGACACAAGGGCAAGTGCCAACATACTACCCATGAGGATTCAGAAAGACATTTATCTACAGACGTGGAAGGTCATTGCAAAATATGCTGCGGTGAATCTTTCAGCTTACAACAGTTCACTAATTCCATGTGCAAGATCCATATCCTGGAGTGCAAGTACAATCAATCCTCCTGGGTGTCACAGATGTTCTACATTGTAGAAACTAAAGTCCCAGTGATTGCTGGTCTACCAGCGCATGTCAGACTTCACACTGGGACCAATCCATGGAATCAGTCAGACATCAGAAGGCAGCTCAACCTCCAAAACTACTCTTATCACCTCAGTTCATGATCTAACATCAAAATATCCAGAATGTTTCAACAAAATTGGCATTTTCAAGAGAGCTGCAACTTTACCCTTCCAGGAGAATGCAAGCCCATTAATTGGTCCACCAATGTGCAATCTCCACATACAAGACAAATTGAATTTTGAATTAGACAAAATGGAGAAAGACAGAATCATTAGGAGCTTCAAGAGCACACAGTTTAGTGCAGCTCAATCACGTGTCATAAAGAAGGACGGATCATTGAGAGTTTGCCTCGATCCACAATGTTGAAATGCAGCTTTGAAATGTTGTCTTTGAAAAATATGTACATTAGAAGAGGTAAATATGAGATTTGAAGATGAAAAATTCTTCCAAGCATGGCTACTGGTCAGTATATCTCACAGAGAAGTCCCAAGAGCTTACTACATTTCATACCCCATTTGGACAATACTGTTTTCAATGACTTCCTTTCAGGCTGTTAGCTACAATATCTTTCAAGCTCATGTGGACTGCATTACAGGCACTGTGCCAGGATGCATCTGTATTGCAGATGACATAGCTCGAGTGGGAAGAACAAAGCGAGAACATGATTATAATCTGCAATTATTGATGCAAGCGGCACAAAATAAAGGATTAATGTTCAACAATCTAAAATGTGACATAAGCATGCAGCAGATCAATTTCTTCATTCTATTTATTCCAGTGCTGGCCTATGTCCCAGTCCAAGTAAAATAGAGAATATTAAGGTCATGCCAACTCCTCAAGATAAGGATGATCTTTGAAGATGTCTAGGTCTTTTTAATTTCTTGCTTCCACACATTCTCAATTTCAATCAAAAATCTTCATTACAAAGGGAATTGCTGAGAAAGGATGTGCCTTTCCTCTGGCATGAAGGCCACCAATCCTTCTTCAAATCTCTGAGACAGTCCTTGTTAGAAGCATCCACATTGCAATTTTACAACCCTAGGGAGAAAACCACCCTGGAGAAACATGCCTCACAGAAAGGTCTGGGAGCATGCACACTACAAAAAGGCAAACCAACTGCACTTGCTTCAAAATCCATGTCTGTAACACAATCCAACTACTCCTACACTGAGTGGGAAACTTTAGCTTTAGTGTTTGGAATCATGCAATTTCATACCTATCTATTTGGCAAAAGATTTGTGTTACCGACTGACCACAAGCCACTGGAGATGATTTGATCAAAATCATTGACCAATGCACTGTCCAGATTGCAATGTCTCTTGATAAAAATTCAATGTTATGACTCTGAGGTTAGGTACAAACCAGGTAACCTGATGGTCACATTGGATACACTTAGCAGATTGTCTAATCCAGTGAAAACAGAAGATATTTCCTAAGATCTACAAGTTGGTTTCGTTGACATCAAACTGGAAGATGTTCTCCAAATTGACCTGGTGCATTTTGTGCAATACAACTGCCAACAGCTACAACAAGAAACAGAAAATGATTCTACTCTGTCAAAAACCATCAATGAAGGATGGTCTGATTCAATTCAGCATGTCCACGAACACATGAGAACATTTTGGCCTTATGGGGATGAGCTAAGTATCCCCCAGGGAGTAATTTTTAAAGGCAGGCAGGTCATCGTAGCAAAATCTTTGCAACCTGATATTCTTCACAACTTCATCACTCAACCATGGACATAAATCAGATGAGAATACTTGCCCGAGAGGCAGTCTATTGGCCGGTTATGAACAATAACATTGAAGTCATCATCAGGAAGTGTGAGGCATGTCAAGAGCATATGCCAAGTCGGCACAAAGAACCAGATGAAGTTCCTCCCCATCTTTGCTCCAAAATCACTTCTGACTTTTCACATCCATGGCACTGGCTTCATCGTCATCGTTGACTACTTTACCAAGTACCCATTAATCGACATTTGCACAACGTATCAAGCAGAACTGTCAGGCACACTCTGTTTGCTATTTTCAGTTTATCTGGTGTGCCTAGAGGGATCATTATAGATAATGGTCTGCAATTTATTGGTAAGCCACTCACTATCCTGATTTGGAAATGTATCACCGTTCTTTCGCTGCTGCTGGGTCAAAATCCTGGAACTCCCTCCTAACAGCACTGTGGGTTTATCCACACCACATGGACTGCAGCAGTTCAAGAAGGCAGCTCTCCCATTGCCTTCACAAGGGCAATTAGGGATGGGCAATAAATGTTGGCTTAGCCAGTAATGGCTACATCTCATGAATAAATAAAATAAATTTATTTGATTTGACTGCTGAGTACAAACACATCCAATTTTTGTTGCTCCAATAGCCCTAACCTGCGGTGTGGGA
Organism: Carcharodon carcharias; assembly: GCF_017639515.1. Lineage (NCBI taxonomy): Eukaryota > Metazoa > Chordata > Chondrichthyes > Lamniformes > Lamnidae > Carcharodon > Carcharodon carcharias. The sequence goes on from NC_054486.1 coordinate 51,901,822, forward strand.
ACCATGATCTTATGGAGATGACGTAAATGCTTCTGAAGGTTAGATTGAAGGTCTAAGTGTCATAATCTGAAATGGTTTAAATCTTCAGCCCTTAAAAGTTTGCAGCTTTCACTTAAGAGTAAAAAAAAAGACACCTGCTGCTGGAATGATTGGCTAACAGGCCATCTGATGTAACTTGGAAAAAATCATTAGCCATCTGTTTTTTGCAAATTCAATAGACTCCTTTGTTTAGATTTATAAAGGTTTGTTATTATAGCTGAGTCCATTATGAATGCTTGGCTGAGTTTTAAAAGTTCAAAAACCACTTATCTCCTGAAGGGTCTCGGTTCACATTTTGATTGACAGTTTGAAGAGGTTATTAAAGGATGTGGTAAGTGAAATAGATGTTTGTTTTCACAACAGATTGATCACTTCCGGGGAGTTAATTTTTTTTGAATGGGTTTTATGAATGAGAGGTTTTTTGCTTGAGTGAAAGCTCTATTCGATTGTTAGAAGTTTATTTTTTCATCTCTGTTTCAAAGACATGGTTCCTGAGAGTGGGTATGGGGGTTATTAGCTATGAAGCATACACTGGGGGCATGAAGGATATGAGGGGGCATGGAGGGCATGGGGTATAAGAGACGGCATGGGGAGGGCGTGGATATGAGGGGGCATGGAGAGGGCATGAGACATATGAGGGAGCAAGGAAGGGCAGAGGAAGCAGGGAAGGTGCAAGGGAAGCATGAGCAAGTCATAGGGTTAAGTGGGGGATAATGAGCTGTGAGGTGTGAAGGCTAAAGGATCCTAACAGCCTTTAATACAACTGGACCGAAATCTCAGAGAACCAAGGTGGGCCTACTAACCAGCCTGCCTTAGCACTCTGTGGCCACTTCCAAATTGCTTCCAGAGGAAGCGGTCTCAACTACATCCTACCCCCAGCTCCCCAGATTGAATATATGTTGGGTGAGCACGCTTTTAAAGAAGACATGTCTGCCGAATTGGCAAGTGTCCCAACTCGACCTTCCTGCTTCTCCATGAAAATCCAACTCACCATTCCTCCAAGGATTCACTGGCAGCTTTTTTAAAGCACTCAGGGTACTTGTTAAATGTACACCAAGTAAAAATGAGGGGACATATTATGAAATCCCAAGATCTTAAGATCATGAGGGCAGAAGACAAGAGGGCTGAGGGATGTAGACTCAAATAAAGCAACAAGTAAGAGGAAAGGGTAGAAGAATGGGAGTGGAGTGAAGGGAGAAGTGGTACGCTGAAGGGGAAGGGAAGTTTGCAAGAGGGAAAGAATGAGGGGAATGATGAGATGCAGCAATGAGGGGGGTGGAATAAAGGGAGTTGAACAGTGACATGGTGAGTGAGGTGAGAAGCAATGACTTCATTGGAAAGGGAATTTCTGTGGGATAAATAATGATCACATGTACTCCTGCCGATGTTTCACCTCCACCAAAAGAGAAACCTCCATGCTCTTAACTCATATTAATTCAGAAGCTTTCACATCAAGATTTGATATTTTGCAAAACCAAACAGATGCTGTTTATCCTGCAATTTTGGAGAAGATAACAACTATGCTGCATTTATTTAGTAAACAGAGATAGTGAAGTTTAGTAAGCCGAAATTATGATTTTCAACAGCTGTGATAAATGCCAATCAAATTTAAATTAAGGGATTTTGTACGTTTTGATAATATTCAGCAATGCAATGATGGATATACTTAACTGCAGTAAAATAAAATACAACATTAATTCATTGGGTAGGTGCAGTATAAGCTGTCAACTTCACTCATAGTGCATATAGGGGTGTACAACCTTTTAGCATCAGAGGCCACATTTCAATTTTGTTCCCCCTCACAGGATTGGTGAACAAATTTCAGAAAGAACAGACCTGAGAAAAGTATCTTGCTATTAATCAAAACAACAAAAAGTGTATTTTTATGAGCAAGTTTCAAATGAGAAGACTAATTTATTAACTTATTTTCTCATCACTATATTGAACATTGCTTTAGTGAGGTTTCTGGCATTGTTATAGCTTGCCCACGGCTTGCACACTTGATATAGTGATGCGGAGTGTTCCAGATAGGTGTTTGCATGTCAGGAATGTTGTTGGCCTTGATAACAATGTCCACATCCCAAGAACAAATTTAAGACTCCAGAAATGTAAAATGGGTTAAAATCCTCGACCAAAATCCTTATTCCTAAAACAACACTCTTAGATTTAATGGACAGGGACTGTTGGACAGCCTAATCTCTCATAGTATCTACCTCCCTTGACAGTCCCACATCAGAAATTGTTGGGCTGAACTGGGTTTAAAAGGCCTTGGGGTTAAACTCAATTTCTTCTCCACCTCCACTGCAGCCCAAACTGATGCAACAAGAAGACCTACACAAGAACCAGGGAACGATTTCTGCACCAACACTCTCCCTCTTTGAAACTGGCTCTTAACTGATCTGCCTGTGTTTCTAGACTTGGTTCTGAGAGCAATGCCTGCAATAAAACAAATTAAAATACTGTTGATAGGGGAGACACTGCACCATCTATTAATGACAGTCCCTTCCCCCCCACAAGCTCTAATTTGGGATCTGAGAGGCAGACCAGGTATTCCTGAGGCTGTGCTCAGACTTGCATGTTCCACACAGACAGGCAGTCTCTTTACAACAATTGACCATGGTTTCATGGTCATCATCAGACTTTTAATTCCAGATATTTATTGAATTCAAATTCCACCATTGGATATGGTAGGATTTGAACCCAGGTCCTTAGAGCATTACCCTTAATCACTGGATTATTAGTCCAGCAACAGTACCACTATGCTTTAAGGGTGGTCCGCATGGGGTGAGGTTTGTTCCAGCACAAGTTATGAAAGGTTGGTAGGTTGGATAGGATTCTGGCCATACGGGTTGTAATTGTAAATTGAACAACCCTGTTATAGCAGATCATCACAAATGTCAGGAAAGCCAAATCCATATATGGTTAATTACATTTTTTTTATTTTTGGAGTAATTTTCACTTTCAGTGCAGGAGTAAAATAATTAACAATGGATTTCACTCAATAAACCCTGCCAATTTGAAACTTTATGGGAAGGAATATTAGACAGGATGTAAAACAGACTAATCCAGGACGATCTGCTTCCTACCCTCAAAGTGAAAAATATCCACATTGCTTTAAACAGACTTTGAAATAGGTTAATTGGTAAAAACATTTTATTTTTCCATCACATTGTCTACTACCAATGTAACCAAGAATGCAGTCTTTTAATTCTTTCATCAAAATAGAACCTATCTTATGCCATTCTTGATTTTAAAATCACTACCAAACCTCTAGACACATCCAGGATTTGCCTGTTTGCACACAACTAGTGCTTGTGAACAGAGCATATGTTGAATATAACACCAGCTAGAGTCACATTCAACAGGTTCTCTGCTCACCAGCACAGCAAGGCATTTAAACAGGCAGCTCGTGGTTGCATTGGGAGCTTTTGCTATAACTTTCAAATCAAAAACTACACAAGGTAGTTCCTGTAACCTGCTTTCTGCTTTGTTAATGCTCACTTTGTGTCACATGGGACATTGAATCCATTGGGGGAAATATTGGGTCCGTATTTATGGTGCATCAAGGTACCCTAAGGTTGCAAAATATATGCTGCATAACTTTGCCATCATGAGGGAACAGCCCTTGGAGTCGCCTATCAGGAAAGAAGCTAAATAATAGGAGCACAAGGTAAAGGAGGAAGAGGAGAAAGAAAAGGAGGAAGAAAAGAAAGGGAAGCTGCTACCTGGACAGCCCTTTTCTACCTGGGTTATATGTGCAGAATTAATTCAAGTGCGGTACCAGTGACCTCGACCCCAATTCTCTATTCATTAACAGTACACTCCTTATATTTCCTCTTTCACTGACCATCACATTGTCCTCTTGACCAAAATGCAAAAATAAAAGCCAACATAAAATGCACTTTCCAAATCAAATTAATAAATTAAATTATGCCAAACTGCATCCATAAAATAAAGAAATCACTCTTGTGTATTCTCTTAGTGTCTGTCTTCCATGTATCTTTTCCTGTCCTAATGCTCCTATGCAGTTCTACCCCAATGGCTGCAGCATGGCTGGTGGAAGAATGCCAACTTTCAGCGAGGAGACTGCAGTTGGTCTTGGAAGAATTCCTCAAGCAACTTTGGCCCTCAAGGCCCGGCTTCAGTCAGCACCATCTCAGCACTGGCAGTAGCAGTCAGGACTGGCTGGATGACAAACAACACAAGGGGACTGGTAGACTGGCAATGGCAGGAAGATGACAGCTGTCATCCTGTGAGGGGGCAGTAGGTTTGTACTTCATGGAGCCAGTGCTACTCCCCCAGGGGTGGTGCCTCAGCAATCCTAGTAATCTGGTGGAGCACAGATAGCTGCACTTTGTGACACTGAAATCCCCTTTGAATATTGGTGTCCAGAACAATCAGGACATCAGTCTGAGCTTCCAGTACAGTACTCAGATTTGGGTGCCTGTTGTTTGTGCTGCAGTGGAAGCTGAGACATTGGCTATCAGATACTGCATCGTTGTTGGCTCCATATGTATGTTGGTGGAGTTGGCTGCCTGACCCGTGAAGGTAAGGTTGGGTTCCTGTCTGTGCTACTTGACCCCTTCATACTCTTGGGGTTCAATGTAGACTTTTTGGCAAGCCTAACAATGCACCAAGGATATCAGTGTTTACACTCAGCAGCCTTTTTTTCATAACCTTGCCCATCAAAATCCTCATCTGAGTCTTGTGCAGCAGAAATAATGAGTAGGATGACCTCACCCTGTGGTGAGCTGGCTCTGCGCTATCCTTGCCTCCTATCCTAGGCGCAGTGCATGTATACAGTGTGTCACACCATGTGCATATCCCACCTGTAGCCTATCTTCTAAGATGTGCTCAGTCCAATTATCTGAGCTGGTGACTTCAAGTGTGAAATCAAGGTGACAACTGTATCTTCAACACCACCATCTTGCTGCTCTTCTACCACTGCCTGCTGGGCAGGGTGCAGATCTTGAGTATCTGAAATCAAAAACACATGAGGGATTTGTTGTGGTGAGGATAGAGGAGAAGGTAAAAAGTGCAAGTTTACACCATCCACAGCTTGTAAGACTGGAGAGTTGGGATGAGGGGGAAGCGAGATGTGAGAAGGAGCATTTGGTATGAGGAAGAATGTGCAGGGCTATAGGGAGAAGGCCAGGGTGGGGAACCTTATGAGGCCTGTAAGAGCAAGAAAAATGGTGAGAATGGTGACTCAATTAGACGGGAGCTGACATTTCACTTTCCTGTCGGCGTGTTCAAATTTAGAGACTAAGCCAGCAACGTGTCTGTGGTAGGTCGGGCCTCATGTGATGGGTTCCTATTTGTAATAAAATTGCATGTCATAAATTTTCATTATTATAATGTTTTGTAATTACCCCCTACCTTTGAGATTGAGTCTGTGGCATATGAGAATCCTGGTTCATGTTCGTTTAAAGGTGATATGCAACAGCCGGCTTTGTGCAGCTGTGTCTGAGGTCAGCAGCTTTCCCAGTTTAACTCTATATCACAAAGACAGGAAGCAAGAGAATGGCAGCTTGCATGGAGGCTTGGGGCCAGCAAGGGTGTTTCAGGGGTGATGGGGGGAAGGGGTGAGTGGGCTCGGATATGGGGGAGTGGAAGAGGGTTGGTAAGGGCAACACTGTTGATGTGGTCTACATGAATTTTCGAAAGACATTTGACACAGCACCACATAACAGAATTGTGAGCAAAATTCTAGCTCATGAAATAAAAAGGAGAGTAGGCATTTGGATCAGAAATTAGCCGAGTGACTGGAAACAAAGAGTAGTGGTTAATGGGTGCTTTTCAGATTGGAAGAAAGTTTGTAGTGGAGTTCCCCAGGGGTCAGTGTTAGGACCCTTGCTCTTTCTGATATATATTAATTAATGTTCAGGGCATGATTTCAAAATATGCAGATGATACGAAGATTGGAAATGTTGTCAGCTGTGAGGAGGATAGTCTTGAACTTGAAAAGGGCATAGACATGTTGGTGGATTGAGTAGACAAATGGCAGGTGAGGTTCAATGCAGAGAAGTGTGAGTTGATTAATTTTGGCAGGAGAGTATGGAGAGACAGTATAAAATAAAGGGAGGAACTCCAAAGGAAGTACAGGAACAGAGGGACCTGAATATGTACATATTCACTGAAGATGGCAGGGCATGTTGAGAGAGCAGCTGATAAAGCATTTAGTATCTTAGGCTTTATTAATAGGGCCATTGAGAACAAGAGTAAGGTGGTCACGTTGAACTTGTATAAGACAATAGTTTGGCCTCATCTGAGGTACTGTGTCCATTTCTGGGCACCATACTTAGGGAAGAATGTGAAGGCATTGGAGAGAGTACAGAGGAGATTCTCAATAATGATTCCTGGGATAAAGAACTGTAGCTATTAGGATAGATTAGAGAGGTTGGGACTGTCTTACTTGGAGAAAAGAAGGTTGAGAGGAGACTTAGTGGGGGTATTCATGATCCTAATGGATATGGACAGGATAAATAACGAGAAACTGTTCCCACTCAAGAGAGCATCAAGAACAAGGGAGCACAGTTTCAAAGTAATTGGCAAAAGGAGTAAAAGTGACGTGAAGGATTTTTTTTTCACCCAGAGGGTGGTTGGAGTTTGGTTCCTGAGAGGGTGGTGAAGACAGGTTCAATTGAAATATTCAAAAGGAATTGGATGGCTATCTGAAAAGAAAGAATGTGCATGGTTATGGGATAAGACAGAGGAATGCGTCTAGGTAGAATGCTCTTTCAGAGAGCCAGTGCAAACTCGATGGGCTAAATGGCCTTCTTCTGCTCTGTAAAGATTCTGTGACTCTGTGATGCAAAGGAGCACAGAGGATGGGGTCAGGGGCTTAGGGAGGTGGAAGAGGAAAGTGCCTGGCATCCTGGGTGTGGTGGAGGTGTGGTGACGGGGACAGTCAATTAAGATAAGAAAATAAGGGCCCTGAATGTTGGGAACAATACTGTCCACATGTGGGTCCATCTCAGGGTGTTGGCTGGCAGAGCCCTTATTGGGTTTTGAGTTCATCTACAACATTCGACTCCCCACTGAGAGTGATCTTGGACAACATCCTTCACAATGCATAGAAGGGAAGGCCAGCTGAGCCTGCAAGTTCAGCCTTGTCCCACAGAGTGGTGGGTACAACACTGGACACTAACATGAGCATTAAATAAAGAGTGAATGCAAAAACACAACATTGTTTCTTCCACACTAAAGAAATGTGCCTAACCCTCTGTAACCATCAATGCGTGACAACCATGAGGTGTGTCAGTTACATTTAGCTTTCTGACTAAGCTAGTCTCAACAAATAATGATGATGCACAAATGAATAAAGTGAAACCAATATAATGTGAAATATTTAAAAGTGAAATTTAAATTTGAAAAACACCCATGTCACTTTTGTGCTCTCGATAAGTCTTGCCTTAATGGCAGTGTTGTTGGGCAGGACCATTGTGGCTGTGATCCAGAGCCTCCCTGCTTATCCAGGAAGCTCTCTTATGGCCCACCTGTGCCTATTGCGTTATCTGCTTACAGCGGCTTTCATCACTGAAAAGCATCCCCCAATGTATAGTCACACGTGTCTTCCCTGCATGCTTCAGGCACTTTAAATTTTAATTGGGAACTGGCAAAAAGCAAGAGAGCAGATGTGGCGCCCACTTCCAGTTCCGCTGTTGGGACTGGCGCACCACGGTTAAAATAGCACTAGGGGACTTGCTCCTTCAGAGAGCCAGCACAGACACAATGGACCAAAAGGCCTCCTTCTATGCTGTAACTATTCTATGATTCTAGAATACTGTCACCTTCAGTGGCATCAGGTCCATCACACAGCCACAGCAATGGGCCTCCTGTAGTCACACTGTCTCCTCCATGGGGTTTAGAACTTGCATCTGCATCTCTCCCCCTCCAGTGAGTTCCTGCTGAATCTGGTTGAATACCCCCAGCCCTGCAAGACGAGGGATTTGGCAGTGTGTGAAATGCAATATAATTGGTTGATGTGACTTTCAAGGTTGAATAGCTGCCAGTTTAGGCAAGCTGTGAGATGTGAGTTGAGGCTTGCAACAGTGCTTAGTGTGCAAGGGTCAGGTAAATCATAGAAATGTCATGTGTAAGTTCTGATAGAGTTTATTGTTAACTGAGTAATGAGTTTGTGGTGAATTGAGCAGTTCTGAGATTAGTGGTGCAGTTGGTAGAATGTGGCATTTAAAGATGCATTCATATTTCAGGAAGGATATACTTGCATTGGAGGTGTTACAGCAAAGGTTTACTAGATTGGGTCCTTGGGTGAGAAGGATGACCAAGAGGGTTAGGCCTAAACTTTTTTGAGTTTAGAATGAGAAGTGATCTGATTGAAACATACAGCATTCTGAAGGGGCTTGACAGCGTGGACACTGAGAGTTTGTTTCCCTGTCTGGGGGATCTAAAATATTGAGACACAATCATAATAAGGGATTGATCATTTAGGACTAAGATGAGGAGAAACTTCTTCACTCAAAGGGTTGTGAATCTTTGGAATTCTCAACCCCAGAGAGTTGTGAATTCTCCGTGTTGAGTATATTTAAAACTGAGATAGAAAAAATTTTGGTCACTCAGGAAATTAAAGGATATGAGGAGTGGACAGGAAAGTGGAGTTGTGGCTGAGGATCAGCTATGATTGTGTTAAATGGTGGAGCAGGCTTGAGGGGCCTTGTGGCCTCCTCCAGTTCTTATGCTCTTATGTTCTAATGTTCACTGACCTTGACACTTGTGTGAGACAATTAAACTTCTCTTAGCACTGGGGCTAAGAGATCTTTGGGGTGAAACTCATGGGGTGGAATTTTATGGCCCCTCCCGCCGGCAGAATTTGAAATTCCCACCGAAGTCAATGGAATTTTGAACCGCTTGCCGCATTTTATGTCTCCACCCCCACCGCGACAGGGTCATAAAATTCCGTGCAGGGCATTGAGCTCTGCAACTATCCATTCCTAATTCCTTCTAATCATGTTTCTGGAGAGTATCTTGCCTCTTGAGGATACAGAGGATCTCTCCTTTCCATCTCCTCCACCAAGACCTCCAAAAATTGGGTGTCAGGAAGATATAATAATTTTCATAATGTTATTGGAATTTATTGTCGAGTACTAGTGGGGGCCTGTGTCTATGTCTGTGTGCGTGTGTGTGTGTGTGTGTGTGTGCCTTAATTGAATTAAAGCAACTGGTCTGAACAGAAGATCAGCTAGATTTGAAATGTTAAGTGGCACGATACCACTCACCATTAAGTAGTAGATGTTTCTATCTAACGTTATTGAACGCTCTACTGATGCATGTAGCCAATGAGCAGAAATAAAAGCAGAAAAGGTTATAAACATTCATCAGGTCTGGCAGCATCTGTGGAGAGATGAACAGAGTTAATTGTCTGAATTTTTAGTCAGGCCTCGGGAACCGGAAATGGGGGCTTCAGACATGCCTATCAGGGTTTTAAAAGCTTCAATCAATTAAAGGCCAATCAGAGATCTCCCGATGCTGAAGGGACAACAGGAGGTCTAGCAGCACTCAGAGATCAACAGTCCCACAGATCAAAGACGAGAATGGCCGATCTGAGCGTGGAGGCAGTGAGGGACAAGGGCAGGTAGGTAACTTTGTTTTTTAAAAAGCCACATCTGCCTGGCAATCATCCTGGAGGGGCAAACCCTTCAGGGGGCAAAGGTCTCAAATGTGGCCATGCGGCCAATTCAGTTGCAAAAGAGGGTGTCTTCTACTTGATCCACCATGCCCCTCCCCACTTACTTCCCACCCTCAGCCTATTCAGTTCAATATGGGCAGCCCCCATTGCTGACTGAAAATCCCAATCAGAATGAGAACAGGGCCTTAATAGGCCCTTTAATTAACGGTAATTAATCTAAAATGACTATCCACCGCTTTCCAGGGAGCAGTCAGTCTGACTCTGAGCCCCGCTTTTTCAAAATGGTTCGTGGTCAGGAACCAGCATTTCATCAACCAGTATGGAGGCCACCTGCCCACTTGATTTTGATGTGGACAGTGACCAGTATTAAAAATCCAGTCCAACATTTCACAATGTTAATCCTCTTTCTTTCGCCAAAGATTCTCCTAGACATGCTGTAGATTTCCAGCATTTTCTCTTTTTCTTTCTGATGCTCAGCAGCTGCAGTATTTTGCTTTTGTACCACTCAGTGAACAGTGCTTCATGTTGAAATCATTATAAAGAGCAGGCAGTGTGAGATTGGTGTGCTGCCAGGATGACACTGAAAGGGAATGGGTTAATCATGCATCATGATCCCCAAGCCCATTTTCAGGAACCATACAATTTAACCACCAATGATTTCAGTCAAACTGAAAGAATAAATATTTGCAAAAAACAATTCCAGTGCATGATGGTAGTACACTGCAGTAAAATTGACAAAATGAGAACTTAGTGCAATTTTTAAAATCAAGATAATCACTGTTACTTTTGACTTCCATAAGTACAAAGACAAGAACACTCTTGTAAAAGCAGATAATGCATTTATTCCAGGGAATATCTTCCTTAACTGAGAGAAATCTTTGCAATCAGTTTTGAAGAAAATAAAATAAAACAATAATCAAACAACTCCCAGAAAGCTCCCCTGAGGAAAACATTTTTTAAAAGCTGGATGTTAGCAGCTTACTTATACATGAAGCATTTTTGTGAATGTTTAGTGTTTGCCCCCTAATCACTGGCACAGTTAAGATATGCAACCATAATTGTACACACTAATTAATATGGTCACCTCCCTCAATAAGAGCATCACCCAAGCATTCTGTGGACTTCTACCTTTCCATTCTAGTCTCTTCAATATACACATCGTTTTTAGATGCTGCATCTCCATTGCTTTATCAGCAGACTTTCCTGTTTCAGACCGTAAGAATAATACATAGTGACATAATGATCAGTTTAAGCTGCAGCACGCTGCATATGACATCCTAATGAAAAAGACTTTCACAGGCGACTGTCCAATAACTACAGAGAATACACTTGGCTCGTCAGTTGTGCGCATGCAGCACACAATGCACTTTTTCACTTGCATCTTTTGAAGTTTTTAGTTTGTTTTTGACATACTGTATTATGTAGCATCCTTCATTACTCCCCTTAATCTTGCAATTCCAGCAGGTTATTGGATAAATTCAAGCTAGCTATATTGTGGTAAAGCCACTGAGGCAGATGTGCTAACTGCTATACACTGAATGGGCATGAGGTAATCATGCAACAAAATCACTGCTCCTGTTTTCAGGCACTATCCAATCCAACACAGTATGAATTTGGTCATTCCTAAAGGATATTCTGTTTTTGTGTCTCTGCAATTGTTGCCTTCCTTTCTTTGGTGGATTTTCTTTCTTTCTTACACTGTGAGGTCCTGCTGGAGTCTGTCCAATACTAAGTTAAACAATAACATGACCCAGGAATCTCAGCAAACCAGAAATCACAGATATTAAGTAATGTCTTAACATTGTTCCAATATTTCTTATACATTGATTCTAAAAATCAGTGACCAAAAATCGTCTGGTTTGGGATCATTTAGCTCTGCTTCTACCATGCTGCATTTGCAGTTTATCAGGCATGTTGTCCTATCTAGTTGATTAACCAATATTTGTTATTTCATTTTGAGGCATGCCTGGTGCTGTTCTGCATGTTCTTCTACGCTCCTCAATGAACCCGGTTTTGTCACATGAATTATTGATGGAAGAAAGAGATATGTTGGGTCATGAGGTTATAGAGTATAATGTCCTCAGCATGAAGACACAACTTGGTCTCCATGAGAACTGTGTGGTGGTCACTCCAACAATTACCATCATGGACAGATGCATTTGCGATAGGTAGATTTGAGGGAATTAGGTCCAATAGGCTAGCCCTTTGTGTTGGTTCACATGCAACCTACCACAAGACCAGTTTGGCAGCTATGTCCTTCAAGACTTGGCCAGCTGAAGTCACTGAATGGACATTGAAGTCCCCCTCCCCCTGTCACCCCAGAGTACATTCTGTGGCCTTGCTACCCTCAGTGTTTCCTCCAAGTGATGTTCAACATGGAGAATTCCTGATTCATCAACAGAGAGAGAAGTTCAATAGAAAGGGAAATCGTCCAGGGTGTATCATGAGCAATCAACCCAAAAACAGCCAGATTTCTGCCCCTGCTGAAGTTGGAAGTTACCCTAAATGTAATGTTTATTGTGAAAGGGAGAGGGGGTACTGATCAAGCTTAGTAGGTTGCGTTGTATATAAGGTTGTTTCAAAATGAAAATTTTCAGCATTTGCTTTGTACTCAGTAGATTGTTATCAAATACTGCATGTTGATGTATTAAAATGGAGGTTTGTGTAAGCAAATTCCAAAAATTGGATTTATACAAAATTCAAAAGAAAATTAGAACTGGGTTTGGACACGATGAAATGAGACATAAACAAATAATTTGCACTTGCATTTAGTTTGTTCCAGATGGAAGAACAAGTAATTAGAGAATGATATTTTTTCATCATGTGAAATGAAACATAACACAGCAGAGCCAGTTACAGTGAACATTGTCCCCTAAATATCTCTGCATCACATTACAGTCTGACATACACTTACCTATTATTTAAATTGACAGACTAATCTCCTCAACTAGCATAGTGCACACATTTGTGAATACATGTGATTTCTCCCCTCATGTTTCTAATCCAATCACCACTGTAAATCCTACTGATACGGATGATCTGAGAATGTAAATTTTGTTGCAAGAATTCCTTTATTCTTTGTTTTTGGTTGCATCACTTGTTGGATGAATTAAAAATAAGTACACAGTCAAAAAATGCTTGAATAATTTTCCATCAATACAAGAAAATAAAAATCTGAGGGTTTAAACATCAAAAGCTACCAGTTTGAAACCAAATACAAACATGCTTTCAATGTCAAAGATCTGTATTCTATCATTTGAAGCCATTTTAATTGCAATAGTGACCTTTTCACAAATGCAGGTCCACAATTTGATGATGCTACACACCCTTCAATGTAAGAAAAATGCAAAAAAAGTCTGTGTCATTAGTTGAGTAAAACCTTTCACACCACTTACAGATTTGGAAATGATTACTAATTTGCTGATATTGTTTTTGCTCATATGGAGGGTGATTTTGTGTGTGAGCAGTAAATGGGTGGACAGTAGCTAGGGTGACAACAATGGTTGTCTGTAGGAGTTGGAGTTGGTGGGGTGGTGATGGGGGGATGGGTTGTTTGTGGATGGTGGAGGTCTCGGGTCCTGTACATTCCAAATGAACATGCTTGTGGTGAGCTATTAATGTGAAACATGCTCCCCATAGACAACTCATTGATCTGGGAAATCATTTCTCAAGGGCTTCAACAGCAATTTAAAGGACAAATGCATTTCTTTGTGCAGCACAAAGAGAAGCTGCAGTGTGGAGCAACAGTCAACATACATTTGGAACCTACAACAGCAACTGCAAATAATTCCAACTCCTTTAAAAGAAATAAATAAACTACCACATTAAAAATATTTCTAAAAGCAGCTTTACCAGTGAGCTGTGGAGGGTCTCTTTAATTATTACTCCAAGTGGCCACTTTCTGTTTTGCCTTTGATCTTGCTGCCATTCCTTATATAATTTAAAGCCTATTATTTAGGAAATCATGCATTAACAAGGAACAGTATAATTATTAACCTCCGTATTGCTTGCAGATCGTGGGTAGATTCTGTCTTCCTAGAGCCATCAGTTTTATTTTTTACATTAATTATTCTCTTGGGTAACATGCTACCTATCACTCACATAGGTGGGTGTGGTGTCCCCTATGATCCAAAGTTTACCCATTTTTGCCCAATTTCAGGTTAAGCAATAGCATGACCTAGGGACCATAGTGTGCTGCCATGTGTGGACTGTTCTTTCGGTGGACCAAAATAGTGCCTTTCAAGGCACAGCTTCAGACCAACGGCTGTTTTATTTACATGAAATACATGAATGAAGAGTAGAACATTTCCATGGTGATTGCATATATATGCTACCCTCCACAGGTTACAAATACAATCTTTAATGACAACTTCTTCTTTTAAAGGTAATTTGATTCAGAATCTGTAAAATAAATATAGCCAATCTTGATGCTGGCTGTTAAAGTCCAAGAATAGTCTGGGCGGGATTTTCCATGCCCAACGGTGGCGGGCATGATAGGTGGTGGGCACGGACAATATTGTGCCATCTGGTTCATGATGGTGGGAAGGCATGATCATCTGCTCAGTCCGCCAACGGCGGGCTGCATTTCCCGCCAACCATCGTCATGGACTCATTGTAATACATCAGCATCTCATTAAAAGGCCATGCTGCCAGGCTCTGGACCCCAGCCGGATCATCCGTTCACATCGGTGTGAAAGCACATCGATGTGCTTCACAACAGCACACAGGGACATGCACTTGGCGGCCTTCACTTTGGGGGAACTAAGGTGAGCGTTCAGCATCATTTCCCACAGCTCGCCAGGGTCGCCCGTTGCTCTGCAGGCATCAGCAATACCAGGGGGCTGGAATGAAGTGCCGCCCGGGCCTGGAGTTGTCTGTAGTCAGTGGGGTGGGAGTTGTGCTGGGGGGGGTGTCCGGGGGCAACTGCTTCCTGGCTCTGGAGGTGACTGTACTCGAGGCAGGGGGAAGGGTGGTGTCCAGGGGCAACTGCTGCCCTGGCGTTGGATCCTGTGCACAAACAATTGAGGTGGGGGCAAGGTAGGCGAGAGAAGTGGCCATGCAGTAGGGACACCTGTTTTAACTGACCATCGCTCTGCAGTTCAGGCAGCCACAGTGATATGATTAGCAGGCTCCTAGCCTGCCCGCCCACACAAGCAATGCGGAGGCACCAAACTGCCACCAAGCCCTCCAGACCTTATACCCCACCACTCCTGCATAGAGTGCGAGTCTGCGACCACTTTACTGGAAAGTGCAGCAGTTGGACTGCACAAGGTGCACAATCTCCTCACCAATACTGGCCATGTAGCAGTCACTGCTGGAGGCGCTCACAGCCCCTTGCAACCTCAGCATTCCGGTTTGGATTAGTGCCCCCCATGTTGCAGCTTGATGGGGTAGTCATGCAGCGCACTCATCTCTGGCCAACTGAGGTGCGGCCAGCACTTCCCAGGAAGCATTAAGGGACAGCCACACAGGGCCAGGAAAGGATGCTAAGTACACCCATGATAACCACGTCTCTCTCTCTCTCTTTCATGCTGCAGGAGGACAACGTCAGAATCATGGATCCTGGTGACCTAGCTGTATGCCTGATGGCCTACAGAGAGCAAAGAAGACGGAGGAGAGAGCGACTGAGGCTCCTGGCCATGCAAAGGCAGGAGCAGAAACCTCAGGAAGAAGGGGCTGCTGGGGCTCCCGCACATGGTGCCCAGGAGCAACAACGAGCCGTGGCTGGTCGGCGCCTAGCGACACCCAGGGTCTATAGATGCCGCCTGCCATTCCTGCAGATGATTGAGAACCAGTGTCGCCAACAACTGTGCATGTCTAGGGACCTGGTGGCTCACATCTGCCACTTACTGCAGGACTTGGCGCCAAGGGACATGGAGGACATCACTGCCAGTGGATGTGAAAGTGACCATGGTGTTCAATTTCTATGTCAGTTGCTCCTTTCAGGGCTCCACAGTTGACCTCTGTGGGATCCCAAAAACCGCCACCCACAAATGCATTCATAATGTCACAGATGCCATCTTCTCAAGGGCACACGACTTTATGCATTTCGCCCGGGACCAGAACATCCAGGATGCAAGGGCCCTTGGATTCACCTTGATCCCGGGATTCCCATAGGTGCAAGGTGCAGTCGGCTGCACACATGTGGCGCTCAGGTCTCCGTCGCTACACACGGTGGACTTCATCAAACACAGAGGCTTCCACTCACTGAACGTGCAGCTGCTATGAGCCCACCAGAAATGCACCCTGCAGGTATGTGCATGGTTTCCAGTAAGTGTGCACAGCGCCTACATCCTGAGTCACTCGCAGATCCCTGCTGTGTTCCAGGGTCCACAGAGGCTTCAGGGCTGGCTCTTCAGGGACAAGGGCTACCTGCAGAGGCCGTGACTGGTGACACCCACATGGCGGCCTCAGACTGCAGCAGAGCAACGGTATAATGAAGCTCATGCTGCAGCTCACAACTTAGTGGAGCAGACCATCGGGAAGCTGAAGATGTAGCTTCGGTGCCTGGGCCGGTCTTGTGGAGCCCTGCAATACAATCCGCAGAGGGTTTCACACATCATCATCGTCTGCTGCACCCTATATAACCTGGCACTGCAATGGAGTGAGGAGCTGGTTGAGGAGGAGATGGAGGAGCTGGAGGTCTCCTCAGGCGAAGAGGGCAGCAGCGGGGATGAGGGTGAGGAGGTACTCAGCAGTGATGACGACGGGTCTGAGGCTCTTGCACTGGCTAGAGGAGGCAGGCGCACTCATAGCTGCCAGATTTGTGGAGGATGATGACAACATGCAGTGAAATGTGCCCTTGGATCCTCACATCACAGTGATCGTTTGACTCCAGTCTGGCTTA
This sequence comes from Carcharodon carcharias, assembly GCF_017639515.1. Classification (NCBI taxonomy): domain Eukaryota; kingdom Metazoa; phylum Chordata; class Chondrichthyes; order Lamniformes; family Lamnidae; genus Carcharodon; species Carcharodon carcharias. Next base: position 51,918,357 of record NC_054486.1, read on the forward strand.
TGGCAGCGCCAATATCCTCTGTGAGAATGCCCCTGTCATGGAGATGCAGTGGAGGTCCTAATAGTTGCTCAGTTGCAGGAGGATGATGACAACATGCAGTGAGGACACTCCATGAATTTTCACATGGCCTCTGTGAATGTCTGACTCCTGTCTGGCTGAGGGTAGCTCGCTTGTGCTCCATGATCAGGGCCATCTCAGAGACCCAGCCATGAAACTTTAGATGCATCTGATGCTGTGTCCACCTTCACCGCCTGAGCCCTTCAGGAACTGGTGCACAGCATCACTGGTCACAGACATTGGTGCAACAGGGGCCAGTCCCACCTTAAATGTCTGTAAGCACACAGAGAGAATGTGAGAACTCTCTGTCACCTGCCCACTACATTCTGGCAGCAATGACCAGCACTGCTGAGGTGCAGGCATCAGTAATGTTTCCAGGGAGTGTGAGGCTGGACCATCACTGTGGTCTGAAGGCTGACAAAGCACAGGGAAGAGGCCCTGGACTGAGACACCTGCCTTTTACCTTGTGCAGAAAGGTTTCACATCTGAGTGACAAGAACACTGCTTATCAGAACAAGGAGCCATAGGTAGGGAGATATTCTTGGGAGTTTGTTGACAGTGGTGAACATTATGTACAAGTGGCCAACACCTATGCCCAGGCTGTGCAACTACATTTCCTTAACTTTCCTAATCCTGCCGCTATGTCTTGGTGCTCCCTGGACATCCACAGCAGAGGTGGAGGCAGCCTGCTGACTGTGACCAAAGTCTGTGATGACTTTGGTGGACGTCCTCAGGAGGGCTGAGACTTGAAGGGCCCGGCCTGCTTTTGGGGCCCTGATGTGTGGCTGTGGCGCCCTGTGAAGCTGGAGCTGTGGAGGTCACAGGAAGATGGGATTCCGATGGGCCGGTCACTGTCACTCCTTGAGTCACCTGGGTGAATGACCCTGGGGTGTACACATGCTGATCCTCCTCCTATGCGTGTCCGAGGACCCCTGGCTGAATCCATGAGGGGAAGGGGTAGCTGGAGTGAGATAGAGCTGCCTGGCACCCGTCTCATGTACACAATGTTGGAGGCCAAATATGGCATCAGCAATGGGGTTAAGCCCGTGCAGCAGTGCAGGAATGACATCCTGGACCAAGGGTCTCCATGGCGGCTGCCATCCTGCTAATGTTGACCTCGGTGCATTGCAATGCTGGCACTATCATCTCAGCCTGAAGATGGATGGACTCCTCCATCGTGCCTTGCAATCTGAGGAGTGCAGTGGACATCCCTTCCTGATGTTCCCGAGCTTGCCTTTGCAGCTCCAGCAACTGTGCCATGACCGAGTCATGTGACTCAGACTCAACAGGTTCCTGGCCTCAGCAGCCCTCCAAATGTCGGGGACCTGGGAAGACCCAGCCAATGCCTGCTGTGGATCAGACTGTGCACTGCTTTCACCAGTATGTGATCCCGTGCCTATTCTAGAGCTAGGTCCCATCGAGTTGTGTATCTCTGCAATGTTGGATGGTGTGGGTGAGCATTGTGATGGAACTTGTAGTGGGGTGCATTCCAGTTCCCCTTCGGATGTCCCTTCCAAACTGGCTTGGAGGCCCAGGGTCATGGACTCCATCGGCTCTTGGAGTGATGTGCCTGCAGAAGCAAGGGGAGATAATTAGCACATGGCAGTTGCCTGTGGCACTTAACACATCATTCACGTCTTGGTTGTCTGATGAATGTTGCACTGCTGGATACTCACTTAGTAGAGCAGCGCCAACCTCACCATCAGCACAGGACCAGTCCCGATCATTGCTAGCCAGCTGGATGGCTCTGTTCTCAAATTTCTTAAGGACCTTGAACTCCAGCATTTCTCCACTGGTCTGCAACCTTTCCCTCCTGCTGTGAGCCAGTTTTTCCTGCATGGATAGAGATGGGGAGAGTGTATCAGGATGCCCGCTGGGCCAGACGATACATGTGCCTGGCCTGTGTGGGCGGTGAGCGGTCCCATGGTTGGGATGAGGACAATGAAGGTCTGTGTGAGAGAGTTAATGGTGATGTCCCTTGCACTGGCAATGAATGAGGGCCCTGTGGATGTGTGATGGGTTTGTGAGTGTGTGAGTTAAGAGTGATGAAAAGAGTAACCTACCCTGGTGGAATGGGGATCATTCATCCTTTTGCGGCACTGGGTGGCTGTCCTCTTCTGAAGGGCATTTGTGCTGACCACTGCTGCCTCCACCTCCCAAGCCGGGTTGGTGACATTGTTGTCCATCCTGCTGCCAAAGTGGGGCTACAGGACATCCCAGCAGGCCTCCATGGTATCCAGCTGTTTCTCGAGGAACCTGGTGATGAAGCTGGGGGCTGCAGTCTTTTTGCCTGTGCAGGTCATGTCTCCCATCCAGTAGTGGTGAGCTGGTGGCGATGAGCACTGTGCTGGCAGCTGCCATTTAAAGATGGCGGGAGGGTGAACAAGAACAGGAACCGGAAACATTGTGTTTCCTGGGAATGCATAAATAATGAAGTGGGATTGGGACAATACGGCTCAAAAATCTGCCATCACTGTCGGCCCTCTGTGTTTGGGAGCAAGAACAAGGGACCATTGTGAATTGACCCCCTCACCCAACCACCTCAAGTCTTTGAGATAGCATCTTGGCCCACCAACCTAATGGTTAAATTTACCACTGTGAGATGAGAGCAGATTGACATTGGAGCAGAAATTTCTTCAGGTTCTTTTCTTTTAATTCATTTACGTGATGTGAGTGTTGCTGGCTCAGCATGCATTCATTTCCCATCTCTAATTACCACTGCAGTCCCTGAGATGCAAGTATAGCCACAGTGCTGTTAGGGAGGGAGTTCCACAATTTTGACCCAGTGACAGTGAAGAAATGGTGATATATTTCTATTTCAGAATGGTGAGTGGCTTAGAGGGGAACTTCCAGGTGGTGGTGTTCTCAACGACCTGCTGCCCTTGTTCTTCTTGATGGTACCGGTTGTGGGTTTGGAAGGTGCTGCCTAAGGAGCCTTGGTGAGTTTCTGCAGTGCATCTTGTAGATGGTACATGCTGCTGTCACTGTGTGTCGGTGGTGGAGGGAGTGAATGTTTGTGGATGGGGTGCCAATCAAGTGGGCCGCTTTGACCTGGACGGTGTCAAGCTTTCTGAGTGTTGTTGGAGCTGCACTCATCCAGGCAAGCGGAGGGTATTCCAGCACACCCCTGACTTGGGCCTTGCAGATGGTGGACAGGCTTTGGGGAGTCAGAAGGTGAGTTACTTGCTGCAGGTTTGCTAGCCTCTGACTTGCTCTTGTAGCTATAATATTTTTATGGTTAGTCCAGTTCAGTTTATGGTCAATGGTAACCATCAGGATGTTGATGGTGGGGGACTTGGCAGTCATAATGCCATTGGATGTCAAGGGGTAATGGTTAGATTCTCTCTTGTTGGAGATGGCCATTGCATGGCACTTCAATTACACAAGTGTTACTTGGCACTTATTAGCCCAAGCCTGGATTTTGTCCAGGTCTTGCTGCATTTGGATATGCTTCAGCATCTGAGGAATTACAAATGGTACTGAACATTGTGCAATCATCCCCACTTCTGAACTTATGATGGAAGGAAGCCATTGATGTAGCAGCAGAAATGGTTGGCCTAGGACACTACCCTGAGGAACTCCTGCAGTGATGTCCTGGAACTGAGATGATTGACCTCAAATAACCAGAACCAACTTCCTTTGTGCTAGGTATGACTCTAACCAGCGCAGAGTTTCCCTCCAATTCCCAGTGACTCCAGTTTTGCTAGGGCTCCTTGATGCCACACTTGGTTAAATGCTGCCTTGATGCCAAGGGCAGTCACTCTCAGCTCACCTCTGGAGTTCAGCTCTTCTGTTCATGTTTGAACCAAGGCTGTAATGAGGTCAGGAGCTGAGTGACCTTGGCAGAACCCAAACTGAGCTTCAGTGAGCAGGTTATGGCTAAGCAAGTGCCACTTGATAGCACTGTTGATGACCCCTTACATCACTTTACTGATGATGGAGAGTAGACTGATGGGATGGTAAATGACTGGGTTGGATTCATCCTGCTTTTTGTATCCAGGACCTACCTGGGCAATTTTCCATAATGTTGTAGCTGTACTGGAACAGCTTGGCTAGAGGCGTGGCAAGTTCTGTGGCACAAGTCTTTAGTACTATTGCTGGAATATTGTCAGGGCCCATAGACTTTGCAGTATCCCGTGCCTTCAGCCGTTTCTTGATATCACATGGAGTGAATTGAATTGGCTGAGGACTCACATCTGTGATGCTGGGGTCCTCTGGAGGAGGTTGAGATGGGTCATCCACTCAACACTTCTGGCTGAAGATTGTTGCAAATGTTTCAGTTTTAACTTTTGCACTGATGTGTTGGGCTCCCCATCATTGAGAATGGGGGTATTTCTGGAGCCTCCTCCTCTAGTGGGTTGTTTAACTGACCACCATCATTCACAACTGGATGTGGTAGGACTGTAGAGCTTAGACCTGATCCATGGTTGGTTGTGGAATCGCTTAGTTCTGTCTATCACTTGCTGCTTAAGCTGTTAGGCATGCAAGTGGCCCTGTGTTGTAGCTTCACCAGGTTAACACGTCATTTTTAGGTACACCTGGTGTTGGTCCTGGCATGCCCTCCTACACTTTTCATTGGATAATTCCCCCCCACCAAATCAATGGCTCACCAGGTTTTGCAAGGAGTTGTCTTTCCATCAAATTAGATGCTTGTGATTTTATATAAACCTTTCCTCTAATTAATAGCACTTTACATCACTATTATTGGCACAGTTCAAGTTACTGCCTTATTTTTAAGGTGGGGGGGATTGCTGTGTGCAACCTTGTGTGTTACCTCAATATACAGAAATATTGTACATTAAAAAAAATCAACTCAGACAACACACGCAAAATCCAACCGGACAGAATTGCTCTTAATTTAAGGCATTCATTGAGGTCATGGTTAAGCTGGCATAAAAATTAATATTGCAATAAGAAAAATATTCATGCATCATGGTAAGTTGTATTACCGTACCTAATTAACATAAATACTTGAAATGCAATTTAAATCTTTTTAAACCATAATTATAGTAGCCCCGATATCCTCATTGTGTCCTTTTCCTATCTTCCTGAAATTTTCAATTCCATTGTTGTTTCAGCTTTGCACTTGCTTTTTAAATTGCTTTGTTCATATATTATTTGAATTTTTCACCCAATGTTTATCTTCTGTGCCTCCTAAATCTACCATCTATTTCAGAGATGTTATTTTGAAAAATTAGCCTCTGGCTTCAAACCAATGTCAAGGGTTGTTCTACTGTTAAACAAGTGCAACACATGCACAGATTGACACAGATAAATCTTAAAGCATCAAAAACAGACCAGTTACTGCAGTATCTTGTCTGAAGTGCTTGGTAAATGAGGTGACTGCTTCATTGTGTATTAAGGTGTAAAAGGTGCAGTTTTTAAATTTCTGGAGGAATTCATTTATTTGGTAGTTAGAAAGTAATATAAAAATAGCACCATTGCCCTCTGAAGCAAAAAACAATACAAGCAATCCACATTGCACTGCATTTTGTGACCAGAAAGAAAATCTTTGCAAATAAAGCAAAATAATGTAGATGCTGAGAATCTGAAATAAAAATGGAAAGTGGTGGTAATATTCAACAGGTCAGGCAGTATCTGTGGAGAAAGAAATAAATCAATGTTTCAGGTCGATAACCTTTCATGAGAACTGAAAAAATTTAGAGATGTAACTGCCTTTTGCATGGGCAGAGGAAGGGAAAGGGAGGAAAGAATAAAATGGTGGAAGACAGGGGAGATTAAATGGCAAAACGAATGATAGTGCAGGACAAAATGGGAGGTCATGGGACAATAAAAGAATTAAAATATGGATGTAGAGAAGCTGTGAATGACAAAAGCAGAATCAGCACCAGCAACAATGTCTGAGGAAATGGGAGTAAAGATTATCATCTGAAATTTTTGAGTCAAAAGGCTGTAAAGTACTTGTTCCCAGAGCTTAAATTGAGCTTCAGTAGAACAGTGTAGGAAGCCAAAGTAGAGCGGGAGTGGGTGGAGAATTAAAATGACGAGAAACTCGGGTCATTCTTGTCCACTGAGCAGAGGTGTTCCACAAAATGATCACCTAATCTTCATTTGGGCTCCACAAACTATACTAGGCCACATCATGAGCAGCCAACTGTTGCAGGGTGGCTGAGTTGTACTATTAGTAATAGAGTTGATCAACAGATGCTTCTCGAGTGGGAACATTGAGAAGAATTTCCCCCTCTGATCGGCGACCCTGATTGGGGGCGTGCCACCATTTTATGTGGGCGGGCCAATTAAGACGTCTACTAGGAAGCACTATGCACTCCCTGTGCGGGCGGGGGGATTCCCTCAGCCGAGAGTGTGCTCTTTCGCTAAGTGCTAAGTGCTGCCTCAGGGAGATTGGCTCCAAATGTAAAAATGGTCAATGTACAAAAATAAAATTTCCCTGACATGTCCCCTCATGTGACACTGTCACATGAGTTGGGACATGCCCATCACTTTTAATCAAACTTTTATTAAATTTTTAAAAGCCCTCATGAAACCTGCTCCCAGGGTCTACCTGATCACTCCCATGGGCATAATGGATCTGTCACTGGTAACTTTTGCAGCTGCTGACATTGCACACAGTGCTTTACTAAACTCTCTATTTCTCCATCCATCCATCCCAGGCCACCATAGATAACTGCATGCTATGGTCTTCATTCGGGAAATTCCTGGATGGGCACTGTGTAGTTCAACTAAAAGTGGCTCCCTTCCCTTTGGGGGAATTAGCACTTGTGCTCCCCACAATAAGATGCCATCCTGGCTGGTTATTTCATGTCTTGGGTTGAAGTATGGTTTCATTTCATCAGTTACGGGCTCCTGTGACCAACCATGTTGCACTTGTTCTCGTACTTGTAATAGGGCTGGGTCCAGTCTCTGATCTGTCGAGCACATACCAGTGAGGTATCTAAGAAATTTAACAGTAAAACAAGTTCCTGTGGAACTGGGACATGCTCATCATTTTTTTGTAAAGGCAAATGACTAATGGCATTGTTTGTGATTTGATTTCCAGGCCTATGTACGAAAGTGTATTGGTATGCAACCAAAATTAAAGCCTTATTAGTAGTTCTGTATCTTCTTTTTGTGTGCCTTCTTCTAGCACAGACTTTAATCTTGGCCTTCTTTTTGACTTCACTATTGGCCAGACTTCTCTTAGATGCAACCTCAACTTCTCTGCGCTCAGTGGCTAAGTCTCCCAATATTTCATTATCTGTCTGATTCTTGGGAAATTCTGCGACTTTTGCTTCCAAAGCCTCTTTGGCTTCATTTAGCTGATTCTTCAGCTCCTCCGTCTCTTTTTTTGTATTTATTGCTGCCTCCTGGAAAATTGAACATTGTTGCGTCTCCTCTGCCAACTAATTTTTCAGTTTGTTCAGAAAAGCACTGAATTCTTTCTGTTTCTCTTCATATTTTTCCAGAGGTACAAACTTTGACCTGAGGGAATCTTGTAGTGTGTGAAGGTCTTTCAACAAGTTTTCTTTTTGCCTGTGAAGGTTGCTCACCTTGTCTCGAACTCTGTCATCAAGCAGGGTCTCTTTGAGTTTCTTCTGTTGTTCTTCCAGTTTTTGGCTTAAGACAGCCTGCATTTCTTCAGGCTGTTGAGTCCTTACACTCTCCTTTTTAAAACAGGAACGCTTCCAGCTTCCTTTTGGAATCTCAGTGGCCAATCAATGTTGATTTCCCTTCGGTAATTTCGCCCCAGAAGGCTTGGGCCTCTGCCTCTCAATACTAACCCTGGTAGCGTTGCCAATTGGCTTCCATAATTGACAGTTCCTGTGCTTATGCCTTCTACTTGAATGTCTTCACCTGTATACGTCTTTATCCTGGCAGCTTTTCATTGCAAACTTAATTGATGTTCACCATAATTGAAATATCTTTAAGTATGCTCCCCAGTTACAGTAGTGGAAGCTCCCATGTCTACTTCCATTTTAACAGGTTTTCTATTTACTTTCACTGTGACAAATATTGGTTCTGTTTTTCCAACTTTCAGATTAAATAACGAGTAAATGTCAGAAATTTGTTGTTTCAGGCTCTTCTACATTGTAGATTTCATTGGGCTTCTTTTGTTTACAAGCCTGCTTGAATCTTTCCTTGCATTGCCCCATCATATGTCCCTTTCTGTCACAATAGTAGCATTCAATTTTTTTAAACTGCCAATCACTAAATGACTGCTTGTTTCCACCTCTATTGAAATTATTCTCCCATTTCGTTGCTAAGTTAATTTTCTTTATTCTTCGCTTTATTCTTCGGTTAGCGGGCTGTTTCCTGCTCCTCGGCAGAGTCTTGCTTTTTTGCACGAGTGTCGGCTGATCTTTCCCACCCGATTTGGAGGATGGCACCATTTTATGCACCCTGTATTGCTTGTGAATCTCTTACAGTGTTTTCCATGGCCAGCGCCATCTGTAGGGCATTCTTGAAATTCAGATTCACTTCGGACAATAATCTTTTCTGAATTCCTCTTTCACACCACACACTAAACAATCTCTGAGCATGTCATTCAGAGTCGTACAAAACTCACAATATTCTGTTAGCTGCTTCAAATTTGCCATGTAGCATGAAATTGCCTCACCCGGGCCTTGATTTCACGAATTAAACCTGAACCTCTGCATTGTGACTGAGGGCTTGTGTTTAAAGTGACCCTTCACGAGGCCCACCAATACATTGAAATTCTTCAAATCTGGGGCACTGGGTGCTGTGAAACTTCAAATCAAACAGTAGATTTTGCTCCCATTAGTACTTAAGAGGATCACTCGCCCCTTCCCTTCCCCCAATATCTTATTCATTTGAAAAAAAGAATGTGAGGCATTCTATGTATTGGGACAAATAACCTGTGGCTTGTTCAAAAGGATCAATTCTCCCAAATTGTGGTGTTTTGAGAGAGGATAGCTTCTTCTATTCGAGAGCTTGCTACTTACAATCACTGGGCGAGGTGCAGTGCTGATTTCTTTTTAACTTGATTTCTTCTGTTCAATTGTGTTTTATTCTCTTTGCCAGTTTGTTGTAGGGTGGTTGAGTTATTGTTAGTAATAGAGTTGATCTGCAGACACTTCTTGAGTAGAAACATTAAGTTTATTTAAATATACTGAGCAGCAACTACATGTGTGCCTTCAATCCCAATTCTATCTCTACCCTGTCTGCGGAGGTAGCCCACGCTACTCTTCAATTGGTTACTTTGGATCATGTGTTATTTCCTAACAACTATTATTCATAAAGGTACATTACACACTAAACCATCATTGCTCCACCAACACAATGCATTAAATTGGAAGAAGTTCATCTGGAAGGAGGTTTTGCGACCATGGTAGTAAAAAGGAAAGGGCAAGAGTTGCATCTCCTGTGCTTGCACAGTAAGGTGCCATGGGATTGGGAGAGTCTGTTGTGGGTGATAGAGGAATGAACCAGGATGTCACAGCAGGCACCCTCAGAATTCTGAATGGGGAATCTTGACAATATGACACTGAGTCACACATTGCTCTGCATCAGCTGAATTAACGCTTACATAAAATAAAAGCAAAAAAACTGCGGATGCTGGAAATCCAAAACAAAGATAAAAATAAAAATACCTGGAAAAACTCAGCAGGTCTGGCAGCATCTGCGGAGAGGAACACAGTTAACATTTTGAGTCCGTATGACTCTTCAACAGAACTAAGTAAAGAAAAAAAAATAAAATGTTTAGTTAAACAATCATTATACAAAATGACAAGAGTGAGCACCCTGATGAAATATTTATCAACCTGAAGCATTAACTCTGCCTCTTTCTACACAGACACTGCCAGACCTATGACCATTTCCAGCATTTCCTGTCTTTACTTATGAAGAGAGCAATGTTAGACAATACTCAGCACTTTTCAATTGAAAAACATTGCAATTACAGTTATGGTACCATCTTCATGCATATAGATATGGTTGCTGTCACTCTGTAATTCCTTTTGATTATAATTCCACAAGACTCCTATTTATATCAATACTATATGATATAAAATAAATCTGTAGCCTACATATAATTGGGCTGCATTTTATGGTCCCATGGGGGTGGGTTGACAGGCAGGGTTGGCTGTAAAATTGAGCACCATGCCATGACCATCATTCCCAGCAGCTACCTGCCCACCCCCGACCCAGCCCCAGCCTTTGCCGCAATCTTATCAGCGAAAAGAGGGGCTTCGAGAGGCCTGCCTACCCGTGGGCCAATTAAGGCCCTTTAATGGAAAATCAATGGCCTCTTAAGGGCCTCCTCCTGCTGCCACTGGGATTTTCCCTGGTGGCTGCTGCTAAGCATGAAGCCTGGTAGGTACCATTTGGTGAGCTGCTGGCTGTAAAAAGGGACGAGTTGCCTCCTTTGTGGATCCCCTATGCCCATTGGAGGCTTCTTCCACCCCCATATGTGTTCCCACCCACACATTTCCCCTACCCCACTTCCCTGCCCACCCTGGCACCCAACACCCTCTTGCTCCCCGCAGTGGAGCTTGCCAGCCTGACCACAGCAAGACCTGGACTTAACTTAAAGACCGGGCTCAATCCCAACACGCCTTCTTAAGGACTGGCTGCAGTCCCAGCAGTGGCCACTGTTCCTGGTGGCGCTGCTGGGACTATTGAGCTGCTGGCCATTTGATTGGCTGGTTGCTCTCGTAGGTGGGACTTCCTCCTCAGATGGGGACGGAAGGCCCACCATAAGCCAGTTATCAACCTGACGGCCATTAAAAGATTATGGAGCAAGCTGGCCAAGTGGAGGTTGACTCATGCCTGACTTTTACGCTGCGAAGCAGAGACCCACAACCCTCTTAAAATCCAGCCTAATTAGATCACCAGCATTGGGCAAGTATGCCCTAAGCAGGAATGCAGTGGAATAAATACTATGGAATGCTGAATATGCCCACTTTTTAGTTTGGAAGACTGAAGTTTGAATCAGGATTAAAATGGTGGCCAAGCAGCAAACAATCAGACCTTGGGCAGGGTGAGGGAGGTGGCCACCTATAGTGGTTGACAGGGGAACTGGGCAATTTTCTGGATCACCCTTTGTTAACATGCATAAGATGAGCTGCCAGCAAAAACCATGCTCCCCATAGGCATAGGAAGAATGACTAAAAGATTTAGGGAGGGAATTCTAAGAGTGGGAAGTAGATGGCTGAAGGCCTGGCCATCAATATCAGTGTGAAGGCGGGGGGGACTGGAGTGAAACAAAAGAGGTTGGAGTGGCGGAATGGAGAGATCTAGTGAGAGTGAGGTTGTATAGCTGAAGTAGCGTACGAAAAGAGGGAGGGCCATGAAAAGGCTTAAGCACCAGAATGAGAATTTTAAATATGAAGTGTTGGCTCATTTTCCGAACATCTGTGATGCATAATGCAATGTTTTTTTCTAGGTTGAAGCTGCTATATAAAGGAAAGTTGTTGCTGCTGTGACACCAACAGGCAAATAGAAAACAATTTCAGGCTTTGGTTACAAGAAGGTTTAATTTCTGCAATCTAATTCTCCAAAAGGTAGATACACAACCATAGCCATGGATTCATCTTAAAAACAGCCTTTAATGGGGGTTCCACGTTCAGCAAATAACATCCAAAGCAAACAAGGTTCTCATATTTCTGAGGAAGAATCTTTGATATTGCAGCAAAAATATGAGAGTTATAACTATCCAAACATTTATTCATCTAATCCTGGAGTATGCAATTTGTGTGTGGGGCCCTTATACAGTGAGAGATATAAATAAGAAAGAAGTGATGCAAATACACGCTGCTTGAATCAGTATGGGGAATACACCAGTGTCACATCTTTGATCAGAGATTTGGGGCTGAATTTTATGGGGGAGGGACATACTACTTGCTCCCCCCATGACTTAAAAGTTGGTCAGAAACCAACCAAGAGAAAGAAGTCTGTCCCGCAGCAACAACAAGGAAAGTGTGGAACTTCTGCCCCTCTCTGGGAGGAAGTTCTGCCCTAAAAGTCAATCTGATTGGCCAGCAACTCTTGCACTCCCAGCAATGTCAGAGCTTAGTAGTGGGGGCTGCTGGGACTGCAAGCAGGCCAAGGATGAAAGCCCCAGTGGATCCCACTCTCAGGTAAGTAAGGGATATTGGGTGGGGAGGGATCGGACACCTTAGAGTGGGAGGGTAAGAGAGGTGGGGCTATGAGTTTTGCAGTGCAGGCAGGGAGGAAAGAAGGAGGGGTACTATCTTCTGGGGGGTCCCCTGATGCGCAAAGGGCACCCCCTCAAGATAGTACCCCCTTCCTTCCTGCACTTTTAAAAACCTTTTGGAACAATGGGCTGGCTACTCTTGACTGCTTGCCAAGGCCGACCATGTTCTAATATGGGAAGCATAGAATTTTGTCAATTGGCTTGTAAACAAGCTCAATTGACCCCTAATTATTTATTTACATATGGCACACCAATTAATGACTTTGGTGCCTTCCCACCAACACTACCCCCCATCCCATATTATGAGGGAAAGCATAGGGTTGGCAAGAAGGTGGTGAGCTAGCCACTCCTCATTTTTTGCGTCCCCGTCCCCCCACCACCCCCCTTTGTTGGGGTGGGGTGGGGGGGTGGGTGTAAAATCCAGCCCTTGGAATGAGAATCACTGCAGCAGAGGAGGGGAAAAATAGACTGACCATGTTCTATAAAATATGGAATGGACTAGTGGGAATTGACAGACCCTGGCAATGACGAAACACGAAGTAGTCATCCACACAAACTACAACGACTGTTTGTTTCCAAGATTGTGTGTCAACAAGCTTTCTTCCCAAGGACAAACCCACAATGGAACAAGCTGCCAAAGGAAATATTCAAGCCCCATCACTTGAAATCTTTAAGACCCATCTTTCGATTATTTCCATTTATATGTTTTCATTATCAGGCTTACCATCTCAGCAGGTCATGCTTGGTTTAGCTAGTGTGACCCATATAAATGTTGGCGGAATTAGCCTGTGTTGTCAACACCACTAAAAAAGGACAGCACCAATTTGGTTACTTATTAAAAATTATGCCTTGACCTGACAACTCAAGGCTTTGCATTCCACTTTCAGCTGAAAGCTTTCTTGAGCAGTATGCAGTCTTCCATTGTTTGACATTTTAGACTTAAGCTCCTCATCTTTGTAACATATAATGTAGACTCAGCTTCAGCCAATGGTGCATGGCTTTCAATTTGTGATTATGGCATTTTCTACCGTTCACTGGTCATAAAGCCTTGAGACCTCTAATCCACAACCAAATATTCTGACCTTTTCACTTGTGAAACACAGGAAGGTCACAGCTACTGGTTACCAGTTAAACTGTTGACAGTCTCATTTCCTTTCATTGGCAGATCACTTCATGAATTTTTCAGATAGGGAAATTAGTCTTGTTATGCCAATCTGAGGGTATAAATCAAAAATATGTATATTTTATAAATAGGTTAGGAAAGTTTACAGTAATAAAGGTGTCCTTAAATCAAAACTTAAATTATTTTAGCGAAGTTTGTAAAGTTTAATACCCCTGTGTATGGTCTAAATGACGATTGCTTTCAAATAATAAATCTGTACAAAAATGTTAGTTTGTCATTGGGATATTATGGACGAGATCCTGTAGTCAGCAGTCAGTGCTGGTGCTCGCTGCTTACCTTGAAGAAAGCTGCCCACAAAGAGCCAGCGATCTCTGTGGTGTGGATTTCAACTTTCCCAACATTAGTTTGATCCTGGTGCCAACTATAGGGGATTTCTAGGGGTCCAGAAACAGTGATGTCATCAAACAAGTCAAGCAGCCAATCACATTGTAGAATTCTCACAGAAAACAAATATTGATGTAAAATGCACTGATTATCTTTCACTTTTCAATCATGTTACAGAGGACAAAATAAAGGTTGGGACATAGTGTAGAAATTGAAATGTCACATTTCTGGCTTCAGCTAACTACTGGGGCAATTGAATGCATCATGCCCATGTTAGCTCTGGCTAGTAAGTTTGGCCTTCTCCCCTGTTTCCAACACCTTTTTGAATCATGTTCTGTCTGTATCTTCGCTGACAAACACTGTTCAAACCAACAATTAGGGGCAATTATTACCTGCCCCTACCCATAGGGAATGTAGCAAGTAGGAAAGGGGTTAAAATGGCCATGGTTTTCCTGCTGTGCTCCTGTTGCTTCACCACCACCACCATAATAACTAGGAAGCAGGCACCGGAAAGCCCATTCCAGAGGAACAGGAGGCTAATTCTAATAGAAATGTCACATTCCAATGAAACCTTCAAAACACACATGCCATTTTAACTGAGGGTTTGGCTAATATGTCCCTGTGTGGTTTGTTCAGAATGAGAAAACAGTAAAAACTGGTAAATAAGAATATTGGTCCAAACTCTTGTATACCTTAAAATGGAACAGAAATAAAACTGGAAAATATGAGTACTGGTCCCAAATACTGTTTTCCTTCTGAGTGGTACCATATTTTTATATGCTGCTCCTGTGAAGCACCTTGAGGTATTTTATTATCTACAAGGTGCTTTATAAATATAAGTTGTTGTTGCTTGCAGATTTCTAATATTTCAAAATGGAGGGATTGAATTTCAAGGGAGTTCTCCCGATTGTCCACTGTGGACATGGGCAGAGTTAAATTTCCCAATATCTTGTTGGTTGGAAGAGGGTACACGTGCTGTGATGCAGACCTTGTAGGGGGTGGTGGTGTGTGTCAGCTTCATCTCTGACTTCTGAGTGGTCCGAATCACTCCCACTCCCTGGGTTCTAGACCTTGGACTTATTTGGGGGTTGTGACAAAGTGCAGCAGACAACTGGTTTTGGTGCAAGAAAAAAAAATTGGGTTTATTGAAGTCACAAATGAACTTATAACATTAGGATTACACTGAGATTATACAGACCTACAAAGTACACATTGTTAAGAATGGGGAACAAACGGCATAATGAGAGAAAATTACGCTACTAATCCCCTTACCCTTGTCCCACCCCCAAAACCTAACTAAATTGAACTAGGAGAGTTCAGGGATCATGCTCACCAACCAGGGTTCCTTGACAGTTCGAAATCCAGCCAGGTAAGCTGGTTGCAGTTTTGGGGTACGCTCTTTGTGTCCTCTGGGGCCTGCCATCCCCACATGGTCCTGGTATGTGGAATCTGCAAAGGTTCTTCAGTTGAGTGGAGGGTGCGGTTGTGGGTGGTCAATCTTCGTGGAAGGCTACAGTTGCGGCCTTGTTGTCTTCGGTTGAGCCTGCCACCCCGTGCCCCTCACCGTGATGTTGCCTGCGGGCCTGCAAATCTCCAGATCTCCTCCCTCTGCTTGGCTCAGCTACGTCTCCATCCTTAAACTCTGCTTTCAACCGCTCCAAAACTACTCATCCTCCTGTGTCCGCCTCCCCTTCGTAACTGCTGGCCCAGTTATACTGTTTCCTTCGAATTTCTTATCTGAAACCAAATCAAGGTTAGTTCTTTGTCTGATTTGGGCTTCTTCAGGTGATTGTTGTCTCGTTGTTTTTAATGGGCTTGCATGATGTTTATCATTGTCTTCCTGTCCCCATAACTAGTCTTAAACTGAAAGCCACTGTATATGTGGAGTATTGATAGGTTCACATAATTGCATTGATTGCTGTTTTCTCGCATGATGTTCATCATTGTCTTCCTGTCCCCATAACTAGACTTGAACTGAAATCCATTGTATATGTGGAGCATTGATAAGTTTGCATTATTGCATTGATTGCGGCCTTCCTGCATTAGTAGTTAGTAGTGATTATTTATGCAAGATTTTGGTGGGCTTTAGTTTTGTGTAAGATGAAGTCTTTCTCTGGGTTGATTGTTTTAAAGGGAAGAATGCGTATTCTGTCTCCTCTCATTGTCTGGTTACAGGCAACAATCCACACTGCACTCAACAAGCCTGGGCATGTCCAGTTCCAGGCCTTCATGGGCGGCAGTGTTCTACACTTAACCCAGCAGTTGGGTCCTCTGCCATAAAAGTCTAAAAGTCATATCCTTGTTGATGATATGAAAAATAAGGGAATTTTGAGAACCCTTCAACCTTGAGTTGTAACTTTGGTGACAGATATGTGAAAATCCTGCAGGAATAGTCTAAGTGCTGTTCACTCTGTTTATCCAGAAGCTCTATGAATCCTTATCTGATGTTATGATTGGAAGCATAGTGAGGTGCCCTGCTCTTCTGACTCCCAAGCAACATAGGTTCCTGACTGCAGCCTACTTTCACTGGCAAGATAGCTATTGGGTGGACTTAGTCAGATCATGACATCAGCTGAAGATCTATAGAATTTCTGGAGAAACAGAGGCTGAGAGATCTTCTGGCCTCCGGTGGGTCGTACCCTGGAGGCAACTCAGACAGTGTACTTGGGGACCTCTCAGAAGTCTCCACATTAACGATTGCACAGGAATTGCCCAGGAAGCTTCCACTTCCATTGGGCAATTATCCTGCATCTGGACCCCTGAAAATCCAATTTAAAGCTGGTGACTTTGGATTGTTCCGACTTACTTAGCAGAATAGTTACCTTGGCAAAGTTAGAAGGATTAGCAGCAGTTCTAACTCTTGGATAACTATACTACTGACCCCCTGACTCCCCACTGGAGCCCCTGACTGCTCCACCACCGGACAAAACCTCCATCACCTGGCTACCCCTCCTCACACCCTAATTAATCCCCTCCCCTAATCACGCATATATCCCCCAACCCTAATCCTCTGACTACCCCACACTCCCCCACCCCTGTCTATCCCCCCATCCAACTCCCTCAACTATCCCTCCACCCCCTAACCCCCTCATCAACGCCCAGCCCATCCTGCCCACCCATCCACTTGTACACTTACCTTCGCTCCAAGCTTGTCAAATTGTCTTTGGTATAAGGAAGCTAGTGCCGTAAAAAGACTTTGGCCGGAATTTTCCATGCCCACTGGCTTTGAGCGTGTTTGGCAGCATGAGTGGACAATATGGTGAGAAGGCCAAAAATTGGTTTCATGTCGTTTGAAACCAGTTTGCGATCAACTGCTCTGCCTGTCAATGGCAGGTCGCATTTCCCTCAGTCGGATGTCGGGAACCTCAGTGTAATATATCTGCATGTTATTATAAGGCCTGCTCGCCAGACTTATCCCCCCACCCTGGATCATCCAAGCATGTTGGCATGTTTCATGACAGCATATCTAAGGCATGCACTTGGCAGGTTGCACTTCAAGGGGAACTCGGAAGTGAGTGCACAGTAACGTTGCTCAGCGTTCGCCAAGGTTGCCTGTTGAATTCAAGCACAGCGAATTTAGGTGAGGGCAAAGACAAATCGCCTTTTCCCAGCTGGCTGACACTGCGATGCCATGGCACGGGTTGCCCTGTGGCTGAGGCGGGTTGTGTACAGGCAGGAGGGGAGGGGCAGGGTCAAGGGCTGCACTGTGGTTGAGTCGACTTGCGGGTGGGGCAAGGGCTACGCTGTGGTTGATAGTAGTGGATAAGCATGTGCTGGGTGAGGGGGAGGGAAGTGGCCACGCATTAGGGAAACTTGTATAAAGTGACCATCCCTCTGCAGCTGAGACAATTCCGGCACAGCCACATTGACATGCGTGGAGTTAGGCCTCTAACTTATTTGCCCATTCAAGCAACACAGAGGCATGAAATTGCCACCAAGTGCTCCTGAACCTTTTACCCCTTGGGCACAGACTGCAAACTAATGAGAGTTTTACTGGGATGCACAACAGTTGGACAACTGGGCATGTTGGACAATCTCATTGCTAAAGTTGGATTTGCACTCACTGGTGGGGGTGCTCACAGCCCCTTGCAATGTCATCATCCCGGTTTGGACCAGTCTCCCCCATGGCTCAAGTTAATAGTGCAGCCTTGCAGCGCGGGTTTGGAGAATGCCTGTGCCTGAGCTGAGAACACAACATGCAGTTCAATGTCAGCTGGAGAGGGGCGCAGGTGGGTGGGGTCTCAGGAGGCCATGCCACGCACTAATCTCTGGCCATTCAAGTGGTGGCTAGCACTCTCCAGGATGTGTTAAGGGGCCTTTAGACTTAACCAAGAGAGGTTCTTAGTACACCCAAGCTAACCCACGCGTCTCTCTCTCTCTCTTATCCTGCAGGTGGCATACATCAGGATCATGGAGACTGGTGACCTAGCTGTATGCATTGTGGCTTACAGAAAGTGGAGACAAAGGAGAAGAGAGGTGCCTATCTGGGCAGAGAGAGGAGCAGCAGCATCAGGAAGAAGGGACGGCTGGAGATCCTGCTCACACCGCTAAAGAGCCACAGCGAGCTGCCGCTGGTCGGTGCCTAGCTAGATACAGGATATATAAATGCTGCCTTTCGTTCCTGCAGATAATTGAGAACCAGTGTCGCAGAAGGCTACGCATGTCTAGAGAACAGTTTGGTTACATCTGCCACTTGCTGCAGGATTTGGCACCACAGGGACATGGAGGGCATCCACTGCCAGTGGCCGTGGAAGTGACTGTGGCGCTCAATGTCTATGCAAGTGGCTCCTTTCAGGGCTTCACAGGTAACCTCTGTAGGATCTCACAAGCCTCCACCCACAACTGCATCCATGAGGTTACGGATGCCATCTTCGCGAAGGTACACAACTTTGTGCATTTCGCCTGGGACGAAGAAAGTAAGAGTGATTAGATTTGCCCAGATCTTGGGTTTCTCACAGGTGCAGGGAGCCATTGACTGCACTCATTTGGTGCTCAGATCTCTATCGCAACAAGGGGTCAACTATGTCAACCGCAAGGGCTTCCACTAGCTGAATGTGCACTGGTGTGCACTGCAAACACATCCTGCAGGACTGCGCACGGTTCCCAGAGTGTCCATGCCTCCTATATTTTCAGTCAGTTATAGATTCCTGATGTCTTCTAGAGTCCCCAGAGGCTGCAGGGATGGCTCCTTGGGGACAAGGGCTACTTGCAGAGGACACCTGTGCAGCAGCCTCAGACAGCACCAGAAAGAAGGTATGACAAGGCTCATGCTGCAACTCACAACTTGATGGAGCAAACCATTGGGATGCTGAAAATGAGGTTCTGGTGCCTGGGCCTGAGCCCTGCAATATAGTTCACAGAGGGTGTCACGCATCATCGCCACCTGCTGCGCCCTTTACAACCTGGCGCTGCAACAGGGAGAGGAGCTGGCTGAGGAGGAGATGGAGGAGCTACATGTGTCCTCTGATGAGGAGGACGTCGATGGGGATGAGGGTGAAAAGGTCCTTGAAGGGAACAATGATGCCAGTGAGGCCATTGCACTGGCCAGAAGAGGCTGAAGGGATCTGGAGGCCCTCATAGCTGCTAGATTTGTGGAGGATGATGACAACATGCAGTGAGGAGACACCATAGATCCTCACATTGCAGCTGTGAATGCTTGGCTCCAGTCTGGCTTATGGCAGTGCACATACCCTCTGTGATAATGTTCCTGTCATGGAGACACAGCGGAAGCCCTAATAGTGGCTCGATTCCAGGAGGATGATGATGACATGCAGCGAGAACACTCCATAGATCTTGACATAGCACCTATGAATGTCTGACTCCTGTCTGGCCGATGGCAGCTCACTTGCGCTGTGTGGTCAGGGTCATATCATGGAGATGCAGCCGAGAAACTTTAAGTGCACCTGATCTTTTGTTCGCCTTCAGCACCTGACCCCTTCAGGAGCACAGCGTCACTAGTCACAGATGCTGATGTGATGGGACCAGCCCCACCTTAAAAGGTGCTGAGAGCACAGTAAAAATAATGGAACTCTGTGATGCCTGCCCATGACATTTTGGTAGCAATGACAAGCAGTCAAGAGTAATGTTTCAGTGAATGTGAGGCTGGACCATCGCTTTGGTCTGAAGGCTGCACAAAGCACAGGGAAGAGACCCTGAACTGAGACACCTGCCTTTATCTTTTGCAGGAACCAATGTTTCACATCCAAGTGGCACAAACACTGCACATCAAAACAAGGAGCCATAGACAAGGAGACATTCTTGGCAGTTTTCTTACAATGGTGAACATTATGTACATTATGCCCAGGCTGTGCAATTACATCTTCCTAACCTTCCTAACCCTGCCACTATGTCTTGGTGCTCCCTCAACATCCACAGCAGAGGTGGAGGCAGCTTGCTGACTGAGACGCCCTGTCTGTGGTGACTTTGACTAGCATCCTCTGGAGAGCTGAGATCCTGGAGGGCCCCAGACTACTTTTGGGGTCCTGCTGTGTGGCAGTGGCTCGCTCCTGAGCCTGTGGAGCTTGAATTGCCTGAGGGCCCCTGGATGACTTCTTGAAGAAAAGAGGTAGCTGGATTGAGATCAGGCTGCCCCGAACCCTCTCACATACATAATGTTGGAAGCCAACTATGGCGTCAGTGCTGGAGTTCAGCCCGCGCAGCAGTGCAGGACCGATGTCCTGGAACAAGGCCTCAATGGCGGCCACCATCCCAGCAGTGTTGACCTTGCTGCATTGGCATGCCGGCACAATCACCTCCGTCTGAAGGTGGATTGACTCCTCCACCATTCCTTGCAATCCGAAGAGTGCAGTGGACATCCCTTCCTGATGTTCCCGAGCTTGCCTTTGCAGCTCCTGCAACTGTGACATGACCAAGTCCAGAGGCTCGTCATCTGACTCAAACTCAGCAGCTTTCTAGACTCCAGCAGTCCTCTGAATGCCTGGGAAGTCCTTGCCGCCACCTGCTGCGGATCAGAAATTGTGAGGTGCTCACCAGATTGTGATCCTGAGGCTACTCTAAAGCCAAGTCCCACTGAGGTGTGCGTCTCTGCACTGATACATGGTGTGGGTAAGCGCTGTGATGGGTCTTCAATGAGGGTGCCTTTAGATTCCTCTTCAGAGGTTTCTTTGGGGCTTGATTGGAGGCCCTGGGTCATGGATTCTGTCGGCTGTTTCCCAGATGTGCCTGTGAAAGCAAGGGGAGATAATTAGTGCATGGCAGTGGCCTGTGAAACAGGACACATCACTCACAGCATGGTTGTCTGATGGATATTGTACTGCTGGACCTTCACCTAGTTGACCACTGTTGACCTCACCGTCAGCACAGGACTGGTCCAGATCCTCGCTGGCCAGCTGAAAGGCTCTATTTTCAAAGTCCATGAGGACCTTGATTTCAAGCATTCCACCACCAGTCTGCCACCTCTCCCTTTTGTTGTGTGCCAACTTTTCCTGCATGAATAGAGATGGAGAGAGTGTAAGCAGGACACCTGCTAGGCTAGATGATAAGTTTGCCTGGCATGTGTGGGTGACGAGTGGTCCCATGGACGGGATGACAATGAAGGTGTATGTGAGAGAGTGAGTAGTGATGTCCCTTGAACTGGCAGTGAGCAAGATCCCCGTGAATGAATGTTGAGTTTGTGAATGTGTGAAATGAGAGTAATGAGAAGAGTGACTTACCCTGGCGGAACGGAAGAGATCATTCATCATTTATCGGCACAGGGTGGCTGTCCTTTCTTGTAGGGCATTGGCGCTGACCATCGCTATCAACACCTGTTATGCTGGATTGGTAATGTTGCTGCCCCTGCTGCGGCCAGAGCAGGGATGGAGGACATCACAGAGGGCCTCCACTGCATCTAAAAGGTGCTTGAGGGATAGGCCATTAAACTGGGTCACTGCAGCCTTCTTGCCGTTCAGGGCCATGTCTTCTTTAGGCAGTCCTTACCTGGAAGCACTGAGAAGTGTCCACGTGGCTTCACTTTAAATATGGCACCTGGTGTAATTATGGAGCGAGGTGATGGCATGGTGGACGATTCAAAATCCACCATCGAAACAACATGTTTCCCGGGAATGCATTATGCATGAGGCGGGATAGTGATGATACGGTGTGAAAAGCCGCCTGTGCGACCAACAGATAAAACATCCTTTTTCCTGCCCGCAAATCTAGGATGATTCTGCCCTTTCTTTCCCCAGATGCTGCTGCGCCACATTGAAGAACTGTAGGAGCAGCTCTGTCTAAGAGGTAGGTTTTAAAGAATGTCTTTATTTCTCACAGACTCTGAGCTCATGGTCCCTCCTCTGCTTTACTAGATTTTTGCTCTTCCACTTCTACCCTTCTTACCACCCCCCCACCCAATGATTACCTCAGTTATTCATATCTCTGTGCCTCCAATTTCTTTTAATTTATTTTATTCCACTCATTATGGCTTTCATTATCTCAAACTAATATAATTGCTGTTACTTAATCAAGTCCTATTTTATTTGTTGCAACTTATCAGCCAAGGCTTATCAGCAATGCTGTCCAGGTCTTGCTGCATATGGACATCTGATTCAGTATCTAAGGAATTGCGAATGGCACTGAATGTCTCCTCTTCTGACCTTAATTAGAGGGGAAAACTTTATTTAAGCAGCTGAAAATGATGGGGCTAGGACACCACCCTGAGGAACTCCTGCAGTAATGTCCTGGGGCTGAGAATATTGGCCTCCAACATCTACAACCACCTTCCTTTGTGGTAGGTATGATCCAACCAGTGGAATGTTTTCCCCCTGATTCCCATTGACTTCAATTTTGCTAGCGTTCCTTGATGCCACACAATGCTGCCCTGAAGTCAAGGGTGGTCACTCTCATCTCACCTTTCTCTTTGTGGCTGCTGCCTGACGTGTTTCCTGCATTTTCTGCTTGTGTTTTAGATTTCTCGCACCTGCAATTTTTTTTCTGCTTTTTGTTTCAATATTGCCTGATGAATTGGACCAACAGGCAGTGGTATTGTTCAATATTATGTTCATCTACTGTACAGGGCCACTTGCTATCAGACGCCACAACATGTAAAATACAGGATAACCTTTGCTGTTTTGATTAATGCTTTGGCTGGAATCTGAAAGTAATAATGTCATAGAAAGAGAGTGACATAGCCATCTTCGGTGGCATGGCAAAGCACAACCTATGGACACAAGAAGAAGTGGAAGCAGAGGGTAATGTCACTGAACAGAGAGGTGTCCCTGCTGCACAATAAGGTAATTGGGCATGGCTCAGGGTGTGAGGGGCTCGTGAAGATGCCATGAATGTCAGAGATCTCCTGATTCAGGAACATTTCAACTGAGCCCCTCTAACTTAGGTGGAGGGCCATGGAAGAGAATCTGAGATACTTTGTGCTAACACATTCATGGAAGATGCAACCTGGAACATCTAGTAACTTACCATCAATGAAGAAAGCACAACAGCCCACAGGCTTTTCCCTCACCATGGTGAATCCTATTACCTCTTTCACCAATTCACACCACTTTTCTTGATATGGCAGCAATAAAGTGTATAATATTATTGAAGTGCCATCATTTATAAAGTGCTAATGGAGGAAAATGGTAAGCAGAAACTCACTTAGTGCTCTGCATGGTGCAATAGCCTTCTTCTGTCATCCACCGGGAAGAGGAACTGCCTCCTCTCCCTCACAGCCTCCAACATTAGATTCAGGTCAGCATCGATGAAGTGCGGGGCTATCCTGTCCTTCGTGCTGGACCTACAGCTCCCCTATGACATCTCACTCTCCTCTGATGCTGTGGAACGCTTTGGCACAAACCAGGGATCTCTCTCTTAGGACAACCAGCAATTTCAGTGACTGCTGCCCTGGAGATTTGAAATCAATCCCAAAGTTCATCTGCCTCACCTCCGTTCCCATTCCCCACTGAATCTAACTGGACAGGAAAACTATCTCCAAATCAATTAAGCACTCACCTTCATAAAAATCTTAACTATAATCAGCTTCCCAACAGGGGTGGGTTTCTGACTCGAAAACAATCCCAGCTCCTTTTTCCGGGTCCATGGCCAAAATCCAGGCCATGAACTGGAAGGAAATAAGGAGTCATAGTATCTCCAGAACTTCATAACTAAAATACTTTCATGTGTAGACGATTGCCAAAATCATAACATTTTGGTTATAAAAACTCTAATAATATCCCTCAATAATTGATGCCATGATATAATGAGCCAGAGACTGATAATAGCATTTCTTTAGCATAGCCTATTTGAAAATGTTAGCAAATTGGCCCAGGTTTCCATCCCTGGGTCGAGTTCACTGATTTGGGATATTTCCCGGCTCAGTGAATCGAATCCGACTTTTAAAAATCTCCATCTGCAGGTCAGATTTTCAGTTGGCATGTGGGGGTGGGGTGGGGGGAGTGGGGCCTGAGCATGCAAACATATGAACATATGAATTAGGAGCAGGAGTGTTACTCAGCTCCTCGAGCTTGCTCCACCTTTTAATAAAATCATAGCTGATCTGATTTTAACCTCATATTCCTGCCTACCCTTGATAACCTTTTACCACCACCCCACCCCCGCCTTAAAGATATTCAAGGACTCTGCCTAAACCACCTTTGGAGAATGAGAATTCCAAAGTATCACAACTCACTGAGAGAAACGAAATTTCTTCATCTCTATCCTAAATGGCGACACCTTATTTTGAAACAGTGACCCTGAGTTCTAGATTCTCCTACAAGAGGAAACATCCTCTCCACATCCACCCTGTCAAGTCCTCTCAAGATCTCATATGTTTCAATCAAGTCACCTCTTACTCTTCTAAACTCCAGTGGATGCAAGCCTTATCTGTCTAGCCTTTCCTCATAAGATAACCTGCCCATTCCAGGTATTAATCAAGTGAGCCTTCTCTGAACTGCTTCTAATGCACTTACATCTTTCCTTAAATAAGAACAATACCATATACCGTACTCCAATACCTTATATAACTGAAGCATAACCTCCCTACTCTTGTATTCAATTCCCCTCGCAATAAACAATAGCATTCTATTAGCTTTGCCCATTACTTGCTGCACCTGCATGCTAACCTTCTGCGATTCATGCACTATGATACCCAGATACCTCTGCATCTCAGAGCTCTGCAATCTTTCACCATTTAGATATCATTTTTATTCATCCTGCCAAAATGGATGACCTCAAATTTTCCTGCATTATATTCCATTTACCAGATCTTTGCCCACTTACTTAACCTACCCATCTCCTTTTGTAACCTCTTCACAACTTACTTTGCTGTCTACCATTGTGTTATCAGCAAATTTAGCAACTATGCCATCGGGCCCTTCATCCCAATGATTTATATAGATTTTAAAGAGTTGAAGCCTCAGAACTGATCCCAGCAGCACACCATCCGTCACATCCTGCCAAACAGAAAATGATCTATTTATGCCTGCTTTCTGTTTCCTGTTAGCTAGCCAATCTTCTACCCATGCCAATATGTTACCCCCTACAGCATGAGCTTTTATTTTCCCCAATAACCTTTGATGAGCACCTTATCAAATGCCTTCTGAAAATCTAAGTATAGCAAATCCACCAGTTCCCCTTTATCCACAGCACCTGTTACTTCTTCAAAGAACTCCAATACATTAGATAAACATGATTTCCCTTTCACAAAGCCATGTCGACTGCCTGATTGCCTTGAATTTATCTAAGGGCCCTAGTTTAATGTCTTTAATAATAGCTTCTAACATTTTCCCCATGGCACTGGCCTATAATTTCCTGTTTTCTGTCTCCCTCCCTTTTTGAATAAAGGTGTTGCATTAGCTAGTTTCCAATCTAATGGAACCTTTCCGAATCTAGTGAATTTTGGAAAAACCAATATAGCAACTATCTCACTAGCCACTTTTTTAAGACCCTAGGATGAAGTCCACCAGGACCCAGGCACATGTCAACCTACAACTCTAACAATTTGTTAAGTACTACTTCCCTGGTCATTGTAATTTTCTTGAGTTCCTCCCTCCCTTCCAATTCCTGACGTACAGCTATTTCTGGGATGTTCTTATATCCTCTATAGTGAAGACCAATGCAAGATACCTGTTCAATTCATCTGCCACCTCCTTATTTTCCATGATTAGTTCCCCAGACTTGCTTTATATAGGAACAACACTCACTTTGTTAACTCTTTACTATCTGTCTTTATATTTCTAGCTAGTTTCCTCTTGTACTCTAATTCTCCCCTCCTTATTAATCTTTTAGTGATCCTTTGCTGTTTTTTAATATTCTGTCCAATCTCCTGACCTGCCACTCATCTGTGCACAATGATATGTTTTTTTTCTTTAACTGTGATATTATCTTTAACTTTTTTGGTTAATGACAGGTGGTGGATCCTCCCCTTGGAACTTTTCTTTCTTGCTAGAATGTATCTATTTTGCATATTCTGAAATATCCCCTTAAATGTCTGCCACTGAGTCTCTATTGACCTATTCATGAACCTAAATTGCCAGTTCACTTTCACTAGCTCTGCTTTCAAGCACTCGTAATTGTCCTTATTTAAGTTTAAAATACTAGTGTTAGACCCAGTCTTCTCTCCGACAAATAGAATGTAAAATTCAATCATATTTTGATCACTGCTGCATAGGGGTCTCTTCACTATGAGGTCATTAATTAATCCTATATCATTGCGCAATATCAGGTCTGATATGGCCTGCTCCCGTGTTGGCTCCAGAACATGCTAATATAAGAAATTATCCCAAAAACATTCTATGAATTCGTCATCCATGCTACCTTTGCCCGTCTGGTTGTTCCAGTCTATTTGTGTTTTAAAATCCCCCATGATAATCGCTGTACTTTTCTGACAATCTCCCACTATCTCTTCTTTGATACTCCATGCTACCTCGCGATTACTGTTAGGGGTCCTGAATACCACTCCCACAAGTGACTTCTTGCCTTTCTCATTCCTCCCCTCTACCCAAACCGCTTCCTTATCCTGTTTTCCTGAACTTAGGCCATCCTTCTCTATTGTGTTAATGTTGTCTTTAGTTTACAGAGCCACCCCTCCATCTTTCCTTAACTTCCTATCCTTCCTAAAAGTCACATACCCTTCAATGACCAGGTCCCAAACTGTGTCATACATGCCTCTGTAATGGCTGTTAGATCGTGAATATTCATCTCTATTTGCACTATCAGTGCAAACTGAAACAGAAGTTGGAGCGGGTGACCCCGGAACGAATGTGCAGGCTGGGCGCAAGGCCTGCCTCTGTGCTCCAGGGCTGTGTTTAAATGAATAAAAACTAGTAATAAAATACAAAATATTCCTCCAAGCCCCATCCCCCACCGCCTTCACCCCCACAAACTCCCATCCATGCTAAGCTATTCCAACCCATGACCTCCCACCCATCCCCCAATGGTTCCCATACCCCCATGCCAATGGTGCCAACTCATGCCTGTCAACAACCACCCTTTGCCCTTACTCCCTTCATGCCAACTCACCTTGTATCCATGGACAGTTCCTTGACAGCTTTGATGCTTCCTGGATAGCTTTGACAGGTTTGACACATCATGGATATCTTGACAGTTCCTTGATAGCTGGACTGTTCTTTGACAGCTTGACAGTTCCAATGAGTGTGTGCATAAAAAGTGCACAATCATGTTCACTTTTAAAAATTCCAAAGGGTGCCTTACCTCTCCAAAAGGGTGCCTTACACCTCCCAAAGCTGTCCCGAGGCCCTTTCCAAAAGGTACCTTGATTATCCAAACACATGTACCAAGTTCAGACCCCCGTTACCTGTTCTATTCAGCAGCCCCTGGATTTCACACTCCTGTTCTTTCAAAAGCCCGCTTCAGTGGTGGAAGCTCGTGAACTGTGCATGCACGATCCCCGGGTTGACTCTAGTCCCTCCCCTGCGAAGATGGGAAGTGTGGGTTTCGGAGTTAGGACTTAGAATTTTCTGCCATTTCCAGGATTTTTGCCACAATGGAGAGTCTCTCGATCGTGGTGAAAATCCGTGCCAGAGTGTTTCATTTTGGAACATCGCAGCTTTGAAGCACGAAGAGATAACCAAGTGCAAGAAGTACCACCGTGCATGATGGGCGGTGCACAATTATTTGCTGTAAGGTGTTAGTTGATAGTTAAGCATCTGCTTGCTTAAAGAAGTTTAGCTAGAATTTTCAAGCCCTTCATGCTAGTGGGGTTTTCCCACTAGCCGATGTGAATGAAGATTTCAATGGGTCGTCGGCTCCACCGCAGGGGTACCCGCCATGGGGGGGATGGAAAATTCTGGCCTTTGCCTTTGAACAAAGCTAATTCTTAGCTTCAGAGTCATTGGAAATCCATTAACACTGCAAATAATTAGCACCTCCTGATGCAACCAGGACCAAGCCCACAGATTATCAATAATTTCTGTTCCCATGTTGTTCAGGTAAGGAGCAAAAGAAATGATCAGTCTATATGGAGGCCATTAGGTGCTTATTAAATGACTTAAAAGCCTTACTAATTGTAATAAAAAAATGATGCTCTACCAGCTGTGCAGAGCAGAGCAACAGGGGATATTGTGGCTGTTGTTCATAAAAGGAGAGCCTATTTCACTATATGTGCTGATTGAGTGCTGCTTTTGCAACAAATATCCAGCTTGGTGTGCTCAACAACAACTAAAATCCAGTGACTTTCTCTATGGGAGAACGTGATGTTTGGGAGAGGGAGATTTTCAAGTAAAACCTAAATCAGGTGCTCAGTGGCTGAAGCATTCAATAGACTCCCCTCAAACCACTGATGAGAGGCAGCTATGTACAAGATGTTAACTGGCTGCATATTATAGTCATCTAGATTACATGCTACGTGCAGACCAAGGCTGTAAGAGCACAGCTTGAACTAGTGGTGTCCATTACCATGTAAAGTATGTGAAGATGACTTATTTGACTTTACTATATCAATACCATTCATTGATATTGAAATCATAGGGGTGAAGTGGGGGTCCACAAACCCCCTGCAATTAATGACATTGCTATGTTCACAAGCATATCACACAATGTACACTGCAGACGGCCCACACATTCATCAGCAAATGAAGGCAGCATTCCCCTGGTACAAGGATTTGGAAGTATCCGGGTGAGGTGATCAACATTGTGGCTTATCAGAGTATTTTTTATCATGCTAGGAATATTAGGACCAGCAGCACAATTAACCGAATGATGACCGCCGGCTGTTTGGCGAGGTGATGTCATTGATGCACTTCTTTCTTCCACTTTCAGGAACTGGGAACAAAAGATTTAAAAATATGATTGTGTTCTGTGGGGTGCAATTTGTTATTTTGGAATACATGATCAAGGTGCTCACCAATAAGGAACAGCTGCCTAGCACCATAGAGCAGTGGTTCTTCCAGAAGCATGGAGATTTTGGACACATTACATCAGTAATCTTTGTTGGTACTGCAAGCTCAGTGGCTGCATATACCTCTGCCCAGTTGCACTGAGTTTCAGAGTGAAAGAAGCTATCAAAACCAGTTTCAATCATTTGAAGGGAAACCTGTAGAGCAAATGTAAAGGTTGTGTAGCTGCAAAGCTCCCAGATGGCATTGATCCAGGCCCTTTCTGACCCCTGTTCTATGCAGACACACTGTTACTTAGGTCTCCAGTCCAAACATCTATTGTTTGGAAACACCAGTTGCCTGGAATTTTTTTGAGCAGGCCTAAGCTTTCCTGCAACATCATCAGCATCATTTCAGTCCAGCACTTTGGGAGCAGAAACATCGGGCAGAATTTTCCATTTGATGTTCAGGGGGTGGGCCCTGCACGTCCATGTGTAAAATGACGCCTGATGACATCGGGCGAGCGTCCCGATGTCACCACACACCATTGCGATATTTCGCTGGGCGGGCGCGTGATGAAGTCTGATGCACGCCCGCCATTAATTAATAGGCCACTTAAGGCCCTTTAGTGTTCAATCGATGTCAATTTTTCGGCGCCTGTGCGACCTTTGGGTCGACGCATGGGCACAATGGGCAGACATGTAGGAGACATTTGTATTAACATCATCCAAGGGCAGGATAAGAGGGCTCAGCAGGGTTGTGAATCTGCTCTTGAAGTATTTATTGTTGAAAGTTTTTCAAACTTGCCTGTGTGATCAGCAGTGCTTCAGAACACATCCCAACTGTTTTGTCTGGACTCTTAACCTTCAGGTCAGCACTCCGCAGTGAGGAATCTTTTCTGGGCCTGCAGGTTTCAGGAAGCCTTCCCTTAGCCTGGGTACGGGGGCTGATTTGTCCACTGGAGGCAGCTCCTCTGAGGAGGAAGCGAGAGCTAGAAGGGGGAGGAGGCCAGGTGTGCACATTCAGCCTCCAGGGGAGCCACCTTTGGGAGGCTAGGCGCAGGCACAAGGGGTGCAGGGCCAAGAGGTAGTCCAAGCTGGAAGGGGCCACAGGGTATACAGGCGATGAAGCAGCTACCTCAATATGTCTGAGGTGCAGTGCCGAAGGAGGCTCCGTCTCTCAAGGGAGACAGTCAACTATATCTGTCAGATGTTTGGGCCTGTGATATCCCCTAACAGTGTGGGCGGACACCCCGTGGCAGTGGCTCTGAAGGCCACGACTGCCCTCAACTTCTATGCCTCTGGCCCCTTCCAGGTCTCGGTGGGTGATCTTTGTGTCAAGCAGGTCACAGACGCTCTGTTCAGGCGTGCATTGACCTTCATTCATCTCCATTAGGACCAGGCAAGCCAGGCACAGCGAGCCAGAGGCTCTAATACCAGCGAAATTTGTTCCTGGTTTTAGAAAAGAACATAGCTTTAACAAGTATTTAAATAAAAAGGAAACATTAAAAATGTTGGGCATACACAGCTGGTTAGTCAGCACCTGGGAAGGGGAAGACAGGTTAGGACATTTTGAGGGTGTTATCAGAACCAAAAGATAAACAACATTTGAATAAGATTGGGGCCAGTTAGCTCAATTGGCTAGATGGTTTGAATTTGGTGTCGAATAACACCAACAAAGTTGGTTCAGGGCCTACCTCCTCACCTTGCCTCAAAGTGATAACAATAAAAGCCATGCTTAGCAACCCTCAGACAATGAGGATACTAGTAAGAGAGGTGGTGAGTGAGAAAATCACCAGATCCACTTGTCACAGCTCTCTTCCTTCATTAAACCATTCCCTTAAACTCCAGACATTGGTGGATGTGTGTTCAGTGCTCCATATTCTGGACTTTCCTCCTGAAATCCTCCACTTATCAGCCTCATTCTTCTTCTAAGACCCTACTTAAAACCCAAGTCCTTTATCAAGCCTTTACCAAGGTCACCCTCCCTAGAGTCTCCTTCACTGGCTGAGTGTGCATTCTTTCCCTTATGTCTCTGTGATGCACCTTTGGAAGCTTTTTCTATGTTAGAGATGCTATCTATAGTTATTCATTTATTGTCACCATATTAAGTGATAGAAGATAATTTGGCAAATATGGGAGATATGGTAGGATAGAAGAAAAGGACAAAGGGACCACTACTTCCATCGCTGTGAGAGGAGGGAGAGAGGTTAAGAGAAGAGCCACATGGAATAGTCCAAGAGTAGCTAAAGGTGCCTTTGACCCCTGAAAGCTCAGGGCCTGCATTTTCCGCTCATCAGGTGCGCGCGATCAGCAGGCCCAGGAGCAGACGGGAAACAGGTCCCCAATTGTGATAGGTTCCCAACCGCGATTTCACACGGGCTGGGCCAAATAACAGTCAGCCAGTGTGAAGCATGTGCTGAGAAAGGCTCAGCGCTGCTAGTGGGGACAGGAAGAGGGTGGGCACCAGCGTCACCAGCGTCACCAGCGTCACCGCGGGTGCTGGTGAGCACTTCCAGTGAGCTCCCTGAAGGCAGACAGCTACCTCAGGGAGCTGCAGATCTCCACAGAATAAACAAAACAAAAAAAATGCTGCAAAATATGCCCATGCAGCACAATCAAGCTCCTGAAAGTATACCTCATTAAAAAAAAGACCCCAGATATCTTTTTTCATTTTATTCCCCCAAAAGAGATTTCATTCTGCCCTAGATCAAGATTTGAACAAAAACGTAAAGGCCACCCGGCCAATTGGTCTATCTGCCAACCATGGACGGGCCATGAAAAATCGCTTTCAAGTGCTTCCTTAATGGGCTTAATTGCCTGTTTAATTGTAGGTGGGAGTGCTTCTGACTGCTGCACATGCCCACCAAGCGTGATATCGCGTGAGTATGCGATGACATCAGAGCACTCACCCGACATCATCCCGCACTATTTCGTGGCCGGACGCATCAGGCACACGCCCGCCCACAGAGCACAAAATTCTGGCCCTGGGCATTTTAAAAGCTCTGCTGGAGTCACCAAAGCAAATAAACATGACAGACATGCATTAACTAGTTCAATAAGTCAGAGATGGACCATGGAAAGCTGAGCGAGGGAGGGGAATTGAAAACATTGTAAATGAAATTCTTCAATCCAGGAAATTTAGCAAGTATTATTATCTACTCTATAATTAAGCAATTGTCAAAAAATCATTTTGCTACTTATTTTTCTTGTGTTCTTTTTCTCTCTCTCTCTCTTTCTTACTTTCCCTTTTGTGCTCACAGAAATACTGCTTTCAAAACTATGACTGGATAGTAAGTGTACAGTTTCTTCTTCCTATTTATGTTTTGTTGCAGTTTATTAGTTTCTGTAATTGAATCTGCCAGAAAGCTGAATCCATCTCATCACCACTGACGAACAGAATGACCATAAGAAGGAATGTTCTAAACTAGGCAAGGGAGTCAATTTTAGTCCAGCTTGCCCGACGGGAATGAAGTGGTGAGCTATTAAAATCAATCAATTCAACTTACTAGACTGATGCCTGGGATAGGGAGATTGTTCTGTGAGGAGAGATTAAGCACACTAAATCTACATTCCCTAGAATTTAAAAGAATGAAAGGTGATCTCGGTGAAACATGTAAAATTATTAATGGGCTTAATAGGGTAGATGCTGGAAGGGAAGATGGGGCAGAAATTTTAGCTCAGTGGGCAGGCGCATGCCCGACCTCCTCGAGTGTGAAATGACATGCGTTGACGTCAGCCGAGTGTGCTGGCATCAATGCGCAGCTGCGCGATAGTTCAGTCAGCAGACGCGCACCGGATTCGGTAGCACGCTTGCCAACAATTAAAGGGCCTTCAAGGCCATTAAATAATCAATTAAATTAATTTTTTCACTGCCCATCCAACCTAATGGTTGGCGGGCAGGCGAAAAGGCCAAGCAGCCTTTGGACTTTTTTGGAAACCTCATCCACAGGCGGGATGAGGTTTCCAAAAGCAAATAAAAATAAAATAACAGTTTTAAAATTTAATTAATAATGTGTCCTTGCTCACGTAATAGGAGACATTTTCTCTGCACAAGGAGTTGGCTATTTAGAACTGAGTTGACGAGAAATTTCTTCACTCAAAGTGGATGACCTCACATTTGCCTACATTGAAATCTATTTGACATGGCTTTTCCCATTCACATAATCTCTTTGTAATTTTATGCTTCCATCGGAACTACTTACAACATTCCCTATCTTTGTGTCATAGGAAAATTTGCATATGCGGCTTTCTATCCCATCATCTGAGTCATTAATGAATACAGTGAATAGTTGAGGCCCTAACACAGATCCTTGCAGGACACCTCCGGTCACATCCACCATTTATGGTATCTGTCCATTACCTGTCTATTCTCTGCTCCCGCTTAGCCAATTTTCTAACCTGGTCAGTAATTTGCCTTCAGTTCCATGAGATTCAACTTTAGCTTGCGGTCTCTTATGAGGGATTTTATCAAATGCCTTTTGGAAGTCCATATCCATATCATCCACAGACATTCCCCTGTCCATTACTTGAATCATCTCTCCAACAAATTCAATCGAATCCATCAGGAATGCCCTTGCCTTTATAAATCTATGCTAGCTCTCTCTGATTAGCTGAAAAATTTCAAAGACGGTTAGTCAACCTATTCTTAATAATAGTCTCTAATTTCTGGACAACAGATGTTAGACTAACGGATCTAGAAATCCCTGGTTTCATTCTTTGATCTTTCTTAAATAATGAAGTGATATGTACAATTTTCCAATCCAAAGGAACAGTTCCTAAATCAAGAGAACTTTGGAAGACTACAGTTAGGGCATCTGCAATGGTCCCAGCTGCTTCAGTTAAAACCCTGGGTCAAAAGTAATAGTCTTGGAGTTTGCTGTTTAGTGCCGGTGACTTCTCCAATACTGTTAGCTTACTTTAACTTTGCTGAGTCTCTATCCCTGATTCAATAATAGTTTCCTTGGGATGTCTGGTATATTGACCTTTTCCTCTCTGCTGAAGTAATGTAAGCACCTCTGCCATTTCTTTATTTTCATTGCTTCTGATCATCCTATTTTCTTAATGTAATTGTAAAAGATGTTTGTGTTGCATTTGAAATCCCTTGTCAGTACCTTTTCATTCTCCACATTTGTAGCTTTTACTGTTTGCTTTGTTATCCTTTGCTATTCTTTGTATCTTTCTAATTTCCAGGATCTGTGCTATTTTTTGCATTTTAGTATACATTTTTTCTTAGTTTTATGTTGTCTCTTACTCATGCTGTCTATTTTGAAAACTAGAACTCTAGCCTTGTAGGGGTCACTAAATGCTAATTTATGTACAGAAAATGAAATAAAGCGAGGGAAATAAAAAAAGGATTAAGACAGAGGGGAAACAAAAGAGACAGAAAGAAAAAGTGAAAATAATGGCCCGGATCTTTTGAGGACTGACCATCATCGCCAGATTGTCACTCTGCTTGACCTTTCCCGGACTCGACACTGCTCCGCATTTCTTGCAAGCTCTTCTTTACAAGAAATGCGGAGTAGACCTACCTCAGAGAGCTCCGTTGCAGCACAGTAGAGTCAGGGGGTGGGGGAGGGGCTTGGGGTAAAGCAGGACACACTCCTTTTTATGGCACTAGCTGCCATTTGGTAAGTTTAAAGGTCCAGTTTGAATGTTAGTGATTGAATGGATGAATGTTAGTGACTGATTGTAAGTGAATGAATGTTAGTGGATAGGTGAACAGTGTGTGAATGAATGAGTGAATGGATATGGTGGTAAGGTGGGTGAGGTAATTTGGTAAGTGGGTAAAGTGGGTGAGGTGGTAGGTGGATAGAGTCATAGGTGGGTAGGGCCACATGTGTGTCAGGTGTTAGATGGGTAGGGTGACAGGTGAATGAGGTGGTAGGTGTGTGAGGTGGAATGTGGGTGATGTGGCAGGTGGGTTGGGTGGTAGGTGGGTAGGGTGGTATGTGGGCAAGGTGGTAGGTGGGTGAGGTGGTAGGTGGGTGAAGTGACAGGTGTGTAGAGTGGTAGGTGGGTGAGCTGTTAGGTGTGTAGGGTGTTGGTGGGTAGCGTGGTATGTGGGTAAGGTGATAGGTGGGTGAGGTGACAGGTGTGAAGAGTGGTAAGTGAAAGAGGTGGCAGGTGGCAAGTGGCAGGTTAGGGAGATGGTAAGTGGATAGGGTGATAACTGAATAGCGTGCAAGGTGGTTGAGGTGGCAGATGAATAGGGTGATAGGTGGGTGAGGTTGTGGGTGATTGAGGTGGTAGTCAGTCTGGAATAGTCAGGTGGTTGGGGGCTAATCAGTTGGTCGGGGTAGTTTGTTTGTGAGGGGTTAGTGGGAGGGGTGGTGGGGGGTGGTCAGTGTGAGTGATTGAAGATGGGGGAGGCTGGGTTCTGTTCTGCAGTTATCAAGTTAGACAAGGTTTTTTCTTTCTAACATTTCCTGGGTAAGTAGGTAGGAACTGTCCAAAGTCTCTGACTCAAGCTCAGGGTCAGGGGCTTTCATGGAGGGTCCCAGGGAGCATCAGAATCACCCATTGGAAGTTGAAACTTCCCGGGCAATTCCCACAGAGGTGTCAGGGAGATATATATTAATTGTCACAGTGTTATTGGAATTTATTGTATTACTGTATCATCCTGAGTAACAAGGGGCTTTGGAAAGATGGCATCAAACTCTAAAAACTATGGTGAGAGCGTATAGTCAGAGTTATCCACAGGTTTGGAATAGAGGACTCTGGGACACCCTGGTCCACTCCTCCATCACCCCCTACTCCTCAACCCTCTCCTATGGCACCACCCCATGCCCACGCAAAAGATGCAACACCTGCCCCTTCACTTCCTCTCTCCTCACCGTCCAAGGGCCCAAACACTCCTTTCAAGTGAAGCAGCATTTCACTTGCATTTCCCCCAACTTAGTCTACTGCATTCGTTGCTCCCAATGTGGTCTCCTCTACATTGGAGAGACCAAACGTAAACTGGGCGACCGCTTTGCAGAACACCTACTGTCTGTCCGCAAGAATGACCCAAACCTCCCTGTCACTTGCCATTTTAACACTCCACCCTGCTCTCTTGCCCACATGTCTGTCCTTGGCTTGCTGCATTGTTCCAGTGAAGCCCAACGCAAACTGGAGGAACAACACCACACCTTCCGACTAGGCACTTTACAGCCTTCCGGACTGAATATTGAATTCAACAACTTTAGGTCTTGAGCTCCCTCCCCCATCCCCACCCCCTTTCTGTTTCCCCCTTCCATTTGTTTTTTTCCAATTAATTATATAGATTTTTCTTTTCCCACCTATTTCCATTATTTTTAAACATTTTTAAATCTTTTATGCTCTCCCCACCCCCACTAGAGCTATACCTTGAGTGCCCTACCATCCATTCTTAATTAGCACATTCGTTTAGATAATATCACCAACTCTAACACCTATGTGTTCTTTTGTTCTGTTGTTTGTGACACCTTTTGATGATCTGCTTCTATCACTGCTTGTTTGTCCCTACAACCACACCAACCCCCTCCACTTCTCTCTCTGTCTCTCTCCACCGCCCCCCCCACCCCGCCACACACTTTAAACCAGCTTATATTTCACTCTTTCTTGGACTCGAACTCAAGTTCTGTTGAAGGGTCATGAGGACTCGAAACGTCAACTCTTTTCTTCTCTGCCGATGCTGCCAGACCTGCTGAGTTTTTCCAGGTAATTCTGTTTTTGTTTTGGACTTCCACTCTTGATATTTGCTGTTAGAGACGCTGCTAATGCATCAACTGGTTTTAGTCCTTTTGAACTAGTCTATGCTCATGAGGTAATGGGACCACTGAAATTGATTTATGAAAAATTGGTGGGTCAGAATTCAAAAACTACTCTCCCTGGATTATATATCAAGCTTCAGAGAGGAATTGGACAGAGCATATGAGTTGGCTAGGTAACATTTAGAGATATCTCAGCAAGTGATAAATGTGAAAGCAGCCAGGAAAGCTACAGCTCAGAATTTTGTTGCTGGAGAGAAAGTGCTAGTTCTGTAACCAGTATTGGGAGACTCATTAAAGGGAAGGTTTAGAAAGCCTTACAGGATTGAAAAGAAACTGAGTGAACTAAATTATTTAATAACTAATCCAGATAGAAGAAAGAAGCAGAGGGTGTGTCATGTAAATATGCTTAAAAAGTACTTTGACAGGGTAGAGGCCCAAAAGGATGTGTTAGTGGCAGTAGATAATGAGAAAGAAGTAGAAATACAGGATTCTGAAATTGATCTTCCTGTAAACAATTTGAATAGTGAGGAGGTACTTGAAAATTTAAATGTAATATTAAATTACCTTCCAGGCAAGTGTAAAAGTGATTTGGAAAAGCTATTGCTGTTACACAAAGTTATTTGAGGAAATAAGTTGGGGAGGACACATTTAGCTACCTATGATGTGTCTGTCGAAGTTTCATCTGTGGCAAGGCAACATCCTTATAGATTAAATCCAGCAAAGTTTCACAAGTGCAGAAAGAGATTGACTTCATGCTTCAAAATGATATAATTGAATCTAGTTGCAGTAACTGGAGTTTGCCTATTGTACTTGTACCAAAACAAAGGATGGAACACAAAGACTGTGTGTGGACTATCAAAAGGTGAATGTGGTGACAAAAGCAGATTCATGTCCTATACCATGGTTGGAAGATTGCATTGAGAAAAGAGGACAATCAAAATTTATCACAAAGATTGACTTTCTAAAAGGATATTGGCAAGTACAGTTATCGGAGAGAGCAAAGGAGATATCAGCTTCTGTAATGCTAAATGGACTATATCAGTTTAAAATCATGCCATTTGGTATGAAGAATGCACCTGTGGCATTTCAAAGAGTGACAAACAAAGTAATTGCAGGACCGGGCAATTGTGCTGTTTATATTGATGACTTGATAGTTTTCAGTTCTAGGTGGGAAAAGCTTTTACAGCATCTGGAAGAATTGCTTTTTTCGATTACAAGAAGCTAATTTGGTGATGAACTTGACTATAAGTGAATTTGCAAAAGCACAAGTTGCATATCTAGGCCATTCCATTGAGCATAGTAAGGTGGCTCCAAGAGATATGAAAGTCAAGACTATTGTGGATTCCCCAGTGCCTACAACAAAATGAGAAGTTTTGAGATTTCGAGCATGAGTGGTTTTTATTGGAAATTTGCACCAAATTTTAGCCGAGTGGTTGCTCCACTGACTGAACTATTAAAAAAGAGCAAGACATTTCAATGGATGCAGGAGTGTCAGAAATCATTTGATAGTTTGAAAACTGTATTAACTACAACACCAGTTTTGGCAGTAACCAAATACGCTAAGCAATTTAAGCTGGCCATTAACACAAGCGAAAGAAGCATTGGAGCCATACTGTTACGAGATGAAAATGGAATTGAAAAACCGATAGGGTATTTTTCATG
The DNA here is from genome assembly GCF_017639515.1 of Carcharodon carcharias. Taxonomy (NCBI): domain Eukaryota; kingdom Metazoa; phylum Chordata; class Chondrichthyes; order Lamniformes; family Lamnidae; genus Carcharodon; species Carcharodon carcharias. Next base: position 51,956,711 of record NC_054486.1, read on the forward strand.
AAAGTTGAATGTACAACAGAAAAGATATTCAACGATTGAAAAGGAAACCTTGGGTTTGGTGTTAGCATTGCAGCATTTTGAAATTTATGTGGCACACAATTCATCAGAAGCAATTGTTTATGTGGACCACAATCCTTTAAAGTTCCTGGACAAATTTGGAGACCGAAGTGCAAGGCTATTTATTAATTACTGCAACTATTTAATCTGCAGACAATACACGTCGCTGGATGAGAACATTTGATTGTAGATGTTTTATCAAGAGTTTGAAGCTTAAAGGGAAAACAGGACATTTAAAAACCTGGACTCTGAACTGGAATGATTTCTGTTGATGCAAAGGATTTGTATATATATTGTTATGTTTACGCATGCTTCTGGTAATGTAATAGTGTAAATATATAGACAAGTATAGGAGATAGTATAAACTGGGTTAATAAAAATGAAGCCGTCTTTTTAAATTAAGACAATTCATTTTTTAATAAGGAGGGGGATCCCAGGAAGATATAATAATTCTTACAATGCTTTTGGAATTTATTGTAAAATAGAGTAATAGTGGGATGTGTCTTTGTATATGTATGTGTGTGTGTGTCCGCACCCGCCAGCACCCGCTCCTGCTCTGCCCGCCCGACAGGCAGAGAATTCTGCCCACTAATGCCAATGAATGATGTGCCTTTAGGTAGATATATGTATGGTTACACAAACTGAATGTTCTGAATCCTTATGATGCCTGCAGCATTGATGCATTGTGCTGACTTACTAAATGTATGAGACAGGACACATTTACCTACGCATGCAAAGTGGTGATTTGAATTTTGAGAGAATCTCACCGTGTATCTGTAACATAAGCTTAGCACCTGTACAAAACTGTTGCACTTACACTATGCTGCCTGTGGTAAGGCCTGACTAGACTCTGAAGGAAAATGAAGTGAGAATGCATCTTCCGTGGAGTTTTGCTCCTTTCTTCTGCAGTTGGTCCATAACCTTCGTTTACATTATAACTGGCTACCTTACATTTGTTACAGTTCGACTGTGAATGCCTCTATACTAAATACCATCAGTATAAACATACGGACATACAAATTTGGAACAGGTGTAGGCCACTCAGCCCTTCAAGCCTGCTCTGCCATTCAATAAGATCATGGCCGATCTGATTGTAACCTCAACTCCACATTCTCACCTACACCCAGTAAACTTTCACCCCCTTGCTTATCAAGGATCTATCTACCTTAAAAATATTCTATCTACCTGCCTTAAAAATATTCAAAGACCCTGCTTCCACCGCTTCTTGAAAAACAGAATTCCAAAGACTCACAACCCTCTGAGAGAAAAAAAACAATCTCCTCATCTCTGTCAGCCCCTTATTTTTAAACAGTGGCCCCAAGTACTAGATTCTCCCACAAGAGGAAACATCCTCTCCACACTAACCCTGTCAAGACCCCTCAGGATCTTATATGTTTCAATCAAATCACCTCTTCTAAACTCTAGCAGATACAAGCCTAGTCTATCCAGCCTTTCCTCATCAGACAATCCACCCAGTCCAGGCATTAGTTTAGTAAACCTTCTCTAGACTGTTTTCAATGCATTTACATCCTTCCTTAAATATGACCAATGCTGTACACAGTACTCTAGGTGTGGTCTCACCAATGCCCTGTAAAACTGAAGCATAACCTCCCTACTTTTGTATTCAATTCCCTTTACAATAAGTGATAACATTTTATTAGCTTTCCTATTTTCCTAATGCTGCACCTGCATACTAGCCTTTTAACAATTCATGCATTAGGACCCCGAGATCTCTCTGCATTTCAGAGCTCTGCAATTTCTCACCATTTAGATAATACACTTCTTTTTATTTTTCCTGCCAAAATGGACAGTTTCCCATTTTCCCAAATTATACTCCATTTGCCAGGTTTTTGCCCACTCACTTAACCTATCTATATCTCTTTGTAGCTTCCTTGTGTCCTTTTCACATCTTACTATCCTACCTATTTTTCTGTCATCAGCAAATTTAGCAACCATATCTTCAGTCCCTTCATCCAAGTCATGTAAATAAATTGTAAAAACTTGAGGCTGCAGTACTGATCCCTGTGGCACACACTCATTACATCCCACCAATCAGAAGAAGACTCATCCATGCCTACCCTCTGTTTCCTGTTAGCAGGCCAATCTACAATATGTGCCAATACGTTACCTCCTACTCCATGAACTTCTATTTTCCACAATAACCTTTGATGTGGTACGTCATCAAGTCCCTTCTGGAAACCTAAATACAGTACATCCACCATTTCCCCTTTATCCACAGCATGTGTTACTTCTTCAAAGAACTCCAATAAATTGGATAAACATGATTTCCCTTTCACAAAACCATGACTCTGCCTGATTACCCTGAATTTTTCCAAGTGCACTGCTATAATGTCTTTAATAATAGCTTCCCAATGACAAATGCTAAGCTAGCTGGCCTGTAGTTTCCTGCATTCTGTCTCCCTCCTTTTTTGAATAAATAAATTCCATTCACTATTTTCTAATCTTATAAGACCTTCCCCAAACACAGCGAATTTTGGAAAATTAAAACCAATACATCAACTATCTCACTAGTCACTTCTTTTAAGACCCTAGCATGAAGTCCATCAGGGCCCGAGGACCTGACAGCCTGCAGGTTCAACAATTTACTCAGTACCACTTTCCTAGTGATTGTCATTTTCTTGGGTGCCTCCCTTACTTCCATTTCCTGATTTACAGCTATTTCTGGGATGTTACTTGTATCGATGCAAAATACCAGTTCAATTCATCTGCTATCTCCTCATTTTCCATTATTAATTCCCCAGGCTCACTTTCTACAGGACCAATGCTCACTTTGTTAAATCTTGTCTTTCTTAGAATATCTATGAAACTCTTACTGTCTGTCTTTATATTTCTAACTAGCTTTTTCACATACTCAAATTTTCTCTTCCATATCAATCTTTTGGTTATTCTTTGTTTTTTTATCTATTCTGTCCAATCTTCTGACCCATCACCCATCTTTGCACAATTATGTGCATCTTTGTTAAGTTTGATACTATCTTTAACTTTTTTAGTTAAGCATGGTTGGTGGGTCCTCCATTTGGAATTTTTATTTCTCATTGGAATGTATCTATTCTGTGCATTCTGAAATATCCCCTTAACTGTCCACCATTGTACCTCTATTGACCTATCCCTTAACCTAATTTGTCAGTTCACTGTGCTTTCATGCCCTCATTCAAGCTTAAAATACTAGTCTTGGACTCACATTTCTTTCCCTCAAACTGAATGTAAAATTCAATCATATGATAGCTGCTACCTAGGGGCACCTTCACTACGAGGTCATTAATTAATCCTATCTTGTTGCACAATACTAGGCTTAGTATAGCCTGCTCTCTAGTTGGCGCCAGAATGTGCTGTTCGAAGAAATGATCCTGAAAACCTTCCATAAATTCCTCATCTAGGCTACCTTTAGCCATCTGATTCTCCCAGTCTTTACTCTGATTAAAATCCCCCATGATTATTACCATACCTTTCTGACAAGCTCCCGTTATTTCTTCCTTTGTACCCTGTCCTACTGTATGGTTGCCTTTAGAGGGCTTGCACAGCACTCTCACAAGTGACTTTTTGCCTTTATCATTTCTCTGCCCAAATGGTTTCTATATCCTGGTTTCTTGAACTTAGGTCATCCATCCCTGATGTGCTAATACCATCATTAATTAACAGAGCCATCCCCCACCTTTTCTTAACTTCCTGTCCTTCCTAAATGTCATGTATCCTTCAATATTCAAGTCCCAATTTATGCCATCCTGCAGCCTTGTCTCTGTAATGGCTATCAGATTTTACTTATTTATTTCTGTTTGCACTCTCAGTTCATCTGTTTTGTTTTGAATGCTATGTGCATTCAGATACGGAACCTTTAGTTTTGTTATTTTATTATTTTTGTAACCTCTAGCCTTATCTGCTCATTTACTCTCAGAATTGTACTCCCTGTCCTCTCTGTCCTTTCCTGTCATGTCTATTTATCATTTCCCACATTAGTACCTTTCTCTCATCTTTTCTCTGCTCTTTGATATACTACATCTTCCCAAATTTGATCCATTGCCTCCACTATTTAATTTTAAAATCCTCTCTGCTTCCCTGGTTATGCAGCTCACTAGAACACTGATCCCAGCATGGTTCAGGTGCCGAGTGTCCCAACTGTGCAGCCCCCGCTTTCTCCAGTACTGGTGCCAGTGCCCCATGAACTGGGAGCCCACTTCTCGTGCACCAGTCTCTCTAATTTTATGTACCTTATTCCAATTTGCACGTGGCTCAGGAAATAATCCAGAGATTATTACCCTTGAGATTCTGCTTTTTAACTTAGCACCTAACTCCTCATACTCTCTATGCAAAACCTCCTTCCTAGTTCTACCTATGTCATTGGTATCTATATGGACCATGATAACTGGATCTGCGCCCTTCCACTGCAAGTCTTTCTCCAGCCTTGAATAGGTGTTCCAAACCCTGGCACTATGCAAGCAATACAGCCACCTGGACTCTTTGCTGCACAGAACAGTGTTAATCGCCTTCACCATGCTGCCCCCTACTACCACTACATTCCTTTTTGTTCCCCCCACTTGAATGGCTTCTGGTACCACGGTGCCATGATCAGTTTGCTCATCCACCCTGCAGCCCCTGTTCTCATCCAAACAAGCTGAGCGAACCTCAAACTTATTGGACAATTGCAAAGGCCGAGGCTCCAGCACTCCTGCCCACTGGGTCTCCTGCCCTGCCTCATTCGCAGCTACACCCTGCTGTCCCTGACTGCTGACCAAATCAGAAGACCCTGTCCTAAGAGATGTGACTGCCTCCTGATACAAAGCATCCAGGTAACTTTCCCCCACCACAATATGCTGCAGTGTCTACAGCTCAGCCTCCAGCTCAATGACTGTGAGCAGATGCTCCTTGAACCACAGATGTTTACTGCAGACTTGTTTGTCCTGGATCACACCGGCATCTAGGAGCTCCCACATGCTGCAGCCTTACCACATCACCTGTCCTTTTATCCTTAATTAATTACTTAGTTATATTACTTACTTGTTTATTTTGCTTTTTGATATATTTTATTAACTTCACCACCAGTGTGTATATTATTTAAAATCTTAGGGCTGGAATAGACCTTAACCACTTTCCAGATGCTCACCAAAAAGCTAGCTCATTTGCCCATAATAGAGTAAGAACCAATTCCTACAGGGTAAAAAAGGTAATAAGAGCAAAAGGAAAGGAACACCTCCTTCCCCACCTCAGCGAACTCCCCTACTCACCAAACTCCCGGGCATGCACTCAGTTCCAAAGCTACGCTTGTTTACCTCAGTGAGATGGTGTACCTCAGGAAGCTTTATTTAATGTATTGGCAACAGCATTAATTGATTGCGGGCAGAAAGTTTTGCAGTAACATAGGAATAAGTTATGAGTTAGTCCATTCAATATAAAATGAATTGGAATTTCAGCTGTTTTAAGTCTTATTAACTGAAAACTGCTGCTTTTCAATGTATTTCTAAAGAGTCCACTTGGGAAATACTAGCATGCACATTCATGGTACGCAGAAACCAATATATTTTGTAAAATAGTCAATTTAACTGAAAACAAGCTAGCCATTCTTGCTGCAAAGAGATTGGGTTTTATGACCAATGATTACTTTTATAAATAATTTACCAGCAATGATACTTTTGCAATGCATTTGTGATAAACAAAAATCATGGTCAATCACACCATTATAGTATGAAAGCAAGTGATTCTTGGTATCAAGAATATGCAGCTTTTCCTTTGAAAAGATTAGGGCACTGAAATTACTTGGAATTTTTCTGCGTTTCCCCTACATCTCCTATGAGATGTCGGTGGAAACAAAGAAAACCTGGGGGGAGGTGGGGTGGGGAGTGCTGGGGGGAGGTGGGTGGCAGAACCCCCGGTGAATAAGGTAGCTTATTCTTAAGACAGGAGTTCCCATCACTGAGCCTGGTGTGCCCTAATCTTTGCAATTGAGGTGCCCTTTCACTGATAGAGTGAACTCCAGTAGTGTGGGCATTGGAACACACCAAGAGGAACAATCCCAGCATAATCCTCTAGATTGTGACCCAAGGAACTTCTAGAGTTTATTCAAGAAGGTTGGTTTCTTCTCTTTAGTTCTCACAATTGACTTCCTGCTACAAACATTAAATTGACTTCCAATCACATTCTACAATTTTACAGTAAAAATGAAAGTCATTTAAAAGTTCATTGCAATCGCAACTTTAAGGCACTTGCAGCCAGATTTTCATGGTCCCGAGCAGGACCAAATGGAAGCAGGGCTGGAAATAAATGTCCGCCAAACCACACCTCCAGGACTCTTGCTTCCAATTCCACTCTCGGCCATTTTCATGAGGATAGAACAGGGAATGGGCTCTGGAACCTATTCATTCTTACGAAGGAGGCAAGTGACAGCATGCTAGGTTCATTGAGAGCCAACCCAGTTTTCATGGAGATGGCCAGACTTTAGCAGCTGGCGGGTTTTACATCAAGTACTTAAAGGCATGAACCGTGAATTGGAGGCAGGAAGAGTTTAAAAGGTGGATAAATTTTTTTTTGCTTCCTTTACTGTTCATCATTAAATGCTGTTGCATGAGTTGTATCTACGTTAAGTAAGATGAGTTATGACAGTGTCTCGACTGGAAGATGTTACAGCCCCTCAAACAATGTGTTTGCCCGATTGTTACTTCTGCCAATTGTCAAATTGTCAAGTAAAAGATCTACATTGTAAATGTGGAACGAAACAAAAACAGAATTACCTGGAAAAACTCAGCAGGTCTGGCAGCATCGGCGGAGAAGAAAAGAGTTGACGTTTCGAGTCCTCATGACCCTTCGACAGAACTTGAGTTCGAGTCCAAGAAAGAGTTGAAATATAAGCTGGTTTAAGGTGTGTGTGTGGGGGGCGGAGAGATAGAGAGAGAGAGAGAGGTGGAAATGTCTTCAGATGAGTTTAAAAGTTCATCTAATAGATAAAAACTTAGGGCTGAATTTTGAGGTCAGCGGGTGGACGCGGCCTGGGTGGAGCAGCTGGGAAATGGCCCGTCACCCACAATTGGCCCCCGACTGTGATTTCACGCTGGTGGGCAAATTAAGGCCCGCCCAGCATGAGACACAGCTTTTCACTGGTCGGGAAGGGCCAAGCCGGGGTGGGGGCCTGTCAGCCACCTGATCCAATGGCAACCCGTTGGCCGGTTTAAAAACGGCCCAGGCAACGCCAGAAAAGCTGCCATGGAAAGACGTCTGTCCCATGTTGTCTTGGTGGAGTTGAGTGCAGCTGGAGGTGCCAGGCAGTGGGGGGACAGGTTTGGTGGGCACTTGGCCCCCCACCTTTTGGATGAGTGCCTCGTGGTCCTGCAGGAGGAGATGGCTGCCAGGAGGGATACCCTTGTCCCCAGAGATGGGAGGAGGAGGCCACTGCACCTTGCAAAGAGGGCATGGGAGGTGGTGGCATCACTGGTGAGCAGCCATGACATGGTGCAGTGCACATGAGTGCAGTGCCAGAACAGGCTCAATGACTTGCTGTGCTCAGGAAGGGTGAGTACAATGTTGGCATGGGTCAGTGTGCAGAAGTGTTAAGATGTGGCTGACCCCCCATGGAGCTCAGGGGTGCTAGAAGCTGAGTGCCAACTGTCAATCACGCCGGATCTGGTCTTGGAGGTGAGCCCTGGCTGCTCGGACTGAGTGCCTTGCAGCTTGAGGGCCATAACTCAGATGTGCCCTGTGAGGTGTTCCTCAGCTGGGGTTGTCTAGGCTGCAATGGTGCTGCAGGTAGAGAGTGACCTAATCAATGCTCCTCTGTTCTTTCAGGAGAAGGCAAGCCATAATCAAGCAGAGAGGGAATGCAGAGGCAGAGGCCCGCCAACCTGTTGCTTCTCAGCAGGTTCGAGCAGGACGCCATTGGGTTGGAGAGCCGGCACTCTCCCCAAGCAACCAGGCTTGGAGAGGCAGGGATGCCAGATGAAGGTAAGAGTGCAGTGTACAGAGGTGAGTGTTTTGGATTGTACAACCATTCCAACGTAGAATATTCATCGATGTGAGCCTCAAACCTGGAGTCCCCATGGAACATTGAAAGACGATGACACCATGACGTAGATCTCCATTGTCCCACTAGGGTGTCTGGCATGTACGGTGACAGTGTGATGACATTAACTAATGACATGTCCTTGTTCTCCCTGTAGGTTTGCCAGCGCACACTCGCTCTCTGTACCCCATAGGGCCACACCTGACACCAGAGGACTACTGGGCTTCACTTGTAGCTGCGTCACACCTGCTCTCTGTACCAAGCACCAGCGCAGATACCAGCACCTCAGTGGGCATTAGATCAGTGTTTAAAATGTCGGTGCACATTGGTGAGGGCACTTGCTTGATGAGCAGGCGGGAGTACTGCTGGGGACCAGGCCGATGCTGAGTCAAAGGCAGATGATGAGCCTCTGGAGTCATCCAATAGGTGGCAGATGCTGGATGTCCAGAGGGATGTCTGGGAGGATCTAGCAGAGATCCATGAGGGTCTGTGTGCCATGGTGTCCATTGTGGAGGAGTTGATGTGAAGCTTGAGCACTGCGTTGACCCTCATGGCCGTGCGCACTGCCTCTTCCATTGAGAGAGTGGTGACTCTAATGGAGAGGCAGCTCCAGGGACAGAATCAGGGGTTCCTGGGTTTGAGCTTGAAGCTGCAAGCCCTCACACAGGCAATGGCCTCAGGTGGTCAGTGCCAGTGTGGAAGATGGATGAGGCACCAAGTTTCCCAGCTAGATTCTTGTCCATCAATAGCAAGCAGGGGGGTCCAAGGCGACCTCATGTTGGTGCATGAGCTGCTTGTCATCTCTCAGGCTCCTCTCAAGGCTCTCTGAATGAAGGCAGCAGCTCCTCTGCCCCTCTGCTAGTGACCATGGCATCTGATGAGGCTGTGATGACTGAGGAGATGCCAGCTGTGGCACTGGCCGCTCCCTCCCAGGTGGGGCCAGCACAGGCTCCACTGGCCAGAGGACGATCACCAAGGTCATCAAGGCCAACAAGACACTAGAGTCAGCAGATAGTCTCCAATGTTGCTGCCAACAAGGTGAGGGCACCAAGACGAAGCACTTGCAAATGAAAGTTTAAAGCACCGTGAGCATGAGAGGTACAGTTCACTGGTGATTTTCTAAAACAAAAACAAAAATACCTGGAAAAACTCAGCAGGTCTGGCAGCATTTGCGGAGAGGAACACAGTTAACGTTTTGAGTCCGAATGACCCTTCGACAGAACTAAGTAAAAATAGAAGAGATGTGAAATATAAGCTGGTTTAAGGTGGGGGGGGGTGCGGTGAGACAAGTATAGAGGGTCAGTAATAGGTGGAGATAACCAAAAGATGTCACAGGCAAAAGGACAAAGTGTTGAAGGTGGTGATATTCTCTAAGGAATGTGCTAATTAAGGGTAGAAAACAGGACAAGCAAGGTACAGATAGCCCTAGTGGGGGTGGGGAGGGGTGAAGGAGTCAAGAAAGGCTAAAAGGTAGAGATAAAACAATGGATGGAAATACATTTAAAAATAATGGTAGTAGGTGGGAAAAGAAAAATCTATATAAATTATTGGCAAAAAAAGTGTGTGTGTGTGGGGGGGGGGGGGGGGGGAATCGGAAAGGGGGTGGGGATGGAGGAGATAGTTCATGATCTAAAATTGTTGAACTCAATATTCAGTCCGGAAGGCTGTAAAGCACCAAATCGGAAGATGAGGTGCTGTTCCTCCAGTTTGCGTTGAGCTTCACTGGAACAATGCAGCAAGCCAAGGATGGACATGTGGGCATGAGAGCAGGGTGGTGTGTTGAAATGGCAAGCGACAGGAAGGTCTGGGTAATTCTTGCAGACAGACCGAAGGGGTTCTGCAAAGCAGTCACTCAGTCTGCATTTGGTCTCTCCAATGTAGAGTAAACCACATTGGGAGCAACAAATGCAGTAGACTAAATTGAGGGAAGTGCAAGTGAAATGCTGCTTCACTTGAAAGGAGTGTTTGAGCCCTTGGATGGTGAGGAGAGGGACAGTAAAGGGGCAGGTGTTGCACCTTGTTTGGTTGCATGGGAAGGTGCTGTGGTAGGGGGTTGAGGTGTAGGGAGTGCTGAAGGAGTGGACCAGGGTGTCCCAGAGGGAATGATCCCTGCGGAATGCCGCCAGGGGGGTGAAGGGAAGATGTGTTTGGTGGTGGCATCATGCTGGAGTTGGCAGAAATGGCAGACGATGATCCTTTGAATCCGGAGGCTGGTGGGGTGATAAGTGAGGACAAGGGGAACCCTATCATGTTTCTGGGAGGGAGAAGGAGGTGTGAGGGCGGATGCGCGGGAGATGAGCCGGACACGGTTGAGGGTCCTGTCAACCACCGTGGGTGGAAAACCTCGGTTAAGGAAGAAGGAGGACATGTCAGAGGAACTGTTTTTGAAAGTGGCATCATCAGAACAGATGCGACGGAGGCGAATGAACTGAGAGAATGGGATGGAGTCCTTACAGGAAGCGGGGTGTGAGGAGCTGTAGTCAAGGTAGCTGTGGGGGTGGGTAGACTTGTAATGGATATTGGTGAACAGTCTATCACCAGAAATTGAGACAGAGAGGTCAAGGAAGGGAAGGGACATGTCTGAGATGGAACATGTGAAAATGATGGAGGGGTGGAAATTGGAAGCAAAATGAATTAATTTTTCCAGATCCAGACAAGAGCATGAAGCAGCACCGAAGTAATCATCGATGTACCAGAGAAAGAGTTGTGGGAGGGGGCCGGAGTAGGACTGGAACAAGGAATGTTCCACATACCCCATAAAAAGACAGGCATAGCTGGGGCCCATGCGGGTACCCATAGCCACATCTTCTATTTGGAGGAAGTGAGAGGAGTTAAAGGAAAAATTGTTCAGTGTGAGAACAAGTTCAGCCAGACGGAGGAGAGTAGTGGTGGATGGGGATTGTTTGGGCCTCTGTTCGAGGAAGAAGCGGAGAACCCTCAGACCATCCTGGTGGAGGATGGAGGTGTAGAGGGATTGGACCTCCAGAGTGAAGAGGAGGCGGTTGGGGCCAGGGAACTGGAAATTGTTGATATGATGTAGGGTGTCAGAGGAATCACAGAGGTAGAGGCGGGCCATCCGAGGTTGGGAGACTATCAGGTTGGAAGTTGTGGAAGGAAGATCTCCAGAGGAGATGAGGTCAGCAACAGTCCTGGAAACAATGGCTTGATGTTCAGTGGTGGGGTCATGGTCCAGGGGGAGGTAGGAGGAAGTGTCTGCGAGTTGACGTTCAGCCTCTGCGAGGTAGAGGTCAGTGCGCCAGACAACAACAGCACCACCCTTGTCAGCGGGTTTGATGACAATGTCAGGGTTAGACCTGAGAGAATGGAGTGCAGCAAGTTCAGAGAGAGACAGGTTAGAGTGGGTGAGAGGAGCAGAGAAATTGAGACGACTAATGTCACGCTGACAGTTCTCAATGAAAAGACCAAGAGAAGGTAAGAATCCAGAGGGAGGGGTCCAGGTGGAGGGAGAATATTGGAGGCGGGTAAAAGGATCAGTTGAATGGGGAGAGGACTCCTGCCCAAAGAAGTGAGCACGGAGACGGCGGAAGAAGAGTTCAGCATTGTACCGAGCCCGAAATTCACTGAAATGAGGGTGTAAGGGTATGAAACTAAGTCCTTTGCTGAGCACTGAACATTCAGCATCGGAGAGGGGAAGGTCAGAGGGTATGGTGAATACATGGCCAGGGTTGGGATTGGAAGACGGGATGAGGACAGAGGGACAGGCAGGGTGGAGGGTCCTGGATGGGTGTTGGTGTCGATGAGTTGTTGGAGCTTGCATTCTTTTGCACCTGAAAGAAAGAGACAAAGTTTCTTGTTGAGGCAAGAACTAGTGATTTTCTGTTCATTTATGTTTGGTTTATATGTCTGCTGGCATGGACATCAACACCAGTAATTGCCATAATGATTTCAATGTGATGATAACTTTAATTTTGCTTTGGTTCTCATGGCCTTAGTATGCTTCACATTTTTTCTTTCTGGTTCAGGGTGCGCCAGTATGTCATGCTGAACATGAGTGGCTGGATACTTTACTGCGCAGGCATTGAGTGGACTTTGGGTGCAAATGAAAGTGTCATTTCAGACATCTGGGATGGAGGCGGCAGCCCTGGCAAGAAGTGGGAGCAGATCTTTGGCAGCTTAGCTGAAGGAGCTTTGGATCAAGGCATCCCTAGTGCCTTCCTGAAGGTTACTGAGGTTTGGCTCCACACCCTCAGCATCCTCTCACCATGCTCCTCTTCTGACTCACTACTGGATTCATCCTCTGTAGCCTGTGCAGCTGCATCAAGATCCTCTTCCTTTAGTGGGTTATATGTGATATAGTGGGTCCCCCCCCTTGCCAGTGCCAGATTGTGGAGAGTGCAGCATGCAACCACTATCAGTGACACATGCTCTAGGGGTATTGTAGTGCTCCCCCTGAACGGTCCAGGCATCGGAAGTGCATCTTGAGAAGACCTATGATCCTCTCTACCACCATCCTTGTGGAGGCATGTAACACTGCTCTGTCTCTGTTCTTGGGTGGCAGAGAGGCATCATGAGCCACCTTTTCAACAGAAAGCCCTTTTCACCCAGCAGCCATCCATCCAGTTGGACTGGAGCACTGAAGAGCCTCGGCAGATGGGAGTGTCTCAGGATATAAGCATCATGGGAGCTGCCAGGGTAGCTTGCACAGACTTGCAGAATCTGCATCTTGTGATCACACACTAACTGCATGTTCATGGAGTGGAATCATTTCCTGTTCAAGAAGGCACCCGGCTGACCTGCTAGTACCTTGATGGCCACATGTGTGCATTTGATTGCCCCCTGGATGCGGGGGAACACAGAAATCACTGCAAAGCCTCTGGCTGGTTCAGCCTGACTGGCCTCGTCTGCATGGTAAAGAATAAATGTCAGTATCCACCTGAACAGGGCTTCTGTCACCAGCTTGATGCAACTGTGGACAGCTAATTGGGAGACTCCGCACAGATCCCCCACTGAGCCCTGGAAAGAGCCCGAGGCATAGAAGTTGAGGGCTACTGTGACCTTCAGAGCCACTGGCATGGGATGTCCACCCACACAGTCGGAGCTGATCTCAGGTCCAATCATCTGACAAATAGACGTCACTGTCTCCCTTGAGAGGCAGAGCCTCCTTTAGCATTGCCCCTCAGATATATTGAGGTAGCTGCATCACTGCCTGTAAACCCTGGCAACAGGAAAGTAGCATTTTCTGTGGCCACTTTCTGCCTTGGACTTGCTGCTGGTCCTGCGCCCCTTGTGCCTGTGCCTCTCCTCCCACAGATCCCTCCGCTGAAAGCTGCATGGGGATACTTGGCCTCCTCTCCCTCTGGCTCTCTCTTCCTCCTGAGAGGAAATGCCACCAGCGGAGACCACAATCCCCATTACCAGGGTAAGGGAAGGCTGTCAGATACCTGGAAGGGTCCACACGGTCTGAATCCTCCAGGGGCCTTGGAGACATCAAGGAGTCCTGAAATTAAGCCTGGAAATGCTAACAATGAAGCCCCGAACAGAAATGAAGTACCAATAAGTCACCAGCAGCAAACTATGTACCAATCTACCCACTACTGACACTGGCAATGCTGCTCACCCCTTTTATCCCGCTGGTGGATGAGATTTTTGAAATTGTTGCCTGGCCACCTGTCATCACCCGTCTGTTTTGCCTGTGCGACAAGCGCAAAATCTCACAAGCAATGAAAAATTGCCATCAATTGGCTTTTTAATGGCCTCTTAATTAATGGCAGGCACAGCTCTGGCACTCACTCATGCCCCCTGGCTGAAATATCATGCCAGTGCATTCTATTTTTCACCCGATTGGGCCTGGCGTGTGCCTGCCTACGGGATGTAAAATTCTGCCCTTAGAGTACATTTTACACTATTGAAAAGGCAACCCAGTATGATAACAATGTGTAAATGTTTATTCCCCCCACCCCCCACCCCTTGCTTTTATGTCTGGATATCAGTTGAGATAGCAGTTCTGAAGTCTGTTTGTTTACTCAGGGAGCTTTTTGGACTCTTAACTACAATTCAACTTCAAGATCATTTTACAGGTGCTTGCTTGACATTGTTTACGCAGTTGGTTTGAGGAGTGTATTAGTCTACTGAGGAAGTTTTATGGAATATTCAACGGCTTCCAACTATTATAATAGGGCTTGTGAATTTGGTTCATAGAGTGGATAATGGGTGAAAGTGAGGGGCCAAGGGTGAGGGAGGGTTAAAGGTGGTCAGAATATCAACTGCATATGGCTGAGCCACTGATTTTTTTTTCATGTAATGTGGGCATCACTGGCAAGGCCAGCATTTGTTGCCCATTCCAAATTGCCCTTGAACTGGATGGTGGAGAATCAATTATATTGCTGTGGGTCTGGAGTCACATGGAAGTCAGATGTGGTAAGGACGGCAGATTTCCTTCCCCAAAGGGCATAAGTGAATCAGATGAGTTTTTACAATAATCAATGATAGCTGCCATGGTCACCATTACTGAGGCTAGCTTTATATTCCAGACTTATTAATTGAATTTAAACTCCACCAGCTGCCATGGTGGGATTTGAACCCACAGTCCCAGAACATTAAGCTGGGCTGCTTAATTACTAGCCCAGTGAGATTACCAGTACACCACCATCTACCACATGCTCACCCCTGATTGCATTGGGAGCACTGCACCAAGGTTTTTTGAATACAGAAATGGGCCTTTTAACCTGCCCACTCTGAGCTTGGCCCACCTCCACTCATGCCTCCAGGTCACTTAGGACCTGGACCTCTGGAAGATTCTGCTTGTCAATAGTGTCGAGATGGAGGCAGAATCGTATGGCTGGCATTAGTCCCACATCCCAAATCCCATCTCTAACATGAAAATCCGGTTGCACTCACTTTCTACTCGGTACAATATTCTTAAACTATTAAATGAGACGGTCTGATCAACATACTGTTATAGAGCTGATTTTCCAGACAACTGTTCTTGGTGGAAACATTGAGCTTTATTTACAAGACAGCAGTGGCAGCTGAACTCTATAACTAAAGATGAACTCTTGCCTAGAGGTTCCCTGTGCTGCTAACTCATTGGTTTACACAGATCATGTGACCTTACAAGAGGATTATTCATAAAGCTACCGCCCTATGTTTATCAAAACTAAAATTGCTTCACATACCCTGTCTGATAACTGAAGGTATACCTCTGCAGTATAGAACTAATTGGATGGACTAAAAGTACTGGGAGATATGCACTCTCTCAGATACTACACTACAAGGAATTGAATTGTTCTGTTCTGGCCTTTTAAGTATTAAATGCTGGATTATCAAAGGTTTCCATTCAAGTTACAAAACATCATTTAATACTGAGAGTAATTTAAGCCACCGTGTAGAATATTTGCTACAATGGTTTAAGTGATTGACCTTTGACAGCAAGTCAACATATTTCTATTGGCAATGATAGAAGCAAAATTGCATGTGAATGTTTGGGCAAAAATTTCAAACAAAAGATTAAGAGAGGATTGAAGGAATTACCTTAATGTTCCAAAATACATAGCAAATGAAAAGGTAATCTTATAATAAAATGCTGGAAAGATAGGACAATGTTCAAAATAGTCTGGCCAAAAGCCTTATCAGTCTGGAGGAGCACTCACTCATTCTGCCCTTGATTTGGTTAAGAATTAGCAATACATGTTTTCATGTCAATCAATTTTTAAAACTTTGACCAGAAGTAAATTAGGCAAATATGAAGGAAATGAAAAAAGCTACTAACAGAGCACAGTAAACAAACATGTAAAAAGATGAAATCTTACAGAATTGTCCAAAGTGCTGTCCTTTGTACACACCAAAAGCAAGGGATATTGCAAGCTCAGAGATCAAAAGTTTCTCTTTGAAACTCCTTGTTCTGCAACTTGAGGGAGCAGGAGATATGGACTGTCTGGAGGGCATCAAACAGCTAGTACAATTGATACCATTTTCAGTTGGCTGTACAGGCATGTTATGTCACTGCAACACCCTGTCAAAATTATCTGAGCAGGATGTATCCATTATCAATCTGTTGATCATGCAGATTGCGAGGTCATCAGCCAGACTTCCTCTGAACATTTTCATATCTGACCTTCTGGGTTGCATAGAGCAAACTTAAATCATATAAATTTTCCACTTCTTTGCAGAATCTGAAGCACAAAATCTTTGTAGTTTTGCTGCAAAAAACAGGCTGAAGTTAACTGTTTCATGTAGAAAATTTACTAAAATATTTTGATATAGTGGCATGTAATATTTTGTACTGTAGGCCTCAGGTTAATTACAGCTGTACTTTTGGATCTTGTGCTCATTTCATCCATGACAACTTGGACACTGCACTATTTTATTGCAGCCTATTATGTCACAATTGGACCTGACTGAAATTACATATTCATTAAATTGCTATAGATTACAATCGAACAGGTAAGGAACTGCAAATTCCTGAGGATGAATTAAGACAATCAGTCAATGAATACCCAATAAAAATGGCCAATTATAAAGATGGTAAACTAATACATTTCCCTACTCTTGGGTGAAGAAGTTTCATCTGAATTTTCTGCTCGATTTCTTGATGGCTATCTTATATTGAAGACCTCTCATCATGCTCTTCTCCAAACGAGGAAGCATTTTCTCTGTATTGCTCTCTTAATATCTTTTATAATCTTCAAGACCTCTATTAAGTAACTCCCGAGCCTTCTTTTCTCGAGGAAAAGAAGATCTAAACTGTCAATCCTTTCCTGAAATCTATACCCAAGTATTTCTGCAAATCTTCTCTGCATCTTTTCCAGTGCACCTATATCCTTTTCTGTAACGTGGTGGCCAAAACTGCACACAATGCTCTAAGTGCAGTCAAACCAAGGTTTGATACAAAATTAGCATAATTTCCCTAGTTTTCAGTTCTGCCCCCACTGGAAATAAAGCTGCATTAATTTGTGCCACAACATCAGGGGGAGCACTTCTGGCACAGATGCAGTTTCTGGCTGCTTAAAGTGAGATAAGGGCCTGAATTTTCAGCTCAGCAGGTGGGATCGATTGGTGGGCCCGGGAGCAGTCAGGAAACAGACCGCCTACCGTGATTTCATGCTGGCTGGCCAATTAACGGCCAGCGAGCGTGAAGCGCATGCTGAAAAGCTCACTGCAGCCAGGGTTGGGGGAGGAGGGCAGGTAATGACCTCAATGCGAGTGCGAACAAGTGATTAGCGAAAGCTCCCTGAAGGCAGAGACCTGCCTCAGGGAGTTGAAGATCTGAAACCCAGGAAATAAAGTTTTTAAAATCAGGGAAAATAACGTCCGAGCATGACAATTAGGCACCTGAACATATAGATTACAAAAATGCTATCCACAGGTTTCTATTTTTATTTCATTTAATAACGGAAACCTCATCCCACCCTTGGATGAGGTTTGCTGAAAAATGTAAAGGCCTCCTGGCCAATTCGCCTGTCCGCCAACCGTAAGTTTGGATGGGCTATACAAAATGACAGACAGTTGCACCGTTAATGGGTTTAATTGCCTTCTTAATTGTCGACGGGTGCGCTTCTAACTTTTGCGTGCGCCCATTGGTCGAAATATCACGCAAGCGCGGGATGACATCGCCCAACGTCATCATGTGGGATTTCACGTCTGATCGGGTTGAGTGTATGCCTGCCCAATCAACATAAAACTCAGCCCATGATTTTAAGTGTGACTCTTACAACTGTCTCCTTTACAAGAAAATCAGCTAATGAAAACATTGCAATTACTTAGAGGGCGACCATTTTAATAGTCAGCTTCTTGTAATGGAAGAGATACTCTTTATCCCCCCTGCAACCAATTAGTTTGGGTCAGAACCAGTCTTGGAAATATGAACTGTGGAGTTTCACTATTAATGAAAGCCAATAAAAAGTATTTTGAATAAAATCTTTAATTTAAAAAAATGCTTATCACCAATGTGGGGTTCAAAAACCATGAGTTTGGGATTAAGAATCACATTATCTACCAACTGACCTAACCAGGCTTGTACAAAGCCTTTCTTAAGACCATAAGACCATAAGACATAGGAGCAGCAATTAGGCCATTCGGCCCATCGAGTCTGCTCCGCCATTCAATCATGGTTGATAAGTTTCTCAATTCCTTTCTCCCGCCTTCTCCCCGTAACATTTGATCCCCTTACCAATCAAGAACCTATCTATCTCGATCTTAAATACACTCAATCACCTGGCCTCCACAGACTTTTGTGGCAATGAATTCCATAGATTCACCACTCTCTGACTAAAGAAGTTTCTCCTCATCTCTGTTCTAAAAGGTCTTCCCTTTACTCTGAGGCTGCGCCCTCAGGTCCTAGTCTCTCCTACTAATAGAAACATCTCCCCACATCCACTCTATCCAGGCCTTTCAGTATTCTGTAAGTTTCAATCAGATCCCTCCTCATCCTTCTAAACTCCATCGGGTATAGACCCAGAGTCCTCAAACATTCCTCATATGTTAAGCCTTTCATTCCTGGGATCATTCTCGTGAACCTCCTCTGGACCCTCTCCAGGGCCAGCACAAACCTTCCTGAGATACAGGGCCCAAAATTGCTCACAATATTCTAAATGTGGTCTGACCAGAGCCTTATAAAGGCTCAGCAGCACATCCCTGCTTTTATATTCTAGTCCTCTTGAAATAAATGCCAACATTGCATTTGCCTTCCTAACTACCACATCAACCTGCAAGTTAACATTAAGAGAATCCTGGACTAGGACTCCCAAGGCCCTTTGCACTTCAGATTTCTGAATTCTCTCCGCTTTTAGAAAATAGTCTATGCCTCTATTCTTTCTACCAAAGTGCATGACCTCACACTTCCCCACATTGTATTCCATCTGCCACTTCTTTGCCCATTCTCCTAACCTGCCCAAATCCTTCTGCATCTTCCCCACCTACTCAATACTACCTGACCCTCCACTTATCTTTGTATCATCTACAAACTTAGCCAGGATGCCCTCAGTTCCTTCATCTAGATCATTAATGTATAAAGTGAAAAGTTGTGGTCTCAACACTGACCCCTGCGGAACTCCACTAGTCACTGGTCGCCATCCTGAGAAGCACCCCCTTATCCCCACTCTCTGCCTCCTGCTAGACAGTGAATCTTAATTGACTGCCACTTCTCTTCAAGAAATGCCTACCTTGAAGAAGTATTGCTCTTCTCTCCGACAGGATTTCTGTATCTCTCTTTTGCCTTGTTCTTCTTCATTGCTTTCCATTTCTCTCCTGGTGTTTGCAAAAGATGCAACACCTGCCCCTTCACTTCCTCTCTCCTCACCGTCCAAGGGCCCAACCACTCCTTTCAAGTGAAGCAGCATTTCAATTGTATTTCCCCCAACTTAGTCTACTGCATTCGTTGCTCCCAATGCGGTCTCCTCTACATTGGAGAGACCAAACGCAGACTGGGTGACCGCTTTGCAGAACACCTACGGTCTGTCCGCAAGAATGACCCAAACCTCCCTGTCTCTTGCCATTTTAACACTCCACCCTGCTCTCTTGCCCACATGTCTGTCCTTGGCTTGCTACATTGTTCCAGTGAAGCTCAACGCAAATTGGAGGAAGAGCTCCTCATCTTCCGACTAGGTACTTTACAGCCTTCCGGACTGAATACTGAATTCAACAACTATAGATCTTGAACTCCCTCCTCCATCCCCACCCCCTTTCTGTTTCTTCCCCCTCCCTTTTGTTCTTTCCAATAATTTATATAGATTTTTCTTTTCCCACCTATTTCCATTATTTTTAAATCTATACCTTTTATGCCCTTTTAGTCTTATTTCACCTCACCCCCACTAGAGCTGTACCTTGCGTGTCCTGCCATCCATTCTTAATTAGCACATTCTTTTAGATAATATCACCATCTTCAACACCTCTTTGTTCTTTTGTCTGTGACATCTTTTGATTATCTGCTCCTATCACCTACAACCACCAACACCCCCCTGCCCCACTTCTCTCCCCCAACCTTAAACCAGCTTATATTTCACCCCTCTCCTATTTTTACTTAGTTCTGTTGAAGGGTCATGAGGACTCGAAACGTCAACTTTGTTCTTCTCCACCGATGCTGCCAGACTTGCTGAGTTTTTCCAGGTAATTCTGTTTTTGTTTTGGATTTCCAGCAGCCGCAGTTTTTTGCTTTTAGCCAATCTTCTATCCATGCTAGTACCTTGCCTCTAACACCACGGGCTCTTATCTTACTGAGCAGCCTCCTGTGCGGCGCCTTGTCAAAGGCCTTCTGGAAGTCCAAGTAGATAACATCCATTGGCTCTCTTTTATCTAACCTACTCGTTACCTCCTCAAAGAATTCTAACAGATTTGTCAGGCATGACCTCCCCTTGATGAAATCATGCTGACTTTGCCCTATTTTACCATGCACTTCCAAGTATTCTGAAATCTCATCCTTAATAATGGATTCTAAAATCTTACCAATGACCGAGGTCAGGCAAATTGGCCTGTAATTTCCCGTCTTTTGCTTCACTCCCTTCTTAAACAGGGGGGTAACATTAGCAATTTTCCAGTCCTCTGGGACCCTTCCTGACTCCAGTGATTCCTGAAAGATCACCACTAACACCTCCACTATCTCTTCAGCTATCTCCTTCAGAACTCTAGGGTGTAATCCATCTGGTCCAGGTGAATTATCCACCTTCAGACCTTTCAGTTTTCCTAGCACCTTCTCCTTGGTAATGGCCACCATACTCAACCTCTGTCCCCCGACTCTCTTGAACTTTGGGGATGTCATTCGTGTCTTCCACTGTGAAGACTGACGCAAAGTACCTATTCAGTTCCTCCGCCATTTCTTTGTTCCCCACTACTACTTCTCCAGCTTCATTTTCCAGTGGCCCAATGTCCACTTTTGCCTCTCCCTTACCCTTTATATATCTAAAAAAAACTCTTGCAATCTTCTTTTATATTACCGGCTAGTTTACCCTCATATTTAATTTTCTCCCTCCTTATTTCTTTTTTAGTTGTCCTCTGTTGGTCTTTGTAGGCTTCCCAATCCCCTCATTTCCCACTGCTCTTCACTGCATTGCATGCTTTCTCTTTAGCTTTTATGCTGTCCCTGACTTCCCTTGTCAGCCATGGTTGCCTCGTCCTCCCTTTAGTATGCTTCTTCTTCCTAGGGATGAATTTTTGTTGTGTCTCCAAAATTACTCCCAGAAACTCCTGCCATTGCTGTTCCACTGTCTTTCCTGTTCGGCTCATCTCCCAGTCAATTCTGGCCAGCTCCTCCCTCATGCCTCTGTAGTTGCCTTTATTCAACTGTAATACCGTTATAAAAACAGAATTACCTGGAAAAACTCAGCAGGTCTGGCAGCATCGGCGGAGAAGGAAAGAGTTGACGTTTCAAGTCCTCATGACCCTTCAACAGAACTTGAGTTCGAGTCCAAGAAAGAGTTGAAATATAAGCTGGTTTAAGGTGTGTTGGGGGGGGGGGGGGGGGGGAGAGAGAGAGAGAGAGAGAAGTGGAGGGGGGGTGTGGTTGTAGGGACAAACACGCAGTGATAGAAGTAGATCATCAAAAGATGTCAACAACAATAGAACAAAAGAACACATAGGTGTTAAAGTTGGTGATATTATCTAAACAAATGTGCTAATTAAGAATGGATGGTAGGGCACTCAAGGTATAGCTCTAGTGGGGGTGGGGAGAGCATAAAAGATTTTAAGGTATTTAAAAATAATGGAAATAGGTGGGAAAAGAAAAATCTATATAATTTATTGGAAAAAAAGAAAGGGGGAAACAGAAAGGGGGTGGGAATGGGGGAGGGAGCTCACGACCTAAAGTTGTTGAATTCAATATTCAGTCCGGAAGGCTGTAAAGTGCCTAGTCGGAAGATGAGGTGTTGTTCCTCCAATTTGCGTTGGGCTTCACTGGAACAATGCAGCAAGCCAAGGACAGACATGTGGGCAAGAGAGCAAGGTGGACTGTTAAAATGGCAAGCGACAGGGAGGTTTGGGTCATTCTTGCGGACAGATCGCAGGTGTTCTGCAAAGCGGTCGCCCAGTTTACGTTTGGTCTCTCCAATGTAGAGGAGACCACATTGGGAGCAACGAATGCAGTAGACTAAGTTGGGGGAAATGCAAGTGAAATGCTGCTTCACTTGAAAGGAGTGTTTGGGCCCTTGGATGGTGAGGAGAGAGGAAATGAAGGGGCAGGTGTTGCATCTTTTGCGTGGGCATGGGGTGGTGCCATAGGAGGGGGTTGAGGAGTAGGGGGTGATGGAGGGACCAGGGTGTCCCAGAGGGAGCGATCCCTATGTAATGCCGATAGGGGGGGTGAAGGGAAGATGTGTTTGGTGGTGGCATCATGCTGGAGTTGGCGGAAATGGCGGAAGATGATCCCTTGAATCCCTTGTAATACCGTTATATCTGATTCCAGCTTTTTCCTCTCAAATTGCAGGGTAAATTCTATCATATTATGGTCACTTCCTCCTAAGGGTTCCTTCACCTTAAGCTCCCTTATCAAATCTGCCTCATTACATATCACTAAATCTAGAATTGCCTGTTCCCTAGTGGGCTCCACCACAAGCTGCTCCAAAAAGCCATCTCATAGGCATTCCACAAATTCCTTTTCTTGGGATCCACTACCAACCTGATTTTCCCAGTCTACCTGCATATTGAAATCCCCCATGATCACTGTAACCTTGCCTTTCTTACACACCTTTTCTATCTCCTGGTGTATCTTGTGCCCCACATCCTGACTACTGTTCGGAGGCCAGTACATAACTCCCATTATGGTTTTTTTACCTTTGCGGTTCCTCAACTCTACCCACACAGATTCTACATCATCTGACCCTATGTCATTTCTTGCCATCAATTTAATTTAATTTCTTACTAACAAAGCAAACCCACCCCCTCTGCCAACCTGCCTATCTTTTCGATAGAATGTATATCCTTATATATTTAGCTCCCAGTCCTGATACCCTTGCAGCCATGTCTCCGTAATGCCCACCGCATCATACCTGCTAATTTAAACCTGCGCCACAAGCTCATTTACCTTATTTCGTATACTGCGTGCATTCAGATACAACACCTTCAGTCCTGTATTTCCCGTCCCCTTTCTCATTGTCATCCCTTTATCTGATGTGCTTGAAGTTAGATTCCTAGCCCTTTCCAAACACTGTGTCCTATTTTGTGTTCTGGAGACTGTAATAGCCTCTCCTGGGCTCTCCTTTCTTTTCAATTTTTTCATAATTTTCCATAAAGTTGAATCCACCCCCCACATGCTAACCTGCTGCTTTGTTTCCCATTAGTCATACTTCTTGGAGTTTTACCCAACCCTCACCACCACCACCACCACCACCACCCCACCCCACCCCCCCAACTTTCTAGTTTAAAGTCCTGCTGACCACCTTATTTACCCTTTTCGCTAGAACATTGGTCCCAGATCGGTTTAGGTGGAGACCTCTTCTTGTCTACTCATTTAACTTGTTCCAATATGTCAAAAGAAAAATATCATTTAGTAATTAAATTTATTGCAGTGTTAAACTGGCCTTTTTACTATATAACCGTATTTCAGTTTAGTTTATTGCTTTTTTATTTATTCCAGTAGCTGATTCCAATATATTTTAATTGGCAGTCTTCTAGTACAATTTTGCATCTTTAAGTGTTTACATTTGTATAAAATGACAACATCTCATTCTTATCATTGATAGAAGTTTTAAAGTTGTCCCAAGGTAACCATTAGTTTGTGGAATGTACTTCAAATTTGGGGAGTACATTGACAGCTCTGTGAGAGAATCTGTGCATGTGCCGAAAGCTGCAGTGAGGGCCAAGAGTGCATATGCCAGCAGCCACAGTGCAGCCGAATGTGCATGCACCAGCAGCCGCAGTGCAAGCCAAGTGTGCATGCGCGAGCAGCCATGTTGACAGCCGAGTGTGTATGTGCCAGCAGCCATGGGTCCGGCTGAGGGTGCATGTGCCAGCATTGGCAATGTGCACCAAGTGTGCATGCACCAACAGCTGCAGTGCGGGCCGAGTGTGCATGAGCTGGCAGCTGCACTGCTGGCCAAGTGTGAATGCACCAGCAGTCACAGTGCCAGCCCAGGGTGCATGTGCCAGTGGATGCAGTGTGGTCCGAGGGTGCATGCACTGACAGCTGTGATGTGGGCCAAGTGTATATGCGCCAGGAAGGTCAGTGTGGGCTGAATGTGCATGCACGGCAGCCATGGTGCAGGCCCAGTGTGCAGGTCCCAGCAGCCGCAGTGCCAGCTGAGGGTGCATGCTCCGGCAAATGCAGTGCGAGCTGATTGGCAGCCATAGTGCAGGCTGAGTGTGCATGTGCCGGCAGCCGCGATGTGGACTAAGTGTGCATGTACCAGGAGCCGCAGTGTGGGCTGAGTGTGCATGTGCTGGCAGCCACGGTGTAGACTGAGTGTGCATGTGCCGGCAGCCGCAGTGAGGCCAAGTGTGCATGCGTAACTGTTCCTGATGCCTTTTTGGTCAGCGACAGCAGTTACAGCACAGAAATAAAGGATAGTGCTCGGTTTGCCTTTTTTAGGTCCTTGCTAACTTTTGGTGATTGATGCATTTGTACTCCGAGATCTCTTTGTTCCTCTCCCCGCTTAGTCTTGTACCTTCCAAGTAATAAGTGACCTCCCTATTCTCCTACCAGAATGTACTATCTCGCATTCATCTGTGTTGAACTTCATTTGCCAATTATTTGCCCATTCTGCAAGTTTATTAATGTCCTTCTGGAATTTGTTGCAGGCCTTCTCAGTATCCTCCACTCCATTTAGTATCATTTGCAAATTATGCATTTGATTTCTAAACCCAAATTATAAATTGGGACCAAGAGCGGTCTCAACACTGATCGTTGTGGAACAGCACTCCCACCTTCTGCCACACTGAATAACTACCCATTACTCCCACTCTCTACCTTCTGTCTTGAAGCCGGCTAGCAATCCATTCTTGTCCCCTGGCTCCACATTCTCTGACTTTATTCATTAATCTATTATGAGTCACCTTCTCAAGGGCCTTATGAAAATCCAAATAAATTACATATTACTACATTACCAATATCTACTCTGTCTGTTCTTCTTGAGTTTGCAGCCCAAAGGCAGGTCCTTGGCAATTGTTCGCTGAACAAAGAGAAAATGCCATGAAATTTTACCAAGCA
Organism: Carcharodon carcharias; assembly: GCF_017639515.1. Taxonomy (NCBI): domain Eukaryota; kingdom Metazoa; phylum Chordata; class Chondrichthyes; order Lamniformes; family Lamnidae; genus Carcharodon; species Carcharodon carcharias. The sequence continues at coordinate 51,981,859 of NC_054486.1, forward strand.
TAGGGTGAGGGGGCAGGCCTCAAGTCTACCCCATTCAGAATAGGGATTGAATCTGATCTACATGCTAGCAAACTGAACTAACTGGCCCCCACCCTCTCTGTGTCCTCCTCAAAAATTTCAATAAGTTTTGTCAAGCAAGGTTTTTCCTTTTGAAATTTGTGCTGATTATTCATTAATATAGCCTTCATTTCAAGATGCTTTTCTATTCTCTCCTTCACTTGGGAAGCCATTATTTTTCTGACCACTGATGTCAAGCTTAACGATCTTTAATTCACTGGACACGTTTTGTGCCCCTCCTTAAACGTAGGAATTGCATTCGTTATCTGAGAATCCTTTGGCACTATGGGCAGAACTTTGACATTGGCGTGGGCCTGACATGTCGATGCGTAAAATGACGCGCGATGATGTCAGGTGCACTGACTGATGTCACTGTGCGCCATTGCGACATTTCGGACGGCGGGCATGTTATGAGTTCCAAGGCGCGCCCACCATTAATTAATGGGCCACTTAAGGCCCTTGAGGCAGTAATACACAGCAGTTCTTCTCAGCCTGTGCAATTTCCAGCATGTCGCAGGGGCGCAACGGGCAGGCGGGTAGGCCACATTTTTAAAAACCTCATCCACAGGTGGGATAAGAGCAGTGAGTGGGTTCGCAAATGTGAGTTGTTAGTCATTCAGTCTAAAAACTTACTGCTACTGGCTTGTGTGAACAAGAGAACTTCAAATCTCTTCAGAGTTGCTTTGTCAGGAATAACAGGCTTCAGGTCATGACCCTGGAGTAAACATCATTCTTGGGGCCTTGCACATTGCAGGCAGCCTTCATTTAGCCTGGGAATGAGGATTGTGCCCTCCAATGGAGGCATCTCGTCTGAGGAGGAAGAGAGGGCCAGAAGGGGGAGGAGGCCAGGGAATCATATTCAGCTTCCAGGGGAGCCACCTTTGGGAGGAAAGACGTGGGCACAAGGGGCACAGGGACAACAGGAAGTGCAAGGTGGAAGGGCTGCAGAAGACACCACTATCCTGCTGCCAGGGTTTACAAGCGGAGATGCAGCTACCTCAATATGTCTGAGGTGCAGTGCCAAAAGAGGCTCTGCATCTCCAGGAAGGCAGTGAACTCCATTTGTCAGATGATAGGCCCAGAGATCAGCTCCAACTGTGTGGGTGGACAACCCATGCCAGTGGTGTTGAAGGTCACAGCTGCCCTCAACTTCTATGCCTCCAGCTCTTTCCAGGGGTCAGTGGATGATTTTTGCGGAGTCTCCCAATCAGCTGTCCACAGTTGTGTCAAGCTGGTGACAGACGCTCTGCTCAGGCGTGAATTGGCTTTCACTCACTATCACTCGGACGAAGCCAACCAGACACAGCGAGCCAGAAGCTTCGTGGCCATTGCTGGCTTCCCCCGTGTCCAGGGTGCAATAGACTGTACACATGTGACCATCAAGGCGCAAGCAGGTGAGCCCGGTGCCTTCGTCAACAGGAAGGGCTTCCCCTCCATGAATGTGCAGATAGTGTGTGATCACAGGATGCTGATTCTACAAGTCTGTGTAAGGTACCCAGGCAGCTCCCATGACACCTACATCCTCAGACACTCCCAAGTGCCGGGGCTCTTCAGTGCTCCAGCCCGGCTGGATAAGTGGCTATTGGGTAACAAGGGCTATCCCCTCAAAAGGTGGCTCATAATGCCTCTCCGCCATCCAAGAACAGAGGCCGAACAGTGGTACAATAGGAGCCATGCCTCCACAGGGGTGGTGGTGAAGAGAGCCAAGATGTGCTTCCGATGCCTGGAACGTTCAGGTGGCGCCCTCCAATAAACCCCAGATCATGTGTTGCTGATAGTGGTTGTATGCTGCACTTTCCAAAATCTGGCACTGGAAAGAGGGGACAAAGTGTAGAAAGAAGATATAGACGCAGATGCTCTAGCTGCAGAGTCCAGGAGTGAGTCCGAGGATGAGCAGGCTCAGGAGAACGCTGAGGGTGTAGGCACTGACCTGGGCATCCTCCAGGGAGGCAGGGACACCCTAGAGGCTTTGATCAAACGATCCTTCAGCTAGTCCACCACAGATGGTTCTCCAACACACACCAGGGCTGCAGGATCCATACTCAACACCTGAGAGCAAACTTTGCCTGGTTAGGAACATTAACTATGTGCCTTGTCAATAAAGTTCAATGACAAACAAGTCACTCATAACATCATGGGTCCCTGTACACCTGCAGATCTAATGACGCACCCAGAGGCTTGTTGAGAACTAAAAAATTTAAAGATTGCATACTACAAAACAGAAATTAAAGTGACTTTAAAGGTGTTGAGCTGCACACCAAATGAGAACCCGTGTTCTGCCTAAAGCAATTTATGCTTACATTTGCGGGTGCCATGTCTAGGTGCTCCCCCGTCACTGACACTGGCATTGGAGACAGCCTGCTCACTCTCCTGTCCTGTTGGCCTTGATGACTTTGGCAGACATCCTCTGGCCCATGGAGGCTGTGCTGGCCCTGCCTGGGAGAGTGCAGCCCATGGAACGGCTGGCACCCCCCCATTCGCCGCAGCCTCATCGGATCCCACGGTCACTGGCAGAGAGGCAGAGGAGCTGCTGCCTTCATCTGGTGCACCCTTAGAGGAGCCTGCTGAGGCGATAGACAGCTCGAGCACCAATGTGAGGTCGCTTCGGACCTCCCTGCTCACTATTGATGGATGGACACCCAGCTGGGATACTGGGTGCCCAATCCATCTCCCACACTGACACTGACCGGCTGAGGTCAATGCCACTGTGAGGGTTTGCAGGTCCGAGTGCAACCCTAGGAAACCCTGATTGTTCACCTGGAGGAGCCTCTCAATGAGAGTCGCCACTTTCTCCATGGGGGAAGCATTGCGCTCGGCCATGAGAGTTATTGCATTGCTCATGCTCCGCATGGACTCCTCCATCATGGAGACCATGGCATACATTCCCTCATGTATCTCCGCCAAACCCTCCTGCACACCCTGCTAGACTTCCAGCATCTGCTGCCTTAGGGGCAACTCCAGAGGCTCATCATCAGCCACTGACTGAGCATGTTCCTGGTCCCCTGCATTCCTCCAACTGCCGGCGCCCTGGGCACTCTCTGCCTCCACCTGCACCTCAAGCGAGTGTGAAGTGCCCTCATCACTGTGTCCTGGAATACTAACCAACGATCTTATCCCTACCGAGGTGCTGATATCTGCACTGGTGCCTGCCTGGCTGAGAGGGTGTGACGCTGGTGCGTTAATGTTTTCTGTGCCCTCCAGGGTCAGTGGTGGTCCCTTCTATCTCCTGAGTCCAGGTGTGCCCTGGTGAGGCTGAAAGGAAGAACAAGGAGATTTGATTAGTTGAAGTCGTTACACTGTCAATGTACATGCCTGGTGCCCAGGTCAGGATGTGCTCCTCCTTCCATTATCAATGGGCATCCCATGTTGGATGCTGAAATCAATATACAGTCAGCACTGGAATGTTTGCACTGACAGACATTGTGACTCAGTGCACGGCATTCTTACCTCCCAGAGGCACCCCAACCTCACTGCGGCCAGTAGACCTTGGCGCATGGCACCTCTCCAGCACGAGAGTCTCCAGCTCGTATCTGGTGAGTATGAGTAGGTAGGGCTGCCCTCCGCCAGTCCGCAACCGCTCTGCATTGTTGTGGGCTGTCGTATCCTGAAAGGAGAGAGGAGCATTGATTAGTCCACCCTGTACCTGCATTGCCATTGCAGCCTCGCCATCCCCACCTGAGGAAACCTCAGCTGATTCGTGAACCTAGAGCTGCCAAACAGTCACTCCAAGCAACCAGGTCTGACTCCCTTGCACAGATGCTGAGTCTATCACATTTGTCACTCACACTGTAAGACCTTCCAAACCAAGAAGCACTACCACCTAGAAGGACAAGTGCAGCAGATGAATGGCTTCCCTGCTATCTGGAAGTTTACCTCCAAATCAGTCAGCATCCTGACTTTGAAATGTTTCCGTGTTCCACCACTGTATCTAGGTCCAGATTCTGGAGCTCACTCCCAAACAGCACTGTGGGTGCACTGGCACCACACGCAGCAGATGCAGAAGGCATCACCACCACCTCTCAGGGGCAACTAGGCATGAGCAATAAATGCTGGCCCACCCAGTGAAGGCCACATGCCGTGAATAAATGAACACAAAAACAAAATTCCGAGTTGGGGGGCAGACAAGGGGGGCCAACCTAACTGCTGTGCTAAGTGACCAATGCCAACATAGTACTCACCCTTCCCAATCGTAAGAGGTCATTGAACTACTTACGGCACTGCACCCAGGTGCGTCACACCACATCGTGGGAGCTGACCCCTTCTGCCACCTCCTCCCAGGCACGTTTCGTCATGTGGAGGGGGCCTCCTCCTCCCATGCCTTGGCACTATGATGACGCACCATGCTGCCACCTCCTTGAGGAGGGCAACGAGGCACACATCTGAAAATCTCAGGGCACAATGCCCTGCCAACCTGCCCTCCTGCCTGATCTGCTCTCCGAGAGTGCTGTCAGACATCCTCCTGTGCAGTATCGGTGGCAACCTTTGGAAGGCTGTCTGTGGTGTTTTTAAACAGGCTGCCAGGTCCCATTGGACCCAGCAGGCATTGGTGTCCTGCCGCCGCCCCCCAACTCCCGCTGTTCTCGGGAGCTGCGATTCACGCTGGGCAGGCCTTAATTGGTAAAATGGCAGTGCGGAGCTGATCGCGGGCGGCATTCGGCTCTGTGCCCGCCTGTGCCCACTCCCAAACAGCCCGTCCGACATAGGTAAGTTTCAACCCTATCGCTTTTTCTAATGACCTATTAAATCTGTGTACAATGCCTCTGCCATCTCTTCCTTAGATTCTTCTAAAATACATGTGCCAAGATTTTCCAGCCCTGTCGTGGCGGGACTCCTGGGGGAGATTAGGCGGCCCAACCAAAAGTCCGTTGGCCTTTGGTGGAACCGGACGGTCCAGGCAGCGTGCGTGGCAGGAAAATCCCACCCATGGATTCATTTCATCCGGACCAGGGTCTTTATCTTCTTTGAGCTTGTTTAGTTTATTCAATACATCGTCTCTTTTTTATTTTAAATGCAGCTTTCTTATTGCTCACCTCATCATCATTCATTGCCACTTCTATCTGTTCTACCTCTCTGGTTAATACCACAGTGAAATAATTATTTAACAGTCCTGCCATCTCTTTATTGTTATTTGTGGTAATATCCTGTCTATCCCTTAATGATCCTCTTCCTATTATTATAACATCATTGTGATATTACGGCCAGGATTTCCCAGTCGGTGAGTGGAGGGGGTGGGCTTTGCTTGCCGACATGTAAAATGACGTGGGATGATGTTGGGTGGAACTCCCGACGTCACCCTGTGTCATTTCCAATTTTCAGGTGGGCGGAGGTTCAGCCGAATCAGCTGTGCAATCGTCGACCTGTCAACGGCCAATTGAGGCCATTGGCAAAGTCATTAAACTAATTAATGGACCTGCCCATCCAACCTAAATGTTGGCGGACAGACTGGGAGCCCTGGTGGGCATTAGAAAAAGCATGAAACCTCATCCACGGCCGGGATGAAGTTTCACGTATGTTTTAAAAAATGTAATTAAAGTATATTTAAAAGTGAAGGACATGTCCCAACTCATGTGACAGTGTCACGTGAGGGGACATGTCAGGGAAATTTTATTTTTCTATTTTTCAGATTTTTTATTGTGGAGCCGATTCCCCTGAGACTGCACGTTGCCTCAGGGAGATGAGTGCTCTCTTTCATGCACAAATGCGTGAAAGAGCACACTCTCGGCTCAGGGAATCCCCCCGCCAGCACAGGGAGTGCATAGTGCTTCCTTGCGAACGTCATGCTGGGTGTGCATTAATTGGCCCGCCCACATAAAATGGTGGCGCACCCCGATTGGGGGTGCAGATCAGAGGCGCCAAACAGGGGCGCACCTCCGCTCTTAAACTTTCCCCCCAACAGGGGGAAGAATTCTGCCCTATATTTTTTCTCTTGTTGTTTCAATTGTATATGGAGAAATATAAATGAATTAGAGCTAACTTCGATTAAAATGAAAGCTTTTTTTCCAAAAATATTTTATTCATAAAATTTATAAGTTACACTACAAAATATTTCACTTGAATATTGGACAGAAAGTCCAATAAAATTCAACTTTTCTCCATACAGCTTGTTACATTCTGAGGTGCTTCAATACAATTGCAATACAATTTTACAATATATATTTCATGTCAAGCATACAGCCAGATGGCATCTACACATTTTATAGCCCCTCTGTACATAATGGCCAAAAGGCCTTTTAAAACGCCTTTTCTGATGGGACCACTAGCGAATAACTTGTTTGCACTTTGCCAAAAAGTCAACCTATTTATTTGATCTGGTAATGAGTCAGATAATGGACATTATCTCCATTATTTATCAGTTCTTCAATACACGAGACTTGGTCTAGACATTAACATTTGTTCATCAAAGGTGTCAGTGTTCTAGACACTCCCTTGTGTCTTTGATCTTTCTTGAATAATTGGTCTGAATTGTCTTACACTGAAATGAATATGAAAGCTTTCACCATTTCTGTAGTTCACTCAGATCAACTACATTTTCAGATTGCTGTGAGAGACAGAAATCAGTGAGTAATGAAGTGTTAACTTATATGTAGGAACTCAATTTGAAGGTCTCTGAAGGAAAGCATCCCAAAATTATTGAACCATAATAGTCTTAGGGCAGAATCTTCAGCTCGATGAGCGGGGGTGGGGCAGCTGAGTTGGCTGCGCACCTGTCGAATTGTCAAAGACCTATTAAGGCCAGTTAGCTATAAATTAAATCAATAAAATGAGCTGCCCGTCCAACCTTAAGGTTGGCAGGCAGGCGAAGAGCCCAGGCGGTCTTCCCATTTTACATGGAAACTTATCCACAGGTGGGATGAGGTTTCATGAAGGTTTTTAAAGTCCTGTAAAACTTTTTAATAAAATTAAAAGACATGTCCCAGCTCATGTGACAGTTTCACATGAGGGGACATGTCTTAAAATTTTTTTTTTCCTTTATAAAATTTTTTTGAATTTAAACTAATCTCCCTGAGGCAGATCTGTGCCTCAGGGAGATTTCTGCATCTCGCAAAAGAGCGCAGGCCCAAGTAAAATGGTGGCACGCAGCCAATTGCAGACAGCGATCAGCTGTGCACATGCCATGTCTGCTCCCACCAAATGCCCCCCTGACTGGGAGAAAAGTCTCCCTTCGGGCTGCATTTTATGTGCTGTTGCCAGGCATGTTTTTTGGCGCAGAAGCATGTAAAATAGTGTGGGTGCCCAACCCACCGCTTTCCCATCCACCCCTAAGCTCACCCCGATCGTACAAAAGTGGCAGCCTGCCCTCCATATTTAAATGGGGAATCAAGGATCGATTAGACTCATTACCAAGCCAGTTGACATTGATAATACACTGCCCACTCCATAAAAACACCTGGCCTGGGCAGTTGGGCGGGTGCAGGAGGCCCGATTTTTCAAATAATTTCATCAAAGGGTGGGAAGGAAGTGGGGGAGGGATCTATTTTCTGGGGGTGCCCTTTGTGGATCGGTGGGGCAGCTCCCCAAAGGTGGAGCCCCTCCTTTCTTCCTATCCGTATTTAGCCTTAAACCCATCCCCCAACAATCCCCTCTGCATTCCCCCCTCCCTGACCTACGCAAACCCTCCTGCCCAAGACTTTGTATTTACCTTGTACCGGGGATGGATTGGGCCTTTCCTCTTCTCTTGCAGCCCTGGCAGTGGCCACTAACACACTCTTAGCACTGCCGGGACTGATGGAGCTGCCAGCCAATCTGATTTGCCAGCAGCTCCCAAGGGCGGGACTTCATCCCTAGTGAGGGGCCGAAGTTCCACTTAACCCTTGTTTAGCCTGGCAGCAGAGGGCTATGCCTATGGTGTGGGTTAACGTGGAGCTCCATGTCGACTTTGCTTCCAGGGGTTGCGGGGGCAAGTCATATTATTCAGCCCAGTGTTTCTTTCTTGCAATAAACGATTTATAGTTTATCCTGAAAAAAAAACCTGTCAACATCGTGCTTTTCAACCTATCAGAGATAATTAGGATTAGAAGATCAATACTGACTGTACACCTATGGCGGTGCTGAATTTTTCAGTTTGCATTTTCAATTGCTAGGTCATCGAAGCCCTCAAATCCTTAGCATTCTGCTTCATCCATGTAGCCTTGGGGATACGAGCACCATCAATAAATCTGAAGTTCATGCATACATTAAACAAGTGATTAATGCCATGATTGCTCAAGCAAATACTTTCAGCATGTTCTGCATGGAAAATGAGAAGTAACAGGATACGGTTTTGGGAGTCGCACAGATTTCAGATTAAATTAATTAAATAAATGTGGAATAAACAGCTCATCTCAGTAATGGAAATCTGCCATCCTTATGTGGTCTGGACTATATGTGACTCCAGATATACAGCATACAGCAATGTCTGAAATGACATAGCAAGCCTCTCCGTTGTAAGAAGGTGGTCCACCACCACCATCTTCACAAATGTAATTAAAAGTGGAAAATAAATGCTGCCCTTGCCATTGATGACCACATCCTGTTGTAGGAGGGCCTGAGAGTCCCATTGCGGTGTCTCACTTAGCTCGGAGCCATACTCTGGACGTAACAGGAATGAGTGACCATGACAAGAAATGTGTTAAAACAGCAATTTTATTGAATATTAATAATAATAATGATGATTTAACAATTATTACTGATAATATATTAATATATAAAAAAGAGATAAAATAAGTAAAAAGAAAGAGAGATAGCTTTATTGAAAGGAGAAAGCACTTTATATATATATTAGAAAAAAAGAAGAAAGACAGATTTTTCTAAAGCACAAAGAATAACCCGAAATTGGTCTGTTCCACAACAGCTCCCCAAAGTAGATAGCCCCAACTTAGAGCACAAATTTTTGCCTGGTGGCCGGACGTGTGCATGACCCACTCGAGTGTAAAAGACACACGTTGACGTCGGCCGAGCCTGCTGACATCAGTACGCAGTCACTTTATAGTTCAGTCGGCAGGCATGCACAGGAGTCAGCAGCGCACCCGTCGACAACTAAAAGGCTTGTTAAGGCATTAAATAATCAATCAAATTAAACTTTTCACTGCCCGTTGGCCTTTGCATTCTTTTGGAAACCTCATCTATGGACGGGGTGAGGTTTCCAAAAGCAAATAATAATAAAATAAAAGTTTTAAAATTTAATAAATAACACACCCCTGCTCATGTGACAGAGTCACATGAGGGGACATATTTTATTATATTTTTACTTTCTTCATTTCCATTCTTAAAAACGTTTCATCTCCCTGAGGCAGCTCCATGGTGACGGAGCCTACTGGGCGACCACCTAGTAGCCGACACCTGCTAGGTGACCACCATAAGGCTACTCCTTGCCCCGGCCTGCTGTCCAAGGGTCACTGAATGCAGAAAGAAAAACGATAAACAAAAGACAACTTTTAGCATTCTGGCTTGAAAATTGGCTGGCTTTTGGTGCCGAGGGAAGGGAACCTCGGGGCAAGGGCAACAGTGCAAGGGGGGAAGAGTGAGAAGGGAACCTCAGGGACAAGGGCTACTCACAAAGGGCATGGCTGATGACACCCCTGCAGCAGCCTCAGCCTCAGGTGAGAGAAAGTACATTGATGCTCATGTTGCAACATGGAGTTTTGTTGAGCACCCCATTGGCATCCTGAATTTTTTTTTTATTATTCATTTACAGGATGTGGGCTTCACAGGCTGGGTGCTAGCCTGGATAGATCTGGTTGATCACTTCAGTACCCACGCCCAGGGGGCACCATGTATCATAGTAGCTGTGCGCTACACAACCTAGTGATGTAAAGAGGGGAGGACCTGGATGATGAGGCAATGCAAGAGCTACACGTCTCCTCCGATGTTGAAGAAGTTGAAATGGATGAGGGTGATGAGGTCCTGGAAGGTGGAGGGTGTAGGCGATGAGGCTACTGCACTTCCAGATGAGGCAGGCATGCTTGTCAGGCCCTCACTGCCACAAGACTCCAGGAGGATGATGACGAGATACAGTGTGAGCACTCCTGAGATCTTCACATTGCATCTGGGAGCATCTGACACCTGTCTAACTGAGGGCAGCGCACATACACTCTGTGAAGAGACTCATATCAAGGAGACGCTGCTGAGAAACAGTGGCCGCATGGGCTTTAAGACAACTTGATCCTCTGGCAGGCTTCACCACTTGTTCCCTTCAGCACTACATATTCACCTGTCAGGAATGGCAATGAGATGGTGGGGCAGTCTCTAAGATGCTGAGAGCACACGGAGAACATCACAGAAGCCAATGATACTTGGGTGCGAGATTCTTGCAGCAAACACAAGTCACATTGAGGTGCAGGCATCACTGATCTGGACAGTGACTTTGAAGCTGGACAATCATTGTGCTCAAAAGGTTAGACACTGAACAGGGAGAGGCCCTGGACTGTGACATTTGCCTTCATTTTGTACAGGAAGCACATCAACACCGCTCATCGTAACAAGAAGCCATAGACAAGGAGACATTCTTGGGACTGTATCTTCAATGCTCAATATTAAATACAACTGATTAACACACGTGCCCATGTAATGCAACTAAATCTTCTTGACCATTCTAATCCTGCCACTATTTCTTTGTGCTCCTCCAACATCCACAACAGATGTAGAGGTAGCCTGCTGGCTGCTACATCCTGTTGTCTGTGGTGACTTTGGTGGGCATTCTCTGAAGGTCTGAGATCTGGAGGGACCTGGCCTGCTTTCAGGGTCCAGCTGTGTGGCAGTGGCACCCTCCTTGGCCTGCAGAGCTGGCGATGCTGGAGGTTACAGAGAGAGGGAATTTGGATGGGTCAGGCACTCCCAGAGTCACCTGGGTGGATGGCCCCGGGGTGCGCCCTTGCTGATCCTCCTCCCTATGAGTGCCTGAGGGCACCTGGCTGACTCCTTGAGAGGAAGGGGCAGCTGAAGTGAGCTCAAGATGTCCTGCCCGGCTCTAGCGTTGACACTAGTGGATGCCTGCAAGTGCCTCAGGGGTGGAGTGCTGCTCTTGCAGCAGTGCACAATCAATGTCCTGGACAAAAGTCTCCAAAAGTAGCCGCCAACCTACCAGTGTTGATCTCGGTACATTGGCATGTCAGCGCTATCACCTCAGCCCGAAGGTGGATGGACTCCTCCATTGCTCCTTGCAATCTGAGAAGTGCAGCGGACATCCCTTCCTGATGTTCCCGAGCTTGCCTTTGCAGCTCCAACAACTGAGGCATGACCGAGTCCAGAGGTTCATCATCTGATTTGGGCTCAGCAGATTTCTGGCCCCCATCAGTCTCTGTCTGCACCTACTGTGGATCAGACAGTGCAATGTGCTCACCAGATTGTTACCCCAAGGCTACTCCAGAGCCAGGTCCCACCAAAGTGTTTGTCTCTGTGCTGGTGGAGGGTGTGGATGAGCACTGTGATGGGTCTTCAATTTTAGTGTCTGCAAATTCCTCTTCCAAGATGTCTTCGGGGTTTGAGTAGAGGACCTAGGTCATGGACCCACTTGGCTGTTTCCAAGATATGCCTGCGAAAGCAAGGAGAGATAATTAGTGCATGGCAGAAGACTGTGAAACAGGACACATCACTCACAGCATGGTTGTCTGAGTTGCATTGCTGGATCCTCACTTGATTGAGCACCGTTGACCTCCTAATCAGTACAGGAATGGCCCAGATCATCACTGGGCATCTGGATGGCTCTATTTTCAAAGTCTGTGAGGATCTTGATGTTGGGCATTCCTTCACCAGTCTGTGACCTCTCCCTTCCTTGTGTTCTAGCTTGCCCTGCATGAATATAGATGGAGAGAGTGTAAGCAGCATGCCTGCCAGGCCTGACGAGAACGATGCCTGTCATTTGTGGGTGGCATTTGATGCCATGGATGGAATAAGGACACAACCTGCAGTGTGTGTGAGACGGTGAATGGTGATTTCCCTTGAACTGGCAGTGAGTGAGGTCCCTTTGGATGTGTGATGGGTTTGTGACTGTGAGTTGAGAGTGATGAGATTGACTTACCCTGGCAGAATTGGGGAGATCCTTCATCCTCTTGTGGTGCTGCATGGCTATCCTCATTTATTGGGCATTGGCACTGACCACTGCTGCCACCACCTCCTGATCACCACAGCAGTCACCCCCCCAATTGCTCTTTACCAGAGCAAGCCAATTATGGGCCTGCCTTTGGGCTTCTTGGCCAATTAGGAAGGACAAGCGGAATTATGCAGCTATTCTGTCAGAAGAAGGGTTAAAGAGACCATGCTATATGCCAGACAAACTCACTAGGACTTGGGCTTTTCAGGTTGCAGCACCTTACAGAATGGTGAGGAGACTTGGCAGGCTGGTCCCTGGGCCTCCCATTCTTACCTGGAGGTGGAGCTGAGGGTGCTGAGGGACTGCGGTGAGGTGAATTCTCCTAAGGATGGGAAGGGGAGGACAGCATTTCTAACCAAGCAGGCATGAATGGGCATGGCTAAGGAAGTGAGAAGAAGCAGTGTGCCCCACTAACCTGGAAGCAGTGGACCAGGAAGCTTCAAGAGGGGAAAAAATGTGAGTAGCATAATATTGTCAGTTGACAAACCTCACTATCTGACTTGCCCAGCATTCTGCTGCACAGCACTCTCAGGTCAGCACACCTTGCAGGTCCATTCATTGCTCTCTCTGCAGGTTCCTCACACTCTCTCTCAGTCTATTAGCCTCAATCACCCATGCCTCACAGGCACCATACTCAAAAGTTGTCCTTCACTCCTCTGATCCCAAGCCATTCCTCACACTCCTAACTCCCTTCTTGCATTTCTCCTAGGAGAACAGATTGGTGAGAGACAGGTATGTGGGGTTATGAGAGGCAGGGGCAGGGCGAACTTACAACTTGACAGGCATTGGCAATGCGTACTCACCTGGGTCATTGGGAAGGTGGCCTACTACTATGACGGTGAAAATGTCAGCAGTAACCTGTCATCAGAGCCTGAGCCTCATGAGGCATGGCGCTTACATATTTCAGAATCGCTGGTCCTCTCTCTATAGACCCTCTGCTGGGGCCCTCGCATCTCATTGATCACTCACTCTGCTCTATGGAGAGACATGTGGCTGTGTAGAAAGTAGCTGGTTTCGCTGTTGGTGTTATTCCCACTGCTGCTGGATCATGTTACCATGGGAAACCCCATGTCACAGACTCTCAGCAGAGGGAGACGGTGTAGCTGCATAAGCTGCATTTGCTCTGAAGGCTGGCAGTAGGGAAGTGTAGGTGAGGGTGGTGAAGTACTGGTCAGGTGAATGCCTTCCAGGCAGTTGGCACTCAGCTGCCAAGCAGTGACAGTATTCTCTGCCAGGATTGCTTATGGCAGCCTCTTAGCCTGGCCATTATGGCAGATGTTAAGTGTAGCTGATCAAACTCCTCACAGCTTGACAGTTTCACTGAGGCAGTCCCCTCCTCCTGCACCCTTGTCTTTGCCTCATTGCCAGAATAGGAATGGCATCAAACTGCTCTGCTGTTGGGAAAGATGGGTTGCACTGGGAAAATCCTTCTTATTTTCCCCCTTATTGAGTTCAATTGTTTTCCTGTCTCAGCCGCTTTGGTTTCTGACATCTCCACCAACTTGCTCTTGGGAAACCAGCAGGAGACAGGAACATGCTGACAAACCCCCTCCTCTAAGGGCCTGGGAAAGCTCTGCCCCACTCCCCCCATAACAATGATATTCTCAATATTAGCTACATTGATTTTCTTACCTTCCAAGTATTTTCCATTTTAAAACATATAATGTTGAACTAAAAATCATTGTATTATTAGGGGCTGACAATTCCTAATGATGTCACTGGCTTCAAGCTGTCAATATAAAAGAGAATACTTCAAGCAATATTAATAGCCAGCCTTTCAGTCAATAATCATGCCAAAATCAGATTAATTTATTCTAGCTATTTAACTATTGTCTCATCATATTGTCAGATTATTTTATATCCCTTCACTAAAAAAGTTAAGCCAGTTCCATGTTCAGTCATGGAACTGATTTAATTCAATGTGATTTGATTGAGCCTATCTCACTTTTCTTAATGTAGGGATAATTTATTCTGCATTAACAGCTCATGAGTTAGGACAGAGACAATGTAAAGTTGTCATTAACCAATAATATAAAATCAGCAGTGCTGTCATAAAATTCAGAGAAAACTAATTTTTAATCTCATAATCTATCTTCTATCCAGTACCAGGCCAAAGCATAACAGGCCTAAAGATTTCCCCTAACCTACAGTGTAAAACTTTGGCTTTCATGTAAGCACGAAAGCCCACACATGTACACTTAGGCCTGGACTTTTCCCACATCAGGCGGGCTCGGTGGGGTCGGGCTGGAGCAGTCGGGAAGCCAATCTCCGCCTGCAATCGGGGCTGGACCGCAATTTCAGGCTGGTGGGCCAATTAAGGCCCACCCAGCGTGAAAGGCGCAGGGCAGTGCTCAGTGCTGCTGTGTGGGTTTGAAAAGGGAGCGAGTGCAAGTTCACGCATGTATGTGCGTGCACGCTGGAATAGCTCCCTGAGGCAAAGAGCTGCCTCAGGGAGATGAAGAGTTTTGAAAAGTAAAAGTAAAGATTTTTAAAATGTCAGAAAACATGTCCCCTCATGTGACTGTATCACATGAGTAGGCAACATGATAGAAATTAGGGTGAAATTAGGGTCGAAACTTCATCCCGCCTGTGGATGAGGTTTTGCAAAAAATACAAAGGCCCCTTTGGCCTTTTCGCCCACCCGCCAACTATAATGTTGGATGGACAGTGAAAAATTTAATTCAATTACATTGTGAATGGCCTTAATAAGCCTTTTAATTGTCAGCAAGTACGCTGTCGACTCCCGCCACGCTGCCGAACAAAATATCGCTCAAGTGCACGATGACATTGAGACACTCACCCAATGTCATCACGCGTCAGTTTATGCTGAAGCAGGTTGGGCACACATCGGCCCATTCAACGAAAAATCCTGCCCTTCGTTGACTTACCAAGAAGTGCCCGAGACAGTAAAAATTATGATTTCCCTCAGCAAATACAGCCAAATCGAAGAGGCTCAGTAAACACTGACTATTGACATGAATGGCTGTTGTCACTTAGGAACAGTGGAAGGCCAATCCGTCCCTCAACCATGTTCTACCATTCTATATCATGGTTAATCTGAAACTCAACTTGCCTTCGCTTAATAGATCTTGGTACCCTTATCTAACAATAATCTATGAATCTCAGTCCTGAAAATTGAAGTTGACACAGCATGCACTACCTTTTTGGGATAATGTATCAGAGAACAATAGAGTTGACATTGATCCACATCACTTTTAAGATAATACCAAAGAAATGTTGGTTTACAGGGCATAAAGAATACCCTTTCTAAGATTTTGAATCCTGTTTCAGCAACTTTCAGGAGTTGTTTGAGTGCATTAAATAAAAGTTATTAAAAGCTGGCAAAGATTAATCACTGGAGTAATTAATGAAATGAATAGGTCTCCATGTTCGGAGAAGGCCTCTTACGTGAAATCTTGCCAATTGATTCTTGTAGCCAGCAATGGATTCTATTCCTGTCTCTTTAGACTGGTCTTTCCCTCCTTGCTGATTTCTTTTGTTTTCCAGGGCCTCATGTTAATGCCTCAAGCATGTAACAGAATACCATGATGCCTGATACTTTAATAGGCTGTACAGGAGGATAGCCCCAGACTTGACAATGCCTCAGGATATGTATGATGTGCTTTATGCATTTTTGATTCTTTTATGGGATGGAACAAGGTCAACATTTATTGTCCTTCTCAATTGCCCTTTAGTAGATGTTGGTGAGCTGCCTTCTTGAAGTGTTGCAGTCCATTTGGTGTAGGTACACCCACAATGCTGTTAGGGAGGTGGTTCTAGGATTTTAACCCAGTGGCAGAGAAGGTACAGCGATATATTACTCCTGTGGAAGGATGCATTCTTTTTAAACCACCCTTGGGATTCCACATATGCTAATGAACCATGGCAATAAGGGATAGCCTTGATTTTACAGTAACCTTTCCGGAGCAAATATCTTCGGGAGGATAAAACGCTCTAAAATTAAGGTGTCCAGACAACTTCTGGGGTTGGAATATTGACTTAGATTACCTTGTGATGATGGTTGCATATGAGCTTAACTTTCAAGCGGTCAAATAACTTGTGATTTATATGACAGTGACATTGTGCAATGGGGTATGCAGAGTCATGTAATGCAATCTATAATCACTTAGTCCATTGACATTCCTATTACTTGTAAAATCATGCATCTCCTTCTGTTGTCCATTTGGGAAGAAGAATAAATTATTTTGCCAGGAATTTCCTTAGACATACTCCTTTTTTGCAAAAAGAGGGGTTTTAGCAAACCTCCGCCAAAGTTATGGTGAGAGAAGCCCCAAGGCGAATAAACTCCTCGTTTGAGCAATGGTGTTGGGTTTATATAGGATATTGTCATTTTTCCCCATTGTACTTATGTGGAAGCATTAAAGATATTGTCATGCATGCTTTACCTTTGATACAAGCTCGAGGACTAGGAAACACAAAGGCTGGAATTTTCCAGCATCCACCCCATCACCCCCACCCCTGGCACCCAACCCCGGCAGTTTCCCTTGCAGCAGGGCCAGTGGACACTCTAAAATCTCCGTTCATATTGGTGGGACCAGAAGATCCCACCAGCACGAGGGCCTGAAAAACTCCAGCCAAAGTGTCTGATTAATATTCTTTATTAAATCATGTCAATAAGATAATAAAATACAACCCCTTATAGGCAAAGCATTGAGATATAGGCTGGGATTTTCAGTGCCCGCTGGCATCAGGTGTGTTCGGTGGCGTGAGTGGACAATGTGGGGAGAAGGCCAGAAATTGGTTTCACGACGTCATGAAACCAGTTTGCAATCGTCCACTCAGCCCTTCGATGGCGGGCTGCATTTCCCATCATCAGACATTGGGAACCTCATTGTAATATATCTGCATATCATTAATAGGCCAGACCTGCGGAATCATCCCCCCCGCCCCCCAAATTGGATTGTCCACCATCACGCCGATGTGTTTCACAACAGCATATATAAGACGTGCACTTGGCGGGCTGCACATTGAGGGGAATTCAGAGGTGAGCGCACAATAGCGTTGCACAGCGCTCGTCTGGGTTGCCTGCTGGACTTCAAAGTTCAGGCAAGTTGGAGGCTGAGAGGGGCTAGGGCTGTCCTGTGGTTGAAGGTAGAGCACAAGCATGTGCGAGGTGTGAGGGAGGGAAGTGGCCACGCATTAGGGAAACCTTGTATAAAGTGACCATTCCTTTGCAGCTGAGGCAGTTCAGGTGCAGCCACATTGACATGCTTGGAGTCCGGCCTCTAGCTAATCTGCCCACTCAAGCAACTCAGAGGCATGAAAATGCCACAAAGCGCTCCAGAGCTTTTACTCCTTGGGCACAGACTGCAAATTAATGAGCATTTTAGTGGACTGCAGAACAGTTGGACAACTGAACATATTGTACAATCTCCTTGCTAAAGCTGGCCATGGAGCAGTCACTGGTGGAGGCACTCACAGCTCCTTGCAATGTCAGCATCCTGGTTTGGACCAGTCTCCTCCATGGTTCAAGCTAACAGTGCAGCCTTGCAGCGCAGGTTAGGAGAATGCCTGCACTTCGGCTGAGGGCACAGCATTCAGTCCAATGGCCAAGGCTGGCTTCAATCGGCCGGGTAGAGTGGGGTGGAGCTGGTTGGGGTTTCAGAGAGCCATGCAGCGCACTAAATTCTGACCATCCAAGTGATGGCCAGCACGCTCTGGGAAGCATTAAGGGGCCTTCAGGCTTAACCAAGAGAGGTTCTTAGTACACCCAAGCTAACACATGAGTCTCTCTCTTTTATCCTGCAGGGGTACATCAGGAGTATGGAGCCTGGTGAACTAGCTGTATGCTTCATGGCATACAGAGAATGGAGACAACAGAGAATAGAGCGACGGAGGTGCCTGGCTGCACCAAGGGAGGAGCAGCACCCTCAGGGGGAAGAAGCAGCTGGAGCTCCCGCACATGCCGCTGAAGAGCCACAGTGAGCTGTCATTGGTCAGTGCCTAGCTAGCCCCATGGTCTGTAGACACCACCTTTCATTCCTGCAGATGACCGACGATCAGTGTCATTGAAGACTGTGCATGTCTAGGGAACTGTTTGGTCACTTTTTTTTATTCATTCATGGGATGTGGGTCTTGTTGACTAGACCGGCATTTATTGTCCATCCTCAATTGCCCTTGTTCAGAGAGCATTTTAAGAGTCAACCACATTGCTGTGGGTCTGAAGTCACATGCAGGCCAGATCAGGTAAGGACGGCAAATTTCCTTCCCTAAAGGACATTAGTGAGCCAGATGGGTTTTTACGAAAATTGGCAATGGTTTTGTGGTCGTCATTAGACTTTAAATTCCAATTTTTATCAAATTCAAATTTAACCCTCTGCCATGGTGGGATTCGAACCTGGGTCCCCAGAGCATTATCCTGGGTCACTGGAATACCAATACAGCAACAATATCATTATGCCACAGCCTCCCCCACATCTGCCAGCTACTGCAGGATTTGGCACCACAGGGACATGGAGGGCATCCATTGCCAGTGACTGTGAAAGTGACTATGGTGCTCAATTTTTATGTCAGTGGCTCCTTTCAGGGCCCCACAGGTGACCTCTATGGGATCTCACAAGCTTCCACCCAAAAATGCATCCTTAAAGTCATGGATGACATTTATGCGAGGGCACACAACTTTGTGCATTTCGCTCGGGACCAAGAGAGCCAAAATGCAAAAGTGATTGGATTTGCCAAGATCTCGGGTTTCCCACAGGTGCAGGTGTGATCGACTGCACTCAGAACCCCGCCGCAACACGCGGTCAACTATGTCAACCACAAGGGATTCCACTGACTGAATATGCAGCTTGTGTGCTTCCGTCACTAACACATTCTGCAGGTCTGCGCGCGGTTTCCAGGGGGTGTCCATGACTCCCACATTCTCAGTCAGTCACAGATCCTTGATGTCTTCCAGGGTCCACAGAGGCTTCAGGGTTGGCTCCTCGGGGACAAAGGCTACCCGCAGAGGACGTGGCTGATGACACCCGTGCTGTGGCCTCAAACTGATGCAGTGCAACAGTACAATAAGGCTCATGTTGCAACCCTCACCTTGGTGGAGCCCTGCAATACAGTCTGCAGAGGGTGTCACGCATCGTCGTCGTCTGCTGTGCCTTTTACAACCTGGTGCTGCAACAGGGCAAGGAGCTGGCTGAGGAGGAGATGCAAGAGCTGGAAGTCTCCTCTGATGATAAGGATGTAAATGAGGATGAGGGTGAGGGGGTCCTCGAAGGCAATGAGGCCCTCACACTGACCAAATGAGGCAGGCGCTCGGGAGGTCCTCATAGCTGCTAGATTTGTGGAGGATGATGACAACATGCAATTAGGAGACACCATAGATCCTCACATTGCAAGTATGTTTGACTCCAGACTGGCTTATGGCCCTAATAGTTGCTCAATTGCAGGAGGATGGCAACGACATGTCTGACTCCTGTCTGTTCAAGGGCAGCTCGCTTGTGCTCTCTGATCAGGGTCATATCATGGAGACATAGCCATAAAACTTCAGGAGCACAGTGTCACTGGTCACAGGTGCTGAAGAGATGGAGGCCAGCCCCACCTTAAAAATGCTGCTTGCACACAGAGAGAATGACAGAACTCTGTGATACCTGCTCACTACATTCTGGAAGGAATGACGAGCACCATCGAGGTGCAGGCATCACTAATGTGTCCAGTGAATGTGCGGCTGCACCATCACTTTGGCCTGAAGGCTGTACAAAGCAGAGGGAAGAGGCCCTGGACTGAGACACCTGCCTTTATCTTGTGCAGAAAGGTTTCACATCTGAGTGACATGAAAACTGGTCATCAGAACAAGGAGCCGTAGACAGGGAGACATCCTTGGAATTTTATTTACAACAGTGAACGTTATGTACAAGTGATTAATACTCGTGTCCAGGCTGTGTAACTACATCTTCTTAACGCTCGGCCTAAATAGCCAAGTGGTTATGGTACAGGGTTTGTAAACCCAAGATCAAGAGTTCAAATCTCACAATGGCAAACTATGAAACAATGTAACTTCATCTGAATAAACAGATGGAAACGGGTTTGTATTCGAAAGAGTTACATCTTCTTAACCTTCCTAACCTTTCCACTCTGTCTTAGTGCTCCCTGGACACCCACAGTCAAGGTACAGACAGCCTGCTGACTGTGACGCCCTGTCTGTGATGACCTTGATGGGTGTCCTCTGGAGAGTCAAGACCTGGAGTGCCCCGGTTTGTGTTTGGGGTCCTGCCATGTGGCAGTGGCACCCTCCTTGGACTGTGAAGCTGGAGGTGGAAGAAGTCACAGGAAGAGGGGATTCAGATTGGCCAGGCAATCCCTCAGTCTCCTGGATAGATGGCCCTTGGGGGGGTACACCTGCTGATCCTCCTCCCTATGGGTGTGTGAGGACCCCTGGCTGACCCCTTGAGGAGAAGGGGTACCTGGATTGAGATTAGGCTGTCCCGCACCCCTCTCATGTACACACTGTTGGAGGCCAACTATGGAGTCGACGATGGAATTCAGCTTGCACAGCAGTGCAAGAGCAATGTCCCAGACCAAGGCCGCCATCCTACCAGTATTGACCTCATCGCGTTGGCATGCCGGTGCTATCACCTCAGCCTGAAGGTGGACAGACTTTTCCATTGTGTCTTGCAATTTGAGGAGTACAGAGGACATCCCTTCCTGATGTTCCTGAGCTTGCCTTTGCAGCACCTGCAACTGTGATATGAGTGAGTTCAGAGGCTCATCATCTGACTCGGACTCAGCAGATTTCTGGCCTCCAACAGTCCTCTGAGTACCAGAAACCCTGGGAAGACCCTGCCCCTGCCAGATGTGGATCAGAAAGTGCGATGTGCTCACCAGATTGTGACCCCGAGCCTACTCTAAAGCCAAGTCCCACCGAAGTGTGTGTCTCTGCACTGATGGAGGGTTTGGGTCAACGCTGTGATGGATCTTCAGGAAGGGTTTCAGCAGATTCCTCTTCTGAGCTCCCCTTGGGTCTTTTTGCAGACATTGGGTCGTGGACTCTATCGGCTGTTGGGCAGATGTGCCTGTGAAAGCAATGAGACTTAATTAGTGCATGGCAGAGGCCTGTGAAAGAGGACACATCGCTCACAGCATGGTTGTCTGATGGATGTTCTGCTGGATTCTCACTTGGCAGCGTACCGCCAACATCACCGTCAGCACAGGACAGATCCAGATCCTCATTGGCCAGCCAGATGGCTCTATTTTTGAAGGCCTTGTGGACCTTAATGTCAGGCATTCCTCCACCAGTCTGCGACCTCTCCCTCTTGTTGTGTGCCAGCTTGTCCTACATGGATAGAGATGGAGAGACTGTAAGCAGGATGCCTGCCAGGCTAGATGTTAAGTATGCCTGGCATATGCTGGCATGTGTGGGTGGTGAGTGGTCCCATGGATGGAATGAGAACAATGAAGGTATGTGTGAGAGAATGAATGGTGATCTCCCTTGAATTGGCAGTGGATCTGTGCTGGGTTTGTGAGTGTGTGAGCTGAGAGTGATGAGAAGAGTGACTTACCCTGGTGGAACGGAGGAGACCATGCACCCTCTCTCTGCACTGGGTGGCTGTCATCTTCTGCAGGGCTTTAGTGCTGACTATTACTGCCACCACCTCCCAAACCAAGCTAGTGATGTCGCTCCACCAGAGCGAGGGTAGAGGATGTCAAAGCGTTCTTCCATGGCATCCAAAAGGCGCTTGAGAGATGCGTCGCTAAATAGGGGGCCTACAGTCTTCTTGCCTTTCGGGGCCATCCTGTCTTCCGTGCGGCAGTCCTGGGCTGGAAGCGCTGAGAGGCCTGCGCGTGCCTGCACTTTAAATGTGGTGCCCGGCGTGATGAAGCAGCGAGGTGATGGCATGGCGGGCAAATGACAGCCCGCCCACCATTAAAATGGTGTGTTTCCTGGGAATGCATAATTAATGCAGCAGGTTTGGGACGATACAGCATGAGAAACCGCCATTGCAGCCAGCAGGTAAAACCTCGTTTCCACCACCCGCTACTGCACTTAGTGAAAATCTGGGATGATTCTGCCCATAGATGCCAATTAGAACATCATAACTCATGATGTCTTCCTGGCATGCTCTTCTACGTTCATCATTGAATTAGGGTTTGCCCCCTGGTTTGATTGTAAAGGTAGATAAGGGAGATGCAGGATGATGAGGCTACAGGTTGTGTTAGACTACAATTCTCTGCTGCTGATGGTCCACAACTTCACACTAATATCCAATTTAATCCATCCTCCCATGTATCATGGTGCTAGAGCTACAGAACACAATGGATAGTATCTTCAATGTGAAGATGGGACTTTGTCTCCTCAAAGGCTGTGTGGTGGACATTTCTACTAATACTGCAAGAGATAGATACATCTGCTACAGGTAAATCCATGAGAATGAGGTCACCACTTACTCCAAGGCAAGTCTTGAAGCTATGTCCTTCAGGACTTTGTCAGCTCTGTCGGTTACAGTGTTACCAAGCCACTCTTGGTGATGGACATTGAAGTGCCCAACCCCAGAGTACATTCTGTGTCTTTGCTACCCACAGTGTTTTTTCCAAAAGCTGTTCAACATAAAGGGGTACTGATTCATCAGCTGAGGCAGGACAGAATGTGACAATTAGCAGGTGAAGCCATGAAATTCCATGGGATCCGGAGCCAATGTTGAGGATTCCCAGAGCCACTCCCTTATTACTGTATACCAATTTGCTGCCATCTCTGGTGGGTCTGTCCTATGGACTAGATACTAAAGCATGGTGTTGGAGTTTTGGACATTGTCTGTAAGGTATGATTCAGTGGGTATGGCTATGTGAGGCTTGGGCTTGACTAGTCAGTGGGACAGCTCTCCCAATTTTGACACAAGTACCTAGATATTAATAAGGAGGACTGTCCTTGGTCAACAGGTGTGCCTTTGTCATGTCTGAACATGGTGCCGGTCATTATTATAGTTTATGGCAGCATTTTTGATAGAACTGAGTTTGTTTGACTGCATTGCCTCCAGGCTGGAGACTTCTACAGGTTAGACTGGTAACGATGACAAGTTCCCTGAACCAGGTGGGTTTTTACGGCAATCTGATAGTTTCATGGTCACCATTACAGATACTAACTTTTAATTCCAGATTTATTTCATTAACTGAATTTAAATTCCCTGACTGCCACAGCCAGTTTTGAACTCACAACCCTGGTTTATTTCTCCAGTATCTACTGTGCTACCATAGCCACCAATATACATTGACTTTACTGAAGCCGATATTGCTTTGCAATGACCCAGAGGCTCGAGGAGATCCAGAAGCATTATAGTGGGCAGAATTTTCCCCCTGTCGGGGGGAAGTTCAGGAGCGGGCGCGTGGTGGTGTGACCTGATCGGTCGTGTGCCGCCATTTTACATGATTGGGCCAATTAAGGCCCACCCAGTATGACATCCGCCAGGAAGTGCTGTGCGGGCGGGGATGATTCCCTCAGCTGAGAGTGCACTCTTTTGCGCATGCCTCATCTCCCTTAGGCTAAGTGCTGCCTCAGTCAGATCAGCTCCACAGTAAAAAAAATTAAAAACAGAAGTAAAAAAATTCCCTGACATTGTCACATGAGTTGGGACATGTTCATCACTTTTAGTTACACTTTTATTAAATTTTTAAAAACCTACATGAAATCTCATCCCGCCCGTTTGAATAGGCCATTGACAGGTCTGCGGGTGCACAGCTGATTCGCCTGAAAATTGAAATGAGGCGGGGTGATGTCGGGAGGTCCGCCCCACGTCATCCCGCGTTATTTTATATGTCGGCGAACGGGCCCCACCCCCGGTCACCGAGCAGGAAATCCTGGCCAGTGACATTCACTGCCACTGGCAAAGCTGTGTATAACTGGTCTTGTATTCCTGTATTAATCCTCCTGTTCTGCCACAAAACAAAAATACAAGATAGGTCTCATTGTGTCACTATTAATGAGATTGGGGCAAAAATAGTAATGGAGCAATGGCTGCCACAAATGTATTTCGATAACCAAAAGAAGCATAAAAAGATTGAAATTCCCTTTCCAAAACTATTTTACTGTGGATACTGAGAATCTAAAATAAAGACTAAAAATTCTGGAAATATTCAGCATGTCTGGCAACAGCTGTGGAGAGAGAAACAAAGTTCATTTCGGGCTGAATTTTGAGCAGGCAGCAGAAATCCCACCGTTGGGGCCAAAATCAAAGGGCGACCCCACTTTAGCAAGTGGCAGGACTCGAGGTCACATGACGCTGACGGCAGCAAATTAAGTGGCTACTGCCATAGTAAGTACAGTGGCCTGCCACCAAACGCTGCTGGCCCATTCAAAGGGTTGGAAACTCAACAGCCTCATTTCTGACGGTGCACCTGGTAGATGAGGGCACATTGGTAGTTAAGATCTTTGTAGAGGGGTAAGTGGAGTTTGGGATAGCTGAGGCTGGGGTGTGGGGGGTATCTCTGTGGACCAGTAGTTCCATTGCAGTTGGTCATGGGCAAAAGTGAGCCCATAAAGGAGCCTCCCATTGATACCCACTGGAAAACAGCCAGGTTTTATGGTTCGGCCTCCTCACATGGTGGCAGACACCCTGCTGGCAAAACCTCCGAGGAGGTTGGATTTGGCCCTTAATTGGCCACTTTAGTGACTCAATTAGGATCCAGGAGTGCAGCTAGACTGAAATCTTTCCTGCCACTAGCAAAATGGTGCAACAATGGGAATATATCGGGTGCTTATCTGAAACCTTGCCACTTCATTTTGCCAGCCCGCAAAGGGCTGGTAAAATTCAGTCCAATGTTTAAGTTTGATGAACTTTTGTCAGCTACTCAAATGTTAACTCTGTTTCTCTCTCACCAGATGCTGCCAGACCTGCCTGAAATTGAATATTTTGATTTGGGAAATTCTCCTTGCAGTGTTTAGATAGGACTCTTTAAATTTACCATCAACAGCTCAGGCCTAGCAACTTTGGATGTTTAGGGTAGATGAATTGGTTATAGCCAGGCAGAAATATCAGGTTAATGTATTATTAAATGTGTTTTTATATAGAGAATCTGTCAGCTCTTGACACCAGAAGATGTGGCCAGCAAATTATGTGGGACTGTTCTCCACCCCAATTTTCAATCCATTTTGATCAATTTATGCCTTTCAGGCAAAGACAAGCGGGAAATTTAGATTACAGTGATTGAAGTTACTTATTTTTCATCTTCTACCTCATATTAATTCATGTCATCTGTAGTCTTAGCTGGAGTTTCAATTGATCATGAATTCACTGTGACTCCTAGATGTTCTATAATATTTTTCATTTGCTTTGAAATTAAGTCTTTGAAGAGGTAAGTAGCTTTTGTGACCTGAAATATTGGCAACCCCTTGGATACTATTGCATTCATTTTCATAGTGTCACCTTGGATACTATTGTATTCAGGTTCACAGCCTCATCATTATCAAAGGTTTCAACTATATTATTAATGTCCAACAATTCAGCTACAGATTCTGTTCTATTTAATTTTCATAAAATATTTGTTAACAAAATAAAAGATTTCAAGCACATACATAATACTACAATTATTAACTGCTATAATAACTCCTAAAATTCCTAATTAACCTGACCCCCCCCCAGTTACACCCCCTTTAAGGCAACAGTCCAAAATAGATTTTAGATTTAAAACAGAACCAGCAAATTGACACAATACCCACCTGTCAGTGGAATTCCAAATGGCCTTTCCCCAACTTCAGTTTTGTTACATAGCAGATTAATGCACAAATGGCTGGAGGCTTCATTAAGGCTATTTTATACACTCCTTTTAGATCTTACGTGGCCTTCTCCCACATAGCCTTTCAGTCTCCTTTATATATGTTTCTCTCTTTTTAATATGTAAATTATATTGTTCCAAATGCCTTTGAAACTTTATCTTCCTCATAATATAAAACTTTCACGCTGCCAATATTGTCAATAACCTTTGGGAAAAATAAACACATTCCTTAACATTGCTTATCTGGCTAGTTGTAAACAGACTAAGATCTCTTTGAAATCAAAAAATCCTTTCATTTATTTAAAAATGCAAGTTCCCTTCAGACCTTACATGCTAAGCCAGCATCCATGTTTAATCATTAGCATGTATAGCACCTAGCTTCTTTTGATGATTTAAAGCTTGCTCCAAATGTAATTAAATCACACAGACAGACCCAACTGTACTTACCCCCATAAACCGACTTCACAATAAACCAGAAAAATATTATGAAAATTATTATTCTTTCGTCACACTCTTCTGAGCAGAACAAATTAAAATAATGTGATAATCCCTAAGGGTCACTATGACAAAACCAAAAATCTAATGGAAACTTATCTAACTAAATTAAAATGTGGTTTTAAAGGGCTGATGAAACACTCCAGCCCCCGTGGTGCCCACCAGTTGTGGAAGGCCTCAATTGTGCCAGTGGACGCCACATGCTCCCTCTCCAAGAACACCCGGCTGTGAACATAGCCACGCAAATATCTCCTTATACTCTTCTGAGTGCCAATGAAAACAAAAAATAATTAACCAATAAAGGAAAAGCAGTGAACTAATTGAAAGCCTTTTAAAGGGCACTGTAACTAAATTAGTTTTTCTTAAATTTAAAAACCATAAAAAAAGAACCTGATATAATACATACAGCCTATTTAGGGTCAGTTATATGAAAGTAGAGAGCTGTAGTTCCTCAAAATAATCTAAGAAAGGTCACCAAGCTACATAAAATCCATCAGCGGAGCCTCTTATAGCGTACTTTATTTTCTCAAGTTTAAGATTCTGCATAAGATCACGTATCCAATTAGTAAAAGAAGGCGGGGCAGACTGTTTCCAATTTAATAGAATAATATGTGTAGTCAAGTGATGCAGGTGCATCAGTCTGAATTTTTGTAAGAGGGGTGCCGTTTGGTTCCACTCCAAAGAATGTTGTATTAGGAGAAGGTTCAATGTTGTTATTGAAAATATGTGAGAGTGACCTAAAATGTTTGTACAAAACAAAGCCAATTTAGGACACAACCAGTACATATGAATTAGAGAGACTGGGGCAGTATGATATTTATCACAGGTTGGATTAAAATTTGAATAAATCTTAGATAATTTCACCTTGGATAGATGGATGGGTACGATTTTAAATTAGAGCAACCCATGTCTTGCACATACAGATGAGGAATGTACACGAGAGAGAATAAACTGCCAGTTATCTTCTGATAAGCCTGAGTCAAAGTCTTGCTCCCGAAGAGTTTTTAAGGTGGAAAGCGAAGGGCAGTGTCGTGAAAAGATTAGAGAATACAATTTGGAAATGTACTCCTTAATAAAGGGATATAATTCTAATATCATATCTATCAGCAATTTAGGGGGCAATACTAAATGAATATTTAAAGGAACCTTACATAATTAAATGAGAATGTCATTTTGGGGGCTGATAATGCACTCCAGCTCACCCATGCCCATGTCCACTGGTTGTGGAAGGCTGAAGCCTGTCAGTGGACACCATGTGCTCCATCTCCAAGACATCCAGCCACAAACATAGCCGTGGATTATCTCTTTGTGTGTGTTCCAGGTGAAATCCAAATTAATGCTCTGGACCTGCATATAATTAAACATAATTGATATATAATTAACAGGTTATGTTACTTTACTGATGGTTCCTGTAATTCCAAGCTTGGCCTAAATAGCCAAGTGGTTATGGTACTGGGTTTGTAACCCCAAGATCAGGAGTTCAAATCTCACAATGGCAAACTATGAAACAATGTAACTTCATCTGAAACAGATGGAAACATGTTTACTCAAAAGAGTATCAAGAGTTCAAATCTCACAATGGCAAACTATGAAACAATGTAACTTCATGTGAGACAGATGGAAACGTGTTTGTACTCGAAAGAGGTTTTCTGTAATTCCAGGGAATTTGACAAAGCTTTTTAAATTCCTGCTTATTTCTGTTGTTCGAGAAAAGTAAAGACTTGTGCTTATATTGCACTTATCACAAACACAGGGCATCTGAAAGAGCATTACGATGTTGTAATGAGGGAAACAAAGCAGCCTATTTGCACACAGCTTGGTCCCAAAAATAGCAACAACCAGATTACTTGTTCTAGGTTGACGTTGATGAATAAATATTGGCCATTTTGGTTAAAGCTGCTAAGTGGATTCTACACTAATAAGGACTGCATGTTTGAAAGTGTGGTTTAAATATACAATTTTGGTCCTAATTACTGATTACCATAATTTAACTGTCTTTGGATGTGTTAAAGCAGAAACACCTGCAGGTTTCGCAATCAATTTCTGAAAAGAAGCAATTTTCGAGGAGCAATATATGTGGGCTCCTCTCACTCACTGTAACCACTCCTTCAGTAAAAACACATTTAACTTGAAGGGAGCCAATATTAACAGTACAGTACTGCAAAGGCAGTTTATAATTGGGCATTCATGAAATGGGCCAAGTTCTGTATCCTAGGAACCAATGGGCAGAATTTTTACGTGTGTGCCTGATACGTTTGGCTGAGAAATGAAGCGCGTTGGTGTCAGCTGAGCGTGCCGACGTCAATGCGCACCCTCGCAATATTTCGCTAGGCAGGCACACGATGAAGATGGAGGTGCGCCCTCCATTAATTAACTGTCCAGTTAAGGCCCTTGAGACACCAACTGTCCTGGAGTTTACGTGGCCCTTGTGATTTTCAGGTCATCGCACAGGCCAAACCGGCAGGCGGGCAGGCCACATTTCCAAAAAACTCATCCATGGGTGGAATAAGAGGGGTGACTGCGCTTGTTAATGCGAGTAGTTTCTACTTTAACTTATAACTTGCTGCTGTTTGTGTGAACAAGGCTTCTTCATTTCACTTCCGAACTGCTTTGACAGAAATGAGAGGCTTCAGTTCAGGACTCAGTGTTATTTTTCAGGCCCCCGGAAGATTCATACCACTTGGGGCCTTCCAAGTATCAGACAGACTTCCCTTACCCTGGGAACGCAGATTGTGGTCTCTGCTGGAGGCACCTCCTCTGAGGAAGAAGGGAGGGCCAGAAGTGGGGGGAGGCCTATTAGCTTCCAGGGGAGCCACCTTTGGGAGGAGAGGAGCAGGCACAAGGGGCACAGGGCCAACAGGAAGTCCAAGGCAGAAGGGGCCACAGAAGACGCCACTATACTGCTGCCAGGGTTTACAGGCGGCGATGCAGCTACCTCAAAATGTCTGAGGTGCAGTACCAAAGGACACTCCGCCTCTCAAGGGAGAGAGTGATCTCCATCTGTCAGAGGATCGGCTCAGCTCCAACTGTGCAGGTTGACACCCCATGTCAGTGGCGCTGAAGGTCACGGCCGCCCTTAACTTCTATGCCTCCGACTCTTTCCCGGGCTCAGTGAGTGGTCTTTGTGGAGTCTCCCAGTCAGCTGTCTACTGTTGTGTCAAGCTGCTGACAGATGCTCTGTTCAGGAGTACATTGACTTTCATTCACTACCGTATAGATGAGGGCAGCCAGTCAGAGTGAGCCAGAGGCTTCGCAGCCATTGCTGGCTTCCCCTGCGTCCAGGGCGCAATAGACTGTACACGTGACCATCAAGGCGCCAGCAGGTAAGCCTGGTGCCTGCGTCAACAGGAAGGGCTTCCACTCCATGAACGTGCAGATAGTGTGTGATCACAGGATGCAGGTTCTGCAAGTCTGTGCAAGGTTCCCTGGCAGCTCCCATGACACTTACATCCTGAGACACTCCCAGGTGCCGGGGCTCTTCAATGTTCCAGCCCAACTGCTTGGATGGCTGTTGGGTGACAAGAGCTTTGCCCTCAAAAGGTGGTTCACAACGCCTCTCCGTCATCCAAGAACAGAGGCTGAGCAGTGTTACAACAGGAGCCATGCCTCCACAAGGGCTGTGGTAGAGAGAGCCATAGGTCTTCTCAAGATGCGCTTCCGATGCCTGGGCTGTTCAGAGGGCTCATTCCATTACCCCCCAGATTGTCTGTCACCAATAGTGGTTGCATGCTGTGCTCTCCACAACCTAGCACTGGAAAGGGGGGACACAGTGGAGGTAGAAGATCTCGACACAGCTGCTTAGGCAACAGACGATGAGTCCAGTAGTGAGTCCAAGGACGAGCACGCTCAGGGGAACACTGAGGGGATAGACGCCGACCTGGGCAACGTCCAGAGAGGCAGGGACACCTGGGATGCTTTGATCTAACACTCCTTCAGCTAGTCTACCAAATAAGAAGAACTCCACCATATGCCGGGGTTGCAAGCTCCATACTCGATCCCTGACAGGGACATTTGCTTGGTCAACAACATGCACTATTGGCCATTTCAATAAAGTTTAATGAGAAACAAGTCACTCATAACATCATGGGTTACCCTACACCTGCAGAACAAATGAAGCACCCAGAGGCTTGTTGTACAAAAACGCATTTAATGATATGGTGCCTGTATAAAGTTAACAAATGAAATTCAGAGCTGTTCGCCATCACACCAGTTAAGAATGAAATTAAAAGTGGGGAAAACAAATATCACCCATGCTCAGGCCATGCTGTGATTAAGGTGCTTTAAGTTTTCATTTGCGGGTGCTATGCCTAGGTGCTCCATCCTTGCTGGCACCGGCATTGGAGACGGCCTGCTCAGTCTGCTGTGCTGTTGGGCTTGATGGCTTTGGCGGGCATCCTCTGGTCCGTGGAGCCTGTGCTGGCCAAGCTTGGGACGGAGCAGCCAGTGCCACAGCTGGCTTCTCCCCAGTCGCTGCAGCCTCATCGGATGCCACGGTCACTGGCAGAGGGGCAGAGGAGCTGCTGCCCTCATCCGGAGCACCCTGGGAGGAGATGACTGGCAGCTCATGTGCCAACCTGAGGTTGCTCTGGACCCTCATGCTCACCGTTGATGGATGGGCACTTAGCTGGGATACTGGGTGCCCAATCCATTTCCCAAATGGACACTGACCACCTGAGGCCATTGCCACTGTGAGGGCTTGCAGGTTCAGGAGCATTCCCAAGGAATCCCTAATTCAGTTCCTGGAGCAGCCTCTCCATGAGACTCGCCACTTTCTCTATGGAGGAGGCCGTGCGCTCAGCTATGAGGTTCATTGCATTGCTCAAACTCCACAAGGATTCCTCCACAACAGAGACCATGGCACACATTCCCTCATGTATCTCCGCCAGATTCTCCCGCACACCCTGCTGGACTTCCAGCATCTGCTGCCTCAGGGACAACTCCAGAGGCACATCGTCAGCCACTGACTGAGCATGTTCCTGAGCCCCAGCAGCCCTCTGACTGCCAGCGACCTGGGCACTCTCTGCCTCCACCTGCACCTCAAGCGAGTGTGAAGTGCCCTCACCAATGTGCTCCGAGGTACTAGATGTTGATCTAATGCCCACCGAGGTGCTGGTGTCTGCGCTGGTGCCTTCTTGGCAGAGAGGGTGTGATGCAGGTGTGTTCTGTTGGGTGCTGTCCTCTGGGGTCAGCTGCCAGCCTTCAGTTTCCTGACTCTGACGGGCTGCTGGTGAGCCTGAAGGGAAGAACAAGGACATGTCATTAGTTGAAGATATTACACTGGTACTGTGTATGTATGGCACCCATATCAGAGTGCCCTCGTTTTTCAATTGTCAATGCGAATTACAGGTTCAAGGCTCACATCTGTATAGAGACAACAGTGGAATGGTTGCAATGACAGACATTCTGACCTCAGTGCACTGCACTCTTACCTCCCTGTGGCACCCCAACTTCACCGCAGCCGGTTGACCTAGGTGCATGACACCTCTCCAGCTCCATGGCCTCTTGCTCATATTGGGTCAAGGTGACTAGGTGGGGCGGTCCCCCACCAATCCACAACCTCTCGGCATTGTAATGGGATATTTTCTCCTGAAAAGATAGTGCAGCATTGATTAGTCTACCCTGTACCTGCATTACCATTGCAGCCTGGCCAACCCCACCTGAGGAACACCTCGCAGCGCTCAGCTGTTCAGTGACCCTGGAACTGCAAGACACTCAGTCCAAGCAGCCAGGGCTCACCCCCTTGGCCAGATGCTGCCTCCATGACATTTGCCACTCACACTGTAAGACCTGTGAGATCCACGGCGGGGGGATGGGCAGCTCCTAACTGCTGTGCTAAGTGACCCATGCCAACACAGTACTCACCCTTCCTGATCGCAGGAGATCGTTGAAGCACGTCCAGCACTGGACCCATGTGCACCTCACCACATTGTGTCTGCTGACCCAGGATGCCACTCCTTCCAGGCCTTTTTGCTGAGGCGGGGGGGGGCCTCCTCCTCCCGTCCCTGGGGACAAGGGTTTTTCGCCGTTCTGCCACCTCCTCCAGGAAGGCAGCGAGGCACTCATCAGAGAAACGCAGAGCCGACTGCCCCGCAGACCTGCCCTCCCACCTGCCTTGTCCACCAGCAACTGGGTCCGTCATGACGACTTTGCCTCCCTCCATGGCAGCCATCCAGGGGCTGCCTGTGCCGCTTTTGAATCGGCTGCCGGGTCACCACTGGATCCGGCAGACACTGAGCTCTCGCCCTTGCCCGCCCCTTCTCGCTGTTGCCGCTGTCACATTTTACACTGGACGGGGTTTTAATTGGCCGGCCTCGAGGTGCGGAGCCGACCGCCCCCACCTGCCCCCGCCGAGCCTGCCCGACGAGCGGAAAGTTCTGGCCAATGAGATTTTTAACTGAACTTTAAAGGAAAGCAAGCTGGGAATTGAAAGGAAATTATTCAAACAGAGAAACAGACATGCTGAAGTGACTTCATGAATAAGTTAACCAAGAGATAGCTGATGCGATCAGACCACACAATGAGGCATGTTTGTGCAGATTTAAGTGACTGTTTTGACCATTGAACTCTGTGGCCAAGCTGTAAGCAGCACTTACAAGCAAAAGGCTATGGTTCCATTAAATCTGGGTCGGCACCCACGTCCCTTGGAAATGCTATTTCCAAAAACTGATTCAGAGTGCGAAACTCATTCATCAATCTAATGATGCTGATAAGACCAGAATCTTCCCCATTGTAGCATCTGTTACAATGGGCTTTTCAGGGACACAGGATCAGACAAGGGGGCAATTGCAAGCGTAACGATGGGTGGGTTTGATCATCCACATAGATGGGAACATACCTTACTGAGTAATCGTCAGGGTGAGTCCTATTTGAAATTAAGGAGAGTAAAAGGAAACAATGTGAGTATTGAAGCAAATTTGACCAAGCAGGGTAGTGACGTTTGCATGTTATCGGTGGTACAGCAATCAGTTAAAATAATAGAGTTGTACTGAGTTGTCAGCCTTGACCATTCTACAACATCTGGACAGGTTCAGATTAGACTCTGGAATTAGAGTGTAAGAGGGAAGGTTCACCATCTACACCACTTCCATGCAAGAAGGCAGGCTCAAATGGCAGGTTTTGGATTGGTTCAGGGACCAAGGGGATTGATGACAGGTTCTCCATGATACTTGAGGTCCCGGTGAAAGAGGACCAGAGGATGAGGGATGTCCAATACCCAGAGTGAGCAAGGAGCCCTCCTTTCCCCATCTCTTGCAGCAGACGGTGCTGCTCTGCCTAATTCATTTCCTCTTCATATTTATCCTGCAGACTAATGGATACCATGAGTAAGATACCCATGACCAAGCAGTCCAGCTCTCCTTATGATCCCTATTATGTGTCCAATAAGATAGAGTAGCACAGCACTTAATATTTTTAGGTGAAGTCCTCAGAGAATTTTGAGAAGACATTTTGCTGAATTCTTGTCAAAGTGTCCCAGAAAGTCTCCTGACATGTTTTGAAATCCTCTTCAAATCTCCAGCAGCAAGTGAACAATAAAGATAATGGTGAAGGAATTTGGCTGTATAGTACTCCTGCATGGCCCACTCAGTGCCCAGCCTTTGAAGACCATTCAAATGGCCAAGCCATGCCTCAAATGGAAGCTTCCCAATCCGTCAGATTTTTTTTTTATTCATTCATGGGAGGTGGGCGTTGCTGGTTGGGCCAGCATTTATTGCCCATTCTAGTTGCCTTTGTTCAAAGGGAATTTAAGAGTCAACCACATTGTCATAGAGTCATAGATTCATAGAGGGCTACAGCACAGAAAAAGGCCCTTCAGGCCATTGAGTCTGTGCCGGTCAAACAAGTACCTAACTATTCTAATCCCATTTTCTAGCACTAGGCCTATAGCCTTGTATGCCATGGCATCGCAAGTGCACATCCAAATACTTCTTAAATGTTATGAGGGTTTCTGCCTCGACCACCCTTTCTGGCAGTGAGTTCCAGATTCCTACCACCCTCTGAGTTAAAAAAATTCTTCCTCACATCCCTCTAAACCTTCTGCCCCTTACCTTAAATCTATGCTCCCTGGTTATTGATCCCTCCACCAAGGGGAAAAGTTCCTTCCTGTCTACCGTACCTGTGCCCCTCAAAATTTTATACACCTCAATCATGATCCCCCTCAATCTTCTCTGCTCCAGGGAAAATGACCCCAATCTATCCAATCTCTCCTCATAACTAAACCTCTCCAGCTCAGGCAACATCTTGGTAAATCTCCTCTGCACTCTCTCTAGTGCAATCACATCCTTCCTATAATGCGGATTCCAGAACTACACGCAATACCCCAGCTGTGGCCTAAACAGCGTTTTATAGAGTTCCAGCATAACGTCCTTGCTCTTATACTCTATGCCTCGGCTAATAAAGGCATGTATCCCATATGCTTTCCTAACCACTTTATCTACCTGTCCTGGCACCTTAAGGGACCGGTGGACATGTAGACCAAGGTCCCTTTGATCCTCAGTACTTCCCAGGTTCTTATCATTCATCGTGTATTCCCGTGCCTTGTTTGTCCTATCCAAGTGCATTACCTCACACTTATCCGGATTAAATTCCATTTGCCACTGATCAGCCCATCTGACCAGCCCGTCTATATCCTCCTGTAATCTAAGGCTATCCTCCTCACTACTTACCACCCCACCAATTTTCGTGTCATCCACGAACTTACTGATCAACCGTCCTACATTCAAGTCTACATCGTTTATATATACCACAAACAGCAAAGGACCCAACGCTGATCCCTGTGGAACCTCACTGGACACAGGCATCCAGTCACAAAAACACCCCTTGACCATCACCCTCTGCTTCTTTCCACTTAGCAAATTCTGGATCCAATTTGCCAAACTGTCTTGGATCCCATGGACTCTTACCTTTGTTATCAGTCTCCCATGTGGGACCTTATCGAAAGCCTTGCTGAAGTCCAATTAGACTACGTCAAATGCATTGCCCTCATCTACACACCTGGTCACCTCTTTTTGAAAAATTCAATCAAATTGGTAAGGCATGACCTCCCCTTAACAAAACCATGCTTACTGTCCTTGATTAATTCCTGCCTCTCCAAATGTAGATTAATCCTATCCCTCAGAATTGCTTCCAATAGTTTCCCCACCACTGAGGTTAGACTGACTGGCCTGTAGTTCCCTGGTTTATCCCTTCCTCCATTATTGAATAATGGTACCACATTGGCTGTGCTCCAGTCATCTGGCACCTCTCCTGTGGCCAGAGAGGTATTGAAAATTATTGCCAGTGCCCCTTCAATCTCTTCCCTTGCCTCACTCAACAGCCTGGGATTCACTTCAACTGGGCCTGAAGATTTATCTACTTTTAAGCCTGCCAGACCACTTAGAACCTTTTCCATTTCTTTGCTAATTTCTTCAATTATATCATAGTTGTTCTGCCTGATTTCCACACCCATGTCGTCCCTCTCACTTGTGAATACCGACACAAAGTATTCATTTAGAACCCAAGTCACGTATTCTGGCTCCACACACAAATTACCACCATGGTCCTTAATGGGCCCTACGCTTTCCCTAGTTATCCTCTTACTCTTAATGTACCTGTAAAATAACTTTGGATTTTCCTTTATTTTGCCTGTCAATGTTTCTTTATGCCCTCTTTTTGCTCTCCTACTTTTCTTTTTAAATCCCCCCCCTACACATTCTATATTCGTCTAAGGCTTCTGCTGTTTTGAGCCCTCGGTATCTGCCATAAGCCTCCCTTTTTCCCTTTACCCAATCCTTTATATGCCTCGATATCCAGGGTTCCCTGGATTTGTTGGTCCTACCCTTAATCTTTACTGGAATATGTTGGCCCTGGACTTTCCCTATTTCCTTCTTGAATGAGTGCCACTTCTTTGACGCAGATTCACCTAAAAATAGCTGCTCCCAGTCCACTCTGGCCAAATCATGTCTGATCTTATTAAAATTGGGCCTTCCCCAAATTTAGAACTCTGATTTCTGGCCCATACTTGTCTTTTTCCATAACAACCTTGAATCTAACGGAGTTATGATCACTATCTGCAAATAATTGATACTTCTACCATTTGCCTGGCTTCATTCCCTAAAATTAAATCCAGGACCACCCCCTCTCTTCTAGGACCTTCTACGTACTGGCTTAAAAAGCTCTCCTGGATGCATTTTAAGAATTCCACTCCCTCTAAACCTATCACACTATGACTAAACCAGTTAATGTTGGGGAAGTTGAAATCCCCCACTATTACTACCTTATTATTTTTACACTTCTCTGAAATTTGCCTACATATCTGCTCTTCTGTTTCTCTCTGACTGTTTGGGGGCCTATAGTATACTCCTAACAATGTGATTGCTCCTTTTTTGTTTTTCAGTTCTACCCATATGGCTTCATTTAAGGAGCTTTCTAAGATGTCATCCCTCCTTCCTGATGCAATTGATTCCTTGATCAACTTGATCAATATTGCGATACCCCCTCCTCTTTTAGCTCCTTCCTTGTCTCACCTGAAGATCCTGTATCCGGGAATATTGATCTTCCAATCCTGCCCCTCTCTCAACCATGTCTTTGGAATAACATCATACTTCTATGTGTTACTTTGTGCCCGGAACTCATCTGCCTTATTCGTCAGACTCCTTGCATTAAAATAAATAACATCCAACCTTGCCAAACTCCCTGGTGCCTTAACTAGCCTATAATTTCTATGCCTTCCAGACTCACTTGCTCTCTCTTCTAATTTTGGCTGTGCATCTCCCCCTGCTGAACCTCCTCTCAGGATCCCACCCCCCCTGCCAAGTTAGTTTAAACCTTCCCCAAAAGCAATAGCAAACCTGCCTGCAAGGATGTTGGTCCCATTCTGGTTCTGGTGCAAATCGTCCACCTTGTACAGGTCCCACCGCCCTCAGAAATGGTCCCAATGTCCCAGAAATCTAAAGCCCTCCCTCCTGCGCCATCTCTCCAGCCATGCATTCATATGGACTAACCTCCTATTTCTATACTCACTAGCATGTGGCACCGGAAGTTATCCAGAGATTACTACCTTTGAGGTCCTGTTTTTCAATCTGCTTCCTAACTCCATAAATTCTGCTTGCAGGACCTCATCCCTCATCCTACCTATGTCGTTGGTACCAATATGTACCGTGACCACTGTCTGTTTGCCCTCCCCCTTTAGAATGCCCTGCAGCCGTTCAGTGACATCCTTCACCATGGCACCAGGGAGGCAACATATCATCCTGGAGTCACGTCTACGGCCACAGAAACGCCTGCCTGTTCCCCTTACTATCTAATCTCCTCCCACTATTGCTCTTCCCCACCTTTTCTTCCCCCCCTGGGCAGCTGAGGCATTCACAGTGTCATGAGTGTGACTGCACTCCCCAGAGGAACCATCACTCTCACTGTTTTCCGACACAGAAAAACGGTCCTCGAGCGAGATGTGCCCTTGGGATTTCCTGGTTACCTGCCTGACACCTTTCTTCTGACTGATAGTCACCCATTCCCTCTCCGTCTGCACTTCCATAAGCTGTTGGCGTGCTGCCAACGAAACTCTCAGCCTTGCGGATGCACCTCAGTGCCTCCAGCTGCTGCTTTAGCTGCAAAATATGGAGCTCAAGTTGCTGAAGCTGGTGGCAGTTCCTGCCCACATGGTCAGTCAGAGCACAAGGAGCATCTAGTACTTCCCATATGTTGCAGGCAGTACATAACATGGGACTGAGCTGCCCTGCCATGCCTCTCATCGAAAAAAAACCCCTTACTTTAAGTTAAATGCAGTAAAAAAAGGTTAAATTATTTATGTACTTTAAATAGAAACTAGAACTCTTACCTTTCCTTAGCTTAATCTATTTTAAACTGGAGAACATAATTGCTGGGTCTGGAGTCACATGTAGGCCAGATCAGGTAAGGACAGCAGATTTCCTTCCCTAAAGGACATAGGTGAACCAGATGGGTATTTACAACAATCGGTAATGGTTTCATGGTCATCATTAGACTTATAATTCCAGATTTTTATTGAATTCAAATGCCACCATCTGCTGTGGTGGGGCTTTTAACACCAGAGCCCAGAGCATTATCCAGGGTCTCTGGATTATCAGTTCAGTGACAATACCACTATGCCACCACCACCACTTTCCCTGTGACATCAAACTGCCGTTCCGGCCCACTTGATGCACATAATCCATACCACTCAGGTCTACTTATCTCTTTGGCCAGTCTCTCAAAGCTGAACATGCGTTCATCTGTAACAGGTACCTCCCAATCATACTATTTAAAGAACCTACCATCCTACTTTCAGGTGAGGTGATTTTGAGTGATTGCTGCTATTGGAAAGTTTGTACAAATACTGTGAGGTGTTTTTGCAGTATTGTGGTGAGTTGCTGGATTTGGCAAGGATTGTTACTGTATTCTCACAGGCAGGGCAGAGGATTGGATGACTTGTCCACAAAATGGCTGCAATTGGTATAGCGGCTGAAGTTGCAGTGTCTTTGGGCCTGCAACCTGACAGGTGGATGGAGCTGAGTTTACAAAGAGGACAAGCTCTGTGCAGATGGAGGAGGGCGAGAAGAAGGCAGAGAAGCGGAATCCAAGATGCCTTCAGTTTAGATGGGTTGTCCATAAGTGCCTATTCAGATTCCAGTTCCCTTAGT
The DNA here is from genome assembly GCF_017639515.1 of Carcharodon carcharias. Classification (NCBI taxonomy): domain Eukaryota; kingdom Metazoa; phylum Chordata; class Chondrichthyes; order Lamniformes; family Lamnidae; genus Carcharodon; species Carcharodon carcharias. Next base: position 52,020,829 of record NC_054486.1, read on the forward strand.
ACAGCATCACTTCACCACCATTGCTCTACTATAGCCCACTTTCACATTTGCAATCTCCTATCACAGTGTCCTCTGTGATGGCATGACCATGGGAATGCCCTTCACAGCATAGGCACTGAGTAACACAGAATCCTACACTAACAAAATTGTTGTCGTAACATCTTTATCAAACAATGTAGCCAATGGCACAGTCAAAAATAAACTATTTACCCTTGTGATTCCTGTGGTGCCTGTGTTGTGGGTGTTCTTACTTGTCCTAGTGATCCTATGCAGTGCTACCCCGGTGGCTGCAGCAGTTGGTGGAAGGCTGCTGACGTTCAGTGGGGGAGACTGCAGATGGTTTGCAGAACGACGCAAAGCAGCTCTACGCTTTCATGGCACAACTTAGGACCTCATCCCTTTGGCATGGGTGGCAGCAGACTGGGCTGGCTGAAAAGCAACAACAAAGACACTGGCAGAGTTGTGGGAGGATGGATTCTGTCAGCCTGAATGGGGATAACAGGTTTCTACTCTATGGAGCCACTGCCACTCCCCTGGGTTGGCACCTCAGCAATTTTAGTAATCTGCTGAGGGTCTATTGCTGAGTCACTGTGAGATCCTGCAAGCTCCTTTGAGCACTGAGATCAGCAGCCATGGTGGCAGCAGCTTGAGCCTGCATGGATGGAGCTCTTGGCCTGTGTTTGAGCTCCCATTACAACACTCAGATATTGTGCGGCTTTCACCTGTGCTGTAGTTGTAGCTGAGATCATGGTTATCAGATGCTGCGTCATGATCAGTTCCACAAGGGCTGCCATTGAGATGACTACCACCTCCATCCTGGAAAGGACGGGCTCCAACCTTTGCTCAATGCCTTGTGCCAAGGTGATGGCAAGGTGTCTGGCAGGCCTGCCAATGCCCCAATAATCTTGGTGTACATGTTCAGCAGTATTCTCCTGTATGCCACTCCATTGAGGTCCTCATCTGAGTCCCTTCAGCAGAATTTGTCTGCAGCCTTTCCTTCCAGTGAGCTGGCACAAGTACTATTCTTACCTTTGGCTTGACTGCAACTTACCCATGCCCCATGGCTCACCACATGCAGATCTTGATTCTACACTACTCTCCACATGTCATGGAGTGCCAGTTTCTAAGCTGGTAGCTGTGAGTGTCAGATCAACTGATGGTGCTTCTTCATCAGTGCTGTTGTATTGCTTTTGCTCTTCCTTCTGAGGTTTCTGGGGCTGGTCAGCTGACAGTTCTGGACTGTCTGGAAGCAGAAAATCAATAAATATTGAGATGAGGAATTGGGAAGGGTTGGAAAGCAAATGGTCCGTGATGCCACCATCAGCAGTTTGCTCATCATACCATGTAGCAGAATGAGGATACGCTGGAAGTTGAGAAGGGGCATAAGGCAGGAACGTACCACCTCCATCATCATCATTGCTCTCAGTGATGCCGGATGCCACGGGCTGTGTTGTGCTGGCCCCATGAAGTGGAGAACCATCATGATCAAAGAGCTCAGGGGATGTAAATGTCCTTGTTCCCCTGTACCCCACCCCCCCTCACCGAGTTCTGCTCTGCTTCCTGTGGTTATGGGCTACCTTGATCTGCAAGATAGAAGGAAGGATGCCAGTGAATGTGTTTCACTGGGTTTGGGAGGTGTGCCTGTCATAGTTGGGTAACTGGAGGCATGTGGAAGCAGCAAGAAGTGAGGTTGGCAGCATTGGTAAGTACATGAGGGTGAGGTGGAGCATATAGATGTTAGGCCTGAGTCCTGAGCACCAGTTAATGGTGGGTAATTGGGGGCTGTGCAGCATGAGAGGCAACTGGTGCAATTTCCTTCCCTGTGATCCCTACGTTTCTTTCTCCATCCTTAAATCTTATTGGTTAAGGAGATGCTGATTCTCTTGAAATATGGTCTGTACCTCAAAATGGCTCCAGCCTCATTGCTGCCAAAATGAGCAGCCAGCTGGTATGATTTTCCAGCCTACTACCCAAAATTTAAAATTTACCCCATTGTCCCTCACGGTGTTCTTCTGTTCCTGTGTATTTATCTTATTTGTAAATAAATTCTGTTAATATTGTCATTCTGAATAGAATGCTCTGAAATGTGCCACCTTTGGGGTACGGAAGGAGAGTGTGGTCAGCCCATATTATCTTCATCATGTCATGATTAATTCAGTAGTTTTCCATTGGCATGCTTTCTATTCATAGGATCTCTGTAAATAAGTTATCTTTTGCAGAAAATATTAATTTAAAATGTTGTGAAAAAGCCTGAATTGTGTGCCTCTAGTTTCAGGCATTTCTGTGTGCTAGGAGTTTGTACACTAGCATCCCACGCCATAATTTCAGAGGACATGTTGCTTTTCACTTGCGTTAATCATAAGCAATAAATCTGTGGAGCTTCTGTCCTTGATATGGTTATCATCAACTGTAACCTTTCATGCCATCTAAAGTGCAAAAAAGAGAATTTTTCAGCAGCAGCAACAACAACTGGCATTTATATAGCACCTTTAACATTGTAAAATGTTCCAAGTGCTTAAACAAGAGGGGTTTCCTTCACCTTTAAAGCTGTTTTCACTTGTTGGATGTTTGCCCTATTAAAATGGGTGTACCCTTGGCAGTATTGAATTCTCAATGTTACAAATTAAGGCCCTTCTTTTAGTGATAGATCAATAAACTATTTCAACAGGGGTGATTTAAAATGTTTAGGGAGAATAGTTGTAGAATTATACTCACTTCTGTTAGTTAAGCCTGTCCTTGCCATTACTGTTTTGTCTTCTGTTTTCTGTAAGAGCAAATCTTGTTCTTCTGGTATGAAGTTGGAGGCCTTAAATAAATGGACCATTTTTGAGTTGACAAGTTGTTAGTAATGGAATGGCATAAGGATCAGTGCTTGGGCCTCAGGCAACGTTCCCCTGATTTCTTTTCATAGTGCATTGTTTGTTGCACTGTATGGCCCCTTTAAGATTGTTGAATGGTCACAATTTCACACATGGCAAAAGGCATGGTTGCGTGTGGCCTGTTTATTTTGCTCTGAGGTCTATTGTGGATTGCTGCACAGCCACACACCCACGCCGTCTACAGAGAACACTGGCCCCAGCTACTAACAATTTATATCAAGAATTTAGATGAGAGGACTGAGTGCAATTTATTTAAGTTTTCTAATGATATAAAGCTGATGGGAGAATATTCTGTGAGGAGAACACAAAGAGGCTGAAAAGAAATATAGACAGGTTAAGTGAGTGGGCAGCAAAGTGGCAGATGGAGTGTAATGTGATGCATTGTGAAATTATCCACTTTAGTATGAAAAATAAAAGAGCAGAATGTTTTTTAAAAGTTGAGAAAATAGTAAATGTTGGTACATAGAGGGATTTGAGTATGTTTGTACATGAAACACAGAAATTTAACACACAGTTCCATTCATTCATGTGTGCTCCGCCTAAAGTCAGAACCTAACTCATTGTCGTGCTGATGCTTCATTCTAAGTTGTTTTCTTGATAGCTTTTGTCAGTGGTGGTTTGACATTACCTTCCTCTCCAGATGGGCAGTGTGAGGAGGCAGGTCCCAAATCTACCTTAGCCAGTATGGGAATTGAACCTATGCTGTTGGTGTTGTTCTGAACTGCACACCCCTCCCCTCCCGACCCCCATCATGTCAAGGCACAGCACACAGTAAGGAAATCAAACAATAGGATTGGGGAGTAAGAGTAAAGAAGTCTTACTGCAATTGTATAGAGCATTGGTGAGACTACATCAGAAGTTCAGTTTTTATCTCCTTACTAAGGAAGGATATACTTGGCATTGAGGGAGTGCAATGAAAGCTCACTAGATTAATTCCTGGAATAAGAGAGTTGTCCTATCGGGGAGCTTGAGTTAATATTTTCTGGATAGCTTGAAGAATAAGAGATGATTGCATTGACACATCTGCAATCCTTGGACAGTGTTGTAGGATACTTGCTAAGAGGCTGTTTCCCTTGGCTGGGGAGAATCTAGAACTGGAGGTCAATCATCTAGGACTGAAATAAGGAGAAAATTATTCACTCAGAGCATTGTGTATCTTTGGGATTCCCTACCCGAAAGGCCGTGGACTCAATTGTTGAGTATGTTCAAGATTGAGACCGATAGAATTTTGGAAATCAATGCATATAGGGTTAGGATGGGAAAATAGACTAGGGGTAGAAAATCAGCCATCACTTTTGTAAATGACACAACAGGCTTGAGGAGCTGGATGGCCCACTCATGTTCCTATTTCTTAAGCTCTTCTGTCTTTGATCATCTAACATTGTGTTTCTGCTCAAGTAACCACCTTCACAAGGAGAAAGGTGTAGGGAATAAACTGGAACTTAAAAGGAAAGTAAAACATTGTTTTCAGAATAATCTGGTTTTAAATGCCAGAAATATTTTCCAAAAAAAACATAACTTGCATAACTTCTTTGATTTCCCACAAAATCTTTTTAATAATCACATAAGTTGCATTGTTCATACACAGGAACTTATGGAATAGATGCCGGAAACCCCTGAAAGCAGAAATTCTTGTTAGATGCAACTTTTGGGACAAAAGAATACTTTTCTTTATCTATTTAATTTTACAATACCTTTGGTTCATTGCAAATGTGGCATTTAATTCAAAAATTTGATATATTTATTTCTTGTATCCTTCCGCATTTAACTGAATTCAAGCAGCTTCTGCTGAACTATTAATCTTTTAGAAAATCTATAACAATGTCCATGGTTTTCATTTTCCAAAAAAATTCTTACATGCAAACCTACTTATGTTGTTCTTAATTTTTCTATAATGACTAAGGTCTGAATAACGGTCAGGCAATCAGTGCTCACTGTTATAATGGACGAACTCTGACACGTTCTGGAAGATGCACAAGTGCATTTAAATGAAGAAATCCAGGAACTGCTGTCAGAGATACCTTGCTCATCCATAAGGTGTGCTACAGCAGTTCTTGCTGATAAGACTTGGCATTGAATTGACTGAAAAGGTGTGAACTTGCTGTATTGGCCACTGGTTTTGCATTATAAACAGCTGAAAAAAATAAGGCTGGTGCATTCAAAAATAAATAAGTTTTAATGCAAGGGCAGGGTCATTTGAGACCTCTGGGGGTGAACATCCTGCCATTTTACAAGCTACCCCAGGCCCCGGTAAGGGTCCCTTGCTCAGAGTTACGAGTGAATTTTCAGTGGTGATGGCAGAAGAGCTAGAACCTCGAGAGACAATGGTTGCTTTCAGGTGGAGATCCTCCAGGAAGAGGACTGGTGTTTCCTTTAAGCACACATGATGAAGGTAATGGAAAACCACGTCAGGTATTCCTTTCCCTAGTCATAGCGTTCATTAAAATTGTAAATAGGAGGCTCTTATGAGCAACTGAAGAGAAAAACTCAAAAACACGAAATGTGGAGGAGTAAGCAGAGGATCTGCCCTTAGACAGATTACTACAGGTTTTAATGGCATGATTGTGATAATTACTGCTAAATGATCTCTGTGACCCTGAAAAGTTAATTTTACAGGTCTGATGTCTTTCAGAAAAAAAATTAGTGTTGGAGATCTGAAAAAAAGTTAAAAATCTGATTTTTTTAAAACTTTTTCTGCTTGCCTCTTTAATATCTCTCCCTTATCCCTACCTATATTTTTCAATACTTATTTTACCTTCTGTATATGATTTTAAAGTAATGCATGTTTCCTGCTATATACTTTCTGGGTTGAACTCTGCAGATCTCAGTGAAGATTCTTCAATCTGATTGATTGAAGAATCGCACGGTTGCTTACACTGTTAACACACTGTACAGATCTCTTGTAATGAGCTCTGTGCTGAAAAATACATTGGATTAGAGGAAATCTCCACTAACAAGCCCTCAAACTGTCTGTGGGCCGTTGTCAACGAGATGAATGGTGAATACCATTCCTTAGCGACAGACAGGAAAATCCAGACCATTGTCTTTTAAGCATGTTAGTCCAGCTTTTGATGCATAGTAACTACCAGTATAGATCTGGCAAACATAAGTCTTGTGCACTCAGCTGAGATAAAGGAAAACATATGGCTTAGACATAGGTTCAGAATTTAGGTCTTCAGTCAGTAGATATTACTCATTACTGTTGGTTTCATAAACAGAAAGGTGAAGCAGTGAACTGAACTGTGTTACATCCCAATTAAGTTTACCCTACAGCTTTTGCACCATATTTCTCTTTATTTATTCATGACATGTGGGTATCACTGTCAAGACCAGCATGTATAGCCTATCCCTAATTGTCCTTAGGAAGGTGGTGGTGAGCTGCCTTGAGGTAAATAGATTCTTGACTAACAAGGGAGTCAAAGGGTATTGGGAGTAGGCAGGAGAGTGACATTGAAGTCACAATCAGATCAGTCATGATATTATTGAATGCAGAGCAGGCTCAAGGGGCCAAATGGCTTATTCCTTTTCCTAAATCGTATGTATGTTAGCATATAGTACTCCTTCAGTCCTGCACTGGGAATGTCGGCCTGGATTTTGTGCTCAAGCCTATGGGGTGGGGCTTGAACCCACAACTTTTTTGCTAAGAGCTGAGAATGTGGCCCCACTGAGGCATAGCTGATCCCAAAGCTCTCCTAATTCTGCAGGGCACAGGTGTAGAGGACCCCAGCTGTGGATCCTAAATGGCAGCCATTCTATCCAATGTCCACATGTGTTTGGTTTCCAGTTGTGGCTGTAGGAGAGTGTTTGGGAGCCGGAAACTCACCCAGCCAGCTTAACTCAGGGATTCAATGACCAACTGCAAAGCTCATGTTGACAGGTTGAACCCAGAACCTTCCTGGTCTACAGGTCATGGTGCTACGATAGCTTGTGCCTTTACATAGTAGGTTATCAGGGGAACTTTAAAAGGAAATCTTTTCATGTAAACTGGTTTGTTAGACAAGAATATTAAGCATTACGGAACCAAAATGGGTTAAGATAAAGGTCAGCTACAATCTAACTGAATGGTGGAACAAGCTCAAAGAGCTGAATGGCCTCCTGCTGATCCAATGTAAAATCTGTGAAAGATTCTGTTTACTTTGTGCAACAGTGATGGGTAAAATATCTCATGGGGGCACTGTCACCATGAGAATTGTCTGGTACATATTCTTCTAATTATTTGAACTTGCAGTGCAATAATGCAATGTTGGATTGAATTGCATCATCTGTGTTATAGTGTCAGCATAGTGACGATTCCTCATGACCTGTCTCCCTCCCCAAGCTGGGGAACGGGGGGAAAGAAAGTTTCCCAAACAATTTCCGAAGAGAAACTGGTGGTGGAGGCAGAGTGCTGTTGAGTGCCGGGATGTTGCTTTTCTGCATCACTTCAGCATGGTCCCCTGTACTTTGTGAGGCTCCTGATCGATCCAGGAGCATCCCACATCATATTGTATTGGCTTCAGCATGCCAGAGCTCCTGACCGAGCACAGTGATCCAGCCCCCAATTTGGAGCACTGAGTTGGGAACATTTATCTGCATTGCAGGGCGGCAAACAAGGAGGTCCTCTGTCATTTCTGTACCACTTGTACTATTGTAGTGAGCGAGGTAATGACAGAGTGATGTTGGCTTACTTTTAAGGAAAAGACAAAAGACAAGGGAAAAATAATTAAACTAGTAACAACAGACTTGACTGAATAAGTTCATCGATTCATATAGCACAAAAGGAGACCATTCAGCTCACCTTGTCTATGCTGGCTCTTTGAAAGAGCTATCCAATTGGTCCATTCTCCATAGCACTGTATTTTTTTTCCTTTTCAAGTATTTATCCAATTCCCTTTTGAAAGTTACTATTGACTCTGCTTTCACCACCCTTTTGGCGTTTGTTGCAAGGGGAATTGAGTACAAAAGTAGGGAAGCATTGCAACGGCTGAACAGGGCCTTAGTGAGACCATATCCAGGGTACTGTGTGCAGTTTTGGTCTCCTTACTTTAGAAAGGATAGAATTGCATTAGAAGCAGTTCAGAGAAGTTTCACTAGTCTGATTCCTGGGATGTGGTGCTTACCTTATAAAGAAAGGTTCAGCAACTTGAAACTATACTCATTGGAATTTAGAAGAATAAGAGATGATCCTGTGGAGACTTGACAGCGTGGATACTGAGAGGATGTTCCTCCTTATGGGGGAGACTAGACCTAGGGGATAATGTCTAAAAATAAGGGATCTCCCATTTAAGATGGAGAGGAGGAGAATTTCTTTTCTCTCAGAAGGTCGTTAGTCTGTGGAATTCTCTTCCACAGAGAGCAGTGGAGGCTGGGTCATTGAATATATTCAAGGCGGAGTTAGACAGATTTTTGATAGTCAAAAGAGTCAAGGGTTATGGGATCAGGCAGGACAGGCTCATAATCAGATCAGCCATGATCTTATTAAACGGCAGAGCAGGCTTGAGGGGCTGAATGGCCTATTCCTGTTCCTAATTCTTGTGTCCTTGCTATTGTGCCTTTATGGCAATTTGTGTTGAAGGTATTCTCCCAATATTGTATAGGGAGGCAGTTCCAGGATTGTGGTTCAGTGACGATGAAGGAATGGCGATATATTTCCAAGTCAGAAAAATTTGTGACTTGGAGGGGAACTTGCATGTGGTGATGTTCTGTTGCGCCTGCTGCATTTGTCTTTCTAGAAAGTATAGATTGCATATTTGGAAGCTGCTGGTGAAGGAACCTTGGAGAGTTGTGGCAGTGCATCTTGTAAGTGATTCACACTGCTGTCACTGTACACTGGTGGTGGGGAGAATACATGTATAGGAGTTGGATAGGGCACCAGTCAAACTGGTTCTTCTGCCCTGATGATGTTGAGCTTCTTAAGTATTGTTGAAGCTGCGCTCATCCAGATAAGTGGACAATATTCTATCACACTCCTAACTTGTACCTTGTGGAAAAACTTAGGGGAGCCTGGGGGTGAATTACTCACCAGAGAATACTTAGCCCCTGATCTACTCTTGTAGCCTCAATATATATGTCACTACTAAGTTTTTGGTCAATATTGACCCCAGGATGTTTATGGTGGTTGATTCACTAACAGTAATACGACTGAATATCAAGGGGAGGTGGTTAGACTCTTTTTTTTTGGTGATGGTCATTGTCTAGCAGTTGTGTTCGTACAAGTGATACATGCCATTTACGGCCCAAGTTTTGATATTGTTGCTCATCGATGGCTTCATTATCTGAGGAGTTGCAAATGGTACTGAACATTGCACAATTGTCAGCAAACATTTTCACTTTTGACCTTATGATGCAGGGAAGGCAATTGATGAAGCAGCTGAAGATGGTTGGGCCTAGGACACTACCCTGAGGAACACTTGCAATGATATTCTGGGACTGAGATGATTGGCCTCCAATAACCACAACCATTTTCCTTTGTGCTAGGTATGACTCCAACCAGTGGAGAGTTTTCCCCTGATTCCCATTCACTTCAATTTTGCTTGGGTTCCTTAATTTCACACTCAGTCAAATGCTTTGATGTCAAAGGCAATCACTCTCACCTCACCTTTGGAATTCAACTCTTTTGCTTATTGTCTTTGGACCAAGGTGGTAATGAGGTCTGGAATGGATTTGACCTTGATGAAATCCAAACTAAGCAGTGGTGAACATGTTATTGTTGAGTTTGTGCCACTTGATAGCAATTTTAATGGCATCCACTACCTTATATCACTTTCCTGATGACTGAGAAGAGATAACAGGGTGATAATTGGCTGAACTGGATTTTTCCAGATTTTTCCCACTTTATAATGTAAATGCCAGTGTTGTAGCTCTACTAGAATAGCTTGGCTAGAGTCACAACCATTTCTGGAGCACAAGACTTCGGCACTACAAGCATGATGTTGTTTGGCTCCATTGGATTTGCTGTATCCGGTGCTTTCAGTCATTTCTTGATGTCCTGTGAAGAGAATCAAATAAGCTGAAGTTTGGCTTCTGTAACTGTAGAGACCTGAGGAGAAGCTGAGATGGATCAACCATTCAGCACTTCTGACTGAATATGGTTTCAAATGCTTCAACCTTGTCTTTTCATGTGATGCATCCTGCCATCAGTGAGGATGGGGATGTTCATGACGTCTCCGCCTTCTGTTAATTGTTTAATTGTCCACCACCATCCATGATCGGATATGATCAAACTTGAGAGCTCTGGCATTACTTAGCTCTGTTCTGCCATGCTGCTTCTGCTGCTTAACATTCAACTCATGTATGCTCAGTTTTGAGGTGCTGCATCTATTCTAACTCTATCCCATTTAGCACAGTGATACCACAACATGATGGAGGATGACCTCAGTGTGAAGTCTCCACAAAGACTGCTTGGTGGGAAGTCCTAACAATATTCCTGGTCAAATAAAGTATCTGATCAGAGTATTGTCTGTGCAGGGGATGTAATGCGGTGCCTTTGTATACTCCCAATAGAGAATAAAGTTTCGAGGCATGATGAGTTCTAGTAATGAGGTGAAGGAATAATGGCATTCCTCAATGATGGCCTACGATCAACAGCTAATTTAGGGCCAATTCATTAAGATTTCCACTGCTAATTATTTTGCCATTAAAGAGTTTATTTTTGAGAGGGGGTGGAACAATAAATTTTAGCAGCCACTTTTTGCCAGAAAGTTGATTTTCCAACTGTGTATCCATCTCAGCAATTTTCTTGTTGTCATGCACATGCTTAAATAATTTTTATTTCTCAGAAGAAATTGGCAATTTCTGTTGTTGTCTTTTCCATCCAGATAGAACATAAATTTAGATCAACAGATGCAATTATTTATATTTAAAAGCCCTGCCATTAGTTTCAGTGGTATGTCCCAGGCATTGAGAAACAAAATGATCGCGAATGAATTCCATATATAAGCATATATATATGTATATATATATATATATCTCTATATTTCAATTTCTGAGTCTTCAATTTAATTCATTAACTGCCAGCTCTGTATAACTGCAGCTTATTGGATATTATTAAAAAGACTGCCTCGTTAGGCTATATTTGTTTGCACTCACACCCTTCTTGACCTTACGTCTCATTATTGATCTCCTTGCCATTTTCGCTTCATTAATCTGAATCTAGGCTACAGAACATGGACATTTTACTGCACGAAATGTAAGCAATTACACAACTTTTACATATCTTCAGGTCATCTTTGCAAGAATATCAATATCCTGTGTGATGGAGTAGGAGGGGAAGAAGAATAAGATATTAAGAGGAACAAAAAATATTGAGGTTTGGCATATTTTCCACACACCCAATAAAGGCAGTGGGAGAACCAATTCATGATATTGTCAGACCATATTTATGTATGAAGCAAGCTGCCAGCATTAATTATGCTGCATTAAAGCATCTCTCTGAGAGTGTGGAAAATTCAATGCTGTTCTTAAAGGGAAGGTGAAGTTTTCAGTAGTAATAAGTAGACAAAGTATTCATAAGATCATAAGAAATAGGAGTAAGAGTAGACATTACGGCCCCTGGAGACATCATTCAATACAATCATAGATGATCTTCTGCCTCAACTCCACTTTCCTGTCCACACTCCATTTCTCCTGATCCCCTACAAGAGCAAAAATCTATCCCAGCCTTTAATATATTCAACAATGGAGCATTCACAACCCCTTGGAGAAATGAATTCCAAAGATTTACAACTTTCTGAGTGAAGACATTTCTCCTCATCTCACTTCTAAATGACCAACCCTTCATCCTGACTCTTGTTCCAGATTTCCAACCTCAGTGACTGCTATGTCAATCCCCCTCATCATCTCAACCTCTCAATGACTGCCCTGTCAACCCTCCTCAGAATCTCATCTCTCAGTGACTGCTCTGTCAACCCTCCTCAGCATTCAACCTCTCAGTGACTGCTCTGTCAACCATCCTCAGAATCTTGTGTGTTTCAATTAGGTCACCTCTCAGTCTTCTAAATTCCAGAGAGTATAGAATTGATTCACTCAGCCTCTCACCTTGGGACAATCCTCTCAGCCTAAAAACTAATCTTGTGAACCTTCGCTGTACCACTTCCAAGGCAAGTATATCCTTTCTTAGATATGGAGATCAAAGCTGTGCATAGTACCCCAGGAGCGGTTGCACCAATGCCCTATAAAATTGTAGCAAGACTTCGTTGCCTTTGTATTCCAGTCCTTAACCAACATGCTATTTGCCTTCATAAAGGCTTGCAGTATCTGTGAGTTCACATTTCGTGTTCCTTGTACAAGTACACTCAAGTCTCATTTAACGTCGATATTTAAAAGTATCACACTTTAAAAGAATTGGCTTTTCTATTCTTACCAACAAAATGAATAACATCACATTTCCCCACATTGTACTCCATCTGTCAATTGCCCACTCATGGAACCAGTCAATATCACTTTGCAGTCTCCATGTGTCATCCTCATATCTTGCATGCTTACATGGCTTTACATTGTCAGTAAACTGCATACACTATTCTTAGTCTTTGTCTAAGTGATTAGATTGCAAATAGCTGAGCTGCCAATATTGATCCTTGCGGCACTCCACTAGTTACAGCCTACTAACTTGAAAATACCCCATTTATTCCCTACTCTCTGCTTCCTGCCCATTAACCAATTCTCCATTGATGCCAATATATTGTCCCCAACACTATGAGTCATTATCCTGTGTATTAACCTTTTATGTGGCACCTTATCAAATGCCTTTTGGTGTACATTTACTAGCTTCCCTTTGTCTACCCTTCCAGTTACATTCTCAAAAACTCTACCAAATTTGTCAAGCAAAATTTTCCTTTTGTATAATCATACTGACTCTGAAGATGCTATGATTTTCTAAGTGCATTATTAAGAGTTTCTCAATAATGAATTCCAACATTTTCCTGACAACTGATAATGATCAAGATTGCCGAGGTAAGAATACTCCTTATATCTGAGATAAAAGCAAAAAACTGTGGATGCTGGAAATCCAAAACAAAAACAAAAATACCTGGAAAATCTCAGCAGGTCTGGCAGCATCTGCAGATAGGAACACAGTTAAAGTTTCGAGTCTGGATGACCCTTCAACAGAACTAAGTAAAAATAGAAGAGAGGTGAAATATAAGCTGGTTTAAGGGTGGGGGGCGTGGGGGGTGGGTGTGGTGGTCGGGGGGACAAGAAGAGCTGGATAGAGGGCCAGTGATAGGTGGAGATAACCAAAAGATGTCACAGACAAAAAGACAAAGAGGTGTTGAAAGTGGTGATATTATCTAAAGGAATGTGATAATTAAGGGCAGAAAGCAGGACGAGCAAGGTAAACGTTAACTGTGCTCCTATCCGCAGATGCTGCCAAACCTGCTGAGTTTTTCCAGGTATTTTTGTTTTTGTTTTATTCTTTATAGCTTGCTTTCTCCCTTCCAGCCCTGCAATACTGGATTTCAGCCCAAGCACTAACATCTCTCCCTGACCTCCCACCCACCTCTCACTGAACAGACCTCTCCTTCAGTTACAATGGAACAGTTCATTACATCGTTTTCTGTTTGCACTCACACATTCAACATCAGCTACTGCCCTCACATTAATCCTCTTTTTTTCCCATATTTGCTAATGCTTCTTCCTCTCATTGTGCTCACTTCCACTCACAATGCTGAGAAATCTCTCAGCTCTCCATACTCGCCTTGGGAAAAAAAGTGCTCTGAAATAGAAGATCTTCATTCTGCAGGGTATAGTTACGGGTGTGGGATAGAGTTGGGCCCACCAGCCCAGATGCAGATTGAAGACAGCCACAGGGGTTGCCGAGTACTAAGAGGGGGCTGGTTAAAATTACCACCTCATTTCTCTGAGACTTCATCCAGTTGTTTCCTTAAATATTAGGACAACTAAGCCTCACCCCCTCACAGATTCTCAACTTCTACCCATTCCCAAAGCCCATCCATGCCAACTTTTACCAACCTATGATCTTCACCCAACTGCATGGCCCCTTTGGCCCTAAGACAACTTAGTTCCAACTCAATGCATGCAACCCTACCCACCACACTTTGCCCTTACGCCCTCCATACCAACTCACCCAAAATCCACCATGGGGGGACTTCAGAAGCCATGCTGAGATGAAATAATGTTTAAAATATCTATTACAGGCTTCACTATATAAAAATACTGTCATTTATGAACCCTATTCAATATATATATATTATCCCCTCAAGTACTTAATCCTGTATTAAAACATTGTATTTATCAAAGACTGCTAATGCTTTAATAACCTCTATAAGCTGTCAATCAAGCTGTGAACTTACCACACATCACTGTGATAATGATAGGCTGTGGAAACAGTCAAACAGTATTAATGCTATAATAATAGCACTTAGGGTTATGGCAATAAATAGCAATTGAAATTGCTAGCACAGCTTCTTTTTCAACTCAGACATATGCAAGTTGATTTTTTTTTTCAATTTATAAAGGGTGGGCTATTTAAATCACTTGACAGCTTGACAGCCCCATAGACCTTATCTGCCCTTCATGACTACATCATTGCATCTACTCTAAAAATTCACAAGTCCCGCACTGCAGCAAAAGACCCTTGCTCCAGTAAAAATGGGGTCTGTTTGAACTCAGCGCTTAGTTCAAATAGCCCTGCTGAGTTTGGGGTTATCTCATGTATGATTCACATTCCATCCCCATTCCCCTAACAGTGAAAATGGGATATGAGAGAAATGGGGATAGGACCTCTGGATCTGGGTCCCACCCACCATTTTTAAAGGTTCACGGAGTCTCCATGACTCTGGAAAAATCTAGTCGTATGTCTGGTTTCTTCAGACATATTTACTTTACCATAATCTTTAATAGGGTGCACTCTATCCCGCACTCACTCGCTTGCAGCAGAAACTGACAAACAATCAGTGTGACAATTCAAGAGAGAGGACCCATTGCTAATCTTGACTTTAGCGGAAGAGGCTGCCACCGACATTGTTGACTGAATGATACCACACATCATAGGGGATGGCCAAGCTGGAAGCTATATACAAAAGGGCTTTTGGGTATTTTTGCTTCCTTTGCTCTTTCCACTTAACCCTTTTGCTCACAAATTCCCTTAGATTTAAACTTATATAGCATCACAGTTTGAAACTGCATTGAGTTGCCAGTCTTCTGCTACTGCTTATCATGCCCTTCTATGTTCAACTATTTCTCTCTGACCTAACACCAGGTCCTACAACTAACTCCCATTTGGCAGCTTCACAAAGGGGGAGAAGCCTCCCAAACCATCATTCGCTTTTATTCTTCCAAGCCCCAGCAGGAAATCAGAAGAACCTAGTTAAACAGTCAGTTAGAGCAGCCAGTACTGGCTGATTTATTCAGTATATTTGAGCAGGATCAGGTTGAAAAGGAAGCTAAGGAAATAGTTCACTGGAAGGCAAACTCAGAGCCTGCTTCCACTTAAGAACTAGGATAGAGATGCAGACTTTAGAGGCCTGGCTTTTAAAAGAATAATTGTTGCCTGTACCAGATTGCTTGGCAAAGAGTTACTGCAACATGTCAAAGATTGTGGAGGAGTCCTTTACTAAACTGTGTAGGGTTTTGATGCATGCCGTTGTCACGGCAGCCACAGTGCATGTGGTAAAGTGACATTGCAGCTATGCCTTTCATATATAAATTTATGGCACTAGTCAGAATCTTTCAGAAAGGTTCACACTTGGGCAATGCAAACTCTGGCTATATCATTACATCCAAATGTAACAGGGTCAGAGACCAAATGGATAAGAAGTTCAATCTGATTATGGATGTCCTACAGTCTGCATTCCCAGAATTCAGTCAGAACATCATCCCAATAGTATAGGAGTAGAATGGGAGTGAAACATGATGCCCTCTCTCAGCTGGTACATCTGAACCCTCACCACCTCCTCAACCTATACCTGTCACTGCACAACAATGCCAGGTGGGCTAGACTGCCCCAGCAGCAGCTGATTTGATGAATTCTGTCGCCTGGCCCACAGAGATTATTAATCATGTGCATTTCAAGAGCCACAGCAACCTTTTGCCTCACATGCTTTAGTACCACTAGAGTACTAGATGAGGCAAGAGAGCATGGGCTAGCACCTGAGTGATATGAAGGGATATGTGTGAGCCAGTAAAAGGATAAACCATTTTTAAACCCCAGTATGCAGAGTGGTGATGTAGTTGCTGGTAATGGTACAGCGTCAGGTGACTATCGATTCTGATGTTTGGGCAGATTGTGTTATCCTAGTTACATTATAAGCAGCCTGAAAAATACTGAAGGTATAGTCAATGACACCCTGAACTTGGGGAAACATCTACAATCCCAATCTACAAAGCCCAAAACCCTGCTGATTTAATTTAATCATTGAGAAATAATTTGCCAAAAACTATGATAAACGGTAAGCTAAACATCTCATGAACATTTGCAGCATTTTAAATGAGAATAGCTGAGAATCCTTTTAAATAGTGTTGGAAATGTGGAAATCATCACCTTTCATGGAAATTGCATTGGGATTTTAATTGAGTCCTTTGACCAATTTTTCAATATCTTAAGAAGGCCCACACTTGTTACCAACAGGAAACTGACCACTTGAATCAAGATCCACCTAAATTCCGAATAGGCAGATCTTGGCCCATTGAGTACTTGGGAGGATTCCTTCTTGGGGGGAATTGTCATCCCATAATTTTCCATTTACAGGCCTAAACCGGACAGTACCTTGGTGAAAATCAGCCCCATAATGCCTTGCTTCCACTATAAGTTCTCTCCACAAAGCTGAATGCTTTATGATCTCAACTTCAAAGCTTTCCTCTTAAGTCAGCTAAATTACCCTCACCCTAGAGGGTAATTTTTAACTTTCGGCGGAATCATCCGGTCCCGATGGCAGTGGGCATCATGGTGGGGGTGAGCGGAACTTAATTTCAATACTTTAGCACCTTATTATAAGCCCTGCTCGGCAGAATCATCCACTCTCACGCTGGACTATTGGGCACGTTGGTGTGATTGCACACTGATGTGTTTCACAACTGTACATAAGCAAAGTGCACCTGAGGAGCTGCACTTTGCTTGGGATTTTGAGGTTTGTTTGTCTACCTTGCTTCGGGAAGCACTCGTGCTCATCAGTCCCAGGTTTTGCAGGCAGCACCATATCACTTTTAGGGCTCACAGGCAGGTGTCTACCTAGCAGACCAGCCTTAAGGTGGGGGTGGTTTTTCAATGGCTGCAGGGCTAGGGCTTGCTTGGGAAAGGGGGAGAAGAGGCCTCAGGCAAGGGAAGAGGTTGCAGGGCGAGGGCTGCACTGGGAAAGGGGGGTATCCCTGGGAGTGTGTGGGTACACATATTGATCTGTGCAAGTGGCCTCAAGATGGTGAGGGCTGAGGAAGCAGTCTCCAGGGGAGATGAAGCCAAATGGAGATATGAGGGTGTGTGTGAGAGACTGAGTGATGAAGTCCCTTGAGCTGGCAGTGAGTGAGATGCCAGTGAATGCGTGATTGCTTTGTGAGTGTGGGTTTAGAGTGATAAGATGGTTGTCTTACCCTGGTGGCATGGATGAGATCATTCATCCATTTTTTGCACTGGATGGCTGACCTCTTTAGTGCAGCATTGGCACTAGTCACCCCTGCCACCGCCTCCCAAGCCAGAGTGGTGAGGCTGATGGGCCCCCAGCAGCCAGAGTTGAGATACAGAGCATCGCAGTGGGCTTTCATGGCATCCAGAAAGCATCCCAGGAACGTGCTGGCGAATCAGGTAGTCTGCTCTCTGGATCAGCCCTGGTCTGCGAGCATTGAGAAATGCACGCACATCTGCGGCTTAACTATAATGACTGGCATGAGGGAGCGGTGAGGTAATGGCACAGTGGGCAAATCAGAGGCCGCCTGCCAGTGAGACAGCATGTTTCCTGTGGCTGCATAATTAATGAGGTGGGAAAAGGACGGTATGACGTGAAAACCCGCTATTGCGGCCGGTGGGTAAAATGTCTATTTTCACACCTGCTAGTGTAAATCTGGGACCATTCCACCCTTTGTTACTTGCCCACCCATTCTAGAATGCACCTCATCTTTGTCCCTTTACCACCTCAGAGTCATATTGATAGGAAAATTAAACTCTTCATCACACTGTCCTTTTTATATAGCTTTAGAATCTGCACATCAGCACAGTATAAATATGAACATGAAATGTGGCAAGGGTTCACCTTTGATCTCTATGGCTTGTCAACAGTGGTGAATTTTTTGATTATGTGTCAGCCAACATCATAGCTGAATTCTTCAGATGTCAAATCTGTTTCAATATGAGTGCAGTAAATCATTGCACTGAAAGCAAAATCAAATGAAGTAGCTTTGAGCAGATTGATTCTACCTGCTACTGTAAAGCTAATTATATGTACACAGATTTTGACAGATATTCCATAACAGCTGAACAAATGTAAAATGTCACTATGATATTCTTGCCATAT
This sequence comes from Carcharodon carcharias, assembly GCF_017639515.1. NCBI lineage: Eukaryota > Metazoa > Chordata > Chondrichthyes > Lamniformes > Lamnidae > Carcharodon > Carcharodon carcharias. Next base: position 52,039,145 of record NC_054486.1, read on the forward strand.
CACTGGATGGATTGCCTTTTCTCTCTGGGAGAATTAGCAGTTGATAAAGGAATAGATGTGGAAAACTAACTGTTTTTAAAGTTCAGACACATTGGGCAGAATTTTTAGCTTGGCTTGTGGGCGCAAGCATGACCTGCTTGAGTGTAAAATAGCATATGATGATGTCGGGCAAGCGTCCCAACGTTATCCCACACTCGCGTGATATTTCGGTTGGCAGGCGCACGTGAAAGTCGGAAAGGCATCCATCAACAATTAAGAGGGCAATTAAGCCCATCAAAGTTTCAATTGTCCCTGACTTTTGGTGGTCCATCCAACCTTACAGTTGGTGGACGGGCAAATCTGCCAGGTGGACTTTGGATTTTTGATGAAACCTCACGCAAGGGCAAGATGAGGGTTCCTTTATTAAATAACAAACAATGTATGAACAGAATTTTCATCATGCATATGTTCAGGTGATTGATTGTAACGCTTTGACATTTTTTTCCAGATCTTAAAATCTTCCTTTATTGCTTTTAAACTCTTCAGCTGCCTCAAGCAGCTCTCTGCCTTCAAGGAGCTTTCATTCCGAGCTCCCCCGCACCTATGCTTACATCAGTGCCCGCCCTCCTCCTGCCCCCACCCTGGCAGCGCTAAGCATTGCAGTGCGTGTTTCACGCTGGCTGAACGTTAATTGGCCAGCCAGCGTGAAATCGCGGTTGGCAGTCGATCACGGGCAGCAGTCTGTTTCCTGTTCGCTCCCGGGCCTGCCAATTGCACCTGTATGCTGACCTACAAATCCTGCCCATTTATTTCCCTACACCCATTTTGCAATTATTTATAAGCATCAGCTTTTGTTGTAGCAAGGTCACTAACACCGCTTGCCAGTTACTTAGACCTGCCCTTGTATGTTTAATGCTTAAAGTTTTTTTCACTGCAAGTTGCTGAAAGTGCAAGTTGATAATGTTGCAGGCAGTCAAAACAGGGCACCTGGAACTTGAATGAATCAGGATAAGAAACAGGCTATCTCCTTAGCCCATCAGAAATATACAGTGGAAGGATACCAAAGGAAGTGAAAATTAGAGCGGGTGAATTCAATGCCAAATAAGAGCCAGAAGCAGAGGTAAAGGGTGAGACTTTCAGCTTCGACGTGGGTAGCAGGATTCGGAAAAATTCCTGGCTAGGCCCGACTTCCCGCCCTCGGGAGAAAGAGCCCACAAGGATGGGCTTTTCATTATGAGGGAGCAGGTGCAGGCTGCAGTCAGGCCAGCCGATCCAGGCAGAAGTTCGGATGTAGCCATAGAGACTGCCAGGTGCCAAGCTGGGCTGTTTAAAAGGCTTGCCTTAATGCTGTGGGACTTCATCCCAGTTCAAATAAAAACAGAACGTCCCTTCAGCCTTCACCCCTCACACTCCCCATGCCCCACCCATGTCACCTCATGCCCTCAACCATCTCCTATGGCCCCTCATGCCCCCATGCCAAGGTATGCCCCTCAAACACCCTCTATGACCTCTCATAACACTATGTCAAGCTATGGAAGTTCCATGCCCATTCACCCACTAAACATTGTATAGAAAAAAATGAATGCTATAGTGACAGTAGGATGTGTAACAAAGATCTAAAAAAAGGCATTATTGATAACTTTCCACTTTCTTGAAAACAACCTTACTTTTACTATAGGCTGATAAAAGTGTCAATCATCCAAGTTCTTTAAAGTATCAATAGCACTAGTTGCAAACACTTGAGACCACTTTAGCTTGTGTAAATAAACACTGTGAAATTTATAGCAAAGATCGGAGAGCCAGAGGTGTTAATCAAGCAATGTTTTTTTTTCTGGAGTTCCTGTATTCTAGTATGCTAATAGATTTTTAGAATGCCACCCAAAAATACATAAGGAGGCTTGGCTAAGAGCCCAGATATCTATTAGCCTGTTGCAACACCTGAGCCCCAGGGAAAATGTTGCTTGTTTGGTAGTTCCTGCTCTCTGATCTATGCTGTCAATTTCACTATGTTTATTTACACAAGATAAAGAGTGTTCAAGTGCTTGCAGTTTCTACTACTGTTGCTTTAAAGGGTCAGAATGATTGACACATTGGCCTGTAATAGAAAGGAGTTTTTGTTTGAGAGTGAAAAGTTTTCAATAAATGACTGGGTTAACTTTTTAAAAAAGCTCTTTTTTACTCATCCTGCTGTCTCTATATGGTTCATTGATTAAATACAGTATATTGTAGGTGAATGGACATGGAAGTACCATAGTTAGCATCGGTGGGGTGGGGGGGGGGGCGGTGCATGAGGGGTCATAGAGGTTGTTGGGGAGCATACCTTGGCATGGGGAGCATGATCTTACTTTTCAAAGGGTACAATTATGCAGACTATAATTTATGACACCCCCGAGGTGCCATGCACCACAACTCTTTGAAAAGCTGCTCAACATCATAAAAATTGCAGACAGTTAGGACATGCCTATCCCCGCAATGCAGCCAGCCAGATCAAGAGCACAGGGTGCAGGCTTACGTCCCAAACCAGACTGCACTCTTAAAAGGCACTCCTAAAAATTGGAAAACCCGGAAATGGAGTTGGGAACCCAGGGATAGTGACCCAGCCACCATTTTAAAGGGCTCCTATGTCGTCCCGACTCATTGAAAATCCAGCCCAAATAGAGGAAAAGAAAGATTAGATTAAGAGAGAAAAACAAAAGAGATAGAAGGAAATTTTTAAAAATACTTAAAACTTTACATTTTTAAAATATCTAACAACAATTAAAACTTGAAAGAATGAACATAGGAACTTAGGAGCAGGAGTAGGCCAATCAGACCCTCAACCCTGCTCTGTCGTTCAATTAGACCATAGCTAATCTTTTACCTCAATGCCATTTTTTCATACTACTCCCATTCCCCTTGATGTCATTAGTGTCTAGAAATCTATCGAACTCTTACCTTAAACATACTCAGTGACTGAGCTTCCACAACCCTCTGGGACACTGAATTCCAAAGATTCACTACACTCTGAAATATCTCCTATCTCAGTCCTAAATAGCTTTCCCCTCTGGTTCCCCTGATTCTAGACCCCACAGTCATAGCAATCATCCTTCCAGCATCTATCCTGTCGAGCCTCTTAAGAACTTTGTAAGTTTCAATGAGATTACCTGTCATTCTTCTAGACTCTAGAGAACACAGATCGAGTTTCCTCAATCTCTCCTCATAAGACAGTCCCGCCATCCCAGGAATTAGTCTGGTGAACCCCCACTGCACTCCCTCTATGGCAAGGATATCCTTCATTTGAAAAGGGGACCAAAACTGTGCGTAATACTGTTCTATACAATTGAAGCTTTACTCCTGTGCTCAAATTCTCTTGTGATAAAGGCCAACACACCATTTGCTTTCCTAATTCCTTGCTGCACCTGCATATTAACTTTCAGTGACTTATGAACAAGGACAACCAGGTTGCTTTGGACATAAACACTCCCCAATCTCCCACCAATTACAAAATGTTCTGCACCTCCTTCCTACTAAAGATGATAATCACACTTATCCATGTTATATTCCATCTGCCATGTTCTTGCCAACTCACTAAGCCTGTACAAATCCCCTAGAAGCTTCTTTGCATCACCCTCGCAGTATACATTCCCACCTAGCTCTGTGTCATCTGCAAACTCGGAAATATTACATTGGGTCCCCACATTAAAATCATTGATATAGATTGTGAACAATTGGGGCCCAAGTACAGATCCCTACGGTTTCAAACTAGCCACAGACTTCCAACCTGAATGAAACTCCATGCTTGTAATATTTGATTTTCAGTCCCAGATATATTGTCTAGCAGCAAATAATACTTATCACAATGGCCCAGGTCTTCCAATGAGGATTGGAACCCCTATTTCCAACACCGATCAGACAAAAAAAAACTGTACTTATCTTCCTCCGATTTTTCTGGCTAATCTGGCCACACTTCATGTTTAGGAAGATAAGAACAGCAGTAGGCCATTCGACCTGTCGAGCCATTCAAACAGATCATAGTTGATAATCTACCTCTATGCCCTTTTTCCTCATTATCCCAATATATCTTGATGTCATTAGTATCTATCATTCTATTGATTTCTGTCTGGAACTTGATCAATGACTGAGCCTCCACAGCCCTCTGGGGTAGAGAATTCCAAATATTTACCACCCTTTGACTGAATAAATTCCTCCTCACTTTAGTCTAAAATGACCTGTTCCTTTTTCTGATACTGTTTCCCCTGGTCCTAGACTCACCAGCCAGGGCAAACATCCTATCCACAGCTACCCTGTCATGCCCTGTAAGAATTTTGAAATTTCAATGAGAATTATGGCACCAGCTGCCGTATTCTGTAAGTAAAGAATTTAAATGACCCAAAGGTTCTTTGAAAAGATACAGAGTAAATCTGAGTGGGTAACAGGGTATGGTGGGTAACAGAGTACGGTGAGTAAGGTAAGTGCTATGGGACTTGACCCTTGAATCTGTGACTCAGAGTTGAGAGTGTAACCAACTGAACTACAGCTGACATAAAATGAATTCATCTTCTTCATCTTAAGCAGTATTGCAAAATGAGGCACTGTGATACCTTGCACACTCAGCTTGACTTTCTTTATGATTGGCAAGGGAATTCAAGCAGAGTCCAAATAGTGCTACCATTTTCCTGGTGCCCATTTTGTGCTGACGCTTAAAATGAATTTATGACCCTTTCATCTCATTGAAGAGTCGATTATCTGTTTCTCGCACAATGCCAGTAAAACCAGGTCAAAGTGCACACAGTGCACATTTCATCAGACTGGCTCTTAATACTCATTGAGCAATGTTTTGCCATGGCTCCTTTGTGCCACGCTCAATTCAATGCTGATGTGAGGAGAGTGAGTCTTGCTTCTCTCCTAACATTAAATTCTTAATTCTATACCTGGATCAAGACTGTGATCAACTGAATGTCAATGTGTAATGGATGAATAGGTTTGGTGGATGACATTGATGATGACACCTTCCATCACTTTGATTATAAAGAAACTGGCAGGGCGTTAATCGAAATGCTTAGATGTGTCTTTTTTTATGAATAGGCGATAGCTAAGCAATTTTCCTAAGTATTGCAGCTGAATTGGAATAGCTTTGTTCAGGGAATGTTTTTGGAATATGTAACCCCAGCGGAATCCAGAGCACTCAGCTGCTTCCTAATCTCATTGTGAAGTGAATTTGATTGGTTGGGCATTGGCACCTATGACTTTTGAGACCTTAAGAAAAGACTAACTAAGTTTGTTCACTCAGCCAGTTTTGCACAGTCAGGTGGGCTTACAAGGTCCCATAGCATGCTACGAAGAAGGGTAGATGATTTTACCTGGCCAACATTTATCCCTCAAGTAACACTATTGAAAACAGATTATCAGGCCATTTATCTAATTGCTGTTTGTTGGGTCTTGCTGTATGCAAATTAATTGCCAGGTATGCCCATTACAACAATAACTACACTTTGTATGCACTTCATTGTCTATGAAGCAAGTTGGGATGTCCTCAGAATGTGAATGGCACTTTATAAATGTAAGTTCTTTTTTTCTAACTCTGATGCATCGAGGAAATGCGTTACTGGTAGAAGAAGAAGCTTAGTTATATTGAATTTAAAGGGATGGAGACAATTAAAGTGTCAAAAAGAGGGATGTTCCTGAGTGAAAAGTGCATGATGAGGAGTTTCTTCTAAGCCATTGCACCAATAAGTCATCACCACAGCTTGACTGCAAGAAGCTGCGCCAAGTTTCAGTTAACAACTGACTGTTACCTGTCCCTACAAACATGTAAGCTCTATGTCGTACTGTGTCCATGCAACAGATGGTAGGGTTTGGCACCTCCCCCTTTCTTGAGAAGGCAGGTCATCACAGTCACTTGCATATGGGCTGCAGAAATGGTTGGTGGCACCTTGACAGGTACAGTCAAACAGGTAATGCTGGCTTCTGATCACTCTGACATGCCTTCTTGCATGCAGGACTGTCAAAAGGCCTTCTCTGGCTCTGCACATTCCCATATTCCATTGCTCACACTCAACTCTGTTATCCTCTGTGTATTGATGGTTTTAAATGGTTTTGTATCTGCTGATTTGTCTGCATTTGTTATTTATTCCAATAAAACTGTGAACTGAAAAGTGGTAAATGAAATTTCTACTTAATCTTCAACTGTACTAGACACTGAACACTTATTTGTTGGTGACCCTAGTCTCAGCAGAGGACCACTGTAGAACACGACCGCTCAACTTCAGGGCCCTCCTACCCCTTTACATTTCCTGCCCCCTCTTTTAAGATCTTCCAGGCCCACTCTGGTAGATTTTCACTTGGTGGTGAGAATCCAATAGCCTGCAGTGCATGGTGACTAAATCCAGACCAAAGGAAATAGTTTGGAACTAGGGAAGGTTTAAAGGAGTGGGTGGAGGTCCTGTTCTGCTTAAACTCTACCCTTAAAAGAAGAATTCTGATTCAATAGTCAAAGACTGAATCAGTTTTCATGCCATATTGTTCTCAGCTATATTATTCTCATCAATTAGCTAGTATGCTATGTTATTTCTCAGTGAAACACATTGGATGCAGGAGAAACCAACATGGTACAAATTCTGAGACTCCGCTCAAGTATTGATGGTGAATAAAAATGAGTAAAGAAATTACTTTTGTATCTGAGTGGGAATAATTAAGCCGATCTTAGTATTCAAATGCTGGATATGAAAAATGCAGATTTAATTACCTCATTGCACTTTGGATCCTCGTCGGGATTATGAAGACTCATCAATCCACAGTCAATGCACAATGTGGTTTCATTTTTCCAACCCATCAATTTGAAGCCAATTTAGTAAACGTAATATTAGTTAATTGGTGACTTCTGCTTATGATAATCAGTCAGATATTTGAGCACTGAGTAACGTTATTGGTTTTTAAAGTCTGCAATTTACTGCTTAAGAATGGTAATAGTGGAAGTGGAAAACCAAATCAAAAACAGTCCAAGGACCCAGTTCCGAATTTCTCCTGGATTAGTGTGTATAGGAGATATTAAGTGATGATATTTTATAACAATAAAAGCAGAAAAAATATTGAATCATAAATTTAGAATATAGAAAATCAAATGCCGAAATTACTCCTAAATCTAGAAATTTTATGCCACTGAACAGCTGTATAACTTCAAGTAGAATGTGTTTTTTTACACAGTTAGATATAAGCAACAAAATATGCAGCTAAAGAAGGAATCAATGAACTTATGACGCTGAAAACTGATTATTGAAAGATATAAAAACAAGTTGAGCAGAATTTCCTGTATGTCGGGCGGGCGGGCCCAACCCAATATTTGGCGGGCGCAGAACCAATTAAGGCCCACCCAGTGTGACGTCCGCCGGGAAGTGATATGTGCTCCCTGTGCGGGTGGGGTGGGAGCCCCGAAAAGCAAGAGTGCGCTCTTTCACGCATGCGCACGAAAGAGCGCACATCTCCCTGAGGCTAAGTGCAGCTTCAAGGAGATCGCTTCAACTTTTAAAACTATTAAAAATAGAGAAAAGAAAAATCCCTTACATGTCTCCTCATGTGACAATGTCACATGAGTTGGGACATGTTCATAATTTACAGAACAACTTTATTACAGTGTTTAAAACCCTGCATGAAACCTCATCCTGCCTCTGGATGAGGTTTCATGTTTTCTCCATTTGCTGCCGGGGCTCCTGGACAACCCGCTAACCTTAAGGTTGGACAGGCAGGTCCTTTTAATTGGTTAAATGATCCTGTCAATGGCCTCAAGAGGCCATTGACAAGTCGGTGGACGCGCAGCTCATTTTGCTGCGCTCCCACCTTCCTGAAAATTTAAATGGGGCGGGGTGACTTCTGCCCGATGTTATCCAGCGTCATTTTACACGTCGTTGAGCGGGCCCCATCCCCTACTCGCCGACGGCAAAATCCTGCCCGTTGATTTTTATGCAAAATACAAAATAGCCCCAAGGGCCTAGTGACACACTTCTGGTGGATCTCTATTAAGAGTGCCACAGAAGTCCCTGGGTATGGGTGAGAACCCAGATGCATTGGGTCCTTACATTTGCTGGGAATTTCTGGAGGCTCTTGACTGGGGCAGAATCTCCATCCTCCACAAACATGGTCTCTTGTGTCAGACAGAACTGGGGCAGAGAATCCCTAAACCGGGAATTCTCACTTCTCCAATCTTATTGTTCCAGCATACTTTTGGAAGCTAATCTGTTCGGTGAGATGAGAAGTACCAGCCCTCAGAAGGATATAAATGGGCCCCATCTGAAGTCCAGGCCAGGGAAGCAGCCTTGATTCCTGGAGAAGTTGCATAGCAGTGATACAGCATTAAAAAATAATAAATGTGGTATAAATCAGCCATTTTCAGCCTTCTTTCTTTACAAGAGCTCTGTTTTTATTCTGTAAATCTTTAAGCAAATTGACCAATAATTTTTTTGTGAAATCATGAAATAAAGAGCAATTTACTTTTCATAAACCAGTTCAGATAATTGTCACATTGTAAGCGAAATCAATGGGTGGAATAGTTCCAGATTTGCACTAAGTGCAGTAGCCCCAAGTTCCAAGAGGTTTGATGAGTTGGTAATCCTTGTGAAAAGCCACTTTCAGCTGAAATTTTCGGTAACAACACAGTGCTTTAAATTCCATTCATGGTGTCACGCCCTTGGAGAGACAGTCGCTTGCTATGTAGCAGTCTTAAAACAACTGATAGAGCACTATGAGTTCGGCACGCTGATTAACGACATGTTAACGGACCGATTAGTGTGTGGGATTAACCAGTACACTGTTCAAAAATGGTTGTTGTCAGAAAGAAATTTAGACTTCAGCAAGGTGCTGGATTTGGCGCTGACATTGGAAAGCACATTCAGGGATTCAGAAGCAATCAAGGGAGCACAAAATGGCGCCGTCCATCACATCAGGAGGGAAGCACCAGTTAGAAATGGCGTGGAAGTGCAGGATTCCATGTAATGGCGGGAAACAGCTCCCATTAACAGAGCAGCAAATGCACTGGTTTAACAGGGAAAACCAACATTAGTAACAGCAGAAATGGAATCAGACAGCTCGCAAATGAATGACAATTTAAAAGAATCGAGTGTTTCTACTGCCATCGTAATGGACACATTATGCGATACTGTAAAGACAGATTGAGATAAGATTTTAAACAAAAAGGTAGAAATTGTGAAATCCACTTAATAGAGGAACCAGAAAAAACAGAGTCAGATATTTACTCACTACACAACCTAAACATGGGTAAAACTAGAGCAAATCCACGTGACAGTGGAAGTCGACGGAAAACCCACCTAAATAGAAATGGATACAGGGGCATCCACGGCAGTTATAGGGGAACATACATTCAAATACCTGAATGGAGGAGGGCACTCACTAAATCTGGAAAATTTAGGTGCTAAATTAAAGATGTGTAGTGGTGAAGACATACGAGTAAGAGGTATATACAAGGTCCCAGTACAGTATGGAAGCCAGTCTATTAATTTACCCCTGATAGTGGTAATAGGTCTACTGTCTACTTGGTCGGAATTGGCTTAAAGAAACAAAGTTGGAGTGGACCGTGATTTTTCAACTCAGAATGAAAGATCTGCAAGAGTTATTACAGAAACATGCATTTGTGTTCAGGGAAGAGCTCAGGAAGATTCAGAGACTGCAAGCTAAAATCCACATGGTTTCTGGGGCGACCCCCAAATACTTGAAGGTGAGGCCAGTCCCCGATGCATTACAAAAATTGATATTGAATTAGACAAGCCTGAAGGGTTGGGAGTCTTACAACCTGTACAATTTTCCGAATGAGCAGCACCCTTAGTTCCAGTACTAAACCTGACCAGAGTGTGCGAATATGCAAGGACTGCAAGTTGATTGTTAACAAAGTGGCCAGATTTGACAGGCACCCTATATCAAAAATTGGTGAATTGCTTTCCAAGCTGGCAGGGGGAACCGCATATATGAAACTCAACGTGAGCCACGCTTACCAGCAAGTCGAGCTAACACATATAAGGGATTATACCAATATACCAGGTTATCCTTCAGAGTCTCATTGGCTTGTGCCATTTTCCAATGGACTATGGAAATTTACTTCAAAGTTTGCCCCATGTGGTGGTTTATCTCAATGATGTCCTTGTAACAGGACTAACTGCTGAAGAATACCTGGATAACCTGGAAGTGGTATTGAAGCATTTCTCACAAGCCAGAGTTTGACGTTTTATGTTTGACATTTGAAAAGAGAAAAATGTACCTTCCAAGCAAAAGAAGTGGTTTACCTGGGACATAGGACTTTCACCCAACAGAAGGCAAGGTGAGAGCCATTCGTGAGGCAACAGCCCTGAAAAACATCATAGAACTCAAGTCCTTCTTGGGAATGATTAATTACGATGGCCATTTTCTCCTAAATTTGTCAACAGTGCTGGCTTTGTTCTGTGTCCATCCCTGGCCATCAAAAGAAGCTGCGCATCAACATTTTTATTCTGGAGATGCTGGGGTGAACACGATGCAATTCAGTCAATAATGGCTGTCTTCCTCAAGGAGGCACAATGACTCTCGCTCCCCACAGCAAGATGTCATCCTGGCAGGTAAGCTCGTATCTCCTATTAAAATAGGGCTTCATTTTGTCCGACTTTGATTCATTAGACTATCCCTTTAAGGCTTGTTCCTTGATGTGAGACAAAACTGGATTGCAGTCTGTCCTTTGTTTGGTAAGTACAGGTGAAAGCTTAGAAAGCTTAATAACAAGACAACTTCTTGAGGAACGGGGATGTTCACATTGCTGCCTTTTAGAGGTAATCAGCTCAGTCCGTCAGCATTTGTAACCTGGCTTCCCAGCCAGTGGATAAAGGTATAATAGTAAGCAGCTAGAATCAGTGCCCACCTTTGGATGCTTGCTGAGGCAATTGGAGGCATTGCCATATCTTCCCCAAACAAGACTAGTAGTGGCTTGTAATCGGATACAAAGATGAAGTGGCGACCATGGATGTATTGATGGAATTTCTTAACACCAAATACAATGGATAAACTTCTTTCTCTATTTGTGAGTATCTTGGTTCTGCCACACTGAGTGTTCTTGACACATAACCAATGGGCCTTTCGGAGCCATCTGCCGTCCAGTAGGGGAATACTACCCTTACTCCATAAGGGGACACATCACAGATTAAAATTAGTTCTTTCTTTGGGTCGAAATGTAACAACAGGGCCGATGAATGTAGCAACTGCTTTACTATCATAAAAGCCTGTTGTTGTGAAGCTTTCTAAGAACACCTTTGGGTGTTCTTGAGTAAACCATATAATGGAGCCAGTATTGTTGACAAATTTAGGAAAAAATGGCCATGGTAGTTAATCTTTCCCAAGAAGGACTTGAGTTCTACAGTGTTTTTCAGGGCTGTTGCCTCTCAAATAGCTCTCACCATAGACAGATTGAGTCGGAGTTTTGTAATACACAGATTACTAGAGATAATAGTGTCTGATAATGGAACAGCATTCACCAGCGGGGAATTCAAAAGATTCACAAGTCTTAATAGCATAGCACCTGTTAAGACCTCGCCATACCACCCTGCATTCAATGGTTTGGCTAAGAGGGCAGTCCAGGCCTTCAAGGCAGGAATAAAAAAGCTGGATGGAGACTCTATTGCAACTAGATTATCATGTTTCCTACTCAGCCATGGGACTACACCACACATCAGCACCAGTATTGTCCCCGCAAAGTTATTGATGAAGAGACGCCTCAGGACACGTTTGAGTCTCATAAGCTGAATTTAATGGGGATGGTAGAGAGAAGTCAAGAGGCCCAGAAAAATGACCATGCTTACCTTAGTTGTGAAAGAAATTTCACTGTTGGAGACAAAGTTTTTGCAAAGAACTTTAGAGATGTGCCCAAATGGCTACAAGGTGAAGTTAGTGCAGTGACAGGACCCCTTCCCTATCACATATTGTCGAAAGTCAGATAATTAGGAGACACATAGATCACCTCAGGAAAAGGGAAGCAGATCTACAAGAAAGGATGTGCTAAGCATTCCATTTGGAATCTACACCACATGTAGAAGGTACTCCCCTTGGTTTGGAAATGCCTGTAGGATTCGTTGAGCATGAGAGAGTCGAAGAGACAAACTTATAGGTTCTTGCTACAGAGCCTAGTGGACAGATGATTCCTGAGAGGGAGACCTCGGATAAACCATCCGAAGTCGTAGAACTATGATGTTAGACACGTTTGAAGAAGCCTCCAGGGAGACTGAATTTGTAAATAATTTATATATGTAAATAGTTTATATATTATAAAGATTGTAAATTGTACTTTCGAGTAAAGGGGGAGGGATGTGGTTACCTGAGATGCAATACACCTTTAATAGAATCTGAGCAGATTGACCACATGACTGTATTACCCAATTGCTGTGCAGCATGGGCTATAACATTAATCAGCAGTTCAGAATAGGGTCTGGTTTGAGAAGCACACGCTGTGTTAGTGCTCTGTTCTTGTGTAAGTAAATAGCATGTGCTTCGTCTAATATTTGTCTCTGCACTTGTAGTATATTGTTTGCCAACTCATCCACTGGTAGACATGTATGCAAACATGTTCGTGAGCAAAGCAGCCTGACAGAAGGAACATAATAATCAACAATGTATCCACTATCTCCATAGCTACCTCTTTTAACACTCTGGGATGTAGATCATCAGGTCTCAGGGACTTAGCAACCTTCAGTCCCATTAATTTCTCCAATGCAACCTTCTTACTAATAGAAATTTCCTTCAATTTCTCATTATCTCTAACTCCTTGGATCTCTAATTGTGAGAGATTTCTTGAGGTTTCCTCAATGAAGACAAACACTAAGTAATCATTTAGCTTCTCTGCCATTTTTCTATTCCTCATTATAAATTCTCCGGACTCTGCCTGTAATGGACCGAAGTTTGTCTTAGCCAAATGTTTCCTTTTTACATACCTACTGAAGCTTTTACAGGCTATTTTTATGTTTTTAGCTAGCTGACATTCATATTCTTTACTCCCTTTATCAGTTTCTTGGCCCTCCTTTGTTGTATTCTAAAATCCACCCAATCTTCATGCCTACTACTATTTCTGGCAACTTTTATAGGCCTTTTTTATTCTTATACAATCTTTAACTTCCTTTGTTCGCCACAGTTGACTGAATTTTCTTTTTGGGTTTTTGTGCCTTAAAGGAATGTACAATTGCTGTAAACTATGTATTGTCATACCTTTTAATCCAACTCAGCCAATTTGTCCCTCATACTTTCATAATTTCCTTTGTTCAAATTTAAAGCCCTGGCTTCAGATTGAACTATCTCATTTTCAAACATAATATAAAATTCTATCATATTATGGTCACTCACCTCTAAAGGTTTTTATAAAACAAGATTATTATTTAGCCCTTTTTCATTGCATAATATTAGATCTAGAATAGCCTGTTCTCTAATTGGTTCCTCAACATACTGCTTTAGAAAACCAGAACCAGAAACTTGTCTTCCATAGTGTTAGTACTCATTACTTTACCCAGTCCATATGCAGATTGAGGTCAACCCATGATTACTGTATTACCCATGTTACATGCTTCTTTACCCTCTTGATTAATACCATGCCCCACACTACCGCTATTGATTGGTGGCCTATAAACAACTCCTACCAATATTTTCTGCCCCTTGCTGTTTCTTAGCTCCACCCAAACAGATTCCATATTTTGTTCTTCCAATCTGACATCCCCACTTGCTAATGTACTCTTCCCATTCCTTACTATCAGTGAAACACCACCTCCTTTTCCTTTTAGCCTGTCCTTCCTAAATGTCAAATATCCTTGAATTATCAATTCCCAGTCTTGGTCACTCTGCAGCCACGTTTCCGTAATGACAGTTAGGTCAGACCCATTTACCTCTATTTATACCTTTAAATTAGCTACTTTGTTGTGAATGCTGCGTGCATTCAGGTAGAGTGAACATAACTTGGACTTTTTCACATTATTCCACATTCTAGGTTTAGTTAATGCCCACCTTTGTTTTGCCTGCTTTCTAATTTCACTTGCCTCTTTTCTACTTCCTGTTACCAGTTTTCTTTCCTTTCAATTTGAGCCACCCCTGAATTTCCCATCCCACATCAACCAGCTGGTTAAAACCCTCCCCAGCAGCACTACAAATCTCCATGTGAGTATGTTAGCCCTGGTCCTGTTAAGGTGTAACCTGTCCACCTTGTACAGGTCCCACATGCCCCAGAATTGGTCTCAATGTCTCAGAACTCTTATTCCCTCCCTCCTACACCAATTCTCCAGCCATGTTCTCAATCAATCAATCCCCTTATTTTTATGATCCCTAGCATGTGGTACTGAGTGTAATCCTGAGATTACTACTCTTGAATTTGTGCTTTTTAATTCCATTCTTAACTCCTTAAATCTGCTTTCAGGACCTCATCCCTCTTCTTACCTAAGTCATTGGTACCAATGTGGACCTCTGGCTGTTCACCCTCCCCCAGAAGGATGACCTGCAGCTGCTCCTTGACATTCTTGACTATGGCACTAGGGAGGCAACACGCCACCCTGGAGTCACGCTTACTGCTGCAGAAATGCCTGTCTCGTCCCCTGACTATGGAATCCCCTATTATTCTTGCTCTCCCATTCTTCTTCCTCCCCTCCTGTGCAGCTGAGCCACTTGTGGTGCCACAAAGACAAAAGAGTTGAATTCAAAAGGTGAGATGAGAGTCACTGCCCTTGATATCGAGGCAGCATTTGACCGAACGTGGCATTAAGGGGCCATAGCAATGCTGAAGTCAATGGGGATCAGGGGGAAAACTCTCCACTGGTTGGAGTCATACCTAGCACAAAGGAAAATGGTTGTGATTGTTGAAGGTCAATCATCTCAGTCCCAGGACATCACAGCAGGAATTCTTCAGAGTAATGTGCTAGACTAGCTGTTTCATCAATGGCCTTCCCTCCATCAGGAAAAATACAAAAAGCAGTTTATCTAAATGGTAAGAGATTGCTGAGCTCTGAGATGCAGAGAGATCTGGGTGTCCTAGTGCATGAATTGCAAAAAGCTAGTATGCAAGAACAACAAGTAATTAAGTAAACTAATGGAACATTATTTATTGCGAGGGGAGTTGAATACTAAAGTAGCAAGGTTATGCTACAGTTATACAGGGCATACTGTATGGTGTACCTTGTACAGTATTCACCTCCTTATTTAAGGAAGGTTGTAAGTGACTTGGAAACCGTTCAGAGAAGGATTACTAGACTAATACCTGGATTGAGAGTGTTGTCTTTATGTAAAGAACATATCTTTTTTATTTCTGGTGGACTGTTGTAAAGAACATACCTTTTTATCTTCTGTTGGACTGTGGTTTAAACTTACAATGGCTGCAGATTGAAAGATATGTCCACTAGAACAGGATGAGAGATATATACAATGTAGCCAGCCTGGAACAGAGTGTGCCATGAAAGACAGGATGGTGCTGGAAACGAATCCTGGACCAAGAAGGCTGCCTGGCAACAATGTTTTAATTGGTTCTTGACCATGTGACCAGGCTTTCTCATATCTCTATAACCTGCTCTATCTCTCTGAAAACCCCTATCAAGAGGCAAAAGGGAAAATCACTTTTAGAGACATTGAAAGGCAAGTGCTCAACCAGTGAACTAAATACTGAAAGTGCTGGCAGACCACCTCATGTCATCAACAAGAGCTGAAAGGAATTTAGAAGGCATTGATCAAAATCAGCCCATTGAATCCTGTACTCCAGAATTGGTGCTATTGAACTGTTTTATCCCACCATTAAAATTCATGTTTTTGTCTGTCTTATGTGTCTTGTATGAGTGTGTATAGGGATTTAAGAAAGGGTAGAGTTTAAGCAGTTCATTTTTCTTTCTTTTGCCACTGGCTAATGGCAGTTTGTTCAATAAACAGTTATTTACTCATTAAGCTTACAAACCTGGTGCTCGTATTCTGTTAATCTAAATTAAACAGTTTGGAAGAATTGGGGAAATCTGGTGGTTTGGTCAAACTTTTTCACATCTATCATGGCTTGGGGAGCAGTGAGGCTTGATACTGAAGTGCACTGACCCCAGGGAATTATGACACTAATGAGGAAAGGTCGGACCATCTAGGCTTGTATCCGCTGGAGTTTAGAAGAGTAAGAGGAAACTTGATTGAAGCATATAAGATCCTGAGGGATCTTGACATGATAGATGTGGAAAGGATGTTTCCTCTTGTGGGAGAATCTAGAACTAGGGGTCACTGTTTAAAAATAAGGGGTCACCCATTTAAGACAGAGGTGAGGAGAATTTTTTTCTCTCAGAGGGTTATGAGTCTTTGGAACTCTCTTCCTCAAGAGGTGGTTGTCTTTGAATATTTTAAGACAGGGCTAGATAGTTTCTTGATAAACAAGGGGGGTGAAAGGTTATCAAGGGTAGATGGGAATGTGGAAGTGAGGTCACAATCAGAACAGCCATGATCTTATTGAATGATGGAGCAGGCTCAAGGGGCCGAGTGGCCTACTCCTGCTCCTAATTGGTATGCTCGCATGCTTGTACCATTAGGCCGGAATTGGGGATGTTCACTGATGATTGCACAATGTTCAGCAGCATTTGCAACTGCTTAGATGCTGAAGCAGCCCATGTCCATAGGCAGCATGACCTGAACAGCATTCAGGCTTAGGCAGATAAGTGGCAAATACCTTTATTTTTTAGAAACTTCATTCAAGGGATGCGGGCTTCACTGGCTGGGCCAGCATTTATTGCACATCCCTAAATGCTCTTCAGAAGGTGTTGGTGAGCTGCATTCTTGACCCGCTGAAGTCCATGTGGCGTAGTGCTGTTAGGGAGGGTGTTTCAGGATTTGGACCCAGCGACAGTGGTGCTGGCGATACATTTCCAAGTCAGGATGGTGAGTGGCTTGGAGGGGAACTTCCAGTTAGTGGAGTTGCATCTTGCAGATGGTACACACTGCTACTATTGTGCGTCAGTGGTGGAGGGAGTGAATATTTGTGGATGGGGTGCCAATCAATTGGGCTGCTTTGTCCTGGATTGTGTCAAGCTTTTTGAGTATTGTTGGAGCTGCACACATCCAGGCAAGTGGAGAGTATTCCATCACACTCCTGACTTGTGCCTTGTAGATGGTGGACAGGCTTTGGGGGGTCAGGAGGTGAGTTACTCGCTGCAGAATTCCTAGCCTCTGACCTGCTCTTGTAGACACAGTATATATATGGCTAGTCCAGTTCAGTTTCTGCCACACATGTGCCAGGCAATAACCATCTCCAACAAAAAAGAATTTAACCACCTCCCCTTGAAAGTCAATGCCATTACCATCACTGAATCCCCCATTATCAGCATCCTGGGGGTTACCATTGACCAGAAACCGAACTGGGAGAGCTATACAAATAGTACGGCTACAAGAGTAGGTCAAAGGCTTGGAATTATACAGCGAGCAACTCACCTCCTGACTCCCCAAAGCCTGTCCACCATCTACAAGGCACAAGTCGACAGTGTGAAGGAATACTTTCCACTTGTCTGGATGAGTGCAGCTCCATCGGAACTCAAAAAGCTCTACACCATCCAGCTCACTTGATTGGCACCCCAATTACCACCTTAAACATTCACTCCCTCCGCCGTTGATGCACAGTAGCAGTGGTTTACGATATGCAAGTTGGACTGCAGCAACTCACCAAGGTTCCTTCGACTGCACCTTCCAAATCCACAACCTTTACCAACTAGATGGACAAAGGCAGCAGATACATGGGAACAACACCACCTGAAAGTTCCCCTCCAAGTTACACATCATCTTGACTTGAAACAATATCATTGTTCCTTCACTGTCACTGGGTCAAATTCCTGGAACTCCCTCCCTAACAGCACTGTGGGTGCTGCATCACATGGGCTAAAGTGGTTCAAGAAGGTAGCTCACGACCACTTTCTCGAGGGCAATTAGGATGGGCAACAAATGCTGTTGTGGTCAGCGATGTCCACATGCTGTGAAAGGATAATAAAAAAAGATTCTGCTCGCAGTTGGGGTACATCTTTGCACTTCGATGTGGTGGCTGCGAAACGAAATCTGTACAGTCAATGCACCCTGCGCTTTGGGGGAGCTTGGTATCCTTGTGAAGCTGCATGCTCACTCTGCCTGCTTCTCTCTAACTAGAGTGGATATAATGTATTCCCTTCTCCTGGCACACCGAGTCAGTGACCTGCCTTATACAGCAGTGGGCAGGAACTTGGCCAGATATAGGCTGGTGTAGATCTTTATGCATGGTACATTTTTCACTTCTTCATTTTTCAATGCTTCAGCTTCTATAACCATAACACATCCTTTAGATATATCATTATCAATTTGTGATCCACAAAATCATTGTTAGTACATAGTTTAACTTTCAATCCTGTATACTGTAATAGATTGATTAGAATGTTTTTAGACAAAGGAATGAAAACAGCTTTTAGAAACTTGACATTATCTTCTTGCAGGTTTGTTAGTTTTGAAGTTTGCAAGTAACTGCACTACTTCTTAAGTTATATGGGCCAGCATTTCCCGGTCGGTGAGCGGGGGGTGGGATCGGCATCAGACGGACCTCCTGACATCACCCCGTCTCATTTCAATTTTCAGGTCGGCGGGGGCTCAGCTGAATCAGCTGTGTGCCCGCCGACCTGTCAATAGCCGAAGTAACTAGTGTAATTAGTAGACCTGCCCGTCCAACCTTAAGGTTGTTGGGCGGACCGGGAGCCCTGGTGGGCATTGGAAAAAACATGAAACCTGATCCATGGGCGGGATGAGGTTTCATGTAGGTTTTACACTTTTATTAAATTTTTTAACTAAAAGTGATGAACATGTCCCAACTCATGTGACAGTGTCACATGTGGGGACATGTCAGGGAAATTTTTTTTTTCTGTTTTTAAGATTTTTTATTATAGAGCCGATTCCCCTGAGGCAGCACTTAGCCTCAGGGAGATGAATGCGCTCTTTCATGCGTATGCGTGAAAGAGCGCTCGCTTGGCTGAAGGAAAACCCAACCCCGCCCCCCGCCCACACAGGGAGTGCACAGCGCTTCCTTGCGGACGTAACGCTGGGTGGGCCTTAATTGGACCCCCCAAGTAAAATGGTGGCGCACCTCAGATCAGGGGCGCCGATTGGAGATGTCCCCACTCCTGAACTTCCCCCCCCCCCAACTGGGGGAAAATTCTGCCCATGAACACATTTGTGGGACAAAAAGGGGAAAATACCAGGCTTGAATTCCCTGTGCAATTTCAAACATTGATTCTTTAAACCCTCCAGCATTTTTAACTAGAATTTATTTCCAGAAAATCATACTCACATGATGAGTCTAGCAGATTTGACTCTAACGTAGATGAATGTCGTTGGGCTTATTCAAGGATTTTTATATGATGCTGAATTCTGAATTGAAATCTGTTTCATAGGAAAGAGTGCATGAGTTTTTAAAGGTCCATGTCTTGGGGACAGTGGAGGGAATAGCAACAGCGAATGTTGTATTAAAGCTACGATGAGTCATTATAAAACAAAATTCTAAGAAATAAAAAAGATCATCCTGATTCAAAACTGCCTCTCAAGAGATGAGTCAGACAAAATATTTTAATGAAACTGCATGACTCCATTTTAAATACAGCTTAATTTTTAACATCTGCAGGCCAAGCCAGTTTTTCTAGGCCTGAGGAAACCCGACAGCTATGTGGAGGTAAGAACAGCTGGAGCCATATGGTAGGCGCCTTTGTTGCATTGCTCGTGAGTTTGAAACAGCAGGAGTGCTTACCCCCACATAAGGTTCCCAGTTTACCCCTCCATGATGGAACACCATTGGCTGCCTGACCTCCTACATTATCCATTTCCCTAAGCCCCCCGATATCCCACTCTATCCCAGCACTACAAAATCCCATTCCCCAGCCTCACAATATCAGACTCCCCTGACCCCACAATTTGCAACTTTCTCCATCTCCCCAAAGCAATGTCAAGTGCCCTCATGCCCTATAACTGATGTTCCCCTTAAACCTGCAATTTCCACCTTACCTCTGATCTATTAACAGGCTGCTTTCTACTTGGCTGACAGAAAACCTGCTGAGAAAATTTTAAATAGGTTTGGTTGTTTAATTTGGTAGGACCAGTGGGACAACTGTACTTCCCAGTTTCCCATCAACAAATGCACCAGCCGCACGACCCCACCTACTCTTCTCTTCCTGCCTCACAATTATTATTGGGACCTCTAAGTCTGCATGTCCAATTAAGTTATTCAAAGGCTTTGAGGTATCATGTAATGATCTTACAAGAAGACTAAACAAAGTCAACTTCGAGAACTCTATATGGTAATCATCACATGAACTATGTTCATGTTTTATTAAACAGTTTGAAAGAGGTAAGCTTTCATCTTAAAAATTGTTGCTAAATCTTCTGAGGGAATTACTGCAGAAGCTGTAACCACTGCCAGACTGGATACCTGCACATTAAGCCATTCAAGTTTATGTCTCAAATGATACTATTCTTTTAAAGATAAACAGAACTGAAATACTATAAAATTGAAATGGGTTAAAGCAGAAAATGATGGCTACACAGAAGAGCCAACTGGAAAGAGGAAAGGTAGAATAACATCTTACCCAGAGATCCTTCAACAGAGCTCAAAAAGAAAGAGTGCATTATAAATTGGTCACTTTAATTGAGGTGATTAAATGAGTGGAATCCATCATGGAAGGACTAGATCTCAGGATCTATTGTTACAATTGATGTTGAGAAAATTATGTTTTGGATGGTGCCTTCAATTTAGGGTAAAATGAAGGAGGTCACGTGACCTGCTCTGAAGTCTACCTGAGTGGTTTGAGTGTTAGAGATTAAAACCAGCCAACTTGTTTACTGGGAGGAAGGTGCAAGCTGTTTAGACTTGGAGACAATGGCAGCAGCCGGTGTGCTAACATTGGTTAGACTGTCAGTCTCCAATGTCCCAGAGAAGTGTTGAGAATGAGATTGTGTAAACTGTGCTTTAAACTGCCCCTTTACTTCCAAGATAAAAGACAGTTTGTCTCAAGGATAGCTATTTATCATTTCTAAATGGAAACAAGACCCATATGATCCATGTTGCCATGGAGATGGGCTTTGAGAGGAGAGGAGTCTAAAATATCCCTAAAATGCACAGACAAGTTTAGTCCAGGATCCAGGAGAGAGAGAGAGAGAGCAGATATAGGCAGCAAGATGCAGTAGTCCGCCCCATAGGAATGCAGGTTGAAGTTTGCACTCGATTGAAAAGACCAAATTCATGAGGAGCTAAGATGAGGTTGGAAGATTCACCTAGCTTGCACTGGAGGAAGAATCTCCAGGGTAACGCCCATACTATGAAGGACAGTTCTGAGAATAAAAGTTCCCAGGCTGAGAAAGGATAGTTCAAGGGGAATTGAATGTCTTTTTAAAGGACAGTGTAAGGTGTATCTATGAAATATGTTTTCAGTTATAGTGTGGTTTAACGTATAAGTTTCCTACAAAGATAATGTTTAGTTAATTGTGTTTTTAGTCTTTGGTTACATTAAAAGTCTTAAAACGTGAAATCTTATTGTGTCATCTTTTCAGCTAATAACTGTTAATGGCAGAGATTGTAACAATATAAAAGGCCTTTTCTTGGTGCAAACTAGAGAGTCATAGAATGTTGAAAGCTTTAAATTAAAAGAGCATGGAGTGGAGCAAGTGAAGGTAGATTTAGAAATCTAAGGAGAAAAGTTGAGGCAATAGGTCAGTAAAGTGATTTTGGCAAAGTGAAGCAGAGTGAGACAGGAAGGGATAATAGTACATCAGGGAATAAGGTCCATGCAAAGAAAAGGGGTAAAATATTAAAGTCTCTTTATCTGAATGCATTCAGAGCAAAAGATGAACTAGTGGCACAAATAGCAATAACTAGTTTATATCTGATTGGAATTACGGAGACACAGGCTGGGATTTTCAATTGCTGATGGGGATCTGAACAGGCATGCTTTGAAAATAACATATTGGGAGTGTCCTGAAGCCCCCAGGACACACTTGAGTTTTCAAAGTGAGGATGGGACGGGGGGTGGGGGTGGGGGTGATGAGTCGAGAATTCACTCGTCTCCAATTAACAACCTGTTAAGCACCTTGATGAGCTTGCTAACAGACTGGGGAGGGAGAGAGAGATTTTCAAGTCATAAATCACTAAAGCTGAACAATCTGGTACACATTAGTGCACAGCTGTCAGATTCAATGCAGGCAGGAATTAAGTGATTTTTGTTCAACGATGAAAAATTTTGGGAACAAGGGGTTTTTGCTCTGGATATTGTGTAATATCTTTCATCGGCCTTTTGGTCACTTTTGTGTTTGGTGAGACTGCTGACCCTCAGATGCACTGTCTCTTCCCTTCTGAAAGACAGCAGCCGGCTCCTTCATGGTCGTCCCCTGCTTTTGCTGCTTGTGCTCTGCAGGCAGCTCCCACCTCCTGGTAATGTGCAGCACCACTAACTGGGTGTCGAGTTCACCTCTGGAGCAATTGGGCATTCACATTTGAAGATCGTGTTGCATCAGCAACATAGATGTGACATGGGGTCAGGACCTGGAACTTATCTGAGAGCCGGATTCCCAAACCCAACTTGAAAATCAAGCCATGGTGACAAGGTGACCGAAGTTGAGAAATAATTATTTAAAGGCACACAACTTTTCAAAAAGAAAGGCAGAATAGAAAAGGAGGAGGAGTATCCTT
The DNA here is from genome assembly GCF_017639515.1 of Carcharodon carcharias. Classification (NCBI taxonomy): domain Eukaryota; kingdom Metazoa; phylum Chordata; class Chondrichthyes; order Lamniformes; family Lamnidae; genus Carcharodon; species Carcharodon carcharias. The sequence goes on from NC_054486.1 coordinate 52,061,787, forward strand.
GATAACAAAGAATTACATAAGGACTGTAGCAAGAATAGATATTGGTTCAGAAGATCAGGGAGTAGAATCCATATGGGTGGAGATTAGAAATAACGAAGGTGAGAAAAAGCTTGTAAGAGTAGTTTATAGGCCCCCAAACAGTGGTTATGCTGTTGGGCAGACCCTGATGCAATAAATAATTGTAGTTGGCAACATTGGCAGTGTAATAATTATGGGGGCTTTAATCTTAGCCTAGACAAATCTAATTGGCTAAGGTAATCTGGAAGATGAGTTTGTAGAATGTTTTCATGACATTTTCCTGGAAGAGGCCACTTTGGAACCAATTTGCGACAAAGCAACTTTAGATCCAGTACAGTGTAATAAGGCAGTTAATTAGTAATCTCTTAGCAAAAGGTTCTCTGGGAAACAGTGATCATAATTCCATAGTAAGTTTGATAGCAACACATTTGAGTCCAAAACAAGAATCTTAAACTTAAACTGGCTAAGGTTGATTGGTTCAATAGATTGAAAGGCAAGATGGTAAATAAATAGTGAGGAACAACAAAAGAAATTACTCAAAATTTTCAACAAAGACACATTTGATTGAACAAAATAACTCAGCATGAATGATTAATCTGTAGTTTACGAGGGAAGTTAATGCTAGTGTTATTATTATTAAAAGAAGATTAAATTAGATTAAAAGAAGGGGCTTATAATGTTGAGGAGAATAATAGTAAGGCTAAGGATTGGAAGAATTTTAGAAATCAGCAAAGGGTGACCAAAAAGTTGATAAAAGTGGAAATATGCGACTAAGCAATCCAGGAATATGAAAAGAGTTTGTCGGAGCTTCCACAAGGATATAAAAAAGTAAAGTATCTGAAGTAAACATTGCTCCCTTAAGGGCAAAGACAGAAGAAATTATCATGGTAAATGAGGAAATGGCAGAAATATTGAACAAATATTTTAAGCCTGTCTGCACAAATTACATACCAGAAATAAAGGGCAGAATTGTCCCAGATTTGCATGAAGTGTGGTAGCAGGTGGGTAAAACAATGTTTTATCCACCAGCCGCAGTGGCAACTTTTCACGCCGCATTGTCCCAAACCCACCTGCATTAATTATGCATTCCCGGGATACAAGCCGCTTTGATGGCGGGCGGGCTCTGATTTGCCCGCCACGCCGCTACCTCGCCACTTCATCACACCAGGCAACACATTTAAAGTACAGCCGTGCTCAGTGGTTCCAGCCCAGGACTGCAGCAAAGAAGACGTGGCTCCGAAAGACAAGAGGACTGCAGTCCTCAAGCGCCTTTTGGACACTGTGTCCTCTACCCCTGCTCTGGTCACAGGAGGGGCAGCTACATTACAACTCTGGCTTGGTAGGCGATCAGTGCCAATGTTTCACAGAAGAGGTCTCATCCATGCAGACAGGGTACGGCAATCATCTCATCACTCTAAGCTCACACACTCAAGCCCATCACACATTCACAGGCTCAAGGGACATCACCACCCATTCTTGCACACACCCTCATATCCATCTGGCCTCATCTCCTCTGCAGACTGCCTCCTCAGCCTTCACCATCTTGAGGCCACTTGCACAGATCAACATGTGCACCCACACACACACCCTGGGACACCCTCTTTGTCCAGTTCAGCTCTCGGCCTGCAGCCTCTTCCCTTGCCTGAGGCTGCTCCTCCCTGTGCCCTGCAGTTGAAAAGCCACCCACATATGGCTGATCTGGTAGGCAGAGTCCTACCCGTGAGCTCCCCTAAAAGTGATGTGGTGCAGCCTGTGAAGCCTGGTGACTGCGAATCCTGACCGAAACAAGGTAGGCAAACAGGTCTGAAGTCCTGAGCGAAGTGAGCCTGCAAAGTGCACGCCTTATATATGCAGTTGTGAAACACATTGGTGTGTTTTCCTGCCGACATGGGTGGACAATCCAATGGGGGCGGGATGAATCCAGTGGGCTGGCCTTAAAATGATACGCTGATGTATTACAATGAGGTTCCTAACATCCGATAGTGATGAATGCAGCCCGCCATCAGTGGGTGGAGCGGATGATCGCAAACTGGTTTCATGACACTGTAAAACCGATTTTTGGCCTTCTCACCATAATATCCGCTCATACCACCGAACACGCCAGGTGCCGTTAGGCACGGAGAATCCTGGCCAAAGAGTAACCAAGGGGCTAATAAGAGTGAGGAACTTAAAATAATAATACTAGTAGAGAGAAGGTATTACAGAAACATAAGGGACTGAAAGTTGATACACACAACCAGATTATCTATATCCTCGGGCTCTAAAGATTTAGCTGCAGAGATAGTGGATATGCTGGTTAAGATTTTCCGATAATCCCTATACTCCAGCAGATTGGAAGCTTTCAAATGTAACACTGTTATTTTAGAAAGGATGGAGAGAGAAAACAGGGAACTACAGGTCACTTAGCCAGACATCAATCACCAGGAAAGTGCTGAAATCTCTTATAAAGGAAGTCTTAACATTGTACTTAGAAAGCCATCGTAGAATCAGACAGAGTCAACATGGTTTTACAAAAGGAAAATCATGTTTTAACTAATTTATTAGCATTTTTGAGGCTATTACTTGTGAGGTTGATAAGAGGGGACCAGTTGATGTAGTTTACTTGAATTTTCAAAAGGCATTTGATATGGTATCACACAAAGGCTAATATGCAAGATTAGGGCCTGAATTTTACACTTGGCATGGGAGTACGATCGGTGATGCCCGGAAGTGGATGTCCACATCAGTCAGCATCAGCCTGTCGGGTCAGATGGTTCTGCACAGTGGTGAAGGCATGTCACATTTGCCTGAGGACCGGCAGGGGCACTGGGCCCAGGAGGTTCCGGCAGCCAGAGGATTGCTGGAGGCCAGGACAATGCTGAGTCCGGCAGTTGATGAGCCTCTGGAGTCGTCCATCAGGCGGCAGATGCTGGATGTCAGCAGGATGTGCGAGAAGATCTGGCAGAGATCCCTGAGGGTCTGTGCACCGTAGTCTCTATCTTGGAGGAGTTCGTCCAGAGCATGAGCACTGTGTTGAGTTGGAGCTCTGAACGAACAGTCTCCTCCATAGAGAGTGCGGTGACATTCATGGAGAGGCAGTGCCAGGGACTCAGTCAGGGTATGCTGGGGTCATGTACAGACCTGTGAGCTCACACACTGGCAATTGACCTCAGCAGGCCATTGCCAGTGTGAGAGGTAGATGAGGCACCAGGCGACTCTACTAACTGCCCATCCATCGATGGCAAGCAGGGAGGTTCAAACCAACGTCATGCTGGCGGACGAGTTGCAGCTCACATCTGCAATCCCCTCTCAGGGCGATGTCTATGATGCAGCAGCTCCTTTGCCCCTCTGCCAGTGGCTGTTGCATCGGATGAGACCATGACAGCTGAGTTGATCCCAGCCATGGTGCTGGACTCTCTCACCCAGACGGGGCCTGTACAGGCTCCGCCGACCAGAGGATGGCCACCAAGGTCATGAATGGCGACAGGGCATCAGAATCAGCAGGCTGTGATGGGGGGAGGGGACCAAGACATAGCACTCACAAACGCAAGTTTAAGTCCCTATGATCACAAAAGGGGTTGTCATGGGTGATTTATGTTTCCTTGGCCCGTGTGCACTGGTTCATTTGTATATGTGGCTTCATTATAAAAATGTCTCATTATCTGCAGTGGCTTTAGTGTGCTTCCTGCTTCTGCGCAGCCAGGAGCCTCAGTTATTCTCTCCTCCATATTCTTCACGCTCTGTAGGTTATCAGGCATACAGATAGGTCACCAGGCTTCATGATCCTGATGTACTCCTCCTGCAGGATGAAAGGGAGAGACACAGGGTTAACATGGGTGTACTCGGAACCTGTCCTGGTAAAGTGTGACGGTCCTTTAACGCGTCCAGGTTAGTGCTGGCCACCACTTGGATGGCCAGATGTTAGTGCACTGCCCTGTTATTTTGAACGATGGGGGATACTGGTCCAAACCAGGATGCTGACATGGCAAGGGGCTGTGAGCATCTCCAGCGGCGACTGCTCTATGGCCAGCTTTAGCGAGGAGATTGCACGTGTGCAGTCCAACTGCTCTGCAGTTCACTAAAGTGTTCGTGAATGTGCAGTCTGTGCCTGAGGGTGGGGGGAGGGGAGCAGTGGCAGGGGGAAGCTCTGGAGCATTTGGTGGCACTTTGATGCCTCTGCATTGCTGAATGGGCAGGTAAGCTAAGAGCCCGACCCCAATCATATCAATGTGGCTGCACCTAAACAGCCTCAGTTGCAGAGGAATGGTCACTTTCTACAGGCTTCTTGAATGTGTAGCCACTTCCCTCGCCCACCCTAATCCCCACCCTGAATGCTTGTGCACTATAATCAATGGCAGGGCTGCCCTCGCCCCACCATGCCACCAGTCATCTCCGAGGCAGGGCAGCACTTGCTTTCCGTTCCCCCTGAAAAGTCACCTCCGAGGTAACCCTGACCCCCGCCCTGAAGCCTGCAAAGCAACAGGCGACCCTGGCGAGCTCTGCAGAATTACTGTGCACTTACCTCTCATTCATCCAAAGTGCAGGCTGCCAAGTGCACGCCACCTCTGTGTTGTTGTGAAACACATTGGAGTGCTTTCCCGCCAATGTATACAGACGATCCAGTGAGGGTGCAAGAGCCTGGTGGGATGGCCTGATAATGTTATGCTAATGTATTACAATGCGGTTCCCGACAACCGATGGCAGGAAACGTGGTCCACCAATGACGGGCTGAGCAGACAATTACGACCTGCCTTCTTGCTGTTGTGAAGCCAATCGCACCATATTGTCCGCTCACTCCACCTAACATGCCCGCCGCTAGCAGGTGCAAAAATTCCACCCATGGAGTGACAAAAGGATCAGTGCTGGAGCACAACTATTTATAACCTATATTAAATTGACGAAAGGACTGAGAGTATTGTGTGTAAAGTAACGTATCCAAGTGTGCTGATGAGACAAAGTGTAGGTGGGAATCTAAGCCTTAAGAAGGTCACAAAGATACAACAGAGATATAACTAGATTAAATGAGTGGACAACACGATGGTAGGTGGGATATTATGTGAGAAGGTGTGAGGTTATTCACTCTGGTAAAAGTGGGATATGCTCTAAAAGTATGAAACTTTTAAATGTTGATGTTCAGAGAGACTTGGGTATATTTTTTACGAGGAACACAAAAATTTATCATTAAGATACAACAAGCAATTAGGTATATGCCATTTTTGCCTTTATTGGATGGGGGCTGGAGTAGTATAGGACTTTGGTGTGATCACATCGGGAGTATTGTTCTCAGTTTTGGTCTCTATATCTAAGGACAGATATACTTAGCTTGGAGGTGGTGCAGTGAAGGTTCTCTAGGTTGGTTCCTGTGATGAAAGGCTTGTCACATGGTGAGAGACTGAGGCCTGGACTTTTGTTCCCAGATCAGCTGTGCAGTGTCAGGACATTTCCCAACTCCACAAACCAGATCTGGGAAAAAGACATCTGGAAGGTAGGATTTTCATGCTGGGTAGGGTGGCATGGGTTCCTGGGAGTTGGGCTTGTTGCCCCCAGACCGAGGGCAGAGGCTTCTGGGTGCAAAGGCAGTCTGGGCAGAAGGCTGGCCTTGGTGTCCTGGCACTTTGTTGAGGTTATTCAAGAAATTAATAAACAATCCTCCGGCCCTCATCTCACCCCTCAAGCCTCCATACAACTCATGCACCACCTATGCCAACCTATGCCAACCCATGCCCCCCACTCATCCCCATGGTCCTTTATGGCCCCATTGCCAATTTAATGCTAACTCATGCCAAAGTATGCCCACCACCCTTTTCCCTTACCTCTCCAGCATCATGGGCAAACCTTAGGAGCCATGCTGACATAAAATAAAGTTGTATTAAGTAAAGGTGTATTAATGATATCACTGTTAAAAAAAACACCCTCATTGCTAAAAAAAAACATTCGAAACATTGAAATTCCTTCAACTAATATTTTATGAAAACAAACATTTCTATCCTATGATCATTTTGAGCTGTCGTCAAACTGGTAACTTAACCTGTGATCACGTTAGGTTATAAAATCAGTCATACAGCACAAATTCTATAATGACAACCCTCAGGCTTATGTCAATAGACAGAGTGAAATAGCAAACACTGGTTGTTTTTAAACCTCCAGGCATTTTTTAAAAGCTTAAAGGCAACAGAGTTAAATTCCTTGACACTTTTGACTGGTCCAATAAATTTATGCACTTTTTATGCACATTTATGTCTAATTTTAACAATTTCAAAGGTCATCTGACCTCTCTCAAAGGTGTCCCGAGACCATATACAATGGTAACTTACCTCTTCAAAAGGGCTACCCTGGCTATCCAAATAAGTCCACAAGGTTCAGACCTGCTCCTACCAGGTTTAATTTACACACTTTGGGTTTCTGACACCTCCCTCACCAAAACCACACATGAAATGGAGTCAGTTGCTGATTTCTACATGCAGCTGCCTCCGTGAATCACACTCATGCAATTCAGGACCTGCCCCATTCTCCCCCTGCGAAAAAGGCAGAGGCCAGTTTCGGGGGTGGGACTTCCGTACTCAGGCTCTGCTGGCATTTTGACACAGATGGAGAACTCTCCATCTGCTCAAAAATTCAGGCCCAAGTAAACTGGGATGATACTCTCTGGGGTTTAGAAGAATGAGAGGTGACCTTATTGAAACATACAAGATCCTGAAGGGTCTTGACAGGGTAGACACTAAGAGGCTATATTCCCTGGCTAGAGGTTAGGAAATGGGGGCACAACCTCAAAATAAGAAGTCCATCAATTAGGACATAGATGAGGAGAAATTTCTGTACTGAGATGGCTACTCAATCACTGAATATATTTAAGGATGGGACAGACAGAGTTTGGATCTCAAGGGAAATCAACAGATATAGTCAACGAGTGGGAAAGTAGAGATGAAAATGAAGATCAGCCATGACCATATTGAATAGCAAGCAACTCGAAGGGCTGAATGATCTACTCCACCTATTGTTTTGCTCTTATGGAATATTAGTAATTCAAAGAATATCATTACTAAGGCAAAAGGTATCCTGAAATGCCTGATTTAACTGAATCAAAAACATGAATTATTCTCCTGTAATTCTTCAAGGAATACAATTGTTTAAATAAATTATTTATTTACATCCGATAAAGCAATGTTTGTTTTTTTCTTCAAATAACATTGCCTTGTCACTAACACAAAAACTTAATCATCATGGATGGTGTTGTAACTGCAAACATCTTTCATTTTACATTTGATAACAAAAACGATTCCATGCCAAATGGGTTACTTTTAAACAAAATATCAAACTTTAAGTTTAATCAGCCAGGCCTGCATGTCCAAGGAGATCTGTTAAATCCTGATTCTGCACATAGCCAATGTGACATGGGACCAAGGCAAAGCAATGTTTTCAATGCAACTATGAAAAATGCACACTGCCTTCTGTGGTGACTGTAATTAGTTGCCACAGGAAATTGGTGCTGAAGTTACTGAGGAAAATCAGGAGGGGTGTAAAATGGGTGACAGCCGCACAAAGTCAAAAATAACCTCAATGAACTGCAACATATTTTACTGGAATTATTGTAATGTTAAATATTTATTTGGTTCCACTTCTACCCAGAAGATATGGCTGCAATGAAGGCAGTTTCCTACCTGCGTCACGCAGAGAAAAAAACTGCTGGGTAGAAATTAGATTTTGGTTGTGCCTCCTGCACAGTGCAGAGCCTGGGTCCAGACCAATTTCTAATATCTTGTTTTTTTTATATATATGATATATTTAACTATTCCAGATAAATGTGGGCAAATATTGGTTTCAACCAGCTATAAGTGTTGCAGTGCCCTTAATACAAAATTGTCAAAATATGTTTATAGTTTCAATTTGCTTTTGCTGTTAACTGTACTCAGAAACTTTGCTTGATAGCCAGGATAACCTTTTCTTGAGATAGCAATGCATGTCCATAGACTAGGGAAACTAGTCAAAATGCATTAGCCTAGAAATTTGATTAGTCTGTGCCCATATTACAGGTGTAAAGTGGTTCCCTAAGGATTTGTAATTGTGGATGTCATGCCTGTGTTCATTCTGTGCCAGAAGTGCTGATTGAAAAAAAACTGAAACAGCAACTGAAAAATAAATAACTTTTCTAATTTAATGTAAATGCTGATATTCTGAAATGATGCACCCCCTTTTAATAATGTAACACAGTACTTAAAACCTTGAACTGTGGCCAAAACGACACTGGTGTGTTACTTGGTCAGAATCTCTCCTTGTACAAGTAGCATTTTGTCCCCATATCCATGGGCAGAATTTTCCCCCCGTCGGGTGGCGAAATTCAGGAGCGGGCATGTGGAGGCGCGCCTCCGTTCGGCGCCCTTGATTGGGGCTGTGCCGCCATTTTACGTGAGCGGGCCAATTAAGCCCACCTAGCATGATATCCGCAAGTAAGCGCTATGCACGAAAGAGTGCACTCATCTCCCTGAGGCTAAGTACTGTCCCAGGGAGATCGGCTGTACAATAAAAAATATTCAAAACAGAAAAAAAAAATTCTGAGTCACATGAGTTGGGACATGTCCCTCACTTTTACTTCTACTTTTATTAAATTTTGAAAAGCCTACATGAAACCTCATGAGGCTTCATACTTTTTCCAATGCCCGCCAGGGCTCCTTAAGGTTGGAAGGGCAGGTCCACTAATTACATTAATGAGTTTGTCAATGGCCTCAATTGGCCATTGACAGGTCGGGGGACGCACAGCTGATTCAGCTGAGCCCCCGCCAACCTGAAAATTGAAATGAGGCAGGGTGAAGTTGGGAGTTCCGCCCCACATCACGCGTCATTTTACGTGTCTGCGAGCGGCCCTGCCGAACGGGAAATCCTGGGTTTAGAATGATGACTGTGTACTTTCATTAGCTAGTGAATAATAAAAAGAATGGAGTTAGTCACGTCTTTGTACACACCAAGACAGTCAGAATAATGCGATATCTGACTCTAGCATTCCTGTCATGACATTCCTAGAAAAAAAGGAATATCAGCTTTCAAACTGAAACTGAATTGATCTGAATGAATTTTATTTTTCTGTAAATTGGTAATATACTGCTGAAATAATTAGATTGTGGACATAGAATAAATAAAATGAAATCCAATGTTTGATATTGTCTTTTAACCCCATTTAGTATGTGCTGTCATTTTGTGATAAAGCAAAGCAGCCAAACTGAGCCAAATGCAATTACCTGGAAATTAACCTGAAGTGGTCCAATTATCTATATAGACATATCTGGTGCCTGTCTCTACAATGTATATGCAACAGTGTATATGCAATATTTAAAAGAAAATAAGGTCCCCTGTGACAATTCCATAGAACACAACAAAAAAAAAATTACAAATAAGATTATTTGTGCAGAATAAACAAGATTGGGGCTATAAATTGATTATTGAATGAGGTGCAATTGTGCGGATTCACATCGGAGATGCCTGAGAAACATCAACCGAAAATCAGGCTTGCTCTGCTCGAGTCTTTCTGGACAGGTATGTGGCCTAACTGGTGAGCACTGCAGAAAAGTTACGCTTCATATTTTTATTACCCATAAGGAAAAAACAGTACAAACTGGGAAATAAGAATACTGGTCCAAACTGGTCTTGTATACCTTAAAAAGGAACATCAGTAAAAACTGGGAAATAAGAGTACTGGTCTGAACTGTTTTTTCCTTCTGGGTAAATAATGCATTCCAGTTCCACTGCCTTCCTGAAATTTGCTGCCAACTATTATCAGCACCTCTGCGGTTGACCTGTCCCCTCTGGGAATACACCTGAGAGTTGCTGCTACCGAAACAGGTGGCCTGAAATTTTCTTATTCAGTTGGGTGAGCTGCCTGCGGAGCGACGATTGTTCGGATGAGGCCCAGATTCCAATTTCTGACATTGCTTGGGCCTTTATCTTTGGGAACAGGGATCACTCCCATTTCACATCTAATTCTATCAAATATTTGGGACTTTTATTTCTTTCCAGGATTCTGTTAGCATTTATTACCCCTGAAGGTGATAGTGGACCTTCTTCTTAAGCCACTGTAGTCCCTAATTGATGGTGCACCCAGGATGACATTCTAGGATCTTGTTCTAGTGATGGAGGTATATTGCAGTTGCTTGATCAAATCAGGGTGGTGTGTGACTTGGAGGGGAACTTGGAAGAGCTGGTGTTCCCATAGTAATGCTGGTTTTGAATTTAAGCGTAGAGTTTGGAGAAGCGATTTCAGAGTATCACCCCTCAAGAAGGTTAGAAACATCAAATCCTTTGATTGATCAATGCCCTGACAGTGGATTCAGTATCCGATCGCTCCATCGCCAGAGCGCTGTAGGTCTAGTACAAACTATCTACAGGTTACAGTGCACTGGCGATGGAGTGGACGGGTACTGAATCCAGTGTCAGGGCACTGATCAATCAAACAACTTGATGTTGCCAAACTTCTTGAGGGATGATGCAACTATATCCATCCAGGCGAATGATGAGTATCCCATCACATTTCTGAAGATGACGAAGAGACTTTGAGTGTTTAGAAGGCCAACAAGTCATTGTAAAATACCCCGATTTGTCCCTATTCGTATAGTCACAACGTTACTATGGCTGGTGTGGTTAATACTCTGATTAGGGGTGATCCCCAAGCTGTTGATGATTAGGGTTCAGCAAAAGTTGTGCCATTGACAGATGGAGGCTTAATGGTGGGTATTTGGACTTTGTCTTGTTGGGAATAGTCATTGGCTAGCACTGACGTATTGGAAATATTCCCTGCCATATGTCAGCCCAAGGTTGGCTGTAGATTTACATGGGGTGCTTCATGATTGGAAGAGTTATGAAGCTGAAAACTACTTTTCAACTAAGATCCCCACTCCTGATTTATGATGAACAGAAGACTTTGGATAAAGCAGCTGAAGAAAAGTGGGCCAAGGACACTTCCCGGAGGAACTTTTGCAGTGATGTTCTGAAGTTGCGTGAATTACCTTCCAGCTGTTGTGTTCAAGTGTTCAATTATTTGGTGTTTGATTATGTGTGTGTGTTGACTGTTCGCTGTGCCGAATGCTGTTAGTCAAGCCAGTGGGCATGATTACAGAGAAAGAGAAACTGAAACTAAGTAGGAAGCTTATGGAGCAGACATTTTAAGAAAAAGCATTTGTAATAAAGTCCATAGAACTTGGTGATATGTCATCACTGCATATTTCCGAGGCATGAAACACAATACCAACAGCTACAACCTTCTTCCTATGTAGCAGCTATGGCTCCAGCCAGGAGCGCTTTCTGTCTTATGCACATTGACTGCAGTTTTTGCTGAAGACCCCTGCTGTCATACTTGGTCAAATGTTATCTTGTTGTTGAGCATTTCTGCTCTTAATCTGGCATTCACCTACACCGACAACACTGACATTCATAAGGCAAAATACTGCAAATCAGAGTCCTGTGGTGTACATGGGATCCTGATGTAATATTAACCATCTACTGGGTGAATTGCATCCCATGGATGTTTGACACAGCAAAACCTGAGCAGGCAAGGGGAAGAGGCCTGAAATGGTAAGCACTGAAAGCATTTCTTGAGGGTCTGGAGGAATAGGTGCATTCCTGCAGGCTCCACAAGAGGAATGTAGGCCAGTGTTGCCCTAGGTTCCTCCTATTCACAGTGTCATTCACAACCCCAAGAAACTGACGTTCTGATGGGTAAGTCAATCTTTGAGTCATCCAATATAATGCCAAACCAGAGTTGATGAGCTGTGGACAGCCACCCGTTTGGGATGTGCAGCTGGTCAGATGTATGTTAGTGAGGCCTGGCCCTTGAAATGGTCTCCCAACAGAGGGTTGGTTGTTGGGCTTGTCTGCTCCACTGTTTGGCCACATGTAAGTTAAAATTTCCCTTCTAAGTGTATGCTCACTAATAGTGGCTTCTTCTAAATCTGTGATGTCTACCCACCTAGAAGGACAAGAGCAGCAGATGCATTGGAATACCAGTGTAATTTATTATTTTTTTAAATCATTCGTGGGATGTGGGCTTCACTGGCTGGGCCAGCATTTATTTTCTATCCCCAATTTCCCCTAAGAAGGCTGTGGTGAGCTGCCTTCTTGAACCGCTGCAGCCCATGTGGTGTAAGTACACCCACAGTGCTGTTAGGAAGGGAGTTCCAGGATTTTGGCCCAGCGACAGCAAGGAACGGCGATATATTTCCAAGTCAGGTTGGTAAGTGACTTGGAGGGGAACTTCAAGGTGATGGTGTTCCCATCTATCTGTTGCCCTTGTCCTTCTAGATAGTAGTGGTCGTGGGTTTGGAAGATGCTGTCTAAGGAGCCTTGGTGAATTCCTGCAGTGCATCTTGTAGATGGTACACTCTGCTGCTACTGTGCATTGATGGTGGAGGGAGTGAATGTTTGTGGATGTCATGCCAATAAAGCGGGCTGCTTTGTCCTGGATTCACATATTGGGATTACATATTGAAGATGTTCTTTCATTTTGCTTCACTCATCATTTCTTGACTGCTGCAGAGCCTCTAGTGAATTGAAGCAACAGAAAAACATGTTTATATTATTACTCTAAAGGCAGTTTTATTGAATTAAAATCCATTGAAAAAGTAACCTGAGTAAGAAACAGAATGAAATGAAATAAGAAACAGCCATCATCTCAATGATTAGAATGGGATGCTTGAAAATTCTGAATTGGTGCAAGTTTGTGTCTGAAACACACCGCATCCTGACTTGGAATTATATTACCATCCCCTCACTGTTGCTGGAAACAAGATCCTGGAACTCCCTTCCTAACAGCACTGTGGGAGTACCTGCACCAAATGTACTGCAGCAGTTCAAGAAGGCGGCTCACCACCACCTTTCAAGGGCAGTTAGGGATAGACAACAAATGCTGGCCTAGCCAACAATGCCCACACCCCAAGAAAGAATAAAATAAATGAATGGCAGCAATTTCTTGGCTCATAACTTAAATTGCTAATAGAAAGATGCTGACATGTCAAAGTTAAAATCATTCAACTTTGGACTTTTATTATAACACACAGTTCATTGAAGTATAAACTAGTTCCATCGCTTTGTTTCAGCTGCTATTAGTCTACCTGCATCCCTGAAGGAATGCATTAGGTTGCATTTAAATATCAGCTCAGGTTTTTTCAAGAATCCTATCCTAATCATTTAGATGATGGCTGTTTCTTATTTTGTTTCCTTTTGTTTCTTACTCTGGTTGCTTTTAAATAAAACTGCCCTTACAGTAATAATATAAACATGTTTTTCTGCTTCTTTAATTCACTAGAGGCCCTGCAGCAGTCAAGAAATGATGACTGAAACAAAATGAAAGAACATCTTCAATATGTGAAGCCATTCTGAATTAGTTACACTGCTGATTGTTATCGATATGACTGAGATTCCCCACCTATCATAAATTGTCACCATATTTCCTTAGCAGAATAGTACGAATAATTACAAGGCACTAAAAAATTCATGATGGTAGCTAGTAGTCTACAATGTATCCCAAAGTAATAACATGGTGAATGGTTGAGAAGCTCTTTTAAGCTATGGAAGCAAAATTCGAACAGTTTACCAAATGCCACTTCAATTCTGAAATATGTTGCTACTTTGGAATGTACATTCTATATAACGTATAATATAAATTTAAGGATTTGTCCTTCATTTTCCAGTTACTGTTTCCACTATGTTTTGCCGTTGGGGTGTTTTTGGCAGGCAGCGTGTTATAGGGTGGCCGAGTTGCACTATTAGTGATAGAGTTGATCTGCAGATACCTCCTGTGTGAAAACATTATGCTTGTTTACAATATACTCAGCAGCAACTACACGTGTGCTTTCAACTCCAACTCCAACTCTACACTGACTGCTCAGGTAGTCCACACTACTCTGCTATTGGTTATTACAGATCATATGATCTCTCCTAACAAGTGTTATTCTTAAAGATACCTTACACACTAAATAAAACCATAATTAATACATTCCTCCCCCTTTAACTCAGCTATAGGTATTATAATTACAAGTATATATTTTTCAAGACAACATAATATTTACACTGGGTAAGGAATTTACAAGTTCAGTCTTTCAGGTGGTTTCCCTAGTAAGCACGGAAGGTCTCAGCTCCACAACTTCAGATTCTTTGTCGGGAACCTCCTCTTCCAGAGTTGCCTGAACATCAGGTACTTCGTGGGCACTTGCAGTTCTGTATCCTCAACTCTTACAGGAACATTAGACACGTCAGTCCTGGGTTGAATATCCTCAACAGGAAACACAGACCTGGTCATGATCACAAGTGAAACCAAATCTTGGTGATTTGTCTCTCTCTTCCTTAAATGGTTCACATGTTTACGGATGATCCAGCCTTCCACCTCCACGTGATAAGATAGAGGTCTAGTCATCGTACTTATTTCACTCGGTAACTACTTTGGTCCTTCCCCGAAGTTCTTCACGATCTCGGTTCTCCCACAGTAAATTTCCTCTCGCGACTATGACAGTCGTGTCTAATTTTCTGGCTACCCTGACTCATTTCCACCTTCCCCTCTGAATTTGGCATTATTAAGCTCAATTTCATCCTGAGATGGCGTTTCAACAATAATTCTGCAAGTGTGACACCTGTTGTTGTGTGAGGGGTAGTCCTGTAATGAACAAGAAAGCGTGCTATCTTGGTTGCCAAGGAATTGCCAGTTAGCTTTTTCATGCCTACCTTGAACATTTGAACCACCCTTTCAGCCAGTCCATTTGAGGAGGGGTGTTATGGTGCAGTTTTTACAAGAGTGATCCCGTTGAGGCTGATAAACCATTGAAACTCAGTACACATAAATGTTGTGCCATTATCGGAAATGACTACTTCTGGTAGTCCATGAATGGCAAAACTCTGATGTAGTTTCTCAATTGTAGTGGCCGATGTCGGTGACTTCACCTCATATACGTCCAACCATTTTGAATGGCCGTCGACAATGAGCAGAAACATTGTTCCCAGGAAAGGTCCAACGTAGTCAATGTTTAACCGCACCCAGGGTCTACCTGGGCACTCCCATGGGTGTAACGGAGCTGTCACTGGCAACTTTTGCAGTTGCTGACATTGCACACAGTGCTTTACTAAACTCTCTATTTCACCATCCATCCCAGGCCATGATAGATAGCTGTGTGCTATGGTCTTCATTTGGGAAATTCCTGGATGGGCACTGTGTAGTTCAATTAAAAGTGGCTCCCTTCCCTTTGGAGGAACTATTACTCATGCTCCCCACAATAAGATGCCATCCTGGCTGGTTATTTCATGTCTTCTGTTGAAGTACGGTTTCATTTCATCGGATACGGGCTCCTGTGACCAACCATGTAGCACTTGATCTCATACTTGAGATAGGACTGGGTCCCGACCTTTCCAGACCCTAATCTATCGAACACATACTGACGAGGAATCTAAGAAAGTTAACAGTAAAACAAGTTCCTGTGGAAGTAAGACATGCTCATCATTTTCTTGTAAAGGGAAACGACTAAGTGCATTGGCGTTTGCAATTTCATTGCCAGGCCTATGTACGAAAGTGTATTCGTGCGCTGCCAGAATTAAAGCCTATCATTGTATTCTTGCTGAGGCTATGTCTGGTGTAGCCTTGTCCTCGTTAAACAATCCTAGCAACGGTTTATGATCTGAATGATTGTAAAATGGTGGCTGTGTACGTGAGACCAATCATCTGTGGCTGGTTCAAAAGGATAATTTCTCCCAAATTATGGCAATTTGAGAGGGGATAACTTCTTCAATTCTAACAGAGCTTGCAGTTTACAATCACTGGGCGAGGTACAGTGTCGGTTTCTTTCTAGCTTGATTTCTCCTGTCCAGTCCTGTTTTATCCTTGTTGCCAATTTGTTGTAGGGTGGTTGAGTTGTACTATTAGTGATAGAGTTGATCTGCAGACACCTACTGGGCGGAAACATTAAGTTTCTTTACAATATGCTCAGCAGCAATTACATGTGTGCTTTCAAATCCAACTCTAACTCCACACTGACTGCTGAGGTCACCGGCGCTACTCTCCTATTGGTTACTACATATCATGTGATCTCTCCTAACAAGTATTATTCTTAAAAGTACATTACACACTAAATAAAATTATAATTGCTACATAGTGATTATGAGCTGTTGTTCCAATCAATTAACATGGTTTGACAAGCAGTCATATTGTACCACGTGTTGGCAAGATGCTATATCAGGATTTATTTAGTGGATTAAAACATAAAAAACTGATAAGGTAGTGCAAACACCTTGAAACAAGGACAGGCACACAGTTTTCTAGGGGAGATTACCTGATCTGCACCTTAGTTTGTTTTTCACTCTATAGGAACATTCCAAATCACAGCTGTATAGTAATGTCAAACATCTTGCCTACTCAAAGAATTAAGATTTCTCATAGAAAACTATGTCTGCATCAAACTTGTTTTTGGTTGACTTAGCAAACCCTCTAATCCCACTTCTGACATTAGAGTTTAGTATTAGCTGTGGCTGAGTGGGTGGCATTTTAGTCTGAGTCAGAAAGTCTTAGCTTTGAATCCCACTGCAGGGCCTTGAGAACAAAATCTATGCTGACACTCCGGTGCAGTACTGGCAGAATTCTGCATTGTTGCCAAGCTGTTCTGGATGAAACAATAAACTGAAGCCTCATCTGCTCTCTAAGGTAGATGTAAATGATTCATGCTACTAGTTCAAAGAAGAACATGGGAGTTCTCTCTACTGCTATGGGCAATATTTACTCCCCAACCAACACCTCTTTTTTCTCATTGCTATTTGTGGGGCCTTGCTGTGTACTAATTAGTTGCTGTGGTTCCTGTATTGCCAACAGTGACTACAGTTCAAAAGCACTTGATTAAGTGTAAAATTCTTTGAGATGTCCTGAAAGTCATGAAAGATGCTATATAATTGCAAGCCTGCCTTTCTCTTTATCTAAACCTCCACCATCATCAGAAGCAGATGGGCTGGCTCCAAAGCGACTGACTGATTTATTTTTTGGTGGTCACTTTTACAGTGTCTTTACCAGATAAAGGTAAAATACAAACCTTGATGTTCTTGCTAACGGTACGCCAATATGTAATGACACAAGGCCATCTCTGTTCTTAAGACTTTTAATTTTGATATGCATTTTTCCTTAAAAGGGGAGAGGCTGACTTCTTTAAGGAAGTTGAAGTAAAGCAGATAGTGACTCTTCAAATTATATTATTTACATAGATTCTCATAAAGTTCTTGACAAAGATCCAAATGAAAGACTTCTAATTAAATTAAAAACCATTGGAATATGAACATATGAACATACTAAATTGGAGCAGAAGAAGGCCATTTGGCCCCTCGACCCTGCCCCATCATTCAATAAGAGTTCAAGTGGAATGTGGCACTGTTTAACAAGCTGTTTATTGAATAGGTATTTAGAAGATTTTTCTGTACAAGTGAAGCCAATCAAGATGTTAAGCGGTCAACAGAATGATGCAACTGAACTAGTCAAGGACCTTTGTCCTGAACTGGAGTGAGTGCTGCTCCTGGGAGCAGGAAGCTTGGTGGATAGGGGAACTTACTTGCGCAAGAGGCCAAAAATCCGCTTCCTGTTGGCAGAATGAAACTAAAGAGTTAAGTTCTTGGAAGTTTGAATGCGGGTCAAGCTTCCCGGCAGCAAGCATTGGGAAAGCCTTTTGCATGCATCTGCATGTCATGCATGCTCATTAAAAGGCAATCCCATCAGAATTAAGTGTACCTTTCAAATTAAGTTCTCTGCAGTTGAGAAATATGTGCTTTCAGATTCACAACTGTATGTAAGTGGCATGCAGCAGGCGAGGTAGTGTACTTGCTGGATATGGAGTGAGTTGCCACTACTTTTTCCTTCCTGGGAAGCATTTTTTCACAAAAGGCCATGATTGAGATGGGGTGGCAGTTGGCAAAAGGCAACAGGGCAGGGCTGTCTGAAGCATGGTGGGAGGCTGTTGGGTATAGTTTGGTAGGTCTGAAGAAATCGTTGTAGTCATACTTTGATTAATTGTAAGTCTTTATTGACTCTTAGAACTATTTACAAATATATAGTAAAAGGTACAAGCTAGGAGATCTCTCCATGCCGCCTGGTGCACACAACTCTGTCCAACACTAGACTGACACTGGGTGCAGGTCATATCTCTCTTACATCACTGTGCGGGTGGTACGGTATTCAATCCCACAATAGCCCTACATGTGCAAAATCCTTAGACTACACTTTCCCCCAAATCTTTATCCAATGCATTTTAAGTGATTATAGTTTACCTTGTGTCTTACATTGTTATTACAATCCTTATTTTACATTGTCATTGCTACATTATCACTGCCCCACCTCCCCCTTTCAGGTCATTGAATTCAAAGGTTCAGGCACTCTGAAGGCCTTATAACCTTTCCAAATCTTGCTCACACTACTTTTGGAGGAGTGATAGACTCTGACCTTGCTGGTTCTTCCTATTAGTCTGGAGGCTTTCCTGGCATCTGGATATGTTTTCATTCTTTTCTTTCATTCTTTCATGTTGAACGATGCTTGGTCGGTCCAGCTGTTGCACTGATCGGTGGTTGCTACTCAAACTCATTTCTTGCCTGGCTGACGAACATTGTGCTTGTCTCCTTGTCAATTTTTTTGCTTCTTCCATCATCATGTGGGTCATCACAATGCATGTGGAAGTTTAAGCTTCAAAACTGGAACCATTGTTCTCACTTCTTTCACAATTTTACCTAGATATTTGAGGACATTTTTATTTTCCAGTTGTTTTTTCAAGCTTATGAATCTTTTCTTTCAGCTCAGCAACTGCTCTGGTGAATTGAGTTGTCTTTGTTTCAGAGTTATCTGCAGAATTCATATAAATTTGACAACTTCACCTGGGCATTCAGTTCTGTTCAGAATCTTTCTTCAATGGTCTCTGCTGCTCCTTGTACACTTTCAATTCACTCATTAGATCATCAACCTGCTTCATACAATTTCTCTTATCTGCTTTCAAAGTCTGGATTTGCTCTGCCATATTGCATATCTTTCACATTGCATATGCATTTTCAAAGGTATATACTCAGCTTGAATTTCTTGTTTCAAATCTTCCAATTCAGCATTTATGTGAACATTTTCCCAACCTTACTTAATTTTCCTTTTGCAGGGTTTATTTATTTTGGACTTCATCAAATAGCCTTCCTTCAGTTACAGTCAGCTGCTTGCTCTGTACTGCCACCTGCTATTGCAGTTCGAGTAATGTGCTGAAGTTTCCAAAGATATATTTTTGGGACTTCCAGAAAGTTTTTGCTCCTCTGGTGCCTTTGTGTGGCTTGCTTGTGTCATGTCTTCTTCCCTTTTGTAGCTTTTACTAGAGGTTTTCTATTTAAGCTCTATGCGCCCTATAATTTGAAGGTTAATTAATTTGTCAAAGGCTTTTAATATTTCATCAAAGCTGTTTGAGGACTCATCAATACTTTGCATTTGGATTGCTTCATCTGCAAATTCACCAAACGAGTACACAAACATATTAACTTGTATTTTTTATGATTCCTGATGTACTCCTGAGTACTAAACATTTTCTCCTCCAAGGCACCCACTTTTGGGTTTGGCTTGGCCCTTGCCTTATTCTAAATCATTCTGGAAGAGTGGAACTTTGATCAATGGTTAAAAGTTTTAAAGTATAGGTTCTGCTTTAAGATTTTTGAGAATTGTTATATGACATCACCACTGAGACAAAAGGATTTCCTGCATCTAATGGTTTTGGTGGGCTCTGTCACAATGGCGATTGTACTCAACTTGAGAAAAAATTAAACGGTGGCTGCTTGAATTGACCAGGTGCAGACTTCTTAATTTCAGCGCTATGCTTTAGGTTCACAAAGATGATGAATCCTAGCCTTGGATAGTCTTTAAAGTTGATTCTTTAGTCGTGGTCCTTCCAAAATCATTTTTTTTCACATTGTGGAGCGAGCATGCTTGCCACATGTTTGGGCATGGCTTTTCCAAAAGAGGTTTTAAATGGCAATTTCTGACCACTAAACTATTTAAAAGTTTCTCAGGGCTTGATTTATCCTGGAATTTAAAAGTTTGAACTCACCTCTGCTTGAACAGCTGACTCTGCATTCTGGGATCTGAAGCTGAACTTCCAAAGGATATTCATTGGAGTCTTCTATGCAGTAAGGAATTTTAAATTCTGTCTTCAGCTTCCAAGCCTTTCTTTGGAGCTTTAACCTGGCACTTTTTCCGCTGCACTTCTGCTTTTGAGCTTCTTTTCAGGTCAGACTGATTTCACAGAATCACAGAATCACAGTGCAGAAGAGGCCCTTCGGCCCATCGAGTCTGCACCGACATGTGAGAAACACCTGACCTACCTACCTAATCCCATTTATCAGCACTTGGCCCATAGCCTTGAATGTTATGATGTGCCAAATGCTAATCCAGGTACTATTTAAAGGATGTGAGGCAACCCACTTCCACCACCCTCTCAGGCAGCGCATTCCAGACTGTCACCACCCTCTGGGTAAAAAAGTTTTTCCTCACATCCCCCCTAAACCTCCTGCCCCTCATGTTGAACTTATGTCCCCTTGTGACTGACCCTTCAACTAAGGGGAACAGCTGCTCCCTATCCACCCTGTCCATGCCCCTCATATTTGCTGAACATTTCCTCAGTCTTCCAGCATTTTCGTTTTTCTCTGCATTTTCTGCGAGGTTTAGGATTTCTCCACAAGCTGTCTCCATGTTTAAGGATATTGGATATAGGTCTGAAGAAGTATTTTCAGTCATATGGAGGTTAACTGTAAGTCTCTATTGACTCTTAGAACTACTTATAAACATATAGTAAAGGTTACAAGCTAGAAGTTGTCACTATGCTGGCTGGTATACAAAGCTTTATCCAATACTAGACTTTGGTGAAGGTGTGGGGATGTATGGAGGAGGGAAACGCTAAGTGTCATGGGTGTGGTGGTCCTGTTGGGTGGGGGAGAGGGTTTCTGGGCAGGGACAGTTGGAGAGAGATGGTGCTAAAAGACGGGGTTGTGCTGTCAATGATGCGGGTTGAATTGACGATACTGGAAAGTGAGCGAACAATCAGAGGGGACTTCTATCTTGTTCACACTGCCTGCCCACACTGTAGAAATCGCTGCATTCCTGGTATAAGCATAGACTCCCCAAAGCCTGTCCACCATCTACAAGGCACAAGTCAGGAGTGTGATGGAATACTTCCCACTTGCCTGGATGAGTACAGCTCCCACAACGCTCAAGAAGCTTGACGTGTCTGCTTTATTAATCTCCGGTCTGGACAAGTGTAACTACTGGAGATCATGCTGAGTTCTAGTTAACCTCGGCTAATTGATATAACACGAACATGGGTGTAAGAAATAACGAAATTTAACATTACAAGATCAAATCAGTCTGGGCGCTGGAAATCGAAATAAGAACAGAAAAACAGAAAAGAACAGGAGAACTTCTCAGCAGGTTCACTCCTGCATTTTCTATGTCTATTTTTGTATTTAACATCATTAAGCTTGAGATCCAATTGGAGACAGTCCAGCACTACATGGGAGCAGGAAAGGTTCAGTGTGGGTTGGGGGATAGTGGGGAATGGGGGACAGGGAATAGGCACAAAGACACGGATGCAGGTAGTACACAAGCTCCTGGAAGTCTGGAGTTGCTTGATCGATACATAGTGCTTGACACCAATGATGCCAGCAAGGGCAGTAACTTATGGGAGGATTATAGTAGTGCCAAGATGCCAAGGGGCAGGTGGTTCCTAGATTGAATCACTGATATTGCCTAGCAAAGGCAAGTGACAGCTATCATTAGAAGGATAGAGTGCCCTTTCTGCAGTTATGATCTGGTGCTGCATTTTACTTTCCCAGTCAAGGCAGGAATCAGGTCAGTAAACATGAAAGTTTTCTTTTGGCTGAAATATCAAATTTCCTCTGCCTTCCCAACCCCAAGTTATTTTCATCTGCCCTTTTCACGGGTCAGGAAGGCCTGGGGTGCAAAATGCACATACACTTCTTCTGAGGCCCAAGTCGTCATTGTGAGGACCATAGGAAAATTGAATTTCCTTTTCCATACTATTTTCTGGTGCTGGTGTGGGTTTTAGAAGCACCCCCACCCCCCCCCCAACACCCAAAGAAATGAATGTCCTTGGAGAGTTTGTGACCACTAGGGGAAGCCTGTGAGGAATCTGCAACAATCTGAAGGATAATTGTAAAATATTTTGACACCTTCAAATGTCACTATTAGAAACTGGAACTGGTCGGTCACATCTGCCCGCTACTGCAGGGTTTGGCGCCATGGAGACATGGAGGGCATCCACTGCCAATGGCCATGAAAGTGAGTGTGCCACTCAATTTCTATGTCAGTGGCTCCTTTCAGGGCTCCACAGGTGACCACTGTGAGATTTCACAAGCCTCCACCCACAAATGCATCCAGGAGGTCACAGAGGCCATCTTCGTGAGTGCACACAACTTTATGCATTCCACCTGGGACCAGGACAGCCAGGATGCAAAAGCAATTGCATTTTGCCCAGATCTCAGGCCTCCCACAGGTGCAGGGTGCCATCGACTGCACCCGTGTGGTGCTCAGATCACCGTCACAACAAGCGGTCAACTATGTCAACTGCAAGGAGTTCCATTCACTGAATATGCAGCTGGTGTGCGACCACCACAGATGCATCCTCCAGGTCTGTGCATGGTTTCCAGAGAGTGTGCATAACTCCTACATTCTCAGTCTCAAAAGTCTTCCAGGGTCCACAGAATCTGCAGGGATGGCTCCTCAGGGACAAGGACTACCATGCAGTGGCCTCAGACTACAGCAGAACGATGATATAACGAGGCTCGTGCTGCAACTCGTAAGGTAATGGAGAAAACCATCAGGATGCTGAGAATAAAGCTCCGATGCCTGGACCTGTTTGGTGGAGAACACAGAGGGTGTCGCCTGCATCGTCGTCGCCTGCTGCACCCTTTACAACCTGGCACTGCATTGGGGAGAGGACCTGTGTGAGGAAAAGATGGAGGAGCTAGAGGTTTCCTCCAATGAGGTCACCGATGGAGATCAGGGTGAGGAGGTACTCGAAGGTGATGATGACAGGGATGAGGCCCTCACAGTTGCCACTCGAGGCAGGTGTGTTCAGAAGGCCCTCATGGCTGTTAGGTTTTTAAAGGATGATGATGACATGCAGTGAGGAGACACCGTAAGATCCTCACCTTGCATCTGTGAATGTTTGACTCCTGTCTAGCAGATAGCAGCGCACATACCCTCTGTGATAATGCTTCTGACATGGAAATGCAGTGGAGTCCCTAACAGTTGCTTGATTGCAGGAGGATAATGAAGAATGCAGTGAGGACACTCCATAGATCCTCACATAGCCTCTGAGAATGTTTGCCCCCTGTCTGGCTGAGGCCAGCTGGCTTGCGCTCTGTGACCAGGGTCATAGCACGGAGGCATAGCCAAGAAATTTTAGAAGCACCTAATGCTTTGTCCGCCTTCAGCACCTGATCCCTTCAGGAGCATAGCATCAGTGGACACAGATGCTGAAGAGATGGGGGCCAACCCCACTTAAAGGTGCTGAAAGCACACTGAGAGAATGAGAGAACTCTGTGACGCCTGCCCAATACATTCTGGCAGCAATGACAAGCACCATCGAGGTGCAGGTATCAGTAATGTCTCCAGGGAATTTGAGGCCGGACCTTCACTGGTCTGAAAGCTGCACTGGGCACAGCGAAGAGGCCCTGGACTGAGACACTTGTCTTTATCTTGTGCAGAAAGGTTTCACATCTGAGTGACATGAACACTGCTCATCAGAACAAGGAGCCATTAGCAGGGACAAACTCTTGGGAGTTTATTGACAATGGTGAATGGGTATGTACAAGTGACTAACACCTATGCCCAGGCTGTGCAACTACCTTTATCTAACTTTCCTAACCCTGCCGCTACGTCTTGGTGCTCTCCAGACATCCACAGTGGAGGTGGAAGCAGTCTTCTGAATATTAGGCCCTGTTGTGATGTCCTTGGTGTCTTCTGAAGGGCCCCGGCCTGCTTTCAGGGACATGCTGTGCGGCAGTTGTACCCTCCTCGGCCTTTGGAGCTGGAGCTGCTGAGGTCACAGGAAGAGGGGATTCGGATGGGCTGGACACTCCCAGAGTCAACTGGATGGATGGCCCCAGGGGGCACATTTGCTGATTCTCCTCCCAATGGGTGCCCAAGGACCCCTGGCTGACTCCTTGAGGAGAAGGGATAGCTGGAGTGAGATCCAGCTGCCTCGCACTCTCTCGCGAACACACTGTTGGAAGCCAAATATGGCATCAGCGAAGGGGTTGAGCCTGCCCAGCAGTGCAGGAGCAACATCCTGGACCAAGGTCTCCATATTGGCTGCCATCCTACCAGTGTTGACCTTGCATTGGTATATTGTCATGTTGGCACTATCACTTCAGCCTAAGGGGCGTCAGACTCCTCCATCGTGCCTTGCAATCTGAGGAGTGCAGAGGACATCCTTTCCTGATGTTCCTGGGCTTGCCTTTGCAGCTGCAGCAACTGTGACATGACCACGTTCAGGGGCTCATCATCTAACTCGGACTCTGCAAATTTCTGGCCTCTAGCAATCTCCCTAGTGCTGGCAACCTGGGAAGTCCCTGCCGCTGCCTGCTGCGGATCAGACAGTGCAATGTGCTCACTAGATTGTGATCCCGAGGTTACTGTAAAGCTGGGTCCCAAAGTATGTGTCTCTGCACTGATGGAGGGTGTGGGTGAGCTCTGTGATGGGATTTCAAGGAGTTCGCCTGCAGATTCCTCTTCAGAGGTTTCTTCTGGACTCGATTGGAGGCACTGGCTTGTAGATTCTGTTGGCTGTTTTCAAGATGTGCAAGGAAAGATAATTAGTGCATGGCAGTGGCCTGTGAAAGAAGACATATCACTCACAGCATGTTTGTTTGATGGATGTTGCACTGCTGAGTCCTCACTCGGTAGAGCAGCACCGACCTCATCGTCAGCACAGGAATGGTCTAGATGCTCGCCGGCCAGCTGGATGGCTCTATTTTCAAAGTCCATGAGGACCTTGGCTTCAGGCCTTCCTCCACCAGCCTGCGACCTCTCTCCCTTGCTGTGTGCCAGCTTGTCCTGCATGAATAGAGACGGAGAGAGTGTATCAGGATGCCTGCCAGGCCAGATGATAAGTATTACCTGGAAAAACTCAGCAGGTCTGGCAGCATCGGCGGAGAAGAAAAGAGTTGACGTTTCGAGTCCTCATGACCCTTCGACAGAACTTGCATTCGAGTCCAAGAAAGAGTTGAAATATAAGCTGGTTTAAGGTGTGTGTGTGGGGGGCGGAGAGATAGAGAGACAAAGAGGTGGAGGGGGGGGTGGGGGTGTGTGGTTGTAGGGACAAACAAGCAGTGATAGAAGCAGATCATCAAAAGATGTCAACGACAATAGTACAATAGAACACATAGGTGTTAAAATTAAAGTTGGTGATATTATCTAAACGAATGTGCTAATTAAGAATGGATGGTAGGGCACTCAAGGTATAGCTCTAGTGGGTTTTTTTTTATATATAATGGAAATAGGTGGGAAAAGGAAAATCTTTATAATTTATTGGAAAAAAAAGGGAAGGGGGAAACAGAAAGGGGGTGGGGATGGGGGAGGGAGCTTACGACCTAAAGTTGTTGAATTCAATATTCAGTCCAGAAGGCTGTAAAGTCCCTAGTCGGAAGATGAGGTGTTGTTCCTCCAGTTTGCGTTGGGCTTCACTGGAACAATGCAGCAAGCCAAGGACAGACATATGGGCAAGAGAGCAGGGTGGAGTGTTGAAATGGCAAGCGACAGGGAGGTTTGGGTCATTCTTGCGGACAGACCGCAGGTGTTCTGCAAAGCGGTCGCCCAGTTTATGTTTGGTCTCTCCAATGTAGAGGAGACCACATTGGGAGCAACGGATGCAGTAGACTAAGTTGGGGGAAATGCAAGTGAAATGCTGCTTCACTTGAAAGGAGTGTTTGGGTCCTTGGACGGTGAGGAGAGAGGAAGTGAAGGGGCAGGTGTTGCATTTTTTGCGTGGGCATGGGGTGGTGCCATAGGAGGGGGTTGAGGAGTAGGGGGTGATGGAGGAGTGGACCAGGGTGTCCCGGAGGGAGCGATCCCTACGGAATGCCGATAAGGGGGGTGAAGGGAAGATGTGTTTGGTGGTGACATCATGCTGGAGTTGGCGGAAATGGCGGAGGATGATCCTTTGAATGCGGAGGCTGGTGGGGTGATAAGTGAGGACAAGGGGGACCCTATCATGTTTCTGGGAGGGAGGAGAAGGCGTGAGGGCGGATGCGCGGGAGATGGGCCGGACACGGTTGAGGGCCCTGTCAACGACCGTGGGTGGAAAACCTCGGTTAAGGAAGAAGGAGGACATGTCAGAGGAACTGTTTTTGAATGTAGCATCATCGGAACAGATGCGACGGAGGCGAAGGAATTGAGAGAATGGGATGGAGTCCTTACAGGAAGCAGGGTGTGAGGAGCTGTAGTCGAGATAGCTGTGGGAGTCGGTGGGTTTGCATGAAGCTGAGCTTTCTCCTGCCCCACAGAACTCATTTCTCGTTATCTTGACTCCCTTCTCTCTCCCCTTGTCCAGTCCCTTCCTACCTACATCCGTGATTCCTCTGACACCTTACGTCACATCAACAATTTCCAGTTCCCTGGCCCCAACCGCTTACTCTTCACCATGGACGTCCAATCCCTCTACACCTCCATCCCCCACCAGGATGGTCTGAGGGCCCTTAGCTTCTTCCTCGAACAGAGGCCCGAACAATCCCCATCCACCACTACTCTCCTCCGTCTGGCTGAACTTGTTCTCACACTGAACAATTTCTCCTTCAACTCCTCTCACTTCCTCCAAATAAAAGGTGTGGCTATGGGTACCCGCATGGGCCCCAGCTATGCCTGTCTCTTTATGGGGTATGTGGAACATTCCTTGTTGCAGTCCTACTCCGGCCCCCTTCCACAACTCTTTCACCGGTACATCGATGATTACTTCGGTGCCGCTTCATGCTCTCGTCAGGACTTGGAAAAATTTATTAATTTTGCTTCCAATCTCCACCCCTCCATCATTTTCACGTGGTCCATGTCTGACACTTCCCTTCCCTTCCTTGACCTCTCTGTCTCAATCTCTGGTGATAGACTGTCCACCAATATCCATTACAAACCCACCGACTCCCACAGCTATCTCGACTACAGCTCCTCACACCCTGCTTCCTGTAAGGACTCCATCCCATTCTCTCAATTCCTTCGCCTCCGTCGCATCTGTTCCGATGATGCTACATTCAAAAACAGTTCCTCTGACATGTCCTCCTTCTTCCTTAACCGAGGTTTTCCACCCACGGTCGTTGACAGGGCCCTCAACCGTGTCCGGCCCATCTCCCGCGCATCCGCCCTCACGCCTTCTCCTCCCTCCCAGAAACATGATAGGGTCCCCCTTGTCCTCACTTATCACCCCACCAGCCTCCGCATTCAAAGGATCATCCTCCGCCATTTCCGCCAACTCCAGCATGATGCCACCACCAAACACATCTTCCCTTCACCCCCCTTATCGGCATTCCGTAGGGATCGCTCCCTCCGGGACACCCTGGTCCACTCCTCCATCACCCCCTACTCCTCAACCCCCTCCTATGGCACCACCCCATGCCCACGCAAAAAATGCAACACCTGCCCCTTCACTTCCTCTCTCCTCACTGTCCAAGGACCCAAACACTCCTTTCAAGTGAAGCAGCATTTCACTTGCATTTCCCCCAACTTAGTCTACTGCATCCGTTGCTCCCAATGTGGTCTCCTCTACATTGGAGAGACCAAACGTAAACTGGGCGACCGCTTTGCAGAACACCTGCGGTCTGTCCGCAAGAATGACCCAAACCTCCCCGTCGCTTGCCATTTCAACACTCCACCCTGCTCTCTTGCCCACATGTCTGTCCTTGGCTTGCTGCATTGTTCCAGTGAAGCCCAACGCAAACTGGAGGAACAACACCTCATCTTCCGACTAGGGACTTTACAGCCTTCTGGACTGAATATTGAATTCAACAACTTTAGGTCGTAAGCTCCCTCCCCCATCCCCACCCCCTTTCTGTTTCCCCCTTCCCTTTTTTTTCCAATAAATTATAAAGATTTTCCTTTTCCCACCTATTTCCATTATATATAAAAAAAAACCCACTAGAGCTATACCTTGAGTGCCCTACCATCCATTCTTAATTAGCACATTCGTTTAGATAATATCACCAACTTTAATTTTAACACCTATGTGTTCTATTGTACTATTGTCGTTGACATCTTTTGATGATCTGCTTCTATCACTGCTTGTTTGTCCCTACAACCACACACCCCCACCCCCCCTCCACCTCTTTGTCTCTCTATCTCTCCGCCCCCCACACACACACCTTAAACCAGCTTATATTTCAACTCTTTCTTGGACTCGAATGCAAGTTCTGTCGAAGGGTCATGAGGACTCGAAACGTCAACTCTTTTCTTCTCCGCCGATGCTGCCAGACCTGCTGAGTTTTTCCAGGTAATTCTGTTTTTGTTTTGGATTTCCAGCATCCGCAGTTTTTTTGTTTTTATCAGATGATAAGTATGCCTGGCATGTGTGAGTGGTGAGTTGTCCCATGTATAGGATGAGGACAATGAAGGTGTATGTGAGAGAGTGAATGGTGATGTCCCTTGAACCAGCAGTGAGTGAGGGCTCTGTGGATGTATGATGGCTTTATGAATGTGTGAGTTGAGAGTGATGAGAAGAGTCACTTACCCTGGTGGAATGGAGGAGATTGTTCATCATCTTATGGCACTGGGTGGCTGTCCTCTTTTGCAGAGTGTTGATGTTGGCCATCACTGCTACCACCTCCCAAGCCAGATTAGTGATGTTGCTGCCCATCTTGCAGCCAGGTCGGGGGTAGAGGACTTTACGGTGAGCCGCCACTGCATCCAAAAGGTCCTCGCGGGATATATCATTGAACCTGGGGGCTACAATTCTTTTGCCTTTCAGGACCATGTCTTCTTTGCAGCAGTCGTTGGTTAGAAGCACTGAGAGGTATGCATGTGGCTGGACTTTAAATATGGTGCCCGGTGTGCTGAAGCAGCGAAGTGATGGCGTGGCGGGCAAATGAGAGCCCGCCTGCCATAGAAACGGTATGTTTCTCAGGAATACATAATTAATGTGACGGGTTTGGGACAACACCTGCTACTGCAGCTGTTGAGTAAAATGGCATTTTACCCACCTGCTACCACACTTATTGCAAATCTGGGACGATTACGCCCTTGGGTTCAGCCATTCCTTTCCAAAATAATTTCAATTACGACCTTCTGTCTGAAAATAAGTCTTAGTTTCTAATCTTCACCTTTCCGCCAATCGTTATCTGTTATGAACAATAATAGATTCTTAGCCGGTTGATGAAGTTAAAACCAAGACACAGCTGTTCTTGACTGAGAAATTTTATCGACTTATCGACGTTGTCCAGTCTTCTAGCTCTCCCCTCACACGTGCAGTGTCACAGCTGTTTCCTATTTGTATGTGCTCAAATAACTTAATTAAAAAATGCCAATTATCTTTGTATCCTAACAACATAATTAACATGCCATTAACAAAGTTCATCCGGGAGGTGACAGACACCTTGTTCAGGACAGCACACCAACTTGTTCAATTCCGCCTGGATCCCAAAAGCCAGGCTGCAATAGCTTTAGCATTTGTAGCAATCACAGGTTTCCCGCAACTGCAGAGTGCATTTGACTGCACATATGTGGACTTGAGAGCTCCTTCGTAACAGCCAGTCACATTCATCAATGGAAAAGGATGCCACTCTTTGAACATGCAGCTCATTTGTGATCATAGAAGGCAAACCTGCATGTTTGTGCTCAGTTCCCAATGTCATGATGCATACAGTCTGACCCACTTCCAGGTGCCACAAGTTTTTGAAGGACCTTGACGATTGCAGGCCTGGCTCCTTGGTGACAAGGGATACCCCCTGAAAACCTCAATGATGACGCCAGTCACCATCCACAGAGGAGAGTTACACTGCTCTACATGCCTCCACCAGGTCCGTGATTAAGCAGACGGCAGGCCCCCTAAAGATGAGAGTTAGATGTTTGGACTGCTCAGGTGGGGCTTTCCAACACTCATTACAGAGAGGGTTCTGGATCATCGTAGCCCCAGTTCAGTTTACTATAAGTTAAGGGTTCTTTAGTGCAGCCTTGGCAAATGGAGTGTAGCTGACTAACTGAATGAATGACTTGGACTTTGGTGAGAGGGGAGTTCGGTGAAGGGGTTGATGTTGTAGGGTGGTTGAGTTGTACTATTAGTGATAGAGCTGATCTGTATTCACTTCTTGGGTGGAAACATTAAGTTTATTTACAACATACTCAGCAGCAACTACGTGTGTGCTTTCAGTTCCAACTCTATCTCTTACTGATTGCTGAGGTAGCCATCACTACTCCCCTATTGATTACTACAGATCATCTGATCTTGCCTAACAAGTATTATTCTTAAAGATACATTACACACTAAATAAAACCATAATTACTAGAGGGGAGAAGGAGTTGTTTGTTTCCTTTTTTTATCTTTATCACCCCATAGAAACTAATTTTTGCTCTACTACAGGGAAAGGGGCTAGCTGTAAGTGGGTAAGTTCTATTCTATTCCTAAGGCTTAAAATTGTACACAATATGGTGGTAAATTTAATAAAATATATAAGAAGCAACATAAATAAGTGATTAATATAATTAATTATTTAAAACTCATTAAGGATGATAGGACAGGTGATGTGTCAAGACTGCAGCATGTGGGAGCTCCTGAATAACATTATGACCCAGGGCAAACATGTCTGCAGCAAATGTTTGTGGCTTGAGGAACTTTGGCTCAGAGTCATTGAGCTGGAAGCAGAGCTGCAGACTTTTTGACACATCAGGGAGAGAGAAAGTTACCTGGATGCTTTATACCAGGAGGCAACCTCACCACTTCAGATAGGATCCTCTGATTTGGTCAGTGGTCAGGGACAGGAGGTATGACTACGAGTGAGGTAGGTAAGGGGACCCAGAGGGCAGCAGTACAGGAGTGTGAGCCTCTGCAATTGTCCCACAGGTTTGAGGCTCTCAGCTTGTTTGGATGAGAATGGGGGCTGCAGAGTGGATGAGCAAACTGACCATGGTACAGGAAGCTATCCAAGTGGGGGATCAAAAAGGAATGTAGTGGTAGTAGAGGACAGTATAGTGAGGGGGATTGACACTGTTATCTGCAGCAAAGAGTGAGAGGACAGACGGCTTGCTGCTTGCCTGGTGCCAGGTTTCAGGACATATGCTCAGGGCTGGAGAGGAACTTGCAGTGGGAAGGGGAGGATCCAGTGGTCAAGGTCCATGCA
The DNA here is from genome assembly GCF_017639515.1 of Carcharodon carcharias. Classification (NCBI taxonomy): domain Eukaryota; kingdom Metazoa; phylum Chordata; class Chondrichthyes; order Lamniformes; family Lamnidae; genus Carcharodon; species Carcharodon carcharias. The sequence continues at coordinate 52,093,122 of NC_054486.1, forward strand.
GGTGCCAATGACATAGGCAGGATGAGGAAGGAGGCTCTGCATAGTCAGTATGCCAGCTAGGCACCAAATTAAGACGCAGAACCTCAAAGGCAATAATTTTTGGATTGTTACCTGAGCCATGTGCAAATTGACATAGGACAAATAAGATTAGAGAAATGAATACATGGCTCAAAGACTGGTCTGGGAGAAGTGAGTTCTGGTTCATGGGGCACTGGCATCAGTATTGGGTAAAGTGGCATCTGTACTGTTGGGGCGGTCTACACCTGAACTGTACTGGGGCTGGTGTCCTCACAAGCCATCTAACTAGGGAAGTAGAGAGGGTTTTAAACTGAATAGTGGGGGCAAGTGATCAAATTTGGGAAGATATGCTAAGCCATAGAGAAAAGGCAGCAGAGACAAGTATTATTATGGGAAACGTTAAGCAGAGCGTGACAGGAAATGATGGAGAGTAGAAAACTAAGAGTAAATCAGCAGATAAGGCTAGATGCTACAAAAACAATAAAAGGACAAAATTAAAGACTCTGCATTTAAATGCACATAGTATTCGAAGCAAAACAGATGAACTGATAGCGCAAATAGAAATAAATAAGCACAACCTGATAGCCATTACAGTGACATGGCTACAGGATGACTTAGATTGGGACCTGAACATTGAAGGGTACGTGACACTTAGGAAGGACAGGAAGTTAGGAAAAGGCAGAGGGAGGGCTCTGTTAATTAATGCTGGTATTAGCACATTAGAGAAGGATGAGCTAAATTCAGGAAACTAGGATATAGCAGCGGTTTGGGTTGAGATGGGGAATAAAAATGGCAAAGAGTTACTTGTGGGAATGGTGTACAGGCCCCCTAATTGTAACTACACAGTAGGACAGAGTATAAAAGAAGAGATAATGGGAGCTTGCCAGAAAGATACAGCAATAATCATGGGGTATTTTAATCTACATGTAGACTGGAAAAAAATCAGATGGGCAAAGTTGCGTAGATGGGGAGTTCATAGGATGTTTTTGGGATAGTTTTTTAGAACAGCACATTCTGGAGCCAACCAATGAGCAGGCTAGACTAGAGGTGGCATTGTGCAACAAGATAGGATTAATTGATAACTTCATAGCGAAGGCACCCTTAGGTAGCTGCGATCATCATATGATTGAATTTTACATTCATTTTGAGGGAGAAACGAGTGCACCCAAGACTAATATTTTAAACTTAAATAAGGGCAATTATGAGGACATGAAAGCAGAGCTAGGTAAAGTGAACTGGCAAATGAGGTTAAGGGATATGTTAATAGAAGTTCAGTGGCAGACATTTAAAGGGAAATTTCAGAATACACAAAATATATGCATTCCAATGAGAAAGAAGCATTCCAAAGGGAGGGACTACCATCCGTGGTTAAATAAAAAAGTTAAAGACAGTATCAAAGTTGAAGAAAAAGTATATAATTATGCAAAGATGGGTAGCAGGTCAGAAGATTGGAAAGAATATAAAGAACAGCAAAGAGTGAAAAGAAGGTTAATAAGGAGGGAAAAATTAGAGTATGAGAGAAAGCTAGCAAGTAGCATAAAGACGGATAGAATTTTCTCCCTGTAAGGTGGACTGGTTGGGAGCAGGTGGGCGCAGAGCCAAACACCACCTGCGATCAGCTGCGTGCCCCCATTTTACGTGGGCGGGCCAATTAAGGCCCGCCCAGTGTGATGCACACCCAGAAGCGCTCAGCGCTACCTGTACGGGTGGGGGGTTAGGGAGAGTTGGGGCCTGCGCTCTTTCGCACATGAGCACAGCAATCTCCCTGAGGCACGGAGTTGCCTCAGGGAGATTCAATTCATTATCAAAAATTGAGAAAAAAAATAAATAAAATTACTCAGACATCTCCCCTCATGTGGCATTGTCACATGAGCTGGGACATGTTTATGAATTTTCTTGAAACATTTTATTGAATTAATAACCCTTCATGAAACCTCATCCTGCCTGTGGATGAGGTTCCGTGACAATTGCGAAGGCCACCTGGGCTCTTCGCCTGCCCACCAACCTTTAGGTTGGACGAGCAGCTCTGACAATTACTTCAGTTAGATTATTAATGGCCTTAACAGGCCTTTGACAGTTTGGCAGGTACACAGCCAACTCCGGTGCACGCCCACTGAACTGAAGGTCTGAGTGATGCATGGTGACATCGGGACTCATGCCCCCACATGCCAAACATAAGTTTCTGGCCTATAGATATTTAAATAAGAAAATTAAGCATTGATCCTATAGTGGGTGCGTCTGTGGAATTGATAATGGAAAGTAGGGAGATGGCTGGTGAATGAAACAGGTATTTTCCTTCGCTTTTCACCATAGAGGACACAAGTAACATCTCAGGAATAACTGTAAATCAGGAAATGGAGGGGAGAGAGGAACTTGGGATAATTACCATCACCAGGAAAGTGGTATTGAGCAAATTGTTGGGGCTGTGGGTTGACAAATCCCCAGGTCTGGATGGACTTCATCCTAAGGTCTTGAAAGAAGTGACTAGTGGGCTAGTTGATGCACTGGTTTTAATTTTCCAAAATGCCCCAGATTCGGGGAAGGCTCCATTTGATTGGAAAATGGCAAATATAACCCCTTCATTCAAAAAAGGGAGGGAGGCAGAAAGCAGGAAACTACAAGTCAGTTAGCCTAATGTCTGTCTTAGGGAAAATGTTAGAAACTATTATTAAAGATGCTATAGCAGGGCACTTAGAAAACTTCAAAGCAATCAGGCAGAGTCAAAATGGTTTTGTGTAAGTGAAATCATGCTTAACCAATTTATTGGAGTTCCCTGAAGGAGTCACATGCGTTGTGGATAAAGGGGAACCGTACTGTACTACTGGATGTACTGTACTTAGATTTCCAGAAGGCATTTGATAAAGTGCCACATCAAAGGTTATTGCAGAAAATAAAATCTCACGGTGTAGGGAAAAACATATTGGCACGGATAGAAGGTTTGCTTGCTAACAGGAAGCAGAGATTTGGCACAAATGGGTCTTTTTCTGGTTGGCAGGATGTGATGAGTGGTGTGCCATGGGGATCAGTGCTGGGCCTCAACTTTTTACAATGTATATAAATGACTTGGATGAAGGGACCAAAGGAATGGTGGCTAAATTTGCTGACAACACAAAGTAAAGTAAAGGAGGCTTCAAAGTGACATAGATAGGTTAAGTGGGCAGGCAAAGATCTGGCATAATGGGCAGAATCTTCTGGCTGGCATGTGGGTGGCGGAGCCCGCACACCAGCGCTTAAAATGTCACGTGCTGATATCACCCGAGCGTCCCAATGTCAGCGCACGGCATCGTGATATTTCGGTCAGTGGGCGCGCCATGCAGTGGGACACGCGCCCGCCATTAATTAAAGGCCTTGTTAAGGCCCTTAACTTGCCAATCGTCGACGATTTTGAGGCGCCCGTGCGAACTTTGGCTCGGCGCATGGGCTCAACGGGCAGGCAGGTAGGTGATTTTTTTACAAACCTCATCCAGTGGTGGGTTGAGGTTTGATAGTGGTTTTAAAAACATTTAATAAATTTTTTGTTTATTTCATTACATGTCCCATCTCGTGTGACATTTTCACATGAAGGGGACAGTTAATGAAGTTTTTATATTTGCCAGCAAATCAGTGTGCATGCATGAAAGAGCGCACTCTGACAGTTGGGGAATTTCCCCACCCGCACAGGAAGCGCATAGCGTTTTTCGTCAGGTAGCCCGCTGGGTGAGCCTTAATTGGCCCGCCCACTGAAAATGGGGGCAGGGTCCATTTCAGTGGCAGTGATTGGCTGCCCGCTAGCTGAGCCGGTGGGGCCCGCCCGCCCATCATGGGCAAAATTCTGTCCAATGTATGAGTATAACGTGGGAAAATGTGAAATTGTTCATTTTGACAGGAAGAATAAGAAAGAAGCTTATTATCTAAATGGTGAAAGATTTCAGAGCTCTGAGATTCAGAGGGATCTGAGTATTCTAGTGCATGAATCACAAAAGGTTAGAATGCAGGTACAGCAGTAATTAGGAAAGCTAATAGAATGTTATCATTTATTGTGATGGGAATTGATTACAAAAGTAGGGAGGTTATGCTTCAGCTGTACAGGACATAAATGAGACCACATCTGGAGTATTGTGTACAGTACTGGTCTCCTGATTTAAATAAAGATGTAAATGCATTAGAAGTAGTTCAGAGGAGGTTTACTAGACTAATACCAGGAATGGGCAGGTTGTTTTATGAGGAAAGGCTAGACAGGTTAGGCTTGTATCCACTGGAATTTAGAAGAGTAAGAGATGACTTAATTAAAACCTTTAAGATCCTGAGAAATCTTGAAAGGGTGGATGTGGAGAGGATGTTTCCACTTATGGGAGAATCTAGAACTAGGGGTCACTGTTTAAAAATAAGGGGTTGCTCATTGAAGACAGAAATGGGGACACTTCTTAGGTGGAAACTTTATGTTTATTTACAAAGGTACTCAGCAACAACTACACGTGTACTTTCACTTCAAACTTCATCTCTACACTACTAACTACAGGGGTAGCCTGTGCTACTCTCCTATTGGGTACTAAAGATCATATGATCTTCCTTGACAAATATTATCCTTAAAGGTATATTACACACTAACTAAAAGCATAATTATCATAACTCCCAGCATCCCTGTATATTTATTCATCCTGTCCCAAAATTTACAAATAACCCAAGAAATTCAGTTGACGTTTCGAGTCCTCATGACCCTTCAACAGTTCTGTTGAAGGGTCATGAGGACTCGAAACGTCAACTCTTTTCTTCTCCGCTGATGCTGCCAGACCTGCTGAGTTTTTCCAGGTAATTCTGTTTTTGTTTTGGATTTCCAGCATCTGCAGTTTTTTGTTTTTATCCAGAAAATCAGCCTGGGTTAGCTGTTAGGTACTTACTAAAGGAAAAATCCTCATTTGCTTCAAATTTTCAGCAATCTATCTGCAAACAACAATGGCTGGAATCTTCTTCCCCCACAGGAGGCAAGGAAGGAGGTGGGTAGTCCTGAGAATTTGGTGGGTTGGCATCGGGGCTGATACCTGATGCCTTCCCGCCTCCGCTGGAAGTAACGTCTGGGCGGGAAGGCCCATGGACAACCTTTGTGCCCCACCTCCACCTGAGCCCCTTAAGTGGTAAATTAACAACCACTTAAGGGCCTCATCCCACATCCACTGCAATCTTCTTAGCTCCAAACAGCCTGCCAACATGCTGCCTGCATACCTGGTGAAACTGTGCGGGCTTCATGTCAGCTTGCGGGCCATGGGTGGGTCCCTCAACCTGCACTACTCTGTGCATGATCAAGGGCATGGGCAATGGGCAGGGGTGGTGGCCACTGACAGCCAATGCCTGCCCTTGCTGCCGACCACACCCCCTCACATGCCAGCCCTCAACCACCTTGCAAGCCTAACCCTGTGAGACTTCCCCCACCCTCCCCAACAGCACTTACCTTTTTCCTTGGTCACTCCACAATCCTCAGACTTGAGGGTGTTATTCCGACAGCAGCCTCCTCCATGGCACTGCTGAGTGCAAGTGCAGCTGGCCTCTGATTGACCAGCAGTGCTTGGTGGGTGAGAAGTCCTCTTCCAGGATCCTCAGCCTGGACAAAGGCCTGCTGCTGCCCAATTAACTGCCTGCTGGGCACAAGACACAGCAGGCCTTCCAACTCAGAGTCAGCGTGGGTGTCCCGCTGCTTTTTCAGCCAGCACATGAGATACCCGCTGAGAACGAAAGGTTCCACCCATTTTCTCAGAACCTAAATAGACTCTGACTTACTTTTCCAGGGATCTTGTGGCTCAGCTGGGTAGCGCTCCTGCCTCTGAGCCAGAAGCTCCATTTCAAGTCCTATCCCATAACTTGTTGGCCATGGAAGGAGCATTCATGATGCTGTCCAACAAGCTGATAAATGCTTTCCTTTCAACTTTTCCCCACTGTTCCCTATAAAGAAAAAGGTATATGTGAAGATACCAAAATATTTGCTCTTCTTTGCCCCTATTTTGCCAGCTATAATGATATCTCTCATATTAAATGCAAAATATATTATAACCTCTCTCTCTGCTTGACATTTTAGAGAAGCATAAATGCATGCAAACAGAAAATATATTACAAGGAGAAACGACCCATTTAGTTGATCCTATTCAAAAATGTACCCAAAAAAATTAGCAAAAAGTTGGAAAAGGTAGCATTTTGCTTGTTAAAGGTGCTGATAAAATCCAGTCATGAAAAATCTTGTGCTGCCTACGTTAAAACAGATGTGAATAAGTAGTGAAGAAAGAACTCCATGTCAGACTTTGCTTTAGGTGGGAAGGCTTTGCACAAACTGCAAAGATACTGGAAAGAGAATTGAGAAATTTTATAGAAAGAAAGAAAAGAAGAAATATTTGCATTTATATCGCACCTTTCACAACTTCAGGCCATCCCAAAATGCTTTACAACAAATAAAGTCTTTTTGAAGTCTGATCACTGTCATATGTTATGACATGGCCGATGGTAAATGCTGAGCTGCCCAAATCCCAGAGGGAAACTTGAAACATCTGCCAAAACAGTTTTTGCAATTTGTATAGTATGACGAGAGGTTCTGAAATCAGAAAATGATATCTCCAATTACTTGTGGTGACTTTATAGTAGAGTAAACCTTTATTAAATGAATAAAGCAAAAAAAAACACAATTACACTTCAACGCAAGAATGGCTTCACACAATAAATAGTACTTTAAAATAGATCCACAAGATCTTAAGTTAACTACACCCAGAGCTGACCATCCCCTTTTCTGTTCAGCAATTATCCTTATTGATTTCAAAATCTATAGAATTCCAGTAAGTTTTACCACACAGTGCCTTTTTTCCCCTTGGGGTGTCCTTTGAGGCTGACAGCACATTGTTCTTTCAGCCTAGCCTTGTTCACACTGTCTTCTGGGATTTCTGACCAGCTATCCTGCTGTCTTCTGGGAGATCTAAACAACTACTCCCACCTAGGCTTCAGTATTTCCGTAAATGCATTCCTTTGATCTCTCTATTGTTTCAACCATTGCCTTCAGAAATGCTTTTTCCCCACAATTGATTAGATGCTACTTTACCCTAGCTCTTAGACTTATAAAAAATAAACTTACCATATCTTTATCTTACTTACACATTTTTACAACATGCATGTATCACCCTTCAAACTAAAGCACCTCAATTCAGAAACACTCCTGTTATTGCTTTATGTAAAACTTTGATTGAAGTTCCTCTTGGTTCATTAACATATCAAAACCACTTCTGACTGTTGGTTTTAGAATCTTGCAGTCACTCTGGCTCTTGGTCTAATTGGGGAGGCAATGGTGTAGTGCTATTGTCACTGGACTAGTAATCCAGAGATCCAGCGTAATGTTCTGAGGACACGAGTTTGAAACCTGCTATGGCAGATGGTGGAATTTGAATTCAATAAAAAAATCTGAAATTAAAAGTCTAATGATAACCATGTTGTCATAAAAACCCATCTGGTTCACTAATGTCATTTAGGGAAGGAAATCTGCTGTCCTTACCTGGTCTGGCCTACATGTGACTCCAGACCCACAGCAATGTGGTTGACTCTTAAATGATCTCTGAACAAGGGCAATTAGAGATGGGCAATAAATGTTGGCCAGAGATGCCCACATTCCATGAATAACAAAAAAAAACATATTTTGAAACCCCCAACAGCTGTCTTCCAGTACATAAGAAAGATGCCAGTGATACTACCCGATGAAAAATATTACAATTTTTTGCTTTCTTGACACATAATGTTATAATGACAGACAGAAAACAATGAATCAGCTCTGAAGCTTATATCCAAAACTGAAACATAGACCAGGATGTTGTCGGGCTGACGGGGGATCTCATCCACCAGTCAGAGAACAGACGGGGAGCCTCTGACAGTTCCAGGTAGGGGACCTGATGGAATCAAGTGCCCTTCAGGCATTTCAGTGACAACTGTTGGGTCTTCCCCATGTTTGAAGTCCCTGGCAGTGGAAGTCCTGCATCTGATAGGCTGGCAGCTCCTCACAGCTGCTAGCACCAGTGAGCAGTGGCAGCTGGTGGCAATGCACCCATCAGAGATTCAGGATCATCATGGAACCCCAGGCCAAAGTTGAGTGAAGGTGGGATGGGGTCATGGGATGGGGTTTGCAGGAGGGTGGGGCAGGGATGGTCAGAGGCAAGGGCATGGTGGTGGCTGCAGTGCCCCTGTGCCCCCTTCCCAATGCTGAGACCCTCGATCAAGCACTGAGTGCCTGACTACAACATGGTTTGATGGGCATCCATCCGAGGGTCCAGGAAAGCTAGCCGCTCGTTTAATTCCTGAGCCACCACTAAATTGGGCCTCCCGCAATTAAGTGGGCCTGGCCACTATGTTTCCTATAATGACCAGCTGCATTAAATCCAGCCCATAATTTTCTTAATTTTGAATGTTGTAACTATTGCATCGTTCATATCTGTCTTTGTGTTTTTGAAATCAATTTTGATGAAGATGGAAATTGCATTAGATTTAACAGTTAGCTGTAAGCAGGGTGAAGTTTGCAATTAGAGGATGGATATATATATGTATAGATGGGATATTTTGCTCTAAGTAGAGGTTAGAAACAGCAGCAGAATTTTTCAAAAAGCCAGTGTGTTGCAATGAGGAAGGCACAGCTAAGCAGTGCTGATTTGAAAGCTGAAGTCAATAAGAAAATAACAATGAAAACATGGATTACCTTTCAAAAGAAATTGCCAACGGCACAATTCAAATATTGTTAAGGAATGACAGGATAATTTCAAAAACATGGTCTGAATTTCTTGGGCAATGAAAGATATGATTGCATAGGAAACAGGTAAAAATGCTTCAGCAAAAGGAAAGGATTCCGAAATAGTGGATAATTAGCTTCAGTACAACAAGTGATAATTTAGGCTAGGGATGGCAAAAGGAGTAGTAAGGTTTTGTTTGTTTACAGTTACAGAACATTAAAGTCTATGGGGGGAGGGGTGATTTTGTCCATGTGCTACACATAATAACATCATAAACCTGTTTGTAAGGAATGAAATTCTGATTTTGTAACACAAAACAGGCTGAGAATGTCTCCCAAAGTCATTAAAGGAGAAAATGAATACTTTACTGATAGAACAGCGAGCAGTGCAATTCTTATATCAATATCAGAATAAATATGTAGCATTAATCTAAAAGACATAAATTAAATTTTCTGACTCACTAGTGGAATAAAAGATAGACTAAAGTAGAAGGCTGGTGGCATTAAAATACATAAATCCTGAGGCCATAGGCTGTAATAGATCAAAGGAAATATTAGGAAGTAAAATTGGAAATGGCAGAGACCTTCAGGTTTTACTGACAACAGGGATTCAGAAGGACAGGGAAGTTAAGATGGTGTTGTCACTGTCAAAGTGAGGGAACAACTTAAAGGAATATTATGAAATATAAGTGACTCTGGATAAGAAGGGTCTTTTCAGCTCTATTCTTCTGAAAGTTAGTCAAAATGGTTACTATGAAATTTGTGAAGCTGACGCCCACCTGCACTGTCCAGATAAATTCTGGCCTCATTAAAGAGTGGAAGAAAACAAAAGAATACAATGGAGGTTGATCTATTCCAAATTGCAGAACACCAATAAAAGTCCCCATTCAAAATTATAAGAGCTGTGCATTTAATTCAATAAATGGATGCTGTTTAAAACGTCATTGATAAAATGACATGCCATCCAGAAAAAAATTGCAGAAAAGTTGAGAGGATCCACTCAAACACAGCACATTTGGTATTTAGTTTTTCATGCAGTGTACTTGTTCCGGAAGTATGCCAACTATTTGCACACTATGTCAAAACTAAGCTAATTAGCATTATCTCTCAGCGACCTAATGCCCACCTAAATGGATGTCAGGTCTCTGCCAATATTGTTCTTGGACCAGTTGCATCAGTATGCAGAAGGATATAACAACAATGTCGATTTTCTTCTTCCTGCTCCAGTGAACATCTCTTTTAAACTGCAGACATGGTGGTTTTTAAAGCCACAGTCCAATCTTAAAACCAAAAAATGAAAATATGTCCTTTACAGCATTGCTGTCTGAATTGACTGTGTGCAAATTTGATGATTCATAAAGTAGTTAAATGTTGAACAACTAAGTCGTTTGCCTTTAATGCTTTGCTATGTTTTTTTTAAGACAGCAATACCCATTTGCTTTACTGATAACAAAACACACCTTGAGTGAAAAGAAAGTTGTTCTACAGATTTTAATCCATATTCTTAAAGTTCTCATAAATAATCTCCACAGAATTTGAAAAGCTATCAAAGCAGATTTCCATTACGCCCAATTGTGGCCGAATGACCCATCTAATACTGAACTCCAGATTGGTGCTATGAGGGGGCATGTTTTTTAACAATTTAAATTTTTTTTATTTTTATTGCTTAAATTCTTCATCTCCCTGAGGCAACTCTGTGCCTCTGGGAGCTTTTCCCGCGCACACCTGTGTGCATTTGCAAAGTTCCCCACTCACATTTAGTATCAAATACAAATTTGAAAGGAATGAGTTCTTTGATTTACCATGTTGGAGAACATTGACTGGTCGGATTCCTCGGAGATAATTTCTCACACGTCTGGAACCATGCATTGGAGTCAGTAGCAGGAGAACAGGGTTTGGAAAGTGGGATGGAATCATGTTCCACCAGAATTCTGTCCCTGGAAAGGAGGTTGGGAAATTCTGTTGAACTGTCAGAGGATCTATTGCTAGCCAATTCCAGGTCAAGAAGACATGACTGGGAAGGTTTACAAGGAAACTCCACCCAGTACACCTGCTGATAGATCCAATGAAACTTGCTCAGAGTGGGTATAACCTGGCCAAAATAAGGCTGGTAAAAAGTTCCAGAACACCAGAGAAAGGATTGCATGATTGCTCCGTTTAGAGCTGGAAACATTTGGGCTGTTCTGTTTGTGTGTGAGAACCTTCCACCACACCTGCAATGTCAGAATGTTTTTAAGCTGTTCTGACACTTTAGACCTTGTTGATGAACTCTTAATATGTTTATATGGCCTGCCCTAACTGTGTTAATGTACTATCCTCACAGTTTGGACAAAATCAACAACATTCACTTTCAGGGGGCCATGGGGTCTGTTCCATCACAGTAGTGACAATGATGCAAGTACATCAAACTTTTAGCTAGCTGTTGTTTATTAGCAATGAGAAAACACAATACGATCGCTGAAAATGCGTATGACATAAACCACAGTATAGAGAACAAGAGCTCCTCAGCCACTCGAAAAAACAAAATAAATCACCAAGTAACAGGGAAGCCAAAACAATATTGTAACAAAACTTAGCCTATTTTGAAAAGGTCAAATACAGGGACAATGGAGAAAATATTTAATTCAGTATTGTAAAGGACATATTTTCATGTTTTGATTTTAAGATTGGACTGTGACTTTAAAAACTACCATGTCTGCAGTTTAAAAGAGATGTTCACTGGAGCAGGAAGAAGAAAATCTACAATGCTGTTATCTCCTGGAACAGTGTGTGCCAGGTTGGACAGAATGGTGCCGGAAAGGAGACCTGGTTTAAAAGGGAACTGCCTGGTTTTGGCATTCTGATTGGCTCCTGACCAATTGGCCAAGTTCTGTGTGAGGATAGTGGAGTAGATCAGCTCCTAGCCTGAAAAGAGGAAAGGTCTGAAACCTCTCTCTCCTGTGTTTTGCAAGACTCCTGTAATCCTGCCATTGTTGCTAGCTGGCTATTCCTCACATTGCTGTATCCTACATCCTTTGAGAAACCTCAGTCAGGAGAAAAAGAGGAAAAATCACCAGTAGAGACATTAAAAGCAAGTTTCAACCAGAGAACCATAGGCTGCAAGTGCTGAGGGACCATCTCGTGTCAGCCACAACAACCTGCAAGGAATTTGGAAGAAAGTAATCAAAGTCAACCCATCTAATACTGAACTCCAGATTGGTGCTATGAGGGGTCATGTTTTTTAACAATTTAAATTTTTTTTATTTTTATTGCTTAAATTCTTCATCTCCCTGAGGCAACTCTGTGCCTCTGGGAGCTTTTCCCGCGCACACCTGTGTGCATTTGCGAAGTTCCCCACTCACCCTCCTCCCCCCACCACATAGACAGCGCTGAGCACTGCCACATGCATTTCACTGGGTGGGCCTTAATTGACCTGCCAGCGTGAAATCACAGTCTGGCCCTGATCACAGGCAGCTTCCTGACCGCTCCCTTCGAGCCCGCCGAACGAGTGCAAAATTCTGGCCCATATTTTGTGTGTCTTGTATGTGTGGGCAACATTTTCCGGTCGGCGAGCGGGTGTGGGTCTCGATCACCAAGGCATAAAATGACGCGGGCTGGTATCGGGCGTGCGTCCCAATGTCACCCCGCATGATTTAGATTTTCAGGCTGGCGGGCGCACCGCTGACCTGTCAACGATCATTTAAGGCCATTAGTGAGGTACTTAAAACACTTAATGGACCTGCCCATCCAACCTTAAGGTTGGTGGGCAGGTGAAGAGCCCAGGCAGCCTTCAGAAAAAACGTGAAACCTCATCCACGGGCGCGATGAGGTTTCATGAGGGTTTTAAAATCTTAACACACTCTCCAAATAAAAGTTATGGACATGTCCCAGCTCATGTGACAGTGTCACATGAGGGGACACGTCAGTAAATTTTTTTCTATTCTTTAATATGTTTTTCACATTTGAGCCAATCTCCCTAAGGCGGCACTTTGCCTCAGGGAGATCTATGCATTCTTTCTTGCACATGCGTGAAAGAGCGCACAGACCTGCTCAGGGAATCCCCCCGACTGCATAGTGAGCGGACAGCGCTTCCGGGTGCACGTCACGCTGGGCGGGCCTTAATTGGCCTGGCCACATAAAATGGCGGCGCACCCCGATTGGGGGCGCTGATTGGGAACCCGCCCACTCATGCCCGCTCCCACACAACCAGGGGGAAATTCTGCCGTGTGTGTGTGTGTGTGCGTGTAAGAAGGGGTAGAGTTTATGTTACAGAGTTAAAAGTTAGCAGTTCATATTTCATTCTTTTGCCACTGGTTATAGACAATTTGTTTAATGAACAGTTATTTACTTGTTAAGTTTACAAAACTGGTGCTCATATTCTTTTAACCTAAATTAGACAGTTAGGTAGAATTGGGGCAATTTGGTGGTCTGATTAAACTTCTCACATTTGTCAGGGTTCGGGGAGCAGTGGGGCTTGATACTACAGTGCACTATCCCCAGTGAGTCGTGGCAGCATGAAGTAAGCAGATTAGAATGACAGTAGACATATCTCCAGCAAATGGTGTCTATTAACAGTTAAATGGCAGTGGAACCAAACAGAACACCAGTTGATTTATGCTGAGAAACCATGGAGTCTCACACTTCAAAGCAAGCACCTGGAATTGTACTCTTGAAAGCAACGATTTTCTCAGTTTTTATTTAGCTGAACATTTTGCAGAACAACTTTCCACAGAAAGTTTAATAGATAATTATCGTGCTCATCCAGCACATCTTAAATATAGGGGAGGTTAAAGATGAGATGTCATTGTACAACACAAATGGTAGAGCCATATAAATTAACCAGCAAGTTTTGGAGATTTGAAACCCACTGTGTATTTCTTAAGCCCCGTGAACTTGCTGGCCAATTTGTGTATTAATAATAGCATGCATTATTAACATACCACTACCCATTTTGTTTTGAATTGATATTTCAAGATTTTATATCAATGTAAAAAACAGATATACATTTTCAATTCAAGTTATATAAAGCATTTACATATGAATATATTACTTATATAATGTAGACAAATACATTCACAGGATATGATGTATTAGCCCCATGGCTTGTAGGCAGACTGCAATCCACAATGCCTCAAAGTCTTGCAGTGAATACAATCTGTATATAGTCTTATATTCAAATAAAGTACCTGCATTATTGGTTCACCAATCCTTGTGCATGATTGGTATGTTTATGTCGAAGAAGTGAAGAATGCAACATGGTGGAAGCATGGTTTTTGAAGATTTGCCTGCAAAATATACAATCCTCAACCCCGTCACACACAATAGAGGAAAAGAGCTGGTGTGAAAGTGAAATGTTATAGGGACATGTTATAAGCTATCAAGACTCACAGTGTGTAAGGACTCTGCAGCCCAGTAGGAACCCTACAACAACGTACCTTCAGTCTGAGATTGCAACTCTCTCCAGCCTGCCGTCATTGGGCTCCGGTAAGATTGTTCAGATCTGGGAGTGCTTAATTAGTAAAAGCCTAACTGCTGCAGAGTTTAAGCAGGAGCAGAAATTAGGCAGCAGACTGCAGATGGTCTCACTTTAAGTAGAACTTCACAGGCAGAAAACTTAATTACTGCAGAAACTAGAAACTGCAGACTGAACTGGGAAAAATAATTTATCCAGGAACAGCTCCTAACATCTAGAAGAAGCCTGCAAAAAAACGTTATTTTTTTATGGGTTTTGCTTTCATTTTTGAAGTCTGCAGCTATTGTCCCACCCAAATTACAGCATAGTGGGTGAAGCTTAGAATTTAACCAAGAAAAATAAGAAAGAGCTGAACAGCCCAACCATTGCAGTCAAACTAAGCAACCTATGGGCAGAATTTAGCCCTTGTCGGGCAAGCTTGGCGCAGAAGGGTGGTAAGGTGACAGCCATCCATGATCGAGGCCGGAAGGCGATTTTACGCTAGCGGGCCAATTAAGGCCCATCCAATGTGAAGCACGAGCAGCAGTGCTCTGTGCTGCCTATGCGGGTAGGGGGGATTGCGAATGGGGCAAGCACAAACTTTGCGCATGTGTGCGAGTGCATGTTTGAGAATCTCCCTGAGGCACAGAGCTGCCTCAAGGAGATGGAAAGATTTTTAAAAATAATAATAAAGATTATAAAAATGTTATAGGGACATAGTATAAGTGAAATCTGGAAATTTTAATTTCACTTTTATTTGATATTGGAAACCTCATCCCGCCCGTGGTTGGGGTTTCAAAAAAAGTGCAAAGGCTGCATGGCCTTTTTGCCTGCCGGCCAACCATAAGCTTAGATGAACATTGAAAAGTTCTTTTTAATTGATTCTTTAATGACCTTAATAGTTCTTTTGATTGTCAGTGGATGCGCTGCCGACTCCAGTACGTGCCTGCCAACTGGAATATCGTGCGACTGTGCGTTGACGTTGGGACGCTCGCGCAATGTCAACGCATGTCATTTTATGCTTGAGTGGGTCGGGCGCACGCATGCCCACTCGCCGAGGTAAAAATTTTGCCCTATGACTAGTTAAGGCAGTGGCCACTTAAAGATATTAGAACTCAGAGCTAAATTAACTAAAATAGCAGGGGAGAAAAAAAAAACAACTTGATTAGCGATGAAAAGTTCCAGATAGCATTAAATATCCTGCAAAAAACTGAAAGGTCACCACAAAATGTCCAATACTCAATTGGACAGCAACCTATTTCCTATCAGCTTGGAAGGAGAGCCATGTTGGATTTGAAACATTGGGCAGCATCTTACCTATGGTGGACGGGCTGGGTGGAAGCAGGTAGGGATGGGCACGGAGCCGATCGCCGTCTGCAATTAAGGCCCACCCCTCATAACACGCGGCTCATAGCGCTCAGAGCTACCTGTGCAGGCAGGAGGAGGAGGGAGCGCAGCAATCTACTTGAGGCATGGAGCTGCCTCAGGGGGATTAAGTTCCTAATAAAACTTTTGAATAAATGTACAGAAAAATTATTTAAACATGTCCTCTCATGTGACAGTGTCACAAGGGCTGGGACATGTTTGTACATTTACAAAATTTATTTAATTAATTTATTAAACCTTCAGGAAACCTCATCCCGCCTGTGGATGAGGTTTCCTGAAAAACACCAAGGCTGTTTGGTCTCCTTGCCTGCCCACCAACCTTAAGGTTGGATTGGCAGTGTTGCTAACAACTTTAATTGCTTTTTCAATGGTCATAATAGGCCATTGAGAGTGCCCGCTGAATGAAATGTCGAAATGTCGTGCAATGATGTCGGGACGCACACCTGACGTCACTGCGTGTCATTTTATGTGCCGGATTGTCGGGCCCACCCCCACATGCCAATGGCAATATTCTGGCTATTAATTCTGTTTCTCTCTCCACAGATGTTGCCAGACCTATTGAGTTTTTCCAGCAGTTTCTGCTTCTGCTTCTGATCTCCATCATCTGCAGAATTTTGCATGTATTTCCTATCTGAGTTTATTTTGTTTCGACAATGCAGTAAGCTTTGTATTCCAGACCTCAATATTTCCGTACTAGATAAACAAGCTATTGTTGTCATTGTTAAATTATTAAATCACTTATTAAAATTGCTGTTGGCAATGAAAGCTTCCACAGACTGAGCATGTCAGGCCTGTTTGATGATCATCTTAAAAATCCAGAAAAATATGGTCAACACTCCAATCAATTACGAGTGAAGCTCAACTTCAGAATACATCATCTGGAATTTATGTCTTTCAGGCAACAACTGACAGAGACCATTGACCATTTCATTTGTAGACGCAGAGACAAGGGGTATGAATGTGACTTCATCGCAACAGAGCTCGCTAACAGAATAATCAAGCTCGTAATAGCATTTATCCAATGAAAAAGTATTCTTGGACCAATGTAAAGGTTACATCATGGAAGCACTACTACAAAGTGGATGCAAATCAGAAAGCAACCTTGCTAATGGTTAGACAGGCAATGCATAATTTGTCCACCATTGGCACAGTAGCCAATACAGGCAATGCAAGTGGCGCGGTCTCATACATGCAACCAGAAAATGCCCAGGTTTGAACACTGTATGCAAGACATGTGGCACCAGGGTACAATGGAAGAGCCAATGCAGAAAGCAAAAGCCAGAACAACTGGTTGGACATCATCAGAAGCCAAAGCCAGGGGTCAGCCAGGTACAGCATTCTAAACAACCAAGAGCACATAACAACAGTGTAAAGACAAGATCTACAAAATGTCTAGCTAAACTACACAGTCAGTTGATGAGGATGACACACAAAGTGAGCAGATATTCAGCACGGTGAACATCAAAGAATGTATTGGCACAGTGGTACCAACCGATGCCTTTGCCACCATCCAGATTATATGCCCACAAATGAAGGGTCAGCATAACCTAAATGCAAAATTGGATACTGGTGTAGGTGCAAACACCCTTCTATTTCATACACTGAAATGTATGTTACCACAGAAATGGCAAGTGATGATTCAACCAACTTCTGCCAAGCTCACTGAGTACGATGACTCAGAGATTCCGTCCATGGGATCCATTACACTTAAGTGTCATTACAACAATTCACCCTAGTCACACCAGATATCTTATATTGTGGACCCCACAGGTCCAGTGATCACAAGCCTACCAGTGAGCAAGAAACAGTCCTTGGTCCCATCCATGGTATCGTCAAGACAATGACAAAGACCAGGGACCACAAGAAGCACCATTGGAAACCCTATGCTTACAGTGGGAGAAGATCACATAACTTTGCAACGCAGATCATTAGCCAACAGATTATATGACACTGTTTAAACATATATATATACCGATTCCAAACTTGCAAATTTTGCACTGTGAAACCAATGCAGAACTACTATTGGCAGATGGCCCACCTTGGTCATCACCCATCAATACTCCCAGGAGTACTCCGAAAACAGGGAAGGTGAAAGATGCCCACAACTGGCATGCGGGTAACAAATTACCTACCTGAACACTGGACAGAAAGTTCAAGTACAACACCCAACTGATGACACCTGTAATCCAGTAAAAATCATCATCCTTTGCCCAGAACCAAGATTGCATCAAGTACAAATGCCAAATGGGATGTCAGTGTGGTGAAACAGAGCCAAATCAGAACAACAACACAACCAGAAATAGCAAGCAATCTTATTGTGACTAGAATGTTGTCTAAAACACAGCACAAAGAAAGCACCTCTAGCCGGCATTCTGAAAACATACAGCAGCCTCTAGCAAAGATCACCATAACTGAAGATGGACAGACCGTCAATATGTTTCAAAGACTTGCAAATTTATTGCTGTGCGTTAAAGCACATTCAGATTCAATGTTATTTTGTTGTCATGTAAATACTTTGATCCTTTAAGGGTAAATCTTTAGTTAGACAAAAGGGGGAGATGTACATGCACCTTGTGTATGATTGGTAAGTTTATGTTGAAGAAAACAAGAATGTAACACAGAAAACCATGATACCTGTGTCACAACCCAACTCTTCAACTGATGCTATAGTCTTTAATCCATTTCTCCACATAATTTTATATTCTTTCTTTTTAACTATTTACGCAAGTCCCTTTTAAACACAGTAGTTGGAGAAGATTTCCCTCCTTTTCATTGCCTGGACGGATTGCCAAGGAAAATAAATAAAGCAGCAAAAATAGCACACCTGGTCCAGAGCTTACCTGACTTTTCATCAGTTTAAATGAGAGAGGGAAGATTTGTGATTCTACAAATTGATACTGTATCTATCTACAATATATAAGTAGATGAGGGAAGATCAGGTGGCTCTCTCAGGTACATGATCCTTCCGGTCCTGTCTTCTTCTGCGCACTTTTACCCAGGCGATTGGTTATGCCTAAGCGCAGAGAAGGAAAATCTGTTGCATAGTCTCTGGGTGGGATCTTCTGCATCTGCCCATCCCTGGGATCTTCTGGTCCCGCCACAAGTCAATGGTCTTCTGGCTGGGGCGCCTCCTTGCCTGCAATGGGACCCACCCTCAACGGGACCAGAAAATCCCGGCATCTGTCTCTAAAGCCAAGTGTGCTAAAGCAATCCGTGTTAAAAAAATGTGCCTATAAAACAATTATAATGTCATCCCCTTCAATTTTCTGGTGACAACATTTGTCTATGCCCTCTTGTTATTTACTTACCATCCAATGGAAGTCAATAAAAGTCCTTGTGTAGAGAGCAGTGAAAACTGGACTGTGTATCAGTGACAAATAAGAACACAAAATTCCATCAGCGATGCCTCTGCCAAATCTTTCAGATTCATGGGACAACCGTCGAACAACCCCTAGGGTCCTTCTTGAAGCCAGCTCCACAAGCACGAAGGCAAAACTCCTGCAAAATCAATTTTGATGGGCTGGACACTGGGTAGAATCTTGCCCTTGGATGGTGGGCGGGCCCCACCGGCTTGGTGACGGGTGGGCAGCCGACCCCCGCCACTGAAACAGGGCCCGCTTTGATTTTGAGTGGGCGGGCCAATTAAGGCCCGCCCAGCGGCATCCCCGACTGCGCTTCCTGTTCCGGGCGGGGGAGGGATTCCCCACCTGTCAAAGTGCGCTCTTTTGCGCATGCGCACGAAAGAGCACCCTGCTCCCTGAGGCAAAGTCCTGTCTCAGGGAGATCAGTGACAGTCCAAAAAACTTTAAAAGTACAAAAATTAAGAAATTGTTAACATGTCCCCCTCATGTGACAATATCACGTGAGATGGGACATGTTAATAAAGACCACATAAACTTTATTAATATTTTAAAATAAGGACATGAAACTTCATCTCGCCAGTGGATGAAGTTTCATCAATAATCTGGAGCCGGCTGGGGCTCCTGGCCTGCCCATTAGCCTTAAGGTTGGACGGCAGGTCTTTAATTACTTTAACTAGCCTGTCAATGGCCTCAGTTGGCCATTGACAAGTCGGCGGGCAGACAGCTGATTTCGCTATCCGCCGCCTTCCTAAAAATTTAAAGGGACCCGGATGACGTCGGGGATTCCTCCCGGCGTCATCCCGTGTCATTTTCCCCTCGGCAAACAGGCCCCGCCCCCAAATCGCCGAGGGGAAATTCCTGGCCACTGAGTCCGGATGGTGAAAAAGCATCTCTTGGCCCACATCATGTTTTCCCAGCTCTCAAATGGCCAGCATTCCAGGGAAGGGTAAAGAAAATGCTTCAAAGGCACTCTGGAGCTCTCCATGAAGCAAGGCAACATTGTCATTAATAACTGGGAGGAGCTTGCTATGAATCCTCAAAATGGCAACAAGTTGTCAATCAAGTTGCATCATGCTTTAAGTCATAATTTCTTATTATAGAGGCACAGTGGCGGCAGAGAGGAAATAAATGGAAACAAATCCTGTACTTAGGATCCCACTACCTTCTACGACATTCTATCCAATGTTCTCAAAAATCTTTGGGTCAAAAATTGACCTGATCAGGCACATAGGGTTAGATTTTAATCCTAGAGGTGGGTAGCAGGAGTCGGGAATTTTCCTGGCTTGGCCAGCCCTCCTCAGGAGAAAGTGTCTGAAAAGGCAGGATTTGCATTCTGGTGGGACATGCTGGATTCGGATCCAGTGCCCCCGGAAACAGCCCGGAGACAGCCACAGGGGCTGCCGGGTATGGAAGTGGGCTGTTTAAAAGGCTCACTTGGTGCTCTGGAAATCTGAAACGATGATTCAATGGAAATAATTTTCCTTAATTTAAAACTTCATTTAGACACCTCCCCCTTAATTTTTTCTGTGACAGTAAGATTAGATTCAGTTATTGAGCCTTCTTGAAAAATAAAAGATTGAACAATTTATTCAATCTTCAGGTTACCCAATATCCTTCCTATCATTGAATGGCCAGAATTATAAACAATACTGCAGCTGTGGCCTAAACAATTTCTTGTACAAATTCATTGTCACTTCCTTGCTATTGTGTACAGTGCACCCATTTGCCTTTCTATGACTTTTTTTGCCTGCAAAGAATCTTGCAGCAGAAGAGTGCATTTGGTCCATCACCTTGAATGATGTTGAGGTCTGCTGTTAAGCTGGTCTGGCTTCAGATTGACTGGATCGTGGATACAGAGGGCTTCAACTGCTTGCCTGCAATTTAATTGTTGGTCACTTGAAAATTTTCCCAGTAAAACATATGTGTATGCACATAAAATCCATACTGTCTTGTCCGTGCATATTTACAAAATATATTTGTGAATGTTAAGTGATCATACATATACCAATTCTTACTCTGCTACTCATACCTTGCAAATGTAATTAAGTCTATTGTAAAAAAGACATTTGGCAAATTACATTTCTGCAGGAAAAGCAATGGGTTTTAATAATAAGCATTGACACTCTAATTGATTAACATATTAACCATATTAGATAAAGCTAAAGACTTATTACTAAAGTTTGATTTTAATTGCAGTAAAATATAATTGATTAAAATGTAGATCTGAGTTCTTGAAAGTGCATCCAGTACATTAAAGCTGCAGTAGACTATTATTGCGTTACAGGAATCAAAACCAAAAGTTGTTTATCATGATTAGGAAATGCACCACGATGACGAAATTTACCTCCACAACATGTTTATTCTTGCCAAAGAGATTTGAAAATTGCTTGTATCAATACATTTTGTTCATTACACACATGTAGGACATCAGGCATAGCAATGAAACAGTTTATGCCTCTTATATTTCAATTGATATTTGCTAATTATTTTTTGTTTGCTAAAGGAGAAGCTTTTATCATTATTATGAGTTAGTTACTAGCTTCTTGCCACATCTGAAACTGTCTCATTTGCTGCCAGTTCCAAGGTCTTGAGCTTTGCATCTTTTACAGTTAGTTCTGACAAGTGTAGAGGGAACAAAATAACAGTAATAATAAGTAATGATTCGGTTGGTCTGCACTGCAAAGACTAATTAATGCATTACTTTGCCCATTGCATTTTAACAAGGTATGCTGTTAGAAGCCTGACTTTCTTTGCCCTCCCTGTGCAGGCTAATCATCAAACAAGCCTGCTCAGCAACAATAAACTGCAAGCTAACAGAACAATCCAAGGAGGCTGCTTGTGATTGAAAGGAGACAGTGCAGATGGTGCCTCAGACTCTTGAGGAAGTACCTGCATGCATCATTGCCATTTTCTCCCTCATTACTTACATTTTTAATGGTTTTTGCTCCTTGAAATTATAATCTTATAAATAAAGGACAGATGTGTGTCAATATGGTTAGAAATGAGAAATGTAGGTAAAGGAAAATGCTTCTGTTTGATGGTCCTTTAAAAGTAGGTTACCATGATAAAAGAAATTCCATTTGAGAGAATTTTTTTTAATTGCCCTTGTCTAATTTAGGTGGCATATTATGCAGAATTTAAGTCCATTGATTCTTACAGGCAAGGCATTAGGTGAAAATGACATTTTAATTCACATTATATATGAATCCTATGTTAATAAAGGTTCCATTAAACAGAACCCCAGCTTGAAGCATCCCCTGCAAGGTCACAATGTCATGTGCAATTTAATTAGCACCACTTCCCTCTTTCACAGAATTGTGTGGAAAATTCTGTCACAAGCGTTCATATTCAGTAACTTAGAAATGTTATAAATGTCATAAATAATGACACATTTCAATCCTTAGGCAAATTTTACAGAACAGGTCTAAATAAATAAAGTAGAAAATTATTGTTTGCTTATTAATGCTTGAATTGCCACAATGATTGAAAGTTGACTTGCAGCCACATTTATTCACTGAAAAAATGTTGTGTAATAAATGACATGACTCCTCAGTAATTAGAAGAACAAAATCTTACCTCATGCATACATTTGAAAGATTTACCAATATCTTTCTGGTTCCAACACTGTATTTTTGATCCAACATTTTCTAAGACTCTTTTTTTACAATAAAGACTAGGCAACTTCTTTCAGTGTGCTTATATTTAGAATATGACACTGTCGATATTTGTTTTACATCGGTATATTTCAACAGTTGAGTTAATTAGTATTTATTATTGCAAGAAATACATTTGCAATGATTGCCAACTGAAATACCACATTGTCCTCACCACGAATTATTATCGTGTATATCTTGCTGTGTTGATCACAAAATCACTGAATCACAGTGCAGAAGAAGCCATTCGGCCCATCGAGTCTGCACTGACATGTGAGAAACACCTGACCTATCTACTTAATCCCATTTTCCAGCACTTGGCCCAAAGCCTTGAATGTTATGACGTACCAAGTGCTCATCCAGGTACTTTTTAAAGGATGTGAGTCAACCTGCCTCCACCATCCTCCCAGACAGTGCATTCAAGACCGTCACCACCCTCTGGGTAAAAAACATTTTCCTCACATCCCCCCTAAACCTCCTGCCCCTCAACTTGAACTTATACCCCCTTGTGACTGACCCTTCAACTAAGGGGAACAGCTGCTCCCTATCCACCGTGTCCGTGCCCCTCATAATCTTGTACTCCTCGATCAGGTCGCCCCTCAGTCTTCTCTGCTCCAACGAAAACAACCCAAGTCTATCCAACCTCTCTTCATAACTTAAATGTTTCATCCCAGGCAACAACCTGGTGAATCTCCTCTGCACCCTCTCCAGTGCAATCACATCCTTCCTATAATGTGGCGACCAGAACTGCACACAGTACTCCAGTTGTGGCCTCACCAAGGTTCTATACAACTCCAACATGACCTCCCTACTTTTGTAATCTATGCCTCGATTGATAAAGGGAAGTGTCCCATATGCCTTTTTCACCACCCCACTAATGTGTCCCTCTGCCTTCAGAGATCTATGGACACACACGCCAAGGTCCCTTTGTTCCTCAGAACATCCCAGTATCATGCCGTTCATTGAATACTTCCTTTTCAAATTACTCCTTCCAAAGGGTATCACCTCACACTTTTCAGGGTTAAATTCCATCTGCCACTTATCTGCCCATTTGACCATCCCGTCTATTTCTCCCTGGGGCCCAAGACACTCAACCTCACTGTTAACCACCCGGCCAATCTTTGTGTCATCCGCAAACTTACTAATCCCATCCCCCACATAGTCATCTATGTCATTTATATAAATGACAAATAATACAGGACCCAGCACAGATCCCTGTGGTGTGCCACTGGACACCGGCTTCCAGTCACTAAAGCATCCTTCTGTCATCACCCTCTGTCTCCTACAACTAAGCCAATTTTGAATCCACCTTATCAAATTACCCTGTATCCCGTGTGCATTTGCCTTCTTTATAAGTCTTCCATGTGTCAAAGGCTTTGCTGAAATCCATATAAACTACATCAACTGCACTACCCTCATCTACACACCTGGTCACCTCCTCAAAAAATTCAATCAAATTTGTTAGGCATGACCTCCCTCTGACAAAGCCATGCTGACTATCCCTGCTCAAACCTTGCCTCTCCAAGTGGAGATAAATACTCTGCTTCAGAAACTGCTTCAATAGTTTACCTACCACTGACGTGAGACTCATTGGCCTGTAGTTCCCTGGCTTATTTCTACAACCCTTCTTAAATAGCAGAACCATATTAGCTGTTCTCCAGTCCTCTGGCACCTCCCCCATGGCCAGAGAGGAATTAAAAATTTGGGTCAGAGCCCCTGTGATCTCCTCCCTTGCCTTCCTCAGCAGTCTGAGACACAAATCATCCAGAACTGGAGATTTGTCCACTTTTAAGCCTTCCAACAGCTCCAATACTTTGTCACTCCCTATATCAATTTGCTCAAGAACCTCACAGACTCTCTCCCATAGTTCGATACCTTCATCCTCATACTCTTGGGTGAAGACGGATGTGAAGTATTCATTCAACACTCTAGCGATGTCCTCTGGCTCCACCCATAGATTGCCCCCTTTGTTCCTTATGGGCCCTACTCTTTCCCTGGTTATCCTCTTCCCATTGATATACTTATAGAATATCTTGGGATTTTCCCCACTTTTACCAGCCAGAGCATTCTCATATCCCCTCTTTGCTCTCCTAATTGCTTTCTTAAGCTCCACCCTGCACTGTCTGTACTTCACTAATGCCTCTGCTGATTTGCTTCCCTTGTACCTGCTAAAAGCCTCTCTTTTTCTTCTCATCGTAA
Source organism: Carcharodon carcharias (assembly GCF_017639515.1). Lineage (NCBI taxonomy): Eukaryota > Metazoa > Chordata > Chondrichthyes > Lamniformes > Lamnidae > Carcharodon > Carcharodon carcharias. The sequence continues at coordinate 52,117,887 of NC_054486.1, forward strand.
CGTGAATATCTCTGGTCATCCATGGTCCTCTGGGTTTGTTACTCCTTCCTATCACCCTAGAGGGAAAATGTTGAGCCTGTACCCTCCCCATTTCCTTTTTGAACACCCCCCACTGTTCCTCTGTAGATTTTCCCACAAGTAACTGTTCCCAGTCTACCTTGGCAAGATCCTGCCTTAATTTATGAAAATCCACTCTCCCCCAATCCAAAACATTTTTTTGTAACTTGTCGATTTCTTTGCCCATAACAAATTTAAACTGCACCATGCTGTGGTCGCTATCGCTAAAATGCTCACCCACCACCACCTCAGCCACCTGTCCAGCTTCATTCCCCAGAATTAGGTCCAACAATGCACAGTCCCTTTTTGGACCCTCTACATATTTACCTAAAAAGTTCTCCTGTACACATTTCAAGAAATTCACTCCATCCAAGCCTTTAACACTGTCTACACCAATTAATGTTGGGAGAGTTGAAATCACCTAATATAATTACCCTATTGTTATTGTTTTTACACACCTCCACAAATTGTGCACATATTTGCTCCTCAATTTCCTGCTGACCATCTGGGGGTCTATAATAAACACCTAATAATATGGTTGCCCCTTTTTTATTCCTAAGCTCTACCCACAAAGCTTCGTTTGATACCCACTCTAAGACATTATCTCTCCTTACTGCAGTAACTGACTCCTTAACTAATAATGCAATGCCTCCTCCTCTTTTACCCCCTCCCCTGTCTCGCCTGAAGATTCTATATCCTGGAATGTTGAACTGCCAATCCTGCCCTCCCTCAACCACATCTCAGTGATGGCTACTATATCACAATTCCACGTGTCAATCCTCACCTTTAACTCATACGTTTTACCTGTAACACTCCTGGCATTAAAGTAGAGGCCATCCAGCCTTGCCTTACTCCCTTGAAGGTTATTGCAGCTGTACTCCCTCTGACTTGATTGTTTTACTGTATTATGATGTGTCCCTATTCTGCTAACATTCTGTGTCCCCTCCCCCTGACGAATTAGTTTAAACTCCCAACAGCTCTAGCAAACCAGCCTGCAAGGATATTAGTCCCGCTCTGGTTCAGATGTAGACCATCCCGTGTACAGGTCCCACCTTCCCCAGAAACAGTCTCAGTGATCCAGGAATCTAAAACCCTCCCTCCTGCACCAACTCTTAAGCCACATACTCATCTGCGCTATTCTCCTATTTCTGAGCTCGCTAGCACGTGGCACTGGGAGTAATCTAGAGATTACAACCCGAGAGGTCTAACTTTTTAGTCTACTGCCTAACTCCCTGAATTCTTGATGCAAGACCTCATCCCTCTTTCTACCTATGTCATTGGTACCAACATGTACCATGACCTCTGCCTTATCACCCTCCCCCTTCAGGATGCCCTGCAGCTGTTCAGTGACATCCCAGATCCTGGCACCAGGGAGGCAACATACCATCCTGGAGTCACATTGACGGCCACAGTACCGCCTATCTGTTCCCCTGGCTATAGAGTCCCCTATTACCAAAGCTCTTCCTCCCTTCCTCCCCTCCTGTATAGACAGACTGCTTGTGGTGCCAGAAGTTTGGCTCTGTCCGCACTCCCTGGAGGAACCAGTGCCCTTATGAGCCTTCAAAACAGAATACTGATTTGTGAGCGGGACCCCAGGGGACTCCTGAACTACCTGCCTGTTTCTCTTGGACTGCCTGGTGGTCACCCATTCCCTTCCTTCCTCAAGTCCCTTCATCTGTTGTGTGACCACCTCTCTAAATGTGCTATCCACGATACTCTCAGACTCGCAGATGCTCTATAGTGTCCCCAGCTGCTGTTCTAGCATTGAAACCCGAGCTTCCAGGAGCTGCAGCTGGACAAATTTCCTGCACACATGCTGGTCCCGGGCACTGGAAATGTCCCCGGCTTTTCACATGGAGCCAGAGGAGCACACCATGGCTTTGAGCGCTCCCGCCATGACTTAGCCCTTTAAATTAAACATTTTAAGTCAATTACTCGAGGGCCCTTCTTTCCTTATCCTCATTACTGTAGAATATACAAACTGCAAGCCACAAAAAGACCTTAAACTATAAGCGATTAAAGTAGTAAATGCCTTACCCACTACTTACCAGTCATTCCTTTCCCTTGTAGCCTCTCCTGCTGCAGCACTCTCAGAAGATTTAACAAGTTGGATAGCAAGAAAAAAATGCAAAGAGCACCCCATCCCCTATGCACCGAATTCCCGCTTTGCACCAAATTCTGAATACCCACTCTGGCTGTGTCTCACTCAGGGTGTTCCCTCTCCCCTATTCATAGATGCTCAACCTAAACTTCAGTCTTGACCCTCTCAGCTCTTCAGCCATCGTGCAACTCTGGTGAAGGGTCCTTAGAATTAGCTGAACAAAGCGAAGAAGCAATTAATTTTCTGTCAAGAAAATCAGAGCCGCAGCATCTCATAGGCCTTTGCTGAAGAGAAGAAGTGGAAATTGAGAAAGTATGGCCACTGAAAAAAGCAGGATCAGGTCTACTGTTGGTGACAATAGAAGATGAAACCACAGGAAAAATAGGCCAGGTTGGAGAAGGACTGGATGGTGGACAACCTTAAACTAGATTAGGTAACCTCTTCAAGTAACAGTGCTGACATCTGATAGTGTCCCTGGCTTTTGAATACGAGCAGGCGTAAATTGCAGACCCAGAAGAAATTCTCTGTGCTTTCTATCCTCGGGATTCAGTATTTCCTTTGGCTCCTCTTTGAAAAGAGATCTTACATTTCATCAGGGTGCTGACTTTTTAAACTGAGGGCAGAATCGTCCCAGATTTGCACTAAGTGCAGTAGTAGGTGGGAAAAAGAATGTTTTACCTGCTGGCCGCAATGGCAGTTTTTCACAGCGTATTGCCCCAGTCCTGCCTCTTTAACCATGCATTCCCGGGAAACATTCATTTTGATGGCAGGCGGGCCTGCCACATCATTATCTCACAGCCCACTCACCCCTGGCGCCATATTTAAAGCGCAGCTGCTAACGCACCTCTCAGTGCTTCCAGCCCAGGATTGCTGCATGGAAGACATACTGCATTGAAAGGCAAAAAAACTGCAGCCCCAACACCGCCCCCCCCCACCCCCCCCCCCCCCCCCCCCAACCCAGGTTTAGTGATGCGTCTCTGGAATGCCTTTTGCAAGCTGTGGAGACCAGCCATGATATCCTCTACCACTGCAGGAGGGGCAGCAACATCACTAACCTGGCTTGGGGGGGTGGTGGCACCGGTGGTCAGTGCCAATGCCCTGCAAAAGAGGACAGCCGCCTAGTGCCAAAAGTCTATGAATGATCTTCTCGTTCTGCCAAGGTAAGTTACTCCTCTCATCACTCTCAACTCACACACTCACAAACCCATCACACATCCAAAGGGATCTCACTCACTGCCAGTTCAAGGGACACCACCATTCACTCTCTCACACTGACCTTCAATGTCCTCATTCTGTCCATGGAACCACCCACACATGCCAGGCACCCTTATCATCTGGCCTGGCAGGCATCCTGCTTACAGTCTAGCTGTGTTCATGTAGGACAAGCTGACATACAAGAAGGAGAGATCTCAAACAGCAGAGGAATGCCCAACACCAAGGTTCTTACAGACTTTGAAAATAGAGTCATCCAGCTGACCGGCGACGATCTGGACCATTCCTGTGCTGAGGGTCCAGCAGTGCAACATCCATCAGACAACTATACCGTGAGTGATGTGTCCTGTTTCACTGCCATGCACTAATTATCTCTCCTTGTTTTCGCAGGCACATGTGGGAAACAGTGAGGGGTTCCATGACCCAGGGCCTCCAAACGAGTCCCGCAACACCTCGGAAGAGGAATCTGCTGAAACCCCAACTGAGGACCGTCACAGCACTCAGCACCATGCTGAGGAGGGAGACAAGGCGCCAGCACTTAAGCAGGCAGAGATCCCCCCTCTTAGGCAGCAGGGCAATCATGGCAATCTCAGGTCACGATAGTCTCCCCCAGTACCCCCGCATAGCTGTTCCCCAGGACGTCCCAGAACACCCTGAAGAACTCCTCAGTCAGCCCGTCCAGTCCTGGGGATTTGCCCCTGGAGAGGCTGTCGAGGGCGCTGGTCAGCTCCCCCAGACTTAAAGGGGAGTCAAGATTTCTGGCGCCCTCCGGGCCGACCTGCGGCAGGTCCTCCCCCAAAACTCTGTAAGCATCCTCGCTGGACGGATCTGGAGAGAACAGGCCAGCGTAATAGTTTCGGGCGATGGCCCTGATGCCCTCCGGATCTGAGACAAGGGATCCGTCATCGGCCAGCAGTGTAAGGAGCTGCTGACGGACCCCGTGCCTTTTTTCCAGCGAGTAGAAGAAGGGGGAGCCGCAGTCCAGGTCCTGGAGGAACCGGATCCGTGACCTCACGAACACTCCCCGGGACCTGACCAGTTGCAGGTCCCGTAGCGCGCCCTTCTTCTCATCGTACACCAGCCGCAGGGCCGGGTCCGTGTCGGGCTGACGGAGACGTGTCTCCAGGTAGAGCACCTCCTTCTCCAACTCCTCAATCCTGAATTTCCACCTCTTTGTTGAACACCTAGCAGACACAGACCTGAGCCTTGCCCACATCCCACCATAGCCTCGAGGAGGGGAAGCCTCCCCAATTTCTTCTCCAGCCAGCCCAGAAACGACGGAATGAGTCCCGGAACTGTTCAACCTCCAGCAGCAGATTGTTAAAGTGCCAGTACGCAGACCCCATCCGAGCTCAGGATGGAGCGAACTCCGCCCACACCAGACAGTGGTCCATGCACGGCACCTGTTGCACAGAAGCCGACGGAACGCAGGACACGTATACCTGGGAAACGTAAAGGCGGTCGAGTCTGGACGCTCCGACTCCAGGTGACACAAAGTGAAAATGTTGGAGTCAGGATAGAGTTTTCACCAGATATCCATCAAGCCGAAGGACCATCAGTGTACTCACACCTAGCATGTGGTGCTGGGTACCATGACGGTCCCAGGCCTCGAGGGTACTGTTTTAATCCCCCACCGAGGATGATGCACTCACCCGCGTCAATGGAGCCCAGATGAGTGGACAGTTCCTCAAAGAGGCTCGCTTGCTGCTGCGCGCCCAGGGGAGCGTACACATTCACAAAGTGAAGGGCTGCACCCCCTACTTTGTTTAGCTTTGTCTCCCTGAAAGGTATGGGTTTCCTGCAGGAAGCACACTGCATACTTCCTGTCCCTGAGGGCCAAGAAGTTCTGGAACCTGTGCTGTGCGTTCCTGCTGCCGTGGATATTAAGGCTGGCTATGCTAGTCTTCATTGTCAGAAATATGTGCTACCATCAGCATGCCCAGTGTAAGGAGGAGAGGACTATTTTAATCCTTCCTCTCCTTCAAGACCCTAGCGAGAAATGTGCGGGCCCTTATTCATTATTCTGATCCAGCCCAGGGACTTTTAGGGCCTCCTGTGTGGGCCAGAACACAAGAGGAAAAGAATACCACCAGTCTAGGACGGACTGGACCCTGTCTCTGTGATCACCATAACTCGCTAAAAAATCCTGGAGCTCCCATAAAGGGATGAGGGGAGAATTGGTTGGGGGCACCAGGAAATCCATCACCTCATCCGACAATGACTCTAAGTCTTCCCCTGTGCTCACCACTGAAACTCCGTCCTCCTCCAGGTTCCAACCCCTCCCCCGTATTGAGTATGGGGGCTGGTTCAGAGCTGCCAGTCACCTCTACCTCCACCTTGATCCCACCTCCAGGATCAAGGGCAGAGGGGTCCTCTCTGGTCTCCTTTAGGGATATGGGCCAAAGGGTGGTGGCAGATCAGAGCCCTGCTACCCCTCAGGCACTGGGTTGCCTGGCAAGTCTGGAAAAAGCTCTGGACCTAGTGCCCGGCACTGAAGGTTGGGAGGGAGCGCAGAGGCCTTCCTTGTCACTGCCACCCAATGACCTAACGGTTGGGGCCATGAAAGGGCTGCTGTGGTCCCCTGGAGAATCACATGGCACTTTGTGGGTACAAGGTGGGTCGGGGTGGGCCACTTCCGTAAGGGCAATGCCTTCACTGACCCCCGAGGGGCCCTGCTCAGGGGACTGCATCAAGGGAACGGGCGGTGTTTGGGTTCCCCACAGAGCGAGGACTTACGGGGTGGAGACACCACCACCTTTTCACTGGGGGAGGGGACACATCCAAACTCAAGAGTTATGAGGCCCTCCCCTCAGAGGGGTGGCATCTTTTCTGGGGCAGGCCATCTGCGAGGCCCCCTCATCTCGTCCAGTCCCTCCGAACGCTCCGCCCTCTGGGATTTGGGCAGGTCCACCCTCTTTAATAGGACCACCAGCTTGGGGTCGTGTGACCCATCACCGCCCCCGGACCCGGGAACCTGTGCAGGAACGAGGCCAGGCCCAGCACATGGCATTAAGACACACACAGGCTTCGGGAGCACATGCAATAAGGACGCCGGGACCTGATGATTTTTGTCCCCCCAAACCAGTGTCTTCAGGGATCTGGAGATCAGGGTGGGTTTGAGGGCTCTGGGGGGTCGCCACCAGGTGGCGGGTCTTCCTCTGCACATTCTTATGACGCGGAGTCCCTCCTCCCGCCTCGCCGGTAGCCAAGATGGCGATGGCTGCTGGTGGCACCTCCCCTTGTGGGGAGGAAGATGGAGAGGTGACGGGGGCAGGAGCGCCGGTGCCAGCCGTGGCTGCCTGGATGGTATTGGCAGCCTTGGGGATGGGGCAGTCCTTCCTCACATGCCTCACCCCCTTACGGGCACGGCACTGCATGCCCAGCCACCAACCAAAAATTGCGGTAGGCGGCCCCCTCAAAGACGACATCAAAATCCCCCTCGGTGCATTTCTCTTGGGCCAGGTGTACAAAAACCTGGTGCCGGCAGGAGTACACGTGCCGGACGCTGGCATCCTTCAGGCCGAGCAGGAGCGGCACCACCCCCGACCTTGCCTCTCTCAGATGACAGAGGTTGGGGGAGGAAATGCCCATCGGGGACGAAAGCCCTTCTGCTGCTGCCTCTGCAAAGGCCTCCCGAGGGTCCACCGCCAGGAACGTCCCTCCCACCGTGAGCCTCTTTTCGAGGGTGAGCTGCACCACCCAGTCAGCCTTTAGAAGGAACAAAGCCTTGCCGTGCATTTTCGAGGCTGTAACCTGAGGGGCCGACAACCCTGGCCAGGAGCCTTTACGCAGGTCTCGATGGCTATTGTGGGGTGGATGTTGTACTTCACCCCAAGCTGACGTTTCAGCAATTTAAATGGGGGCTGCAGGCGATGCAGGGGCCGAAGAAGCCACTGCCCCCACATAGGTGGCATGAGCAGCCCTACCACTGGCAAAGATGTTGTCACCGCCATCTGGGAGTGCTGCACCCACCCCAATACAGGTAAAATATACACAACAAACAGGGCAAAGGGAAGTGGGAGTAGGGGAGAGCAAGGGGTATAGAGGGGGAGACAGAGCGGACAAAGATGGTTGGGTGGGGTCGGGGGGGGTGGTGGGGCAGTGTTGCAATGTTTCGTTGCAAGGGGAAGAGGAGTCTTCACCTGGGCAGCTAGCAGTGCCCAGGCACAGTTCAGGAACGATGGTAAATATCTGTAGATGCAGCTGACTCTGGGCAGTGCTAGCTAACCCAGGTGAGATAAGAGAGGGCAGAGTAGGGTAGAGGTCTTTTTCCCCTCAAAGTTCAGTCTCCCTGCTTGAAAGTTCTATTCCTCCCCCTGCAGACAACCAGACAAAAAAGGCAGTTCTTTTCTCCCTCAGGCATCCACCTCTTGCAGCAAAAGTCCTCCCCCTCCAGCTGGAGTCGGGTCCTCTTCCCTCAGGCTCTCACTAAACTCCCCCTCCCAGGCTCTTCATGTCTTGCTAGGCCACACAAGGTCCTGCCCTGCAATAACAGATAGTGACAGCAGCAGCAGCAGCAGGAGCCTTGGTGGCAGTAGTCTTCTTGCTCCAGTTAAGGATATGAAGGAAATTCCACAGCAGTAGGAACAGCAACTGGAAATCCCACAGCAACAGCAATAGCCACTGGAAATCCTATAGCAGCAGGAACAGCCACAGGAAACCACACAGCAGCAGGAACAGCCACAGGAAACCACACAGCAGCAGGAACAGCCACAGGAAATCCCACAGCAGCAGGAACAGCCACAGGAAACCACACAGCGGCAGGAACAGCCACAGGAAATCCCACAGCAGCAGGAACAGCCACAGGAAATCCCACAGCAGCAGGAACATCCACAGGAAATCCCACAGCAGCAGGAACATCCACAGGAAATCCCACAGCAGCAGGAACATCCACAGGAAATCCCACAGCAGCAGGGACAGCCACATGAAACCACACAGCAGCAGGATCAGCCACAGGAAATCCCAAAGCAGCAGGAACAGCCACAGGAAACCGCACAGCAGCAGGAACGGCCATACAAAACCGCACAGCAGCAGGAACGGCCACACGAAACCGCACAGCAGCAAGAACAGCCACAGGAAGCCCTACAGCAGCAGGGACAGCCACAGGAAAACAGCAGCAAGAACAGCCAGCCCCAAGCACACCCGCAGCAACAGCACACAGCTCAGCAGTAATAAGCTGCAGCTGAGACCAATCAGGAAGCACAGCCTGGGCATGGGTGTTAATCACTTATATACACTGTTCACTATTTTAAATAAACTGCCAAGAATGTCTCCTTGCCTATGGCTCCTTGTTATGATGAGCAGTATTCGTGTCACTCAGATGTGGAGCCTTGGCTCCTGCACAAGATAAAGGCAGCTGTCTGAGTCCAGGGTCTCTTCCCTGTGCAGTGTGTTATTTTCAGACCAAAGTGACGGTCCAGCTTGACAGTCACTGGATACATCAGTGATGCCTGCACCTCAATGGTGCTTATCATTGCTGTCAGAATGTAGTGGGCTGGCTTCACAGAGTTCCGTTATTCTCTCTGTGTGCTCTCAGCAACTTTGAGGTGGGGCTGGCTCCCATCTTTTCAGCATCTGTGACCGGTGACACTGTATTTCTGCAGGGGACAGATGCTGAAGGCTAACAAAGAATCAGGTGCATATAAAGTTTCACAGCTGTGTCTCCATAATATGACCCTGATCACAGAGCGTAAGTGGGCTACCCTCAGCCAGACAGGAGTTAGACATTTACAGAGGGAATGTGAAGATCTATGGAGTATCTTCATTGCATGTCATCATCATCCTCCTGGAATCTAGTGTCTATAAGGGCCTCCACTGCGTTTCCATGACAAGAGCCTTATCACTGAGGGTATGTGTGCTACCCTCAGCGAGATTGGAGTCAAATGTTCACAGATGCAATGTGAGGATCAATGGTGTCTCCTTACTGCATATTGTCCTCATCCTCCATGAATCTAGCAGTTATGAGGGCTTCCCAAGTCTGGCCAAGTGCGATAGTACCATCGCTGGCATCCTTGTGTTCAAGGACCTCCTCGTCCTCATCCACCTCACCGGGTAAGACCTCCAACTCCTCCATCTCCTCCTCAGCCAGCTCCTTTCCCCGTTACAGCACCCAAGTTGTAAAGGGCGCAGCAGACGATGAGGATGCGTGACACCCTCTGTGGACTGGATTGCAGGGCTCCACCAGACTGGTCCAGGCACTGGAACCTCATCTTCAGTTTCCCGATGGTCTGCTTCACCATGTTGTGAATTGCAGCATGAGCCTCGTTATACCTTCTCTCTGCTGCATTATGAGGCCGCACTGGTGTCGTCGGCCATGTCCTCTGTGGGTAGCCCTTGTCCCCAAGGAGACATCCCTGCAGGCTCTGCAGAACCTGGAAGATGTCAGGGATCTGTGACCGACTGAGAAAGTAGGAGTTGTGGACACCTAGTTTGTGGAACTGTGCGCAGATCTGCAGGATGTGTTTGCGGTAGTCGCACAGCAGCTGAACATGCAGTGAGTGGAAGTTCTTGTGGTTGACATAGTTGACCATGTGTTGCAACGGCGATCTGAGCCCCACGTGAGTGCAGCCAATGACACCCTGCACCTGTGAGAAACTTTAAATCTGGGCAAATCCCAGCACTCTTGCATTCTGGCTTTCCTGGTCCTGGGTGAAATGCACAAAGTTGTGTGCCTTCGCGAAGATGGTGTCTGTGACCTCTTGGATGCATTTATGGGCGGAGGCAGGTGATATACCACAGAAGTCTCCTGTAGAGCCCTGAAAGAAGCCACAGGCATATAAATTGAGCATCACGGTCACTTTCACGGCCAGGGCAGTGGATTTTCTCCCCGTCCTCAGCACCAAACCCTGTAGCAGCTGCCAGATGTGACCAACCAGGTCCCTGGACATATGCAGTTTTCCGCCACGCTGGTTCTTGGTCATCTGCAGGAACGAAAGGCGGCATCTATAGCTAGGCGCTGACCAGCAATGGCTCCCTGTGGCTCTTCAGCAGCATGTGCGGGAGCCCCAGACACCCCTTCTTCCTGAGGGCGCTGTTCCTCCCTCTGCCCAGTCAGATACCTCCATCACTCTCTTCCCTTTCGTCTCACTCTCTGTAAGCCATGAGGCATGCAGCTAGGTCCCCAGGCTCCATGCTTCTGGATGTGCTCCCACTGCAGGGTAAAAGAGGGAGATATGCTTGGGTTAGCATGGGCATACAAAGAATCTCAAAACAAAAACAGAATTACCTGGAAAAACTCAGCAGGTCTGGCAGCATCGGCGGAGAAGAAAAGAGTTGACGTTTCGAGTCCTCATGACCCTTCGACAGAACTTGAGTTCGAGTCCAAGAAAGAGTTGAAATATAAGCTGGTTTAAAGTGTGTGTGTGGGGGGCGGAGAGATAGAGAGACAAGAGGTGGAGGGGGGTGGGGTGTGTGGTTGTAGGGACAAACAAGCAGTGATAGAAGCAGATCATCAAAAGATGTCAACGACAATAGTACAATAGAACACATAGGTGTTAAAGTTAAAGTTGGTGATATTATCTAAACGAATGTGCTAATTAAGAATGGATGGTAGGGCACTCAAAGTGTAGCTCTAGTGGGGTTTTTTTTATAATGGAAATAGGTGGGAAAAGGAAAATCTTTATAATTTATTGGAAAAAAAAAGGGAAGGGGGAAACAGAAAGGGGGTGGGGATGGGGGAGGGAGCTCACGACCTAAAGTTGTTGAATTCAATATTCAGTCCGGATGGCTGTAAAGTGCCTAGTCGGAAGATGAGGTGTTGTTCCTCCAGTTTGCGTTGGGCTTCACTGGAACAATGCAGCAAGCCAAGGACAGACATGTGGGCAAGAGAGCAGGGTGGGGTGTTAAAATGGCAAGCGACAGGGAGGTTTGGGTCATTCTTGCGGACAGACCGCAGGTGTTCTGCAAAGCGGTCGCCCAGTTTACGTTTGGTCTCGCCAATGTAGAGGAGATCACATTGGGAGCAACGGATGCAGTAGACTAAGTTGGGGGAAATGCAAGTGAAATGCTGCTTCACTTGAAAGGAGTGTTTGGGTCCTTGGACGGTGAGGAGAGAGGAAGTGAAGGGGCAGGTGTTGCATCTTTTGCGTGGGCATGGGGTGGTGCCATAGGAGGGGGCTGAGGAGTAGGGGGTGATGGAGGAGTGGACCAGGGTGTCCCGGAGGGAGCGATCCCTACGGAATGCCGATAAGGGGGGTGAAGGGAAGATGTGTTTGGTGGTGGCATCATGCTGGAGTTGGCGGAAATGGCGGAGGATGATCCTTTGAATGCGGAGGCTGGTGGGGTGATAAGTGAGGACAAGGGGGACCCTATCATGTTTCTGGGAGGGAGGAGAAGGCGTGAGGGCGGATGCGCGGGAGATGGGCCGGACACGGTTGAGAGCCCTGTCAACGACCGTGGGTGGAAAACTTCGGTTAAGGAAGAAGGAGGACATGTCAGAGGAACTGTTTTTGAATGTAGCATCATCAGAACAGATGCGACGGAGGCGAAGGAACTGAGAGAATGGGATGGAGTCCTTACAGGAAGCAGGGTGTGAGGAGCTGTAGTCGAGATAGCTGTGGGAGTCGGTGGGTTTGTAATGGATATTGGTGGACAGTCTATCACCAGAGATTGAGACAGAGAGGTCAAGGAAGGGAAGGGAAGTGTCAGAGATGGACCACGTGAAAATGATGGAGGGGTGGAGATTGGAAGCAAAATTAATAAATTTTTCCAAGTCCTGACGAGAGCATGAAGTGGCACCGAAGTAATCATCGATGTACCGGAGAAAAAGTTGTGGAAGGGGGCCGGAGTAGGATTGCAACTAAGAATCTCTATTGGTAAAGTCTGAAGGCCGCTTATTGCATCTCAGAGAGTGCTGACAACCATGTCAACGGCCACAGTTTAGTACACGGCATGGTTACCTGAAAGCCCACCCATCTCTGCCCCACTCCACCTGACCAATTGGTGGCAGCTTTGCCCATCGGACTGCATACTGTGCTCTCAGCTCAGGCACAGGCATTCTCCTAACCCGCACTGCAAAGCTGCACTGTTAGCTTGAACCATGGGGGAGACTGGTCCAAACCTGAATGATGACATTGCAAGAGGCTGTGAGCACCTCCACGAGTAACTGCTCTATAGCCAGCTTTTGCAAGGAGATTGTACATTGTACCCAGTCGTCTAATTGTTCTGCAGTCCACTAAAATACTTGTTAGTTTGCAGTGTGTGTCCCAGGGATAAAAAGCTCTGGAGTACTTGGTGGCACTTACCTGCCTCTGCGTTACTTGAGTGGGCAGATAAGCTAGAGGCTCCACTCCAATCATGTCAATGTGGCTGTGCCTGAACTGTCTCAGCTGCAGATGAATGGCCATTTTATACATGGTTTTCCTAATGCATGGCCACTTCCCTCACCTCCCACCTCGAAAGTGCTTATGCACTACCTTCAAGTAGAGTGCTGCCCTTGCTCCCTCTCCCAACCCCCCACGAATCATCTCAACTGCAGATGGTATGCAGATGTAGTACAATGAAGTTCCAGAAATGTGGCCTGCCATTGATGGGTGAAGCAGATGGTTGCAAACGTGTTTCCCAATAGGGTTAAACCAATTTTTGGCCTTCCCGCCATATTGACCACCCATGCCCACCATGATCCCTGACACCAATGGGAACAGACAATTCCGCCCTGAGTCTTTGGATCACTCTTCTCTTTCAGAACTATAGGTTCGTTGTTGTAACCAATTAAAAAAAGTCTCAGTCAGCCAAGCATCTCTGATCATTGCCTGCAAAGCAGCCTAAGCTCAGAAACCCCATCATGCTGCATCATTATTCATTTCAAGGATTTTCATGTTATTGTCTCCAAGCAGAAATTCATCTGGAATGAACTCCACCACTAAGGAAACACCCCCTGGACTTTGACTGTTTGGGCTCTGGAAATCATGGGCAGGATATTACGCTCATCGGGTGGGTGCGTGCTTAACCCGAACGAGCATAAAATGTTGCGCAATGATGTTGGGCAGTGTCCCAACGTAATTGTGCACTCACATGATATTTCGATCAGCAGCGCGTTCACCAACAATTAACAGGCCTATTAAGGCCATTAAAGTTTCAAATGAAATTTTTCATTGCCCGCCCAACCTTACGGTTGGTGGGCAGGCGATAAGACCAGCGGCCTTTGGAATTTATGCAGAACTTTATCCTTGGGTGGGATGAGGTTTCGTTCGGTGATTAAAAAAGTGTTTTCAAACTAGTTTCTAACATGGTCCTGCTCACAGAGTCACACGAGGGGATATGTTGTAAACATTTTTAAATTCTTTATTTTTTATTTCCAAAATTCTTCAGCTCCCTGAGGCAGCTCTGTGGAGCTTTTCCTGAGTGCACCCCGCATGTACACACTTCCGAATTCGCACTCCTCCTCCCCCCACCCCGGCAGCGCTGAGCACTGCAGCACGTGTTTCACTGGCTGGTTATTAACTGAAATCCATGTTGGGGCCTGACGGTGGGTGAGTCAGCTTTGCAACTGCTGCTAGGCCCAACCACCTGATGAGGGCAAAATTCTGCTCCATGTTAACTAACATTTATTTTTGTGGGGTTTTTTTATTGTTGTTGCCCATGGTTGTAAATCTTCCTCTTTTCTATCCCCCCTTACTGTATCCATATGCGTGTGTATGTGAGGTTGCGAACACTACCCCCTCCCCACCTTGCAAGAGGGGTCCAATAGCCAAGCCCCTCCCAATGACACACGCAGGAAAGCTAGAAACAGTAGATTGTTTTGGAAGCTATTGGAGTTCAGCTGGTTTTGAAGACTGCTGCCAGAGAAGCAGTCCAGAAGAGACAGATAGACAGCTCCAAGCTAAAGTTGGTTGAAAGTAAATGCTAGAGAGGGACTGGAGCAAGAGGGACAGATAGCCAGTCCCAAGCTAAAGAAAAGCCCCAAAAATTCAGGGGAGCGAAAGAGGGGAAAACCTCAGGAAGACCATCTAGTCAAATGAAGGACAGGAATATAGAAAGGGTCCTGATAATGAAGTTAAGAGTGAGGGGAAAAGCGAAAAGCTCCAAGCTTCATATTTAAAGAAAAAAAGCTGCAGAAAGCATATTTAAAGCGAGAACGGCTTACAAGAGGCAAGAATGTACAAAGAGACAATTGAAGGTCTATAACTCTTTGCTATGGGCATGCGAAGCAGTGGTACTGTTCACAGCAGAGTCAGTGAGAAGGAATGTGTGGAAGACAGCTTGAATGCATGTGGTGACTCAAGGAAGAGGAACATCAGAAGGAGAGTTTGAAGCCCTGGAGGTGAACCGTTGTGGAAGTTGTCTGAGAGAAAGCGTCGGTTTGGGAGAAGATTCCAAGGTGAGTAGAGACTGGAAACCCTCGTGTGAAAGATGGAGTGCAGTGAGACTGGTTGGTTCACAGATTGTGGTGTGTCTGATCACAGGGTGCCTATTGGTACATGGACTATGTACTTACTGTGGATATTAGAGTATAAGATAGCTTCTGTAATTTGCCTTACCTGTACAAATTTGTATATATCTGTAACGGTATAGTTGTGGGTGAAGTAGTGTTGTAACATAATTCACCTTTTCTTGTTTAATAAACGTTTTATTCTTTTGTTAAATGTCCATTAGCTGACTCCGGTGACTCTGTTCAGTAGCCCCTCTCCACGTATCTAAACTAACAATTAAAAGTTAGGATCCATCAAGCTGGGTTCCACTCTAGGATCAGGCTTGTACAGGGGTAACCTCAGTTAGGGATCATAACAGAATAACCTAACTTTCTGAGTGAATCATAATGTGAGTTTACTGTGAGTTATTAGTAAACTGAATAACACCACCTTAGGGTTTGGGGAAACATGCCATAGCCTGCTTTAAGAATAATACAAAAACACCTCTGCTTATTGACAAAGGGGGAGAGGATAAAGAAGTTTAGTTTCTCTCTCTCCTATGTGTAACAAAAGGAAGAAAAGAATGAAAGCATACCTAAATGCCAGTCCAACCTTGAAACCAACAGCAAGAACCAGTACCAACAGAGCTAACCACTCCTCTAACAGAATGACAGACAAGATATAGAAGGATTATATGGCCTCCAGACTGCCTAAACTTCTAACTTCAAGGAGTTAAAGGGTAGATGGGGAAGTGAGAATGTTATAACAGTGCTAATAATGTAATAACAATAATACTGAAATAGCATTAAAGGTTGTAACAATAAGGTAAATGCATAAAACTTATAACAATGTAAGACTTGAAGTAAATCATTGTAACACCATATCCATGGGATAAAGACTTGGGGGAGGTGTAGTATAAGGCTCTGGCATATACAGGGTTAATGTTGGACTGAGTACAGTACTGCCCATGCAGTGATGTAAGAAGACACATGATCCAGAGCTAGGGTCAGTGGAGTGTTGAGATATATATATATATATATATATATATATATAGTTACAAGTAATTAATAAAGACTTGCTGTTAACATACAGAAGACTAGGAAGACTTCCTTAGCAGGCACGTTCTATAACCATCACCATTATGATAGTACAGGCCTGATTTGCTTTGTAACTTTCTCCCATTTGTTCTGGCATGACCATTGCCTTTTACCGTGACACTTGGTATCAATGTGTGGGAAAAGAAAGAAAGTTGGATTTTTAGCTGGCAGCCCATCAAAAGCTCAGGTGGGGTGAAATCATCCTGCAATGGTGTAGAGTAATAATTGAGCAGGGCCAGCTCAAAATCTTCATTTTTCTAAGCGGGTCTTTCATGGCACATAGCCCTCTCTCAGCCTCCCCATTGGCCTGAGGGTACTTTAGTGAACTTGTGATGTGGACAAATCCATATGAAGTTACAAAGGATTGTTGTCCATTGTCAGAGACCAACATCCAGCATGCCATGAGCTTATGGTGCCACCAATTATAGACCAAGAGGTCATCTATGATGCTAATGTGGCAACGTTGTTCAAAGTACTGACTCAGGATAGGGTTACTAGGGATATGCTGTGGACGTCCATCAAGGCAGTATGTGTGAATCTGTATACACTCTTCATCTCACCTTTCAGCCTCTTGACATTCTTGCAACTTCCGCTCTGCTGCTGGCAAGTATTGAGTGGTTGAGGTCATGAAGGCCTTAACTTCGTCAAATAAATTCTATCTTCTTATCCTTTGACTTGACCTACTTTAGGAATTAGTTCAGATCTATACAGGCTTCCCTGCTCAACAAAGAGCATTCCTGGGTCTGAATGGCACATAGGCCAGGATTTTCTGGCCCCATCATGGTGCGACCCACCATGGTAGATCAGCTGTCCAACCAAAAGTCCATTGAATTTCAGCAAGACTGGGTGATCCCGGCAGCAGGCGGGATAGGAAAATCCTACTCATAGTGTATGAGATGTTTCTATCTTAGTATTTTAATGTTGCATTAAGCTGACCTTTAACATTTAGCTTGATTCCTCCTGGACCGTGGAGTTGGGTTGATGAAGATTACAGAGTAATTTTTGCAACCACTGAAGTCCATCAGATAAAATTGAAACTCCAGCTCCTGTATCCAATTCAAATGCCACATGTCCGTTGACTTCAATGTTAGCACTCCAGTATGAGCCTTTATTTTCTTGTATTTCCCTTAGGAAAGTGACTTCCTGGTTGTCTGGTTCCTGTATTTCTTGTACAGAGCCTCTTTCTGCTTTGCAAACACAAGCTTTTTTGAACGACACGTTGTTTTAAAATGACCAACTTGCCACACCCACGGCTCTATACGGTTCAGGTGGGACATTCTTCGTGTCTGTGGATCATCTCTGTGCTGTAGTGGGGGCATTGGAAAATGGCTGTTGGCGCCATTTTGATGTGTTTCCCTGGTTGTTGCTGTGATGTTCTTTCAATTTCACATTCAATAAAATGAATGGTTTCATTGGACTTTTCCTGTAGAATTTCTCTCTCATATCTTACGAAAGCTTGATTTTGCCTTTGCTCCTCAGCCTGCCTAGCCAGTTATGCAAAAACAGAAAATGCTGGAAAAACTCAGCAGGTTTAACAGTATCTATGGAGAGAAAAAAACAGAGTTAACATTTCAAGTCCTTATGACTCTTCTTCAGAGCTAAAGAGAAGTAAAAATGTAATGAAATTTATACTGTTAAAGGGGGGGGGCGGGTGGTGAGATGGAGCAGGTGAAGCTGGATAGAAGATCCCGATACTTCACTTTAGCTCTGAAGAAGGGTCATAAGGACTTGAAACGTTAGCACTTTTTTTTCTCTCCACAGATGCTGGTAGACCTGCTGAGCTTTTCCAGCACTTTTTGTTTTTGTTTCAGATTTCTAGCATCTGCAATACTTTATTTTTAGCTTATAGCCAGTTATACAGCTTTACTTGGTGTCAAATCTTCCCGAGATTATAGGAAGTCTGAGAAGGTTTTTTCAAAAACATCAACCACTATCTATATATTATCAAACCATCTTTTAATGTTCTGGGACAATTCAGGGAGAGGTAGGGTAGAAGACATTGCTCACCCTGGGTCAAGTTCTCACTTCCTGTGCTGCATTCTGTGCTAGTTGCTGGATTGTCATCATGTTTTGCCTTTCTGGTCTGACTACCAGGTTGGCCTCAAAGTCCTTTACCAATACTCTCTGTCACTGCTGAGCTTCTCTCCAGGCTGTTTCCACTGTTTCTTATTGTTTCTGTGTGGGCAGTACTGCACTCAGTCCCACATTAACCCTGTATATGCCAGACCCTTATACTATACCCTACCCCCACCCCAAGTCTTTATCCCATGGATATGGAATTACATTAGCTTACTTCAAGTCTTACATTACTATAAGTCTTATGCATTTTCCTTATTGTTATTGCTTTTACAGTCAATGCTGCCGCCATCCCTTTTTAAAAATTCCTTCACAGGATGTGGGCTTTGCTGGCTGGGCCAGAATTTATTGCCCATCCCTAGTTGCCCTTGAGGAGATGGTGATGAGCTGCCTTCTTGAACCACTGCAGCCCATGTGGTGTTGGTACACCCATAGTGCTGTTAGGGGAGGGAGTTCCAGGGTTTTGATCCGGCGACAGTGAAGGAAATATATTTCCAAGTCAGGATGATGAGTAACTTGGAGGGGAACTTCCAGGTGGTGGCATTCCCATCCATCTAATGCCTTTGTTTTTATAGATGGTAGTGATTATGGGGTTTGGAAGATGCTGTCTAATGAGCCTTGGTCAATTCCTGCAGTGCATCTTGTAGATTGTACGCATTGCTGGTACTGTGCCTTGGTGGTGGGGGGAGTGAATGTTTTGGGATGTGGTGCCAATCAAGCAAGCTGCTTTATCATAGATGGAGTCAAGCTTCTTGGATGTTGTAGGAGCTGCACTCATCCAGACAAGTGGAAAGTATTCCATCACACTCCTGATTTGTGCCTTGCAGATGGTGGACAGGCTTTGGGGAGTCAGGAGGTGAGTTACTCATTGCAGGATTCCCAGCCTCTGACTTTCTCTTGTAGCCACAGCATTTATATGGCTAGTCCAGTTCAGTTCTGGTCAATGGTAACCCCCAGGATGTTGATAGTGTGGAATTCAGTAATGGGAATGCCATTGAACGTCAAGGGACAATGGTTAGGTTCTCTCTTGTTGGAGATGAACATTGCCTGGTGCTTGTGTGATGTGAATGTTACTCGTCACTTGTCAGCCCAAGCCTGGATATTGTCCCGGTATTACTGCTTCAGTACCTGAGGATTCTTGAATGGTGCTGAACATTGTGCAATCATCAGCGAACATCCCCATTTCTGACCTTATGATGGAAGGAAGGTCATTGATGAAGCAGCTGAGATGTTTGGGTCTAGGACACTACCCTGAGGAATTCCTGCAGTGATGTCCTGGATCTGAGATGACTGGCCTCCAACAACCACAACCATCTTCCTTTGTGCTGCGTATGACTCCAACCAGTGGAGAGTTTTCCCCCTGATTCCAATTGACACCAGTTTTGCTAGGGCTCTTTGATGTCATACTCGGTCAAATGCTGCCTTGATGTCAAGGTCAGTCACTCCTACTTCACCTCATCTTGGGATTTCAGCTCTTTTGTCCATGTTTGAACCAAGGCTGTAATGAGGTCAGAAGCTGAGCACCCCTCGTGGAGCGCAAACTTGGCCTCAATGGGCAGGTTATTGCTAAGCAAATGCCACTTGATAGCAATGCTGATGGCCCCTTCCATTACTTTACTGATGATCGAGAGTAGACTGATGGGGCGGTAATTGGCCAGGTTGGATTTGTCCTTTTTTTTGTGTACAGGACATACCTGGGCAATTTTCCACTTAGCCTGGTAGATGCCAGCGTTTGTAGCTCTACTGGAACAGCTTGGCTAGGGGCACAACATGTTCTGGAGCACAAGTCTTCAGTATTATTGTTGGAATATTGTCAGATCTCATAGCCTTTGCGGTATCCAGTGCCTTCAGTTGTTTCTTGATATCACATGGAGTGAATCGAATTGGCTGGAGGCTGGTATCTGTGATGCTGGGCAGCTCTGGGGAAGGCCGAGATGGATCATCCAGTCAGCACTTCTGGCTGAAGATTGTAGCAAATGCTTCAGCGTCACCTTTTGTTCTGACGTGCTGTGCTCCTCTATCATTGAGGATGAGGATATTTGTAGAGCCTCCTTCTCCAGTGAGTTGTTTAATTCTCCACCACCATTCACAACTGGATGTGGCAGGACTGCAGACCTTAGATCTGATCCTTTGGTTGTGGGATTGTTTAGCTCTGTCTATCACTTGCTGTTTATGCTGTTTGGCATGCATGTTATAGCTTCACCAGGTTGACGCCTCATTTTTTTTCAGGATGCCTGGTGCTGCTCATGACATGTCCTCCTGCACTCTTCATTGAACCAGGGTTGGTAGAGTGGGGGATATGCCGGGCCATGAGGTGAAAGATTGTGTTTGAGTACAGTTCTGCTGTTGCTGATGGCCCACAGAGCCTCAAGGATGACCAGTCTTGAGTTGCTAGATCTGTTTGAAATCTATCCCATGCAAAATGGGTATTCTCAATGTGAAGTGGGACTTCCTCCCCGCAACAACTGTATGGTGGTCACTCCTACAGAAACTGTCATGGACAGACACATCTGCAGCAGGCAGGTTGGTAAGGATGAGGTCAAGTATGTTTTTCCCTCTTGTTGGTTCCCTCACCATCCACTGCAGACCCAGTATAGCAACTATGTCCTTTAGGACTCTGGTCCTTTAGGATTTGCGTACCTTTAGGGCTCGGCCAGCTTGGTCAGTGGTGGTGCTACCGAGCCACTCTTGGTGACGGACATTGAAGTCCCCCACCCAGAGTATGTTCTGTGCCCTTGCCACCCTCCATGCTTCCTCCAAGTATTGTTCAACATGGAGGAGCACTGTTTTATCAGCTGAGAGATGGAGGTACGTGATAATCAGCAGGATGCTTCCTTGCTCATGTTTGGCTTGATTCCATGAGGCTTCATGGGGTCCAGAGTCAATGTTGAGGACTCCCAGGGCAACTCCCTCCCAACTGTATACCATTATGCCGCCACCTCTGCTGGGCCTGTCCTGCCAGTAGACAGGCCGTACCCAGAGATGGTGATGTGGTGTCTGGGAGACTATCTGTAAGGTATGATTCTGTGAGGATAACTATGACAGGCTGTTGCTTGACTAGCCTGTGAGATGGATCTCCCAATTTTGGCACTAGCTCCCAGATGTTAGTAAGGAGAAATTTGCAGGGTCAATGGGGCTGATTTTGTCGTTGTCGTTTCTGCTGCCTAGGTTGATGCCAGGTCCATCTGGTTTCATTCATTTTTTGAGGATTTGAAGCAGTTTGATACAAAGTGCCATGTTAGGCCATTTCGGAGGGCATTTAAGAGTCAAGCACATTACTTTGAGTCTGGGGTCACATGTAGGCCAGACCAGGTAAGGTCAGCAGATTTCCTTCCCTAAAGGCATTAGTGAGCCAGATGGATTTTTATGACTTTCGACACTGGTTTCATGGTCATCATTAGACTTTTAATTCCAGATTTTTATTGATTTGAACCTGGGTCCCCAGAGCATTATCCTGTGTCTCCGAATTGCTAGTCCAGCGACAATACCATTACACTCTCCAGTTTTGTTGGTTTGTCTCAGGAGACATTGGGTATCTTAATCTAGTAAGGGATCCGGCTGAAGACAGAGATCTTTCCTTATAAGTACATTTATTTGCATACCTAACTATATACAAGATTACAGAAGATCAGGACACTGCTTCTCCCTTGGGTTCTTCTCATTCATCTCTTTTGAGTGACATCATTATGACATAGCTCCTTATACATATGCTTAGTAGCTATTATTAGCATAGTGTTAGCATTAACCTTTTACTCAACAGAGATGACCAAGAGCCGGTGCTACAGGAGACTGACACTCTTCAGGCAGATGGCCACAGCCACCTGTGCCCTCATTGATGAAGACCTTGTACTTTGCAGCCCTGGTTTCTATAGCCTGCCAGTAATGATCAAAGTCACTGTGGGCTTGAGCCGTTTCATTCTGGCTCCTTCCAAGGATCAGCTGTGGCCTTTAGTTGCATCTCAAAAATGGCTGCACACCACTGCATCTCATTGCCAGTGTTGGACAGCACATTTATTTAATGACAGACTCGGCTTCACAACTACAGTGGACATTGAATTTTGTCTCTATCACTCAATTCCTGTGACTGTCCAGTAAGATCCATCAGCAGGTAGGGCTTTCGCTCCTTCAATGTCCAACTGGCCTGTGATCACAAGAGTTTCTTCCATGCGTTTTTTTGTCAACTGCCATGACTCCTTCGTCCTCTGCTAGTCCAGGCTGCCTCAGATATCCACTCCAACCCCTGAAGTGTGTGGATGGACCCTAGGGGACAAGGCATATCCCTTGAAGAGATGGTTACTGACCCCTCTACAAGAGCCCCAGACAGAGGCAAACAAGCATTATAACCAATGGCACCTCATCAGCAGATTAACCACCAAACAGGTCACCAGGCTTCTGAAGGCATGATTCTGGACTGGTCATGTGCAGCCCTGCAAGGGTTGTGGTCTGCCCTGCAAGTCATTGTGGTGATCTGCTTCACCCTCCATAACATCCATACCTCCAGAGAGGTAGGAGTTTGAGGATGGTGAAGCCCTTGAAGGAGATGGCTCATCAGAGAAGGGGCAGGAGTTAAGAGAAGAGGAGCTTTTTGAGATGGAGGGGATGATGCAGAACAGAGAGATGTGCCTGCAGCATAATGAGATGGCTTCCTCCTGTCACCTTCTGCGAAGTGCACCTCATCCTCTCCCTCATACCCCCCAGTATTAGACCCAGGACAGTTTTGATGAAGTGAGAGTCTGCCCTGCCTTGGGTGCCAGGCATCTAGTTCCCCTGTGCCATCTCGCTTCCCCCTAGTTCAGTGGAATATGTTTGTAACAAACCATAGATCTCTCCCTCAGGACAGCCAGCAGCCTCAGTGATGGCTTCTGTAGGGTGTTAAAATGAGCCCCACGCTTCACCTCGTCTCCTCCATTCCCACCTTCATTGATTCTAAATAGGTAGGGAACCAATCTCCATATTAATTCAGGGCTCACTCCTGTGAAAATCTGAAATTTAATCAGTTTCACACCACAGGTGAGTTTCTGATCCAAAAATAGACCTTCCTCCTTTTTCCCTGCTCTGTGGCAAAAATTCAGCCCGAGTTCCCTTCCATAAATCTGTGTAGATTCTATTTAATCATATTATGATTTTTTAAGTGTCCTGTTACCAAATCCCTAACAATTGATTCTAGCATTTTGCCTACTTTTGAACTTAGGCTAACTGACCCATAGTCCCTCAGTTTCTCTGGTCTTCCATTCTTATATAGTGGGTTATGTTTGTTTCCTACCAATCCTATTTAAAGACCTTATCTTATTATGTAAGCCTGTTAGAAATTCTTAACTGCAAGGCTGAGTTAAAAAATAGTAGGTTGTCATATTCCTAATTGAAAGTCTGTTTATATAAATGAAAATTATGTGTTAAAGTGACTCCCAAACCAGTTTCTGAGGAAATTATAACAGCAAACTTTACATTATGTGTTGCTACGATGATGTGATGTGTGCATGAGCGATATCAACCTGTAATTTCACCGGCTGATCAAACATATATTGAACTGCTTAAAAGGACTTTTTAAAAGCAAGAAAAGACACTGACTTATGATGGCTGCCACAAGTTACAGGACATCTGGTATTGCAAGTTGACCAGTTTCTGGAAAGTTCCAATATGAATTACAATTCAGACATGCCACAAAATCCTTCTTTGAAATTTTATTTTTGCTGATGTCAAGAACTCCTTCAAAAGGATTTACTGAAAACTTCACTCACATTTGCATTTCTATAAGGCTACCTCTCAAGTGGAGGCAGAAATTCTACTAAGACAATAGTTATATTGTGTTCTCCTTATACCATCAAGATGGGCAATGGATATTTATTAGTGAATGGCTGGGACATTACAAAATCTAATCACCTCGGCCATGTAACAAAAGCCACAGTCAGTTTAGATATCAGCAAAACAAACAATTTCTGAAATCATTATAGGGAGAGAGCTCATGTGACTGAAGTAACTATTTTCTGAATATCTTAATATAGCATTCAAACTACTGAAGCAGTAGTCTGGAAAAGCTGCCAGTGAAGCAGTAACAAGCTCCCTTCTCACCTCTCTAAAGTTAAGACCCTATTTCTTACAGTTTAAAAATCCAGTGCAGAGATATTGAATTTCCATTGAAAGGAATATCAGGTGTAAAAATCATCAAAGTCTGAAGTTTACTTCTAGTAGTAAAGCAGCAACTGCAGCTTTACATAGGCTTCCACTCCTGGAACTTCAAGATGACCATGGAGAAAAGCCTGCCACAATCACAGATACCAGCAAAGGACTTATAAACAGTGAACTCTAAATTTTCTTACCTTTCAACATTGAACTTTAATTTGGCTGTAGTATAACATCTAAATTTTGTATGTGTGTGTCTGTAAATGGGGTGCAAATGTCAAGACACCGGTTTACTTTTCTAAATATTTTTATATCTTTTTCTGGGGCGGTTTTTAACTCAATAAAAGCTAACCCTTTTTTTGCTTCAAACTCAAAAAGCCTGCCCGACTAGTTTCTTTACAATTATCATGTAAATGGTTAAGCACAGACAATGAGAAAATACCTTCATCCTCGCTAAATTCACAACAAAACCCTGTTATGGTCAGTTTTGGAGTGGTCAGACAGGGGAATCATTTTTATCCCTCCTCATGTGGCTGTAGAAATATAATGAAATCAGGTGATGCTGCAAGGAGCTTCTTAAAGTCTCATATATTTTGCCTGATTTAACGGGACAGCTACCAGTCCAAAACAAGTCAGAACTGTTTTACATGCAGAGATGTTTCAGAGCCAGAGAATGCAATTACGCATACCAATGTAACCTAGCTAGAAGTGATTTAGACATTATTTAATGCACTCCTCCTATGCCATCAGTGCTACCTTTGTCTATAAATTGTAAGCCTTATTGGAACCATAATGTAAAACAACCTCCTTGATCGATAACCTCCTTGTTCGATAATCTAGTAAGATTTTTTCTCACATTAAATAAGTAGAGTTTTCAGACTGTTTGGATCTTTGTTGAGCATTTGGGTGGCTTTGTAAACCAATCCTAGAGAAACTTATTGTACCACAAAGCTGTCATCTGGAATACAATCCAGTTGATGGTATAGTCACACCAGGCAGGCATTCTGCCATCTGTCTATATTTCTCTTCTTTGGCAATCATAGTTTGTTGAAATCTTTCTAATACCAGCCTTCATACAGATCACCACATGTTGCTGCCTTTGACATTTTCTACACCATTTTTTCAAGTAGGATTTTAGACAGTCTTTTTATATTTTTCTTTCTGGTCACTAACATTTCTTTGCCATTTATTAACCATTTTGCTAGCTTGTTTGTGCTGTTTGGCATTTTGGCCAGTTTATCTAATAGCTCCATTATTTTTTATCTTAACTGCTGCAAAATTCCTCTTTACCTCATGAACTGCTCTTTGTTAGCTTCTACAGTTAAAACAGAGGGAAGGTATTTATTCAATATTCCTGCCAGTTTAACATGATCTCATTTGAGTTTATCTTGTTCAGCCTTTAGTAGCTCTATCCCTATCTTTTCCTTTTGTTACTCATATACCTATAAGATACTTTATTATTTCTTTTTATATTCTTTGATATTTTCATTTCATATTTTCTCTTTGCCTTCCTAATTATCCTTTAGCATTGCTCTCCTTTAATATTTATGTACTTTATGAATAACTATTTAATTTAATTTTATTCATAGTTCATTAGTTCATAAGGGTTTACTCTTATCTTCAATGCAGTATATTTCTCTTAAACTTTATCAATCTCTCCTTCAAGTATTGTCCACTATTCTATCTTTTTGTCTATCAATATTTTTCTCCCGACCTCCATCCTCATTCCTTCAGGGTTGGCTTTTTCCAGTTTATTGCTTTAATCTTTGTACTATCTATTTCTCTCTCAAATACAACCTGAAACCTAATTATTATCACGAATCTAATTTAAATTGCCTGTCGACATGAACTCTGTTTAATACCTTCATTATTTCAAATAACTGTATTGTAAACCTGAAGCCCATACACCTTTAAAGTAAGTAGACAAAATAGGCACAGCTCTTTAAGTATACTTATGTAACTAAGGTACTTAAAGCTGGGTATAATTCTTGTGGTGTCCCATGAACCTGTTCCAAAATCTTTTATAACAAACTGTGAAGGAATCATAACAGTATTGTAGGTGAGGCTTAAACAGGTTTTATGCAAGATAGTTATTTTTGTTTCATATTGATTCACCCCAGCAATGTAATCAAATATATTTTTCTATATTCTGGAATATTCAGTATTAATTCTGATATTTACTTCCATTATCACTTTACAGCACTGGTTATGAACCTTAAAAGAGTTATGTACTACAACATCAAGTTCTCTTTCTTAACAGTGTTCAAATTCTCTAAACTGTCGGATGTAATTTGGGCCTGTCCATGGGCGTAACACAATGAGCTGGAATTAATGCAGCCGTCAAGGAAAAATGGTGGCTGTGTCCATTTAAGCACAGGAGATGTCCCACATCAGTGCCCTGGAGGCAGTAAAGCCTCCCACATTTTAAGTCGGAGGGTGGAAGGAGCTGATGTGGGAATCTTGGCCTCTGGAGGTGGGATGTGCCAACTGACATTATCCCTGAATCCACTGCAATTTAGTGGTGGCTCAGGGATTAACATGAGGGTCACATGGCTTCACTGTGCCCTTGGAAGGACGCCCTGCAAACCCTATAGCCAGAGACTTGCCAGGGATAGGGGTGCTTCATAGTCAAGCACTCAGTGTGTGATTGTGGAACCTGGCATCAGGGATAGTGGGAGGGGTGGGGGAGGGTGCAGGGAGAGGGACTTAAAGCCACTCACCTGTCCTTGCCTCCGAGCACCTGCACCCCACCCCCTCATCCTGCTTTCGCTCACCTTTGGCCTAGGGTTCCATGGTAATCCTGGGTATCTGGTGGGTGCATTGCCACCTTTGATAAGCCAGCAGCCCTCAGCAGGGGGCACTAATGTCACTGCAAGTTCAATTGCGGGAAAGGCCCAACAGTGCTCACACTTGATTTCATTGGGTGACCCCCATGGAACTGACAGAGTTCCCTGCCAGTTCTCCAACCAGTGCACAGGCCCTTGTTGGCCGACAAAACCCAAGCCTCTCTTTATCCAAGTGAAAGGCCATTTGCCAAACATGAACCCATGACATCAAGATCTGTGTGTCGTCATTTATTATTGTCTCTGTTCTAAGGCTCACAAAAATCTAAATACCTGCATTCTGTTCCTCTAACACCTACATCCTATGGTGGCATTGTGCTTATGTTAACAGAGGCTGGGTGATTAACTCGAAGACATGAGTTAAAATCCTGCCATGGCAGTTGAGGAATTTATTAAATTCTGTGAATCCAAAGTGAGTATCAGTAATAGTAACCATGAAATAGCCCAATTGTTGTAAAAACCAATTTGTTCACTAATGTCCTTTATGGAACAAGCTCTGCCATCCTTGTTCTATGGTCTACACATGATCCCAGAACACCTCACTATGGTTGACTCTTCACTGCCTTCTGAAATGGGTTAGTAAGCTATTCTTTGTAAGACAATAAGGCCATAAGCCTTCGGAGCAGAAGTAGGCCATTCGACCCATCGAGCCTGCTCCACCGTTCAATGAGATCATGGCTGATCTGGTCATTCTCAACTCCACTTTCCTGCCTTTTCCCCATAACCCTTGATTCCCTTACTTATTAAAAATCTGTCTATCTCTGCCTTGAATATACTTAACGACCCAGCCTCCACATCTCTCTGTGGTGAAGAATTCCACAGATTCACTACCCTCTGAGAAAAGAAATTCCTCCTCAACTCTGTTTTAAATAGGTGACCCCTTATTCTGAGATTATGCTCTCTGGCCCTAGACTCTCCCACAAGGGGAAACAACCTCTCAGCATCTACCCTGTCAAGCCTCCTAAGAATCTTACATATTTCAATAAGGTTGCCTCTCATTCTTCTAAACTCCAATGAGTACAGGCCCAAGAACTCAACCTCTCCTCATAAGAAAATCCCTCCATTCGTGGGATCAACCTAGTGAACCTTCTATGGACTGCCTCCAATGCCAGTATATCTTTCCTTAGATAAGGAGACGAAAACTGCTCACAGTATTCTAGGTGTGGTCTAACGAGTGCCTTGTATAGATTTAGCAAGAATTCCCTCTTTTTATACTCCATTCCCTTTGAAATAAAGGCCAACATTCCATTTGCCTCCCCTATTACCTGCTGAACTTGTACGTTAGCTTTTTGTGATTCCTGCACAAGGACTCACAAATCCCTCCGTGCTGCAGCCTTCTGCAGTCTTTCTCCATTTATATAATACTCAGCTCCTCTAATCTTCCTGCCAAAGTGCATAACCCCACATTTTCCCACATTACGGGCGGACCTTTCCGAGCCTGCTGCCGGTGGGCGCGATAGGTAGGGTGGGCGGAAAATATGATGTGACCTGCTGCACGACGCCAGGAAGGCAGGTTTAGATCGTTTGCTCAGCCCGCCAATGGCAGGCTGCGTTTCCCAGAGGGAAATTAACTATAATACATTAGCATATAATTAACAGACCATCCCAGCAGGCTCTTGGAACCCTGCAGGCATGTTCCACAACAGCACGCAGGCAACGTGCACTTGGTAGCCTTCACTTTGGGCGATCTGAGGTGAGTGAGCAGCAGTGTTCTCCACAGCTTGCCTGCTGTTTACAGGACTCAGGAGCGCCAGGGGGATGGGGGAAACTGATGCCTGGCCCCGCAGGCGACTGTTGAATGGGGGGGGGTGCGGTGTTTAGGGGTGCACTAGCCAGCCTCGGAGGCAACTGCTGAGGGGATGTTATCTGGAGGCAAGTGCCGGCCTGTCCTGGAGGTGATCATTGGCAGGGGGGTGGGGGAGGTGTCAAGTGCTGCCCTGGCACAGCATATCCCATGCTCAGGGAATCGAGGTGGGGGTCAGGTGGGCGAAGGAAGTGGCCAGGCCTTAGGAACACCTGCAAACTGACCATGGCTCTGTAACAGAGACAAATCAGGCGCAGTCACAGTGATACGATTGGGGTCGGGCTCCTAACCTGCCCGTTCATGCAAGCAATGCAGAGGCACTAAAGGGCTACCAAGCTCTCCATACCTTACACCCCGCCACCACACCCCCTACCCTGTCAAAACAGACTCTGAGTCTGCCACCACTTTATTGGACTGTGGAGCAGTTGGACTGCACACGTTGTACAATCTCCTCGCCAATGCTGGCCATGTAGCAGTCACTGCTGGAGGTGCTCACTGCCCCTTGCAATCTCAGCATCCTGGTTTGGATCAGTGTCCCCCATGTCACAGGTTGACAGGGCAGCCATGCAGCACACTCATCTCTGGCCATCCAAGGGGTGACCAGCACTCTCCAGGAAGCATTAAGGGGCAGTCACACAGGGCCTGGAAAGGTGCTAAGTACAACCATGACAACCACAACTCTCTCCCTATCTTGCTGCAGGAGGACCACATCAGGGTCAAGGATCCTGGTGACCTAGCTGTATGCCTGATGGCCGACAGAGCGAAGAAGATGGAGGAGAGAGTGACTGAGGCTCGTGCCTGTGCAAAGGCAGGAGCAGCAACCTCATGAAGAAGGGGCAGCAGGGGCTCCTGCAAACGTTGCCCAGGAGCGACAGCGAGCCATGGCTGGTTGGGACCCAAGGTCTTTAGACGCTGCCTGCCATTTGTGCAGATGACTGAGAATCAGTGTTGCCGATGACTGCACATGTCTAGGGACCTGGTGGCTCATATTTGCCACTTATTGCTGGACTTGGCGCCAAGGGGACATGGAGGGTATCCACTACCAGTGGCTGTGAGTGACCATGGTGTTCAATTTCTATGCCAGTGGCTCCTTTCAGGGCTCCACAGGTGACCTCTGTGGGATTTCACAATCCGCCACCCACAAATGCATCCATGAGGTCACGGATACCATCTTCTTCCTGGCACACAATTTTGTACATTTCGCCTGGGATCAGGACAGCTAGGATGCAAGGGCCCTTGGATTCGCCCAGATCTCGCGATTCCCACAGGTGGAGAGATTGATTGCTCTCATGTGGCGCTCAGGTCTCAGTCGCTACATTCGGTGGACTTCGTCAACCGCAAGGGCTTTCACTCACCGAACATGCTGCTGGTATGCAACCACCAGAAATGCATCCTGCAGGTATGCACACGGTTTCCAGGAAGTGTGCACGATGCTTACATCCTGAGTCGATCGCAGATCCCTGCAGTCTTCCAGGGTCCACAGAAGCTGCAAGATTGTTTCCTTCAGACAAGGGTAGCAGAGGCCTTGGGTGATGACACCTGTGCGGCAGCCTCAGACTGCAGCAGAGCGATGCTATAATGAGGTTCATGCAGCAGCTCACAACTTGGTGGAGCAGACCATCAGGATGCTGAAGGTGCAGTTCCGGTGCCTGGACCAGTCTGGTGGAGCCCTGCAATACAGTCCACAGAGGGTGTCATGCATTGTCTGCTGCGCCCTTTACAACCTGGCACTGCAACTGGGTGAGGAGCTAGCTGAGGATGAGATGGAGGAGCTGGAGGCCTCCTCTGATGAGGAGGACACTGACAGGGATGAGGGTAAGGGAGTCCTCAGTTGTGACGATGATGGGGATGAGGCTCTTGCACTGGTTAGATGAGGCAGGCACACTCAGGAGGCCCTCATAGCTGCCAGATTTGTGGGGGATGATGACGACATTCAGTGAGGTGTGCCCACAGATCCTCACATTGCAGTTGTGAACAGTTGACTCCAGCCTGGCTTATCCCAGCACCAATACTCTCTGTGAGAATGCTTCTGTCATGGAGATTCAGTGGAGGCCCTAATAGTGGCCCGATCACAGGATGATGACAACATGCAGTGAGGACACTTCATCGATCTTCACATAGCCTCTGAGAATGTCTGACTCCTGTCTGGCTGAGGGCAGCTCGCTTGTGCTCCATAATCTCAGAGATGCAGCCATGAGACTTTAGACACATTTGATGCTGAGTTCGCCTTAAGCACCTCAGCCCTTCAAGAGCTGGTGGACAGCATCACTGGTCTCAGATGCTGGTGTGATGGGGACTAGCCCTACTTAAAGGTGCTCAGACATCCACAGCAGAGGTGGAGGCAGTCTGCAGACTGTGACCCCTTGTCTTTGATGACTTTGGTGGACGTCCTCTGGAGGGCCGAGACTCGGTGGGCCCTGGCCTGCTTTTGGGGTCCTGCTGTGTGGCAGTGGCACCCTTGTTGGCTTGTGAAGATGGAGCTGCGGAGGTCATAGGAAGAGGGGATTCAGATGGGCTGGACACTCGCAGAATGACCTGGGTGGATGGCCCCAGAGCGTGCACCTGCTGATTACCCTCCCTATGGGTGCCCGAGAGCCCCTGGCTGACTCCGTGATCAGAAGGCGTAGCTGAAGTGAGATCAAGCTGCCCAGCACCCCACAGTTGGAGGCCAAATAGGGCATCAGCAATGGAGTTAAGCCCACGCAGCGGTGCAGGAGTGACGTCCCGGGCCAAGGTCTCCATGGCAGCCACCATCCTGCTGGTGTTGACCTCAGTGCATTGCAATGCCAGCGCTATTACGTCAGCCTGAAGACGGACAGACTCCTCCATCGTGCCTTGCAATCTGAGGAGTTCAGTGAACATCCCTTACTGATGTTCCTGAGCTTGCCTTTGCAGCTCCAGCAACTGTGACATGACCAAGTGCAGAGGCTCGTCATCTGACTTGGACTCAGCAGTGTTCTGGCCTCCAGCAGTCCTCTGAGTGCCGGGGACCTGGGAATTCCCTGTCTCCACCTGCTGTGGATCAGAAAGTGCTCCAGATTGTGATCCTGAGGCTACTCTAAAGCTAGGTCCAACTGAGGTGTGTGTCTCTGCGCTGGTGGAGGGTGTGGGTGAGCGCTGTGATGGGACTTTAGGGAGGTTGCTTCCAGATTCGTCTTCAGAGGTTTCTTCAGAGCTTGATTGGAAGACCTGGGTCATGGACTCTGTCAGCTGTTTGGCAGATGTGCCTGCAAAAGCAAGGGGAGATAATTAGTGCATGACAGTGGCCTGTGAAAGAGGACCTATCACTCACAGCATGGTTGTCTGATGGATGTTGCACTGCTGGATCCTCATTTGGTAGAGCAACACTGACCTCACCATCAGCACAGGACTGGTCCCGTTCATCATCGTCCAGCTGGATGGCTCTGTTTTCGAATTCTGTCAAAACTCTGATCTCCGGCAACCTTTCACTCCTATTGTAAGCCAGTTTGTCCTGTATCGATAGAGATGGGGAGAGTGTATCAGGACACCTGCCGGGCCAGATTATAAGTACCTGACCTGTATGGGTGGTGAGTGGTCCCATGGATGGGATGAGGACAATGACAGCGCGTGTGAAAGAATGAATGGTCATGTCCCTTGCACTGTCAGTGAGTGAGGGCCCTGTGGATGTGTGATGGGTTTTTGTATGTGTGAGTTGGGAGTGATGAAAAGAGTGGCTTACCCAGAATGGAGGAGATCATTATCCTTTTGTGGCACTGAGTAGCTGTCCTCCTCTGCAGGGCATTTGCACTGACCACCACTGCCACCACCTCCCAAGCCAGGTTGGTGAATTTGCTGTCCATCCTGCAGCCTGAGCAGGGGTAGAGCAAATCCCATCAGACCTGCACGGCATCCAACAGTTTCTCAAAAGACCCGTCGTTGAAGCTGGGCGGGGGGTTGGGGGGGTGGGGGTGGGGTGGGGGGGTGGGGGAGGGTTGCAGTCTTTTTCCCTTTGCTGGCCATGTCTCCTGGGCAGTGATGGTGAGCCAGTGGCAATGAGCACTTTGCTGGTGCTGCCTTTTAAAGATGGTGGCCGGTGTGATGCAACAGTGGGGTGATGGCGAGTGGGCGAATGAGAGCCTGCCCGCCATGGAAACGATGTGTTTCCCGGGAATGAATAAATAAAGAGGCGGGCTCGGGAAGATATGGCACGAAAGCCCACCATTTTCTTCCGTGGGTAGGACTCTATTTTACCCGCCTTCTACTGCACTTTGTGCAATTCTGGGAAAATTCCACCCCATATTTCATCTTCCACTTAACCTGTCTATATCCCTCTATAGACTCTTGGTGTTATCCTCACTGCTTGCTTTTCCACATATTTGGCGATAACACAAACTTGGCGATAGTACATTCACTTCCTTCATCCAAGTCATCAATAAATATTGTAAATAATTGTGGCCCTAGCACTGATCCCTGTGGCACTCCACTAGTTACAGGTTGCCATCCTGACAATGCCCGCCTTATCCCAATTCTCTATCTTCTATTGGTTAGCCAATCCTCTATCCATGCTAATATACTAGCCCAACAGCATGATCTCTTATCTGATTAAGTAGCCTTATGTGCAGGACCTTATCAAATGCCTTTTGGAAATCCAAATATATTACACCTACTGGTTCCTCTTTATATATGCTGCTTGTTACCTCCTCAAAGAATTCTAATAAATTTGTCAGGCATGATTTCCCTTTCATGAAGCCATGCTGACTGTTTGATTATATTATGCATTTCTAAATGCTCTGCTATTACATCCTTTATAATAGACTCTAACATTTTCCCAATGACAGATGTTAAGTTAACTGGCCTATAGTTATCTGTTTTTGGCCTCCCTCCCATTTTAAAAGAGGGTGTTACATTGGCAGTTTTCCAATCCTCTGGGACTGTTCCAGAATCTGAAGATTTTTGGAAGATTACTGCCAGTGGATCCACTATCTCTGTAATATCCTATGGTGCAACCCATCAGGTCTCGGGGACATTTTGGCCTTTAGACCCATTAGTTTCCCGAGTACTTTTTTCTCGTGACAGTTATTGTACTTAAAAATGCCAGCCTTGCCAGCAATGCCCACATCCCAAAAGCAAATTTAAGAAGTCATTGAGGAAGGTAGTAAAAAAGTAATGACACTGATCATTGGTGGAGCATTTAGTTACCGAATTCTATCAAGCTATTAGAGGGCTGCTGACTGATTTATCAAAACTTATGTTATATTCTTTTCAGTAAAACAAAAATCAATAAATTAAACAAAAATCAATAAAGCAGGGGGTAAAAACAAAAAACTGCGGATGCTGGAAATCCAAAGCATAATCAGAATTACCTGGAAAAACTCAGCAGGTCTGGCAGCATGGGCGGAGAAGAAAAGAGTTGATGTTTCGAGTCTTCATGACCTGGGGCACCATAACTAAAAAAGAAATGAAAGGAAACTGAACTAATCAAACCAAAACATCATTTCCAGGGGTGATGATGAACCCCAGCCCCTGCGGCGCCCGATCATGGAAGGCCTCTAACATACTGGTGGACACCGATTGCTCCTTTTCCAGGGCCACCCGGCCACAAACGTAGCCGTGACAGAGGGGCAGACAGACAGACTGGACAACCCCTCAACCACCCGCTGCCTAGACTTGTTAATAGCTACGTTGGCCAGGTGCAGGAGTAGGCTTATGAGGAGGAAAACCGATGTTATATTTGCACATAGTGTATTGTAAACATTGACAGCACAGGAATCTACCTGGATTTTTCACTCTTTGCTCATTATTCCAGGGGCTACTGCATTTGCACAAACTATTTATCTGAATTAGTAAAGGGGGAAAAAGAGCCTTGTGATTTTATTCTCACTGAACAATTTCATATTTCAGAATAAAAAATCACTGTACCATCACAATTACCTACAACATGGATTATCAGAGCGTTGTGGAATTTTATGCATTGGTATTGCAATATTTCAAACCAAATACTTCAGCGTGTACACTTCAAATAATGCATGTTATTATACAGTGGGAGGTCATAATTGGTCTTCCAGTATTAAACTCTATTGCTTATAATTATATCAATAAAATAATAAATATGCATGTCTAAAGAAATGCTATTGCCGTGTACCAAACATAGGAAATAAATTGGTTATTATTTATTTAAAATGGTAGCAGCTGTAAACAGTTGTTATATAATGAGGTCCTGTCATAAGGCCATGATGGGCCTCATTAATATTAAAGCATAATGTTGCTATAATATAATACAAACAAGTGCAGAGAGAATGAAATAATGCAAACCATATGTTGTATAAAAGTGATAATAAATGGGAAATGTTTGTGTTCCTTTATTACTGCTAAATAACAGAGTTACAAACACCACAGTAACTGAGCATGCATGAAGCATTTACAGTTTTATTGAGGCTGAGGTCTGTTTGATATCAATGGGCTGGGATTTCCATAAATTGGCAGATTTTTTTAACTAGCCTGACATGCATCAGAAATCATTGCCATGTTTAAGAGATCCTGATTCAGAACACTGAGAAGCCACAAACTTGTAGGTTTTGTGTTTGCCAACTATTGTGCAGGGCTATGTAAGGACCTCTTCCATTTATTTAAGTCTCAGGCACAATGGAACAAGTTGGCAGAACAAACCTGTGTAGGGGTATTTCCAGGTTTTAGCCAGATCAAACCGTTGCTTTCCAAAGCATGGAAATGATGGCCTGGATTTTTCAGTCGGCAGGCGGGCTCGACGAGAATGGCTGGGGGCGGTTGCAGAGTTGACCACTAAATGCGATCAGCTCCATGCTGCCATTGTACGCAGGCGGGCCAATTAGGGCCCATCCAGCGTACTACACGAGTGGTAGCGCATAGCGCTACCTGTGCGGGGGAGGGAGGAGGGACAGTCGGGGCCAGCGCTCTTTCGCGCATGTGCATGAAAGAGCGCTTCAGTCTCCCTGAGGCATGGAGCTGCCTCGGAGACATTTGAAGCAACTGTTAAAGATATTAATAAAAAACAATGAAAATTTAAAGAAATATGTCCCCTCATGTGACTGTGTCACATGAGATGGGACATGTTTTTATATTTCAGAATTTTAAAAAATTTAATTAATAAAAGCTTGAGGAAACCTCATCCCGCTCGTGGGTGACGTTTCCTAAAAATGTAAAGACAGCTTGGCCTTTGCGCCTGCCTACCGACCTTAAGGTTGGATGGGCAGTGTAACAATGACACTAATTAATTTGTTAATGGCTTAACAGGCCTATCAGTTATCGGCAGGCGGGCAGCCAATTCCGGTGCACGCACGCCAAACGAAACATCGTGAGACTGTGCGATGATGTCGGGATGCGTGCCTGACATCATCGCGTGTAATTTCACACGTCAGCATGTTGGTCCCACTCCCACATGCCGACAGAAAAATTCAGGCCAATAATTTTTGTGCTACTTGTCCAAATATGACTAGCCTGCTTATTAGGGCTTGGCTTTCTGGGTTATTTACAGTGACTGGGAAAATGCCCAAGCCCCGAATAACAAGTTGAACCTCTCCCTATCTCCAGGTTCTTGCAGTGAAATAGACTGGCCATTTGCCTGGATAACTGCAGGACCCCTGTCTGATTCAGGTTTCTGTTCAGCTATCAAGTTTGCTACCGATGATTGAGTTGATCCTGAACTTCCATTTGCAGCTAAGTCAACTTTGAATTATCTTAACTCTATAGGGACCACATATAGTTCACCGAAAGAGTATGGTCACTAATTAATTGCTGGATTAGTGACAAGCATGGGTTTCAGTTTTTTCCAGGTCAAGTAGTCGGGGATCAGCATGCATGGCGTGGTGGGCAGTGTAATTCACAATACTATGGGCAGAATTTAATACCCTCCTGGCAGCAAGTTTGGAGGCAATGTAGGCATTTAACTGGGCAGGAAGTTGTCAGGTAGGGACCTAAGTGCATTCTCGTCTCTGGTCAGAAAGACTCATGGACAGCCTTCCTGCCTGGGTGCTAATTGAGGCCCTTAAGTGGGCAATTAATGCCCACTTAAGGGCCTCTTCCCATTATACAGGATGCCCAAAATGCAAACCAGGGGTGTCTGCTGAAAGCCACCACCTTGCGCCTGCCTCCAATTCCTCTCTGCCCCCTTTCCCATGACCCAGGCCCCAGTCAGCCATGACCCTCACCCTGCAACGCACATCCCATTCTCACTCACCTTTGGCCTCAGTCCCCTTGTTGATCTTGGGCCTCTGATGGGTGCATTGCCAGCATCCCCCACTGCTCCCGCTTGGCACTGCCTACAATGGAGAGCTGCTGGTCTCTGACTGGCAGCAGCTCTCAGAGGTGGGGGCGGGATAGGCACTTAATATGGTGGGCCTTCCCCAATTGAGGCAATGCCACTTTCTTGCCAGTTCTTCACTTGGCAGGATTAAATTTTGCTCTGTGTGAGCATGAATTTCCATTGTGTTGGCTACAGCTTGGATGCGTACCATGGGTGGAATTTAATCCAGGCAACCTAATAAAATAGGTTTATTGGCTAGCATCTTCATTAGTAATGTTGCTTTTAGTTGTTTTGGATGAGATTTTCCCAAAGACGTCAAAAATAACAAAGCTGGAAGTGAAAGAGCATGCCAGTTTATTTACAGACAGATAACTGATTGCTACTTTGGGCCCAATGGGAATGTTACCTAATTGGCGAACCTCCTGAAGAAAGTTCCAATTCAAAGGGCTGAATTTTCTGGTAAGCAAGGGGGCGGAGCAGGAGCCGGAGTGGGCGCGGGCAGGCGCTGACCCAATCAACGCTCTCGAACAGGTCCACGCTGCCATTTTACGTGGGAAGGCCAATTAAGGCCCGCCAAGTGTCCTTCACAACTCCCGTGCATATCGGTCCAATGGTGACCCGGCGGCCTGTATAAAGGAAGGTCCTGGCAGTCTCGGAAAGGCTGCTCTCAATGGCTGGGTGAAGGGCTGTGCAGAGGGGCAATGAAGTTCATGCAAGTCTGGAGGGTAGCCCACTGGGGCAGGCCAGGCTGGAGGATAGCCCTTCAGGGAAGGCCAGGCCAGAGATTAGGGCGGGGGGCCAGTGTGCCCCTTGTTTTTCAGATGACTGCCTTGATGGCCTCCTTGAGGAGGTGGCAGCATGGCAGGAGGTGCTGGTCCCCCAGGATGGGAGGAGGAGGCCCCTGCAAATGATGAAATATGCCCAGGAAGAGTTGGCGGAGGTGGTGGAGGTGGTGAGCTCCCGTGATGTGGAGTGGTGCACCTGGATCCAGTGTCGCAAGCGCTTCAATGACTTGTTGCATTTTGGCAGGGTGAGTACCATATTGGCATTGGGTATTTAACCCAGCAGGTCGCCTTTCCCCCCTGCTTCCCCCCACCCTCCAAGTCTGAGTGTTGTGACTGCATTGAATCATTGATGGCATGTGTCCTTTGTTGGGTGGGCCAGCAGATATTGCCCATGCTGAGGTCAGTCTGAGAGGGTGGTGAAGAAATGGGTTCTGCACCCGCAGCATGTGTTATGCTGAGACCCACATGAGTGTTTTGGGGGCAACCTGGTGGAGCTGCGCCTCGGCGCTGTGCTTGAACTGCAGGACATGTCCAAGTCAGGGTGATGGCACTGGGAAGGGAGCTTCAAGGTGTGCAGCAATGAATTATCTGCTGCCCTCTGTGCACCACGTGCTTGCACCTCTTTACTATGGATGGATATACCGTGTAGTGCCTAATGTGCTGTAGGCAGCATGTGTGCAAGGTGGGTTGGGGGGTGGGGGTTGGGGAATAGGCCCGGCATCTTTGTGTGAGTGTTCGGCAGCAGCAGGATGAGGAGGCACTGGGGCCCTGTTATGTCCCACTCTGGTTGGGGTGGACCGTGCGCAAAGTGAGTCCATGTACAATATACACTGATCAATGTCCATCTCTCATTTTCAGGAGAAGAATGCTCATAACGCGGCAGAGCGTGTGAGGACTGGTGGGGCAGCACCAAGATGCAGCACCCGGAAAAAAAAAATAAAGAATCTTAGGCACAGCATGGGCTTTTCACTGGTGCTTTTGTGTTGGCCT
Organism: Carcharodon carcharias; assembly: GCF_017639515.1. Lineage (NCBI taxonomy): Eukaryota > Metazoa > Chordata > Chondrichthyes > Lamniformes > Lamnidae > Carcharodon > Carcharodon carcharias. The sequence goes on from NC_054486.1 coordinate 52,156,559, forward strand.
GAGATAAGGTCCTTATGATTTGTTCTGATTTGTAACACTATTGTCTTTTTTTGGCATACCATTGTTTACTTGACATATTAAATTCGGATATGTCACCGTGGGTGCCTCTTTTCTTCCATGTGGATGGTTTCCAAAAATGGAACGAGTGCTTTGATGGACATTTAGCTTTATTATAACATGGCAAATTTTGCACTTAAATGTTGCAGATGGAGCCTGCAGCCCAGGTTTGTCCTGGAGGTCCATCTGTGATGTGCTAGCTGAAGGTTTGTTGGATTAAAGCCTCCTGGGTGTCTCGGCCTTCCTGAAGTATGCCCGGGTCAGCGTCTACCCTCTCAGCATTTCCCTGTGCGTGCTCATCCTCAGACTCACTCCTGGACTCATCGTGTGCAGCAACAGACATTGCGTCGATGCCTTCATCGTCCACTGTGTCCCCCCTTTCCAGTGCAAGATTGTGGAGAGCGCAGCATACAACCACTATCAGCTACACACAATCTCAGGGGTACTGGAGTGCATCCCCTTTCTGGTCCAGGCATCGGAAATGCATCTTGAGAAAACCGATTGTTCTCTCCACCGCAGCCCTTGTGGAGGTGTGGCATCTATTGTACCGCTGCTCAGCTTCTGTCCTTAGATGGTGGAGAGATGTCATGAGCCACCTACAGAGGGGATAGGCCCTTGTCACCCAGCAGCCATCCTTCAAGCCAAGCCAGAGCACTGATAAGCCCCGGCATCTTGGAGTGCCTGAGGATGTGGGCGTCGTGAGAGTTGCCTGGGTACCTTGCACAAACTTGTAGAATCAGTATCCTGTGGTCGCACACTATCTGCATGTTCATGGAGTGGAAGACCTTCCTGTTGATGAAGGCACCGGGCTCACCTGCTGGTGCCTTGATGGCCACATGTGTACAGTCTATAGCACCCTGGACGCGGGGGAAGCCAGCAATGGCCATGAAGCCTCTGTCTCGCTGTCCTGGCTTGCTTGGTCCCAGCGGAAGTGGATGAAGGTCAATGCACATCTGAACAGAGCATTTGTGATCTGCTTGACACAAGTGTAGACAGCTGATTGGGAGACATTGCAAAGATCGCTCACTGACCCCTGGAAGGAACCAGAGGCATATAAGTTGAGGGCAGCTGTGACCTTCAGAGTCACAGGCATGGTGTGTCCACCCATAGAATTAGGAGATCTCAGGCCCAATCACCTGACAGACATAGTTGACTCTCTCCCTTGAGTGTGGAGCCTCCTTCGGCACTGCACCTCAGACATATTGAGGTAGCTGCTTCGCCGCCTGTATACTCTGGCAACAGGATAGTGGTATCGTCTGCAGCTTGGTGCACTTCTTGGCCCTGCGCCCCTTGTGCCTGCGCCTGTCCTCCAAAAGGTGGCTCCCCTGAAGGCTGAATGTGCACTCCTGGCTTCCTCGCCCTTCTAGCCCTCCCTTCCTCCTCAGAGGAACTGCCTCCAGTGGACAGATCAGCTCCCATTCCCAGGCTAAGGGAAGGCTTCCTGAAACCTGCAGGCCCAGGAAAGATTCCTCACTGCAGAGTGCTGACCTGTGGGTTATGAGTCCAGACAAAGCAGCTGGTTTGTGTTTTGAAGTATTGCAGATCACACAGTCAAGTTTCAATAACTTTGAAAAATAAACACTTGACAGCACGACCCCAGTGAGCCCTCTTATCCTGCCCATGAATCAGGTTTATACAAATGTCTCCTACCCACCTGCCCATTGCACCTGTGCGCCGACCTGAAGATTGCACAGGCGCCGAAAAATCAGCGTTGATTAGTGATTCAGGGGCCTTAAGTGACCCGTTAATTAATGGCGGGCACGCATCGGACATCAGTTTGTGCTCACCCAATGAAATATCGCAATGGTGCGCAGTGACATCGGGGCACTCGCCCGACGTCACCATGCGTCATTTTACACACGCACGTGCCAGCCCGCCCCATACATGCCAACGGGAAAATTCTGCCCAGAAAGGATTTACACCAGCTTTGAGACTTGTTACAGATGCTGGGGAGACAGTAAGATAGTTCCCTCTTTTGCCACCTCTCAACTGACCTCAGATAGATTTGCTTGAATGAGAAAGTGTGTTTTAACCCCTTGAGCACAGTGACTCCTAAGAGCAGACAAATAGACAGGTCTCATAGTTTTTAAAAAAAGGAATAATAGATGTTTGTCTCTCAACACTCAAATGTACTCGCAACAGAATCCACTCTCACACACACACACACATACACACCCACGCCTACACCCCAACATCCACACACACACACACACACACACCCACACGCATGCACACACATTGCATACACACACCCACGCCCACACACATACCCACATGCGCGCGCGCACACACACATGCATACACACATGCACGTGCACATGTGTGCGCACACACACACATTGCATACACACACCCACGCCCACACACACGCCCATGCCCACATACACACCCACACGCCCACACCCACAAGCACACACACGCACACACACCCACGCCCACATACACACCCACATACCCACATCCACACCCACACGCACACACACACACATAAATACACACACATACACACTTACGCACACACACACACACATGCACATGCACATGCACACACATACAAAAAATTGATTACAAAGAGGTAGCATGCACTTAGGTTTTTAAAAAGTCCAGAAAATCACTGTTATACTTGAGTGTTTTGAGATGGAAGCTTGACACATTACAGGCTGAATGATTCTCTTTTGTTTCACTGAAGAAATACAGGGTGAAAGTTTCTGCTGAAGAATTCATTGTGGCTAGCTACTTGCAACAGCAGGCTCCTGGCTTTGCTCCAGTCCAGGTAGAGTTGAGCCCCTGTAACAAAGAACTGGCTTGTTCTTCAAATCAGTAGGTAAAAGGCTAGCCTCACTTCTCTACCTGTTGGTGGATTCTAGGCAGGGTCCTTCCTTTGCTGGGTGTGGTATCTCTTGCCTCTGAGTCTCTTTGTCTCCCATGCTGACTGACATTAGGCTACTTTCAAAATGTGTGTCAATAAATGTTCTTTATCACAAGCTGTTTTCTGTCAGGTGTCAGAATATCTGGTTTCCATTGTCAACACAAATGGTCCCTGACATAGAATAAAGTTCGAGTTTCATCAATTTGTATCCACTTATGATAGAATAAGTTCTCCTTGCACCCAATCTGTGGAATTACATTCAACAACCAATAAATCTGTGAGGCCATTGTACATCAGTTTCTTTAGGTAGACAATAGAAGCTGTTAAATCCACAGGAAAGATCTGTTCTTTTTTAATGGCCAGGATCCTTTGAGCATCAGCAATTATCCTTGGATTGCCACTGTGCTCATAAATTCACTTACCTCGATAGCTTAACTTAGAAGCAAAGGACTGAGAAATGCTTTTAAAAGGGAATTGGAAATTGTGAAGGAAGAAAGAGGAAAGGAGAGAGAGAGAGAGTGAATTCCAACTGAAAATGTTGGCAGTTAAGAAAGAGATGCTAGTAGGTGAGGAAGGATTTATCTCCAGTGTAGAACCCAGTGTGGAGATGTTTAAATTTAGACAAACTCTTCCAAAGCTTGAGAAAAAATATATTGAAGCATTCTTTATTTCATTTGAGAAGCTAGCTAAACAGATGAAATGACAACAGGAAAACTGGACATTATTATTACAGTCTAAGTTGTTAGGTAGGGCGCAGGAGGTATATGCTTCGCTATCAGAAGAAATGTCAGTGAATTATGGTGTGGCGAAAAAGGCTATTTTGAGTGCATATGAGTTGGTCACTAAAGCATACAGGCAGAAATTTAGGAATATGAGGAAACAGCCTGGGAAAACTTATATTGAGTTTGAAAGAGTAAAACAAAGTAATTTTGACTGGTGGATACGGGTGTTAAAAACAGAAACAACCTATGCAGCTCTTAGGCAAGTAATTCTTTTGGAAGAATTTAAAGATTCAATTCCTTCAACAGTGAGAACTCATGCGGAGGAACAGAGGGTTGATTCTGTAACTGATTATTATGAGTTAGTTCATAGAGCTAAACCATTTTTTGTCACCTTTTCAAGTTGGAAAAGGGTAAAAAGTGGGAAGGTGAAAAGAAGGTAGGTAGTCAGGGAGAAGAATGAGTAGCTGGAAGTTCCCAGGAAGTTTTTTCTCAGAATAAAAAGGAAGGTGCTGACGGTAGAAGTGACGTTCAAAAATTGAGGTGTTTTCATTGTAATAAAGTGGGGCACACACAGTCAGGGTGTAGAAAATTGCAGGAATTGTTGGGGTACAGAAAAGCTCTGGGAATAAAAGAACTGTGGGTTCTGAAGCTCAGGCACAGGAGAAACAAATGGTTTGTGTAGAGGTGAAAGAGGGAGAATCAATGAAAGGTGAAGAAGTGGGAACTTGTTCACAGTTTACCCGAGAGAATTTTGAGGAGCAGGTTGCAGAAATGACTTAAGATTTTGTATGTGAAAGGAAAGTCTTTCCATGTGTATAGGGTGGAGTAGGCAAAGATTTTAATATATTAAGAGACATTTTAAGAGAATTTTAAGGCTAGTCAATCCTTAATGTCATGAGATAGTGATATTTGTTGTTCAAAGGGAGTATTGCAGGGGCAGGTAATAATAAGTGGGGTTCATGGATATACTAATTCTATTCCATTATGGAAAGTAAATAAAAAGAGCAAATGGAAGTCAGGAGTGGTGGAAAAATTGTTCATTGCAGGGGCTCAATTTACTTTGGGTAATATAGCTGGATCGCAAATGTGGGTGATGCCTATGGTAGTTGAGCACCTGTAGAAGTAATTTCAACAGAGGTGTTACAGAAGGAGCATCCTGGATTGTTTCCTGATTGCCCCTTAAGATCTTTACTGTTTCAATAAAGTCCCCTCTCATTCTTTCAAATTATAATGTTTTTTATTCTTTCATGGGATGTGGGCATCGTTGTCTAGACCAGCATCCCCAATTGCACTTGAGATGTTGCTGGAGAACCATTGCATTCCATATGTGGTAGGCACACCCACAGTACTATTGGGATGGGGTTCCAGGATTTTGACACAGTGACCGTGAAGGAACGGCGATATAGTTCCAAGTCAGGAATGTGTGTGGCTTGAGAGGGAACTTGCCGATGATGGTGTTCCCATGCATCTGCTGCCCTTGTCCTTCTAGGTGGTAGATGTCGCAGGTTTGGAAGGTGCTTTTGAAGGAGCCTTGGCGAATTGTTGATACAGACCTAATCTGTCCAACATTTCCTCATAAGTTAACACCATCATTCCAGGAGTTAGCTGAGTGAACCTTCTCTGAACTGTTTCTAATGTTACTATATCCGTTCTCAAAACTGCACACAGTACTCTAGATGTGGTCTCACCAATGCCCTGTACGACTGTAGTAAAACTTTCTTACTTTTATATTATATTCCCCTTGCAATAAACAACAACATTCCATGTGCCTTCCTAATCATTTGTTGCACCTGCATATTAGCTTTTTGTGATACATGTACCAGGACACCCCAATCCCTCTGTAGCACAGAGTTTTGTAATTTTTCTCCATTTAAGTAATAAACTGTTTTTCTATTCTTCCAGTCAAAATGGATGAGTTCACATTTTTCCACATTATTCCCCAAATTTTTGCGCACTTGCTTAACATATCTAAATCCTTTTGTAGACACTTTATGCCCTGCTCCACTTGAGCTGCTTTTGGAACCTTCTGAAGATCAGATGGCAGGACAAAATGCCAGACACTGAGATGCTCCCCTGGGCTGATATGTCAAGTATCCACACCATATTGAGACAGTCACAATTGAGTTGGGCTGGTCATGTAAACAGAATGTCTGACACTCACTTACCAAAGCAAATTTCCTATGGAGTGCTTGAGTCTGGGGTGCACTCTCATGGCAGTGAAAGGAAGAGCTACAAGGGCACTTTGAAGGCTTCACTTAGGAGTTTTGAGTCCTGGAAGAAGCTCGTCCAGAATCACTGCACCTGGCACAATCAAATAAAAAATGGTGCAGCCTCCATCAAAAGCAAGCGCAGAGAGGCAGAGAGAAAACGCAAGGGGAGAAAATCCTAAGCCAGTATCTCAATCAGAACTCAGTTGTCTGCAGTATCCTGTCCTATATGCAGCAGAACCTTCCAGACACATTTTGGCCTTAGCATACTATGTACCCACCAAAAACCTACCAAACACCCCAGATGAAGAACGTGGTTACCTTTGCCTAAAAGGATGAGGAAGGATATATTACTCTGAGTCCCCATTACCCTGATCCCCTCATTTTACATTCTAACCTCTTGCAAGGAATCTTATTGAATGCTTTCTGAAAATCCAAATTCATTACAACCACTGGTTTTCCCTTACCAATCTTGCTAGGTATATCCTCAAAAAGCTCACACAGATCTGTAAAGCTTGATTTCCCTTTCATAAATCCATGTTGGCTCAAGCCAATCAAGTGCCTTGTCATCATGGTCCTAAAAATACATTCTAGCTTTTTCCCAGCTGCTGATATTAGGTGACCTACCAGTCATTACCTGTTTTCTTCCTTCCTCTTTTCTTGAATAGCAGGATTTCATTTGCTGCCTTCCAATACCTAGGGGCCTTTCTAGCATCTCCAGAACTCTGGAAGATCATAACCAAAGTATCTCCTGGGATGGTAAGCAGTGAGCAGTCTAAAGGTCTCTTGTGAGACAGGAACACAAATCTATTCATGAGAAAGGAAACTCCTGATCTCAGACTTCTCACACCCAAAGCCTGTGCCTTTGCTTGTGCCAAAAGAAATGCTAAACATTTGAGAGGAATTCTTCAAATTGCATATTGGGAGCTTGCTGATGTAGATTGGAGATGTTGATCAATAAAGCCCACAAACAAATATGTATCTCATGAATTAGTAGGATAAAAGACACATTTTGACAAATGATAATTATTACATATATATTGAATTGTAGCCTTGACACAAATTATCATAAAGCAGCTTACAATATAAAACAATGCGTGAAATGGTACATGGCGTGGAGATATTAAACAATATTACCTATTTTGAACCAAAGAAAAGTGCAAGAGAATTGATTGTGTGAATTGACTGACACCTTTTAATTATGTTACTGGCATTTATTTGTAGGAACAGTGATATGGCATTTATTATCAAAATAATGAGTTGTTGAATTACACAGTTGACTACAAGTGTTTGAAAACTCGAAGTAAAATTATTCTAAGGTAAAAACTATTAGTGTATATTTTTGTGAAATATCAGGAAATCCTCTGGTGCATGTCTTTAATTAAGTAATCTAATCAAGTTTGCAGAGTTGTCAATTAATGTGACAATTTTAAAAATTCATTCACAGGAAATGGGAGTTGCCGGCAGAGCTAAAATTTATTGCTCATCCCTACTTGCCATTGAGGAGGTGGTATTGAACCGTCTTCTTGAAACGTCCTTCTTGTCCTTCCTTCAAGTTAAAGATGACCATATTCATTATCTGGGGTGTATGGTAGGGTTCTGGTGTGTGCATAGATGGCTGCTATGGCTGGTCTATGCCCAGAAGGATCTGCTGTAGGATTCTGCGGGTGAATTGAGTTTTGGACGAGTTGCTGACTCAGGATTTCCTCTTCTGGTGTTTTCTCTCTGCTTCTGATATGCACTGGCTTTCGAAGGAGGCTGTACTATTGCTGTTGGTCTGGACTTCCACATAGGTCAAACTGAATATAATGGCAGTTTTCCTTCTCTCAAGGACATTAGTGAACCAGATGTGTTTTTATGACAGTCTGGTATTCTCATGGCCACATTATGGATACTTGCTTTTTATTCCAGATTTACATTATTAACTAAATTTAAATTCCCCAACTGCCAGATTGGTGCCCGGTTGTAGCCCCATGTCTCTGGATCATTTGTCCAGGCTTTAAAATTACTAGGTTAGTAAATTAGCCACAATGCATCATACTTACATTGTTGGACTGTAATGTTCAATTAAACATTACCTGTTTTAATTTTCAAATGTTTTTACAATTTTCAACATGATTATCTTAGAGTAATCCTTAGATTGTCAACATCTACAGGGCATCCTGTGCTCCTTGGAACTGCCATGTTTTTATAATTTTATCACACAAACTGTGAAGTCCTGGAATCTAATTAGATCACTGATGTAGCTCTCCTGAGATCATTGGAAGCTTATTAATGTAATACTCACTTTTTAAAAAATTCTAAATAAAGTTTGACTTGTAAAACTATTGTTTTATTCTATCTATCGTGCACCCTATTTTGTCTATCTTTCTTTTCTATGTTCTTTCTTTTTATCTGTACAATTACTATGCTTTATTGTTGATCACCTCCGGGCATCCCTTCTTCATTCGTGCACTCAGAACCAACCGTCTCAAAAGCCCATTGGGCAAAATAATTCATCGGCAGCCCTGTGAAGTGGATGTTAAAACAGGACATCACATTCACACCACTGAGTGTGGATATGTGTTGTGGGCCTTAATAAATTCTTTTTTATTTCTTCTGTTCAGACTCACATAACTACATCCAGTGCCAGGCTTAATGACCTGCTTCAAATCGTCTATAAAGTGCACTCACTGAAGGGAGCAAAAACATTACCAAGAGTGAAGCAACATTATTTTATTATTTAGTTCACCTTACTTACATTATGAGGACAAATATTGCTTGAGGAAGAGTTGAGGTTATACCATTAAAAATTATTGATAATATTATTGATAATAATTTACATTTTAATAATTGCTTAAACAATCTCTTTTTAAATGGGCAATTTATTCTTCATATCCAAATAATCTTATGTGTAAATTATCTTTTTGTTGCAGATTCTGGGTACTTTTTTAAATATTGAAGAACAACCATTTTAAGTCTATGGATGCTGAATTGCAGCCTACAGGTTACTAAGCAACAGGCCATCCCTCAAGGAATATGCAGGTTGTACGATCACTGATGATTGAGTGGATTTTGATGCAGGGCAGAGCAACTTCAGATCTACATTAAACAACAGTGCATTATTGTACTTCAGACTGTACGCTGTAGGAAAAAATATTAAGTGGTTATTGAATAATAACAAACTTACTTATCTACATAACCAATGAACAATTACCATTTACACTTTTGAGAGCTATATGATCTTTATAAAGTATGTAATTACACAATTTTTTGTCAACTGTGGGATAGAGGTGGCACTTCTACCTCTGAGTCAAAAAGTTTTGGGTGCAATTCCCTTTTCAGAGACTTGGGTGCAGAATCGAGGTTGACACTCTGGTGTAATACTGAGGGAGTGCTGCACTGACAGAGATGAGGGTTAGGGTTAGGGGTAGGACAGAGCTGTCACCTCAGACAAGACGTTAAAGCAAGATCTTGACTGTTCACTTGGGTGGATGTAAAAGATCCCACAACAGTGTTTGAAGAAGAACAGGGGAAATTTCCCCAGTACTGGGTGACATTTATCCCTCAATGGTTTAAAACCGACAGCGTAGCCTTTTATTTCATTGGTGTTTGGGGGAGCTTGATGTGCATACATTCCCCACATTCCCTACATTACAACAATGATTACACTTCAAATGTAACTCATTGGCTGGAATAGTTTGGGACATTCTGTGGTCATGAAAGGTGTCATGCAAATTCAAGGAAGGTGGTGGCATAGTGGTAATGTTGTTGGCCTAGTAATCCAGAGGCCCAGGCTAATGCTCTGGGGACAAGGGCTTGAATCACACCATGACAGCTGGTAGAATTCAAATTCAATTCATTAAAATCTGGAATTAAATTATTGTTAAAAACCCATCTGGTTAACTAATGCCTCTTTAAGGGAAGGAATTGACTGTCTTTACTTGGTCTGACTTACGTGTGACTCTTAACTGCCCTCTGAAACAGCATTGCAAGCCACTCAGTCATATCAAACAACTGCTAAATGAAATTGGATGCATCATTCAGCATCAAATTTGTTACTGGAAACAACAACCCTGCAAAGCCTTCCTTGCTAACATCTGGGAGCTTGTGCCAAAATTAGAACTATCCCACAGATTAATCAAGCAACAGCCTGCCAGAGTCATACTCATCAAATCATACCTTACAATGTCCCAGGCACCACCATCACCATCCCTGGGTATGCCCTGTCGCACAAGTAAGACAGACCCACCAGAGGTGGCGGCACAGTAGTATGTAGTAGACAGGGAGTTGTTCTGGAAGTCCTCAGTGTTGACTCAGACGCCCACAAAGTCACATGGTATCAGGTTAAACATGGACAAGAAAACTTCTTGCTGATTACCACCAACTGCACCCCCTCCCTTCACCCCCTCAGCTCTTTCATGATGAACATCAATTGGAGGGTGGTAAGAACACAGAAAGTGCTCTAGATGGTGGACTTCAATGTCCATCACCAAGAGTGGCTCAGTAGCATTATGGCTGACTGAGCTATCTGAGACCTAAAGAACATAGCTGCTAGACTGGACTTGAGGCAGGTGATGAGGGAACCAACAAGCATAAAGACCTATATGACCTCGTGCTCACCAATCTACCTGTCGGACATGCATCTGTTCATGAGAGTATTGGTAGGAGTGACTACCTGCACAGTTCTTGTAAAGACAAAGTCCTGTCTTCACATTGAGGATTCCCTCCATTGCATGGCACTACCGCCATACTATAGACTTTGAATCAGTCTAGCAACTCAAAACTCAAAACTGGGCATAATCCCCATTGCACCATTACCATCAAGCATGGGGAATCAACCCTGATTCAATGAAGAGTGCAGGAGGTAATGCCATGTGCAGCACCAAGCATATCTGAAAATGAAGTGTCAACCTGGTGAAGTTACAACACAGGACCACTTGCCTGTCAAAGGTCGGAAATAGCATGCAATAGATCCCACAACCAATGGATCAGACGAAAGCTGTGCAAGAATGCCACATCCAGTTGTGAAAGGTAGTGGACAATTATTTTTTATGCATTTGTGGGATGTTAGCTTCACTGGCTAGGCCAACATTTATTGCCCACCTCTAATTGCCCTTGAGAAGGTGGTGGTGAGCTGCCTTCTTGAATCACTGCAGTCCATGTGGTGTAGGTGCACCCACAGTGCTGTTAGGAAGGGGGTTCCAGGATTTTGACCCAGTGACAGTGAAGGAATGGCAATATATTTCCAAGTCAGGAGGGTGAATGGCTTGGAGGGGAACTTCTAGGTGGTGATGTTCTCATCTATTTACTGCCCTTGTCCTTCTAGATGGGTCATGGGTTTGGAAGGTGCTGACTAAGGAGCTTTGATGAATTCCTGGAGTGCATCTTGTAGATGGTATAGGCTGCTGCTACTGTGCGTCAGTGGTGAAGGGAGTGAATGTTTGTGGTGGGCTGCTTTGTCCTGGATAGTGTCAAGCTTCTTGAGTGTTATGGGAGCTGCACTCATCTAGGCAAGTGGAGAGTATTCCATTGCACTCCTGCCTGGTAGATGGTGGGCAGGCTTTGGGGAGTCAGGAGGTGGGTTACTCATTGCACTATTCCTAGCTCTTGTGACCTCCTCATTTATATGGCTAGTCCAGTTAAGTTTATGGTCAATGGTAACCCCCAGAATGTTGATAACGGGGAATTCAGTGATGATAATGTAATTGAATTTCAAGGGGCTGGCGATGGCTGGATTCTCTCTTGTTGGAGATGGTCATTGCCTGACACTTGTGTGGGGCGAATGTTACTTGCCACTTGTCAGCTCAAGCCTGGATATTGTCCAGGTCTTGTTGCATTTGGACATGGGCTGCTTCAGTATCTGAGGAGTCATGAATGGTGCTGAACACTGTGCAATAATCAAAGAAATCCCCACTTCTGATCTAGTGATGGAGGGAAGGTCATTAATGAAGCAGCTGAAGATGGTTGGGCAGAGGAAACTACCCTGAAAGATACTTGTGGTGATGTCCTGGAGCTGAGATGACTGACCTCCAGCAACCACAACAATCTTCCTTTGTGCTAGGTTGACTCCAACCAGTGGACATTAGTGAACCAGATGAGTTTTTACAACAATCAACAGTAGTTTCACGGTCATCATTAGATATTTAATTCTAGATTTTTATTGAATTAAAATTCCACCATCTGCCAGGGCAGGATTCAAATCCAGGGCCCCAGAGCATTACCCTGGGTCCCTGGATCACTCAACCAGCAACAATACCAACGCCTCTCACTTAAACAACCAACTGGAGCAGGGGGCTCCACACAGAATCCTATCCTCTCTGTCGTTGGGTCAAAATCCGGGAACTCCCTCCCTGACAGCGCTGTGGGTGCACCTACACCACATGCACTGCAGTGTTTCAAGAAGGCTGTTTATAACCACCTCCTCAAGGGCAATTAGGGATGTGCAACAAATGGTGGCCTAGCCAGTGACACCAACATCTGTGAATGAATAAAAACAAGTCTTTCTTGTTTGCATTTTCTACCCCTTTTTCTTTCAGAATTCAGTGGGGGCCATTTTTCACCTTCACTGCCTGGGCAATACTTTGGCAGAGCAGATAGCCTGTTGGCTGTAGAACTTACTCATTTCCATCCCATTTATTTCAATGAATGAAAATCAGGTAGCTTTCTACTTCAGGCAAGTAATCCTCTCTGCCAGGTTACAGTCCAGATGGTGAAGGCAATAATGACCCCCTTTGTCTCCTTCTGAGAAACAGTGCCATGAGTACTTTGCCCAGGCAGCCATTCATCATTTGTGAGCTCAGATTATGCACCATCAAGGTTGTCCCCTATCCAATATCTTCATCCATAATTGCATTAGCGGGGATGGTTTGGATTACTTTTTCTAGGTATTTCTAGAGTAACAATGTTGTTTTTGATCGTTAACTTCATGGGCCTGGTGCATGCTACCTGCCATTTCAAACAACTGGGCCAACCAGCAGGACATCTGAATGGGTGTCCATAACCATGATATTATGGATTTGTGTAGCTCAAGAAGGAGTTTTAAAGATATAGGCCTGAATTTTTCAGGCGATGGGTGGGCTCGGCAGGAGCGGGTGGGAGTGGTTGAGAAGCTGATCGCCACTCACGATTGGCTCCACACAGCCATTTTACGCGGGCAGGCCAATTAAGGCACACCCAGTGTAAGACACGAGCATTAGCACTCAGCGCCAGCTGTGCAGGCAGGGGTAGGAGGGAGAATCGGGCCAGCACTCTTTCGTGCATGCGCAGAGGTACCACAGGGAGATTGAATCGATATTGAAATAGTTAAATAAATGGAGGAAAACTTTAATTAAACATGTCCCCTCATGTGACTGTGCCACATGAGATGGAACATGTTTTTATATCTCAGTATTTAAAAAAATGTATTTAATAAAAGCTTTAGGAAACCTCGTCCTGCTTATGGACGTGAGGTTAAAAACGTAACCTGCTTGGCTTTTGTGCCTGTTCACCAACATTAAAGTTGGACGGGCAGTGTTAACAATTGCATTAATTACTTTCTTAAAGGCCTTAATAGGCTGTTTAAATATCGGTAGGGGCGTAGACGATTCCGGCGCACACCCGCTAAACGAAACATCGTGCGACAGTGCAATGATGCAGGGACGCACGCCCGATATCATCATGCGTCATTTTATGTGTCAGCATGTCAGGCCCGCCCCCGCATGCCAGCTGAAAAATCCTGACCATGGTGAAGCAAAACACTGCAGATGCTGAAAACCTGAGATAAAAGCAAAAAAAAAATGCTCTGTAGAGACAGATAGCAAAACAGAGTTTCATCAGGCAGGCTATAATCTGAAACATTGGCCTGGATTTTCACTGAATGGGGTCTGGCTCAGGACCCTTTAAAAATGGTGGGAGAGTCCCAGTTCCAGGATTCTCGACACTATTCCAGGTCTGTCAGATTTTTGGGAGTACCTTTTTTGGTTGCGGGCTGATTCCTGTCAAAAGCCCAAATCTGGCACTCCCAACATGTCGGGGTAGGCATGTCCTACTTTCCAAAGGCTTTTCAAGATTCATGGTTCATGGCCCCTCAGAGACTTCGTAAACCCTTGTCTGCCTCAGGGGACCTGTCAAAAAGTAAATTCAAAAAGCCCCTCATGTCCCCTATGCCACACTTTCCCTTCCACCCACCCATATGTCCTCTCATGCCCATTGACTCACTGGATACTTTATACAGCCAATCAACCCTATAATGTATAGCGATATGTGTAAAAAAGGATTTGAAAAATAGTAATTCATTGATAACTTCTCCTGTGTTGAAAATAAAGTCTACACTCAAGCTAATCAAAGTATCAATCATTCAGACCCTTTGAAGTATCAGACATCACAAACCACAAACCCCTGAAAACACAACTTATGTAAACAAACATAATGAAATTGACAGCAGAGATCCGAGAGCCTGAGGTGTCAATAAAACAACGTTTCCTGTGGGAAGCAGGTACTCTTGTGCTCTAAAAGCTGCCTGGGCTCTTAGCCAAGCATACATAATGAGGATTGGCTGAGACCCCAGATATCCATTTGAGTTTGTTGAAACAGTTGCTCCCCAAAGGAAATATCCTTTCATTTTTGGGATTTAGGTGATCTGCTCATGAGAAATATGCTGCTATAGACAGATTGATGACTAGGAGGAGGGAAATTGTTTTTTTCCCACATGTTTTTAAGTGCAGAGGTACATTACTTTGTGGCCAAGATGAGGAAGCAACACTGAATTTACATGTATTAGAATTAAATGTACTAAATAAATAGAATAAATAAATTTCATTTCTGGAACAGAATATGGATGAGCTAATTATGTACTTATATCACTGGAACACTCGTGCAGTCGTCACTGGTAAGTGTAGATAATGTAAAATGATTGCATTTTAATACACTGACCAATTTTCTAATGCTGAGCTTTTTTTCAGTAAACCTTAGCTACGTCCTCGAGATGATAAATTGTTTGACTTGTCATGTAGATATTCAAGTGAAATCTGCTGTACACTGAACACATCTGGTCTACAGAGATGAAGCAACCAGGTCAGTATATGCGATCTGAATAAATTGGGAAAAATGGCAAACAAACAGAAGCTCAAAAAGAAAAATATGAGTCTTGATAACACACATTAAATACGTGGAAGAGGAATCTTGCAGTGTTACTAATGTACTAGCATTTAGAAAATAAACTGTGCTTTGTTTAATTGCTATTTCTAAAAGAGAAACTCATTGATTATCTTATATGTACATTTTTAGATTCTGGCAACTGATTATTTTTTAGATGCATGAATTGATGGAGTTAAAAAAATACATTTTATAAAGGTATGATTATCTTAATATGGTGAATAAAATCACCTGGAAAAAATGTCAATGGGCTAAGATATTTGTACATTTTGTCTGCACTTAGAAGTTAGCAATACCCCCAAGTGGTTGAGTAAATCTACCCACCTCCCACCCAATGAAAGCAATTGCTTGAAAATCAACCCCAAGTACACAGTAACTCTTAGATTAATTCATGATAGTTTGTTCCATAAAGCAAAGGTTCTGGTATAACCTTGTGAGTATAGCTGTCAAATTGATGGAACATAAACATTTTGCAATGTGCCACCTTAAGAAGGCATTATTACAATGATTAGGTTCTCACTTGTTGCAATTATCACTACAACTGGTCAAAAATGATAGTTCAAAAGTTTTGGGGGATTGTTAATTTTCAATTTGATTGGAATCAATGGAATAACATTCAGGCAGGTTCACAAAGTGTAGTTGATCTGCCCAGCTTGATTCCCCTTCGGTCAGTAAAGATGAAAATTAACCCCTTTGTTTTAGTTTAAAAAAAATGTTTAAATGTTTTCTAAAGTTGAATTTTGATCTTGTTCATCAAGATTAAAAATTTAAGCAGCTTTGAACATCTGTGAGGGGGCTCTGTGCATGTATGTAACATGTATGCTCAAGACATCTGTTGTTCTGAGCAGAGAGCAATGCGTGGTCAGCAATTTAAATCAGCAGCACTCTCTCTGCAATAATAAAAACAGATGTGGCAGTTTATCAGTAAGATTAACCCCTGTATATATTGAAGGTCAGAACATCAATCTGGCATATTGATCATGCTTTACAGCAGAATTATAAAAACATACTGGCTTGTACTGTAGGTGCAGGTGTTAATAATAAACACTTAAAGGACTTTGTCGACAGAAGGGCACTTTCAGCCGATTTCCACCAGGTTTCAACAAAAATCTGCAAAGTTATTTCCACCAAACGATGCACTGCAATGATACTGGAATCTCTAGTGAATATAATAAGAAAGCAAATCAGAACCCAACTGCAATAACAGACAACTACTATAGTAACTCTTGAATGCAAACCACTTGATTTGTACAGGTTTATTTTTACCGCATGCAGACAGTAAAATAATAGAAAAGGAATCCACAGCAGAAATGTAAAATTATCTGTATTGATTTTCGGTGTACTCATGAAAAAGAAAAATTGACAAAATTCTGCAGTATATTCCCTGGTACAAAAATCAAATGTCCATACTGCTGAAAAGACATCTATAATTTAAGATGAATTGTCCAAAAAAAAACCTTTTAAGAAAAATGGAGTTAAGGTCCAACACACAAAGGTAAAAGAAAAGCTGACTGGTTTTTCATTTTACTTAAAACAAAGCTTAAACCTTTCCTGTCTGGATTGATTCTAGTGAATGGTGCTTTATCCCTCAAATTCATGTATAATATCTATATAAAGCTCCCTCAAAGATTATTTAAGGAGCTTCAATCCGTGATCTGTTTCTATTTTTCACTTTCTCCTGCCTAATGTTATAGTGAAACTTTAAAACCTTCAGTTTACATATAATCCAGTGTCAATTAAGCAAACATTTTGCTTGTCATTTCTATAAGATGATGATTACAATGCAAAAACTCCCGGGTCAGGGTAACAGCAAGTTTTAATGGCCTTTGAAGCGCAGGAAGAACTGGTTGCCCAGCTTGAGGAACCTAAGGGTAAATTTTCTCACAGTTCCGCTGCTAAATTGGCTGCACCTTGGAGCAGTCAGCATAATGCTCGCTAAAATTGTGCTGGACTGATCTCATCTGGTTTCCCAAGGGCAAACTATTTATAACAAGCCTTTGGCCCTGATCTGGCCTGCCCATGAGAGCTAAGTAGGCTGCAGCTTTGTTTAAAGGCACCGCTTCATCTTTTGCTAGAAGGGAGACATGTCTGGACAAAATATAAACTGTACCTTCATCTTCCATGGCATATTTGGAGGAGGTTGCCTCTGACTGGAAATACAGCTTTTTGAGTAAGGGTGAGCAAATGTGGTCAACTTTTGAGGTCTGACATCTCATGTATCTCTCCTTTCATCCTCTTCTTCAACTGAAGGTCCAAGCCTCAGTAGCATGCAGCTAACAACCTACACAGGCAAGCCAGCTCTCTGATTTAACTCATCATTTGGGTGGGAGGGAAAACCAACTAATTCTTATGCGGAATTGGCCAAAATAGGGAGTCTGGGAAAAGGAGAGATGAGCATGGAGTTGGCCAGCAGTTAGCTAACGTATTCCTGCCATGCTAGTTGGTGCATTTCTGTTCCTCCTGACCCCACAAAAATAAAAGTTAAACATTTCTGTTGACTGTTTTCAGAATTGCCTCCAGTGGTCATCCACTAAGCTAATAGACTGTTATCATTTATTGAGGTTACTTGTTGTCAGTACAATGAATGCTGCATGATTTAAACCTCAAATTGCCAACAGGGCCCTCTGTAAGTCACAGGACCTCAATGTTTATGCCACAAGTGGCCTCCAACCTGGAACAGCCAAGTGATCTGGCAGCTCATCCCAGAACCCACCCAAGATAGCAGTAAGTGACCCAATGCTACTTTCAGGCTGCTAGCACCTGCTTATGATTTATGGAAGGTACTAAAATTGGCTAGTAGGTCTGCCTTTGCCTGCTAAATATGCCTGGTCCTATCACACAGTTTATACAGGCAAGCTCAATGTAGATCAGATTTCCAGTGAGAATCACTGGTAATTATGGGCAGAATCTTATTGAGGCTTCAGAAATCTGGTGAGAGACACATGCAGCCTCTTTTCAGAAAGACCGGTTGAATCACAAGCCAATGAGGCAGTGTTGAGACCAGAGGTGGGTCTTTCCCTGGAATCAAGACCTGGGGGCAGAAGTCTCGCCTACTAAGAGCTATTGGCCAATCAGAGGCTGGCAGCTCTTGTGTTCAGCAGTGCCACAATGGCCGTTGCAGGAAAAACATCTACTGAGGTCCCAGGATCATGGGGCAACCCAGGCCATAGTTAAGTAACTTGGGGGTGGTTTTATGGGGTGGGGGTTGTGGGGAGAGTTGAGCCCTCGATCAGGCACTGAGTGCCTTTGTTCAAGGGATTTCCAACCCCCATCGCCAGAGGTGATAAGCTGGCTACATAGTTTTAGCTGCTCTGCACATTGCAAGGTGACAGGCCCGCTATCAGCTGGATTAATACCAGTGGCAGCAGGATGGGGCCCTTAAGCTCACCACCAGTGACAGCAGGACATTCTGCCCTATGTTTATGGAAATATGCTTGTTAAAATACATTTCAATGTTAAAATGAAGCTCTTATCTGTTGTTTTACACATACTATGGGTAGAGTTTGTCACCAGTGATAATGATTAGGAGATCTACCTGTTAGTGGCTATGGTAGACTTGGAGATTAAAGAGTTGCATATAGTTTAGCTCAGGTAAGAAGCAAGCATTGATGAACCTAATCAGATTTTTGAAAGTTTTCATTTGCGCAGAAGTATCCTTCACAGGGCAGCTTCACACAGAGTGCACAGCTGCAATCTTTCATCTCTCCAGCTCAACAGTGAAATGAGGCATACACATGCTGAAGTCACACATGATTTGGATTGTTTTATTCTGCATAAACATGGACATTAACCATAAATCTGCACAAGGATGCTGTGCAAATTGTCTTTTGAAGTAATGTAAGATATATTAGTACTGGCAGGGTTTTGATGTTATAAAATATTAAAACCCAACAATATAAACAAGTAATGTATTTACTGTGTAAATATTTATTACTAGAGAAATGTATGGTGCAGTATTTTGTGAATATTCTATTTCAGTTTATCCATTTTTCCTTGAAAGCAAATGTGGCTTTTAAATCTACGCTGAGCAGGTCTAATACAGCATGTGCTGGGAGATCTTAGTTACAGCTGATCATTTTTCATACTTCGTCACCCCTGATCTTGACTGTGGCAGGATTTCCAAGTCGGGAGGGAGGGGTTCTGGTAACACTGTTGAGTTTTAACTCCACGGGCATGTGTGTTTTTTTTTCAGTAGGATTGCCACCTAGAAGGCACCTTGATTGATAGATTGGGCACCCTGTTGGGTGTGAACCGCTGCAGCAAAGGCTGCAGCCCCAGTGGAGGGATGCTTCCTCCTGCTGCCATAGATGTCACAAGGGGAGGCTGGTGTGGCTACAAGTAGTTTGGAGGGTCAACGGGGTGTGGGGAGGGGATGGGGTCTGTTTGGGTTGGGGGGTGCAGTGTTGGTGACGCACTGGAGGCAGACATGTGGGTGGATGGTGATAGCGAGGGGAAGGCAGTCAATGATTTTGTGGGGGTGGCCCAATTGCTAGAGGGGATCTTCAATTGCACCAGGAGGGCCCAACCCCAGGCTGTAGATGGGGGAGATAGGGTTGTGGGGGTTTGTGGGGGTGATCTGATTGTGGTGGAGGTGGTGTCCCTCTGAACTTCTGTTATTGTTATTGCAGGAGGCATTAGTTTGTCATTATAAAACTTGATTGTAAATTACCCAGAAAAATGTCTACATGCGTGAATCTAGACTGAGGATTGGACCTTTTATGCAGCCAATTGTGACAGTTTTGTGCCAAGAAGTAGGAACTTACATGTGCAGACACTCTGTAGAGCCAAACCTGTCATGACCTGGGCTGTCAGCTTACTAAATATGTATTAGTGATTCTCTTGCACAAATCCCACGTTAAAATTGGAGCACTGTGCATGTGAAGTCAACATTATTGTTGTAGCAAATTCTGGGGTATTGGCCCCTGCGTTTAAGGGAAGACGGACAGGCTGCAGGGTGGCTGATAACAGCTAAAGAATCTGACAAGGTGGAAGATGCAGGCTTCCTGCTGAGCTTAATGGCAAAACCTCATTACAATTTGATTTGTTCCATTTCCTGCCTGGCAGCTCATCAAATTGATTTGTGTGGGGAGAGAAATCAGTGGCAGTAGGCCATCCAGTGACCCTAAGGGACAGTCCCTGGCAATTGGGAGGGGGAAGGTTGAGAATCAGGGCTCAACGATGAGGGAGGTGAGTGATAGTGGCTGGGAGAGTTTGAGGCCTTTCAAGCTGGGCAGAGGTGGGGGGAGGTTGGCAAAGATGGCATAAGGGAAGAAAAAGGCTTCCATCAGCAGGCCTCCTTGAGGGTCCGGGTAGAACACTTCTATTTTTCCTGCCCCACAAGTAGTGTTGAGGGAGGCATTTACCTTGTGGAGTCAGTGACTTTGCTCCCCTTTCACTGCTGGGTTTCCCAATCCTTAAAAAATCTGCAAAGCAGCCGCAAGTTTTAAATCAGATTCTCAATTGCACTTTGATAATACAAATACGCTAATAAGGACAGGACATTTGGATGCCCCAATATCCATCGTACAAAAGGGGGTGATCATGTGCGCAGTTTGTTGAGGACGTTTTCCCCATATTAAAGTCTTTAACCCTAACCATCCCCCTCCTTCTGCCCCAGCCTTGACTCTCGCCTGCCCATCATGGGAGGGCTAATAGCGAAGCCTTTTTTTTTAGGCCCAGATATTCAGCATGATGGATAGCTTCTCCATTGTAGTGAAAATAGTGGAACTACCCAAAAATAGTAAGCCCTGCCCATGAATATGGCCTTTCCCATTTTCACAGGAGGCAGTTCATGCCTGCACATTTTACAGAGGCAGCAGGCCATTTAAACAGCAACTGCCTCCATTGACATGGAATTTTTGCAGCCTTGGAGCGTGAAACACAAGGTGTGCAGACTAAACCTGGTAAAAGTGGGTCTGAACTTTGTGGATTTGTTTGGATAGCCAGGGTACAGCTTTGGAGACATAATGCACCCCTATGGATCTGATGCCAAAACACCTTTGGGGAGGCCAGGTGCCCTTTTATAGAGGTAAGTTGGTTGGGGCTCCGCCTTGCTCGCAGCTGTCCCGCCCTCGCTGGGGCCAGAAAATCCAGGTCTTTATGTTTTATTTATTTATTTTTTGGGGACACAGTGCCAGATCCCTGAGGCAGGTCTTCTGTCCAGCCCACCTCCGCAACCGGCAGCCTCCTTGCTTCTTCAGGGGTTTCCCGTCCTGCCTTCTATTCCAGCCGCACCCCACCCCCTCCAAACCCCCAATGCCCCGGACAAAAATCTGACTTCCAGGCAGTCATTTTTAAAGGTACGGTTCACCAAGCCAGAAATTCTCTTATCTCTGCACAGCTGACCCGGGAGTGAAATTCACATGAAAAGTAGAGGATTTGGACAAATTCTATTTTGCATTTATAGACCTGTTTGAACTGTTTATATGACTTTAAATTAAGCTGTGCACTTTCATTTAGTTATCTGGGAGCTATCATACCTCATTAAAGTTCTAGAGGCAATGGTAAAAGGGTTTAAATAGCAATTGTTCCAGAAATAGATCCAACTATTTCTTGGAAATATTTGAAAATTTTAATTAAATTGAATTATATACTTCGTGATATGCTACTGAATCAGTACATATGATTTTCTGAAACATTCATAGGATTTGGTCTGCTTCCCTGTTTTGACTGTCCACATCTCCTTTTATAGTTGGTATTATAGTTTCAAGAGGATGTATTCATTGTTTCTTTGTGTATAGGTTTTACCAGCTATAATTTAAAACTAGATTGATATGATTAGTTTAATGGTGGAAATTAAAATGAAGAGTTTGCTGCCCCGGTGTATTAGTTGTTCTGAATCTTATTTAATTGAAACACTTACTAAAACTAAAGGCAAGTACAGCAGCAAAGAAGAGGATAATAGAAGTTGGTCGTCCACCATTTCTGTGAGATTGAAGTATTCTGCTTCTGTCACTGAACTTGATGAAACTGGGAAAAATTTCTTGCTGAGCAGCGTCTGTTAATTTTCTGTATTAAGGCTTTCAAAAGGTCAGACTGCAGAGGCTGTTGATGTTAACCATATTTTGGTTGCATTTTCAAAAGCTGCAAGCTTAATCTAAGCATATTAAGGTCTAAGTCAGTAAACTAATGAGTATTGAGTAAAATGTAATGGGCAGGTTTTCCACTTTCTTTGCAGTCTGAAAGCATTCACTTTCCTGATTAAATCAATTGAAGTGGCAGGGCTTTCTACATTTCTTCCCAGTGATTTAACCCTGCTCCAAATCGTAAGTCTTGCCCATGAGGAGAAACTGTCCAATCAGCAAATTATTTGTAGTTATGGTCAGTTTCATGCTTCTCAATCATCTGTCATACTCGAATTTAGTCTAAATGATACAAATCCGGCTCATTTGAATTTCCTAGTCAGCTGCAGATGCCAAGCAGATTCCTGATGCAGTTCACAGTTTTTGGCCTCAGGGACAATGACTGTGGCCCACTGGTCACTGCTCAGACTGAGAGGATATTAGAGTTGCCAATACTCCAGGTTTGATCTGAAGTCTCCAGGGTAAGATTTTTAGATTGGGGGGCTGCTCGATCGGTAGGCCCGGGATCAGCAGGGGAACAGAGCGCTGACTGCGATCGGCCCCTGACCGTGATTTCATGCTGGCTGGCTAATTAACGGCCAGCCAGCGTGAAGTGCGCGCTGAAATGCTCAGCGCCGCTGGGGTGGAGGGTGGGAGGAGGGCGGGCGCTGAAGTAAGCGCAGACATGGCCGAACACTGAATGAGAGCTCCTGAAGGCAGAGATCTGCCCCAGGGACCTGAAGACATGAAAACAATTAAATAAAGTTTTTAAAATCATGAAAGAAATGTCCAAGCGTCACAATCAGCCACCTGAACAGGTACATGATAAAAATGCTGTCCATAGATTTTACTTTCTTTTTATTTAATAACAGAAATCTCATTCCGCCCTTGGATGAGGTTTCATGGAAAATACAAAGTCCGCCTGACTGACTTGCCCATCCCCTGACCATAAGGTTGGGCAGGCCACAAAAAAATTGGGGACAATTGCACCTTTAATTATACAAATTGCCATCTTAATTGTGGGCAGACATGCTTCCAGCTTTTGCGCATGCCTGCCGACCGAAATATCGCGCGAGAGTGAGATGACATCGGGACGCTCGCCTGATGTCATCTCGAGCGATTTCATGTCCGTTCGGGTTGGGCACAGGCCCGCAAGCTGACCTAAAAATTCTGCCCCAGGAATTGAAATCAATCTCCAATACACCACGTGAGATCCTGAAGAGATACCTGAAGAGATGAAGAATAAAGATTGTTTTTTTTCATTTTCTTTGAGCATTTCTCTTTACCAGATATAAAAATATTGAATATGGGAAAAAAGGCTGTTTGGCTGTCAGTCAAGCATCACCCAATTGGATAATGAGCCTCTTTTGCTTTCCAATTGGGATAGGAAGACAGTGCGACACCAGGATGGATGTGTTGACCGACTAGTGCATGGAGCATGGGGGAAAATCAGATGATGAAACCTCCAGGACTACATTTAATTACAGTTAGCGACTCTAGAGGATATAATGCCATGAGGGGGTGTGGCTGCATGTGACCACTGTGCACAATGTCATTGAAGTTGCTATATGTTACTTTAGCAGAGTAAAATGTTTTTAATTGAGTGAGTAGGTCATTGCACCAATGAGACTGATAAGAATTGATTGGGGACAATGGCACAGATACAGTTAAGGAGAACTTAGATCAGTGCATGAGGGAAAAAGGAAAAGAAGGATATTTTGATAGAATGGGGCAAAATATGTCTCAATATGTTCCACACGAGGAGGCTCGTGTGAAACATAAAAAAGCCATTGGCGACAGGGGTTGAATGGCCTTTTTCTGTGTCATAAATTCTATAGCCAGAAATCTCCCTCTGTCGGGGTGGGGGTGGGGGGGGGGGGGGTGGAGGTGGGGGGTGGGGGGGGGTGGTGGTGGGTGGGGTGGTGCGCATGGGTGGGCGAGGGCGTGTGTGAACCCAATTGGCACCCCCAATCGGGTCCACTCTGCCATTTTACTTGGGTGGGCTAATTAATACATGCACATGAAAGAGTTCAGAGATCTCCCTGAGGCACCTCTGTGGCTCAGGGAGATTTGTTTCAGTGTTAAACTTTTAACAAAGGATTTTTCAACTTTTGAAACATGTCCCCTCAGTGTCACATCAGCTGGGATATGTTAATGAAATTTTGGAAAAAATTTTACTGATTTTTTAAACATTTCATGGAGCCTCATCCTGCCCATCGCTGAGGTTCCATGAAATATGCAAAGGCTACCTGGGTTCTTCGCCTGCCCACCAAGCTTAAGGTTGGATGGGCAGCTCATTTCATTGTTTTAATTAGTTTTTAACAGGCCTTTTACAGTTCAGCGGGCACACAGGCGACTCGGCTGCGCGGCCGCCGAACTGACAATCTAAATTACGCCCAGTGACGTCAGGACACATGCCTGATGTCACCACGCGTCATTTTACGTATCGGTGAGCGGGCCTTACCCCTGCTCGCCGATGGGAAAATGCTGCCCTATGTTATTCTATATAATATATCAGGATTGTTGTAAAGCTCAGAATCAAGTCTGCTTAGTGATGAAAAATTGACTACTGAATAATATCATAGAGATGCCCATGTTCACCATCTTATGTACCATAGTTTTTTTGAGTTAGAATGGGGCATAATTCAGGGTGGAGCAACAAGATATGGGTATTGCTGCTAACTTTTCCTACATAGCTGTTCTTAATTAAAATTCATGATCATCATATAAAATGTGCTAAGGTAATTCTGTTCAGTTGTTTGCTATACTAAACAGCTGTCCCCAAGTTACTCTTAGGCTGCTGCCCCATGCAAAGCACTTGGCGAATCTTACAGCTCCTTGAGTGACCATTCTAAAGGAGGTACAAATTCAATTTGCAACTTACTCTATCACAATGATATCGAAAATGTGCTTCACACAAGGGATCTTTCTTACAAAACCCTGTTGTATGCTGCATTTTCATTTCAGATTATGTCAGTAGGAATTCTGACCATCTCTCCAGGTGTGTGACCTTTTAGTGCATCAGGTTTAAGATATACTTTACTGTCACTCAGAATTGGGCCCACTTTTACTCTGTCCAGTCCTGATTTCAGATCAATTTATCCATTCAAATGAGGGAGTCACTTCAAGAAACAACACGTCTCCACTTAAACTGAGTTGCATTAGGTAACAAAGCAGCAATACCGAGCACAAAATGACTGAGGTTTCAGCCGAAGTAGTTTCAGTGTGACTGCTGATTTTGAATCACAAGATTGGACAATGCTGAGACCTGGTCAAAATGTTAATTGACATGAGGAGTTAGCATATAGTGAGTTGATGATGCAACTAATATATGAAGGATCAATTAGCTATGGGACTTTGACAGTGAAGAATACTTTTAAAGTTGAAAAGCAAGAAAGTAGGTGGTTGTGATTTATGTGATTCTTGCACTTTAAGTTCTTAAAGTGCAGTATGGGTCTGAGAAAGTGATTAAAAAATGAGCTGTTAACTGGGGATTGTTTTGCTTAAACCCATCTGCTAAGTGTGGGTTTGTGCATCTTTTGTGATTTGGCCTTACAGTATCAAGCATGATAAATGAATCTAGTCATTTTATCTAATGGCTTCTATCTTGTGCTGAGATTGCGTTTAAGCTTCATGCAAAATAACCTCAAACCTAATTAAAGCTCAGCCTTTGTTGTAAATACTTCAAAGGTGAATATGTTTCCTCTAGTTAGTATTTCCAGTTGCACTTACAGTGCAAGAAATCACATAAATCACAACCACCTACTTTCTTGCCTTTCAACTTCAAAAGGATACTTCACTGTCAAAGTCCCATAGCTAATTGTGATCCTTCACATATTAGTTGCACCATCAACTTACTATATGCCAACCCCTCATGTCAGTTAACATTTTGACTAGGTCTCAGCATTGTCCACACTTGTGATTCAAAATCAGCAGTCACGTTGAAACTACTTCGACTGAAACCTCGGTCATTTTGTGCTCGGTATTGCTTCTTTGTTACCTAATGCAACTCAGTTAAGTGGAGACCTGTTGTTTCTTGAATTGACTCCCTTATTTGAATGGCCAAATTGATGTGAAATTGGGATTGGACTGGGTAAAACTGGACCCAATCCTGAGTGACAGTAAAGTATATCTCTCCTCACTCTGAGTTACTTCACATTTCTTCATGGAAATGGTACACAGTCGGTCATGTTGGCTCAGCCGACAAAGGTCACCATGACCTGAAATGTTCGTCTGGATTTTGAAGGGCACATGGTTCCTGCCCCTACTGCTAAAATGTCGGGGGCAGCCTACCCACAATCCTAATGGTGGTCCAGCAGAAAGTTAATGCTAGGAGCAGCAGTAATAAGACCATAAGTTGTAGGAGCAGATGTAGGCCATTCAGCCCATCGAGTCTGCTCCGCCATTCAATGAGATTATCTGATAATCCTCAACTCCACTTTCCTATCCTTTCCCCATAACCCTTGGTTCATTTACTGATTAAAAATCTGTCATCTCAGCCTTGAATATACTTAACGACCCAGCTTCTACAGCCCTTTGTGGTAAAGAATTTCACAGATTAACTATGCTCTCAGAAAATAAATTCTTCCTCATCTCTGTTTTAAATGGGCATCCCGTTAGACTGAGATTAAGCCCGGTGGGCCTCGACTCTCCCTCAAGGGGAAACAACCTCTCAGCATCTACCCTGTCAAGCCCCCTAAGAACCTTATATATTTCAATAAGGTCGCCTCTTACTCTTCTTAACTCCAATGAGTACAGGCCCAATTTACTCAATCTTTCCTCATAAGAAAATCCCCCCATACCCAGGATCAACCTAGTGAATCTTCTCCAGACTGCCTCTAATGCCAGTATATCTTTACTTAGGTAAGGGGACCAAAACTGTTCACAATATTCTAGGTGTGCTCTAACGAGTGCCTTGTATAGTTTTAGCAAAGCTTCCCTATTTTTATACTGTATTCCTTGTGAAATAAAGGCCAACATTGCATTTGTCTTCCCTATTAGCTTGTATGTTAGCTTTTTGGTGTTCATGCACAAGCACCCCCAAATCTCTATGTGCTGCTGTCTTCTGTAGTCTTTCTCCATTTAAATAACATTCAGCTCCTCTATTCTTCCTGCCAAAGTGCATAACCTCACATTTTCCCACATTATATTCCATCTGCCAAGTTTTTGCACACTCGGTTAACCTGGCCATATCCCTTAGACTCCTTGTGTCATCTTCACCACTTGTCTTTCCACCTGTTTTTGTGTCATTAATGCTTTAAGGTGAGACTTCTACCCCTTTCTCTGGAGGAAGTCCTGCCTTAAAGAGGTGCCGGCCAACTGGAAGGCCAGCAGCTCTGTGGCCCCGGCAGAGCCTTCCGGGAGTGGTGGCCACTACTGGGACTACAGGCAGTCTCACCATGCTGAAGAGCCCAGGTAAGACTGGGGTTGGGGTCCGAACAAGTGTGGTAGGGGGGCCAGGTTCAAGGGGCCAGGAGGGAGAGTTAAAGGGGGTGATTACTTTGGAAGAGTGCCTCCAGTGCACCCAGGGGACTAGCAAAGGAGAACCCCCCGTCACCACACTAGCGCAGCTAAAGCTGCTGTGCTTCCCTCATGGCATGTACCTCCCATTGTCGTAGGTAAAATACTGGAATTAATTGCCCACTTAAGAGCCTCATTAGGCCCAAGGGCAAGCCTGATGCCTCACCGGTCCCCCAACCCCCACCTCAACACCCACAGCCATAAAATTTCAGACAGGTTGAGGTGGGAAGGTCACCCGCTGGATTTCATGTTTTCAAACGTGGCAGCAGGGAGTATAAAATCCAACCCGTATTCTGTTTCTCTCCACCGATGTTGCTTGATCTGCTGAGTATTCCCAGCATTTTCTGTTTTTATTTTATATTAAATAGCTGAGCATTTGAGGGAGAAGCTTTGCCCATCAGCAGGGCGATATCCAGACACCACGAGAAACTTAAATCCCGTACTGATTAGTTTGTCAGTAAACACAAATTCAGACATTATGTGGTTGGCTTATATGCTGGAGGTCCCAGGATCCAATCCTTTTTTTTAAAAGGAGATGGAGAGACAGAGAGATTTCGGGATGAAATCCCAGAGCTATGGGGTAAAACTTTTAGCTCAGTGAGCAGGTGCGTGCCCAGCCCGACCGAGTGTAAAATGACACTTGATGACGTTGGGCAAGCGTCCCGATGTCATTGCATATTCACGTGATATTTTGGTCAGCAGCACGCCCGCCAACAATTAAAAGGCCTATAAGAACCATTAAAAAGCTAATTAAAAGAAATTTTTCACTGCCCATCCAAGCTTACGGTTGGCGGGCAGGCGAAAAGGCCAAGCGGCCTTTGCATCTTTTTGGAAACCTCAACCGTGGACAGGATGTAGTTTCCAAAAGCAAATAAAAATAAAATAAAAACTTTAATTTTTAATTAATAATGTGTCCCTGCTCATGTGACAGAGTCACATGAGGGGACATGTTTTATAACATTTATAAAATCTTTTTTTTTACATATTTGTTCATCTCCCTCAGAGAGATTTGCAAATCACACTCTTGCGCATAAGCGAAGTTTGCGCTCGTCCCGCTCGCACTCCCTCATCCCCACCCCACCCACATAGATAGCGATGAGCGCTGAAGCTCACGGTTCACACTGGGCAGGCCCTAATTGGCCCTAATTGGCTTCTTGACCGCCCCCACCCGACACTGCCAAGCCCGCCCAACATGGGTGAAATTCTGTCCATGGTCTTCATGGCTTAAAGCACGGCGGCTAATGATGGGATGAAAGGAATAGGATATTTATAAATTCTAATTGATGTTTTACTGGTGCTGTTAATCATCTGATGTTGGATAACAGTGAAACTTTATTGATATTTTGGAGGAGTGTTTAAATGTTTATAGGGTTCCTTTACTGTTGTGTTAAAAATAAACTTTCCTGTTATGACTAATATATTTCACTGATTTTTGTTGAGTTGATTGAAGAATCTTGCATACTTGATGTTTAGTCACTAATTGGACAAAGTCTGCTGGCATAATAACTTGTGGCTTGAGTTATCGTTTTGATAGATTGAATGTGATTGCACTGGTTTAATTGGCTTTTATATGTTTTGTGTCCATCAAAAAAGGAATTCCAGTGTTGAGGAATAGAGCATCCCTTAATCTGTGGCTCATCAGGAATTACAAGTGAAGTGTAGCACATTCAAATGCAGAGTGAAACTTCCTGGGACTGATCTTGACTTTGTGGGATACTGTAAGATGGGCACTCGTGAGTCAGCAGCCTGTTTTTATCACTCCATTGTGGAACTACAACTTGGGAGAGATCTAAAATAAGCTGCTGACTCATTGGCAAATGTTTAATAGTATCCAACAAATTGAAGATCTATCCCTCTTTATTTTGTTTCAATGACTTGGAGCATCAGCTGTAACCCATACTCCCATACAAAGACAATGCACCCATCCCTAGCACTGTCCTCCATTTTGAATGCATGCAGACTTTTGAGAGAGAATGTTCCCCATGTCGGGCAGTCCAAGCAGGAGCGGACGCAGGTGGATGCGAAACAATTGCTGCCTGTGATCGGGTCTGCGTCACCATTTTACGTGGGTGGGCCAATTAAGGCTGCTTGCAATGGCAGGTAGGAGGGCTCACCAGAGGGCTCTTGGTGAGCAGGCAAGTCCAGAGGTTGGGCCAGTGGAGCAGGCCAGGCCGGAGGGCAGAGCAGCGGGGCAGTGTGCCCCTCATTTTTCGGATGAGAGCCTAGCTGCCCTCCTAGAGGAGGTGGTAGTGTGGTGGGAGGTCCTGCTTCTGAGGGACGGGAGGCAGAGGCCTCCCAACCTGACCAAACATGCATGGGAGGAGGTGGTCGAGAGTGTGTACTCCCATGATGTGGTGCGTGCACATGGGTCCAGTGCCACAAGAGATTCAACGACCTCCTGCGTTCAGGAAGGGTGAGCACCATGTTGGCTGAGGGCACCTAATGCAGCCGTCAGCCTTTCCCCACAATGCGCCCCATCCTCCTGCCCCACCCCCCCCCCACCCCACAATAACTCTGAGTGCAGTTACAGTATTGAATGCTTCACGGCATGTTTCCCTTGCTACGTGGGCCAGCAGATACTGCCCATGTCTAGTTGACCATGTGGGTTTTGCTGAGATGGGTTCTGCACCCACAGCATGTGTGACACTGACACCCAGAATATAGAATCGTGGGAAACTCAAGGCTTAGTGCTGGAATAGAGAAGCATGTCAAAGTCAGCGTGCTGACATGCTGGGAGGGGAGATCCAGGTAATGGGGCACCAATCTATCTGCTGGCCTTTGCGTACCAAGTGCTTGTGCCTCCTTGCTTTGCAAGGTTCCCCTTGTGCTGCCAAATGTGATGGAGGCAGCATTTGGACAATGGTGGGGGGGGTCAGCCCTGGCTTTTTTGTGTGAGTGTGTGGCAGCTGGAAGGTAATGCAGAACTGGAGTCCTGCAATGTCCCACTCTGGTTGGGTTGGCAGGGATGTGATGGGAATCCAGGTACAGGCTGGACTAATCAATGCTCTTCTTTCCTTTTCAGGAGAAGACTGCACACAATTTCGCAGAGTGGATGCAGA
The DNA here is from genome assembly GCF_017639515.1 of Carcharodon carcharias. Lineage (NCBI taxonomy): Eukaryota > Metazoa > Chordata > Chondrichthyes > Lamniformes > Lamnidae > Carcharodon > Carcharodon carcharias. The sequence continues at coordinate 52,187,168 of NC_054486.1, forward strand.
CTGGTGGAGGCCAGGCCCAGTTGGCCATCTTGACATCATTTGAATAGCAGTCCATGGATCTGGAGAGGCGCCATGTGCCCAGGTCCACTGGTGGCGGTGAAGCTGGGGTGCCACAGGGAGGTATGTTTGCCGAGTACTTAGGTCAACATGTGTGTCCCAGCAGCCATGGCACTGCTGAATGTTCAGTGATTGAAGTTTGCAACATGGGTTGACCATTGATTATGGAAAGATGAGTGCATAATGATCCAGGGGAAGCATGCACATTGACATTGTCTCCACTGTAACTAATCAAATCCTTGTTCTTTTCAGCATCACCAGATCAGGGCTGGGAGGAGGAGGCAGAGGGGCCACCTCTCTCCCCTGAGGACCCTGAGGAAATCCACCCACCAGCATCACACCATCTCTGCCAGCCAGGCACCAGTGCAGATACTACCACCTCCATGGAAATTAGATCTTCGGCTCGTGTCCCGGAGCACAGCAGTGAGGGCACTTCTCACTCACTCGAGGTGTGGGCAGAGTAGAGAGTGCCCAGGGTGCTGGCAGTCGGAGGAAGGCTGGGGACCAGACACATGCTCAGTTGGTGGCTGATGATGTGCCTCTGGAATCGTCCGTGAGGCAGTAAATGCTGGAAGTGCAGCAGGGTATGCGGGAGGATTGGGCAGAGATACATGAGGCTATGCGTGGCATGGTGCCCATGCTGAGGGTGTTCACGTGGAGCATCACCGATGCAATGAGCCTTATGTCCAAGCACCGTGCTTCCTCCTTGGAGTAAGTGGTGACTTTCGTGTAGAGGCTCCTCCAGGAGACCCGTCAGGGCTTCCTGGGGATGTGCTCTGACCAGCAAGCCCTCACATCAGCATTGACCTCAGCTGGTCATTGCCAGTGTGGGAGATGGTCTGGGCATCAAGCTTCCCAGCTCAGTCCACGGTGAGCAGGGAGGTCTGAAGCGAATTCACGTTGGTGCAGCAGCTGACTGTTGTCTCTGCGGGCTCCTCTCAGGGCACTCCGGATAAGGGCGGCAGCTCCTCCACCCCTCTCCCATTGGGTGGACATCCCATGCCAGTGGTGCTGAAGGTCACAGCTGCCCTCAACTTCTATGCCTCTGGCTCTTTCTAGGGGTTGGTGGGCGATCTTTGCCAGTCAGCTGTCCACACTTGTGTCAAGCTGGTGACAGACACTCTGTTCAGGCATGCATTGACCTTCCTCCACTACCGCTGGGACCAGGCAAGCCAGGCTGAGCGAGCCAGAGGCTTCGCAGTGATTGCTGGCTTCCTCCGTGTCCAGGGTGCAATAGACTGTACACATGTGGCCATCAAGGCCCAGCAGCTGAGCCCGGTGCCTTTATCAACAGGAAGGGCTGAACATGCAGATAGTGTGTGATCACAGGATGCTGATTCTGCGGGCTGAATTTTTTGCCTGTCGGGTGGGCCCGACCCAATCTCTGGCGGGTGGGGAGCCGATCCCCACCGGAGAAGCAGGCCCCGCCGCCATTTAAGTGGGCAGGCCAATTAAGGCCCGTCCAGCATGACACCGACAGGAAGCGCTATGCGTTTCCTGTGCGGGTGGGGGGGATTCCCCCAAATGCGAGAGTGCGCTCTTTCGTGCATGCGCACAAAACATCACACATCTCCCTGAGGCAAAGTGCTGCCTCAGGGATATCACTGAAAGTTTTTCAAACTTTAAAAATAGAAAAATAATAAAATCATTAACATGTGCCCCTGATGTGACAATGTCACATGAGATGGGACATGTTAACAAAATACTCAAAAACTTTGATTAAGTTTTTAAAAACCTACATGAAACCTCATCCCGCCGGTGGATGAGGTTTCATCTTTTTTCTATTCCCCGCTGGGGCTCCTGGCCTGCTCGCCGGCCTTAAGGTTGGACGGGCAGGTCCTTTAATTGTTTTAATTATCCTGTCAATGGCCTCAATTGGCCATTGACAGGTTGGCGGGTGCGCAGCTGATCGCGCTGTGCTCTTGCCTTCCTGAATATTTAAATGGGGCGAGATGACGTCGGGGGTTCCCCCGATGTCATCCCGCGTCATTTTTGTGTCGGCGAGCGGTCCCCGCCCCCAGCTCGCTGATGGAAAAATTCAGCCCTGCAAGTCTGTGCAAGGTACCCAGGCAGTTCCCACAATGCTTACATCCTCAGACACTCCCAGGTGCCGGGCCTCTTCAGTGCTCCAGCTCAGCTGGATGGATGGCTGCTGGGTAACAATGGCTATCCCCTCAGAAGGTGGCTCATGACGCCTCTCCGCCATCCAAGCACAGAGGCCAAGCAGCGATACAATTGAGGCCCAATAAATGATCTTTACTGTAGAGTCCTGACCTGAAGGCTTTTACTCCTGTCCAAGCAGCTGGTAGAAGTTTTGAAGTATTCCTGCTCACACAGTCAAGTGTCAGTAACTTTCACAATTTAACATCTAACAGATACCACTCATGACCCCACTCACTCCTCTTATCCTGACTGTAGATGAGGTTTATACAAATGTCTCCTACCCACCTGCCTGTTGCGCCCGTGCGACATCCTGAAGATCGCATGGACCCCGAAAAATTGCAGTCAATTGCTGCCTCAAGGGCCTTAACTACATGATTAATTAATGGCAGATGTGCATCTGAGAACATTGTGCGCCCACCCACCTAAATATTGCCATGGCGCGTGGTGACATCGAGACGCTCGCCCGACGTCACCGCGCATAATTTTACACGTCGGCGTGCGGGGTCCACCCCCGCATGCCAATGAGAAAATTCTGGCCATGGTATCATTTCCCCGATTGGAATGCAGATTACAACAAACACAGGAAGGAGGCCTTCATCCCACAAAATAGCACGTGCTCGTAACATTAAACATAGCTTTATTTTCTCAACAGAACTGATAAAATACTTGGTGGCATAACAGCTAATTTATTATATGCCAACATTCTTAATTATACTTTTGTTTATATTGTGAAATGCACTTAATAGTTTATATGATCAAAAACGGAAGGGAAAAGAAAAAAAATGTACAAAAATATAAGTGTTACAAGTGTGATTAATTTGAATTCTTCAATATGTTCTTTGAGAGCAGGTTGAGTTCCTATTTGATTGATAGTAATTGTGCTGGACAAGCTCGGAGGCAGAGCATTTTTAATATCTTCCATTTGTTGTTGTGATGTTGTGTGTCACCCAGTTGATTGATATGATGTTTCATAAAAAGCCATGTCTTGGAGCATATGTGGTTGAGCCCCTGAATCTCAAATTTACAAAACAGGGTTGATGTTATCAGTATTTGACTAGTGAATGCATTATGAAGATATACAGGTATTTAATCGATAGTCTGGTACCAGCCAACAACATGAATTTACCTGTTAAAATGAGGCACATGGCAGCAAACTTGTGTTTTTTAAAAACAGTTGCAGTATGAGAGCAGCCTTACCCTATTACTTGCCTTTTCCTTGAAGGAATAAAAATGTGAAATTAAAAATTCTTCCTGCATATGAAAGACCATTTGAGTTCCACACATGACGTTCTCTATGTGAAAAGGATGGTTGCTTGGGTATAGAAACTCAGTAGCGGAGTTTTAGTCTCCTTCACTCAGTGAAAACCAGATGGAATGGAATTAAAGTCAAAATATAAAAAAATCAAATCAAAATCAAAATCACTTATACATTTTTCCCACCTCATGGTCATTTTAACACCGCTATTTTCTTGGGAAGGTGAGGAACACCTCACTCTGCTGGCAGCTTCATGATTACTTGTAAATTGTAATTCCATGATGCACTGGACATCCAAAAGCCACCTTAAAAGTATACTGGGCGTACCATCTATTATGGATGTTCTCCACAGCAAAACCTGGTGGCCAATAAGTGGAGAGTTCTATTAGTAAGTTAAAAAATTATTTTTGTTGGGGCTAGAAAAATAGGAGAGTCCTTTGGGCCCTTAAAAAAAAAGTTTGAGCTGTGGGCCGGTATGAGCTATGTTCACAAAATAATCTGCCTCCCTATTCATTTACCTTGAGTTCAGGGTGAGCAGCCTCTGGGCACCAGTTATCACCAGCTGGTACTTGGCAAGCTGGCTCTAGATGTTGTTTTGAGTGAATAGCTTGCCAGGTCCATTCCAAGTGAGATATGCCATTAAGATTGATTAGGTTTCTTGCAGCACTTTCCGTGCAGTGATTCCATGTGTCCTGCTAGTGGACCGCATGGGAGTTAAAATTTTTCCTTATGTCGCTCCTACGTAATATTGTTGCAATTGATTGTTACTTTCAGGGTGTTGGTGAATGACAAATCCAAAAACAATTAATTGAATAAGATGATTTTTTTTTAGGATACATAGAAAGCTGATGTATTGTGCAAAAATATTTGACTTCCCTGATTTACATTGATATGCTAAAGCAATTAGATATGTCACAGCCCCTCGCCTGGTGAGAGATTATGGTCCAGCCAAACTGAAGGAAATTTAAATGGCTCACCGCATCTGCAAGGGGGAAGACATGTCACTTCAGGGCTGTAAAATCCTGGCCAAGAATCCCAAACATTGCAATGATCAATTTAAATGTGATAGCCACTTAATAAAATGGGCATGTAATGGAAGCTAAAGTGATGATGCTGCAAGATTCAATCTTTTGGGTTACAGTAAAGTTCACAACTTCCTCTTTCGCAAATTTGCTTATCCACGTAAAAGTCTTTGTACATCAGTTCACCCATCCCGGGCCCAAACCAGTTCACCCATACTGGACCCAAATGTTCACTTATCCGCAGTCTTAAAACTAAAAAATAGAAGCCATCTTTAGAAAATGTGAAAACAAAGGAAAAAAAAACCTAACCTTTTAAAAAAAAATGCCCATGATGTATTTCCTGTAGTCGAAAGTGTGCACTGCATGTGCGTCGTCTGCCATTGTTTTCACATGGGTGTTCCTTGTTGCTGCGATTTAATTCCTAATCTCAGTTCCACCTCCAATCTCAAGTAAAGTACTATAAGTGTGACAAATTTTACATTTTACTTGTTTACTTGTTTTATTATACAATTTGTCCAGCAAATTTCTCTTTAAATGTATTAAAAACATAGGGTGGAATTTTAAGGCAGAGGGATTTTACATTCCTGCAAAGCCAATGGAGTTTAAAATGGCTCGCCACTTTAAAGTCCTGTCCCTGCTGGGAAAAGGCTGGAAAATTCTGGCCATAGTTTTTATTGCGTTTAATCCTTTATTCATGTAAAATTTTAGAATGGCTGGAACCTGTCTAATTGACTCCCATTGTAAAGTATGCTTGTCGTTCACGATTTCGCCATTTGTGAGGTTTCACGGGAATATAACACCCCTCCGAATGGCGGGATTTTACTGTATAATGTACATTCAAAGTACAATGACCAATATGACTAACTCTCCAGTCAGCCATAAAAGGTGAACTTCAGAGAGACCGGAATCTTCAACTTGTTTATATGTAGGGACATATTACAGCTGTCATTCAATGCAAATTAATTCTTAATTTAAATTGGAGAAATGCCCTGTAAAAATACCAACCGACTTAATTTGAACAGAGCCTGAATTAACAATCTTGCACTTCCCTAAGAAGGAGGTGAGATAGACATTGCATTAGCCGTCTCTTAATATTTTGCAGCCTGGCACAGATTAAGCAAAGCACGTAAGACGAGAATTGCTTTGCACCCTTCGCAGAAAGTGGCAAGCTTCAGTAGCAACTATAAGATCTTGAGTAAACAAATAAAAGCTGACAGTCTTTTTAAACTGACAGTGCCAAGTTGATATAAATTTATAGAACAGTGATATCCATGCTGTGGCATGTAACTTTACAGAAGTTCTGATGTAGTTTTGGAAGAAAAAAAGTCAGAAGTTGCCCTAATTAAAACTTGAGAGTCATTCGATGGGATTTTCAATTCTGGAGATGAAGTACGGTGACAGGCAGGAAAGTTGATACAGTTCCCATTGGGCAGCGGGGCAGATTTTCATGCCCATTCTTTTGTTTTTCAGCTCACTAATTATGCATCAACAAGGAGCCTGCTGAATCTTGTGGCGAGGCGGATAGTGATTCGTCCGCCCCGCTGTTACCTCATAGGGGCGAACACCCTGGCACTCTATTTAAACGGCACCCGCACAGACTCACTCACTGCAGGCCAGGTGTGGGCTGAATGCCTACATTACCATGCTGACCAGATGCAGCACACCCTCATCTCCATGGTCCAGCGAGGTCTCGCTGGGGATTCTCCTCCAGTCTGTGCCAGAAAGGCAGGAGGCCCTCTTTCCAAGGGATGGGAGCAGGTCCTCCCATCTGACCACGCTGGCCTAAGAGGAGGTTGCCAGTGAGGTCAGTGCCCATGGTTTCAAAAAGGAGTGCCCTGCAGTGTAGGAAATGAATGATCTGATGTTCTCTGCCAGGGCAAGTGGAACTTCTGCTCAGTCTAAACTCACACTCTTATAATGGCATTAGGCAGTCAAAGGGTTCAAGTCCACAGGGATGTCACATACTATCAGTAGATGAGACATCAGCATTGAATGTCTGCTAGCCACTTTAAGCTTACCATCTCATGTAAGATCCTGCACAAAGGGTGTCTTAATCCCTTACTGAGGAAGGCACAGCACACACAGCAGCATTGCATGTTTCTGAAATGCTCATTTATCCATAGTGCTCACAGCCAATCCATCTGTCTTTATCCAGAACAAGATCATCCACAATTGATGGGAGAGAGCCAAGATTGAAGGGAGAGGCCTCAGCACTCAGGGCTGTCTCCTCCCAAGAGGGGCAAGCAGCAGAGCTCGCTGGAGAGGATGGAGATCGCTCCTGCAGGGAAGGTGATATCAGCCTCCCCAATAAGTCAGTGAGGGTTTATCCAGTATACACACGTTTCATGAAAAGGCAATTACAGCCACAAATTACTTATGGGCATATTGAACTTTTTAAGGCAGATGTGTGTGTTTTTAAAGAAACACAAGCAAGGGCACTAAGCAAAAGATGGCTGATAACTTAAAGTGACTTTCTGGATTCCTAATGTGGATTATACTAACAGACCAGTCCTGAGAGAATATGGAATGTCTCACCTGAAAAGGTGTCAAGGCCTTTTTCAAGCAGAGAGACTTGAAAGTGAAATAGGAAGGATGCAAAAGACTGAACTTTAACTTCCTGTGTTTGTGGAGACAGATTTGTACATCTCAGCAATCACCCAAAAATCCATCTCCTGTTGATTTATATCTCAGAGTGTGTACATAGTTCGGAGATGAATGCAAGATGACTTTTTCTCCTCATGGAATACACAAGGAAAATGGATTAAAAAGCTAGCTGCAGAGCAGTGTAATATGTGATGGTGTACTGTGAGAACAAGAAGACCAAATAGCCACCCATGCAGTTGTAGGTGAAGTCTCCCTCTTTCTCTCTGTTGTTGGTGGCAAGGCTCAGCAGAAGCCACAATCAGAAGGGAAATAGGACAGCCTCTTCAGTTTCCCTGCAGTACCAAGTATCTCCAAACTGACTGTGAAACTGCCAAAGTCTGCTTCACCAGAATCATCTAACAGCTATAACATAGCACCATCTATGCCTCATGGGCAAGCCAAAGAATAATTTGTATATTTTTCTTTTAACTTTTATTTGGACTCTTAACTTCTCATTTCTGATTTATATCCATGTGTGTTGTGTTTATATTTTTTGTCTTGAGTTTTAGTAACTAATAAACTTACTCTTTCTTTGACTCAAGAAAACCTGGTTAAGTTGGATCCTTCTAAAGATAAATATATTTGGACTTGGAAATGGTATCAACAGGAGATCTCTTTCAAATTAACCTTCTTGTGACCAACCGAGTGGGCTGGATAAAGAAGGGGAGCCAACTCGTTTCTCCTCACCCAGGAGCATGTCAAAATTGAGGTCCCATTCAGGAAGTTAACAAATTGGGGGAGCCTCACCCGGGGACTGGCCGTAGCAAACTGGGGGCTCATCTGGAAAAGTTCCCACAGACAAAATGAAAGATTTAGAGTGGGGAAAATAAACTGTTCAGTTGAAACCAATTTTAAAAACTGCAAAATGTTTTATTGAGTCTGCCCTACTAAAGCGTAAAAATGTCCACATTTGATCCTAACGTTTTTGCAGATGGAAGGGATGTGCTTATGAAAATTTAACAGTTCTGTCCCTCTAATAGTTAAAAGAACAAGCAAGGTACTTAGGATTAGAATTTTGCCTGAAAGCCAAGAAAACCCCAAATTTTAAAGGGCTTGACCAATGGTCTACAGATGGAAATTGAGGACGATGAAATGGATAGAGTAGCAGTAGAGAGATAAAAATTGGAGCAGCAGAAATTGGAATTTCAGGAAAGAGAAAAGGAAAGGGAAAGAGAGAAAGAGGAAAGACAGGAAAGGGCATCGGGAGAAGCGAGATAATTTCAGGACAGATAGAGGGAAAGGGAATTTAAACTAAAATGGCTTGAGCTGAGGGACAGGATTTTGTACCTTGAAGATACCACTAGCTCAGACTTAAGGGCTGAGGCAATCCTGTTTGCTCATTTAATCCCTAAATTTGATGAACCAGAGGTGGAAGCCTTCTATATCTCTTGTGAGTAATTAGCACTGCAGTTAAAGTGGCCAGTCCAACATTGGTCCCTACTACTGCAAAGTAAGCTTGCAGGAAAAGCTCACAAGGTTTACTCCCTCTTGCCTGAGGAAATCACCACTGACTATGAGCAGCAAAAGGGACTGTTTTAAGTGTATATCGGTTAGTGCCGGGGGCATACTGTCAGAAATTCCATACCCTCTTGAAATAGCCTGACCAGACGCACCTAAAACTTAAAAGGCTTAAGCAACTTGCAACTGGTATGGGCACTTAAAACAGAAGACACTTACGAAAACCTCCATCAAATAATTCTCCTTGAGGAGTTTAAAAACTCCATACCTTTCCCAAGGAGAACACACATAGAGGAACAGATGTCAACAGAGGCCAGTAAAGCAGCCACACTTGCTGATGATTATGAGCTGATCCACAAAGCCTTGTCCCAGAAGAGACCCTCCCCAAGTCACCCAACCAACTGGAAAGAATGGAGGTGGAGAGAGTGATAGGAAACTGAGCACCCATGGGCGAGAAGGAGATGCTGGGTTCCTCTTCAGGACAGAAAAAGTGGCGCTGAGGTGAAAATTGAGGCCAAGAAACCTGTATGTTTTAACTGCTGAAAGGTAGGGGAACCTCTGGGCCAGCTGCTGGAGGTTACGGGAAAAACCAATGGGATTTCTTGGGGCACATACATCCCGTTCAGAGAATGGGAGTCAGTCAGAGAGCATAGCAGACCAGAGTATGGTCCTGACGGCATCCCCGAATCCCTGTAGATGGAGTGTACGTGAGTTTAAACAAAGCCTTGAGAGTTACGAGGATTTTGTAGCTGAAGGAAGGTGGCCACATTTCCCTAAGGTGAGGTGAGTAAGCCTATAATGTACTGAGGGGCCAGCAAAACTCTACTGCTGGGAAAAGGCATGATCTTTCCACCAGAGAGTACAGTAAGTGCCAAGGTGTTGGTAAAAGGGATTAAAAGAGGGTACATGCCCATCCCTTTATACTCGGTGCATCTGGGGTGCGACCTTATGTTAGGACCAGTAACCGTGGGAGTTGCCTCCAGTTTGCCTGTGGATGGAGTCAACTTGCTCCTCAGCAATGACCTGGTGGGAAGAAAGGCAATAGAATGTCCAATGGTCTCAGAGAAGCCCAATTATTTGATGGAGGTTTTCGTAAGTGGCTTCTGTTTTAAGTGCCCGCACCCATTGGTCAAAAGCAAGTCGCTTAAGCCTTTCAAATTTCAGGTACGAGTGGTCAGGCTACTTCCTGAGGGAATGGAATTTCTGACAGTATACCCCCAGCACTAACTGGTACACACTTAAAACAGCCTTTTTTGCTGCTCATAGTCAGTGGTAATTCACTCAGAGAAGCCAACTGAGGTCAGGGAAACAGATCAGCTAGAGGAGAAAGTGCCTGGCATTTTCTCTGACTATGTGCTAACATGGTCCATGGCCAGACAAACTCTGTCATTGGAGGCTGAAGTGCCACTGTAGACAGAAGATCCTATGGCCTGGTTATCTGAAACCTTTTTTTGGGACTCCAGAAGACCCTAAGGAGATAATAAATAGATCTTCTTTGGTAGCAGCCCAGCAAGCTGACCCATTGTTAAAAACATTAGCTCAGACTGCATATATTGAAGCTGAGGCAGAAGCAGGCCCTGAAATTTACTACAGGGAAACTCATCAAGGAAATATTATGGCTAGCTCATGAAATTCCGATGACTGGGCATGTTGGTATATGCAAAGCCCAAGCTCACATCAGCTACCATTTTTACTGGCCACATCTCCACAGGGATGTAGTAAAGTTTTGCAGAACCTGTCACATCTGCCAGGTTGTGGGAAAACCCCAGCCTACAATAAAACCTGCACCTATCATTCCCGTGGGGAACCATTCAGCAAGGTGTTAGTGGACTGTGTGGGGCACCTCCCCAAAACAAAAGGGGGCTACCAATATAACCTTACCATCATGGATGTGGCTAACTGCTTCCCAGAGGCTGTTCCACTGAAAACTATATCTGCCAAAACAGTGGTGAGGGAATTGACCCAATTCTTTACCAGGTATGGGCTGCCCACATCCAGTCAGATAAGGCCTCAAATTTCATGTTCAAAATATTCCAGGAAGTCATGGGTAACCTAGGCGTGACCCAGCTGAATTTTTCATCATATCGCCCGCAGTTGCAGGGGGAACCAGACCCCCAAAACAATGATCAGGGCATACTGCCACAGTTTCCCTCATAACTGTGATAAAGGACTGGAATTTCTTCTGTTCACTACCAGGGACTCATCCAATCCACCAGTTTTACTCTGAATTAGTTTACAGGCACCAAGTACCAAAACCCCTGAAGCAAATCAAGGAGAGGTTTTTAGAGCAGAAGAAGGAAGTCTGCATGCTAGACCATGTAACAATGTTTCGGGAGCAACTCAAGAGAGCCTGTGATGCGGCCCAATAACACTTGAAATCTCCCAGACACCTATGAAGAAACAAGCAGACAAACTTGCCAGGGCCCGAACTTTTCAGCCATGAGAGTGTGTTAATGCTCCTACCAATGCCAGGTGAACCCTTAAAAACCTGGTTCAGTGGCCCATACAGAGTAGAAAAGAAGCTCAGGGAGGTAAACTATCTAACTGAGGCCTCAGGTAAAAGCAAAGGCTGTGTCAAGGCAACACAATAAAGAAATATCACAGCTGAGAAGGGGATGAGCAGGTAATGGTCTTTCCCATTGCCACCAACCTAAAGGAAGAGGGTAGTAGTGGGGATGAATTGGAGGGAGACATGGGTGAGGCCCACATTGAGCCCCCTACTACCCAACTAACCAACGCAGAGATATTCACAAACTTAGACTCCTTATTCACCCAACTAAGTGCAGAACAGCGAGCAGACTTGACGAGGCTGCTCACTGCATTTAAAGACTTATGCAGGGACAAGCCAGGTTGCAACACACTAGCTCTACATGATGTGGATGCGGGAAAGGCCCCCCCACAAAAGGCAACATGCCTATCGTCTAGGTCCAGAGAAGCTGGCCCAGGTTCGGGGGGAGATTAACTACATGCTGGAGCACCAACTAATTGAGCCTAGAAGCAGCAGCTGGAGCTCTCGAGTTCTGTTTCTGTCCAAGCCGGACAGCTCCACAAGTTCTGCATTGACTGCTGAAAAGTTAATGCAGTGACCAGAGTCCACTCCTACCTGATAGTCTGGCTGGAAAACTGCATAGACAGGGTAGGTAAAGCAGCCAACATTACAAAGATAGATTTAAACAATGGATACTGGCAGGTTCCCTTGACTGCCGGTGTGAAGGAAATCTCCACCTTTGTAACACTGGATGCATTACATCAGTGTTGAGTCATGACATTTGGACACCGAAATGCCACAGCCATCTTTCAAAGGCTGGTGAACCAGGTAGTGGCAGGCCTATACAATTGCATAGTGTACCTAGACAACCTCTTAGTGTACAGCGACACCTGGGAAACTCACTTAGAGCAACTGGAAGCCCCTCTTCTAGAAAGTAGTCACCTGACCTAGTGATTAATCTCGCAAAGAGCAAGCTCACTAAGGCTCAGGTGACCTATCTAGGATTTATAGTCAGTCAAGGACAAGTACTGCCCAGAGCCACAAAGTAGCACAGTTCCCATTCCCACAATGAAACAGGAAATTGTGAAGATCTTGAGAAGGTGTAGGTTCTATTGCAAGTTCATCCCAAACTTCAGCACAGTAGCCGCCCTGCTCACAGACCTACTATAGAAAAAAGTAAGGGTAGTGTGGACTGAGAAATACCAGACAGTTTTCAAAAAGCTGAAAACCATTTTAATCAGCGAGCCTGCACTTGCAGTTTCCAACTTTAACCAAGCATTTAAAGTAACCATCAATACGAGCAACATTGGAGTAGGGGGTGTCCTCCTCCAGCCAAAACTTATTAGTATCAATTTTTTAAACTTATGTTTGAACTCTTACTTCTCATTTCCAATCCGTGTTTATGTGTGTTGTGTTTTTATTACTTTTTTCTTGGGTTTTAGTAACTAATAAACTTACTCTCTCTTTGATTCAAGAAAGCCTGATTAAATTGGCTCCTCCTAAAAATAAATACATTTGCACTAGGAAAAGGTACAAGGGAAGGGATCCTTTTTAAATTAACCTTGTTGTGACCAACCCATTCCTTCTCATCCAGGAGTGTAACAAAATTGGGGTCTCATTCAGGAAGTTAACAAAGTGGGAGACTTGGCCCAGGGACTGGTCGTGACATAGGCCATATGCAGACAATGACCTATGATCTATATGTCTAGTCAGTCACTAATTATCTCTTCTCTCTATTCCAGCCATGAGCAAGAAAAGGCAGAGGGACAACTCCAGAGCACCTCAGATAAGGAGGCAGGGAAGCAACTGATGAAGACCCATCACTGTGTTCACCTGCACCCTCCACTAGTACAGATACATGCACCTCGGTGGGTCCTAGTTCTAGGGTAGGCTCGGGATCACAATCTGGTGATCACCACATAAATACATGTTCACAGTTGGAAGAGGCAGTGACAGCCAAGATCCATGACACTCAGAGAACTGTTGAAGACCAGGCCCTCGGGCACTCTAAGGGTGTCCTGCAACTCCAAATACCCTTTATCCATGACCCCATCAACTCCAGCAAGTCAGGCCAAGGAGGGTGCGCTGTCCCAGAAAAGGACACCCTTTGCAGCCTGGAGCCCTCAAAGCTTCAGGCATCCAGTGAATGCCTGCCAAAGTCATCTCAGACAACAGGATTTAGCAGACCTGCCTCCACCTCTGCTGCGGATGCTGACACTCTACCTAAATGCAGCGGTAGAGTTAGGAGATTTAAGAAGTTTTGAATGCACAATGGTGGCATGGGTGTCCATTCACTGTATGTAATCTGAATGATTGTAGATATATTTTTCATTTATTCCTCTCCATGTCTTGTGTATTAAATGGCTAATCGATGTGATGCAAGGTCTACATTCATTCAAGATGAATTCCCCTCCATCCTAATTATCTTCCATCTTGACCCTCAGTTTGTTAAGTGTCACTCAATCCCATCACAGTGAAATTACCTTTAGTTCCATACCTGCGACATGAACAAAGGCACTTCCTGTATGAAAATGATGGCTGGTCAAGACACATGTAACCCTTACAACTTTGGCAGACATTATGCGACCTCATGAGAATCGTTCATCAGCGATATGATTCTCCTGATGCTGTGCACAGAAGTCTACAGTATGTTGATGTCATAAGCATTTGCCACAGCCAACATTGAAGTCTTTTCACCCAGTTGCACTTTGCAATGGTGCTTATTTTGTGACTGTGGTGTTTTGGTTAAAGCCGCATTCATCGTCAAGCACTATAGCCTTTCGTGCCTCTTTGCAATGTGGTTTTGTCTCCGCATTTAAGGCTGAACATTACTTCTCTGTTCATTCACACTCTCCACATACATGAAACTTAACAATGGAAGCTGGTTCCAATGGGTGACATTTGAAATGTCTGCTAGAGGGGAATGAGTGTGTGATGTCAGATATGTGTGCTCATCCTGATGACCTGTCTACCCACCTGTGAGAATCATAGTTTGCTCCTGAGTAGCTGCCTAGCAGTGCTTCACAGGATCCCTCTGAGGTCACAGAACGCAAATCCATGCGTAAGTCATGACATGACTGTGCAATCATTGACTTTGAGTTCCTAGAAACAATTGGTCTTTGTGAAATGGACAAAGTCAAGGACTGTGATCGTATGAAAGTGATGCTCCAGCATATCTCCTGAGTGCTCAGCAGTATCGATGAAGGGAATAAGTTATCATTGACTGCTGTGTCAAAACTGACTGGGCCACATCTCTCCCAGATGCCAAGGCAATGCAGGTCATACACTTGGCATGTTTCTGACGAATGTAGGGTAACGAATGCTTGTCAATAATCACGTGACGGTCCTACCAAACCACTCTCTGTGAGGACAATGCTAACTTAACTCCCAGATTTTGTGAATGAGGCCAAGTTACATATCACTGGGTCTTGATGTCTGATGGTATCTTGGAGCTCAGAATCAATGACCTATGACCTATAGTGTAGAAACTAAAATTAATCATGCATGAGAGCTGGCGTTTGGAGAGATGGTGCTGTCCGCATGTAGCTCCCTCTTGAGATGGACCAGTGCTAGCCATTGACAAATGTTTTTCCTCTTAGAGCCGCCTTGCTAGGCTGCTGTCACATTGGCATGGGTGCAACTTTGTGCGCAATACCATTTCGGCCTCTTGAAGGATGCCATATCTACTGACTTGTTCATACCATGGTTGAAAAGACTGCATTATGTGCCGTTGCTTGAGAATGTCCTCTTGTGAAGTGCTAAGCACATTCCACAGCAGCCGCATGGTCCCAAGGTTCCTGCACCTTTCAAGGAAGACCCCATCATTAGGGCTGAAGGTGACTTATGCTTCTTATCTTTCCTCAGTGAACATTGTGAAGTTGTTGACCTTTTATGACATGTTGAAGATGAAAATGAAGGTGTTGTAATGTCCCCTGCATCAAAGCATGAAGAGAACTGCCTTGTAACAATTTGTTTTCAACTTATTCCTCCTGGGATCTTGTAGCTATGAGGTTGTCACGGGCACCTCTTCCACATTGTGCCCATGCTATGGCATCCTCATGTGACTCATCTGCATCCTTGCCCTCTTCAGAATCATTCAACATCCTCCACATCTGAGGAGATACTTAGCTCCTCCATGTCTCCCCATGACAAAATATACCCCCCTTGCAGTGCTACATTGTGTAGGGACACCCTCTGTACTTTGTATTGTAGAGACCCGTCTGATCGGTCTAAGCATTTGAAATGCACCTTTAAGAGGCCAATAGTCTGTGCTATTAAGGTCCTTGTGGCTGAATACGCAGCATTGTAAATCTCTTTAAATGCACTCGGTGGCCAACAGATGGGTATCAATAGCCATGTCTTCCGGGGATAACTCCTTATCACCAAGGAACCCACCCTCTAAGCACCGAGCTCCCTCAAATGTCTCTGACACCTGCAGGTGACCCATAATGTACAAGTCATGAGAGCTTCCTGGATAGCTAGCACGAACATGCACGATCTGCTTTCTGTGATCACTAATTAGCTGGATGTTCAGACAGTGAAATCCTTTCCTATTAATGAATCTCACAGGCTGCTGCCAGTGAGCTCTCAAGGCCACATGTGCGCAGTCAAGGGTGCCCTGCACTTGCAGAAAGCGTGAAATCACAGCAAATCTAATAGCTCTAGCAGCCTGGCTTGCATCATCCATGTGGAACTGCATGAAATGGTGAGCTTTATTGAAAAGGGTATCGGCCACCTCCCTAATGCATTTGTGTTTGGCCGCTTGTGAGATTCTGGAAAGGTCACCAAAGGCACCCTGGAGGGATCTGTAGACAAAAAAATTCATTGCAGTGGTGACCTTCAGAGCTACAGGGACTGGATGTCCTTCAAGTCCACTTGTCATGAGTTCCTCATGGAGAAAGTGGCAAATGTGAGCTACCATATCACTAGACAAGCAAAGGTGCCTGCGGCACTGTCTTTCACTTATCTCCATGTAGGTGATACATCTTTCATGGGCCCTTGATTATGCCAAATGTCTTTATGGATTTGGCCCCTTCTCATCAGCATCTGGGTCTTCCTGGAGCCCAGTTGGCTCTTGTTCCTCAGGGTGATGGTCTTCCTGGAGCTGTGACAATCGCTGACGGGCCCTTCTTTTCTTCATTCAAATCTTAGCTATCAACAAGGCAGCATTACCTGCAGCCTGCATTCTCCACTCCCCCTTGTTTCTGTGAAAAGACAATTGAGTCTCTGTGGAATGGTCTTTCTCCATATACAAGGCAAGAATGCAGTCTCCAACCCTTGGCTTTCCTTTACGTTGCACATTGTATACCTAGGCCATCCCTTGCAGGATGAGATTATCCTGAAGGATGACAGATGGCTGAACTTCCCCTCAGACGTGACAGCATATTCACAACGAGGGTCTTAATTTGGGTCAAAAGACCCAGGTCCTACAAGCCATAGTTAGCTTTGTGTTGGTAATCCTTCAATGGCCTTGACAATAATTATCGATACCCAGTCCTTGTACTGATGTCCTGACTGCAAGCATGGTGCCATGAATGTCATGACCAGTTCATTGGGAACTTGGAGGCTTGTAGCCCAGGCTGCCTCTGTAAGGATCAGATACCAGTTAAGATCATAGGCACTCCAGCACCTAAACTTAATTAATTCTTATCCGAATGCACACCATTAGTGAAGGAGCCAAGCTCATTCATTATGCATTAGATCCTCAAGTCCAGCACTCAGCTGAGCCATACATGATATGGTTTGAGCAAGAAAGTTATAGGGACCCCTAAAGTTGGCCAAGATTTGTTGTGCTGAACTCCTCTAACATTTCTTGAGACCCCTTCCTGATCAATTATTTTCTAACTTGTTTTCTTAACTACACCATTGTAACATGAGCTCAAAAATGGAGATGCTGGCCTTCATCTGGGAGTCCAGCTTCCAGTTTCCCCCTATAATCCACCAGGTCCCTCCCATCCTCCTCTGTCCTTACCACCTCATAATTCCCCTTCCTGCTATCATTATCCAGCCTCCCCCTGTTACACTTGAGCCCATCATTGTCCATGTGGATATTCCTGCCCTATTCCCTGAACCCTTTAACATTTAATCCTTGAACAGACCTCTCCCCTTCTTGAGGCCACATGCACCCTGACTTTCTGGGACCTTCTGCCCCCACCATGAGACCATCCAATACCCCTTGACTTTTCAGCTGTGAACTTACAGGATACTGATGTCTCCCTTGACCGTGACTGTGCCATCTGCTTCACAGCACCATGATTCTAACCCACGGGACCAAATTCCTTGGGTGACTGACTACTGTGCACGAGTGTCACTGCACCGAGAGGCCATCCCCTGCCCAAGAGCGGGACCAAGACACGCATGCTATGCAGAGCCTTCTAACATGGCCTGTACAGCCCCAGAACAGTCTCTTCAACCTGACCCCATCAACATGGCCCCAAGGACAGTTTCTTCATCTCAGCTCCAGGACATCACTGCAGGGGTTCCACAGGGTAGTGTCCTCGGCCCAACCATCTTCAGCTGCTCCATCAGTGACCTTCCTTCCATGATAAGGTCAGATGTTCACTGATGATTGCACTATGTTCAGCACCATTCGCAACTCCTCAGATATTGAAGCAGTCCATATCCAAATACGGCAAAAACTGGACAATATCCAGGCTTGGACTGACAAGTAGCAAGTAACATTCGTGGCACACAAGTGTCAGGCAATGACCATCTAAAACAAGAGAGAATCTAACTATCAACCCTTGACGTTCAATGGCATTACCATAACTGAATCCCCTGTTATCAACATCCTGGGGGTTACCATTGACCACAAACTGAACTGGACTAGCCACATAAGTACTGTGGCTACAAGAGCAGGTCAGAGGCTAGGAATCCTGTGACAAGTAATCACCTCCTGACTCCTCAAAGCCTGTCCACAAGGCATAATTCAGGAGTGATGGAATACTATCCACTTGCCTGGATGAGTGCAGCTCCCACAACACTCAAGAAGCTTGACTGCATCCAGGACAAAGCAGCCCGCTTGATTGGCACTACATCCACAAACAGTCACTCCCTCCACCACTGACACACAGTAGCAGCAGTGTGTACCATCTACAAGATGCATTGCAGGAATTCACCAAGACTCCTTAATCAACACCTTCCAAACCCATGGCCACTATCATCCAGAAGGACAAGGGCAGCAGGTAAATAGGGACACCACCGCCTGGAAGTTCCCTTCCCAGCCACTCGCCTGCCTGACTTGGAAATATATCGCCGTTCCTTCATTGTCTCTGGGTCAAAATCCTGGAACCCCTTCCTAACAGCACTGTGGGTGTACCTATAGCACATGGACTGCAGCGGTTCAAGAAGGCAGCTCACGGCCATCTTCTCAAGGGCAACTAGGGATGGGCAATAAATGCTGGCCCAAGCAGTGAAGCCCAGATCCCGTGAATGAATAAAAAAAAATCCCGCAGCAATGCTCTTAAATGTGATAACAGCTTCCATGTCTCAAAGCCATTGATGAGCTGAAGCACTCCAGTGCGCACCACTTATGCACAGTAAGGAAACAGACCATTCTAATTATCTGCTGACGGGACACCTAACCTGGAGGTGGCACATAATTCTGGTGAGTTGGCCTTTTAATGAGCACTCATGAGGTGCAAATGAATGAAAACGTTGTGTGGTTCCTGATGTAGATCAACGGAAAACTCGCCCTGCCTTTAACCTGCCACCAAAATCGTGATAACAAAATTCCAAACTAATTTCCGACAGGTGGAAAACTGACTTTTCCATCGCACCAAATTTAGTGGCCCCGGCCGCCAAGGCTTCCACTGCTGGCGGGAGGAGAAAATTTCACCCATCATTTTTATAGTTAGTTAATATACACACTTCCTGAGTTAGGGAAATTTACTATCATATTTTAACGTGCTATTTGCTTATAAGAAGTATGGTAGGAATACAACGTAAACATACAGAACATTTCCTTTTTCTCACACCTTTATGCCAGGTCTCTAGAACATACACAGAAACAGATTTCTGTGGTATGGATTCGGTCTCCCATAGACTAACTTGAAACTACCAGAATTCACCTCGATGACTATAGACACGAGCCTAAGGGACTCCACTGTTAAAAGGCAATATCTTGTATTGCCACTCGTTTCCTCCGTACTATTGAGCCTTCTTTCAGAAACAAACATCTATGTAAAGATGTCATTATTGGCCCAGTGATGAGATCTGAACAGTCTAAGCCCGTTTTGACCACTCAGCTATGATGTGGATATGATGACCGCAGGGATAACCTTACATTGCAGCAGAAAATACATTTCCTATGAAAGCAGCCCCCACATCTAGATTTTGGGGCTGAAATTCCAATTGGGCTGCTCTACTGCAAAGGAATCCAGCTGCAATAAGGAGTTATAAAATTAAAACAGTCATTCTATGGATTAAAAAGAATAATTTTATGAAGTATGGATTGAAAATTAAAAGTAGAGTTCATCTGCTGGACAAGCGTTCAAAAGTTCATAAACATGCCTGGCATTATTGTGTGCTCAAGGACACCAGCATCCTGTGGCATAGGATATGATATATCCTTTAACACAAGGTAGTCCCTGACAAACAGAAACTGGCCTCTGCAAATCATGAATATGTCAGCTCAGTCAGGCATTGATAAATTGTAAGATACGATAATCTAACAATGGATAACTTTGAATTTTAAGGATGCCCCTAAATCAACTGTCTACGTAATCTGTGAAAATTAGTTCTAATCTTAAAAGACAATTGTGTAGCAGGGGAGTTACATCATTTGCATCGTTCAGTATCCTGTTTGCTCAAGGATTTTGACTAGAATGAAGGATGTGCTCAACATGCTTCCTGCTTCATCTCTTTTATGGTACAAATATTGGAAGCACACAGTAGGATTTTTAGATTAATTGGATTCACTCCAGCATTTCTCAAGTTAAAGATATTAGCCTCTGTAGTGTAGCAATAGTTCTCCCCTTAATATTGATAGAGGTATCTTGCTAAACTCTGTAACTTTCTACTTGGGGTTTTAAGGTAAGTACTGCTTTAAATATTGATGGATATCTTAAATATTTCTCTGTAACATTGGGCAGGATTTGCAGCTCGGCGTGTGGGCGTGCGCCCAACATGCACGAGCGTAAAATAGTGCGCGATATTTTGGTCAGCGGGAGCACTCGACAGTGCACCTGCCGATAGTTAAGAGGGCTGTTAAGTCCATTAACCAATCAATTGAAGTGAATTGTTCCCTGCCCTTCCAACCTTATGATTGGCAGGCGGGCGAATAGGCCAAGTGGCCTTTGGATTTTTGAGGAAAGTTCATCCACGGGCGGGATGAGGTTTTTGATGTTAATTAAAAATAAAATACATTTTTTAAGAACTCATTTTGGCCAGCCTGCGTGAAATTACAGATGGGCCCCGATCGCGGATGGCGGACTGTGTCCCAGCCTCTCCCGGGCCCACCTGCCTTACATGCCCAATGAGGGGAAAATCTTCTCCATTATTTAAAGCTGGATTCTCTAATTCTCTAAAAGTGGTAGAATTTTCTCCCCGTCGGGGGGGTTGTGCAGGGGCAGGCACGGTTCTGCAGGACACAATTGGCACCGCCAATCAGGTCCGCGCCGCCATTTTACATGGGCGGGCCAATTTATGCCCACTCAGCATGATGCGCGCCTGGAAGCGCTGTGTGCTCCCTGTGCGGGCAGGGGGTGGGTTCCCCGAGTCGGGGTGTGCTCTTTCACGCATGTGCGTGAAAGAGGGCCGAGAGCTCCCTGAGGCACAGAGGTGCATCAGGGAGATTAGTTTAAAGTTTCTAAAGTTTAATAAAGGAGAAAGAAATCTTTAGACCGTGTCCCCCCATGTGAAACTGTCACATGAGCTGGGACATGTGTATTAATTTTATTAAAAATTTTTCCAAGATTTCAAAATCATTCATGAAACTTCATCCTGGCCGTGGATGGCGCCATGAAAAATGCTACAGCCGCCTGGGCTCTTCGCCTGCCTGCCAACCTTAAGTTTGGATGGGCAGTATTCTCAGTAGGGTTAGTTAGTTAATTAATGGCCTTAACAGGCCTTTGACAGTTCAGCGGGCGCGCAGCCGACTTGGCTACCTGGCCGCTGAATTGAAAATCTAAATGACGCGCAGTGATGCCGGGACGCACACCCGATGTTACCCCACATCATTTTATGCCTTGGTGAGTGGGCCCTGCCCCCACTCGCCAAGCCAAAGTTTCAGCCTAAGGTTATATTTTCCTACAACTATCAATATTGTCGTTGATTTACCATCAAATGTGAATTGCATGTTCGGATCTTCAATACACTTTTATATAACTTATACAATATATTGTCTCATATAATCTATTGTATTCAAACTTGAACACCCGTCTTAGTACACTCTTCAGTGGAGAGGTACATTACTGAGGAGAGATGCCAAAACTCTTATAATATCTGGGTTGTTATAATCTAGCTGAAACTTGTTAAAAAGGTTATGTGGGAGACTGCAATATTCTCTGGTATTTCCTTTCCTTCCAGGAGAGTTAGGTAAGTTCTTCAGACCGCTTGTATGAGGCTTGTTTTTCTCAACCTTAAATTAGAGTGATCACCTGAGGAATATGCCTAACTGGGAATAGTCCAAAAAAGGGGCCAGGATAATAGTCTACTTCACGACTAAAGCAAGTCTGCAGAGCAGAACACCTGTCCATCTATATCTAATACTGTAAACCTCATTCTAAATCCTAGCATGCAGTATTTTACGTGGTTCAGGTGTGACCTCATCTGTGGTTCAGTTGTTTGCCCCTGAGCCAGTAGGTTGTTGGTTCAGTCTTCATTCTAGCACAAAAGTCTAGGCTGATATTTCCAGTGTAGCTCTGAGAGAGTGCTGCACTCTCAGGTGCTACCTTTGGATGATAAACCAAGGACCAGCCAGAGGTCCTCTTAGATCCTATAGCACAATTCTGAAGAAGAGTGGGGGCGATATTCCCAGTGCACTGGTCAATATTTATGCCTTAGCCAGCATAAGAAAAAAAATCGGATTGTCCAGTCCTTATCACATTGCTGTTTTTATGAGGTGGCTCTGAGCATTTGGTTATCGCATTTCTTATAACAGTGACTACACTTCAGAGATATTTCATTGGTTGTAAAGCACTTTGAGACATCCTATGGTTGCCACATAAATGCAAGTTTTCTATGTAAGAGTGCATGCAATGTATCTGGTAAAACCACAAATATATTTTAGAGCATCCCACAGGTCCTCTGATAAAGGCCTTTGCACTAAAGAGAAATGAAAGCTTCAAAATGGATTGATTTCCTTTATCCAGGTAAGTTTTGTAGGCTTTACATTGACACAGTGACACATCAATTCTCAAAGGTCTTATAAGTGTGTACTGGATGTATTCCTGGGATAACTCACAAATTCTCCTAGACACCCCATGATGCAGTGGCACATTGCCAGTAGGTTTACATTCACCCCCTGACCCCACCATTGGAATTTTCCTCTATATTTTATACAACAGGTAGGACCCTGGAAATGGTAAGACCCCGGGAAGTACTGAAAATCAGAAGGACCTCGTTGTTCATATTCATAGATCCCTAAAGGTAACAGGGCAGGTAGATAAGGTGGATAAGAAGGCGTATGGAATACTTGCCTTTATTATGTGAGACATAGAATACAAGAGCAGGAAGGTTATGCTGGAACTGTATAAAATGCTGGTCAGGCCACTACTGGAGTAATGTGTGCAGTTCTGGTCACCACATTATAGGAATGATTCGATTGCACTGGAGAGGGTGCAGAGAAGATTTACCAGGATGTTGCCTTAGGCTGGACGGTCTGAGCTCTGAAGAAAGATTGGATAGGCTGGGGTTGTTTACGTTGGATCAGCAAAGGTTGAAAGGGGACCTGTTAGAGGCGTATAAGATTATGAGGGGCATAGATAGGGTGGATAAGAAGGCAATTTTTCCATTAGTAGAGAGGTCAATAACCAGGGAGCATAGAGTTAAGGTAAGAGGTAGAAGACTAAGAGGGGAGTTGAGGAGAAATGTTTTCACCCAGAGGGTGGTGGGAGCCTGGAACTAATTGCCTGAAAGGGTGGTTGAGTCAGAAACTCTCATAACATTTAATAAGTATTTACATATTCACTTGCATTGCCATAGCCTCCAGGGTTATGGGCCAAGCGGTGGAAAATGGGATGTGTAGTCAGATCTTCGTTGACCCGCGCAGACACAATGGACAGAGTGGCTTCCTCCTGCACTGTAAACATCTATGAGTTTATGAGTCTAACAGTGACAACAACTTGTACATTGCACCTTTAACACACTAAATATTCTGAAACACTTTCCAAGCATTATCGAACAATATTTGGTGCCTTGTTACATAAGGACACATAAGACCAGCTGATGAAAAGTTTGATCAAAGGATAAGTTTTCAGGAGCAGCGTAAAGGAGGAAAGAGAGGAACTGAAGCAGGAAGATTTAGGGCAGAACTTTAGCCTCACAGACATGCTACTGGAAGGAGCAGCTGGTCAGGAACCTGCTTCTCAGAGAAGGGGGCTTTCTTGTGGCTGCTTAAGCCAGCCTTGGCATTAGCATCCTACTTCCAAGCTTCACAACCAGTCACAGAGCACGGGCATGGTGACTACCTACAGCTGTTAATGGAAGGAGTTCTAGTTAAAGGCACTCTTGCAGCAGTCAGAATGGCTCAACAGCACATTGCTTCCCCAGGCTTCAGCAACCATAGGGATGGAGGTGAAACATGGGAAGGCTGCCACCCACCCCCACCCCTCATCCCGTCTCTGACTCTTCCCCAGAAGTCCAGCTGCGAGTTAGGAAAGGCTGCAGTACTGTTTCACAGGATTTGGCATGTCTTTCAATTCAAGTAGTCATGGGTGGAAGTGATGGAGGAAGAGAGCAGAAGGAGTATGGTTCCTTGAACCTGAATTCAATGCCACAAGAGGTTTAATCACTTCATAAGGGCAGGAACGATGAATGGAATTCTACTTTTGTGTGTCAAATCCCACAATTTGACTTCTGCAGCATTCTCCTGTGCAGCATTCCTCAGGCCAATAGACCTTGAAGGTCCACTCACTCCTATCTCTCCAGGCACCACCTCACAGTTCCATTTGAACAGCCAACACTCTCACTCACCTTCAACCTAGTTCTATCCCACACTCATCCCTTACAGTCACCCTCTACAAACGTTGTCATTCCATCCTCTCCACACAATCCATTTCTCACATTCATAATTCTCTGCTTTCTCTCCATGTGGGAAAGAAATCCAGGGAAAGGCAGGGAACTGGGAGCTGGCCTGACCGCTGTGGAAGAAGCGGTCTTGGTGATTGGCAGGGCAGCGGAGTGCATGGCCATTGGCAATGGAGGGATGAGGGGGTTGGGGAAGGCGGGATCTCCTACATACTTGGTGCTGAATTAGAAATCACATTGCCACCTGGCACATACTACTTAGTGTCACCATTAACTGCAATGTGAATATCTGCACAATTTTGTGATGTTTTAATGCTTTCCCTATTTCATTCTAAATCATGTCTTTCATCTCTGACATGCCCATCAAGTGTGACACATGAGCTGGTGCAAGAGGAGGATGAGGAGTCTCCTGAGGGGTTTGCACGCTCTGGTGATGCACTGTTACATGGTTCATCAGCATCCTCCATCAGCTCAGATACACACACCTCAGAGGTGAGTCTAAGGCAGATAACTCAGTTGCCACATGGTGAACCACACTTCACAAATGACTAGTAACGGATGTTGGAGACAGCAACAAGGAGCATTGCAGGGCCCTCCAAGCTCCATTCAGCTGGATGCAGATGTTGAGCCTCAGATGTCATCCCATTCTGGAGCAGCAACAGGTAATGTGTGAGATTCTGGCTGAGATTTTTGCACCCTGCTGTGATGGGACCCACTGTGGGGGATGCAGCAGGCCAGCCAAAAGCTCACTGGCTTTTGGCAAGGTCTGGAAAATCCCAGCAGTGGGTGAAGCCGGAGAATCCCGGCCTCTGTCAGCATTTCCAGAGCCACTGCCCAGTCTCGGTGAGAGGTTGGAGGAATTTATCACAAAAATGAGTGTCCTGATGTCTCAGTGTGTTTGTGCTGATGTCCTTCACCATGGAGCGAGTGGCCACCTGAACAGCGCATCAGACATGGCAGGTAACCAAGTGCATGCTAGCCCTGAACTGGGCTGCAAACTCAGACTGCCAGTTTAAACAAGATGGAAGAAAACTTCAACTTGGCCATTCGGCACCCCGCCAAAATGGGTAACAGAGAAGTGCAGGTGGACCATAGCCTGGATTTTCACTGAGTTGGGATGACCCAGTAGCCCTTTAAAAATGTTGGGCAGCTCTCTATTCCAGGATTCCCAACCCCAATCCTGGGCTGTCTGATATTTGGGATTATGTTTAAAGGGTACAGACTGGTTCCTTTCTAACAACCGCACCCGGCACTCTAGATCTGATCGGCTCCATTGCAGAAATGGGTATGTCCTACTTCTCTGCAATTTTCATGATGGAGTTGGACTAGACCTCTAAAGGAGTTGTGAACCCTAGTCCACATGACAAGACATTTTAAAAGGTAAGTTCTAAAGGTCTTCCTCATGCCCCCTATGCCAAGCTCTGCCCTTCCACCCAATGCCTATGTCTCCTCATGCCCCTTATGCTAAACTCTACTCATCACCACCCATGGCCCTTCATTCCCCCTGTGTCAAGCTCTGCCCTTCCACTCACCCCCCATGGACCTCTCATGCCCCCCTTACCAAGCTGTGACACACCTATGCCCATCTCTACACTGTAGAGAACCAATGAATCCTATAGTGACAGTAGGGTGTGTTAAAAAAAACTATCCATTCATAACTTTCTATGGTGTTAAAAATAAAGTCATTTCACAACAATCCAATGAAACTGTCAATCCCCCCACCCTTTAAAGCATCAATAACAAACAAGCAATAAAAAAACAACAAACCCTTGAAACCATCTAACATTGTGTAAATAAAAATTGTGAAATTGGCAGCAGATATCATAGATCCTAGCTGCCAATCAACAATGTTTTTTCTGGAGCATAGGTGTTTGTGTACTCTAATAGTTGTCTGGGCTCTCAGCTAGGCATACATAATGAGGCTTCGCTGAGAGGCCAGAAATCTATTACACTTGTTGAAACACCTGCGCCTTAGAGAAAATATTGCTTGATTGACAACTCAGGCTCCCTGATTTCTGCTGTCAAATTCACGGTATGTGTTTACACAACGTTAAATAGTTTCAAGGGTTTGTAGTCTTTCATCTTGATATTTTCAAGGGTCTGGATGATTGACTTATTTATTGGCTTGTAGTGAAATGACTTTTTTCCTACATAGTAGAAAGTTATGAATAAATTACCTGTTTTTAAAGACTTTTTTTAATACATACTACTGTCACATAAGGTTCATTAGCTCAATATTGTGTATACTGGGCATGGAGTGCCATAGCTTGGCATAGGGGCATGAGGGGCAATGGGGATGGGTGGAAGGGCAGATGTTGGAAGAGGGGTCATGAGGGGACATGGTTGTGGCATGGAGAGTGTTTGGGGGATGAGGGGGTGTGAGGGGTGAGGGCTGGAGGGCCTTTGTGTTTTTACTTTAACTGGGATGAAGTGCACACACAGGGCTGAGACTTTTAAATAGTCTGCGTCTGTACATGGCAGCCCCTGTGGATGCCTCCAAACTTTTTCCTAGGTTGGCTGGCTCGACTCGCACCCCCCATCCCCGCAATGATGAAGATCTTGCCTTTGCAGGCACTTTCTCCGGAGGTGGGTGGGCCAAGCCCGCCTCCAGGATGAAAATCCAGGCCAATAAGAGGAAAGAAAAAAGAGCAAATGGAAACAGGAACTCTGCTCAAGACATCCCGTGTCTTCCTCATCCCAACAGCCAGAGCCCCATAAGTTACATCCTGTCCCGATGACTGAATCCCCCCACTGCAGAGGTGTGGGTGGAACAGTCTTTGGTGGGAGCTTAGTTCACTAGATTGATTCTTGGAATAACAAGGTTGTCCTATGAGGAATGATTGAGTCTATACTCATTGGGGTTCAGATGAATGAGTGGTGATCTCCTTGTCAGGGTTGGTGCTGAGAGGATGCTTCCTGTCGCGGAGGAGTCTAGAATTAGGGAGAACAGTTTCAAAATTAGGGGCTGAATATTTTTTGGATAGGGTTTGTACTGCTCAATTGCAACCCCCCAACCCCCCACCCTCCCACGCCCCACCCGCCCCACCTCCCCAAAGAAGAACAGCCCAACTTTAAAATAGGCCACCCAGCAGCAATATTACGCTGTAGTGCAGCCTTAACAAGCTGAGTGTTGGTCTAAGGAAGTCCCACCCTCGAGCCTGCCAGCCAATCAGATTGGCTGGCAGCTCTTGCACTAACAGCAGCATCAGGACACAGTAGTGGGAGCTGCTGGTTCTGCAAGGAGGCCTAGAAGAACCGTCATGGACATTGGACAAGGCATTTCTTGTGGAACGGACTGGGTGCCGTAGGGAGAGGGGACGGGGTGGTGTGAATTTTGGAGCACAGGAAATGTAGCACACAGAGGTGGTATGATATTCAGGGGTGGGGGGGTGCTCCTAATGCACATAGGGCATCTCCAAAGAGTTACCACCCATTCCTCCCTTTTTTCATCCAACTTTCGTGAAAAAAACATCCTTCCCACTCTCGCCTCTTTTCCACTGTCCTGCATATTATGGCAACAGAGGTGGATTGAGGCCCTTAATTTCCACTTAATTGGATGGTAAAGGGGCTCAATGGGCTTAAGGGCGTGTGGCCTGGTGGGCTCCATACCCACACCCATATTAAGGGGACTGGGTTGGGGGTGGGTGGGAAGGCAATGAGCTACTCACCTGACATATTTTGCATATTCCCCCACCACAAACATGCCCACCAGGGTTGTGGGGTTGGGAGGGGGAGAGGTTGCTATAATATTCCCCTCAAGCGTTCTCCCATTTAAGATGGAGTTGGGAAATTTCCTCTCTCAGAGGATCGTTAGGGTTTAGAATTCTCTTCCCAGCAAGGATTGGAGGCTGGGTCATTGATTATAATCAATGAGTTAGATAGATTTTTAATCAATATGGGGGTCAACAGATTATGGGGGCAAACAGTAAGGCGGAGCTGAGATCACCATCAGATCAGCTAAGATCTTATTTAACAGCAGAGCAGGCTCAATGGGCCAAATGGGCTACTCCTGCTACTATTTCTGATGTTCTTATGTTCTCACAGGCCCAAAAGCCCAGATGACAGCCATCACTAGCATCTCAGCTGTCAGTGCAGTGGAACAAGCAGGCTGCCTCCAGCTCTGCTCAAGCCCCAAGGGGTAGCACCAAATCAAATTAATCAGAAAAGGAAAATAAAAACTTCTTTAGTTGCACAAGGAGATTCACCTGGGCGATTATAAAAATGTCAGTGTGTTAATGTATTGCACATTGTAAATTAATCATGCATTTTGTTTAAAGTTTCCATTGGTCTCTCCTGTCTTCCAAATATATACTAGCCTTTAGGAGAACAGTATTTTCAAAGTGGAAGACGTGGAAGACATGCAAAAGGTGTGGATGAAATGGTAAGAATTTTGACTGTGGGAATGATTTGTGCTGGTTGGATGAGGCAGTGGGTTTAGTCTTGTCATGCCATAAGGCTTCACACACTTAGTTCACCTGAACCATGCCTGGATGAGCCTGTCATGGTTTCATGGCTGCTTCATAAGCAACTAGAGGCCCCCTGATCTCTACAGACTTCTCATAGGGGGTGAGTGGGGAGCTTGAGGTGGCATGGATGGGGCATGGGGAGTGTTAAAGGGTGAGGGGACACAAGGGGTGAGGGTTTGCGGACCTTTATGTTTTTACTTTAACTGGGATGAAGTGTCACTGCACTGAGGCAGGCCTTTTATATAGCCTGCCCCTGCACATAGGAGTCCCTGTGGCAGCCTCCAAACTTTTCTAAACTAGTCCTTTTTCCAAGGAGCTACCCACCGACTCCGCTTCAAGGTACGAATACCTGTTGAAGATGTGCGCGGTGCAGAAGGAGAGCACCATGGCAGTTTCCTGGATATCTTGCACAGACATGCTTAAAAAACACCTTCTGGTGGTCACATACGAGTTGAACATTAATTGTGTGGAATGCCCTGATTGATAACACCTCCTCTATGATATGAAGGCTCCTTGACTGCCACACGTGTGTAGTCTTTAACTCCCTGTATCTCTGGGAATCCAGCCACTGCAGCAAATGAGACAGTACTCTGTTTCTGATGGGCCTCATCAGTAGCAAAGTGAATATAAACAAGGCAATGGTCACCCAGGACATATACTTGTGGGCAGCAGATTGTGAAATCTTGCAGATGTAACCAGAAGATCCCTGAAAGGAGCTGAACATGAAGAAATTCAGGGCTGTAGTGACCTTGGCACCGACTGGCAATGCGTGCCCACCTGGTCCACTAGCAAATGGGTATTTTTCCAATATGTTACAGATGTGAGCAGTGACCTGATGTGAATGTTTGAGTCTCCTGAGACACTGATATTGTCGAGAAAGCTGATCCTCAGCCTGTATATTCTGTGCTGGATCTATAATTTCCTTTGAGCTGCTGCTCTGTGTCCATCTCTTCTGTCCTCTGTGGCTGCTTTGTTGGTGTTGGTCCTGGTACTGGTCCTGTTGGTGTTGTGTTCCTCTTAATCCTGATCAGATATCCAAGATAAATTATTCCTTTGCTGCAATGGAGGTTGGCAGCAAGGAAGATCAGAGCAAGGTGAGTAAAGTCCAAGGTAGGCAAAATGACTTCCATAAAATAGGAAATCACTGGATGCAGTGAAAACACACTTAGAACAAATGCCGTGAGCACAGGCCTTTTAAATAGTCTTTTTAAAGACTTTTCATCCTGTCAGTTTTATTAATCAATGACTCCCTCCCTGTGTTCTTGCCTTGTTAATCCTGGCAGCTCAGTAAACCTGTGCGCTGGCTGTTAAAACCAGAATGATGGGTTAAAAAACAGAATTAATTTTTATGTTATTTGCCTCAACTACTCTATGTGGTAGCAAGTTTCACATTCTTACCAGTCTGTGGGTAAAGAAGTTTCTCCTAAACCCTTTATTGGATTTATTAGTGACAATCTTATACTTATGGCCCCCTAGGTTTAGCCTTGAACACAAGTGGAAACGTCTCTATGTCTACCCTATAAAACCATTTAATAATTTTAATGCCCTCTTAAAGCAGGACAGAAGAAAGGAAATAGAAGTGAATGATAGAAATAACAACATAAAGCACAGGTAGGAGAGAGAGTGGCCATAATCTTTGACTTACCATTTCAAGACCACAGAACAGCATCCACCTAAATGACTAAAAGACAAGTAGCACTTGGGAAAATAATTTACGTCAAAGCTCAATTCTTGCAGTAAATCAGTAAAGGTGTTTTGATTATTTTTTTTAAGTTGAGAAGGTGCAATATTAATTTGAAGGATTTTGCTGTATTATGACCCTCTGCTAAGGACTGTATTACAGAAAAGCTTGCCTCTCTCGAGGGAGAATGCTCACCTTACCTCACAAAATGCTTGGAAATTATCCAAGTAAGTGTCAAACCTAAATCAGGAGAAATTTTAGCTATCAGAAAGATTCATAGATGCATCTACGCACAAACTGAACTTGAACCTCTGTAATTATTTAAAATGAAGCTGCACATTTGGCACAGCATTGTTGATGAATATGACATGCACTTTTCAGATACAGACTTCATAATTCCATTATAATTCCAAATGTATCCCTTGTTGAATTATAACCTAATTTTAAATCAACCATGCATAATCCAAGCAATGGTCTTTGAAAATAAATTTGTTCTAGATTCATACGATGTAAGCTGAGAATAGCGGATTTCTTAACATACTCTACATTCTTTATCACACAGGACTGACTGATGCATAGATCATGAATTACAGAAATCACAGCATTCTCAATATTTATGACTTTTATAAGGAAAATGTTCCTACAATACTATTGCATTTGCAATGAAGCATTACTACTTGTCTTCATATAGAGCTGAGAGCTGATGATCCTGAGGAGAATAAAATTGCAACCTCTTAAGACAGAGAATTATAATGTAACACTGGGTGACCAATCTCTTAGACCTAAGATTGACAGCACCAGATCTGTATTGTGGATATATAGATGCTGATGCTGACGATTGACAAATATTACAAAATATGGTTATGTATGTTCCCCCTAATCTTCTACTTTCCAGCCCTCCAGTAGAGCCTTCCTCTTTGGGCCAAAGGTTTTGATTGTATTTTTCTAATATTTTGGCTTTGATGTGACTCTGGGTTATTCTGTGAGGTGGGTTTTGACATGCCTCATAAAAGTGCATTTTGGGTCAACACACTAAAGGCTTTATTACTTTCTCTATAAGCAGCTTTTACCATCTTTTTCAAGGCTATTATGCACTTTTGCCAGTATATTGTTTTCAATAAGCAGAAAATCATGGGCTGGGGAGAACAGAAGTCAAAAATCTTGGCAATAACACCTCGGAAGTGCTTTGTTGTGTTGTGTTGGTCTGAATGGTCCAATTGCTCTAACAATTCTCTGCTCTATATTTCTAGCATGTGATACTTTTATTTATTCCTTTTATTTGTACTTCCCAAGTGTTGGGTTACAAACCTTTTAAAAATAAACAGTTTAAGAGCAAATAACACGTAAATAGCATCCCTGGTGGTGCAGTAAGTACATTTTGTGGTACTGAGTCACTCAGGCCAGTAATGTGCTATATTCAGTCCCTGATCTGTGGTAAGTTGTTAGGACACCACGACTGGCTCATTGCACCTGGGACATGGAAGGGATAAAGGGAAATAAAGCAAACAAGCTTTTTGCTTCTGATCAGAATTCAGTGACTGTCTATTGCAATGGCTCTCATGGTGATAGGTGATAGGCATATAGTCATATTCAGCTGCAATTGCACCCACATTTCCCCAGTCAAATATCTCACAAACACACTGTGCAGAAACACATATAAAGCACTGGAAGGTCACTGCTGCTGATTATACCACCTACACAACATGACTAGTTACATTTACAAATAGAGTGGTAATATAAGGACACACATAGCAATGATAAACAGAGAATTGCGTTTTATATTTTTTTCTCTAAGTTTTCTGAAGATTACTTGTTCCCTGTCAAAGGCATTGATCCTTTTGTCTGCTTTAAAGCCAATTTATTCGTAAACAAAGTAGAATTTATGATGCAGAGTGGGAGCCATAAAAAGGCATGCATGAAGAATGGTGTAAAAATGTAATTGTGAAGGGACTGCAATAATGTTGGAGATTATAATGATTTATAACAGTGTGTTATTGCAGTCATGATAATAGAGTAAGGGGATGCTATTTTTACCTGTATGTCTTCAATGAAATGCAGCACTACCTACAGCTCAGCTCTATTACTATAATCATTATAGATCTGAGTGTATTGAATTCATTTAAGCCATCCAAGAGGTTCCTGGTGAAAATGGAGATAAATTTGTAAATACAAAATTTTGAAGTCTTTAAGAGGTTACAACATTTCTGTTGTAATGGCCATTTAGTTGCTCATGTTTCATATCCTGGATTCAATGACTAACCCCAAGAGGCACAGTCTTTCTCCTATATGATGTAGATATTCTTTACAGTAGTATTAACTATTATTTTAGGATTATTTTTGGACATCAACCCAGTCACCTGCACCACCACCCCCCCCCACCCCGCCCCCAGCCAACACAAAGCTCTGTGTGAAAAAAATGTGTGCTTATTTGTACAAAGAAACAATGGACAATTAATAGTCAATACAATATAGGATGGACAGACAAACGGGGAATTTTATTTGTTACACGCCATTCCTGCCACTGGAACAGGAAGTGCGTGCCACTTCTGCTCTCTTGCTTTTTGCTGGTCCCAACATGATTACAATTATAATTTAAAGTGCTAGCAGTGTGCACAAGAGACACTTGTGATTCTATGGTGGGGGAAGCTTTTCAGTAGTGAAAATTGCTGTCAGCTGACAATGTTGCAATTACAAGTAGGTTATCATAGAGCTCCTTGGTAAGTAGGGAGATTCTGCATCACAGTCCCAACTTTCCTCCATAACCACATTGCCATTAACATAAGACTTCTTGAGAGTACAAAAGGAGGTATGGGTGTTTTTCACATTTAAATTTCATTTGTAAATATTTAATTGGTTTAACCTTTATTCATATGTGCATCATTGTTACTTGTAGAGATCCAGCTTAGTTAGAGAGCTAAATGTGCTGGAGTGCCTCATGTTGGTTACAGGAAAGTTAGGGATATTTCTTTATTGTGGAAGAAATTATAGGGCGGAATCATCCCAGACTTGCACTAAGTGCGTTAGTGGGCAAGAAAAAAGAGCGTTTTACCTGCTGACTGCAATGGTGGCTCCTCACACCATATCATCCCAATCTGATCTCATTAATTATGCGTTCCTGGGAAACACGCTGTTTTGAAGGCAGGCAGGCTCCAGTTCGTCTGCCATGCCGTCATCTCGCCTCTTCATCATGTCAGGCACCACATTTAAGTGCAGCCATATGTACACCTTTCAGTGCTCCGAGCCCAGGACTGCTGCACTGTAGACATGGCCCTGAAAGGCAAGGAGACTGCAGGCCCAAGGGTTAGTGATGTGTCCCTCAAGTGCCTTTTGGATGCCGTAAGGCCCACTGTGATGCCCTCTACCCCTGTTCTGGTTGCAGGAGGTGCAGCAACATTAACACTCCGGCTTGGTAGGCGATGGCAGTGGTGATCAGTTCCAATGCTGCACAGAAGAGATTGGGCCATCTAATGCAGATGGAGGATGAATGATCTCATCCATGCAGCCAGGGTATGGCAACCATCTCATCACTCTAAACTCACACACTCAAGCCAATCACACATTCACTGGCATCTCACTCACTGCCAGCTCAAGGGATATCACCACTCACTCTCTCACACATACCCTCACATCTCCATCTGGCCTGATCTCCTCTGGAGACTGCCTCCTCAGCCCTCACCATCTGGAGGCCACTTGAACAGATGAACTTGTGCCCCCAGATACAGACTGGGATATTCCCCCTTCCCAGTACAGCCCTCGCCCTGCAGCCTCTTACCTTGCCTGATGCCACTTCTCCCCCTTCTCCAAGCAAGACCTTGCTCTGCAGCCATTGAAAAGCCACCCACATATGACTGACCTGGTGGGTAGAGACCTGCCCATGGGCTCCCCTAAAAGTGGTGTGGTGCTGTCTGTGAAGTCTGGCGCTGATGACTGCAAGTGCTGACCGAAGCAAGGTAGATCATCAAACCTCAAAGTTCCAAGCGAGGTGCAGCTCGCCAGGTGCATGTCGCTTATGTTCATTTGTGAAACACATCGGCTTGATTTTGGATGATCCAGTGTGGAGGGTGATTTCAGCGAGCTGGGCTTATAAGGATACGCAGATGTATTAAAATAAAGTTCCCAATGTCCGACAATGGGAAACATGACCCGCCATTGATGGGCAGAGCAGACAATTACAAACTGGTTTCATGATGTTCTGAAACTGATTTCTGGCTTTCTTGCCATATTGTCCACTCATGCCACTGAACATGCCCGACGCCAACAGGCATGGAAAATTCTGCCCTATGGTGTGTTTTTGCATTCGCTCTTCATTGAATGTTCACGTTAGCATCCAGTGTTGTACGTGCCACTCTGTGAGACATGGCTGAACTTGCAGGCCCAGCCGGCCCTCCCTTCTATGCATTGTGAAGGACATTGTCTGAGATCACTCTCAAAGGGGATAATTGAAATGTAGTACGTGAACTCAAAGCCCCACAAGGACTCTGGCAGCCAACACCCTGAAATGGACCCACGTGTGGACAGTACTGACACCGCTCTCTAGGCCCCTCATTTTCTTATCTTGACTGACTGTTTCCACCATCCCTACCACACCCAGGATGCCAGGTCCTGCTGTCTTCCACTCCTCAATGCCTCTGATCCCACCCTATGCACTCCCTTAGAGTCTTCTTCCATTCCTTCGGCCCCAATGCATAACCCCCTCTCCCTTCACCACTAACTCACTGTTGCCAGTCCTGAGCCTCCATCAAGCTGCCATTATCCTGCTCCTTTCCCTTCTGCCACAGAGTTAAATAAGGAAAGCTGCTGATCTGACATAACTGCACAAAGCTAATGCACACAACCTTTAAAGGACCATGAAGGGGGTGCCTTAGATGCCACTGACTTTATCTTGAAGGTAGGGTGTATTTCTTTTTTAAATTACTCTAATGAGTATACATGGACTGCAAATGTATTAAAGTGGGAACCCGCTACAGGATGGCATGAGGCCCAACACGCCACAAACATACTGCTGACTTAATTCATGCATCTTAACCCGCCATTGAGAGATAGAAATTTTGGCTCCTGCCTAATTTAGTCACCCCATACGCCACGTTTCCCACTCTTGCAGGCTCCATAAACTCCCTCACATCCTGCACCCCACCCCCTCCAACAACAAAACAGTGACCTGTTATCGGGCCAGTGTCATACATATGTTCTGTTATAATGGTATGGCACTATACCTATGGTAACTCTATGCAATTATGATCAATATATGACAAATGAATAGCATTAAACAACAATCGCTTTTCAGAACATGATCTTGGTTTGCTGAAAGGTCATTACAAACCAAGAAAATTGCTTGTTTCATTTGATATCTGCTCCCAATATATGGCAAATATTTTAGGGGAAAGGTTAACATCATGTATTACATAATTAGCAGTATAAATTGAACCCCAATAAAAAAAAAATCAACTTTGCTGTGAATAGATACAGAACTAAATATCATTGAGGCTAGAGTTGGCAGAACAATCATTAAATGTCAGCTAATTCGCTAAAATGCTACTGTGGTTACTGCAGTTACTGGACTTTATGTACAATCTATAGCTACCTTTCTGTTTTGTACTCAATCTGAAACATACAATATTTTAAGAATCAAAGGAGGCTTCTACCATTTTCTGACAATGTTTCTTATTATTGTCCTTGATCTGTAACAGCAGAATTTCATAATCTTCATTAATTTTGCTGTTGTACTTATTGACAGTAACATTGCAAATTATAGCAATGCAAGCATTTATCCATGGGATGGCCTGATTTTATAATATTGCCACTGCTGGATATTACTATTATATTTAAGAGGCAGCTGCAATTTTTTTTGAATACACTTCTATGATACGCTGTGGGACACTTTCCTATGTAATGAATACAAGCTGTGTTCAATACAGGAATTTTCAGACCTTCTACACAGACACAGACTTTCTAGGGGCTTTTGCATTCGAACTTGCAGTCACTTGAAAGTAATTTCTTCACAGCGTCCTATGCAGGGATCTGGGATATGTTTGAACAAGGCAAGCAGCTGTTTGGCCCAGATTTTCATGCCTCCGACCATGTTTGAACAAAGGTGAGGAATATTTAAAAATGGTGGATGCATTCCGATTCCAGGATTCCTGCCCCCATGCCCAGCGACCCCAATTTTCGGATGTGTGGGCTAAGGGTGTGGGTAGCAAACCTACACCCTGGACTCCGGAGCTGGCCACTTTCATTGCAGGGATAGGCATCTCCTAGAGCCTGCAATTTTTATTGAACTGGGCCAACTTCTCTATGATTATAATTCATGATCCCTCAGAGGAGTCGTGAACTGAGGAGTTGGATTCAGAACCTTTTGAAAGGTTAGTTTAAAAAGTCTTATCCTTGCCCCCAAACCACCTCCATGCCAATTCATGCCCCCACCAATGCTCAACGGCCCCTCAAGTGGACAATTGCTGGGCTGATAAAAATGGCTGCAGCTGATCACATGCTGGTTTCTGGACGATTCTAAGTTGTTCCAATGGACAAATGCCAACTCATCATCCTGGGATGTGACTTTATTGTATAAATATTGCAGCCAAGCCAACACAATGGATTTGTAGATTATAAGCCTACACCAACCAGCTATGGACAAAGGAAGAGCTATTTGTGACTCCTAATCACCCATGTTTTGTTAATGGCCTCACCATTACCTTCTCCATAATAAAATGGTTTTCAACCAATCAACTCATTAGCTGAATAGCTTGACCCGAAACCACCCTGTCACATGACCGAGACTTGACCTTTTTAAATTCCTTTAATTATACAGCTCTTGAATTTTATCTACAGTCCCTGTTTGACCTCAGAAGAGGAGCAAGACTCCAGGCAAATAGTCTACCCCTGTCTACCATTTTATCATTCAACAGGTAGCAACAGAAATACTTCTGTCTAGGTTAACGGTCTGGCCCTCACCTACATGGTGAATTACTGGAACCTTGGAACATCTGTTTTTGTGCCTTCAAGACTAATTCATCTCTACATGCCTTCTTCCACCATGGAAGTCCTCACTTCTGGAAAGTCAGAACATGCTGCAACATTTTCAGCTTGCTAATCTCTAAAGGAATATGCCATTCTGGATTCTGGGCTCACATGAAACCTTAACTCTTATTTTAACCATGGTCTTGCCCTGAACCTCTTTCTTTCCCTTATACCTCTTTTATTGTATGAATGTAAAAAGGGTGGACAGTGCGATCCCCTTTGTGGGGTTATTAATGGAGGATTGGATAACTCCAAAACTAAAGGGTTGGGGAAAATACAGTACCATATATAAAGAGGGAAATCAAAAATCAAAAACACCTTTCTGTTTATAGATGGGTAGTGAATGGAGAAATCAGGGCTGTTCAAATTAATCCCCCTCCAGTCAGTAACACCCCTCATACCAACTCATGGCATTTCTATGCCATTCATTCAATATACACTCTGTACAGAATAAATGATCCCTACAGAAATGATGGCATGTACGGAACTGCTTAAAAAATGCTTTTGGGTTGGCAAGATGTGATGAGTGGAGTGCCACAGGGATCAGTGCTGGGGCCTCAACTATTTACAATTTATATCAATGACTTGAATGAAGGGATGAAATGTATGGCTGCTAAATTTGCAGATGACACAAAGATAGGTAGGAAGGTAAGTTATGAAGAGGACATAAGGAGTATGCAAAGGGACATAGGTTAATTGAGTGAGTGCAATAATTGGCAGATGGAGTATAATGTGGAAAAATGTAAACATGTCCACCTTGGTATGAAGAATAGAAAAGCAACATATTATTTAAATCAGGCTTGTCCAACCTTTTCGCATGGGAAGGGGGCACATTTTAATTTTTTTCTCACTCGAGGGGCCAGTGAGCAAATTTCAGAAAGATAAGGTTTGGCACAAGATTAAACATGCATTTAAAAAAATGCTGAAACAATGCTGTTTGAAACAAAACAACTTGCTGAGCAAAAAATCAATGTCAAAGCAATAAACTGATTTTTTTTTTAAATGAGTAATAAATAATGATGATGATTAGAGTGTGAAAGGGTGAGAATATGTGTATGCCTGGCTCATTCCCAGTCTAAGGGTGCTCATTCACACACTCAGTGTGAGGCTGGTTGACAGCGCATGTTGCTGTGTGGAGCTGAGGGTGAATGGGAATTCTGAGACTGGGATGCAGCCAGACACACCCTCACACACTCGGGGCAGCATATTGCACTCATTGGACAGGCATGTGCTCGACCCGAACGAGTGTAAAATGAAGCGCGATGATGTTGGGTGAGCATCCCGATGTCATTGCACACTCGCATGATATTTTGGTCGACGGGCACACATGGGAGTTGGCAGTGCGCCTGCCAACAATTAAGCTGCTTATTAAGGCCCTAAATGAAGTAATTGATTCAAAAGACCTTTGCAACTTTGGTGAGACCTCATCCACGGAAGGGATGAGGTTTCGACCAGTGATTTAAAAAAACCTTTTTGCACTCATCTCTAACATGCCCTTGCTCATGTAACAGAGTCACATGGGAGAGTGGAGCTCGGAGAAAGGGTGAGAGTGGGCCTCAGAGTGATAGTTAAAAAAACATAACACCTCGTGTGACAGAGTCACATGAGGGGTCATGATTTTTAACATGTTAATATCTTTATTTTTTATTTAGAAAATCTTCAGCTCCCTGAGGCAGCTCTGTGACTCAGGGAGCTTTTACTGCACTCACCTGCATACATGCGTGAACCTTCGCACTCCTCCTGCCTCCACCCTGGCAGTGCTGAGCGCTGCAGCAAGCGTTTCACGTTAGCTAACCATTAATTGACCAGTGAGCATGAAATCACAGTCGGGGCCCAGTCACGGACAGCAGTCAGCTCCCCAACTGCTCCCAGGCCCGCCCGTCGATCCCGCCCGACCACTGAAATTCCTGGCCTCTCTTTCTCTCTCTTGGCTCTCCCCTCTCCTCTCTCTCTCTCTCACACACACACACACACACCTCTCTCATACACACATTCACATTCTCCCTTCTCTCTCTCTCACACACAAGCACACACAAAACACACATAAACT
The DNA here is from genome assembly GCF_017639515.1 of Carcharodon carcharias. Taxonomy (NCBI): domain Eukaryota; kingdom Metazoa; phylum Chordata; class Chondrichthyes; order Lamniformes; family Lamnidae; genus Carcharodon; species Carcharodon carcharias. The sequence continues at coordinate 52,226,653 of NC_054486.1, forward strand.
CACACTCCCCCCCATCTCACACACACACACTCTCATACTCTCCCCAATTCACACACACACACACACACACACACACACAGTCTCACTCTTGCTCCTCACACACACACTCACTCTCTTCCCCCGTCTCTCCCTCACACACACACACCCACCTCAATCTTACCTCACTCTCACTCTGAAGTCCACTCTCTCCCTTGTTCCGAGGCCCGCTCTTGCTCTCCTTCTCATTCCCGGGCCCACTCTCCTGCTTGCTTTCGGGCCTCTCTCGCTCACTATGGGGCCCGCTGTTGTGCATCCCCTTGCTCCAAGGCCCATTCTCCCTCTCAATTTCCACTCTCCCCTTTAATCTGAGTCCCACTTCCCCCTTGCTCCAAGGCCTGCTCTCCCACTCACTCCAAGGCCCACTCTCGCTCTAACCCTTACTTTGAGCTTCGCTTTTTCTCTCCCTCTGCCTCTCGGGGCCCGCTCTCCCTGACCCTCTCTTGGCCGCAGTCCCCCTCACTCCGAGGCCTGCTACCCCCGTCCCTCTTTGGGCCTGCTTTCCCTCTTCCTCTTGGGGCCCGCTCTCCCCCTCGCTCTGGGACCCATGCTTTCCCTTGCTCCAAAGCCCTCTCTCGCTCTCCGCCTCACTCCAAGGTCCAGTCTCGCTCTCCCTCTCGCTCCAATATCCACTCTCTTTCAGGGCCCACCCTCCCGCTCCCTCTTGGGCCCTGCTCTTTACCTCGCTCTGAGGCCCGCTCTCCCTCTTACTCCGAGACCCGTTCTCGCTCTCACCCACATGCTGACGCCATCTCTCTCTCTCCATCGCCTTCTTGTGGCCCACCGTATCTCTCCTTCTCGAGGCTTGCTCTTACACTCCCTCTCACTCCAAGGCCCCCACTCTACCCCTTGCTCTTGCTCCGTGGCTCCCCTTGGATCCTGGAACCTAACTTGAAAACTGACTTCCCATTGGTTTCTGCTCATCCAGTCACAGGATGGTTTCTCCCTGCATTTGCTGCCCAGCACATCAATGCACCTTGCAGGCTGCCAGTTAGACTAGCTCGATCTAAATGGAGAATTATTGCAGTGTTCTGCTGTCAAATAGGATCTGGGTGTCCACATTAACGAGGTAAAGTTAGTATGCAGGTACAGCAAGTGATTAGGAAGGCAAATGGAATTTTGTTGTTTATTGCAAGGGCAATGGAATATAAAAGTAGGGTTGTTTTGTTACAGTTGTACAGGGCATTAATGAGACCACATTGAGAGTACTGTGTACAGTTTTGGTCTCCTTATTTAAGAAAGGATGTAAATGTGTTAGAAGCAGATCAGAGAAGTTTCACTTAACTGATACCTGGGATGTTGGGTGTTTGGTGGCTATCTTACAAGGAAAGGTTGGACAGGCTGGATTGGAGTTTAGAAAATTGAGGTGATCTTATTGAAACAGAAGATTATGAGAGGACTTGAAAAGGACAAAAGGAGTATGCAAAGGGGAAAGACTAGAACTAGGGGACACAGTTTTAAATAAGGGGTCTCCCATTTAAGATGGTGCTGAAAAGATTTTTTCTTCTCTCAGAGGTTCATGAATCTTTAGAATTCTCTTCCCCAGAGAGTGGTGGAGGCAGGGACATTTTTTTTTAAGACAGAGGTAAGTAGATTCTCAACAAACAAGACAGTCAAAGGTTATCGGGGTTAGGCAATGGAATGTGGAGTTGAGCCTGCCATCAGATCAGTCATGAGCTTACTGAATGGCAGGCAGGCTCAAGGGTCAGAATGCCCTACTGCTTCTAATTCATATGTTCATATCTTCATATCTAAATAAAAATTAAGGCATTGACAAATAGGATCATAGAAAAGTAATGCTTATTGTAATCTCATAAAGCTGTCAATCAGGCAAAGCTTTCCCTAGCTGTGTCAACAATGTAAAACCTTTTATGGCAGTCTGGACTCTCAGCCAAGCATGGATAATGAATCCCTATTTGCACAAGATAAAGAAGTGTTAATTGCTTGTAGCTTCTGTTATTGATACTGTAAAGGTCTGGTTGATTGACATTTTTTTGGCTTGTATCAACAGCAGTTTTGTTAAAGAAAATTATGAATGGGTATTTGTAAGCATTTCCACACATGCCATTGTTATTATTAGGTTCATTGATTCTGTGCACTGTGTATACTGGTTGAATGGCCATGGAATTGCCATGAGTTGGCATGGATGATATAAGGAGCCATTGGAGCATGTGGATGGCATGGGTTGGCATGGGTAAGCATTGTATGTTTCAATAGGATTGCCTCTCATTCTTCTAAACTCCAAAGAATATAAGCCCAATTTTCTCAGCTTCACATAGGACAACCCCCTCATCACAGGGACCAATTTAGTGAACCTTCACTGTACCACCTCCCATGCAAATATGTCCTTTCTTAAATGTGGAGACCAAAACTGCGCACAATATTCCAGGTGTGGTCCCACAAAAACCCAATACAGTTGTAGCAATATTTCTGTATTTTTGTACTCCCATCCCCGTATAATAAAAACCAACATGCCATTTGTTTTCCTAATTATTTGCTGCATCTGCATGCTCACTTTCTGCATTACTTGTATGAGCACACTTAAGTCTCTTTGAACATCAATACTTACAAGTTCCACACTTTTAAAAACATTCAACTTTTCTATTTTTACAAATAACTTCACAGTTCCTTATATTACAATCCATCTGCCATCTTGTTGTCCACTCACATAACCTGCTTGTATCTCTTTACAGCCTCTCTGTCTCCTCCTGACAGCTTACCTTTCCACCTAGCTTGATATCATCAGCAACCTTAAATACATTACTCTCTGTCTCTTCATCTAAGTCATTAATATAGATTGCAAATAGCTGAGGCCTCAGCACTGATCCTTGTGGCACTCCACTATTCACTGTCTGTCAACTTGAAAAATCCACGCTTATGCCCACTTTCTGCTTTCTATCCATTAACCAATCCTCTATCCATGCTAATATATTACCCCATCTCCATGAACCCTTATCTTGTATTACCTTTTGTGTGGCACCTTATCAAATGCCTTTTGGAAATCTAGGTATACGACATTTACTGGTTTCCCCTTTATCTATCCTAACAGTTGCATTTCAAAAACTCTAATAATTTGGTCAAACAGGATTTCCCTTTAGTGAAACCATGTTGACGTGTTCTAATCGTACTAAGTGTATTGTTAAAACTTCCTTAATAATAGATTCCAGCATTTTCCCGACAACCAATGTTAGGCTAACTGACCTATAGTTCACTGTTTTCTGTTTCCCTCCTTTCATAAAAATTGGTGCAACATTGGAAAACTTCCAATCTAATGAGACTGTTCCTGAATCTAAGGAATCTTGGAAAAGCATAGCTATCACATCTACTATCTCTATAGCTATCTTTTTTCAAGCCCTGGGACATAGGCCATCAGGCCCCAGGGATTTGTCAGATTTTACTTTTTTCAGTTTCCCCAGTACTTTTTCTCTGCTGATATTAATTATCTTAATTTCCTCATCTTTGTAGCCCCTATGTTACCATCCATTTCTGGTATGAAACTTATGCCTTCTACTGTGAAGACAGACACAAGATATTTGTTCACTGCCTCTGTCATTTCCTCATCCCTTACGATCATTTCTCCTGTATCTGCATCTAAAGGACCAAAGTATATTTTAGCTAGTCTCTTTCTTTTTATATACTTGTAAAAGCTCTTACAATCTGTTTTTATATTTCTGACCAGTTCACCATTGTATTCTATTTGTCCCTGTTTATTAATTTTTTGGTGGCCTTTTGCCAGTTTCTAACACTCCCAATCCTCAGACTTGGTACTGTGTTTTGTAACATCGTAAGCCTCTTCACTCAATCTAACACTCTCCTGACTGAGCCACGGATGGGTCTTTCTTGCTGAGTTTTTGTTTTTCAATGGAATATATTTTTGTTGAACATTTTGAATCGTTTCTTCAAATGTTTCCCACTGTTCATTTACATCTATACCTTGTAGTCTATTTATCCAATTAACCATAGCCAGTTCTTCCCTCATTCCTATGTAATTGGCCTCGTTTAAGTTTAAGATTCTTGTTTGCGATTTGAATATGTTATTTTCAAACTTAACATGGAATTGAAAGGTATTATGATCACTATCTCCCAGTGGATATTTTACTATTACTAATCAACCCCACTTAATTACACAATACTAGGGGCAAAGTTTTTAGATTGCCAGGCGGGTGGGGCGAGTGGACCTGGGGGTGGCTGGGAAATGATCTGCCTTCGTGATCAGCCCCCGACTGCGATTTCACGCTGGTTGGCCAATTAATGGTCAGCTAGAGTGAAGTGCATGCTGAAAGACTTAGAGCTTCCTGGGTTGGGAGGGTGGGGACTGGGGGCGGGGGCAGGGGGAGCGGAAGGAAGGCAAGCATTGAAGTCTGCCCATGCGTGAGGAAGTGCACAATGAAAGCAGCAGAGAGTTACCTCAGGGAGTTGAAGAATATAAAACCCTTAAATAAAAATGGGGAAAATATGAAAAAAATGCCCCCACATAGGGCTCACTCACATGGACATAGACATAATAAAAATTCTGTCAAAACGTTTTTTTTTAATTAATGTCGGGAACCTAATCCCACCCGTAAGGTTGGAAGGGCAGCAAAAAATAACTGATAATTAATTGATTAACGGCCTTAATCGGTCTCATAAGTGCTGGCAGGCATGTTGCTGACTCTTGTGCATGCCCGCTGACTGAAATATCGCATGAGTGCGTGATAATTTCGGGACGCTCGCCCGACGTCATTGCACATTATTTTATGCCCAATCAGGTCAGGTGCGCACCTGCCTGCGGAACATAAAATTCTGCCCTAGCTTCATTCCCAGTCAGTTCCAAACATATTGCTTCAAGAAACTGTCATGAAACATCATACAAACACATCTCCTAGACCACTCCTGCTAATTTGATTGTCCCAGACTATATGAAGAGTAAATTCCACATCATTATTACATTTCCTTTGTTACAAGCTCCAATAATTTCTTATTGAATGCTCTGCCCAACAGTATACCACTGTTAGGGGACCTATAAACTACTCCCACCAGTGTTTTCTGACTCTTGTTATTTCTCATTTCTACCCATACTGATTCGACTTCATGATCTTCTGAGGCCAGATCCATTCTCTCTAAAGTCCTTATGTCACCCTTTACCATCAGGGTTACCCCTCCTCCTTTGCCATTTCATCTGCCTTTCCAAAATATTGTGTACGCTGGAATATTTATTTCCCAACCTTGATCACCTTGTAACCATGTCTCTGTAATGGCGATTAAATCTAAATCATTTATCTCTATTTGTGCCGTTAGTTCACCTATCTTATTGCAGATGCTTTGTGTATTCAAATAAAGAACGTTTATTTTTATCTTTCTACTTCTATTCCCTGCAAAGATATTATTCACTTAATGTATAATTTTGTTAAACTCTCTATCCCTTCCTGTCCCAGTCTAGTTGCTTTTTCCCATATTGCTATACTCTTCTGATGCTTCGACCATTCTCTTTAGATTTTTAAAACTCTCTTCACTCGAACCTTCCCAATCCATCTATTGTTTAAAGCCCAGTCCACAGCCTTAGTTATTAATTATATTAATAATTATTTTATATTTATGACCTCTAGTTTTGTACACCACACTTCAGAACCTGGAATGTAACATAAAATTTTGAATTTGCATGTAATAGATATGATTTTATACCTATTGGGTGGGTTCAGTACGTGCTTACACCAAGCAAGCTCACCTGCAATGCAATGTGAGGCCTAGACAGAATGTAGCCTCTGGGTGCAATTTCCATATTACAGGTAGCACTCCCCTTGGAACTCAGCAGAAATCAACACATGGCCAGTGGGAGCAGCAGTGAAATGGTGGTATGGCAGGAGACTGATGTTGGGGCATGATTCCTGGTACTCGGGTATATGGTCGGTGGAGGAGGAGATGGTGATGAGGAGGAAGGTGGGGTCTAGAGGGATTCATGGTCATTTTGAAAGGAAAATCTCAAGGTTTCCTTGTAATGTTCAGAGGAGCACTTCTCGCCATAAGGAAACCCAAAAGAATGTTAATATGATCTGTCTGGGTCTCCCCTGGCTCTAAATTCACTTTCCTTCAGGTTTTACTAATTGGAATGCCATGCAGGTTTAAGGTTTAGAGTCCTTAAGAGGCTAGGAGATTAAACAGTTGGATCATCACTGGGACAAGATGTTTTTGGTCCATCCAATGCAAAATTACAGTTGGCTGGATCAGGATGTCAGGCCGTGGGCAAGCCCCCTATTCCATTTTATTTTGCCCTTCCCCCCACCCAACCCCCCCCCGCCTAGATGAGTTGCGGCTGCCAAAGTTCCCCACAGTGTTTTGTTTTGTTCCTGTCATCATGTATATACACTGCCGACTAATATGTAAAAATTTTCCAAGCATTTGATTAATTGGCATATGCCTTTACATCCGGCTGGCTTGATTAGGCTGTTTTAAACATTAAACAACTCCCTTCTACACTTTGGTAATTTTTTGGAACAGTATAGAACAGTACAAATTACACAAAGAATTGAGCTATGTTTGCTGGGGTTACGGTTCATTGAGTTTCAGCTCTCTAATGACTACTGAAGTCAATGCTATTTCTTATCAGTAATAGTGAACTTGGAGGGTAAGTTTTCCCCTTGGAAAGAAATGGAGTGAATGAGAGCAGACAGGTACTCTCCATACTCTTGGCTGGTTAATTCATGTGTCAACTTGAGCTAGGGGGATTGCATCTGAGACTACTGTATAAACAAATGCCTTCAAACAGCAGCGTTTTCACTATTCACCAGATTTTCCATTGCAGTTTTCTTCTTACATTATGTAGACCCGAGATTAACTCTACCTGCCTGGCAGAAATGGGGCTGGAGGGTGAATGGTTAAAATCATGGGAATCAATTTGCAGGTCTTCTTTATTCTGGATGGGTGAAGAAGGAGAAAAGGGAGGAAGAAAAGGGAGAGAAGGACTTTCAGCAACGCTCTCTCCCACAATGGCCAGGACTGTCTCCTCTATGGACATACAGATATGCCTCTTGCCCTTCTATTAATTCCTGCAGCCCCCTGTTGTTTAGCACCTTCTCTTACAAGACAGAGGGAAGAATATCAGTGGATGTCACGCAATATATTTGGGTGGAGTGTTTGTCATGGTTGAATAGCTGCCAGTGTAAGTGGTGAGATTTGCCAAGTGTTTCAGTGAGAATATATGAATGTTAGGTATGTGTCCTGATTGATAGAGACTGCAGATGAGTGGTGTGGATGTGTAAAAAAGTGCAGTGCAGGAGGTTAGTGCTGTTGGAGGATATGGCATTTGAGGGTTCTTCACAACTCACGCAAAACTTCTTCCTGCACTACATCTGGAATCTTAAGGGTACCCTCTGGACACTCAATATTCAGAATTATCTCAGCATCATCAGCAGCCAGAGTGTACCTCCCCTTTAAGTAGTGCTAGGCACTCATGAGATTGGGCCCTGAAGATGTGTCCAGCCAATGGAATTGAGCAGGCAGCACAAAAATTGCATACCATTCACAGTTCAAACAATGGGCTCAGATTATTCATTCTCCACAACATGCCACTTGCTTTCAGGGGTTATTCAATTTCAACCACTTTTATACATCAGTGAGGATTCTTCAATCTGCAGTGCTCCTCCAGGGCCCTCCCTTCCCTCGGCTGCCCTCCCCCTCCAACCATCCGATACCTCCCTCCTTAACAGACCCACTTACCTGATTACCAAGGACCATATGATTTGGTCAAAGGCGAAAGTCTCCCGCTGCATAAAATATTGTTCTTACCACCAGCCACAGAGCTTTTCCTGCTGGTTCAGGTGGAAGACCAACCACGATCATATGGATGAGGCTTGAGAGTTAAAATTTCCTGGGTTTAATACCGCGGAGGAACAAGCAACTTTCCTTCCTTTGCAAAACATGGCTGTACCAACCCTGTTCATCCTTAAAATGGTGCCCTCAAGTACAAGGCTGGGCGGCAGTGATACCCTGCAAGGTCTTTTGAGCACTGACATCTGCAACCAAGATGGCAACAGTCCGAGTCCCTAAGGCAACAAGCATGGATCTTATCAGTCTGATTTTCCCCTGAGATGTTGAATGACTTCTGCTTGAGTGGCAATGGAAGCTGACACTAGGCATTGCATCATGGTTGGGTTTGCATGTGCTCCAATGGTGTTGACCATCATTTCCACACTGGAAAAGATAGGCTCTGAGCTCTGCCCAATAGTCTCTTCCATGTTGGAGCTGGAGTCTCCCATGCTTCTTAACAGTGATAACAGTTTGTCTGATGAGCCCCATAAAGCACCTAGCATCTTGGCATGCACAGTCATCAGTTTTCTCCTGTACACCACCCCATCAAAGTCCTCATCAGAGTCCTCTGTAGCAGAACTCATCAGTAACCTCACCATCTGGTGAGCTGGCACATTTGCTATCCTTTCCCTGGCCTAGCTGTTGACCACTCATACCCAGTGACCCACCACAAACAGGTCCTGTGCAGTGTTAGTACCTGAGATGGTGGCTGTGAGTGTCAAATCAAGTGATGGTGCTTCTTCATCAGATGCCTGCTCCTACTCACATTCTACACAGTGAGGCTGCTGGGACTGACCAAATGGCAGTGCTTGAGTATCTGAATATAGATGATGGGAAGAGAAAGGTTGGTGTGAGGGAAGGAGGGTGTAGAGTGGAAAACAAAAGGTCCAAGATCACACCATCTGCGGCTTGCACTTCATGCCAGATAGCAGGATGAGAGTGAGGTGGGATTTAAGAAGGTGCATAAGGCAGGATCATACCACCATCCTGAATGTTCCTGGTGATGCCAGTCGCAATGGCCTCAGTCACTGATGCCCAATAAATCAGATCACTGTCTCCTGGAAAGGGCTCAGGAGATACAGCCCACATATCCTGCCAGTTCCCTTCTGTTATGTGTGACCTTGTCCTGCAAGGGGGAGGGAAGAGTGTCAGTGAGTGTGTTGCAATGTGTTTGGATGATGGCCTGTCATAGCTGAAAATTTGGAAGTATGTTGAAGCTGTGAGATGTGGGTATGAGGCTCATAGCAGCGGTAAATGTGTGATGATGAAGTAAGGGATGAATGTTAGGCACATGTCCTGAATAGGCGAACAATGAGGATATGGGACATTGAAGAGTATGTGAGGTTGGTGCTGGAGTGGTTAGGATATGGCATTTTGAAGTTACATTCCCTAACCTGCTAAACTAACAGTTTGCAAAAAAAATGTGTTACTTGTGCATCTGTCTTATCAGGGATTCCCTTATTGCTGTAAGGAGAGGCAAGTTCCTACATTCAGACTGAACTCTATTTTGAACCCCTTTTAATTTTTTAAGCTCTTATTTTTACAGAGATAACTCTTTTAACCTTATAACCCCTCATTATAGCAGGATTTCTTTACCTGGATTCCTTCACAGCACGGTTTACAATGATCCTGTGTTTCTTGAAGGCAGTCTGCACCTCTTAAAATGGGAGGTACATTCAGGCTACACCAGCCAGTGGAGCTGTTTGTGAAAGTGTTTCAGAGAAGGAATAAGTCTACCAATGGAACAACAGGCCAGAGAGATGCTCCCAGGTTCTCAGATGCATGGTTGGAGCCCTTAGTCCAAGAGATGGAAAGGAGTTATGTGTCCACAGGGGGCCAGATGGCCCTCCAGGCACACGCATGAAGGGAATTGGAGTAGATAGTCGTGGAGATCAATTAAGGGAGTCTGGCCTTGATGAGCTGGCTGCAGTGTCAGAAAAAGTTCAAAGTTCAATGGCATCACATGGTAGTCAAGGTTAATGAATATAACTTCAAAATGGAAAATCTTCCAGCTTCATTTCCCCTCACCAATTCCAAACTGAGCTCAAGACTCACATGCATTCTGCACAGTCAATGATAAAGTTAGTATTTTCTCTGTTTAAGATGTAGGACTGACTAACATTTATTTCCTTTGGCTCTCCCAACTCAGTGAGATGCAATCTACATTAAAGCAAAACTGAAATTGCCTGCTTTCTAAGCAAATGGCCAAATAACATAAACAAAATAGCCTTTTACCCATGGAGCCCATTTCTGTGACAATGTGGCATGCTTTGGGATGGTCACAAACAGAAATATATTACCTTCAACATAACTCCTTGATTCTATAACCCATATGAATAACTTATATTCCTAATGGACGTAATGGCCCTCTGTGGTAATTATGGTTTTATTTAATGTGTAATATACCTTTAAGAAGAATGCTTGTTAAGGAAGATCACATGATCTTTAGTACCCAATAGGAGAGTAGCGTGAACTATCTCAGTAGTTAGTCATGTAGAGGTAGAGTTTGAAGTGAAAGCATATGTATCATTGTTGCTGAGTAATTTTGTAAATAAACTAGGGCAGGATTTTGCATCCTGTGGGCACACGCCCAACCCGATTGGGTGTAAAATCACATGCAATGGCATCAGGCGGTTGGTGGGCGCAGGTGAAAATCAGCAGCGCGCCCGCCGACTATTAAGAGGCCTTTTAAGGCCCTTAACCAAATAATTGAACGCAATTTCTCGTTGCCTGTCCAACCTTATGGTTGGCGGGTGGGCGAATTGGCCGGGCGGCCTTTGGATATTTTATGAAACTTTATCCACGTGCAGATGAGGTTTCCAGCAGCAATTTTAAAAAAATGTTTCAAAATCATTTTTAACATGTCCCCCTTCATGTGACTGAGGCATATTTGGGGACATGTTTATATCATTTGTAAAATCTTTATTGGTCAGTGTCCAATTGTTCAGCTTCCTGAGGCAGCTCTGTGCCCACAGAGAGCTGTCAGTGGGTGCTACCCAACGCATGCACAGATTTCAACGCTCACCCTCCTACTGCCCCCACCCTGGCAGCACTGAGTGTTTCAGCACACCTTTCACGCTGGCTGACCAGCTAGAGTGAAATCGCAGTTAGGGTCCAATTGCAGGCCGCTCCCAGGCTCACCTGCTGTGCCTGCCCGACAAAGGGAACACCCTGTCCTCGAAGTTTTCCACCTAAGAAGTGTCTGCTAATCAACTCTATCAATAATAACAACTCAGCCACCTCTCACAACACCCTGTCTCCAGACTTTCTGGTTCCGCTTAGAGTCCCAGAGGTGGGTCACCCATTGTTTAAGTTTTTTTCCAAAATCAACTTTGATCTTGTTGGATAAATATGAGTTAGTTAAACCTAGACTTGTTTAGTTTGCCTTTACATTAGGGTTATTTATCAGTGTCTTAATCAGATGCCCCTTTTATCTACAGTTAAAATTGTGGGCAGAATATTGCCATCGGCATGCGTGGGCAGGCGTAAAACGATGCGAGATGACGTTGGGCATGCGTCCCGATGTAATCATGTGTCATTTCGATATTGCGTTTGGCGGCTGTGCGCTGCCTTAAGGCCGTTAAGAAAGCAATTTACCCTATTAACAATGCTGCCCATTCAACTTTAAGGTTAGCAGGCAGGCAAGGAGCCCAAGAGGCCTTCACATTTTCCAGTAAATCTCATTCATGGGCAGGATGAGGTTTCCTGAGGGTTTAATAAAATTAATAAAGACATTTTGTCAACTTCACAAACATGTCCCAGCTCATGTGACACTGTCACATGAGGGGAAACGTTTAAATAATTTTTATTTTTATTTTAAAAAAACTTTTATTATCCACTTAATCTCCCTGAGGCAGCTCCATGCCTCAGGGAGATTGCTGCGATCTTTCGCATGGAAGTGCGAAAGAGCACAGGCTCCGATTCTCCCTCCTCCCCCCGCTCGCATTAGTAACGCTCCAGCCGTGCGTTACTCTGGGCGGGCCTTAATTGGTCCGCCTGCGTAAAATGGCAGCACGCAGCCAATCGCGGGCGGTGTGCAGCCGATCGCGGGTGATGTTTGGCTCCACACCCGCTCCTGCCCAGCCCACCCACCAAAGGTAAGATTCTACCCTTTAAATCCTAAAACTAAAAGTTCTATTCTAAAACATACGAATTATGAACTAGATGCCTGCAACAAGGTAAAGGCACAACTATTAGGGTACGGTGATGATAAGTCTCTTCCTAGCTGGGATAGAGTAATCTCACTAACTCTGTCGTCTTCACTCGGGGAATTAAGGTAAATGTTACTTTAATTGATGAATGTTGTGGTAATCTAATGCGTAATATGCCTTTAAGAAGTGTTATAATTGAAGATCACATGAACTTAGTATCCAATAGCAGAGTAGTGCTGGCTACCTTAGCAGTCAATAATCAGTAATCTAGAGTTAGAGTCTGTAATGTAAAGACAGGATTTGAATTGTAAGCACACAAGTGTACCTGCTGAGGTTCTTTGTAAATAAATAGAATGTGTTCTACATAAGAAGTGTCAACTGATCTGTTATGTCTATGGTACCAACTCCGCCATCCCGAAACAAGCGCGCAACCAGGATCCATTAGTCCAACTAAACTAGTGACCAGGATCCAATAGATATCCTATTTAAAGCATTTCACTGTAATAATAACTGAATTTAAAAACCAAATTCTCTACTGAAAAAAATTGTATTTTCTCCCATATCCTAGAACTTTTGAACGTTGTGATTGGCAGTTTTCACCACACTCTGAATTGCATGTTCAGTTCTTTAATAAAGATTTATATAATTTAGGTTTTATATTGCTTCGCATAGTCTTCTTTATTGTGAAATCGTGAACCTGACTCCATACTCTCTGTGGCAGGTGGTATATTGCTGAGCCGACCCTGATAATACCCGGAATATTATCATTTGGCTCAAACTTGTTGAAAAGGCTATCTCAGGAAGCTCCTTTCCTTTAGGAGGGAGAGATCAGTCCTTCAGACCTATTGAGTATACTGAGGACCAGTCTTTTTCAACCTAAATTTGATAGGAATCAACTGAGAATTACGGCTGATCTGGGTTTGTCCCAAAAAGGAGCTAGGATTATAATGCACCACAGTCCTAACCTCACATGCAGCTGAAGCCCCAGTTGAGAATGCAATCAGTCAGCGGCGCATGGAGCGCAGGGCTGCATGCTTCAATCACAAAGTCTGCATGCTGCCTGCATCAGCTTGATGAGGCACTGTATATTGAGCACTGTGATTCCTGTGCCTGGCAATGGGCCATGTCCATTTTGTAGTCCTACATCTACCTAAAATGTGCACAATAGTAATATTTAGAAGTGATCTATATTATCTGAGGTGGTGAAGCTCCCTGTAACGGATATACTGCCTGCCACATTTGTGCCCACAAGAGATCTTGAGATGCTACCTTAAAGATTGTCTTTGGAAATGATGTGGACATTATTATACAGCCAGTCTTGGCGTAAATTGCTGCAAGAGAAGCAGAATCTGCACTTTCAGAATCTCTTGATCTTATCTATCCTTGAAGCACTGAGCTTGGAAATTTGATATTGTTTCACTTGTAATGCCTCTGCCCTGCACGCTGATAAGATAAATACAGTTTTTTTTTGAATTCACACTTCCCTAGAATGAATTTTAGCACAGAACTAGCTGTGAAGATGGCCTGAGGGACTGCATTTATTTGTCCATAAATTGTATCATGTCTGAAATCAACTGGTGACCTATTCCATTTTGAAGGTCTTGATTATTTTCATCCTTTATATTTTGGAGTGCAAGGGCAGAAATTTCATGTGCGTGAAAGAGCGCAGTGATCACCCTGAGGCACCTCTGCCTCAGTTTAAGGTTTCAAAATTTAAATAAAGGAAAACATAACTTTTAAAACATGTCACAGCTCAATTTTTCAAAAATCTTTATTTAATTAATAAATCCTTCAGGAAACCTTACCCCGCCTGTGGATGAGTTTTCTTGAAAAATGCGAACGCCGCCTGGGCTCTTCGCCTGCACGTCAACCTTAAGGTTGGACAGGCAGCTCAGTTAAGTACTTTAATTAGTTTTTAACAGGTCTTAATAGGCCTTTGACAGTTCGGCCGGCGCGCAGCTGTTTCCGCTGCATGCCCGCCGAATTGAGGATCAGGATGACATGAGGTGATGATGAGGGGACGCCTGTCCGATATCACCGTGTGTCATTTTATGCGGGCTCGCCGATGGGAAAATGCTGCCCCATAAGATCATAGGTGCTAGTCCTTCAGAATATGATGTAAAATGCAACATTCATTGTTGTCACACTCATTTGCTTTTAAAATGATTGTGAAATATTTAAAGGCAGATACTCCTCAAACAAACACTGAGGTGAGCCCATTAATGAAACGAAATATGTTTGCAGATTTGCAAAATAGAGCAATGTGCAGAAAGACAGTTTAGTTTCCAACGTCAATTTTCTCAAAAAATGCAATACATATAAAGGCAAACTGATTGGAGGTGTATGGGTAGAAAATGCATAAAATGCAATATCATTGCCAGAAATACTGCCAGGCTATATAAAGGTGTCACTTCTGCAACAATCTGCTCCAATCTTTCAGCACCCCCATCACCCATTCCCATTCCCAAAGCCTCATCCCTTGCCTGGATAAGTGCAGCTCCAACAACACTCAAGAAGCTCGACACCATCTAGGACAAAGCAGCCCGTTTGATTGGCACCACATCCACAAACATTCACTCCCTCCACTACCAATGAACAGTGGCAGTAGCATGTACCATCTACAAAATGCACTGCAGTAACTCGCCAAGGCTCCTTAGACAGCACCCTCCAAACCCACAACATAGAAGGACAAGGGCAGCAGATACATGGGAACACCACCACTTGCATGTTCCCCTCCAAGCCACTGACTATTCTGACTTGGAAATATATTGCCATTCCTCCACTGATGCTGGTTCAAAATCCAGTAACACCCTCCATAAGAGCACTGTGGGCATACCTATACCACATGGACTGTAGCGGTTCAAGAAGGCAGTTCACCACCACGATTAGGGATGGGCATTTAGGGATGGGCAATAAATATGGCCTAGCCAGTGATGCCCACATTCTATGAATAAAAAAAAATCCCTTGCAAGCACAGGAGATGTAACTCTTGCCCATTCACCCCCTCCCTTCCTACCATTCAAAGTCCCAAACACTCTTTCCAGGTTAAACTGTGATTTATTTGTACTTCTTTCAATTTATTATATGGTACCCACTGCTCAGGATGTGGCCTCCTATATACTGGGAAGGCCAAACACAGATTGGGCGATGATTTTACTTAAATTCAATCCATGGGCAGAATTTTATGACAGCGGGATTTTACATTCCCGCTGTTGTCAATGGGATTTATAACAGCTCACCCCATTTTACGGCCCTGTCCCCGCTGAAATGGGGCCATAAAATTCTGCCCCATAAGTGTGACCCCAAGCTAACGGTTTCTTGCCATTTATTTTTCTGTTACTCACTCTCACTCTACCTCTTGGCCTCCTACACTGCCCAATGAAGCTTAATGAAAGTTTGGGGAAGTTTACAATATTTCATGTTCAACATTGAGTTCAACAATTTCAGATCATATAATCTCTGCTCCCATTTTTCCAGACAGCAGGTGCTGGTAATAATTCTGCTGCTCATTCAATCTCTCCTTCCTTCCATCCTATCATGGACCCTCCCTTTTTTCTTCCCCACTCCATCCCTTTTCCTGCCTTTCTATTGCTTAAAACCTGTTACATTTGTAACAAATCCCAAAAGGTCACCGACCTAAAAAATTGGCCTGGGTAATAAAAGAGGTGGGTTACGTTAGCAGGACATTTGGTGGAGGGGGGAAGGAGAGGGAGGCAGCACAAGGAGTTTCGGACAATAACCCATGGTATGTGTCTGTCAGAACAAAAACAGGAGATGCTGGAAAAACTCAGTAGGTCGAGCAGCATCTGTGGAAAGAGAAACAGAGTTAACGTTTTGAGTCACATGATCCTTCATCAGAGTGTCTGCTGGCCTTGCCAACAGTTGTATCTGTTGGCCTTGATTGGTCTCAGCCTGATTAGCAAGTTTGGCTTTTCATCCTGTGGAGACCACTCTGGAGTGGGCCGCATGACTATATAGGTCTGACGCACGACACTGGGGGGCTTTAAGCCAAGGTGGGGAAGGGGGGCTGTTATAAACTGTTGTATTATATGTAAATGTCTGTAAATAACTAGAAGATACTTAGCTAAGAGTTAATGTGTGTAGTGTTCCGAGGGGCCACATTTTACAGCTACACCAGAGACTGATATGATGTGTACCAGAACTAGTTAAATCTGGGACCTATTGTTCAAGGCAGCATGACAATATTAAACTGAAAGAATTCTGAACTTCCAAAGTCTAAAGTGTGATTGTTAACAACATCTGGAGAACACAAAAGGCAACAGCATTATATATCAAGGGCTCTGATCCTGGTATCAGGTGGGAATGTCGAGAGGGGTTGGGGGAATGAAATACCTAACAGCAGCACACCCTCACCTCCCTCCAGGTTTCCCTGGAGAACCTGGCTATCCAATATAAAATCCACAATCAGAGGCTGCCAGCCTCAGTAAAATATTTAAATTGCCAACCTGAGTCCTGGGAGTGGGTTGCCTGCCTGCCTCTTCCTGCCATCTCTCAGTAAAACCCAGAAGTGGGTGGGTTAGAGATGATTTGGGAGCAGGTTTCAGATATTTAAAATTTTAATATCTTACTCAAATCCAAGACACCTTTGTTCGTGTGCTAAAATGCAGCCTGCTAACTATGTTTCCTTCCCTACATAAGCTGCCTGGCCTGCTGAGCATGTCTAGCATTTTCTGGTTGTATTTAGTTGATGGAAAGTTTCAGAACAATGCTCCGAGTTCATATTGATCCAGCCGTTCCAGGCACAATAAATGGATGACTATGATTACTGGCAAAAGGGGAAATTAAATTAGTGCTTCATATTTATCTTAGATCTTTTCTATACCACTCATGGAAAGTGGAGGCAAATTAAATTTCATGTGAAAGTTATGCTACTCTCATATTTTAATATTGCAGTTTTAATTGGAAGTATGCTTGAAAAGGCTAAAACATGTATCAATAACTAAGTTAGGATAAAAGAATGATGAGAAAATGAGCACACCAAATAATATAAATACAATTCTGTACCACACTGAACATTGTTCTCATTTCATAGAGACCAAAATACTTTTGTTAATTAATGCATTTCTTCACTTTGAGAGTGCTAAAAATTTACAACAACACTATTGTTCAGGAATATGGGAGAAGTAAACTGATTTGGAAATTTGTTATCCACATTATTGACATTTTGACGCATTGCATCAGCAGGCAAAAGGTAAATTCAAAATGTTGCAATGTTCAGTATAAAGTACACATTTAATGACACAGTGACACATTTCACCAATAAACCAGCAGGCACTTAGCACTAGGAAATAAAACATTTGAACCACATCTAAGCTCTGAGGCTGGAGCTATTAAAACCTTCATTATAGACTACAGCAATAACAACTTACAATTATGTAATGAAATGTCCCAAGATGGTTCACAGCAGTATTATAAAACAAAATATGACACTGAGCCACAAAAGGAGATATTTCGGACAGATGACCAAATGACCACCAGTGGTCATAATTGGGAATGCACAAATGTTCTGAATTAGAGGTGTGTAGATAACTTGGAGAGTTAGGAGGCTGAAGGACACTGCAGAAAAAAGGAGAGGCAAAGCCATGGAGCAATTTGAAAATAAGGATGGGAATTTTAAAGTCAAGAAGTTGCTTGACAGGGAGTCAATGTAGGTCCGTGAGCACTGAGATGATAGAGAAATGGATGTGCTGCAACTTAATACAGGGGTAACAGAGTTCTGAAAGTTTATGGAGATTAGAATGTAGGAGACCAGCCGGGAGTGCATTGGAATAATTGAATCTAGAGGTAATAAAAGCAGGAATGAGGGTTTTAGCAGCAGATGAGCTGAGACAAGGGCGAACGTGGGTGCTGTTACGGAGGTCGATAAAAGCGCTCATAGGAATAGCACAAATATGAAGCTGGAAGCTCATCCTGGGATCAACTGTGATACCAAGGTTGTGAATAGACTGGCTTAATGCCAGACTGTTGCCAGGGAGATGGATGGAGTCAGTAGCTAGGGAGCACAATTTGGTACCAAAAACAATGGCTTCTGTCATCCCAATATTTAATTGGAGGAAATACCTGCTCATCCAGTACTGAATATCAGATAAGCAGCCTGATAATTTAGCAATGGTGGAGGAGTTGACAGAGGTGATGTTAGGTAGGGCTGGGTATCATCAGCATATACATGAAAACTAATGCTGTGCTTTTGGATGATGTTACTGAGGGGCAGCATGTAGATGAGAAATAGGATGGGGGCAAGGATAGATCCTTGGCAGACGCCAGAACTAATGGTGTGGCAGCACGAAGAGGGGCAATTGCAAGTGATTCTCTGGCTACAATTGGATAGATCAGGATGGAACTTATGAGAACAGTCCCACCGCATTGGGAGACAGTGGAGAGACATTGAAGGACAATGGTATCAATCGTGTCAAAGGCTGCAGGCAGGTCACATAGCATACCATTTGTGATTTTGTTAAGATCCATTTTGCTACTCTGGCTGGAGTGGAAGCCTGATTGGAAGAATTCAAGCATGATGTTCAGGAAAGATTGGAATGAATTTGGGAGGTAGCAACACATTAAGGACTTTGTCGATGAGAGGGAGGATGGAGATGGGATGGTAGTTTGCATGGACAGTGGGGGTAAAGGTTGATTTTTTTTCAGGGGAAGTCTAGCATAATTTAGTGTACAGGAAGGATATATCCAGCATGTTTGAAAGCTTACTATACCTAAGATTTTCTATTTATTGCTATTATGTTAACTGGCAAGTTAATAAATCCTCAAGCAACATCCTGTTTTTCACAAAGTAACCATGCAGCTTTCAATGCAGCATAGGTAATAAGAATTAAAAGTCAGTCATGCTCTGACCTTTTAAGGAGAGATTCCTTAAAAGGAGCTGCTCCATTTTTGATTGTTAAAACTGAAATTGACAATATGGGATATGAATTGAGTGCTATTCTATCCTTCAGTGTTTTGCAAAAAAAGAGAATTGGAATGGTTGTCACAGGGGTACCATCATTATCCAAGGAGGCATTTGTTTTTCACAGGATGTGGGCATCGCTGGCTAGGCTGGCATTTATTGCCCCTGATTAATTGCCCTTGAGAAGGTGGTGGTGAGCTGCTTTGTTGAACTGCTGCACTGCATGTGGTGTAGGTACACCCACAGTGCTCTTGGGGAGAGAGTTCCAGGATTTTTACCCAGCGACAGCGAAGGAATGGCAATGTAGTTCCAAGTCAGGATGGCGAGTGGCTTGGAAGGGAACTTGCAGGTGGTGGTGTTCCCTTGTGTCTGCTGCCCTTGTCCTTCATGGTGTAAGAGGTCACAGGTTTGAAAGGTGCTGTCGTAGAACCTTGGTGAGTTGCTGCAGTGCATCTTGTAGCTGGTACACACTGCTGCTACTGTGCATCGGTAGTGGAGGGAGTGAGGGCGGTGGATGGGGTGGCAATAAAGTGGCTGCTTTATCCTGGATGGTGTTGAGCTTCTTGAGTGTTGTGGGAGCTGCAATCATCAAGGCAAGTGGGGAGTATTCCATCACACTCCTGATTTGTGGCTTGTAGATGGTGGACAGGCTTGGAGAGACAGGAGGTGAGTTACTCGCCACACAATTTACAGTCTCTTACCTGCTCTTGTAGCCACAACATTTAAATAGCTGCTCCAGTTCAGTTTCTGTTCAATGGTAACCCCCAGGGTTTTGATATTGGGGTATTCAGTGATGGTATTGCCATTGAATGTCAGGGGGAAACAGTTGGATTCTCTCTTTTTGGAGATGGTCATTGCTTGGCACTTGTGTGGCGTGAATGTAACTTGCCACTTCTCAGTTTAAGCCTGAATGTTGTCCAGGTGTTGCTGCCATGGAGAGGAAAGGAGTTGGTAATTAGGGAATGCATTTTGGAATGGGAACCATTGACTGGCTTGCTTCAGTATCTGAGGAAACACGAATGATGCTGAAGATTGCACAATCTTCAGCAAACATCCCCCCTTCTGACCTTATGATGGAGGGAAGGTCATTGATAAAACAGCTGAAGATGGTTGGGCCATGGACACTATGCTGAGGAACTCCTGTTACAGTCTTAGGTATGTCAGGAAGGCCATGGCTGGCAGCTAACCTCCACTTTTAAGAATTTGAATGTAGTTAATAAATCTGGAATATAAAGCTAGACTCAGCAATGGTGACCATGAAACCATCATCGGTTGTTGTAAAAACCCATCCGGTTCACTAATGATCATTAGGGAAGAAAATCTGCCTGGTCTGGCCTACACATGACTCCTGATGCACAGCAATGTGGCTGACTCTTAACTGCCATTGAAATGGCCCAGCAAGCCACTCAGTTCATGGACGTTTAGAGATGGGCAACAAATGCTGGCCTTGCCAGTGACACCCACATCCCATGAAAGAATGAAGAAAAAAAATGACTCCAGGCCCACAGCAATGCGGTTGACTCTTAAATGCCCTCTGAAAAGACCTAGTAAGCCATTCACATTGCTACAGAAAATTAAATCAGGAATAAAACCAGACTGACTATCAGGCATCAATCTAGGCACCGGAAACGACAACCGCAGACTCAGGCCTGTCGACCCTGCAAAGCCCTCCTTCCTAACATCTGGGGGCTTGGTTCAAAATTGGGAGAGCTGTCTCACAGACTAGTCAAGTAGCAGCCTGACATTGTCATCCTCAGAATCTTACCTTATAGATAATATCCCTGACGCCACCATTACCATCCCTGGGCATGTCCTGTCCCACCGGCAGGACCGGCCAGCAGAGGTGGCAGCACAGTGGTATACAGTCAGGACAGAGTTGCCCTGGGAGTCCTCAACATCAACTTCAGGCCCCATGAAGTCTCATGGTAGCAGGTCAAGCTGGAGAAGGAAACCACCTGCTGATTACCACGTACTGCCCTCCCTCAGCTGATGAATCAGTGCTCCTCCATATTGAACTCCACTCGGAGGAAGCACTGAGGATGACAAGGAAGCAGAATGTACTTTGGGTGGGGGACTTCAATATCCATCACCAAGAGTGGCTTGGTAGCACCATCACAGACCGAGCTGACTGAGTCCTAATGGACATAACTGCGATCCTGGGTCTGTGGCAGGTGGTGAGGGAAACAACAAGAAAGAAAAACAGACTGGACTTCATCCCCATCAACCTGCCTACTGCAGATGCATCTGTCCATGACAGTACTGGTAGGAGTGACCACCACAGAGTCGTTGTGAAGACGCAGTCACACCTTCACATTGAGGATAACCTCCATCGTGTTGTGCGGCACTACCACTGTGCTAAATGGGATAGATTTTGAACAGATCTGGCAACTCAAGACTGGGCATCCTTGAGGTGCAGTGGGCCATCAGTAGAAACAGAATTGTACTCAATTATAATATGTAACCTCATGGTCTGGCATATTTCCCCATTCGACCATTATCACCAAGCCAGGGGACCAACCCTGGTTCAATGAAGAGGCAGGAGGGCTTGTCAGGAGCAGCACCAGGCATACCAAAAAATGAGGTGTCAACCTAGTGAAGCTACAACACGGGACTGCTTGCATGCCAAACAGCATAAGCAGCAAGTGATAGACAGGGCTAAGCAATTCCACAACCAACAGATAAGATCTAAGCCCTGCAGTCCTGTCACATCCAGTTGTGAATGGTGGTGGATAATTAAACAACTCAGTAGAGGAGGAGGCTCCACAAATATCCCTATCCTCAATGTTGGGGGAGCCTAGCACATCAGTGCAAAAGATAAGACTAAAGCATTTGTTACAATCTTCAGCCAGAAGTGCCAAGTGGATGATCCATCTCGGCCGTCTCCGGAGGTCCCCAGCATCACAGATGCCAGTCTTCAGACAATTCAATTTGCTCCACGTGGTATCAAGAAATGGCTGAAGGCATTGAATACTGCAAAGGCTACAGACCCTGACAATACTCTGGCATTAGTACTTGTGCTGCAGAACTTGCTGCACCAATAGCCAAGCTGTTCCAGTACAGCTACAACACAGGCATCTACCCAGCAATGTGGAAAATTGCCCAGGTATGTCCTGTACACAAAAAGCAGGAGAAATCCAACCTGGATAACTACCCCCCGGCCGTCCCCATCAGCCTCCACTCAATTAGCAGTAAAGTGATGGAAGGGTCATCAACAGTGCTATCAAGTGGCACTTGCTTGGCAATGACCTGCTCACTGACAGTCAATTTGGGTTCTGCCATGGTCATTCAGCTCCTGACCTCATTACAGCCTTGGTTCAAACATGGACAAAACAGCTGAACTCCAGAGGTGAGGTGAGAGTGGCTGCCCTTGACATCAAGACAGCATTTGATTGAGTGCGGCATCAAGGATCCCTAGCAAAACTGGAGTCAATGGAAGTAAAGGGGAAAACTCTCTGCTGGTTTGAGTCATACCTAGCACAAAGGAAGATATTTGTGGTTGTTGGACATCAGTCATCTCAGTTCCAGGACATCACTGCAGGAGTTCCTCAGGATATTGTCCTCAGCCCAACCATCTTCAGCTGCTTCATCAATGACCTTCCTTCCATCATAAGGTCAGAAGTGGGGATGTTCACTGATGATTGCACAATGTTCAGCACCATTCACAACTCCTCAGATACTGAAGCAGTTCATATCCAAATGCAGCAAGACCTGGACAATATCCAGGCTTGGGCTGACAAGTGGCAAGTAACATTCATGCTACATAAGTGGCAGGCAATAACCATATCTAACAAGAGAGAATCCAGCCATCGACACTTGATATACAATGGCATTACCATTGCTGAATTCCCCACTATCAACATCCTGGGGGTTACCATTGACCAGAATCTGAACTGGACTACCCATATAAGTACAGTGGCTATAAGAGCACATCAGAAGCTAGGACTCCTTGGGGAGTAACTCATCTCCTGAGTCCCCAAAGCCTATCCACCATATACAAGGCACAAGTCAGGAGTGTGATAGAATACTCTCCACTAGCCTGTACACGTGTAACTCCGGCAACATTCACAAAGCAATTAGCATAGAATAATTAGAGGACAAAAAAAAAAGACTAGATGGTGGAAAAGAGAGTCTAGCAGAAGGAAAAACATCAGTCAACCTCGGGCCAACGCTATTCATCTGTACCCTGTGCAGTGGAAGGGCCTGCCACTCATGAGTTTACCTCTACAGCCACAGCAAACGCTGTTCAATTCAGAAGTGATGTACGCCCTGCGTGTCATCTCCCAAGACGGATGGATACCTATCTATCAAATGGAATATCTTAGATTCAGGTTCACTGCATACTAGACCAGGGGTTGGCCCGTCAATTGCTCCTGCCACATCACTGCTGGTTGGCTTGCTGGTAATGCTCACTTGTTGGCATATCTACTATAATTTGAGCTGGCAGGCTAGATGGTTTGCATCTGACATCACCCTGAGAGCCAAAAGCCTCATTTGTGTCTATTCCATTCATGTCCCTGCAATTAAGCAGTGTGTCCATTGGTCTATGTAGAAACAAGTCTTTGGACAGTAATGAAGTTGCTGAAAACCTGTCTTGTGGCTCTCTTCATTTGAATCCATAGCATGTTGAAACAAGCTAAGAGAGCAGCTTGGAAACTGGAGCTCGAGGCTTCTCTGGAGTCAGGTTGAGCATTCACAAAAAATGTGTTTAGGATGTAGGTATATGTGGAGTTGCTGTATAAGCTGTGGAGGGCTTCATTTTTCAGAAGCCTCCCTATCTGACTGAGCTGAAGTGGTTAGTAAACACCTCCATATTTGTTGCCACAGCTTGCAAGACACTGGCCAGATTCAGATCATTCTCAGATAGTAACATTCTTTTACAAGGAGACCCTAGGGTCAGTTACTTCTTCTCACTCATGCTCAATAATTCATCTTCTACTCCCTCCTCACTATTTAAAACCCCCGAGTTGAACGTACCTGGCTGAGTCCTGGGACAGGTGGAATGTATGATGCAAGGTATCATGTGGTTTCTGTCTGTATGTCTGTGGTTCATTTATGGCTGCTTTTATAGCAATAGGAAAAGAACATGTTAGCTTGTTGAATCTGTGACACCTCTTGAAATAGTATTTATGTGGCACACAAGACGAGAAATGTTATCAATTGAGTTAACACAGAGCATTTGATACATTTTAATTCCAATAATCTCTGAGAAAATAAAAGAACTTGAGCTCCAGACACATCAGCAGGCTTTTAAGGCATTGTGAAAAGACAGCATCAGGAACAGCATTAGGCAAACATCCAGAATTACTTAATTGGAATTAAATTTGTTTCTTTCTTGAAGTTTGTGCTGTTGATCACTTTGTACTGTAGCATGTAAGAGATGTGGAATATCTCCTGACATAATCTTGATTTCTGAAGAATTTCTGAAATAAGAGACTAAGCAAATAGAAAAAGCATGATTTACGTAAAGAGCAGAATTGTCCACTCCCGTTTACAGCAAGCGTCATGGTGGGTGGGGTGGGGAGAATTGGGCAGGGGGGGCAGGAATCGGTTACACGCTGGTGTGAAACCACAGCGGGATCATCCGATGGTCTCCGCCATGGCGGATCGCGAATCCTGCTGGAGGTTGGTGTGAATGCAATTTGTATCCCGGTACTGGGACACAAAGCAAGGCCTGATCGGAATCATCCCCCCATGCTCACTTTACCATTACGCCGGCGAGAAAAGGCGTCTGGACAAGCGTGACGTGCAGAAGTCGGGACTTAACTTTAGGGCCTTGCTCAGTTTGCGGATATCTGAGGAAAGGAAGTTGCTGAAGGCCTACAGCTACTGGACCCTGGAGGAACACGTGCATCGCATACTGAGTGGGTCCTTACGCACATGGCTCCTCTGCGAAGCAGCTCTCGGAAGATGGGAGGTCTCCAAGCAGCAGCTTCGACTTCGCTGAGGTTTCGGAACTTCACACACTTCGCCATGGGTTGGAACGAATGATTGACAAAGGACGGGGGGGGGGAGCAAAGCCAGTTCTAGGTATGAGTGGGAAAGGAAGGTGTACGGGGGTGGGGGAGGTGGGGGGACAATGAGGTTGGGAGGGGAGGATGGTGTTGAGGGTGCGGTGGGAGGTTGAGAGTTGGGATACAAAGGTGCCAGGGGGTGAGTTTGGGAGGGGCAAGGAGGGTGTCCAGAAGGGGGGGAAGGTTTAATGGGGGAGAATGGTGCAAGTGGGGAGATAGATGTTAGGGGGGGAGAAGGGTAAGGGAGGCAGTTTGGAGGGGACTCGGTGTCCGGGAAGAGGAGGAGGTATGGGGGAGGAAGGAGTAAGGATGGAGAAAGGGGTAAGGGTGAAGGAAGGTATTGGGAGGGTGGAATATCCAGATGAACATGCAAGGGAGGGGTCTGTGGAGTCAATGATTACCAGCTGGGGAGTGAACTGAGGGAGGGGATGGTTAGAATAACATCGGGCAGAGGGAGCCAGTAGGGTGGGAGGTGTGGGTGCGATGGTATCAGTAGAAGGGGCAGCGGGAGTAGGTGGTTGGGTCATGGAGGTAAACATGGACATGGGGGTGGGGAAGAGGAGGTTGGGGAGGGCAATGTGGATGCGGGTTGGATTTTCAGGAAGGTGCACTTTCACCTGGACATCCTGGAATGATAAGGCTGGAAGTTACGGTGGGGATGTCGAAGGTCTATGTTGATGGTTATGGGGAAAAGGACATTGGTGATTGGGGGAGGGGAAATGGTTGAGGAGTGCATGAGGAATTTAACAATGACCATCTTTTTGAAATTGAAAGTGAGTGGAGCATTGTGTTGGATGGCCACATGTGCTGCATGGGAGTGCAATCAGTGATGCATGGAGATGCAGGTCAGCTCAGATGGACAACTGAAATGGATACCCCAGCAGGCAGCATTGAAAATGCTCAGGACCATGAGATGAGTGTGGAGGATGAAGGGGGAAAGTGCTCGCACATGGCTCCAAAAGGCCCTGCCCCACATACATTTCTCCCTCCAGAATCACTCATGGTCTGGCTGAGTGCAGCTGAACTGCTAGTTGGGGGGATGCAGTGGAAGGACTCCTGAAGCCTGTTAATGAAGCTGAAAGACAATGTTATGCATTATTCAGTGAAAGTGAATATATTTTCAGATTATAAAATGATAAAATGTGTTCATTCGTGCAACCATTTGTGATTAGAAATTCTTAACTTTTCTAGGCCTACCACTTCTAGGTGCTGCCCTGACATCTGCAATAGGGGTGGAGCCAGCATATACACTGGTTGGCGCCATTGCCTCTGATGACTTTGATGTGTGTCCTCTGGAGAGCCCAAGGCCTTGAGGCCCCAGTTTGCTTTGGCTGTCCCCCAGTGGGCCAGCTGTTCCCACTGCGGTGACAGAGGACAAAGTTGAAGAGGTCACAGGCAAAGTGGATTCAGAGGGAGCGGACAGCCTTAGAGATACCTGATTGGATGATCCAGGTGTATCCAGCTGTGCCTCCTCCTCCCTTCAGGTGCCTTGAGGGGAAGGAGCACCTGGAAGGATGTCGAGGTGCCCCATTTCCCTCTTGCATTGCCACTGCAGGAACTCACCCATAGCTACAGTGATGGAGTGCAGGTCTGTGCAGATCTTTGCATTCTGCTGGACCAGATTCTCCATGGCGTCCACTATTCTTCCCATGGAGACCTCCATAAGTGCACATATGGGCACCACTTCATCAGAGAGCAGGCAGACATGCTCCTCTGTCTCACATGCCACTCTGTTGAGGGCTTCCATCAGCTCAGCGTGATGTTCCCCCACCTTCTCCTGACTCTCCACGATAAGTTGGAAGGCTGAATCCAGAGGGCCGTCATCTGACTCGGGCCTGAAAGATGCTTCTTCCTCTGACTGCCGGGGAGCTTGGCTGAACCTACCTCCTCCTGTGACCGCCAGACTGTGAACCCGAGCCTTCTCTAGACCGAGGTCACACGGAGGTGTCTGTCTCTGCACTGGTGGAGGGTGTGGGTAAGCACTGTGACGGGTCTTCCAAGCTGTTTATTTCCAGCTCTTCAATGGAGGAGGTGTCCTCTTGTCTGGCGATGAGGACCTGGATGGAGCTGAGGGACTGGCTGGCTGAGGGTGTCAGTCACTTGGCAGAGATCCCTCTGAACCAAAGTAGAGACAATGAGTGCATGGCAGAAAAGTCAAAAGCAGGAGAGAGAGCACTCACATTTGTTTTTAGATAGGGATGATGTGGTGCAGGATCCTCACATGGGTGTTCACCGCTGACCTCACCGTTGCCGCAGGCACAGTCCATGTACTCATAAGTCAATGCGATGGCACGGTACTCTAAGTGAGTAAGGAGTTAAATGTCAGCCATTCTACCCCTGGTCTTGGATCTCTCCCTCCTGTTGTGAGCCAGCTTCTCCTGCTTCAAAACAGATGGAGAGAGTGTGAGCAGGACGTATGCTACAGCAGAAGATAAGGATATGTGGAATGTTTATGTGATGAGCAGAGCCATAGACGGGGTAAAAATGCGAGCTCCAGAGGATGTGAGCCTGATGGAGATGCGAGGGTGTGAATGTGAGCTGGTGTTGTCCCTTGAAGTGTGAGATTCCTGTGGATGTGTGATGGGTTTGGAAGTGTTTGTTGAGAGTAATGCGATGATTGATTAATGCTGGCGGAACAGATGAGATCATTCATCCTCTTCCTGCACTGGATGGCTGACCCCCTCTGTGCTCTTTTGGTGCTGACCACCATAGCCACTGCCTTCCGGGCTGGATGGTGATTCTGGTGGGTCTCCTGCAGACAGAGAGGACACCACGGCGGCCTTCCATGCATCCAGCAGGCGCCCCAGAGAGACGTCATTATACTTGGGGGTTGTCGTCACCTCTTCTTTCAGGGCCATCTGTCGCCTGGAGCTGTCCTGGTCTGTGGACATGAAGTAGGCTGAGCCCTGGTGCACTTTAAATATTGCACCTGGAACGAGGAAACACCAAGGTTATGGTGCAGTGGGAAAATCCGAGCCTGCCCAGCAGCAATGTGGCGTGTTTCCAGAGACTGCATTTTTGATGAGGTGGGACTCGCCGGGAAGTGGACAATATGGTGTGAAAATTCGCCATTGCAGCTGGTGAGTAAAATTTTTTTTTACACCTGCTACCACACTTCGTGCAATTCTATGACGATTGTGCCCAAAAGTTGTTATGACCACTCTGTCACGGTCCCCTCCTTCTTTCTACACACTTGTACATCTCAGTGTTCAAGTACCAAAATATCTGCCTGAGAAAAGTACTGTCTCAGCATTGTTCTATTGTTAATGCCATGGGAGTTAAGTTTCTCTTAAAATTTGGCATGAATAATGTTACGTAAGATAGGCAAAAGTAAATAGAATCTAATATGATATTTTGTTACCCTATCAATTTTTCCAAATCATAAATAGTAATACTTAATAGTATTGTGTCTATATTTTTACATTGCTTTTCTTTATATAATAGTGAATGTCAACAGATATGAATACTAAACTCTAATCTTATCTCATGAAGGGTTCTCAAAATTCCCACATTTTTCATATCATCAACAAGGATATGACTTTTGGACTTTTATGGCAAAGGACCCAACTGCTGAGTTACGTTTAGAACCCTGCAGACAGGAGGCTAGGCCCATAAAGGCCTGGGACTGGACATACCCGGGCTTGTTGTGTACAGTGTGGATTGTTGCCTGGAACCAGACAATGAGAGGAAACAGAATACACATTCTTCCCTTTAAAACAATTAACCCAGAGAAAGACTCCATCTTACATGAAACTAAAGCCCATCAAAATCTTGCATAAATAATTGCTACTAATTACTAAGGCAGGAAGGCAGCAATCAATGCAATTATGCAAACCTATCAATACTCCACATATACAATGGCTTTCATTTCAAGGCTAGTTACAGGGACAGTAAGACAATGATAAACATCATGTGAGCCCATGAAAAACAACGAGACAACAATCACCTGAAGAAGCCCACCAAAATCAGACAAAGAACTAACCTTGATTTGGATTGAGATAAGAAATTTGAAAAACAGTATAATTGGGCCACCAATTATGAAGGGAAGGAGGGTGAGCAGTTTTGGAATGGTTGAAGTGGAGTTTAAGCAGGGAGAGGTAGCTGAGCCAAGCGAAGGAAGGAGATCTGGAGGTTTGCAGGCCCACAGGCAACATCGCAGCGAAGGTGGCAGGTGCAACCGCAGTCCTCCATGAAGAACGACCACCCACAACCGCGCCCTCTACCTAACTGAAGAACCTTCGCAGATTCCACATACCAGGACCATGTGGAAATGGCAGAGCGTACCCCAAAACTGCAACTGGCTTACCTGGCTGGATTTCGAACTGTCAAGGAACCCTGGGTTGGTAAGCATGATCCCTGACCTCTCCTAGTTCAATTTAGTTAGGTTCTGGGGATGGGATAAGGGTAAGGGGATTAGTAGCGTGATTTTCCCTCATTGTGCCATGTGTTCCCCATTCTTAACTAAGTGTACTTTGTAGGTCTGTATAATCTCAGAGTAATCCTAATGTTATAAATTCATTTGTGACTTCAATAAACCGAGTTTTTTTCTTGCACCAAAACCAGTTGTCTGCTGCACTTTGTCACAACCCCCAAATAAGTCCAAGGTCTAGAACCCAGAGAGTGGGAGTGATTTGGACCACTCAGAAGTCAGAGGTGAAGCTGACACACACCACCCTCCCTTACACTTAAGACTTGTGTTGGTGTGGGACCCTGGGTGGGCAAAAAGCTAACAGTGTCAACATGATGCCTTAATTCCTCTCCATCAGTATCCATGCTTCAGTATGTACTCCTGGCTGAACTGATTGGAGATCACTCAGTGTTTTACAAGCATGAGCAGGATTTTGCAAGGTAGGAGACTGTTAGTGTGAACGCAAGGGGACCATCCCTGGCACTAAACTAAGGGTTGAAGATGGAGATGGGGTTTGGTGGGGATTACACAGGGTAAGGGAGAGGGAAGCCCTGTAGGTTTCCTTGTGGTGTTCTACTCACAGGTTAACATTGCTGCAATCAGCGTTAAGGTGGCGTCACAGTCCAAATTGTGCCATAGGACTGAGGCATTTAGATATTAGTGAGGGTCCCACTTGCCTGTGGTTGGAATCCCTCCGGTGACCAAAAACATTGTAATTAAGTGAGCATCGTGCTGGAGTGCCTCAGAACTCCAGCAGCAATCTCCTAACTGCCTTTTTAACCATATCCCAACCTTCTTTTAACTGGCTGGGCAGGATTAAAATCAGGACTTAAGTAAAGTAGGAGTTAAGTAAAGTGTCTGAATGTTACAGTTCGTTGGTGCACAGCATGGGTCCAGGCCCACTCTTCTGCATTAATTCTGTTCCTTAGAAATTAACAATCAATGGTCAATATGTGAAAGAAAAAGTCAAAGTGTAGTTGACCTTGAACAATTTCATTGTATCTATTAGCACTCAGTTCCAAAACTAAATTTACAAAAGAGACCTCCTTAATTAAACAAAAAGCAGCCACGTTTCCTCTTTGAATGTGATTGCAGATTCCGGTGAAAATTGCGTACAAAATTTCACTTTCTTTCCAAGCCAGCATTTTAAAACTTTTTTGAAAAAACATAGTTTTAAAAAATCTTCTCTTATATATTTAAAAGTGGTAACTTGGTAAAGTTTGATTAAAACAGTTGAAAGTAGGTTTATCATAAAAATGCTTAAAATCCCAGTATCAATCCACCCTCTCTGAGTAACACCATTTAAAATTACATGGAAAAGCTTTGAACATGATCTTTCACCCAAAGGAACCAGCTTAATTTTTAAAGTCTCCCTGAAGGTCTGTAAATAATTGCAATTAGTGGAAACTCCCAATGGTGATTAGCTCATTAGATTCATAGGGCAGAATTTTCCGTTAAGGGGGGGCGGGAGAGTGGGTGCGGGTGCAGGCGGGTGCGGACCCGATCGGCGCCCGCAATCAGGTCCACACCACCATTTTATGCTAGCCGACCAATGAAGGCCTACCCAGAGTATTTGCCGACTGCCGTGGATAGCAGGAGTGTGCAGGCAGCGGCAGGTGTGCACAGACCGCCGGGTCCAATGGCATCCCGGCAGTCTGTTTAAAGAAAGGCCAGGCAGCCTCCTGTAGGCTGGTGACAATGGCCAATTTGAGGGCGTACCACAGCGCATCGGCTGAGCAGGCCAGGCTGGAAGGAAGGGCAGAGGAACAGGGCAGGCTTCAGGGTAGGGCAGCGGGAGGCCAATGCACCCCTCGCTTTTCAGATGAATGGCTTGCTACCATTCTGTGGCAGCACAGAGGGGGGTGTTGGGAGAAGGAGGCCCCCCCTCATGTCTAGGCATGCCTGGGAAGAGGTGGCGGTGGTGGTGAGCTCCCGCGACGTGGTGCGACATACCTGGATCCAGTGCTGTAAGCGCTTCAATGATTTGTTGCGCTCGGGAAGGGTGAGGACAATGTTGGCATTGGGCATTTAACCCAGCAGGTAGCCTTAACCTTTGAGGCCCCCCCCCCCCAACCCCCCCACCCCCCCCCCCCCCCCCCCCCCCACCCACCCCACCCCCCGCAAGTCTTACTGTCGTAACTGCATTGAATCATGTCGGTCATTCTTCCTACGCTGGGTGGGCAAGAAGATAGTGCCCATGCTTACATCAGCCTGAGTGGTTCATGAGGAGATGAGTTCTCCCCCACGCCATGTGTTGCTCTTAGTCGCACATGATTAGTCTGGGAGCAACCTGCAGGAGATGCAGCTAGGCACATACTCAGAACTCCAACACACGTCCTATTCACAGTGATGAGATGGTGGAAGGGGAGCCTCAAGGTGTCGTGGCCAAGAACCATCTGCTGCCATCTACGCTGTACGTAGTTGTGCTTCCTTGCTATGGGAGCAAATACCATGTGGTTCCTAAAGTGACGTATGCAGCATGTGTACAAGATTGGAGGAGTTGGGAGCAGGCGTACTGTCTTTGTGTGAGTGATCAGCAGTAGTGGGGGAGAGGAGGCACTGGAGGCCTGATATAGCCCACGGTGGTTGGGGTGCGGTGTGTGCGTGCAGAGTCCATGTGCAATTTGCCGCAATGAATGGTGTTCTCTCTTTCTCAGGAGAAGAATGTTCATAATGCCTCGGAGTGTGCGAG
This sequence comes from Carcharodon carcharias, assembly GCF_017639515.1. Taxonomy (NCBI): domain Eukaryota; kingdom Metazoa; phylum Chordata; class Chondrichthyes; order Lamniformes; family Lamnidae; genus Carcharodon; species Carcharodon carcharias. The sequence continues at coordinate 52,258,652 of NC_054486.1, forward strand.
GACTCGAGGCGGCCAGGCTCACCTCCTCATGTTAAGCCACTTCGATCAGGAGGCCCTTGAGCTGGAGAGGCGGCATGCACCTAGGTCAACTGGTGTTGGTAAGGCTGGGGTGGCACGGCCAGGTATTTGAGGCCAGCAGTGAGGTCCGCAATGTCCTCCCAACATCCATAGCACTGATGATTGTTTAATTTGGTATTATTGCAACATTGCTCGGTCACGAAGTGATAGAGTCAGAGGTGTGGAGCACATAAAAAGGTCCTTCAGCCCTTCGAGGACGCACATGTCAAACACATACCCAACTATTCTAATCCCATTTTCCAGCACTATGCCCATGGCCTTGTATGCCATAGCATTGCCAATGCACATCCAAATACTTGTCACATGTTAGGAGGGTTTCTGTGTCCACCACCCTTTCGGGCAGAGGGTTCCTGATTCCCAACACCCACTGTGTGCAAAAGTTGCTCATCACACCCCCTGTAAACCTCATGCCCCTTACCTTAAATCTATGCCACCTGGTTACTGATCTCTCCATCAAGGTGAAAAGTTCCTTTCTGTCGACCCTATCTATGCCCCTCATAAGCTTATACACCTCAATCATGTCACCCCTAACTCTCCTCTATTCCAGGGGAAATAACCCCAGCCTATGCAATCTCTCCTCATAACTGAAACCCTCCAGGCCAGCTAATATCCTGGTAAACGTCCTCTGCACTCTCTCCACTGCAATCACATCCCTCCCATAAACCGCATTTCAGAACTGCATGCAGTACTATAGCTGTGGCCTAAGCAGCATTTTCTGCACTTGCAATATGACCTCTCTGTTCCTACATTCTATGCCTCGGCTAATAAAGGCAAGTATGGCATATGCCTTCTTAAACACCTTATGTACCTGTCCCACTACCTTAACGGGCCTGTCGACATGCACACCAAGGTCCCTTTGATCCTCATTACTTCCCACAGCCCTACAATTCATCGTGTATTCCCGTGCCTTGTTTGTCCTGCCCAAATGCATCACCTCACACCTATGCACATTAAATTCCATGTGGCATTCATCAGCCCATTTGACTAGCCTGACTATATCTGCCTGTAATGTAAGGCTTTCCTCCTCACTATTTGCCACCCTACCAATTTTCGTGTCCATAGGTTCTGGATGGTTGAAAGCATAATGAGCCAGTGGGAAAGGGATGAACTTTGTCACTGTATGGATATTAACTGATCCACTGTCCTTGTTGTTCATTTCAACATCATCAGAGCAGGGCCGCCAGGAGGAGCTACAGACCCCGCTCACACCTGAGGGCCCTTAAGTGTCACCTGCGTCACAAGGAACAGGGCAGGCTGCAGGGTAGGGCAGCGGGAGGCCAATGCACCCCTCGCTTTTCAGATGAATGGCTTGCTTCCATTCTGTGTCAGCACAGAGGGGGGTGTTGGGAGAAGGAGGCCCCCCCTCATGACTAGACATGCCTGGGAAGAGGTGGCGGTGTGCATGTGCGGACCTTGGTGTGCATGTCGACAGGCCCATTAAGGTAGCGGGACAGGTACATAAGGTGTTTAAGAAGGCATATACCATACTTGCCTTTATTAGCCGAGGCATAGAATGTAGGAACCTTTCTGCGAGGTAGGCACCAGCGCAGATGCTAGTACCTCAGTGGGCATTGCAACATTGGCTAGTGTCCCAGAGCACAGTGGAGAGGGCACTTCACAATCGCTGGAGGAGCTGGCAGAGACAGAGAGTACCGATGCCGCCAGCAGTTGGGGGCTGCAGGGGACTAGGCACATTCTCAGTTGGTGCGAGATGATGTGCCTCTGGCGTCGTCCACAATGCAGCAGCTGCAGGAAATGCGGCCGAGTGTGCAGGAGCATCTGGGGGAGATACATGAGGCTATGCTTCACTTGGTGTCTGTGGTGGAGGAGTCTACATGAAGTATCACTGATGCAATGAGCCTCATGGCAGAGCGTCATGCTTCCTCCATGGAGAGAGTGGCCACTCTCGTGGAGAGGCACCTCTCCACAAGTAGCTTCTCCTGGGGTTACACTCGGACCTGCAAGCCCTCACAGCTTCAGTGGCCACAGCTGGTCATTGCCAGTGTGAGAGATGGTTTGGGCATCAAGTTTCCCAGCACGTTGCCCATCCATCTACGGTGAGCAGGGAGGTCCAAGGCGACCTCACATCGGTGCAGCAGCTGCCTGTCGTCTCTGCGGGCACCTCTCACGGCAATCCAGATGGGGGCACCAGCTGCTCTTCCCCTCTCCCAGTGACTGCTTCATCCGGTGAGTCTGCGACGACTGGGAAGATGCCAGCTATGGAACTGGCAGCTCCCTCCCAGGCGGGCCCAGCACAGGGTCCACGCGCCAGAGGACAGCTGCCAAGGTCATCGAGGCCAACAGGACAGCAGAGTCAGCAGGCTGTCTCAGATGCCACTCCGAGCGATAGGATGGCACCAAGATGCAGCACCTGCAAAATGAAAACGTAAGGCACCTTAGGCACACCACGGGTTTATTACTGGTGCTTTTGTGTTGGCCCAAGATTAGGTCCTTAGAATTTATTTTTGCTTGCTTAAAGTATTGTTTTGGAATTGTGAGAACATCTGATGTTTAAAATAAAAATCACATGTGTGACCATGGCTGAGGGTGGCTCATTTGTTCTGCATGTGTATGTTTAAGAAAACAGTCATGAGTGTTTGTTTGGAGATTCAAATTTATGTCCAAAGCCCTTAGTTCCTGCTGATGACCTGGCAGATTTTTCACTCAGGTATCGAGTATGGATATGCCAGGCAATGCTGGTCCTGCTGATACATTTGTGTTGTGCTAGCTGAAGGTTCATTGAATTAAAGCCTCCCGGGTGTCCCTGCCACATTAGTATAGTCCAGGATCAGCGTCTACTCCCTCAGCATTCCCCTGTGCATGCTCATCCTCAGATTCAGTGATGGACTCATCATGTGCAGCCGCAGCCACTGCATCAAGGGTCTTCATCGTCCACTGCATCCCCCCTTTCCAGGGCAAGATTGTGGAGAGTGCAGCATGTAACCACTATCACCGACACTCGATCTGGGGGTACTGGAGTGCACCCACTGAGTGGTCCAGGCATTAGAAGCGCATCTTGAGAAGACCGATGGCTCTCTCCACCACAGCCCTTGTGGAGGCATGGCTCCTATTGTAGTGCTGCTCAGCTTCTGATATTGGATGGCGGAGAGGTGTCATGAGCCACCTTCTGAGCCCTTGTTACCCAGCAGCCATCCATCAAGCCGAGCCAAAGCACTGAAGAGCCCCGGCACCTGGGAGTGTCTGAGGATGTAGGCGTCATGGGAGCTGTCTGGGTACCTTGCACAGACTTGTAGAATCAGCATCCTGTGATCACACACCATCTGCATGTTCATGGAGTGGAAGCTCTTCCTGTTGACGAAGACACTGGGCTCATCTGCTGGCGCCTTGATGGCCACATTTATACAATCTATAGCACCCTGGACGTGGGGGAAGCTAGTAATCACCTCAAAGTCTCTGGCTCGCTGTGTCTGGCTTGCCAAGTCCCAATGGAATGTCAATGCACGCCTGAACAGAGCGTTTGTTAGCTGCTTGACACAAAGGCGGACAGCTGATTGGGAGACACCGCAAAGATCACCCAGGAACTAGAGGCATAGAAGTCGAGAGCAGCTATGAGCTTCAAAGCCACTGGCATGGGGTGTCCGCCCACACAGTTAGGGGAAATCTCAGGGCCAATCATCTGACAGATGTAGTTGACTGTCTCTCTTGACACTCAGAGCCTCCTTTGGCACTGCATCTCAGACATATTGAGGTAGCTGCTTCACCACCTGTGTACCCTGGCAATAGGATAGTGGTGTCTTCTGAGGCCCCCTTCCACCTAGGACTACTTCTTGGAGCTGTGCCCCTTGTGCCTGCACATGTCCTCCCAAAGGTGGCTCCCTTAGAGGCTGAATGTGCACTCCTGGCCTCCTCCTCCATCTAGCTCTCCCTTCCTCCTCAGAGGAGCTGCCTCCAGTGGAAATGTCAGAACCCATGCCCAGGCTAAGGGGAGGCGTCCGGAAAACTGCAGGCCCAATAAAGATTCCTGATTGCAGAGTGCTGACCTGAAGGTTAAAAGTACACAAAAAGCTGCTGGAATGCGTTCTGAACAACTGCAGATCATATAAGCAAGTTTAAAATACTTTCTCCAATAAATACTCCACAAAGCAGATTGTCAACCTCACTGAGCTCTCTTATCCCACCCGTGGATGAGGTTCATAGAAAAGTCGCTTACCCGCCTGCCTGCTGTGCCCGTGCGATGACCCGAAGATCACACAGGCGCCTAAAAATTGGCATCGATTGCCAAATTATTGGTCTTAACTAGCCCTTTAATTAATGGTGGGCGCGCATCGAAATTCATTGCGCACCTGCCCAGCGAAATATCGCGATGGCACGCGGTGATGTCGGGACGCTCGCCCAATGTCACCACACGTCATTTTACACGCAGATGTGTGGGGCCCGCTCCCCACACACCAAACTGAAAATACTGCCCATAGAGTCATAGAGATCTACAGCACAGTAAAAGACCCTTTGGCCCATCAAGTCTGCGTGGGTCAAGCAAGTACCTAACTATTCTAATCCCATTTTCCAGCACTAGGCCCATAGCCTTGTATGCCATGGCATCACAAGTGCACATCCAAATACTTCTTAAATGTTATGAGGGTTTCTGCCTCTACCACACTTTCAAGCAGTGAGTTCCAGATTCCCACCACACAAAAATCTTCCTCACATCCCCTTTAAACCTCCTGCCCCTTACCTTAAATCTATGCCCCCTGGTTATTGATCCCTCCACCAAGAGGAAAAGTTCCTTGCTATCTACCCCATCTATGCCCCTCATAATTTTATACACCTCAACCATGTCCCCCCTCGATCTCCTTTGCTCCAGGGAAAATAATCCCAGTCTAGCAATCTCTCCTCACAACTAAAACTCTCCAGCCAAGGCAACAACCTGCTAAATCTCCTCTGCATTCTCTCTAGTGCAATCACATCCTTCCTATAATGTGGATTCCAGAACAGCATGCAATACTCTAGCTGTGGCCTAACCAGCGTTTTATACAATTCCAGCATAACCCCTCTGTTCTTATATTCTATGCCTCGGCTAATAAAGGCAAGAATCCAATATGCCTTCATAACCACCTTATCTACCGATCCCGTTACCTTAAGGGACTGGTGGACATGTACATCAAGGTCCCTCTGATCCTTGGTACTTCCCAGGGTCCTACCATTCATTGTATATTCCCATGTCTTGTTTGTCCTGCCCAAGTGCATTGCCTCACACTTTTATACTTCTCTGAAATTTGCCTACATAACTGCTATTCTATTTCTCTCTGACTCTTTGGGGGCCTATAGTACACTCCCTGCAATGTGATTGCTCCTTTTTTGATTTTCAGTTCTACCCATATGGTTTCATTTGAAGAGCCTTCTAAGATTTCATCCCTCCTTACTGATGCAATTGATTCCTTGATCAACTTTATCGATATTGCGTTACCCCCTCCTCTTTTACCCCCTTCCCCCAATTTAGAACTCTGATTTCTGGCTTGTCCTTGTCCTTTTCCATAACAACCTTGATTCTAATAGAGTTATGATCACTATCTGCAAAATGCTCCCCTACCGATACCTATTCCATTTGCCAGGCTTCATTCCCTAAAATTAAGCCCAAGACCACCTCCTCTCTTGTAGGACCTTCTACATACTGGCTTAAAAACCTCTCCTGGATGCATTTTAAGAATTCCACTCCCTCTAAGCCTATCACACTATAACTAACCCAGTTAATGTTGGGGAAGTTCAAATCCCCAGTTATTACTACCCTATCATTTTTACACTTCTCTGAAATTTGCCTACATAACTGCTATTCTATTTCTCTCTGACTCTTTGGGGGCCTATAGTACACTGCCTGCAATGTGATTGCTCCTTTTTTGATTTTCAGTTCTACCCATATGGCTTCATTTGAAGAGCCTTCTAAGATGTCATCCCCCCTTAATAATGCAATTGATTCCTTGATCAACTTTATTGATATTGCGTTACCCCCTCCTATTTTACCTCCTTCCCTGTCTCGCCTAAAGACCCTGTATCCTGGAATAGTGATCTTCGGATCCTGCCCCTCTCTCAACAATGTCTCTATGACACAAATGACATCATATTTCCATGTGTTACTTTGTGCTCTCAGCTCATCTGCCTTATTCTGCAGTCTCCTTGCATTAAAATTAATACCATCCAACCTTGCCAAACTCCATTGTGCTTTAATTGGCCTATAATTTCTATGCCTTCCAGACTCACTTACTCTCTTTTCTAATTTTGGCTGTGCATCTTCACCTACTGAACCTCCTCTCAGGACCCCATCCCCATGCCAAGTTAGTTTAAACCCTCCCCAACAGCACTTGCAAACCTCCCTGCAAGGATTTTGGTCACATTCCTGTTCAGGTGCAACTCGTCCACCTTGTACTGCTCTCACCGCCCCCAGAAATGGTCCAAATGTCCCAGAAATCTAAAGCATTCCCTCCTGCACCACTTATCCAGCCATGCATTCATCTGGTCTAACCTCCTATTTCTATACTCACTAGCGCATGGTACTGGAACTAATCCAGAGTTTAGTACCTTTGAGGTCCTGTTTTTTAATCTGCTTCCTAGCTCTCTAAATTCTGCTTGCAGGACCTCATCCCTTTTTCTACATATGTCGTTGGTACCAATAGGTACCACGATCTCTGTCTGTTTTCCCTCTCCCTTTAGAATGCCCTGCAGCTGTTTAGTGACATCCTTCACCCTGGCACCAGGGAGGCAGCATACCATCCTGGAGTCATGCCTACGGCCACAGAAATGCCTGTCTGTTCACCTTACTATCAAGTCTCCTACCACTATTGCTCTTCCCCTCTTTTTCCTCCCCCCCTGGGCAGCTGAGCCACTCACAGTGCCATGAGCATGGCTGCACTCCCCAGAGGAACCGTCACTCTCACCGTTTTCCAACACAGAAAAATGGTTCTCGAGCGAGATGCACCCTGGGGATTTCCTGGCTAACTGCTTGACACCTTTCTTCTGGCTGATGATCACCCATTCCCTCTCTGTCTGCACTTCCGTAAGCTCTGGGGTGACCACGTCTAAAAACGTGCTAGCTATGAAACTCCCAGCCTCGCGGATGCGCCTCCAGATGCCGCTCAAGCTCCAAAACTCATACCTCAAGTAGCTGCAGCTGGTGTAACTTCCTGCACATGTGGTCGGTCAGAGTGCAATGAGCGCCCAGGACTTCCCACATGTTGCAGGTGGTACATAATGCAGGACTGAGCTGTCCTGCCATGCCTCTAGTTGAAAAAAAACCCTTACTTTTAAGTTAAATATGGTAAAAAAGTTAAATGATTTATGTACTTCAGATAAAAACTAGAACCCTTACCTTTCCTTAGCTTAATCCATTTTAAACAGGAGAAAGGAAACTGGAGAGAAACACTTACCCACTACTCACCAATCAGCCTTTGTGCTGACGTCACTTTTTGAAGTGACTGCTTCACCGTGATGCTGACTGCAGGACACTCTTCCCATCCTGGAGGCATGGCCAATTCTGTCAGCAGGGCCTTCTTCAGCATGAATTTTTAAAAACTAGTGGAAATCAGAGCACTACTGAAAACAAACTGTGTTTAAAATTCTGGAATCTTTTGCACAGTTATGCTAATTTTGGCTGAAATACGCCAAGGAAACCACTGCAATCGAGCAGAAACTTTAAGGCAAACAAACCAACATAAAAACAGCAACAATTTTGCTAATTTTATCACATTTCATTCATAATAATAATGAATATATGAAATAAAACTCAATACATTTGCATTTAAAGAAAGGAGGGAGACAGAAGGCAACAATCTTACAGGCCAGTTAGCCTAACATCTGTCATTGCGATAGATGCTCAAATCCATTATTAAGGAATTAGTAGCTGAACATTCAAAAAACTATAATGCGATCGGGCAAAGTCAACATGGTTTTGTGAAAGGGAAATCATTTTGACACATTTATTGGAGTTTTTTTGAGGATGTAACAAGCAGCATGGATAAAGGAGAACCAGTAGATGTAGTGTATTTGGATTTCTAAAAGACATTTGACAAGTTGCTACATAAAAGCTCATTGCACAAGATAACAGCTCATGGTGTTGGGGGTTATATATTACCTTAAACAGAGGATTAGCTAGCCAACAGGAAACAGAGTCAGGATAAATGAGACGTTTTCAAGTTGACACATTGTAATTAGCGGAGTACCACAAAGATTAGTGCAGGGGCCTCAACTATTTGTAATCTATTTTAATGACTTGAATGAAGAGACTTACTGTATTGTAGTTAGATTTGCTGATGATAAAAAAAAGGTAGGAAAGAAAGTAGTGAAGAGGATACAACGTGTCTGCAAAGTCTGTTAAGTAAGTGGCCAAATGTGAGGCTTTCCCCTTTGGCAGGAAGAATGCAAAAACAAAATATTGTTTAAATGGAGAGACACTGCAAAATTCTGCAGTACAGAGGAATCTGAGTGTCCTCATGCATGAAACACAAAACATTAGCATGCAGGTACAGCAAGTAATTAGGAAGGCAGATGGAATGTTGGACTTAATTTCAAGGAGTATTGAGTATAAAAATAGTTGTCTTTCTACAACTATGCAGGGCATTGGTGATACCACACCAGTTTTGGTCCCCTTACTAAAGGAAGGGTTATACTTGCATTGGAAGCAGTTTAGTGAAGGTTCACAAGGTTGATTCCTGAAATAAAGAGATTGTCTTGTAAGGAAAGGTTGAGCAGGTTGGGCCTCCCATACACATTGGAGTTTAGAAGAATGAGAGGTGATCTTATTGAAAGATATACGATTCTGAGGTGGCTTGACAGGGTACATGCCAAATGGATGTTTCCTCTCGTAGGGTAATCAAGAATCAGGAGGCACAACTTAAAAATAAGGGTCTTTCATTTAAGACAGGGATGAAGAGGAATTTCTTCTCTCAGAGGGTTGTTAGTCATTGGAATTCTTGTTCTCAGAGAGCAGTGGAGGGTGGGTTATTGAATATATTCAAGGCAGAATTAGGCAGAATTTTGGTCTACCAGGGAGTCAGACGTTATGGGGCAGGCAGGAAAGTGGAGTGAAGGCTACAATCAGATCAGCAGTGATATTATTGAATGGTAGAACAGGTTGGATGGGCTGAATGACCTACTCTTGCTCCTATTTTTTATGAACTTATGATTTTAGATTGCAATCACAACAACTGTAAAAATATTGTCCCAATCCAGCAGATCAGCAGATGGAGCAGTAGGTAAAAAAACTTTTGTCCCATATGTTTAGAAGGAATACTTCTCTTTTGAGCTTCCTGCCTCTTCTAATTCTGACATAAATAAATAATGTGACAATTCTGGAGTGTAAGCCAGAAACTGCTTGGAGGACCTTTTGCTGAGATCATTTATTTTTAATCATAGAACTGAGTTTGACTTTGAAAAGTCCAAAAAACCCAAAATTGATTGAATTTGTGCACAACTGGTATCCTTCAGGGACAATGGACTATGGTGAAGATGATAATAAAAACTACCTCTGATTCACGTAAGTCTTTTCAAAGTTACCATAGCACAAATGGGATTGTTGTTTCAGCACAGTAATTCTGAATGATCAATAATAACCATGTGGGACATTGTTTGAATTGTATGGATTGAAGTTCACTGTTATGTTCTTCAGAGAACTCTTGACCAGTAAAACAGCTGGAGAGAAAGTAAAGCTTTTGTTTTAGGTCCAGTGTTTAAATAAAAGATGAAAGGTTTTATAAATATTTTATGCCCCTCATTTTTGTCTGTATTAACTCAAATTACTAGAGTTGAAAACAGCAAGTCTACCATCAGTATTTACAGCTCTTACGCAGTTACTGTCGGAGTTATGTGATGCATCACTGGTATTGTCAATGATGACCTTGCTGCAAAAATGAAATAGATATAAACTTATTGCCTTCGTATTCTGAGAACAGGTCGTATGATGTTGACCCATGGGACTGAGTATGTGATTATTTTATTTAGCATTTCCGCTTGCTGAGAGGATGCAGTTCTTCCCAGAACAGTGGAATAATGCAGAATTCCAGCAAAACTGATCGAATAGAGATATATCCTAGTGACTTTGGGCTGAGTTTTCCTGACACCGTGATGGCCAGCTTAGAGGTCAGACAGCCAGGAAAATAGGAGGGAGCTGTGCCTCAATGACTTCCTGATGCATTCCCACCGTTGAGGAACTTTCCTAAGGGCAGATTGGAAATCAGAACGACTACCCACTCCGTGGAGGTGAGCAGCCAATTACACTTGTTAAGGCCCAATTAGAGGCAATTTTGTGGCCCTGCTGGCATATTGTCACCAGTGGAGTGGCTCCGAAGCATGCAGTGGGCACCAGTCAATAGAGGAGGCCTTCCTTTCCTGCTGCAGACCAGGGTGGTCATCAGAGTCGGAGGATCCATGAAGCATTGAAGGGACCATGATCATGAAAGACAACTTGGCAAATTTCCAGCTCACTGGACCTGCCTTGGCAGAAAGGCTCCCAAATGGTGTGATCTTCGCTCCGGGGGCTGTGGGCATGGGTTGGAGCCCGCTGGCTCTGGAAGTGGAGCCTAGGCAGCCATGGGGTGTGGATGAGTGCTGAGGTAGTCCTTTTAATCAGCCCACCTTGGTTCTCTGGGACTTTGTCCCACTTATATTGTGGCATCTTAGGCCCTCTAGTCCTCACCAAAAGGTACTAAAAGTGTCTTTACCATAGGGACCCACAAGACAAGAAACTCTTTTGAAAAGAAAGTAATAGAAATGATTATTTTGAACAATTGCCCAACATGGGCAGCCATCTAACATAATTCCTCCTAACCTCTTATTTCTCCAATTGCAACCAAGCTTATGAGGTAACATTCTGCATTGAGAGCCATCCCTCACCCCTCCACCCATTATACCCTCCATACCAACTTATGCCAATATGTGCCAACTCATGCCAACCCTTACCAACTTATGCCAACCCACCCACCCCCTTGGTCCTTTTACTGGCTATACAAACTCACCCAGCATCCACCATGGAAATAACTCAGGAGCCATGTTGAGATGAAATAAAATAGCATTCTAAAAATCTAATATAGCCTTCAATACATTAAAAAAACCCTCCTATTCTTGAAAGTTCATTCAAATCTTTTAAATCTCTGGAGGTTAAATTCTTATAAAAACATAGTTCCTTTCATGCCCCACAACAAACACAGCTAACCTTTTAATACCTCTTTGAGCTGTCGATCAAGCTGTGAATTTAGGATCTCCTGCTGAGATAATTACAGCTTGTGGAAAGCAATGAAGTATTCATAATAACATAACGATAGCCCATGGAGAAATGTCAACAAACAGCTATTATAATTGTGAGAACAGAGTTTTTTCAACTCTCACTGACATAGGCAGTTTGCTTTATTAATATTTAAAGGGCTAGGGTTTTAAATAACTTTTCATATTGTCAGTTCTACAGACCTTACCTGCCCTTCAAAGGCATTTACATCTACTCAAAAGTTTTGTGACTCCCACACTGCAGGTTAAGGCTCTTACAAAGGCAAAATTGGGTCTGTTTGAACTCAGCACTGAGGTCAATTGGCCCTGCTGAATTTGGGTTTACCTCATGTGTGAATCATGCCCCACTCTCTTTCGCTTACTGGTAAAAATTGGATCTATCAGAAATGGAAATGGGACTTCTAAATCTCTGGGCTGTCTGCCATTTTGGAAGCTCCATGGAGTCTCCACAATTCTGCAAAAATCTAGGCCTACCTTTATCAACTTTGTTTTGCAGAAACCTCGACATTTAAAAATCAACATTCATTTTCAGTGAGCTAATTTAAAGACCATGGCCCCTTACCACAAAATTGAAAAAGAACAACTGCTGTTTGATAAATTTATGTATGGAGGAAAAACAGCAGAACTAGCCTTTTCATTCATAAATTATATTGAACAGTCTTCTGGAAAGTTTGTACAGAATCTAGGTAATGTGTAGGCAGCTTCTACAAAGCTGAATTTCAAATCGGCGCAACACCTGCACGTTCTCAGTAGTTTATATTCATATAAGCGCTTTAGTTGAAGGTGGGACTTGATATTATTGATTTTGAATATAATGCATTTCATGGTTCAAGTTCAAATACATATAAAAAATCGGATAACCTCTTTGGGGAGCTGAAATTGGCAGAGAGTTTGATGCTAACATGCCCAGGACTGAGCAATTCTCCTTAGTTTCAGCTACTTGCAAGATATTTTAATTAACTCTGTTTCTGCTATAAAAGCGATTTATTTATTGACAGGAACACTACTGAAGCAGCAGGAGACTAACTAAAAAGAAATTGGGTGGGGAGATGGGCAGGATGGGGAGAGGGAGCAGAGACGTTTATCAAGACAACAAATTAAATTCAGATTGCTAATACTGTACAGTGCCGATTGCGTCTTTCAGTTTTGACTGCTCGCTAAGGTTTTGACTGCATCAATGGAAGTTGTGTATTTGTGCCATTGGGTCATCCAGATACGTTCTGTACACCCAATGGACAAATATTTTAACATTTCCCCAGTGGTGCCATTCTATGTGCGAGACTTTTGGAGAGCGAGCTTGATAAATGTCTTTTCTCCCCATCCTGGGTGACTGAATTGTATCAAATAGATGAAAAATAATTTTATCTAACAACATCTTGTCTTTATATAGGCCCATATTTTTGTCCCCTGGTCAGATTTGCAGAATCAGGAGACCCCTGTGGTGCTAGGAGGGGTGGGGTGCAGGGATTGGGGAGGGGAGGTGGTGGGAGGGTTTGTGGGGGTGGGGGGGGTGGTTTCAGTGGTGGGTGGGGGTGTGTGGACTGAAACAGGAGTTGGGGCGGGCAACCCCAAAATGAATCCACAGGCTGCTGGGCACGGAGGTGGGCTGGGTGCAAAGCCTGCTCCTGTGCCCCGGTATTATGTTTGAATGAATGAAATATTTTAAAAGACAAAAAGCATCCCTCGGGCCCTCACTCCTTGTCTCCTCACCTCGCGCACACAATTTCTGTGTCCCACCCATGCCAACTTTTGCCAACATATGCCAACTTATGCTCTCCATCCATCCCCATGGTCCCCACACCCCTATGCCAACTTAGTTACCCTTTGCCCACCCCCCGTGGCCCCTCACATCTCTATTCCAATTTAGTGTCCCTCTAACTACCCATGTTCCCCTATACCCTTATGCCAACTCAATGACCCTCTACCCACCCCCATTGCCCTTACCCCCAAGCCAACCTAGTGCCAACTTATTCTAATGCATGTTCCCCACCACCATTTGCCCTTAACCACTCCATGCCACCTCACATGGTATCCTTGTACAGTTGCTTGACAGATTGGACAACTGGACAGCTCTTTAACATTTCCTTGACAGCTGGACATTTCCTGGACAGCTGGACACTCTTCTACAGCCTGAAAGTTCCAATGAGTTTGTGCATAAATAGTGCTTAATCATGTTGACTGTAAACAATCCCAAAGGGTGCCTAATTCTCCCAATGGATGTCTTACCTCTCCCAAAGGTGTCCCAGGACACTATCCAAAAGGGCACCTTACCTCCTGGCTATCCTTAGAATCCACCAAGTTCAGACCTCCTCTTACCTGTTCTAATCTGCACACTTGTGAATCCAGACTTCCAAAATCCCACTTCTGTGGAGGCAGCTGGTGATTTAAATGGCCCACATGTGCAAACCTTGGCCCGACTCCACTCCTGCGATGATGGGAAATTCCAGGCTCGGTGGCAGGATTTAGGATTTTCGGATTTTTGCAATGATGGAGAGGCTCTGTCATGGCGAAAATCCAGGCCATAGAATCTTTAACATTATAAAATATCTCAAGTTATTTCACAAGGACATTAACAATCAAAATTTTACACCAAGGCACATAAAGAGATGTTACAACAAATGACCAATAGCTTGGTAAAAGAGCTAAGTTTTAAGGAGCGCAGATAGCTCAGAAGTTTGCGGGGCTGGAGGAGATTACAGAGATAGGGAGGACAAAGCCTTGAATACTAGGATGAGGATTTTAAAATTGAAGCATTGCTTACATCAGCTTATTTTGACAGCAACTCTTTCAGATAGCGAAAATGGTCCTATGACCTCTAGCTGTTTACGATGCACTGACACAATGGTTGCAAAATGAATACACAGGATGTCCTTGAAGCACTGCAGAATTGGCTTGGAGCATACACCTAGATTCTTCAGCAGCTCAAAGTGAAAAACTTGGATATGGGACTTCTGCTTGGAATGTTTGCCTATAAAATAACATGTCAAGCAGAATCCCTTCAAGAGATGAGGAGATAGAAATGAGGATCACACAAGGATCACTTTCACATGGTATGAGGGGTTACATGTGGGAATCAGATTGCTGAGAGGGAAATCCAGGCAAAGTTATAAACTATAAATCCCATAAATAGGTTAGGAAATAGAGGCTAGACGCTGGAGCTAAATACCCAAGTAAATATTAACCAATCAGGAGTTTTGAAATAAGCTATTGTTCTACTATTGCACAGCATTTTAAAAGAACACACCTTTAAGCTAATAAACATGCATGAGGCAGGCCAATGGAAGTTGGTTCCACTTGTTGTCATTTGAAAGGTCTGCTCGATGATAATAAGTCTGTGATGTCAGAGGCACATGCTCATCCTCATGACGCTGGCCTATTATGTGCGAGGGTGTTAGTTTGCACCTGAAGGCCTGCCTAGCTTGGCTTGACGGAATCCCTGTGTTAGGTAACAGAAGGACAAGCAATATGGATTTCATTACTTAACTGTACAATCAGTGTCCTTAGGTTCATCTGAAATATATCACTTTGAGATATGGAAAATGTGGAGGACTGTAGCAAAATGAAAGCGATGCTCTGGCACATCTTCTGAGCACTCATCAGTATTTATGAGGGTACTAAGTTATCATTGAATGCTTTGTCATGTTGACCGGGCCATCTCTCTCCCAGATGCCAAGGCAGTGTCAGACGTTAACTTTGGAGGCTTGCGACGATTGCAAAGTCATGAGTGCTTGTCAATGATCTCCCGATGGTCCTGTTGTAGCACTCTCTGTGCTTACAGAAGTAACCTAACTTGCAGGTTTGCATCCATGCTGTAGAGTGACAGGTCACAGCAACCTGAAGAGCTATGGCATCTTGGGGTTCAGTATCAAGATGTGGCCTCAGCATTAATCATGTGAGAGAGTTGGCATTTGGAGAGATGCTGCTGTCTGGAAGTAGCTCTGTCCTCAGACAGTCAAGCAATAAGCATTAATAGATGATTTTCCTCCTTTAGCTGCCTTGCTAAGCTCCTGTCACACTGCCATGTGTGCATTGATGTTTGCAGTGGCATTTCCGCCTCTTAAAAGCTGCCATGGCCAGTGAAATTTTCACCCATGGTTGAAAGGACTGCACAATGTGTAGTTGTTTAGAGTGAGTGCTGGTGGGGTGCTTATCACATTACACATTGGCCACATATTCCCTAGGGTGCTTAGCCTTCCAAGGGTGAGGCCATCTTTAGGCTTGAATGTGACTATACATTTTGACATTTATAACCTTTCATTAGATATTTGAGATGACAAAGAAGGTCTTAACATCTGCCATGTGTAATAACAGTAGCTTTAAGGAATGTAGTGACTGTAGCTTTAAGACTTATTGTACCGTGCAGTATCACATGACAGTGTGAATGAATAAGCCTGAAGTGCGGGGAACCTTAGGGGTGGAGTTTGTGTCTAGTTGTGGTTCTTGATGGAAGCATGTAACTGCTGATGAAGCCCTATAAAGAACGTTCACTGTTTCTTATGACAAACCTGTCTGGAAAATCAAGTTCATAACACCTGCATCAAAGGGATAAGAGATCTGCACTCGTTTCAGCTAGTCTTGACCTGTGCAAGAGGAGGACTCTGGGACAGGCAGTCAGCAGCAGCTAGAGGAGAGAGCGAGGGGAGTGTCCTCTGCAGTCACCGTCGTCGAGTGAAAAAAAAAGTGACGTCACAGGAAAACCGTAAGTTCATTGGTTGGTAAGTAACTGCTAGTTTGAACTACCTATTCTAAGTGGATTTCAGATTAAGGGTGACTGCTGGGGCCCAGGATCAGAGGCCTAACACTTCAGCTTCAACTCAGCAGAGAGATCGAGTTCCAATTGATTTTAAAAAGTGTATTTTGGATCTCTATTCTAACCTGCTTCCGGATTAAAGGTAAATAGGAGAAATATTTTACAGATTGATAAACTAAAGACCAGTAGGAAATTTAAAAACAAATTTAAAAACTAATTAAATAAAATAGAGATGCAGGGCCAGGCGATGTGTTGTGGCTGCATGACATGGGAGCTGGTGGACCCCATTGTGGTTCCTAGTGACCACATCTGTAGCAAATGTTGGTTGCTCGAGCAACTCCGGCTCAGAGTTGATGAGCTGGAGTCTGAGCTTCAGACACTGCGACAAATCAGGGAGGGGGACTGTTATCTGGACGCTGTGTTTCAGGAGACAGTCATACCCCTTAGATTAACTACCTTAAATTTGGCCAGTGGTCAGGGACAGGAGGGTGTGACTATGAGTGAGGTAGGTAGAGAGATCCAGGAAGTAGCACTGCAGGAGCCTCAGCCCTTGCCCTTATCCAACAGGTTCGAGATTCTTGCTCCCTGTGTGGACAAGAGTGGGGTAAATCATGTATGACTAATTTGCTAGAGTTCTTTGAAGATGTGACAAGCAAAGTGGATAATGGGGATCCTGTAGATGTAGTATATCTGGACTTCCAGAAGGCGTTTGATAAGCTGCCGCATAAAAGATAAGATCACACGGAGCTAGGGGTGATATATTAGCTTGGATAGAGGATTGGCTAACAAATAGAAAGCAGATAGTCGGGATAAATGGGTCTTTTTCTGGATGGCAAGCTGTAACTAGTGGGGTGCCACAGGGTTCACTCCTTGGGCCCCAACTATTTACAATCTATATTATTGACTTGGATTCAGGGATAGAAGGTATTGTAGCTAAATTTGCAGATGACACCAAAATAGTAGGCAAGTAAGTTGCATTGAAGAAATAAGAAATGTAAAAATGGGTATGGACAGGTTAGGTTAATGGGCCAAAATTTGGAGGTGGAGTTCAACGTGGATAAGTGTGAGGTTATCCATTTTGGTCAGAAGGATAAAAAGGTGACTTATTATTTAAATGGAGAGAAACTTTAAAATGCTTCAGTGCAGAGGGATCTGGGTGTCCTCGTACATGAATCGCTGAAAGCTAGTATGCAGGTACAACAGGGAATAAGGAAGGCAAATGGAATTTTGGCATTTATTGCCAAAGGAATAGAGTATAAAAATAGGGAAGTGTTGTTGCAGCTGTACAAGGCATTGGTGAGACCTCACCTGGAACACTGTGCACAGTTTTGGTCCCCTTATTTGAGGAAGGATGTAGTTGCACTGGAGGCAGTTCAGAGGAGGTTCACTAGATTGATTCCAGAGCTTGTCTTATGAGGAGAGTTTGAGCAGTTTAGACCTTTACTTGGTAGAGTTTAGAAAGATGAGTGGAGATCTAATTGAGGTATATAAGATGCTAAAGGGGATAGACAAAGTAGACGCGGAGCGGATGTTTCCCCTTCTGGGGCTTTCTAGAATGAGAGGCCATAATTTTAGGCTAAGGGATGGTAGATTTAAATCAGAGATGAGGAGGAATTACTTTTGTCAAAAGGGCGTGAATCTGTGGAATTCACTACCTCAGAGTGCAGTGGATGCCGGGACACTGAATAAATTTAAGGAGGAGATAGACAGATTTTTAATTAGTAACGGGTTGAAAGGTTATGGGGAGAGGGCGGGAAATTGGATTTGATGCTGAAATGAGATCAGCCATGATTGTAATGAATGGTGGGGTAGGCTCGAGGGGCTGAATTGCCTACTCCTGCTTCTATTTTTTATGTTCTTATGCTCTTATGTACTCCTCCTGGAACCTCGTTGCTATGAGTGTCTCACCGTCACATGCTCCACGTCATGCCCATGTAATAGCCTCTCAATATGTCACTTCAGAATCCTCGCCTTTCCAAAATCATCCCGTTCCATGTCCTCCATGTTTGAGGAGACATGTACCTCCTCCATGTCTCCATGTAGCAACTCTTCCCTGCTTTGCAACACCAGATTATTTAGAGTGCAGCAAATAACACTGATGCAGGACACCCTCTGTGGAAAGTATTGGAAAACCCCAATTGATTGATCCAAATATCGGAAGAGCCAATAGTCTGCTCTATTGAGGACATCGTGGCTGAATGTACAGCATTATATCTCTCCTCAGATGCATTCTGAGGATAACAAATGGGAATCATCAGCCATGTTGAGGGCCCTCAAATATCTGTGGCACCCACGAGTGACTCAAAATGTAAGTCGTGCAACCTCCCAGGGTACCTCACACAAACGTGCATTATTTGCTTTCAGTGATCACAGGTTAGCTGCACATTTAGAGAGGAATATTTTTCTATTAATAAATATTACTGGCTGTGGCCAGGAAACTCATAAGGCCAATAATTCTCAAAACATTTAATTATCAAATTTAATATTTTAGAATTTTCATGCACTAAATTGTAAGATTACATCCAGATTGACAGTATTTGGATTTGTTTGGGGATGTTACTAACAAAATTGATAAAGGGGAGTCGGTGGATGTCGTATACTTGGATTTTCAGGAGGCTTTTGATAAATGCCCCCACAGGAGGTTGATTAGCAAAATTAAAGCACATGGGATAGGAGGTAATATATTGGCATTGATTAAGGATTCGCTAACAGGCAGGAAACAGAGAGTAGGAATTAATGGGGGCATTCTTGCATTGGCAGGGTGTGACTAGTGGGGTACTGCAAGAATCAGTACTTTGGCTCCAGCTGTTCACAATATATATCAATGATTTGGATGTGTGAACCAAACATTTCCAAGTTCATGGATGATACAAAGCTAGGTGGGAATGTGCTGTGAGGAAGATGCAAAGTGGCTTAAGGGGATTTGGACAGACTTAGTGAGTGGACAATGACACGGCAGCTGGAATATAATGTAGAAAAATGTAATGCTATCCACTTTGTTAGGAGGAACAGATGCAGAGAGTATTTCTTAATTGGTAAGAGATTAGAAAGTGTAAATTTACAAAAGGACCTGGGTGTCCTTGTCAATAAGTCACTGAAGGCTAACATACAGTTGCAGCAGGCAATTAAAAAGGCTAATGGTATATTAGACTTTATCGCAAGAGTGCAGGAGTAGTGAAGTCTTGCTTCAATTGTACAGAACCTTGGTTAGACTGCACCTGGAGTACTGTGTGCAGTTTTGGTCCCCGTACCTTAGGAAGGATATTATTGTCATGGAGGGAGTGCAATGAAGGTTCCCCCGACTTGTTCCCGGGATGGCAGGTCTATGCTATAAAGGGGGATTGGGAAAACTGGGCCTGTATTCTCTAGAGTTTCGAAGAATGAGAGGTGATTGCATTGAAACCTACAAAACACTTAAAGGGATAGACAGGATAGATGCAGGTAAGATGTTCCCCTTGGTTGGAGAACCTAGAATCAGGTGGCACAATTTCAAAATAAGGGGGAAGCCACTTAGGGCCAAAATGAGGAGAGCCATTGACTTTTAAGGCTCTCTAAATTTTCCCATCCTGCCTGTGATGATGCCTGCTGGTGTCAAGGCTGGAAAGTCCTGGCACAAGGGGTTGTGAAATTGGGCTTCATAACACTGTTGGTGCTGGTGCTACACAAGCTCTGAACTCAGAAAATGGTACCCAAAGCACTTCTTGCCCCTTCTGGTACAGATTGTGCAGCACCCTGTAGGAAGGACGCTAGCATGGCTATGCTGTGCATGCACTAGAAACTCTCAATGTCAGCAGGTTGAGATCTCACACAGCAGTTCAACTGATCTGAGGCACATTTTTGAAACTTGCAGGTCCGTTGACTGCCTCATTCACAGCTAAACAAGTTCTCAGATAAACAAGGAACCCCTCCCCCACTGTCACTCCCCTGGGAAGGCACCTCAGCAATCCAAGTAATCTGTTTGTAGACAGGTTGCAAGGTGGCTGCTATACCCTGCAAGCCTCTTCCAGCATTGAGATCCATAGCCAAGATGGCAGTGGTCTGGGGCTGCATGACAGCAAACATGGATCTCATGACCTCTTTCTGACCTTCCACTGTAACACTAAGGCATTGGGTGGCTTCTGCCTGCGCTACAGTGACCCCTGTCCTTGAAAAGGTGAGAAAATGATTTTTTTTAGCTCAGGAAGCCTTGCTGCAGTTATTTAGTGCTTTAGTGAGACTACACTTAGAGTAGTGTTTCCTTATCTGGGGAAATATGTACTTGCCTTAGAGGAAGTGCAACAAAGGTTCACTAGATTGATTCCTATAGGAGGAAAAGGTTTCCTATAAGGAGAGATTGAGTAGAACAGGTCTATACTTTATGGAGTTTAGTAGAATATGAGGTGAACTCATTAAACATGTTAAAATTCTTTAAAGTCTTTACAAGGCAGATGCTAATAAATTGTTTTTGCTGGAGAATCTTGAACTAGGGGTTGGGTGTGGTTGGGGAATACAGGGTTTGCCATTTAGGACTAAGAAGAAGAGAAATTTATTCATCCAAAAGGTTTTGAATGAATCTGAAGTTTTCTGCTGAAGAGGGCTGTGAACGTTCAGTCATTAATTATACTCGAGACTGAGATTGATAGATTTTTGGACATTAAGAGAATAAAGGGATATGGAGACAGGGCGTGAAGTAGAGATTTGATGTAAAAGTTCAGCTATGATCTTATTAAGTGGGTAAACAGTTTTGAGGGGCTACATAGCCTACCAGTTCTCCTAGGTGTTATATTCCTTAAAAAAAAGAGTGCCATTAAATCTAAGTAGCAACTAGGTCATTTGAATCAATCTCCCCTAATGCCAACTGGCCATTTTGGGTTATAATTTGTTCATTGATTGTATCTACTCTTTCTGTGGCTTGGTGCAATTTATTTTTTGTCATTACATCCCTGCAAAGTGCCTTGGGATGTTTTACTACGTAGTTGTTGTAGGAGTGAATTTTTAATCTAATATCTTCTCAAATTGAAAATGCTATCTACAAATGTTTTCTGTGATAGTCCTTTACCTGGGATATTTTCTGGATATATATTCTATTTTGGCTACTGTTAATAATATAGTTAACTTCATAAGTCCAACAGCTTGTTTATGAGATGGATAATTACAGATGAAGTATCATGAGATATAGAAGGGTTTCCTAGATTGTAAAGGACTATGGCTGAAAAAATTGGGTTGCTGAAAAAGACTGACACACTACTTCCAACCACTTCTGGCACAGATAAACAGCACACCAAGCAGGTGAGAGCGCCAGTGCGAATGAACCACATGAGCACCAGAATCTTTCACAGTAGCCAGATTGTGATGTCAAACAGATTCTCAGCTTCATTTGATGCACGGTTTACCTGTTTGGACCATGCAAGTCCAATTAGCACTGTGCCCAAGGTGATAGCATAGTAGTAATATCATTGGACTAGCAATCCAGAGGTCCAGGTGAATGCTTTGAGGAGATGGGCACAAATATCATCCATGGCAGTTGAATTCAGTTAATAAAATCTGGAATTAAAAGCTGATCTTAATAATGGTGACTACGAAACTAACACAGGTTGTTGTGAAAACCCATCTGTCCACTAGTGTTCCTTTCAGAAAGAAAATCTGCCATCCTTACCTGGTCTGAACTACATGTAGTTCAAGACCCACAGCAACATTGTTGACTCTTAACTGCCCTCTCTAAAGGCCTAGCAAGCCACTCTGTTCAAGGGGTAATTAGGGATGGGCAACAAAAGCTGGCCTTGTCAGTGATGTCCACATCCCATGAAAGAATAAAAAAAATCCCATCTGGACAGGTATAAAGCTGCCTGAGGACCCCACCCCTCCAAGTAGATGTGCTCCTTATAGGAATTTAAGATGTTTCATTGGCATTAAATAATAAATTAATTGTAGGCAAGAATTTAGGGTGTTCAAAAGTTCATTTGGAAATATGCTTATGGCTCCAAAAAAAGTTTGAGTGCTTTCATGAGTTGCAACATTTTCTACTGGGGAAGGAACATTCTGTTTCACAATTGTTGATAAGGCACTTTATCTTTTGAATGACCATCCCATCATACTCTCTGTGAAAAGAAAATTGGGCAGGATATAAAACTGATTGCCAAATCACAATCGCCTATTCTACACAACAATCAATTTCACCCCCAATGCTCTTCAAATGCTAGTTGTGGAAGCTTGTTGTGCTTGTAGTGTTCAATTATTGGTGGTTAATTATGTATGTCTGTTGACTGCTCACTGTGTGTGATTAGTTAAGCCTGGCAGAAAGAGAAACGAAACTGTTGGCAGGCAACAGGAAGCACAAAAGCAGACATTTTAAAACATTGAATAAAATTCCTGGTCAGGCATTTAACCTAGAGTGTATTATCTCTGCATATCTCTGAGGCATAAAACACAACAATTCCCAACTTGGCTGCCCATTTCCTACATTACAATAGTCACTACAGTTCAAAAGTACTTCACTGGTTGTAAAGTGCTTTGATCCACTGGTTGTGAAAAGCACTATATTAATGCAAGCCTTTCTTTCTATTCTGGTTCTCGTAATGGTGCTTTGAGTCTTAAGTATGGAATAAACAATCTTGAGGCAAGACCTTCAGGAAACATCGGAGAAACTGAAATCTGTTTCTTCCACCAAAGCCCACACAGTCCTATGAACATTTTACTTCAGTGTTCTTGCTCTGCTGGCTAAATTGGCCTCTCTTCAACATGTTGACTTAGGTCATCATTTCCAATGTGTTCTTAGTCTATATTGTGGCAGTGACTTCAGAAAAAAGAGCTGCTGAATTCAGTATCACAGATAGATTTGTGGGATATAGATATTGCACTAGATAAATCTTTTGAAATCTGCAAATATGTACCCTTTGAGCTCTTAATTCGTTGATTCTGTTGCATGTTTTACCAGCTTGTAATGTCCCTCAGGTTGTACGTTTTTTAATAAAATATTAATAATTGATATGGAGGCTGTAAGCTTTCTAGTTTGAACTCTTTACTCAGTGATTGTGCTTCACTCCAGCTTTTCTTTTCTTTAATGTGTCGGTACTGAGGGAGTATTAAACAGTCTTAAAGCAACAGCATTAATACATTGGATATTATAAAAATATAAAAAGAGAGAGTAGCTCACCTCCTGACTCCCCAAAGCCTGTCCACCATCTACAAGGCACAAATCAGGAGTGTGATGGAATACTCTCCACTTGCCTGGATGAGTGCAGCTCCAACACTACTCAAGAAGCTTGACATCATCCAGGTCAAAGCAGTCTGCTTGATTGGCACACCTTTGACAAACATTAATTTCCTTCACCACTGACGCACAGTGGCAGCAGTGTGTCACAGTGCTTCTCATTCATGCAGAAACTCATCAAGGCTCCTTAGCCAGCACCTTCCAAACCCACGACCTCTGCCACCTAAAAGGATAAGGACATGGGAATGCTACCATCTGGAAGTTCCATTCCAAGCCATTCACCATCCTGACTTGGAAATATATTACCGTCCTTTACTGTCGCTGGATCAAAATCCTGGAACTCCCTCCACAACGGCGCTATGGCTGCACCCACACCAAATGGACTACAGCAGTTCAAAAAGGCAATTCACCATCACCTTCTCAAGGCAATTAGGGAATTATAATAAATACTGGATTAGGCAGCAATGCTCATATCCTGTAAATGAATATAAAAAAATTGCAGAATGCTGCAGTAGAGAAGGATCTCATTCTTGTACATGGATCACAAAACGTCAGATACATCAAGAAATTAGGAAGGCAAATTGAATATTGGCCTTTATTAAAAGGAGGATGGAGTATAAAAGTAGTGAAGTCTTGCTAAACCTGCGACATAGGTGAGACCATACCCAGTGTGCTGCCTACAGTTTAGGTCACTTTATGTAAGGAGGAACATACTTGCATTGGAAGCTGTTCAGAGAAGGTTCACTGGATTGATTCCTGGGTTGAAGGGTTTGTCTTATGAGGAAAGGTTGAGCAGGTTGGGCCTATGCTCATTGGCATTTAGAAGAATGAGAGGTAATCTTTTGAAACATATAAAATTCTGAGGGGGTTTGACAGGGTAGATTCTGAGAGGATGTTCCCCCTCAGGTGGGGGGTCTAGAACTAGGGTCACCATTTAAAATTAAGGGATCTCCCATTTAAGACGGAGTTGAGGATGAGAAATTTCTTCACTCAGAAGGTTGTTCGTGTTTGGAATTCTCTTCTACAGGGAGCAGTGGAGTCTGGGCCTTTGCATATATTCAAAACTGAGTTTTTTGATTTTTGATTGATAAGGGAGTCAAGGGTTATGGTGAGATGCAGACAGGAAAGTGGAGTCAACGCCACAATCCGATCAGTAAGGATCTTACTGAATGGCGGAGCAGGCTTGATGGGCCAAATGGCCTACTGCAACTCCAATTTCTTATGTTCTGAACAGATCATTTCTGCAAGCTCCTAAAGAAGGGCTTGAATTTCAAAAGAAAATGCAATGTTTAACAATCTATTTTTCAAACCAAAATCCTTGAAAACAGAAGATGAATATATGAGTTTTTTAACCATTGTTAAATCCATAATAAACACGGAGGCTAGAATTTTCTGCTCCCATTGGCGTCGCATGTTATGGCAGGCATGAGTGGACAATATGACACGAAGGCCAAAAATCGGTTTCACGCTGTCGTGAAACCAGTTTGCGATCGTTCACTCCGTCCTTCAATGGCAGGCTGCCTTTTGCACCACCCAATGCCGAGAGTCTAATTTCAATGTATTTGCAGCTCACTATCTTGCCTGCTCACCTGAATTATTTCCCCCATGCTGGATCATCTGAGCACATCAGTATAATTGCACACTGAAATGTTTCGCAGCAGCATTTAAAAGGTGTGCAGCTGGTGAGCTGAACTTCAAGAGGAACTCGGTTGAGTGCACACTAATGTTCTGCAGCACTCACAAGGGTTGTCTGTTCGACTTCAAGGAAGAGCATTCAGGCATGAGCACAGGCCAGTTGCTCTTTCCAAGCTGGCTGACAGTGTGATGCCAGGGCAAGGACTGCCCTGCGTTTGGCGAAGGGCATGGAGCAAGGCAGCACTGTCTAATGCACAAGCACCTGAAGGGTGTGGGTGTGGGTGTGGGGAACAGCCACGTATTAAGAAAACCTTGTATTAAGTGAGCATTCTTCCCCAACTGAGACAGTTCAGTCGCTGCTACATTGACATGCGTGGAGTTGGGCCTCTAGCTTATTTGCTCACTCAAGCCAAACAGAGGCATGAAAGTGCCACTAAATGCTCCTGAACCTTTCACCCCCTTGGGCACAGACTGCAAATTAATGTGTGGTTTAGGGGGCTGCAGAACAATTGGACGATTGGGCAAGTTGTACAATTTCCTTGCGAAAGCTGGCCATGGAGCAGTTGCTGCTGGAGGTGCTCATAGCCCCTTGCATTGTCATTATTCAGGTTTGGACCAGTCTCCCCCATGGTTCTAGCTAACAGTGCAGCCTTGCAGTGCGGGTTAGGAGTATGCCTGTGCCTGAGCTGAGACCACAGCTTGCAGTCCATTGGGAAAAGCTGCCGCTAATCGGTCAGGTGGAGCTGGACAGATGTGGGTGGGATCTTGGGCAGCCATGCAGCGCAATAAACTCCAGCCATCCAAGTGGTGGCCAGCACTCTCTGGGATTCATTAAGGGGCCTTCAGACTTAACCAAGAGTAGTTCTTAGTACACCCATACTAACCCATGCATCTCTATCTTTCATCCTGCAGCAGGAGCACATCAGGATCATGGAGCTTGGTGACCTACCTGTATGCCCCAAGGCTTACAGGGAGTAGAGATGAAGGAGAAGAGAGCAATGAAGGCACCAGGCTGGACAGAGGGAAGAGCAGCACCCTCAAGAAGAGGCTCCCGCACATACCATTGAAGATCCACAATGAGTCATCATGGGTTGGCACCTAGCTCAACTCAGGGTCTACAGACGATGCTTCTTATTCCTGCAGATGACCCAAGAATCAGTGTTGCCGAAGACTGCACATGTCCAGGTAACTGGTGGGTCACATAAGTCACCTGATGCAGGATTTGGCGCCATGGGGACATGGAGGGCATCCACTGCCAGTGGCTGTGAAAGTGACCGCAGTGCTCAATTTCTATACCAATGTTCTTTCTACGGCTTCACAGATGACCTCTGCAACATATCACAAGCCTCCACGCATAAGTGAATCCGGAGGTCTTGGATGCCATACTTGCGAAGGCACACAGTTTTGTGCATTTTGTCGAGGAACAAGAAAGCCGGAAAGCAAGAGTGCTGCAATTTGCGCAGATCTCTGGTTTCCCAAAGGTGCAGGGTGCCATCAACTGCACTCACTTGACACTCAGATCTCTATGGCAGTAAGCAGTCAACTAGGTCAACTTCAAGGGCTTCCACTCGCTGAATGTTCAGCTGATCTGCGACAAATGAATCCTGCAGATCTGGGAGGTTCTCAGGGAGTATCCACAACTCCTACATTCTCAGTAGGTTTCAGATCCCTGACATCTTCCAGGGTCAACGAGGCTGCAGGGTTGGCTCCTCGGGGACAACAGAATGGCTGATGTGATTGATGATACCCATATGGTTGCTTCAGAGTGCAGCAGAGAGAAGGCACAATGAGGCTCATGCTGCATCTCACAGCATGGAGATGGTGGAACAAACCATTGGGATATTGGAGATGAGGTTCTGGTATCTGGACCGGTTTGGTGGAGCCCTGCAATATAGTCCGCAGAGGGTGTCACGCACTGTCATTGCCTGCTGCACCCATCACAATCTGGCACTGCAAAGGCAGGGAGGAGCTGGCTGAGGAGGAGATGGAGGAGCTTCTCTTCTCCTCCAATGAGGAGGATGCCGCCGGGGTGAGGGTGAGGAGGTCCTCAAAGGCGAGGATGCCAGCGATGAGTTTATTGCATTACCCAGTTAAGGCAGGCACATTCCGGATGTCCTCACAGCTGCTAGATTTGTGAAGGATGATGATCACGTGCAGTGAGGACAGTCCACAGGTCCTTGCATTGCATCTCTGAGCATTTGACTCCTATCTGGCTGATGGCACCACACATACCCTCTGTGATAAGGCTCCTGTCATGGAGACAGTGGATGCCCATAGTCCCTACATTCCAGGAGGATGATGACAACGTGTAATGAGGGCACTCCAAGGATCCTTACATAGCATATGTGAATGTCTGACTCCTGTCTGGCTGATGGCACCTCGCTTGCGCACTATGAACAGGGTCACATCATGGAGATGCAGCAGGGAAACTTTAATTTCTCCTAATCCTATGGCATCCTTCATGAGATGAACCCTTCAGGACCATACTGTCATTGGACACAGATGCCGATGAGATGGGGGGCAAGCTGCACCTCCCATGCTGAGAGCACAGAGAGGAAATGACGGAACTCTGTGCCTCCAGCCCAGGACATTCTGGCAGCCATAATAAGCCGCACCAAAGTGCGGGTATCATCGCTGTGTCCAGCGTTGTGAAGGCACACCATCACTGCTGCTGGGAGGGTTGAGCAAAGCACAGGGATGAGGCCCTAGGCTGCGACACCTGCCTTCATCTTGTGCAGGGTCCAAGCTTCCATGTCAGACTGACACAAACACTGCTCATCATAAAAAGCAGCCATAGACAGGGTGACATTTTGGGAGTTTATTTACAATAGTTAACATTATGTACAAGTGAGTAGCGCCCATGCCCAGGCTGTGCAACTACATCTTCTTTACCTTCCTAGCCCTGCTGCTACGTCTTGATGCTCCCCTGACATACACGGTGGAGATGGAGGCAGACTGCTGATTGCTACATCCTGTACATAACAAACTTGACAGACGTCCTCTGGAGGGCCGAGATCTGGAGGGCCCTGGCCAGCTTTCATGGTCTTGCTGTGTGGCAATGGCACCCTCCTCAGTCTGTACAGCTGGAGCAGAAGGGGTCACAGAAAGTCTTTGGATGGGCCAGACACTCCTGGAGTCATCTGGGTGGATGGCCCTGGGGTGAGCACCTGCTGACCCTCCTCCCTATGTTGCCTGGCTGACCTCTTGAGGAGAAGGAGAAGCTGGAGTGAGATTGAGCTGCCTGCACCCCTCTTGCATTGACACTGCTGGAGATTTTCATGGCGGCCATCATCCTACCATTGTTGAGCCAGCACTATCACCTCAGGCTAAAGGCAGGTGGACTCCTCCATCATGCCTTGCAATCTGAGGAGTGAAGCATCCATCCCTTCCTGATGTTCCCGAGCTTGCCTTTGCAGCTCCAGCAACTGAGGTATGAGCGAGTCCAGAGGCTCCTCACCTGACTGGGACTCAGCAGATTTCCAGACTGCAGCTGTCTTCTGACTGCCAGAAACCTGAGAAGTCCCTGCTATCACCTGCTGTGGATCGGGCAGTGTAATGTGCTCACCAGATTGTGATGCCGAGGCCACTCTAGAATTAGGTCCCACCGAGGTGTGTGGCTCAACACTGGTCCAGGGTATGGGTGAGCACCCTGGCTGGCCTTCAATGATCATCAGATCAGCTGCCATCAGATTCTTCTTCCAAGGTGCCTTTGGGGTTTGAGTCAAGGACTGGCTGGATAACTCTATTTTCAAAGTCTGTGCTGACCTTGATGTCAGGCATTTCTCCATCAGTCTGTGACCTCTCCCTTTGTTGTTTGCCAGCTTGTCCTGCATGACTACAGGTGCAGAGAGTGTACGAAGGATGCCTTCCAGGCCAGATTAGAAGAATGCCTGGCATATGTGGGTGGTGAGTGGTGCCATGGACGGGATGAGGACACGATCCGCAGGGTAGGTGAAGGTGTGTGTGAGAGAGTGAATGGCGATGTCCCTTGAACTGGCAGTGAGTGTGATCCCTGTGGATGTGTGATAAGGTTGTGAGTTTGTGAGTTGAGAGTGATCAGATGAGTGACTTACCCTGATGGAACAGAAGAGATCATTTAACCTCTTGCTGCACTGGGCGGCTGTCCTCTTTTGCAGGGTATTGGCGCTGACCACAGCTGCCACAAGTTCCCATGCTGGATTGGTTACCTCGCTTGCTGGTCTTTGCCAAGAACGAGGTAGGGGACTTTGGTGAGCCTCCATTGTTTCCAGTAGGTGCCCAAGGGAGGTTTCACTAAATCTGGGGGCAGCATGTTTCCTCCCTTTGGCAGCTATCAGTTCCCAGCAGCTTCCTACCTCTTGAAAAGTGCTAGATGTTTGCAGGGGCGGCTTTTAAATATGGCACCTGGTTTAGTGAAGGCCGGGGTAATAGCGGGGCAGGCGAATCGTAGGCTGTCCTGCCAGCCATCTGGCATGTTTCCCGGGAATGCATGACTTATGAGGCAAGACATGCTGGGAAGGGGACGATACGGCATGAAAAGCTGTTGTTGAGGCCAGTGGGTAAAACGCCACTTACCACACTCGTGCAAATCTTGGATGAGTCCACTCAAGGGTGAGAAATCCCTCTTGAGAAGGTCATGCAGTCTGGACTCCACTAAATGCAGCACAGGTTGCGAAGCAGCACTATCCCAACATCACACCACCCAATCAACTTCAGGACACCTTTGACTGTGCAAGTCCAGGCAGCCTATTTGTTTGTCATTTGTCAAACAACAGGCATGAAGCTGCCAGTTGGCCCAGCACGAGCCTTTCTTTAAGGGTCAGGCACCCATTTTTAAGAACTTTTGCTATTGCAAAGTGTCTGAAAGTACTCTGGAGTCATCTTGCAGGTGTTGTGGTGAGTTCCTGACTTTGCTGGAGAGTGTTGCTGTTTCTTCTCAGGGAGGGCAGGGAAGCAAACGACCATCCACACAAAGGCTGCGACAACGATGCGGGCAGCAAGTGGCAGCACCTCTGAGTCTGCAGAATGATAGGAAAATGGGGTAGGAACTGTGGAAAGGACAAATGCTGCATGGAGTTAGATTCCTCCATGCTCCTTGACAGTGACTGAAAGCTATCTGGCAGGCCAGTCAATGCACCTCACATTTCAGCGTGCATACTCATCAGTGCTGTTCCATATGCTGCTGGACTGAAGTCTTCATCTGAGTCCTCTGCAGCAGAACTCATCTGTGACCTTGCCCTTTGGTGAACTGGTGAAAGGAACCATTGTTTCACCCAGTCCTGGTTGCAGCTCCCTCATGCCCACGTGACACACCACATGCTGACCCTAACTCTATGCTTGCCTCCCAAGGTAAGTGCAGTGCCAGAATTGGTGGCTGCAAATGTCAGGGCAATTAGTGACAGGGCCTCTCCATTAGTGCTGTGTGCTTGCGCCCTCTCTCTTTTCCTCCTGAGACTGCTGTGGCTGGCCAGGTGGCAGTTCCTGGCTGTTTGAAAGCCAGAAGGATGTGCAGGAAATGGGGTTGGGATGGGAAGCAAGAGGTCCACGATCACACTATCAGCAGCTTGTTCACTAGGCCAGATAGCAGGATGGGGGAGCTGGCAATTGAAAAGAGAAAAGCAAAATACTGCGGATGCTGGAAATATGAAAAAAAAACAGAAAATGCTGGAAAAACTCAGCACGTCTAACAGCATCTGTGGAGAGAAAGACAGAGTTAACTATATATGTGGAGGGAAAGACAGAGTCAACACTTCGAGTCCGTATAAGGCAAGAAAATGCCATCATCATTGTTCTCAGTGATGTGAGATGCCATGGGTTCTGTTGCAGCTGGCCCCATAATACTGAGACCTATCTCCTCTGTAGGGGTTGAGGAAATGAAGAGATCTTTGTCCCCCACTGACACTGCTGTGCTCTCTTGGATTGTGTGATACCTTGGCCTGCAAGGGACAGGGCAAAATGCCACCCATTGTGTAGTGCATGCCATGGCTGAATACCTGGAGGTATCTGGAGGCAGTGAAGGTGGGTGTGAGGCTAGCAGCATTGGTAGGTGTGTGAATCTGAATGAAGAGTGAGCCCTGGTGCCAGGGAGTGCTGCTGCGTGTGTGATAGGGTGTGGTGCATTGAGCAGTGTGAGAGGTTACTGATGTAGTGGATAGGAAATGTTATGTGACGACGCATTTCCTGATGTTTCCCACCTGCATGAATTCATTGGGCTTTTGTGGCACTGCTGCCAGGTCCTTGCGTACAGGCACTGGGAATTGACCTCCCTGGTGACCTGCTCCCACTCACTTACTGAGGGCCTCCTGGTCCTCTGCGGGACAGTGGCATCTTTCCTCCCGCCCATCTCCACCACTAACACCTCCAGCACTGCATCGTCACTCTGGGACCCAGTCTCTGCGCTGGTGTTTCATTTTCCATGCATTAAATTGCAGCAGTGCCTTTCAATGCAGTTTCCCTTTTAGGGAGATTGACAGCTTTTAAAAACTAGGTGCTGGCTGCACCACATGCTCTCAGCACAAAACTATTTGGCCCCTCACTGAGCACAGAGGTTGCCAGATGCACAAACAGGCAGCCAGCAGTGAGGAACTTGCATGGCCCCACACTGCAATTGCATAAATGGGGTGACAGCACCAATACTGCATGCTGCCCATCTCCAATGAAGCTGATGCTGGTAAGGTGTGAATTGCAAACACCAAACCCAGAAAATAGGCAAGTAAGTTGTTAGCCCTGACTCGCTTGGCCTGAATTCTTGAGGATAAGAGAGTTGGCATTTGTGACAGTACCACTTTCCTCCACATGGCACAGCTTGCAACATTCCCTCTCTTCCTGGCCAGAATTGTTAGCTTGTCGGGTGGCGTGCATGGACGAGCGTAAAGTGACGTGCAATGATGTCAGGCAAGCGTCCTGATGTCATCACGCACTTGCGCGATATTTCGGTCGGCGGGCACAGGCGGGAGTCGGCAGTGTGCCCACTGACAATTAACAGGCCTAATAAAGCCATTAAAGTCCCAATTAAATGTAATTTTTTGCTGCCTGTCCAACCTTACGGTTGGCGGGCAGGCGAAAAGGCCAAGCGGCCTTTGTATTTTTTAGGGAACCTCATCCACAGGCGGGATGAGGTTTCCAACAGCAATTAAATATAAAATAAAACTTTTAACTTTTCATTAATAACATGTCCCTGCTCATATGACAGAGTCACATGAGGGGACATATTTTTTAACAACTTAAAATGCTTTATTTTTTATTTTCATAAATCTTCATCTGCCTGAAGCAGCTCTGTGCCTCCGGGAGCTTTTCCAGCATGCGACCCGCATGCATGTGTGAACTTGTGCCCTTGCCCTCCTCCAAGCACCACCCCCACACAGGCAATGCTGCAGCACGCAATTCACGCTGGGCGAGGCTTAACTGGGCTACCAGTGTGAAATTGTGGTCGTGGCCTGATCGCGGGCAGCAGTCGGCTTCCCAACCGCTCCCACAACCCCTGCCGAGCCCGCCGATGAGGGCAAAATCCTGGCCCGTGTGTTCTATTGCAGTTGAGCAATGAAATTCTGGTTTAAGTTCTTCCCCAGGCCATCAGCAGGAATAAGTCATTTTCCATTAGTGCAAAATTGGTGCAACTCAAATTGTGGAACTGACGGATTTAATTACTTTTAAATTATGGCTCTTACATTATGTGATATTGTGCCACATATTACAACGAACCATGCTTAATTCTTAATTGACCGAGAGAAATATTTCTGATTTTTATCTTTCTGGCTGCTGGTTGCATATTTGTGCCTTGTTTAGTTGAGTGACTTAGGAGATTGATTTGTAGTCTTCTGCATTGCAGATGGTTATGAATCTCCATCAAAGAATGACAGCTGATCAAAATATTACAGATGATACCTTTCACACTTGATTGCACCATACATTTCCATATGCAATTTATGGAACCTTGGCCAGAATTCAACAACTAAAGTTAACCATATCATCACACACTGCACCATTTGCTACATTGTTTGTTCCCATGTGAGCTTACAACAACCTCATTTGTTCAGGAACTCATGCATACATCTCCTTTGAGAGGATATTAGTAAAACTGTTGCCGCAAGAGGATTCTTTTCTCTACAGAGCAGAAGCAGTTTTCTGTTCCCCCCAAAGCCATGCCTTTACAGGAATAATATTTGTGAGCTGTTGGAATTTTTTTAGACAAGGTGGTGAAATTAGTCTTGGAGTAAAACAGGCAAAAGTGAATTGGAAGATTCTTTTTTACACATCCTCCAGTTTTCTTTTTCAATTACCTTTAAAGGAAAAGAAAAAGGAGGTGCAGTGGAATGTTTGGTCCATTTTAAAAAGACCTGCTCAACTGTCCAAACTAAATGGATGTCCAGAGGCAGCTGCCTGGATTTGGGCAAATATAATACTTGGTGATGATAAATTACAGGGTTGAAAAGTTTCAGGAAGGCAGGAGGTTGCAGCAACCAATATTTCAGGAGAACTACTTCACATGTTGGCACAACACAAGTGCTGTGGGGCGGCCAAATTGTACTATTAATAATAGAGTTGATCTGCAGACACTTCTTCGGTGGAAACAGTAACTTCATTTACAATGTACTCAGCAGAAACTACCCATGTGCTTTCATCTCCAACTCTATCTCTGCACTGACTGCTGAGGTAGCCCCCACTATTCTCCTATTGGTTACTACAGATCATGTGATCTTCCTTAACAGGTATAATCCTTAAAGGTACATTGCACACTAAATAAAACCATAATTACTACATTCCTCCCCCTTTAACTCAGCTATCCTATATTTACAGGTACATGTTTTTCAAGACAACATAATATTTACACTGGTTAAGGAATTTACAAGTTCAGTCTTTCAGGAGGTTTCCTGGTACATATGGAATGTCACAGCTTATTCTATGGAACTGGGATGTGCTCATCATTTTCTTGTAAAGACAAATGAATAAGGGCATCGGCATTTGCGATTTGATTGCCAGGCCTATGAATGAAAGTGTATTTGTATGTTGCCAGAATTAAAGCCCATCATTGTATTCTTGCTGAGGCTATGTGTGGTAAAGCCTTGCTCTCACTAAACAATCCTAGCAATTGTTTGTGGTCTGAAGTGATTGTAAAATGATGGCCTTGTACATGCTGGTGAAATTTCTTGATACCAAAGATGATCTGTGAGTATCCCTTTTCCGCTGTGGTGAGTGTTCTTGATACGTAATCTAATGGCTGTTTTGTGCCGTTGTCCATCCGATGACATAGCACTGCTCCCACTCCGTAGGAGATGCATCACATGTCAGCTCCAACTCCCTCACCTGGCCAAAATGCACTAATAAATTGGATGAGTGCAACAATTGTTTCACCTTTATGAAAGCTTCCTTCTGGGGCATCTCCCAAGACCAATGTTGGTTATTTTTGAGTATAGAATGCAGGGGAGCCAGCATTGTAGACAGTTTAGGTAAGAACTGCGCATAATAGTTGATCACTCCTCAGAATGATTTGAGCTCTGAGGCATTCTTTGGTGCAGGTGCCTCTCTAATACCTCTCCTTTTCTCCTCAACCAGGTGGTGGCCCTGTGAATCTACCCAGGGACCCAAATATATTACCTCCCTCACTTGGAATGTGCGCTTTTCTTTTTTTTTTAGCACAGACTTTAATCCCAGCCTTTTTTTTGAACTCACTATTGACCAGACTTCTCTCAGATGCAAGCTTAACTTGCCTGAGTTCAGTAGTTGAGCTATCCATGACTTCATTACCTACACACATCTTGGAAAGTTCTACAAATTTTCCTTCCAAAGCCTCTTTAGCATCATTTAGCTGATTCTTCAGCTCTTTGCTAGACAGCTAGCTTCACCGAGGTGGCACTGCCTTGGAGTTTATCTGAATTCCTGTCTCCTATATCCAGCTATATAAAACTCCCAGTGCTTCCCCTGAACCCTCTCTGATTACCAGGGCTTCCCCTGAGCCCGCTTCGATTTTCTTCTGCTGAGTTCCCATTCTATTGTTTAAGACAGTCTTCATTTCTTCTCGTTGCTGAACAGCAATACATTCCTTTTGCATTTGATCTTGAAGGATAATCAACTGTTCTTTCAGCTGTTTAATTTCTTGTTGCATTCCCTCTGGGGTCTCCTGTTGCCCTTGGTGGAGTTGCCCTCTCTCTGGATCTTTTGTTGCCTTCCACATAGTTGTCTTTTCTTTGGGGTCTCTTGTTGCCTTCAACAGAGTTACCCTCTCTCTGGGGCCTTTTGTGGACTTCTGCATAGTTGTTCTCTCTCTGGGGTCTCTTATTCCCTTGGGAAGAGTTGCCCTTTCTGGGGTCTCTTGTTCCCCAAGGCAGAGATGTGCTCTCTCTGTGGTCTCTTCTAATTTACCATAGCCATTTTTATTGTATTTACAGCTTTAAATATATTGCCACCTTAAGAGCAATCGCCTTGTTTTTTTTAACCCAGGCTGCCTCTGCTGCTGTCGGCTTTTCTGTGCTGTGTTTCCCGTGTTTTTCAAGTTTTGGTGGGATCCCGGCGCCATGAGTCTTCTCTGTTAACTTGGTAAAACTTTGTTCCTGTTTGGGAAAAAACACAGCGGTGATTTCTTCTCCCTTTTCTGGGTGATTCTGCAGGGGTTTTTCTTTTTTTTACTTGCAAGCTGAGCCTGCGGGGCTGCTGCCTATTTTATACTTTGAATGCAGATTCTCTTTTTTGAATGTTTTGCTCACCCCCCATCATGCGGATTCTCATTCAGGGTCTTGCAATTTTGGTATTATTCTTTAAATGTTGGGAGTACTCCAGGGACTTCTCAGCCATTTGGATCAGGGCCAGTTTTTTCTTTAACTTAAAGTGACAGCATACTTGGTGAGTATATCTTCCTTTCTTTTTAATTACCCTTAGATATTCACAATTGCTGAACCAGGGACAGTACCGGATCTGATTTATCCTTGTCACCAGTTTGTTGTAGGGTGGCCAAGTTGTACTATTAATGATAGAATTTATCTTCAGACACTTCTGGGGAGGAAACATTAAATTTATTTACAATTTACTGGAGCAGCAACTACCCATGTGCTTTCAACTCCAACTCTATCTCTGCAGGGCTGCTGAGGGAGCCCATGCTACTCTCCTATTGGTTACTACAGATCATGTGATCTTCCTTAACAAGTATTAGTCTTAAAGGTACACTACACACTAAATAAAACCATAATTACTACAAAAAGACATTTTTTTTAAATTACCATGGAGAGGCTTTTGCTTCCAGTCCAACAGGCACTTTTGAATGAAGCTTTCAGAGTGCACATCCCACCCTGTAGGCTATTGAAGTAACTTTGAGGTCCTATTTATAAAATAAGACCACAATTCATAGTTGCTTTAAGATAACTGTAGGGTAGTAAAAGTATGTTATATGAACCACTTTGATTTTAATCGTTGCATTACCAATTTTTGCCAGGTAGAATAAGTTTAAATTACTTCCCTCTGGAAATATACCCATTAACACCAATAGTATAGTTAATTCAAAACCATAATGATCTCCACACAAAATAAATAAATGATATAATGAATGAAGTAAAATCTGACTGTACTCATAAGGCTTGTTATTGAGACTTATAATCTTTATAGATATTCTGTAAATGCTGCTCTTTGTACTCTACATGGGTTTAAACATAATTCCATCAATGTGTGATGAATCGAGAAAAGTAGTGTGGATTTTATACTTGTCAACCAGCTTGACTTCCACTTCAGTGGTTCCAGAAAAGTGTGACAAATTTGACTTGCCAATCAAATCTAAAATGATGCAGCAGGAGTAATGTCATTTATCACAAACAGAATGAATCCTGTTAGCATGCAATAACCATTTCTTTATCCTCCATTTGGCTTTTCCTCATTGAGGTTTTATGAGCATGAAGTAATATAAAACAATTTGGTCTCAACTTGTTGATTTCTTAGTTTGTACAAACCTCCACCTCTTCTTGTGTTCTCAATTTATAAAATATTTTCTGTTGATTTCATTGAAGTGAAAATATAGGCATTTGTGAAGATAATTTTCTGACTTACATCGAGAAATATCATAACACTATTCCAGAATAAGGGAGCAGTTTATCACTTGCAATGAGAGAACTCTACTGACACCTGCTACATATGCGAAGACTGTGCCAACATTTATTTGACAGTGATTCAAAATTAAGGATAGGCAGAAGTTTCTGTAGCGGGGCACAAAACTTCGAGAGTGGCAAAAGTCAGTTTCCCATCGGCAGAAAATTAGTTTGGAATTTTGTTCTCCCAGCTTTGAGGCCGGGTTAAAGGCGGTTTGATTTCCTGCTGATCTACGTCGGGAGCTCCATTTGCATCTCATGAGTTATCATTCAAAGGCAAACTCATCAGAATTACATTCCCCTTCCAAGTTAAGCACCCCTCCAGCGGAGAATTAGAATGGTCTATTTCCAGACCGTGTATAAGAGGTATGTGCTTCATAAGCTTCACTTCATCAATGACTTCAAAGCCAGTCAATGCTGCTTTTGCCTAGCTTTAAGTGCAATGCTGCGAGAGTTTGGGTGTCTGTTTTACAAGCTGTGCGAAGACTGGACATGGCAAGCAAGACCAGCGGGGAGGGGGATGACGGACGCAGGACTGTGGGTGGGGCTGGAATGTGAGGGCGAAGTGGGAAGATGGAGGCAGGACTTGGGGGGCTGTCAAGGAAAATAGGGCGGAATTTTCCAATTATGAGACAATATGTGGTGGGGGGTGGTTTCGACAGTGCCCACCCCGCTGGCTGGAATGGAGGGAACTCACGCCCAATTCTGCGCTTGGAAGCTCATTAGTTATGCATAGGTGAGCATCGGGCCAAATCTCCTGGCAGGTCAGGAGCTGATTCATCAGCTGGCGATGTTGAAGGTCTGGGTGCCACATTTGAACGCCAGTCCAACACATACACCTCACTCTCTCCAACCCACCTGTCTTCAGAACACATGTAGAGATGTCTTCCAGCCACAAGAAGAAGGCCAAAAGCCTCAAGAAGAAGGCATCACGCCACTTAATCCACCAGGCCCTCCAGGCCTTGATCAGAGGATTATGGGTGCACAGGCATGTCCTGTATCCCAGGGATGGCTGCAGGAAGCACACCAGCCTCACGTCTCCATCCTGTGAGGTCATTGCAGAGCAGGTCAGCGTCCAGTGCAGAAAGAGTATGAATGATCTCATCTGCTCCCCCAGGGAAAGTACCCTTCAACTCCCTCCAATATCGAACTCCCACTGTGGCAGTGTGCACTCATACGTCTACTGTCTTCAGAGATCTCACACAATCAATAGTGGCAGACATATATCAACACACATTCCCTCACAGAGACTGTTACACCACCTCCATTCCATTTCTCATGTTGCTCACACCCCATCCTCTGGCCATTCTGAAGAAGGCTCACCACATACAGTGGACATACATCATACGCAACCTCTTCTCATCCCTTCTCATTACATTCCTTTCTTTCTTCTTCATACAAGCCAAGTTGGGGCACAACAGGCGGAAGAGAGCACAGACTGGTGAGGGATGGCCGACATCATTGACCTCACTGAGTTTGAGGATGCTGCAGCTGAGCTGGTTGGGGAGGACAGGGATCGCTCCTGTGGGGAAGGGGAGATCATGCTCTCCCAGCAACCTAGTATGGATCACAGCTCCATCACTTCATCAAGTCCTGACAATCACAGTGACTCATATGTAGTCTTATCTTGCTCATGCTCATCAACTGAAACTATTTTCTATTTTCTAGGCACTAGCAGATCGAGGCAGCCAAGCACCTGTGCGAGCCTCCAGAGCATGTCCAAAGAGGAAACTCTGGAAGAACTGCTGCAGCACTCACACGCACCCCACGCCAGCTCAGAGACACATGCATCGGTGGGGCACAGCTATAGATTAGGCTAGGACCCACTTTCTAGAGAACACCTGACTGATTTGTCCCCGCAGCAGTCAGAGGCAGGGACAGCCCAGGTCTCTGGCGCTCAGAGGGCTGCTAGAGACCAGCCACCTGCTCAATGCAAGTCAGATGATGAGCCTCTGGAAGCGGTCGTCAAATCAATTCTAGAGATGCAATAATAGGCGGCGGAACATCAGGCAAAGGTTTGGCATTCATTCAGCAGACTAGAGTGAACGCTGGAGGAGTCCATTCATGTTCTGTCTCATGTTGTGTCTCCAGCATGCCAGCACCTCAAGGTCACCATGGGAAGGCTGGTGACCACCATGGAGACTTTGGTCCAGCAGGTCTTGCCAGATTTGTTCTCAGCCCTGCACTCCATGGTCACATACTCTGGGGGCACCATCAAGATGCAGGCGACATGGGGATGACGCACCTTGACCTCCCTCCATGTGCACCACCTCCTGCAGGAGTCAGGACAGTGCCAAAGGGTACCCACAGGGAAGATGGACATCAGCCGGACACCCCAGCGGCATCCTCTCAGGACACTCCAAGGATGTGCAGCCGCTCACAGTCCCCTCTGCCTGTGACCCTATTCACTTCAGCTTCTCAGGTCACCAAGGGTGCTTCTGCCCCTGAGCAGGTGACCCTTATCAGGCCAGAGATCTCCAGGCCTTGGGCCACCAGAGGATGTCCACCAAGGTCATTGCAGTCATCAGGACGTAGCAGTCAGCAGGCTGCCTCCACTTCTGCTGTGGATGGGGCTGCACCCAGGCATAGCGGTAGAGTTAGGAAAGTTAAGAAATGTTGATGTCACTGTTGGGTCACGGGTGTGCTAGACATGTAAAGAAATTGCACTTTGTGAATACGTTTGATGGTTATGTGAAGGTTACGTGAATGTCCCTGTCAACTTGAAGGAGTTGTGATTTTGCACTTTGGAATCCTCTTATTTTGATGTTTAGCCTTGCTCCCACTCATATTCTAGCGGCATTTGTGTCTCCTCAGTGGTACCAGCAGAAGAAAAGACACATGCGGGAGGAGGAGATCCCTAGCCACGTCCACATCTCAGCCGCAGCAGTGTTTTCATCATTAGATCGCTTTTGTTCCTCAGTAGACTGTCAGTTCCCAGAGTGAGCTCACTGACAGGGCATCGCAGATCAAAGCATAGACCATGGCCGGCGATCCATGAGGTCAGAATGCACAAGTATAAATGCGGGATTCGTTCTCACTGCGAGCAGTTGAGCATACCTGAGATGAAAGGAAATGGCATTGAGGGCTAGGAGAGGTGTGCCCATATTCCCTCATTAACTTTACTGTTCCTGGAACCTGTCAGCAATTAATGTATCACGGCCATGTCTCCCACGTCTTCCTTCCTCCATAGCATGATTGCGCTCATACTGACCCTCAGCAGCCTCCTGAGGTTCCCCATCCTCCAGATCTTCATCCTCCGATGAGGTCTCATCCTCCTCCAGTTCATCCTCTGGCAGGGATTCAGCTCTTTGGATTGCCAGATTGTGAAGGGCGCAACACACTGCGATGATGCTGGAAACTCTGTCGGGAATGCATTGTAGTTTGCCACCTGAGTGGTCCAAGCATCTGAAGCACATCTTCAGATGCACTATGGCCTGCTCTATAAGGCAGCATGTGGAGCTGTGAGCAGTGCTGTACCTCTCCTTCAATGACTCTGGGGGTGACACACCGGTGTGATCAGCCAGCATTTCAGTGGATACCTCTTATCTCCAAGTAGACATAATGTCCCCTTGAAAATCTCAGGGACTTGGGAGTGACTCAGGATGTCTGAGTCATGGCAACTCCCAGGGCACCTTGCACCAATGTGCAGTATGTGCTTCTGGTGATCACACACCTGTTGTACATTGATGGAATGATGGCCCTTCCAGTTTATAAGCATTAGGGCCTGCTGCCATGGAGCCTGTATAGCCACATCGGTGCAGTCTATTGCATCCTGAACTCTTGTGAAGCCTGAGATGGCGGCAAAACCAGTGAATGTTGCAGTCCAGCTATTTTTGTCTGGAGCACACATAATGACATAATGATGTGCCTTTCTGTAAAGGACATCTGTGGGCTTCTTTATCCATCAATGTGTTGCCGATTGAGAGATGCCACACAGATCCTGTGTTGATCCTTGGAAAGACCAAGAGGCAGAGAAATTAAGCATTGTGGTCACCTTCAAAGCCACTGCCAGGGGATACCCTCCCACTGGGAGAAGGTGAGTTTTAGTCCAGCTTTAAAACAGAGCTCGTTCAGGCTCTGCTTTCAGTTAGTTAATTGTACAACTGGCTGGAATAGGTTTTCAGAAGCTAGATTCAAGGAACATAAAAACCATTTCCCTTGCTGCCTTGTCTGCATGGGAGTACTGTTTTGGGCTGCATTTGAAAGCTTCTGTTGGAGTTTGGTGAAGAAGTTTTAAGGGTTAATTTAATTTAAGGGTTAATTTCTATCTACAATCTAGTCTTCCCTTAAATAAGCAATTACCTAAAAGTTGCTCCTCGGGCTGGGAGAAGGGGAGTTTTAGTCTAGCTTTAAAACAGGGCTTATTCAGGCTCTGCTTGTAGCTAGACCATTAGACCATAAGACATAGGAGCAGAAATAAGGCCATTCAGCCCATTGAGTCTGCTCCGCCATTCAATCATGGCTGGTAAGTTTCTCAACTCCATTCTCCTGCCTTCTCCCTTTGATCCCCTTACCAATCAAGAAGCTATCTATCTCAGTCTTAAATACACTCAATGACCTGGCCTCCACAGCCTTCTGTGGCAATGAATTCCATAGATTCACCACTCTCTGGCTAAAGAAGTTTCTGCTCATCTCTGTTCCAAAAGGTCTTCCCTTTACTCTGAGGCTGTGCCCTCGAGTCCTAGTCTCTCCTACTAATGGAAACATCTTCTCCACGTCCACTCTATCCAGGCCTTTCAGTATTCTGTAAGTTTCAATCAGATCCCCTCTCATCCTTCTAAACTCCATCGAGTATAGATCCAGAATCCTCAAACGTTCCTCATATGTTAAGCCTTTCATTCCTGGGATCATTCTCGTGAACCTCCTCTGGACCCTCTCCAGGGCCAGAACAACCTTCCTGAGATACAGGGCCCAAAATTGCTCACAGTATTCTAAATGTGGTCTGACCAGAGCCTTATAAAGCCTAAGCAGCACATCCCTGCTTTTATATTCTAGTCCTCTTGAAATAAATGCCAATATTGCATTTGCCTTCCTAACTACTGCATCAACCTGCAAGTTAACATTAAGAGAATCCTGGACTAGGACTCCCAAGTCCTTTTGCACTCCAGATTTCGTGAATTCTCTCCCCATTTAGAAAATAATCTATGCCTCTATTCTTCCTACCAAAGTGCATGACCTCACACTTCCCCACATTGTATTCCATCTGCCACTTCTTTGCCCATTCTCCTAGCCTGTTTAAATCCTTCTGCAGCCTCCACCTCCTCAATATTACCTGTCCCTCCACCTATCTTTGTACCATCTGCAAACTTAGCCAGGATGCTCTCAGTTCCTTCATCCAGATCATTAATGTATAAAGTGAAAAGTTGTGGTCCCAACACTGATCCCTGCGGAACTCCACTAGTCACCAGCCGCCATCCTGAGAAGGACCCCCTTATCCGCACTCTCTGCCTCCTGCCAGACAGCCAATCTTCTATCCATGCTAGTGCCTTGCCTCTAACACCATGGGCTCTTATCTTACTGAGCAGCCTCCCATGCGGTACCTTGTCAAAGGCCTTCTGGAAGTCCAAGTAGATAACATCCATTAGCTCTCCTTTGTCTAACCTACTCGTTACCTCCTCAAAGAATTCTAACAGATTTGTCAGGCATGACATCCCCTTGATGAAATCATGCTGACTTTGCCCTATTTTACCATGCACTTCCAAGTATTCTGAAATCTCATCCTTAATAATGGACTCTAAAATACTACCAACGACCGAGGTCAGGCTAATTGGCCTGTAATTTCCCGTCTTTTGCCTCACTGCCTTCTTAAACAGGGGGGTAACATTAGCAATTTTTCAGTCCTCTGGGACTCTCCCTGACTCGAATGATTCCTGAAAGATCACCACCAATGCTTCCACTATCTCTTCAGCTATTTCCTTCAGAACTCTGGGGTGTAATCCATCTGGCCCAGGTTATTTATCCACCTTCAGACCTTTCAGTTTTCCTAGCACCTTCTCCTTGGTACTGGCCACCATACTCACCTCTGCCCCCCGACTCTCTTGAACTTTGGGGATGTTACTCTGTCTTCCACCATGAAGACTGATGCAAAGTACCTATTCAGTTCCTCCGCCATTTCTTTGTTCCCCACTACTACTTCTCCCGCGTCATTTTCCAGCGGCCCAGTGTCCACTTTTGCCTCTCTCTTACCCTTTATATGTCTGAAAAAACTCTTGCAATCTTCTTTTATATTACTGGCTAGTTTACCCTCATATTCAATCTTCTCCCTCCTTATTTCTTTTTTAGTTGAACTCTGTTGGTCTTTGTAGGCTTCCCCATCCCCTGGTTTCCCACTGCTCTTTGCTGCATTGTATGCTTTCTCTTTAGCTTTTATGCTCTTCCTGACTTCCCTTGTCAGCCATGGTTGCCTCATCCTCCCTTTAGTATGCTTCTTCTTCCTGGGGATGAATTTTTTTGTGTCTCCCAAATTACTCCCAGAAACTCCTGCCATTGCTGTTCCACTGTCTTTCCTGCTAGGCTCATCTCCCAGGCAAATCTGGCCAGCTTCTCCCTCATGCCTCTGTTAACTGGACAACTGAATTAAACAGGTTTTCAGAAGCTAGATTCAGGGACCATAAAAGCAGGACATCTACGGTGCTGCTTTATCTGATGTGTATGTGTATTTGCATGTGCATGCTCCTCCTGTGCAATGTAGGAATTCAGGGACACTTCCAGTGTCCATGGTAACAATGTGTGCAAGAAGTGTCTCCAGTTGCAGCTACTTGAAACCTGCATTTTGGATCTGGAGCAGAGGCTTGAGTCACCGTGGAGCATCTGCAGTGCTGAGAATTTTGCCAATAAGTGGAGGTGGTGGAATAGTGGTATTGTCGTTGGACTTGTAATCCAGAGACCCAGGATAATCCTTCTCTTGTGTCTCCTGACTTGGGGATCTGGGTTCAAATCCCACCCCGGCAGATGGTAGAATCTTAATTCAATACAAAATCTGGAATTAAAAGTCTAAGGACTATGAAACCAATGTCGATTGTTGTAAAAACCCATCTAGTTCACTAGTGTCCTTTAGGGAAGGAAATCTGTTGTCCTCACCTGGTCTGGGCTACATGTGGACCTGATCCTCAGCAATGTGGCCTTAAATATCCACTGAAATGGCCTAGCAAGCCAGTCAGTTCAAGGACAATTAAGGATGGGCAATAGATGCTGGCCTAGCCAATGATGCCCACATCCCATGAATACATTTTTAAAAACATACAGTGAGATGGTCACACCGCAGGTAAAGAGTGCACAGGCTGAAAGGGAATGGGTGACTGCCAGACAGAGTAAAGGTACTAGGCAAGAAGTGCAGGTGTCCCTGGGTCCATTGCCCTCTCTAGCAAATTTTCTGTTTTGGATACTGCTGGGGGAGATGGTTTCTCAGGGGAATGCAGTGAGATCCAAGTCTGTGGTTCAGCTGCATGGCAGGGGATGTGGGAGAGCAATAGTGATAGAGAATTCTATCATAAGCGGAACAGACAGACATTTCTGTGGCCACAGATATGACACCAGGATGGTATGTTGCCTCCCTGGTGCTAGGGTCACTGAGCTGCTACAGGACATTCGGAAGGGGGAGTTTGAACAGGCAGAGGTCGTGGTCCATATCAGTACTAACAACATGGGTAGAAAGAGCAATGAGGTCCTGCAGGCAGAATATTGGGAGCTGGGCAATAAATTAAAAAGCAGGACCTCAAAGGTGGTAATCTTAGGATTACCCCCATGAGCTAGCAAGATCAGGAATAGGAGAATAGACTGGGTGAATGCCTTGCTGGAGAGAAGGTGCAGGAGGGAGGATTTGGATTTCTGAGGCATTGGGACCAACTCTGGGGAAGATTGGACCTGTACAAGCTGGATGGGTTGCACCCCAACAGGACTGTGACTTATATCCTCGTAGGGGTATTCGCTAGTACTGTGGAGGAGTGTTTAAACTAGAGTGGCACGT
The DNA here is from genome assembly GCF_017639515.1 of Carcharodon carcharias. Taxonomy (NCBI): domain Eukaryota; kingdom Metazoa; phylum Chordata; class Chondrichthyes; order Lamniformes; family Lamnidae; genus Carcharodon; species Carcharodon carcharias. The sequence goes on from NC_054486.1 coordinate 52,303,537, forward strand.
GGATGGGGAACTGAATGGGGAGACACAAGACAGGGAGACAAAGATAGAAAAAAAGACAGAAAAGTAAAAAGCAAAAGTGGGAGGCAGAGGAAACGGGGGCTAGCAGCAAATAGGGCCATAAGTCAAAAAAAGATGTGTAAAAAGACAAGTCTAAAGGCACAGTATCTGAATGCACAGACCATTCACAATAAGGCTCCACCAGGGCCATCTGCCACTAGCTTGTCCTGCTTGCTACCCTTAATGTCCCCATTAGCACATTCCTTAGATAATATCACCACCGTCAACACCTCTTTGTCCTTTTGTCTATGACATCTTTGGCAGTCTCTTCTTGGCCTCCACCTATCACTGGCCCCCTATTGAGCTCTACCTGTCCCACCCCCCTCTACCAGCTTATATTTCACCTCACTTCTATATTTCTTAGTTCTGATGAAGGGTCATACAGACTCGAAACGTCAACTGTATCCCTTTCCGCAGATGCTGTCAGACCTACTGAGTTTTTCCAGGTACTTTTGTTTTTGTTCTAGATTTCCAGCATCTGCAGTATTTTGCTTTTATTTTCGCAATAAGATAGATGAATTAACAGTGCTAATAGATGTAAACGTTGTGATATGATCGCGATTATAGAGACATGGCTGCAGGGTGACCAAGGCTGAAAGCTGAATACCCAAGAGTATTCAATACTTAGGACGACAGGCAAAAAGGAAAAAGGGTGGCATTGTTAGTTAAGGATGAAATCAGTGCAATATTGAGAGAGGATATTCGCTCAGAAAATCAAGATGTAGAATTAGTCTGAGTGAAGCTAAGAAGGAACAAGGGGCAGAAAACATTAGTGAGAGTTGTCTATAGGCCTCCAAACAGTAGTGATAAATGGGGGATATTTTAAACAGGAAATTAGTGATGCATGTAACAAGGGTGCTACAGTAATCATGCGTGACTTTAATCTACATATAGACTTGGCAAACCAAATTAGCAATAATACTGTGATGGATAAACTCCTGGAGTGTGTACGAAATGTGTTTTTTAGACCAGCACATCAAGGAACCAACTAGGGAACAGGCTATCCTAGATTTGGTTTTGTGCAATGAGAAGGGGTTAATTAATAATATTGTTGTCTGGGGTCCTTTAGGGAACAGTGACAATGACATGATAGAATTCTTCTTTAGGATGGAAAGTGAAGTAGTCCAATCCAAAACCAGGGTCCTAATTCTAAACAACGGAAACTATGAAGGTATGAGGTGTGAGTTGATTAAGATAGATTGGGGAACTTCATTAAAAGGCATGGTGATGGATAGGCAATAGCTTACATTTAAGGAACAATTGTGTGCATTGCTACAGCTATATATGCCTTTCTGGCGCAAAAACAGGACAGGAAAAGTGGCACATCCATGGTTAACAAAATAAATTAAGGATGATGGTATTAGATCCAAAAAGGCACTGTATAAAGTTGCTAGAAAAAGTAGCAAGTCCGAGGATTGGGAACAGTATAGAATTCAACAATGGAGGACCAAGAGATTGATTAAGAGAGGAAAACCTTGTGAGGAACATAAAAGAGGACTGTAAAAGCTTCTATAAGGATGTAAGAAGAAAAAGATTAGTGAAGACAAATGTAAGTCCCTTACAGTCCAAAACAGGAGAATTTATAATAGTGAACAAGGAAATGGTAGAGCAATTAAACAACTACTTTAGTTATGTCTTCACAGAGGAAGACATAAATAACTTCCCAGAAATGCTAGGGAATTGAGGGTCTGGTGAGAAGGAGCAATTGAAGGAAATTAGTATGACTAAAACAATAGTGCTAGAGAAATTAATGGGACTGAAAGCTGACAAATCACTAGAGTCTGACAATCGATATTCCAGGGTACTAAAGGAGGTGACCATGGAAATAGTGGATGTGTCGATTGTCATCTTCTAAAATTCGTAGATTCTGGAACAACACCAGCAGATTGGAGGGTGGCAAATGTAACCCCAGTATTTAAAAAAGGAGGGAGGGTAAAACAGGGAATTATAGACCCATTAGCCAAACATCAATGGCAGGGAAAATGCTAGATTCTATTATAAAGGATGTGATGACACGACACTTAGAAAATACCAACGGGATTAGACAATGTCAACATGGGTTTATGCAAGGGAAATCATGTTTGACAAACCTACTGGTGTTTTTTGATTACATAACTGGCAGAATAGATAAGGGAGAAACAGTAGATGTGGTGTATTTAGATGTTCAGAAAGCTTTTGATAAAGTCCCACAAAAGAGGGTAGTGTGCAAAATTAAGGCATATGGGATTGGGGTAATATATTGACATGGATTGAGAATTGGTTAGTAGACAGGAAACAGTAGAAATAAACGGGTCTTTTTCAGAGTGGCAGGTGATGACTGGTGGGTTATCGCAGAGATCATTGCTTCAGTCCCAGCTATTCACAACATATATCAATGATTTGGATGAGGGAACCAAATGCAATATTTCTAAGTTTGCTGACAACACAAAACTAAATGGAAATGTGAGCGATGGGGAGGGTGTTAAAAGGCTTCAAGGCAATTTAGACAAGTTGAGCCAGTGGGCAAATAAATGGCTTTGCAATATAACGTGGATAAGTATGAAATTATCCACTTTGGTAAGAAAAACAGAATGGCAGAGTATTATTTAAATAGTGATAGATTGGGAAATGTTGATGTACAAAGGGTCCTTGTACACCAATCACTGAAAGCAAACATGCAGGTGCAGCAAGCAGTTAAGAAGGAAAATGATATGATGGCCTTCATTGCAAGAGGACTTGAATACAGGAGCAAGGATGGCTTACTGCAGCTATACAGGACCTTGGTGAGACCGCGCCTGCACAATTTTGTGCAGTTTTGGTCTCCTTACCTAAGAAAAAATATACTTGTCACAGAGGGAGTGCAACAAAGGTGCATTGGACTAACTCCTGGGATGGCAGGACTGCCATATGAGGAATGGTATTCACGGGAGTTTAGAAAAATGAGTGGGGATCTCATTGAAAAGTATAAACTTCTGACAGGGCTGGACAGACTGGATTTAGGGATGATGTTTCCTCTGGCTGGGGGTCTAGAAAAAATGGTCACAATCTCAGGGTATGGGGTAGGCCATTTAGGACTGAAATGAGGAGAAACTGCTTCACTCAGAGGGTGGTGAACCTATTGAGTTCTGCACCACAGGAGGCTGTGGAGGCCAAGCCACTAAACATACTAAAGGAGGTGATAGATAGATTTCTGGACCCTAAAGACATCAAGGGGTATGGGGAGAGAGCAGGGGTTTTAGTGTTGATATAGAGGATCAGCCATGATCATATTGAATGGTAGAGCAGGCTTGAAGGGCCATATTACATATTTTCTATGTTTCTAACTCCACATGGCATCAGGTCATCACTAAAAATGTGGCATATGTGATGTACCAGAACTCAGGACAAGTGTAGACGTGCGTGGCATTGCCTGTCACTCATTTGTAAAAGGAGACTCTTTTACGATAAACCCTAGGTCTGGCAATTTGTCTCCATTGTCTGAGTCTCTCTTCCTGACCGTCCTGTTCAAGCTCTGGCTCCCTTTGAACATGCCCCTCAGGTGTGGCCTCCTGCTGGGGCTGCGCATGGTATTGCCTCTCCCTATTTCACCCACTCCATTGAACTAGGACCCTGAAAAAGGCAGCATTGAGCCCTGGATCCATATGCGCTTTGCCTTCTCTCTGAAAGGAAACATTGAAGACATTAATGATTCAAGGGGCAAGAAGTGAAGCTCAGAAGATGACACATTTGGAAACTGTACGGGTCCATAGTTTTTCCTGCCCTACTTGCATGGTGGCAGATGCCACCTTGTCCCTGAGACACTAGCATATACACCGAGGTGACTAAGATGGCATTGCAGATATGTAAATATGTATTTGAGCCCTGCGTGGGATGTTCAGGTTTAATTGAAATTAGTGACCCAATCTGGCTCTGTGCTCCAATCTCTGATGTGGCATATATCACAGTTGCTCATTGTCAATGAGTGGATGTCCTTTGGCCCGTTAGGAGTGTCAAATCTGGTGAATACATGACAAGCCTTCATTGACAGAATGCCATATACAGCTGTGCCTCCTTCACTATAGCCTGCATTCCCAAATTCTAATTTTACTTGTGTCACTGTTGAGATGCAGTGACTGTGATGTGAAGCCATTGAGTTCTGAGTAGCCTTTTAACAGTGCTAATGAAGCCCTTCACTTTCAGTGGCTTTCATCCCAAGGAGATCTTCCTCCTTTCTTTCTAAGCAGATTCCTGTTCACTCTTGTGGCAATGTTATGGAAGTATAATAATTTTCATAATATTGTTGTGATTTATTGTAAAAGTAGATTAATAATGGTGTTTGGATAGCTTCTATGTGTGTGTGGAATTTAATTGAATCGAGACAACTGGTCTGGAGGTTTGGAAATATCAAAAGGAGTTGGGCAGAGAGGGGTTTGAAATGCTAAATACGTAAACATAGCTGAAATCTTGGAATGTAAGGTGTGAGAAGAATTTGCATTTTTCAATAAATTGGGAGGATTTGAATTTCAGAGATGGTAGCATGTTTACATCTAACAAGAGATGCTAGGCCAGGCAGTGTGTTTATTTTTCCCAAAGGTTACATACAATATTGGCACTATGAAGAGTTTATATTATGGAGAAGTACATTTGCAAATAAATATCAAACAATAGAATTTACAGATTAAAAAGAGAGAAAACGTATATAAGGGAGAATGAAAGGCTACGTTGGAGAGGCCCTGTGACATCTAGCAGAAGCTTGTGAAACAGCCGTCAACCATGTCCATATGAGTCTGCTACATCTAGCCCTTAAAGGTGATAATTGTTCTGGCCTGTCTTTCTAACTTTAAAATCTCTTTGGAACTGTTGCCATATAAGGGGGTGTATTTGGAAGTCAGGTTAGACAGGAATTTTAATATTTACTATAGTATTAAGTAATTGGAATCTTATGTATGGGTTTGACATATTTTCTTTTGTTAATAAATGTTTTAATTTGTGTTGTAGTTTCTAAAGGTCTTGGTGGACTTATTGCTTCTGAATTCAATGCATGTATCTCAAAATAAATACAAATTGCAAAACCGTTGTGATAGCAGTATCAAGATTCCCTTGTGGATTTGATCCACCTGGAACACTATCAGCCGCGTCATAATAAGCAACTACAAGTTGGAGGGCAACCACAAGGACCCATTTGTGTTCGCTTTTCCCCCTCACAGCCATTCCACAGCCTTCCCTCCCCATTGACCCCCTCATGTTCACCCTTCCCCCTAAAAACCTTCTCTCCCCTTTACCCCCATCATGTTCACCTTTCCACAGCATTCCTTCCCCGTTGCCCACCTTATGTTTGTCATCCCCGCCCTTGCCTCATGCCAAACCCCTTCTTGAAGTGCTAGTCTTTGAAAGTGGAGCTCTGAATACCATTGCAGTGGTGTCCTTGTGGACAACGGTCTCAGCGACCAGGTGTAGAAGACCCCTGTACTCCCCAACCCCAGCCACAGGACTGGTCACTGTCTGAAAGTGGAGGCCTGCATGTGTGCCACAGCACAGTGGTGTTCTTCGTGACAAAGTAGGCAAAGATCAGGAGCAGACCAACCCTACAGCCTCAGCAGCATGGCGTTCATCGCAACAAGACTAGCACAGTGCAATGGCAGGTATGTTCCACTCACCTCGAAGTTACCTGTGAACTGAGGTTTGACTTGTGTACACCACCCCTTTTCAAATGAGTCTGAGGCCAATGTAATTTCCTGCTGGTGTGACACAAGATTGGAAGGCCTGGCAAAATTTCGGCAAGCAGCTTTTTAAATGAGCATTCATGACATGTTAATGAATGCAAATGGTGTTCGTGCCACTAGTCAGTGGGATAATCGACCCGCCATTAACCCACCATCGGGGAAATTGCAAACTGTTTTTAATGCCAGCAGGTATCCAACTTTTTGCTGCCACTGGATGCTCCACTCCTGCCCACCATGAAACCCACCACGGGCAGAATGGGAACATTCCTTTCGATGTGAGTAAAGAGAGACTGTCACAGGGCAAGAGTTATAAGACTGCCAGAGGAGGAGTTAGGTTGAGGCCACACCATTGGGGCATACTGAGCAGACTGTCCTGGGTCTGAGGCCATGCTGTCGGGGGCATATTGAGTGGAATGTCTTGGGTCTCCGTGGTCCATGTTAGAGGGCTCTTATTGGCACCTATGTCTGTTCACAGTCTTGCATGGGGGAAGACCTATCTGGACAGTGACAATCATGCAGAGAATGGTATGTAGGGCTGAGGCATTTTTTCCTGGGGTTGGAATCATAGGGCACTGTTACATTGAAGGGAGGCACCTGGATTCAGTAGTTTGGCAATTGTAAAGTCACGAGGGGATATTGGTTGGTCACATGGGGTGGGTCTTAGAAAGAAAGGGTACATGTGGCCTCGGGAAAGGGAGGGGTCAGATCAACAAAAGGCAAAGGGAACATCAACCTTGAAGGGAACTACGGAGAGAACAGGAATATCCATGTTAACAATGATAGAGTCAAAGGTAACTGGGGTGGCTGAATAGTAACAGGAGGGATGGGAATTAGGAGGCGGTGACTGTGGAGGAGGATGGGGGAGGTTGGTGGGTGACAAGGTGAGGCTGGAAGCTGTTGGCGGTACTCACAAAGGTTAGGAGAACCATCTTTGCCTTTAATGGTTAATGACACAGTTGGAAAAGCAAACTTTAAAAAAATGATATGGGAGGGGTCTTAAGACATGTGGGAGGAGTTCAGGACTACTCTATTGGGGCGAGTGAAGGGGCACCCTACTAATTATTTGTTCAAGCCATGGAGACCAAGGCTCAATTGAGTACTGGTTTTGAAGGTCAAATGACCATTAAAGCGGCATTGCTCCTCTACTAATGGTGCATATTATGTGAGAATCATTAAGACTTGGGGTTACATTTGAGTTGGTCTAATTGGACATTTGTTCCTGACAGAGGCATGTAAAAAGGGTAGGAGGGTCAAACAATCAAGGTCCACGGTTGCTGGACAGAAGCTACATGTGCACTACAAGCCTCAATATCCTAATTTTAATAATCATGGCTTACAGGACACAATGCTTACAGCCATGACATTAGTACAAACTGTCAACAATGAATGTGTAGGCTAATGGAGGCAAGCTACTGACTGATATTAGTGTATTCACCCTGATCAAGACCCTTGTTGTGAATGTGCAGAAATATCAGAGGGGGGTGCTCATTCACCTGTGGACCTCCAGGATGTACTTCACCTACAAGGGGCGGCCTGGGCATGCCATCAACTGCACACATGCAGCCTTGAGAGCTCCCTGGAAGCAGCCTGTGAAATTCATTAATAGAAAAGGATTTCACTCCCTAAATTTCTAGCTAATCTGTGATTACAGAAAGCAGATTCAACATGTTTGTGCTAGGTACCCAGGGAGGTCCCATGAATCTTGTAACTTGTGTCACTCATAGGTGCTACAGATCTTTGAGGCCCTCAGCACATGCAGGGTTGGCTCTTTCATGATAAGGGGTAGGCTCTAAAGACATGGCTAATGATGCCCATTCATCATCCACAGAGTACATCTGAGCAGTGATAGAATGCTTCACGTTCAGCCACAAGGCCCTTAATGGAGCAGACTATCGGCCTCTTAAAGATGCGTTTCAGATGCTTGAACTGATCAGGTGGGATTCTCCAAAATTCTACGCTGCTCAACCTCATGCTGAAAATAGGGGATGTTTTGCCACAGGGAGACAGGGAGGAACTAGATGTCTCCTCAGACAAGAAGGACATTTAAGGAGATGAATTTTAAGTGGGCAAGGATTCAGACAAGCCATAAGAAAATACAAATACAAGGGCACAATGCAGAAGATGTTCCCATGACAACCTCATAGCTACAAGATTCCAGGAAGAATAGGTGAAGACAAACAGATATAAGCACAGCTCTCCTCATGCTTTGATGCAGGGGGGACAATAAAACTTTCATTGTCATCTTTAACATCTCACTTGCCTCAGAATGAGAATGGAGGAAGCATATGTCACTTTCAACTCTAACAATGAGGTCATCCTTGGAAGGTGCAGTAGCCTAGAACTAGGTGACACCAGTTTAAAAATAAGGGGTCTCCCACTTAAGACAGAGATGAGAAGATTTTTTTTTCTCCCAGAGGGTGAGGAACTTTTGGAACTCACTTTCCAGAGAGTGGTGGAGATGGGGTCAATGAATATTTTCAGCGCAGAGGTAGATAGACTCTTGACTAACAAGGGAGTCAAAGGTAATTGGGGGTAGGTGGTATGTGGAGCTGAGGCCACTATCAAATCAGCCATGATCTTACTGAATAGTGAAGCAGACTCAACGGACTGAATGGCCTACTCCTACTCCTAATTTTATGCCCATATGTTTGCTTAGGGAGCATGTGGCTGCTTTGTAATGGGATAAGCTCTACGCTAGCACTCGCTGTTAAGCAACTATAAATAGTACAGTCCTTTCAACCATGGGGCTAAAACGTCCATGGCCATGTAGCCTTCAAGAGGCAGAAATGCTGTTGCACACATCGATACACTTATGCCAGTATGACAGGAGCTTAGCAATGTGGCTCCAAGGAGAAAAACATCTGTTAATTGCTATAGTTTGACCTTCTGAAGATGGAGCTACATCCAGACAGCAGCATCTTTCCAAACGCCAGCTCTCTTGCAAGATTAATGTAGATGTCTTATCTTGATACTAAGCTCCAAGATGCCATTGGATATCAGGACACAGTGATCTGTCAAATGACAGCATGGATGCAAACCTGCAAGTTATGTTAGCATTATACCCACAGAGTGAATCAGCAGCAGGGCCATTGTGTGATCATTGACAAACATCCTACATTTGTTGAAAACTTGCCAAGTTAACATACAGCATTGCCTTAGCGTCGGGGAGAGACGTGACCCAGTCAGTTTAACACAACATTCAATGATAACTTTGTCCCTTCATAGTTATTGATGAGCACTCGGGAGATGTGCCGGAGCATCGCTTTCATAACATTACAGTCCTTGACATTGTCCATCTCACAAAGGTCAATCTTTTCCATGAACCCTCAGACACTGCACAATAATGCAATGAAAAACATAATGATTGGTGTTCTGTGTCCTCACAGAGGGATTATGTCAAGGAACACTGGGCAGCCGTTCAGGAGCAAAGTTACATCCTCACATATAATTGGATGGCTCCATCAGGATGATCACACACCTCTGATATCACACACTCATGCCCATCTAGCAGACATTTCAAATGTCACCAAGTGGAACCAACTTCCATCGCTCAGTGTCACACATGGGGAGAGGGGGAATGAATAAAGGAGTAAACTTAAAAGTGGAGAAGAAATAACACTGCAGAGAGGCATGAATAGGTACTCAACGATGAATAGTACTTTTGCCAAAACTTCATAATCATAAAATAAAGGCCATTACAAACTGCACTTGGGTGAAAAGACCCAATGTGGGTCGTCATAAATATTTATAACATCCAAAAAGGACAGACTTGAGTGCAGCAGCATCAGGATAATCACAAACATTCCAAGAACAATCCTCATGAGGTCACATAACGTGACTCTTCCATGTGCTTTTTCCAACCATCATTTTCATATAGGAAGTGCCTTTGTTCATTTTGCTGATGTGGAACTAAAGGCAATAGGCTGTGATGAGATTGAGTGAGACTTCATGGAACTGAGGGACAAGATGGGAAATCATTGGGGCACGGGGTCATTTGGTAGCCTTGAATGAACACTGGTCATTGCAACACAATGAGCCATGTAATACCTGAGACTTGGAGAGGGATGACAGCAAAATGTATTTACAAAAGTGAAAAGTATATACAGTGATTGAACACTTGTGCCACCATTGTGCATTCACAACTTCTTAATTTTTTGTACTCTACTGCTATGATCTAGGTGCAGCCCCAACAGCCAGAGCATAGGTGGAAGAAGCCTGCTGACTGTGAAGTCCTGTTGTCTGAGATTACTTTGGTGGGCGTCCTCTGGAGGCCCGAGGCCTGGAAGGCCCCGAACTTTTAAGGGTCTCCTGCTCTGGGTCAGGTTCACCTTCCTCGATCTGACCTGCTGGAGTTCATTAGTAACAGGCAGAGGGTATTTGGAGCACAGGACGCCTTTGAAGCCTCCTTGGTGGATAACCTTGGGGCATCAGGCTGACGCTCCTCCTCCCTTAAGGTGCCCAAGGGCCTGTCCCTGATTCCTTGGGGAGAAGGGGCACCTGGAGGGAGGTCACTGTGCCCTGACCGCCTTTCGCCTAGCCACTGCTGGAATGCATGCATGGCTAGAGTGATGGAGTGTAGGCTTGAGTGCAAAATCAGCAGAAACTGCTGGACCTGAGTCTCCAAGGTGGCCACCACCCTCCCCATTGAGACTTTGATATGCATGCATGCTGGAGAACGACATCAGACAGAATGTGGATGGATTCCTCCATTCTTTGTTCTAGTTTGTTGATGGCCTCTGACAAGTTTGCCTGATGTTCCTGTGCCTGTGTTTGCAGCTCCACCATTTGTCTTTAGGCTGATTGCAGAAGCTCATCGATGGACTTGGTCTCTGCAGGGTCCTGGTCTCCAGCAGTCCTCAGGGTGTCAGAGACCTCGGCTGTCACTGCCTCCACCTGCTGTGGACTCGTGTCTGTGAGGTGATCACCAGGTTATGAACACAAGCCTACTCTAGAAGCCAGCCCCACTGCGATGTGTGTACCTGCGCTGGTGGATGTGACCAATGTATACTTGATAGACCCTCACTAGCTTGTTGAGGGAGGCCAATCTTACCTTGTGTGCAGGAATGATCTCTATCCTCTCCAGCCAGCACTGCGGCCTGCTCCTCGTACTTGGAGAAAGTCCTCAACTCTGAGGTCCCTCCTCCGGTCTTTGGTCTCACCCTTTTTGTTCTGCATAAAGACAGATGGATTGACTGTGAGAACTATGGATGAAAGATCAGTTCAGGAGCATGCATGCCTGCTGTGTGTGCTGAGCCTGAGAAAGGGATGAAGGTGCTGTTTGTGTAGGATTTTACATGAGATGGGGACCTTAAAGTGTCTGTCAGACAATCAGTGCTGATGTTCCATCTGCTAGTCATGTGTGATATCTCTGTGGACCCTACCCCTAAGACTGCCTGATGCCCTTATGAGAATGTGAATTTGGAGTGAGGAGAAGGTTCACATACCTTAGCAGAGCAGATGAGATCATTCATTCTCTTCCTGCACTGCAGGGCAATTCTTTATTGTGCCTTGTGGGTGCTGACCTCCCTGGTGATGCCCTCCCAGGCCAGCATGGTCAGTTTGGTGGACCTCCTGCTCCATCCCTCAGAAAGAAGACCTCTCAACTTTCTTGGAGTGGAGTTTCTCCAGGGAGGCCTCAGAGGGTTTATTCCTTTTGGGCACCATGCAAATTTTGACCTTCAGCCCACACCTGACCTGCAATAAGTAAATGTGTGTGTGGGTGCCACTTAAGTATGGGCCAGAGGTCCTGGCACCAATGGGGTAACGGCAGGACGGCCTAATCATTGCCCGCTCCACCATGGGATTCAACAAGCTCTTCGCCAATGCATAATTAATGAGCTTAAAAGAAGAAGATCTGGTGTGAAAATCCACCCTGCCGCTCAACGGGAGCCATGTAGACTTTCCCACCCACCACCATTCTTAGTCTGTAGAACGGAAAATTCCGTCCAATGTATTTTTAGTTACACCATAACTTTATTTGGAACCCTTTGTCACAGGCATGTGAAAAAATGGAGGATGAAATAATTTTCCAAAAAGATTTGATAAATTGAGTTTCAAACTGGCAGATTTTCATATGAGTTTCGTTAATTACAACATCACCATCTGTCCTTTTTTATTTGGAATGGAAGGCAGATATTCCAGCAATAACTACAATCAAATCTTTAAAAAACTATGGTGCTAGTCATGTAAATAGTGTAGTTCATAATTGTTAAGGCATAGTTGTAGTAATCTGATGTGTAATATACATTTAAGATGAATGTGTAATGAAAGATCACATGATCTTGGTATCTAATAGTAGAGTAGCATGGGCTATCTCAGGTCAGTTGTCTAGACTTAGAGTCCGAAGTGTAAAGACAGAGTTTTGAGTCGTAAGCACACAAGTGTGGCTGCTGAGTTCTTTTTGTAAATAAACAGAATGTGTTGCTTCTAAGAACGATCTACTGTTCTTCTCTGTCTTTGTACCAACTCGGTCATCCTGAAACAATTATGCAATGGGGATTCTTAAGTCCTGACAAAACAGGGTACAGGATCCAAAAATAGTCTATATTATAGATTGGTAAATGCACAATTTGTTTAAAAAATGACAAGGAGTACAAGGATTTGGATCTGTTGTTTGGGATCTAGTAGAAGAAATGGCGTCAGTGGCTTCAATGTATGGCTCTAAGTACATGGGAAATGATATAATTAAAATCGTCTTTTCTATTCCTTACCTTCCACAGTTCTTATGTTCTGTCAGCTGTACATCCCTGTACAATACTAGTTGAGAGTGATACCTAGCTCTTTAATAGTGCCAATGAGAGATAGGGTGAGGTGGTGGCATAATGGTATTGTTGTTGGACTGATAATTCAGAGTCCCAGGGTAATGCTATGGGGATCTGGGTTTGAATCCCATGTTGGTGGAATTTGAATTCAGTAAATATCTGAAAGTCTAATGATGACCATGAAGTCATTTTTTTTGTTGTTAAAAACCCATCTAGTTCACTAATGCCCTTTAGTAAAGGAAGTCTCCTCACCTAGTCTGGCATACATGTGACTCCAGACCCACAGCAATGTGGTTGACTCTTAAAAAAATTGCCCCTGAACAAGGGCAATTAGAGATAGATGGGCAATAAATGCTGGCCCACGAATGAATATATAAAAAAGGTAAGCCAGTGAGTAACACATTACCAGAATGGTATAAACAAATTTGTTTGGATTGAAAGAAAATTGTTAAATAAGAGGAGAAATGAGCCTGTAAGGTAAACTCAATGGTAATAGTTCAGTGAGCTGGAGGAGTTTCTCTACAATGAGTTACAGGATGACATTCTTACATATAATTTACAGCACAAAAACAGGCCATTTGGCCCAACAGCTCCATGCTGGTGTTTATGTTCTACATGAACCTCCTCCCACCTGACATCACCTCAACCTATCAAAATAACCTTCTATTTTTTTTCCCCTCCTGTACTTATCCAGTTTTTCTTAAATGCATCTATGTTATTTACTGCAACCACTTTATGTTGTACCAAGTTCCACATCCCAATCGCTATCTAGGTAAAGACACTTCTTCTGAAGTCCTTATTGAATTTTTTGCTGACTACTTTATATTCATTTATTGATCTATCTATTTAGTTAATCTTTCACAGGATGTGGGTGACACTGGCCAAGCCAGCATTTATTGCCCATCATTTATTGCCCGTGGTGAGCTACCTTCTTGAACTGCTGCAGTCCAAATGGTGTAGGTACACCCACAGTGCTGTTAAGGATGGAGTTCCAGTATTTTGAGCCAGTGATGGTGAAGGAACCAAGTCAGGATGGCGTGTGGCTTGGTGGGGAACTTGCAAGTAGTGGTCTTCCCAATCATCTCTGCTTTTGTTCTTCTAGGTGATAGAGGTTGCAGGTTTGGAAGGTGCTATTAAAGGAGCTTTGGTGAGTTGCTGCAGTGCATCTCAAAGATGGTGCACACTGTGGCCACTGTGTATCGGTGGTGGAGGGAGTGAATATTTATGGTGGTGGATGGAGTGCCAATCGAGCAGGCTGCTTTGTCCTGCGTGGTGTCAATTTCTTGAGTGTTGTTGGAGCTGCACTCATCCAGGCAAGTGGAGAGTATTCCATCACACTACTGACTTGTACCTTGTAGATGGTGGTCAGGCTTTGAGGAGTCAGGAGGTGAGTTACTTGACACAGGATTCCTAGCCTCTAACCTGCTCTTATAGCCACAGTATTTATATGGCCAGTCCAGTTCAGTTTCTGTTCAGTGCTAACCCCTAGCATGCTGGTAGTGGCAAATTCAGTAATGGTAATTCCATGAAAATCAAGGGGAGATGGTTAGATTCTCTCTTGTTGGAGATGGTCATTGTGCAGTGCAAATGTTACTTTCCACTTATCAGCCCAAGTCTGAATGTTATCCAAGTCCCTTTGCAAATGGACACAGGCTGCTTCAGAATTCAAGAAGTCGTGACTGGTGCTGAACATTGTGCAATTATCAGTGTACAACCCCGCTTCCGACCTTATGATGGAGGGAAGGTCATCGATGAAGCAGCTGAAGATGGTTGGGCCGAGGACACTACTCTGAGGAACTCCAACAGCAACGTCCTGGGATTGAGATGATTGACCTCAACAACCACAACCATCTTCCCTTGTGCTAGGTATGACTCCAACCAGTGGAGAGTTTTCCCCTGAATCCCACTGACTTCACTTTTGCTAGTGCTCCTTGATGCCACACTCAGTCAAATGCTGCTTAGATGTCAAGGGCAGTCACTCTCACCTCACCTCAGGAGGCCAGCTCTTTTGTCCATGTTTGTACCAAGGCTGTAACAAGGTCAGTTGCTGACCCTGGCAGAACCCAAACTGAGCATCAGTGAGCAGATTATTACTGCGCAAGTGCCATTTGATAGCACTGTTGATGCCTGCTGGCAATCAAGAGGAAGCTGATGGGGTGGTAATTGTTTGGGTTGGATTTGTCCTGCTTTTTGTGTACAGGACATAACTGTGCAATTTTCCACAATGCCGGGTCTGTGCCAGTGTTGTCACTGTACTGGGACAGCTGTACTGGTTTACTGCGGCCGGTCTTGGAAACGCCTCAACAAGCGGTATCAGCTTCTCTATGTCTACCCTATCAAACTCTATAATAATCATGTAGACCTCTACATGATCACTTCTCAGGCTTCTCTTTTTTAGAGAAATGAACCATAGCCTGTCTAATCTTTTCTGAAAGATTTAACATCTTAGATTTGATTTCATGCTCGTAAATATTTTTTGCGCCATCCCCAATGCCTCTACATCCTTTTTGTAAGATATTGTGTGTGGTCTAGCACATTTGTTTATGCTCCACATAAGTCTCCTCCTATCTTACATGATGCATCTCTATGAAGATGCCTGTCTATTTTCCTCCCTCATGCACTTATCAACTTTCTCCAGTGCTTCAACATTTTTTGTAATATACCTCAAGTGTTATCTAATAAGTCTGCATGATGTGCAGATGAAGTTAATCATCTACTGCATCCAATGCAATTAAAATCACTTTTAAGATTGTTTTGATGCTGATTGGTACAGAGATTGATGAATGTGCATACTGCTCAGTAAATTCTGATAAATAAGACAATTTATGCCTTGTGTTCTTTACTTGTAGCTGGTAATGAGACTGAATTGCAATAATTTATATTTTAAACATTGCTTCATTGTTCAAATTTCTTGAAATTTGTTACCAGAGGGCAAAGTTAAAATGGTAAAAAAAAGATAAGAAAGATACTGGAAAATGGAAAACTTCAAAGAAAGAAAGGGGAATTTAATTGAAGTGATCACAAAAGCAAGAAAAAATGATGAAAAAAGTGTGATAAGAACAGTGGAAAAATAAACATTCTTGTATTTAAGGATCTGACTTTATTAGCAATAAAATGGCACTTGTTTCAGAACTTCTGTTTCCCCGAGCATTTTTTTAAAGAGAAGGTCCACAATATGAATTCCTAGAATTTGCATTAATTGCCTTAAATTGGTAGAATTTTTGTTTTGCATTGCATGACAACACTATGGGCAGAATTTTACCGTCAGCGAGCAGGGGGCAGGGCCCGCTTGCTGACATGTAAAATGACACGGGATGACATTGGGCGAAACCCCTGACGTCACCCTGCTCCATTTAAATTTTCAGGAAGACAGGAGTGCAGCAAAATCAGCTGCAGGCCGCCAACCTGTCAATGGCCACTTGAGACCATTGGCAGAATCATTTAACCAATTAAAGGACCTGCCCATCCAACCTTAAGGTTGGTGGGCAGGCCAGGAGCCTTGGCGGCAAATAGAGAAAACATGAGACCTCATCCACCGGCTGGATGAGGTTTCATGTAGGGTTTTAAAAATTGCAATAAAATTGTTCTGTAAATTATGAACGTGTCCCAACTCATGTGACATTGTCACATGGGGGACATGTAAGGGATTTTTCTTTTCTCTATTTTTAATATTTTTAAAAGTTGAGCTGATCTCCCTGAGGCTACACTTAGCCTTAGGGAGATGAGTGCACTCTTTCCTGCGTATGCGCGAAAGAGCACACTCTCGCTTTTAGGGATTTCCCCTCCGCCCGCACAGGGAGCGCGCAGCGCTTCCTGGTGGACGTCATGTTGGTTGGGCCTTATTTGGCTCGCCCACGTAAAAAGGCGGTGCAGCCCCGATCGCTGGCGGCAATCTGCTCCTCGCCCGCCCGCGATTGGGTCAGGCCCACCCACCCGACAAATGGAAAATTCTGCCCTACATGTGTATGTGGCACACAGATCTTAATGCATATTTAATTTCATATTGAGAGATGTATGCTCTAAATGAGGCAACTGTTTAGTTGGAGGTCCACTTTTAACATAAATGTGTTCATATTCATATTGCCTTATATTTTCACATATATCACAGTTTTAAATTGATAAATGGCCCAACAATTAGTTATGGATTTCAGGTAATTTGTTATGTAGTTCTTTTACAAGTAGCTTCATACTTATAGTAAGAAAGAAAAATCATTTAATTGTGGCAGAATTAACTTGAAGCCTTCTGAAAACAAACTCATAGGACCCAATTATATGAGACGCCAGATTAGCTGCTCCTCACCCCCAGCTAAAAGCTCTGGGGAGAGCCCACAGAGGGGAACACTAACTGTCCTGCGGTTACTAAATGACCAATTGGCTGTTAGTAGACTGGAGGTGGGACGGCCGTCCTTCTGGATCAGCAAATCCCATCTCAGAGTGCAGCTGGCCAATCAGAGGCTGGCAACTCTCTAGCATTTCGGGACAGAAACATGCTGTGCTGGGTAGAATTTAGGTATGTGTTAAGGATCTCACCGGGTGTCAAACTGATAGGCCCAGGCGAGGCGGGGATGGGGGTGGGGTGCTGGGTTTGAGGCCACATGGAGGAGTGGGAGGGGGGAGGGCAACCTTGGGGGGAGGGGTGTAACATCTTGGCTCATTAGGGAGGATCCCCCCTGCTCACCACAAGCTCACACAGGGAAACCTGTCAGGCATGGTGCTTGGCATGAGGCTCTCCTGCTGCTCATTAAATCCCGGTGCTGGCGGGATGAGGCCTTTAAGTGGGCATTAATTTCCCACCTGAGTCTCAACTGGCTCACTGGCTGGCAGGCTGCCTGACACCATTCCCTCCACAGGTATAATAGTGGTGGGGGCTGAGGTGTGCGGGTAGGTGGCGGGCAGGCCACTCCCTGGACTTAACAAGCCCCCACCTACCTTCAAACCAATCAGTGGGGGAGCATGAATTTCATAATTTCATTTAAAAGAAATTTCAACAGAATCTTCCAACGCTGATCCCTATTAACATTTATTCATTAACTATTATTCTGAGCGGAAAACCAACTGGAAGTGAACTTCAGCTGAATGGTTTGTACATTCAGAATGGTTTCATCAGTTTCCCAGCTGTCTGGTGCCACAGAGAACCTCCCGTGAAGAACTACTGGCTGTCTTTAAGCGGTATCAGAGACACCTGATTTCCCATTCCATAAAAAGACACCAGTTAATGAAGAGCACAGGTAGCCTGGCTGCACGCTGGAATAATTTCAATGAGTTCCCAGTATGTATTTAAGCAGCTGCCGAGGACCACATGATCAGGAACATGCAGCATGTGTCCCACCCCCAATGTGCCTGTTTTCAGGCATGATCTAGTTTCTAGGACAATTTGGTAAAAAATAGGGCAGGATATTGAGGTTGGCGAGTGGGGGACGGGACCCGCTCGCCGACATGTAAAATGATGCAGGATGACGTTGGGCGGAACTCCCAATGCCACCCCACCTCATTTCAATTTTCAAGTCAGTGGGGGTGAAGCCGAATCAGTTGTGCACCCGCTGGCCTGTCAGCGGCCAACTGAGGCCATTTAAAAACTAACTGCACTGGTGAAAGGACCTGCCCGTCCAACCTTAATGTTGGCGGGCAGGCCGAGAGCCTTGGTGGGCTTCAGAAAAAGCGTGAAACCTCATCCATGGGCTGGATGAAGTTTCATGTAGGTTTTTAAAATTTTAATAAAAGTTTAATGTGATGGAGATGTCCCAACTCATGTGGCAGTGTCACATGAGGGGACATGTAAAGGAAATTTTATTTTTCTACATATTTAACATTTTAAAATTTGGCATCGATCTCCCTGAGGCAGCGATTAGCATGTGCAAAAGAGCGCACTCCTGGCTTAGGGATTACCCGCACCCCCCTTCCCGCTGCTTGCACAGGGAGTGCATAGCGCTTCCTGGTGGACGTCAGACTGGGCAGGCCTTAATTGGCCCGTGCATGTAAAATGGCGGCGCTCCCCCGATAGGGAGCGCCGATCGGAGGCATTCCCGCATGTGCCCGGTCCTGAACTTCCCACCCGATGGGGGGAAAATCCTAACCAGAGAGTTCCTGGCAATAATTCTTGAAAACAGTGGTATTGCTCAGAATCAGATTTAGAAAGGATAAACAAAACTTTGATTTAATTTTCTTGCCTATTTTAACTGGATGTTCTTCATTTCCTTTGAAAGATGTAGGGGAAGAATTTTGCCCTTGGTGCGCAGGCTCGGCAGGGTGCTCGCAATTGGCACCGCACCGCGATTTCATGCTGGCAGGCCTTAAACTTCGTGCATGTGCCGAAGTGAGCACTGCATAATCCCCCTGAGGCACAGAGTTACCTCAGGGAGATGAAGACATATGAAAAAAAGTAATTAAAATAATGAAAATGTTATGATACATGTCCCCTCATGTGATGAGCAGGGACATGTTATTAACGAAAAATTAAAGTTTTTATTTTATTTTTATTTGCTTTGGGAAACCTCATCCCGCCCGTGGCCTTTTCGCCTGCCGGCTAATCGTTAGGTTGGACGAGCAGAGAAAATTTAAATTTGATTGATTCCTTAATGACCTGAACAGGCCTTTTAATTGTCGGCGGGTACGCTGCCTGCTCCGGCGTGCGCCTGCCGACCGAACTACCGTGCCACTGCGCATTGACGTCAACACGCTCGGCCGACATCAACGCACGTCATTTCACACTCGAGCAGGTTGGGCGTGCACCCGCCTGCCGAGCGAAAATTTCTGCCCCAGGAATCCCTGTAAAAGTAGCAGCAATTTTCTTTTATTCATTCATGGGATGTGAGCGCTGCTGACCAGGCCAGCATTTATTGCCTATCCCTAATTACCCTTGAGAAGGTGGTGGTGAGCCATCTTCTTGAGCCACTGCAGTCCATTTGGTGCAGTTAACACCCACAATGTTGTTAGGGAGAGAGTTCCAGAATTTTGATGCAGTGGCAGTGAGGGAAAGGTGACATAGTTCCAAGTCAGGTTGGTGTGTGGCCTGGAGGGGAGCCAGTGAGTGTCTTCTGCTGCCCTTGTTTTTCTAGATGGCAGAGGTTGTGTGTTTGCAAGGTGCCATCGAAGGAGCCTTGGCGAGTTGCTGTGGTGCATCGTGGAGATGGCACACCCTATTTCTGCCTCAACCCTATTTCTGCTAAACTGTAGAGCACTCGATTTCCCTTCCTGGCCTTCATGTTAGTTGATGCTGTTAATGGTTCTCTCCCTTCAGGTATTATCCTCTTCTCAAAATCTACTGTCAATATCGCTCTCCTCAAAAAACCAACCAATGCCTTACAAATTGGCACTGTAACGCAATAAGGAAAGATACTAAATTTAAAAATATCTTTAGCTTTCAGAGTGGTGTTCATGCTTAAAATTTAATGACCAGATGTTTTTTTCAGCCCTGCAGATAACAGCTAATCAAATATATATTCCAAAGAATGCTGGGATTATGCTGTTTTTCTATAATAGTAAAACACCATTAAATTACATATTATTTCAGTGTTTATGGATTCAGGTTAGTTTTTTATTGTAAATTTCATTATCTAATTCCAACAGTGACTTGACCACACTGAATTAATTTTAACAATATTTTCCAATCAATCTATAATTATATTTCTTTTCAGATTGATTGCTTGGTTTTACTTAAATTCATTTAGCGTTATAATTAAATCCATTCACCAATTTGGCCAAAAACATGCTATTCCTGGATGTAATTGGTACTTGTTTTAAAAATTATTAATTGAATGTTACAAATTTTACTTAGTCCTTTGCAAAGAGCTAATTGTTCATCATGAAGCTTAATTATAAATGTTGTGGTTAAAATTATACAATAACATGATCTTTTCAATTCAGTTAATTTTTTTAAACATTTCGTAATATTCATTAGCACAGGTTGTTTTCTGTATTTTCATTTCAGATTCAGAATTCCAAATCGTTTAAAGGTTTTGTTCATTAATTAACTCAAATAGAAATATTTTCATTGTACAAATTAAGTGGTCTGGCTTCTTTTGCCATTTTTGTTGAGAGATATTGGGCAGAATCTTCCCAATCCTTGGAGACAGGCTTCGAGGTGTGGCCAGGAAGAGTTTCTGAGAAGCAGTGGCCCGTCACCTGCAGAGTCACGTCAGAGTCTGCATAAGATACCCACCGCACTGATGTGGGCAGCCAACCTGTACAGTTAACTGTCCGTATGTGGGCTGACTGGGGCTATCGCTGGGATCTTCCCTTCCTGGTTCCAATACTCGTCAATTTTGTTAATGGTTCTCTCTCTTCAGGTGTTGTCCCTCTCTCCTAATCAACCTATGTCACCTTTCTCCTCAAAACAACAACCCTTGAACCCACCATCCTTGCAAACTATGATGCCATCTCAACTCATTGAAACCTCCAAAGTCCTTGAACATGTTGTTCCCTCTCATATCTGTGTATATCTTTCCTGAAAGTCTGTATGTGAATCGCTCTAATCAGGTTTCTGCTCCTAAAAAGCGCTTATCAAAGTCCCAAATGACACCCTATGTGATTGTGATAAGGTAAACTTTCCCTCCTCATCCTTCTAGACCTGTCTGCAACTTTTGACATGGTTGACCACATCATCCTCCTCCAAAGCCTTTCCAACATTGCCAGCTCTCACTTGGTTCCATTCTTAGCGAATCATAGCCTGAGTATCATCTGCAACAGTTTGTTCTGCTCCCACATCATTACCTCTGGTGTCTCCCAAGGATCTATCCTTGGCACCCTTCTAGTTCTCATCTATATACTGCCCCTCAGCAGCATCATCTGAAAGTACAGCATTAGTTTTCACATGTGCACAATCTGTTCACACAGGCTCAGAACCTGCTTTCGGCTCCGGCAGCTGTACCTCCTTGATTCGTGTAAAAATTCAGCCCATTGGCTTCCGTCCCCACTACAAACTCCCTTAACCAGCCATCAACTCCGTCTCTCTCCCCAGCATCTGTCTGAAGTTGAACCAGAGTTGTTCATGGAATGATACCTTGCTGACATATTTAGCCCTGATATGAGCTTCCTGACACATATCTGCACCATCACTAAGACAGCCTATTTTCATGGTCACCTCGCCCCACTCCTGCCTCAGCTCATCTGTTGCTGAAACTCTTACCTATGTTTTTGTTTCTCTTGTGTTGACTATATCAACACACTCCTGGCTACACCCCAGCAACATTCTACACTCTGTAAACATAAGTTCGTCTAAAATTCTGCTGACCTGTACTGTGTCCTGGTTAAGCAATGCTTAGATTTTAAAATTCTCATAGTTGTTTTCAAACCTCTCCATGGCCCCGCCCCTTCCCTACTCTGTAATCATTTGAGCACACTTACAACTCTCTGAGATATCTACTCTCATCTAATTGTGGCCTCTTGAGCATTCCCAATTTTAATTACTCCACCATTGGTGGCCTCACCTCCAGGTGCCTAGGTTCTAAGCTCTGGAATTCCCTCCCTATGCCTCTCCGCTTGTCTTCTCTCCTTTAAGACACTCCTTAAGACCTTCCTCATTGACCAAACTTTTGGTCATCTGACCTACAATTGCTTTGAGACACTTTGTGTAAAATTTTGCTTTATGACACAAAGGTGGAGTGTCTTATTGGGGCATTTTATTATGTTAAAGGTGATATATAAATGCAAGTTGTTGTTGAATATTTAGAAGTCAGTAAAAGAAATGAAATTCAGTACTGCGTAAACATATGAGGGAATGTTTGAAATATCACTCTCCCAAATCAACTTTTCTTTTTCAAGCAGAGGTGTCATGGATTGCTAATATTCCACTGTCAATATGTTTCCGTACAATAGGAAAAGAGAAAAAAATTGTATACCATTTTCATGACCTTGTGATGTCCTGAATTAGTTCACACCCATCAAATTCCTTTTAAGGTGGGGAAACATGGTAGTCAAATTGGAAAGCAAGTCGCACAAGTATCATGAGTTAAGCAACCAGATATGTTTTAGTGAGATCAATGCAATGATAACTGTTAGTTAGGATATCAGGTGATCTTCCCTACTCTTCAATTATTCCAGAGATCTTTTGCGGCTACCAAGATGGCAGATGGGGCCATGATTTAATGTCTCACCTAGAACACAGCATGTCCAACAGTTGAAAACTCGCTTCAAGCTGCATTGGTGTGCCAGACTGGATTGTGTGCTCAGGTCTCCAGAGTGGATCAGAAGCAAGAGTGCTACCACTGAGCCAAGGCATTATTCATAATATACTTGGGCGCATTTCATTCTGGTTGATGCTGTAACTGTAATATCAGCAGAAATTAGAATAAAGAACCAATCAGAAGCAAAATTCATATATATGTTAGACAGATATAATTTTTTACATTTGGGATTTTAAACTTCAAAAAAGATTGTTGTCTGCATGCAGGTCTTTAGTGAATAGCATTCTGTGTTACTGGTTTGGGTGGAACATGTAGAAACCTTATGGTTGCTATCCCTCAAAAGCTATTTTTACCAAAAAAAAAAGGCTGTTGTGGACAGCATGATCAATGGGAACCCCTCATGGGGAAATCTAGTACTAGAGGCACAATTTCAAAGGGAGGGGTCTCCCATTTAAGATGGAGATGAGGAGGGATTTCTTCTTTCAGAGGGTCATGAGTCTTGGGAATTCCCCTTCCCAGAGTGCATTAGTTGTTGAACATATTCAAGTCTAAGTTAGGCAAATCTTTGATCTGCAACAGAGTCAAGGGTTATGGAGGCAGGCATAGGATTAAGACCACAATCATGATCTTATTGAATGATGGAGGAGGCCCAATGGGCTGAGTGGTCTACTTCTGCCCCTATTTCTTATGATCTTATGATTTTAACACCCTGTAAGCAATGCCTTAGGAAAGGCAATGATTAGGACAAATCAGATGAAGAGGAGAACATACAAGGGATTTCAAAGAGGTGACTGATGATTAATTCTTTACACAGGAGCACAATCTGAAAAGACAGCCCCGGTATGTAAAACGGAGTACGAGGACAAATGTTTTACGAGACTCCACCTTGTACAGGTTAGGGGAACTGATTAATCATCTGAAAATGGTTAGGACACTTGGTTTCTGGGATTCATTGTGAGATTGGATTTGATATCATATTAAAGCATGGAGACGACGAGGTCTGAGTACGATGAGAAACGAGTGCTAACTTGGGAATTTGGTGCAGAGGGGGAAAGGACGTTCTGTTTTTAATATCTTTTTTCAGCCTCCAGTACCTGGAGTGTTCAAAGGCATTAATTGGATGAGAAGATAGGTGAGTGATTGGTGAGTTTTAAGGTTTCATCCCTCTAAACAGGGGCAGTAGTACAAACAGGTACTGGGGAGATATGAGTATTGCATTAAATTTATCAATTAATTAGTTAACTGCAGATAATAATTGAGTGAACCAAATTTGAAACCTAATTAGTTAAATAAAACACAATAAAGATGGTAAAGCAGGTGACATGTTGTAGGTACAAAAACAGAACATGCTGGTAAAGCTCAGTAGGTATCACAGCATCTGTGGAGAGAAAAACAGGTTAATGTTTCGACTCAGTATGACTGTTCTTCAGAGCTAAAGAGAAGTAAAAAAGTGATGAAATTTATACTGTTTAAGGAGAATGGAGCAAATGAAGCTGGATAGAAAGCTAACAATAGGTGGAGGCAAAGGAGAGGTTGACAAAGATGTCATGAACAAAAGGACAAAGGGTATTAATGGTAGCGGTATTGGCTAAAAGAGGTGCTGATAGTAGCATTAAGGTCAGAAAGCAGAATGTGATAATACCAGGCCAAGGATAAGCATTCTGGAAAGAACAACATGAACAAGTGACAGATGGCACTTGTGGGGGTGGGGTGCGGGGAGGGGATGGTGGTAGGAAAAATGATTGAAAATAGGATAAAAGGTGGGAATAAAACAATTATTAAAAATGAAAATAAATAAAAATAAGTGGGCAAAAAATAAAAATTAAAACATGAAAATGAATATTGAAAAAAGGGAATTAAAAAAAGGGGTGAGGATAGAGACATAGAAACATAGAAACTAGGAGCAGGATTAGGCCATTCAGCCCTCGAACATGCTCTGCCATTCATTATGATCATGGCTGATCATCAAACTCAATAGCCTGCTCCCGCTTTCTCCCCATACCCTTTGATCCCTTTCACCTCAAGAGTTATATCTAACTCCTTCTTGAAAGCATGTTTCCTGTCTGCCAACTAGTTTTCTATACATTTCAATACACTACCCCCAATCCCTTGCACTTTAATTTTACATGCCAATCTCTTATGTGGGACTTTGTCGAAAGCCTTCTGAAAGTCCAAATACACCATGTCCACTGGCTCCCCCTCATCAATTCTACTAGTTACATCCTCGAAAAATTCCAGTAGATTTGTCAAGCATGATTTCTGTTTCTGATTCTGTCCAATTGTGCCACTGTTTTCCACGTGCTCAGCTATTAAATCTTTTATAATGGGCTCTAGAATTTTCCCCACTACCGACGTCAGGCTGACTGGTTTATAAGTCCCTGTTTTCTCTCTGCCTCCCTCTTTAAATAGTGGGGTTACATTAGCTACCCTCCAATCTGCAGGAACTGTTCCAGAATCTATAGAATCTCGGAAGATGACCACCAATGCATCCACTATTTCTAGGGCCACTTCCTTAAGTACTCTGGGATGTAGAATATCAGGCCCTGGGAATTTGTTGGCCTTCAATCCCATCAATTTTTCCAACACCATTTCTCTACTAATACCGATTTCTTTCAGTTCCTCCCTCTCACTAAACCCTCTGTTCCCCAGCATTTCTGGTAGTTATTAGTATCCTCCTTTGTGAAGACAGAACCAAAGTATGTATTTAGTTGGTCAGCCATTTCTTTGTTCCCCATTATAAATTCCCCTGTTTCTGACTGTAAGGGACCTACATTTGTCTTCACCAATCTTTTTCTCTTCACATACTTATAGAAACTTTTACAGTCAGTTTTTATGTTCCCTGCAAACTTACTTTTGTACCCTATTTTCCCCTTCTTAATCAATCCCTTGCCCCTCCTTTGCTGAATTTTAAACTGCTCCCAATCTTCAGGTCTGTTGCTTTTTCTGGCCAATTTGTATGCCTCTTCCTTGCATCTAATACTGTCTCAAATTTCTCTCATAAGCCATGGTTTGGCCACCTTTGCTGTTTTACTTTTGCGCCAGACAGGAATAAACAATTGTTGCTATTCACCCATGCGCTCTTTGAATGTTTGCCATTGCCTATCCACCGTCATCCCTTTAAGTAATGTTTCCCAATCCATCATAGCCAAGTTGCACCTCATACTATCGTAGTTTCCTTTATTAAGATTCAGGACCCAAGTCTCAGAATCAACTACCTCACTCTCCATCTTGATGAAGAATTCTATCATATTATGGTCGCTCATCCCCAAGGGGCCTCATACAACTAGATTACCAATTATTCCTCTCTCATTACACAATACCCAGTCAAGGATGGCCTGTTCTCTTTTTGGTTCCTCAACGTATTAGTCCAGACAAACATTCCGTACCCACTCCAGGAATTCCTCCTCTACAGTATTGTTATGAACTTGATTTGCCCAATCTCTGTGCATATTAAAGTCACCCATAATTACAGATGTTCCTTTATTACATGTGTCTCTAATTTCCTGTTTAATGCCATTTCCAACATCACCACTTCAGCTTGGGGATCTACATACAACCCCCACTAATGTTTTTTGCCCCTTAGTGTTCTCAGCTCTACCCATACAGATTCCACATCGTCAGAGCTAACATATTTCCTCACTATTGCATTAATTTCCTCTTTAACCAGCAATGCACCACTTTTCCTTTTTGTCTGTCCTTCCTAAATACTGAATACCCTTGGATGTTCAGTTCCCATCCCTCGTCCCCTGCAGCCATGTCTCCGTAATCCCGACTATAGCAAACCTGTTTACATCTATTTGTGCAGTTAATTCATCCACTTTATTGTGAATGTCACAAAGCCTTAAGGCTTGTCTTTTTAACATTAATTGTCCCATTCCCACTATTTTTCACTGAGGCCCTGTTTGATTCTTGCCCTTGATTTCTCTATCACTTTCCTTATTCCGCTTTCTGTCTTTTGTTCTTGTCTTTGATTCCCCTTCCTTTGACTCCTTGCATAGTTTCCCATTCCCCTGCCATTTTAGTTTAAACCCTCCCCAAACACTCTTGCAAATGTTCCCCTTAGGACATCAGTCCCGGTCCTGCCCAGATGTAACCCATCCAGTTTGTACCGGTCCCACCTCCCCCAGAACCAGTCCCAATGTCCCAGGAATCTGAAACCCTCCCCCTCACACCATCTCTTCAGCCATGTATTCATCCGAGATATCCTGCTATTTCTACTCTGACTGGCACGTGGCACTGGTAGTAATCCTGAGATCGCTACCTTTGAGGTCCTACTTTTCAACTTACGTCCTAACTCCCAATATTCTACTTTTAGGACCTCATCCCTTTTTTCACCTATGTCATTTGTACCAATGTATACTACGACCACTGGCTGTTCACCCTCCCCTTTCAGAATGTCCTCTAGCCGCTCTGAGACATCCTTGACCCTAGCACCAGGGAGGCAACATACCATCCTGGAGTCTCGTTTGCGGCCACAGAAATGCCTATCTATTCCCCTTACAATTGAATCCCCTATAACTATTGCATTCCCACACTTTTTACTCCTCCCCTGTGCAGCAGAGCCAACCATGGTGCAACAAATTTGGCTGTTGCTGCTTTCTCCTGAGAGGCCATCCCCCCCAACAGTATCCAAAGCAGAATATCTGTTTTGCAGGAGAATAGCCACAGGAGATTCATGCACTGCCTGCTTAGTCCTCTTGCTTTGCCTGGTGGTCACCCATTCCCTTCCTACCTGTGGACTCTTAGCCTGCGATGTGACCACCTCTCTATACGTGCTATCCATGACACTCCGCCTCATGGATGGTCCACAGTCTCCCCAGCCGCTGCTCCAGCTCCAAAACCCGGGTTTCCAGGAGCTGCAGCTGGAGGCACTTCCCACACACATGCTGGCCCCGGGCACCGGAAATGTGCCTGGCTTCCCACATAGAGCAGGAGGAGCACACCACGGCTTTGACTCCTGCCATGACTTACCCCTTTAAATTAAATTAAACCTGTTGGAAGATATTTAATATCAATTACTCTCAGGCCCTTCTTCCCTGCTCCTCATTGTTACAGAATATAGCCTCTACAAATGATGAACCACGAACTAAGACCTTAAAAACTATAAGCAATAAAAATAGTAAATGCTTACCCGGCCGCATTCACGGTACTCAAAGGATCACCTTGTTCCCAACTCACCGAACTCCCTCAGTGACCCCTGCTCTCCCAGCTTCTCTTCAACTCCTGGCTCCTCTCACACTCCTCTTCAACCCCTGACTCCTTTCGTGTTCCTCTTGAACTCTCGACTCCTCTCGCACTCCTCTTCAACTTCAGACTCCTCTTGCACTCCTCTTCAACTCCCGACTCCTCCTACACTCTTCTTCAACTCCCGACTCCTCTTCAACTCCTGACTCCTCTCGCGCTTCTCTTCAACTCTTGATTCCTCTCATACTCCTTTTCAACTCCCGGCTCCTCTCGCACTCCTTTTCAACTCCCGACTCCTCTAGGTGCTGCTGACTGCCTGTCCCAGAGTCCTCCTATGGATGAGGAGAGAGGATGTAGGAGAGAGTTCATGGTCTGAAGTTTTTGAACTCAATGTTAAGTCCGGAAGGCTGTAAAGTGCCTAATCGAAAGATGAGGTGCTATTCCTCCAGTTTGCATTGGGCTTCACTGGAACATTGCAGCAGGCCAAGGACGGACATGTGGGCATGAGAGCAGGGTGGTGTGTTGAAATGGAAAGCGACAAGAAGGTCTGGGTCATGCTTGCGGACAAACTGAAGGTGTTCCACAAAGTATTACCCAGTCTGTGTTTGGTGTCTCCAATGTAGAGGAGACTGTGTTGAGAGAAGCAAATGCAGTGGGCTTTTTTATTTTTATTTTTATTTATTTTCACTTTTATACATTGTTTTTATCCCCACCTTTTGCCCTATTTTAAATTTTTTCCCCACCACCATCCCCTCCCCCCACCCCACCCCACAAGGGCCATCTGTCACTTGTTCATGTTGTTCTTTCCAGAGTGCTTACCCTTGTCCTGCTATTATCACACTCTGCTTTCTGAACTAAATGCCAGCATCAGCACCTCTTTTAGGCAGTACCACTAACATTAACACCCCTTTGTCCTTATGTTCATGACATTTTTGGTAATATTTCCTTTGCCACCACCTATCACTGGCCTTCTATCCAGCTTCATCTGCTCCACTCCCCTTAAACAGTATAAATTTCATCACATTTTTACTTCCCTTTAGCTCTGAAGAAGAGTTGTATGCATTTGAAACATTGGTTCTGTTTTTCTCTCCACAGATGCTGTTAGACCTGCTGAGTTTTTCCAGCATTTTCTGTTTTTGTTTCAGAGTTCCATCATCTGCAGTATTTTGCTTTTATCAATGTGTTGCAGATGCTGCATGCGGGAGCTGGTGGACATCAATGTGATCCTGGCTGCCACATCTGCTGTAAATACCTGCAGCTCAAGGAACTTCAGCTCTGAGTTGATGAGCTGCAGTCCATGCTTTGGGCACCGTGATGCATCAAGGAGGGGGAAAGTTACCCGGGCACTTTGCAGGAGGAAGTCGCACGCCTTAGGCAAGGTACTCCTCAATTTTTCTTATGGCCAGGGGCAGGAGGGTGTGACTACAAGTGAGGCAAATATGGGCCCTATGAAGGTAACAATGAAGGGTCCTCAGAAACTGCAATTTTACAACAGGGTTTGAGGTTCTTGCAGCTTGTGTGGATGAAAGCAAGGACTGCAGGGAGGGTGAGCAAACTGACCACGTCACCGTGGTGCACGGAGCCATTCAAGTGGGAGGAGTAGAAAGAAAAGTAGTTGTAGTAGAAGACCGCAGGGAATACATCATTTCCTCCGCAGGCGACACTGTGGCTAGAATTTTCCTGTTGGTGTGCATGGGGTGGGCCCCGCACGCCGATGCATAAAATGACGCGTGGTGACGCTGGGCGAGCATCCCGACGTCACCGCGCGCCCTGGCGGTATTTTGGTGGGCAGGCGCGCGATGCTCTCGGATGTGCGTCCACCTTTAATTAATCATGTAGCTAAGGCCCTTGAGGCAGCAACTGACTGCAATTTTTCAGGGCCCATGTGATCTTCAGGATCTTCACGAGCAGGCGGGTAGGAGACATTTGTATAAACCTCATCCACGGGCGGGATAAGAGGGGTGAGTGGGGTCACGAGTGGTATCTGTCAGGTATTTAATTGTGAATGTTACTGACACTTGCCTGTGTGAGCAGGAATACTTCAAAACTCATATCAGCTGCTTGGACAGGAGTAACAGCCTTCAGGTCAGGACTCTACAGTAAAGATCATTTTTGGTGCCTGCAGCTTTCAAGAAGCCTTCCATTGGCCTAGGAATGGGAGTTGTGCTCTCAACTGGAGGTATCTCCTCTGAGGAGTAAGGGAGGCTAGAAGGGGGAGGAGTCAAGGAGTCAACATTCAGCCTCCAGGGAGCCATCTTTGGGAGGAGAAGCGCAGGCACAAGGGGCACAGGGCCAACAGGAAGCCCAAGGCAGAAGGGACTACAGAAGATGCAACTATCCTGCTGCCAGGGTTTACAGATGGCGAAGCAGCTACCTCAATATGCCTGAGGTCCAGGGCCGAAGGAGGCTCCGTCTCTCAAGTGAGACAGTCACCTCCACCTGTCCGATGATAGGCC
Organism: Carcharodon carcharias; assembly: GCF_017639515.1. Lineage (NCBI taxonomy): Eukaryota > Metazoa > Chordata > Chondrichthyes > Lamniformes > Lamnidae > Carcharodon > Carcharodon carcharias. The sequence goes on from NC_054486.1 coordinate 52,333,797, forward strand.
CTGAGATCTGCTCAAACTGTGTAGGTGGGCACCCCATGCCAGTAGTGTTGAATGTCACAGCTGCCCTCAACTACTATGCCTCCGGCTCATTCCAGGGGTCAATGGGTGATCATTGCGTTGCCTCCCAATCAGCTGTCCACACTTGTGTCAAGCAGGTTACAGACCCTCTGTTCAGGCGTGCACTGACTTTCATCCACTACCACTGGGACGAGGCCAGCCAGACAGAGCGAGCCAAAGGCTTTGCAGCCATTGCTGGCTTCCCCCGCATCCAGGATGCAATAGACTGTACACATGTGTCCACCAAGGCAACAGCAGGTGAGCCCGGTGCCTTCATCAACAGGAAGGGCTTCCACTCCATGAACATGCAGATAGTGTGTGATCACAGGATGCAGATTCTACAAGTCTGTGCAAGGCCCCCAGGCAGCTCCCACGACGCCTACATCCTCAGACACTCCCAGGTGCCGGGGCTCTTCAGTACTCCAGCCCGGCTGGATGGATGGCTGCTGGGTGACAAGGGCTATCCCCTCTGTAGGTGGATCATGATGCCTCTCCGCCATCCAAGAACAGAAGCAGAGCAGTGGTACAATAGGAGTCATGTCTTCACAAAGGCTTTGGTGGAGAAAGCCGTCGGTCTTCTCAAGACGCGCTTCCGATGCCTGGACCGCTCAGGGGGCACACTCCAAAATCCCCAGATCATGCCTCTGTGATAGTGGTTGCATGCTGCGCTCTCCACAATCTGGCGCTGGAAAGGGGGAATGCAGTGAATAAGGAAAACGTGGACGCAGTTGCTCCAGCTGCACACAATGAGTCCAGCAGTGAGTCCGAGGGTGAGCACACGCAGGAGAATGCTGAGAGGGTAGATGCTGACCTGGGCATACCCCAGGGAGGCAGGGACCCCGGAAGGCTTTAATCCAAAGAACCTTTAGCTAGCCCACCACAGATGGACCTTCAACACACGCCAGGGCTGCAGGCTCCATTCTCAATACCTGATTGCTAAATCTGCCTGGATAGGAACATTAACCTTAAGCCCTTGTCAATAAATCTCAATATCAAACAACTCACCCATAACATCATGGGTCCTGCCCACCTGCAGAAGTAAGGAATCACCCTGAGGCATGGCAACATGCCAAAGTTTATTCAGAGAACAAACGTAACTTCATAAACCAAAAAAAAAAAGTTTTGGCACATCACACCAAGTCTTCAATGAACCACGGGCCAACATAAAAGCACCAGTGAGAAATTTGTGGTGTGCCTAAGGTGCCTTAAATTTACGCTACATGTAGGTGCTGTCCTGTCGCTGGCACTGGCATCTGAGACAGCCCATTCACTGTGCTGTTCTGTTGGCCTCAATGACCTTGGTGGCCGTCCTTTGGCCTGTGGATCCTGTGCTGGCCCCGCCTGGGAGGGAGCAGCCAGTTCCACAGCTGGCTTCTCCCCAGTCGCTGCAGACTCAACGGATGACATGATTACTGGCAAAGGGGCAGAGGAGCAGCTGCTCTCATCCAGAGCACCCTGAGAGGAGCCCGCAGAGACAACAGGCACCTGCTGCGCCGATGTGAGTTCGCTTCGGACCTCCTTGCTCACCATAGATGGATAGGCACCGAGCTAGGATACTTGGTGCCCAATCCATCTCACACACTGGCACTGACCAGCTGAGGTCAATGCCGCTGTGAGGGCTTGCAGGTCTGAGCGCAACCCCAGGAGGCGCTGATTGTTTTCCTGGAGAAGCCTCTCCATGAGAGTCGCCACTCTCTCCATGGAGGAAGCATGTGATCGGCTATGAGGCTCAGTGCGTTGGTGATGCTCTGTGTGGACTGCTCCAACACAGGCACCATGCCACGCCTCATGTACTCCACCAGGTCCTCCTGCACACCCTACTGCACTTGCAGCGTTCACTGCCTCATGGATAATTCCAGAGGCACATCACCCGCCACCGGCCAAGCATGTGCCTGGTCCCCAGCAGTCCTCCGACTGCCGGCACCCTGGGCATTCTCTGACTCTGCCTGCACCTCAAGCAAGAGTGAAGTGCCCCGGGACACTAGCCCTAGACCTACTTCCCACTGAGGTGCTAGTATCTGTGCTGGTGCCTGGCTGGCAGAGATGGTGTGATGCTGGTGAGTGGATTTCCTCAGGGTCCTCAGGTGTGAGAGGTGGCCCCTCTGCCTCCTCCTCCTGGCCCTGCTCCAGTGATGCTGAAAGGAAGAACAAGGACATTTAATTAGTTAAAACAGAGACAATGTCAATGTGCATGCAGTCCTCTGGATCATTATGCGCTCATCCTTCCATAATCAATGGTCAACCCATGTTGCAAACTTCAACCACTGAGCATTCAGCAGTGCCATGGCTGCTGGGACACACAAGGTGACCTGAGTGCTCGGCAAACATACCTCCCTGTGGCACCCCAGCCTCACCACCACCGGTGGACCTGGGCACATGGTGCCTCTCCAGATCTATGGCCTGCTGCTCAAAAGGTGCCAGGATCGTCAACTGGGCTTGGCCTCCACCAGTCTGCATCCACTCCGTGGAATCGTGTGCAGTCTTCTCCTGAAAAGGAAAGAAGAGCATTGATTAGTCCAGCCTGTACCTGGATTCCCATCACATCCCTGCCAAACCAACCAGAGTGGGACATTGCAGGACTCCAGTGCTTTGTCACCCCGCAGTTGCCACCCACTCACACTGAGAAGCCAGGGCTGACCCCCCTTTGCCCAAATGCTGCCTCCTTTATGTGTGGCATCACAGGGTCTAACCTTGCAAAGCAAGGAGGCACAGGCACGTGCAATACAAAGACCAGCAGAGGGATTGATGCCCCACCATCTGGAAGCTCCCCTCCCAGCATGTCAGCACCCTGACTTTGACATGCTTCCCAGTTCCAGCACTGCACCAAGGTGAGTTTGAGTTTCACCCCCATTCAATACTCTGTGTGTCAGTGTCACACATGCTGCGGGTGCAGAACCCATCCTAGCTCAATCCTCTCAGGGTGAACTAGGCATGGGAAATATCTGCTGGCCCACCCGGTGAGGTATACATACCATGAAAGATTCAATGCCGTTACTGTACTCAGAGTTGTGGGTGGTTGGGGGGAAAGGCTGACGGCTGTATTAAGTGACCTCAGCCAACATGCTACTCACCCTTCCCGAGTGCAGGAGGTCGTTGAATCTTTTACGGCACTGGACCCATGTGCGCCGCACCACATCATGGGAGCTGACATGCTCGGCCACCTCCTCCCACACATGTTTGGTCAGGTGGGGAGGCCTTAGCCTCCCGTCCTTTGGAATCAGGGCCTCCTGCCATGCTGCCACCTCCTCCAGGTGGGCAGTGAGGCACTCACCTGAGTAACAAGGGGCACAGTGCCCTGCTGCCCTACCCTCCAGCCTAGCCTGCCCCACTGGCCTATCCTCCGGCCTGGCCTGCCCCGCTGGCCTACCCTCCGGCCTGGCCTGCCCCAGTGGCCTACCCTCCAGCCTGGCCTGCCCCGCTGCCCTACCCTCCAGCCTAGCCTGCCCCACTGGCCTACCCACCGGCCTGGCCTGCCCCAGTGGCCTACCCTCCGGCCTGGCCTGCCCCACTGGCCTACCCACCGGCCTTGCATGCCCCGCTGCCCTACCCACCCGCCTGGCCTGCCCCGCGGCCCTACCCTCCAGCCTAGCCTGCCCCACTGACCTACCCACCGGCCTGGCCTGTCCCACTGACCTACCCACCGGCCTGGCCTGCCCCGCTGCCCTACCCACCGGCCTGGCCTGCCCCGCTGCCCTACCCTCCAGCCTAGCCTGCCCCACTGGCCTACCCTCCGGCCTGGCCTGCCCCGCTACCCTACCCTCCGGCCTGGCCTGCCCCGCTGCTCTACCCACCGGCCTGGCCTGCCCCACTGACCTACCCACCGGCCTGGCCTGCCCCACTGACCTACCCACCGGCCTGGCCTGCCCCGCTGCCCTACCCACCGGCCTGGCCTGCCCCGCTGCCCTACCCTCCAGCCTAGCCTGCCCCACTGGCCTACCCTCCGGCCTGGCCTGCCCCGCTACCCTACCCTCCGGCCTGGCCTGCCCCGCTGCTCTACCCACCGGCCTGGCCTGCCCCAGTGGCCTACCCTCCGGCCTGGCCTGCCCCGCTGCCCTACCCTCCAGCCTGGCCTGCCCTGCTGCCCTACCCTCCGGCCTGGCCTGCCCCGCTGCCCTACCCTCTAGCCTGGCCTGCCCCACTGGCCTACCCTCCGGCCTGGCCTGCCCCGCAGCCCTACCCTCCAGCCTGGCCTGTCCCGCTGCCCTACCTTCCGGCCTGGCCTGCCCTGCTGACCTACCCTCCGGCCTGGCCTGCCCCACTGACCTACCCTCCAGACTTGCATGCTGTGCTCTTTCGACGGCCATTGTGAGCAGCCTTGCAAAGGCTACCAAGCCATTGGGCCCAGCAGTCTGTTCACACCTACTGCCGCCTGGCCACTCCCACTACCCTCAGGAGTTGAGAAATATGCTGGGTGGACCATAATTGGCCGCCCGGGTAAAATGGCGGCACAGACCCGATCATGGGCAGCAGTCGGGTCTGCGCCCACATGCGCCCACTCCTGGTCGGCCCGTCTGACATGTAGAGAATTCTCCCCTGTTAATCCCAAAGGTCATGTTCCCTGCCATTACCAGAGTTAGGGACATTTCCTCAGGGGCTAGAGAGGAACTTGGAGTGGGAGGGGAAGAATGCAGTTGTAATGGTCCACATCGATGCCAACAACATAGGTAGGGCTAAGAATGAGGTTCTGTTGAGGAAGTGTGAGCAGTTAGGGGTTAAATTAAAAAAACAGAGCCACCAACATAATAATCTCTGGATTGCTATCTGTGTCACGAGTAAATTGGCATGGGATAACTAAGATCAGTGAGTTGAACACTTGGCTCAGAGACTGGTAGAAACGGGTTTTGATTCATGGAGCAGTGGTACCAGCATTGGGGAAAGAAGAAGCTCAACAACTGAACTGTGCTGGGGCCAGTCTCCTGGTAGATTGTATAACTAGTGCTGCAGACAGGGCTTTAGATTAGATAGTGGGGAGGTGGCGGGGGTTGGAGGGAGGTGTGCAGGAAGGTTTATGTGCTTGACCCACTTTCTCAAAGTAATCTTCCAACCGTGGTATGGAATATGAATCCACTTCTTTCATCACATTCACCTTTGATAATCCACACACAGGTCAGAATTTTCTGGCTGATGTGTGGATGGCGTAGCCCACACCTCAGCGCGTAAAATGACGCGTGCCGACTTCAGCGCGCGCCATCGTGATAATTCGGTGGGCGGCCGTGCTCAGTTCACCTGCCATTAATTGAAGGGCTTGTTATGCCCCTTAACTTGCCAATTGTGTACAATTTTGAGGGGCCCGTGCGAAATTCAGGTCGGCGCACGGGCCCAACAAGAAGGCGAGTAGGAGATTATTTAAGAAAACTTTTGCAATGCTGGGATATGTGGACTCTGAGGGGTTGCTCATGTTTTACATGAAGTTATAATTGATGAAAGTGTTTAAAACATACCTGTGTGATTGTTAGTAGTTCTCATCAATGTCCATGAGGTTTTTGTGTAAAGTGAAAGCATTCAGCAGACAGCATTCTTTTTCGGCCTTGCAGCTTTCCGGAGGCATCCATTTAGCCTGGAGCTATGGGTTCTGTCCTCTCCAATGGAGGCAACACCCCTGAGGAGGAAGGGAGGGATAGAATAAGGAGGAGGCCAGGACTGGACAATCAGCCTCCAAGGGAGGCACCTTTGTGCAGGCACAAGGGGCAAAGGGCCAAGAGTTAGTCCAAAGTGCAAGGGGCCACAGACAATGCCACTATCCTGCTGCCAGGGTATACAGGCGGCAAAGCAGCTACCTCAATATGACTGAGGTGCAGTGCCGAAGGAGGCTCCGACTGTTAAGGGAGACAGTCAACTATATCTGTCAGATGATTGGCCCCGAGATCTCCCCTAACTGTGTGGGTGGACACCCCATGCCAGTGGCTCTGAAGGTCACTGTTGCCCTCCACTTCTAAGCCTCTGGCTTCTTCCAGGGCTCGGTGGGTGATCTTTGCAGTGTCTCCCAATCAGCTGTCCACACTTGTGTCAAGCAGGTTACAGACGCTCTGTTCAGACGGGTATTGACCTTTATCCACTTCCGCTGGGACCAGGAAAGTCAGACACAGCGAACCAGAGGCTTCACAGCCATTGCTGGCTTGCCCTGTGTCCAGGGTGCAATAGACTGTACACATGTGGCCATCAAGGCACCAGCAGGTGAGCCCGGTGCCTTCGTCACCAGGAAGGGCTTCCACTCCATGAACGTGCAGATAGTGTGTGATCACAGGATGCAGATTCTACAAGCCTGTGCAAGGTACCCAGGCAGCTCCCAAGACACCTACATCCTCAGACACTCCCAGGTGATGGGGCTCTTCAGTGCTCCGGCTCGGCTGGACGGATGGCTGCTGGGTGACAAGGGCTATCCCCTGCGAAGATGGCTCATGATGCCACTACACCGTCCAAGAACAGAAGCTGAGCATTAGTATAATAGGAGCCAGGGCACCACAAGGGCTGTGGTGCAGAGAGTCATTGGTCTTTTTAAAATGCACTTCCGTTGCCTGGACCACTCAGGGGACGCACTCCAGTACCCCCCAGATTGCGTCTCTCTGATAGTGGTAGCATGCCGCGCTCTGCACATTCTTGCACTGGAAAGGGGGGATGCAATTGACGATGAAGACCTTGATGCCCTGGATGACGCTGCACATGATGAATCCAACAGTGGCTCAGAGGATGAAGAAGCACAGGGCGATGATGAGGGCCATAATGACCACCCGCTACTACACCAAGGAGACAGGGACACTCGGGACAATTTAATCCAGCGAACCTTCAGCTAACTCCACACACATGGATCAGCAGGACCAGCATTGCCTGGAACTTCCACATGTGGCACTTAGGCGCTACATCTTCCACCTGATCAGCTGCAAATAAGGCCTTAGTACAGGAACATCAATGTCCACTCAAACACTCATGATAATTATGTGAAAATGAAAAAAAGCACCACAATAAAAAGACGCTCAGCCATGGTAACAAAGGTGGACTTGATTCCGTCCACAATTAAAACCCACATGATTATTCGACAACGTTACAAAAAGGGGTCCCTATTCTGAGGCCCACACAAAATCACCAATGACACACCTGGAGAGTGCCTAAGGTGCTTTATGTTTTTGCTTCCGGGTGCTACGACTAGGTGCCGCCCCATCGCTTGGAGTGGCTTGTCAGACAGCTGCTGACTCTGCTGTCCTATTGGCCTAGATGACCTCGGCAGGCGTCTTCTGGCCCGTGGAGCCTGTGATGGCCCCACCTGGGAGGGAGTGGCCAGTTCCTGAGCTGGCACCTCCCCAGTTATTGCAGCCTCAACGGAAGCAACGTTGACTGGCAGAGGGGCGGAGGAGCTGCTGCCCTCATCCAGAGCACCCTGAGAGGAGCTCGCAGCGATGACAGGCAGCTGCTGCACTGACATGAGGTCACATTGGACCTCCCTGCTCATCGCAGATGCATGGGTACTGAGTGCCGGTGATTGGTGTCCACAACATCTCCCACAATGGAAAACACCACCTGTGGCCAGAACCGCTGTGAGGGCTTGCAGGTCAGACCGTATCCCAATCATATTTTGATCCATTTAGATAAAGCCCCTCTCTATGAGGGTCGCCAATCTCTCATTGAAGGAAGCCTGAAGCTCTGCCCTGAGGGCAGAATCTTCATGCACACTCTGCCTAGACTCCTCCAACGCAGAGACCAACTGAACCACTCCCTCATGCAACCCTGCCAGATGCAAACGCACTTCCAGCCGACTGTCCTGCAGCTGCTGCAATGGGGACAACTCCAGAGGCACGTCATCAGTGCTGGAATCAGCATGTGCCTTGTCCCCTGCAGCCCTCTGGCTGCTGGAGCCATCAGCACTCTCTGCCCCTACCATCTCTTCCAGCGATCGTAATGTGCCCTCTCCACGGTGACCCGGGACATTAGCCGACGGTAAATTCCCCACCGAGGTGTGTGTGTCTGTGCTGGTGCCTGGCTGGCTGAAATGATGTGCCGCAAGTTGCACATATTGTCCCTCAGGTGCGGAGGGCGGTGCTGTGGTGCTGACGTGTCGGTCGCTCTGGTGGTGATGCTGAAATTAACAACAAGGATAGTGCATCAGTTAGCGTTCCTTCACTTCAACCTTTCATCCCTCCCCCCCCCGCCCCCACCGCCCTCCCCCCCCAGCCTCATAAGTAGCTCACCCTTAAAGACCCTTAAAAGAAGAACATTGGTGAGGTCCAAATGAGTCAAGACAGGCCCCAAGCATTAAACGCACATGCAGACAGGCTGGTCAGATGGCCTCATGATTGGCACATGACTTGTAAAGAACCAGAGGAGAGGGGAGAGTGCAGGGGTACCTGATGTGGATGCATTGTTGCCTGGATAGTTGCGCGGCTGAGGAAACATCTCAAACAGTTGTGTCAGTTTCTGCCGATCTCAGGAGATTGAGAGGTCATATTATTGCCCTTCATTCTGCAAGGAGGGGCATAGACTGAGTGGCCAGAAGGCAACATTTCCCCTTGGTGCAGAGATGAATATCGTGGTGGCATTCATCTAAGTTGAGTGCCATGAGTTTCACAGCTGAGGTGCTGAGTAATGTGGGGCACACTGGCTGAAAGGGCACAGGAGGTCCCAAACCCCCGAAAATGGAATAAGTCTTTGGGTGTGCAGCGGCAATCCAATGGCATGTGTGAGACCATGGTGATAGTGGTCACAAATGGAATAAGGTGACTTTGGAAGATAGTGGAGAGGCTATTCCTCAATGGGACGAGGGTCCCTCCTGTATGACCCAGATGTCAGAGTGTCTCAGTCAGTGAATGAGCATTGTTGCAGCATTAACAATTGCAGCAACCATCAGTGGTTTAGATGGTGGGCATACAGAATGGATGGGACTTTGGACCTCAAATACCTGCCCATTAGACTCCAGCCTCACCCACCCCAGTCGCCTTGTCTTCCTGCCCTGCTCCATGGCCTGCTCCTCGAATGGGATGTGGCGCTGGAGGAGGATGTGCCCACCACCAGTCCTCAGGCACTCCCAGTCATTGTGGTTACTTTTTGCCTGCAAAACACATAAGAGGATTTATTGGGACAGTTTGCTCATGTACTCTGCACGCACATGCCGCTCTCCAACCACAGTGGGCCATCTGAGGCCTCCAGCAACTCCTGCCCACACTACTAGTGATAGTGATACCAGAAGATAGTACGGCTGGTCCCAAACCCCTCACCCAACCATGCCCTTGGATACATTTGGCGTCCATCACTTTGAATAGCACATGGGTCCTAGCGCATATGGAAAGGAGGATCAAATAGGTGCGGCGCCGATGCCAGCAGATGGGACTTGCCCAAAATACCATGAGGCACCCCTTGGACCATGTCATTACCATCAATGTGACATGTGTTGGAGTTCTGAATATGTGTTTGCCGGCCTCCCTTGCAGCTTGCCTCCAAACTATTCAAATTCCACAGAAACCATCATATGCTGCGCAGAAAGCCCTTCTTCTCCTCAACTGCTGAGACTGATGTAAGCATGATCAGCACCCATTTGCCCACCCAGCATGTGAAAGATACCCAATGCAGTAATGGCAGCCATACATGGTGGTGGTAGCGGGGGGGTGGGGGGGATGGGGGTCAAAGGCTAAGGCTGCCTTCTGCCTCAAATAGCCCAGACAGACATGGTACTCAGCCATCCGGAGCGCAGCAAATCATTGAAGCGTTTTTGGCCATGTGTGCCAGTGCGCCTGACATCATCATGGGCGCTTACAGACTCGCCCACTAATTCCTCCCATCCTCAGGATACAGAATTTGACGCCAGTTTCCCACCTCTTCCAGGAGGGCAGCAGGCATGCGTCCGAGAATCTGCATTCACAGTGGCCCCCCCATTGGCCTCTCCTGCAGCCTGACCCCTCCTCCTCCACCTCCTCCTCCTCTGCCCTCCATGGAGCATTTCCACCTTTCTGAGTGGCCACGGTGCACTGTCTCAAGCAGGCTGCTTGGCCACTCTTTAAACAGGCTGCCGGCTCCCCATTGGAACCAGCAGTCTGAGGCCACCCGTCCCCATGACTATTTTCCCGTTCTCTGCAGGAGTCGCAAAGCCGCCGTGCAGGCCTTAATTGGCCCGTCTGTGGAAAATGGCGGTGCGGCCTGTTTCGCCAGTGGCAATCGGTTGCCCGTCCGCCGCCGAATCAGTCGGGCCTGCCCAACTGACAAACGTAAAATTCTGCCCTATGTTTCTATGCACAGCTGGCTCATGCGCAGATGTGGAACTGTGTCTCACAATGTTTAGAAGCTGGCTCCAGCTATAACATTATAAGTTTTACACAATAAGCACAATAAGGTTTACACCCCTGCTTTTGGAGGCACAAAATTGAGTTCAATTAATTTGAGTTAACTTACTGAGCAGTCACTGGTGGTTGATTATGTTACAGGAGTTATTGATATCATGTCTCTCCTACCAACATTATTCTTGTAGGTAATGAGGTAAGTAATGAGAATCTTAGTTTCCAGGTCATGGTTTTGAGTCCCATGTTAGGTCATAAATTGATTTTTACTGAAAAGCATCCTTAAACTAAATGTTACAGTCAATTCTCCACATCGGACATTGGACAATTTCCTGATTATAGATTTTCATCATTTACAGAGTTGTCATAAACATGTTTGACAGAGGGAACAATTGTCATACAATAGACAGACTAGATAGAAGAACTTGCAATTGGTCAAGGGCTGTACAGAGTTAAAAATGGATAACTTGAACTCTATCATTATTCTGTGTTAAACCAACTTGTTTGTTTTAATGCAGGCAGCTGACACTCTAGCTGGAATCTTTTGCTCTGGAGTCTATGTTTGGTGCCGGGTATGGAAGTGGGAGTGATTCCCACTAGGGGGGGGGCTGATCATGCACAATCTTGCGCTGTTCAGCTCATTACCTATGCGTCCTGTAGCGGGATCATGCAGGAAGTTGGCTGTCCCTGTCATTACATCATGGCTTGAATGTCTGGTACCATACTTAAAGAGCACCCAGACAGCCAGTCCTTTATTGCAGGCCAGAAACTTCAGTCTCACTGATCCTCAAGAGTCTATTAACAAGAATGTCCCAGAGCATACAACATGTGGCCCCACAGTTCAGCGAAGCCTCCCTGGAGATTCTCCTCCAGGCCTTCCAGCAAAGATGGGAGGTACTGTTTCCCATGGATTGCAGCAAGAGGCCCTGTTGCCTGACAATGGCAGCCTAGATGGAGGTCACAGCAGAGGTTAGCACCTTTGGGGCCAAGGAAAGAAATGCCCAGCTTTGCTTGAAGAGGGTGGATGATCTGCTCTGCTTTGCTTTGCCAGAGTAAGTGACATTGTCTACTCACTGAAAACTGACACTCAGAAAGGCATCAGGCTGTGTAAGTGTGTAAATGCACAAGGATGTTAGACAATAGTTTGGGTTGAAGCACTCACCAGCAGATGGGACATGTGCACTAAATGTGTACCAGCCACTTCATGCTCTCAATGTTCTATCAGTTGCAGGACATCCTGTTTGTTAATCACTTACTGGGGAGGGCTCAGCAGCTGCCATGGGCATGCATGCTCCTGAACTGCTTATGCAACCATTGGGATGACAATCAATACTTCTGTCTTTCTGCAGGACAAGAACATCCAAGTAAACGTGTGTGGTCCAAGTCTGGGGTGGCATTCCAGACATTGGAGTCTTCATCCCGTATGAGGAGTGTTGTAATATACATTTAAGGAATAGCAGCATGTTACCACTAGCTGGGAAGTGTGTCATGTAATCCAGTCTCAGTTTCACTTTGGCCTGTGAGCAGAACACAGCACACACAGCTCTACCACTGATGTTTTCAAACTTTCTACCTTAGTATAAATGTTCTCATGTGCTTAGTCTAAATAAATGAACCAACAACATATTTACATAATCCCTTAAGAATGATTGTTGCCTATATCATTATAAAAACACAACATGGTATTTAGTGGTAGTCAAACAGCAAGGCAGCAAGGTTAAGTACAGGTACAACATAGTGAACAGCCTTAGATTGTGCTTCATAGCATGTAATGACCCTAGATATTTTGATCAGACTGCAACGGAGTCACAGCATTAGAGAGTGTCGAAACTGCAGCCTGCTGACTTTGCACAGTAAAGCTTTGAAGACACTGTGCTCAAATAAAGAGCTGGTAAGCAGATGGATCCATTGTGGTGAGATTGCAGTGCATAACCAGTCAGTTCCCTGAGTGGGGACAATGTGTCGAGAGGACCAGCACCAGGTTAGCTCTGTCAGGAAAGGCAAGTGACCAGGGTGTGGGCCAGATCGATAGCGAGTGAGGGAGAGTCAAACAAAAAAAGTCAGACAAATAAAACCGTCATAAAAAGCAGGCCAGAGAAGGTTGCAATTATAACAGGTGGCTTTAGGAGTTGTTGAGCAATAAATTGAATAAAACAAGGAGGAAGGCCAAAGGGATATTGTCAAAATGTCTATAAAGTTCACCAGTTTGAATTGGGGTGCAGTTGACCTACTATCGGAATTCACAATTTTAAAACAGTGTACAGAGCTATGGTTTCTTGAGTCAGGTGCATCGGGACCAGACAAGCAGGCCATAAAAAAATTGCCTAGCAATTAGAATAAAGGTCTACACAAGCTGAAAATGTCAGGATTAACAGGAGAATAGCTAAAAGATCCCAAAAAGATATGGACTACATTGGAAAGCCAGTTCAGAATCAGGTTAAAATTCGGCATTCATCAATTAGAGTGCATGTCATTTGGACAACAGCTTACAGAATCCATAGACCAATCCATTAGCAGATGCAGAGACAGTGATTGCACTGTGATTTTTCAGATGCAGGGCTAGCAGACAAAATTGTTGAGTTGGTGAATGCATCCATTCCCATGGAAATGCTGCAGAAAGATCTGCTAATCAAGCCCAAAACATATAGCATTGAATAACGGCTCAAGGAAGGACATAAGTACAAAGTGATCCTCGCAGGTTGATAAAGCTTACAAGTCCTAAGCATAACCCCACTTGTTGACACACCTTCCAAATGTTTTTCTAAGTTTAGGTGTTCTAGTGAGTGTGTCAACAATTGGGGTTGTGCCCAGGACCCATAAGCTTCATTAACCTGGGCTTTCCAGCAATTCTGCAAGGCATGTAGCAGAAAAGGTCATTGGCAATGATAGTGCACAAGTACAAAGGCTGATGCGCTACAAAGAGCCTGGCACTGATCCAGATAGGCCGTACGCAATGGGTACCTTCAAGCAATAAAAATGACTATCCGATATCTCCTAAGAAATACGTACATGAGGTGATTGACAAACCATAAAATGATGATGACGTGCACAAGGAGACAAAGAGTGGTGAACACAAGTTTCACACTGTCTGTCCCCTAAAAAACATAAATACCACCACACCATCCAAGCTTCGAATTATCTGCCCTAAGAAAGTGGGTAACTACTCATTATTGGCCAAGACTGACACAGGGGCAAGTGCCAACATACTACCTCTGCAAATTTTAAAAGGCATGTATCCACAGACATGGAAGACCATGGTGAAACTTATTACTGCACAACTTTCACTGTACCATGGTTTGCTAATTCCATGTCCTATGACTTAAGTACAATCAATCCACCTCAGTGTCACAGATGTTCTATATTGTGGAGGCTAAAGGCCTGCTGATCGCAAGTCTAATGGCATGTTGTGACCTTACACTAATGACAATCCACAGAATCAGTAAGACCTCATATAGCAGATGAGCCTCAGAAACTACTCCTATCATCTCCATTCACAGTCTAACATCAAAATATCCAGAATATTCCATCAAGTTTGGCATTTTTAAAAGAACTGCAACATTACACTTGCAGGGTAATGCAAGTCTGTTAATTGATCCACCACATAAGAGCAGCTTCCTCTTACAATTTAAATTGAAGGTCAAATTAGTTAAAATGGGGAAAGATGGAATCATTAGAAGTATACAAGAACACATTGATTGGTGCAGCTCAATCATGTGTTATAACGATGGACAAATCATTGAGAATATGCCTTGATCCATGATATTTAAATGCAGCTTTGAAACATTGTTCTTAGAAAATACCTACATTAGAAGAGTTTAAAATCTGAAATTTGCAGATGCAAAGTTTTTCTCGAAGCTTGATGCCAAGCTTAGATACTGGTCCATACATCTTGCAGAGAGGTCCCAGGAGCTTACTACATTTTGTATCCCGTCCAGATGAGACTGTTTTCAATGACTTCCTTTTGGACCATCTCTTAGCCAGTTCAACAGTGTGAAATGTGTTATCAATGTGCAGCATATCAATTCCTTCAGTTCTATTTATTCCAGTACTGGCATCCAAGTAAAATAGAGGCTATTAAAACATGCCAACTTATCAAGATAAGGACAATCTTCAAAGAGGTTTAAGTCTCTTTAACTTCCTATCTCCATACATTCCCAATTTCACAAAAAAATCATCCTCACTGTGGAAGCTGTTAAGAAAGGATGTGCCTTTCCTTTGGCACAAAGAGCTAAAATACTTCTTTGAAGCACTGAGGCAGAAATTATCAGAAGCATCAACATTGCAATTTTACAATCTAATGGAGGTGACTACACAGAAAGGTCTGCAAGCATGTACATTACAAAAAAGCAAACCGATTGCATTTGCTTCAAAATCTCTGTCTATAACACAATCCAACTACTCTGAATAGGAAACGTTAGCTTTAGTGTTTAGAACCATGTGTTTTCATGCCTATTAATTTGGCAAAACATTTGTGGTAGCAACTGACCAGAAGTCACTAGGGATGATTTGGCAAAAGCCATTGACCAGTGCACTGCCAAGTTTTCAACATCTCTTGATAAGAGTCAAGGTTATGACTGTGAGATTAGGTACAAGCCAGGTAACCTGACGATCACATTGGATACATTTAGCAGGTTGCCTCTCAGCATCCGTTCTGTCCAGTCTCATCAGGATCTTTCTGTTTCAATAAGATCACTTCTCATTCTTCTAAGCTCCAATGGATACAGGCCCAACCTTTCCAACTTTTTCGTCATAACATTATCCCCTCCTCCTAGCTATCAGTCGAGTGAGCCTTCTCTGAATTGCTTCTAATGCAATTATGTCATTTCTTAAAGAAGGAGACCAAAATTGTACACAGTACCCTTATATGTGGTTTCATCAACGCCCTGTGGCAAAACATCCCTACTTTTATATTCCATTCCCCTTCCCAACATTCCATTTGCCTTCCTAATCAATTGCTGTACCTGCATATTAAATTTTCCTGATTCATGTACCAGGACAACCAGATCCCTCTTTACCTCAGATTTCTGCAACCTCTCTCTATTTAGATAAAATACTGCTTTTCTATTTTTCTACCAAAGTAGACAAGTTCACATTTTCCCACATTATACTCCATCTGCTAATTTTTTGTCCCTCACTTAACTAACCTATGTCCTTTTGCAGACTCCTCTATTCAAGAAAGGAAGGAGACAGAAAGGAAGAAACAACAGGCCAGTCAGATTAAGATATGTCACAGGGAAAATGTTGCAATGTATTATTAAGCAGGTTATGACATGGGGATGTGATGGCCTAGTGATATTGTTGCTGGGCTAGTAATCCAGGGACCCAGGGTAATGCTCTGGGGACCTGGGTTTGACTCCTGCCACTGCAGATGGTGGAATTTGAATTCAATAAAAATCTAGAATTAAAAAGTCCAATGATGACCATGAAATGATTGTTGTAAAAACCCATCTGGTTCACTAATGCCCTTTTAGCCTACCCACCCACAGCAATGTAGTTGACTCTGAAATGGCCTAGCAAACCACTCAGTTGTAACAATCTGCTACAAAAAAGGAATGAATCTGGACAGACCCCCCCCCCCCCCCCCCCCCCGCCGCATTGACCTAGTCACCTGGAAATGACAATGGCAATCTCAGGCCTGTTGACCCTGCAAACAGTTGGGGAGGGGGGGGGCGGGGGGGGGGGGGGGGGTGGGGGGTAGGAGGAGGGGCTAGTGCCAAAATTAGGAGAGCTGTCTCACAGACTAGTCAAGCAACAGCCTGACATAGTCACCCTCAAGGAATCATGCCTTACAGATAATGTCCCAGACTCCACCATCACCATCCCTGGGTATGACCTGACCCAGCACAGTGGTATATAGTCTGGGGGAAGTTGCCCTGGGAGTCCTCAACATTGACACTGGACCCCATGAAGTCTTGTGGCATCAGGTCAAACATGGGCAAGGAAACCTCCTGCTGATGGCCAACATTTATTGCCCATCCCTAATTGCTCTTGAGATGGCGTATTCTTGAACCGCTGCAATCCATGTGGTGTAGGTACACCACGGTGCCGGAAAGAAGGGAGTTCCGTGATTTTGACCCAACCACAATGACGGAACGCCAATATATTTCCAAATTAGGATGGTGACTTGGAGGGAAACTTCCAGGAAGTGGTGTGTCCTTTTATCTGCTTCTCTTGTTCTTCTCGGTGGTAGCAGTCGTGGGTTTGGAAGGTGCTGCCGAAGGAGCCGAGGTGAATTCCTGCAATGCATCTTGTAGATGGTACAAACTGCTGCTACTGTGTATCGGTGGTGGAGGGAATGAATGTTTGTGGGTATGAGGGCAGCCAAGCAGACTGCTTTGTCCTCGATGGTTTCAAGATTCTTGTGGAAGCTGCACGCATCCAGGCAAATGGGGAGTATTCCACCACCCTCCTGACTTGTGCTTTGTAGATGGTGGACAGGCTTTGGGGAGTCAGGTGAGTTACTCGTCGCATGATTCCTAGCCTCTGACCTGCTTTTGTAGCTACAGTATTTATATGGCTAGTCCAGTTCAGTTTCTGGTCAATGGTAACACCCCAGGATGTGAAAATGATGGTAATGCCATTGAACATCAAGGGGCGATGGTTGGAATCTCTTTTGCTGGAGATGGTCATTGCCTGACATTTGTGTGGAGCGAATGTAACTTGCCACTTTTCAGTCCAAGCATGGATATTGTCCAGGTCTTGCTGCATTTGGACCTGGACTGCTTCATTATCTGAGGAGTTGCTAATGGTGCTGAACGTTGTACAATCATCAGCAAACACCCCCACTTCTGACCTTATGATTGAAGGAAGGTCATTGACGAAGCAGCTGAAGTTCCTCTCTCCCTTTCACCTCCTGATTCACAATTATTCCTTGGTTGTTATTTTCATCCTCTACAGTGAAAGCAGATGCAAAATACTGGTTCAGTTCATCCACCATTTCCTTATTTTCCATTATTAATTCTCCAGGCTCACTCTCTAGAGGACTAAAGATCACTTTAGTTAATCCTTCCCTTTTGTAATACCTGTAGAAAACTCCTGCTATCTATATCCTGCTAATATTTTTTCTAGCTAACTGTCTCCCCTGCTCTAATTTCTGACTCCTTATTATTCTTTGCATTTTTGTATATTGTTCATAAAAATTCCAAAGGAATATTTATCTAACCTTAGATGATCACTATAATGGATGCTAATGAATTGTAATCTCCAGCCTCTTGAGGGTTTTAATGTGTAAAGAGGTTTAAAAAAAAATCCAAAAATGTTCGAACCAATGTAGTAGCACCAAGTGAGGTGCTATCGTTAGGTTCAGATTGCGTTTCACGCACAACATGAAAAGTAGCATTTCAGAAATGGAATATAGTTTTATGGAAATAGAGGGAGCTCAGATTTGAGAATATCAACTTGAGATTTCCTTGCAAATGTACATCAAGTCTCCAGCTGAGCAATACTACAGAGTATGAGAGGGTTGATTATCATATCAATCCTGAAAGAACACTCCAACTGATGTTATAAAGTTTTTATAAATCATTGGCAGTAAAAATCTACTTTAACAATCATCATAAAATTTAATCCTCCTTCTGTTCACGACTGTTTCCTCTCCTGCTTCTGCATTTCAGGCTCTTGAATGCTTCCTGCTATAAAATTGCATAAAATAACAAATAGGTAATTTTCTTCTCCCCTACAGAAAGGTTGACAATTGATGGAGTAATAAAATGCATCCATGAAAGTTATGAGTTAATTTTGTAGAGCTGTTCATTTGTCCAGAGGTTTAATATACTCAATGTATATCTCATATTGCACCCTTCCAGTTGTTGGCTCTGATGCACCAAAAGTCTCTTGCAGCAGGTGGCCAAATGAAAGTAAAACTGTTAACTTTTGTTAAACAACTCATCAAGAAGCCCCATTTTGCTCTTGGCCTTGGAATCCAGGTGTTGATGCAGTGGTAATCTTGCTGGCCTCATGTTGTGAGTGGTGGCCAAGTTGGTACTATTGATAGAGTTGATCAGCAGACACTTCTTAGGTGGCAACTTTAAGTTTACTTACAAGGTACTCAGCAGCAACTACATGTGTGCTTTCAACTCAAACTCTGAGCAGCATTTTGCACACCAGCACACCGCCAGGATCTTCCGGTCCTGCCGCAAGTCAATGGACTTCTGGCTGGGGCGTCGCCTCTCCCACAGAAAATCCCAGCCTCTTTCTCTGCCCTACTAACTACTGACTACTGAGGTAGCCTGCGCTACTCTCCTAGGGATCATGTAATCTTCCTTTACAAGCATTATTCTTAAATGTATATTACACACAAAATAAAACCATAATTACCACATCCCTCCCCCTTTACTCCAATATTCATATTATATTTACAAGTACAAATTTCTCAAGACAACAAAATATTTACACTGGATAAGGAATTTAGAAGTTCAGTCTTTCTGGTGGTTTCCTTCTGCGTGTAGAACGTCTGAGCTCTACAACTTCAGACGCTTTGTCAGGAACTTCCTTTTCCGGCATTGCTTGAACATCAGGTGCTTTGGTGGGAACCTGTATTTCTGTATCCTCTACTTTTAGGAATATCAGACATGTCTGTACTGGGTTGAGTACTTTCAACAGGAAACGCTGACCTGGTTGTGAACACTGGTGGGATCAATTCTTGGTCCTGAATTTTCTGTTAGGCAGGCTGAAGCTGATCTGGGCCGCGCCACCATTTTGTGTGGGCAGGCCAATTAAGACTCGCCCAGTGCATTTCCCACTCCTGTGGAGAGCGGGAGTCTGAAGTTTGCGGCGGGCATGTACAGACCACCAGGTCCAATGGTGACCCGGCAGTCTGTATAAAAAAAGGCCTGGCAGCTTCCTTTAGGCTGTTCACAATGGTCAGCTGCAGGTAGCACCACAGGGGGTTTGCACAGCAGGTCAATGTTGAGGGAAGGCCAGAGGAGGAGGGCTGGCTGCAGGGTGTGGGCCAGAAGCAGGGCAGGCTACAGTGTAGGCCAGCAGGGGGCCAATGTGCCCCTCGCTTTTCTGATGATTACCTTGCTGCCCTTGTGGAGGAGGTGGCAGCATGGCGGGGGCTGATGTTTCCCCAGGAGGGGAGGAGGGGGGCCCTCACATGATGAAGCATGCCCGGGAGGGGGTGCTGGAGGTGGTGAGCTCTCGGGACGTGGTGCGGCGCACCAGGATCCAGTACCATAAGCACTTCAATGATTTGTTGTGCTCTGGGAGGGTGAGTACCATGTTGGCCTTAGGCATTTAACTCAGCAGGTAGCCTTAGCATTTGAGGGCCCCCCCACCCCAAGTCTTACTCTTGTGACTACATTGAATCATGTTGGGCATTTGTTGCACGCTGGGTGGTCAAGCAGATAGTGACCATGCTTACGTCAGCCTCAGAGGTTCATGGGAAGATGGGTTCTCCACCGCACCATGTGTTGCTCTTAGTCGCACTTGATTAGTCTGGGGGCAACCTGCAGGAGATGCAACTAAGCACATACTCAGAACTCCAACACATGTCCTGTTCACGGTGATGAGATTGTGGAAGGGGAGCCTCAATGTTTCGTGGCCAAGAACTATCTGGTGGCCTCGGTGCCACATCTAGTTGCGCCTTCTTGCCATGGGAGCTAAGACTGTGTGTTTCTGAAAGCGATGGGTGCAGAATGTGTCCAAGGTGGCCGTAGGGCATGGTTGGGAGCAGCTGTACTATGTTTTTGTGACCAATCACCAGTAGCACGGACAAGAGGCACTGGAGGCCTCAGATGGGCCATTGTGGTTGGGCTGCAGCGTGCACGTGCAGTGTACATGAGCAATCAGCTCCAATAAATGGTCTTCTCTGTTCTGCAGGAGAAAAATGTGCATAAACGTTCACGCACTGGTGGCGGCCAGACCCAGCTCATCATCTTGAGCTACTCTGAACAGGAGGCCCTGGAGCTAGAAAGGCGCCATGTGCCCAGGTCCACTGGTGTCGGTGAGGCTGGGGTGGAGCTGCCAGGTATTTGACCACAGTCCCATCTGCTCTGTCTTCCCAGATGCATCTTTGAAGATGCATGTGTCTAGCGCCTTCCAATGTCGCCTTATCCCATTTCTGACCACTATCCCCATGGCCTTGTATGCCATTGCATCACTACTGCACATCCAAATACTTATTACATCTTAGGAGGGTTTGTGCCTCCACCACCCTTTCAGCCAGTGCATCCCAGATTACTCTGTCCAAAAATTCCTCATCACCTCACCTGTCAATCTCATGCCCCTTACCTTAAATAAATGTCACCAGGTTAGTCATCCCTCCACCAAGGGGAAATGTTGCTTTCTGTCCACCCAATCTATGCCTCTCATAATGGTATGAATCTCAATAATGTTACCTGTCAATCTCCTGTGCTCCACGGCAAATTATGTTTCCTCATAACTCCAATTCTCCAGGCCAGCATGCATCCTGGTCACGAACCTCTGCACTCTCTGCACTCCAATCACATCCCTCCCATGAAGCACAACTGAATGCAAAAATGTAGATGTGGCCTTGACAGTGTTTTCTGCACTTGCAACATGACCTCCCTGTTCCTAAGTTCTATTCCTCGGCTAATAAAGGCAAATATCGCTTTTACCTTGCTAATCACCTTAGTTCCTATCCTGCTACCTTAATGGACCTGTTGACATGCCCAGCAAGGTCCCTCTAATCATCTTTACTTTCCATGGTCCTACCATTTCTTGTGTATTCCCGTACTTTGTTTGTCCTGCCCATGTGCATCATTTCACACTTAACCACATAACATTCCATGTGGCATTCCTTAGGCCATCTGACCAGCCCATCTGTATCTGCATATAATGTTTGCCTCTCCACCCATGTTCGTTTCCTCAGGTTCTGGAAGGTTGAGCGCATTATGAGCCGGGGGAAAGGGATGAAGTATGTCACTGTGTGGATGCTAATTGATGCACTGCCCTTGTTGTTAATTTCAGCATCATCAGAAAATGGCCGCCAGGAGGAATTGCAGATGCCCCCTCTTACACCTGAGAGGCCTGAACTGTCACATATGCGTCACACCATTTCAGCGAGGCAGGCACCAGCGCAGAGACTAGCACATCGGTGGGACTAGTTACATCAGCTGGTGTCCCGGGGCACAGTGGGAGGGCACTTCACAATCGCTGGAGGAGATGGCAGAGACAGAGTGCTGATGGCACCAGCAGCCGGAGGACTGCAGGGGACCAGGTATATGCTGAGTCGAACCATGATGATGTGACTCTGGAGTCGTCTGCTACACAGCAGCTGCAGGAAAAGTGGCCGGGTGTGCGGGAGCATCTGGGAGTGTTGCATGAGAATGTGCTTCACTTGATGTCCATGGTGGAGGAATCCATGTGGAGTGTCAGTGATGCCATGAACCTCAAGTCAGAGCGTCGTGCTTCCTCCATGAAAAGAATGGCGACTCTCAAGGAGAGGGGCTTCCAGGAGAATGACAAGCTTCTCCTGGGGATGTGATTGGACCTGCAAGCCCTCACAGTTGGCAATGTGGGAGATGGTCTGGGCACCATGTGTCCCAGCTCCATGCCCATCCATCTATGGTGAGCAGGAAGGTCCGAAGCGACCTCACGTCGGTGCAGCAGCTGCCTGTCGTCTCTGCAGGCTCCTCTCAGGGCACTCCAGATGAGGGCATCAGCTCCTCCGCCTCTGCAAGTGACCATTGCATCCATTGAGGCTGCGACGACTGGGGAGATGCCAGTTGCGGAACTGGCCACTCCCTCCCTGGCGGGGCCAGCATTGGCTCCACGAACCAGAGGACATCTGCCAAGGTCATCGAGGCCAACAGGACAGCAGAGTCAGCAGGCTGTATCAGAAGCCACTGCGAGCAATGGGGCAGCACCAAGACGTAGCACCCCTAAACACAAGCATAAGGTACCTTAGGCACACTACGGGTTTCTCACTGGTGCTTTTGTGTTGGCCCGAGATTAGGGAATTTATATTTTTTGACGTTGTAACGTTAGGAATTAATTTTGTTGCACCATATGATGGATGAGTATAAAATCCACATGTGTTACCATGGCTGAGGGAGGCTCCTTTGTGCTGCATTTGTATGTTTCACAGACATATCATGAGTGTTTGAGTGGACATTGAGGTTTATGTACAAAGCCCTTAGTTGCAGCTGATTAAGTGGAAGATTTCGCACTTAAGTGCCACGTATAGAATCGTTAGACAATGCTGGTCCTGCAGAACCATTTGTGTGGAGGTTCATTGAATTAAAGTCTCCTGGGTGTCCCTGCCTCCTTGGTGTAGTCCCAGGTCAGCGTTATCATTACCCTGTGCTTCCTCATCCTCCGAACCACTGCTGGATTCATCGTGTGCATCCGCATCCCCTGAGTCAAGGTCTTCATTGTCCACTGTGTCCCCCCTTTCCAGTGCAATATTGTGCAGAGCACAGCATGCTACCACTATCGTAGAGACACGATCTGGGGGGTACTGGAGTGCGCACCCTGAGTGGTCCAGGCAACGGAAGCGCATCTTGAGAAGACCAATGGTTCTCTCCACCACAGCCCTTGTGGAGGTGTGGCTCCTACTGTACCACTACTCAGCTTCTGTTCTTGGATGGTAGAGAGGTGTCATGAGCCACCTTCTGAGGGGAAAGCCCTTGTCACCCAGCAGCCAACCATCCAGCCGAGCTGGAGCACTGAAGAGCCTCGGCACCTGGAAGTGTCTGAGGATGTAGGCGTCGTGGGAGCTGCCTGGGTACCTTGCACAGACTTGTAGAATCTGCATCCTGTGATCACACACTATCTGCACGTTCGTGGAGTGGAAGCCCTTCCCGTTGACGAAGGCACCAGGCTCATCTGCTGGTGCCTTGATGGCCACATGTGTACAGTCTATAGCATCCTGAACACAGGGGAAGCCAGCAATGGCCGCGAAGCCTCTGGCTCACTGTGCCTGACTTGCCTGGTCGCAGCAGAAATGGATGAAGGTCAATGCCCGTCTGAACAGAGCGTCTGTGACCTGCTTGACACAAGTGTGGACAGCTGATTGGGAGACACCACAAAGATCACCCACCAAGCCCCAGAAGGAGCGAGAGGCATAGAAGTTGGGGGCAACTGTGACCTTCAGAGCCACTGACATGGGATGGCCACCCACAGAGTTAGCGGAGATCTCAGGGCCAATCATCTGACAGATGTAGTTGATTGTCTTCCTTGACAGTCGGAGCCTCCTTCGGCACTGCACCTCAGTCATATTGAGGTAGCTGCTTCGCTGCCTGTATACCCTGGCAGCAGGTTAATGGCATCTTCTGTGGCCCCTTCTACCTTGGACTAACTCTTAGCCCTGCGCCTCTTGTGCATGCACCTGTACTCCCAATGGTGGCTCCCCTGGGATTGTCCAATCCTGGCCTCCTCCTTATTCTAGCCCTCCCTTCCTCCTCAGAGGAGCTGCCTCCAGTGGACATGTCAGAACCCATACCCAGGCTAAAGGGAGGCCTCCGGAAAGCTGCAGGCCCGATAAAGATTATTGACTGCAGAGTGCTGAGCTGAAGGTTCAAAATACACAGAAAGCTGCTGGAATTCGTTCTGAACAGCTAAGGATCACACAGGCAAGTTTAAAACACTTTTTGCAATAAATACTTCACATAAAACATTGACAACCCCACTGAGTCCTCATATCCTGCCCATAGATGAGTTTTGTTAAAAGGTCGCTTACCCGCCTGCCCATTGCGTCCGTGCGCCGAGCCAAAGATCGCATGGGCACCTGAAAATCGGTGTCAGTTGGTGCGCTAAGGGCCTTAACTAGCCCGTTAATTAATGGCGGGCACGCATCGAACTTCATATCGCGATGGCGCACAGTGACATAGGGACACTCGCCCGATGTCACCGCACATCATTTTACGCGCTGATGTATGGGGCCCACCCCTCCGCACGTCATCCTGAAAATTCTGCCCTTGGTGATTTGTTTTTCTCTTCCTTAGATGATCCACATTTTCCATATGACTCGGCCTTCCACCTCTATGTGATAAGATAGAGGTCCATTCACTGCACTTACTTAACCCAGTAACCTCTTGGTCCTTCTGTAAAGTTCTTCATGTATACCGTTCTTCATGTATACCGTCTCTCCTCCGGTAAATTTCCTCTCACGACTATGCCAGTCGTGTCTAGTTTTCTGGCTTCCCGGATTTCTTTCCACCTTCCCCTCTAAATTTGGCATTATTAAGCTCAATCATGTCCTGAGACAGCGTTTCATCAATAACTCCACAGGTGTGACACCTGCTGTTGTACGAGGGGTAGTCCTATAATGGAAAAGAAAGCATGCTAGCTTGGTTGCTTTGAAGTTAGTTTCAGTTAGCCTGCTTTGAATGTTTGAACTGTCCTTTCAGCCAGTCCATGTGAGGAAGAGTGGTAGGGTGAAGTTTTTACATGAGTGATACCATTGAGGCTGATAAACAGTTGAAACCCGGCACTCATAAATGCTGTGCCATTATCAGAAATGACCACTTCTGGTAGTCTGTTAATAGCAAAACTTTGAGGTAGCTTCTCAATTGTAGCAGTTGACATTGGTGACTTCACCTCATGAGTGTCCATCCATTTGAGTGGGCATTGACAATGAGAGGAAAGCATGCTCATTGAAAGTTCCCATGAAAATTCCCACATAGTCAATGTATAACCATACTCATGGTCTTCCTGACCACTCCCATGAGTGTAACACAGCTGCTGATGGTAAATTTTGCAGTTGCTGGCATTGCACTCAATTCTTCACTAAGCTCTCTATTTCTCCATCCATCCCAGGCCACCATAGATAGCTGCATGCTATGGTCTTCATTCGGGATATTCATGGATGTGTGCTGTGTAGTTTAATTAACAATGGCTGCCTTCCCTTTGAATAAGGGCTCCTCACAATAAGATGTCATCGTGGCTGGTTATTTCATGCCTTCTTTTAAAGTACTGTTTCATTTAGTCAGATACGGGCTCTTGTGACCAATCATAAAGCACTTGTTCTCGTACTTGAGATAGGACTGGGTCTCTAATCTGTTGAGCGCATACCAGTGAGGAATCTAAGAAATTTTAAAAGTAAAACAAGTTCCTGTGGAATTGGGACATGTTCGTCATTTTCTTTTAAAGGCAAACGACTAAGTGCATCATTTGAGATTTGATTTCCAGGCCTATGTATGAAAGCGTACTCGTATGCTGCCAGAATTAAAGCCCGATTAGTATTTCTGTATCTTCTTTCTGTGTGCCTTCTTTTTTCTAGCACAGATTTTAATCTCGGCCTTCTTTTCGACTTCACTATTGGCCAGACTACTCTCAGATGCAAGGTCCTCTTGACTGAGCTCAATAGCTGAATCTCCTAAAATTTTATTATCACTGCTTCTTACAAAATCCTCCGGCTTTTGCTTCCAAAGCCTCTTTTGGTTCATTTAGCTGATTCCTCAGCTCTTCCATTTTTTTTTGTATTTGTTGCTGCCACCTGGAAAATGGAAAATTGTTTGTGTCTTCTCTGCCAACTCATTCTTCAGTTCATTCAGAGAAGTGCTGAATTCTTTCTGTTTTTCTTTGTACTTTTCCAGAGGTACCATTTTTGACCTGAGGGAATCTTGTAGTCTGCGAAGGTATTTCAGCAGGTTTTATTTCTCCTTTTGAAGGTTGCTCACCTTGTCTCGAACTCTGTCATCAAGCAGGGTCTCTTTGATTTCCCTTTGTTGTTCTACCATGTTTTGGCTTAAGACAGCCTACGTTTCTTCAGGTTGTTGAGTCCTTACACATTCCTTTTCCAAAACAGAAATGCATCCAGCTTCCTTTTGGAATCTCAGTGGCCGCTCAAGATTGATTTCCCTAAGCCATTTTCACCCTAGAAGGCATGGTTCTCTGCCTCTCAATATCAACACCAGTAGCTTTGCCGATTGACTTCCATAATGGACAGTTACTCTGCCTATGCCTTTTACTTGAATGCCTTTATCCCTGCATGTCTTTAGTTTGACAGTTTCTTCTCAATTTAATTGTTATTCACCATTATTCAGATATCTGAAGGTATGTCCCCCATTTACTGTATTGGAAGCTCCTGTGTCCACTTCCATTCTAACAGGTCTGCCATTTGCTTTCACTGTGACAAATATAGATTCTGTCTTTGCAACTTTCAGATTAAACAATGAGTAAATGTTTGAATTTGTTGTTTCAGGCTCTTCTACATTGTAGGTCACAAGACTCCTTGAATCTTTCCTTGCACTGCCTCATTATATGTCCATTTCTGTGACAATAATAACATACAATTTTTTTAAACTGCCAATCGTTAAAGGACTGCTTCTTTCCACCTCTGTTGAAATTATTCTTTGATTTCGCTGCTAAGTCATTCCTTCTTATTTTTCAGCTGAGGGGACTGTTTCCCCTTTCTCGGCAGAGTCTTGCATTTTTGGCTGAGGTTTCCCACCTGATGTGGAGGGCAGCATCATTTTGCACACCCTGTATGGCTTTTGAATCTCTTATAGTGCTTTCCATGGCCAATGCTATCTCTAGTCCTAAAGGCCTAGTCCTAAAGGGCCTAGTTGCTAGACTGGGTCTGCAGCAGTTGGTGAGGGAACCAACAAGAATAAAAACATATTTGCTCTCAACCTCACTAATCACTTGTTGCAGGTGTATCTGTCCATAACAATATTGTTAGGAATGACCACTACACAGCCCTTTATGGAGACAGCCTTGCCTTCACATTGAGGATACTTTCCATTGCATTGTGTGGCACAGCCACCATGTTAAAGGGGATAGATTTCAAACAGATCCAGCAGCTCAAGACTAGGCATCTATGAGGTACATCAGGAGCAGCAAAATTGCATACAATCACAATCGGTAACCTCATAGCCTGGCATATTCCCCATTCTAACATTATCACCAAGTCAGAGGATCAATCCTGATTCAATGAAGGGTGCAAAAGGGCAAGCCAAGAGCAACACCAGGCATACCTAAAAATGGGGTGTTAACCTGGTGAAGTTACAACACAGGACTTATTTACATGCCAAACAGTGGAAACAGCATGCAGCGGATAGGGCTAAGCAATACCATAACTAACAGATCAGATCTAAGCTCTGCAGTCCTGCCATATCCAGTCATGAATGGTGCTGGACAATTAAACAACTAACTGGAGGAAGAGGTTCCACAAATATCCCCATCCTCAATGATGGGGAAGTTCAGCACATCAGTGCAAAGGCTGAAGCATTTTCAACAATCTTCAGCCACAAGTGTTGAGTAGATGATCCATCTCAGCCTCGTCTTGTGGTCCCATCATCACCGATGCCAGTCTTCAACCAATTTGATTCACTGCACGTGATATTAAGAAATGGATGAAAGCATTGGATACTGCAGAGGCTGTGGGACCTGACAATATTCTGGCAATAGTATTGAAAGCTTGTGCTCCAGAACTTGTCATGCCCCTAGCCAAGCTGTTCCAGTCAACTATAACAATGGCATCTATCAGGCAATGTTAAAAACTGCCCACTCCTGTCTGCAAAAAGCAGGACAAATCCAACCTAGTCAAGGATCACACACAAAAACAGAAAATGCTGGAAAAACTCAGCAGGTCGAACAGCATCTGTGGAGGGAAAAACAGAGTTAACATTTTGAATCCATATGACTTTTCTTCAGACTGAAAGAAAAAGGTCTGTTTTTGTTTCAGATATCCAGCATTTGCAGTATTTCACTTTTATCCAGTCAAAGCTCACCCCAACAGTCTACTCTTGATCATCAGAAAAGTGATGGAAGGTGTCTTTGACAGTGCTATTAAGGTGGCACTCACTCAGCAATGACCCACTCACTGACATTCAGTTTGGGCTCTGCCAGAGCCACTCAGCTCCTGATTACATTACAGCCTTGATCCAAACAACAACAAAAGATCTGAACTCAAGAGATGAGGTGAAAGTGACTGCCCTTGACACCAACGCAGCATTTGACTGAGTGTAGCATCAAGGAACCATAGGAAAATTAAAGTGAATCAGATTCGAAGGAAATATTGTCCACTGGTTGGAGTCATACCTAGCACAAAAAAAGATGGTTGTAGTTGTTGGAAGTCAATCATTTAAGTCCTGGGACATTAATGCAAGTGTTCCTCAGGGTTGTGTCTTCGGCCCAACCATCTTCAGCTGCTTCATCAATTACCTTCCCTCCATCACAAAATCAGAAAACACCTTCCAAACCTGCAATTGCTACCACCTAGAAGGACAGCAAATGTATGGGAACGCCACCACCTGCAAGTTTCCCTCCAAGATGCATACCATCCTGACTTGGAACTATATCATTATTCCTTCAGTGCTGCTGGGTAAAAATCCAGGAACTCCCTCTCTAACAGGAGCATGGATACACCACACGGACTGCAACATTTCAAGAAGGCAGCTCACCACCACTTTCTTAAGGGCAATTTAGGGATGGGCAATAAATGTTAGCCTAGCCAGCAATGCCCACATCTGGTGAACAAATAAAAAAATGTCTGTCACCAGTCTAACTCTGGTCACTAGAACTTCGCATTTGCAGACCAATAATTTTCAATAATTCACGAACATTTAGAGTGACCCTCCTGACAGCATCTGTTGATAACATCTTTGGATAGTTTTCAATGTTTTCATGCTGTTCTGCATAATTGTATCCTCTTGAATATTATTACCATATAAGGGAGATTAGCAGCAGAACTTAAATTGCTGCAGCAAGACCTGGTATGCAGTCCAGAAGGGTCTTAAATAGCAGTTGAGATGTTTGGCCTTAGTGCTGGTGCCCTATGTTTGAATTACCTTCCAGCACTCACTGTTAAAGTTAGCTCATGAGTAATGATCAGCTTGGTGAGGTACTGACAGCTCTGGCAAAACTGGGAGCGTACTTCAACTGAGTAAGTGAAAGTGCTACAAAATTCTACAATTTACCAAGAACAGAAAAAAGTCTTGCATAAGGTTCATCTTGTGATCCTAATGTGAGTACTTCAATAAAGTACCTAATAACAAAGATAAAAACAAAAAAACTGCGGATGCTGGAAATCCAAAACAAAAACAGAATTACCTAATAACAATACTAGGTGACAACATATTTTCCTTTGCATTCCAGGTCTGATTATATTCTGGGTAGCTACTGTAAAGAATTTCAGAACAAAAGAACATAAGAAATAGGAGCAGGAGTAGGCCATTTGGCTCCTCACACCTGCTCTGCCAATCAACAAGATCATGGCTGATTTGATTGTGGCTTTAACTCCACTTTTCTGCCTGGCCCCATAATCTGACTCCCTTAAAATCTGTCAAACTCAGTCTTAAATATATTCAATGACCCAGCCTCCCTTGCTCTCTGAGGCAGAAAATTCAAAAGACTAAGAAGCCTCTGAGAGAAAAATTCCTTCCCCATTTTCTTCTTAAATGGGAGACCCAATATTCTGAAACTGTGCCTTCTAGTTCTAGATTCCCCATGTGGGAAAACATCCTTGAAACTATCCCACCAAAGTGATTTGGTCACATCCTCACAAAATACTTATTCTGCCATTACAGGGTTTCTATTTTTCCACACTCCATTTATTTCTCAGCCCTCACTGAGTGAGGTGACCTCATTTAAATTAATTGTGAAGGAGGTCTGTGGTATGAGCTAATCTCTTCTGAGAATAGGCAGAGGACATTCAGTCTAATTTCATTTTGGACCCTTAGCAATCCTTAAACAAAATGAAGACTTTCACGTTTTCAGTTTTTCAAGGGATTCAACTCCACAGATGAAAGCAGAGTATTATAATCCACCGTGCTCTTTAATAAGCATTGTACTTTTACTTCCTTTTTTTGGTGGTTCAACTTATTTATCATTACTGTCCATAAATATTACTCAACTCACTTTGACTTCCAGTTTGCAGAGGTTGACATCATTATATATCTAAAATTCAGCATAAATGTCTTTGACCTGTGGCAATCACATGAAAGAGGCCAATTAAAGAAGAACTCTATATTCGGCTACAGAAATTCTTTTAGATGTTGCTGGAGTACAGAGATGAACACATTTATCTCCATGGCCTTGTTCCAAACTCCATTACAATCTGTCAACACAATTGATTTCATGAAACGCAAGCAGAAATAAAGGTGAGATAATTGAATGTTAATCAAATAATCCAAACTTTGTAGTTAGATTTGCTAGCTTTGATCACTGTCACACACCATAACATGAGTAGAAATGTTCTTTTGGTTGGTTCAGTGACAATTCTAGCAGTTACAAGATACCTGCTACCCTGTTTTATGACCAAAATTGAATGGTATTAACATCCAACCAAATTTACCCCTCTTACATGTTCCTGGTATGAAAGGCTCTCAGATGCAAAGTCATACATGCAAAATAACATTATGGGCAGGATTGTTAGGGTGGTGGGGTTTCCTGTCCTACCAGCTGAAGAGTCGGTGGGGAACACATCCCCACCGACACTGTCTGCCCCGCAGCCCTTTCATGCTCCAATGACTGTTAACTGGATGCAAGCGGGACTTCCACCCCTCACTTAGCAGGAAGTCCTGCCTTATAGAGCTGTCTGCCAATCTGAGTGACCGGCAGCTCTCTAGTCCCTACATTGCCAGAAGCTACAGTGGGCAGGACTGACATTGTACACAGTCTCTGGAACCTAAGCCTTGGGATTCCAGGATGAGGTAAATTTTGGGGAGGGTAGGGGATGCCTGCAGAGGGTGGATAGAGGATCGGGGTGTTGAGGGAGAGACCAGGGGTTGGGGATGGAAGATTCAGTGGTTAATGGACGTTAAGGGGAAGTGGAGGGCCAAAGTTAGAAGAGGGCTTCTGATGGAAGCGCCACCACTTACCACCCGAGACCTAAATCTGATTATTTTTGGGCTTCCCTCAAAATTCCTTCTAAAAATTGAGGCTGGGCGGGAAACGGCCCTTAAGTGGTCAATAATTGGCCACTAAGGGCCTCAACTGGGGCAAGAGTGGGCGGTCCATCCGAGGTCTTGCCGGCCCCAGCATAAAATTGCTGAGAGGTCGGGCAGGTGGGAACCCAATGAGAAGCCCATTCATGCTATTTCATGCTCACCTCCCCATCTACAAATCTGCTGGCCGGAGAGTGTAAAATTCAGGCTCAGGTTTCCGAAAGTCTGCATAGAGTTTGTTAGACTTCTTCCTTAATTCCAATGGGAGGCTGGTGGAACCCACAGGAAAATAGTATGGATCCAGTTGTGTTTAGTTGAGACCTGCTGGAGAATGGCTTGTTTATGGACTTGAGTAACCAATCTAGGCCTACACTTGCAGTGCCACAACTTGTACAATGTCACCGGGATCCCCCTGTACTACTGCAATATTGTCCAGTCTCTTTCTATATTCACTTTGGCTGGAGTGAAAGAAATTACAATGGACCAGGGCTGGTGACAGAGTTCTGATGCCCATTGTCCTGCACGGGACTGGAGGAACTTAATCTAAATAGGTAAGTCTCCATTTAAATAATATTCTGCTTTTCTGTTCTTCCTGCCAAAGTGGACAACCTTACATTTCCCACATTATATACCATCCGCTAGATTTCTGTCCACTCACTATGTGATGGAATGCAGTAATAAATACTGAGTTATAATATTTAAAAAAGTGATTCTCCTATGAAATAGGGATTAAAAATTAAAAGCAGAGTTCATCTGCTGGACAAAGGTTTCAAAGTTTATCAACATGCCTTGGCATAATTGTGTGCTCAAGGATAGCAACACCCTGTAGTGTATCCTCATACACAAGGCAATTCTGAAAAAGCAGGAATTGGCCTTTATATCACCTCAGCAAGGCATTGGTAAATTGTAAGATTCTAGAACCTAACAATGGAGAACTTAAGGATGACCCCAAATAACTTGTGAACTGAATCCTGGTTGTTATAAGGAAGTGACCACTATCTGCATCTCTCCGTATCCTGTTTTATTGAAAGGATGTTGACTAAAAATAAATGATGATGATGAGAAACAAAGGATGTTGTCCAGCATGTGTGCTCAACATGCTTCCTGCTGGTTTAGTCTGTTTAGGGTATAAATATTAGAACTACACAGTAGGATTTTTAGATTCATTGGATTTACTCCAGCATCTGCTAAGGTAAAGGTAGCTGCTGTAATGTAATAATGGTAGTTCTCATCTTTTTTGGGATAGAGTTATCTTGCTATACTTGGTAGTTTTCTGCTCAGGGGTTTAGGAAAATACTGAATTAAATATTGATGGATATCTTAAATATCTCTCTGTAACATTAAATTAGGCTTGGCTTCTCTATTAGGAACAAGATTATGCCTCCTTTTCCTAGAACTGTCAATGTTGCGTTTGAATTACCATCAAAAGTGAATTAGATGTTCATTTCTTTATTAAGCTGTTAGATAATTTAGAAAATATATTGTCTCATAAAGATCTCAGTATCCAAACTCAAAAAACCCATCTCTTTACACTCACCTGTGAAGAGGTACATTGGTGATGAGAGATGCCCTGACTCTTACAATACCCAGGTTGTTATAATCTAGCTAAAGTTTGTTAAAAAGGCTATCTGGAGGATAATAATATTTTCTAGTGATTCCTTTTCTTTAGGAAGAATTAGATCAGTTCTTCAGATCTATTTCTATGGGGTATGTCTTTCTCCACCTTAAGTGCGATTGGTCATCTGAGGAGTATGCCTGATCTGAAATAGTCCCAAAAAGTGGCTAGGATTACAATTCTCTTCAACTAAACATATCTATATCCCTTTGCAGACTTTCTTCATCCTCCTCATAGCTTGCTTTCCTACCTATCTCTATGCCATCAGCAAATTTGACTTCAATACAGTCTGTCCCTTCGTCCAAGCTCTTAATATAGATCATAAACAGTTGAGGCCCCAGAATTGATCCCTGTTGCACTCCATTATTTACAGCTTGACATCCTGAAAAAGATTCATTTATCCCAGCTCTCTGTTTTCTATTTGCTGGCCAGTCCTCTACTATGTAAGTGGCATCTTATCAACTGCCTTTGGAAATCCAAATATAGTACAGCTACTAGGTCCCTTCATCAATCTTCAAAAAACTCTAATAAATTTGACAAACTTGGTTGTAAGTTACTCCTGACCTTGACGCAGATTGTCGGTACTAGGTGCAAAATAGATGAAAGTTGGTGATACCAATGGGTCCAGTCAAAGAAATTGGACTTCTTCTCAAAGGAAATTCTTGCATGTGGGCCAAGGGGCACAGGACCAGTGTTGGGGAGTGCGTCTGGGTCACTTGCGCTGATGGGATGTCATTCCATTGACTCCATTAACTCTGCTGAGATTGTGTCCTGATGAGTTTCAAGGCCTTAATTAGCATTAGGATTTTTGCTGCATTTTACACCAGCGTGCAGTCTTTAACCAGGTTTCCTGCCTTTGGGATTTTAGAATTCACTTCTCATTCACTGAGTAAAGAGGAATCTGGAGCCAGTCTTTCCTTAACATAGGTTTATTCACAAAATCCCAAGAACTCTCTTCCTCCTTACTTCCATTTCTTCCCCTCCCCACTAGTACCACCTCCCTCGCTCCACCCCACCCCACCCCAGCAAAAGTGGGGGGAAACTGTTTCTTATATATACTTAAAAATAATGCCCTAATCATTCACCAATCAGTAACAGACACTGTCATACAACTAGAACATGCACTTCATTGTGACAGGATTGCAACATTCACATGGGATAATAGGAAGAGGGATGAGGGTTATCCTGGGCATCTACTACAGCAATACGTTGCATTTGCATTACTCATTTTGTATCAGCACTAAGCAGCTTTGGATTGTGTAATGTAATGTACTGTAATGTAAATTGGGTGATAGGCTTGAATTAAACTCTAAACTAAGTGTCGTCTTGTGTCAGATTCTAGATTGAACTGCATGAACATTATTAAAGCATTGTGTGAAGCAAAAACAGAACCTACAGTTGTGTCATGAATATCTCTCTAAAATGAAGCCTGTTGAAGCAAGCCTGGAGTTGGAAATTGTTTTTCTTTGGAACCATAACCTTTACTCTACATCTCCTCCAAATCATTATCCTAATTTTATACATTCTCCTACATCTCCTTCCAGAGGGGAGGATATTTCCCTCATCAGGAGGGCTCAGTGGGGGCAGTCGGGAAGGGAAGCCAACCGCCGCCTGTGATCAGGGCTGGACCGCAATTTCGCACTGGTGGGCCAATTAAGGCCTGTGAGTTGCGCGCGTCAGCGCTCAGTGATGCCTGTGTGGTGGGGGGAGGAGGGGGAGCACGAACTTCACGCATGCACATCGGTGCACGCTGGAAAAGCTCCCTGAGGCACAGGGCTGCCTCAGGGAGGTGAACATTTTTCAAAATAAAAAATAAAGATTTCTAAAATCTTATAAAACATGTTCCTTCACGTGGCTCTGTCACATGAGCAGGGGCATATTAATAAATAAATTTTTATTTTATTTTTATTTGCTGTTGGAAACCTCATCCCACCCATGGATCATGTTTGCCAAAAAATGCAAAGGTTGCTTAGCCTTGTCGCCTGTCCATCAACCGTAAGGCTGGACGGGCAGCAAAACATTTCATTCAATTACCTTTTTAATGGTCTTAATAGGCCTTTTAATTGTCGGCGAGTGCGCTGCCAACTTAGGCGCATGCCTGCTGGCCGAAATATCGTGCAGGTGCACGATGATGTCAGGACACTCGCCCGACATCATCGCGCGTCATTTTACACTCGGTTGGGTCGGGTGCGCACCCACCTGATGAGCTAAAAATTCTGGGCTCAGAGTCTCAAATTTCACAGGATTACTCTCTGAAGTGTCTTAACCAATCTCCTTGATCTTGTTCTGATCTCTTTCTGAGGCTGAGGACTTTCCACTCTTTCTGTTCAGTATGAATTTCTTGCTCCTGGGTAGCTGTAGAGCTTTGTCTTATTTCTTTTTCTTTATCTCCTTCCGGATCTGAGTAGTAAGCTCAAGTTTCTATTGGCTTTCTTTCCAAGGATATTAATGCACCATGGTTTCTCCTTAATAAAAGATTTTCATCCTTCTTCATTATATCTTTGATCGCTCGTACACCTCCCTTGGCTTTTTCATTTGCTTGAAGCTAATGAGGTGAGCTCTTTACGTGAATGAATCCATATTCCTTCACAAAACTTTGGAATAGCTCGTTAGCAAATTGCAAACCATCATCTGACACCACAATGTCCGAAATGCCAGGTGCTGCATAAATTCTTTTCTGAGATTGAATGATTGTTTCTGCTGTGATGCTGTGAAATCTGTTCACTTCAATCCACCTTGAGTAGTGGTCAATGACAATAAGGTATGTTTTGCCTTTAAAATCAAATAAATCCATTCCCAGGTGCTCCCAAGGCCTTGATAGAAAAGTAGAAAGTGAGGGTGATTCTTTTTGCTCTTGGCTATTCATTGTACACATTAGACAATTAGAAATCATTTCTTCTATAGAATAAGTAATGCTGGGCCACCAGGCTGATTGCTGGGCTCTCACTCGACATTTTCCTATCCCTAAGTGACCTTGATGAAATCTTTGAAGAATATCAAGCTAAAGTGTTCTCAGAATAATTATTCTGTCATTAAAAACAAAGAGCTCATCAACGATTGTGAGGTGCTTTCTCTGTTTGAAGTACTGATGTAGCACTGGATTGTTAGGCATATAGTCTGGCCATACTTCCAGACAGCATTTTCTTATCTGGACACATTTGTCATCTTGCTGCTGTGCTTGTTTTATCTCCTACAGCTTCTTTGCAGTAGCCAGTAGGTGTTGAGTAATGAGGGATCTATATGCTTCCATGTCCTTGATGAAATGCAAATCCTCGAGATTGGTTCTTCAACTTGATAGTGTATCTGCTGTCATCTGGTACTTCTCTTGAAAGTATTCTGTTATGGAATCATATCTCATTAATCTTAATCTGAACCATTGGATTCTAGATGGCAAATTTGCAATCTCTCATGCTCAGAAGAGTGACTAATGGCTGATGGTCTGTTTCAATTTTGAACTGCAATCCCATCACATAGTCTGAGAATTTCTCGCATACCCATGTTGTTGCCAGTGTTTCCTTATCAATTGTAGCATATCTTTTCTCTGTGTCTGAGTGACCTTGAGGTGTAGTAAACTGGTCTATGTTTAGCATCTCTTGAATTAGAAATAGTACTGCACTCAGACCTGATGATGATGCATCTGCTGCTACCCTGGTCAGTAGATCGGGAATATAATGCTCCAAAATTCCAGGGGAAATTAAAACATTTTTGATTTCTCAAAAGCATATTCCAGCACCACTGTTGACCCTGTCTCAACAGCTGCCTCAAAGGCTCATTAACCTTTGCCAAATTTGGTAGGAACTTGCCTACTTTGTTGACCATCCCAAGGAATCTCTGAAGCTCAGTAACGTGTGTAAACTCTCTTAGCACCTTTGTTTTTATGTGAATCAATGGCTTTTCCAGAGGCTTGTACAATGTGACCTAGAAATGTAATCAGAGGTTTGGCAACCTCATGTTTTTCATTCAATCATAGGCTTGTAAGACTTTCAGGAGTGTTCTAACTCTACGGTCATGCTCTTCTCTTGTGGAGCCAGCCATATGGCATATTACTCTTTCCATGCCTGAAAATAATCTTGGAAATTCTTTCCTGAATGAAATGCTGTAATGTTCATCAGCAACTTTATCATCTTTAGAGATTAGCTTCAATAAGCATGTCTTCCTTCTTAGTAAAGGAGCATTTGATTATGGATGACATATAGAGGTTCAATGATTTCTCTATTTTTGTGCTTCAGTTTTACCATGTGTTAGCCTATGACTTTCAGTCCAGTCCCAGATGGACCCTATCTCTTGATAGGTGAAGGCTGTAGTGTAATGGGCTCAGGCCATTTTACTTTATTGGATAAGACAGAAACTCCTGCCCTTGTGTCTAATTTAAACTCTGTGGAGTTCCCATCCACTTCAAGTTTAATACAGTAGTATTTATTTTCATTTTTAATTTACTTCCGCTGGCAAAGTTATTTTCTTTCTCTGTGGTTCTTCCACTTCTTGTATGTGGTTCGCCTTCAATACTTCTTCCTTCTTCTTGCAGGGTGTCAGCTTTTTAGATCGGTAGAATTAGCAGATGGTTTTAGAATGTCCGATTTTTCCACAGTTGTGGGCATTCTACTTTTGGGCATTTTTCCCACTTGAACAGGTTTCTCCTGCTATACCATGAGCATTTCAAGATGGTGGTTGGCACACTCTTCCTCATTTTCACAGGCTTCTGCTTTGGTGTGCTTTCTCACTTCTGGCGTACACGCTGAATGGCCTCATTCACTCTTTTCCATGGGACCTCGCCTCCTCCATGGCAAATGCTCTATTTTGTTTTCCAAGCTCAGGCTGTCTCACAATTTGTACTACTTTGGACAGAGTTACCTCCTCTGTTGTCTGCAAGAGTTCTGATAGACCTTCATCCAAGACCCCAACTACCATTCGATCATGAATCAATCAATCCTTCAGTATTCCATAGCTGTAATATTCTGCCAGCCTGTATAGATTGTTGATGGATGAATTCATGATCTCACCACGCCTTTGCTTTCGCTTGTTAAATTTTATCTCTTTTAATAATTTTTTTTGTAAACACTGCAATATGAATTCAAATGCTTACTGGACTTCTTCATAAGAAGTTGAAGTCTCATTGACTCTCTGGCTTGCCATGATATCGTCAGCAATAGCCCCAATCACAGAATAATGTACTGATCCAATCTTTTGTTCTTTTTTGTGCAAAGCAGAAGTGGTTCTATATCTTGAAAATTTCTTTCTTCAGTTATCCCAGTGCTGAACATTTTGCTAGCCCTAAACCCTCTCAAATCATTCTGGGAATGGCAATGTGGATTCCATGCTTTTACTGAGCCTGGGAATAGTTGCTGCTTTACTGTTGCTGCTTGTTTCTTCAGGTCTGAGCTCACTGTTATCTGGACTCCAGGTCTGTGTCTCAGCTTGCATCTGCTGTACCCGCGTTGCTCCAACATTTTAGTGAATTTTGAATATGGTCCTTTTGTTCTTCTTTGAAGGATCTGTTGACTAGCCAGGTCTGTAGCTGCTTCTTGAAGTTTTTTCTGAGTCTTTTACTGGCTGTCCACTGCCACCATGTTTAGTAATGTATTCGGGTGTCGACAGAGTTCTTTGGGGCTTGTCTATTCTCCTAAAGTCAGCTGCCCAGGACTGTAATTGTTAAAACCATTACTATTTATTTTCAGCTACTGTATACATATTGGCACCTTTGTTTGAGGCTGGAACTTCTGCTTCCAAGATCTCTGTTACTCGATCATGTGGTGTTACATCATCATTACATCAAAATTATGTTCTTCTGATGTTAATGCTTTACTCCAGGTGGTTTTATCAATTAATTCCTGAGGATTAATATCACTGAAGAGGAGTTTGGGACGGCTGTGAAGGTAGCAAGAGGAGGAGGCTGGGTCAGGAAGTGCTCAGCTCAGGCCCACACCACTGAGAGGGAGGAGGCTGGGTCAGGGAGGGCCCAGCTCAGGGGCCAGAGCCATACACCATTGAGTGGGAGGAGGTTGAGAAAGGCTTCATGGGGGTAGTGGTAAGGCACTAGGTGCTTTACATTACATTGCACTGCAGCCAGATCTGAAGTGAAGAAAGCATCAATGCCCAACTTCCTATGGAAAGAAAGAGCACCCCTCACACGAGTCCTGACATCAGGTAATCATGAAAGAAAGGATTGAGGAATCCAACTCGGAACAACAGCAATCATTGGCCATGTAACCTGTGATTCGGGATGGCCGATGCACTGTATTGGCTGCTTTGAACAGTGACCATCCAGATTGATAGGCTACTTGGCCAATGAGCTGGGGTGCCCCTAGAGCACGGGCCCCGGTATTTAGTACCTTGTGCACCACCCTCTCCTGGACGCTGCTTGGGACACCTTTTCATCCAAACCTTGTGGTACCAAAGCCCATGGTAAACTACTGCTCCCCAGTCACTGGCATTCTGCCTTCTCTCTTGGAGGCAAATGTGACCCACAACAGGAGGGAGATACACATAAGTGAGGAGGGCCAATGCGCTTGCATCCTATCAGTGCCCTGAAGGAGATGGTTCTTTAAATTATCTGGACCAATGCCACAGAGTGCCAGTAGCACCTGGTGCTGCCAAGGTTATTGAGGATGATGAAGCTTCTCCACTCACTACTCACCCTCATTGTGAAATGGAACCTGTTGATGGTGTGACCATGAATCTCCTGCTTTCCTCCCCACCCAACCTTCCCTTTCTCCTTGCCTCACCTCCGCTTATGCTTTTGTGCTTTCAGATTGTCAAGAACTGTCAGCTGCTCAGTCACTGCAGCCTTGTGAGGAAGGATGAGGACAACAGTTCAACTGAGGAAGAAACACTGGGCCTTGATCTGACACATCCAATCACTGGCTAAGATTATGGAGAAGTCCAGTTCCACCATGTCATATCATGCAGAGCTTAGAGCCCATGATTTCCACAATGGAAGTGGTGGGCAGCTCCATCACAATATTGCCAGACCAACCCATGATGGTTTTTCTGCTGGCTACTGTCTCAAACTCCCACTGCAGCCCAGCAGAGGCATCTAGATGTCTCAGTGCAGTAATGAAAGCTCAAATGGAGATCACGAGATCCTGGTTGCTGGTATATGCAGGCTCACACTGCTGCCAATCAGGCACAGACAGGTACCATTGTAGATATGGATCTCAGTTCTTAATGGGGCAGGCTGGTTCACACATCAGCACAGAAATCAGTACTCCAGCAAGTTATGAGAATTGTTTAGGTGTCATCCTGTGGGAATGGCAATAGTGACAGGGGCAAGAACCTGTTGTCCTCTCTCAGGATGACGTTTATGCTCCCACTGTTGCCACTTGCCCTCTGCTCTTGCAGTTGCCTCTGAGCCAACCAGTCAAGATTGCTGCTACCCATGCCAAGGTGGTATGGATGGTATTGATGTACTATTAGAAAATGCAGCATTCATGTTTGAGTGGGATAGTTCAAGCAAAGCTCTCTCACTTCACCCACTTGCACATAGTGGATATGCTGTCCTCCCTGCCTCCTCCTCCTCTTCCTCTTCCTCCTGACGTAGCCTTCCTACACCAAGAGGCAGTGGCTGGGACCTCAGAATTTCAAGGTTGTGAAGAATACAGACCACCACAAAAACATGGACACCCCCTTGAAGAAATCCACCTGAGTGAACTAAGCAGCTAAACCTTTGTTTCAGAACACAAATGGCTTGCTTCATGGTGCTGCAGGTGACTTCACAACTATTATTGAAGGTCCTCTCTCCTCACATGTGTGCAGTGGTTAGCCCTTATTGTCAAAGAGCTATCTGTCATGGTTCTTAGAGTCACAAGGATTGTTGATATTGTAGCCTGCTGCAGGATAAAAGCATCATTGGTGCTACAATAACAGGCATTCACTGATATGAACTCCTTGATGTGGTTGCACATCCATTGCATATTCAGAGAGTGGTAGCCTTTGCAGTTGTGGGATCACAGTGTGGCTCTCATGCTGGACAAAGAACGATTGACATGACCTGTGCAGTGTATCAAATTCAATAATAGCCCCATGAGCAGAATAAAGAGCTCTACATGATGTAGTTTACCTGACTAAGGCTTTCGACACAGTAAATTGTGAAGGCCTAGGGAAGGTGCTGTACAAAAATGGCTGCCTTGAAAAGATGATCAGGGTCGTCCCGTTCATTTTATGATGGCCAGTGTGATGCAGAATGGTGCCATATCAGATATTGTTCCTGCCACCAGTGGTACCAAGCAAGGCTGTGCAATGGCTTCAGTTCTGTTTGCCATCTACTTTTTGACTATGCTCTTGTATGCACTAAAAAATCTTGACATAGGAGTAGTTATTCAGTTCAGGACATCCAGAAACCTCTTCAATCTGCAAAGACTCAAAGCTCACACAAAGATCACAGAACAGCTGCTAAGTGAACTCCTGTTTGTGGACAACTGTGCTCTCATACGCAACTCCAAAGGACATCCAGCTGCTTGTTGCCTCTTTATTCGAGCCTCAAAATGTTTTGACCTTACAATAGTCTGAAAAAGACAGAGATTTTGTACCAACCTGCCTCTATCTCTAAGATCACATGGTCACAATCAACAATACACCCCTCAGCTCATTTAAGGAGTTCTTCTATCTTGGGAGTATCTTCTCCAACAACAATACATTGATGATGAAATTGCCCATTGCCTGGAAAAAGCAAGATCAGCATTTGGCAGGCTCACTCACAGACAATGGAGATCGCACAGGGCTTGTCTCAAGACAAAGATCAAAGTCTACCAGACACTGGTTCTCACATTAATTCCCTATGACTGTGAAGCATGGACAATCTACCAGTATCACAGAAAGCAACTAGATGCATTCAACCTCCATTGCTTAAGGTTTTTCTGCAACATCAAGTAGCAGAACCCTGGACAGATCCAAATGGAGAAGCATCTGCCATCAAGCAATCTCAATATTTGACAAGAACAGAGTCAGAGCACTAGAGGACAAGTAAGCACGTCACAAAGCCAATGCCTTCATCCAACCCTCTATCGGTGATTGTGTATGTAATATTTGCAATTGATTCTGCAGATCAAGTCTTGGTTTAACCTCATATATGAGGTGAAGCCAGTCTTGAAGGTGAACAACTGGCCTCCTTGCTGAACAATCATCCATTGAAACAGTGAGACAATCTATCATCCTCACTCCCCTTGATGTGGGTGCCTGCAGAACTGCATGCATGTAATTGATGATGCCTGTTAACTCCGTTACTTTCTCCACAGATACTGGTGAGTGTTTTCAGCATTTTCTATTTCTATTAAGATATTTATTTCAAGGAACTAATTGATTTTGAACTCAGTAACAGTGCTTAATGTAAATGAGCTTCAACATCACAAGGATACTCTCCATTTCCTGAGGTAACACTTTCATTTCTCCCTTCTTAAAAAAAATATATATTAAAACAATTTTCCCGAAAGGTAAGATTGCTAAATTAAGGACAGGTTTTATTCTTTACACTGGAGTCACAAGGGATTTGAATGAAGCTGCCAGAACTTATATTTTATCCTTGACCTTTAGCAGTTTGACTCAAAGCTAAAAATATATTTGGAAAATGTTAGGTGATTGTGACTAGCTCTTTATAAGAGAGTGGTAGCAGTATAATTGTTACGCTTATGAGTGGGCACATGCAGTTATTTTGGCAACATAAGCCTGAGCAATCCATTAAAAAGGTTTGAGTTGCTTTGAGTGCAATAGAAAGTTTGTCATTGTTCCAAAACAACAGTCAGGCTCCTGACTACCTCACCCAATCAATGTTATTGGGAACCAGATCTTTGGTATGGAAATGGAAATCCATTAACAAGTTCATTTTGTTTGTTTTCAATAGGGCACTGAGTTGCTTTTAGTACCATTTCACCATGTAAGAAGATTTTTAGTAATGGAAATAATGAAGGTTCACAAAAATTGTTAAGTTCTCTGAGTCAAATAACAGCTCGAATGTGACATGGATACTTGTTATAGCCCAGAGTATAATTAGGCTTGTATCTCTCATTTACAGTATCTTTGTGTTGTAGGGTGGCTGATTTGTAAATTAATGATAGAGTTGATCTGCAGGCACTTCTTGGGTTTATTTACAATATACTCAGCAGCAACTACATGTGTGCTTTCAACACCAACTCCATCTCAGCACTGATTGCTTGAGGTAACCCGCACTACTCTCCTATTGGTTACTACAGATCGTGTGATCTTCCTGAACAAGTATTATTCTAAAAGGTATATTATACACTAAATAAACCCATAATTACTACATTCCCTCCCCCCTTTAACTCAGCTATACATATTACATTTACCAATACCTATATTTCAAGACAACATAATATTTAGGCTGGGTAAGAAATTTACAAGTTCAGTCTTTCAGATGGTTTCCTGGTAAGTGTGAAGTGTGACAGCTCCACAACTTCAGATTCTTTGTCAGGAACCTCCTTTTCTGGAATTGCCTGAACATCAGGTACTTCAGTGGGCATTTGCAGTTCTGCATCCTGAACTCTTACAGCAACATCAGACATGTCAGTCCTGGGTTGGGTATCCTCAACAGGAAACGCAGACCCGGTCATGATCACTGGTGGAACCAAATTTTAGTGAGCGGTCTCTCTCTTCCTTAAATGGTTCACACGTTTATAGATAATCTGGCCTTCCACTTACTCATGGTAAGATAGAGGTGAGTCACCACATCACATTTATTTCATCCAGTAACCACTTTGGTCCTACCCCGAAATTTTTTCATGTATACCGGCTCTCCCAGGGTAAATTTCCTCTTACAACTATGCCAGTCATGTCGAGTTTATTGGCTTCCCTGACTCCTTTCCACCTTCCTCTCTAAATTCGGCCTTATTAAGCTCAATCTCGTCCTGAGGCGGCGTTTCAACAATTACTCCACAGGTGTGACACCTGTTGTTGTGTGAGGGGTAATCCTGTAATGAAAAAGAAAGTGTGCTAGCTTGGTTGCCAAGGAATTACCAGTTAGCTTTTTCATGCCTGCCTTGAACATTTGAACCACCCTTTTGGCCAGTCCATTTGAGGAAGGGTGGTACGGTGCAGTTTTCACATGTGTGATACCGTTGAGGCTGATGAAACATTGAAACTTAGCACTTATAAATGCTGTGCTGTTTTCGGAAACAATTACTTCTGGTAGCCCGTGAATGGCAAAACTCTGATGTGGGGCAGAATTTTCCGCCTGTCGGGCAGGCGGTCCCAACCCAATCTCCGGCAGGCAGGGAGCCGATCCCCATCGGAGAAGCGGGCTGCGCTGCCATTTTACGTGGGTGAGGCAATTAAGGCCCGCCCAGCGTGATGTCCGGTGGGAAGCGCTATGCGCTCCCTGTGCAGGCTGGGGGGGAATTACCCAAAAGCGAGAGTGTGCTCTTTCACGCATGCACACGAAAGAGTGCACATCTCCCTGAGGCTAAGTGCAGCCTCGGGGAGAGCGCTTCCACTTTGAAAAAGATGTTTTTA
Source organism: Carcharodon carcharias (assembly GCF_017639515.1). Classification (NCBI taxonomy): domain Eukaryota; kingdom Metazoa; phylum Chordata; class Chondrichthyes; order Lamniformes; family Lamnidae; genus Carcharodon; species Carcharodon carcharias. Next base: position 52,377,980 of record NC_054486.1, read on the forward strand.
AAAAAATTCCCTATCACGTCCCCCTCATGTGACAATGTTCATAATTTACACTATAACTTTATTAAACTTTTTAAAACCCTGCATGAAACCTCATCCCGCCGGTGGATGAGGTTTCATGTTTTTTCTATTTGCCACCAGGGCTCCTGGCCAATCCACCAAACTTAAGGTTGGACAGGCAGGTCCTTTAATTGTTTGGTTGATCCTGTCAATGGCCTCAATTGACCGTTGACAGTTCGGAGGGGCCCGCAGCTGATTCTGCTGCGCCCCCACCTTTCTGAAAATTTAAATGGGACTGGATGTTATCGGGGGTTCCACCCGACATCATCCCATGTCATTTTACATGTTGGCGAACGGGCCCCGCCCCCTGCTCACCGACGGAAAAATTCTGCCCATAGTTTCTCAATTGTAGCAGCCGACATTGGTGCCATCACCTCATATACGTCCAGCCATTTTGAATGGGCATCGACAATGAGCAGAAACATTGTTCCCAGGAAAGATCCAACATAGTCAATGTGTAACTACATCCAGGGTCTACCTGGCCACTCCCATGGGTGTAACGGAGCTGTCGTTGGCATCTTTTGTAGTTGGTGACATTGCACACAGTGCTTTACTAAACTCCCTATTTCACCATCCATCCCTGGCCACCATAGATAACTGCATGCTGTGGTCTTCTCTCGGGAAATTCCTGGATAGGCACTGTGTAGTTTGATTAAAAGTAGCTCCCTTCCCTTTGGAGGAACTATCACTCATGCTCTCCACAATAAGATGCCATCCTGGCTGGTTATTTCATGTCTTCTGTTGAAGTACGGTTTCATTTCATCAGATATGGGCACTTGTGACCAACCATGTAGCATTTGTTCTCGTACCTGAGATAGGACTGGGTTCCGACTGTGCCCAGTGTCTGATCTGTCGAGCACATGCCAGCACCGAATCTAAGAAATTTAACTGTAAAACAAGTTCCTGTGAAACGGGGAAGTGCTCATCATTTTCTTGTAAAGACAAATGACAAAGGGCATCGGCGTTTGCAATTTGATTGCCAGGCCGATGTGTGAAATTGTATTCATACGCTGCCAGAATTAAAGCCCATCATTGTATTCTTGCTGAGGATATGGGTGCTATAGCCTTGCCCTCACTAAACAATCCTAGCAATGGTTTGTGGTCTGAAACGGTTGTAAAATGGCAGCCGTGTACATTCTGGTGAAATTTCTTGATGCCAAAGATAATGGACAGGCCTTCTTTATCTATCTGCGACTATCCCTTTTCTGCTGTGGTGAGCGTTCTTGATACATAACTTACTGGCCGCTCCATGCCATCGTCCATCTGATGAGAGAGCACTGCTCCCACTCCATAGGGGGATGTGTCACATGTCAGCTGCAACTCTCTCACCCGGCCAAAACACACTAATAAATTGAATGATTGCAACAGTTGTTTCACCTTTATGAAAGCTTCTTTCTGGGGTGCCTCCCAAGACCAACATTGGCTCTTTCTGAGTAGAAAATGAAGAGGGGGGAAGCATTGTAGACAATTTGGGTAAGAACCTCCCTTAATAGTTGATCATTCCTAGGAAGGATTTGAGCTCTGAGGCGTTCTTTGGGGCAGGTGTCGCTCTTATGCCTCTTACTTTATCCTCAACCGGGTGGAGGCCCAATTAGTGTTTCTGTATCTTCTTTCTACAAGCCTTCTTCTTTCTAGCACAAATTTTAATCTCGGCCTTCTTTTTGACTTCATTGTTGGCCAGACTTCTCTAAGTTGAAAGCTCAACTTGTCTGAGCTCAGTGGCTGAGTCTCCCAAAATTTTATTATCTGTCTGCTTCTTGGGAAATTCTACAACTTTTGCTTCCAAAGCCTCTATAGCTTCATTTAGGTGATTTTTCATCTCTTTGCTAAACAGCTAGCTTCACTGCACTGGCACGGCCTTGGAGTTTATCCGAACTTTTGTCTCCTGGCTGTATCCAGCTATACACAATCCCCAGGGCTTCTTGTAAGCCTACTCCGATTACCAGGGTCTCCCCTGAGCCCTCTTTGCATTTCTTCTGCTGTGTTTCCATTCTACTGTTGAGCTGGCCTTCATTTCTTCATGTTGCTGAATGGTTATGCATTCCTTTTGCATTTGATCTTGAAGGACAATCAACTGTCCCATCAACTGTTTAATTTTTTGTTGCCCTCCCTGTGGGGTCTCCTATTGCCCTTAGTGTAGTTGCCCTCTCTCTGGGGTCTCTTGTTCCCTTCGGCAACTTAATGGGACCTTCCCCGAATCTAGGGAGTTTTGGAAAATTAAAACCGATGCATCAACTATCTCACCATACACTCCTTTTAAGACCCCAATTTACTCAGTACCACTTCTCTGGTGACTGTAATTTTCCTGATTTCCTCCCCACTTCCATTTCCTGGTTTATAACTGCTTCTGGAATGTGACTTGTTTCCTCTGTAGTGAAAACTGATGCAAAATATCTGTTCAATTCGTCTGCCGTCTCCTTGTTTTCCATTATCAATTCTCCAGACTCACTTTCTATCGGACCAACACTCACTTTGTTAACTTGTTTCTTTTTTAAATATTTATAGAAATTCTTACCATCTGTTTTTATAATTCTGGCTAGCTTTCTCTCATACACCAAATTTTCCCTCTATATGTAAATTAAAATCTCCCATGATTATTGCTGTGCCTTTCTGACAAGATCCAATTATTTCTTCCTTTATGCTCCACCCTACCTTGTGGTTACTGTTAGGGGGCCTGTACACAACTCCCACAAGTGACTTCTTGCCTTTCCCATTTAGCATCTCTACACAAACCATTTCCACGTCCTGGTTTCCTGAATTTAGGGCATCCCTCTCTATTGTGCTAATTCCATCATTAACTAACAGAGCCACCCCTCCACATTTTCCTTGCTTCCTGTCCTTCCTAAATATCCTATACCCTTCAATATTCAGGTCCCAATCCATGTCCTCCTGCAGCCATGTGTCCGCAATGACCATCAAAAATTGTAATAGTTTATTTCTGTGCGCTCTCAGATCATCTGTTTTGTTTTGAATGCTACATGCATTCAGATACAAAGCTTTTAATTTTAGGTTTTATTATTTATATAACCTCTAGTTTCATCTGTTGACTTATTGTTAGGCTTGCACTTTCTGTCCCTTCCTGTCATGGTCTGTTTTTCATTACCCATAATGATACCTTTTTCTTCTACATGTTGTCAGCTCTTTGATTTGCCACTTCTTCCCAAATTTGATCTCTTGTCCCCACTGTTTAGTTTAAAACCCTCTCTGCTTCCCTAGTTAGGCAGCTCACAAGAACACCACTCCCAGCACCGTCCCAATGGTGCAGAACCAACTTTCCCCAGTACTGGTGTCAGTGCCCCGCAAACTGGAACACACTTCCCCCACACCAGACTTTAAGCCACACATTCCTCCCCATAATCTGATGTGTCCTTTACCAATTTGCACATGGCTCAGGTAATAATTCAGAGATTATGAACTTTGAGGTTCTGCTTCTTAATTTGGTGCCAAGCTTCTCATACTGACTATGCATAGCTTCCTTCTTCGTCCTGCCTACGGCCAGAATTTTCTCATTGGCATGCGGGGACAGGCCCCGCATGCTGACATGTAAAATGATGCACAGTGACGTCAGGCGAGTGTCCTGATGTCACCGTGCGCTATCGCGGTATTTTGGTGGGCGGACGTGGATGATCTCCAATGCGCACCCGCCACTAATTAATGGGTCAATTAAGGCCCTTGAGGCACCAATTGACACCGACTTTTCAGGGCCCGTGCGATCTTCAGGTCAGCACATGGGCGCAATGGGCAGGCGGGAAGGACACATTGGCATAAACCTCATTCACGGGTAGAATAAGAGGGGTCAGTGGGGTCACGAGTGTTATTTGTCAGACATTTAATGCTTAAAGTTACTAATACTTGCCTGTGTGAGCAGGAATACTTCAAAACTCTTCATAGCTGCTTGGACAGGAGTAACAGCCTTCAAGTCAGGACTCTGAGTAAACATCATTTCTAGGGCCTTGCTGGTTTCAGAAAGCCTTCCCTTACCCTGGGAATTGGAGTTGTGCTCACCACAGGAGGCAGCTCCACTGGGGAGGAAGGGAGGGGGAGGAGGCCAGGATCCCACATTCAGCCTCCAGGGGAGCCACCTTTGAGAGACATAGGTGCAAGGGGCGCAGGGCCAACAGGAAGTCCAAGGCAGAAGGGGCCGCAAAAGACACCACTATCCTGTTGCCAGGATATACAGGCGGCAAAGCAGCTACCTCAATATGTCCGAGGTACAGTGCCAAAGGAGGCTCCATCTCTCATGGGAGACAGTCAACCATATCTGTCAGATGATTGGGCCTGAGATCTCCGCTAACCGTGTGGGCGGACACCCCATGGCAGTAGCTCTGTAGGTCACAGCTTCCCTCAACTTCTATGCCTCCGGCTCTTTCCAGAGGTGAGTGGGTGATATTTGTGGAGTCTCCACACTTGTCCATACTTGTGTCAAGCAGGTTACAGATGAAAACAGAATTCCCTGGAAAAACTCAGCAGGTCTGGCAGCATCAGCAGAGAAGAAAAAAGTTGACGTTTCAAGTCCTCATGACCCTTCAACAGAATTGATTTTTCTTTACAAGGAGAGGAGTGAAATATAAGCTGGTTTAAGCTGGTGGGGGGGGGAGGTGGGGGGGTGGAGGTGGGGGAGAGAAGTGGAGGGGGGGGTGTGGTTGTAGGGACAAGCAAGCAGTGACAGGAGCAGATAATCAAAAAATGTCACAGACAAAAAAACAAAAGAACACAGAGGTGTTGAAGTTGGTGATATTATCTAAACAAATGTGTTAATTAAGAATGGATGGTAGGGCACTCAAAATATAGCTCTAGTGGGGGTGGGGGGGGCATAAAAGATTTAAAAATAATGGAAATAGGTGGGAAAAGCAAAACCTATATAAATTATTGGAAAAAACAAAAGGAAGGGGGAAGAAACAAAAAGGGAGTGGGGATGGAAGAGGGAGCTCAAGACCTAAAGTTGTTGAATTCAATATTCAGTCCGGAAGGCTGTAAAGTGCCAAGTCGGAAGATGAGGTGCTATTCCTCCAGTTTGCGTTGGGCTTCACTGGAACAATGCAGCAAGCCAAGGACAGACATGTGGGCAAGAGAGCAGGGTGGAGTGTTAAAATGGCAAGCGACAGGGAGGTTTGGGTCATTTTTGCGGACAGACCGCAGGTGTTCTGCAAAGCGGTCGCCCAGTTTACGTTTGGTCTCTCCAATGTAGAGGAGACCACATTGGGAGCAACAAATGCAGTAGACTAAGTTGGGGGAAATGCAAGTGAAATGCTACTTCACTGGAAAGGAGTGTTTGGGCCCTTGGACGGTGAGGAGAGAGGAAGTGAAGGGGCAGGTGTTACATCTTTTGGGTGGGCATGGGGAGGTGCCATAGGTGGAGGTTGAGGAGTAGGGGGTGATGGAGGAGTGGACGAGGGTGTCCTGGAGGGAACAATCCCTACGGAATGCCGCCGGGGGGATGAAGGGAAGATACGTTTGGTGGTGGCATCATGCTGGAGTTGGCGGAAATGGCGGAGGATGATCCTTTGAATGTGGAGACTGGTGGGGTGATAAGTGAGGACAAAGGGGACCCTATCATGTTTCTGGGAGGGAAGCGAAGGCATGAGGGCGGATGCGCGGGAGATGGGCCGGACGTGGTTGAGGGCCCTGTCAACGACCGTGGGTAGAAAACCTCGGTTAAGGAAGAAGGAGGACATGTCAGAGGAACTGTTTTTGAAGGTAGCATCATCAGAACAGATGCGACGGAGGCGAAGGAACTGAGAGAATGGGATGGAGTCCTTACAGGAAGCGGGGTATGAGGAGCTGTAGTCGAGGTAGCTGTGGGAGTCGGTAGGCTTGTAATGGATATTGGTGGACAGTCTATCACCAGAGATTGAGACAGAGAGGTCAAGGAAGGGAAGGGAAGTGTCAGAGATTGACCACGTGAAAATGATGGAGGGGTGGAGATTGGAAGCAAAATTAATAAATGTTTCCAAGTACCGACGAGAGCATGAAGCAGCACCGAAGTAATCATCGATGTCCCGGAGAAAGAGTTGTGGAAGGGGGCCGGAGTAGGACTAGGACAAGGAATGTTCCACATACCCCATAAAGAGACAGGCATAGCTGGGGCCCATGCGGGTACTCATAGCCATACCTTTTATTTGAAGGAAGTGAGAGGAGTTGAAGGAGAAATTGTTCAGTGTGAGAGAGGAGAGTAGTGGTGGATAGGGATTGTTCAGGCCTCTGTTCGAGGAAGAAGCTAAGGGCCCTCAGACCAACCTGGTGGGGGATGGAGGTGTAGTGGGATTGGACGTCCATTGTGAAGAGGAAGCGGTTGGGGCCTGGGAACTGGAAATTGTTGATGTGACGTAAGGTGTCAGAGGAATCACGGATGTAGGTGGGAAGGGACTGGACAAGGGGAGAGAGAAGGCAGTCAAGATAACGAGAAATGAGTTCCATGGGGCAGGATCAAGCTGATACGATCGGTCTACCGGGAGAGTTCTGTTTGTGGATTTTGGGTAGGAGGTAGAAACGGGCCGTCCGAGGTTGGGCGACTATCAGGTTGGAAGCTGTGGGAGGAAGATCCCCAGAGGAGATGAGGTCAGTGACAGTCCTGGAATCAATGGCTTGATTTTCAGTGGTGGGGTCATGGTCCAGGGAAATGTAGGAGGAAGTGTCTGCAAGTTGACGCTCAGCCTCCACGAGGTAGAGGTCAGTGCGCCAGACAACCACAGCACCACCCTTGTCAGCGGGTTGGACCTGAGGGAACGGAGTGCATTAAGTTCAGAGAGAGAGAGATTAGAATGGGTGAGAGGAGCAGAGAAATTGAGACGACTAATGTCGCGCCTACAGTTTTCAATGAAAAGATCAAGAGAAGGTAAGAATCCAGAGTGAGGGGTCCAGGTAGAGGGAGAATATTGGAGGTGGGTAAAAGGATCCGTTGAATGGGGAGAGGACTCCTGCCCAAAAAAGTGAGCCCGGAGACGAAGACGGCGGAAGAAGAGTTCAGCATCGTGCTGAGCATAAAATTAATTGAGATGAGGGTGTAAGGGTATGAAGCTAAGTCCTTTGCTAAGCACTGAACATTCAGCGTCAGAGAGGGGAAGGTCAGGGGGTATAGTGAATACACGGCTGGGGCTGGGATTGGAAGATGGGGTGGGGACGGAGGGACAGGCAGGGGTGGAGGGTCCTAGATGGGTGTTGGTGTCGATGAGTTGTTGGAGCTTGCGTTCCTTAGCACTTGAGAGAAAGAGAAAAAGTTTCTTGTTGAGGCGTCGGATGAGACGAAGGATAAAATGAAACCAGGGGCAAGCGCACAGACACTCTGTTCAGTGCGCGCTAGAGGCTTCATGGCCATTGCTGGCTTCCCCTGCATCCAGGGTGCAATAGACTGTACACATGTAGCCATCAAGGCGCCAGCAGGTGAGCCCGGTGCCTTCGTCAACAGGAAGAGCTTCCACTCCATGAACGTGCAGATAGTGTGTGATCACATGATGCTGATTCTACAAGTCTGTGCAAGGTACCCAGGCAGTTCCCACAACGCCTACATCCTCAGACACTCCCAGGTGCCGGGGCTCTCCAGTGCTCCAGCCCAGCTGGACGGATGGCTGCTGGGTGACAAGGGCTATCGCTTCAAAAGATGTCTCATGACGCCTCTTCGTCATCCAACGACAGAGGCTGAGCAGCACTACAATAGGAGCCACACCTCCACAAGGGCTGTGGTGGAGAGAGCCATTGGTCTTCTCAAGATGCTCTTCCGATGCCTGGACCATTCAGGGGGTGCACACCAATGCCCCCCAGATCGTGTGTCACTGATAGTGGTTGTATGCTGCACTCTCCACAAACTGGCACTGGAAAGGGGGGGACACAGTGAAGGAAGAAGATGTGGACGCAGATGCTCCTGCTGCACATGATGAGTCTAGCAGTGAATCTGAGGACGAGCACGCTCAGGATAATGCTAAGGGGTAGACGCTGACCCAGGCAACCTCCAGGGAGGCAGGGACACCCAGGAGGCTTTAATCCAATGAACCTTCAGCTAGCCCATCACGGATGGACTTTCAACACACGCAAGGGCTGCTGGCTCCATACTCAATATCTGAGTGCAAAATCTGCCTGGGTAGGAATATTAACTAAGGGCCTTGTCAATAAAGCTCAATGTCAAACGACTCACTCATCATATCATGGCTTCCTGTCCACTTGCAGAATTAAGGAATCACCCTGAGCCATGCTCACATATCAAAATCTAATGACTGAGCAAAATGAAGTACAAAAAAAATTGCAAAGGTGTTACGCCTCACACCGAGTGGTCATCAACTAATAGTGGGGCAACATAAACCCACCAGTGAGAAACCCATGGTGTGCCTAAGGTGCCTTAAGTTTACATTTCTGGGTGCCACGTCTAGGTGCTGTGCCCTCACTGGTATCTGAGACAGCCTGTTCACTGTGCCGTCCTGATGTCCTCGATGACCTTGGTGGCGTCCTCTGCCCCAAGGAGCCTGTGCTGGCCCCGCCTGGGAGGGAGCTGCCAGTTCCATAGTTGGCTTCTCCCCAGTCGTCGCAGCCTCACCGGATCCCATGGTCACTGGCAGAGGGGCGGAGGAGCTGCTGCCCTCATCCGGAGTGCCCTGAGAGGAGCCCACAGAGACGACAGGCACCTGCTGCGCTGACATGACGTCGCTTCGGGCCTCCCTGCTCACCGTGGATGGATGGGCACTGAACTGCGATACTTGGTGCCCAAATCATCTCCCACATTGGCACTGACCAGCTGTGTCCAATGCCGCTGTGAGGGCTTGCGGGTCTGTACGCAACCCCAGGAGGCCCTGATTGTCCTCCTGATGGAGCCTCCCCACGAGAGTCGCCAATGTCTCCATGGAGGAAGCATGGCGTGCGGCCATGAGGCTCATTGCATCGGTGATGCTCCGCGTGGACTCCTCCAGCACGGGCACCATGCCACGCATTACCTCATGTATCTCCACCAGAACCTACTGCATACCCTGCTGCACTCCAAGTGTTTGCAGCCTCACGGACAACTCCAGAGGAACATCTTTAGCCACCAACGAAGCATGTGCCTGGTCCCCAGCAGTCCTCTGACTGCTGGCGCCCTGGGCACTCTCTGTCTCTGTCTGCGCCTCAAGCGAGTGTGAAGTGCCCTCATCATTGTGCCCCCGTATACTAGCCGAAGATCTAATTCCCACCGATGTGCTAGCATCTGCGCTGGTGCCTGCCTAGCAGAGATAGTGCGATGCTGGTAAGTCCAATTGTTCAGTCCCCTCAGGTGTGAGAGGTGGTCCCTCTGCCTCCTCTTCCCGGCCCGGTGATGCTGAAAGGGTGAACAAGGACATTTGATTAGTTACAGTGCAGACATTGTCAATTTGCAAGCCTGTCCCCCGGATCATTATGCACTCATCCTTCCATAATCAATGGTCAACCCATGTTGCAAACTTCAATCACTGAACATTCAGCAGTGCCATGGCTGCTGGGACACATATGGTTACCTCAGTGCTCGGTAAACATACCTCCCTGTGGCACCCCAGCCTCACTGTCACCAGTGGGCCTGGGCACATGGCACCTCTCCAGATCCATCGCCACCTGCTCTTATCTGGTAATGATGGCCAACTGGGCCTGGCGCTCAGCGGAATTGTGTGCAGTCTTTTACTGAGAAGGAGAGAAGAGCTTTGATTAGTCCAGCCTGTACCTGAATTCCCATCGCATCCCTGCCAACCCAACTAGAGTGGGACATTGCAGGGCTCCAGTGATTTGTCGCCCCACAGCAGCCGCACACTCACAGAAAGAAGCCAGAGCTGACCCCTCTTGCCCACATGCTGCCTCCATCACATTTGGCATCACACAGTCTAACCTTGCAAAGCAAGGAGGCACAAGCACATGGAACACCAAGGGCAACAGATGGATTGGTGCCCCACCACCTGGAAGCTACCCCCCGCCAGCATGTTAGCACCCTGACTTTGACATGTTTTGCAGTTCCAGCACTGCGCCTAGGTGCAGATCCTTGAGGTAGCCCCAAAAACCCTACTTTGGGTGTCAGTGTCACACTTGTTGCGGGTGCAGAATCCATCTGAGCACTACCCTTTAAGGTCAACTAGACATGGGCAGTATCTGCTGGCCCACCTAGTGAGGGAAACATGCCATGAAGGATTCAATACTGTAACTGCACTCAGAGGTGGGTAGGTGGAGAGGGAGTTGGGGAGGGGGCGGTGCGGGATATGAGGGGGAGGGTTGGGGGACGGGGAGGAGGGGAAAACCTACCTGCTGTGTTAAGTGACCTCTGCCAACATGGTGCTCGCTCTTCCTGAGCGCAAGAGGCCATTGAATCGCTTGCGGCACTGGACCCATGTGTGTCGCACCACGTCATGAGAGCTGACCATGTCTGCCACTTCTTCCCAGGCATGTTTGGGTCAGGTGGGGAGAGGGCGTCCGCCTCCCCTCCCTCAGAATGAGGACTTCCCGCCATCCTGCCACATCCTCCAGAAGGGCAGCTAGGCATTCAACAGAAAACCGAGGGGCACACTGCCCCACTGCCCTACCCTCTGGCCTGGCCTGCTCTCCAGCAATGCTCTGGGGAGCCCTTCTGCTGGCCATGATGAACAGCCTTTGCAAGGCTGCCAGCGCTCTATCTGAACCAGCCGCCAGGTCACCATTGGGCCCGGCAGTCATTGCACCCCCGCCACTGCCCACCCACTCCTGCTATCCTTGGGAGCTGCTGGTTGGGCCTTAATTGGCTTACCCCTGTAAAACGGCAGCGCAGAGCCGATCACAGGTGGCAATTGGCTCTGTGCCCACCTGCACGCACCCCCGAACAGCCCGCCCATTGGAGAGAAAATTCTCCCCTATGTCATTAGTACTTATATGGACCACAATGACTGGGTTCTCCCTCTCCCACTGCAAGTTCCTCTCCAGTCCCAAGCAGATGTCCCGAATCCTGGCACTGGGCAGGCAACACAGCCGACTGGACTCTTGTTCTTTGCTACAGAGAACAGTGTCAATCTCTCTGACTATACTATCCCCTTCTACCACTACATTCCTTTTTGCTGCCCGCACTTGAATGGCTGCCTGTATCTCGGTACCATGGACAGTTAGCTCATCCGCCCTGCAGCCCCCATTCTCATCCAAACAAACTGAAAAAACCTCAAGCCTGTTAGACAATTGCAAGGGTGGAAGCTTCTGCCCTCCTGCCCTCTGATTCCCCTTACCTGCCTCAATTGCAGTCACACTTTCCTGTCCTTGACCACTGACCAAATCAGAAGACCTCCTCAGAGGTGTGACTGCCTCCTGGTACAAATAACCCAGGTTTCTTTCACCCTCCCTGATGCATCACTGTTTCTGTAGTTCAGCCTCCAGCTCATAACCTCTGAGCCAAAGCTGCTCCAAATTCAGACATTTACTGCAGATGTGTTTGGATCAAACTGGCATCCAGGAGCTCCCACACCCTGCAGCTGTGACAAATATCACCTGACCTGACATCCTTAATGTGTTCTAATTAGCTATTTAATTATTTTATTCAATTATATATTTTACTTTTGTTTTTATATATTTTATTAACTTTACCACCAGTTGCTAAACTATTTTGAACCTTAGGAATAGAAGAAACCTTAGTTACTTACCAGGTAACTCACTAAATAACTAGCTTCTTCCCCAGTAATAGAGAATGATCACTTGTTGAAGGCTCTTTCCGTCCCTTCCCCAACTCCCTTAATTACCCAACTCCCAGCACTCTATTCTAAGTTGCACTTCTTGCAGAAAACCTTACCTATAGCACCTCTTTCCCATATGCACCAAATTCCCATTTTGAACCAAATTCCCTAATATACTCAGTCAATCTCTGTCTCACTCAGGTCGAAGTCTCCCCTCACTGATCGAGATGGCTGAAGGTTCTGGATACTGCAGACTATGGGCTCTGACAAACTTCCAGCAATAATAATTAAGACTACTGATCCAGAATTAGCTCTGCCCTTAGCCAAGCTGTTCAAGTAAAGCTACAATACTGGAGTTCTGCAGCTACACTACAGATACAACAGTGGTGTTCCCCAGGGGTTGTTATTGAGACTCTTGCTTTTCCTGATATATGTAAATGATCTAGATCTTGATGTGCAGGGGACAATTTCAAAGTTTGCAGATGACACAAAACTTGGGAAAATTATAAACTGTGAGGAGGAGGAGGACAGTGTAGGACTTCAAAAGGGCATTGACACATTGATGAAGAGGACAGATAGGTGGCAGATGAAGTTTAATGCGGAGAATGTGAGGTGATACACTTTGGTACAAAAAACATGGAGAGACAGTATAACATAGAGGATATTATTCTAAAGGGTGTGCAGGAGCAGAGAGATCTGTGTGCATATGTACATAAGTCATTAAAGGTGGCAGGATTGGTAGAGAGAGCTGTTTTGAAAGCATACAGTATTCTAGGCTTCATTAATAGGAGCATAGAGTGCAAGAACAGCGACGTTATGATGAAATTACAAAGGACACTGGTTAGATCTCAGGTGCAGTATTGTGTACAGTTCTGGGCACAACACTATAGGAAGGATGTGAATGCATTGGAGAGAGTCCAGAAGAGGTTCACGAGAATGGTTCCAGGGATGAGGCACTTCAGCTATGAAGAAAAATTGGAGAAGTTGGGACGGTTTTCCTTGGAGAGGAGAAGGCTGAGACATGATAGAAGTTTTCAAGATCATGAGGGGTCTGGACAGACTAGATAGTGAGAAACTGTTCCCACTCATAGATGGATCAAGAACCAAAGGGCACAGTTTTAAAGTGTTTTTCAGAAGAGGCAAATGCGAGGTGAGAAAAAACTTTTCCACACAGCGAGTATTAGGGTTTGAAATGCACTGTTTGGAAGTGTGGTGGAGGCAGGTTCGAATGAGGCATTGAAAAGGGCATTGGATGATTAATTAAGTAGAAACAATGTGCAGGGTTACGGGGAAAAGGCAGGAGATTGGCACCAAGTTAAAAAGCTCAGAGAGCCAGTGCAGACACGATGGGCCGAACAGCCACCGTAACAATTCTGTGATTCTGTGATCTACCCGGCAATTTGGAAAACTGCCCAGATATGTCCCACTCCCAAAAATCTGGACAAATCCAACCTGGCCCAATTACCATCCCACTGCACTGGAGTGCTGTGTTTGGCTGCAGCAGAGTGTTTCAATTGGAGATTGATGACTGAGGCAGTTTAAGGGGAGAATTTTCTCCCCACCGGGTGGGCCGGTCAGGAGTGGGCGCAGAGCTGATTGTTACCCACGATTGGCTGCGCACTGTCATTTTACGTGGGCAGGCCAATTAAGCGCTCAAGGCTACCTGTGCCGGTGCACAGGTGTCATCAGCCACGGCCCCTTGTCCCCGAAGAGCCAACCCTGCAGCCTCTGTGGACCCTGGAAGACTCCAGGGATCTACGAGTGACTCAGGATGTAGGTGTCATTCACACTCCCAGGAAACCGTGTGCATACCTGCACGATACGTTTCTGGTGGTCGCACAACAGCTGCACGTTAAGTGAGTGAAAGCCCTTGTGGGTGATGAAGTCCACTGAGTGCAGTGGTGGAGACCTGAGCGCCACATGGGTGCAGTCAATCGCACCCTCGACCTGTGGGAGTCCCGAGATCAGGGCGGATCCAATGGCCCTTGGATCCTGGCTGTCCCGGTTCCGGGCGAAATGCTGTGTGCCGTGGAGAAGATGGCATCCGTGACCTCATGGATGCATTTGTGGGTGGTAGATTGTGAAATACCACAGGGGTCACCTGTGGAGCCCTGAGAGGAGCCACAGGCATAGAAATTGAGCACCATGGTCTCTTTCACAGCCACCGGCAGTGGATACCCTCCATGTCCCCTTGGCGCCAAGTCCTGCAATAAGTGGCAGATGTAAACTATCAGGTCCCTAGACATGTGCAGTCATCGGTGACACTGGTTCTCAATCATCTGCAGGAATGGCAGGCAGGGCCTATAGACCATGGCTCGATGTCACTCCTGCGCAGCTTGTGGGCAGCCCTGCTGTCCCTTCTTCATGAATTTGCTGCTCCTGCCTTTGTGCAGTCAGGAGCCTTAGTTGTTCTGTTCTCAGTGTCCTACAGTCTCTCAAGGCTATCAGGCATACAGCTAGGTCACCAGGATCCATGATCCTGACGTGGTCCTCCTGTGGCATGAAAGAGAGAGAGAGAGAGAGACATGGCTATCATGGCTGTGCTTAGCACCTTTCCTGGCCCTGTGTTTCAGCCCTTTAATGCTCCCTGGAGAGTGCTGGTCACCCCTCGGATGGCCAGAGATGGGTGTGCTGCATGCCTGCCCTGTCAACCTGCAACATAGGAGACACTGGTCCAAACCAGGATGCTGAGATTGCAAGGGGCTGTGAGGGCCTCCAGCAGTAACTGCTACATGGCCAGCTTTGGCGAGGAGATTGTACAATGTGTGCAGTCCAACAGCCCCGCGGTCCAATAAAGTGGTGGCAGACTCGAAGTCTGTGTCGGGGGGGATGGGGTAAGGTATGGAAGTGCTTGGTGCCTCCACATTGCTTGCATGGGCGGGCAGGCTAGGAGCCTGACTCTGGTCAGGCTGTGCCTGATCTGTCTCAGTTGCCGAAGCATGGTCAGTTTATACATGTGTCCCTATTATGTGGCCATTCTTCCCTCGCTTACCCTGCCCTCACCTCGATTGCCTGTGCACAGGATGCAGCGCCAGGGCAGCACTTGACCCACCACCACCCCCCCCCCCCCCCCCCACCCCCCCCCCAACCTGCCCCCCACCAACAATGGTCACCTCCGAGGCTGGTCAGCAATTGCCCCCAGACATCCCCACTTCAGCAGTTGCCTCCGAGGCCAGCATGCCCCGCACATTGAAGCCACCATCCCCTTCCCTCTCAGCAGTCACTTCCAGGGTCAGGCATCGGTTTTCCCCGGCACCCCAAGGCCTGTAAATAACGGGCGAGCTGTGGAGAATGCTGCTGCTCACTCACCTCAAATCCCCCCAAGTGCATGTTGCCTGTTTGCTGTTGTGAAACATGTCGGCATGTCCCGCCGATGTGGACAGACCGATACGGCGGGGTTCCAAAAGCCGGGCAAGATGGTCTTTTAATTATATGCTAATGTATTACAACTAGCTTCCCACCGACCGGTGGTGGGGAAAACGGCCAGCCGTTGGCGGGCTGAGCGGACAATCACAGCCTGCCTTCACGCCGTCATGAAGCAGATCGCGCCATATTTTCCGCCCACACCACCTATCATGCCCGCCACCAGCGGGCTCGGAAAATTCCACCCTTGGCAAAATTTCTCTGATTGTGTTGAGGAACTACAGCTCTCTATTTTCATATAACTGACCCTAATTATTTTTTAAAATTCATTTACGGGATTTGGGCATCGCTGGCTAGGCCAGCATTTATTGCCCATCCCTAATCATTTAGGCAAAACAAGTGTTCAGGCCTCATCATCATACCCAGTTCCCAGAATTAGATATATCATCAGGACGCAGTCATCTGTAACTTGCAGTAATGGATGCAAGGCTGCACTTCAGCTCACCTTTCAATGGAGTGTGAAATCTTCAGGAGCAGTATAGTCCAATATCTGTCAAGCACTCATGACCATGCCTCCATTTGAAGTCTCCCAATGTCCCTTGCAATCTAGCCATGGCATTTGTGGGCCTGAAAGCAAATGATGACAGTGCATCTAGGCCTTAAGGACCCCAATCGATGATAATAAATAGCACATGTCAGATGTCTCAGAGACTCACTCTGATCCCATTTGTGATCTCCACATTTTCATTCCAACGGTCTGATAAATGCACATGGAACCCAGGCACACCGGTGCAATGGTAAGCAGCACATTACCATGTCGATTGACCAACTCAGAGCTGGCAGAGGCTTAATGTGATGAGACGCTAGCCAGACCTTCTGACCCAGCGCTGCGTCCTCCCATGTCCAAGTCAGACATGTGGGGCTGCTGCACATAACTTCTAGATCACACAGTTTTAACCAGGAATTGCAAGACTCAATATGTAGCAGAGGTTCTTATCTTTAAATCATGGAAGGTGGGGATTAATGTTGGGGTGATGCTCAGGTGTACTTGCTGGCATGAGGTAACGTAGCAGACAGACATGAGAGGTTGAGTTTGGGTTCACATGAAAAACTCACTCAAGACTTATGGAAGGTACATGGAGGCCAATGAAAGATGTACCCACTCCATGTGCATCACTATTCAATCCTGTAAGATCCACATTGAGTACTCTATAATGCAGAAACATTGGGGCTAAAGCAGCCTCCAGGTTCTAAAGTCATGAGGCAACATCATGTGAACCACTGATGCAGGCCTCAGAGATGCCTTAGCCAACCACAAATTTCTTAGAGGCAGAGGCTTCACCCATGTTGATACTGTGCAGAGAATGGCCAGCCACTGCAAGGATATGGTTCTAGATACCATAGAGTGGAGGTAGACGAGGGGGGACTTCTGGGAGGAGTGGGGCAGCATCTGTGAAAAACTATAGGGCATTTCACCAGATAGAAGAGGCAAACACATGAAAAGTGGCGTGAGTCAAAATCTGTTTACTTTTATGCAAATTCTATATGGATTTTGGGCATTCATGCTACCTTTGCACTCTTAGCATTTCTTAATTTTTCTTACCCTATTACCACATCTTGGTACTTCCCCAACATCCACAGTAGAGATACAAACAGCCTGTTGACTGCTATGATGAACTTGGAGGACTGATGCCCAGAGGGCCCTGACCTGCTTTGGGTCTCCTGCTGTGGGACAAGTGTACCCTCCTAGGCCTGTGAAGCTGCAGATGATGGTGTCTCTGAAAGGGGGGATTGAGATCAGCTGGACACTCTTGGAGTCACCTGAGTGGATGGCCACAGGGTGTCCAACTGCTGGTCCTCCTCCATATGGGTGCCCATGCCTGACTACTTGAGGAGGAGCACCTAGAGTGAGGTCAAGTTGCCCCATCGGCCTCTCACTTAGCCACTGATGGATCCCACCTACGGCTAGAGTGATGGAGTGCAGATCCTGGTGACTATCATGTGCAATGTCCTGGACAAAGGTCTCCATGGCGGTTGCCATCCTACCAGTGTTGACCATAATGCACTGGCATGTTGGAGCAACAACATCAAACTGAACATGGAAGGACTCCTCCATCGTCTGTTCCAACTGGTGACCCTGCTTGATGTTCTTACGTCTGTTTTTGCAGCTCCAACATCTGTGTGAGGGCCGAGTCCAGGGGCTTGTCATCTGACTTGGACTCTGCAGGAGACTGGCTGTCAGCATTCCTCCAAGAGCCAGTGGCCTTGGATGTCCTGGCCTCCACCTGCTGTGTACCAGAACCTCTGCTGTGTTCAGCAGATTGTGATCCCGAGCCTGCTCTAGAACTAGGTCCCACCAAGGGGTGTGTCTCTGTGCTGGTGGAGGGTGCGGGTGAACACTGTGATGGCTCTGCATCTAGTGGGTCCTCAAGATCCTCATCTGAGGTGTTATGGGGGCTGGGGCTGATGGGCTGGTTGCTGCTGGGCCCCTTCCATTTGCTGCTGATGCCTGTCAAGGAGTGAAGAGATAATGAGGCTGCAGAGTCAAGAACACTACAAAGCACTCACAGTTTTGGCAGGTGACCCATGAGCTGTTGATGGATCCTCACCAGCTTGGGAGACACCAGTCTCACCCTGGATGCAGGCATTGTCCAGGTCCTCGCCAACCAGCTCTGCCTCATAGTCTTCAGAGATGGTGAGGGGCCTGAGCTCAGGCATCCCCGCTCCAGTCTGGGGTCTCTCCTTTTTCTTGTGGGTGCTCTTGTCTGGCGGAAATACACATGGAGAGACTGTGAGCAGGGCGGATGCCAAGGCAAATGGTAAGGATGCCTGACCTCTGTGTGTGTTGGATTAACCTGTGTAAGGGCTGAAGATGTGAGCTGTACAGGGTGTGAGAAAAGGTGAAGATGTCAAAGTGTGTGCGAGGGAGTCAGTGGCGGTATCCCTCATGGTGTTACTGTGTGAGATCCTTATGGAATGTAACATTGTGAATGCAAGGTGAGCCTGTGAGAGTGAGAGTTGAAAGTGAGGAGAAGGTTGACTTACCCTGGTGGGGTGGATGAGATCATTCATCCTCTTCCTGCACTGGATGGTGGTCCTCCTCTGAGGAGCATTGGCACTGACTGCCCTGGAAACCTGCTCCCAAGTTGGCATGGTGAGGTTGGTGGACCTCCTTCTGACATCACAGGGGTAAAGAATGTCTCAGTGTGCTCCTACAGTGTCCAGAGGTGCCCCCAGCGTATTGTTGCTGAACTTGGAGGCAGTCGGCTGCTTTCCTTCGGGGGCCATCACTTGCCACAACCAGCCCTGGGCTGTTGAGAGTGAATGATGTGCGTGGGTGCGGTTTAAATATGGCACCTAGATGATCTGTTGAAGTCACAGTGGACCGGGCGAATGCCAGCCCGCCCCACCACAAGATACAACGTGCTTCACATTCATGCTAAAAAGCTGATGATCTGGCATGGAAACCTGCCTTGCAGGCCTGCGGGAAATGCATTGCTTTTCAAACCCGTCCCACACTTAGTCTCAGGTGCGGAAAATTCTGCCCCTTCTAGCTGTCTTTCTTAATCATAGTGGTTATAGAGCTAGACAAATCTGTACGTTGCTATACATGGCGGTTCCATCGTGTCAAGCTCGGCCTTTCACTTGTCCTTTATATAGACACTGCACTTCCAATGGAAGACTGGAAGGAATACTGGAAGGAACTCCTCATCTTTCAGGTGAAGAATGACATCAACTATAAAGCTGCCCGCGGTGTCACACCTCTCTGGGTCTTCTGTGGAAGATCTTGAATAGACTCAATTGGGTCATGCTTGCCTTGACTATCTACCATTACTGCTTTACTGATGTTGAATGCTGAATCATCACAATCCAGAGCTCACTGCATGCTGGCTGTCCTGCTACTGCTCGTCCATCAGTGTCAACAATGCAGAAAACATGTGGTAATCATGCGAAACTTCCAGCTCTGCACTTCACCGTTAATACTTCCACGCAGTAGATTGGCGAATTGTTTTATGCTGTGAGCCTAGACCTTGTTGGCTGTAACATGGACTTCCACTTCTCCAGGTATATCCGTAGTGATAAAATGTTGCCATGTGCCCCAACGTCTATCTTCAGCTGTAGCTTGTGCTTGCCACTTTTACTAGGACATATGATCTCAACTGTGGTGAAAACTTCCATTTGGATGATTGCACCCAGACCTTCTGCGACTGTCACCTGTATGGAAAGCTTTTTCACTTTTGAACTCATGTTCATCTTTCTCAGTGCCTTCTTTGCTGTCCAGGTCACTGCCTACCTCATAGACATGCCTGTGTTTGAACCGGTATTTGTTGAACTCTTCCTTATTCTTACCATTTTGCGGCGTCTGCTTTTGCTGAGCTGTGGCTTGCTGTGGCTTCTGATCGCTTCCTTGCTGTCAGACTTTCTACACAATCTTGCCCAGTGTCCTTTTAGAGGTACCTGCAAGGCATGGTCTAAATGCAGGACAGTTACATGATTACACATTAGACTGCACTTGCTACATGCCTTGTCCTGTCTGGTGCCTTAGCTACCGAACCAATGGTTGTTGCTGCCCCAACGTTTACAGACATTGCCACTAAAGATTTGTACATTCCTCCATCTTTAAGTAGGCTGTCAATGTTGTGGCCCTTTTCCTTATCAAGCAGATCCTTTTGAAATGCTTCTCTTGGAATCGATATGATTACCAGCTCCATTATTCTGTCAGTGAATTCTGCATCAGAAAAAACAGAATCTTTGCTTTTTTCCCAACATCTACTAAGAAACTGGTCAATAGCATCTTTGGGCTTTTGTCTATAGGCCATCTGTTAAAGTCAATGGATTCTGAAGTTGATGGTAACTCTTAAATGATCCTCTGGCAGTGTCCAGAGTTCAGATAGGTCTTTGTGGACTGCTTCTGACAGTTCAGAAGTGTTGATGCAATTATGACCTTCATTGCCAATCACTATCTTTAACTTTACTGTCTGCTTGTAGGGCTCTGTGACTTCAAGATCTAAGAAACACAACTCCATATCCTATCTAAACAAATTAAATTCATTGAGGACATCCAATTCATAACTGGATATTTCATCAAGGTATTTCATTAAGATAATATTTCATTGTAATGGCATTAAAATTTCTTGCTTCTCAAGAATTCTCTTTCCCAAGATTTTCCTCTGAAATGACTTTTCCTCGATGTAAAAATAATGTGCAGGTCTATTGCACCTAGAGAACTGGGCCTGTGCCAGGCCGCATATCTGTGGCTGCAGCACAGTTTTCACCATCTTCTTGAGGGTCTCTGCCCATGGAGCTCTTTTCTGTGGGAAAAAAACTCATGACGCTTAACAACTCCAAGTCTCGCAGCCCCAATTCAGATCAACTTTTCCAGTATGATGTCTCCAGAACATTTGCCTTTCTGGTCGACTACCATTCTAAAACATCCCCCACTTCAATGACTCACTCTCTTGGAGTACCAATTCTCAACATAGAAAGGCTGGGACCGAGGAAGTCCCTAGTATGCTTGTTGTTTCTTTCAGCTCTGCTCTTTCCGATATCAGAGGGCCATGTTTGGTGTTGGAAGCTCGGCTCGAATAGCTGCTCTAAATGACATCGGAATAGGAGAAGACCATTAGGATGTTTGATCCTGTTCTGTCAATCAATGGGATCATGATTCATTTGCAACCTAGTTCCTTATGCCGGCCTTTACCCCATATCTTTTAATACCTTAAGTTGATAAAAATTTATCACTCAAATCTAAAGTTAACAATTGACTTAGCATCAATTGTTGTTTATGGAAGAGAGTTCCAAACTTATACCACCATTGAGTGGAGAGGTGTTTCCTGACTTCATTCCTGAAAGGTCTGCTTCTAATTTTGAATCTACTTTACCTAGTTCTGGACTCCCCAACCACTGAAAATACTTCCTATCTATCCTTTCCATTTCCCTTAATGTCTGGATAACTTCAATCAAATCATTCCTTAAACATCGAAATGCAAAGAATGTAATACTAATTTGTGTAATTTCTCCTCATAATTTAACCCCTGGAGTCCATGGATCATTCTGCTGAACCTATGCTGCACTCCCTCTAATGCCAACATACCTTTCCTCAGGTCTGGTGCCCAGAAGTGAACATAGTTTTCCTGATGTGGTTCAACTAGGGCATTGTAACATAACCCCTTGTATTCTAACCATCTAGATATAAAGGCCAGCATTCCATTTGGTTAATGGATTATTTTCTGCACCTAACCATGATATTTTAATGACCTATGTTCATGGATCCTTAATTTTCTTTGGATCTCTACTTTTTCTAGCTTTTCACCATTGAGAATGTACTCTGTTCTAACCTTTCTACATTCATAATCAATGACCTCATACTTGCTTATATTGAAATACATTTCCAGGTTGTTGCCCTTTCACTTAAACTGTCAATGTCACTTTGTATTTTTATGCTTCCATCTATATTGTTTACAATGCTGCCTAACTTTTGCGTCATTGGAAAGCTTGTTTTTCATTCCTTCATGTGATGTGACATCACTGATAAGGCCAGCATGTGTTGCCCATCTCTGATTGTCCTTGGGAAGGTTGTGGTGAGCCAACTTCTTAAACCACTCCAGTCCACCTGGTGTAGGTGCAGTTATGAAGGAAATTCCAGGTATTTGACTCAGCAACAGTGAAGGAATGGCGATGTGCTGCCATTTTGTGTGGCTTCAAGGGCAGCACATAGATGGTGATGTTCCCATGCATCTGCTGCCCTTGAGGTAGAGGTCATGGATTTGAAGATGTTGTCAAAGGAGCTTTCAACTATATGGTACACACAGCTGCCACTATGCAACAATGGGGGAAGGAGTAAGTGTTTCAGCTGGTGTATGGGTTGCCAAACAAATGGGCTGCCTTGTCCTGAAAGGTGTTGAGCTTCTTGAGTGTTGTTGGAGTTGCACTGAGCCAGGCAAGCAGAGAGTATTCCATCACACTCCTGACTTGTGCCATGTAGATAATGGACAGACTTTAGGGAATCATGAGGTGTGTGCTCGTCGCAGAATTCCCAGCCCCCAACCCGCTGTTGCAGCCACAGTATTTAAATGGTTAGGCCAGTTAAGCTTTTGGTCAGTGGTAACCCCCAGAATATTGATGGTGGAAGATTCAGCAATGGTAATGCTGTTGAATCTCAAGGGTGAATAGTTAGATTCTCTCTTGTTGGAGATAGTCATATCCTGGCACAAATGTTGCTTACCACTTTTCAGACCAATCCTGAATGTTGTCCAGGTCTTGCTGCATTTAGATATGGACTGTTATAGGATCTGAGGTTTCACAAAAGGGAATGCTGTGCAAACATCCCCACTTCTGACCTTTTGATGGAGGGAGGGTCATTGCTGAAGCAGCTGAAGATGGTTAAACACTAAAAAGAAAGAAAGACATGCATTTACATAGCATTTTTCATGACCACTAGACATCTCAAAGTGCTTTACAGCAAATGAAGTCCTTTTGAAATGTCATCACTGTCGTAATGTAACAAATGGCTGCAGTGATGTCCTGGAACTGGATGATTGGCCTCCAACAATCACACCGATCTTCCTTCGTGCTAGGTATGACCTTAACCAGTGGAGAGTTTTCCCCCAATTCCCATTGACCTCAGTTTTACTAGGGGTCCCTGATGCCACACTTGGTCATATTCTGCCTTTAATGTCAAAGGTAGTCACTCTCAACTCATGCTTGATTACAGCTCTTATGCCTGTGACAGGTCCCATTGGACCTGTAATTTAGCTCCCAGTTCCTGGTACTCACTGAACAAGACCTCTTGCCTACTAATTTCTATGGCTGAAGCCAACAATTTCAATTCTAAGTCTTCTATTTGACCCTAACCTGAATTTCAAAACCCACATGCAATGTATCAGCAAGACCATCTATGTCTGTTTCAGTCCCTATGACACCAGTGAGACCTTCATTAATCTTACATCACCTTAGGGTCAATTTTCAATACTCTCCTTGTAGCACTCTCAATCTCCACCATACAGAAACTCCAGCTCATTCAAATTGTAGCTGCCTGCAACACTTAATCATCCCTCTGACCTCAATGACCTCTATTGGCTGCCTGCCTGTGAATTCATTCATTTTCCTTTTCCTCCTTTGTAAATTACTAAATCATCCCCACTTTTCTAGCCTTACATCTCAGCTAGTCTCTACTCTTCCAATGCTGGTATGTTCTTTATTGAATCTTTTACATCAGATTTTCCTTTCTCTTTTACTTTCCTTTTTTAATGTTTTTCCCTTTTTTTCTCTGGTTTATCTTTCTTCTATTTTCCACTCTACTACTTTTGGGGTATTCATATGACTTGTCTTAGAATTCCCACAGAGAAAAAGAGTCATAAAAGCGTATACATGCATCATAAAATTCTCCAGTGTTATAATTTAATTGTTCCTCGTGAAGGAGTCTGTACAGTCCATTGGGTTTCATCCTTATGTTTGTAACTGCATATTTGAATTAATTTAGTTTATATTCTGTGAAGTTAATGTAGATGAATGGCAGCTTGTTGCCATCAGACTTGCCTATGCTAACCTTGTGAAGTCATTAAACAGCTTCCTGCAGTGGATACAACTCCTGTGGTTAGCGAATAACTTCTCATTAACTGTGCATCCCCCTTCTGCATTGTCCTGACTGCTTTCTTGGCAACTTGCTTATCACCCATTTCCATCATTTCATCATCCCTGTGCCTAAATTCAGCCAGGAAGATGTTGACAACAATGAGAAGCTGGATGACCTCTTTTGACAGGCTCCTGCTAGAACAATGCCTCCAGAATGCTGCATGCTGATACTACGGCAAGAGCTGTTGAGCTTCAAATGTAGTGCCACCAAGTTCTCCCCATTTCGTCCCCTCCATAACTTCTTTGGGGCTCCCGCATCAATGGCTGGATATGCGCCTTTGATCTCGCCAGCAAAATGATAATCAGTTAACCCTGCAGTTTATGATGAGGACCGCTGGGGATGTTGGATGGATGGAAACCCCAACTTGCCATACTTCAGCTGACTCAACATGGAATTTGGGGCTCTAAGGCATAACAGTAGGACCTCTGAATGTGTCTTATTATCTTAAATAGAAGTATTCAAATAAGGGGCCTGTGGTATAAATGAGGTAGTGCCTGGCTGGTGTCAATACTTCAAGACTCCTGCAGCAATAGTCCAGTATGAATATTACCACACATGTATTATTTCCCATCTGAACACAATTCAACTGCAGAGACTGGAACAAATCAGAAGATCAGGCAGCATCTTTGAGAGGGAACAGATGAGTTAATGTTTTGTGCGTAGTCCATAACTGACAGTTGGTTCACATCTGAAATGTTAACTCATTTGTTCTTTCCACTGATATTGCCTGGCCAACTGGTCAGTACCAACATTATGTTTTAGTTCATTTGTGAAGGTAATGACTTAATATAAATGTTTGTGGATGATGAAATGATCAATGTTTAAGCATTCAGTTAAAAGAGTGGAAAGGACATAGGGCAGGATTTTGAGGTTTTCAGATGGGCATGGTGGGTGGGCTACGGGAGTGGCTGGGAAATGGTCCACCACCCATGATTGGCCCCCGACCACGATTTCACTCTGGAGGGCCAATAAAAGGACTGCCCAGCATGAAACATGTCTCACTGGTCAGGAAGGGCCAAGCGAGGGCAGGGGCCTGTCGACCGCCAGGTCCAATGGGAACCCGGCGACGGATTTAAAAACAGCTCAGGCAGCCCTTGGAAGGCAACCACAGAGGAACGACTCCTCTAAGTTCTCAATATCAAAGTTATGGAGTCGAGTACGGCTGGACCCGCAGGCGGGAGAGCAGGTCAGGTGGGCACTTGGCCCATCGCTTTTTGAACAAGTGCCTCGACGTCCTCCTGGAGGGGATGGCTGCCAGGAGAGACACCCTTGCTCCCAGAGATGGGAAGAAGAGGCCACTGCACCTCACTGAGAGGGCATGAGAGCAGATGGCAGTGCCAGTGAGCAGCCTTGGCATGGTATGGCGCACATGGGTGCAGTGCCAGAAGTGCTCAGGAAGGGTGAGTACCATGTTGGCATGGTGCAATGTACCGAAGTGTTAAGGTGTGGCCGTCCCCTTGTGGATCTCAGGGGTCCTAGAGTCTGAGTGCCAACTGTCAATGATGCCAGAGCTGGCCAAGGGGGTGAGCCCTGGCTGCTTGGACTGGGCGCCTTGTGGCTCGAGGGCCACAACTCGGATGTGAGTCTGGGAACAGCATCCTGCAGTCAGCATCACACTGAAGCAGTTTGGGAAGTGTCCTGCAGTCAGTTCTTGTTGAAAATAACAAGAGTGACATCATAAGACAGCACAAGAGAGCGGCGGAGAGATCAGAACCAGCACAAGAGCAGAGAAGCTTCAAAAAGTGATGTCAACACAAAGTTGAGAGCTGATGGGTGAGTAGTGTTAAACTGTTTTTTTCCATTTTAAAATAAATTAAGCTAAGGAAAGGTAAGAGTTCTAGTTTTTATTTAAAGTACATAAATAATTTAACATTTTTTAATTATATTTAACTTAAAGTTAGGGGTTTTTTTTCAACTAGAGGCATGGCAGAGCAGCTCAGTCCCGTGTTATGTACCGCCTGAAACATGTGGGAAGTCCTAGACGCTCCTTGTGCTCTGACCTACTACGTGTGCAGGAAGTGCCACCAGCTGCAGCTACTTGAGCTCCGAGTTTCAGAGCTTGAGCTGCAGCTGAAGACACTGAGGTGCATCCGCGGGCCTGAGAGTTTTGTGGATAGCACATTTTTAGACGTGATCATCCCACAGCTTAAGGAAGTGCAGACAGAGAGGGAATGGGTGACCAGTCAGAAGAAAAGTGTCAGGTAGGTAGTCAGGAAATCCCCAGGGTGCATCTCGCTTGAGAACCTTTTATCAGTGATGGAAAACGGCAAGAGTGACGGTTCCTCTGGGGAGTGCAGCCATGCTCATGGTACTGTGAGTGGCTCAGCTGCACGGGGAGGATGGGGGGAGGAAAAAGAGGGGAAGAGCAATAGTGGTAGGGGACATGATAGTAAGGGGAACATACAGGCATTTCTGCGGCCGTAAACGTGGCTCCAGGATGGTATGTTGCCTCCCTGGTGCCAGGGTCAAAGGTGTCACTGAACGGCTACAGGGCAAACAGACAGAGATCTTGGTACATATTGGTACCAACAACATAGGTAGAAAGAGGGATGAGGTCCTTTAAGCAGAATTTAGGGAGCTAGGAAGCAGATTAAAGAACAGGACCTCAAAGGTAGTAATCTGTGGATTACGTCTGGTGGTTTAATTCCAGTGCCACGTGCTAGTGAGTATAGAAATATGAGGTTAGTCCAGGTGAATGCGTGGCTGGAGAGATGGTGCAAGATGGAAGGCTTTTGATTTCTGTGACATTTGGGCCATTTCTGGGGGCAGTGGGACAAGGCAGAAGAGTTGCACCTGAACCGGAATGGGACTTGCGGGGAGGTTTGCTCGTGGTGCTGGAGAGGATTTAAAATAACTGGCACGGGGATAGGATCATGAGAGGAGATTCAGCAGGCGGAGATACACAGCCAAAATTAGAAAAGGAAGCAAGTAAGTCTGGAAGGCATAGAAATTATAGGCCAGTTATGGCACAGGGAAGTTTGGCAAGGTTGGATGGTATTTATTTTAATGCAAGGAGTCTGATGAATAAGGCAGATGAGTTGAGGGCACAAATTAACACATGGAAGTATGATGTCATTGCTGTCACTGAGACATGGTAGGGAGAGGGACATGATTGGCAGCTCAATATTCCAGGATATAGGGTCTTCAGGCAAGACAGGGAAGGAGGTAAAAGAGGAGGGGGTATCACAATATTGATCAAGGAATCAGTTACAGCAGTAAGGAAGGATGACATCTTAGAAGGCTCCTCAAATTAAGCCATATTGGTAGAAGTGAAAAACAAAAAAGGAGCAATCACATTGCTGCGTGTGTACTATAGGCCCCCAAAGAGTCAGAGAGAAATAGAAGAGCAGATATGTAGGCAAATTTCAGAAAAGTGTAAAAATGATAGGGTAGTGGGGGATTTCAACTTCCCCAACATTAACTATCACACATAGTGTGATAGGCTTAGAGGGAGTGGGATTCTTAAAATGCAGTGAGGAGAGCTTTTTAAGCCAGTACATAGAAGGTCCTACAAGAGAGGGTGTGGTCCTGGACTTAATTTTAGGGAATGAAGCTAGGCAAGTGGTAGAGGTATCAGTGAGGGAGCATTTTGCAGACAGTGAACATAACTCCATCAGATTCAAGGTTGTTATGGAAAGGGGCAAGGATGGGCCAGAAATCAGAGTTCTAAATTGGGGGGAAAGCCGATTTTAATAAAATCAGATCTGATTTGGCCAGTGTGGACTGGGAGCAGCTACTTTTAGGTAAATCTGCATCAGTGCAGTGGGACTCATTCAAGAAGAAAATAGGGAGACTACAGGGCCAACATATTCCAGTAAAGACAAAGGGTGGGACCAACAAACCCAGGGAACCCTGGATGTCAAGGGATATACAGGATTGGATAAAGAGAAAAGGGGAGGCTTATGGCAGATACTGAGGGTTCAAAACAGTGGAAGCCCTAGAGGAGTATAGAATGTATAGGGGGGAACTTAAAAAGGAAATTAGGAGCACAAAAAGAGGGCATGAAAAAGCATTGGCAGGTAAAATAAAGGAAAATCCAAAGTTATTTTACAAGTACATTAAGAGTAAGAGGATAACTAGGGAAAGAGTAGGGCCCACTAAGGACCATGGTGGCAACTTGTGTATGGAGCTGGAAGACGTAGTAGGGTTCTAAATGAATACTTTGTGTTGGTGTTCACAAGTGAGAGGGGTGACATGGGTATGGAAATCAGGCAGAAGGACTGTGATATAGTTAAAGAAATTAGCACAGACAGGGAGGAGGCTTTAAGTGGTCTGGCAGGCTTAAAAGTAGATAAATCTCCAGGCCGGATGAAATGTATTCCAGGCTATTGAGTAAGGGAAGGGATAGCAGGGGCGCTGGCAATAATTTTCAACAGCTCTCTGGCCACAGGAGAGGTGCCAGAGGACTGGAGGACAGCCAAATAGTACCATTATTCAAGAAGGAAGGAATGGATAAACCAGGCAACCACAGGACAGTCAGTCTAACGTCAGTGGTGGGGAAACTACTGGAAGCAATTCTGAGGGACAGAATTAATCTACACTTGGAGAGGCAGGGATTAATTAAGGACAGTCAGCATGGTTTTGTTAAGGGGCGATCATGTCTGACCAATTTGATTGAATTTTTCGAGGAGGTGACCAGGTGTGTAGATGAGGGCAATGCATTTGGTGTAGTCTACTTGGACTTCAGCAAGGCTTTTGATAAGGTCCCACATGGGAGACAGATAATGAAGGTAAGAGCCCATGGGATCCCAGGCAATTTTGCAAATTGGATCCAGAATTGGCTGAGTGGCAGGAAGCAGGGGGTGATGGTTAAAGGGTGTTTTTCTGACTGGATGCCTGTGTCCAGTGGGGTTCCACAGGGATCGGTGTTGGGTCCCTTGCTGTTTGTGGTACATATAAGTGATTTAGACTTGAATGTAGGAGAGTTGATCAGCAAGTTCGCAGATGATGCAAATATTGGCGGGGTGGTAAATAGTGAGGAGGATAGCCTTAGATTACAGGAGAATATAGATGGGCTGGTCAGCTGGGCTGATTAGTAGCAAATGGAATTTAATCTGGATAAGTGTGAGGTGATGCACCTGGGCAGGACAAACGAGGCACGGGAATACATGATGAATGATAGGACCCTGGGAAGCACCGAGGCTCAGAGTGACCTTGGTGTGCATGTCCACCTGTCCCTTAAGGTAGTGGGACAGGTAGATAAGGTGGTTAAGATAGCATATGGGATACTTGCCTTTATTAGCCAAGGCGTAGAATATAAGAGCAGGAAGGTTATGTTGGTCCAGTATAAAACGCTGGTTAGGCCACAGCTAGAATATTGTGTGCACTTCTGGAATCCGCATTATAGGAAGGATGTTATTGCACTAGAGAGAGTGCAGAGGAGATTTACCAGTATGTTGCCTGGGCTGGAGAGTTTTTGTTATGAGGAGAGATTGGATAGACTGGGGTTATTTTCCCTGGAGCAGAGGAGATTGAGGGGGAACATGATTGAGGTGTATAAAATTATGGGGGGGCATAGATAGGGGAGACAGGAAGGAAATTTTACCCTTGGTGGAGGGATCAATAACCAGGGGGTATAGATTTAAGGTAAAGGGCAGGAGGTTTAGAGGGAATGTGAGGAAGAATTTTTTCACCCAGAGGGTGGTGGGAATCTGGAACTGACTTCCTGAAAGGGTGGTAGAGGCAGAAACCCTCATAATATTTAAGTAGTATTTGGAGTGCACTTGCGATGCCATGGCATACAAGACTATGGGCCTAGTGCTGGAAAATGGGATTAAAATAGTTAGGTACTTGTTGAGCTGCTGCTCACCAGGTTTGAGCAAGACATCCTGGAACTTGTGAGCTGGCATGCTCCATGTGCAACCGGACATAGAGATGTGGGGTGTGCCAGATGAAGGTAAGAGTGCAGTGCACAGAGGTGAGAGTTTCGAATTGTGCAGCCATTCTAGTGCAGCATCTTCATTGATGGGAGCCTCAAACCTGGAGTCCACATTGATCATTGAAAGATGATGGCGCTGTGATGCAGAACTCTGTTGTCTCACCAGGGTGCCTGGCATGCACATTGACAGAGTGACGACTTTAACGAATGACATGTCCTTGTTCTCCCTTTTAGGTTTACCAGCAGGTGTTTGCTCTGTGGACCCCAAAGGGCCACCCCTGATGCCGGAGGACCACCAGGCTGCAGTTGCACCTGTGTCACACCTGCTCTCTGAAGCAGGCATCAGCGCAGACACCAGCACCTCGGTGGGAATTAGATCAGCGATTAGTATCTCAGTGCACATTGGTGAGGGCACTTCACACTTGCTCGAGGTGCAGGCAGGGGAAGATAGTGCCCAGGGTGCCGGTAGTCGGAGGACTGCTGGGGACCAGGGCGATGCTGAGTCAAAGGTAGATGATGAGCCTCCGGAGTATCTATTAGGCGGCAGATGCTGGATGTCCAGCGAGATGTGCAGAAGGATCTGGCGGAGATCCATGGTGGTATGCATGCCATGGTCTCTGTTATGGAGGAGTCCCTGCGGAGTGTGAGCACAGTGTTGACCCTCATGGCTGAGCGCACTGCCTCCTACATTGAGATAGTGATGACTCTCATGGAGAGGCAGCTCCAGGGACAGAATGAGGGTTTCCTGGGGTTGCACTCGGACCTCCAAGCCCTCACACAGTTAGTGAACTCAGATGGTCAGGAGATGGATAAGGCACCCAGTATCTCAGCTAAGTGCCCGTTCATCAATGGTGAGCAGAGAGGTCCAGAGCAACCTCGCGAGCTGCTTGTCAGCTCTGCAGGCTCCTCTCGGGGTGCTCTGGATGGTGGTAGCAGCTCCACCAGTGACCATGACATTTGATGAGGCTGCAATGACTGTGGAGATGCCAGCCATGACACTGGCCGCTCCTTCCCAGGCAGGGCTAGCACAGGCTCCACGGCCAGGGGATGACCTCAAAGGCCATCAAGGCCAACAAGTCAGCAAAGTCAGCAGGCTGTCTCTCCAATGCCAGTGCCAGTGAGGGGCAGCACCAAGACGTAGCACTCGCAAACATAAGTTAAAGACACCATGAGCACAAGAGGGACAGATCACAGGTGATTTTATGTTCATGTTTATGTTATCTATTCTGGTCTGGGAATGTAGACCAGAGAAGGTTATGCAAATTGTTTGGATTGTCGTCATGGCCTGACTATGCTTCCCCTTTTTATTACATTGGTACAGGTTATGCGAATATGTAATGCTGGACATAAGTGGCTCTGAACTTTAGTGCACAGGCACTGAGTGTTCTTTGAGTTCAAATGAAAGGGTCCTTTCAGACATTCGGGATGGAGGCGACAGCCCTGGCATGTAGTTAAAGCAGATCTTTGGCATCCTAGCTGAAGAAGCGTTGGATCAAGGCGTCCCTGCCTCCATGTCCTCAGCATTCTCCTCACCGTGCTCCTCTTCTGACTCACTACTGCATTCATCCTCTATGGCCTGTGCAGCTGTGTCAAGATCCTCTTCGTCCAGTGGGTCCCTTCTTGTCAGTGCCAGGTTGTGGAGAGTGCAGTATGCAACCACGATAAGTGACACCTGCTCTGGGGGGTTTTGTTGAGCTCCCCCTGAATGATCCAGGTATTGGAAGCGCATCATAAGAAGGCCTTTGTTACTCTCTATCAGTGCCCTTATGGAGGCCTGACTCCTATTGTAATGCTTCTCTGCCTCTGTTCTTGGGTGGTGGAGAGGCTTCATGAGCCACCTCTTCAACCTTGTCACCCAGCAGCCATCCAACTAGTTGGTTGGGAGCACTGAATAGCCTCGGCACTTGGGAGTGTCTCAGGATGTAGGCGTCATGGGATCTGCCAGGGTAGCTTGCACAGACTTGCAGAATCTACATCTTGTGATCACATACTATCTGCATGTTCATGGAGTGGAAGCCCTTCCTGTTGACGAAGGCACCGGGCTCACCTGCTGGTGCCTTGTGTGCAGTCTATAGCACCCTGGACAGCAATGGCTGTGAAGCCTCTGACTCACTATGCCTGGCTGGCCTCGTCCGTATGGTGAAGAATAAAGGTCAGTACCCGCCTGAACAGACCCTCTGTCACCAGCTTGAAGCAACTGTGTACAGCTGTTTGGGAGACTCCACAGAGATCCCCCACTGAGCCCTGGAAAGAACCAGAGGCATAAACGTTAAGGGCCACTGTGACATTCAGAGCCACTGGCATGGGGTGTCCACCCACAGTCGGAGCTGATGTCAGGGCTGATCTTCTGACAAATGGAGGTCACGGTCTCCCTGGAGAGGCGAAGCCTCCTTCAACGTTGGACCTCGGACATATTGAGGTAGCTGCACTGCCACCTGTAAACCCTGGCAGCAGGATACTGGCGTCCTCTGCGATCCCTTCCATCTTGAACTTCCTGCTGGCCCTGCGCCACTTGTGTCTGTGCCTCTCCTTCCACAGTTCCCTCCCCTGGAGGCTGCATTGCGGCATTTGACCTCATCTCCATTCTGCCCCTCTCTTCCTCCTCAGGGGAGGTGCCTCCAACGGAGACCACACTCCCCATTACCAGGGTAATGGAAGGCTGTCTGATACCTGGAAAGGTCCACATGATCTGAATCCTCTAGGGCCCTTGGAAGCACCAAAGAGCCCTGAAATGAAACCTGGAAATGCTAAGGATGAAGCCCCAAACAGAGCCGAAGCTGCCTAGTACCAATAAGTCGCCAGCAAGAAACTATGTACCAAACTTCCCACTACTCGCACTGGTGATGCTGCTGACCCTTTTTATCCTGCCTGTGAATGAGGTTTTTGAAAATGTCGGCTGGCCTCCTGCCCGTTTTGCCCTTGCGACGAGCATGAAATCACACAGGCAATGAAAACTCGCCATCAATAGGATTGTTCATGGCCTTAAGTGGCCTCTTAATTAATGGCAGGTGTGGCTCCAGCATCCACTCGTGCCAGCCGACCGAAATATTGCACGAGTGCGCGGTGATGTCAGAATGCTCACCTGATGTCATCGCATGCTATTTTACGCCCGATCGGGTCGGGTGCGCCCCTGCCCACGGAATGTAAAATTCTGCCCATAGATAACAACTATCAAGTGCTTTATTTTTAAGCCAATAGGCTTTATTTTAATCAGTGTTGTTAAATAGTTTGGGAAACTAGTCATAATGCTTTCATATATGCACTTGGGAGACACTGACTACCTTCATAATTGATTCAGGTAAGGTAATAGATAAATAAGCACATTTAAAAGTCTTTACTACTTGGCAAGATAATTAAATGTTTGGCTAGTATGAATGAATTGCTAGATAGAAGCAAATGAAGTCACTAATTATTTATCAAATGCCAGAATTATTTTTATTTATTAAAACAGAGGCTACATTTATTACTTAAATGATTCTAACTATGTGAAGTAACAATGTGTTTGCATGATATAAGTCAGTGTGCACATGGAAGATTAGAAGGGAGATCCAAGTACTTTAGATGTTGAAACTGCTATAAAAAGTAAGCAGATTCTTAGGAAGGATTCATTTCCTAATCCAAATATAAATTGGCTTAATCTATAACTTAATTCTCTTTTAATTCTTACAATAAACCTGATAGTTATCCATTGTTAGAAGCATCAATAATGAGGTGTTTACCAGAAATATTCCATCACTTAACTGACTGGTTGACAGCTTTTGCATGATAATGTCTTGTACACTGTTGGTTATAGGGTCACTGGTCCATTAGAAATAAGATTGAATATTTTTCACCTATGCCTTTCAATTCTGGCATTTCATCACCATCACAAATCTCCTGTGGATCTAATCAGTTCTTGTGGTGAGAGGTCTGCGATGTGCCGTCTGTTACAGGGCCAAGGGCATACAAGGTTCAATGCTTGGAGTGCATTGCTTGACACTGGTGCTGTCAGTAAATCCTTTCTACTTAAGATGTGCCTCTGTATCAAACAATGCATATCAAGTAGGTTACAGTGCAACGTGGAGATACTCTTATCAATCTGACACAGGTCTGCATCAGGAGCACCGGTTACTGTCTTGCTTGGGAGTTAGAAACTTGGTCATGATTGCTAACGTAAAATGAAGTTCTCCTCCCCCTACGGAATGATATAGCCAAAGTTCAACACTTGAATAAATCTAAAAGGTTACATTTAAAAGTTGTTAAGTTGTTTAAGTTGGCTTTTCTCAGCTTACTTTTCTGCAATGTGAATTGGATATTTAAATATCCTGCCTGTAATGCCTTATTGTCTTTTGCATTGAAAAAAAATAAAAGCACAAATTGAAATTGATTCCAACTTTTTGCAATTTTTTCTTTATTGGCAGTTTAATATTTTCCTCTGTTTTCCTCACTGTGCTGAATTTTTGCTCCTGAGTTGGGTACACAGTCGGGAGAAACTTCCTCGAATGTTCAGATTTTCTTTCCAGGGGCGCGGCTGCTAACTAGAGTCAGGCCTGCTGCCGCAAAAACTCTGGAGGGAGCCACTGTGGTTGCTGAGTGCCGGGTTGGCTTGGTTAAAGGGCCCCCCTGGTGCGGTGGGACTTCATCCCACTTATAATAAAAACATTAATGCCCTCAACCCTCAAGTCACATGCCTCATCCTTGCTAACTCATGTCCCCCACCCCATGACCAGTCATTCTCTCCATTCCAACCTATGCCCCTCTACCCATCTCCTATGGCCACCATAACCTCCAAGCCAACTTAGTGCTAACTCGTGACCCCCATGACCCCCCCACTCATACCCATAGCCCTTTATAGCCCCTATGCCAACTCACCCAGTATCTACCATAAGCAAACCTCAGGAACCATGCTGAGGTAAATAAACTAAAGTTATAATTATCTATCACAGACTTCACTATATTACAAAAACACTCATTGATAAAAGCCCATCCAATACAGTTAGATCCATTCAAGTGCTTAACCCTTACAAATGTTAGTTTTTTTCATATTTATATCAAAGACAGCTAATCCCTGATAACCACTTGGAGCTATCAATCAAACTGAATTTACAGGCCCCCACTGTGATAATGACAAATTGTGAAAGCAGTCAAACCTAATCCTATAATGATAGGCCTCAGGCTTATGTCAACAAACATCAGTTGAAATTGCAAGCACCAATTTTTTTTCAAGCAGGCTGCTTTTTTCCTCCAAATTTAAGAGGCAGGGGATTTAAATGATACGATAGCTTGACAGTTCCACAGACCTTATCCACCTTTTATGCACACTCATGTCTACTCTTAACAATCCTAAAAGGGTACCTGACCTCTTCAAATGGCTACCCGATCTCTCCGAAGAGCTCCAGTTGGTTTAGACATTTCCTCAAATTTGGAGAGCCCTGGAGTTGTGTTTCAGAAACCTGGGTGATGAAAATTGCTTTTGACTGAGAGCAGCTGCACTTTTAAATGTGCCACTGCCTCCGTGAACCGTGGATATGTGAAATAATGTTAACCCCAGCAAAAATAGTTAGTGCCGGTTATGATTGTGGTGGAGCTGGTGGGACTCCCGGATTTGGGGCTCTGGTGCTATTTTGGCTAAAGTGCAGAGCTATTCAGACTTTGTGAAAACTCAGGCCCATATGTTTTGAGGGAGCTGGGCTGTCATCTGTTCCCTGGACTCTGGATGTGCCACACTGTAACTTTGAGAGTTCTGTTGAATGTAGGGTACTGCTCCCTTCACAACTACCCAAACCTACAGCCCTCTGAAAAACTCCTGACTTCTGCTTATCCTTTTTTTTACCTAATGCTATATAAATGCAAGTACATATTGGCCCAGAACTTCCCAGGAAGTTTGGACTTCCGATGGGCAATTCCCTTGATTCTGTAACCCTCCAAAACACTTACCAGAATAGTTACCCAGGAAAGGTTGGAAGGATTAAAACCAGTTCTAACACCTGGGAAACTATACCACTCACCCACAATTCCCCATTGGAGCCCGCCTACCCATCCAGCCCCCTGACCTCCCAGATTCGCACACCGCCAACATACCCGACCCAACTAGCCCCGACCACATGACTACACCCCTGACCGATCCCTGACAAGGCTACCTACCCCCAACCACCCTACCTCTTCATCCACTTATTGAGGACCCTACTCCCTCACCCACTTAACTGGCACCCTACCCCTTCACAGACCCACCTGCCACCCTAACTACTCATCCATTCACTTGCCACGCTATGGTCCAACCAGTACCTGCCACCCTATCCCTTCACCCACCTAGCATCCTATACCTTCACTCACTTACCTGCCACCCTAACCACTCACCTGCCAACCTACTGCCCATCTATCTAGCAATGTATCTCTTCACCCACTTACCTGCCACTCAAACCACTGATGCGCTTACCTTCCACCCTACAGCCTGACGCACCCTCCTGGCACCCTACCCCCTCACTGGCTCACTCACCAACCGACCATCCTCCCCTCTCAGCCACTTACCTGCCACCCTACCCCTGCCAAGCTACTCCTTCAACCATCTGCCACCAATCCACCACCCTAGCCTCTCACCCATCCATCTCCCAACCTACCCCGAAGCACTTACCTGCCACTGACATCACCACCTTATAACTGGGCACCATTCCAAATTCTCTCCTTATCCAATCAGATTACAATAACTTTGTCCTCAAGATCCTGACATTTTAGGACTAAATCTTTAGGAGAAGAATGACATCTCTCTCTTTCAGCTTACCCATGTCACATGAGGGGTCACCATAATGCTGATTGATCGTCTTTCCTCATCTATAATCAACCATCAGTTTTGGATTCAGCAGGTGACTTTACAGCTGGATGCCCTTCCTACTGCTAACTCTTGTCATTGACCCATGGCTGTGGCCAGCACTGATACACACTGGCTTGCCTACATCAGTGGCTCATTCTTTCATGGCCAACAAGGCCTGGAGTCTGATTTGAACCCAGAATATTCTGGCTCAGAGTTAGGGATGTGACTATCTGAGCCACAAGACCACACCTTTCAGGTGAAGGCTGAAATCAACATGAGTTAACTCACTCAGTCTTTCTTAACATTTGTATGGAAACTGCTGGATTGCAACTGGCGAACCTATTACTATCAATGTACTGTACCCTTGAAACTCAAATTTTAAACTACAGCATATCATTCAAAATGGTCACTAGTTCTAAACTGTGATATTCACTGTAGCCAAATGTATCCAGATTATAGGGATAATTGTTCATTTGTTTTCACCATAGTGTTAGTGAGGCCATTGGCATCGTCTTGCTTTCTGTCTAGCTTTCCTCAAGCCTTCCTCAGGACATCTCTTAATGCTATCCATCCATTCTATTTTTTCTTCCTCCTCTTCTGTTTTTACCCTCAATTTATCCTTCAATTGTTGTCAGGACAAGGCCATTGGGTCGTCCTTTCTAATGTGCTTGGCTACCTTTCTCTGTCTAATTGTACTCAGCAACCCTTTTGATTCCTGAACTCTTGATCTAACACATTCATTTGTCTTCCTGTCCATCCAGTTGTTTCAAAGAATCTTTTGCAATACCCACGTTTCAAAAGCTTTTGTCCTCCTCTCGTCCTCTTTCCTCAGAGTCCAATTCTCACATCTACAGAGTGCAAGGGTCCACACTAGTGACTGTACTAGATGTTTTCTCAGCTTCATGCTGATGCTTTTGAGCTTCCAGACATTACATAAGGCACTTCTTGCTGTAGCTAATCTAACCTGGATCTTATTCTTGGATGTAACTTTGGTGTTTATCACAGAGTCAAGGAACTTGAAATTGTCCACTGTCTCTATTTTGGTGCTTCCAAACTTGACTTTCCCATTACCATTTAGAGCCAAAGACCTATAATAGAGATAAGAAGCTTGAGTAAAGTACTTGAGTTGCATACTTTAAATAGATACTGTCTTGGAAATTATTTATTACTGTTTAAAGTGCTAGGACAAATACAACGATGCAATCTACATTCAACAACAACAGGCATTTATTTAGCACTTTTAATGTAATAAAACATTCTACAGTGCTTTAAAGGGGTGTTATCTAACAAGATTTGACACCAAGCCACATTATAGCAGGTGGCCAAAAGCATGGACAAATAGTTGGATGTTAAGGAGTGTCTTTAGGGAGGAAAGGGAGGTGAAGAGAATTAAAGAGGGAATTCCAGGGCTTAGGTGCTCAGCAGCTGAAAGAATGGCCACCAAAGGTGGAGTGACTAAAATCAGGGGTGGACAAAAGCCAGAGTTGGATAAGCGCAGATATCTCAAAGGTAACGCCAAAGGAGATTACTGAGATTGGGCAGGGAAAGTCCAAAGAAGGATTTGATAACAAAGTTGGGAATTTTAAAATCAAGATGTTGCTTAATCAGGAGCAAATGTAAGTCGGCATGCACAAGGGTAATGGGTGAATGGGACCCGGTGTGCTTCCTTCACACTAGCACTAAATTACCAGAGACGATGCCTAACACCAGGGAACTACCAACATTTCTTGTTAACACATACCTACTCTGCTACTGAACTGAGTTAATAATTTGTCTGATTGACTATTATACTCGGAAGCAAATTTGCTATACAACAATATTGAGTTCTGTTACTTCACTTTCAATCAATCCAAAGCAAGTTACAAATGTAAATGAGATGAAAAATGATAAGTGCCAAGGAACCTACAGGTATTAAAATTAAAAGAATGGCAGCGCTGATTTCATTAATATTGCTTTGTGATTGTCAAAATCACCTGATCCAGTGTGAAGAATTGCTAAAATATCTTTTTGATAAGCAAGTTTGCCTCCTAAAAAAAAGTGGTGGATGGACAAAAAAAAAAGCCAGTGTTTGGCTGCGAATGAGGGCTTTGAAAAAGAAATAAGGAGGAAGTCATTCCAAGATTACTCAATGTAGCAAAATTGTAAATGTGTTCCTTTTAATAAGTGTTTCTAGTTTCTCTGGACCTGGCACACAGGAAATGCCCCCATGTGGTAGTGGAAGGGGAGTGTTGTCAGCGAATAACAGGCAAGTAAAGCTTAGAGGAATTTAATCTGTCACTCAGTACGTAACTGGGGAGTTGAAGTCTTGAAGGAGGAAATCTAAAACTCAAGTGTAATAGCTTGGAGGAAGGTTTCTGGAAATGAAAAATTAGATCTGCCAGACAGCATAAAATGAGGTTTTTGGATGAGAAATGAGGTTTGTAAGTACATAACTAAGAAAGAAATTGTTAAAATAAAGGAGCCCGATCTGATACTACTAAACTGAGAAATGTGGTCTTAGAAAGAAATCAATGTGGCCTGTTGGTGCATAACTGTGGAATGGGGTTCCTGAAAGAAAAATGGTGCATACACTGTACTTTTGGGACTGCCAATACAAAAAAAACTTAACTTTGAAGCAAGAACTATGATTATTTGTAGGGTGCATGACTGGCAGTGTGGCTTGTTCTTTGTAAGACTTGTATGTCTATAACAATGTAAATATCTGTTTCAGCAGAGGCAATGGTGTAGTCGTATTGTCACTGCACTAGTAATCTAGTGACCCAGAATAATACTCTGGGGACTAGGGTTCAAATCCCATGATGGTAGAAATTAAATTCAATAAAAATCTTGAATTAAAAGTCTATTAACAATCATAGAGCTAGAAATACTTTTAAAAAGGAACACATTTACAAATTGTTGATTGTTGTAAAAACCCATCTGGTTTACTAATGCCCTTTAGGGAAGGAAATCTGTTGTCCTTACTTGGCCTGGCCTACGTGTGACTCCAGACGCACAGCAGTGTAGTTGACTCTTAAATGTCCTCTGAATGCCTGGCAAGCTCAGTTGTATCAAAACCGCTACAAAGTCACAATAATGGATGAAACCAGATAGACCACCCGTCATTGACTTAGTCACTGGAATGACAATGGCAATCTCAGCCAAATCCTCCTTATGAACATCTGGGGGCTAGTGCCGAAATTGAGAGAGCTGTCTCACAGACAAGTCAAGCCTGACATAGTTATCCTCATGGAATCATACCTTACAGAAAATGTCCCAAACACCACCATCGCCATCCCTGAGTATGTCCTGTCCCACTGGCAGGACAGGCCCAGCAGATGGCAGCGCAGATATATACAATCGGGAGGGAGTTGCCCTGGGAGTCCTCAACATCGACACCGCACCCCATGAAGTCTCATGGCATCAGATCAAA
This sequence comes from Carcharodon carcharias, assembly GCF_017639515.1. Classification (NCBI taxonomy): domain Eukaryota; kingdom Metazoa; phylum Chordata; class Chondrichthyes; order Lamniformes; family Lamnidae; genus Carcharodon; species Carcharodon carcharias. The sequence continues at coordinate 52,417,715 of NC_054486.1, forward strand.
CACGGGCAAGGAAACCCCTTGCTGATTATAACTTATCGCCCTCCCTCAGCTGGTGGATCACTGTTCCTCCATGTTGAACACCATCTGGAGGAAGCATGGAGGGTGGCAAGGGTGCAGAATGAACTCTGGGTGGGGGAACAATGTCCATCACCAGGAGAGGCTTGGTAGCAACACTGGTGAGTCCTAAATTACATAGCTGTGATCCTGGGTCTGCAGCAGGTGGTGAGGGAACCAACAAGAGGGAAAAACATACTTGACCTCATCCTCACCAAACAGATGCCACAGATGCATCCGTCCATGACAGTATCGGTAGGAGTGACCACCGCACAGTCATTGTGCAGACGAAGCCCTGCCTCCACATTGAGGATACCCTCCTTCATGCTAAATGGGATAGATTTCAAACAGATCTAGCTGCTCAAGACTGGGCACCCATGAGGTGTTGTGGGCCATCAGCAGCAGCAGCAGAATTGTACTCAAACATAATCTGCAACCTCATGGCCCGGCATATCCCCCACTAACAATTACCATCAAGCCAGGGGATCAACCCTGCTTCAATGAAGAGTGCAGGAGGGCATGCCCGGAGCAATACCAGGCATACCTAAAAATGAGGTGTCAACCTGGTGAAGCTATAATATAGGACCACTTGCATCCCAAACAGCATAAGCAGCAAGTGATAGACAGAGCTAAACAATCACACAACCAACAGATCAGATCTATGCTCTGTAGTTCTGCCACATCCGGTTGTGAATGGTGGTGGACAATTTAAAAACTCAGAGGAGGAGGAGTCTCCACAAGTATCTCCATCCTCAAAGATGGAGGAGCCCAGCACACCAGTGCAAAGGATAAGGCTGAAGCATTTGCTACAATCTTCGGCCAGAAGTGCCGAGTAGATGATCCATCTTGGCCTCCTCCGGATGTCCCCAGCATCACAGATGCCAGTCTTCAGCCAATTAGGTTCATTCCACATGATATCAAAAAATGGCTGAAGGTACTGGATACTGCAAAGACTATGGGCCTTGACAATATTCCAACAATAGTGCTCCAGAACTTCCTGCACACCTAGCCAAGCTGTTCCAGTACAGCTACAACATTGACAACTACCCGGCTATGTGGAAAATTGCCCAGGTATGTCCCATACACAAAAAGCAGAACAAATCCAACCTGGCCAATTACCGCCCCATCAGTCATTAGTAAAGTAGTCACGTACCCTCAATCATTAGTAAAGTAGTGGAAGCGGTCATCAACAGTGCTATCATGTGGCACTTGCTTAGCAATAACCTGCTCACTGATGCCCAGTTTGGGTTTCGCCAAGGTGACTCAGCTCCTGACCTCATTACAGCCTTGGTTCAAACATGAATAAAAGAGCTGAACGTCCGAGCTGAGGTGAGAGTGACTGCCCTTGACATCAAGACAGCATTTGACTGAATGTGGTATCAAGGACCCCTAGCAAAACTGGGCTCAATGGGAATCAGGGGAAACACTCTCTGCTGGTTGGAGTCAGACCTAGCAAAAAGGAAGATGGCTGTGGTTGTTGGAGGTCAGTCATCTCAGCTCCAGACATCACTGCAGGGGTTCCTCAGGGTAGTGTATTCAGCCCAACCATCTTCAGCTGCTTCATCAATGACCTCCCTTCCATCATAAGGTCAGAAGTGGGGCTGTTCGCTGATTGCACAATGTCTAGCACCATTTGTGACTCCCCAAATACTGAAGCAGTCCATGACCAAATGCAGCAAGACCTGGACAACATCCAGGCTTGGGCTCGGGCTCGGGCTGACAAGTGGCAAGTAACATTCGTGCCACACAACGACCATCTCCAACAAGAGAGAATCCAACCATCACTCCTCAATGTTCAACGGCATTACCATCACTGAATTGCCCACTATCAACATCCTGGGGGTTACCATTGACCAGAAACTGTACTGGAGCAGCCATATAAATACTGTGGCTACAAGAGCAAGTCAGAGGCTAGGAATCATGTGATGAGTAACTCACCTCGTGACTCCCAAAAGCCTGTCCACCATCTACAAGGCACAAGTTAGGAGTATATTGGAATACTCCTCATTTGCCTGGATAAGTGCAGCTCCCACAACACTCAAGAAGCTTGACACCGTCCAGGACAAAGCAGCTCACTTGATTGGCACCACATCCACAAACATTCACTCCCTCCACCACCAACGCACAATAGTAGCAGCCTGTACCATCTACAAGAGGAGGATTTTTCAATTCAAAAGATGCTCTTTCAACAGCATCTTGCAAATCCAAGACCACTACCACCTCAAAGGACAAGGGCAGCAGATAGATGGGAACACCACCACCTGGAAGTTACCTTCCAAGTCACTCACTATCCTGACTTGGAAGTATATCGCCGTTCCTTCACTGTCGCTGAGTCAAAATCCTGGAACTGCCTTCCTAACAGCACTGTGGGTGTACCTACACCAAATGGACTGCAGTAGTTCAAGAGGGCAGCTTACCGCCGCCTTCTCAAGGGCAACTAGGGATAGACAATAAATACTGGCCCAACCAGCAAAGCCCACATACCATGGATGAATGAAAAAAAGGGGTGAAGGTCAGCAGACTGAAACTGTAATTTATTAAGAAAGATAACTGCAACTGATTTAGTTCAAGATGGATATCAGCTCAAACCCTTTACATAGTTGAACTCAATCTGTCTTTCACAGAATCACAGTGCAGAAGAGGCCCTTCAGCCCATCGAGTCTGCACGGGCACGTGAGAAACACCTGATCTACCAAATCCCGTTTACCAGCACTTGGCCCATAGCCTTGAATGTTATGACGTGCTAAATGCTATTCAGGTGCTTTTTAAAGGATGTGAAGCAACCTGCCTCCACCACCCTCCCAGGCAGCGCATTCCAGACCGACACCACCCTCTGGGTAAAAAAGTTTTTCCTCACATTCTCCCCTAAACCTCCTGCCCCTCACCTTGAACTTATGTCCCCTCGTGACTGACCCTTCAACTAAGGGGAACAGCTGCCCCCTATCCACCCTGTCCATGCCCCTCATAATCTTGTACACCTCGATCAGGTCGCCCCCTCACTCTTCTTGCTAGAGATCTGGGAAATTGCTGGGAAAAAACTCTAGGGCCTGAATTTCATGCTTGGCATGCACACCAAGTCAGCGGGACCTGAAGCAGATGTGAAGTGCAATTCCGCGTGCGATCGGCCCCAAACGCACACCCAATGTCATTCCGTGCAATTTCACGTGCCTTCGGGCCAGGTGCGCACCCGCCCAATCAACAAAAGATTCTGGTCTAGGGGTTAAATTTTGACTGGTGCAATTGTGTAAAATGGGTGATAGTAAGTTAGTAGCCCATTTTATATCTCCCCTAGTTTTTTTATTTCCTTTAACATCTTGGGCTGGAATTTTCCTATCGCTGAGATGGATGGCCAAAAATGGCCCCTGTTTCTGCCCAGTGCCATTTTGTGCAGCGTGGGAAAGCATGTGAGTGGAAACCTGACCCATGCATATTAAGGGCCTCATTAAGATCATTGAGACCACACTGAAAGAGCAGATTTTTGGAGGAATGGAATTTTCAGACGGGGCAAGACTGTCCGATCCCTCATCTATCCTGCCCAGTGAGAGCAGATGAAAATAGTGAAGGAGACAACTAACAGGCAAAGAAGGACTATAAAGCTTTGTTTGTAGACTCTATATTGAAGTCTATGATCTCCCTGAAAAGTCTCAGTGCATGTTGGAAGGTTGAATAAGTTCAGCAAGGAAGGTAGGTGGGGCAGAGTTGAGGTCTTTGTCACCCCAGGGGCTTTGACTGCAACTGGCATTGCCTGGAAATTGGCCCATTGTACCAGGCTGCTTGCAACATAGCCTGGGCAATAGGAAGAGATGCATTAGCAAATGCAACATACACCATCATACACAGAGACTGTCGAAGAATCACAGTGGCAGCATAGTCAGCGAGGAATGATGCCCGGGCATTGAGAAAGGCACAGAGCTTTGGTGGAGAATGAGAGACTACCAAGTGCAAATCCAACAAATTCAGGTCATGAATCAGCAGATACAAGCTGAAAGAAGCTAGAGAGTTCACGTAATGGATTGATACAAGAACTAAATTACGTCCATTTACAAGTACATTTAAAAATGTGTTGAACATGTGCAAGTGATCTCCAATTACAAATGGTTAAATATTTGATTAATAGGTGGAACTGGAGAACCTGCAAATAAAAGTGAATGAGCCAAATGCAGAATTATTGGTTGAAATGCAAAAATGCAAATAAAAATAAATAGCCAGCAAAATAAGAGAATAGGAAGGGAATTTGAGGAATTAAAACAGGAAAATTAACCCATCCTGCAATAATAGCCACAGAATTGTATGGTTAAGCTATGTTGCAAAGTGATCTTTCCAGAGGGAAATATTAAGGAAAATTGGGTACGGTCTGGTAGATTAAGGGTTAACAAATTAATCACCTCTAAGTCACACACTATTCTGAGTTAGACATACATTGCCATTTCTTCATCGTCACTGGATCAATAGACCACAATTCCCTAGGTAACATCTACACAGTTACTGATACTATTAGCTAAAGTTGAATTTAAACCAACCTTTTAAGGCAATCGTCCACAAAAACCCAAGTTGTATCCAACCGCAAAAACAGATGGAATAAACAAATAAAGATATTCATTCTGGCAACAAATCTACAACATATTTAATGTTATTTGACTGGAACTCTCTAATCAACTAGATAAAATACTTTCATTACTATACTTTTAGGACCTAAAGTGGAGCACAATTATCCAGAGTTTAGTTAATGATTAAGGTAAAGAAACAGAATATGACACATTCACTGAGGACATTCAGTAAAGATATTCATTGGGTACCACACCTAATATTATGTTCAGAATGGTAATGAATCTTGATGATGTACAGACAGCTATATGTCAAAGTTGTAGCTTGAATTATAAACAAAAGGTGTCTTCTGATGCTAAGTGACAATATTCTAAAGGAAATAAATAGATGTATGTGAAAAAGAATTTTTTTTAAAAAGGTACATTATAAAGGTACATAATAAAAGTGAGTGAAGCCATGGTGATTTTGGAAGTATACTTGTACATGTCATAACGTAAATGTATGAGATATTCAAGATAGAACGCATGTCTGTTAAAAGTGCTGTTAGAATGAATCTGAGCTTCATGATGAATCAATCTAATTGTTCATTACGAGAAACGTGAAAGAATAGATATGACATATCCCTGAATTCACTAAATTTTAGGCAACAAATGAGTAACTAACGACTCATGGGCAAACAAAACCCAACATCATCTTAATCTGTTCTTTTTTGTAAGAAACAAACTGTCCACCTTTAGTGGGATCAGTACTTCCACTGGTAGTAACTTATTTTTCTACCTGGCAGAAATGAGAAATATTTAAGCGATTTTCCAATTTTTCTGTAGTACTGAAGGCAGGGTCCTATTGTCAATGGTCAGTGAAGGGGATGAGCCAGCTAACAAGGGAATGAGACAGTTAACAAGCGCTTAAGGCCAGCCAAAAACTAGCCTTATCTTTATTTTTCCTGCTGACGTTGTTTATTTTTCTGCACTGATAATGCCGCGATTACAGTGGGATGGCCTAGAGCCCTGTCCTCAATGGTGAATGTGCATGGCATACAAAACATTTTTAAACCTTTCTTTCTTTTTGAGGCCTTATCTACTAACTTTGAATACTGTTTACTGCTTGCTCACTTGTAGCAAAGAAAATAGTAGCTGCAGCATTACACAATTTAAAGATTTCAATACTATCTTTACCTGGCCAGGAGGGAGGGATGGGTTGCTAATGGTATGTTAATTATATTATCAAGGTTATGGGTTTGCAGGTGAAGGGCATTGCTTATTTATGCACCTAGAGCACTTATAAATAGAGGATGCTGGAATACGGGAGTGCTCGCAAGGGAAGGAGCAGACATATGTAATGCTGCATTCTGTAAATAAAGCTAATAACAAAGTGTCAAATTTTCAGGGGAGATGATAGTGGAGCGTTATTGTTGCTGGACTATTAATCCAGAGACCCAGGGTAATGCTCTGGGGCCCGGGTTTGAATCACACCCCGGGAGACGATGGAATTTGAATTCAGTAAAAACCTGGAATTATAAGTCTATTGATGGTCATGAAAACTATTGTCGATTATCAGGGAAAAAAAAACATCTGGTTCAATATTGTCCTTTAGGGAAGGAAATCTGCTGTCCATACCTGCTTTGGCCTACATGAGACTCCAGACCTCAATGTGGTTGACTCTTAAATGTCCTCTGAAATGGCCTAGCAAGCCACTCAGTTGAATAAAAACCACCACAAAGTCTCAAAAAAAGAATTAAACAGGACAGACCTCCTTACTAAAATCTGGGGGCTAGTGCCAAAATTTGGAGAGTTGTCTCCATGTCAGCCAACAGCCTGATATAGTCATCCTCACGGAGTCATACCTTACAGATTATGTCCCAGACATCATCATCACCATCCCTGGGTATGTTCTGTCCCACTGGCAGGACAAAGCCAGCAGAGGTGATGGCACAGTGGTATACAATCAAGAGGGAGTTGACCTTGGAGTCCTCAACACTGACTCTGGATCCCATGAAACCTCATTCATCAGATCAAACATGGGTAAGGAAATCTCCTGCTGATTACTACATACCGCCCGCCCTCAGATGCTGAATCAGTACTTCCGCATGTTGAACACCACTTGGAGGAAGCATTGAGGGTGGCAAGGGCACAGAATGTGCTCTGGTTAGGGGACTTCAATGTCCATCAGCAAGAATGGCTTGATAGCACCACTAGTCCAGTGATAATACCACTACACCATTGTCTCCCCTGCTCCCTGGTGTACCTGATACCCTGAAGATTACCAAGATCTGCCTCCATGCCCTAAGTGTTCCCCTCACCGTGCTCCTCTTCTGACTCACTATTGGGCTCATGAACTGTGGCCTATGCAGCTGTGTCAAGATCCTCTTCCTCCAGTGGGTCCCCACTTGCCAGTGCCAGATTGTGGAGCACGCTGGAAGTAACCATGATCACTGACACCTGCCCTGGGGAGTTTCTAGTGCACCCCCTGAACGGTCCAGGCATCAGAAGCAAATCTTGAGAAGACCTATGATCCTTTCTATCCCTTATGGAGGCATGACTCATATTGTAACACTTCTCTACTTCTGCTCTTGGGTGGCGGAGAGGTGTCATAAGCCATCTTTTCAATGCATAGCCTTTGTCTCCCAGCAGACATCTATTCAGTCGGGCTGGAGCACTCAAAACCCTCAGCACCTGGGAGTGTCTCAGAATGTAAGCATCATGGCAGCTGCCAGGGTACTTTGCACAGACTTGCAGAATCTGCATCCCGTAGTCACATATCTGCATGTTCATGGAGTGGAATTCCTTCCTGTTGATGAAGGAACTCGGCTGACCCACTGGCGCCTTGATGGCTACATGCGTGCTGTCAGTATTGCTGGGTTCCCCTGGATGTGGGGAACCCAGCAATAGTTGCAAATCCTCTGGCTCTCTCAGCCTGGCTGGCCTTGTCCTACTGTAAAAAATAAAGGTCAGAACCCACCGGAACAGAGCTTCTGTCACCAGCTTGACGCAACTATGGACAGCTGATTGGGAGACTCCACACCAGAGGCATAGAAGCTGAGGGCCACTGTGACATTCAGAGCCACTGCCTGGGGTGTCCATCCACACAGTTGGAACTGATCTCAGGCCCAATCATCCGACAAATAGAGGTCACTGTCTCCCTGGAGAGGCGGAGCCTCCTTTGGCATTGCACCTCGGCATATTGAAGTAGCTGCATCGCTGTCCGTAAACCCTGGCAGCAGGATAGTGGTGTCTCTGCGGCCCCTTCTGCCTTGGACTTCCTGCTGGCCCAGAGGCCCTTGTGCCTGCGCCTCTCCTCCCACAGGCCCCTCCCCTGGAAGCTGCACTGGGGCAGCCTCCTCTCCCTTCTGCCCTTCTCTTCCTCCTCAGAGGAGGTGCCTCCAGCGGAGACCACAATCCCCATTACCAGGGTGTGGGATGGCTGCCTGATACCTGGAAGGGTCCACACAGTCTGAATCCTCCAGGGGCCTGGCAGACAGCAATGAGTCCTGAAGCAAAGTCTGGAAATGCTAAGAATGAAGCCGCAAACAGAGATGAAACTGCCAAGTACCAATAAGTCACCAGCAGCCAACTATCTACCAAATGCTCCAATACTCACACTGGCAATGCTACTGATCCCTTTAATCCCGCCCTTGGATGAGGTTTTTAAAATTGTCGGCTGGCCGGCTGCCCATTTTGCCCATGTGACAAGTAAAAAATCCCACAGGCAACGAAAAATCACCGTCAATTAGCTTCTTAATGGCCTGTTAATTACTGGCAGGCGCGGCTCCGGCACCAGCTCGTGCCTGCCGACTGAAATATCTTGCGAGTGCGTGATAACATTGGGATGCTCGTCCGATGTCATTGCGCGCTATTTTACGGTCAATTGGGTCAGACGCGTGCCCGCCCGCGGGACATAATATTCCACGGTAGCAGGGGATTGTTGCCTAAAGGTGAAAATTGGAAATTGAGGGCAGGACTTCCCAGTCCTGCCCACTGCTGGGATCCTCCAGTCCCCCCCAAAAGTTAGTGGACTTCTGGCTGGGCTGCCGAGTCTCCTGCTGTGGGCCCCGCCACGATGGGGCCGGAAGATCCCAGCCTAAGGCTTTTTTTCATATAGAAGATTATAATCTAAATTACTTCTATGAAGAATGGCTGAAAGCAAATGTAAATTATCAGGCTATGATAACCCATTAAAATTCTCTAAATCCAAACCTTATGACCAGTGGAAAAATGAAGTGGATACGTGGATACATGTTACATTTTTGCCAAAGGATAAACAAGGTATGGCCTTGGCATTCTTGCTTCCTAAAAAAGATCCAAAGCCAAAGTATTTTGTGAGCCAGAGGCCCATCAGTTAGATACTGTTGAATGTTTGGAGCTTCTATTAAGCTTTGTTGTTGAAATTTACAAGGAAGATGATCTTTTAGATGCCTTTGAGTGATAGCCAGGCTTTGATAGATTTCAAAAGACGAATGGCCATTGAGGAACATATCATAGACTTTATTAGACTATATAAAATATTGCAGGAATTCAATTTGGAAATTCCTTATTCAGTACCTGAATTCAAATTTGTAGATTGTGCTAAGTGTCATACATGGATAGGTTTCTGGTCTTAACTACAGTTAGATTCTCAGAAAAAGACAGTTAGTCATTTGGTAGTACAGAACTTGAGTTCCACTGAAAAAAGACACATGGGCAAAGCTTTTTGTCTTGCTTTTGCCTATTTTGTTTAATTAACAACTAGTTTTTTAGTGAAAAATGTGATACCTGTAAAAGGTATCAGAGGAAGCCACCTCGGCCTATTGTTACCAACTCATTGGCACAAGACTTTCAAGAAGTAGTAGCTATGAACTTAAAGGTGTGGGACAGGAAAGAAACATTTCATTTTATGAACATACTTACGAACATGTGAATTAGGAGCAGGAGTAGGTCACTGGGCCCCTCGAGCCTGCTCCGCCATTCAATAAGATCAAGGCTGATCTGATTGTAACCTCAACCCCACATTCCTGCCTACTACTGATAACCTTTCACACTTGGTAATCAAGAAACTAACTAGCTCAGCCTTAAAAATATTCAAGGACTCTGCTTCCACTGCCTTTTGAGCAAGACAGTTCTGAAGACTCTCAATCCTCAGAGAAAAAATGTCTTTTCATCTCTGTCTTAAATGACCGACCTCATATTTTTAAACAGTGATCCTAGTGCTAGATTCTCCCACAAGATGAAACATCCTCTTCATATCCACCCCGTCACCTCAGGGTCTTAAAGGTTTCAGTTAAGTCACCTCTTACTCTTCTAAATTCCAGTGGATACAAGCCTAACCTGTCCAGCCTTTCCTCATAAGACAATCCACCCATTCCTGGTATTAGTCTACTAAACCTTTTCTGAACTGCTTCTAATGCACTTACACCTTTCTTTAGTTAAGGAGAGCGGTACTGTACACAATACCCTAGATGTGGCCTCACCAGTGCCCTGTACAACTGAAGCATAACCTACCTACTTTTGTATTGAATTCCTCTCGGGAGGACATCAGCCCCAGCACAGTTCAGGTGTAGACTGTCCCAATGATACAAATTCCACTTCCCTCAATACTGTGCCAGTGCCCCACAAACTGGAACTCACTTCTCCCACATGAGCCTTTGAAACACACATTTGTTTCTCTAATCTTATTTGTCCTATGCAAATTTGTATGTGACTCAGGTAATGACCCAGAAATTATTACCCTTGAGGTTCTGCTTCTTAATTTGGTGCTTAGCTCCTCATACTGACTACGCAGAGCCTCCTTCCTCAGCCTGCCTATGTCATTGGTACCTTCTTGGACCACAACCATGGATCCTCCCATTCCCACTGCAAGTTCCTCTCCAGCCCTGGGCAGATGTCCTGAACCCTGGTACCGGGCAGGCAACAAAGCCATCTGGACTCTTGCTCTTTGCTACAGAGAACAGTGTCAATCCCCCTTACTATACTGTCCCCTACTACCACTACATTCCATTTTTCTCCGCCAACTTGGATGGCTTCCAGTACCACGGTGCCATGGTCAGAACCTCAAACCTCTGTGGCAATTGCAGAGGCTCACACTCCTGCCCTCTGGGTCCCCTTACCTGCCTCACTCACAGTCACACCCTCCTGTCCCTGGCCACTGACCAAATCAGAAGACCCTATCCTAAGTGGTGTGACTGCCTCCTGGTATAAAGCATCCATGTAACATTCCCCGTCCCTAATGTGTCACAGAGTCTGAAGCTCAGCCTCCAGCTCAATGACTCTGAGCCAAAGTTCCTCAAGCCACAAACACTTACTACAGATGTGCTTGCCCTGGATCTCAATGTTATCCAGGAGCACCCACATGCTGCAGCCTTGACACATCACCTGTCCTATCATTCTTAATGTGTTTTAAGTAATTACTTAATTATATTAATCACTTATTTATGCTGCTTTCCTATATACTTAACCACCAAATTATGTATTATTTTGAACCTTAGAGATAGAATTGCACTTACCAACTTACAAGATACTCACCAGAATAATCACTCTTTCCTTGTCGTAGAGCAAGAACCAATTTCTATGGGGTGAGAAAGATATAAAGAGAAATGGACAAATCCTTCACCTCCTTCACTGAACTCCCACCCAGCCTTCACTCAATTGGTCAGCTGTGCTCCACTGCCAACGCTGCATTCAAGCATCCTGAATTTATGATGAAGTGAACTGGAGCTCCAGCAACCAGATTCAACCAGTCGGCTAATTAACTATTCAGCTCCAACAGCTGAGAGTGAGTTTACCCGGCCAAAACTGCAAGAAAGAAAGAACTTAGCCTGCTTACACAGTAATTTCCAGTTCCTGCTAATTACAGACTAGATTAGATTTTAAGAGCACAATTTAAGACCGAAATTAACATTTAAAACTCCCCTCTCACCAAATTCCAAGTCTTCACTCAGTTAGTCAGTTGCATTCCATTTTTAGATTTTATAGGCATGGTAAGCGGATTCAGTCTTTCTACAGTAATACAGTAAGGACAAAAATGTGGTAACAGATAAAATCATGGAAAAATGGATAGAGTCCAGGTTGCGAGCGCAGGCTAAATTTCTGACTGATAATATAGGTGGGCGTTGCGGGTCATGTGCAAACATGTGAAGATTGTGGTTATGAACTCTGGAGTTGAAAGTTCTTTCAGCAATTGACTCTGTGAAAGAAATCATGCAGTGATCAATGATATGCTCCATAAGATCTTAGCTAATCAACCAAACTGCAAGCTACTAACTGCACTGACATGAGCAGTCCACACAAAGAATTTGCTTCACATGGATAAGCGCTATTGTCGGTATCAATTGTTCTATGGGAGAAATCCCAAAATACCTTCTCTGCTGTGTGATAATCCGCCAGTCCTAGAAGAGATTACAATTAGTTCCATTTTTTCAGCGCACTTGAATGCTCTACATTCTGGGATCGAGGAGGCCATTCATCAAGGCAGAAGCCTCCAAGAAAATTCACAGAGCTTTACAACATTGCAAAAGACCATCTGAGGTAAACTTTAATCCTGAGGATTTAGTGTACCATAAAAGAGAGGGTCAAAAAGGATATAAAGTTCCGGTTAAGGTGATAGGGTGTGATCGGAAACGGTGATTCTCCAACTTGGCAGTCAAACTATTGAAGTCCATTTATTTTGGTTAATCAGGATTGATTACAGACTTTCAGAGCAATTAACAGAAAGTGATGAGAGACCCTGTACCTCAAATGAACATATGTTTCACAGCAATGAGGAACAAAATATGGTAGATAAGGAGTTAGATTACGATAGGTGGAATGATATAGCTGCATAGTACAGGGCTATCATATCCAAAGGACAACTGCCTAAAATTGGTACTTGGTTGACATACATACCAGAAGGTCCAGTGAATGGACAGTTACGGCTACTATAGGGAGAACAGGGAAAGCTACTGACAAATTCAGACATTGGCTAAGTGTCCAAGATGATGAATTTGATGTAAGATCTATAGACTGGCAAAATGAGGTAAAATGATTGAAAGCAAGAAAATGCAGCGTGAGTACCCATCATGGATCTGGAAATGACTCTGGCACTAACTATCATGCACTGGCAATAGAACCTTTGATCTTGGGAGGCAGAAATGCTGTTGCAATTGTCCAGAAATAGATAGGAAGGCAAGTAGAGGTCACAGCTTGACTGGCAATGCATTGAACCACGGCTACAGGATAATCTAGGAACACTACTAGAAGTAAAAGCCCTTATGATTGGGAAGTGTTAGTGGCTACCAACAAACTAGAAGACAAATTAATAAAGAGGCAAAACATAAAGATTTGGATAGTTAGAAGGAACTTGATATCTATTCTTAAGTGCAAAATGGGGGAATAGACAACCATGTCACACAGATGAATATGTATGGAAAAAATACTTCCCGGTGGAACATATAAGGCTAAAATGAGACCAATGGCCTGAGGTTTAAAAGAGAGAATTGAAGATCAAGATGCTAGAGTGAACGCCTTCACAGCAGGAAAAGAAATGTTGATTTTTTTTAACCCTGTTGGCCACATCTTTGTGGGAATGTAGGTCAAACAATATAAAAACCGTACTTGTGCAATGTGAAGAACTTCAGAGAAAAGTGTATTTGAAGCTGCCTAAAGAGGTGAACAATATGGAAGGATAGCTGTGGAAGTTAAACAAATATATTTAAGGATTGAATGATGCATTGAGCATATACTATTTCTCGATTAGGTCTAGCCGCTGAAAGTAGGCTGTACTCAACTGAAAGCAGCTCCAGCGATGTTCTACTGGTACCACAAAGAGAGACCCTCAGTCATCTTTATGATGTATGCTGATGATTTTCCATGAGGGGGTTCTGCAGAATTTGAGGAATTTGTTATAAATAAGATCAAAGGGGAATTTAAGATTGGAAGTCAGGTTGTGGGTGCCATTAAATATATAGGATTAGACATTAAGCAGAAGAAGTCAGGAGTAACCTTGAAGCAACAATCATGTCTAGAAAATGGTACACATAGCCTATTAAACCAGAATGATGATCTTTCATCCAAAGAAAGAACAGAGCAGTTAAGAATTTGATTGAACAGTTTAATTGGCTATGTACTCAAACAAGATCCAATGCCAGTTATGATGTATTGGAACTAAATACAACAATGAAACAGGCTACAATTGATGGTGTTTTGAGGGCAAATAAGATATTAAATAAATTAAATTCACAGAAGTGCGTACTCAAGTTTCCAGCCTTAGATGACCTGAAGGACATGAAATTAGTCCTTTTTAATGACACTTCTCTTGCCAGTCTTCCAGATAGCTATTCAAGTACAGCTGAGTTTATTATATCATGGGTGGGTGAAGATGAAGAATGTTGTCCCTTGGCCTGGAAAGCTAAGAAAATAGAAAGGGTGGTTACAAGTACCTTAGTACACTGGCTTGAGAGGAAGCAATAGATATGGAGTTTTACATATCAAATATTTTAATGGAAATCCTATAAAAGGGGCATTCTGAGAAGAGTTTGCCCATTGACTGCTGTGTAGGTAACTGTTCCCTGTGGGATAATGTACATTTAACAAAATGTAACTGAGAAAAGGTTAAGGACTGACCTTGCTAGTAGAAAAGAAATATTAGAGATATAAGAAAAAATGGGTTGACACAAATCACCAATTATGGGACAGTTTTACAAAATGAAATGCTTTCTCAAATAAATTATTGGAGGTCCTGTAAGAGGGTGTCCTGTATTATGATGTATTATACAATTTTTTTGTTTCTTTGATTTGTTTTGAAATTGTTTGTGTATGTTATAAAGTCTTAATTGAAAGAAAAGAGGAGAATCTATTAATGGCATGTTAATTATACTGTCAGGGTTAAGAATGCACAGGTGGAGAGTATTGATTAATTAAGCACCTGGAGTACATATAAATAGAGACTGCTGGGGCATAGTGGTGTTGTGAGGGAGGTGGCAGATATATGTAATGATATATTCTGTAAAGAAATTAAATATCAAAAACAAATTGGTGTCTGAGTTCCTACTTTACCATCTGGCTTTGGAGTAATTTAACACAGGTGGGCAGTTAAAATAACAGGAATTCACTCACCATCCATGCCAGAGACTCGAAAATTACAATTTTAACTGTACTAATGACTTGTTAAAAATTTCTCTGGAAACCAGCAGGTGCCTGCTGAATAAATTTAAATCAAAGTCCATGGTGCAAATGGGATCGTGGTACTCTTTTGGCTGGTTGCTCATCCAGGGTGAAATATCTTCTAGAGTGAGAGTAGTAAATAAATGAGCTATACTCTTCTTTGCTGATCTAATGACATCTTTAAAACATTTCATACACTGTACCCAGGTTGTAGGAGCAACATTCCTGGAGCTGATAACCTCTGAAATTTCTCTCCATGCCTGTGGGCTACCTATTTGGCAACCCTTCTGGCACCGATAAGGAACAGCGGATCCATCCCTACATCTTCCTCAGGTATCCTTATGGAGACATCTGACCACCTAGGCACCTGTCTCCTACTCAATTTTGAGAAGTTTCTTCTTCCAACACCTCGCAAACCGAAGAAGCAACAAGGGAATGCAACCTCACTTTATGAGGTATATTCCTACTTTAAATAGGCCTCTGTTTATCCTACCAAACATTACAACCCAGAAGTTGATGGGCTCCTGCTCAGTTCAGTCAATTCAGTGAGAAACCTATGGAGAGATTAAAGTATCCCTGGTCTGTGTTTGGCTGCAGCAGGTGGTATTTTATCTGAAACCTAAACTCACCTGGTTAAAACTGACCTGCATTTAAAATCCAGGCCATAATCTGGCTAACTGTTTTAACAAACAATGAGACTTGAGTATACTCATACAAGGAACACAAAAAGTTAGCACACTGGTATAACAAGCAATGAGGTAGGCACATAGCATGTTGGCCTTTATTGCAAGGGGATTGGAGTGCAAGAATAAGGAGGTCTTGAGTAGTGTTTTGTGTTTGCCATAAGTTTGAAATAATCACACTTTTAGAATCAACTGGTGGACCTTCACTGAATGTATTTCTCAGGTCACACCATGCAGTTTGATACAATAGTGTGTGATGTATTACTGAAAAAAGAGACGTGTCTAAGCTTTTCATCTTGCATTCATCAGAACACTTACAAGAATACCAATATAAGTGGGGAAAAAACAATTTATACTGTATGTGAAGAGAGTGTTGTTTGGTTAGGAAGTAGTGTTGCCATGGAGAATGCACCACTTATGGTGATTGAAAGATAACTGCCAAGCATTGTTTGAAATTTAAACCAAGCAATTTGACCCTGATTGATCAATACATCGCCCTGAGGAATGAATCAGCAAATAGCTGTTATTTATTTTGTTTAGCTAAAACAGGCGCAATGTGTTTACATGTACTTTCCATTTGCAAAGAACAGGGCCCTGTGTATTAATATATGTAGCTTCCAGTACACTCAAATGCACCACATTGTGAGCCTGACTGACAATTTTAAATTGGTTGTCAGCATAATTCTTAGCACATTGATGATTATTTAGCAAATGTTGTCCAATTGCGGAATCACATCTAATATTGGACACTGTGTTTTGAGTCCTAAAAGCACGGGCTGGTTGGTACAGTCTGTACCCTGTCTGTTGCGAGCTGTGGCTGAGACATGCTGTTTGATATGATCCGCCAGTCTTTAAGACATATGGCCTACATACCGGGCATCACACTGGCACTAAAATTCATATACAACATCTTACAAAAGTATAATAATTTTCATAACATTTTTCTGGTTTATTGTAAAGTAGGCTACGGGTGTAAGTGCAGATGGTTCTGTCTGTGTAATTTAATTACATTGGAGTCAGGTAGACTTCCAGCTTGAAATTATCAAAAGAAGTTAGGTGTAGAAGTATACTTGGGGGAGGATCTTCCGGTCGGTGAGCGGGTTGGGGCCCACTTGCTGATGTGTAAAATGATGCAGGATGACGTCGGGTGGAACTTCTGACTTCATCCCACGTCATTTCAATTTTCAGGTCAGCGGGGGCACTGCCAAATCAGCTGCGTGCCCACCGACCTGTCAACGGCCTATTAAGGCCATTGAAAAAGTAATTAACATTATTAATGCGTCAGCCTGTCCAACCTTATGGTTGGTGGGCAGGCCAGGCGCCCTGGCGGGCTTAAGAAAAAGCATGAAACCTCATCCACGGGCGGGATGAGGTTTCCAGAGGGTTTTTATATATTTAATAAAGGTTTCAGTAAAAGTGATGGACATGTTCCCAACTCATGTGACAATGTCACATGAGGGGACATGTCAGGGAAATCTTGCTATGATTTGTTTAACATTTTTAAATTTGGAGCCAATCTCCCTGAAGCAGCACTTGGCCTCAAGGAGATGAGTGCGCTCTTTCATGTGCATGTGAAAAAGAGCTCACTCTCAGCTGAGGGAATCCCTCCCCCACTTGCACAAGGAGCGCATAGTGCTTCCTGGCGGATGTCACGCTCGGCGGGCCTTAATTAGCCCACCCACGTAAAATGGCGGCAGACCCCCGAATGGGGGCATCAATCGGAGGCACGCCTGCCCATGCCTGCTCCTACACTTGCCCCCCAAAGGGGGAAAATTTTCCCCTTGAAATGTAAATGTGTGATCTTACTCTGTAAGATGTGAAGGGAATTTGCATTTTTAGATAAGTGAAGGAGTTGTTTGGATTTCAAAGGGATGTTAGGATGTTTACAGCTAGCCAGATAAGCAAGGTTAAGCAATGTGTTTATTTTTCTCAAAGGTTACTAACAATATTGGTAACATGAAAGCTTTTATATTATCGGAAAAGTACATTTCCATAGACATATGGGAATAATGGAATGTACAGATTAAAGAGAGAGAACCATATATAAAGGAGAATGAAAGGCTATGTTGGGGGGGGGGGGGGAAGAGCCACATCAGATCTAACAGGAGTGAGTGAAACAGCCTTTGGGAAGCCTCCGGCCATTTGTGAATAAGTCTGCTGTGTCTAGTAGCTAAAGTTGGAGAAAAGCCTTTATGATTTACACTGTCAAGTGGGTACTGTGGTAACTTGCTGGCTTGCTTTTTAAATTTAAAATCTATTTTGGACTGTTGTCTTAAAGTGGGTGTGTAATTGGGAGTCAGGTTAATTAGGAATTTTAGGATTTGTTATAGTATTAGGTAACTGTAGTCTTATGTATGTGTTTGAAATCTTTTCTTCTGTTAATAAATATTTATTTTTACAATCTCTAAAGGTCTTAGTGGACTCATTGCTTTTGAATTCAATGTTCACATCATCTTGTAATAAATACAAATTGCAAAACCGTTGCGATAGTGTGGCCAAGTTTCACTTGTCAATTTGGTCTGCCTGGCACAATATACTGCCACATTATAACACACATTACTCATTTATGTGATAGGCAGAACATCTTTTTGGCTTGATGGCAGCATCCTGTTTGTGGTGAATACCACTCGTGTTGTTACTGCATAGTAGCAGTGTGAAACAGTTAGCTTCACCTGCTGCTCAAATCGTTGCAATACTTTGTCTTTCCAGGGTAATGTGAGGTAGACTGGGCACTTTTCAGGGCCAAAGGCCTTAGGCCCATTCATGAGTTTGCACAACATGAAGTGTGAAATGATCTGATCAGTGTAGCCATTATCCTGCAAGATGCCTTTGATGCGACCTAGTTATGCATCAATCTTGCACGTTGAGCAAATGGCTCGGGCCCTTTTTACAAGCTTGCCAATAAGACCAATCTTTTGGCGTGTGGAACTGTAACAATCCCAGTGCATATACTGACCTGTGAAGGCAGACTTGCAGTAAACTGTGGTACGGAATACCCTGGCAGATTTCTCAACTAGTACGTCAAGGAAGGGGAGTTCATTAGGCTGTTCCATTTCATAGGTGAATTTGAGCACAGGATAGAGCCCATTAAGACACGTAAGGAAATCATTATATGCAGCTGCAGATTTAAATATAGCAAAAGTATCATCCACGTATTGGAAATATGCAAGGGATAGGAGATTAGGGGCAGACCTTTACCCTTGGCATGCAGGCTCGGTGGGGTCAGGCAGGGATAGTTGGGACCTGTGATCGGACCTGGAAAGCAATTGCATCCTGGCTGGCTAAATAAGGCCTGCCCAGTGTGGAATATGAACGGCAGCGGTCAGCACTACCTGTGTGGGCGGAGGGAGGAGGGCGAGCGTGACCTTCATGCATGCGCACGAGTGCATGCTACATAACCTCCTTGAGGCACAGAGCTGCCTCAGAGAGATGAAGATATATGAAAAAAATAATTTTAAAAATAAAAATCTACTGAAACATGTCCCCTCATGTGAAATCTGCCACATGAGCAGGGACATGTTATTAACGAAAAATAGAAGTTGTTGTTTCATTTTTATTTGCTTTTGGAAACCTCATCTTGCCCATGAGGCCTTTTAATTGTCAGCAGGAGCGCTGCTGATTCTGGCATGTGCCCACTGACCGAAATATTGCACAAGTGTGTGATGATGTTAGGATGCTCACCCAATGTCAAAGCATGTCATTTTATGCTCAGTCGCGTCGGGCGCGCATCTGTCTAGTAAAAAACTTTGCCCTAGGTGTCATTTCATCGAAGACATGTTTCTCATGGAACCTAACAAAGATGTTTGTGAGAGCTGGGCCTAGACGGGATCCCATGGCAACACCATCTATTTGGGCATAAATGGGTTCATTAAAACTGAACTCAACTTCACAAGTTGCCAAGTTCATAAGTTCAATGTATGCTGATTCACTCAATGGTGGAAGGACTAGATCACCATGATACAGTGCTGCAGTGCAAATAGCTATGGCTACCTTAAGTGGAACATTGGTGAATAGGCTAGGAATGTCAAATGAGTACATGGACACAGCATTGTGATTGATATACAAGTCCTGTGTGACCTTTGCAAGTATGAAGGAGTCCTTCACTGTGTATGTAGAAAAGTTGGTCAAAACTAGTTGTAACAATTCACCCAACCATTTGGCCAATTCATGCTGTGCCTGCCATAGATAAGATGGGGCATGGAGGGCCATCACTTGTGTGTGTCTTGGGCAGCCAATATATACACAGACTTTGTGAACTGTGAGGACGAACTTTGTCATATGTATCACGTAGTAGCTCATTGCTCATACACAAGTCCAGCAAGCATTTTTCTAGCTTACTTTCAAGCAAGGCTGTCCGAGGCCTTAAGACCAATCCAGACATATGCAACAGTAAACCTGAGAGACGGGAATAGTCATCCCAAACAAGCGTAACTATATCAATAAAATGTACGCCATTCTTAATGACACGTCCAAATTTGTACCTGCCACTCAACATGACTGGACAGCCATGCATTGGGACTCATAAAGCTCCACACTCTGTAAGATTGGCCTTATCGGCAACCTTGTAAATAGGGCCTGAGCCATTTGTTCACCGTGCAAGCTTGATGCTGAAATAGGGCACATCTAAGACATCCTGCAGGATAATGGCTACTCTGATCGCGCTCACTGACCGAAATATTGCACAAGTGCGCAATGACATAGGGACGCTCGCCCAATGTCACACGTGTCATTTTCTCTCATTCGGATCAGGCGCGCATCCGTCTAGCGAAAAACTTTGCCCTGGGTTTCATTTCATCGAAGACACGTTTCTCATGGAACCTAACAAAGATGTTTGCGAGAGCTGGGCCTAGACGGGATCCCATGGCAACACCATCTATTTGGGCATAAATGATCAAATCATTTCGTGCTGTATATCACACAAACTCATAAGCAAGCCTAAGGTTGTCACTTTTAGCCCTGAAAAGTGCCCAGTCTACCTCAGATTATCCTGGAAGAGCAAAGTATCACAAAGATTTCAGCAATGGGTGAAGCTGGCTGTTTCATGCTGCTACAATGCAGTAGCAACATGAGTGGAATTCGCGACTAACCGAATGCTGCCATCAAGCCAAAAAGACTTTCTGCCTATCACACAAATGAATAATATAGTATATGAACTTCAGTGCCAGTGCTAGGTATGTAGGCTGTACATCCCAGAGACTGGCGATGTCCCAGCCGCTATTCGCAATGGGCTGGATACAGACCGTACCCAAACAGTCCCTGCCTGCAAAACTCAAAACACAGTGTCCAACTTTAGATGTGATTGGACAACATTTGCTAAATAATCATCAATGTGCTAAGAATTACGCTGACAACCAATTTAAGATTGCCAGTCGGCTCGCAGTGTGGCATATTTGCGTGTACTGGAAGCTACTTATATTAATACACAGGGCCCTGCTCTTTGCAGACAGAAAGAACATGTACATACATTATGCCTGTTTCAGCTAATTCACTGATTCATTCCTCAGAGCAATGCCTTGACCAATCAGGGTCAAGTTGCCTGGTTTAAATTTCAAACAATGCTTGGCAGTTAACTGTCTGTCATATCAGTGGTGCATTCTCCATGGCAACACCACTTTCTAAACAATTAACGCATTTTTCACATACAGTAGAAATTTTTGTTTTCCCCCTTATATTGATATTCTTGCAAGTGTCTTGATGAGTAAAGATGAAAAGCTTAGATATGTCACTTCTTTCAGCAATACTCAAGTTCTGTAATGCCAAACAACTAGTGAGTGATGTGGCACTCTGAATACTTATGTATAGATAAGCATGAGCACATAGTTCCTAAATCATATTGGAATGCTCTGTTATCATCGTTGTAGGTCATAGGTGAGGCTGGCCTTGGTTAGGATCGATAGCGACTGCTGGAGGCAAGACTGTTGGTAAACTTTAACTTTTTATTAAATATTCTTCAAAATATATACAGTGGAAGGGCTTAGCAAGAGGCTTCACATATATCTCTCTCTCAACATACGCTATTATCACGTGATCTTACATTGCTGTTGACCTAGACTGTCTACTTACACAATTAACATAAACACTACGGATAATATAACTATAACATCTTGTTACAATTATTCAGAGTTTTGGTGAGTTCATACCTGGACTACACAGTTTCGGTCTCTATATCTAAGGCAGTACAGTGAAAGTTCACTTGACTGCTTCCTGGGGTGAGAGGATTGTCCTATGATGAGAAGCTGAGTAAATTGGGCCTATGTTCTCTTGAGTTCAGAAGAATGAGAGGTTGCCACTGAGAGGTTGTTTCCTCTTTCTGGGGAATCTAGAACGTGAAGGTGCAATGTCAGAATAAGGGGCTGATCATTTAGCATTGAGATGAGGGGAAATGTCTTCACTCAGAGGATTTTTGATCTCTCAGGGAACCAATTGGTTTGGGGAGCAGGCAGGAAAGTGGAGTTGAGGCAAAAGTTCAGCCATGATAGATTTGAATGGCAAAGCAAGCTCAAGGGGCTGTTGGTTCTGCTCCTACTTCTAATTCTTATGTTCTGATATTGTTAGAAGCTTAAGCCACAGATCAATGGACTGGCCTGGTGGGCAGGAAAATGGTAAATGGAATTCAGTCTGGAGAATTGTGAAGTAATGCATTTGAGGAGGGCAAGCAAGGCAAGGGAATACATACTAAATGGTAGGATACTGAGTACTGTCGAGGAACATGGGATCTTGGAGTGTATGTCCACAGGTTCCTGAAGGTAGCAAATCAGGCAGATAAGAGGTTAAGAAGGCATATGGGATAGATTCCTTTATTAGCTGAGGCATTGAATATAAGAGCAAGGAGGATATGTTAGAACTGTATAAAACAGTAGTTAGGCCACAGCTAGAGTTCTGTGTACAGTTCAATTCACCACATTACAGGAAGGATACAATCTCACTAGAGAGAGTACAGAGGAGATTGAGGAGGATGTTGCCAGGACTGGAGAATCTTAGCTATGAGGAAAGGTTGGATAGGTTGGAGTTGTTCTCTTTGGAACAGAGGCGATGGAGGCTAGATTTAATTGAGATGTATAAAATTATAGGGAGCGTAGATAGAGTGTACAGAAAGAACCTAATTTTATTAGCAGAGTCATCAATAATCAGGAAGCATAGATTTAAAGTATTTGGTAAAATGACTACAGAGGAGTGAGGAGAACTCAGTGGGTAGTGGGTTCTGGAACTCAATGCCTGAAAGGGTGGAGATGCAGAAACCCTCATCACATTTAAAAAGTACTTGAATATATACTCAAAATGCTGTAACCTACAAGGTTACAGGCCAAGTGCTGGAAAGTGGGATTAGGCTAGATAGCTCTTTTCCATTGGCACTGGCACAATAGGCCAACTGGCCTCCTTCTATGTTGCAAATTTATATGATTCTATGATCTAGAGAAAAAACAGCCATTACGAAGCCTTTATCTTACTTGCTACCCTCTTGAGTCTCTTCTTGCTCTAAACTGAACAAAACCCTGAGAAAAGGTAAAAACTGTTTTTTCCTGGGACAGAAAATGTATGCATAAAAATTATGAAGTGGCATAATAACCCTTTTTTTGTAGGTAGGGGAAGGTTTGTGTTTTATAAGGAAACACTTTCAATTTCAAGCACTCCCATGTTAGACTCCAAATAAAGGGCCATTACTCTGTCCCAACAATGTATCTCAACCCCAGCTTTTGAAAAGAGCATTCCCAACTGCACCATGGTGGCACATTTTCCATTTTCTACTTCTTACATTAGCCATCTTTGGCGATCTTGCTCAGAGGAACAAATTAGTGTCTGTTTTGCGGAATTAAAATGTGGCAAGCTCATTTCACATAGGGCCCTTGCAGCCAATGGGCAGAGGATACTATTACTGCATTAATCTGCATGGAATTGAACACAAATCCAACAAGTTAAAGGGTCTTATCCACTGCAATGTTATTTTCTATGGAAGTATGAGGTAGTGTAATATAGTGCAATATTTTTAATACAAATATTTTGTAATCTTCAGCATTTTACTATGATGTTGTGGAATGCTATCTCCGAAGACCATAAAATGTGTAGTAGATAAAATTTTTTGCATGCCTTTGTTATGAAAAGAGTCACAACTAACATATGTTGTGTCTGAGACTATGGTGCAGACAACTTCATTTCACAGTCGTTTATTAAGAATTTCAGTGGATTGACTGAAAGTTGTTATGAAAGTCAACAGCAAGTTCAGTTATTTCAAACTGCCAACACAACTTGTAAATACAACATCATTGACATTCTGCATTGTCTGTTGTGAGTTTGACCTGCAATAGACTTTGTAGTTTGAAAAAGAGATTGCAACCCTGAGACTGTTTCCAATAGTGTAAATGTAATGACAAGTGAATCTGTCAGTGTGTAGCTAGAGATTAAATGTCTCATGACTAGAAGGTTTCCACTGATCTTTGAAAACTATTCAGCTGCTCCTATTATAATTGAAGAAATTGAGGATTATTGCTGAAGGTTTCATGATAAGTGCATACCAAGGTGGTAATTTCACTGTAATGAAGTGTCATTCCATTCTGTTTATTATCTATCTCACTCTATACTGAGTTTTTTGCAATCTAGTGTTGCAGTGAAGGGCTGCTGTACCTCATTTCATCGAATGAAATAGCACAGAAGTCAGCCATTCAAGTTCATCATCCCTGTGCGAGCTCCTTGGTAGAGTTATTCAAAGAATGCCACTCCTCTCTTTTCCACTAGCTGTATTTTCTTTTTCATTCTGGTGTTTATCCTATTCTCTTTTGAATGTTACTATTGCATTTGCTTGCACCACTCTTTTGGGTAGTGCATTCCAGATCACAAGCACTCACTCTGTAACAAACTGTTTCCTCACCCAGCTTCTACCTCTTTTTCCCTTTTATCACTTTATATCTGCACCTTCTGGTTACAAATACTTCTGGCACTGAAGATAGTTTCTCTTTATTTACTCTACCAAAACTATTCATTATTTTGAACACCCTTGTCAAATCTCCTCCTAACTTTCTGCACTCTCTAAATAAACAGTCTTCTTTAGTCTCTCCACAGTCTCCCCTCATACCTGATCTAGCAAATCTATTTTGCATTCTCTTTAAAGCCTTGACGTACTTCCTAAAATGTGGTGCCTGGATTGAACATAATACTGTGGCAGAAAATGCTGGAAAAACTCAGCAGGTCTGACAGCATCTGTGGAGAGAGAAACAGTGTTGACGTTTCGAGTCCGTATGACCCCTCTTCAGAGCTACAGAGGGTCATATGGATTTGAAACATAGACTTTGTTTCTCTTTCCACAGATGCTGTTAGACCTGCTGAGTTTTTCCAGCATTTTCTGTTTTTGTTTCAGATTTCCAGCATCCGCAGTATTTTGCTTTTACAATGTTCTGGCAGTAGTCTAACCAGTGAAGTTTTATGAAGAACAGGATGAAAGAGAAAATTCACTGACATCCAACAACTCCACCACAGCCTGCTTCTGTTATAGGAGGAGAAGTAGTGTTGAGATTCCTATGCTACTTCAGGTTTCCAGTCAAACAGTCAATCTGACTGGATCCATTGGCACAACAATCACTCTAAAGTAGTCTGAAGCAGGCCTACAAGTCAAAGAAGGAAACTCTTTTTAGATCAACATGTTTCTGAGATCCACTCACTTAATAAATGACTTACTTCATTCCAAAGTGCTGTTAAAATAACTGTTGTATTTGTGAGTTTTAAAATAAACTTGTAACAGAGTTTGGAGATAAACTCCCATCAACTTATCGTTACGACAGATGCTTCAGGGAGAGCAGAGTATTCACTTTGTTTCCACTTCCAGTGTTTTTGCATAGATTTCCTTTCTATTGACCCATCTTTCTGTCCCACTGCTAGGATATCAAAGACTTGGGTGAAGCTGTGAGGAACCAGCAATCTGCTAGCAAACAGGAAAAGATTGGCATTCCTAGGACCAGGGCCTGGTAACACCTCACCAGGTCACCTGAAAAAAAAGTAAAAACTGCCTTTCATTGGGAGTCACCGCATAGACTGCACACCAGTCATTGTAGAATCCTCAGCAGAACAGGCCAGACAAGCGTCCCACTCACTGGCCAATTTCCGAGAGGGAACTTAAAACAGCTAGGATCTGGGTTACATATTTAAGCAACCTAATGCATATTTTAGGTGGACTCCATGGACACCTGAAAAATGGCCTGACCCAATTTTAAGTCAGGTATTATTCAGGCACACCAAGGATGCAGTAGATTGATCCCCAAAACCTGGCTCTGTTTGATCCATTTAACATGTGTTTAACAGCTACCAAAACAACATGATAACAATCAATAAAAGACTTCTTTTTCATTTTATACAATCAAAACTGAACTGGATCAGCCGTATGAATACCGTGTCTGTCAACTATATTCAACTTGCCTGGATGAGTGCGGCTTCAACAGCATTCAAAAAGCTCTACACCATCCGGGACAAAGCAGCGCACTTGATTGGCACCCTATCCATACCTTAAATATTCATTCCCTCCACCATCAACACACACAGTGGGAGCAGTGTGTACTATCAACAAAATGCACTGCAGCAACTCACCAAGGCACTTTCAACAATACCTTCCAAACACGCGAGCTCTACCGTATCGAAGAACAAGGGCAGAAAATGCATAGGAACATGACCATCACCTACAAGTTCCCTTCAAAGTCACACACCATCCTGACCTGGAACTATATCGCCGTTCCTTCAGTGTCGCTGGATCAAAATCCTGGAACTCCCTCCCTAGCAGCACTGTTGGCATACATACACACATGGACTGCAGCGGTTCATGAAAGTAGTTCACCACCACCTTCTCAAGGGCAATTATGGATGGGCAACCCACGTCCTGTGAAAGAATTAAAAAAGGGGTATGGTGAGAGTGACTATCTTTGACATCAAGGTAGCATTTGATTGGCATCAAAGAACAATAGTGAAATTGAGATGATTGAGATGCAGGTGGAGAACAATCTATTGGATGGAATCACAACTGGCACAAAGGAAGATAGTTGTGGTTATTGGAGGCCAATCATCTCTGCCACAGCACATTGTTGAAGGAGTTAATCAGGGCAGCATCCCAAGTCCAATGACCCACAATCTATTGTAAATTCAGAAGAGAGGATTTTCGCTGATGATTGCGTAGTGTTTAGTTCCACTTATACTCGTCTGATAATGAAACAATCTGTGCCCATATGCAGAAAGACCTGAACAACATTCAGGCTTGGGCTGATAAGTGGCAAGTAATATGCTCATCACACTAGTGCCAGGTAATGACCATCTTCAAGGAGAGAGAATGTAACCCTCCCCCCTTGAAATTCAACAGCATGATCATTGCTGAATACACCAGCATCTTCGTTCTGGGGGTCACCATTCAGCAGAAACCTAATTGGACCAGCTATATAAATACGGTGGTGACAGGATCAGGGGCATGGAATTCTCCGATGATTGACTCACCTCCTGACTTACCCAACTCTTTTCAGCATCTACAAAGCACAGGTCAGGAGTGTGTTGGAATGCTTCCCAGTTGGCTGAATCCTCAAGAAGCTTGGCCCCATTCAGGACAAAGCAATCGATTTGATCAGCGCCCCATCCACCAGCTTAAACATTTACTTCCTCCACATCCAGTGCATAGGGGCTGTTGTGTCTACCAACTGCAAGATGCACTGCAGAAACTCGCTAAACCTCCTTCGATAGCATCAGCTACACCCACGACCTCTACCATAGAAGAACAATGACAGCAGGTGCATGGGAAGACCAACACTTGCAAGTTCCCCTCCAACATCCTGACTTGGAACTATATCGCCGTTTCTTCATTGTTGCTGGGTCAAAATCCTAGAACTCCCTCCCTAACGGCACTGTGGGTGGATCTACACCACATGGACTGCAGCAGTTGAAGGAGGCAGCTCATCACCACCTTCTAAAGGGCAATTTAGCATGTGCAATAAATGGTGGTCTTGTCGGTGATGCTCACATCCCAAGAATTAATTAATAAGTAAATAATAATAACTCACAATCACAATGCTCTTCTGCATACAGTGGCATTTAAAATAATTTTCTCTTTTAGCAATTAAGGATTTACAATAGTGATCTTAGATACAAAACCTATATATAATCCAGTTAAAAATGACCTTCATTACAGATATAAATATTCAGTGTACATATTTGTAATTCTGCAAGTCAGCACTGAAATTCAGGTCAGATGAGACATCATTACAATTAATGCTACACAAATGACAGCTCATCTCCTTCGCATTCGAAAGAGGCCATTCAGCTTATCATGCCTGTGTCAAGTCTCTGTGCAAGAGCAACTTTGCTTGTTCCACACCCCCATCCATTTTTTTCTTCAGGTGCTTATCCAATTCCTTTTTGAATGCCATAATTGAATCTGCCTCCAGCACACTCAGGCATTCTATTCCAGATTGTAACGCTGCATACAAAGCTTATCTTATCATGGTCACCACTGTTTCTTTTGCTGCTCACCTTAAATATGTGCCCTTTGGTTCTCAGCCCTTCTACCAATGGGAACTGTTTCTCTCTATCTATCCTGTCTCGACCCTTCATGATTTTGAATGCCTCCATCAAGTTTTTTCTCTACCATCTCTTCTCCAAATAGAACAACATTAGCTTCTCTTGTCTATCCTCGTACCTGAAGCCTCATATCCCTGGAACCATTCTTGTAAATCTTTTCTGCAATCTTTCTAAGTCCTTCACATCTAATGACTTCACATCGTTCCTGAAAAGTGGTGCCCAGAATTGAATATAATGGGCAAAAAATTTCCCGTGGGCTTCGGGACCATATAGGTGCCCGCAGTGAAACATGGGGAACTATTTTCCCAGTGATGGCATCCTAATTGCCATCCCATTAAGGATAACACTTGATCAGAGGGCCAACAGCTTTGAAACATCAGCAGCCCCATTTGAAGAGGTGGGCACTGCTGAGGAAGATTGGAGATCTAGGGGGCAACTCAACATGGAGGCACCCTCGGAAGGGTAAGTTTAAATTTAAATCTCAGAGGGGTAAAGCTGGAAGGTCTCTCTGATCAGAGGGGAAATCCCTCCGGGTGCACCATTGGATCTGTGGGACCTGCCTTTCCTGCCCGCTGCACTCTCTTTGGAGATGGAGCACCTGGATTGTTATAGGAAGGTCGTCTTCCATTAAGCTGGCAGCCTTTCCGTGTGGAGGAGAAGCTACAAAATGCCGGTGAGCTGATAATATTGCCCCTAATTAGAATCTTAAGAATGCAAATTGACTTTCTGCCTTCCCAAGTGGCGGGAATGTATCATGGAAATGTCCTGATGTGCCTCCCCATAACTTTCCCACTTCTCCCAGCCAACTTTGTATCCATGCTACCACTGTGTCCTTTTTATCCTAGAGACCTCAACCTTCCTGATGAGTCTATTGTGTGGCACTTTAAAAGATGCCTTTTGGATGTGCAGGTACACCACAACAATCAATTACCCTCATCAAGCCTCTCTCTCACCTTATCGACAAACTCAATTGAATTAGTTAAACACAATTTGCCTTGAACAAATCTGTGCTGGTTTTCGTTAGTTAATCTACTCTTGTCTAAGTGACTGTTAATTTTGTCCTGGATTATCATTTCTAAAAGCCACCTCAACATTGAGGTTAAACTGACTGGCCTGAATTTGCTGGGCTTATCCTTGCATCCTATTTTGAACAATGGAGCGTTTGTAATTTGCCAGTCCTTGTGCGTAAACCCCTTATCTAAGGAAGATTGGAAGAATATAACAGCCTCTTCATAATTTTCGCCCTTACATCACCTGGTCTTTTTCTTTATTTCTTCTTGGAATGAGAGCACTGCTGGCAAATCCAGCATTTATTGCCCATCTCTAATTGCCACTGAGAAGGTGGTGGTGGACCACTGCAATCTATATGGTGTAGGTACACCCACAGTGCTGTTCGGGAGGGAGTTCCAGGATTTTGACCCAGCGACAGTGAAGAAATGGCAATATAGTTTCAAGTCAGCTTGGCGTGTGACTTGAAGAAGAAGGTCTGCTGCTCTTGTCTTCTAAGTGGTAGAGATCATAGGTCTGAAAGGTGCTATCAAAGGGAGCGTGGGGAGTTGCTTTAATGCATTTTTGTATATGGTACACACTGGTGTCTCTTTGCACTGGTGGTGAAGGGAGTGAATGGTTATGGTGGTGAATGGGGTGCCAATCAAGCGAGTGCTTTGCCTTGGATGGTGTCGAGCTTCTTTTGTGTTGTTGGAACTGCACTCAACAGAGAAGTGGAGATTATTCCATCACAATCCTGCCATGTGCATCATAGATGATGGACAAGCTTTGGGGAATCAGGACATGAGTTACTCACCACAAGATTCCCAGCCTCTGACCTGGTCTTGTAGCCACAGTATTTATGTTACTTGTCCAGTTCAGTTTCTGGTTAATGTTAACTCCCAGGGTGTTGATGGTGAGAGATTCAGCAATAGTTATGCTGTTGAATGTCAAGAGGAGATGGTTAGACTCTTCCTTGTTGAAGATGGGCATTTCCTGGCAATTTTGTGGCCTGAATGTCACTTGCCACTTATCAGGCTAAGCCTATGTTGTTCAGGTATTGCTGCATGCGAGAATAGACTTGAGATCCCAGCCATGGTAAAGCTTGAATTGGCCGTGTTTCAGCTTCCATTCCAGCACAGACAGAATATGCCCAACATCTCAGTGCTGTATTGGAAGCTCAGACGGAGGTCAAGAGATCCATGCTTGATGTCATGCAGGCTCAGACTACTGCCATCATGCCTGTGCTTACCAGTACTCAAAGTGGTTTGCAGAATCTCACAACTGTCAGCAAATTTCCATCCAATAGATTGCTAAAATTATTGGAGCACCACTACAGGAGAGCAATAGTGGCTCTGTGGTGAACGAATCTACTGCCCTCCCTCAGATTGACAGCATTTGAGTACCCATTACTGCCACTCTGCCAGTGTTCTTGCTGTTGCCTTTTAGTCAGCCAGCCAGGCTGCTGCCACTCATGCTGAGGTGATGCAGTCTGAAGCCAGGCCCACATGGCCCAGGGCTGCTTGACATCATCCTGGAATGTCACCTTTAGATTCTTCCAGTGAAACTTAACAATCTTCCACCAGCCATGCTACAGCCACTGGAGTAGCGCTATGTGGGAGCACTAGAACAGCCAAAGGCATCCATAGACAGGCACTAAGAAGATGTACAAGGATGAATAGTTCAGTTTTGTATTTATTTCTGGAAGTGTTGTTGGATATTGTCTGACAGTCCATCCAGAGAGGAGGGGTCCTGATTGCTTCCTCTTTGCCTCCTCCTCATCCTCTTTATTCTGCCCCTTCTCTTTTGCTTGCTTCTTTTCCTGTTTCTAAGATGGCCTCTGACTCCCTCTGCATTGGCAGCACCCACACAATAGTGAGTTTGTGCATGTTGTAGCAGACCACCTCAAACTTGGGCATATAATCTGGTCAGCATCGGAGAGCTCCCTCTCAGTGGTCTAGCCAGTGGAACAAATGCTTCAGAATGCCAATGATTTACTCCACCATCTTCCATGTCACTACATGGTTCTTATTGTAGTCGCGGTGCCCTTGCATGGTTGAGTGATGGAGGGGAGTCATTAGTCAGGTGTAGTGCTGCGATCTGTTGTCACCCAACAGACAGCCTCTGATGCATTGTGGTGGTGTAAAGATGGCAGGGGCAGCTAATTATCACAGGATGAAGGTGTCATGGCTGCTGCCAAGATAGTAGGCATTCAACACGAGAATTTTCTGGTCATGGTCGCAAACAAACTAGATGTTGACTGAGTGGTAGACTTGCAGTATGGGAGCATCTCTCCAATTGTTTCAATTGTATCCCGCATCACTGGGAATCCCATTAACCTGGTAAATCTACATGCTCACACCTACATGGTTGGTGAGAAGACAATGAAGTCCACTCTCCTTTCAATCAGGGCCTTTGTCATCTCCCTGATGCCAGTTGTTGCTCATATTTCCTTCTCCATCTCTGGAGAAGAAATTGAGGACAACAATGACCTTGATAGTGCTGTCCTCTCCCTAGCTGTGAAGCTGAAGGTTAGGTTGCAGTATGTGGCACACTTCAGTGAACACCTCCTTGTTGAAATGCCAATGTCGCAGACATCACTCCTGCCTGAGGTAAAAGTAGAAGGCATGTTCCTTAAAGACCCTTATGGGTCCTTCTCCTTCTCCCTGTGCTCATTGTTTCCCCTCTTTGCTATTGTGCTCCATTTCTAAGCCATGCTGTAGTCCAGGATTGACTCAACGATAGCTTCCATTATTGAAGCAGTCTTTCTCCTGACAGGCCAAACAACTCCTCTGACCTCCCAATCAGGATCCAGCATCACTCCCTTGCAAATCTAAAAAGTTAGTAACACTCCACCAATGTCACAGACCTTAGTACTTCCACTAACTCTGCACTAGCAGAAGTAAGTTCCCCACATATAGTTAGCCCTTGAAGTAATGCTAGTGGGGGTCCTTATGCTGCTGCATGCATGTTCATCTGGGAGGTTTTTAAAAAGGGCATTAAGTGGACACGCATGGTTCCAGGTGGCGAATTGTGCATCAAATCAGGGTTTGAGGCTGTTTGTCATCACAACCCCCTCCACCCACCTCCACCACCCCCCAACTCTATATGCTTCTGATGTACACATGCTACACTTGTACTATGCTTGGTCAGTCAAGGCGGAAGTGGACAGAAACATCCCAGCAAAGCTTTTTCAATTTGAGGCTTCTGTTGCGCTGGCACTAACAATGATATGGAGTTCAATGTCACAACCACAGCGCTATATTTTAAGACTGATAAAACCCAGTCAGCTATGGAATAAGTTATGTGCATCGATCTTCTGCTCTGCCATCACTTTAATAGATGTACAATGGGGCACTGCCAGGATAAAATCCAGCCCCCTAGCTGAAATTTCTCTAGTTGGGATAATTTGAATAAATTTAGCAGGCCGCGACCTCCACTGGGTGAACTTGGTAGAGAATGAGTGGGGAATCATTGTAGTGGAATTTGGGAGGCCTCCCTGGGGCAGTATAGGTATGCTATCTTTCAAAATCTTACTTTTAAAACTTAATTTAAATTAATTTAACTATCCTACTGAGCATTTATGAGGGCTTTTTGACTCTTCATAATTTAAATATTCCTTTCACTTGGCAAAGTAACACAAGATGTCAGGGATGACCAGGCCTTTGTGATAAGTGCTGTGGTGCAAATGAAGAAAGCAATCCCAATAATATATTTTAAGTCGCTTTCATGCCTTTATGATCCATTCTCCAACATATGGGAATATATATTAAAGGTCCCATGCAGGAGATTTTACACTGTAAAAATGGGCAGGGGTTTATTTGAACTACAATTCAGTTAGGAATTGGCAGAAGAAGGCTGAAAAATCTAGCCCTGTTTTTGGGTACAACAGTTTTCCTACCATATACGTACAGCATTTCCACATTAGGGCATATATTAAAGATATGAATACACATGTGATTCCTGTCTGTCTGTCCGTCTATCTATCTTTCTTTCTATCTATCTATCTATCTATCTATCCAATTATACATATTATATAATGTAAGATATGTTAGTATTTTGAGCTTGAAATTGATAGTGCCTTAAAAACTGAAAGTTAACCAATTAATCATCAGACTATCAAGGAAGTAAGGAATCTGTAAGGGGATATAGACAGGTTGAGTGAGTGGACAAAAACTTGACAGATGGAGTTTAAGGTAGGAAAGTGTGAAGTCATGCACTTTGGTGGGAAGAATCAAAAGACAGACTATTATTTAAATGGAGGGAGACTCCAAAAAAGCACAGCACAGGGGGACCTGGGTATTCTTGTGCATGAAACACAAAGAGCTGAATTTTCTGGTTGGCGGGGGGTGGAGTGGGAGCAGGCGTGGGTGGGCGCGGACCCGATCACCGCTCATGATCAGGTCCGTGTCGCCATTTTATGCGGGTGGCCCAATTAAGGCCTGCCCAACATAATGCCCAACTCCCAAGGAGAGCGGGAGTGGGCAGGCGGCGGCTGGATTACATTGCCGCTGGGTCCAATGGCAACCCGGTAGTCTGTTTATCAGAAGGGCTAGCAGCCTTTGCTGGGTAGGCCAGCTGATATTGCCCATGCTGAGATCAGCCTGAGAGGCTGATGAAGAGATGTGTTTTGCCCCCGCAGCATGTGTTACACTGAGTCCCACATGACTGTTTTGGTGGCAACCTGGAGGAGCTGCACCTAGGCACTGTGTTTGAACTACAGGATATGTCCAAGTCAGGGTGATGACATGCTGGGAGGGGAGCTTCAAGGTGGCGCGGCAACAAACCATCTGCTGCCCTCTGCATGCCACGTGCTTGCGCCTCCTTACTATGGAAGGTAAGACCGTGTGGTGCCTAATGTGCTGTAGGCAGCATGTAGCCAAAGATGGGGGTGTTGGGTGTTGGGCAGGCCTAGCATCTTTGTGTGAGTGTTCGGCAGCAGCGGAATGAGGGGGCACTGGAGCCCTGATATGTCCCACTCTGGTTGGGGTGGGCCATGCGCAAAGCGAGTCCATGTGCAATTTTCACTAATCAATGCCCGTCTCTCTTTTTCAGGAGAAGAATGCTCATAATGCGGCAGAGCGTGCGAAGACTGGTGGCGGCCAGGCGCAGTTAGCCATTCTTAGCCACTTCGAGCAGGAGGCCCTGGATCTGGAGAGGCACCATATGCCAAGGTCCACTGGTGTCGGTGAGGCTGGGATGCCACGGCCAGGTATTGATGCCCAACCGTTAGATCAGCATTGTTCTCCCAGCAGCCATAGCATTGCTGAATGTTAATTGATTTAATTTCGCAACATGGCTTGACCATTGGTTATGGAAGGATGAGCACATAATGATCCGGGGGACAGTGATACATTTTGACATTGTCTCCACGTTAATTGATCCACTGTCCTTGTTTTTCCTTTCAGCATCATTGGAGCAGGGCCGGGAGGAGAAGCAGCAGAGGCCCCCTCTCACATCTGACGGCCCTGAAGTCTCACCAGCATCACACCATCTCTGCCAGGAAGGCACCAGCGCAGATATTAGCACCTCGGTGGGAATTCGAACATCGGCTAGTATCCTGGGACACAGCGGTGAGGGCACTTCACAGTCACTGCAGGAGCAGGCAGAGACAGAGAGTGCCCATGGTGCCAGCAGTCGGAGGACTGCAGGGGACCAGGCACATGCTCAGTCAGTGCCTGATGATGTGCCTCTGGAGCCGTCCGCGATGCAGCAGCTGCAGGAAATGCGGCCGGGTGTGTGGGAGCATCTGGGGGAGATACATGAGGGTATGCTTGGTTTGGTCTCCGTGGTGGAGGAGTCTACGTGGACGATTGCCAAAGCAATGAGCCACATGTCTGAGCGCCATGCGTCCTCCATGGAGAGAGTGGTGACTCTCATGGAGAGGCTCCTCCAGGAGATGCAATAGGGCTTCCTGGGGCTGCGCACTGACTAGCAAGCCCTCACATCGACATTGACTGCAGCTCGGTGCCCATCCATCCATGGTAAGCAGGGAGGTCCGAAGTGACCTCATGTCGGCGCAGCAGCTGCCTGTCATCTCTAGGGGCTCCTCTCAGGGTGCTCCTGATGAAGGCAGCAGCTCATCCGCCCCTATCCCAGTGACCATAGCATCCGGTGAGGATACAACGACTAGGGTGATGCCAGCTGTGGAACTGGCAGCTCCCTCCCAGGCAGGGCCAGCACTGGCTCCATGGGCCAGAGGATGACCACCAAGGTCATCGAGGCCAATAGGACAGCAGAGTCAGCAGGCTGTCTCAGATGCCACTCCAAGCGATGGGGCAGCACCAAGACGTAGCACCTAGAAACGTAAACATAAGGCACCATAGCCACACCACGGGTTTTTCACTGGTGCTTTTGTGTTGGCCCGAGATGAGGCCTTTATGAATTGTAGTCTTTGGATAATACTATTCTCTTTTTTTAGAATAAATTGGTTTGCTTGACAGATTAAATTCAGATATATCACCATGGCTGAGGGTGCTTCTTTGCTTCTGCATGTGTATGGTTTCCAAAACTGTAATGAGTGCTTGGTTGGACATTCAGCTTTATTAACAAGGCCTTTAGTGACTGTTCCTAACTGGGCAGATTTTGCACTTAGGTGTGAACTATCGAGCCTACAGCCCAGGCTTGCCCTGATGGTCCATCTGTGGTGTGCAAGCTGAAGGTTCATTGGGTTAAAGCTTCCTGGGTGTCCCTGCCTCCCTCCATTATGTCCAGGTCAGCATCTACCCCCTCAGCATTTCCCTGTGTCTGCTCATCCTCGGAATCACTGCTGGACTCACCATGTGCAGCCACAGCCACTGCGTCGATGTCTGCATCATCCACTGCATCCCCCCTTTCCAGTGCAAGATTGTGGAGAGCGCATAATGCTACCACTATCACTGACACACAATCTGGGGGGTACTGGAATGCACCCCCTGAACGGTCCAGGTATCGGAAGTTCATCTTGAGAAAACCGATGATTATCTCCACTACAGCCCTTGTGGAGGCATGGATCCTATTGTACCACTGCTCAGCCTCTGTTCTTGGTTGGCAGAGAGGCGTCATGAGCCACCTTCTGAGGGGATAGCCCTTGTCACCCAGCAGCCATCCATCAAGCTGGGCAGAAGCACTGAAGAGCCCCAGCACCTGTGAGTGTCTGAGGATGTAGGCGTCGTGGGAGCTGCCTGGGTACCTTGCACAGACTTGTAGAATCAGCATCCTGTAATCACACACTATCTGCACGTTCATGGAGTGGAAGCCCTTCCTGTTGACCAAGGCACCGGTCTCACCTGCTGGCGCCTTGATGGCCATGTGTGCAGTCTATAGCACCCCGGACATGGGGGAAGCCAGCAATGGCCGCGAAGCCTCTGGCTCGCTGTGTCTGGCTTGTCTGGTCCTAACGATAGTAGATGAAGGTCAATGCACGGCTGAACAGAACATCTGTGACCTGCTTGACACAAGTGTGCACAGCTGATTGGGGGACACCGCAAATATCACCCACTGACCCATGGTAGGAGCCAGAGGCATAGAAGTTGAGGGTAGCTGTGACCTTCAGAGCCACTGGCATGGGGTCCACCTACATAGTTAGCAGAGATCTCAGGCCCTATCATCTGACAGATATAGTTCACTGTCTCCCTTGAAAGTTGGAGCCTCCTTCAGCACTGCACGTCAGACATATTGAGGTAGCTGCTTCGCTGCCTGTATACCCTGGCAGCAGGATAGTGGCGTCTTCTGTGCCCCTTCCACCTTGGACTACTTCTTGGCCCTGCGCCCTTGTTCCTGCACCTGTACTGCCAAAGGTAGCTCCCCTGGAGGCTGCATGTGCACTCTTGGCCTCCTCCCCCTTCTACCCTCCCTTCATCCTCCGAGGAGCTGCCTCCAGTGGAGAGTTTGGCTCCCATTCCCAGGCTATGGGAGGTCTTCCTGAAACCAGCAGGTCCAGAAAAGATTCCTCACTGCAGAGTGCTGACCTGAGGTTTAAGAGTCCAGACAAAGCAGCTGGTATGTGTTTTGAAGTATTGTGGATCACACAGGCCAGTTTCAAAAACTTTCATAAATAAATGCTTAACAGTGCACAGTCGTGACCCAGCTGAGCCCTCTTATCTCACCCGTGGATGAGGTTAATACAAATGTGTCCTACCCACCTACCGTTGCACACATG
Source organism: Carcharodon carcharias (assembly GCF_017639515.1). Taxonomy (NCBI): domain Eukaryota; kingdom Metazoa; phylum Chordata; class Chondrichthyes; order Lamniformes; family Lamnidae; genus Carcharodon; species Carcharodon carcharias. Next base: position 52,454,767 of record NC_054486.1, read on the forward strand.
CGCCCAGCCAATGGTCACACGGGCACCAAAAGATCAGCTTTGATTGGCACCTGTTAGGCCTTAACTGGCCTGTTAATTAATGGCAGGTGCATCTGACATCATCGTATGCCCGCCCAGCGAAATATCGCAATAGCACGTGGTGACATCGCCCGACATCACCGTGCATCATTTTATGCGTGGATGGCACACGCCAAAGGGAAAATTCAGCCCAAAACGTTAGCATGCAGGTGCAGCAAGTAATTAAGGAAGTAAATGGGATTTTGGCCTGTATTGCTAGGGGCTTGGAGTTTAAAAATACGAAAGCCTTGTTACCACTGTACAGGGTGTTGGTGAGGATGCCCCTGGAGTACTGTGCACAGTTTTGGTCCCCGTATTTAAAAAATTACATACTGGCATTGGAGGCAGATCAAAAGAGATCAAAAAGAGATTCACTTGGCTGATTCCTGGGATGAAGGCTTTGACTTATCAAGAACATCTAAACTTTATTAATTAGAGTTTAGAAAAACGTGGAGTGATCTCATTGAAACGTACAAGATTCTGTGGGGGTTGGCAGGGTAGATGTTGAGAAGATGTTTCCACTAGCGGGGGAATATCAAACTAGGAGACATAGTTACAGAAAAAGGGGACACTTATTTAAAACTGAGATGCGAAGGAATTTCTTCTCTCAGAGGGTAGTGAATGTCTGGAATTCTCTACTCCAGAGAGTTGTGGAGGCTAGATCACTGAAATTATTTAAAGAGGAGGTAGATAGATTTTTGAAATATCGAGGAGTTGAGGGCTGTGAGGAGCCGGCACGAATGAGGAGTTGAGGCCTGGGGCAGATTAGCCATGACCTTATTGAATGGTGGGCCAGGCTTGAGGAGCCTACTCCTGCTCCTATTTCTTATGTTCTTAAGTTTGAAGACACATAATAATTACAGGTCATAAAATTGTCAACACCCAATAGTAGAAAAACATATTTGGCTTGCCTCTAGATTGATCAGCAAAGTAGGCTTTAACATTAACTCAGTAGTAGCACACATGCCCCTGAGTTAGAAAAATCAAGACTTCAGGCCCCACTCCAGTATCTATAATCTAGGGTAGAATTTCCTATAGTGCTGAGGGAGTCTGCAGCTGTCTTTCAGTTAAGATATTATACCAAAGTCTCCATATTGTTACAAATATCTATTTTATGATTCATATGTTTTAGGAGTATAGCTTTAATGTTTAAAAGTAAGATAAATAGAAAAACCCTGGGTTTGAGAAATTTGTAAACACCCCTAAGATAATTACAATTTAAAGCATGATCCATGTTTACTGGAAGGGCTTAGCATTAGTGATGTGAAAACAATAAAGGACAGGTGGTCCTCTCTTAGCTTTGTAATGAGCCAGTAAGTCTGGTAAGATTACAGTTGTCCTATTAGATGTGTAAATACTTTTGTGGGTCCCTGAATAAAAGAGATGATTGGAAGGTAAAGTTAATTTAGTTCATTAAAATTTCTATCTGGGACACCCCAGGCATGCCACATTGCCATGGAAACAGATTGCAAGGGTTTTTTGGGGGTTTTATCTGTGTGATTTTCTGACAGAAACAGGGAGTCAGCTTGGGAACTGTTTTGACACAGGCAGAGTGAGAATCTGCAAGGAGCTTTAAAGGAGCTGTGGACCAGGAGCAGAGGGCTACTATCAAAAAACAGGGTGTTTTCTAATTTGGAGTCAGTAATCAAGAATGCAGTGGGGACCATGCTTGACTTGGGGGGTTCACAATCATGAGATGTTGGAGGAGACTTGGAAAATTTCCCTAGCCAGATGCTAGTGGAAGGACCCCAAGAAATCTCATGCCTCAGAGAATCGCAGGGATTCTGAGGAGAATTAAAGCAAATTCCTGAAAGCTATGGCATACTTTGGTTTGGCCTCAGGAGAGGTATCAGAATCCTCAAGGTCCTGTATAGGGGAACTTCTCTGTGGAAATAAAAGTAGAATGGGAAGTGTTCTGTTGAGATTTTCAAGTTTAAATTATAGGTTTTTATGAAGTATAAGCCCAGATCTTCTGGTCTCCAGAATCGTCAGAGACCGGACATACCCGCAAGATGCATTTCTGGATCCTGCAAAAGTACCATGCAGTGACTTTGTGGGAATTGCCCGGGAAGTTTGATATTTCAATGGGTAATTCTCCTGCTCTCCGAGACACTCCAAAAAACACTGAGTTAGAGTTGGAGGCTTCAGACAGTTCTGACTTACCTACCTGGATAGTTACCCAGGAAATGTTAGACAGAAAAATCCTACTTTAACTCCTGGGTAACTATACAACGGACATCCTTGACTCCCCTCTCGACCAACCTGACTAAACCCTATTACTTGACCCACACCACTCCCCGACCAATCCTGACTAGCCCCCAACTTGACAACCCCGCCTGCCAACCTGCCCACCTACCATCCTGCCTACCTAGCAACCTACTCAGCTAACACCTATCCAGCTGCCACCCTACCCACATACCACCATATCCACATACCACTCTACCCAGCTGCCACCCTTCCCCACCTAATCCCCACCCACTTGCTGCCTACCCAGCTGCCATGCTTCCCACCTGCCACCTTACCCACCTACCAACCTACCCAGTTAACACCTATCCAGCTGCTACCCTACCCACCTAATCCCCAACCACCTGCTGCCTACCCAGCTGCCATACTTCCCACCTGCCACCTTACCCACCTACCAACCTACCCAGCTACCACACTACCCACCTACCACCCTATCCAACCACCATCCAACTCACCTACCATCCTACCCAGCTGCCAGCCTACACACCTACCAACCTACCTACCTATCATTCTACCTACCTACGAACCTACCCAGCTGCCACTCTACCCAGCTATCACCCACTTACCTCACCCACCAACACACTCAGCCATTCACTCACGATTCAATCACATTGACTCACATATTTACTCATAAGTATACTCATTCACTAACACACTGAGAAGCTCGAGGACTTTTAAACACTTACCAGAATATGGTAACTAGTGTCATAAACAGTGAGGGGGGTGGGGTGTGGCTTGTGCGCAGATCCTCTTCGCTGGTCTCTGTGAGGATTCCTGCACTGAGGGAGCTATGCAGGATCCTCCATTGGAGGTTGGAACCTCTTCATTGTATGCAGGTAAATGGGTAGTTTTCTGTCTGATCAGAGTTGGATGCAGGGGTTCCTATTCTGATCGGAAGTTTTGGGCCATTGTGTTATATTAGTAGTACTTGCCTTGCTTAACCCTTGTACAGATTTTTTTTATTTCAAATATGAAATCTTGTGGTCTAATTCTTTCAGCTAATAACTGGGAGTTTGAATTTCTTTTTATATTTACTAATCTCTACTGAGATCATAACATCATCTCATGTGGGAATGAAAGATGTCAGACAATTTTCGAAGAAGAAGAGAGAGGAGTTCTCCCTAGTGTCCTGGCCAACATTTATCTCTCAACCAACATCATTAAATCAGATTATCTGGTCCTTACCTCTTTATTGTTTGTGGGACTTTCTGTGCACAAATTGACTGCTGTGTTTCCATTTACACTGTCGCTGGATGCCAGTCTACCAGGGGTCAGGAACAGTTGAACATACGCACTCAGCTCACATTGCATCTGCCAGCAAATGTGCGGTTTCTCCCACCACTGAAATTATTTGTATATGTCCATCAGTCTCTGCCACTGATTGGCACCTGTGTGAGGGTGACCTGCTCAGTTAGCCCTTTCCCCAGTTCTGGGTATCATTGCACTAGCCACTCTGCCTTTACCTCTTGCTGTCTGCTCCTCAGGGAGCCATCCTCTCCACAGCTAGCCGGTACATCAGCTGCCCCAAGTCCTCAACACCCTCCACCTGAGCCCTTGCTGCCCTTCTGCGCTTACAGCAGTGGTTAGATACAGAGGAAACTGCCTTGTAAATTGCCCCATCACACACTCCCCAGGAAAAAGAAAAGATGGATCAGTACAGCACCACTTTCAGGAGCAATAGAATAATACTTTGATATGGTTTGTTCTGAAAATTACCTCGGGATCCATTCAACCTCATGCAATAATTATTTGATACTCAGTCTACTTAAATATTACCATTGCTTTTTTTAAAAAAAGACATTAGGGATAAGGTTACAGCATTGTTTGCAGTTTCCGTTTAAGATTTATTTGTTCCACTGTGGCCCAATCATCAAATGTAAAACAGAATATTTAATGCAAAGATAACTATAATAAATGCTTCTGCTAAAGTCCAAATAAAGGATGACTACAGTGACTGGAATTCCTCAGGGGCTTGGCACCACACTGTCTAATCCGCAGACCCTCCCCTTCCCTCCTTCTGTCTTTGTTTAATTTGCACTATTTTCTGATGCAGGCAGCTACCTGGGACATCGCTGTCCTTGATGTCACAGAAACTGCAACTACATGTGCGAGAAGTGTGCCCTCTGCAGTTGTGGAAACACCTAGCCCAGCTTTCTACATATTACAACAGTGACTACTTCAGAATTATTTTGGGGCAAACAAAGGTTGTGAAAGGCGCAATATAAGAGCAACCACCTTTTCAATTTGCATGTCAATTGCTTCGGGAAAAAAATGTAGTGAGTGAACAAGAAATCCAAAATCAACGTGAAGCAAATTGTACAGCTCATTTGGGAATGCCTGAGTCAGTTAGACTTTAATTCTCCTTGCCAAATCTCTTCCCATGCAGTCATACAAAATAACTGCATCCATTTCCAACAAGCATTTCTCAGTGCTAAAGAATCAAATAAAATTTTATTAGAGTTTTTTTTAATGAACATAGTATAAAATATAATGAAAATTTCAGGATTCAAGGTAATATTCACTTTGGGCATCTTTGCAAGCCTCAAATTATACTTCATTTTCTGAGTATTTTGTATGTTTGCAGAAACCTGTGTCAAACTGAGAAACACAGATTGACTTTGTGCATCTAACCTCTTCCTAAAGAAATTTGGAATGATTTCCATTTTGAGCTCAAGTTCAGGTTGCTTTGGACCAAACGTAATTAAAAAACATGAAAGCATTTGGAATCAACTGCTGGACATATTTCTGCATTCATCATTTCTGTTAAGTACTATAAACTATAGCAAATGCATATTAATTTGGAATATTAATTTGAATCCAAACTATTCCTTGGAGGGAGAAAACAGCTCATGAATGTATATATGCAACATAGAGAACCAGCAGAAGTTAACATAGCTCCAAAGAAAGATGCCAGATCACATGTATCCCTGAATAATTTTATGATTCATGAGGACAAACAGTTAGATGGAAAATGCAATGAGATATGGGCATGTTGTAATTAAGGTTGCAAATATATGTTGTGTTTGATCATTTTTATCATGGGAGTGATTTTAAAAGCGCAGAGTGAAATGTTGGTGAATTTCAAAATCACTGAATTCAACTGAAGCCAAAATTGGGAAAGAAGTACCCTGTGTAGCTGATCTCATATCAGCCAAAGTCAAAATTACACTCATGACGTTTTATTTTCCCGGAGAGTGGTGTCAGGAAATTTGGATTAGACCACTTTATTTGGTATATTTACTGGCACTATGATACAAACCGTGCCTTTCAAATCAAAAGCACATCTGGAAAGAGCACAGATTTTTTTTTATTTTTAAATTAATTCTTAGCTTATGGGTGTTATGTTCTTTTTTAAAATGTAAATGTACCAATCATACATAAGGATTGGTGAAGCAACAGTGTGGGTTCTTTATTTGAAGATAAGACTATATACAGAAAAAGTTCATTGGGACACTATTGTAAACATATCTTACTACTAGTACTGCTGCTCACAGACTGCCTACAAGTCACGGGATTACTACATCATAGTATACTGTGGTGGTAATTAAGGAGATACGCCTCCTTAAAAGTGTATGCAAATTATATCATAACATCCCCCTTTTTTCCTAAATTAAAGTTTCACTCTTAAAGAATCAAACTATTTACATGAAAGCAAAACAAAATAATGTTGTGTCTGAATGTGCTTTAACTCAGAGGAATAAATTTACAAGTCTCTGAAATGTATTGGTGGTTTGTTTATCCTTCCAGCTTTAGTTATGGTGATCTTTGCTGGAGGCTGTTGTACATTTACAGAATGCTGGTTAGGGTTGTTGTGTTTGTTTGCATCTTAGACTGTGTTTTAGTCACAGTAGGGTTGTTCGATGTTTATGATTGTGGCATTGTCTTGATTTGGCATCTGTTTCGTTGTATTGTCATGACATTTGGTGTTTGTACTTGATACAATCTTTGTTCTGGACATATGCTGTCGGTTTCAGGTTGGGTAATTTGTTACCCGCATGCTGGTCATGGGGATCTTTTATTTTCCTCTATTTTTTGAGTAATGCATCACTTATTACTGGGAGTATCAACGGGTGATGACTGTAGGTTTATCTTCCGAATAACAATTCCACAGGTATGGGAATGAACACACTGAGTGTCATTCTGGGATGCAGCATAACCACATGTTGATTTTGTTTTGCTTGATGGCACTTTATGATAAGGGAATCTACAGTTTGAACCATACCTTCTGCCATTCCATTGGATCTGGGGCATGTCGTGATGAACTGGTTTGGTTGATTCCACACTTCCCACATATCACCTTAAAAGGGTCATGCAGTATATTGGGGTCCATTGTTGGAAACGACCTCCTGTAGTGTCCTGGATAAACTGAAGATCAAACTTAATGGGAGGAATTTTCCGTGCCTGCCAGTATTGGGCTTGTTTGGAGGTGTGAACAGACAATATGGTATGACCGGTTTTACGACAACCAGTTCGCAATCGTACGCTCAGCCCACAGATGACAGGTCGCGTTTCCTGCCATCGGACATCGGGAACCTCATTGTATTACATCATTATATCATTATTAGGCCTGCCCACTGGATCATCTGTCCATGTCGGTGGGAAAACACGTCGACGTGTTTATCAACAGCACATAAGCGACGTGCACATGGTGGGCTGCACTTTGAGGGGAACTCGGAGGTGAGTGCACAGTAACGTCATGCAGCACTCACCAGGGTCGCCTGTTGGACTTCAAGCTTGAGATGCATTGGGGGGTCGGGGTTAAGGGCAGCCCTGCCATTGAGGCAATTGGTGGGGGGGTATGCAAGGGCCTGCCATTGAATATAGTGCACAAGCATTCGGGGTGGAGGGTAGGGTGGATGAGGGAAGTGGCCATGCATTAGTGAAACCTGTATAAAATGATCATTCCTCTGCAACTCAGGCTTAAAGCTTGATATAATTGGAGCCGGGCTTCTAGCTTATCTGTCCACTGAAGCAATGCTGAAGCATCAAAATGCCACCACGTGCTCCAAAGGTTTTCAATACACCCACCGCCCTCCCATGACTTCCTCCTCCCCCCCCACCTCCTCCAGCACCCCAACGTTCCCAGCACATACTGCAAAGTCATGAGCATTTTAGTGGACAACTGCGCACATTGTACAATCTCCTCGCTAAAGCTGGCCATGGAGCAGTCACTGGTGGAGGCACTCGCAGCCCCTTGCAATGTCATAAAATGTCATAAATGTCATAAAATGGGTTGGGCCAGTCTCTCCCATGGTTTAAGCTGTTCAAGCTAACAGTGCAGCCTTGCAATGTGGCTTAGGAGAATGCCAGTGCCTGAGCTGAGAGGCTCAATGCAATCAGCAAAGCTGCCGCAAATCGGTCAGGTAGAGTGGAGTGGAGGTGGTGGGGTTTCGGGCAGCCATACAGCGGACTAATCTCTGGCCATCCAAGTGGTAGCCTGCACTCTCCGGGAAGCATTAAGGGGCCTTAACACTTAACCAGGACATGCTAACTATGTGTCCCTCTCTTCCATGCTGCAGGAGAAGTGAACTAGCTGTATGTCTGATGACCTACAGAGAGTAAAGGTGATGGAGGAGAGAGTGACTGAGGCACCTGGCTGCACAGAGGCAGGAGCAGCAACCTCAGGAAGAAGTAGCGGCTGGGACTCCTGCACACGCCGCCGAAGAGCCACAGCGCGACGTCACTGGTTGGCACCTAGCAACAGCCAGGGTCTATAGATGCCACCTGTCAGATGACCTACAACCTGTGTCACTGAAGACTGCACATGTCTAGGGAACTGGTCCCTCACATCTGCCAGCTACTGCAGGATTTGGTACCACAGGGACATGGAGGACATCCGCTGCCAGTGGCTGTGAAAGTGACTGCGATGCTCAATTTCTATGCCAGTGGCTCCTTTCAGGGTTTCACAGGTGACCGCTGTGGGATCTCACAAGCCTTTACGCACAAATGCATCCATGAGGTCACGGATGCCAATCTTGTGAGGGCAACAACTTTGTGCATTTCGCCTGAGACCAGGAGAGCCAGGATGCAAGAGTGATTGGATTTGCCCAGATCTTGGGTTTCCCACAGGTGAAGGGTGCGATCGATTGCACTCACATGGTGCTCAGGTCTCCATCGCAACACATGGTGAACTATATCAAGTGCAACTATATCAAGTAAATTCGCTGAATTTACAGTTGGTTTGCAACCACCACAAACACATCCTGCAGGTGTGTGCACAGTTTCCAGGGAGTGTGCATGACTCCTACATTCTCAGTCATTATCAGATCCCTGAGGTCTTCCAGGGTCCACAGAAGCTACAGGGTTGGCTCCACAGGGACAAGGGCTACCCTCAGAGGCCGTGGCTGATGACATCCGTGCGGTGGCCTCAGACTGCAGCAGAGCGACACTATAATGAGGCTCATGCTGCAACCCACAACTTGGTGGAGCAACATCGGGATGCTGAAGATGAGTTTCTAGTCCATGGACCAGTCTGGTGGAGCCCTGAGATACAGTCCACAGAGGGTGTTATGCATAATCATCGTCTGCTTTGCCCTTTGCAACCTGAAACTGCAATGGGGAGACGAGCTGGCTGAAAGGGAAATGGTGGAGCTGCTCGTCTTCTCCGATGAGGAGGACGCCGACGGGGATGAGGGTGAGAAGGTCTTCGGAGGCGATGATGATGAAGGCGGGGATGGGATCCTCGCACAGACTAGATGAAACAGGCTTGCTCAGGAGTCCCTCATAGCTTCTAGATTTGTATGATGACAACATGCAGTGAGGTGACACCATCAAAGGAGATGTGCAGCTCCGCCATCTCCCCCTCAGCCAGCTCGTCACCCTTTTGCAGAGCCAGGTTGTAAAGGGCAAAGTAGACGACAAAGATGCATGACGTGCTCTGCGGATGGTATTGCAGGGACACACCAGACCATTCCAGGAACTGGAAATTCATCTTCAGTATCCCACTAATCGTCACATTGCATCCATGAACGTTTAACTCCAGTCTGGCTTATAGCAGTGCAAATGCCTTCTCTGAGAATGCTCCTGTCATGAGACTCAGTGAAGGCGTTAATAGTCGCTCACCACCAGGGAGGCACTGACATAATGGTATTGTCATTGGACCGCTAATCCAGAGACCCATAACAATGCACTAGGGACTTGGGTTTGAATCCCAACACAGCAGATGGTGGAATTTGAATTCCATAAATATCCGGAATTAAAAGTCTAATGATGACCATGAAACCATTGTCCATTGTCATAAAAACCCATCTGGTTCACTAATATCCTTTTAGGGAAGGAAATCTGCTGTCCTCACCTGGTCTGGCCTACATGTGAGTCCAGATCCACAGCAATGTGGCTGACTCTTAAAAATGCTCTCTGAACAAGGGCAATTAGGAATGGGCAATAAATGCTTGCCCAGCCAGCGATGTGTACATCCCACGAATGAATGTAAAAGAAATTGCAGGAGGATGATGACGACATGCAGTGAGGAGACTCCATAGATCTTCACATAGCCTCTGAGAATGTCTGGCCAAAGGCAGCTTACTTGTGCTCTGTGATCAGGGTCATATTATAGAATCACAGCCATGAAACTTTAAAAGCATCTGATCCTTTGTCTGCCTTCAACACCTGAGCCATTCAGGAGCACAGCATCAGTGGTTGCAGATGCTGGTGTAAAGACGGCCAGCCCTACATTAAAGGTGCTGAGAGCACACAGAGAGAATGAGAGAACTCGTTGGCACTTGCCCACTACATTCTGGCAGCAATGACATGTACTGATGAGGTGCAGGAGTTGTATCAGTTGTATCAGGAGTGTGAGGCTGGACTATCACTTTGGTCTGAAGGCTGCACAGAGCACAGGGAGGAGGTCCTGGACTGAGACACCTGCCTTTTATCTTGTGCAGAAATGTTTCACATCTGAGTGACAAAAGCACTGCTCATCAGAAGAAGGAGCAATAGTCAGGGAGACATTCTTGGGAGTTTATTGACAATAGTGAACAGTATGTACAAGTGATTAACATCTATGCCTAAGCTGTGCAACTAATTCTTAACATTCCTAACCCTGCCACTACATCTTGGTGCTCCCCGGACCTCCACAGTGGAGGTAGATGCAGCCTGCTGATTGCAACACCCGTTCTGTGAAGGCCTTGGTGGGCATCCTCTAGCAAGTCCTCCAAGTACTGGACACCTGGGAAGTCCCTGCCACCACCTGTTGTGGATCAGGCACTGAGATGTGCTCACCAGATTCTGATCCTGAGGCTACTCTAAAGCCAAGTCCCACCGAGGTGTATGTCTCTGCGCTGGTGGAGAGTGTGGGTGAGCATGTGGAGTGTCCCTTCAGATTCCCCTCTCTGAGGTGTCTTCCATCAGTCAATAAGACCACAAGACATAGGCGACTCGGCTCATTGAGTCTGCTCTACCATTGTCACCGGCCAGCTGGATGACTCTATTTTCAAATTCGCTGAGGACTTTTATCTCAGGCATTCCTCCACCAGTCTGTGACCTCTCCCTGTTGTCGTGTACCAGCTTGTCCTGCATGAATAGAGATGGAAAGAGTTTAACCTCTTTCGAGTACAAACACATTTCCATCTGTTTCAGATGAAGTCACATTGTTCCATAGTTTGCCATTGTGAGATTTGAACTCTTGATACTCTTTTGAGTTCGAGTACAAACCCGTTTCCATCTGTTTCAGATGAAGTTACATTGTTTCATAGTTTGCCATTGTGAGATTTGAACTCTTGATCTTGGGGTTACAAACCCAGTACCATAACCACTTGGCTATTTAGGCCAAGCCAAATGCGATTTTCGTGGCTTAGCATCTCTTTCTTTTGTAACTCTTTCGAGTACAAACCCGTTTCCATCTGTTTCAGATGAAGTTACATTGTTTCATAGTTTGCCGTTGTAAGATTTGAACTCTTGATCTTGGGGTTACAAACCCAGTACCATAACCACTTGGCTATTTAGGCCAAGCCGGAAAGAGTTTAAGTTGCAGCACGCTGTGTATGGCATGCACAGATTTAGTTAATGAAAAAAAAATACTTTCACATGTGACTGTCTAATGACTACAGAGAACACACCTGGCTTGTCAGCTGTGTGCAGAAAATATTGCAGTTTCTCACTTGCATCGTTTGCTTTTTGTTGTTTTTGATTTCTGTGTTTGACATACTGCATTACTTAAAATTCTTCATTATTCCCCTTTATGATGAAAACCCAGCAGGTTATTGAATAAATTCCAGCTAGCTACACTGATTACAAAGTTACTGAAGCTGACATGTCTGATACCTGCCGAACATCTTAATATCCATAACTAACAACCTCATGTTATAGAATCATAGAATAGTGACAGCACAGGTGGCCATTCAGCCCATTGCACTTATGCTAACTCTCAGCAAGAACAATTTAGCTATTCCCATTCCCCGATCCTTTCCCTGTAGTCCTACAATTACATTGTTTTCCCTTCAGGCACTTATCCAATCGCCTTTTAAAAGCCACAGTTGAATTCACATTTTGTCATCGTTGCTCATTTTGCATTTTTTCCCAATATCCCTCTGAAAACTTTGATAGGAAATGATAGGGAGCTATTTTCACAGCTTGGGAGCTAAAATGGAAAGCACCAGGGCCAGAATATTTCCATCAGCGTGCAGGGGCGGGCCCAACATGGCAATGCGTAAAATGATGCGAGGTGATGTCAGTCGTTCAACCCGACACCAATGCGCTTCATTTCGATATTGCATTCAGTGGGTCCACCCCAAGGCCTATTAAGGCCATTAAGAAAGTCATTAACGTCATTAACACCGCTGCCCATCCAACCTTAAGGTTAGCGGGCAGGCAAAGAGCCCCAGCGGCCTTCGCATTTTCCAGGAAATCTCATCCATGGGTGGGATGAGGTTTCCTGAATGTTTTATTAAATTAATAAATAAATTTGGTGAACTTGACAAACATGTCCCAGCTCATGACACTGTCACATGAGGGGACATGTTTAAATAATTTTTTACTTGAGCTATTGAAAACTTTTATTGCCTATTCAATCTCCCTGAGGCAGCTCCATGCCTCAGGGAGATCGCTGCACTCTTTAGCGCAGGTCCCGACTTTCCTCCTTCCTCCCACCTGCACAGGTTGCACTGAGCACTACAGAATGCGCATGACACTGGACGGGCCTTAATTAGCCCACCCACGTAAAATGGTAGTGCGCAGCTGATCGCGGGCAGCGATTGGCTCCATGTGTGCCCCTGCCCGCTCCTGCCCAGCCCACCCAACGTAGGTAAGATTCAGCCCCAGGTTTAATTTTGCAAATTTGGCTAAATTTCTGCTGTCCATTGCCAATGAATCAATTTTGGACCACTTACCACACCAGCAACAACCAGCAGGTAAGTACTGGGAAGTCAACAGGAAGGCAAACTATCATGGACTCCTGTTTTTCTGGCTCCATGTCAAATTTGCCTTTCTTGGTGATGACCACATCTACATTTTACTTCAGGCAGTCAAATTTCCAAGATAAGTCCTAAAACAGGCCTCAAAATCAACATATGAAGGGGACCTAATATCTGTTTTAGGTTGATACACAAAACACTTGAAAATGGCCCGACCCAATATAAGATCAAGCATTCTTTAGGTGTCCTTGGGACATAGAACATTTTGGGTGTGCATAATTGTCCCTTGTTGCACCTATTTTGGACCCAGAGGGCTGAATTTAATGCCTTCTCCTGTGGCAAGTTTGGTTGTGAGGTGGCATTTAATCAGGCAGGATGGTGGAGGCTGAGGACCTGCTGCCTTTCCGCCTCAACCCCAATTAAGTCTGTGGTAGGAAGGCATGTGGATGGCCTTTCCACTCCGCTGCTAACTGACACCCCATGAGTGGGCAATTAATGCCTGCTTAAGGTCCTCAACCTGCCCTAACCCAGCAGCAGGCAGAGGACTCACCATGCAGGGATCATGTGTAGGACTTCTTCTGGGCTTCTGGGGGAGGTTTGGCTGAGAGCCCAGACTTCCATAAGTTTGTTTAAGCAGGTGCACAGAAGGGAAAACATTGCAGCATGAAAATGTTGCTTCATTGATAATTTTACAGCCGTTTCTCTCTGTGATCTATTGCATCACTGGCTCAATATTTATTTACACAAAATAAAGAGGTGTCAAGTGCTTACAGGTTCTACTATTGATACTCTAAATGCGTGTTTGATTGTTACTTTTATAGGGTTGTAGTAACAGCAGTTTTTAAAATTAAGTTATGAATGGCATTTTTAAGCATTTCAACACATGCCATTGTTACTATAGGGTTAATTAGTACTGTACAGGGTATATTCTGGGCGAATAGGCATGAAAGTGCTCTGAGTTGGCATGCAGAGTATGAGGGGCCATTGAGTTGGGTGGGGGTATGGAATGGCATGAGTTGGCATGGATGGGGCATGGAGGGTGAATGGGGTGCTGAGAGGGTGTGAGGGGTGAGGCATAACATTTAACAAAATACCTGATCTCTCCCCAATACCACCCCTCCCCCATTAACCCCCCCCACCCCCCCAGCACCGAAACCCCAACCCCAGAATGAAAATCGTGGCATTCAGGGCATTTTTAGCTGAGGCAAATGTAGCAAACTGGGAAATTTCCCAAGTTGAGATATCCGCCTCTAAGATGAAAATCCAGCACAAAGATTTTAGAACAAAACGGGCATTTCCCCTCAGTTTTTACAAAGAAAATTGCACTATAAAATCTATCTTGAATTATTAGAGTATAACTTACGGTACACATCAGTAAAGCACAAGATAAATCATATTTTCCTAATGCCAAAAAAATCAATTTCAGTCCCATTTCTAAAAGCTTTGAAACACCTTTCATATACCTCAATTGTTTCTAACGTATAAGTAGATTTTACAGATCACTTGCCTTTCCAGCATAATTAGCCCCAGAATATATATGTTTCCCCTTCATGTCTGAAGAAAGAGGTAATGCTAACTCCATAATCCCTTTATCAGCAACATATAGAACCAAGAGCTTTTTTGTATAGTTCAATGCTCAATTAAGAAAGAAAAAATGAAAAACTTGCTTTTGTATCACATCTTTCACAACCTCAGGATGTTCCAATGTGCCGAACAGCCAATGAAACACTTTTTGAAGTGTGGTCACTGTTGAAATGTAGGTAACGCAGCAGCCAATTTACATATAGCAAGGTCACATAAACAGCAATGTGATAATGACCAGGACAAGACAAACTAATGATGTTTGTTCAGGAATAAATAACAGCCTAGCCAGTGGAGAGGGCGGACAAGGCCTCAGTTTAACATTTCATCTGAAAGACGTCATCTCCAAGAGTACAGTACTCCCTTAATACTGCACTAAAGTCATGAGATTTCATTTAATCATTAAAATGTAATTTGTGCAATTATTTTAAAGGTGGGAGTTGGTGACCTTGTTCAGTACAGTCAATCATAAACCAACAGAACTGTACATTTGGGAGCCTTTCAAATAATATAGCCTTGAGTGAGGTTGTCCTGGTAACACTATATTTGCATATTCGCATTCAAATGATGCATTCTGACTAATTTAAGGCACTTTTACACTTCACATTTTAAAGGGGTTATTTTTCTCAGTGTAACACTTGTATTTAGGCAATAAAGAATCGCTTAGGTGGCCAAGATGAAATCTGCAGCACAGCCTGCTTTTAGTGTAACATACCATCTTAGTAAAGGGGTTTAAGCATGTGCTGAGAACAGCTACCATTGGATGATTACGTTTTTGATTATAAATTAAATTGGTCTCTAACATTCATTAAAGAGGCTGCACGACATTCTGCATGACAATTAACAACCTTTTCTAACAGCAACCAGCTGAGCAGGAATAAAGAACTTCTTGCTGACAATTGCAAGCTTTTCTTGTAGCCATATCCAGCTTTCACTATTCACTTGCTGCTGGACTTTGAGCAACTACACTGCAATTGAAAAAGACTTTTGAAATGCATCAGGAGTTTTTTATGGGACACTTTGTCCAGACTTCATCAATATTCTATCAATAATTTTTCACAAACGTCTCTGAGGACTTGATCCAAAAAGAGTGAGTGCTGTACTCTACATACTGCAGACCTTATATGAGTCAGACTGCTTATCTGGTATCTGGTACTGAATGAGCAGAAATTTCCTTTAATTAAATATTTGGAAGACTAAAGCAATTGTTTTCAGTCTCTGCTCCATACTCCATTCCCCAGCTATCAAATCTATCCCTCTCCCTGGCAGCAGTCTGAGGTTAAGCCAAAGATAAAAGCAAAAAACTGCAGATGCTGGAAATCCGAAACAAAAACAAAAATACCTGGGAAAACTCAGCAGGTCTGACAGCATCTGTGGAGAGGAATACAGTTAACATTTCAAGTCCGTATGACTGCACCAGATGAAGTCAATCTGTTTGCAACCTTGGTGTCCCATTTAACACCAAGGTAAGCATCTGACCTCTTATTCATGCCATCGGTAAGACTGCCTATTTCAACCTTTATAACATCACTTGACTTCACCCCTGTCTCAGCTTATTTGCTGAAACTCTCCTCCACGCCTTTGTTACCTCAACTATTCCAGTGGACTGCTGGCTGTTCCCCCATGTTCCACCCTCTGTGTACTTGAGGTCACCCAAACCTCTGCTATCCGTGTCTTAACTCACAAGAAATTCTGTTCCCCTTACTTACTGAACTACATTAGCTCCCAGTTAAGCAACTTTTTGATTTTAAATTTTTCATCCTTGTTTTCAAATTCCTTCATGGCCTGACCCCTCTCCCTCCCGGTAATATCCTCCAGCCTCATAACTCTCGAAGGTACCTAGGCCTCAAGCTCTGGATTTCTATCCCAACACCTCTCCATCTCTCGACCTTGCTTTCCTCCTTTGAGATATTCCTTACAATATACCTCTTTGGTGAAGGTTTTGGTTATCTGACCTAATATCTCTTTGTATGGGTCAGTGTCATACTTTGTTTTATAATGCCCTTGTGAAGTGCCTTGGGATGTTTCATTACCTTAAAGGTACTATATAAAAATAGGCTTGTCATCGGGGATCTCCTTCGTCAGGAGGAGGTGATTAGGCCTGGCAAAGCAGCACCAGCTGCTGAAGGAGGGAGGTTGAGGAGGGTTCAGAAGGAGGCCCTATCCACCCAGGTTTTTCAAAGAGCACTACTCTTAACATCCACATGACCCAAGACAGTGCATGAAGAGACTGTGCTTTACAAGGAGGTTGTCTCAGACATCGGTGGTTCATGGACTGAAGACTCAGGCCTCACAGCACAGCCAGGACTGCATTGCCTGCTGCTGTCAAGGCCACAGAAGCACTTAGCCAGTAGTCACATGTGTGACCATGCAAGCCCCTCATTTAAACTCAGAGGTTGTTAGGAATAGGAAGTGAATCCATTCCTTCTCTGTCCAGTTCTTGTTCCACCACCTGCAGCACATCATGCAGGTGAATGCCTCCCATCGAGTGAACTGTCACAATACTTTAAAAATGAAGCTGTCTTCTGGCACACAGCCCCATTCAGATGTGAATGGCTGGCTAGTAGGTGACAAGGAGCACATGCTGCTACCCTGGTTCATGACTCCCTTGTGAAAACTCCAGACACCAAATGAGCGAACATACAATAAAAACCATAATGCTACCAGGAATATTATTGAGCAGATATTATTGAAGTCCTCAGGCAGAGGTTTAGATACCTTGACCAGTGAGGAACTGACTCAGTTTTTGTCAGATTGTCAGACTCGGGTACTGTCTACGAGTTTGCGATGCTTTCAGAATCTGTCACTGATAATGGGTTTGTGAATGGGATTTATTTTGTACTGGTCAGACTCTGGTACCTTGTATGAGTATGGGATTGATACAGTATCTATCAGTCTCTGGGACTATTGCGAGTCTAGATTCCATCTACAGAGAATTTCTAGCACAGAATCAGACCATTGAAGCTGTAGGTTTCAATCAGATAATGTGTGTCAGTTTTAGCCTAATATTTAATCTTTCTCTGTGAACACAATTATGAAAGACAATGCATCTTTAAAGCTGAATCTGGATTATCATGTAAGTGTAAATGTAACTCATTTTTGTACTATTCAAATTGATAATGTGTCATTCAGCCTGATTCTGACTGAGAATTTTGGACCTGCGTGTCATACGGTGCTCAGCCTACAGAAAAGTTTCACAAGAATGGTTCCAGTATTCATCTGAGAATATCTCCAGATTCATGTTAATGTGTTGCATGCTCCACAATCTGGTGACCATGAGGGACCAACTGTTATGGCCAGCTATTGTTCCAGAGCGGCAAGAGGAGGAGGAATAGGAAGAAGAGGACAACGAAGGGCAGCCGCCAAGAGTTCAAGATAGGTGACCCACATCTGGGAGGGTGCTAATAGTACTGTGAAGGATTCCCTGGACCTGATGATCTATATCCCTGGGTGTTGAAAGAGGTGCCTGTGGAGATAATAGATGTATTGGTGATCATCTTTCAAAATTATATAGATTCTGGAATGGTTCCTGCAGATTGGAAGGTGACAAATGTAACCCCACTACTTAAGAAAGAAAAGAGAGGGAGAAAACAAAGAACTAAAGACCTGTTAGCTTAACATCAGCAGTAGGGAAAATGCTAGAATCTATAATAAAGGATGTGATATTAGGACACTTAGAAAATATTGGTAAGATTAGGCAGAGTCAGCTTGGATCTATGAAAGAGAAATTATGTTTATGTTGGAGTTTTTTAAAGACATAACTAACAGAATTCATAAGGGGGAACCAGCAGATGTGGTATATTTAGATTTTAGGAAAGCTTTTGATAAGGTCCCACACAAGAGGTTAGTAAACAAAATTAGAGCACATGAAATTGGGGGGAATATACTGGCATGGATTGAGAACTGGTTAACAGACAGAAAACAGAGTAGGAATAAATTGGTCATTTTCAGGTTGGCAGGCTGTGACTAGTGGGGTACTGCAAGGATCATTGCTGAGCCCCAGCTATTCACAACCTTTTTCAATGATTTGAATGTGGGGATTAAATGTAATCTTTCCAAGTTTGCAGATGACACATAACTAGGTGGAAACATGAGTTGTAAGGAGAATGGAAAGATGCTTCAAAAGGATTTGAAGAGGCTAAGTGAGTGGCAAAATTTTGGCAGATGGAATACACTATGGAGGAATGTGAGGTTATCCACTTTGGCAGGGAAAACAGAGATACAGAGTACATCTTAAATGGTGAGAGGCTGGGAAGTGTTGAACTTCAAAAGGACTTAGGTGTCCTTGTTCATTAGTCACTGAAAGCTAATATATAGCCACAGCAAGCAATTAAGAAGGCAAATGGTATGCTGGCCTCTATTAGAAGAGGATTCAAGTATAGGAGTAAAAATGTCTTACTGCAATTGTATAGAACATTGATGAGACCACAACTGGAGTTTTTTTTGCAGTTTGGTCTCCTTACCTAAGGAAAGATATACTTGCCATAGAGGAAGTACAACAGAAGTTAACCAAACTAATTCCTGGGGTGGAGGGATTGTCCTATGAGGAAAGACTAAATAGGCTGGGCCTTTATTTTCTGGAGTTTAGAGGTGATCTTAATCAAACATACAAAATTCTTACAGGGCTTGACAAGGTTTATGCAGGAAGGATGTTTCCCCTGGTTGGGTGGTCTAGAATCAGGGGACGCAGTCTTAGAATAAGGGGCAGGCCATTTGGGACTGAGATGAGGATGAATTTCTTCACACAGAGGGTGATGAATGTTTAGAATTCTCTGCCCCAGAGGGCTGTGGAGGCTCAGTCATTGAGTATGTTCAAGACTGAGATCAATAGATTGATACATAATAAAAACATCAAGGGATACAGGGATAGTGCAGAAAAATGGTGTTGAAGTAGAAGATCAGCCATGATCTTATTGAATGGCAAAGTGGACTGAAGGGCTGAATGGCCTCCTCTGGCTCCTATTTATTATGTTCTTATGTTCTTATATCTGGGGTCTCAGTCAAGAATACATAATGATGTATGGCTGAGTCCCCAGAAATTCATTAACCTTTTGAAACACCTGAGCCCCAAGAAAAACGTTCCTTGATTGACAGCTGTGACTCTTTGATCTCAGCTTTCAATGTCACAATGTTTATTTACACAAGGTTAAGAGGTTTCAAACCTTTATAGTTTCAGCTATTGAAATTTTAAAGGGCCTGGATATTTGATGCTTTTATTACACTGTAGTAAAAGGATTTTTTTTTACATAGTAGAACATCATGAACAAATGACTGCTTTATTTTAAAAGCTTTCTTTAACACATCCTATTGCCACTACAGAGTTCATTGGTTTTATACGATATATAGTGGGTTAAAGGGCCACAGCTGGAAGTGCCACAGCTCAGCATAGAGGTATGAGGGTCCAAGGGGCGAGGTGGGTGAAAGGCCATAGCTTGGAATAAGGGGCCTGAGAAGCCACAGGCACTAAGGTGATATGGATTGGTAGTGGGTGATGTGGGGTGTGTGCGGGGTGAGGGGGCATGAGGGTGAGGGCTGGAGGGCCTTTCTTATTTTAATTTTAACTGGGGTGAAGTCCCACAAGTCGGCATTTTCAACAGCCACTTTGGCTCCAGCAGCCCCTGTAGCTGCCTCTGACCATTTGCTGGGTCCGTTGGCCCAACTCCAGCCTGCACCCGCACCCCCTGCTCCCCCCACCCCTGCACCCCCCAACTCCCTCACCCCGTCCCCCCACAGAACCCCGCATTCCACAGCCCCCCCCCAACCCCGGCACCCCCCCACCGCCTGGACCTGCCCCCACACAATGAAAATCCTGTCCTTGTGGGCACTTTCTCAGGAGCTGGACGGGCTGATTTTCCTGACTCTTGCTACCTCCTTCAAGGCTATAATTCCAGAACAATGCCCCTGCCTCAAACTGAAGCTCTCATTATCAGCTTCTGCAGTCAGACCCACCTGTCAAGAGAAGGGCAGTCATGGAGTGGAGTGGTGTGGGTAGGAAGCGACTGTGCTGCTACCTGGAGAGAGACCAGTAGGTTCCTGCTCCATAATTTCCATGCCACTACATTGAGGCATCTGTTCAGTCAGATCAGGGATCTGCTGGATTAATCTTCAGGCATCTGAAGTATTCCATACACCCCTTTCAACCCAGCTACCTGAGCTTCCATTGCAGCACATTGTCTTTCCATGGAAGCAGTGGTTTGAATCATCAGTGCTGCATGATATTGGGCTCCACAGGTCTCCAAATGGAATTGGCCAGTCTCTCCATGCTGGAGAGAATGGTTTCTAGGCTTTGTGTGAAGTCACAGGCCAAGCTGAAGTGGGTTCTTCCATTCACCTCACCACAATCTGTAAGCTTATGGGAAGGCTGTCTATTGCACCAACTATTTGGTTCGTTGAACCCATCAGACTTCTCCTAAACTTGATCCTATGAGATTGTCATCTGATTTCTCTACAACAGAACTAGTGTGTGACCTTGTGTCTCAGCATGCTTGTTACCTGTTGCATTTCACTTGTGAGGATGCCTGTTCAACCTTTGGCTCTAAGTTATGTGGAGTGTCAGTCCCTGAAATGATGCCTATGACAGTGGTTGTATTTGACATAGAGCCTTCTTCCACATTCTCCTCCGCCTTTTCTGTTGGAGTTGGGTACAAGCTGGTTCTTTCTGCTTTTGCAGTTACTCTGGCTGGGAGTGGGGGTGAATCTTGCTCCTGTAATGATAAAGCTCAAAGGGTTAGGGTGCAGCATATGGGGCAACTATAAGAGGCTTTGTGTGATGAGACCAAATTAAGCTTGTGACTGAGGGTAGGAAGCTGGAGTGGTCACATACCTCTATTTTTGCTGCTTTCCCTGTGTCCACAGCATCTGCCACTCCACTCCAATCACCATTAGCACTGCCTCCTCAAGTGGAGTGGCATCATGAAGTTGATCTTCCCCTTCCCTGGTTATGCCCTGTTACCGTCTGTTATGTGCTATCTTTTTCTGCAAGGGCAAGAGTGGTGATTGTGAATGAATGTATTGGCAGGTGTATGCGTGAGTGAGTGAGAGTGTGTGTGTGCCATTTGGGTGTGTGTGTGTGTGTGTATATGGGTGTGTATGTGTGAATGTGTGAGTGTGTGTGGGTGTGTGTGTGTGTATGGGTGTGTGTGTGTGTGTGTGTTTGTGTGCATATGGGTGTGTGTGTGTGTGTGTGGCATGACAGCCGACCACAGCCCGAATTACTTAAGGGCATATTAAACATTTTAAGTTAAGACCTGTGCTTTTTAAAAAAGACCTAAAGCAAAAGCTGGCTGAGAATGTAAAGTAACCACTTGCTGGAAAATTCCTATGTTGATTATACTTGATCGACTAGTTCAGAGAGAACAGAATGTTGCACCTAAAAGTTGTCAAGGCCTACTTCAGACAGAGATATTTGAAAGGGAGAGATGCAATCCAAAAAATGAACTTTAACCTCCTGTGGTTGCAGAGACAATGGAGGCTGATTACTATTTCTGCAGAAACTGCCTCCTGTTGAGTTATATCTCAGAATATGGAAATGAACTGAGTTGAAAGAAAGCAGATTCTGGGCAAAAGACATGTTTGTTTGTCCCTTCCAGGAATACACAAAGAAAGAGGTTCAAAGGCCAGTTGTAAACCTGAACTTTGTGTGTTAGTTATGGTGTGCTAGTTCTGGTATGCTACTGAGTGCTGTGAAGGTCACAGTAGAAGCATAGCAACTAGGCATCACTATAGCTTGCAGGTTGAAAAATCTCTTTCTTTGTTGCTGGAGGCAAGTCAACAAAGATACAGTCAAAAAGGAAACAGGACAACTCCTTCAGCTAACCTGAAGAACCAAGGGTTTCAAACTAGCTGCTCAACTGCCAAAGCCAGTTCTGCCAGAATCACCCAATTTAACAACCACAATATTTCGCCATCTACTCCTCACGGTCAAGCCAAAGACTGATTTGTATATTTTTTTAAACTTTTATTTTTGGACTCAACTTCGCATTTCTAATCTGTGTCATGTTTTTATTATTTTTCTCAGTTATTTTTAGTAACTAATATACTTAATCTTTCTTTGACTCAAGAAAGCCTGGTTAAGTTAGCTCCTTCTAAAACATAAATACATTTGGAGTGGGAAAAGGTAACCACGAGGAAAGGGATCCTTTTTAAATTAACCTTGTTACGACCAATCAAGAGGGTTGAATAAAGAAGCGGGGCCAGCTCATTCCTCCTCACCCAGGGGCATAACAAAATTGGGGGGGCCTCACCCACTGGCCAGCCATTACAAATGTAAGTGTTTGTGTATGATTGTAAGTGTTATAAGTGTGTTTGTGTGTATGTATATGTTTGTGTGTGTGAGAGTGTAAGTATGTATGTGTGTGTATGTGTGTATATGTTTGTGCATGTGTCTAAGTGTGTGTTTGTGTGTGTAAGATGCCTCACATGGTTGAAAAGTTATGAGGACTGTCTGAAGTGTGAATAGTAGTGAAGGATGCAGTGTATTGTGTTGTGAGAATATCAGTGTATAGTTGGATAGTGGATTCAGAATGTTGAGGTTGTGACGCTGTTGGTGGTGCAGCTATTGAGAAGTACATTTGATCTTACCTTGATTGTTCATTTCAAATCAATAATTTTTTTGTAACTCTGAAACCGTGACCTTGGGGCAGTGCTCCTGTCTGTGATCTTCTTCACAATCTCCTCCCACATCCACTCCATTAATTGTTTCTGTGGCCTCCTTTGCTCCTTCCTCCATACGGGTACACAACATCCCTCCTCCTCTGTACCTCCTCCATTAGGACCTCCAGTGCCACCTCTGAAAGCTGGGGACTCTCTCCCTTGCTGAGCCATTGTCCTGGTGTTTCAATTTCTATGTCAGCCACTGCACACTAACAGTGGAAGTTCATACCTGCAGATCTCTGCCAGGCATGTTTTAAACTTAGTCATCAGCAACTGGCTAATTCCATATTTTTAAACATGCCCATTTTATTAGCACAACACCCACTTACCACTTGTTCCCATTCTTTCCCCAAAATAACTGCCAAGATTTTAAATTAAAACAAGACACAATAAAATGGCCTTTGGATCTTCAGCAGACCAATAAGATCCTTTCCCAAAGGTTCCCTTGACAGCCATTCCCCCACATTCATTTCTCCCCTTCTTTACCACTTATTCCCTGGTGTCCTTCAAGGTCTCTTCTCTCTCACTCCTGTTATGAAGTGGTTGCAGTTGCTGCATACCTTAGATATGAGCTCCTGTTCTAATGTGAGTTTCTACCTGTAGTGTGGGAATTACTTAGCAGCAGGAGTGGTTAGAGTTTCACTAAGAGCTGAAGAGCATGGTCCCTGTTGATTTGCATCTACAAACATTGGCTTGTAGACCTGGCCTGTGGAACACTGACAATTTGTGTGAGATATAATGATTTTTGGGGCCTCATCTCCAAAATGCAGTACGTCTGGCTTAGCTTGGAAAACAATCACAGTCAAATGCAATGAAAATCAGTCAGAATTGTGAGGATATGCCCTGGAGGAGAGGCAAATTTACAAAGCAGCACAGGAGCAACTGGCTGGCACCCATAATAGTAGCATCCTGCTACACATGAAAGAAGGCACCACCAGTCACTGATGGTACTAGTAAAAGCATTGCTACAGGTCTATCAGAGTTGATTGCAGGCAGGTCAAGGGCTTTGGTATCCCTTCCAATTCACCAGTTAATTGTGCAGCCAATCATCAGTGCAACTCCCTCAGCTGAGGGGACAATTATGGTACATCCACAACTAGTATGGTACAACTAGTGTGGGAGCTTGGCCTAAATAGCCAAGTGGTTATGGTACTGGGTTTGTAACCGCAAGAGTTCAAATCTCACAATGGCAAACTATGAAACAATGTAACTTCATCTGAAACAGATGGAAATGGGTTTGTACTCAAAGGAGTTATCAAGAGTTCAAATCTCACAATGGCAAACTATGAAACAATGTAATTTCATCTGAAAGAGATGGAAATGTGTTGGCCTAAATAGCCAAGTGGTTATGGTACTGGGTTTGTAATCCTAAGATCAAGAGTTCAAATCTCACACTGGCAAACTATGAAACAATGTAACTTCATCTGAAAAACAGATGGAAATGTGTTTGTACTCAAAAGAGTTACACAACATCTGTTACATTATCAATCAAGAGTTCATTTTCTTAACAATCTCGTTGAGGCAATTGTGAATTCAGTTTGTTGCTTGACACTGAGGAGAGAAGGTGTGTGTTGTTGGTGCTCCTCAGTGTTTCTGTGACTGATACTACTGCTGCTTTGGGGTTGTTGCTGCTCCAGTGCTGCTGCTGCCTTGCCCCTGTTTGAGCCAGGGGAGAGAGAGGGAGAGAGGAACAACTGCTGCTGCTTTGGGGTTGTTGCTTCTGCTGCTGCTGTTGCTGCTTCTGCTGCTGCTCCTCCAGTGCTGCTGCTGCTGCCTTGTCCCTGTGGTGCCAAAGGAGAGAGAGGGAGAGAAGAGAACAGTTGCTGCTGTTGCTACAGGACAGGAAGGCCAGGAGGCCAGGACTGAGTTGAAAAACAACATCCTAGGTGGGTGTCTGAACTGTGTATTTTTGTTTAAGGTGGGGGCAATTAAGGACTGTGTTTTGTAGGGGGAGGCAAGAAGACTGCCAGAGGAGTTGGGGAAGGAAGAGAGGGAGGGTGTGTGTGTGCTGAAACCATCTTTCTGCCACCCCTCCCCCCAACCCAGCCCTTTTCCCAGTAAGGCCAGCAATAGCTGGTGAAGACATCGCCTCCCCCTGCCTGAAGAACATCAGGCCCCCACCCACCGTCCATCCACCATCGAGGACACCCACCTGGACATTTACCTCTTTCCCTCCTGTGCCTCCCTGTCTTTTACTCCTCTCCCTCCTCTCCTCTCCTGCCTAAAAGAGGGGAGGTTGTTTCTACCTCTCTCCCCCACCCCCTTTCCTCAAACAAAATGGCCAATCCTTCCCAGGGTGGGCGTGGCTCTGGCCCTAAGGCCAATTCACCATCTCCTGTGGCCGGGCCCTCGAGGGCTAATGTGGAGGCGGTTTTGTCACCTGTGGCAGGGCCTCAAAAAAAGAAAACCTATGCGGGGGTGGTTGCTTCTGCGGCTCCAGCTGCTCCCGCTGCCCTGTCACCATTCTGCCTCCTCACCAGGGCCCTTGGGGTAAAGAGCTATGCTCACCCTGAAATGACAATAGAGGCCTGCGTAAAGGCTATGGCTGGGGTCGTCGGCCCCTCAGCCATTGTCGCGGCCTCTAAAATGTATGGGAAGGCCATATTCTTCTTGAGGTCCGAGCGGGCGGTGCACCTCGCCCTGCAAAAAGGACTCACTGTGGGCGGGACTTTTCTGGCGGTGGACCCCCTTGAGGCCACCGCCCAGAGAATTATTATTTCGAACGTCCCGCCTATTCTATCCAGTGAGCTCCTCCTCCCCCACCTTAATAAATTGGGGGAGGTCAGGTCGGGGGTTGCACCAATCCTGCTCGGCCTCAAAGACTCGGCGCTCCGCCATGTGTACTCCTTCCGGTGCCAGGTATTTGTCCGCTTGGCCCGGGAGGAGTGCCTGGAGGGGGCCTTCATTATCAATTTTGAGGGGACCGCCTATCGGGTCTTCTGGACCGTGGAGGGCATGCGGTGCCATGCTTGTAAGGAGGCGGGGCACGTGAGGAAGAACTGCCCCGCCTCCAAGGCCACGAGCCCCACCCAAGCGGCCATGGCTGGCACCGCCCCTCTTCCCCCCGCCACCACTCCATCTCCCTCCCCGCAAGGGGAAGCGACGCCGGCGGCCACTGCCATCTCGGCTGCCGGTGAGGCGGGGGGAGAGCCCCCGCACCGTAAGAAGGTGCGGAGGAGGACCCGCAACCTGGAGGCGGCCCCTGAAACTCCCCAAAACCCCCAAACACCTGCAAGCACCGGCTCGGGGGAAAAGACATCATCCGGCCCCAGCGTCGTGTCCGCGTGTGCTCCCGGGCCCGTGGGTGCTATGGCGCCGAGTGCTGGGCCCGGCGTCATCCCTGCGCGTGGTCCCGGGGCCGGCGGGGAAAAGACGCGGGACCCCGAGCCGGGGAATCTAACACCCAAAACCCAGAGGGTGGAGTGTCCGGGAGGGCTGGACAAGGAGGAGGGGGCCTCGGAAATGGAGGTCTCCCTAGCCCCCAGCCTGACCCGGAAGAGACGTCACGCTTCGGAGGAGGAGGTGGGTGATGCCCAAACTGAAGAAGTTGGGTGTGTCCCTTCCCCCGATGAAGAGGTGGTGGCGTTTCCACCAAGTAAAATCTCGCCCTGTCCTCTGGGGGAACTCAAAACCCCTGCACCGACTCCCACCACTGTTACCCCGGTCAACCTGCTGCAATCCCCTGAACAGGGCCCCTCGGGGGTCACTGAAGGCACCTCCCTTGAGGTGGTGCCCGACTCAGGAACCCTCGATACCCCCGAGGTACCTTATGGCTCGTCGGGGGACTGTAGCTTTCAAAATTTAAAAAATGTTAACGGGTCATTGGGTGGCGGCGAAAAGGAAGGCCTTCCCGCTCCCTCCCAAACCTTAGCACCGGGCGTCCAAGTTTTGGGTCAGGAGCTTGTCCTGAGCTCCCCGGACGACCCGGTGCCGGGAGGAGAGCGGGCATCAGAACTGCCGCTGCCCTCTGACCCAAAACCTTTAGAGGAGACCAGAGAGGACCCCTCTGGCCTTGATCCTGGGGGTGGGATCGAGGTACAGGTGGGGCCAGCTGGCAGCTCCGAATCAGCCCCCGTACTCAATGCGGGGGAGGGGTCGGAAGCTGGAGGCGACGACCTGGAGGAGGACGGGGTGTCCGTGGTGAGCGCTGGAGATTACGCTGAGTCGCTCTCAAGCGAGGCGGTGGATCCCCTGGTGCCCTCCACTGACTCCCCCCTCATCCCCCCAAGGGAACTCCGGGACTTTTTGGCGAGTCATCGCGGTCGCCGAGACAGGGTTCAGTTGGCCTTGGACCGGTGGCATTCTTTTCCGCTGGTGTTCTGGTCCACTCGCGAGGCTCTCAAGTCTCCTGAGTTGGATAGGAATGTGCGGCGGAGGGTCCAAACGTTTCTCACTGGGCTCCTGAAGGAGAGGAAGGACTAAAAAGTCCTCTTCTTTTTAATGACTTAAGGTGAAGGTTTGATGTACCTTTGACAGTGAAGACGACTATAGCCAGCCTCAACATCCGCGGCAGCAGGGGCGCACAGCGCAGGTTCCAGAACTTCTAGGTCCTCAGGGACGGGAAGTATGCGTTGTGCTTCCTGCAAGAAACCCATACCGTTCCGGGAGACGAAGCCACGTGGCTCCTGGAGTGGCAAGGGGGGGTCTACATGAGTCACCTAGCCTCCAATTCTGGCGGGGTGGCTATCTTGTTGGCCCCGCATTTTCAGCCGGAGATCTTGGGGGTCAAGGAGCCGGTGCCAGGCCGGTTGCTGCACCTGACTGTGCGTCTGGGGGGGGCGGTGCTTCACTTTGTGAATGTGTACGCTCCCCTGGGCACGCAGCAGCAAGCGAGCTTCTTTGAAGAAGTGTCCACTCATCTCGGCTCCATCGACGCTGGCGAGTGCATCGTCCTCGGGGGGGATTTCAATTGCACCCTCAGGGTCCGGGACCGTCACGGTACCCCGCACTGCACGCGAGGTGTGAGTAAGTTGCGGGACCTGGTCAGGTCCTTCGACTTAGTGGACGTCTGGCGAAATCTCCATCCTGACTCCAGCGTGTTCACCTTTGTGTCACCTGGAGTCGGAGCGTCCAGACTCGACCGACTTTACGTTTCGAAGGCGTACGTGTCCTGCGTTCCGGCTGCTTCTATACAGCAGGTTCCGTGCACAGACCACCGTCTGGTGTGGGCGGAGCTCACTTCGTTCTGCGCTCGGACGGGGTCCGCGTACTGGCATTTTAATAACCTGTTGTTGGAAGACCAGCGGTTCCTGGACTCGTTCCGTCGCTTCTGGGCCGGCTGGAGAAGGAAGCGGGGAGGCTTCCCCTCCTTGAGGCTATGGTGGGACGTGGGCAAGACTCACGTCCGAGTTTTCTGTCAAGAGTACGCGAAGGGGTCGACAAAGAGACGCAAATCCAGGGTCGAGGAGTTGGAGAAGGAGGTGCTCGGCCTGGAGGCACGTCTCCGTCAGCCCGACGCGGACCCGGCCCTGCGGTCGGTGTACGATGAGAAGAAGGGCGCGCTGCGGGACCTGCAACTGGTCGGCTCTCGGGTCGCGTTCGTGAGGTCGCGGATCTGTTTCCTTAAGGAGATGGACCGTGGCTCTCCCTTCTTCTACTCACTGGAAAAAAGGCACGGGGTCCGTAAGCAGCTCTTTACGCTGCTGGCCGACGACGGATCCCTTGTCTCGGATCCGGAGGGCATCAGGGCCATTGCCCAAGATTACTACACTGCCCTGTTCTCTCCGGATCCGTCCAGTGAGGAAGCTTGCAGAGTTTTGTGGGAGGACCTGCCGCAGGTCGGCCCGGAGTGCGCCGGAAAGCTCGACTCCCCTATAAGTCTGGGGGAGCTGACCGGCGCACTCGACGGTCTTTCTAGGGGCAAAACCCCGGGACTAGACGGGCTGACCGTGGAGTTCTTCAGGGCGTTCTGGGACGTCTTGGGGAGCGACTTCGCAGGGGTCCTAGGGGAGAGCATTGCTACCGGGGAGATGCCCCTTTCGTAGCGCAGGGCCGTGATGGCCCTGCTGCCGAAGAAGGGGGATCTCCGCCTTCTTAAAAACTGGCGCCCGGTCTGCCTCCTCAGCACGGACTACAAAATCTTCGCCCGAGCCATGTCTTCTCGGCTCGGCACCGTGCTGGACCACATGATCCACCCTGACCAGTCCTACACCGTCCCGGACCGAACCATTTATGATAACATCCATCTGGTCCGGGACATCACCCACCATTCCCAGAGGGCTGGTCTGTCGAGCGCCTTCCTGTCTCTCGATCAGGAGAAGGCGATCGACAGGGTGGATCACGAATACTTACTCGGACCTCTGCGAGCTTTCGGGTTCGGGATGCATTTTGTCGCCCGGATTCGACTTCTGTACACCGCCGCGGAGTGTCTAGTGAAGGTTAACGGGTCCCTGACGGCGCCCCTTCGCTTTGGGAGAGGGGAACGTCAGGGCTGCCACCTGTCTGGCCAGTTGTATTCTATTTGCGTGGAGCCTTTCCTGCGCCTCTTGCGGAGGAGGTTGTCGGGATTGGTTCTGCGCGGGCCGGGCATCGGGGTGGTCCTTTCGGCTTCGGCCGATGACGTGCTCCTTATTTTTAGTGACCCGGCTGACCTGCGGAGGATGCGCGAGTGCCAGGAGGTCTACTCTGCCGCTTCTTCTGCCAGGATCAACTGGGGTAAATGTTCTGGACTCCTGGTCGGTCAGTGGCAGATGGATCCCCTACCCGAGGAGCTCAGGCCTTTCACCTGGAGCAGGACCAGCCTCCTCTACCTGGGGGTCCATCTCTGCCCCGCTGAGGAATCCTGGCCGGCAAACTGGCAGGAACTGGAGACGAAAGTCACCGCTCGCCTGCGGCGCTGGACAGGACTGCTCCGAGTGCTATCTTACCGAGGTCGAGTTCTGGTCATAAACCAGCTGATCGCCGCCATGTTGTGGTATCGGCTGGTCACTTTGACCCCTCCCCCGGACTTTGTCATAAGAATCCAGAGATTGTTAGTCGACTTCTTCTGGGACAAAAGATTGCACTGGGTCGCTGCCGAGGTTCTGAGTCTCCCGCTTAGGGAGGGTGGTCAGGCGCTAGTGTGCCTACGCACACAGGTGGCGACTTTCCGCCTTCAGACCCTGCAGCGATACCTCTACGTCGAGCCTCCTCCTAGATGGTGTGCCCTGATGACGTATTTCTTCCGTCAGGTGCACAGCCTGAATTATGACGTGCAGCTCCTGTTTATAGAACAGCTGGGCCTCGGTGGCTCCTTGCAGGCTTTGCCCGTCTTTTACCAGGACCTGATCAAAGTCTGGAAAGTGGTCGCCTCGCGACGCAGCTCTCCCCCGTCAGGAGTAGCGGCTATCGTCAGAGAGCCGCTGCTCAGGAATCCGCCCCTCCGTCCTTTTCAGTGGTTGGCGGAGAGGAGGGCTGTGGCCGCAGGGTTGACCAGGATCGGGGACGTGCTGGGTGGCGAAGGACTGGGCTGGATGCTCCCGCAGGAGTTGGCGCGACGCGCGTCTGTGAGTGTCCAGGTCGCAGCCGATGCCATCCAAGTCCTGAGAACGGTCGTGCTCGGACCCAATGTTATTTTGGGTCTTGAGGTGGCCCAGGTGCGCGGTGGTCTTCCGTCTGAGCGTTCCCCTGTTCGGACGGAATTCCACATTGGCCCCAAGCCCCGAACCCTCCCTCGGGTGCTGGTGCCCCGCAATATGAGCCGCCTCGGGGACATGCCCTCTGTGCCTTTTGGCACGGCAAAGAGGGGCTTTTTGTACGGACTGCTGCTGCACACCTTCCATTTTCTCGCCCTTGTCCGTCGACGGGACACGCCCTGGTATGCCTTGTTGCCGTCCGGTGGCGGAGACCCCCGAAGGGAGGCCCTCTACGGAGGTGTCCTCCCCCTTTCTATCGGGGACCTGGGTTGGAGGGTGTTGCATGCAGCAGTCCCTTATAATAAGAGGATGCATAGGTTCACAGACTCTCAGGACACATGCCCTTTTTGCGGTCTTGTGGAGTCTGTGGACCATGTATACATAGGGTGTTGTAGGCTGCACTCCCTTTTTAGTTATTTGAAAAACCTTTTATTGATGTTTTGTTTGCACTTCAGCCCCACGCTCCTGATCTATGGGCACCCGGTGCGGAAGGGGGTCGGGAAGGAGGAGGACCTCCTCGTGAACCTGCTCTTGGGCCTGGCCAAGTTGGCCATTAACAGGTCCAGGCAGCGGGCGATCGACGGGGGAGTCCACCCGATTGTTTGTCCCTCTTCCGTGGCTACGTTCGCTGCCGGATGTCCCTGGAGAAGGAGCACGTGGTGTCTGTTGGCACTCTCGAGGCCTTCCGTGCTCGGTGGGCACCGTGGGGACTGGGGTGTTTTGTTGACCCCTTTAATCACATTTTGATTTAAAGTTTGTAAGTTTCCTTTAAACTTTGTTCTTGGTTTTACAGCTGACCCGAATTAGGGGCTGTGCCTGATTTATCCCAATTTTGTTGATTTGGTTTTCATTTAAAAGATTATCAAGAGTTCAAATCTCACAATGGCAAACTATGAAACAATATAACTTCATCTGAAACAGATGGAAACGGGTTTGTACTCGAAAGAGTTACAACAGTGCAGTACTCTCTCACTATTGACCTGAAGTGTCAGCCTAGATTCCCGGCTGACCTGCGGAGGATGCGCGAGTGCCAGGAGGTCTACTCTGCCGCGTCCTCTGCCAGGATCAACTGGGGTAAATGTTCTGGACTCCTGGTCGGTCAGTGGCAGATGGATCCCCTACCCGAGGAGCTCAGGCCTTTCACCTGGAGCAGGACCAGCCTCCTCTACCTGGGGGTCCATCTCTGCCCCGCTGAGGAAGCCTGGCCGGCAAACTGGCAGGAACTGGAGACGAAAGTCACTGCTCGCCTGCGGCGCTGGACAGGACTGCTCCGAGTGCTATCTTACCGAGGTCGAATTCTGGTCATAAACCAGCTGATCGCCGCCATGTTGTGGTATCGGCTGGTCACTTTGACCCCTCCCCCGGACTTTGTCACAAGAATCCAGAGATTGTTAGTCGACTTCTTCTGGGACAAAAGATTGCACTGGGTCGCTGCCGAGGTTCTGAGTCTCCCGCTTAGGGAGGGTGGTCAGGCGCTAGTGTGCCTACGCACACAGGTGGCGACTTTCCACCTTCAGACCCTGCAGCGATACCTCTACGTCGAGCCTCCTCCTAGATGGTGTGCCCTGATGACGTATTTCTTCCGTCAGGTGCACGGCCTGAATTATGACGTGCAGCTCCTGTTTATAGAACAGCTGGGCCTCGGTGGCTCCTTGCAGGCGTTGCCCGTCTTTTACCAGGACCTGATGAAGGTCTGGAAAGTGGTCGCCTCGCGACGCAGCTCTCCCCCGTCAGGAGTAGCGGCTTTCGTCAGAGAGCCGCTGCTCAAGAATCCGCCCCTCCGTCCTTTTCAGTGGTTGGCGGAGAGGAGGGCTGTGGCCGCAGGGGTGACCAGGATCGGGGACGTGCTGGATGGCGAAGAACTGGGCTGGATGCTCCCGCAGGAGTTGGCGCGACGCGCGTCTGTGAGTGTCCAGGTCGCAGCCGATGCCATCCAAGACCTGAGAACAGTCGTGCTTGGACCCGACGTTATTTTGGGTCTTGAGGTGGCCCAGGTGCGCGGTGGTCTTCCGTCTGAGCGTTCCCCTGTTCGGACAGAATTCCACATTGGCCCCAAGTCCCGAACCCTCCCTCGGGTGCTGGTGCCCCGCAATATGAGCCGCCTCGGGGGCATGCCCTCTGTGCCTTTTGGCACGGCAAAGAGGGGCTTTTTGTACGGACTGCTGCTGCACACCTTCCATTTTCTTGCCCTTGTCCGTCGACCGGACACGCCCTGGCGTGCCTTGTTGCCGTCCGGCGGCGGAGGCCCCCGATGGGAGGCCCTCTATGGAGGTGACCTCCCCCTTTCTATCGGGGACCTGGGTTGGAGGGTGTTGCATGCAGCAGTCCCTTATAATAAGAGGATGCATAGGTTCATGGACTCTCAGGTCACATGCCCTTTTTGCGGTCTTGTGGAGTCCGTGGACCATGTATACATAGGGTGTTGTAGGCTGCACTCCCTTTTTAGTTATTTGAAAAACCTTTTATTGATGTTTTGTTTGCACTTCAGCCCCACGCTCCTGATCTATGGGCACCCGGTGCGGAAGGGGGTCGGGAAGGAGGAGGACCTCCTCGTGAACCTGCTCCTGGGCTGGCCAAGTTGGCCATTAACAGGTCCAGGCAGCGGGCGATCGACGGGGGAGTCCCGCCCGATTGTTTGTCCCTCTTCCGTGGCTATGTTCACTGCCGGATGTCCCTGGAGAAGGAGCACGTGGTGTCTGCTGGCACTCTCGAGGCCTTCCGTGCTCGGTGGGCACCGCGGGGACTGGGGTGTTTTGTTGACCCCTTTAATCACATTTTGATTTAAAGTTTGTAAGTTTCCTTTAAACTTTGTTCTTGGTTTTACAGCTGACCTGAATTAGGGGCTGTGCCTGATTTATCCCAATTTTGTTGATTTGGTTTTCATTTAAAAGATTATCAAGAGTTCATCTTCTTAACGATCTCGTGGAGGCAATTGTGGATTCAGTTTGTTTCCTGATACTGAGGAGACAAGGTGTGTGGTGTTGGTGTTGCTGCTCCTCAGTGTTTCAACTGTTTCTGCTGCTGCTTTTGGGGTTGCTTCTGCTGTGTGCTGCTGCTGCCCCTGCACTCAAGGGTGTTTGCTGCTGCTGCTGCTCCTACACTTGAGGGTGTTTGCTGCTGCTGCTGGACGTGCACTCGAGGGTGTTTGATGCAGCTGCTGCTGGACCTGCCCGTGTGGAGCAAAAGGAGAGAGAGGGAAAGAAGAAGAACAGATTCTGTTGCTGCTTCAGGACAGGAAGGCCAGGAGGCCAGGACTGTGTCTCAAAACAACATCCTAGGTGGGTGTCCAACGTTATTATTTGTGTAAGGTGGGGGCAATTAAGGACTGTGTTTTGTAGGGGGAGGAAAGAAGACTGCAGGAAGGTTTGGGGAAGGAAGAGAGGGGGGTGTGTGGTTAAAACCACCATTCTGCTACCCCCCCCGCCCCACCCAGCCCTTTCCCAGTAAGGCCAGCGGTGGCTGGTGAAGACATCGCCTCCCACTGCAAGAAGATCATCAGGCCCCCACCCAACGTCCACCTTTCACTGGAGACACCCACCTTGACTCTTCCCTTTTCCCTCCTGTGCCTCCCTGTCCTTCCCTCCTCTCCCTCCTCTCCTCTCCTGTACAAAAGGGGGAGATTATTACTACCTCTCTCCCTAGGGAGGAACATTGTATATTTAAAAAAATATATATATATAAAAAAAATATACATAATTTAAAAAAAAAATGGCCAATCCTTCCCAGGGTGGGCGTGGCTCTGGCCCTAAGGCCAGTTCAACATCTCCTGTGGCCGGGCCCTCAAGGGCTAATGTGGAGGCGGCTTTGTCACCGGTGGCAGGGCCTACTAAAAAGACCTATGCGGGGGTGGTTGCTTCTGCAGCTCCTGCTGCCCTGTCGCCATTCCGTCTCCTCACCAGGGCCCTCGGGGTAAAATGCTACGCTCACCCTGAGATGACTATTGAGGCCTGCGTAAAGGCTATGGCGGGGGTCTTCGGCCCCTCAGCTATTGTCGCGGCCTCAAAGATGTATGGGAGGGCCATCTTTTTCTTGAGGTCCGAGCGGGCGGTGCAACTCGCCCTGCAGAAGGGGCTCGCTGTGGGCGGGACTTTTCTGGCGGTGGATCCCCTTGAGGCCACCGCCCAGAAGATTGTTATTTCAAATGTCTCGCTCTTTATACCATGTGAGCTCCTCCTCCCCCACCTTAATAGGCTGGGGGAGGTCAGGTCAGGGGTTGCGCCAGTCCCGCTTGGCCTCAAAGACTCGGCCCTCCGCCACGTGTACTCCTTCCGACGCCAAGTTTTCGGCCGCTTGGCCCGGGAGGAGTGCCTGGAGGGGGCCTTCTCAGTTAATTTTGAGGGGACCGCCTATCGGGTCTTCTGGACCTCGGAGGGCGTGCGGTGCCATGCCTGTAAGGAGGTGGGGCACGTAAGAAAGAACTGCCCCGCCTCCAAGGCCACGAGCCCCACCCAAGTGGCCGCGGCTGGCACCGCCCCTCCTCCCCCCTCCACCACTCCATCACCCTCCCCGCAAGGGGAAGCGACCCCGGCAGCAGCTGCCGGTGAGGCGGGGGGAGAGCCCCCGCGCCGTAAGAAGGCGCGGAGGAAGACCCAAAATTTGAAGGCGGCCCGTGAAATGCCCCAAACCCCCTAAACACCTGGAAAAACCGGCTCGGGGGAAAAAACATCATCCGGCCCCGGCGTCATGTCCGCGTGTGC
The DNA here is from genome assembly GCF_017639515.1 of Carcharodon carcharias. Taxonomy (NCBI): domain Eukaryota; kingdom Metazoa; phylum Chordata; class Chondrichthyes; order Lamniformes; family Lamnidae; genus Carcharodon; species Carcharodon carcharias. The sequence goes on from NC_054486.1 coordinate 52,489,960, forward strand.
TCCCGGGACCGTGGGCACTAAGGCGCCGAGTGCTGGGCCCAGCGTCGTCCCTGCGCGTGCTCCCGGGACCGGCGGGGAAAAGACGCGGGATCCCGAGCCGGGGAAACACACATCAAAACCCCAGAGGGTTGAGTGTCCGGGAGGGCTGGACAAGGAGGAGGGGGCCTCGGAAATGGAGGTCTCCCTAGCCCCCAGCCTGACCCGGAAGAGACGTCACGCTTTGGAGGAGGAAGTGGGCGATGCCCAAACTGAAGAGGTTGGGCGTGTCCCTTCCCCTGATGAAGAGGTGGTGGCGTCTCCACCCAGTAAAACCTCGCCCTGTCCTCTGGGGGAACCCGAAACCCCTACCCCTATCACTGTTCCCCCTACCAGTCTGCTGCAGTGCCCTGAACAGGGCACCTCGGGGGTCACTGAGTGCACCTCCCTTGAGGTGGTGTCCGACTCCAGGGCACTTAACACCCCTGAGGTACCTTCTGGCTCATTGGGGGACTGCAGATTTGAAATTTTTAAAGATGTTAATGGGTCATTGGGTGGCGGCGAAAAGCAGGGCCTTCCCGCTCCCTCCCAAACCTTGACACCGGGCGTCCTATGTTTAGGTCAGGAGCTTGCCCTGAGCTCCCCGGACGACCCGGTGCCGGGAGGAGAGGGGGCATCAGAACTGCCGCTGCCCTCTGACCCAAAACCTTTAGAGGAGACCAGAGAGGACCCCTCTGGCCTTGATCCTGGGGGTGGGATCGAGGTACAGGTGGGGCCAGCTGGCAGCTCCGAATCAGCCCCCATACTCAATGCGGGGGAGGGGGTCGGAAGCTGGAGGCGACGACCCGGAGGAGGACGGGGTGTCGGTGGTGAGCGTTGGGGATTACGCGGAGTCGCTGTCAAGTGAGGCGGTGGATCCCCTGGTGCCCTCCACTGACTCCCCCCTCAGCCCCCCAAGGGAACTCCGGGACTTTTTGTCGGGGCACCGCGGTCGCCGAGACAGGGTTCAGTTGGCCTTGGACCGGTGGCATTCGTTTCCGCTGGTGTTCTGGTCCACTCGCGAGGCTCTCAAGTCTCCCGAGTTGGATAGGAACGCGTGGCGGAGGGTCCAAACGTTTCTCGCTGGCTCCTGAAGGAGAGGATGGACTAAAAAGTCCTCTTCTTTTTAATGACTTAAGGTGAAGGTTTGATGTACCTTTGACAATGAAGACGTCTATAGCCAGCCTCAACATCCGCGGCAGCAGGGGCGCACAGCGCAGGTTCCAGAACTTCTCGGTCCTCAGGACGGGAAGTATGCGTTGTGCTTCCTGCAAGAAACCCATACCGTTCCGGGAGACGAAGCCACGTGGCTCCTGGAGTAGCGAGGGGGGGTCTACATGAGTCACCTAGCCTCTAATTCGGGCGGGGTGGCTATCTTGTTGGCCCCACATTTTCAGCCGGAGATCTTGGGGGTCAAGGAGCCGGTGCCAGGCCGGTTGCTGCACCTGACTGTGCGTCTGGGGGGGGCGGTGCTTCACTTTGTGAATGTGTACGCTCCCCTGGGCACGCAGCAGCAAGCGAGCTTCTTTGAAGAAGTGTCCACTCAACTCGGCTCCATCGACGCTGGCGAGTGCATCGTCCTCGGGGGGGATTTCAATTGCACCCTCGGGGTCCGGGACCGTCACGGTACCCCGCACTGCACGCGAGGTGTGAGTAAGTTGCGGGACCTGGTCAGGTCCTTCAACTTAGTGGACGTCTGGCGAAATCTCCATCCTGACTCCAGCATGTTCACCTTTGTGTCACCTGGTGTCGGAGCGTCCAGAATCGACCGCCTTTACGTTTCGAAGGCATACGTGTCCTGCGTTCCGGCTGCTTCTATAAAGCAGGTTCCGTGCACAGACCACCGTCTGGTGTGGGCGGAGCTCACTTCATTCTGCGCTCGGACGGGGTCCACATACTGGCATTTTAATAACCTGTTGTTGGAAGACCAGCGGTTCCTGGACTCGGTCCGTCGTTTCTGGGCCAGCTGGAGAAGGAAGCGGGGAGGCTTCCCCTCCTTGAGGCTATGGTGGGACGTGGGCAAGACTCACGTCCAAGTTTTCTGTCAAGAGTATGCGAAGGGGTCGACAAAGAGACGCAAATCCAGGGTCGAGGAGTTGGAGAAGGAGGTGCTCGACCTGGAGGCACGTCTCCATCAGCCTGACGCGGACCCGGCCCTGCGGTCGGTGTACGATGAGACGAAGGGCGCGCTGCGGGACCTGCAACTGGTCGGGTCTCGGGGCGCGTTCGTGAGGTCGCGGATCCAGTTCCTCAAGGCGATGGACTGCGGCTCCCCCTTCTTCTACTCACTGGAAAAAAGGCACGGGGTCCGTAAGCAGCTCTTTACGCTGCTGGCCGACGACGGATCCCTTGTCTCGGATCCGGAGGGCATCAGGGCTATCGCCCGAGATTACTACACTGCCCTATTCTCTCCGGATCCGTCCAGTGAGGACGCTTGCAGAGTTTTGTGGGAGGACCTGCCGCAGGTCGGCCCGGAGTGCGCCGGAAAGCTTGACTCCCCTATAAGTCTGGGGGAGCTGACCGGCGCACTCGACGGTCTTTCTAGGGGCAAATCCACGGGATGAGACAGGCTGACCATGGAGTTCTTCAGGGCATTCTGGGACGTCTTGGGGAATGACTTCGCGGGGGTCCTGGGGGAGAGCATTGCTACCGGGGAGATGCCCCTTTCGTGGCATTGGGCCGTGATTGCCCTGCTGCCGAAGAAGGAGGATCTCCGCCTTCTTAAAAACTGGCGCCCGGTCTCCCTCCTCAGCACGGAATATAAAATCTTCGCCCGAGCCATATCTTCTTGGCTCGGCACCGTGCTTCACCACATGATCCACCCTGACCAGTCCTACACTGTCCCGGACCGAACCATTTATGATAACATCCATCTGGTCCGGGACATCATCCACCATTCCCAGAGGGCTGGTCTGTCGAGCGCCTTCCTGTCTCTCGATCAGGAGAAGGCGTTCGACAGGGTGGATCACGAATACTTACTCGGACCTCTGCGAGCTTTCGGGTTCGGGATGCATTTTGTCGCCCGGATCCGACTTCTGTACACCGCCGCGGAGTGTCTAGTGAAGGTTAACGGGTCCCTGACGGCGCCCCTTCGCTTTGGGAGAGGGGTACGTCAGGGCTGCCCCCTGTCTGGCCAGTTGTATTCTATTTGCGTGGAGCCTTTCCTGCGCCTCTTGCGGAGGAGGTTGTCGGGATTGGTTCTGCACGGGCCGGGCATCGGGGTGGTCCTTTCGGCTTACACCGATGACGTGCTCCTTATGTTTAGTGACCCGGCTGACCTGCGGAGGATGCGCGAGTGCCAGGAGGTCTACTCTGCCGCTTCTTCTGCCAGGATCAACTGGGGTAAATGTTCTGGACTCCTGGTCGGTCAGTTGCAGATGGATCCCCTACCCGAGGAGCTCAGGCCTTTCACCTGGAGCAGGACCAGCCTCCTCTACCTGGGGGTCCATCTCTGCCCTGCTGAGGAATCCTGGCCAGCAAACTGGCAGGAACTGGAGACGAAAGTCACTGCTCGCCTGCGGCGCTGGACAGGACTGCTCCGAGTGCTATCTTACCGAGGTCGAGTTCTGGTCATAAACCAGCTGATCGCCGCCATGTTGTGGTATCGGCTGGTCACTTCGACCCCTCCCCCGGACTTTGTCACAAGAATCCAGAGATTGTTAGTCGACTTCTTCTGGGACAAAAGATTGCACTGGGTCGCTGCCGAGGTTCTGAGTCTCCCGCTTAGGGAGGGTGGTCAGGCGCTAGTGTGCCTACGCACACAGGTGGCGACTTTCCACCTTCAGACCCTGCAGCGATACCTCTATGTTGAGCCTCCTCCTAGATGGTGTGCCCTGACGAAGTATTTCTTCCGTCAGGTGCACGGCCTGAATTATGACGTGCAGCTCCTGTTTATAGAACAGCTGGGCCTCGGTGGCTCCTTGCAGGCGTTGCCCGTCTTTTACCAGGACCTGATGAAAGTCTGGAAAGTGGTCGCCTCGCGACGCAGCTCTCCCCCGTCAGGAGTAGCGGCTATCGTCAGAGAGCCACTGCTCAGGAATCCGCCCCTCCATCCTTTTCAGTGGTTGGCGGAGAGGAGGGCTGTGGCTGCAGGGGTGACCAGGATCGGGGACGTGCTGGGTGGCGGAGGACTGGGCTGGATGCTCCCGCAGGAGTTGGCGCGACGCGCATCTGTGAGTGTCCAGGTCGAAGCCGATGCCATCCAAGACCTGAGAACGGTCGTGCTCGGAACCAACGTTATTTTGGGTCTTGAGGTGGCCCAGGTGCGCGGTGGTCTTCCGTCTGAACGTTCCCCTGTTCGGACAGAATTCCACATTGGCCCCAAGCCCCAAACCCTCTCACGGGTGCTGGTGCCCCGCAATACGAGCCGCCTCGGGGACATGCCCTCCGTGCCTTTTGGCACGGCAAAGAGGGGCTTTTTGTATGGACTGCTGCTGCACACCTTCCATTTTCTTGCCCTTGTCCGCCGCCCGGACACGCCCTGGCGTGCCTTGTTGCCGTCCAGCGGCGGAAGCCCCCGATGGGAGGCCCTCTACGGAGGTGCCCTCCCCCTTTCTATCAGGGACCTGGGTTGGAGGGTGTTGCATGCAGCAGTCCCCTATAATAGGAGGATGCATAGGTTCACGGACTCTCAGGACACGTGCCCTTTTTGTGGTCTTGTGGATTCCGTGGACCATGTATACATAGGGTGTTGTAGGCTGCACTCCCTTTTTAGTTATTTGAAAAACCTTTTATTGATGTTTTGTTTGCACTTCAGCCCCACGCTCCTGATCTATGGGCACCCGGTGCGGAAGGGGGTCGGGAAGGAGGAGGACCTCCTCGTGAACCTGCTCCTGGGCCTGGATAAGTTGGCCATTAACAGGTCCAGGCAGCGGGCGATCGACGGGGGAGTCCCGCCCGATTGTTTGTCCCTCTTCCGTGGCTACGTTCCCTGCCGGATGTCCCTGGAGAAGGAGCACGCGGTGTCTGCTGGCACTCTCGAGGCCTTCCGTGCTCGGTGGGCACCGCGGGGACTGGGGTGTTTTGTTGACCCCTTTAATCACATTTTGATTTAAAGTTTGTAAGGTTCCTTTAAATTTTTGTCCTTGGTTTTACAGCTCACCTGAATTAGGGGCTGTGCCTGATTTATCCCAATTTTGTTGATTTGGTTTTCATTTAAAAGATTATCAAGAGTTCAAATCTCACAATGACAAACTATGAAACAATGTAACTTCATCTGAATAGGAACAGATGGAAACGGTTTTGTACTCGAAAGAGTTACAACTAGTGTGGAGGTGGCTGCGACGAAGGGTGGTGCGTCCCGTAAGGTGTCGAAACAGTCGCTGATTAAAGTCACCAAGAAGCCGCCTAAGAAGCGGAGAAAATCTTGCAAGCAGAGCTATTCCATTTACGTGTGCAGGGTGCTGACCCAGGTCCACCCTTCCACCAGGATCTCGTCCAAGGCCATGAGTGTTATGAATTCCTTTGTTATCGACATTTTCGAGCGCATTGCCTCCGAGGCGTCGCACCTCATTCACTACAACAAGCGCCGCACCATCTCGGCCTGGGAGATCCAGAGCACCGTCCTCCTCATGCTGCCGGGGGAATTGGCCAAACACGCCGTCTCCGAAGGCACCAAAGCGGTCACCAAGTACACCAACTCCCTTTAGGTCGACAATTCTGAAGATTATATAAAAAAAAAACAACTAGTGTGGAGAGATTCACCACACAGAACAGCCTGCTTATTAAACAGGTACACCACGAGCACTGCAGAATTGAATAAAACAAATTCACTTTTAATGTTTCTTGCTGTCTGTCATTTTTGTATGTAGAAATTAAATTGCTGGTTGTCCAAAAGCCAAACAAAGTGATTGACTGCTGAACCATTGCCCCAGAGCAGTATTAAACATGAACAAAGTATTCAGTGGTGCATTCTCCTAATGAAATGTCACTTTTTACTCCTGTCTATTTGTTCAGTAAAATTGGTCAACAGGAGAATGTTGGAGCTGTTTCTAAAGATAAACAGAATCAGAGTGAGTTGAATTAGAATTCTTAGATTATATTGTATGAGTGGCCTGAACTAAATTGTTATGCATTCATGCATTTAGTATTACCTATTCCCTGGGATAACCTAAAGTGATTTAAGCAGGTTGGCAATTCATGAAAGGTAGTTTAATCAAGGGAAACAAAGAACAGAGTTAATTTCAGGTATTTTGTATATGTGTAAAAATATATATATGTCCAGAATTATGGCATTCCTATTGATTGAGTAGTTTGTTGGCCTTAGATGGTGCTGTGAAGAAAAGACAAGACTCTAGGATTAAAAAGTTATCTTCGGTTAGTTTTAAAACTGTAATGACTCATCAATCATTACTAAGGACGGAATCTCCTCTCTGAAGTCTAAGTTCAGTGGGGAACATGGAAATGGGAGTGATTCCTGCTTGCGGGGGTTGTGGGGGGGAGGGAGGGGTGTGGCAGGACGGCTGAAGAAGTATGATCCTGTGCTGTTCAGCTCATTACTTATGCATCTGTGCAGAGCCTGGCAAATCTTGTGGCAGGGGCAGGCAGGAAGTTGCTGTCCCTACCATTACCTCGTGGGGGCAGAAATCCAGGCACCACACTTAAAGGGAACCCGGACAGTCATTCGCTCACTCCAGCCCAGGAGCTCCGGACTCTGTGTCAACCAAAATGTTTAGGAGAAGACAGCAACCTGCAGCCCCACAGTTCAGTGAAGCCTCCCTGGGGCCTCTCCTCCAGGCCATCCAGGAAAGGTGGGGGCTGCTGTTTCCCAGGGAAGGCAGCAGCAGGCCCTCCCATATGACCATGGCAGCCTGGATTGAGGTCACAGCAGAGGTTAGGATCTGTGGAGCCCACAAAAGAACTGCCTGCAGTGTAGGACGAGGATGAATGATCTGCTGTGCTCCACCAGGGTAAGTGCACCGTCTGTCATGATAATAGTTGCTTGTAGTTGTGGACTCCATCATTAGGTACTATACGGTAGTCTGTACTAGATAGAGGGTCACCTGACCTGGGGGTTGAAGGTCAGATAGCTCATGTTGGAACCTGCCTTGATAGAATTCAGTTATTGCGGATATCTGTTCATATTAAGAAAATGTGTTATCAATAATGTTAGCTCAGCTACAATGTCGACGGCCTGTGTGCATCTTTGAAACAAAAAACAAGACATGGCATCAGAAGTAAATTAACTGCAATAATGGAGGATCTGAGACCACCGACAGAGCTCAGTTTGGAGGGAAATCTTGCAGAAAACCCGAGGAGGTTCGGCCAGCGGTTCAAGCTGTACGTCACAACGACAGGCAGTGATACAAAAGACCCTCAGGTGCATTCTTTCATCTTTCTTCACGTAGCAGGGGAAGAAGCCCTCAGTCTATAACACATCATCTTTGAAACTGATGAGGAATAACATGACTTGAAAGAAATAATGGAAAAATTTGAAGCCCGCTGCAGCCTGAAGAAAAACATCACATATGAAACATATAGTTTTTTACATGCACGCAGGACAGTGACAACATTAATCAGTACGTAACTGAGCTGAGGAAAGAAGCTAAGCCATGTGAATTTGGAGAGATTGAAGAATCATTCATCCAAGATAGAATAATTTGCAAAATCAAAATGACTCTCTGAGAGAATGGCTTTTGAGAGAAGTTGATCTCACACTGGAGAAAGCAATAGATATCTGCAGAGAGGCAGAGACAACAAAATGCCAGATTAAACAGGTGACAGAAGATGATCTGCACACAGTCAAGCAGTTAGATGCAGTTAAACAGAAACAGCCCCGGGAAAGAACAAGTAGACAGCCTAAATGTAAAAAGAACAAAACTGCTATTAAAATATTTAAATGCAACCAATGTGCGACAGGGATTTACCATGTGTTTGTCCAGCTTACAGAAAGCAGTGTAAGAACTGCGATAAACTAAATAAATTCACTAAGGTGTGTAAATCGAAGAAAGTGCACACGATTGCAAATGATGACACAGAGACTGAAACTGAACTTTATGTTGGTGCAGGAAGAACAAATTCCAAAGAAGATGAATGGAAGGTTGATTTTAAAATTGCCAACCTGATGGTGAATTTCAAGCTTGACAGAGGCTCACGAGCAAATGTCATTCCCACAGCCTGTATCAGAAATTATGCAAAGCTAACTAAAACAAAAGTGAAGTTGTCTACTTATGCAGGTAAAAAAATTGCAGTAGAAGGCAAATGCACACTTAAAGTGAACTACAAAAAAAAAACAGTCTCAAGCACTTGCATTCATAGTGGTGAAAACTGACGCAAAACCCATCCTTGGAATCAAAGGTTGTGAAAATCTGTAGCGAATCAAGAGAATAATGAGTGTCACCACTGATGACATCCTGAGTGAGTATAAAGATGTTGTCCTTCAAAATTCAGAACATTCAGTGGAAGAATTGTGAAAAAAACCACAGAGATACAGAGTGAGTAAAAGACAAAACAGACTGATCGAAACCGATTGAGAAAAAATAGATAAGAGACATTGTGTACTTGAGCTGTATAAAAGTATTTTTTTTAAAAAGGGAAATGTCATAATAAGAGCTAATTATGGTTGTGGATTCCACCAGTAGATACTATATAGCACTCTTTACTAGACATGGGGTCACCTGACCTGAGGGTTGAAGGTCAGATAGCACATGTTGGAACCTGTCTTGATAGAATTCAATTGCTGCAGATATGTGATCATATTAGGAAAATGTGTTAGCAATAAAGTTAGCTCAGCATCAATGTTGACAGCCAGTGTGCATCATTGAAACAAAACACAAGGCATTGCCTACTCACGGCAAACTCACACTGTCATAATGGCATCAGGGAGCCTAAGGGTTAGAGTGCACAGGGATGTTACACAGGACCAGCAGATGGGACATCAGCACTGAATGCTTGCCAGCCAATTTATGCTCTCACTCATATAAGTTTGCAGGGCAAACAGTTTCTTAATCACTTACTGGGGAGGGCTCAGCAGCAGCCATAGGCATGCATGCTCCTGAACTGCTTATGCAACCATTGTGATCACAGTCAATCCTTCTGTCTTTCTGCAGAAGAAGAACATCCACAACAAGTGAGAGCGAGCCAGTGGAAATGGATGAGATCAAAGTCCTGACCCAATATGAGGAGATGGGAGCCGAGCTAGCCAGGGAAAAGCAGGAATGTGCCTGTGCTGAGGAAGAGATAGGACTCCTCCAAGAAGCCAGTGAGGATGCCTCCAGTCTGCAGGTGTCAGATGTGCCCACTGATGGTAAGGTGTCTTTCATTTATGACCCTGCTTAGTCAATCACCAAATCTTCCCCATTCCAGGTACCTGCAAACTGAATTAGCCCCAGTTTTAGTCCAATGCCCTCCTCTGAGGAGGATTGTTAAAAATCCATGCACCATCATGGTGATCACCTGCACCCTCCACTAGCGCATTTATACTCACCTCGGTGAGTCCAACTTCTAGAGTAGGCTCGGGGTCACAATCTGGTGAGCACATCACTGACAAAGGTTCATAGATGGTGGCGGATGTGACAGCCAAGGTCTTTGACACTTGGAGGACTGCAAGAGACCCAGGCACCTGCTGAGCCCCAAGCAGATGATGAGCCTCTGGACTTGGTCCTAAGAGACATGTTGGAGATGTAGAGACGGGCAGGGGAACTGCATGCAGAGCTAACAGAGATCATGTGAAGACTGGACCGAAGATTGGAGGAGTCCATCCACACTCTGTCTTCTTTTCTGGCTCTGGCATGCAAGTGCTTGGCTGCCTCCATGGAAGGGGTGGCAGCCACTTTGGAGACCCAGCCCAACACAGATCCTGTCGGATATGCATTCGGACCTGCACTCCATCACTCTAGCCATGGGTGCAGTACAGCAGTGGCTAGACAAGGGAGGGGATGGGGCACCTTAACTTCCCTCGAGATGCTCCTTCTCCTCAATGAATCAGGGAGGTTCCATCAGGCACCCACAGGGAAGTGGAGCACCAGCCTGGCACCCCAGGGCTTCAGCCCAGGACACTCCAAGGGATCCTGCCACTCCACTTCCCCTTTGCCAATGATCCCATTGCCTCCAGCAGTTCAGGCTGAGTAGGGTGCTCCTGTGCCTGAGCAGGAGACCCTTAGCTAGTCTGAAGCCCTCTAGGCATAGGGCTGCCGATGATACCCGCCAAAGTCAACACAGTCATTAAGGCATGGCACTCAGCAGGCTGCCTCCACCTCAACTGTAAAGGTTGGGGCTGCACCAAGACATAGCAGTAGAAAAAGAAATTAAGAAGTATCAAAGGCACACATGTGGCATGGAGGTACACTCATTATATATAGTTTTGATACTTATGTATCTTTACTTTCACTGTTTGGAAAGCTCCTGGATTCCATCTTGCTGCCAGTGGCTTCATTTGAGGGTGTGGAATTTGGGCTTCCATCAGAGTCTGATTATGAACTCCTATGGATTCACTTCCCCCATGTTATCAACGTAGTGATTACTTAATAATCCCACATGTGCATGATTAAGCACTGGCCATTATTTGTGAGTGTGCAGCTTGGGCATACACCCTGCAAGCCATTACTTGTAGCCCACCATGTTCTGATTTCTAAAAATGTGTTCATCGAGATTATTGCATTTCCTGCTGCTGTTGCCCTGACTTCAGATGTGGGTGGATGCCCTGAGTACTCGAGGGGTGTTAAATCTGCTGTGAGTGTCAAGGAGCACTGTAGATGCAGTTTCAGGGCTGAGAGACTGAAGTTCTACACTGTGTTACGAAAGTACAAAAATTCTCAATATTATTGTGATTTATTGTAAAAAAATGGGTTAATGATGGGGTTTGGATTAGTTTATCTGCGTTTATGTGCATGTGGGGGGATTTAATTGAATTGGAGACAGCTGGCCTGGAGGTTTTGAGTTATCAACAAGAAGCCAGTTTTGAAATGCTAAATACATAAACATGGCTGAAGTTTTAGAATGTGAGATGTAAGGAAAATTTGCAGTTTTAGATTAGAGTAGTTTGAATTTCAAAGAGATGGTAAAATGTTACACTTAGCCAGAAGAAGCTAATCAAAACAGTGTGTTTATTTTTTCCAAAGATTACTGATAAAATTAGTATTATGAAAGATTTATATTATGAGAAAAGTAAAGTTGCAAAGACATATTGGAACCATGGAATTTGCATTTTAAAGGGAGAAACACATATAAAGGAAATGAGGCTATGTGTAAGAGGAAAATAAATTCTAAGATCTAACAAGTGTGAAAAACCTCCAGCTCTGTGCATCAAGTTGCTATCTATAGGAACTGAAGCTGAGAAAACTCATTTTTAATTCTCCTATCCAGGGTATTCTGTTGCTTTGCTTGGGTCTGTTTAAATCTACATGTTTTTACTAATTGTTTTAATGGAAGTGTAACTGGGAGCCAGATTAATTAGGAGTTTTAGGAGTTATTCTAGTAGTAATTTGTAGACCTATGTATGTGCTTGAAACCTGTACCTTTGTTCATAAATGTTTAATTTACTTTTCTAAAAACCTCTGAAGTCATGGTAGTTTTATTACTTTGGAATTCAGGGCATGCAACTCAAAATAAAATACAAATTGCAAAACAGTTGTGGTAGTTTTTCAAGTTTCCTTCTGGGATTTGAGCAGCTCAGCATTTACCATCAGCTGTGCCAAAACAACTGGCTTCTTAGAAGTAGAAAATCAGAGGCTGCCCTACATGTCTGGATGAAGCTGTAGTGGGTACGTCCAATCGTTAATGGCCTTCCTTGGTGATTTGTCATTTTGAGCTAACATGCAGGTGAAGGCAGCAAGTAAGAAGGAAATGGGTACACTAGCCTTGACTGTAAGGGGGATTTAAGAGGTGAGTGTTCAGTTACCTGAAGCCTTTGTCAGACCTCACATGATGATTTGTGTGTCCTGCTCACCTCCTTAGCAAGGGTGGCAATAGACCTCACATAAAGGGTTAGCAACAAAAGTGCATTGGGCATCAAAGGACAGGGTTTTAATCCATGGGGAGAGAGAGAGTGGAATGGGCCTGTGTGCTGGTTAGTCCCGAGGATGTGAGGTTATCCATGTGAAGCAGCAGCAGCTCTAACAAGGCCCTGAAGGTTTCATGCTGGAAAGAGGTTTACCTTAACTGGCATGTCCACAATGATGGATCACAGTCTCGCACTAATGTTAAGGCCACCTAGGACTGAGACTTGTAAGAGTTTCTGTGATTGGAGGGTTTGGAGTGGTCGCACCTCAGCAACCCATAGTGTAGGCGAGACACTCTCAGTTGGAGGACGACAAAGTTACCTCAAAACTTATCGGCACAATAAAGATGTCATGGGGTATGGGTTTAAGATGTGTGAGTGGTGATCGGGTGTGGGGTGGGGGGGCAGGAATATGATCATCCCTCATCAATCTGCATGGAGCAGCAATTTCGAGGGGCCAAATGGTGTTTTCATGATGTTCTCCATCTATCTGGTTCTGCCTGAAATAGCTCTCTGTCAGGTCAGCCCCCAATTTGGCAGCAGGTATCAGGATGAGTGGATCCCTGCCATGTTTAGATTTGATATTGCTTCCAAGCTGCCATGCCCATGGACTTTCTGAGGGCATGGGTAAAATCACAATTCTACTTATAGGTGCCCCAGACTGCAGACACATTTAGCACTAGGGCTCTGTATTTTAGCACAGGTTGATGCATCCAAAGGATCAAACCAACAGCAGGGCAGATGGTAAATAGTGCAATTTAATTCAAGGTATATTAGAGAAAAATACTGTCTGCAAATAAAAAGAGTTGTTGGGGCCTTCCAGCCAGCAAAGGATAACAAATGTGTTGGCAGCTTACTTGGCCTGGGATCTGGTAGCTATCAGATTGGCACAGGCACGTCTGCTACATTGCACCCCTGTCATGTCCTCTGCATGTGGTTCGGCCACATCTTGGCCCTTATCAGTTCCATCGCCTTCAATATTCTCCTCATTGGAGGAGACATCTCAGTCCTCCATGTCTCCATCAGGCAAGGCGTTCCCCGCTTTGTAGCATTAGGTTGTGCAGGGCACAGCAGACAATGATGATTTGGGACACTCTCTATGGTGAGCATTGGAGAGCCTAGCATGAGTGGTCCAACATCTGAACCTTACCTTTAGGAGGCCCACTGCTCAATCTCAGGCATGTGCATCATAGTAGCTCTCCTCAGCAGCATTCAGCGGATGGTGAATTGATGTCGTCAGCCGGGTCTTCTGGGGGTATCCCTTGTTTCCAAGGAGCCAGCCCTCCAATCTCCAAGGTCCTTCAAAAACCTGTGGCACCTGGGAGTGAGTCAGAATGTAGGCATTATGAGAACTCCCTGGGAACTGAGCACAAACATGCAGGATTTGCCTTCTGTGATCATATATGAGCTGCATGTTCAAAGAGTAGAATACTTTCCTATTGATGAATGTAACTGGCTGTTGCCAGGAAGCTCTCAAGGCCACATCTATGCAGTCAATTATGCCCTGCACCTGTGGAGAACCTAAGATTGCTGCAACACTTTTGCAGCCTGGCTTTCGGGATTCAGCTGGAATTGTACAAATTGATGCACTCTCCTGAACAAGGCTTCAGTAGCCTGTCAGATGCACTGTGTGTTGCTTACTGAAAGATGTCGTACAGGTCCCCAGTGGAACCTTGGAACGATATGGTAAAGAAGTTGAAGACAGTGGTGACCTTCAATACCACCAGCATGGGATTCCCTCCAAGTCCTTGTGGCTGCAGCTCATCCTGAAGAAGCTGGCAGGTGTGAGCAACCCCATTCTGGGACAAGTGAAGGCACCTTCAGCATTGCCTCTTGCTGACTTCTAGATAAGAACCTCACCTGCAATAGACGCATGGTCAGGCCAATGTTCACCTTTGCAGTGAACCCCATTAAACATCTTGACCTTTTTGAGGCCCTACTGCCTCTTGCTGCTCAGGTTATTGCTTCTCCTAGCCCTGTGCCAACCTGCAATGGGCCATCCTTCTCCTCATTTGGATGAGAGTCAGTGCCAACGCAGGATTGCCTGCAGCCTGTATCAATGCCTCAGTGGATCTGTGGATATATTGATGTAATAAATTTAGTGCACATATCCTTTTCAGGATTTTCTCCATCTCAAAGCCAGCAGGCCAAAAATGAGCCATGTGTCTGGCCTTAGCCTAGACTTGGCATCTCCACCTCACCCCTTCCAGGTGAAGGACATCCTGGAGGGCCAGAGATGGGTGTTCCTCCCATTCATGCATGACTGTGCATGGAGACATTACACATTGACCAGGGTGATGAGAGCCATGTGCGAGAACCCTCCCTCAGACACTGTTCAACTTGCCTTCATTAGCCTCAAGACTCTATAGAGACACCATTGCTTTGGCAGCATAGAAAGACTAACTGCATAAGCCCTTGTCAGCCATATCCGGGAGTATAGAGGTTTGGAGTCAGGAGTCTCCTGCCGTCCACAACCCGTGTCCCTCAGAAGCATCTATCTTCCTCCCTTCATCCCTGCCTCCCTGCCCCTCACAGTAGCAGATGCCAAATCGCACAGAATGAATGACACCTCCAGACTTTGAAGGATTTTTGCTGGAATACAACCCATTATTCATGGAGCAATACTGGTTTTCTGGGCGTTGAAACCTTGAGAGCAGAACTCGGCTGAGCCTGGTTCTCCATGGAGTGGACTAATATTTAATAGGGTGCCCTTTCACTTGGGCCAAAGATAAGTCATTAACTCCTGCCACCTGTCCTGAGATCACCTCCCATATCGAATGCTTGAGAGGTTTTACGAACAGCGCAACCACCGTGAGAGATTCAAAATGGTGTTTTGACTGTCTTTGAGTACAACTGACATAAGGAGAAACAAATCTTAGCGCCGGTAGTTCATTTTAAGTCTGCTTTATTATATCACATAAATTTACTTAAAAGCGTTTACCAAAATAACTCTAAATGCTTACACAGTTTGGAATGTAATGATACTACCCGTTCAAGGAGAGGTGATTGGCCTCTGACTTGGCGGTAGATCTTGTTGCTGAGTCCCTGACTCAGGGTCCACTTTGCGAAGGTTGTTCCTGCAGGTCTTCGCTGTCAATGTCTCCAAAGTTCCTTCTTTTATATAGTTGCACATTGAGAACGTTCTTAATCATATACTCACGTGAGTCATGGTCATCCATTTACTTAGCGATAAGTATAAAACAGGTTACATCTGTTACATTGTTCCTTGTGATTAAGTTAGTTTCTCATTTGTGTTCATTCATCCAGTGGGGGAGGGGAGGGTACCTTCTGTTCCTTGCAATCAACTGCCCCTTCCCCTTTTGCTGATAGTGCACATTCCATTCCTGTGCAATGCTTCTATGTTGACATCCTTTACCATCATGCTCCATGAATGTTGCAGCTTGCTTAGCCTTTCCAGCTACATTGTGTGTGAGGTTTTCCAGCATTTCCAATCCATTCTACCATCCCCCTATTACCCACCAAGATTCCCCATCCTCCTCCACAAACACCACCTTCTCATTCCTCTCCCTCATGTAACAATTCAGCTCCCTTCCGTTACCCTGGACCTAGTTATTCTTTATATTGACATTCCTGCTCTCCCCCCGTTCCCTTCACTATTGGCTTGTCCATATTCCTCCTGACTCTGATCCTTCCCATTTGTGAGGCCAGTTGTGCCCTGACTTTCCAAGAGTCCTCAATGAGACCACCCACTATCCCCCATGAGCCAATCACTTCCACCCCACAAGATCCAGCTCCATCTTCTAACTGTGACTGCACCATCTGAGTTCCAGTCCCCTCCTTCAAACCGCTTGGATCAAATTCCAGAACTCACTGACCATGCCCTTGAGACACAACTCTCTATGATACTCACTGCCCAGAGAGATCTTCCACCGCCCTACAAAAGGACCAAGATAATTCTTACGCTTCTAAACATGCCCGAGATAATCTGGCTTCCTTCCCCAGAGACCCTTCTAAATACGCTCAGGATAGTCTGTCATCCTTCCGAGGACAGCCTCCTAAACGTGCCCCCATAAGTCTTGCTTCCTTCGCAAGACAGGCCCCCAAACTTCCCCACTGGTCATCTGCCCCCTGTCCAGCCTCACTCCACCCTTCCCTGCTAGTCACTCATCCCCTGCCAACCTCCACTCCACCCTCCCTCACCAGTCCTCCGCCCTACTCTTGCAACCCCAGCATCCTGCTGCCTCTTCACCCTTCCATATTGGTCCTCCCCCCACCCCTTGTCCTGCCTCCACCCCATCATTCCCTCCCAAGCTCAGCCTTTGCTCCACCTTTTTCCCGCTGGCCCTGCCCCCCGTGTCCAGCCTTGGTGCAGCTTTTGTTACCGGCACCCAATATGAGTAACATTCTGAGTGGGAAGGTGAAAGCAGCGTCTACTGACCTCAAAGTCAAGAAGAAGTGAAGCTCATCAGGCGCACGCCACTCATAAGTCAGAAAACTGAACTTTTTAATTTCCTGCTGGCAGGGAGCTTAACTTGGAGGGCAAACTCATTTCCAGTGAGGTGGCTTTTGAATGAGCATGCATAGATGCTAATCCATGCAGAAGGGCTTCCCAACATTGCTCATTGGAAAACTTGACCCGCCTTTAATCTGCCTTGAAAAGCCTGTGAACAAAATTCCAACAGTTCATCCTGACATCGTGAAACAGATTTTTGGCCTCACGCCAAATTAAGTTCCTTCTGTTCGCTACACTTCCTGCTGCTGGTGGGACTGGAAGATTCTGCCCTAAGTATGGTTGCATAACTTTCATTCTTACATCACTATTATGTAGATCAGAGATGAGGAACAGTGCACAGCAAAAGAGGATTGATATATTTGGCCATAAATGTCTCTGAAAATTCAAAAAGAGCTAACTAGAATGGGAAACTGCATCATGTAAGAAAATGCACCAAAACACCTGCAATGTTTTAAAGTAAAGGCTCAGTCATGAGATTTACATTACACTGCCACGGGATGTGAATGGGAAGGAATCTAGCATGATGGTCTGCTGCAAATGCATTGTGCAAATTTTGTTAGTGTACTATTGAGCTTGTGATTGAAATGATTGTGAAGAATTTTTCTGCTGTGTAAAACTTCATTGCAAATGGGTTTGAAGCAGATATTCAGAGTAGCACTGGCTGATTACAGGGAAATTAGAGTTTGCTTTTACAATCAAAGCAGAGTCACTTTGTTACAAAATACAAAATTCCAACATTTGTTTTGGGATATATATGTTCATATAGACATTAATGTTCATTGTTGACACCTTTCATGGTGCGTAAGATTTGGTGGATATTTATATCAGTTAGCACTGCTTGAACATTCATACCAGGGCCCCAAGTGATGGTAGCAAAGTGATAGGGACCAAGAGCTCCATTTTTAAGCTGGTTTCATGTGGGCATCATTGTAGCCTTTCCTGCATATTACTTTAGTATCTATTTCACTCAGCAGTTGAATTTTAATTGTTCCATACTACAATTTTTAAAATTTATTCTTGGGATGTGGGCATCACTGGCAATCTGGCATTTATGGCCCATCCTTAATTGTCCTTGAACTGAGTGGTTTGCTAGGTCATTTCAGAGGGTAGATAAGAATCAACCACATTGCTGTGAGTCTGGCCCAGCAGATTCCCTCCCCTGAAAGCCGTTAGTGAACCAAACGTTTTACAAAATCTGGTAGTTTCATGATTATTATTAATGAGGCTAGCATTTTATTCTAGATTAATTTAATTAAATTTAAATTCCCTCAGCTGCCATGGTGGGGTTTTAATCTCATGTCACCGAAGCATTAGTCTGGCCTTCTATTTACTAGTCCAGTAACATTACCATTATGCTACCATTATCCTAATGTGAAGTCAGAAGAATCACAGAAGGCAGTAAGAAACGCATTAAAAACATTTATTTTTTTCCAATCTTACAGGTTATCCATACTATCCTGTGGTCACAAATAAATGGCTTAGTCTCATGTTTAAATGATCTTTGATAAGAAAGACATTTTTCATTATTATCCATTTTTACTTAGGGTATCTCAAAACAATCCCACGAGGAAAGATACATCATGTGCTTGCTACATGATGGATTAAAATAAAGGTAGGGTTTTGATGATTCATTGCTATGGATTTCACAATGTGTTTCTTGAAGTTGTGTCGCACTTAATTGATAACTGATATTAGCAATCAATGCACAGGAATATGAAGAATGATATTTGAACAAACTATAGAATAAAAGTTAAAACTGGAGTGTGCTACTTATACTATTGTAGGAGGGCTTCATCCTTTGGATGAGTCAGTAAATCATATCTGGTGAGCACTTATCAAAGAAGAGATACCTGTTCCCCGTAATGCCTAGCCAAAACTCATCCCTTGGTTAATATTTCTCCCTCAGTTACTGCCATCAAAAGCAGATTAACTGATCATTCATCTCATGGCTGTTTTAGGGATTTTTGAGTGCACAAAATGGCCATTGTGTTTTTCTACATAACCATTTGTAGACTTCACCACAATTCATTGTATATGAAATACTTCGAGATGTAAACTTGTTTCACAATGCAAATCTTTCTTCATTTCTTTCCATCCAAAGATAGAATAGTATTGGCCACATACATTTATGAGTAGCCTTGGAAGAACACTTCCATATGCACAGCAAAGGCCTTACACTCCAGTAAAAAAGTATTTAGTTCCTTTAATTGCCGGAATAATGGAAACAGGTTCGGCCATTTCAACCTTAGCATTTAGGATGGAATACACAGTTTAGACATCAGCCAGAATTAATCTAATACAAGCTGCAACCTCCCAATCCTTCTACAGGTGCATGTTGGAACTTGTGCATTATTCGAAAATTTAAATTCAACCAATTCTTAGAGTTTGTCACTTTTCTTTGAAAGATTGCTTTTGTAATCTGCTGAATAACAGGTCCAATTTGATCCTTATAAACTAATTTGATCCTTAAATTTACAGGGAGGTGTGTGCTTTTGTCATACTGGTAAATGATGTGGTACTTAGCCAAAAGGGCCCAGTCCATGTTAAATTAGACCATAAGACCATAAGGCATAGGAACAGAAATTAGGCCATTCGGCCCATCAAGTCTGCTCCGCCATTCAATCATGGCTGATAAGTTTCTCAACCCCATTCTCCCGCCTTCTCCCCGTAACCTTTGATCCCCTTACCAATCAAGAACCTATCTATCCCGGTCTTAAATACACTCAAGGACCTGGCCTCCACAGCCTTCTGTGGCAATGAATTCCATAGATTCACCACTCTCTGACTAAAGAAGTTTCTCCTCACCTCTGTTTTAACAGGTCTCCCGTTTACTCTGAGGCAGTGCCCTCGGGTCCTAGTCTCTCCTACTAACGGAAACATCTTCCCCAAGTCCACTCTATCCAGGCCTCTCAGTATTCTGTAAGTTTCAATCAGATCTCCCCTCATCCTTCTAAACTCCATCGAGTACAGACCCAGAGTCCTCAAACGTTCCTCATATGTTAAGCCTTTCATTCCTGGGATCATTCTCGTGAATCTCCTCTGGACCCTCTCCAGGGCCAACACATCTTTCCTGAGATACGGGGCCCAAAATTGCTCACAATATTCTAAATGTGGTCTGACCAGAGCCTTATAAAGTCTCAGCAGCACATCCCTGCTTTTATATTCTAGTCCTCTCGAAATAAATGCCAACATTGCATTTGCCTTCCTAACTACCGACTCAACCTGTAAGTTAACCTTAAGAGAATCATGGACTAGGACTCCCAAGTCCCTTTGCACTCCAGACTTCTGAATTCCCTCCCCATTTAGAAAATAGTCTATGCCTCTATTCTTCCTACCAAAGTGCATGACCTCACACTTCCCCACGTTGTATTCCATCTGCCACTTCTTTGTCCATTCTCCTAACCTGTCCAAATCCTTCTACAGCCTCCCTGCCTCCTCAATACTACCTGTCCCTCCACCTATCTTTGTATCATCTGCAAACTTAGCCAGGATGCCCTCAGTTCATTCATCTAGATCATTAATGTATAAAGTGAAAAGTTGTGGTCCAACACTGAACCCTGAGGAACTCTGCTAGTCACCGGCCACCACCCTTATTCCCACTCTCTGCCTCCTGCCTTCTATCCATGCTAGTACCTTTCCTCTAACACCATGGGCTCTTATCTTACTGAGCAGCCTCCTGTGCGGCACCTTGTCAAAGGCCTTATGGAAGTCCAAGTAGATAAGATCCATTGGCTCTCCTTTGTCTAACTTACTCATTACCTCCTCAAAGAATTCTAACAGATTTGTCAGGCATGACCTCCCCTTGATGAAACCATGCTGACTTTGCCTGATTTTACCATGAACTTCCAAGTATCCTGAAATCTCATCCTTAATAATGGACTCTAAAATCTTACCAACGACCGAGGTCAGGCTAATCAGCCTGTAATTTCCCGTCTTTTGCCTCACTCCCTTCTTAAACGGTGGGTAACATTTGTGATTTTGCAGTCCTCTGGGACCCTCCCTGACTCCAGTGATTCCTGAAAGATCACCACTAACACCTCCACTATCTCTTCAGCTATCTCCTTCAGAACTCTGGGGTGTAATCCATCTGGTCCAGGTGATTTATCCACCTTCAGACCTTTCAGTTTTCCTAGCACCTTCTCCTTGGTAATGGCCTTGGATGAGAGGAGATTTGATAGAAGTTTACAAAATTATGAGGGGTATAGACAGAGTAAATGCGAGTAGGCTCTTTCCACTTAGATTAAGAGAGATAAACACAAGAGGACATGGCTTTAGGGTGAAAGGGGAAAGGTTTAGGGGGAACATTAGGGGGAACTTCTTCACTCAGAGAGTGCTGAGAGTGTGGAACAAGCTGCCATCTGATGTGGTAAATGCGGGCTCACTCTTAAGTTTTAAGAATACATTGGATAGATACATGAATGAGAGAGGGCTGGAGGGTTATAGATTGGGTGCAGGTCAATGGGATTAGCGGAATAATATTTCGGCACAGACTAGAAGGGCCGAATGGCCTGTTTTCTGTGCTGTAGTGTTCTATGGTTCTAAGGTTCTATGGCCACCAGACTCACCTCTGCCCCCTGACTCTCTTAAACTTTGGGGATGTTACTCGTGTCTTCCACTGTGAAGACTGACGCAAAGTACCTATTCAGTTCCTCCGCCATTTCTTTGTTCCCCACTACTACTTCTCCAGCGTCATTTTCCAGCGGCCCAATGTCCACTTTTGCCTCTCTCTTACCCTTTATATATCTAAAAAACTCTTGCAATCTTCTTTTATATTACTGGTTGGTTTACCCTCATATTTAATCTTCTCACTCCTTGTTTATTTTTTAGTTGTCCTCTGTTGGTCTTTGTAGGCTTCCCAATCCCCTGCTCTTTGCTGCATTGTATGCTTTCTCTTTAGCTTTTATGCTGTCCCCGACTTCCCTTGTCAGCCATGGTTGCCTCGTCCTCCCTTTAGACTGCTTCTTCTTCCTAGGGATGAATTTTTGCTATGTCTCCCAAATTACTCCCAGAAACTCCTGCCATTGCTTTTCCACTGTCTTTCCTGCTAGGCTCATCTCCCAGTCAATTCTGGCCAGCTCCTCCCTCATGCCTCTGTAGTTGCCTTTATTCAACTGTAATACTGTTACATCTGATTCCAGCTTTTTCCTCTCAAATTGCAAGGTAAATTCTATCATATTATGGTCACTTCCTCCTAAGGGTTCGTTCACCTCAAGCTCCCTTATCAAATCTGCCTCATTGCACATCACTAAATCTAGAATTGCCTGTTCCCTAGTGGGCTCCACCACAAGCTGCTCCAAAAAGCCATCTCGTAGACATTCCACAAATTCCTTTTCTTGGGATCCACTACCAACCTGATTTTCCCAGTCTACCTGAATATTGAAATCCCCCATGATCACTGTAACCTTGCCTTTCTTACACACCTTTTCTATCTCCTGGTGTATCTTGTGCCCCACATCCTGACTACTGTTCGGAGACCTGTACACAACTCCCATTATGTTTTTTTTTTACCTTTGTGGTTCCTCGACTCTACCCACACAGATTCTACATCATCTGACCCTACATCATTTCTTGCTATTGATTTAATTTCATTTCTTACAACAAAGCAACCCCACCCCCTCTGCCAACCTGCCTATCTTTTCGATAGGATGTATATCCTTGGATATTTAGCTCCCAGTCTTGATCCTCTTGCAGCCATGTCTCTGTAATGCCCACCATATCATACCTGCCAATTTCAATCTGCGCCACAAGCTCATTTACCTTATTTCGTATACTGCGTGCATTCAGATACAGCACCTTCAGTCCTGTATTTCCCGTCCCCTTTCTCATTGTCATCCCTTTATTTGATGTGCTTGAAGTTAGATTCCTAGCCCTTTCCAAACACTCTGTCCTAGTTTGTGTTCTGGGGACATTAATAGCCTCTCCTGGGCTCTCCTTTCTTTTCAGTTTTTTCATAATTTTCCATGAAGTTGAATCCAACACCCCGCCCCCCCCACCCCCACATGCTAACCTGCTACTTTGTTTCCCATTAGTCATATTTCTTGGAGTTTTACCTTTCCCTCCCGAAGATTAGCAAATCTCAGCTGTGATAACAGCAGAATCTCTGTAATCGACCACAACACCCATGCCAGGCAGTTGGAAAATCTGCCAGTGTTCCCACTCTTGATAATCTGTGCTGGTAAATGATTGTGGATTGACACTGAGTGAGAATAAGGTTGGACCTGGCTGTGGTTCCTATAACTAGAGAACATTTTGACAGTTGAATTTTGCTAGTGAAGAATCATGTTCATTAGGGGCTGGATGAAATCTGAAACTCTATTCAGACAAGGAGGGAAAAAAGTGGAAGGAAAATGTTGGTCTGATGTACTATATTGAAAACATTAGTGTTCATGACAGAATTAAGATAAATTTGCTGCAACCGCTAAGTTACTTGTAATATTTTTACTCTTAATTTATTTTATGCTGCAAAGCTTGGTTATGCCATGCACATTTTTGTAAGTGGGTTAGAGAAAATAAATTGAGATAAAATAAGTCACAATATGATTTTCTTCTTCTA
The DNA here is from genome assembly GCF_017639515.1 of Carcharodon carcharias. Lineage (NCBI taxonomy): Eukaryota > Metazoa > Chordata > Chondrichthyes > Lamniformes > Lamnidae > Carcharodon > Carcharodon carcharias. The sequence goes on from NC_054486.1 coordinate 52,512,937, forward strand.
CCATTAGCACAACAAGTACAGGCAGCATGGCTATTATTTTCATGTTACAGCAAAAGTTCTGCTGTGTATAAATTTGCTATTTTGGTATAGGAGAACACGTATATGTCAGAGATCACAGAGCACTGACCTGCTTTATTGATTTTCTATTCAACTTTGCAGAAACGGATACAGTCAAGATAGTTCCATAGTGGAAGTGAACCAAAACATGACTCAGAAATACAAATTATCTTTCTTAATCAGAAAGTTCATTAACTTTTGACAAATCTTGCATTAAATAAATGTATGGGTAATTACATCCTTTGCAGAGGACTGGTTTTGAGCGCTGCAAAAGATAACATGCAACCTTTCACGGCTCATTGCATTGACATCGTCCTTGCTGATTGTGCAGTTAAATCACAACAATTTCACCACAAGGAGCAGTAGACATAATGAAAGCGTAATTTGCCAATATTAGTTCCTCTATTTACTTTCCTATTTCCCACCAAAAACAGAAAAATGTATATTTATTGTCTGACTGAGATTGGTAAGCTTCATTTATTAACAATTATCACTTACACTGTGGGTATAGAATGCTGTGTGATGCACCTGATTCACAGCTCAGTTGGGAAAGTGCACATTCTGCGACTCCGAAAATGAAATCTTAAATGATAAGCACAAAATTGAATCATATTTCTTCACGGCTCTGATGGAATTATCCAACTTCTGATACAATGACCACTTTTTTTATGGTATTCTATTAATCTGGAATATGTACAGATCACCTTTCCAACCCATCTCCTCTAGTGATTTTATTTTTTGGCTCCTCAGAACAGAAGTCTAAAGAGACTAACTGCATCTGAATCAGAATTTGGATGGCACTACAATTTTAGAATGATAAGTGGAACATTATAACCCAGCTTACTGTTACATTGGTCATTATGGAAACAATTTCATTTGTCTAATTATTTTACTTAATTATTGCAACATAATGTTCCACTACCACATAAAATTAATTTCCCTGCAATTTATATGCAGCGGACATGAGCAGCTGCTAACTTAATTATTAAATTCTCTAGTCCATGCTTGTGCACCATACAAGGCAGCTCTGATTCTCTCACAATTCAGTAATTTTCCTGTTGTTTTCCTTAACTGTTGCTGGTGTTCAACATATCATTACTCTTAACATTTGAGTAAAATACTCAATATTCCAATCATTCTGATTCATCCCACTGCACGTTGGACTGCTTTAAGGCTGGGGGGTTAAATTGGATAGCCCCTGAAAATGGATGCAGGAATTACAATGAATGATAAACATGTGCCCATTAATTGCAATGATTGTGATGGCATGTTGTTAAGTCTTGCGGATCCCAGAAGCGTTATACTTATTTATTTATTTGGTCATAGCATGTGGGTGTTGCTTGCAAGGTCAGCATTTGTTGCCCATCCCAAATTGCCCTTGAGAAGTTGGTGGTGAGCCACCTTCTTGAACCACTGCAGCATGATCATCCAGAGTGCTGTTAGGAATGAAGGTCCAGGATTTTGACGCAGTGATAGTGAAGGAACCATGATATAGTTCCAAGTCAGGATGTGGAGGCTTGGAATAGAACTTGCAGATGGTGGTGTTCCCATGCATCTGCTCCCCTTGTCCTTCTAGGTGGTAGAGATTGTGGGTTTGGAAGGTGCTGTCGAAGGGCCCCTGGTGAGTTGCTGCCTTGCATCTTGTATATGGTACACACCACTGCCACTCTATCTACTTTGGTGATGGAGGGTGTGAATGTTTAATGTGGTGAATGGGGTGTCAATCAAGTGGGCTGTTTTTTTTCTGGAAGGTGTTGAGTTTCTTGAGTGTTGTTGGAGTTGCACTCATCCAGGCAATTGGGGAGTATTCCATCACGCTCCTGAATTGTGCCATGTAGATGGTGGACAGGATTTGGGTAGTCAGGAGGTGAATTACTCACTGCAGAATTCCCATCTGCTCTTGTGTCCATGGCATTTATATGGCTGGCACGTTTCAGTTTCTGGTTAATGGTAACCCTCAGGATGTTGATATGAAACGATCACACTTTCTGAAACAGATTTTGGAAATGAGATCAAGTATTTTTCTTTTGCATCCTTTGAATGTTGAATTTACTTTCTGCTAAATACATCTTGGCTCACTTTAAGGCCAAAGAGTAGACACAAGAATTTGTACTATTCAAAGGGTATGTATTAATGTTGTCAATAGTGAAGATTTGTCAAGCTTTATGTTCCAGTAGCCATTTCAAGCAATAAGCTTGGTGAATACTTTTGCTCTGCCAGTGCTGAAATTGGGTGATTCCTCCTTATTTCTTAATTAAGATCTTTGGAATCCTGGAAAATTCGTAGCCATCCACTTAGCTTCTCTCTCACAATAACCTGTAAACTCTGTGACTCTGGCAAGCACTTTTTTTTTTCCATCTCTTGGAGCTTTCTTTCAAGCATTCCTTTTGGTACATTACATGGGGGAATGAATCATTGGTTTCTTCTCTGGATCAATACTAACGTGATACTCAAAATCTTCGAAGCATCCAACCGTCTTATCACAACACTCTGGATACATTGGATCAGATCTTTCTTGCCTCTAATCGGATGACACTTTTCAATATGTGTACAACTTTCAACCGTCTCTGCCGTCTCCTTCATCTCAATGTTCATTGGGATCAGCTTAAGCACTTCACAGCTGCTCAAACCCAAGGTAGCAGGACAATCTGTTTCAGTGACATAGAACATGCAGCCAACATCTTTTCCTTTGTGTGTCCCTCTGATTTGGGTTGTTCCTAGTGGTTGAATCTCAATTTACCCATATGATGTTAGCATGATGTTACTCAGTTTCAGAGCACCTTTATTTGGGTAAGCATTTTCTTTCAAATTTTCTTTTGTGGTTATCCACAGCTGTTGCACATTTTTCTCTCTGTCTGGTATGCAACCTTTTGTTGCTGCTTCACTTCATCAACTGTGCTGCCTTTTTCTTGACTTTTCTGAAGACTAGCTGCTTGAGTAGTCACTGTGTTCATCTGTCTACTTGTGGCTTCATGTGCTCTGGCAGTGTCGACATCCTGTGATATTATGAGCTCCTCCCTTGCAATCAGATCCTTGTGTGCATGTGCAGAGCCCAAGATGAGCTGATTTACCATCCATTCATTCTTTCTTTAAATTTATACTTGCTGGCTACTTTTCTCAATCTCGTTAAGAAATTGTCAAAAGGCTCAACTGGTTCCAGCCTCAAACCCTGAAATTCATATTGGTGGATCCGATGGTTTGACTTTGCTGGAGATGTTCTGAATTTTTAAAAATGCTGTCTGGGTTGTTACTGTCACTCTCATTCATCTCCCAACTATTGAAAAGATTTAAATCTTTCTCACCTGTCTAAAAAAATGAAGCTGACCCTTTCCTCTTCATCAGTGCCTTTTAGAAAACTATAAAATGACAATCTGGACTTTTGTTTAAACTTCTCAAATACCTCTCTGACATTATCAGCCTCCCAATTCATCCTGAGCAGGAGCTGCACTTTCATTACATTTCATTTTCACTCATTTCATTCAGTTTTTTCTCACTCTGGCACCATTTCAGGTTGATTTCTCTCAATCTAATCCAGCATTTATTGTGTTTATAATGCTTGGGTTTTACTCACAAAGACTTGCTGCCACCATGTTATGTCTTGCGGTTCACAGAAGTTCAAAATAATCACACTTTTATATACAAAATACTGGAGCTGACATTGAATGCATTTCTCAGATCTCACCACGTACTACGGGCTGATGCATTGTTGCTTTAATACACAGACTGTAGTGCATTGGTGAGTGATGTGGTATTCCAGATACTTATAAATACATGTGTATAACAATATGGCCCCTAACTCTTTTCAAATAATGTAACAATATAACACATGCCAACTGTGTACTACCTGTTCATTTCCATGCTTTCTTCTTGCAGCCAGTGCTAATCACATTGTTCATTGGCTAGACGTACCAGCAAGGGGTCAATACCTTGAGTGGCTAGCACAACTTAAAGCTAACCTACAACTCTTCAAGAGAAGGATTTTGGCTGAATCAGGCACTGGTAGCCATTGTATTAGGAAATGACCTCAGATAGTACGGGGACAACAGGAGAGATCACAGGCTTCACGGTTTTCAGACAATATAATGGAAGTCTTGGTGAAGAAGCTGCAAAGGAGGAGAGATGTCTTGTATCCAAGGGGGGAAAGAGGTCCTCCAGACACATGATCAAAAGGCAATGGGAACAGATAGCCATGAAGGTCAATGCCAGGACTTAAGCCCAAGAATCTGAATGCAGTGCTGCAAAAAGTTCAATCACCACACGAGTGGTAAAAGTCAAAGAATGCATTTTCAAATGCCATAGCATGATAGAAAACCTGCTGTTAATATCAAGGAGAATGGAGGAATCCAGCACTAACTAGACACAGAGCTCTGCCTTCACACAGAGCTTGGAGCCCATCCTTTCCAGCATGGAAATGGTGGTCAATTTATTTGTACATTTGTGGACCTAACCACAATGTGGTGTGAGTTGGCTGATGTTGCAACTTCCATTGCAGCACAAGTAGCAGCCACCCAATGCCTATGTGCTGCAATGAGAGTTCAGACTATTGCTGTGAATTCCAGGATGTCACGGCAGCCCTGCAATCCGTCATCCAACAGGTTACTAGGATTGCTTAAGCACCACCCTGGGAAAGTGACAGTAGCTCCATGGAGCATGAACTTTTTGCCCTATCCCTCACTAAGACAGTATTCATCCTTCCATTACTACTTCCCTGTCACTGCCCTTGCCTGGGCAACCAGCCAGTCCAGACTGGTGCCAGCCATGCTCTGATGGTACAGTTCATAGCTGGGCTTTTTAGGCTTAGAGCTGCTCGAGGTGCTCCTTCAAGGTCATCTGTGTATCCCTCAGTGTAAGTCAGCAGTCTTTTATTCATACGATGTGATGCTCAAACAATCAAGAGACTGTTGGTGAATGGGAAACCCCAGAAAGGGCTGTCCAGGTTAGTTCCTCCTTTACCTCTCATCCTCCTCCTCCTCATGCTCCTGCTCCTCAGCTGTTCCACATATTCTTGGTTGTAATGGCTGTATCTTCATTGTGGAAAGATTATTTACATGCAGCAGCCCACGGTGAACCTTGACACCACTCTGCCGAGTACTGCAGGGGTCTTCCATCCTGGTCCCGGCATTAGAAGCATTGTTTCAATATTCCAATGATCCACTCTATTATATTTTGTGTAGCAGCATGGCTTTCATTTTATGCAAACTGCATATGCATATATATGTTTCATACCCCAGTCATCAGCCATAGCACTCAGTAACTACCCTTTGGTTTGCTGTGATGGTTGAAATGAAGTTGGCACAGTGCACTGCTGCAGAATGAAGGCATCATGACTGCTGTCAGGGTACTGGGCATTGACCTGTATGATTCTCTGTGTATGGCCACATACCAGCTGAACATTAAAGGAGCAGAATCATTTTTGTTTCTTGTACAGGATCAAGTTGACTTGTACCACCTGCAAAGTGATGTGCGTGCAGTCAATGGAACCCTGTACCACAGGAAGTCCTAGCAAAACCATGTGCTCACTCTGCCTGTTGCCCTCTAGCAAGAGGGAACAAAATATAGTTATCTCTCTTTGAATAGAAACCCCAATCACCTCCATTACACAATAGTGGACACAACCTGTGAGGTATTACAAATATCTCCAGCCTGGAAGGAACTAGATGCATATAAGTTCATCTCATTGGTCACCTTCATTGCCATGGACAATGTAGTTCTTGTCCTGCTTTGAGATTGTCTTTGTGGCTGCAGCTGGTGGCAGATTTCAGGGAGCTGTTCTCATACTGTTTCTTGCTGATGTTTAGTTAGGGAAATTATTCCTTGAACAATCGATGCAGATGTGGCCTCTTACTGAGAACACTTCTAGCCCTGCTCCTCCTCCCTCTTTCAGCAACTAGTCCTGCTCTGCATAGCGTCCTTTTATTCTCCAAATTATCCTGTATTACAAGGGCAATGCAAGTCATTGCATTAATATCCAGAAGTGACTAGTTTGTGCAGAAGCCTTGAAGCTAGCAAAAGTTCCTTGAGCACCTGACACACTACTCCATGTAATGTTTTCCAATTTGAAATATCTATAGCAAGCCCAAACACTCATACAATCATAGCAATAGAAGCAACTAACCTGTTGATGATCCATTTAAAGAGTGCTAGATCCTTCCTCCTGCTGAAACATATTCAGCTGTGTAAAGTTATGAGAGGACGTTGGCTGCAGTATTGAACTCCAAAATGGCAGTGTCCACTCTAACTCAGTGTTGCATGGCGATTAACATTACGATCTGCCTTCTGACAAACTTTGAATGCGTGCGTGCTAGTGCATGCATTGAGATGGCTTCCAGCAAGATTTTTCTCTACGAGTGAGGACATACACTGCAGACGCAATTTTGGAAATTCAAGTACTTATAAAATAGACAAGAAAAAGCCAAATTTGTTGCCTCCTGGGAATTAAATACAAGACTGTTTTTAAAATATTTTCATGATACTTTTCTCAGTTGCTAAATAATATTTTATTTGTACATCTTTGGTGCACCATGTAAGTTTGTAATTCAGGGCGCGTAAAGCAGAAAACGAACGTTGAAGAGTCAGTCATATGTACTGGTTAACAAATGGACTGAGATGTTGATTCCAGTTTTGTCATTGTTTTGACACTGTGTAGGATTAAAATAAGGTTTTTTATACTCATGGATGCTCAGGAACACAACATTGTTTCTTTTTTTAAAAGTGGTGATACTTAAGTCTAGGTCACGTTTTGATCGCGCCTTAATGCAGAAAGCATGAGAAGAAGCAACTTTTTCATAAATATATTTTTGATCTTTCAACTTTGCTAAGAACCTAGATTGGGATAATATATGATAAATTATGCTTGATAATAATCTATGGCAAATCCTTTCTCTTCATTTGGTCTACAACAATGGAGAGTAAGCAATATGTCCTTATAAAGAGACCCTGCTTGTGGAAACATCTTAAAGATTGCCTCAGTTAACACCTGACCCAGACTATGGCACTGAAACATCCTTTTGACACAGATACAAGGATTGGGGGTTTTCAACAGAAATTAACTGTAAAGGAATTATTCCAATTTTAGAGAAGAAATTATTTGAATTATCAAATTACTTGTAGATTTTTGGGGACTTAAGAAAGTCAATTCTACCTCAAGTTTAAGGGAGGTTTAGTTGTGTCATATATAATCAGAAAAACAGATTATGGTATGTTATAAGGAGTTAAAAATAATTCTGTCTCAGGCCAGTGAGGGTTGCAGTTTCCATCACAACCTGGCTTAGTAAAAAACAACTTTCAAAGTAAATGAAACACATATTTTTAATTCAGAGTTGTTTAATGAAATTATGTGATAATTCAAATATGTTAGCATTTAAGTTTCATCTTGCTTATAATTTTTGGTGCTTAATTCAAATTATTAGATGACTAAATGTTCTTAAGTACATAGACTTCGAATAATTTTACGTTTGAATAATTGTTTAAGGAATAAAAAGCATCTGAATAACCCAGAACCAAGGAGAATTTTGACGGATAAGTTCAATTCCTTCTGTTCGTCACAGTGATTGAAGCAGCATGTGACTGAGAGATGGAAATAATTTGCTGCCGAGGAACATTCAGCTTTGATCATGTGAGTATAGTGTGATTCTCAAAATTGACTGCTGAACTGAGAGATGTATTGAAAGAAAAGCCAAACATGCAAAGACACTGCAGAACTGAAGCAAAATCCAGTCATGAAAATAGATGTGTTAGCATTCCAAGTGTGGCACCTTTATCAAAATTATTCATCTGGTGATCATGTAAGGAAGATGAAATAGACACAGTTCATTTTTACAAGGGAAGAAGGGAAAGGAAATCATGGACTCCAACGAATGAGGTAGTGTTAGGAATTATGTCTCCCAGCAGTTTAGTGTCCGAGTCTGAGCAGGCAGGACCTAGGAAGAGGGCACTGGTTGACAGAGGCCTGATCAAGAGTAAGGTATGATCAAGAGCCTATCTGAGAATGGGGTGGGATCAGGGTCTTGACTGACAGTGGGTGGGGTTGGGGTCTTGATTGACAGTGGAATGGGCACGGGGTCTTGATTATCAATAGGTTGGGCTCGGGGCCGTGATTGACAGTGGAGTGGGGCCAGGAATTTGATTGGCACGGGCGGGGTCGGGGATTTGATTGACAGTGGTGTGGGGCCCGGAATTTGATTGACAGTGGATGGGGTCAGTTATTTGATTGACAGTGGGTGGGCCTAGATTTTGATTGACATTGGGGTGGGGTTGCATTTTGATTGATAGTGGGGTGGGGTTGCATTTTGATTGACAGTGGGGTGGGGTCAGGGTTTTGATTGACAGTGGGGTTGATGATTTGTATCAAAGATGTTTCTATCCAGTCCAGATTGCAAAGGGTACTATTGCACTATGTGTTCCCACATCTCATGGATCAGGACAAAGCTCTATGGTCTTGTCTCACACAATCACAAATGATGACAGAAAATTAGCCAAATTGTGAGAGGAGGCTCCTCCATGTGTATTCCTCTCCTCAGCCATAGTGCAGTCTGCCATTTGAATACAAGCAATAAAGCTCACTTCACTTCTGGGACTTCCAATGTCATAAAAATGAGTGTCCAATTAAGAAGTGGTTGGACACAGTGAAGCCACTGGGCTTGAGAGCATCCCAGCTGTACTACTAAAGATCTGCACCTCAGAACTAGCAGCTCCTCTGATCAGAGGAAATGCTCCAGTTATGTCATCTTCTTTGGCTTAAACAAAATAACAACCCTGCTACAGCCTGCTTCTCAACCTGCTGAAAACTTGCCCTTGCAACTTACTGTTTCTGAACTTGTTGATGGCCTGTGTCTCAGATTCTATCTCTATTTCACTTTCTTGTAGTTACCGCCAGAACTTAAGATCTACCAAATAACCCCTACAGGGTGCTTCGATCTAGGGATTTCCCAACATAATGGATATGAGGTGTTTATCATAAGATGATTGAACAAAATGCTAGCTGCTTACTGGGTTTGTGGAGAAGCAGCAGCTTAACTCCCTTTTGTCTCAGCATCTTATTTTGTAAACATGTGCAAAAACTTCGGCAGAAGACCTGAATGTTTCAAAGTAACTCTTTTCTCTTTACATGGCCCGGCATATCCCTTATACCAACAATACCATGAAGTCAAGGGATTAACCCTGCTTTAATGAAGGGTGCAGATGGGCTTGCCAGGAGCATCACCAGGCATGTCTAAAAATGAGATGCCAACCTGGTGAAGCCACAACACAGGACTACTCGCACACCAAACAGCAGAATTAACAAACGATAGACAGAGCTAAGTGATTCCACAACCAACGGATCAGATCAAGGCTCTACAATCCTTCAACATCAAGTATGATTGGAGGTGGATGATTAAACAATTAACAGCAGGAGGCCCCACAAATATCCCCAATCTCAATGATGGGGAGCCCAGCCCGGCAGTGCAAAAGGATAAAGCATTTGCAACAATCTTCAGCCAGAAGTGTCAAGTAGATGATCCATCTTGGCCTCCTCCTGAGGTTCCCAAAATCACAGATGGCAGTCTTCAGTTAATTTCACTCCACCTGATATCAAGGAAAGGCTGGAGGGATTGGATACTGCAAAGGCTGTGGGTCCTAACAACATCATGATAATAGTATGAAAGACTTGTGCTCCAGAACTTGCTGTGCTCCTAGCAAAACTGTTCCAGTACAGCTATAACTCTGGCATCTACCCCAACAATGTGGAAAATTGCCAATGGATGTCCAGTCCACAAAAAGCAGGACAAATCCAATCCGGTCAATTACCGCCCCATCAGCTTTCTCTCAATCATCAGCAAAATGATGGAAGGTGTTATCAATATTGCTATCAAGCAGCACTTACATAGCAGTAACCATGTCACTAACGTTCAGTTTGGGTTCTGCCAGGGCCTTTCTTGCCCTGACCTCATTACAGCCTTGGTCCAAACATGGTCAAAAGAGTTAAATTCAAGAAAGGAGGCGAGAGTGACTACCCTTTATATCCATACAGCATTTGACCGAGTGTGACATCGAGGCACCTTGACAAAATTGAAGTCAATGGGAATCAGGGATAAAGCTCTCCACTAGTTGTAGCCATATCTACCACAAAGGAAGACATTTGTGGTTGTCAGTGATCAATCGCCTTAGTCCTAGGGCATCACTGCAAGAGTTCCTCAGGGTAGTGTCCTAAGCCCAACCATCTTCAGCTGCTTCATCAATGACCTTCCCTCCAGCATAAGGTCAGAAGTGGAATGTTCACTAAAGATTACACAATGTTCAGTACCATTCCCAACTCTTCAGATACTGAAGCAATCTGTGTCCATATGCAACAAGACCTGGGCAACTTTCAGGCTTGGGCTGATAAATGACAAGTAACATTTGTACTACACAATTGGCAAGCAATGACTATCTCCAACAAGAGAGAATCTAACCACCGCCCCTTGATATTCAATGGCATTACCATTGCTGAATCCCCCACTGTCAACATTCTGGGAGTTACCATTGACTAGAAACTTAACTGGAGCAGCTATATAAATACTGTGACTACAAGAGCAGGCTGGGAATTCTGAGGCCAGTACTCACCTCTTGATTACCCAAAGCCTGTCCAACATCTACAAGGCACAAGTCAGAAGTTTGATTGGATATATTTCACTTGCCTGAATGAGTGCAGCTCCAACAACACTAAAGAAGCCCAACACCATCCAGGGCAAAGCAGTCCACTTGATAGGCACCCCATTCACCAACCTAAACATTCACTTGCCCCACCACTGATGCACAGTGGCAGCATTGCGTACAAATACAAAATGCACTGCCACACCTCACCAAGACTCCTTAGACAGCGCCTTCAAAACCCACAACTGCTGCCACCTAGAAGAACAAGGGCAGTAGGCACACCACTGCCTACAAGTTCTTCTCGAAGCCAAACATCATCCTGACTTGGAACTATATCCACTGTTCCTTCACTGTCACTGGATCAACATCCTGGAACTCCCTTCCTAACAGCATTTTAGGTATACCTGCACCAAATGGGCTACAGTGGTTTAAGATGTTGGCTCACCATCACCTTCTCAAGGGCAATTAGGGGTGGGCAACAAATGTTGGCCTTGCCAGCCATGCCCACATCCCATGAAAGATTAAACAAAAATTCAAAACCTTCTTGTAGAAAATTGATGAAAAAATCCTGAAACATTGTAGTTGTGGTTGTTGCTAGACAATCATACAATCACCAGAAAATCACTGTATGAGCTCCTTTGGGAAGTGCCCATGGTCCAACCATCTTCAACTCCTTCATCAGTTGCCTTCTGTCCAGTCTAATATCAGAAGTGGACAGGTTCATGGACATTTTAATGTGCTCGGCTCCATTTAGAACTCATGGAACAATGAAACAGTCATTAACAGTCCGCAATAGAATGGCGAAGACATTGAGGTTTGAGCTGACAGATACCATTTGGTAAAAGCTATCTATGACCAGGGGGGCTGATAAAAGAATTCAGCGGGATGAGTGTAATCACAAAAACACATAAGAAGCTCAACATCATCCAGGATAAAGCAATACACTTGCTCCTTGCCCCTACAGCTGGGCTTAATATCCAGCCTGGCCACAAATGTGAATGCATTGTGTACGATCTATATCCACTGCAATGACTTGCCAAACTTACAGTGACAACAACTCTCATTATTTCAACATCTACCACCATCTTTCTTGAAAACATCATCACTCTCTGAGTCACGCACTATCCTCATGTATATACTTCCTCATAAATTATTGTTCCCTCATCATCTCTGAGCTAATATCATCGAGTTCCAAACCTAATACCATCATGGGAGCATTTTAAGCACTGTGACTACTGCAATTCAGGGACAAGATACTGCACATGCACCTATTACTATTGACACAATGGACATGGTTTTTAACTCATCTGAGCAAGGATTGGAGGCAGGTATGTGCTAAAAATAGTGCCACCAACCTGTGTGCCAATTGCCTGCCTCCATTCTGCCCCATGACCATTTTTGCTGAGATGGGATTGGGGGAGGTTTCAGGGCGACTCACACGTGTCAGGTAGAAATTCAATTGTTAAAATCCTCTTAAGCCCAATGAAAGGATGTTCCCTCTGGTGGCAGGACCAGATTAGGTGCTTAGAGGCAGCCTCCTAATGACAGACCAGGGGGCCAGCACTCCAGGAATGCCTAGACGCACTTCCAGTAGAAGGGTTTTCCCAGCCCCTGCCGCCTTCCCCCCAACACCAGCCCCCCCACCCCACCCCCAAAGTGGTAGCCCAGTTGCAAATCCCATTTTTTAAATTTAAACTTTAAAAATGTTAGAGAGAGGACACTTCCATTTGGCAGCACCCTATCTCTTACTTACCTTCCACCACAACCTGCTGCTCCGCTCAGGCTGGAAGGTCTCTGATTGGTCAAGCCACCAGGTTTAAGAGTCCGTGTGCCATCCTTAATTGGATGGCAAGCCTGCCGTCTGGTCATTAATTGGCCACCCCAGGCAATGCCACAACGAGTGACTGTTTTCCACAGGGTGTAAGCTTCTGACCCACATTTCAGCCTGACGGTGGGTACAGAAGCCTGCAGGCAAATTGCAGCTCAATATTTGTGTTTGCTTTGGTAAAGCTGTCTCCTTCAAAGGTCTCATAGGAAATGTTACTGGATTGTGTAAGAAATATGTTCCGCAGAAGGTTATTTATCCCCTTGTGGATTGATTCCATTATTATTGACTTCCAAATTTTTGTATCTTGTTTTTTCTGTGTCTATAAAAAATAGTTTATATATCAATTTACTTGTTAGTTTTTGCATTATTTCAGAATATAATGGTATGATATGGGATATTTTTTATCCTTTGGTGTAGCTAGAAGGATGTGGTAGGCATCCCTCATGTCTCCTGAATAAAGAGAAACTGTTATTGAGAGGTACTTGTTAGTCTTGTTGCATGCTATCCTTGATCACAGCATGCATAACAATGCAGGTCTCAGTTCATAGGAGAACCATCTGGTTAGGGAAACTGCCCTTTGCTGAGGAAACAGATTGCTAATAGGAGTCAGGAGTTGAAAGCTCATGCTGTGTTTAGGAACTGCACCCTTATGTATATAGTGTTCTATTCTGGATCAAATAGAGCTCTATTTTACTTTCAACAAAAGAACAGTTGCTTTAAGAATCAAACAATAATTTTTTCTTTGGATTTTAACACAGCTTATCGATGAATATATATAAAACCTAAATATAAGGGACTGTGCTTCTTATTTCATTTCCTTCAGTTGTCTTATGCATAAATATTAAACATTTCAATATTCCAGCATTATTTTATTAAAATCATTCTTCACAATATGTTTCTTGTACTCATTCCTTTTTATAACATTCAACTTCTCATTGAACTTCAGTCCTGTCAATAGGGGCTGATAAGGATGATTTATGTATTTAGATTATTGATATCAGAGTTTCCTGTGATATTCCTAGATGTTAAATTACTTTTATGACAATAACATTCTCAGTCGGATAACTCATCTTTTGGTTTTAATTATCAGGAAATATTTCATTTGCTGCATTCTTATAGAATCCCATTCAGTTTGTATGTTTCTGTGAAATGCTGGTTGCCTATTTGCTATGTCTGTAACTTTGTGATAGTTTAGGCATTTGAATGGAGACACACTGTGATACATGACTTAATCTTTGTCAAGCACAGTGGTCATTTGTTATTTTTTCATCATATATTAGCTAAAGCTTTCCACTTGCGCTACTGCTGTTGTTACAACAACTGTTTAATGTAAGGCCCACAGGCACACCATACTATAAAACATAAATCATTAGTATTGCTCTCAGTCAGTGTGTAAATCATAAATCATTAATAATCTTACACTCAATCAAAATGTTTTGTACATTTAGCAAGTGCATATTTCCATGGTCTCATATGTGTTTCACCTTATGTCTAGATGATTCTATGAATGCCAACAATCATACAGATCCCACTGACTAACCTCTTCAGGCAATGGAATAGAAAGTAGCCAGAGCCAGGCTTGGTGCTGCAGAAGCAGCACACTCCTTAACCACTTGTCATCAAAGTTAGGCCTGGTCATCGCATTCACATCATGCTGTCTGGGCGGATGATTACGGCCACAGATCTTCATGAATAGTTGATGCAGATTCCCATGTCTCTATGGTAAAGCACACCCTTCTAAACAGACCTCTGAATTAGGATCTGAATGATCCATAATTCTTTGAGGAAGGAAATATCTTGTGGGCTATTGGGTCCTCAAAATGCTGCCTCATTTCTTTCTTCCTTTCTGTATTGCTCCTCCTTCTCCATTGTCATGGCAATCAAAGCAATGCCCTTTGTAAATTTCAGGTCACCTCCAGAACCTTTTGTGTATGTGGGGGTAAACAGTTAGGGATCATAGCTTCTCTAGACAATCAGAGACAAATCTATTGCTTCCAATAGAAACAAACTAAAGGAACAAAAAAAAACTAATAAAACATATTGCTAAAGTTCTTTCCTAGCTCCTTTAATCGATTGTCAGTTTGTCCAGTCTTCAGGCTAACAAGATTTTCATTTTGCACCACTCTCAGCTGTTACTGCCAACAAATATGGACCATTTATATACCTCCACACTACTCTGGTCCATTGTAACAACTAATGAAATCTTTGTGCGCCAATTGCCAGTAGCCCTCATTTACATAAATTGAAAATAGTCCTCTGGAGACTTGAAACAAAAACAGAAAATGCTGGAAAAACTCAGCAGGTCTGACAGCATCTGTGAGAAAAACAAAGTTAACATTTCGAGTCTGTAACACCCTGTTTCAGAGCTGAAGAGAAGTAAAAATGTGATGAAATTTATACTGTTTAAGGGGGGTGGGGCAGGTGGAGCTGGATAGAAGGCCAGCAGTAGGTGGGGACAAAGGAGGGATTGACAAAGATGTCATGAACTAAAGGACAAAGTGATTGTTAATGGTAGTGATTAGTGCTAAAAAGGGCGCTAATATTGGCGTAAAGGTAAGAAAGCAGACTGTGATTATAGCAGAACAAGGAGAGCATTGTGTGAAAGAACAACATGGAACAAGTGACAGATAGCCCTGACGGGGATGGGGTGGAGGGAGGCGGCAGTGGTGGGGTAAAAAAGGATAGAAAATGGGACAAAAAAAGGTATAAAACTATTGATAAATGAATGAAAATAAAAATAAAACAAGTGGATAAAAAGTAAAAATGAATGTAGAAGAAAGGGGATAAAAAAGAGGGTGAGGATGGAGGAGAGAGTTCATGATCAGAAGTTGTTGAACTCAATGTTAAGTCCAGAAGGCTGTATGGTGTCCAACTGGAAGATGAGGTGCTGTTCCTCCAGTTTGTGTGGGGCTTCACTGGAACATTGCAGCAGGCCAACGACAGACATGTGGGCATGAGAGCAGGGTGGTGTGTTGAAATGGCAAGTGACCGGAAGGTCTGGATCATGCTTGTGGACAGACCGAAAGTGTTCCACAAAGCGGTTACCCAGTCTGCATTTGGTTTCCCCAATATAGCAGAGACCGCATTGGGAGCAGCGAATACAATAGACCAAATTAAAGGAGGTACAATCAAAATGCTGCTTCACCTGAAAGGAGTGTTTGGGCCCTTGGACAATGAAGAGGGAGGAGGTAAAGAGGCAGGTGTTGCGCCTTCTGCAATTGCATGGGAAGGTGCTGTGGGAAGGGGATGAGGTGTAGGGGGTGATGGAGGACTGAACCGGTGTGTCCCAGAGGGAACCGTCCCTACGGAATCTTAACGGGGGGTGAGGGGAAGATGTGTTTGGTGGTGGCATCATGCTGGAGTTGGTCAAAATGGCGGAGGATGATCCGTTGAATGCGGAGGCTGGTGGGGTGAAAAGTGAGGATAAGGAGGATCCTATCATGGTTCTGGGAGGGAGAGGAAGGTGTGAGGACAGAGGCGTAGGAGATGGGTCGGACACGGTTGAGGGCCCTGTCAACCACAATGGATGGGAAACCTCAGTTAAGGAAGAAGGAAGACATGTCAGAAGCACCGTTTTGGAAAGTGGCATCATTGGAACAGATGCGGCAGAGATGAAGGAACTGAGAGAATGGGATGGAGTTCTTACAGGAAGCAGGGTGTGAGGAGCTGTAGCTGAGGTAGCTGTGGGAGTCGGTAGGCTTGTTATGAATATTGGTGGACAGCCTATCACCAGAAATGGAGACAGAGATGTCAAGGAAGGGAAGGGAAGTGTCGGAGATGGACCATGTGAAGGTGATAGAGGGGTAGAAATTGGAGGCAAAATCACTAAATTTTTCCAGGTCCAGACGAGAGCATGAAGCAGCACTGAAACAGTCATCAAGACCGAGAAGAGAGTTGTGGGAGGGGGTCTGTGTAGGACTGGAACAAGGACTATTCCACATGCCCCATAAAGAGACAGGCGTAACTGGGGCCCATGCGGGCACCCATAGCCACACCTTTTAGTTGGAGGAAGTGAGACAAGCTTAAGGTGAAATTATTCAGTGAGAGAACAAGTTCAGCCAGGTGGAGGAGAGTAGTGGTGGATGGGGATTGTTCAGACCTCTGTTCAAGAAAGAAGCAGAGAGCCCTCAGGCCATCCTGGTGGGGGATGGAGGCATAGAGGATTGGACGTCCATGATGAAGATGAGGTGGTTAGGGCCAGGGAACTGGAAATTGTTGATATGACATAGGGCATTAGAGGAATCACGGATGTAGATGGGAAGAGACTGGAAAAAAGGAGAGAGAATGGAGTCAATATAGGAAGAAATTAGTTCCATGGGGCAAGAACAGGCTGACATGATCGATCTACCAGGACAATCCTGTTTGTGGATTTTGGGAAAGAGGTAGAAGCGGGCTGCCTGGGGTTGGGAGGCTATGAGGTTGGAAGCTGTGGAAGGAAGTGGTGATGAGGTCAGTTACAATCCTGGAAACAATGGCTTGATGTTTGGTGGTGGGTTAATGGTCCAGGGTAGGTAGGTAGAAGTGTCTGCAAGTTAGCACTCAGCCTCTGGAAGGTAGAAGTCAGTACGCCAGACAACAACTGCATCATCCTTGTCACCTGGTTTGATAACAAACTCAGGGTTAGACCAAAGGGAATGGAGTGCAACAAGTTCAGAAGGAGACAGGTTAGATTGGGTGAAAGGGGCAGAGAAACTGAGGTGGCCAATGTCATGCTGACAGTTCTCAATGAAAAGTTCGAGATCAGGTAAGAGGCCCGACGGAGGGCTCCAAGTGGAGGGAGAGTACTGGTGGCGGGTGAAAGGATCCATGGAACGGGGGGAGGGTTCCTGGCCAAAGAAATGAGCATGGAGACGAAGGTGGCGGAAGAAGTGCTCAGCATCATGCCGAGCCCAAAATTCATTGAGATAAGGGCGTAAGGGTGTGAAACTTAGTCCTTTGCTGAGCACTGAATGTTCAGCATCAGAGATGGGAAGGTCAGAGGATATGGTGAATACACAGCAAGGGCTGGGATTAGAAGATGGGTTGGGATCAGAGGGATGGGAAGGGGTGGAGGGTCCTAGATGGGCGTTGGTATCAATAAATTGTTGGAGCTTGCATTCCTTAGCATCTGAAAAGAAGAGACAAATTTATTGTTAAGGCGTCAGATGAGACAAAGGATAAAATGAAACTGGGGCACGGACAGCTTTGAGATAGGATGAGTCGGTGCTGCTGGAGAGAGAGGTTGAGAGTGTTCATATGGCAGTGCATGGTACTGAGTGTGGATCTCAGGATGTGGTGAGAACAGCAGTCCGAGGAACATCTCCTCTGGAGATTTGTTGGGTTGTTCAGGGGAAATGTGAACAATCATTACAAACTCAAGTACTTTGATTCAGGGATGGAAAGCTACATGCTAAAAATGCCATTATGCCATTTAGTCATTAAAGTAAATGCCAAAATCAGCAAATAAATTCAGAACCCCAATTTATTGGAACATGACACCATGCTTGGGATTCTTAGCGTCACAATAGGCATTTCCTTCTCCGTCCTTTTCTTTGGTTCTGGATGGATTGCAGTTTTTAACGAATGGATGGCATTCCACAACTCCATCAATTTAAAATTAGGCCCATTGGGTGTAGTGATTGAGTTGGTCAAATTCTAATTATATTGGAATTCCAAAGATTTTTGTCGCTACTTTTAGGCCTTAATTCAGAAATTCTATCCATTTTGTCAAGAAAGCTGCAAATCAGCGGCCATTACTTTTGATGACTGTGTATACATTTGGTGAGTTATAAATGTTAACTTGGGCTATAAAAGTCATAGATATGAAAGGATAACATGAAGATAACCACTATTTTTTGTTTAATTTTTTCCCCTTTGTGTCTTGCAAAGATCGGTAGTCGCTATACTGACTCTAACGATCTTGTGCATGGAAGATGAAAAGACTGTACGAAGGTAACATAAAATAAATACTAGCCTATACATAACACTTTTCATGACCTCAGGATATTATAATATGCCTTCCAGCCAATGCAATATTTTTGAAGTAAGTTCACTGTTGTATTACAGAATACAAGGCAACCAATTTGCACTCAATTTCCCACAAACTGCAGTGATAATGATCAGATAATCTGGTGATTGAGGGCTGAATATTGGCCAGGACAGCAGGGAGAACATCCTCTGCTCTTCTTTGAAAACATGCCAGGAGATATTTCACTTCTACTTGTATGTGCAGATCGAGTCTCGATTTAGTATCTTAACTGAAAGATAGCACCTCCAGCAATGCAGCACTCTCTCTAGTGCTGGTGGTGCGTAATACACAGGAGATGAAATTCTTTGCAATCTTTGACAATCACATTGTTACAACATCAAAAAGCTGGGGGAAATTTGGGCTTCAGGACATTACAATACCATGTGCCATTATCATGCCAGAGAAACGTTTTTTTGAACTTTTTAGAAGCTTTGGGAATCCAGTTGCCCAAGCTTCATGGAACTCACTACATTGGCTAGCTCTGTGCATGAGAATTTCCTGCTTTAGTGGCATTCCTCCATGCCCATTTAAACCAGGTGCAGCTGTACCCCCATCACCTGATACAAATGATAGTGAACTGTTTGAGTCCCCAACTATCTTTGTTAATTTCTGGTTTCACATTCTTCAAACTGTTTTATTTTCCATGGTTTTACTCAGAGTCTTACCTCACAATCCCTCACACAAATCTACAGTCTCACCTCACTCCTACATTTTGTTGCCTTCCTTCCCCTGGCCTTCCACACAGTCAGACCAATTTTGGAGTGAAGATAGAATCCTTCTTGGGCAAACTCGGCTTGCCGACATTATGGAGGAGAGATAGCAACAACAGCACATGGAGTTAGGAGAATAAGGCGACAAGGGAGAAGGCATCAGTCCATCAGGCACCACCCTTAACTCCTCAGACAGACCCTCCAGACCTTTTGAGAATCTCTCAGCAGAGGCCTTGCTTTCATTTCTACAACTTTCTTTGCAAAGATCTTCAGCCTTTCTTACTGCCAGAAAAGTTCTGTGTGTCCAAATGAAGGTGGTAACTGCTCTGAAATATTTTGACATTGGATCCTCTCAAGATGCCACAGGGAATCTGTGCAAGATCAGCTGGAGACCAGTCATGACAGCCACTCAATAGGTCATGAATGTGATCTTTAGCAGAGCTGTAAGGTTCACCCACTTTGGCATCACAAGCAAACGGCCAAGAAGGAGAGAGCGCCAGAGAGTTGTACTGTATTGCTAGATCTCCCAGGATCCAGGCACACTGGCAGCTGCAACAATGCTTTCACTTTGAACCATATGATGCTTGCTGACCTCGCTTCGCTTACGACCACCTGCAGACAATGGCCTGAATTTCACACTCCTCCTCCAGTAGGTTTTCAGGCGAGGGGCAGGGAGGAGCGTGAATTTGAAGGAATGGGATTCCCTCTGGCTTTCCGTCCACCCTGACCACAAGGTAATTTTATGCTGGGGCAGGCAAGGCCTCAGACAGGAAGCCTGCCCTTGTCCCACTTGAGGCCATTAAGGGGCCAATTATTGGCCACTTAGGGTCATTTCCTGCACAGCCTCAATTTTTAGGTTGGTGGGAGGATTTACCTGGCTTGGGGTAAGCACGAAAAAGAACGGGCTTAGGTGGTCTCAGCCGGGAAGGGGTGAGGGGGATCCTCCACAGCTGGCACCACCGTCCACCCCCCCAAAAATTTGAGTCCAGCGGCCACTGGATCTCCTTCCCTCCCCAGCCTTTCCTCCGACACCATGATCGCCCCCTTTGCACCTACCCTCCCCATCCTGGGACCCCTTAAACTTACCTTGCCATCCGGTAGTGGAACTTAGGCTCAGGCTTCTTCCTGAAGTTCCTCTTCAGTCCACTGCAGCTCATGTTGCTGCAAGAACTGGAGAGTTGCTGGCCAATCAGATTGGCCGGCAGCTCTCTGAGGTCGAATTTCCTCCAGAGTGAGGCTGGAAAGCCCCTCGTACAGCCAATTGATGCTCATTCATGGCAAGCCCTGGCATATACTGCAGCCCTAACAGACATCAGTATTGGATACAAGGGCTCCAACCGCTCTCATTCTTCTGGGCCTTGGATCTGTAGCCGCACAGATCAGTTGGATGTGTGGTCTAATGACAGCTGTTCAGGTTTGTCTAGCCCAACAAGATGGCACTGGGCTGGTCTGGAAGCCACGATCAATGCTGTGCTCCAATCTGTCCCCAATTGACTCGGAATTGCAGTCTGTTCTTCCCAGGGAGGAGGGGTACTGACTGGTCCCTGGCAGCCTCTCGCCCAGTGCTCTGTTATATAAAACCATAATTTAATTTAGCGTGTATTCAGACACAGTAATATCATTGACTGCGTCAAGCTCAATTCTCAGACTTGCCTGTCAGAGGACTGATTGTAGTTTGCATCTCTTCAGAAGAATGAGCAGTCAGCTTGAAGTATGTCACAAGATTGAAACACAATAGATGGTTTTTGATGGTTCATAAAGTGAGTGAGGATTGATTCAGTTATGCAGTCATGAAAAATCTGAGATTGTGTTTTAACCTGAACATACTCCCAGCTGAATGTTATTTTAGATTATATGTATAAGACACTGAGTGATTTTAAATTTTAACAGTTGGCTGACTTTGCAGTTTCAGCTTCTGCTTCTATTGTCAAGTTTTGTTGAACAGGTTTCTACCCTGTGCAGTATTTCAGTTTTGCTATTTTAAGTACAAATAACATCAGGTTTTGTGTTTTACTATAAATGCATATGTGCACTCCATTGTTTATATACCACAATAATATTACCTGTCAGTTGTCATAGTGTAGTATATTAAAAAAGTATTATAATATATAGCATGTCACAATAAACTTAATTTTTCTGTGCCCCTTCCTTGTTCAAACTGCCTCTTTGAATTGACATTCTTTATTATTTCCAAGACCTGCCCTTCACAACCAGTTAGTACATGTCTAAATGCTCAAGTTCCTATTAACTTCCACACTTTGAAATGAGTCCACCCCTTACCGTGAAAACTGATCAGATCAAAATTGCCGAAGAAAGCAAGATGACAAATGCTTGACAGGCTTGTCGCCATGTACAAAAAAACAAAAGAAATATGAACGTTCATCTGAAAATCCAAATCAGTGCAGGAATGAGGCCTTAACAGGCCCCTTAGTTATATTAATTAGATCTAAATTGGCTACCCACTGCTTGCTCAAGGAGGTCCTCACTCTCCCAGGTTTCTCCTTTCGGGAGCACCAGTTTGTGCAGAACATGGTACACCACCATGATATGCTGGGGCGTATTGCAGGGTTCCCCCAGATTCATCTTGGCATTTGAACCACATTTTCAGAAGGCCTACAGCCTATCCTATATTTGCCCATACACGTGGCAGCAGTTGTAGGTTTCTTCTGCCTCTGTCTTGGGGTTCCACACAGGTACAGGAACCATGTCCTCACTGTGTCGCTCTGCATCCATCCACAAATGTACTCGGACGGACTGAAAAGCTGGGGGAACCTGGGACTGTCATGGCATCCTCTTAGAACCCCTGCACAGACCTGAAGGATGCATTTGTGATGATAACAAACCTATTGTACATTGAGCGAGAGGAAATCCTTCCTGGTGATGAAGGCTCCTGGCTGCTCTGTGGGAGCCTTGAGGGTCACATGTGTGAAATCAGTCTCCCCCTGCATCTGGGAGAATCCATCAATGGCCCCGGATCTTACAGCCCTCTTTGCTGACTGGCCAGATTGGTGGGAAAGTGTAAGTATTGGCCTGCCCCCTTGTGCATGGCATCCACAACATGATTGATGCCGCAAAGGACTGTAACTGGGATCTCCCGCAGATATCTCCAGAAGGTCGCTGCGATAACCCTGAAGTGTAAAAGTTAAGTGCCACAATAACCTGCATAGACACAGACAATGGGCAGAATTTTTCGTGCCTGCTGGCATCGGGCGTGCTCAGCGGCATCAGCGGACAATATAGTGAGAAGGCCAAAAATTGGTTTCACAACGTCATGAAACCAGTTTGCAATCATCTGTTCAGCCAGTTGATGGTGGGCCGTGTTTCCTGCCATCAGACATCAGGAACCTCTTTGTAATACATCTGAATATCATTATAAGGCCAGTCCACAGGAATCATTACCCACCCCCCACCACCCCCTGCTGGATCATCTGCTCACATTGGCGTGATTGCACACACGTCTTTGTGAGGGCACCCAATTTTGTGATTGCATGCCTACATGTTTCACAGCAGCATGTATAAGGCATTCACTTGGCGGGCTGTACTTTTGAGGGGAACTCGGAGGTGAGTGCACAGGAACGTTGTGCAGCGCTCGCACAGGTCGACTGTTGGACTTCAAGTTTGAGGCGCGTTGGACGGAGGATCAAGGGCTGCCCTGCAGTTGAGGTGACTTGGGGGTGGGGGCAAGGGCTCCATGTAGTTGAGGCATGTTGGGGGCGTGGGGGAGGGCTGCCCTGTGGTTGAAGTTAGTGCACAAGTACATGTGGGGTGTGGGGTAGGAAAGCAGCCACGCATTAGGGAAACCTTATATAAAGAGACCATTCCTCTGCAGCTGAGACACAGTTCAGGCACAACCACTTTGACATACGTGGATTTGGGCCTCTAGTTTATCTGCCCACTCAAGCAACACAGGGGCATGAAAGTGTCACCAAGTGCTCCAGAGCTTTTCACCCCTTGGCCACAGAATGGAAACTAATGAGCATTTTAGTGGACTGCAGAACAGGGGGACGACTGGGCATGTTGTACAATCTCCTAGCTAAAGCTGGCCATGGAGCAGTCACTGGTGGAGGCGCTCACAGCCCTTTGCAATGTCATCATCCTGATTTGGACTAGTGTCCCCCATGGTTTAAGCTAACAGTGCAGCCTTGCAGTGTGGACTAAGAGAATGGCTGCACCGGAGCTGGGAGCACAGCATGCAGTCCAGTGGGCAAAGCTGTCACCAATCAGTCAGGTGGTGTGGGTTTTTGGGCAGCCATGAAGCGCATTAAACTCTGGTCATCCAAGTGGTGGCCAGCACTCTGCGGGATATGTTAAGTTGTCTTCAGATTTAAACAAGAGAGATTCTTAGAACACCCAAGCTCACCCACACGTGTCTCTCTCTTTCATCCTGCAGGAGGAGTAATCAGAAGCTGTATACTTCTTGCTGCATAGAGAGAAAAGATAACAGAGAGATAGTGGCAGAGACACCTGGCTGTGCTGATGGAGGAGCAGCACCCTCAAGAGAAAGGAACGGCTCGGCTCCCACACACGCCGCTGAAGAGCCACAGCAAGCCGTCACTGGTCGGTGCCTAGCTAGACCCAGGGTCTATAAATGCCACCTTTCATTCCTGCAGATGCCCAAGAACCAGTGTCACTGAAGACTGAACATGTTTAGGGAACACGTTGGTCATATCTGCCACCTGCTGCAAGATTTGGCACCATGGGAACATGAAGGGCATCCACTGCCAGTGGCTGTGAAAGTGATCCCGATGCTCAATTTTTATGCCAATGGCTCCTTTCAGGGCCCCACTTATGACCTCTATGAGTCACAAGCCTCCACCCACAAATGCATCCATGAAGTCACCTATGCCATCTTTGCAATGGCATACAACTTGGTGCATTTTGCCTGGGACCAGATAGCCAGGATGCAAGAGCGATTGGATTTGTCCAAGCCTTGTGTTTCCAAAAGATGTAGGGTGCCATCGACTACACTCATGTGGCACTCAGATCCCCATAGCAACAAGCAATCAGCTATGTCAACTGCAAGAGCTACCATTTGCTAAATCTACAGCTGGTGTGCGACCACCACAAATGCATTTTGCAGGTCTGTACATGGTTCCCAGGGACTATGCAGACTCTGACATTCTCAGTCTGTCACTGATCCCTAATGTCTTCCAGGGTCCACAGAGGCTTCAAGGATGGCTTCTCGGGGACAAGGGCTACCCACAGAGGCCGTGGCTGATAACACCCATGCGGAGGCTCAGACAAGGCTCATGCTGCAACTCACAAGTTGGTGGAGCAAACCATCGGGATGGTGAAAATGAGGTTCCGGTGCCTGGACCGTTCTGGTGGAGCTCTGGAATACAGTCCACAGAGGGTATCACGCTTTGTCATTGCCTGCTGCCCCCTTTACAACCTGGCGCTGCAATGGGGAGAGGAGCTGGCTGAGGAGGAGATGCAGGAGCTGGAGGTCCCCTTTGAAGAGGTGATAAGGGTGAGGAGGTTCTCGAAGGTGACGATGATGGCGATGAGGCCCTCACAGTAGCCAGACGAGGCAGGCGCGCTCGGGAGGCCCTCATGGCTGCTAGATTTGTGGAGGATGATGATGAAATGCAGTGAGGAGACACCATGAATTTTAGCTTTGCATCTGTGAGTGTTTGACTCCAGTCTTGTTTATGGCAGCGCACATACCCTCTGTGAGAATGCCCCTGTCATGGAGAAACAGCAGAGGCCCTAATAGTCACTCGATTGCAAGAGAATTGCATGATGACATGCAGTGAGGACACTCCAGAGATCTTCACATTGCCTCTGAGAATGTCTGGCCGAGGGCAGCTTGCTTGCCCTCTGTGATCAGGGTCATATCATGGAGACACAGCTATGAAACATTAAAAGCACCTGAGCCTTTGTCCACCTTCAGCATCTGACCCCTTCAGGAGTACAGTGTCACTGGTCACAAATGCTGAAGTGATGGGGGCCAACCCCACCTTAAAGGTGCTGATAGCACACTGAGAGAATGACGGAACTCTGTGACACCTGCCCACGATATTCTGGCAGCAAAGACAAGTATCATCAAGGTGCAGGCATGGAAAATTTCATCCCATTTTTCCCGTGTACTCCCAGTTTTTTTAAAAGGCTCAACAAAATTGCAGTCAATTGGCTTGTTAACAAATGCAATTGCCTGTCCACCACTGCAATGTGTTTTCGAGCCTACAACCTGACCCCCTCCAGGAAACTTCATGCCAGACTTTCACACTCATGTGTTCCTCCAACATTTTACCAGCCAAGCCCATTACCCTGGGGGTCAGTAAAATCCTGCCTATGGTGGTAGAGGCAGGAGTGCTTGCTAGATAGGCAGGTATCTGATTTTAAAAGCTGGGTGCTGATATAGCTCAAGTTAAGGGTTTCTCAGTTAGGACTGACATCAAAAGAGATAGCATAGTATAAACTATTTGAAAAATGGAGATAAAGATGAACTTGTAATCAATGGCTGTTTGTAATTGGTGTTACCTAGGCAACAGTTTAAGATATATTATTTGTCAGTTTGATCTCTGACAGCTCGTAAATAGGATCACCTAGACAATAATCTCAGGCTTCTAGTAATTTACAGTCTATTCACGTGTTGTTTTAATAACTCTGATTTTTCAGCTATTATCAGCTTTCCCATTCGAAATCATTCTCCAAAATGTGGTACAGAACCCATTTCTGATGCTTATTGTTGACTTTCTATCCTGTAAAAATGAAATTCAACTCAAGCATTGGCCTTGGTCTCTTATATCTGACTTGGGCATTTGATTTTCAAATGTCCAGGGTGGAGGTAATGTCGGATGTGGGTGCTTTTTAAAAATTGCTCTGCTAGATGGCATGTCAGTGTTCTCCCATCTCCAGAATGTGCTGTCATTTTTAAAAGTGGATCGTGGTGGGGCTGGGGTGGGGGGCATAGTGGTGGTGTGGGTGGTGGGTAGTTACCCCACTCACCTCCAAATAGCTGACTGTTAGGCTCCTTGAAGAGCTTGTTAATCAGCTGGGGAGGGCTAGAGGTGATTTTCAAATTGCAGATTGGGAAAAGCAAATAAGCACGTTAGGTCAGGAACAATGGGGGAAGACATTAAGTGATGTTTCTGCTCAATTAAAAGTAAGGTTATTCACAGAGAGCAGATTGATTATCAGTTCATGGACCATTTGTCTATACAACCAGTCTCCTCCCTACTCTGTTCTACAAAGCAATGACATGGCTGCCATCTGCCTTTGAGCATTGCACTCAAGAGTTAGTGTATGATTCCTCGCTGTGCCCAGTGCCATGAATTGGCCACCATGCTCACGTCTGGTGGGTCTGCAATTTAAAATAGTATCGCGTCACCGACACAAACATGGCGCCTGGTCAGGACCTGGAAGTGAACCGAGTATTGAATTCCTGAGCCCGGATTGAAAATCAGGCCCTTGGAGTTCACAAGGTGTCTGAGTTTTTGCAGCCCTGCAGCTCTTTCTCTCATCGGAAATATTGGCCAGTGAATGCCCCTCTCCCTCAGTTCCGAAGAATAGACATATTTAAAATGTCAACTCTCTTCCTCTCTCCACACATGCTGCTAGACCTGCTGAGATTTTCCAGTGCTCTTTGCTTTTAATTTCAGATCTCCAGCTTCTGCAGTATTTTGCTTTTATATTAAGGTCCATCTGCATTTCCTTATAATTTAATTACCCAGTGATTGAAATTTGACATGAGTTAAATGTAAGATTCAGAACGTTTACAGTCATGGGCTGATTGCTGTCAGTATACTCATAGTGCAAAGGGTGGCAGGTGGATAGTGTGGCAGGTGGGTGAGGATGTTAGGTTGACAGCTGGGTTGGTTAGCTTACATTAAACAATCCTTAAAAACCCTTTGTTAAACAAGAGTCTAAGAAAAAAAATCGCAAGCAAAATGATTACCTGAAATAAAAATGGTTCCACCATATTATTCAATAAATATTTTCATACAGGATCACATAGACAGCATTGTGTGAAATGGGACTTCTGGCTGATTAAACTATTCAGTAATAGTCTGCCACCTCATTTTTGTGCTGAGCCCATGCAATTATGCATTGTAGCCCAATTATATTTCCTCAAGTAATTTAAGTCTGTGTTATTAATAATGTTGCACTGTGTACATCTCAAAATGCAATTGGCAGAAAGGATCTCAGATACCAAACTGCTCTGATTGAAACGTTACAAAATGGAATACTTCCCAGAGTCACACTTTATCAGACCAAGCGAAATGTTACAGATTTTAAAACCCAAATACACAGATCGAAATTAAAATTTGGCAAAGTCAGGCAATGCTGGCAGTAGTCATGTATTGTGCAATGCAGTGCTGTGCTTCTTCATGTGGTGCTTTGAGGCAAATGAACAACACAGCAAAGGTAAAACATTTACTACATCCATTACTTTATTATCAACACAACTCCATAAAGGATATAAGCAAAATACTGTGGATGCTGGAAATCTAGAACAAAAACAAAAATACCTGGAAAAACTCAGCAGGTTAACGTTTTGAGTCCGAATGACTCTTCATCAGAACTAATGAAAAATAGAAAAGAGGTGAAATATAAGCTTGTTTAAGTGGGGGGGGGTGGGTGGGACAGGTAGAGCTGGATAGAGGACCAGTGATAGGTGGAGATTGCCAAAAGATGTCTTGCACAAAAGGACAAAAAGGTGTTGATGGTGGTGATACTAGCTAAGAAATGTGCTAATGGTGACATTAAGGGTAGAAAGCAGGACGAGCAAGTAACGGATAGCCCTAGTGGGGGTGGGGTGAGGGGAAGAGATCGAAATAGGCTAAAAGGTAGAAGTAAAATAATGGATGGAAATACATTTAAAAATAATGGAAATAGGTGGGAAAAGAAAATATTTTTAAATTGTTGGGAAAAGGATGATCGGAAAGTGAATGGGGATGGAGGAGAGAGATCATGGTCTACAGTTGTTGAATTCAATATTCAGTCCGGAAGGCGGTAAAGTACCTAGTCGGAAGATGAGGTTCTGTTTCTCCAGTTTGCGTTGAGCTTCACTGGAACATTGCAGCAGGCCAAGGACAGACATGTGGGCATGAGAGCAGGGTGGTGTGTTGAAATGCAAGCGACAGGGAGGTCTGGGTCATGCTTGCGGACAGACTGAAGGTGTTCTGCAAAGCGGTCACCCAGTCTGTATTTGGTCTCTCCAATGTAGAGGAAACACATTGGGAGCAGTAAATGTAGTAGACTAAATTGAGGGAAGTGCAAATGAAGCACTGCTTCACTTGAAAGGAATGTCTGGGCCCTTGGACAGTGAGGAGAGGGGAAGTAAAGTGACAGGTGTTGCACCTTCTGCGGTTGCATGGGAAGGTGCCGTGGGAGGGGTTTGAGGTGTAGGGGGTGATGGAGGAGTGGACCACGGTGTCCGGGAGGGAATGATCCCTGCGAAATGCTGCCAGAGAGGGTGAAGGGAAGATGTGTTTGGTGGTGTCATCATGCTGGAGTTGGAGGAAATGGAGGAGGATGATCCTTTGAATGCAGAGGCTGGTGGGGTGATAAATGAGGTCAAGGGGGACCCTATCATGGTTCTGGGAGGGAGAGGAAGGTGTGAGGGCGGATGTGCGGGAGATGGGTCGGACACGGTTGAGGGCCCTGTCAACCACTGTGGGTGGAAAACCTCGGTTAAGGAAGAAGGAAGACATGTCAGAGGAACTGTTTTTGAAAGTGGCATCATCAGAATTGCTGTGACGGAGGTGAAGGAACTGAGAGAATGGGATGGAGTCCTTACAGGAAGCGGGGTGTGAGCAGCTGTAGTCGAGGTAGCTGTGGGAGTCGGTAGGCTTGTAATGAATATTGATGGGCAGTTTATCACCAGAAATTGAGACTGAGAGGTCAAGGAAGGGAAGGGAAGTGTCAGTGATGGACCATGTGAAAATGATGGAGGGGTGGAAATTGGAAGCAAAATTAATAAATTTTTCCAGATCCAGACGAGAGCATAAAGTGGCTCCGAAGCAGTCATCGATGTACCGGAGAAAGAATTGTGGGAGGGGGCCTGAATAGGATTGGAACAAGCAATGTTCCACATACCCCATAAAGAGACAGGTATAACTGGGGCCCATACGGGTACCCATAGCCACACCTTTTATTTGGAGGAAGTGAGACGAGTTTGATGAGAAATTTTTCAGTGTGAGAACAAGTTGAGCCAGACAGAAGAGAGTAGTGGTGGATGGGGATTGTTCGGGCCTCTGTTCAAGGAAGAAGCAGAGAGCTCTCAGACCATCTCGGTGGGGATGGAGGTGCAGAGGGATTGGACGTCCATGGTGAAGAGGAGGCAGTTGGGGCCAGGAAACTGGAAATTATTGATATGATGTAGGGCGTGAGAGGAATCGTGGATGTAGGTGGGAAGAGACTGGACAAGGGGAGAAAGAATGGAGTCAAGATAGCAAGAAATGAGTTCCATGAGGCAGGAAAAGGCTGACACGATAGGTCTGCCGGGACAGTCCTGTTTGTGGATTTTGGGTAGGAGGTAGAAGCGGGCTGTCCGAGGTTGAGAGGCTTTGAGGTTGGAAGCTGTGGAGGAAAGATCTCCAGAGGAGATGAGGTCAGTGACAGTCCTGGAAACAATGGCTTGATGTTCAGTGGTGGGGTCATGGTCCAGGGGGAGGTAGGATGAAGTGTCTGCAAGTTGACGCTCAGCCTCTGCGAGGTAGATGTCAGTGCGCCAGACAACAACAGCACCACCCTTGTTAGCGGGTTTGATGACAAAGTCAGAATTGGACCTGAGATAACGGAATGCGGCAAGTTCAGAAAGAGACAGGTTAGAGTGGGTGAGAGAAGCAGAGAAATTGATATTCGTGACATCAGATCTTTCTGCCTCTGAATCGTTGTGGACTAGACTTAGAACCTAAGATGTGTGTGAGACCACGGACTCAGTGAGAAATGTCCAAGAAGTTTGAACTTCTAATGGGTAATTTTCCTGCTCCTGGGGACCCTCCAAATAAAGTCCCCAACTCTGAGTGATGATTGGAGACTTCGGAAAGTTCCACAGTACTTATCTGAATAGTTACCCAAAAAATGTTAGAGAGAAAAATCTTAGTCGAGCTCCTGAGTATCTACAGTACAGACCTGCCAATCACTGATCCTGACCCGCTGAAAACCTAACTACCCCAGGCCCGTCCCAACTACCCCCTGACTGACCTGACTTGCCCCCACAACCTCACTATGCCCCCCTGACCTGACCTTACTAGCCCCAGACCTGAAAACTACTCCCCAACCCGACCACCCCGTACCCACCTCACTCACATGCCACCTTGCCATCCAACCCACCTACTACCCTGCTCACCCACCTGCCACTCTACGCACCTACCACCTTGCTACCTGTTATGCTCCTTCTCTGTCAGGTTGCTTTGCTCAGCGAACACGGTTGCGCGCCTATCTACTGATGAGTGAGTTGGTAAACAAGATACTGCTGGTGCAGAGACCAATGTAAGATGAAGCACATGCTGGTTATTAACACAAGTAACAGACCACTAACATGTGCTTCTCCAGCCGGACCCTATTCTAAACTACTGATTAACATTGTAGCCCACGCTACACAGCAACTGGATAATACAATCATGTGGTCAATCTGCTCACATTCTCTTAAAGGTTTATTACACCTCAAATTACCACATACCTCCCCCCTTTACTCAAAAGTACAATCTGCAATTTTTACAATATATCTATTTACATAAATAAACTATTTACAACTTCAGGCTCTCTGGAAGCTTCTTCAAACATGTCAAACATCATAGTTCTATGACTTTGAATGGTTTCTCAGAGGCCTCCGTTTCAGGAGTCATCAGTCCACTAGGCTCTCCAGTAGGAAACTGTAGTTTTGTTTCTTTGACTCTCTCAGCTCAACTGATCCTCCAGGCACTTCCAAATAAATTGGAGTTCCTTCCACATATGGTACTGACTCCAACGGGAATGTTTAGCACATCCTTTCTTGTAGATCAGTTTCCCTTTTCCTGAGGTGACCTACGTTGTAAGGAACCTATCTTTTTATTTCTGTTGGACTGTTGTAAATAACATATCTTTTCATTTTCTGTTGGACTGTGGGTAAAAATTACAATGGCTGCAGGTTGAAAGCTAAGTCCACTGGAACAGCATGAGAGATATATACAATGCTGAGGTCCTGAAACAGAGTGTGCCATGAAAGATAAGATGGTGCCGGAAAAGAGTCCTGGACCAAGGGATCTGCCTGACAACAGCATTTTAATTGGCTCCTGAACAAGTGACCAGGGTTTTGTGCGGTAACAGTGGATCAGAAAGCTCCTGGCCTGTAAAGAGAAAACACCTAAAATCTCTCTTCCTCATATCTCAATAACCTGCTCTCTCTCTGAGGAAAACTTTGTAAAAAGGAAAAGGGGAAAACCACTGTTAGAGACATTGAAAAGCAAGTTCTCAGCCAATGAACTAAATACTGAAAGTGTTGGAAGACCACCTCATGTCATCAACAAGAACTGAAAGAAACTTGGAAGACATCGATCAAAATCAACCTATAGAATCCTGTACTTCAGATTGGTGCTATTGAACTGTGTTACCCCACCCTTAAAATCCATGTTTTGTGTGTCTTATGTGTCTTGTGTGTGTGTTTTTTTATTCATTCATGGGATGTGGGCTTTGCTGGCTGCGCCAGCATTTATTGTCCATCCCTAGTTGCCCTTGAGAAGGTGGTGGTGAGCTGCCTTCTTAAACCAGTGCAGTCAATGTGATGTGGGTGCATCCACAGTACTGTTAGGTAGGGAGTTCCAAGATTTTGACCCAGCAACGGTGAAGGAGCAGTGATATATTTCCAAGTCAGGATGGTGAGTGACTTGGAGGGGAATTTCCAGGTGGTGGTGTTCCCATCTATCTGCTACCCTTCTCCTTCTAGATGTTAGTGGTCGTGGGTTTGGAAGGTGCTGTTGAAGGATCTTTGGTGAATTTCTGCAGAGTGCATCTTGTAGATGGTACACACTGCTGCTACTGTCCGTCGGTGGTGGAGGGAGTGAATGTTTGTGGATGTGGTGCCAATCAAGTGGGCTATTTTGTCCTGGATGGTGTCAAGCTTCTTGAGTGTTGTGGGAGTTGCACTCATCCAGGCAAGTGGGGAGTATTCCATCACACTCCTGACCTGTGCCTTGTAGATGGTGGACAGGCTTTGGGGAGTCAGGAGGTGGGTTACTCATCGCACCATTCCTAACCTCTGACTTGTTCTTGTAGCCACAGTATTTAGTCGAATTCAGTTTCTGGTCAATGGTGACTCACAGAAAGTTGATAGTGGGGATTCAGTGATGATAATGCCATTGAACATCAAGGGGCGATGGTTGGATTCTCTCTTGTTGGAAATGGTCATTGACTGGCACTTGTGTGGTGTGAATCTTACTTGCTGCTTGTCAGCCCAGGCCTGGATATTGTCCAAGTCTTGCTGCATTTGGACATGGACTGCTTCAGCATCTGAGAAGTCACAAATGGTGCTGAGCATTGTGCAATCATCAGCGAACATCCCCACTTCTGACCTTATGGTGGAAGGAAAGGCATTAATGAAGCAGCTGAAGATGGTTGGGCCAAGGACACTACCCTAAGGAACCCCTGCAGTGATATTCTGCAGCTGAAGTGACTGACCTCCAACAACCACAACAATCTTCTTTTGTGCTAAGGTGTGGCTCCAACCAGTGGAGAGTTTTCCCCCTGATTCCCATTGACTCCAGTTTTGCTGCAGCTCCTTGATGCCATACATGGTCAAATGCTGCCTTGATGTCAAGGGCAGTCACTCTCACCTCACCCCGGGAGTTCAGCTCTTTTGTCCATGTATAGAGATTTAAGAAGGGGGTAAAATTTAAGTTATAGTGTTACATGTTAGCAGTTAATATTTCTTTCTTTTGCCACTAGTTAAAGACAATTTGTTGAATAAACAGTTATTTGCTTATAGGGTAGAATTTTCTGAATGGCGGGGGGGGTGCAGGCGGCATGGCAGTGGGCACAGACGGGTGCGGACCCATTGTCTGCTCGAGATCGGGTCCACACCACCATTTTACGTAGGCGGGCCAATAAAGCCTGCCCAGCATACTTTACGACTCCCGTGCCTAGCGGGAGTGGGCGGGCAGTGGCTGGCGCGCTTCGCCCGCCGGGTTCAATTGCGACCCGACGGCCTGTATAAAGGAAGGCCCTGGCAGCCTCGTAAATGTAGGCATTGTGGGAGCTGCCTGGGTACCTTGCACAGACTTGCAGAATCAGCATCCTGTGATCACACACTATCTGCACGTTCATGGAGTGGAAGCCCTTCCTGTTGACGAAGGCACCCGGCTCACCTGCTGGCACCTTGATGGCTGTATACAGTCTATTGCACCCTGGACACAGGGGAAGCTGGCAATCGCTGCGAAGCCTCTGGCTCACTGTGTCTGGCTTGCCTATTCCCAACAGAAGTGGATGAAGGTCAATACACACCTAAACAGAGCACCTGTAACCTGCTTGACACAAATGTGGACAGCTGATTGGGAGACACAGCAGAGATCACCCACCGACCAATGGAAGGAGCCAGAGGCATAGAAGTTGAGGGAAGCTGGGGCCACTGGCATGGGGTGTCCACCTACACAGTTCACAGAGATTTCAGGCCCAATCATCTGACAGATATTGTAGACTGTTTCCCTTGAGAGACAGAGCCTTCTTCGGCACTATACCTCAGACATATTCAGGTAGCTGCTTTGCCGCCTATATACCCTGGCAGCAGGATAGTGGCGTCTTCTGCGGCCCCTTCCACCTTGGTCCACCTCTTAGCCCTGTGACCCTTGTGCCTGCGCCTGTCCTCCCAAAGGTGGCTCCCCTGGAGGCTGAATGTGCACACCTGGCCTCCTCCCACTTCTAGCCTTCCTCAGAGGAGGAGGTGCCTCCATTGGAGAGTTTGGCTCCCATTCCCAGGCTATGGGAAGACTTCCTGAAACCTGCAGGCTCAGAAAAGATTCCTCATTGCAGAGTGCTTACCTGAGGGTTAAGAGTCCAGACAAAGCAGCTGGTGTGCGTTTTGGAGTGTTGCAGATCACAAAGGCAAGTTTCATAAACATTGAAAAATTAATACTTGAGAGATACCACTCGCGACCCCAATGAGCCCTCTTATCCCTCCCAAGAATGAGGTTTATACAAATGTGTCCTACCCACCTGCCCATTGTGCCCATGCGCTGACCTGAAGATTGCACGGGCGCCAAAAAATTGGTGTCGATTGGTGAGTCAAGGGCCTTATGTGGCCCATTAATTAATGGCGGGTGCGCAGTGGATATCATCGTGTGCCGCCCAATGAAATATCGCAATGGTGCGCAGTGAAGTCGGGACACTCGCATTATTTTACGCTCGGATGTGCAGGGCCCACCCCCACACGCCAACGGGAAAATTCTGCCCATTAGGTTTACAAACCTGATGCTCATATTCTGTTAACTTAAATTGAACAGGTAGAATTGGGGCAATCTGGTAGTTTGATCAATTGTTTTCACATTTGTTGCGGCTCAGGGAACAGTGGGGCTTGATATTACCGTGTGCTATCCCCAGTGAGTCGTGACAATGTGCCTCCTAATTATCTGACCCTCGACTGTTATGTGATACGGAAAGGGTCCTGTCACTGCACTAACTTCACCTGATAGCCATTTGGGCCCATCTCCAAAGTTCTTTGCAAAAACTGTCTCTCCAACAGTGAAATTTCTTTCATGAATGTGGTAATTGTATTAATTTTTCTGGTCCTCCTGACTTCTCTCTATCCTCCCCCCTAAATTCGGCCTTATGAGACTCAAACATGCTCTTCATCAATAGCTCTGCGGGGGCAACACCGGTGGTCGTGTATGGCATAGTCCTATAGCTGAGCAGGAAACATCATAACCTTGTTGCAATGGAGTCTCCATCCAATTTTTTCATTCCGGGCTTGAAGGTCTATACTGCTCTCTCGACCAAACCATTGGATGCAGGGTGGTATGGTGAGGTCTTAACAGGTGATATGCCTTTGAGACTTGTAAACCTTTGGAATTCCCCGCTGGTGAATACCATTCCATTATCAGACACTGTTATCTCTGGTAATCCTATGTATCACAAAACGCTGAGGCAATCTGTCTATGGTGGCAGCAGATGTGGGTGATCTCACCTCATATACATCCATCCACTTCCAGTGAGCATCTATAATCAAGAGCAAAATTGTGCCCAAAAAAGGTCTCATGTAGTTAATGTGGAGGCGGACCCATGGCCTTCCTCACCATTCCCAGGGATGCAATGGAGCAGAAGGGGACAATTTCTGCACCTGTTGGCACTGTACGCAGCTCTTGACTCAGTTTTCAATTTCTGTACCAATCCCTGGCCACCATAAGTAGCTGCATGCCAACATTTTCATTCTAGAGATACCAGGGTGAGCACTATGCAAAACAAAAACAGAATTACCTGGAAAAACTCAGCAGGTCTGGCAGCATCGGCGGAGAAGAAAAGAGTTGACGTTTCGAGTCCTCATGACCCTTCGACAGAACTTCTGTCGAAGGGTCATGAGGACTCGAAACGTCAACTCTTTTCTTCTCCGCCGATGCTGCCAGACTTGCTGAGTTTTTCCAGGTAATTCTGTTTTTGTTTTGGATTTCCAGCATCCGCAGTTTTTTTGTTTTTATTTTTGAGCACTATGCAATTTGGTCAATAATGGCTTTCTTCCTCTTGGAGGCATAATGACTCTTGTTCTCCATCCTGGCAGGTGAGCTTGTATCTCCTGTTAAAATAGGGCTTAATTTTGTCAGACTTTGGCTCATTAGACCATCTGTCTAAGACTTGTTCCCTTACTTGAGACAAAACTGGATCATGGTCTGTCCATGCTCTTTTTTATTTGGCAGTACTGGTGATGAATCCAGAAAATGTAATAAAAAGACAAGTTCTTAAGAAATTGGGTCATTCACATTGCTGTCCTTTAGAAGTAATCTGCTCAGTGCTTCGGCATTTGCAATCTGGCTTTCCGGCCAGTGGATAAAAGTATATTTGTAAGCAGCTAGCATCAGTGTCCACCTTTGAATGCATACAGAGGCAATTGGGGGCATTGCCTTATCTTCCCCAAACAAGACTAGTAGTGGCTTTGGTTAGAAACAATGCTAAAGTGGTGACCATGGGTGTATTGGTGGGACTGTCATGAAGAGGTATTAATGTGTATATGCTATTGGAAATTAATTTTAAATTGGAATATTAGTAAGGCCTGTGTCTGTGTGTGACTTAATTGGATTAAAGCCAGCTACTCTGGGTGCTTTGAAGTATAGTAGTTTGAAATGTTAATTGGATAAATGTATGGCTAGAAGGTAAAGAGTAGATTTTCATTTGTTGAATAAACCATTCAAAATAAGGGAGCAAAATCTTGCACCTATCTAGGAGACACCAAGTAATGTGTTTATATTATTAATAAAATTGGTGCTATGAAAGGGGTTTTATTGTTAGAAGAGGTGGAGTTCAAAGACCTAGTGATACAATGAGAATTTACATTCAAAGGGAAGGCTAAGTATAAACAGAAAGGAGTTTTGTGTTTGCAGGTCAGAGGCATTTAACATCTAACCAGTCTGTAAGTCAACAACTGTCTGCAAAGGAACCAAATTGCAAGGGACCTCATTTTGAATTTGTAAGGTCAAATGTGCTTTGCCTGGTGTCAATTCAAAATTTATGGGTTATTGTTGCCTTGGTGAAGATTTACTTGAGAGCAATTTATTTGGGGATCTGTATGGTAGTAATTTGTAGTCATGTGTATGTGTTTAATTCCTTGTTAAATTAATAAATGTTTAATCTACTTTATGTAAACAAAAACCTCTTGAGGCTTGGTGAATTAATTTCTGAATTCAGAGCTACATCTCAAACATACCAATTGAAAATGTAGGTTATGACAGTTGTTCAATTTTCCCTCTGGGATTTAAACAACTCAGCCTTTACCTTTATAACAGGAACTTCTTAACGTCAAATACAATGGATATGCCATTCTCTATTTGTGAGTATCTTCATTCTGCAACACTGAGTGTTCTTGAGATGTAACAAATGGGCTGTTCGGAGCCATCCGCCATCTGGTGGGAGAGTACTGCCCCTACTCCATAAGGGGATGCATTGTAGGTCAAAATTAAATCTATCTTTGGATCAAAATGTACCAACAGGGATGATGAATGTAACAATCGTATTATTGTCATAAAA
The DNA here is from genome assembly GCF_017639515.1 of Carcharodon carcharias. Taxonomy (NCBI): domain Eukaryota; kingdom Metazoa; phylum Chordata; class Chondrichthyes; order Lamniformes; family Lamnidae; genus Carcharodon; species Carcharodon carcharias. The sequence continues at coordinate 52,550,300 of NC_054486.1, forward strand.
GGCTATTGTTGTGGAGCTTGCCAAGTCCGCCTGTGTTTTTTCTTGAGCAAACCGTATAGTGGAGCCAGTACTGTTGCCAAGTTCTGGAGAAAACGGCCATAATAGTTAATCATTCCCAAGAAGGACTTGAATTCTATGGCGTTTTTCAGTGCTGGCACCTCACAAATGGCTCTCATCTTGCCTTCTACTGGGTGAAGGCCCTGTGAGTCAACCCTATGACCCAGGTAAACCACTTCTTTTGCTTGGAAGATACATATTTCTCTTTTCAAACATACTCTGGCTTGTGAGAAACACTGCAATACCTGTTCCAGATTAGCCATGTGTTCTTCATCAGTTAGTTCTGTTACTAGGACATCATCAAGATAAACCACCACATGGGGTAAACCTTGAAGTAAATTTTTAATTGTTGGAAAATGGCACAAGCTGATGAGACTCCGAAGGGTAACCTGGTACATTGGTATAATCCCCTATATGTGTTGATAGTCACAAAATCCCGAGAAGTGTTTTCTAGCTTGACTTGTTTCATGTCGAGCTTCGTCTATGCAGTTCCCCCTGCCAGCTTGGAGTACAATTCATTAAATTTCCGTATAGGGTGCCTGTCAAGCTTGGCCACTTTATTAATGGTCAACTTGTACTCCCCGCATGTTCGCACACTCTGGTGAGACTTTAGTACTGGAACTATGGGTGCTGCCTGTTCAAAAAATTGTACAGTTGTAAGATTCCCAACCTTTCTGGCCTGTCCAATTCAACATCAACTTTTTCTCATAATGCATAGAGGACCTAGCCTTGCTTTCAAGAATCTGGGGGGTGCCCCAGGATCCATGTGGATTTTAGCTTGCAACCCCTAAATCTTCCCAAGCTCTTCCCTGAACACAGAGGCATATTTCTGTAATAATTCTTGCCGGTCTTTCATTCTGAGTTGAAAAATCTCGATCCGCTCCAACTTTACTTCCTTAAGCCAATTCCAACCAAGTAGACTTTGACCTCCCCTGCTACCACTGTCAGCGGTAAATTAACAGACTGATTTCCATGCTGTACTGCAACATTGCATCAGTATACATCTTTAATTTAACACCTGAATTTTCCAGATTTAATGAGGGTCTCCTCCATTCAGATATTTAAACATATGTTCCCCTATAACTGCCGTGGATGCCCCTGTATCCATGTCTATTCGGGTGGGTTTTCCGTTGACTTCCACTGTCACGTAGATTGGCTCTGTTTTACCCACTTTTACGTTGTGTAGTGAGTAAATGCCTGACTCTATTTCTTCTGGTTCCTCTATTATGTGGATTTCACTATGTCTACCTTATTAAAGTTTTGTCTTAATCTGTCTTTATAATACCGAACAATGTGCCCTTAAAATGGCAGTGGAAACACTTGATTCTTTTAAATTGTCGTTCGCTTGCATGGAGTCTGGTTCCATTTCTGCCGGTATTATTGTGAGTTTTGTCTGTTAAAGCATTGGTTACGGTCTGTTAATGGTGGCTGTTTTCCACCTTTCCACAGAGCCCAGCGCTTCAGCACCACTTCTAACCTGTGCTTCCCTCCCGATGAAAAGCATGGTGCCATCTTGTGCTCCCTTGATTGCTTCGGAATCCCTGACTCTCCATTGCAAGCATCAGCTCCAGCACCTTCCTGAAATCTAAATTTGTTTCTGACAACAACCTATTTTGAATGGCGCCTTCATTAATCCCACATACTAATTGGTCTCTTGACATGTTGTCAATTGGCATCCCAAACTCACAGTGCTCTGTCAGTTGTTTTAGGGCTGTTACCTAACAAGTGAATGTCCCTTTAGGGGCAGAACACCTCAAATTAAATTTAAAATGTTGCGTTGTTACCAAGGGTTTCGGCTGAAAATGGCTTTTCACAAGATTTACCAACTCATCAAAACTCTTGGAATCTGGGGCGTTGGATGCCGTTAGACTATGAATTAGGCCGTATATTTTACTGCCGCATGTCAATAAGAGGATCACTTGCCTCTCCTCCTCCCCCGATATGTCACTGGCCAAAAAGAAGAACATGAGGCATTCAATATAATGTGGTCTGTTCAAACAGTTGGATACAGCCACAGTGTGGCATACTGGAAGGGGATAACTTCAATGACTATGATGATGGCTGTACTTACAATCACCTTGCAAGGTACGGCTGATTTACCTCTATTTAACTTCCGCGGCTTTCTTTGGTGTCATTGACTGGTTGTGTTTTGACTCGTCACCAGTTGTTATGTTCCTTCTGTTGGGTCGTTTTGCTCAGCGAACATGGTTGTACACTTATCTACTGGTGCATGAGCTGGTAAACAAGATACTGCAGACACAGAGACCAATGTAAGATTTATTAACAGTAGTAACAGAGCACTAATGCAATGTGTGCTTCTCCAACCAGACCCTATTCTAAACTACTGATTAACATTGTAGCCTGTGCTACAGAGCAATTGGGTAATATAATCATGTTATCAATTAGCACACATCTGTTAAAAGCGTATTGCGCCACAGAGTACCACACCGCCCAACCCACTGCCACCCTACCCGCCTGCTACCCTACCCACCTCACCCACTGCCAAACAACCCACCTTACACTCTACAACCTCAGTGACTAAATTATCAGGATTTAAAGGTAGTTACTGGTATTTATAAAGAAATTAAAATCAGAATAATTTTGCAAATAAATAATGAACTTAATGAAACTTTTAATATACCTGTGAATATTGGTTCCAAGTTTTGTTCAGCTTCCTCACATGTTTCGCAGAAAAGATAAATAATGCAGAATAAGGTTGAGTTTTGATTAATTAGCTGATTAGAAAAATAGGGCATAGCTGTACCTCTGAGATAAATTATGAGACAAAAGCCTTTGGCCAGAATTTTCCCGTTGGCATGTAGGGTCGGGTCCCACATGCCGACGCGTAAAATGACGCGCGGTGACATCAGGTGAGCATCCCGACTTCACCATGCACCTTCGCGATATTTCAGTGGGCAGGCATGCGATGTTCTCTGATGCGCACCCGCAATTAATTAATCATGTAGTTAAGGCCCTTGAGTAGCAACTGTCTGCCATTTTTCGGGGCCCGTACGATCTTCAGGACGTTGCACAGACGCAACAGGCAGGCGAGTAGGAGACATTTGTATAAACCTCATCCACAGGCGAGATAAGAGGAGTGAGTGGGGTCGGCAATGTTATCTTTCAGGTATTTAAGTGTGAAAGTGTGGATTCTTGCCTGTGTGAGCAGGAATACTTCAAAACTCATACCAGCTGCTTGGACAGGAGTAACAGCCTTCAGGTCAGGACTCTACAGTAAAGATCATTTTTGGTGCCTGCAGCTTTCAGGAAGCCTTCCTTTAGCCTGGGAATGGGAGTTGTGCTCTCCACTGGAGGCATCTCCTCTTAGGAGGAAGGTAGGGCCAGAAGGGGGAGGAGGCCAGGAGTCCATATTCAGCCTCAGGGGAGCCACCTTTGGGAAGAGAGGCGCAGGCACAAGGGGCTCAGGGCCAACAAGAAGACCAAGGTGGTTATCTCCGTGGAACCTCCTAATCAGCTGTCTAACACTTGCGTCAAGCAGGTGACAGATGCACTGTTCAAGCCTACATTCATTTTCATCCACTACCGCTGGGATGAAGCCAGCCAGACAGAGAGAGCCAGAGGCTTCGCAGCCATTGCTGGCTTCCCCCGCGTCCAGGGCGCTGTAGACTGTACAAATGTGGGCATCAAGGCACCAGCAGGTGAGCCCAGTGCCTTAGTCAACAGGAAAGGCTTCCACTCCATGAACATGCAGATAGTGTATCATCACAGGATGCAGATTCTACAAGTTTGTGCAAACTACCCTGGCAGCTCCCACAGCGTTTACATACTCAGACACTCCCAGGTGCTGAGGCTCTTCAGTGCTCCAGCATGGCGGGATGAATGGCTGCTGGGTGACAAGGGCTATCCCCTCAGAAGGTGGCTTATGACGCCTCTATGCCATCGTAGAAAAGCGGCTGAGTTGCGGTACAACAGGAGCCATGGCACCACAAGGGCTGTGGTGGAGAGAACCATTGGTCTTCTCAAGATGCGCTTCCGATGCCTGGACCGCTCAGGGGGTGCACTCTCCCAGATTGTGTGTTGCTGATAGTGGTTGCATGCTCCACTCTCCACAATCTAGCACTGGAAAGGGGAGATGCAGTGGACGAGGAAGATATAGAAACAGTTGCTCCGGATGCACACAATAAGTCCAGCAGTGAGTCCGAGGATGAGCACGCACAGGAGAACGCTAAGGGGATAGACGCTGACCTGGGTATACTCCAGGGAGGCAGGGACACCTGGGAGGCTTTAATACAAAGAACCTTCAGCTAGCTCACCACAGATAGACCTTCAACACACACCAGGGCTGCAGGCTCCATACACAATACCTGACTGCTAAATTTTCTTGGATAGTAACATTAACCAAGGCTCTTGTCAATAAAGCTGGGTGTCACACAACTCACTCATAACATCATGGGTTCCCATCCACTTGCAGAAGTGAGGAATCACCCTGAGGCATAGCAACATGTCAAAATTTATTGCGAGAACAAATGTAACTTCATAAACCAAAGAAAAAGGTGTCGGAGATCACATCAAGTCTTCAATAAACTACTATGGGCCAACATAAAAGCACCAGTGAGAAACCCGTGCTGTGCCTCAGGTGCCTTAAATTTATGCTTACGGGTGCTACATCTAGCTGTTGTCCCCTCGCTGGCACTGGCATCTGAGACAGCCTGCTCACTGTGCTGTCCCGTTGGCCTCGATGACCTTGGTGGCCATCCTCTGGTCCATGGAGCGTTTAATGGCCCCGACTGGGACGGTGTGGCCAGCTCCACAGCTGGCTTCTCCCCAGTCGCTGCAGCCTCATCAGATGCCACGGTCATTGGCAGAGGGGCGAAGGAGCTGCTGCCCTGATCCAGAGCCCCCTGAGAGGAGCTCACAGAGATGACAAGCAGCTGCGTGCTCACCGTAGAAGGATTGGCACCGAGCTGAGATATATGGTGCCCAAACCATCTCCCATATGGGCAATGACCAGCTGAGGTCAATACTGCTCTGAGGGCTTGCAGGTCCGAGCACAACCCCAGGAGGCCTAATTGTTCTCCTGGAGAAGCCTCTCCACAAGAATCGTCACTCTCTCCATGGAGGAAGCATGGCGCTTGGCTATGAGGCTCAATGCATCAGTGATTCTCCGCATGGACTCCTCTAGCATGGGCACCATGCCACGCATAGCCTCATGTATCTCCACCAGATCGTCCTGCATACCTTGCTGCACTTCCAGCATTTGCTGCCTCATTGACGACTTCAGAGGCACATCATCAGCCACTGACCGAGCATGTACCTGGTCCCCAGCAGTCCTCCGACTGCCAGCGCCCTGGGCACTCTCTGTCTCTGCCCACACCTCAAGCATGTGTGAAGTGCCCTCACCGCCGTGCCCTGGGACACTACCCAAAGATCTAATTCCCACTGAGGTGCTGGTATTTCAGCTGTTGTTTGCTTTTCCTTATCAGTGGCTTGCAGTGGTTTTTAGCAGCTTTCGACATTTCTGTCTTCTTTCAGTAGCTGTGGCCTCTCTCCAGCTTTTCAAAACTCAATCTCAGCTCCACTCTGACAACATGTTACATGCTCAAAAAGTACACAGTTTTTAGTGCAATGTCTTTATTAGAACTGAGTATAACATGGCTGCCTGCAGCCCGTGCCTCATGGTAGAGGTCACATGACCACGACAAACCAGGCAGGACCTTTAGTACAAGATTGCATTTCAATCCAACAGAGATAAAGCAGTTCGCGAACATTTTGAAGGATATGAACTGCATGTAAACTATGGATGAGCAATGAGCAGAAAGGAAATTAGCAATGGCCTGAAAATACCACCAAATGAACTCAAAGGCAGATAGGATCAATCTACGTTCTAACTTGTTGAAAAGTAAACATTATGATTTCAGCAATATTTATATATAAAATTGCTACAGGTTATTTTAAGCAAATCATGGTAACTATGTGATATACACAGTGTATAATGGGAAGGTCAGTTGAAGGAAAAGATTCTGAAGTAACATGATTTTATTTTTGTTAATCTAGAGGTAGAACTATTTAAACTAAGGTCCCAGATTTTGCTGAGAAAATAATGATATGTGAATGACGCATGTCGTTAGTAATGAGCAATTCGGCCAGCAACTTGTGGCAAGGAAGGGAAAACCAATGAATTGCAAATCACCACAAGTTACCAACACATTTGTGCTGGTCTACCTTGCAAATGGCATCTGATTTTCATGAAATTGCTGCATTTTGCACATTAATTGCCAATTAAACTGTTAATATAAATTAACTTTGATAATTAACAGTGGAGTACCCTTTTAGTAATGCAATAATTGTAATGGCTACCAATCAATGTCTCTTATCCAGAAAGTAAACAATTAAAATTGTGGACTCACATTCTTTCAGTATATGAATTATTGTTAGAGATTTTAAAAACTTCAAACTAGTCAGAGAATCATAGAGTCAATTGGCTGGATTTTATAGAATATTGTATTCCCTACCCCACCCAACTAAAAAGTCAGCCAGGAGCTCACACACGAGAAAGCTGGGTGTCCCGCAGCCATTTTACAGTGGGCAGGGAGCTAACTGATTCAGGGCAAGACTTCCACCCAATTTATAGAGAAAGTCAAGTTTCAGAGAACAGCCCAATCTAATTGGCAGGCAGCTGTGCTAGGTTCGACCAGTGGTCACTGCTGGAACTACAGTCAGTCACCGAAGAAGAGGAGGTTGGGGAGGCTGGACTGAAAGTGAGTCCAGGGTATTGTTAGGGCCTAGCTTGCAGGCCCTAGCAAGGAGGTGAGGTGGAGTGGGAGGCTGCAGGGTGGTTTGGTCAAGTAGGTAAGGTTTAAGGAGAATAGGATCTTGGGGGGTGGGAATGCATCCAAAAGGCACACCCCTTTCCCAACACCAGCCTGCCCAGTAAAAACTGCCAGACTTGGTGTGGGCTTACCTCGGCTGTGGATAAAAGAATGGCAGTGGTGGGATGAGACACTTATATTGCTATTTGTTGGCTACTCAAGGGCCCCCAGAGCCCCAAGGGTGAGCAGATCACCCGATGCCTCCACAACACCCCCATAAAATGGGAGACAGGCCAGGGGTGGGGAGGAAGGTGGCGGGTACGCCATGAGCTGCATTTTATGAGCCCCATCCATCTTCAAGCACACTAGCAGGGGAGCATTAAATCCAGCCCATAGTGTCATTACATCACAGAAGGAGGCCATTTGGCCCATTGAGTCTAGTCTGGTTTTTGGTAGAGGAATGCAACAAGTCCAATACCCTATACCTGTGGTCCTGTAAATTTATTTCCCTCAAGTACCAATCTAATTTCCTTTTGAAATCATTCTTCGTCTCCGTTTCTAGCACCATTTTGGGCAGCAAGTTCTGGGTCTTTACCACTCACTGTTTACAAAAGTTCTTCCTCACCTCTCTCCTGAATCTCTTGGCCAAACCGTTAAATCTGCATCATTTATTGCTCATGCCATCAGCTAATGAAAATAACTCTTCTTTCTCTGCCTTATCTAAACCTATCATAATCTTGTACACCTCTATCAATTCTCCCAACAATCTCCTCTGCTCCCATGAGATCAACCCCAGCATCTCTGAGCTAACCTTGTCGCTAAAATACCTATCCCTGGAACCATTCTGGGAATATCCTTTGCACCCTCTTGAAGATGCTCACGTCCTTTCTTATGTTCTCATGTTCTTATGACACTCTTATTCAAGAAAGGGTTTAAAAACATTCCTGGTAACTGCAAGCCGGTCAGTTTAACATCAGCAGTGGGTAACATTTTAGAAACAATAATAAGGGAAAAAGAAATCAACAAGCACTTGGAAAGGTTGGAACTAATTAAGGAGAGTCAGCATGGATTTATAAAAGGCAAATTGTGTTTAGCTAATCTCATTGAATTTTTTGATGTAGTCACAGAGAAGTTTGATCAGGGAATGCTATGTAGTGACCAGAATTGGATGCAATGCTCTAGCTGTGGTTTAACCAGAGCTAGGTAAAGGTTCAACCTAACTCCCCTGATTTTGTACTCAATGCCTTTATTTATAAAGCTCAATATCCCACTTGTTTTGCTAACTGCTCTCTCAATGTGCCCCACCATCTTCAAAGATCTGTGTACCCCCAGGTCCTTCTATCCCTGTACACACTTTAGAACTCTGCTATTTAATCTATGTTGCCACTTGGTATCTCTTCTGCGAAAATGTACCGCCTCATACTTCTTTGTATTAAATTCCATGTAATTACTTGCCAGCCCATTCTGCTAGCCTATGTCCTGTTAGAATTGATTTGTACCATTATCATTGTCAAACATATCCCCAAGCTTAGCCTCCTATTCCAAGACCCTGAGCAGCATTTTACATGGTACTTTGTCAAAGATTTCCTTATAATCTATGTAGACAACATCCATTACATTCCCTTCATCAACCCTCTCTGGTCCTTCATCAAAAATTCAATTAGGTTAGTGTAGCATAATTTGCCTTTTATAAACCCATGCTAGCTCTCCTTAATTAACTCAAGCCTCTCCAAGTGCCTGTTGATATTTTCCCTTGTTATTGTTTCTAACACTGCTGATGTTAAACTGACAGGCCTGCAGTTTCTAGAAATACCTTTACACTCTTTCTCGAATAAAGGTATCATAAGAACATGGGGCCCTCGTTGGGTGGACTCGACGGAGGGTGGGGGGGGCGGCAAAAGCGACCACCACCCATGATCGGAGCCCGACCGCAATTACATACTGGCGGACTAACTAAGCCTCGCCCAGCGTGAAAATCGCGCTGCAGTGCTCAATGCTGCCTGTGTGGGGGGTGGGGGGAGCTGGGCAAGTGCTGAAGTTTGTGCATGCGCACGTATACACGCAGGGAAAGCTCCCTGAAATACAGAGCTGCAATAGGGGGATGAAGATTTGTAAAAATAAAAAAGAAAGGTTTTTGAAATGTGAGAAACTTGTCCTTGCTCATGTGACTCTGTCACATGAGCTGGGACATGTTATGAGTGAAATAGTTTTATTTAATTTTTATTTGCTGTTGGAAACCTCATCTCACCTGTGGATGAGGCTTCCTAAAAAATCCAAAGGCTGCTTGGCCTTTTCGTCTGCCCGCCAACCGTAAGGTTGGATGGGCAGCGAAAAATTGAACTTAATTATTACTTTAATTGTCGACGGGCGCATTGCTGACTCCCATGCGTACCAGCTGACCGAAATATCACGCGACTGAGCGATGACGTCATTATCACACGTCATTTTATGCTCATGTGTGTTGTGCGCGCACCTACCTGGTGAGTGGAAAATTCTGTCCATGAGCACATGAGAAATAGGAGTAGAAGTGGACCAAATGGCCCATTGAGCCTGCTCCGCCATTCAGTATGATCATAGCTGATCTTCTGTCACAACTCATCTGGTCCCCATAACACTTGATTCCCTGAATGACCAAAAATCTGTCTATCTCAGTCATAAATATATTCAACAATTGAGCATCTGCAACTCTCTGGTGGTGGAAAGTTTTTAAGATTCACAACCTTTTGAATGAAGACATTTCTCATCTCAATTCTAAATCCTGAATATGTGCCCCCATCTTCTAAATTCTTCAGCCAGTGAAAATAATCTCTCTGTGTCTATCTTAAGCCCCTTCAGAATCTTTTATGTTTCTAGGCAATCACCTTTCATTCTTCTAAGTTCCAGAGAGTTTAGGCCCAGCTTACTCAGCCTCTCATATAGGACAACCCTCTCGTACCGGGAACCAATCTAGTGAACTTTCACTGTACAGCCTCCATATCCTTAGTTAGACATGGAGACCAAAACTATGCAGAGTACTCCAAATGTGCTCTCACCAAAGCCCTGTGAGTCTTCCTTATTCTTGTACTCCAATCTCCTTGCAATAAAGACCAGCATGCCATTGGTCTACTTAATTGCTTGCTGTACTTGTACGAGTACATCCAAATCTTTCTGAACATAACATTTAAAAGTTTCATGCCTTTTAAAAAATATTCTGCTTTTCTATTCTTACTACTGAAGTGAATAATCTCATTAACTCAGTAAATTTATTAACAGTCTGTGTCTTCCATATATACTCCTGGTTAACTAGCAAACTTGTTCTCTTGAACTCTTACTGCCTGTGGGGTGGACACCTCCTGGAACGTTTAATCCAGGAATTCCAGACTTCTCCTATTGACTACTGATTACTAAGGTAGCCTGGATTACTCTGCTATTAGATAATAAGATCATGTGATCTTCCGTTCTACATTCTTCTTTAAGGTATATTACACATCAGATTACTACATTCCTCCCCTTTTACTCAGAAACACATTTTATAGTTACATTTACAATTTTTCTCAAAATATCAAATTATTTACACAGCTAAGTAATTACAAATTCAGTCTTTCTGGGGGTTTCCTTATATGTGTAGAACATCTCAGCTCTACAGCTTCAGATGTTTTGACAGGAAACTCCTTTGCTTGTGTTGTCTGAACATCAGGTTCTTCAATGGACACCTACAAATCTGTTTCCTCATCTCTTGCAGGTACAGCCGATCCTTCAGACACATCTGTATTCAGTTGAGTTCTTTCAACAGAAGATGTTGATGCAGTCATGAACACTGGAGGAATCATTTCCTTATATGATCTATATGTCTCTGTATGACTCAGTCTTCTACTTTCATGTGGCAAGAAAGAGGTCCAGTCACCACACTTATTTCATGTGATAGCCACTTGGATCCTTCTCCAAACTTTTTCATATATACCATCTTTCCTATGATAAACTTTCTGTCATGACTATGCCAGTCATGCCCAGTGTTCTGACTTCCATGATTCCTTTCCACCTTCCCCCCTAAATTTGGCAATATTAAGCTGAATCTCATTCTGAGATGGCGTTTCATCAATAATTCCACAGGTGTGATACCTGTTGTCATGTGAGGGGTGGTCCTATAATGGAAAAGAAAGCGCACCAGCTTGGTCGCTATGGAGTCTCCTGTTAATTTCTTCATGCCAATTTTGAATGTTTGAACCGCTCTCTCAGCCAGTCCATTCAAAGAAGGGTGAAGTTTTTACATGAGTGATATCATTGAGGCTGATAAACCGTTGAAAATCAGCACTCATAAATGCCGTGCCGCTATCTGATACAACTACTTCTGGTCGTCTGTTGATGGCGAAACTTTGACGTAGCTTGTCAATTGTTGCAGAAGATGTTGGTGAATTCACCTCACATACGTCCATCCATTTAGAATGAGCATCAACAATAAGGAGAAACATTGTTCCCATAAAAGGTCCCACATAGTTAATATGTAATTGCACCCAAGATCTTCCTGGCCACTCCCAACAGTGTAATGGAGCTGTTGGAGGCTGTTGCAACTTATGCCCTTGGTGACACTACATACGACTTCTCATTAAGCTCTTTTTTTCTCTATCCATTCCAGGCCACCATAAGTAGCTGCGTGCTATGGCTTTCATTTGGGAAATACCTGGATGTGCACTATGTAGTTCAGCTAACAATGGGTTTCGTCCTTTTGGAGGAACAATCACCCGAGTTCCCCACAATATGATATCACCCTGACTGGTTATCTCATAACTTTAGTGAAAATACGGTTTCATTTCATCAGGTTCTTATTCTTGTGACCAACAGTGAAGAGTTGTTCTCATGCTTTGGATAAGACTGGGTCTCGACTTGCCCAATCTCTAATCTGTCTAGCACATACTGGTGATGAAGCTAAGAAGTCCAATAATAAAACGAGTTCTTGAGGAACTGGAACATTCTCATCATTTCCTTCCAAAGGCAAGTGGCTAAGTGCATCTATATTTGCAATCTGATTTCCAGGCCTGTGGATGAAAGTACATTCATAAGCTGCCAGGATCAATGCCCATCTCAGTATTCTTGCTGAAGCTGTAGGTGGTATATCCTTGTCCTCACTGAATAACCCTAGCAAAGACTTGTGATCCGAACCAATAGTAAAATGATCCCGTGTACATAAATGTGAAATTTCATGACTTCAAAGATGATTGACAGGCCTTCTTTTTCTTTCTGTGAGTATCCCTTTTCTACTGTTTTGAGCATTCTTGGTACATATCCAATAGGCCTTTCTGATCCATTGTCCATTCGATGGGAGAGCACTGCTCCCATTCCATAGGGTGATGTGTTACAGGTCAAAATTAACTTTTATCTTTGGTCAAGATGTACTAATAGGGTGGATAAGTGCAACAGTTGTTCCACCTTTGTGAAAGCTTCTTTCTGTGGTGTTTGCCAAAATCAATGTTGGCTTTTCTTTCTTCTGTAGGTAATACAGGGGTGCCGGTCCTGTCGACAAATTAGGCAAGAAATGTCCATTGTAATTGATCACCCCAAGAATGATTTGAGCTCGGAGGTGTTCTTTGGTGCTGATGCCTCTCTATTGCCTCTTGTTTTTTCCTTAACTGGGTGGAGGCCCTGTGAATCTACCCTGTGACCTAAATAAGTTACCTCATGCACTAGGAACGTGCACTTTTCATTTTTTTAAATGCAGTCCCATCTGTGAGAAACATTTCAAAACTTTTTCCAAGTTTCCCAAAAGCTCCTTTTCAGTGAGTCCTGTCACCAGAACATCATCTAAATAAACTACATCGTGAGGCAATCCCTGCAGTAAACTTTCCATTATTCTCTGGAATATGGTACATGCTGATGATACACCAAAAGGCAAATGGGTATATTGGTACAACCCTTTCTGTGTATTAAGTGTGACAAACTTCTGGGAGACCTTCTCTAACAAGCATGACTCATATCAAGCATCGTTTAGGCAGTTCCACAAGCCAGCTTTTTTTTTGTTCATCCAGGGGATGTGTGCATCACTGGCTAGACCAGCATTTATTACCCATCCCTAATTCCTCTTGTTCAGAGGGCAGTTAAGAGTCAACCACATTGCTGTGGGCCTGGAGTCACATGGAGGCCAGCAGATTTCCATCCCTAAATGACATTAGTGGACCAGATGGGTTTTTACAACAATCAACAATGGTTTCATGGTCATCATTAGGCTTTTAATTCCAAGTTTTTTATTGAATTCAAATGTCATGGCAGGATTATAACCTGGGTCTCCACACCATTACCCTGGGTCTCTGGATTTTTAGTCTAGTGACAATACCACTATGCCATCACCTCCCCAAACAACAAAAACTATTTGTTTGGATACTTTAACATAGTAAAGCATTGCAAGTTACTCCACAGGAGCATTAGCAAACAAAATTTGACACCAATCTGTATAAGGAGATATTAGGGCAGTTGGGATAAGTATAAAAGTGAATCCATCAGAGTATTAGTACAAGAGCAATCTAAAGGCATTAATTAAAATTAATAGCACTTTGTTATGACCAGGTGAGAAGGGATGAACTGGCTCCCCTCCATTCAGCCTCCTTGGCTGTTTAAGTTCCTTTTTTACAAAGATATGCTTTTTCTAAATCAGAATGTATTTAAATATTTATGCAGTGAGTAATAAGGAGCCAATCAAACAAAGTTTGCTTGATTCAAAGAAATAGAAAATTTATTCACCACTAATCAGAGAAAAAATTAATAAAAACTTGGGGGCGAATTTTCCCCATGTCGAGTGGGCCGAGTGGGAGCGGGCATGGGCGGGCCATGGGACGCAGTCGTCACCCGTGATTGGGCCTGCACCACCATTTTACACGGGCAGCCAATTAAGGCCCGGCCAGCATATTTCTCAACTCCCGAGGATAGCTGGGGTTGGCAGGCGGCAGTGGGCGTGAACAGACCGCTGGGTCCAATGGCGACTCAGTGGCCTGTTTAAATGAAGGCCTGGCAGCCTTTGCAAGGCTGCTCACAAAGGCTGGCAGAAGAACACAGCAGAGGGATACTGTGCAGCACAAAAGTCTGGAGGGTAGGCCAGCGGGGAGGCCAGGCCGGAGGGTAGGGCAATGGGGCATTCTGCCTCTCGTTTCTCGGATGAGAGCCTAACTGCCCTCTTGGAGGAGGTGGCAGCGCGGCAGGAGGTCCCGCTTCCAAGGGATGGGAGGCGGAGGCCTCCCCAGCTGACCAAACGTGCGTGGAAGGAGGTGGCCCAGAGTATCAGTTCCCATGATGTGTTGCAGCGCACATGGGTCCAATCTTGTAAGAGATTCAATGACCTCCAGCACTCAGAAAGGCTGAGTACCATGTTGGCTAAGGTCACTTAATGCAGCCATCACCCTTTTCCCCAACAATCCCCCATCAGCAACTCTGAGTACAGTAACAGCATTGAATCCTTTACGGCATGCGTCCCTCGCTGGGTGGGCCAGCAGATATTTCCCATGCCTAGTTCACCCTGAGAGGATTCTGCTAGGATGGGTTCTGCACCCACAGCATGTGTGACACTGACACCCAGAGAATAGAACGGGAGTGAAACTCAAGAATCTGCACCTTGGTGCAGTGCTGGAACTGGGAGGCATGTCAAAGTCAGGGTGCTGACATGCTGGGAGGGGAGCTTCCAGGTGGTGGGGCATCAATCCATTTGCTCGTCTTTGCACTCCACTTTCTTGTGCCTCCTTGTTTAGCAAGGTTACACCTTGTGGTGCCACATATGAAGAAGGCAGAATTTGGCAAGGGGGGGTTAGCCCTGGCTCCTTCTTTGTGTGAGTGTGTGACAGCTGGGGGGTAACAAAGAACTGGAGCCCTGTAATGTCCCATTCTGGCTGGGGTGGCAGGGATGTGATAGGAATCAAGGTGCAGGCTGGACTAATCAATGCTCTTTTCTCATTTTCAGGAGAAGTTTGCACACAATTCCGCCGAGGAGATGTGGATTGGCGGAGGCCAGGCCCAGCTGGCAATCCTGACACCTATTGAGCAGGGGGCCATAGATCTGGAGAGAGGCCATGCGCCCAGGTCCACCGGTGGCGGTGAAGCTGGGGTGCCATCGGGAGGTATGTTTGCCGAGCACTCAGGTCACCATGTGTGTCCCAGCAGCCATGGCACTGTTGAATGTTCAGAGATTGAAGTTTGCAACATGGGTTGACCATTAATTATGGAAGGACGAGCGCATAATGATCCAGCGGACAGGGATGCAAAATGTCATTGTCTCCTCTTTAACTAATCAAATCCTTGTTCTTCCTTTCAGCATCACCAGAGCAGCACCTGGAGGAGGAGGCAGAGGGGCCACCTCTCACATCTGAGGGCCCAGAACATATCGACTCGCAAGCATCACACCATCTCTGCCAGGCATGCACCAGTGCAGATACTAGCACCTCGGTGGGAATTGGATCTTTGGCAAGTGTCCTGGGGCATGGCAATGAGGGCACTTCACACTCGCTTAAAGTGCGGGCAGAGACAGAGAGTGCCCAAGGCACTGGCAGTTGGAGGACTGGAGATCAGGTATATGCTCGGTCAGTGGCTGATGATGTGCCTCTGGAGTTGTCTGTGAATCAGCAAATGCTGGAAGTACAGTAGGATATACAGGAGGATCTGGCAGAGATACATGAGGCTATGCATGGCATGGTGCCTGTGCTGGGGGAGTCCACGTGGAGCATCACCGATGCAATGAGCCTCATGGCCGAGCACAATGCTTCCTCCGTGGAGAGAGTGGCGACTCTCATGGAGAGGCTCCACCAGGAGAACAATCAGGGCCTCCTGGGGTTGCACTCGGACCTGCAAGCCCTCACAGCGGCATTGGACACAGCTGGTCAATGCCAGTGTGGGAGGTGGTTTGGGCACCAAGTATCCCAGCTCGGTGCCTATCCATCTATGCTGAGCAGGGAAGTCCAAAGTGACCTCATTTTGGCGCAGCAGCTGCCTGTCAACTCTGCGGGCTCCTCTCAGGGCGCTCCAAATGAAGGCGGCAGCTCCTCCACCCCTCTGCCAGTGATCGTGGCATCTGATGAGGCTAAGGTGACTGGGGAGAAGCCAGGTGTGGAACTGGCCGCTCCCTCCCAGACAGAGCCAGCACAGGCTCCACAGGCCAGAGAACGGCCACCATGATCATCGAGGACAACAGAAAAGCACAGTGAGCAGGCTGTCTCAAATGCCAGTGCCAGTGAAGGGGGAGCACCTAGATGTAGCACCCATAAGCGTAAATTTAAGGCACCTTAGGCACACCACGAATTTCTCACTGGTGCTTTTATGTTGGCCCATAGTAGTTTATTGAAGACTTAGTGTGATGTGCAACATTTTTTTTTGGTTCATGAAGTTATGTTTGTAAACTCAATAAATTTTGATATCTTGCCATGCCTCAGGGTGATTCCTTACTTCTGCAGGTGGACAGTTACCCATGATGTTATGCGTGAGTTGTTTGACATTGAGCTTTATTGACAAAGCCCTTAGTTAATGTTAATATCCAGGCAGATTTAGCACTCAGTTATCGAGTATGGAGACTGCAACCCTGGTGTGTATTGAAAGTCCATCTGTGATGGGCTAGCTAAAGGTTCTTTGGATTAAAGCCTGCTGGGTTTCCCTGCATCCCTGGGGTATGCCCAGGTCAGCATCTACCTCCTCAGCATTCTCCTGTGCATACCCATCCTCGGACTCACTGCTGGACTCATCATGTGCATTTGGAACAACTGTGTCTTTGTCTTCCTCACCCACTGCATCACCCCATTACAGCGCCAGATTGTGGAGAACGCAGCATGCAACCACTATCAGCGACACACGATCTGGGTAGTATTGGAGTGCGCCCCCTGAATGGTCCAGGCATCAGAAGCGCACCTTAAGAAGACTGATGGTTCTCTCCACCACTGCCCTTGTGGAGCCATGGCTCCTATCGTACCACTGCTCGGCCTCTGTTCTTGGATGGCGGAGAGGTGTCATGAGCCACCTTCTGAGGAGATAGCCTTTGTCACCCAGCAGTCATCCATCCAGCCAGGCTGGAGCACTGAAGAGACTCGGCATCTGCGAGTGTCTGAGGATGTGAGCATCGCTGGAGCTGCCAGGGTACCTTGCACAGACTTGCTGAATCTGCATCACACATTATTTGCAGGTTCAAGGAGTGGAATCCCTTTCTGTTGATGAAGGCACCCAGCACATTCACAGGTGCCTTGATGGCCACATGTGTGCAGTCGAATGCACCCTGGACGTGGGGGATGCCAGCAATCACTGCAAGCCCCTGGCTCGCTCTGTCTGGCTGGCTTCATCCCAGCGGTCATGGATGAAAGTCAATGCATGCCTGAACAGTGCATCTGTAACTTGCTTGACACAAGTGTGGACAGCTGATTGGGAGACTCCGCAAAGATCACCCACCGACCCCTGGAAAGAGCCGGAGGCATAAATGTTGAGAGCAGCTGTGACCTTTAGCGCTACTGGCATGGGGTGCCCACCCACACAGTTTGCGGAGATATTAGGGTCTATCATCTGACAGATGAAGGTGACCGTCTCCCTTGAGAGATGGAGCCTCCTTCGGCACTGCACCTCAGACATATTCAGGTAGCTACTTCGCTGCCTGTATACCCCGGCAGGAAGATAGTTGCATCTTCTGCAGTCCCTGCCGCCTTGGTCTTCCTTTTGACCCTGCACCTTTTGTGCCCGCACCTCTCCTCCCAAAGGTGGTTCCCCTGGAGGCTGAATGTGGACTCCTGGCCTCCTCCCCCTTCTGGCCCTCCCTTCCTCCTCAGAGGAGGTGCCTCTAGTGGAGAGCACAACTCCCATTCCCAGGCTAAGGGAAGGCTTCTTCAAAGGTGCAGGCCCCAAAAATGATCTTTACTGTAGAGTCCTGACCTGAAGGCTTTTATTCCTGTCCAAGCAGCTGATATGAGTTTTGAAGTATTCCTGCTCACACAGGCAAGTATCAGTACACAATTAAATACCTGACAGTTAACATTCACAACCCCACTCACCCCTCTTATCCCACCTGTGGATGAGGTTTATACAAATGTTTCCTACCCGCCTGCCTGTTGCGCCTGTGCAACATCCTAAAGATCGCACAGTTCCCGAAAAATTGCAGTCAATTGCTGCCTCAAGGGCCGTAACTACATGATTAATTAACGGCGGGCGCATATCGGAGAACATCACACGTCCACCCACCTAAATATCACGATGGCGCACGGTGACGTCGGTACGCTCGCCCGACATCACCCCGCCTCATTTTAAATTGGATTGGACTGAAATCTTCCAACTGAGAGCCAGTGGGCTACCTGAGCTACTACAAAAATACGCCTCAGTTTTCCAAGATGAACTTAGGAAGATCCACGGGTTAAAAACAAAAATTCATGTGGATCCAGACGCTACCCTCCAATTTATGAAGGCAAGACCAGCATCTTGTGCAATACGGGAAAAGGTAGATGCCAAATTGGATAGCTTAGACAAACTGGGAGTTATACAACATGTGCAGTCCACAGAATGGGCAGCACCAATAAGTAGTCCCCATACTGAAACCAGTGTTTGAATTTATGGAGACTACAAATTGACTGTCAATAAAGTTGCTAAGTTGGACAGACACCCCATTCCAAAAACTGAAGACCTCTATGTTACAATAATGAGGTGAGGCATTCAACATGATGAGACCAATCATCTGCGGTTTGGCCAAAAGAATCAACTCTCCCAAACTGCGGCATGTTTCGAGGGGACTGCTTCGATGATTAGGACGGAATTCAACTTACAACTACCCTGCAAGGTATGGCCCAATTTCAGTTCACTTGATTTTCTTCCTTGCTTTTTTCTCGTCCTTCCTTACTTTTCTTGCTTTTTCTCTCATCGCCAGTTTGTTGGATCCTCATCCTTAGTTTAGCAGGACTAATGGATCTGGGTGCAGGCTTGTTTTGGGGTGAACGAGTTGGTGCCATAGACAGAGTAGATCAGCAGACAGTTTTTATGTAGGATACATTCTATTTATTTCCAAAGGAACTCTGCAGTTACACTTGTGTGCTTACAACTCAAACCCTGTCTCCACATTACAGACTTTAACTCTAGACTTGTCCTACTGACTACTGACGACTGAGGTAGCCCATGCTACTCTGCTTTTGGACAATAAGATCATGTGATCTTCCACTATGCATTCTTCTTAAAGGTATATTACACATTAGATTACTAAACCCATTGAAACTTGTCACTGTCTGAGGAAGACATTAAAATGCAAAGTGCTGGATATTGAAACAATAGCTGCCAAAGACAGACCCACCCAAAACCCCTTGGAAAATACACAATGGGTGAAGTATAACAGGCCAGGCCACTACAGCGAGATTTCAAGAAAAACTTCAGCAGAAGAGACAGGCTGAAGGATCTCTTTCTCTCCCTCTTTCTCTTTTCACTTCAGAAGCCAACATTACTGGAAATCTACCAGGGAACCAAGATTTTGCAATAATTGCAATATCTTATTTATCTGATTGCATCCACAAAACCACTTAATCCATATGGGCCGCAATGTTTAAAAATCAATGTCTCAAGGACAAGCAAAGGACGCTTAACCTTATATTATTTTAACTTTTTTTATTGGGCTCTAACTTTTCTTATTTCTGATACCTGTGTGCGTGACATCAAGTTTTTATTAATTTTATCTCAGATTAGTGGTGAATAAATTTTCTATTTCTTTAACTCAAGCTAGCCTTGTTTGATTGGCTTCTTATTGGTCATTGCATAAATATTTAAATATATTCTGATTTGGAAAAGGCTTATCTTTGTGAAAAAGAAACTTAAACTTTGTTTTGACTAACTGAGAAGGCTGAATGGAGGGAGCCAGTTCATCCCTTCTCACCTGGTCATAACAAAGTACTATTAATTTTAATTAATGCCTTTAGATTGCTCTTGTACTAATACTCTGATGGATTCACTTTTATACTTATCCCAACTGCCCTAATATCTCCTTATAAAGATTGGTGTCAAATTTTCTTTGCTCCTGTGAAGTGCCCTGCAATGCTTTACTATGTTAAAGTTGCCACACAGATAGTTGCTGTTGCATTTGATCAGTTGGCAATTATAATAAGGTATTTAGGACATCCTTCTGATGTGTTGTGTCTTAAAACCAGTCCTAACTCAATTGTTACACATTAGCCACTTACTGTGAAGAGGAACTGAGATGGTTAACCAATGTCTTTCTCATGGGCCAGGATTTTTCCTGTGGCGGGCGGGCTGGGCGGGAGTGGGCGTGGACGGGAGCAGAATCATTCGCCACCTTCGATCAGCCCCACACCACCATTTTACGTGAGCGGGCCAATTAAGGCCTGCCCAGCGTAAATCGTGGCCCCTGAGATCAGTGGTGAGGGGCGGGCGGCAGTAGCAGCCTATTCAAAAATAGCGCAGGCTGCCATCCCAAGGCTGCCACCAATGTGGGACAGGAGGATGATGAATAGCATCCTTGGAGAGCAGGCCAGGCAGGAGGGCAGGCTGGCGGGGCAGTGTGCCCCAAGGTTCTCAGATGAGTGCCTCGCTGACCTCCTCGAGGAGGTGGCAGCATGCCACAAGAACATGGTGCCAAGGGACGGGAGGAGGAGGGGCCCCCCCCCCCCACAAAATAGCAAAACTTGCCTGGGAGGAGGTGGCAGAATGGGTCAGATCCCACGATGTGGTGAGACGCACCTGGGTACAGTGCCTCAAGTGGTTTAATGACCTCTTGCGATCGGGGAGGGTAAGTACTGTGTTGGCATGGGTCACTTAGCACAGCAGTTAGCTGGCACCCCCCACCCCTCGCTCAACTCAGAATTTTGTTTTTGTATTCATTCATTCGTAGGATGTGGCCTTCACTGGGTGGGCCAGCATTTATTGCTCATCCCTGGTTGCCCCTGAGAAGGTGGTGCTGAGCTGCCTTCTGTATCTGTTTGGAGGCGAGTTCCAGGATTTTGATCTAGTGACAGTGGAGGAGCAGTGAAACATTTCCAGGATGCTGAGTGACTTGGAGGGCACTTCCTGGTGGTGGTGTTCCCATCCATCTGCTGCCCTTGTCCTTCAAGGTGGTAGTGTTCACGGGTTCGGTAGGTCTTAGAGTGTGAGTGGCAAATGTGACGGAGGCAGCATCTGGGCAAGGGGGTCAGCCCTGGATGCTTGGAATGAGTGTATGGCAGCTCCAGGGTTACAAATCGGCTGAGCCCTGCAAGGTTTTCCTCAGGTGGGGGTGGCCAGGCTGCAATGGCAATGCAGGTACAGGGTGGACTAATCAATGCTCCTCTCTCCTTTCAGGATACGACAGCCCACAATAACGCAGAGTGGTTGCGGGTTGATGGAGGGCTTCATCACCTTCTCATCTTGTCCAGAAACAAGTAGCAGGCACTGAAGCTGGAGAGGCTCTATGCGCCCAGGTCAACTGGCCGCGGTGAGGTTGGGGTGCCACTGGGAGTTAAGAGCACCGTGCACTGAGTCACAATGTCTGTCAGTGCAAACATTCCACTGTTGTCTGTATATTGATTTCAGCATCCAACAGGGGATGCCTATTGATAATGGAAAGAGGAGCACATCCTGACCCGGGCACCAAGTATGCGCAGTAACAGTGTAACGACTTCAACTCATCAAATGTCCTTGTTCTTCCTTTCAGCCTCACCGGAGCACACCAGGACTTAGGAGGCAGAGGGACCGCCACTGACCCCTGAGGGCCTTGAAGAGTTACAAGCACCAGCGTCACACCCTCTCAGCCAGGCAGGCACCAGCACAGATACCAGCACCTCTGTGGGGATAAGATTGTCAGTGAGTATCTCGGTGCACAATGGTGAGGGCACTTCACACTCACTTGAGATGCAAGTGGAGGCAGAGAGTGCCCAGGGCGCCGGCAGTCGGAGGAATGCTGAGGACCAGGAACATGCTCAGTCATTGGCTGATGATGTACCTCTGGAGTCGTCCCTGAGGCAGCAGATGCTGGAAGTCCAGCAGGGAGTGCGGGAGAATCTGGCAGAAATACATGGTCTCTCTGCCATGGTATCCTTGATTTTTTTTTTTTATTATTTTTTTTTTATATTTTTTTTTATATGGTATCCTTGATGGAGGAGTCCATGCAGAGCATCAGCAATGCAATGACCCTCATGGCCAAGCACAATGCCTCCTCCATGGAGACAGTTGCAACTCTCATTGAGAGGCTCCTCCAGGAGAAAAATCAGGTCTTCCTGGGGTTGCACTCGGACCTGCAAGCCCTCATAGTGGCAATGACCTCAGCTGGTCAGTGTCAGTGTGGGAGATGGATTGGGCACTCAGTATCCCAGCTCGGTGCCCATCCATCAATGGTGAGCAGGGAGGTCCAAAGCGACCTCATGTTGGCGCAGGAGCTGCCTGTCATCTCAGTGGGCTCCTCTCAGGGTGCTCCGGATGAGGGCAGCAGCTCCTCTGACTCTCTGCCAGTGACTGTGGGATCTGATGAGGCTCTGGTGACTGGGGAGATGCCAGCCGTGACACGGGCAGTTCCCTTCCAGTCAGGGCCAGCACAGGCTCCACGGGCCAGAGGACGCTCGCCAAGGTCATCAAGGCCAACAGGACAGCAGAGTGAGCAGGCTGCTTCCAATACCGGTGACAGCGAGGGGGGAGCACCTAGACTTAGCACCCACAAGTGTAAATCACCTTAGGCAGAACACAAGCTTATCACTAGTGGTTTTCTTTTGCCCCACGTTTAAGTTGTTTTTAAGTTGGTGTGCTGTTCAACACCTTTTAATATACGATGATTTCTGTATTCAAGTTGCCAATCATTAAAAGTTTTGGTTCTCAACAAATCTCAGGGTGCTTCACTAGTTCTGCAGATGTACGGGGACCCATGATGTTATGAGTGACTTGTTTGTCATTGAGCCTTATTGAAAAGTTAATGTTGCTGACCAGACAAATGTTACTCTCAGGTATCGAGTATGGAGCCTGCAGCCCTGGCATGTGCTGGTGGTTCATCTTTGGTAGGCTAGCTGAAGGAGCATTGGATCAAAGCCTCCCAGTTGTCCCTGTCTCCTTGGAGGTTGCCCAGGTCACGACTATCCCCTCAGCGTTCTCCTGAGTGTGCTCGTCCTTGGACTCACTACTGGCCTTATCGTCTGCAGCCAGAACAGCTGCATCAACATCTTCTTCCTCCACTGTGCCCCTCCCCTTTCCAATGCCAGGTTGTGGAGAGCGCAGCATGCAACCACTATCAGTGACACACAACCTGGGGGGTACTGGAGTGCGCTACCTGAACGGTCCAGGCTTTGGAAGCGCATCTTGAGAAGACCAATAGTTCTCTTTACCACAGCCCTTGTGGAGGCATGGTTCCTATTGTACCACTGCTCAGCCTCTGTTCTTGGATGGCGGAGAGGTGTCATGAGCCACCTTTTGAGAGGATAGCCCTTGTCACCCAGCAGCCATCCATCCAGACAGGCTGGAGCACTGATGAGCCTCAGCACCTGGCAGTGTCTCAGGATGTATGTGTCATGGGAGCTGCCTGGGTACCTTGCACAGACTTGTAGAATCAGCATCCTGTGATCACACACGATCTGCACGTTCATGGAGTGGAATCCCTTCCTGTTGATGAAGGCACTGGGCTCACCTGCTGGTGCCTTGATGGCCACATGTTTGCAGTCTATAGCACCCTGGATGCAAGGGAAGCCAGTAATCACGACAAAACCTCTGGCTTGCTCTGCCTGGCTGGCCTCATCCGAGCTGTAGTGAATGAAAGTCAATGCACACCTGAACAGAGCATCTGTCACCAACTTGACACAAGTGTGACGGCTGATTGGGAGACTCCACAAAGATCACCCATCGACCCCTGGAAAGAGCCGGAGGCATAGAAGTTGAGGGCAGCTGTGACCTTCAGTGCCACTGGCATTGGAGTTGATCTCAGGGCCGATCATGTCCCTTGAGAGACGTAGCCTCCTTCAGCACTGCAGTTCAGATATATTGGGGTAGCTGCATCACCATCTGTAAACCCTGGCATCAGGATAGTGGCATCTTCTGTGGCCCCTTTTGCCTTGGACTTCCTGTTGGCCCTACACCCCTATTGCCTGTGCCTGTCCTCCCACAGGTGGCTCCCCTGGAGGCTGAATATGGACTCCTGGCCTCCTCCCCTTCTGGCCCACCCTTCCTCCTCAGAGGAGGTGCCTCCAGCAGAGACCACAATCCCCATTCCCAGGGTAAGAGAAGGCTGTCTGATACTTGGAAGGCCCCAAGTGTTATGATTCCTCCAGAGTCCTGAACTGAAGCCTGTTCTTTCTGTCAAAGCAGTTCTGAAGAGAAATGAAGTTGCCCTGTTCACACAAGCAAGTAGCAGTAAGTAAGAAACTAAAGTTCTAACTATTCACATTCGCAAGCCCACTCACTCCTCTTATCCCGCCCGTGGATGAGGTTTTCAAAAGTGTGGCCTACCCACCTGACCGTTGTGCCCATGCAACGCACTGAAGATCTCACGGGCTGTGAAAAATCATCTTCAATTGCTGCCTTAAGGGCCTTAATTAGCCCGTTAATTAATGGTGGCCGTGCATCAGTACTCATACCTCACCTGCCTACCGAAATATCGCGATGTCGCACAGTGACATCGGGCCACACGGCGAACATCATTGAGCGTCATTTTACACGTTGGCGTGTCAGGCCTGCCCCTGCATGCCGACCTGAAAATTCTGCCCATGATTGTTATCTTTGAAGTAGTTGCTCCTAAATTGGCTGCACTAAAGTCAGCTACCTTTTACAATAGTGGCTGGCATTTGTATGCATTGGACACAAGAACCTTCACTGGACATCAATCCAGTATTCAGAGCCAATGTTAAAGGTGCTATTTAAATACAAGACGTTGTCAGTGTCTCTGCTCACTGGGCTGCCTGGAGTGAGGCTTGAATCCAATGCTCAGACTCAGAGGCTGGAATATTACTACTGAGCTGATCATTACTCCATCCAGGCGTTAATACACTACTGAAAGTCAAACCAGCATTTTAAAGGCCACATGTTAGTTTCCACTAGCTGGGCACATCTAGTTTCACCTTCTATTTCAGTGGCAGCAATGCTACCACTAAACAAAAAAAATCACGCCTATGATTGTTGCACTGTTTTTATTTCCTTTTTTGTCAGGTATAGAACATTTATTGTTTTTAAAGTTATGTATTCATGCCATGTCATGTGTACTCTATCTGAAGGCAGGTCTTTGGCTCATTGTCTGTTGATGTGTCATCCTGAGCTGTTTGTCTTTGCAGTTTTTGTTAGTGGTGGTTTGCCATTGCCTTCCACTCTCAGGGACAGGACAAGAAGGCAGGCTCTAAGTCTACCTCAGCCCAAACAAGAATCAAACCTGTGCTGTTGGCTTTATTTTGAACCGCCCATGAACCATCTCGCCAACTAAGCTACCCAGCTCCTAAGGTATGTATTCTTAACCTGTCTAAAAAAGCACTGTGGTAAAGTGGAGTGCTATGTACCTTTAAGAGAATGTAGTTAGTTGACCATGTGACTATATTGACCAATTGTTACACAGCGCCGGCTTCTCTGGTAACAGTAAGCCTAGACCTGGTGGTGATTGAAGAAGCACACATGGTGTTAGTGCTATGTTCTTAGTTCCAATAAACCACCAATGTTTGTTCAGTTAATCAGTCTCCCTGCCTATATTGTTCCAAGCATCAACTAATGTGTTAATATCAAGGGCACAGTTAGCGTTCGCCAGACGAAGCGAACCTGATAACCAAAAACATAAAAAGCACCCTCATATATATTGAACAGGTAATACAATATGACATTGGCTAATAAAAACAAAAAAACTGCGGATGCTGGAAATCCAAAACAAAAACAAAAACAGAATTACCTGGAAAAACTCAGCAGGTCTGGCAGCATCGGCGGAGAAGAAAAGAGTTGACGTTTCGAGTCCTCATGACCCTTCGACAGAACTTGAGTTCGAGTCCAAGAAAGAGTTGACATTGGCTATGCTGGACATGGTGCTATTTTAAAATAAACAATGAGTTTGTTTTGATGTCTGCTAGTACTGAGAAATCAGGTCAGAACAAATTCTCCTGAGAGCCTATGCAGTGCTTTGTAAGCACAGAACTCATTGTGTTGAAAATCACTAACTTCTGGGACTGACCAAAGGTACTTATTAACCCATTCCACATGATATCTTTCTGTGATCAGATAAATTTTGCTAACTAAAGAAAATGTGTATGCCAAAGGAGATTGCCGAGATATTATGTAAGCAAGAGTAAATCAGAGCATAATGTCAATACTGAATAGAAATATACTCTTTGCCTCCATTCTGCCTGCTCTGTTTTCCTTATTTATGTTCATTGATAAGAATTTGAAATATGATGCCAAGCAGTGTAGAAATGCTAAGACCTGCCTCTGCACCTTTTCTGAAACCTTTACATTTTCCTGGTGAACTATTGACATTGTAATTTTTTATCTTTATTAAAAAATTTTTATTTTATTAAAGAAACATAGAAACCAGAGCACAGAAGGAGGCCATTTAGCCTGTCATGTCTGTACTGCCTTTTTAAAAAGCAGTAATGCTTAGACTTATATCTTCGCTTTTTGTCTGTAACCCTGAATTTTCCTCATCCTCAAATACTTGTCCAATTGACTTTTAAAATGATTTATGGAATCGGTTTCTGCCACTTTTTCAGAGAGCATTCCAGATCCTGACAACCTCCTGACATGAAAAATAATTCTCCTCAGCTCCCTTCTAGCCTTTTTTAGGTTATTTGGCATACATGATCTCTAGTTATTGACCCACCCATGAGGGAATATATTTTCCTTATCTGCTCTATCAAAACCTCTCACTAACTTGGAAATCTCTACCAGGTCATCTTTTAACCTTCTCTGCTCCAAGGAGAACAGTCCTAATTTTTCCAACCTCTCCACATAACTGAAGTCCCTCATCACTGGTAACATCCTGGTAACCGTCCTCTGCACCTTTTCTAAGGTCTTTACATTTTTCCTGAAGTGTGGTGCCCAGAATTGTCTACAATACTCCATCTGGGGTATAACCAGTGAATTATAAAGTTCCAGCATGATCTCTTTGCTTTTATTTTCTACACCCATATTTATAAACCATGGTAACCCATGTGCTTTTTTCAACCATCTTATCAACTTGCCCTGTCGCCTTTAAGGATTTATGAATATGGCTACCAAGGCCTTGTTGCTCATCCAGAATTTTAAAAATCATGCCAATTATTGTGTAAATGTATATTTATATCATATTTCAGAAAATTATGGTAGAGCTGAAGTAGAATTGGAACCTGGTGCCATTGATTTGCTTTCCTTTTCTCTCAACAGAGGATTTTTCCCACGGTGGAGCCCTCAAACGTGTTCAAACCATTTCCCACAATTCTACACTCAATTTTAGATATTAAGTTTGGGTAAAACAGCTTTTCAGTTTGATTTTGCCGTCATCATCTGATTGATGGTCTTGCTGAACTAATTCACAGTTATATCAAAGCTGTTATCTCATTGTCTAACTGAGCTTGTTATTCAAAAGAGTGATCTAAATAATGTTTGTATTTTGTCCAGAAATTTGTCTCCTTCACTCCAACTCGAATCATGCTACGGATGCCTACCTCTGCTTCCCAACTGGGGTTACGATGCACCGCTGGTCACTTCCTATGTGGGTCATGGGGCATTCTGCAAGGATGAGGATGTATGCAGGGACATCTACTGTATTTGCAGGAACGCATTGATTTGGCACTTTCCTCACATTACATCAGCTGGTTGGATTCCAAATTTGTGCAATGAATATACAGGGATCTACTTTGTTTACTCAAGAAAAAATATGCATGAAGCTGTAAAATGGGCCCACTAGAAATATTAGTTAAAGAGCTTGATTGCAGGTGAGTTAATTTTTGGAACTTTTTCTATTGCAAAGTGTTTCAAAGTGCTCTGGAGTACTTTTTGGAGAGGTTATGGTGAGCTGCCAGAGGATGTTGCTCCATTCTTGCAGGGATGACAGGGATAGCAACAAGCATGGTGGGGCGGAGAGCAGTAGTGACTGTGCCTCTGGTCCTACAGCATCACAGGAGATCGAGCAGAAGCTGTGGAGAAGGCAACTTCCACATGGTACCTTCTTTCAAGTTGACGTCCGGGTCATCATACTCCTTGACAGTAAGAGAAAGTACCTGGCATGCCAACCAAACACCCAACATGCCAGTGTGCATGCCATTCAGCACTCTCCTGCATACCGCCCCATCAAGATCCTCATCCTTGCAGCAGAACTTCTCAGTGACCTCACCCTCCAATGAGCTGACAACTGAACCAGCCTTTAACCCTGGTCTGACTGCGACCCGCGTGTGGCTGTTTTTCAAGATTTCCAAGACGGATGCAGTGTCAGTGTCTGAACTAGTGGCTCCAAGTGTCAGATTGAGAGATGTGTATCTTTATCAGTGCTGTGCTGATGTTCTCTTTCTTCTTCCTGTGGCAGGTAGGAGTTCTTGGCTGTCTGACAGGAGGGACTCAGAAGTGGAAGGTTGGAGTGAGGGAAGTCAGGGTGGGGTGGGAAGTAAGAGGTCCATGATCACACTATCAGCAGTTTGCTCATCACACCAGATAGCAGGATGAGGATGAGCTGGGAGTTGAAAAGTGCAGATGGTAGTATAATACCATCATCTTCTATGTTCTCTGACCCCATGATGTACAAAACCATCTCTTCTGTAGGGCTCAGGATATGCAGGTGTCCTTGACCCCTGTCAGCTCTGCTCTGCTCCGTTCTATTGTTTGTCACCTTGTCCTGCAAGAGAGAGAACAGAAGGTCAGTGATGGTGTAGCACTGCGTTTGTGTGATATGCCTGTCATAGCTGAACAACTGAAAGTATGTGTCGGCAGTGAGAGCTGGGTATGAGACTGGCAGCATTGGTAGATGTGTGAGGGTGAGTTAGAATATATGGATGTTAGGCATTTGTACCGAGTGCCAGAGAGTGCTGCTGGGTGAACAATGGGGTGTGGTGCACTGAGTGACGTGAGAGCTGGTGGGGAGCAGATGTCGTGTGAAGATGCATTCATTAGTGCTTATTATGCAACAATTTATTTTGCAGCAATAATGTTGTGAAGCTTACCTTTAATAGACAGACTGTACCATGTGGTCTGAAAGCAACACTGCCAAGGCCTCCTGGCAAGTGCAGAGTTTGCTGGCAGTGTTCAGGAACAGACAGCAGTGCTGGAGCTACACCAGTTGGCACTGCAATTATTCAGATGAAGTGGGTGCATGCAGTTTGTGTGTTGCCCACCTCACTCTGAACAGACGGAGACAGGTTTGGATTCATGATCACTATGCACAAAAAACAGGGCTAGCCAATTTCTAACCCAGATACCCTTGTGATATTCAGGTGTCCCTGGCAGTCACCTTAACCAAGTGATAGATCACTTGCATATGCTAATACAGGTTCAATGGAACTAAAAATCAGGAGACATCTATTCCACTGTGCCTTAGAACTGCCTTGATGGATTGTCCTGTATCTAGGGTGTCCTCAGGTTTGGGTAAATATAGTAGGGCTGCAGGCATTCCTTTTAGTTAACTTGTTTCAACCCTTAGCTCAATAGCTTAGCTGTTCCTTAAACTCTGTCCATTGTTCTGGTAATCTAAATTTGAGTTAAATGAATCTAAGAATTTTGAAATTCTTTATTATTTTGATGTGTGAAAATGATTTATTTAAAATATCAGTGACTAAAGTAGTAGTGAAATGAAATATAGTGTTGCTGCTTGTAGTAATTATGGTTTTGGGAAATGTAGGTCTGTAGCTTTAAGAAAAATCTTGTGATATAAGATCACATGATCTGTGTAAACCAATTTGTTAGCAGTGCAGGGAACCTCTATAGAAGGGATAAAAGCAAAATACCGCGGATGCTAGAAATTTGATATAAAAACAGAAAATGCTGGAAAATACGTATGAACCTTCTAAGGCTCAAGACTCGAAACGTCAATTCTGTTTCTTTCTCCACAAATGCTGCCAGACTTGCTGAGTTTTTCCAGCATTTTCTGTTTTCTACAGGGGAGTTCTTCTTTAGTTAGGGAGTTTGATGCACACAATTAGTTGCTGCTGCTGTCTTGTAAATAAAGTTAAATGTTTCCACTAAGAAAAGTTGTCTTGAATATCAACTCTATAACAAAATGGCAATGAGGATAAATCAGATTTGGTACTGTACATTGCCCAGCGATTATGAGTATCTAAGTTTGTTAAAAATAAAAGAAGATATACTCATCTAAAATGCCACAGTTTGGCAGAATGAATCCCTTTGAGTGAGCCATGGATGATTGGTCTCAATATATAAAACATTTTGCGTTCTTCTTTCAAGCAAACAAAATCACAGAAAAGAGGAGAGAGATTCTCCTGAGTATTTGTGGGAGCAAGATCTACAGTTTAATTCGAAGCTTGACAGTCCCCACTGCCCCAAATTAGAAGACTTCCAGTGAATTAGTCGACCTCGTTAAGGGACATTTTCAACCCAAGCCCTCAATCACAATGCAGAGGTTCAGGTTCAATTCATGGAATAGAGCCCCAGAGGAGACAATTGCTACCTACGTAGTGAAATTAAAACAACTTATGGAACATTGTGATTTTAGTGAAAGCCTGAATGACATGCTCAGGGATCATTTAGTATATGGCATGCAGAAAGACATTATTCAGCAAAGATTGCTGGCTGAAGTGAATCTTGATTTTAAGAAAACATTAGAAATAGCACTTGTGATGGAAAGCACTGTAAGGGATTCATAAGCAATTCAACGGATGCAAAATAGCGCCTTTCTCCTTGTTGGGTGGGAACAGTCAGCCAAAAGTGGCATGAAAAGCCAGGACTCCGCAACAAAGCAGGAAACAGCTACAGCTAACCAAAAAATGAGAGGATACAGCTTAGCAACTAAATCCAAAAATAACTTTCATAGACAACATGGAAACAATCATTCTTCTAGCGATTGGCAATTTAAAAAAGTAGAATGTTACTTTTGTCACAGAAGTGGATACAAAGATATTTCTCACAAAGCGAGATTTAAACAGCCCTCCAAACGAAGTCCAATAAAGTCTATAGTGTAGAAGAGCCAGAAACAATCAATTCTGACATTTATTCATTACTCAACATGAAAATTGGGAAGACAGAGCCAATATTTGTTACAGTATAAGTGATTGGTACACCATTAAAAATGGAAGTAGACATGGATACTTCTACCATTGTAAGAGGAGAACACACTTTCAGATATTTAAATGAAAGTGATCAACAATTAAATTTGAAAGAAACATCTGCCAAGTTGAAAACATACACCGACGAAGAAATCCAAGTAAAAATATCACCAGAGAAACTGTTCATTATAGACACCAATTGGCACAGCTACCAGTGATGGTATTAGAAGGTAGAGGACCAAGCCTTACAGGTCAGAATTGGTTGAGGGGAATTAACTTGATTGGTCAGAGAGATTTCAAAAGGAAGTAGGAAGAGTTCCTGAGTTGGAAAAGAAACAAGGAGGAGAAGGTGGAGGAAAGTCAAGGGAACTGAAAAGTGACTTGTTTTGCATAGTCGGGAGCGACAATTTACTATTGGAGAAGCAGTATATGTAAAGAATTTTGGTGGAGGACCAAAGTGGTTACCTGGTAAAGTGAGTTCTGTAACCGGGTCATTGTTGAAAGTGAAGGGCCGGATCACCCGTAAGCATGTGGATCATTTTAGAAGAAGGGAGATATCCCAACAAAATGATGTTCCACCTGTAACCATTGCTGAACCTGTGGTTCCTGTTGAATGTGCTCAACCAAGAACAGACATGCTCCATGTCTCTGTCAGTGGAAGACACTGAAATGCAAGTGCCTAATGAGATACCTGATGTTATTGTGGTTCCAGAGAATGTGTTTCCTACAGAAGAATCTGAAGTGGTGGAGCTGCAACGTTCCACATGGATCAGGAAACCACCCAAAAGATTGAACCTGTAATTTTATGACCTCTGTAAATATTGCAATGCCATGAGATAAATATCCTTGTAAGTACAAAATGTACAAAAAAGTTAAAGGGGGAGGAATGGAATAATTATAGTTTTGGGAAATGTAGGACTGTAGCTTTAAGAATTATCCTATGTTTTAAGGTCACATGCTCTGTGTAAACCAATGTGTTAGCAGTGCAGGGAAACTCTACATGAGAGATCTTTAGTTATGGGGTGTGATGTACACATGTAATTGCTGCTGCTGACTTGTAAATAAAGTTAAATGTTTCCACTAAGAAAAGTTGTGTTGAAGATCAGCTCTATAACACTGTTCTATTTTACTTCAGCATGAATTTACACCTCAAATGTACAGATTAGTGCAACATGTAAGTTCTGTCTGTATATTTGTTTCCACTATAGAAGCAATTTAGAGAATTTGGTAGACATCCTGTAAATCTTTCCAACTGCAATAGGAGAAAAAAATAACTGTTCTCCCTGTGACACGCTGACCTATTTACTCAAGATGTCAGGTATGTAAACTTCAATGTATGGAAGGTATAGATCTGCCTATGGAAAGGAAACAGTTTTTCTCCTGTAAGCATTAATAAAGATTGTTACGAGAATCTTGAATTGTACCACTCAGAATATTTTGGTTTAGATCTTCGTAAACTAATTTTCCCACTTTCACTTGAATTTCATCCCGTAAATGGGATAGAGTGGTGGTGTGGTGGTAGTGGGAGTGTTGGTGGGGAAC
Organism: Carcharodon carcharias; assembly: GCF_017639515.1. Classification (NCBI taxonomy): domain Eukaryota; kingdom Metazoa; phylum Chordata; class Chondrichthyes; order Lamniformes; family Lamnidae; genus Carcharodon; species Carcharodon carcharias. Next base: position 52,582,734 of record NC_054486.1, read on the forward strand.
TGCTTGGTTATATGATTAGGTTGGAAAGGCTGGTGTTGTTCCCCTTGGAACAAAGAAGATTGAGGGGAGATTTGATGAGGGGTACAAGATTATGACAGATTTAGATAAGCTTGACAAGGAAAAACTGTCCCCGTTAACTGTTTGTACAAGGACTAGGGATCGCAGATTTAGGATTTTGGGCAAGAGATGCAGGGCAATGTGAGGTAGAACTTTTTTAACGTAGTGAGTGAGAATGATCTGGGACTCATTGCCCACAAGACAGAAGCTATCAATGATTTCAGAAGGAAATTGGATGGAAGGAAATAAACTTGCAGGGCTATGGGGACCGAACGAGGGAGTGGGACTAACTGAATTGCTCCACGGGAGATAGCATGAATTCAATGGGCTGAAAAGCTGCCTCCTGCACCATAAATGATCCTCTGACTCTAATCAAGGGCTAAAATTAATTCAAACCACAGGCTGACCAAAAATTACTTCTGCAACATGTGGAATGTTAGATATCATGTGGTTTAGCTGTCTGCTGGTTTTTGTTATGATTAACAAATATTCTGTCTGATAGTCACATAACATAAAAGTGCTGAAAAACATGAAGGAAATTAAAAATTTGATGACATTTCTATTTCTCAAATGCTGATGAAGATTAGACTAACATATATTTCAGTCAATAATTTTTATTATAATATTTTTGTGGTCATTAGTTTTAGTTTCACATTCGTATCTACACCATTTGGACTGCAGTGGTTCAAGGAGGCAGCTCACCATCATGTTCTTAAGGGCAATTAAGTGTGGGCAATAAATGCTAGCCTAGCCCATGATGCCTAAATATCATGAATGATTTAAGAAAATAGTTTGCATGTGCACTCAGCTTCCCTTGCATTTTTCATGCCATAATAAAATGAGTCAGATTACCAACGGAAGGCAGTGGCATACCCAGGTTAATCCACAGTGTATCAGGTACACATTTGGCATTAAGTTTCTATTATTGGGCTCCATACACGGATTGAGTCCACTCTCAATTTTTGGCCAAGTGGTATATGCAAACAGGGGAGTATGGATATTGTGTTTATCCAGCTTAGGCCTGTTTAGGACTAACATGTTTACTCAAACATGTATCGTAAATAGGTTCATTGGTTTATAAGCTCATTTGCTGATGCAGATAAGATTTTACTTTGCTGATCTAAAAGTGAATTTTTAAGGGCAGAATTTTTACCTTGGTGGGCGGACACCCACTCAAGTGTAAAATGACCCGCATTGATGTCGAGAGTAGTTGGTGGGCAGATGAGGCCAAGCGGCCTTTGCACTTTTTTGGAAACCTCATCCACAGGCGGGATGAGGTTTCCAACATCAAATAAATATAAAATAAAATGTTTTATAACATTTTTTAAATCTTTCTTATTTTTGAAAACTCTTCATCTCCCTGAGGCAGCTCTGTGCCTCGGGGAGATTTTCAAGCGCGCACTCGCCTGCATGTGTGAAGTTCGTGCTCACACTGCTTACCCTCCTCCCCCGCACTCCCTTCCACCTCCGCACAGGCAGCATTGAGCGCTGCCACTCTTGTTTCACATTGGGTGGCCTTAATTGGCCTGCCAGCCTGAAATCGCAGTCTGGCCCCAATCGCGGGCAGCGGTCGGCTTCCCGACCAGCCCTGCCCACCCCCGCCAAGCCCTCCCAACAATGGCAAAATTCAACCTTAAGTGTAAAATTCAAACCTGCTTTCTTATTTATACAGCAGATCCTCCATTTTGCTTCTATGTGTAGACTGGCTGAAATTGCAGCCAGATGGTGTACAGGCAGCATAATAGGTTCATAATTAGCACATGTAATGTTCAAACCCACTTGTGCAAAGGAAAAGGACAAAAATCTGTGTATGACAATCATAGAGGAATCTCGCTGCTTGCGATAGCTGGTAAGATTGTAGGAAAAGTTCTAATCAACAGAGTGGGTAAGTCACATAACAGAACGTGAACAGCCAAAAAGTCAAAGTGGGTTCAGGAAAGGCAGAGGCACTTACGACATGACCTTAACCCCTCAGCAAATACAGGAGAAATACTGCGAATGACAGATGGGATTCTACTGTGCTTTTGCTGACCTGACGAAGGCCTTTGACACAGTAAATAGAGCGACCTTGTGGAATGTCTTAGCCAAACTGATACTAAACCTGATACAATTTCACGATAGAATGGTGGCCGGAGTCACTGACTGTGGTGAATACACTGACTCCTTTGACGTTACAAGTGGTGTGAAGAAGGGATGTGTCATGGCCCCTGTGCTCTCAGTATATTCTTTGCTGCCATGCTTTCTGGGGCATTTGATGGAAGCGATGGAATATACATCCAATTCAAAACAGATGGCAATCTTGTCAACCTTCGACGATTGAAATCCTCAATTAAGGTATCAGAGATGGTGAGATGGGGATTGCTGTTTACTGATGACTGTGCAAGCGTATCATATTGTGAGCGTGGCCTCCGAAAGATCATGGACTGTGTTTCAGAAGCAACTGATGTGCTAACTATTAGAAGATGGGCAGTAGGAATAAATGGGTCATTCTCACATTGGCAGGCTATGACTAGAAGGGTACCGCAAAGACCAGTACTTGGATTCTAATTTATATCAATGATTTGGATGTGACACAAAACTAGGTAGGTATGTGTGTTGTGAAGAAGATGCAAAGCAGCTTCAAGGAGATTTGGACAGACTTTGTGAGTGGGCAAGAACATGGCAGATGGAATATAATGTGGTAAAAATGTGAGGTTATCCACTTTGGCAGGAGGAACAGATGTGCAGAGTATTTCTTAAATGGTAAGAGATTAGAAAGTGCAGATGTACAAAAAGACCTGGCTGTCCTCGACAATAAGTCACTGAAGGCTAACATGTAGATGCAGCAAGTAATTAGGAAGGCTAATGGTATTAAGATACCTTAGCCTTTATTGCAAGAGGATTTGAGTACAAGAGTACTGAAGTCTTGCTTCAATTGTATAGAACCTTAGTTAGACTGCTCCTGGAGTACTGCATGCAATTTTGGTCCCCTTACCTTAGGAAGGATATTACGACCATAACGGGACTACGATAAAGAGAGATTAGGGAAACTAGGTCTGTATTCTCTAAAGTTTTGAAGAATGAGAGGTGATCCATTGAAACCTACAAATACTTAAAAGGTATAGACAGGGTAGATGCAGGGAATATGCTCTCCTGGTTGGGGAGTATAGAACCAGGGGACGCAATTTAAAATAAAGGGGAAGCCACTTAGGACAGAGGTGAGGAGAATTTTTTTTAGAGGGTTGTGAATCTTTGGAATTCTCTATCCCACAGAGCTGTAGAAGCTCAATAATTTAGTTTGTTTAAAGCAGCAATTGACAGATTTCTAAATACCAATGACATAAAGGGATATGGGGATAGTGTGGGGAAAAGGCACTGAAGTGGATGATCAGCCATGATCATATTGAATGATGGGCTGAATGGCCTATTCCTGTTCCTATGTTCCTAGCAGCTTAAGGAAAACAGAGATATTCCACCAACTCTGACGATATCCCACTTAGTGAAACCATCTATGACACAATCCTGAAGGTTCTTGGTAACTTGACCCCTCTCTGAAGCACAATCTCCAGAAATGTCTGCAAGGCGGCAAATAGAATTGCAAGAGCAAGTTCAGTATTTTCCCATTGTTATGGAGAGCAAAGAGATGATGGGGTGGCCCCTGCTTTTCCCTCCTCCCCACTAACCGAAGACAGATGTGCATTAAAAGAAAAATTGTTGTAACCCTCAAGTGCTGTAAGTGTCATGAACAGACAAGTGGCAGGAGTTTAAAGTTCAAAAGTTCTCTGTCACACCTGCTTTATCCCCCCCCCCACCCCCCCACCCCCGTGAGATGAAGTCTTGAAATATTGCAGGCCTGTAATTCCACTTTTGGTCCACTGAAGAAGAGTCTGGAGGTTCAGGGAGATTTATGTGCTGTGCTTTATTGCTTGCAGTAACAGATTTCTTTTGTTCCATTCCAGTCGAGATACAGGGTGGAATTTTCCATGCCCACTACAAGCGGGCATGATGGGTGGCGGGTGTGATGATATGGTGCAATCTGGTTAACAACAGCAGGAGGGCAGATCGCAGCGGGCCACATTTCCCGCCAATGGTCCTATGGACAGACTGAGGACAATAAATATTTGTGTCAGTGAGTGAATGGTGATGTTCCTTGAACTGGCAGTGAGAGGGCCCTGTGGGTGTGTGATGGGTTTGTGAGTGTGAGAGTTGGGAGTGAGGAAAAGAGTGACTTACCCCGGTGGAATGGAGGGGATCAGTCATCTTCTTGCGGCACTAGGTGGCTGTTCTCTTCTGAAGGGCACTGGCTCTGACCACTGCTGCTAGACCTGCTGAGTTTTTCCAGCATTTTCTGGTTTTGAAACAAAAAATGGGTCAGCAGAAGGTGTGAATGGCAATAACAGAACCATTAACAACACCTACTCTCTGAAGAAAGAGGGCAGAGGCTATAATCTGAAATTGTTAAACTGACTGTTGTGTCTGGAGGGCTATAAAGCACATTGTTGAAAGGTGAGATGCTGTTCCTTGAGCTTCCATTGAGTATCATTAGAACAGTGTAGGAAGCAGAAGACAGAGAGGTCAGAGTGAGAATGGAGCAGAGAATGAAAATGACAGTCAACCAAAAAGCTCAGGGTCATACCTGCAGACTGAATGGAGGTGTTCTGAAAATCAATCATCCAATCTGTGTTCAGCCTCCCAAATGTAGAGGAGGCAGCATCATGTGCAGCAAACATATTATACTAAATTGAAAGAAATGCAAGTGAATCCCTGGTATTTATTTGCCAGGGACCTCAGATCCCTATTCAATTATTCTGCTTCTATCTGATCTTGTTATGATACAAGTGTAACACATATAAAAAGGTAAAATCAAATCCTGTGGATTATTTAATGAGAGGCTTGCAAATACTCCCTATGCCTTAACTGAAAACAATCTCGTAATTTCTTCCCAATTCAAGTAAGACATCTTGTTAATATAATTGTGCATTTCACTGCTTAATGCCATTTTGTCCTTTTAATATACATACTTTTAATTAAAACAAATGCACTTTTAGATTTGGTAATGTGTATGTCTAAAATAGTAATAGGCTTTCAGGTGTCAATTAGACTAATTACAACAAAGATGCTTGTACAGTTGACTTGAATATTCACATTCCTTAAATACAGTGGCCCATTACTCTGATGAGAATGGTAACTGATTGTACAATGCAATCCAAGCACTGAAGTGTTACGGGGCATTGACAATTATTATGTGATAATAGACCACAAGCTGCAGTAATGGTGTAAAGGAAAGGGCTTCATTGTTTTCTTTAATGGGCATAGATCAGTAGAATTCTGAATTTAAAATATGGAAAATCTGATGAATACAATGTTAAAGATTAGATGAAATGTTAAATGTGGTGAATCATGATGGTTAACATGGTACAAGGCAATGTCATATTGATTAGTTGGGATGATGTCACCTATAAGCATTTATTAACATGATCTTAAAGCTGATATGCACCACTTCCTTGGAACACATTTTTGGAGTATGTTACTGTTGGAAATGGTCAAACATAGAAACCTTTATATCAATATACAATTTTTCATTTTTGGCAGTGGAAAATTGACTCTTCCAATCAAATCACACAATTTGACAAGCAGTGATAATTAGTATATAATTGATTGAATGACACGAGCACTGCTATCGCATGGTCATTCCTTCACTCCACTAATGAAAAGATATAAAAAGAATGCCTAGCTATAACACACACCATAAAATATTGCACTGTAGCAATGCTGAATAGCACAGTTGCTCAATAAATTTATTGAATGGAACACTGTGAATTAATACGTATTTCTCATTTAACAGATGACAAATGTGGATTCCGCATGTTTTGTTAGAGAATTACTGCAGCAACAGTAATTGTTCAGTTCTTTCTTTTTCATCCTGCTGTAAAGGTCACCCCAACCATTCCTTGTGAGCCTGTGGCCTTTTTAGCGCTGTTATTTCCACTTCGATTTAAAATCTTGTCACTACCAATCTGCACTAAACCCGACATTTTTATTATAGTTGTACCCTGAAGGTTCGCAAGAAGTTCACCACAGCTGCTCATGCCAAGAAAGTGGAGTTGCAAAATACAGAGGTTGAAGTGACAGCTGCAGAAGCTATTGATGTTGACAAAGTGCTTTCCACAACGATTACTTTAATATGTCACTCAAAAATAAAGTTGAAATACTACATTCTCAAATCAGAATAAAACACATGAAAATCTTCAGTAACGATCAATGAGATATGGACTATGTATAGTAATAGATGAGTGTTAGAAGTGTCAAGAGATGAGTGATATATATGTAATTAATATATGAGTGTTATGTATATCAACAGAATAATGTTATATATGGTAATAGATTAGTGTTATGTAAATCAATGGATGAATGTTACATATTATAACAGATTATTATATATGGCAATAGAAGACAATTAGATATTGTAATAAAGAAGAGTTATATGTTGCAACAGATGGGTATTACATAGACCAATAGATAAGCATTTTATGAGTGTTAAAAAGCCCAGTGCCTAAAATTTCTCCAGTTATGAGTCCTGTGATTGTGTTATGCCCACCACTGGCAGCCAGTACTGGCTCTACCAGGTAAAAAGGGAGGGCACCATATTAGTGTGTTGCAGACTCTGTTATGATGGGTTTATCTCAGGATTCATTGGCTTCTTACTCTCAGATATCTTGCTGGAGGCAATATTCATTTGTTCAAAAACATTTATTTACATGCTATTTACAAAGGTTAAATAAAACCAAGACATAGCTGCAGCTACTCCCCGAGATGCTTCACACTCATCTCCTCTCAGTGAGTGGCACCACTGTGACATAGCTCCTTATGCACATGCGCAATAGCTATCATTAGAGTTAACCCTTTACTCTACACAAACAAGCACAAAGACGACTTTAAACACACTCAGGTGCCCACTGTGATTAGAGCATTAGGGCTCACATGTTGGTGATTAGCAAAAAAACCAGGATGTTGTTTATTAAGAATATTGAAATAGGATCCCAAATTGTTGTTATAAATAATTCAAAAAGAACTGGGATATTTTTGAACTATTGAGGACAATTCTGAACACATGACCAAAATAGGCACAAATTTGGTGGAACGACTGTACCAACCGCATAAAGCTAATGTCAGGAAGCTCAGATGTTTAGGCAGGTGCTAAATTGCTGCCCCACTGCTACTCGCTATTTGTGGGAGGGTGCCAAATTGTCTGACGTCTATATTGAGCTAGCCATTAGGCTGTGCCTTGGGTACAGGAGCCATTCCTGGAGGGGTTGAGCATAGGCCAGCAGGAGCTGCAGTATTTCCCAGAGCAAGGAAGATGACCCTTGATTCCCCTCCCCTTAAAAAAAAGAAAGAGTTTGTGAAGAAGTTCCTTTTAAGGTTGGACACAATGCACCCATTTGCCTTTACATCCCAGAATAACCTGGTAACCTAAATTACATATTAAAACAGTCTGCCGTCAAATTAGGTAGCAGTGCAGTGTGCCTATTGAAAACACATTCGGCGGGCCTTGGGCATCGATGGAAAGATGTATCATCATTTCAACTGAAAATTCAGTTATAAAATCTTTCTTTTTTAAATCATTTTGAGCATTTTTTTTCATGTAATTCCAAGTATGGCTAGACAGTGAGATCCAATCCAGATACTAACTGATCCCATGCCTATTTACCAGTGTTCCTGAATCCTAGGATCCCCTAATAGGGATAAATTAGCATCCTTGACAATGCTACATGGCACATCTGCCTTCTCTTCTTAAAGGAAGTCTGCCCTTCTTAAAGGAAAGCCACACTGAGTTACAGGAGGCTGCTGCTGAATAATATTGCTTCAATTCTAAACAAGGAAAATGGAATATCAGGACAGGGAGAGGGATCCAAGGTCAGGAATGTGATGCTGGAGACCTTAACGATAGAGGTGGGCAGGAGGAGAGATGCCATGATTCCATGGAGGGAAGGGAAGGGCAGAACACCTCCAAGGACCTCATTCAGAAGGAATTGGGAACAGAGCCTGGCAAGGAGATGGTGCCAAACATCGGAGCCCGGGGCAAGGGGGCCTGAACTTGGTGTTTTAAACAGAGTTTCCTGTCTTACAGGCTGAGCAGCCAGAGATGCAGACCTGAAAGACCAGCTTAAAAAAAAATCCGAACAGGGAAAGGCATCATGTGATCCAGTCTTCTTTTCACTTTTACTTTGAGCAGAGCACAAACACAGCTCTGATAGCTTCAAGCTTGATACCTATGTCTAACTGTTCTCAAGTTTCTAGATTTAATAAATGAATCCACAACGTGTTTACCCAATCCTTTAAGGGTGATTGGTGCATTGTGTTTTGTACAGTAAATAAGCCCAAAGTATTATATCATTATAATAACATGACATGGTGATTAGCGGTAGTAAGACAGGTAGCAGCAAGATTAAGTACAGGCACGAACGACATGATGAACAATCTTAGATCATGCTACAAGGCATGAGGTGTTTTGATCAGTTCACAATGAAGTCACAGCAATAGAGAGAATGGTGAGAATACAGTGTGATGATGGCAAAGAAAAGTTTTGAAGACACATAGCCGAGCTAGTGCCCAAGTAAAGAGCTGGTAAGCAGACGGATCCCTCGTGGTGAGATTACAGCGCATAATCTGTCAGTTTCATGAGTGGGACAGCATGTCGAGATGACCAACACTGGGTTAGCTCAAGTTGGGAAAGGCAAGTGGCCAGGGTGTGGGGCTGAATTGACAGCGAGTGAGGGAGAGTTGAACAAAAAAAAGTCATAAAAGTCAGGCGAAGAAGGTTGCGATTATAATGGGTGGCTTTGGGAGTTGCTGAACAATAAATTGAATAAAACAAGGAGGAAGGTCAAAGGGATATTGTCAGAATATCCACAAAGTTCCCCAGTTTGAATTGGGATGCAGCTGACCTATCATCCAAAATCAGAATATTTAAACAGTGTACAGAGCTAGGGTTACTTTATTTAGGTGTATCTGAACCAGACGAGTAGCCATAAAAATTCATCCAGCAATTGGAAATATAGGTCCACAAAGGCTGAACACATCAGGGTTAATAGAAGAAGAGCTAAAGGATCCCCAAAAGATTTGGATTACATTGGAAGGCCAGTTCAGAATCAGGTTAAACTTCCGTATTCATTGACTAGAGTTCATGTCATTTGACAACAGCCTACAGAATCCATAGACCACTTCATCAGCAGATGCAGAGAAAAGGGTGTGTTCTGTGATTTTTCAAGTACAGAACTAGCCGATAGAATTGAAGAATTGGTGATCGCATCGACTCCCATGGAAGCATTCCAGAAAGGTCTGCTAGACAAGCCCAAAATGTATAGCATTGAAGAACTACTCAAGGTTGGAGTAAGTATGAAGCAATCCTAACAGGGCAAAAAAGATTACAAGTCCTAAGTATAACCCCAATTGTTGATGCTGTCATTCAAACTCCCAAACCCAGCAAGACATGTGGAAGGTGTGGCCTTACACATGCACTGAGTAAATACCCAGCTTTTCAACAATTCTGCAAGGCATGTGGCTGAAAGGACCATTGGCAGAGGCAGTGCACTAGAGCAAAGGCTGATACAGCTACAAAGAGCCATGTGCTGATCCAAACAGGCCATACACAATGGATACCTTCAAGCAATAAGAACGATCATCCAGTATCCCGTCAGAAACATATACTTGATGTGATTGCCATACCAAAAAACGACAATAATGTGCAAAATGAGACAAAGAGTGATGAACACATGTTCCATACCGTCAATCTCTTGGAAAATATAGATGTCATCTCATCATCTGAAGTGTTTATCAAGGTTCAAATTATCTATCCTAAGAAAGAGGGTAAATATTTGTTATTGCAAGTGTCAACATACTACCTCTGCGAATTCTGAAAGACATGTACCCACAGATATGGAACACCGTGGCAAAACCTACTACTGTGAAACTTTCAGCATGCAACAGTTCACTTATTCCATGTGCAGGATCATCGTCCTGGAGTGCAAGTACAATCAATCCTCCTGGATGTCACAGATGTTCTACATCAAGGAGACTAAAGGCCCAGTGATTGTAGGTCTACTGGCATGTCAGGACATCATACTAGTAGCAATCCATGGAATTAGTCAGCACAAAGCGCCATTGATTCCACATTAAGTTCCTTTCCATCTTTTGTCCAAAATCGTATCCAACCTCTTTCATGTCAATGGCACTAACTTCATTGTCATCATCAACTACTTTACCAAATATCCCATTATTCAACAATTGCACAATATGTCAAACACAACTGATGCACACACTCTAAGCGCTGTTTTCAATTTATCTGGTGTGCCTAGAGAGATCATTACAGGTAATGTTCCACAATTTGTTGGTAAGCCATTTCAGAATGTGTGTTAGGAATAGTATATCGATCACATTACTCCTCCTTATTACCCTACGTCTAACAGCCTAGCTGAATGAGTGATTCGCACAGTGAAATCCCTAATTCTGAAATGTAAACACACCAAGCAAGACCTTGGTTACATCTGAGAACGACAGCTTTACGTGCAACCATTCCATCATGGGCAGAGCTCATTTTTGGCAGACCAGTGCGTAACAATTTATCTACTCTTACCCATTCTACCCTCTCACAAACTAGAAAGCAACTTTTAAAACTACAAAAGAAGGTGACCAACATGCATGATAAAAATGCAGGTACAGAATTGCCAAGTTTACAGGTGGCTGACAAGTTTGCATCCAGAATCCCACAGGTTTGGCGACCAGCCGAGGTGAGAAAAATTTATTCAGAGCCAAAGTCCTATGAAGTATTACACACAAAGGTGCAGTGTTGAGGTATAACCGAGGACAACTCAGATCCATTCCAGCCCCTCAACCACCGTACAAACCGATTGCATCTAGGACAGGATCCTAAATGCAACCAAGAACAACATCCAAAAATGAATATTCCACAGATCACTGTGAGCAATTAAAGACACCTCCAGACAAGATTTCCATCACAAGATCTGGGCATACCAGCATATTATGCTTATTGTTTTAGAGACCCATAGATTCATCAGTTCTATGCAGGGGCAGGTCAACTCTGATTGGTCAAATTATTACCCTGGGAAATGAACTAGGGAATGACTGTTCCCTAAGCTTTTGTTTTGTTGAAATGTGTGGGCATGTTCCTTTTATCTGCAAAGGACAGGGCCATGAGTGTGAATATATGTGGCTTCTAACATGTGTAAATGAGCCACACCGAGAACCCAACTGACAACCTTCAATTGGTTTTCAGTGTAATTTTTACCACAACCAGATATGTCTGTTTTGAATTTGAACAAAGCTGGGCAGTTGACTGTTCCATTCTCCATGAATGTTGCATTCTCCTTGGCAATGCCTCCACCAATTGGAGTCCACTTGCCAAACAATCAGCACTCTCTTTCATGCAGTATAAATTGTTGTTCCCCTGTTACAGTTGGAAAATTCTTGTTAGCTATCCATGGGTGGAATCCTCCCAGAATTGCACTAAGTGTGGTGGTGGGCGTGAAAAACGATGTTTTACCTGCCAGCCACAATGGCGAGTTTTTGCGCCGTAACGCCTGTTTCCTGCCCCATTACTTATGCAACCACAGGAAACATGCCGCATTGCTGGAGGGCGGCCTCAGAATTTCCCACCGTGCTGTTACCTTACCATTTCCTCACTCCGGGTGCCATAACTAAACGGCAGCCATGCGAATAGTTCTTAATTATTGCAGCCCAGGATTACTCCAGTGAAGACATGGCCCTGGGAGCCGAGAAGAGTTCAGTTCACTGGAATGCCTTTTGGAGCTCGCTGTGATATCCTTCACCCTCCCCCCCCCCTTTGGCCACAGGAGGTCCAGCAATCTCACCACTCCAGCTTGGGAGGTAGCAGTAGTGATGGCCAGTACCAAAGCTGTACAGAAGAGGTTGGCCATCCAGTGTAGAAATCTTATCTGTGCCACCAGAATAAGGCGACCATCTCCACTCTAAATTCACAAGGCCATCACATATCCACTGGCATTTCACTCACTGCCAGCTCAAGGGACATCACCACTCACTCACACACACTATCACATCTCCATATGGCTTCATCTCCTCTGGAGACTGCCTCCTCAGCCCTCACCGTCTTGAGATCACTTGTACAGATCAACATGTGCCCCCCACAAACAACCTGGAATACCCCCCTTCCCCAGTACTGCCCTCGCCCTGCAGCCTCTTCCTTTGCCTGAGGCTACTTCTCCCCCTTCCCCAAGCAAGCCCTAGTCCTGCAGCCATTGAAAAGCCACCCTCACGCCTTACACTTGGTCTGGTAGGAAGAGACCTGCCCATGAGCCCTCCCCTAATAGTGATGTGGTGCTGCCTGTGAAGCCTGGCGCTGATGACTGCGAGTGCTGCCCGAAGCAAGATAGACAAACAAACCTCGGAGTCCTGAGTTAAGTGCAGCCCACCAGGTGCACGTCACTGGCGCATAGCTGTGAAACATATTGGTGCGCAATCATGCTGATATGCCCTAATGATCTAGTGGCAGGAGGGATGATTCTGGCAAGCAGGGCATATAATGGGATCCTAAATTTTGAAATTAGGTTCCCGACATGTGGTGACGGGAAATGTGGGCCGCCATTGAGGGGCGGATCCGACGATCGCAAACTGGTTTTATGATGACGTGAAACCGATTTTTGTGATCTCCCAATAATTTCTGCTCCCACCTATTATGACACCTGCTGCAAATGGGAGCAGACAATTCTGCCCTGAGTGCAAGACAAAGAGCTTTGATAACATTTCTCTCTTTTCAGCAATATTCAAGTTCGGTACGAGCAAAGGACTAAAAGTATGCCATTAAGGGATAGCAGCATGATATCACTAGAAGGGAAATGTGTCAAGTGATCCAGTCTTAGTTTCATTTTTACTTTGAGCACAGCACATACACAGCTCTGATGTCTTCAAGCTTTATATTTATGTATAACTGTTCTCATGCGCCTAGTCTTAATAAATGAACCCACAACTTGTTCACCCAATTCCCTTTGAGCAATTGATGCCTTGTGTCTTGTACAGTAAACAAGCCCAAGGTAATATATCATTCTAATAACACGACAGGGAGAACAATGAATCATGCATTTCCTAAGTCCTATGGAGGAGATAGTTCTCTGCAACATGGCTGTGACAGAGTCCGCAGCAATCGGCATCACTGTGAACATTAAGGACTATGGTATATTCCTACCTTATGCTTCTTTTCAACTCCCAGATCAACCTCATCCTGCAACCTGGCACAATGAGCAAACTGCAGACTGCGTGGACATGGAGTTCTTCTTTTTAACCTAACACCCCCATTCCCTCACACCCACTTTCACTTCTGCTTTCCTGTTTTTAGACACCCAAGAACTATCATCACCCAGCAACAGCAGCCTGAAGAGGAAAAAGAGCATAAGCACAACACTGATGAAGAGGCCCCATCTGATACTCAGCCACCAACTCAGATACTGGCATGATACTCACCTTGGAGGCTGATCTGGGATCTGCATGTTGGTAGTCATCTAGACACAAGTGGGCTGCAGCCAGTATAGGGTGAAAGGATGGTTTATTTGTCAGCTCACCAGAGGGGAAGGTCACAGACGAGTTCTGCCACAGGAGACTCAGATGAAGACTTAAGTAGGGTGACGTACAATACAGCAGAGCGCTAATGGGCATGTACACTGAGATGCTGGTGAATTAGCTGGCCTGCTAGTCAGCCTCCTGTCGCTGCCAAACAGCATGGAGGAGTCCAACTCCAACTTGACAGAGGGCATCATGTGGAGCCAGCCTTCTCCACAACCTCTGTTCTGTCTTCTTGTCATCCTGCAGACAGAGAGGCAAAGGCACAGTAGCCTCGATGACTGTTTCAGAGTTTGTGTGAACATCTCACCAAACCTAATGCCCTCTCTGTGAGAATGCAGCCAACCCAGGAACTCACCACAATACCTCCAAAAAAACGTTATAGTACTTCCAGAGACTTTGTAGCTCTTCAAATTCACTGCACTTGCAAGTTGGGTGCTGGGCCACTCCTGCAGCTGAATGCTTGACCTTTGGTGCTGGATGTACAAATTTGTTGAATGTGACTGCATGGTCCAAATTAGGACAATGGCCATCACATTAGCTAGCTGGGCTGTGCGCCATCAGCATAGTACCAGTTATCAGTTGCTTTTGGTGTGCACAGGGAACACTGGCGTACACGCTCTCCTCATGGTGCAGCTCAGAGTGCAGCATGCATCCTCTGAAGGATAATCAACATCTGCTGGTGATAGTGGGATAAGGCACTACAGGCATGACTTTTGCGCCCATACATTGTGATATTTATGATACAAATTTTATATGATGTGTATGAAATAAATCATAGCATTTATCACTTATATTAATGGTGTTAAAGTTACAAATTACTCAATGCAGACTTACCTCTCTGTGCATCAGGCACATTACAAGCCGATTCAGGCAAATTGTTCATTGTAGCTAAAAGTTCAAACTGCTGCAGATACAAGTGTAAAAATTGAAAGTTAGGAGTAATCAGGTAAGTCAGACAGGACTTTTTTAAAAACTCTCAGGTTTGTAGAATCAATTGCCATGGAAGGCCAATAAATGAACAGTGTAATTGAGTTGAAGATGCAACTTAAAGTGCTTCAGGAGGGGGAATCGATTTATTGACATGGTGAGCTGGTGGGTGGGTGAGATTGAAATCAATCAAAATTCGGATAGGCTTAATGACAAAATAGGATTATTCTGCTCCTACATATTCTTATAATCTGATGCCAATTTATATCACATACTGAAGACTCTTTACAGGATTAACAGAACACTAAAGCCTCTCAGCATGTTGATGCTTCCTGGTGAGACTTACATAACGATGTGAAGGGTAATTTCACGTTGGTGACTGCATATAAATGGAAACCATTTGATACACTCCAGATTCAATGATGGAGAGATTTTCCACCTCCTCATTCCAGTGAAGTACCTGAGCTGCTGCACAGGATAGAAAATCATGGGTAGTTACCCACATGTTTCTGATCCATGCAGAAAGTGAGCTAGATATCTTGCTATTATCAAGCATTCAGAATGCCTACAGTAATATCCCCTCAATGCAATGATGTGCTTTGGTCTACTTTTTTCAGCCAGCTTGATGGTGTCCTGAACAGATGTATGTAAAGCAATTTTCTGCAGTCAGAATATTTAAACAACACTGATACAATTGATGTTTCCTCTCAAAAAATAAACTGAAATTCTTTCAATAGATGTTAACATTGCATTTTAATAGTTTGAAGGTGAATAATGCACTAATAGTTGAACATTTTAATGTTTTCAGAGTCATAGGGCTGGGTTTTCAAATAACACAGGGTCATGATCATGATCCCAAATATGGGGCTGCATTTTACGTAGCATAAGTGGGACTGCTGTAGTCCCACAGAAATCAGCAGCCCACCCACCATTACTAAATTAATAATAAAGGGCTGTTTAAGATGGCTAGCAGTCCAATTGACTGCAACAGTACGTTCCCGATGCTATAATAAGGTGGGTGCATGTGAATCATGCCCAGTGGAAGCTCAATTTTTTTCAGGGTCTCAAGAAAGTGTGGATGTAAAGGCTAGAGCTGGGTCTATGCTTGACTTTATCAGCAGAGACTGCTGACAGTAATCATTGCTATCCATAAGCCTCTAATCATAATCAGGGCTATCCCTTGGTAGACTGCCCAAAAACTTGGTAATCCAGTCATCTTTCATCACTGCACTATTTGTGGTGAGAAATGGTATCTCCTATTGGCATTGTGTATTCTTTGTGGGGGGTTGGGTGGGGGGGGGGGTGGTACCTCCTCCAGTGAGGAGGAGAGGGGGATAAGGAGAAGGGGAGGAGGAGGCCAACTATCCAAGTACAGGAGCAAAGTGAATTGGTGGAAGGTGGCCAAGATTCTGAAGAGCGGGAGGCTACATAGGGGAGGCAGCAATAGGCAATTAGGTCTAGGTGAAGGCTGTACCCTGCCAATCGTGTTTACAGGGTGCGAATGTCATGTCTTCAGATGTCTCTATGTGACATGCTTGCCCCTGAGATAGCCTCCAATTACGTTGGTGGCCATCTGATGCCTGTAGCATTAGTAGCGCCGAACTTCTTCTCCTCTGAGTTATTTCAGGCTGCCTGTGGAGACCTTAGTGGGATCACCCAGCCTGCAACACATCACTGCATAAAAGTATTCACAGATGCCATGTTTCACCATGCACATCAATACATCTGCTTCACTACAGAACACAGCCCGAGGCTGTACATCCATGACTGATTTCCCAAAGGTGCAATGGGTCATTGATTGTACCAATCAAGGCACCAGCAGGGCAGCCAGGGTTTTTTTTATAAACTTCAAGGGATACCACACAATTAATGTACAGATTGCGTGCGACCACCAACAATGAATCATGCAGGTTTGTGCAAGGTACCTGGGAAGCAGCCACGACTCCTATATCCTCAGACCCTCCCAGGTGCCAGGGATATTTACGAGCCTGGGCACATTGGATGGATGGCTGCTTAGAGACAAAGGATATACCCTGAAGAAGTTTCTAATGACTCCAGTTCGCAGTGCTAGGACAGAGCCCCAGTGCTGTTATAACAAAAGCCACATCATCATTGTCCATCATTGGACAAAATGAGATTTAGATGCCCAGATAGTGCAGGTGGATCTCTCTAATATTCACCAGCTGAGTATCCCTCATGGCAGTAGTCTGCTGTTCACTGCATGACCTGGTCATTCAGAGAGATGAAACCTTTTCAGAGGAGGAGTTGAGGGAGATAGATCGGTGCACTGATGAGGCAGAGGACGAGGAGGCTGAGCTGCTAGCAGGCACATGTACAAGCCGCTCCCAGGAAGGGTCTTGATGGCCGTGAGACACGGAGGCTCCTATCATCAGATGATTCCAGTAGATGAGTCTCTCCTTCTCTATGCTTCTCCATCACATTTTTTTTTTATTTGTTCATGGAATGTGAGCATCACTGGCTGGGCCAGCATTTATTGCCCAAACCCTATTTGCCCTTGAGAAGGTGATGGTGAGCTGCCTTCTTGAACCGCTGCTATCCATATGGTGAAGGTACATCCACAGTGCTGTTAGGAAGGGAGTTCCAGCATTCTGACCCAGCGACAGTGAAGGAATGGCGATATATTTCTGAGTCAGGATGGTGAGTGACTTGGAGGGGAACTTCTAGGTGATGGTGTTCCCATATGTCTGCTGCTCTTGTCCTTCTAGATTGTAGTGGTCATGGATTTGGAAGGTGCTGTCTAAGGAGCATTGGTAAATTCCTGCAGTGCATCTTGTAGATGGCACATACTGCTGCTACTGTGTGTCGGTGGTAGAGAGAGTGAATGTTTGTAGATAGGGTGCCAATCAAGTGGGCTGTTTTGTCCTGGATGGTGTCAAGCTTCTTCAGTGTTGCTAGAGCTGCACCTATTCAGGCAAGTGGAGAGTATTCCATCATACTCCTGACTTGTGTCTTGTGGATGGTGAACAGGCTTTGGGGAGTCAGGAAGCGAGTTAATCGCCGCAGGATTCCTAGCCTCTGGCTTGCTGTTGTTGCTACAGTATTTCTATGACTAGTCCAGTTCAGTTTCTGGTCAATAATTAACCCCAGGATGAAAACAAAATGAAAACAAATGCTGCGTATGGGCTAGATTACACAGCCAAACAATCTCAATCGTAGAACATACATAATCAGAAAAACAAATAAGACTGTGGGCAGGATTTTCCCTTTGTCGGGTGGGCATGGCCGGCGGGTCCGGAGCAGCCACAAAATGGACCACTGCCCACGAACAGGCCCCAAAGGTGATTTAACGCTGGCTGGCTGTTAATTGGCCAGCCAGTGTGAAACACCAGGGTGGAGGTGGGAGGAGCGTGAGCGCAGAAGTCTGCGCACACATGGGACAGCACGCAATGGAAGCTCTCTGAAGGCACAGAGCTGCCTCAGGGACCTGAAGAATTTTACAATCAAAAATTAAGATTTTAAAAATGGGGACACATATCCCCACATATGACTTAGTCACATGAACAGGGATATACTGCTGTTACTGTGTGTTGATGGCAGAGGGGGTGAATGTTGAAGGTAGCAGGTGGGGTGCCAATCAAACAGCTGCTTTGTCCTGGATGGTGTCGAGCTTCATGAGTGTTGTTGGAGCTGCACTCATCCAGACAATTGGAGAGTATTCCATCACAGGCCTGACTTGTGCTTTGTAGATGGTAGACAAGCCTTTGGGAGTCAGGAGGTGAATTGCTTTCCACAGAATTCCCAGCCTTTGACCTGCTTTTGTAGCCATGGTATTTATATGGTCCAGCTCAGTTTCTGGTCAATGGTAATCCCCAGGATGTTGATGGAGGGAGTATTCAATGTTGAAAATGACATTGAATGTAGGTTCAAATGCTGAATACCATTTCACAATGGTTCAAGTGTTTGCAATGAGGAAGCTTGTCTCACCTTGAAGATTGAAGACACTTTTAACTGTCCTTCCTTTTGTTTCTATACAGGTACAACATCGGTGAGATGAGAGTGACTGTCAAGGGGAGGTAGTTGGAATATCATTGCATGGCACAAATGTTACTTGCCAATTATCAGTCGAAGCCTGAATATTGTCTAGGTATTGCTGCATTTGGACACGGACTGCTTCAGTATCCGAGGAGTTGCAAATGGTGCTGACCTTTGTATGTTCAACTGCGAACATCTGACCTTATGATGGAGGGAAGGTTATTGATAAAATAGCTGAAGATAGTTGGGCTTAGGGCACTACCCTACAGCGATGTCCCAGGACTGAGAGGATTAGCCTCCAACAACCACAACCATGTTTCTTTGTACTAGTTATGACTCCAACCAGCGGAGAGCTTTCTCCCTGATTTCCATTAATTTCAGTTTTACGAGGGCTTCTTGATATCACATTCGGTCAAATGCTGCCTAGATATCAAGGACAGTCACTCTCATCTCACTAATGTTGTACCTGTATAGAAACAAAAGGAAGGACAGTTAAAAGTGTCTCCAATCTTTAAGGCGAATGCGCTGAGACAAGCTTCCTCATTGCAAACATTTGAACCATTGTGAAATGGTATTCAGCGCTTGAACCTACACGTTTCAACATACAGTCACATGTTCATCCCCTATGCATGAAATCTTTCAAAGTCACAAATCATCAATGCTTCATTCCTAACTGTTTGTTAAGCATCATGCACCTCCCCCTCCCCAGCCCTTTCAATGCATGTTTGTTGGAATTATAAAAATTCTCCCTTGCAATCTTACCATCCCAAGGTTTTCCTCCTATCTCACCCCGACCAATGGCCAGGTTCTAGTCATTGCCAACTGCAGAACCTCCTCCTCGACGGGAGACAAGATGGCCAGCTTTGCGCTCACTAGCTCTGGTCCTGCTTGTCTCCCTGGCATTTTGCACCCTCTTCTCCTGCAATTAAAGAGGGACAATGTAATGATGATGATACTATGCTAAAATTATTCCTTCACATGTATGGCCAATGTACACTCTATGTGGAGCACACTTTTCTCAATGTTCTCTGCCAACTAACAGGTGTGGCATTTCCACCCCATCCTCCACCTTTCATAACCCTCGTTGCCATGCGCAGTGGCATGTGTGCATCATGCCACCTTACACACTTGGGCAACACACAAGACAACCCCATAATGGAGCCAGCACACAACCTTCCATGTTAAGAATGGTGATACACTCACCCTTGCAGATCTCAGAATGTTATTGAGGCACTTGCGGCACAGGAACCAGGTTCTCTGGATGACCTCGAGGTTGCTTACCTCTGCTGCAACCTCTGTCTAGGCTGCTTTAGTCAGGCTGGGAGGTCTCCTCTTACCATCAGCAGACACGAGGATCTCCTGCCTATCACTTACAGCCTGGAGGAGGGGTCACAGAAAGTCATTGTCAAACCTTGGGGCCATCCTTGATCTTTTGGCCTCCCCATCTCCTTGCTCCCTTCCCTCTGCCATCTGTGGAGAGACACAGAGGCTTAACAGCCTAATGTTGAATGTCTCCATAAACACTTGACATTTGTCAGAGTGATGGATCAACTGTATTCCAATGCTCTTCCCTGGCAAAGGTACTGAATGTTTCCCAGCCATACACATTTATAACTAATCACTTACCTCCTGCAATGGTTTAAATAATTATTGTTTAAATAATGATTTAAATAGTGAAATACAGAGGTAAGCAATTCCACAACCAGCGGATCAGGTCTAAGTTCTGCAATCCTGCCACATTCAGTCGCAAATGGTGGTGGACAATTAAACTGCTCACTAAAGGAGGAGGCTTCACAAATACCCCCATCCTCAATGATGGAGGAGCCCAGCACATCAGTGCAAAAGATAAGGCCAGACTGCCAAGTGAACGATCCATCTTGGCCTCCACTGGAAAACCCCAGCATCACAGATGCCAGTCTTCAGCCATTTCGATTCACTCCACATGATGTCAAGAAACTGCTGAAGGCACTAGGTACTGCAAAGGTTATGGGCCCTGACAATATTCAGCACGACTTGCTGTGTCCAATGTTATAGTAGCCTTCAATGTATACGTAGTGCCAATATCTAAACTAGTGACTGCGAGTGTCAGATTAAATGACATGGCCTCTTCATCAGCAAGTTACCTGGCAAGAGTGGGCTGTAGCCACACAAGTGGTCAAGGATGTTTCGTTTACCAGCTCACTGATAGAATTCTGCTGCAGAGGATTCCAATGAGGATCTTGATGGAGTGTATACAACAAAATACTGATCAGGATGTTGTTCTCTCTCCTTTTCCTGCTGGGGCTGCTGTGGATGAACAGGCAGCTTTTCCTGGGCATCTGAAAGCAGGAACACAGAAGGAGAAGGTTGGCATGATGGAAGTCGGGTTCGGGTGTGAAACAAGAGGTCAAAAGTCAAACCATCTGTAGCATGTTCATTATGTCGGATAGGAGGATAAGGGTGAGCTGGGAGTTGAGAAGGGGCATAAGGCAGAAACATACCATTATCCTTTATGCTTTTTATGATGTTGGATGATATGTGTTATGTTGAAGCCGACCTCATTTTGCTGACAGCCATCTCCTTCATTGGGTTTGTGTGTCATGTACCACCTTGCAAAAGAGAGGAAACAATGTCTTCTTGTATTGCAATGTGTTTGTAGGATGTGCCTGCCATAACTGAATAGTTAAAGTAATAATGAAGACAATGAGAGGTGAGTGTGAGGCTGGCAGCATTGAGAGTGAGGTGAAGTATTCCTTGAGTGCTAAGCACTTCCTCCAAATAAAAGATGTGGCTATGGGTACCCGCATGGGCCCCAGCTATGCCTGTCTCTTTATGGGGTATGTGGAACATTCCTTGTTCCAGTTCTACTCCGGCCCCCTTCCACAACTCTTTCTCTGGTACATCGATGATTACTTCGGTGCTGCTTCGTGCTCTCGTCGGGACTTGGAAAAATTTATTAATTTTGCTTCCAATCTCCACCCCTCCGTCATTTTCACATGGTCCATCTGTGACACTTCCCTTCCCTTCCTTGACCTCTCTGTCTCAAATTCTGGTGGTAGACGGTCCACCAATATCCATTACAAGCCTACCGACTCCCACAGCTACCTCGACTACAGCCCCTCACATCCCGCTTCCTCTAAGGACTCCATCCCATTCTCTCAGTTCCTTCACCTCCGTCGCATCTGTTCTGATGATGCTACCTTCAAAAACAGTTCCTCTGACATGTCCTCCTTCTTCCTTAACCGAGGTTTTCCACCCACGGTCGTTGACAGGGCCCTCAACCGTGTCCAGCCCATCTCCCGCGCATCCACCCTCAAGCCTTCTCCTCCCTCCCAGAAACATGATAAGGTCCCCCTTGTCCTCACTTATCACCCCACCAGCCTCCACATTCAAAGGATCATCCTCCGCCATTTCTGCCAACTCCAGCATGATGCCACCACCAAATACATATTTCCTTCACCCCCCCCCGGTGGCATTCCGTAGGGATTGCTCCCTCCGGGACACCCTGGTCCACTCCTCCATCACCCCCTACTCCTCAACCCCCACCTATGGCACCTCCCCACGCCCACGCAAAAGATGCAACACCTGCCTCTTCAATTCCTCTCTCCTCGCCGTCCAAGGGCTCAAACACTCCTCTTAAGTGAAGCAGCATTTCACTTGCATTTCCCCCAACTTAGTCTACTGCATTTGTTGCTCCTAATGCAGTCTCCTCTACATTGGAGAGACCAATCGTAAACTGGGCAACTGCTTTGCAGAACACCTGCAGTCTGTCCGCAAGAATGACCCAAACCTCCCTGTCGCTTGCCATTTTAACACTCCACCCTGCTCTCTTGCCCACATGTCTGTCCTTGGCTTGCTGCATTGTTCCAGTGAAGCCCAATGCAAACTGGAGGAGCAGCACCTCATCTTCCGACTAGGCACTTTACAGCCTTCTGGACTGAATATTGTATTCAACAACTTTAGATCTTGAACAGCCTCCTCCATCCCCACCCCCTTTCTGTTTCTTCCCCCTTCCTTTTGTTTTTTCCAATAATTTATATAGATTTTTCTTTTCCCACCTATTTCCATTATTTTTAAATCTTTTATGCCCTGCTTGTCTTTCCACCCCACCCCCACTAGAGCTGTACCTTGAGTGCTCTACCATCCATTCTTAATTAGCACATTTGTTTAGATAATATCACCACCTTCAACACTCTGTTCTTTTGTTCTTTTGTCTGTGAAATCTTTTGATTACCTGCTCCTATCACTGCTTGCTTGTCCCTACAACCACACCACCCACCCCCCCCTCCTCAACTTAAACCAGCTAATATTTCACCCCTCTCCTTATATTCATTCAATTCTGCTGAAGGGTCATGAGGACTCAAAAGGCCAACTCTTTTTTCTCTGCCAATGCTGTCTGACCTGCTGAGTTTTTCCAGGTAATTCTGTTTTTGTTTTGGATTTCCAGCATCCGTAGTTTTTTGTTTGTATCATTTGATTGATTCCTGGAATGAGGGGGGTTATCTGATGAGGAATGGTTGGACAGGTGTGCCTGTATCTCTGTTATCGCCGTTGTGGGTCTTAGATGTATTTTGTCAGGATTAATAGAGACTGCTGGAGGCAAGGCTGTTGGTAAACTTTACCTGTTATTCAACGTTCTACTAACTATGTACAGTACAAGGCTTAGCACGAGGCTTCACATAGAACTATCTCTCAGCTTACTCTGTTGTCATATCATCTTACATCACTGATGATGTAGACTGTCTATTTACATATTTAACATTCAACTTTTATACCAAGATACCCACTGGAGTTATGAAGAATGAGGAGTGATTTTATTGAAATATATAAAATCCTGAGGGATTTGACAGGGCAGATGCTGAGAGGTTGTTTCCCCTTATCAGAAAGACTGGAACTAGGGGATGCAGTTTAAAAATAAGGGGTCTCCCATTTAAGATAGAAATGAGGTTTTTTTTTCTCTCAGAGGGTTGGTTTGTGGAATTTACTTCTCCAGAGAGCTTTGGAAGCAGGGTTCTTGAATATTTTTAAGGCTGAGTTAGATAAATTCTTGATTGACAAGTGAGACAAAAGGTATAGAGGGGAGACAGGAAAACAAAAGGGATAGAAGGTAGACAGGAAAATAAAGTTGAGGCTGCAATCAGATCAACCATGATTTTATCAAATGGAGCGGGCTCGAAGGGCTGAATGGCCCACTCTTGATCCTAATTTGTTTGCATGTACATATGTATGGATCTGTTTATTAGGGCTTCTGCCTGAGTGTCAGCAAGTGATAATTGGTGAGGGATGGGAGTGTGGTGCATTGAGCAGCATGAGGTTGGTGGTGTGATGGGTAGGGGATGTCATGTGAAAACTCATTCACTTGCTTGACAACCTGAGTGAGGTCAAGACTTCTTGCTGCTAGGTCCTTGGGTCCAAACATTGGGAATTGACCTCCCTGGCCACTTTCCCAATCCTTTTTAAGGATGGTCCCCCTGTTCATCTCCACCTATAAGGCCTCCAGTGCAGCATTGATCAGGCTGGAGTCTTCCCTCTATCCTGGTGTTCAGTTCTGCACATTTTAAATTGCAGCAATATTTTTCAGTGAGGCTTCCCTTTAAGATAACCATCTGCCTTAATGAACAGAAAGCTGGCTGCAGTAGAAAGGCAACCAGCAGTGTGGCAGAGGCTCGGCCTATTGTTACAATCATGGTAAAAGTTGGCAGCACCAAATTTAGGTGATTCCCACATGCAATGGAACCAGTGCGGGCAGTTTGCAAATCAATCTGCAACCGAAACATGTGGTAAGCCAAACGTTAGCCCTTCATATTAGCAATACATTATACTTAAATATACATACTTAATATAGGATTATTATTCAGAATTGCTTTCCAGATTGAAATAACGGCACGGTCCTTTTGGGCTTCTTTATATGGACAATGGTTATTTATGGGTTCTGAGTATAAATGTAAATTAAAAAAGACAGTGGATGGAAAACATTTAGAATACATTATGAACTATAAAGATTGCCTGAATCTTTTCCCACTTAATGTTTCTTTTCTCAGTTATATTTCTAGTTTCTTATAGTAATTGCTGCCTGCAATGGAGGGAAAACAGTTGGAGTATGGTGTGCACCATTTTTGCTTTCAAGATTACCTCTGAAATTGTTCATACTTCATCTTGTTTCTGATAGCTTATAGAAAAAAAAGTATAATTTCATATTGCCTTAATTGCTTCTTATAATGGATTCCTTAGGAGTTCTGTTCTGCAACAATTTCTCATTGATAAATAAGAGCGCAAGAGGGAATGCAGCTCGCAAAAAGCAAATCCTCACATGCTTTGAGAGGGACTATAGACGTACTGTTAATTCATTTTAAAATTCTGAGAGTTGCAAGCACAAATAGATGTTAGGAGTTACAGCCAGTAATTTGATGACAGTCTCCAGCTGAATAGTACCAAGGGTACAAACATTCCTCTCCAATTTTTAGCTGCAGAAATTAAAGTCACCATAAATATGTTGATAACATCATCATTATTCTGTTAGACTGCCTAGTCTTTCCTTTATCATTTATCTAGTAAGCATCAAAAATTAAAGATATATTTGTCACCCATGATGAATATTAATTGCTTTGCATGAATTGGTCAAAAATGCCAAACTTAGATTTGTTTTTGAATAATAAATCCACATTTTATATTGGTAGAAGGATAAACCTAAACAATATTTCAAATATGGACTAAAAGAGCACTATGTGACTTTATGGATTTATTATCCAGAAACATATCTAATTTTGGCATTTTTGATCAATTTTTGCAAAACTGGAAATTTGAAGCTTAAAACATAAAATGCTGGAAAAACTCAGCAGGTCTGACAGCATCTGTGAAGAGAGAAAAACAAAGTTAACGTTTTGAGTCCATATGACCCTTCTTCAGAATTGAAGGAGGGTCATATGGACTCGAAACGTTAACTTTGCTTTCCTCTCTTCAGAGATGCTGTCAGACCTACTGAGTTTTTCCAGCATTTTCTGCTTCTGTTTTTGATCTTGTGTTAAAACATTAAAGCTTCATTGGGAACAATTCCACATAGGTTATTAATGAAATTAAAGCATCTCCATGCTATACATTCACAGGTATGCAATTTACAATTTCACTTCTTTTCTCTGATTTGGAAATAAATCACTGCTGCACCTGAGCAAACCTCTGCATTAACTCCACTGCCTTTTATTTGACTTCACAGTATTTTATTTTGGGGAATTTGCTCTTTCACTTCTGTGATTTAATCTGACAAATTGATTGACAGCTTGGCAGGTTTAGATATCAGGAGGATTACTGAAAGCCTGCTCTCCAAATTGAAAAGCTACTTGGCTTGCGGGCTTGTAGCTTATTAATGTGAAGTACTTTCAAGACATATGTTTACAAAAAAAAATAAACAAGTAATTGAAAGAAAAACATGTGAATTTGTAAATGTCTTATTTGTGTCTGTGTAATAAGTAACACAATCAGATTTAGCTGGTGACAAATATAATTAGGATACATTTTATCATCAGGGTGATTGAAAGACTTAGGGAAATTGTCCTGGGGAAGCAATGAGCATGTTCTTGATTCCCACTGGCTAATGCATACTTCAATAGCATCTGGCTTAATCGTAGAGGTTAAAGCTAGCTGGTCTCAAACAAAATTACAAAAAGCAAGAGATGATCAACAGAAACAGTCCATCCAAGTAACAAAAAATACAGGCTTGGATTCACTATTGTTTATAATTTTCATAAATAATAATGGAGTATCCTTGGAGTAACATAAAGCCAGGTGATCAGCAGGAGGACCCAGAGCTTTTCAAGGACTTTGGAGCAACTAAATCAAAAAAAGCTAAGGAAGTGCAGATGCATTGAATGCACTGTAAATTTAAAATAATCTACATCTGAAAATAGGAAGCATTAAAATCATTCAAAGTACAAGTAGAAAAGAAAATGATTTGTGTAATTATCACCATTCACTGAAAATATCCAGTCCATCTGACACTGTTAACCAGCGCTAGGATACACACTGAAGGGTTTTATGTTTTTTGATGGGATGAGGGAGGCTGACCCAGGAGAGTGTGGTCCCCGCCGTTTCTCAATGCTGAATGAAGTGTGTCTCGGTCAGTTAGCAGCCGCACGGTGGGAAGGCGGCCAAGTAGCTCGAGAAAGGGTGAGAGCCACACCCAATCAGGCCTTTAGCGAGGGACATCCGACAGCAGAAAGGTGGGTTTTTGACCCCGAAGCCGGTCACCCGGCATCCTGGCGCAAGTTGGACAAAGCACATGGAAGTATTGGAGTGGCAGCAGGTAAGAGCAAATGGAAGCGCCTCCTCATACCTGCTGTTATTAATTCCCAATGTTTTCCCTGTGCGCCGAGCAAAAAGTGGAGCAGGCCACGTAAAATCTCAGTCGATTATCTTGTTAACAAGCTGTGAATTAGTATTTTTAAAAAGAAAGTGAGCGGCGGGCGGGCTGCCTGATGTATCACCCAGACTGGTGCATTGACGCCAGGTTGGCGACCCAGTGTCATTGCCCTGAACCTTTCGTCAGAGTGGAGGCCGATTTTGCACGTCAAATCCAGACCAAGGTGTTTTCATAAACCGGCCTACTGAAGGTATTAAGTACAATTTTACAAACTCTAATCTAAAGGATAATGATGTATCAGAGAAATTAAAAGAGAAGCTATAAATATAATTACCAGAGTCATAATTTTATGTTTGAAGACAAACCCACAGAACTAGACTTGTTTCCTTTGGGTGAAGAAATGATTGAGAACCAGGACTGATGAATCCTGTGGACGGTATGCCAGTACAGCAAGTTGTTGTTACCATAGTGTCTTATTCACAAGTGTCTTCACAAGGTTTGACCCAAATCTGTGTATGATGCTAAGTTGTGGTCGTTGGTTACTGACTTGGATTCCTTTTTGTGGACTGTGATAGTATTTTGCTATTATGCTACCTGAATCGGCATAGTTAAAATAAGATAATAGGGAGAGTCAAAAGACTAGCCAATTCCTCAAATAGAATTTCTTTAAGCTGAACATTTAGGCCTTCATTGGGAACAGGGCGAATGGGGGTTTGCGTTACATCACATATGACATACAGTCGGCTTCCTGCAGATCAATAGGAGTGCTGAGCTGCAGTCTGATGGTTAGGGTAGTTGTGCAATGAGAATGGAATATGATCCCCTCCCCCCTCCCTCTCAGAATTATATTTTATTCTCTTGTATTTTAGTCAGCAGTTGGTGAAGAATGATATTGGAGCTAATATTTAATCAGTGTTACATTTATTTACAAAGCGAAACATCGCAGTTTTAGTAAGTATCTTGAGATTTTTCTGTTCCTCCCCACCAGGAGTGGGCTGGCAAGTGGGTGGTGAGAGCAGGGGCACCAAATTGGGTGCCATGGCAGTGGTACTGTGCTCACCTTTGCTGGTATTTTACCAGTGTCAGGAAGCCATTAGGCCTGCCCATCCCTGGGCCAACTGAGACCCTTATGTGGCCAATTATTGTGAGACACCTTTCCTGTAGGTCCCTGAATAATTTCTTTGTGCAAGCATTTCTTTTTGTAAAGCAGTTGGAGAGTTGATCATTTGCATTCACCCATTTAATTTTAGAGATTTCCTTTCTCTCCAGCATTTCTTGCAAGCCAGCAAGGTCACTGTGTAATCTTTTCCCACCCACACATTTCACAGAATGTACATATCCCACAATGAATGATTATTGACACAGCATTCAATGTTACACTATCTTCAGGATGTCCCTTGTATTGAATCTCACTTCAAATATTTGACAAATTGAATCTATATCCACTACCTCCACATGCATTAGGGTTTCAGCAGCTAATGTACTTTTAACAACCCTTTTTATTATCTTAGCATTCCAAGCTAAAGGACAACATTTTCCATTCTTATCCAGTAGGAATATTACGAAACCAGCTGCACTCAAACACCCACCAGCAAGATTAACATGTGACCTCTCTAAAAATGCCTAGTTTTATGTTCTTTGGGTCACCTAAGGATAGAAACTTAAGGACGTATTTCTTCAGGTTTAATTTTTTCAATGTCTTATTTGCCCTTAAAACATTTTCGACTTTGCAGTGTTTCATCATAATACTTAATTCCAACATATCAAAATTAGCATCTGCTTTATCCTGAATGCACAACCATTTCCACTAGCCAATCAAGCTTCACAATTGCTCTGTCTCTTTCGATGTATAATCTTTCCGTGATGACAGAGCATGTTTAACCGGGATGGAAATAAAACTCTCCAAGTAGGATTGTTGATTTAAAGTTATCCCAGGCATACTCTGCATAATATCTAGACCAATTTAATTAAAAGCCCCAGAAGCCAGAGTCCCAAATATAAATCATACTTTAATCTTAATAATAACGCTAAAATTCTACAGTACCATTCCATAAGAAATCATAAACATACATCATGATTATTCCTGCAAGATTCCTTTTATGATGCCACTAAAACATCGTGGGATCTACATTTAGCTGAATACAAACTATTTTCAGCAAAACAGATCTCATAAAAAAAAGACATCCTGGAAGCACCACTCAGGCCATAGACACATTTGCTTAGCTTCTCTCCTGCATCTGATGCCTGTTTGGTAGTTCCAGAAACACTTCTCCCTTGAAAGCATCGCCCTGAAGAAATTAAGCTTTTACGTCAATTGATCTACACTTCCATGAATATGTGACCAAAATAGTCAAATAAAAAAATCAGGATTAATTTTCAGCTGTGGGACAGTCAATTCTAATATCTGTATCAACCAGTCATTCATCAAAACACCTTACAACTAATCTCGCTTTGGTCTTATAAGTCCCATCTGTAAGGATATTTTCAGTACAAATCTATCTATGTGACAAGGCTGACTATCCCTTATCATAAACTCCAAACTCTCTCCAGTTATCTAATTCCTTTAGTTTTGACTTTTAGTTTATCCTCATGATTATTGGCAGCCACCGAAACTTCACAGCCACGAGGACTTCTGCTTATAGTTCTGTTCCGAAAAAGTTCTATAGCCCTCATTTCACTGTGTAATCTTTAACTATGGCCTTTACTTGCAATTGGATATGTCAGGACTATTATTGTGAGATCTCCTTCTTGCACTATCGGAGGCTCTATCTCTGGTACATGATTGTTTTCTGCAACGGGTCACTTCTGACCCATTATCAGAACCTGCACTATGTTTCCTTGCTCTCCACTCTTTCACCCATTCTGCCAATCTGTGGAACTTGCTTCCAGGTCATCATCCTGAACATACTTAAACTTGTTAATAGCTTTTCCTATGTCCCACAATTATTGCAGCCCTCCATTTATTAGAGCCCTCTGGAGTATATGTCACCTGAATACCCACCCTGGGCAATTGGCCTTTCGATGTGATAGCTCTACCCTGTGTGTAATGATCTCTCACATAACCTTTGGCCCTTTTTTTTTATATACATCAAATCTCCTGAATTAAATTCTGTCTCGGATAGTCTTACATGACACCTCAGAGCTCTCTGAGCTTTGTCTGTGACCTCAGCCTTGATGAAAAGCTGTCTTGCTGCATGTAAAGCATTCAAATATGCTGAAAAATGGAAGCAGTTGTATAATCGAGCACAGAAGGACTATTACATTAAAAGAAAAAGGCACTTTGGGATTTCATCCACATACCAACTGATAGGGATTAAACTCTCCAACCATTTGGAATGAATTCTTTGCATGAACCACCCCATGATAGGACAGTTGTCAACTTGCATTCTGGTTGATTACCTTTTTTATGCAGCATTTCATCAGTCATTGCATGATTCCTTTCACAGAGTCCATTACTGAAAGGACTTTCAGCTGTGGTACTCATGGCCACAATGTTCGAGTTTTCATATATGTCTCTAAACTCATCATTAGCAAAGTTGCCCACCCTCCTCACCCCATTGTCAATAGGAAACTTAGCTGGCGTATCAAGTTTGGTCCCTATCTATTTTTCCACAACTTTGTTTATAATCACCCTTTTGTACTTACTATTCATTATTGTAGAATTTCAAAATCTGGTTGCCAGATCTCTAAAATGTAGAACAAAAATATTTCTATCTTTGTTCCATACCTTTAGATCCATGGCACATGCAAGGGAAGGCTTAAAATAGGACATGGCTGCATCCTCTGCTACTTCTTACACATTTTGCACTTCTCACAGATCTTTTCTATTAACCTGGTATATTTTCCATCAATCACATCTGCATTATTTGGCAGGATTTTAATCTTTGACAAGTAGGGTGAATAGGCTATGTAAGCTTAAGACAATTTGCCTTTTTTTTCTCTGATTCTTATCACCTGATGTCATTAATAGTTGCCTACCATTCTGATGAGAAACATTAGGTTTTGTTAAGGGGATGCAATAATCTCCTGATTGGATAAATTGCAGATCCACTGACTTTCCAAAAATAATTGCTTTGCCATGCTCTATGTCAATGAAGCTACGTCAACCTTCATTTATGTCTTTTTCATAGAAGGTATCAGTAAAGGTACCTCACTAGAGATGAGATGAGTACTGATAAACTCCTATTATTTTGCGTGGAATTACAACTTTCATTAGTGACATCAATGTATCGTTGTCAAACCTAAAGCAAGTAATACTTATATATTCCTTAAGCTTGCATCAATCCTCACTACTTAATGGATCTAGATGACATTTTAACCAATCTTTTCCACATACTGTCGAAGTACAAACATTTTCTCACAAAGCACTGCTGAAAGAGTCTGCGGCTAACACATTCATCACAGAATTAAAAGTCCTTGTGACTAATACAATCCATTCAGATTCATCATTATCACCATCTTCTGTCTCAGAATTCTCTACAAGATGTGCCATTTTGAAGAACAGGCCACTCTGTTTTGGACAGGTCATCATATAATGATACTCTGAGGTACACATAGGGCACCTGTTAGCTGCTCCTTGGGCATCCCTGGGATTCATTCACCTATTATAGCTGTTCCAATCCTGTCTCCTGCTGTAATAGCCAGATCTGCTAAAGATGCTTCCATCTTCTTTCTGCCTGCATGTGCCCTTTCATTGTGCTGATCCCTGCATTCAGTAACTGGTGCATTTCAAAATCCAGCAATCACTGAGTCCTCAATTCTTTGTATCATTGCAGAATATCCCATTTGTTCCACCAAAGCTGCAGGAAAAGGCTATTGCCACAGGAATTTTTTCAAGGCAGCAGTCATCAGATCCAACAGTGAGTCCCTCTCCTAGAACCAAACACCAGTTAGAACCAGGAGCCTGTCGATATGTGACACCTTAGCACAATCCAGCAATTTAAATGCTATACAGTCCCTTAATGCCCATGATATATTCCTTCATTGAATAACCATGTGTTTTCCAAACTATATCAATATCTCACGATGCCTCACAGGCATTTAATAGTTCATCTTTCTTGTAAATTTCATCCAAGAACTCTAATAGAAGATCCAAACTTTCGTCAGTATCCAAATGAGCGGTATCCAGCTCACAAAATACTTTATTTTTGATTTTACTTCTGGTAGGAAGCACCAATGCCAAGGTGATAACCTTGCTTACTCTTTGACAGGGATGTATCCCATGTCCACATACCCACATCACTCTTCCACTAGTCATATGATTCAGATTATGAGAACATTAGAGATTAATCAAACCCCAACACTTTATGCTTGCTTTCTGCCATTTCTCACAATTACTGCTAAGATTCTGATTTTTTTTTCTTTATTTAAGCTTCCAACATTCATCTGAAGGCAACCATTCTCTGTGACCATGTTCTATTCTGGAAAGCCAGTTTACGAAGCTTGATAATGGAGCCAATCTTTTCTCAGTTTAAGTTTATTTACAAAATGAAACATTACAAGCATATACTTCTGAATTCAATGACGTAACAGTTTCAGTAAGAGACTCTTCACACTTTTTTGAGTACCAATAAAAATAAACTAATGGACAAATTAACTAATTAGCTCATTGACAGCCCCTTAAGGGGGCAGTGTAACAAAGACAACATTTTTAAAAAGAAACTTAAAATTAAAATGTTGTTCCCAGGGCTGATGATGCACTCCAGGCCCCACGGCTCAGAAAATACACTTTAAACTCTTTTTGAGCATCATAAATGGGGTCAAATCAATAAATTATCAAATTAACCATTAACAAATTAACAGTTAAAAGGGGGTGGGGGTGGGGTAGCCTCTTCAAAGGAACACTGTAATCAAACACAATCACAAAGGAAACTGACAAACCTTATATCAAAATTTGGTTCTGGGGGGGATGATGATGAACCCCAGCCTCTACAGTGCCCACCAATCACAGAAGGCCTCCAGCATACCGGCAAACACCGCGTCTTCCCTTTCCAGGGACACCTGGCCATGAATGTAGCTTCAGAGGAGGGGCAAACAGCTGGGCTGGACGACCACCCGCAGCCTGGATCTGTAAATGGCCAACTTGACCAGGCCCAGGAGCATGCTTACGAGTAGGTCCTCTTTCCTCGCCTCCCTCCGCGCCGGGTATCCAAAGATCAGGAGCATGGGATTGAAGTGCAACTAAAAATTAAGAAAAAAGCTTCTTAAGAAAACTAAAAAGGAGCAACAACCTACTACACTTAACATATGCGTGATCCACAGACTCCACAAAGCCACGAAAGATGCAGGCGCCTTGGGAATCCGTGAACAAATGCAACCTATGGTTGTGTGGGACTGCTGCATATAACATTCTGTATCCAAGGTCCCTGCTGGAAAGGGGGAGGACTCACACGTAGAGAGCCCTCCACTGGGGACCTTCACCGCCAGGTGATAAAAGGACACACCAAGGCCTGTCTGGATGGTGGGCAAAAGTAAGGAGGTGAAGGGTGTGCAGAAGTAGCCCATACAAGAAACCCCTCAGGCACAGACATAATTTCCATGAATCAATTCAAATTCGGTGCCTGCTCCTGCCGTGCCCCTAGCCAAGCTGTTCCAGTACAGCTACAATACTGGCATCTACCGGGCAATGTGGAAACTTGATCATGTATATCCTGTACACAAAAAGCAGCACAAATCCAACCCGGCCAATTACTACCCCATCGGTTTACTCTCGATCATCAGTAAAGTAATGGAAGGGGTTACCAACAGTGCTACCAAACGGCACTTGGTTAGCAATAACTGGCTCGCTGAGATTCAGTTTGGGTTCCGCCAGGGCCACTCAGCTCCTGATCTCATTACAGCCTTCGTTCAAACATGGACAAAAGAGCTGAACTCCAGAGGTGAGGTGAGAGTGACTGGCCTTGACAACAAGGCAACATTTGGCCAAGTGTGGCATCAAGAAGCCCTAGCAAAACTGGAGTCAATGGGAATCAGGGGAAAACTCTCCACTGGTTGGAGCCATACCTAGCACAAAGGAAGATGGTTGTGGTTGTTGGAGGTCAATCATCTCAGCTCCAGGAATAACTGCAGGAGTTCCTAAGGCTATTGTCCTAGGCCCAACCATCTTCAACTCCTTCACGAATGACCTTCCCTCCATCATAAGGTCAGATGAGTGCACATATGTTCAGCAATATTCGCGACTTCTCAGATACTGAGGTATGCTCATGTCCAAATGCAGCAAGATCTGGACAATAACCAGACTTGGGCTGACAAGTGGCAAGTAACATTTGTGCCACACAAGTGCCAGGCAGATGTCCGTCTCCAACAAGACAGAATCTAACCATCGCCCCTTGACAGTCAATGGCATTACCATCACTGAATTCCCCACTATCAACATCCTAGGGGTTACCACTGACCAGAAGCTGAACTGGACTAGCCATATAATAGTGTGGCTACGAGAACACGTCAGAGGCGAGGAATCCTGCAGTGAGTAACTCATCTCCTGACATTCAACAGACTGCCCACCATCTACAAGGCACAAGTCAGGAGTATGATTGAATATTCTCCACTTGGATGAATGCAGCTATAACAACACTAAAGAAGCTTTATACCATCCAAGACAAAGTGGCACCACATCCACAAACATTCACTCCCTCCACCATTGAATCATAGTGGTAGCAGTGTGTACCATCTACAAGATGTACTGCAGGAACTCACAAAGTCTCCTTAGAGAGCACCTTCCAAACCCACGACCACCACCATGTAGAAGGACAAGGGCAGCAGGCACATGGGAACATCACACCCTGAAGGTTCCCCTCCAAGCCGTACACCATCCTGACTTGGGAATATATCACCGTTCCTTCACTGTCGCTGGGTCAAAATCCTGAACTCCCTGCCTAACAGCACTTTGGGTGTACCTATACCACAGAGACTGCAGCGGTTCAAGAAGGCAGCTCACTTCCACCCCCTCAAGAGTAATCAGGAATAGGCAATAAATGTTGGCCTACCCAGTGATGTGTACATCGCATGAACACATAAGAAGTATAATTAATCACAATTACTTTATAAGTAATAGGCATGGACCCTCAAATGATGACCATTCCTTGTTGCCAGAAAAGTTGTCTGACCAGACGATCATGAAACCATCAAGTTGTTGCAATCTGCATTTGGGTCCTGCCAAACCTTGGTTACTTGAGTTCCTTGTCACAAGTATCCTAAGAATTCCTCACTAATCTACATCAGCTGTCCAGCTCCCATGCTGCAGCCACTGGAGGAGCATGACAGCAGGTCAGAGAGCAAGCCACAATTTATACCTGGGTGATAATTAATTTGTATACATTTGTGTAAACTAGTAGAATGATACTATGAAAAGAAAGTCTTTGAATGAAGAATAATCCTGTAATGATAGTTAACATGTGTATGTGGATCTTTGGGCAAATACAGTTTGGGACTGTCCCGGCAGACCAATCGTGTCAGCCTGTTCCTGC
Organism: Carcharodon carcharias; assembly: GCF_017639515.1. Classification (NCBI taxonomy): domain Eukaryota; kingdom Metazoa; phylum Chordata; class Chondrichthyes; order Lamniformes; family Lamnidae; genus Carcharodon; species Carcharodon carcharias. The sequence continues at coordinate 52,618,101 of NC_054486.1, forward strand.
CCCACGGAACTCATTTCTTGCTATCTTGACTCCATTCTTTCTCCCCTTGTCCAGTCTCTTCCCACCTATGTCTGCAATTCCTCTCATGCCCTACATCATATCAACAATTTCCAGTTCCCTGGCCCCAACCGCCTCCTCTTCACCTTGGACATCCAATCCCTCTACACCTCCATCCACCACCGGGATTGTCTGAGGGCTCTCCGCTTCTTCCTCGAACAGAGGCCTAAACAATCCCCATCCCCAACTACTCTCCTCTGTCTGGCTGAACTTGTTCTCTTACTGAACAATTTCTCCTTAAACTCGTCTCACTTCCTCCAAATAAAAGGTATGGCAATGGGTACCCACATGGGCCCTAGTTATGCCTGTCTCTTTATGGAATATGTGGAACATTTCTTGTTCCAGTCCTACTCAGACCTCCTCCCACAACTCTTTCTCCAGTACATCGATGACTGCTTCGGTGCCGCTTCATGCTCTCGTCTGGATCTAGAAAAATTTATTAATTTTGCTTCCAATTTCCACCCCTCCATCATTTTCACGTGGTCCATCACTGACACTTCCCTTCCCTTCCTTGACCCCTCAGTCTCAATTTCTGGTGATAGACTGTCTACCTATATTCATTACAAGCCTACCAACTCCCACAGCTACCTCGACTCCAGCTCCTCACACCCCGCTTCCTGTAAGGACTCCATCCCATTCTTTCAGTTCCTTTGCCTTTGTCGTATCTGTTCTGATGATGCCACTTTCCAAAACAGTTCCTCTGACATGTCTTCCTTCTTCCTTAACTGAGGTTTTCCAACCATGGTGGTTGACAGGGCCCTCAACTGTGTACGGACCATCTCCCACGGATCCACCCTCACACCTTTCTCTCCCTTCCAGAACCATGATAGGGTCCCCCTTGTCCTCACTTATCACCCCACCAGCCTCCGTGTTCAAAGGATCATCCTCCGCCATTTCCGCCAACTCCAGCATGATGCCACTACCAAACATATCTTCCCTTCACCTACCCTGGCAGATTTCTGCAGGGATCGTTCCCTCCGGGACACCCTGGTCCACTCCTCCATCACCACCTACACCTCAACCCCCTGCCATGGCACCTTCCCATGCAACCGCAGAAGGTGCAACACCTGACCCTTTACTTCCCCCTCTCCTCACCGTCCTAGGGCCCAAACAGTCCTTTCAAGTGGAGCAGTGCTTCACTTGCACTTCCCTCAATTTAGTCTACTGCATTCGCTGCTCCCAATGCGGTCCCCTACATTGGAGAGACCAAACACAGACTGGGTGACCGCTTTGCAGAACACCTTTGGTCTGTCCGCAAGCATGACCCAGACCTCCCTGTCGCTTGCCATTTCAACACACCACCCTGCTCTTCTGCCCACATGTCTGTCCTTGGCCTGCTGCAATGTTCCAGTGAAGTTCAACGCAAACTGGAGAAACAGCACCTCATCTTCCAACTAGGCACTTTACAGTCTTCTGGACTTAACATTGAGTTCAACAATTTCAGGTCATGAACTCTCTCCTCCATCCCCACCCCCGTTCCGATCCGCCTTTTTCCAATAATTTATAATTATTTTACGACTATATTTTTTTCTTTTCCCTCCTATTTTTAAATTTATTTCGATCTATTGTTTTTAGCCTTTTAGCCCATTTCGATCCCTTCCCCCCACCCCACCCGCACTAGGGCCATCTGCCACTAGCTTGTCCTGCTTACTACCCTTAATGTCCCCATTAGCACATCCTTTAGATAATATCACCACCGTCAACACCCCTTTGTCCTTTTGTCTATGACATCTTTGGCAGTCTCTTCTTGGCTTCCACCTATCTGGCCCCCTATCGAGCTCTCCTATCCCACCCCCTTCTACCAACTTATATTTCATCTCATTTCTATATGTCTTCATTCTGATGAAGGGTCATATGGACTCGAAACGTTAACTGTATCCCTCTCCGCAGTCGCTGTCAGACCTGCTGAGTTTTTCCAGGTATTTTTGTTTTTGTTCTAGATTTCCAGCATTCACAGTATTTTGCTTTTATCTAACAGTTTATTTGTTGTTGGAAGGACTGGGAGTGATTTTGGACATTATTGTTAATGCAGGAGGACAGGGACTGTTCAGTTAAAGGGCTAACCAATGCGCTGCTGCTGATTGGCTCAGACAGGTAACAACTGGAGCCCCCCTGCTTCATTGCCAGCCACTATCATCAGTGACTTCTCCCTAATCATGCTGAACACTATTATCCAGTTGTGCGTTCTATGTGTTGTCCACAAAGCAGAGCAAAGTTATGCAACATGCAGCAAAGCACTAACATACAGAACATGCTTTACAAGCTGTAGTGCAGAATGCCAGCAGGCTTGTCTAAACACCAAAGTTATTTGATTGAGGACTCTAATGGTTTCCTTGATGAGGCCTCTAGTTGCACCAAGGTTGTAACACTGTTTAGCTTTCTAGTGTAGGTTTCCGAAAGGTGTCGTAACCAAGTGTGATAGGGATTGTCCTTGTCCCCAATCAGCCACAGTACTGTAGGGATAAACACTGCACAGTGTACAGTTCAATTCGCAACTCATCACATAATGAAACAGTCTGTGCCTGCATGCAGCAAGACCTGGACAATATTCAGGTTTGGGCTGTAAGTAGCAATTAACTTTAACACCACAAGTGCCAGGCATTATCAGCTCTAGCAAGAAAAAGCCTAACCACCTCCCCTTGATGTTCAAAGGCATTGCCTTGACTGAATCCACCACCATCAACATTCTGGGGGTCTCCATTTATCAGAAACTTAACTGGATCAGTCACATAAACACTGGGCTACAAAAGCAGGTCAGAGACTGGGAATTCTGTGGCTGTAACTCACATTCTGATTCCCCAAAATCTATCCACCATCTACAAGGCTTAAATCAGAGGTTTGATGGAATATTTGCCAATTGTCTGGATGAGACAATGGTGGTAGGCGATGGCGTAGTGATATTGTAGCTGAACGAGTAATGGTGGAATCACGGCAGATGGTGGAATTCGAATTCAATAAAAATCTGGAATTACAAGTCTAAACCATTGTCATAAAAACCCATCTGGTTCATTAATGTCCTTTACAGAAGGAAATTTGTCATTCTTACCTCTTCTGGCCTACATGTGACTCCAGGCCCACAACAATGAGGTTGACTCTTACATACTCTCTGAAATGGCCTAGCAAGCCACTCAGTTGTATCAAACTGCTATAAAGTCTCAAAAAAGGAATGAAACCGGATGGACCACCTGGCATTGACCTATGCATCGGAAATGATAATGGCAAACTCAGCTCTGCCGACACTGCAAAGTCCTCCTTACTACTAACATCTGGTGGCTAGTGCCAAAATTGGGAGAGCTGTCTCAAAGACTAATCAGGCAACAGTCTGACATAATCATACTCACAGAATGATACCTTACAGAGCATGTCCCAAACGTCACCATCATCATCCCTGGGTATGTCCTGTCCCAACGGCAGGAGAGACCCAGCAGAGGTGGCAGCACAGTGGTAAACAGTCAGGAAGGAGTTGCCCTGGGAGTCCTCAACATCGACTCCAGACACCAAGAAGTCTCATGGCACCAGGTCAAACATGGGCAAGTAAACCTTCTGCTGATTACCACGTACCGTCCTCCCTCAGCCGATCAGTCAGTACTCCTTCACGTTGAACATCACTTAGAGGAAGCACTGAGGCTGGAAAGGGCGCAGAATGTACTCTGGGTGGGGGACTTCAATGGCCATTATCAAAAGTGGCTCGGCAGCACCACTAGTGACCGAGCTGGATGAGACCTAAAGGACATAACTGCTAGACTGGGTCTTCGGTAGGTGGTGAGGGAACCAACAAGAGGGAAAAACATACTTGACCTTATCTTCACCAACCTGCCTGCCGCAAATGCGTCTGACCATGACAGTATCGGTAGACTGCCGCACAGTTGTTGTTGAGATGAAGTCCCACCTTCCCATTGAGGTTACTCCCCATCATGTTGTGTGGCACTACCACCGTGCTAAATGGGACAGATTTCGAACAGATCTAGCAACTCAAGACTGGGCATCCATGAGGTCCTGTGGGCCATCAGCAGCAGCAGAATTATACTCAACCACAATCTGTAACCTCTACCACTCTACCATTATCATCAAGCCAGGGGATCAACCCTGGTTCAATGAAGAGTGCAGGAGGGCAAGCCAGGAGCAGCACCAGGCATACCTAAAAAATGAGGTGTCAACCTGGTGAAGCTACAACACAGGACTACTTGCTAGCCAAACAGCATAAGCAGAAAGTGATAGACAGAGCTAAGCGACCCCACAACCAATGGATCAGATCTAAGCACTGCAGTCCTGCCACATCCAGTCGTGAATGGTGGTGTACAATGAAGAAACACACTGGAGGAGGAGGCTCCACAGATATCCCCATCTTCAATGATGGGGGAGCTCAGCACATCAGTGCAAAAGATAAGGCTGAAGTATTTGCGACAGTTTTCAGCCAGAAGTACCGAGTGGACGATCCATCTCAGACACCTCCGGAGGTCACCAGCATCACAGATGTCAGTCTTCAGCCAATTCAGTTCACTCCACGTGATATCAAGAAACAGCTGAAGGAACTGATTACTGCAAAAGCTATGGGCCCTGACAGTGTTCCAGCAATAGTACTGAAGACTTGGGCTCCAGAACTTGCTGCAGCACAGCTACAACACTAGCATCAAGCCGGCTATGTGGAAAATTGCCCAGGTGTCCTGTACACAAAAAGCAGGACAAATCCAACCTGGCCAATTACCGCTCCACCAGTCTACTTATCAATAAGGAGTCATCAATAGTGCTATCAAGCGGCACTTGCTTAGCAATAACCTGCTCACTGATATCCAGTTTGGGTTCCGCCAGGGCCGCTCTGCTCCTGACCACATTACAGCCTTGGTTCAAACATGGACAAAAGTACTGAATACCTGAGGTGAGGTGAGAGTGACTACCCTTGACATCAAGGCTGCATTTGACCCAGTGTGGCATCAAGGAGCCAGAGCAAAACAGGAGTCAATGGCAATCAGGGGGGAAATTCTCTGCTGGTTGGAGTCATACCTAGCACTAGGGAAAGTGGTTTTGGTTGTTGCAGGTCAATCATCTCAGCTCCAGGACATCACTGCAGGGGTTCCTCAGGGTAGGGTCCTTGGCCCAACCATCTTCAGCTGCTTCATCAATGACCTTCCTTCCATCGTAAGGTCAGAAGTGGGAATGTGTGCAATCATCAGCAAAATGTTCAGCACCATTTGCAACTCCTCAGACACTGAAGCAGTCCATGTCCAAATGCAGCAACAACTGGACAATATCCAGACTTGGGCTGATAAGTGGCAAGAAACATTTGTGCCACACAAGTGTCAGGCAATGACCATCTCCAACAAGAGAGATTCCAACCATTGCCCCTTGATGTTCAATGGCTTTATCATCACTGAATCCCTCACTGTCAACATCCTTGGGGTTACCTTTGACCAGAAATTGAACTGGACTAGCCATATAAATACTGTGGCTATGAGAGCAGGTCAGAGGCTGGGAGTTGTGTATTGAGTAACTCACCTCCTGACTCCCCAAAGCCTGTCCACCATCTACAAGGCACAAGTCAGGAGTGTGATGGATCACTCCCCATTTGCCTGAAGGAGCGCAGCTCCCACAGCACTCGAGTAGCTTGACACCATCCAGGACAAAGCAGCCCCCTTGATTGGCACCACATCTACAAACATTCAGTCCCTCCACTACCGACGCACAGTAGCAGCAGTGTGTGTCATCTACAAGATGCACTGCAGGGATTCACCAAGCCTCCTTCGACAGCACCTTCCAAACCTCACGACCACTACCACCTAGAAGGACAAGGGCTGCTGATGCATGGGAACACCACCACCTGGAAGTTCCCTTCCAAGCCATTCACCGTCCTGACTTGGAAATATATCGCTGTTCCTTCAGTGTTCCTGGGTCAAAATCCTGTGGAGCTCCCTTCCTGACAGCACTGTGGGTGCACCTACACCACATGGACTGCAGCAGTTCAAGAAGACAGCTCACCACCATCTTCTCAAGGGCAGTTAGGGATGGGCAATAAATGCTGGCCCAGCCAGTGAAGCCCACATCTTGTTAATGTATAATAAAAAAAAGCTCCAACACCACCTAAGGAGTTGAGAAAGCTTCAAAACAAAACAGGCAGCTTGACTGGCAGCCTATCCACCACCTTAAACATTCACTGCAGCATGGCAGCAGTGTGTATCATCAACAAGATGCACTGCACCAACTTGTATGTCACCTTTGATAGCACCTCCCAAACCCACAATCTCTACACCTTGTAACAACAAAGGCAGTAATCGCACGGGAACACCATTACCTGCAAGTTCTCCTGCAAGCCGTACACCATTCTGACTTTGAACTCTATCACCATTCCTTAACTGTCACTGGGTTTAAATCCTGCAACTCCCTTCCTAACAGCACTGTAGTTATACCTACACCACACAGACTGCAGACGATCAAGAAGGTGGTTCACTACCATCTTTTCCAAGATGGCTTGTGGTTGACAATCGCCAGCCTTGCCAGCACAACATACACCCTATTAACAGATACTTCCCATGAACAAATAAAAAATGTCAGGAGATGGAGGATTGTCATGGTATAAAAGTGTTTTGGCATTGCCAGGAAAGCAGGCATAGACCTGATTGATCTATCACTGATGATCCCACACCAGTTGGGCACTAATGGACTGGAATCCCTTCCAATCCTATAGCAGGGCCTCCATCAGCAGAGGCAGTGGTGGGAGAGAGCACCGAGCAGGGGAACTGGTTGGCCCCTGTGAGCCCCTCCCTGCAGGGAGCAGTGCGTTTGGCAAGCTGAGTGACACAGCCAGATGCCACAAGGCAAGGGAGAAAGCACTAAGGGCAAGCCTAGGACTTGAGAGTGGCAGTACGGCAGGTGCCAAGATCATGAAAAGGGCAGCTTGAAGACCGTGAGGGTGGCTAAATAGCCAGGAAGAGGCATTGTGACCTAGTCAGACTGGCTGGCAGCCCCCCCCTGAGCCTGAGAAGGCTCCTGGAGAGCAAGGAACGCAAGACTGCAGCCAGGAGCTTGGGCAGCAGTTCAAGACTGATCAGTCATTTTGTTGGGGAGCTGAGGCCATGAATAGGGCAGAAATTTGGAGTATGGGCTGTGAATATTCCCTGTATATAGTTTGTCTCTTGAAATTAAGCTTTCCCTTGAGAGTTTATTTGGCTTTGATTCCGGCGGAATATAGGAGCCTTGCTTTTTTTTTACCTTCATGTTGCCTGTGTGCTTAAATCACACATTACAATTCATTATGGCTGTGGAGTTATGTGAACGAGCCTGCAAGGCATTCTCTCAATTTAAGATAATCCTGCAATCTATGCAAAGCTGAATAATCCTTTCTTGGTCTTTCCAGTCTTCTCCACTTACCATGGGGAACATGATGAAAGTGGTTGCTCTGACGACTATATTCATCAGTCAGCCCCTTAACGCAAAGATGAACTATAGACCGACTTGTCACTGATATCATCTGTGACAGCCTGGGAGGGGCACAGGAAAAGAAGTTCAGGACGGCAATGAATGTTTCTGCAAAAGGCAATGCTGTACTTGCTGTAGTAATAGGTTTCATGTGTTTTTGAAGGATGTGCCACAACTCTGAGATTGCATCCCTGAAGCATCTCCAGAGGCAATGGTACAAACCGGGAACAGAAACCATTGCAGATAGTCTGACTAGGATTGATAGATAATAATGGAACCAGATGAGTGCAGTCCCACCTAACTTGACAGGAGTGGAGAGAAGTTGGAGGAGGAAGATGGTGTAGCAAGCATGTGAAAAGCTGCAGACAGGTTGAGAAGGATGAGGAGGGATCATTTACCTTTGTCACAGTAACATAGGATGTCATTTGTAACTTTGATAAGTTCCATTTCAGTGCTGTGGCAGGGTGGAACCCTAATTGGAGGGATTCAAACAAATTTGAGAGGTGACAACACTTTCAAGGACTTTGGAGAGGAGAGAAGAGTTAGATCTGGGCAGTTTACATGGACAATGGTGTCAATGCTTGGTTCTTTGATCAGGGGTATGATGATGGTATATTTGAGGAAGAGATGGACCGTACTTCAAGAGAGAAAAAAACATTCACACCTTTGTGAAGTAATTCACTTTTAAGCATGAGTTGCACATTTTTCCCTTGAGCTGGGCATGGTGTTGTGAATTGATGGGTACCTCCACAATTAGGATACATTTTTGAGGATATCTGACCATGATGGGGTAAGACTGCTGAGGTCTCTTTTTCTGAAATCCCTGCACTTAAGCTGGTTGGGTAAGTTGTGTCTGTGACCCTGAGTCTGGGGGTGCATTTCTGTGTAACATCTTCAGATCAAACGTGGCAGGTCAATATGGACTGCCGAGGTTGTAGCTTTTTCCAAAGGTAAATAATTACCCTCTATGAGGAGATGTTCCCTAATTTGTGGGATTGAAGTTATTTCAATCAGTTGGTCGCTAATTAGTTCATTGGTTAACACCAAATTTACAAGTGGAAGCCAGCTGCCACAGTGATGCCACATATTGTTTTATGAGCTCACCGTTTCCCAGGCATCTCTGAAAGAATGTATATTGTTCAATCATCACACTTCTCTTTGGCCCAAAGTATTTTTTGAGAGCACTTACTGCAGTATCATAGAATTGTCTTCTGTGAGCTGCTTCAATATCACTGGCCTTCTGCTCCAAGACAATGCATGAGGTTTGGCTTTCTGTGAATCGCTGCTACCTCTGTAGCTTCCATACCTATAGCGAGCCAATAGGTCTTGAACCCTGAAAATCATTAATCCCATATTGTTGGATTTCCTGGCAAAGAAAGAAAAGATGTTGTGAGCCAATAAGTTTAAACTATTCTCCATTCTTGTCACCGGATATTGTGTTTTGTGCCTTGGTAGACATGCAGAGATGACATTCACCAGGTCCTATGTGTGACCAGGAGTTTTATTTCAATGTTTTAAAAATGGCTGTTTTTGTCATGCTTACTGTTTGTTTCAATTTGTCTAACCACAGGCTTGACTCACAGCACACAGCACAGTGAGCAGTCAGAAGACACACACAATCAAACATTGAACAATTAAACACAGCACAGACTTCCTCTAAAGAAGAGGGCCAGATAATCCGTGTCTGTGACTCGAAGGAAACAAAGTTTGCTGCTCCTGGCAATGTTTGTATCTTTTCCCTGTTGGTCACACACAGAAAAGGCATAATAAATTCTAGAAAAGCTCACTAATTGACAACTTTACTTATCTGTATATACATGGAAACACAAATTGTGAACACTGCTTAGTGCAATCTTAGATCATCAGATAAATGATTTCCTTGTAGCCATCTTTAGTATCCAAATGTTTACATTTCCATTTTTCTTAATAAAGGTTTATGTTGTTTGTACATTTATTGTCTTTTGCATGAATTTCCTGTTTTTGATGGCCTGGCTCAAATACACTTAACTGGCCAGAAGGACCCAGTTCTATTATCATTCATTGTAGGCTGATTGGAAGTACGGTGGGAGTACAGTTTTCACCTGCCTTTTTAGCTCTGGTCTCTTTTAACTTACTCTTCACATTTGCATCTTTTAGTCAACCGCACAATGACCTTGTGCAGTCTGGAAGAGTTTCTTTATCTTCCGAAAAGTTTGCAGATTCAGATTGAACATATCATCCATTATGATTGAAAGACCACTTCTCTATGAAGCCAGAAGGACTCCATAAATGACAGAATTTATTGACCTAACTTCAAAAGAATTACTCCGCTCTGGACATTGAGAACAAGACAAGTTGAGTCATTTCCTCCGAACTTAGCTTGACAGCTAGATAACAGTTTCTTCTGACTAAGTCATGCAACAACTTCTCAGTCATTATGGTTTTAAAATGAAACTCCGTGAAAATTTTTGAGTTGCTGCTTCAACCAGGGGGAATTTTGTTTCCATCCACCTGTTTTGTAGCTAGAAATACATTGTCATAGGCTAGGTGTTTAATCACCAAATCATTGAATGGCTACACACAGGACAAACGAAAAAAAAGTGTAGGCCATTCAGCCCCTTGACCCTGCTTCATCATTTAATAAGATCATGGCTGATTTGATAGTAACCTGAAATATGCACCCCACCTACCACCGATAACCTATCACCCTCTTGCTTAGCAAGAATCTATCCACCTCTGCCTTAAAAATATTCAAAGACTGCTTCCACCACCTTTTCAGGAAGAGAGTTCCAAAGACACACGACCCTCTGGGTGAAAAAATGTCACCTCATCTCTGTTTTTAATTGGCAACCCCTTATTTTTAAACAGTGACCTCCAGTTCTAGATTCTTACACAAAAGGAAACATCCTATTCACATCCACCCTGTCAAGATCCCTCATGTTCTTATATGTTTCAATCAAGTCGCCTCTTACTCTTCTAAACTCCAGTGGATACAAGCCTAGTCTGTCCAAACTTTCCTCATAAGACAACTCACCCATTCCAGGTATTAGTCTGGTAAACCTTCTCTGAACTGCTCCCAGCGCGTTTACATCCTTTCTTAAATAATGTGACCAACACAGTACACAGTATTCCAAATGTGGTTTCACTAGTGCCCTGTACAATTGATGCGTAACCTCCCTAATTTTGTATTTAATTCTTCTCACAATAAGTGATAACATTCTACTAGCTTTCATAATTACTTGCTGTACTTGCATACTAGCCTTTTGTGATTCATGCACTAGGACACCCACATCCTTCTGCACCTCAGAGCTCTGCAATCGCTCACCATTTAGATAATATGCTTCTCTTTTATTCTTCCTGCCAAAATGGACAATTTCACATTTTCCCACATTATACTCTATCTGCTCATCCAAAACTCTGCTGCCACATACTAACTTGCACCATTGGTCTTATGCTCTATGAAACACATTAGCCCCTGGCCCAGCAATGCCTCAATTTAAAATTCTTACTCTTGTTTTCAAATCACTTCATCGTTCACTATCTGTAATCCTCTCCAGCCCTATAACCCTCCAAGATCTCCCTATTTTTCACAGCATCTTGACTAACGTTACTACTTTAAAGCAAACTTAAAGCTAGTTTTATGTTGTAACCCATTCCTACCAAGGCCTGAACATCCTGAAGTTGATCTTCTTGTCATTGTAATCACTTACTGAAGGACTTAACACAAATCACAAGAAAATACAAAATGATGGCTTTTCAAAACCAAGACAGAGAGGTTATCAGCACTTTGCAAATGTTCGAATTGTACAGTTAGTATTTTCTTTGGATAATGTTCTCATGTCAGGTGAAGATTTTGATAATTTTTCCTCTTAAGAGAACATTCACAGTAAGAGTGAGGCACCAAATGCCATTCGTTAACTGCCAACAGGAATTCAACTGGGTTGTGATGAAGCAGTCAGTTAGCTGGGGTAGCAACAGAGGCGAGAAAAAAATGTGTGCAAACAGGTTAAATCAAACATGAACGCTTTTCATTATTGCAGGAACTGCATTCCCAAGATAGTGGACAGATTTATGGATTAACTAACTAATCTCCTGTTTCTGTTGTTGATATGAATTGTTCATTTATTTCCTTCCTGTGTATAGTATTTCAATAGTTGTGAACACAAGCCCATAGGATAACCAATGAAAAGCCAACTGCTAGTACACAATAAATTCAACTAACAGAATGCTAATATATAATTTTGCAATTGTAATTGGCAGAGGTTAATAAATACAGTGCTTTGTAATAATGAATTACAGCTTTTGATGCTGTCCATTTTCGTTTATGGAAGCGACAGACAAAAGTAACTTTTCACAAATGATGCTATCATAAAGAGTTAGAGGAGAAGTATGCCTGGATCATATTTTATTTGAGGAAATATATAAATGTCAAACAAGGAAAATTCACAACATATCAGTTGAAAAAGTTAATTTTAATGTAGTGAAAACTCTATAGGGGTGAAATTGGCCACCATCTATAACACTAAATTTACTGATAGCAAAATCAACAATCTGTTTTATACTGCACCAGACTTCTGTCCATTTTACTGAGTAATGCAAATGAGGTGTGGTATAGCTGATTCGCTATTAGGCTGTTTGGCCCTACTATCATTGATCAAGAGACATTAGAACAGGAGTAGGCTATTCAACTCCTCAAGCCTGGCCTGCCATTCAGTGAGATCATGGCTGATATGCATTCCACATCCATCCGCCCACCTTTGCTCTACATCCCTTAATACCAACAGCTGTCAAAAATCTATTGATCTCAAATTTAAACTTATTAATTGAGATAAAATCTACTGCTTTCCATGGGAGAGAGTTTTAATCTTTGTGTGAGAAAGTGCTTCCTAACTTCTCCCCCGAATGGCCAAGCTTTGATTCAAGTTTATGTCCTGTTGTCCTAGATTGCCCACCAGCAGATAAGCTGCTCTCAATCTATCATAGCAATTACTTTCAAAATTAAAAAAAAACCTTAAATCAGACCTTAATCTGCTATATTCCAGAGAATCCAAATCTCATTTATGTACGATAAAAAAGCAAAATACTGTGGATGCTGGAAATCTGAAAGAAAAACAGAAAATCCTGGAAAAACTCAGCAGGTCTGACAGCATCTGTGGAGAGAAAACCAAGGTTGACCTTTCAAGTCCGTATGACCCTTCTTCAGTAACTTATGTAATCCCCTCATAATTTTACCTATGAAGTCCTGGTAGCATTTTGGTGAATCTACACTGCATTTATTCCAAGGCCAATGCATTTTTTCTAAGATGTAATGCCCAGAACTGTATGCAGTTCAATCCACATGTGGTTTAACCAGGGCTTTGTATTGCTGTAGCATCTGCCACAGCTTTGCCCATTCACTTAATCTATCAATGTTCCTTTGTAATATAATGCTCCTTTCTACACCACGAACTATGCCACCATTCTTTCTGCCATCGACAAGCTTGGATATATGGCTCTCTACTGTGTTATCTAAGTCATTAATAATATAGTGAATAGTCGAGGCTCCTGCACAGATCCTTGTTAGACACCCATAGAAATTTTCTTCCAATTTGATAACATACTCATTATCCCTAGACTCTGTCAACTGCCACCTAACCAATCTTCTAACCAGACCAATAATTTACCTTCAATTCCAGGAGTTTAATTTTAACTAATAGTCTCTTAATTGGAACATTATCGCATGTCTTCCAGAAGTTCAGTTAAACCACATGCGCCTGTCTACTAATTTAGTTATTTTCTCACAAAATTCAATTAAGTATGTCAGATAAGACCTACCTTTTACAAATTCATGTTGGCTGCCTCTAATCAGCTCAAATTTCTCTAAGCGGCTTAAAAATGGTGAGGACTGGGCATTTAGTATTCAAGAACACAAAGTGTTCAGAAAAGATAAGGAAGAAAATAAGGGAGGTAGGGTGGCAGTATTGTTAAGGGTAGGTGTTGAAGTGTTGAAAAGGAAGGATTTCCTTGAAGGGGTAGGAACAGAATCTATTTGGTTAGAGTTGAGAAGCAAGAAAGGTACTGGGGGTATTCTATAGACCTGCAAATAGTGAGAGAGATAGAGGAGCAAATCTGCAGGGAAATCACAGATGTGCAAGAGCTATGATAGTGGGGGACTTTATTCCAATTGATATTCTGGTAAATAATGCTAGAGTAAAGGAAAGGAGGAGAGGGAATTTCTGAAATGTGTTCAGGAGAACTTCCTTGACCAATATGTTCTCAGTCAAATCAAGTAGGAGGCATTCCTGGATTTGGGGGAATAATGTTGGTCAAGTAGAATAAGTGTCTGGGGAACCCTTTGCATTATAAAGTTTAATTATGGATGGATAAACTGAAAGAACAACCTAAAGTAGAAACTTCCAAATTGGAAGAGAGCTAACTTCCATGGGATAAGAGGGGATCTAGCCAAGGTAAATGGAACCAAAGTCTGCCAGGAGAAACTGTAACAGAAAAAAATGAATGACTATTAAGGAGGCAATGTTTCAAGTACTGGCTAGGAACATTCCAACAAGGGTGAAAGGTAGGGGAACCAAAGCCTGAGCTCCTTGGATGATGAGGGAGATAGAACATATGATGAAATAAAAAGAGAATGTATGATGCATGTCAGGTAAATTCTTCAAGCAAGAACCAAGCCAAATACAATCAGTTGAGGTGGGAAGTGAAGAGGAAAATAAGACTGACAAAGAGAGAATCATGTTAGGGACTGTTAATATTTAAAGAAGGAATCTGAACACCCACAAATTAACTGACACAACTACACCACAAGATTTCACCTTTTTAAAATAAAAACAAATGTTATTGTGTATGTAAATAGAAATCAAACAAAGTAAGCACTATTAACGTTATAGTTTAAAACTATGTATATTAGGAGGCAATTCAGAGGAGGTTTAACGGATTGATACCTGGAATGAGCGGGTTATCTTATGAGGAAAAGTTAGACAGATTGGGCTGTTTCCGCTGGAGTTTAGAAGAGTGACTTGATTGAAGTATATAAGATCCTGAACAAAATTGACAAAGTGGATGTGGAAAGGATGTTTCCTCTGGTCGATGAGTCCAGAACTAGGGGGTTGTCCTTTCAGGACAGAGATGAGGGGAATTTTTTTCTCTGAGGATTGTACGCCTTTGGAACTCTCTGCCTCCAAAGGCAGTGGAGGCGGGGTCATTGAATATTTTTGAGGTAAAGGTAGACAGATTCTTGTTAGGCAAGGGAATCAAAGGTTATCAGGGGTAGATGGGAATGTGGAACTTAAGACATAAACAGATCAGCCATGATCTTATTGAATGGCAAAGCAGGCTCGAGGGGCCAAATGGCCTACTTCTGTTCCTATTTTGTATGTTCGTATAAACTCAACTTTACTTTTTATTTCCCCCCAAGAGTTCCCTTATCTTACGAAAATTTGAAGGTTCACCCTGGGGTCAACCCAAAAGGTATGTCACAGTTATCCAGAATTCACTCTGATTTCTGTTCAGTGTTCCAGCTATTCTCCAAGATAAGATTCAGTGGGGATCCTTCCATTAGCTTTTGGCTAAATGAACTTCCAACTTCCTTGAAACCCTCATGACTCCCTGCAACTCCTGCATCGTGACTTAAACCATCAGAAAGCACCCTTGGCTGCCAGTAGCCCACTGCTGTGGGTTCACAGTGAACTCCAACTGCAACAGGGCTAGCTGCCTTTTATTGAGAGGATCACTGCAGATTTCTCCCTTTAGCTTCTAGCTAAACTAATCTTCCAGTCTTTTTGCCCCTTACCAACTTTGTCTTAGACTGAATACCAGCTCCCAATCACAGACTGTGTCATGGACAATAGATCTAACATTTACTTTACTTCAGGTGGAGGTCTGGCTTTATCTCTTGACTTCCAAGGAGCTACAAGCTACATAAACCCCAAAGCTGACATATTCTCTTATCTGTTTTTCCAACATCAACTAGTCTTGTCTGCGGACTATGCACTAACTGAATTCACAGAGATGACAAAGAGTCATGGTAAACTCCTCATTGTTCAAATATGTCCAAGCTGTAAATTATTTCATCATCTTCTGTGAGTTCATTCATGACAGAAGAGGCTGATGCAGGATTGGTATGAATGCCCATTAAACTGGAAGTTCATATTACCATTGTTGGTGTTCGGGGAAACTTCTGCAGGTGGCCTTCCCCTGGGCACATTGGATGTTATGAGTTTAGTGTGGATGATCCTTGAAACATACTGAACCAAATTTCAGTGTTTGCCTCCATGTAGGCCAGTCGGCGGCAGTGTTTTCCCCAGAGAGGTGGTTGACAATGTAGAAGTTTATAAACTCTTCTTTTAGGGTGTCCTTATTCTGTCTGTACTGACCACCTTGATGTTGTTTGCCGCCAGACAGTTCTCTCTGGAAGGAGCTGCTTGTGGATTCTGTAATCATCCATATGGGAGACAAGGCCTGCCCATCCAGTTGAATTTTCTCCAGGGTGGTCGCTGTTCTGTTGCACCCTCAGCACAATGAAGGACCTGGTTTGTGATTTTGTCCTGCCATTGAATTCTCATGATGGACTTCAGGTGTCTTTGGTGGAAGCAGTCCAGAGCTTTGATGTGGTCCCTTTAGCAAACCTAAGGTTCTGCAACATTTACCAGGGTGGTAAGGACAATGGTCTGGTAGAATGTGATTTCAGTTTTCTGTTTAATGCCATGCTGTTTCCAGACATGATCACAGAGTCAGCCAGAGGCAGAAGTTCCTATCTAGATACGTGCACAGATGTCTTCATCAATAATGGCATTTCTAGGGAGCATACTGCAAAGGTATGCAAATTTTTCTACAACCATGAGACTGGTACCATCAACTGTTATATCTGGTGCTTTATGGTGTGTGCCTGGTGCAGACAACAGCAGGAGCTACAGGAGCAGGTGATCAATGTCAACAAGATAAAGCTGATGGGGTTGGGCAGAAAGTCTGGAAGATTCTGATTAATGAGTTCAGTTTGAATGGGTTGATACTTTCTACCCCTTGAAGATACAGAGTCCATCAAGTAAATTCGGGCTAGACCTAACAGGGGTCACGGCATTGTGAATGCACTTAAAAGAGTAGCCACAACATCTTGATTATGATGAAAATTCTTCTTTTGAAAGCCCTTGTGTGGCTGGAGACAATGTATGGCTGTGAAAGCTGGACCATTAAGAAGAGTGAAAGGCTCGAAGAAAGGACTCAATGATATTATGTGTGTCATGGACAGCCAAGCAGACAAGCGAATGGGTGCTCGAGAAAGCTGGTATTAAGAGGAACTTGCTTGAGGCAGTGATATCAAGGAAACTCTCATATCTTGGACATGTGATGTGAACAGGAGGGGAGAAAGAGATGATGCAAGGCAAAACACCTGGAAAACATGCACAAGGAAGACCCAAGATGGCATGGATGGATAATATCAGAATGTGGACTGGCCTCTTTAAGGGAGAGGCAGTGAGGGCAGTGGAGAATGGAAATCTGTGGAGAAAGATTGCTTCTAGTGCAGCCAACCCCCGGAATAAGGATGAATGGAAGACAAGACAAGGCAAGATGCTGACTAGAACACAACCTTGGTCTTGGAGACCATGATTTTGAGACCAAGGTTTTTGGTAGCACTCGAGAATTTATTTGCTATATTTCGGATGTCTGTCTTGTTGTGGCCAACTAAGGCACAATTAACTGCACACAGTACAGCAGTACCATCCAAACAGTTTACTCTCAATCATCAACAAAATGATGGAAGTGGTCATTGACAGTAACATGTGGTGGCACTTACTTACCAATAACCTGCTCACGAGTGCTCAGGTTGGGTTCTGCCAGGGTTACTTGGTTCCAGATCTCATTGCAGCCTTGGTCCAAACATGGATAAAGGAGCTGAACTCCAGAGGAGAGGTGAGAGTGATTGTCCTGGATATGAAAACAGTATTTGACCAAGGTTGCGTCAAGGAACCCCAGTAAAATTGAAGTTAATGGGATTCAGGGGAAAAATTCTCTTTTGGTTGTAGTTATACCCAGCACATAGGAAGATGCTTGTGGTTGCTGGAAGTCAATCATCCCAGCACCAGGACATTGCAGTAAGAGTTTCAAGGCTCAACCATCTTCAGCTGCTCCATGGATAACCTTCCATCATAAGGTCAGAAATGGGGATGTTTGCTGATGATTGCGCAATGTTCAGTACCATTCATGTCTCCTCAGATATTGAAGCAGTCCATGTTGTTACAAACGTGTCGTTGTGATTTTATAGATTTTGTAAAGAAAAACTAATCTTCCTTTTTAAATAGACACAAGAAGCCTCAAAGATGCCTCCCAAAAGTCATCTGACCCTTATTCGACTGCAATGTTGTCAAGCTTCCGAAGTCTCCAAGTGCTTTAGTAACAAACATGACAAAAAACCTTTGAAAGCCAATGAGATTCTTCAATCAGACAATCGCTCTCTGTGAAGCTGTGAAAACTTGGCCCTTTTTGAACATTGCAGCTGATAAGGGGACTTTGGATTGTTAAATGGATTGTTAAATGGAATTACCATTTGCCTTATTTGGAAGATGACTTGGCATTTTGTCCAGATCACATGATAGCAGCCATTTTAAGTTTTTGAATATGTAAGGACAGGTTGCAAGCAGCCATTTTGTATGCAGAACGCCAGGAAAAATCCTGAGAAACAACTTGAAAGGGTTCTTAGCCAAGGGGTGACAAAGAGAAAGCAAGCGCTGTTTCTGCTGCAAAGGTTCAGGCAATCTGTAAGTGCTGTAACCGCAGAATTAGTGAGGAACAGAAAACCTTCTCTCTGTCCCAAAAACTTGCTGTCCTGCTGAGTCCACCTGAAAAAGGCAAACATCAGTTGGTTGACTGTAGAAGCCATCACAGCTGCAAACCAAACCCCAAATTTCAACCCCTTCAGAAAGAAAGGAAGTCAAGCAATAGGCTGCAATGATATCTCACAGGGATTGATTTGAAATCTCATCCTTAAGTATCTTGTTCCTTTATCTGCATTTTAATCTTTGTTTTTTAGTTACTAACTTTATCACTTTTTGCTTAAATAACTTTCAGCAGTAGTCTTCTAATAAGCTAACTTATCTTGTTTAAGACTAAAGCTTGTCTGCTGGGTTACTTTTATGATGGACCACTTGTAAGTTAAATGGGAGCTACATACACGCATATAAATTCTTGGCTCACAGACCAGTTTAAGGAAACACCTTTTACTTGGTCATGACATTGTCCACATGCAGCAAAACTTGAGCAATATCTATGTTTGGGCTGCTAAGTAGCAAGAAAGATTTGTGCTACACAAGTGCCAGGTAATGATTATCTCCAACAAGTGTTACAATTGTGAGGTTTATAAGATTAATGGCCCTGAACGTCTGTGGAGTGGCAATTAGAGCTGGATTGTCACTCCACTTCTGGATTCTTACCTTTAAAATCGAGCCGCTCCGTTCTCACCCGAAATTCCAACTCAGGCTGGGCAAGCACTTCCTAGTGCAACGCATTCCCGAGGGCAGCTGAGTCAGAAGTAAGGAAGCCACACCCCCTTTTGACAGCACTAGCTACCGCAATGCGGGTAAATTTAAAGGTCCAGCCACTTTCAGAAGCCATGGAGCAGGTAAGTTTGTAAGATAAGTGTGTAAGATTGGGGGCTGGGGGGGGGGGTGTTGGTTTGTGTGGTGGGGTGGGGGTCGGGTGGTCATTGGGGGGGTTGGGTGGTCATTGGGGATGTAGGGGTCGGATGGTCAATTGTGGGGGTGAGGGGTCGGGTGATCAAGAGGGTTTGGGTGGTCAGTAAGGAGGTGGTGGTTGGCTTGTTGCAGGGTTGGGTGTCCAGTGGCCAGTGGATTGAGAGTCAGGTGGTCAGTTGAGTGTTCAGTGCGGGGAGCAATGGGTCAGGGGGAGATGGTTTGGGAGCATGGGAGTTAGGTGGTCAGTAGGCGATCAGATGTTTGGGGGGTTCGAGTGTTTGGGGGAATCGGATAGTCAGTGGGAAGTGGGGGTTGGATGCTTGGTGGGACCTTAGGTGGTCAGGGTGGGGGTCTGTTGTTGGGGGGGGGGGGGTCAGGTGGTCAGTTGGAGGTAGGAGTCAGGTGGTTTGGGGGCTCCGGTGTTCAGGGGGGCTCACATGGTCAGTGGAGGATCAAAAGATTGGAGGGAGTCGGGTGTTCATAGAGGGTAAGGTGGTCAGTGGGGGGTGTCTAGTGGTCAGGGAATGCTCCATGCGGGTGTTGGGGCTGCTGTGCGGGTGGCGGGGGTGGCAGAATCTCACAGGGTGTTGTGGGTGTTCCTTGAGAGGGTTTCGGGGGGTGGGGGGGGTGGTCAGGATGGGTAGTCTGGGAAGGGTCAAGGAGATGGGAGATGTTTGGGAGTGCGGGGGGGTCTTGAGTGGGGTCAGTACTGTAGTTACCCAGGAGGTAGAAGTGGTTTTAATTCTCCTAACTTTTTCTGGGTAACTATTACTGTAAGACAGTCGGAACCATTTGAATTTAGCAATTTAAATTGTATTTTCGGATGGTTCCGATTGTGGGGCAATTGCCCAACGGAAGTTTGAGCTTCTGAGGCAATTTCTGGGCAATCCTTAACTGGAGACTTCCCCGGTGTATCTTTGGGGTAACCCCCCACCCCCCACAGTTGCAATGCCCCAGGACCCGGAAGTTACGGACCGATAAATCGAGAGAATCTAACCATCTCTCCTGGATATTCAATGACATTACCATTGCTGAATCCCCCACTACCAACGCCTTTTGGGGGGGGGCGGGGGGGTTACCATTGACCAGAAACTGAACTGGACTAGCCATATAAATACTGTGGCTACAAGAACAGGTCAGACGCTGGGAATTCTGTGGAGTGTAACTCACCTCCTCACTCACCAAACATCTACAAGTTACAAGACAGGAGTGTAATAGAATACTGTCCATTTACCTGGATGAGTGCAGCTCCAACAACACTCAAGAAGCTCGACACCATCCAGGACAAAGTAGCCATCTTGCTTGCACTCCATCCACCAGTGTAAAGATTCCCTACCTCCACCACTGGCACACAATGAGAACAGTCTGTATCATATACAATATGCATTGCTGCAACTTGACAAGATTCCTTCGACAGCACCTTCCAAAGACGTGATCTCTACCACCTACAAGGACAAGGGCAGAAGATGCATGATGCATGGGAACACCACCACCTACAAGTTGCCCTCAAGCCTGAGACTGTCCTGAATTGGAACTATATTGCTGTCCATAGGATTACAGAGGATATATTACACAGAAAGCGTCCCTCCCAGTATTTATGCTCCACTCGAGCCTCCTCCCATCTTTCCTCATCTATGTCTACCATCATAATCATCTATTCCCTTATCCCTCTTGCTTGTCTAATTTCTTCTTAAATGCATCTATACTATTTGCTTCAAGCAATTCCTGCAGTAGCAAGTTGCAAATTGTCACCACTTCCTCGATTATAGAGGTTTCTTTTGAGTTCCCAATTGGATTTCTTGGTGACTATCTTACATTGATGATCTCTAGCTACGCCCTTCCCCATATGTTCACTCTGCACCAACTCTATCAAAAGCTTTCATAACTTTAATGACATCCACTGGGTTACTCCTCAGACTTCTTTTTACAAGAGAGATGAGACCCAGCCCGTCTATCCTTCCCTGAAATATACCCCCCACATTTCTGGTAACATCCTTGTAAATCTTCTCTGCACCATCTCCAGTCCCTCTGTCCGCTTTGTAATATGGCGACCAGAACTGCACGCGGTACTCTGTGCTCTAATCAAGGTTCAGTACGGAATCGTCTCTGCCCACTGGCATTGGGCATGCTCAGTGACATGAGTGGACAATATGGTGAGAAGGCCAAAAATTGGTTTCACGATGTCATGAGACGAGTTTGCGATCATCTGCACAGCCCATCAATGGCAAGCTGCGTTTCCCGCGATCAGACATCGGGAACCTCATTGTAATACCTCAGCATATCATGAAAGGCCATCCCGCCCATCCCAGTTTGGGGCGGGGGGTGGGTGGGGAGTGGGTGGCAAATGCTGCCCTGTGGTTGAAAGTAGAGCACAAGCATGTGCGGCGTGAGGGAGGGGGGCTGGGCGAGGGAGTGGGCCATGCATTTGGGACACCTTGTATAAAGTCGCCATTCCTTGGCAGCTGAGACAGTTCAGGTGCACCACGTTGATATGATTGGAGTTGGCATTACAGCTTATCTGCCCACTCAAGCAACACAGAGAGATCAAAGTTCCACCAAGTGCTCCAGAGCTTTTCATCCCATAAACACAGACTGATGAGCATTTTAGTGGACTGCAGAACAGTTGGATATCTGGGCACATTGCTCCACAGCCAGCTTTAGCAAGGAGATTGTACAGTCACTGGTGGAGGCACACACAGCCCTTTACGCTATCATCATCCCGATTTGGACTAGTCTCCCCCATGGGTCAAGCTAACAGTGCAGCCTTGCAATGCGAGTGAGCAGAATGCCTGCTGTGCTCTCAGCTCAGGCAGTCCAATGGACAAATCTGCTGCCAATTGGTCAACTGGAGTGGGGCAGAGGAAGGTGGAGTTTTGGCAGCCATGTGGCACACTATTCTCTGGTTATCCAAGTGGTGGCCAGCACTCTCTGGGGAGTGTTAAGGGGCCTTCAGACTTAAACCAAGACATGTTCTTAGTACACCTATGCTAACTCATGCGTGTCTCTCTCTTTCATCTTGCAGGAGGTGTACATCAGGATCGCGGAGCTTGGTGAACTAGCTGTATGCCTCGTGGCTTACAGAGAGTGAAGACGATGGCGAAGAGAGTTACTAAGGTGCCTGGTTGCGCAGAGGGAGGAGCAGTACCCTCTGGAAGAAGGAGTGGCAGGAGCTCCCGTGCACACTGCCGAAGAACCACAGTGAGCCATCGCTGGTCGGCACCTAGCAACACCCAGAGACACCACCTTTCATCCTTGCACATGACCGAGAGCCAGTGTCACCGAAGACTGCCCGTATCTTGGTAACTGGTCGGTCACATCTGCCAGCAACTCCAGGATTTAGTGCCACAGGGACCTGGAGGGCATCCACTGCCAGTGGCTGTGAAATTGACAGCACCGCTCAATTTTTATGCCAGTAGCTACTTTCAGGGCTCCACAGCTGACCTCTGTGAGATATCACAAGCTGCCACCCACAAATGCATCCATTAGGTCACAGATTCCATCATTGGGACGGCAAACAACTTTGTGCATTTCACCTGAAACCAGGACAGCCAAGATGCAAGAGCGATTGGATTTGCCCGTATCTCAGATGTGCAGGGAGCCATCGACTGCTCAGATCTCTGTCGCAACATGGGGTCAACTATGTCAACCCCAAGGGATTCCATTAGCTGAATGTGCAGCTGGTGTGCGACCACCACAAACACATCCTGCAGGTCTGCATGCGCCTCCTACATTCTCAACCGGTCGCAGATCTTCCAAGGTCCACAGAGGCTGCAGGAATGGCTGCTCAGGGACAAGGGCTGCCCACAGAGGACGTGGCTGATGACAGCCATGCGGCAGCTTCGGACTGCAGCAGAGTGTAGGTATAACACGGTTCATGCTGCAACTCACACCTTGATGGAGAAAACCATTGGGATGCTGAAAATAAGGTTCTGGTGCCTCGGCTGGTCTGTTGGAGCCCTGCAATACAGTCCACAGAGGGTGTCACACATCATCATCATCTGCTGTGCCCCTGACAACCTGCTGCTGCAGTGGGGAGAGGAGCTGGCTGAGAGGGGGGGGATGCAGCAGCTGGAGGTCTCGTCTGATGAGAGAAGGGCATCAACGGTGCTGAGGATGAGGAGGTCGTCGAAGGCCCTCGCACTGGCCAGATGAGGCAGCTGCATTTTGGAGGCCCTCATAGCTGCTAGATTTGTAGAGGATGATGATGACATGGAGTGATGAGACACCACAAAATCCTTACATTGCAACTGTGAATGTTTGATGCCAATCTGGCTTATAGCAGCACACATACCCTCTGTTATAATGCTCCTGTCATGGAGACACAGTGGAGGTCCTAATAGTGGCTCAG
The DNA here is from genome assembly GCF_017639515.1 of Carcharodon carcharias. Lineage (NCBI taxonomy): Eukaryota > Metazoa > Chordata > Chondrichthyes > Lamniformes > Lamnidae > Carcharodon > Carcharodon carcharias. The sequence continues at coordinate 52,641,576 of NC_054486.1, forward strand.
TTGCAGGAGGATTATGATGACCTGCAGTGAGGACATTCCATAGATCTTCACATAGCCTTTGAGAATGTCTAACTCCTGTCTGGCCAAGGGCAGCTCGGTTGCGCTCTGTGATCAGGGTCATATCACGGAGCCGCAGCAGTGAAACTTCAAAGCACCCAATGCTTTGCCCCATCAGTGTCAACGCAAGTGGGGTGCTAGGCAACTCAATCTCACTCCAGCTTCCCCTTCCCCTCAAGGAGTCAGCCAGGGGTTGTTGGGAATCCATAGGGAGGAGGACCAGCAGCTCAATACCCCAGGGCCATCTACCCAGGTGACTCCAGGAATGTCTGGCAGATCCAAATCCCCTCTTGCTGTGACCCCTGCATCTCCAACTCCACCTCCCAAGGAAGGTGCAGCTGGCCAACAACAGGACACCCAAAGCAGGTTGGGGCGTTCCAGGTTTCTGACCTCCAGATCACGCCTGCCGAGATCATCACAGAAAAGGCATTGCAGTCAGCAGGCTGCCTCTACCTCCACTGTGGATGCCAGGGGAGAACCAAGATGTAACGGCAGGGTTAGAAAGGTTAAGAAAACGTAATTGCACAGCCTGGGCATGGGTGTTAATCTCTTGCCATTAATGTTCACTATTGTAGATAAACTCCCAAGAATGCCTTCTTGCCTATGGCTCCTTGTTTTGATGAGCAGTGTTTGCATCTCCATGACATGAGTCTGAGCACTGAGGGGGTATGTGTCCTACCATCAGACACACAGGAGTCAAACGTTCATGGGGAGGTGATGGTGCAGTGGTATTTTTGCTGGACTAATAACCCAGAGACCTATTGTTACGCTCTGGGGACCTGGGTTCAAATCCCGCCAGAGCAGGTGGTGGAATTTGAATTCAATAAAAATCTAGAATTAAAAGTCTAATGACCATGAAACCATTGCTGATTGTTGTAAAAAAAAAACCATCTGGGTCACTAATGCCCTTTAGGGAAGGAAATCTGCCATCCTTACCTGGTCTGGCTTACACGTGACTCCAGGCTGACAGCAATGTGGTTGACTCTTAAATGCGCTCTGATCAAGGGCAGTTAGGGATGCATAATAAATGCTGGCCTAGCCAACGACGCCCATATCCCATGAATGAATAAAAAAAAGTTACAAGGTGAGGATGTCAGGACTCTTATCTCTGCAACTTGTCATCATCCTCCATGAATCTTGCGGCTATGAGGGCCTCCCGAGCATACCTGCCTCGCCTGGCCAGTATGATGGCCTCATCGCCGGCATCCTCGCCTATGAGGACCTCAACACTGTTATCCCCTTTGATGTTCTCCTGATCGGAGGGGACATGCAGATCTTCCATCTCCTCCTCAGCCAGGTCCTCCCGTTGCAGCGCCAGGTTGTGTAGAGCGCAGCAAGTGACGCTGATGCATGACATCCTCGGTGTGCTCCACCAAACCTGCCGAGGCACCGGAACATCATTTTCAAAATGCCTATCGTTTGCTCCATCAAAGTCTGGGTCGTGGCATGAGCCTCGTTGTACTGTCACTCTGCTGCAGTCCAAGGCCGCCACACGGGTGTCACCTGCCACATCCTTTGCGGGTAGCTGTTGTCCCCAAAGAGCCAACCCAACACCCTCTGTGGACCCTGGAAGATCCCAGGGATCTGAGACCTGCTGAGGATGTATGAGTCATGGATGCTTCCTGGGAATCATGCGCAGACCTGTAGGATGTGTTTGTGATGGTCATACACCAGCTGAACATTCAGCGAATGGAAGCCCTTGCAGTTGATGTAGGTGACTGCTTGTTGCCATGGAGATCTAAGCGCCACGTGAGTGCAGTCAATAGCATCCTGCACCAGTGGAAAACATGATATCTGTGCAAATCCCAGCAGTCTTGCTTCCTGGCTTTCCTGATCCTGGGCGAAATGCACAAAATTCTGTTCCTTTGTGAAGATGGTGTCCATGACCTCCTGGATGCAATTGTGCGTGGATGCTTGCACAGATCCTGCCCTGGAAGGAGCCACTGGCGTAAAAATTGAACGGTCACTTTCACGGCCACTGCAGTGGATGCCCTCCATGTCCCTGTGGCATCAGATGCTGCAGCAGGTGATATATGTGATCGAATAGTTCCCCAGACATGCACATTCTTCAGCGACAGTAGTTCTCAGTAATCTGCAGGAATGACAGGCGATATCTATAGTCCCTGGTTCTAGCGAGGTGCCTTCGAGCGACGGCTCCCTGTGGATCTTCACCTGCATGCGCAGCAGGCCCTGCTGCACCTTCACCTTGAGGGAGCTGCTCCTCCCTTTGCTGAGCCAGATGCCTCTCCTGCTCTTTTTTTCTTCTCTGCTCCCTGTAAGCCATGAGGCATACTGCTAAATCATCAGGTTCTATGATCCTGAGGTTTTCCTCCTGCAGGATCAAAGAGATGTGTGGGTTAGCATCGGTGTACTAAGAAACTGTCTTGGTTAAATCTGAAGGCCCCTTCACGTATGCAGGAGAATACTAGTCAGCATTTGGAAGGCCAGTTTCAAGGCTCTCCGAAACCCTACCCACCTCCGCCAGTGGCTTCTTCCAGTGCAGGAGCTGTGCAAGCTTCCATGCACAAGTGCATCCAGGAGACCACAGACACCATCTTTACAAAGGCACAGAATTTTGTGCATTTTGCTTGACCAGTTGGCGGCAGCTTCGGCCACTGGACTACATGCTGTGTTCTCAGCTCAGGTACAGGCATTCTCCTAACCTGTACTGCAAGGCTGCACTGTTAGCTTGAACCATGAGGGATATAGGTCCCCAAACCTGAATGAAGATGTTGCAAGGGGCTCTGAGCGCCTCCACCAATGACTGGGCCATGGCCACCTTTTGCAAGGGGATTGTACAACTTGCTCAGTGGGTCAATCGTTCTGCTGCCCCTTAAAACGCACATTAATTTGCAGTCTGTACCCAAGGGGTGAAAAGTTCTGGAGCACTTGCTGGCACTTTCATGCTTTTGCATTGCTTGAGTGGGCAGAAAAGTTTCAGAGGCCCGACTCCAAGCATGTCAATGGAGCTGCAGCTGAGCGGGCTCAGATGAGGAAAATTGCTCACTTTTGACAAGCTTTTCCAAGTGCATGGCTGCTTCCCTTACCCTCCTCCCCCTCTCCCTGCATTTTCCCCCCCACACATACACCCCAGCATGTGCTTATGTACTTCCTTCAGTCTGTGCTGCCTTGCTCAACCCATCTCGGCCTGAACCACACTGGAGTCCTTGCCCTGGCACTGTACTGAAAGCTAGCTGGGAAAAAGTGACTTGCCTGTGACTCCCCGAATGCACAGAGCTTCTTCCTTGATGTACTACGCTGATGCTCGTGATCACCGCGCAAGATTGTGTGCGCTCACCTCGAAGTTCAGGTCACCAAGTGCATGCTTTTTAAAGGCAGTTGTGAAGCACGCCGTTCTGAAGTCACACTGGCGTGGACAGTAATTCTGATATGGGGGGATGATTCTGGTGAGCAGGACTCATAATGAGGGGCTCATAACAAGATGCTAAAGTATTAAAATTAGGTTCCTGTTGTGTGGTGGCAGCAAACGCGGACTGCTATTAACGAGCAGAGTGGAAGATCACAAACTGGTTTCATAACAGCGCAAAACCGATTTTTGTCCTTCGCACCATATTGTCCGCTCACGGTCACCATGGTGCCCGCCACCACTAGGACTGAACGATTCTGCCCTGTGCTTTTGATTCCAAAGTCCAAATTGTTAATCTAAATCGTAAACAGCAGTGGTCCCGGCACTGATCCTTATGGAACACCACTTCCCACCTTCTGTTACCCTTTATTCCCACTCTGCTTTCTGCCTTCAAGCCAGCTAGCAATCCATTTTGTCACCTGTCCCTGACTCCACATTTTCTGACCTTAGTCATTAGTTTATTATGGGAGACCTTATCGAAGGCCTTTTGAAAATCCAGATAAATTACATCTACTCTCTCTGTTGTCTCCTTAAGAAATTCAATAATGTTGGTTCCTTCACTTTTGCTGGGTCAAAAGCCTGGATCTGCCTTTCTAACAGCACTGTTGGTGTACCTGTGCTGTATGGACTGCTGTGGTTTAACCACCGCCTTCTCAAGAACAGTTAGACCACCTCTTCAAGAGCAGTTAGTGATGGGCAACAAATGCCAGTGATGCTCACATCCCAGGCATGAATAAAAATAAAATCTGTGAACCTAACATCAAATTCAATTGCATTATGATCACTGCTGGATAAATGTTACTTTACTGTCAGACTATTAACTAAGGCTGGCTCATTACTCATTGCTAAATATGGTATGGCCTGCTGTCTTTTTGGTTCTGGCTTATGTTGCAGAAACTATTCAGAATAGACTCAAGAACTTTACCACCTTTCGGACTTGAGTAACTTTGCTGTTCCCAATTTATATAAAAAAATAAATACTTCTCTTAAAACCACTCTCCTTTTGCTACAGGGCTCTCTAATTTCTGAATTAATACCTCCTGTCACTTGAATTCTGTCATGAAAATGCCTGTAGGCAAGTCAACTCTTAATCCTCATTTCTAACAATAGAGACTCTGCTGATTGTTTTCCCTTCCCTATATCTTCTCTTACTAATGTTCGAATTGTATCTTTAATCAATAAGACAACTCTCCCTCTTCCTCCAGTTTCCCCAATCTTTTTAAAACCTTAAGAGCCTAGAATATGTAATTTTAGAATATTTAATTTTCAATCATGACCAGCTTGCATCTAGGCCTCAATAATGGTGACCCTGTCATATCCTAAAGGTATATCTGAGCCTCTATTTTACTCACTGTACCTCTGCATAATCTCAAATCTAAAATCTTCCACGAGCTAGTATAATTGCAGTGTAATTAACATGACTATTTCCTTTTTACATTTCCATTAAAAATATTCCCTGATGCATTGAAGAGCAGTAAGCTGGAGAAATGTTATTAATTTTGCTAAGAAGTATCAAAAAGAGGCATTTTTAATAAGAACAATCTTCCAACTGTGAGTAATCTGATTAGAGGCAAAAGGTAATTATTCAGATTGGAGGATGGATCCGTGCTGGGACAACTGTTATTCATAATTTACATTAATAATTTAGATTTAGGAACAAGTAACTTAATATAAAACTTTGCAGTTGACGCAAAATGATGCCAAACTTGGGCGTGTGACTGACAGTGAGGATGATCTCAGTCGACTGCAACAGGACATAGATAGGACAATGGAATGGACAGACAAGTGGCAGATGGAATTTAATAGAGAAGTGTAAGGTTAGGCAGAAGGAATAGGGAGGAGGAATAGGGATTAGACTTAATGGTACAGTTCTAAAGAGTGTACAGGGACAGAGGAAACTGACTGTTCATGTGCATAGATCTTTGAAGATGGCAGGGCATAAGGAGAGGTCAGTTAGTAAAGCTTATGGGATCTTTCATAAATAGAGGTATTGAATACAAAAGCAGAGAAGTTATGCTAAACCTTCATTAAGCTCTGGTTAGGCCAATAACTAGTGTATTGCATTCAGTTCTGGTCATCACAGTGTAGAAAGAATGTGAGGGACCTTAAGATTTTGCAGAGGAGATTTACCAGGATGGTTCCGGGGATGAGGAATTATAGCTACAAGGTTAGGTCAGAGAAGCTGCTGCTGTTCTCCTTGGAGAAAAGGAGATTGAAGTGAGACTTGCCAGAGGTGTACAAGATAATGACAGGTTTACATAAAATGGGCAAAGAAAAGCTGTTCCCATTAGCTGATGGTACATGGACTAGGAGGCACAGATTTAAAGTTTGGTGCAAGAGATGCAAGGGGATGTGAGGAAGAACTTTTTACACAGCAAGTGGTTATGACATGGAACTGGCTGCCTACGAGGGTGGTGGAAGCAGAGATGATGAATGATGACAGAAGAAAATTGAATGGGTATTTGAGAGAAATTAACTTACAAGGCTACGGGGATAGAGTGCGGGAATGGGGCTGAATGGATTGCTCTACAAAGAGCTGGCAAGCATTTGATGGGCCAAATGGCCTTTGGTCCCCTAATGACTCTAAGAGGACGGATGTTCATGGTCCCAATCGGGACCAAATGGAGGACGGATCTGAAAAATATGGCTGCCGAGTGGGTTAGTCAAAATCCCTACCTCTGTTTCTGGCCTCAACCATTTTCATGAGGATGAGGGTGAGGGAATGATTAGGCCATTGAACCTGCCCGTTCCTATGAAGGAGGCAACTGACTGCATTGTGGGTTCATTGAAGGCCTGCCCAAGCTAAAATTTTTAATTTTTATGGATGTGGCAGGAATCTAGTGGCTTTCGGATTCTACGTCAGCCACTTGGAAGTGTGAACCATGCATTGGAGATAGAAAACTTTAAGGGAAGTTTAAATGGTTATGCCCCTTTTACAGTTCGTCATGAAATGATGTAGCATGAGTTCATTTAGGTGAGTTATGACAGTACTGTGATTGGAAGATGTAGTTACCCCTTAAATAATGTGTTTGCCAGATTGTTAATTCTGCCAACTAGCAAGCTGTCAGGTAAAAGATCAACATCGTAAATGTGGAAAAGCCTCCACAAGTGTTAAAGAAGTTCATCTAATGGATAAGAAGAAATAGAGTACAATTCACACTATTGAAAAGTTAGCCTAGTATGATAATAATATGTAAATGTTTAACCTTTTCCTATTATTTTTACGTATTCAGGCTAGAGATCTTTTTTGATGACAGTTCTGAAATCTGTTTGATTGCTTGGGGAATTTTTTGGGCTCTTGGTTGCAGTCCAGCTGCCTAATTGTTTTATAAGTGCTTGGCATTATTTACTTGGGGAATATTATGAGCTATTCAATGGCTTCCAACTGTTATAATAGGGCTTATGAGTTATGTTCATAAATTTGATTATGGGTGAGGGCGTGAGAGGATGAGGGTGATGGAGTGAAGGGGTGGGGATGAGGGGATGAGGTCTGAGGGAGTGAGGGGCTAGGCTGGGGGGGCAGTGTTAAAGTTGTCACAAGGTACACGTATTTTTTAAAATTCATTTATGGGATGTGGGTGCTGCTGGCTGGTCGAGCATTTATTGCCCTTTCCTAATTTCCCTTGAGAAGGTGATGACCTTCTTGAACCACTGCAGTCCCTGTAGTTAGGGTACATGCACAGTGCTATTCGGGAGGGAGTCCAGATACAGTGAAGGAATGGCGTTATATCCCCAAGTCAGGATGGTGAGTGACTTGGAGGGGAACTTCTAGGCGGTGGTGTTCCCGTGTATCTGCTGCCCTTGTCCTTCTAGATGGTAGCGTTCATGGGTTTGGAAGATTCTGCCTAAGAAGCCTTGCTGAGTTTCTGCAGTGCATCTTGTAGATGGTACACACTGCTGCTACTGTGCCTCGGTAGTGGAGGGAGTGAATGTTTGTGGAAAGGGTGCCAATTGAGCAGACTGCTTTGCCCTGGATGTTGTCAAACTTCCTGAATGTTGCTGAGCTGCACTTGTCTAGACAAGTGGAGAGTATTCCATCACACTTCTGACCTGTGCCTTGTAGATGGCTGTCAGGCTTTGGGGAGTTAGGAACTGGGCTCCTGATTGCATTGCGAGCACGGGACCAAGGTTTATTGGGAATGGAGGGGGGCCCACTCTGGAATCAGCCCGCCTCCATTCCAACGGCAGGCCTGTCTTCAGGCCATCCAAGATTGCAATAGCAGGTTTATCCCTGGCTCCTGATACTCGGCTCCAACATGAAAATATGACTCATCCATGCGCGGAATCTAATGCTGTCTGATGAAGCAGGGAAAGAGGCACCCTGGGCCATTGAATAGTGTGGAAAGCGCAGTGTCAACTCCCTGATGCCAGGATGGAGGTGTTGACTTCTCCTCGTGGCAAGTTGGAAGTGGGATGGCAATGCCGATGGCAACACCAGGAAGCTAATTGTAATGCATTTGCATACAATGAATACTCATTAAACTAGAACTTTGATTAAATGCTATGTTTGTGATTAGGTTGGAAGCCTAATGATCGGTGAAAGCTGGCAGTGAACAGATAAGTCAATCCTCGAGAGGGAAGATGAATGAGTCGGAACTGTCTGTCACTATTCGGAGATTTTTCATGGAAGAGGGGAAAGGAGACTGAGAAACATTGCAGGAAACATTGAGGGTCACAGAGGAAAGGCTGAGTGTGGCTGAGGGGAGGTTGAGAGTTAGAGGGAAGGTCTAGGCTGACTCTGAGAGCAAGACCATGGTGAGCTCTGACAAGATGAGAAGGAGCACCATTCAGCCAGAGGCGCAAGGTGTTTGATGAAGCCCAGGTTTCCATTGCAAGATACAGCCTTGTCAAGCTTCTGCTCTCTTGATAAAATGCAGGCAAATGGGTCTCATCCACCCAGTGTCCCTGGCGCCTCGAGCAGAGCAGGAACAGCGCAGAGGAAAGTTAGAACTGTGTTTATTCGAAGTGCAGCCAGAGGGCAAGAAGGGCACCACCTGTGGTGGGACCAGATGCTGAAGGCGGTCTGGAGGGAGGCAACCAGGGCCCAATCCCATGCATGGCAATGGTTCATTCCAGAATCTACTGCTTGTGCCTCAACTGCCTCCAGATGAGGGATGCAATACCAGCAATGGTTGCGCGTGCCTAGGGAGGTAGTCACAGACCTAGGTGCTTTATTTCAGACTGCCCTGTGACCCCTTATACTGGGAGGGAACCTACTGCCAGGTGCTTTAAAAGTCTTCTACACATTAAACTACTCCTTGCAGGGCTCCAGGGGAGACATGTGTAGCATCTCACAGGCAGCCTACACCACTACATCAGGGAGAGGACTTGTGCCCTCTTTAAGAGGGACAGAGAGTTTGTGCACTTCGGCACAGCTTCAGAGAGCTAGGCCACAAGATCAGTGGACTTTGGTACTATCGCAGGTTTCCCACAAGTGCATGGAGTTTTCGAGTGCACTGGTGTGGGTATCAGGTTTCCCTGGGACCAGCCTGCAACCTTCATCAACAGGAAAGTTACTGGAAGCACTGGGATCACTGGCAGAGGGGCTGAGGTGCAGCTTCTCACCCTCAGTGCATCTTGGGAGAAGCCCACACAGAGACAGATTAGTGCCCCTCCTCCATCTTGGTTCGTGATGGCCCTCCCTGATTATCTGGAGAGGAAGGAACCTGAAGGAAGGTCCAGGTGCTTTGTGTCCCTCCTGTCTGGCCACTGCTGCATGCAAACCACAGCAAATGCAATAGTATGCTGATCTGAGTGCAGATCCAGAATCCACCGACTGGGCTGCTCAACCTGGTTCTTTATGATGGTCATCAACCCCTCCCTGTAGGAAGCCAAGCGGTTGCCCACCTGAGACATGGCAGAACCCATGACCTGGATAGACTGCCCTATTGTCTGCACATGTCTCCATAATGCCTCTGGCAGCTCCGCCAGATGTTCTCATGCCGGTCACTGCATCTCTGGAAGGTTTCTTTTGGCCATGACCAGAGGCTCATCATCATCTTGGAGCTAAGCATGGGCCTGACTTTCAACATTCTTCTGACTGTCAAGGCCCTCAGCTGTCACAGCCTTCATCAAATCTTCTGACATGTGATGTGCTCACCAGACTGTGACCCCGATTCTAAAGGTGATCTCAGTTCCACTGAGGTGACTGTATCTGGGCTGGTGGAGGGTGCAGGGGAAAGATGTAACAGTGCATTATCTAAGGCTTCTTCAGAGATTGTGACCCTGCAGTCCATGAAACAAGCCATGCTTCTAGAATGCAAGAGCCTACATCAAAGAACATAAAGAATTGGTTCATGTTCTTCATAAACACTTTTCCCATCACTCTCTGATGTGCAATTCCTTTTGGCCCATTGATTGACACAAGGCTCAAGGTATCCTTACTCTCTTCTCTCTGCACTCTTGCCTTGATGTCTGTGATTGCGTGGCCACCCTGCTCTTCAGCCAATTCCACTGCCTTCTCTCCTTGCAGTCATGAACGATCTAATGGCGGGCATTCCCTCCACCCGTCTTTGCTGTTCTTTGGCATCATGTGCCATTTTCCCCTGAAGGAGCAAATAATTTCAGCATGGTTGTCACCTAACCCCCTTATCTGCCTGAATTCCTCTGATAGATAATGGCCCACCGGGTAACCTGTCGACACTCCCACTCACACAACACTGGGACCATGATGGAAGTATGAACCTGAAAGTTTGGGCCTAGATCTATCCAGGGCTCTTGATGCATCTGCTGTTGTGCCTTACACTTCATTCGCCCATTTGCCCACACCCTTCCCTCACTGAGACCCATTGCTTGCTGCCTTCATGAGAGTCACATTCATCGTACACTATAATTGCACTCACCCTGATGGTGCAGGGCAGGCTGTTGACCCTCTTCTTGCATTGGATCCACATGTACATTTGGTCCTCAAGGCTGCTAACCTCCACTGCAATCTTTGTCCAGGTTTCCTTGGTCAGGCAGAAAGGTCTGCTGATGCCGTTGGTGGGAACAGCAACTCACACCTGGAGGCAGCCAGGAGGAGAACCTGTGGGGAGGCATTGCTGAACCATGCGGCCTCAGGTTGTCAGCTCTGAGCCATGTGTCGTCTGAGTCAGAAAGTCAAGGTGACAATCCTGGGCTTCTGTAGCAGACTTTGCAAAACAGATACTGTTGGCATCTGGGTGCATGACCAGGTGCCTCTTAAAATGAAAATTGTTTTAGAGCTCCCAGGAATGGGGGGTGTGGGGGTGCGGTTTGGGGGGGGTGGGTGTGGCGGGGTGGAGTGGGGACGTTGGCCCTCTCACTCAAAGGCATTAGGAAGTGAAGGGCCTGCAATAAGCAACCCTTGCCTTTCTGTCAAACCTTCTCTGGCTCATGTCCTGTAACCCACACCCCATGACCACCACCTGCCATCACTTACCTGTGCCTAGGTCCTTCCTCGAACTGAGACCTTGGGGTAGGTGTAGTATCGGCAGCAGACACCATCTCCCTAGTGGCGCTGCTGAGTACAGAAGAGCTGCTGGCCTCAGACTGGTTCTTTTGCTCCCTCCCCCACCCCCCACCCGCCCCAGCTGCTGGTCTGTTAATTCTGTTGGCCTACCCGAAAGGAGGTGGTGCAGGGCTCCGCTAGCTCTCCAGCCAGTGGGCGAGACCACTGTTGCCTTCATTAAATACAGCCCAATGGTTCCACTCATAGGAGAATCCAAAACTAGGGACCATAAATACAAAACCAAAAAAAAAATTGCAGGTGTTGGAATTCTAAAATGATTTTTAAAATTATCCACCTGAAATGTTAACTCTGTTTCTCTCTCCACACATGCCACCAGACTTGCTGAGCATTTCCTGCATTTTCTGTTGTTCCCTAAATAAAAGATAGTTACTAATAAATCCAATAGGGAAATTAAGAGAAATTTCTTTCTCAAGAGTAGTTAGAATGTGGAAATCATTGCCAGAGGAAGTGGCCGAGGCAAATAAACGGTTTCAAAAGGAACTAGATGAGTATATGAGAGAAAAGGGAATCGAGAGATACACAAAGTCTGAAATGAGGTAGATTGAATGGGACGATATTGTTAGGGAATGTAAGCACCAGTACAAACTAGTTGGACTTAATCATTTGTCTCTGTGCTGTAAATTCTATGCAATTTTATGAAATCTGACATCTTCAATTCAGATTTAAATTTTCTTGTCACTTTTTCTCTCTTCTTCCACTCATATGACAGGCAAAGCTTATCTCAAAGTCAAAATGTTCTGAGAATTTTTGTCTCTACCCCCGGACGTGCCCCATGCTTACCACTCATATAGCAACCAATATTTGAGTGACCACATCTGTTTGTTTTATTGGAAGTGTGATTTTGTAGCTCACCCATTTAGGCTCATTCTTTTGTTCAATTCCAAATCTAAGCTATAAAAAATTAATTGGAACCGGAAAATCATGGGCAGTCTCTGCGGTTCATAGTGTTTGTACTGAAAGCAAGGCATCCTTCGCTCAAAATTCACCTTGACAGCATGACTGGCCTTGAAAATCTGAAAATCTATGCCTAACACCACAAGTACTGCAAAAATTTGCTTTTGTGCCTTGTTCTGCAATTGGTAACCATGATGAAATCCTTAATATTGCTGAGAAAGAGACACACTATCAAAGTTTTTCACCTTGCACTCATCGGGATAGCTCACAACAATTTTTCGACTGTAACAGGGGAACAACAATTTATATAAAAGCAAAAAACTGCGGATGCTGGAAATCCGAAACAAAAACAAAAATACCTGGAAAAACCCAGCAGATCTGACAGCATCTGCAGAGAGGAACACAGCCAACATTTCGAGTCCGTATTAGATTTCGCCAGAACTGGTGAACAACAATTTATACTGTGTAAGAAGATAGTGCTGATTGGTTGGCAGTGGACTCTGATTGGTGGAGGTAATGCTATGGAGAATACAGCATGGAACAGTTAACCGTCCAACCTTGTTCAAATTCAAACCAGGCAGGTCGACTCTGATTGGTTTAGGCATTGTCCTGGGGAATGATCCAGGGAATGACTGTTCCCTAAGATCCTGTTTAGTTGAAAAAGATGCAATGTGTGGACATGCTCCTTTTGTTTGCAAAGGACAGGGCCCTGTTTGTGAATATATGTGGCTTCTAATATGCGTGAGTGAGCCACACTGTGAACCCGACTGACTATCTTAATTTGGTTTTCCGTGTAATTCTTAGCACAACCAGGATCGTTTAGCAGGTGTTGTCCAATCATTGAATCTAATGTTAGACACTGTGGGCGGAATTTCCCGTGCTCGCTGACTTCAGGCATCATGGTGGGCATGAGCACACATTATGGTGAGAAGGCCAAAAATTGGTTTCGTGCCATCATGAAACCAGCTTGCAATTGTCTGCTTTGCCCATCAATGGTGGGCCACGCATCCCACTGCCGCATGTCCGAAACTTCATTGTAATGTATCTGCGTATCATTATAAGCCCAGCTCACCGGAATTATCCACCCACACTGGATCATCTGAGCACATCAGTGTGCCAGCTCCTCCAGCGACTGTGAAGTGCCCTCACCACTGTGCCCCGGGACTCTAGCCGATGTTCTAACTGCTACCTAAGTGCTAGTATTTGAATTGGTGCCTGCCTGGCAGAGATGGTGTGACGCTGGTGAGACTTCAGGGCCCTCAGGTGTGAGAGGGGGCCTCTGCTGCTCTTCCTCCCGGCCCTGCTCCACTGATGCTCAAATGAAGAACAAGGACATTGGATCAGTTAATGTGCAGACAATGACAAAGTGCATTCCTGTCCCCCGGATCATTATGCGCTCATCCTTCTATAAGCAAAATAAATCATTTAACGTTCAGCACTGACATGAACAATACTGACCTCACTGCTGGGCATACATACCTGGCCCCCCAGCCTCACCAACACCAGTGGACCTGGGTGCATGGCGCCTCTCCAGATCCAGAGCCTCCTGCTCAAACCAGCTGAGAATGGCTAAATGCACCTGGCCACTGTCAGTCCTCACATGCTCTGCAGCATTATGACCATTCTTTTCCTGAAAATGAAAGAAGAGCGTTCCTTTGCGCAAATTGTACATGGAGTCTCATCACACATGGCCATTCCCAACCAGAGCGGGTCATACCAAGTCTCCAGTGCCTCCTCACCCCGCTACAGCCGAAAACTCACACAAAGACGATAGGCCTGTTCCCCACCCACCTAACCCCTTCTTGGTCACATGCTGCCTACATTACATTAGGTACCATATGATATATCTTCCCATAGCAAGGAGGCGAATCATGTGGAGCGCAGAGGGCAGCAGATGGTTTGTTGCCACACCACCTTGAAGCTCCCCTCGCAGAATGTCATCACCCTGACTTGGACATGTCCTGCAGTTCAAGCACAGCGCCTAGGTGCACTTCTCCAGGTTGCCCCCAAAACAGTCATGTGGGTCTCTGTGTAACACATGCTGCAGGTGCAGAACCCATCTCTTCACCGCCCTCTCAGACTTACCTCGGCATGGGCAATACCTGTCGGCCCACCCAGCAAAGGACAAATGCCGTCAATGATTCAATGGAGTCACAACACTCAGACTTGGGGGTGGGGGTTGGGGGGGTGTTCGGTGGGGTGGGGGGGGTGGCTGTCAGGAGTGCGGGGGCGGGCTTTCCGGTCGGGGGAAAGCCAGCCTGCTGGGTTGTGACCAATGCCAGCATAGTACTCACCCTTCCAGAGCGCAACAAGTCATTGAAGTGCTTGTGACACTGGATCCAGGTGCGCCACACCATGCCGTGGAAGTTCACCACCTCCGCCACCTCCTCCCAGGCAGGTTACATCATGGGTTTGGGGGGGGGGGGCGGGTGGGGGTGGGGGGCTCCTCCTACTGTCCTGGGGCTCCAACACCTTCCACTATGCTGCCTCCTCGAGGAGGGCAGCAAGGCACCCATCAGAAAAATTAGGGGCATACTGACCCCTGGCCCTACTCTCTGGCCTGGCCTGCCCCGATGTCCCACCCTCTGGACTTGTATAACCTCCATTGCCCCTCTGCGGAGCCCTTGCGAGCAACCTTTCCAAGGCTGCCAGGCCTTGCTTTATACAGTGCACCGGGTCACTACTGGACCCGACGGGCTGAGTATGCCCGCCGCCGCCCGCCCACTCCCACAATGCATGGGAGTCGTGAAGTACTTTGGCCAGGCCTTAATTGGCTCGCCCGCTCCTGCTCTGCCCCCCAGCCATCCGGAAAATTCTGCCCATAGACTTTAAACATACACCAGGCAAAGCACATTTGACATAAATTCAAAATGAGGTTCCTTGCAGTTTGGTTCCTTTGCAGACACAGTTGTAGGATTACAGGCTGGTTAGATCTTAAATGTCTCTGACTTACACACACAAACTCCTTTCTGTTTGTACCTAGCTTCCCCTTTGAATGTAAATTTTCCTTTGTATTACTAGGTTTTTTAAATTTTATCACTCCTAACAAGAACCCTTTCATTTCACCAATTTTATTAGTAATATAAACACATTGCTTGGTGTCCTCCAGCTAGGTGCAAGATTTACCCATTAATTTGAATAGTTTAATCAACAAATGCAAATTTATACTTTACCTTCTCCGCCTTACGTTTACCTAATTAACATCTCAAACTAATATACATCAAATAACCTTGATTAGCTGGCTTTAATCCAATTAAGCCACACACACACATAGACACAGACCCTACTACAATTCTAAGTTAAAAATAATTTCCAAAAGCATTATAGACAATATCTCTTCATGACAGTAGTATAGTTACCCTGGAGTTAGAACTGGTTTTAATTCTTCTAAAACAAAAACAAAAATTGCTGGAAAAACTCAACAGGTTTGGCAGCATATGTGGAGAGAAGGACAGAGTTAACGTTTCGAGTCCCAATGACTCTTCTTCAAAACTAAAGAGAAGTAAAAATGTGATGAAATATGTACTTTTTAAGGGGGGGGAGGTGGGACAGGTGAAGCTGGATAGAAGGCCCATGATAGGTGGAGGTAAAGGAGAGATTGCAAAAGATGTCATAAACAAAAGGCCGAAAGGGTGTTGATGGTCATGATACTGCCTAAAGGAAGTGCTAATGGTAACATTAAGAGTAGAAAGCAGGATGAGCAAGTGACAGATGGCCCTAGTGGGGGTGGGGTGGGGGAGGGGACAGTGTGCGAGAAAAGATTGAAATAGGCCAAAAGGTGGGGATAAAATAATGAATGGAAATAAATTTTAAAAATAATAATAATAGAAATAGGTGGGAAAAATATATATAAATTTAAAAAAAAATAAATATTAGAAAAAAGGGGATCAAAAAGGGGTGAGGCTGGAGGAGAGAGTTCATGATCTGAAATTGTTGAACTCAATGTTAAGTCCGGAAGGCTGTAAAGTGCCTAATCGGAAGATGAAGCGCTGTTCCTCCAGTTTGCGTTGGGCTTCACTGGAACATTGCAACAAGCCAAGGATGGATATGTGGGCATGAGGGCAGGATGCAGTGTTGAAATAGCAAGCGACAGGAAGGTCTGGGTCATGCTTGTGGACAGACCGAAGGTGTTCCGCAAAGTGGTAACCCAGTCTGCATTTGGTCTCTCCAATGTAGAGGGGACGCATTAATTCTTCTAACTTTTTCTAGGTAACTTTTCTGATAAGTGAGTCAGAACCATCAGAAATCTCTGACTTTAACTCAGTTTTGGAGGGTTCCAGATGCAGGGGAATTGCCAATAGGAAGTCCAAACTTCCTGGGCAATTCCCACATAGTCAGGTCTTCTGAGGAGCCCTCCAGCGCATCTTGGGATATGACCATCTGGAGGTCAGAAGTTCTGGGTTTTGTAGGTACCAATTTTGAATAACATAGCCTCCTCTTAACCTTCCATACAAAAATTCAACACAATAAAACTTTTATCCCCCAAACATCTTACCACTTTGCTGGCTGGTAACGATTGATCAATTTTCCCTCTGCTTGCTTCTTATTTCAGCCGATTTGTGTAAGCTTGTTTAGTATTGTGACATTTGACTGTCGCCTCATCTGCCTGACTTCAGGTCTTACCTCTGCTGCTGTTTTCAGACGTCCCCTTCATGTATCCATCTGTTGGACTGCTGTGATTATAAATCACTAGCAAGAGACTGCATCAAAGTCAGGAGTTAGTTGAGATGGGGGTGGGAGGGGGTGAAGATCCTGTCTGTCACAGTCAGGATTAGTTCTGTAATAATTCCTTCCATTCCAAAACATACACTGTTTCACATAAGTCAAATAGCATGACACAGGATTAACAATTACCCTCTAGTTAAGGTATATGTACTATATAATGCATTAGAAAGTTGGTTTCCATTGCTAATTTATATTATTTATACTGCAAGCAGCAGGAACTTAACGTACTTTTATATTGTCATGATATAGTTGCCAAATCTATATTGTAAACATATTTCGAAGGGCAATTTCAAAACCTGGACTGGTTACCAAAACCTGAGAGTTGATATTAATGGTAATGTATATTTATTTTTACATGTGATTCTATTTTATAAAGCTAATTTTTGACATTGTCACTCGTGCTGAATGTTTTTCCATTATTTTCAGGAATAAACAATATTTTGCACAGATAACAAAAGAAAAATGTGTACTGTGCTTCACAAATGCTTCAAGCGTACCAGAATTCTAATCAGAAATGTAGCATCTTTTTTCAGAGGATCAATATGAATATTCTTAAAGGTTTGGAGGTCAAAATCACTTCCAAAGCACATCTATTTCAAAATTCAATATCTCTCAGGATAAATCATTCACCCAACATTCCTAAATTCTCTTGAAACGTATGAGGTGGGAGGAGGAAGGAAGAGTGGAGTGAGGCTTCTAATTTCATGGATGAAAGGGGATAGGTTCAAGAATGGAATGTAATGGATAGTATTTTAGGCCAACAGCGGTGTTGAATTAATTTTCTCTTTTGAAAGCATCTTCAATGGTCTGATGTGAGAACGTGACATGAACTTGCAATGTATGAATCGTCATGCTTAATGTGTGGACTTGTAAAAATGTTCAGTTCTGAATTAAAAAGACACTGAACCCTTGCCAGATCCTTATTGCATGTACTACATAGAACAGCTCATTTACAATGCACTTTTAATGAATAAAATTTATATTTCTGCAAAACGGTCCCATAATCCTATAATCTTCAAAGAGCTTAATGAGCTTTGCCAGTTGAACCAAGATGGTCGTGCCCTTGGGTATTCTTAAAAGCTTGCAGTCAGTGACATTCCTGTGGAAACACAGGGGCATCTAACTGTTCTGTGAACAGAGATTAAAAAACACTCCATTAAAATACTTGTATATTTGATGCAACTAAAAGTTCAGTTAAAGGACATTGGCTACAATGCTGTTTTCAATCATAACCCATAGCCCCACATGGTGAAGTCTGGAGTTATTGATTCTTAAATGGTAGAAAAAGTACAAAGTGGCAGTTGGTACTGGTAATAGATAAATGTAACACACATGCAAATCAGTGTTTTTCTAAATCTATCCTAGTGCTTGCATCATAATCAACTCACTTCAAAGTGATTCATTCTAGGTGAGTATCTTGTAGATGTTTTTGAGAGATTTGATAATGCAGTCTTCATACTTGCTTTCTGCAGTCATCACAGGTATACAGGTTAACAAATTATATAAAACAGTACTTGGAGCCACAGATTTAAAATATAGATCACCCGACCTTCATTCTATCTATCAGATATCATTTTCAATGTTTTTTTAAACAACACAAACCTATGAGGAATCTCTCCCCACTCATTCTCATTTACTGACACTTAGTAACAAATGTCAATTAATTTATTTTCATGTAATACATTTTATGACATGGTTACTTATGATTTTTTGTTTATCTTCCATTGTGATAAATAGCAACTTGATCATTGCATCTGGTGTGCTGCTTGGTCTTTGATTAGACCTAAATTTGTGTCCAACATCATACTTCAGTCTTAATCTCTGGATCAGTTCACCAATGCAAGTTACTACTGGAGCATTTTGATATTTTAATCTTGTGTAGCTTTGATGCAAGAGTGTCAGTGGAGCTAAGACCCAAATTTGAACTTGATTTTATTTAAATAACATTGATGTCTGAATATAAGTGGAAGAAGTTGCCCATTGAAATATCTAAAGTTACCCCATTGGCAAGGTTGTAGTAAACTCAATTTTTTGAGTAGTCTCCACATCCTCACAGACCTTTATAGATCTAGTATACATAACCATTAGTCATTTGTGGCTGGACTTCTCCAGCCTTGTTGGTGACGGGCATCATGGCATGTAGGGGGCGGGGGGGGAACAATATGGCAAAAAGGCAGGAATCGTTTTTAGTCATTGTGAAACCAGTTTGCAATCCTCCACTCTATCCCTCAATGGTGGGCCGCATAACCTGCTGCCGAACCTCGAGTAAGTCACTTTAATACATTTTAATCTAATTAAAAGCCATACTTGGTGATATCGTCCACCCATGTCAAATTTACCACCCACATCGGCGTGATTTCAGAACGGCATGCTTCACGACTGCCTTTAAAAGGTGAGGGGAACTCAGAGGCGAGTTTTTATTAATTCATTCATGGGATGTCGACTTCGCTGGCTGGGCCAGTATTTATTGCCACCCCTAATTGCCCTTGAGAAGGTGGTGCTGAGCTGCCTTCTTGAACTGCTGTAGTCCATATTGCTGTTAGGAAGGCAGTTACAGGATCTTGACCTAGCGACAGTGAAGGAATGGCAATATATTTCCAAGTCAGGATGGTGAGTGACTTGGAGGGGAACCTTCAGGTGGTGGTATTCCCATCTACCTGCTGCCCTTGTCCTTCTAGAAGGCAATGGTCATGGGTTTGGAAGGTGCTGTCGAAGGAGCCTTGGTGAATTCCTGCAGTGCATTTTGTAGATAGTACAGGCTGCTGCTACTGTGCGTCAGTGGTGGATGTGGTGCCAAATCAAGTGGGCTGCTTTGTCCTGGACAGTGTCAAGCTTCTTGGGTATTGTGGGAGCTGCACTCATCCAGGCAAGTATTCCATCACACTCCTGACTTGTGCCTTGTAGATGGTGGACAGGCTTTGGGAGTCAGGAGGTGAGTTACCCATCGCATTATTCCTAGTCTCTGACCTGTTCTTGTAGCCACAGTATTTATATGGCTAGTCGAGTTCAGTTTCTGGTCAAAGGTAACCCCCAGGATGTTGATAGCGGACAAATCAGTGATGGTAATGCCATTGAACATCAAGGGGCGATGGTTGGATTCTCTATTGTTGGAGATGGTTATTACCTGGCACTTGTGTGGTGCGAATGTTACATGCCACTTGTCAGCCCAAGGCTGGATATTGTCCAGGTCTTTCTGCATTGGACATGGGCTGCTTCATTTTCTGACGAGTTGCGATTGGTGCTGAATATCGTGCAATCATCAGTGAACATCCCCACTTTTGACCTTATGATGGAAGGAAGGTCATTGATGAACCAGCTGAAGATGGTTGGGCCGAGGACATTACCCTGAGGAACTCCTGCAGTGTGGTTGTCCAACAACCACAGCCATCTTCCTTTGTGCTAGGTTTGACTCCAACCAGTGGAGAGATTTCCCCCTTATTCCCTTTGATTCCAGTTTTGCTTGGGCTTCTTGATGCCGCACTTTGTCAAATGCTGCCTTGATGTCAAGGGCAGTCACTATCCCCTCACCGCGGGAGCTCAGCTCTTTTGTCCATGTTTGAACCAAGGCTGTAATGAGGTCAGGAGCTGGGTATCAGTGAGCAGGTTATTGCTAAGCAAGTACCGCTTGATAGCACTGCTGATGACCCCTTCCATTACTTCACTGATGATGGAGAGTAGACTGATGGGATGGTAATTGACCGGGTTGGATTTGTCCTGCTTTTTGTGTTACATGACATATCTGAGCAATTTTCCACATAGCCGGGTAGATGCCAGTGTTGTATCTGTACTGGAACAACTTAGCTAGAGGCGTGGCAAGTTCTGTAGCACTGTAGTATTATTATCAGAATATTGTCAGGGCCCATAGCCTTGCAGTATCCAGTACCTTCAGTCATTTCTTGATATCGTGTGGAGTGAATCGAATTGGTTGAAGTCTGGCATATGTGATGCTGGGGATCTCCGGAGGAGGCTGAGATGGATCATCCACTCGGCACTTCAGGCTGAAGATTGTAGCAAATGCTTCGGCTTTTACACTGATGTGCTGGGCTCCTCCATCATTGAGGATGGGGATATTTGTGGATCCTCCTCTTCCAGTGAGTTGTTTAATTGCCCACCACTGTTAATGACTGGATGTGGCAGGACTGCAGAGCTTAGATCTGATCTGTTGGTTATGGGATCGCTTTGCCCTGTTTATCACTTATTGCTTATGCTGTTTGGCATGCAAGTAGTCCTGTTTCATAGCTTCACCAGGTTAACACCTCATTTTTAGGTATGCCTGGTGCTGCTCCTGGCACGCCCTCCTGCACTCTTCATTGAACCAGGGTTGATCCCCGGGCTTGATGGTAATGGTAGAGTGGGGGATATGCTGGGCCATGAGGTTACAGTTTGTGGTTGTGTACAATTCTGCTGCTGCTGATGGCCCACAGCACTTCATGGATGCCCAGTCTTGAGTTGCTAGATCTGTTCCAAATGTATCCCGTTTAGCACGGTGGTAGTGCCACAAAACACGATGGAGGATATTCTCAATATAAAGGCGAGACTTCGTCTCCACAATGACTGTGCAGTGGTCACTCCTATCGATGTCATGGACAGCTGCATCTGCGGCAGGCAGGTTGGTGAGAGTGAGGTCAAGTATGTTTTTCCCTCTTGTTTGTTCCCTCACCACCTGCCGCAGACTCAGTCTAGCAGCTATGTCCTTTAGGACTCGGCCAGCTCGATCAGTAGTGGTGCTACCAAGCCACTCTTGGGGATGAACATTGAAGTCCCTCACCCAGAGTGCATTCTGTGCCTTTGCCACCCTCAGTGCTTCCCCCAAGTGGTGTTCAACATGGAGGAGCAGTGATTCATCAGCCAAGGGAGGGTGGTATGTGGTAATCAGCAGGAGGTTTTCTTGCCCATGTTTGACTTGATGCCAGGAGACTTCATTGGGTTTGGAGTCGATGTTGAGGATTCCCAGGGCAGCCCCCTCTTGACTGTATACCACTGTGCCACTGCCCCTGTTCTGCTGGTGGGACAGGACATAGCCAGGCATGGTGATGGTGGTGATCCAGGACATCATCTGTAAGGTACAACTCCATGAGGATGACTATGTCAGGCTGTTGCTTGACTAGCCTGTGAGACAGCCACCCCAATTTTGGTACTAGCCCCCAGATGTAAGGAGGACTTTACAGTGTTGACAGAGCTGAGTTTGCCTTTGTCGTTTCCAGTGCCTGGGTCGATGTCAGGTGGCCTGCCCAGTATCATCTTTTTTTGTGACTTTTAGCAGTTTGATACAACTGAGTGGCCTACTAGGCCATTTCAGAGGGCATTTAAGAGTCAACCACACTGCTGTCTGTCTGGAATCACATGTAGGCCAGACCAGGTAAGGATAGCAGATTTCCCTAAAGGACATTAGTGAACCAGATGAGCTTTTACAACAATCGACAATGGTTTCATGGTCATCATTAGACTTTTAATTCCAGATTTTTATTGAATTCAAATTCCAAATCTGCCATGGCAGGATTCGGACCCAGGTTCCCAGGGCATTATCCTGGGTCTCTGGATCACTAGTTCAGCGACTACACCATCGCCTCCCCCTAGTGCACATAGTGCACACAACCTTGCACAGCACTCGCAAGCTGTGGCCCTAGGACATCAAGGAAGAGGCACTGCGCATTTGGCGGGCTGCAAGGGCAAACTGCTTTATCCTGGCTGGCTTTATAGTGATGCAGGGGTAAGGACTCCTGTGTGGGTCAGACCAGGGTGGGGGTAGGTGGTTGGCATCAAGGCAGCACAGACAGACTGAATCAAATACTCAAGCACATGCTGGGGCGGGTTGAAGGGGGGTGGTGGTGAGGGGAACAGAAAAGCTTGTCAAAAATGAATATCCTTCTGTAGCTGAGCCCGTTCAACAGCAGCTCCGTTGATATGCTTGGAGTCAGGTCTCTGAGGCTTTTCTGCCCAATCAAATAATGCAAAAGCATAAAAGTGCCATCAAATGCTCCAGAGCTTTTCATTTCTCGGGCATGGGCTACATAATTAATTAATGCGTGTTTTACGGGGCAGCAGAGCAATTGGCTGACTGGGCAAGTTGTACAATCCCCACCAGGTGGCCATTTTGCAGTCACTGGTGGAGGCATTCACAGCTCCTTACAATGTTTTTATTAAGGTTTGGGCCAGTATCCATCATGGTTCAAGCTAACAGCTCAGCCTTGCAGTGTGGGTTAGGAATATACCTGCGCCTGAGCTGAGAGCACTGCATGCAGTTCAGTGGGCAAAGCTGCCACCAATCGGTCAAGTGGATTGGGGTGGGGTTTCGGACAACCAATGAGTGCACTACACACTGGCCATCCAAGTGGTGGCCAGCACTCTCTGGCATGTGTGAAGGGGCCTTCAGACTTAACCAAGAGAGTTTCTTAGTACGCCCATGCTAACCCAAACATCCCTCTCTTTGATCCTGCAGGAGGAGAACATCAGGATCATGGAGCTTGGTGATTTAGCAGAATGCCTCATGGTTTACAGAGAGCAGAAAAGAAGAAGAGAGCAGCGGAGGCACCTATCTCGACAAAGGGAGGAGCCCTCCCTCAAGTTGAAGGGGCAGCAGGGCCTGTTGCGCATGCAGCTGATGATCCACAGTAAGCCATCGCTCACAGGCGCCTTGCTTGACCCAAGGTCTATAGAGTGCACCTGGCTTTCCTGCAGATGACTGAGAACCAGTGTCACTGAAGACTGTGCATGTCACATATGCCACCTGCTGCAGGGGTTGGCAGCACAGGGACATGGAGGACATCCTCTGCCAGCGGCTGTGAAAGTGACGACAGTGCTCAAATATTTACGCCAGTGGCTCCTTCCAGGGATCCACAGGTGACCTGTGTGGGATCTCGCAAGCCTCCACACACAGGTGTATCCAGGAGGTCATGGACACTGTCTTTGCAAAGGCACAGAACTTGATGCATTTTGCCCGGGATCAGGAAAGCCAGGAAGCAAGAGCACTGGGATTTGCGCGGATCTCAGGTTTCCACAGGTGCAGGGCATCATTGACTGCACTCATGGGGCATTTAGAACTCCGTGGCAACAAGCAGTCAATTAAGTCAACTGCAAGGTCTTCTGCTGGCTGAATGTTCAGCTGATGTGCGACCACCACAAATACATCCTGCAGGCCCACTAAAGATTCCTAGGGAGCGTCCATGACTCCTACACCCTTAGCTGGTCTCTGACCCCTGACATCTTCCATGGTCCAGAGAGCCTGCAGGGTTGGCTCCTTGGGGACAGTGGGGATGTGATTGATAATGTCCATGTGGTGGCCTCAGACTGCAGCAAGCAAAGGTGCAACAAGGCTCATGGTGTAATGTGAGGTGGAGCAAATGATAGGCATTTTAAAAATGAGGTACCGGTGCCCTGACAGGCCCGGTAGAGCACTGCAACACAGTCCCCAGAGGGTGCCGTGCATCATCATTGCTTGCTGCGCTACATAACCTGGCACTGCCAAGAGGGGAGGACCTGGCTGAGGGGGAGATGGAGGAGCTACACGTGTCCTCCGATGAGGAAGACGTCAAAGAGGATGGTGGTGATGAGGTCCTCAAAGGGAAGATGCCGGCGATGAGGCCATCGCTCTGGCCAGATTAGGCAGGCATGCTCTGGAGGCCCTATAGACCCTCATAACGATTCATGGAGGATGATGACAAGATGCAGTGAGGACAGTCCTGACTTCCTCATCTTGCACCTGTGAATGTTTGACTCCTGTGTGGCTGATGGCAGCGCACATACCCTCAGTGCTCAGGCTCATGTCATGGAGATGCAGCGGAGGCCCTGGTAGTTGCTAGATTCCAGGAGGATGATGACGATATGCAGTGAGGACATTCCATAGATCTTCACATAGCCTGTATGAATGTATGATTCCTGTCTGCCTGAGGGCAGCTCACTTAAGCTCTGTGATCAGGGTCATATCATGGAGACGCAGCAGTGAAACTTTACTTGACCCTGATCCTTTGTCAGCCTTCAGCACCTGACCCCTTCAGGAGCACAGCATCACTGGTCACAGATGCTGAAGAGATGGGGGGGGGGGTGCAGTCCCACCTCAAAGTTGCTGAGAGCACACAGAGAGAATGACGGAATTTTGTGACACCTGCCCATGACATTCTGGCAGCAATGCCAAGCACCATCGAGGTGCAGGCATCACTGATGTGTCCAGTGAGTGTGAAGCTGGACTATCACTTTGACCTGAAGGTTACACACTGCACAGGGAAGAGGCCCGGGACTGAGACACCTGCCTTTACCTTGTGTAGAAAAATTTCACATCTGAGTGGCGTAAACACTGCTCATTAGAACAAGGAGTCTGAGGCAAGGGGACGTTCTTGGAAGTTTATTGACAATAGTGAACATTAAGTACAAGCGATCAACACCCGCACTCAGGCTGTGCAACTATGTCTTCTTAATCTTCCTAAATGTTGCTGTTTATTGCTCCCCTGCTGACTGCTATGCCCTGTTTCTGATTACCTTGGCGGACGTACTCTGAAGGCCGAGACCTGGAGGGCCCCGTCCTGCTTTCAGGGATCTGCTGTGGGGCAGTGGCACCCTCCTCGGCCTGTTAAGATGAAGCTGCTGGGGCTACAGTAAGAGGAGATTCGGCCAGGCTGGACATCCTGGAGTCACCTGGATGGCTGACCCTGGGTTATGCACCTGCTGATCCTCCTCCCTATTGGTGCCCAAGGGCCCCAAGTAGACTCCTTGAGGAGAAGGGGAAGCTGAAGTGAGATCGAGCTTCCCCGTACACCTCTTGCGTTGAGGGGAGGCCAACTGTGGTGTCAGTGATGGAGTTCAGCCGATGCAGCAGTGCAGGAGTGACATCCTGGACCAAGGTCCCCATGGTGGCTGCCAACCTGCCAGTGTTGACCTCAGTGCGTTGGCTTGCCTGCACTATAACCTCAGACAGAAGGCAGACCCTCCTGATGTTCCTGAGCTTGCCTTTGCAGCTCCAGCAACTGAGGTATGACCAAGTTTAGAGGCTCCTTATCTGACTTGGACTCAGCAGATTTTCGGTCCCCAGCAGTCCTCCGAGTGCTGGAAACCTGGGAAGTCTTTGCCTCCACCTGCTGTGAATCACACAGTGCGATGTGCTCACTAGATTGTGATCCCAAGGCTACTCTAGAACTAGGTCCCACTGAGGTGTTTGTCTCTGTGCTGATGGAGGGTGTGGGTGAGCACTGTTATGGGTCTTCAATTAGGGTGTCTTCAGATTCTTCGTCTGAGGTGTCTTCAGGGCTTGAGTCGAGGATCTGGATCGTGGCCCCCCTTGGCTGCTTCCCAGATGTGCCTGCGGAAGCAGGGAGAGATAATTAGTGTATAGCAGTGGATTGCAGAACAGAGGAACTCACTCACAGCATGGTTGTCTGATGGATGTTGCACTGCTGGTTCCTCAATTCGTTGAAACCGCCGACCTCATCATCAGCACAAGAATGGTCTAGATCGTTGCAGGCCAGCTGGATGAGTCAATTTTCAAAGTCTGTGAGGACCTTGATGTCAGGCATTCCTCCACCAGACTGCGACTTCTCCCTTTTGTTGTGTGCCAGCTTGTTCTGCATGAATACAGATAGAGAGAGTGTAAGCAAGAAGCCTGCCAGGTCAGATGAGAAGGATGTCTGGCATGTGTGAGTGGTGAGTGGTGCCATGGATGGGATGAGGAAAATGCGCAGAGCAGATGAAAGTATATGTGAGAGAGCGAATGGTGATGCCCCTTCAACTGGCAGTGAGTGAGATCCGCGTGGATGTGTGGTGGGTTTATGAGTGTGTCATTTGAGAGTGATGAGAAGAGTGACTTACCCCGGCGAACCCAAGGAGATCATTAATCATCTTTTGGCACTGGGTGGCTGTCCCTTTTTGCAGGGAATTGGTGCTGACCACCTCTTACCAGCTTCCAGGCTGGATTTGCCACCTTGCTTGCTGGTCTTCTCCCAGGTTAGGGGTAGAGGACTTCACGGTGGGCCTCCACTGCATTCAGCCCAAGGGAGGCGTTGCTAAATTTGGGGGCAGCACGTTTCCTCCCTTTGATAGCCATGACTCTGTAGCAGTTTCCGATCCCTTAAACAGTGCAGGGGTGCCCTTTAAACATGGTGCCCAGATTACTGAAGGCCTGAAGTGACAGCGGGGCGGGGGAATCAGAGGCCATCCCGTCAGCGATCTAACCTGTTTACCGGAAGTGCATTATTAATGTGCCAGGAATGGGATGATATTACACAAAAACCCGCAATTATGGCCAGCTGGTAAAACACCCTTTTTCCCACCCGCTATTGCACTTTGTGCAAATCTGAGACGATTCCGCCTATTATTGTGTTCCATGAGGCGAATTGAAAACTTCGACTTCAGTAATATTTTTTACAGCTGGCAAGGCTCTAAAACAGGTAAAATCTAGCCAAAGGTGTGCAAATAAATTTGAGTATTAATTTTGGGCATTCAGTAGTGCCTTTTAAATAATTCTGACTTGTTTTAAACTGACAGTGACATCAATGTGGTGCATTAGAAATGACAAATTCGAGAATGGTCAGTTGCTACAGTGCTTTATTCCAGAGTCATTTACTTATGATTCTGAGCTGTGAGATTAGGTATGTTTGTGTAAAGGAAGCTTTTGTGCCATTATATCTATAGGAATAGAAAGTATTGAGGTTATAAGTGGTACTTTGCTGTCATCCGCATTCACGCTACCATGTGATGATTTCCATAAGATTCAAAGAGAAAATGCATTTGACTATGAGGATGGAAAATATTTAATGGTACACCGTTTTATGTCAAAGAACTAGGTACAACACCCCTGGGATTAAAACAACTTTTTATGTAATGCTCTAAGAACATTCAGGAGATGAACACAAATGTTTTTTTTATGATTGACATTACATGTATTTCCCTGAAGAAACATATCAAGCTGATACATAATGGAATTGATATGACAGCATTCAAAGTATTCTCGAGGCAGAATAGCTGTCATAATTATATTCCAACAAAATATACGATATTGAAAATGAAATATATGCATTGTGCAAAGAAGAAATATACAAAGAAGAAATAATGCATAACCTTATGGACAGTGAGAAATCTGTTGTTATGCTTTACCTTTGATAACTTCAGCTATGCTGTTGTGGGGTGGTATTAAATGATGACCAAACATCTACCTGAAGGAGCAGGGAAAATATTGAAGGCAGTTATGAGCCAGACTTTGCTGTAGCTGGGCATTTAATGACATTTGTCATTAGTTAGATTCGCCCTGGCATCCTTCAGTTCAAAAACCTTTGTTCTCACAGTTGCTGGACTCATGAGCAGGTAATAACAAAGCGTAGGTATCTGGGACCTGAGTGACCAGAGCAACCAACAAGATTTAAGGAAATTTGAAACCTAAGGGAATGATACTCCACAATTGTCATAGTTTATTTTCGGTGCCAGAGAGGTTGATTGAGAGTAATTAACATTAATTTACATGCATTCAGTGGGGGAGGTGATGGTGTGGTGGTATTACTGCTGGACTAGTAATCCAGAGACCCAGGGTAATGCTCTGGGGACCCAGGTTTGAATCCCACCATGCCAGTTAATGGAATTTGAATTCAATAAAAATCTGTAATTAAAAGTCTAATGATGATCATAAAATGATTGTTGGTTGTTGTAAAAACCCATCTGGATCACTAATGTCCTTCAGGAAGGAAATCTGCCATCCTTCCTTGGCCTGGCCTACACGTGACTCCAGCAATGTGTTTGACTCTTAAATGTCCTCTGAATGAGGGCAATTAGGGTTGGGCAATAAATGCTGCCGTTTCCAGTGACACGCATATCCAATTAATAAAAAAAAATGATAATGTTGTTAAAAGGATACTTAATTTGGAATGGACAAGACTTTTGTGGTGCTTTTAATGGATAAATGCAGCAATTTCCTAAAAAAAATGGGAGACTAACGGCAAGAGGTCCTTTTTACAAATGACAGAGCCACACAATTTGGACAGTAATATTTGCATATTTTCATTAAACCATGCATTTGCTCCTCACCTGAAGTTGCCTTCTCATTTACTCATAAATACCAGTGAGCGCTATTAGTCTCACGATTATGTTCAAAGGAAATTCTGGCCACCTATCACTCTTCTGCACCAATGTACCCCCCCAGCTGCTAACTCAAAAATATCAAAAAAGACCAGGAGCAGCCCTATTAAAGTGAGACTTGACTGGGGAGAAAATAGATGGACTATATCACTGAGAAAATATATGTATGTCTCCACACTTACTCGCTTACTTCCCCTACTCCTCCTCCCTACAAAAGTTAACACACAATATTTGTCTACTATAATTACTGAGCATCCATATCTTTCATAACCCTCTGAGTCTCCAGACTGAATCTCAATGGTCCCTGAAGAACAGGAGCAAGATTATCCCAGATATAGAGGTAAAAATTCTGTACTGCTCTTCGTTGTGAATTGGGATTGCGCAACTTTGCAGCCATTGGGCAGTATTTTTTGGTCGACGAGCAGGGGTGGGGCCTGCTCGCCGACACATAAAATGATGCAGAGTGACGTTGGGCATGCCCACCAACTTCTCCCTGCGTCATTCAGATTTTCAGTTTGGTGGGCGTGCAGTCGAGTCGGCTATGCACCCGCCGACTTGTCAACGGCCTATTAAGCCCCCCACCCCGACGGGGGGAAAATGCTGCCCATTAAATTTAATGTATGGAAAATAGTTTTCTTGGACTGTACAATTTTGCCACCTACATTTCCAGCATGCACCAGGAATGACACAGCAGAATATTTCTCCTTGATTGTGCTTTCAAGTTCATCCAAGCAGAAAGGAAATCAGAAATGTGTGATTTGCAATTCTGTTAGGCTGTAGGATTTAAAACATTGAGCCATGTTTGCTGGCTGAGGTATACGTATTCTCTCCTTTGAAATTATAAATTGGTTTATAAAGAAAGCAAGTTGCTCTATATTGCAAATTTATTAAGAATGTTTCCTGAACAGATAAAAGAAAAGTAAGGCTTCTATTTATATAAAACCGACATCGCAAATCCCTTACAGCCCATGAAGTACTTTTGAAGTACAGTCACTGCTATAATGCAGGGAACATGAAACAACCACTCATCCGCCCAGCTTATAAGCATTTTATCTTAATTTGATAGTTTTCAGGACCTGATAAGTAGTTTTCTACATGCTATTCAGTCATAAATATGTGCACAAGAATTATGTTTTTGAAG
Source organism: Carcharodon carcharias (assembly GCF_017639515.1). NCBI lineage: Eukaryota > Metazoa > Chordata > Chondrichthyes > Lamniformes > Lamnidae > Carcharodon > Carcharodon carcharias. The sequence continues at coordinate 52,671,300 of NC_054486.1, forward strand.
TGACATTTTGTACATTAGTCTGTAATGTGCATTCGCTGCAGCTAAACTAAAGGGACTGGAAAATCATTAAAAAATATACAGATCCTTTTCATGATTCAAATTGTGCAGAACTTCTATTCATCGCAACCATAACCTTAAAGATCAGCTTGTCAGCTTGGCTCAATGTAGGCATCACAAACAAAAGGTTTTGTGTTCAAACCCAGCTCCAGATCTTAGTTCCAAGGGCTTTATTGGAGATGTCATCCTGCACATGAGATGGCACACCAAGGTCCATCAGCTTGCTCAGGTAGATGTTAAAGATCCTCAAAAGGGGGAGGGGAGTGGAATTTGAACCCATCTGCCAGGTCTGTTGCAAGTTAGCCTGAAAAGGATCAGAAAGCTGACAGTCCCTCCCACTAAATGTAATTTTCCTTCCTGTGACCAAGAGGAGCAGGGTCGAGAGCTACCCTCTGTCTCACAGGCCTCCTTTGTCCCCTCTTCCTCACACTTGTCTGAAGGTTAATTCTTCTGAAGCCAGCAGTTGCCTCTCATTCATTCCTTATGCTTGGAATACATAGAAAATGGATCAGTGTTACGTTGATCAAGCCCAACCGCTAAAATCACCATGACATCCTCCTGGGAGGGTGTTAAACAAACTGAAACCAGGGGTCTGAAATACCTTCCAGTTGATAAATGCCCCTGGTTGGCTCATGGGTGTCTTGCTGCTGGAGGTTTCTCAAATGTGGAGGAGAGAGGGAGAAGGAGGAAGGGAATGGTAGGTGCTGAGGGGTATGCACACAATCAGCTGCCCCTTTCACTTCAGGGAATCCCACGATGGCCCAGAGCCTCTTGATTTCTCAGCCGGGCTGTCCTCTTCAGTGGTGAATTCGATGAAATTGTCCAGACTCGTGAACAATTGCATCAGTAATAAACCTGATGCAATGTTGGGCTGCTGGTTATGATATGGCAGAGAAATCTCCTGCTGATCCTTGAAAGGATCCTGAGTAATAGAAATTCAATAAAACCGTCTTCCTCAGACATCGGGATGGCGACCCACACAATTGGAGATAATTTCCCCTGCATGCATGTTGCAAATAGATTTGACCTCCTCGCTGGAGAGAGACAGCTGCCTAAGACACTGGCACTGAAATGTGTGGAGATGATTTGAGTGCTGCCTGGACATCCTTCCTTCAGGGCCAGCTCTTCTTCTTGGGCAGGGCTGCCTGTTGTTCCCCTCTGCATCCTTCTGGCCCTTCATCATCACCATGCCATTCAATTGGTTTGCCAGCAGACTACTGCTGCCCCTAGGCACCTACCCTTCTCTTCCTTCTTCTCCCTCCTCCACGTTTGAGAAGTGTCCCCATGATCCCTACTTCCTTTTTGCCAGCCTTCCCTATGAGGATGCCTCCATAGCTGCAGCACCTCTTCCAAATCACCCCCCCACCCCCCCCCCCCCCCCCCCCCCCCCCCCCCCCGCCAAGATGAACCTTCATTGGCTCCCCTTAAGATTGTGCACAAAGTGAACTCAGACCAATCCTCTCATCTCTCATTCAGTTTCAACTGTAACCTCCAACTCTACACTGTCTTCTTTGATTCAGCCCTCATATCCCACATTTGTGCTGTTGAGTCAATCCTGCCACTGTTCCTTCCCCAACATGGAATCCATGTGACCAGTGTAGAATTGCACTGGCAGCGAAAAATTGTGGTCAATTGACTACTTAATTGACCCAACTGGATATTAATTGGCCTTTACTGGAAGGCAGGCAGGCTTCCGACTTTGTTTCCCACTTGCCTTCTGTATTATTCCAATGGGGTGTGATGACACTGGGGACCAGATCTGACATCACGATGCTCAATTTTATGGAAGAGTGGTAAGGGCAGCTGTAAGCATAAAATTCTGCCCGTAGAGTTAGGACCCAGACCACCCATGATCTCATTAAATGGGAGAACAGGCTCAAGGGGCTAAATGACCTACCTCCTGTTCCAATGTCCAAATAACTATCTAACCTCATCCTAATCCAACACATTGAAGAGCTTTTCTCTCTATTTTTAATATTCTCATGAAGTTAATGGGAATGCCCTTATGAAAACACCCATTTGTTCCTTTTCATTCCATGACCTGAATTTTGCCACTAAAACAAGAGCAGCATGCATTAAGGTAGGCTGATTTGATACATTGGAATTAATTCTTCCATGTGTGTATAGCTTTCTTTTAAATTATCTATAACACAATAACCATTAATTTATTTCAATTTCCCCTTTTCTGATGCTGTAGAATAATATTTTTGCCACATCATAGATTCATAAAGCAAAAGCCATGGCCATTCAACCCCATTGTTCCTCAGCTGGGTCTTTGAAAGTGCTATCCAATTAGTTCCAGTCCCCTGTTCTTTCTCCTAAGCTCTGGAAATTTTTCCTTTTCAAGTATATATCTAAATCCCTTTGAAAAATTATGATTGAATTTGCTACCATCACCTTTTCAGGCAATGCATTCCAGATTGTAATAACTCACAGCATTAAAAAAATTCTTCTTATATCCTTTCAGCTTTTTTTTTGCCAAGTATCTTAGTGCCCTTTCTCAAGTTATGAAATTTCTTAAACATCTCCTTCCTGCTCCCCACTGTAGTTACCCTCTGTGATGTCTTTTCAAGCTTTTTAGGTTTCCGCAACACACTTGTGGGTTACCTTGTTAGCCTGACCAAAGTAATCATCTTGTTTCTCTTTGCTGCAATCCTTAAAGATAGTGTAATCAGGAAATGTTTTATCAAATTTGATGCAGAGCCATTACTGCAAAGTTTTGCCTCCTCCATAGCTAGATGAGTAAGATTGTAATAATTTAAATCAGCTAAGTAGCTTATTAGCTGCTTAAGCAATGTGAAAGGAGCATTATTACAAATGTGTAGTGATTGGCTGACTTTCTGTCATTCCCATTAATTAAAATTAACACTGTTTGCTTTCGACATTTTTTTCCTGCAAAAAAAGAGAAAAATATTTCCACATAAACAATACGGTGTTCAGCTTGATTGAAATTTAATTCAATTATAAATTCTATCTTCTGGAAACCTGAATCAGGGTTTTGATACAGAATAACGAATGTTATGATAGTTTCAGATTAATTAGTGGATAGTTATTATTTGCTGTTACCCTCTTTGGACCAGTCTTCCCCATATGACATTTGATTTCATCCCCATAACCTCTGATCCTATTTCTGCACCATTTTGGATTTCATAAATATTTGGTCATAGTCATAAAATAGGGTGAAAGTAAAAGGCATTAATTTTTGAGAACAAGTTTGTGCAGCTATTGCAATGCATTTTTTTTTCAAAAATACCTCTGCTTACAATTAATATCCATTACACAATGTACTGGCCTATTTAACAACGGCCCCTCCTGTCTCCTTGCAAATATATCTGGCACAATATCTCTTAACCATGGAATAAACATTCATCCATGAAATAACGACTCTAAACCCTGCCCCAATTCTTAATCTAGGCTTTATTCTTAACCCAGACTTTACCCTGAATCGGCTGCAAGCTCAGTGGAAACAATTCGTCTGGGACCTGAAATCTGATGAGGCTATTAAGATAAAATTGTTATGGTAAATCTGAGGAATTAGCCTTGAGCTACATTGTAACAGCCTTCCTAATCTTATAAAATCCATCAGTCAATGAAAAAGGTCAAATTCAGAAATCATGTGAGAAAATCAAGAATCGGTGCTTTCAAAGTCTTTAATTAAAAGTTTTAACTTTGTCAAATGATGACCAGGTTCTGTTTATTAACTGTGTACTGAGCCCTGTGCATTAGTATATGTAGCTTCCAGTACATGCAAATGCACCACACTGCCACACAGGGCTTTGAGGTCACCTACAACATTTCAATCCTCCCCGCTGGGAGTGACCTTGGAAAGTTGTGACCATGATGCAGAGCCTCCCTGTTTGACCAGGAAGCTCTTTTATAGCCCGCCTTGACCTTCTGCATTATCAGCTGAGGGTGGGTTTCACCACTGAAAATCTTCCCTGCCGCACGTGTCTCCCATGCATGCTGCCTGCACTTTAAATGCCAATTGTAATCGCCTGGGAAACAGCAAAAAGCAAAAAACAATGGAAGTGTTGCATACTTCCGGTTATGCCATCAGGAATGGCATGCTGTTGTCAAAATTCCCTCCCCCCCAAACCCCCACCGCCCATAACCCTTCCATCTCACCAAGTTTTTGGTCACCTGTCCACCTGTCTGAATATCTCCTTTTGTAACTTGATGCCAAATTTTGTTTAGTAAGCTCCCATGAAACAGCTTGGTTCATTTTACTGCATTAAAGCAGCTATATAAATGTTAGTTGTTGGAAATTGACCAAATAAAACAAATACACTGTGTAAAGTCTTGACTAACTGTAAGGCTGGATGGTTCTTCAGAAGGCAATCCTATTACAATATGTCATGCTGTAAGTGGTACTGCATCAATGGCCAGCATGGTCTGATTGCTTGCTCCTATAATGTTTGCAACCACGTCTACAGCTGTAGCTTCCGGCCTCCACCCCCTTCCAAAATGCTGCAATGTTAACCAATGCCATGGAATAACAAACAAGGTCAAATTCCTTGCAACAATCTCATGCAGCACCACGTCCATTTTATTAGCCATCAAACAGAGGTTGTCCCATTAATTGCCTGCAGACTATTCTTCATAAATATTTCATTGGCATTAAAGTATTTTGGGATACCCTGCAGTCATGGAAGGAACTGAATAAATGCAAGTGATCATTCTTTCTTTGTTCCTAGGCCTTGTTAGCAGTTGACATGCCTATCACCCTTTTCAAAGTCTGCAAGGATTTATATCTCCCTACTCTGCCACTTCTTTTAATTATCCACATCACTTTAAATTTCTTCTCGAAACAAATCTCCAGTCTCACTGCTCCCTGTACCTGTCCAAATATGCACTTGGAGCTGAATAATTAAGTAAATGAGCTGAACCCATGCTTTGCACACATTACTACTCTGGTGAGATTTGCACCAGTTTTTTAGCCCATCAAGTATTGAATGAATTAAGCCAGTATGCAGAAATTTTTCCTATGAAGTTTGAAAAAGTCTTGAAAGTGCCAGACACTAACAGTTCTTGATATTGAGAAAGGAGACATCTATAAAAGGCATAACGGGGACACAATTAGATATCCCCAAAAAGGGTCTGGGCATTATGACGTGGGATGAGATGGTGCTCATTCCTTCTGACATAGCAGTGCACAAACATGGCGTTGCCTGCTTATTACCATGAATGCAGTATGCAGCCAACGCTAACTGACTGTTGAGTGGCTGAATGTGCAAGGGGGACCCAAATTTGACTAAGGCATCACCACTTGAAGCTAGCACACGCTACTCAAAGTCAACCTGCACCCCTTATAGGAGAGCTGCATCCTGGCTACAGAAGGTGTTGAAAGAGGCTGGGGAAGAGTTTTTGCGCAGAAACTACTCAAAATAATGAAGCAACAGGTCCGAAAGCATGCACCAAAGTTCTGTGATGCTGCACACAAAACCTTAGTGCATCAGGTGGACAGCAGTATCTACAAAGAACTGGGAGACCTTCCAGACACTCACTGTGAAGACATTGGAAGCAGTCAGCCATTACAACAGAACATAAGAAATAGGAGCAGCTGTAAGCTATTCGGTCTCTCAAGCCTGCATCATTTAGTAAGAACATGGCTGACCTGATTGTGGCCTCATGTCCATTTTTTAGTGTGTACCTACTTAACCCATGACTCACTTGTAGATCAAAAATCCAGCTAACTCAACCTTGAACATATTCAGTGCCTCAGCGTCCACTGCTCTTTTAGGTAAAGAATTCCAAAGATTAACATGCCTCTGAAGGAAGAAATTACTCCTTATCTCCATCATAAATGAGAGACTCTTTCTTCTCAATCTGCCCCCTAGTTCTAGATTACTCCGCAACAGGAAACACCCTCTCAGCATCTACCCTGTCAAGCCCCGTCAGAATCGTATATGTTTCATTAAGATCACCTCTCAACCTTCTAAACTTCGAGGATAAACCCAACCTATTCAACCTTTGTTGATAGGATAATCCCTTCATCCCAGGGATCAGCCTAGTGAACCTTCTCTAGACTTCCTCCAATACCAGCCTATCCCTGCTTACGTAAGGAGACCAAATCTGCATGCAGCGCTCTAGGTGCAGTGTTACAAATGCATAAATTAGAAGCCAATTTTTAGTTTGGAAACTGCAGTTTTTAAATGTAGGATAAACGGAAGAGCACCTAGTCTGAGAGGCAGCTGACAGACAGGCCTGGGAAAATTGCAGATCAAAGGGAGGCCATTGTTATATGAGTGAAGCCATGATGCAATAAGTTAAACAATATTAAACAAACTCCTTCACTGTCTCTTGGGATAATTAACCCATGTAAAAAAGGATTCTCGGTTGAAATTAACAGGGACTGTTCAGTTCGGAATGTCAGTTTAAAGTAAGTGCTTATGAGATATAGGCTGAGATTTTCCAGCCCTGACACCAGTGGGCATCATTGTGGGCAGCATAGGAAAATTTGGAGAGCTATTGTCTTTTAACGGCCGTCCAAGTTTTCCTGCTCCACCTATGACGATGTCCGCTGGTATTAGCACTGGAAAATCCTGCCCATAGCTTTGTTAGTTTTGTTTTGATGTTTATTATAGTAAATGTTTTAGTTTAAGACATGGGGCTGAATTTTCCCCCCATTGGGGGGGAAGTTGATGAGCGGGCAACGTCCCCGATCGGCGGCGCGCCACCATTTTACATGGGTGGGCCAATTAAGGCCCGCCCAGTGTGATGAACGCAGGGAAGTGCTATGTGCTCCCTGTACAGGTGGGGGTGGGGGGTGGGGGGGATTCCTAAAATTGAGAGTGCGCTCTTTCGCGCATGCACACAAAAGAACGAACTCATCTCTCTGAGGCTAAGTGCTGCCTCAGGCAGATCGGCTCTACGAGTAAAAAAGATAAAAGTAGAAAAACAAAATTTCCCTTACATGTCCCCTCATGTGACAATGTCACATGAGTTGGGACATGTCCATAATTTTTACACAATCTTTATTAAAATTTTTTAAAGCCTGCATGAAACCTCATCCCGCCCGTGGATGAGGTCATATGTTTTTGTAGTTCCCATCGGGGCTCCTGGCCTGCCCGCCAACCTTAAGATTGGACGGGCAGGTCCTTTAATTGCTTAATTGATCATGTCAATGGCCTCAGTTGGCCATCGACAGCTTGGCGGGCACACAACTGATTTTGCTGCGCTCCTGCCCTCCTGAAAATTTAAATTGGATGCAGTGATGTCGGGAGTTCCACCCGACGTCACTGCATGTCATTTTACGCATTGGCAAGCAGGCCCCACCCCCACTCACCAACTCGTAAAATTCAGCCCATGGAATCTTGTTGGAGCCTTTTCAGTTAATAACTGGGAACTTGAATTTATTTTAAAAGTTGCTACAATGATTGAAACAATGGTCTCACCAACACCCTGTCAAGTCGCAGAAAAACCTCACTACTTTTCTACTGCATCCCCTTTTCAACAATGCCCACCATTCCATTTCCCTTCCTATTCACTTGCTGTACTTGCATGCTAATTTGTAGTGGTTTATGGATGAGGACACTCAGATCCCTCTATTACAAAGCATTCTGTGGTGTCTCTCCATTAAATAATATTCTGCTTTTCTATTCTTCCTAACAAAGCAGGCAACCTCACATTTTTCCAAATTATACTCCATCTACAAAATTTTTGCCCACTCACTTGACCTATCATTATCCCTTTGCAGACTTTTGTGTTTGCCTCACAACTTGCTTTCCCACCTTTTTTTGTATCAACAGCAAATTTGGCTACAGTACAGTCTGTCGCTTCATCCAGTTATCACTGTTAAGCACTGATCCCTGTGGTACTTCACTAGTTACAATTGCCAAGTTGAAAATGACCCATTAACCCAGATCTCTATTTCTTGCTAATTAGCTAATCCTCTATGCATGCAAATATATATTACCCCAAACACCATGAGCTTGTGCAGCAACCTTTTATGTGGCTCCCAATTGAAATCCAAAGACATTACGTCTACTGGTTTCCCTCTATCCATCCTGCTTGTCACATCCTCAAAGATTTCTAATAAATTTGTCAAGCATGATTTCCTGTTCATAAAACCGTGCTAATTCTGCTCGATTGTATTATTTTCTAAATGTCTTGCTACTACTTCCTTAATAATGGATTCCATATACCTCAATGACGCAAAAATAGAAGGTAAACTGTGACATGTTGGAGATGATGGCTGCTCCGGCCTAGAAGGATCATTCCCTGTGGATCCTGCTCACTAATTTTTTGGCATGAACAAATTACCTTTATAATGTCCTTACCGAATAAGGTTTGATTGTAGTCTTTTGAAACATAGACCATTGACCCAAGCTAACACTTTCTTTACCTTTCCATTTTCCAATATTATCTTTGAGGTGATAGCTCTCTCACCTATGAGTCACAAGGTTCTAGATTCAGGTCCCTCTCCAGGGCTTGAGCACAATAATCCACACTGACACCATTACAGTATGAGGGAGTGCTACACTGTTGGCAGTGCCATCTTTTAGATGAGCCATTGAACCTAGGGCCTGAACCTAGGGCCCATCTGCCTGTTCATGTAAAAGATCCCATGGCACTATTCCAAAGAAGAGCAGTGAAGTTAACCCCAGTTCCCTGGCCAATATTTATCCCTTAGTCAACATCAACAAAAAAAAAATCTGGTCATTATTGCATTGCAGTTTGTGGGAAATCGTCGTGAGCAAATTATCTGCTGCATTTCTTACATAACAACAGTTAAACTACACTGAAAAAGTACTTCAGTTGTCCTGAAAAGTACTATATAACTTTGTTTTTTTTGTGAAAATTGCAAGAAATCTCAGTGAAACTATGTATACGGCCAATCATGTATGAAACTGTTGCTAAGTTTAAGATGATTAGTCCGTCACTTTGTCTGTAGAGGGGACACTCCTCAGTAATATGCAGCATTGTTTGTGTCTCTCCGCAAGTGCATAAGAAGTTTGTACTGAGGACCCAGCAGTGGAGGTTGGCTGCACAGGGGCCCTGGCCTGTCCTGAACCTATTTAGTAAGAACCACTCTTGTCGTGGTAGTTCAAAGCGTGCCATTCAACAGGAGTGTTTTGCCACAAGGAACTTGTTCGTGACTTCCTGTGTTTCCCATTCCTTGATCCAAAGGGGCACCGAGATGGAAGGGAGGCAGTAGCTGAGTTGAACAGGCCATCATGGAGTGGTAAGTGTGGTGCAGCATGAAAAGTTTCAACCAGCTTGTGGATTTTTGTCACTTGGCGGATATGTGGTGGGGTGATGTTTATAAGGACAGGAGCTGGGGAGAGGTGTTGAGCAGAGAGTTCCAGTTATGATGCACATTGCTGCATTCAGTTGAGTATCCACAAGTTATGTCTGTGTACCAGACAGGTGCACAGTATACTGCTGTGCAGTATGATAGAGCAAGTGGTGAGGTCCAGAGTGTTGTGGCAGCAGCACCCCACATAGATCCAGCAAGTCTGGTTAGTAGGTTCTTTCTGGTTTTGAGCTATGCTGCTGTTTTCTTCAGATGTTCCTGGAAGGATAAGGTCCTATCTAGAGTTACTCCAAAGTACGTTGCATTGGGATTATGGTTCAGTTATAGCACCCCTGCTTCTGAATCAAAAGGTTCTGTGTTCAACTCCCAATCCAGGGCTTGAGCATAAAATTGAGACTGACACTCCTGTGCAGTGCTGAGGGAGGTGCCATCTTTCAGATGAGACATTAAACCCAGGCCCCATTTGCCTGCTTGTGTGAATGTAAAAGGCCCCACAGTACTGTTTTGAAGAAGGGCAGGGGGGGTTATCCCTGGTGCCGTGGCCAATATTTATCCCTCAATCTACATCACAAATGAACAGGTTATCTGGTCATAATCACATTGCTGTTTGTGGGAGCTTGCTTTGTGCATATTGGCTGCCACGTGTCCTACATTGCAACAGTGATTGCACTTCAAAAAGTACTTCATTGGCTGTAAAACACTTTGAGATGTCCAGTGGTCATGAAAAGCGCTATATAAATGCGGGTCTTTTTTCCTTTATCTGGAATTTCTGCTGAAGATTAGAAGAATAATCAAGGGCATCCCATGTTGTAATTCACAGAATCATAGAATTGTTATAGCACAGAAGGAGACCATTTTGCTCACCTTGTCTACACTGGCTCTCTGAATAAGCAATTTACTTCTCTCCTGCACATTTTTCCTTTTCAGATAACAATCTAGTTCCCTCTTGAATGCCTTGGTTGAACCTGCCTCCACCACCCTCTCAGGCAGTGCATTCTAGATCCTAACCACTCACTGCATGGAGAAGTTTTTGCCATGTTACCATTGCTTCTTGTACCAATTAGTTTATATCTATGCACTCTCATTCTTAATCCTTTCATGCATAGGAACAGTTTCCCCTGATCTACTCTGTCCGCACCCCTTATGATTTTAATCTCCTCTCAGCCTTCACTTCCCCAAGGAAAACAGTCCTAACTTCTCCAATCTATCTTCATAACTGAAGTTCGTCATCTCTGAAACCATTCACAAGAATCTTTTCTGCACTCTCTCTAATGCTTTCACATCTCCCCTAAAGCGCAGAGCCCAAAAGAGGATACATTACTCAAGTTGAAACTTGTATAGTGTTTTAAGCAAGTTTAACATAACCTCCTTGTTATTGTACTCTATGCCCTTTTTAATAAAGCTTAGGATACTGTATGTTTTATTAACCGCTCTCCCAACCTGTTCTCCTAACCTCAATGACTTATTCACATACATACCTAGGTCCCTTTGCTCCTGTGTCCCTTTAGAGTTGTGACCTTTATTTTATTCTATCTCCATGGGGAGAATTTTTAGCTTGTCGAGCAGGCCTGATCCTGACCCACGCAATGACGTTGGGCAAACGTCCCAGCGTCATCACGCACTCACATGATGTTTTGATTACCTTTTTAATGGCCTTAAAAGGCCTTCTAATTGTCAGTGGGTGCACTGCTGACTCCAGCGCACACCCACCAACAATGAAAAGGCCTATTAAGGCCACTAAAAACGTAATTGAAGCAATTTTTTTCTGCCCGTCCAACCATACAGTTGGCGGGCAGGCGAAAAGGTCAAGCAGCCTTTGCATTTTTTAGGAAACTTCATCCACGGGCCAGATGAGGTTTCCAACAGCAAATAAAAATAAAATAAAAATGTTAAAATGTCATTTATAACACGTCTTTGCTCATGTCATGTTTTATAACATTTTAAAAATCTTCATTTTTGATGTTTTAAACTGTTCATCTCCCTGAAGCAGCTCTGCAACTCAAGGAGTCTTTCCAGTGCGCAAAGGTGCATGCTTGCCCTCTATGCACCCCCCCCCCCCCCCCGGCCACACACACACACACACACACACAAACACACACACACAGGCAACGCTGAACGCTGCAGCTAACATTTCACGCTGGGCAAGCCTTAACTGGCATGAAATCACGGCCCGGCCCCGATCGCGGCTTCCCGACTGCCCCCACCGAGCCCACCCGACAAGGGATAAACCTCTCCCCTGAACTTCATTTGCCACTTGTCCACCCAATCCACCAGATTGTCTATGTCCTTTTGAAGTTCTACAGTATCCTCCTCACAGGTTGCGATCGTCTGCTCCACCCGTCAATGGCGGGCCGTGTTTCCCGCCGCCACACGTTGGGAACCTAATTTCAACACTTTAGCATCTCATCGTAAGCCATGCTCACCGGAATCATTCCCCCACGTCAAATTTACCACCCATTTCAATGTGCCTTCAGCATGGCGCGCTTCACGGCTGCCTTCAAAAGGCATACATGTGGCAAGCTGAACTTCAAGGGGAACACGGAGGTGAGTGCACACAACCTAGCACAGCGCTCGTGAGCATTGCCATAGGACATCAAGAGGCACCATGTATTCAGATGGGCAAGGGCAAGTTTCTTTTTCCTGGCTGGCTTTCATTGCGGTGACAGGGCAAGGACTCCAGCTGAGTGAGGCCGGGGGTTGCAGGGTAAAGGCAGCGTGTAGTGAAGGAAGTACACAAGCACATGCCGGGGTTGGGGGGGATGGGGTGGTGATGAGGGAATCGGCCATGCACTTGTGAAAAGTGAGCATTCTTCTACAGCTGAGACCGTTCCGTAGTAGCTCCATTGACATGCTTGGAGACGGGCCTCTGAAACCTTTATGCCCACTCAAGCAACGCAAAAGCATGAAAGTGCCACCAAATGCTCCAGAGCTTTTCACCCCTTGAGAACAGACTGCAAATTAATGTGTGTTTTAGGGGGCAGCAGAAAAATTGGCCAACTGGGCAAGTTGCACAATCCCCTTGCGAAAGACGGCCAGGTGCAGTCACTGGTGGAGGTGCTCACAGCTCCTTGCCATGTCTTTATTAGGGTTTGGACCAGTATACCTCATGGTTCAAGCTAATAGCGCAGCCTTTCAGTGCAGGTTAGGAGAATGCCTGTGCCTGAGCTGAGAACACAGCATGCACGACAGTGAGTCGCGTGGAGATGGGTGGGGTTTCGGACAGCCATGAAGTGCACTGCATATTGACCATCGAGTGGTGGCCAGCACTCTCCTGCATGCATGAAGGGGCTTTGAGACTTAACCAAGAAAGTTTCTTAAGACACATATGCTAACCCACGTATCTCTCTTTTTGATCCAGCAGGATGAGAACATCAGGATCATGGAGCCTGGTGATTTAGCAGTATGCCTCATGGCTTACAGGGAGCGAAGAAGAAGGAGAAGACAGAGGCACCTGGCTCTGCAAAAGGGGCGGCAGAGCCTGCTGCACATGCAGCTGAAGATCCATAGAGAGTCATCACTCGTAGGTGCTTCCCTAGACCCAGATGGGGTCTATAGATGGTGCATGTAATTCCTGCAGATGACCGAGAACCAGTGTCGCCGAAGACGGCGCATGTCTAGTTTGGTCACATATGCCACCTGCTGCAGGATTTGGTGCCATGGGGACATGGAAGGCATCCAATGCCAGTGACCATGGGGCTCAATTTTTATGTCAATGGCTCCTTCCAGGGCTCCACAGGTGACCTGTGCGGGATCTTGCAAGCCTCCACACACAAGTGTATCCAGGAGGTCATGGACACCATTTTTGCGAAGGCACAGAACTTTGTGCAATTCAGCTGGGATCAGTAAAGCCAAGAAGCAAGAGCACTGGGAATTGCACAGATCTCAGGTTTTCCACAGGCGCAGGGTCCTATCAAATGCACTCACATGGCGTTCTGATTTTCATGGCAAAAAGCAGTCAACTAGATCAGTCGCAAGGGCTTCCATTCTCTGAATGTTCATCACAAACGCATCCTACATGTCTGCGCACGATTCCCGGGCTGCGCCCACGACTCCTACATCCTCAGCAGGTCTCAGATCCCTGACACTTTCCAGAGTCCACAGAGGCTGCAGGATTGGCCCCTTGGGGACAAGAGCTACCCACAGAGGACATGGCTGATGGGGGTCCTCACACTTCAGCAGAGCAATGGTATAATGAGGCTCAGGCCGAGCCCCAGACTTTGGTGGAGCAAACGAGGTTCTGTGCCTCAACAGGTCTGGTAGAACACTGTAATACAGTTCACCAAGGGTGCCAGCTCACTGCGTGCTTCGCAACCTGGCGCTGAAACAGGGGCAGGAGCTGGATGTGGAGGAGGTGGAAGAGCTGCACCACTCTTCCGCTGAGGAGGACATCAAAGGGGATGATGATGATGAGGTCCTCAGAGGCGAGGATGCTGGCGATGAGGCCATCGCATTGGCCAGATGAGGCAGATGCGCTCTGGAGGCCCTCATAGCCTCATGACCTGTGGAGGATAATGTCAAGATGCTGTGAGGACAGTCCTGACATCCTCACCTTGCACCTGTGAACATTTGACTACTGTGTGGCTGATGGCAGCGCACATACTCTCAGTGCTCAGGCTCATGTCACAGAGACGCAGCAGAGGCCCTAATAGTCACTAGATTCCAGTGACATGCAGTGAGGACACTCCATAGATCTTTGCAAAGCCTCCAAGAATGTCTGACTCCTATCTGACTGAGGGCAGCTTGCTTAAGCTTTATGATTAGGGTTATATGGAGACACAGCCTTGAAACTTTAAATGCACCTAATTCTTTGTCAGCCTTCAGCACCTGCCCCCTTCCGGAGCACAGTGTCACTGGTCACATATTGAAGAGGTGGGGGGCCAGCCCCATTTCGATGATACTGAGAGCACACAGAGAGGATGATGGAACTCTGCGACAACTGCCCACGACATTCTGGTAGCAATGACAAGCACCATCCAGGTGCAAACATCAGTAATGTGTCCCGTGAGTGTGAATCCAGATCATCACTTTGGTCTGAAAGTTATAGACTGCACAGTGAAGAAGCCTTGGTCTGAGACAGCTGCCTTAATCTTATGCAGGAACCAAGGTTTCACTTCTGAGTGATACGAACATTGCTCATCAGAACAAGGAGCCATTGGCAAGGAAACATTCTTGGGAATTTATCTACAATACTGAATATTATGTACAAGCGATTAACCCTCATGCCCAGGCTGTGCATATCTTCTTAACCCTCCCAACCCTGCCACTATGTCTTGGTGCTCCTCCAACCTCCACAGTGGAGGTAGAGGCAGCCTGCTGACTGTGATGCACTGTCTGTGATGGCCTTGGCAGGCATCCTCTGGAGGGCTGAAACCTGGAGGGCTGCAGCCTACTTTGGGTGTCCTGCTGTGGACCAGCTGCACCCTCCAAAGCCTTTGGAGCTTGAGCTGCAGGGGTCACAGGAAGAGGAGTTTTGGATCAGCTGGACATTCCCAGAATCACCTGGGTGGATGGCCCCGGGGTGTCAGGTTGCTGGTTCTCCTCCCTATGGGTGCCCAATGACCCCTGGCTGACTCTTTGAGGAGAAGGGGAAGCTGCCCTGCATCCCTCTCCCATTGGCACTGTTGGGGGCCACCTATGGCATCAGCGATGGAGTTTAGCCCGTGCAGCAGTGCAGGACCGACATCAGTGTTGACCTCGATACGTCAACATGTCGGCGCTATAACCTTGGACTTAAGGTGGACAGACTCTTCCATTGACCCTTGCAATCTGAGGAGCACAGCTTACCTCCCTTCCTGATGTTCCCATTGCTGACTTTGCTGCTCCAACAACTGATTGAGGACCAAGTCCAGAGTCTCATCATCTGACTCAGATTCAGCAGATTCCTTGCCTCCAGCAGTCCTCCGAGTGACAGCAACAAGGATGTCCCTGCTTTTGCCTGCTGTGGAACAGATTGTGTGCTGTGCTCAACAGATAGTGATCCCGAGGCTGCTCTACATCTAGGTGCCACTGAAATGTGTATCGCTGCGCTGGTGGAGGGTGTGGGTGAGTGGCATGATGGATCTTCAACGGTGATGCCCTCAGGTTCCTCATTCAAGATTCTCTTGGTACTGGGGTCAGGCTCATGGTTGCCTGAGGCCGATGTGTCAAATGTGCTTAGCAGAGAAAGTATTAGTGTTTGGCAGCCGCTTGAACACAGAATAGTGGACCCAGAGTGGTGCTGAGAGAGGGATCAAGTGGTGCAGGATCCTCACGTAGGTGTTCGCCGCTGACCTCATTGTGGTCGCAAGAATGGTCAACGTCCTCTCCGGCCAGCTCCAATGCTTGATTCTCGAATGGAGTGAAGACCTTGATGTCTGGTGGAGTGCCCCAGGTCTGGGACTTCTCTGGGTAATGTTTGCGATCTTGTTCTGCATAAATACGGATGGAGAGAGTGTGAGAAAAATGCATGCCCGGCCAAATAAGAAGGATGCCAGGCATCCATGTATGCTGAATGGAGCCATGGACGGGATGAGGAGGCTATCTTCAGATGTATTAAGGCCAGATGGAGATGTGAGGGTGTATGTGAGGGAGTGAGTGATGATGCCCCTTGAGCTGGCAGTGATTGAGTTACCAGTGAATGTGTGATGAGCTTGTGAGTGGGTGAGTTGAGATTGATAAAATGGTTGACATACCCTGGTGGCATGGTTTAGATCACTCATCTGTTTTCTGCAGTGGATGGCTGACCTCTTGTGTGCAGCTTTGGCATTGACTACCTCTGCCACCACTTCCCAAGCCAGAGTAGTGAGACCGATGGGCCTGCTGTGGCCAGAGTGGGAGTAGAGGACTCCATGGCGGGCCTCCACGGTGTCCAAAAGGCATCCCAGAGATGCTTCACTGAATCAGGAGACTGTGCTCTTTTTGGCTTTTGGGCCATGTCTTCACTGGAGCAGTCCTGGTTTGCAAGCATTGAGAAGCATTGAGAAGTGTACGCGTAGCTGCAGTTTAAATATGGTGCCTGGTGTAAGGAAGCGGCAAGGTAATGGCATGGCGGGCCAACCTAAGGCCACCCGCCAGTGATCTGGTGTGTTTCCAATACATAATTTATGAGGCAGGAAGGGGACAATAAGGCGCGAAAAGCCGCCATTGCGGCTGGCGGGTAAAACGTTTTTTTTCAAGCACTTAGTGCCAATCATGGACAATTCTGCCCGAAGTCATTCAATTGAGATGGAGCCTTGTGCTGCCTCCTAGGGCTCTGATCGACAATTGTGCTGAAATGCCAGTAGTTTTTTGTGCTTTGAGTGTTGTCACTTGCTTTGAACAGTTTAGAGAACTGCTGGGGACCTGTGTTACAGAAAAATCCTCAGTCTCAGGAGAGCTGCTTACAGGTGGCTCATCAACATAAATAATGGCAACTGCTCTAGAATGACGAGTCTCCAACTCACACTTCATAGCTTCTAGGACTCAACCACACTTGAGCATGTTTCCTGTACTCTGGACATGGTATTTCAACTGCCATGTATCATCAGGGTGTATTCTTTGAAGTGGGTTAGCATGCATATTGACAAGCACATGAGTGTCTTCCTCAATCAAATATTGAGGCTGCAGGAGCATTCCTGATATGGGAATTAATGTCTTGCTATGACCTTATAACTCTTCCTCCAGACCCAATTCTCTCCAAATTAATCTCTTGAGAGAATGCCATCGAAGCTTCTATTCTGCGCTCTGCAGATCGATATGGTTTGAATCATGAACTAAGCAAGCATCTGAAAAATCATCTGTGGAGAGAGAAAAAAACAATGTTAATGTTTCGAGTCCACATGACCCTTCAGAGCTGAAGAGAAGTAGAAATGTGATGAAATTTATTTTAAGAGGGAGGTGGGGCAAGTGGATCTGGATAGAAGGCCAGCGATAGGTGGAGACAAAGGAGGGATTGACAAAGGTGTCAGGAACAAAAGGACAAAGGGATTGTTAGTGGTAGTGGTCAGTGCTAATAGTAATATTAATAGTAATAGTGCTAATAAAGGTAAGAAAGCAAAATGTGATTATAGCAGAACAAGGATAGCATTGTGTGAAAGAACAACATGGAACAAGTGACACATGGCCCTGTAGGGGATGGGATGGGAGGGGGTGATGGTGGGGGGAAAAAAAGGATAGAAAATGGGATAAAACTACAGATAAATGAATAAAAATAAAACAAGTGGGTAAAAAATAGCATTCAGCATCATTGTAAGGGGCTATAAAGTGCCTAATTGGAAGATGAGGTGCTATTCCTCTAGCTTGCGTTGGGCTTCACTAGAACATTGGAGCAGGTCAAGGACAAACATTTTCTTCCTCAACTGAGGTTTCCCCCCCACTGCGGTTGACAGGGCCCTCAGCCATGCCCGGGCCATCTCCTGCGTCTCTACCCTCACACTTTACCCTCCCTCCCAGAACCATGATAGGGTCCCCCTTGTCCTCACTTTTCACCCCACCAGCCCCCGTGTTCAAAGGATCGTCCTCTGCCATTTCCACCAACTCCAGCATGATGCCACCACCAAATACATCCTCCCCTCACCCCACCCCCTGTCAGCAATGTTCCAGTGAAACCCAACGCAAACAGCCTTCTGGACTTAACTTTGAGTTCAACAACTTCAGACCTTGAACTCCTTCCTCCCATTCTCACCCCCTTTTTTTCATCCCCTTTCTTCTACATTCATTTCTATTTTTACCCACTTGTTTTATTTTTATTTTTATTCATTTATCTGTAGTTTTATCCCCTTTTAATCCCATTTTCTACCCTTTCCCCCCCCACCGCCACCACTCCCTCCCCCCACCCCATCCCCTACAGGACCATCTGTCACTTGTTCCATGTTCTTCATTCCACACAATGCTCTTCTTGTTCTGCTATAATCACATTCTGCTTTCCTACCTTTACGCCACTATTAGTACCTTTTTTAGCACTAATCCCTTTGGCCTTTTGCTCATGACATCTTTGTCAATCTCTCCTTTGTCCCCACCTATTGCAGGTCTTCTATCCAGCTCCACCTGCCCTACCCCAGCCCCCCCCCCCCCCCCTTAAAACAGTCTAAATTTCATCTCCACTTTCAGCATTTCCACTTCTTTTCAGCTCTGAAGAAGGGCCATACGGACTCAAAACATTAACTTTGTTTTCTTCTCTCTCCACAGATGCTGTCAGGCCTGCTGAGTTTTTCCAGCATTTTCTGTTTTTGTTTCAGATTTCCAGCATCCGCAGTATTTTGCTTTTATCTTCAAATCATTATCCTTACCTATTCTGAGATACACAGTATTAATATTCTAACACTACAGTGTACTACTGTTCAATCTTGATCACATATCATTAACATATTCACAAGGTAATTAAGCACAAAATGGCTCCTTCCAGTGTGGAGCAAGAGATGTCTACTTGTGTCAATGGAAAACAGATTCAACTTATATTGAAAGCTCTGGTGAACTCTTTGTTCTAAATCAGGGTAGCAGATGTAATGTAAGCTTCAAGGCTGATATTTTCCTTAAAAGACCATTCACTGAACATATGCAGAAAGGTTTACAGGGGCTCCACAGATTGTTTTCTGCTTTACAAGTCACAGAAGTCCCACTGTCAACACTAAGTTAATATTTAGTATGCATAATCAGTATCTAAATGATTTGCCTTTGAGTTATATAATGCAAAAAAAAAATGTTGCAGGGTCTGCTGGTCCCACTGCTCAGTCTGACCCAGTTTTCAAATTACAAAGTTCCAATCAATCCAATTAATGGCCTCTAAGCCATTGAACAATGGTATACTCAGTTAATTTAACATTCATAACTAAAATGGGAAAGAAATCCTGTGAAATATTTTCTTCTTGATGACACAAGTAAAATTAAAATGAAACATCCCCCTTATTTAATTTGTGGTCTTTTGTCTATTATAAATGCAAGTTTTTGTTGTTGTTGTTGAATAATTTACCTGCAAAATTCTCTGCCAGAGTTGTGCAGCTGTGATGTGCAGTATTTCAATTTATAACACTTAATGTTATCATCCCCTCAGGCTCAGGAGTTGTGATGTCATTATAACCAATCTGTGCTACGTAATATATGTTCCAGAAAACTTCATATTATAAGCAAAGCACAGCTTTGAATTCAAGATTGTTTTTTTTTAAAAAACCATTGTGTACACAAGAATTGCACTGTAATCACAATATACCTTAAGCTCAAACAAAATGCTGTAATTCTCTCATAAATATATAGAATTCAGCAGCAAGGCTTTGTAAGATAAAAAAATAAATGTTTAGAATATTTGTGGAGAGAGAAAGAGAGTTAATGAGTGTGTTTTAATTCCTAAGAATGGGTGAGTTAGAGTCAGGTCTAAAGTTAAAATGTTTAAAAAATCAAACCTGGACCCAAACCACCTCTGGTTTTAACAGAGATGGGCTTGGGGACTGAGTGATCTGTCTGTTACTAGGTGGCTGGTTGACTGGTAAAAGCTTTAAATGCCTCCATTTTAACAGGCTTCTTTTATTTTTAAACCGCTTCCTCCAGGTTCCTCAGATAACAGGAATTCCTTCCTGTAAAAGGAGGTGAGAAGGTTCAATCCCTAAGGTAAACGCGTTTGCAGTACTGCTTATGGGCCAGGAGAAGCAGGAATGTTTTATCCAGGCCCAACAAACTGACCTGAATCGAAGGGTCATGAGGACTCGAAACGTCAATTCTTTTCTTCTCCGCCGATGATGCCAGACCTGCTGAGTTTTTCCAGGTAATTCTGTTTTTGTTTTGGATTTCCAGCATCTGCAGTTTTTTTGTTTTGACCTGGATCCAGCTTCATAATCACCAACTTCCTATTATCCCCCTCCTAACCACAATCTCTCACTCCAACCACGATCTTCCTTGAATTAAGTACACATGGTTTCTCCTATCCCCACCCCCCCCCACCCCCCACCCCCTTGGTCATGGTCTCTCCAAAACTTGCACACTGCCACCAACCTCAACCACAGTCTCTCCCTCCCTACTTACCCTCTTTCCAGGATTTTCCACCCATCAGGCAGGCAGCCTATCAATCAGATATCCAGCAGCTAAAATCCGCAAGACACCCAGGAAATCAATATATCCAGTTTTCCCATCCACAATTTCTCTCCCACTCCACAGTGCTTCCGCCACATTTCTCCATAAATGTGAAACTGAAATGTTAATTCTTTCTCTCCTCAGATATATATTCTGGCCTGCTGAATGGTTCCAGCAATTTCTGTTTTAGGTTCTGATTTTCAGCAGCTGCCATATTTTTCCATTGTTCATAAAATTGTTCTATTTGAAGTTTAAAAATATTTGGCTAATTTTCATAACTCTAACTTTGCTCCAGACCTTCTTGAGTCTGGCTAACTGCATGTTCTAATCTACAGAGTGTAAATCTTGACCCATACTGCTCCACACATTAAACTTCAGTCTAGCATGGCTTCACTCAATTCAATAATCATTTACAATATTACACACATCATAGAGATTTACAATGGCTCTAATGAAGATTGAAGACCTGTAATGAAACAAAAACAAAATCATTTCAAAGCAAGCAGAAAATTAAACTAGTGAACGATAGGTATCAGCCTGTCAGCGGTAACACTCTCACTGTGGATTGCGATATTAAAGTCGACCCAACATTTAAGGCGACCCCATTATTTCCGGCACCAAAAATCATGCTTTTGCATATACTTGATATACCAGGCGACACCCCCTCCCCCACCCACCCTTTATAGCTACGAAGTATGTAGTTACATTAGTAGTAGGTATAAATTTTTCACCCCAGAAATGCACGCTTTACTTACCCTATACTGTAAGTCAGTGCATGGGATCAAACAGGTGATCCAAGCTGTCTTGTGAAAAAGATGTTGGGGCGTTTAAAACATGTCCACACAGAGCAAGCCTTGCATGGCATAGCAAATGACAAACAGAAATAGGTTCTCCGGCAAAACAAATGAAATACAAAGCAGCTTTCTAGCTAGAGGTTATAACATATGCTAACTTGTCAAATAACTATCCTGCAGCGAAGGAATTTCGTGTTGGTGATTAAAAGGTGTGAGAATGGAAGAAGGAGGAATCTGCCCTGAAGAAGATGCCCAAATCCAAATGCACCATCAAAACAGGGACCAGCCGCTGGCCTGATCTTGAGAGCATATATTGGAATGGGTCTTCGAAAATCTTTGGAATGGTTACACCGTCACCAGAAATGCAATGCGCATATACACAATTAAGTAGGCCAAATCAAACCCTGAGTCCAGCAAAGATTTCAGACCAACAGTTGATTGGTATAGTTGCTTTATGCAACAGAACAGTCTAGTGTTGTAGCAGAATACAAAGATGGCTCAGAAATACCTGAAGAGCTCAATGCCAAAATGATTAGTTTCCAGCGATTCATCATCGGAAAACAGCAAAAACAAAAACTCACAAAGTCACATCGACAACATGAATGAAACAGTCATGAATTTTGAGAGGCCCAGCAGCCAAACTGTGGGGTGGAAATGTTTGTAAACAATTCGAATGAAAACAAAAGATCATGATGGCTCATGGTGGTACCAGCCTGCATGGCCAACGGCACAAAATTAAAGCCTATGGTAATTTTCAAAAGTAAAACGGTGCTGGAAATCAAGTTTCATGCAGGAGTTTTTCTGCATGGCAACAGTTGGGTGGATGAGTTAAGTTATGGATCGATAATATGTAGAATATGTGTCCCGCTGGCCTGTGTAAGTAATGCACTTATTAATGTGGGACATGTTTAGATCCCATATAACCAATGAGGTCAAGAGGTGCCCGTGAAGAAACAACATCCACATTGCAGTTAGTGCAGGCGGCGGTGGGGGTGGGGTGGGGGGTGGCGGGGGTCTAACATCTATAGTTCATCCTTTGGACATTTGCCTCAACAAGCCATTCAAGGATCATGTTCATGCTGAATTGAATAGGTGGTTGCTTGACAGAGAAAAACCTTTGCAAAGAGTGGAAGCATGTGCAGTCCCCCCCTTGATATATTGTGTGGTTTCATTATAAAATCATGGGATGCTATTAGGGCACTAAATGCCACCAGACCATTCAAAAATTGTGGAATATCCAATTCAATGTATGAAGAAGAAGATGCCTTTGATGTGTGCCATGTTATTTTTTATGATATATTACCTTGGGCTTTTTTACTATACAAGACACCAGGCACCAATTGCTCATAAGGGATTGGGTAAACACATTGTGTGTTCATTTATTAAGACTAGGCACATGAGAAAAGAAGACATAGGTAAAAAGCTTGAAGACATCAGAACTGTGTGTGTGCTCTGCTCAAAGCAAAAGTAAAACAAAGACTGGATCACGACACACTTCCCATCTAGTGATGTCATGCTGATATCCCTTAAAGGACAGATGTTTCTGAAAGTAAAAACACCACATCTGATCCAAAGAGGGATACTTATAATAATGCTAAAGCCAAAGTCACTCAGAATGAATTCGATGAACTCATTACATTGGATGCTGAAAGCAATGAATCTGATGGTTTTAAAGCAATTTGATTAAAGTTAAAGGTACCTTTGTACAATGAATTCATTCAATAAACCGTGCCACACTATTATGCTGTGAATTACCGTTGTTATGTTTTCTTTTCACATTTGAAAATGGCCACCCATACCCACACCAGCATTTCACATTTTATACTCGATGTATAAGCTGGGCCCCTATTTTTGGAGATTTCAAATGTCGACCTCTATGCTGTGATCTATGGCACCTTTGTATCAGAAGATTGTAGGTTAAACCCTTCCAATAATTTGAGCTTCCAATCTAGGCTGAACTGAGAGGGCACTGCACTTTTAGAGGTGCTGCGTTTCAGATGAAATGTTAATTGTTCTCCCATGTGGGCATTAAAGATCTCGACACAGTAACCAAAGGAGAGCAGGGGAGTTCTCCTAATATCCTGCTCAACATGCATTGCTCAACCAATATCGCTAACAAACACATTACCTGGGGGTGAATTGTATGCTCCCCTCACCCCTGCCAGCGTATTTGAAGGCGGGAGGTCGTGTAAAATAAAACATGTAGCTATCCTGCCAACTTCCCGCCCACCTCCAGCTTGTCCCCCACATGACGGGAGGCAGGTAAGTCATCAGGCAGCTCAGCTGCCCTTAGGCCTAATGAGGCTCTTAAGTGGTATACTAGTGAGTGCATCAACAATTGGGGTTGTACTTAGGACCTGTAAACTTTGTGGATCTGTGAGGATCACTTTGGACTTGCGCCCACCCTTGAATAGCCTTTCAATGCTATATGTTTTGGGCTTGCCTAGCAGATCTTTCTGGAATGCTCCCGTGGAAGTGGATGTGACCACCAACCCAACAATTCTATCTGCTAGCTGTGCATTTGAAAAATCACCTTGGGCCTATTTATTGTACAAGACACAAGGCACCAATTGCTCATAAGGGATCGGATAAACATGTTGGTTCATTTATTAAGACTAGGCACATGAGAACAGTTATGCATGAGAACAGTTTCAAAAGACATTTGATACAGTACTACACAAAAGACTTGGGAGAAAAGTTATAGATCATGGAATAAAAGGGACAGTAGCAACATGGATACAAAATTGACTGAGTACTAGGAAGCAGAGAGTAATGGTCAATAGATATTTTTTGGGCTGGAGGAACGTTTGTAGTGGAGTTCCCCAGGGGTTGGTATTGGGACCCTTGCTTTTCCTGATATATTTAAATGATCTAGATCTTTTTGTGCACAAGACAATTTCTAAGTTTGTGGATGATACCAAATTGGAAGCATTGTAAACTCTGAGGATGACAATATAGAATTTCAAAAGGACATAGACTAGCTGGAGGAGTGGGCAGATACGTGGCAGATGAAGTTCAATGTGGAGAAGTATGAAGTGATTCATTTTCATAGGAAGAACTTGGAGAGACAGTATAAAATAAGGGGTAGAACTCTAAAGGGTATGCAGGAGCAGAGAGACCTGGGTGTATTTGTGCTTGGATCATTGAAGGTGGTAGGACAGGTGGAGAGAGCAGTTATTAAAGCATACAGTATCCTGGGCTTTATTAATGGGGGCATAGAGTACAAGAGCAAGGAGGTTATGCTGAGCTTATATAAGATACTAGTTAGGCCTCAGCTGGAGCATCGTGTACAGTTCTGGGTGACACACTATAGGAAGGATGTGATTGCATTGGAGAGAGTGCAGAAGAGGTTTACAAGAATGGTTCCAGGGATGAGACACTTCAGTTATGAAGATAGACTGGAGAGGTTGGGACTGTTCTCCTTGGAGAGGAGGAGGCTAAGAGAAGATTTGATACAGGTGTTCAAAATTATGAGGGGCCTGGATAGAGTAGATAGGGATAAACTGTTCCTGTTCATCAAGGGATCAAGAAATAGACAGAACAGATTTAAAGGGGTTTGAAAGAGAAGCAACTGTGATGTGAGCAAAAATGTTTTCACACAGCAAGTGATTCAAGTCTGGAATGCACTGCCTGGAAGTGTGGTGGAAGCAGGTTCAATCGAGGCAGTCAAGATGGCAATAGATGATTAATTGAATACAAACAATGTGCAAGGGTATGGGGAAAACGCAGGAGGAAAGTACTAAGTCATAATGCTCATTTGAAGAGCCAGTGCAGACACAATGGGCTGAATAGCCTCTTTCTGCACTGTAACTATTCTGTGATTCTGTGACATAGGTATAAAGCTTAAAGACATCAGAGCTCTGTGTGTGCTTCTGCTACTGAGGGGCTCATTCCTCCTCTACTGCAATGTTTTCATTCTGCAGGGGAAGGTGGGGGCATGATGAGCAGACTGGCAATTTTTACTGCACAGGCTGCTGGCGGGATGGAAGGAGGGGTCCTTTTGGGAGCCTCCTGTGCCAATGTGGGCAATCCCCCCTTGATGGCACCCCCTCTTTGACCCTCCACCCCCGGCCTGTTTAACCCAAACCTCAAACCCTTCTCAATGGGTTCTATTAGCCGTGCCTGCCCAAAATCCCTGGACTTGTCTGTTGCCCGAGATATATCTTTATTTTTTCCTCAAGACAGCTTCTAGTTCCAGCTGTGGCCACTACTCTCTTCAGGTGCTGCTGGGGCTACAGAGCTGCCAGCCAGTCAGATTGACTGGCAGCTCTATAGGATGGGATTTCTTGTCCCTCAGGGTATGAAGTTCCATTCTGATTCAATTAAGACCACCCACAGTGTATTATCATTGTGGGCAGCCAGATTTCACATTGGTGAGGTGTGGAGGGTGAGGAATCTGTCCCCCCTGTAAAATTCACCCGACCATTTATCTCCTTGCTGTTTGTGTGAGATTGCTCTGCATAAATTGTTTGCTGCACTCTCCCTTACATTACAACAGCCTCTGTGTTTAAGTAGTATTTCACTGGCTGTGAAGAACTTTGGGACATTGTGAAAGATGATACAGAAATTCAAGTTCATGTATTTGAAAAACTTAGCTAATTCCATCCAACCTTCCCCCAAAAACCTGAAAGGCTGGATTCATTTTTTTCTTTGTCCTTGGGCTGCGTACATTGCTGGCAAGTCCACCATTTGTTGCCTGTCCCTAGTTGTCCTTGAAAAAGTGGTGGTGAGGCATCTTCTTGAACTGCTGCAGTCCATGTGGTGTAGGAACACCCACATTGCTGTTAGCAGGGAGTTCCAAGATTTTGACCCACTAATCAAGAAGCAAAGGCAACATATTTCCAAGTTAGGATCATGTGTGACTTAGCGGGGAAATTTGCGGGTGATGGTATTTCTATGTGTTTGATGCCCTTGTACTCCTAAAATTATCGAATCATAGAATGGTTACTGCACAGAAGGAGACCATTCAGCCCATCATGTTGGCTCTTTGCAAGAACAACTCAGGTCGGCTCAAGAGGTTGCGGCTTTGGAAGGTGCTGTTGAAGAAGCCTTTGTGAATTGCTGGAGTGCATTTTATGGATGGTACAGAATGCTGTCATTGTACACCAGTGGTGAAGGGAGTGAAGAATTATGATGGCAGATGAGCTGCTAATCAAGCAGGCTGCTTTGTTCTAGATGGTGGCGAGCTTCTTAAATGTTAGAACTGTTATCATCCAAGCAAGTGGAGAGTTTACCATCACAACCCTGACTTGTAGATAGTGGAAAGTCTTTGAGATTCAGGAGGCAAATTACTCATTATATAATACCCAACCTAGAATAGCTGCTTTTGTAGATGCAGTTTTTTCATGTGGCTGGTCCAGTTAAATTTCTGGTCAACGGTGACCAGAATAGTGGGGGATTCAGTGGTAGCAATGCCTTTCAATCTCAAGGGTAAGGTATTAGACTCTATTTTGTTGGTGCTGGTCAATGCGTGACACTTGCGTAAAGTAAATGTTACTTGCCACTTATCAGCCCAAGTCTGAATGTTGCATACGGGCAGGAAGTGCTCCAAATTATCAGAGGAGTTGTGAGTGGTACTGAGCACTAATAAATCTTCATTGAATATCTACTTCTGACCTTATGATGGAGATAAGTCATTGATGAACCAGATGAAGATGGTTGGGCCTAGCAAACTGACCTGAGGACCTCCAGCTGAGATGATTCCTCTAATGTATATACTTCTAACCTTTCCCAATTTGCAACAAGTTAGCACAATTGCAGATGTGACAATCTACACATATTATTTGCAGCTGAATTGTATTCTCTGCTGTTAATTCCAGCGCTTTGACATTAATGTTTATTAATTTTGGATAAGCACAGGGTTTTTATTTGACAATGCAGCATATTAATCATCATTGTCATTTGCTTTGAATATTTTAATTTACATGAGCTTTCAGCAAGTACTGCTGCTAGATCAGTCAGATATTAGCTGTAAGAGTGGTTTATCAAAATAATGATAGTTCTGATGTCACTGCATCTGATAACATACATTTTAAACTCACAAACTGAAAGGCAGAAAAAGAAGTGGGCCATCATTGATGGAATGTTCTTCGACTAAATCAGTGATGTTTGGACGCAAATGCCCTAGCATACCTGACAGAGACAAAATCTTATAATAAAAATAAACACTGACCACAAATAAAAAGTGGCCACGATGATGAAAAACCTTTTCTTGAGCAATAAGTAGTGTTTTAGGCAAGAATGACCTTTGGGTACAAAAAATTATTTTACAAGAAGTGCTGAAAGTGAACCAACAAATGCTTAGGGCGAGAAATTCATGAGTCTTGAGTTTTGAGCGTAGGATCATGATTCACAATCAGTCCACGCTGATTCCAGTTAAAGTGGACATCATGTCCACTGCATGGTTGTAGCATATGACCGAGTGGATCGAGCACTGCTTCCTTCTTCCTCAAGCTGATGGCTGCCACTGTACTCAGCAAGAGACCAAACAGCATTGTGCAGATACCACATGGGGTGGCCAGCCTGCTCTTCTGAAAGGCAAGTTGTACCTCTTAAAGAGAAGCTGGGCAGAACAATAATACTGCAATTTAAATATTCAAAAAATGAATACCAGGACAGAGTGTTCTAGGGTGACAGATGCAGCACTAGAGGCATTAGTGGTGCAGGACAAGAGACACCATAATTATGTAGGGTTCCAGGAGACTGTCAAGGGCTGCCCACACAAAAGATTCAGAGCAGGTAGCTGTGTCAATGGGAATCACTGAGAACATTAAAGCTGATGGTATATTCCTGCCTTGTACCTTTTCTCAATTCCCAGCTCACCCTTATCCTGTTATCTGGCATGATGGACAAACTGCTGATGGTGTGATGGTGGACCTTTTGTTTGCCACCCCACACCCTCTTCCATCACACCAACTAATTTCACACCCTCTACTGATTTTCTGTTTGCATACAGCCAAGATTGGTCACCGCCTGCCCAGGCTTAGCAGCCCAAGGAAGAAGAGAAAGAACATCAGCACAATACTGATGAATAGGCCCTGCCACTTGATTTTACACTCAAGTTTTAGTTTCAAGCTCTAATACTGGCACTGCATATACCTTGGAGGCTAGTATAGAGTTGGGTCCAGCACATGATGAGTCATCTAGGCATGAGAGGGCAGCAGCCAGACCAGGGGTAATGGATATTTCATTTGTCAGCTTCGGGAGGGCAAGATGACAGGCAAGTTTTGCTGATGAGGACACAGATGAGGATCTCAGTGGGGCAGTATACAAGAGACCTTGTCTGTATATGCACACGAGATATTGGGTGCATTTTCTGGCCTACCAGACAGCCTCCTGTCACTGTCAAGGGCATGATGGAGTCCAGCTGCAACTTGGCAGAGAGCATGGTGCAGAGCTTGCCCTCTCCACATCCCCTACTCCATCTCCCTGTCATGCTGCAGATGCAGGGGCACTGCCATTGCCACTAATGTAGCCTTTGTGTGGCCAGATCACCTATTTCTCTGTCATTCCTGTGACGATACCCTCCCTATTAAAGCTGAGAACTCACCACAACAGCTCCAAAAATACTTTGGAGTACTTCCAGACACTTAGCCTAAAAATTAGCATAATCAAATCTGGTCCTTGAACGGTAGAACCAAAGTCATGCTTTTTTGCTGAGTGATGAATTCACTCCCTGGACCTGCATAACCCAAACTAGTTATCCTGGCATTGCATAGATGGTTGAGCTGTGTGACGTCATGATAACACGCATTCACAGCCTTTTCCTGACACAACACAGCCCAGGCCAAGCAGGAAGCAGTTGGCGGCACCTTTTGTTTCAGCCAGTGAATCTCATGCCTTTAATTTTAATCAAATTTAGGCATTGATTACCCATGATAATTGCAGTGCCTTTCTTAGGTGCCTCCATAAATTTTTCCTGTGTACTCTGCTATACAGTGTAGTTACTGTTAGGAGGTGTATAAACTATTCCCACAAGCGATTTCTTACCTTTACTGTTACTCATCTCTGCCCAAACTGATATTACATCTTGACCTCCAGAACTAATCTCTTTTTAGTGTAACAACAGCCTGAATTTTACGCTTGGTGGGTGCGCGTGATCGGCGGGCCCATGACCAGTCAGGAAATGGGCTGCCACTTGCGATTGGCCCCCCCAACCGCGATTTCCCACTGGCTGGCCAATTAAGGCCCACCCAGCATAAAATGTGTCTTCCCAATGGTTGGGAAGGGCCAGGCGGGGGAGGGGCTCAATGGCCGCTGTGTCCAATGGCAACCTGGTGGGCGGGTTAAAAATGGCACAGGCAGCTCCTCGAAGGCTGCTAGGGAAGAACCTATTTTCTGTGTGCTGAAGACCAAAGCTATGGCCTCAAGTGCGGCTGGAGATGCGCGGCAGGAGAGCAAGTCAGTTGGGTGCTCAGCCACAACTCCCCCACCAGGTTTTCAGATGAGTGCCTCACGGTCCTCCTGATCGCCTTGTGGCTCATGGGCCACAATGCAAATGTGCCCTGCAAGGTGCTCCTCTGGTAGGGTTGGCCAGGCTTCAATGCGCTGCTGGTAGAGTGGGCTAACCAATGCTCCTCTGACCTTTCAGGAGAAGACGAGCCATAAGCACAATGAGAGGTCGCGGACAGGCGGAGGCCCAAAACCACTAATCCTTACAACACTTGAGCAGGACGCCTTGGTGCTGGAGAGGTACCACGCACCTCGGTCAGCTGGCTGCGGAGAGGCTGAGGTGTCAGATGAAGGTAAGAGTGCAGTGCACAGAGGTGAGAGTTATGGATGGTGCAACCATTCTAGTGTAGTCCCTTCATTGATGGGAGGCTCAAAACTGGAGTCCCCATCTATTATATGAAAGCCAATGGCACCATGATGCAGAGCCCCATTGTCTCACCAAGGTGCCTGGCATGCACAGTGACAATGTGGTGACTTAAACTAATGACATGTCAT
This sequence comes from Carcharodon carcharias, assembly GCF_017639515.1. Taxonomy (NCBI): domain Eukaryota; kingdom Metazoa; phylum Chordata; class Chondrichthyes; order Lamniformes; family Lamnidae; genus Carcharodon; species Carcharodon carcharias. The sequence goes on from NC_054486.1 coordinate 52,701,369, forward strand.
TGGTCTCCCTCAGATTCACCAGCATGCACACTTGCTCTCAGGATCCTGAAGAGCCAATGCTGATGCCAGAGGATCGCTGGGCTTCATTTGCACCTTTATCACACCCATTCTCTGAACCAGGCACCAGCACAGATACCAGCACCCTGTGGGCATTAGATCTTCGGCTAGAAAGGCAGAGCACAGCGGTGAGGGCACTTCACAATAGTTTGAGGAACAGGCGGAGGCAGAGAGTGCCGAGGGTATCAGTAGTTGGAGGACTGCTGGAGACCAGGACATTGCTGAGTCAAAGGCAGATTATGAGCCTCTGGAGTCGTCCATTAGGCAGTTGATGCTGGATGTCCAGTGGGATGTGCGGGAGGAGATCCATGAGGGTATGCGTGCTATGGTCTCTGTTGTGGAAGAGTCCATGAGGAGCATAAGCACTGCATTGACCCTCATGGCCAAGCGCACTGCTTCCTCTGTTGAGAAAATGACGACTCTCATGGAGAGGCAGCTCCAGGGACAGAATGAGGTGTTCCTGGGCTTGCCCTCGGACCTGCAAGCCTTCACAGAGGCAATAACCTCAGGTGATCAGTGCCAGTGTGGGGGATGGATGAGGAACCAGTATCCCAGCTAGGTGCTCATCCTTCAATGATGAGCAGGGAGATCCAGAATAACCTCACTTTGGTGCATGATCTGCCAGTCATCTCTGTGGGCTCCTCTCAGGGTGCTCTGGATGATGGCAGCAGCTCCTCTACCCCTCTGCTAGTGACCGTGGAATCTGGTGAGGCTGCGGTGTCTGGAGAGATGCCAGCCGTGGCACTGGCTGCTCACTCCCAGGCGGGGCCAGCAAAGGCTCCACTGGCCAGAGGACGACCACCTAAGCCATTATGCCAACAAGACACCAGAGCCAGTAGGCTGCCCCCAATACTGTCGCCAGTGAGGTGAGGGGCACCAAGACGTACCACTCCCAAACATAAGTTTAAGGCACCATGAGCACAAAAGGGACTGTTCTCGGCTGATCTTCTGTTCTGTAATGTTTTGTTTATGTTTACTGATCTGGGAATGAAGACCAGAGGCATCATAAGCCATCTTTTCAACAGATAGCCCTTGTCACCCAGCAGCCATCCATTCAGTCAGGCTGGAGCACTGAATAGCCTCAGCACTGTGAGTGTCTCAGGATGTACGCGTCATGGGAGCTGCCACAGTACCCTGCACAGACTTACAGAATCTGCATCCTGTGATCACACACTATCTGCAGTGTAATCCCTTCCTGTTGACAAAGGCACCCGGTTTATCCACTGGTACCTTGATGTCCACATGTGTGCAGTCGATTGCACCCTGGATGCTGGGGAACCCAGCGATTACTGAAATACCTCTCACTCGCTCTGCCTGGCTGGCCTCGTCCATATGGAAATGTGTAAATGACATTACCCGCCTGAACAGAGCTTCTGTCACCAGCTTGATGCAACTGTGTACAGCTGATTGGGAGATTCCACAAAGATCCCCCACTGACCCTGGAGAGAGTTGGAGGCATAGAAATTGACTGCCACTTTGACCTTCAGAGTCACTGGCACAGGGTTTCCACCCACACAGTTGGAGGTGATTTCAGGTCCAATCATATGACAAAAGGAGGTCACAGTCTCCCTGTGGAGAGGCGGAGCCTCTTTTGGCAATGCACCTTAGACATATTCAGGTAGTTGCATTGCCACCTGTAAACCCTGGCAGCAGGATAGTGGCGTTTTCTGCAGCCCCTTCTGCTTGGATTGACTGTTGGCCCTGCGCCTCTCCTCCCACCAGTCGCTCCCCTGGACGCTACATTGGGATACCTGGCCTCCTCTCCCTTCTGCCTGTCTTCCTCCTCAGAGGATGTGGCTCCAGCGGCGATCACAATCCCCATAGCCAGGGTAACAGAAGACTGTCTGAAAACTGGAAGGGTTCACCCAGTCAAAATCCTCTGGGGGCCTTGGAGACACCAATGAGTCCTGAAATGAAGCCTGGAAATGCTAAGACTGAAGCTCAGAGAAGAGATGAAGCTGTCAAGTTCAAAGAAGCAACCAGCAGCAAACTATTTCCTACAAGTCCTCACTAATCATGCTAGTAATGCTGCTGACCCCTTTTATCTCGCCCTTGGATGAGTTTTTGCAAAATGTGGGCTGCCTGCCTGCCCATGAAACGAGGGTAAAATCACACAGGTGATATGAAATCGGGTTCAGTGTGTTTTAAATGGCGTTAAGTAGCCTTTTAATTGATGGCGGGCGTGGGTCCAACACCCATGTGCTTCAGCCGACCTGAAAATTGTGCGCATGTGGGATGTCGCTAGGACGCTCACCCGATGTCCTCTTGCGCTATTTTACGCTCGAACAGGTCGGACACGCGTTCACCTGTGACTAAAAGGAGATCTCATTGCCTTGTCAGGTGAATGTCAAAGCTGTAAGTGTTGTCTAACCATTATCTGACCCTGGAATGGATGGCCTATTATGGGCTTTTCCTATGGGAGAATTGTCATTGTTGCTGCCTAACCAAAACATACTCCACTGAACCACTGAAAGTATGGACTGTATTCATAAGACACAGTCATGGAGATGGTATTGTCTTTCCACCTGTATAGATATTATGCAGTCATGTAGTTAGCTGCCAAGACAGTGCCATGCTCATTATCCCATCCACCTGCCCTCTTGCCACCCATTGATCAGCACATGCCCACACTGTTGAGCCTTGACCAGGTCCCTCACAGCTGCATAATGGTTTGACTAAGAAAGAGGAAACTAGAAGGGCTGTCAGTGGTTGCAGAGCACAGCATGCTACTTTGGAGTGACAGCCGCAACATACATGAGACCAAGCACTTGTGCAGAGCCATTCTCTTCAGCACACCTTGTGAGTAATCATTGATCGTATGATGAAAATGGTTAGTGCATGCAAGCACACAAAAGTGAATGAGAGCAATGTAACCTGATTGGCTCACAACCCTTTTCACCTTAGATTTTGGTTCACAGAATGTCACAGAGAGGAGACGAGGGGGAAGGGATGGTTCCAGCTGCCCCACGCTTTTCTGATCAGAACCTTCAAGTTTTGGTGGAAGAGGTCCAGAAGAGGAGATCGGTCCTGTACCCAGCTGGCTGCTGTAATGACCTTGTAGCAACCAAGAATGCCTGGATTCAAATTGCGGCTGCGATGAGCGCAGCAGGAGACCATCAGTGCTCATGGACTCAGGGAAAGGTTCAATGACCTACTGCATTCTGGCAAGTTGAGTAGCTTGGCTGGATCACACACAACTCCAGGGAAGGATCATATCCAAGGTGTGAGATATGGAAAATACCTCTGTTTCAGCACTGAGGCTTATATGTGTAAGCAGCTCACATAACTGCTCACAGAACAGATGTACCTGAGCATTGTGACGCATAGACACAGTGAAGAGCAATAACCTTCCAAGCACTATATATCAGGCTAACATAAGTTTGTGCAGTCATTGCAGACCAAAAGGGTGAAGAATGACGCAGAGATGGCCCAGACTGGGGGTGGGTCAGCCTGGCTGAGATGTATCCATCCCGTGGAACAGATGGCCATGGAGATTGCCAGGGTGACTGGACAGCTGTCTGTTGGTGATGGTGAATCACCAGTAGCAGGTGATAAAGCCAGTGTTGAGATCACCTTGGAACATGGTAATGGTGTCGGTTGTGATATCAGTTTACTGAGCACAATGGGATGATGGCATGAGAGGGTGTGCAAGGATGAGGTTGCATCATAAAGATGGTATGAGCATGGTTAAAGGCAATGGTATGCATCAGAGAGTACATTCACAAGGAGAAGGACAATACCTAAATAACTCTTTTGTGTCTCAGACAGGTCCCTGTTCTGAAGGGTTCTCAAAAATTCCACATTTTTCATATCATCAACAAGGATATGACTTTTGGACTTTTAAACTGTTGAGTTAAGTGTAAAACCCTGCAGACAGGATGTTGGGCCCATGAAGGCCTGGGGCTGCACATGCCTGGGTTTATTGAGTGCAGTGTGGATTATTTTGCCTGAAACCAGACAATGAGAGGTGACAGAATACGCATTCTTCCCTTTAATACAATCAACCCAGAGAAAAACTTCACTTCATACAAAACTGAAGCCCATCAAAATCTTGCATAAATAATCACTACTAACTACTAAGGCAGGAAGGGACAATCAATGCAATTATGCAAACCCATTAATACTCCATACATACAATGGCTTTCAGGTCAAAAACTAGTTACTAGGCAGGAAGACAATGATAAACATCATGCGAGTCCATTAAAAACGAGACATACAATCACCTAAGGAAGCACACCAAAGTCAAACAAAGAACTAACCTTGATTTGGATTCCAATAAGAAATTCAAAAGACAGTATAACTGGGCAGTCAGCTACGAAGGAGAGAAAGAGAGGGAAACCAACAAGCAGGCAGTGAGCAGTTGGGAGCGGTTGAAACAGAGTTTAAGCAAGAAGATCTGGAGGTTTGCAGGCCCGCAGACAACATCACGGCAAGGGGCACGGGGTGGCAGGCTCAACCGAAGACAACAAGGCCCCAACCGCAGCCCTCCACGAAGATCGCCACCCACAACCACATCCTCCACTCAACTGAAGAACCTTCACAGATTCCACAGACCAGGACTACGTGGGGACGGCAGGCCCCAGAGGACACAAAGAGCGTACCCCAAAACTGCAACCGGCTTACCTGGCTGGATCTCAAACCGTCAATGAACCCTGGTTCGTGAGCATGATCCCTTTCCTAGTTTAATTTAGTTAGGTTTTGGGGGTGGGACAAGGGTAAGAGGATTAGTAGCGTGATTTTCCCTGGTTATGCCAAGTGTTCCCCATTCTTAACTAAGTGTACCTTGTAAGTCTGTATAATCTCAGTGTAATCCTAATGTTATAAGTTCATTTGTGACTTCAATAAACTCAGTTTTTTCTTGCACCAAAACCAGTTGTCTGCTGCACTTTGTCACAACCCCAAATAAGTCCAAGGTCTGGAACCCAGAGAGTGGGAGCAATTCGAACCACTCAGAAGTCAGAGGTGAATCTGACTTACACCACCACCCCCCCCGCTACAGCTCTGCTCCCTCATCCCCCTCTTCCCCCCGAGAACAGTTCGGACCAGTAATCTTATTTCTCAGTTTTTACTGGTGTTCCATTTTAAGGTATACAAAACTAGTGCGGACCAGTATTCTTATTTCCCAGTTTTTACTGTTTGTTTTTCTGCACCAGGCCAGACCATCTCCTGGGCATCAAGAGGAGAGTGAGGTGTCAAAGGAGTCAGTATCACCTCATGCTGGTCCACATTTCATCAACTCAGATACAAGCACTTTGGAGGGATGCAGTCCACATGTAGAGTCAATGACACAGGGTGAAAGTCAGCGCATCAGAGTGCAGGAAGAGGTGTCAGGGTCAGAGACATCTGTGTACAGACCCCTCGGAGGAGGGAGGAAAGTCACGATGGTGCTCCAGTGGGTAGGAACGTGGAGCCTCAGGAGTCACCCTTTGGGCACAGTATTTAGATATTCAGCAGCAGATGTGTGGACATCTGGCGAAGTTCCCGGAGGCAGTGGGGGCTCTGGGACTGCGAATGGAGGTGTCTATCATCGTCATGAGCTCCACATTGTCCCAGGGGCTCAACCACATGAGCTCTGACTATGAGAGATTAGCCAATCTCATGGAGAGACACATTCTGCAGCACTCAGTGTCGATCCAAGAGCAGCATCTCATCCAGGAAAGGGGACAAGCCTCCCTCAGTAGCCTGGAGCAGTCTGCTCAGAGTACGAGCGCTGCCATGGGATACATGAGGAGCTGTGTGCCCTTAATGGTTCAGTCGCACTGTTGGCACAGTGGTTGCTGGAATGGATGATTGCTGCGCACCATCAGCCAGCCACATCTGAAGGCTAACCAAGGGCTGTGCAGGTCACTGAGGAGAGGGAAGGTACCAAGTGCTGCTCAGCACCCTTATCTATTTCCACTTCGTGGCCCCTCCACCACAGCCCTTGTCTGCTGCACATGGACCAGTGACCATAGCTGCCCATGCAAAGATGCAGAAGCCGCAGTGTGAAGTAGTTCACCCAACAGCTGGCTGCATGATGAGGCTGGCCACCACGCTCCTCATTGCCATTTAGACAGAGAAGTGAGCAGACTGTCTACATCCTCTGAGGCAACACTGGCGGAGGGTTTGGGGGGGGGGCTTGGGGGGGGGGTGTGGGTGGCGGGGGTGGAGGTGGTGGGTATGCAATGCACGTTATGAGTGTATGTGAGTGAAGGGCGGTGTCTAGCCTAGAACACTAATGGGTTCACCATGGTTACACATTTCACATTGTATATATCATATTTGAGCAGCTCTTTAATATATTGACTCATACTTGTACATGAATTGGTGAGAGTTTCTACACTAGAAAGCTCAAAAGGAATGGTGACATTCTAAAGGCGGTTCAGTAATAATGAGGGTAGCTTGCTGAGGTCCGTCTCGACATGCTGTCAGTAGATCAAGTTTGTCAGCTGATTTGTGATGCTTTAGATGGCTTCTTCCTTCTCATAAGACTCCTGTAATCAAAAGCCCAAGCTTTTGACTTTAAGGGAGGCTCAATGATCAGACTCTACGAACAGATGCTGGACAGCAGGTGACTCCCAAGTGTGAATGTTGGGTACAAGGCATTTATCTGTACTACAGTGTTACACATTGTCCTAGGTGTACACATCACAGATCCAGTGGCCATGTATAGTGCATGTAATATTGGTTGTCTGCTATGCCCACTACTTTGGCACTTATAGGATGTGCTTTGTGAGGGGAGCAGAGGTATAAAGAAGCCAAGAATGTTGCATGTGGTGCCGGCATCAGAAACCAGACCATTGGCTAGAATGGATGGTGCCTAAGTTCTTTCAAAGAGCTGTTGTTGCCCAGTTATGGGCTCCTCGTGTGTGAGATGCCTTATCTACATGTATGCTTTAACATACAAGCCTATCAGTATGTATAGGGTTTGAATTCTGACACCGTGTCTCTCTCAGCATTGTAGCCATGGTTTGATTATGGATGATTTAGCAGCTTGGGCCCCTCATTTATAGTCATTGATGTTCAAGTGAGTGGGGGACCAGGTTGTGAATGACTTATTACCGTGTTTATTGCAATATGATGAGGCCCATGATTATGATGGTGAGGGTTTCAGCCATATAAATGTGACTGAGTCAAACTCATTGATGTTTATTCTCTCCCTTGTGAGGCTTGGCCAGTCCCTTGAGCAATAGTGGAGTCAATGTACAAGTCTCTTTAGGTGGAAGGATGTCATCAGGGACTGACTGATGACAATTGTGATATAGGAGGACCTTATGAGAATCTATTTTGCACAAGCACCTGTCTGACAATGATCCCCTCTTGCAAGAGTCAGTCCTGTCTACATGGCCATGCCTAGCAGCTTCTCTGCCATTGGAGGCCTCATCCTCATCCACTTTGGAATCTTTGGAATGGACAAGGGCTTCAACCTCATCTTCTTCATCTTCAAAGGTCGGAGCTCTGCCCATGGCATCATCATCATCGATTTATAGGCCCCTCCGCCGCAGAGTATTGTGCAGCATGCAGCATACCACTACTTGATACTATTGCTCGGGCATATTGAAGAACTCCACCTGAGCAATAGAGGCTCCTGAAGCACATCTTTAAGCGCCAATTGTCTGCTCGATGGTTCTCCTGGTGACAACATGGCTGCTATTGTAGTTGGGCTCTGCCTCCATTTATGGGCTCCGAAAAGGGGTCATTATCCAACTTCTTAAGGGTTAGCAGCCCTTGTCCCCTAGAAGCCAACCACAAATCTGCATTGGCAGCCGAAATAGCCAAGGGAGTTGGGAATGACTTAGTATGAAGGAGTCATGGCAGCTGCCAGGGAACCTTTCACACACTTGAAGGAAGAACTTATGGTGGTCACAAAGATATTGATTGAGTGGAAGGACTTGCGGTTGACAAAGGTGTCCGCATATTGATTTGGGGCCTTTCTAGCAATATGGGTGTAATCAATAACACCTGAGGGAAACCTGCTAATTGGGCAAAGGCCCTGGCTCTGTGCAACTGAGACACCAAATCTACAGGACAATCAATGTGATTCCCCACATAAGCAAACAGGGCATTAATTACAGCTTTAATACACTGTGTGCTGCTGACTGGGATATATCAGACAGGTTTCCAGATAATCCCTAGAAAGATCCTGAGGCATAGAAGTTGAGAGCGATGGTTACTTTCATAGTCACAGGCGGGGCATGGGGGTCTATGGATTGTGGCTCGAGTTGCTGTTGGACCGTGTGACATATGCCTGTCACCTACCTCACAGCTTAGCCTCAGTCGCCTTCAGCACTGGTTGTCTGTCATATTGAAGTATGATGTCGTGGGTCTGTACCCCCTTCCCACAGGGCAGTACCTGGTTGTCCTGCCTCTCCTCCTCATTCTCCTTCCTGGTGCATGGGCAACAGCCTCTTTCTCCTGACCTTCTGCCCTCCCTCTGGCCTGTGGCTGCCCATGGTAACTGGCTTCCATGGTGTCAATGTGCGAGGGTCCCACATCCACCTTGCATATTCTCTTGCATAAAGCGCTATGCACCTTTCTCCAGCATAAAGCCCTTCCTGCCACCTGGGTGCACAAGTCAGTTGGGTCATAAATAAATACCCTGTAAGACCAGGAGCTCCACCTTCCTACTCTCCTGGTTAAGGGAAGACAATTGGAACTTGTTTTCAGCCTTTTCTGGGGCAACAAATAAAATGTTAAGGCAAATTCAACAGGAGTACCCTACCTCTAAAGGGGGCCCATGGCTTTCGAAAGAAATGCACCAAGTTCAGACCTGGTCTTACCAGGTCTAGTTTGCACACTGTGGGTTTCACACTCCTCGGCTACCACAATCTGACTAGAGAGGACACAGGTACTGATTTAAATGGCCAGCTGCCTCATAAAGTGTGCAATTGTGAAATGTGTCCTGCCCACTTTCCCACCTCTGCAAAAATAGGAAGTACCATGTTTGGGGACGGGACTTATGATTTTTGGACAGTTCCACTATTTTTGCTATGGTGGAGAGGCTCTCCGTTTTGGTGAAAACCTTGGCTATAGTGTTCAACTGACACTTGCTTAGCTTAAATCTTGTACAGTAAAAGTTTTTATTTAAAACACGAAATCTTATGGCGTCATTTCTTTCAGTTATGGCTAGGAGTTGAATTTCTTTTTAAAAGTTAATGATCTCCCTCAAAATCACAACACAGCGTACCTATAATTTTATAAGAAATTACAGATGTTAATGGATTTGGAATTTCTTTTTAGTAATGCAATTTCTAAACAATCCCAGAACAAATTATTTCAACAATTAGGTGGCCAGACGATGTTAGATTTGCCCTCCCCACGAAAGTATTCATTAGGCAATGACTACCCATGTGACACAACCCTCTTCAAATGTAAGCCACCTGAAATTCCCTCTTGCTACAGGCATCAGATATTTAGTTAATTACATTATACAGCTCTTCTTAATTGTCATGCATTTATACCTTTACTAGATATTTTTTACATGCCCAGCACCAAACAGCACTACTGTAAGCAAGTGCTCGCTCCTTATAAACTGAAAGGTGAACTAAAGGCACAATATCTAGTTTCAGAAACTTTTATTGCTATAATTAGCTCACTGGGGACCCCTTGTGTTCTCACTGCCTTCAGATAGAACAATATACAGTCATCAGATTGTTTAATTTAAGAGAGAAGCCATGAATCGGGTTCACTGAAAGTGATAAATTAAATAAAAAATATCAAAAAGCAGATTTCACTTGATTGAAGACTTTAACTTACATTCCCTTTGATACAAAGGCAATAAAAGTTGAAATACCTTTGCTAAATCCCCCAATTAAATTGAGTCTGGACTAGTGTAAGACAAACTTTAGTTTAGTTTAGTCCAAGCCAGAGCCTTCTACACAGTTTGCAATGCAATGAAGTAAGAATAGATGAAACGTGAGAAGACTGCTTTACTGTTGTCCAGAATAGATAGCTCCTGGCCATTGAACTTTTTGACAGAGTGGACTGTCTCACTTACAAACTTGTCTCAAGTTTCATTTGTTTCTCGAACAAAGCCAAGTTGTGATAGAAATACTTCCCTTTTCCCCATAAATTCCTTTTTCTACGATCAGGTAAATGGAATTGATTAATTGTGTCACCAATGCAGACATGCAAAAATAACCTTCGTTAAGTCATCTACTGGACAATGGTGATTCTCTTGATCTTGAAGTAACATTTTACATATCAGACAATGATGTATGGATCTCCAATATGGAGAAAACAAGTTGGGCAGAAAGGCCGAGTCAGCTGATGGATCCATTCTGTGCATGGACCACACAAATTAAAGTGGCTACCAACATTTCATGAATATATATAAAAAAATAATTTTTTTAAACACCTGAAGTACAACTGGCTTTAGTTTGGGTAAAAAAAAACTTGGAGAACTTTATAGATCAAATTAGTAAATAACATATGGAGATCAGGATTGACAAGATTCCCGGTAACATCACCTCAGGGAATTCCCAAGTGCTTGCACTGAATCTTCAGCTGAAATCAGTAAGCAACATCGCACTTGGTCTCTTGTAATACACTTCCTTTTATTAATATCAGATTAAGAATATGGATAATTCCTCATCATCTGATAAACTGAAGTGCTGAATTTTCCTCCATCATACTGCCTGAAATGAGCACAGTGGGAAAATTGAGGAAAATTGGATAGGAAGCTAGGTAGTATTTTTACTACTAGATTTCTTGGTGAAAATGGACTCTGTGGCACTTGCTTATTGGGTGCTACAAGGACTCTTGAACAACGGAAATAGCTCCTTGGTGCACAAGCATGCTTCCGGTCGGAATTGCAGCAGGTGCCATTTATTTGCATGTGGTACCTAACGGCCACTGCCAGTATGGATAGCAGGCAGATTATGACTTCAATCAGTGTGTAACATTGATTTGATGACACTGCTGCCATTTTGGAGCTCCACACTCCAGCCTACATCTCTTAAGCTTGCACAGCTGAACATGACATTAAACAACAAGGACTCACAACCCATGCTATTTAAAGGAATCACCAACTCTTTGTAGGTTAGTTGCTAGATTATTTCTTCTGTATGTTGCTACAATTTTACACAATTTGATTGATTTTTCATACTTGCTTAAAATTTCAGTAGTATACAGGGAGCAGATCCTGACTCTATCCTACCGTCTGGTGTCAGCCGTGGCTCAGTTGATAGGATTCTCACCTCTGAGTCAGAAGATTGTGGGTTTGAGTTCCACTCCAGGACTTGAGCACAAATCCAGGCTGATACTCCACTACAGAACTGAGGGAGCGCTGTATTGCTGGTGGCGCTGTCTTTCAGATGAGATGTTAACAGGCTCCATCTGCCGTCTCAAATGGATATAAAAGATCCTGTGGCATAATTTTGAACAAGAATAAGAGAGCTCTTCCTGGTATCCTAGGCAATATTGATCCCTCAATCAACATCACATAATGCAGATTATCTCATCATTATCACATTGCTAATTATGAAAATTGCTGTGCTTTCTACATTACCCCAGTGACTGTACTTCAAAAGTATTTTATTGGCTGTAACATGTTTTGGGATATCCTGAGATTGTGAGTGGTGTTATATAACTGCAAGGTTTTCTATTCTCTAAATTATGCCCAGTATCCATATCTGAGTTGGTGACAGCGACTGAAATTGATTTACAATGTTCCTTTATCTTCACGTTCTTCTTGCTCTTCCTTCACTGCCTTGGTACATTCCCATTCTTGAGTGCCTGAAAGGAAAAACGTACACAGGTTGGGTTGTTGTGAGGGGAGAGTTGAAAGCAAGAAATGCATGCTTACACCATCTGTAGCTTGTAAGTCAGAAGAAATTGAGGGATGAGGGAGAATTGAGATAAGAGTATTAAGTATGTGGATATCTTCACCCTCAGCCCTGTAGTGGCGTGGACCTCAGCAATGGACCTCAGTAATTCCCATAATTACCAGCATTATTTCCCTCATGAGGGTTAGAACGTGCAGGTGTGTTGCTGCCCCTCCAGTTAGTTCCTGCTCCCTTATCTTGTGCATCATTTGTGTTGTGCAATATGTTCGGGTGATTCGGATATCATTAATGAATAGCTGCCAGTGTTCACAAGCTGTGATATCTGGGTATAAGGTTGGTATGTATGTGAGGGTGAGCATATGAATGTTAGGTGTGAGTTCTGATAGAGATTGCTGGTTGTTAAATGTTGAGGGTGTAGTGCATTAACAACGTAGGAAATAGGAGCAGGAGTAGGCCATTTGGCCCCCTGAGCCTGCTTCACCAGTCAAGGTGATCTGGATGTGGTCTTAACTCCGCTTTCCTGCCTTCCCACCATAACCTTTGGCCCCCTTGTTATAAATAAATCTGTCTAACTCAGCCTGGAATAAATGCAATGACCTAGCTTGCTGGAGGAGAGAATTCTAAAGACTAACAACCCTCTGAGAGAATAAATTCCTCTTCATCTCCATATTATATAGTAGACCCCTCATTTAGAAACTGTGCCCCCTGGTTCTAGATTCCCCACAAGGGGAAAAATCCTCCCAGCATCTATCCTGTCAAGCCTACTCGGAATATTATATGTTTCAATTAGATCTCATTCTTCTAAACTCCAATAAGTGTAATAGGCCAGCCTGCTTAACATTGCCTCACAAGACAACCCCTTCATCCCAGGAATCAGCCTTTTAAATCCTCCCTGAATTGCCTCCAATGCAAGTATGTCCTTCCTTAAGTAAGTTGACTAAAACTGCCCACAGTATTCTAGATATGGTCTCACTAATGCCCCGTACAGTTGTAGTAAGACTGTCCAACTTTTATACTGCATCCCTCTTGCAATAAAGGCCAACATTCTATTTGCCTTCTTAATTACTTGTTGTACCTGCTTGCTGACATTTTGTGATTCATGTACAAGGACACTTGGGTGCCTCTGTACAGCAGCATTTGCAGTCTCTCTCCATTTAAAGTACACTTTAATTTTCTATTCTGCTGCCAAAATGGACAACCTCACATTTTTCCCACATTACACTTCACCTGCTAATTTTTGCCGACTCACTTAACCTTTCTATATCCCTTCTAGACTCTTTGTATCCCCCTCACAACTTGCATTCCTACCTATGTATCATCAGCAAATTTGATTACAGTACAGTCAATCCCTTCATCCAAGTCATTAAAATGTATTCATAAATAGTTGAGGCTCCAGCACTGATCCCTGCAGCACTCCACTCGTTACAGTTTGCAAATCTGAAAATGAATCGTTTATCTCGGCATTGGACAGTGTCTGACCCTAGTCATGCAGCTGGTAAGATCTGGCATTTGAAGATGGACTCACTGACCTTAACAACTTGCATGAGATAATTAAACTTATTCCTGCACTGAATCTAGGTCCTTCAGGTTACTGGCACAGACCACTTCTTGCCATTGCCTTCTGAGCAGTTTTCTGGAGGGCGTCCATGTTTCACGCCCCTCACCCATCTCCACCACACCAAGGATACTAAAGAACATAACACAATAATAGGTAAAGGGGTAAACCATAAGTTTCCTCGAGCCTATTCCATCATTCAACCTGATCACGGATGTTCATGGGCCTCAACTCCACATTCCAGCCCTAAAATAAAAGCAAAATAATGTGGATGCTGGAAATCTGAAATAAAAACAGAAAATGTTGGAAAAACTCAGCAGGTCTAGCAGCTTCTGTAGAGAGACAGAAACAGAGTTAATGTTTCGAGTCCAATATGATTCTTCTTTTATTTCACTTTCCAGTCATTTGATTCCTTGAGAGACCAAAACTCCATCTTAAATATACTCAATGATGGAACATTCACTACCATCTGGGGTAAGAAATCCAAAGATTCACAACGTTTGAAAGAATACATTTCTTCTCATCCCAGTCCTAAATGATTGGCCCCTTATCCTGAGACTGTGCCCCTCTGTTCTAGATTCCACAGCCAATAAAACAGCCTTTCAGTGTCTACCCTACCACGATCCTTCAGCGTCTTAAATGTTTCAATGAGATCACCTCCCATTTTTCTAAACTCCAGGAGTATAGGCTCAATTACTCACCCTCTCATCATTTGATAATCTCACCACAGAAACCAATCCAGTGAACCTTTGCTGTATCACCTCCAATGCAAATATATCCTTCCTTGGATATGGAAACCAAAACTGTGCATACTACTCCAGGTGTGGTCTCACCAAAGCCCTGAACAATGGTAGCAGGACTTCTTGATTCTTGTACCCCAATCCCCTTGTAATAAAAACCAACAATGCCATTTGCCTTCCTAATTGCTTGCTGTACCTACAGGCCAACTTATGTTCCTTGGTCAAGCATACCTAAGTGTCTTTGAATGTCAACATTTACAAGTTTCACACTACTGAAAAATATTTTGCTTTACTATTCTTACTAGCAAATTGAATAACCTCATACTTCCACACATTATGTGGTGTAGTGGTATTGTCACTGGACTGGTAATCCAGAGACCCAGGGTAATGCTCTGGGGACCCGGGTTTGAATCCCCCACAGCAGATGGTGGAATTTGAATTCAATAAAAATCTGGAATTAAAAGTCTAATAATGACCATAAAACCATTGTCAATTATCATAAAAACCCATCTGGTTCATTCATGTCCTTTAGGGAAGGAAACCTGCTGTCCTCACCTGGTCTGGCCTACATGTGACTCCAGATTCACAGTAATGTGGTTGACTCTTAAATGGCCTCTGAAATGGCCCAGCAAGCCACTTATGTATATCAAACTGCTAAAGAGTCAATAAAAAGGAATGAAACTGGACAGACCACCCAACATCGACCTAAGCACCGGAAATGACATAAGCGAACTCAGCCCTGGTCGACTCTGCAAAGTTCTCCTTATTAACCTCTGGGCGATAGTGCCAAAATTGGGAGGGCTGTCTCACAGACTAGTCAAGCAACGTCTTGACATAGTCATACTCACTGAATCATACCTTACAGATCATGTCCTAGACACCACCATCACTACCCCCGGGTATGTACTGTCCCACCACCAGGACAAACCCAACAGAGGTGGTGGCACAGTGGTATACAGTCGAGAGGGAGTTGCCCTGGAAGTCCACAACTCGACTCCGGCCCCCATGAAGTCACATGGCATCAGGTCAAACATAAGCAAGGAAACCTATTGCTGATTACCATGTACCATGTACCCCCCAACACCCCCATTGACTCAGCTGTTGAATCAGTGCTCCTCCATGTTCAACACCACTTGGAGGAAGCACTGAGGGTGGCAAGGGTGCAGAATGTAATTTGGGTGTGGGACTTCAATGCCCATTACCAAGAGTGGCTTGGTAACACCACCACAGATTGAGCTGGCTGAGTTTTAAAAGACATGGCTGCTGGACTGAGTCTGCAGTAGGTGGTGAGGGAACCATCAAGAGGGAAAGACAAACTTAACCTCATCCTCACCAACTTGCCTGCTGCAGATACATCTGTCCATGACAGTATTGGTAGGAGTGACCGCCACACAGTCCTTCTGGAGACAAAGTCCCATCTTCTCACTGATGATACCTCTGTCGTGTTTTGTGGCACTACCACCATGCTGAATGGGATAGATTTCAAACTGATCCAGCAACTCAAGACTGGGCAACCATGAGGTGCTATAGACCATCAGCAGCAGCAGAATTGTGCTCAAACAAAATCTAGAACCGCATGGCTCAACATATCCCCCACTCTACCATTACCATCAAGCTAGGGGATCATTCTCTGGTTCAATGAATAGTGCAAGAGATCATGTCACAAGCAGCACCAGGCATACCTAAAAATGAGATGTCAACCTGGTGAAGCTATAACACAGGGCTACTTGCATGCCAAGCAGCATAAGCAGCAAGTGATAGACAGAGCTAAGTGATCCCACAACCAACAGATCAGATCTAAGCTCTGCAGTCCTGCAACACTCAGTCGTGAATAGTGGCAGACAATTAAACATTCACTGGAGGACGAGTTTCCACAAATATCCTCATCCTCACTGATGGAGGAGGCCATCACATCAGTGCAAAAGATAAGGCTGAAGCATTCTAAACAACCTTCAGCCAGAAATGCTGAGTGGAGGATCAATCTCGGCCTCCTCCAGAGGTTTGCAGCATCACATTCCTGTCCACCATCTACAAGTTACAAGTCAGGAGTGTGATGGAATGCTCTCCAATTGTCTGGATGAGTGCAGCTCCAACAACACTCAAGAATCTTGACACCATCCTGGACAAAGCAGCCTGCTTTATTGGCACCACATCTCCAAGCCTTCACTTCCTCCACAACCGATGCACAGTAGCAGCAGTATGTACCATCTACAAGATGCACTGTAGAAACTCACCAAGGCTCCTTAAGCAGCAGCTTCCAAACCCATGACCGCTACCATCTAGAAGGACAAGGGCAGCAGATACATAGGAACACCACCGCCTGGAAGTTCCCCTCCAAGCCACTCACCATCCTGACTTGGAAATATATCACCTGTGGCCAAAATCCTGGAACTCCCTTGCTAAAAGCACTGTGGGTGCATCTACGCTACATGGACTGCAGTGGTTCAAGAAGGAAGCCCATCGCCACCTTCTTAAGGGCAATTGAGATGGATAATAAATGATGGCCTAGCCAGTGACTCCCCTACATCCTGTAAATGAATTTTTAAAAAATGATTATATTTCATCTGCCACTTTGTTGTCCACTCACTCAACCTATCTATATCTTTTTGCAGCCTCTTTGTGTCCTCCTGACAGCTTATATTCCCACCTAGCTTTGTATCATCAGCAAACTTAGATACATTACTCCTGACCTCTTCATCCAAATCACTAATATGGATTATAAACAGTTGAGGCCCAGTGCTCATCCCTGCAACACAATACTAGTCACAGCCTGCCAACTTAAAATGTCTCTTTTATACCTAATCTTTGCTTCCTGTCTGTTAACCAATCCTCTAAACATGCTAATATATTACCCGCAATTTCATGAGCTCCTATTTTGCATATTAACCTGTTGTGTGACATCTTATTAAATGCCTTTTGGAAATCCAAGTATACAACATCTATTGGTTCCCTTTTATCTGCCCTACCAGTTACATGCTCAAAAAACACCAATAAATTTGCCTAACACAATTTCCCTTCAGTAAAAACATGTTGACTTTTTATGATCATTCTATGGTTTTCAAAGTACATTGTTAAAGCTTCCTTAACAAAAAACAGAGCATATCACCTTCTTTCCACATTTTACAACAATACCTCCAGTACAGCATCAGATAACCTTGGGTGTACGTTCTTTCCCATGGTCAGTCATTGTTCAAGCTGCCACAGAATAATAATCAGCGTGATCTCAGCACCACCAGTAGCCTCAACATTCCTCCCCTTTAAAAGGTCTAGGTTAGTTTTAAGTAGTGCTAGGCACTCAGAATATTGGGCCCCTCCTAATGTGTGGAACTTATGGCCAACAAGGGGATTATGGCTGCACTCAGAAATCATGGGAGTAGCCAGCAAGGAGTTCCGTTCCTGGTTACGGTGCTATCAACAGGTAAAGATTAATCACGCATTTTTGGACATGATCCAATTATATCCTCCTCTTGATACCACACATTTGGGTGCCTCAAAAGCCTCTCAAAACCTTGAATTGGGACAGATGCAAAAGTGGTTATTAAGTTGCAGTTTTTCGGAGAGAAGAAGCTCCAATGAAGAATTATTGGAAATGAATGCGAGAATTGACTAAGTAATTAGAGTGAAGGAGCTGAGGCAGAATGCAAAAATCAATGAGTAACTGATTGCAGTAATCTTTATATTATTGGTAAAATAGCATATTTTTGCAGGGCCTCCATGATGGAAAGAAATAAAGGGGCATTTTTAACCTCACTTGGCAAAAGGGAACTGACAGGATGAAGTCAGCTGTTCATTTTACATCCCTTTTGATTCTACTTTTTATTAAAATCTGGGGGAACTCTCCTTAGCTGCCATCCATCATGGGGCATGTTTGGCAGTAAATAGTGCAATATTTTTTCCTAATCACATCTGTTTTTGCACCCAAATAATTATTGCCATTATAAAGTTGGGGGGCGGGGAGAGGCTAAGGCAGACTCCTTAAAGGCAGATACAGCTCAGAGAAGGCCATTTTTTGTGCACATACTGAACGTTGGTATTCCTTTACCTTTATTGGATGCTTTAAAAGTAATTTGCTGCTACTTTTACTCATTTCTGCTTGACGTACTGCTTAGTATTCTAGACTTGGAGTCCCAAGAAATTGTCTTTATATTTGTTTTATGAAGAGAATAATGGTGAGGATATGTGAGACACAAGATTAGTAGGTCTTAAAATCAGGCATAATAGAATATATCCTTCTCCTACAGCTGAATACTCAGTCATGAGGGCCTGCAGTCGAGATGGTCTTGTATAGATTTCTCTGAAGGTCTTTGCCTCAGAAGGTTGTACTTCACTCAGAGGATGTTGCAGTGTATGTCAACCTCTGGCTGAAAACTTTAAGCCCATGTTCTGCATAGAACAACATTGCCTGTATTAGTCCAGGTCACCACTCCCTAAAACTTCTTTGCATCTGGATCTTTTCAGGGAACATCGTCAGCAGCTCATGACTGAATCGCTTGTAGGCTTTTCAAGAGGATTGTATAATTTATTTCAAGTGCATGATGAGAATCATCAGATCCAGCATGCCCTTGCCAAATCCCCAGGGAGCTGCTGTGACTCTTTCATCATGTGATAATCCACTACACCAGCCTTCATGGTTCATTGTCATGTCTTCGTGTTGTTAATTAGTTCATAATTTCCAATGAGACTTCCACAAATGTGTGGGGAGTAAAGTTACAATGAGGCCATACATTCACAGGGCAGAATTTTATGGTCCCTCCCACTGGCGGGATTTTCCAGTCCCACTGAAGTCAATGGACCTTTGAATGGCTTGCCGCATTTTTCAGCCTTGTCCCCACCACGACGGGTCAGTAAAATTCCACCCGCAGTGTCATACTGCACTTTACTGGCATTTTTTTGGTTTGGTACTTTGTAGCCTTACGAATTTATCATTAAATTTAACAAGTTTAGATCCTATCCATTGTTTCTATTTCCTTGGGAAGCAAGTACCAATAAAGGGAGAAACCTGTACTAGAGCCATTAAGAATAGAAGAGGTGTGGGCTGGTGCTTAGGATGGGGATTACCTTTTGATGCACAACTGGTAGATCCACTTGCCTTTCTGGACCACATTGCCAGGTCACGGGAGCTTTCACCTTCCAAAATTTTCCATGCTTCCTTCCCCCTTTATTATCCTGCTGTAACTCTTCCTCTGCTCCAATCTTTTGTTTCTATACATTCCCACTCTCATTTGCCTTTAATATTATTCCATTAGTTATTTACTCTCCACTGCCCTCGGCCCCAGCACATTGATTGCTCATGTTCTTCCCTCCAGGTGCCACCACCACTCCTCTTTTTTTCTGGCTTTGTGCTTGCTTTAAAACTGTTAATCTCTAACATCTATTTCCGATGAAAGATTGTTGACCTGAAACTTCTTCTCTCTTTTCAGATGCCGTTAGGCCTGCTGAGTGTTTTCCAGCGCTTTCTGTTTTTATTTGTACATTAATATTGTTTGCTGGCACCGTAAAAGCTGTCCCAATAACATCGCTGGATCCTGCAGCACCAGCAACAGCAGCCAAACAATGCATGGCGCAGCATGAGCTTGTTGTGAATAGTGACATGCATTTCTGGCTGATCAAGCTTCCTCCAAAGTCCAAAGAATATCTGTTCAAACTGACAATGGGAAAACAGGATAAGAGCAACAGGAGGCATACTCAATTGTGTTGCCACTGTTGTGCTATTTTCTTCAGAGGTGCCTGGGTATATAATTTCTTCAGGTAGGCTAGCTTCCTCCAGAGGTAATATTGTGTCATTTACCTTACTGCTAGCATTAATCAAATCCCACTTCACATTTGTATTCCTGAGTGATGATGAGTTCAATTCTAAAACATAATTTTTGGCAAGCCATTCATCATTAAGAAACCATTATTTAAGCTATTCCCTTATCCATTTATTTCACTTTATATTTTTCCTGTCACTTTGTTTTTCATTTTCTTTAGTGCTTCCCAACATGAACTGTGGCCTTGCTCTGTTTTCTTTCCTCTTTCACCTGCATTTAAAATAAAATTTTATTGCATTGTTTAGTTGGCCACCTTTATTGTATCTCGAGGAATCATTTGTTTCTCCAGAGAATTATTTCAGATTGTAGTATTACATAATCCAGCAATAGAATAGCAATCATGATTTTGGAGATTCGGCAATCCCTCCAATATTACTCTGGATATACCCAAACAGCTAGTTCAAATTCCCCAAGGTCATGAAAAGTCAATCCTTTGACTGGACAGAACACAACCCTTCATTTTACTTACTGCCATCCTCAGAGAGATCTGAGTTTTTCCTTTTGTTTGTGACATTTTCACATCACCTCAGGGCTTAGAGACTAAATTAACAGATCGGCCAAAAAAAAGAGATTTATGGCAGAAATTTCACATGAAGTATTACTACTTTTATGATTTATATATTATGCCATTTATTTCTCGATGCACTTGAAGTGAGGCTTTTGGGAATTAATTAAAGCCCACGGTATAGAATGTGTTTGTTGGTTTAATGGTGTTAGGCCCTGAAGGTAGTGATTGTTTTCAGTGAAATGTTTTTACAAATGAGATCTTTTTTCACCTTTCGGTCCACTAGGTGCATATTCCAGTTAAATGAAAGGGTTTGGTATGGTTCAAGTGCAGGGCAATAGGCAGGATACAATTCTTAAGGTATCCATAGATTAGTTATACAAACACAAAAAACCGTGCAAGTAACACTTTTTAAGAAGGTGATGGAGAGTTTCAGAAAAATTAACATAAATCTATATCACAAAGTAACCTTGGTTATATTTTTGCCAGCACAGAAATGCTTAGGGCCTAAACCAGGCAGATCCATCTGGGTTTTGGGGGCAGGTTGGGATGGGGGCAGTATGTTTTCTTTGGGACTTTAGATTACCAGTTTAATGAAGAAATAAAGCTTGCTGGAAGTATTTAAGAGTATAACATAAGCCCTAAACAAGATACAGTCATAGTAATTATAGATTTAGACTAGGGTGTCATCTGGGGAATGAAATTCAATCATTTTGACTTTTAGATGTGGAGGCGGTACTTCCCTTTGTGCCCTCGCCTCTGTATGTTTCCTTAAAGTGGGCAGAGTAAACAAATGGTGAAATGCAGATGTAAGAGTGTTATTTTTGTCGAGTTGCCTGTATTAAACCAATTGCGAGAGAAAAATATATCTCAATGTTTGATAGTGGCTCTTTGCTTCTGGTTTTATTTGCAAACTTTTCTTGAATTCCAGAACATGGGTATTGAAAACGCTTTGATATTGGGCTGAATCTTCTGTTTTCTCTGGTGGTGAGCTTAGAGACGGGAAGGGCATTTAAGTAGGCGGGATGGTGGCGTACCTGAATATCGCTGCTTTCTCGCCTCCACCAGAATTGTTCTGGACAGAAAGGTCCATGGTTGACCTTCTCACCCCATTGCCAATTCAGGCCCTTAAGTGGTCATAATGAACACTTAAGGGCCTCATCCTGCTGCTGCTGATGTTAATCCAGCTGCAGTTGGTCCTGTCACCATGCAGTATGCACAGCAGCTAAAACCGTGTGGCCAGCTTGTCATCTCGGGGAGAACAGGGTAAGGGGGTGGCAGTGTCCCTCAATTAGAGACACCCAATATGTGATTGAGAGACCCCACACTGGGAAGGAGGGAGATGGCTGAGAGCCACCTCCCTGTCCTTGCTGCTGACCCCTCTGCACCCTGTTCCCCACAAGTCCCAACCCGTAAACCACCACCACCCACATCCCACCAATATTACTCACCTGTGGCCTGGGTCATCCCATGGTCTTGGGACTCCATTGCCTGTCCTCCCAGCAGCAGCCACAACCTTCCTCTGACTGGCTGGCAGTCTTGGTAGGTGAGACTCCTGCCCACAGAGCTTTGATTCAGGGCATGAATTATATGCTTGATATACAGTACCAAGTCTGTGGGAGCGGAAACAGGTGTGGAATCCGCTCCTGGCCACGGTCACGTTGCAAACACGATTTCATGCTAGATGGCTAATTAAGGTCTGCCCAGTTTGAAACACGTCTTCTCAATGGTTGGGAAAGGCTGG
Organism: Carcharodon carcharias; assembly: GCF_017639515.1. Lineage (NCBI taxonomy): Eukaryota > Metazoa > Chordata > Chondrichthyes > Lamniformes > Lamnidae > Carcharodon > Carcharodon carcharias. The sequence goes on from NC_054486.1 coordinate 52,723,545, forward strand.
GCAGGGATGGGAGCCTGTGGGGTTCCAGTTCCAATGGCAACCCGGCAGTTGCTTTAAAACCGGTAGAGGCAGCTCCCTGAAGGCTGCCAGGGGAGAATCTTTGAAGATTGTCCAGAAAACCATTTCATGCAAATAATGGCCTCATCAGCGGCTGGAAACATCAGGCAGGAGGGAAAGTCGGGTGGGTACTCAGCGCCCTGTTTCTCGGACGAGTGCCTTGGGGTTCTTGTGGAGGAGGTGGGTGTCAGGTCGGACACTCTAGAACCCAGGGATGGCGGGAGGAGCCCACCACACCTGACCAAAGAAGCCTGGGGAGGAGGTGGCAGCCAAGGTCAATGGCCACGATGCTGTGTGGCCCACATGGGTTCAGTGCTGCAAAAGGTTCAACGACCTGCTGCGCTCGGCAAGGGTGAGTACTGAGTTGGCATAGGTCAGTGTGGAGAAGTGCTAAGGGCCCCCCCCACCCCCGCGGAGCTCAGGGGTGTTAGAGTCTGAATGCCAACTGTCACTGACACCAGCGCTGGCAAAGGGGTTGAGCGCTGGCTGCTTGGCCTGAGTGCCTTGCTGGTAGAGAACCATGACTCGGATGTGCCATGCCATGTGTCCCATGGGGGGTGGTGGGAGGAGGAGGTTTGCCAGGCTGCAATAGCGCTGCAGGTAGAGGGTGGACAAATCAATGCTCCTCTGTCCTTTCAGGAGAAGAGAAGCCATAACACCAACAAAAGAACTAAGACAGGCAGACATCCCCAATCCTCCTCATTCTGATGAGGCACAAGATGGATGTCTTGGACCCAGTTGTGGAGAGGCAGCGGTCTCTGATGAAAGTAAGAGTATAGTGTGGAGAAGTGAGAGTGTCAGATTGTGTAAGCATTCTTGTGTAGCCTCATCGTTAATGGAAGCATCAAACCTGGAGTCCCCATTGATCATTGAAAGACAATGGCACCATGATGCAGATCTCCGTGGTCGAACCAGGGTACCTGGCATGCACAGTGACAGTGTGATGACACAAACTAATGACATGTCATTGTTCTCCCCTAGAATCTCCAGCTCACCCACGAATGCAGGACCCTGAAGAGCCTCCCTTGATGCCAGAGGGCCACTGGGCTTTTGATGAACCTGTGCCATGCCCCTGTCTGCACCAAGCACCAGCGCAGATACCAGCATCCCGGTGTGCATTAGATTGTCAGCTAGAATGCACATGGTGAGGGCACTTCACACTCTTTGAGGAGCAGGCGGAGACAGAGAGTGCCCAGGGCGCTGGCAGTTGGAGGGCTGCTGGAGACCAGGATGATGCTGATTTGAAGGCAGATGATGAGCCTCAGGACTTGTCCATTAGGCGGCAGATGCTAGATGCCAGTGGATGTGTGGGAGGATCTGGTGGAGATCCATGAGGGTATGTGTGTCATGGTCTCTGGTGTGGAGGAGTCCATGCGGAGCATGAGAACTGCGTTGCCCCTCATGGCCAAGCATGCTGCCTCCTCCGCTGAGAAGAGTGTCGTCTCTCATGGAGAGGCAGCTCCAGGGACAGCATCAGGGGCTCCTTGGGTTGCGTTCAGACCTGAAAACTCTCATATAGGCGGCGACCTCAGGAGGTCAGTGCCAGTGTAGGAGATGGATTAGGCGCCCAGTATCTCAGCTGGGTGCCCGTCCATCAATGGCAAACAGGGCGGTCCAGAGGGACCTGTAGTTGGTGCAGAAGCTACTTGTCATCCCTACAGGCTCCTCTCAGGATGATCTGGATAACGGCAACAGCCTCTGACCCTCTGCCAGTGACAGTAGCATCTGGTGAGGCTGCGATGACTGAGGAGTGCCCAGCTGTGGCACTGGCTACTACGTCCCAGGCGGGGCCAGCACAGGCTCCACTGGCCAGAGGACAGAGCACCTGACTGACCCGCTGGTGCTTTGATGGCCACAAGTGTGCAGCCGATTGCACCCTGGACGCGGGGGAAGCCAGCAATGGCCGCGAAGCCTCTGGCTCGCTCAGACTGGCTGGCCTCCTCCGTACGGAAATGAATGAAATTACTCGCCTGAACAGAGCATCAGTCACCAGTTTGACACAACTGATCGGGAGATTCTACAAGGATCCCCCACTGACGCCTGGAAAGAGCCGGAGGCATAGAAGCTGAGGGCCATTGTGACCTTCAGAGCCACTAGCATGGGGTGTCCACCCACACTGTTGGAGGTGATCCCAGGCCCAATCATATGACAAATGGAGGTCACAGTCACCTTGGACATATTGAGGTAACTGCATCACTACCTTTAAACCCTGGCAGCAGGATAGTGACATCTTCTGTGGCCCCTTCTGCCTTGGACTTCCTGCTGGCCCTATGCCACTTGTGCCTGTGCCTCTCCTTCCACAGGTCGCTCCCCTGGAAGCTGCATTGGGACACCTAGTCTCGTCTCCCTTCTGCCCCTCTCTTCCTCCTCAGAGGAGGTGGCTCCAGCGGAGATCATAATCCCTATTACCAGGGTAACAGAAGGCTGTCTGATACCTGGAAGGGTCCTCACGGTCAAAACCCTCCGGGGCCATTGGAGACACCGAGTCTTGAAATGAAGCGTAGAAAAATGCCATGTGAAACTCAGAGCAGAGATGAACTTGTCAAGTTCAATTAAGCAATCAGCAGTAAACTACCTCCTAAACTCCTCACTACTTACAATGGCAATGCTGCAGACCCTTTTTGTCCTGCCCATGGATGCCCACCTGCCCATTTTGCCCATGCAATGAGTGCAAAATCACATGAGCAACATAAAATTGGGTTCAATTGCCTTTTTCATGACCTTAAGTGCCCCTTTAATTATTGGCACAGCTCTGACATCGGCGTGATCCCGCTGACCTGAAGATTGCTCGCGTGCGGAATGATGTCAGGGCAATGTCATCTTGCACTATTTCACATCCGTTCAGGCCAGGCACACGCTCACCCACGAAATGTAAAATTCTAGCCCATGAGATGCGCCTGCTGTTGGATTTGCCACGGCCTGATTGGCATGTGGTTCGGCATGCCTTCCCGAAAAGAGGCAGCACAGATCCCTAGCCAGCTCTGCAGCTGGCAGGCGAGACCCCGATGCCTCAACAAGATTCCACCCATGAAGTTTAAATATATAGGCCTGGATACTCCACAAAGCAGCAATCACCTTCCGCTCTGATTGTATTTTTCTGCACCCTGTCGCAGCTCCACATTTCTGTCCGGGTCTTTTGAGCCTGGCTTCTCAGGAATGCGAATTGTACAGTCTGCTGGGGAACCCCATCGCAACACTGTAGCATCGGGAGAAGACTGGACACATCCCTTTTTCACGGCACAAGCTGCCGTGAGGTAATTTTAAATAACCAGTGTGAATGTTTGTGAATGGGTGGATGGATCAATGTTCATCAATGGGTGAATGAGTGAATGGGCAGGGTGGGTAGGTGGCTGAGGTAAGTGGGTAGGATGGGTGAGGTAAGTGAGAAAGGGCGTAGGGTGGGAGATGGCTGAAATGGTAGGTGGGTGAGGTGATAAATGGGTAGGGTGGAAGGTGGGTAGAGTGGTAGGTGTTTAGGGGCAGATGAGTAGGATGGCAGATGGATAGAATGGCAGTTAGGTGAGGTGGGTGAGTGAGTCTGTGGGTTGGGGGGGTGGTCAGGTCAGGGCTAGTCAGGTTGGGTCAGTGGGATAGTTGGGTGGATAATCATGTCAGACTGGGGATTTAGTCGGGTGGTCGAGGTTAGCATGGTTGGGTGGAGTTGTCAGACTGGGTTGGGGATTGGTCTGGGGGATTGGGAATAGTCAAGATGTTAGGGAGGTAGTCAGGCGTCGAGGGCAGTCAGGGATGTCAGTGGGGGGCAATCGGGGGCCAGGAGGGATAGTCAGGAGATCCGGGGGAAATCGAGGGAGGGGTCAGAATGAGTGATTGGATGGTGAATTGTGTAGTTAACCAGGAGTTAGACCAGGGGGGGTTTACACCTTGGGGGCCCCTTCAATGGGTCCACAGGGCCAGCTAAGAAGGAACCCCTCAGTCCACCACCAGTTACCCAGGGAAGCCTGCTGGGCCATCCACTTAGCATGAGCCTCTCCCACTGCCGGCTGACAGCGGGATGAGGCCCAAGGGTGGGCATTAATTGCGTAATAAATGGCATGAACCTCCTGATTTCCTTCCCATCCCCCTTCCCTCACCCCTAACCCTCTCATTCATTTGTGGTTTTCAGATATACAAGAACTGTCAGTTTCTCAGCTCCTGCAGAAGGAAGGAAGGCTGAGAGGAGGAAGAGATCTTTGAGGAAGAAGAAGCTTCATTAAACTGATGCTCACAGCTGTCAGTTCAGATAATGGCACAATATGAATTTTAGAGGCTAGTTTTAAGTTGGGGTGTGCTTGTGGTAAGTAACCAGAGACGAGTGCTCTCCAGCTGCAACAGGGGTAGGACAGCTTGTGTGAGAACTTTGTGCTTATCTGCTGAACTTACCGTTCAGCAATCTGTGCTCCATAGATCACCAGGATTTCTGAGTTGCCACCCTGGGGGAGTGGCAGTGGAAATGTGGATCACAAACATGCTTTTCTCCCTCAGGATGGCAGCATTCATGCTACCACCACTGCTGCTCCACATGTGCACTTGCTGTTGCTTCTCAGTCAGCCAGCCCAGACTGATGACGCTCATGTCAAAGTGGTGCAGTCTGAAGCCAGGTCCTCAAGGCACAGAGCTATTCGAGATTGTCCTCAAAGGCCATCTGCAACCTCCCCCCGGGAAAGTCAGCTATGCTGTGACCACTGCGGTAGCTGCATAAGAGGACTAGATCAGGCAAAGGCTCCAAGGGAATGCACAACAGTGCATAGTTGCTTTTTTCATATTATTGATGTATTGTTGGATAAAGTTGCTGTATGAAGGCTTTTGCTTTTGGCTTTTATTGAGTGATGAAAGCCAAATGGACTTTATCGTGGAGAGTCTGAAATGGATGTATTGTAAGGGGATGGTGGGTCCATGTTGGGCGTAGGGCAGTTCCTTTCAAATGAAGTGAAACCTCACTGCGCAGAGCCTCTTGCTCTGTCCAGTTACTCTTGGACAGGTCCTACATGTGATCTCCTTTCCCTCCTCCCTCCCATCTTCCTCCTCGACCTCCTCTTTCTCCTCCTCCTCCTTCTCATGGGGTAGCCTCCAAATTCCTGGAGGTAGAGGCTGGCCCTTCTTAATTATGAGTTTGTTGAGGGCCCAACACACTACCACAAACATGGAGACCGTCTACGGCATACACTGCAGAGATACCCCCCAAGTGATCCAGGCAGTGAAATCAAGACCGATGACTGGCACCAAGATGTTACATGTGGCTCCATAGCTCTCATTAAGGCCCAAAGACACTTGATTTTTCAGACCGTCGAAAGAAGAAAGCATCACGGGTGCTTCCAGGATGGCAGGCATTCCAGAGATGTATTCCATAGTGTGGCTGCACATCACTTGCACATTGAGAGAGTCTTGGCCCTGTGGTTGCAATATCATTCCCTGCTGACATAGTGGGCCCACAGAGCCACATGTGTGCAGTCAATGATACTGTGCACTATCTGGAAGTCCACTTTCCTGGCAAACTCACATGCCCTCTCACCTTGGTTTTCCCTCCTCAGGGAGAAGAAGATGAAATCCCCTATCCTCCTGTAGAGCTTCTCTGTCACTTCCCAGATGCTTCTGTGGATGCTGAACTATAACTTGTTGCTGATGTCTCCAGCTCCTGCTTGGAAAAAAACTGGTGCCAAGGTCAAAAGGGCAAAGGATATCTTCACAGCCACTGGTAGGGCCATCTTTGTCCTGGGTGGAGGCTCCAGGTCTTACTGAAAACAAAGCCCCTTGGGGCACTGGTCCTAGCACATTCCAACATTTGTCTGGTGCTCTTGGAAGACCCTCTTGGGTTAGCACCTTCTAAATAGAGTCCTCATTCTCCTCCCTTCTCACAGAGTCTTCCCTCTCTGCCTCCTCCTCTGCATTTCCTGTTCATGTTGAAGACCAAATGGTAATACAACCATTGCCCTCATACTAATGCAAAGTAATGCAATTTTCTATCTTTCTGTGGTCAACAGAAACATTTAAACTCCTCTAACTACTCACCACAGAACTTTCACCCATGTGCATGAACTCAAGTAAGTTTTTTTTTAATTCATTCATGGGATTTGGGCATCGCTGGCTAGGCCAGCATTTATTGTCCATCCCTAATTGTCCTTGAGAAGATGGTAGTGAACTCCCTTCTTGAACCGCTGCCATCCAAGCGATGTAGGTACACCCCGAGTGCTGTTAGGGAGGGAGTTCCACGATTTTGACCCAGCGACAGTGAAGGAACGGCAATATATTTCCAAGTCAGGATAGTGAGTGACTTGGAGGGCAACTTCCAGGCAGTGGTATTCCCATGCACCTGTTACCCTTGTCCTTCTAGATGGTAGTGATTGTGGGTTTGGAAGGACCCTTGGTGAATTCCTGCAGTGCATCTCGTAGATGGTACACACTGCTGCCACTGTTCGTCGGTGGTGGAGGGAGTGAATGTTTGTGGATAGGATGCCAATCAATCGGGCTGCTTTGTCCTGGATGGTGCCAAGCTTCTTGAGCATTGTTGAAGCTGCATTCATTTAGGCAAATGGAGTGTATTCCATTACACTATTGACTTGTGCCTTGTAGATAATGGACAGGCTTTATGGAGTCAGGAGGTGAGTTACTTGCCGCAGGACTCCTAGCCTCTGACTTGCTCTTGTAGGCACAATATTTATATGGCTAGTCCAGTTCACTTTCTAGTCAATAGTAACCCCCAGGATGTTGATAGTCAAGAACACCTCAACTGTAACTTGTTGAGTGTCCCATTAAATAGTCCCAGTGCAAGGCCAATCTTACCTGTTAATGCTTGTGTTTCAAGAGTGAACAAGGAAGGTGTTCCCTGTACATTTTTTGGCTGATATCAGTGTTTGTGCACTGCATCAGCCTGTTGTAGTGATCTCACCTTTTCTATCTCTTCAGTTGCAATCACAGCTGTGCCTGTGTGCACCACCCAGATCACCTCATGTCACCGAGCTATGAGGGAAGTAACCCATGGCCAGCAGCAGCTTCCTTATTTTGACAATGCCTTTTACAATGCAAATGAATGTTGCACCCAGTAATTCCAAGGATCTGACGTACCCTAGGCTCCACAAATTTACTTTATACCATTACAACCTGAGGCAACTTCGACCAATAGATCTAGAAGGGTAACACTACAATCTCCAAAGATCAATTTCTGTGCTTCACTGTTAGATTTAGGCTCCTTTCTTGTTCTTACACCAAGGTTTCTTTTTTTGCTCTTTGTTTTGACTGTTGCTAACTTCATTTGGAAGACTCCCTTGAGTCTGTTTCTTGTTAGGGAAATGAAAGGGAAGGTTGCAAAATGTTTTTTTCTGGTGTAGATTCCTGTCTTTGAGTTATTTCTGGGAGAAAAAGTGAAAAAGTAGCAACAGGCAATTCAGCAGCTAGGCTCCTACAATAGGACCATGGAATTAGATTGATTGCCCACCCCTTTCCCCACCTCTGTTAAACCCGGAAGTGGGCAGGTTTGAGGTCGGTTGGCGTTAAAGCTAACCTTGTAAATTGTACACCCTGCAATAGTTCTGAATTACATTTTTGGGAGCATTTTAAATTATTATGAAGTATCAAGATTAAAGATTATGCAGACATTATGATTGGGAAGAATTTGTGATGAAGCAACTTTTCAGCTGCCAAGAATAGCCCAAATTCTGTGATCCATAAGTTGCTTCGACGTAGATAGTATCCTGATTGGGCCATTCAATCAGTATGCCTCTTTGTAGTTTTATAATCAAAACTCATTACTTAAAAGACAATCAGCTTAACATGCCTCCTTTCTCCTCTCTCCTCACCATCCAAGGCCCCAAATATTCCTTCCAGGTAAAGCATTGTATTTCTTTCAATTATATTCACTGTTCACAATGTGGTCTCCTCTACACTGTGGAGACCAAACTCAGATTGGGTGACCGCTTTGTAGAACACCTCCGTTCAGTCCGCAAGCAGGACCCTGAAGCTCTAGTTGTCTGTTATTTTAATTCTCCACCTTGTTCTCAAGCTGACATCTCTGTCCTTGGCCTGCCGCACTTGTCTAGAGAAACTCAATGTAAGCTTGAGGAACAGCACCTCATCTTTCAATTAGGCATTATACAACCTTCCAGACTCAACATTAAGTTCAACAATTTCAGAGAGCAATTCCTTACCCCATGTTGTTTCTTTTATTTGCATGTTTCAGTTAATCCCTTATTTTTGCTTGCAGTCAGCAGCACACCTGAAGAGGCACATCTTTTGTTTCTTGTTTTTTCTTCTTGGCCATCACCCTTCCCTTTGACCCTGTAAGACTAACTCTTTTGTCATTCAATCTCTCCTGTCTTCCACCATATCACAGGCCTTCCTTTTGTCCTTGCCCCACCCATCCTTTGCCTAAAGCATCTCCAATGTTTCCCTGTTCTGCTGAAAGGTCATTGGCCTGAAAAATTGGGCAGAATTTTGCCTTCATTGGGTGGGCTCGGCAGGGGCAGGCGTGACGGTTGGGAAGCCGACCGCTGTCTGCACTTGGGCCGCGAGCATGATTTAACGCTTGAGGGCCAATTAAGACCTGCCCAATGTGAAACGCACACTGCAGCACTCGTGCTGCCTGTGTGGGGGAGCGGGGGTGGGGGGGTTGCGGGGGAGGAGGGCGAGCACACGAGTTTGCGCATGCAAGTGGACGTACACAGGAAAAGCTCCTAGGAGAGATGAAGAGTTTTGAAAATGAAAACTAAAGGATTGTAAAATGTGTTTTGAAAAAGTCTCCACACGAGCAGGGACATGTTATTATTTATTTTGAATTGCTGTTGGAAACCTCATCCTGCCTGTAAGGTTGGACAGGCAGCGAAAAATTATGTTTAATTGGGACTTTAATGGCCTTAATAGGTCCGTTAATTGTCGGCGAGTGCACTGCTGACTCCTGCGCCGACCGAAATGTCGCTCAAGTGCGTGATGATGTCGGGATGCTCACCCTAAGTCATTGCGTGTCATTTTCCGCTCATTCAGGTCGGCTGTGCGCTCATCTGATGAGGTAAAATTCTGGCCATTAATTCGGCTTCCCTCTCCACAGATGCTGCCTGACTTGCCTTTTTAGTTTTTATTTTAGATTCCAGCATCCACAGTATTTTGCTTTTTGATTAGAACCTAATATGCTTGTTAGCACTTGGATGCTGCTCTCTAAGATAGCTCATCATGTGTTAAGTATATGATACCTTGACTGTATTACAAAATCAGAAAGAAAAATAAGAGCTTAGAACAATGATAGAAGATTGTAGTCATGCAACTGAGTTTGCAATTGATTTAACTTCTACACGAAGTAGAAGTGCACTTGGAAATCATTTCTTGAAAAGATATCAGTGATAAGTATCTAACTAGAGGTGGGAGGTAAGTGCTGGCCTTGTCATTAATAAACAAAAGACCGTTCTGATGCATCTAAACCAGGAAGTATAAGTTAGAATATTGTTAAGATCCCTGTAGAGCCCAAGAACATGGAAGAACTGAACTTCCCAAATGACCCCAAAGGAGATTAAAAAAAAACAATGGACAAGATTTCTCTTTCCAAAAATTTTACTGTAATCAAATTAAAATGAGGATAAATTAAACGGGAATTAACAAGCAAATTGTATTCAGTAAAAACTATGAATTAAACCTTAAATAGCTGATATAACAAAGATGGATCTTACAGATTTCTCAGGCAGTGCACTCAGCTTTTATGGCATCAACCTCAGCCCCAAAGTCCTTCAAAACTCTGTCTCCCTCATCTAGCTCCACTTCTTCCAGGTTTAGTCTGATCCCCACCAGAGATCACACAAACCTGAGTTCCATGGGCATGGTCTTCAGCAAAATAGCATACATCTGCAAAACCTCCTCAACTCTGCTCACAATGGTCTTGATGGTGTGGTTCCACCAATGTCATTTTCAAATAACAGGCCTGCAAAATCCAGTCATGAATGGTAGTGGGCAACTAAGCAACTCATTTGTGGGGGAGGCTCCACAAATAGCCCCATCCTCAATGATAGGGGAGCCCAACATATCAGTGCAAAAGATAAGGCTGAAGAACTTGCAACAATCTTCAGCCAGGAGTGCTGAGTGGATGATCCATCTCAACCTCTCTGGGAGGCCCCCAGCAACACAGATGCCAGTCTTCAGTCAATTCGATTCACTCCATGTGATATCAAGAAACAGATGAAGGCATTGGATACTGCAAAGCCTATGGACCCTGACAATATTCTGGCAATAGTACTGAAGACTTGAGCTCTAGAACTTGCCACGCTCCTAGCCAAACTGCCCCAATACAGTTACAACACTAGCATCTACTTGGCAATGTGGAAAATTACCCAGGTATGTTTTGTATACAAAAAGCAGGACAAATCCAACCCAGTCAATTATCACCCCATCAGTCTACTCTTGATCATCAGTAAAGTGATGGAAGGGGTCATCAACAGTACTATCAAGCAGCACTTGCTTAGCAATAATGTGGTCACTGATGCTCAGTTTGGGTTCTGCCAGGGTCAGCCAGCTCCTGACCTTATTACAGCCTTGGTTCAGACAGGAACAAAAGAGCTGAACTCCAGAGGTGAGGTGAGAGTGACTGCCCTTGACATCAAGGCAGCATTTGACCGAGTGTGGCATCATGGGACGCTAGCAAAACTGGAGTCAATGGGAATCAGGAGGAAAAGTCTCCACTGGTTAGATTCATACCTAGCACAAAGGAAGGCGGTTGTGGTTGGTGGAGGTCAATCATCTCAGTTCCAGGACATCACTGCAGGAGTTCCTCAGGGTAGTGTCCTAGGCCCAAACATCTTCAGCTGCTTCATCATTAACATTCCTTCCATCCTAAGGTCAGCACTGTAGATGTTTGGTGATGATTTCACAATGTTCAGCACAATTCGTGACTCCTCAGATACTGAAGCAGTCCAAGTCTAAATGCAGCAAGACCTGGATAACCTTCAGGCTTGGGCTGATAATTGGCAAGTAACATTCATGAGACACAACTGCTAAGCAATGACCATCCCCAACAAGAGAGAATCCAACCATGTGCCCTTGACACTCAATGGCATTACAATTGTTGAATCCCCCAATATCAACATCCTGGGAATTACCATTGACTGAAATGGACCAGCTACATAAATACTGTGGCAACAAGAGTAGCTCTGGGGCTGAGTCTTCTGCAGTGAGTAATTCACCTCCGAACTCCCCAAAGCCTGTCCATCATCTACAAGCCACAAGTCAGGAGTGTGATGGAATACTCCCCATTTGCCTGGATGAGTGCAGCTACAACAACACTCAAGATGTTGACACCATCCAGAACAGAGGTGCCTACTTGATTGGCACCATTTTCATGATCGATGTACAGTAGCAGCAATATGTACCATCTACAAGATGCAGTGTAGCAACTCACCAAGGCTCCTTCGACAGCAACTTCCAAACACACGACCTTTACCACATAGAAGGACAAAGGCAGCAGATCTATGGGAACACTGCCACCACCTGCAATTTCGCCTCCAAGTCACTCACCGTCCCGACTTGGAACTGTATCACTGTTGGTTCAATGTCGCTGGGTCAGAATGCTGGAACTCCCTCCCTAACAGCACTGTGGGTGCACCTACACCACATGGACTGCAGCAGTTCAAGAAGGCAGTTTACCACAACTTTCTCAAGGGCAAACAGGGATGGACAATAATATTGCTGGCCTAGCCAGTAGGACACATGTTCAGTGAAGGAATAAAAAGAGGTACACAAGCAACACCAATAGAGTTTGCTTTTCGGACTTTCCAGTTGGCGAGTCCCTCGCCTGCTGCTGGTGAGAACAAGTGGTGGTAGGATGAGGCTCTTAACTGTGATTAATTGCCCACTTAAGGACCTCGGTTAGCAGGGCAAGAAGGCCCTCCACAAGCTTTCCCGCCACAGACTTAACCGGGGCAGGTGTGGAACAATGGCTGAGCCCCCGCCTGCCTACCACCCATGCAATTAAATGCACCCCACTGCTAAACACATCACAGGGAACAGTAAAACAAAAACAGAATTACCTGGAAAAACTCAGCAGGTCTGGCAGCATCGGCGGAGAAGAAAAGAGTTGACGTTTCGAGTCCTCATGACCCTTCGACAGTTCTGTCGAAGGGTCATGAGGACTCGAAACGTCAACTCTTTTCTTCTCCGCCGATGCTGCCAGACCTGCTGAGTTTTTCCAGGTAATTCTGTTTTTGTTTTGGATTTCCAGCATCCGCAGTTTTTTTTTTGTTTTTATCACAGGGAACAGTGTTCAAATTCCCACCTGAAGCTTCCATTTAGTTTTCTATTTTAGATATAGTTTTCCTAGAAAGCTGAAGATAGGGTTTGACCCAAATACAAACAAGTTTTGAAACCATGACTTCCATCATTCTATCCCACTTGGAAAAAAGAATGCTTTACCATCATAAAGTTTTCATACAACAGTTTTGAAATACAGCAAGTTCTTAACATCATAAAAAAATGAACAAATAGCTTATTATATACAGTACAAGTAACATTTTCAGGAAAGCAAATTACTGCAGATGCTGGTGATCTGAAATAAAACAGAAAGTGCTGAAAAAGCTCAGCAGTTGCGGCAGCGTCTGTGGAGAGAGAAACAGAGTTAACATTTCAAGCCCAATATGAATCTTCTTCAGAACTCAAGCAACCTTTTCCCATTTTGTCACCCTTCACAATTACAAATATCATATTTATTAAATTATAAGGACCAATAACAAAACCAATCAAATGTAGCACTTAGGATTTAGAGTTCAACTTGCAAGAATTCTCAGAGTCCCAAGTTTCCTGCAAACACGAGTGCACTTTACTGCTGGGTGATTCATATTCTTTCAGTATTCTCCAATGATCACCCTTTTTATCTTGCATAATCTTTATAGTTCTTTTTTGGCCATCTTTAAGATTTAATATTTCAGTTTTGTATTCCTCACATTGCCTTTCGAGCCTGTTCTAAATTTGGGCCCCAGGATAGCAATTGTGAGAGGTCCCAATGTTTTGCGGTTTGTTTGGTCTGGTTAATCCTATCAAAATCAAAACCGATTTTTGCTGGAAGGCCCTCTGACTTCTGGGAATTGGCTGCTATGAACTGAAATCCAAGGAGAAATTCCTGGACATATCACTTTTTGCTCTTTGGATTCAGCAATTTCCATTGCTTTTCTTTGAAGCCAGATACCAGACTATCATCAGGGCTTTCTTTGAAACTAGTCTCAGAGCTTTCACTTTTTAAGCCAAATGCTGAAAAATTCTGCTCAAATTCTAAGTCATGATCTCTTTTTTCTTGCACTTGTGCATGCTTTTTAATGTCCAAGTCTTTGGAAAAAAGTTTCAGCCAGCCAAACATCCGAATTGCCCTTCCCAATAATTGAATTGTCCTCACCTTGTTCAAATTCAGGATCATTTTTAACTTTATGTTCTTTTCCATGATCTGACACTTTGCTTTTCTTTTCCAGGAGATGCATGTTTAACACTGACTCATTTTGCCCAATAGGTTCATTTATTCCTCCTGAGTAAAGTCCTGTTTTGCTGCTTTAAGAACTTCATTGAAGTTATTTTGATCTTCAGCTAATAAAGGTTGTTAATCCCTTTTAGCCAGTTCACAAATTCTTCTAATCTATTTTTTATTCTCCTCAGCCCACTGAGCTCGATATTTGTCTAATTCAGCCATGGCAAGAGCTATAGCTTCTTAAGTTTTTATTTATATTGAAGCACATGTATCCTTACAACTCTGAAGTGTCAGAACTGGAGTTAGATTTTCCAAGTTCCTTCAAAACATATCTTTGTCCTGTCTCGTCATTAGCTTTGAGTAATAATGCTATCTGCTTTGCCACATCTTGTTCATTTTTTTTCTAGCTCAGATTGTTTTAAAATTTCTCCAACTGCCATTAAATTTGTCACCTTATTGCTCCAATGTCATTTTTAAACTAGCAGGCCGAGTTTCTACCTCTTTTGTTGCATTTTCAAGAGAGGCATCAATTTTAGTGGCAGATTTACAAAAAGTAATTGTCTCTTTCAGGTCACCCAACTTTTCCTGTAAATATTCAGTTTAGCCGCCTCAGCGAGCTTTCTTAAAACCACTGAAGATGACATTACTTTATCCCCAACCAAGTCATTTCTTAACAAGAAATCTGCTCCTTCAAAAGGCAAATTAGGAACAACATTCATATTAACAGGACTGGTGACTAGGTCACACCTTATACAAAGGAACAGGGAAACAATTTCCATCAATACAACATACAAATATTTCTTTATTCAACAAAATTTCAGGAGAGACAATCATGTCACATGCCAACCTCAGTTACTGTACTGCTCCTACATCTGTAAGGGTAACAATTGACTGCCTAACTCACAGACAAAAATAGGGACAATTAACCTTTAAATAGAAAACTTGTAAAATTTTCTGCACTCCAATTTACTCTTATCAGTAAACAAGGGAGAAACTATCTCCTTGCCATAAGCTTCATCCACTAGTGCTGTATTTTCTGGAGGGATACCATGCAACCGTGCATCAATACAAATGATGCAGTCTTGTTTTTCCACTCTCAACATTCAGCCAACACATGTCCTTTTCTTTGACTAGAATAACATGTCGGTCTCCTCAAATCAAACCTATCTTCCGAACAGACACTTTTACTACTCTGAGAACTTCCTGTATCTTCACCCTGGTCCTGTTTCTCACTGGAACCATGTTTCATTTCATTTTCAAACCTCTTATCTCTCAAATTTTTCTGTGAGTATATAAACTGGGGCCATGTTACTAATGTGCTTGTGAGCCAATTCGGGATCATCTGCCAACACTGCAGCATTCTTTATTTTCAGAAATTTACATGCTTCCAGCTGGGACCTGATTCCCAAAGGGACACTATTTTTGAAACTTCTTTCACCAGGTTCATTTTCCTAAGGTCCTCAAAATCTTGTTCAATCTTCATCAATCTGCACCACTTGATTGAATACCATTTCCTTCTCTTTAGCAAATTCTACAAAGACCTGACCCTGTTCTCTTCAAATTTCGAAATGTTTGCCTGTAGGCCTGTGGTACCAACTCATAGACATTGAGAACTGCAGTCTTTATGCTCTCATGATTATATGAGTGCTCCTTGGAAGAGAGGACATCCAAAGCTCTGCCTCCAAAGCTTTCTCTCCAAACAAATTCCCTAGGAGAATAATCTAATGTCCTTTAGGCCAATTCATAGTTTTCTAAAATAACAGAATGAGCATTTCTACTCCTTCCTCACTAAATTGTTTTGCTAATATTCTTTGTTAAATCAAAAATAGGAGGATGTGGCTCTTGGTCATCCTCATCTTTCACCTCCAATGCATATTCAAGTACTTTGAGTCTTTCTATTCCCAATTCTCTGTCCTTTTCATTATTCTTCTCCTCTCTTTCTAACTTTCCTTTTTCTAATTCTGTCCTTTTCCTTCTTATTCCTTTCTTCTCTTTCAAACCTTTCTCTTTCAAATTCATTTTTTTTCATTCCTATTTCACTTTCTCTTTCTTCTCTTTCTAATTCAAGCTTTCTCATTTTGAATTATCTCCTTTCCCTTCCTTTTTTGAATTCATTTTTGGCTAGTTTCACCTGAGTACTAGCAGAATCATTCTTTTTCCTTTTCGAGCTTCAAATGCTGAGCTAATTCTTCCACAAACTCTGCCTTCTTAGTTCCTGATTTTAAGTGTCCCTCATTTTCATTGCTACAGCCTTCAAATTATATTTTGTTACCTGTTCCAAGGTGCTAAAAAGGCAAATCATTTCTCACCAAAAAGGCCCACACATCAAAGTTACTCATGTTGATTTGCCAATTAAAAAAGCAGAAGTAAATGTGAAATCTTGTTTGTTTAAATGCTGGAAAATTCCACTGAACCCATTTCACTATCTAATTTTGACTGATCTTGGATGAGCCCCCAATTTTGCCAATAACATGAAAATAAAAACAATCTTCCCAAATGACCCCAATAGAAAATAAAACTTTGGACAAGATTTCACTTTTCAAAAATGTTACTGTAACAATCAAACCAAAATCAGCAAAACAAAAACAGGAATTAACAGTAAAAACTATGAATTACACTTTAAATAGCTGATACAACAATGACTGATCTTACAGATTTATCAGGTATTATTCTCAGCATATATGGCATCAGTCTCTCCCCAAAATCGTTCAAACTCTGTCTTGTTGACAAAGAATTCCAGCTCCTCTTCTTCCAGGACTTAGTCTGATCCCCACTGGCTGCACATACCAACACAAGCTCCATAAGTATAATCTTCACCAAAATGGCACATGGTGTGCAGAATCTCCTCAACTCCGCTCACAACTTGATGGTACGGTTCCACCAATGCTATCTTCAAACAGCAGTAACAGCTGCAGCAACAGTGTATTTGTCCATTTCTAGCTCTTAGCTCCAGTCTCCATTTTCTTCAGCCTACCTGTGCTGCCCAACTGAGATCTAAGTTCATAGGGCTTTTATAGGATTTCAACCAGTTGCAGTTTCCCCAGAAATCTGAAGTTTCTGTTTCCATTTTAGTTTTAATTTTCCTAGAAACCTGAAGGTTCAGTTTGCTTTTCATGTAAGATCTGACCCCAAAAAGTGCAAGTTTTGAAATCACAGAATTCCTCATAATATTTAATTCAATGTAAGATCATGTACAGAAAGCAAAATAAAGTGAAGGAAAGAAAGATGGAATTAACAGAGAGAGAGAGAGAGATAAAAGAGACAGGAAAATGCAGAAGAAAATCTCCAACAATAAGTAAAATCTAATTTTTGCCAATATTGCCAACTCTTCAACAAGGATTCACTTACTCTGGGGTTTAGCATAGAGTCCCAAGCCCACCAATAAGGAAGATGGTAATAGACTTCAAGAAGACACAAAATAGGTTGGTGGAATGGGAAAACACATGGCAGATGAAAGTCACTGCAGAAAAAGTGTGAGGTATTGCATTTTGGTGGGAAAAATGAGGAGAGACAATGCTGAATGTAACAATTTTAAGGAGATGAGTAAAGAGAAAGACCTGGGGTATTTGTACCAATCCATGAAAGTGACAAAATAGATTAGCAAAGCAATTAATAAAACATAGGGGATCCCAGGCTTTCTAAGTAGTGTAAGGAACTTATCTTTTTATTTCTGTTGGACGGTTGTAAAGAACATATATTTTTATTTTCTGTTGGGCTGCAGATTAAAATTACAATGACTGCAATTTGAAAGACATGTCCACTGGAACAAGATGAGCGATATATCCAATGTTGCAATCCTGGAACAGAGTATGCCATGAAAGACAGGATGGTGCCAGAAAAGAGTCCTGGACCAAGGGAGCTGCCTGGCAACAACATTTTAATTGGTTCCTGAGCAGGTTTCCAGGTTTTGTGTGGGGGCAGTGCAGAAGAATAGTTCCTAGCTTGACAGGAACAAGACCTAAAACCTCTTTCTCTGTGCCTAAGATTCCAGTGATTCCACAATAATAGCCAACTGGCTTTTTCTCCTCATATCTCTATAAACTGCTCTCTCTCTCTATCTGAAAACCCCTGTCAGGAGGCAAAGGGGAAAATCACTGTTAGAGACATTGAAAGGCAAGTGCTCAACCAGGGAACTAAATACTGAAAGTGCTGGAAGACCACCTCGTGTCATCAAAAAGAACTGAAAGGAATATGGAAGCCATTGATCAAAATCAACCCATTGAATCCTGTACTCTGGAATTGGTGTTATTGAACTGTTTTATTCCACCCTTAAAATCCATGTTTTTTGTCTGTCTTATGTATCTTGTATGTGTGTATATAGGGATTTAAGAAGGTGTAGAGCTTAAGTTATAGAGTTAGAAATTAGCAGTTCATATTTCTTTTGCCACTGGTTAATGACAGTTTGTTCAATAAACAGTCATTTACTTATTAAGTTTACAAACCTGGTGCTCATATTCTGTTAACCTAAATTAAATAATTAGGTACAATTGGGACAATCTGGTGGTTTGGTCAAACTTTTCACGTTTGTTGTAGCTCGGGGAACAGTGGGGTTTGAGATTACAGTGCACTATCCCCAGTGGGTCATGCAAGTAGAGACATAGGCCAGGATTTCGCAGCCCCGCCGCGGCATTTCTCCCCTCGGCAGATGCAGCGAGCCATTTAAATCTCCATTCAGCTCAGTGGGACTGTAATATCCTGCCAGGTGAGAGGGGCCGTAAAATCCTGGCCTATATAGAGTTCAAAAATCTGGAAGTTATGCTAAGCATAAATAAAATATTAGTTTGGCCCCAGCTGGAGTGTTGTGTTCAATTATTGGCACTCACTTCAGGAAGGTTGCTTTGGTGAAGGCACAGTAGAGGTTTACTACAGTGGTTCTAAGGATGAGGGGCTGCAGTTATGCAATAGACTGAAGTAGCAAAGATTATAGCCCTTAGAGCAGAGAGAGTTAAGAGGCAATGTGATAGAGGCGTTTAAAATCAGGATAGTTTACATAGAGTAGATAAAGAGAAATTGCTTCTAATGACTATAGAGTTGATAACCAAAGGGCACATTTTTAATATGATTGGCAAAAGAACCAAAAGAGAAACGAGAAAAAACATTTTTTCAAAAAGAGTGGGCAGAATTTTGCCCTTGATGGGCGGGCGGGCCCCACCGGCTCGGCGGTGGGCAGGCAGCTGACTGCCGCCGCCGAAACGGGCCCTGCCGCCATTTTCAGTGGTTGGGCCAATTAACGCCCGCTTAGCAGGCTGTCCAATGGGAAGTGCTATGCACTTCCTGTGCTGGGGGTGGGAGGGATTCCCCAAATGTCAAAGCGCGTATGCATGAAAGAGCAAACATCTCCCTGAGACTAAATGCTGTCTCAGGGAGAGCACTGATAGTGTTAGAAATTTAAAAAATAGAAACATAAAAAAATTATTAACATGTACCCCTCATGTGATAATGTCACACGAGACAGGACATGTTAATAAATATCGCGTAAACTTTATTAAAGTTTTTTAAAACAGACATGAAACCTCATCCTGCTAGTGGATGAGGTTTCATGTTCTTTCAGAAGCCCGCCAGGGCTCCTGGCCTGCCCGCAGCCTTAAGGTTAGACAGGCAGGGCCTTTAATTGTCTTAGTTACCCTGTCAATGGTCTCAATTGGCCATCGACATGTCGGCAGGCAAACAGCTGTTTTCGCTGTGCCCCCGCCTTCCTGTATATTTAAATGGGGCCGGATGGCGTCGGGAAACCCCCGACGTCATCCCATGTCATTTTTGCATCAGCAAGCGGGCCCTGCCCCCAACTCGCTGACGGAAAAATTCGGGCCAGTTGTTTGAACTTGGAATGCACTACCTGATAAAGCTATTGGTACAGATTCAGTTGGAGACTTCAAAAGGGAATTGGATAAATATATGAGGACAAAATGTTGCATGGATATGGGGAAAGACCCAAGGGGCAGAACTTTTCGCTCGGCGTATGGGTACATACCTGACATGCTCGAGTGTAAAACAGCATGCGAGGATGTCAGGTGAGCGTCCCGGCATCATTGCACACCTGCGCAATATTTCGGTCGGCGGGCATGCGCTAAACTTAGAAGTCTGCCTGCTGACAATTAAGAGGGTTATTAAGCCCGATAACGACGCAATTAACAGGGACTTTTTCTTGCCTGTCCAACCTTACGGTTGGCGGGCAAACAAATTGGACAGGCGGCCTTTGCATTTTTCAGGAAATCTCATCCAAGGGCGGGATGAGGTTTCTGTTATTAAATTAAAAAAAACAAAAACGTTTGCACAGAATTTTCATGTCATACATGTTCATGTCACTGTTTCCGATGCATTTTTCTGGATTTTAATATCTGTTTTTATTGGATTTGAATTCTTCAGCTTGCTGAGGCAGCTCTCTCAGCTCAGCAGCCCTAAGCATTTCAGCGTGCCTCTCACGCTGGCTGGCCATTAAATGGCCAGCCAGCGTGAAATCGTGGTCAGGGGCCAATCACGGGCATTGGACAGTCTCCCGGCTGCTCCCGGGCCCGCAGACCATGCCCGCCTGCTGACCTCAAAATTCTGGCCAGGGAATGGAACTAACTGAATTGCTTTTTGAAAGAGCAAGTGCAGACATAATGGGTTGAGATGTCTCCCATGCTGTGTCTATATCGCACCATTATTCCTACTCCAAAATCTGGCTCAACTTGTTTAAAGCTCACTGGAAGTTGCAGGAATGTGTTAGCTTATTTCACCACCTCCTTCTAAATGACCCTATGCCTCTGTTCACTAATTAATCATATCTAATTGAGCAGAACAGAAAGGTTAACTAATTAGAAATAGTGTGAAATGTAATTGTTGTTCATTGTTCATCACCATTCTATTACAGAAAACAGCATCCACACTCACAGTTGCAGGAAACCAAACTCTCTAGATTCAAGGACAAGATCATTATGGGAAGGGGACTGACTGTCCAACTGCCATACGCATGAATAAAATCAGAATATATGAATACTTGAGCTCTCTTAATGTTTTCATCTGTGAACTCGCTGCACTGAATTATACTTATTATGCAACTAACATGTATTTTACTTGAACAACTGCATATTTCTTATAAAAATTCTGTCACAGTACACAGAAGGTAAAAGGATAATGTTAGTATATATTTCACATGCGTAGCTTGCCAGTGTGTAATTTGTCAGAGACGTGTACCGTTTATATCTACGATTTGCCACCACTTACAGAACTATTAAAGGTCCTGTTAAAGATGGGTCCTAGTTCTTTGAGCAGAAACTCCCACCACTTATATTCCTGTAAAATATTAACTCCTGTAACTGCTGATAGAAAACAGTCATTGGTATAGAAATTGATGCTGAGATATTCAAAGGAGCTTTAAACCTTATGATCCTTCTAATATTTTTTCCTTTGCAGTTTTAGGGTAATACATCAGAACCTGATTTTGAATTCTCAGGGCACTGGTACTAAAACATTTGGAGGCCCCACCATACCCATATGCACTACTCCCCTCACCACCATGACCCATTAAAGCATAAATACGTAATAAAATGCATGAAGAAATAACCCCACAATGTTCACATGCTGCAGGGATAACCAAGTAAATCATATCATAGCAGAATACACTACACTGAAAGGAAACTGGGCCCTTGGTGGGGTACTATATTCGACTTGGCCCTCTGGCCATAGGCCCTACAGTCCTGTGCATTAAAATGCAACCTACAAGTGAAGTATCATTTCTTCAGTGTTCAAAGTAATTTATGAGCAGAACATTGTCAGCATATAGATCACAATTGATCATAGGCAAGTATTCATCTCTTTGTATCAAACAAAGGGAAAAAAGAGCTAATTTTTCTTAAATTTTCCCTTTTCTCTTGTTTTTTTTTAGCTGCTCATTTGCTTAAGTCGTATATCCGTCACCAAGTTCTTAGTGTCTTGCCTATTCGGTATGCACCAGCAACCTTTCTGTTGATTAACCTTAAAGGCACTTATTGTTGCTAGGCTTATCTTTAACACAATCTCTCTTCCTCATGTAAAAACAGAGTTTACTTTCTTTACTTATAAATTTTCTCTTATGTGAGTTACCTCTTAGCAAAGTGTCTACACTCTTGTTTTATCTATTAATCCTGGCTTCAACTCAGTGCCCTTGCTATTTCCTTATCTTTCCTTATATTTTCTACGTTCCTTATTGGCTCGATAACACAACATAATGCAATGATCAGAATTATTACTTCTATCAATTGTGTTATGACCATCCATTCTGAAATAATCTAACCCATGAATGAATTTTCATACTAGTGACCATCTCACACAGTTCATAGAATAGGTAGTCAAGAAACAAGGAAGCTTTTTGCTTATTATTTTGCAACATGTGCATGGTATATTTTTTGAGCGATTCTTGATCTGTAGATTATGGATTTCAAGTTAAGAGGTTGAGGGAATAAATAGGCAGGAATATATCATGGTCCTGCAGGGACAGTTTTGAAGGTGAATCCAGGTGGAAATTTAGGAAATCCTAGCATCGGACCAGCAGTTTGATGCATCCCTGCCTCTGGGTGATCTTTCTGGAAGTGGGTCAATGTCTGGCAGTAGTGGCAGTCAATCCGCATAATTAACTACCCATTTGTGAGCTTATTGGAGTCACTGCTGGGACCTTCCTGGCGGTGGATCCAGAGGCGGCTTCTTAATTGGCTGTCTCTGAGAAAATCTCTGGGTGGGCACCCTGACAGTCAGTGTGGGTTGGGACCTTCTCCAATCTATCTTCATAACTGAAGTTCCTCTTCCCCGGAACCATTCTCGTAAACCTCTTCTGTACTCTCTCCAATGTCTTCACACCCTTCCTAAAATGCGGCGCCCAGAACTGTACACAATACTCCAGCTGATGTCTAACTAGTGTCCTATACAAGGTCAACATAGCCTTCTTGCTGTTGCACTCTATGCAATAATAATAGTTTGTTATTATTAGTTTAAATGGTCCAGCGCTCAATTATTTTTAAAAGGGACAAGATTCCACTCACAATGTCCAATGTGTAGGATTGCTTTAATAACCTCAGCCTCCAGTGGCAGTTTCACTTAGATGTGAGATACATTAATATGCACTGCCCCCAGTTTTTATTACCATTTTGGGTAATTGCAGTTGGAAACCCAGAAAATGGATATTCGGGTATGGGGCATCTTGTCAATTGAATAGTCATAAAAGTAGCTGTGGTGGTCACACAGTATCTTCCTTTTCCTAGGCTAGATTAATCTGTCCCTCTTCCCAGAAACTTAAGACTTAACTTACAACAGGGGAACTCCTCATTAATTGTGAACTCCAGACGCTGGAATGGTATATTGTCATTCCGCATTGGATCTACAGACTCGAAAGCTGCTTTTTTAGGTTAGAGCACACTATGTCCAGTGTTATTCAAGTTCCCATCATTCTTTATCAGCCGACATGGATATCTTCATATTGTTTAAGTATTGGGCCTATGTTTGAGTCTTCTCTCACTCCAGTAGCCTCCACCCAGTACACTTCGCTAGCTTGGCACACATTCTTTGTTAACAAGGGTAATATCTTTACCACTGAAATGATATTTTCATTCACAACCTCATCCCAGGGGACAAAAATATTATTTCCACTTGGCACATCATATTGTAGCCTGTATCCACAGCTCCTATGAATCATTTTCTCACATGTTCTTCATGACTAAATGGTTGGATTTAATTAATCTCTATGGCATCCAGTCCTTTCAGTGCCTCTGTCATTATTATGCATTAATAATAGGAGCATAGAGTGCAACAGCAAGAAAGCTATGTTGAACTTGTATAGGACACTAGTTAGACCTCAGCTGGAGTATTGTGTACAGTTCTGGGCGCCGCATTTTAGGAAGGGTGTGAAGAAATTGAAGAGAGTGCAGGAGAGGTTTACAAGAATGGTTCCGGGGATGAGGAACTCCAGTTATGAAGATAGATTGGAGAAGTTGGGAGTCTTCCTTGGAGAGACGAAAGCTGAGAGCATATTTGACAAAGGTGATCAAAATTATGAGGGGCCTGGACAGAGTAGACAGAGGGAAACTATTCCCACTCCTGAAAGGATCGAGGACAAGGGGGCACAGGTTTAAAATAATTGGCAAAAACGCTATGAGCAAAAACTTTTTCACTCAGTGAGTGGTTAGGGTCTGGAATGCACTGCCTGAGAGTGTTGTGGAGGCAGGTTCAATTGAAGCATTCAAGAGGGAATCAAATGATTATTTGAAAAGAAACAATATGTAGTTAAAACAGAGATGAAGGGAATTTTTTTTCACTCAGGGAGCTCTGAGTCTTTGGGACTCTCTTTCTGAAGAGTTGGTAGAAGCAGATTCTTTGAATATTTTTAAGTCAAGGTGGACAGATTCTTGGTAAACGTACTTATGTTCGTTTGTATGTTCGCATGTACGTCAGTGGGGCACAGCTGTAGATTAGGCTCAGAATCACTTTCTGGAGAATACTTCCCGCAGCAGTCTGAGGCAGGGACAGCCCAGGTCTCGGGCACTCGGGGGGCTGCTAGAGGCCAGCCATCTGCTCAGTCCGAGTCAGACGATGAGCCTTTGGAAGCGGCCACCAACTCAATGCTGGAGATGCAACAGCCGGCAGCAGAACATCAGGCAGAGATTCAACAGTCACTCAGCAGAGTAGAGCGAATGATGGAGGAGTCTGTCCATGTTCTTCTGATGTCATGGTTCCAACATGCGAGTGCCTCGAGGTCACCATGGGAAAGCTGGCGACCACCATGGAGGTCTTGCTGGATTTGCACTTGGCCCTGCACTCCATAGCCGCACACCCTGGTGGGCACTATCAAGATTTAGATGACATGGGGACGGGGCACCTTGACCTCCCTCCAGATGCACCATCTCCTGCAGGAATCAGGGTGGGGCCCTCAGTCACCCACAAGCCTCATCCGGACACACTGGGGGCCTCCCCTCAGGACTGTCCAAGGGAGTGCAGCCACTCACAGCCACCCTCTGCCTGTGACCCCATCCGCTCAAGCTTCTCAGGCCTCTAAGGGTGCTTCTGCCCCTGAGCAGGTGACCCTGATCAGGCCGGGGCTCTCCAGGCCTCAGGCCACCAGAGGACATCTGCCAGGGTCATCATAGACATCAGGACATAGCAGTCAGCACCCTACCTCCACCTCTGCTCCGGATGTCGGGGCTGCACCCAGGTAGAGTGGCTGAGTGAGGAAAGTTAAGAAAAACTGATGTCACTGTTGGGTCACGGGTGTGCTATACATGTAAAGAAATTGCAGTTTTGTGAATACATTTGATGGTTACGTAAATGCTTTGGTCAAGTGAAGGTTTTGTGATTTTGTTCTTTGGAATCACTTATTTCGAGGTTTAGCTATCCTCTCACTCAGTGATAGTGTCCCACTATGAGATTCACATTCCTATGACTTCACCCTCAGTTGAACTAGTCTCTGCACCCATGTGTGATGTCAGCAAGATGTGTTTAAATCTTTACTGGAACCATGTGGTGCAAGCCTCTTCCTCAAGGAACACCATTGAGTGAGGGCAGCTCATCAGCATTGATATTCTAGCAACATTTGTGTCTCCTCAGTGGTAGTGGCAGAAGAAAAGACACACATGGGAAGAGGAGATCCCTAGGCATGTCCACATCTCAGCCACAGCAGTGTCTGCATTACCAGGTGGCGACGAAAGCTAATAAAATGTTATTATTCATTGTGAGGGGAATTGAATACAAAAGTAGGGAGGTTATGCTTCAGTTGTACAGGGCATTGGTAAGACCACATCTGGAGTATTATGTACAGTACTGGTCTCCTTATTTAAAGAAAGATGTAAATGTGTTAGAAGCAGTTCAGAGAAGGCTTACTAGACTAATACCAGGGTTGGCTTATGAGGAAAGGCTGGACAGGCTAGGCTTGTATCCACTGGAATTTAGAAGAATAAGAGATGACTTAATTGAAACCTTTAAAATCTTCAGGGTTCTTGACAGGGTGGGTGTGGAGAGGATGTTTCTTCTTATGGGAGAATCTAGAACCAGGGGGTCAATGTTTAAAAATAAGGGGTCACTCATTTAAGACAGACGAGGAGAATATTTTTTCTCTCAGAGGGTTGAGTGTCTTTGGAACTGTCTTCCTCAGAAGGTGTTGAAAGCAATGTCTTTGAATAGGTTTAAGGTGGAGCTAGATAGATTCTTGATTAACAAGGGGGTGAAAGATTATCAGGGGTAAGCTGGGACGTGAGGCTGACATTACATTCAGATCAACCATGATCTTATTGAATGGCAGAGCAGCCTCGAGGGGCTGAGTGGCCTACTCCTGCTCCTAATTCGTATGTTTCGTATGTCTTCCTCATTTATTTCTAAGCAGATTCCTGTTCACACCTACTGCAACAAGAAGTTAGAGGGCGACCCCAGAAAGACCCCTTCGTGTTTGCCCGACTTGTGCACGCCACCCCTTTTTCAAATGGGTTTGAGGGCATGATAAGATTCCAGTGAACAGCTGTTTTAATGAGCATTCATGAGATGTTAATGATTGCAAATAGCATTCATGCCACTAGTCAGTGGGATAACCGACCCACCATAAACCCACCATGGGAGAAATGCAAACTTTTTATGCCGGCGGATTTCCGACTTTTTGCCTGCCACTAGATTCTCCGATCCCGTCTGCCATGGAACCCACCACGGGTGGGATGGAAAAGTTCTGCTCTATGATTCTGTGACCCTGTGATTCCGTGATTACATTTGCATCACACAGGCTACACATGTTACTCTTGTAAGGTCCCAAATCTGGTTAGCCTCATTGTTTGCCTGTATCAATTCAGTTACTTTATGCTTGATCTTCCCCACTCTCCATAAGTAGTAATGTATTCTGATGCCATATCAGATCATTATCCTCTTGTTGATGCATATTTAATCCTTTTCATTGCCTCACTGCATTCTCTCATATTTTCTGTGTCCAGTCTGATTGTGTCTGCTAATCCTGCCATAGCTCCTATTCATAACCATTCTGTCAACCCTCACTTACTTTTCAATTTAAATTGCTTCTCCTTAAGTTCCCTATCATTCTTAGCCCTTTGTTTCTTTCTATTCTTTACTCACAATTCCTATACCAACTCTACTAACATTTTGTCTGTTATTTGTGAATAATTCCCTTCACATTGTCCAGCTGACAAATTCAAGCTCATTCTTTGTACGAGTGGGTATTGGAGCATAATGGTTAATGTTGCTGTTTTAGTAGTCCGGAGGGCTGGACTAATAATCCAGAGACATGAGATCAAATCCCATCACGTTAGTTGGGGAATTTAAATTCAATTAATGAAATAAATCTGGAGTAAAAAACTTGTACAATAATGGTGACTTTGAGGCTACTAGGTAAAAACCCACTGGTTCACTAATCTTCTTTAGGGAAAAAAAAAACCTGTCCTTACTTGGCCTGCCCTATATGTGACACCAGCTCCACAGTAATGTGACTGACTCTTAAATGTCTTCTGAAATAGCCTAGCAAATGGTTCAGTTGTCACCACCATGTTCTCAAGGGTGATTAGTATCGGACAATAAATGCTGACCTTGCCAGCAACATCCATAACCTGTGAATAAAGAAACAAACCTGGTACATCTTCAAAACACACATTGTTGTGTCCTACATTTCCTGATTTGATTATTCAAGTCCATTGAGCTTTGGATTTTGACATTGGATCCTTTAGGTGATGTGGCATTCTTGGGTTGCATAGGTAGTTTGATCTGTACAGGAAAGATCACACCAACTGTTCTTCTCCCAATATCATAGTGTATATCTTCTATTTTTTTATCTGTAGCCAATTTAGTCCTTGGTCAGGGATGTTGCATTCCACTTTGTTCAGGAGTGTCTGTATGGCCTCTCATATGGGACTCCTAATCATTTATGAGAGCGTATCTTAGGGTTCTTTCCCCAACATCAACAATCCCTCAGACAGGTACCAGTGTGGTTAACTCTATCCTGATTGTTCCAAAGTTGGTTTCTCTATATGGAGTATGTGTTGGTGCCTTGATGATTTAAAGAGTCTTCTTGTTCTCCTGGCCCGCATTAACTGTTTCATGTTGTGCTGTAATCAATAACTGAACATGTCTGACATCTGTTCTTCCATGCAAGGAACATAAAACAAAATAGTAAAATGTTTTGCAGGCACATCTATAAAAAATGAAGGCTGTGATGGCAATAGGACCATTGGGAATAGGACCATTAAAGGATAGACAGGATAATACCACAGGTAACGATAGAGAGATAGCAGAAATATTAAATCATTCTTTCACTTCGCTATTTACCAAGGAGATAGAACAAGTAAATATGACAATGAATGATGAGACAAGTAATGAGATAAATGCATGTAAAATAAAAAAGGAAGATTGCATTCACATTTTAAAAGTATTTGGGGAAGAGATAACAGAGACATGCCTACACATATTTAATGAATTGTTAGAAAGAGGTGTGATGCCAGAAAACTGATGGATAGCTAATGTAATTCCTATATCTAAGATGCACATAATATGTTCACGGAATTAGAGAAAAATCAGTTTAACATCAGTGGTAGGAAAATAATGAAATCCTCACAGAAGGTGAGAATAGAATAATATCTAGAAATGAGAAATTTAATAATGAATAGCATGGACTTCAAAAGGAAAAATCTTGTTTGACCAATGTTGCTGAATTTTTTTGAGAAGATATCAGAGAGCGACAATGGTAATGTAGTGGATGTAATTTATATAGATTTTCAAAAGACCTTTGATAAGGTGCTCCATACTGACTAATGAATAAGGTTAGAAAATGTAAAATCTGGGGACAAGGAAAGCAGAGCGTTGGAGTAAAGGGTAGTTATTCAGAGTTGCAGGAGTTGAGAAGTGGTGTGTCACAGGGATCAGTGCCGGTACCACTGCTGTTCACAATTTACATTAGCTTTGGAATCAAAAATACAATTTCTAAATTTGTGGATGACACCAAATTGGGGGATAGTCAATGCTAATAAATTATAGGAGGACATTAATAAACTTGCAGAATGGGCAAATAATTGGCAAATGAAGTTCAACACAGATAAATGTGAGGTAGTATGGTTTGGTAGTGAGAATAGGGAGGTCATTTTTTTACTTAGAAGGTGCTAGTCTTGGTGCAATCGTATAGATGCATTTCACAGAATCACCGAATCACAGTGCAGAAGAGATTGCACTGACACGTGAGAAACACCTGACCTACCTACCTAATCCCATTTACCAGCACTTGGCTCATTGCCTTGAATGTTATGATGTACCAAGTGTTCATCCAGGTACTTCTTAAAGGATGTGAGGCAACCCGCCTCCACCACCCTCCCAGGCAGTGCATTCCAGACCGTCAGCAACCTCTGGGTAAAAAAAGCTTTTCCTCACATCTCCCCTGTACCTCCTGTCCCTCACCTTGAACTTATGCCCTCTTGTGATGGACCCTTCAACTAAGGGGAACAGCTGCTCCCTATCCACCCTGTCCATGCCCCTCATAATCTTGCACACTTCGATCAGGTCGCCCCTCAGTTTTCTCTGCTCCATTGAAAACAACCCAAGTCTACCCACCCTCTCTTCATAGCTTAAATGTTTCATCCCAGGCAACATCCTGGTGAATCTCCTCTGCACTCCCTCCAGTGAAATCACATTCTTCCTATAATGTGGCGACCAGAACTGCACGCAGTACTCCAGCTGTGGCCTCAGCAAGGTTCTATACAACTCCACCATGACCTCCCTACTTTTATAATCTATGACTCGATTGATAAAGTCAAGTGTCCCATATGCCTTTTTCACCACCCCACTGCCTTCAGAGATCTATGGACACACACACCAAGGTCCCTTTGTTCCTCAGAACTTCCTAGTGCCATGCCATTCATTGAATACTTCCTTTTCAAATTACTCCTTTCAAAGTGTATCACCTCACACTTTTCAGGGTTTAATTCCATCAGCCACATATCTGCCCATTTGACCATCCCGTCTTTATCTTCCTGTAGCCCAAGACACTCAACCTCACTGTAAACCACCCGGCCAATCTTTGTGTCATCCGCAAACTTACTAATCCTACCCCCCACTTGGTCATCTATGTCGTTTATATAAATGACAAATAATAGGGGACCAAGCACAGATCCCTGTGGTACACCAATGGACACTAAAGCATCCTTCTGTCATCACCCTCTGCCTCCTACAACTAAGCCAATTTTGAATCCACCTTATCAAATTACCCTGAATCCCAGTGCATTTGCCTCCTTTATAAGTCTCTTCATCCTCATTCTCTTGGGTGAAGACGGACATGAAGTATTCATTCAACACTCTAGCGATATCCTTTGGCTCCACCCATAGATTGCCCCTTTGGTCCCTTATAAGTCTGTGGGACCTTGTCAAAGGCCTTGCTGAAATCCATATAAACTACTTCAACTGCACTACCCTCATCTACATACCTGGTCACCTCCTCAAGAAATTCAAATTTGTTAGGCAAGACCTCCCTCTGACAAAGCCATGCTGACTATCCCTGATCAAACCTTGCCTCTCCAAGTGGAGATAGATACTCTCCTTCAGAAATTTCTCCAATAGTTTCCCCACCACTGACGTGAGACTCACTGGCCTGTATTTCCCTGGCTTATCTTTACAACCCCTCTTAAATAGCGGAACCGCATTAGCTTTCTCCAATCCTCTGGCACCTCCCCCGTGGCCAGAGAGGAATTAAAAATTTTGGCCAGAGTCCCTGTGATCTTCTCCCTTGCCTCCCTCAACAGTCTGGGACACAAATCATCTGGACCTGGAGATTTGTCCACTTTTAAGCATGCCAACACCTCCAATACCTTGTCACTCCCTATATCAATTTGCTTAAGAACCTCGCAGTCTTTCTCCCCGAGTTCAATACATTCATCCTCATTCTCTTGGGTGAAGACGGACATGAAGTGTTCATTCAACACTCTAGCGATGTCCCCTGGCTCCACCCATAGATTGCCCCCTCAGTCCCCTATGGGGCCTACTCTTTCCTTGGTTATCCTCTTCCCATTGATATACTTATAGAATATTTTGGGATTTTCCCTACTTTTACGAGCCAGAGCTTTCTCATATCCCCACTTTGCACTCATAATTGCCTTCTTAAGCTCCACCCTGCACTGTCGGTACTCCACTAAAACCTCTGCTGATTTGCTTCCCTTGTACCTCTTTTCCTTCTCATCGCAACCTGACTATCTCTGGTCATCCATGGTTTTCTGGGCTTGTTACTCCTTCCTATCATCCTAGAGGGAACATGTTGAGCTTATACCCTCCCCATTTCCTTTTTGAACACCCCCCTACTGTTCCTCTGTAGATTTCCCCACAAGTAACTGTTCCCAGTCTACCTTGGCCAGATCCTGCCTTATTTTACTAAAATCCACTCTCCCCCAATCCAAAACATTTTTTTGCAACTTGTCGATTTCTTTGTCCATAACAAACTTAAATTGTACCATGTTGTGGTCGCTATCACTAAAATGCTCGCCCACCACCACCTCAGCCACCTGTCCAGCTTCATTCCCCAGAATTAGGTCCAGCATTGCTCCGTCTCTTGTTGGACCCTCTACATATTGACCTAAAAAGTTCTCCTGTACACATTTCAAGAAATCCACTCCATCCAAGCCCTTAACACGCTGTCTATCCCAATTAATGTTGGGAAAGTTGAAATCGCCTAATCTAATTACCCTATTGTTATTGTTTTTATACACCTCCGCAAATTGTGCACATATTTGCTCCTCAATTTCCTGCTGACTATCTGGGGGTCTATAATAAACACCTAATAATGTGGTTGCCCCTTTTTTATTCCTAAGCTCTACTCAGAAAGATTCATTTGATGCCCCTCCAAGATATCATCTCTCCTTACTGCAGTAACTGACTTCTTAACTAATAATGCAATGCCTCCTCCTCTTTTACCCCATCTCCTGTCTCACCTGAAGATTCTATACCCCAGAATGCCAATCCTGCCCTTCCCTCAACCACATCTCAGTGATGGCTATTATACCACAATTCCACATGTCAATCCTCACTCTTATCTCATCTGTTTTACCTGTAATATTCCTGGCATCAAAGTAAAGGCCATCCAGCCTTGCCTTACTCCCTTGAAACTTATTGCAGCTGTACTCCTTCTGACTTGATTGTTTTACTGTATTATGATGTGTCCCTATTCTGCTAACCTTCTGTGTCCCCTCCCCCTGGCGAATTAGTTTAAACTCCTCCCAACTAGCAAACCCGTCCGCAAGGATGTTAGTCCCACT
Organism: Carcharodon carcharias; assembly: GCF_017639515.1. Taxonomy (NCBI): domain Eukaryota; kingdom Metazoa; phylum Chordata; class Chondrichthyes; order Lamniformes; family Lamnidae; genus Carcharodon; species Carcharodon carcharias. The sequence goes on from NC_054486.1 coordinate 52,755,231, forward strand.
CTGGCTCAGATGTAGACCATCCTTCTAGTACAGGTCCCCCCTTCCCCAGAAATGGTCCAGTGATCAAGGAATCTAAAACCCTCCCTCCTGCACCAACTCTTAAGCCACATATTCATCTACGCTATTCTGCTATTCTGAGCTTGCTAGCATGTGCCACTGGGAGTAATCTAGAGATTATAACCCAAGAGGTCTTGTTTTTAGTCTACTGCCTAACTCCCTGAATTCTTGATACAAGACCTCATCCCTCTTTCTACCTATGTCATTGGTACCAACATGTACCATGACCTCTGCCTTATCACTCTTCCCCTTCAGGATGCCCTGCAGCCATTCAGTGACCCTGGCACCAGGGAGGCAACATACCATCCTGGAGTCACGCTGATGGCAACAGTAGCACCAATGTGTTCCCCTGACTATAGAATCCCCTATTACTATTGCTCTTCCTCCCTTCCTCCCCTTCTGTGCGGACAGGCTGCTTGTGGTGCCAGAAGCTTGTCTCTGTGCACATTCCCTGGAGGAACCAATGCCCTCATCAGCCTCCAAAATGGAATACCAATTTGCGAGCGGGATCCCAGGGGACTCCTGAACTACCTGCTTGTTTCTCTTAGACTGCCTGGTGGTCAACCATTCCCTTCCTTCCTCAAATCCCTTCATCTGCGGTGTGACCACTTCTCTAAATGTGCTATCCACGATGCTCTCAGACTTGCGGATGCTCCACAGTGTCCCCAGCCGCCGTTCCAGCTCTGAAACCCGAGCTTCCAGGGGCTGCAGCTGGACACACTTCCTGCACACATGCTGGTCCCGGGCACTGGAAATATGCCCTACTTCCCGCATGGAGCACGATGAGCACACCACGGCTTTGAGTGCTCCTGCCATGACTTATCCTTTTAAATTAAGCCTTTTAAAAGGAAGCTAGACAAGGATTTGAGGGAGAAGGGAATAGATAGTTACAATGGTGCATTTAGATGAGAAAATATAGGAAGAAGCTCGACTGCAGCATTAACAGCAGCATGCACTGGTTGTGCTGAATGGCCTGTTTCTATGCCATATATTTTATTTAAATGTAATCCTATGTAAATTCACCATGTATCGTCATGTCCTAGTTACTTCACACTTAATAAAATCATATTTGCATACACATACACCAAAGTCCCAATATCAGGCCTCACATGGCATCTGACACAGGCATTCTTGGGCTTTCAGGATATCTTATGAAAAGTTTTGGGTGACTTGAGATCTTTGCTCTTCTCTCCCTGTGAAAAGCAGTTTTCTTATTGTTATTGACAACTTCCCCATCATCCAAGAGAAAGCTATCAACTTGCTATTCTTAACTACATTTTGCTAACTTTCACTACAATGTACATCAACACCAGATAAATAGCTTTTGGTGAATTGGACTCAGGTGATTTATTACAATTACCAAAGAAAAGCATTTTAGAAATATTCCCACATGGTTGTGTGATTTTCCTGTTTTTATCTTAAATACACAAACACTTTCTCTCCATATTACTTGGGAATGGCCTTTTCACCTCCTTCATGAGCCCTGGAGCAACTGAACTATCCAATAAAATATTATAATATTTTTAAAACGTAGCTCAAAATTTGGTCCAAGTCTTGATACATTTTGTTTGTTCAAAATTTACTCAAATGGATCTCTTTATGGACATCTCATCTTGGTCACTATTGCACCTGTGGCCAGCATTGGGGCTGAAAACCATGGAAAAGAGAAAACAAAATTTCACTGTGGTTCTGTTTAAGAGCCCAAAGAAGATTACTTTAACAGCACATAACATCTTTCTGTCGTACACCAGCAATACGAAAGTTGTTGCTTGGCGAATTTTGAAAGAAGCACCTGTCATCAGAAAAGGTTAACTCCTTCGTCGGTTTATCAGATGCTGGAGCAAAATAGCAACAGACACCATTGCCATTTGTGGAAGAGACCTCCACATTATTACCATCCTATGCATGTAGAAGTGTTTCCTAATTTCATTCCTGAAAGGTCTGTCTCTATTTTTTAGACTGTGGCTCCAAGTCCTAGACTCCCCAAACGGAGAAAATACTTTCTATATCCACCCTATCTCTTTTTCTTAATATCTTGAAAACTTCAATCAAATCACCAGTTAACCTTTTAAATTCCAGGCAATACAGCTCTAGTTTGTGTAATCTCTCCTCATAATTTAGTCCTTCGATTCTGATAAATCTAGGGTCAATTTTTCTTCCAAACGTTGGTCCCCAGAGATGCTCACAGTACTCCAGATGTGATCTAAACAGAGCTTTATACTGCTGAAGCATGACTTCAACCCTCTTGTTTTCTAGCCTTTTAGATATAAAGACCAGCATTCCATTAGCCTTTTGATTATTTTCTGTACCTGCCCATAACATTTTAATGATCTTTGTACACAGACCCACAAGTCCCTTTGGAACTCCACTCTTTGAAATAGCCTGCTGGTTCCAGCACTACAGAAGCTCCTAGCCTCTGTAAATAGTGCACATCACAAATCTGACCACTTCTGGTGTAACCCGCACAATGCCCCATGCTGGGACAGCCACCAGCATAAGCATGCTATGTGTACACAGGAAGTGTCATGAGTAGTTAGATTATAAAGTCTAAAAGTCGTTTCTTGTTGATTTTACATGCTTTTGAAAACATAGTCCAGTTTAGGCATGTGCTAATCACTCACAGCTGAATGTGTGCTCAGCTCCAAGGTGACTCCTATCCACTTGGTCTATTTAAAGGGTCAGGCATCCAATTTGCAGGTGAACAAAGGGAAACAAACTTAAATATTAATGTTCTTAATTTTCCACTCTTCTCCCTTAATTGTTCTTCTACTGTACATTGCTTTATATGGTCATCTCCAGCCTAATTCTTAATATCTTGTTTAATCAGCAGCACCAGCAGTTTTCCTGTTGTGGCTGTTAGAGTTTGAAGATTCCATTAATGACCCTTGGGCACACCGACTGTTAGTACATTATTAACCCTCCCTCTGTCTCTCTCTGCCATATATCACCATTCGCATCACCAATTAGACATTACTTTCTAGTATAAGCCTGGCTAGTCATAAAAGATATTCTGGTTGATGCTGCAACATTTGTTACAATGGCCCAAATCTTCCGCTCTCCAGATAATCGGAGCTTAGACATATCTCCCAAGATGGACTACGGGACCCCTTGGAATTTCCAACACAATGACTCCGTGAGGCACACTGTGGGCTTGCACACAGAGAGCTCAGGCGCTGTCGGTGGGGTGGGGGGGGGGGGGGTTGTTGGTGGGTTGGGGATGGAAGGGTGTCAGGCTTTGAGGGCACCAGCAAGTACCGCTAATGACATGCTGCCCTGAGCCTTATCCTTATATCTACATGGGCTCTGGAGGATGCTCACCCAGAATCCTTGTGATCAACTTGCAATGTATCAATCAGATGGCACACAATCCAGTGAGTTATCTGCATGGGAAAGATGCATGAAACCCAATTGCTCTCAATCCAATCTTCTCTCTTTGCACAGGACAAGTTAAGCCATAATAGAAGAGAGAGGGAGAAGACAGGAGTGGGTCTGCCGCACTTAAAAGAACTAACCAATTTGGAGGAGCGGACAGCTCAGCTGGCAGAGGCGGAGTAGGACAGATCCCCATCGGAGATAGAGAGATTGGCTTTCAGTGTCCATCAAGGGTCAAGGGTGCCGCCATGTTGGAGGAAGCTCCTGCAGCCACTCACTGTCTCCTCTCTCACTTAAAGGTGCCGCCAGGAAGAGGGCAAGGATGTCCTGTCCAGCATGCATGCAAGCCTGGAGAGGAGCAAGGACATCGGGATGAAATAAGTGCATCTGAACAGGCATCGCAGCAGACACCTGCACCCCTCCACCAGCCCAGAGACTTGCACCTCAAACTCTCTTCATGTGCCCCTTCCCCTCAAGAAGTCAAGCAGGGGCCTTCACACACCCAAAGGGAGGAGAAGCAGCAGTTGGACACCCCTGGGACATCCACTCAGGGCTCTCTGAGGATGTCCAGACCTTCAGAATCCACTTTGCGTGTGACTCCTTCAGTCTCGTCCTCTGACCACAGAGGGAGCAGCTGCCCCACGGCAGGTCAGCCAAAGTAAGCCGGGGCCCTCCAGACCTCAGGTCTCCAGAGGATGCCTACCAAGGTCACCCAAGACAACAGGGCAAACTGGCCAGCAGGCTGCCTTCACCCCTGCTGCGGATGTCAGAGAAGCATTTAGAAAAAGTGGTAGGGAAAGAAAAATTCAGAAGTTCTGAATTCACAAGTGGTTGCATGGTTGCGCTATGATTGTTACACTTATATGAGACTTTTGTAAATATAGTTCATTTGCACTTTAATCATGTCTGATGTGACTTGTTTGCTACAGTCCTTACGCCTGTATGTTTCCCCTCCCCAAAATCGTCTGAGGAACATCCCATGTCCTCCGGAATTAAGCATGTGAAGGGAGCTTAAGGTCTTTGCCAGGGTCCTTGCGGACCATGTACAAGAAATCTCCTGCACAGACTGAGCCTTTATCCTTCACACTCACATCTGTCCCAAAGCCCTAGCGTTGTAAGTACCACATGCTGTTCAGTTGTCCATTTGAGCTGAACTGCATCTCTGCCCACCCCTGATGACCCAGTTCCCATGCAGCATCTCAATCTCCGTCATGAGGCTTGGCATAGTTGCGAGCAGGCACTGTGTGAGTAACATTTGAAGTAGAGTCTAATATCATTTCCCCTCCCCCCATCACCCACACCTCCCCTGCATGACCGGCCGCTGGAGCCCTCCATCTTCTCTTCCAATCCCGTGAGCTGCTGCAGGCCTTCTTCAGGTAAGAACCAACATGTACACGCCACATTGGTCCAGGCGTGTTCTGCATCGGTGTGATTTCCCATTGGTGGTGTGGACGATCGGGTGGGGGAGGGGCAGTTCCAGTTGGGCCTTTATCTGTATCTCATTAGCAAGATGCAAATCAGTTTCACGCCGGTCTCTGGCGGGAATTGCAACCCGCCATGGCAGGTAGGCGTGCAAGATCCCACTGTCTTTTAACGCTGGTGGGAAACCGATTTTTCAGCTCCCGTCACATTGTCCCCACCCGCCATTAAACCCATTGCAGGGAGACCTGGAAAATTTTGCCTGGTCCGACTCTGAGTTAGACTCAGAGACTTTGCATGGTTCCGAAGTACCTACTTGAATTCTTACCCAGGAAACGTTACCCAGATAAGTCCTAGTCTAACACCTGGGTAATTATACAACTGACCCCCCTGTCACTCACACCAACCTCCACCACCGACCTTTCGACTCCTTGTTCCACCCCCCAACTCCCCCCTCACCCGACCTGACCAGCTGCCACTGCTCAACTCCTCCCTGCAATTCAACATGACCCGACCTCACCACCCGACTCCCCCCGACCTTCCGAGTCACCGCCAACTTGACCTGACCCTATCACATCACCTTCAAATCCTCCCTTGCCCCTTGACTACTTCAAGCCCTTTGATTCCTCCTGACCTGACCTGACCCAACCACATGCTCTAACTAGCTGCCGCCCACCCCATTATCCACCATTCCCCCTTACCCATTTACCTCGCCCACCCTACCCCCTACCTTTTACCTTATCCAACCTACCTCCTTGCCCGCTAACTTTACCCACCTTACCCCTTACCCACCTACCCGCTTCCCCACTTACCTTCTCTGCATTGCTTTTCAAATATTCTTTGGGACGTTTAAACTGTTCACTTACAGAATAAAGCAGCTAGCGCTGCAAAGATGAGGTGCAGCTTGTGCACAGATTCCCTTCACTGATGTCTCTGAGGTTTCCTGTGGTAAGCCTGTTTAGAACCCTCCACTGGAGGATTGCACAGAAAAATCAGAGGAACAAATGTATGTCTTTTTGTCTGATCAGGATTGGAAATAGGAGGCAGAATTTTACATCCCATGGGTGGGCGCGTGCCCAACCCGATCGGGCATAAAATAGTGCAAGATGACATGGGGTGAACGTTTCAATGTCATTGTACGCTCGCGTGATATTTTGCTTGGCGGGTGCAAGCAGGTGCCGGAGCCACGCCCGCTATTAATTAAGAGGCCACTTAAGGCCATTAACAATCCAATTGATGGCGATTTTTCATTGCACGTGCGATTTCACGCTTGTCACATGGGCAAAGTGGTAGGAAGCTAGCCGACATTTTCAAAAACCTCATCCAGGATGGGATAAAAGGGGTAATTAGCATTGCCAATGTGATTAGTAAAGAGTTTGGTACGTAATTTGTTGCTGGTGACTTATTGGTACTTGGCAGTTTCATCTCTGTTCAGGGCTTCATTCTCAGCATTTCCAGGCTTCATTTCAAGTCTCTTTGGTGCCTCCAAGGAATCCTCCTGAGGATTCAGACCGTGTGGACTCTTCCAGGTATCAGACAGCCTTCCCTTACCCTGGTAATGGGGATTGTGGTCTCCGCTGGTGGCACCTCCTCTGAGGAGGAAGAGAGGCTCAGAAGGGAGAGGAGGCCAGGTGTCCCAATGCAGCTTCCAGGGGAGCGACCTGTGGGAGTAGAGGCGCAGGCACAAGGGGTGCAGGGCCAGCAGGAAGTCCAAGGCGGAAGGAGCTGCAGAAGACACCACTATCCTACCGCCAGGGTTTGTAGATGGTGATGCAGCTTCATCTCTCCATCTGAGGAGCAATGCTGAAGGAGGCTCCATCTCTCAAGGGAGATTGTGACCTCCATTTGTCAAATGATTGGGCCTGAGATCAGCTCCAAATGTGTCGATGGACACCCCATGCCAGTGGCTCTGAAGGTCACAGTGGCCCTCAACTTCTAAGCCTCCGGCTCTTTCCAGGGTCTCCCAATCAGCTGTCCACAGTTGCATTAAGCTGGTGAACAGGAGCTCTGTTCAGGCGGGTACTGACATTTCTGCTTTACCGTATGGATGAGGCCAACCAGGCTGAGCGAGCCAGAGGCTTTGCAGCGATTGCTGGGTTCCCTTGCATCCCGGGCATAATTGATTACACACATATGGCCATCAAGGTGCCTGTGGGTCAGCAGGGTGCCTTCGTCAACAGGAAGGGCTTCCCCTCCATGAATGTGCAGATAGTGTGTGCTCACAGGATGCAGATTCTGCAAGTCTGTGTAAGGTACCCTGGGAGTTCCCATGACACTTAGATCCTGAGACACTCACAGGTGGCGAGGCTGTTCATTGCTCCAGCCTGACTGGATGGATGGCTGCTGGGTGGGAGGCAGAAAAACGTTACAATATGAGCCATGCCTCCACAAGGGCCATGGTAGTGAGGACCATAAGTCAGTGTCACAGCAGTAGTGCCACAGTTGGCATCTCCCCAGTTATCAGAGCCTCATCAGATGCTACGGTCACTGGCAGAGGGGCTGAGGAGCTGTTGCTGTCATCCAGAATGACCTGAGAGGAGCCCGCAGAGATGACAAGCAGCTTGTGCGCAAATGTGAGATTGCTCTGGACCTCCCTGCTCACCATTGATGGACGGGCACCTAGCTGGGATATTGGATGCCTCATCCATCTTCCACACTGACACTAACCACCTGAGCTCAATGCCTGTGCGAGGGCTTGCAGGTCCGAGCACAACCTCAGGAACCCCTGATTCTGTTCCTAGAGTAGCCTCTCCATGAGAGTCGCCACACTCAATGGAGGAGGCAGTGTACTCGGCCACGATCGTCAATGCAGTGCTCAAGCTCTACCTGGGCTCCTCCATAACAGAGGCCATGGCACACATACCCTCTTGGATCTCCGCCAGAACCTCTTGCACATCTTGCTGGACATCCTGCATCTGCTGCATAATGGATGACTCCAGAGGATCCTCATCAGCCTTCGACTGAGCATCGCCCTGGTCTACAGTCCTCCAACAGCCAGTGCCCTGGGCACTCTCCACCACTACTTGCACCTCAAGCGAGTGTGAAGTACCTTCACAAAAGTGCACTGAGATACTAGCCACTGATCTAATGCCCACCGAGCTGCTGGTATCTGAACTGGTGCCTGCTTCAGAGAGTGGGTGTGATGTAGGTGCAACTGAAGCTCGGTGGTCTTCCGGTCTCAGGGGTGGCCCTTCAGGGTCTGCAGAGTGAAAGCCTGCTGGCAAATCTAAAAGGGAAAACAAGGACATGTCACCAGTTTAAGTCATCACACTGCCATCGTGCATGCCAGGCACCCTGGTGAGACAATAGAGATCTGCATCACGGTGCCATTGTCTTTTAATGATCAATGGGGACTCCAGGTTCGAGGATCACACCAATGAAGAGACTGCACAAGAATGGTTTACAAGCCGAAAGTCTCAACATTATGCACTGAACTCTTACCTTCATCTGGCAAACCCCCGCCTCTCCACGCCCAGTTGCACGTGGAGTATGCTGGCTCTCGAGCTCCAGAGCATCGTGCGCAATCCTCTGAGCAGTAGCAGGTTGGATGGGCCTCTGCCTGTATATGCCCTCTCTGCCTGGTTATTGCTCATCTTCTCCTGAAAGGACAGAGGAGCATTGATTAGTCTACTCTTTACCTGCAGCACCATTGCAGCCTGGCCAACTCCAGCTGAGGGACACCTCACAGGGCACATCCAAGTTGAGACTCATGAGCCACAAGACATTCAGTCCAGGCAGCCAGGGAGCACCCCCTTGGCCGGCTCTGGCATCATTGACAGTTGGCACTCAGACTCTAGCAGCCCTGAGGCCCGTGGGGGGATGGCCACACCTTAACAGTCCTGCACACTGACACATGCCAGCACAATACTCACCCTTCCTGAGTGCAGCAGATCATTGAAGCGCTTTCGGCTCTGCACCCATGTGTGCTGCACCACGTCTTGGCTGCTCACCATTGCTGCCCCCTCCTCCCATGTCCTCTTTGTGAGGTGGCTGCCTCCTCCCATCTCTGGAAAAAATGGTGTCCCTCCTGGCAGCCACCTCCAGGAGGATGGCAAGGCACCATTGGAAAAGCAGGGGCCCAATTCCCCACTGACCTGTCCTCCCACCTGCCATGCCCAGCCGCACGCGACTCCATTGGGAATGTATAGAAGATGCCCTTCCGTGGCAGCTCTCCAGGGGCAGCCTGGGCCATTTCTAAACCGGCTGCCAGGTCACCATTGGACCCAGTTGCCCACAGGCCCCCACCCCTGCTAAGCCCTTCCCGACTGTGTGGAGCTGAGTTTCATGCTGGGTGGGCATTAATTGGTCTGCCAACCTGAAATCGCGGTCGGGGCAGATCGTGAGTGGCGGACTGTTTCCCAGCTGCTGTCAGGCCAGCCCACTGTGCCTGCCCCATGACCTTAAAATCCTGTCCAGCGTCTCTGTCCCTGAAGTGAAAATTTAGACCATTGTTTCTCCCATCCCACTTCGTTCTTCTCTCTCTCCCTCTATTAATGAACATAGGTACAGCTGAGTGTGGTAAAGAAAACAACTTTTATTCATTGCAAATATGATTTCATAGTGTTGGTTGTAATAAATACAAAAATCCATTGAACAAACTGATCCATCAGGTTAGACAACAAGTTCTTATATTGAAAATAAAAAAAATCATGCAAACTGGCAGCTTTCATTTTTCATAAACATTCCTGCAGTAGGCCTTTTTGGTTTTAATTTATTTATGTTTATATATTGTTACGGACAGGAAGGGGCGTTATTTTAAACCGTATTAATTTCTCCTCTCATCACCTGTCCATAAATAAAAAGGTGTTCTTGATTTACTTCCCCTTATATGAGCGGTGGCTTATGTCCCAACCCCTCAGTTTTGGTGCAATCCAATTTTGTATTAATAACCCCATGACAAATTCAGGATAGGGTGAACTCAAAGGGTTAACCTATTTGCACACACTCAAACATGGGAGGGGGTGGGTCGCAAGGTTGCCCCCTTTGCATTCATACAGTAAAAGAGGGTTAGAGAAAAGAAACATTTACAATGCAGGGACCACAAGGAAAGAAATGGTGTTTCACAGTGGGTTCCAGGGTCCAGAATCAAAAGTCCAATGAGATATTCACCAGCGCATGTATTCACTATACCCTCTGATCTTCCCCTTTCTGGCGGTGAGCATTCAGTCCTCAGCTAAGGACTCTGTTTCATATCCATATGCCCTTACCTCAATGAAGTTCGTGCTTGGTATGATGATAAACTCTGCTTCTGGCACCTTCATCTTCATGCTCACTTCTTTGGGCAGGAGCCCTCCTCCCCCCGTTCCACAGATGCTTTCATCTGCTTCCAGCATTCTCCCTTCATCTGAACCACTCCTTCTGGCCTCTTACCTGCTCTTGATCTTTTCATTGAGAACTCTCGGCATGACATCGGCAGTCTCAATTTCTCTGCTCCTCTCACCCAGTCTAACCTGTCTCCTTCTGAACTTGCCACACTCCATTCCCTCAGGTCCAACCCTGACTTTATTATCAAATCTGCTGACAAGGGTGGTGCTGTTGTTGTCTGGCACACTGACCACGGCCTCGCAGAGGCTGAGTGCCAACTCTCAGACATTTCTTCCTAACTCCCCCTGGACCATGACCCCACCATTGAACATCAAGCCATTGTTTCCAGGACTGTCATTGACCTCATCTCCACTGGACATCTTCCCTCCACAGCTTCCAACCTCATAGACTCCCAACCCTGGATGGCCCACTTCTGCCTCCTTCCCAAAATCCACAAAGAGGACTGTCCTGGTAGACCAATCGAGTCAGCCTGTTCCTGCCCCACATAACTCATTTCTTCCTATCTTGACTCCATTCTCTCTCCCCTTGTCCAGTCTCTTCCCACCTACATCCGCAATTCCTCTAATGCCCTACGTCATATCAACAATTCCGAGTTCCCTGGCCCTAACCGCCCCCTCTTCACCATGGACGTCCAATCCCTCTACACCTCCATCCCCCACCAGGATGGTCTGAGGGCTCTCTGCTTCTTCCTTGAACAGAGGCTCGAACAATCCCCATCCATCACCACTTTCCTCCGTCTGGCTGAATTAGTTCTCTTACTCAACAATTTCTCCTTTAACTTGTCACACTTCCTCCAAATAAAAGGTGTGGCTCTCTGTATCTGCATGGGCCCCAGCTATGCCTGTCCCTTTATGGGGTATGTGGAACATTCCTTGTTCCAGTGCTACACAGGCCCCCTCCCACAACTCTTTCTTCGGCACATCGATGACTGTTTCGATGCTGCTTCATGCTCTCGTCTAGACCTGTAAAAACTTATCAATTTTGCTTCCAATTTCCACCCATTTCCACCAATTTCTACCGCCTTCACATATCTCCAATATGTCTCTCCCCTTCCTTGACTTCTCTATCTCCACTTCTGGTGATATACTGTCTACCAATATTCATTACAAGCCCACCAACTCCCACAGCTGCAGCAACTACAGCTCCTCACACCCTGCTTCCTGTAAGGATTCCATCCCATTCGCTCAGTTCCTTCACCTCTGTCACATCTGTTCCGATGATGCCACTTTCTAAAACAGTTCCTCTGACATGTCTTCCTTTTTCCTTAACCGAGGTTTCCCATTCACTGTGGTTGACAGGGCCCTCAACTGTGTCCAACCCATCTCCCGCACCTCTGCCCTCACACCTTCCTCTCCCTCCCAGGACCATGATAGGGTCCCCCTTGTCCTCATTTTTCACCCCACCAGCTTCTGCATTCAAAGGATCACCCTCTATCATTTCCACCAACTCCAGCATGATGCCACCACCAAACACATCTTCCCCTCACCGCACCACCACTCCCCCTCCCCCCCACCGTCAGCATTTCATTGGGACCATTCGCTGTGTGATACCCTGGTCCACTCCTCCATCACCCCCAACACCTCATTCCCTTCCCACAACACCTTCCTATGCAATCGCAGAAGATGCAACACCTGCCCCTTTAATTCCTCTCTTCTCACTGTCCAAAGGCCCAAATACTCCTTTCAGGTGAAGCAGCTCTTCACTTGCACTTCCCTCAATTTAGTCTACTGCATTTGCTGCTCCCAGTGCGGTCTCCTCTACATTGGAGAAACCAAACGCAGACTGGGTGACCACTTTGCGGAACACCTTCGGCATGTCCACAAGTATGGCTCAGATCTGTCACTTTTCATTTCAACACAGCACCCTGCTCTCATGCCCACATGTCTGACCTTGGCCTGCTGCAATGTTCCAGTGAAGCCCAACACAAACTGGAGGAATAGCACCTCATCTTCCGATTTGGCACCTTAAAACCTCCTGGACTTAACATTGAGTTCAACAACTTCACACCATGGACTGTCTCCTCTATTTACACACCTTTTTATCCCTTTTTTCAAAATTCATTTCTATTTTTTATTCACTTATTTTTATTCATTTTTCTTTTCATTCATTTATTCATTATTTTATCCCTTTTTTAACCCCTTTCTTATCCAACTTTTGATCCCGTTTTGTCCCCACAACCACCCCCTCCCACCATCCCCTCTCCCCACACCACCCCCATAAGGGCCACCTGTTACTTGTTCATGTTCTTTTCAGAATGCTTACCCTTGTCCTGCTATTATCACATTCTGCTTTCTCATCTTAATACCACTATTGGCACTTTTTTTAGCCCTTACCACTACCATTAACACTCCCTTTGTCCTTTTGTCCATGACATCTTTGACAATCGCTCCTTTGTCCCCACTTATCGCTGGTCTTCTATCCAGCTTTACCTACTCCACTGCCCTTAACCTGCATAAAGTTAATCACATTTCTACTTCTCTGTAGCTCCGAAGAAGGGTCATATGTACTTGAAATGCCAACCCTGTTTCTCTCTGCACAGATGCTGTCAGACCTGCTGAGTTTTTCCAGTATTTTCTGTTTTTATTTCATTGTGATATTCCTTCACAGAGGTTGAAAACTGATGCTGTATAATTGACTTTTCCCATGGTGTTGACTTCACACGCTATGATAGGCATACACAAATGAATTAGTCTTGTAGGCAATTGTATAGAAGTTCTGTTGGAAACAATGTAGATGGGGCCAGGCATTTATCCTGGGAACAGCCCCTTTCCTGTGATGCAGCTAGTTAGATAGCAAAATGGTAGACTGAGGTTTTGCAGTATAGCTAGGCAATATTACTACTTATACAAGCTAGAGGTCCATGTCACATGACTCCCACCTCCCACATTGCCTTTCACAAGGTACATTTTTCCTTCATCTGGGTCCCCGAGATGGCTAAATGTCTCAACCATTAAGAGAGAGACAAAACCACCAAGAGAGAGTCTCAACCATTAAGAGAGAACCCCCCCCCCCCACCACCATTTGCAGGTTTTTCAGCAGGATTTCTTTTTCCTTTCAGAGGTTGCTCATCTTGCCTCGAGCTCTGTCATTCGGCATTGTCTCTTCGAGCTCCTTTTGTTGTTCTACCATGTTTTGGCTTAAGACAGCCTACGTTTATTCAGGTTGTTGAGTCCTTACACACTCCTTTCCCAAAACAGAAACACTTCCAGCTTCCTTTTGGAATCTCAGTGGCTAATCAAGGTTGATTTCCTTTGCCAATTTTGCCTTAAGAGGCTTGGTCCTCTGTCGCTCAATACCAACACAGTAGCTTTACTGGTTGGCTTCCACAATGGACAGTTTCTCTGCCTAGACCTGTATATAGTTCTCTTTGAATTTGGCCTGTGCAACGCACTGTGAGGGGTGGCGGGGAGGGGGTCTTTAGTGTCTCTTCAGAGATAACGAGGTGAAAGTTTCTGCAATACTGCCATTGTAGTTTCTTTTGTTAGAGAGTCACAGACAGACATAGCTTAAGCCATTTTAAAAGGTCTTTGTCCAGTTTTAAAAATTTTAGAAATAACAACGAGGATATCTATATGTTTTATAAAAAATTATACAGGGTGAGGTCTTAGGCCCCTCACAATGTCATGTCTAAATGTAATACATTTTTATTCAGACCTTCCCTCGAACTTGAATTACCCTCCTTTGAGTTAACCCTTTGCCTGCTGTTCTTGTTTTTAGGTTCCTGCTTTCTTTTTCTGATGCATAAATAAAAGAAATTCAACAGACAAATCAGTACAGCAAAATAAACAAACAATGCAAAATTTCAAATGCAAAGTTTCATTAATCTGACGTGCAGATCCCACTCCATTTCCTGGCTAATCTGAGTTAATTTTCTGATGTAGGGTGGGGGAACAGATGTTATAGTTTTGCTTTACTTGTTTGTGGAATGTGTGCATCACTGGAAAGGTTAGCATTTATTACTGATCACGTGTGCCCTTGGCCAAAATTTTCCATTAGGCAGGCGGGTGGAGATAATGCTGATGCGGCTGCGCCACCATTTTGCGTGGGCGGGCCAATTAAGACTCACCCAGTGCATTTCTGACTCCCGTGGAGAGCGGGAGTGTTAAGTTTGCGGCGGGCGTGTACAGACTGCCGGGTCCAATGGCAACCCAGCAGTCTGTATAAAAAAAATGCCTGGCAGCCTCCTATAAGCTCTTCACTATGGCCAGCTGCAGGTAGCACCACAGGGGGTCTGCACAGCAGACCAATGTAGAGGGAAGGCCAGAGGAGAAGGGCAGGCTGCAGCGTAGGCCACCGGGAGGGCCAATGTGCCCCTTGCTTTTCTGATGACTGCCTTGTTGCCCTTGTGGAGGAGGTGGCAGCATGGCAGGAGGTGTTGGCCCCCCAAAGATGGGAGGAGGAGGCACCCCACATGACAAAGCGTGCCTGGGAGGAGATGACAGAGGTGGTGAGCTCCCGCAACGTGGTGTGGCGTACCTGGATCCTGTGCAGTAAGCGCTTCAATGATTTGTTGCACTCTGGAAGGGTGAGCACCATGTTGGCATTGGGCATTTAACCCAGCAGGAAACCTTTGAAGGTCATCCCCCGAGTCTTACTGTCGTGTCTGCATTGAATCATGTGGGGCATTTGTCACATGCTGGGTGGTCAAGCAGATAGTGACCATGCTTACATCAGCCTCAGTGGTTCATGGGAAGATGGGTTCTCTCCGCACCATGTGTTGCCCCTAGTCACACATGACTAGTCTGGGGGCAACCTGCAGGAGATGCAGCTAGGTGCATACTCAGAACTCCAACACCTGTCCTGTTCACGGTGATGAGATTGTGGAAGGGGAGCATCAAGGTCTCATGGCCAAGAGCCATCTGGTGCTCTCGGTGCAGCACCTAGTTGCACCTCCTTGCTATGGGAGCTAAGACCGTGTGTGTCTGAAAGTGATGGATGCAGAATGTGTCCAAGGTGGTCGTTGAGGGGTGGGGTGGGGAGGGTGGGCTGGTTGGGAGCAGCTGTACTATACTTTTGTGACTGATCAGCAGTAGCATGGAGAGGAGGCACTGGAAGCCTCAGATGGGCCACTGTGGTTGGGGTGCGGAGTGCATGTGCAGAGTACATGAGCGATTAACCCCAATGAATGGTCTTCTCTGTTTTGCAGGAGAAAAATGTGCATAATTCGTATGAATGTTCACTCACTGGAGGCAGCCAGGCCCAGTTGGTAATATTAAGCCGTTTTGAGCAGGAGGCCCTGGAGCTTGAAAGGTGCCATGCGCCCAAGTCCACTGGTGTCGGTGAGGCTGGGGTGGAACATCCAGGTATTTGAGGTCCACAGTCCCATCCGCTCTGTCTTCCTACCATCCAAAGCACTGATGATTGTTGGAATCGTTAAAGTAGCAACACTGCTTATTCACAGACTGTTAGACTCAGGGGTGTGAGTCATAGACAAAGGTCCCTCGGCCCTTCGAAGATGCACGTGTCAAGCACCTTCCAAAGTCGCCTTATCCCATTTCTGATCACTATCCCCATGGCCTTGTATGCCATGGCATCGTTACAGCACATCCAAATACTAATTACATCACAGGAGGGTTTCTGCCTCCACCATCCTTTCAGCCAGTGTGTCCCACATTACTCTGTGCAAAAGTTCCTCATCACCTCACCTGTCAACCTCATGCCCCTTACCTTAAATAAATGCCACCAGGTTAGACATCTCTCCGCCAAGGGGAAAAGTTGTTTTGTGTCCACCCGATCTATGCCCCTCATAATGTTATGAAGCTCAATAATGTCACCCCTCAATCTCCTGTGCTCCACGGCAAATTTCACCAGTGCATGCTATGTGTCCGCATAACTCCAACTCTCCAGGCCAGCATTCAACCTGTTTCACGACTTCTGCACTCTCTCCGCTCCAATCACATCCCTCCCATAAAGCGCTGATCACAATTGCACGCAGAACTATAGCTGTGGCCTTGGCAGCATTTCCTGCACTTGCAGCATGACCTCCCTGTTCCTATATTCTATTCTTCAGCTAATAAAGGCAAGTATGGCATTTACCTTCTTAAACGCCTTATGTACCTGTCCCGCTACCTTAATGGGCCTGTTGACGTGCCCAGCAAGGTCCCTCTGATCCTCCTTACTTTCCACGGTCCTACCATTCCTCATGTATTCCCGTATCTTGTTTGTCCTGCCCAAGTGCATCACCTCACACTTATCCACATAACATTCCATTTGGCATTCCTTAGGCTATCTGACCAGCCCATCTGCATCCGTCTGTAACGTTTTGGCCTCCTCCTGAATATTTGCCACCCCAACAATGTTCGTCTCCTTAGGCTCTGGAAGGTTGAGCGCATTACGAATCTAGGGGAAAGGGATGAAGTATGTCACTGTGTGGACGCTAACTGATCCACTGTCCTTATTGTTAATTTCAGCATCATCAGAGCATAGCCACCAGGAGGAATTGCAGACGCCCCCTCTCACACCTGAGAGCTCTGAACTGTCACCTGCGTCACAACATTTCAGCGAGGCAGGCACCAGCGCAGAGACTAGCACATGCGTAGGAATTGTAACATCGGTTAATGTCCCTGGGCACAGTGGAGAGAGCACTTCGCAGTCGCTGGAGGAGATGGCAGAGACAGAGTGCTGATGGCACCAGCAGCCAGAGGACTGCAGGGGACCAGGCATATGCTGAGTCGGGCCGTGATGATGTACCTCTGGAGTCGTCTGCTACACAGCAGCTGCAGGGAATGCAGCCGGGTGTGCGGGAGCACCTGGGAGTGTTGTATGAGACTATGCTTCACTTGGTGTCCATGGTGGAGGACTCCACATGGAGCATGAGTGATGCCATGAGCCTCATGTCAGAGCATCATGCTTCCACCATGGAGGGAGTGGCCACTCTCCTCAAGAAGGGTTTCCAGCAGAACAACCAGCTTCTCCTGGGGGTACGTTCGGACCTGCAAGCCCTCACAGCGCCAATGGCCACAGCTGGTCATTTGCAATGTGGGAGATGGTCTGGGCACCAAGTGTCCCAGCTCGGTGCCAATCCACCTACGGTGAGCAGGGAGGGCCGAAGCGACCTCACGTCGCCGCAGCAACTGCCTGTCGGCTCTGCGAGCTCCTCTCAGGGCGCTCCGGATGAGGGCAGCAGCTCCTCCGCCTCTGCCAGTGACCGTTGCATCCGTTGAGGCTGCGACGACTGGGAAGATGCCAGCTATGGAACTGGCCACTCCCTCCCAGGTGGGGCCAGCACTGGCTCCACGAGCCAGAGGGAGTCCGCCAAGATCATCCAGGCCAACAGCACAGCAGAGTCAGCAGGCTGTCTCACAAACCACTCCGAACGATAGGGTGGCACCAAGACATAGCACCTGTAAACGTAAGCATAAGGCACCTTAGGCACACCACGGGTTTCTCACTGATGCTTTTGTGCTGGCCCTAGATTAGGGAATAATTGTTTTTTGGAGTTGCAAAAATTTTTGGGATTTTTTTTTGGACCATATGATGGATCAAAATAAAATCCACATCTGTTACCATGGCTGAGGATGGTTCCTTTGTGCTGCATTTGCACATTTCACAGACATGTCATGAGTGTTTGAGTGGACATTGAGGTTAATGTGCAAAGTCCTTAGTTGCAACTGATGAAGTGGCAGATTTAGCACTTACATGCCTAATCTGGATGAAAGCACCATGCAATGCTGGTCCTCCAGATCCATTTGTGTGGAGCTAACTGAATGTTCATTGGATTAAATTCTCCCGGGTGTCCCTGCCTCCTTGGTGTAGTGCCAGGCCAATGTTCAGCCCCTCATCATTGCCCTGTGCTTCCTCATCATCTGAATCACTGTTGGACATCATGCGCAACCACATCCACTGCGTCAATGACTTGATCGTCCACTGTGCCACTGTGTCCCCCCTTTCCAGCGCAAGATTGTGGAGAGCACAGCATGCAACCACTATCACAGAGACACAATCTGGCGGTACTGGAGTGCGCCCCCTGAGTGGTCCAGGCATTGGAAGTGCATCTTGAGAAGACCAATGGTTCTCTCCACCATAGCCCTTGTGGGGGCATGGCTCCTATTGTAGCGCTCCTCGGCCTCTGTTCTTGGATGGTGGAGAGGTGTCATGAACCTTCTGAGCGGATAGCCCTTGTCACCCAGCAGCCATCCATCAAGCCGAGTTGGAGCACTGAAGAGCCCCGGCACCTGGAAGTGTCTGAGGATGTAGGTGTCGTGGGAGCTGCCTGGGTACCTTGCACAGACTTGTAGAATCTGCATCCTGTGATCACACACTATCTGCACGTTCACGGAGCGGAAGCCCTTCCTGTTGATGAAGGCACTGGGCTCACCTGCTGGTGCCTTGAGGGCCACATGTGTACAGTTTATTGCACCCTGGACATGGGGGAAGCCAGCAATCTCTGCAAAGCCTTTGGCTCACTGTGCCTGACCTGCCTGGTCGCAGCGGAAATGGATGAAGGCCAATGCACACCTGAACAGAGCGTCTGTATTTTGCTTGACACAAGTGTGAACAGCTGATTGGGAGACACCGCAAAAATCACCCACCGATCCCTGGAAGGAGCCAGAGGCATTGAAGTGCATGGCAACTGTGACCTTCAGAAGCACTGGCAAGGGGTATCCACCCACACAGTTAGGAAAGATCTCAGGGCCAATCATCTGACAGATGTAGTTGACTGTGTCCCTTGACAGTCGGAGTGTCCTTCAGCATGCATCTCAGTCATATTGAGGTAGCTGCTTCTCCGCCTGAATACCCTGGCAGCAGGATAGTGGCGTCTTCTGTGGCCCCTTTCACCTTGGACTACCACTTGGCCCAGCACCCCTTGTGCCTGCACCTGTGCTCCCAAAGGTGGCTCCCCTGGAGGCTGATTGTGCACTCCTGGCCTCCTCCTTATTCTAGTCCTCCCTTCCTGCTCAGAGGAGCTGCCTCCATTGGACATGTCAGAACCCATACCCAGGCTAAAGGGAGGCCTCCGGAAAGTTGCAGGCCCAATAAAGATTCCTGATTCAAGAGTGCTGAGCTGAAGGTTCAAAGTGCACTTTGGTTTGTACCCCAGGTTTGTGAACAATACTTAATATCCTTAACAGAAGAAGAAAATCGCCCTGAGGTGATGCTCCAATATTTCCTCACAATAAACCATGGTAGAACTTCCAGAGCATTTGTCCAATTACCGATCCTGATTCCGGCTGCCCACCAATGGTATGATTAGGTTTACTATGCACACATGTGACTGTGTGGAGTATGGTAAATAAGTTTGGTCAGCTGCAGGTGCAGATAGCTACATGGAAATAAAGGCCCAACTTGTCAGTTCAGTGTCAGAACCTCTATTTCCAATCCCGAACAGACAAAAAATACACACCTACCTTCCTCTGATATTTCAGGGCAGTCTTTTGATGGACGATCCTTCAAAACTCACTTGGCACAGGAAACCTCAGAGGGAGCACCACAGAGAATCCGTGCAGAAACCACACTCCTTTTTTATGGCACTGGCTGCCATAGTTTGTGAGTAAAGAGTATAAAGCTCCCAAGACTTCTTTGAAAAACTACAGAGAGAAGGTAAGTGTGTAAGGGGGCAGGTTGGGGAGGATAAGTGGGTAAAGGGGTAAGGTACAGATGGTAAGTCAGTAATAGGATAGATTGAGTGAATGGATGGGGTGGGTAAGTGGGTGAGGAGGTAGGGTAGGTAAGGTAAGGGGGTAGAATAGGTATGGAGTAGATGGGTAAGGTAAGTTGGTAAGAGGGTAGGGTGAATACGGTGGTGAGGTCGGGTCAGGTTGGTTTTGGGGGATGTAGGGACATAAAGTGGTCAGGGGGGAGACAGGGTTTGGGGGCTAGTCAGGTCAGGTTGTGGGGAATTGGGATTTGAGGGTAGTCAGAGGTTCTGGGAGGGAGCCAGAAGTTCGCGGTCTAGTTGGGTGGAGTCAGGCGGCTAACTGGGTGTCGGTGGGAGTTGGAGTGCTAGATGGGCCAGTGGGGTTGGGGAGGGGAGTCAAGGGGTTGGGAGGATAGTCAGGAGGTGAGGGTTGGGGTAGGGGGCTAGTTATGGGGGTCAGCAGAAGAGTAGGGGAATCAGGAGGTTGAGTTGGGTATAGGGGGATTGGTGAGAGTGATTGGGGTGTCAATTGTTTAGTTAACCAGGTGTTGGACAAGGTTTTATCCTGTCCAACATTTCCTGGTTAACTATTCAAGTTGTTAAGTCAGAACTGTTCGAAGTGTCCTACTCTAACTCAGAGATGCAGACTTTTCCAGAGAGTCCAGGGGAGCAGGGAAAATGACTAACAGAAGTTCAAACTTCTGGTCAACTCCCGCAGAGTCATTGTATTGGGACATCTGAATGCTCCAATAGTGTATCTTGTGGGGTACATCCAGCCTCAGACTATCTGGAAACCAGAGGATCTGAGCCATGATGTTATGGTGATAATGGAAACCCAGCTCAAAAAAGGGAACTGGGTACTAAATATTCCTGGATACAAGGTATTCAGGAAAGACAGAGAAGGAAATAAAAGAGGAAGGGTAGCAGTATTGATTAAGAAGAACATTATAGTGCTGGAAGGAATGGATGTCCTCCAGGGTTAAGGACCGAATCCATTTAGCTAGAGCTAAGAAACAATAGAGATATTATTACAGTATTGGGTCTATTCTATAGGTCACTGTCAAGTGGAAAAGATACAGAGGAACAAATTGCAAGGAAATTACAGAAAATTGCAATAATGATGGAGTAGTTGTAATAGGTGACTTTAATTGTGCTAATATGGACAGGGATAGTAATAGTGTAAAGGGCAGAGAGAGGCAGAAGAGTTTCTAAAATGTATTCAAGAGAATTTTCTACAGCAGTATATTTCCAGCCCAATGAGGAAGGAGACATTACTGAATCTGGTTCTGGATAATAAAGTGAGACAAGAGGAACAAATGTCAGCCAGGAAACATTTAGGGAACATTGATCATAGTATCATAAGATTTAAGTTAGCTATAGAAAAGGATGAGGAGCAATCCAGAGTAAAAAATAATTAATTGGAAAAGGCCAACTTCAATGGGGTGAGAATGGATCTGGCCCAGGTAAATTAAAATTAAAGATTGGCAGGCAAAACTGTGACAGAACAACAGACTGCCTTTAAAGAGGAGCTAGTTCATGTACAGTTGAGGTACATTTCCATGAAGGGGAAAGGTAGGGCAAACAAATCCAGAGCTCCATGGATGATGTAAGTGATAGAGAGCAAGTTGAAGCAGTAAAAGGGTGCATATAAGGGATGCCAGGTGGATAACATAATTGAGCACTATAGAAGGTGCAGAGTAACAGTGACAAAGCAAATAAGAAAAGCAGAGACAGAGTATGAGAAGAGGCTGGGAGCTAACATAAAAGAGAATCCAAAAGTATTCTATTAGCACATAAATAATGAAAGTGTGGTAAAAGGAGGTTTGGGGCCAATTAAGGGCCTAAAAGGGATAGAGACAAGGGGCATGGCTGATTTACTAAATGAGTACTTTGGATCTGTCTTTACCAAGGAAGAAGATGCTGCTGAGCTCATGGTTGAAAGAGGAGGTTGCTGGGACACTGGATGGGTATAAAAATAATAACGGGGAAATTTGAGACATACTAACTGTACTCAGAGTGGATAAGTCACCAGGACTGGACGAAATGCATCTAAGGATGCTGAGGGAAGTCAGGGTGGAAATTGCAGAGGCACTGGCCATAATCCTCCAATGTTCCTTCGATACAGGTGTGGTGCTAATAGAATACTTTTGGATTCTCTTTTATGTTAGCTCCCAGCCTGTTTTCATACTCTTTCTCTGCTTTTCTTATTTGCCTTGCCACTGTTACTCTGCACCCTCTATAGTGCTCAATTATGTTATCCACCTGGCATCTCTTATATGCACCCTTTTATTGCTTCAACTTGCTCTCTATCACTTACATCATCCATAGAGCTCTGGTGGAATAGGTAGACAAGTGACAGATAAAATTTAATACAGATAAGTGCGAAGTGATACATTAAAGAATAAGAAGAGCCAATACAAACTAAAAGGTACACTTCTAAAGAGGGTGCCGAAGCAGAGGGACCTGGGGGTATAAGTGCACAAATCATTGAAAGGCGGAGGGAAGTTTGAGAACACGGTTGATAAAGAGATTGATAAAGCATATGGGACCCTAGTTTTATAAATTGGGAAATAGGATATAAAAGCAAAAAGAAATGATGAACCTTAAAACACTGGAGCATTGCATCTAGTTCTGGACATTACTCTTTAGGAAGGATGTGAGAGGGTGCAGAAAAAATGCTGAGAATGGTTCTAAAGAGGAGGAACTTCAGTTATGTGGTTAGGTTGGAGATGTTGGGACTTTTCACCTTGCAGAAAATGAAATTAAGATTTGATAGAGGTCTTCAACATGGTGTGGTTTGGACAGAATGGATGAAGAGAAACTGTTCCCATTGGTGGAAGGGTCAAAAACCCATTGTAAGGTAATTGGAAAAAGAAGCAACAACAATATGAGGAAAAACGTTCTAATGCCGCGAGTTCTGAAATGCATTGCCAGACAGTGTGGTGGAGGCAAGTTCAATTTAAAGAAATTCAAAAGGGAATATGTGATTATATTAAGAGAAAAAAAAAAAGCAGAGGTACAGGTTTGAAGGCTGGAGAGTGCGACTAGGTGGCTTGCTCCTGCCAAAAGCTGGCTTGGAGACAACTGGATGAGTGGGCTCTTTCTGTGATCTAACCATTCTATGAGTCTATAATTCTATGGGTGATTGGAAAAATCCTTGCTGAAGTTCTTGGCCCCAGTGTTTGAGTGACAGCAATCTTATGATTCTTAATCCTGTAGTTTGAAGGAAGACAGGAGGAGATAAAGATCTGCACAATTTTCAGGTCATGGTGAACGAATAAGCTAGAGTAAACAAACATAAAATGAATCGTGATTAATATCAGATAAATAGTATCATTCATGATGAATCAATTCTAGTGATGCAGCTGGAAATATTTATAATGGTTAATTTGTCAATTAAAAATGAATGACAGAAATTAAGATTCCATTTATGGAAATGATTTAAGGGCTAGCAATATCTGTATTAGTAGGACAAGTGTAATACTTAAATTAACATGTGGCAAAAGGGATAAGCTAGAGATTCCATTCTCAGAGGAAAGTGTAATGTGTTATGTGTTTATAGTGTAGCAGGGCATTGCACTTTTGTATGTGTTTTGGGGAATATAATCAAATCATTTACAGTGGAAAATGGCTAATATGTGTGGATCATGTATCTGTTAGCTATGGTTAAAAACAAGCTATTGCATTGAGCTGGAAATCCAACCACCTCCCACTTTCAGCCAACTATGAAATGACAACAGAAGGCATATGTTCCTTGTCTGCCAAATGGCATCACAAATAGAAAGTACAGTAATTATCTGGGAGGAAACTTCAGTGGTTATCAGCAGAGAGTCACGGGTGAGCAGAAGAATGCTCCTCTGCTAAACCATTATCCGGAAGAGAATGCAGATTCAAAGCTCAAATGTTTTCAATTATGTACAACCAACTCCAGCCTTTACTTGAAATTCCATAGAATAATTGCTTTTTGCATGCATTGGCACCAAGACAACAAAAGGGAAATTTACAATGAAGCCAATATGCTTTCTGCAAGGTACCCATAAGTCCTCACCACAAATTCTACAAAACATTTCCACCACTATCAAGATGTCCCTAACCATCAGTATTCTACTCTAATGTAATATAGCTCCAAATACTCTTCAGATATAAACCCATATTTTCAAGGACAAATTCTGTAATTGTATTGCTCATTACAATACTGATTGTTGCATTATACCAGTGACTACACTTCAAAAGTACTTCATTGGCAGTAATGCACTTTGGAACATTTTTTGTTTTATTCATTTATGGGAGGTGGGCTTCATTGGCAGGGCCAGCATTTATTGTCCATCCCTAGTTGCTCTTGAGAAGGTGGTGGCGAACTGCCTTCTTGAACCATTGGTGGAGGCAGGAGAGTGGGACTAGGTGGCTTGCTCTTGCCAAAAGCTGGCTTGCCAAAAGACAGTCCATGTTGTGTAGGTACGCCCACAGGGCTGTTAGGAAGGCAGTTCCAGGATTTTGACAGAGCAATAGTGTATGAACAGTGATACATTTTCAAGTCAGGATGGTGAGTGACTTGGAGGGGAACTTCCAGGTAGTGGTGTTCCGATCTATCTGCTGCCCTTGTCCTTCTAGATGGTAGTAGTTGTGGGTTTGGAAGGTGCTGTCGAAGGAGGCTTGGTGAATTCTTCCAATGCATCTTATAGATGGTACACACTGCCAAGACTGTGGATCGGTGGTGGAGGGAGTGAATGTTTGTGGATGTGGTGCCAGTTAAGTGGGCTGCTTTGTCCTGGACGGTGTCCAGCTTCTTGAGTATTGTGAAGCTGCACTGATCCAGGCAAATGAGGAGTATTCCATCACATTCCTGACTAATGCCTTGTAGGTGGCGGACAGCTTCAGGGAGTCAGGAGGTGAGTTACTCATTGCAGGATTCCTAGCCTCTGACCTGCTCTTGTAGCCACAGTATTTATATAGCTATTCCAGTTCAGTTTCTGGTCAATGGTAACCCCCAGGATGTTGATAGTGGAGCATTGAGTGATGGTAATGCCATTGAACATCAAGGGGCGATGGTTGGATTCTCTCTTGTTGGAGATAGTCATTGCCTAACATTTGTGTGGCATGAATGTTACTTGCTAATTGTCAATTCAAGCCAGGTCTTGCTACATTTGGACTTAGACTGCTTCAGTGTCTGAGGAGTCATGAATGGTGCTGAACATTGTACAATCATCAGTGAACATCGCCACTTCAGACATTATGATGGAAGGAAGGTCATTGATGAAGCAGCTGAAGATGGTTGGACTGAGGACATTACCCTAAGGAGCTCCTGCAGTGATGTCCTGTAGCTGAGATGACTGACCTCCAACAACCTTGTGCTAGGTATGACTCCAACCAGTGGAGAGTTTCCCCCCTGAGTCCCATTGATTCTTGTTTTGCTAGGGCTCCTTGATGCCACATTCGGTCAAATGCAGCCGTGATGTCAAGGGCAGTCACTCTCACCTCACCTCAGGAGTTCAGCTCTTTTGTCCATGTTTAAAGCAAGGCTGTAACGAGGTCAGGGGCTGAGTGGTCCTGGCGGAACCCAAGCTAGACATCAGTGAGCAGGTTATGGCTAAGCAAGTGCCACTTGATAGCACTGTGGATGACCCCTTCCATTACTTTACTGATGATGGAGAGCAGACCGATGGGGCAGTAATCGTCTGGGTTGGATTTGCCCTGCTTATTGTGTACAGGACTTACTTGGGCAACATTCCACATAGTTGGGTAGATGCCAATGTTGCAGCTGTAGTGAAACAGCTTGGCTAGAGATGTGACAAGTTCTGGAGCCCAAATCTTCAGCATTATTGCCGGAATGTTGTCAGGGCATATAGCCTTTGCAATATCCAGTGCCTTCAGCCATTTCTTGATATCACACGGAGTGAATCAAATTGGCTGAAGTCTGACATCTGTGATGCAGGGGACCTCCGGAGGAGGCTGAGATGGATGATCCACTTGGCACTTCGGGCTGAATATTGTAGCAAATGCTTCAGCCTTATCTTTTGCACTAATGTGCTGGGCTCCTCCATCATTGAGGATGAGCCTCCTCCTCCAGTGAGTTGTTTAACTGTCCTCCACCATTCATGGCTCGGTGTAGCATGACTGTAGAGCTTAGACCTGATCCGTTGGTTGTGGGAGCGCTTAGCTCTATCTATCACTTGTTGCTTCTGCTGTTTGACATGCAAGTAGACCTGTGTTATAGCTTCACAGGTTGACACCTCATTTTTAGCTATGCCTAGTGCTGCTCCTGGCATGCTCTCCTACAAGCTTCATTGTACCAGCCTTGATCTCCTGGCTTGATGGTAATGGTAGAGTGGGGAATGAGACTATAAGGTTACAGATTGTGTTCAAGTACAAGTCTGCTGCTGCTGATGGCCCACGGTGTCTCATGGATGCCCAGTCTTGAGGTATTAGATTTGTTTGAAGTCTATCCCATTTAGCATGGTGGTAGTGCCACGCAACACAATGGAGGCTATCCTCAGTGTTAATGCGGGGCTCCGTCTCCACAACGACTGTGCGCTGGTCACTCGTACCGCTACTGTCATGGACCGATGCATCTGCGGCTGGCAAGTTGGTGAGGATGAGGTCAAATATGTTTTTCCCTCTTGTTGGTTCCCTCACCACCTGCTGTAGACCCAGTCCACCAGCTATATGTCATTTAGGACTCAGCCTGCTTGGTCAGTAGTGGTGCTACCAAGCCACTCTTGGTGATGGACATTGAAGTCCCCCACTCAGAGTACATTCTACGCCCTTGCTACCCTCAGTGCTTCCTCCAAGTGGTGTTCATCAGCTGAGGGAGGATGGTACACGGTAATCAGAAGCAGGTTTCCATGCCCATGTTTGACCTGATGCCATGAGACTTCATGGGGTCTAGAGTCGATGTTGAGGACTCCCAGGGAAACTCCCTCCCGGCTGTTCTAAACGAGGCTACATAAAAACAAGTTCTTTTCTTTCTTTAATGGTAACATGGTTTGAATAAAGAGTATAAAAAATTGACTGCAGCCACCTTTATTCTTTATTGAAATCTCACTAAAAATACTGAATTATTATAAGATAGACTGAATTTTACATCAAGCTTGAGAGTCTGGGACTGAATATTTTATTCTGAATATAAAAATATGTAGTGCTATTGTTTGAACAGGACAACATGTGGTGTAGCACAGCCGTCCATTAGACAGTAATGCAAGTATAGCACAAAGACCTTAGCTGGGTTATAGCCCTAGTATAGTTCATACAAAGTTCCCATGATTAATATGGAAGATGTCTAATTACAGAACAGAAGTAATGTGCGTGCTGCTCTTGTGTCAAAAATGTTATATGGTCTGAGGGCTGTATTTCCTAGACAGCCCGTTACCTTTTTGGCTGATGAAGCAAGAATTGATCTTGTGCTATAAAAGATTAATAGATGAGCTATGGAGCATGTAGCCAAAAGCATTTTAACTCAGGGCAGCAAACACATAGCGAATATGACTAAACTTTTAAATAGCAGATGGAGTGACCACATGTAGAAAGATAGACATTTGTTCAAGGTTTTCCATTCCAGCAATAATAACAAATTGCACTTATTAAAATAGTACATTTTAGAATTGCTCCATTAGGTGGAAACTAAAATCAATTTAAGAATGATGCATACAATATGCTGTGCTGAATATCATATTCTTGTTGCAGAACAAGTGACATGGTTGCCATATTTATATAAGTCCTTTTAATGTTTATTAGAAAATAAACAATAACAGACAACATTAATGTTTCAAAGGGCTTTGGTTATTTTTTATTGAGGTGCTAACAGACTGCCAACACATTGAAATGATAACACTACACCTGCCAGATCAGAATCTGTACAGTGGTATGAATAAGGAGCCATCATTACAAAGCTGACAAGAACACAAGAAATTATGAAGTAAGAAAATATCACTTGACCTATCAAGTCTTTACTTTATATGGATCATGTATAACTTGCTCTATCATGAACTGTCGAAACCACTAAATTTCCTGAGGAACATTTCTGCAAACCTTCTTGTAGTATAAGGGTCTTGCACATATAGGGTTAAGGTGAGACTGAGTACAGAACCGCCTAGACAGTGATGTAGGAAGACACATTACTCAGAATTACAAGTAGTTAATTAAAACTTGCTGTTAACATACAGAAGACCATGAAGACACGTTCTGTAACCAACACTTTTACAACATGGTGGTAGCTGGGGATCAAAAAAAAACCAACCACACAGGAATGCTGAAAAACTAAGAAAAAAAATCTTCAATGGATTCTGAATTGAGGAAGCTCCCAACTGAAGTTTTTGAGAAAATTTTCCAGAAAAGTCTTGGGAGAAAAGAGCCTGGGAGCTGAATGTGGAGATTTTACTGCTGCAGAAGACTCCGTAGAATCTCCCTTGGAAGTCTAGTTTTAGCATGCAGAGTTCAGAGCCCAGAAGGGTGAGCTAAATCTTTTTAATTTTCAGGCTGCAGCCAGTCCTGAGAAGCCCTTTTTACTAATTCAGTCAGAAGTGCATCATGAAAAGCCAATTACAGCTATAAATTATTTCAGGCATATTGAACTTTTTAAGGATCACGTGTGTGTTTTTAAAGAAATACAAGCATGGACACTGAGCAAAAGATGTCTGATAATGTAAAGTGACTACTTTCTGGAGAAATTCCCATATGGATTATACTGGTAGACCTGTCCTGAGAGAACATGTAATGTAGCACATGAAAATGTGTTGTGGCCTTCTTCAAGCAGAGACAGTTAAAAGGGAGATAGGAAAGATGCTGAACTTTAATCTCCTGTGGTTGCAGAGACAAAAGGCTGATTACCACATCTCAGCAGTCATCTAAAATCCATCTCCTGTTGATTCATATCTCAGAATGTGTAAGATGATTGGAGATCAAAGAAAACAGACTCTGGGCGCAAGATATGTTTTATGGTCCCCTCTTTACAGGGATACACAGGAAAAAATGTATTAAAAAGCTAGCTGCAGAGCTGTGCAGTGTGTGCTAGTGTGCTGGTGTACTGTGTGTGTGACAGCAAGAAGAAAAGCAACTAGTCACCCCTGCAGTTGCAGGTGAAATCTCTCTCTCTGTGTGTTGCTGGAGGCAAGGCTAAGCAAAAGCTACAATCAGAAAGGAAATGGGACAGCCTCTTCAGCTACCCTGCAGAATCAAGTGTCTCCAAACCCACTGCAAAACTGCCAAAGTCAGCTCTACCGGAATCACCCAGTTAAACAGCTGCAATGTTTTGCCATCTACAGCTCACAGATAAGCCAAGAACTGTTTTGTTTTTCTTTTTAAACTTTTATTTGGAGTCTTAACCTCTCATTTCTGATCTATGCATATGTATATTGCATTTTTATTATTTTTCTCATGTTATTTAGTAACTAATAAGCTTACTCTTTCCTTGACTAAAGAAAGCCTGGTTAAATTTGCTCCTCCAAAAAAAAACATTCTGACTGGAAAAAGGTATCCAAAAGAGAAGGAATCCCTTTTAAATTAACCTTGTGACCAACTGAGGGAGTTGAATGAAGAAGGGGAGCCAGCTTATTCCTCCTTACCTGGGAGCAGAACAAAATTGGGAAGTTAACAAATTGGGGGACTTCACCCTGGGAGAGGTCATAACAAGGGCCGTTTGAACAAAACCCATCACTAATCCCAATCTGGACTCTGAGCTTCGACACGTGGCCTCTGAGTAGAAAACAAAAAATAAGTAATAAAATTACTCGGCCTCTTGGGAGCACTGCGACCATACAATCTTTAGAACAGCAAGCCTGCATTGATTTTGAATGCCTCACGACTCACAAAAGTAAATCATTAAACAAAAGAAGTCAACAGATAGCTGACCCATGCAGCCATTGTTGAAAAAATATTTAGCCATAAGCACGCTGCACCATTTTTCAGAGCTCGACAAAATGGGAAAGTGCAGGAACCCCTCTTTGTCTCCGAAGACACCAGCATGCCACCTTGGAATCTGGTTAGCTGCAACAAGCTCCACTGATGGAAAAAAAGTTTAAAAAAATGGCAGGCAGAGTTCAAAACTTGCCTCCCAGTATCTTTTGTCTGTTTTGAAAAATCTTTAGAGGGCCCGAACAAATTGATTCAAACGTTTCCTGCAGGGAGAACCAGTCCATGATTGCACCGGGAGCCTGCTGAAACTCTCAAGCAGAACAGACAGAAAAAAGAAAACAACAGCTGGGGAGCCATTTTGAAGAAAAAATGGTTACCGGACCGGATTTTTTAAAAAGGGCAGTGACATTTAAAGTTGTAACAGCTGAAATGCAGAGAGAAAATAAATTGTTACTGCATAGCCATTCCTAAAGGCCAACAATATTTAAAGCTGCAACTACACAAAAAATATTAAATGGCCATGGATAAAACATGTAACTTACCAGATCAGTTTAGACTCATCAGAGGGTCAAACCAAATGAAGAATTAGGTGTCCTGGAAAATGGAATTTTTAAAATACTGGGGAATGTGAGGTCTCAGTACAAGATCAGAAGAAGACCAAATTATTACCTTTTTATCTTTGTTTGGTGAACTTGCTGATGACATAATCCTAATGCAGTGCAGATGAGATCTCAACCAACTTTGATGAAATATTAATAGCCTTTGACGAATGTTTCAATCTTCAAGCGGAAGAGCATGTAGACCTTAAAAAGAGGCATAGAAAACACCCAGCAAATTGATGAAAAAGCAAGGGACAACACCCAAACAAACCACATGAAGGCACCAGAGAGGCACAGAACTTTCCAGAAGCCCCAGTAATATATCTTTATGGTAACATCAATACAAAAGTCCCAAATTATTTCCTTTTCGAAGATGTGGACACATTTCCAGAATTGTATCAGCAGCTGGTAGTGAATGACAAGGAAAATGCCCTGTGACAGGTGAAGCAAGAATAAGCAGAAGTACAATCAGAGAATGTCTGTCTCAAAGCTGAGTTGAAGGAACTCAACCAAAAGTACAGCCAAGCACAACAGCAGGAAGAAAAGGTACTGAAAGAACTCTATCCTGAAAAACTCTTTGAAGAATCAATACGTGCCCATAGAAAAACATGGGGAGTTAAAAATGATGTTGAATACTACTTTAGAAAAAGTTGTGTTG
This sequence comes from Carcharodon carcharias, assembly GCF_017639515.1. NCBI lineage: Eukaryota > Metazoa > Chordata > Chondrichthyes > Lamniformes > Lamnidae > Carcharodon > Carcharodon carcharias. Next base: position 52,786,084 of record NC_054486.1, read on the forward strand.
GAGCTCAGTAATGACAAAGCTATACACTGATAAACAGAGTGAGAAGGCAACAGCTGAACAAAAAAATAAACTGTTGAAAGTACGGTTAATTGTCCTTCAGGATCAGATTCAAAAACAGTCCATTACCCTTCAGCAACATAACGGAATAAAGAATATCTTGAGCAGCAGAATGGCAGAACCAAACTCAGTGAGACTCTGGTAAATTCTAAAAAGGAACCTGAGAAAAACATTATGTTCCCAAAGAGGTATATGAAGAGATGAAAATCAAGAACATTGAATGGCAAGCAAAGGTGGACGTTCTCACTAAGGAGCATGAGGTCTTTCAAAAGCAATTGGCAGAAGTGCAATTATAGAATGTGCACTTAAAAGATAGCACAAAGTAACTATACCCTGCCAAGGAAAAAACAATCATTTGAGAGAATACAACATATGGCAGCAAGCAGGTCTTTGAACTAATGTACGTCATCTGTAACCATCCTTTTTCTCTCCTGAGCAGGAACGCCTGGATCTCCTCCAAATGATGGAGGAAGTCAAGACTACCACTATCGTTAGCCAGCCAGAACAGTATGTTCCTGAGTGCTCAAACATTAAAGAGTTTTTAGACCTGGATTTCACCTTCGATCTCTCTCTCTCTCTTTGTTGAGCAGGTTTGTACTTTATCATTCCAGTTCCAGGAAAGCCCTCAATGCTCAGACCAAGTTACACCCGTGAGACAACCATGACATCTCCAGTGGAAGTGATATCAGAGAATGATCGGCAGTCTGAGAAGCCTCTACCTCCAACTTGATGATGGTACAGCTGGTAGACACAGCAACCACTGTGCACACACTGCAACTTCCAGCCACCATTCAATAACCACAAGGGATTCTAGAACCTGGTACCAATCTCTCACCATTGACAATAAAAAGCAGAGGTGAGTGTAACACTAAGCCTTCTATGTGCCACAGGAATGCTCTTCCTCAGCCTTAGAGGCCTCCAAAGCAGCGCCATGGAACCAAATACCATGTTCGTCCACCCCGGAGGAAATAATTGAGAGCAACAGCAACCATGAAACAACACAACTGTCAAACTAACCAGGCATGGGTCAACATTGAGCAACAGAAGAAAAGAATGAAAGCATACCCAAATTCCAGTCTAATCTTGAAGCCAACACCAAGAACCAGAACTAGCAGAGCTGAACACTCCTCCAACAGAGCGGTGAATGAGTTGTGAAAGGGTTATAAGGCCTCCAGACCACCAGTAGTGAGAATGTTGTAATAATGCCAATACTGTAATAACAATAATGTTGGAATAGCATTAAGGCAGTAACAACAAGTTAAATGCATAAGACTAATAACGATGTAAGACTTGAAGTAGACTAATGTAACTTTATATCCATGGGAGCTTGGATTACTGAGGATTATGCGAGCATAGGCTTTACACTAAGCATAAGTAAGATAAAGGTCCTCTACCAACCTGCCCTCACCTGGCTATCAAAATCCACAATGAGGCTTTGGACAATGTGAACCATTTTCCATACCTTGGAAACCTACTGTCAACAAGAACAGACATCCATGACAAGGTTCAACACTACCTTCAGTGTGCCAGTGCAGCCTTCAGCCAAAGTATTTGAAGACCAGGACCTCAAACCCTGCAGCAAGCTCATGATGTACAGAGCAATAGTGATACCCGCCCTCCTATATGGCTCAGAGACGTGGAGTATGTACAGCAAGCATCTCAAATCTCTGGAGAAGTATCATCAGTGCAGCCTCCACAAGATCCTGCATTTCCATTGGCAGGATAGGCATACCAACGTCAGTGTTCTCGCTCAGGTTGACATCCCCAGCATCAAAGCATTGACTGCGCTCAATCAGCTCCGCTGGGGGGGAGGGGAGGCATAACGTCTGCATGCCTGACACGAGACTCCCGAAACAAATGCACTACCTGGAGCTTCGACATGGCAAGCAAGCCTCAGGAGGGCAGAGGAAACGCTTCAAGGATACCCTCAAAGCCTGCTTGAAAATGTGCGACATCTCTACTGACATTAGAGAATCCCTGGCTCAAGACTGCTCAAAGTGGAAGGAATGCATCCGCAAAGGAATTAAGCACCTCGAGTCTCATCACCAATGGCTAGCTGAAGCCAAGCATCAATAAGAGTGCGTGGCAACCCAGGTACCTCACCCACCTGTTCCCCCACCACTGTCTGTCCACCTGTGACAGATCAGTCACCTGAGGACTCAGTTTTAGTGTGGAATCTAGTCATGCCCAACCCCAAGGGTCTGCCAAAGAAGATATCCATGGGATAATGACTTGCTGTTAACATACAAAAGATTATAAAGACTTCCTTAACAGACATGTTCTGTAACCAACACTATTACAACACTTCTCCTCATGCTCCCAACTGCCATAAATCAATGAAACCTTAAAGACATCTGTCTCCCAGGATGTTAAAGATCACTGACATTATTTCAAAAATATCCCTCAACTAACTAGAAACAGGTTATCTGGTAATTATTGCCTACCCTCCTTCCAATACAGACAAATTTAGACCAATTGTGGCAAATTGTCAATTCACTGTTTTTTTTTGCTGTCTGTGTGGTTTAATGGTAGTCGCATGGGGTGCAAGAACAGGTTGAAATTGTAGCCAGGTGCACCCAAGGAGCACAAGGGCAGGATAAAAGGTTTCATCATGAGGGCACAGTGAGGGGTTGGATGTTGCAGCTGAGACCACAGGAGAGGTGAGGGAAATTGTTTTCTGAGCAATCTGAGCAAACGCGTGATGAAGAGTGAAGGGTTCAGCCCCAGTGGAGTCACTGGGAAGATGGGCTTCATTCAAGGAGGGACTACTGCAGGGCAGGCTGGAATAAAGGAGGCACAAAGGCCATGGCAATCGTCTACTCCAGCAAAGGCTGTACAAGCAAGGATGAAGGAAGGCAAAGGGCGGAGAGGCAGCAGCTGGCCAGCACCAGCATCAACCAGCTAGCTAGGAAGATGCCTGGCATGGTGACGCTGAAGGGCTAATAGGCATCAGAGAGGAGCATGGACAGGGTCAACCAAGGAGCTAATGTTACCCTGAAGGAAGGCTGTGTAGGCAGCGCTCAAATCACCATCACATGGTGGAGCACCAGTGCTTTTGAAGGCTGTGTATCCCCTGGGAGGTGGTCACATCCATCTATGGGAAGCTTGCAGGGGCAATAAGCTCCATCTGCGTGGGTGGCCTTAAATTTTTATGCCAGATGGTCCTTTCAAGGATCAGCAAGAGATCTTGGCAGCATCTCACTGTTAGCAACCCATCATTGTATCAAAATAGCAACAGATGCATTATTCAGGAGAGTGGACACCTTCATAAAAATGACCACTGATAACAACAGCCAGGCTGAGAGAGCAAGTGAGTGTGAGGCCATTGCAGGATTCCCTAAGGTGCAAGAAAGCATCGACTGCCCACATTTGGCTTTGAAGTTACCAGCGGGCCAGCCAGGGGTGTTTGTGAACTGGAAATGATTTCATTCCTTGAATGTGCAGATAACACGTGATCACTGTCTGCAGACCCTGAAGGTGTGTGCACAGTTTCTTAGGAGTAGCCATGACATCTATATCCTCAGGCGCTCCCAGGTACCACAGCTGTTCATAACCTCAGGGTAACTGGATGGCTGGTTAATAAGAAGTCGGCTTCTGACGCCCATCAGGTATCCATGCTCTGAGGCAGAGGAAAGGTACAATATAAGCCGTGCCTCCACCAGGGTGACCATAGAGAAGATCACTGATCTGCTCAAAATGAGATTTTACTGTCCAGAGAGATCAGCTGTGGACTTGCATTAAGCACCAGCTTGTATCTTCTTGATAGCTGTCAGGTAGCCTCGAGACCCCTCATAAAATTGATGCAGTCATAAAAGGTGACAATCATTTATTAAAGTGCATGAGAGCAGCATAACACTAAGTCTTACATGTCCATGATGGCCCCTTTGTGTCTACAGTGATTTCTTCGCTTGTTTATGGGTGCTGTGTCATGGTGCTCCCCCAGCTGAACTGGAGGCAGGCTGCTGACCTTGGTGCCTCATTGGCCTGGAAGACCTTGGTAGGTGTCCTCTCTTCCCCTAAGGCTGTGAGGGCCCTGGCATTGTGAGTACTACTGCCGAGTGGCAGAGTCTCCTCTGGCATCCTGAAGCACTGATGTCACTGACAGGAGGGTGAAGGAGATGCCATCACCATCAGGTGCACAATGAGTGGAGTACCCAGATACAGACAGCTATTGCTCATCTGCTAACATGAGGCCCGATTGGCCTTCCCTGCTTACCTGAGATGAAGAGGACCCAGATACCTTGCTCATCACTCACATGGGCACTGCCTACTTGAGGTAATTGACAGTGTGGGGACTTGCAGGTTTTAACATATATCCAAAATCTCCTGAATGATCTGCTGGGTCCAGCTCTTCAAGAGAGTCGCCAATCTCTCAATGGGGAGAACCATGCATTCAGAAGACATGGACATAATGGCACTCATGACCTAAATGGACTTGCCCAATGTCCTTGCCAAGGCATGTATACCCTCTGGAATCTCCACTAGATCTTCACACACCTCCGATTAAACATTCAATATCTGCCACCTCACGATTACAGAAGCTCTTCATCTACATGGGACTCAGCATCTTCCTGGTCTCCCAACTTCCTCCAAGTGTCAAAGTCTTAGTTGCTGTAGCCTCTGATAATTGTGCCATGATCAAACCAGTCAGTGCAACCATTCTGGCTGATGTGCAAAATCCACGACCTTGCAATGTATGTGAAAGTTGATCCTCAGTGACCTCTGGTTTTGAGTGCTAAGACAGACAGGATTGCAGTCTTCCTTTTGTCTGTGTCTGACCTGCACCGCCCTCTGCCCCTCCCCCAGCACTGCCCTCTGACCTTTGGGGCCCTCCAGTGTGGTCCTGCTCACTGCCAGCCGCTTCCACCTGTGTACCCACCCCCATTTCTGCCTTCCAGCCCTTTCTGGTCCTTTTATTCACTGGGAGTCTGTCAGTCAGCCGATGTTTAATTGCTGTGGATCATGCCCACTTCTGCCCACACCATCCACTAGTGTAACATAAAATCCATCCCTAGAAATATGACAACACAGATTACTTCTATCAATAGTTATGCTTATGGATCACATTGTCAGCCAAGTTCTTAAAGGTATCCAACAATACAACAGGAAATGCTTAACCTGGAGTCAATCTCACACACACTGGTGGCAGAGCTATATGTTCTTTTAAATGTATAATAAACTAAACTAATTAACAAAGTGACAGCCCCTTAAAGGGGGACTGTAACAAAGGACAAAACCTTAAAGATAACTTAACTGATTAAATTTAAATGTAATTCTTGCAACTGACACAGCGCTCCAGCCCTTGCGGTGCCCACTGGTTGTGGAAGGCCTCAAGTGTGGCAGAGCTATATGTGTGCCTGCTGACACCCATGCACTGAAAGTTGGTTTTCATTATGTGGTATTGTAAGTTTTCCAATGAATGAAGATACACCTTTTGACTGGGAAGAAAAAAAAGATTCTCCTCCTGTTTTGAATAGTTTAATCCTTAAACTTTGTTGCATGTGTGTGTTCTTTTATTTGAATATGATTTATAGCTGGAGATTTTCTCGGAGTTGCACTGGACACAACTTTGCCAGAAGTGTGGTGGGAGCCCCACTGATGTGGATAAAATGTATTCCCAGGAAAGTTATGGCAATGGAGCTCCTGACCAATATGCTTACCATTAGTTTACTATGATTTACATTTTATTTAGTTTCATGGTGTGTGAATTAGCAGATACATTGGAACTTCCCTCAGCCTGCAGGAAGTTTGTGGTAAATCTTATGTGAGAGACGGTAGCTTCAACAATGCAATACTCCTTCATTATGCACTGAAGTGTCAATTTAGGTTATGTGTGGAGTTGGCCTTGAAACCTTCAGACTTGGGTAAGAATGCAACCACTGAATCAAGTTTACATTGTGTAGGGCAATGAGGAGACAGCAGGACAGTCAGAGCATTTTTGAATTGCCCTATCAAACAGCCATAGGCATGCTGCACCGAATAACCTTCCTCTGTGTTAAAAACATATATGGTTCCAGTTACTGTGAATATCCTTAAGCAACTTCCTCAGAATTTGTCAGCAGGTCTGGCAAGGATCAACAGAAGGGTCATGAGGACTCGAAACGTCAACTCTTTTTTCTCCGCCGATGCTGCCAGACCTGCTGAGTTTTTCCAGGTAATTCTGTTTTTGTTTTGGATTTCCAGCATCCGCAGTTTTTTGTTTTTAACCTCAGAATTTGTGTTTGGCTGTTGTTCTCATATCAGTGACCGTGGTTTGGATTTTAACTGCTAGTGGGCTTTCTGGAGGGCAACTGCGTAAGCAAATTAATTTTCTTCATGCAGAAGAATGAGACCAGTCTGATTTTAATGACTGGACCTCATTTAAATCTCATCAGCCTTTCACCTGTTCCCAGCCTGGGAGCTATTGGCTGATGGCAGATAAGTGACCGATTTGGCTGCCAGCCTGTTCCACAGGAGGTGCCATGATCAGGAGGGGGCAGTGAGATTGTGGGCACCCCTACCAACAGGGAGGCCTAAGCATCCCTTCTGGGGCTCAGAGGAACACTCCCATTCCTCCCGGATCCACAAGCAAAGAAGAAATATAAAACTTTCTTTTTCGACCTCTTCTGGCTCTGATCTGCTTCCTCACTGATTGAGCTGACAGGAAACTCACTGCTACATCTAACTCAGGGCATCAAACAGAAACTACAGACAGGTTTCATGAATAACATCCTTCTTCTTTAATGTTGATAAGATTTATAGCAGAATAGAGGTGGATATTCTAGGCAGGATGTTGAGAATAAATATGAAAAATTATTTCAAAGCAAAAAGAAATAAATGTCATGGGGAAAGGGAGGGAGTAGTTTAAACAAATCAATTAAGCATTCTATACAAAGTACAAGATGCAGTTTAAATCTAAGGTTTAATGAGGATTGGAGGCTAGCAATTATTTAATTTAATTTAACTGATTTTCTGTAAATGAGGCATAGTAGAACTAATTAGCTAAAGCATACCAGTTACCTTATATGTTTTGGGTGATGCCAAGCATAAACCTATCAAATTCCTAAGTTGGAGAGAGGATATCATGCAACAATGAGGTTTATAGATCTCCTTCACAATATTATGTTTCCAACTCATGCTACTCATTTAATTTTATGGTATTTATCTATAAATTGGATGATGGAACTATGAATTCTGGCCGTTGTTGAGCTGAGGCCTTGACTGTTCAATCCTACATCTGGTTATATGTTAGATCTGCAGTTTACCTTGCTACCATAACCAGTAGAACATTTTGCCCATAAGCTGTTTCTGGTTATGATTCTAACTGGTGCAATGCTAATTTTGACATTCTTAAATATATTCCCTTTGACACACTGGGCTGGACTTTTGCCGATTCGGGGTGACCTGGGAACCCTTTAAAATTGGTGGGCGGGTCCTGATTCCTGATTCTGGGATTCCTGACCCCATTCCCAAGGGTTTCTGATTTTTAGGACCGCCTTTTAAGGATGCGGGCTGGTGTGGGTACGAGGCCGGACCCTGCACTCCCGACCTGGCCAGCTCCATAATGGTGATAGGCATGTCCTTGTCCACGGCAAACTTCATGGCGTTGGGCCAACTTTTGAAAGGGTCGTAGTTCAAGCATTTTAGTGATGTCATGAACCATAGGGCAGAATTGTCCCAGACTTGCACAAAGGGCGGTAGCGGGCGGGGAAAAAAAGACCTTTTACCTGCCAGCCTCAATAGCAGCTTTTTGCGCAGTATCGTCCCATTCCCGCCTTATTAATTTTGCAGCCACAGGAAACACGCCATCTTGCTGGTGGGTAGCATTTGATTTGCCTGTCATGCTGTTAATTGGCCACTTCCTCACGCAGGGCACCATATTTGAACCACAGCCTTGCGCACACTTCTCAATGCTTGCAGCCCAGGACTGCTCCAGTGAAAACATGGCCCCAAAAGCTAAGGAGAGTACAGCCCCCTGATTCAGAGAAGCATTCCTGAGACACCTTATGGACACCGGTGAGGCTGGCTGCGATGCCCTCTACCCCTACTCTGGCTGCAGGAGGCCCATCAGTCTTACCACTCTGCTTGGGAGGCAGTGGCAGGGATGGTCAGTGCCAATGCTGCACACAAGAGGTCAGCCATCCAGTGCAGAAAATGGATGAATGGTCTCATCTGTGCCACCAGGATAAGGCATCCATTTCATCAATCTAAACTCACACACTCACATGGCATTACACATTCACTGGCATCTCACTCACTGCCAGCTCAAAGAACATCACAACTCACTCTCTCACATACACCCTGACATCTCCATCTGGCCTCATTTCCTCTGGAGACTGCCTCCTCAGCCCTCGCCATCACTTACACAAATAACCATGTGCCCCCACACACCCTGGGATACCCCCTTCCCCAGTACAGCCCTTGTCTAGCAACCTCTTCCCTTGCTTGAGGCCACTTCCACCCTTGCAGCCAGTGCAGACTCGATGGGCCAAAGGGCCTCTTCTGCACTGTGTGATTCTGTGATTCTGAGTAGCCACTCCCACCTTATGTCTGGTCTGGTAGGTAAAATGTAGAAACTAGGAGCAGGAGTAGGCCATTCGGCCTTTCGAGCCTGCTCCCCCATTCAATATGATCAAAGCTGATCCTCTATCTCAACGCCTTATTCCTACTTTTTTTCCATACCCCTTGATGCTCCTAATATCCAAAAATTTATCAATTTCTTTCTTGGGTATACTCAGTGACCCCATAGCCATCTGTGGTAGAGAATTCCATAAGTTGACCACACTCTGAGTGAAGAAATCTTTCCTTAACTTAGTCCTATTTAGCCTGCCCTGTATCCTGAGACTGTGGCCCCTGGTTCTATACTCCCAAATCAGGGGAAACATCCTCCCTGCATCCAGTCTGTCTAGCACTGTTAGAATTTTATACATTTCAATAAAGTCCCCTCTCATTCTTCTAAACTCTAGTGAATACAGGCCCAATCGAACCAATCTCTCCTCATACAACAGTCCTGCCATCCCCAATATCAGCCTAGTGAACCTTCGCTGTACTCCCCCTATGGCAAGTATCTCTTTTCTTAGGTAGGGGGACCAAAATCGCATGCAACAATCCAGGTGTGGTCTCACCAAGACCTTGTATAACTGCAGTAAGGCATCCCTACTTCTGAACTTAAATCCTCTTGCAATGAAGCCAACATTATATTTGCCTTCCTAATTGCTTGCTACACCTGCCTATTTACTTTCATTGACTGATGTTCAAGGACACCCAGATCCCTTGCACAACCACATTTCCCAATATATCACCATTTAAATAATACTCTGCCTTTCTGTTTTTCACACCGAAGTGTATAAATTCACAGTTATCCATATTATACTGCTTCCACCATGTGTTTGACCAGACACACAACTTGTCCAAATCACCCTGAAGCCTCTTTGCACCCTCCTGATAAGTCACAACCCTTCTCAGTTATGCGTCATCAGCAAACTTGGAAATATTGCATTTCGTTCCCTCATCCAAGTCATTTACACATATCGTGAATAGTTGGGGCCCAAGCACTGATCCCTGTGGTACAGCACTAGTCACTGCCTGCCACCCGGAAAATGACCCATTTATTCCCACTCTCTGTTTCTGATCTGTCAACCAATTCTCAATCCATGCCAGTATATTACCCCCAAACCCATGTGCTTTAATTTTGCCCACTAGCCTCTTATGTAAGGCCTTGTCCAAAGCCTTCTTGAAATCCAAATACACTACATCCACTGGTTCTCCCTTATCTATTCTACTAGTTACATCCTCAAAAAACTCCAGTATGTTAGTTAAGCATGATTTCCCTTTCATAAACCCATGCTGACTTTGTCTAATCCCTCTAATGCTTTCCAAGTGTTCTGTTACCATGTATTTTATAATAGACTCTAGCATTTTCCACAGTACTGATATTAGGCTAACTGGTATGTAATTCTCTGTTTTTTCTCTCCCTCCTTTTTTAAATAGTGGGGTTATATTTGCCACCCTCCAATCTGTAGGAACTGCTTCAGAGTCGATAGAGTTTTGGATGATGACCACCAATGCATCCAATATTTCCAGGGACATTTCCTTTAGTGCTCTGGGCTGTAGATTATCAGGCCCTGGGGATTTTTCAGCCTTTATTCCCATTAATTTCCCTAGAACCTTTTTTTTATTAATACTGATTTTCTATAATTCCTCCCTCTCACTAGACCCTTGATTCCCGAATATTTCTGGGAAATTATTCGTGTCCTCTTTTGTGAAGCCAGAACAAAAATATGTTCAATTCTTCTGCCATTTCTTTGTTCCACATTATAATTTCCCCCATTCCTGACAGTAAGGGACCTACATTTGTCTTTGCTAATCTTTTTCTCTTCACATATTTATGGAAGCTTTTACAGTCAGTTTGTATGTTCCCTGCAAGTTTACTCTCATACTCCATTTTCCCCTTCTTGATCAATCATTTTGTCCATTTTTGCTGAATTCTAAACTGTTCCCAATCATCAGGCTTGCTACTTTTTCTGGCAATTTTATATGTCTCCTCTTTGAATCTAATATTGGGCAGAAATTTCAGCTTGTCGGGCGAGTGGGCCCGACCCAATCTCCACCGGGCGGGGAGCCGATCCCCGCCGGAGAAGCGGGCCCTGCCGACATTTTAAGTGGGCAGGCCAATTAAGGCCCGCCCAGTGTGACTTCCGCTGGGAAGCCCTATGCGCTTCCTATGCAGGTGATGGGGGGGATTCCCCAAATGCGACAGTGCGCTCTTTTGTGCATGCGCATGAAAGAGCGCACATCTCCCTGAGGCTAAGTGCTGCCTCAGGGAGATCGTTGACAGCTTTATAAACTTTAAAAATAGAAAAATAATAAAATCCTTAACATGTCCCCCTCATGTGACAATGTCACACGAGATGGGGCATGTTAATAAATTTCACTGAAACCTTAATAAACTTTTTTAAACCCTACATGAAACCTCATCCCGCCGATGGATGAGGTTTCATGTTTTTTCAGAAATCTGCCGGGGCTCCTGGCCTGCCCACCAACCTTAAGGTGGGATGGGCAGGTCCTTTAATTGTTTTAATTATCCTGTCCATTGCCTTAATTGGCCATTGACAGGTCGGTGGGTGGACAGCTGATCTCGCTGTGCCCCCGCCTTCCAGAAAATTTAAATGGGGCGGGATGACATCGGGGGTTCCGCCCAACGTCATCCCATGTTATTTTGCCGTTGGTGAGCGGGCCCCGCCCTCTGCTCACCGATGGCAAAAATCTAGCCCATTATCTCTAATTTCTTTTGTAAGCCATCGTAGAGCCACCTTTCCTGCATTATTTTTGCGCCAGACAGGAATGAATAATTATAGTAGTTCATGCATATGCTCCTTAAATATTAGCCATTGCCTATCCAATATCAACCCTTTTAGTAAGGTTCCCTAATCCATCATTGCCAACTCGCACCTCATACCCTCCTAGTTCCCTTTATTTAGATTCAGTACCCTAGTTTTAGATTCACTTCTTCACTCTCTATCTTAATGGGCAATTCTATTATTTTATGGTCACTCTTCTCTAAGGGATTCTGCACAACAAGAGTGTTAATTAATCATTTCTCATTGCTCAATACCCACTCTAGGAATGTATTGGTCTAAAAAACCATCACGTACACACTTCAGGAAATCCTCCTGCACACTTTTATTGCTAGTTTGGTTTGTCCAATCTATACGTAGATTAAAGTCACCCATGATTACAGTTGTACCTTTATTGCATGCATCTCTAATTTCCTGCTTAATGTTTTCCTTTACATCTCCATTACTGTTTGGGGGCCTATAGACAACTCCCACCAACATTCTCTGCCTCTTGGAGTTTCTTATCTGCACCCAAACAGATCCCACTTCGTGATTTTCCGAGCCAATAACCTTCCTCACTATTGAACTGATTTCCTTCTTTAATAACAATGCTACCCCACCTCCTTTCCCTATTTGCCTGTCCCTACCAAATATTGAATACCCCTGGACGTTCAGTTCCGATCCTTGGTCACCTTGCAGCCATGTCTCCATAACCGTTTATATCTATTTGCATTGTTAATTCATCTATCTTATTGTGAATGCTCTGCATCTTAAGATACAATGCCTTTAGACTTGTCTTTTTAACCTTGTTAGCCATCTTAGCTTTATTTTGCACTATGACCACATTTGTTAGCTCACCCCCACCCCCCCACCCCCGGTTTCTTCTGCATTCCAATTTTGCTTCTTTTCTATCTTTTGTTTCTATCTTTGTTTTCCCCTCCTCTGTCTCCCTGCTCAGGTTCCTATCCCCCTGCCATTCCAGTTTAAACCCTCCCTGACTGTACTAGCAAACCGCGCCCCCCCACCCCCCCACCCCTTGAGGACATTGGCCCAGATGCAACCCGTCCTGTTTGTACTGGTCCCATATTCCCCAGGACTGGTCCCAATGTCCCAGGAATCTGAATTCCTCCCACCTACACTATTTCTTCAGCCACGTATTCAGTTCTTTCCTGTTCTTTCTACTCTCACTAGCATGTGGTGCTGGTAGTAATTCTGAGATTACTACCTTTGAGGTCCTACTTTTTAATTTATGTCCTAACTCCCCATATTCAGCTTGTAGAACCTCATCCTTTTTTTACCTATGTCGTTGGTACCATATGTACAATGACCACTGGCTGTTCACCCTTCTCCTCCAGAATGTCCTGCAGCCTCTCTGACCCTGGCACCATGGAGGCAACATGCCAGCCTGGAGTCTCTTTTGCAGCCACAGAAACGCTGGTCTGTTCCCCTTACTATTGAACCCCCTATTACTGTAGCCCTGCCACTCTTCTTCCTCCCCTCTTGTGCAGCAGAGGCACCCGTGGTGCCATGGACTTGGCTCCTACTGCTTTCTCCTGAGAAGCCATCTCCCCCAACTGTACCTAAACGGTATATCTGTTAGAGAGTGGGACAGCCACAAGGGACTCCTGTACTACCTGCCTTCCTCTACTCTGCCTGGTGGTAACCCATCCTCTTTTTGCCTGTTAAGTCTTTACCAGTGGTATGACCACCTCACTGCACTCACTGTTCATGATAATCTCAGCATCGTGGATGTTCTACAGTGAATCCATCCGCAGCTCCAGCTCTGAAATGCGTTTAGCCAATAGTTGCAGCTGGACACACTTCCTGCACACATGGTCGCCAGGGACACTAGAAATGTCCATGACTTCCCACATAGTGCAGGAGGAGCATATCATGGGTGCAAGCTTTGGTGCCATGACTTCCCTTTAGATTAAGCTCATTAGTTACTCCCTTTAAAGAATACTAATTATGCTATGGGCCTTATTCCACTCCAAACACTTCCACTTCAATCCAAATCCTCGCCTTATTTTGATTAAGCTAATGGATTGCAACAGTTTATTTATTAGAAAAAGTAGTAAAAGGACTCACCTGACCCTACTTACCAATCAGCTGTCTCCGCTGCATCGCATCACTTTTTAAACTGTGATGTCCTCGCGTCACTTTCAGCCCCAAGTCTCCCTGGAATTCTCACTCTGTCCTCACATCGCTTTCAGCCCCAAATCCAGCTCCCGCTCTTTTTAAATCTCTGCTCTGACTCTCTTTTCCTGTTCTTTTTAAATCTCCACTCTGACTCTCTGCTCCTGTTCTTTTTAAATCTCTGCTCTGACTCTCTGCTCCTGTTCTTTTTAAATCTCCGCTCTGACTCTCAGCTCCCGATCTTTTTAAATCTCAGGTAGAGACCTACCCGTGAGCCTCTGCTAAAAGTGATGTGGTGCTGCCTGCAAAGCCTGGCACTGATGATCATGAGTACTGGCCAAAGCAAGATAGGCAAACAAATCTCAAAGTCCCAAGTAAAGTGCAGCTCACCAGGTGCACATCGCTTATATAGAGTTGTGAAACACGTTGGTGTGCCCTGATGATCAGAATAGGAGGATGATTCTGGCAAACATGGCTTATGATGAGATGCTAAAGTATTGAAATTAGATGCCCCACATATGATGGTCGGAAATGCAGCCAGTCATTGACGGGTGGAGCAGACATTTGCAGACTGGTTTCATGACAGCATGACACCCATTTTTGGCTGTCTTGCCATATTGTTCCTGCCTCCCCCCACCACCTGCCATGATGCCAAACACTAGTGGGGTCAAAGAATTTCAGCCATAGTCTGCACAAGGGAACCTTTGAAAGATGAGTTCAAAAGGTCCTCCTCATGTGCCCCCCCCATGTTAACCTATGCTCCCCAATCCCCATGGCTCCTTATTCCCTCCATGTTAATGCATGCTCTCCAACCAACCTCTATGTCTTCTCATGCCCCACCCCCCCCCATGCCAAGGCATGTTCCCCAACCAACCTCTGTGGCCCTCATGCTACCTATGCCAAGCCATGCCCCCCAACCAACCTCCCTGGCCCCTCATGCTCCCATGGCAAGCTTTGGCATTTCCATGCCCATTTACTCATTATAAACTTTATAGAACCAATGAAGCCTACAATGACAATAGGATGTTTTTAAAAAAAGCATTAAGAGAAAGCCATTCTTAAAAAAAAACTCTGATGCAGCCCAATAAAAGTGTTGATCATCCAGACTCTTTAAAGTATCAAAAACTGAAATCGCAAGCACTTGAAACCTCTTAATCTTATATAAATAAACATTGTGCAATTGACAGCATTGATCAGAGAGCCAGAGATGTCAATCAAGCACTGTGTTCCCTGGGCTCAGGTGTTTCAGTACACTAATGGATCCCTGGGCTCTCAGCCAAGCCTTATTATGTATTCTTTGCTGAGATCCCAAAGACAATAATTTAGATCTAACTGATGTTGTGCTGAAGGAAGTTGTGTCTTGTTCAGACTGGGCACTAGATAAGTACACTGATGACACAGAAGCAACTGAACGGTCAAAGGAGGGATGAAAATGTAGGACTGGAAATTAAATCAAGAGGGGAGTACTGACCAACACATCAATCTTATTGAAATAAACCCCAACTGTTAAAACCAGCCAAGCTCTGCTATTGCCTTTGCTATTGGGTGTGCCACCTGATGCCACAAAAAGGTAAAGACTCACCCATTCATTTAGTGATACGCAATTCCATGATCTAAGATAAAAATCTTTACAAATTAGTTTGATTTTTCACAATCAAACCTCTGTGCATACTTTCCACAACAGTAAGAGAATATCATGTAAGACACATTAAGGTTTGGTATAAAAGAACACCTATTCATGCATAATACATGCTATTTCCTCCACCACCATTCTCAGCTGTTAATACTCCATCATCACCTTCAACATAATCACAAGTAGACACTACAGCCTGGAATTTTCAGCATGATGGAAAGCCTCATGGTGGAAATGGTCGATAAGACCAGAATCTGGAATTCCTATGAATTCCAATTCTTGATTATGCAATTGAATGAAATGTTTGTTATTAAAAGAGATAAGGTAGTTGAATGAATGTTAATGTAATAAATGGGTTTTTGTGAATGAGAGTACTTTTTATTAAAGAATAAAGCCTGCAATCAACACTTGGAACTTTATTTTATTTAATCTCAGCATAGGTCCTAAGGTCTGCCCATGGTGGATACTGGATGAGTTGGCAAAGGGTGGTGGGTGGGGGACATGTATTGACATGAGTTTGCAAAGGGGCTACAAAGGGCCATGGGGTGAGAGGGAGGCATAGGTTGGCATGGATGCTATGAGGGGCCATAGGGGTTGGTTGGGGCACATAGGTTTGTATGGAGGATACGAGGAGCCATTGGGGTGGCCAGTTGGGCCTAGTTTGGCACAGCGGGTATGGCGACCATAGGAGTGGGCAGGGAGGAAAAGTTGGCATGGAGGGTATAAGGGGCCATCAGGTGGGGGTTATGAGGTGACATGAGTTATCATGGATGGAGCATAGGGAATGTGTGGGAGTAGTGGGAGGCTGTAAAGGGTTAGGGCTGTTTTCTTTATTAAACTTCAACACAGTGTGACCAGCTAACCTCACACCCAGCATCTTCTACACTTGTTCCGAGGTCGCCCGGCCCCAATCCCAGGGAGCCCCACCACCCTGGAATCAAAATATGACTCGCCAGGCCACTTTGTCCCAGGTCTGATTTGCAGAGCTGGGAAATGTCCTGACTCAGCGCTTCTGACCCAGGAATGAAAATTCAGGCCTTAGATACTTCCTTTGCTCACTCTTAAAATGAAAGTGGGTGCGTCGAAGGTGGGCTTGAGATGGTTTCAAATATTAAAATTGTTAACCCACCACTCTTGCCTGCCAATCCTGGGAGGTCAGAATTTCCACCCCCCCAAATAACAGCCAGATTTTACTTTTTAATGACAATTTGCAACATTATTTAAGTAAAGGCCAACGTATCTGAATGTAATTTGCTGAATAAATTAGGATGACTTTATATTCAATCACTACTGACTTAAGAAAATAATTGGTGACCTTGGGGCTAATTTTAACCTAACTCTCTGGTATGGAAGAGCCAAGTGAACAAGTGAAATGTTGGCTTTGCACCCATTATTGACTTAAATGTGAAGGAAAATCCAGCAAAGCCTGAAGTTGGCAGTTTCCTAATGGGCTGGTGAGGCTACCATTGCTCCCCCTTCAATATTAAAGTTATTTTTCTCATAAATCTGTGTAAGATTGTGATTGCATTTCTAATTAAAATAATTAATTTCAAATAATAAAACCTTCAACCTCTCATCTTGGTATGTTTCGAGCTGTGTGAAAGCCAATGATCAAATTACAGTTCTCTGCACAGTGCAGCTTTCAACTAGCCTGAGGAAAATAGAGCAGCTATATTCAATAACATAAAACATAAACATAAACCAATGCTGGAAGTGCACAGCAGGTGAATCAGAATCTAAAGAGGAAAGATAGGTTCATTTTGATGAAGAGTTAAACCCCAAAGTCGTTTTCCCTTCGGGGATATTTTGTGTCTCTCATATTTTATGCTTTGTTTCATATTTCCAGCATTTGTAGTGATTTTATTTTTATTTCCACCATTAAAGACACTTTTCCAGAACTGTTGCCAGTGCCTGGGAGGTGAGTAAAACATGCTGTAATTTAAATTTAGACCACAAATCACTCTAAAATTTATACATTTGTCTAGGTTAAGACAAGCCTTTTTGGAGGAAATTTCGAAGAGAAGGAAAGGCATTTTCACCATGTTTCACCATGTTTCTGTATGCTGTTTAAAGTGCAGATCTTAGGTGTAACACCTGAGAGATTGTATTTGTGTAGATCATACTTCATTGCTTCAAAGTGTATATTTTGAAAAAGGTTTACACTTTCAATGCACTCAGACCTATTCCATAAAGCATTGGTGTGAAATGAATTTCGTGTCAACTCTCAATCAGTTTATTTATTAAAAGCTTGAAGCAAGGGCAAATAATAAAAGCAACAGGTTAAGGTTTTAGGCTTTCTTTGCAAAACATATGTGAAGAAAGGCCTGATAGAAGTTAAAGCCTCCATTTTTAGGCATTGCTTTCTTTAATTCAAAAGTAAACTTTCTTAGAGTTAAACATGGCCGAGGTGGTCAGCAGTAGGAACATTGTGCTACACTCCTGGATTAATGGTACTGAGAGCTTTAGCAACCTAACAAGGTCAGAAAAGGTGATTTCACCTACATCTGCTGTGTGCATCATCTGATCCTCCACACGCTGCCTTGTCAAGCTCATTCCATCATATTACTCCTCATACCCACTTGTTTTACACACACAGCCATTTTTGTTTTATTTCTATGCACTTCCTCACATCCCCATCTATTCATTCACCACTGTCACTCACAGTCATCTTATACCTCTCCCTGATAATCATCCTAAACAAACATGCTGCAGCCATCAGGCGACCACATATTATTTACTCATGGGTTTTTTCCTTCCTCAGTTGCAGGAAAAGAGAGTACAGAACATAAAGAAGAAGGAGTGAAACAGAGGTGAGCCTCTGCAGATCTCTTGACGAGCAACTGCAGAAGAGGAACTGCTGGAGAGCAATGGCCTTTCAGAGTCCCTGGCCATTGGAGATCAGGGGCTACGGACATCCCCGTCACATAGTGAGTGAATTAATCTCATCAACCCATGTGTCAGACAATGTTGACTTGATTTCAACAATATGTGAAACAAAATCATCTTCCTAATGATAACTTGCAATATTTTTATGTTACCAGTATTAATTCAGACATTTTCTCTAATACAGGGTTTTCACAGCTGCAGCAGAAGCCAGTGCATCTCACAGATGACAAGATCCTCTGAGGAGCTAATTCATTCTGAGGATGCCCCATCACAGGATTCATGTTTACCAGGCACTGGCTCAGATACTCGCACTTAGTGAGTTCGGTGAAACAGATAGTTGGATGTTGACCTGGTGACTTATACATCACAAGTGAGTAAGAGCAGATGGTGGAGACAGGGTCAGTATTGGAGTTTGCATCAAAGGGTGTAGTCCCCTCCAAGCTCTTCTCAGCTAGACCTAGATGCTGTTCTCTGGGGACCAGGGATTAAATAGATAATCATGAGGGGGAGCAGAAAATCTATAACATACTGGCAAGCCTTCCACAGATACTGACTATGATTGGAGAAAGAATGGAGAAGTCTACCTCAAGCATGAGTGGGTCAATGTCACAGGGCATTTAGGGGATCCAGTTGCCATGACCACTCACACTCATCCATATGCATCTTCCTGATGGGAATGCATTTTCAACCATTTCCATGGATAGATTTGCAAACTCTATCACTCTATGTGATAGAGTTTGTAAAGTGTGGCAATTAAATGACTCCCTGTAGGTTTTGACCAAGGTTGTGCAGGTGCTAGGTCCTAACATGTCTGGTGTCTTAAATAGGTCAAAATATACCTTAGTATTGAGCATCTCTGATCTACACCAACTTGCTGTCCAGCACAGTGAAATACAATTGGCCTACAAGAGGAATGATGACGAAAGGAGAAATGGAAGTGGGAACTACACTCAAAGTGCTTCTACTTCTCAGCCATTGCACCCAGCCTCAGTCAGCACCCAACATGCTGCCTCAGTTTCTGATAGCCAAGCCTGCTCCTGCACCGGTTCTGTGGGATCAGTTACTGGCTGGGCCCACACAGACGCCAATATCCTGACTTCATAAGCTAAGAGCATCTCAGCTGTCAGAGTAGAGATCTGAGCAGCCTGACTCTATCCTTGCTCAAATCACAGGGGATGAACCACATGAAAACACAAGGGAAAAATAAAGTAAAGCTTTGTAGCTGTGCCAAAGTACACACATGGAAAAATGTTATTTTGTTAAGCTTCTTAGGTAGAATCATATGAAAGGTATAACTTTGCACCATTTTACAGTGTTGCCCATTCTTTGTTTCTAGTCACAACTAATCATTTCCGTTGTTTGTTGAGAAAGATGTGAACTGACAAGGACCAATGGAGGTTCAATGGGTAGTTGGTTGTTTGCAGACCCCATTGCGTCAATGGAATTGAGGAGATGTGGGAGAGGCGGTGGGGCAGAGGGGGTGGGGGTAGGGCAGTTGCAGGGAATGGGGGTGGCTATTGGATGTGATTATTGCCTGGGTCCAGCAGTGGTAACTAACTGAACTTTAGAGCAATAAGAAAATCCCTTGCATCACAGGGTGTAATGTAAATGGCTGGTGCTGCATTGAGTGTAACCATTTTCCTCATCCGCCTCTTCCTCTTTCAATTCTTCTTCCTTCTCCATCTTGGATTGGTCCAAAGACAAAGTGTGTTCATGCTCCAATCCTCATTCTTGCCTAATGTCATACATAGTGCCGCACACCATAGCTAGAATTTTACTGCCCTGTCAGGGCGGGGTCAGGGCTGTAAAATGCAACGAGTTATTCTAAACTCCATTGATTACGGCAGGAATGTAACATCCCGCTGGCATGAAATTCAGCCCCACAATCATTTTGGAGACCCTTGCTGATGAGTACTGAAGGGCCCGTCCAGTTCTGTCGAAAAAGCTGGAGCACATTCTGAGCATGCTGGTCTCTTGCTCAATGCCACATTTGGTCGTCATGTTAGTTTTGTTGGGCTGCTCTTCATTGTTTGGATTTCTCACACCATCAACCAATTTTGAATATCTTTTGTCATCTAGCAGCCAGCCCTGAAGTCTGCATGCAGGTCCAATGCAGGTTCAGGAATCCTGGTTTTCTACAATGTGAACGTATTGTGACAGCTCTCCATGAAGCTGGTAAGCTGGTACACACCTGTATTAACCTCTTCATGGGGTTGCACACCCAGTTGAACATTGATGGAGTCAAAGATCTTGTGGTTTATGAATACTCCGATTGATCTGGTGGTGTGCAGATTGCCACATGTTTGCAGCTGATCACGCCCTGCACCAGCAACACAAATCTGAATACCCAAGCACTCTGACTGACATCACCACCCACAAAGGTGATGTAGTCGCACACCCTGGCAAACAGCACTTTTAAAAGAAAAAATATTCATGTGATGTGGTGCTTCAGCCAGCATCTATTGTCCATCCCTCATTGCCCTTAAGAAGGTGATGGTGAGCTTCCTTTTTTAACCACTGCAGTCCACGTGTTGTAGGTACACCCATAGTGCAGTTAGGGAAGAATTTCCAAGATTTTGACCCAGCGACAATGAAGGAACGGCGATATATTTTTAAGTCAGGATGGTGAGTGGCTTGGAGGGAACTTCTAGGTGGTGCTGTTACCGTGTGCCTGCTGCCATTGGCCTTCAAGATGGTAGCACTCATGGCTTGGTGAGTTCCTGCAGTGCATCTTGTAGATGATACACACTGCTGCTGCTGTATGTCAGAGGTGGAGGGAGTGAATGTTTGTGAATGGGGTGCCAGTCAAGCTGGCGGCTTTGTCCTGGATGATGTTCAGTTTCTTGAGTGTTGGAGCTGCGCTCATTCAGGCAAATGGAGGGCAATCCATCACACTCCTGACTTGTGCCTTGTAGATGGTGGGCTGTATTTATATGGCCAGTCTAGTTTAGTTTCTGGTCAATGATAACCCCCAGGATGTT
The DNA here is from genome assembly GCF_017639515.1 of Carcharodon carcharias. Lineage (NCBI taxonomy): Eukaryota > Metazoa > Chordata > Chondrichthyes > Lamniformes > Lamnidae > Carcharodon > Carcharodon carcharias. The sequence goes on from NC_054486.1 coordinate 52,807,092, forward strand.
GATAGTGGGAGATTCAGCGATGGTAATGCCATAAAATGTCAAAAAGCAACGGCTAGGTTCTCTCTTGTGCAATCATCAGTGAACATCACCACTTCTGACCTTATGATGGAAAAAAGGTCATTGATGAAATAGCTGAAGGCGTTTGGGCCTGGGACATTACCCTGAGGAATTCTTACAGTGATGTCCTGGAATTGAAATGAATGACCTCCAACAACCACAATCATCTTCCTTTGCGCTAGGCATGACTCCAAACAGTGGAGAGTTTCCCCCTGATTCCCATTGACTCCAGTTTTGCTAGGCCTCCTTGATGTCACACTCAGTCAAATGCTGCCTTGATGTCAATGACAGTCGCTCTCAGCTCACCTCTGGAACTCAGCTCTTTTGTCCATGTTTGAACCAAGGCTATAATAAGGTGAGGAGCTGAGTGGCCCTGGTGGAACCCAATGTGAGCACCAGTGAGCAGGTTATTGCTAAGCAAGTGCAGCTTGATAGCACTGTTGCTGACCCCTTCCATTAATTTCCTGATAATCGAGAGTAGACTGATGAGTCAGTAATTGGCCATATTGAATTTGTCCTCCTTTTTTTGTACAGGACATACCTGGGCAATTTTCCACTTAGCCGGGTAGATGCCAGTATTGTAACTGTACTGGAGCAGCTTGGCTAGGAGCATGGCAAGTTTTGGAGCACAAGTTTTCATACTATTGCCAGAATATTGTCAGGGCCCATAGCCTTTGCAGTATCCAATGCCTTTAGCCATTTCTTGATATCACATGGAGTGAATCGAATTAGTTGGAGATTGGCATTTGTGAGGCTGGGGACCTCCAGAGTAGGCAGAGATGGATCATTCTTTAGGCACATCTGGCTGAAGGTTGTTGCAAATGCTTCAGCCTTATCTTTTGCACTGATATGCTGGGCTCCCCCATCATTGAGGATGGGGATATTTCTGGAGCCTTCACCTCCGCCGCCATTCATGGCTGAATGTTGCAGAACTGCAGAGCTTAGATCTGATCCATTGGTTGTGGAATCACTTAGCTCTGTCTATCACTTGCTACTTATGCTGTTTGGCATGCAAGTAGTCCTGTGTTGTAGCTTCTCCAGGTTGACAACTCATTTGAAGGTATGACTGGTGCTGCTCCTGGCATGCCCTCTTGCGCTCTTCATTGAACCAGGGTTGATCCCCTGGCTAGATGGTAATGGTACAGTGGGGGATGTGCCGGGCCATGAGGTTACAGATTGTGGTTGAGTACAATTCTGCTGTTGCTAATGGCCCACAATGCCTCATAGTTGCCCAGTCATGAGTTACTAGATCTGTTCAAATCTATCCCATTTAGTATGATGGTAGTGCCACACAACATATGTCACCTGCTTTATGTATTTAATTGCTATTCACTGGGAGATCAAGAACATGTGATGCCTTAGAAAGATTTGGAATCAAAAATGTTGAGGCAGTGGCCACTTTCACAGACACGGATAACCCATTGTCACTAGGCCCAGCAGGCAGCCAATTTTCTTCTAGGAAGCTGCAGATGTCTGCCACCACTCGACTGAACAGCCTCAACCTGCAGAAGCATGGTTCCTTCAAGAGGTCAAGACAACCTGTACAAGCGAGTAGTATTGCCTCTGAGCTCAACCCATCTGCTGCTCACATCTCTATGGCTCCCCTCTCACCACCTGTGGCTCCGTCTACAGCAAACTGTTGTTACTACTGATAGTCATCTTGCTCTTCATCTGAGGTCCAATCTCAGGTAGCCAAAGTACAACCCATCCTGATCTGAGTCTTAATGCCTCCATTGTGCAAAAACTTACTTCTCGTCATAAATACTCTGAACAAACCCTATCTCTGTGGCGAGTGAGAAAGCAGCTGTAAGCACTGAGTATTGCTGTAGATTTGCCTGACTTATAATGAGCCCCCATGAACTGCTGTTGTGTTCTTGTCTTGCTATCAGTGATAAATTTCCGGAAGCCTGGGAAAACTGTGGTTGCACCTTTAAATCTGAATGGAGGTTAAAATGCTGCTGGAATTAAAATGCCTCTCTGGAGGGGATTATGTGTAAACTACTGAATGTACCAAAGTTGAAGCTGGAAGTGGGCCCGTTGGCACTTGCTTCAGGATTCAAATGCGTTTTCAACCACTTTAACATCCCTGTATCCACATGCCCCTGCAGCCACACCTAATCCAGTGCACAGTTTCATGTTAAACTTCCACCCTTCAGCACTGATCAGTACTGAAGCAGTCCTGCACTCTCGGGATGAGGGGTTAGGGGTGGTGACATTTTTCAGATGAGATATCTACCCTCCTAGCTGGATGTAAAGGATCCCACACCACTATTTGAAGAAGAGCTGGAGAAATCTTCTGGTGCTGGCCAATATTAATTTTTCAATCAACACTCCTAGGTTATTTATGTCATTGTTGTTTATGTGACCTTGCTGTGTGCACAATGAGTCGTTTTCCTGCAGAACAACAGGAGCTACACTTCAAAAGTACATCATGCAAGTTTCTTTCTTTATCTCTTTAGGGCAGAGAAAAAAGGCAATGACACATTTAAGTTGAGGTCCTTAGAGATAAACAACCTCACTTTACTTACCCTTATTTCTTCCTGGGCTCCAAATCAGGCCAGTAGGAGGCTGGAGAGCTGTGATTGATGACTCCAAGGGAAATCATGTCTGATTGCAAACATTTGGAAGTAAGTGGAGACCTGGCAGCAGCTGTTAGAATTCAAGAAAATGTAGGTCTTGGATGCTTCTGGGATTACAGCAGTTCCATGCTTTACATTAGAGAGTAATATTGGGAGTATAAGTTTTACACACATGCTGTAAAAACATTTCTCTCGTGTAAAAATGCCATAAGGTTTCATAACTATATGACCACGTAGAATCCAAGTCTTTTAAAACATAGCTGGCTGTTTAAATTTTGTGATGAAGTAACAGACCGGGTTGATGAGTGTAATGCAGTCAATGTTGTGTACATAGACTACCAGAAGGTGTTTAACAAATTGCCACATGATAGGCTTGGATGAAGCCATGGAATAAGAGGGACAATGGCAGTGTGGATATGAAGTTGGTTGAGTGGCAAAATACAGAGAGAAGCGGTCAACAGTTGTCCTTCGGAGGAAGGCGCACAGTGATGTTCTCCAGGGGCTGGTATTAGGACCATTGCTTTTCTTGATCTATGTTAGTGACCTAGACTTAGGTGTGTAGGGTTGCATGACAGAAAACTGTGAGGAGGATAGTGAGAGACTTCAAGAGGACATAAACAGTCTGGTGGAATGAGTGGTCACGTGGCAGATGACATTTTATGCAAAGAATAATGAAGTGACACATTTTGGTAGGAAGAACCAGGAGAGCCATTAGAAAATAAAGGACACAATTCTAAAGTGGGTGCACGAACAGGGAGACCTGGGGGTATACGTCCATAAATCATTGAAGGAGGCAGGGTAGGTTTAAATGTTAAAAATGCATGTCGGTTCCGGGCTTTTTATAAATAGAGGAATAGAGTGCAAAAACAAGGAATTTATTGTGAACCTTTCTAATACACTGGTTTGGCTTGAACTGCATTGCGTCCAGTTCTGGGCACATCACTTTAGGGAGAATGTGAAAGCATTAGGGATAGTGCAGGAAAGATTATGTGAATGGTTCCAGGGAGGAGGGATTTCAGTTACATGGATAGATTGGAGAAACTGGGGCTGTTCTCCTTGTTAAGAAAAGCTTGAGAGGAAATTTGATAGAGGTATTCAAAACCACGAGGGCTCTAAACAGAGTAGGTAGGGAGAAAGTGTTCCCATTGGCGGAAGGGTCACAAATAAGAGGGCATCGATTTAATGTGAATGGCAAAAGAACTGATAGTACATGAGGAAAAGCTTTTTTATGCAGCAAGTAGTTAGGATCTGCACTGCCTGACAGTGTGATGAAGGTGGATTCAATCTTGGCTTTTAATAGGGAATTGGATAAGCATGTCAAGAGGGAAAAAATGCAGGGTAAGTGTGGGCCATGGGACTAGCTGAGTTCCTCTTGCAGAGAGCAGGCATGTATGGCATCCTTCAATGCTGTAACCATTCTATGGCTTTATGATGAATAACATATTGTATACTGACATCCAGGTACAAACAGTTATATTTAATTTCCCCCTAGCATTTATGTAAATTATCCAGGCTATATTAAACTGAACCATGTTATAACTGAAGGGCATAACTAAACAAATTTCTACAGGACACCACTTAATATTTTTGTCAGCTCTAGTAAATGCTCATATAACAACTCATTTTAATACAGTTGTGGTTATAATAATGATGATTTTCAATTGTATTATGCATGAAAATGATCAAGGGTGGTTGAAGAATGGTTATATTACTAGATTAGTCATTCAAAGACCTAGAGTAATAATCTGTGGACTCAAGTTCATATCCCATAGTGGCAGCCAGGGAATTGAAATTCAGTTAATTAAATAAATATGGAATTTCAAAACTAAAGATCAGAAATGTCCTTGTTAGACAGACACATGCCCAATCCGAATGAGAGTATAAATGATGCGCGATGATGTCGGGCCAGCGCCCTGATATCATCGCGCACTCACATGATATTTCGGTCGGCGGGTGCTGCGGGAGTCGGCAGAGCGCCCGCCAACAATTAAGCGGCCTATTAAGGCCCTTAATCAATTAATCGACTAGAAATTTTCACTGCCCATTCAACCATGTGGAAGGCGGGTGGATGAAAAGGCCAAGTGGCCTTTGCATTTTTGGTGAACCCTCATCCACAAGCAGGACGAGGTTTCGACCAGCGGGTAAGAAAAAAAATCCTTTTAACTCCCATACTTAACGTGTCCCTGCTCATGTGACAGAGTCACATGAGGGGGCATGTTTTAATTATTTTTAATATCTTTATTTTTTATTTTAAAAATCTTCAGCTCCCTGAGGCAGCTCTGCGCTGGTTGGCCATTAATTGGCCAGCCAGCGTGAAATTGCAGTCGGGGCTCGATTGCGGTCAGAGCTTTCTGACCTCTTCCAGGCCCGCCCACCCGCCTGCCAAGCCCGCCAAGCCTGCCCAGTGACCGGAAAATCCAGGCCATAGCATCAGTATTGGTGGTCATACAACTACTGGGCTGTTTGAAAAACTGATCTGATTCAGTAATGCCATTTAGGGAAAGAAATCGGTGGTCTGAACTATGTGTGACTCCAGGCCCATTGCGATGTGATTGACGCTTAACTGCCCTTTGAAAAGTGTAGCAAGTCACTAATATGTCAATAAGGCAGCTCACCACCTTCTTCTCAAGAACAATTAAGAATGGGCAATAAATGCCTGCCTTGCCAGTGACACTCGTATCCTATGAACAAAAAAGAGGTATCAATCTGGTGAATCTGCGTTTATCCCTTCCACAGCTAAAATATATTTCTTGAGATAAAAGCAGAAAAGCTGGAAATATTCAGCAGGTCTGGCAGCATTAGTTTGAATGGTCACAGACCGGAAGTGTTGAGCTGGATTTAATATTCCTAATTGGCAAACTGTGGGCACCCAGGCGCTTTGGTGGGGAAGGCTTGACAAAGTTAAGTGCCTGTAGTGTGTAACACAGTGAAGCCTTCAACAGAAATCAACATGGGATCGCTGGAACAAGGCGAATGGGCCAGGTTGGGTCTTGCAGGAGGGGTTTGCCGGCAATGAGGGAGGAAGGTCAAATCAAAAGCTGGGGGGGTGGTGGTTCTCAGCCAACATCCCTTTCCCAGATGGTGGGTATCTTGATCAGGCACTAAGTACCTTTGAAAGATGGACCTGTTACAATTCTCATGGAGAAACCATAAACAAAAGTGACCGAATTTGTCAAATGATCCCCAAATGAACAGAGAATCAACAAGATTTCACTTTTTGTGTATTTTACTTTAACACAAATCAGAACAAACACAAATTAAATGTGAAATAACGGGAAAGTGATTCTTTAGATGGAAAGGTAAATTTGACTTTAAATAGTCAGTCCAACAAAGATATCACAATCACAACACTCACATTACTCTCCACAGACATGTGGCATCACATGCTGTTTCAATGTTCTCTAACTCGGGTATGTAGGATCTCTCATTTCCCCACTCAATCGATTTGGCCCTCAAATCACATTCACCAGCATCCATATTCCATCCAAGGTCCCTGAAGATGGTCGTCACCTGAACTGCGCATGCTTCCTTAGCAAGGCTCATGACAATCTTGGTGTCACAAATTCTACAGAGACTCCTTTATTTATTCCTTTAATAAACCTTGTTAAATGGTCTGATTGAAGCAGCAGCAATAAAATTGTCCAATTCACAATCTCTGCTCTATCACTGACTTTGGCTTTCTGTCCTTTTTAACTGTATTGCACACACACAGCACCTTGTACATGTGCATTCTCTGTTCTCTCCTCTACTGTATCTCTCCTTTGTCTGCAGCTCTCCTTTGTGTTTGGCCACACAGCTTTTGCTTGTTAACTTCCTTTTGGTACTGCTTCAGGTCAAGGGTCGCCATTTCACATTGTTCACGAAAATTACAACTGATCCTTTTCAAACAATCTTAAAACCAATTACAGATCACACAGACTTTTTAAGGAAGCTTCAAATGTTCCTTAACGTACCACTTCCAGGTCAAAGTTCATCACAGACCTCCCTGGGAGGTCATTAGGAAACCTTCCCATGCCTTCAGGAGGCATGGGAAACTCATGCTAATTTGGGAGAATCCTTGAGTCAACACTAAATCCTGGTGGGCTCAGGGATTATGACGTTTAAGTGGCTATAAGCCTTATTAACCAGTGAGTGGGTTACCTATGTTGGCCTATTCTCACCGCTGACTTAATAATGGTCAGTTTTCCATCAGCAGGAATGGGATGCCTGGCCTCCCTGTGATTATACGGGCCAGCTCATCACTGAGCCTGCTCCAGTGAGTTCCATTAAATCATGGCTGTTAACTCTGATATCTCTCCACAAATGTCACAAGATCTGCTGAATACTTCTACAGACCTCTGTTTTTACTTCAGATTTCCAGCATTCACAGCATTATGCTATTGTACATCTTTCCTGTGGCTCAGTGCCTAAAACTGAATGCAGTACCCACTGTAGAGAAGGTCACACTTTCTTTTCTTTCAAGAGAACCTATGACTATACAACGAGCCCTACAAAAATATGCACTGGTTAAGGTTAGCACTAACTTGGGATCTAACAGTATGGCTTCCTATATTCTCTAGCAGCAATTACTGCCATACACAGCTCTAAAATCCCTTGTCCCACTTTGATGCCTCCACATTTCTTACTTCAGCTCTCCCTGCCACTTGGTACCCACTCTTCAATTGCCAGGAAGAATAAGGGCATCCCTGAATAGAAACACCTCAGATCATAGAGACTATGAAGAGACTGGACATGGGAAATGTTGAGGTGGGCAATAAAGTGGTGCCAGATTAGTGCTTGAACCCTTACACTATTGCTACGGTTTTTTTTTGAAGAGCGACATAAGAACAAACTAACACCCATGGAAGTTGAAGGAGTTAAGGGGTTAAATTTATGAGTTTGCAAATAAATGTGGGAGCCACTGATTGCACCCTGGAGCCCGGGAAGGTCAGAAACCCCATGAGACTGATTGACCCTATGTCACTGCTTCTTTGCTGTGATGCCAAAGGTTTTGAATTCCCCAGCGCTCTTGTAAAGTGCATCCGTCACAGCTGATGAATGCATGCTCACACTGCAGCCTGACTGATATTACAGACATTCCCAGTGGCTGCCTGAAATTCCCCTATGCAATAGACTGATTGCAGTTTCAACCTTCATTTCCATGTAGAGCTCTGCAGGCAGGTGAATGTGGCTGCAGGTTCAGGTACAGTAGGTGACAAAACAAAGCAGGGTGGAGTGTTAAAATGGCAAGCGACAGGGAGGTTTGGGTCATTCTTGTGGACAGACGGCAGTTGTTCTGCAAAGTGGTCGCCCAGTTTACGTTTGGTCTCTCCAATGTAGAGGAGACCACATTGGGAGCAACGAATGCAGTAGACTAAGTTGGGGGAAATGCAAGTGAAATGTTGCTTCACTTGAAAGGAGCGTTTGGGCCCTTGGACGGTGAGGAGATAGGAAGTGAAGGGGCAGGTGTTACATCTTTTGCGTGGGCATGGGGTGGTGCCATAGGTGGGGGTTGGGGAGTAGGGGGTGATGGAGGAGTGGACCAGGGTGTCCCGGAGGGAACGATCCCTACAGAATGCCGACAGTGGGGGTGAAGGGAATATGTGTTTGGTGGTGGCATCATGCTGGAGTTGGCGGAAATGGCGGAGGATGATCCTATGAATGTGGAGGCTGATGGGGTGATAAGTGAGGACAAGGGGGACCCTATCATGTTTCTGGGAGGGAGGAGAAGGAGTGAGGGCAGATGCGCGGGAGATGGGCCGGACACGGTTGAGGGCCCTGTCAACGACCGTGGGTGGAAAACCTCGGTTAAGGAAGAAGGAGGACATGTCAGAGGAACTGTTTTTGAAGGTAGCATCATCAGAACACATGCAACGGAGGCGAAGGAACTGATAGAATGGGATGGGGTCCTTACAGGAAGCGGGTTGTGAGGAGCTTTTGTCGAGGTAGCTGTGGGAGTCGGTAGGCTTGTAATGGATATTGGTGGACAGTCTATCACCAGAGATTGAGACAGACAGGTCAAGGAAGGAAAGGGAGGTGTCAGAGATGGACCACGTGAAAATGATGGAGGGGTGGAGATTGGAAGCAAAATTAATAAATTTTTCCAAGTCCCGACGAGAGCATGAAGCAGCACCGAAGCAATCATCGATGTACCGGAGAAAGAGTTGTGGAAGGGGGCCGGAGTAGGACTGGAACAAGGAATGTTCCACATACCCCATAAAGAGACAGGCATAGCTGGGGCCCATGCGGGTACCCATAGCCACACCTTTTATTTGGAGGAAGTGAGAGGAGTTGAAACAGAAATTGTTCAATGTGAGAACAAGATCAGCCAGACGGAGGAGGGTAGTGGTGGATGGGGATTGTTCGGGCTTTTGTTCGAGGAAGAAGCTAAGGGCTCTCAGACCATCCTGGTGGGGGATGGAGGTGTAGAGGGATTGGACGTCCATGGTGAAGAGGAAGCGGTTGGGGCCAGGGAACTGGAAATTGTTGATGTGACGTAAGGTGTCAGAGGAATCACGGATGTAGGTGGGAAGGGACTGGACAAGGGGAGAGAGAAGGGAGTCAAGATAACGAGAAATGAGTTCCGTGGGGCAGGAGCAAGCTGACACAATCAGTCTACCGGAACAGTTCTGTTTGTGGATTTTGGGTAGGAGGTAGAAGCGGGCCGTCCGAGGTTGCGCGACTATCAGGTTGGAAGCTATGGGAGGAAGATCCCCAGAGGAGATGAGGTCAGTGACAGTCCTGGAAACAATGGCTTGATGTTCAGTGGTGGGGTCTTGGTCCAGGGAGAGGTAGGAGGAAGTGTCTGCGAGTTGCCGCTTCCTGTAAGGACTCCATCTCATTCTCTCATTTCCTTCGCCTCCGTCGCAACTGTTCCAATGACGCTACCTTCAAAAACAGTTCCTCTGACATTTCCTCCTTCTTCCTTAACCGAGGTTTTCCACCCACGGTTGTTGACAGGGCCCTCAACCATGTCCGGCCCATCTCCCGCGCATCCACCCTCACGCCTTCTCCTCCCTCCCAAACTCGGACGGCCCGCTTCTACCTCCTACCCAAAATCCACAAACAGAACTGTCCTGGTAGACTGATCGTGTCAGCCTGTTCCTGCCCCATGGAACTCATTTCTCGTTATCTTGACTCCCTTCTCTCTCCCCTTGTCCTCACTTATCACCCCACCAGCCTCCGCATTTAAAGGATCATCCTCCGCCATTTCCGCCAACTCCAGTATGATGCCACCACCAAACATATCTTCCCTTCACCCCCCCTGTCGGCATTCTGTAGGGATCGTTCCCTCAGGGACACCCTGGCCCACTCCTCCATCACCCCCTACTCCTCGACCTCCATCTATGGCACCTCCCCATGCCCACGCAAAAGATGTAACACTTCCTCTCACTTCCTCTCTCCTCACCATCCAAGGGCCCAAACACTCCTTTCAAGTGAAGCAACATTTCACTTGCATTTCCCCCAACTTAGTCTACTGTATTCGTTGCTCCCAATGCGGTCTCCTCTACATTGGAGAGACCAAACGTAAACTGGGCAACTGCTTTGCAGAACACCTGCGGTCTGTCTGCAAGAATGACCCAAACCTCCCTGTCGCTTGCCATTTTAACACTCCACACTGCTCTCTTGCCCACATGTCTGTCCTTGGCTTGCTGCATTGTTCCAGTGAAGCCCAACGCAAACTGGAGGAGCAGCACCTCATCTTCCGACTAGGCACTTTACAGCCTTCCGGACTGAATATTGAATTTAACAACTTTAGGTCTTGATCTCCCTCCTCCATCCCCACCCCCTTTCTGTTTCTTCCCCCTTCCTTTTGTTTTTTCCAATAATTTATATAGATTTTTCTTTTCCCACCTATTTCCATTATTTTTAAATATTTTTATCTTTTCTGCCCCCCACCCCAATTAGAGCTATACCTTGAGTGCCCTACCATCCATTCTTAATTAGCACATTCGTTGAGATAATATCACCAACTTCAACACCTGTGTTCTTTTGTTCTTTTGTCTGTGACATCTTTTGATGATCTGCTCCTATCACTGCTTGCTTGTCCCTACAACCACACCACCCCCCTCCACTTCTCTCCCCCCACCCAACCACCACCCCCCCACCCAACCACCGACACCCCCCCCACCCCCCGGCCCTGCCACACCTTAAACCAGCTGATATTTCACCCCTCTCCTTGGATTCACTTAGTTCTGTTGAAGGGTCATGAGGCATCGAAACGTCAACTCTTTTCTTCTCCGCCGATACTGCCAGACCTGCTGAGTTTTTCCAGGTAATTCTGTTTTTGTTTTGGATTTCCAGCATCCGCAGTTTTTTGTTTTTATCTCCTTTAAAGCTACTTGGCTCTGCTTTTGTACATTGGGGGTGTCATACCTGTCTCTGAGAAATCTGCATGCAGGGTGAGAAGAAGTTGGAAAACTCTAGCGGATCCTTCACGGTAGGAGGACCAGGCCTGTATATTCAGAATGGTAAGAATATCATTGTACAAAGAAACTCCTAGCTACAGAAATCTCAAGTGATTTTTTTACATCCTTCATGTCAAAAGCTCCTCACTTCCACCTATTCCATGTAATCCCCCAAAAGGTGATCCTTCCAATATTTGTAAATGTGTCCACTCAGAACTCAGCCGACTGGATTATGCGGAAGGCCAATAAGAACTGAAGGATTCCGAGAGATTGATATTGAGGGGAAAAACTTGTGGACACAACCTCTGGCCCATTTGCAGCCTGAAATAAATTTGCTTGTCCCAATTACACACGGCAGCTGAATCAAAATGGTGAGGGATTTTGCAGCCATAAGGTACGAATTTTCTCTGAGATTATGCTGCTGTGACCTTGAAAGGTGAAACACGCAAAAAAAAAAATAAATCAGGTGCGGAGTGGTTCCACAATTCCAGATGCCATTTTTGGATTTACTACACCAGGTGTCCAGGATAAAATGCTTAGATGATGCAGAATTTTGAGATGCAACCAAAGCTGCTCCTGTATTTCAGATGGAATATTGAAGCAAAATCTGTTTTGAGCATTCATAATTCTGAATGTTGGTCTGAACAGGACCTTCCAGAAGACTAACAACCTGGCCACATTCCCCTGATCCTGAACTCCCGTATCTTCTATCAAAATCAATCTTTCCTAATTCATTAATTTATGGTGTGTCTGTGCAATTAGAAGTTCTCAGAATGTGGCTTGAAATCACAATGCCAATGAGTACTACAACATTATCACATCAGCGTGGACATGAAATGGTTAAAATCCTTGAATTTGACCCAGATTGAGTCCACTCAGTTGTTTGCTCCCAGCTAGAATGACTCAGAATCCAATATTGACTTAGCTCTGAAAGTTCAAGGTACTCTGAGTGGAATTTTACAGAGTATATATTTTATCTGTGTTGGATCCCATGGATCCTCGTCACCAGTTTGTTGTGAGTGGATAGAGTTGATCAGGAGACACTTAATAGGTGCAAACTTTGGGCTGCATCTTCCGGTCGGTGAGTGGGGGGGGGTGGGGTCCACTTGCCAATGTGTAAAATGATGTGGGGTGACATCGGGCGGGCGTCCCAACATCACCCCGCGTCATTTACGTTTTTAGGTCAGCGGGCGCACAGCCGAGTCGGCTGTGTGCCCGCCAGTCTGTCAACGGCCACTTAAGGGCAGTAATAAAGTAATTGAATCAATCAATGGAACTGCCCATCCAACCTTAAGATTGGCGGGCAGGCCAGGAGCTCAGGTGGGCTTCCGAAGAAACATGAAACCTCATCCACGGGTGGGATGAGATTTCATGAGGGTATTAAAATTTGCATAAAATGTCTAAATAAAAGCAGTTGACATGTTCCAGCTCATGTGACAGTGGCACATGAGGGGACATGTCAGTAATTTTATTTCTAATCTTTATTCAATGTTTCAAACTTGAGCTGATCTCCCTGAGGCAGCACTTTGTCTCAGGCAGATCTGTATGCTCTTCCATGCGCATGCGCGAAAGAGTGCACTCCCGGCTCAGGAAATTCCCCCCCCACTGCCCACACAGGGGAGTGCATAGCGCTTCCTGGTGGACATCACGTTGGGCGGGCCTTAATTGGCCCGCCCATGTAAAATAGCGGTGTGACTCCAGGAACCCATCCACCGGTGCCCGCTCCCGCACATCCCCCCCGACAGGGGCAAAATGTTGCCCTTTATGTTTATTTGCAAAGGTGCTCAGCAGCAACTATATGTGTGCTTTCACTTCAAACTCTATCTCTCCACTACTGACTGCTAACTACTGAGGTAACCCACACTACTCTCCTATTGGATACTAAGATCACGTGACCTTCCTTAATAGCATCCTTCTTAAAGGTATGTTACACATTAGATAAAGCCATAATTACCACATCACTCCCCCTTTACTCAGATGCACATTTTATAATTACAAGTACAATTTTCTCAAGACAGCAAAATATTTATACTGGTAAGTAATTTACAAATTTAGTCTTTCTAGGGGTTTCCTTATGCATGCAGAACATCTCAGCTCTAGACTTTCAGATGCTTTGTCAGGAACCTCCTTTTCTGGAGTTGCCTAAACACCAGGTGCCTCAGTGAGTACCTGCATACCTGTATCCTCAACTCTTGCAGGAGCATCAGATACATCAGACATGTCTGTACTGGGTTGAGTTCTCTTAACGGGAAACACTGACCCAGTTGTGAACACTAGTGGAATCAATTCTTGGTGATTTGTTTCTCTCTTCCTCAGATGATCCAAATGTCTCCATGTGACTCAGCCTTCCACCTCCACGTGGTAAGATAGAGGTCCAGTCACTGCACTTATTTCACCCGGTAACCACTTTGGTCCTTCTCCAAAGTTCTTCACGTATATTGTTTTTCCCAGGCAAATATCCCCTCATGACTATGCCAATCATGTCTAGTTTTCTGGTTCCCTGACTCCTTTCCATCTTCCCCAGCTAAATTCAGTATTATTAAACTCAATCTCATATGGGTCGGCATTTCATCAATAACTCCGCAGATGTAACACCTGCTGTTATGTGAGGGGTAGTCCTATAATGGGAAAGAAAGCATGCTAGCTTGGTTGCTAAGGAATTGCCATTTAGCTTTTTCATGCCTGGCTAGAACGTTTGAACCGCTCTTTCGGCCAGTCCATTTGAGGAAGGGTGGTACGGTGAAGTTTTTACATGAGGCTTATAAAGTGTTGAAACTCAGCACAGCTGTGCCATTATTGGAAGTGACTACTTCTGGTAGTCCATTAATGGCAAGACTCTGACGTAGCTTCTCAATTGTAGCAGAAGAAGTTGGTGATTTCTCCTCATATATATCCAATGATTTTTAATGGGCTTCGCAGAAACATTGTTCCCATGAAAGGTCCCACATAATCAATATGTAACTGCACCTATGGTCTTCCTGGCCATTCCCAAGGGTGTAACAGAGCTGTTGAAGGTAACTTTTGCCGTTGCTGACATTGCACATAATTCTTCAGTAAGCTCTCTATTTCACCACCATCCCAGGCCTCCATTGATAGCTGTGTGCTGTGGTCTTCACTCAGGAAATTCCTGGATGTGCACTGTGTAGTTCAATTAAAAATGGCTCCCTTACCTTTGGAGGGACTATTACTCCTGCTCCCCACAATAAGATGCCATCCTGGCTGTTTATTTCATGTCTTCTGTTGAAGTACGCTTTCATTTCAACAGATACAGGCTCTTATGACCAACCATGAAGCATTTGTTCTTGTATCTGAGATAAGACTGGGTCCTGACTTGTCCAGTCTCTGCTATGTCGAGCACATACCGGCGAGGAATCTAAGAAATTTAGCAATAAATCAAGCTGTTGTGGAACTGGGACATTTTCATCATTTCCTTGTAAAGGCAAACAACTAAGTGCATCAGCGTTTGCAATTTGATTTAAAGGCCTATGTATGAAAGTACACTCAAATGCTGCCAGGATTGAAGTCATATTTGTGTTTCTGGGTCTTCTTTCTGTGTGCCTTCTTCTTTCTAGCACTGACTTTAATCTCGGCCTTCTTTTTGACTTCAATATTGGCCGGACTACTCTCAGATGCAAGTCTGACTTGAGTGAACTCAATGGTTGTGTCTCCCAAAATTTCATTATCTGTCTGCTTCTTAGAAAATTCTGTGACTTTTGCCTCCAAAATTCCTTTGGCTTCATGTAGCTGATTCTTCAGCTCTTCCATCTCTTTTTTGTAATTGTTTACTGCCTCCTGGAAAATTGAACATTGTTGTATCTTCTCTGCCAACTCATTCTTCAGTTTATTCAGAGAAATGCTGAATTATTTCTGTTTCTTTTCATACTTTTTCAGAGGTACAAACTTAGACTTGAAGGAACCCTGTAGTGTGTGAAGGTCTTTTTTTTATTCATTCATGGGGTATGGGCATTGCGGGCTAGGCCAGCATGTATTGCCCATCCCTAACTGCCTTTACTCAGAGGGCATTTAAGAGTCAACCACATTGCTGAGGGTCTGGAATCACATGTAGACCAGGTGAGGATGGCAGATTTCCTTCTCTAAAGGACATTCGTGAATCAGATAGGTTTTTACACAATCGACAATGGTTTCGTAGTCATCATTACACCTTTATTTCCAGATTTTTTATTGAATTCAAATTTCACCTTCTGCAATGGTGGGATTTGAACTTGGGTCACCAGAGCATTAAGCTGGGTCTCTGGAATGAAATCAGCAGGAAACAATTGTTGACCCCCATGGGTGCATGGTTCAGTTGACTTTTCTCAGCAGCACACTGGGGGACAAGCAAGCAAGACAAAAACAGTATTTGACTTTTCTTTTGCTCTCTCAAATTATTTCACCCTATATCTTTACCATTTTATTTATTACACTTGGATAGAATTATCAATACACAAGTGCCAGAGGGCAGTCGTGCATGGCGCCATGACAGGGGAGGTGAAAACACAATAGGAACACATTTCATTTATGATACTAACTATCATGAGATGAGGACCACCTCAGCCCCATGACACTGCTATACAATGTGAGGTGCCAACTATCTTCTGTGATTCTAGCCCTCAAGTGGTGTAGTATAAAGGGTCAACAGATAATGTATAATGCCGATGATGATGTACCACTGACATCAGTCATATGTTGGACTCTGTCAAGAGAGAGTTGGAGTAATGCCTAGGAGCAACGTGCCTATTCTGTAACCTGTTTAGATGTAGTACAAGTGTTAAGCCGATACCTGAGTATGTCTACAATCAGTCTGCTAGCCAAGTCTCACACCTGGGAGTCCAAGAGAAAAGAACACATCTCACAACATGGTGGTAGCAGTGGAGGCATTGATGTAAAAAAACACGCCAGTTTTATTGAAGGAACCACAGACTGAAGAAACCTTTGACAGCAGCTTGTAAAAAATCGGCAGAAGGAGGAGGCATGCTGGAGCAAGGTAGCAATGATTGTACTTGGTGAGCATTCCCTGCCCTTACCCCACCTGTTTGACGGCTTTGAGGGCCTGCAGAGACCAGGAGTGGGAGTTATTGAAGCACCATTTTCTCTGATACCGAAACACATCAGGTCTTAATGAAGAGGAGCAAAAGCTTCCAGTTAGTTCCTTTCTTTATGCAGTAGGCCCAGTAGAAGATGACATTCTCTTAAGGCAAAGGAGGCATGAGTCCACCGTGGATTTTGAGCCCATTCTTAAAGTCTTTGACACCTATTTTAGCCTGAAACAATAATTGAGCGAACACTTTTTAACCAGCCATTGCAGCGACCTGGGGAATTGATTCACTTATTTCTAACTGACTTATATCACCAATCTAGTTCTTGAAGGATGATCTAATTCTTGATTGCATAGCCATGGACATCCAGGATGAAAAACTCTCTGACTTTTTGCAGTCCAAAGATGGCCTTACTTTGGATCAAGCAGCTCAATGTATGAGAAAGGCCGAACTTAGAGCATTTAATCGGGCTATAATTTGGGGTGACTCCAAGGCTTCAGATGAATCCATAGATTGGGTACGCCTATGGGCAGTGTCCCCACCCATAAGAAAGCCCGCCGACCCAGGCAAAAGGACAGGAAAATCCACACCATTGCTCCTAGGCATGATTCCTACCTCTGTCTTGAGAATCTAACATGAGCTCTGTAATAAAAACAAAATACTGCGGATGCTGGAAATCTAGAAAAAAAACAAAAATACCTTGAAAAACTCAGTAGATCTGACAACATCTGAGGAGAGGGATACAGTTAACGTTTCAAGTCTGTATGACCCTTTATCAGAACTAAGACATATAGAAATGAGATGAAATATATGCTGGATGAAGGGGGTGGGACAGGAGAGCTCGATGGAGGGCTAGTGATAGGTGGAGGCCAAGAAGAGCTTCGGTGCTGCTTCATGCTCTCGTCTGGATCTGGAAAAATTTATTAATTTTGCTTCCAATTTCCACTCCTCCATCATTTTCATGTGGTCCATCACTGACACTTCACTTCCCTTCCTTGACCGCTCAGTCTCAATTTCTGGTGATAGACTGTCCACCAATATTCATTACAAGCCTACCGACTCCCACAGCTACCTCGACTACAGCTCCTCACACCCCGCTTCCTGTAAGGACTCCATCCCATTCTTTCAGTTCCTTCACCTCCTTCGCATCTGTTCTGATGATGTCACTTTCCAAAACAGTTCCTCTGACATGTCTTCATTCTTCCTTAACCGAGGTTTTCCACCCATGGTGGTTGACAGGGCCCTCAACTGTGTCCGGCCCATCTCCCGCGCATCCGCCCTCACACCTTCCTCTCCCTCCCAGAACCATAATAGGGTCCCCCTAGTCCTCACTTATCACCCTACCAGCCTCCACATTCAAAGGATCATCCTCTGTCATTTCCGCAAATTCCAGCATGATGCCACCACCAAACACACCTTCCCTTCACCCCCACTGGTGGCTTTCCATAGGGATCATTCCCTCCGGGACACCTGGTCCACTCCTCCATCACCCCTACACCTCAACCCTCTCCCACGGCACCTTCCCATGCAACTGCAGAAGGTGCAACACCTGCACCTTTATTTCCCCCCTGCTCACCGTCCAAGGGCCCAAACACTCCTTTCAAGTGAAGCAGCTCTTCAATTGCACTTCCCTCAATTTAGTCTACTGCATTTGCTGCTCCCAATGTGGTCTCCTCTACATTGGAGAGACCAAACGCAGACTGGGTGACCGCTTTGAGGAAAGCCTTCGGTCTGTCCGCAGGCATGACCCAGACCTCCCTGTCGCTTGCCATTTCAATACACCACCCTGCTCTCATGCCCACATGTCCATCCTTGGCCTACTGCAATGCTCCAGTGAAGCTCAACGCAAACTGGAGGAACAGCACCTCATCTTCCGACTGGGCACTTTACAGCTTTCCTGACTTAATATTGAGTTCAACAATTTCAGATCATGAACTCTCTCCTCCATCCCCACCCCCTTTCCAATCCCCCTTTTTCCAATTATTTATAATTTTCCTTTTTTTTACCCTATATTTTTTTCTTTTCCCTCCTATTTTTAAGTTATTTCGACCTATTGTTTCATCTCCACCTTTTAGCCCATTTAGATGCCTTCCCCCTACCCCACCCGCACTAGGGCCATCTGTCACTAACTTGCT
Organism: Carcharodon carcharias; assembly: GCF_017639515.1. Taxonomy (NCBI): domain Eukaryota; kingdom Metazoa; phylum Chordata; class Chondrichthyes; order Lamniformes; family Lamnidae; genus Carcharodon; species Carcharodon carcharias. Next base: position 52,825,286 of record NC_054486.1, read on the forward strand.
TCCCTTAATGTCCCCTTTAGCACATCTTTTAGATAATATCACCACCGCCAACACCCCTTTGTCCTTTTGTCTATGACATCTTTGGCAGTCTCTTCTTGGCCTCCACCTATCACTGGCCCCCTATCGAACTCTCCTGTCCCACCCCCTTCTAGCATATATTTCATCTCATTTCTGTATGTCTTAGTTCTGGTGAAGGGTCATATGGACTGGAAACATCAACTGTATCCCCCTCCGCAGATGCTGTCAGACCTGCTGAGTTTTTCCGGGTATTTTTGTTTTTGCCTACTCTGTAACCTGTTTAGTAGTACAAATAAACAAATGTTAAGCAGATACCAGGGTATGCCTGCAGTCTGTCTAAGAACCAGTTCCATGCCAAGAGCCCAAGATAGAAGAATACATCTCCGAATAAGTGGCACTTAGAAGGAGCACAATAGTTAGTGCCTGGGGAATGCTATACCTGTTCCTGAGAAGCCCTAACAGTTGAAAAGTGGTGGAGGGCTTCAAACTTCAAAGATTTGCTGATAATCCAAACTTCTGTGGAGCAGTCAGGAACAAATATATGGCTTCTTGCCTGCAGAAACCTGCATTTAAAGATCATCAACCTGCTTCAGAACTTTCTCACTTACACCTAAGCATTCATCCTGACAAGTTGCTGCTTGGCACTGAACTGTGTCCAACTTACCCCCAGAACACCAGTACACAAAACTCATTGGTTCTTCACCACTAGCTATCATGGTGATATATTCAAATTGTAACAATGGAGGCTTGGTGGATAGATTGCTGGAGAGCTGCAGAACGATGAGAAAACTTGGAAGAATCCATCTAAGTTTGAAGACTTGGTGTAAATGGCATCTGCCTAATCTACTTCGCAAAAACAAATTTACCAACACCATTCAAGAACTGCAATTGTGCCAGAAAGTGTGAGAAAATTCACCCCTAAGTGTGGAGATGACAAGCCACTGAAAAACAAGACTATGATTTCATCTTTTAGCAGGCTGTGCATTTCTTTTTAGGAAAATGTGCAATAGACAATTCTATTAAATAGAATTGAAAGACTTGATTTTTTTCTAAAAGGTTACCTGAGTTGGTCAATTCACAATTCACCTTCTAGTGTACTGCTCATTCCCAAATCCCAAAGTTATCTGACGATGGTCTCCTTTTAAAAGAAGAAAAGCAGGATAAGTTTGCTCAAAATTACTTTCTCTTGAAATGATAAGGATACTTAGTGTAGTCAGCCACAAAGGAGATCTTGACAGCTGGAAGCTTGACAAGTATTCTCTGAGCTGTGTTTCACTCTTCTGTGCCTCTCTAGCCAACAATCAATCAGTACGTTACCTTCAGCACAATTAGTGGAATAATAGCAATAAATAGAAGTACATATTTGAAAAACATTGTCTTATGGTGACACAAAAGTCAATATCCAGTGAGAAATTGCTGCTATCCGAAAAATGCAATCTCTTAGATTAATTGCATAACCTATATAATTTTCAATCAGAATGCCGTGTCTTTTAACTCACGGCTTTTACGATTTTCAGCAATTCTCCCATGATGTTTGTGCTAGCAATGCTGAAAGTCAGGGTTTAATACAATTATTCCCTCCCAATTAATCTGTAAGATTGCATTTTCTGTGAACGTCCTTGAAATATTCAATTTGTCCTTGGGATGGAGGCTTTCTTGCATGTGAGAACTGCGTGCTCATAAACTTATATAATCTCCATAGAGCATGAGAGTTGCTGTTCTTTAAGGACCTTTTAATAGTTCTGCTTCGTTGCCATCATATGTCTTACTTTTATCATCCCCACTAATATTTGCACTTGACGTCTATACATCCTCTATTAATTTGCATTTTCCTGATATGCTTGTCAAGAATACTATAAGTGAAATACATGCCAGAATGTAAAATAACAGGCCTGTAGCACAGCAAATAATCAACAATTTTAGGGGTTATATCTTAATCTCGGTACCAGGCTTAATGGTAACGATACAGAAGCAGAAAATTATGTAACTGATTTATTCTTAAAGTAAAAATTGGTCTTGACTACCTAAATATTATTCCCCACGTATAATTCAGAGATGATCATTCATCATTCCACAAGAGAACAAATGTGTCTCCTTCCTCTTTTGAAATGATACTGGAGAGGGATGGGAATGATTGTTTTTATTGTAAGTCTCTACTACGGTATATTTTTTATTTTTCAAATATATACCAGTTTGGGCACAATAGCATGTTATTTAGTTTTTTTAATTCATTCACGGGATATGGGTGTTGCTGGCTATGTCGGCATTTGTTGCCCATCCCTAATTACCAGGGAGTAGGTAGTGGTGAGCTACATTCTTAAACTGCTGCAGTCCATGTGACAAAGGCGCACCCCCCAGTACTGTTAGGAAGGGAATTCCAGGATTTTGACCCAGCGACAGTGAATAAACTGCAATATAGTTTCAAGTCAGGATGGCTTGTGACTTGGAGGGAAACTTGCAGGTGGAGGCGTACCATGCATGTACTGCCGTATGATTTCATGTGAAAAGTACACAAAATGGTGAAGAGTGTACATATTATCAAAGATATCAAAAATGTAATTAAGCTATATAGCATTCAGAAATGTATTTTGTAATTCATGTAGCAGTTACTTCTCTTGGCCAATTGCAACTTTTGGGTAAATTCAGGCACAAACATTTACACGCTTGCAATGAGCCTGCCATACTCTTTAGGCATCTGGCCTTAGTTCGACCCTCCCTTGCAAATCCTAGGGGCAAAGTCATTTAAATATTGATTATGATGTCCCACAGGTTGGCAGTGGCACCTTATTGTTTCATTGATGGAGGAACATAGGAACAGAAGTAGGCCATTCAACCCATTGAGCCTGGTCCAACATTCAATTAGATTATGGATGATCATCCACCTCAATCCCACTTTCCCACACTGTCTCCATATCCCTTGATGTCATTGGTCTCCAGAAATCTATCAAATTCTGCCTCGAGCATGCTCAATGATTGAGCTTCCACAGCCATCTGTGATTGAGAATTCCAAAGATTCATCACCCTCTGTGTGAAGAAATTCATCCTCACGCTAACTTTTAGTGACTCATGAACAGGGATACCCTGGTCCCTTTGGACACCTGCACTTCCCAACCTCTCACCATTTAAGAAATATTCTGCCTTTCTGATTTTTCTACCAAAGTGAATAACTTTTTTTTTGTCATTTATGGGATGTGCCCTCACTGGCCAGGCCAGCATTTATTACTCATTCCTAGTTGCCCTAGTTCAGAGGGCATTTAAGAGTCAACCACATTGCTGTGGGTCTGGAGTCTCACATAGGCCAGACCAGATAAGGACAGCAGATTTCCTTCCTCAAAGGATATTAGTGAACCAGATGGGTTTTTACAACAATTGACAATGGGTTCATGGTCATCATTAGACTTTTAATTCCACCATCTGCCGTGGTGGGATTCAAACCTGACCAGAGCATTACCTTGGGTCTCTGAATTACTAGTCCAGCAGCAATACCACTGCGCCATCACCTCCCCCCTTCACATTATATTCCATCTGCCATGTCCTTGCACATGCTCTTAGCCTGTCCAAGTCCTCTTGAAGCCTCCTTGCATTCTCTTCACAATTTACATTCCCCCCCAGTTTTGTGTCATCAGCAAATCTGGAAACATTACAATTGGTTCCCACATCCAAATCATTGCTATGGACCTAGTCCTGATCCTTGTGTTACCCCCCTAGTAACAGCCTACCATCCTGAGAATGATCTGCTTATTTGTACTCTCTGCTTTCTGCCTGTTAACCAGTGCTAATCCATACTGGTATATTTCCCCCAACCTCATGTGCTCTATTTTTATTTACTAATTTCCTGTGTGGGACCTTATCAAAAGCCTTCTGAAATTCCAAAAATACCACATCCGCCCATTCTCCTTTATCTATGCTACAAGTAACATGCTCAAAAAACACCAGCAATTTTCCTTTCATAAATCCATGTTAAATCTTCCCAATTTTACCATTCTTTACTAAATGCCAGTTATCACATCCTTTATAATAGATTCTAACATTTTCCCTCCTATTGACGTCAAGCCAACAGGTCTGTAGTTTTCCATTCTTCATCTCCCTCCCTTCTTAGATAGTGGGGTTATATTTGCTACTTTCCAGTCAACAGGAATGTTTCCTAAATCTATAGAATTTTGAAAGATAATTCCCAATGCATCCACTAAGTCTCTTCCACTTCCTTCAATACTCTAGAATGAAATTCATCTGGTCCAGGGAATTTATCAACATTCAATCCAGTTAACTTTTCAAGTACTACCTTTTTACTAATCCTAAATTCTTTTAGTTTCTCAGTTTCACAAGTCCTTTGATTGCCTAGTATTTCTAGGACATTTTCTGCATCTTCTTCCTTGAAGACAGATGTGAAGTAACTGTTTAATTTCTCCACCATTTCCGTGTTCCCCATTATAAATTCTCCTGTCCCCACCTGTAATGAGCCCACATTTGTCCTCACTAATCTTTTCCTTTTTACGTACCAAAAGAAGCTTTTACAGACTGCCTTGATGTTCCTTGTTAGTTTGAATACATATTCTCTTTTCTCTTTCTTAATCAGTTTCTTGATCCTCCTTTGCTGGGTCCTAAATTGCTCCCAATCCTCAGGCTCACCACATTTTTGTCATCATTTATAAGCCACTTTCTTTGACCTAATGCAATCTTTAACATCTTTCATTAACCATAGTTAAATTGCCTTTCTCTTTGGGTGTTTGTGCCTTAAAGGACTGCATATCTGTAGTAGACCTTGTAGCATTTCTTTAAATAATAGCCATTGCCTGTCTACTGTCAAATCTTTTAGGGCAGAATTTTACGCCTCGCGGGTGGGCTCGATCCCATCCCAAATGGACGTGAAGTAGCGCGAGATGACATCGGGCGAGTGTCCTGGCATCATCCCGCACGTGAGCAATCTTCAGGTTGGCGTGAGCACACAGCAGTTGGAAGCGGGCAATGAAGCCCATTAAGGAGGCAATTGAAAGTGAGTTTTCGTGGCCCATCCACTTTTATGGCTGGCGGATGGGCCATTCGGCCAGGCGACCTTTACATTTTTGCTCAAACCTCGATCTAGGGTTAGATAAAATCTCTGTGGGGAAATAATATAAGAAGAGATATCTGGGAACTGATTTTTATGAGGTATGCTTTCAGATGCTTGATTGTGCTGCATGGACATAGTTTGCAGCATTTTTGTTGTTTTTTCTATTCTATGGATGTCTGCAACTCCCTGAGGCAGCTGTCTGCCTTCAGGGAGCTCAGTGGAAGGGCTCACTAGCACTTGCGATGATGTCGGCGCCGCCCTCTTCCCGCCCCCACCGGCAGTGCTTAGCCTTTCTCAGCACACGTTTGATGCTGGCTGGCTGTTAATTGGCCAGCCCATGTGAAATTGCAGTGGAGGCCGATCGTGGTCAGAGGCCCATTTCCCATCCGCTCCTGGGCTCTTTGATTATGTGGGCCTGACGAGCGAAAAATTCATGCTGTGAGTGACGTGTCCTGTTTCACAGGCCAATGCCATGCACTAATTATCTTTCCTTGCTTTCATAGACACATCTGCTAAACAGTTGATAAAGTCCACAACCCACAGCCTCCAATCAAGACTTGAAGAAACCTCTGAAGAGGAATCTGGAGGCATCATCCCTGAAGTCATGTCACAGCGCTCACACACACCCTCCACCAGTGCAAAGACACACACCTCGTTGTGACTTAGCTTTACAATAACCTCGGGCTCACAATCTGGTGAGCACAATACACCATCCAATCCACAGCAGGGGTGGAGGCAGGGACTTCCCAGGTTTCTGGCATTCGGAGGACTGCTAGAGGCCTGAACATTGCTGAGTCCAAGTCAGATGACAAGCCTCTGGATTCAGTCATACCACAGTTGGCCTCCAACAGTGCATATATGAGAAGGGTACCATGCAGCCCGATCTCACTCCAGCTACCCCTGCTCCTCCAGGAGTCATCCTGGGCCCCAGGGCACCCATAGGTTGGAGGATCAGCAGGTGCACACTTTGGACCCATCCATCCTTGTGACTCCAAGAGCATCCGGTCCATCCGACTCCCTTCTTCCTGTGACATCAGTAGCTCCAGCTCCACAGGCTGAGGAGGGTGCCACTGCCACACTGGAGAACCCTGAAAGCTGGCCGGGGCCCTCCAAGTCTTGGCCCTCCAGTGGATGCCCGCCAAGGTCTTCATAGACCGGGCATCCCAGTCAGCAGGCTGCCTCCACTTCTGTTGTGTATGTCCGGGAAGCACCAAAGCATAGTGGCATGGTTAGGAAAGTTAAGGGGAATTGTTTGCTCAGCCTGGGCATGGGCATTAATCACTTGTACATACTGTTCACCATTGTCAATAAACTCCCAAGAAAGCCTCCCTGCCTATGGTCCCTTTTTCTGATGAGCAGGGTTCTTGTCACTCAGATGCAAAACCTTTTTGCACGAGGTAAAGGCAGCTCTCTCAGTTCAGGGCTCTTCCCTGTGCTTTGTGCAGCCTTCAGACCAAAATGATGGCCCAGCCTCATACTCCCTGGAAACATTAGTGATGCCTGCACCTCGATGGTGATTGTCATTGCTGCCAGAAGGTGGTGGGCAGGTGTCACAGAGTTCCATCAATCTCCCTTTGTGTTCCAGCACCTTTAATGAGGGGCTGGCCTCCACCTCCTCAGCATCTGTGACCAGGGATGCTGTGCTCCTGAAGGGCTCAGGTGCTGAAGGTAGACAAAGGATCAGGTGCTTCCAAAGCTTCATGGCTCTGTCTCTATGATATGACCCTGATCATGGAGTGAGCGATCTGCCCTCACCCAGACAGGAGTCAGACATTCTCAGAAGCTATGTGAAGATTTATGCCATGTATTCAATGCATGTCATCATCATCCTCCTGCAATCGAGTGACCATTAGGGCCTTCACTGTGTCTCCATGACAGGAGCATTCTTACAGAGGGTATTTGGGCTGCCATAAGCCAGACTGCAATCAAACGTTCACAGATGTAATGTGAGGATCTATGGGGTCACCTTACTGCATGTTGTCATCATCCTCCACAAATCTAGCAGCTATGAGGGCCTCCCAAGCATGCCTGCCTTGTCTAGCCAGTGTGAGGGCCTCATTGCCATCATCGTTGCCTCCAAGGACCTCCCCAACCTCATCCCTGTCAGCATCCTCCTCACTGGAGGAGATGTGCAGCTCCTCCATCTCCTCCTCAGCCACTTGTCTCCCCGTTGCAGCACCAGGTTGTAAAGGGCGCAGCAGCCAATGACGATGTGTGACACCCTCTGTGTACTATATTTCAGGGCTCCACCAGACCAGTCCAGGCACTGGAACCTTATCTTCGGCATCCCACTGGACTGCTCCACCAAGTTGCGAGCTGCAGCGTGAGCTTCATTATACCATTGCTCTGCTGCAGTCTGAGGTCGCCTCATGTATGTCATCAGCCATGGCCTCTGCAAGTAGCCCTTGTCCCCTAGGAGCCATCCTTGAAGTTTCTGTGGACCCTGGAAGACTGCAGGATCAGTGACCGACTGAGGGTGTAGGCGTCATGCACACTCCCTGGAAACCGAGTGCATACCTGCAGGATGCATTTCTGGTGGCTGCACACCAACAAATGGACCCCTTGCAGTTCATATAGTCAACTATGTGTAGCAATGGAGATCTGAGCACCACGTGAGTGCAGTAGATCGCACCCTGAATCTGTGGGAAACCTGAGATCATGGCGAGTCTAATTGCTCTTGCATCCTGGCTGCCTTGGTGCCGGGCGAAATGCACAAAGTTGTTGCTCTCCCGAAGATGACCTCATGGATGTATTTGTGGGTGGAAGCTTGTGTGATCCCACAGAGATCACCTGTGGAGCCCTAAAAGGAGCCACTAGCGTAGAAATTGAGTGCTGCGGTCACTTTCACAGTCACTGGCAGTGGATGCCCTCCATATCCCCGTGGTGCCAAATCCTGCAGTAGCTGGAAGATGTGGCTGACCAGTTTCCTAGACATGCGCAGTCTTCGGCAACACTTGTTCTATGTCATCTTCAGGAATGAAAGGCGGTGTCTGTTGGCCCTGGGTGTCGCTAGGCACCAGCCTGCGAAGGCTCACTGTGGCTCTTGTATGGATCTGCGGGAGCCCCAGCCACCCCTTCTTCCTGAGATTGCTGCTCCTGCCTCTGCACAGCCAGGAGCCTCAGTCGCTTTCTCCTCTATTGTCTTCATGCTCTGTAGGCCATCAGGCATACAGCTAGTTCACCAGGCTCCATGATCCTGATGTACTCTTCCTGCAGGATGAAAGAGAGAGTCATGTGGTTAGCATGGGTGTACTAAGAACCTGTCCTGGTTAAGTGTGATGGCCCCTTAACACTTCCCAGAGAGTGCTGGCCACCACTTGGATGACCAGAGATTAGTTCGCTGCATGGTTACCCTGTTAGCTTGAACCATGGGGGAGACTGCTCCAAACCAGGATGCTGACATTGCAAGGGCTATGAGAGCCTCCAGCGGTGACTGCTCTATGGCCAGTTTTAGCGAGGAGATTGTACAATGTGTGCAGTCATTCAACTGTTCTGCAGTCCATTAAAATGCTCATGAATTTGCAGTCTGTGCTGGTGGTGGGTGGGTGGAAGCTCTGGAGCACTTGGTGGCACTATAATGACTCTGCATTTCTTGAGTGGGCAGGCAAGCTAGGAGCCCGACCCCAATCATATCAATGTGGCTGTGCCTGAACTGCCTCAGTTGCAGAAGAATGGTCACTTTATACATGTTTCCTTTGTGCATGGCCACTTCCTCTATCCACCCTAATCCCCACTCCGAATCTTGTGCACTATACTCAACGGCAGAGCTGCCCTGGATGTGGACAGACGATCCGGGGAGGAGGTGGGGGATGATTCCGGCGGGCTGGCCTGATAATGATATGCTGATGTATTACAATCCGGTTCCTGATGTCCGATAGCGGGAAATGCGGCTTGCTATTAGAGGGTTGAGCGAACGATGGCGAACTGGTTTCCTGCCTCATAAAACCGATCATGCCATATTGTCCGCTGATGCCACTAGTCACGCCCAAAGCCAGCAGGCCCAGAAAATTCCACCCATAGACTGGGATAGGAAGAGTACAAAGGGACAAGAGGAGTGAGCATCCCTGGAATGTGTTCAAGGTAATTTTCCGGAGCAGTCTGTTTCCGGTTCAATTAGAAGACATGCACTTTTGGGCCTGGTTTTGGGGAATGAGTTCACCCAAGTGGATCAAATATCAGTAAGACAGAGATCTTTGTATCATAAGGTTTAGGTTGGTCATGGAAAAGGACAGGGCACAACCCAGAGTAAGGATAATTACTTGTGGAAAGCCAACTTCGATGGGATGAGAATGCATCTGAGTCAAGTGAGTTGAAATCAAATGTTGGCAGAAAGGACGGTGGCTGAGCAATGGACCACCTTCAAAGAAAATGTATTGCAGGCAATGTCAAGATATATTCCCTTGAAGGGGAAAGGCAGGACAAATAAATCCAGAGCACCCTGGATGACGAGACAGATAGAAGTGAAGATGAAAAGGAAGAAGTACACGTATGACAGATATCAGGTAGAAAATACAATGGAGAATCAGGCTGAATACAGAAGGACTGGGGGGAAGTGAAGAAACTAATAAGAAAAACAAGGAGAGAACATGAAAAGAGGCTGGCAGTGAACATAAAAGGGAATCCCAAGGTCTTCCATAAGCATGTAAGTAATAAAAGGGTGGTAAAAGAAAGATTAGGGCCAATTAGGGATAGAAAAGGGTACTTAAATATAGAGGCTGGAGAAATAGCAGAGGTATTGAATGAGTACTTTCCTTCTGTCTTTACAAAGGAAGAAGATGCTACCGAGGCCAAGTTGAGAGACGAGATTACTGGTACACAAGAATAACTTACAACTGAGAAAGAGGAGGGGGTACTGATGGAAGTGAGATGGAAATTGCAGAGACACTAGTGATAATCTTCCAGTCTTCCTTAGACATAGGAGGTGCCAAAGGACTGAAGAATTGCAAATGTTCAAAAAAGGGTGCAAGGATAATGCTGGCGACCACAGACCAGTCAGAGAAAATTGTGTTTAACTAACTTGATGAAGTTTTTTGAGGAGGTAACAGAGAATGTTGAAAAGGGAAATTCTGGGTCAAGGAATAAAAGGCGAAGTATGCATTTGGGTAAGAAATTGGCTGAGTGACAGGAAACAGAGTAGTGATAAAAGGTTGTTTTTCAGGTTGGAGGAGGGTTTGCAGTGGAGTTCCCCAGGGGTCATGTTGGGACGCTTGCTCTTCCTGATATATATTAATGACCTAGACTGGGGTGTGCAGGGCATGATTTCAAAATTTGCAGACGATACGAAGATTGGAAATGTTGTCAACTGTGATGAGGATTGTCTTGAACTTCAAAAGGGCATAGCCATGTTGGTGGATTGGGCAGACAAGTGGCAGATGAGGTTCAATGCAGAGAAGCTCGAGGTGATCCATTTTAGCAGGAAGAATATGGTGAAATAGTATAAAATAAAGGGAGAGACTGTAAAGGAGGTGCAGGAACAGAGGGACCTCGGTGTACATGTACATCGGTCATTGAGGATAGCAGGGCCTGCTGAGAGAGCAGGTACTAAAGCATATACTATCTTAGGCTTTATTAATAGGAGCACAGAGCACAAGAGTAAGGAGGTCATATTGAACTTGTATAAGACACTGGTTTGGCCTCATTTGGAGTACTGCATCAAGTTGTGGGTGCATACTTGAAGAAGGATGTGAAGGCATTGGAGAGAGTACAGAGGAGATTCACAAGAATGATTACTGGATAAAGAACTATAGCTATGAGGATAGAGTGGAGAGGTTGAGACTCTTTTCCTTGGAGAAAAGAAGGCTGAGAGGAGACTTGATAGGGGTATTCAAGATCCTGGGGGGTATGGACAGTGCAAGTAGTGAGAAATTGTTCCCACTCAAGAGAGCATCAAGAACTTGAGGGCACAGATTCAAAATAATTGGCAAAAGGAATAAATGTGATGTGAGGAAAAATGTTTTCACCCAGAGAGTGATTGGAGTCTGGAACGTACTTCCTGAAAGGGTAGTGGAGACAGGTTCGATCGAAGTGTTCAAAAAGGAATTGGATTGCTATCTGAAAAGAAATAATGTGCAAGCCTCAGGGATAAGGCAGGGGAGTGGGACTAGGTGGAATGGCCTTTCAGAGAGCCAGTGCAGACTTGGTGGGCCGAGTGGCCCCCTTCTGTACTGTAAAGAGTCTGTGATCTTGTGACCATCCAGATTAAAACAGCCCACTTGATTAGCACCCCATACACAAATCTTCATCCCCTCCACCACTGCCGCATAGTGGTAGCAGTGTGTACCATCTACAAGATACATTTCAGGGATCCACCAGCCTCCTTAGACAACACCTTCCAAATCCACAACCACTGCCATCTAGAAGGACAAGGGCAGCAGACAGATGGGAACACCTCCAACTGGAAGTTCCCCTCCATGCCACTCACCCTCCTGACTTGGAAATATATCACTGTTCCTTCATTATCACTGGGTGCTGAAGTGTGTGCATGCATGGGGGTGCGCTTAGTGAAAGCTCCCTGAAAGCACAGAGCTGCCTCAGACAGCTAAGATTTTTAACCCGAATAATAAAGATTTCAAAAATAAGGAAATCATGTCCCCACATGTGACTCTGTCACATGAACAGGAAGAAGTGGAAAATGAGTTTTAAAATTTTTGATTGGTTTTTCAGTCACTGTTTGAAACCTCATCCCGCCTTTGGATGATGTTTCGTTAACAATGCAAAAGCTGCCTGGCCTATTCACCCTCCTGCCAACCGAATCGTAACACAGGCAGCAAAAAATTCAATTAAATTAATTGACTAAGGGCCTTACTAGGCCTCTTAATTGTTGGTGGGCATACTGCTGCCTCTTGCACGTGCCCGCCGACCGAAAGATCACGAGAGTGCCTGGTGACGTCGGGATGCTTGCCCAACGTCACCATGCACTATTTATTCCCATTCTGGTTGGGTCTGCGCTCGCCCATGGGATGAAAAATTCTGCCCATTAAATATTACACATCCTACTCCCTGCCGCCACCCCATCCCCCAATCCCCCAAGTCATTGTCACCATCCCTGAGTCATAGGTAAGACACAGATGGTTTGATCAGTCTGCCAGGTTGTGTTCCTGTTTCCTTTGGAAGACAGCTAGGATCACATTCTTCACGTGGACGAGCCTGTGAACCATCCAGTTAATTGGTTTGTTGTCTTCTGAGTCATCCAGGTAGTCAATTCAATCCTCAAGACCATCTGCTGGTGGAAACCAGTGCATATCTATTGTGCCTGGGATGCCACGATCACTGTGCACAAGATAGGAGCATGGATAAATATGCTGACACCAAACCTAGCTGAGCCAGTTCTGGTCTTGGAGACAAAAAGGCTCTCCTGGCAAGAATGCTGGTAGATTGTGTGCTTTGTGGTGACAGTTCTATGTCATGGCCTGGTTCCATGGTAGCAATGCTCTTTCTCCCACACCTTTTCTATCTCTGTCCCTGTCACCTTGAGAGAAGCATGTGGGAGACTCAGCAGCGGTATGCACAATCTCTTACCCATGAAGAGTTCCGATGGAGCCAGATGTCCTGCTGTAGAGTAAACTGGTGACTCAGTAAGGCCAGGTTGACATCGTCATTTTTCTTCAAAAAGGATTTGACAGTGCGGACCCTTCTTTCAGCCTCTCCATTACCCTGTGCATACCTGGATGAGCTGGTGAAGTGGACAAAGCTGTATACCTCCAAGAAGCATTTGAAGCAGTCATTGGCAAACTGTGGACTATTATCGGAGACACCTAAATCATGGATGCCAGTGATAATTGGGATGGGGATGAGGAGGCTATTTGTGGTTCCCTGTGGTCTTGCCTATGGATGGCACATGTAGTGCAATTGGAAATCATGTCCTCAATTGCTGTGGAGACACCTGGCCACCAGACTGAATTGCAGGCCCTAGCCCTGCACTTGGTGATACCCAGGTGTCCCTGGTATAACTATTGGAGAATGTCTAGCCTGAGGACCCTGGGAATGACAATCTGGTCATTATAGACTAACATGTTGTCAATAAGACTAAGGTGTTGGTGTTGTTTTAATTATTACTTCAGAATACAATTGCTAGGAACACATGCAGACCATTCAAAAACACAATACTCCTGTATCTGTGCGCACTCAGCACCAGCTCTCTGGGCTGCTTAAATTTCTCCTAGTTTCTGGGTGGTTGCTGGGAGGAGCTTGGTAAACAAGGAGATGTAGGATTCCACCTCCTTAAAAAGTGTATGTCGGTGTGTGCAAGCTTCCCCACAGGAATGCTGGACAAAGTTTCAGCTGTAGCTTGGTGTTGACCTGGCACATATTCTGGAGTGACATCAAACCTCATGAGAGGCATTTTATTAAATTCATTCATGGGATGTAGGCATCATTGGCTAGGCCAGCATTTATTGTCCATCCCTAATTACCCTTGGGAAGGTGATGGTGAGCTGCCTTTTTGAACCATTGCTGTCCATGTGGTGTAGGTACACCCACAGTGCTGTTAGGGAGGGAGTTCCAGGATTTTGACCCAGTGACAGTGAAGAAGCAGCGATATTTTTCTAAGTCAGGATTGTAAGTGGCTTGGAGGGGAACTTCCAGGTGGTTGTGTCCCCATGTGTCTGCTGCCCTTGCCCTTCTAGATGGTAGTGGTCATGGGAAGGCGCTGTCTAAGGAGGCCTGGTGAATTCCTGCAGTGCACATTGTAGATGGTACATACTGCTGCTACTGTGCATTGGTGGTGGATGCCATGAATGTTTGTGGATGAGGTGCCAATCACATGGGCCGCTTTGTCCTGGATAGTGTCAAGCTTCTTGAGTGTTGTTGGAGCTGCACTCATCCAGACAAGTGGAGAGTATTCCATCGCGCTCCTGACTTGTGCCTTGTAGAAGGCAGTCAGGCTTTGGGGAGTCAGAAGGTGAGTTACTCATTGCAGGTTTCCTAGCCTCTGACCTGTTCTTGTAGCCATAGTATTTATATGGCTAGTTCAGTTCAGTTTCTGGTCAATGGTAACCCTCCAGGGTATTAATAGTGAGGGATTCAGTGATGGTAATGCCATTGAATGTCAAGGGCTGATAGTTAGATTCTCTTCTGTTGGCGATGGTCATTGCCTGGCACTTATGTGGTGAGAACGTTATTGCCACTTGTCAGCCCAAACCTGGGTGTTGTCCAGGTCTTGCTGCATTTGGGCATGGTCTTCTTCAGTATCTGAGGAGTCACGAAGGGTGCTGAACATTGTACAATCATCAGCAAACAACCCCATTTCTGACCTTATGATGGAGAGAAGGTCATTGACGAAGCAGCTGAGGGTGTTTGGCCTAGGGCACTACCTTGAGGAACTCTTGCAGTGATGTCCTGGAATGGAGATGATTGATTTCCAACAGCCACAATCATTTCCTTTGCGCTAGTATGAATCCAACCAATGGAGAGTTTTATTCCCGATTCCCATTGGCTCCGATTTTGCTAGGGCTCCCTGAAGCTACTCTCGGTCAAGTGCTGCCTTCATGTAAAAGGCAGTCACACTCACCTGACCTCTGGAATTCAGCTCTTTTGTCCATGTTTGAACAAAGGCTGTAATGAGGTCAGGAGCTGAGTGGCTGTGGCAGAACCCAAACTGAGCGTCAGTGAGCAGGTCATCGAGCAGGCCCATAGCATTCGCAGTATCCAGCACCTTCAGCCACTTCTTGACATCATGAGGAGTGAATCGAATTGGCTGAAGTCTGACATTTGTGATGCTGGTGACCTCCAGAGGAGGCCTAGATGGATCATCCATTTGGCACTTCTGGCTGAAGATTGTTCTTCAGAATGCTTCAGCCCTATCTTTTTCATTAATGAGCTGGGCTCCTCCATCATTGAGGATGGGGGTATTTGTGGGCCCTCCAACTCTAGTGATTTGTTTAATTGTCCACCACCATTCACGTCTGGATGTGGCAGGATTGCAGATCTTAGATCTGATCCGTTGGCTGTGGAATCGCTTAGCTCTGTCTACTGCTTGCTGCTTATGCTGTTTCGCATGCAAGTAGTCCTGTGTTGTAGCTTCACCAGGTTGACACCTCATTTTTACGTATGACTAGTGCTCCTCCTGGCATGTCCTTCTGCACTCTTCATTGAACCAGGGTTGATCCCCTGGCTTGATGGCAATGGTAGAGTGAGGAATATGCAGGGCCATGAAGTTACAGTTTGTGGTTGAGTACAAGTCTGCTGCTGCTGATGGTCCACAGTGCCTCATGTTTGCCCAGTCATGAATTGCTAGATTTGTTTAAAATCTATCCAACTTAGCTCACAATAGAGGGTATCCTCAATGAGAAGATGGGACTTCATCTCCGCAGTGGCTATGTTAACTGAAACCATTGAATGCGAGGTGACATTTTCACCAATTTTTTGGTGTTAAACAGGGTGACTTATGATCCATTTGGATGGCAAACTTCAGTCCCAGAATGTAATCCAAAAACTTTTCTTAAGCCCATGTGAGTGCCAGGGCCTCCTTTTCAGTGACTATATACCATTGCTCTGCATTTGTAATGCTCTCGAGGCATAATATACTCGTCTGTGGGAGCTGTCTCGCTGAATTTGGAACAAAACGGCCCCAGGCAATAGATATGCTACAGCCGTGACTATGGTGGGTTGGTCTGGGTACTAATGGGCCAGTGTTTCCATGGACATGAGCCTATTTTTTATCATTTCGAATGCCCTCTGTTGGTGTTCATCCAGTACCAGTCCTAGTCCTGCTCCAGGAGTTGTCATGGTGATTCACTGATGTATGCAAGATTGGGCAGGAACTTATCCAGCTGATTAACCATGCCCATAAACATCGAAGATCTGTAATGTTAAGGGTGCTGGGAAATCCTTGATGACGATGATTTTCTGGGGATCTACTTGACACCAGATGTGTGAACAATATTTCTAAGATGTTGATGGTGGGTTTAGAGAACCCACCATAGTGCAAGATCCCCAACCTGTAAGCATTGTAACATTATTCATATTCTGTCAATATGCTCCAATGCAGTAGACCCATGAATGAGAGTTTCATCCACATGGCAGATGACTCCATCCAGCCCTTCCAAAATGCCAGCCATGGCACATTGAAAGATGTTGGGCACTGAGGTAATCCCAAATTATTGAGCCCCAAGGCGATTGAAGCAGTGCAGAGTGAAGGTGTGATAAATGTCGTTCATAATATGGACTCTTCATCTAGCAGGAGCTGCCAGTGCAATAAAGGAGTGCGCAGACCTGTTCATTATCAAGCTTCTGTGCTAACCATCTAGAACCCTCCACCCCTGCCTGTCCCTCCGTCCCCACCCCATCTTCCAATCCCAGCCCCAGCCGTGTATTCACTATACCCCTTGACCTTCCGCTTTCCGATGCTGAACGTTCAGTGCTCAGCAAAGGACTTAGTTTCATATCCCTACGCCCTCACCTTAATGAATTTTGGGCTCGGCATGATGCTGAACTCTTCTTCCACCGTCTTCGTCTCCAGGCTCACTTCTTTGGGCGGGAGTCCTCTCCCCGTTCAACAGATCCTTTCACCCACCTCCAATATTCTCCCTCCACCTGGACCCCTCCCTCTGGATTCTTACCTTCTCTTGATCTTTTTATTGAGAACTGTTGGCGCGACATTAGTCGTCTCAATTTCTCTGCTCCTCTCACCCATTCTAATCTCTCTCTCGCTGAACTTACTGCACTCCATTCTCTCAGGTTCAACCCTGACATCGTCATCAAACCCACTGACAAGGTTGGTGCTGTTGTTGTCTGGCACACTGACCTCTACCTCGCGGAGGCTGAGCGTCAACCCACAGACATTTCCACCTACCTCTCCCTGGACCATGACCCCAACACTGAACATCAAGCCATTGTTTCCAGGACTGTCACTGACCTCATCTTCATTGGGGATCTTCCTCCCACAGCTTCCAACCTGATAGTCGCCCAACCTCGGACGACCCGCTTCTACCTCCTACCCAAAATCCACAAACAGAACTGTCCTGGTAGACCGATCGTGTCAGCTTGCTCCTCCCCACAGAACTCATCTCTCGTTATCTTGACTCCCTTCTCTCTCCCCTTGTCCAGTCCCTTCCCACCTACATCCGTGATTCCTCTGACACCTTACGTCACATCAACAATTTCCAGTTCCCTGGCCCCAACCGCTTCCTCTTCACCATGGACGTCCAATCCCTCTACACCTCCATCCCCCACCAGGATGGTCTGAGGGTCCTTAGCTTCTTCCTCGAACAGAGGCCCGAACAATCCCCATCCACCACTACTCTCCTCCGTCTGGCTGAACTTGTTCTCACACTGAACAATTTCTCCTTCAACTCCTCTCACTTCCTCCAAATAAAAGGTATGGCTATGGGTATCTGCATGGGCCCCAGCTATGCCTGTCTCCTTATGGGGTATGTGGAACATTCCTTGTTCCAGTCCTACTCCGGCTCCCTTCCACAACTCTTTCTCTGGTACATCGATGATTACTTCGGTGCTGCTTCGTGCTCTCGTCGGGACTTGGAAAAATTTATTAATTTTGCTTCCAATCTCCACCCCTCCATCATTTTCACGTGACACTTCCCTTCCCTTCCTTGACCTCGCTGTCTCAATCTCTGATGATAGACTGTCCACCAATATCCATTACAAGCCTACCGACTCCCACAGCTACCTTGACTACAGCTCCCCACACCCTGCTTCCTGTAAGGACTCCATCCCATTCTCTCAGTTCCTTCTCCTCCGTCGCATCTGTTCCGATGATGCTACTTTCAAAAACACGTCCTCCTTCTTCCTCAACAGAGGTTTTCCGCCCACGGTCGTTGACAGGGCCCTCAACCGTGTCCGGCCCATCTCCCGCGCATCCACCCTCACGCCTTCTCCTCCCTCCCAGAAACATCATAGGGTCCCCCTTGTCCTCACTTATCACCCCACCAGCCTCCGCATTTAAAGGATCATCCTCCGCCATTTCCGCCAACTCCAGCATGATGCCACTACCAAACACATCTTCCCTTCACCCCCACTGTCGGCATTCCGTAGGGATCATTCCCTCCGGGACACCCTGGTCCACTCCTCCTTCACCCCCTACTCCCCAACCCCCACCTATGGCACCACCCCATGCCCACGCAAAAGATGTAACACCTGCCCCTTCACTTCCTCTCTCCTCACCATCCAAGGGCCCAAACACTCCTTTCAAGTGAAGCAACATTTCACTTGCATTTCCCCCAACTTAGTCTACTGCATTCGTTGCTCCCAATGCGGTCTCCTCTACATTGGAGAGACCAAACGTAAACTGGGCGACCGCTTTGCAGAACACCTACGGTCTGTCCACAGGAATGACCCAAACCTCTCTGTCGCTTGCCATTTCAACACTCCACCCTGCTCTCTTGCCCACATGTCTGTCCTTGGCTTGCTGCATTGTTCCAGTGAAGCCCAACGCAAACTGGAGGAACAACACCTCATCTTCCGACTAGGCACTTTACAGCCTTCCGGACTGAATATTGAATTCAACAACTTTAGGTCTTGACCTCCCTCCTCCATCCCCACCTCCCCTTCTGTTTCTTCCCCCTTCCTTTTGTTTTTTTTCCAATAAATTATATAGATTTTTCTTTTCCCCCCTATTTCCATTATTTTTAAATAATTTTAAATCCTTTATGCTCCCCTCACCCCCACTAGAGCTATACCTTGAGTGCCCTACCATCCATTCTTAATTAGCACATTCGTTTAGATAATATCACCAACTTCGACACCTATGTGTTCTTTTGTTCTTTTGTCTGTGACATCTTTTGATGATCTGCTTCTATCACTGCTTTTGCCTACAACCAGACCACCCCCCTCCACTTCTCTCCCCCCACCCAACCACACCCCCCCCACCCTCCTCCCCCACCACCTTAAACCAGCTTATATTTCAACCCTTCTTGGGATTCACCTAGTTCTGTCGAAGGGTCATGAGGACCCGAACCATCAACTCTTTTCTTCTCCGCCGATGCTGCCAGACCTGCTGAGTTTTTCCAGGTAATTCTGTTTTTGTTTTGGATTTCCAGCTTCCGCAGTTTTTTGTTTTTATCTCTGTGTTTAATTGACTGCCACTTCTCTTCAAGAAATGCCTACCTCCTTGAAGAAGTTCTGTTCCTCTCTGCGACAAGATTTCCGTATCTCTCTGTTGTCTTGCTCACCTTCCTTGCTTTCCATTTCCCTCCTAGTATTTGACAAGGTGTTTACTAAAACCCGCTTTCACAGCCATATCTCCTTTCTTGGTGACTGTCTCCGTCTCCGACTTACCCCACGTGGATTTCAACTGAAATTCCACCCCTCATGTTTCGAACCCACCCAGGATTACAGGTATTTCCGGGACATAAAACATTTCTCGGACTGCTGTTCCCGTCACATTCTGAGATCCACACTCAGTGCCATGCGCCGCCATATGAACACACTCGACCTCTCCCTCCAGCAGCACCGCCGTACCCTTTTTCAAAGCTGCGCGTGCCCCCAGTTTCATTTTATCCTTCAGCTCATCCGACGCCTCAACAAGAAACTTTTTCTCTTTCTCTCAAAGTGCTAAGGAACGCAAGCTCCAACAACTCATCGACACCAACACCCATCTAGGACCCTCCACCCCTGCCTGTCCCTCCGTCCCCACCCATCTTCCAATCCCAGCCCCAGCCGTGTATTCACTATACCCCCTGACCTTCCCCACTCCGATGCTGAACGTTCAGTGCTCAGCAAAGGACATAGTTTCATACCCCTACGCCCTCACCTTAGTGAATTTCGGGCTCGGCACGATGTTGAACTCTTCTTCCGCCGTCTTCGTCTCTGGGCTCACTTCTTTGGGCAGGAGTCCTCTCCCCGTTCAACAGATCCTTTCACCCACCTCAGATATTCTCCCTCCACCTGGACCCCTCCCTCTGGATTCTTACCTTCTCTTGATCTTTTCATTGAGAACTGTCGGCGCGACATTAGTCGTCTCAATTTCTCTGCTCCTCTCACCCATTCTAATCTCTCTCTCACTGAACTTACTGCACTCCATTCTCTCAGGTCCAACCCTGATATCGTCATCAAACCCACTGACAAGGGTGGTGCTGTTGTTGTCTGGCGCACTGACCTCTACCTCGCGGAGGCTGAGCCTCAACTCACAGACACTTCCTCCTACCTCTCCCTGGACCATGACCCCACCACTGAACATCAAGCCATTGTTTCCAGGACTGTCACTGACCTCATCTCCACTGGGGATCTTCCTCCCTCAGCTTCCAACCTGATAGTCGCCCAACCTCGGACAGCCCGCTTCTACCTCCTACCCAAAATCCACAAACAGAGCTGTCCCGGTAGACTGATCGTGTCAGCTTGCTCCTGCCCCACAGAACTCATCTCTTGTTATCTTGACTCCCTTTTCTCTCCCCTTGTCCAGTCCCTTCCCACCTACATCCGTGATTCCTCTGACACCTTACGTCACATCAACAATTTCCAATTCCCTGGCCCCAACCGCTTCCTCTTCACCATGGACGTCCAATCCCTCTACACCTCCATCCCCCACCAGGATGGTCTGAGGGCCCTTAGCTTCTTCCTCGAACAGAGGCCCGAACAATCCCCATCCACCACTACTCTCCTCTGTCTGGTTGAACTTGTTCTCACACTGAACAATTTCTCCTTCAACTCCTCTCACTTCCTCCAACTAAAAGGTGTGGCTATGGGTACCTGCATGGGCCCCAGCTATGCCTGTATCTTTATGGGGTATGTGGAACATTCCTTGTTCCAGTCCTACTCCGGCCCCCTTCCACAACTCTTTCTCCGGTACATCGATGATTACTTCAGTGCTGCTTCGTGCTCTCGTCGGGACTTGTAAAAATTTATTAATTTTGCTTCCAATCTCCACCCCTCCATCATTTTCACATGGTCCATCTCTGACACTTCCCTTCCCTTCCTTGACTCGCTGTCTCAATCTCTGATGATAGACTGTCCACCAATATCCATTACAAGCCTACCGACTCCCACAGCTACCTTGACTACAGCTCCTCACCCCGCTTCCTGTAAGGACTCCATCCCATTCTCTCAGTTCCTTCACCTCCGTCGCATCTGTTCTGATGATGCTACCTTCAAAAACAGTTCCTCTGACATGTCCTCCTTCTTCCTTAACCGAGGTTTTCCACCCACGGTCGTTGACAGGGCCCTCAACCGTGTCTGGCCCATCTCCCGCGCATCCGCCCTCACGCCTTCTCCTCCCTCCCAGAAACATGATAGGATCCCCCTTATCCTCACTTATCACCCCACCAGCCTCCGCATTCAAAGGATCATCCTCCGCCATTTCCGCCAACTCCAGCATGATGCCACTACCAAACACATCTTCCCTTCACCCCCACTGTCGGCATTCCGTAGGGATCATTCCCTCCGGGACACCCTGGTCCACTCCTCCATCACCCCCTACTCCCCAACCCCCACCTATGGCACCACCCCATGCCCACGCAAAAGATGTAACACCTGCCCCTTCACTTCCTCTCTCCTCACCATCCAAGGGCCCAAACACTCCTTTCAAGTGAAGCAACATTTCACTTGCATTTCCCCCAACTTAGTCTACTGCATTCGTTGCTCCCAATGCGGTCTCCTCTACATTGGAGAGACCAAACGTAAACTGGGCGACCGCTTTGCAGAACACCTACGGTCTGTCCACAGGAATGACCCAAACCTCTCTGTCGCTTGCCATTTCAACACTCCACCCTGCTCTCTTGCCCACATGTCTGTCCTTGGCTTGCTGCATTGTTCCAGTGAAGCCCAACGCAAACTGGAGGAACAACACCTCATCTTCCGACTAGGCACTTTACAGCCTTCCGGACTGAATATTGAATTCAACAACTTTAGGTCTTGACCTCCCTCCTCCATCCCCACCTCCCCTTCTGTTTCTTCCCCCTTCCTTTTGTTTTTTTTCCAATAAATTATATAGATTTTTCTTTTCCCCCCTATTTCCATTATTTTTAAATAATTTTAAATCCTTTATGCTCCCCTCACCCCCACTAGAGCTATACCTTGAGTGCCCTACCATCCATTCTTAATTAGCACATTCGTTTAGATAATATCACCAACTTCGACACCTATGTGTTCTTTTGTTCTTTTGTCTGTGACATCTTTTGATGATCTGCTTCTATCACTGCTTTTGCCTACAACCAGACCACCCCCCTCCACTTCTCTCCCCCCACCCAACCACACCCCCCCCACCCTCCTCCCCCACCACCTTAAACCAGCTTATATTTCAACCCTTCTTGGGATTCACCTAGTTCTGTCGAAGGGTCATGAGGACCCGAACCATCAACTCTTTTCTTCTCCGCCGATGCTGCCAGACCTGCTGAGTTTTTCCAGGTAATTCTGTTTTTGTTTTGGATTTCCAGCTTCCGCAGTTTTTTGTTTTTATCTCTGTGTTTAATTGACTGCCACTTCTCTTCAAGAAATGCCTACCTCCTTGAAGAAGTTCTGTTCCTCTCTGCGACAAGATTTCCGTATCTCTCTGTTGTCTTGCTCACCTTCCTTGCTTTCCATTTCCCTCCTAGTATTTGACAAGGTGTTTACTAAAACCCGCTTTCACAGCCATATCTCCTTTCTTGGTGACTGTCTCCGTCTCCGACTTACCCCACGTGGATTTCAACTGAAATTCCACCCCTCATGTTTCGAACCCACCCAGGATTACAGGTATTTCCGGGACATAAAACATTTCTCGGACTGCTGTTCCCGTCACATTCTGAGATCCACACTCAGTGCCATGCGCCGCCATATGAACACACTCGACCTCTCCCTCCAGCAGCACCGCCGTACCCTTTTTCAAAGCTGCGCGTGCCCCCAGTTTCATTTTATCCTTCAGCTCATCCGACGCCTCAACAAGAAACTTTTTCTCTTTCTCTCAAAGTGCTAAGGAACGCAAGCTCCAACAACTCATCGACACCAACACCCATCTAGGACCCTCCACCCCTGCCTGTCCCTCCGTCCCCACCCATCTTCCAATCCCAGCCCCAGCCGTGTATTCACTATACCCCCTGACCTTCCCCACTCCGATGCTGAACGTTCAGTGCTCAGCAAAGGACATAGTTTCATACCCCTACGCCCTCACCTTAGTGAATTTCGGGCTCGGCACGATGTTGAACTCTTCTTCCGCCGTCTTCGTCTCTGGGCTCACTTCTTTGGGCAGGAGTCCTCTCCCCGTTCAACAGATCCTTTCACCCACCTCAGATATTCTCCCTCCACCTGGACCCCTCCCTCTGGATTCTTACCTTCTCTTGATCTTTTCATTGAGAACTGTCGGCGCGACATTAGTCGTCTCAATTTCTCTGCTCCTCTCACCCATTCTAATCTCTCTCTCACTGAACTTACTGCACTCCATTCTCTCAGGTCCAACCCTGATATCGTCATCAAACCCACTGACAAGGGTGGTGCTGTTGTTGTCTGGCGCACTGACCTCTACCTCGCGGAGGCTGAGCCTCAACTCACAGACACTTCCTCCTACCTCTCCCTGGACCATGACCCCACCACTGAACATCAAGCCATTGTTTCCAGGACTGTCACTGACCTCATCTCCACTGGGGATCTTCCTCCCTCAGCTTCCAACCTGATAGTCGCCCAACCTCGGACAGCCCGCTTCTACCTCCTACCCAAAATCCACAAACAGAGCTGTCCCGGTAGACTGATCGTGTCAGCTTGCTCCTGCCCCACAGAACTCATCTCTTGTTATCTTGACTCCC
Source organism: Carcharodon carcharias (assembly GCF_017639515.1). Classification (NCBI taxonomy): domain Eukaryota; kingdom Metazoa; phylum Chordata; class Chondrichthyes; order Lamniformes; family Lamnidae; genus Carcharodon; species Carcharodon carcharias. Next base: position 52,849,019 of record NC_054486.1, read on the forward strand.
TTTTCTCTCCCCTTGTCCAGTCCCTTCCCACCTACATCCGTGATTCCTCTGACACCTTACGTCACATCAACAATTTCCAATTCCCTGGCCCCAACCGCTTCCTCTTCACCATGGACGTCCAATCCCTCTACACCTCCATCCCCCACCAGGATGGTCTGAGGGCCCTTAGCTTCTTCCTCGAACAGAGGCCCGAACAATCCCCATCCACCACTACTCTCCTCTGTCTGGTTGAACTTGTTCTCACACTGAACAATTTCTCCTTCAACTCCTCTCACTTCCTCCAACTAAAAGGTGTGGCTATGGGTACCTGCATGGGCCCCAGCTATGCCTGTATCTTTATGGGGTATGTGGAACATTCCTTGTTCCAGTCCTACTCCGGCCCCCTTCCACAACTCTTTCTCCGGTACATCGATGATTACTTCAGTGCTGCTTCGTGCTCTCGTCGGGACTTGTAAAAATTTATTAATTTTGCTTCCAATCTCCACCCCTCCATCATTTTCACATGGTCCATCTCTGACACTTCCCTTCCCTTCCTTGACTCGCTGTCTCAATCTCTGATGATAGACTGTCCACCAATATCCATTACAAGCCTACCGACTCCCACAGCTACCTTGACTACAGCTCCTCACCCCCGCTTCCTGTAAGGACTCCATCCCATTCTCTCAGTTCCTTCACCTCCGTCGCATCTGTTCTGATGATGCTACCTTCAAAAACAGTTCCTCTGACATGTCCTCCTTCTTCCTTAACCGAGGTTTTCCACCCACGGTCGTTGACAGGGCCCTCAACCGTGTCTGGCCCATCTCCCGCGCATCCGCCCTCACGCCTTCTCCTCCCTCCCAGAAACATGATAGGATCCCCCTTATCCTCACTTATCACCCCACCAGCCTCCGCATTCAAAGGATCATCCTCCGCCATTTCCGCCAACTCCAGCATGATGCCACTACCAAACACATCTTCCCTTCACCCCCACTGTCGGCATTCCGTAGGGATCATTCCCTCCGGGACACCCTGGTCCACTCCTCCATCACCCCCTACTCCCCAACCCCCACCTATGGCACCACCCCATGCCCACGCAAAAGATGTAACACCTGCCCCTTCACTTCCTCTCTCCTCACCATCCAAGGGCCCAAACACTCCTTTCAAGTGAAGCAACATTTCACTTGCATTTCCCCCAACTTAGTCTACTGCATTTGTTGCTCCCAATGTGGTCTCCTCTACATTGGAGAGACCAAACGTAAACTGGGCGACCGCTTTGCAGAACACCTGCGGTCTGTCCGCAAGAATGACCCAAACCTCCCTGACGTTTGCCACTTCAACACTTCACCCTGCTCTCTTGCCCACATGTCTGTCCTTGGCTTGCTGCATTGTTCCAGTGAAGCCCAACGCAAACTCAAGGAAGAACACCTCATCTTCCGACTAGGCACTTTACAGCCTTCCGGACTGAATATTGAATTCAACAACTTTAGGTCTTGACCTCCCTCCTCCATCCCCACCTCCCCTTCTGTTTCTTCCCCCTTCCTTTTGTTTTTTTTCCAATAAATTATATAGATTTTTCTTTTTCCCTCCTATTTCCATTATTTTAAAATATTTTTAAAGCTTCTATGCTCCCCCCACCACCATTAGAGCTATACCTTGAGTGCCCTACCATCCATTCTTAATTAGCACATTCGTTTAGATAATATCACCAACTTCGACACCTATGTGTTCTTTTGTTCTTTTGTCTGTGACATCTTTTGATGATCTGCTTCTATCACTGCTTTTGCCTACAACCAGACCACCCCCCTCCACTTCTCTCCTCCCACCCAACCGCACCACCCCCACCCCCCACCCCCACCACCTCAAACCAGCTTATATTTCAACCCTTCCTGGGATTCACCTAGTTCTGTCGAAGGGTCATGAGGACTTGAAACGTCAACTTTTTTCTTCTCCGCCGATGCTGTCAGACCTGCTGAGTTTTTCCAGGTAATTCTGTTTTTGTTCTGTGCTAACCCCAAAGTGGTCCTGTACATATTGAATCTGTGATGCCAGTTTTGCCAGTGTGCTGCTTGGTCGGGGCCTTCCACATGGTCAAAGTATTTGGGTAGAGGCAGGGCCTATTCCATGACTTTTACTTTTAATCAATTGTCTTCGGACTCAATTGGCCCTTTTGCTTCCAATTCTCTGCCCTGGCTGCCTTCTACTCAATGGAATTTACTTTCCAGCCACCATCAGTTTCATTAGGGGCCCTTTCTAATTGGTAGGTTTACCACTGCCACCATGTAGTATCATCAGAAGCAATCCCAGGGTGTGTTTAATAAAAACTACTGGAAACAAGGCTTTCAAACATTTATTAACGACATACAAATGTATGTAGGGATGGATAAGCACAAGATTCCTTCCAGAACCATCTCTCTCTAGGTTCCCGTGACATGTAATTTAATATCACTGATGATGTATATTAGCATAATAGCTTTTAATCCTTCATCCTATGGTGACTTTTGATGAAAGGTTCCGATGAAACGTCATAGACTTGAAAGATTAACTCAGTTTCTCTTTCTAGAGATGCTGCCAGACATGCTGAGTATTTCCAAATTATATCTTTTTATAGTGCCTTTAATCTGATAAAACTTCTGAAGATGAATCAAAGGTCTTTACAAAGTGAAATTTGACACTGAGCCACATAAGGCACATATTAGGGCATGTGGCAAAAGAGATGGGTTTTAAGGAGGAAAGTGAGGCAGAGAGTTGGAGAAGTTTAGGAAGGGAACTCCAGAGCACAGGGCCTGGGACGCTGAAAGCACAGCCACCAATGATGGAGCAATTAAGATGGAGGATGCTCTCAAGGTTGAATTTAGAGGAGTGCAATTGACCTGAGGGCTGTGGGAAACTGGGGAAGATTACAGAGTTGGGAGGAGCAAGGACATGGAGGGATTTGAAAAAAAGAAGGAAAATTTTAAAATTGAGGTATTGTTTAATCAGCAGCAGATAAATGAATGGGTGAGTCAAACATGGAGTTCTGGGAAAAATGGACAATGAAGGGAACTTTGGTGGCCAGCAGTTTAGTGGGAATAAGGAGCAAAGATCAGGAAGCAGTTTTTGTAGGTGAGTTGAGCTCGGAGAGGCCATTAGGTGAGATAAGAAAGAAACTAGACAACAATGCATCGCAGGCAGGAAGCACGGAGGAAGTGGGTACGAAACAATGAACATGGGATGATTAATTTACCTTTGGGGTTACCTGCGTATATTTCATACCAATTGATGCTATGAATAATTCTGCATGAAGAAGTCTGAATTATAAACTGGAAATTAGTGGGAGAATTTTAAATTAACAAATTAAAAGGACAAAAATCAACTTGATGTTAATAAAATGATAGCGAGTCTGAACATTTCTTTTCTTTACTATAAGCATTCATTTGTGAAGTTTATTGCCAGACATGCCCTGGTCTTCATAAAAGGTTTCTGTTTTTATTTAATGCCCCCTTATTCAGTGAGATTACATCAACCTAATCTTTAAATTAAAATTTGATTTTTTTGAATTGCAGAGGAGACCAGGAATTATTATTCAGTCACATTGATTGTAAAGCTAACTCTGCTTATTCATTTCCATTCAGTTTGGTTACATGCAGTGATACTTTGATTATATTAGTATCTAAGCCATTAGCTGGCAGTTTATTTCTCATCAGTTTACATGTCCGTTGTTAATACCAGTTTTGTGTAAATTGACTGAACAGCCTTGTTTTTGCATTAGCTCCACCTCCCAGCTACAGCCTGTCTTCAATATCATAAAACCATCTGTTTCTTCCCAATTGACAGCAACTAGAGCATGAAACAGACAGCATTCACTGATGGTGGAATTAAATGTACTGCATCATGAAATGCCATCAAAGTGGTCAGAATTTTGCATAAAAGGTGCAAAAAACAGAAACTATTTCATAATGCTACTCTTCCGTCTAGTGCAGTGGTTTCTCAGCATCAACCTAACAAGTAATTTTGTATTCTTTTAGACTATAGTTGCCTACTGAATTTAATATTTTATATTTTTTTATTGCAGTAGAACACTGATTTATTGGAATGCAACAAGGGATTCAGGTGTAACAATACAACTGTATTATTCAACAGTAACAAGAATATAACTGGCCTAAATTATTTATCTTCTGTTTTATTCAAAGCAAGTGTGCTGTGTTGGAGGAATGTGATCAGGATCATATCTGTATTAAATTAAGAATCAGATTTTTAATTAATGTATTGTCCAAGGTAGATAGTAACTGAGTAAAAGATATGATGAATAAACCATATTGTACCTGTGCTTCACTTATTTGTATAAACCAAGGCATTCACCCATTTTTCTTTTGTGTTTTGATTAGACAAATTGATCTGAGCACATGGAAGAAGACATTCCATCCTGGAATAATATACAATATTATATCGGCAACAGAAAGTGCACATATCTGGAGCTATTAATCACAAATAGAAACATGTAATGATGTAGCGCATTGCAAAGATGAGCAGCACCTTCTTATTTACTTGATTTGGATGGATTACTTAATATTTGAACTGTTATGGAGGGGAAGAGTACCTTTTCTGAGGAGTCCATCAACAACAGACCCTGATACATGAGATGAGAGCAGAGGTCCACATTAGCTTTTGACAGCTCCTCTCCGCAGAATCAAATATCAGTGCAACCTCTCACTAACAAGTCCTCAGGTGGGAAGGCCAGTGAACATCTTTTCACTGTGACACACTTAGTGCAATAGAATAGAAATTGCTACAAGAAATGATTAGATGAATTAGGAATGACTGTAGTTGAAAACTACCTAGGATGATCTGTATGGAGGTTCATGGAATATACTGTTTCCAGATTCCTATGAAAATTACCCAATTTTTTTCTAATTTAAAAGAAATGTTCCAATGTTGTTAGACACTACACCACCTCCTGAGTCCCCACAGTGGAAGGCAAGAAGTGATTGGAAGTGCCCGCCATATTGGGTGAGGCCAAACAAGAAGCCTCTTTACCCACATCTGGAGCAGCACTAGGCTCCTTAATGTCATATGCTTGACATCCCCGTCACAAGATTGGCAGCCAGCAAGGTCCATGGGGTTAATCTGGAGCTTTCCTTGGTCAGCCGAGCAGAACCAAAGTCTCCTCTTAGTCCACAAGGAATATTTAGGCCCTTGCAGCTCAGACCAGGCCCCCTCCCCATTCTAGCCATGAGACCCTCGATACAGTCTCTTTCGCAGTCTTGCCTTGCTGCCACAGCCTTCTCCTGCTTTTTGTCCTCCCTTGAAAACCAATATCTCTTCAATATCTCTTTCTGCTGAAACTAGCCAGTCAGCTGACTAATAGTATTCACTTGAAGCCTAGCATAAGAATGAAATCTCTTCTGGCTTTGTCACCACTAAGGCCAACCTCCTGCCAAATGATATAATTGCTCCCGATATCTCAAATCCAGGCTGAGCAACTTGGAGAAATCCAAATATATTTGACCATTCAATTGTGCTAACTATGAATTCAAAATTTGCTTTTTAGCCCTTAAAGTAAAATAACAACCATGATTTTTCTGTTCTTTCGTGATTCTGGGTAAAATAAGGTCAATAGGCAAGTGGCCTCAATTTCTTTTTATTAGGGAACAGATCTTTCTTTCATCTCCAACATCAATAAACAGGCTGTCATCTGTCTTGTTCCATCATGTGATTATACACAGAGAATCATGAAGATCAGTGGTTGGCATCCTGGCAGTAGTCAGATGCTTTCATTATGCGGCAGTCAGTAATGGCGTTTGCATTTGAGCCAACCAAAAGTGGGGTGGGGTGCAGGGGGAAGGGGTGGTGGTGTTGGTGGGCAACTGGATGAGGTAAGCTAGCCTAGATTTTACATTTTATTTTAGAAGGATTTAGTGTGCTTGCTTGCATAAATTGAAAATTTTATTTTAAAGGCTTTTTACAAATAAGTATTCTGCAATGAAGTAAAAAAGTCATGTCACCATTTTGTACTAACATGTCATCAGAAAATAAGCCATGCTAATGTCCCTTTTTTGGTTATCAGGTTCACTTTGTCTGGTGAGTACCAGTGGCGCCCTTGATATTAACACATTAGTTGGTGCTTGAAACAATGTGGGCAGAGAGACTCATTAACTGAATGAACACTGGTAGTTTATTGGAACTAAGAACAGCACGTTAACATGTGTGCTTCATCAAATACCCCCAGCTCTAGACTTACAGTTACCCAAGAAGCCCACGCTGTGTAGCGATTGGCCAATACAATCACTTGGTCAACTAACTACATTCTCTTAAAGGTACATTGCACTCTACTTTACTACATCCTCCCCGTTTACTTGAAAGTACAATTGACAAGCATCTCAACATCCCAATTATTTATATGAATTAATAATCACAAGTCAAGTCTCTCAGGAGGCTTCCTCGGATAGGTCGAGCGTCGTAGCTGTTTTTTCCAAAACCCCTTTTCAGTGGTCAACTGTCCACCAGGCTCTTCAGTGGAAGTGGGCAAGTTTGTGTCTTCAACCCTCTTGGGTCCAACAGGCCCCACCGGTATTTCCAAATTGTGTGACATTTCTTCCAGGTGCGGTGAAGACTCAAAAGCAAATGATGATGGCATTCCTCGTGGGACTGTCTCTCTTCTCTAGAGATGATCCACGTGACACCTAATTATTCGGCCATTTACTGACACATTATAGGAGTGAGTTCCTGTCACTCACTTCGCCTAATAGCTAATTGGGCCCATCTCCAAAATTCTTTGCGAGAACTGTGTCTCCCACCATGAAATTTCTTTTGTGATTTTGGCCACCACGTTTAGTCTTCTAGGCCTCTTGGCTTCTCTCCATCCTCCCCCTAAATTCGACCTGATAAGAATTAGATGGGTGTGGAGACATCTCTCAGTTAGTAATTCAGCAGGGTCAATACCGGTTGTCGTGTGTGGTATCGTCCGGTATGCGAACAGGGACACTGACTATCTGGTGCTGATGGAATCCCCACCCAGTTTTATCATTCCGGACTTAAAAGTTTGGACCACCATCTCAGCCAAACCATTAGAGGCGGGGTGATAAAGTGAGATTTTGACCTGAGTTATTCTATTGACAGTTGTAAACCTGTGGAACTCCCCGCTGGTAAGTGTAGTCCCATCGTTTGACATGAGCAGCACTGGTAACCCATGCAATAACAAAACTCTGTTGCAAACAGTCTATGTTGGCAGCAGACGTGGGTGACCGGGCTTCGTAGATGTCCATCCACTTGGAGTGGGCATCTATTGTGAAAGGAACATCGTGTCCAAGAAGTGCCCCGTGTAGTTGATGTGGACTCGTGCCCATGGCTGCAACAGGCATTCCCGGGGTGCACTGGAGCTAAGGGGGATAGCTTTTGTACCTGATGGCATTGAAGATAACTTTTGTCTTGGGCTTTGACGTCTGCGTCTATCCCGGGCCATCACAAGTAATTGCGCGCGAGCGTCTTCATTTCACTAATGCCAGGGTGAGTGCTATGTAATTCGGCCAGTAATAGCCTTCGCCCTCTCGGGGGCATGATAACCCTTGCTCCCCAGAGCAATATGCCATCCTGGCAGGTGAGCTCATATCTGCAATTGAAATAAGGCTTCATGTCATCAGACTTCGGCTCGCCTGACCGTCCATTCAAGACTTGCTCCTGTATATAAGATAAAAGTGGATCTTGGCTTGTCCACTCATGGATTGTTTGGCCTGGACAGGGGAGGAATCTAAAAAAAAATTGATTAGCTAAGCTCCTGGGGAATTGGGACCTTTACATTGTTATCTGGCAGGGGGAGGCAGCTCAACACATCAGCATGTGTGATCTGGCTTCCCGATCGGTGAATAAAGTGTACTTATAAGCAGCCAATATCAGTGCCCACCTCTGGATGTGAGCAGATGCAACGGGGGTATTGCCTTATACTCTCCAAACAATCCCAGCAGAGGCTTGTGGTCAGATATATTGTGAAAATGGCAACTGTGAATGTATTGAAGGAATTTGCAAACACAAACACAACAGACAACCCCTCCTTCTCAATTTGAGAATATCGTTGCTCTGCAGAACTGAGCATGCGAGATGTGTAACCAATGGGTTGTTCGGAGCCATCTGCCATGCAATGTGAAAGTACAGCCCCTACTCCATAAGGGGATGCGTTGCAAGTTAAAATCAATTCTTTCTTTGGGTCAAGGTGGACCAGTAGGGCCGATGATCTTAACAATTGCTTTACTGTCAGGATTGCCTCCCGGTGTGGGGCTTGTCAAATCTATTTATGCTTTTTTCTTAAGCAATGTATATAACGGAGCCAGTAGAGTTGATAGATTTGGAAAAAACCGCCCAAAGTAGTTTATCATGCCTAAAAAGACCTTTAGTTCTGTAGAGTTTCTCAATGCAGACGCCTCACTAGGAGCTTTGACCTTCTCTTCCATGGGATGCAGGCCCTGCACATCGACCTTATGGCCCAAGTAAACTACCTCTTTGGTTTGGAAAAGACATTTTTCTCACTTCAAGTGCAGCCCCCACTTGTGAGAAGCATTTCAGCACCTCCTCCAAATTAGCTAAGTGTGCTTCGTCAGTTCATTCAGTGACTAAGACATCATCCAGGTAAACAATGACATGGGGCAGTGCCTGAAGCAGATTTTCCATGGTGCACTGGGAAATAGCACACGCCAATGAGACCCCAAAGGTAGTCAAGTATATTGATGCAGTCCTCAATGTGTAATGATGGTCACAAATTCTCTGGAGTTTCCTTCCAATTCTATCTGCTGGTAGGCGTGGCTCATGTCGAGTTTTGAATGTGTGATGTCCCCTGCCAATTTCGAATATAATTCATCAATCTTCAGTATCGGGTGTCTATCAAGTTTGGCCACTCTGTATTTAGTTAACTTATAGTCACCGTATAAGCGAACGCTTTGGTCCGGCTTCAGTACGGGTACTATGGGTGCTGCCCACTCAGAAAACTGCACCGGTTGTAAGTTACCCAACTTTTCCAGCCTGTTTATCTCAGTCTTGGCCTTCTCCTGTAGAGCATAAGGACTGGTCTGGCTCTGATAAATCTGGGGGTTACGTTAGGGTCTAGTGGATTTTGGCTTGTGTAGTCCACAAATCCTTTCTGGCTCATCACTGAAAATGAAAGCGTACTTTTGTAATAATTGCTGTAAATTTCTCACTCTGATTTGAAAAGTCTTGGCCCATTGCAATTTAATCTTTTTGAGCCAATTGCAACCAAATAAACTGGGGCTGGCCCCAGCTACTATTACAAGAGGTAAATTTGCAGACTGATTCCCATATTGCACCAGGACTTGACATATCCCTTTCAATCTTATTTCTTCGCCCGTATATGTTTTAAATTTAGTGTCCGATTCTTCCAAACTTAAAGGATGGACTCCTTTATTCAAGTATCTGAACATATGTTCTCCTATGACAGACATTCATGCCACAGTATCGACCTCCATCTTGATGGGCTGTTCATTGACTTTCAATGACTACCTGGATTGGTTCAATTCTAACCACTTTCAAGTTGGAAAATGAATGTATGTCAGATTCTGCTTCCTCTGGTTCTCCAACGAGACAGACTTAGCGATTTCTACCTTTGTTTTTAAAATACGGTCTCAGCCTATGTTGACAGTGCCGCATTATATGACCATAGTGGTGGCAGAAAAAGCATTCGATATTTCTGAACTGTTGACCACCTGCAGGCTGCCTGGATGTATTTCTCTCCTTAATGTCATGGGTTTTCACTGTAATACTGTTGTTCTTCAATGGTCTGTACATAGCAGGCGTTCCCCACCTTTATGTGGAGTCCGACGTTTTTGCAGCTTTTGCTGCGGCCTTTCCTGCCCTACGGGATGGACAGCAACATTTTGTGTATCTTTTATTGCCTCCGGGACCCTAACAGCACTCTCCATGGCTGCTGCCAATTCTAATGCCTGACTGAAGTCTAGATTAGTTTCAGATAGCAATCGTTTTTGAATTGCATCGTCCCCAATTCCACATATCAATTGATCTCTCAACATGTCATTAATTGAAGTTCTGAGCTCACAATATTCTGTTAATTCCTTTAAAGCAGCTACACGGCCAGTGATTGTCTTTCCTGAAAACCTATTCCTTGAATTTAATTTAAAATGCTGCTTAGTAACTGAGGGCTTTGGCTTCAGGTATTTTTTTACAATATTTACTAACTCATTGCCTGCCTTCTTATCGGGATTGTTAGGTGACGTGAGGCTGCAGATCAGCCCATACGTTTTGCTCCCGCATGTGGACAAAAGAATCACCCTCTTCTTATCCGCCCCTGTGATGTCGTTAGCGGGAAAGAAGAACACTGGGCATTTAGCATATTGAGACCAGTCACTGGAAACAGGATTGAATGGTTCAAGATGCCCAAACTGTGGCATACTCAATGACTAAAGAGACAGCGCTTTCAAACAGCTTTGAAGGCAGTGGCAAAGTAACGTAGTTGGCTTACAACAGCTTTCTTGGTTGTCATCAACTGATTCAGTTTATCCTCATTGCCAGTTTTATGTTTTAAGTTATCAGGTTCGCTTTGTCTGGTGATCGCAAGCTGCACACTTGATATTAACACATTAGTTGGTGCTTGAAACAATATGAGCGGAGATACCAATTAACTGAACAAAAGCTGGTGCTTTATTGGGACTAAGAACAAAGCACTAACACCCTGTGTGCTTATTTAATCCCAGTTTACAGTTAATTTTACAGTTGGCCAAAAATCCATTGCTGTGTAGCTATTGCTCAATACAGTCACATGGTCAACTAACTACATTCTCTTAAAGGTACATGGCACTCCACTTTACCACACTTTTACAACAAGCTAACTTAAAGCACTGTGAAGTAGTCACTGATTGTATTAGAAGAAGGTACCTCAATTATCCTGTAATTGAAGGATGAGTAATTAATATTAAATAGTTAATAAGAACCAGATTGTATTTATTTCTGTCTTTCCTACCAATATTCCTATGTTAGGATTTAAAGGCTGAAACTTAAAAATGCTAGAGCAGAAGCTATGAGAAAGCAACTTGAATGATCTGTTATTGGCCCCTGTCAGAACACAATCTCCTTGACTAGTTCAGTGGTGGCCTAATAAATGAGACACTTGTGAAGTATTAAGGTAAAGAATAAACCCTGAAATAACTCACTGTCTTATGCTTAAGGCATTTGTGCACAAATGGCCAGAACCAATTATATTAACCCTTACAACATCATTGATCAATTAGCCATTAACAACTCAGGGCTAAGGTGGGGTGATGCCAGAATTGGGTATAAACAAGGGTTTCAGGAACTGTTTTGTGCGTGAACGCTAAGTGAAGGGAAACTGGTTTGATCAACAGATCCTTGGGGATAGGGAGAATCCTTGTCAGTGTGGAGATTGGGGAGCGAAGCACTGGGCTGAGGGAAAAAACAAAATTCCTGTCAGAGTAGATCCCGGATAATGAAGCTTCCTTTGAGGCACAGGTGAAGGCTTGTCCATCTTCAACAAGAAAATAATCTAACCATCTCCCCTTGACATTCAATGTCATTACCATTGCTGAATCCCCCACTTTCCAAATCCTGACGAGACACTGAACTGAACCACCCATATCAATACTGTGGCTACAAAAGCAGGTTAAAGGCTGGAAATTCTGTGGAGAGCAATTCACCTCCTGACTCCCAAAGCCTGTCCACCATCTACAAAGCACAAGTCAGGAATTTGATGGAATATTCTCCACTTGTCTGGATGAGTGCATCTCCAACAAGACTCAAGAAACTCAACACCATCCAGGACAAAGCAGCCCACTTAATTTGCACACCATCCACCACTTTCAACATTCAGTCCCTCCACCACCGACACAGAGTGCCAGCAGTATGCACCATACACAAGATGCACTCAGCAACTCACCAAGGCTCCTTCGACAGCACCTCCTAAACCCATGAGCTCTACCACCTAGAAGGATATGAGCAACAGATGCATGAGAACACCATCATCTGCAAGTTTCCCTCCAAACAACACACTATCTTGACTTGGAACTATATCGTCATTCCTTCACTGTCGCTGGGTCAAAATCCCTCCCTAACAGCACTGTGGGTGTTCCTACAACACATGGACTACAGCAGTTCAAGAAAGCAGCTCACCACTACCTTCTCAAGGGCAATTAGGGATGGACAGTATATGCTGGCCTAGCCAGCAACGCCCACATTCCATAAACAAATAAAGAAAATAAAATGGTCAAGTTAAGCAAGCGCACAAAATCCTACTAAAATGAAATTTAAAATCTAGGTCAGTTTACAGAGAATTATGAAGATCAACACTTGGCATCCTGGCAGTAGTCATGATGCTTCCATTTTGTGGCAGTCTGTAGTGCCATTTGCATTTAATTCAACCGAAGGATAACTAGGGCTATCTGCTGACGACCTGGCTAATGACTCCAGTGCACAAACCACGCCCATGTAGGCAACGTGCATATACTCTGAAAGGATAAAGGCAGAAGTGTAGTTGAAGGGAGGAAAGCAACAGGTGTATGCTTACGCCATCTGTAGTTTTAAAATCAGAAGAGAATGTGAGATGAGAGCGAAGTGGGATGTGAGAGGAAGGATTAGATATGAGAATACTACCGTCATCTATGGTTTCAGTCCCTTTCTGTCCATGGACTCACTAATGGTCACCCCAATGATGGTAAGCACTGGCTTATCCATGGGGCTTTAAGATATGGATCTGCACCTGCCTCCTTCCAGTTAACACCTGACTTTTCTGCCTGTCTGTCATCTGGCCCTGCAAGACAGAAGAAAGCGTGTCAGCGGGTGTGTGCAAATGCTTGGTTGATGTGACATAGTTGAACAGCTGGCACTTCACAATAAACCAGAAAAATATTGTGAAAATTATTATTCTTTCGTCACAGCTGGTGGTGCAGTCGGTTGGAAATGCATTTGAAGGTGAATTCACTCACCTTGACATCTTGGGGTAAGTTCTTTGAACTTGTTGTGGCACTGCATCCAGGTCTTCGGGGCACTGATCGCAATCTGTTCCTATTGACTTCTGAGAGTTTGTCTGGGGGCCCCTTCGCCTCCGTGATAGATCAGACCTGTTGTCATCTCATTTCCTGTACTAAGGCCTCGAGGGCAGCTTTAGAAAATCTTGGGATAGGATTTTCCAGACCCGCCCACCAGCAGGATCATTTGTTCCCGCCAAAAGTCAATGGACTTCTGACTGGTCTGCCGAACCACCCATGACAGGCCCCGCCACAGTGGGGCTGGAAAACCCTGGCTTTGGAGTCTTCTTTCTCATGTTGGGCCATCTTTCCCCAGTTGTGGAATGCCTGCTCCAGGCACAATGCACCTCCCCTAAATAGGTGCATGCCAGCTTTAACCAGCGTTTACCTCTCACAATATTGGGCCTTATACTGAGGCCTGTAGCTACTCAACAGAACAATTAACGCTTTCCTCGTGCTACAATCATGTTAACTAACAGGCAGCACAAAGTTGGCGTGCTGTCTGCATTAAAAACGACAGGCATGGGTTAATCGCTCACGAAGCACCCATTTTCCAAGGCACCCGTTTTTTCCCCTGGTGCTGCTAAGAAGGTGCTGATGTTCTTTCCTAAGTGCCTGCATCATATGATTTTGCATCATGAGATGTGCTGATTGGTAAGTCCAGTAAAAGAGTCTCAACTCTCTTGAGCTTGATTCCCAGTGGCAATTGTTGTCGAAACTAACTTTCCTCATTGATTAGCTTTTGCAATGCTAGGCTATAAAATGAGTACTTCCCAATACAACAAAGGAAATCAGGCTGCCAGAAAGGGCAAACTTTCCTCAGTCATCCCTCATGGAGACAATAATTCCTGATGAGCAATCAATCATATTTAGCTTTGTCAAAGGCTATAATAGTAACATTAGCAAAGATTATCTTTTACTCCTGAACAAAGTAGAAGAGATGCACCAGCAGCTATGAAGGAAAATGATGATTTCAAAAAAAAAATCCTGCCACAGATTTTTTTTAAAAAAAGCCACCCTGTTTCAGCCTTGCACCATCTATGGTATAACTTCGAGTGATAGAAGCTTGGAACAGCAAGATCAATATCTTTATCAAGCACCTTTATCATAATAAAACATTCCAAAGTGCTGCATAGGAGAATTCTAAAATGGGCATTGAGCTACTCAGGCAGATCACCAAAAGTTTGGTCAAAGGAGCAGGTATTAGGAAGCATGTTAAAGAAGAGAGAGGGGGAATGATTTAGGGCAGGAGCTCTGAAGCTTAGACTGGAGCTGCTGAGGACATGGGCACTAATGGTAAAGCGATTAAAATCAGTGAATGCTCAAGAGGCTGGAATTAGACCATTTCAAACATCTCAGAGGATTGTGAGGCTGGAGGAGATTACAGAGATTGGGTGGAATGAAGCTATTGATAGATTTGAAAACAGGGTTGAGAATTTTAAGATCAAATTGTGGCTTAACCATGAGCCAATGTAGACCATTAGGCACAAGGATGATGGATGGACTTATGTGAGTTGGACACAGGCAGCAGTATTTTGGATGACCTCAAATTTACCGAGTGCAGGACATGGGAGGGTGGTCAGGAGAAAGTTAGAATATAATAAAGGAATGGATGGGGATTCAAAATTGAAATGTAAACAAAAGCTCTGTTATAGAAACATAAGGAGAGTGCCCCATTTGATTATGGTTGGAGAGTTACCTATTCATTTATGGTAATTGTGCAAGTGGAGCAATATTCTAATGTGTCTTTAAGTTTACTGCTGAATTCACAAATTTCCTGGGTTTTTGAAACTCCTCATTGAAGGCAACATGACAACACAATGGCAGTTGAGGAGGCTGAGAAAAACTAATGGAAATACTGCAGTAAATAGACAGATACACAGTACTAACAATTGTTTTCTTACATGCTAGTGAGATAGGATTTGTTCACAATAATTTTTCTGACAGTTTACTTTCTATTCTTTGGAAGTTTTCTAAATCACATCAGGATGGGTGGTGCCTTGGTTTACATTACATTAGACTTCAGATGCCTCGGGGGAGATGGTGACGTATGGTAATGTCACTGGGCTAGTCATCCAGAGGCCCAGGCTAATGCTGTGGGGCTGAATCCCACCATGGTAGCTGGTGGAGTTTAAATTCAATTAATTAATCTGGAATATAAAGCTAGCCTCAGTAATGGAGACCATGAAAATATCATCAATTGTTGTAAAAACCCATCTGGTTCATTAGTTTCCTACAGGGAAGGAAATTTGCCAGCTTCACCCAGTGTGGCCTACATGTGACTCCAGACTCACAGCAGTGTGGTTGACTTTTAACTGCCCTCTGAAATGGCCTAGTAAGCTACTCAGTCCAAGGACAATTAGGAATGGGCAACAAATGCTGGCCTTGCCAACGACACCCACATTTCATGGAAGAATGAAAAAACAGGAGCAATATGAGCAGCAGCAGCAGTAGAAGCCTGCTGTTGAGAGACCTGTAGTTGGGCCACAGAGAGGGGAGCTGCAGAGAGTGGACTGACAGAGGGGTGCAGCTTTCAGCAGACACTAAGTTTGACAAGAGTGCACTGTCAGAGGCTGAGAGTTTCCTTGACTTCAGGACAATCAGGTTGTTGTGACAGGTATTGGCTTAAGATGGCATTCTCCAAACGACATGCTCCCTGTTGGATCAGGTGGCCACATACCTGTCAAAGGCACTGCACTGAATCATTTTGCCTCCTGATTCTTCCAGGACTCTGCCTGAGGGTGACATATCCAGGATTTCCCAGTCAGCAGCACACAAATGCTGAAGACAGCTGATGAATGGGGTGTTTGCCCAGGCATGGCATGACGACACCTGTGATGTTGCTACTCAATGAATGGGTATTCAGATTTGCGTCTTTAGCTGCCTTCTCACACATGTGAGTCATCATCAACAAAAAAAACAGAACAACCAGAAGGGTTCAATGTACAACTGGAGTGCAACGACAACTTGTATTTCTATAGTGGCTTTCCTGTAATAAAATGTCTTGATGCACTTCACAGAGGCATTACAAAATGAAATATGACATTGAATAAAATGAGGAAATATTAGGACAGGTGAACAAAAACATGATCAAAAGTTTTAAAAAGATTTTAAGACACCTTAAAGGAGGAAAGGTAAGTAGGGAGGCAGGGAGGTGCAGGGATACTATTCCAGAGCTTGGGTCCAATAGGAAGCTGAGGGCAGGACTGCCAATGGTGCAGAGATAAAAATGGGGGATGCAGAGGAGGCCGGAATTAGAACAGTGCAGGTATCTCAGGTGGTGGTCGGGCTGCAGGAGATTTCAGGGACAAGGAGGGGCCAGACCATGGAGAGATTTGAAAACAAGGATGAGAATTTTGTCATCAAGGCGTTGCTTAATTGGGAATCCAACCAGAGATCTGCAAAGAGGATCAGTGCAGAAGGCACACCCCCTTTTTAGGGCACTAGCTGCCGTAAGCGCCAGCAGGCAAATGTGCGGCATGGGTAGGGTTGATAAGTGAGTTAGGGGGCAGGTGGGTGAGGTGGGTAAATGAGTAAGAGGGATGGGGGGTATGTTGGGCAGGGGCGTAGGTAGATAAGGTGGGTAGGTGGGTGAGATGGGTAAGTGGGTGAAGTTGGGAAATGGATAGGTTGGGTAAATGGATGAGGTGGCTAAGTGAGTAAGTGTGTGAGATGGGTAGTTGGGTTAGGGAAGTGGTCAGATCAAATCGGGTTTGAGGGTTAGTTGGGTCAGGTTGAGGGTGGCAGTTGGGTGGTTGGGGATTAGTTGGGTGGTCAGGGTGGTGGTCGGGTCAGGAGGGGATTAGTAGTGTGATTTGGCGTAGTTGGGGTTCAGCGGGTAGACAGGGGGCAGGGGGATGATTGGGGAGTTGGTTTTGTAGTTACCCAGATGTTAGATTAAATTTTAATCTGTCTAACATTTTGTCAATAACTACCCAGGTAAGTGTAGCTGGTCTCTTGGAAGTCTTTGACTCTATCTCAGAGGAGACTTTAATGTGGAGGATCCCAGGGAGCAGGGGAATTTCCGATAGAAGTTGAAACTTCCTGGACAATTATGTGCGTCAGCAAATCAGAGTTTCCATAGGGTCCCAACGCATATCTTCAGTAGTACACCCAGTCTTCAATGATCCGGAAACTAGAAGATTTGACCCAATGATTTCAGTCATCCCAACATCTAATTGGAAGAAATTACTGCACATCCAGTGCCAGACATGGCTCAAGCACTCTGACCATTTAGAATCAGCAGAGCAGTCAAGAGAGATGGTGGTGAGTAAAGCTGGATGTCATCAGAATAGATGTGAATGGTTCTCAAAATTCCCACATTTTTCATATCATCAACAAGGGGATTAGTAGTGTGATTTGGGGTAGTTGGGGTTCAGCGGATAGACAGGGGCAGGGGGATGATTGGGGAGTTGGTTTTGTAGTTACCCAGATGTTAGATTAAATTTTAATCTGTCTAACATTTTGTCAATAACTACCCAGGTAAGTGTAGCTGGTCTCTCGGAAGTCTTTGCCTCCATCTCAGAGAAGACTTTATTGCGGAGGATCCCAGGGAGCAGGGGAATTTCCCATAGAAGTTGAAACTTCCTGGACAATTATGTGGGTAAGCAAATCAGGCTTTCGGACTTTTAAACTGCTAAGTTAAGTGTAAAATCCTGCAGACAGGAAGCTAGGCCCATGTAGGCCTGGGGCTGCACATGCCTGGGCTTATTGAGTGTAGTGTGGATTGTTTTGCCTGAAACCAGACAATGAGAGGAGACAGAATACGCATCATTCCCTTTAATACAATCAACCCAGAGAAAGACTTCACCTCACACAAAACTGAAGCCCATCAAAATCTTGCATAAATAATCGCTACTAACTACTAAGGCAGGAAGGCACAATCAATTCAATTATGCAAATCCACCAATATGCCACAGATACAATGGCTTTCAGTTCAAAACTAGTTACTAGACAGGAAGACAATGATAAACATCATGTGAGCCCATTAAAAATAACGAGACATACAATCACCTAATGAAGCACACCAAAGTCAAAGAAAGAACTAATCTTGATTTGGATTCCGATAAGGAATTCGAAAGCCAGTATAACTGGGCAGCCAGTTGCGAAGGGGAGAGAGAGAAACCAGCTAGCAGAATGGTCACAGTCTTGAAAGCTGACACTGGGCAGTGAGCAATTGGGAGTGGTTGAAACAGAAGATCTGGAGGTTTTTCAGGCCCGCAGACAACATCACGGCAAGGGGCACGGGGTTACAGGCTCAACCGAAGACAACAAGGCCGTAACCGCAGCCCTCCATGAGGATCGACCACCCACAACCGTGTCCTCCACTCAACTGAAGAAGTTTCGCAGATTCCACAGTCCAGGACCGCGTGGGGATGGCAGGCCCCAAAGGACACAAAGAGCGTACCCCAAAACTGCAACTGGCTTACCTGGCTGGATTTTGAACTGTCAAGGAGCCCTGGGTTGGTGAGCATGATCCCTGACCTCTCCTAGTTCAATTTAGTTAGGTTTTGGGGGTGGAACAAGGGTAAGGGGATTAGTAGCGTGATTTTCCCTTGTTATGCCGTGTGTTCCCCATTCTTAACTAAGTGTACTTTGTAGGTCTGTATAATCTCAGTGTAATCCTAATGTTATAAGTTCATTTGTGACTTCAATAAACTCAGTTTTTTCTTGCACCAAAACCAGTTATCTGCTGCACTTTGTCACAACCCCCAAATAAGTCCAAGGTCTAGAACCCAGGGAGTGGGAGTGATTCGAACCACTCAGAAGTCAGAGGAGACGCTGACACACACTACCATCCCCCACAGATGTGAAAACTGATGTCTTTTCAGATGAGCGCATGGTTCCCAGGGAATTGCCATATGATGCTTTCATCCTACAGCAATTCAAGCTTCTTGACCTCTTTAAACCTGGAAACAGGCTGCTTGGAGATTAGGGAAACTCACTTAGCTGATGACATCCATCAGCAATGTAATCAAAGAATATCAAGTGACATTTATTTTATTGTTCATTCATGGGATGTGGGCATTGCTGGCTGGACCAGCAGTTATTGCCCATCCTTAATTGCCCTTCAGAGCTGTATGGCTTGCTAGGCCATTTCAGAGGTCATTTAAGAGTCAACCACATTAATGTGGGTCTGGATTCACATGTAAGCCAGACCAGGTAAGGACGGCAGATTTTCTTCCCTAAAGGACCAGATGGACGATTGACAAGGGTTTCATGGCCATCATTAGACTTTTAGTTTCATATTTTCTATTGAATTCAAATATCACCATCTGTGCTGGGATTCTGACACACCCCTAGAACATTACCCTGGGTATCTGGAGTACTAGCCCAGTGACAATACCACTGCACCACCGCCTCCCCCTGTTGAACAAAGAAGAAATTGGCATGCTAAAAATGTACTTCAGATGCTTGGAGAAACCTGGAGGGGTCTCAGTACGCAACAGCCAGAGTTTCTAGAATGGTGTGCTGTGCTCTGCACAACATTCAAGCGGGTTGGTAAGACCTTTTCTGGAAACTTTTTTGAGATTTTCAGATAACCCTTGCTCCAGCAAGGTGGTTGCACAATGTGTATCTGATGATTCTTTGAGGCAACTTGCCTATAACCCAAAGTCAAACTAATGGCCCTGTGATTTCCCAGTTATGACTTATTGCCCTTCTTAAATATTAGCTCTACATGGGCCTCTCTTCAGTCTGTGACAGGAGCAATAATTTTTCTGCATTATGATTTCCTCTGATTGAACTCCTGCTGTACTTCCCATTAACTTTACGAACATGAACTGTTTCAACGAACATTGAGCAGTATTCTATATGTGATTAAGTATGAGAACTGATTATAGAACTGTACACTTGCAAGTATCTAAACATATAACAGTAGTTGCAGTATAACTAGATTATAATAGAAGTTGTATAATAAGACCTCTCAGGGTGGTTATCCATTTGCTGCAAAATTCACTATTTGAATTTAAAGCAAAGATTGTAAATGTTAAGAATCAGTTACAAACATTGTCTGGTATTTTTCCATCACTTTTCTTTACATAATTATTCAGCTTAACCTAAGTAATCTTCTCCCTCCCTGTTTTTTCTACTAAATCCAATCCTGCTTTTTCTTTCTTTCGCTTCCCTCCAGTCTCTAGATCAAGATCCTTCCAACTCCTTTCAGTTTAAACCAATATTTTACACCCGCCCCCACTTAGTTCAACCTGGCACTCCTTCTGTACCCCTCCACTTCAGTTTAAATTGGTACTTCACTCCACCCACACTGAGTTTTAGTTGGCACACTCCTCCAACTTAAACTGATACTTTAGCCAAATCCTACATCCACTTATTTCAAGCTGGCAACTCTTCCAACTCCCATGTGCAGCAGTGGATTAGTGGGGCATCAACCACATGGATTTCCTGGCTGGAGCTTCCTGGACATGGATTTTCATACTGGAGGAGCTTCCAGGATGTGGCTCTTCGCACTGCAGGTGGGCGACCGCATGAGTTACTGTTGGCCTGGGATGGACTTTGCTGGAGGGGGATTAGACAGGGAGGAGAGGAATGAAGAGGTGGGGTGGGTGTGGAGGACTAGAGGGGGCGGGGGAGGTTGGGGGTGCTAGGGGAAGGCGAGAGAGGTGCTCTGGTGATCGTGGAATGAGCGAGGTGGTTTATGGAGCAGGAGGGTGGGAAGGGCCACAGTGGAGTGAAGGCAAGGAGGGGTGGTGTTGTGCAGGTGTGAATGTGCATGGGGGTGTGTGTAGGTGTGAACAGGCATGGGGGGTGGTGTGCAACTGACATGGGGAGGTGAAGAGGAGAAATGGGTTCAGAGGGAGGGATCCTTGGTGTCAACTGATGAGTCCTGGGAAGGCATGCTGAGGGAATTGTTGATAAGATGGGATGGTGAGATTTAAAGGGGGCAGTGGGAGCCGGTAGGGTGGGAGGGTGAAGATCCTGCAGTGAAAGGTGAAGGGACGCTGAGGGTTATTAGAGGGGACATGGAAATAAAACTGGTTTCTGAGGGTAGACAGGTTAAAGGGGGCTATGTCTATTGTCACGGGGATGGACTCATTGGGAAGGTGGGGGATGTGTACATTCACCTTCATGGGGCAGAGGTGATGGGGAAAGGTGGTAGGTTGCCTGTGGGAAGGTCAAAGCTCATACCAGAAGGGTCAATGATTATGGGAGGGAGGGTGTAGTCACAAAGGAGGTGAGAAGTCAAACACACCACGGCCGCTTGCAACTATCCAGAGCCTTGAGGTGGAGGTCTTTTGATGCTGCATGGTAGTTGGGTCATCAGGGGTGGGGGGAGCAGCAGGTCAGCTGAACTGGACAACTGATGGGGAACCCCAGCAAGTAGTACTGAAAATACTAAGGGGTTTCAACAGATGAGAGTGAAGGGCAAAGGCTCAGTGTGCGTGGGAAGCTTTTTGCACATGGTTCACAAGGGCCCTGGCAACGATTCTTGCCTTCCTGCACATGCATGATTCTGGGGGACATGGACCCAGACTGGGGTATCCCTTTGAAAATGGTGGGGGGAATGGGCGCACAGACTTAATGGCTACAAACCACTGTTAAAGCGCATCAGACCTCATTAAAGTGCAAGTTTAGTCTATTTAAAAAAATGTAATAACATTAACAATCAGAGTGCAGTTGTGTGACCCACATGAAATCATTACTTTTAATCTTTTGTTCCCTACCACTTCTTCTAGGTGCTCCCCCAATATTGGCAGCAGAGGTGAAGGCAGCTGCTGACCTGTTGGCCTTGTTGCTTTAGATGACATTGGTGGGGGCGTCCTCTGGAGACCCGAGGCTTGGAGGGCCCTGGTTTACTTTGGCTGTCCTGCTGTGGACAGCTGCTCTCTCTGCAAACACAGAGGACAAAGCTGAAGGAGTTACAGGCAAGGGGATTTCAAAGGGCTAGGCGCCCTCAGAGAGCTCTGAGTGGAGGCCCCAGGGATGTCCAACAGCCTCTCCTCCTCTCCTTGGGTGCCTGACTCCTGACTCCGTGAGGAGAAGGAGTACCTGGAGGGAAGTCGAGTGCCCCTCTCGCGTAGCCACCGCAAAAGCTCACTGTAGTAACTTGAGACGTTATATACCTTTAAGATGAGTACCTAGCAAAACAAGGGCACTGGATCCAGTGGCACTGGACTGGCTACGAAAGAAAAAGAATGAAAAATCACAGAAGAAACGAGGTAAAAGTGAGAGAGAAAAATGAAGGAAACCAGAAGAACTGGAAATTGGGCCGTACCTTGCATGATAGTTGTAAGCTAAAGAAAGTTTCCTTCTGAGCATAGAATTAATTCCCTAAGACCTGGCACTCCTCGAACTCAGTAAGGTTCTTCAGCTCAGGTGGGTCCCCTACCATCTTCTCTCTCTCTCTCTCTCTCCTGTTGTATGGTAACTTTTCCTGTGCAAAGAGAGAAGATGGGGTTGAGAGCAATTAGGTTTCATGTACCATTCTCATGCTTCCAGTTTTATAAATAACCCACTGGATTGTGTCGGCGGAGAAGAAAAGAGTTGACGTTTCGAGTCCTCATGACCCTTCGATGCTGCCAGACCTGCTGAGTTTTTCCAGGTAATTCTGTTTTTGTTTTGGATTTCCAGCATCTGCAGTTTTTTGTTTTTGTTTTTACCACTGGATTGTGTGCCATCTGATTGGTGCACTGCAAGTTGTTCACAAGGGTTCTGGGGCAGCGCCCTCCAGAGCGGTAAAGCTATATAGATAGTAGGATAAGACTCACAGTGGCATGTTATTACAATGCTTGCTGGTGCCCTCAATGCCTAAACCCCATCCCCACCCAGACAGCTTTTGAGCTCTCTGTGTGGAAGGGCCAGGGACCCAAAGTGGTTTCTCTACCTGCAGACTAGATGGGCTGCAGTGGGGCTATAAGACATCACCTTTTCAATTTGAATCGCTCTTTTATGCATGGGCCACACAGATGGTGCCTTTGCCACTGAGGCCCATGGCCCCTCTACCATTCACTGAGGTGAGTGTGAACAGGGTTGTTGGTAAGATTTTAGAGTCCATTATTAAGGTTGAGATTTCCGAATACTTGGAAGCGCATGGTAAAATAGAGCAAAGTCAGCATGATTTCATCAAGGGGAGGTCAAGTCTGACAAATCTGTTAGAATTCTTGGAGGAGGTAACAAGTAGGTTAGACAAAGGAGAGCCAATGGATGTTATTTACTTGGACTTCCAGAAGGCCTTTGAAAGGTGCCACATAGGAGGCTGCTCAGTAAGATAAGAGCCCTTGGTGTTAGAGGCAAGGTACTAGCATGGATAGAAGATTGGCTGTCTGGCAGGAGGCAGAGAGCGGGGATAAGGGGGTCCTTCTCAGGATGGCAGCCAGTGACTAGTGGAGTTCCGCAGGGATCAGTGTTGGGACCACAACTTTTCACTTTATACATTAATGATCTAGATGAAGAACTGAGGGCATCCTGGCCAAGTTTGCAGATGATACAAAGATAGGTGGAGGGACAGGTAGTATTGAGGAGGTGGGGAGGCTGCAGAAGGATTTGGACAGGTTAGGAGAATGGGCAAAGAAGTGGCAGATGGAATACAACGTGGGGAAGTGTGAGGTCATGCACTTTGGTAGGAAGAATAGAGGCATAGACTATTTTCTACATGAGGAGAGAATTCAGAAATCTGGAGTGCAAAGGGACTTGGGAGTCCTAGTCCAGGATTCTCTTAAGGTTAACTGCAGGTTGAGTCATTAGTTAGGAAGGCAAATGCAATGTTGGCCTTTATTTCGAGAGGACTAGAATATAAAAGCAGGGATGTGCTGCTGAGGCTTTGTAAGGCTCTGATCAGATCATATTTAGAATATTGTGAGCAATTTTGGGCCTCGTATCTCAGGAAGGATGTTCTGGCCCTGGAGAGGCTCCAGAGGAGGTTCACAAGAATGATCCCAGGAATGAAAGGCTTAACATATGAGGAATGTTTGAGGACTCTGGGTCTATACTCGATGGAGTTTAGAAGGATGAGAGGGGATCTGATTGAAACTTACAGAATACTGAAAGGCCTGGATAGAGTGGACATGGGGAAGATGTTTCCATTAGTAGGAGAGACTAGGACCCAAGGGCACAGCCTCAGAGTAGATGAGGAGAAACTTCTTTAGCCAGAGAGTGGTGAATCTATGGAATTCATTGCCACAGAAGGCTGTGGAGGCCAGGTCATTGAGTGTATTTAAGACCGAGATAGATAGGTTCTTGATTGGTAAGTGGATCAAAGGTTATGGGGAGAAGGCGGGAGAATGGGGTTGAGAAACCTATCAGCCATGATTGAATGGCGGAGCAGACTCGATGGGCCAAATGACCTAATTTCTGCTCCTATGGTCTTATGGTCTTATGGTCTCATGCAATCACTCACTCTCTCCTCTCTCACTTACAGGTGCCAGCAGGAAGAAGGAAAAGCAGGAAGAGGAAACCCTATAGTTCATCCAGCCCAAAGGACCAAGGACATTGGAGAAAAGGAAGAACGTGCAGTTGTAGAGGCATCACAGTAGTCACCTGCACTCTCCACCAGCGCAGAGACACCGACCTTGGTGGGTATGAGATGTAGTTCAGGCAGTTGAGGGTTCACTTACTTTGACAGAGTTGATGAGGTCATTCATCAATTCCCGGCACTGCAGGCTAGTCCCCTGGTGGAGGCCCTGGGAACTGACTACCCTGAAGGCTTTCTCTCATGCAAGGTTAGTCCGATGGCTCGGCCTCCTCCCTCCCTCCTCGGTGTAAGTGACACCCTTCCTGGCCTCCACTGCATTGAGCAGCACATCGAGGGAAGCATTGATGAATCTGGAGCTAGAGTTCCCTGGGATCACCAGATCATCGCCTCCATCCAGGGTGGGTTCGCAACCAAGAAGCTGATGTCCGGGTGTCTTTTATATACGGTGCGTGGATTTGATTGCGGGTCATGTGTCATACAGCCCAGCCCGCCCTGCAAAACATCAGGGAGACCCTGGCTGGATAACTAAAGAGCTCAGTTTTGTGCGATTTGGTATGAATTCCCACCAAGCATTGCGGCGGGAAACAGTCCCGGTTCCTGTCCCTACCACAGGACCTAGGCCTGGAATGGAAAATACCAGCCAATTTCTTTCTCTTTTAACTGGAAATCTTGGCAGTTACCATCAATTTATTTTACTGAAAGCCATGGACTCTTATAACTGTTTTGTCTTCTCTTTCAAAGCCTCTCAAATATGGCAAAAAAGGGTGATGATATCTGACTGTGAAAGCATTTTATTTTTTCCAAAACTTTCAGCTTTGCTGCAATGAGTTGATGGGCAGAACTTTTAGGTCAATGGATGGGCATGTGCCTGACCCAATCAGAGGCCAAATCTCGCGAGCTGTCGTCAGGCAAGTGCCCCGACATCATCCCATGCTCGCGCGATATTTTGGTTGGTGGGTGTGCGCAAAAGTCAGAAGTGTGCCCACCGACAATTAAGGGGCCAATTATTGTAATTGAAGTTGCAATTGTCTTTAATTTTACATTGGCCGTCCAACCTTATGGTTGGTGGACGGGCGAATCGGCCAGGCGGACTTCATATTTTTCTTCGAACCTCATCCATGGACAGGGTGAGATTTCTCTGATGAAATAAAATAAAAATAAATACAGCTTTTTCAGTACCTAAATTTTCAGGTGATTTATTATGATACATGGACACTTTCTTTCAGCTTCTGAAACCTTTATTTTTGATTTTTGAGACAGCTGTCAACCTTCAGGGAGCTTTCATTCAGTGCTGGCCCATGCTGATGTCAGCGCCGGCCCTCCTCCTGCAGCACGCTGGCAGCGCTGTGCATTTCAGTATGCATTTCATGGCTGATCCCAGACCCGCCAGTCATGCACACCCACCAACCAAAAAACTCACGCCCAGGCCAATAATATAATAATCTTCAACTTGTTCAGTATCAAATCCTTTGACAGTTAAAAAATAGTTCACATATAATTAAATTGACTGAAAATGCCTCAAATGGCATCTTTATGTCCTCAATTCCAGGTTTATTGTGTGTTTGTCATTCATTTTGGTCAGAGTAATTTAAAATAATATTGAAATCTTGGTGAAATAGTGGTGCTTTTCACAGGAATTATTGAGAGTTTGAATCAAATGAATGATTTCCTTGAGAGGAGGGAATGGCATTGCTTCTTGTGTTTGGAAATTTTGGTAAGGAGACGGGCAAAAAGGAAAAGGAAGTGGGGTGGCGTTGTTAGTTAAGGATGAGATCAGTGCTCCAATGAGAGAGGATTTTGGCTCAGGAAATCTAAATGTAGAATCAGCCTGGATGGAGTTAAGAAGCAACAAGGGGTATAAAATGTTAGTGGGAGTTATCTATTGGCCTCCAAACAACAGTGATAAGGTAGGGAATGGCATTAAACAGGAAATTAGAGATGCATTTAACAAGGGTGTTACAATAATCATGGCTGACTTTAACCTACATATTGACTGGGGAAACCAAATTAGCAATAATACCGTGATGGAGGAAATCCAGGAGCACGTACGAGCTGTTTTTTTTCAGACCAGTATGTCGAGGAACCAACGAGGGAACAGGCTATCATGGATTTGGCATTGTGCAATGAAAAAGGATTAATTAATAACTTTGTTGTGCAGGGTCCTTTAGGGAAGGACTACCATAACATGATAGAATTCTTCATTAGGATGGAAAATGAAGTAGTTTGATCCAAAACTATTTTCCTAAATCTAAACAAAGGAAACCATGGAGGTATGAGATATGAGTTGACTGAGATAAATTGGGGAACTTCATTAAAAGGCATGATGGTGGATAGACAATGGCTAATATTTCAGAAACGAGTGTATGCATTGTAACAGTTATACATTCCTTTCTGGTGCAAAAACACAGCAGGAAAAGAGGCCCAATCATGGCTAACAAAAGAAATTAAGGGTAGTATTAGATCCAAAGAGGAATCATATGAAGTTGTTAGAAAAAGTAGCAAGCCTGAGGTTTGGGAGCAGTTTAGAATTTAGCAAAGGAGGACCAAGAGATTAATTAAGAGGGGAAAAGTAGAATATGAGAGTAAATTTGCAAGGAACCATAGAAGCGGGCTGTAAAAGCTTCTACAAGTATGTAAGAAGAGAAAGATTGATGAAGCCAAATGTAGGTCCCTTACAGGCTGAAACAGGAGAATTTATAATAGAGAACAAGGAAATGGCAGAACAATTAAACAACTACTTTAGTTCTGTCTTCATGGAGGAAGATGCAAATTAGTTCCTAAATGTGCTAGGGAACCAAGGGTTCAATCAGAAGGAGGAATTGAAGGAAATTAGCATTACTAATAATAGTGTTGTAGAAATTAATGGGAATGAAAGCCGATAAATCCCCAGGGCCTGATAATCTACGTCCCAGGGTACTAAAGGACGTGGCCATGGAAATAGCAGATGCGTTGGTTATCATCTTCCGAAATTCTGTAGATTCTGGAACAGTCCTGGCAGATTGGAGGGTGGAAATTGTAACCCCAATATTTAAAAAAGGAGGGAGGGAGAAAACAGGGAATTGCAGACCAGTTAGCCTAGCCTAATAAATAGTAGGGAAAATGCTAGAGTCTATTACAAGGGATGTGATAACATGACACTTAGAAAATATCAATGAGATTAGACAAAGTTAACATGTATTTATGAAAGGGAAATCACATTTGACAAACCTGCTGGAATATTTTGCGGATGTAACTAGCAGAATAGATGAGGGATGTGGTTTATTTGAATTTTCAGAAAGCTTCTGATAAAGTTCCATGTAAGAAGTTAGCATGCAAATTAAAGCACATGGAATTGGGCATAAGATATTGGCATGGATTGAGAATTAGTTGGCAGACAGAAAACAGACAGTGAAAATAAATTTCGGAGTGGCAGGCGGTGACTAGTGGTGTACTGCACAGATCAGAGATGGGCCTCAGCAATTCGCAATAGATATCAATGATTTGGATGAGGGAACCAAATGTAATATTTCCAAGTTTACTGATGTCATGAAACTTGGTGGATATGTGAGAAGTGAGGAGGGTGTTAAGAGGGTTCAAGGTGATTTAGACCAGTTGAGTGAGTGGGCAAATACATGGCAGATGCAGTGTAATGTGGATAAATGTGAAGTTATTCACTTCGGTAGAAAAAAACAGAATGCTAGAGTATTATTTCAATGGTGATAGATTGGGAAATGTAGATGTGCAAAGGGACCTCAGTGTCCTTGTACAGAAATCACTGAAAGCAAGCATGCAGGTGCAGCAAGCAGTTAAGAAGGCAAATGGTATGTTGGCCTTTATTGTGGAAGGACTTGAGTACATGAGCAAGGATGTCTTACTGCAGTTGTACAGGGCCTTGATGAGACCACAGCTAGAGTATTGTGTACAATTTTGGTCTCCTTACTTAAGAAAGTATATACTTGCCACAGAGGGAAAGCAGTGAAGGTTCACCAGACTGATTCCTGGGATGGCAGGATTGCCATATGAGGAGAGATTGAGTCGACTAGGCCTGTATTCACTGGAGTTTAGAAGAATGAGAGTGGATCCCAATGAAACGTATAAAATTCTGGCAGGGCTGGACAGACTGGAAGCAGGAGTCATGAGGAGATACTAATGTGTGGAAATTATTTTTAAATTGGAATTGTAGTAGGGTCTGTGTTTATGGGTGTGTATGTGTATGTGCCTGTGTGTGACTTCAATGGATTAAAGCCAGCTAGTCTGGGTTCTTTGATGTATAGTAGTTTGAAAAGTTAATTAGATAAACATAAGGCTAGAAGGTAAAGAGTACACTTGCATTTGTTGAATAAAACATTCAAAAGAATGTGGTGAAATCATGGGCCTAGCTAGGAGATACCAAGCAATGTGTTTATATTACAATAAAACTGATGCTATGAAAGGGGTTCTATTGTTAGAAAGGGTAGAGTTCAAAGACCTATGGTGGAGTTTTCCCAGAATTGCACTAAATGCTGTAGCGGGTGGATAAAATGGAGTTCTACCTGTTGATGAAAATGGCGGGTTTCATGCCATATCTTCCCAAGCCCGCCTCATTATATATTTATTCCCATGAAACACGCCGTTTCCATGGCTGGCGGGCTCTCATT
Organism: Carcharodon carcharias; assembly: GCF_017639515.1. Taxonomy (NCBI): domain Eukaryota; kingdom Metazoa; phylum Chordata; class Chondrichthyes; order Lamniformes; family Lamnidae; genus Carcharodon; species Carcharodon carcharias. The sequence continues at coordinate 52,878,013 of NC_054486.1, forward strand.
CGCCTGCTCACCATTACCCCGCTGTTGCGTCACGCTGGCCACTGCATTTAAAAGGCAGCCGCCAGCAAAGCGCTCATCACCACCGCTGCCCGTGAGACATGGCCAGCAAAGGCAAAAAGGCTGCAGCCCCTCCGCTTCAATGATGGGCCCCACGAGCGACTGCTGGATGCCATGGAGACCACTGGGATGTGCTCTTCACCCGCGCTGCCCGCAGGATGGGTAGCAATGTCACCAACCCGGCTTGGGAGGCGGTGGCAGCGGTGGTCAGCGCGAATGCCTTGCAGAGGAGGGCAGCCACTCAGTTCCGCAGAAGGATGAATGATCTCTGTTCTGCCAGGGTAAGTCACTCTCTTTGTCATTCCCAACTCACACACTCACAAACACATCACACACCCACGAGGCCCTCACTCAGTGCCAGTGCAAGGGGCACCACCATACACTTTCACACACACCACCATTGTCCTCATCCGGTCCATGGGACCACTTACCACCCACACAGGCCAGGCTTACTTATCATCTACCCTGGCAGGCATCTTGCTTACACTCTCTCCATCTCTATCCTTGCAGGACAAACTGGCTCACAAAAGGAGGGAACGGTCGCAGACAGGTGGAGGAATGCCGGAAATCAAAGTTCTGACAGAATTTGAAAACAGAGCCATCATCTGGCTGGCAATGACCGGGACCAGTCCTGTCCTGATGGTGAGGTTGGTGCTGGTCTACCAAGTGAGGATCCAGCAGTGCAACATCCATTGGGCAACCATGCTGCGAATGATTTGTCCTTTCACAGGCCACTGCCGTGCACTAATTATCTCTCCTTACTTTTGCAGGCACATCTGCCAAACAGCTGACAGAGACCATGACCCATGGCCTCCAATCAAGCCCTGAAGCAACCTTTGAAGAGGAAACTGAAGGCACCCTCCCTGAAGACCCATCACAGAGCTCACTCACACCCTCCACCAGCGTACAGACATACACCTCGGTGGGACCGAGCTTTAGAGTAGCCCCAGGATCACAATCTGGTGAACACACCACACTTCTTGATCCATAGCAGGTGGAGGCAGGGACTTCCCAGGTGTTCGGCACTCAGAGGACTGCTGGAGGTCAGGACGTTACTGAATCCATGTCAGGTGACCAGTCTCTGGACTCGGCCATGTCACAGTTGCTGGAGCTGCAAAGGCAAGCTAGGGAACATCAGGAAGGGTGGCACTCCTCAGATTACAAGGCACAATGGAGGAGTCCTTCCATCTTCAGGCTGAAGTGATAGCGCCAGCATACCAACACACTGAGGTCAACACTGGCAGTATGAAGGCCGTCATGGAGACCTTGGTCCAGGATGTCATTCCTGCACTGCTGCGCAGGCTTAACTCCATCGCTGATGCCATAGCTGCTTTCCAACAGCGTGTACACGACAGGGGTGCTGGGCAGCTCGATCTCACTCCAGCTACTCCTTCTGCTCACAGAGTCAGCCTGGGGCCCTCGGGCACCAATGGGGAGGAAGATCAGCAGGTGCATGCTCTGGGGTCATCCACCCAGGTGACTCTGGGAGTGACCGGCCCATCCAAATCCACTCTTCCTGTGACCTCCGCAGCTCCAGCTTCACAAACTGAGGAGGGTGCCACTGCCACATAGCAGGACCCCAAAAGCAGTTCGGGGCCCACCAAGTCTTGGTCCTCCAGAGGAAGACTGCCAAAGTCATCACAGACAGGGCGTCACAGTCAGCAGGCTGCCTCCACCTCTGCCGTAGATGTCCGGGGAGCACCAAGACAGGCTTAGGAAAGTTAGGTAAAAGAAGTTGCACAGCCTGGACACGGGTGTTGATCACTTGTACAAACTGTTCACTATTGTTAATAATCTCCTAAGAATGTCACTCTGGCTGTGGATCCTTGTTCTGATGAGCAGTGTTCTTGTTACTCAGATGTGAAACCTTTCTGCACAAGATAAAGACAGGTGCCTCTGTCCAGGGCCTCTTCCCTGTGCTCTGTGCAGCCTTCAGACCACAGTGATGGTCCAGCCTCACACTCCCTGGAAACATTACTGATGCCTGCACCTCGGCAGTGCTGGTCATTGCTGCCAGAATGTCATGGGCAGGCTTCAAAGAGTTCCATCATTCTCCCTGTGTGCTCTCAGCACCTTTAAGTTGGGGCTGGTCCCCATCACACCAGCATCTGTGACCAGTGACGCTGTGCACCAGCTCCTGAAGGGCTGAGGTGGTGAGGGCGGACATAGCATCAGATGCACCTAAAGATTCATGGCTGCATCTCTGAGATGGCCCTGATCATGGAGCACAAGCGAGCTACCTTCAGCCAGACAGGAGTCAGGCATTCTCAGAGGCCAAGTGAAGATCTATGGAGTGTCCTCACTGCATGTTGTCATCATCCTCTTACGATCGAGCGACTATTAGGGTGTCCGCTGCATCTTCATGACAGGAACATTTTCACAGAGGGAATTGGCACTTCCATAAGCCAGACTGGAGTCAAACGTTCACAACTGTGATGTGAAGATCTATAGGGACACCTCATTGCATGTCGTCATCATCCTCCACAAACCTGGCAGCTATGATGGACTCCCAAGTACGCCTGCCTCGTCTAGCCAATGCGAAAGCCTCATCCCTGTCATCATCACCATCAAGGACCTCCTCACCCTCATCCCCGTCGGCATCCTCCTCATCGGAGGAGGTGTGCAGCTCCTCCATCTCTTCCTCAGCCAGCTCCTCACCCCATTGCTGTGCCAGGTTGTAAAGGGCGCAGCAGATGATGCGTGACACCCCCTGCGGACTGTATTGCAGGGCTCCACCAGACCGGTCCAGGCACCGGAATCGCATCTTCAGCATCCCAATGGTTTGCTCCACCAAGTTGTGAGCTGCAGCATGAGCATCATTATAGCACCGCTCTGCTGCAGTCTGAGGCTGCCACATGGGTATCATCAGCCACGACCTCTGCGGGTAGCCCTTGTTCCCAAGGAGCCATCCCTGCAGCGTCTGTGGACCCTGAAAAACTGCAGGGATCTGCCAGCGACTCAGGATGTAAGCATCATGCACACTCCCTGGGAACCATGCCCATACCTGCAAGATGCATTTCTGATGGTGAAATTCCAGTTGCACGTTCAGTGAGTGGAAGCCCTTGCAGTTGATGTGGTCCTTTGAGTGTAGTGATAGAGACCTGAGCACCACATGGGTGCAGTCAATCGCACACTCCACCTGTGGGAAATCTGAGATCAGGGCGAATCCAATGGCCCTTGCATCCTTGCTGTCCCAGTCCTGGGTGAAATGCTGTGTGCCAGAAAGATGGCATCCGTAACCTCATGGATGCATTTGTGAATGGTGGATTGTGAAATCCCACAGGGGTCACCCATGGAGCCCTGAAAGGAACCACTGGCATAGAAATTGAGCACCATGGTCTCTTTCACCTCACCTGCCGGCATAGGCTTCGAGTCTGCCGCCACTTTATTGGACCGCAAAGCATTTGGTCTGCACAAGTTGTACAACCTCCTCGCCAACGCTGGCCATGTAGCAGTCACTGCTGGAGGCGCTCACAGCCCCTTGCAATCTCAGCATTCCAGTTTGGACCTTTGTCCCCCATGTCATAGGTTGACAGGGTGGCTATGCAGCCATCTGAGGGGTGGCCAGCACTCTCCGGGAAGCATTAAGGGGCAGTCACACAGGAGCCAGGAAAGGTGCTAAATGCAGCCATGATAACCACATTTCTCTCTCTTTCATGTTGCATGAGGACAACTTCAGGATCATGGGTCCTGGTGACCTAGCTGTATGCCTGATGGCCAATTGAGACCACAGAAGACAGAGGAGAAATCGACTGAGGCTCCTGGCTGTGCAAAGGCAGGAGCAGCAACCTCATGAAGAAGGGGCACCGGGGGCTCCCTCTCTCACTGCCCAGGAGCAACAGTGAGCCGTGGCTGGTTGGGACTCAGGGTCTATAGACACCACCTACTGTTCCTGCAGATGACTGAGAACCAGTGTCGTTGATGACTGCGCATGTCGAAGGACCTGGTGGCTCACATCATCCACTTACTACAGGACTTGACGCCAAGGGGATATGGAGGGCATCCACTGCCAATGGCTGTGAAAGTGACTGTGGCACTCAATTTCTATGCCAGTGGCTCCTTCCAGGGCTCCACAGGTGATCCCTGTGGGGTTTCCCAATCCGCCACCCACAAATACATTTATGAGGTCACAGATGCCATCTTCTCGAGGGCACACAACTTTGTGCATTTCACTCGGAACCGGGACAGCCAGGATGCAAGGTCTCTTGGATTCACCTTGATCTTGGGATTCCCACAGGTGCAGGGTGAGATTGACTGCACTCATGTGGCACTCAGGTCTCCGTTGCTACAGTTAATGGACTTCATCAACCGCAAGGGCTTCTACTCACCAAATGTGCAGCTGGTATGCCACCATCGGAAATGCATCCCGCAGGTGTGTGGAGTTTTCCAGGGAATGTGCACGACGCCCACATCATGAATTGCTCGCAGATCCCTGCAGCCTTCCAGCGTCCACAGAGGCTGCAGGGTTAGCTCCTTGGGGTCAAGGGCTTACCACAGAGGCCGTGGCTGATGACATCCGTGGGAAGCCTCAGACAGCAGCAGAGCGACGGTATAATGAGGCTCATGCAGAAGCTCGCAACTTGGTGGAGCAGACCATCGGGATGCTGAACATGCAGTGCCTGGACTGGTCTGGTGGAGCCCTGCAATACAGTCCGCAGAGGGTGTCACACATTGTCAGCATCTGCTGCGCCCTTTACAACCTGGTACTGCTATGGGGTGAGGGGCTGGCTGAGGAGGAGATGGAGGAGCTGGAGATCTCCTCAGATGAGGAGGATGGTGACAGGGATGAGGGTGAGGGGGTCCTCAGTGGTGTTGGGGCTGAGGCGCTCACCCTAGCTAGACAAGGCAGGCACACTCCAGAGGCCCTCATGGCTGCCAGATTTGTGGAGAATGGCGATGGCATGCAGTGAGGTGTCCCAATAGAACTTCACATCACAGTCGTGAATGATTGATTCCAATCTGGCTTATGGCAGCACCAATACCCTCTGTGAGAATGCCTCTGTCATGGAGATGCAGTGGAGGCCCTAATAATCGCTCAATCTCAGGAGGATGATGACAACATGTAGTGAAGACACTCCACAGATCTTCACATATCCTCTGTGAATATTTGACTCCTGTCTGGCCAAGGGCAGCTCCCTTGTGCTCTATGATCAGGGCCAACTCAGAGACGCAGCCATGAAACTTTAGACGCATCTGATGCTGTGTCTGCCTTCAGCACCTCAGCCCTTCAGGAGCTGGTGCATAGCTTCACTGGTCACAGATGCTGGTGTGATGGGGGCCAGCCCCATCTTAAAGGTGCTGAGAGCACACAGAGACAATGTGCCTGCCCACTACATTCTGGCAGCAATGACCAGTATCACTGAGGTGTAGTTATCAGTAATGTTTCCAGGGAATGTGAGGCTGGACCATCACTGTGGTCTGAAGGCTGAACAGAGCACAGGGAAGAGGCCCTGGACTGAGACACCTGCTTTTTATCTTGTGCAGAAATGTTTCACATCTGAGTGACAAGAACACTGCTTATCAGAACAAGGAGCCACAGGCAGGGGGATATTCTTAGGGATTTATTGACAATAGTGAATAGTTTGTACAAGTAATTAACACCAGGGGCCAGACTTTGCAATTACTTTTACCTAACTGTCCTAATCCTGCCGCTACATCTTGGTGCCCCCCGGACATCCACAGCAGAGGTGGGGACAGACTGCTGACTGCTACGCCCTGCCTGCAATGACTTTGGTGAGCGTCCTTTGAAGGGCTGAGACTTGGTGGGCCTCAGCCTGCTTTTGGGGTCCTGCTGTGTGGCAGTCGCATCCTCCTCGGCTTGTGAATCTGGAGCTGCGGAGGTCACAGGAGGAAGGGTGTTAGGTGGGCTGCTCACTCCCATAGTCACCTGGATGGATGGTGACACAGCATGCACCTGCTGATCCTCCTCCCTATGGGTGCCTAAGGGCCCCGGCTGACTCCGTGTGTGGAAGGGGTATCTGGAGTACGATTGACCTGCCCAGCACTGCTTTCGCGTACACATTGTTGGAGACCAACTATGGCATCAGTGATGGAGTTAAGCCTGTGCAGCAGTGCAGGAGTGATGTCCTGGACCAAGGTCTCCATGGCTGCTGCCATCCTGTCGGTGTTGACCTCAGTGCATTGCAAGGCCGGGGCTATCACCTCAGCCTGAAGATGGACGGATTCCTCCATCATGCTTTGCAATCTGAGGTGTGCAGCGGACATCCCTTCCTTATGTTCCCTAGCTTGCCTTTGCAGTTCCAGCAACTGTGACATGACCAAGTCCAGAGGCTCGACTTCTGACTCGGACTAGGCAATATACTGGCCTCAAGCAGTCCTGCAAGTGCCGGAGACATGGGAAATCCTTACCTCCGCCTGCTGTGGATCAGAATGTACGATGTGCTCACCAGGTTGTGATCTCAAGATTACTCTAAAGCTGGGTCCCACCGAGGTTTGTGTCTCTGCGCTGGTGGATGGTGTGTGTGAGTGCCGTGATGGGACTTCAGGGACAGAGCCTTCAGATTCCTCTTTAGAGGTTTCTTTGGGGCTTGATTGGAAGCCCTGGGTCATGGACTCTGCCGGCTCTTTAGCAAATGTGCCTGTGAAAGCAAGGGGAGATAACTAGGCCCATGAAAGACGACATATCACTCTTGGTTGTCTGATGGCTGTTGCACTTGATATAGCAGCGCCGACCTCACCACCAGTACAGGACTGGTCCCGGTCATCGCTGGCCAAGCCGGATGGCTCTGTTTTCGAATTCTGTCAGAACTTTGATCTTTGGCATCCCTGCACCTAATGGCAACCTTTCCCTCCTGTTGTGTGCCAGTTTGTCCTGCATGGATAGAGATGGGGAGAGTGTATCAGGACGCCTGCTGAGCTAGATGATAAGTATGGCCTGTGTGGGTGGTGAGGGGTCCTATGGATGAGATGAGGACGATGACCGTATGTGTGCAAGAATGAATGGTGATGTTCCTTGGACTGGCCATGAGTGAGGGCCGTGTGGATGTTTAATGGGTTTGTGAGTGTGTGAGTTGGGAGTGATGGGTAGAATCTCTGTCAGAACAGAGGATATCATTCATCCTTTTGCGGCACTGGGTGGCTGTCCACCTCTACAATTTGCACTGACCACCACTGCAACCGCCTCCCAAGCTGGGTTGGTGACATTGCTATCTATCCTGCGGCCAGAGAGGGGGCACAGCACATCCTGGCAGGCCTCCATGACATCCAGCAGTCGCTTGAAGGACCCATCGTTGAAGCAGGGGGCTTTTTCCATTGCTGGTCATGTCTTCTGGGCAGCGGTGGTGAGCTGGTAGCGATGAGCACTTTGCTGGCAGCTGCCTTTTAAAGATGACGGCAAGCGTGATGCAACAGTGGGGTGATGGCTGGTGGGTGAATGAGAACCTGCTTGCCATGGAAATGGCGCATTTCGTGGGAGTGAATAAATAATGACGCATGTTCGGGATGAAACGGTGTGAAAACCCACCATTTTCATCAGAGGGTAGGATTCCAATTTATCCACCCGCTACCACACTTAGTGCAATTCTGGGAAGATTTCGCCCTATAATTTGGGTTACCTGCTGGGGCTAGGAAATCAGATATAATTAAAAGGATAGCACAACATCTACAGTTGGAAGTGATACCTGACACTAGTGAATCACAGCTGGAGGTAGTGAGACTTCAGTTAGAAATGAAGACACTTGAGCTTGAACAAGCAAAGGAACTGAAAAACCTTAAATTAGAAGCAGAAAAATAGCATTTCAAAGGGAGCAAGCAGAAAGGCAGGAGAAAGGAAGGAAGCTGGAACTGGAAGTTCAGGCAAGAGAGAAGGATGAAGAAAGTGAGGAAAGGGAAAGAGAGAAAGAAAGAGAAAGAGAAAGAGAATACCCACTTAAAAGGCTGGTAGTTAAAAAAAAGAGATCTCACATTCTGAGGAGAATTCTGATGATGAGAAATCCTTTAACCAAAAACCCAGTGGGGAGATTTTGAAATTTATACAAGCTTTTCCAAAATTTGGGAAAAGAGATATTGAAGCATTCTTTATTTCATTTGAGAAGCTAGCTAAACAGTTGAAATGTCCACAGGAGTACTGGACGTTACTGATGCAGTTTAGGATGGTGGGTAGAGCGCATGAGGTACATGCTTCACTGTCTGAAGAGGTATCGGTGAATTATGTTGTGGTGAAATAAAGCTATTTTGTGTGCATATGAGTCAGTTTTTGAAGCATACAGGCAGAAATTTAGGAATATGAGAAAACAGCCCATGCAAACTTATATTGAGTTTGAGACAGTAAAACAAAATAATTTTGACGGTGGATACGGGCGTTAAAAATAGAGACAATATATGCAGCTCTTAGGGAAATAACTCTTATAGAAGAATTTAAAGACTCAATTTCTTCAGTAGTGAGAATGTATGTGGAAGAACAGAGGGTTGAAACTGTAAGGCAAACAGCAGAGATAGCTGATGATTATGAGTTAGTTCATAGAGCTAATACTTTTTTTTAGTCACACTTTCAAATCAGAAAAGGATAGAAAGTAGAAAGGTGAAAAGAAGGTAGGTAGTCAGGGGAGAGAAGGAATAGCTTGAAAGTCCCAGGAAGTTTTTTTCTCAGAATAAAAAGGAAGGTGCTAAGGGTAGGAGTGACATTTGAAAATTGAGGTGTTTTCATTGTAATCAAGTGGGACACACAAAGCCAATGTGTTGGAGATTGCACGGGAAATCTGTTACAATTTTTGTGGGGCAGAAAAGTTTTGAAAATAAAAGTAATGTAGGCTCTGAGGTTCAGGCACAGGAAAAAAACAATGGTTTGTATACAGGTAAAACAGGGAAAATCAGTGATAGGTAAAGAAGTGGGAATGTGTTCACAGTTTACCCAAGAGAATTCTGAGGAGCAGGTTTCAGAAATGATTAAAGATTTTGTATGTAAAGGGAAAGTCTTTTCATGTGTATAGGATGGAGTAGGCAAAGATGATAACATTTTAAGAGACACAGGGGCTAGTCAATCCTTAATGTTGTGGGATAGTGATATTTTTTGGTCAGTTTTTTTGTGGCCAAGATTGCATAGGGTTGTAGTCAAATTCTGTGGAACATGTTACACATGTCAATTAGTAGGGAAACCACAAGCAGCAATTAAGCCTGCGCCTTTAATCTCAGTACAAGCATTTGAGCAACCTTTTACTAGGGCCATGATTGATTGTGTAGGGCCCTTCCCTAAGAATAAAAGTGGAAGTCAATTCTTACTGACAATAATGGATGTGTCTACCAGCTTTCCTGAAGCGGTACCTTGAGGAAATGTTACAGCTAAGAGGATTGTGGATGAGTTAACTAAATTTTTTACAAGATATAGTTTACCTTAAGAAATACAATCAGGTCAGAATTCAAATTTTATGTTATAGCTGTTTAAGGAAGTAATGAATAGTTTGGGGGTAAAACGCTTATCATCCAGAGTTACAAGGGGCTTTGGAAAGATGGCATCAAACTTTAAAAGCAATGAAGAAAACATAATGTCAGGGTTAGCCACAGGATTGGGATACAGGAATTCCATTCTTGTTATTTGCTGTTGGAGATGCTCCGAATGCATCAACTGGTTTTAGCCCTTTTGAAAAAGTTTATTGTCATGTGGTAAAGAGACCACTGCTATTGATTCAGAGAATTTGTTGGGTTAAAATTCAGAAACTATTCTCCTGGATTACAAACAAAAAAACTGCGGATGCTGGAAATCCAAAACAAAAACAGAATTACCTGGAAAAACTCAGCAGGTCTGGCAGCACCGGCGGAGAAGAAAAGAGCCGACGTCTCGAGTCCTCATGACCCTTCGACAGAACTGTCGAAGAGTCATGAGAACTCGAGACGTCGGCTCTTTTCTTCTCCGCCGGTGCTGCCAGACCTGCTGAGTTTTTCCAGGTAATTCTGTTTTTCTCCTGGATTACATATCAGATTCAGGAAAAAAAATGAACAGAGCATGTGATTTGGCTAGGGAACATTTAAAGATATCACAGCATGTAATGAAAGTGAAGGCAGATAAGAAAGCTAGCTGATTCATTAAATGCAAAATTTAGTGGGGCTTACAGGATGAAAATAAATTGAGTGAAGTAATTTTTTAAATAAATACTCCAGATGGAAGAAAGGAGCAGAGTGTGTGTCATGTAAATGTGCTTAAAAAGTACTTTGACAGGGAAGAGGAACAAAAAGAGATATTAGTGACAGTGGATGATAAGAAAGAGGTAGAAGTGCAAGGCTCTAACATTGATTTTCCTCTAATCAAATTGGATAATGAGGGGGTACTGGAAAATTAAAAAAAAATATTGAGTTATCTTGCAAACAAGTGTCGAAGTGATTTTAAAAAGCTATTGCAGTCAGACAAATCTATTTGTGGGAATAAATTGGGAAAAACACATTTAGCTATATATGACGTAGAAATTTCATCTTTAATAAGTCAACACCCTTATAGATTAGATTAGAGATTAAATCTGGTAAAGTTATCCCAAGTACAAAAAGAAATTGACATCATGCTTCAAAATGACATCATTGAGTTTAGTTGCAGTAATTGGAGTTCATGTAATGTGTTCTTACCAAAACCGGATAGAACACAAAGATTGTGTGTGGACTATCAAAAGGTGAATGCGGTGACAAAAGGGTTTCATATCCTATACCATGGTTGGAGGATTGTAATGAGAAAGTGGGATAATCAAAATTTATCACAAAGTTTGACTTGCTAAAAGGGTATTGGCAGATACTGTTGTCGGAGAGAGCAAAGGAGATATTGGGTTTTGTAACACCAAGTGGACTATATCAGTTTAAAATCATGCCAATTGGTATGAAGAATGCACCTGTGACATTTCAAGATTGACAAGCAAAGTAATTCCTGTTCTAAGCAATTGTTCTGTTTATATTGATGACCTAATAGTTTTCAGTCAGACGTTGGGAGAACATTTACAGCACCTGGAAGAAATATTTGCTCAATTACAAGAAACTAATTTGGTGATGAACTTGGCTAAAAGTGAATTTGCAAAAGTGCAAGTTATGTACCTAGGCCATACCATTGGACGTGGTAAGGTGGCTCCGAGGGATGTGACAACCAAGGCTATCATGGATTTTCCAGTTCCTACAGAAAAACAAGGAGTTTTGAGATTTATGGACATGAGTAAGTTTTACAAGAAATTTGTACCAAATTAAGCAGTGTGGTTGCTCCACTGACTGAACTATTAAAAAAAGAACAAGAAGGTTCAATGGACACTGGAGTGTCAGAAGTCATTCGATAGTTTGAAAACTGTATTAACTACGGCACCAGTTTTGGCAGTACCCAATCGTGCCAAGCAATTTAAGTTGGCCATTGATGCAAGTGATATAGGCATTGGGGCTGTATTGTTACAAGAAGATGACGCTGGAATTGAAAAACAGATAGGATATTTTTCACAGAAGCTGAATGTACAATAGAGAAGATATTCAACAATTGAAAAAGAGACCTTGGGTTTGTTGTTAGCATTGCAGCAATTTGAAATTTATATTGTAAACAGTACATCAGAAACAATTGTTTATACAGACCATAATCCTTTGAAGCTTTTGGACAAATTATGAGTCAAAAGCACAAGACTTTTCAGATGGAGTCTATTTTTACAACCATTTAATCTACGGATTATACATGTTGCTGGTAGAGAAAATCTGGTCACAGATGCATTATCAAGAGTTTGAAGCTTAAAGGGAAAATAGGACATTTTTTAAAAACTGGACACGGAACTGGAATGATTTCTGTTGATGCATGTATATATATGTATATGCATATATATATATATTGTTATGTTAATGCATGCATGTGGTAATGTAATAGCGTAATAAGTATAGGAGATAGTGTGAGATGGGTAATTAAAAAATGAAGCCCTCTTTTTATTTATGATGGTTCATTTTTTGATAGGGAGGGGGATGTCATGAAGAGATATTAAAGTGCATAATGTTATTGGAAATTATTTTTACATTGGAATTGTAGCAGGGTCTGTGTTTATGGGTGTGCCTGAGTGTATACCTGTGTGTGACTTCATTGGGTTAAAGCCAGCTAGTCTAGGTGCTTTGATGTATAGTAGTTTTAAAAGTAAATTAGATAAATGTAAGGCTAGAAGGTAAAGAGTACATTTGCATTTGTTGAATAAGCCATTCAAAAGAAGGGAGTAAAATCTTGCACCTTGACAATGAGAATTTACATTCAAAGGGAAGGCTAGGTATAAACAGGGAAGAGTTTTGTATGTGTAGGTCAGAGGCATCTAAGATCTAATCAGCCTGTAAGCCACATTTGTAAGGTTATATGTGCTTTGCCTGGTGTCTGTTTAAAGTCCATGGGTTATTGTTGCCTTGGTGATGATTTACCTGGGAGTGATTAATTTAGGGATTTGTTTAAAAGTTATTATGGTAGTAATTTGTAGACATGTGTATATGTTTAATCTCTTGTTAACTTAATAAATGTTTAATTTAATTTATATAATAAACCTCTTAAGGCTTGATGGTTTCATTTCTGAATTCAAAGCTGCATCTCAAACATACCAATTGAAAATATAGTTTATGATAGTTGTTCAAGTTTCCCTCTGGGATTTAAACAACTCAGCCTTTACCAACTGCTGCATCATATCAGCAGGAATGATGTTTCCTCTGGCTGGAGGGTGGGTCTGGAACAAGAGATCACAGTCCCAGGATAAGGGTAGGCCATTTAGGATTGAGATGAGGAGAAATGTCTTCACTCAGAGGATGGTGAACTTATGGAATTCTCTAGCACAGAAGGCTGTGGAGGGCAAGTCACTGAATGTATTTAAGAATGAAATAGACAGATTTCTAGACTCTAAAGTCGTCAAGGGGTATGGGGAGAGAGCAGAAGTATGGCATTGAGATAGAGGATTGGCCATGATCATATTGAATGGCGGAGCAGGCTTGGAGGACCAAATGACTGACTCCTGATCCTATTTTCTATGTTTCTATGTTAAGGAAAAGTAAGAATAGATAATCTTACATTTGAAAATTTAGATAAAATTTAGGCCTGGTATTAATTAATTATCTGAAACTAGGAGATCACTCCAACTGCAAAAAAAAATGTTGACAAACTATAATTGACTTTATAGGCTAACAGTTAGCCCAAAGTGATAAACTTGGTGATGATATGGAAGCCCCCCAGAGCGTTGAATATCCCAGAAGGAAAAGAAAACAGTTCGGGCAAGTACTCTTATTTCCCAGTTTTACCGATGTTCTATTTTAAAGTATACAACACCAGTTCGGACCAGTTTTTTATTTCCTAGTTTTTAACTGATTTTTCCTTCTGGGACTCTAGTTACTTATATAGAATACATGTAAAATTGACAATGTTGTGCAACAAACAGTCATACAGCTGTCTCACCTTAGGTGTAGAGGAACAGGATTAGGACATTTAGCCTCTTGAGCTCACTCCGCTAGTCAATGAGAGCTTGACTGATCTGAGACCTAACTTAACACATCTTTCTTTGATCCATATACCTAAATACCTTTTGTTAACTATTGAAGAGTCAGTGAATCATAAGAATCATTATGAGACAGAATGAGGCCAATTGGCCCATCAACCTCAGATTGAAAATTAACAATTGAGATACCATCCATTGTCATTTATGGAAAAGAGTTCCAAACTTCTACTGACCTTTGTACGTGGAAGGCTTTCCTAATTTCATCCTGAATGCTTTGGCTCTAACTTTTAGATTGTAAGAGCATAAGAACTAAGGGAGAGAAGCAGGAATAGATCACACAGCCAATCAAGCCTGGTCCACTGGTCCACCATTCAATACAATCATGGCTGACCTTGGGCTTCAACTCGATTCCCCCCCAACCCCGCCCACCCCACCCCCCACTCTCCACATCCCTTAATTTCCTGAGACACCAAAAATCTGCCTCTCCCAGCCTTAAATGTATTCAAAAACGAAGCATCAACAATCAACAACAACAACAACAACAAAAATACCTGGAAAAAAATTAGTAGGTCTGACAGCATCTGCGGAGAGGGATACAGTAGACGTTTCAAGTCCATATGGCCCTTCAGCAGAACTAAAAAAATATAGAAATGAGATTAAATATAGGGCTGGTAGAAGGGGGTGGGGCAAGAGGAGCTTGATAGGGGCCCAGTGATAGGTGAAGACCAAGAAGAGACTGCTGAAGATGTCATAGACAGAAGGACAAAGGCGTGTTGATGGTGGTGATATTAACTAAGGAATGTGCTAATGGGGACATTAAGGGTAGCAAGCAGGACAAGCTAGTGGCAGATGGCCCTAGTGGGAGTGGGGTGGGGGGAAGGGATCAAAATGGGCTAAAAGGTGGAGATGAAACAATAGATCGAAATAAATTTAAAAAATAGGTAGGGAAAGAAAAATATATCTGTAAAAAAATTATAAATTATTGGAAAAAGGGGGATTGGAAAGGGGTGGGGGTGGAGGAGAGAGTTCATGATCTGAAATTGTTGAACTCAATATTAAGTCTGGAAGACTGTAAAGTGCCTAGACAGAAGATGAGGTGCTGTTCCTCCAGTTTGCTTTGAGCTTCACTGCTACATTGCAGCAGGCCAAGGACGAACATGTGGGCACGAGAGCAGGATGGTGTGTTGAAATGGCAAGCAACAGGGAGGTCTGGGTCATGCTTGCGGACAGACTGAAGGTGTTCCGCAAAGCGATCAACCAGTCTGCGTTTGGTCTCTAAAATGTAGAGGAGACTGCATTGGGAGCAGCGAACGCAGTAGACTAAATTGAGGGAAGTGCAAGTGAAGCGCTGCTTCACTTTAAAGGACTGTTTGGGCCCTTGGACGGTGAGCAGGGGGGAAGTAAAGGGGCAGGTGTTGCAACTTCTGTGGTTGTATGGGAAGGTGCTGAGGGAGGGGTTGAGTTGTAGGCAGTGATGGAGGAGTGGACCAGGGTGTCCTGGAGGGAATGATCCCTGCGGAAAGCTGCTAGGGGGGTGGTGAAGGGAAGATGTGTTTGGTGGTGGCATCATGCTGGAGTTGGAGGAAATGGTGGAGGGTGATCCTTTGAACACGGAGGCTGGTGGGGTGATAAGTGAGGACAAGGGGGACCCTATCATGTTTCTGGGAGGGAGAGGAAGGTGTGAAGGCGGATGCGCGGGAGATGGGCAGGACACGGTTGAGGGCCCTGTCAACCACCATGGGTGGAAAACCTCAGTTAAGGAAGAACAAAGACACGTCAGATGAATTGTTTTGGAAAGTGGCATCATCAGAACAGATGCAACAGAGGCGAAGGAACTGAGGGGATAGGATGGAGTCCTTACAGGAAGCGGGTTGTGAGGAGCTGTAGTTGAGGTAGCTGTGGGAGTCGGTAGACTTGTAATGAAAATTTGTAGACAGTCTATCACCAGAAATTGAGATTGAGAGGTCAAGGAAGGGAAAGGAAGTGTCAGTGATGGACCACGTGAAAATGATGGAGGGGTGGAAATTGTAAGCAAAATTAATAAATTTTTCCAGATCCAGACGAGATCATGAAGCAGCACTGAAGCAGTAATCAATGTACCAGAGAAAGAGTTTTGGGAGGGGGCCTGAGTAGGACTAGAACAAGGAATGCTCCACATACCCCATAAAGAGACACACATAACTGGGGCCCATGCGGGTACCCATAGCCACACCTTTTATTTGGAGGAAATGAGACGAGTTTAAAGAGAAATTGTTCAGTGAGAGAACAAGTTCAGCCAGATGGAGGAGAGTAGCGGTGGATGGGCGTCCATTCGAGGAAGAAGCGGAGAGCCCTCAGACCATCCTGGTGGCTTTGGGGCAGAGAATTACAAAGATTCACAATCATTTGAGTGAAGAAATTTTTACTCATTCCAGTGCTAAATGATCATCCCCTCATCTTGAGACTGTGTCCACGCCTTTTAGGTTCCCTGACCAATGGAAACAAGCTCTCAGCATCTGCCCTATCAAGTCCCTTCAGAACTTTGTGGGTTTCAATGAGACAACCTCTTTCTTCTAAACTCCAGAGAATATAAGCCTAATTTACTCAGCATCTCATCATAGGACAAGCCCCTCTTTCCAGTGAACTTTCACTGTACCACCTCCAATGCAAGTACATCCTTTCTTAAATGTGGAGACTAAAACTGCACATAGTACTGTAGATGCAGTCTCACCAAAACCCTGTACAACTGTAGCAAGATTTCTTTATCCTTGTAATTCACTCCCTTTGCAATAAAGGCCAACATGCTATTTTCCTTCCTAATTGCTTACTGCACATGCATGCTAACTTTCTGTGTTCCTTGTACAAGCACACCCAAGTCTCTTTGAACATCAACACTTACAATTTTCTTGCCTTTTAAAAGAATTCTGCTTTTCTATTCTTATGACCAATGTGAATAACTTCACACTTCCATATATTATACTCCATCTGTCATCTTGTTGCTTGCTCACCTACCCTGTCTATATCTCTTTTCAGCCTCTCTGTGTATTCCTCACAGCTTACCTTTCCACCTAGCTTGGTATCATCAGCAAACTTAGATACATTACTCTCTGCCTCTTCATCTATATCATGAATATAGATTGTAAATAGCTAAGGTGCCAGCACTGATGCGTGTGGGACCAAGTATTCACTACCTGCCAAATTGAAAAAGTCTATTTATGCCCATTCTCTCTTTTCTAACCGTTGACCAATCATTTCTCCATGCTAATATATTACCTCCAGCTGCTTGAGCCCTTATTTTGCCTATTAACCTTGCGTGTGGCACTTTATCAAATGCCTTTTGGAAATCCATGTACATTACATCTTGTGGTTCCCCGTTATTACCCTACTGCAAAAAACTTAAATAAGTTCGTCAAACAGCATTTCCCTTTAGTAAAACCATGTTGACTTGTTCTAATCATGCTATGTTTTTCTAACTGCATTTTTAAGACTTCCTTAATGATAGATTCCAGCATTTTCCCAACTGACGTTATGCTAACTTGCCTGTAGTTCACTGTTTTCTCTCTCCCTCTCTTGAAAAATGGTAATATTTGCCAACTTCCAATTTGCTGGGACTATTCCTGAATCTAAGGAGTTTTGGAAAATCATAGACAGCAAATCCCTTATACCTGCAACTATCACCCTAGGGTGTAGGTTATCAGGTCCGGGTGATTTGTTGGATTTTAGTCCCTTAAGTTTCTCCAATACTTGATCTCTGATGATATTAATCTCCCTAATTTCCTTACTCTTTTTAGCCTCTAGGTGATTGTCTATTTCTAATATGGAACTTGTTTCTTCTACTGTAAAGACAGACACAAAATATTTGTTCAATGGCTCCACTATTTCCTCATTCACCATGATAATTGCTTAAGTATTGTTGAAAAAAAGAGACATTCTAAGCTTTTCATCTTGCACTCATCAGGACATTCACCAGAATACCAATATAAGGGAACAGGGTCCCATGTATTAATATATGTAGCTTCCAGTGTAACACAGGGCCCTGTTTTTTGAAGACAGAAAGAACGTGTGCATACATTGTGCCTGTTTCAGCTAAACAGAATAAATGACAGCCATTCACTGACTCATTCCTCAGGGCAATGTCTTGACAAATCAGGGTCAAGCTTCCTGGTTTAAATTTCAAACAATGCTTGGCAGTTAACTTTCAGTCATCATAAGTGGTGCATTATCCATGGCAAAGCCACTTGCCAACCAATCAGCACTCTCTTCACATACTGTGTAAATCATGTCTTTCCCTTATATTGGTATTCTTGCGAGTGTCCTGATGAATGCAAGATGAAATAAAAGCTTAGACATGTCTCTTCAGCAGTACTCAAGTTCTGTACTACGAAACCTCTATATAATAATTTCTCCTATCTCTGCTTCTAAGAGGCCAATGTTTACTTTCGCTTCTCTCTTCCTTTTTATACACTTATAAAAGCTCTTGCAATCTGTTTTTATATTTCTGACTAGTTTACTCTCAAATTCTATCTTTTCCCTTTTTATCAACATTTTAGTGGCCCTTTGCTGTTTCTAAAACACTCCAATCCTCAGACTTGCTATTGTTTTTGCAACATTGTAAGCCTCCTCTTTTAATATAATACGATCTTTAACTTCCTGAGTGAGCTATGAGTAGTCCTCCTTGCTGAGTTTTTGTTCTTCAATGAAATTTTTTGAACATTTTGAATTGTTTCTTTAATTGTTTCCCACTATTCATTTACCTCTATACCTTTTAGACTATTAATCCAATTAACCTTAGCCAGTTCTCCCCTCATACCTATGTAATTGGTTTTGTTTAAGCTTAAGATTTTTGTTTGTGATTGGAATATGGCACTTTCAAACTTAACATGGAATTAAATGTTACTATGATCACTATTCGCCAGTGGATCTTTCACTATGACATTACGAATTAACCATGCTTCATTAAAAAAAAACTAGATGTAGGATAACTTTATCTCTTGTTGGTTCCACTATGTACTGCCCCAAGAAACTGTCACATAAACATTCTACAAACTTATGAACTACTCCCACCAGCATTTTCTGATTCTTGCCATTCCTAATTTCCACTGATACTGATTCTACTTCATGATCTTTGGAGGCCAGATCCTTTCACACTAATGTCTTTACGTCATCCTTTACTTTCAGGGCTACCCCACCTCCTTTGCAATTTGTCTGTCTTTCCAAAATATTGTGTACCCTGGAATATTTATTTCCTAATCTTGGTCACCTTGTAAGCATGTTTCTGTAATGATGATTCAATCTAAATCATTTACTTCTGTTTGTGCCACTAACTTATCTATCTTATTGCAGATGATTTATGCATTTAGATAAATAGCATTCCATTTCATTTGTTTAACTTCTATTCACTGCAATGACATTATTTGCTGATGTACATTTTTGTTTAATTCTTTGTCCTTTCCTGTCCCACTCTGCTTCTCTTTATCTGTGTCATACTGCTCTGAAAGCTTGACCTTTCTCTTTGGATTTCTAAGTCTCCCTGCACCCAAACCCTCCCCTACTCTGTGTTCTGGAGTACTAATGCAGAGTTTCCTTTCCCACCAGCAGTGGGTTTCATGGCGGGTGGGAGCAGAAAATTCAGAGAGAGGACTAAAGTTGGATTCACACCAGTGGGAAAATAAGTTGGAATTTTCCCCTCACCAGTTTCATGGCAGGATGATGGTGGGTCGGCTTTCCTGCTGATCCATGTTGGGGACCCTATTTGCATGCATTAGCATGTCATGAATACTCATTTGGAATGCAAATCGTCGGAATCACATTCCCCCTTCCAATTTTGTGCCACACTAGTGGGAAATCAGACCAGTCAAAATTATAAATGGGTATAAGTGGCATGCAGCAGTCCGGCTCATTGCATTCGTGACTTCGAGGTGAGTGCAACATGCAAAGCCTCCCTGCAATGGTGTGGCTCTGGTTCCTTAGTGAAGCCAGTGTTAGCCCACACTGGCGGGGGTGTATGATGGGGCTGCTCACCTTGGCTACCTCGGGTGTTGAGCTGGCTGCTAAAGTTGGATGCTGCACCACTCCAGCAGGACAGCATTGTATGCTGCGAGACTCAGGCAGGGCTGCACTCTAAAACAGAGACCAGTATGGCAACTGGGTGGGGGAAAGATGGCAGAGACATGACGGTGAAAGGGTTTGGTAGTGTTAGGGGGTGGGGGGGGTGACAATGGCAAGCAAAGGGAAGATTAGGGGTAGAGAATCTGGGGCCTGGTATGGAACCATAGAATGCAGACACAGAAGGTGCTGGAGGGGATTCGATTTGCATGAAGCGTAAGGGATGCACCCAGACTCTACAATATGGTTGAGGGTGGGGCAGGGGCTAGTATGGCACACAAGGGAAGGGTTTAGAGACTCATGAGTGGTGTGGGATGGGGGGAATGGCATGCACATAGATTCAAGGGGCGGGTGGTGGGGGGAGGAAACGGTCTTGTGGTCTTTCCTTAAGCAGCCAGACAGCGGAGTAAAAAACAATCATAGTCCCTGAACTGGGGCCAGGAAGTCAAGTTGAGGGATTAAAGGCAGTCCTGGGCTCTGTGGGCCTCATTGTCGGGGTGAGAGATTAAAGGCAGCCCTGAGGATCCATGGGCCATGCTACAGTGTTTTGCATGGCACACACATTGTTTTCCTGCTCCAAGAAGGGGTAAGGCCTGTGTGCTCAATGGTGATCAGGCATAGGTTGGTGTGCAGCATGTGGTCATAGCCTCACAGTTGGTGGCAATGGGGATGTCTGGCTTGGTACTGGGCTGCAGCTAGGATCGTCATAGTCAGGGGTAGCAGCTGCGGCCTGCAAATGGGGAAAATGTAATAAAGGATTGTGGGGGGGCGGGGGGCGGGGGGGTACTCAAAGCTCTCCTGGGTGGGGGTGGGAGAGGGTCATTGGGGGGTTGCATCTGTATGTGACCATGCATACAGTCTCAAGATGGGGAAGGAATAGGTCCACATGCAGCATGGGGACATCAACAGTGATGAGTTCAGGGGGGAGGACAGGAATGTCCACAACAATGACAATAGGATCCAGGGTTACTGGGGTAAGCTGGAGAATCACCAGAGAGAGTTTTACCTGTTCATCATCAGGCTCCAGGAAGATTGGTGAGGAGACCCAGATTCTAACAGGGGAAGGGTTAAGGCTGGTCTTGAAGTAGAAATATAGCATCACCATCTTGAAACCCCAAAGTTTTGAGGCAGTTTAAAATGGAAACTGGAAAAGAACCTACAAGGGAGGGGGCTGAGGCAGTGTGGGAGGAGCCCACAGCTGAACTCAGGGCCCAACAGGAGGCATCCTCACAATGCTGAGGGTAACAACACGGAAATGGAATCTGAGCTGATAAAACTCAGGAAATTTTATTGAGAAGGTGCAATTGGAGTCACTCACATCTGGAGTGCTTTAACATGAGACTGCAGGAGTCATTGGGTTCACAATTAAGTTGATCAATTTGAGCATTAACAGAGAGGAATGTGAGAATGGAAGATACAGCCAACCATTAAGGGAGCACAGCTGCTGGATACCTGCAAGATGATCAATGGAAGTCTCCAAGGTGTTTTGTGCAATTGGCATGGTTAACAAGCCAAAGGACATCCTGTCATTTCAAAAATGTAGGTTAGGCATAATCAGTATACCAGGTCAGACATAGTAGGAGTGCATTAGGTAAGGTTGAACATATCCTGGATGCACTCAAGTGCCTTCCAACCTCTCTGGGATTAAGATGTCAAGTAGTTGCAGTGACATCTTGGTCACCTAGACCTGTGAGGTAGCGCATCAGCTGGAATGCTGGATCAGGGAAAGGTGAGCAGCACAGACGCAGCTCCAGGGCAAGACAGTGACTTTCTCATTGTGATTGGAAGATGTACTATAGTTGCCCATTACTGTTTACTCTGTTGGATCTATTAGTCCCCAGGGAGAAGTAAGATTGAATAATGGACCCTGTGCTTGATGCTGCCTTCTTGTTGGCAGTGATCCAATTGAGTAGGTGGAGAAGGGCTCGGCACCACCTAGCGCAGCTTCAAGAGGAGACGCAGCTTGAGGTCTATGGTCCAGGGGAGCCTCAGCAACACCCAGATGATGAGGAGGTTAGACACATCTCACGGAGGCAACTCACACAACCAAGGTCTACAGAAGAAGACTCTCCTATCTGGAGGTCAGCTAGAGACAATGCCATGCACGTCTACACTTGTCAAGAGATGTGGTGGATTATATCTGCCACATTCTATGGGAGGAGCTAATGCCCCATGGACTAGGAGGACACCCCCTGCCAGTGGCACTGAAGGTCTCCGCCAAGCTCAATTCTTTTGCCAGTGGATCTTTCCAGGGATCCACACGGGATCTATGCAGCATCTCACAGTTCTCAACTGGTGACAGTTCAAGGAGGTGACAGATGCCCTCTACAGTAAGGCTCATCATTGTGTGAAGTTCACGCTTGATGAAGCTAGCCAGGCTGCTAGGTTCCTGGGTTTCACTGCAATTTCTGGATTCCCTTGAGTACAGGGTGCGATCAATTGCAAATGTGTTACTTTAAGAGCTCCATAGCAGCAACCCCAAATATTCATTAACAGGAAAGGGTTCCACCTCCTGAATGTTCAGCTGGTGTGTGATCAGGAGCAGCACATCATGCACGTTTGTGCCAGGTACCCAGGGAATCCCCATAACTCAAACATCCTGAGGCACTCCCAGGTGCCTCACATATTCAAAAGGCCACAACACTTACAGGGCTGGCTGCTTGGGGATAATGGGTACCCGCTGAAACAATGGCTCATGACATCCGTAAGCTGTCCTCAAAATGCCTCAGAAGAGAGATATAACACGGCGCATAGTTTGACAAGGTCCATCATAGAGCAGACCACTGGCATGCTGATGACGTGCTTCCAATAATCGGACCGCTCAGGTGGGGCTCTCCTCAGAGAGTGCTTTCCTCAGACGGTGTCCTGTATAATCATGGTCTGTTTTGCCCTGCATAACCTGATGCTTCAGAGAGGTCACTTGCCAGAGTGAGACATGGAGTAGGCTGAGAACTCCTTAGACGATGAAGACCTGGAAGGGCGGGAACCTGAAGAGGGCGATGATGGGGAGCTTCCATGTGAAGATGCAATTGAAGCCACAAGACAAGGAAGAAGTGCCTGTGACACACTCATAGGGCAGAACTTTTCATCCCACGGGCGGGCGTGTGCCTGGCCTGAACATGAGTGAAATAGCATGTGACAATGTCGGGCGAGCGTCCCAACTTCATCGCAAACTCTTACAATCTTTCAGTTGGCAGGCACACGAGAAAGGAAGCAGTGCGCCCACCTGCAATTAAGAGGCCTAGTAAAGCCTTTAATCAATTAATAAAATTGAATTTTTCGCTACTTGTCCAACCGTTTGGTTGGCGGGTGGGTGAATAGGCCAGGCGGCCTTCGCTTTTCTGGGAAACCTCATCCATGGGCGGGAAACTCATTTTTAACATGTCCCTGCTCATGTGACAGAGTCAGATGAGGGGGCATGTTTTTCTTATTTTGAAATCTTTAATGTTAATGTTAAAAATCTTCAGCTCCCTGATGCAGTTCTCTGTGCCTTCAGGGAGCTTTCACTGAGCGCAACCAAGTGCATATGCACACACTTCAGTGCTCCCACTCTTCCCATCCCCACCCAGGCAGAACTGAGGTTATCAGCATGTGTTTCATGCTGGCTGACTGTTAATTGGCCAGCCAGCATAAAATCGTGGTCGGGGCCCAACTGTGGGCAGCAGTCAGTTTCACAGCCACTCCCGGCCTGCCCGCCATGCCTGCCCAATGAGGTAAAGATTCTACCCATAGTCACAAGGTTCCAGGATGAGTCAAGTGCAGGCAAGCGTAACCAAGTGCATTTCTCCTGTCCCTTAGTGGCATGCCAGTGATCTGAAAGTCCTTTGTAACCACTATCATCGAGAGCAATGTCAGCACTGGGCCTTAGACCTCCAGCCCACATATTTCACCAGGCCTGAATCTTTGGAAAGGGCAGCGGTCAAATCTGTATGCAGCCGGTCTGGGAAGTGAAAGGCAGCTCACCAGCCCAAAGCCTGTGTCAAGTGGACTTGATGCAGTCGAGGTCTAGGTCTTGTGCTTTGCCACTCACAATGAAGACAGCTATTTGTTGATGAGACAACATGAGTGGTAACCCTCCAATACAATTGAGCATACAAAACTCCATGGTGTCTTCTAATGAATACCACTTCCTAATGCAATTTATAGTCACTTTCAATAAAGAGGTTGACCCATCTCACAGACATTAGATAAGGGATGAGTAACTAACATGAGTCACTTGGACTTCACAAGAAAGTGATACTCAAAAAGGGAGCTGATCACAGAATGGGAGCTTGGGTCACTCTTGCAATAAGAGGCCATATAGATACATACGCACAATGCATTCAAATGCCGATGTCATGAACAGCAAATGTATTTATGAAGGTGAATATATATACAGTGAGTTAACACCTGTCACCCAAAAGTGATATCAAGGCTTCTTAACCTTTCAAATCCTACTGCTACGTCTTGGTACACCCCCAAAATCCACAGAAAAGACAGAGGCAGCCTGTTGGCTCCTACATCTTGTTGTCTTTGATGACTTTGATGAGTATCCCCTGGAGCCTCGAAGTCTGGAGGTCCCCGGTCTGCTTTAGGCCTCCTGCTGTGGGGCATGTGCACCCTCCTCAGCCTGTGCAGCTGGAGGTGGTGCGATCACAGGCAAAGGGGATTGAGATTGGCTCAATGCTCACAGAGTCACCTGAGTGGATGGTCCCAGGGTGATATCTAGCAGCTGGTTCTCCTCCCTCTGGGTGCCTGAGGGCCCCTGCCTGACTCCTTGAGAAGAAGGGGCACCTGGAGGGAGGTCAAGGTGTCCCGCCCCCTCTCGCCTTGCCACTGATTGGTACTGCCAATGCCTATAGTGATGATGTGCAGGTCTGAGCACAAATCCGGCAGGATCTGCTGGACCAAGGTCTCCAAGATGGTTGCCACCCTTCCCATGGTGAACTCAAAGCATGTCGGAGCCACCCCATCAGACAGAACATGGATGGATTCCTCCACCCTTCGCTATAGTCTGTTGACTGCCTGTCACAACTCTGCCTGATGTTCAGCCCGCCATCTGTCATTGCATCTCCAACATGTTAGCGGCGACTGCTTCCAGAGTCTCGGACTCAGTGGATGACTGTTCTGCAACAATCCTCCAAGTGCCACAGACCTGGGCCGTCACTGCCTCTGACTACTGTGGAGATGTGTCTGTGGGGTATTCCCCAGAATGTGACCCAGAGTCTAATCTAGTGCTATGACCCACTGGGGTGTGTGCTTCTGTATGGTGGAGGGTGCAGGTGAATGCTGTGACAAGCCTTCTTCAAATGATCCTCATCATCTTCCACTGAAGTGCCCTGGGGGCTGGGGCTCATGTTGACTGTGCTTTTTTCTTTATTCATTCATGGGAAGTGGGTTTTGCTGGCTGGGCCAGCATTTATTACCCATCCCTATTTGCCCTTGAGAAGGTGGTGGTGAGCTGCCTTCTTGAACCGCTGCAGTCTATGTGGTGTAGGTGCACCCATTTGGTGCTATTAGGAAGGGAGTTCCAGGGTGTTGACCTAGTGACAGTGAAGGAACGGCAATATATTTCCAAGTCAGGGTGGTGAGTTACTTGGGGGGATCTTCCAGGTGTTGGAGTTCCCATCTACTTGCTGCCCCTGTCCTTCTAGGTGGTAGTGGTCATGGGTTTGGAAGCTGCTAAGGACCCTTGGTGAGTTCCTGCAGTGCGTCTTGTAGATGATACACACTGCTGCTACTGTGCGTCCGTGGTGGAGAGAGCGAATGTTTGTGGATGTGGTGCCAATCATCGGGCTGCTTTGCTCTGGACAGTGTCCAGCTTCTTCAGTGTTGTGGGAGTTGCACTCATCCAGGCAAGTGGGGAGTATCCCATGACAAGCCTGACTTGTGCCTTGTAGATGGTGGACAGGCTTCTGGGAGTCACAAGGTGAGTTACTTGTCGCACGATTCCTAGACTCTGACCTGCTATTGTAGGCACAGTATTTATATGGCTAGCTCAGTTTCTGGTCAATGGTAACCCCCAAGATGCTGATAGTGGGGGATTCAGTGATGCTAAAGCCATTGAACATCAAGGGCAAATGGTTGGATTCTCTCTTCTTGGAGTGTCATTGCCTGACACTTGTGTGGTGTGAATATTACTTGCCACTTGTAAGCCCAAGCCTGGATATTGTCCAGGTCTTGCTGCATTTGGGCATGGACTGCTTCAGTATCTGAGGAGTCGCGGATGATGCAGAACATTGTGTAATCATCAGTGAATATCCCCACTTCTGACCTCATGTTGGAAGGAAGGTCATTGATGAAACAGCTGAAGATGGTTGGGCCGAGGACACTACCCTGAGGAACTCCTGCAGTGATGTCCTGGAACTGAGATGACTTACCTCCAACAACCACAACCATCTTCCTTTGTGCTAGGTATGATTCCAACCAGCAGAGAGTTATCCCCCTGATTCCCATTGACTCCAGCTTTGCTTGGGCTCCTTGATGCCACACTCGGTCAAAAGCTGCCTTGATGTCAATGGCAGGGACTCTCACCTCAGCTCGGGAATTCAGCTCTTTTGTCCATGTTTGAACCAAGGCTGTAATGAGGTTAGGAGCTGAGTGGCCCTGGCGGAACCCAAACTGGGCATCAGTCAGCAGGTTATTGCTAAGCAAGTGCCGCTTGATAGCACTATTGTTGACCCCTTCCATTACTTTACTGATGATGGAGAGTAGGCTGATGGGGTGGTAACTGGCCGTGTTGGATTTGTACTGTTTTTGTTTCCAGGACATATCTGGGCAATTTTCCACATCGCCTATTAAATGCCAATGTTGCAGCTGTACTGGAACAGATTGGCTAGGGGTGCGGAAAGTTCTGGAGCACATGCCTTCAGTACTATTGCCAGAATATTGTCAGGGCCCATAGTCTTTGCAGTTTCCAATGCCTTCAGCTATTTCTTGATATCATGTGGAGTGAATCGAATTGGCTGAAGACTGGCATCTGCAAGGTTGAGATGGATCATCCGCTCGCCACTTCTGGCTGAAGATTCTTGTGAATGCTTCAGCTTTATGTTTTGCACTGATGTGCTGGGTTCCTCCATCTTTGAGGATGGGGATATTTGTGGAGCCTCCTCCTCCAGTGAATTGTTTAATTGTCCACCACCATTCAAGACAGGACTGAGGAGCTTAGATTTGATCCGTTGGTTGTGGAATCGCTTAGCACTGTCTATCAGTTGCTGCTTATGCTGTTTGGCACACAAGTAATCCTGTGTTATAGCTTCACCAGGTTGACACCTCATTTTTAGATATGCCTGGTGCTGCTCCTGATATGCCCTCCTGCACTCTTCATTGAACCAGGGTTGATACCCTGTCTTGATGGTAATGGTTAGTGGGGGATATGCCAGGCTATGAGGTTACAGATTGGGTTCAAGTACAATGCTGCTGCTACAGATAGCCCACAGCACCTCATGGATACCCAGTCTTGAGTTGCTAAACCTGTTCAAAATCTATCCTATTTAGCATAGTGGTAATGTCACACAACATGGTGGAGGGTATTCTCAATGTGAAGACGGGACTTGGTCTCGACAACGACTGTGTGGTAGTCAATCCTATGCATATGCGGCAATCAGGTTGGTGAGGATGAGCTCAAGTATATTTTTACCTCTTCCTGGTTCCTTCACCACCTGCTGCAGACCCAGTCTAGCAGCTATGTCATTTAGGACTCGGCCAGCTCGGTCAGTAGTGGTGCTATTGAGCCACTCTTGGCGTTGGACATTGAAGTTCCCCGCCCAGAGTACATTCTATGCCCTTGCCATCCTCAGTGCTTTCTCCAAGTGATATTCAATATGGAGGAGCACTGATTCATCAGGTGAGGGAGGGCGGTATGTGGTAATCAGCAGGAGGTTTCCTTGCCCATGTTTGACCTGATGCCGTGAGACGTCATGGGGTCCGGAATCTATGTTGAGGACTCCCAGGGCAACTCCCTCCCGACTATATACCTCTGTGTCATCATCTCTGCTGGGTCTGTCCTGCCAGTGGGACAGGACATATCCAGGGATGATGATGGCTGGGTCTGGGACATTATCTGTAAGATATGATTCCATGAGGATGACTGTGTCAGGCTGTTGCCTGACTGCTCTGTGAGGCAGCTGTCCCAATTTTGGCACTAGCCCCCCGATGTTAGTAAGGAGGACTTTGCAGTGTTGATAGGGCTGCGATTGCCGTTGTCATTTCCGATGCCTAGGTTGATGTCAGGTGGTCTGTCCAGTTTCATTCCTTTCTTGTAGCAGTTTGTTACAACTGAGTGGTTTCCTAGGCCATTCCAGAGAGCATTTAAGAGTAAACCATATTGCTGGTCTGCCTGGACCTGCTGCTGCCTGTAAGAGACAGCAGAAAGATTTAGTTCATGAACTGTCTGAATACAATATTGCACGTCACTCACTGTGATTTTCAGAATGTGATCAACTCATGGAGGGCTCATCCATACTGGATTTCTGGGAGAGGCCGATCTGGCCTTCACCATAGGAGCGATCTCTGTCCTCGCCCTTCAACTCGGCAGCATCCTCCTCAAACTTTGAGAGGTCCTGGATGTCTGCCACCCGTCCTCTTGTCTGGGATCTCTCCCTCTTGTTGTGGGCAAGCTTGGTCTACATGAAGACAAATGGGTGTGATGTGACAGAAGAGATGGAGCAGAGGTTGGGAAGCATGCATGCCTCCTGTGTGTGCTGAGCCCTCCTCAGTAAGGACTGAGGATGGAGTTTGTGCAGCATGATAGATGAGATGCTAGTGAATAGACTCTCAATACTGTTCCCTCCCCAGCTTATATTTTGTGGGATCCCTGAGCTGAGTGGTGCTCTGCGTGTATAATGCCATTATGAGAGTATGTGTTTGGAGTGAGCTTAATGGAAACTTACCCTTGCTGTGCGGATGAGATCATTCATTCTCTTCCTGCACCGGATGGCGTTTCTCGGGTGGGTCCCGGATGAGCTGACCTCCTTCACAACTGCCTCCCAGGCCCGTGAGCTGAGGTTTGTGGACCTCCTGGAACCATCCCTTGGGTAGAGGACATCCTGGTGCTGGCACACACCATGAATAAAAGCCTCAAGGGATTCAATGCTGAACCTTGGCGCCGTTGTGATCCCACCCTCATCGGATGTAAGTCACTGGCAGAGGGGCGGAGGAGCTTACGCCCTCATCTGGACTGCCCTAACAGGAGCCCGCAGAGACAACAGGCAGCTGCTGTGCTGACATGAGGTCGCTTTGGACCTCCCTACTCACCGCGGATGGATGGGCACCGAGCTGGGAAACTTGGTGCCCAGACCATCCCCCACACTGGCACTGACCAGCTGATGTCAATGCCAATGTGAGGGCTTGCTGGTCTGAGCGCATCCCCATGAAGCCCTAATTGGTCTCCTGAAGGAGCCTTTCCATGAGAGTCGCAAATCTCTCCAAGGAGGACACATGGCGCTCGGTCATGAGGCTCATTGCATTGGCAATGGACAACATAGACTCCTCCACCATGGACACCAAGCCAAGCATAGCCTCATGTATCTACACCTGATACTCCCGTATACCCTGCTACATTTCCTGCATTCGCTGCATCGCTGATGACTCCAGAGGAACATCATCAGCCATCGACTAAGCATGCGCCTGGTCCCCATCAGTCTTTCGACTGCTGGCACCATGGGCACACTCTGTCTCTGCCAGCTCCTTCAGCAACTGTGATGTGCTCTCACCGCTGTGCCTCAGGACACTAGCCGATGTTCTAATTCCCACCGAGGTGCTAGTACCTGCGCTGGTGCCTGTCTGGCAGAGACGGTGTGACGCTGGTGAGTCCCGAGACTTCAGGGCCCTCAGGTGTGAGAGGGGGCCACTGTTGCTCTTCCTCCCAGCCCTGCTCCACGGATGCTGAAAGGAAGAACAAGGATATTTGATCAGTTAACATGGAGACAATGTCAATATGCATCTCTGTCCCCCGGATTATTATGCGCTCATCCTTCCATAAGCAATGGTCAAGCCATGTTGCAAACTTCAATCACTGAACATTCAGCGCTGCCATGGCTATTGGGAGAACAATGGTCACCTCTGGGCAAACATACCTGCCTGTGGCACCCCAACCTCACCGATGCTGGTGGACCTGGGTGCGTGGCGCCCCTCTAGATCCAGGGCCTCCTGCTCGAACCAGCTAAGCATCACCACCTGGGCCGGCCCTCCACCAGTCATTGCCCGCTCAGCAGCATTATGATCATTCTTCTCTTGAAAAGGAGAGAAGAACATTGATTAGTGCTACTTGTACTTGGACTTTCTTCGCGGACAACCTATCGCAACCAGATTGGGACATATCAGGTCTCCAGTGCCTCTTCACCCCGCTGCTGCCGAACACTCACAAACATGCTAGGCCTGTCCCCACCCCTCACCCCTTTGGCCAAATGCTTCCAACATCACATTTGGCACCACATTGTCTAACCTTCCAAAGCAAGAAGGCACAAGCATGTGGAACGCAGTGGGCAGCAGATGGTTTATTGCCATGCCACCTTGAAGCTCCCCTCCTAGCAGGTCATCACCCTGACTTGGACATATCCTGCAGTTCAAACACTGCGCCTCGGTGCAGCTCCTCCAGGTTGCCCCCAAAACAATCATGTGGGAGTCACTGTACCACATGCTGCAGGGGCAGAACCCATCGTATCACCACCCTCTCAGGGTGACCTCGGCATGGGCAATATCTGTTGGCCCACCCAGCGAAGGACACACGCCATCAATGATTCTATGCAGTTGCTACACTCAGGCTTGTGGGGGCCAGGGGGGAAGCCTACCTGCTGGGTTAAGTGACCAATGCCAACATGGTACTCACCCTTCCTGAGCACAGAAGTCATTGAAGCGCTTTCGGCACTGGATCCACGTGCATCGCACCACGTCGCGGGAGCTCACTATCTCTGCCACCTCCTCCCAGGCACGTCAGCGCTCTGGGGAACCCTTCCACTGGCCATGATTCACAGCCTTTGAAAGGCTGCAGCAGCTTTTTAAAACAGCACACCGGGTCACCATTGGACCCGACGGTCATTACAGTCCCACCGCCGCCAACCCACTCCCGCAGCCCTCAGGAGCCGTGATTCATGCTGGGTGGGCCTTAATTAGCCCGCCCACATGAAATGGCCATGCAGACCCGATCGGACCCACTCCTGCTCCACCCGCCCACCAGCCAGAAAATTCTGCCATTTATTGAGCACCGCCAATCTCACCGTCAGCAGAGGAACAGTCCAGATTGTTGCCAGCTAGCTGGATGACTCCATTTTTAAAGTCTGTGAGGGCCTCGGTGTCAGGCATTCCTCCACCAGTCTGCCTTTCGTTTTGTGCCAGCTTGTTCTGCGTGAATACAGATAGAGAGAGTGTAAGCAGGATGCCTGTCAGGCCAGATGAGAAGGATGCCTGGCATGTGTGGGTGCTGTGCAGTGCCATGGATAGGAAGGAGACACAATCTGCAGGGCAGATGAAGGTGTGTGTGAGAGAGTGAATGGTGATGTCCCTTGAACTCACAGTGAGTGAGATCCCTGTGGATGTGTGGTGGGTTTGTGAGTGTGTGAGCTGAGAGTGACAAGAAGAGTGACTTACGCTGGCGGAATGGAAGAGATCATTCATTAAGATAAAAACAAAAAACTGCAGATGCTGGAAATCCAAAACAAAAACAGAATTACCTGGAAAAACTCAGCAGGCCTGGCAGCATCGGTGGAGAAGAAGAGTTGACGTTTCGAGTCCTCATGACCCTTCAACAGAACTGGGTGAATCTAAGCAGAGGGGTGAAATATAAGCTGGTTTAAGGTGTTGGCTTTGGGGGGGTGGGGGGGGGGGGGGGGGGGGCGGGGGGCGGGGTGGTTACAAGCCATTGTTTCTAGGACTGTCACTGACCTCATAGATCTTCCTCCTTCCTCCCACAGCTTCCAACCTGATAGTCGCCCAACCTCGGACAGCCCGCTTCTACCTCCTACCCAAAATCCACAAACAGAACTGTCCCGGTAGACCGATCGTGTCAGCTTGCTCCTGCCCCACAGAACTCATCTCTCATTATCTTGACTCCCTTCTCTCTCCCCTTGTCCAGTCCCTTCCCACCTACATCCGTGATTCCTCTGACACCTTACGTCACATCAACAATTTCCAGTTCCCTAGCCCCAACCGCTTCCTCTTCACCATGGACGTCCAATCCCTCTACGCCTCCATCCCCCACCAGATTGGTCTGAGGGCCCTTAGCTTCTTCCTCGAACAGAGGCCCGAACAATCCCCATCCACCACTACTCTCCTCTGTCTGGCTGAACTTGTTCTCACACTGAACAATTTCTCCTTCAACTCCTCTCACTTCCTCCAAATAAAAGATGTGGCTATGGGTACCCGGAAGGGCCCCAGCTATGCCTGTCTCTTTATGGGGTATGTGGAACATTCCTTGTTGCAGTCCTACTCCGGCCCCCTTCCGCAACTCTTTTTCCGGTACATCGATGATTACTTCAGTGCTGCTTCATGCTCTTGTCGGGACTTGGAAAAATGTATTAATTTTGCTTCCAATCTCCACCCCTCCATCATTTTCACGTGGTCCATCTCTGACACTTCCCTTCCCTTCCTTGACCTCTCTGTCTCAATCTCTGGTGATAGACTGTCAACCAATATCCATTACAAGCCTACCGACTCCCACAGCTACCTCGACTACAGCTCTTCACAACCCGCTTCCTGTAAGGACTCCATCCCATTCTCTCAGTTCCTTCACCTCTGTCGCATGTGTTCTGATGAAGTTACCTTCAAAAACAGTTCCTCTGACATGTCCTCCTTCTTCCTTAACCAAGGATTTCCACCCACGATCATTGACAAGGCCCTCAACCGTGTCCGGCCCATCTCCCGCGCATCCACCCTCACGCCTTCTCCTCCCTCCCAGAAACATGATAGGGTCCCCCTTGTCCTCACTTATCACCCCACCAACCTCCGCATTCAAAAGATCATCCTCCGCCATTTCCGCCAACTCCAGCATGATGCCACCACCAAACACATCTTCCCTTCACCCCCCGGCAGCATTCTGTAGGGATCGTTCACTCCGGGACACCCTGGTCCACTCCTCTATCACCCCCTACTCCTCAACCCCCACCTATGGCACCTCCCCATGCCCACGCAAAAGATGCAACACCTGCCCCTTCACTTCCTCTCTCCTCACCGTCCAAGGGCCCAAACACTCCTTTCAAGTGATGCAGCATTTCACTTGCATTTCCCCCAACTTAGTCTACTGCATTCGTTGCTCCCAATGTGGTCTCCTCTACATTGGAGAGACCAAACGTAAACTGAGCGACCGCTTTGCAGAACACCTGCGGTCTGTCCACAAGAATGACCCAAACCTCCCTGTTGCTTGCCATTTTAACACTCCACCCTGGTCTCTTGCCCACATGTCTGTCCTTGGCTTGCTGCATTGTTCCAGTGAAGCCCAATGCAAACTGGAGGAACAGCACCTCATCTTCTAACTAGGCACTTTACAGCCTTCCAGACTAAATACTGAATTCAATAACTTTACATCTTGAACTCCCTCCTCCATCCCCACCCCCTTTCTGTTTCTTCCCCCTTCCTTTTGTTTTTTCCAATAAATTATATAGATTTTTCTTTTCCTACCTATTTCCATTATTTTTAAATCTTTTAGACCTCCCCATCCTCACTAGAGCTGTACCTTGTGTGCCCTACCATCCATTCTTAATTAGCACATTCCTTTAGATAATATCACCAACTTCAACACCTCTGTGTTCTTTTGTTCTTTTGTCTGTGATATCTTTTGATTATCTGCTCCTATCATTGCTTGCTTGTCCCTACAACCATACCACCTCCCTCCACTTCCCTCCCCCAATGCCCCTCCCCGCCCCACCTTAAACCAGCTTATATTTCACCCCTCTCCTTGGATTCACCCAGTTTTGTTGAAGGGTCATGAGGACTCGAAATATCAACTCTTTTCTTCCATGCCGATGCTGCCAGACCTGCTGAGTTTTTCCGAGATCATTCATTCTCTTTCAGCAATGGGTGGCTGTCCTCTTTTGTAGGGCGTTGACCCTAACCATATTGACACCGCTTCCCATGCTGGATTGGTGAACTTGCTTGCTGGTCTTTGCCCAGAGCGGGTGTACGGGACTTTGCATGGGCCTCCACTGCCTTCAGCAGGTGCCTGAGGGAGGCATTGTTAAATTTGGGGGCAGCATGTTTCCTCCCTTTGGCAGCCATGACTTTGTCTTAACTTCCAATGCCTTAGAGTGTGCCAGCTCTGTGCAGGGGCACCCCTTAAATATGGTGCACATATTATTGAAGCCCTGAGGTGCCGGGGCGGGCAGATCTGAGCCTTCCCCCCAGACATCTGGCATGTTTCCCATGAATGCATTATTAATATGGCGGGAATGGGAATGGGATGTGCTGGAAATGGGGTGATGCAGTGTGAAAATTTACCATTGCCGCCAACGGGTAAAACGTCTTTTTTCTTGCCCTCCACCGCACTTTGTACAAATCTGGGATGATTCTGCCCTTGGTAGCAATTTTGTGTTTTCCCTTTTAAGCAATGTAGTGAACGGAATCTTATTATGACTATTATTAGATAAATTTTCAAGCACTGTTAGGCTGTTAACTAAATCTAGAGCATTACTCGTTGTTAAAATTAACATGGCATATCCACTTGTTGATTCCAATACACCACTGTTGCAGGAAACTATCCTGGACACATTCAAAAATGCATTACTTTCTGACTTGCATTAGTCTACATATCCCAAATTTACATGAATGTTAAAATCCCCCATTAAAAATATACTACCTTTACCTTGTGTCATGAAGAGATTAATGTATTTAACCTTATTGGAAACTATTTTAAATTGGGCTTGTAGTAGGGTCTGTGTCTTTGGGTGCTAGTGTGGGTGTCTTTATTGGATTAAAGCCAGCTGGCCTGGATGCTTTGATGTATAGTAGTTTTGAGATGTTAAACAGTAAGGTAAAAGGGTACATTTGCATTTTGTTGAATAAACCATTCAAAAAAGGAATGAAATCTTGCACCTAGCTAGGAGACACCAAGCAATATGTTTATAATACTAATGAAATTGGTACAATGAAAGGCATTTTATTGTTAGAAGAGGTGGAGTTCAAAGGGCCTAGTGATACATGGGGAGGCTAGGTATATACAGAAGTATTTTGTGTGGAGGTCAGAGGCATGTGATATCTAAGCTGCCTGTAAGCCGTCTGTAAACTGTCTGTGAAGGAAACAAATTGAAAGTAACCTCAGGTAACCTTTGAATTTGTAAGATAAAATGTGCATTGCCTGGTGACTGTTTAAGTCCAAGGGTTATTGCTACCTTGGTGAAGGTTATAGGAGTGATTAATTTGGGGATTTGTTTAATAGTTATTATGACAGCAATTTGTTGTCTAATGAGGACAGGTTGGACAGACTGGACCTGTTTCCATTGGATACGCTCCAGAGTGAGGGGTGATTTGATTGAAGTATACAAGATCCTGAATGGCCTTCACAAGGTAGATGTCGAAATGATGTTTCCTATTGTGGGTGAGTCCAGAACTAGGGGGTACTGTATTAAAATTCAGGACGGAGACAAGGAAAAATTTTCTTCTCTCAGAGGGTTGTGCGACTTTGGAATTCTCTGCCTCAGAAGGTGGCGGAGGAGGGGTCATTGAATATTTTTAAGGCAGAGGTAGATAGATTCTTGTTGAGGAAGGGAATCAAAGGCTATCCGGGTTAGATGGGAATGTGCAAATTGAAACACAAGAAGATCAGCCATGATCTTATTGAATGGCGGAGCAGGCTCAAGGGGCCCAATGGTCTACTCCTGTTCCTATTTCTTATGTTCTTATGTTGTAGATGTGTAAGTGTTTGATACCTTGTAAAATTAATAAATGTTTAATTTAATTCATATGAAAACCTTTGGAGGCTTGATGATTTCATTTCTGAATTTAGAGTTGTATCTCAAACATACCAATTGAAAATATAGGTTATGACAGTTGTTTAAAGTTTCCCTCCAGGATTTTCAATAACTCAGCCTTTACCAACTGCTGTGCCATAACAGTTGGGGGCTTTTAGTGGGACAATATTTATAATTCCTCGATTGGTTTGGAATTGGTGAATCTTAAGATTACGACTACGAGAAGCACTTTGAATTCAGGAGTTGGTGAGCTATTTTAGAAGTGGCAAAACTGTAAGATGGCTTTGGCAATTGCTAAGACTTATCATGGAATAGAAAATATATCTCTGAGTGGGTCACAACAAATAACTAAGAGTAAGTTAACAGAGTTAGCAGATATGTTAAAATTGAGGTTACCTGTATTACTAAAAGTATAGCACAGCATCTAGTTGGAAGTGATACCTGACACTAGTGAGTCACAGCTGGAGTTGTGAGACTTTAGTTTGAAATGAAGAAACTTGTATTTGAACAAGCAAAGAAACTGAAAAAAACTTGAAATAAAAGCAAAGAGAAATGACATTGAAAAAGGAGCAAGCAGAAATGCAGGAGAAAGAAAGGAAGCTAGAACTGTAATTTCAGAAAAGAGAGAAAGAGAGGGGAAAAAGAATACTGGCTTCACTGGCTGGAAGTTAAAAAAGCAACCTCGGATTCTGAGAGTTCTGATGATGATAAAACCTTTAACCTAAAACCCAGTGGGGAAATGTTTAAATTAGTACAAGCTGTTCCAAAGTTTGAGGAAAAATGTGTTGAAGTGCTCTTTATTTCATTTGAGAAGATAGCTAAACAGTTGAAATGGCCACAGGAGTACTGGATGTTGTTATTACTATCTAAGTTGCTGGGTAGAGCACATGAGGTATGTGCTTTGCTGTCTGAAGAGGTATCGGTGAATTATGATGCCGTGAAAAAGGCTATTTTGAGTGCAAATGAGTTGGTTCCAGAAGAATACAGACAGAAATTTAGGAATATGAAAAAACAGCCTGGTCAAACTTATATTGAGTTTGAGAGAGTAAAACAAAATAATTTTGACTGGTGGATATGGGCGTTAAAAATAGAGACAACATATGCAGCTCTTAGGGAAGTAATTCTTTTGGAAAAATTTAATGACTCAATTCCTTTGGTAGTGAGAACTCATGTGGAGGAACAAAGGGTTCACACTGCAAGACACGCAGCAGAGCTAGCTGATGATTATGAGTTAATTCATAGAGCTAAACCTTTTTTTTGTCACCCTTTCAAATTGGAAAAGGATAGAAAGTGGGAAGGTGAAAGGAAGGTAGGTAGCCAGGGAAGAGAAGGAGTGGCTGGGAATTCTCAGGAAGTTTTTTCTCAGAATAAAATGGAAGGTTCTGAGGGTAGGAGTGACATTCAAATATTGAGGTGTTTTCATTGTAACAAAGTGGGGCACACAAAGTCAGTGTGTTGGAAATTGCTGGAAAAATCTGTTGGAATTATTGGGGTACAGAAAAGATCTGGAAGTAAAAGCACTATGAGTCCTGAGGTTCAGACACAGCAGAAACCAATGGTTTATGTATAGGTAAAACAGGGAGATTCAGCGATAGGTGATAGAGAATTCTGAGGAACAGATTGCAGAAATGTTAAAAAAGTTTTTTTGTGTGAAGGGGACGTCTTTCCATGTGTACAGGGTGGAGTAGGTAAAGATGTTAAAATTTTAAGAGACACAGGGGCTAGTCAATCTCTAATGTTGTAGGATGGTGATATTTGTTGTTCAGAGGGAGTATTGCAGGAGCAGGTGATAATAAGTGGGGTTCATGGAGATCCTAAATTTATGTTGTTGTGGAAGGTAAACTTAAAGGGCAAATGGAAGATATGTGAAATTATTGTTAGAGTAGTGGAAAATTTGCCCATTGCAGGCATTCAATTTATTCTGGGTAATGATATAGCTGGATCACAAATGTGGGTGATGCCTAGGGTAGTTGAGCTTCTGTAGAAGTGTTTTCAACAGAGGTGTTCCAGAAGAAGCATCCTGGATTGATTCCTGATTGTATGATAATGAGATCAAAAGCTCATCAAGAAGAACAAGATAAACAAGGAGGGCAGGCAGTTCAAAAGCAAGAGGAGGGTATTGAAATCTAATTAGCTGGCACTGTATTTGATAATATTGTTCAGGAGTAAAGACTACAGGACAATTCAGCTGAAGTGTTTAACTCAAGGTAGTTAGTAATATTACAGAAAAATGATTTGCAATTAAAGCAGTTATATCAGAAAGCTTATTCATAAACTGAAGCAAAATGTATTCCAGTATAGTATTACCTCGAGGGAGATATTTTAATGAGAAAACAGAGGCCGCATCATGTCTCAGCAAATGAAAGCTGGAGTAAGGTCCATTGGGGTATAGAAATGAGATTCTGAGGATTGCTCATGAAATTCCAATGGGAGGACATTTAGGAATTAGGAAAACACAGCAAAGAATACAGAGATTTTTTTTTTTACTAGGGTTGCATAGGGATGTGGTCAAATTGTGTAGATCCTGCCATATACGTCAAGTAATAGGGTAACTACAAGCAATGATTAAACTGGTGCCTTTAATCCTAATACCAGTATTTGAAGAACCTTTTAATAGAGTCATGATTAATTGTGTAGGACCCTGTCCTAAGACTAAAAGTGGAAATCAACACGTATTAACAACAATGGATGTTTCCTGAAGCAATGCCTGTAAGAAATATTACAACTAAGATGATTGTGGAGGAGTTAATTAAATTTTTATAAAATATGGTTTAAAATCAGATCAGGGGTCAAATGTCATGTCACAGCTGTTTAAGGAAGTAATGAACAGTTTGGGCATAAAACAGTTTAAGTCAACAGCTTAGCATCTGGAGTCACAAGGAGCTTTGGAAAGATGGCATCATACTTTAAAAACTATGATGACAGCGTATTGTCAGGATTATCCACAGGATTGGGATACAGGAATTCCATTCTTGTTCTTTGCTATTAGAGATGCTCTGAATGTATCTACTGGTGTTAGCCCTTTTGAACTAGTCTATGGTCATGAGGTAAGGGGACCACTGAAATTAATTCATGATAAATTGTGGGTCAAATTCAGAAACTATTCTCCTGGATTAAGTATCAGATTTCAGGGAAAGATTGAACAGATCATGTGAGTTGTGTAGGGAACATTTAAAGATATCACAGCAAGTGATGAAAGTGAAGGCAGATAAGAGAGCTAAAGCTCACAGTTTTGTTTCTAGGAAGAAAGTATTAGTTTTGTTACCAGCACTAGGTGATTCATTGAATGCAAGGTTTAGTGGGCCTTACAGTATTGAAAAGAAATTGAGTGAAGTAAATTATTTAATAAATACACCAGATAGAAGAAAGAAGCAGGGGTTGTGCTGTGTAAATATGTTTAAAAAGCACTTTGACAGGGAAGAGGAACAAAAAGAGGTATTAGTGAAGGTGGATGATGAGAAAGATGTAGAAGTGCAGGGCTCAAACTGATTTTCCTCTAATCAAATTGGATAATGAGGGGGTGCTTGAAAATTTAAATGAAATATTGAGTTACCTCCCAAGCAGGTGTCAAAATGATTTGGAAAAGACTGAGCAGTCACACAAACCTACTTGTGGAAATAAAATAGGAAGGATATATTTAGCTATAGATGATGTCTCAGTACAGGTTTCATCTTTAATAAGGCAACACCCTTTTGGATTAAATCTGGCAAAGTTATCACAAGTACAAAAAGAAATTGATTTCATATTTCAAAATTATATCATTGAGTTCAGTTGCAGTAACTGGCATTTGCCTTTTGTGCTGGTACCGAAACTGGATGGAAAACTAATACTTTGTGTAGGCTATCAAAAGATGACAAAAAAGGTGACAAAAGCAGATTCATATCCTATACCGAGGTTTGAAGATTGCACTGAGAAAGTGAGACAATTGAAACTTATCACAAAGATTAACTTGCTAAAAAGAGATTAGCAGGCATCATTGTTGGAGAGAGCAAAGGAGATATTGGCTTTTGTAACGCCAAATGAACTACATCAGTTTAAAGTCATGCCATTTGGTATGAAAAATGCACCTGTGCCATTTTAAAGACTGACAAAGCAATTGCAGGTCAAAGCAATTGTGCTGTTTATATTGATGATCAAATAGTTTTTAGTCAGACGTGGGAGGAGCATTTACAGCATCAGGAAGAATTATTTTCTCAATTACAAGAAGCTTCTTTGGTGATGAACTTGGTTAAAAGTGAATTTGCAAAAGTGCAAGTTATGTATCTAGATAATACCATTGAACTTGGTAAGGTGGCTCCACGAGATGAGAAAGTCAAGGCTTTCATGCATTTTCCAGTGCTTACAACAAAGCAAGAAGTTTTGAGATTTCTGGGAATTAGTGGGTTTTACCAGAAATTTGTATCAAATTTTAGCCGAGTGGTTGCTCCACTGACTGAACTATTAAAAAAGAACAAGAGGTTTCAATGGACACGGGAGTGTCAGAAGGCATTTGATAGTTTGAAAACTGTATTAACTATGACACCAGTTTTGGCAGTACCCAATTATGCTAAGCAATCCAAGTTGGCTGTTAATGCAAGTGATATAGGCATTGGGGCCATACTGTTACAAGAAGATGACACCGGAATTGAAAGACCGATAGGGTAATTTTTGCGAAAGCCAAATGTACCACAGAGAAGATATTCAACGATCGAAAGAGACCTTGGGATTGATATTAGCATTGCGGCATTTTGAAATTTATGTTACAAACAATTCATCAGAAACAATTGTTGATACAGACCACAATCCTTTGAAGTTTTTGGACAAATTTCGAGACAAAAGTGCAAGACT
The DNA here is from genome assembly GCF_017639515.1 of Carcharodon carcharias. NCBI lineage: Eukaryota > Metazoa > Chordata > Chondrichthyes > Lamniformes > Lamnidae > Carcharodon > Carcharodon carcharias. The sequence goes on from NC_054486.1 coordinate 52,918,265, forward strand.
TTTCAGGTGGAGTCTATTATTACAACCATTTAATCTACAGATTGTACATGTCGTTGGTAGAGAAAATCTGTTTGCAGATGCATTATCAAGAGTTTGAAGCTTAAAGGAAAATTGGACATTTAGAAAAAATCTGGGACACTATGCTGGAGTGATTTATGTTGATACCAAGGTCTTGTGTATGTATATTGTTATGTTAATGCATGCATCTGATAGTATAAGAAGTATAGGAGATAGTGTGAGATGGGTTATTATAAAATGAAGCTGTCTTTTAGAATTATGATGGTTCATTTTTCGATAGGGAGGGGGATGTCATGAAGGTATTAATGTACATAGTGTTGTTGGAAATTATTTTAAATTGTGGTAGGGTCTGTGTCTCTGGGTGTGAGTGTGTGTATGTTAATTGGATTAAAGCCAGCTAGTCTGGGTGTTTTGATGTATAATAGTTTTGAGATGCTAAACAGCAAGGTAAAGGGTACAATTGCATTTTGTTGAATAAGCCATTCAAAGAATGGGGGTGAAATCATGCACCAAGCTAAGAGACACCAAGCAATATGTTTATGTTGCTAATAAAATTGATACAATGAAAGGGATTTAATTGTTAGAAGAGGCGGAGTTCAAAGGGCCTGGTGATACCATGAGAACTTACATTCAAAGGGAAGGCTAGGTATATACAGAAGAGTTATGTGTGTGGAAGGTGGAGGCATGTGATATCTAAACCATCTGTAAGCCTACAACTAGTCGTAAAAGAAACAAATTGAAAAGAACCTCATTTTGAATTTGTAAGATAAAATGTTCTTTGCCTGGTGTCTGTTTAAAGTCTACAGATTATTGTTGCCTTGGTGAAGATTTTAGGAGTGATTAATTGGGGATTTGTTTAATAGTTATTATGGTAGTAATTTGTTGATGCGTATGTGTTTAATACATTATAATATTAATAAAAGCTTAATTTAATTTATGTAAAACATCTGGAGGTTTGTTGGTTTCATTTCTGAATTCAGAGTTGCATCTCAATATGCCAATTGAAAATATAGGTTATGACAGTTGTTTAAAATTTCCCTCTGGGATTTTAAATAACTCAGCCTTTACCAACTGCTGTGTCATAACAACATGCCTGTCTAACCTCTGCATTTATACATTCCACCACTTTACAGATATTACCAGGGGTTCTAAACACAATTCCTGCTGCTGCCTTAAATCCTTTTCTATTTCTTAATTCTACCCATAGGGCAGAATTTTTACGTCAGCATATGGGTGCGTCATTCCACACTCGCGCAATATTGTGGCTGTTGTGCATGCCCGCTGACAATTAAAAGGCCAATTAAGGTAATTAGAGGTGCAATTGTCTCCAATTTTTTGTGGACCATCCAACCTTATGGTTGGTGAATGGGTGAATTGGCCAGACAGACTTTGTATTTCTGATGAAACCTCATCCAAGGGTGGGATGAGATTTCCGGTATTAAATGAAAGAAAAAAAATCTATGGACAGCATTTTTATAATCTATATGTTCAGGTGACTGATTATGATGCTTGCACATTTTTTTTCCTGATTTTAAAACCATTATTTAATGCCTTTCAGGTCTTTAGCTCCCTGAGGCAGTGCCCTGTCTTCAGGGATCTTTCTGTCAGCGCTCGCCCACGTCAGCGCTGATGTCAGTGCCCACTTTCTTCCCGCTCCTCCATCCCGGCAATGCTGAGCTTCTCAGCACGCGCTTCACACGGTCTGGCTATTAATTGGCCAGCTAGCGTGAAATTGCTTTCAAGGGCTGATCGTGGTCAGCGATCCATTCCCCAGTTGATCCCGGGCCCACTGATTGTGCCCGCCCACTGACCTAAAAATTCTGCCCATAAAATCTTGATACCTGCAAACTTCTTGCTATATCCTCTTATCACAGAAGTGATTTCATCCTTTATCACTAACATTAATCCTCTTCCTTTTACTATTTTATGAACAGGTGAATAAGGAGCAGGAGTAGCCACTTGGCCCATCAAGCCTGTGCGCCATTCAATAAGATTATGGCTGATCTGATTTTAACCTCATATTCCTGCCTACCCCTAATAACCTTTCACCCCCTTGCTCATCAAGAATCTATCTACTTCTACCTTAAAGATATTCAGAGATTCTGCCTCAAAGACATTTGGGGGGAAGAAAATTACAAAGTCTCACAACCCTCTGAGAGAAAAAAAAATCCTCATCACTATCCTAAGTCGGCGATCCCACATTTTGAAACAGTGATCCCTGAGTTCTGGATTCTCCCACAAGAGGAAATATCCTTTCTACATTCACCTTGTCAAGTCCCCTCAGGATCTTATATGTTTCAATCGAGTTGCCTCTTACTCTTCTAAACTCCAGCAGATACAAGCCTAGCCTGTCCAGCCTTTGCTCATAAAATAACCCATCCATTCCAAGTATTAATCTAGTAAACCTTTGAACAGCTTCTAATGCATTTACATCTTTCCTTAAATAAGGAGACCAGTACTGTACACAATAAACCAGATGCGGCCTCAGCAATGCCCTGGATAAATCATGTGCCTTGAGTGATAACCAGGAGATTAGAACCATTGACATCCTGTTCTTTAAGTTAGCTTCTATTTTCTGGTACTTTCCAAACAGGACCTCTTGTCTACTCTTCCCCAGGTTGTTGGTCCCAACATGGATCACAATGTCCGGATCTTCCCTTTCCTTCTCCTATATCTTTTCCCTATCTTTCCTGGAGATTATATAGCTTTGTATATTTAGGCCCAAGCCCTGATTGTCTTGCAGCCATGTTTCAGTAATGGCTACCATGTCTTCCTCTCCAATTTGTGTTTGTACCTGCAGTTCACTCAATTTGTTCCTTATACCAAATGAATTTGTATAAAGGCTGCTTATTTGGGCCTCACACCCCAAGCTGTTATTGTGCTCTAATGTTTTACTTATAGATCCTTAGTTACTCTCTCTTGGTTTAATTACTTTATATTATTTTGCTTTTCCTTTACCTGTAGTGCCTGCGACACAATTTCTGACTGTTATTCTTCTCTCTTTCATTTCATTTTTTTTTTTCTGGCTATTAAAACTATTTAGATTAGAACCATTTTCTGGCATTCTCCAAAGAGGATCTCTTATCTACTGTTGTTGTTGTACCCAACATGGATCACAATGTCTGGGCATTCCCCCTCCTTCTCTCTTTGTAAGCTGGTTCAAGATGTCCCTCAGCCTAGCACCAGGCAAGCAATGTACCAGACACTTGATCCTGCTGAAAAAGAATACTATTCATCCACCTAATTGTTGAACACCCCTGCAGTTGCCACATTATATTTCCCCTCCATCCCCTCTGGCCTTTGAACAGCTTGAAGGTGCCGCAGTCTGCTTTCTGACATTCATTCTGACAGTCTTTATCCTTATTCTCATAGATTGCAAGTTCCAAGAATTAGATAGGATCAGTTTCTGCAGATCTTCACTCTCTCCCTCCCTTGGGCCCTCTTGCTGTGTGCATTATTAGTGATTCTTTCCCAGTTCTGAACCTGCACCTCTCTACAAGGTGTGACTGAGGTCTGGAACAAACTAAATATTCCTTCTCCTTCCTTCTGTGCCAAAGTATCTCCAATTCCAGCTCAAATGGCTCTGAGCTAGAGAGATTCATAACGCAGACATCTGCTACATTTGTGTACACTCAGGACAGGACAGTCTTGCTGTTCACAAACTCCCACTTACTGCAGTCCTGACCCACAACTTGCTCTGTTCATTTATATTATCAATACCACTTTTTTGTTTGTTGTAGTTTTTTTTCTACACACTATCTACACTAAGAAACAAAATGTTGGACAAAATATGTAAATACTTAGTACCTCAAGCTCACACCAGCCACTGGAATAACATTTCCTTTCAGCTCTGCACTCAACTCCACTCTCACTGAATTCCCCACTTTTACACTTGGTTTATGATGCATGCCATTTAGGAAGGCAGGATAGGGAGGAAATTTTGATATGAGGGCATCAGGGCAGTGGTCCAACACATTCCCACATCCAGGTGATCTTACCGGTGGCAGATCAACACCATCAGCAGCTACCTGCCCAAGTGCAACAGTTAACTAACTTGAATATGCGAGTGCTTATTGGGACGAGATTGGGGACCCCAGCTTCTTAGCGGCAGAGACAGGCCCCTCACTGAGTCCAAAGACTGGCAGGTGCCTGCAGAGCGGCTTGTCAGAGACTGGTCAGGGGGCCCAAGAGGCCCCTCTCAGTTCCCCATCCCCGTCCCCGACCTCGTCCCCATCCTCCACTTCCTATGAAGGCACAGAGATCAGCCGGACACAGCTGCAGCCACTGGCCAACCTCTGGAGGATTGTGGTGGGATTCCTGGCCACATGACTGGCATCTTCAGAATGCACCTTAAGATGGAGGTGCCCTCATGGCCCCCAACCTGCAGTGACAGACCCCACCTCTGCGGTGGGGCTTCCGTCCTTCTTTGGCTGCAGACCCTCAGATGGGGACTGCAGCCTCATGAACCCCGTAATCAGATGCAGATATGGAAGTGTCCAATTAGGGGGCTGCCTCCTGTAAGATCATGCCAGCAGGTGGGTTTCCAGCAAGTGCTGGGTAAAGGTTTGGAAATGGTCGAACCCTGCAATTATGTTTTATAGGGGACAGAGAGGAAAGAGAATTTGGAGTAAGAGAGAAAATAGAGACAGAAAGAAAAAATAATGAAAAAAATATAATTTGACATTTTCAAAATCTATTAAAACAATTCACAACCTGAAGGAATGATACTCCACATTTTAAATTGTTCACCTTTTGCACAAGGTTTGGTTGATGAACAGTCATTACAATTATCACATTACTAAAAGGGGACTTGTGCTGTTAACTACTTCAATTAATAAATTTAATGGACAATTTATAGGAAAATGCATCAAATTCATGGCAACCGTGGGGAGATTTAGAGCAAAATCCTTTTCCCATGAAGCTGACAGCAGAGTATGCATATCATCCAGCAACTAGTGATGATTTACAATTCACAAGAAATTTATTCATTCCTAAATTTGCTGGTTGAGTTGTGCATTAATAACATTGTGCATTATTCCTATGTTGTCATATTTTCAACAAAATCAGGCCCATGAAGTTAGCATAGAAGTAACTTGATGGAAACTGTTCCTGTAACTCCTCTTGGTAATCAAATCATTAAAGAAGCACACCCTTAAGCTTCAATGAATGGCTGTGACAGAGCTAATTAAACTCTTAGGGGGGAAAAAATGCACAAATAACAAGAAGCTGATTAGACGGTTTTAATTTACCTTTCAATTTGCTTAAAAAGTTGCTCATTCGAGTTGCACTGATTAAGCCCACAGCTATTAATGCAAATTTAAACTGAGTACATTCAGTACTAGCAACAGCAAATAGATATTACAGAAATAAAATACAGGCTGGGATTTTCCATTCAGGGGCAGTGTTGGGAGCTGGGAGTGTTTCCCGCCGCGGGGGCCGGTGGGAACTCTCCCTGCATTGCGCGATGCTCGCCTAATTATTTACGGAGTTGGGGATTTCTCAACATATTGCTTGGCCGGGCAGGCTAGATGGCACACACCCCACCATCATATCCAGGTGCCGTGTTTAAAAGGCGTCCGGACAGCAACTGCTTTGTCATGTACCCACTGTTGAAGGGGTAGATGACCCCGCTGATCTCCAGCAACTCTGGTCCCCAATTCTGTGGAGGCTAGGAGGGACGTCCTGTACCCCAAGGATGGAGGAGGAAGCTGAACCTACATGTGAGGAAGTCGCCAGGGTGGTCAGTGCCCACGGCCTCCACCGGAAGACTGCCCTGCATTGCTGAAAACGGATGAATGACCTCACCCACGCCACCTGGCTAAGTGAACCCTCAACTGCTCACATTCTCCTCACTGAATGGTAGAGGGGAGACGGGCCTCAGCGGCAAGGGTGCCATCCATGCATCCCATGCGTAAAAGAGCTTCTCAATGTGATAAGGTGAAGCTTTATTGCTCCACTGCAGCCCATCTAGTTTGCAGATGGAGACGCCACTGTGGGTCCCGGCAGGGGGAAGGGGGTTAGGCGTTGAGAGCACCAGTAAGCACCGTTAATGAAATGTATCGGTGAGCCTTTTCTTCTACCATCACTGGGTATGTCCCGTCTCACCAACAGGACAGGCCCAGCAGACAGGCAACACAGTGGTATACAGTCAGGAGGGAGTTGCCCTGGGAGTCCTCAACATCGCTCTGGACCTCATGAAGTCTCATGGCATCAGGTCAAACATGGGCAAGGAAACCTCCTGCTGATTATCATGTATCACCCTTCCTCAGCTGATGAATCAGTGCTCCTCAACATGGAACACCACTTGGAGGAAAAACTGATGGTGGCAAGGGAGCAGAATGTACTCTGGGTAGGGGACTTCAATGTCCATCACCAAGAGTGGCTCAGTAGCACCACTACTGGCCAAGCTGGCCGAGTCCTAAAGGACGTAGCTGCCAGACTGGGTCTGTTGCAGGTAGTGAGGGAACCAAAAGAGGGAAAAACGTACTTGATCTCATCCTCACCAATCTGCCTGCCGCAGATGCATCTGTCCATGACAGTATGGGTACCAGCGGCCACCGCAAATGGGCTTGAAACGTTAACTCTGTTTTTTTTCTCCACAGATGCTATTAAACCTGCTGAGCTTTTCCAGCATTTTCTGTTTTTGTGTTAGTGCAAAAAATAAGGCTGAAGCATTTGCTACAATCTTCAGCCAGAAGTGCTGAGTGGATGATCCATCTCGGCCTCCTCCAGAGGTCCTCAGCATCACAGATACCAGTTCTTAGCCAATTCGATTCACTCGGCATGATATCAAGAAATGGCTGAAGGTACTGGATAGTGCGAAGGCTATGGGGTGTGACAATATTCTGGTAATAGTAATGAAGATTTGCTCTCCAGAACTTGCCGCGCCCTTAGCCAAGCTGTTCCAGTACAGACACAACACTGGCATCTACCCAGCAAAGAGGAAAATTGCCAGGTATGTCCTGCACATGAAAAGCAGGACAAATCCAACCTGACCAATTACCGCCCCATCAGTCTACTCTCCATCATCAGTAAAGTAATGGAAGGAGGTCATCAACTGTGCTATCAAGTGGCACTTGCTTAGCAATAACCTGCTCACTGACACCCAGCTTGGGTTCTGCCAGGGTCACTCACCTCATTACAGCCTTGAGTCAAACATGGACAAAAGAGCTGAACTCCAGAGGTGAGGAGAGAGTGACTGCCCTTGACACCAAGGCCACATTTGACCGAGTGTGGCATCAAGGAGCCCTAGCAAAACTGGAGTCAATGGGAATCAGGGGGAAAACATTCCACTGGTTGGAATCATACCTACCACAAAGGAAGATGGTTATGGTTGTTGGACGTCAGTCTCAGTTCCAGGACATACTGCAAGAGTTCCTTAGGATATTGTCTTCGGCCCAACCATCTTCAGCTGCTTTATCAATGACCTTCCTTCCATCATAAGGTGAGAAGTGAGGATGTTCACTGATGATTGCAAAATGTTCAGCACTATCCATGACTCCCCAGATACTGAAACGGTCCATGTCCAAATGCAGCTAGACCTGGACAATATCCAGGCTTTGGGCTGACAAGTGGCAAGCAACATTCATGCCACACAAGTGCCAGGCAATGACCACCTCCAATGAAAGAAAATCTAACCATTGCCCCTTGATGCTCAATGGCATTACCATCACTGAATCCCCCACTATTAAAATCCTGGGGCTTACCATTGACCAGAAACTGAATTGGACTAGCCATATGAATGCTATGGCTAAAAGAGGAGATCAGAGGCTAGGAATCCTGTGACAGGTAACTCACCTCCTGACCCCCCCAAAGACTATCCACCATCTACAAGACAAAAGTCAGGAGTGTGATGGAACACTGCCCACTTGACTGGATGAGTGCAGCTCCAACAACACTCAAGAAGCTTGGCACCATCCAGGACAAAGCACCCTGCTTGATTGGCACCCCTTCCTCAAACATTCACTCCCTTCACCACCAATGTACAATAGCAGCAGTGTGTACCAGCTGCTAATTGCACTGCAGGAATTCACCAAGGCTCCTTCCAAACCCACGACCACCGCCATCTAGAAGGATGAGGGCATCAGATAGCTGGCAACACCACCACCTGGAAGTTCCCCTCCAAGTCACTCACCATCCTGACTGTCGCCATTCCTTCACTGTCACTGGGTCAAAATTCTGGAACTTCCTTCTTAACAGCACTGTAGGCCTACCCACACTCCATGGACTGCAGTGTTTTAAGAAGGCAGCTCACCATCACCTTCTCAAGGGCAACTAGGGATAGGCAATAAATGCTGGCTCAGCCAGCAAAGCCCACATCCCATGGACGAATAAAAAACATATCTTATCGGCCCACCACTCTGGAGGGTGCTGACCTGGAACACTTATGCACAACCTGCAGTGCATTAATCAGGTGGCACGCAATCCAGTGGGTGATTTGCAAGAGTGGAAGCATGAGAAAGATACCTGAAACCCAATTGGCTCAACCCCATCATCACTCCTTACGCAGGAAAAGTTACGACACAAAAGGGGAGAGAGACAGAAGACAGGAGGGTGCCCACCTGAATGAGGAACTTTCCTGATTTCGAGGAGTGGGCAACCCAGTTGGCAGGGAAGAAACCGGACTGACCCTGTGCAGATGGGCGACCTCCAAACAGTAAGGATGCATGCATAATTTCGTCACATTGAAACCAAAGGGTCATGTGTTCCTCCATGTTAGAGGCAGCTCATGCTAATGTAACTCCCCTGTTTAAGAAGGGAGTGAGGCAAAAGACAGGAAATTACAGGCCGATTAGCCTGACCTCGGTCGATGGTAAGATTTTAGAGTCCATTTTTAAGGATGAGATTTCAGAATACTTGAAAGTGCATGGTAAAATAGGGCAAAGTCAGCATGGTTTCATCAAGGGGAGGTCATGCCTGACAAATCTGTTAGAATTCTGTGAGGAGGTAATGAGTAGGTTAGACAAAGGAGAGCTAATGGATGTTATCTACTTGGACTTCCAGAAGGCATTTGACAAGGTGCTGCACAGGAGGCTGCTCAGTAAGATAAGAGCCCAAGGTATTAGAGGCAAGGTACTAGCATGGATAGAAGATTGGCTGTCTGGCAGGAGGCAGAGAGTGAGGATAAGCGGATCCTTCTCAGGATGGCGGCCGGTGACTAATGGAGTTCTGCAGGAGTCAGTGTTGGGACCACAACTTTTCACTTTATACATTACTGATCTAGATGAAGGAACTGAGGGCATCCTGGCTACGTTTGCAGATGATACAAAGATAGGTGGAGGGACAGGCAATATTGAGGAGGCGGGGAGGCTGCAGAAGGATTTGGATAGGTTAGGAGAATGGGCAAAGAAGTGGCAGATGGAATACAACGTGGGGAAGTGTGTAGTCATGCACTTTGGTAGGAAGAATAGAGGCATAGACTATTTTCTAAATGAGGAGAGAATTCAGAAATCTGGAGTGCAAAGGGACTTGGGAGTCCTAGTCCAGAATTCTTTTAAGGTTAACTTGCAGGTTGAGTCATTAGTTAGGAAGGCAAATGCAATGTTGGCCTTTATTTTGAGAGGACTAGAATATAAAAGCAGGGATGTGCTGCTGAGGCTTTATAAGGCTCTGGTCAGACCACATTTAGAATATTTTGTTCAATTTTGGACCCCGTATCTCAGGAAGGATGTGCTGGCCCTGGAGAGGGTCAAGAGGAGGTTCACAAGAATGATTCCAGGAATGAAAGGCTTAACATATGAGGAACGTTTGAGGACTCTGAGTCTATACTGGATGGAGTTTAGAAGGATGAGGGGGGATCTGATTGAAACTTACAGAATACTGAAAGGCCTGGATAGAGTGGACGTGGGGAAGATATTTATATTAGTAGGAAAGACTAGGACCCGAGGGCACAGCCTCAGAGTAAAGGGAAGACGTTTTAGAACAGAGATGAGGAGAAACTTCTTTAGCCGGAGAGTGGTGAATCTATGGAGTTCATTGCCACAGAAGACTGTGGAGGCCAGGTCATTGAGTGTATTTAAGACCAAGATAGATAGGTTCTTGATTGGTAAGGGGATCAAAGGTTATGGGGAGAAGGCGGGAGAATGGGGTTGAGAAACTTATCAGCCATAATTGAATGGCGGAGCAGACCCAATGGGCCGAATGGCCTAATTCCTGCTCTTATGTCTTATGGTCTTATGGTCTTATACTCGATGGAGTTTAGAAGGATGAGGGGGGATCTGATTGAAACTTACAGAAGACTGAAAGGCCTGGATAGAGTGGTTGTGGGGAGGATGTTTCCATTAGTAGGAGAGACTAGGATCTGAGGGCACAGCTTCAGAGTAAAGGGAAGACCTTTTAGAACAGAGATGAAGAGAAACTTCTTTTGCCAGTGAGTGGTGAATCTATGGAATTTATTGCCACAGAAGGCTGTGGAGGCCAGGTCATTGAGTGTATTTAAGTTTGAGATCGAAAGGTTCTTGATTGGTAAGCAGATCAATGGTTACGGGGAAAAGGCAGGAGAATAGGGTTGAGAAACTTATCAGCCATGATTGAATGGCGGAGCAGACTCGATGGGCCGAATGGCCTAATTTCTGCTCCTATGTCTTATGGTCTTATGGTCTTATGGTCTCATGCAGTCACTCGCTCTCTCCTCTCTCACTTACAGGTGCCAGCAGGAAGAAGGGAAAGCAGGAAGAGGAAACCCTATAGTTCATCCAGCCCAAAGGACCTAGGACATTGGGGAAGAGGAAGAACATGCAGTTGTAGAGGCATCACAGCAGTCCCCTGCACTCTCCACCAGCGCAGAGACACCCACCTTGGTGGGGATGAGATGTAGTTCAGGCAGGGTCTCACATTCTGGTGGTCACCGCAAGGACAATGTGCCTGTCACAGAAGGAGGCAGGGTCAGTGAAGCTCATCAACACTTGGAGGACTACTGGGGAAGAGGCACCTGCAACATCCAAGTAAGATGATGAGCCTCAGGGATCAGCCCTGCCCGAGATGCTGGGGCTGCTGTGAGAGGTGGGGGAACATCAGGCAGATTTGTCAGAGGCCCTCAACAGTGAGGCAGAGGAGTCTGTCCGCCAGCTCTCTGGTGAACTGGTGCCAACATGTGAGCACATGGAGGTCTCCAAGTGGAGGGTGCCGGATGCCAAGGCGAACCCGGTCCAACAGAATGCTATGTTTCTGTCAGAGATCCGTGCAGATCTGCACTCCATCACTGTAGCCATAGTTGAACTTTTGCAGTGATAATGTGAGAGGGGCATGGGGCACCTTAACCTCCCTCCAAGTGCTGCTTCTCCTCAAAGAGTCAGGAGGGGTCCTTCGTCACCCAAAGGGAGGAGGAGGAGCTGTTTGTTACCTTTGGGACCTCCCCTCAGGAACCTCTAAGGGAGTCCCGCCCTCCGGAATACCTCCTTGCCCATGACTCCTTCAGCTTTGTCCTTTGTGACTGCCGAGGGAGCAGCGGTCCTACAGCAGGACAGCCAAAGTAAGCCGGGGCCCCTCAGACTTCAGGTCTCCAGAGGATGGCCGCTGAGGTCACCCAAGGCAACAGAGTAAACTTGTCAGTAGGCTGCCTCCACCCTTGCTGCAGATATCGGGGAAGCACTGTGAAGAAGTGGTAGGGAAACTAAGATTAAGTAGTTATGATTTCACATGGTTACACAGGTGCATTGTGCTTGTAAATGTTATCACACCTTTTTAAATAGACTACACTTTCACTTTAATGAGGCCTGGTGTGTTTTATTTGTGATTCATAGTCCTGAAGCCTATTCACTCAAACCCCTCCCACATACACAGGTACACCCCAGGCCTGGTCTATTCCCCCAAAAATCATGCATGCCCGGGGAGGCAAGGATCTTTGCCTTTGCCCTTCACGCGCTCATCTATTGAAACATCTTAGCATTGTCAGTACTTCATGCTGACAGCTTCCTCTTCAGTTACGTGAGAGAGGCATGGGGCACCTTAACCTTTCTCCAACTGCCCCTTCTCCTCCCTGTTGCCTTGAGTGACCTCAGCGGCCATCCTCTGGAGACTCGAAGCCTGGGGGGCCCCTGCTTACTTTGGCTGTCCAGCTGTAGGACCGGTGCTCCCTCAGCAGTCACAGAGGACAAAGCTGAAGGAGTCACGGGCAAGGAAGTATTCCGGAGAGCTGGACTCCCTTAGAGGTTCCTGAGGGGAGGTCCCACTTGTATCAAACAGCTGCTCCTCCTCCCTTTGGGTATCCAAGGACCCCTTCGTTGAGCTGACCTGCCACTCCACCCACCCCTGATGACCCAATGCCCATGCAGCATTTTGAGATCTCCACTTCTAGGCTCTGGATAGTTTCAAGCAGCCATGGTGTGTGTGACTTCTCAGGTAAAGTCCAACACCTTTCCACCTACCCCTGTGATACACACCCTCTCCCCACAACCTCATAACAATTGACCCTCCCATTTTGGCCTTAGGCCTCCCCACAGTTACTCTACAACCTCCCCCCATTGTCCTCCATCCTATGCAGGTGCAAGTCCTCTACATTTCCAAGAAGCCCACCCCCATGAAAATAGGCATGCCTCCCTCATCCTGCTTACCACCAGAGTCTATTTTTACCTTCATGTCTCCTCCAACAACTCTCAGTGACCCTCACCCTCCCCCCCTACAGGCTCCCACTGACACCTTTAACCCTCATCATCCCTTCCTGTCAACAATTCCCTCAGTGATCCCCCCAGGACTCATCAGTTGACACCATGGGCCCCTCCCTCTGAACCCCTTTCTCCTATTCCTCCATGCCCGTTCACACCTGCACACCCACCCCGACACCCATTCACAGCTGTATATCCCACCCATCCCCTCGCCCACACTCCACCACAGCCCTTTCCACTCTTGTACTCCATACCAGCTCTTCGATTCCACGACCCCCGCAGCATACCTTTCTTTCCCCCACCACTCCCAACCTTCCCCAACCTTCCCCAACCCCCTCTAGGCCTCTGCACCCACTCCACTGCTTGATTCCTCTCCTCCCCGCCTAATTCTACCCCCAGCACAGACCATTGCCACCCAACAGTACTTCACGCAGCCATCCACCTGCAGCAAGAAGATCCCTCTCCTGGATGCACCTGCAGCTAGAAGATCCACATGGTTGATGCTCCACCCACCCACTGCTACACGTGGTGTTCCAGAATCCATAATCGCTGGATCAGCAGTGGTATGAAAAGTAGCATTTTAAACGATGAACTAAGAACAGAATCCCAAAATTTGAAAAGCGAAAAGCAGCTGAAGCTGGACTACAGACACATGTGCCTAAGGAAAATTGAAGAAACAATTGAAGAAGCTTCACTACAGGCTTAGAAGTTGAGGAATCCAACAGAGTGAGTGGAAGTCCATTGCAAGACCCCCAAGTATGCAGAGTAAATAAGGAAAAGAACCTGGTTAGATCACAAAGACAGCTGGGCAAAAATACAAAACATTGCAAGACCCTGAGTGACACAGTGGAAGGAATACTGGTCAGTTCACAAGATGGTGAGCAAAAATACAAAAACTGCAAGACCCTGAGTGATGCAGAGTCAAAGAAGCTGGTCAGTTCATAAGGTGGTGAGCAAAAATTACAAAACAGAAGCTGCACTTACATTATAGAATAGAAGGCAGTACCAGTAGGCTCTAGCCATGGTGGCTGTGCTTCCATGAAGTTAAAAAAAGTTCAGTACCAATCAGCTGGCATAGTAAGGAGAGAAACCTGCAAAACGCAGTAAGAAAACAAGGAAAAATGCTGCAGAGTTTAAGAGAAATTAAACCATTTTCAGTTAGGCCCCCAGGCTTCTTGCTAAAGGGAAAAAAGACTTCTGCAGAATTAACGTTCTTAAAAGTTTAAAAGTTTAAAAAATATGCAGAAAAGAATGTTTAAAAAGTATTTTTTTTAAATGCCCCAGGGTAGCCTTCCAAAGTTATAAAAGTGTGGGAAACTCTCAACAAAGAAAACTGACAGGTTGCAGCAAAAAAAAATACAGTTATTGCACTGTAACCTTAAAGGGGCAATGACATTTAAAACAGTAACTGCAAGAAAAAAATGCCATGGGCAGAAAACTAGAAAAAACCCCAGAGGGCATCAAAAGACTCCAGACAGAGAACAAAGGACCCCAGAGCAAGAGAGCATAAAGACCCATAGCGAGGGAGCCAAAAGACCCCAGGATGAGGGAGACAATATTCAAGTAAACCAAAAGATGGTTGCTGACCATGTCAGTGCAATGAAATGCATGAACCAAAGAGTTTAATGCAGGAGAAAGAAATGGCTAAGAAGCAACCAAAAGCTTAAAAGTAGAACTTTTCGGAAATGCTGATATGGTAACCAAACTGCCACAAGCAGCTGGCAGTTCAGAGTGAGCAGCTGGTTGTCAATGAAGGAAAGCTACGTAAGATAACTCAAAATAAGCAAAATATGCAAAAATAGTAACTGAAGCTGTTCTACAGGAAAAAATTCACATCAGAGCTGAACTGGAAGATTTCAAATGCAAAATTCAAGCTGAGTATATACCTCTGAAAATGCACAATCAACTGAAGTCTTCATTGAACCAACTGTTCAAGATCTGAACAAACATATTTCAGAGATGACGCAAAGTTACCAGGAGGAGATAACAATCCTTAATTTCACAGTTGACAAATCAAAGTGGGAGTTAGAAAAACTCAACCAGATGTACAGCCAGCCTAAATAGTATGCAGGAAAGGCACACAAAGAAGTTGCAGCCCTGAAAAACTCCTCAAACAAACAATATGTAGCCATGGAAAAACATGAGGAGCCAAAAAAGGATGTTGAATATTACATCAGAAAAAGTTGTGTTGAAACTATTAATAGCAATGAAACAATGCACTGAAGCCCAGAATGATTTGGCAAGAGGTCCACAAGAAAATAAACAGTTGAAGGAACAATTGATTCTCCTTCAAGATCAAATGCAAAAGAAATGCATAACCATTCAGCAACATGAAGAAATGAAGCCTATCTTAAACAGCAGAATGGAAGAACAGAAGAAGAAACTCAAGGAGACTCTGCTGAATTATAGGAAAGCTCAAGATGAAGCAAGCGAGCTTCGCAAAGAAAAGGAAAACCTGTTGAAGAGTCTTTACATGTTACAAGAATACCTCAGGTCAAAGTTTGTTCTTCTGAAAAATGACAAAGAGAAGCAAAATGAATTTAATGTCACCCTGAACAAACTGATGAACCAGTTGGCAGAGAAGACTCAGCGATGTTCTATATTCCAGGAGGAAGCTGAAAGCTACAAGAACAGGCTGAAGAGCTGAAGAAGCAGTTGAATGGAAAAGAGGAGGCATTAAAAGGAAAAGCCATAGAACTTTCTAAGTTAAGAGCGGATAATTAAGTCATGTGTAGTACAATTACAGAACTGAAACAAGTTAACGCTTTGCCACAGACAGGCCTGGTCAACAGTGAAACCAAAATGATGGGCAAGGATGAAGTTCCACTGTAGGCAGAGAAAGAAAAAACAGAAATAAGAGCAGCAAATTTAAATCTGACACTGAAGCGCATGAAACTAGAAGAGAAACAAAGACTGGATGTCTCAGATGTACTGAAAAACATTGATCTGAAGGAAAAAATAATGAGCTTGCAAAATGATTTGAAAATAATTCAGCAAACAAATGCTTGGCTGAGATTGTGAAACAAGTGGAAATGAAGGTTCCATGTGCGAAACATATATGTCCAGCAAGATCACAATAGACACCATGGAAAAAGAAAATTTGAATCCACTCTTGGAATGAATGGAGGAATGGGACAAATCAACTGTGTCCAAAAAAAGTAGACGGGTTGTTAATAAAGAGAAACACAACTCAAAGGAGCATAAAAAACGAAACAAATGGAGATAACCAAGTACAAGAGACACAGAACACTGCTACCATTCCTCCAAATGTGACAGACTGAGATGTGGAAGAATTGTCAAACCTCAAGACCATCTGCATTTATAAGGCCAGAGACTTGAGGTGGGGGAGCAGGAATAGCAACCAAAGATTGTAGTGTTATACCCCATTTGAAGGGAGCAAAGTTTTCTTTCAAGAAAAAAGGGGGATGTTGTATGATGCTGTGTGTCCCTGCATGCCATTGTAATGTAAAGGTGCTCGTCATAACAAGGGTTAATATGGGGCTGAAGAATAGCACTGTCTACGGTCTAATGTATAGAGTCACATGGTATTAGGCTCAGCGAGCTCTCTAGAAGCAGCCTACCTACATGGCAGCAATACCCTGCATGGCAGCAGTACCATGTATGACAATAACTGGGACCTGTACATAGTTATTGATTAACAATAAATGGTTCATGTTTAAAGATACAAGTCTCAAGACCTCTCTGTGAAACATCAAACAACCCTCACAACAGAGGTATCCATCTTCCAATCTCTGCAAGCTGCCCCAGGCCACCTTCCAGCTGAGTACCGACATCTCCATGCCATGTTGGTCTGGAAGTATTCTGACTGGTGGGATATCCTGCTGGGGGTACAGATAATTGGATGGAGGGGTGGGGGAACAATTCCGGTTGGGCCTTCACCTGCATCCCATTAACAGGATGTAAAATGGCTTTACACCGGCCTCTGGCGGGAATGGCGACCCACCACTTCATGCAAGCAGGAAACCAATTTTTCAACTCCCACCACATTGTCACCAGCCCCCCACCCTCCATCCTTTATTAAACCCACCATGGTTGAGACTGGAAATTCCCAGCCACAATCATAATAGTGGTAACAGAATTTGTTTAAACTGAAATAGGAAACTTCGTCTCTTTTTATATCATTTTCTTATTTATTGCACTGCATGGCTGTGTCACAATTTTGCCATGGCCTTGCCCACAGTTTTTTGAACCCTATGTAGAATTAGCATCTGTGAAGAGAACAGACAGATTCAAATTTTGTGTATGAATCCTTTCTCAGAATGGAAAATTAGAGATTGACAGGGATATTAATACCATAAGCAAAAAAGGTGATCATGTATTACTAATTTGAGTACAAAGTACTATGTAGTATAACAACATTTCTGATGAATGGTTATTGACCCGAAAAATTAGATTTACCTCTCCACAGGTGCTGCCTGACCTTTGTAGTATTTCTTGCATTTTCTGGTTTTATTTTAGATTTCTAACATCTACAATATTTTGCTTTAGTATTTTAACATTGTTTAACTGAATTCATAATTGCAGCTAAGATATTTCTTTCAGTTTAAAAAAAATATGACAACTATTCTGTTTGTTAATTTGATATAAATTTAAATTTAGCCAAGGGACAAGTGGAAATATTGCAACAAAAACAGAAAATGATAGAAACACACAGCAGGTCAGTCAGCGAGTACAACGACCACCAGAGGCTCAGAGATTACCTGGGAGAAATGTCAGTAAATGTGTTCTTTCAATTACATACTGTTGCCTAAGATTGTACAGGATAATAGCAGAAAATGAGGGAGAATTCAGATGGTGAAACCTACTGCTGCCTCATTTCCCTACCCTATTCTTGTTGGCTTCTCCTTCCCTCAATGGAATTGGTGGGAAGGGTAGGTGGTGGCAAGCAAGGCCCAGGTCCCTGATGGATTTGCTTTCTGTTCTAAGTTTTATATCTTAGAGGTATGCAGAGATGACACACTAGCATGTACATGTGTAACAGGAATTTATTCACACTGCTTCAAAATATCTGCTCCATGTTTATAACTCTTTGATTCCAGTAACTTCTACAGTTTGTTTACTTATCTCTGAGTTCATACCCAGGCTTAACCAATCAAGCATATGAGTATCAATAATAAACAGACACACATAATCAAACACAGAATGACTGAACATTACACATTCCATCTGTCCGCTTCAGATGTCCATCATGGGGAATTTGGTAGTAAGTTCAATGAAAGTGATGATAATTGCCCTAAGTGTTCCTACAGAGAGGGAAGAGTATTGTAGCTGCTTCCTCTCTCCACTTTGCTGCAAATCCACCCACTGAAGGCCCCTCATGGCAGCAATGATCTCGCCAAGATTCTTGCTTAGTAGATAATGTCTCCCACTCAGGATGTCAGGGTGGTAGTTAGGCATGAACAACTAAACTCCCATCCTGCTGGAAGATCACCATTTGGAGGGAAGGGAGGAGTGCCAGCTTTTATTCTTGAAGCTTGTGTTGAGCTTCATTGGAACAGTCTGTGGACTCAAAGACTTGGATATCTATACAAAATAAGAGCTCAGGGTTTGGGGGGGGGGGGGTGGGGTGGTGTTAACATATTAGTGTGGATAGAGGATTGGTTAGCTAACAGGAAGCAGAAAGTAAAAAAAATGGGTCATTTTTGTGTTGGCAAGATATAAATAGTGGAGTGTTACAGGAATCAATGCTGGGGCATCAACTATTTACAACCTGTATCAATGGTTGAATGAAGGGACCAAATATATGGTAGCTAAACTTGTTGATGGCATAAAGATACATCGGAAAGTAATTTGTCAAGAGAACATTAAGGGTCTACAAAGGGACTTAAATAGGTTAAGTGAGTGGGCAAAATATTGGCAAATGGAATAGAATGTGGAAAAATATGAACTTTTCCACTTTTCCAGGAAGAATAGAAACAGTATATCATTTAAATGGAGAAAGATTGCAGAACTCTACAATAGAGAGGGATCTGGGAGTTCTTGTATATGAATCACAAACAGTTAGCATGCAGCTACAGCAAGTGATAAGGGAGACAAATGGAATGTTAGTGTTCATTGCATGGAGAATCAAGTATAAAAGTAGGGAAGTGTTGCTTCAGTTGCAACACTTTTAGTGAAATCGCACCTGGAGTACTATGAACAGTTTTGGTTTCCCTAAGGATATAATTTCATTTGAAGCAGCCCAGAGAAGGTTAACTCGACTGATTCCTGGGATGAAGGGGGTGTCATATGGGGAAAGATTTAGCAGGTTGAGGCTATACCCTGTAATTTAGAAGTAAGAAAGATGACCTTGTTGAATCTTATATATAAGGTCCTGGGCAAAATTTTGCCCTTGATGGGCGGGCGGGCCCCACTGGCTCGGCGGCGGGTGGGCAGCCGATCATCGCCACCGAAACAGGCCCATTTTGAATGGGCAGGCCACCTGACATGAAGCGCTATGCGCTCCCTGTGTGGGGGGACGGGGGAAGGGATTCCCCAACTGTCAGAATGCGCTCTTTTGCACTTGTGCATGAAAGAGTGCACATCTCGCTGAGACTAAGTGCTGTCTCAGGGAGAGCACTGACAGTTTGATAAACTTCAAAAATAGAATAATAAAAAAATTATTAACAAGTCCCCCTTGTGTGACAATGTCACACGAGATGGGACATGTTAATAAATATGAGTGAAACTTTATTATACTTTTTAAAAACTGAGATGAAACCTCATCCTGCTAGTGGATGAGGTTTCATGTTCTTTCAGAAGACCATTGGGGCTCCTGGCCTGCCCACCAGCTTTAAGGTTAGACAGGCAGGGCCTTTAATTGCCTTAATTATCCTGTCAATGGCCTCAATTGGCCATTGACAGGTCGGTGGGCGGACAGCTGATCGCAGTGTCCGCCCGCCTTCCTGAATATTTAAATAGGGCGGGATGACGTCGTGGGATCCCCCCAACGTCACCCCGCGTCATTTTCATGTCGGAGAGCGGGCCCTGCCCCCAGCTCACCAACGGAAAAATTCTGGCCCCTGAGGGGACATGGCTTGATGGATGCTAAGAGAATGTTTCCCCTTTTGGGGGAATCTAGAACTAAAGAGCACAGTATTAAAAATTAAGGGTCTCCCATTTAAGTCTGAGATAAGGAGAATTTTTTTTCTTACATTGGAGCTATTGGACTGTAGAATTCACTTCCCCAGACAGCAGTGGAGGATAGCCGTAAGATGCAGAAGGATATCAATGTGTTGGTCAGGTGGGCAGAGCAGTTAAAATGGAATTCAACCCGGAAAAGTGTGAGAGTTAACAAGGCAAGGGATTATGCTGTGAAGGGAAGGACCCTGGAAAGTATTGAAGATCAGAGGGACCTTGGTATGTATATCCACAGATCCCTGAGGGTAGCAGAGCAAGTAGATAAGATGGTTAAAAAAGCATATTAAAAAAGCCTTTATTAGACAAGACATAGAATACAAAAGCAGGGAGGTTATGCTGGAACTGTATAAACTGCTGGTTAGGCCACAACTGGAGTACTACATGCTTTTCTGGTCACCACTATATAGGAAGGATGTGATTACACTGGAGAGGTTGCAGAGGGGACTTACCAGGCAGCTGCCTGGGCTGGAGGTTCTGAGCTATGAGGAATGATTGGATAAGCTGGAGTTGTTTTCCTTGGAGCAGCGAAGATTGAGAGGAGTTAGGAGAGGTGTATAACGTTATGAGGGACATAGATAGGGTGGGTAGGAAGGCACTTTTTCCATTAAAAGAGGGGTCAATAACCAGGGGGCACAGATTTAATCTTAAATCATAGAAAAGTGGAGTTGAGGCCACAACCAGATCAGCCATGTTCTTCTTGAATGGTCCAATCCTGCTCCTAAGTCTTGGATTCTTGTGTCAGGGCAGCAATAGGAAGGAGCCTTAAAAGATTGCAGCACAGGCAGCTTGCTGTTGTACAGTACAGGGTTAACATCAGAAGCATACATGATGTCAGATCACTTGACTGAGATGTGAAAGAGGTCTGGAAGGAGGAGGATCTCCAATCTCGTGTAGATTTCCAAACATGTAAATAATTCCTACAAATAAAATGTAATGGTTTTCAGAAACTACAGACTCAAGCAGTATACTTTGGGAGAATAGACAATTCCCAAAACCCACACTGAGATCCCAACCACAAAACAAAACATGTGTAATATACCTCTAAGACAAATGTTGTAACTGAGATTACATGATCTTGGTACCCAATAGCAGAGTAGCACGGGCTACCTCAGTAGTCTTGAGTTGGAGTCTGAAGAGTAACGATAGGGTTTTGAGTTGGAAGCACGCAAGTGTAGCAGCTGAGTTTCTTTTGTAAATAAACAGAATGTGTTTCTTCTAAGAATGGTCCTGATCTTCTCTGTCTTGGCACCAACTTGGTCACCCCGAAACAATCGTGCAACCTGAATCCTTTAGCCCCAACAAATCAGGGCACTGGATCCAACAAACTGGTGATGAGAGTGAAAAGCAAGAAAAGACACGAAAGGGCGAGGTAAAAAGCAAGAAAGAACAAAGGAAATCAGAAGAGCCGAAATCAGGCCGTACCTCACATGGTGGTTGTAGGTAAAGAAAAATTTCCTGATTATCAACGCAATCCCTTCAGAGCATGCTGCGATTTGGAAGAGCTGAGCCTTTGGATCCAACCTTCGTCAAGGCGAACAACAATGTGTGGGAGGAGAAGAAGCACGCGATCCTCTTATCCACGTGTGGGAGTAAGACATATGGATTAATTTTAAATTTGTTGGCACCTAGTGATCCAGATTCAAAAAGTTTTGATGCCTTAGCGAGCCTTGTAAAGAATCATTACCAGCCCAAGCCGTCGGTGACAATGTGACAGTTCAAATTTAACTCAAGGAATAGAGCCGTGGGGGGAGACAGTTGCTTGTTATGTGACAAGTCTGAAAGAATTAACAGAATGTTGTGAGTTTGGTACGTCTATCAATGATATGCTTAGAGATTGTTTGATCTGCAGTATAAATTAAGATGCGATTCAGAAGAGACAACTGTCTGAAATAAACTTAGATTTTCAGAAGACAATTGGAAATCGCTCTGACAATGGAAGGTGCAGTACGAGACTCAGATGCCATATAGGGAGAGCAAAATGGCACCGTCCTCCACGTTGGACGGGGTGCCTCACCCAAAAAGAGTGCAAAAGTGCAAAGCTTTACTCAGAAGCGGGAAGCCGCCACTTCTAGCAGACAAATTAAGAGATAACTTAGCAGTAAAAACATGGCATAATGGTAACAGAGGTGGAAGCAGACAACCTTGTAATGAATCACAGTTTAAAAAGATCAAATGCTTTTTTTCTGTGATTGAAATGGACACATCATGAGACATGGGGCAGAATTTCAGTTGGCGTGCGAAGCGACCCAACACGCCGATGTGTAAAATGACCGTGGATACTGAAGCAGCCATTACAGTGATAGGTGAGCATACTTATAAATACCTGAATTTGGGGAACATAAACTGAATTTGGAAGAAACTGATGCCAAATTGAAGACTTACATGGGAGAAGACATACAAGTCAAGGCCATATGTAAAGTCACAGTACACTACGGATGTCAAACAGTGAAATTACCCTTGATGGTTGTAGCGAGCGAGGGACCTAGTCTCCTCGGACGAAGCTGGCTGAAAGGAATTAAATTGGAATGGACTGAAATCTTCCAACTGAGAACTAATGGGCTATCAGGGTTACTACAAAAACAAGCCTCAGTTTTCAGGGGCAAGCTTGGAAAGATTGAGGGCTTACAAGCAAAAATTCATGTAGATCCAGAGGCAATACCAAGATTCATGAAAACAAGACCAATACCTTATGCAACAAGGGAAAAGATAGACGTCGAATTGGACAATTAGAGAAACTGGAAGTGATACAACCAGTGCAGTTTTCAGAGTGGGCAGCTCCAATTGTACCTGTTCTCAAACCTGATCGAAGTATTCAAATATGTGGGGACTATAAATTAACAGTTAATAAAGCGGCTAAGTTGGACAGACACCCCATTCCAAAAATTGAAGACTTGTACGCTAAACTAGCAGGTGGAAATGCCCACAGGAAGCTTGATGTGAATCACGTTTATCAATAATTGGAATCAGAGAAGGCCTCCTGGAGTTTTTTCACCATTAATACACACAAAGTGTTGTACCAATACACCCATATACCTTTTGGCATATTTTTAGCTTGCGCCATATTCGAAAGAACCTAAAGTGACTGCCCCATGTTGTAATTTATTTGGATGACCTTCTCATGACTGGACTCATTGAAAAAAAACATTTCATGAACTTGGAAGAAATTTTGAAACGTTTTTCACAGGTTGGAATGCACTTGAAAATAGAAAAGTGTACCTTCCAAATGAAAGAGGTAACTTACTTAGCACATCAGGTAGAAGCACAAGGCCTACATCCAGTTGAAGTAAAAGTGGAAGCCATTAGAGAAGAACCAGCGCCAAAGAATAGATTTGAATGGAAATCATGTGTGGGGATGATCAATTACAATGGACGCTTCAAGCCTAATTTGTCAACAAAACTCGAACAACTGTATTACTTGTTCAAGAAAAACCAACGATGGTCATGGCAAACACCACAGGAAGAAGCTTTCACAAAAGTAAAACATTTGTTGCAATCATCTACATTTCTAGTACATTTTGACCCAAAAAAGAGTTGATATTAATTTGTGACACATCTTCCTTTGGAGTGGAAGCAGTGCTTTCCCATCAGATGGATGATGGATCAGAATGACCTCTAGGATATATATCAAGAACACTCAATACTGCAGAAGAAAGGTGTCCTCAAATAGAAAAAGCAGGCCTGTCAACCATTTTCGGTGTTAAGGAGTTTCACCAATATATACACAGTCATCATTTTACTATCATATTGGACCACCAGCCATTGCTGGGATTGTTCAGCAAAGACAAGGCCATACTCCCTATAACCTCAGTTAGAGTACAAAGATGGGCATTGATCTTGGCAGCGTATGAGCATACTTTCATTCATAGACCCAGAAATCAAATTGCAAATGCAGAAGCACTCAATCATTTGCCCATGCAAATAAAAGATGAGGATGTTCCAATTCCTCAAGAATTTGTTCTATTATTGACCTTCCTAGATTTATCACGAATATGTGCTAGACGGATAAAAGACTGGAAAAATCGAGACCCAGTTTATCCAAAGTGCGAGATAAAGTTCTTCATGGTTGATCACAAGAACAGGAATCTGATTAAATTAAACTGTATTTCTAGGGAATATGTGAAATAAATGGACAGGAAGGTACCTTATTGTGGGGAGCATAGTGATTGTTCCTCCAAAAGGACGAAAGCCATTGTTGTCTGAACTTCACAGTGCACATCCTGGAATTCCAGAATGAAGGCAATAGCACATAGTTATCTATGGTGGCCTGGGATAGATAGAGAAATAGAAAACTCAGTGAGAAGTTGTATGCAGTGTGAGCAAGTACAAAAAAACTACCTTCAACAGCTCCGTAACACCCTTGAGAGTGGCCAGGAAGGTATGTGGGATCTATTATGGGAACAATGTTTCTACTTATCATCGATGCACATTCAAAATGGATTGACTGAGGTCACCAACATCTTCCGCTATAATAGACAAGCTACGACTAAGTTTTGCAATCTACGGACTACCTGAAGTGGTCATATCAGACAATGGAACAGTATTTACGCATGCTGAATTTCACTGATTTATCAGTCTCCGTGGTATTACTCATGTGAAAACTTCACCATACCACCTTCTTCAAATGGACTGGCTGAGAGAGCAGTTCAGACATTCAAATCTGGTATGAAGAAATTGTCTGGAGATTCTATTGTGACTAAATTAGCATGTTTTCTTTTCCATTATAGAACTACCTCTTATACAACAACAGGTGTCACACCTGCAGAATTGTTGATGAAGCACCGCCTCTGATTGAGATTGAGATTAATTATGTCAAACTTTGGGGGGAAGGTGGAAAGGAGTCAGGGAAGTCAAGAAATTGGACAAGACAGTCACAGTCGTGATAGGATGTTTAATGTAGGAGAGAAAGTATTTGTGATGAATTTTAGAGATGAACCAACAATGTTGTTTGGTGAAATAAGTGCAGTAATGGGACCTCTTTCCTGCCACATGAAAATGGAAGATCAAGTCATGCGGAGACATGTGGATCATATAAGAAGAGGAGAAACAAAATACCCAGAAATGATTCCACCAGTGTTGGTGACTGAATCAACGTCTCCTGTTGAAAGAATTCAACTGAGTACAGAGGTGTCTGAAGAGCCGACTGTGCCTGAAAGAGTCGATGAAACAGATTTGCAGATACCTACTGAAGAACCAGATGCTCAGACGACTACAGTGAGGGAGGTTCCAGATCAAACATCAGAAGCTGTAGAGCTGAGACTTTCTACACGCAGAAGGAAACCCCCAGAAAGACTGACTGTGTAAATTATTTATCTGTCTGAATAATTTGATATTTTAAGAAAAATTGTAAAATGTATTTCTGAGTAAAGGGGGAGGGATATAATAACCTGATGTGTAATATACCTTTAAGAAAAATGTTGCAATGTAAGATCACATGAACTTGGTACCCAATAGCAAAGTAATGTGGGCTACCTCTGTAGTCAGTAGTCTTAAATTAGAGTCTGAAGAAAAAAGACAGAGTTTTGAGTTGTAAGCACACAAGTGCAGCTGCTGAGTTACTTTTGTAAATAAACAGAGTGTGGTTCTTCTAAGAACAGTCTACAGATCTTCTCTGTCTTGGTACCAACTCGGTCACTCTGAAACAAGTGTGCAACCCAGATTCTCTAGCCCCAACAAACCAGAGCGGTGGATCCAACAGAAGGTAGCATCCTCGCCACCTCTTAAACACAGATAAGGTGACTACTTTGCTAAACACTTCCGTTCTGCAACTATGGTGCCAAGTCACCCATGGGGCCCTATGTTAACAACTCCACCAGTTCCCATTCTCTGTTATTGATGTTCGCTACTGTTACAGTAAAGCTAAATGCAAGCTTCAGGAACACTGGGATAAATTTTTGTGTCTATGATTCCATCTGCTGAGAAGTGAGCATTGAAATCCCACTGACCTGCTTGAAGGCATTAATGTGAGACCCAACAGATAGTGTTTAAACCTCATTAGAATGCTTTCAGTGAGCTGGCAGTACTGTATTAATAGAAACAGAGAGCTCACCAATTGTTGTGGGGGTTGTGGGAGTGGAATTCATTTGACTGTTTTGATGAATCAAACCCTAGGTAGGATCTTAAATAGGAAATGGGCATTCCTGTGGTTTAGTGCCTGGGAAGATTTTTGTCTTGCCAAGAGGAGTATTTATGCTCCTCTTGGCTCTTGTGCTACATGTTTTTTTGTCATATTTACGAAGTACTCTGCAGTGGTCCCATAAGGGACTGCTAGTCTATCCTTTGGGACTCACATGGACAGTTTAGGATCCCTGAACAACCAATGCCCCGTCCCCCCAACCTTCAACCTCATCTGTCAATCAATACCATAATTGAGCTTACTGAATAGCAATTGTCAAATAAAGCTTTACTCTTTCTTAAATAAACTACACTTAGAGAAGCTTGTCAAATCTGTAGAGGAATGCCCTCAGGCATTTTCCACACTGATAAATCTCACAGATGCTTTCTCAATTCAATTTTATCACTATTTTGCTCTTTGAGACTTGCATGTGACATCCCCTCTACAGTTGCACTCTAGCAGACATAGACACTTCTGTGACAATTAATTATCTTGCAAATGTATAGTTTGAAATGCTCTGAACAGAAAGGGCAAGAAGTGCACCTTCTTGCTGCTCTATATATAAAAATGTGCCCCAATTAGTAAGCAGCCAGGGTCCCACAAAGTGGGAATGTACATACATCTCATTAATAAGGTTTAATTTATGTAAGTGCCAATTATATGGGGAAGAAATTTTATGATGCATTCAATTCAAACCCTGTGCTGCTGATGGTAAAGAGGAAATCAGGTCATTGATTACAAATGAAAACATATAGCATGATTTAACAAGACTTGATTAGACAAGCATTAATTGCTCAGTAACTGATTACTCATGAGAGGAATTTTTTCACCGAGGCAAACCCAATCCTCAGCAGAGAATCAATAATCATGGCACAGCTGAATAATGAAAAGTTAGACAGTGACTATAGGTAGAGTAACACTGTGGCAAGCAAAATAATTCAACTGATATCCCTAGTGACAAATGTATCATCAGGAGCAATCCTGATGTAAAAAATTTGGGTTGGGGAGATTTTTGCCTTTAACACTTGAGTTTTAAGGTAAACCAGCAGAGTGTTGAAAGGAAAATCTGAGGGGAGCAAACCACATCAGTAACAGAAATAAAAACAGGAAGTGCTAGAAAAACTCAATAGGTATGGTAATATCTGTGGAGAGAGAAACAGAGTTAATATTTGAAGTCCAACATGAATCTTCTTTGCCCAAGGGTTGCTTAATGTTTGGGCGGTAAAGGTACAAATCTACTTCTTGGTATTGGTACTCCCAGAGGCTCTGAAACTCGCCCAAGGAGATAGTGTAATTCCATGCCTCTGAAGGTGTGTGTGGCACAGGTAAGCAATTGTTTCCAACAACATCTGTATTGAGCCTGCGTTTTGATTCTGACAATGGGGAGATGAACTCTCACCGGACCATAAACCTTCATTATGATTTAGCCATTTCAGGTTTGCCCTGATATTGAAAAAGTCTCACACCTGGAATGAGACAGTGACAAATGTGACTTTTGAACAATTGTGCTTGAATGACATTCATGCATTACAAGTTCTGTTGTTGCCAAATTCATTCTGCAGGCGAAAGGAGGCAAATTATGTAACAGTGGAACTGCCATATATTTGTGTATTGCTTTCCATAGACATGTTTCTGTAATATAAATAGGGAATGAGACACTAAAACAGAAAACACCTCCAGCCTTAAGTTTTTCATAGTTCTCAATTCTCTCCTATTTCTTCAGTATTCGCTCTTATCATCAACCTTTAAGTTACGATCTTGCAATTGCACTTACAATCCCCTAAAAATGCTTACTTCAAGCTAAACATATATACCTACATATGAGAGTTTTCAAAAATTGAGCTTTTTCAGAGTTTCATGCCACTGCTTAAACAACAAAGACCCAAGAAACAATAGGGACAAGATTCTGGTAGCTATGATGGGATTTTCGCCACTCGCTCCTCTGAAGTTTACAAGAACAGGGAATGACATTATTGGTGGTATGGGGGAGAATCTGCAGTGCGCCCATGCCAAAGGCAAAACATCTGAGATGTAACCACCACCTCTCCCCACATCTGTACCTGCCCTCCTACCCCACTTCCCCCCAACTATCCAGAGCACAATGGCTAGTGATCAGTGGCCTCTGTGGTTTAGACATAAAAAATCTGCCTTGATTTTGTTGGGTGCTGGGCTGATGAAATCCAGTTAAACTCTCCTGGAGGCTGTCAACATTCATCTGATTTGTCATAATCCTTTGAGGATAAGGAATTATTATGATTTTTCGTGCAATGTTAGTATTGCTGGCTAGGCCATCATTCTGTTGAGCATCCTTAATTGCCCATCCCGCAGCCATAGAGTGTTGCAGGCAGGCTAAACACGGTGAGGCTGGACTTCCACCTCTCACTGGGGAGGAGGCCATGCCCTCAGGAGCTACCGGCCAATCAGGTTGGCCGGCAGCTCCATCAGTCCCAACAGCTCCAAGAGCACATTAATGGGCGCTGCTGGGAATGCAACAAGGGAGCAGAAGGAGGCCCATTGGATGTCTGGAAACAGGTAAGTCCAGTATCATGGACAGGAAGGGTTTGGGTTGATTACGAAGTGGGGAAGGGTATTGGGGTGGTATAATTAAGGCAGCAGGTGGGTTGGAACAAAAGTGGGGGTGTGGTTCTATCTTATAGGGGGCCACCCCTTGATCCGCATTGGCAGCCCCCAAGGATAGAACTTGCCCACTTCCTCCTCACCCTTTGAAGAATTATTTTTTTTAAAAATCAGACTGCCCTTTCCCACCTGACTGCCCACGCCAACTCTTTTAAGGTGTGGGCAATGTATTATCATGGTCACTTGGCTTTGTAACAGGTCTAATTGACTGTTGATTATCTATTTGAAAATGGTGGGCGGGCTGCTGACTTCGGCAGCCACCTTCATGTATTATGGGGGTGAGCTCAGAGTTGGAAGTTGACTGGGTGGACACCTGCCCTATTTTACGTTCCCTACCACCAAAAACACATTTGGCAGGGGCACACAAAATGCAACCCATTGTTGGAGTGGCACTCACCCAGGCAAGTTGAGAGTGTCCCATCACATTTAATTGTGCCTCATAGATGGTGGATGGACTTTGGGTATTCAGGAAGTGAGTTACTTGCCACAGAATTCCCAGCCTCTGACTTTCTCTTGTAGCCAGTGTATTTATATGGCTCACCTAGTTAAGTTTCCAATCATTGATAACCCCCAGGATGTTGATGGTGGATGAATCATCGATGGTAATGTTGTTGCATGTCAAGGACAGGTGGTTAGATTCTCTGTTGGAGATGGTCATTGTCTGGCACTTGAATGATGCAGAAGTTACTTTTTACTTAGCAGCTCAAGCCTGAATGTTGTCCAGCTCTTGCTGCATATGGACATGGACCGCTTCAGTTCTGGGGAGTCGCAAATCAGCTATCAATGGAGAGAGCCCCAGCCCCACGTCCTGCCCCCTCTGAGTTCTGAGTTAGTGACCTTATGTAGGGTGATGGAGGCTCCTCTCTAAGAAAAAAGGAAATTCAAGTGTAAGGCCTTGTCTCCAGATATTTGGACCCTTATGGGCTTTCTGGCCAGTGCCTGTGGACTCGGGATAGATTTATGCCAGAGTCCTGCTGGAATCGCCAAGTCAATTTGAGGTGCAGACAATAAAAACTGCTCAGATATTTGGGGAAGTTTTCTTTTATTCACTGTTTGTAGTGAAATTATAATATGTGTAATAAAGAACATACTCACCATTTTTCTACAAAAACTGAACAAAGATAATGTTCTTCATTAACCAGAAATGACTATTCTCAGGCACTTCTGAGTATTTAACAGCGATTGGTTTCATGTTTCTTAGTGATTGGGACATCGTACACTGTTTTAAAAAATGACAAGAGTATCAATTGATGTTTCATTAAGTCTTGCTTTAATCGTTGCTGTTGATTGATGAATCAGCTCGCAGTGACTGGCATGCTCAGAAC
The DNA here is from genome assembly GCF_017639515.1 of Carcharodon carcharias. Lineage (NCBI taxonomy): Eukaryota > Metazoa > Chordata > Chondrichthyes > Lamniformes > Lamnidae > Carcharodon > Carcharodon carcharias. Next base: position 52,948,099 of record NC_054486.1, read on the forward strand.
TGTTCTCTATGCATGTAGGATTAAGCAAAGTTTTCATTATTGATTTGTGAAGAAAGCGTGAACATCGACATTTTCATCCCACAGATTTACACGCATCAGAGCTGTTCCAGTTTTCCAAGGTTCTGATTTTGCATTTGTATGTTGTTGCAACACCAATAATTACTGGGCTTCATACAATATTTGAAATGGTACAAAATGTAGAATTCAGAAAAGCACGGTAGAACCACCGTAATGTACATGTAGGGTTAACCTCAGTTTTAACTTGTCATGCAGGCAGGCTCTGAGGCGGGCTTTGAGCCAAAGCCTGGAACACTTTAACTCCCAAGTCTTATCTGCAATCTCATGCCCGGATCTAGCAGGAAGCAATACCTGGCTGTTGATTAGAAGCAGAATGGCAGATGGCAGAGGGCTCCATCATAGGCTGAAGGAACTATTCCTGACGTGGAAGCTGGTTCGGGATAGCTCTGTGATCGGGGTAGAGAAGTGGAAGTTAAGCCCTACACTTCCTCTTCCTGGCCCCATTTACCTTGTTAATCCAGAATCTGTAACCGTGTAAGTTTTTCTTCCTTAAATATAAAGCAATATAAACCATGGCATGGATTCTGGCCCTTACTCCTCTTGCCACTATGTTTGCCTGGCTGGGAAGCTGCAAGACTTCCTAACCAGTTAAAATAGTAGCCTAATGATTTCATTGGAGTTCTTCCCACTTGTCTCGTTATCCAATTTGCTGATGTTCAAGTCTAAAAATCTTCTTGAGAAAATCCATAGCTTTGCCTACCTTGGAAATTTTTGCTTTTTCCTTATCTTTTCTCAGCTTGTGGGCAACACTGGCAAAGCTGCATTTTTATTGCGGAAGGTGATGTTATTCTGACGATGATACTGTTTTTGTGATAATATTTGTCTTTAAACTATAAGCTTTTTACCCAGAGATAATGAAAGAATGGAGGTAAATATCCAAACCAGAACAGTGCATGACCTGGAGGAAAATTTGAAGGTGATGTGTTCCCATCATCTCATTGTTATTGCAGTTGCAATTGAAAGACCAGAAAACTGACTTTGTTTCCTGCTGCACAAGAAATTCTGGTCACAATGATGAGAGATCCTTGAACCAGTGTAATTTTAGGATGCTTGCATTTGAGACTGGGGGGAGAGACCAGCTTTGTGGGCAAAGGGGTTCAGTCAGAGAATTTCATGGACAGATATAAAAATATCAAGGAAAATTGGACCTATAATTTTGATCAAAGTACATTGATGTCCAAAATGCTAAAGATAACAGCATTTTGTTTGCACCCAGGTTATGTATATATCTGGGCATAAATGCAAATGTTAAGTACAAGTGGGGATGCTTCAAAATCTTTACAAATGGTTTTGCTCTATCTAATGCTAGAACACGATAGTTGAACACCCCCAGGGAAACATAAGAATCCTGGAACAATGTAAAGGGAATGGAGAACCACATCTCCTTTACAGTTTTGTCCTGACTTTTGTGCCTGGACGAATGAGAATTGCATGAGATAAAAGTTGAGGAAATCACTTCCATTTTTGCAGTTATGGAATGATTTTTTTTTTGCAAGTAGTTTTCATGGGGTGGTTTTTGTGAGTGGAAAATTCAAGTTAATCAGTTGTTATGACCAGTCCCCAGGCGAGGTTCCTCCAATTTGTTACGATCCTAGACGAGGTACCCCAAATTGTTATGCTCCCGGGTGAGGATGGATGAACTGGCTCTCCTTCTTTATTCAACCCCTTTGGTTTGTCACACAAGGTTTATTTAAAAGGATCCCTTCCCTCGTGGATACCTTTTTCCCAGTCCAAATGTATTATGTTTTAAAAGGAGCCAATTTAACCAGGCTGTCTTGAGTCAAAGAAAGATTGAGTTTATTAGTTACTAAAATGTGAGTAAAAATAATGAAAATGCAACATACAGATTAGAAATGAGAAGTGAGTCCAGAAATAAATGTTAAAAAAAATATAGGGATCAGTTTTTGGTTTGCCCATGAGGAGTAGATGGTGAAATGTTGGATGATTCAGGTAGATTTGACTTTGGCAGTTGAGCAGTGGGTTTGAAGACTCTTGGCTTTGCAAGTTAGCTGAAAGGAGTTGTCTTGTTTCCTTTTGGCTTTGCTGACTTGTGACTTGCCTCCAGCAATCAGAGAGAGAGAGAGAACTTTTTTACCTGCAAGCGCAGGGATGCCCAGTTGATGTTCTTCAGCTGTGACCTTCACAACACACCCTCACACACCAGGCCTGGAACACCAGAACTGGCACACAGAGACCAGGGTTGCAGCTGGCTTTTAACCCCTTTTCCTGTGTATTCCTGGAGGGGAAAAAACAAACAGGTCTTTCGCCCAGAAACTGATTTCTTTCAACTCATAGCATGCCCATAATGTGGGCTATAGCTCACAGGAGATAGTTTCTGCTGAGATGGTAATCAGCCTTCATTATCTCCGCAACCACAGGTGATTAAGTTCAGTTTTTGCATTGCAGCTTTTCCTTTGAAGTGTCTCTGTCTGAAATAGGCCTTGACCCTGTTTTAGGTGCAACATTCCATTCTCTGGACTAGTTGGTCAAGTGTAATCTACATAGGAATTTTCCAGCAAGTGGTTATTTTACAGTCTCAGCCAACTTTTGCTTGGACGTCCTTTTTTAAAAAAAACATATCTTACTTAAAAGTTCAATGTGTCCTTAAGTAATTCGGGGCTATGATCCGTGGTCATGACACAGTGTATTACGGACATAACAAACATGTACTACAGACATGATAATATTTTATCACACTTTATGATCTTGTCAGACATAGGTCTGATATAAAATTTTTAATAGATTTTTTATTAGGTTATTTGTAGATACTGAAAAGTTGATATGAGCATTTATACTCTATTTGAAAAAATCATTTCCTTATTGAAAACACACTCTTGACATTTTTAGCAAACAGGTTACATGCTACCATACTTGAAGTTGTAAGTGCAAAACAGAAAGATTTGCATTTATATAGCACATTTCACCAGCTTAGGACATCCCAAACGACTCTACATCCAATGAAGTGGAACCACTGTTATAATGTAAGAAACTGGTGCAATGTGATGTTGTATAATACTTACTTAATGCCTCTTTTTTCCCTTAGCTATCTTTGCCTCCAAATCTGAGGGCTTTGACTCATGTTGTGTTAATGTTCCACAGGTGCTGGTTAGTCAATTGTATATCACCAAAGTGCACATAGTTCATGTGAAACATGACACAATGAGCGTCAGCAGGCTTTGTGAGCATGAAGGACATCACCACTGAACACAATAGCATTGAATTTCTGCAAGGTTCTCCGGACCTTCTACTGATTTGACAGGACTCAGCAGATTAGGGAATGCCACTAAAGCCAGCTCACTTGGTCATTATCTTGTAATGTGAGATTCTGCTCTGTGCAAATTACCTGCTGTGTTTCCCAGCAGTGGTTATACTTCAACAATATTTTATTAGATATAAGGGTTGAGTTTTGCTGAATGGGTTGCAATCCTGATGTTGTTCTCAATTCCAGATGGGAACCCAGAAGTGACTGTGGTGGGATGACAGGTGTAATCTTCCTGGAGGCACCCAATTAAGAAGCTACCTCTGGAACAGGGGTGGCCCCCAAGTCCCAGGTTTGGATGGTCCATTCAGCACAGTCCATTGATAGGACCATTGCCTTCCTTCACAGTGTGGACGCTGCTGAGGGGCAATGACAAAAGTCATTGAGGCCAAAGAGGTGTCTTCGGTAGGAAGTGAGTGACCACAGGTACAATATTAGTGAAGGCATCAGCCTCCATGAAGTGGTTGAAATGGGACACCCTCTGCTTGGGGAGATTCGAGCATTATGATTTATTGAAGGCAAATTTTAAAAAAGGCCTCAATGTTTTCCACCTTCGACCTTTTGCTGTGAAGCTGCCTCCACTGGTAAAGTATTGCTGGGCTCCCGACACAAGAAAATTTCAACCCTTATTCAGAAGCGTGACACTCTGTCCGATTAAGTACCCTAATTGGATACCTGATGCCTTCAATTGGGTCACTGTCACTGTTGAGAGCCCAGCCCGGGGAAGAGCACATGGAGGCTGCAGCATTTTGCGGAGCCAGCCCAACACTATTCCATTGAAACCTCTGTTCCTATGCATCCAAAGCCTTTGCAGGGCTGAGAAAATTCAACCCAAATCCTTTTAAGGTATGCTGAAGTTGTGAAAGGAGCTATGTAAATAGGAAAGTTATTTCTTTTACATCGAATTTTCAATATAAAACAAGTCATTTGGCACAACTGGCCTATGCCAGGGTTTCTTTCATGTCCAGCAGCAGTTTCCTATTTCCACTGCTATCTGGCCTAGCTCTCAATGAGAAGTGTTCCCAATGCTCGATGTTTGCCTGAAACATGCAAATTATGCCAACTTTGTGAACTATGGTGCACAAAACTCTATAAGACCTAATAATTATACTAGTTGCAACGTTGGCAGGCATTTACATGCCACTGGAGAATCCAGGGGCAGAATCGTCCCAGAATTGCACTAAGTGAAAAACTATATTTTACCCACGGGCACAATGGTAGATTTTTGCATTGTTCCACCTGTTTCCTGCCTCATTAATTATGCAGACACAGGAAACACACCAACTCACTGGTGGGTGGCCTCTGAATCGCAGTGTCCAGCCAATCCCAATAACCTCTTTCTGTGACCCCATCAGATTCAGCTCCACAGGATGAGGAGCATGCACTTGCCCTACAGCAAGAGTCCCAAAGCAGCCAGGGCCCTCCAAGTCTCGGCCCTCCAGAGGACGCCCGCCAAAGTCCTCACAGACAGCAGGGTGTGGCAGTCAGTAGGCTTCCTCCCCTCTGCTGTGGATGTTGGGGAAGCACCAAGACTTAGCATTAGAGTTGGGAAGACAAAAGAACATAAGGATCACATCGGTGGCACGGGTATTAATCACATGTATATGATCTTTGCAAATAGTATTGAAGACTTGTGCTCCAGAACTTGCCGCAACCCTAGCCAAGCTGTTTCAGTACAGCTACAACGCTAGAATCTACCTGGCAATGTGTAAAATTGCCAAGGTATATTGTGTACACAAAAAGCAGGACAAATCACATCTAGCCAGTTATCGCCCTATCAGTCTACTCTCAATTATTAGTAAAGTAATGGATGGGGTCATCAGCATTTGTATCAAGTGGCACTTGCTTAGCAATAACCTGCTCACTGATGCTCAGTTTGGGTTCTGCCACGGCTGTTCCCCTCCTGACCTTATTACAGCCTTGGTTCAAACATGAGCAAAAGAGCTGAACTCCAGAGGTGAGGTAAGAGTGACTGCCCTTGACATTAAGGCAGCATTTGACTGAGTATGGCATCAAGGAGCCCTAGCAAAACTGGAATCAATGGGAATCAGGGGGAAAACTCCCCGCTGGCTGTCATACATAGCACAAAGGAAGATGGTTATGGTTGTTGGAGGTCAATCGTCTCACTTCTGGAACATCACTGAATTCCTCAGGATAGTGTCCTAGGCCCAAACCATCTTCAGCTGTTTTATCAATAACGGACCTTCCCATCAAAAGGTCAGAAGTGGGGATGTTCACTGATGATTGCACCATCCGTGGATCCTCAGATACTGAAGCAGTCCATGTCCAAATGGAACAAGACCCAGACAATATCTGGGCTTGGGCTGACAAGTAACATTCATACAACAGAAGTGCCAGGCAATGACCATCTCCAACAAGAGAGCATCTAACCATCACCCCTTGACATTCAATGGCATTGCCATCACTGAATCCCCTACTGTCAACATCCCGGGGGTTACCATTGACCAGAAACTGAACTGGATTAGCCATATAAATACTGTGCCTACAAGAGCAAGACAGAGACTAGGAATTCTGTGATAAGTAACTCACCTCCTGACTCTCCAAAGCCTGTCCACGATCACCAAGACACAAGTCAGGAGTGTGATGGAATACTCTCCCCTTGCCTGCATGAGTGCAGCTCCAACGACACTCAAGAAGCTCAATAGCATCCAGGACAAAGCAGCTTGCTTGATTGGCACCCCATTCACAAACAATCACTCTCTCCACCACCGACACACAGTGACAGCAAGGTGTACCTTCTACAAGTTGCACTGCAGGAACTCAACTAGCCTCCTTAGATCTCACATTCCAAACCCATGACAACTACCGTCTAGAAGGACAAGGTCAGCAAACACATGGAAACACCACTACCTGAAAATTCTCCTCAAAGCCACCCACTATCCTGACTTATAAATATATCACCGTTCCTTCACTGTCACTTAGTCAAAATCCTGGAGCTCCCTCCCTAAGAGCACTGTGGGTGTACCTACACCACATGGACTGCAGCGGTTCAAGCAGACAGCTCACCACCACCTTCTCAAGGGCAAGAAGGGATTGTTAATAAATTCTAAACTGGTCAGCGATGCCCACATTTCATGAATGAATCAAAAAAATGTAAATAGAATCATACCCATTTCATATATCCTCTTGTGTATGCTTCCTCTTTATGATCAGCTGAGTTGTTGTCAATCATGTGTAACACCATGGTCCCTTCCCACACTTTATCACAGATGTTGCTCTCATGTGCCTCTGATCAATGTTGTATGCTTCCAACTGACCACATTGTGTGCCCCTTCTCAGATTGTTTCCAGAACCAGTTATGTTTCATCTTAAAGTAACTTGTGCTTGTGGAAGGGAGCTCATTCTCTTGCTTTGCTGAGCCACATAATGTTAGGGTTAGGCTTTGTAAGATGGAGGTTGAGGTGCTCAGCCATCTCCTTAGCATTTTTGAAAAGTGAAGGTTTGGTGTGCAAGGAAAGATTTTGAAACGCACCAAGAGTATTCGTATACTGGAACTCTATGTTCTCTGTCATCCGGAGGGTTTTCAATCAATGATTCAAAAATCACAGCCCGCGTGCACTCCTGTCTACCTTGAGCATTGCCCACTCTCCAAGACTACATCTGATAAGCTCACCCATAAGTGCAATCACCTTCCCAGCTCAATGTGCCGGAGCTCTGCCCCTCATAGCCACATTATAGTTGTGGCACTCGACACTACAACCCTGAGCTTCTCCCACCTTGTACTTGTCTGCATAGTGTCCACAAGGCTCTTGTCACAATGTAGGGAAGCAGCACTGTGCCAGGCATATGTGTAATGCCCCTCACCTAAAGAGTCACTGAAATCACTGATGATAACTCTAAATGATGATGCATTGCGTCAATGGAGGCTCTGAGCATGCTCTCGATGCATATGTGTTACTTGATGGGAAGACAATGTTGAGGGCAGCAATGGCTGAGGAGCCAAGGTGTAATGAAGCTGAAGTGTGCTCTTTAATGCGAACAAAGTTTCACCTTGAGATCTCCATAGTGTCATTGTTGTATCGAGGTCGCAAGGGCCAGGATTGGCCATTAGGAAAGACTGTCTATGTTCAAGAGGAGGGATTTTAATGCATGGCCAGCAGGTGTGTGAACATGATTATCCTCAGTTGGATAATCTATATAGAAAGGTCAGGCTACTTGTAGGACCTCAGAGTGATGGTTGTCAAAATTATGGAGGACTTTTGTATGATGTTGTATGTGCCTACATGCCTGCATGCACATCCTCAGCTACTGTCGCCCAATTGTCAGCCCTCAGTATCAATATCGAGGTGAATCATAAAATGTTGTCCTGTTGCTGGAAATGGACCTCTTTAAGGAGCTTTGTCAGAGTGCATACAGCTACGGCCGCACTAAGGATTATAGAGCAGCTCCTGCCTCAATTAGGCTGCTGTAGCAAATGAGATGCTGGAGAGACGCTTAAAGAGGTAACAGCTTCTGACAGCTGATCCTCCAGTTAGGATCTTATCTCATGAAGGACACATGCTCCCAAGGCCTTCAAAGCATCAGGATAATGTAAGCCTGATGTTTAAGTAGTCACTGATTGAAGTGGGTGGTTGAAATAAGCACGAGAGCCACGCAGATGTTCACTTAGGCCCAGGACGGAGGGTACTTCTCCTAGAGGAGGCTCACTCCTACTCGTCATCCTCCTCAGGAAACCTGGTGGCTGTGAGGGTCTCACATGCACATCTGCCTCGTCTGGCCCGTGCAATGACATCTTCCCGGCTTCCTCAACCTCATTTCCCTCATACATTTCGATGTGCTCCTCATCGGAGGAGCCATGCAGCTCTTCTATGTCAGCATTTGGCAATTCATCCCCACTTGGCAGTGCCAGGTTGTGCAGTGCATAGCAAGCCACAACGATCCATGAGACCCTTTAGGGACTGTACTGGAGTGCTCCACCAGTCCTGCTAAGTCATCGGAATCATATCTTTAGCATGTCAATGTTCTGTTCCATCAGCATTCGTGTAGCAGTATAAGCTTTGTTGTGCCTGCTCTCAGCTGGATTTTATGGCCGCCACATGGATAGCAACAGTGACACCTGGTAAGTAGAGCCTTGCCTGTGGCACCCCCTGAGAGGGATGTGGTGCTGCCTGCGAAGATGACGCTGAGTCAAAGTTCCACAAGCGCTGCACGATGAAAGGGAGGTGATAAACCTTGAAGTCATGAGCAAAGTGCTGGTCGCCAGGTGCACGTCGCGGCGATCTGATTAGACATTTGCATTACCTCTTGGTCCAGTGTCAGGGGATGATACTGGCAAGTAGACTTTATAATGAATATTCGTGGCATTTAAATGTATTCAAATAGTGTTCCTGACATTGCTCTTGAACACAAACAGCCTGTTCCATTGAAATCTGGAGCCGGTGATAGGAACCTGTCCACCTGTCTTCCCGCCGGTGTAAAATGGATTTTTTTCTTTTTGCAATATTTTCCACTCCTGCCCATCATAATGCCTGCCTCGGGCAGGAGTGAGAAATCTCAGCCATTGTTACACAAAGTGAAGAGGGGGGAGGAAAGAAGTTTAAAGGGGAAAAGGTTTCCAGCTAGTTTAATTGTGGTTAGCTGCCTCTCTAATTGTTAATTTTGCTGTTTGGCTGGCTTTGATATTTTTCTATTTTGTTTGAGTTGTTATGTTTTGTTTGTTGATGTAAGTTACGTGGGGCAGAATTTTTAGTTAGGCATGCCCTCGACCCATTCGAGTGTAAAATAGTGCGTGATGTCAGGTGAGTGTCCTGATGTCATTCCTGCTCGCAAGATATGTCGGTCGGCGAGAGAGCCCAAAAGCAGGAAGCACACCCTCCGACAATTAAGAGGGCAGTTAAGCCCATTAGAGTTCCAGTTGTCCCCGATTTTTTTGCGGTCCGTCCAACCTTACGGGTGAATCTGCCAGGCGGACTTTGCATTTTTGATGAAACCTCATCCGAGGCTTCCGTTATTTAAAAAAAAAATGCATGGACAGAATTTCCATAAGGTGACTGATTCTGATGCATGGACATTTTTTTCTGGATTTTGAAATCTTTATTTATTTATTGCTTTTAAATTCTTCCTTGAGGCAGCTCTCTGCCTTCAGGGAGCTTTCATTCCGCGCTCGCCCGCGCTTACGTCAGCGCCCACCCTCCACCCGCCCCCCAGCCCAGCAGTGCTGAGCACTTGAGCGTGCCTTTCATGCTGGTTAGCCGTTATTTGGCCAGCCAATGTGAAATCACAGTGGGAGGCTGATCACGGGTGGCATTCCATTGCCTGGCTGGTCCCGGGCTCGCCAACCTAAAAATCATGCACTTGGCTTTTTGCTATCCATCTGCTTTTGGTACTGTTTTGGATTGCATAAGCAGCACCTTGCATCTGTAAGCACCAGTAATTGAAACAAGCATGGATGATAAAAAGTGGCTGCAGGAACAAATGCGAAGAAGAGCTCCTGGTTATTGGCTTAATGTGGTGTAGTCCAAAAACAGCATTGGCCAGTACAGCAGTGGGTGACTGATGAACTAATGGTAGCAGCATAGTGCAAGGGACATAACTGTGGTGCCAAAAAAAAATTCAAAGGCATTAAACATGTCCAATGTTTTCTTATTCTTTAGAACCAATCAGTGCAATGCTTATGTGCAATATGGATGCTGCAAAGCTAAACTGAAAACAGAAGATGCTGGAAATGCTCAGCAGTATCCGACAAAGCCTCAATGACCTGAAATGTTGGCCGGGATTTTCCAGCCCCTCAAGTCGATGGGATCTTCTGATGGTGGTGCGGAGGCTGGAGGATTCCAGCCATTAACTCTGCTTCTCTATCCATAGATGCCGCCAGACCAGCTGCATATTTCCAGCATTTTCTGTTTTCATTTCATGAACCATAAGTATTGTCATCCATTACTGTTACCTATAAATTCTGTAAGCTTGTCTCCATAGCTCAGCATGCTTTCATCCATCTCCCTTGATCAGTAACCCATCTTTCAGCTCAGACATAAACGTCAACATTCAGATTTGATGCACGCATTATAGCCTTCTCTATCTCTGTCTTTAATTTTGGCATCTCGCACACCCCAATTTTAATTGTTCCACCATAGGCCCATGCTCTGAAATTCCCTGGCTAAACCTTTCTGCCCCTTCCTTTAAAAGAGTGCTTAAAAACTAGCTTTTTGACCAAGTTCTGGTCACCCATTCTACCATCTCCTTACACGGCTCGGCGTCAAATTTTGTTTGATAACAGTCCCATGAAGATCTTAAAGTTGCTATAAAAATGCAAGTGGTTGTTGTTGTTTATGTATGCTTCTTTGGAACTTCATCCTCAGCACTTGTCCTGAGGGCTGCTGCAACTTCTCCTCCAGGTGGACGCCTCTTTCTCTGGCCATGTTATTGAGTATGCTGCATTCCATAATGATTTCTTGACTTTAACTCAATTGTTCTGCAGGATATCCCCTGACCTGTCAGGACACCAGGAATGCTACTTGAGCATACCAATTTTGTGTGATGGCTATTATAATAAGCTTGGAGTGCAGGGCAAGTATTTTGTAAGAAACAGTAAACTTTATTTACAGAGCTCCTGATGAAGCTACATGCTTGTTCCAAGACCAAGGCTAGAAAGCTCCCCCGCTGAGACTAGCCATGCTTAGGGCTGATTCATCTATACAGTCATATGATCCTCATAACAGTATAAATGATCCCCTTGACAGTATGAAAGATTTAACTTACAGTTGCTACATATCTCCTTTAATTTTGTTTTACCATTCTTATTTACAAAAATATCCTAACCCATATCATAAACAAATATATAGAATTCATGCAATTATAAATTTAGCTTTTGAGGTGGTTTTCTGATTAGGGTAGAGTGGAGCAACTGTATTACTTGAGATCGTTCCATGGGATCGCCTTGACCAGGAACTGCGGCATCAGGGGCATCATTAGATAATGGCAGCTCAGAATTATTTACTTCAACAGATGCATCAGGTATGTCTATTCTTTGTCGATCTGGCACCTCAAGGATCAAAGGTTTGACTTTGATTTCAGCTGGTTGCTGGAGTTTGTCTCGACTTCTGAGATGTTACATGTGTTTCATACAGTCCTGTATTGCACTTCTACTTGATATGATGATGGTTCTGTTTCCAAAACGATTGGACCAGGAACCCATCTCAGCCCATTTGCAAAACTTGGTACAAAAACGATCTCTTGCGCAGTAAATTCTTGACCTTTACTGTAAACAACGTGATTCACTTTCTGACTACTGTGTTTTTTCTCCACCTTCCCCTCTAAATTAGGGAATACTAGACTCAATCTTGTTTGAAGTCGGCACTTTCTTAGCAATTCAGAAGTTGTTGAGCATGTGGCTGCGTGAGGAGTTGTGCGACAATTGAACAGAAATTTTGAAATTTGTGTCTCTAATACTCCCTCGGATAGTTTCTTCATGCCTGCTTTAAAGGTTTGCACTGCTCTTTCCGCTAGCCCATTGGATGATGTTGTGATGTGTTTAACCCTACTTAGGTTCACAAATCTTTGAAATTTAGTACCAGTGAAAGCAGTACCATTATCTGACACAATGCCTTCTGCTAGACCATGTACACTAAAACATTGGTGCAGCGTTTCAACGGGTGCACATGATGTTTGTGATCTCACTTCATTCACATCCATCCACTTTGAATTCACTTGTGTCAATGAAACATGGTACCTAAAAATGGACCTACATAGTCTATAATGTAATCTAACCAAGGGTCAACCAGGCCACTCCCATGGATGCAGTGGAGCTGAAATAAGCAACGCCTGCAGTTGATGACAGTGTTTAACCATTTTTTTCTATATCACTGTCTATATCTAGCCACCAGATATAACTTCATGCAAGCATATTCATTTTGAAATAACAAGATGCGCACTATGAAACTCTGTCAATAGTGGTTCTCTTCATTGCAAAGGGATGACAACTCTTATTCCCCATTACAAGATACCATCTTGATAACTTAGTTCAGATTTACGGGCATCAAATGGTTTTAATTCTTCGGAAACTTGTGCATTAACCATCCTTGCAATACCCTGTTCACGGACTCTTGAAAAAATTGGATCCTGATTTGTCCAATTCTTTATCTGTTTTGTGCAGATTAATGAGGAGTCCAGGAAGTACCACCTCTTGGGGTACTGGAATATGTATAATATTATCTAGCAAAGGAAGGTGACTGAGGGTGTCTGCATTTGCTATATACATAACTGGACAGTGTATAAAAGTGTACTCAAATGCCAACAAAATTAAAGTCCATCTTTGAATTCCAGTAGAGGCTATCAGTGGGATTGCCTCATCTTCACTAAACAAACTCAATAGTGGTTTGTGATCTGACACTATGGTGAAGTGTCAACCATGCAAATATTGAGGGAACTTCTTTACACCAAACACGATAGACAAGCCTTCTGTTTCAGTTTGTGAGTAACCTTTCTCAGCTGCAGAAAGGGTTCTGGATACATATCCTATTAGTCTTTCAGATCCACTCTCCACCTTGTGTGACAATACTTCTCCTACATGGTCATAGTGCACTAGCAGACATGACAAGTGTAAAAGATTCTTGATTTTTCAGATTTGATTTCTGTTTTTTCTTCTTGTGTTTGCCACAGGATTTTCTCTCACCCTTCATTTTGATTTCATAGTTGGCCAAATTTCTCTCTGGTGAAATCCCAACTTGGTTCAGTTTGGGTCTGAGCTACCCATTCACATCTTGAACAGTTCCATGACTTTTCCTTCAAATGCCTCTTTTATCACAATCAACTGATTCTTCAATTATTCTGTCTCTTGTTTTGTACCTTTGGCTTTCTCTTGGAACATCGAACATTGTTGAGTTTTTTCTGCTGATTGTTTCTTCGGTTGATTCAGGGTGGCACTGCATTTGCTTATCTTCTTTTTCATGATTTTCCCATGGAACCAACTCTGACCTGAGGGATCCTTGCATCCTGTGAAGTTCCTTTGGTTCTTTTATCTCATCCAGAAGACACCACCATATTCGCTTGTCAACTTAGGATTTCTTCCCGTTCGGACTTGGAAAAATTCCTGACCAGTTGAGTTTAATTTCTTACTTTCAATCAATCGTGGCCCAAAAGGCTAGAATCTACTCCTGTTACAACAATTACTGGCAGCTGGGCTGTCTGTTACCTGTGGGATACAGATACAGAAGTGATGCCTTTCACCTGTATTGCTTCTCCAGTACGTTTTCAGCTAAGCTGTGGTTTGCTCCAAACTCAATGGCTATTTTCAACTATAATGTGCACTTCATTTAACTTGACCTGCTGTCTGGATGGCTGCCTTGATCTTGCCCTGCATCGTTTTACAACAAGCCCTTTTTTATGACAATAATGGCATTTTGCCTCTTTAAATCTGCAGGTGTCCAGTACATGATTACCCCCACATCAGTAACAAATTGATTTCTGAATTACTGGCAAGCTGCTTCCAGCATTTCATTTTGTTTTTCTAGCAGTAGGGACTGTGTCCCACTTCACGCTACTCTCCCTGGTCTTTGTGCCATGCCTGGCAGCAGGTTCCTGCTCTAACTGCAGAATGGTACCATGTTGTACACCCTGCAAAGCCTGTGAATCCTTCTCAGCACTCTCCATCGCTAGCGCTAAATCCATGGCGCGCTTCAGGTCTATATCAACTTTTGCAAGTAAACGGTGCTGAATGGCACCATCGCGTATGCCGCAAACCAAGCAATCTCACAACATGTCATTTGAAGTATCACCGAAGTCACAGTGCTCTGTTAGCTGTTTTAACTTCACAATGTATGTTGTGATTGACTCACTGAAGGCCCTTATTTGAGAGTTGAACTTGAATCTTCAAGTGTTCACTGAAGGTTTAGGCTAAAAATGTCCCTTCACGAGGTCTGCTAGCTTGGTGAGGGACCTGGAATTTGGCGCGTTTGGAGCCGTCAGACTACAGATTGGGTTATACATTTTGCTCATGCAGAACTTAGGAGAACTGTTTTCTGTTTCTCCTCTGCCATTATTTCATAACTACAAAATAGAAACCTAGTTGCTCTATGTATTGATTCCAGCCCTCGATGCATGAGTCGTATGGATCAATTCTGCTGAAGAGAAGCATTGCTGGTGAGTATACTTTTTTCTTTCTCCCTTAAAAATTGAAATACTCATAGTCACAAGGTGAAGTGCTGCATCAGCGCCATTTATCCTCATTGCAAATTGTAATAAACTTGGAGTGCAGGGCAAGCTTCTTGTAAGAAACAGTAAACTTTATTTACAGAGCTCCTGATGAAGCTACATGCTTGTACCAAGACCAAGGCTAGAAAGCTCCGCCCCTGAGATTACCCACACTTAAGGCTGATTCGTCTTTAGGGGGGTCACATGATCCCTATAACAGTATGAATGGTCCCCTTAACAGTATGAAAGATTTAACTTACAATTACTACAGCTATTATATTGCTATGATTGATACTATTAGTAAAGAAATAAGAACTGATTGTTGTGAAAATGTACAACTTGGTGACTGGAACAATTTTAAAACACATTAACATACCACAGCAAACTCCATTTCCCTAACTCTTGATGCCCAGATGTAGGTCAAGCAAGGAAATTTGAAACGTGAAACTTTAGCATCCCTCAGCACAGACCAACTGAAAGCTGTAGCGAGGGAGGTACAGTTAAAATTGTCCAGTAAAGTGAAGAGAAATGAACTGATCCAGTTGTTGGTAGAATATTTGAATCTCAAGTTACCAATAGAGCAGTTAGATGTAGAGCTCAACCATGACTCCAAATCCCCTCCTCTAGCCAAATTTGAATCGGAAAAGCTCAGAATGCAGCTAGGGTTTAAGGAGAGGGAAAAAGAGAGAGAAAGGCAAGCACAGGAGAGGGAAAGGGAGAGAGAAGAATTCCAGCTCTGAAAATTGGAAGAGAGAGACCAGACAGCTGAAAGCTGTGAGGAAAAGTCTCTCCTAACCCAGAACTACTCTCCAGTGCCCTCATGTGTGCTACATTTATTCCGAAATTCACAGAGAGTGATGTGGAGTCATTTTTTTGCCACCTTTGAGAAAGTAACAGAACGGCGAAAATGGCCATTGGAGATCTTGACATTTTTAATTAAAGGGCAACTTTCAGGGAGAGCCCGAGACATCTATTCCATGCTGACTCCTGATGTGTCCTTGAATTTTGAGCAGAACAAGGCTGCCATCCGAATGCATATGGGTTAGTCTCAGAGACACCAGCAATTCCGAAACGCTTTCAAGAAGCCCACACAAACCTGCATCGACTTCGAATGGCTGAAGTAAATTATATTTGACTGATGGGTAAGGTCCCTAAGAATCCTACCTACCTATGATGGGTTAAGTGAGTTGATATTGTTAGAGGAGTTTTAAAACTGCTTACCCTCCAGCTGAGGACACACTTGGAGGAGCAGAGAATCCTCATAGCCCGAATTGTCACAGCAGACAGCTATGATCTCACCCATAGGTCTGGAAACTCAGGCAGCCACTTTCAAACTAATCTCATGACTATTGGAAAGATAAACAGAATGAGGTAGGAAAGACCTCTCATGCAGCAAAGAAAACACAAAAGAGGATGCAAGAAGCCCTTCTGCTTCCCAAAAGGAGAACTCCCGGAGGCAATGTGCTCCCATTGCAATAAAATTGAACATTTCAGGCCAAAGTGCTGGAGATTGAGAGGAAAGCCCATAGGTCTAATAGGACTCCATATGAATAGCCCCCTGAAGGACAGGGGCAGAGTAGTGCAGCAGAGCAGGCAGAAGCTCTGACTACAGCAACTTCCCCTTTGGAGGGCATGGTGACCTGTGTGTCTGAGCCAGACAAACTCTCAGAGAGCTTCAGAGGTTTGTCCTTTCAGGACAGTTACCGCCCCCCCACCCATCCCAAAATATGAGCAAGTCCGTTGTACTTCTCTGGGAAACAGTCTTTTATGCTGGAGGTAAAAAACCTATCCACTGAGTCCTCCTTGAAGACCAAAGTCCTGATCAGTGAGGTGGGAGTAGGATCTGTGTTTGCACCCCTCCATATGGTCCACCTAGAGCGTGACCTTGGCGGAATTTTCCGTGCACGTTGGCATCGGGCGTGCTCGGCGAGAAGGCCAAAAATCAGTTACTAAACATCGTGAAACCAGTTTACAATTGTCTGCTCAGTCCATCAATGGCAGGCTGTATTTTCTGCTATAAGACGTTGGGGACATCATCATAATACATCAGCATATCGTTGTAAGGCCAGCCGGCTGGAATCATCCCCCCTAGGCTGGACTGTCCACCCAAGTTGGTGTACAATCATG
Organism: Carcharodon carcharias; assembly: GCF_017639515.1. Lineage (NCBI taxonomy): Eukaryota > Metazoa > Chordata > Chondrichthyes > Lamniformes > Lamnidae > Carcharodon > Carcharodon carcharias. The sequence continues at coordinate 52,964,711 of NC_054486.1, forward strand.
CTGACGTGTTTCACAACAGCATAAGGCATGCACTTGGTAGGCTGCATTTTGAGAGGAACTCAGAGGTGAGTGCACAGTAACATTGCACAGCACTTGTGAGGGTCGCCTGTTGGACTTCAAGGTAGATGCGACTTGGGGTGCAAGGGGGTCGCATGGGCTGACCTGCAGTTGAGTCGACTTGGGGGGGATGGGAGCGGCAAGGACTGTCCTGAGGTTGAGGTGACTTGGATGGGGGGCGGGGCAAAGGCTGCCCTGAGGTTGAGGCGAATTGGGGGGGGGTGAGGCAAGGGCTGTCCTGCGGTTGAAGGTAGAGCACAAGCATGTGCAGGGTTGGTGGGGAGGGAAGCGGCCACACTTTGGGAAATCCTGTATAAAGTGACCATTCCTCTGCAGCTGAGGCAGTTCAGATGCAGCTACATTGACGTGCGTGGAGTTGGGTCTCTAGCTTATCTGCCCACTCAAGCAACACAGAGGCATAGAAGTGCCAACGTGCTCCAGAGCTTTTCACCCCTCAAGCACAGACTGCAAACTAATGAACGTTTTAGTGGACTGCAGAACAGTTGAATGACTGGGCATGCTGTACAATCTCCTTGATAAAGCTGGCCCTGGGGCAGTCACTGGTGGAGGGGCTCACAGCCTCTTGCAATGTCAGCATCCCGGTTTAGACCAGTCTCTCCCATGGTTCAAGCTAACAGTGCAGCCTTGCAGTGCAGGTTGGGAGAATGCTGCACCTGAGCTGAGAGTACAGCATGCAGTCCAATGGGCAAAGCTGCCGCCAAACAGTCAGGTAGAGTGGGCCAGAGGAGGGTGGGATTTCGGGCAGCCATGCAGCACACTAAACTCTGGACATCCAAGTGGTGGCCAGCACTCTCCGGGATGCAATAAGAGGCCTTCAGACTTAACCAAGAGAGGTTCTTAGAACACCCAAGCAAACCCACATGTTTCTCTCCTTCATCCTGCAGGAGGTGTACATCAGGATCATGAAGCCTGGTGAACTAGTTGTATGCCTCGTGGCTTACAAAGAGCAGAGATGATGGAGAAGAGAGCAATAGAGGTATCTGGCTGCACAGAGGGAGGAGCACCAACCTCAGGAAGAATTGGTGGCTGAGGCTCCCACACACACCGACGAGAGTCATAGTGAGCTGTCGCTGGTCAGTGCCTAGTTAGACCCAGCGTCGATAGCCGTTGCTTTTCATTCCTGCAGATGACCGAGAACCAGTGTCCCCGAAGACTGCGCATGTCTAGGGAACTGGTTGGTCACATCTGTTGGCTGCTGCAGGATTTGGCATTACAGGGACATGGAGATTCACCCACTCCCGTGGCCGTGAAAGTGACAGTGATGCTCAATTTTTACACCAGTGGCTCCTTTCAACAGCTGAAGTCTGTGGCATATCACAAGCCTACACACACAAATGCGTCCATGAGGTCACGGATGCCATCTTTGCAAGAACACCAACTTTGTGCATTTCGCCCAGGACCAGACAGTCAGGATACAAGAGCGATTGGATTTGCCCAAAGTTTCTCGAGTTTCCCGCAGGTGCAGGTTGTCGTCGACTGCACTCATGTGGCGCTCAGATCTCTGCTGCTACAAGTGGTCAACTATATCAACCGCAAGGGTTTCCACTCACTGAATGTTCAGCTGATGTGCGACCACCACAAGTGCATCCTCCAGATCTGCGCAGTTTCCAGGGAGTGTGCACGACTCCTACTTTCTCAGTCAGGCTCAGATCTCTGACATCTTCCAGGGCCCACAGAGGCTGCAGGAATGGTTTCTAGGGGACAAGGCTACCCGCAAAGGCCGTGGCTAATGACACCTGTGCAGTCTTAGACTGCAGCAGAGAGAAGTTACAATGAGGCTCATGCTGCAACTTGCAACTTTTTGGAGCAAACCATCGAGACATGGAAAATGAGGCTTCTTTGGCTGGACCAGTCTGGTGGAGCACTACAATATAGTCCACAGAGGGTGTCACGTGTTGTCGTCACCTGCTGCACCCTTCACAACCTGGCGCCGCAACAGGGAGAGGAGCTGGCTGAGGAGGAGATGGAGGAGTTGGAAGTCTTCTCCAATGAGGAGGATGTAAATGGGGATGAGGATCAGGAGGTCCTCGAAGGTGACGATGACAGCAAAGAAGCCATTGCACTGGCTAGATGAGGCAGGTGTGCTCAAGAGGTGCTCATATTACTAATTTCATGGAGAATGATGGCGACATGCAGTGAGGAGACTCCACAATTCCTCACATTGTACCTATGAATGTTTGGCTGCAGTCTGACAGCTCGCTTGTGCTCTATGATCAGGGTCATATCATGGAGACGCAGCCATGAAACTACTGAAAAGCTGCGTCAATGTTTTAGTGTATATTTCCTACCAGAAGCTATTGTGTTGGATAATGGTATTGCTTTCACTAGTACGGAATGCCAGAGATTCATGAACCTAATTGGGACTAAACACATCAGAACAGTGCCGTATCATCCCTCATTGAATGGGTTCGCAGAAAGATCAGTAGAAACCTTTAAAACAGGCATGAAGAAACTACCCAAGGGAGCATTAGAAACACAAATTTCAAGATTTCTTTTCAACTATCGCACGCCTCCTCATGCAACCACAGGTTCAATACCTCCTGAATTGCTAATGAAACACTGCCTTCGTACAAGACGGAAAGGTGGGGAAAAACCAGAGTAGTCAGAAAGTGAATCATGATGTTCACAGTAAAGGTCGAGAACTTACTGTGAGGGAAACAGTTTTTCTATGAAATTTTGCAACTGGACCGAGATGAGTTCCTTGTTCAATTGTCTCTGGAACAGGACCTTTGTCATATCAAGTGGAAGTAGAAAACAGGATTGTTAGGCAACACGTGTATCATCTCAGAAGCTAAGACACACTCCAAAAACCGGTTACTCCACCTGAAATCAAAACCTTTGATCCCTGAGGTGCCCGATCGACATCGAACAGACATACCTGATGTCTCTGCTGAAGTAATAATTCTGAACTGCCATTGTCTAAAGATGTCCCTGATGCTGCAGTTCCTGGTCAAGTCGATTTAACAGAAGAACCTCAAGTCATAGAGTTGTGTTGTTCTACCCAAATCAGAAAACCACCTCAAAGATTAAATCTATAATTGCATCAAATGTATGTATTTGTATCGGGTATGGGTGGAGCTTATTGGTCTTGGTCTTGGTACAAGCATGTAGCTTCATCAGGAACTCTGTAAATAAAGTTTACTGTTTCCTACAAGAAACCTGCCTTGCACTCCAAGCTTATTACACAGGGCTGCTCGAGTGTAGCTGAGCCAAAGCCCAGCCATTAAAGTTAAAAGAGGAAACAGCCTCACAGAATATCCCCAAATTAAACAGGGACCAGAGGAGTCCTAGGGTAGGGAAAGAGATAGTGAGGGCAATGCCCCACATAGTCAAAGAGCCTGAAAGAAGGCAAGTTATTAAACCAGGAAAGACAAAAGTTAAGGAATTGCTGGAAAACTAGCTGGCAGAAACCTTCTTTCTGATCTTAAATAGGGACAAAGGGAGTTCCCAACCTGATGGCAGATAGGGAGGGAGATGTCAGTCAAAAAGCCACAAAGGAGCATAGCTGGAGAGTGTTAGTGTTCCAGGAGACCTGGACCGAGTTAGGAGACCGTCCCACCCAATCCAAAGGCCCCAGCTGAGAAGCCATTGATTGGTCTGGTTGGCAGCTTTATGGCAAATTTAAACAGGGCCCAGAAATTTCCCAAATTGGTCCAGAATGAGTGAGGATGATGCCTCGCTTAGTTGAAAAGCCACAGGAGGGTAGAGTGAGAGCTGACCACCCACCAGAGGGCAGTAGTGTTCCAAAAGGCATGGAACCTAATACTCAACTGACCAATAGAGGGATCCTAACCTTAATGCAGAATCACAAGGTGACCGGACAGCGTTGCCCACTGCTTTTAAAATGACCCATAGCAACCCCACATCGGGCTATAAGACTGTCGCCCTACCTGGCATGGATGTGGGAGATACACCTTTCTGCAAGGCAATCCTCTTGTCATCCAGGCACAGAAAAACTGGCCCAAGTTCAGGAGCAGATTGTCCACCTGGTGATGTGCCAACCTAAAGCACTTAGCAACAGAAACTGGCACACTCCAGTTGTGCTATCACCTGAGCCAGACGCTGACCCAGAATCCCCTAAAGATGCTAAAGCCCCATTAAAACACCCCAATCTCCTGACAGTCAGCCTAACCACACTCCCTGGGCTTGAACAGCTGAACCCATAGGTTACCAAAGTGGACAGGGAGGAGCTAAGCTGGACCAGGGCCACTCAGCCCTATTATCAAAGACTTGGCACTCACAGGGTGAAATGCCCAACATTCCCCCACAGATAGCCCCAAGCAGTTGGACCATTACTCACCCCCTGAGTGCTAACCACCCTGTGAGAGGACACTTAACCAGGAGTTGGACAGGCAGAGTCCTGAAATCAATGGCTTTGCTTATGCCTGATTCCCAACCGAGGAAAATTCAGAACACCAACCCAGAACAGATTTCCCCATAAAGACAGATTTGAATCTTCCCAGGTCACCTAAATATTCTACATCCCAGGACAGGAGAATGTTCTTGCCCCCAGATTTAAACCTCAAAAAAAGGAAAATGCAGCGGCAAGTTGCCATTGCCCATGTGTCTGATGTGCCAGTGTGAACAAGAGAATGAGCACATACTCTTAATTTCCTATTTTCCTTCACATATATGAAAAAAATGAAATAGATTTCATTTTCTTCCACTGAGGCCACAAGGACTGAGGGACAAAGACCTCACTCTGTACTTTTTTTCTTATATAGAGATATGTTCATTGCCTTCTCTAAAAATTTAAAGCTGGACAAAGATCTAACAGGGCTGAATCTAATTATGTCTGTGGCCTTCTAACAAAAGGAGCTACCTGGCAGCATCAAAGCGATTCACACCTCATTACCTCTGAAGTACCACTGATGACACATTGTGGGCTGCACAGACCAAATTCATAGAGAGCTATACAAAGACCATCTGCAATTCATAACACAAGCTGGACAACAGGAGTGTGTTTGTCTGCTAAGACAAAGGGCCCCGCAACCTTCCTTTCAATTCTTAATGGTTGAGACATCCCACAATCTCAGGGTCCCAGGCAAGGGATACACATCCTTTGTCAAATCCAGAGTGGAGAGGTGGGAATCATGTGAGATGGACCTAGCTTCTGGAGCCCGGAATATTGCCTTGCTGAACTGCAAAGTCTCAGTCCCCCATTTTACCATCTAACTAGTAGCATCACAGACAAGAAGCTCTAGTCCAGGTTGGGCACCTGGCCCCATATACACTGCTTCTGATGGAAATTTTCTGCCTTCACCTACAAGACTGATTCATATCTACATGCCAATCTCATCATGCAAAGTCAAATTCACCAAAAAAGTGAATTATGCAGCACTGATTTTCAGCCTACTGACCTCCGTGAAGCAATACCTCATTGGACTTTGATTCTGCACTCTAGAAACAATAATTAATTTCTCTGTGGTCTCTGCACTTTAAGCACCTTTTCTCTATCTCTCTTTTACTTTATGAATGCAAAGGAGGCAACATTGCAACCACTGCACCCCACCCCACAACACCTCCACCACTGTGTTTTGAGTGTGTCCAAATAACCTGACCTTCTGAGTTCACCCTATCTTGAGTTTCCTGTGGGGTTATCAATAGAATTTGGATCACACCAAAAAACTCAGGGGTTGGGAAATATGCTACAGCTTATATAGGAGGAAGCAAATCAAAATGCCTTTCTGTTTATGGACGGGTTTATGAGAGGATACATTAGTGCTGTTTAAAGTAGACCCCCTCCTGTCCATAACACATCATAGAACCCATGACATTGGAGTGGAAACAAGTCACCTTCGATCCCAAGATATTGCCTAAGGTGAAGGAGGAGGATATCCTTGATCTTGCAAGAGCATGCCCTTTAATTTCTATGAATGATGAAAGACTAATGATTGGGCAGAATGCTAAAAAAAAGCAAGTCCTGCAAATTGACTTGGGTGATGTGTTACAAATTGTCATATGCAAGCTGCACATTTAGAGTAACAGCCTTTATGTTTTACATAGGTGGCATTCATTTCAGTCAGAGCATGAAGGACAACTATGATTCCCCGAAATTTAGGAAATTTTGAAACTCCATTGATCCCCAAAGCTAGGAACTTTCACTTTCTGCTGTCAATGTGAAACTTCATTTAATTGTTCACTGGTTGGAATGAGGCCTCAGCCTACAGTAGTGCACTGTTGATTCAATGATTTTTTTTACATTCAGTAGCTCCCTGGAAAAAGATCAAAGCAAAAGCATTTAAGGCAACATTGCCCTTGAGTGGTACTGGTATTATAATAAAAACAGAATATGTTGGAAATGCTCAGCGGGTCTGTCACAGACAGGAAACATTGGCTTGATCTTCCACAAATTGGCAATCATCATTGGATTGCTGCTCAGCTTGAACTTTTCCACGTCTAGATGCTGCTCCACATTTCTGCCAGGTCTTTTGAGCCCAGTTTCCCAAGAAATGTGGAGTGCTGCATCCTTTCATTGCAGCTCCATAGTGTCAGGAGCAAGACAAGGCACATTCCTTTTTTTATGGCACAAACTGTCAAATGGTAAGCTTAAATGCCCAGTGTGAATGTTCATGAATGGGTGAATGGGCAAATGGGTAAGTCAGGAATGACTGAATGGGTAGGGGTGTAGGCTGGGAAGGTGCATAGGGTGGTAGGTGGGTGAGGTGGCAGGTGTGTAGGGTGGTATGTGGGTGAGGTGATAAGTGGGTAAGGTGGTAGGTGAGCATGGTGGTATCTGGATGAAGTGGTAGGCGGGTAGGGTGGTAGGTGGATGAGGTGGTAGATTGGTAGGGTGGTAGGTGGATGAGGTGGTAGATGGATAGGGTGGTAGGTGGATGAGGTGGTAGATGGGTAGGGTGGTAGGTGGATGAGGTGGTAGATGGGTAGGGTGTAGGTGAATGAGGTGGTAGATGGGTAGGGTGGTGGGTGAGGTGGCAGGTGAGTAGGGTGGTAGGTGGGCAGAGTGGCAGGTGGTAGGGTGAAAGATGGATAGGGTGGCAGGTGGGCAAGGTGGGAATGGTATAGCATGTATGAAAATAAATAAAATGAATTTTTGGTTATGCATTTTTTTTAACTGTATGTTCAAGTAAAAAAATCTTGTAAATTTTAATCCTCCTATATTTGTTTGCAAAAGAACAAATGAAAAACTGGCCATGAGCATACACAGTTGGATTTTCTAGTCAGTGGTCAATTCTATATTTCAACCCCACCACCCACACCCCAACCCATTGCCCTCATCACCCACCCACCACCACCTAATAAATGAATTAGATTAGTGCATATATGGTTGAGGTGGCAGGTGAGCAGGGTGGCAGATGGGTAAGGTGCAAGGTAGGTGAAGTTCTAGATGAGTCGGGGGTTATTAAATTGGGTCAGGAAAGCTAGTCAGGTTAGATTCAGGTGGTAGCCGGGTGGTGGGGGGTAGTTGGGTTTGGTCAGGGTTGGGAGAGAACATGTAGTCAGGTCAGGTCAGGAGGGTATTCAGGGTAGTGCGGGGGGAAAACCTGAGAGTCAAGGGGGAGGAGGGAGTCAATGTGAGTGATTGAACGGTTAGTTCTATAGTTACTTAGGAGTTAGACAAGGAATTTTCTATCCAACATTTCCTGGATAACTATTCATCAAGGCAAACATTTCCAATTCAAATCTTCCCAAGATCCACCTGAAATTTGGTGATATACAGCCTGGTTTTAACTCTGTAAGTACATGGGTTTTGAGTGAGTTAAAATTCCGTGGATAGGATAGAATCATCCGTGCCTACTGACATTGGGTATGTTCAGTGGCATCAGCGGACAATATGGCGGGAAGGCCAAAAATCGGTTTCACAACGTCATTAAACCAGTTTGCGACTGTCTGCTCAGCCTATTGGTGGCAGGCTGTGTTTCCCGCCATCGGCCATTGGGAACCTCATTGTAATACATCAGCATATCATTATAAGGCCAGCCTGCCGGACTCATCTCCCGCCCCTCCACTGGATCATCCGCCCATGTCAGTGTGATTGCACATTGATGTGTTTCACAACAGCTTATAACAGGCGTACACTTGATGGGCTGCACTTTGAGGGGTACTTGGAGGTGAGTGCACAGTAACATTGCAGAGTGCTTGCAAGGGACGCCTGTTGGTCTTGGTCTTCAAGGCTGAGGCATGTTGTTGGGGGGCACAAAGGCTGCCTCGTGGTTGAAGTGACTTAGCGGGTGGGGGCAAAGGCTGACCTGTGGTTGAAGGTAGCACACAAGCAGAGTGGGGAGGGGTGGACAAGGGCAGCAGCTACACATTAGGGAAGCCTTGTATAAAGTGACCATTCCTCTGCAGCTGAGACAGTTCAGGAGCAGCCACATTGATATGATTGGAGTCGGGCCTCTAGCTTCTATGCCCACTCAGGCTACGCAGAGGCATCCAAGTGCCACCAAGTGCTCCAGAACTTTTCACTGCTTGGGCACAGACTGCAAACTGGGCACATTGTACAATCTCTTTGATAAAACTGGCCATGGAACAGTCGCTGGTGGTGACGCTCACAGCCCCTTGCAATGTCATCATCCTAATTTGGACCAGAATTCCCCATGGTTAAAGCTAACAGTTGCAGCCTTGCAGTGCAGGTTACGAGAATGCCTGAGCTGAGAGCACTGCATGCAGTCCAATGGGCAAAGCTGCTGCCAACCGTTCAGGTAGAGTGCGGCGGAGGAAGGTGGGGTTTTGGGCAGCCATGCAGCGCACTGATCTCTGGCCATCGAGGTGGTGACCAGCACTCTCCAGGATGTGTTAAGGGGTCTTCAGAATTGAACAAGAGAGGTCCTTGGTACACCAATGCTAACCAACTGCAAGAGGAGTATATCAGGAGCACGCACTCTGGTGAATTAACCATATGCCTCGTGATATATAAAAAGGGAAGTTGACGGAGGTGAGCAATTGAAACACCTGGCTGAGCAGAGGGTGGAGCAGCACCTTCTGGAAGAAGGGGCGGCTGGGGCTCCCAAACTGTGGCTGGAGAGCTACAGTGAGCCATTGCTGGTCAGCGCCTAGCTAAACCCAGAGCCTATAGACACTGCCCGTCATTCCTGAAGATGACCGAGAACCAGTGTCACCAAAGATTGCGCATGTGTAGGGAACTAGTCGGTCGCAAATGCCAACTATTACAGGATTTAGCGCCACGGGGACCTGGAGGGCATCCACTACCAGTGGCCGTGAAAGTGACCACAGCGCTCAATTTTTACGCCAATGGCTCCTTTCAGGGTTCCACAGGTGACCTCTGTGGGATTTCACAATCCGCTACCAACAAATGCATCCATGAGGTCACGGGTGCCATCTTCGCGAGGGCACACAACTTTGTGCATTTCATCTGAGACCAGGAGAGGCAGCATGCAAGAGGCATTGGATTTTCCCAGATCACGGGTTTATCACAGGTGCAGGTGCCCCATCGACAGCACTCACATGGCGCTCAGATCTTTGTCACACACAAGTCAAAAATGTCAACCTTAAGGGCTTCCATTCACTGATTGTACAGCTGGTGTGCGACCACCACAAATGCATCCTGCAGGTCTGCGCATGGTTTCCAGGGAGTGTGCATAACTCCTACATTCTTACTTAGTCACAGATCCCTGATGTCTTCCAGGATGCACAGAGGCTGCAGGGATTGGCTCTTCGAGTACAAGGGCTCCCCGCAGAGGATGTGGCTGATGACACTCGTGCAGTGGCCTCAGACTGCAGCAGAGCGAAGGTATAATGAGGCTTATGCTGCAACTCACACCTTGATGGAGCAAACCATGAGGATACTGAATATGAGGTTCCAGTGCCTGGACGGGTCTGGTGGAGCCCTGCAATACAGTTCAGAGAGAGTGTCACGCATTGTCGTCGTCTGCTGCACGCTTTACAACCTGGCTCTGCAATGGGGAAAAGAGCTGACTAAGGAGCAGATGGAAGAGCTGGAGGCCTCCTCCTGCGAGGAGGACATCAATGGTGATGAGGGTGAGGAGGTCCTCGGTGACAATGTCAATGATGAGGCCCTCACACTGGCCAGATGAGACCGATGTGCTTGGTGGGCCCTCATAGCTTCTAGATTTATGAAGAATGATGACTGTGCAGTGAAGAGACACCATAAGATCCTTACATTGCATCTATGAATGTTTTGACTCCAGTCTGGCTTTTGGCAGCATACGTACTCACTGTGAGATGCAGTGGAAGTCCTAATAGTCACTTGATTGCAGGACGATGGTGACAACATGCAGTGAGGACACTCCATAGATCTTCATATTGCCTCTGAGAATGTCTGACTCCTGTCTGGCAGAGGGCAGCTCGCTTGCGCTCTGTGATCAAGGTCATATCATGGACTCGCAGCCATGAAACTTTGAAAGCATCTGATCCTTTGTTCACCTTCAGCAGCTGACTCCTTCAGGATATTGGTCACAGATGTTGAAGGGATGGGGGCTAGCCCCACCTTAAAGGTGCTGAGAGCATACAGAGAGAATGATAGAACTCTGTGATGCCTGCCCACGACATTCTGGCAGCATTGATAAGCACCATTGAGGCGCAGGTATTACTAATCTGTCCAGGGAGTGTGAGGTTGGACCATCACTTTGGCCTGAAGGCTGCACAAAGCACAAAGAATAAGCCCTGGACTGAGACACCTGTCTTTATCTTGTGCAGAAAGGTTTCACATCTGAGTGACATGAACTCTGTTCATCAGAACAAGGAGCCATAGGCAGGGAGATATTCTTGGGAGTTTATTGACAAAAATGAACATTATGTGCAAGTGATTAACATCTGTGCCCAGAGTGTGAAACTAGCTTTCTTAATATTTCTAGCCCTGTCGCTAGGTCTTGGTGCTCCCCGGACATCCACAGCAGATGTAGGGGCAGCATGCTGACTGCTGCGCCCTGTCTGTGATGACCCCAAGGGGCGTCCTCTGCAAGGCCAAGACCTGGAGGTCCCCGGCCTACTTTCGGTGACCTGCTGTGTGGCAGTGGTACTCCCCTTGTCCTGTGGAGCTGGAGCTGCTGGGGTAACAGGAAGAAGGGATTCAGAGGGCTGGACACACCTGGAGTCACTTGGGTGGATCCCCCTGAGGTGTGCACCTGCTCATCCTCCTCCCTATGGGTGCCCGAGGGCCCCAGGCTGAGTCCTTGAGGAGAAGGGGTAGCTGGAGTAAGATTGAGCTGTCCCACACTCCTCTCATGTACACATTGTTGGAGCCAACTATGGCATCAAGGATGGAGTTCAGCCCAAGCAGCAGTGCAGGAGCAACATCCTGGACCAAGGTCTCCGTGGCGGCCGCCAGTCTACCAGTGTTGACCTTGGTATGTTGGCATGCCGATGCAATCACTTCATCCTGAAGGCAGACGGACTCCTCCATCATGCCTGGCAATCTGAGGAGTGTAGCGGACATCCATTCCTGGTGTTCCTGAGCTTGCCTTTAGCTCCAGCAATTGTGACATGACCAAATCCAGAAGCTCGTCATCTGACACAGACACAGCAAATTTCTTGCCTCAAGCAGTCCTTCGTGTGCCAGGCACCTGGGAAGTCTCTGCCACCACCTGTTGTGGATCAGACAGTGCGATGTGCTCACCAGATTGTGATCCCAAGGCTACTGTAGAGCTAGATCCCACCGAGGTGTGGGAACATGTGGTGTAGGTATACCCACAGGCAGTGCTGTTAAGGAGGGAGTTCCAGGATTTTGACCAAGCAACAGTGAAGGAACAGCGATATATTTCCAAGTCAGGATGGTGAGTGGCTTGGAGGGAAACTTCCAGGTGGGGTGTTCCCATCTATCTGCTGCTCTTGTCCTTCTAGATGGTAGTGGTTGTGGATTTGGAAGGTGCTGTCTAAGGAGCCTTGGTGAGTTCCTGAAATGCATCTTTTAGATGATACACACTGCTGCTACTATGATTCGGTGGTGGAGGGAGTGAATGTTTGTGGATACTGTGCCAATCAAGTGGGCCGCTTTGTCCTGGATAGTGTCAAGCTTGTTGAGTGTTGTTGGAGCTGCACTCATCCAGGCAAGTGGGGAATATTTCATCACACTCCTAACTTGTGTCTTGTAGATTGTGGACAGGCTTTGTGGAGTCAGAAGGTGAGTTGTTTGTCGCAGGATTCCTAGCCTCTGACCTGTTTTTGTACCAGTCATATTTATGTGGATAGTCCAGTGCAGTTTCAGGTCAATGGCAATCCCCAGGGAAGTTGATAGTGGGGGCTTCAGCGATAGTAATGCCATTGAATGTCAAGGGGCGATGGTTAGAATCTCTCTTGTTGGAGATGGTCGTTGTCTGGCACTTGTGTGATGAGAATGTTACTTGCCACTTGTCAACCCAAACCTGGAATTTGTCCAGGTTTTGCTGCATTTGGACAAGGACTGCTTCAGTATCTGAGGAGTCGCGAATGGTGCTGAACATTGTGCAATCATCAGCAAACATCCGCACTTCTGACATTATGATGGAACAAAGGTCATTGATGAAGCAGCTGAAGATGATTGGGCCAAGGACACTACCCTGAGGAGCTCCTGCAATGATGCCCTGGAACTGAGATGATTGACCTCCAACAACCACAACCACCTACCTTTGTGCTAGGTATGACTCCACGAGTGCAGAGTTTACCCATGATCCTCATTGATTCCAGTTTTTCTCGGACTTCTTGATGTCACACTTGGTCAAATGTGGCCTTGGTGTCAAGAGCAGTCACTCTCCCTTCTCCTTTGGAGTTCAGCTCTTTTGTTCATGTTTGACCCAAGGCTATTATGAGATCAAGAGCTGAGTGGCCCTGGCGGAACACAAACTGACCATCAGTGAGCAGGTTATTGCTAAGCAAGTGCCGCTTGATAGCACTGTTGATGACCCCTTCCATTACTTTACTGATGATCAAGAGTGGACTGATGGGGCAGTAATTGGCCGGGTTGGATTTGTCCTGCTTTTTGTGTAGAGGACATAACAGGGCAACTTTCCACATAGCTGGGTAGATGCCAGTATTGTAACGCACTGGAACAACTTGGCTAGGGATGCAGCAAGCTCTGGAGCATTAGTCTTCAGTACTTTTGCCGGAATATTATCAGGGCCCATAGCCTTTGCAGTATCCAGTGCCTGCAGCCATTTCTTGATATCATGTGGAGTGAATCGAATTGGCTGAAGACTGGCATTTGTGATGTTGGGGACCTCTGGAGGGGGCCAAGATGGATTATTCATTCAGCATTTCCGGATGAAGATTGTAGCCAGTTCTGCAGCCTTATCTTTTGCACTAATGTGCTGGGCTCCCCAATCATTGAGAATGAAGATATTTGTGGAGCGCCCTCCTCCGGTGAGTTGTTTAATTGTCCACCACCATTCATGACTGGATTTGACAGGGCTCCAAAGCTTAGAGCTGATCCGTTGGTTTTGGAATCGCTTACCTCTGTCTATCACTTGCTGCTTATGCTGTTTGGCACACAAGTAGTCCTGTGTTGTAGCTTCACCAGGTTGACACCACATTGTTAGGTATGCCTGGTGCTGCTCGTGGCATACCCTCCTGCACGCTTCATTGAACCAAGGTTGATCCCCTGGCTTGGTGGTAATGGTAAAGTGGGAGTTATGCCAGGCCAGGAAGTTGTGTTTGAGTACAATTCTGCTGCTGCTTATGGCCCACAGCACCTCATGGATGCCCAGTCTTGAGTTGCTAGATCTGTTCAAAACTTCTCCTATTTAGCACAGTGGTAGTGCAACACAACACAATCGAGGGTATCTTCAATGTGCAGATGGGACTTCATCTCCACAAGGTGGTCACTTCTACCAATACTGAAATGGACAGATGCACCTGCAGCAGGCAGGTTGGTGAGGATGAGGTCAAATATGCTTTGCCCTCCTGTTGATTCCCTCACCATCAGCCGCAGACCCAGTCTAGCAGCTATGTCCTTTAGGACTCAACCAGCTTGGTCAGTACTGGTGCTACTGAGCCACTCTTGGTGGTGGACATTGAAGACCCCATCCATAGTACATTCTGCGCCCTTGCCACTGTTGTAGAGTGGCTGAGTTGTACTATTAATGATAGAGTTGATCAGCAGTGGAAACCTTAAGTTTATTCACATTATACTCAGCAGCCAATACACGTGTGATTTCAACTCCAACTCTATCTCTGTACCCACTGCTGAGATAGACCACGCTACTCTCCTATTGGTTACTACAGATCATGTGATCTTCTTTAACAAGTATTATTCTTAAAGGTACATTACACACTAAATAAAACCATAATTACTACATTCTTCCCCCTTTAACTCGGCTATACATATTACATTTACATATACATATTTTTCAAGACAACATAATATTTATGCTGGGTAAGGAATTTGCAAGTTCAGTCTTTCAGATGGTTTCCTGGTACGTATGGAACGTCACAGTTCCATAACATCAGATTCTTTGGCAGGAGCCTCCTTTTCTGGAGTTGCCTGAACATCAGGTGCTTTGGTGGGCACTTGCAGTTCTGTATCCTCAACTCTTACAGGAACATCAGACATGTCAGTCCTGGGTTCAGCATCCTCAACAGGAAATGCAGACCCGGTCATGATCACTGACAGAACTAAATCTTGGTGATTTGTCCCTCTTTTTCCTTAAATGGTCCACATGTTTATGAATGATCTGGCCTTCCACCTACACATGCTAATATAGGGGTCCAGTCACCACACTTATTTCACCCGATAACTATTTTGGTCCTTCCCCAAAGTTCTTCATGCATACCGTCTCTCCGATGGTAACGTTTCTCCCATGACTATGCCAGTCATGCCCAGTTTCTGGCTTCCCTGACTCCTTTCCACCTTCCCCTCTAAATTCTACATTATTAAGCTCAATTGCATCTTGAGACAGAGTTTCAACAATAACTCTGCAGGCGTGACACCTGTTGTTGTGTGAGGGATAGTGCTATAATGAAAAAGAAAGTGTGCTAGCTTGGTTGCCAAGGGATCACCCGCTAGCTTTTTCATGCCTGCCTTGAACATTTGAACCGCCCTTTCGGCCAGTCCGTTTGAGGAAGGGTGGTATGGGGCAGTTTTTACAGTGAGTACTATTGAGTGATACTGTTGAGGCGAATAAACCATTGAAGCTCAGCACGCATAAATGCCGTGCCATTATCTGAAGCCACCACTTCTGGTAATCCGTGAACGACAAAGCTCTGACATAATTTCTCAATTGTAGCGGTCGACATTGGTGACTTCACCTCATACACGTCCAACCATTTTGAATGGGCATCGACAATGAGCAGAAACATTTTTCCCAGGAAAGTTCCAACATAGTCAATGTGTAACCACACCCAGGATCTACCTGGCCACTCCCTTGGGTGTAATGGAGCTGTTGAATGCAACTTTTGCAACTGCTGACATTGCACACAGTGCTTTATTAAACTCTCTACTTCGCTATCCATCACAGGCCACCATGGATAATTGTGTGCCATGGTCTTCATTCAGGAAATTCCTGGATGGGCACTGTGTAGTTCAACATTGCCTCCCTTCCATTTGGGGGAACTAGCACTTGTGCTCCCCACAATAAGATGCCATCTTGGCTGGTTATTTCATGTCTTCTGTTGAAGTACGGTTTCATTTTGTCAGATACGGGTTCCTGTGACCAACCATGTGGTACTTGTTTTAGTACTTGAGATAGGGCTGGATCCTAACTTGTCCAGTCTCTGATCTGTCGAGCACATACTGGCGAGGAATCCAAGAAGTTCAACGGTGATACAAGTTCCTGTGGAACTGGGATGTGTTCATCATTTTCTTGTAAAGGCAAACAACTAACGGCATTGGCGTTTGTGATTTGATTGTCAGGCCTATGTATGAAAATGTATTCGTATGCTGCCAGAATTAATGCCCATCATTGTATTCTTGCTGAGGCTATGGGTGGTATAGCCGTGTCCTCAGTAAACAATCCTAGCAATGGTTTGTGATAGGAAATGAATGTAAAATGATTGCCATGTAACTCTTTCGAGTACAAACACATTTCCATCTGTTCCTATTCAGATGAAGTTACATTGTTTCATAGTTTGCCATTGTGAGATTTGAACTCTTGATCTTGGGGTTACAAACCCAGTACCATAACCACTTGGCTATTTAGGCCAAGCAAGAAGGTGTAACTCTTTCGAGTACAAACACATTTCCATCTGTTTTTCAGATGAAGTTACATTGTTTCATAGTTTGCCATTGTGAGATTTGAACTCTTGATCGTGGGGTTACAAACCCAGTACCATAACCACTTGGCTATTTAGGCCAAGCATTTTCAAATTCAAATTCCACCATTTGTTATGGCAGGATTTGAACCCAGGCCCCTAGAGCATTACCTTGGGTCTCTGGATTACAATCTAGTGACAATACTACTACACCATCACCTCCCCGATGATTGCCGTGTACGTACTGGTGAAATTTCTTGACACCAATGATGATGGACAGGCCTTCTTTATCTTTCTGCAAGTATCCCTTTTCTGATGTGGTGAACATTCTTCATACATAACCTATTGGCCATTCCGTGCCATCATCCAGCCAATGAGAGAGCACTGTTCCCACTCCGTAGGGGGATATGTCACATGTCAGCACCAATTCTTTAGTCTGGTCATGAAGCACTAATAGATTGGGCAAGCACATCAATTGTTTTACCTTTATAAAAGCTTCTTTCTGGGGGTGCCTCCCAAGACCAACGTTGGTTCTATTTTCAAAGAGAATGCAGGGGGGCCAGCACTGCAGACAAATTAGGTAAGAACCACCCATAATAGTTGACCATTCCAAGGAATGATTTGAGCTCTGAGGCGTCCGTTGGCCCAGGTGCCTCTCTTATGACTCTCACTTTTTCCTTAACCAGGTGAAGGCCCCATGAATCTAGCCAGTGACCCAAACAGATAACCTCCCATGCTTGGAACGTGCCCTTTTTTTAAACGCGCCCTAGCTTGCAAGAAATGGTTTAAGCTCTCTTCTAAGTTTGCCAAATGACCTTTTTCAGTGAATCCTGTCACTAATACATCGCCTAAATAGACTACAACCTGGGGCAGTCCCTGCAATAAGCTTTCTATTGTCGTATGAAAGATAGCACAAGTGGCGGAGACACCAAGAGGCAATCGTGTATATTGGTACAAGCCTTTGTGGGTATTAACTGTAATAAATTCCTGGGAGGCATTAACCAACTCTAATTGTTGGTAAGCATGACTCATGTCAAGCTTCGTGTACATTGTCCCCCTTGCCAGCTTGGCATACAGGTCTTCGATTTTTGGAATAGGGCACTTGTCTAGCTTAGCTACTTTATTAACTGTCAATTTGTAGTCTCCACAAATTTGGAGGCTTTACTTGAGTTTAAGGATGGGGACTATGGGTACTGCCCATTCTAAGAACTGAACAGGTTGTATAATGCCCAGTTTCTCTAGTCTGTTCAGTTCAATGTTGACTTTTTCTCACAGGACATATGGCACCGGTCTCGCCTTCATGAAATGAAGGGTTGCTTCCAGATCCACATGAATCTTAGACTCCAGGGATTGGATTTTCCTCAGTTCGCCCTTAAAGATGGTGGCATACTTTCTAAGAAGCTCTGGTAGTCCACTTGCATGGTAGTCTGGTAGTCCACTGGAAAACTTCAGCCTATTCTATCTTAATCTCCTCTAACCAATTTTGCCCCAGGAGGATTGGCCCTTCACCTGCTACGATCATCAAGGGTAGCTTTGCTGATTGGCTTAAGCTTTTTATTGAATGTCTTCACCCATATATGTTTTTAGCTTGGTGTCTGTTTCTTCAAAACTTAATTGATGTTCACCATTATTCAAATATCTGAAGGAATGTTTCCCACTTACTGTAGTGGAAGCTGCCATGTCCATTTCCATTCTAACAGGTTTGCCATTTACTTTCACTGTGACAAATATAGCTTCTATCTTTCTAACTTTCAGATTAAATGAGTAAATGTCTGAATTTGTTGTTTCAGGCTCTTCTGCGTTGTGGGTTTCATTGGGCTTCTTCTTTTGTTTACAAGCCTGCTTGAATCTTTCCTTGCACTGCCTCACTATATGTCTATTTCCATGACAATAGTAGCATTCGATTTTTTTAAACTGCCAATCACTAAAAGACTGATTGTTTTCACCTCTATTAAAATTATTTTTCAGTTTCACTGCTAAGTTATTTTTCTTTATTCTTCGGCTAGCAGGGGCTGTTTCCTGCTTCTCGGTGGAGTCTCCTTTTTTCGTGTCTCTTTTGGCTGAGGTTCTACCCGATGTGGAGGACAGCACCATTTTGCACACGCTGCATTGCTTGTGAATCTCTTACTGCACTTTCCATGGCCAGTGCCATCTCTAGCACCTTTTTCAAATTCAGATTCAACTTGGACAATAATATTTTCTGAACAGTGCCTCCTTTCACACCACACACTAAACGATCTTTGATCATGTCATTCAGAGTCGTACTGAAATCACAATGCTCCGTTAATGCTTCAAATTTTCCATATAGCTTGCAATTGTCTCACTCAGGTTTCTACTTCGCAAATTAAACCTGAACTTCTGCATTGTGACTGAGGGCTTGGGTTGAAAGTGACCCCTTCACGAGGTCCACCAATTCATTGAAATTCTTTGAATCTGGAGCATTAGGTGCCGTCAAACTTCAGTCAACTTGTAGGTTATGCTCCAACAATTACTCAAGAGGGTTGCTCACCTCTTCTCTTTCCCCATAATCTCATTCGCTTGAAAAGAGAACGCGAGGTGTTTTATGTGTTAAGACCAATCATCTGTGGCAGGTTCAAAAGGATGAATTTTTCCAAAATGTGGCATTTTGAGGGACGATAACTTCTTCAATTCTATCGAAACTTGCTACTTATGATCGCTGGGTGAGGTATAGTGCCAATTTCTTTCTAACTTTATTTCTTCTGTTCAATCCTGTTTTATCCTCATCGCCAGTTTGTTATAGGTTGACCAAGTTGTACTATTAATGATAGAGTTGATCAACAGACACTTTTTGGGTGGAAACTTTAAGTTTATTTACAATATACTCAGCAGCAATTGCACGTGTGCTTTCAACTCCAACCCTGTCTCTGTACAGACTATTGAGGTATCCCACGCTACTCTCCTATTAGTTACTACAGATCATGTGATCTTCATTAACAAGTATTATTCTTAAAGGTACATTACACACTAAATAAAACCATAATTATTACTGCCATCTTCAGTGCTTCTGCCAAGTGGTGTGCAGCATGGAGTACTGTTTCATCGGCAGAGGCAGGGGGCGGGTGGGTGGCAGAAGATGGTATGTGGTAATCAGCAGGAGGTTTCCTTGTCCACATTTAACCTGATATCATGGGGCTTCATGGGGTCTGGAGTTAATGTTGAGGCATCTTGACATCTCACCTAGGGCAACTCCCTCCCGACTGTACATCGCTGTGCCACCACCTCTGCCGGTGGGGCAGGACATACCTAGGGATGGTGATTGTGGTGTCTGCAAGATATGATTCTGTGAGCAAGAGTAGTCTGTGAGACCAGCTCTCCCAATTTTGGCACAAGTGTCAACAGGGCTGAGTTTACTATTGTCATTTATGGTGCCTAGTTTGATGCCAGGTAGTCCATCCGCTTTCATTCCTTTGAGACTCTTTAGCAGTTTGATGCAACTCAGTGGCTTGCTAGGCCATTTCAGAGGGCATTTAAGAGTCACATTACTGTGGTTCTTGAGTCACATATAGGCCAGACCAGGTGACGACAATAGATTTCCTTCCCTGAAGGGCATTAGTAAACCGGATAGGATTTTAATGACAATCAACAATGGTTTTGTGGTCATCATTAGACATTTAATGCCAGGCTCTTGGAAGCCTGCTGTATCATCCATCCATGCCAGCGGGAAAGCACGCTGACATGTTTCACAACAGCACACGGGTGACATGCACTTGGCGGTCTTCACTTTAAGGGAACTGAGTTGAGTGAGCAGCAACGTTCCCCACAGCTCGCTTGTTGTTTGCAGGCTTCAGGGGCGCTGGGGAGGGGGGGGGAAACTGATGCCTGGCCTCGGAGGCGACTGCTGAGTGGGATGGTGTCTGGGGGCAAGCGCTGGTCAGCCTCAGAGGCGACTGCTGGTGGGGGTGGGGGCTCAAGTGCTGCCTGCTGCTGCATTCTGTGCACAGGCAAGTGAGGTGGGGTAAAGGGTAAGCGAGGGTAGTGGCCAGACATTAAGAATATCTGTATAAACTGACCATGCCTCTGCAACTAAGCCAGATCAGGCACAGCCACAGTGATATAATTGGAGTCAGGCTTCTTGCCTTCCTGCTCATGCAAGCAACACGGAGGCAACAAAGGGCCACCAAGTGCTCTATACCTTACCCCACCCCACAGCCCCAGCACAGACTTTGAGTCCACCACGATTTTATTGGACCGCAGAGCAGTTGGACTGGACAAGTTGTACAACCTCCTTGCCAATGCTGGCCATGTAGCAGTCATTGCTGGAAGTGCTCACAACCCCTTGCAATCTCAGCATCTTGGTTTGGACCAGTGTCTCCCCCATGGTGCAGCTTGACAGGGCAGCCATACAGTACACTCATCTCTGGTCATCATAGGGGTGACCAGCACTCTCCGGGAAGCATTAAGTGGCTGACACACAGGACCTGGAAAGGTGTTAAGTACAGCCATGATAATCACGTCTCTCTCTCTTTCGTGCTGCAGGAGGAACGTGTCAGGATCATGGATCCTGGTGACCTAGCTGTATACCTGATGGCCCACTGAGACCATAGAAGACGGAGGAGAGGAAACTAAGGCACCTGCCTGTGCAAAGGCAGAAGCAGCAACCCCGTGAAGAAGGGGCAGCAGGGGCTCTCGCACACGCTGCCCAGGAATGACAGCGAGCCATGGCTGGTCGGTGCTTAGTGACACCAAGGGTCTATAGACGCTGCCTGCCATTCCTGAAGGTGCAAGAGAACGTGTCGCCGATGACTGCACATGTCCAGGGACCTGGTGGCTCACATCTGCCACTTACTGCAGGACTTGGCGCCAAGGGGACATGGAGGGCATCCACTATCAATGGTTGTGAAAGTGACTGTGGCGTTCAATTTTTATGCCAGTGGCTCCTTTCGGGCTCCACAAGTGACCTCTGTGGGATTTCACAAACCGCCACCCACAAGTGCATCCATGAGGTCACGGATGCCATCTTCTTCATGGAACCCAACTTTGTGCATTTCACCCAGGACCGGGACAGCCAGGATGCAAGGGCCATTGAACCAATACTCTCAAGGAATTTCAAATATTTAAACATGCATTAGCTGCAGTTGTAGCACTCACAGATTACAATATGTTTAATGTGGAAATAGCTGGCTGGTTTTACATTCATCAAATCTGCCTGGTAATAATAGATGTAATGGTCATTTTAGTCAGTGCACATTGTGTTTAACAATGCAGAAAATTCAAGTTTGAGAGAATTAGTGAAGGGTAGAGTGAGGCTAATTAGCTAAAGGTAGAGTTGACTGTGCTGTGATAAGTGATAACCAGGCAACAACGTTATCACAAATGGGGGAAATTCTAATAATAGGTTTTTAATACATATTTCTACATCTCATGCTCCGTTTTAGATAATTGTGATGACAAAGAAAGTCAATTGCTATTTTCTTTGCTGCTTGTCAGTGGTCATGTCTGTTTATGGCTGTTAAGATCAATAGTTGTTGTATTTCTAGATTGTTTATTAATCTTCCAGATTGCAGCAATGTATTTGATTCTCAGGGTATTTTGAGACAATTTATTTTAATAATTATCAAAATTGAGGCTATTGCTATAAGAGCTGATTGTTGACTTTTCAGTCAATGCACATTTTTGTCAAGCTAAGTTATTTGGGTTTTCTGCCATCTCACTTGCATTAATAAACCAGTATATTAAAAAGTTAGAATTCAGCTGGAGGAAGTATGTATGAATATCAATTTTGGCAATTTTCATTGCCCCTTTATAGAAAAGACATTAAAACCATAGCAAACTTAGAGTGTAGAATCACCAGGCTTATACCAATCATGAGACTAACGCCCAGTTTGGGTTCCGCCAGGGCCACTCAGCTCCTGACCTCATTACAGCCTTGGTTCAAACATGACCAAAAGAGCTGAACTCCCGAGGTGAGGTGAGAGTGACTGTCCTTGACATCAAGGCCGCATTTGACTGAGCATAGCATCAAGGAGCCCTAGCAAAACTAGAGTCAATGGGAATCAGAGATGTGGACTTTGCTAGCTGGGCCAGCATCTATTGCCAATCCCTAGTTGTCCTTAAGAAGGTGCCTTCTTGAACCGCTGCAGTCCATGTAGTGTAGGTACACCCAAAGTGCTGTTAGGAAGGAAGTTCCAGGATTTTGACCCAGCAAAGTGAAGGAACGGAGATATAAGACTGAGAGGAAAGTTCTAGAGCATTTACGTTTAATATTACTAAGGGTTTTAATAGATTGAATAGTGATAGATTATTTCCTCTGGTTCCAAAATCATCAATTTGAAATCATCACTAAGAAAGTGAGGAGGGAGATTTAGAAAAAATCCTTTAGGCACAGTTGTTAGAACATGGAATGTTTTACCACAGGAAGTAGTTAAGGCAGAGATGGTGGCATCTCTGGGATATAAAACTGACCCAGTTTGAGGTTCTCACCAATGTTCCATTTTACAGAAGCAAAGTACTCATCTCTATTGTTTCAAATCCCATAGTGTACGCTAACTTATTGAAGTGTCACATCCTAGGCCCTTGTTCTACAAATTCCGATTGTGATCCCAAAATCTGGAGTCTGCATCAATCAATGAACACATTTCTCATGTAGGAGAAGACATTGCACAATGCCACGGAATGCAAAGTCACTGAGGGAGAATGTTACAACATTTATAGCATTTAACGCAACATGAAGAAGAAACAATGGCAATCAATGGTTTTAACTCAACTCCGGGAGGTGGGAATGTCTGAGTTTCAGTGCCATCAGTAGGTTCTTATTTATTCTTCAATATATATTTTTCAATTGCTTCACCGGTTACCGTTCTTCTCATAAAAGATTCACAGGGTAGCTGATTAAAATAGAACATTGCTCAAGCAGATCAATTTAACAATACTGATTTTTCCAGCAGAGGCTGCGAAATAAAACTAAGAAGATTTCTGGAGCAAAAACTTGCCATGTTGACAGTCCCTGGAATCACTGGTTGACCACTCACTCAACCCATCATTAAACTATAATTAATCCCATCATTCAATTACAATCTGCAGCATAGAGATATCCACTCAGGAGGGGACAGATAGTGTAGATGACACACAGAATAGAAGGAAGCCAAATGACATAGGTATGGAATTGGAGCCTGATGTAGTTGACCAGAAGTGTGGGACATGACAGATCAAGCAGATGATGCTCTTAGGGGTCCTGCCATAAAAAGAAGGATGCATTTGAAGGTTCTACATTTCCAGAGATATATGGTAAATGGTTGGAAAAGCAGTGGAACCCTGCTGAACACCAACTTCCAAGAGGAACTTAATGTACTATAGGGTAACGGTGGAAAATGACAGTTGCAGGAACATCTGTAAACCTTCTATTGTTTTATGAAAGATGCAGACAAGTTATTCATTGAAATGCCGGTTATTGAATGAAAGACTTCACGTTTGGAGGGGCTGTCTGGAGATGTCAATGTCGATCAGGTTGTGAAGTATACAGGGTATTAGCTCACCTCTGGTTCTTTTGCCAATCACCTCAAATCTGTGTCCCCTGGTTAACAACCTTTCTGCCACTGGAAATAGTATCTCTTTATTCACTGTACCAAAACCATTCACAATTTTGAATAATATACCTCCATTAGATCTCCTCTTAACCTGCTCTGTGCTAAGGAGAACAGCCTATCAAATCTCACCACATAACAATGGGAAACAGGTGATGTGTTGATTTTGTGATTCAGGATGCTATTGGAAAGGCTTAATGTGAAGAGCAAGAATTTTACTTAGGCCATTGAGAGGTTGCTGAGAGGGGGCAGATCTTTGATGGGCTAAAGTTCCAAAGTCTATCCTTCTGTTCTTTTCTTCCTGTTCTCATTCGCTAGATTATTCGCATCAACAGTGTAATCATCCAACTCTGTGGTATCCTCTGAGACATTTACTCTTAGCCCTTCCCTAACTGCAAAGTTGGAAAGAACAATGCATGCTTTTATAATCAGAGAGATAATGCTTGGTGCAATCTGCAAGACAATCAAAGAACTATCCACTAGGGTCTTCTTTTAAGAATCCCTATGGCTTGCTTGATCCTTGTCTTTTGGTGCTCATTGTAGGACTTGTCCACAGCATAGGCAGTCCTCTGGAGAAATATGAGCCATGGTACTGGTAAGTATTCTTCGTCACCTAGGTGCTATCACCTACCCCTGCTGCCGAAATGGAACAGAAACTTTGGATTGACAAAGTCTAAAAGTTTGAGGACAACTCCCAGTAAGTCATGAATTCAAATGCATAAGCTGTTTCTATCATTACAATTGAACTGCACATTCAGGGAATGAAAGCCATTGCAGTTCATATGATTATGCAGGTTCATATTTGCAGCAGCACACAATGTCACATGGGTGCAATCAATTGTTGCAACAACCCTGGAGAATCCATTAATTCTGAAAGATTTGATGGCCCTCTCAATCATCTGTGTGGGAGCAGTATTAAATTGTATAAATTGAGATACCTCATAGAGTGCACAGCAAATTGGCTGATCTGGCATAGTCTCCTGTGGCTCCCTGGAATGAGCCTGTGCCATAAATCTGAAAGCTATTGTCACTTTCTATGCTACACTGCTAGCTGTGCATGCTGTGATTGCAGCAGCAGAGCTTCTCCAAAGCTTCATAACTGAAGTACAGTCTCCTGAGAAAGGCCTCAGAAAGTGTGCTTGGGCCTGTACATCCTGATAGATGGGTAGTGCCAGGGTTGGCCAGCTCTCCACTAGTGTTGCCTGACTAATCTAGTTTCCCTTAAAGCCTCTTGTTGCTCCACTTTCACCAGCATATAGATCATGTAAAGTGGAATTTAATTAGATAAGCCCATTGTGTAGCTTTCAGATACTAGTTCAGTAACTTCAATATAATATAATGCTTTCCAGGGGTTAAGCAGAATGTAGAGGAAGTCTTCCTGAGTACAAGAGTGAGAAAAATGTTTTCAATACTTGAAATAAGTTTCAAGGTATGGCTACAAGCAACCTCAGTTGATTAGTGTCACCATATCCAAGTGTTGTCACCTTGTTCACCTTTTCAGCAGTGGTAAACATTCTCAAGGACAGATGAGAAAATCAGAAGTAATGGAATTTAGGATACATGCTTGGATTCCATCAGTTGTATGTACTAGAACTGGGAAGGTGAGAGTTTATCATTGTGCCCTGAAACTGAATGGAAATAATGCTAGGGTGTTACTGCAAAGGAGCCCTAGGTACATTAGTCTGACATATATCTAGTTCCACAACAGCATCATTTTCAACCTACCATTGGGTTGCAAATCAACAAATCCAGGGGACCACTTGGCATGGCTCACAATGATAAGTGTCAGTATTTGTATTTATCTGGTGTAACACAAGTAGACCTGCTAAATTGATAGGGATCAGAGGAAAGGTTTCCAGTGACTGGAGTCATATGTGGCACAAAAGAAAATGGCTGTGTTTGATGGAGGCCAGTCATCTTAGTTCAAGGAGATTGCTGAAGGAGTTTTCTAATGCAGTATCCTCGGCCCAACTGTAACAGCTTCATATGTGATGACAAATGCTGATCAGTGTCTTATTTATTCGTAGCCAAACTAAACATGTGAAA
Source organism: Carcharodon carcharias (assembly GCF_017639515.1). Taxonomy (NCBI): domain Eukaryota; kingdom Metazoa; phylum Chordata; class Chondrichthyes; order Lamniformes; family Lamnidae; genus Carcharodon; species Carcharodon carcharias. The sequence goes on from NC_054486.1 coordinate 52,990,477, forward strand.
TAGTCAAGCATAAGGAAATAATTATAATAATACAAGGATGGAAACAACATTAGACTTGTTCGGCAATATTTAAAATTAAAGCAATATTACCCTATTTTATCTCTCAGTAGTGTAGTAGTATTTCAAATTCTCTGATAGCTAGATGGTCTTCACTAAGCTGTCAGCTCAAAAGCCACTTGGTTTTTATGCCCTCCTCCCCCTGCAGGAACCTCCCACCATTTATGAGGATGTTATTCGCAAGACCTTTATAGATTAAAAACTTGCTTTCCAAAGAATTCAAGTTGATCACTTGTTTTAATGGTCATTATCTGGTCTTATCCATATCTTTGGACAGTTATTTTGTTCTGGGGTCATTGTTGCATTTTATCATGATTGCTTTCTCTCACATCTGTTGGTAACAAGGGTCAATTATTGGTAACAATTTGAAATTTAGAAAAAGTAACCACGCATTTAACTATATACACAGCACAGGCAGAAGAATATGATGATTTATATTTTTTGAGGGAATTATGTCAATTTCCCTCATTTCCAATATTCTTACACAACTATCTTCAGCTGATTTATAAATGCCCTTCATCCCATTACAAATTCAAAAGTGGAACAATTTGCTGATGACTACACAGTATTCAGCTTCGTTTACAATTCCTCAGCTAATGAAGCAGTTTGTGCCCATGTACAGCATGACCTAATAACATCCAGGTTTGGATTGATATGTGGTAAATGACATTTTCAGCACTTAAGTGCTGAGTTATAACCATCTTCACCAAAATAGAGCTCAACCACCTTCCCTTGACACTCATTAACATTACTTTTGCCAAGCCCCTCACTATCAATATACTATGGGTCGCCATTGATCAGAAGCGTGGCTAGAATAGCTACATAAATGCCATTGCTGCTCAAGTAGTGAGAGGCTTAGTACCACGTGATGAGTGACTCACCTCCTGACCATCCAAAACCCCTATGCCGCCTAATAGCCACAAATTGTGAGAATGTGGAACTTGCTACCACATGGGATAGCATTGAAGCATTTAAGACAAGTCTAGAAAAGTACATGAGGGAGAAAAGAATAGGGTATGTTGATAGGATTTGATGAACTAAGGTGGAAGGAGGCTCATGTAGAACATAAACACTGGCACAGGCTAGTTGGGCTCAATGGTCTGTTTCTGCGCTGACAAATTCTATGTAAGTCAGGAGTGTAATAAAATGCTCCCACCTTGGGTGCAGCTGAGTGCTCAAGAAGCTTGACATCAAGCAGGATAAAGCAGACTTCATCATTGGCACATCATCTACTAGCCTAAATATTCACCCCCTCCACTAACAGTATACCATGACTGGAGTTTGCATTACTTTTATATTTTAGGTTATCAGGTTCACTTTGTTCAGCGAACATGAGCTGCGCCTTTGATATTAACACATTAGTTGGTGCTTGAAACAATGTAGGCAGAGAAACCGATTAACTAAACAAACATCGCTATTTTATTGAAACGAAGAGCAGAACACTGGCACAATGTATGCTCCTTCAATCACCTCCAGCCCTGGACTTGGTTACCCAAGTAGCCCGCACTGTATAGTGATTGGTCGATACAGTCACGTGGTCAGTTAACTACATTCTCTTAAAGGTACATAGCACTGCATTTTACCACATCCCTCCTCCTTTACTCGTAAGTACAATTGACAAGCTTCACAACATCCCAACTGTTTACATGAATAACTATTTACAAGTCAAGTCTCTCAGGAGGTTTCCTCGGAAGTGTTGAGCATCGTAGCTCAACGGCCTCAGCTGACTTTTCTGAGACCCCTTCCTCAGGGGTCAACTGTCCACCAGGGTCTTCGGTGAAAGTGGGCAATATTGTGCCTTCGACCCTCTCGGGTCCGATAGGCCCCACCAGTGTTTCCAAATCGTGTGTTACTTCTTCCACATGTGGTGCAGACTCAAACACAAATGATGATGACATTCCTTCTTGTGGCACTGTCTTTCTTCTCTGGACATGACCCATGTGTCATCTAATTGTTCGGCCATTTACATTTTATAGGAGAGAGGCACTGTCATGGCACTCCCTTTGCCTAATAGCCAATTGGGCCCATCTCCACAGTTCTTTGTGAGAACTGTGTCTCCCACCATGAAATTTCTTTCATGATTATAGACATCATGTCTGGTCTTCTGGGCCTCTTGGCTTCTCTCCACCCTCCCCCCTAAATTCGGCCTGATAGGTATTAGACAGGCGCAGAGGCATCTCTTCATTAGTAATTCAGTGGGGGAAATATCAGTGGTCATGTGTGGCATCGTACAGTATGCGAACAGGAACCGGTACAATCTGGTGCTGATGGAATCCCCATCCAGCTTTGTCAAGCTGGACTTAAAATGTGGACTGCCTACTCAGCCAAACCATTAGAGGTGGGTGGTAAGGTGAGGTTTTGATATGAGTTATTCCACTGAGTGTTGTAAACTTGTGGAACTCCCCCCTAGTATATGCAGTCCCATTGTCTGACATGAGAACCTCCAGTAACCCGTGCACTGCAAAACTCTGTCACAAATGGTCTATGGTGACTGCAGACTTCATACACAACATCTACTTGGAGTAGGCGACTATTAGTAAAAGGAACATCGTGCCCAAGATGGGCTCCACATAGTCAAAGTGGAGGCGCACCCACAGCCATCCCGGCCATTCGCAGGGATGCAATGGAGCAAAGTGGGGGTAACTTTTGTACCTGCTGGCCTTAAAGACAACTTTTGATAAGGGTTTTGATGTCCATGTCCATCTCTGGCCACCACAAGTAGTTGTGTGGGAGGATCTTCATCCTACTAAAGAGCACCATGTAATTCGGCCAGTAATGGCCTTCACCCTCTCGAGGACACAATAACCCTTGCTCCCCAGAGCAAATGCCATCCTGGCAGGTGATCTCATATCTGCGATTGAAATAAGGCTTCATGTCATCAGACTTTGGCTCTCCTCACCATCCATTCAAGACTTGCCACCGGATGTGAGATAAAAGTGGATCTGTGGCTCTCAGCTTGTCCACTTACAGACTTGTTTGGTTTGGACATGGGAGGAGTCCAAAACATTCAGTAATAGGACGAGTTCCTGGGGAATTGGAATCTTTACCTTGTTATCTGACAGGGGGAGGTGGCTCAGCGCTTCGGCATGTTTGATCTGGCTTCCCAATAGGTGAATAAAAGCCTATTTGTGAGCAGCCAATATCTGTGCCCACCTCTGGATGCGAGCAGAAGCGATAGGGGTATCGCCTTATCCTCTCCAAACAATTCCAGGAGAGGATTGTGGTCGGATATATTGTGAAAATGGGGACCGTGAAAGTATTGATGGAATTTCTGAACACCAAACACAACAGACAAGCTCTCCTTCTTAATTTGAGAATATCGTCGCTCTGCAGTGAGCAATGTATAATCAATGGGTCGTTCGGAAACATCTGCCATCTGATGTGAAAGTACAGCCCCTACTCCATAAGGGGATGCGTCGCAAGTTAAAATCAATTCTTTCTTTGGGTCAAAAGTGGATCAGTAGGGCCGATGATCTTAACAATTGCTTTACCTTCAGGAATGCCTCCTGGTGGGGAGCTTGCCAAATCCATTTCTGGTTACTATTAAGCAATGCATATAACAGAGCCAGTACAGTTGATAGATTTGGGAGAAATCGCCCATAGTAGTTTATCATGCCTAAGAAGGCCTTTAGTTCTTTAGAGTTTCTCAGTGCAGACGCCTTGCTAGTAGCCTTGACCTTTTCTTCCATGGGAAGCAGGACTTGTGCGTCAACCTTATGGCCCAAGTAAACTACACCCTTGGCTTGGAAAATACATTTCCCTTGTTTCAAGCGCATCCCTGCTCGTGGGGAGCATTTCAGCAGCTCCTCCAAATTAGCTAAGTGTTTTTCATCGGTTCATCCACTGACTAAGACATCATCCAGATAAACAACAACATGGGGCAGTCCCTGAAGCAGATTTTCCATGATACACTGAAAAATAGCACACACCGATGTGACCCCAAAAAATAGTTGAGTGTATTGATACAATCTTCAAAGTGTATTGATGGTCATGAATTCCCTAGAGCCATCTTACAATTCTACCTGCTGGTAGGTGTGGCTCATGTCGAGTTTTGAATGTGTGATGCCTGCTGCCAATTTCAAATATAATTCATCAATCTTTGGTATTGGGTGTCTATCAAATTTGGCCACTCTGTTTACACTTAACTTATCGTCAACCCATAAGTGAACACTTTGGTCTGGCTTCAGTACGGGTACTATGGGTGCCGCCCACTCGGAAAATTGCATCAGTTGTAAGATATCCAACTTTTCCAGCCTGTTTAGCTTCGTCTTGATCTTGTTCCATAGAGCATAATCGATTGGTCTGGCTCTGAAAAATCTGTGGGTTGTGTTAGTGTCTTTGTGGATTTTGGCTTGGAGCCCACGAATCTGTCCTAGCTCATCACGGAAAATGGAAGCGTACTTTTGTAACAATTCCTGTATGTTTCTCATTCTGATTTGAAAAATCTCGGCCCATTGCAATTTAATCTTTTTGAGCCTTTTACGACCAATTAAACTGGGGCCAGCCAGTAGTAGTTACTACTATAAGGGGCAGACTGATCCCCATACTGCTCAAGGACTTAACATAACCCTTTCATTCTTATTTTTTCGCCCGTATATGTTTTTAATTTAGTGTCCGGTTCTTCCAAACTTAAAAGATGGACTCCTTTATTCAAGTCTCTGAATGTATGTTGCCCTATTACTGACATTGATGCCATGGTATCGACCTCCATCTTGATGGGTTGTTCAATGACTCTAATGACTACCTGGATTGGTTCAGTTCTACATACTTTCAGATTGTGTAATGAATAGATGTCAGATTCTGCTTCCTCTGGTTCTTTAACGGAACACGTTTTGTGATTTTTACCTTTGTTTTTAAAAAGCTGTCTCAGCCTCTCTTCACAGCACTGCATTATGTGACCATTGTGGTGGCAGAAAAAGCATTCGATATTTCTGAACTGTCGATTGCCTGCAGGCTGCCTGGATGTATTTCTCTCTTTAATGGTTTTCACTATAGTACTGTTCTTCAATGTTCTGTACATATTGGGCGTTCCCCGCCTTTCTGCAGAGCCCGATATTTTTGTGCCTTTTGCTAATAGTTCTTCCCACCCTACAAGATGGATGGTGCCATTTTGTATATCTTTTATTGCCTCTGAGTCTCTAACAGCACTCTCCATGGCTGATGCCAATTCTAATGCCTTACTGAAGTCTCAATTAGTTTCAGATAGCAATCGTTTTTGAACATCATTGTCCCCGATTCTGTATATTAATTGTTCTCTCAACATGTCATTAATTGAAGTTCCGAACTCACAATATTCCGTTAATCCCTTTAAAGCAGCTATATGGGCAGTGATTGTCTCTCCTGGAAGCCTATTCCTCAAATTGAATTTAAAATGTTGCATAGTAACTGAGGGCTTTGGCTTCAGGTGGTTTTTGACAATATTTACTAACTCGCTGAAAGTCTTCGTATCAGGGGTGTTGGGTAACATGAGGCTGCAGATCCGCCCGTACATTTTGCTCCTGCATGTGGACAAAAGAATTGTCCTCTTCTTGTCCTCACCCATGATGTCATTAGCAGTAAAGAAGAACGCCAGGCGTTCAACGTCATGAGACCAGTCATCGGAAATGGGGTTGAATGGTTCATGTTGCCCAAACTGCGGCACACCCGATGACTAAGGAGACTGCGCTTTCAAACAGCTTTCAAGGTAGTGGCAAAGTAACGTAGTTGGCTTACCACAGCTTTCTTGGTTGTCATCAATTGATCCAGTTTATCCTTATCGCCAGTTTTATGGTTTTGGTTATCAGGTTCGCTTTGTTTGGTGCACGCTAGCTGCGCCCTTGATATTAACACATTAGTTGAATATTGAAACAATATAGGCAGAGACCGATTAACTGAACAAACGTTGGTGGTTTATTGGAACTAGGAACAGAACACTAACACCATGTGTGCTTCTTCAATCACCTCCAGCTCTAGATTTCCGGTTATCCAAATATCCCTCACTGTATAGCGATTGGCCGATACAGTCACGTTCTCAGTTAACTACATTTCCTTAAAGGTACATAGCACTCCGCTTTACCAGAATTACCTATTAGATGCTACTGTAATTACAGCAGCTTGCCAAGGCTTCTTCAGCAGTACCACCCATCCCCATGACTTCCGCCACCTAGAAGGACAAAGGGAGGTAGTGAAAGAAACAGAGACTTTCATTTATATAGATAGCATCTTTCATGATTTCAGAGCATCCCAAAGCATTTTACAGGCAGCTGCTTAAAGTCAACTTGGCATGAGTTGATAAATAAATGTCAGCTATACCAGCGGCACCAATATCCTGAGAATACATTTTTAAAAACCAACCTGCTAACTCTGCTTCTTCCCCTCCAACATGGAATTCGAGAATATTTTGGTCTTGCAGTTGGATATATTTTTTCTTGAAGTGCAGAGTAGTGATACTTTCTCCTCCAAGAAGTCTTAACTATTTCGTTGTGGTGTGAGCTTGAGGCCTTCACACCAGCTTTAGGCTGCTTTACACAGTAAACACAGCATCAGTACGAAACAAAACAGCTTTTCATCACAGTTAGAGCACAACTGCATCCTTAGATTAAAACATGAGAACATAAGGGCCAGTGGCAGGAATAGGCCATTCGGCCCATTGAGCCTGCTCCACCATTCAACATTCTACCTCAGCTCCAATTTTCCGCACCTCTCTCATAGTTCTTAATCCTCATGGTATCCAAATACCTATTGAGTCCTATCCTGAATATAAGCAACAGTTGAGTGTCCGCAGCTCTCTGGAGTACAGAATTCCAAAGATCCATAAGTCTTTGAATGAAAATTTCACCTCATCTCAGTCCTAAATGGCTAACCCCTCATTCTGATGCTATGGGCTGAATTTTACTGTTGCCTTGGGGTTCTGAAGTTGGGACAAAAAGCAAGTCTCAAGCTCACACTTGCTGACAGCGGGAGCAGCTCGATTAAGGATGGCAGGTGGGCTCTCCATGTTGTTGGTCCAGTCAGAGGGCAGAAAGTCAAAGAGGAAGAGGGAAGGGGGAATAAGCTGGTGGTGGGGACTACTTTTCCCGCCCATTGCCTCCTCTTTGGGCCACAGAACCTTGGCTCACGTGGCCCCTGGGTTGCTGCCAGGCTGCTGCTTCAATGAAGCTGGAAACCTCCCCATGTGATGTGGGGCTGCCCCACAATTGGCAAAATGCCATCAATCCTGTAAATGGCTCCTAACTGGAGCTTTAACTATGCAAACAGCAGTTCACCTCCTTGAAGCAGCAGCTGCCTCGCAAGCCACCATTAAGAAAATTTTAAGACAACAGGACTGCGTCAGGGACCCATCCTGACATGGCACCCCACAATTTTACCAGCAACCTCTGCTTCTCAACTCACTACCTCAAGGTTGGTAAAATTCTGCATTATGGCCTAGGATTCCCTAGGCAGGGGAGACATCGTCCCAGCATCAAACCAGTTAAGAATTTTATCCGTTTTAATGAAACCACCTCTCATTCTTCTAAATTCCAAGGAATATGTGCCTAGTCTACTCAATTTCTCCTCATAGGATAATCTCATCATGCCAAGAATCAGTCTAATGGACTTTAGTTGCACACCCTCTAAGGCAAGTATACCCTTCCTTAGGTAAGGAAGCCAACATTGTACACAACACTCCAAGCATGGTTTCACCAAAGTCACGTATAGTTTCAGTAAGCCTTATGTAGTCTTTGACTCCAATCCCATTGTAAATAAAGCTTACATACCATTTGCTTTCCTAATTGCACACTGCACTTGCATCTTAACTTTCTATGATTAAGTTTATGATAGATTTGCACAGTAATTGAGTCAACAGACCAAACCTATCTGACAATGGGTCAGTTAGTTAATGATCTGAACCACAGTATATTTCTGCGTCTAGGAAGCCTGGCTCATATTAATCTAGCGGTTGCTGACATTGCCATAATCTATCCACTAACATGGACCATCTCATTTGTTTTTGGGTGCTCTGAAATGCAAATTTTCCCCAAGATAATTTTATTTTTGAAGTACCCGAAACGGTATCTAAACGTACCCAGCATTTGGCAAAATCTATCTGAAATACCCATTAAGGACACATGTTTATTTTAGCCTTCTACACTGCAGTATTTAGTGTCAAGAATTCCTTCTTTCATTATTATAAATCTATTTCACTCAATCTGACACTTTAACATTAGAATAAGGAATGTAGCTTATTAAAGATTTAATGTGGTGAAGACATTCTGACTGCACATCATTTGGGCATTGTTGGCTCAGTGATGAGAACTTCACTTCTGCTATCAATCACTGTCAGTTGACTTGAGGTCATGTTGAAGTTCTGATTAGCTGACTAAACCCATTACTGTATAAATTAGAAACTTGCAAGAACCCTTTGACAATAAATTTAGCAAATGGAACTAGTCACTAGGCCCAAAACCATATCTAATTAACCTAAATGACATTCAAGTCCTTAAATATCTGTTTGAGCTGAGCAGCCTTGTCCATAACCTATTTTTATTCAAATGTTCTTCTTTTATGATTTTTTTTTGTCTATCTTACTTTTTGAATTGCACATTTTAATTATTCGGACACCACTGAAGATTTGAAGAACATTTGAATCACAAAAGGGCATGACACCAGACAATGTTACATTACATCTGTGCTGCCAAATGCATATGACGATATAGAAGTGCAGGACATCTGCAAGATGCATTGAAATGAACAAGTAAGATTTAATTATTGAAGATGTGAAGATTAGCCCAATATTCAACTCTAACACTAAAAGTTAAGCATTCTTGGCATCTCACGGCACTTATGTTGTGAGCGATCAAGAATTTGATTTCCAACAAGAGAATTTTAGGTTTGAGGCCCAGGACTACTTGTCACTCAAACTTATTTTCGCTGGCTGAGAATGATCAGTTTTTAACTGAGTTGCAAGATGGATTGCAATGTCAAAGCTGAATGTCCCATCTCTGTGTGGTGGAGAATATTAATATTGAATTCCCATGGTTTGAATTGTATGCTCTCTAAAGTTCTCATGAGAAACAATAACGGTTTTAATAACATGTGGTTTAGAATGTCATATCCTTGGAGAATGTTTACAGCCTAAAACAAATAAAAGGCAGAAAAATGCAAAGCAAAATTTAAGGATAATAAGTTCAATGATGGAAATATTTTGATGTCCACCATAATAAACCTTTACTGCTGCATTAAAAATTTCTAGATTGCTTTTCTTCATGATGGACTTCTGATTTAGGAGGTATTCTTATTAAAATTAATTACATTCTGTCAATCAAAGGAAAAGATAATTGGATGAGGGGAAAGCAGGCTGCTGATTTGATATTGTCCCTTTTGTGCCACTGTTGAGACATTCTGCTTTTATCTAGTTAGAACTGGAATATATTTTGCTATTCTGCTAACTGATTTAAAATGTAACATTATAATTTGCTTTTCGAACAACCAGCTCGCCCTCTTATTTATAACTTGCTGCTTTTCCCTTTCAGCTTGTACATGATATGAAACTGCATCACAAACTGACAAACCTTTCACAAGCCCATAAAAACCTGCTTCCACACTTCTTGGCAAGCAACAGAAAGGAAAAAATGAGAACCAGAAAGTTGCAGCCACAATTGAAGACATTTCTCCAATGAGAAGCAGGACAACCTTATAGATGTGTTGTGGAGGACTACAACTAACAGGCAAAATTGCCCGTATCTGGACAGAGTGGATGACCACAGAAATAATCAAGGTCAGAATTTGGCTAGAATGCTTTGGTTACTGATAGATAATGAATTGGCAATTTATTCATGAAATAACATTGATGTTTTAATAGTTTAATAAAATAAATAATTACTAAGAGGATTATAGATTATCAGGTCAGGAAAGTGATCAGTGTGAAGAAGCTCAAAGCCAGCTTTATTGGTCCAGTGAGAAGGATTCTCAAAATACCCACATTTTTTATATCATCAACCAGGATATGACTTTTGGACTTTTATGGCAGAGGACCCAACTGCTGAGTTAAGTGTAGAACCCTGCAGACAGGAGGCTAGGCCCATGAAGGCCTGGGACTGGACATGCCCAGGCTTGTTGAGTGCAGTGTGGATTGTTGCCTGAAAACCAGATAACGAGAGGGGACAGAATATGCATTCTTCCCTTTAAAATAATCAACCCAGAGAAAGACCTTATCTTATACGAAACTAAAGCCTATCAACTCTTGCATAAATAATCATTACTAACTACTAAGGCAGGAAGGCGACAATCAATGCACTTATGCAAACCTATCAATATTCCACATATACAATAGCTTTCAGTTCAAGACTAGTTAAGGGGACAGGAAGACAATGATAAACTTCATGTGAGCCCATTAAAACCAATGAGACAACAATCACCTGAAGAAGCCCACCAAAATCTGGCAAAGAACTAACCTTGATTTGGATTTCAGATAAGAAATTCAAAAAACAGTTACGAAGGGGAGGAGGGTGAGCAGTTTTGGAGCAGTTGAAGCAGAGTTTAAGCGGGGAGAGATAGCTGAGCCAAGCGGTGGGAGAAGATCTGGAGGTTTGCAGGCCCACAGGCAACATCATGGCGAGGGGCACAGGGTGGCAGGCTCAACCAAAGACAACAAGGCTGCAACCGCAGCCCTCCACGAAGATCGACCACCCACAACTGCGCCCTCCACCCGACTGAAGAACCTTTGCAGCTTCCACAGACCAGGACCACGTGGGGACAGCAGGCCCCAGAGGACACAAAGAGCCTACCCCAAAACTGTAACCGGCTTACCTGGCTGGATTTTGAACTGTCAAAGAACCCTGGTTGATGAGAATGATCCCTGACCTTTCCTAGTTCAATTTAGTTAGGTTTTGGGGGTGGGATAAGGGTAAGGGGATTAGTAGCATGATTTTCCCTTGTTATGCCGTGTGTTCCCCATTCTTAACTAAGTGTACTTTGTAGGTCTGTATAATCTCAGTGTAATTCTAATGTTATAAGTTCATTTGTGACTTCAATAAACCCAGTTTTTTTTCTTGCACCAAAACCAGTTGTCTGCTGCACTTTGTCACAACCCCCAAATAAGTCCAAGGTCTAGAACCCAGGGAGTGGGAGCGAATCGGACCACTCAGAAGTCAGAGGTGAAGCTGACACATACCACCACCCCCTTCAAGTTTTTCTGTGTGATCCAGTTCCTCCCAGATATGGGTGCACTAATAGTCATTGTAATACGGCATGACTTGGAGAATGAACAGAAAGCATGACAAGCTGCTGGAAGAGGGAGCAGGAGGAGGTGGAGAATGCCTGTCAGCAGGAAGCTATATCCACCCAGGCTGTTCAGGGAGCAATTTTACCTGAACCTCAGTGAGCAACAATATATGAGGCCTCTGTGCTTTAGTAAGGATATCTGCACTGAAATCTGTGACCTGTTGCAGCCACAACTGCAACCACAGTGCAGGGCAAGGACCACATTCCCTGTAACTGTGAAGGTGACTGTGACGATGAAATTTTATGCATCATCACTTGAGGCTGGAGCTGGAGATATTTGCAAAATTTTACAGTTTGTTGTTATATGAGGGAGGTCATTTAAACTCTATTCAATGACAGCTAATTACATTTCATTACTCCTTGCCAGAGTGAAGCAGGCAGAACAAGCATATGACTTTGTCAGGATTACATGCTTTCCCATGATGTAGGGGTTTTTGTGAGTGCCCATTGCCAACTCTGGCATATCCTGAAAGCTGAAATGGATTCCCTTCCCTTAATGTCCAGATTAAGTATGGGGCCACATGCAGAGAATCATGAATCTCAACGCCTGGTACCCTGGCAGCAGGCAAGATGCCTTCATTCTGTAGCAGTCCACTGTGCCAGCTATATTTAAACCAGTGTGGCAAAGCAAGGAATGGCTACTGGGCGACAAGGGCTATCCTTTGACAACATGGCTGATGACTCTGGTGCACTCACGCACAGCATGCATACAATGAAAGCCACCTTGCCGCATGAAATCTTAACATACTTTATTTATCTGGTTAGTACTGAAATGTATTTCTCTACTTGGCTAATTGCTTTAAAATTTTCACTCTGCATTTTGTTTTGAAAAACCATCTTTCTCTCCTGCTGCTTCCCCTTCTCAGCACTTACCTAACAAGTTACATCAAATGACAATCATTTAAAGAATTAATTCATAATTCACAACAAATATATATTCAATGCTGAAAAGAGAAACATGTCACTGAAGCTTTTCATCTTGAATTCATCATTACAAATGAAGAATGCCAAACTTCAAACGATCACAACAATTTATACTACAGGGAAAAAGGGTGCTGACTGGTTGGCAAGTTAACTCTGATTGGCTGAGATGTTGCCATGGAGAAAACAATGGCAAACAAAGGCCCTTCCAAGCTCAGGAGTAATTCAAAAAAGGCACAAGGCTTGAACGTGTTCCTTTTGTTTGCAAAGAATGGGTCCGTGGGTGTGAATGTATGTAATTTCTAGCAAGCATAAGTGAGCCAAGTTATGAACTGGTTATCTTAATTGGTTGTTAGCATCTCTATTGTCACACTTGAGATTGCTCAGCATGTGCTGCCCAATCGTAGAATCACATCTAACAGTAGATGTTTTGTTTTGGGTTTTGCGAGTGAAGGCTGGCTGAGTACAGTCTGTACTCCATCTGTTACAAACAACTGAAGGAACATGCTGTTTGATCAGTCAATGGCTGGGATGCACGACCTATGTACCTGACATCACCCAGCACTGAAATTTATACACATCATTGCTCAATTGTGTGGTAGTAGGCAGAATGTCTTTTTGGACTGATGGCAGTATCCTGTTAATGGAAAATACCTTTCATGTAGCCACTGCAAAGTATCAGTGTGAAATGGCCGGTCTGAATTTCAGTGTCAGTAAACTGATTCTTGGGATGGAGAGATTTTTTATGAAGAAAAATTGAGTAGAATAGACCTATGTTCCCTGGAAATTAGAAGAACGAGAAGTGATCTTATTGAAACATTAAACATTTTTAAGGGACTTGACAGGGTAAATGCTGGGAGGATGGATCTCTGACTGGGAATCTGGAACTAGGATCCCCAGTCTCAAAATAAGTGATCAGCCATTTAGGACTGAGATGAGGAGAAATTTCTTCAGTAAACAGTTGTGAATCTCTGGAATTCTCCACCCAGAGGGTGGTAAATGGTAATTGTTGAGCATATGCAAGACAGGGATTGATAGATCTCTGAATACTAAGTGGGGTAAGGCATATGGGGAGAGTGCAGGAAGGTGGAGTTAAGGTACGAATTCAGTCAGGATCATATTGAACAGCTGAGCAAGCTTCAAGGGCCAAATAGCCAAATCCCATTCCTACTTCTTCTATTCTTATCTTAAGTTCTTACGCAGCATAAACTGGCAACCCTTTCACAGGCTGCACACTGGTCCTGTCCCTACTTATTACAGGAGAAGATATCATACAACAGAAGGAAGAGAATCAGAACTGAGAAATTATAGCCACAATCCAAACCCACCCTCCAATCGTAAAACACAGGAAAATAGACCATAATGACCATTGGAGATGGTGAGCTTGGAGACAAAACTAGTAGTGTTTGGCTATTTCTCTTATCGTTGCTCTTTCTTCAAGTGACTGTGGCAACCCGGCGCTGCTTTGCACTGCCCTCATGTGCTGCTGTTTGTCCTTTCCATTACATACTGACCCTAGTCTCTCTCCCCAGAGTTCATCCAATCACTCAAGCCCTGCGCCCATAAATGAGAGGGGCCACTGATACTTGCAATCATATTTATAAGCCTCAGCACAGGGCACTGCAGATAATAAATTAGAGAAATGTGCACGGGGTGATTCACAGAGCACAGTTAAGCAGGAACCAGCAATTTGCATTAATATAGCACCTTCATAAAGCATTTCACAGTCACTAATGCTGGATGTGTGCATGTAAGTGGTCTTTACTTAAGCATGTCTATGATTAGTAACCAGGAAATGGATTACGAGTTGGAGAATGGAAATGAGTATTTCTTATTTACCTACCAGCAAAATAGTACACACTGCATGATTATACCTTTTGCATTTCACCTTCTAAAGCGACTGTTATGTTTATAGTTGATATATGTTAAATATTTCTCAACATTGCTCTACAGTACTGAAAGCTGAATCAAAATATTTTAAAATTCACTTCAAAATGTAAACAACTGGAGATGTCTGTCACAGGATTAGAAGCTGTAATTTAATTGACAAAGTACCCATATCGGGCTGATTTTACAGACATTTTCTGTGGATGTTACTCAAAGGTGAGAATACAGGGGGACAAGTACAAGTACAATCACATCAGGTCTGCACTCTTTTAGGTAGCCTCAGGATTTCCAGAATTCCCTGCAATAGATGATGGCTCAATGTAGAAATGCTGATGAAAAAGAAGGGAGTAATCTCAAACTCCCACCTCTTTTTCTGTTTTAATTGATGCTGTGGGGTGCAGCACTAGCCAAAATTCTGGAATTGGGCTCGCGCTGGGAACCCCCTTCACGCTGGTTGAGACTGGTGCAGGCTGAAGAGGAGTAACCTTTTTTCCTATTTTGCCCTTAACTTTTGGATCTTGCACCCATTGGACTGTGGCTAGAGACCTTGAGAGTGACAGCCAAGAATATAACTGTGCTCCTTCTTCCTGCCCTGGTTTCCAGCTCTAGGCCTGGCTGAGAGATGAGTGGCCTGCAGAGAGGTGCTTCCAGCCCTTGTTAATGACCTGTGACAGGAACTCTGTGTCCACCTGCTCAAGCACACTTTGAACTCAATGCTTCCAATTTAAGCATTATGAAAATGGAAACTTGGAAATTGCTCATATTTGTTGTAATATGACTTTAAGGGATATCAGCTTGACATCACTAGAAAGGAAATGTATCGTGTGATCCAGTGTGAAAAGTCTCCAGACTTTTGCTTCAAGCAGAGTGAGCACGCAGCTCTGATATCTTCAAGCTTTATACATACGTATAATTGTTCTCATGTGCCTTGTCTTAACAAACACACAATTTGTTTACCCAAATCACCTATCAGCGATTGGTGCCATGTGTTTTGTACGATAAATAGGCCCAAGGTATTATAACATTACAATAACACAACATGGTGATCAGAGGTGGTAAAATAGGTGGCAGCAAGATTAAGTACAGGTACGACATGGTGAACAACCTTAGACCATGTGGCATGTCATGTGAAGACCCTCGATGCTTTAGTCAGACCACAACAAAGTTGCAGCATCGGAGACTGTTGAAAACGCAGTGTGGACCTGCAAAGAAAAGCTTTGAAGATACAGTGTTGAGCAATGTGCTCAAGTAAAGAGCTGATAAGCAGACAGATCCCTTGTGGTGATATTGCAGCACATAGCCTGTCGGGTCTATGGGTGGGACAGTTTGTCTTGAGGACTAGCACTGGGTTAGATCAGCCAGGAAAGGCAAGTGACCAGGGTGTGGGCTGGATCGATAGCGAGCAAGGGAGAGTCAAACAGAAAGAAACAAAAAAAAGTTATAAAAATTGGGCCAGAGAAAGTTGTGATTATAACGGGCAACTTCGGGTGTTTCTAAACAATAAATTGAAAAAAAAGCAAAGATGCCATTGCCCCATTGTGCATTCCTGCCACAACTCGAATTCATGGGCAGAGCTTCACAAAAGCGTGCAATATTGGCTACAGCAGCACTCATCCCAGGTACAAAAAGGAAGGAAGGTCAAATGGATATTGTCAGAATGTCCACAAAATTCCCCAGTTTGAATTGGGATGCAGCTGACCTACCATCCAAATTCAAAATGTTTAAACAGTGTACAGAGCTATGGTTTCTTGATTCAGATGAGTTTGAACCAGACAAGCAAGTCATAAAAATTCACCTAGCAACTGGGAATGACGGTCTACATGGGTTCAGAATCTAATCCTGAACACGTCAGAATTAACAAAAGAAGAGCTAAAGAACCCCCTACTGGATTACATTGGAAGACTGATTCAGAATCAGGTTAAACCTTCGTATCCATCGACTAGAGTTCATATCATTTCAACAGCAGCCTACAGAATGCATAGACCATTTCATCAGCAGATGCACAGAAATAGGTACGTACAATGATTTTTTCAAATGCAGAACTAGCAGACAAAATTGTTGCATTGTTGATCACCTCCACTCCCATGGAAGTATTCCAGAAAGATCTGCTAGGCAAGCCCAAAATGTATATCGAACTATTTAAGGATGGACGTAAGTATGAAGCAATCCTTGCAGGTCAACAAAGCTTACAGGTCCTAAGTACACCCCCAATTGTTGCTGCACTAACTAGAATACGTAAACCGAGCAAGACATGTGGATGGTGTAGCGTTTTGTATGTACCAAGGACATGCCCAGTTTTCCATCAATTCTGTAAGCCTTGTGGCAGTGGCAGTGCACTAGAGAAAAGGCTGATGCAGCTACAAAGAGCCGTGCACTGATCCAAACAGACCACCTTCAACAATAACAAAGCCCATTCCATATCCCATGAGGTGATTGACAAGCCAGGAACTTGGTGATCACATCAGATACACTTAGCCCACTACACACGTAACCCAGTAAAAATAGAAAACATATCCTTAGATCTACAAATTGACTTCATTTACATCGAACTAGAAAAGGTTCTCCAAATTGATCTGGTACATTTTGTGCAACCCAAATGCCAGCAGCTACAAGAAGAAATGGCAAAAGATTCTACTTGACAGAAACTGTAGGAAACCATCATCCAAGGGTGGCCTGATTGAATTCAGCATGCAAATAGATGAGACCATTTTGACTTTATCAGGAACAGCTAGGCATCTCCTGGGGAGTTGATTTAAAAGCAAGCAGATCATAATATCGGAATCTCTGCGACCTGATATTCTTCAAAAATTTCATCACTCACACATGGGCATAGATCAGGCAAGAAGACTTGTAAGAGAGAAAGTCTATTGGCCACTTTTGAAATCATTGCCAAGAAGTACGAAGCATGTCAAGAGCATATGCCAAGCCAGCATTGAGCACCATTAATACCACATGAAATTCCTATCCATCCTTGGTCCAAAGTCACATCCAACCTCTTTCCTGTCCATGGCGCTGACTTCATTGTCATTGTCAATTAATTTACTAAGTACCCCATCATTCAGCAATTGCACAATATGCCAAGCACAACTGTCGCACACACACTAAGTGTTATTTTCAATTTATTTGGTATGCTTAGAGAGCTATTCACAGCTAATGGTCTGCAATTTATTGGTAACATGTTTCATGATATTTGTGAGAAGTGGAATATTGATCATGCTACTTCTTTTCTTCATTATCCTAGATCTAACAGCCTTGCTGAATGAATGAATCGCACGGTGAAATCCCTAATTTTCAAATGTAGGCAGACCAACCAAGATCTACATATTGCAATATTACATCCATGAGTGACTTAAGAGCAACTATTCCATCATCAGCAGAGCTCATGTTTGGCAGACTACTATGTACGGATTTACATACTCTTACACACTCTACCCTCTCAGAAACTATACAGCAATTTTAAAAATTGCAAGAGAAGATGACCAATGTGCATGATAAAAATGCAGGTACAGAATTGTCAAGTTTACAGTAGGGACAACAAGTTCACATCAAGGGCCCCACGAAGATATGTGGCAACCAGCCAAGGTGACATGGATTGGTTAAAAACCAAGGTCCTATGGAGACATTATACCACAAAGGCACAATGCTGAGGTATAACTGAGGACAAATCAGGTCCATTCCATCTCCTCAACCACCGTACAGTCTCATTGCATCTAGGACAAGGTCCCAAATGCAACCAGGAACAACATCCGAGAATGACAATCCCACAGATCACTGTGAACAATTAAAGACACCTCCAGACAAGGTAATTATCACAAATAATGGGAGTACCAGCAGATTACCTTTATGCTTTAGAGGATCATAGATGCATCAGTTCAATACATTTGTGCAATAGTGACTAAATATAGACATCTATTGTAAATAGTTATACTTCTTTGGAAGAGAGGAATGTATCTTTTAAAAGAAAAGGAGATACAGCAATATGCCTTTAAGGGATACCAGCATGACATCACTAGAAGGGAAATGTTTCATGTGATCCAGTCTTAGTTTCACTTTTGCTTTGAGCAGAGCACACAGAATTCTTGTGTCTTCAAGCTTTTTACCTGTGTATAACTATTCTCATGTGCCTACTCTTAATAAATGAACCAACAATGTGTTTACCTGATCTTTCATGAGTGATTGGTGCCTTATGTCTTGTACAGTAACTAGGCCTAAGGTATTATCTAACTATAATAACAAGACAATATTTTTCCTTGTATATTATTTCTGAAATCTTTTGAGTGAGCATTTTGAAAAAATAAATGGTTAACAAGTGTAAAGGTAAATATTTGGGTAGGTGGAATAATTCCTGTTAATGTTAAAATCTTGAATTTTAATAAGCAGAAGAATTAAATATTTCATGAACACCTGGTGGCTTGTGGTGCATATAGAATATGTACGATGTGATTATCTATACTTTTTACTTAGACTTCTGATCGACATGATATATAAAGAGTGAATACAGTTAATGGACTCTGCATTCTATGCATTATTTTACATCTCATTGATTCCTGGGTTACACTTTCCACTTTGGAAGGAGACTATTAGTTCCAGAGAACTCTGTTTTAGTTGAGTTGGATCACAATGGGCAGCTTGGTTGTGGTAATCCGGGCAAGTGGTGACTGTTACAATCTCACCATCCGCATAATTGCTGCAATGAGAGGCCCCAAACTATTGTGCTGCTCAATCCAAATGAACCTGCAGCTAGCTACCTTGGAGCAGACTGGAGAGATTTTGTGGGGTTGGGAGAAGCACGCTAGCTGCTCTTTGATCTCACACAAATATAAGAAAACCAAATGTTTGGAGCAGCCTGCAGCAATTCCTTTAAACTTAGCTAGCCAAGCCAGTCCATATCTGGGAGCAGCGGGAGGGCTGGTGGCATACACCTCCCATAGAAATTGCAATGGGACCCTACAACAGGCTTAGAACCATGATTTAAACATTAAAGTAAGGCTCCTGCCTGCTGCAAATGGGAACACTGGATGTCTATTTTGGGGCTCACCCATCAATCGCTTTGGGCAGACCTCTCCTAAAATCACAGTGGGATGGAAGTCTCGCTGATTTTCATGCTGCTGCCAACCTGTTCTTCCCAGGGAATGGGAGGTCAAAATAGGTCTTATAATGTGCTTAGTAAATGCTGATCAGGCAAAACCAATTCTATATAAAAAAATTAATTTCCAAATCTGATAAATAGCTGGCAGACTTAAACAGAAATTGGATTAGAATTATTATCTTGCTTGATGGGTAAGGGAAGTTGTCTATAAATGGAAGAGTAGTTGACAGTGTGATGGCCAGGTGAGGAGTGGAAGAGTAGCTCCATTCTGTCCACCGCTTGGCTGACTGCAACAGGTGTTTTTAAAAAGAATTCACTTACCAAGTCAGTGAGAGTTTAACTGTTTCAGTGTTGTTACTGTAAAAGGCACACACAGTCAGTTTTTTTTGTAAGTTTTTAAAACGAAAGGAAATTGGGTGGAGCTGTCCGACCCCGTTGGCAGCATATGTCATGGTGGGCGTGAGCGGACATAGCGAGAAGGCCAAAAATGATTTTTGCGCCGTTGTGAAACAAGTTTACGATCATCTGCTCCACCCATCAAATGCGGGCCACATTTCCCTCCACCGCACATCGGAAACTGAATTTCAATACTTTAGCATTTCAGTATAAGTCCTGCTCTCTGGAATCATCGCTCCACGCTGGATCATCAGGGCACATCAGTGTTGCACGGCTGTATGAGTGACATGTGCCTGGAGACCTGCACTTCGGCCTGGACTTTGAGGTTTGTTTGCCTACTTTGCTTCAGGCAGCGCTCGTGGTCTTCAGCACCAGACTTTGCAGGCAGTGCCACATCGCTTTTAGGGGGGCTTACAGGTAGGTCTGTACCTACCAGACCGGCTGTGAGACAGGGGTGGCTTTTTAACAGTTGCAAGGTTAGGGCTTGTTTGGGGAAAGGGGGAGAAGTGGCCTCAGGCAAGGGAAGAGGCTGCAGGGTGAGGGCTGTACTGGGGAAAGGGGGTATCCCAGTGTGTGTGTGGGAGCACATGATGATCTATGCAAGTGCCCTCAAGATGGTGAGGACTGAGGAGGCTGGCTCCAGATGAGGACAGATGGAGATGTGAGGGTATGTGTGAGGGAGTGAGTGGTAATGTCCCTTGAGCTGACAGTGAGTGAGATGCCTGTGAATGTGTGATGGACTTGTGAGTGTGTGAGCTTAGAGTGATGGGATGGTTGCCTTAACTGGTGGCATGGATGAGATCATTCATCCATTTTCTGCACTGGATGGCTGATCTCTGAGTGCAGTGTTGGCAATAATCAGCTCTGCCACCACCTCCCAATCCAGAATGGTAAGGCTGATGGGCATCCTGTGGCCAGAGCGGGGTTAAGGGATATCGTTGCTGGCCTCCACAGCATACAGAAGGCGCCGCAGGGATGCATCACTGAATCATGGGAGCTGCACCCTTCTTGGCTTTTGAGGCAATGTCTTCACTGGTGCAGTCCTGAGCTGTGAGCACTGAGAGCTATGCATGCAAATGCAGTTTAAATATGGGGCAGGATTTTGCCCTTGGCAGGGGTGCTCGGCGCGGGTGCGTGGGTGAGTTTAGGCAGCTGACCGCTGCTTGTGATTGGCTCCGCTCCGCAATTTCACACGGGCGGGGCAATTAAGGCCCGCCCTGCGTGGATTGCGAGTGGCAGCACTTAGCGTTGCCTGTGTGGGCGAGAGGGGGAGGGAAAACAAGGCCTAGTGTGTAGTCCACACATGTGCATGAAAGAGCACTTCAATCTCCCATGAGACAGTAAAAATTTAGTAAAATATGTCCCCTCATGTGACTCTGTCACCTGAGCTGGGACATGTTTCTAATTCCAAAAATAAGGTTTTTATTTAATGTTTATTTGCTTTAGTGAACCTGATCCCGCTCGGGGATGAGGTTTCCTAAAAAATGTAAAGGCCGCTTGGCCTTTTCGCCTGTTCGCCAACTGTAAGGTTGGATGGGCAATATAAATTTGAATTTAATTGGCTTGTTAATAGCCTTAATAGGCCTTTCAATTATCGGTGGGCGCACAGCTGACTCCGGTATGCACCTGCCAAATGAAATATCACGTGACTGTGCATTTATGTCGGCACGCTCGACCAACGTCAACAACAGTCATTTCACACTCGAACGGGTCGGGCACGCGCCCGCCTGCTGAGTGAACATTTCCGCCCATACACACCCAGGAGGAAGTTACAAAGGGTGGAAAGGTTAAATTCTTTTTGAATGTCCAAAAAGAAATCAATCACACCTGGATGCACTGGATAGTTTCAGGCTGTGTTCAGTGCTTTTTTCCAGATTCTGCATCAAGATGGCCTAAAGACTTTGCAGATGATTTCTGTCTTTTCTTTTGGAGTTACAGCTCTCTAGGTTTATACTGAAGATGCTGCCTGTGGTATTTGGCTGGTCAGATGCAAGCAGGACACACACTTGCAGAACAGCTGTTACCAACTCATGGGCCTGAATTTTACCCTTGGCAGGCGGGCACGACTGGCAGGCCCGTGACAGGTTGGGAAACGGGCTGCTGCAGGCGATCAGCCCCCAAGCATGATTTCATTCTGGCTGGCCAATTAAGGCCCGCTCAGTGTGAAACGCATCTCCCCAATTTTCAGTAAGGGTCAGGCAGGGGCAGGGGCTTGTCGGCCACCGGGTCCAATGGTGGTTTAAAAATGGCACAGGCAGCTCCTGAAGGCTGCCAGTTTAGAACGTGCAGGCAGCATTCTGAACAGCGAAGTTATGACCTCAAGTACAGCTAGAGATGCCAGGCGGGAAGACAGGTTGGGTGGGCACTTGGCCCCCCTGGTTTTCGGACGAGTGCCTCATGGTCCTGCTGGAGGAGGTGGCTGCCAGGAGGGACACCCTTGTACCAGAGGAAGGAAAGAGAAGGCCACCGTACCTCACAAAATGAGCTTGGGAGGAGTTGGCAGCGCAGGTCAGCAACGATGACCTTGTGCACCACACATGGGTGCAGTGCCGCAAGAGGTTTAATGACCTGCTGAGCTTGGGAAGGGTGAGTACTGTGTTAGCATGGATCAGTGTGTTGAAATGTTGAGGGCTGGTTGCCCACCTGTGGATCTCAGGGGTGTTGGAATCTGAGTGCCAACTGTCAATGATGCTGGGGCTGGCGAAGGGGATGAGCCCTAGCTGCTTGGACTGAGCGCCTTGCAGATCAAGGGCCATGACTCGAATGTGCCCAGCAAGTGTTCCTCAGGTGGGGTTAGCCAGGCTGTAATGGTGCTGCAGGTAGAGAGCGGGCTCCACTGGCCAGACGATGACCGCCAAGGTCATCAAGTCCAACAAGACAGCAGAGTGAGCAGCTGCCTCCAATACTGGTGCCAGTGAGGTGGAGGCACCGAGATGTAACACTTACAAACGTAAGTTTAAGGCACCATGAGCACAAATTGGACTGATCATGGGTGATGTTCTGTTGTGTAAGGTTTTGCTTATGTTTACTGTCCTGGGACTGAAGACCAGAGAAGGTTATATACATTTTTTTGGATTGTCAAAATGAGATAAATTTTGTTTTTATCCTAATGGCTTGAGAAAGGTTCACCTTTGTGTTTTTTAGGTGCAGAGTACACCAGTATGTAATGCTGGATGTGAGTGGCTCAAAACTTTATTACACAGGCACTGAATGGACTTTGGGTTCAAATGAAAAGATCATTTCAGACATCTGGGATGGAGGCAGCATCCCAGGCATGAGGTGGAAGCAGATCTTTGGCAGGTTAGCTGAAGGACCATTGGATCAAGACATATCTGGTATCTCTGCCCCCCTGAAGGATACAGAGGTCTGCCTCAACACTCTCAGCATTCTTCTCAGCATGCTCCTCTTCTAACTGACTACTGGATTCATCCTCTGTGGCCTGTGCAGCTGTATCAAGATCCTCTTCCTCCATTGGGTCCCCCACTTTCCAGTACCAGATTATGGAAAGCTCAGCATGCCACCACTAATCAGTGACATCCACTCTGTGGGGTATTGTAGTGCACTACCATGAACGGTCCAGGCATCAGAAGTGCATTTTGAGAAGGCCTATGGTCCTCTCTATAACCGCCCTTCTGGAGGCATGACTCCTATTATAACGTTGCTCTGCCTCTGTTCTTGGGCGACAGAGAGGCATCATAAGCCACCTTTTCAATGGATAGTCCTTGTCACCCAGCAGCAATCGATCCAGTTGAGCTGGTGCACTGAAGATCCTTGGCACCTGAGAGTGTCTCAGGATATAAGTGTCATGGGAGCTGCCAGGGTACCATGCACAGACTTGCAGAATCTGCATCCTGTGGTCACACACTATCTGCACGTTCATGGAGTGGAATCACTTCCTGTTGACGATGGCACCCGACTAACCCGCTGACATCCTGATGGCTACTTTTGTGTAGTCAATTACACCCTGGATGTGGGGGAAGCCCAGCAATCGCTGCAAAGCCTCTGGCTCACTCAGCCTGGCTAGTCTCGTCTGTACAATAAAGAATAAATGTCAGTACCCACCTGAACAGAGCGTCTGTCACCAGCTTGATGCAACTGAGGACAGCTATTTGGGAGACTTCACAAAGATCCCCCCACTGATCCATGGAAAGAGGCGGAGGCATAGAAGTTGAGGGCCACTGTGACCTTCAGAGCCACTGGCATGGGGTGTCCACCCACAGGTGGAATTGATCTCAGGCCCAATCATCCGACAAATGGAGGTCACTGTCTCCCTGGAGAGGCAGAGCCTTTTTTGGCATTGCACCTCAGACATATTGAGGTAGCTGCATCGCTGCCTGTAAACCCTGGCAGCAGGATAGTGGTGTCTTCTGCAGCCCCTTCTGCCTTGGACTTCCAGCTGGCCCTGTGTCCCTTGTGCCTGTGCCTCTCCTCCTAAGGTCCCTCCCCTGGAATCTGCAGAGGGGCACCTGGTCTCCTCTCCCTTCTGCCCCTCTCCTCCTCAGAGGAGGAGGTGCTACCAGCAGATACCACAATCCCCATTACCAGGGAAACAGAAGGCTGTCTGATACCTGGAAGGGTCCACACTGTCAAAATCCCCCGGGGTCCTTGGAGACACCAATGAGTCCTGAAATGAAGCCTGGAAATGCTAAGAATGAAACTCAGAACAGAGATGAAGCTGTCAAGTTTAAATAAGCAACCAGCAGCAAACTATCTCCTAAACTCTTCATTACCACACTGGCAATGCTGCTGACCCTTTTAATCCCGCACTTGGATGAGGTTTCGCAAAATGTGGGCTGTCTGCCTGCCCGTTTTGCCCATGAGACGAGCACAAAATCACACGGGCAACATAAAATCGGATTCAATTGGGTTTTTAGTGGCCTTAAGTGGCCTCTTAATTGATGATGGGTGTGGCTCCAACATTCCCGTGCGCCCGCCAACCTGAAGATTGCATGCGTGTGGTATGATGTTGGGATGCTTGCCCGATGTCTTCTCATGCTATTTTATGCTCGATTGGGTCAGACACGTGTCCGTCCATGAGACATAAAATTCTGCCCATGGTATTTCTGACTCCCTGACCCTGGAAAAGCAGTTTCTTTAAACACAAAGGGTTAGTTTGCTCATCACATGATCTTTGTTCACAAACTGGCAGGTTACCAAATACAGTCACATCAAGCTGGGGAACCCTTATTTCAGGTCCATTGTTTGAAGCATAGGCTTGTCCAACCTTCTAAGAAGAGCCCGGAGATCAGGGACACTTCATTTTAAAAAGAGCGTGGGGAGACTTCATTTTAAAAATAACTGGGGGGAGCGAGGAGACTTCATTTTAAAAAGAGTGCTGTAGGATCAAAATCTTCAATGTTTGAGCCTGGAATCATTACTACTGACCAGAATCATGGCTGATTTAAAATACTGTTTGAGGAGAATGATGAGAAAGCTGAGCAAGTGTGTAAAAGATATCATGAAATTCAAAACATAGAAAAAGTTTCTGTTTTTTTTTAATTTTATTTGTATTTGGGCATTACAAAATTTTAAGTTTCTCAATTGTCAGATATGTTTGGACAAATTAACCCACTTTTCCCAGAGCAAAATGGATCTTTTGTGTTTTCTTACAGGTAAACTGCAAGTAACAAGATCTTAAGTAGCATCGACAAAATAGTCATGGACCAAAGACTTCCTTTGCAAAAAAGGAAAACTAAGAGGAATTTGGCCTTAATCCATTCAGGCCATTGGTTATTTCCCAAACAAAGTAGTTGAGTATTGGAAATCGCATTAACCAATGAGTCTTTTCAAAACCAGTAAGTCTGGGCACAAGAAATTGGAATTGATGAATTAATTTTAATTCATATGGGTTGGTGCTCTAAACATTTTAAGGGAAAATTATCTGAAATTCAAATGGATTCTAGGAAAACAGAAAGGCATACACAGACCATCTAGGTGGTTTCTATGGATATAAAAAAGAGTTTTCTTTTGAGGAAGAAGTGAATTAAATATTACAAGAAATCTGTCTGCCCAACAACACTGTTATTTGGATTTGGGACAATTTTGAGATGTGAAAAGCACTGGAATTGCAAGACCCGAGTGGGAAACCACAAGATAGAAACAGATGAGCGGAGATCTGGAGGATCTTTTAAGACAATGAATGATGTAATTTTAATGATTTTGAGTGAGTTGATCTACAGGTCAGGAGTGTCATACCGAATGGGGTATCAATCTAAACTGATATTATTCAGAGATCACATTCAAGTTTCAACGAATAAGCTGTTTCACCCAAGAGAGATCAGTGATACTAGGGATGGATTTTGACACTGATATTCAGATCCATCCCTGGATCTGTATTGCTCCCCATTTTTTGTTATTGTGCAATTCATTATTGTATTATATTTACTGTGTGATTTGAGAAAACACAGATGTGAGAAAGCCAGATGTCTGTATCATTATATGCAATTGTAAAGAAAGGGAAGGGATATTGTAAAATGGGTAACTGCTTAGATAAACATGTGCGTAACTTAGTTAGTTCAGGGGGAGAAAATACTTACAATCACCCATGATTGGCAAAAGACATGTGACTGAGTAGTGATATCTCATTTTGGGTATGATATCCTTCCATTATGCAAGCATTTAACAAAACTGCTAAAAGAGGTGGTGCTTTCGCAAAAACATTATTATACTTTCCAGTAGGAGAATAGGAAAATGAGAGACAAGATCAGAAAGATAACTATCCTATCTTGTGGGATATTGGACTCAATATTGAAGCCACCCCTTGGATTTGAATTGTATCAGATGTATTAGTAATTGTACAGTTAGTTATGGTGTTATAGCTACTTATACTATTATGTAAATTAAAACATAAGACAAAACATATGACAAAAAACCCTTATTTAATGGGTGATTAGGGTTGATGGGTTTAAATGGATAGATTCTGTAAAAAATGTAAGGTTGGGCTGGGACCTGCAATACTTCATCACAGCAGAAGATTAACGTGTAAAAGAGATATTAAAGGGGGGAGATGTAGGATCAAAATCCTCTCCAACTAGGAAATTTATGGAACATAATTTCAAACCCACGGACATGTTTTGTCCTCATGACTGGAACTATAAATTTCAAAAAGATAAGCTGCAGTCAGCAGTACAGGAATGGGCAGCAAGGGGTTAATTCAGACATTTACTGAAAACACAGTGACTCATCAAAAGGGTTTGGACATTGACTAACGCAATCAAGAAGCCTGATTACCCAGTACAATGGCACAAAGGACGTATCACCAATACAATGCACTAAAGGAATTATTCAACCACTACAGACAATAGTACTGGAATTGGGATATTCAAACCTTCATTAACTTTGGAGCCAGGTACTGCTACTGTTCTGTTAATGTGGCACTTCAAATAGCAGTAGAATTTCTCATACAATGAGAACTGATAATATTCGGCTGGATACATCTTCCATGGAAAACCCTATATTGTTTCAACCAGCAGGAGCTGATGACATTTGTTTGAACTTTGCATGGAATCAACTAAATGGACATTGGGACAACAGAAAATTTTTGTTTTGACATATCTGAGTTAAATTATTATAAAGGAAGATCAGATCTGGTGTTTTGGGCTATAGTTAGAAGAAAGTCAAGTTTGGCCACCTTGTCTTAGGCCTACAGTCAACACCGGACAGACCAGCCGTGTTGGGGATTGTAAGTGTTTTCAGTCGGATTGTGATAATATTGGCCTGAAGGTTTTGGGCTGTAGTTGGAAGAAGGGTCAAGTTTGGTCACCTTGACTCAGGCCTACAGACAACTCCGGACAGACCAGCCATTTTGGGGATTGTAAGTTTCAGCCAAATCGTAGTGACATTTGACTGAGAGTTTTGTGAAGGTATGGGTGAAAACTTGGGGCAGAATTTTCTCACAATTGCACCAAGTGTGGTAGCAGATGGGTAAAATAGAGTCCTACCAGCAGACGAAAATGGTGGCATTTCATGGTGTATGGTCCCAAATCTGCCTCATTATCTATTCACTCCCACGAATCACATCACTTCCATGGCGGGCAGGGTCTCATTCACCCGCCTGCAATCACCCTACTGTTACATCATGTTGGCCGCCATGTTTAAATGGCAGCTGCCAGCACAGCGCTCATTGCCACCGCTCACCAGCACGGGACGGGAAACATGGCCAGGAAAGGAAAGAAGACTGCAGCCCCCTGCTTCGATGACTGGTCCCTCGAGAGACTGCTGGATGCCATGGAGGCCCACTGGGATGTGGTCTACACAGCTCTGGCCGCATTATGGGCAGCAAAATTATCAACCAGACTCGGGAGATGGTTGCAGCGATGGTCACAGCAAATGTCCTGCAGAGGAGGATAGCCACCCAGTGCTGCAAAAGGGTGAATGATCTCCTCCGTCCCGCCAGGGTAAGTCACTCTTTTCATCACTCCCAACTCACACGTTCACAAACCCATCACACATCCACTTGCTTTCACTCACTGTGAGTGCAAGGGACATCACCATTCACTCTTTCACACACACCGTCATTGTCCTCATCCCATCCATGGGACCACTCATCACCCACACATGCCAGGCATACTTATCATCTGGCCCAGCAGGCATCCTGATACACTCTTCCCATCTCTATCCATGCAGGATAAATTGGCTCACAAAAGGAGGGAAAGGTCGCAGACAGGTGGAGGGATGTCAGAGCTCAAAGTTCTGACAGAATTTGAAAACAGAGCCATCAACCGGCTGGCGATGGCTGGGACCGGGCTTGTGCTTACGGTGAGGTCAGTGCTGCTGTACCAAGTGAGGATCCAGCAGTGCAATATCCATCAGACAACCATGACATGAGTGATGTGTCCTCTTTCGCAGGCCATTGCATTGCACTAATTATCTCCCCTTGCTTTTGCAGGCACATCTGTACAACAGCTGACAGAGTCTATGACCCAGGGCCTCCAATGCAGCTACAAAGAAACCTCTGGCATGGAGACCTTGGTCCAGGATGATGCTCCTGCACTGCTGCATGGGTTTAACTCCATCGCTGCTGCCATAGTTGGCCTCCAACAGTCTGTACGCGAGAGTGGTGTTGGGCAGCTCAATTTCACTCCAGCTACTCATGGAGTCAGCCAGGGGCCCTCAGGCACCCATGGGGAGGAGGATCAGCATGTGCATCCTCCGGGGCCATCCACCCAGGTGACTCTGGGAGTGACCAGTCATTCCGAATCCCCAATTCCTGTGACCTCCACAGCTCGAGCTTCACAGGCCCAGGAAGGTGCAACTGGCACACAGCAGGACCCTAAAAGAAGGCCGGGGCCCTCCAAGTCTCGGCCCTCCTGAGGACGCCCGCCAAAGTAATCACAGACAGGGTGTCACAGTCAGCAGGCCGCCTCTACTTCTGCTGTGGATGCTCGGGGAGCACCAAGACATAGCAGCAGGGTTAGGAAAGTTAGAAACAAGTAGCTGCACAGCCTGGGCATGGGTGTTGATCACTTGTACAAACTGTTCAATACAGGCAATAAACTCCTAAGAATGTCTCCCTGCCTGTGGCTCCGTGTTTTGATGAGCAGTGTTCTTGTCACTCAGATGTGAAACCTTTCTGCACAAGGTAAAAGGCAGGTGTCTCAGTCCAGGGCCTCTTCCCTGTGCTTTGTGCAGCCTTCAGACCACAGTGATGGTCCAGCCTCACACTCCCTGGAAACATTACTGATGCCTGCACCTCAGCAGTGCTGGTCATTGCTGCTGGAGTGTTGTGGGCAGGCACCACAGAGTTCTCTCATTCTCTCTGTGTGCTCTCAGGACATTTAAAGTGGGGCTGGCCCCCATCACACCAGCATCTGCAACAAGTGATGCTGTGTACTAACTCCTGAAGGGCTGAGGTGCTGAAGGCGGACACAGCATCATATGCATCTAAAGTTTCATGGCTACATCTCTGAGATGGCCCTGATCATGGACTGTAAACAAGCTGCCCTTGACCAGACAGGAGTCAGACATTGTCAGAGGCTATGTGAAGGTCTATGGAGTGTCCTCACTGCAAGTTGCCATCATCATCCTGCCATTGAGTGACAATGAGGGCCTCCACTACATCTCCATGATAGGAGCATTCTCACAGAGGGTATTGGTGCTGCCATAAACCAGACTGGAGTCAAATGTTCACAACTGCGATGTGAGGATCTTATGGGGACCTCTCACTGCATGTCGTCATCATCCTTCGCAAATCTGGCAGCTATGAGGGCCTCCTGAGTGTGCCTACCTTATATAACCAGTGCAAGAGCCTCATCCCCATCATTGTCACCACTGAGGACCCCCTCACCCTCATCCCCATCGGCATTCTCCTCATCCAAGGAGATGTCCATCTCCTCCATCTCCTCCTCAGCAGCTAGTCTCCCCATTGGAACACCAGGTTGTAAAGGGCGTAACAGATGATGACGATGTGTGACACCCTCTGTGGAATGTATTGCAGGGCTCCACCAAACCGGCACTGGAAACTCATTTTCAGCATCCCGATGATCTGCGAGTTGCTGCATGAGCCTTATTGTAGCGTCACTCTGCTGCAGTCTGAGGCTGCCGCAAGGTTGTCATCAGCCAGGGCCTCTGCGGGTAGCCCTTGTCCCTAAGAAGCCAACCCTGCAGTCCCTGTGGACTCTGGAAAACTGCAGGGCTCTGCGAGCGACACAGGATGTAGGCTTCATACACACTCCCTGGAAAATGTGCGCATACCTGTAGCATGTGTTTCTGGTGGTCTCATACCAGCTCTGCAGTCCAATAAAATGGTGGCGGACTTGAAGTCTGTGCTGGGGGCGTGGCGGGGGAGGGTGGTAAGGTGCAGAGTGCTTGGTGGCTCTTTGGTGCCACCTCATTGCTTGCATGGGTGGGCAGGCTAGGAGCCTGATCCCAACTGTATCACTGTGGCTGCACCTGATCTGTCACAGTTGCAGAGGCGTGGTCAGTTCATACAGGTGTCCCTAATGTGTGGCCATTTCCCTCGCTTACCCTGGCCCTCATCTCGATTGCCTATGTGCGTGATGCAGCGCCAGGGCACCATTTGACCACCCCCCCAAGCAGTCGCCTCCAAGACTGGCCAGTCCTTGCCCCTGCTCCCCGGTGTCCCTGTGGCCTGTAAACAAGAAGCGAGGTGTGGAGAATGCTGTTGCTCATTCACCTCAGTTCCCCTAAAGAGAAGGCCACCAAGTGCACATCGCTTACGTGCTGTTGTGAAACACGTTGGCGTGCTTTCCCACTGACATGGACGGACGATGCATCGGGATTCCAAGAGCCTGGTGGGATCGCCTGTTAATTATATGCTGATGTATTACAATTAGCTTCCCGCCAACTGATGGCAGGAAATGTGACCCACTGTCGATGTGCTGAAGAAATGATCACAACCTGCCTTCACTCTGTCGTGAAGCAGATCGTGCTATATATTCCGCGCACGCCACCTATCACATCTACCACCAGTGGGCTCGGAAAATTTCACCCTTGGTGTTTTTTGCCGGTACCTTGTAATTCGTTTCAGCCATATCTTGGTGATATTGGTCTGAGGATTTTTTTCCTTAAGATTTCAGGACAGGATGTGATGTTTTGCCTGTGTTTTTGTAAGTTTTAATTGAGTCGTGGTGACTTTATGTTGGGTACTGGGGATAGGTTATTTTAAATTTTGGATTTTGTACTGTGGGGTTGTGGGTGATTCAATAAAGTAATTGCGAATTATCAGAAGAAACTTGTCTCGCTGGGCATTCTGTTCAAGCCATACACATGTGAATCTGGCTTCACGAAATTGAGTTTAGGGAAGGTCTCTGAGGGAAATGGGAACACCTATAGTGTGGAGAGCGGGGAGACTTAATTTAATAGAGCTTGGGGAGCAGGGAGATTTCATTTAAAAAAGAGTGCAGAGAGCGGGGACACTTCATTTTAAAAAGAGTGCGGGGAGATTTCATTTTAAAAAAGAGAGGGAAGACTTCAGTACATTTTAATGTAAAGAACATATTTTTATTTTTCCTTGGACTTTGGATTTAAGATTGGACTGTGGCTTTAAAAACGAACATGGCTGCGGTTTGATAGAGATGTTCACTGGAGCAGGAAGAAGCAAATCTGCAATATTGCTATCTGCTGGAACTGTGTGTGCCAGGTTGTACAGAATGGTGCTGGAAAGGAGGCCTGGTTTAAGAGGGAATTGCCTAGCGATGGTGTTTCGATTGGCTCCTAACTAAATGACCAGGTTCTGTGTGAGGATAGTGCAGTAGGTCAGCTCCTAACCTAAAAAGAGGAAAGATTTGATATCTCTCTCTCTTGTGTTTTGTAAGACTCCAGTAATCCTGCCATAGTAGCTAGCCTCATATTGCTGTATTCTACTTGCTTTGAGAAACCCCAGTCAGGAGGAAAAGGGGAAAAGTCACCAGTAGAATCATTAAAAGCAAGTTTCAACCAAAGAACCACAAACTGCAAGTGCTGGGAGACCACCTCATGTCAGCCACAACAACCTACAAGAAATTTGGAAGAAAGCAATCAAAGTAAACCCATCTAATCCTGAACCCCGGATTGGTGCTATTGAACTGTTTTGTCTCACCCTTAAAATCCATGTTTTGTGTGTCTTATGCGTGTGTGTGCGTTTGTGTATAGGGGTTTAAGAAAGGGTAGAGTTTAAGTTATAGAGTTAAAAGTTAGTAGCTCATATTTCTTTCTTTTGCCACTGGCTACAAACAATTTGTTTAATAAACAATTATTCACTTGTTAAATTTACAAACTTGGTGCTCATATTCTTTTAACCTAAATTAACTAGTTAGTTGGAATCGGGCCAATTTGGTGGTCTGATTAAACTTCTCACATTTGTTACGCCTCAGGGAGCAGTGGGGCTTGATACGACAGTGCACTAATCCCAATGAGTTCTGACATTAAAAAAGAGCACAGAGAGCAGGGAGACTTCATTGTAAAAAAGAGTGGGGAGACTTCATGTGAGACCGACGGTGGAGTGACATCACAAACCACAAAAGGAAGTGAATGCAGGGAAAGCAGTTGATTGGTTAGTAGGATTGGTGAGTATTTCTAGTCTCGAAAGTAAAAGTAAAGTCTTTAGTTTGTGTTTAGGTCTCTAGTCTGGGAAGGAAATAGTAACATAGTAGTGGTAGAAGAGAGAAAAATTAGGTGGATAGATCTTGTTCTCTGCAGCCATGAGCTTGAGTCCTGAAGGCTGTGTTGCCTGCCCAATGCCAGGGTTAAGGATGTCTCCTCAGGGCTGGAGATGAACTTGGAGTGGGAGTGAAGGTATCCAGTTGTTGTCATCCAATGACATTAATAAATTAAAATGCAGCATCCCCAAGGTAATAACTTCAGGATTACTACCTAAACCACCAGTAAACTGGCATAGGATAAATAAAGTCAAGGAATTAAATGTGTGGCTCAAAGATTGGTGTGGGAGGAATGGGTTTCAGTTCAAGGGGCACTGGCACCAGTACTGGGGTAGAAGGGAGCTGTTCCAGTGGGGCAGGCTTCACTTGAACGGTGCTGGGACCAGTGTCCTGGTGAACTGAATAACTAGGGTGTAGGGAGGCCTTTAAACTAAATGGGGGTGGTGTGGTTTTGGAGAGGGGATAATTAGGCTTATAAAGGAAAAGGATATGGCAGCATTGAAAGGCAGCTATTTAGTTAATGATACCCAGAGTGTGACAGGAAGGAACGGAGTGTACGAACATAAGAAGCAGCAAATAGGGTCAAAGGGGAAATAAAGGGTAAAAAGGCAAAATTAATGGCACTTTACTTAAATGCAAATAGTATTCAGAACAAAATAAATGAATTAACAGCACAAATAGAGGTGAATGGGTATGAACTTATAGCCATTACAGAGACATGGTTACAAGAAGATCAAAGCTAGGAACTAAACATTCAGGGGTATGTGACTTTTTGAAAGGACAGGCAGGAAGGAAAGGGTGGTGGGGTTGCTTTGTTAGCACAAGATGGAGTAAGTATGATA
This sequence comes from Carcharodon carcharias, assembly GCF_017639515.1. Taxonomy (NCBI): domain Eukaryota; kingdom Metazoa; phylum Chordata; class Chondrichthyes; order Lamniformes; family Lamnidae; genus Carcharodon; species Carcharodon carcharias. The sequence goes on from NC_054486.1 coordinate 53,024,007, forward strand.
GTCAGAAATGATCTTGGATATGAAGGTGTAGAATCCACATGGGTGGAGGTAAGAAATAACAAGGTGAAGAAGACACTGGTGAAACTAGTCTATAGGCCCCTTAACAGTAGCTGTACTATAGGACAGAGAATAAATCAGGAGATAATGAGGGCATGCAAAAATAGCAGTACATTAATTAGGGGCAACTTTAATCTTCATGTAGATTGGGAAAATCAAATTGGCAGAGGTAACCATGAGCGAGAATTCATAGAATGTATCGGGACAGTTTCCTAGAACAATTTGATGTGGATCCAAGCAGGGATCAAGCTATTTTGAATCTGGCAATGTGTAATGAGGCAGGTGTAATAAATGATCTCAGAATAAAAGATCCCCTTGGAAACAATGGTTATAACATGGTAGAAGTTAGCATTCAGTTTGAGAGTGAGAAACTTGGGTCAGAAACCACTGCGCTAAACTTAAATAAGGGTAATTACAAAGGAATAAGGGCAGAGTTGGCTGGAGTGGATAGGGAAAGGAGTTTAGCAGAAAAGACGGTTGATGAACAATGGCAGATATTTAAGAAAATAGTTCATGACTCACAACAAAGATATATCCCAATGAGGAAGAAGGATTCTAAGAAAGGAATAAGCCAACCATGGTTAACAAAGGAAATTAAGGATAGTATCAAATTGAACATATGTGGCGAAGATTAGTGTTAAACCAGAGGATTGAAGTTTTAAAAACCAAAAGAAGATGACGAAAAAAAAAGAGGGAGAAAATAAACTTTGAGGGTAAGTTAGCAAGTAATATAAAAATGAACAGTAAGAGCTTCTTTAAATATATAAAAAAGGAAAAGAGAGGCCAAAGTAAACAGAGGTCCCTTAGAGACTGAGGCTGGGAAAATATTAATGGGAACCAGGAAATGGTGGAGGAGTTGAATAAATAGTTTGCATCAGTCTTCATGATAAAAGAATTCTAGAAGTACTAAATAATCAAGGGGCAAAAATGTGGGTGAAAATAAATACAAGCGCTATCACTAGAAAAAAAGTACTCGGGAAACTAATGGGGCAGAAGGCCGATAAGCCCCCGGACCTGATGGGTTGCACCCTAGGATATTAATGTAAGTACTTACAGAAATAGTGGATGTATTGGCAGTAGTCCTCCAAAAATCCTTAGGTTCTGGAAAAGTCCCAGAGGATTGGAAAACTGCCAATGTAACACCCTTATTCAAAAAGGGAGGGAGACAAAAAACAGGTAGCTATAGGCAGTTAGCTTAACATCCGTCACTGGGAAATGTTAGAGTCTATTATAAAGGATGTAATAGCAGAGCATCTAGAAATTCATAATACAATCAAGCAGAGTCAGTATGGCTTCACAAAGGGGAGTTCATGCCTGACAAATTTATTAGAATTCTTTGAGGAGGCAACGAGCAGGATAGATAAAGGGGAACTGGTAGACATAATATATTTGGATTTCCAAAAGACTTTTGATGATGAGCCTAGGTTGGGGGTAGTATATTAGATGAATAGAACATTAGCTGACTAATAAAAGACAGAGTTAGATAAGGCTGGCATTTTCAGGATGGCAACCTGTAACAAGTGCAGGGCCACAATTACTTACAATATATATTCATGACTTGGATGAGGGAAGTGAATTTATTATCGCCAAGTTTGCAAATGACACAAAAATCGGTGGGAAGGCAAGTGGTGAGGATGACACATTAGTCAACAGAGGGATATGGACAGGTTAAGTAAATGCGTAAAAACTTGGCAGATGGAATATAATGTGGGAAAATGTGAGATTATGTATTTTGGCAAGAAGAATAGAGGAGCTGAATATTATTTACATGGAGAAAGACTGCAGAAAGCTGCAGCACACAGAGATTTGGGGGTCCTTGTGCACGAATCACAAAAAATTAACAAACAAGTTCAGCAGGTAATATGGAAGACAAATGGAATGTTGTCCTCTATTTCAAAGGGAATGGAGTATGAAAATAGGGAATTCTTGCTAAAACTATACAAGGCACTAGTTAGACCACATCTAGTGATGTGAGCAGTTTTGGTCTCCTTATCTAAGGGAAGATATACTGGCATTGGAGACAGTCCAGAGGAGGATCATTAGGTTGATCCTGGGTATGGAGGGATCTTCTTATGAGGAGAGGTTGAATAGGTTGGGCATGTACTCATTGGAGTTTAGAAGAATGAGAGGGGACCTTTTTGAAACGTATAAGATTCTTAGAGGGCTTGACAGGGTAGATGCTGAGAGGTTGTTTCCCCTTGTGGGAGAGTCTGGGACCAGAGGGTAGAATGTCAGAGTAAGGGTTCACCCATTTAAGGCAGAGATGAAGAGGAATTTCTTCTCTCATGGGGTAGTCAATATGTGGAATTCTTTACTGCAGAGTCTGGGTCATTAAGTATATTCAAGGTGGAAATAGATTTTTTATCAGTAAGGGAACCAAGGGTCATGGGGAAAAGGCAGGGAAATAGAGTTGAGGATTATCAGATCAGCCATGATCTCATTGAATGCGGAGAGACGCGATGGGCCGAATGACCTACTTCTGCTCCTATGTCTTATGGCCTTATGATCTTTAACACATTTCAAAATTTCCCTCTGTCAAGGGGTCGGTGAACAAATTTCCGAAAGATAAAGTTCGGCACAACATTCGACATGAAACTCAAATAAAAACCTGAGGTGTGAAAAGAAACAACTTGGAGAGCAATACAACAATGAGTAATAAATAAAGGTGAGTATTAGCATATAATAGAGTGAGACTGTGTGTGTCCAGCTCAATCCCAGTCTCAGGGTGTTCACTCACTCACCCTCAGCCACTGTGAGAGTGGATGAGATTGCATGATGGTGTATGTGGCTGACGGTGAAGGAGAACCCTGATACTGGGAGTGGGCCAGATTAATGGACACACTCAGCCCTCTCACACACACTCCCCTCACACACACTCCCCTCACACACACTCCCCTCACCCCCTCAGACTCTCTCCCTTTCTTTCCCGATCCCCCTCAATCTCTCCCTCTCCCTCCACACAATCTTCCCCTCCCCTTCACACTCTCTCCCCCTCACACTCTCCCTCCCCCTCATAATCTCTTACCCCCTCATAATCTCTTACCCTCTCACACCCTCTCACCCCCTCGCAATCTCTCAACGCCTAACACTCTCTATACCCCACATTCTCTCATGCCTCCCCACATTCTCAACCCCCCCACACTCTCTCACCTCTCACACTCCCTCACCCCTGATACACCCTCGCCCCCTTACACTGTCTCATGCCCCCTCACTCTCATTCACCTCCCAGTCACAATTTCTCATTCTCACACTTTCCTCCCTCACACACTCTACCCCCTCACACTCACTATCTCCTCACATTATCTCACATGCCCCACACTCCCATAATCTCTCCCCCTTCTCAACCCACCTCTCACACACTCTCCCTTTTTCACAGATGCATCCCCCTGTCAAGCATTCTCTCTCCCCCCCGCACTCTCTCCCCCTCACACTCTCTTCCACCTCACACTCTATCCCCCTTCACACTATCTCACCCCCTCCTCCACACTCTCTCGACCCCCAAAAATATCTCACACCCCCTCACACACTCTCCACCCTCGCATTCTCTCACCCCTCACACTTTCTCTCACCCCTCACACTCTCCCTCACCCCTCACACTCTCCCTCACCACTCACTTTTGCTCACCCCCTCAGACTCTCCCCCCACACTGTCTCCCCTTAGACTCTCTCTCATCATCTCACACTCTCTCCCCCTCACACTGTCTCTCACCACTCACTTTTACTCACCTCCTCAGACTCTCCCCTCACACTGTCTCCCCCTTAGACTCTCTGACCATCTCACACTCTCTCTCACTTCACCCGACAGTCACCCCTCACACTCTCTTTCACCCCTCACACTCTCCTCCTTCACAATCTCCCACACCCCTCACATTTCTCACCCCCTCACACTCTCCCCCCACATCCTCTCCCCCTCACACTCTCTCTCATCTCATCACTCCTTCTCCGCCTCACACTCTCTCTCACCCCCTCACTCTACCTTACCCCCTCACACTCTATCCCCCTTACACTCTCTCCCCTCACATTCTGCCCCTGACACTCTTTTCCCCACAAACACTGTCTCTCTCTCTCTCACTCTCTCTCAGCCCCTCACACTATCTCTCTCACCCCCATACACTCTCTCCCCCACTCACACTCTCTCCCCCTCATACTCCCTGTCATTCCCTCAAACTCTCTCCCTGCTTTACACTCTCTCGCCCCCTCACACTCTCTCCCCCCTCACACTCTCTCCCCCACTCACACTCTCTCCCCCACTCACACTCTCTCCCCCCTCACACTCTCTCCCCCTCACACTCTCTGCCCCTTCACACTGTCTCCCCCGCAACACTCTATCTCTTCCTTCACACTCTCTCTCACCCTCTCACATTCTCTCACTCCCACACACTTTCTCTCAAGCCCTCACACCCTCTCCCCTCACACTTTCTACCCCTTACACTCTCTCTCCCATCCCTTCACACCCTGTCCGCCAGATTCTTTCCCCCCTCGCGCTCTCTCCCACCTCACATTCTCCCTCATCCTCCCAACACTCTCTCTCACCCTCTCACTTTCTCTCTCAATACTTCACTCTTTCTCTCATCCCCACACTCTATCTCATCCTCTGTTTAAGCTCGCCCGGGCCCTGCTCTGGCTGCCTGGGCCATGCACGGCCCATCAGGGCCTCGCTCCCCGACGCTTCTGTTCCCTGGGCCCCACTCACCGGCACCACCATACCCTGGGCCCTACTCCTCAGCTCTTCTGATCCAGAGTCCACCCCTCCTCAGCTTCTTGGGCTCAGATCCTTGTCCCTCGGCTCCCCAGACCTCACTCCTCGGCTCCTAGCCCTTTGCTCCCTGCGGCGAAGGCTCCCCGACTATCGGCACCCTGGACCTTAGCTCCCCAAATCTTGGATCCCTGCATGCTCCTTGGCTCTCCGGACTGTGGCTCCCTGGCCCCCGGCTCCCTGGCCCCTAACTCACCACCATTGGTGTTCGCTGCTCCTCCAATCACAGATTGTTTCTCTGCCGCATTTGCTGGTGTTAAGCTCATTCATGATTGGCATTTTGAAAACTGGCTGCAGGGTCCACACAGAGGGATTTTGTAGGCCGTACGTTGGACAAGCCTGGTTTAAAGTGATTAGATCAGGAGACCAAATGTGGGAGGGAAACAACCTATGATTGGAGGAGCAGTGAACACCAATGGAGGTGAGCCCGGGGCCCAGGGAGCCGAGCAGCAGGGCCTGGGGTGCTGAGGGCTGGGGAGCTGAAGAGAGGGGTCTGGGGAGCAGAGGAGGTGAGGAGCAGGCCCCAGCTAACAGAAGTGCCGGGGAGTGGGGCCCAGGCACATAAAGTGGAGGCCAGGTGGGACAGAATGGGGCCTGAGGTCAGGCAGCAGGAGTGGGGCCCACTGGCATCTAAGTAAGTGAGTGACTGGAGACCATGTGAGGGAGAGAGTGTCATGGTGGAGAGAGATTGTGAGGGGGAATGAGTGTGAGGGGGCAGAATGTATGGGAAGGGGGTAGAGAGTGTGGGAGGATAGACAGTGTGAAGGGGTAGAGAGCGTGGGGGTGATAGAGATTGTGGGAGGGTGAGAGAGTGTGAAGATAGTAGGGAATGTGGTGGGTGAGAGAGTGTGAGGAGGGGAGAGGGACAGTGTCAGGGTGGAGAGGGAGATAGTGGAGGTGGAGAGAGAGACTGTGAAGGTGGAGAGGGAGACTCTGAAGGGTAGAGGGGGAGTGTGAAGTGGAAAGGAAGAAGTGTGAGGGGAGTGTGTTTGTGGAGGGTGTGTGTGTGTATGAGGGATATGTGTGTGTGTGAGGGGAGTGTGTGTGAGAGGGCTGAGTGTGTCCATTAATCTGGCCCACTCCCAGTATCAGGGTTCTCCTTCACCCTCAGCCACACACACCATCATGCAATCTCATCCACTCTCACAGTGAATGAGGGTGAGCGAGTGAACACCCCCTGAGACTGGGAGTGAGCTGGACACACACTCTCACCCTATTACACTCTAATACTCAACTTTATTTATTACTCATTTTTTTTTTTGCTTGGCAGGTTGATTTTTTCATGCCTCAGTACTTTTTTTTGAAACCATGTTTAATGTAATGCCAAACTTTATCTTTCTGAAATTTGCTCATTGGCCCCTTCAGTGGGAAAAAGCTTGAAATATGACCTCCACCCGGAAACATTGGACAAACTTAGACTAGGGGCTGAATTTTACATCCCGCAGGCGGGTGTGTGCCTGACCCGATCGGGTGTAAAATTGCGCTAGAAGACGTTGGACGAGCGTCCTAACATCATGCGCACTCATGCGATATTTCGTTCGGCGGGTGCGCGGAAAAGTCAGAGGCACACCTGCCGACAATTAAGGAGGCAATTAAGCCCATTAACAGAACAATTGTCTCCAATTTTTCGAGGCCCATCCAACCTTATGGTTAGACGGGTGAATTTGCCAGGCAGCCTTTGCATTTGACAACAAGCCTCATCCAAGGGCGGGATGAAATTTATGAAATAAATATATGAAATAAAATAAAAATATATATCTGTGGACAGCATTTTTAACAGTTATATTGCTTTTTCAGGTCTGCAGCTTCCTGAGGCAGCTGCCTCCTTTCAGGGAGCTTTCTTGCAGCGCCCGCGGAAACATCATCGCCCGCCCTCTTCCCACCTCCACCCCGGCATCGCTGAGCTTCTCAGCACACATTTCACACTGGCTGACCATTAATTGGCCAGCCAGCATGAAATCGTGGTCTGAGGCCCATTTCCCGACCACTCCTGGGCCCGTCAATCACGCCCACCTGCCAAAGGTAAAATTCAGGCCTAGATTCTGTGGTTGGTGGACTCCCCCTCTCAGCCAGGGTTAATTGTCCAAAGTGATTATGTCTAACAGCGTGCTCCACACCCACCTGAATAGCAGATTATAGCTGGATGTCTATGAATGGTTCAAGAGGTGGGCTGTTTCCATTTGTTCAAGTTTATTGTCTCTGGTGAGCTACTTTCACACAGACCAGTTCCCTCCTGATGGCTTTGTAATTTGTAAGGTGAAATTATCTAAATGTTCAGCCATCTTATTGTTTAGGTCACTTAGGATGTTGTTGCTGGTCCTTTTTACGCTTATCATGGTGTTTCAGCCCATTCAATAAATAAAATCACTTCTTGATAAAAGCAGGTTTTATAACAACAGATAATTGTAGCAACATGTGCACAAAGAAAACTGATACTTCCCTATTTACACCTTTGTATGTTACAAAAGAAGTGTGAAAGAAAAAACTAGGATGAAAGTGGTATGAAAATGTATCCTTGAAGATCTGGCTTGGCTGTAGTTGAACTCATAGCAATATTGTAAAAGTATTTGCAGCAGCCAACTCTCCAAGCTAAGCAAAAATAGGTCAAATATAACGATATCTTATATAGCATGACATGATTCATCAAACATAATCCGTGCCTTGTGAGATTGCATTACCAACTCTACAGTACACAGGGCCTGCATTGGTCGCCATTGGCAGCAGAGAAAATTCCAGAAGATTTTGCAGGACCAATAAATATGAATAGAGTGTTCGAGAGATCACAGAGAGATTGACAGTACTCGAAATGAGAGAAAAAATTATATATTGAATAGGACTTTAAATAGTAGTGGAACTATTGAAAGGGAATAAAATTATAGCAAACCACTAGAAAAATAGCATAAACATTCAACCCAGCAGCTTTTATACCAGAGTAATTTATAGCAGCGTAATTGTTGGTTCATTGCATAAGCCATGGCTCCAGGTGACTCCTGCACTGGGTCTTATGTTATTTAGCATGCACAAAGAACCAAGGTTGCAATTGTAAGGATGGATTCAATGCAGCTGTCACAAAAAATGGAAGCAGTTTAGAATAAAATTGGAAGCGACAGAATGGAACCATACAGTGCTTTATTATTAAATGTGAAAGATGTACAGCAATGTTTCATTACTATTGTGTTCCATTTAAGTAGTGTCACTGCAGCAGTCTATGGGCAGGATTTTCTGGTCGGCAGGTGGCATGGCGGGCAGGCCCCAGAGCGGCCGGGAAAAAGCCCACCGCCTCCGGATTAGCCCCTGACCGCGATTTCATGCTGGCCTGCCAATTAACGACAGGGAGCCGAAGGATTTTAAAATCAAGAATAAAGATTTTGAAAATTGGAAAAAACATGTCCTCATATAGGACTCACTCACATGAACAGAAACATAGGGCAAAGTTTTTTTGTCCCACGAGCTGGAGCATGCCTGACCTAATCGGGAGTAAGATATCGTGCGATGGTATCAGGCAAGCTATTGTCTCTGGTGGACTACTTTCACACAGTCCGGTTCCTTTCTGATGGCTTAGTAATTTGCAAGGTGAAATTATGTAAATTTTTGGCCATGTTAAGAGCCGCTGTTTAGGTCACTTAGAATGTTGTTGCAGGTCCTTATTACACTTATCATGGTGTTTCAGCCCACTCAATAAATAAAATCACTTTTCGATAAAATGTAGGTTTTATAACAACAGAAAATTGTAACAACATGTGCACAAAGAAAACTGATACTTCTCTGTTTACAGTTTTATATGTTAAGAAAGAGGCATGAAAGAACAAACTGGGATGAAAGTGGTTTTTCACTTGGCAGGTGCGAGCAGGTATTGGAGCAGTACCCACCATTAATAACAGGCCACTTAAGGCCTCTATCAGTCCAATCGATTGTGATTTTTCCTTGCCCACGCGATTTTCTGCTTGTCGCACGGGCAAAACGGCAAGCGGCGAGCCGACGTTTTCCCAAACCTCATCCAAGGGTGAGATAAAAAGGGTCAGCAGCATTGCCAGTGTGAGTAGTGAGGAGTTTTGGAAACAGTTTGCAGCTTATTGGTACTTGGCAACTTCATCTCTGTTCAGGGTTTCATTCTTAGTATTGCCAGGCCCCCGGAGCATTCAGACTGTGTGGACCCTTCCAGGTATCAGACAGCCTTCCCTTACCCTGGTAATGAGGATTCTGGTCTCCGCTGGAGGCACCTCCTCCTCTGAGGAAGAGAAAGGTAGAAAGTAGACGAGGTCACGTGTCCCAGTGCAGTTTCCAGGGGAGCGACCTGTGGGAGGGGAGGTGCAGACACAAGAGGAACAGGGCCAGCAGGAAGTTCAAAGCAGAAGAGGCAGCAGAAGAAGCCACTATCCTGCTGCCAGGGTTTGCAAGCAGCGATGCAGCTACTTCAATATGTCTGAGGTGAAATGCTGAAGGAGGCTCCATCTCTCAAGAGAGACCGCAACCTCCATTTGCCAGATGATTGGGCCTGAGATCAGCTCCGACTATGTGGGTGGACACCCCATGCCAGTGCTCTGAAGATCACAGCGACCCTCAACTTCTATGCCTCCAGCTCTTTCCAGGGCTCAGTGGGGGATCTGTGTGAAGTCTCCCAATTAGATGTACACAGTTGCATCAAGCTGGTGACAGAAGCAGTGTTCAGACTGTTACTGACCTTTATTCTTTACCATAAGGATGAAGCCATCCAGGCTGAGTAAGCCAGAGGCTTTGCAGTGATTGCTGGGTTCGCCCGCATCCAGGATGCCATCAGTTGCACACATGTGGCCATCAAGGCGCCAGCAGATCCGTGAATGTGCAGATAGTGTGTGACCACAGGATGCTGATTCTACAAGTCTGTGCTAGGTACCCTGGCAGCTCCCATGACTCATACATCCTGAGATATTCACAGGTGCTGAGGCTTTTCAGTTCTTCAGCCCGACTGGGTGGATGGCTGCTGGGTGACAAGGGCTATGTGTTGAAAAGAAGGCTTGTGACGCTTCTCTGTCACCCAAGAATAGAGGCAGAGCAGCATTATAATGCAAGTCATGACTCCATAAGGGCGGTGGTAGGGAGGACCATAGGCCTTCTCAAGATATGCTTCTGATGCCTGGAGCATTCAGGGGGAGTGCTCCAATACCTCCAGAGTGGGTGTCACTGATCATTGTTGCATGTTGTGTTCTCCACAATCTGGCACTGGCAAAGGGGGACCCACTGGAGGAAGGGGGCCTTGATGCAGCTGCACAGGCCACAGATGGTGAGTCTAGTAGTGAGTCTGAAGATGAGCACAGTGAGCAGAACACTGGACCTAGCTGCGCCGCACCATGTCATGGCTGTTCACTTGGGCTGCCACCTCCTCTAATGTCTTCCTGGTGAGGTGTGGTGGCCTCTTCCTTCCATCGCTGGGGATAAGGTTGTCCCTCCTTGCAGCAGCCTCCTCCACAAGGACAGCGAGGCACTCATCAGAAAAGCAGGGGGCTGAGTGCCCACCTGACCTGCCCTCCCCCCCACCCCAGCATTTGCAGCCGCACTCAAGTCCATTGTTAGAACGGCAGACAGAAGTCCTTCCCGGCCAACCTTCCTGGGGCTGCTGGGCCGTTTCTAAACTGGCCATCAGGCCTCTGCTCCCATTAGGCTCTTCCCGACCAGTGCGGAGCTGCATTTCATGCTGGGCAGGCCTTAATTGGCCCACCATCGTGAAATTGCGGGCAGGGCCCGATCGCAAGCGGCTATGGGTTTCATTGCCGCTCCCGGGCCCGCCTGCCACACTCACCTGACAAGGGGGAAATTCTGCCCATTATAAAAATTATGTCAAAACATTTTAATTTTTCAAATTAATGTCGGAAACCTCATCCCTCCTGTGGATGAGGTTTCCGTAAAAATCCAAAGGCTGCCTGGCTGATTCATCCTATGCCAATCGTAATGTTGGACGGGCAGTGAAAAATACAGGTTGATTATTTGATTAATAGACTTAATAGGCCTCTTAATTGTCAGCAGAACCTATGCTGACTCTTGCGCATGCCTGCAGACTGACATATTGTGTGAGTGTGTGATGACATCGAGATGCTTGTCCAACATCAGCGCATGCTATTTCATGCTCGGCCGTGTAGGGTGCGCACCCGCAAATCAAGCGGAAAACTCTGCCCTGTGGCACTAAAGCACTTGAAGCACATAAACACTGTGCTGTACATTGGTCTGACTAGTAAAGGCACAGATTATAATGCACTTCTACTGCTGCTGCCACTGACTATTACATTTGGATTTGTCATCTCAGGAGTGGAAATGGGACTGAATAGATTCACTCCATTGTTGTCAGTCCTGAACTAACTTGGTCACTCAAGGCAGCTATGTTCTTTTCTGTAACAAGTCACTATTGGCATTGTCCACCCAGCATTTTCTTGGTCTTTCTCAGCTTCTTGTTCCATGTACCTCTGTGAGCAGCACTATGAAAGGGTTATTCCCATTCATGAAATGTGCCTAAGCAATCACAGTTGTCTTTCTTGTGGGTATTAGCCATCTCAGAAGTGACCGAGTCAACATTGATAAAAAAAATGTAATAAATTAATTTGACTTATAGAGGGGAAATTCTCTGGTATTCATTAAAAAAAGATTAACTGCTCCACCAAAATAGCAGAAAGAGGAATTCCAGACAGATGTATTAAACAGTCAGTCAATAGTATGCTCCCTTGCAAATTCAAAGCTAAAAAAGTTAGCAATAAGCTAACAGAATTATTTTCTGGAAGTAAAAGATAGAGAAAAGTAAATCCCTACTGAGGCAGAGTGGAAATAAAAAGAGAGTGAACTATGATTTTAAACTCTTATGGCTATTCTTAGGGTGATGCAATTGAAAAAGAGTTATGGATATTAGGATGCTTCAAGGTGAGGAATCATCAAAACATTCGATAATAGAAAGGGGCCTAGGGATTGAGTAATCCAGTCATTAATTTTTTTTCTGATTCAATTTGCAGAACACATAAGGGGAGGTTAATTTTGAGGAAAATGTTGACTTTCCTTAAGAAGTCAAATGGTAGCGGGAAAAAAAAACTGTCAGGATTGTGAAGATAAGAAAGTGAGCACGAAAAATATATTATAATATTAAGACAATACCAGTTGAACATAACAAGCAAAATAGAAAAAATGAATAAAAGAAAATCAGGCATTAATATATCCAAAAGAGACAGAAGGAGTTGGCCGCAGAACAAAGCCTATTTTATGTAACATGCATTCCCTGAAGTGGAGAAAATGGACGCTCATTTATTGGCAACACCTGACCAAGATTGTTTAATTAACTGAAAACTGACTAGTGATAAGAGTACTCTTGGGGAGAATAAAGAAATTCTTTAGAAAAGAAAACTGTCAAAAGTGCGGTAATAATATATAATCATAATAATAATACGACGCCTCAACAAGAAACTTTTTCTCTTACTCTCAAGTGCTAAGGAATGCAAGCTCCAACAACTCATCGACACCAACACCCATCTAGGACCCTCCACCCCTGCCTGTCCCTCCGTCCCCACACCATCTTCCAATCCCAACCCTGGCCGTGTATTCACTATACCCCCTGACCTTCCCCTCTCTGACGCTGAACGTTCAGTGCTCAGCAAAGGATTTAGTTTCATACCCTTACGCACACATCTCAATGAATTTCGGGCTTGGCATGATGCTGAACTCTTCTTCCGCCGTCTTCGTCTCCGTGCTCACTTCTTTGGGGAGGAGTCCTCTCCTCGTTCAACGGATCCTTTTACCCACCTCCAATATTCTCCCTCCACCTGGACTCTTCACTCTGGATTCTTACCTTCTCTTGATCTTTTAATTGAGAACTGTCGACGTGACATTAGTCGTCTCAATTTCTCTGCTCCTCTCACCCATTCTAACCTGTCTCTCTCTGAACTTACTGCACTCCGTTCTCTCAGGTCCAACCATAACATTGTCATCAAACCCGCTGACAAGGGTGGTGCTGTTGTTGTCTGGCGCCCTGACCCCTACCTCGCAGAGGCTGAGCGTCAACTCGCAGACACTTCCTCCTACCTCTCCCTGGACCATGACCCCACCACTGAACATCAAGTCTTTGTTTCCAGGACTGTCACTGACCTCATTGATCTTCCTCCCACAGCTTCCAACCTGATAGTTGCCCGACCTCGGATGGCCCACTTCCATCTCCTACCCAAAATCCACAAACAGGACTGTCCCGGCAGACGGATTGTGTCAGCCTGTTCCTGCCCCATGGAACTCATTTCTCGTTATCTTGACTCCTTTCTCTCTCCCCTTGTCCAGTCCCTTCCCACCTACATCTGTGAGTCCTCTGACAACTCATGTCACATCAACAATTTCCAGTTCTCTGGCCCCAAATGCCTCCTCTTCACGATGGATGTCCAATCCCTCTACACCTCCATCCCCCACCAGGATGGGCTGAGGGCTCTCAGCTTCTTCCTCGAACAGAGGCCCGAACAATCCCTATCCATCACTACTCTCCTCCGTCTGGCTGAACTTGTTCTCACACTGAACAATTTCTCCTTTAACTCCTCTCACTTCCTCCAAATAAAAGATGTGGCTATGGGTACCTGCATGGGCCCCAGCTAAGGCTGTCTCTTTATGAGGTATGTGGAACATTCCTTGTTCCAGTCCTACTCCGGCCCCCTCCCACAACTTTTTCTCCGGTACATCGATAATTACTTCGGTGCTGCTTCATGCTCTCGTCGGGACCTGGAAAAATTTGTTAATTTTGCTTCCAATCTCCACCCCTCCATCATTTTCACATGGTCCATCTCTGACACTTCCCTTCCCTTCCTTGACCTCTCTGTCTCAATTTCTGGTAATAGACTGTCCACCAATATCCATTACAAGCCTACCGCCTCCTACAGTTACCTCGACTACAGCTCCTCACACCCCGCTTCCTGTAAGGACTCCATCCCATTCTCTCAGTTCCTTCGCCTCCGTCTCATCTGTTCTGATGATGCTACTTTCAAAAACAGTTCCTCTGACATGTCTTCCTTCTTCCTTAACTGAGGTTTTCCACCCACGGTCGTTGACAAGGCCCTCAACCATGTCCAGCCCATCCCCCGTGCATCCACCCTCATGCCTTCTCCTCCCTCCCAGAAACATGATACGGTCACCCTTGTCCTCAGTTATCACCCCACCAGCCTCTGCATTTAAAGGATCATCTTCAGCCATTTCCGCCAACTCCAGCATGATGCCACCACCAAACACATCTTCCCTTCACCCCCCCGGCAGCATTCCATAGGGATCGTTCCCTCCGGGACACCCTGGTCCACTCCTCCATCACCCCCTACACCTCAGCCTCCACCTACGGCAGCTCCCCATGCAGACGGAAAACATGCAACACCTGCCTCTTCACTTCCTCTCCCCTCACCGTCTAAGGGCCCAAACACTCCTGTCAAGTGAAGCGGTATTTTACTTGCATTTCCCCCAACTTAGTCTACTGCATTTGTTGCTCCCAATGCGGTCTCCTCTACATTGGAGAGACCAAATGCAGACTGGGTGACCGCTTTGCAGAACACCTTCGGCCTGTCTACAAGAATGACCCAGACCTCCCTGTTTCTTGCCCATATGTCTGTCCTTGGCTTGCTGCATTGTTCCAGTGAAGCTCAACGCAAACTGGACGAACAGCACCTCATCTTCCGACTAGGCACTTTACAGCCTTCCGGACTGAATATTGAATTCAACAACTTTAGATCTTGAACTCCCTCCTCCATCCCCACCCCCTTTCCGTTTCTTCCCCCTCCCTTTTGTTTTTTCCAATAATTTATATAGATTTTTCTTTTCCCACCCATTTCCATTATTTTTAAATCTATACCTTTTATGCCCTTTTAGTCTTATTCCACCCCACCCCCACTAGAGCTGTACCTTGCGTGTCCTGCCATCCATTCTTAATTAGCACATTCTTTTAGATAATATCACCACCTTCAACACCTCTTTGTTCTTTTGTCTGTGATATCTTTTGATTATCTGCTCCTATCACTGCTTGCTTGTCCCTACAGCCAGCCCCCCCACTTCTCTCCCCCTATCTCCCTACCTTAAACCAGCTTATATTTCACCCCTCTCCTATTTTTACTTAGTTCTGTTGAAGGGTCATGAGGACTTGAAACGTCAACTTTGTTCTTCTCCGCCGATGCTTCCAGACCTGCTGAGTTTTTCTCGGTAATTCTGTTTTTATTAAGGATAATGAATGCTATCTTTGTCAGCAACACCCACATGCAGAAAATGAATTACATTTTAAAATATTATCAGGAGAGAATTTTGTTCCAAAGGCACTGTAACTGATTACTTGCTCAACTTGTTAAATTTGTGCCATTTTATTCAATTCTCCCTTCTGCAGTCATTCATTACACGCACAAACTTATGTATTTCAATAAACAAAAGCCAGGATATTGCACTCAATGTGACAACATTGATAGCAAGGTATAACTAATTGTACAACTATGCTCTGAAACATGCAGAGAAACATCTATTATTACCAACAGAAAGTTTCACAAATGAGGTGATCAAGAAACATCCCCAATTTTCAGGGCTCATATGATTAATGTACCAATATTTCACTATTAAACACATCTCATCCTGGCTCTAGTAGAGTATCATACTGAATCCTTTCAGTGCCACATCAGGTCTTCCCAACTTCGTTGAATTTTATGATAAATGTATTTGGAAGACTGAAATGACTTTTTAGAAAAAGTTTAATATATGTTGTCTCTGTGACATCCTGGTGTAACTATTCCATATATTTATTGTGGTGAGTCGCAGTGTTTCTTCCTGCGTGGAAAATATGTTTTTCATGTAGCCAGCAACATCAGCTGTACCTGGACAGTTTTCAGTAAACCTCAGTGAAATAACAACAGATCCATCATTGCAAATTGCCATCATCATATATACTGACTCAGAATTTCCTGTCACAATAATGGTGAGGCTAATGGTGCGCGTCATTATCTAATGTGGGAATGGTAGGAAACTTCAGGCGAGGGGCAGATGTGCTTTCAAACAATAAAACTACAAGTTGCTGTCTGTGATGTGTCGCTTGGCTATTGGTTTTGCAAAAGTGACACCTCACTCACCATGGCTGTCAATGGTAGAATGATGAAAGTCAGGGATGTGCAAGGGGTCAGAATTAGTGTAACACAAAGATCTCAAAGGGTGGTAGAGTTGCAGGTGCACATGGCGTTAGACAGGGACTAAACCATGGATGAAGACTTTTAAATCGAGCCGTGACTGGACCTGGAGTCAATATAAGTTGACGACTACAGGGGTGATGGGTGATGATGTGACCCTCCCAGCTCAATCTTGAGAGCTTCAATTGCCTCCCAGCATCCACAGCCTTTTTGGCAGCGGGAGTTCCAGATACCTATTACTCTAAATGTGAAAGTCTACTTCTTGATTTTGCTCCTTAATGGCCAACATTAATTTCAAGATTTGCCATTATTTTACCAGGCTCCTTTAACGAGACAAGGTAATCCGTGATAGCATGTGGTAAAAGTTAGCCTCACACTTTGTATCTTTATGGGATCAGATATCACAAAAAGTTTGTAATCCAGATAAACTTGAGGCAGGAGTCCAGACAACCAGTCTAAGTGAAGGAAATTGGGATACACTGGCGATGACATCTAAATGTGACTGATTTGAGTAGTAGATGTGAATGGATTTACTTTCTGAAAGGAACACAAACACTGAAAATATTAACCAACAGATCAAACAGAAGGCTATGAACATTGAAAGGTTTTCCTTAATGCGTTTATCTTGTATTATAATTTGTGCAAGTCAGTATAAGCTGTGGGGTTGTTGACTGGGTAGGAGCATCTGATTCTACCCACGGTGCCCGATTGCCACACATTAATGTCTGTCCTGCTCGGAAAGCAGTGTCAGTGTGGTTCAATTAGTTGCACCTTGGTTTTTGAGTCGACAGGTTGTAGATGTGAATAACCATTCTTGGCTGGTATTTACATTTGAATCTTGACAGTGTTCTGTTGTCAGAAGCATTATCTTCTGGATGATATGTTAGGTCTGGTTCAGATAAATATAAAAGATTCCATAGCACCATGTGAGGACCTAGCCAACATTCCTCTCTCAAAAGCCTGCACCAAATAAATTATTTACTCTCTATCTCATTTCCTGTTTGTGCAGCATGGCTGCATTTGAATTAATTGCCACATTTCAGAAGTCCAGTGCTGCATAATTGTGCTATTCTACATGTTCTCTGCATCTGGTGTTCATTTTTCTCTCCACACATGGCATGACAGGAAGATTTGTAACTGATCTTCCTAGATTTGTAGAACACTGAGCAATGGCCAAGTTATGTCCAAAGATGAAACGATGAAGGGGGAACTGGTGGTGGGAATACCAAATGAAGCTTTTGTCTGAATTTTATTGCAAACTTGGTGGTAGAGGCAACAGAGGTGTTGATCCATCAGAAAGACGTAAATGTCATTGATAAAAGCAGGTGCACTGCCTGCACCACAGGCAGCAGCATTCCTCGATGCAGCCAAGCACACAGACAGGAATGTGTCCAATGTCAATCTGAAGAGAAATCTTAATAAGCCTCCCAATTGTAATTGATGGGAATGACTGCTAGACAGCAAGGAGAGCTGTCCAGTCACCGGTGCCAACGAACTCAAGTGGAGGAAATATGCACATTTCCCAAATAAATGTTCCTGAAACAAAGGATACATACACCAAAATGAAATGATGCACCATCTAGAATACAATTACAATAAAGAGGCACTGTCTCCAAATGAACTGTATATCAGTTTATTGTAACATCAAACCTTGGAACTGAGGAGTCAGTAAGTGATTCAGACAAGCAAATCAATCTGGGTGTCAAATCCAAAAGACATAACCAGGTACTTGAATAATTACATTAAAAAATGAGTTTGTAGGTAATCACTAAAGCTAAGCTGGGGGGCACTTTGATATGTTAACTAGTTGTGAATTTTAATGAGTGCATGTATTTTGGGTGGGTGGGGTGTGAAATCCAGGAAAAATGCGAGCTGTGAAGTTGGCACCAACCTGCTGACCTCTGCAGTTAACTGCAGTGCATTAGGCTGCATGTGTGCAGCTTCCTTGGGAATGGTATATTATCAGTTTTAATGTTATGCAGGTCAACCTTGATCTCATTCAATGGTGAAACAGGCTCAAAGGGTAGAATGGCCAACTCCTGTTCCTATTGTAACCCAGGATTAAAGCCTATGGAATGCACAAAACTTCCACATGTTGATCCTTCATTCCATTGGCATCAAAGCTATAATTACATTCATGAAAAAGCTTAACTTGAAGAAATGAACTTTTTACAATGGATGACCACGGTCTGACACTCCAGACACACAAACAAAAACTGTTGAATGCTCAACTCCTGGTCTTGAATCAGTTGTATTGCAGACTCGGTTGTTGATCCGTGGGAGCAGGGATGCCTTTGCATTCAGTAAGAACAACAGTCAGTGATCCCAAACCTTTCTGTTCTAAGTTCCCTTTGTTCGCAACATGAGTTTGGGGTTATAAATGAATTTGAATTATAGCAAAGGAACAAAGTTGAAAGCTGGTGCACTCATGACACTCTTATTGCTAGTTCCCCTCGAACCAGATGACTTTGACATCCATAATATGGAGGGTATTGCCTGCAGTTAAGGGCTTCTCAGACTCAGGGGGGTTCTGTGTTATCCAGACTATCTGACCCGAGGCTTCAAGCTGCTCTCTTTGGACTCCTGCTCCTTCCCTCTGCTGCTGCTCCATGTGGCTTCTTGCCCTGGCCCATCTTCACCTCTAGCCCCAGAGGACATTGTTCCTGCCCATTGTCATCTGCTGACGGAGACCCGGCCCATTGAGCTCCTCAGCAGCTGTTGGTAATGCCCACCAGAGAGTGCCCTACAGAAGGTGGGGCCCGGCATCCAGCACCATGCTAAAGTGTTGAGTGGGAAGTCAGGACTCAGCGTGACTCTCGCAAGATATTCATCACTCAGGTAGAAAGACATTGATGTGAGTTTTTCAGTTAAACTTTGAATCCTCAGATTTCTCCGGCTTCCTGGAACTTGCCAGTGAAAGGAAGGTGAGAAGACAGAAGGGACTGAGACATGATAGGGAAATCGGCCAATAAGCACCCAATATTCACAGCTGCTTTCTTGTCTTCTTATGTGAAAGAATTTGTTCACAGTACTTGTGCTGAGAGGTTAATTTACACACTTTGGAAGTGTCATCTACACTCGGCAGTCCGGAGCTCTGATCTGCCAGATCAGTTTGGGAGCTGCTTCTGCTGCTACTTTGGAATTCAGATGATGATCATGATGACCAGTAGCAGCAGCAGCAGGAGGAGGAGGACCTGCACCAGTGAGGGGAGGAGCAGGACCTACACCAGTGGGGGGAGAAGCAGGGTCAGCACCACTGGAGGGAGGAGCAGGACCTGCACCATTGCGGGGAGCACCAAGGTCTGTACCAGTGATGGGGAGCAGCAGCAGTAGAGTCTGAATCAACAACTGCCTGCTATTCACAAAGCTGCAGCTCCAGAGGAGAGAGGGATCAGCTGAGTGATGCAACTCACAGGAGGCCATACCCAGCACACAGGGTCTACAGGCAGAGAATAAACTTGCTTAACATGTCAGAACACCGGTGTCTGCACAGGCTCACTGTGTCTCATCTGGTGGACACTTGCAACATGCTGCCAATTGGACTTGCTAGCTATGCTTTACCAGCAGCTGTCAAAGTTACCAACGCTATCAACATCTTTGCCACTGGCTCCTTCCAGTGTCTGACAGTGGCATCTGCATGATCATGTAGTTGGCAGGACAGAAATTCTTAAGATAGGTGATGGATAGGTGCTTCTTTGCCAGGGTATGTAAACTTTTCCTGTGATGACATCAGTCAGAATGAGTCAAATTGTAGGTTTGAATCTCTGATTGGCTTTCTACAAGTTCTGGATGTCATCAACTCCATATTTTTTTGCAATTAAGGCACCCATGAATCATTTGGGAGGATTTGTCAACTGCTAGGGCTTCCATTCCATCAATATACAGTTGGAGTGAAACTGCTAAAAAAATCTGTAAGCAGATGTGTGCCTGATACCTGGGTAGCAGCCACAATGCTTTTGTCCTCCCTTATCTCTTCACAATCCGAAGCAGAGTTAGCAGCTGGCTACGAGGAGACAAGGGGTACCCACTTCAAACAAGGCTGATCATACCAATCAGGAACCTGAGGAATGAGACACAGGAGTGAGACAATGAATTGTTGTATAAGGGGATAATTCTAACGGTGTAGTATGTGAATCAGATACTATGTGCATTATCACAGGAAGTGATGTAACATCACATGGTTTGCTCTTTCTTGCAGCCTTGTGTAAGATACAGCCAGCACAATAAGGTATTTCTCAATAAAGGTCCTGTTTGCCATGCCTTGCAGGCTCAGTAAATATTCTGAATTAATTAAACAATAACAAAAGTATTACATAAATGTCATATGACTACTGCATCTGACATCGAACAAGCTATCAGCATGCTGACAATGTGCTTCAGATGTGTGGACAGATCTGGAGGGGTCCTTGAGTACACAGCAGCCAGGGTCTTCAGAAGTGCCCTGGTACATTCTGACTTTGCACAGTATCATTCAATAGCAAAGTTTGGACCTGCAGGAGGAACATTGTTCAGAGATTCTAAGAGAAGGGGGAGAAGACGAGGAGCGGGAGGAAGAGGGAAAGAGGAGGAGGAGGTTTGTGATGTGGACATTATATCACCAGTGTCCATTGCTGCCTCGGATGCCTTCATTATTGTGAGGTTTACTTAGGTTCCATCAGTGCAGACAACAACCATGTGCAAAATTTACTTCCCAATACCACAAACAAAAAGCAGTCCTGAAAACAACCAGGCCTTCCTTTCACAAGCCCCATTTCTTGGCATCGGTTCACTTATTGCCCATTCATCGTCATTTAACTGAAGAGACCACTTGTCAGCCAGTAACCCAGAGTGGACAAGAAGGGAAATGGTGCTAAAGATTGATATATGTATGAGGCTCACTTGTTAAGCATAAACTTAACATTCCAACAATATGCAACACCCATGCTGCTTGCACAATTGTAAATTTTTACTCTTCCTTTTCCTAGTACTTCTATGTGACTTCTTATGGATTAAGTAGAGGTGGACACATACTGTTTGGATGCCTGCTTTGATTGCTGAAATGCTCCTGGCTTATGGCCTCTGGGCTTTGGTGTCTGTGAGAGCTGCACCAAAGACTACCCCACCTGCACCTGTACAGGGACAGCCTCAGCCATTGGGTAACAACAGATAGAGATCTGAGGAAGTGAATAGACAGGGAATGATGATGTACCTGCAAAGTACGTTGATTTGAGGAGTGGCCTGATGAGGTAGGCTTGAGAAGGTAGAATGAAGGGTTGGGGTGATATGCACAACAAGAAGCAGTTGCTCTCACGTTTCTTGCCCTGTTTAGATCATTCATTTTTTCTTACATTGCATCCATGAGTGTGGCATCACTCTCCTGCTGCTGAGCTCTGATGCCACCATCAACTGCACCTTCTTGATGTCCCCAGCCACTTCATTACCCCACTGATAGAAAACCGTATATTCCTCGGGTCCTCACAATGCCCAGCAACACTTCAAAGTCCAGAGGTCATAAGCCAAGGGCATCTCAGAAATCAAAGCTTGGGCTGATAAGTGGCAAGGAACATTCACCCCACACAAGTGCCAGAAAATAACCATCTCCAAGTACAGAGAATCCAACTATCTCCCGTTGACATTCAATGCATTACCATCGCTGAATCTCCCACTATCAACATCGTGGTGGGTTACAATTGATCAGAAACTGAACTGGACCTGCCATGTAAATACTGCGGCTACAAGAGCAGGTCAGAGGCTGGGGATTCTGTGCAGAATAACTCACCTACTGACTCCCCAAAGCCTGTCCACCACCAACAAGGCACAAGTCAGGAGCGCGATGAAATACTCCCCACTTGCCTGGATGAGTGCAGCTCCCACAACACTCAAGAAGCTTGACACTGTCCAGGACAAAGCAGCTCCCTTGATTGACACACCACCTAACATCTTGATCATCCACTCCCTCAACCACCGATGCACAGTGACAGCAGTATATATCATCTACAAGATACACTGCAACAACTCATCTTCAAATATCTCTAACTAACTTTTGAAATTGTTTATGGAATCAGCTTCTGCCACTTGCTCAGGTAAAGCATTCCAGATCCTGACAGTATTCTGAGTAAAATAAATTCTCCTCAGCACCCCTCAAGGTGTTTTTCCTGTCATTTTGAATCCATGACCTCTATTTATTGACTCACTCAATGAAGGGATTTTTTTTCCCTTGTTCGCATTATCAAATCCAGCATCATCTTGAAAATATCTCTTCACCATCTCTTAACCATCTTTGCTCCAAGGAGAACACTCCTAATCTTTCCAATCTCACCTCATAACTGAAGTCACTCCTCACTGGTAACATGATGATACATCCCCCAAGTACCCTTTTTAAAGCCTTTATGTCTTTCCTGAAGTGTGTGCCAAGAATTGTCCATATAATACTCCATGTAAGGCCTAACTCGTGGTGATTTATAAAGTTCTCACATAATCCCTTTGTTTTTATACCCTACCTCTCTATTTATTAAGCCAAGTAACCTATATGCATTATTAACCATATTATCAACTTTCCCTGCCAACTTTAAGGATTTTTGTATTTGAATACCAAGGTCTCTGCTCAACTACACTTTATAAAAATATGCTATTTATAATATACTCTGTTTCCATCTCATTTGCCCAAAACTGCATATATTGATGAGTGGATAGTAAATATACTAAGCCATAATATTTATATATATATGTACAATACTTTTGTGGCACTAGTCATTTCACGTGTAACCATATTCTGTTAAATCAATACTTGAAAAATTTAGAGGTGGTGAGCAGTTGTTTTTAGATGATATCAGTACATTCAAGCTTCAGTAAAGGGGGGGGTTTAATGGATATTTCTGTATGAAACTGCATTCTCTGCAATTTATTAGCTTTACCTCTATTATTTTTCCTTGGGGCTTTTCCTTGATACCTGCTCTTTGAAACCTATCTATCTATGAATCCCTAAACTGTCATCAGCAACCCAGCACTCGGCCATTGTAGCCAACTGGGTTCCTTGAACAGTAATGGTTTACTTTTTCCAGAAGGAATTTATCAAGATAAATCATATTTGTATGTAATGTGATTTGAGTAGATAGAAGAAATTGTATTGCATTAAGTTTTGAGGCATTTTGCAACCATTTCCTTTAAGTGTTGTTTACTTGTTAAGATTATATACCCTGATCCTGGTGATGCCTAATATTTTTACATAATTTATTGTTTTCATAAAATAAAGGAAAATGGAAGCTTGCAACACTTCCAACCCCTGAACCTACCCTAGCCCCAACATCAACCCACCACCCCAGACTCTCTCCAAACCCACTTCCCTATTTGAATTGGATTTCCTTCTGGTCTCCACTTCTCTGCAGCACTGTTCCTGTGTTGCTGACCACCTCCCACATCCTTCCCCAATGCACTTCTTAACTCCCACCACAGCTGCAGGGTGAGAACATTCGATGCAAATACTGCAATATTAGCCCAGTGTTATGTTTGCAGTCACAGGAGAAGCCATGCACGTATTTGAACTCTGTTTGGATCAGTTGGGTGCTTCAAACTGCAGGAAAAAAAGATTCAGAGAAAGGAAAACTATGGAAAAACATATGTCTCAATTCTTGATAATGGAGCTTCGCTTGGAAGGGCAGAACTCATTTGCAAAAAATTGAGAAGGCGTAAATAATTGAAAAACAAAATGTATGAAAAATGTTAACAGGATACAATCAAGTGCCTAACATACTGAAAGTCATTTTAATTTAAAAAAAAATAATTATTCCAGAAATTACATCTTATCTATGGAAATAATCATTTTAAATGAATCAATTTACATGTTATTGATAGTACATGGTGCACTTCCAAATGTTTGTATTACAATAATCTTTTCCATAAGAAATAATATGGACTGTGTTGTAAATTTGTATGTTGTCTCATGAAGAGATCTAGAGGCTTGTATGGTTGAACAATAACTGTTTATTAATAACACACAACAACATATATACAACACATAGCACTGATTAGGTGCTATCTTCATGTTGACTTCTACCAGATTCACTCCTATACTCAACTGCTCCCATGTAACTCTCTACACGATAATGTTTGTGGTAATGTTTCCCCAGCTCCACATTAACCTTTACAATCCTGAACACCCTAATACTACATCTCCCCCACAAATCTTTTACACAAACATATTTACAATAATATTTACATGCTACCCCTTCTCCCCCCAAGTCTCTCATTGTATGGATTCAGACTGTCTGGAGGATTTATGGCTCTTCCAGATCTTGTTCTTTTCAAGTTTAGAGGCCTGGTAGTCTCAGCTGTTTTGGGATGACGTTGTTGGTCTGGAGTTGAATTTGTATGTGGTGTTTCAAAAACTCGGTTATCAACATCTGGTTCGCTTCTCATGCTCCTTAGTGTTTTATTTTTCTTCGTCGACAATCTGTCTTCCCTGCTCAGATACCATGGACTTATTCCTCTCCTTCCAGAGGGAACGTTCGCTCTGTTCATTCATAGAGTGGATCCAGGTTTTCTTTTTTGTTGAGGTCCACCATGTTCTTCCTGGGAGTTGAAAGTTTACCTCAGTTATCTTTATATGTTCCTCAGCCTTGAGTTCAACTTGCAGCTAGGCTTCTAATGCTGTGCTGTGTTTCTTCATCTACACTTGTGTGTCACTGAGTTTTGTTTTGGTGAGTTGGTGTTCACTTCTCTCCTGCTCCAGGATCGACTTCATGTTGTGCGCATGAGCTTGAACCTCCAGTTTCATAGCTATAGTTTTTCCTGGTTCTGTGACAGAAACTGTTTGACTCAGACTTGTGGGCTCAATCTTCTGCTGCTGCTCCTTCTCCTCTGTATCTTGTGTTTTAAGTATGTTTGTGCTCCTCTGGAGATTTGATTGGTCTGACCGAAGAAGAGTATTTTCTGCTGTCTGCAAAGGAGCTGGAATAGCTGTCTCAGCAAAGAGTGAGGACAATTCCAAACTGAAATCCTGGTCGAGATCTTCAGCACTGGTGGACCTCTCAGGAGTTTCCAATTCAGTGTAGTTGACTACAGTGGTTGTTTTGACATCTTGTACTGTTTGAGGAGATTGAGAGCAACATAGGCATCTCTGCTCAGGAGAGAAAAAAGTTGATTACAGATGACATGCAGAATTTCGATTATTTGCTTGTTGCCATACCTGAGCAGCTCTTGAATCATGCCTATGACCAGTAGTTGAATTCCTCCTGGACCATACAATGGTGTGTCTGTCACCCACAGCCAGAGGTCTTTTAGCTGCGGTTCCTGATCCAACAGTACCGTCACATTGGCGCCTGTGTCTAATTTGAAATTCACGATATGACCATTTACAGGTATGTTGGCATTCCAAAATGCGAATCTGGGATCCTTAATTCCTGCAAAGAAGCATTGTTGGACTTCCTCTTGGTGTGGCTCAACTATTTCAATGACTTGTTTGAGATCCTCCACAAGCTCAAGGTTTTGGACTTACACATCTTTCCAATGTGTCTCAGGCGGTAGCAGTGAAAGCACTGCACAGTGATTGTTGGACTTTGCTTGTGCCTGTGAGGTATCTTGGCATCACAGCATTGACATGGTCTGCCACCATCTTGTGTTTTGCATTGATATTGCTTTCCTTGCCCTGGAGTCGCTTTGTGGTTTTGTTGCTTTATGAGCTGGACTATTGAAGTTGCTCTGCACCAAGATTTAATTTCACCACACAAAATGGATCAGTTTTGCTGGGTCTCCCAATTGTCTGACAATCTGGATGGCTTTTTCCAAAATAAAATCTTCTTTAGATTGGAGTACATCTGAAGGAGTATCATCAGCCACTCCCACTACTTTCAGTCTCTTGTGAGCACTGACTTAAGGTCACCATAGTCACAGCTTTTAGCCAAACTCATTTATAAAAGATTCTATAAGTTCGCCGGGCTTTGGACTCTTGTTAAATTTTGCTCACTCCAAAATTTTATTGCTTCTTAGGTTAAAGTAAGTGTCAAAGGATTCCATGACCTCTTCAAAGTTATCATAAGATTCATTTATCCCTGGTCTCGCAATTATGTCTTTGGCTATTGGACTTATTGAATATAATATTGTATTTATTTGTTTAGCCTCTGTTTTCTTATTCAAGTCTGATGCTATCATTTCTTAAAAAACTTTTCCAAACTGTCCAACTTTGCATCTGGTCTGGCCCTCCCATCTGCCTAAATTAGTCTGGCAGTGTAGATTTACCATGTTTTCAGCACAGCTTTCATTTTTTTTTGAATGGTGCTGCACTAGTAATTTTTTTCTCTCTGTGCTTGTTGGGATTCGCCAGGCTCTTGTCACAGTGATGGAGCTGTTTTAAAATTCAGCGATTCTACAGAAAATCTTTCGAACAATCCTTTTGGCCATCCAATTGTTTTCCAGAGCTCGGAGAATCGAATTGAAGCTGATGTTTTGCTCTGACTACTCTTTAAGGTTTTTTGTTTCATTCACGCGGTCGCCACATGTTATGATGCGAAATCTGGATCCAGGCTGTAGCGTTCTTCAAGCCAGGCTCGTTAAAACACTAGGTCTACTACTGCTGCCTGATAATTGCGCCAAATTAAAAAGCTTAGTTCAGCTTTTTTTCCCAGTTTTCTCATTCTTTTGCAATCTGGCTAAGTTCTTTGGCTCTGCTTTCAATCTGGTCTCGTAATGGGCCTCCACGTCTGCCATCCTTGCCACGGAGACCTCCATATGTGCACATGTGGGCACCACTTCATCGGAGAGCAGGTGGATGCACTCCTCTGACTCACGTGCTGTTTTGTTGAGGGATTCCAACAGCTCTGCGTGATGTTCCCTCACCTCCTGCTGACTCTCCATGATGAGTTGGAAGGCCAAATCCAGAGGCTCATCATCTGACTCAGACCTCACAGGTGCCTCTTCCCCAGCAGTCCTCTGAATGCTGGGGAACTCAGCTGAACCTGCATCCTAATGCTGTGGACACGTGCTCATGTGGTGACCACCAGGTTGTCAACCTGAGCCTGCTCTAGATCTAGGTCCCACCGAGGTTGTGTCTCTGCACTGGTGGAGGCTGTGAGTAAGTGCTGTGATGGATCTTCCAGGCTGCTTATTTGCAGCTCTTCAATGAATGGAGGAGGTTTCCTCTTGGCTGGGGGCGAAGGTCTGGATGGAGCTGAAGGACTGGCTGGTCAAGGGCATTGATCACTTGGCAGAGCTCCCGGTGAACCAAAGTAGAGATAATTAGTGCATAGCAGCAGAATCAAAAGCAGGAGAGAGAGCACTCACAGTTGCATTGACAGAGGGACGATGTGGTGCAGGATCCTCACATGGGTATTCGCCGCCAACCTCACTGTCAGTACAGGCACAGTCCTTGTGCTAAACAGTCAAAATGACGCCATGCTCCTCAAAGTGAGCAAGGGGCCTAAGGTGGGCCACTCCACACAAGTGAGCGAGGGGCATAAGGTGGGCCACTCCACACCCAGTCTGGAGCCTCCCCCTGCTGTTGTGAGCCAACTTCCCATGCGTGAAAATGAAGAGGACAGCAGACGGATGCACTCCTCTGACTCACGTGCCACTTTGTTGAGGGCTTCCAACAGCTCTGCATGATGCTCCCCTGCCTCCTGCTGATTCTCCAAGATGAGTTGGAAGGCCAAATCCAGAGGCTGATCATCTGATGTATGAGCAGGACACATGGCACTGCTTGGGGGATGTTGATGTGGTGAACGGTGCCATGGGCATGATGAGGACAAGAATTCCAGAAGACATGAGCCTGATGGAGATGTGAGGGTGTGTGTGTGAGAGTTAGTGGTGTTGCCCTTTGCAGTGTGAGATCCCTGTGGATGTGTGATGGGTTTGTAAGTGTGTGTTGAGAGTGATGAGATGGTTGACTTACTTTGGATGAACGGATGAGATCATTCATCCTCTTCCTGCACTGGATGGCTGACCTCCTCTGTGCTCTGGTGGCACTGACCACTGCTGACACTGCCTCCTAGGCTGGATTGATGACTCTGGTGGACCTTCTGCAACCAGAGCTGGGGTATAGGACATAGTGACGTCCTTCCAATGCGTCCAGCAATATAAGTTCGGACACATGTATTTTTTGAAGAAAATTACTACTGCTTTTAAAAATCTAATTTTATCTGAATGCATTGGATGATCTTGTAGCTATTCAGTAGCATTGGTAAATATTTGATCTCTAGTGGCCTTAAAAATTCTAGAGTCAACACTGAACTGGGTCTAAAGATTCACATGTGTCCATAATTACATAATCTAGCTCGACCAGGCTTACAAATTTTGGGAATCAATATTTGTGGCTCATAATGAGATTCTGAGTTTCGAGTGTATTGATTTCATTCAGTGCATCACAACAAATAACCAAAATATGTTTCATAAGCTAAATCATATCCCTTAGTCACCTAAAACCAAATACACCTGCTGGCTGTAAGGAGAAACAAGATTTTAAGGTAACGTGGTCTTTGTGTTGCAAACCTATATATCAGCTCTCTTTCCCCTTACAAAAGTATTCTAGCATCGCATGATGCAGAATTATTGAGACAAATAATCATTCCTGTACTGTAGCATTATATAGAGTTTGTATTACTGTTTCCACCCACCTCACTCCCCCAACACCATCCCTGCCAGAGTACTAGAATTGGTGGGCTTATGTCATGATGAAAGGAAATTGTGACTGAGAGAGATCTACCTTTAACTTCACCAGCTACCCAAAAACATATTGAACAGTTTAACAAGGGCAAGTTTTTTTTAAAAAATGCAAGAAAAGACACTATCCAAAGATGCCTACCATTCACCTGATGTCTGGAATTGTTGACCATTTTTCTGGAAAGTTCTTATATGGATTGTGCTGCAGACTTGGAATTTCACAGCTGGGGGGTGACGAGGTTCACTTCAAAAATGGATTCTTGAAAGGAAGGCATTAAAAATGCAAAGTGCTGGACATTCATCAACTGTAAATCCCTCATGGCAATGGGAACTGCTAACCAGCCACATCTACTCAATAGACACCAAAACCCTATCCTCTGTTGGTTTCTACCATCTTGAAATGTGTCAGCAGTTTCTGAGATGGAAGATCAAAAACATGATGACTTATACTACAACAATGACTGCAAGTTATCTTAATCAAATTACTTTCTCAGAATATACAGACAGGAGGTTTAATAACTGGCTTTGCCAAGCCAGACAGAGAGAAGTCATCAAAATCATCTGGGGAAAAAAAACACTAAAGGAAGCAATAAGGAATAGCTCTCTCACTCTCTCTGAAGCTAAGATTGTCTCTAGCCTGAACTTTAATTCAACTCCAGGATTGTAAAGGAAACCAGCTAACTTCAAATGGTCGCAACCTTCAACAATCTACGCCTCAAGGAAAAGCTGAGGACTTAAACGTATATTCTTTTAACTTGTATTTTTATTACTTCTGATGTCTGTGTGAGTGTGTCATTGTGTCTTTTATCATTTGTTCTCAGCTTTTCGTAACTAATTAATGTACACCTTCTTTGACTTAAGGAAACTTGGTTTGATTGGCTCCTTATCAAATAAAGTAAATATATTTGGATTGGAAGAGGCATTTATGGGGAAAATAAATTTTAAAAAAAACCTTTGTTGCGACTAGCCAAAGGGGCTGAATAAAGAGGAGCCAGCTCACTGCTCCTCACCCAGTAGTAACACTTATTTTCCTGGCCTGAACAGACTTGTGGTTCAGGCCTAATTCCCTATAAGAGCCTTGTGCTCTGAGGCATGGCTAGAGGCTTTGATGTAGAAGAAAACCTGAGAAATTAACTGTGTGAAAGTGTACACAACATTGAGGACTACAAGCTGTAGTTGAAGAAAATCAACTTGGAAAATTTCAGGCCTGATAAGATAAAAGGTTCCTTGGAAAACAAGGCAAATCATCTTTTTGGGCCTTTTTTTGCCTTGCTGCCAGTTGCACTTGAGCTATTCAATTCAATGTATAGCACCAACTGCTTTGAGAGTCCTTACATCTGGATGGCTTTTGTTTGTTGACAGGAGAAACAGAGATAGGAAGTCCTGATTTCCACAGAAGCATTTGGCCTGTCACAAACGTGTAGTTGTGATATTATTTATTTTGGGTAATAGCTAATCTTCATTTTTAAATGCACACAAGAAGCCGTAAAAATGGCTGCCAAAAATCACCTGACCTTTTCAACTCCAATGTGCAAATTTCACTTCCAGAAATATTTAAATGGATTGCAGGCAGACACACCCAGGCATAAACAAGCTTTTGAAATTCAAGAGTCCTCAAAGAGGCAATAGCATTTTCTGAAGGAGTGCAAACCTTGGTCCCTTTTGAACACTGCAGCTCGTACGGGGACTTCAGATTGCTAATTGGGATCAACACTTGTCTATTTTGGAAGATGACTTGTCATTTTGTCCACATCACATGATAGCAGCCATTTAAAGTTTTTGAACTATGTAAAGACAGGCTGCAAACAGACACTTAGTATGCAAACTCCCAAGAAGAATTCTGAGAAGCAACTTCAGAGCGGGTTCTTGGCCAAGGGAGGACAAAGAGGAAAGTATTAAGAAATCAACTGCTGTTTCTACCAAAATAGTCCAAGCAATCTGCAAATGTTTTAACTGTAGAATTAATAAGGAATAGGAAACCTTCTGTCTCTTCCAAGCACCAGCTGACCTGCTGAGTCCACCTCAAAAAGGCAAACACTGACTGGTTGACTGCAAAAACCATCACAGCTACGAAACAGAACCACAGGTTTCAATACCTTCATTTTGGAAAGATGGAATTCAAGTAATGGGAATGATATTTCACAGAGACTGAATTGAAATCTCATCTTTAAGTATTTTTTCATCTTTACCTGCTTTTAATCTTTGTTTTCTTTTAGTTAGTAACTTCATCACTCTTACATATAAGTAACTTTTAGCAGTAGTTTTTGTAATAAACTAGCCTTTTTTTCTTGTTTATGACAAAAATGTTTCTGCTGGGTCATTTTTAAGTTGAAGCACTCGTAAATTTAAAGGGGGCTACATGCACACAAACAAATTGTTAGCTCATGGGCCACTTAAAGGAAATGCCTTTTACATGGTCGTGATACCTGAATTGGAGGTGCCTGAAATCAATGTTACATAAAGGAGCAGAGACCCGGGCCGGGTTTTCTGTGCCCGCTGGTTTGGACATGTTTAGTGACATGAGCGGACAATATGGTGAGAAGGCTAAAAATCAGTTTACGACGTGAAACCAGTTTGCGATCGTCCACTCTGCCTGCCAATGACGGTCCATGTCCCCCACCACCGGATGGCAGGAACCTCATTGTACTACATCAGCATATCATTATAAGGCCAGCCCGCCTGGCTCCTCTCACCTGCTGGATCATCTGTCCATGTCGGTGGGAAAACACGCCAGTGCAGAACACTTCTTGACAACTGTGACGTGCAAAAGTGGGCACTTACCGCCATGGTCTTGCTCACATCATGGACATCTGAGGAGCAGAAGATGCTGGAGCCCGACAACAATGGGATCCTAGAGGAATGTCCATGGCATGCTGAGTGGATTCTCATGGAGATAGCTCTGCTGTGAAGCAGCTCACAGAAGTTGGAAAGTCACCATTGATGTTCACAACGTATGATCGTTGAGGAGGTGGGAGAGCAAGATCTAGATTCGACTGGGAGAGCAAGATGTGCTGGAAGGTAATGTTGGGAGGGAGGAATGAAGGTGTTGGGGGTTGAGGGAGGAATTAAGGTGTTGGGGGTGAGGTTGGGAGGTGGGGAATGAGGGTGTCGGGGGGGGTGAGGTTAGGAGGTGATGGAGTACAGAGGAGGAGGGGGTAATAGGGGAGATGATGGCAACTGGGGATAGGTGTATGGGGACCAGAAGGTGTAAGGGAAGGATTTCGGAGGGGGGATGAGTGCAGACAGGGGAGGGAGTCCAGGGGGAGGAAGGAGTGTGGAGAGCAGAGGCAGTCTGGGGGCAAGGAAGGACTGCAGAGAGGGGAGGGAGTCCAGGGCAAGGAAGGAGTGCGGAGATGGGAGGAAGTAACATGGGAGGAAGAAGTAAGGGTATCTGAGGGAGTCAGGAATGGGGAGGGACTAAGCAGGGGTGGAGTCTGGGGTAGGGTGGGAGGACTAAAGAGGGGGGATCGCATGGGCTTTCACAGGGGGGTGGGGGGGTGGCTCCAGGGGAAAATGGTTCCAAGGTGGGAAGGGGTTCCAAAGGGGTCTAGAGGGGGGAACGGGTTCCGGAAGGGGAGGAGAAGGGGCTTCAGGGGAGGAAGGGGTTTTGGTAGGGGGGGGCGGGGGGGTGGTGGTGGGGCGGGGTCCGGAGGTGGGATGTTCAGGTGAACCTGCAAGGGAGGGCTCTGATGGGTCCATGACTGCCTCCTGGGGAACAAACTGAGGGTGGGTGTGGAACGAGGGAATGGTGAGAATGACCGAGGCTAGAGTGACGCAGCAGGGTGGGGGGATGAGGGTTCAACTGTAGTGGTAGAAGGGACGGCGAGAGTTGTTGGTGGGGACACGGAGGCAGACACG
This sequence comes from Carcharodon carcharias, assembly GCF_017639515.1. Lineage (NCBI taxonomy): Eukaryota > Metazoa > Chordata > Chondrichthyes > Lamniformes > Lamnidae > Carcharodon > Carcharodon carcharias. The sequence continues at coordinate 53,056,427 of NC_054486.1, forward strand.
GACCCTGGAGTTGGGAAGGAGGAGGCTGGGGCGTGAATGTGGATGGGGTTGGGATTTTTGGGAAGGACGGGAATGTGCATGTTCACCTGGACATCCCCAAAGGAAAAGGGTTGTGGCTGGTAAGTCACGAAGCGGAGGTGGAAGGTGATGCCAGGGGCTCAACAGTGATGGGGGGAAGGAAATGGGTGATTGGAGGAGGGGTAATGATGGGAGAGCGCACAAAAAACTGAATCCAGACCATGCTGTTCAAATCGAATGTAAAACGACAGTTATGGTGGGCAAGATCAAGTGCTCCATGAGAATGTGGTCAGTGGGTGGGCGAAGATGCAGGTCAGCTCAGATGGATAACTGAAAGAGAATCCCAGCAAGCATCATTGAAAATGGTCAGGACATTGAGTGTGATACGTGAAGGATCCACATGCGTGGGAGAATGCCTGCACGAGGCTCCGAAAGGCCATGCCACACAGACACGTCTCCGTCTAGAATCATTTGTTGGCCATGTGCTCCCTCTGTGGTGATGGAGGACGAGGTTGAGGGGCTGACAGGCAAAGGGGACTCAGAGGGACAGGACAGCCTCTGAGATTCCTGTGTGGATGACCCAGGGGTGTCCAGCTGCCGCTCCTGCTCCCTTCGGGAGCTTCGGGGCCCCGGCCTGACTCCTTAAGGGGAAGGATCATGTGGAGGGACATTGAGATGCCCTTCCTGGATGGAAAAAACAGTTTGGACCAGTATTCTTACGTCCCAGTTTTTATTGTTTTTTCCGTCTTGGCATTCCCAGTGTTGCCACTGCAGGAACTCACCCATGGCATGGAGTGCAGGTCTGCACACATCTCCGCATTCTGCTGGACCAGGGTCTCCATGGCATCCGCCACCCTCCCCATGGAGACCTCTTTATGGGCACATGTGGGCACCACTTCATCAGAGAGCAGGAGGTCACACTCCTCTGACTCGTGCCAATCTGCTGAGGGCTTCCACCAGCTCTGAATGGTGTTTCCATGCTTTCTGCTGACTCTCCAGGATGAGTTGGAAGGCCAAATATAGAGGCTTATCATCTGACTTGGACCTCACAGATGCCTTTAGCCCAGCAGTCCTCCGAGTACCGTAGAGCTTGGCCAAACTTGCCTCCTCCTGCTGTGGACCTGTGTCCTGCAGTGACCACCAGATTATGAATCCAATTCTGCTCTATATCTAGGTCCCACCGAGGTGCGTGTCTCTGCATTGGTGGAGGATATGGGTAAGCACTGTGATGGGTCTTCCAAGCTGCTTATTTCCAGTTCTTCAATGGAGGAGGTGTCCTCTTGGCTGGATGTGAGGATGTGGATGGAGCTTAGAGACTGTCTGGCTGAGGGTGTCAGTCACTTGGCAGAGCTCCCGGTGAACCAAAGTAGAGATAATTAGTGCATGGCAGCAGAGTCAAAGTAGGAGAGAGAGCATTCACATTTGCATTGAGAGAGGGATGATGCATTGCAGAATCCTTACGAGGATGTTCGCCGCCGACCTCAATGACACCACAGGCACTGTCCACATCCTCACCAGTCAGCGCAATGGCACAACCCTTAACATGAGTGAGAGGCCTAATGTGGGCTAGTCCATCCCCGGCCTGGGGCCTCTCCCTGCTGATGTCAGCAGGCTTCTCCTGCATGAAAACAGATGGAGAGAGTGTGAACAGGACACATGGCACTGCGTGGAATGTTTGTGTGGCGAGTGGAGCCATGGACAGGATGAGGATGTGAACTGGAGAGGGTATGAGCCTGATGGAGATGTGAGGGTGAGAGTGCGAGTTAGTGTGGTTATCCCTTGAGGTGTGAGATCCCTGTGGGTGTGTGATGGGTTTGTCGGTGTACGATTGAGAATGATGAAAAGAGTGAATTACCCTGGCAGAATGGATGAGACCATTCATCCTCTAGCCGCACCGGGTGGCTGTCCTCTTTTGCAGGGCATTGGTGCTGACCACTGCTGCCATCGCCTCCCAAGCCAGATTAGTGAGGTTGCTGCCCATCCTGCAGCCAGAGCCGGGTTAGAGGATATCACAGTGGGCCTATGCTGCATCCAAATGGCACATGAGGGATGCATCATTGAACCTGGGGGCTGGTCTTTAAATATGACACCCAGCGTGCTGACGTGGTGAGGTGATGGCATGGCAGACGAATGAGAGCCGGCTCGCCATGGAAACAGCATGTTTCCTGGGAATGTATAATTAATACGGCTGTGTTGGATCCTTGGTCACTAATTTAGTTGGACTAATGGATTCATATTGCACGCTTGTTTTGGGATGAATGAGTTGGTGCCATAGACAGAATAGATCAGCAGACAGTTCTTTTGTAAAACACATTCTATTTATTTACAAAGGAACTCAGCAGCTACACTTGTGTACTTACAACTAAAACCCTGTCTCTACATTACAGACTCTAACTCTGGACTACTCACTACAGACTACAAACTACTCAGGAAGCCCATGCTACCCTGCCATTGGATAATGCGATCATGTGATCTTCTATTATAACATTCTTCTTAAAGGTATATTACACATCAGACTACCACAGGCTGGTATGGGATGTTACAGTGTGAAAAGCCACTACTGCACTTAGTGCAAATCTGGGACAATTCCGCCCGCAGTGAAATGGATTTCTGTTCCTATTTACTGTCACTTGCACCTGGGGAATAAAAATTCCCCGGGTTTAGTAACATTTGGTTCCAATGGAACTATGAAAATAATCAGTGTGAAAACTTATATTTAACTGAAAACATTAATATCAATTTAACTTCAATCTTGATAAGTGATAGAAATTCAGGGAGATGGTGGTGCGCTGGTAATGTCACTTGGCTCATAATGCAGGTGCCAAGGCTAATGCCCCGGAGGCATGAGTTCACATCAGACCAAAGCAGCTAGTGGAATTTAAATCCAATTAATAAACCATAGCTAGGATTTTGCCCTTGTCAAGCGGGGTCAGTGGGGGCACGTGGGAAAAGTTGGAAAGCCAACTGCCACCCGTGATCAGGCCATGACTGCAATTTCACGCTTCCAATTAAGGCCTGCCTAGCATGAAATGCGCGCTGCAGTGAGTAACGCTGCCTGTGTTGGGAGGATAGGAGGGCGTGCTGGGAGCTGAAGAGATAAAAATCAAAAATAAAGATTTAAAAAATTTTCCAAAACATCTCCCCTCATTTGTCACATGAGCAGGGATATGTTATGAATGAAAAGTTAATATTTTTTTACTTTATTTTTAATTGCTGTTGGAAACCTCATCCCACTCGTGGAAGAGGTTTCCTAAAAAATGCAAAGGCCGCTTGGCCTTTTTGCCTGCCCGCCAACCATAAAGTTGGATGGGCAGTGAAAAGTTACATTTAATTGGTGCTTTAATGGCCTTAATAGGCCTACTAATTGTCAGCGGGCACGCGGCCGACTCCTGCATGTGCCTGCCGACCGAAATATTGTGCAAATGTGTGATGACATCAGGACGTTCACCCAACATCATAGCATGTCATTTTATGCTCGTTCGGGTCGGGCGCGAGCCTGCCCAATGAGGTAAAAATTCTGGCCCATGATAACTATTACTGATGGTTATAAAGACCCATCTGGTTCACTAATGTCCTTTAGAGAAGGAAATCTGCCATCCTTTTCTGGTCTGGCCTACATGTGACTCCAGGCCCATAGCAATGTGGTTGACTCTTAAATGCCCTCTAAAATGGCCTAGCGAGCCACTCTGTTCAAGGGCAGTTAGGTGTGGGCAACAATTGCTGACCTTAAAAGTAATGCCCACATCCCATGAAAGAATTTTAAAAAAATAAAAAGCGAACATAAAGATTTAACTGTACAAAGTACTACAACAGCTCTCTGGCTGAGAGAATCAGATGCTAACAACTTACATTGCATTTAAGAAATAAAATTCTTCTTATAATCCAATGGTGAGCACTAGTTTAAAAATTAAGATGTTCCAGATCATGCTAATGAGTGTACTAGTAACCTACACAAACCAAGAATCATTGATGTCAATCCTTAGATTTCTCTGAAAAGAGTCAGGCCTGGGTAAAACATGTGGAACTATCAGTCAGGAGTTGTTATGCAGTTGATTTTCCAGGCAACTTTTCTTGGTGAAAACATTAAACTTTATTTACAAGACAGCATCAGTAGCTACCTGTGCGCATTTCACCCCCTAACTGAAGAAAAACCCTCTCCTAGAGGTTCCCCGCATTGCTAACTCCTTGATTTACACAGATCGTGTGATCTTACAACACGGGATTATTCTTAAAGCTACAGTCCTACATTTATCAAAACTCGAATTACTACATTCCTCCCCCTTTAACTTTTTGTACAGTTTGCATTTACAAGGATATTTATCTCATGACATTACAATATTTATATAGGTCATGAAATTAGAGGTTCAGAATTTCAGGTGGTTTCCTGATCTATGTGGACCATCGCAGCTCCACGACTTCCAATTCTTCCATGGGAAACACGTTCTCTGGAACCGCATTGACATCAGGTACCTCATTAGGCACAGGTAGTTCAGTGTCTTCCACTCCAACAGAGACATTGGAGATGCCAATCCTTGGTTGAGCAACTTCAACAGGAACCACAGGTTCAGCAATGGTTACAGGTGGAACACCATTTTGTTGCAGTATCTCCTTTCTTCTTAAATGATCCACATGCTTACAGGTGATCTGGCCCTCCATTTCCACATGGCATGACAACGGTCTGGTCACAGAGCTTACTTTACCAGGTAACCACTTTGGTCCTCCACCGAAATTCTTTACGTACACTACTTCTCCAACAGTAAATTGTCACTCATGATGATGAAAATCATGACTCACTTTTTGGTTCCCTTGACTTTTCTCCATCTTTCCCTCCAAATTAGGAAGTATCAGGCTTAGTCTTGTTTGCAGACGGCACCTTATCAATAATTCTGCTGGAGTTGCACTTGTCGTAGTGTGAAGGGTTATTCTATAGTGAAATAGGAAATGAGCAAGTTTAGTTTCTACCAATTCACCTGTTAGCTTTTTCGATCTCACCTTTCATTGTCTTTTTGGAACCTTCTTCCTTTTTGTTTTCTCCTTTCTACTACAGAGTTTAGTCTTGGCCTTCATTTTGATTTCACTGTCGTCCAGGCTTTTCTTGGGTGAAATCTCAACTTGTTTTAGTTGAGTAATTGAGCTACCCATGATTTAACTATCTGCTCGCATCTTGAAAAGTTCTATGACTTTTGCTTTCAGGGTTTCTTTAGCTTCATTCAGCTGATTCTTCAGCTCTTATGTCTCCTTCCTGTATCTCTTGGCTTCCTCCTGGAACCTTGAACATTGCTGAGTCTTTTCTGCCAACTGGTCCTTCAGTTTGTTCAGAGTGATGTTAAATTCTTCCTGTTTCTCTTTATCATTTTCCAGAAGCACAAAGTTTGACCTGAGGGATCCTTGTGGAGTGTGAAGGTCTTTCAAAAGGTTTTCCTTTTCTTTGTGAAGCTCACTCGCTTCATCTTGAACTCTGTCATTCAGCAGAGTCTCCCTGAATTTATTCTGCTGTTCTTCCATGTCATTGTTTAAGACAGTCTTCATTTCTTCAGGTTACTTAATGGCTATACGCTCCTTTTTCAATCTGCTGCGGTCCTTGGACTCTCCAGGCTCTCTCTGAAGTACCTTGCCTTGTTCCTTTTCCAACTCAGAAAATCTTACAGATTCCTTTTGAAATCTCAGTGGCCAATCAAAGTTATCTTCCCTCAACTAATTTCTACCTGGGAAGCTTGGTTCTCTGTCTTCTAATACCATCACTGGTAGTTGTGCTGTTTGGTGTCTATAATGAACATTTGCTCTGGTGATACCTTTTACCTGGATTTCTTTGCCTGTGTACATACTCAACTTGGCACAGGTTTGTTCCAAATTTAATTACTGAGCACCTTTATTTAACTATCTGAAAGTGTGGTCCCGTACTACAGTGGTAGAAGCAGCAATATCTACTTCCATTTTTAAGGGTTTACCACTCACTTGCAATGTGACAGGAATTGGCTCTGTCTCCCCAACTTTCCTGTTGAATAAGGAATAAATGTCAGAATTGGTTGTTTCTGGCCCTTCCACACTATAAACTAAACATTGAGCTTTGTTTGTTGCCTGGAAGCCTGTTTTAATCTCACTTTGCAATGTTTCAATACGTGACCATTCTTGTGACAAAGATAACACTCCACATGATTGTTTCCACATCGATAAAAATTAGTTTTTGAATTTGCTACCAAACTATTTCCTCTAAATTTTCGGTTAGTGGGGGCTGTTCCCTGCTTTACAACAGAGTCTCGGCTTTCCATGCAACTTTTGGTTGATCATTCACACCCAGCTAGGAAAATGGCACACTTTGAGCACCTTGGATCACCTGTGCATCCCTTACAGAGTTTTCCATAGCAACTACTATTTCTAATACTTTCTTAAAATCAAGATCCACTTCAGTCAGCAATCTTCGCTGAATGGCATCCTGTTGTACTTCACCAAATGATCCTTGAGCATATTATTCAGGGTTTCACTGAAAGTACAACATTCCTTTAGTTGTTTTAATCTAATCATGTAGGTAGTAATAGTCTCCCCTAGGCTCTATTCTGTGAAATTGAACCTGAATCTCTGCATTGTGACTTAGGGCTTGGGTTGCAAATGTCCCTTAACGAAGTCTACTAATTCACTGAAGGTCTTTGAATCAAGCTACGAATTAAACTGTAGGTCTTGCTCCCACAAATACTCAGGAGAATCACTCTCCTCTTTTCCTCCCCCGTGATTTTGTCGGGTGAAAGTAGAACGCAAGACACTCCATATATTGAAAACATTCGTCTATGGCTAATTCAAAGGGATGGATGCTGCCAAACTGTGGCATCTCGGATGAGCATATCTTCCTTTCTTTTTAATAATCTTAGATGCTCACAATCACTAGGCAAGGACAGAACTAGGTCTGATTACATCCTCATTGCCAGTCTGTTATAGAGTTGATTTTCCAGACAACTTTTCGTGATGAAAACATTGAACTTTGTTTAGAAGACAGCAGCAGCAGCTACATGTGTGCGTCTAACTCCATAACTAAAGAAGAACTCTTTCCTAGAGGTTCTCCAAGCTGCTAATTCCTTGGTTTACACAGATCATGTGATTTTAGGATTATTCTTAAAGCTACAGTCCTAACATTTATCAAAACTATAATTACTACAGGGATCCTACTGCAGGTGATTTGATAAAATGCATGTTGAATATCAATATGATCAGGCCAAAGTTTGAGGCTTTCCATGGGGAAGGAGGCTGCTGATATTGATTGTCTTGATCACCTGAGTGAAATACTGAAGTGTTGCTGGCAGCTATGGAACAAACACCAGCTAAAGAAGGTGAGCTATGTAAAGGGAGGAGTATAGTTGATAAAAGATGGCCTACATATTATGAACATGACTACTATTTTTAAGATGACAGGACATCTCCAGGAGATTGTGGGAAATTTTGACAATTCAGTCATCTGCCAATATGCAAAATAATAGCAACTCCAAAGTCAACATGACAACACTGATGAGGATTGCTCAACTTGTTAAAAAGAAATACTTGCATTTATAAAGCACATTTCATGACAAATGGTCATCCTTAAATGCTTTTCAAGCAATTAAGTACTTTATGAAGTGTAGTCACTGTTGTAATGTATGAAATGTGGAAGCCAATTTGCACACAGCAAACTCCCACAAATAGCAATGTGGTTATGACCTGAGATATATTTTTGTGATGTTGATTAAGTGGTAAATATTGGGTAGGATACCAGAAATAACTTTCCTGATCTGCTTTGAAATAATGCCTTGGGATATTTTACACCCAAGCTGGCAGAAGGGGCTTCAGCTTAACATCTCGTCCTATAGATGGCACCTCTGACACTGCAGCACTCCCTTTGTACTGCACTAGAATGACATCCTTGTTTTTTGCTACCTAATGGAATGTGGTCAGAAATTGAATTAAAAGAGAGTCTTGCTTTTGTGTTGCACCCTTCACAGCCTAAGGTTTCAAAGTACTTTGCAGCCAATTAAGTTTTTGTTTAAGTGTACTCACTGTTGTAGGAATATTGCATTAACCCTATTAAACCAAGTTAATGTAGAGTTTCAGGTATTTGTGACTTTGACAATCTAGTTAGCTGAATCCCATGGTTACTAGGAATAAGATAAGACAAAAGATTAGAACTCAGCAGGAGTAAAGACCCTGGAAATCCAACTTGAGGCATATCTAGAGAAGCCAACAGCAATTATAAGGACATTGATTCCTTTAAAATTAAATTTTAAAAAAATTATTCTTTTTATATAAACCTGCCACATGGTTATGCAATGTAGATCAAGAAACAAATTTGCACTACATTATAGAATGATTTTTCAAAAAATCAAAAATGACTTCATTTATTGAGTGGACTGAAACCACAGGATAAGTTTTAAAAAAAACTGACAACAGTATTTTTAAATGGCCTAAACAGTAGTTCTTAAAATTGCTGAACATTTACATAATTTTATCTTGCAAATTACAAAGCTATCAGAAATGAAATGTGCAGTCTAGGATTAGACCACCAGAACAATCAGCTTAAACTAGTGTGAATGGCACATTCCCTGATCAACACATGGATATCTAGACATTTGTTTGCTCAGGTTGGTGCAGACCAACCAGTTAAATTCATCACTTTCAACAATGGACCCCTGCTGAGAGGAGACTCCACCAACCATTTACTCTGATCACTTTAGACAATGGACTTCAGCTGAAGAAGATGTCCACTCTAGACAACTCACTACAATAGGCAATTAATTCATAAACAATGGAGCCGGAATGAAGGTTTTTCAGATTGCTGTCACCATACTTGGTAACTGACTAGATTGTGAATCGAGGTTATGTGGATACAAGCTAACCCTTTGTGTTAAAACAAAAACAGTTTTTCCCACAGTGAGTTAGTCAGAGACGATGAATGATCGGTAACAGTGAGAAGAGAACTCATGCTCTCTCTCCCCATCCATTCTACAAGGCTGTTTCCTGCATGTATATGACCAGCCACACACCACAGGCTGTATCTTCAGTGGAAGCTCAGATTCAGGTAATTAAATCTCAGGTTATTGCCATGCAGGTTCAAACTTCTGTCATTATAGCTGTGATACCAGGACTCAAAGGTATTTCTGGGGTCATGCAGCACCATTTGGAAGAGGTAAGGCACCCTTTGGGATTGTTAAAAGTAAACATGAATGTTCAGAAAAAAATGCATGAACTGTCAAAGCTGCCAAAACTGTCAAAGAACTGTCAAGCTTCAAAGAACTGTCAAAGGATACTAGGTGAGCTGACATGGAGCGGGTAATGACAAAGGGCGGTGGGTTGGGGCATGGGTTGACATGAGTTGGCAGTAAGTTAGAATAGGAGATTGTTAAGGGCCGTGAGGATGTGGAGGGTAGGGGCTATGAGGGGCCATGGGAATTTGTTAGTGGGGCATGGATTGGCATAGGGGTATGAGAGGCCATGGAGGCCAGGGGCATGGGATGGCATAGGTTGGATGGGAGAGCTATGGAGATGAGAGGAGGTTTGAGGCAGGTAAAAGTGGTGAGGGCTGAAGTTCTGTTTTATGGTTTTAATCTTTTACTAAATTAATTAAATAAAGTGCCAGAGCACAGAGGTAGGCCTTCTCCCCAGCCCGCCTCCACACTCATTCCGGGCACGGTAGGCCTGATTTCCCACCGCACCCCCGCCCGGATTGAAAATCCCAACTAAGGGTGGCCATTTTTAAAGATCAGTTTCGCAGAGCCAGACAATCTCCCATCTCTGCACACCTGACCTAGGAGCAAAACTCTTTGCCATAGTGTTCATGGTTTACTTGGTTCTGTAATGGATATTGTGAGTCTGATAAGTGGTCTATGCTTCCTGTGCCTGATTGATTGATTAAGCCTGGGTGTGTGCTCAGAGCAAAGAATAAAAACATCACAGTAACTACTAGAAGCTGAACGCTCAGCATAAGTACAAACATTTTGTGATTGGAGTGATACTTAAAAGCACTATAAATAAACTTTTTACAAATTTAGCAATGCAGGGATGACACTAGTTTCTCTGAGATATATAAAAAATACAACACTCCTCCTCCAAGCCTGCTTGCCATATCCCTGGTGGCAAGGGTTGTTCCCTCATAACAACAAGGTTATGCAGGATAAAATTGCCCATGGAGAATAGTAACACATGTTCCAGCGAGTACTATAGGCTCCTTCAGAGCAGTCAGGCAATGGAAGCATTGAGCACCTCAATGGTCTGCTCGATAACATTACGTGAGGATGCATGGCTCTTAATATATTTATTACACGTGGTTGGGTAGCACACTAGAGTGATGATCAAGGTGATTGGCAGACAGTGCTTGCTGGCCACAGCCATCCTCTGGTTTGATGTGGTGGATCAAATGCTGATGGAACAGTGGACTGGTGCAGAATAAATGTATCATAACTGCTGCCAGGATACTGGGCATGCTGAGCGTGGCCAGGCACGCCAATTGCACATTTAGGGAGTGGAGCCCTTTGCAATTGCAGTACCTCTCTGTATTGCCACGTGGGGCATGAAAAGCCACGTACATGCAGTCGATAGAACCTTGCACAATGGAAAGGCCCACAATCCTGCCGAAGCCTTGCGCATGCTCCATCTGCTTCTCTCCAGTCAGAGGAAACACAATGAACTCCTCTCTCCTGGTATAAAGAGCCTCTGCTGCCTCTAATGCAGCAGTGGAAGGTGCCCAGAAGGAGAAAACAGTTTGGACCAGTACTCTTATTTCCCAGTTTTTACTGGTGCTTCATTTTAATGTATACAAGACCTGTTCATACCAGTATTCTTATTTCCCAGTTTTTACTGTTTTATCATTTTGGGTAGACTAGGGTGTATCGCCAGTTCCAACCTGAAAGGATCCCAACATGAAGAAACTCATGGCTACAGTCACCTTCACAGCCACTGGCAGGACTGTCATTGCCCTGCTGTGAGGCTGCAGGTCTGTCTGTGGGAGATAGCAGATTTCCATGAAGCATCTCTTTCATAAAGTGGAGATGCCACACATTCTGTTCTTGGCTTAGATTGAGATGAGAAATGCTCCCAGAAGTCCGTGGGTGGATAAGGCCTCCTATTGGGCCCTTTTCTCTCTCTACCACATCCCTCTGTGAGCAGCTTGTCTTCCTGTTTGTTGTCTCTGCTCATTCTCTCTGACATGCTGCAGGGGGATAGGAAATACAGCACACATGACTGGGAGAAGTGATCTCACCAAAAACCTTGAAGTCAGAACCAAGGCCTTCATGCAACATGTCGACTTCACCAACTCTAAATAATTGTAGAACACTACCAATGTTTCTACAAACTCAGAGTCTGTAAGAATCAATCAGCACCTAAACCAAAAGTAGTCGATGATCCCTTCAAACAGCACCGGTAGTGGATTCTTCCCACTAAATATAAGTTTGGATTTGTGTTTAAGAGAGGTTGCTACTTGGAGCAGTGAGGCTGGAGGATGTCAGGATTGGTGTTAAATAAACATTACACATTTACTGACATCACAATCTCCCTTCTCCATATTCCTCCATCACCCAATCCTAACGCCCGCGCTAATGCCATCACCAAAATGACATTTGGCAAAGGGCCACACCAGAAGAGCACACACACAGCGTGGATGCCATTTTGGTACCAAAACAACATCCGTTGCACCGAAACTAACAGTGTTACAAATTTTGCAGCTCTTGAGTTTAGAGAATATTATATTATAGAGAATATTAGAGAATATGCGGGATAGATTTTCTCTGAGGGTTGACATGTCTGTAGCATGTGAATTAAGATTGAAGGAAGAAGTTAGCTTGGCAGACTAAGCCCTTTCCAATCAATACATTCACTAAAAGTGTCTGCTGTTGCATCTGATTGTGAAATCTTTTCTGGTTCTGAGAATAAGGTCAATAGCCTAATTTTCATAGTCTGAAAGTCCTGATTGAGAGAGGAGTCTTCTAAAATACGATGTGCAATCAGTGCTGATACAGCCACTAATGCCAGAAATGCCATTGATTGCACCAAGTCTATAAGGAATATGTATGAAGCAGTGAAAATGAAAATTGAGACCTAAAAAGACAATTAGAATACTCTGGTAAGAGCATTTAAAAAAAACCCCTCCTCTCCAAGGCCTATTATTCATAATTTCCACTGATACTAATCATGCACCGGCCAATTTTCATATATCATTCTTTTGAGAAGGCTACACCCCAGATCATTCGTTTGTTGCCTATCAAGTTCCGAGGCTTGTAAGTACAAAGGTTGGTGAGTTAACAATGGAGAATTTGTAATATGCTCTCAGGAAGTAGCCCTGACACTAATGTTTAGACATGTAACCCTTCATTGGAACTGAACATTAAAGGACATGCAGAAATTGTCACTAAGACTGGAACAACAGTGAAAAAAGGAGAGATGCAGTGGGGTTTGGGGTGGGGGGGGTGCTGTTGGGGGTGGTAATCAATGGAAATGCCAATCATAAAGTGGAGGTAATGAGTGAGAAAACTGCTTAATAGAAAGTGCTAATGAAAAGATATAGAGAAATAAGCTATTCACAAATAATTAGGAGTAGAGAAACATGACAGCATATGAATAACAAAAAGAAGATAATGGAGAAAAGTGGAGATGGGAGGAAAACAAACACAGCTGAAATTAAAATAAAAAATGTTTTCAAGCTACCTGCTGACTGACTTGTGCCGCCTCCAATGTTTTCTGATTAATTTCAAATTTCTGGCATTTATGCTTTTTTCACTTTCTTAACCTTGGGCCTAACTTCCCGAAATCAACAAACACTAAAGTGTGTAAACCTGATAAACATGAGCACTTTTCAAAAAAAAGATAACATAACTATCTACTTACCAGAACATTAACACATTAAAACTTTGCCATTAGCGCATGTGCCAAAGCACCTCAAATTCTTTCTAATTAGACACGATCATAAACTGAAATAAAAACAGAAAATGCTAGAAAAGCTCAGAAGGTCTGGCAGCATCTTTGGAGAGAGAAACAGCTGGTCTTTGAAGAAGTGTCATATGGACTCAAAACGTTAACTCTGTTTCCCTCTCCACAGATGCTGTCAGACCTGCTGAGTTTTTCCAGCATTTTCTGTTTTTATTTCAGATTTCCAGCATCTGCAGTATTTTGCTATGATCTTAACCTACTTTGCTTAGGAGTTTTTGCAATATTACTAATGCACACACTTTGCCTGTATCCAAAAAATTGAAGGAAAAAGAACAGTAGCACATGCAGCAACTTATCTGTTACAACCTCTAATCTAACCAATTTTAGCTTTATTCAGGTTAGAAAAAGGCTAAAAATACTGAGAGAAACACAAAACTAAACTTCTACTTGCACCAGCTGAAGACTACTTCCCTATTTCTAATTAGCAATTACATGAAGGTAACAGTGCAGTTATCATATTGCACTGGTTTTCACTTACATATTGGGGGTTAAATTCAATAGCCCCCAGAAAAAGATGTGGCGATCACAATTTGGGATTGACCTCTGGGCATTGCTTCTGAAGCCAATACTAAAACCCACTGTTTAGTGCTGTATACTTCAGAAGTGGATCCTATATTGTGGGTGGTTAGTACCACTCAAGGTGGTACTGCACTTCTTAAAGAGGAGGTTCAGTGTGGCTGAAGCAGGCAAATCACTGTGGGTCTCATTTTAATGTGGAGAAAAGATACAGGGCAGTATTTAACCAAAAAAACTAAAAAAATGGGAGGTTTAAGTCTTAAATGTCAGATTCCTGACCCAAACCAACCTCAAACCATCCACCTTCAGCATTAACTGAGGTGAGAATGCATGTGGCCAGTCAATCTGCTGCAAGAGTTGGTACTTTAAGTATAATAAAGAGTCTGGGAATTTCATGGTTATTCAGTTTTTCCACTTTCTACCTTGGGAAACCCAGCAATTACATCCAGGCAAGGGCTTGCCTTGTCCAGGATTTGAGTCCCTTTACACCTATCTTCTGGATCCAGCATGCATGCCGAACCATACCCTGACTTTCCCAACAAGGCCTCCATTTTAGTTTATTTAGTTATGGGATATGGGTGTTGCTGGCTGGGCCAGCATTTGTTGCCCATCTCTAACTGTCCTTGAGAAGGTGGCGGTGAGTTGCCTTCTTGAATCACTGCAGCCCATGTGGTGTAGGTACACCCACAGTTCTATTGGGGAGGGAGTTCCAGGATCTTGACACAGTGAGAGTGAAGGAACGGCGATATATTTCGATGTCAGGATGGTGAGTAACTTGGAACTGTCCCCATGTATTTGCTGCCCTTGTACTTCTGGATGGTAGTAGTCATGGGTTTGGAAGGTGTTGCCTAAGGTGCCTTGGTGAGCTCTTGCAGTGCATCTTGTAGATGGTACATAGTACTGCCACTGTGTGTCAGTGGTGGAGGGAGGGAATGTTTGTGAATTGGGTGCCAATCAAGCGGGCTACTTTATCCTGGACAGTGTCAAGCTTCTAGAGGGTTGTGGGAGCTGCACTCACCCAGGCAAGCGGAGAGTATTCCATCACAACACTATCTTGTGCCTTGTAGATGGTGGATAGGCTTTGGGGAGTCAGGATGTGGGTTACTTGCCACAGGATCACTAGCCTCTGAACGGCTCTTGCAACCACTGTAATTATATGGCTAGTCCAGTTCAGTTTCTGGTCAATGGTGATCTCCAGGATGTATATAGTGGGGGATTCAGCAATGGTAATGTCATTGAATGTCAAAGGGCGATAGGCAGGTTCTCTCTTGTTGGAGATGGTCATTGCCCGGCACTTGTGTGGTGCAAATGCTACTTACTTCTTGTCAGGTCGAGCCTGGATATTGTCCAGGTTTTGCTGCATTTGAACATGAACTACAACAGTATCTGAGGAGTTTCGAATGGTGCTAAACATTGATGAAGTAGCCGAAGATGGTTGGGCCTAGGACACTACCCAGAGGAACTCCTGCAGTGATGTCCTGGAACTGAGGTGATTGACCTCCAGCAACCACAACCATCTTTCTTTGTGCTACATAATGACTTCAACCAGTGGTGAGTTTTTACCCTGATTCCCATTGACTCCAGTTTTGCTAGTGCTCCTTGATGCCACACTCATTCAAATGTTGCCTTGACGTCAAGGGCAGTCATGCTCACCTAATCTTGGGAGTTCAGCTCTTTTGTCCGTGTTTGAACCAAGACTGTAATGAGGTCAGAAGCAGGGTGGCCTTGGCAGAACCCAAACTGAGTATCAGTGAGCAGGTTATTGCTAAGCAAGTGCCACTTGGTTGCACTGTTGATGACCCCTTGCATCATTTTACTGATGATGGAGAAAAGACTGATGGGACAGTGATTGGACAGGTTGGATTTGTCCCTCTTTTTGTGTACATGTGGTAATCTGAGGTGCAATACACCTTTAAGAGACTTAAGAGCAGATTGACCATGTGAGTGTAAGACCCAATAGCTGTGTAGCATAGGCTACCATGTTAATGTTAGTCTAGAGTAGGGTCTAGATGGAGAAGCACACATCATGTTAGTGTTCTGTTGTCTGTGTACATAAATAATATGCGCTTCATTTCATATTGGTCTCTGCTTCTGCAGTATATAGTAATCGGCTTGTCTGCTGATAGATGAGCGTGCAACCAGTTTGTGAGCAAAGCAACCCCATAGTAAAACATAACAACTGGCGACAAGGAAAAACATGACCAGCCGACGACACCAAGGAAAGTTGTGAAAACTCAACTGTACTAAAGTAGCCGTGTCCGCAGGCCAATTGTAAGGACATTATAATTGTAAACCCTCACCGTAGTCGTTGAAGTTATCACACTCCAGTACGCCACAATGTGGCCGCATCGAACTATTTGATCAGATAACTGATGACTGGTAAAATTATACTGGATTTTTCTTTTTGGCCAACAACATATTGGGAGAGGAGGAAAGGTGGGTGATCCTCTTATCAACATGTAGTAGTAAAACATATGGCCTAATTTGTAGTTCAATGCCCCAGGTTCCAAGAGTGTTGATGAGTTGGTAAACATTGTGAAAAGCTACTTTCGGCCGAAATCCTCGGTAACAACGCAGTGTTTTAAATTTTAAAATTGAGGTGTCACACCCCTGGAGAGACAGTCGCTTGCTATGTAGCAGCTTTAAAACAACAGACAGAGCACTGTGAGTTTGGGATGTCGATTAATGACATGTTGAGAGGCCTTGTGCGGGGTTAACAAATATGCCATTCAAAAAAGGTTGCTGTCTGAGACAAATTTGGATTTCAGCAAAGCCCTGGAGTTCGTGTTCGCAATGGAAAGTGCAGTCAGAGACTCAGAAGAAATCAAGGGGGCACAAAATGGCACCATTCTTCACGTTGGGAGGGAGGCTCCGGCTCAAATTGGCGCGGAAGATCAGGGCTTTGTGGAAAGGCGAGAAATAGCCACCATTAACAGACCAGCAAAAAGCAATGGCTTAACGGATAAAAACCACATTCATAATAGCATGCTTGTAACCAGACAGCATACAAATGAATGGCAATTTAAAAAATCCAAGTGTTTCCACTGCCATCGCAATGGGCACATTATGTGATGTTGTAAAGAAAGATTGAGGCAAAATTCAAATAAAAAGGCAGAAGTTGTGATATTTATATAATGGAGGAACCAAAAGAAACAGACTCAGATATATATTCACTGCACAATTTAAAAATGTGACAGTAGGAGTCAACAGAAAACTCCTTCAAATGGAGGTGGATACAAACGCATCCACAACAGTCATAGGAAAAGTGTCTGAAGTGTCTAGGTATCTAACTGGAGGAGGCCATTCACTAAAGCTGGAAAACTCAGATGCCAGACTAAAGACAAATACTGGTGGAAACATATGAGTGGAATGTATATTTATGTCTTGGGTAAATAAGTTTGTGGGCCAACTGGACTCTAATGGCAAGCCTTCCTATATTCTCATCAATTGCTGCTTGCAAATAACAATGGGGAGAGACTGATGTAAGAATAAGCAATGATAGTTTATTGAGAGATAGGGCAGAGCACCAGATCATAGGTGCTCACTCAGAAACCTCCAGACTTACAGTTCCTAATTGCCTGTGCTGTACAGTGATTTGTCAATGCTGTCACATGATCAGTGCACGTTCATTCTCTTGAAGGGGCAGGGTACCTCACTTTACCACATCCCTCCCCCTTTACTTAAAAGTACAGCTAATAGACTTATAACACATTAACTATTTACACAATAACTATTTACAGGTCAAGTTTCTCAGGAGACTGTCTCGAACGTGTTGAGCGTCTTAGTTCAACAACCTCGGCTAGTTTTTCCAGGACCTCCTTGTTGAGGGACAGTTGTGCACTAGGTTCCTCAGTGGGAATTGGAAGGTTTGTCTCCCCGACCCCCTTAGGTTCCACAGGTCCCGGCGGTGCTTCCCAATTGTGTGACCTGTCCTTTACCTGCTGCACAAACTCAAGTGTAGATGAAGATTGCATTTCTTCTTGTGGAACTGGTGTTCCTTTGCAGAGGTGATCCATGTGATGTCTAATTATTCAACCGTTTACGATACATCATAGGAGAGGGGCCCAGTTACTGCACACACCTCACTTAACAGCTAATTGGGCCCATCTCCAAAGTTCTTTGCGAGGACTGCATCTCCCACCATGAAAGTTCTTTCACAACCATGACCCTCATGCCTGGTTTTCTGTGCCTCTTGGCGTTTCTCCACTCTCCCCTCTAAATTCAGCCGGATAAGGAACAGGCGGGTGCAGAGAAGTCTCTTCATTAGTAGTTCTGTAGGGGCAATGCCAGTCATTGTGTGTGGCATGGTCCGGTATTCGTACAAGAACCTGGACAATCTTGTGCTGATGGAATCCCCTTCCATCTTTTTCATCCCGGATTTAAAGGTTTGGACTGCCCGCTCAGCCATACCATTCACTGTTGGGTGGTAGGGTGAGGTTTTAATATGGGTAAGGCCATTAAGGGCAGTGAAACTGTGGAACTCCCCATTGGTAAAGGCGGTACCGTTGTCAGACGCGAGGACCTCCGGCAACCAATGCACTGCAAAACTCTGATGCAAATGGTCTATGGTGGCAACCGACATGGGCAACCAGACTTCATAGATGTCCATCCATTTGGAGTGGGAATCAATCAGTAAATGGAACATTTTTCCCAAGAAGGGTTCCATGTAATGGACATGGAAGCACACCCATGGCTGCCCCAGCCATTCCAATGGGTGCAATGGAGTTAAGATGGGGGAGCCTTTGTACCTGCTGGCATTGAGGACAGCTTTTGACCAGGTTTTCTATATCCAAGTCCATGCCTGGCCAACACAAATAACGACCATATTCATTCTGCTAATGCCCGGGTGAACTCTATGTACCTCGGCTAATAACAGCCTTTGCCCCCTCGTGGGGTCCCCAGAGTAATATGACATCCTGGCAGGAGAGTTCATATATGCGATCAGAATCGGACTTCATCTCCTCGGATTTAGATCCACCTGACCAACCATTCAAGACCTGGGCCCAGACGTTAGACAATAGCAAGTCCTGGCTTGTCCACTCACGGATTTGTCTGATCTGAACAGGGGAGGAATCCAGAAAATTTAGCACTAAGACCAATTCCTAGGGAATCAGAGCCTCCCCGTTATTAGCTGGCAGGGAAGGTGGCTTAGTGCGTCAGCATGTACGATTTGAGTTCCTGAACGGTGGACAAAAGCGTATTTGCAGGCAGCTAATATTAGTACCCATCTCTGGATGTGAGTCAATGCGATAAGTGGTATCATTTTATCTTCTCCAAATAATCCCAGTCAGGGCTTGTGGTCGTTATAATATGGAAATGGCAATCGTCGAGATAGTGATGAAAATTCCGGATGCCGAACGCAATAGATAACGCCTCCTTTTCAATCTGGGAATACCGTTGTTCGAAGCCATGCTCCATCCGATGTGAAACATTTGATGCATCCCCTATTCCATAAGGGGACTCATCACATGTTAACAATAATTCCTTCTTGGGGTCAAAGTTTACCAACAAGGCTGATGCTTTTAACAATCACTTCACTTTCAGACAGGCATTCTGATGTGGGGCTTGCCAACTTCATTTATGGTTCTTCTTAAGCAGTCCGAACAATGGTGCCAGCACAGTTGAGAGGTTTGGGAGGAATCATAGATAATAGTTTACCATGCCTAAGAAGGCCTTAAGCTCTGTATTATTTCTCGGGGCAGGTGCCTCACAAATGGCCTGGAATTTTTCTCCCACAGGATGCAGGCCCTATGCATCAACCTTGTGGCCCAAGTAAACTACATCCTTAGCTTGGAACAGACATGTCTCTCATTTTAAACTTACCCCCGCTTGTGCGAAGCATTTGAGCACCTCTTCTAGATTTACTAAGTGTTCATCATCAGTCAGTCCGATGACCAATACATCATCCAAGTCAACGATAACATGGGGTAATCCTCGGAGCAAGTTTTCCATCGTTCTTTGGAAAATAGCACACGCCGAAGAGACCCCAAAGAGCAGACGTGTGCATTGATACAATCCTCGGTGACAAATTCTTAGGGTCCTTTTCCAACTCTACCTGTGGAAGGCATGGCTCATGTCAAATTTCAAATATGTGGTGCCCCCTACCAACTTCAAATACAATTCCTCAATCTTGGGTATTGGGTGTCTATCAAGTTTGGCCACCTTATTGACAGTTAGCTTATAGTCACCGCATAAACACATGCTTTGGTCCGGCTTCAATGCAGGTAAGACGGGTGCCACCCACTCATGAAATTGCACTGTTGTAGGATGTCCAATTTTTCAAGTCTGTCCAGTTCAGTTTCAATGTTGTCCTGCAGAGCATAAGGGACTGTTCAGGCTCTTATAAACCTGGAGGTTGCATTTGGGTCTACATGGATCCTGGCCTGTAGCCTTTGAATCCTTCCTAACTCATCATTGAACACAGAAGCATAGCTTTGCAAGGATTCCTGTAAGCTTCTCATTGTAATTTGAAAAATTTCGGCCCATTTCAATTTAACCCTTTTGAGCCAGTTGTGGCCCATTAAGCTGGGGTCCTCTCCAGCTACCACTTACAAGAGCAACCTTTCAGATTGATCTCTATACGTCGCTGAGACTTGACATAACGCTTATTTCTTCACCCATGTATGTTCTCAGCTTTGCGTAAACTTACAACTTAAAAGGATGGGTTGCTTTACTCAGATATCTAAATGTATGCTCTCCAATGACAGATATCGATGCTACCGTATCAACTTCCATCTTAATGGGTTGTCCATTAGTTGTAATGACTACTTGGATTGGCTAGGTTCTACCTACTTTGAGGTTATATAACGAATGGATGTCTCATTCTATTTCTTCTGGTTCTTCCATGAGGCATATTTCACAATTTTTCTTTCTGCCTTTATAATGTTGCTTTAGCCTTTCTCTGCAGTGCTGCCTTATGTGGCCATAGTGGTGGCAGAAAAAGCACTCGACTTGTTTGAGTTGTTGTTCTCTCACTGGAGGCCTGGATGCATTTCTCATATTCATTTTGTGGGTTTTCACTGCAGTATCTTTGTTTTTCAATGGCCCAGAGCTACAGAGGGTTTCCCGCCTTTTAGTGGAGTCCAAAGTTTTTGAGCCTGTTGTTGCTGGATTATCCCACTCAGCCAGATGGACGGCACCATTTTGTGTATCTTTTACAATTTTGGAATTTCTAACAGCACTCTCCATTGCAGTAGCTGATTCTAGTGCCTTATTGAAGTCTGGACTAGGTTCGGCTAGCAAACGCTTTTGTATATTATCATCTCCAATTCTGCATATCAGCCAGTCTCTCAATATATCACTAATGGATGTTCCGAATTCGCAATGCTCAGTTAATGCATTTAAAATGGCCACATAGTCAGCTATTGTCCTCCAGAAGCTGTTCCTTGAATTGAACTTGAAGTGCTGCTTCGTAACTGAGGGCTTTGGTCTCAGGTGGTTTTGTACAATTTTTATTAACTCATCAAAAGTTTTCAATTTGGGGGTGTCAGGTGATGTAAGGCTGTGGATCAACGAGTACATTTTGCTCTTGCATGAAGACAAAATAATTGCCCTCTTCTTCTCCTTCCCTGCGATGTCATTGGTGGTAAAAAAGAAGAGAACGCTAGGCGTTTGACATACTGAGACCAGTCATTTGAAATGGGGTCAAATGGATTGACACACACGAACTGCGGCATCATGACTGCAAGCGGACTGAACTTCTGATAGGCTTTCCAGGTAATGGCAAATTTAGGTGTTTGGCTTACCACAGAGTTGCCCTCTCTTTGGGGAGTCTTATAATTTTCTGTCCATAGCCATTTTTGATGTATTTACCGTTTTAAATGTATTGCTGCTTTAAGAGCAGTCACCGTTTTTTTAAAAACTCTGTCTCTGCATCTGTTGGCTTTTCTCTGCTGGGTCTCATGCTCTTTCTGAGTTTTGGCAGGATCCCTTTTATAAGCTAAGTACAGATGCTCTTTCCAAAGCTTTGCTCACCCATCTTAAAATTTATTTTCTTTATCCTTGTCGCCACTTTTATGTCTTGGGTAAATGAGTTAGTTGGCCAACTGAACTCTAATTGCATGCTTCTTATGTTCTCATCAATTGCTGCTTGCAATCAATAATGGGGAGTGATTGTTTATTGAGACATAGGGCAGAGTACCATATCCTACGTGCTCACTCAGAAACCTCCAGAAGTAGACCTACAGTTCCCAGTTGCCCGTGCTGTACAGAGATTCATCAGTGCTGTCACATGATCGGTACATCTGAATTCTCTTAAAGGGACAGGGTACCTCACTTTACCACAGTTATATGCAAGGTTCCAGTATCATATGGAAGCCAGTCTACTAACCTACCCCTGATGATGGAAGCAGGGGAGGGTCAAACTCTAATTGGTCAGAACTGGCTTAAGAAAATAAAGTTGGAGTGGACAGACATTTTTCAACTCAGAATGAAAAATCTGCAAGGATTATTACAGAAATATGCCTCTGTGCTCAGAGAAGAGCTTGGGAAGATTCAGGGGCTGCAAGCTAAAATCCATGTGGATCCCGGAGCAAGCCCCAGATATTTGAAGGTGAGGCCAATCCCCTATGCCTGACAAGAAAATGTGGATATTGAATAAGACATATTGGAAAGGTTGGGAGTCTTCCAATCTGTAAAATTTTCTGAATGGGCAGCACCCATAGTTCCAGCACTAAAGCCTGACCAGAGTGTGTGAATGTGCAGGGACTACAAGTTGAACATAAACAAGGTAGCCAGACTCAATAGGCATCCTATACCGAAAATTGACCAAGCTGGCAAGGGTAACCACATATACGAAACTTGACATGAACCATGCTTACCAGCAAGTCGAGCTAGAAAAGGTCTCTTGGGATTTTGTGACTATCAACACACATAGGGGGTTATACCAATATACCAGGTTACCCTTCGGAGTCTCATCGGCTTGTGCCATTTTACAACAGACGATTGAAAATTTGCTCCAAGGTCTGCCCCATGTTGTGGTTTATCTTGATGATGTCCTAGTAACAGGACTAACTGATGAAGAATACCTGGCTGACTTGGAAGAGGCATTAAGGTGTTTCTCACAAGCCGGATTACGTTTGAAAGGAGAAATATGTATCAGTAAGCAAAAGAAGTGATTTACCTGGGTCAGAGGGTCGGCTTGCAAGGCCTTCACCCAGTAGAAGACAAGGTGAGAGCTATTCCTGAGGCAGCAACCCTGAGAAATGCCACGGAACTCAAGACCTTCTTGGGAATGGTTAACTACTGCGGTTGTTTTCTCCCAAATTTGTCAACTGTACTGGCTCCATATATCCTGCCGCTGGACATATGTTCAGCCATGTATGTTTAAGTGAAGGTGTTCACCGGAGCATTGAGCTCCAAAATGACGGTGCTGGTGTTGAATCGGCTGATTGATGTCAAGATCTGCCTACTCGGCGGGCTCTCAGTGAATGTTCGTTGTGCATGGTTAACACCTTCAACAATAATAGGTGTGGTGTGATTCACCCAGAAATGTGCATATGCACTGCAGATACCATTTTGGCAGACTATTGGCACTTGTAGCGGCCAGAAAATGGGCATAAACGATCCCAATTTTGCTCGGCCGCATTCTTCTGTTGTTAAAAATGGTGATTTGCAATGAACTCAAATGTAGACCCTACTAAATGAGAATAAAGCTTGAGGCCATCATAATACTTAATTGTTTTTTGAATTAGTGCCTCCTACTCAATGTTCTGCAGGAGGGTGAATAAATAATGGAGTAAGCATTGTGATTGTGATTTGATATTGGCTGAGGTTTTCGAACCCCAGGAATTAGACTAATCTTGAATGACCCAATATCCCTGAAATTCTGCATAATTGCCAAGAGCCTCCTCTAGTAACAAGAACAGAAAATGCAACAAGTCAGGCAGAATCTGTCAAGAGAGAAACAAACTCAATGGCCCCGCTCAACCTGAAATGTTAACTCCACAGATGCTGGCCTGACCTGCTAAGTATTCCAGCACCTCTGGTGTTTAGTTAAGATTTCCAGCATCTGAAGTATACTGCTTTTGTTTCTTCTATAGTAACTTTGGTGGGAAGATGCCATAAACCATTTGCAGCCATTTTCAAAGGTTTCCACCAGGCTCCCTTCAAAGTACAGTGCAAAACCAATTATAGTCCCAAAGAATTGTGGCAATATTTGCCCATGTGCAGAGTTTTCAGGAAGATCACAGTGTAGTTAATGAAGTGAACAGTATGGACTGCTGCAAAGACAACAGGCTGTTTGCCACATAACTTTATTTGGATGTTAGAAATGCATTTTCATGAGGGAGTTGAAGTTTTCCTTAAAGTGGGGCTATTGTCATCAGCCCCAAAAAATGATGTACATACAAACATTCAAATTAGGAGCAGAAGTAGTCCACGTGGCACCTCGAGCCTGCTCCACCATTCAGTTAGATCATGACTGATCTGATTGTAACCTCAACCTTACATTCCCTCCTACCCCTGATAACCTTTCATCCCCTTGCTTATCAAGAATCTATCCACCTCTGCCTTAAAAAATATTCAAACCCTGCTTTTACTGCCTTTTAATGAAGAGAGTTCCAAAAACTCACGTACATCTGAGGGAAAAATATTCTCCTCATCTCTGTCTTAAATGAGCGCCTATTTATTTTTAAACAGTGACCCCTAGTTTTAGATTCTCTCACAAGAGGAAACATCCTCCCCACATTCATCCTGTCAAGACCGCTCAGGATCTTAAAGATTTCAATCAAGTTGCCTCTTCTAAACTCCAGTAGGTACAAGCCTAGCTTGTTTAACCTTTCCTCATAAGACAACCTGCCCATTCCTGGTATCAGTATAGTAAACCTTCTCTGAACTGCTTCTGATGCATTTATATCTTTCCTTAAATAAGGAGACCAAAATTGTACACAGTACTCTAGATGTGGCCTTACCAGTGCCTTGTACAACTGAAACATAACCTCCCTGGTTTTGTATTCAATTCCCCTCACAGTAAATAATAACATTCAATTAGATTTCCTAATTATTTGCTGTACCTACAGACTAGCCTTCTGTGATTCATGCACTAGGACATCCAGGTCCCTCTGAATCTTAGAGCTCTGCAATCTTCAACCAATTAGATAATAAGCTTCTTTTTTATTCTTCATACCAAAATGGGTAATTTCACATTTGCCCACATTATATTCCATATGTCAGAACTTTGCCCATTCACTTAACCTACCTATGTCCCTTTGTAGACTCCTTATGTCCTCTTCACAATGAACTTTCCTACCTTCCTATCATCTCCATTCCCAGCCATTATTACAGGT
Organism: Carcharodon carcharias; assembly: GCF_017639515.1. NCBI lineage: Eukaryota > Metazoa > Chordata > Chondrichthyes > Lamniformes > Lamnidae > Carcharodon > Carcharodon carcharias. Next base: position 53,081,185 of record NC_054486.1, read on the forward strand.
TGAACAAGATTCTTCACAACCTTGGCATCCTGTTCAAGCCTGAGCTGATCTTCTAATGCCCACATTCATTCTATCACTAAGCCTGTCTAATTCTGCCATTGTAACGTTACACATTTCACCTCTTTCTCAGATCATCTGCCACGGAAATCCTCATCCATTTCCTTTTCATGTCCAGACTTGCCTCCAAAGTTCTTTTGATTTGCCTTCCCATTCTTCACTTTCAGTATATTTCAACTCATCCAAAATTCTGCAGTCTACATCCATCAAAGTTCTAAGTCCTTCTCACACATCATGCCTAATCTACATAGGGTCCCAGACCCTGAATGCCTCAAATTTAAAATTGTCACCTCGTGTTTAAAGCCTTCCAAAGCCTCACCCCTCCCATTTTTGTAATCTCCTCCAATTCAATAATTCTCTCCCAAACTCTTTGTTGCTCTGATTTTGGTCTCTCCTCCATTCGCCCTATCATTGGCAGCTTTTTCAGCCATCTTCACTCCTGTTCTTGGAATTCTTTCCTTACAAGCTCACCTTCCCTCTTTTTCCTTTAAAAACTCCTAAACCCCACTTCTTTGACTAAGCTTTTGATCAGGCTTCCTAGAATATCTTACAAAGGTTCAGATTCCATTTACTCCTCTGAAGAAACAATTATTTTCTATGTTTGGGGTGCTATATAAATGCAAGGTGTTGTTGTGCATTGTGTATTTTGCAGGGAGTGTCTGTAATTTTTAAAATGAAAGTTTACTGCTTTACCTAATGTAGACCAGGTATGGGCTGCAGGAGATTTATTTATTAATGCTATTTAATTTAAAAGCAATTCTGATAAATGCAGAAAATTGTAGGAATTTATAGGGCTGGAGACAATAAATTCCTGACTAAGGAAAATTGAATCTGAGCGGAATGCTGAAATATTTATCTGGAATCCAGTCTAAGAAAGTAAACTTGTGTAAGTGAACTTTGTGACACATAATGGTTTTACACAGACTCAGCTCCCTTGAGCAGTGAAGGATTTCCCAATGTGTGATGTACAACAACTTTGCAAACTCATTCTTTATAAGCAGATTTACAATTTCATTACTCAACTATCACAGAGCAAATGTTCCCATAGTGTACCCCTGGGGCAGAACTTTGGTGATGGGGTTCTTGGGTCTTGGCTGCTGGCTGGAGAGCTGGCAAGAGCCCCCGCTTCACTTCATTTATGGGAGGCACACTGCATCTTATTCCACTCAGGCATTTGGCAGGCCAGTGGCATGCCTTTACCCGGGATCAAGGCCCCTGAATCCAGAAGTCTGGCCCATTGAGAGCTATCAGCCAATCAGAGGACAACAGGTCTTCTGTACCAGCAGCATCATCGGAAAGGGAGTGGCTATTGCCTGTATTACACCCAGCTGAGGCCTTGGGCGGAACTGTGCCAGAATTGCACTAAGTGCGGTGGCAGGCGTGAAAAACTACATTTTACCCGCCAACCACAATGGCGGGTTTTTGCACCATATCGTCTGCTTCCTGCCTCATTAATTATGCAGCCACAGGAAACATGCCATCTTGCTGGCAGGCAGCTTCTGAATCAACCGCCATGCCATTACCTCACTGATTCCTCACTCTGGGTGCCATATCTAAACTGCAGCCATGCACACAATTCTCAAAATGCTTGTAGCCCAGGACTGCTGCAGTGAAGACATGGCCCTGAAAGCCAAGAAGGGTACAGTGACCCATCACTGAATGCCTATCGTGATATCCTCCATCCCTACTCTGAATGCAGGAGGTCCAGAAATTTCACCACTCCGGTAATGCTGCACTGAAGGCGTTGACCACTCAGTGCAGAAATAGGATGAACCAATAAGGCAACCATCTCATCACTCTAAACTCACACACTCATAAGCCCACCACACATTCATTGGCATCTCACTCACTGCCAGCTCAAGGGACATCAATATTTACTCTCTCATACATTCCCTCACATCTGCATCTGACCTCATCTCCTCTGGAGACTGCCTCCTCAGCCCTCACCATCTTGAGGCCACTTGCACAGATCAACATGTGCCCCCACACACACCCTGATTTATCCACTTTCCCCAGTATAGCCCTCACCCTGCAGCCTCTTCCCTTGTCTGAGGCCACTTCTCCCCCTTCTCCAAGCAAGCCCTAGCCTTGCAGTTGTTGAAAAGCCACCCCCACCTTATGGCTGTTCTGATATTTACAGACCTGCCCGTGAGACCCCCCAAAAAGTGATGTGGTGCTGCCTGTGAAGACTGACGTTAATGACCGCGAGTGCTGCCCGAAGCAAGGTGGGCAAACAAATCTTGAAGTCCTGAGCAAAGTGCAGCTCACCAGGTGCACGTCACTCATGTACAGCTGTGAAACACATCGGCGTACAATCATGCTGATGTGCCCGGATGGTCCAGTTTTGGGGGGGGGATGTTCCTGGTAAGCAGATCTTATAATAAGATGCTAAAGTATTGAAATTAGTTTCCTGACATGCAGCGGTGGGAAACGGGGCCCGCCATTGACAACTGCAGCGGCTGATCGCAAACTGGTTTTACAATGATGTGAAACCGATTTTTGCGATCTCTAGATTATTTCCGCTCTTGCCCGCTATGATGCCTGCTGCAAACGGGACCGGACAATTCTGCCTCTTGGACTAAGGGACCTAGGCAAAGGTGGGTGATGGCGGGAAGGGGGTCACAAGGGAAGAGGGAAGGGGGAGGACAGCAAGGGCAGAGAGCTGACTCTGAACGGGTCTCCCCCATTTCTGATGCTGGGTCCCTCTGTCAGGCGCTCAGTGCTTTTGAATGAAGGGCCTTCTCCCTTGGAGCCCACAAGCAAACACGTCAGGGTTTGTTTCATGGATTTCCTGCATGGCGAAGCCCCTTGTCAACAATTGACCTAATACCAGCACCGATGGGATGAAACTCTTAATTGGGTATTAATTGAGATGGAGGTGGAGACGTGGCTGGGTCCCTACCCAACACCCACATGCTCAATTAAATGTCCCTTGCCACCAAACACACCATGAGGAAGGCTCATGATTTCAGCCATTCCAAATAGAGGGTGGGGCTTTCCCAAGGGAGCAGTGGAGGATGGGTAGATGGATGAGTGACTCAAGTTTAACCAAGTGCACCTCCTAACAGCTGATAGGTGATCTTCCCTTTATCACATTGATTAATGCTGCACTTCATTGTTGCTGGGTCAAAATTTTGAAAGCCTAAAGTACAGCACTATAAAAAGTCCTTCACCAGATGGACTGTGGCAGTGCAAGGAGAAGGACTACTGCCACTTTCTCTAGGGACGTGCAATAAATGGCCGTCTTGCTAGTGGCACTCACTTGATGAAGTCAAATAAAAAGGAATTGCCTAGGACAATTTAAAGTGGCAGGAGAGTTAAATAAATGGTAGCACACTTGCCTCTGAATCAGAAGGTTCACTTTGGAAACTTGAGTGCAACCATCTTGACTGTTGCTCTCATGCAGTACTGGGAGAGTGCTGCACTATTGGAGGTGTTGTCCTTTGGATGAGACATGCCTGTCTTCTCAGGTCTATGTAAATGATGCCACAGTACTATTTTGAAGAAGAGGAGGGGATTAATCCCTGGTGTCCTGTCCATTAATTATCCCTCAATTTCACAAGAAGAGTTTATCTGGTCATTATCCCTTTGTTGTTTGTGGGATCTGACTTTATGAAAATTGGCTGCCTCAGTCCCAACATTTTAACAGTGTCTACACTTCAAAAGAGAAGAAAGTAAGACTAGCATTTATACAGTGCTTTTCATGACCACGGACATCTCAAAGTGTTTTACAGCCTGTGAGGTACTTTTGAAGTGTAGTCACTGTTGTAATGTAGGAAATACACTTCGAAAGTACATGGCTGTAAAACGCTTTGAAACATCCCGAGGGTGTAATATGCTACACAAATACAAGTCATTTTAAAAATTTATTTTAGAGGAAGAAAGTATTTTCCAAGTGCAACTATATGAAAAAAAATAAACTTTAATGTACTTTTTCTGTATTCACAAGGACTTAGACTGAAATGTAGGCTGGGATGACCCACCTTTATCCGAATGCAAATTGGATAAAATAATGGAGCAAACAGTGCAGAAAGCTGTGATATTCGAAAAGGTTAATGCATTTTAACTCTATTGCTATAAGAATGGCAGTTTGAGAAAACAATTGGTGATAAGTTCACTTTTGGCTGATTTTTTTTAAGAGCTGTAACAGCCACTTAGCAGCAGAAGGCTGTAGGGTAAACAGTTTTAGAACTATTGGTTGCAGTGGCATGCTCCATTTAAAATTGTGTTATAACCTGACCACTGTTCAAGTGCTAAAATGCTGCATCTAAGCTACCATGGCGCTTGACAAATCACATTAATTTCAGCAAAGGTGTTGGTCCATTCTACTATTAACTTAAGAACAGGCTTCTGTTTCTGAAATCAGAGTAATAGCAGGTTTACCCAGACCCAGGGTGGTGGGCTGAGAGTTGGATGGGTGGGGGAAGGAGTGATGGAAAAATAGCATGGAGCCACTTTGAGACGGTCCCCAGCCGCAGTCCTGCTGTCATGACTGGATTGGACATAAAGCTCCTGTCCAATGAATGGAGGTAGGTAACCAATATAAATATTTAAGGAACCTATTAGGGTTGATTTTTCGGCCCTACTGGCATGTTGCCAGTGCTGGAGAGGCCCCCTGCTGTGTGGCAGTGGCCTCTCTGTGACTATCAGGGCAGGGCCATTCGAGCTGGAGGCCGCATGCCCAATAAAGGGAGTCGTGGGCAGGGAAGGACCCCTTGAATCCCAGTGGGCCATCTAGTGGAGAGGGGCTCAGCCCCTCTGATGGTTAATTCTTTAATAACCCCTCTGAGGGCACCTCTATGTTAGGACGCCCTCTCAATTGTCAAACTGCCTCAGCAAAGCCCTCAGCCTCCAGTGAAACTGCTAAGCCAGTCCTGACGCCAGTAAGTGCAGGCTCAGGACCCCCATAGCATCCAGTGTCAGGATCCCTAAGCCTGTGGTAAAACCCTGCCCAGTGGGCTGAATTTTCACCTCGGCATGTGGGCATGTGCCCGATATGCATAAGCGTGAAATAGCGCGATGATGTCGGGCAAGCATCCCAACATCACCATGCACTTGTGCGATATTTCGGTCAGCGGGTGCATGTGGGAGTCGGCAGCGCAATTAAGAGAGCAATTGAACCCATTAATAAATTAATTAAATGGAATTTTTCCCTGCCCGTCTAACCTTATGGTTGGCTGACAGGTGAATAGGCCAAACGGCCTTTCGATTTTTGAGGAAACCTCTTCCATGGGCGGGATGAGGTTTTCAATGTTAATTAAAAATAAAATAAAAGTTTTCAGAACTCATTTTCAACATTTCCCTGCTCAGTGACCGAGCCACATGAGGGGATGTTATTTTCTTTTCCAAAAACTTTATTTTTAATGTGAAAAATCTTCAGCTCCCTGAGGCAGTGCATGTGCTGACTTCCGTTCTCGCCTTCCTCCCTCACACCCACCCCTCCCCCCCACTCCCCCCATGCAAGCAGAGCTGAACACTTCAGCGCGCAATGAAATCGCAGTCGAGGCCCGATCAGACCATTGCATGGCTGGTCCCGGGCCCGCCCGGCGAGGGGAAAATCCTCCCCTGTGAGACCAAGAGCACATTACCCAATTTCAACCCTCACAGCAGATGCAAGAATTTTTGGTGTTGCCGTAGCCTTTCACAGAGCTGAGAGGTATAGGATAGCTGCTAGAGCAGGGGTATCCAAACCAGAACCCATTGACTAAGTACAACGTGTAATTTATGGCAATCTGGCCGAAAGATTGTTTGATGTATGAGGTGCATAGGGGTAGGGATTGAATATTCTCACAGGAAGAGAAAAGGGGGACTTAAAAGAAGTGAGTTAACACAGCAGGCTATTAGAACCATGGAATGTATTCCAATAAGTGGCAGTTGTGGCAGAAACTATGGAATTGCGCAAATATTTGAAATAGAAAATATAGAAAGCCAATGGAGAAATGGCATGAGATAACTCCAGTTAAAGAATGAATGCCAAGACAGGCACAATAAGTCGAATAGGCTCCTCTTGTGCTGCAAATCTGATTATTCTTTCTCCCTGCTTACGATATATATGTACGTTATCACCACATTACTTCACACATAGATGACAACGTAGTGCACTTCATTACCCAGGATTAGCAAAAGTAGTTGTGACATATTCTTTATTTTCCAACATGCTGAGACAGCCAGAGCTAGTCAGAAACATTTGATGGGATCATGTAATCGTGTTTGCATTTTCTATGGGTCATATTTACTAAACTGTATGTGTTTGTGCATCGATGCATTCAAGCATAACAAGGCTGCCCATGAGCTGTAGCAATAGTTTTAACTGAATTCTCCTAGCTCCTCGGTTGCACAGATGTTTCTTCCTTCAAGTCTCTACAGTAACGTAGCATCTCAGTGCAAGATGCTCATCAGTTTAAAATAGAACTGGCAATCAGTCTGACATTAAAAAGTCAGGAGTCAGACCTATTTTCCCATCTGACAGAGATAATTTAAAACTGCAGCTTACAGGGCCCACAATTGAACACTTCTCAACTCTCCTTAATGCTTCAATTTTCCACATAGCAAACTGGTGCAAAACACAGCAGCAATTGTAGAAAACTGAATGCCTTGATCTGAGTTGGTGCAAAGAAACAGAAAACAATGAATTGGAGAAGGATGAAGGGTGCTAACGAACTCGTTCAAACAAGGCCTGAATCAATGTTTGTTGCAAGATTGAAAGATATAGGGATAAGAGAAGCCCTCCATGGCCTAGTGTGTAAACAAACAAGCCAATGAGTCATAGAGACCATAGCATAATTTCTGACCAAATGGATCTCAGCCATGGTAGCAGAATTAGCACTACAACATGTCTCACTCCTTCTGGGCAATGAAGGAGAATATTACACAAAGGGGATCTAAATCCAATAGTCCCTGAAGACAGGCCCAGGTAACTTGTGCCTGTTGATTGCAACACAGGCAGTATACCAACTTTGTGTAGCCTGCTGAGTTGCTTCATTGCAGCTTGCAGCCAGAGTTAACTGCGCTGTTGATTGGCTTGAACCCCTGAGAGGCAGCCGCTATCATGAGTGGCTAGCAGCAGTTAAAGCTAGCCTGTGGGGTTTAAAGATACAGTAGCCTGCACTTCTTAAAGGAGAATTGCCACTTGAACAGCTGCTTTTCAAAAATTCATATACAGGATGTGGGCGTCGCTGGCTAGACCAACATTTATTGCCCATCCCTAATTTCCCTTGAGAAGGTAGTGGCGAGCTGCCCTCTTGAATCGCTACAATCCGTTTGTGAGCTGGCTCTGACCTGTGAAACATAATGGCACAACCTGGGAGGCAGCAGCTCCAGGTTTTAAGACACCAGACTGGAGAAAATCATGGAGAAAGTGCTTGAGGACAAGAGATGCCCTACAACCACAGCAGGCCCTCCAGCCACACATTCAGAAGGCAGGGGAGGTCAAGGTCAGGAATCCACACCCGAGGACCAGGATACAGTGCCACCTACAGTTCAATGAATTCATAATGAATTCCATATCCCACCAACTACACCACAAACCCCAGACACCACTTAATGCACCCCACCCCCATCACTCAACTACCAACAATTTCAATCAATCAGAACTTGCATCTGACATTCTTAGCTTCACCTTACCCTCACATGATTATCACTGCTGCAAGCCTCACACCCATATCTCACAGCTCGCACACACTGTCAGCTATTGAACAGTGACAGTCACTTCAGCTAGACCGCATCAAACTTATTGATGCACTTCTCCCTTTCTTGCAGGATAACATAATGCGCAACAGGAGGTAGCAGGAGCTATCTGGAGTGGGACAAGCATGTCTACATATTCTAATCCCCATGGATGAGACACCTCTCTTCAGATATCCATTGCTGAGGCCATGGCCAGCAGAGGGGCTGAAACCCAGACATCTGAGATAATGTTCTCCTTATGCTTTCCCTTACTTCACACATCCCACCTCTTGCTCATTTTACACACTCCTCTGATTTACAAATTACAAATGGCGTAAGAATTCACCTCTTTCTTTTGACTCTCTCTGCACAACAACTTCATCCTTGCGTCTATCTCTTTTCAGATACCCAAGAATTGCAACCTGAGTGTGCAATGGAAGAATAGCAATAAGACCGTGATGGTGAAGGGCAGAATCTAATTCCCCCTGGAGTTGGTCTGGGGGGTAGGAGGGCCAGTTTAATCAAGCAGGAAAGTGTAGGGTCGCTGACCCCTTGCCTTCCTGACTTGCCCAGATTAATTCAGGGGCAGGAAGACCCAAGGATAGTCTTTGCACTCAGAAGCCAAATGAGGCCCTTTGGTGACCACTTAATGGCCTCTTCCTGCCACCACTGGTATTCTAACAGTGGCAGACAGGGGCCACAGCCATATCACATGGTCAACCTGCCAGGTAAACCCTAGTAGGTATCCTGCAGCCAGATGGGGGGCTGTTCCTTCTGTGTGGGCAGCACATGCCCAACAGAGAGACCCCCCAGAGGCATGGCCTGCTATTATGACCAGGTGAGAAGGGGTCAACAGGCTCCCCTGTATTCAACCTCCTCAGTTGGTCACAACAATGTTTTTTTTAATGAGGATATGCCTTTTCCAATCAGAATGTATTTAACTATTTAAGCTGCGAGTAATAAGGAGCCTATAAAACAAGGTTTTCTTGAGTCAAAGAAAGACCAAATTTATTAACCGTGAAAACCAAAAAAATAATAAAAATGCGACTTAAAGCATTCAGCCCTCATGCAGTAATTTGGACGGACACACACACACGTACATACACACACACACACGTACATACATACACATGCACATACATACACACACACACACACATGCACATACATACACACACACACACACATGCACATACATACACACACACACACACACACATGCACATACATACACACACACACAAACGCACATGCACATACATACACATACATACATACACATACATACACACACATGCACATACATACACACGCAAACACATACATACACACAATAATACACAAGTACTAGAAATAAGGGGAGTTAGAGTCCAATAAAAAGAGGTAAAAAATTATACGGTTAAATGTCCTTTGGTTGTCCTTGAAGCATAGATTTTTAATGTGGCAGCCAATTTGGATGAGCTGGTTTCTTCAATATGGTCAGATGTAGAGATATTGAATTCGACAACTTTAGATCTTGAACTCCCTCCTCCATCCCCACCCCCTTTCTGTTTCTTTCCCCTTCCTTTTGTTTTTTCCAATAATTTATATAAATTTTCTTTTCCCACCTATTTCCATTATTTTTAAATCTTGTATGCCCTGCTAGTCTTTCCACCCCACCCCCACTAGAGCTGTACCTTGAGTGCCCTGCCATCCTTTCTTAATTAGCACATTTGTTTAGATAATATCACCACCTTCAACACTTCTTTGTTCCTTTGTCTGTGACACCTTTTGATTATCTGCTCCTATCACTGCTTGCTTGTCCCTACAATCACAACCACCCTACTTCTCTCCCCCCATGCACACCACCCCCCCCCCAACCTTAAAGCAGCTTATATTTCACCCCTCTTCTAATATTTACTCAGTTCTGTTGAAGGGTCATGAGGACTCGAAACATCAACTCTTTTCTTCTCCGCCAATGCTGCCAGACCTGCTGAGTTTTTCCAGGTAATTCTGTTTTTGTTGTAGAGATATTGCACTTATTACAAGATCTTGGTTCCCTGATAGGTTTCTGGTAGAGTGGACTTCTCGAATTGGGTGACACACGGTTTCAAAAAGAGAGACAGAAAGAGGGAGCAGCCTTTAGCCTGTTTCCTCTGCTGAAGACTTTCTTGACACCACCTATGTCACTTGCAATCTGTCTCTAATGGCTGGGCAACTTTGCTTTGAAATACTTCACCCAATGTGTATTTCCAAGAGGTTTTCAATGTGTCTGTCTGTGGCAGCCATTGTTTAAATATCAAGTACTTTGCATTTTTAATGTCTCTTCCCTAGTTGTGAGTTTTGATGGGTGTCTGGAATATAAGAAATGTCTCCCTCTTCACACTCCCCTGAGGGTAATTTGTTGGTTTCTCATCTTCACCTTGGAATGCAGCCTTGTATTTTTAAGCAGTTGACACTGTCTGTGTTTGAATTGCAAAATTTACAGCCAGTTAAAAGTTGGTAAATCATATTTTCATAAAATAAAGGGGCGTAGCCTTGTGACAAAGTTCCTTGCCTGCTGTAACTACTAACCCCCCTCCTCCTCCATCACAGGGGACCTTCTGATTGGCCTTGGCAAACCCACCTCTCTTACCTTGCTCCTGGGGCTCCAATCCCCTGCTGGGCCTCCTGTATTACCAGCACTGACCACTGCTTCCAGTGGTGCTGTCGGTACTGGAGGTCTGCCAGACCAGATTTGCTGGCAGCTCTCTAGGGCAGGATATTCACTCCAAACTAGATGATACAGTGATTTCATGTCCTAAATTGAGCCAGGAGCCCTGGCGGCAGGGCTCCCTCTGCCAATTAGGCACTTTATTCCATCGGAGATCCTGGAGAGCGGCTGGAGAAGGTGCTACCAGTTTTCATTTCGGACGTCCGGAGTTCTGGCATTTGCCTTAAATTTTGCCTGAAGACACAACACTGTCACTGAATTTCAAATTCACAGTCAGCTAATCAGATACTGAAACTGTACATAATTGCAGGATACGATAGAGACTAGTCAGACACTGGGGATGAGTGGGCTGCAGCCAGTGAAGTGCACAACGATAGCACAAACGCCAGCTCTCTGGAGTGTGAGGTTGCAAAGAACTCAGATGAGCACAGTGATGGGGCAACAAACAGAAGAATGCTGATGGTATGTATAATGAAATGATTGGTGCATTAGCAGGCCTGTTGGAAAGTCTGTTATCACTGTCAAGGAGCATGGAGGACTCTATCAGCAACTTGGCACAGGACTTTGAGTAGAGTTTGGAGCCCATCCCTTCCAGAGTGGAAGCAGTGGCCCAACTTCATCAGCACACTTGTGGACTCAACCATGATTTAGGATCTGACAGCTGATATCTCAGCTTCCACTGCAGCACAAGCAGCTGCCACCAGAAGTCTGAGTGCTGTGATGGGGAAGCTCAAGCTGAAGTCATGCAAGGGCAACTTGCTGACATGCAATCTCAGACTGCTGCATTATGGCTGCAGATTTGTGTGCAAAGAGGATTGCAAGGTATCACAGCAGTCCAGCAATCTGTCCTCCAATAGGTTACTAGGATTGGTGAAGTATCATCCTGGGGACTGGCTGTAGATACTTGGAGCACTAACCTGCTGTTCTCTCTCAGGAAGACAGCATTTATCTTCCCACCCGTCACATCACTAGTGCCCATGCTGTCATCTGTCAGCTGGCCAGCCCAGAATGCTGCCATCCATGCCGAAGTTGTATAGTCCAAAGTCAGGTCCTCTAGGCCCAGAGCTGCTCGATATCATTCTTAAAGGCCATCTGCTGTCTCCCCCAGGGAAAGCCAAAAACCTTCCACCAGCTATGCTGCAGCCACTGGAGGAGTGCTGGGTAGGAATACTGGGGCAGACAAAGGCACGCAAAAGTAGGCATTAAGGGAATGCCAAGGGTGATTAGTTGGATTTTGTATGCAGTATGGCAAGATTTCATTTATAAATGTATTGTAGAATGTTTATTTTGGCTTTTATTTTTGCATTGAGGCAAGTGGGCTCTGTAATGATCAGTGACAGAGGGAAGGTCTGAAACTGTTAACAAAAGAGGTATTTGGTTTGGTTTAGGGATTTATTGGTTCCTCATGGGCAGCCCAGCCAGGAAGGGCTGCCTAATTTGTCCTCTTCCTCCTTTTCTTCCTTTTCCTCCTCCTCCTCATGCTCCTGAACTGCTCACCATATAGCTGGTGGCAGGGGCTGCATTCTCACGATGTCAAGGCTGTGTAGGATGCTGGTGTAGACCACCAGGAACCTTAACACCCAGTCTGCCGAGTACTGCAGGGCTCCACCAGAGCATCCGTGGGAGTGCAAGTGTTATTTCAGCCCGTCAATTGTCTGCTCCATCATATTTCATGTGCCAGTGTTGTTTTCATTGTGTGTATGCTGCACACATTTGTGTGGATTGAGGAATGGAGTTGTCATTTACATTGTAACGGATTGTCATTGTTTCCTATAATTATTCTTTGGCTTGTCTAATTGGGTAAACAAAGCTCGCAATACAGACTGCTGCAGAATGAAGATATCAGGACTGCTGCCAGAATACCGAGCAATGACCTGCATGATTCCATGTACATGGTTGCATACCAGCCAGATGTTGAGGGAGTGGAATTCCTTTTGGGTTGACTTGCAGCACCCACAAACCAACTTGCCTGCAGTCAATGGCACCCTACACCATGGGGAAGCCTGAAATCCTAATGAAGCCACATGCTCCATCAGCTTGCCTGAGACTGACAAGAGATAATGGTATGTAGTCACCTTTTAATGAATGGAGATGTCAGTGCCCTCCCTTACACAACTGTCGATACTAAGTTGTGTGATGTTGCAACTATCTCGAACTACAGCCTGGCTGGAGCCAGAGTTCATCGCAGGTCACCCTCACAGCCACTGGCCTCCTCCTGCACTCTGGACCGCTGCTCTTCACCACATGCCAATGACTCCAAATGTGCACTGAAGAGCTAATATTTGTGTTGGTGGAGAGTGGGCTGATCAGATGTGACAGTGCTTCCTCAGGCATCACTTCCCCCTCCTGATGCCCAAGGGATGAGGCATCCGGTAGAGGGAGGTGGTGGAATGGGGGTTGTCAGGGACAAGTACCACTGGGATCTCTGTGAGACCCAACAGGACATAATTAAAGTAAGCCCTTGACCTTCTGACAGCAGACACCGGATCCACCTCATTACGTTCAACCATCTACATAGAAACATAAGACAAAGGAAAAAGAGTAGTCCATTCGGCCCCTTGAGCCTGCTCTGCCATTCAATAAGATCATGGCTGATCTGACTGTGGCCTTAACTTCACTTTCCTGTCTTTTCCCCTATAATCCTTGGCTCCCTTGTCAATCAAAAATCAGTCTAACTCAGTCTTGAATATAATCAGTGACACAGCCTCCACTGCTCACTGTGAGAGAGAATTCCAAACACCACCGGCCCTCTCTTCCTCATCTTATTTTGAAACTGTGGCCCCTAGTTCTGGATTCCTCCCTTTTAAGCGTCCTCAGAATCCTATATGTTTCAATAAGATCACCTTTCATTCTTCTAAACTCCAATGAGTTAAGGCCCAACCTGCTCAACCTTTTCCCTCATAAGACAAACCCCTCAGCTTAGGAATCAGCCTAATGAGCCTTCTCTGAACTGCTTCCAATGGAAGTATGTCCCTCTTCAAGTAAGGTGGCCGAAACTGTATACAGTGCTCTAGGTGTGTTCTTACCAATGCCCTGTACAGTTGTAGCAAGACTTCCCTACTTTTATACTCCATCCTCCTTACAATAAAGGCCAACATTCTGTTTGCCTTCCTAATTATTTGCTATACCCGTATGCTGACTTTTGATGATTTATATACAAGGACACCCAGGTTCCTCTGTAGTGCAGCATTCTCCAGTCTCTCTCTATTTAAATAATATTATGTTTCTCTATTCTTTCTGCCAAAGTGAGCAACCTCACATTTTCCCACACTATACAGCTGGCAAATGTTTGCCCACTCACTTAAACTATTTATATTCCTTTGCAGACTCTTCACAATTGGCTTTCCCTAGTTAACTTCATATCACCAGCAACTTTGGCTACAATGCAGTTAGTCGCTTCATCCAAGCCATTAATATAGATCATAAATAGTTGAGGCCACAGCACTGACCCCTGTGGCACTCCAGTAGTTATAGTTTGCCAACCTAAAAATGGCCTATTTATCCTGACTCTGTTTCCTGTTAGTTAGCCAAGTGCTCTATCCATGCTGGTATATCACCTCTAAAATCATATGCTCTTATCTCGTGTGGTAGCTTTTTATGTAGCACCTTATCAAATGCCTTCTCAAAATCTAACTACACCGCATCTACTGGTTCCCCTTCATCGACTCTGCATATTACATCCTCAAAGAACTCTAGTCAATTTGTTAAATATGAGTTATCTTTAAGAAAATGATGTTGCCTCTGACAGATTAAATTATGATTTTCTAAATGTCTGGCTACTATCTCTTTAATTGCAGATTTTAGCATTTTCCCAATGGCAGACATGAGTCTAACTGGCCTGCAGTATCCTGGGTTGGAATTATCCATAAATGAGACCAAGTGCGGTGGCGGGCGGTTTTGGCAGCATCCACCCTGCTGTCCGGAATGGTGGGAACTCCCACCCAATTCTGCACTTGGAGCCGCATTCATTATGCAAAGGCGTGTATCGGTCCAAATCACCTGGTGGGTCGGGAGCTGATTCATGTGGCCACCGTGAGCTGGTGGGTTCGAAGGTCCAGGCACCATATTTAAAGGCCAGCCCAACACACAATCTCACTCTCTCCAGCTCATAGAGATATCTGACAGCCAGAAAAGGAGACTGAAAGCTTCAAGAAGAAGGCAGTACCCTGCTTCACGCACCAGGCCCTCGAGGCCTTGATCAGAGGGGTGAAGGTGCACAGGCAAATACTCACAGTAGGCCCAGCTCTCCGGCCTGGGGGGCCAACATGGAGCAGATCAGCGCAGCAGGCAATAATGCCTGAAATGCCACCCAATGCAGGAAGAGAATTAATGATCTCATCCATTCTGCTAAGGCAAGCCATCCTTCAACTCCCTCCAATATCAAACTCTCAACATGGCATCATGCACTCAAACGGCTACTCTCTTCAGGGATCTCACACAACCATGAGTGGGGACACATATCAACACTCATTCTCTCACCAAAACTTTCACATTACCACCATCCCATCTATCATGTTGCTCACATTCCATCCTCTGACCCTTCTGGGCAAGGCTCACCACACACAGGGGACGTGCATCTCACCCAACCTCTGCTCCAACCCTTCTCATCACATGCTTTTCTTTCTTCTTAATACAGTCCAAGCTGGTGGACAACAGGTGTGACAGATCGCAGACCGGGGAGGGATGTCCGACATCATTGCTCTCACTGAGTTTGAGGAGGCTGCAGCCGAGCTGGCTGGGGAGTACAGGGATTGTTCCTGTGGGGAAGGGGAGATCAGCCTCTCCCAGCAACCTAGTAAGATCATAACTCCATCACCTCATCAAATTCTGACCATCACAGTGACTCACATGCAGTCTTATCTGGCTCATGCTCATCAACTGAAACTCTATTTTCTATTTTCTAGGCACCAGCAGATCGAGACCCCCAAGGCAGTTGAGCACCAGTGCGAGCCCCCAGAATTCATCTGAAGAGGAAGCTCCGGAAGAACCATCATGGCACTCACACGCACCCTCTACCAGCTCAGAGACACACATGTTGGTGAGGCACAGAAGGAGATTAGGCTCGGCTGCACTTTCTGGGGAACACCTGACTGACATGTCCCTGCAGCAGTCAGAGCCAGGACAGCCCAGGTCTCTGGCACTCAGAGGGTTCCTGGAAACTAGCCAATCGCTCAGTCCGAGTCAAATGATGAGCTTCTGGAAGCGGCCGCCAACTCAATGTCGGAGATGGAACGACAAGCAGTAGAACATCAGTCAGAGATTTTGGCATTCACTCAGCAGACTAGAGCGAATGGAGGAGTCCATCCATGCTCTGTCTGATGTTGTGGCTCTGATATGCGAGTGCCTCAAGGTCACTATAGGAAGGCTGGTGACCACCATGGAGACCTTGGTCCAGCAGGTGTTGTCGAATTTATGCTCGGCCCTGCACTCCATGGCCACCCACCTTGGGGGGCACCATCAAGATGTAGGCGGCATGGGGACAAGGCACCTTGACCTCCCTCCAGGTGCACCATCTACTGCAGGAGACAGGGCAAGACCTTGGGGACTCAAAGGGAGAATGAGCATCAGCTAGACACCCCGGGGGCCTCCTCTCAGGACACTCCAAGTGTGTGCAGCTGCTCACAGTCCCCTCTGCTTGTGACCCCATCCACTCCTGCTTCTCAGGCAGCCCAGGGTGCATCTGTCCCTGAACAGGAGTCCCTTATCAGGCCAGGGCCCTCCAGGCCTTGGGTCACCTGAGGACGTCTGTCAAGATCATCATAGACATCTGGACATAGCAGTCAGCAGGCTGCCTCCACCTCTACTGCAGATGTCAGGGCTGCAACCAGGCATAGCAGTAGAGTTAGGAAAGTTAAGAAAAATTGATGTCATTTTTGTGTCACCGGTGTGCCATACATGTAAAAAAATTGCACTTTTGTTAATACGTTTGATGGTTAGGTGAATGTTCCTGTCAACTGAAAGCGTTGTGATTTTATATTTTGGAATTGTCTTAATTTGAGGTTTAGCCTTGCTCCCACTCAGTGATAGTGTCCTTCTGTGAGATTCACATTCCTGTGATATCAACGTCAATTGAACTAGTCTCTGCACCCTTGTGTGATGTCAAGGAGATGTGTTTAAATCTTTAATGGAAATGTGTGATGTAAGTGTTTCTAACTCTTCTCCCTCAAGGAACACCATTGAGTGAGGGCAGCTCATCAGCATTGATATTCTAGCGGCATTTATGTCTCCTCAGTGGTAGCGGCGGAAGAAAAGACACACGCGGGAGGAAGAGATCCCTAGGCATGTCCACAGCTCAGTCGCAGCAGTGTTTGTATCATTAAATGACGGTGAAGGCTTTAAGTCTTCTCTCGCATCGTTGTTGTTCCTAAATGGACTCTCAGTTCCCAGAGTGAGCCCATCACAGGGCCCCATGGACCAATGCAAAGATCATGGCCTGGTGAGTCATGAGGTCAGAACGCACAAGTGTGAATGTGGGATTCATTCTCACTGCATGTGGGTGGACATTCCCTGAGTTAAAAGAAAGTGGTATTGAGGGCTAGGAGAGATGTGGCCTTATTCCCTCACTTAACTTAACTGTTCCTGGAACCTGTCAGTGAATAACGTATCACAGGCACATCTCCCACATCTTCCTTCCTCCACGGTGTGATCACATTCACATTGACCCTCAGCAGCCTCCTGAGGGCCCTGGGCCTCCGGATATTCATCTTCCAATGAGCTCTCTTCCTCCTGCAGATTATCCTCTGGAGGGATTCACCTCTTTGCATTGCCAGGTTGTGAAGGGCGCAACACACTGTGATGATGTGGGAAACCCTGTCGGGTGTGTATTGTACTGACCCACCTGAGCGTTCCAGGCATTGGAAGCGCATCTTCAGGATCCTATGGTCTGCTCTATAAGGGAGCGTGTGGAGCTGTGAGCAGCGCTGTACCTCTCCTCAGAACGACTCTGATGGTGACGCAACAGTGTCATCAGCCAACATTTTAGTGGGTACCCCTTATCTCCAAGCAGCCATCCCTGCAGATGTAATGGCCCCTTGAAAATCTCAGGCACCTGGGAGTGACTCAGGTTGTAGGAATCATTGCAACTCCCAGGGTACTGTTCACAAATGAGCAGTTTGTACATCCAATGATCACACATATGTTGCACATTGATGGAATGATAGCTCATACAGTTTATAAACATTAGGGCCTGCTGCCATGGAGCCCATATAGCCACATGGGTACAGCCTATTGCACCCTGCACTCTTGGGAAGTCTAAGATGGCGGCTAAGCTGGTATATCTTGCAACCTGTCTATATTCGTCCAGAGCAAGCCTGACATAATGATGGGCCTTCCTGTAAAGGGCATCTGTGATCTTCTTTATGCATCAATGTATTGATTGTCTCTCACTCATTTGTAAATAGGAGACTCTTCTATGATAAACCCTAGGTCTGGCGAGTAGCCCCAGTAGACTGGGTCTCTCTTCCTGACCCTCCTGTTCATGCTCTGGCTCCGCTTGACCATGACCCTCCTGCTGGAGCTGCATGCGGAGTCACCACTCCTTCCTTCACCTCCTCCATTGCATTAGGACCCTGTGAAAAGCAGCATTGTGCCCTGGTTCCATTTGCGCTTTTGCCTTCTCTCTGAAAGGCATTAATGTTTCAAGGGGCAAGAAAATGAAGCTCAGAAGATGACATGTTTAGAAACTCTAAGGGTCCATAGTTTTTCCTGTCCTACTTGCATGATGGCTGATGCTGCCTTGTCCTTGAAACACAAGTACTCACATTGAGGTGAACAAGATGGCATTGCAGATAATTAACATCTTGCGCCCCTCGTGGGGTGCTAAATGTGACCCAACCTAGCTCTATGCCCCAATCTCTGATGTGGTGTATTTATGATCAATCAGTTGCTCATGGCCAATGAGTGGATGCCATTTGGCCCGTTAGGGTTGTCAATTCTAGTGAACATGTGACAGCCCTTCATTGATGGAATGCCATATATGATACAGCTGTTCCTCCTTCACGATTGTCTGCATTCCCAAAATCTTCATTCCTTGAGATGCAGTGACTGTGATGTGAAGCCACTGAGTTCTGAGTAGCCCTTTAACAGTGCTAATGAAGCCATTGGCTTTCAGCGGTTTCATCACAAGGAGGTCTTCCTCCTTTCTTTCTAAGCAGACTCCTGCTCACTCCTGCGGCAACAGGAGGTTAAAGGGTGAACCCAGAAAGGTGTCCCTCATGTTCACCCTTCCCCCTCACTGCCTTCCCTCCCTGTTGCCCCCCTCGTTTTCATCAACCCCACCCTCACCTCACAGTCCACCTCCAGTTGAAGTGTTTCTGAAAGTGGAGGCCTGCATGAGTATCACACACAGTGGTGTTCTTCAGGACAATGTAGGCAAAGAGCAGGAGCAGATCAACCCTACAGCCCCAGCAGAGTGGAGATCATCATAACAAGACCAGTGCAGCACTATGGCAGGTAGGCTATGTGTGTTCAATTCACCTCAAAGTTACCAGCGAACTGAGGTCCGACTCGTGCATGCCACCCCTTTTCAAACAGATTTGAGGCCGACTTAATTTCCTGCTGGCCTGATGCAAAATAGGAGGGCCTGATAAAATTCTGGCGAGCAAAAGTTTTAATGAGCATTCATGACATATTAATGAATGCAAATGGCTTTCGTGCCACTAGCTGGCGGGAAAACTGGCCCACCGTAAACCCACCACCGGTAGAATTGCAACCTGTTTTTATGACAGCGGATTTGTGACTATTTGCCTACCACTGGATTCTGTGCTCCTGCCCACCATGAAACCTGCCATGGACAGGATGGGAAAATTCTGTTCCTGCTTTCTGTCTCCCTTCTTTCTTGAACACAGGTGTTACATTTGCAGTTTTCCAGTCCATTGGGACCTTTGAAAAATCGAGGGAATTTTGGAAGATTACAACGATTCATCCCCTAGTTCTGCAGCCACTTCTTTTAAGTCCATTGGATTCAGGCCATCAGGTCCAGGGCACTTAGTAACATAGATCCTGTTACTATTACCATTACTTTTTCAGATCCTGGCCTTTTGTCTTTTGATTTTTGATGGTGCTTGGGATGCTTTGTGTCTTCTGCTATGAAGATGGATAGGAAACACTTGTTCGCTGCCATTTTCTCATTTATTGCTGAAAAGAGAGGCATGTCACTGAAGCTTTTGATCTTGCACTCATCAGGACAAAAACATAAATGCCAAATTTCAAATAAACACAAGAATTTATACTACAGAAGAAAAGAGTGCTGATCGGTTGGCAAGGAGACTCTGATTGGCTGAGACATTGCCATGGAGAATGCAACATAATCATTGCAACAGGTAGGCAACACATCTGAAGAAGAGTCATACAGACTCAAAACTTTAACTCTGTCTTTCTCTCCACAGACCTGCTGAGTTTTTCCAGTATTTTTTGGTTTTGTTTTAGAGAACACATCCTTTTCGTCTAGATTTTAGAAAGAGATTAACCCTGAAATTAAGCATTAAAATTTCCTCATTTCCCAGATTCCCAAGCTTGCACTCTGTCTTGAGCTGCATTGAGTCACAAGCTGCTACCTTCATTCTTGTTTACTACCTTTGCTGAACCATTTTCATGAAACTTCACAAGCTGTCTCATACCAACTTCCCTTTTCGGCTTAGTGCACTAACAGCATCATCTCCACCACGATCAAGAAGTGACTCTAATATTGGCTTTGGCACCTCCTACAGGCGATTTTCCAACACTGTTATTTAGCTTGGAAGGCACCCTCGCTACATTCTTTGCCATCTCCTCAACAGCCCGAGTTACCCATAATGTTGCAAGCCCACTCTCAGACTGGGCCATCTCACTGCCGTGGTGAGTCCTCTTGTCCTGCAAATACAATATACAGGATGATGTAAGCCAACATACAGTCATCCATGATATAGGAGAGGTATATGCCAAGTCTGTCCCGACTGGTATTTGTAGTAATTGAAGTTACAGTCTTTCCTATTGCCTATCAGGGGTCACGTGGTTGTTCTTGGAGACCCTGATCAATGAGCCCTAAGCGTGGGTAATCCAGGGGGTCATGGTTTTCTAGTCAAGTACCTGGTTCAAGCAAGTAGTTTCTGAAAAGCTCTCCTTAATAAAGTTATCTGTTTCAAGTAAAAACCTGTCGGTACTTCAACTCATTACATTTATCAACGAGGGTGAGATAGCTCCATGCTGAACCTTGCCTTGTGAATGTGAGTACATCAGTTCTTGAGAAAAAAGAAAAGATTACTCACCAGTCATGCCACTCTTCGCAGAATCAATCCTTACAATTCGACTTTGGAAGACTGGAGCGAGTGTGTAGAATGTCTTAGTTCTTATTTTGTGGTGGATTAATTTATCCCGGAGGAGAAGCAGAATGCAATCCTTTTGAGTGTCCATGGTAGCAAGACATATAATCTCATCCGCAATCTGATGGCTCCGAAAGTGCCCACTTCTAAGCCCCTTGACGAATTAATAGATTTTGTGAAGATGCATTTTCAGCCAAATAATGCAGAGGTTTAAGTTTAACTCCAGGGTAAGGCCTTAGCAGAGTCCATCACAACTTATATAGCAAAACTGAAGCAGTTGACTGAGCACTGCCATTGCAGAGACACACTCAATGGTAT
The DNA here is from genome assembly GCF_017639515.1 of Carcharodon carcharias. Classification (NCBI taxonomy): domain Eukaryota; kingdom Metazoa; phylum Chordata; class Chondrichthyes; order Lamniformes; family Lamnidae; genus Carcharodon; species Carcharodon carcharias. Next base: position 53,102,215 of record NC_054486.1, read on the forward strand.
GCTGTAGGACCCATTAGTTTGTGGAATTCATGATGACGCCATTCAGCGCCGTTTACTCACAGAAGTCAACATCGATTTGAAGCGCTCCATGGAAATAGCTCTAGCCATGGAAAGTGCTGTGAGAGACTTGCAAGCTTTGCAGAATGTACAACATGGCGCTGTTCTTCATGTGGGGAGGGAACCTACCACCGGGTGTGGCATGAAAGCCAGAGACACAGCAGCGAAGCAAGAGACAATCTCTGCTGCTAGAAAAATGAAAAGGCCTAGTGGAAGCATTTTAGCAGTGACTCCAAGGTTAATTTGTTATAGATGTGGGGGTGACCACGTACCGGACACTTGCAGGTTCAAGGAGGTAGGGTGTTGTTACTGCCATAAGAAAGGTCACATAAAGGCAATGCAGGGCGAAATCGAAACAACGTATAAGGCAGCAGAGGAACGTGACTGAAGTGAATAAAATAACAGAACCTGAAGCTGCCGATACTGATATTTATACCCTATACAACATCACAGCAGGAAAAATGAAGCTATTACCATCACAATCCAAGTGAATGAGAAGCCATTAATAATGGAGGTAGATACGGGAGCACAAACAATACATTTAAATACCTAAATGAAGGTACCCAACCACTGAATCTGGAGCAAACAATGGCTCAATTGAAGACATACACTGAAGAGCCCATACAGGTAAAGGGCATTGCCACAGTACCTGTGTCTTATAGGCAATAGACAGCCCAGCTTCCAGTTATCATAGTGACGGAAGAAGGACCTAATCTTCTGGGCTGAGACTGGTTACAAAAAATTAAGTTCAACTGGTCTGAAATATTTCACTTGATAACAGAAGGAGTTTCTGAACTGCTAAGGGAATATAACAGAATGAGTTAGGAGAGTTGAAGGACCTTGACATGATGCAAGGATCCCTCAGGTCAGAGTTGGTTCCTCTGGAAAATCATAAAGAGAAACAAAATGAACTTAGTGCCACTCTGAACAAATTGAAGAAAGAGTTGGCAGAGAAGACTCAACAATGTTCAATGTTCCAGGAGGAAGCCAAGAGATACAAGAAAGAGACTGAAGAGCTGAAGAATCAGCTGAATGAAACAAAAGCGACATTAGAAGGAAACGTCGGTGAAACTTTCCAAGGTGTGAGTGATAATGAAGCCACGGGTAGCTCAACTACCGAACTGAACCAAGTTAAGATTTCACCAGAGAAAGATTTGGCCGACTGTGAAATCAAAATGAAGGACGAGGCAAAACTTGGAGTCAAACTTTAGAATTTGGAATGAAGGGATTATCCGAAGGTGCACTAGAAACTCGACTTTCCTGCTTTCTTCTCAATTATCATATGACGCCTCATTCATCTATGGGTTCAACGTCGTCTGAATTATTAATCAAATGCCGCCTATGTACAAGGTTAAGTCTGACGTTTCCAAACCTAGAGGGGAAGGTGGAGAAGAATCAGAGTAATCAACAATTGAATCACGATATTCATAGCAAAGCTCAAAGATTTACTGTCGTAGATACAGTTTTCATGTGGAACTTTGGAAGTGGACCTTGTTTGGTTCAATTTGGTACAATTGTCTCAGGAACTGGTCCCTTGTCCTTTCAAGTGGAAGTGGAAGACTGAATTGTTTGAAAATATGTGGATCATCTTAAGAACAGACAGACATTCCAGCAACCAGCTATTCTGCCTGTGATTAACCTTGAATTATTAATTCCTGAGGTAACAGATTGGCCTAGGATGTCCCTGTGGAGTTGCCAAACCCTGAACTACCATTTTCTAATGGTGTACCTGATCATGATCATGTTGATCCATGCTATGCTGCTCTGACTAAGCAAGGAAACCACCTTAGAGACTTAATCTTTAATCATCTGATATATATATATATATATATATTTATATATATGTATTTGTTGTGGGATATTCCAATGGTCTCTGTAAATAGGAAGTGTAAAAAATCTAAAGGGGGAGGAAATGTAGTAATTGAAGGTATAGTCTTTCCTACTGCCTATTAGGGGTCAATCTTGGAGACTGACCAAAGAGCTTTAAACACGGGTAAACCTGGGGGGGGTGTGATTTTCTTGTTGAGGACCTGGTTCAAGCAAATAGCTTCTGAAAAGCTCTCTGTAATAAAGTTATTTGTTTCAAGTAGGAACTTGTCTGGTATGTCGAGTCATTGCAGTACCATATTCAGATGTCATCCATCACAGGGTCCTCTGTGTGCTTCTGCCAAACAACTCACCTTGCCTGAGTGCAGCAGGTTGTGGAATCTCTTGCGACATTGAATTCATGATCATGGATGCTTGCCTGCTATGTTCACAGTGGAGGCAGTGTCCTGCCATGCTCTTTTATTAGATGTGTTTTCTAGGTGAGTTCCGCATTCTGTAGAGTAAATTATATCCCTGCATTGCTGGACCTCCTCCTTCAGGATCTTGAGGTCCTGGTTACAGATGTGGGTTGCTCCCTTCCCTTCACCAGCTAGCCTCCTTTGTGTAATTCTGTCATGCCAGTGAGAAAAACCACATGGCCATCTTAGGCTTTTAACTTTGTTCATCGCCATACATAACCTATGTCCACTCACATACAGGAAGCTTATTCTCTGCTTCAGTAATGATTGATTTTGGTTGGGGGGAGGTGCGATGGCTGCATGAAAATGCAGGGTGGCCTGGCACATATTCCTGTCACAACAACATGCCATGATATATTCCCAAGCACAGAAGACCCTGCTGGCCTGCTCCCTCACCCTCATGTGTCTGCTATTACAGTGTACTGTTGTGAAGGTCATGGATGCCCACACCCTGATAGAAAAAGATTAGGTGAAAGGGCAGAGGTTATGCATGTGGTGTCTAACTATCGTCCCCTGAAGCATTATTCCAAATGCGTCAATAAAGAGTATTGGGTCTGGCAGATGCTGCCAAGGTTCTGCCATCTCCGTGACTGGGTCTTGTGAAGCTTTAACTTCCTTCTGTGTGCTCCTTCATTCCACAAATTCAATAGGCAGCCTTAATCTCTATATTTTCCTATGGGTGACCCATGATTGGTCATCTCTCCTCCTGTCAGTAACCAGTTATACAACTATTTCAGTTAGTGCTTACCTGACTTTTGATAGAATTCTCCTCCTATGAACCAGCAGCAACATCATCGCTTACATAGGAGCTTTTATACAATGCCGACATGTGCTCCTCATGCAGGGCCTGCCTTCACAACCAAAATGTGAGATCAACCATTTTGGACTTTAAAAGGATGGAACAGGATACTTTCTAAATGGTGAAAAGCTAGAAATAGTGGAGGTTCTAACAGACGTGGTGGTCCAGGTACATAAATCATTAAAATATCATGAAGAGATACAGGATATAATCAAAAAGATTAATGGAATACTGGCTTTTACATCTAGGGAGCAATAATTCAAGGGAGTGAAAATTATGTTATGTGTTAGACCAGGCCTGTAAGCAGCTTTGGGCACCACAGCTTAGGAAATATATATTGGGCTTGGAGGGAGTGCAGTGTAGCATTTTCACAATGATACTTGGATTCCACGGGGCAAATTATGAGGGGGGATTTACACAAACTGGAGTTGCATTCCCTGGAGTTTAGAATGTTAAGGGGCGAGTTGACGGATATTTTTAAGATATTAAGGGGAACAGGTAGGGTAGATAGATAGAAGCTAATTCCTCTGCTTATGGAGTCTAAGATTAGGGGCACAGTCTAAAAATTGGAGGCACCTTTCAGGAGCAGTAAAAGCTTGGAACTCTGTTCTGCAACAAGTATTCCCTTCCCATTTAAAAAAAAAGCAACCTAATATCACAAATGTGTAATTATTAACTACAGATTTTAAGGACAACTGTTTTAAAGGCACATTTCTGTTTTCAAATCAAGCCTTTGCTTTGAGTTTAAAAGCCTTTTTCAAAATGGAAGCACAGACAGACAATATGGTGCCTTTCTGTGTTTATTCAAACCTCATCAGACTCACGGGCAGAATTTTGCCGTCGATGAGCAGGGGGCAGGGCCCGCTAGCCGGCACGTAAAATGACGCAGGCGGACATCGGGCAAAACCCCCGACATCACCTCACCCCATTTAAATTTTCAGGAAGGTGAGGGCGCAGCAAAATCAGCTGCGGGCCCGCCAACCTGTCAATGACCAATTGAGGCCATTGAGAGGATCATTTAAACAATTAAAAGGATCTGCCTGTCCAACCTTAAGGTTAGCGGGTTGGCCAGGAGCCCCGACGGGGAATAGATAAAACATGAAACCTCATCCACAAGCGGGATGAGGATTCATGCAGGGTTTTAAACATTTTAATGAAGTTATAGTGTAAATTGTGAACATGTCCCATCTCATGTGACATTGTCACATGAGGGGGACATGTTAGGGAATTTTTTTCTCTGTTTTTAATCTTCTTCAAAGAGTAAGCGATCTCCCTGAGTCTGCACTTAGCCTCAGAGAATGTGCGCTCTTTCATGCGCATGTGTGAAAGAGTGCGTTCTCGCTTTTGGGGAATCCCCCCACCTGCACAGGATGCACATAGCGCTTCCCGCCAGATGTCACGCTGGGCAGGCCTTAATTGGCCCGCCCACGTAAAATGATGGTGGGGCCCACTTCTCCGGCGGAGATCAGCTCCCCCCCCACCACTGGAGATTGGGTCGGGCCTGCCCGTCCAACAGGCAGAAAATTCTGCCACATATCTCTAGACCTGGCTATTAAGAATCATTAGAAATGCAAAGGTGCCTATTGAATTCTAAAGAATGTTAAAAAAAAACTTTTACTTCTGAGGATACAGGAGACAGGAAGAGACTTCAAAGGACCTTAACATAACTAACTTCTTTGCCTCATGGAGCAACGTCTCTTTGAAATTAACATAGCACTCATTTTAAGTTTTGGAACTGTGTAAAGTCTGGCTGAGAGCAGCCATTTTGTGTGCAGAACACCCTGGAAGAACTCTGAGAAACAACATCAGGGAGGGTTTTTGGCTGGGGGAGGATAAAGATGGAGGTATTAAGAAATCACCTGCTATTCTGCTGAAAGAGTCCAGCCAACCTGCAAGCTCTGTAACCACTGAATTAGTGAGGAATAGGAAACATTCTCTCTTTTCTAAAACCTGCTGAGTCCTCCTAAAGAGACAAACCTCAGAACAGTCAACTGCAAAAGCCTTCACTTCTGATAAACCAACCTCAAGCTTAAACCACTTCACTTTGGAAAGAAGGAATTCAAGCAATGGGCCCAAACAATATTTCAGAGTAACTGACTATGAATCTCAACTTTAACTATCCTTTTCCTTTGTCTGCATTTTAATCTTTGTATCGGTATTAGTAACTTTCAGCAGTAGCTTTACAATAAACTAATCTGTCTTGTTTAAGACTAACGCTTGTCTGCTGAGTTATTTTTAAATTGAACCACTCATAACTTAAAAGGGACCACACACTCACAAACAAATTCTTAGCTCATGGGCTATTTTAAGAAAACACAGGTCTGCTTTTTACATGCCCCTGTCAGATGTGTTTTCAGTAGCCCGCCCATCATATTTAAGTAGGTAATCAATGGTAAATTAGGCTTGTTACCAAGCCAACTGACCCTGATAATATGCTGCCCATGCCATAAAATGGTTGGCGTGAGCAGCTGGGCGGGAGCAGGCAGCCTGATTTTTCAAATCATTCTTTCTTCAGGGGCTGCCCTTTGTAAATGGGGAGCAGCCCCCCTAAATTAATCCCCTCTTTCTTCCTATTTCCCTGCAACCTGAAACCCACCCTGAACGAATTGGAGTAAAAAATTTAGTGCACCTGTCCATCTTCCTACTCGATAATATCAACGCCTGTTTCTATATCTATCATATGTGCATGCAACGATTCCCAGACTCCTGAACTAGCTTTAGATCTGCCAAAACCTTGAGCTGGTGTATGGCTGCAAGCTGGAGCTTAATCACAACCTAGAGCATTACTGTTTCTTCTCATCCTGCATGCCATCTAGATATGACTGTCTTCCCGACAAGCATAGCACTTTGACTGAAAATGGGGGCATTTAAATGATTGGTGGCTCCATGGCAATAGTAGGTTATAAATTCCTGACTCTGAGACTGAGAACTTGGCTGCCATGGCCTGGATCTTGCTGAAATCTGGTGAACTTCCCCTGCCAGCTCAGGAAAAAAAACCCTTGCAATTTGCAACTATCTCTTTCTGCCATTTCCATGGCTGCAGCCTCATTAGAGACCACTCCTTCCACATGAACTTACTCCCTTTGCTCGTTGGATTGACCTGGGTTTTATTGTTCTATAGGCCTTCTACAAATATATCTCTAAGTTTGCGTCATACCCATAGTGACAAGACAGTTTCTTTAATTTGAGAATGTAATGTGCAACAGTGTCATTTGGCAACTGCTTCCTTTCACGGAACGTGTCTCTCAGTGCAATCTGGTTCTTAGTTGTGCCAATCTGAGTCCAGAATCCTATTAAGTTCAGAATAGTCCATATTACTGGGGTTTCATGGCCCCACCATAGTGAGAAAACATTTAATTGTCCTCATCCCCTGTTTTATACGCTTCAGCCTAAATGTGTAACCTTCATAATTACACCAGTCTTTGTTAGGACTGAATTCCCCCATTGTCCCCAAATGTGATTTTGGTGTCATTCTTCCAATTGTGTTCCATGCTGACTCACTGGGCGGAATTTTCCACTTTTGAATCTAAGTGCCGTGGCATGTGCGTTCCGCAGTGCATATCCCGCTGCTCGGAATGGCAGGAAATCACATCCAATTTAGCGTTTGGAATCTCATTAATTATGCAGAGGTGAGTGTCTCTCTGAATCACCTGGTGGCTTGGGAACTGATTCGTCCGCCCTGCTGTTACCTGATGGGGTCACCATGGTGGGCACCATATATAAATGTCATTCAAGCACAAACATCTTACTGTCTCCAGCCCAGCTGTTTCCAGAGCATGCACAGAGATGTCTAGTGACCAGAGGAAGAAGCCTACAAGCCACAAGAAGAAGGCTGCACCTGCTTCTACCTGATGCCTTCAAGGCCTTGATCTGAGGAGTGCAGATACATAGCGGTGTGCTGTACCTGAGGTACAGCTCCAGAAAGCATGCCAGCTTTACCTCTCCAGCTTGGGAGGCTATTGCAGTGGAGGTCAGATTGGCTGGCCACCGCACCCACAGCGCCATCCAGTGCAGGAGAGGATGAATGATCTCATCCGCTCTGGAGGGTAAGTCATCCTTCAATTCCCTGCAATATCAAACTCTCATCATGGCATCATGTACTCAAAGGGCTAATCTCTTTAGGGATCCCACACAACCATTAGCTGGGGACAAATATCAGCACTGATTGCCTCACGGAAACTTTCAGATCATCACCATCTCACCTATCAAGCTACTCACACTCTATTCTCAGCCCCTTCTGGGAAGGGCTCACCACCCACATGGGGCATGCAGGTTTCCTAGCCTCTGTTCTATGCCTTCTCATCACATTCCTTTTGTGTTCATTAGGGCAAGCTAGCCCACAGCAGATATGAAAGATCCCAGGCCGTGAGAGGGACGGCCGACATCATTCCTCTTGCCCAGTTCAAGGAGGATACTGCCAAGCTCCTTGGTGAGGATAGGAGTCGATCCTCTGCAGATTGGGAGACCAGCCTGTCTCAGGAACTTAGTATGGATGACACCTCCAGGAGTTCATCATATTCACAGTGAGTGACATGCAATCTTGTAGTCTGCCTGCTCTTCTCTATCTTGTCAGCACCATCAGATCTAGACAGAAAAGGATGGCCAACATAAGCCCCTGACCCCAGACACCTCAGATGAAAGAACTGAGGAAGCCACTGAGGAAGAACTGTCACTGCTTTTACCAGCACCCTCCAGCAGTGCGGAGGCAAACACCTCAATGGGGCTTATCTCTAGAGTAGGCTCAGCCTCACCTACTGGAGAACACCTCACTGACAAGTCCCCACAGCAGTTAGAGGCAGGGGCTCTGGCACTCAGAGGGCTGCTGAAGACCAGCCACCCACTGAGTCCAAGTCAGATGATGAGCCTCTGCAAGAGTACACCAACACAATGCTGGAGGTGCAACGACAGGCGGCAGAATGTCAGGCAGAAATGCGCCAGTCAGTCAGCAGACTGGAGGATGGAGGAGTGTGTCCACATTCTGTCTGATGTCGTGGCTCTGACATGCAAGTGCCTCGAGGTTGCCGTGGGAAGGCTGGAATTCACCATGCAGGCCTTGATGCAACAGGTTTTGCCAGATTTGGCTCTAGACTCCAAGGCCACACACACTGTGGGCACCATCAGTGCCTAGGTGAGTGCGGGTTGAGACATCTTGACCACCCTTTGGGTGCCCCTTCTTCTCAAGGAGCCAGGGAGTGGCCCTCGTGAATCTACAGGGTGCATGAGAGTCAGTCGGACACTCCAGGGGCCTCCACTCAGTACACTCCAAAGGTGTCCAAACACTCAGAATCCCCTCTGCCTATGACCCCATCCACTCTACTGCTCAGGCTGAGGAGAGTGCATCTAACCCTGAGTAGGAAACCCTTATCAGGTCAGGGCCCTCCAGGCCTCAGGCCACCAGAGGACGTCCACTAAGGTTATCACAGACATCAGAATTTAGCGGTCAGCAGGCTGGCTCCACCTCTGCTGCAGATGTTGGGCTGCACCCAGGCAGAGTGCCAGGGTTAGGAAAGTTAAGAAACATTAAAATCACGTTTGGGTCACCAAAGTGCAACAACTGTAAAAATATTGCACTTCTGTTAACACCATTGATGTTTATGTGAATGACTCGGTCAACTGAAGGCATTGTAATTATATGCATTGGAATCCACTTATTTCAAGGTTTATCCATCCTCTCACTCAGTGATAGCCTCCCACGGTGAGATTCACTTTCAACCTCACTGAGAATAGCTTCTGCAGCCTTGTGTGATGTCAGGGAGATGTGTTAAAGTCTTTATGAAAATGGTGATCAATCCGCTTGTAACCCTTTTTCCTCATGACACACCATTGGGTGAGGGCAGCTCAGTAGCCTTGAAGGATTAGCCACAGTTGTGTCTCCTCAGTGGTAACGCCAAAGGACAAGGCCTGGACGGGAGGAGGATATTCCCGGCCATGTCCTCATCTCACTGGCTGCTGTAGTTTCTCATTTATGCGGCGACAACTGCATCAAGTAAGTTGCCGCAGCTTTCTCCCTGTTTTGTCAAGCCCCACTTCCCAGACCGAGCACATACCGCTGACCTTTTCAGAGATTATGGCCTGGTGAATCATGAGGCTGGAAGGTGCAAGTGTGAATGCTGAACTTATTCTCGATGTGACTGGTTGGACATCCCTTTCAATGCAATGGAATGGCATTTAAGGACAGGAGAGAAATGTGGCCATTTCCCCCTGCCTTCACTTTATTCCTCCTGGAATCTGGCAGCAATTAAACTGCACGGGCATGTCTACCACCTCTTGCTCCTTCCTTGGCATCATCCTGTGGAGGCAGACCCTCATCACCCTCTTCAGGTTCCTGGCCCTTCTGCCCTTCACCCTTCAGGGTACTCTCATTCTCCTCCATTTCTCCCTCTGACAAGGGATCACCCGTTTGCAGAGCCAGATTGTGAAGGGTGTAACACACAACAATGACGTTGGGTACCCCATTTGGAGTGTAGTGCAGTGCCCACCAGAGAAGTTCAAACATCAGAAGTGCATCTTCAGAATGCCAATTGTCTGTTCGATTAGGGACCATATGGAGCTCTCTTCCGAAGCACTCTGAGGCTGACTTATGGGTGCCATGAGCCAGAGTTTCAGTGGGTATCCCTTATCCCCAGGCAGCCATCCATATAGACACTCAGGACCTTAGTATATCTGAGGCACCCTGAGAATGACTCAGGATGTATAAGTCATGGCAACTCCCAGGGTACCTGGCACACATGTGCATAATGTGCTTCTGATGATTGCACACCAGTTGAACATTGATGGAATGAACCCCTTTACATTTGATAAACATTAGGGGCTGCTGCCATGGAGCTCGTACAGCCACATGGTTACAATCAATTGCACCCTGCACTCTTGGGAAGCCTGAGTTAGCTGAAAACCTTTCGAATCTCACAGCCTGGCTAACTTTATTGAATGTAAACCTCACATAGTGATGTCCCTGCTGCGGAGGGCACCTATGATCTCCTTGATGCATCTCTGTGTGGTGGATTGCGAGATGCTGCACAGGTCCTCTGTGGATCCTTGGAACGACCCACAGGCTAAGAAATCGAGGGCAGCAGTCATCTTCAAGGCCACTGTCAGGGGATATCCTCCAACTCCATGGGGCATCACTCCCTCACGAAAAATGTGGCAGATGTGGTCCATCAGAGCTTGGAACAAGTGCAGATATGTGCGGCATTGTGTCTCACTCATCTGTAAATAGGAGAGTCTTCTTCAGTAGACCCTTGGTCTAGGGAATCACTTTTGTGCTTTGGGTCTGTCCTCTGATCCTCATGTTCTTGCTGTGGTTCCCCTGCACCCTGGCCCTCAGGCAGGGCCTCCTCCTGAATCTGCGCTTGGCATCGCCTGTTCCTTCTTCTTCTTCTCCATTCTATTACAGCCCTCAAAAAGGCAGAATTAAGCCCTGAATCCATAATTGTATTATCCTCTCTTGGAAATGATAGTTTGAATAGTTTAATGAACATAGTGAAGCTCACAATCCTGAATCAATAGCAACTGTAATGGTCTATAGTGGCCTCTGCCCTTCTAGCCTTGTCGCTGAAGCAGCCTTGTATCTGAGGCACTAACAGGCACATCAAGGTGACCAAGATGTTATCACTGAGTCTTAACATCTGAATCCCACAGAAACTGGAGAATGTTTGAATGACATGCGTGAACTCTCAGAGCTCCAATCTCAGGTCTGGAATACTAATTAACAATAAGTTGCTCATGATTAATGACTGGATGCCCTTTGCCCTGCTGATGTGCCCATGCCCCTTGTGAACCTGTGTCCTCCCCATCTAGAGGCTGTGTTAATGCTAACCTACAGAGGAAACATCCCCTCAAAGGAAAATTTCACATACACACCCCAACCCCCTTTATTATGTTTTCAAAGGCTGCAAATGCTTCCCATAACCATAACCATCTCATCTGCACACCAGTACGAGCCAGGCAAGCCCATGGACAGCGACTGTGAAAATGCCCTGCACACCAAGCTGTGCATTATCCCAATTCAGCACACACCCTTGTTCCTCCCTGGCACGGGGGTATAACATGTGTGCCATGCATAGCCCTGTAACATGGCCTGTACCCCATGACTGTCTCAACTCACTTACTCTTGACTGTGGGGGCCACAGATCCTAAGGCTGCCCCTACTCTCTGACTCCTGACTGTGAGCCCAAGGACTGTCTCTACTCTCTGACTCTGACATGCTAGCTCCAGACCAAGGACTTTGACTTTCAATGAATTCCCCATTGCCCTCATAACTGAACGCTACACTGTCTCCCCTCCCAATCCACCCAGCCCCCCTCAATTTATGACTCAGTGCAACCCATCCCTCATGCGCCACACTAACAGACATGCTCCCACCCCTCCACCCTTTCCTACTCTGGAGTCTGCATGCGCCCCACTCATTCATACATGTGGTATCCCATCCACCCCCTAGTGTGATAGCATTTCACTTTCCCTTGTCAAAGTCCAGCTTCCCACCTCTTGGTCTCCCTTCTGCTTGCCATCATTCTCCTTCCTCCTCCAACCCCCTTGCAAAACCTTCCTGCCCCTCTACCTTCCATCGTTACTGCCCTCAACCCATTGCAATGCCTTCCTTCCCCTTTGCCCCCTGTGTGCTTCCTTATTCTCCAACCCCTTGCAATGCCTTCCTGCCCTTTCACACCCCCAATGCTTCCCCTTCCCCAATCCCTTGCAATGCGTTCCTCCCCCTTTGCCTCACCCATATATTTGCCTGACCCTAATCCCTTGCAATGCCTTTCTGTTCCTCTGCCCTCCATTGTTCCCCCTCCCCTCCCAAACTTTCGCAAAGGCTTTCTGCCCCGCTGACTTCCATTACTGTCCCTCCCCCAAACCCCTTGCAATGCCTTCCTGTCCGTTTGCACCCCCTAACGTGTTTCCTCTCCCTCAACTCCTTACAATGTCTTCCTGCCCCTTTGCCCCGTGGCATGTTTGTTATCCTATCACCCCTTCCTCCATAAGACACCCCCTGCAACCCCTTGGTCAAAATGTTAGTCTCTGTCTGAAGATTCAGCCCTGCCTGAATACTGCTGCACAGTTGTGCTCTTCAGGACTACAGAGGCACTCACCGGGAGCAGACCAACCTTGCCCCCAAGCAGTATGGGGAAAATTTTTCCCCCAGTCGGAGGGGAAGTGCAGGAGTGGGCGCGCCTCCAATCGTCACCCCCGATTGGGGACGCGCTGCCATTTTACATGTGTAGGCCAATTAAGGCCTGCCCAGCATGACATCTGCCAGGAAGCACCATGCACTCCCTGCGTGGGCAGGGGGGTGGGATACCCTCAGCTGGGAGTGCACTCTTTCGTGCATGCACACAAAAGAGTGCACTGATCTCTCTGAAGCTAAGTGCTGCCTCAGGGAGATCAGCTCCAAATTTAAAAATGTTAAAGAAACGATATCAAAATTTTCTTGATATGTCCTCTCATGTGACACTGTCAGATGAGTTGGGACATGTCCATCAATTTTACTGAAACCTTTATTAAATATTTAAAAACCCTCATGAAACCTCCTCCTGCCTCTGGATGAGGTTTTGTGCTTTTTCTTAAGCCTGCCAGGGCTCCCGGCCTGCCCGCCAACCATAAGATTGGACGGGCATGTCCATTAATGATGTTAACTACTTTTTAAATGGCCTCAGTAGACCGTAGACAGTTTGGTGGGTGCGCAGCTGATTTGGCTGCGTCCCCACTGACCTGAAAATGGAAATGATGCAGGGTGACATCGGGAGTTCCGCCCAACGTCATCCCGTGTCATCGGCAAGTGGGCCCCAACCCGCTCGCTGACCGGAAGATCCTCCCCATGGTGTTCCACTGGCATTGCAACGAGATCAGCGAAGCATTGTGGCAGGTAGGCTATGGACGTTACACTCACCTCGAAGTCGTGAGTGAAATGAGGTCCGACTGCTGCATACCACTCTTTTTCAAATGTGATTCAGACAGGTGTGATTTCCCACTGGCATGACACAAGATTGGAAGGTAGCACATGATTTCAGTGAACAGCTAATTTAATGAGCATGCATGAGATGGTAATGAATGCAGATGACATTCATGCCACTAGTCAGTAGGATAGCCGACCTGCCGTTAACCCACCATTGGGAGAATTTCAAATAGTTTTTACGCCAACAGAATTCCAATTTTTTGGCTCCTGCTAGTTTTCCCCCTGCGTCCAACCATGAAAGCCATTATGGGCTGGAAAATCCCACCCAAAGTGTTTGTAAATACAATGAAAACATGGAACAATCATTCAAATTGCTCCACCCCCTCTAAATCAATTTTACAAGTTCCAAAAAGTGTGTCACAGTGTCCTTCAATCCTAAATTTCTCAAATACAATGTAAAGGAAAATTCCATCCCAGCCTCATCACCATCTTTTGGATGTGTATTGCACTGAGAAAAGGTTAACGTGTGAACTGCAGCAAGCAGCCATTATTGAACTAATTTCATTTACGCCTCCCCAACAGAAAGGGAGCAGAGAGAGCAATATAACAAAATTCTAAGATTGTGCATTCCACTACACCCTGTTTATGGAGTCTAAAACTAGGGGGCATAGTCTATCTATTAGAGATAGGAGCTTGGAACTCTCTTCCATAAACAAGAATTTATGCTAGATCAATTATCAACTTTATGCTGAGATTTTTGTTAACCTAAGTAATTGAGGGATCTGGGGCAAATGCAGATATATTGAATTAGATATTGTGCTGTGTGGCACTACTACCATGCTAAATGGGTTAGATTTCGAACAGATCTAGCAACTCAAGACTGGGCATCCATGAGGCACTGTGGGCCATCAGCAGCAGCAGAATTGTACTCAAACATAATCTGTAACCTCTGTAACCTCATGGCCTGGCATATTCCCCACTCTACCAATACCATCAATACCATCAGAGATCAACCCTGATTCAATGAAGAGTGCAAGAGAACATGCCAGGAGCAGCACCAGGCATATCTAATAATGAGGTGTCAACCTAGTGAAGCTATAACACAGGACTACTTGCATGCCAAACAGCATAAGCAGCAAGTGATAGACAGAGCTAAGTGATCCCACAACCAACGGATCAGATCAACATCTGCAGTACTGCCACATCCAGTCGTGAATGGTGTTGGACAATTAAACAACTCACTGGAGGAGGAGGCTCCATAAATATCCCCATCCTCAATGATGGGAGAGCCCAGTACATCAGTGCTAAAGATAAGACTGAAGCATTTGCTACAATCTTCAGCCGAAAGTGCTGAGTGGATGATCGATCTCAGCCTCCTCCAGATCTCCCCAGCATCACAGATGCCAGTTTCAGACAACTTGATTCACTCCACATGATATCAAGAAACGGCTGAAGGCACTGGATACTGCAAAGGCTATGGGCCCTGACAATATTCCGGCAATAGTACTGAAGACTTGTGCTCCAGTATATGCTGCGCCCCTAGTCAAGCTGTTCCAGTACAGCTACAACACTGGCATCTACCTGGCTATGTGGAAAATTGCCCAGGTATGTCCTGTACACAAAAAGCAGGACAAATCTATCCCAGCCAATTACCACCCCATAAGTCTACTCTCGATCATCAGAAAAGTAATGGAAGGGGCCATCAACGTTACTATCAAGTGGCACTTGCTTAGCAGTAACCTGCTCACTGATGCCCAGTTTGGGTTCCACCAGGGCCACTCAGCTCCTGACCTCATTACAGCCTTGGTTCAAACATGGACAAAAGAGCTGATCTCCTGAGGTGAGGAGAGAGTGACTGCCCTTGACATCAAGGCTGCATTTAACCGAGTGTGGCATCAACAATCCCTAGCAAAACTGGAGGCAATGGGAGTCATGGGGATACCGCTCCACTGGTTGGAATCATACTTACCACAAAGGAAGATGGTTGTGGTTGTTGGAGGTTAGTCATTTCAGTTCCAGGAGTTCCTCAGGGTAGTGTCCTCAGCTCAACCATCTTCAGCTGCTTCATCAATGACCTTGCTTCCATCATAAGGTCAGAAGTGGGGGTGTTCACTGATGATTGCATAATGTACAGCACCATTTGTGACTCCTCAGATACTGAAGCAGTCCATGTCCAAGTGCAGCAAGGCCTTGAGCTGACAAGTGGCAAGTAACATTCACGCTACACAAGTGCCAGGCAATGACCATCTCCAACAAGAAAGAATCTAACTATTGCTCCTTGACGTCCAATGGCATTACCATCACTGAATCCACAACTATCAACATCCTGGGGGTTACCATTGAGCAGAAACTGAACTGGACTAGCTTGTCATGAAGCTATTAGTGTATATATTATTAGAAAATATTTTTCTTTTAAAATAGAGGTTTAGTCTGTGGATGTACTTTAATTGGATTAAAGCCAGCTGGTCTGGGTGCTTTGACATGTACTAGTTTTGATATGTAAGAGAGATAGTGTGTATTTGTATTTTTTGAACAGAGCATTCAAGAAGTGGGGTGAAATCAACCAAGCAGCTAGCAGACACCAAGTAATATGTTTATATTACTAATAAAATTGGTACTATGAAAGAGATTTGATTGTTAAAAGGTGAATTTCAAAGAGGCTGGTGATACAATGAGAATTTACATTCAATGAGTGGTGCTAGGTATAATCTCAGCAGTTTGGCATATGCAGGGCAGAGGAAATGTGAGATCGAAAGCAGCTGTAAGCCTCCAACTGTCTCCATGGGAACCAAAGTGAAAAGAACCTAATTTTGAATTTGTAACGTGAAAATGCTTTGCCTGATGTTTCGTTAAGTCTATGGGTTGCTGTTGCTTTAATGGAGGTTAGTTTGGGAATTTGTTAAAAGTTATGATAGTAGTAAGTTGTAGCCATGTATATATATAATTAACCCGTGTAAATTAATAAAGTGTTTCATTTAGTTTAATGTAAAGCCTCGAGAACCGGTGGTCTGATTCCTGAACTTAGAGCTGCAAAACATAACACTTACAATTATAGGTTAAGACAGTTGTTTAACGTTTCCCTCTGGGATTTTTAATTAACTCTGCTGTACCAACTACATCGGTCATAACATAGCCATATAAATATTATAGCTACAGCAGCAGATCAGAGGCTAGGAATCATGTGACGAACAACTCATTTCCTGACTCCCCAAAGCCTGTCCACCATCTTCAAGGCACAAGTTAGGAGTGTGATGGAATATTCTTCACTTGCCTGGAGTGCATCTTCCACAATACTCAAGAAGCTTGACATTGTCCAGGATTAGCACCACGTCGACAAATATTCACTCCCTCCACCACCGATGCACAGCAGCAGCAGAGTGTACCATCTACAAGATGCGCAGCAGGAATTCACCAAGGCTCCTGAGACAGCACCTCCCAAATCCATGACCACTACCATATAGAAGGGCAAGGGCAGCAGATAGATGGGAGCACCACTACCTGGAAGTTCCCCTACAAGTCACTCACCATCCTGACTTGGAAATATATCGCAGTTCCTTCACTGTCGCTGGATCAAAATCCTGGAACTCTCTTCCTAACAGCACTGTGGGTGTACCTACACCACATGGACAACAGCAGTTGAAGAAGGCAGCTCACCACCACCTTCTCAAGGGCAACTTGGGATGGGCAACAAATGCTGGTCCAGCCAGTGAAACCCATATCCCGTGAACGAATAGAAAAATGTTACAGATCAGTCATGATTCTATTGAATGGTGGAACCAGTTCAAGGGGCGAAACAGCCTACTCCTGTTCTTCAGTATATAATTGCACCCTGATCCACCAAAATGCAAATTTCCTGTTTCATTTTACCATAATAGCAGTTAAGCCAGCCTAGAGCCTGAAAATAGTAAGGAAACTGAATGTTGTTGCTTGGGGGTGAATTTTATCTGGGCTTCCTCCTGCTTTGCTGTTGCTGTTCTGCCATAGTTATGGCACGTGTTGCTCAAAGGATATTAACTCCTTCTGTTCGCTTTGGTTCAGCACTTTTGTAAAGATGGTTAATTGCTTTTGTTGTTTGATTGCAGGAATATAGTATTGGATTTCTTTGTCAGCTTTGGAAAGAAAACCATTATACTGCCCCACAAAAATATTTTGTCCTTGCTTCAGAGTGCTAAAATAATCATGTAGTCTATTGTTCGTTTGTAATTGTAGCTTGCAGAAATATAAGAAATAAGTAAACATTTCTTATAAAAGTCTAGACAAGTTAATAGTGTTGAAATCAATATAGATATATTAAAGGAACCATGTTGCCCTGCAGGCTATTTGGGAACATTATCTTACAATGGAACACACTGGAGGAATCTATTCTATTTGCAATGATGACAGCATTTTGTACTCAGGCTGTGGGCGAAGCTAACAAGCCTATTCTCACTTCCCAATCCTAGTTGCCTCAAGAAATTGATGGTGGGCCTTCTTCTTGAATCACTGCAGTTTGTTTTCTCCCCAGTGATGTTGCTTCTACAGTTCAATTAGTAGGTAGGGAACTTGAAGAATCTGACCATGTTGGGAAGGTGTTGGTTACAGAGCGAAATGTCTTAAATAAGTCTCCATAGTGTTCTGTCGGTTAACTGTAAGCCTTTATTAACTGTTAGAACTATTTATACATGCACAGTAAAGGGTACAGGCTAGGAGCTGTCTCCATGCTTAGATCTATACATGCCTCTGCTCAACATCACAATGACCCGGGGTCAGGGGCAAATGTCTCCTTACATCACTCTGTGGACAGTACTGTACTCAGTCCCACATTAACCCTATATGTGCTAGACCGTTATACTACACCTCCCCCCAAGTCTTTATCAAATGTATTTGGAGTTTCATTAGTTTATTAGTTAACTTCATGTCATACATTTTTCAGTTTATACCTTTACATTATTGTTACTACATTATCACTATTATTACATTTTCACGACCCCAATTCCACACTTCAAGTTCACGAATTTAGAAGTTCAGGCAGTCTGGAGGCCTTATAACCCTCCCATATCTCATTTGCAGTTCTGTCAAAGGAGAGGTAGGCCCTGTTGTTGTTGGTTCTTCCCATTGGTCTGGAGATTTTCCTGGCATCTGGGAATGCTTTCATTCTTTTCTTCCATTCTTTCATGTTAACAACGCTTTGTCGGTCTGACTGCTTTGTTGCTCAATGGTTGCTGCTACTCTAACTTGTTTCTTATGGGATGGACATACATTGTGTCCATCTCCTTGTCACTTCTTTTGCTTTTTCCGTCATTGTGTGAGTTGCCTTGACATCTTCTGTGGCTGAGGAAGAGCATTGCTGTGGCGAGAATAAGGTTTAGTGGCACTATTACTCCTGCTTTTTGCTATTGGCCATGGACAGCTACTACCAGGTTCCAGCATCTCTTGTGGGTTTGGCATGCTGGCTGGGATTTGTGGCATATACAGCAGTGTTGATCTGCTGCACCATTGTTGGGACCAGAGGTGGGGTCTTCTGGACTGTTGATCACTCTCTTTCACCTCTTCCACTGGGGGCGTCATGGTTACATCCCAGGTGGTTCACTTGTTTGACCACTAAGGGCTTTCCGGGACCTGTAATTGGAATGGCAAACCTGCCAAGCAAAGAGAGAAGTTAGTTCAGAGCTGAAGTCCCAGTCAGGACAGGTTTTTTTGTTTGCATACTTGTGAACATGTAGTTCCGTTTGGTTAATGACAGTGGTTGTCTTGGCATCCTCTGCAGTCTTGAGGAAATCCAAAGCTAGGCAGGCATCCCTGCTCAGGAAAAGGAAATGCTGGTTATGGATTTGGACATCAGCTTGAAGATTTATTTACCACCATACCTCAATGGTTCCATGATCATACCAATAATTGAAAGTTGAATTCCTCCAGGCCCGTAAAGTGGTGTGTCCATTGTTCAAAGCCTGACATTTTTCAGCCATGGTTCTGTGTCACGCTGGCTCCTGTATCTGAGTTGAAATTTATTAGACGGCCAATGACAGAAATAGTTGAATTCCAAAATGAGAAACCAAGAACTTTGACCTCAGCCAAGAAACATGGCTGTATGTCTTCTGAGTATGGAGTCTCGACTTTGTGGGTCATCTTGGGGCCTTCTGTGCATTTCAAAGTTCTTGCCTTGCACAGTCTGCCCTAGATCAGAGGATGCATCGTCTTTTTTCCTACCACTATTGTGCCTCTGATGAGTTCAGATGTTAAACCTCTGTATTCAGAACCTTCTGCCATCCTGTACAGATCATTGATGAATGAATCGACTGGCCCCCCTGGCAGCTGGACTCTCTTATTGAATTTCGCTCTTTTGAGTATTTTATTGTTTTTTAGATTGAAATAAATGTCGAATTACTTTAGTACCTCTTTGAATTTTGCAGATGATTCATTAATTTACTGTCTTACAATGCTGCGTTTCCGTAGGATTCCCAATTTTGCAATTGGCCTGGGTCTTGGATTAGTCTGAATTGACTTGGAAGTATGGAAGCGTGATGCATGTTAAAAATGTTTTAATGTGTATGTAAAGTTGCCTGGATTTTAAGATTACATCGCTGTTCACTCGGGGACAAAGGGATTTCTCATGCTTGCCAGTTTTGGCAGACTCCGCAAAATGGTGGGCATGCTCTTCTTGAAAAAAAAATGAACAATAACTGCCTGGATCAGCTGCCTGCAGACTTCTTTTGTTCAGTGGTTTACTTTTTAAACTGCCAAGTCAGATAGTTGGAATTAGAGCTCCTGCTTGTTTTTTGCTGAACTGGACAGTCGCAACATTCCTGAAATAGGTAATTAATTCTTTCTTTTTTTGTTCTCAGTTGGATGCCAGGTTTTCAGGCTCTGACTTGGGGATTAGATTTTAGCAATGGGTTTCTTTCAAATGACACTTCTGATGCTGAATTACTTAAGATAGTCCTGAGGACTTGCAGCAGCCTATAATCTTAAAATATTTAAATCCCCCTTGCAAGCTCTGACTATACTGCATTCTGAAACTGGACTCCCAAAGCAGATTCAGTGGAGTCTGCTGCTGCCATAAGGAATTTTAAATTACTGCTTTCAGCTTCCAGGCCTTTCTCTGGAGGTTTTCGAGCATTTTTTCCTCTGCACCTCTGCTTCTTTAGGAGCTTCTTTTCAGGTGAGAGTGCTTTGTTGAACTTTTCTTCATCTTCCAGCATTTTGGCTTGTCTCTGCATTTTAGCGAGATTCTGGGTTTTTATCCCATTACTGCTACCATGTTAGAACAGTGTTGGTTACAGATCGATATGTCTTAAAGGAGTCTCTGTAGCCTTTTGTAGGTTAATTATAAGTCTTTATTAACGACTAGAACTATTTACACATGTACAGTAAAGGATGGAAGTTAGGAGCCGACTCCATGGTCAGGTCTATACACGTTTCTGCTCAACGACACACTGACCCTGTGTCTGGTTCATATACCTTCTTACATCACTGCGTGGGTGGTAATGTACTCAGCTCCACGTTAACCCTATATGTTCTAGATCCTTATACTACAACCAGCAATAATAGAGCAATGACAGTATCTGCCCAAAATGATCATGTGCTTCTTGGTAGGGAATTTGGGATGACGTGGTTCTGCGATATTGTTATTTTTGTCCCTCTCAACAGTAAAGATGATAGGATTGGAAATGCTGAAAATGAAGTAAGCTTGGTGAGTTTTTTTATTCTTTCATGGGCATCGCTAACAAGGATTTTCCCTAATTGCCCTTGAGAAGCTGGTGGTGATCCGCCTTCTTGAGCTGCTATAATCCATTTTGGTTTGTTGCACTGCACCTTGTACATAACACATACTGGAGCCACAGTGTGCTGATGACCAAGGGGATGATGGATGGATGTTGCAGTCAGGACAGGGGGGTGGGGGGGGGAGGTGTTTTGGTGGGGCGGGGGGGGGGGCGCTAATTAAGTGCATTGTCTTTCTAGATATGGTTAATCTCCTTGGGTTGATTTTGACTTTTGGGTGATTTATAATCAAGTGCACTCATTTAAATTTGTCAGACAAGCTATGGGTCACCAAACAGGCATCCTGATGGAATATTTGGATTAAGGCTTCAAGGTTGTGTCAACAAGCAGAAAGGTATGTTACAGGTAGGTGTGAGGGGTGGGGTGAGGACAGGAGGGAGAGCTGACCACAGAAAGTGGGGGGGTGGGGGCTGGGGGTGGGGGGGTGGGGTGGTCCCAGGGTGGCATTAGTTCAAATTATTTTTGTAGCCCTGAAAGGGAAAATATATTTTAAATAGTTCAATTTTCTTCAATTGATCAGTGGATGCATAGTTGAAAAATGATTATCTTTGCAGCATTTCAAGGTAACAATTATTCCTCAAAATGATTGCTCAGTGTTGTCATGGATAAGCATTTTGGAACTTCCTGCAATGCCATACTTTGGGGAGACAATGAAAACCAATCAAGGCATGAACCTGACTGCATAGGAGGAATGACTTGAAAATCTCTTTGCAGGTGATATATTAGCTTTTGACCTCAGTCAAATGTTTGCAACCTTCAAAGCCAGAAGTAATTCACTCAAATGGAACCCTCTTATGATGAGGGAAACAGATTAAAAGTCATAAACAGGAAACTAATGAGAACTTAATATCTCATACAAGCTGCAAGCAGATTGATTCGGCCATGAAAAGTGAGCAGCAATGTTCCAAAAAGGAATCCTGCTTAAAGTAATGGAGCTGCTGCAGTCAGCTAGGCCTGCACACTGCAGGAAAACTATGGATTTCTGTGCTATCTATTCACTTTTCGTTGAAATGAATGAGTCAAATTTGAAACCAATATGTCCTTAAAGTAACTTACAGATATTGATCCTTCCTTCTAATTTATACCAGTGGGAAAATAGCACAATTTTGAAAGTACTGTTCCTGCTGTCATGCCAAGTTTAAATTGTTTCTTAACAAAGACCTTGTCAGTGTTTAGTGCACACTCATCAGCCATTGAAATAGCAGAACAACTTTCTTCACTGTTTCATAATTAATGAAAAAATAAATTCTTTTCTCTCTGGGGCACAAATTCTCAGAATCTGTAGTTTGCCTTCCAATTCAATCCTTTCAATATTTTTTTCATTTTTAAAATAAAAAGATTTTCAAATCAAGAGGAAGGAGGGGAGCAGGAGAGGAAGCTAGCGAACAGATATGCAAACCACGAGGGAACACAGATTGGTTGAGTAATCTTCAAGTTGCACTCTAGAAGGTTCATAGAAGATAAGAATGATCAACAGTGAGCCAATGTTGAAGCATCGTCACTGCCCAAGCGGTAACCTGTTGGGTTGAAGCCCTGACCGATTATAGAACTCACCATCTTTTTCCATTATATAAATATCTTTTAGCTTTTAAAGTCTATGCCTCTTATAATAAAACCTAGAATCCCATTAGCTTTTTTTTTACAGCCTCATCACCTTATCACCTTTAGTGTCCTGTGAACTTATCCCCTCAAATCTCTCTGTACCTCATCTATATGTATTCAGAGCATTGTTGCTGCAAACCAAGAAAGGCTTCAACATTATTACCTGGAAAAACTCAGCAGGTCTGGCAGCATCGGCGGAGAAGAAAAGAGTTGACGTTTCGAGTCCTCATGACCCTTCGACAGACTCGAAACGTCAACTCTTTTCTTCTCCGCCGATGCTGCCAGACCTGCTGAGTTTTTCCAGGTAATTCTGTTTTTGTTTTGGATTTCCAGCATCCGCAGTTTTTTTGTTTTTAAGGCTTCAACATTTCTTTTCAGGTGATAAATTTGCTTTTGACCTCACTTAGATTTTTTTTTCAGCCTTTGAAGCCAAAAGTAATTCACTTAAATGAAACCCTCTTGTGGAGAGGGAAACAGATTAAAAGTTATAAAAAAGGATACTAAAGAGACCTTAATATCTAATACAAACTGCAAGGAAGATTGATTCAGCCATAGGGAACAAGTAAGGAGCAATGTTACAAAAAGGAGTCCTGCTTAAGCTGCTGCTCCCTCAGGCAGTTAGGCCTGCGTAATGCAGGGGAACTGTAACCTGGACATTTGATTATGTAACTCTGGGTTTTAAGGTGTTAAACATGCACCTAAGCCTCAAAAATAGCAGGCAGGAAGTGCCCACTCATTTCGACCTGGAAAAGTGGCACCTGACATATTAAATCATGATTCTCTATAAGTGTCCAGTGCACATGCCAGAATGATAGAAAAATGAAAAATCTTTCAAATTAAATTCCTGAGCTGTATGGAGGAAACTTTTCCAATTTTGGTATGACCCAAGGGATTTAGCAATACTTACACATTAGATACAAAAACAGAATTACCTGGAAAAACTCAGCAGGTCTGGCAGCATCAGCGGAGAAGAAAAGAGTTGACGTTTTGAGTCCTCATGACCCTTCAACAGAACTATCCCTTACACATTAGATGCTGGTTTATGTTATTTCAGGCTGCTTATTTCTGGGTGTATTTTTTGATGTATTTTCTGATGCTGGAATGTTAAGTTTGTCTACTGAGATGAAGATTTTATTGATGTTGCACTGCTGTTGGCTGCCTGATAAATGGTTTGCCTGCAGTTATAGGTGGCCTGGTAAGGTTGATTTTGGGGCTTGAGGAGGAGAGGGAGCAGCAAAGGAGGTAGCAGAGATCAGGAGCAGCTGCTACAATAGGGAGGAATAGGGCAGAAGGCTTTATCCATAGGGGATATTCAGAAAGCACTTATCCTATGTGAACTTCACTAATGTGTCTTGCTTCAGAAAGCAGGCTATCATTGATCTAAGTCATCTGCTACAGCTACAATTCAACCTATGGTGTGTGTCACTGTGGCCCATAACCATTATCTCACAGGTTCCTTCCAAGTTAAAGCAAGTGACATCAGCAACAAATTATAGTTTACAGTCCACTGCTGCATCTGAGAGGCCATCAAGTCTCCCTCACATTACTCACGGATAGAGCAAAGCAGGACAAGTGAGCACTATGTCTTGCCAGCATGGTAGGGTTTCCCAAGATGCAAGATGCCATAAACTGCACCAACATTCCCTTGCATGCTCCCCAACACCCACCTGCCATCTTTATCAATAGAAAGGAGCCCATTCCCTCATGTACAATTGATATGTGACATCTAGCAATCCATCACACAAGTCTATGCTTGGTATGAAGGTGGCAATAATATCCCCTCCAATCCATGCCACACCTCTGTGTTGACTTTATTCCAATCAGGCCACAAATTTACAGGCTGGCTACTGGGTGCCAAGGGTTATACCCCCTGGACTGGGACAACAATTACTGTCATAATGCCTGCAATGAAAGTGATACTGCCACAGGAAACATCAAAAAACAAATGGTGTGCCTGAGCAATGTTTCTGCTGTCTAAACTGTCCTGAAGAAGCAGCACAACCCTGAGCAGCTATCAAAATTTGTCATTACGTGCTGCATGCTCCAGAACTTTGCCATACCACCTGGGCAGCAAGATAAACGGCTGAATTTTGCGCTTGGCAGGTGGGCGGGCCCAACCAACTCAGCGGCGGGCGGCCAGCCGATCCCTGTCACAGAAATGGGCAGCGCCGCCATTTTGCACGGGTGGGCCAATTAAGGTCTGTCTAGCGGGGTTCCGACTCCCATGTTCATCGGGAAAATTAAATCGGTGGTGGGCGTGTAGAGACCGCCGGTTCCAATAGGGAACGGCAGTCTGTATAAAGAGCGGCCAGGCAGCTTCCTTTAGGCTGTTTATCATGGCCAGTCAAAGGGCAGCACAAGAGGTGAGGGCAGAGGAGGAGGAGGGGAGCAGGCTGCAGGATAGGCCAGCGGCGGGCCACTGTGCCCCTCGGTCCTCAGATGCCTGCCTTGCTGTCCACCTCGAAGAGGTGTTCAACCATCGAGAGGTCTTGGTTCCAGAGGATGGGAGGAGAAGGGCCCCCCATGTCACCAGGCAGACATGGCAGGAGATGGCGGAGGCTGTAAGCCCCCATGATGTTGTGTGGTGCACCAGAACGCAGTGCTCCAAACTCTTCAATGATTTGTTGCACTCTGGAAGGGTGAGTACCATGTCGGCCTTGGCCATTTGACCCAGCAGGTAGCCTTAGCCTTTGAGGCCCCCCACACCACGTCTTAGTGTCATTTCTGCACTTGGCATTTGGCGAATGCTGGGTGGGCAAACAGATAGTGACCATGCTTACATCAGCCTTAATGGTTGAGGAGAAGATGGGTTCTCCCCGCAGCATAAATTGGTGTTTGTCACATTTGAGTAGTCTGGGGGCAACTTGCAGGGGAGGCAGCTAGGTGCATACTCAGAACTCCAACACATGTCTTATTGATGGTGATGAGATGGTGGAAGGGGAGCCTTAAGGTGTCGTGGCCAAGAGCCATCTGCTGGCATTGGTGCCACACCTAGTTGCACCTCCTTGCCATGGGCGCTAAGACCCGTGTGTTATTCAAAGTGAGGGACGCCGAATGTGTCCAAGGTGGCCGTTGGGAAGGGGGTTGGGAGCAGCTGTACTATCTTCTGGGGACTGATCACCAGTAGTGTGGACAGGAGCCGCTGGAGGCCTCAGATGGGCCACTGTGTTTGGACTGTGGCATGCGCGTGCAGAGTACATGAGCGATCAGCCCCAATAAATGCTCTTCTCTGTTCTGCAGGCAAAAATTGAGAGCAATATGCAGGAGCAGCAGTGGACTGGTGGTGGGCACGCTGTGCTGCAGCACCTCACCATGTATGAGGAGCAGGCCATGGAGCTGGGGAGGAGGCAGGCGGCCAGGCCGGCAGGTGTCAGTGAGTCTGGGGTGCAGCGGCCAGGTATTTGAGGCCCACAGTCCCATCCACTCTGTCTCCCCACCATCCAAAGCACTGATGTTTGCTGCAATCCTTAATGCAGCAACACTGCTCATTCACAAACTGATACAGACAGACGTGTGTGTCATACACAAAGATCCCTTGGCCCCTTGAGGATGCACGTCTCTAGCACCTTCCAAAGTTGCCTTATCCCATTTGTGACCACTATCCCCAAGGCTAAACATGCCATGGCATCATGCTGCACATCTAAATACTTATTGCATCTTAGGAGGGTTGGTACCTCCACCACCCTTTCAGCCAGTGTGTCCCACATTACTCTGTCCAAAAGGTCCTCAGCACCTCATCTGTCAACCTCATGGCACTCAACTTAAATAAATTCCACCACATTAGTCATCCCTGAGCCAAGGGGAAATATTGCCTTCTGTCCACCCGTTCTATGCCCCTCCTCACGGTATGAAGGTCAATAATGTGACCTGTCAATCTCCAGTGCTCCACAGCAAATGTCGCAAGTGTTTGCAATGTTTCCTCATCACTCCAGCTCTCCAGGCCAGCATGCATCCAGGTCAGGAACCTCTGCACTCTCCCCACTCCAATGCCATCCCTCCCATGAAGCGCAAGTCACAACTGAACACAGAAGAGTAGATGTGGCCTCGACAGCATTTTCTGCACTTGCAACATGACCTCCCTTTTCCTATATTCTATTCCTTGGCTAATAAAGGCAAGCCTGGTTTCGAACGCCTTGTTAAACGCCTTATGTTCCTGTTCTGCTACCTTAACGGGTCTGTCCAGCAAGGTCCCTGTAATCGTCGTGACTTCCCACAGTTCTACCATTACTCATGTATTCCTGTACTTTGCCCAAGTGCTTAATCGAACACTTATCCACATAACATTCTATGTGGCATTCCTTAGGCCATCTGACCAGCCTGTCTGTATGTGCGTGTAATGTGTGGGCCTCCTCTTGACTATTGACCACCCAACCAATGTTTGTCTCCTTAGGTTCTTGAAGGGTGAGTGACTTATGAGTCTGGGGGGAAAGGGATGAAAGATGTTACTGACTGAACGCTAACTGATGCTCTGTCCTTGTTGTTAATTTCAGCATCACCAATGCATGGCTGCCACCAACACATCCAGAGACCCCCTCCATACCTGAGGGCCAAGACTTGCAACTTGCGTCACATCCTTTCAGCAAGTCAGGCACCAGCCCAGCGACAAACACATTGGTGGGGATTATGATGTTGGCTAGTGTCCCAGGGCACAGTGGAGAGGGCACTTCACAATCGCTGGAGGAGATGGCATGGACAGAGAGTGCTGATGGTGCCAGCAGCCGGAGGACTGCAGGGGACCGGGCACATGCTGAGTCCAGCAGTGATGATGTGCCTCTGGAGATGTCCACCATGCAGCAGCTGCAGGACAAGCGGCAGGGTGTGCGGGAGCATCTGGCAGGGTTGCATGAGGGTGTGCTTCACTTGGTCTCTGTGGTGGAGGAATTCAGGCAGAGTGTCAGTGAGGGCAGCAGCTCCTCTGCCCCTCTGCCAGTGACCGTTGCGTCCGTTGAGGCTGCGACAACTGGGGAGGTGCCAGTTCTGGAACTAACCACTGCCTCCCAGGCGGGGCCAGCACAGGCTCCACGGGCCAAAGGATGGCCGCTAAGGTCATCGAGGCCAACAGGAGAGCAGAGTCAGTAGCTGACTCACAAGCAACACCAAGCAATGGGGCGGCACCTAGATGTAGCACCCGCAAACGTAAGCATAAGGCACATTAGGCACTCAACGGGTTTGTCACTGGTGATTTTGTGTTGGCCCTAGATTAGGGAATATATCATTATGTATGTCTGAGCGATGTTTGTGGTATATTTTGGTGGGAATAAAGTCCAGTTTTCTGACCATGGCTGAGGCTGTTTCCTTTGTGCTGCATTTATATGTTTCAAAGACATCTCATGAGTGTTTGAGTGGACATTGATGTTTCTATACTAAGCCCTCAGTTGCAGCTGATGAGGTGGAAGATGTAGCACTGAAGTGCCACGTGTGGAAGCGCCAGGCAATGCTGTTCCTGCTGATCCATGTGTGTGGAGCTCGCTGAAGGTTCGTTGGATTAAAGTGTCCCGGGTGTCCCTGCCTCCTAGGTGTAGTAGCGGGTCAGTGTTTAGCCCATCATCATTGTCTTGTGCTTCCTCATCCTCTGAGCCACTGCTGGATTCATCATGTGCAGCCTCATCCACTGTGTCAAAGTCTTCATTATCAACTGCATCTTCCCTTTCCAGAGCAAGATTGTGCGGAGCTCAGCGTGCTACCACTATCACAGAGACGCGATCTGGGGGGTACTGGAGTGACCCCCTGAGCGATCCAGGCAATGGAAGTGCATCTTGAGAAGACTGATGGTTCTCTCCAACACAGCCCTTGTGGTGCCGTTGCTCCTATTGTAGCGCTCCTCAGCTTCTGTTCTTGGATGGCGGAGAGGCGTCATGAGCCACCTTCTGAGGGGATAGCCCTTGTCACCCAGCAGCCAACCATTCAGCCGAGCCGGAACACTGAAGAGCCCTGCACCTGGGGGTGTCTGAGGATGTAGGCGTCGTGGGAGCTGCCTGGGTACCTTGCACAGACTTGTAGAATCTGCATCCTGTGATCACACACTATCTGCCATTGCCATGGAGTGGAAGCCCTTCCTGTTGACGAAGGCACCGGGCTCACCTGCTGGCCACATGTGTACAGTCTATAGCATCCTGGACACGGGGGAAACCAGCAATGGCCGTGAAGCAGAAACAGAATTACCTGGAAAAACTCAGCAGGTCTGGCAGCATCGGCGGAGAAGAAAAGAGTTGACGTTTCGAGTCCTCATGACCCTTCGACAGAACTTGAGTTCGAGTCCAAGAAAGAGTTGAAATATAAGCTGGTTTAAGGTGTGTGTGCGGGGGGCGGAGATATAGAGAGAGAGAGAGGTGGGTGGGGGTGTGGTTGTGGGGACAAACAAGCAGTGATAGAAGCAGATCATCAAAAGATGTCAACGACAATAGTACAATAGAACATATAGGTGTTAAAGTTAAAGTTGGTGATATTATCTAAACGAATGTGCTAATTAAGAATGGATGGTAGGGCACTCAAGGTATAGCTCTAGTGGGGTTTTTTTTTATATAATGGAAATAGGTGGGAAAAGGAAAATCTTTATAATTTATTGGAAAAAAAAGGAAGGGGGAAACAGAAAGGGGGTGGGGATGGGGGAGGGAGCTCACGACCTAAAGTTGTTGAGTTCAATATTCAGTCCGGAAGGCTGTAAAGTCCCTAGTCGGAAGATGAGGTGTTGTTCCTCCAGTTTACGTTGGGCTTCACTGGAACAATGCAGCAAGCCAAGGACAGACATGTGGGCAAGACAGCAGGGTGGAGTGTTAAAATGGCAAGCGACAGGGAGGTTTGGGTCATTCTTGCGGACAGATTTTCCTTTTCCCACCTATTTCCATTATATAAAAAAAAAACCCCCACTAGAGCTATACCTTGAGTGCCCTACCATCCATTCTTAATTAGCATATTCGTTTAGATAATATCACCAACTTTAACTTTAACACCTATGTGTTCTATTGTACTATTGTCGTTGACATCTTTTGATGATCTGCTTCTATCACTGCTTGTTTGTCCCTACAACCACACCCCCCCCCCACCTCTCTCTCTCTCTATCTCTCCGCCCCCCTCACACACACCTTAAACCAGCTTATATTTCAACTCTTTCTTGGACTCGAACTCAAGTTCTGTCGAAGGGTCATGAGGACTCGAAACATCAACTCTTTTCTTCTCCGCCGATGCTGCCAGACCTGCTGAGTTTTTCCAGGTAATTCTGTTTTTGTTTTGGATTTCCATCATCCGCAGTTTTTTTGTTTTTATATAATGGCCGTGAAGCCTCTGGCTCGCTGTATCTGACTTGCCTGATCGCAGTGGAAGTGGAAGAAGGTCAATGCCCATCTGAACAGAGTGCCTGTAACCTGCTTGACACAAGTGTGGAGAGCTGATTGGGAGACACCGCAAAGATCACCCAAGCCCTGGAAGGAGCCAGAGGCATAGAAGTGGAGGGCAACTATGACCTTCAGAGCCACTGGCATGGGGTGTCCAGCCACACAGTTAGGGGAGATCTCAGCCAATCATCTGACAGATATAGTTGACTGTCTCCCTTGACAGTCGGAGCCTCCTTCGGCACTGCACCTCAGTCCTATTGAGGTAGCTTCTTCGCCGCCTGTATACCCTGGCAGCAGGATAATGGCGTCTTCTGCGGCCCCTTCCACTTTGGACAACCTCTTGGCCCTGCGCCCCTTGGGCCTGTGCCTGGCCTACCAAAGGTGGCTCTCCTGGAGGCTGATTGTCCACTCCTGGCCTCCTCATTATTCTATCCTTCCCTTCCTCCTCAGAGGAGCTGCCTCCAGTGGAGATGTCAGAACCATACCCAGGCTAAATGGAGGCCTCTGGAAAGCTGCAGGCCCGCTAAAGATTACTGTCTGCAGACTGCTGAGCTGAAGCTTCAAAGTACAGAGAAAGCTATTGGAAATCAGTCTGAACTACTAACAATCACACAGGCAAGTTTAAAACACTTTCTGCATTAAATACTTCAGTAAAAACATGAACAACCCCTCTGAGCCCACATATCCCGCCAGTGGATGAGGTGTTGAAAAATCAGTTACCCGCCTGCCCGTTGGGTCCGTGCGCCGAGGCGAAGATTGCACGGGCTCCTCAAAATCGGCTTCAATTTCCTAGTTAAGGACCTTAAAAGGCCTTTAATTAATGGCGGGTACGCGTCATGCTTCATAGCGCCCACCCAGTTAAATATTGCGATGCCGCGCACTGACATCGGGACGCTCACGCGACATTAGCGTGTGACATTTTAAGCATTGATGTGCAGGCTCCGCCACCCACATGTCAGCCAGAAAATTCTGCCCATGGAGTTGGACCAAGACCATGAAGAGGAGGAGCTTCAACCTCCATTTTCTTTAGCTGTCGGAGTGTTCAGAGAGTAGACCATTGAAAATCACTTCACCTCAGGCATTCCTTCCATTCACAATAATCCAATGGATCTATAACCCTTCTTGCCACTTTTCATACTAACATCATCTGATTACTTTTATTTCACCCAGAACCTCCTGGTACATGGCAATAAAATATCTTCAGCACAATGAAGTTAGCACCTGAGATGTTTGCAGTAGAGCTAGTAGACAAGCTTGCCCTCTGGCAAGTTAGCACCTGTTACATACCATGCCCATACCCTTGACACATCGTATTTATGGCCAGTGACTCACTACATGAAGATCCCTCCTGTAGTCTAGCCTCTAAGGTACACATGGAACTGATATCTGACCTGGTGCTTGCAAGGGTGAAATTGAGTAAGGCTACAGCCCAGATTTTTGCCATGACATAGAGCCTCTCCATCATGGCGAAAAGGGCAGAACAGCTCAGAAATTCTAGACCATCCCCCTAACATACCATTTCCTATTTTCCCAGGGGCAGGACTGGAGTGGGGTGGGGTTCACGCATGTGTGGTTTACGGAGGCAGCTGACTATTGAAATCACTAGCTGCCTCCACTGAAGTGGGATTTTGGTAGGCCAGGAGTGTGAAACCTGAAGTGTGCAAATGAAATCGGTAAGAGCAGGTCTGGACTTGGTGGATTTGTTTGGATAGCCAGGGTATCCCTTTAGAGAGGTAAGTACCCCTTGGAAATGGTCCTGGGACACATGTGGGAGAAGTAAGGCACCCCTTCGCAGAGGAAAGGCACCATTTGTAATTGTTAAAATTAAACATGGTTGTGCATAAAAAGGTGCATAAGCTCATTGGAATTGTCAAAACTGTCAAAGAATTGTCAAAGGATGCTAGGCGAGTTGGCATGGAGAGGGTAAGGGCAAAGGCGGTGGGTGGGGGCATGGGTGGTCATGAGTTGGCACCAAGTTAGAATAGGGACTATGAAGGGCCATGGGATGGAGGGCATAGAGGGTATGAGGGGCCATGGGGGATGTGAGAAGGCATAGGTTGACATAAATGGGGCATGGCTAGGATGTGGGAGGTGAGACGTAAGGTCTGTTTTTTATTTTAATATTTTTTAAGGTAACATAAACCAAGTGCTGGAGCACAAAGTAGCCTCTGCACTTGTTCTGACTTCTAATCCAGAACCACCTCTCCCCACTCCCAGGATGAAAATCCCAACTATGACCTGTCATTTTTAAATGAATTCTCCCATCTCTGTGCACCAAACTCGGGCGTCGAAAATCTGGGTTGATATCTTGCTGAAGGCTGGTTTCCTCTTCCTAAGGTGGCAGAAATGTTGGTCCCCTTTCAGTGCTAGTTACAGCCATTTTTGTATTGGAAGACTCTTCCCTGGTATCTCTACAGTGCATCATACCTTGAACATGTACAGGTTGTCTACCTCCACAGACATGAGATAACGACCTGTTATTCTGTTTTCAGCAATTTTGGAGGGATAGATATTAGCCAGATCACCAGACAGAACTCCCCTGTTCTTCCTTAAAATGGTGCCTGGGATCCTTTCCACCCACCTGAGAGTGCAGACAGGTCAACAGTGCAGAATTCCCCCAGTACAGCACTGAAGTATCAGCCTAGATTTTTAAGGGCAGAATTTTTAGGTCAGCGTGCGGGCGTACTTCTGAGCTGATTGGATGCAAAATCGGGCGAGATGACATCAGATGAGCGTCCCTATGTCATCCCACAATCACGATATTTCGGTGGACGGGCGCGCGCAAGTTTCAGAAACGCGACTGCCGAAAATTAAAGTTGTTAAAGTTCCAATTGTCCCTGAATTTTCGTGGTCTGTCAAACCTTACGGTTGGTGGCGAATCTGCTAGGCGGACTTTGCATTTTTGATGAAACCTCATTCAAGGCTGGGGTGAGGTTTCTGTTATTAAATGGAACAAAAAATGTATGGACAGAATTTTCATCATATATATGTTCAAGTGACTGATTCCAATGCGTGGACAGTTTTTTTTTCCGGATTTAAAATCTTTCTTTAATTGTTTTGAAACCTTCAGCTCCCTGGGGCAGCTCTCTGCCTTCAGGGAGCTTTTATTCAGCGCTCGCCCGCGTCCACTTACGTCAGCGCACGCCCTCCTCCTGCCCCCACCACGGCAGTGCTGAGCATTTCAGTGCGCGCTTCACGCTGGCCTGGCCGTTAATCGGCCAGCCTGTGTGAAATTGTGTTTGGGAACCGATTGCAGGCGGCAGTCCATTCCCCGGCAGCTCACGGGCCCACCAATCACGTCTGCAAGCTGACCTAAAAATCCTGCCCTATGTTTCTGGGGTGGAACTTGAACCCACAACCTTCTAACTCAGCGGTGAGCAGGCTGCTAACTGAACTACTTCCAAGATATGCTAAAAATCAATCTCACACAACACTGACAGAGAATGAATTGTGATATGTGACTGTCACATTTCAGGATGTTTTGCCACTTTTGTCCCCAAAGAAAGGATTTGGGGGCCAAGTACATTTAAAGGTCCGGAAACTTACCTGTGTCGGATGGGCCAAGTGGGAGCAGGTGCGATTGGCTGCACCCAATTTCCGTGACCCATGGCCGGTAGCGCTCAGTGCTACCTGTACAGTTGGGTGGAGGGAGAGTCGGGGCCTGCGCTCTTTCGCTCATGCAGCTCCGTGCCTCAGGAAGATTAAGTTGGTCATGGAAATCTTCAATAAAGGATCGGAAAAATTAATTAAACATATCCCCTCATGTAACAGCGCCACATGAGCTGGGACATGTTTGTACAGTTAGCAAAATTTATTTAATATTTTATTAAACCTTCAGGGGACCTCATCCTGCTCGTGGATGAAGCTCCTGAGAAACTTCAATTGGATTTTCAATGGCCTTAATAGGCCATAGGCAGGGCATCTGCCTCCAGCGTGCGCCCGCCAAACGAAAGATCTAAATGATGCGTGATGACATTGGGACACCGGCCGACAGCAATATTCAGGCCTAAGTGTTTTAAAAAAAAAATAAAGTACCTTTGTACAAGTAAAAATCAAGCGTGAAATATGAACAGAAAATGCTGAAAATATTCAACAGATCAGTCAGCAGCTGCGGAAAGAAAAATAGTTAACATTTCAGGTCAATGACCTTTCATCAGAACTGAGAAATATTACCAGATGTAACAGGTTTTAAATAAGTGCAAGGACAGTAAAAGTTGGGGAAAGGAGGAAAGAATGAAAGCGGAGGACTGTGATGGGCATGCGGAAGGCAGGAATGGTCAAATTACAAAAGGGATGATGGCGCTCAACAAAAACGAGAGATAGTAATGAGAGAGGTAAAGAAAGAAAAGATGGGTCGCAAAGAGGTGTAAATAGGAACAAAAGGATCATGATCAGCACTTGCTGTCCAATAAAATTGGAGCAGTGGTTATGACCTGAAATTGCTCGATAAGGTACTCTTCTTCAAGCTTTTGCTCAGCTTCATTCAATATAGGCGGCTGAGGAGAGAGGAAAGAGGTCAGTGTGGGGGTGGGGGGAGTGGAGAATTAAGAATTCCTTAACCTTTCTTGGTTATCAATAAACACCTCATACTTATTTTATTGTGAATCTTTCATTGTACCTGGTTGCAAACATAATAAGATAATGTAGCGACACAAATGCTCATTGACAGTCAGGTTTTAGACAGAAAACTCCTATGCCAAGTTTTACCCAGGCTTAGAAGATTTTGATTCAGGAGAACAGTTATTTATGTGGGGAAGCATGGCGTTTTAATTATTTTGAATTATTATGCAAAGACAAATTCTGATTAAATCAAATGAGTCCAATTATAATTGTGCTCTGTAGGTTCATTTGCTGTTTGACATAGAGGTTAGGTTAAAAGCAGGGCTTAAAATGTTAAGGTCAGGCAATACAACACATAAGAATTTGTGCTGTCAGAAGCTGAAAAGGCAGTGAAAGGGAGAATTTTATTTCAAAAGAGAGACAAATCTAGCATTTGAGTTGTATGCAGAATTGCATTGTCCATGCTTTCTTTCTAATCACAGTTTAAGACAACAGTCTAGCCAATCCACTGATTGGTGGGGATTATAAGAGTTGAGATGTAATGCTAAATTTATATAAACATTATGAAGATCACAGTTAGTATGTGATTTTCAGGTTCACATTGCAGGAAGGATGTTAATGTAATCAAGAGGACACAGTGTAGATTATTTATTCAGCTGCCTGACATGAAGAGAGGTAAAGAAAATTGGGGCTGTTTTCATTAGGACAAAAAAGATAAGGAGTGATTTGATAGAAACCTTTATGTCTAGGGCAAATGAGTTCGTTGGCCAACTGATCTCTCTCTGCACACCTTCCTATGTTCTCATCGATGTCGTTAGCGGTAAAAAGAAAGCTAGATGTTCGACATACTGAGACCAATCATCTGAAATGGAGTTGAATGGATCGACATGCCTGAATTGCAGCATTGTGAATGACTGCAAGGTTATTGCACTTCCGATAGGCTGTCCAGGTAATGGCGAATTTAGGTGTTTGGCTTACCACGGAGTTGACCTCTCTCTGTGGTCTCTTATAACTTTCTGTCCATAGCCGTCTTTCATATATTTATCCTTTTAAACGTATTGCCGCCCTAACAGCAGTCAATGTTTTTTTTAACTCTGTCTCTGCAATTGTCGGCTTTTCTCTGCTAGGTTTTGCGCTCTTTTCAAGTTTTGGTGGGATCCCCATGATCGCAGAGTTTTTTAAAATTTCAACCTGCAGCACTGTTTTCTGCTCCGATTGCCCCTGTTGCCTATTTTTCAAGCTAAGTACAGATGCTCTTTCCAATGCTTTGCCCACCCGTCTTGAAATTAATTTTCTTCTGTTCTTTGTTTTTGTCGCCACTTTTATGTCTTGGGTACATTAATTCATTGGCAACTGAAATCTAACTGCATGCCTTTCTATGCTCTCATCAATTGCTTCTTGCAATCAATAATGGGGAGAGACTAATGTAAGAATAAACAGTGATGGTTTATTGAGACATAGGGCAGAGCACCAGATCATACGTGCTCACTCAGAAACCTCCAGGACTCAGTTTACAGTTCCCAGTTGCCTGCACTGTACAGTGATGTGCCAGTGCTATCACATGATCATTACACTTGCATTCTCTTAAAGGGACGGGGTACCTCACTTTATCACAGAAATGTTGAAAATCATGAAGAAGTGCGACTGAATAGGTAGAAATGGATTGTTTCAAGTGATAATTGGAACCAAGAATGAGGGGACATAAATGAAACATTAATGAGATGGACAGAGAAACAGGAAAAACTTTCTTAATGTGGAGTGTTTTGTTGCTATAGAATGCACTAGGGATTGAAGCAGAGACTATAACAGCATTTAACAATAGGTAGATAGATATGAAGGAAGGAGATTAAAGGATAGTTGAATAAGGAAGGCACATGTGATTAGCAACACTGCTCATGTGAAGGATAAAGACCAATGCTGAATATTTGGGCATATTTCTGTGTTTTAATTTCTATGTGATGGGGAAGAGACAACAGGGATAAAGTGAAGAGGGGATAGGAGACACACCATCGTAACTATTAATTATTCCTGCAAACAGAACCAGTGACATGCCACAGCTGTCATGTCCTTACATAGGCTTGCAGCTATATGAGGATAGAATTCCAGAATTTGGCTGCTCAATTTACAACTGTGGGATCAACTCAATGCTATCTCCCCATTTGCAATGGATACAGCTCTTAACTGTTATGCTACTTGTTCCTTCCAGTTACTAAGTGCCAATATCAAAAGAGTCAGTCTCTTTATCTTCCTGAATGCACCAATTCATTGTAAAGAGTCTGAACTTTCACTGAG
Source organism: Carcharodon carcharias (assembly GCF_017639515.1). NCBI lineage: Eukaryota > Metazoa > Chordata > Chondrichthyes > Lamniformes > Lamnidae > Carcharodon > Carcharodon carcharias. The sequence continues at coordinate 53,138,791 of NC_054486.1, forward strand.
TGGCAATCATAGTCAGATTTCCAGTCCACTCCGGGGGCTGGATTTTGCCCTTGATGGGAGGGTGGGCCTGAACGACTCAGCGGTGGCGGGCAGCCGATCACCACAGCCAAAACGGGCCCCGCCACCATTTTATGTGGACGGCCACAGTGTGATGCCCGACGGGAAGCGCTATGCGCTTCCTGTGCGGGCGGGAGGAAGGGGATTCCCCAACTGCGAGAGTGCGCTGTTTCGCACATGCACACACAAGAGGGCACATCTCTCTGAGGCTAAGTGGTGCCTCAGGGAGATCGCTGAAAGGCTGTGAAAGATTAAAAATAGAGCAATAAAAAAAATCATTAACATGTTCGCCTCATGTAAAAATGTCACACGAGATGGGACATGTTAACAAAGTAAACAAAAACTTTATTAAACGTTTTAAAATCCGAAATCAAACTTCATCCCGCCAGTGGATGATGTTTGTTAAAAAATCACTTACTCGCCTGCCCGTTGGGCCCGTGCACCGAGCCAAAGTTCGCATGGGTTCCTCTAAAATCTTCGTCAATTGGTGACTTAATAACCTTAACAGGGTCTTTAATTAATGGCGGGTGCACATCGTGCTGCATAGCGTGCCCGCCGACCTAAACATCGCGATGCCGCATGCTGACATCAGCATGCTCGTGCGACGTCAGCACGTGACACTTTAAGAGCTGATGTGCGGGCTCCGCCACCCACATGTCAGCCAGAAAATTCAGCCCCTAGTTTCCTTCCTTGAAATCCAGGCTATCCCGACTAAGGACAGGCGAGAACTGTGTAGCTCAGCCCACTCCTGAGGGCTTCAGTCAAGGGCTGGAGTGTCTGAAGTAATCTGATGTAAAGCAGGTAAATTTAAAGGTCCAGCCACTTTCAAGCCAGGAAGAAGGTAGGTTCGTAAGGTAAGTGGGTAGGATTGGCAGGGTTATTGTCAGGTGGTCAGGGGGAATGTCGGTTGGTTGGGGAGAGGGATTGGGTGATCAGTGGGGGCATTGACTTGGGGGTAGGGTGGGGCGATCAGAGCAGGGGGGGTTGGGTGGTCAGTGGGGGGGGGGTGACAGGTGTTCAGGAGGTTTGGGTGGTCATTGGGAGGGTTGGGTGGTCAATGAGGGGTTCAGATGGTCAGTTGGGGGGGGGTCAGGTACTATAATTATCCAGGAGCTAGAAGTGGTTTTAATTCTTCTAACTTTTTCTGGGTAACTATCACTGTAAGACAGTTGGAACCATCCAAAGTTTGTGACTTAACTTGTACTTTCAGATGGTCCTGATTGCAAGGTAATTGCCCAATAGAAGTTTGAATGTGTCAGGGAATTTCTGGGCAGTCCATACCTGGAGACTTTTGTGGGGTAGGGGCTGGAAGTGTGTTGGTGGCATTCCCCAGTGCATCTCCGTATCTCTCTGGTACCCCCAGATACAACTCCCAGAAGCTCAGAATTCCCTGTATACCATTAGTAAAAGGTTTGTCACATTCAGGTCATAATGTGATTATAAAGTTTTCAAAGTGCAGGGGGCGACTGACTGAACAGATGGGAAGTGGGCTGAGATCTGGCAATTAATGGCCACTTAAGGGCCTCATCCTACCTTTACTAGTATTCTACCAGCAGCCGGGGGATCTATGTCACATGGAGAGGCTGCCCAATAGAACTTGCTGACTGCCTTGAGAGCTTAGGAGAATGGGCACTCAGGTGGCTATGGAGAGGCAACATCAGTGGCAAAGGTCGGCACTGCTGAAACGCCCTCACCAATAACCAGCCCCTCCCTCACCAAGGCCCCAGCGAGCCCCAAACATTTATCTCTCTTCATTGGCTCCTCCATGGCTGCTGCTCCTGGTCAGCTGCAATACCAACAGTGACCTCTATTCCTGCTGGTGCTGCTGGGTCGGAAGAGCGGCCGACCCTCCGATTGGCCAGCAGTGCATGAAAGAGGGATCTTCGCCCTTAAAGGGATGGAAACCCTGACACTAAACAGTTAACTGCCTAATGGGCATACAATTGCATCAGGGCTTCCAGAAATATCCACGGCAGCATTATCCCACCTTTCCAGACAGTGGATAGGATCTCTGTGGTCATTAAATTCATCTCAGCACACTTCATTCTTCCATCCATAATCCAGATCTGTAAATGATTTCACTGGCACAGATACGTAGGACAAAGTGGGCAGATGTGTTGTCATGCCCTTTGTTGGATTGAAGGATTGGCTCTTCATATGAAAGTGGGTGAGAAGAAACAAAGATATCTGATAGTTAAACAGGGGAAAAGACATGCTCTGAAACTCCTGGTATCAGACACTGAGGGATCCTCCGAGTAAAGCAGTAGTGCGTGCTCTTGATTTTACACTGGGCCTTCTGTGGTTTCTTAATTTGCGGAAGAAACATCAAACAGTTCGAGACTGACACCAATATGGTTTATAATGGCTGTTTTATTGTCAACAAGTAAAAGATCCTGGTCAGCTGCAATACCAGTACTGTCCACAGCTCCCGGTGATGCTGTTGGGACTGAAGAGTTGCTGCCTGTTTTATTGCTCAACAAGCAAAAGATCAATACATACAAGTGTTTAAAAGCAATACAAAAACAAAATACTGCAGATGTTGGAAATTTGAAACAAAAATAGAAAATGCTGCAAATAATCAGCAGATCAGGCAGCACCTGTGGAGAAACAGTTAACATTTGAGATCAACGACCTTTTGAAAGATCGTAAAGCTGAAATGTTAATTCTGTTTTTCTCTCTCCATTCATGTGGCCTGATCCAGCATTTTTGTCTTTTATAGCTGGGATTGTTCCTGTTTACTATTATCCTGACTAATTTCCAACATTAGCATCCTAATTGGCCAACAACCCCACAATGTGATTAACTTATAACTTGCGCCCACAAACTATAGGCTTAAATGGTGTAGGATGGTTGATATGTCTGAACAAAAAATGTTCGCTTTGCTCCTGTGGCTAATGTTAGTCACCTGTGGAATTCATGCTCATGCTGCTGTCTGGCTTATATTATAAAGATTCCGTGTAGCTGTCTGAAATAATTCTGTGCCATAAAAGCTGAGCGAAGCAGTCAACTTTGTAGCCAGAGAAAGAGAGATAGGGAGCATGATGAACATATGACATTGGTTGCAGGTTTTTGTTTAATAGTCGGTTGAGCTACCCTATTGCCTCTTTAGTGATACCTGGGGCTGGATTTTCGCAGAGTCAGGGAGTCTCCGAGGACCTGTAAAAATGGTGGACAGCACTTATGTGCAGAAGTCCCACCCCAATTTCTGCTGGCAGGTGGAAGGGGACACGGTGTGAGTCACACAGGTGAAAGCTGAGTTCAAATAGACCCAAATTTGACTGGTACAAGGGCCTGAACCTGCAGTGCTGAGTCATGGATTGATGGAGTAGACATAAACACTCTTGAAGGGTGGATAAGGTTTTAATGACTGACATGATCTGAAGTTTTTTAAACCTTTAAATAAAACAAAAAAAGCCTGGCTGCAGCTGTCACTGATAGTTGAAAAAAGGCTCTGCTGGACTGCTTTGATCGACAGGCCATCTGCTGCAGGTTAGAAAATAAAGGAGCACCTGGATGTGCCATTTCAATAGATTTCTTTGTTGATATTTCCCCAAGGGCTATTATTATGTTAGTATAGATGCTTGGCTGAGTTTAAAAACCTCTGATTATTTCAGCAGGGGGTTTTGAGTTCAGAGTTTGATTCACAGATTAAAGACCCTATTAAAGGATTAGTTATCTTTGATGTGGGGTTTGAATATAACTTTGTTTTTATAAGAGATTAACCACTTGAGGACTTTTACCCTAATATGGAGCAGAATCAGTGAAAATTAAACAATTAGAATTAACAGGTAAATCATGGTCAGTTTGGTCAGCCCATTCCTTCAAGGGCTTAGCCAATTCTCTTCAGGCAGCAGCATCAGTGTAAATAGGGTTCTACCCATGCAATCTTCCACACAATAGTGCACGTCTTTCCGAAACATTCTCATCTCTCAGCTCTCTCTTCACTTAGAGTGGAATTTTCCAGAGATAAGATTAAGTGCAATGGTGGGCATTTTTGGCAGTGCTGATCCCGCTGTCCAGAATGGTGGGAACTCGCATGCAATTCTGCACTTGGAGCCTCATTAATTAGGCAAAGGCGTGTATCGGTCCAAATCACCTTGCAGATCAGGAGTTGATTCCTGTGTCCGCTGTCAGCTGGCAGGTTCAAAGGTCTGGGAGCCATGTTAAAAGGCCAGCCCAGCACACAATCTCATGCTCACCAGCCTATGAGAGATGTCGGGCAGCCAGAAGATGATGGCCATGAAGCTCAAGAAGAAGGCAGCACTCCGCTTCACTCATCAGGCCCTCCAGGCCTTAATCAGAGGGGTGCAGGCACAGAAGCATATGTTCTATCACAGGTATGGCTGCAGGAATCACAGCAGCCTCAATTCACTGGCCTGGGTGGCTGTGGTGGATCAGGTCAGCATGGCTAGGAACCCTGCCTGAAATGCCACCTAGTGCAAGAAGAGGATGAATGATCTCACTCACTCTGCCAGGGTAAGTTGTCCTTCAACACCCTCCAATATCAAACTCTCATGATGGCATCATGCACTCAAATGGTTACTTTCTTTAGGGATCTCACAAAACCATTAGCGGGGGACACATATCAACAGTCATTCTCTCACCAAGAGTTTCACATTACCACCATCCCATTTATCACAATATAAAAGCAAAATACTGTGGATGCTGGAAATCTGAAAGGAAAACAGAAAATGCTGGAAAAAGCTCAGCAGGTCTGGCAGCATCTGTGGAGGGAGAAACAGAGTTAATGTTTCAAGTCCAAATGACTCTCCTTCAGAGCCATCTATCATGTTGATCCCATCTATCATGTTGCTCAGACTCCATCCTCTGGCCCTTCTGGGGGGAGGGCTCACCACACACAGGGGGCATGAATCTCACCCAACCTCTGCCCCCTCCCGTGTCATCAAATAACTTTATCTCTTCTTCATACAGGCCAAGCTGGTGCACAACAGGCGCAAGAGATCACAGACTGAGAAGGGACAGCTGACACCATTGTCCTCACTGAATTTGAGGAGGCTGCAGCTGAGCTGGCTGAGGAGGACAGGGGTCGGTCCTGTGAGGAAGGGGAGATTGCCCTCTCCCTCCTAGTATGGATCACAGCTCCACCACTTCATCAAATCCTGACATTCACAATGAGTCACATGCAGTCTTATCTAGCCCATGCTTATTAACTGAAAGTCCATTTTCCAGGCACCAGCAGATCTAGGCCCCCAAGCCCGTTGAGCACCAGTGCCAGTTCCTAGACCATGTCCAAAGAGGAAGCTCTGGAAGAACTGTCATGGCACTCACACGCGGCCAGAGGAAGGATCAGCATCATCCAGAAGCCCTGGGGGCCTCCTCTCAGGACACTCCAAGCATGTGCAGCTGCTCACAGCCCCCTCTGCCTGTGATTGTCATCCCATACACTCCAGCTTCTCAGGCTGCCGAGGGCGCTTCTGCCTCTGAGCAGGCGACCCTTTTCAGGTCGGGGCCCTCCAGGCCTTGGGCCACAATAGGGTGTCTGCCAAGGTCATCACAGACCTCATGGCGTAGCAGTCAGCTGGCTGCCTCCACCTCTGCTGCGGATGACGAAGCTGCACCTAGACGTAGGGGTAGAGTTAGGAAAGGTAAGAAAAATTGATGTCAATTTTGTGTCACGGGTGTGCTGGACATGTAAGTAATTTGCATTTTTGTTAATATATTTGATGGTATGTTCCTGTCAACTGAAGGCGTTTAACCTTGCTCCCACTCAGTGATAGTGTCCTTCTGTGAGATTCACATTCCTGTGATGTCAGCCTCAGTTGAACTAGGCTCTGCACCCATATGTGATGTCAGGGGGATGTGTTTAAATCTTTATTGGAAATGTATGATGTAAGTGTTTCTAACTCTTCTCCCTCAAGGAACACCATTGAGTGAGGGCAGCTCATCAGCTTTGATATTCTAGCGGCATTTGTGTCTCCTCAGTGTTAGCGGCAGAAGAAAAGACACATGCAGGAGGAGGAGATCCCTAGGTATGTACACAGCTCAGTCGCAGCAGTGTTTGCATCATTAGATGGTGACAAAGGTATCAAGTTTTCTCTTGCCTAGTGAGTCATGAGGTCAGAATGTGCAAGTGTGAATGTGGGATTCGTTCTTACTGTGAGTGGGTGGACATTCCCTGAGATGAAAGTAAATGGCATTGAGGGCTAGGAGAGATGTGGCCATATTCCCTCACTTAACTTTACTCTTCCTGGAACCTGTCAGCGATTAACATATCACGGACACGTCTCCTACATCTTCCTTCCTCCATGATGTGATTGCGCTCATACTGACCCTCAGCAGCCTCCTGAGGTTCCTGGGTCTCCAGATCTTCATCCTCCGATGAGCTCTTATCCTCCGTCAGCTCACTGGGTTCACTTCTTTCGATTGCCAACTATGAAGGGTGCAACACACTGCGATGATGCAGGAAACCCTGTTAGGAATGTATTGTAGTGAGCCACCTGAGCAGTCCAAGCACCTGAAACACATCTTCAGAATCCTATGGCTTTGCTCCATAAGGGAGCGTGTGGAGCTGTGAGCAGTGTTGTACCTCTCCTTGGAACGGCTCTGATGGTGACGCCCTGGTGCCATCAACCAGCATTTCAGTGGATACCCCTTATCCCCAAGCAGCCATCCCTACAGACATAATGGCCCCTCGAAAATCTCAGGTACCTGGGAGTGACTCAGGATGTAGGGGTCATGGCAACTCCCAGGGTACCATGCACCAACATGCAGTATGTACTTCCGGTGATTACACACCAGTTGTACATTGATGGAATGGTAGCCCTTATGTTTTATAAACTTTAGGGCCTGCTGCCATGGAACCCATATAGCCACATGGGTGCAGTCCATTGCACCCTGCATTCTTGGGAAGCCTGAAATGGGAGCAAAGCCTGTGAATCTTGCAGCCTGGCTATCTTCATCCAGAACAAACCTAATATAATGATGGACTTTCTGTAAAGGGCATCTGTGATGTCCTATAGGCATCGATATGTTGCGGACTGAGAGATGCCGCACAGGTTCCCTGTTGATGAGGCCAAGAAATTGAGTGCTGCAGTCACCTTCAAAGCCACTGGCAGGGGATACCCTCGAAATCCACATGGGGCAGGTCTTCATGAAGAATGTGGCACATGTGATGTACCAGAGCTCAGGACAAGCACAGACATGCACGTCATTGCCTCTCACTCATTTGTAAATAGGAGACTCTTCTACGATAAACCCTAGGTTCGGCAATTCACCCTGGCTGTATTGATCGCTCCTCCTTACTCTCCCATTCATGCTCTGGCTCAACTTGACAATGTCTCTTCTGTTGGAGCCATGTGCAGAGTCACCTCTCCGTCCTTCACCTCCTCCATTGCATTAAGACCCTGAAAAAGGCAGCATTGTGCTCTGGATCCTTTTCTTCTTTTGTCTTCTTTCTGAAAGGAAACATTGAAGACATTAAGAGACAAGGGGCAAGAAAATGAAGCTAAGACGATGACACATTTGCAAACTGTAAAGGTCCATACTTTTTCCTGCCCTATTTAACTGATGGCTGATGCCACCTTGTCCCTGAGGCACTAGCACTAGCACATGCATTGAGGTGACCAAGATGGCATCACAGATATGTAACTCTTTTGAGTACAAACACGTTTCCATCTGTTTTCAGATGAAGTTACATTGTTTCATAGTTTGCCATTGTGAGATTTGAACTCTTGATAACCTTTTAAATGAAAACCAAATCAACAAGATTGGGATAAATCAGGCACAGCCCCTAATGCAGGTCAGCTGTAAAACCAAGGACAAAAGTTTAAAGGAACCTTACAAACTTTAAATCAAAATGTGATTAAAGGGGTCAACAAAACACCCCAGTCCCCGCGGTGCCCACCGAGCACGGAAGGTCTCGAGAGTGCCAGCAGACACGGTGTGCTCCCTCTCCAGGGTCATACGGCAGCAAATGTAGCTGTGGAAGAGGGACAAACAATCGGGTGGGACTCCCCCGTCGATCGCCCGCTGCCTGGACCTGTTAATGGCCAACTTGGCCAGGCCCAGGACCAGGTTCACGAGGAGGTCCTCCTACTTCCCGACCCCCTTCCGCACCGGGTGCCCATAGATCAGGAGCGTGGGGTTGAAGTGCAAACAAAACATCAATAAAAGGTTTTTCAAATAACTAAAAAGGGAGTGCAGCCTACAACACCCTATGTATACATGGTCCACGGACTCCACAAGACCGCAAAAAGGGCACTTGTCCTGAGAGTCCGTGCACCTATGCATCTTCTTATTATTGGGGACTGCTGCATGCAACACCCTCCAACCCAGGTCCCCGATAGAAAGGGGGAGGACACCTCCGTAGAGGGCCTCCCATCGGGGGCCTCTGCCGCCGGACAGCAACAAGGCACGCCAGAGCGTGTCCGGTCGACGGACAAGGGCGAGAAAATGGAAGGTGTGCAGCAGCAGTCCGTACAAAAAGTCGCTCTTTGCCGTGCCAAAAGGCACAGAGGGCATGTCCCCGAGGCGGCTCATATTGCGGGGCACCAGCACCCGAGGGAGGGTTCGGGGCTTGGGACCAATGTGGAATTCTGTCCGAACAGGGGAACATTCAGACGGAAGACCACCGCGCACCTGGGCCACCTCAAGACCCAAAATAACGTCGGGTCTGAGCACGACCGTTCTCAGGTCTTGGATGGCATCGGCTGTGACCTGGACACTCACAGACGCGCGTCGCGCCAACTCCTGCGGGAGCATCCAGCCCAGTCCTCCGCCACCCAGCACGTCCCCAATCATGGTCACCCCTGCGGCCACAGCCCTCCTCTCCGCCAACCACTGAAAAGGACGGAGGGGCGGATTCCTGAGCAGCGGCTCTCTGACGATAGCCGCTACTCCTGACGGGGGAGAGCTGCGTCGCGAGGCGACCACTTTCCTGACTTTGATCAGGTCCTGGTAAAAGACGGGCAACGCCTGCAAGGAGCCACCAAGGCCCAGCTGTTCTATAAACAGGAGCTGCACGTCATAATTCAGGCCATGCACCTGACAGAAGAAATACGTCATCAGGGCACACCATCTAGGAGGAGGCTCGACGTAGAGGTATCGCTGCAGGGTCTGAAGGCGGAAAGTTGCCACCTGTGTGCATAGGCACACTAATGCCTGACCACCCTCCCTAAGCAGGAGACTCAGAAGCTCGGCAGCAACCCAGTGCAATCTTTTGTCCCAGAAGAAGTTGACTAACAATCTCTGGATTCTTGTGACAAAGTCCGGGGGAGGGGTCAAATTGACCAGCAAACACATTTCCATCTGTTCCTATTCAGATGAAGTTACATTGTTTCATAGTTTGCCATTGTGAGATTTGAACTCTAGATTTTGGGGTTACAAGCCCAGTATCATAACCACTTGGCTATTTAGGCCAAGCCATCACAGATATGTAACATCTTGAGCCCTGCATGGATGCTAATGTTTCAATGAGATGCGAGATCCAACCTATCTCTGTGCTCCAATCTCTGATGTGGCATATTAATGACCAATCAGTTGCTCATTGTCAATGAGTGGATGCCCCTTGGCCCATTAGGATTGTCAATTCTGGTGAACGCATGACAGGCCTTCATTGATGGAATGCCATATATAATACAGCTGTGCCTTGTTCACTATTGCCTGCATTCCCAAATTCTATAGTCCTATGTGTTACTCTTGAGATGCAGTGACTGTGATGTGAAGCCCCACTGAGTTCTGAGTAGTCCTTTAACAGTGCTAATGAAGCCATTGGCTTTCAGTGGCCTTCATCACAAGAAGGTCTTCCTCCTTTCTTTCTAAGCAGGCTCCTGTTCACTCCTGCAGCAACAAGAAGTTAGAGGGAAACTGTAGAAAGGTCCTCCTCATGTTTGCCCCTCCCCCTCACTGTCATTCCACAGACTTCCCTTCCATTGCCTCCCTTCTGTCTGCCCACCCCCTCACTGCCATTCTACTGCCTTCCCTTCCTGTTGCCCCCTGCCTCGTGTTCATCAACCCCACCCTCACCTCACAGTCCACCCCCAGTTGAAATACTAGCTTCTAAGAGTGGAGGCCTGCATGAGTACCACAGGAAAGTGTGGGACAATGTAGGATTAGCCCAACCCTACAGCTCCAGCAGAGTGGAGTTCATCGCAACAAGACCGGCACAGCGCTATGGCAAGTAGGCTATGTCAGTGTCTCTCACCTCAAAGTTACCGGCGAACTGAAGTCTGACATGTGCACACCACCCCTGTTCAAACAGATTTGAGGCCAACGTAATTTCCTCTGGTGGACAGCTATTTTAATAAGCATTTATGACATGTTAATGAATGTAAATGTCATTCGCGCCACCAGCCAGCAGGATAACTGACCCACCATAAAGACACCATCGGGAGAATTGCAACCTATTTTTACGTTGGCAAATTTGTAACATTTTGCCTGCTGCTGGATTCTCCGCTCCTGCCCGCCTTGAAACCAGCTGAGGGCGGGGTGGGAAACCTCCGCCTTTCCTCTCTCTGTTCTTGCCTGTGTGCCACGCCGCCTCCTTATTTTAACTTCCTTCTTGGCAAGTGTCACCAAGTCATATATATGGACCAGTATTTCTTATATTCCAAAAGTTATAATCAATCTCTTTAAAATTGATGCAATCACTTAAAAGTCCTTTCCAAATATTTTTTAAAATTACAATTCCCCAAACATTTTGAAGTGATTATATATTTTCCTTACTGTTACTGCTCCTGGGTCAAAGGCCATCACAATTCAATCAGCTGCCTCCCTCCACTCAAGAGAAGACCCTCAGCAATTACACAATACAAGGCTGAAATGAATAGGGTCAGTGAAACAAAGGCAGCTATGAGTGTCAGAAATCTGAGATGGGGTAATGAATTACCCATTGTCTCTTGATTGCTGAGTAACAGATTTTCAATGCCTGGCTTATTAATGTATTTAACAGAATGAAGAATCTAGATTGTTTTAGACAGCTTAGCTTGTTCTTAGAATTTGGAATGTTTTGATTCAAGTAGCAACATTTTACTAAATAGAAACCAACTCTGTATTAAAAGAAAATACATCTGACAGCTGGATGGTGTGCAAAAGTGCCTTTAGGTATCAGTAAATGCCTGATATACTTAGATGAAGCAAAGCAACATTTTTATTGAATGAGTTATTTAGGCCAAGCATAACCAAACTATATTAAAATAAAATACTAAGCTAGAATTTCCATGCTGTTTGACCATGAAGCTATTGGTTTGTTGTAAAAATCCTACTGGCTCATTGATGCTCTTTAGGTATTTAATGCTGCTGTCCTTAATGATCTGGCTCATGCGTGATTCCAGTGCCACACCAACATGCTTGACTCTCGCTTGCCGCCTGAAGTAGCCCCACGAGCAATTCAGTTATTCCAAATATTCCAAACTACAGAGAATGGACTGTGGAAGTTCAAGAAGAAGGCCCACAATCACCACCATCACCTCCTCAGGCCAACTTAGAATGGACAAAAAATACCAGCTTTGCCTGCATTGCCTGAGAATTATGAAAAATGGCTCATGATGAGGACTTTACTCAGTAGGTGCACATGCAAAGATTTTGGCAGATTTGGAAGATTTTTGGTAGCTTGAGTTGGGAAATTTCCCAACTCACAGGAGTTGGGCCACCAACTTCAGAAGTAGAATATAGGGGGGCATGGGTCAGGTGAGTGGCAAGCTGGGCTGGTTAGGAAGCCCTCCTCAGTTCTCTGGGACTTCATCTCAGTTGTTTCAGAAGCTGTCACACCCTCTAAACCTCACCCCTAACACCCCCACCCATCTCCACATGCCCTCAAATCCTTATGCCAACTCTATGCCAATGCATGTTCCCATTCACCCCCATGGCCATTATGCCCTCCATGCCAGCTCATTGCCCCACCCACCCCCCCAGAGCCCCTCAACCCTTCATGCCAACTCAATGCCAACACATGCTCCCAGATAGCACCAGAGCCCCTTATACCCTCCATTCCAACTCATTGCCAATTCATCCAGTATCCACCATGGGCAGACCTCAGGACCCACATGGAGATGAAAAAATAAACTTCTAACCAAAACTCCCATCCCTAAAAACATCAAATTGTTTAAGTCTGCTCAAGTTGTCAATCTCATGTAAAAACAAACAAATATTTGTTCATACCCCTAATCGTTTCATAGCCCCACTAAGCTGTCAATCAAATATGGAACTCAGAACCCCCTGCTGAGTTAATTGTAGCATTGAAACTCAACCAAGCAAACATAATGACATAATAATAGAGATTGGGGAGATTTCAACTAAGGGCCACTTAAACTGCTTGAATAGATGGTACATCAGCTGGCCTGTCAGTCAAAGCAGCCCAACACACATTATTTTTAAAAACAATGACTGACAGCTGCAGCCAGTTATTTTTACAGTTTAAAGAGCAGGAGATTTATAAAAGTTTACATCATGCTAGTTAAATGAACCTTATCAGTTCTTCAAGACTGTTCATATCTACATCATTAATTTGTGATGCCCAAACTGCAATTTAAAGCCTTTGCACCAGCCAAAATAGGTTCTGCTTGAACTCAGCACTAGTTTCAAGTGGCCCTGTTGAGTTCATGGTTCCCTCCTGTGTGAATCATGCCTCATCGTGTTACCCCTACTGGCAAAAAAAGGATCTGTCAGGAAGGGAGGGGGGTGGGGGGCAGGACTTACGCAGCTGGGTCCTGTCTACCATTTGTAAAGGTCCACGGAGTCATCCTGGCTTTGCAAAGCTCTGGCCATGTTTCTTTCATGCCAGATTTTATTTAATAATTTGAATTTAAATTCCTCAGCTGCTGTTGTGGGATTTGAACCATATCATTGAACCATTAGTTCAGGTCCCTAGATTACTAGCCCAGTAGCATAACTACCACGAAACTGTATCCAGTAACTAAATCCAGCTGGATTAGGAAGAAAATAAATCCAAAGCAAGTATCCTGTCAAGAAAGCAGAGTGCAGTTTTGTTCTTTTTTTATTTCATGCAAGCACTATAGAAGAAGCTAAAATGGCTGGAAATACTATCCTGCTCAGTCAGATATGTATGTACAGAATAAACCAGTTCCTAGATTTCTCATTGACCTTGAATTGCCAACATGTTTATTAGTGCCAGCTGTCAGAAGATTAGAGAATTACCCGTGAGGACAAGTGCGAAAGAGCCTGAAAATCTGCAGGCCCTGATCCCAGTAATTATGCAGGATGGTAGCTGCCTGTGTCCTCCAGCACTGAACCTGTCAGAGAATGCATGAATAGTGGGAGGGCTCTACAGCACCTAGCAGTCCCATATCGGCACAAAATCTAGTGCCTGCCAGTTATGGGGTACAGCAAAGGAGGTGGGTGGAGTGGTCCCCAGGGTAATCACTACACTGCTCCTTTGCCAAGGGAGCTAAGGCTCCTTTTATTGTTTTTCAAAAATTGTTCTTTTTATGGGTCCAGGTTACATTCCTAGTTTCCTCAATCGTGTTTTGTTCAGTAACAGCATTGTGCCATTTGAAAATAAATGTTTGTGTACAATCTCACAAATTCACACTTCTAAAAATGTTTAAGTATATATTTGTGGTCTTTGAAAGTGGAAGATTGGATATTAGTAGTTGCTTCTTGAAATCTAAATTGGTGTAAAGCCAAAGGCAGCAGGTGCAATAGACTTCCACAGCATGCCTTTTTTTTCTCCCAGAAGCCCTGGAGATGCAGTCTGCCACGCTCCTAGTTTGGCTCCAGTAGATATTCCAGTTTGAATTTTATGAGCCTGGAGCTTTAGGATTTTTACTTAGTCCCTTTATAGTTGGATAAAAACCTTTCCGTCTAAAATTTAAGGACCAATACAGAAGGAGATCATTCAGTTGATCATGTCTTTGTTGACTGTTTGAGTTACCTAATTAGTTCTGTTCCCCAACACTTTCTCCATAGTCCCATTTTTTCTCCTTCAAGTCCCTTTTGAAAATTACTATTGAATCTGCTTCTAACACACTTTCAGGCAGTCTATTCAAGATCATAACAACTTGCTAAGGGAAAAATGAATTCTCCTCTCTGACTCTTGTCACTTTGAAAACTGTACCACCTGGTTACTGAGCCTCCTGAATCTTTTACTCTATAAAAACCCTTCATGATTTCCAAAATTTCTATCCAATCTCCTCTTAATCTGCTCTAAGTAGAACAATTCCAGCTTCTCTAGTCTCTAACTATAACTTGAATGCAATGGTGCTGCAGTAACCAGAGCTAGCGTCAAGGGAAGGATAATAAGTGTGGAGCAGTTGGAGTCAACACTGAGTAGAGAGCGGTTGACTTGAGAAGTCAAATCCAATAAGACAGGGGAGATCATGTCACAGTGCAGTAATATTCTTGTTAGAGGTACCTTTACTTTTTTTAGTGCTTATTTTACGTTGTGACATGCAAAGATTGTACAGAATATAAGTTGATTGGAATAGGGGAAATAGATCTGGTTTTTCTTTTAAATTAAAGCTGTACTAAGTCATCCTCGAGTATTATACTTCACTTGTTCTACAGGACCCAAACTCCAGATAAAATATATTCCACATGAAAAATAGAACTGGGACGCCCCCCACTCACAAGAAGAAATACTCAAACTACTCAATACTCATAAAAATGTATTCACAAAGGTAAAGGATACCTTTCCAACAGCAATATCAGGGCAAACTTGCCTCAGTGTGCTTGGGCATAAGGGATCACTAGACCGCAGCACAGAGGAAGATTGTGCAAGATGATCACACATCCATAACAGAGTGCATCTGATTGCCTGCACGGACTCTGTTGCCGCTAATAATGGACACATCGGTGTAGATTTTGACAACACTTAATAATGTATATTAAATGATAGCAATACGGCAGCTGGTTTTACATCTCTCCGGAGTTTTATTTCTATTGTCTTCAATTGATATTTATGTGTGCTGTATACTTTGAAATAAATTCTTGGCATTTTTAGTACCAACTCAAATCATATTTGTTAAGAGTTTTATGACACTGTGAATAAAACCTTCATACTCTCTTTAGAAATGGATTTATAATTTGGACGGATTTGAAGGAAGGTGTTTACAGGGAAGGCTGGAGACTTTCTTAATGACCATGAGACCTTGTTCTAATCCTATGAACTTCGGCACAGCCGACTGGGCCTGTACAGCTTCAGGTGATATCATTTTGGATGGCTTTTCACCAGGCTACAATGTTAAATGAAGGTCAGCATATTTTCCTGTGGTAAAGTCCATTTAAGCAAATGGTGAAGAATGTTAAATTGAGTCCATGGTATCAATGGCACAAAAGATTTGGTTCGAGGGGCACCAGAAAAGACAAAGTAAATGGCTGCAGGATAAGCCATATTTAACGGTTAAATAATATACACAGTCATGAATTATAAAAAGAGCTAACTCATTATTAGAATTTTTGGGACAGAAGTGTGCTTTGCACACCTGTATCTGTTCATTCATAATTCAAATAAAATGTTAATCTGTACAAAATGTGATGTCTCAGGTGTTCTAAGTATTAATTAAGGATGTTAATCTCTCTCCTAAGATACTAACATGAACAAAGGGAAATAGTTTAATGGTGAAAAGTTAAATTATACAAAGCATGTAGAATGTTAATGATGAAAAGTACTCAGCAAAACTGTAGAAATAACAGAATAAATTAACACCAAAAAACCAATGGGTAGCTCCTTGGGGCAGGCAATATTTTAACTATTTTACCTTCGTTTACATTTATCCTCTCTGGAATTCTGAAAGCAACACCTGCGTGATGCAGCATGGCTACCATCAGTAATTATTACCATTCCTACTGTTCGCAGGTGGTGGCATTGATGGCCCTGCATGGGAGAGTGAAATCTGTTCAAAATCAGATGGTAGAATTTAGCATGTCAACTAGTTGAATGACCCCATTTAAACTACACAGTCTCAGTAGGATGCAGCCACAGCTGTTCTCCAAGCTGTAGACTGAAACAAACAGATAGAGTGGAAATGAGAAGGTTCTCCGTGCACCACTGACTAAATGGCTCCTTTTAGAAAAAGAAGTACTCAAGTCAGACAAGGGAGGTAAATCATACCGAAACCACAGCAGTTATAGAACTGAAGGTAAAAACGAATATAAGAATTGTGTCTTGGAATTTATCATTGTGATGTGACTCTGTCTAGGTACAAATTGATGTAATTCAGACAGAAATCCAGCCTAATCTTAAATACATATTGATTACATCGAGAAAGATCTTCCTTTTTTTTCCAAGGAGTGGCACGAACTCCACCCATTTGTGCCTGCATTATGCATTTGAGGTCCACTGGGCATAAGAGCCTGATCTGCATATTAAAGGAACCCAAAACTTATTTCAGGCAAGCGGCCGGGACTGGAGGTTATCTCAGCCAATGTGATATCCAGCACACTTCCAGCGTAGATCTGTCATGACATATTGTCCTGAATAATTTGGAGAACATACACCCATTTAATAGGCATAAAATGAGTAGCCACATGTTCAGTTTCTCTCCTGTTAATTCTCTCCATACCAATTCTAATTCCCCTGCAAGCACCACCTACTAATTTGTAGCTGAGCAGAACATCTCCACAGTAAATATGTTTTAATGTGCAAATTATAATTTTGAAGCCTTAAATCAATAGTTAATGAGTTTATTTCCAAATATTTCTGGAATGTTGTTGTGGACAATAGGAAATAGCTCCACTACATAATAAAAATAACAAGTCTATTTCTTAGAGCAAAAGGAAAAAGACAAAAGAAAAAGTGTCAGATTGGCCCAGATTTTCTTTGCTATGGCGAATGCACAGCACTAGCCATTCATTACACCTACATTTACCTACAGACTTACTGTGGGGTTTTTCACTGGAATTTGTGGTAATTAGAAAGCCATTTTGGTAAAGCATCATCTACAAGGGATCTGGAACTTGTGCCAAGAGCATGAAACTGTTTTTCTACTCTTCTTCAATCAGATTGAAGAATTGTCACAGGACAGCACAGCATCTCAACCAGAGAGAGTAAATTAAAGTATTTAATTCAATGTCAAATCATGTACAGGAAGTGTAATAAAAAGAAGGAAAGAAATGATTTAAGAGAGAGAGGGAGATAAGAAATAAAATCTTTACAAGTATTTACTTTTTACATGTTTAAATCTATAACAATAATTCAAATCTGAAGGAATAAGACTCAACATTTGCTAAAATTAGTTTTCAACGCCAGAGAAGTTATTTGGCCGTTAAAAATGTACATACATTGGAATGGACAAACACACTTTTTTTCAGTGGTTTTAGTGGGTGTTATCTTATAATTACAGCACCTTCACATTTTCCCATGCATTTAAATGCTGAGCCTCTTGGTGAAATGTTGTTACAATGAAGCAAGGCAACCCCAACAACAATTTCCAGAGTTCTTGTGCTTAACTGTGCATGTCCAGTCCTGGGAAGTTGCTTTCTGATTTTATTCTTTAATAATGGGAGCCTAAACAACGTGTCCCTTAAAGGACATGGAGGCCACGCACAAAATGGTCCACAACATTGGATGGACACAGTAAGATCAACGGGTTCCCTTGTGAACTGTAAGATCAAGTCTATATACCAAATTCCAAGTTGTTCCTGTCCAAAGGTGCAGGATATTTGATGTCAGTGGGTATATTTAAATTACCATCACAGTGGAGAATATTTCTGCTTTGAGCTAAGAGTATTTTCCACTTATTTTTAGCATTAATATGTTATGAATCTATGTCCTGGTTGATTTGTCACCTTAATTCCTCTGGGCACCAAAATTTTGAGTTCACATAAAATGACGCGTGGTGATGTTGGGAATGCGTCCCGACATCACCGCACCTCATTCTGATCTTTTGTTCGGCAAGCGTGCACCGGAGTCAGCTGCATGCCTGCTGGTAAGCCTGTTAAGGCCATTAATAAACTAATTAATGTCATTGTCAGGGCTGCTCGGCCAATCTTAAGGTTAGCGGGCAGGCGAAGAGCCTAGGCGGCCTTTGCATATTTCATGAAATCTCATCCGCGAGCGGGATGAAGTTTCATGAAGGGTTTATTAATTGAATACAAATTATCAAAATTCATAAACGTGTCCCAGCTCATGTGACTGAGAGGATATGTCTGAATGATTTTATTTTTCCTTTATTTCAAAGTTACATTGTGATTTTAATCTCCCTGAGGCAGCTCTGTGCCTCAGGAAGATTTCTGCACACTTTCGCGCGCATGCATGAAGGTAGTGCTCAGCGATCCTGGGCGCACATCACCTGGGCGGGCCTTTATTGGCCCACCCATGTAAAATGGCAGTGAGCAGCCGCTTGCAGGCGACGATCAGCTCTGCGCCCGCTCGCGCCCATACCCGACTGGCCCCTTGGCGGGGAGAAAATTCTCCCCCTGGAGATGAGAACAGTGATGATGGGGTTTTGAACTGACAATGACAATTAATGAATAAACCTTTGGAACGATCAAAATCCATTTCAGATGAATGAAGGTCTTGGTTGGCATGCTAAGTATGATGGTTTGAAGAGCTGCCATTTCTTTTCTGTGCTGTGCAATGTTCCTGTTCCAACTCAATGAATGGCAGACCTGTTATAGGATGAGATGTTAGCATCCAGATAGCAACCAAAGATATTCAGCACTGCTTTTTAGTTTAGTAACAGCACTTCACATTCTTTTCTTACTCTTGCATTCCGAGAAGAGAAGGAATAAGCGCAGTGCTTAAAAAAGTCAACAAAGTGTCAGTGCAGGCAAGCTTTTTAGGAAAAGTGGTTGGGGGAAAGAAATCTGTTCTTGGTGAATATGCATGGCAAAATCGGGAATGAAGTACAACTTCAGCATAGCGGGCTGTAGCTGAATAATTGTCTGTTGTACACAACGGCCCAGATTTTTGCTCCCAGATTGGGTGCGCAGAGATGGGAGAATACCCGGATCTGTGAATCTGACCTTTAAAAATGGCTGCCCGCAGTTGGGATTTTTGTCCGGAGGTGAGGGAGAATGAGTTGCAGGCTGGATTGAAGTGAGGCCCATTTGGCCTGGAATGAGTGCAGAAGCAGCCAGATGCAGAGACAGCCTGGGTGGAAGGCCTGCCTCTGTACTCTGGCACTTTCCATAAATTATTTTAGAAAAGATTAAGGGTGGTATAGTATCAGATTTGCATTAAGTGCAGTAGTGGGTGGAAAAAAAGGGACATTTTGACCGCCAGATGCAATAGTGGCTTTTCGTGCCATACTGCCTGCTTCCTGCCTCATTAATTATACAGCCATAGGGAACATGCATCTCGCTGGCGGGTGGCCTCTCAATCACCTGCCCCGCTGTTACCACACTTACCATCTTGTCACTCTGGGTGCCATATCTAACCTGCAGTTGCGTACACAGTTCTCAATGTTTGCAGCCCAGAATTGTTTCAGTGAAGACATGGCCCTGAAATCCAGGAGGAGCTCAGTGACCCATCACTGGAAAGCCTTTTGGAGGCCCACCGTGATGTCCTCCACCCCCAGTCTGGCCGCATGAGTTCCAGCAATCTCATTACTCCAGCTTGGGAGGAGGTGGCAGTGGTGGTCAGCCAATGCTACACAGAAGAGGTTGGTCAACCAGTGCAGAAAGAGGATGAATGATCTCATCCATGTCGCCAGGGTAAGGCAACCACCTCATCACTCTAAGCTCACACACTCACATGCCCAGCACACATTCACTGACATCTCACTCCCTGCCAGCTTAAGAAACATCACCATCCATTCTCACACACAGCCTCACATGTCCTTCTGGCATCATCCCCACTGGACACTACCTCCTCAGCCCTTACCATCTTGAAACCACTTGCACAGGTCCACATGTGTCCCCACACACACCTTGGGATATTCCCCTCCCCAGGACAGCCGTCACCTTGCAGCCTCATGCGGCCAGACCGGGGGTGGAAGACATCACGGTGGGCCTCCAAAAGGCTTTCCAGTGATGGGTCACTGAGCTCCTCCTGGCTTTCAGGGCCGTGTCTTCAATGGAACAGTTCTGGGCTACAAACATTGCCTGATGGCTCTTCCCCCCCACTTCCCAAAACAAACCCTAGCACTGCAGCCATTGAGAAGCCACCCCCGCCTTACTGCTGGTCCAGTAGGTAGAGACCTGCCCATGAGCCCCCCTAAAAGTGATATGGTGCTGTCTGCGAAGCCTGGTACTGATTACCGCGAGTTCTGCCCGAAGCAAGTTTGGCAAACAAACCTCTAAGTTCCAAGTGAAGTGCAGCTCGCCAGGTACACGTTGCTTATGTACAGTTGTGAAACACATTGGTGTGCAATCACACCAACATACCTGGATGATCTAGCATGGGGGGATGATTCCAGCAGGCAGGGATTATAATTATATGCAGATGAATTAAAATGATGTTCCCAATGTGCGGCGGGGGGAAACGCGGCCAGCCATTGATGGGTGGAGCGGACAATCGCCGGAGTGATAAGATTGCTGGACTTCATGCGGCCAGACCGGGGGGTGGAGGACATCACGGTAGGCCTCCAATAGGCTTTCCAGTGATGGGTCACTGAACTCTTCCTGGTTTTCAGGGCCATGTCTTCACTGGAACAGGTCTGGGCTGCAAACAACATTGTGAAATCAATTTTTGACCTTCCCACCATACTGTCCGCTTACGACCGCCATGATGCCCGGTGCCAATGTGGGCATAAAATTCTGGCCTAAAACAAAAAAAACCCTCTAGCCCTCATGCCTCAACCCCCTCACCCACCACATTCCCTTGCCCATACATGCCAGCCTATGCCACCTCATGCTCCCCACTCACCCCTCATATACTCTATGTCAACCCATTTCCCTCTACCCACCTCCAATGGCCCCTCATACCCCCATACCAACCCATGCTTCTCTACCCACTTCCCATGGTTCCTCATGCTCCCATGCCCCCCATACCCCCACGACACATTATAGAACCTAAGCTAACTTAGTGTTAACCCATGCCATTCCATGCCCCCCACCCACCACCCTTTGCCCTTACCCCCTCCATGTCCACTCACCTGGTATCCTTTGACAGATTTGACTGTTCCTTAACCGCTTGAAAGTTGTTTGACAGCTTGACAGCTCTTTGTCAGCTTGACAGTCCTTTGACAGTTCCTTGACAGCAACGGCAGATCCAATGAGTCTATGCACCTTTTATGCACAATCATGTTTACTTTTAACAGTCCCAAAGGGTGCCTTACCTCTCCCAAAAGTACCCTGGAACCATATCCAAATGGGCATCATACTTCTCCAAAGGGATACCCTTTCTATCCAAATGAATCCAGCAAGTTCAGGCCTCCTCTTACCTGGTCTAATCTGCACACTCCAGGTTTCACATACTTGATCTACCAAAATCCCACTTCGTGGAAACAGCTGGTAATTTAAGAGGTCAGCTGCCTCTGTAAAGCACGCATTGCGTGAACATCAGCACAACTCCAATCTCACCCCCAGGAGTGGGTGTCTCATGACGAAAGGAGTTTAGAAGACTGAAGGGTGACTTGACTGAAGTATATAAGATCCTGAACGGTATTGACAAGATGGGCATGGAAAGGATGTTTCCTCTTGTGAATGAGTCCAGAACCAGGGAGCACTATCGTAAAATTAAGGGTTGCCATTTTATGACAGAGAAAATTATTCTCTCAGAGGGCTGTGCGACTTAAGAACTCACTGCTTCAGAAGGCGGTGAAAGCGAGGTCATTGGATATTTTTAAGGTGGATGTGGATCGATTTTTTTTTAGGCAAGGTAATCAAAGGTTATCAGGGCTAGGTGGGAAAGTAGAACATGAAACACAAACAGATCAATCATCACCTTATTGATTGGCAGAACAGGCTTGATGGGCTGAATGGCCTACTTCTGCTCCTCTTTAGTATGTTTGTATGTATGAAAATAGGAAATGCCGTGATCAGAGTGTGACTTAGAATTTCCTGGCATTTCTGAGATTTCCACTACAATGGAAAGACTCTCCATTGTAGCAAAAATCTGAGCCTATGTTTCAATTTCCTTTTCATTCTATTCCATTAATGTTAGTTATCTTGTACACCTGTTGAAGTTGAACTTCAACGCAAGTGCATTTTCCTTGCTGTGATGGATAGGAAATCTTGAAAATGAGGTAGAATCTATTGCATCTGGAATTTTTATATTTCAGGCGATACATTAATCTCCATAGAAAATAGAAACAGGAGTATGACATTCAGCCCTTCGAGCCTGCTCCGCCATTCAATATGAGCATGGCTGATCCTCTATCTCAATGCCATAGTCCTGCTCTCTCCCCATAGTCCTTGACGCCTTTAAGGTCTAGAAATTTATCTACATCCTTCTTAAATATATTCAGTGACTTGGCCTCCACAGCCTTCAGTGGTAAAGAATTCCACAGGTTCACCACGCTCTGAATGAAGACATTTCTACTCATCTCAGTCCTAAAAGGCCTATCCCTTATTCTGAGATTGTGACCCTTTTTTCTAGAACCCCCAGCCAAAGGAAACATCATACCTGCATCCAGTCTGGCCACCCCTGTCAGAATTTTATATGTTTCAATGAGATCCCCTCTCATTCTTCCAAACTCCAGTGAATACAGGCCTAGTCGGCCCAATCTCTCCTCATACAACAATCCTGCTATCCCAGAAGTCAGTCTTGTGAACCTTCGCTGCATCCCCTCTATGGCAAGTATATCCTTTCTTAGGTAAGGAGACGAAAATTGTACACAATACTCAATGTGTGGTCTCACCAATGCCCTGTATAGGTGTAATAAGACATCCTTGCTCCTGTACTCAAGTCCTCTTGCAATGAAGGCCAATATACCATTTGCCTTCTTAACTGCTTGTTGCACCTACATGCTTGCTTTCAGTGATTGGTGTACGAGCACACCCAGGTCCCTGAGTACATCAACATTTCCCAATCTATCACCATTAAAATAATAAAAACAGAATTACCTGGAAAAACTCAGCAGGTCTGGCAGCATCAGCGGAGAAGATAAGAGTTGACGTTTTGAGTCCTCATGACCCTTCAACAGAACTAGGTGAATCCAAGGAGAGGGGTGAAATATAGGCTGGTTTAAGGTGTGTGGGGGGGGGTGGGGGGGGTGGGGGGGGGTGGGGTGGGGGTGGGGGGTGGTGGGTGTTGGGTGTTGGGTGGAGGGAGAGAAGTGGAGGGGGGTGGTGTGGTTGTAAGGACAAGCAAGCAGTGATAGGAGCAGATCATCAAAAGATGTCACAGACAAAAGAACAAAAGAACACAGAGGTGTTGAAGTTAGTGATATTATCTAAATGAATGTACTAATTAAGAATGGATGGTAGGGCACTCAAAGTATAGCTCTAGTGGGGGTGGGGAAAATAAAAGATTTAAAAATATTTAAAAATAATGGAAATAGGTGGGAAAAGAAAAATCTATATAAATTATTGGAAAAAACAAAAGGAAGGGGGAAGAAACAGAAAGGGGGTGGGGATGGAAGAGGGAGTTCAAGACCTAAAGTTGTTGAATTCAATATTCAGTCCAGAAGGCTGTAAAGTGCCTAGTCAGAAGATGAGGTGCTGTTCCTCCAGTTTGCGTTGGGCTTCACTGGAACAATGCAGCAAGCCAAGGACAGATATGTGGGCAAGAGAGCCGGGTGGAGTGTTAAAATGGCAAGCGACAGGGAGATTTGGGTCATTCTTGCGGACAGACCGCAGGTGGTCTGCAAAGCGGTCGCCCAGTTTACGTTTGGTCTCTCCAATGTAGAGGAGACCGCATTGGGAACAACGAATACAATAGACTAAGTTGGGAGAAATGCAAGTGAAATGCTGCTTCATTTGAAAGGAGTGTTTGGGCCCTTGGACGGTGAGGAGAGAGGAAGTGAAGGGGCAGGTGTTACATCTTTTGCGTGGGCATGGGGAGGTGCCATAGGTTGGGGTTGAGGAGTAGGGGGTGATGGAGGAGTGGATCAGGGTGTCCCGGAGGGAATGATCCCTACGGAATGCCGACAGGGGGGGTGAAGGGAAGATGTGTTTGGTGGTGGCATCATGCTGGAGTTGGCGGAAATGGCGGAGGATGATCCTTTGAATGCAGAGGCTGGTGGGGTGATAAGTGAGGACAAGGGGGACCTTATCATGTTTCTGGGTGGGAGGTGAAGGTGTGAGGGCGGATGCGCGGGAGATGGGCTGGACACGGTTGAGGGCCCTGTCAACAACCATGGGTGGAAAACTTCGGTTAAGGAAGAAGGAGGACATGTCAGAGGAACTGTCTTTAAAGGTAGCATCATTGGAACAGATGCGACGGAGGCGAAGGAACTGAGAGAATGGGATGGAAGCGGGGTGTGAGGGTTGTTTTTACCATTGAAATAATACTCTGCCATTCTGTTTTTCCTATCAAAGTGGATAACTTCACACTTATCCATGTTATACAGCATCTGCCGTGTATTTTCCCACTCACTCAACTTGTCTAAATCACCTTGAAGCCTCTGAACATCCTCCTCACCAATCACATTCCCACCAAGTTTCATGTCGTTAGCAAACTTGCAAATATTATATTTGGTTCCCTCAACCAAATAATTAATATCTATTGTGAATAGCTGGAGCCCAAACAATGATCCCTGCAGTACCCCATTAGACACCACTTGCCATTACAAAAAGGCCCGATTTATTCCTACTCTTTGCTTCCTGTCTGCTAACCAATTCTCAACCCATGCCAATGTATTACCCCCAATCCCATGTGATTTAATTTTTCACACTAACCTCTTAGGTGAGACTTTATCAAAAGCTTTCTGAAAATCCAAATACACCATATCCACCTGTTCTCTCATCTATTCTGCTAGTTACAACCTCAAAAACTCCAGTAGGTTTGTCAAACATGATTTCCCTTTCATAACTCCATGCTGACTGTGTCTAATCCCATTGATACTTTCTAAGTGTCCTGTTATCACATCCTTTATAATAGACCCTAGCATTCCCCTACTGCTGATGTTAGGCTGTAATTCCCTGTTTTTCCCTCCCATCCTTTTTTAAATAGTGGAGCTACATTTGCCACTCTCCAATCTGCTGGACTGTTCCAGAATCTACGGAATTTTGGGAGATGACACCCAACACATCCATTATTTCTTGATCACCTTGATGCTCACTTGATCACCTAGCATTTCTGGCAAGTTATTTGTGTTATCCTCCCTGAACTAAAAGTAGTTGTTTAATTGCTCTGCCATTTCCCTGCTCTTTATTATAAATTCTCATGTTTCAGATTGTAAGGGACTTACATTTGTCTTCACTAATCTTTGTCTTCTTACATATTTATAAAAGCTTTTACAGTCCTCTTTTATTTTCCTTGCAAGTTTACTCTCATACTCTATTTTTCTCCTCTTAATCTCTTGGTGCTCATTTGCTGAATTCTAAACTGCTCCCAATCCTCAGGCTTGCTACTTTTTTTAAGCAACTTTATATGACTCCTCTTTGGATCTAATACTATCATTAATTTATTTTGTTAGCCATGGTTGGACTACTTTTCCTATTGTGTTTTGCAAAAGAAATGAATATATGACTGTTGCAATGCATACACATTGCCTACACGCCATCATGCCTTTTAATTCCCCAACCTATCTTAGCCAATTCATGCATAGTCAACGATATTGAAAATATCAGGCATCAGCTTTCATAATCCTGCCCTGAGAGAACAGAATGCTCTCCAATTCAACTATGAAGCTGTATTGTGCAAAGGATTGCCTAAGACCACATGTATACCATATAATTCCTCGCATCGTCGAGAATTCTGGCAGTAAAACTACACTGGCACCTCAGCTGCTGGCTGTCCTGGGTGGAGCAGATGAAATTGCTTGTTCACACAGACTAGAGAGCAGTCACATGTATTATCCATATACGTATCTCCTCTTTGGCTAAGATTCACAATGCCACCAGTGCCACTTAGAAATGATCTGGATGTTAAGGACTGTGCTGCCCTTTACAACTACTGGATGTACTGTGCCCATGTGTGGCCATGTGTTTCCCTATAGATGGGACCACTCTGTTGCTATAACTTTATTGGGAGAGCAACAGGTTCTCAATTCCACATCGGGTGAGTTTATAGTGGCAGAGTGGGACCAATACACAATCTACCAATTTCAGGCAATTGTGCTGGAAGATTCCATTTCATCAGCTCCCTAATCTTCACTGCAGTAATATTTAGTGTAGTATAAAGGATTAACAGAAGGGATATGCTAAAATGTGATATAGATAATGGTGTGCTACTAATATCAGTCAGTCATGTGTTAGACTCGAGAGAGAGAATTGGAATTATATCTAGGAGCAACATGCCTAGTTTGTAACCTGTTCAGATCTAGTACTAATAATGAAGTGTTAGGCAGATACCAGAGTATATCTATAGTCTGTTTACAAACCTAGTCCCACAACCTGGGCAGAATTTTGCCCTTGATGAGCGGGCTCTGCGGGGGCGGGCGGAACCAGTTGGGAAGCTGACCACAGCCCGCGATCGGGGCTGGAAGGCGATTTCATGCTGACTGGCCAATTAAGGCCTGCCCTGCATGAAAAGCCGTTGGGGAAGCTCCGAGAAGGGGTGGGTGAGGGCAGGGGCATGTTGTCCGCCGTGTCCAATGGTGACCCAGTGGTTGATTCAAAAGCGGCACAGGCTGTCCCAGGGAGGCTGCCTGCGTCGGAGTTGCAGCAGTGACATGGCTGCGATCCAGGAAGGAGAGCCCTTGCGGGAGGGCAGGTCAGCGGGGCAGCCAGCGCTGCATTTCTCTGATGAGTCACTTGCAGCCCTCCTGGAGGAGGTGGCTGCCAGAAAGGACACACTTGTCCCCAGAGACGGGAAGAGCAGGCCACCGCACCTCACCAAGAGGGCATGGGAGGAGGTGACATCCCGGGTGAGCAGCCACGACATGGTGAGGCGCACGTGGGTGCAGTGCCGGAAGCTCATCAATGATCTGCTGTGTTCGGGAAGGGTGAGTACCGTGTTGGCAAGGGTCAGTGTGGAGAACAGTTAAAGGCTGGCCATCACCCCGCGGACCTCAGAAATGTTAGAATCTGAGTGGCACCTGTCAATGATGCCGGAGCTGGCCAAGGGGGTGAGCCATCGCTGCTTGGACTGAGTGCCTTGCAGGTCAAGGGTCATGAATCGGATGTGCCCTGTGAGGTGCCCCAGGTGGGGTTGGCCAGACTGCAATGGTGCTGCAGGTAGAAAGTGAACTAATAAATGCTCCGCTATTCTTCCAGGAAAAGACATTCCCTAACGGCATTGAGAGGTCGTGGACTGGTAGGGGACCCCCATACCTCCTCATCCTCACCTGCTATGAGCAGGAGGCTCTGGAGCTCGAGGGACGGCATGCACCGCGATCAACCGGTCACGGTGAGGTCGGGATGTCAGATGAAGGTAACAGTGCAGTGCACAGAGGTGAGAATTTTGGATAGTGCAACCATTCTAGTGTAATCTCTTCATTGATGTGAGCCTCAAACCTGGAGTCCCCACTGATAATTGAAAGGCGAAGGCACCATGATGCAGATCTCCACTGTCTCACCAGAGTGCCTGGCATGCACAGTAACAGTGTGATGACTCTCACTAATGACACGTTCTCCTTCTCCCTTTTAGGTTCACCTGCAGGCGTTCGCACTGAGGACCCTGAAGGGCCACCGCTGACCCAAGAGGACCACCATGCTCCACACGACCTGCGTCACACCCGTTCTGTCGAGCAGGCACCGGTGCAGATACCAGCACCTCGGTGGGCATTAGATTGCCATCTAGTATCTCAGTGCACATTGGTGAGGGCACTTCACACTCACTTGAAGTGTCAGCAGAGGCAGAGAGTGCCCAGGGGTTTGGCAGTCAGAGAACTGCTGGAGATAAGGACAATGCTCAGTTGAAGGCTGATGATGAGCCTCTGGAGTCGTCCGTTAGGCAGCAGATGCTGGATGTCCAGCAGGGTGTGCAGGAGGATCAGGCAGAGATCCATAAATTTATGCGTGCCAAGGTCTTCATTTTGGAGGAGTCCCTGCGGAGCATGACCACTGTGTTGACCCTCATGGCTAAGCGCAATGCCTCATCCATGGAGAGAGTGGCGACTCACATAGAGAGGCTACTCCAGGAACAAAATCAGAGGTCCCTGGGGATGCACAAAGACCTGCAAGCCCTCACATAGGCATTGACCTTAGGTGGTCAGCATCCGTGTGGAGATGGATGGGGCACCCAGTATCCCAGCTCGGTGCCCATTCAGCAATGGTGAGCAGGGAAGTCCACAGCGACCTCACATTGGCGCATAAGCTGCTTGTTGTCTCTGCAGGCTACTCAAGATGCTCCAAATGATGGCAGCAGCTCCTCTGCCCCTCCGCCAGTGACCATGGCAACTGATGAGGCTGTGGCGACTGGGGAGATGCCAGCCTTGGCACTGGCTGCTCCATCCCAGGTGGGGCCAGCACAGGCTCCATGGGCCAGAGGATGACTGCCAAGGTCATCAAGGCCAACAGGACAGCAGAGTCAGCAGGCTGTCTCCAATGCCAGTGCTAGCGATGGGGGAACACCTAGATGTAGCACCTGCAAACATAAACGTAAATCACCTTAAGCACAACACGGGTTTATCACAGGTGATATTTTGTTACCCCATTTTGTTTTGAGTTTTTTAATGGTGTGACAAACAACACCGGTTAATATTTAGTTCAGCAACATGTCACATGCAACATTAAATGAGATTTGATTGTGTGCTACTGGCCTGGGTATGCTTCATTTGTTCTGTAGGTGCAGGATAGGCCATTATGTAATGATGGACGTGTACCTCCTGAAACTTTATTGCACAGGCACAGAGTGCATGTTGGTGGCCAAGGAAATGGTGCTCTCTGGGATCGAGTATGGAGGCTGCAGCCCTGGCATCTGGGTGGTGGCCCTTACATGGTAGCCTAGCTGAATGACCATTGGATCAAAGTGTCCTGGGTGTCCCTGCCTCCCTGGAGGTTACCTAGGTGAGCGTCTATGCCCACAGCGCTCTCCTCACCATTCTTGTCCTTGGACTCACTACTGGACTCATCATCTGTTGCCTGTGCAGCTGCGTCAAGATCCTCTTCCTCCAGTGGGTACCCCCTTGCCAGTGCCAGATTGTGGAGAGTGCAGCATGCAACTAATAGTGACACCCACTCTTGTGGGGTATTGCAGTACTCCCTCTGAACGGCCCAGGCATCAGATGCATATCTTGAGAAGACCAATAGTCCTCTCTACCACCGCCCTTGTGGAGGCATGGCTCCTGTTGTACCACTGCTCGACCTCTGTTCTTGGGTGGTGGTGGGGTGTCATGAGCCACCTTTTCAGGGGATAGCCCCTATCACCCAGCAGCCATCTATCCAGCCGGGTTGGAGCACTGAAGAGCCCCTGCACCTGGGGGAACCTCAGGATATAAGTATCATGGGAGCTATCAGGGTATCTTGCACACACTAGCAGAATCTGATCACACACGATATGCGCGTTCATGGAGTGGAAGCCCTTCTTGTTCATGAAGGCACTGGGCTCATCCACCAGCGCCTTGATGGCCACATGTGTGCAGTCGATGGCACTCTGGTCATGTGGCAACCCAACAATAGCTATGCAGCCTCTGGCTCACTCAGCCTGGCTGGCCTCATCCATGCAGAAATCAATGAAAGTCAATGCACGCC
Source organism: Carcharodon carcharias (assembly GCF_017639515.1). Taxonomy (NCBI): domain Eukaryota; kingdom Metazoa; phylum Chordata; class Chondrichthyes; order Lamniformes; family Lamnidae; genus Carcharodon; species Carcharodon carcharias. The sequence goes on from NC_054486.1 coordinate 53,168,389, forward strand.
TAAATGGAGCTTCTGTCACCAGTTTGATGCAACTGTGGACAGCTGATTGAGAGACTCCGCACAAATCCCCCACTGAGCCCTGGAAAGAGCCAGAGGCATAAAAGTTGAGGAACACTGTAACATTCAGAGCCACCGGCATGGGTGCCCACCCACACAGTCGGAACTGATCTCAGGTCTGATCTTCTGACAAATGTAGTTGACGGTCTCCCTGGAGAGGCAGAGCCTCCTCCGGCATTGCACCTTGGACATATTGTGGTAGCTGTATCGCCACCTGTAAACACTGGTAATGGGATAGTGCCATCTTCTAGGGCCCCTTCCACTTTGGATTTCCAGCTGGCCCTAGCCCCCTTGTGCCTGCACCTCTCCTTCCATAGGTCGCTGCTCTGGAATCTGTATTGGGGCACCTGACCTCCTTTCCCTTCTGCCCTTCTCTTCCTCTTCAGATGAGGTGCCTCCAGCAGAGACCACAATCCCCATTTGCAGGGTAAAGGAAGGCTCTCCGATACCTGGAAGGGCCCACACTGTCCGAATCCTCTGGGGGCCTGGAAGACAACAATGAGTCCTGAAATGAAGCTCTGAGGTGAGATGAAGCTGTCCAGTTCACATAAGCAAACAACAGTACATGATCTCCAAAACTCCTCATTACTCACATTGACAATGCTGCTGGCCCTTCTTATCTCGCACATGGATGAGCTTTTGCAAATTGTGGCCTGTCCGCCTGCCTGTTTTGACGGCTGAAAAATTGCATGGGTGATATAAAATCAGCGCCAATTGGTGTATCAAGGGCCTTAACTGGTATCTTAACTAATGGTGGGCATGCCTCCATCTCCTGCCTAAACCTGCTGAGTGAAATATCGCGAGAGTGTGGTAACACCGGGAAACTTGGCCTACGTCAACACGCGTAATTTCAAGCTCGAGCAGACCGGGCGCATGCCTGCCCGCCGAGTGAAAATTCCTGCCCCTAGGATGCCAGGTAAAATGAAACACATCAGAACATGGTGGCAGCAGTGGAGACATCAATGTTAAAAACACATCAGTGACATCGAAGAAACCACAGACTCAAGAAACCTTTGTAAGCAGCTTGTAAAAAAATTGTCGGATGAAGGAGGAGCACTGGAGAGAGCTAACAATGACCATATCTAGTGTGCAGTCCCTGCCCTTCTCTCGCCCATTTGGACTGCATCAAGGGCTTGCAGAGAGGCCAACAGTGGGAACTATGGAAATACTATTTTCCCTGGTACCGAGCAGCAGCAAGTCTTCACAATAAGGAGCAAAAGCTTCAAGTTTGTTCCTTTCTTTATGCAGTTGGTCCAGTAGTAAATGACGTTCTCCTAAGGCAAGACATGTAGGACCCAATTGCGGATTTTGAGTCCATTCTTAAAGTCTTTGATACTTATTTTAGCCTGAAGCAAAACTTAGTAGTTGAACAAGTGTGTTTTATCCAGCATCGATTGAATTATTTTCAACCAAACCTAGCTAGTTATTGCAGACAAAGGATGCTGAAGGATGAGTTAATCCGTGATTGAATAGTTGTGGGTGTCCAGGATGAAAGGCTCTCTGACTTTCTGCAGACCAAAGATCAAGCTGTCCAGTGTGCGAGGTTAGAGACATTAATTGGGCTATAGTTCAGGGCAACTCATATGACTCCGTTGTCTGGGTAGGCCCATGGGCAGTGTCCCCACCCATAAGAAAGCCCGCCAAACCAGGCGAAAGAGGGGAGACTCCACATCAGCAGTTATTTTCAGATGCTTTCAAAGAGGCACAAAAACCCAGAAAAGGCATCAGGGCTGCTCAGCAAGGGGTGTGGAATGCTTTCAGTGTGGCAAAGCTGGACATTTCAAGCAAATCCAACAATTTTAATTGAAGTCAAAGGCCAGAAGGTATTTCTGAAACATGTTCCATCCAAGAAACAAGAAGTCAAGAAAAAGACATAATTCTAGAATTTCTAGAGGAAGTTGGTAGTCTTAATCCAGATTATTGGTCATACAGCCCAAGTTCAAGGCTTCAATGCTACTTCTAAAATTGATACTGGGTAGCTGTTAACATAGTAGCAGATAACCTCGACTGGCTTCAGCCACCCAGAAGGAAAAAACTGTTTGGGGCAATATTCTTATTTCCCAGTTTTTACTGCTTTTTGTTCTGAGCAGTGATCCTTTATCCATTAGACATAAAGCTACAAGGTCCAGGCAGCATATATCTTTAAATCAAAGGCAGAATTATTTCTTCTCTTAGCTACAAGGGGTGACAAATCATTGATTCTATGTCCTTCACAATCAACGTACATCCTTATTGAGTGGTAATGTTGGCATATTTCTAGGAATCCTGGAAAAACCAGATGATGCTCATCATTTGAATGGCTCACCATCTTTCATGCAACAATCTTCAATTTCTTATCTAGAAGCAGCAGAACTTCAACCTTCTGAAGCTGAGGAAGTTTATACACTCAGCAGCAAGTTCCTTTCTTTCAAAGAGCTGCCATCCATAAGACCCTGGGTGGAAATTGAAGTTATGAATCTCTCAGTTCTTCATGAAGTAAGGCCAGAGGTGGTGGGATACAAAAGATGCTGCAGCAGATGGTGACCATCCCCATGAAAAGCTGCTGGACCTTCTGCTAAAAAGTAATGAGGAAGAATCCCTTGGAGTGCTGAGTGACTTCTTGGAGATTGAGATCCTAGAGGAAGATTTGTCTTTCCCTATGATAGATGCACCATATGCTATGTCTGTTGCATTTTTAGAGGAGTCAGCCATGTTTTTTATGGCTGGGCAGCATTCAGATCTTAGTTCCACCGAACCTACCAGTGCATCGCCTACTTTATCTCCTGTTCTCCATGAAGAATCAGGCAGTAAGGATGCCTTTCCTGAGTCCATGTCAGAGTCTGTAGAGGATCACACTGCTAAAGAGATGGTATCTTCCAGGGGTGAAAGTCAATTGACACTCATTGACTAGGCTAAAAGTTTTCTTCCCTCCAGAGCTGGATATCATCACGGAAGCTGCGATGGATTTTAAACACTTCTGAAGCTGCAGAATACTGCACAGCAATCTTGTCCCCGAGTTGATTGGCTACAGGAAATTTGTCCCATTACAGAAAATGAGGCTCCATTGTTTTGTCTCCGTTTTCTCAGCAATTCTTCCCAGTGTCTATAGTGAAGCAACCTTACCTAGAGAGAAATGTGGCTCTCTTACCACTGCCTACAGAAAGTAAATGGTCCCCCTGAACTGTCATTGGGAAATCATCTCTTCTTTTCCTGGTAATCATATAGGAAGTTGGTCATTTTTTCCTTCATCATCTAAGTTCAGTAAAATCTCAGACCTTCAATGCCTTTTCTGTCTTCAGTACAGCAGTAGTTGATACAGGTGTGACAGTCATCCTAGGATTTGAAGATCATTGCTCTTCTGAAGCTCTTTCTCAGGGTCCTTCAAGGGCTCAACAAGATCCTCAGACTGTCCTGGGTTCTCCTCTTCTAGTCACAGAGTGTCTGAAAGTCAATTCTCTTCAGTCTTCTCTTTTGGATCAGTTTTCTGTGGAAAAGTCTTTGTTGTCCTTGCAGTTCAGTCATGCTGCAACCTACACTCTGCTTCCCAGCAATCCGGACAGTAATGCTGCTAGAACGTTGTCCTATTCTGCAGATGATGATGTCCTACCTGATGCAGAGGAAACTCTTTATGTCTCCAAGATGTCTTTCCTAATGGCCGAGAATACTGTGGGAGATTGAATCCCTCAGTACTGTGATTTGGGGAGGGGAAAAGTAGGAGTTGGAGTTGGGTAAAACCAGCGGTCATAAAAAGAGAGTTACAGAAATACAACATAAATAGTTAAAGACATAGGGCGGAATTTTCCGTGCCTGTTGGCATCAGCAGTGTTCGGTAAGCGTGAGCAGACAATATGGTGAGAAGGCCAGAAATCAGTTTGCATTCATCCACTCTGCCCTTCAATGGTGGGCCACATTTCCCATTGTCGGACATCAGGAATTTCATTTTAATACACCTGAATATCATTATAAGCCCAGCTTGCTGGAATGCCCCCTGCTGGATCATCTGAACGTATTGGTGTGATTGTATGCCTGCCCTGCAGTTAGAGCTGGGGGTAGAAGACCTCATGGCGGGTCTCCACGATGTCCAAAAGGCGTTCAATGGTCTAAACCTGGGAGTACAATCTTCTTGCCTTTTGGGGCCATGTCTTCTTTGCAGCAGTCCAGGGCTGGAGGCATTGAGAGTCGTGTGCACGGCTGAACTTGAAATGTGGCACCCGGCATGATGTACCAGCAAGGTGATGGCGTGACGGGCGAATCGGAGTCTGTCCATCATTGAAATAATGTGGCTCCTGGGAATACATGATTAGGACATATGGCGTGAGAAGCCGCAGGTAAAATGTTCTTTTATCTGCCCACTACTACACTTAGTGCAAATCTGGGATGATTCCGCCCATAATTTCATGTTGTTGTTGAAAGTAGGTTATTATACTTGGGGGGAGGTATAGTATAAAGGGTTAACAGACGGGATATGCAAATGTATGACATAGATGATAATGTACCACCGACATCAGTCTGTTATGTGCTAGACTCTGAAGAGAGAAAAGTTGGAATCATGCCTAGGAGCAATGTGCCTACTCTGTAACCTGTTTAGATGTAGCACTAATAAGCAAGTGTTAGGCAGATACCAGAGTATGTCTACAGTTTGTCTAAGAACCAAATCCCATGCCTAGAGCCCCAGATAGAAGAACACATCTCAGAACATTTAAGTGCACAAGTACAATGTCAGAAAGCCAAAGTTTAGCTTCCCATTTTCCAAAAATGAATGTTCCCACATTTTTAGGCCATAATTTTTTCATTTATTACAATATGCCTATTCAGACTTTGCAAGACCTGCTGCCTTTGAATTGACACACGTGAATGCTTTTTGGAAAGTCACTGCAGCGGTAAGTGTCGCTGAATTTTAGTGAACCTCCCAGTTAGCTGTTTGCTGGTTGCCAACTGTTCTCCATTTTTTCCCCATCTGCTTAAGGTCAGCAAAGCCATTTTTTAACATCATTCTTAATGCACATTGCATTTAACATCACATTAATTGGATTCCACGTTTCTCACTGCGCCAGACACCTTTCTATTGGCGTTAGTGAATAATGCTCTGAGTCTCCCATTTCTCCAAATATTTCTTAGAAACCTCCTTCACTATCAACTTCAATTTCTATTAACTGTGTTATTTTCCTGAGTCTTTTGTGCTCCCCTGGCAAAACTCTTCCTGTCCACTCAAATATATCTTATTCATCACTGATAGCATTTTTTACATGCAAGCACAGGGCTCTGAGTGCAGCATTTTGACTGGTTGGCAATATTACTGAAACTACTGTTATTACTGTTGCAACTGAGGGATCAGCTGGATAGACTGGATGACTCTTGTTTATGTCTAATAGGAACAATTTTCTAATTGTTATTGGCTCAGATGTAAGACTTTCTGCAGAGATCAACAAACTTACAGTGCCTGTTCACAAAGCACTTCCCAATCTCCTAAAATGCAATTTCTGCATATTGCTCTTAATTTATGTAATGCTCAAGGAAAAAGGGTAATTAATTAAGAAAATAAGAATACATTTTAGTTAATCCATTGAATCCTTTGTGAACAAGGTACTAGCAGATGCTGGTATTTGAATTTTATTTCTTTTATTATGCTAACTGTGAGCAACTATCCTATCCATTCCATTACATTATCCCATCATCTTTCATATAGAACACAATTCTGTAGCATTTAATTCATCTGAGGTTTAAACATGGCAGAAATCAACATTGTACAATAAACATGCCACTGCTTTTGAAAGAAGGCATCCACTGGTTTCACAAGTACAGCAACTAACATTTGTATATTTTCTTTATCAAGCAACCTGTAGTGTGTTTAGAAGAACGCTTGGTACATGAATCATAGATGGTTTATTTTATAATGATATAAAGAAAGGGAACCTTTCCAAACCATTCAGAGATTTGCAGCTGCCACTTAAAGCGGAATCACTGCCCTTAATTTTTATTTTTAGATGTCATCAATAGTTCTTGCTACACAAGATCATGGACCAAATCTCCTGGGGATCATGGGAGACCGGATGTACGTTGGAAGATATGCGTCAGGACCCTGTGAAAGTCCTGACATGCAGACCAAGTTGGAAGTGACCAGGAAGTTTAAGAAAGTTTAAACTTCCGATTGGCAATTCCCTGCTGCCTGCAACCCTGCGTCAATGTCTCTGACTCTGAACTTAGAGTGGAGTCTTGAGCTAGATATCCAAGGCTTACCTGCATACTTACCCAAGAAATGTTAGACAATTTAAAGCCTGGTCTAACATCTGGGTAAGTACACAACCAACCACCACCCTCCCACCCCCCACAACTACCTGGCTAGTCCCCCCAACCACCCCACTAGCCCCCAGGCTTGCAACCCGACTACACCCCCACATGACTACCCGCCTGACCACCCAACTAACACCCCTAGCCCAACCTGACTAACCCCCCCAACCCGATTACCCACCTACCCACGCCACCTATCTACCCACTCACCCACACTCACCGACCCACTCATCCAACTATCCACTCACCCACCTACCCACTCACCCACCTTTTTAAAAATTTATACTTTCGTGGGGTCTGCTGGCTAGGACAGCATTTATTGTCAATCCCTAATTGCCCTTGAGAAGATGGTGGTGAGCTCCCTTCTTGAACCACTGCAGTCCATGTGGTGTAGGTACACCCACAGTGCTGTTAGGAAGGGAGTTCTAGGGTTTTGACCCAGCAACAGTGAAGGAACAGCAATATAGTTCCAAGTGAGGACGGTGTGTGAGTTGGAGGGAAACTTAAAGGTTGTGGCATTCTCATGCCATCTGCTGCCCTTGTCCTTGTGGGTTTGTAAGGTGCTGTGAAAGGAGCCTTGGTGAGTTGCTGCAGTACACCTTGTAGATGGTGCACACTGCTGCCACTACGCCTTGGTCATGGAAGGAGTGAAATTTTAAGGTGAGGTGCTAATCAAGCAGGCTGCTTTGTTCTGGATGGTTTTGAATTTGTTGAGTGCTGTTGCAGCTGCACCCATCCAAGCAAGTGCAGCATATTTCATCATACTCCTGACTTGCGCCTTGTAGATGGTGAGCAGGCTTTGAGGAGTCAGGTGGTGAAGAGCTGACTTGATGATTTGACAATATGTCAATAACATTGATAAGGGGATACCAGCAGCACACATCACAACCAATGTCTCAAGATCAGGATAGGCTGTATCCAATGGTGCCACATGCATTGGAGGAAAATAGAATGCTGAAGAGACAGCACAAGCAAAAAGTAATGAACTTAATTACTTAGATTTGAAGGCTGCTTTCTTTGCCTTCCAAGCTTTCTGTACACAACAGTCATATTGTATGCAACTAGAAAACCCAACTACAATGGAATACATAAACAATACGGGAGGAACAAAATCACAAGCATGTAATGAACTTGCCAAGATTTCCTGGAAATGGTGCATATCTAGACATTTGGGTCACTGCAAAACATTTTGGAAAGCAAAGAATTCCCAGTCCCTGACCTGCTCTTGTAGCCACATATCAAGCTATCCACTCACCAACCTATTCAGTCACTCACCAATCTACCCAAGTACCCACTCACCTACCTACATACCTCACTCACCTATACACCTCATCTTCTCACCCACTCACCAACCTACCAACCTCACCAACTTCATCCACCTCACCCACTCATCCACCTATCCACCTCACCCACCTATCCATCTCATCCATTCACCGACCTACCAACATCATCAACCTCAGCCACCTATCTGCTCATCCACCTGCCCACCGCACTCACCTATACACCTCACCATCTCACCCACTCAGCAACCTCATCAGCCTCACCCACTTCATCCAGCTACCCACCTGACACACTCATCTACTCAGACAGTCACCCACCTCACCCACTTTACCTACCTGCCACTCACCCATTCATCCACCCACTCATTTATTCATCCATTCACTAACATGCATTCATCCAATAAAGACTGGCTGTGGAATTCTCCCAGATTTGCAGTAGCCTTCGGCTGCAATGATGGGTTTTCACGCCATATGGTCCCAAATCTGCCGCATTAATTATGCATTCTTGGGAAACACGCCATTTCCAAGGTGGGTGGGCTCGCATTCACCTGCCACTTCATCATGCTGGGTGCCATATTTAAAGTCCATCCGTACATACCTCAAAGCTTCCAGCCCATGACTACTGCAAGGAAGATGCCCATGAAAGGCAAAACGATTGCAGCCTCCAGGTTTAGTGACACATCACTGGAATGCCTTTTGGATGCTGTGGAGATCTACTGTGATGTCCTACTGTCTTCTTTCCCCACTCTAGCCGCATGATAGGCAGTGATGTGACCCAACTGGCTTGGGAGGTGGTGGCAGTGGTGATCAGTGCCAATGGTGAATAGGTTGGCCTCCCAATGAAGATAGAGGATGACTGATCTCATCCGTGCAGCCAGGGTATGGCAACCATCTCATCACTCTAAACTCACACTCACATGGCAATCACGCATTCACTGGCATCTCACTGCCAGCTCAAGGGACATCACCACCCATTCTGACACACATACCCTCATATCTCCATCTGGTCTCATCTCCCTCATCTCCTCTGGAGGCTGCCTCCTCAGCCCTCACCATCTTGAGGCTACTTAGACAGATCAGCATGTGCTCTCACACACACCCTGGGATACCCTCCTTCCCCAGTACAGCCCTTGCCCTGCAGCCTCTTCCATTGCCTGAGGCCACTTCTCCCTCTTCCCCAAGCAAGACCTTGCCCTGCAGCCATTGAAAAGCCACCCACATATGGCTGACCTGATAGGTAGGGACCTGCCCATGAGCCCCCTAAAAGTGATGTGGTGCTGCTGTGAAGCTTAGTATTGATGACTGGGTGTGCTGCCCGAAGCTGACAAACCTTGAAGTCCTGAGTGAAGTGCAGCCTGCCAGGTGCATGTCGCTTATGTGCGGTTGTAAAACACATGTTGGCGTGTTTTCCTATCGACGTGGATGGACGATGCAGCAGGACGGGTGGAGGGGGCTGAGGTGGTGGTGGGGGAATGAGTCCGATGGGCTAGCATTATAATGACATGCTGATTTATTACAATGAGGTTCCCGATGTCCGATGGCGGGAAACATGGCCCGCCATTGGAGAGCTGAGCGGGCAATCGCAAACTGGTTTCACAACATCGTGAAACCGATCACACCATATTGTCCGCCACCAAACAATGCCTGATGCCAGAGGGCATGGAAAATCATGTCCTAGACGTTTAAATATTTAGCAGTATACAGCAGCTACTGCCATACTCCTTCCCCCACTCTACTCTGCTCGCTGGAGTTAGACGGGAAATGCTGCGCTGACCATTTCATGTCACTCAGGACCAGAAGATTCTGGAAGAAATGGACAGTAGCATCATGTGAAAATCTTGTGTGCATGAAGCATTGCTGCCGACTGGAAGATTTGGGCAAACGTTTAATGGATTGAATGTGAGCAGCACAGAAAGAAACTTTTAGCTTTAATTCAATAAAACTTGACTTTACAGGAAAAATTTTCATCTGGGTGAGGAGGTGCATTTCGGTGCATGAGTAGCCACACTTGGGCCCAGATTTTTGCTCCACTGGAAAGGTTCTCTGTTGTGGCAAAAATAGCGGATTTCGTCATAAGGGCCCTGAACACGCACGTTCCATTTTCACGGGGTGGGTTTGGAGTCCGGCCAAGTTTCATGAATGTGAGCTTAATGGTGGTAGCTGACTGTTTAAATTGGCAGCTGCCTCCACTGGTTTCAGATTTTTGTATCCCAGCTCTGTGGATCCCAAAGTGCACAGAGCAAACCTGGTAAGAGGGGGCCTGTTTTTTGTGCGTTTGATTTGGATAGCCAGGGTACTCCCTTGGAATATGGAGTTATATTTCAGTTTGTACTTACTTACCCGGAAGTATCAAGAACTTAACTCCTGCTGCCTTCTCATAACCAAAGGCAGTGGGAGGGTGGGGACACTGGTCTGCCAAGGCAATTTTTTGTTGCCTCCCGCCCTACTGACTTACACCCAGGTGCAAGGCAGAAATTAGTGAATTAGTGCTTCAGAAGTGCGCACAGCACTTCATCTGAGGAAGCATAGAGTATGGGCATGGCACCCTCTTACAAAGAGCCAGTAGAAGCCAGTTAAAGTGAGCAGCCAGAGCCCAGAGGGAGGGCTGAAGTTCATGAAGCAGAGGGTGCAGCATGAGCAGCAGGAAAGAGGAGGAGTAGAGGGAAGACAACCAGGTTCAACCCTGTGGCGAGGGAGTACAGAAAAGGTCATCATACCTCAATACGATGGAAAGCCAGTGCCACAGAAGACTTTAGGTTGAACCATGAGGTGGTGACAGACATTTGTTGCATGGTGCAGCAGCAACTGGAGCCACAATCCAGTCACTGGCACATGAGAAGCAAATGGGGCCTCTGGTTGAGGGGCCACGGAGGTTGAGGGGCCGCGGAGGTTGAGAAAGATGAAGGTGCTGAGGAGCTCTCTCCAGGTAGAGTTGATGGTGTTGGCTGCTGATGCGCAGCAGTTGTCCAGTCCAGCAAATGCTGGGTCAGAAGTCGAATGGTCCTGGTAAGGGTACAGAGCTCCTCATGTATTCATGGATGTCAAGGCTCATACTCTGAGCCGAGTGATCCAGGCAAATAAGGGAGGCTTGCATCCTTTCTTGGCTGAGGTGCATCTTTTGCATCCACTCTGGGTGTTGCTGCAGGTGTCTCTCCATGAGATTAGCCAACCTCTCATGATCAGAGCAGTTGAGCCCCTGGGACAATGTGGAGCTTGTGGCAGTGATGGACTCCTCCATTTGAAGCCCAAGAGCTCCCACTGCCTCAGGGAACTCCACCAGATGTCCATACATCTGCTGCTGATTGGACAAATACTGTGCCCGCATGGTGACTCCCAAGTTCCTGCCCAGTGGAGCATCATGGTGAATTTCTATCATTCTCTGAGGGGGCTGTGCACAGGAGTCTCTGACTCTGACATCTCCTCTGGCACTCTGGTGCAGTGCACTTCACCCTGTGCCTACTTCTCTCTGAGGTAGAGAAAGTCATGGAGCTGGAATTCTCTTCTCTCTGCGCATTGGATCTGGTGGCTAAAATCGGGCCCTAAGTTCCAATTTGAAGGAAATCCAATTTTCCTCTGCATTCCTCATTCTATGCCATTTCCCTCTGGAACTTTTGTGGTTCAGGGATGCCTCGTGTGTAAAATACACATCCAGTCCCACTGAGGTCTTTTCCTCTAGTTGTGGTTTAGGAAGGCTATTAAAAGCGCACCAGACTTGAGAGCTCATGAAGAAAATGGAAAGCCTAAGCTGAGGAGTCAGGAACATTCTGAAAGGTAAGCATGAAATGTTTTTCATACCTTCAAATGTCACTATCAAATGCTATATTGTAATCTAGAAGCATTTCTAACGCAATGATTTATCATAAGGATCTTCCCTTTAAAGGTAGGTTAATCCTAATATTGACCAGCCTTGTGTATTTTTTCACGTGCATTACAGTGCTTTTTCAATTGAGAAAGCACCTTAATGCAATGAAAAATATCCTGTCATCTGTTCTACTGTGATTTAAATGGTTCAGACTGTTAAAAAAAATCCTTATTTTTGAAAGTTAAAATAGATCTAACCATCCACCTAATCACCTGCTGCTCCCATACAGTGATTAACAGCCACTCTGCATTGACACTAAAATGAGCACATCTGTTCTTTCCTTCCCAGAGAGCAGTCTGTTGTTTGAGCAGCTGTGGCCAATGTCAATGCTTGGCTGAGGTTCAAGTGCTAATGGGTTTCATCATAGTAGGTATTTCATTCATCTGAGAATAAATGACAGTTTCAAGAAGTTGTGATAACAGATTGTCCCTTTGATGTGGTTTCTGGTTCGTTGACACAAGCTAATAGGATGACAAGTATTGCAAGGTTTTTGAAAGCAAAATACATCGGATGTTGGAAATCTGAAATAAAAACAGAAAATGCTAGAAAAACCTGGCAGGTCTGGCAGCATCTGTGGAGAGAGAAAGAGTTAACTTCCAAGTCTGTCTGAAGAAGAATCATACAGACTTGAAATGTTAAATCTGTTTCTTTCTCCATAGATGCTGCCAGACTTGCTGAATTTTTCCAGCATTTTATGTTTTTATTACAAGGTTTTTTTTCTCAGTATCAATGATGTGGAAACTTTCATTAGATGGTGAGAGGTTAGGGTTAGAAGGACGTATATCTTGACTTTGTGCAATGGGGTAAAACAGCTAATAATGGGCAAAATCTTGTTGAGACATTGGGGGTTTTGCCTGCCAGCTTGAAATCTGGTGGGAGACATGTGCTGCCTCTTTTTGGGATGGCCCTCCAAACCACAAATGAATCAGACACTGGCAAGGCCAGCAGCAGGCCTTCTTCTCCAATCAAGATGCTGAGGGGAGAATTCTGACCTACCAAAAGCTGTCAATCAATCAGAGACCAGCAGCTCTTGTGGTCAGCAGATCCACTGGGAAGGCCTTGGCTACTGCCTGAAGGACAGGCACCAGAGTCCCAGGATTGCGGAGCGACCCAAGCCACAGGTAAGTAATGTGGGGGGAAGGGTTTCACAGCAAAGGGTTCACGGGGGAGGGGAGAAGAATGGTCAGCAGCAAGGGAAGGAAATAGCTCTCAGCAGGCCCGTCCTTCTCGATGTCCAGTCCCTAGACCAGGCACTGAGTGCCTTTGATCAGGGAGCCTTCCCCCCTCTGGAGGTGACAAGCTGGCCGCAAGGTTTTAGCTGTCATGCACACTACATGATGACAGATTCCCTGCAACTGGGTTAATACCAGCAGCAGAGGGATGAGGCCCTTAAGTGGTCATTAATTACCCACTTAAGGGCCTCAATTGGCGATGGAGCAGGAAGGTCAGCCATGGGCCTTCCCATCCAGAACTTAATTCTGGCAGAGGTGGGAAGGTGGGGGGCTTCGGGCACACCACAATCCTGCCTAATTACATGGCCTTCCCACCTCCAAGCACAACACCAGAGAGAGCAGAAGATTCCATCCAATGAGTCAACTTCCAATTTTACATCAATCCCAACTTTTATTTCCTTTGAGTGGAAGTACAGTATGTGAGGTTAGTAACCTGGTGTCAAATCCCAGTCTGATATCTGAATACATTGTAACCAAGCAGAGTCTCAGCCCTTCCACTCTGGCTTGTATAAGAGAAGCGATTGTGCACTGAGAGGATGTGAGAAGGTGGATTAGGTAGGAACATACAGTCATTTTTGGGTGAAGTATACCTTCAGTCCAGTATGATGCCATGCTTAAAAAGTGCTTTGATGGTTTCTTGGATCCCCTGGACATTTTACAAGTTTGGCACTGAGTCCAACATTATAAAAAAAATTAGGTGCTGTCCTGCTTTCCCAACAGTAATGTTTAAAAAGCTATCAGTAGTGTAAAGGCTATGGGCTAAAAATTTGACTGCCCCCAAAATGGTTGCAGGGATTGTGATGCATGATTAGCCCGCCCTTAATGCAGGCAGCAGACAAATTGTGTTGCCTGTTCATTTAAATGATTATGGCATGCAGCCCAGTGCTAAACACACTGTTGCTTGGCTGTGCACCTCAGTAGACAGTCCAAGTTTTGGTGAAACGAGCACCACTTCAAGCATACTACAATGGAAAGGTGAGGTACATTCTGGCTGTAGCAGGTATGGGAAGTCGTTGTAGAAGAGTGTCTGCCCAACAAGAAGAGTGAAGATTGTACATCATGACAGAGAGCAGGTTTCCAGGATTTTCTGATGCAGCACTGGAGACTCTGGTGCAAGAAGTGGAAAGGAGGAGAGATGGCATATGTCCACACAGAATGAAGGGAATGAGAGCAGATAGCCACAGTAATCCATGTGAACAGTGTCACCCCCTAGGATCTTGATGCAGCGCAGCAAGAATTTTAATTACATTCCATGACTAGTTAAGGTTAGTGAACTCATCTTCAAATGCCATATCCTTATACTAACCTCACATACTGCTCAATTCACCAACTACCCTCCTCCCCCTTCACCCACCTACCAACATTCTCTATCAAGGATGACTTATACCTCTTATCCATAACTTCACCTCACCTTCACACACTAAGCACTACTGTAAGCCTCAGACCCACATCTCACAGTTTGCACACACTAGCAGCTATTCAACCATGACAGTCCCATCACCAAAACATATTGCATCACACTCACTGACACACTTCCCTCTTTTGGGTGAAGGGTTAAGCCAAGGCCCTGTCTGCCCTGTTAGGTGGATGTAAAATCTCTCATAGAACTATTTTGAGTCCAGGATTATAAAAAAGGAGGGCAGACAAGTTCTTCCAGTGTTCTGATCCACACAGTGTTCTGATTCAAGCAACACCAGGAAAACAAATTATCTCAAATTGCTCTTTGTGGAAGATTATTGTGAATTAACCGGCTGCCTTATTTCCTGCATTACAACAGTGACTACACACTTCAAAAGTACTCCACTGGCTGTAAAGCAATTTGGGATATTTCTGTGGTCATAAAAGGCACCATATAAATGTAACTCTTCTTTCCTTCATCCCTTCTTTCCTTCACCCATTATCAGAGGTAGCATTAACTAACCATTGCAAGATGGGGAAAGCTGTATGTGCTCAACCCGAGGCCATCACTCAAGCCATGCAAAAGCTGAAACTATCAAAAATGACTGTATGTCCCTACCTAATCCACCTTCTCACATCCTCTCAGTGCACAATCGCTTCTCTTATACAAGCCACAGATTAATTTAGGCCCCATTCTATCAGTACAATGTTACCAGTCTGCTATCCTCCCTTCAGATATACGAGAACTTCCATTGGCCATGCAATGGTGTGAGAGTTTAAAGACCAAGAGGTGCAAAACACTGGTGATGAAGAAACATTGTCACTCGATCTCACACTCATAGTACTAACTCAGATACTGATATTGTGTGAGGGTAGCATAGAGGCAGCATCAATAGACTAATGAAGTCTGGCCACTTAGCCAGACCTCATTATGCATGCTTAGCAGAGAGTCCAAATTTCCATGAATTTATTAAAACAGGTGCGCAGAAGGGAAAACATTGCTGATTGATCCTTTTTTCCCCCTTATATCTATTTTGTCAATGTCTCACTGGTTACTTACACAAGATGAAGAAATGTAAAATACTTATAGTTTCTGCTATTGATAGTTTAAAGGTCTGGCTGATTGACACTTTCATAGGGCTATAGTAACAGTAGTTATTTTAAGAAAGTTATGAATACTTTTTCCACACATGCCATTGTCACTAAGGAGTTCATGGTTTCTGTACAGAATGTATACTGGGTGAATGGGGTATGGAAGTGTTATTAGTTGGCATGGAGGGTAAGGGGGCCATTGTGGGAAGTGGGGGCATAAGTTAGCATAGAGGGGCACAGGTAAGGTCATTTGAAATTATTTTTCAAAAGGATCCCACATCCAGGCTATGGTTTACAACTCCTCTGAAGCATCGTGAACCATGAGTCCTTGAAAAGCTGGTCCAACTCTATGAAAATTGCAGAGGGCTAGAAGATATCTATCCCCACAATGAAGCCGGCAAGGTTGGAAATGCAGGGTGTTTGCTTGCTTCCAGCAACCTTCTGGTGAATATTGGGGTGCTGAGAATGGGGGTATGAATCCCGGAATCGGGTCCCGTCTGCCATCTTTAAAGGTCCACAGAGCCTCTCTGACACTGGCCCTCTGTTTCTCTCTCCACAGATGCTGCCTGACCTACTGCCTGAACTGCTAAGTATTTCCAGCATTTCTTGAAATTATTGGTGATCCCTTTAAATAGAGCTGGTGGGAGTCCTTCATGTTGCTATATACATGTTCAACTATGTATGTCTTGGAAGGAGTGTCTTGGAGTGACAAGGTCGAAAATGGTAATACTTTTGCCAAATCAGTGTTATACTCTTAGTGACATCTGCCTGCTCTGCATACTTCCAAGGCATGGCCCTATTGCCCTCACCAAGATGGCGTTTAGTGTGAGGCACTTCGGAAGTCTGAGCACATAGCGCATTTTTCATTTTGGTACCAAAATGGCACCCGCAGTGTTGAAACTACATAAGATGCAGAACCCAAATTGCTGCCTTTGTATATGTATACCCTTTATTTTGGTGGGTAGACTAGCAGTTCTCGCTTTCTGTCGCAAATATCTAGTTCATCATTGTTCTTGTGTTTTAGAATATAACTTTTAGTTTCAGAATATAATTTGTAGTTTTAAGAATTAAAGTTTAACTGTAGAAGATGGGGTAAAGACAATTAAAGCAAAACTGGGGCCTATTAGTCCTAAAAAGGTTGGGGACTAATTGCCTTAAGAGGTAATTGCTCGAAAGGTAAGGTAATTAAAATGTTGAGCTTTAGAGATTTCCAGAACACCTATAAAATAGCTGTTCAAAAGGTGACCTATATTTGTTTAATAAAGTCAGAATAGAAGAGGTAGAACTATAAACCAGCTTTGGGATTAATTAGCTAAAGAACTGGAGATGTGATGTCTGCAATATTTGCAAGAAGTGAAGTCCAGAGAGATGTTTTTATTTGGGGCTTAGAGCTAAATTAAGCATTAAGTAAATTCTGAAAGGTTGTAAAATGCAATTACTTTACCAGATCAAAAGAAAAATTATAAATTAGGGATAATTAACTTACAGGTCAGTTTGAGGACAGCCCGGAGCAAGCTATGCCTTCTTGGAAATGGGTGAAGCTTAAGAAGATTCTTTGGTTTCAATTGATCTGGGCATTTGCTGAGAGAGTTAGCTACAGTTTGGACTTCATGTGGTTTGCAGTTCACTGAGAGAAGATAACCAAAGTAAATGACAGTTAGAAATGCCTGCACTGGAAGCAGAGTAAAAGCTTTTTTAAAATTTGTTCATGGCAGTCACTGACTAGGCCAGTATTTATTGCCCATCCTTAATTGCCCTTGTTCAGAGGGCATTTAAGTGTTAACTGCATTGCTGTGGGTCTGGAATTACATGTAGGCCAGACAAGGTAAGGATAGGAGATTTCCTTCCCAAAAGGACATTAATGAGCCAGATGTGTTTTTACAATAGTCAGCAATGGTTATCATCAGACTTTTAATTCCAAACTTTTATTGGATTCAAATTGCACCATCTGCCATGGTGGGATTTGAATCCCAGGTCATTATCCTGGCTCTCTGGAATATTAGTCCAGTGACAATACAACTATGCCACCACCTCCCTTAACTCCATTACTAGCCGTGTGGAATGCATATGAGGCTTAATATCAGTTTGGAGCTTGTGAGGGAACAGAAGCGGAAAGATTGCCTAATTTGAAGCTAGCGGGAGAATCCACAATGGACCTCACAGTGTCTTATGGCAAAGGAAAGTAATCAGCTGAATCAGCTTGGAAGTATTGAAAAATAACCAGAACAAGTGACTGAGGCATCCACAATCAAGAGATGATAAATGAAAAGTTTTATCTCTGAGAGTAGCTGGAACTGAGGAAAATTCTCCACAGGATTCTGGCATACTAATGAGTGGTCCCTACAGAAGTAAGTAACTTTAAGATTAAAAATAAAATACCGCAAATGCTGGAGATCTGAAATAAAAACAAAGAGCTCTGGAAAAAAACTCAGCCAGACTGGCAACATCTGTGGAAAGAGAAACAGAGTTGACGCTTTGAGTCCTATATGACAATGCTTCGGAACGCCGATCCAATCTTAACTTTAAGATTGATGTGTCTTATGAAGACAATTCTTGGGTGAAGTAAGAAGTAAACCTAAGTGCATAACATATGTAGTTATATTGTTAAGTTAATAGTGCTTGTTTTGTTTAATTCTTTTATATACAATAAAGTTTGTGCTTTGTTAATAATAAAAGTGAACTCTGTGGCGCAGTTCTATTGGTTAAAACAAAGTGTTCCAATTTTGTTTTCTATGTTAACAGTCCTGAACCAGATCATAACGCCTGTTTCTGTCAGCAAAACAATACATTTATAATATTACTAAAAAATAATAACACTAAAAAGGAACTCAGCTACAATGGGCAGAAATTTTCCGTTGGTGAGATGGGGGCAGGGCCTGCTCGCCGACGCAAAAATGCTGTGGGATGACGTTGGGGGGATCCCCCGACGTCATCCTGCCCCATTTAAATATTCAGGAAGGCTGGTGGACAGCGCGATCAGCTGTCCGCCCACTGACCTGTCAATGGCCAATTGAGGCCATTGGCAGGGTAGTTAAACCAATTTAAGGCCCTATCCATCCAACCGTAAGGCTGGCAGGCAGGCCAGGAGCCCCCGCGGGCTTCTGAAAACCACTGACGGGATGAGGTTTCATGTCAGTTTTAAAAAAGGTTAATAAAGTTTTCGTGATATTTATTAACATGTCCCATCTCATGTGACATTGTCACATGAGGGGGACAAGTTAATAATAATTTTTTTATTTTACTATTTTTAAAGTTTCAAATACTGTCAGAGCTCTCCCTGAGACAGCACTTAGTCTCAGGAAGATGTGCGCTCCTTAGCGCAAACGCATTCTGACAGTTGAGGAAACCCTCACCCTCCTGTCGGGCGGCACGCCCACTTAAAATGGCGGCGGGGCCCGTTTCAGCGAGGCGATTGGCCGCCCGCCCGCCGCCGAGCCGGTGGGGCCTGCCCACCATCAAGGACAAAATTCTGCACAAGGCGAACAGAATAGTTCTTCCTCCAGAAATCTGAAAATATTATGAAGTAATTTGTAATTTATGTTCCATGTGGAATGCTTTTCACAATTAAGATTCATAATGGGAAATCAGAAACAGAGGTCAGCACTCCCAGTGAAATTTTCCATGGTTTAATTCAACTGGGTGGACATACTAAGCTCCTTCCCAAATTCTTGATATATATTGCCATTGTGTAAAGCAGGGATATTCAATTATTTATATGCATTTTAAAAGGATAAAATGAAGAAAGCACTTGCACTTATATAGCACCAGTCTCATCTCCAAGGTGTGTCACAGCCAATGAGTAACTTGCCACATGTAGTCGCCTTGTAAAAAATGTCACAACTGAAAATCACAATTCATATGTTAGAAATAAACATTAGTGATATTTCTTTTTTGGAAAAAAACGCAAATGCAAAGAACTAACTGTTCTTTGTAAATATGAGGCAGTTACACATGTATCAAAAATTTTGTACATAAAATGCCACTATAAGGATAATTTAATTATCTATCTTGCTCAGTACCCATTCTTCTGAGCATAATAATCTGCTGTCCTCTTGGTTTCATTGCCTGATCTCAATTAAGGAAGCATTGCACATTTTGTTGCAAAAGGTCATCTAACCATCCAATTAATAACAATAGCTGATTGTAATGCCATTTGAAGGTGTTTGCTATCAACCGATGTATGCTTAAGACATGGCACACATGCGTTCCCTATTATAAATCAACACTAAATGAGATATATATTTTGGTAAGACATCACCATAGTTGCATTTTCCTGTCTTATTGCTCCTGAAGAAATATTGGAATGGAAATTTGTTATGATTCATTATTAGACTCACATCAACAGCTCAGCCAGGATGCTCAAGATTAACATAACTTTGGGACTCAGGCCTGAACTCAATAGAATACACATCTGGTACCTGTCACACTTCCAGAAGCAGCTTTTCCATTTCAAGAGTGTTTGCCCAACTGGCAATGGTCCTTGTTATGTCTTGGGGAGAAGGGAGGGATGGCAATGGTGATGGTGAGGGGCACAGATCAGAGTTGGCAGTGGCCCTCTGGACTTTTGTGAAGCCAATGTTGCGCTCCTGCTCCTCCTGGTTGTACATTTTTTTAAAAAAGTGTACTCAATTGTTTATAGGCAGCAGCTCCACTGAAGACTCTTGAATACATAGCTTGGTAGAGAGGTCCTAAACTAGGTGTTCCTCTGCATTTATGTATGCAAAGGCTAAATGCCTGTTTTAGGTGGCCACCAGCGATGCCTGAAAATTCACTCAAACGAATTTATAGCTCAAAGTAATTCAGGCATCCTTGGGGCATGAGGCAGTGTAGTATATTGTAAGAACTAAGCATATTGTGATATTGCCCTCTCTGCTGCCCTTTCTGTTGGGAAGGTGCAAATATTAAGTGTTTTCAACATGACTGCTTAGAAAGAACAGGGGCAATTAAGAAGATGAAGAGCAGTGAAAGGGCCACGCCCATTGTGGTAGTTCAAAAAGCAGACATGTTCATTCAGATTTGTGGAAATTATAAGCATATGGTAAATAAGTTGATAGTGAAAGATACATAGTCGCTGCCTACCAGTGGAAATTTGTTTTCTATTTTAACAAATGGAAAGATGTTAACTAAGATAGATCTGTCAAATTAACTGACAGAAGCAAGGAATTGCTTGCATTTCATACACAAAATGTATTGAATTTTATGTTAATCGGGCAGGTGCACACCCGATCCAATCAGGCGTGAAATCGCGCGAGATGATGTCGGGCGAATGTCCGGATGTCATCGCGCACTCGTGTGATATTTCACTCACTGGGCATGTATAAAAGTCAGAAGCACATCCGCCAACAATTAAGAGGGCAATTAAGCCCATTAACGGCGTAATTGTCTGCTATTTTTCGTCACCTGTCCAACCTTTTGGTTGATGATGGGCGAATCAGCCAGGCAGTCTTTACATTTTTCATGAAATCTCATTCAAGGGCGGGATGAGGTTTCCGTTATGAAATAAAATTTTAAATTAATCTGTGAGCAGTATTTTTATCACTTAAATTTTCAGGTACCTGATTGTGATGCTCAGACAATTTTTTATGCTTTTTAAGATTTTATTGGAACATTTTTAGATCTGCATCTCCCTGAGGATGCTCTTTGCCTTCAGGGAGCTTTCTGTCAGCGCCCGTGCCAATGTTGAGATCATCGCCACCCTCCTCCCGTTTATTGGCCAGCCTGCTTGAAATCGTAGTCAGAGGCCGATCACATTTGGTGGTTTGTTTTTTGACCGATCCTGGGCCCATCGATTGCGCCAACCAGCAGAACTAAAAGTTTACGCCAAGGTGTTGTACCAGTGTGAAAATTTACCATTTAGGGTATCTACCACCTCTGCAGCGTTCTAGAGTGTCATGCATCAGGTACTAAGTGAAATGAAGGGAGTGTGCTGCTTCTTAGATGACATTCTAATGAGCCATAAAACAGAGGAAGAGCACATTGTAAGGCTGAAGCAAGTCTTAGATCAACTGCAATAGGCATCAAAGCAAGAAAGTGCAAATGTTGCTTCATTGTGTCAAGTGTAACACACCTGGGTCACCAAATAATTAGTGAAGGTGTCCACTGAACACTGGAGAAGGCTGAGAGGATTTTCAAAGCAAGAGACTAGAGAACAAAGAAGAACTTAGACCCATCAGTACAAAATTAACCATCGTGTGTCAGCACATCCTTTTTTTCAAGGTTTCCCGTGAAGACTGATAAAACTGAAACATTTTTAGTCACTGAGTTACTTGTGAGTTACTTTACATACACAATTGACATGCCAGTCTCTACCAGAGAAAGTAATCAAGAAACTCCCAAGGATGTGATGCTCAGTAAAATGCTCAATTATGACATGAATGGATGGCTTAAGCAGTATGATGTGCAATGATGTGGCAGATGATGTGTGCCAGGTGGACCAAATCCACAAGGGGAACTTGGTCGTGCTATCTCAATGGTTTGCAATTTGTATTTATTATGAGAAGATATGTGCACTGAATTCAGAAGTAATGAATCCACTGAGACTTTTAGAGATTTAACAAATTAAATTAAAATATTTATTAACAAAATAAAAGGTTTCAAGCATGTACATAAGACCACAATTACTTACTACCATAACAAATCCTAAAGTTCCTAATTGACTTGACTCCCAGTTCCACTCCCTTTTGAGGTAATAGTCCAAACAAGATTTTAGATTTAAAACAAACCCAGCAAGTTAACACAGTACCCCCTTGACAGTGGGATTCCAAATGTTTTTTTCTCCAACTTCAGTCACTTTAAATAGCAAGCTTATGCACAAATGGCTGGAGGATTCTTGAAGGCTGTTTCACACACTCCTGTTAGATCTTACATGGCCTTCTCCACATAGTCTTTCATTTTCCTTTATATATGTTTCTCTCTTTTTAGTATGTAAATTCTATGTTACATATGTCTATAAAACTGTATCTTCTTCATAATATAAAAACTATAATGTTGCCAATATTATCAGTAACCTTTGGGAAAAATAAACACACTCAACCTTGCTTATCTGGCTAGTTGTGAACAGGCTGAGGTATCTTTGAAATCCAATCCCTTTATTTATTTAAAAGTGAAATTCCCTTCACACATTACATGTTAAGCCAGCATTCATGTTTACACATTAGCATGTTGAGGACATTTCGACACCTAGCTTCTTTTGATGATTTCAAGCTTGCAGTCAACTTGACTCCAAATGTAATTAAATCACACAGACAGACCCAATTATAACCACACCCATAAACCTACTTCACAATAAACCAGGAAAATATTATGAAAATTATTATACTTTCGTCACAGATGATAATAAACTACAGGAGTATTTCACATGTAGAAATGAACTGATTTTATATCAAGGCTCTCTCCTTTAGGTTTTAAGAGTTATTATTCCACTAAGATTTAGAGAGAGATTGTTAGAGGAAATATATCAAGAGCATACAGGGATAGTCCATAATGTAAGCAGTAGCAAGAAGCAAATTTTGGCATCCAAAGGTAAATGGCTTTTGAGGTATTGAGAAATTGAAATATTGAAGGGTTGGTAAAATGTCGTGAAATCTGCCTTAGAATGACAAATGATCCAACCAAGGTTCCTTTCATTCCAATTTCAAACACAAGAAAACCATGGGAACAAATACTTGTGGCTTTCTTTGAAGTGGAAGAGAAAGGGTAATTTGTTTTGAGCTATACCTATAGCAAATGGATAATTGTTGAGTTTATGCCCAATATCACAAGTGCCAAAATTGTTGAGGCTTTGAGAAGTTGGTTTGTAATTTATGGGTTGCCAGAAGAGCTGGTGGGGACAATGGTCTGCAGTTTACTTAGAAGAGTTTGAAATATTTTTGAGTAAGAATTAAGTCAAGCACAATCTGATACTACCATATCACCCAGCATTGAATGGTGCTGCAGGAACAAGTCTACATATTATGAAGAAGTCTTTTCAAAGGTATTTGCAAGATGGAAAGCTAGGCAGTGATTCCCATGTTTTCCTTTGACCGGCTAGACAATTTTCTGATCTCTTATAGAATAACCTCATGGTCTATAACAGGTTGCCCACCTTATGGTTAGTGTTTAAACATGTTCATGGGATAAAGTTTGGTTTGCTTATGCCTGGCGTCAATAGAAAAGTAAGAGAAAAGCATGACAAAGGGAAGATGAGTCATGTACCAGGCACGAAACTTAGAAAATACTGGAAAAGATCAGCAGGTCTGACAGCACATGTGGAAAGAGAAATAGAGTTAACGTTTTTTGAAACTCTGTTTCTCTCTCCACAGGTGCTGTCAGACCTGCTGAGCTTTTCCAATATTTTCTGTTTTTATTTCAGATTTCCAGCATCTGCAGTATTTTGCTTTATGAAACTTAGAGAGTTCAACTGTGGTCAGAATTTCATGGTGAAAAACCATTGAGGTGATAAGGAGAAATATGTGGTTGGAGGTGATGTAAATAGGCTGAGTGCATTTACCTACCTAGTGAAGATTGTAGAGAGAACCCATTAGTGTCATGAAGATGATTTGCTTCAAAGAAGAAATCCAACTAAAGGAGATCATGATAACCCTCCTACACTACAAATTCTCTCAACAGTCCAAAGTAAAAATCAGAAAGTAAGTGTAAGTCACAAAGAAATTGAAACAATGTCAGTATCACAGAATCTACTAGTACAGCAAAGTGAACCAGTTAAGACAAATCAACTGATGTCACAGTCTCAACCATAAAGTGGAATTGATAGTCAAAGTCAATGTTCAGGATTGACACAGTCAGAGATGTCGAGAGAGCAGAGTCAAGCTAATTGAAATGGAACTCAGAGAAGGTAACCAGACAGAAAGAGAAAGAAGCTGGGTAGGTTAATTGAAAATGTATTATTTTTTATTATTTCCTGCCAAATGATGATATTTTTGTTATACACATACTGCTGTCAAGAAAAAAAAAACTTTCTTTACATGTAAATTACTCTGGTAATACCATTCATTCATGTATTAGATGTGATTACAATAAATACAAAGGCAAAACCCAACTGGTTAAATTTCAGGTATTGGTGAAATTGGTTTAGTCATATTATATTCTGGAAAGTTATGTACATGTATCATTTTACATTTCATGTTATTTTCTGATCTTTTAAGCATGAATGGAGTTTTGTATATTGTAAGAGCTAAGATTGTGATACTGCCCTCTCTGTTGTAAATAAAGTGTCTCCAACATGGCTGCTTACAGTTGAGTCCAAGGGGCCTTTTCTCAGCCCAGGCAACCACACCTATAAATTGGTATATTCTGCACCCATTTCCCTTTGATATGCAATTGTCAGAAATAACAGTTTGTGTAATACCACAAAACCATTTCACAGCTCCAGGTCACCAGCATATACAATCATGTTTGCTTTCATTCACATTCCACATCTGGAAAGTGAGTGCAACAAGGTCCAATTTCTTCCCATCCGAGTGCTTGCATAATGCTGGCACATGTTTCTGTAGAGGTTTGGGAAATCAGAGAATGGATTTATTTGCAGACTAAATATATGGGGCGGGGGGTGTTGCTGTTGCAGATGAACTAGACCTGAGGTACAGGCAAGAAGAATTTCAAACGCTGGACATGGAACTGCTGAATTGGTACTTGGTTATACAAAATGTGTTGTTTCTAGAAAGTATATGCTGCTGGTCCCAAAGGAAAAATAGGAGGGGCTACTATTTGCTAAATCTACAAGGAAGGGAGGCATTTTTCAAATATTAGTTTAGCCTTTGTTGGACTAGAGAGATCAATACTGGATTCATTTTAATGAACCATTGTGAATTTGGACACACTTTAGTTTTTCCAGCATATCATAGTTAACATGGCGCCTGCAAAAACAGTGCAAAATGTAATCACCAAGGATTTATGATTTAAAAAGGTCATAAAAATTAAATGAATATGTAAATAAATGTGATGAAGTTCCACAAGTTATTGTATGCTCAATAAATATTCATGCATTCAATTTCAAAATTTAGTAAGCATGGGCCCAGGAAAAAAAGTGATTGCAGTAACAAGATATAATTTTTAATTATTATAGAGTTGATCTTTAATGCCTCATATTAGGTGATTAAAATCTGGTTATCATCTTGATTTGGCAGAAATATTCCATCAATGAGTGCAAGTTTCTATGGTAGAAATAGCTCAAAGGATAATCAGCTGAATTGAGACACCAATGGATATAGAGTTTTTCCACTCAATGGTAATTTTACTTTTCAAGGTTCACCTGGACAATATCACGTTATAACTCATTCTGTATAGTGTGACCAAACTGACAATAGCGTTTCACCACCCCTGGGGTGGTGGGTAGTATACGTTAGGCAGATTCATAGCTATATCTATATCCATTAAACTGTGCAGGATAAGCCCAGCAGTTTTTACAGAATTGCTTTGTTTAATATTTTGTGTAGGTTTTTTTTGGGTTTTGATATGTTTGCATTTGTATTCTGTTGGGTGGCCACCAGCCATATTTTGCTGAAGCCTACTATAAAAAATAAATTGGACCAGACACTTTTCTATTAATTTTGCAGCATTCTTAACTTCAAGCTCTCAGGTGCCTGAGTACTGCCAACAGCAACTATTCTCTTCAATGTGATTGGCAGCCAATAGATACAGATTTTGCTTTGATCAGGGACTCTTTTCTCTTGCTGTTTGACCTACCTTTCATGGAAGTTGTTCAACTGTCTGGTTGAGAATTCTCAGCAGAACAGAAATTCTCACCCTGCAGAATGCAAAAGCGGGAATTGTCTCTGTGCCTATGTCATAGAGATTGAAAGTCTTCTCCTTAATGTGTTTTTTTCACATGTATACATTAGGGTCAAAGTAATTACCATAACTAATGATGTTGCAAGCAGACTCTTGGACATCACTAGGTATGATCAAGGCAGTTGCATCCTTCACTACACTCCATTCTGTTTGCAGAAGAAACGAAGAAGAAGAAAAAAAACATGCACATGAGGGATACCCACCCCTCCAGCCTTTGTGCACAATTTCAATACAAAGATCCATATAATGAAGAAACAAAGTGAATCCTGAAGAGTGGTGCCAGATAGGATGTTGGGTATGGGGAAATAGGAGGACTGGCCCCAGCTGAAGTTTAGAGCTAACCTAACAACAAACTGTGTGCAGATGTGACCGACCAGTTCCCTAAACATGTGCAGTCTTCAGCGACACTGGTTCTCGGTCATCTGCAGGAATGAAAGGCAGAAGTATTTTACCATGCCACTTGTTCCATTGGAAGGTATAAATGAAGTCCTGTGGTTTAAAACACAGGGGAAATTGACTCTAGTCCTAGGGTGGAATCATCCCAGGTTTACACTAAATGTGGTAGCGGGCAGGTAAATCAACATCTTTCCCACAGGCTGCATTAGCGGCTTCTCACACTGTATCGTTGCAAACCCGTTACATTGCAGGATTCACACTGTTTCCATGACAGGCGGGCTCTCATTCGCCCACCATGCCACCACATTGCTGCTTCATCAGACCAGGAACCATATTTAAGGTGCAGCCGCGTGCACACCTCCGATGCTTCCAGCCCACAACTGCTGCACAGTAGACATGGCCCTGAGTGGCAAAAAAGGCTGCAGCCCCCAGGCTCAATGATGCGCCCCTCGAGTGCCTTTTAGACATTGTGGAGGCCCCATGATGTCCAATAAACCCTTCTGGCTGCAGGGTAGGCAGCAACATCACCAATTAGGCTTGGGAGGTGGTGGCAGCAGTGGTCAGTGCCAACGCCCTGCAAAAGAGGACAGCCTCCCAGTGCCACAAGACAATGAATCATCTCCTTTGTTCTGCCAGGGTAACTCTTCTCATCACTCTCAACTCACACACCCACAAACCCATCACACACCCATAGGGTCCTCACTCACTGCCAGTTCAAGGGACATCACCATTCACTGTCTCACACACAATTTCATTGCCCTCATCCTATCCATGGGACCACTCACCACCCACACATGCCAGGCATACTTATCAGCTGTCCTGGCAGATGTCCTGTTTACACTCTGTCCATTTTTATTCCTGCAGGGCAAGCTGGCACACAACAAGAGGGAGAGGTCGCAGGCTGGTGGAGGAATGCCTGAAATCAAGGTCATCATGGACTTTGAAAACAGAGCCGTCCAGCTGGCCGGCGAGGATCTGGACCATTCCTGTGCTGACAATGAGGTCGGCGGTGCTCTACCAAGTGAGGATCCAGCAGTTCAATATCCATCAGACAACCATGCTATGAGTGATGTGTCCTGTTTCACAGACCACTGCCATGCACTAATTTTCTCTCCTTGCTTTCGCATATCACATCTGCCAAACAGCAGATGGAGTCCACGACCGAGGGCCTCCGATGAAGCCCGGAGGGAATCTCAGAAGAGGAATCCACTGAAACCATGCTTGAAGTCCTGTCACAGAGCTCACCCACACCCTCCATCAGCGCTAAGACACACACCTCAGTGGAACCTAATTTTGGAGTAGCCTCGGTGTCACAATCTGGTGAGAACATCGCACTTTCTGATCCACAGCAGGCAGCGGCAGGGACTTCCCAGGTTTCTGGCACTCAGAGGACTGCTGGAGGCCAGAAATTTGCTGAGTCCAAGTCAGATGACGAGCCTCTGAACTCGTTCATGTCACAGTTGCTGGAGATGCAAAGGCAAGCTCGGGGATATCAGGAAGGGATCCTCAGATTGCAAGGCAGGATGGAAGACTCTGTCTGCCTTCAGTCTGAGGTAATAGTGCTGTCATGCCAACGCACCAAGGTCAATACTGGTATAATGGTGGCTGCCATGGAGGCGTTTGTCTAGGACTTCGCTCTTGCACTGCTGTGCGGTTTGAACTCCATTGCCGATACCATAGTTAGCCTCCAACAGTGTGTACACCAGAGGGGTGCTGGGCAGCCCGATCTCACTCCAGCTACCCTTTCTCATCAAGGAGTCAGCCAGGGCTGTTGGGCACCCATAGGGAGGAGGATCAGCAGATGTATTCACCGGGGCCATCCATCTAGGTGACTCCGGAAGTGTCCAGCCCATCTGAATCCCCTTCTTCCTGTGACCTCAGGAGCTCTAACTCCACAGGCCGAGGAGGGTGGCACTACCACACAGCAGGACTTCAAAAGCAGGCTAGGGTCCTCCAGGTCTCAGCCCTCCAGAGGATGCCCGCCAAGGTCATCACAGATAGGGTGTAGCAGTCAGCAGGCTGCCTCCATCTCCGCTGTGGAAGTCCGTGGAGCAGCAAGATGTAGTGGCAGGGTTAGGAAGGTTAAGAAGGTGGAATTTCACAGCCTGGGAATGGGTGTTAATCATTAGTACATAATGTTCATTGTTGTAAATAAACTCCCAAGAATGTCTCCCTGCCTATGGCTCCTTGTTCTGATGAGAAGTGTTCTTATCACTCAGATGTGAAACCTTTCTGCACAAGATAAAGGCAGATGCTTCAGTCCAGGGCCTCTTTCATGTGCTTTGTGAAGCCTTCAGACCAAAGTGATGGTCCTGCCTCACTCCAAGGACAGACCTTGATGGTGCTTGTCATTGCTACCAGAATGTCGTGGGTAGGCATCATAGAGTTCCGTCATTATCTCTGTGTGCTCTCAGCATCTTTAAGGTGGGTCTGCCCCCCATCTCTTCAGCACCTGTGACCACTGATGCTGTGCTCCTGAAGGGGTCAGGTGCTGAAGGCGGACAAAGGATCAGGTGCTTTTAAAGATTCATGGCTGCGTCTCCATATGACCCTGTTCACAGTGTGCAATTGAGCTGTCCTTGGACAGACAGGAGTCAGACATTCTCAGAGGCTTTTTGAAGATCTATGGAGTGCCTTCACTGCATGTCGTCATCATCCTCTTGCAATCAAGTGACTGTTAGGGCCTCCACTGCATCTCCATGACAGGAGCATTCTCACAGAGGGTATGTGCACTGTCAAAAGCCAGATTGGAGGCAAACGTTCACAGATACAATGTGAGGATCCATGTTGTCTTCTCACAGTATGTCATCATCATCCTCCATGAATCTAGCAGCTATGAGGGCCTCCCGAGAGCACCTGCCTCATCTGGCCAGTTGCGAGGGCCTCATCGCTGTTACCCTCGCCTTCGAGGAACCCCTCACCCTCATCACCATTGACATCCTCCTCATCCGAGGAGACCGCCAACTCCTCCTCAACCAGCTTCTATCCCCGTTGCAGTGCCAGGTTGTAAGGGTGTAGCAGGCGATGATGTGTGCCACCCTCTGTGAACCAGTCC
This sequence comes from Carcharodon carcharias, assembly GCF_017639515.1. Taxonomy (NCBI): domain Eukaryota; kingdom Metazoa; phylum Chordata; class Chondrichthyes; order Lamniformes; family Lamnidae; genus Carcharodon; species Carcharodon carcharias. The sequence goes on from NC_054486.1 coordinate 53,197,816, forward strand.
AGGCACAGGAGCCTTGTTTTCCACATCCCAATGGTTTTCTCCACCAAGTTGCAAGTTGCAGCATGAGTCTCATTATACCATCATTCTGCTACAGTCTGAGGCTACTGCACGGGTGCCATCAGCCATGTCTTCAGTGGGTAGCCCTTGTTCCCGAGGAACCATCCCTGCAGCCTCTGTGGACTCTGGAAGTCGTCAGGGGTCTGTCATCGACTGGAAATGTAGGAGTTGTGGGCAGTCCCTGGAAACTGTGCGCAGACCTGGAGGATTCGTTTGTGGTGGTCGCACACCAGCTGCACATTCAGCGAATGGAAGCCCTTGAGGTTGACATTGTTGACCCCTTGTTGTGACGGAGATCTGAGCGTCATGTGAGTGCAGTCGATCGCACCCTGCACCTGTGGAAAACCTGAGATCTGGGCAAATCCATTCGCTCTTGATTCCTGGTTGTCCTGCCCCCCCGGTGAAATGCACAAAGTTGTGTGCACTCGTGAAGATGGCATCCGTGACCTCATGGATGCATTTGGGGATGGAGGCTTGTAATATCCCGCAGAGGTCACCTGTGGAGCCCTGAAAGGAGTCAGTCATGTAAAACTTGAGCACCATGGTCACTTTCACGGCCACTGGCAGTGGATGCCCTCCATGTGCCCGTGGCACCAAACCCTGCAGTAGCTGGCAGATGTGACCGACCAGTTCCCTAAACATGTGCAGTCTTCAGCGACACTGGTTCTCGGTCATCTGCAGGAATGAAAGGCAGCATCTATAGACCCTGGGTCCAGCTAGGTGCCGACCAATAATGGCTCACTGTCGGTCTTCAGTGGTGTGTACAGCAGCACCATCTGCCCCTTCTTCTTGAGGGTGCTGCCTGTCCCTTTGCCCAGCCAGGCACCTCCGTTGCTCTTTTCTCCACCGTCTCCACTCCCTACGTGTCACAAGGCACACAGCTAATTCACCAGGTTCCATGATCCTGTTGTACTCCTGCAGGATGAAAGAGGGAGATGCGTGGGTTAACTCAGGTGTTCTAAGATCCTCTCTTGGTTAGATCTGGAGGCTCCTAAATGCATCCCGGAGAATGCTGGCCACCACTTGGATAGCCAGAGTTTAATGCACTGCATGGCTGCCTGAAACCCCAACTTTCTCCGCCCCACTACACGACCGATTGGCAGCAGCTTTGCCCATTGGACTGCATACTGTGCTCTCAGCTCAGGCGCAGCCATTCTCCTAACCTGCACTGCAAGGCTGCACTGTTAGCTTGAACATGGGGGAGACTGGTCTAAACCAGGATGCTGACATTACAAGAGGCTGTGAGCCCCTCCACCAGTGACTGCTCCATGGCCAGCTTTAGCAAGGAGATTGTACAACATACCCAGTCAGCTAACTGTCTGCAGTCCACTCAAATGCTCATTAGTTTGCAGTCTGTGCCCAAGGGGTGAAAGGTTCTGCAGCACTTGGCACTTTCATGCCTCTGTGCTGCTTGAGTGGGCAAATAAGCTAGAGACCCGGCTCCAAGCACTTCAATGCAGCTGCGCCTGAACTGCCTCAGCTGCAGAGGAATGGTCACTTTATACAAGTTTCCCTCCCGCCACCCCCCCCCCCCCCACCCACACATGCTTGTACACTGCCTTCAACCACAGGGCTGCCCTTGCCCCCCACCCCCCAATGCACCTCAACTGCTGGGCAGCCCTTGTCCCCCACGAACGCGCCTCAACCTTGAAGTGCAACAGGTGACCCGGGTAAGCACTGCGCATTGTTACTGTATGCTCACCTCCGACTTGCCCTTAAAGGGCAGCCCATCAAGAGCTCGCCTTATATAAGCTGTTGTGAAACACATCGGCGGGCAACCGCAACGATATGGGCACACGATCCAGCTGGGCGGGGGGTTGATTCCGATGAGCTGACCGTAGAGTGATATGCAGACGTATTACAATGAGTTTCCCGAAGTTCGATGATGGGAAACGCGGCCCACCATCAACTGGCTGAGCAAATGATCAGAAACTGGTTTAAGTATAATAAAGCTAACCTCTTTCTTTGTTAAACTCAAGAAAACCTGTTCTGTTGGTTATTTTTTGATCACAGTGCGTAAATAGTTAAGCACTCAGTGAATAGGCATGTATATCCTTTTCAAACAAAGAAACTGCTGTGACCAAACAAGGAGAGAGCAAAGAGGGCAACTATTTGACCCCTCCTCACCTGGTCATAACAATATCTATGTACCTTTTCTTTGTTTAAGGTGCATGATGCCGCCAGTGCCATTTTAGAAGGACCTAGAGCTATAGATGTTAAGGGGAATTGTAACCTTTTCAGCCACTGGATGTGCTGTGTCTAGGTATGCCTGTGAGTATCCTCAGAGATGGCCCTGTTTTGTTGTCATTGAGAAACAGGCATCCTTTCAGTGAAGTGAGCTTCTAATGAAGTTACAGAAACGGAGCGGAGACCAACTTGAAAGAAATTACAGGCCTGATCTTGTTACCTGCAGCTGCCCTGTGAATCATTACCTGTGCAAGGACTGCTCATTTGACAGTTTTAAATATATGCCCCTCGGTTGAAAGGCGTGCTGGAGTGAGGACATCAGGGGGTGGGCAAAGAATGCATCTGATGCAACCTCACCTACCTTACACCCTAATGTCTTCTTTTTCCTTCAAAGAAATCTCAAGTAGAAGAACTTGCTATGGGGAATCCTATTGTACCATTCACAAAAAAATAGCGGTGCTGCAACAGTGGATCTTGGGCACTTATGTGAAAACAGCAAATAAATTGAAAAAGGAAGTTTTCAAATAGCCAAGCGGCCTTCACATTTTTTAGGAAACCTTATCCACGAGCGGGATATGAAGTTTCCTAAAGCTTTTATTCATTCAATTTTAAAAGTTTCCTAAATATAAAAACATGCCCCATCTCATGTGACACAGTAAAATTGTGGTGCGGAGCCGATCGTGGCTGCACTTAGCTCCACGACCACCCCACCCTCTCCCACTGAGCCCGCTCACTAACTTAAAATCCTGACCATAGACTTTAAGCAGATACCAGGTAAAGCATTTTCACCTTACAAGTTCAAAATGAGGTTTCTTTCAATTTGGTTACTTTGCAGACAGTTGTAAGCTTACAGCTGATTTCATGTTACATGCCTCTGCTCTGCACACACAATACTGCTTTCAGGTTATACCTAGCACTTCTCTTGGAATGTAAATTCTCATTGTGTCACCAAGCCCTTTGAACTCCACCTCTTCTAATAATATAACCCCTTTCATAGTATCAATTTTATTAGTAATATAAACACATTGTACCTTTACCTCTGTTTACATCTCAAAACTAGTAAACATCAAAGCACCCAGACTAGCCGGCTTTAATCCAATTAAGAAACACCCACAGACTAAACCTCTATTTAAAAAACTAATAATTGCCAATAATGTTATATCCATTAATAGATTCACAACAGAGATCATTAATTAATCCTGTGTCATTAAACATTACCAGGTCTAAAATAGCCTGTCCTCTGGTTTCAGAATGTATTGTTCTGAGAAGCTGGCCTGCATACATTCTGTGAACTCATCCTCAAAACTACGTTTGTTAACTTGATTTTTCAAATCCATATGAAGTTTAAAATCATCCAGGATTATTGCAGAACAATTCTTACAACCAACCCCAGCATTTCTTGATTTATACTCTGTCCCAAAGTGCAGCTATTGTTAAGAGGCCTATAAACTATTCCCATAAGTGACTTCTTTCCTTTTGTATTCTTTATCTTCTTAACAGATATAGCACTTCAAAACTGAACACCCATGAGGCACTGTGGACAGATTTACATCCAACCACAAAATGTATTCTTATGTTCCAGTTTATCCCTCATTCTACCATTACCATCAAGCTGGAGAATCGGTCCTCATTCAATGAAGAGGGTAGGAAAGCATGCCAGGAGCAGAACCAGGCATTTATAAAAATGAGGTGCCAAGCTGATGAAGCTACAACACTGGACTACTTGCATGTTAAATTGTGGAAGCAGTATGCAGGCAACAGAGTTAAGCGATCCCATAACCATCCAATCAGACTAAAGCTCTGCAGTACAGCTACATACAGTCATGAATGGTGGGGGATAATTAAACAACTAACCAGAGGAGGGCTCCATAATCAACCCCATGCTCAATGATGACCGAGCTCAACACACCATTGCAAAAAAATGGCTGATTCATTTGAAACTACCTTCAGCCAGAAGTGCCAAGGGGATGATCCATCTCACCCTCCTTCTAGGATTTCAACCATCATAGATGCCAGTCCTTAGGCAATTTGATTCACTCCATGTGTTATCAAGAAATAGTTGGATCCTGCAAAGGTTATAGGCCCTGACAACATCCCAACTGAAGCCATAAAGACATATGCTCTAGAACTAGTCATGCTACTAGTTCCAGCTTGTTCCAGTTAACTACAACAGTGACATCTATCTATCCGACAATGTGGAAAATTACCCTGACCATAAACGCAAGACAAATCCAATCTGGTCAATTACTGTCCCGTCAGTCTACTCTTGATGGAAAGTGTCATTGACAGTGTTATCAAGTGGCACTTACTCAGCAATAACCTGCTCAGCAACGCTCAGTTAGCCAGGAACAGCAGCTTCAGATCTCATTACAGGAATGGTCCAAGCAAGGACAAAATAGCTGAATTCAAGAGGTGAGGTGGGCATGGCTGCCCTTGACATTATTACGACATTTGACCAAGTGTAACATCAAGGAGAATCCTTAGAATTGAAATCAGCGGGGATCATGGGGAAAACTCTCCACTGGTTGCAGTCATATGTAGCACAAAGGGAGATAATTGTGGTTGTTGGATGCCAATCATCTCAGCCCCTGGGCATTGCTTTGGGAGCTCCTCAGGGTAGTATCCTCAGCCTGGCAATCTTCAGCTGCTCCATCATAAGGTCATAAGTGGAGATGTTTGCTGATGATTGCACAATGTTCAATACCATTCACAAATCCACAGACACTGAAGCAATTTGTGTCCACCTTCAGTAAGTGTATGGCATTTTGATATCTCTTAGATTTCTGTTGTGCTGTAAGGCATTTTTAATATCTCTTGTATTTCTGTTTGTAAGTAAAACATGACCCAGTTGTGGTGTGGGTCAGCGTGTCAAGCTTACCGAGTGGTAGGAACATGGAGTGAGGAGGACATCGGGATGAAGGGAGGAGAATTCTGACTGAAGACATCATTGCTGGGGCTCATATTGGACTTTAAAAAAATAACAACAGTGTTATGTCAATAAAACATGAAAATAAATCAGAACTGTATGAAAATAAATCAGAACTGTATGATTCAAAATTTATTCTTTTTTGCTATTTTAAATAGATTTCTGCTGAATCACAAAATGGCTGCTGCAGGTCACATGGTTCACAAGTTTGGTCATCTGTTCTGGAAGCTTCCAATAGAGACTACAGGAGCAAAAGGGGCCCACTCTCAGCCTTGTGGAATCTCACACCCCATTGTAAAGCCACATTATAATCACAAAACTAGATGTTTAACAGATGCACTGATTCCTCCCAGCCGGGATGATAACAAAGACAGAGGCATTGCAACTCATTATATCTGAAGAAGTGCTTAAAGCTGCCATTTCACTACTAAGGGAAACAATGGATTATGGCCAGATGCACAGAAACTGCTTGCAAATCTGCAATTAATGGGGCACTCATTAATGGGCCATGTCACATCACGCAATGCTTGTAGAGTTTTGGATCATTTTAATAACATATTTCTAGCCTTACATCTCTGACTGCTAATGTAACACCAACCAAAAAGAAATCCAGCAGCTCATGGCTGACCAAGCAGCCAGCCACCATCTCTCAGTCCCTCAAAGCCTGTTTGACTTAAAAGTTGCTGAGCATCATCTGCCAAGTGGTCTAAGCACAGAAACCCCATTGTGCTGCATCGCCCTTCATTTCAATGATTTTTGAGTTGCTGTCTCTGATCAGAAACTCATCTGGACTGAACTCCACCACAAAGGAAATACCCTCTAGACTTTGACATCTCAGACTTTGAAAATCACAAAATGTGGTTCTTTTAATGTTGTTGCCCAAAGTTGTAAATCTTCCTCCTTTCTCTCCACCCTTGCTCTGTATGTGTTTGTGTGTTTGTGTGTGTGTGGGCAGCGGGGGCAGGGTTGCAAGCACTCCCCTCTCCTACCGCCACCATCTACCCCCCAACCTCGCCCACCCAGTTTGAATGTGAATAAACTAACCTTCTGAGTTAATCATAAATGGGAGTTTGCTATAAGTTATTACGAAATTGAATCACACAAACTGAGGGTTTCAGGAAACATGCCACAGCCTACTTTAAAAATAATTTCAAAACTCTTCTGCTTATGGACAATTGGGGAGAGAATAAAGAAGTTCTGTTTCTCTGGGCTGAATTTTCCCAGAATTGTACAAAGTCCGGTAGCGGGCGGGTAAAATGGAGTCATACCTGCTGATAAAAATGATGGGTTTTCGTGCCATATCTTCCCGAGCCCACCTCATTATATATTCACTCCTGAGAAACACGCTGTTTCCATGGCGGGTGGGCCCTCATTCACCCTCTCGCCATCACCCTGCTGTTGCATTTCACCAGTCGCCATTCCAATGAACCCAAAGTTAACCAAACAAGAAAAATCTTTCCAAGGTTTGATCAGTCTAAATCTAAGAAAGGAGCTGAATCTAGTATAAAAGGGTAAACGTAAAATACTGTGGAAGCTGGAAATTTGATATAAAAATAGATAATACTGAAAAAACTCAGCAGCATCAATGGAGAGTAACTGAGTCAATGTTATACGGACTCAAAACTTTAACTCTGCTCTCTCCATAGATGCTGCCAGATCTGCTGAGTTTTTCCAGCATTTTCTGATATAAAAGGAACCCGTTGGAAGTCAAGAGGGAACATTTGGTGGCTGAAACAATCTTTAAAATACATGAAAATTACCGCAGCGAATTCCCTTTCCCTAACACTAGAAAAATGGCAAGTTTTGATGCCCAGATGTTGCTAAAACAAGGGGCAGAATATTAAGATAAAAGCAAAAAACTGCAGATGCTGGAAATCCAAAACAAAAACAAAAATACCTGGAAAAACTCAGCAGGTCTGGCAGCATCTGCGGAGAGGAGCACAGTTAACATTTCGAGTCCGAATGACCCTTCAACAGAACTAAGTAAAAATTGACTTCAACTTCTATTTTTACTTAGTTCTGTTGAAGGATCATTCGGACTCGAAACATTAACTGTGTTCCTCTCCGCAGATGCTGCCAGACCTGCTGAGTTTTTCCAGATATTTTTGTTTTTGTTTTGGGCAGAATATTAAGCTCAGTGGGCGGGCACGCGCTCAACCGGGCCAAACGTAAAATGACGCGCGATATTTCGTGCGGCGGGCGAGTACCGGAGTCGGCAGTGCGCCCGACAATTGAAAGGCCTGTTAAGGCCATTAGAAAAATAACTAAATTCAAGTTTACGCTGCCTGTCCAACCTTATGGTTGGCTGGCAGGCGAAAAGGCCAATTGGCCTTTGCACTTTTTAGGAAACCTGGCTTTCTTAAAGCAAATAGAAATCAAATAAAAAATTTTACACTTGAATTGAAAACATTTCTCTGTTCATGTGTCAGAGCCACGTTAGAGGACATGTTTTATGGCATTTTTATTTTCTTTATATTTTTTTAAACTGCACTTCATCTCCCTGAGGCAGCTCTGTGCCTCAGAGAGATAATGAAGAGCTCACTCGCACACAGGTGTGAAGTTTGTGCTCGGACCGCTCGCACTCCTTCCCCTGCCCGCACAGGTAGTGCTGAGCACTGCCACTCATGTTTCACGCTGCCCAGGCCTTAATTGGCCCACCAACTTGCAATTGCGGTGCGGTGCCGATCGTGGGCAGTGGTTGGCTTCCTTGTCCGCTCCCGCCCGTCCCCGCCGAGCCTGCACACCAAGGCAAAATTCTGTCCAAGGTGGTTTAAATGGCAAGACACTAGCATCCCCAAGCATAGAACTATTGAATGCTGTAGCTCGGGAAATGCAAGTAAAGCTACCCAATGAGACTGAGAGAAGTGATCTGCTCCAATTGCTGGTAGAGCATTTGGACCCCACTTCTCAACCAGGACAGGTAGGTGAGGAATTCAACCCTGACTCTGAACCCCTTCCTCTAGCCAAATTTGAGCTGGAAAAGCAAGAATGCAGCTAGAGGTTGAGGAAATAGAATGAGAAGCTCAGGAGAGGTAAAGAGAGAGAGAAAGAGAGAGAGAAAGGAGAAATGATATGGAAAGAAAGAGAGAAAGGGAGAGAAAAGAATTCCAGCTCTGAAATTGTGAAATGAAGTTAGCAGCTCAAAGTTCAAAGGGGGAGATTAGTCAGATGGAAGATGCTAGGAAAACCTGGGAACAGTCCAAACCTCCCCACCCCAGAACCAATTTCTGAGGCCCTTAAGTATGCTGGATTTGTTCCCAAATTTGAAGAGAATGATGTGGAATCCTTTTACACCACTTTAAGAAAGTAGCAGGACAGCTAAACTGGTCATCAGATATCTGGGTCTTTTTAATTCAAGGATAGCTATTGGGGAGAGCCCAAGAGGTCTACTCCATGCTGACTCTTGACGTGTCCACTAATTATGAAGAGACCAAGGCTGCCATCCTGTTTGCCTATAAGTTAGTCCCAGAGTCATATCACCAGCAATCTGGAACACTCACAAGAAACCCATGCAGACCCACATAAAGTTTGAGCAGGTGAAGCAAATTGCATTCGACTGGTCGGTTTGCTCTTCAAAAATACAGTGCACGTACAAGGAATTGCACGACTTGATATTGCTGGAGGAATTTAAAAACTGCTTTTCTTCCAACATAAGAATGCACTTGGAGGAGCAGAAAACCCTTACAGCCAGGAATGCAGCTGTCAGAGCAGAACCGACAGCTATAGGCCTGGCAACTCAGGCAGGCCCTTTCCAAAACCCCCACCCATCACCCCAGAACCCATTGCAAAGCTAAGAAGGGCAACATGGATAGCAACAGGGCTGCACCCAAGAAGGAAAGTGCAAATGAGGAGGCAAGAAGCCCTCCTCAAGCTCTAAAAGTGAACACCCGGAGACTGGCATGTTCCCATTATAACAAAATAGGACACTCCAGTCCTGAATGCTGGAGTTTCAAAGGCTGTGGGTCTAATAGGGCTCCATAAGAGCTGTCCCCAGAAAAATGCCCCAATGGGTAGTGCAGCAGAGCAGGCAGGGACCCTCGCTGCAGAAACTAGCCCCTCCTGAGGGTATGGCCCTATGTGTGGCTGACCCTGACAAAATCCCAGAGAGTTTTTGGAGTTTTGTCCTTCCAGGAACAGTGTCCCAGGAACAGTCCCAGGATGTGAGCAAGTCCATTGCACTACTCCGGATACAGGGGCCACTCAGTCCTTAATGTTGGAGGGAAACAAAAGTCTAACCCCAGATGTACCTAGAGACACCCCCTGCTGAGAGCAGGAAATGACCATATGCAGGTGGTGTTGCGTAGCCATGGTAGGATCAATAAGCCATTGAAACCCAATCGGATGACTCAATTCGAGGTATTACTTTATATGTCAAGGAACCAGGATTAGAAATGGGTATAAAGACACAGTCTACAAAGACATCGCTTCTGCAGCCAGAGAAGCATGACTTGATCAGTCACAGGAAGTTGTGTGGAATAATTCATTCAGCAGGCTGACCACCCAGGAATGAGCTCCTGCACACCACTGGTGTTGTAAGTATATTTAATGTTTAGTGGGTTAAGAAAGATTTTCCACATAAAGTGGGAATTGTATCCAAAGTTGTTTTGTGTCATTGATACTTATTACAGGGTCCAGACCTTAGAGGGAAGACCTCCCTGTTTAAGAGTCTCACATAGGACCTGAATAACATTTAGGCTTGGCATGATACATGACACATTGCATTTTTGGCACACAGTGCCAAGTAATGACCATCTCCAACATGAGAGAATCTTGCAATCTCGCCATACATTCAATGCATTATCATCACTGAATCAGCCACAATTAAATCATGGTGGTTATCATTATCCAGAAACTTAATTGGAGCAGCCTTATAAATACTGTGGCTACAATGCAGGTCAGAGGCTCGGAACTCTGTGGCAAATAAATCACCTCCTGACTTCGAAAGCCTATCAACCATCTACAAGGTACAAGGCAGGAGTGTGATAGAATACTCCCAACTTGTCTAGGTGCAGCTCCAACAATACTCAAAACACTCAACACCATCTAGGACAAATCAGCCCCCTTGATCAGCACAACATCCAGCACCTTAAATATCCACTCCTTTCACTACCAATGCACTGTGGCAGCAGTGCATCGACAAAACATACTTCAGCAACTGGCCAAGCCTCCTTCAGCAGCACCTTCCAGACCAGTGACATATACCATCTAGAAGAATTATGGCAGTAGACACATGGGAACACCTGTGAGTTCCCTTCCAAGTCACAGACCTTCCTGACTTGGAACTATATCGTCGTTCCTTCACCATTGCTGGGTCAACATCCTGCAACTTCCTTTCTAACAGCACTCTGGGAGTACCTACACCTGATGGACATTGCAAGAAGGTGGGAGTACCTTCACCTCAAGGACTCCTGCAGTTCTAGAAGATGACACACCAGCACCTTTCTCAAGGACAATTAGGGATGGACAGTAAATGCTGACCATGGCAGCTACAGTGATATCCTGTGAATGAATGAAAGAAATCATTGATTGTGTGGGAAAATGCACATTCTAATTTTTCTTAGGGGTCATGTATTTCTGTCAACTGAAGTGCTCAAAAGTTATTAAATATTATAGGACTGACAAACAAATATAAAAATCTCACAGGTAGTAAAGATTGTTTGCTCTTAAATCAAGATCATTTCCCCTACATCACCTCAAATCAGAATTCAGAAAGCGCGAAGAAACAACACTTTAAATTCTAGGTGAGCAGTTGATTTGAACTGCAGTTTGCCTGCCTCTGGATGTGACGTTGAGTAAAGACCTCAGTACTGCATTACCATGGCTAGATGTTGGACTTTAATTTTGACCATGAGAAAAATAATGAATGTTTTTCCCTGAAAACTGACTTCTCACTCTTATCTAAGTGCTACTTAAATACATTGTCGAACATTGGACTACATTGCTGTATTTTGGTGGAGTAAAGGCCAAAAGGAGACATTTTATTTTGCTTCAGGATAAATTGTATAAATTGAAGATATATTTCTCTTGTCTCCCTGAGGTCACACAAGAATCTTATTGAAATGACAGTCCCACCCCTCTTGATGTATGAATTGATCTTAAAACTGTTCAGATCAAAATTTATTTCATTTCTTCTAAGTAAATAGAAACTTCAAGACACTTGTATTTCTAAAGCAAGCATCCCAATTTCTTGGAGGATTTCTTACTCATTGTGCCACAACAAGGTAACTGATGCAACCTTGTCCTGTTAGTTGTCCAACACTTTATTTTTGCCATAGAGACATTACAAGCCAGAAGGAGGCCATTTGGTCAATTGAGTCCATGCTGGCTCTCCTTAGAGCAATCCAGTCAGTCCTATTTCCCTGTTCCAACTCCATAGCTCTGCAAGTTTATTTCTTTCAAGTGCCCAACAAATTTCCTTTTGAAATCGTTCATCATCTCCACTTCCAAAGTTCTCGTAGGCAGCGAATTCCAGGACATTGCCTCACACCACCTCCTGTCCACCCTACAACCTCCCTCTATACGTTCTGCCACCTAAAGAATCTCTGTACATGGAGTCCTAGGTCCCTTAATCCCTGCAAACTCTTTATAACTGTACCATTAATCTATATTGCCTCTCCTGTCCCTTCTGCCAAAATGCGTTACCATTAAATGCCTATTCTGCTAGCCAATCTAAGTTCAGCTGCAGTCATTTGTATCAAACTCACTGTGAGCCATACTTCCAAGTTTGGTATCATTGACAGATGTTGAAATGTTACTCCATATTTCAATAGCCAAGTCATTTATACATCCAAAAGGAAGCAGTAATCCTAGCACTAAACCTTGGGAAGTACCATTGTCTACCATTCTTTGTAAGCTGCTTCTTTTAATCGAATTTTTTTTAACTTCCCCAGTCAGCCATAGCTGTACCGGTTTCCAGTGGAGTTTTATCCTTAAGGGAATGTATATTCAGTTAGAATTGTATGTTTAATAAAATCCTAAGTAAGCTGGACTCTTTCCCAACACTTTTAGTTTGATGCTTAAAACTACCTCGCACTTTTCGAAAGCCGAGTGGGTGCCTGGAATACCTAGGGCTGAACTGGTTGCATTGCGTTGTGTTACAGGCAGGAGGGGATTAAATTAAACAACCACAATTTCTCCACTCACTACCTGTCTGTAAACAGAAAGGTGTTTTTGATTTTTTTGATTTCCTCCCTAATAAGTGGTGGCATATGTTCCCCAACCCTTCAGTTTGGAGTGATCCCACTCTCCACTAACAATACAACAGCAAACTTGAGACAAGTTAAAAAAAGAGGGGTAGTTTATTTTACACACACACAAAGCTCAGGAAGGGGTTTCACAATGTCCGCCACTTTTTGTATCCATACAACAAAAGAGGGACAAGGGAAAGAAAGGGGCTCATGGCAAAGACCACGATAAAAAATAAGAATTATGGTTTCACATGAGTCCAGAGCTCAGAATCAAAATCCAATGAGGAAATCCCTCAGCTAGCCAAAGATCGATGATGTAAAATTTGCTCTTCCAGTGACAATGATGCCCCAAGATGAAGTAGGCACGCAGGGATTGAATCAGTTTGATGGGTGATAGTACAAAATCATCCCAGCTGAGTCAGGTTAGATGGGGACCAGTTGTCCAACCTGGCCAGAATTTTCTTCTGTGTGGCCTGTCAGTCAGGTGTTAAATAGCAGATTCAAAATGGAATCTGAAAGTTGTATAAATAAAGCAATTCAAGCAGCTCAAGTCTTGGTCATGTGACAGGGTGACTTCGGGCTGAGCCACCCCAGCCAATGAGCTCCCTTGCCAAAACCCATTGTGTTTTGAGCAGGTAACTGTAGAACCATTAGCATAATGTTGGAGGCGAGGAGACGCAAACAGCTCTGCCCCCGCCCATAGCTGGTTGGTACAGACGTCCCGTGCATCATCCTTTATGTTGGCTTGGCTTGATTATTTATACAATGCAAGGAGTGTTACATTCCAGTGAGTTGATGTGCCAGCCATTTATCCATTTCCAAGCTGTTCAGAAACCTCCAGAACCTGTGGTCAGCGGCAACAACCCCATCAGTCCAGCCATTTATCCACTCTAAAAAGAAAAATAATAACTTCATAAAGTAGCCAGGGTAACATAGACATATATTATATTAATTTTCCTTCCTATCTTCTGGACCGTAGAACTGATTCTTTAAATTACAAGAATTACCCCAGCAATTTGATCTTTCATATAGCATGAGGTCTCAAACCATTAAGAGAGAAAGGTAATTCATCCGACAGGGGATTGATTACAAACATCTAGCTCATTAGGCCTGCCCACACAGCTATGATGGATGTAGCATCATTATTAAATACTTCCTTTCCCATCACCAGTCATGTAATCTCCCAGAAAAGGCAACAAACAGATAAAAGCCCAGGCAATTAAGGAAAAAAAAGAGCTTAGAAAATTTCTCGCTGAACCCCTTAGATGATTGAAATTAATCCAAGAGAACACAATGACCATGTCTAATACTTAATTTATCTTTTATAAGGTGCATTCTCTGTCCCAGTCAGTGTTAGCTTTGTTAAGATTCCTGCTTGCTCTGTTGGGAGGAAAGACCTGAGAGGGCAATTTCCTTCAAGGCTTTGTCAGGCCTCCTTTTTGACGCCAGAATGGCATGACATTGGTCCAACCTTCCAGATGGCAGCTCAGGGAGGGCATTGCCAATGGAGTGGACTGCACAGGAATTTCCAGGAATGGAAAGGAACATCTTCAGACCAGTGATTATCAATGAAAATCATTTCCAGATTGAATTACAGAACTATAGACCATTCTACCCATTGTGTCCATGCCAGCTCTATGCAAGAGCAAACCAAATGTAATCTGACTGACCCACTCTCTTCACATAGTCATGTACATTTCTCAATAGTTATCCAATTTTCCCTCAAGAGTTACACTGGTTTCTATCTTAACCACTCTCCTTGGAGTAGTTTTAGGGGAAAAGAATTCCCAGAATTTTCTTTTCTAATTGCCTGGAATTTTATTCTTGACCTGTCTCAGGAGATTACATGGTGCTAGGTGGATGGGAAGTAAATGTATTGTGATGCACTAGATATCATGTTTATGTGGCATGTCGATGTCTTCTGGTCCATCATTTTTTTGTAAGTTGTATTCCATGCTCTAGCAATGTTTTATATAAAGAAACATCTCCTAATCTCTATGCTCATTCTTTTATTGACATTTTCAAATTAATAGTCCATCGTAACTGACTAACCAACAGCAGGAAATAGCCTTTCCCTATTAATTCAAAAGAAAAGTTCAGGTGGGGGGGCGGGATGGAGTACTTTTAAACTAACATGCCTTTTTTGGAACTAACACAATCATACCAGCCATCTGCTTTTCTCACCACACATAGACCATTCCGTTTATAGTGGAACATACTAGAGTTGGCCTTGTAATCTTTAATATTGTTTACTTTTTTGAAAGCAAGTATTCTCTCTGCTTGATAAATAGTGCAATATTTGGTGCATTTTGTAATATAGTCATGCCCATACGATTGACATTGAAAATGCAATACAATTCACGCCAAATCCTGTACATTACCCAAATGAAATGCCAGATTTGGAAATTATGGTAATCTGAGGTGTAATACACCTTTAAGAGAGTGTGAGTTGATTGATCACATGATTGTAAGACCTAATAGCTGTGTAACATGGGTTACCATGTTAATATTAGTTTAGAGCAAAGTCTTGTTAGAGAAGCACACATCATGTTAATACTCTATTGTATGTGTAAATAAATAGCATGTGCTTCATTTCAAATCGGTCTTTGCGTCTGCAGTATATTGTAATCGTCTCACTTGCTGACAGATAAGCGTGCAACCGGTTCACGAGCAAAGCGACCCCGTCGTGGAACATTACAGAAATGAGAAGCCTGCTGACTGCTGAAGGTTTTGCTGTACCACTGCCTGTGGTGACTCTGCAAGGGATTCTCCTGCTTGCCTGTTGTAACTTGGTTGCAATGGCATAAGCAATACTTTTGTCATTTTTTTTTTAGTTTTCCTCAACTCTTTAACTGTAGTTGTGGAACACGAACTGGAGAATCTCCATGGAAATGGAGTTACATCACAGACTTACAGTGAACTTCATCAGAAGCTTGGCACCTCTCGAGGCTGTTAATGGCATGCAACCTTTGTGCATCAGGTTATCTCAAGTTTCCAAAGGGGACATAGCAGCTATTCAATATTCGATGTGTGAAGTAAGTCACAGAGGTGTGTATTTTGCCTGAGCATCACTGTTCATCTCCTTCTCTGTAGACAACTGACAACAGCATAAGCAGGCTCAGCAATTTTACAGAGTGCCAGGATATTCAAGGTAAAGACAGTTATGGATTGTATCCACGTCGCTAAACATGCTGCATTACATATTGCCACCACTAACACGAATTGGAAAGATGGCACATTCTCAGCTTGTCTGCAACACTCAATGCCTCATGAAGTAAAAGGCATCATCCTTTCAATCTCACTTAACCTTATTTAATTTGCAGATTCAAGGACATGTCTACTCAAATAAATGCCATTAATGCATTCACACCAGGGAACATCCGCCTTAGCTCATTAAAGCCACTGGAACCAATCTTTCAGAAAAGAAATCTTTACATAAATCAGCTACTGGATATCCTTCAAAAAAGTTCTGTCTAAGGAAATAAGAAACTTTACTGGTGCACTTTAGCAGTTAATTTGCTACATATTATTTCCTTGTGACAAATACACAATAAACACACAAGTGAGTACAGCACTCAAAATCAAATGGTTAATTTTTTAATTTTATGCCTTAAATTTGTGGAGAAAAGGTAACGCCCGATCAATTTCAGTTCTTTTCCAACTAGGAGTTCTGATAGGCTTAAGTCACACCGTCCAAATTTACCAGCAGCCTCAAATCCCCAGTGTTGGAGCACTGTATTCTTTCTGTTCCCCCCATTACCTCCAGCCACCTCCTCCCCTTTAGAACTGACTCTGGACTTCTGTCACTACTGTTCAATCTCTAACTGCTTCCAGTTTTATTAAAACCTCAGTACCTGAAATGTCAACTTTGTTTCTCTCTGGGCAGAATTTTCCGTTTCCCACCGATGGGTTTCTGGTGGTGAATAGCCACAAAATTCTTCGGATGGCCTTCCCACTGGGCTTTCGCCCACCCCGACCTCTCCACAATTTTACGGTGAGATGGATGAGGCCTAGGTTGGCCCATCCACCCTCGTCCCTGTTAAGGGCCTTATGTGGTCAATTAAAGACCACTTAAGGGCCATTTCCCTCACAGCCTCAATTTTCAGGCTGGCTGGAGCGGTTTAGGGGCAGGGTAGGGAAGCCCGCAAAGTGACCCTCTTCAGGCAGGAAAGCGGGGAGGGGGTGTCCCCCTCAACACAGCCTTCCTTTGACACTAGGAACCCCTCGCCAAAAGATCTGGTCCCTGTGGGTGCTTCCTTCACACACCCCAGTCCCAGCCTCTTCACCAACATCTCTAACCCCCTCTTCCCGCCCTCCTAGGCCTCACCTTCCATCCCTATCCTGAGATGCCCAAAACTTACCTAGTCCTGGACTCCCAGGACTTAGACTCTGACAACTGCTTGCAGGCTCAGTTCTGTCCGCTGCATCTTCTGGCACTACTGGGATTAGAAAGTTATTGGCCAGTCAGATTGGCCGGTAGCGCTCTGAGGTGGGATTAGCTCCCGAGTGAGGGGCAGAAACTCCATTTTCAGTCAATTAATGCTCGTTAAAGCATTAAATGGCTGTGGGGCAGTGAGCATCGGTGGCGATCTGTTCGTCTCCAACTCCTTGGATGACGTGAAGGGAAACTCTGCCACCCGAAAAGTTCTGGCCCTATACCTGCTACCTGACCGGCTGAGTGTTTCCAATATTTTCTGCTTTTATTTCAGGTTTCAGCATTTTACTTTTTCACCACTGTAGAAAACTGACTTTCCTTGTGCAATACTGACAAACTCACACGTGGAAAGAAATGCTGATTATTAGTCTGTGTGTCATACATTTAACGTGATGTATTCATTGTATGTTAAAAGGAAGAGTAGAAATGAGGGTCTTTTTCCTTATGTATGACAATGGTGATAACTGTTCGGGATTATTTTCAGACATGACAAGTTTGTCACATAGATGCTTTCCCTGTACAAGACACTGGCCGGGATTTTCTGGTCCCTCTGTGGCGGGACATAATGTGGGAGATTTGGCGGCCCAGCCAAAACTCCATTGATTTTCGGCAGGACTGGATGATCCTGGTGGTGGGCGGGGCTGGAAATTATTGCCCATTACTTCTAATTTAAATTAATGGCGATGCTCATGCAGGTGATATGAAGAACATAAGTTTAACTAAATGAGACACTTAAATTAGGAGAAAATGTGGTAGGACTTTGCAAGGAACAAAGGGAGACAGTGAGTCCACCTTGGAAGTCAGGCACAGTTGTGGCAAATGGGATGGAATTTGAGGCAAATCAGTTTTTGTCCTTTTAGAGCAGAAATAGCAAACTTAGATTCCAGGGCTGAGTTCGAATGGGGGTGGTTCAGGGATTTTGTTGCATCATCAGCCACTACTTCTCTCTATTTTCTAACTTTAGTTTTGGGGCACATCCTGGGCTCTGTCAGAAATCTAGTCCAACGAATATAGTGCTCTAAGGCCCAGCAATACCAATGCCTGCCAAATGCAGGTGCTAGTGCTGCTGTGGACTACATTTAGGTCTCATCAGGAAGAAACTGAATGCTGATGACCTTGAGTACTGAAGATGCCCACCCCTATTATGTTCATAAATGAAATTCTATCTAGGGCCACAACAGGGTTAAAAGTGCAAGAAGAGTTTCTATCCCCTTGTTTACAATTTTGAGTTTTTGTTAGTACTCTTGACAAGCAAATATTTTTTTAAAAGAGTAAACAAAGGACCAAGCTTGAGTCTCATCTCTGGTGATTTGCTGCATATGAATGTGGAGGCTGAAGCTACAATGCTGTTTTATATATACACTGTGTAATGAACTACTGAAGAACTACATTTTCTCAAGTTTAAAAACATTCATGGCATATAAATTTTAAGATCTATCTTGCATGCAAAACTATTACTTTTACAAATATCGCTTGGGTTCATACAGTGCAAATATATATTTAACTATCATGATTTACTTATTGGGAATTGGTCGATTTCAGGGCTTCCCAATATCTTAAAAGTGTTATCTTTCTCCAGTTGAAATCATCTTTCAGGACGTTAGAGGTTCCCAATGTCATGATACAGTATGATACTTAGCAATACAGAACAGTAAGAACCAAACTGAATCTTGAACTCATTTGGCTGATTGTAGTTGGGGCAAAAGTTAGGCGGGGCAGTACAACTGGTGTCAACCTTCATGAGTTGGTGTGGAAAAAAATAAGACCAGTGTCTTGTTCTTAATTGCTAATTTGGAGACCATTGCTGCAAGTTCAGTACAATTAATGCAATGTGAAGAAAAGAACAGTCATGATAATTACGGTTGATTTGTTTGGTAAACCTGCTGACACCATCGTAATGGGCTCACCCATGGAGAATAAATACACAGGTGAGATACCATCGATGTAACCATATACCCGCATGAGTCATTACTTTCAGGAACTGTGAGGAGGAGCTATGGAGAAAATTTGACAAGAAAACAAAATAAAGAGAATGTAGTACTGAGCTTTGTTTGTGATTGGCTGTTATATTTCAATGCAGTTTCACAAGATTCAATTCAGTTTCAGAACTATAAGCATAAGCTCGGGTATCCTGATAACTTTTGGGTCTAAAAAAAAATCAGAGTGATCCTGAAAGCTCTGTCTCCAGTGTCCATGATTATCACAACTGTAGCAAGATGAGTGTTCAGCGAACAGTTTTTGAATATTAATTAATCCTAATTGGGTCAGATTTTGGATATTCAAGAAATTTGAATTTTGGTCAAATTGGACCAATTCACAGGAGCTTGTCATTTTCACAAAAGAATTGAATTGCAAATGCATAAGAAAACTATTTAATTGGGTTATGTCATCTGTGCATCTGTAGTCTATTTTGGAAATCACATTAAAAGCGTATGTTGGCAATGCAGGAGGAAATGACTGACAGCAGGAATTGGGTAACTTTTTCATAATTTTTATATATTTTTTGAGCCCACTGGCAGTTGTATTGGGTTTGAATCTGAGGTTTTTAGAGAACTATTGAGGCATTGTGTCTGCAGCCCTTGGCATTCCTGATAGTGCTGTGACAGCCAAGCTGTTCCAGTACAGCTACAATACTGGCATCTACCCAGCTATGTGGAAAATTGCCCAGGTAGTTCCTGTACACAACAAGCAGGACAAATCCAACCCAGCCAATTACCGCCCCATCCATCTACTCTCGATTATCAGTAACATAATGGAAGGGGTCATCAACAGTGCTATCAAGTGGCACTTGCTTAGCAATAACCTGCTCACAGACACCCAGTTTGGGTTCCACCAAGGCCATTCAGCTCCTGAGCTCATTATAGCCTTGGAAAAAAGAGCTGAGTTCCCAAGGTGAGGTGAGAGTGACTGCCCTTGACCTCAAGGCAGCATTTGACCAGGTATGGCATCAAGGAGTCAATGGGAATCAGGGACAAAATTCTCCACTGGTTGGAGTCTTACCTAGCACAAAGGAAGATGGTTGTGGTTGTTGGAGGTCAGTCATCTTAGCTCCAGGACATCACTGCAGGGGTTCCTCAGGGTAATGTCCTCGGCCCAACCATCTTCAGCTGCTTCATCAATGACCTTCCTTCCATCATAAGGTCAGAAGTGGGGATGTTCGCTGATGATCGCACAATGTTCAGCACTATTCACGACTCCTCAGATACAGAAGCAGCCAATGTCCAAATGCAGCAAGAGCTGACAATATCCAGGCTTGGGCTGACAAGTGGCAAGTAATATTCGCGTCACACAAGTGCCAGGCAATAACCATCTTCAGCAAGAGAGAATCTAACCATCGTCCTTGACGTTCAATGGCATTACCATCATTGAATCCCCCATTATCAACATCCTGGGGGTACAGTTGACCAGACACTGAACTGGACTAGCCGTATAAATACTGTGGCTACAAGAGCATGTCAGAGGCTAGGAATCGTATGATGAGTAACTCACCTCCTGACTCCCCAAAGCCTGCCTACCATCTACAGGGCACAAGTCAGGAATGTGATGGAATACTCTCCACTTGGCTAGATGAATGCAGCTCCCACAAAACTCAAGAAGCTTGACACCATCTGGGACAAAGCAGCCCACTTTATTGGCACCCCTTCCACAAACATTCACTCCCTCCACCACCGACGCACAATAGCAGCAGCGTGTACCACCTACAAGATACACTGCAGGAATTCATCAAGGCTCCTTAGGCAGCACCTTCAAAGCCCACAAATACTACCATCTAGAAGGACAAGGGCAGCAGGCACATAAGAACACCACCACCTGGAAGTTCCCCTTCAGGTCAACCCCCCATCCTGACTTGGAAATATATCACTATTCCTTCACCGTTGCTGGGTCAAAATCCTGGAATTCCCTTTCTAACAGCACTGTGGGAAGGATTGCACTATATGGACTGCAGCAGTTCAAGAAGGCAGCTCACCACCATCTTCTCAAGGGCAACTAGGGATGGGCAATAAATGCTGGCGAAGCCCACATCCTGTGAATGAATAAAAATAAACTTGTGGTCGCACTAGAGAAGAGAAGCCATAATGAGCTGTAATGCACACACATGGGGGTGGGATGCCCAAAATCTTGATCCACTCCAGGTTTGAGATGAACAGCCTGGACATAGAATGCGAGAGAGGAGCAAGGTCCACAGGCCTTGGAAAGGCAAGGGTCTTGGAGGACGGTAGGAGTGGAGTGGGATGAGAGACTGGGCGAGTGTGCATGAAAGTCAGGGTTGTGGCATCTCCAATGAGAAGTTCAAATCCAGAGTACCCATTGCTTGGCCACTCACAGTTCTTCAGTGAGACAGTTGCCCTTTGTGGTAATCAACCATTGTGCTTGCACAAACACTTTGTTATGATGTCACTAACTGACATATTTTGTTCCTCCCTTAGAAAATCCATCCTCACGATGCACATGTCCCCAAGGACCACCACACCCCCCAACCTTGAGACCTGAGGAGGAACCGCCAACCATGCACCCGTGTCACATCCTCTCTCTGCACCAAGCACCAGTGAAGATACAGGCATGTCAGTGGGCAATAACATGTTGGTCAAGTTTGTAGTGTACTGTAATGAGGGTGCATCACATTCGCATGAGGAGCTTGTGGAGGCAGAAAGTGCCCAGGGCGCCAGCAGTCGGAGGACTGCTGGAGACCAGGACCAAGCTAATTCCAAGGCAGATGACGAGCCTCTGAAGTTGTCCATTAGGTGCCAGATGCTGGATGTCCGGCAGGATGTGTATGAAGATCTGGTGGAAATCTCAATTGGCCTGCATGCCATGGTCTCCGTCTTGGAGGAGTCCAAGCACAGTATGAACACTGCGTTGACCTAGAGATCCGAGTGCACAACCTCCTCCATTGGGAGATGCAGCAACCACAAGTGGAAGTTTAAGGCACTGTAAACACAAGAAGGCTTGTCACGGGTGATATTACTTCAATGGAAAAGAGTTCCATGTTCAAATTGTGCAAACGTGAACACTGTTAAAGATGTTGGGTGGAATTATCCCAGATTTAAACTAAGTACAGAAGTGGGCAGAAAAAACGATGTTTTACCCATTGGCCACACTGGCGGCTTGTCACACCGCATCATTCCATCATCCCATTAATTATGTATTCCCGGGAAACATGCCATTTTGATGGCAGGTGGGCTTTCATTTGCTCGCCACACCATCACCTCGCTGCTTCATCACGCAGGGTGCCATATTTAAAGTGCAGCCATATGCACACCCTTCAGTACTTCCAGCCCATGACTGCTGCATGGAAGATATGGCCCCAAAAGTCAAAAAGACTGCAGCTCCCAGGTGCAATGATGCGTTCTTTGAGTGCCTTTTTGATGCAGTGGAGGCCTGTCATGATGTCCTCTACCCCCACACTGGCTAAAGGATGGGCAGTAACATCACCAATCTGCCTAGGAGGCGGTGGCAGCAGTGGTTAGTGCCAATACCCTGAAAAAGTGGTCAGCCACCTAGTGCCGCAAGAGGATGAATGATCTCCTTCATCCCACCAGGGTCAGTCACACTTCTCATCACTGTCAACTCACACACTCACAAACCCATCACACATCCGCAGGACCCTTACTCATTGCCAGCTCAAGGGACATCACCATTCACTGTCACACATATACTTTCATTGTCCTCATCCCATCCATGGGACCATTCACGACCCACACATGCCAGGTATACTAATCATCTGGCCTGGCAGGCATCCTGGCTTACACTCTCTCCATCTCTATTCATGCAGGATAAGCTGGCACACAACGAGAGGAAGAGGTCACAGACTGGTGGAGGAAAGCCTGAAATCAAGATCCTCACAGACTTTGGATATAGGGCCATCCAGCTGGCTGGCAAGGATCTGGACTGTTCCTGTGCTGACGGTGAAGTCGGCGCTGCTCCACTAAGTGAGGGTCCAGCAGTGCAACATCCATCAGACAACCATGCTGTGAGTGATGTGTCCTGTTTCACAGGCCACTACCATGCACTAATTACCTCCCCTTGCTTTCGCAGGCACATCTGGGAAACAGCCGACAGAGTCCACGGCTCAAGGGCTCCAATCAAGCCCCAGAGAAACCTCCTATGAGGAATTTGAAGGCACTCTCCTTGAAGTCCCGTCGCAGTGCTCACCCACACCCTCCACCAGTGCACAGACATACAGCTCAGTGCGACCTACTTTTAGACCAGCCTTGGGATCACAATCTGGTGAGCACATCACACTTTCTGATCTACAGCAGGCAGTGGCAGGGTCTTCCAGGTCCCTGACACTCACAGAACTGCTGGAGGCCAGAAATTTGCTGAGTCTGAGTAAGATGATGAGCCCCCGGACCTGGTTATGCCTCAGTTGCTGGAGCTGCAAAGGCAAGTTCGGAAACTTCAGGAAGAGATGCCTATTGCACTCCTCAGATTGCAAGGGCCTCTTCCCTGTACTTTGTGCAGCCTTCAGACCAAAGTGATGGTCTGGCCTTACGCCCCCTGGACACATTCCTGATGCCTGCATCTCAACGGTTCTTGTCATCACTGCTAGAATGTGGTGGGCGGGCATCACAGAATTCTCTCATTCACTCTGTGTGCACTCAGTACCTGTAAGGTGGGGCTGGCCCCCCATCTCGTCAGCATCTGTGACCAGTGACACTGTGCTCCTGAAAAGCTCAGGTGCTGAAGTTGGATCAGGTGCTTTTAAACGGCTTCATGGCTGTGTCTCTACAATATGACCCTGATCACAGAGCGCAAGCCAGCTGCCCTCAGCCAGACAGAAGTCAGACATTCTCATAGGCAATGTGAAGAACATTGGAGTGTCCTCACTGCACGTCACCATCATCTTCCTAAGATTGCGCGACAAATAGGGCCTCTGCTGTGTCTCCATGACAGGATCATTATCACAGAGCGTATGTGCACTGCCATAAACCAGACTAGAATCAAACATGCACAGATGCAATGTAAGGATCTGTGGAGCCTCCTCACTGTACGTCATCATCATCTTCCACAAATCTAAGGCCTTCTGAGTGTGCTTGCCTTATCTGGCCAGTGTGAGTGTCTCATCGCCATCATCGTCGCCTTCAAGGACCCCCTCACCCTCACTCCATCGACATCCTCCTCATTGGAGAAGACCTCTAGCTCCTCCATCTCCTCCTCAGCCAGATCCTCTTGCTGGTGCAGTGCCAGGTTCTAAAGGATGCAGCTGATGATGATGATGTGTGACACCATCTGTGGATTATATTGCAGGGCTCCACCAGACTGGTCCAGTCACCAGACCTTCATTTTCAAAACCCGGATGATTTGTACCACCAAGGTGTGAGTTGTAGCATGAGCCTTGTTATACCTTCGCTCTGCTGCAGCCTGAGGCCGCAGCATGGGTGTCATCAGCCACATCCTCTGCGGGTAGGCCTTGTCCCCAAGGAGCCATCCCTGTAGTGTATCTGGACCCTGGAAAACATCAGGGACTGGTGACTGACTGAGAATGTAGGAGTCATGGACACTCCCTGGAAACCTGGCGCAGACCTACAGGATGTGTTTGCGGTGGTCGTGCACCAGCTATAGATTCAGCGAGTGGAAGCCCTTGCATAGTTGGCATAGTCGATCGTTTGTTGCAGCAGGGTTCTGAGTGTAATGTGGGTGCAGTTGATCGCACCCTGCACCTGTGGGAAACCCGAGATCTGGGCGAATCCAATCACTCATGCATCCTGGCTACACTGGTGTTAGGCGAAATGCACCAAGTTGTGTTCCCTTGCAAAGATGTCACCTGTGACCCCATGGATGCATTTGGGGCGGAGGCTTGTGAAATCCCACAGAGGCTACCTGTGGAGCTTGAAAGGAGCCACTGGCATAAAAATTGAGCACTATGGTCACTTTCACGACCACTGGCAGTGGATGCCTTCCATGTCCCTGTGGTGCCAAATCCTGCAGTAGCTGGCAGATGTGACCAACCAGTTCCCTACACATATGCCGTCTTCGGCAACACTGGTTCTTGGTCATCTGTAGTAATGAAAGGCAGCGTCTATAGACCCTGGGTCTAGCTAGGCGCCGACCAGCAGTGGCTCACTGTGAATCCTCGGTGACGTGTGCAGGAGCCCCAGCTGCCCTTTCTTTCTGAGAGTGTTGCTCCTCCCTCTGTGTAGCCAGATGCCTCAGTTACTCGCTTCTCCATTGTCTGCACTCTCTGTAAGCCATGAGGCACACAGCTGGTTCACCAGGCTCCATTATCCTGATGTACTCCTCCTGCAGGATGAAGGACAGAGACACGTGGGTTAGCCTGGGTGTTCTAAGAGCCTCTCTTGGTTAAGTCTGAAGGCCCTTTAACGCATCCCAGAGAGTGCTGCCTACCACTTAGAAGGCCAGAGTTTAGTGTGTGGCATGGCAGTCCAAAACCCCAAACTCCTCTGTCCCACTGCACCTGACCGATTGACGGCAGCTTTGCCCACTGGACTGCATGCTGTGCTCTCACTGTAAGACTGCACTGTTAGCTTGAACCATGGGGAAGCCTGGTCCAAACTGGGATGATGACATTGCAAGGGGCTGTGAGTGTCTCCATGGCCAGCTTTCACAAGGAGATTGTACAACTTGCCTAGTTATCCCACTGCTCTGCAGTCCACTAAAACACTCATTAGTTTGCAGTCTGTGTGCGAGGCATGAAAAGCTCATGAGCACTTGGTGGCACATTAATGCCTCTATGTTGCTTGAGTGGGGAGATAAGTTAGAGACCTGACTCCAAGCATGTCCATGTAGCTGCCCCGAACTGTCTCAGCTGCAGAGGAATGGTCACTTTGTACAAGGTTTCCCAAATGCGTGGCCGCTTCCCTCCCCCGCACCCCATACGTACTTGTGCTCTACCTTCAACTACAGGACAGCCCTTGCACCTGCCCCCCAACAATGCACCTCAACCTTGAAGTCCATTAGGTGATCCTTGCGGGCGCTGCACAACGTTGCTGTGCACGCATCTCCGAGTTCCCCTCAAAGTGCTGCCCGTCAAGTGCATGCCTTATAAATGCTGTTGTGAAACAGGTCGACGTGCAATCATGCCAACATGGGCAGATGATCTAGCAGGGGAGGATGATTTTAGCCTTATAATGTTATGCGGATGCATTACAATGAGATTCCTGACATTCAATGGCCAGTCATTAATGGGCCGAGTGGACGTTGACAAACTGATTTCAGGCTGTCATAAAACCATTTTTGACCTTCTCACTATGTTACCTGCATATGCTGCCGCACATGCCCAATGGGAGCAGGAACAGAAAATTCTGCCTGTTGTGATGTTTCATGGCCTGCTTGTGCTTTATGTTTCTCATAGATGTTGGGTGTGGGGGTGGCTTGTGACAGATGGGAAGGGCTGCAAACTTTATTTCAGAGGTAGTTAGTTGACATTGGAGTCCATAGGATGGCCTCATCAGGAACGCTCAGTAAGGAGGAGTCACCCTTGCCTTCATTTTCAAGCCATGCTTTGGATATCTAACTGAATGAACGGAGAATCAAGGCCTCCCTGATCTCCCTCTCTCCCACAAAATTCATCACTTCTGCAGCTACTTCCTTACCCTGGGCTACCTCCGGCTCCTCATCAGACCCATCAGTGGATTCCTCCTCTTTGGCCTGGGGAGCAGTCTTGCTCTCTTCATCCTCCAATAGGTCCCTCCTTGAGAGTGCCAGATTGTGTGCTGCACTCTGCATAACGACTATAAGTGATTCACGTTCTGGAGGATATTCAAGTGCTTCCCTAATCGGTCCAGGCAGCTGAACCTCATCGGCTCACCCACTGGGGCCTTTATGGCCACATGAGTGATATCTATGGCACCCTGGATGCAGGGGAAACAAGCAATTGCAGCAAAGCCTCTGGCTCGCTCAGCCTGGCTGGCATTGTCAGTCTGGAACTGAATGAAGTTCATCACCCGCCTGAACAGAGGTCAGTGACCAGCTTGACACAGCTGTGGGCAGCAGATTGGCAGTTCCCCATAGATCTCCCACTGACCCTTGGAAGGAACCCGAGGTGGAAAATTCAGGGCTACTGTCACCTTCAGAGTCACTGGCAGCAGGTGGCCACCAACACAGTTTGAGGCAATCTTGGGGCCAATCATTTGGCAAATGGGGGTCGCAGGCTCCCTAGAGAGGCACCTACATGTCCAGGTAGCTGGTGAGCTGCCTGTAGACTCTCCCTGCTGGACAATAGCATTTTCTGTGGACCCTACCGCCTTATACCTCCTGCTGGCCCTGTACCCCATGTGGACACACCTCTCTTTCCACAAGTTGCCTTCTGGGATGCTGCCTGCGGACATCAGCTTTCCTCTTCCTTCTTGTCCTCTCCTCCTCAGAGGAGGAGGTCCCTCCAGCAGAGTAGACAATCCCTATTTCCTGGAATACAGAGGACACAGGATAGTGCCCTGAAGCACTTGGCAGGAAGCCTCTAAGAAAGTTTGTAGCCAAGCAGTCCTCCAGAAAACACAGAAAATGCAAATAACTGTCAGAAAAGCACTTACAACTAACTCTCACCTAAATGTCTACCTACTCACAGAGCCACAGCTTTAGTTGTCTTTTATCCCGCCCTGGATCAAGTTTGCATGAAAAGCAGGATGGCCACCTGCCCGTATGGCCCATGCACCAACCACAGAATCGCACAGGCCACGTAAAATTCTAAACAATTGCCTTTTTAAATGACCTTAATTGCATATTTGATTGTCAATGGGCGTGATTCCAACTACCGCGCAAGCCTGCCGACCATAATATGGCGCAATAACATCGGGACATGTGAGTGATGTTTTCTAGCACAATTTCACACGAGTTCTGGTCGCCGTGTGCCCGATCAAACCATGTAAAATTCTGGAAAATGACTTCAATTTTCAGCTTGTTCAGTACACCTGAAGAGATCTTGTCAGAGAACAGGCCACAATACATTGGCAGACCTTTTAGGAACACGTGTACTAAATGGGGCATCAACAGTGTGACAGCCTTGCCACACTATTCCAGATCTAACGGTCTCACTGAGCGAATGGTTTGCACCTTTAAGTCATTAAAGTGCAAGGAAACAAAACAAGATTTCTGTATTGCCATGTTACATTTCAGAACAACAACTTGAGACATGGGCTTACCGGCACCAGTGGAAATCACGTTTGGAAGGCAAGTTAGGACAACTTTGTCAAACCATCAGCAGTCCCATTTCTCAAAAGTACAGGAGAAACTTCGCGAAAGACAAGAGAGATGCAGATGCGTAACTGCCTAGTTTGGATCATAGCTCCCACCCAGGGAACTTGGTTACCCATGGGAGTATCCAAACTGTGCAATGAGCCAAGATCCTATGTCATCACAATATTGAATGGAGCAATATTAAGAAGGAACAGAGCCAGCTAAGGGAATTGTACAACTATATAATACCTAACAGTACAGCTGTGTCTAGAAAACATCCAAAGATAGACTTGGAGAGTGACATTTTGGAAGATCACCACGAAAATAATCAGCATGCCACCAATACACAAGATAACAAAGCACCTACAAGTCAAGAACACCCAAGTGATATGCATGGATCACAGGAAGATCATACCATTATGAGGTCCGGGAGGAGTGTTAATACATTATACAGGCTCAAACTCTTAAATTCTTAAGCCCTTAAATTCTTGAACAGAGATTTATTTTTTGTGCAAATAGTTTCTGCAACTACCCAAATGAGGGTCTGGGGTGTGGTGTTGATGAGGGTACGTGGTGCCGTTGCAATATAAGTGGCCATTGGAGCTGGGAAGCCTCTCCATGGGCAAAAGAGTACCTGATTGGAGGCCCCCCTCTGGAGCTTGCTCAGAAGCCACAGGGTTTTTCTGGTGGTTTCCCCAAATAGCGGATGATCCAGTGCCCTTACAAAATGGAGAGAAAGTGTGGAAAAGTGAATATAAAAGTTAATGTTTGAGAGAATTTGGACTTCAGGTTCAGAAGCATCTGCTGAAATTTCAAAAGGCATGATTCAAACAAAAACAAGGCCAAACAAGTCCCTGGCTGATTTCTTCCCTTTCAAGTAACCAATCAGTGGGCATCTATATTAAACATCATTTGGATGAAGGACTGAAGGAAGGGTACAGAATATACTCGGGTGGGAAATTTCAATGTCCACCACCAAAAGTGGCCCAACAGTTTCACACTGACAAAATCCTCAAGGTTGTAACTGCCAGATGCAGCCTGCATCAGGATGTCATGTTTGGTAATGTAAACTACCTCACGGACTTTCTAATGAGACAAAGAAAAAAGCTGCATAACTTTGAAAGACCTTGAACTTTATGGTGGAACAGGTAAGAATTCAGTCTCACATAGAGGTGACAAAAATTGCATCCGTAGATGCATAAACCATAACCTAGGAATTGGAGGATTGGAAATCTGAATGAAGGCACGAGAAACACCAGATGCATTTGATTACATCTGAGCTCAACTCCAATCCAACCTAAGGGTCTGAAGGTCTCCTTTGTCTGATTGCTGTTTCGTTTTATTCTCTTTTTAAGGAGCAAAAGATAAAAACAAATGATTGGTAAAACAAAATCATCAAAGAGGGGGTGATATCTCCTGGTGGGGCACTGTAACAAAAATCAAAACTTCAAAGGAATCCTAACTAAACCAAAATATCATTCCTGGAAGTGACTGTGCACTCCAGCCCCCACAGCGCGCACCTTCTCGGAAGGTCTCAAGTGCACTGGTGGACACCACATACTCTCTCTCCCGGGGTACACAGCCGCGAACATAGCCAGGCTGGAGGGGCAGTCAGTCAACTCAGATGACTCCCTCGACTGCCAGCTGCCTGGACCTGTTGATGGCCACCTTGGCCAGGCCCAGAAGCAGGTTTATGAAGAGGTCCTCCTCCTTCCCCACACCCCCCTGCACAGGGTGCTGTATGGTCTAATGTGGGCAATTTCAATCTAGTACTTGGGTCTACAGCACATAACCCTGTTTCCTGGTAAAGAGAAAACTCAGACTGTTGAACACAAAATTCCATATAAAAATGCTGCATGCATTTAATTACCATTTTAATGCTGTGCCATTGCAAACCAGTACCATAAGCATATGCAAATAAGAAAAATAGCAGTTAAAATAAGCAAACAGCCATGTTTTTATCTATTAGATAGCCTCATGTATGTAAAATGTTGCAATACTCTGTAATGGTATAATCAAATTAACAAGTCATAAACATGAAAGTTCATTAAATTAAGCTAAAAGGCAAATGGTCTGATTAGAGCACATTGCTAAATTAATTATGTAATAGGCTATGCAACTCATATAAATTGAATTACAAAAACACTATTGATTAAAATGTTAGCAAATTTTGCAGTGCAGTCATTACAATAAAATCTTGTTATGACATTTTATATTAATATCATATAGAGAATAAGCTCTTGGGGACAATGTTCGTCAGTTTACGCTTTAAACTTGCAGCTGCTCTCCTCTAAGTAACTTCAGAATAGCTGAAGCACATTTATTAACTCACATGAGAAAAGAAAATGACCAAGTTTTTTTAGTGACAGAGTGCTCCAGTAGAAAAATGAAAAGCCAGTGGTGCTGGTTTTATGTTAATAGAACCTCCTATAAGTTTATGCAGTTAGTTCAACTCTAAAGAACAAAGAGATTTTAGTTGGTACATGATTTATTTCTTTAACATATGAACTTAAAGAATCATGCTTGGGTAAGTCATAATCTTCTCAAAAATGAAGCAGGAGACATTTGACCCCTCTGTTAATGCTGGACAATAAATAATCCATGCTATGTCCAAGCTTAGAACTGAAAGAGCTGTGCTAGGGGGTAACTCTGTAATGGAGTACAGCAATTGATGGAAGGTTTAGCAGATAGGTAAAGAGTGTTCCTGCTCGATCTGCCCCACATAAATATTGGTAGCCTCTTAACAAAAAGGTAAAGATGATAAGCCCTTTCTAATGGCTGCAAAGAGTCAGTGACCAAACAATAGTTCTGGCTGCATGTAACAGAGAATTATATTTGCAGGAGAAAAACCGTGGGCACTAAAGTGAAACGCTCCCACTCAGAGTGGGAGTGCCAGTAAGTATCTCTTTTGAGTACAAACACGTTTCCATCTGTTTCAGATGAAGTTACATTGTTTCATAGTTTACCATTGTGAGATTTGAACTCTTGATCTTAGGGTTACAAACCCAGTACCATAACCACTTGGCCATTTAGGCCAAGCTGTGCCAGTAAGTATGCAGGCTTTAATTTAGTGTGAGTCTAAGTAGCAAAGGTCTATTTGCATGCAAATTACTCCCCTTTGCCCTATGGCACCCACATTGACAGGTAAGTCTGGCATGTGACATTGAGTGCTCATTATGTTGTGAATCATGTTGCCAGCCCATACTTTGGAACTTTGCAAAACTGTGCCAATGTACTTTTAAAACAGCAAAGAAAGATAAGTCAAATATATTACAATTGTATACTGTTGCAAATTGGCCAGCTTGCAACTCGTGGGAGTTAAGTGTTCTTTTGATTGTTGTACACAGCAGGTGTTGTAGAACATGAGTCAAGCCAGCAACAGCCCAATAGTTTAATCTCCTCATACAAAGCAAAGCAGCTGAGCCCAGCCAAATAGAGAAAATTCACTGTTTTCTTTAAAGGGAGAAGCAAAATACAAACGTATTAATAAAGTAAGTTGATTTTGCTTGATAACTTCATTAATTGTCTATTTGGCTTTTCTGATTAAGAATTATTAGATATTAAGGTCAAAAATCTGTACCTCAAGCAACCCAATGGAAATGATAACATGCATATGCCTATGACCTCCAGCAGTTATTCCACAGAAGTTAGTGGAATCACATAATTCAAACATGAAGCGCAGGCACCAAAATCACTTGGGGCAAAACTTGAGTGCTTGCCTGTCCTAAAAGGTTGCAAAATAGGATAGAAAGTGGCAGCTTCAGGTGGGTGCTGGAATGCATTTTTAAATACCTTCAGAGATCCAGGCAAAAACTCAGCCCTGGAATATCAAAGTTAGTTCGATTTCCTCTCTTCTGTTCATATAGCGACCCATTAATGTCCCAAAGTAGGGTTGCCTGGACAGTTTGAGTGAAACTTTGCAGTACAGCACTTAGTGGGTATCCAGATCCATGGTGGCTTAGTGCATGCCATATCACTTGATCATCCTGAGGGACATCCTTCCAATAAGTGCAGCAGAAGGAAGAGGACAAGATGCAGGAGGAGGGGGAACAGCAGTAGGGTACAGGAGAAGTAGGGAGGAAGAGTAGGATTGGCTTTGACAACCACTGCCTGTTGCAGCCTGAACTCTTAAAGAGTATGTCATCCAAAAACATTTCATGTGAACTATCCCTCTGATCCCCATACACCAACAGTTCCATAATCTTTAAGACCACCATCCTTATTATTACCATCCAATTGCTTTCATTCAATCCGACTTTATAGGTCTTGCCTCACTTAGCTAAAACATAAACATCAATGCAAAATTCAAAATAACGAAAAGACTTATCTAATAACTCAGTTCCAACTCCAACCAACAATCAACAGAAGTAATTTAGATCAACATTATAAAATTCTTAAATGCTTGTCTTTTGTGTTTACACCTAGCCTTGCACTCCAATGGCTCCTAAGTAGCTCAGAAACTGATAGGCTGCTGAGCTTGCTATGACGATTCTTTGGATGGCCATAGTGGACAACCTCTGCTGGAGACTGTAGCATTGGTGTGCACCAGACAATTGAACAATGCTGTCTGTGTTGTACGAACAAAGGCACTGAAATGAAGCAGTGCAGATTAGCCCTTCTGATTATTGAACATCTTTTGGAACTTGCATATTTGTCAACTGCCAAAAATAATTGTGTTGACTGGTTGAGTGGGTTGTGAAGGAGCTGACATATTGTCAGCCTTGGAGAAAATAGTATGCCTTTCCAGTGAATTCAAGGCCACTGTCCTGGACTGTGCCTCTGCGTTCCTTGGCCATCCATGAGCGATCACAGAGTATAAGTGTGAAATGATGCTCTAGGAATCCCTATCAACATTGGCCTCTGTTATGACATGGCAGATGATGTACCAGGCAGACCAAATCCACTAGAGAAAGTTGGTTGTACTATCACAATGGTTTGGCAATTTGTATTTATTATGAGAAGATATGTGCACTCAATTCAGAAGTAATGAGTCCACCAGGACCTTTAGAGATTTTTTTAAAAAATGTATTAAAAAAATAAAAGATTTCAAACACATACATAAGACTACAATTACCTAACACTATAACAAATCCTAAAATTCCTAATTAACCTGACTCCCAGTTACAGCCCCTTAAGGCAACAGCCCAAACAAGATTTTAGATTTAAAACAAACCCAGCAAACTAACACAGTACCCATTTGACAGTGAAATATCAAATGGTTTTTCTCCAACTTCAGTTAGTTTACATAGCAGACTTATGCACAAATGGCTGGAGGCTTCTTGAAGGCTGTTTCACACACTCCTGTTAGATCTTATATGTCCTTCCTTATATAGACTTTCATTCTCCTTTATATATGTTGCTTTCTCTTTAATATGTAAATACTATTGTTCCATAGGTCTTTGAAGCTGTATTATCCTCACAATACAAAAACTTTCATGTTGCCAATATAGTCTGTAACCTTTGGGAAAAATAAACACACTCCTTGGCCTTGCATATCTGGCTAGTTGTGAACAGACTAAGGTCCCTTTGAAATCCAAACAATCGCTTCATTTATTTAAAAATGCAAATTCCCTTCACACATTACATGCTAAAGCAGCCTCCATGTTTACACATTAGCATGTCAAGGACATTTCTACACCTAACTTATTTTGATGATTTCAAGCTTGCAGTCTACTTGATTCCAAACATCATTAAATCACACAGGCAGAACCACCTATACTTACCCCTTTAACCTACTTCACTATAAACAAGAAAAACATTATGAAAATTATTATACTTTTGTCACAGCCATCCTGAGCTTCCATGGCAGCAAAGACAGCTGCCAAAGTTATTGGCCAAGGATCCATCACAGTAGAGGCTACTGTAGTCTCCATGGAATTGACCATTTGCTCCATGTTGAAGAGAATAGTGTTCATGGCTTGTGCAAAACCACAACACAAGTTAGATATAAGCTCCTCCAAAACCATTGTGTACAAGGTTGCTAGCAGATTGCTCAGTGCACCTGTAATAGAGAGAAAAGGAAGAGGTGGCTTGTGAAATGCAGCTGCACTTTCTCATGCAAAGTGTGTACACAGAGAAAGAATTAAGATGAAAAAATGGGAATAAGGTATGACAGAATTCTGCATGACATCTTCTCCAACATTGCCACATGCTAAGGCCATGGCACTCCTGCTGCCAGCAATGCCTTCTTTCAGTGGATTGAAGGTTTTTTTTAATATGTGAATTCATAGGATGTGGACATCACTGGCAAGGCCAGCCTTGACAAGGTGGTGGTGAGATACCTTCTTGTACTGCTTCTGCCCATGTTATGTCGGTATACCCACAGTACTGTTAGGAAGGGAGTTCCAGGATTTTGACCCAGTGACAGTGAAGGAATGGTGATATAGTTCCAAGTCAGGATGGTGTGTAGCTTGGAGTGGAACTTCCAAATGGTCATGTTCCTATATGCTTGCTACCCTTGTTAATGTGTAAGACGTGAGGTGTGGGGAAGTGAGGGCTGCAATAGTGTCAGTCTGTGAGTTTGAGGAGAAAAAAGTGGAGGTGAGTGCAGTAATTGTAGGATATTGCAAGGAAATAGAGAGGTGTGAGTTGTGAGGCTGGAGGTTTTAGACGTGTGAGCAGAGAGTATGAAAGCAGTAATCTTACCTTGATAATTCTATTTAGGTCATTGAACATCTTTCAGCATTGCAATCATGGCCTGGGACCTAACATCTGGTATTAACTTTCTTTACAACCTCTTCTCACCAATAGTGGAGGTGTTTATCAGAAAATGTACCGCATAATAGAGAGAACAGGATCTCCCACCTCTATCTCCTAGGTCAGGGCATCACATACCCTTTGTCCCTTTCTATACCTCTAGGTTCTCTGTTCCCTACTCTCTGTAGCTAAAGTACATCTCACTTTGTGAGAGGTGCTGGCTTGCTTTAAGTGCCATTAGTGAAGCTCAATTTTCAGATCCACCACCCTCACCCTCACTGGACAAAGGCATGAAGGCAATGAATAATATATGTAGCGCTGAATGTGGGTAAAACATTTGAAGTCTCCACCAATTTCACTTGGTTGCTGGAACCATATAAAGAAGCAGATGCAGCACACATCCCACAATAACACATCAGTTTCTGGGAATGGCCAAACTTCTAAGCCTGTGGATCAAATGCATCCATTTGTGTTGTAAAATTCTACGAATCTATGAACTTTATGCACCTGTTACATTGTTTCAATAACATGTTGGAATTATTGTGAATGTTGAGGAAGATATTGATAAATTTCAAGAGGACATAGACAGGCTGGTGGAATGGCAGATACATGGCAGATGAGACTTAATGCAGATATGAACACATGAACATATATATGAACACACAAATTAGGAGCAAGAGTAGACCACTTGGCCCTTCGAGCCTTTTTTGCCATTCAATAAAGTTATGGCTGATCTGACTGTAACCTCAACTCAACATTCCCACCTACCCCTGATAACCCTTCACCCCCTTGCTTATCAAGAATCTGTCTACCTCTGCCTTAAAAATGTTCGAAGACTGATCCTTCCACTGACTTCTGAGGAAGTGAGTTCCAAAGACTCAACTCACTGAGAGAATTTTTGTTCCTCATCTCTGTCCTAAATGGGTGACCCCTTATTTTTTAAATAGTTGCCCTAGTACTAGATTCTCCCACAAGAGGGAACATCCTCTCCACATTGATCCTGTCAAGACCCCTCAGAATCTTACATGTTTCAATCAAGTCACATTTTACTCCAGCAGATACAAACCTAGCCTGTCTAATCTTTCCTCTGAGGCAACCCACCCAATCCAGGAATTAGTTTAGTCAACCTTCTATGAACTGCTTTCAAAGCATTCACATCCTTCCTTAAACAAGGACAGCAATACTGCACACAACACTCCAGATGTGGAGTTACCAATGCCCTGTATAACTGAAATATAACCTCCATACTCTTGTATTCGATTCCCCTCACAATAAATGATAACATTATATTAACTTCCCTAATTACTTGCTGTACCTAAATACTAGCCTTTTGCAATTCTTACACTAGGACACCCAGATCCCTCTGCATCTCAGAGTTCTGTAATCCCTCACCATTTAGATAATATGCTTCTTTGTTGATAAATGTAAGTGATTCATTTTGATAGAAGACCAAGCACAACAATATAAAATAACAGATACAATTCTAAAGGGGGTTCAGAAGTAAAGGGACCTGGAAGTATATGTGCATAAATCATTGAGGATGGCTGAATATGTTAAGAAAACAGTCAACAGCATATGGGGTCCTGAAACAGGATTTTGTGGTCCAAAAAATGGACCAACTGGAATCAAGCTCATAAAAGAAATGGCTACTGAGACACAAAACCAAAAGTTCCATCTCTATTTCTGTCTCTGGCAATTTTGACTGGTGTGGGAAAGGGCATGGATTGGGAATCCCACACACACACACACACATCTTTAGAAATTGCTGGCACCATTATAGAAGTGGGTATTTTGGAACTTCTGGGATTTTCATTATGGTAACCATAATTTGGAAGACTTCCTAACTCACATCTACAGAGTGCAGGCAGGACGAATATAAAGGTTGAGTAAAATTGGTGTTGCCTCCTTGACAGTTCTTTATGAAATGCTGTAACCTGAATTAAATCTGTGTTTACTAAGGTGAGTGATGACAGTGCTGTGATTGGAACATGCAGTTGACCATTAGATATAATGGTTGCCATGTTGGTACTTATGAGAAAAGGGAAGCTGTCAAGTGAAAGAACAGCATTGAAAAAATGGAAAAAGTTTTCATATGCATTAGAATAGATTACCCACTACTTAAGTTGCTATTTTGCATTATACAAAAATGAAAGGCTAGCCCAGTGTGAGATTAGAGCTAATTATTTAAACTGTCCTGATTGCTATCATTCTTTGCAGATCAGCTCAGCCACCTGTTTGGCTTTTTGAAACAGGTGTATGAGCTTTGGCTGCTTTCAAAAGCACGATGGATTCTGAAGTGTAAGGTTTGTTTGTTTAGCTGGGGAATATGCATTTGATGGTTTGGCTGGCTTTCAAAGCAGTAGAGGATCCTGAAGTGAAGCGTTTATTTATTCAACTGTTCTGGGTAAAGTGAGTTTGATGGTTTTGACAGATTTATGGGCTTACAATGGTTTTAGTAATAGTTTTTGAAGTGCTTATTGAAATGATGTTAGTTTGTTTTGACAGATTTATGAGATTCTTAAGAGAATAATGTTTTTTGATTGCCTATTCGAGTGATTATTTGTTTATTTTTACAGATTTATGGGGCAGAATCTTTTGGCCCATGGGTGGGCGCACACCCAGCCCAAACAGGAGTGAAATAGTACACGATAATGTCGAGCGAGCATGCCTTATCATCGCACACTATTACGATCTTTTGGTTGGCAAGCGGTTATGAGAGGTGGCAGCGTGCCTGCCAACAATTAAGAGGCCTATTAAGGCCCTTAAGTAATTAATGCTGCATTTTTCACTGCCCACTTAACCGTTCAGTTGGCAGGCGGCCTTTGCATTTTTAACAAAGCCTCATCCACGAGCGGGATAAGGATTCTGACGCTTACTAAAAAAGCAATAAAAAATGTTAACATCCTATTTTACATGTCCCTATTCATGTGACTGAGTCACATATGGGGACATGTTTATCTCATTTGTAAAAGGTTTATTTTTGTATTTAAAATCTGTCAGCCTCCTGAGGTAGCTCTGTGCCTTCAGGGAGCTATCAGTTCTCGCTGTCCCATGCATGCGCACACTTCAGTGCTCGCGATCCTCTTACCCCCTCCCCGGCAGCACTGAGGCTCTTAGCACGTCTTTCACACTAGCAGGCAATTAATCATGGGTGATGGTCGATACCATGGCCATTCCCATGCCTGCCCACCTTGTCTGTCCAACAAGAGGAGGCTAGGATAAGTAGGAGAGTAGGGAGTGAAAGTAGGTGAATGGGGTGAGGAGGCTAAGTTGGTAGGGTGTGATGTGGAATGATGGGGTGAGGGACTAAGCATGCCTGGGAGTGAAGGAGGCATGAGTGGTGAGGGGTAGAGTGGTAAAGGGGGTGGAGGTAAAGGGGCTGAGGGGTTATGGGCGTCACTTGGGTGAGGGAAAGGAAGGTTAATTGGATAATGTTCTGGGGTGCTTTACACATACCTACAGGTTTAACATTATTTGGAGGAGCGGCTGATGGCAGTTGTCATGACCAGAGACCTTATCCATGAATTATTTATGGACATGTCGAACTTTTAAGTAAGACGTGTTTTATTTTAAAAAAGGACATACAAGCAGAAGCTGGCTGATGCTGTAAGGTAACCACTTTCTGGAAAATTCCTGTGGGGATTACTTGATCAACTAGTTCAGAGAGAATGAAATGTTGCACGTTAAAGGTGTGACACGGTTTACTTCAGAGAGAGGCCCTTCAAAGGAAAAGATACAATGCAAACTAAACTGTAACCTGCTGTGGTTGTGGAGATAATGGAAAACTTAGTACCATGTCAGCCAAAACCACCTCCTGTTGAGTTATATCCTGGACTGTGAACATGAACTGAGTTGAAAAGAAAACAGATCTGAGTGAAAGACATCTTTGTTTTTTTCCCTTCCAGGAACATACAAGGAAAGGATTTTTAAAAAGTCAACTAATACCCTAGTTTTGTGTGCTAGTCTGGTGTGAATGTCACATCTGAAGAAAACCAACTGGGAATCCCTGCACTTGCAGGTAAAAAAAATAAACTCTCTCTCTCTCTCTCATTGCTGGAAGCAAGTCGCAAGTTAACAAAATCACAGTGAAAAGGAAGCAGAGAAACTCCTTTTAGCTAATCTGCAGAACCAAGAATCTTCAAACCAACTCCTATAGCCAAAGTCAGCACTATAGGAATCACTCCAATTTAACGGCTACAACGTTTCACCATCTATTCCTCATGGACAAGCTAAAGGACTGATTCATATAAATTTTTAACTTTTATTTTTTCACTCAATTTCTCATTTCTAATCTGTGTATGTGTGTTGCGTTTTTTTTCCTTCCGTTTAGTAACTAATACACTCATTCTTTCTTTGACTCAAGACAGCCTGGTTAAATTGGCTCATTTTAAAACATAACTACATTTGCACTGGGGAAAGCTACCCATGAGGGAAGGGATCCTTTTTAAATTAAATTTGTTGTGACCAACTGATGAGGTTGAATAAAGAAAGGGAGCCTCACACTGAAGCGTAACAATTTGGGGTACCTATTCTGGGATCATAACAGAGGTTGAATCAAGACATCGGGATTAATCTCAACTCCTGCCTCCTGCTCCCCATCTCCAAAGGGAAAACTCAGCCCTGGAAAATAGAGGCATGGAGTACAAAAGCAAGGAAGTTGTGATGAAACTAAACTGGACTACTGTGTGCAATTTTGGACACTGTACTTTAAGAAAGCTGTGAAGGTATCAGAGAGGCTGCAGAAAAGATTTACAAGGATGGGTTATGTGCTTATAGATTGGAGAAGCTGGGGCTGTTCTCCTTAGACAAGAGAAGATTAATAGGAAATTTGACAACGGTGCTCAAGATCATGAGGAGCCTGAACAGAGTAAATAGGGAGAAACTATTCCTGTTGGCAGAAGGGTCAAGAATCAGAGGACACTGATTTAAGGTAATTGGCAAAGGAAGCAGTGAGTATGAAATTCGGGGAGAGAGACTGCAAGGCTCTTGAGCAAATTGATATAAGGAGCGACAAGGTAGTGGAGGTGCTGGCAGGCTTAAAAATGGACACATCTCCAGGTCCAGATGATTTGTATCCCAGACTGCTGAGGGAGCAAGGGAGGAGATCGCAGGGGCGCTGACCAAATTTTCAATTCCTCTCTGGCCACCAGAGGACTGGAGAACAGCTAATGTGGTTCCACTATTTAAGAAGGGTTTTAGAGATAAGCCAGGGAATTACAGGCTAGTGAGTCTCATGTCAGTGGTAGGGAAACTATTAGAGAAAATTCTGAAGGAGAGAATCTATCTCCACTTGGAGAGGCAAGGTTTGATCAGGGATAGTCAGTACGGGAGGTCTTGCCTAATAAATGTGATTGAATTTTTTGAGGAGGTGACCAGGTGTGTAGATGAGGGTAATGTAGTTGATGTAGTTTATATGGATTTCAGCAAAGTCCTTGACAAGGTCCCACATGGGAGACTTATAAAGAAGGCAAGTGCACATGGGATACAGGGTAATTTGATAAGGTGGATTCAAAATTGGCTTTGTTGTAGGGAGCAGAATGTGATGACAGAAGGCTGCTTTAGTGACTGGAAGCCAGTGTCCAGTGGCATACCACAGGGATCTGTGCTGGATCCCCTATTATTCATCATTTGTATAAACGACATAAGTGACTATGTGGGGGATAGGATTAGTAAGTTTGTGGAAGACACAAAGATTGGCTGGATGGTTGGCAGTGAGGATGAGTGTCTTGGGCTACAGGAAGATATAGATGGGATGGTCAAATGGGCAGGTAAGTGGCAGCTGGAATTTAACCATGAAAAGTGTGAGGTGATGCATGTTGGAAGGAGTAATTTGACAAGGAAGTATTCAATGAATGGCATGACATGAGGAAATTCTGAGGAACAAAGGGACCTTGGCATGTGTGTCCATAGACCTCTGAAGGCGGAGGGGAATGTTAGTGGGGTGGTGAAAAAGACATATGGGACACTTGCCTTTATCAATTGAGGCATAGATTGCAAAAGTAGGGAGATCATGTTGGAGTTGTATAGAACCTTGTTGAGGCCACAGCTGGAGTACTGTGTGCAGTTCTGGTTACAGCATTATAGGAAGGGTGTGATTTCACTGGAGGGGGTGCACAGGATATTCACCAGGATGTTGCCTGGGATGAAACATTTAAGTTATGAAGAGAGGTTGGATAGATTTGAGTTGTTTTCATTGGAGCAGAGAAGACTGAGGGGCAACCTGATCAAAGTGTGCAAGATTATAAGGGGCATGGTCAGGGTGGATAGGGAGCAATTGTTCCCCTTAGTTGAAGGGTCAGTCACAAGGGGCCATAAGTTCAAGGTGAGGGGCAGGAGGTTTCGGGGGGATGTGAGGAAAAACTTTTTTACCCAAAGGGTGGTGACGATCTGGAATGCGCTTCCTGGGAAGGTGGTGGAGGCGGGTTGCCTCTCAACCTTTAAAAAATACCTGGATGAGCAGTTGGCACATCATAACATTCAAGGCCATGGGCCAAGTGCTGATAAATGGGATTAGGTAGGTAGGTCAGGTGTTTCTCACATGTCGGTGCAGACTCGATGGGCCGAAGGGCCCCTTCTGCATTAAGTGATTCTGTGAATGTGAGGAACTTTTTTTTAATGCAGTGAGTGGTTAGAATCTGGAATGTACTGCCTGAGAGTGTGGTAGAAGCAGATTCAATCATGGCTTTCAAAAGAAAATTGGATATACCTCAAAAGAAAAGATTTGCAGAGCCACAGGGGAAAGGCAGTGGAATGGGACTAGGTGAATTGTTCTTACAGAAAGCTGGCACAGACACAACAAACTGAACAGTCTCATTATATGAATTTAGTAACATAGGAACTTAGGTAATTGGAGCAGGAG
Source organism: Carcharodon carcharias (assembly GCF_017639515.1). Lineage (NCBI taxonomy): Eukaryota > Metazoa > Chordata > Chondrichthyes > Lamniformes > Lamnidae > Carcharodon > Carcharodon carcharias. The sequence goes on from NC_054486.1 coordinate 53,239,296, forward strand.
TATGTCATTTGGCCCCTTGAGCCTGGTCTGGCATTCAATTAGATTATAACTGATCTTCTACCGCAACACCACTATCCCTATTTCCCGCACTATCCCCGTATCCCTTGATGTCTTTACTACCTATAACTCCATCAATTTCTGTCTTGAACATACTCAATGACTGAGCCTCCGCAAGTGAATAGAGTAGATAATTACAAAGATTTACCACTTTTCGAATGACAAAATTCCTCCTCACCTCAGCCTTAAATGGCATACCCCTTATTCTGGGACTGTGTCCCTTCATTCAAGACTTCCCAACCAGGGGACACATTTTTCCTGCATCTACCTTGCTGAGCCCTGTAAGAGTTCTGCATGTTTCAATGAGATCGCCTTTCATTCTTCCAAACTCTAGAGAATACAGACCCAGCCTCCTCAGTATCTCCTCTTAGGACAATGCCGCCATCCCAAGAATCAGTCTGGTGAACCTTCATTGCACTCCCTCTATGGCAAATATATCCTTCCATGGAGAAGGAGACCAAAACTGTATGCAATACTCCAGGTGCCTTCTCACCAATTGTCTATACAATTGTAGCAAGACATCTTTACAGTACTCAAATCCTCTTGCAATAAAGGCCATTTTACCATTTTGCTTCCTAATTGCTTGTTGCACCTGCATGCTAGTTTTCAGTGACTCATGAACAAGGGTATCCATGTCCCTTTGGACATCAACACTTCTCAATTTCTCACCATTTAAGAAGTAGTCTGCATTTCTGTTTTTCAGACCGGAGTGGGTAATTTTACACTTCTTCACATAATATTCTATCTGCCATGTCATTGCCCACCCACTTAGCCTATCTAAATCCCCTTGAAGCTCTTTGCATCCTCCTCACAACTCACATTCCTACCTAGTTCTGTGTCATCAGCAAACTTGGAAATATTACATATGGTCCCGACATGCAAAACATTGACATAGATTACGAATAGCTGGGCCCAAGCACTGATACTTGCGGTACTTCACTAGTCACAGCCAGCCAACCTGAGAATGGTCTGTTTATTCATACTCTTTGTTTTCTGCCCATTAACCAATTCTCAATGCATGCCACTATTTTAACCCTCAATGTCATGTGCCCTAAATTTGTTTACTAACCTCTTGTGTGGGACCTTATTGAAAGCATTGAGAAAATCCATATACAACACACCCTCTGGTTCCCTCTTATCTATTCTGCTAGTTACATTTTCAAAAGACTCCAACAGGTTTGCCAAACATGATATCGCTTTCATAAATCCATGTTGACTCTGCCCAATCCTACCATTATTTTCTAAGTGTTCTGCCATCATATCCTCTATAATAGATTCTAGCATTTTCCCTACTACTGGCGTCAGGCTAACAGGTCTGTAGTTCCCTCTTTTGTCTCTCCCTCCTTTCTTAAATAGTGGGGTTACATTTGTTATCTTCCAATTTGCAGGAACAATTCCAAAATCTATGGAATTTTGGAAGATGACCACCAATGCATCTACTAATATGTTGGAACCATTCTATGATTTAGTGTAATGTTTATTTCTCGAATTGTGCCTCTTCAGTTATCTTATGTTTTGAGAAGTGTGGATAATGAGGCTATATGTTCTACTCCTAGTTCTGAAGCAGCAGTCTTGGAATACTGTGAGCTTTTTGTTTGCCTGAAACGAGAATGTGACCTTGGCAGACCCGCTGTGTTTTGTACACATTTTGTATGCGAGACTAGTTCTCATCCTGGAGTATGTCTGCAGATAGACACTCACAAGAGGGAGAGAGGAAATTGTATATACCATCAGACCTTCAAAAGGCTGCAACCCAGGATTAAATGAATGCAGCAACTTAAAGAGAAGTGGTGACACATGAGGGTTAAGTCTGTTTTTGGCCTTTCAAAAGGCTGCAATGACTTGGAAATAATTTTTCATCCTTTACAAAGGCTGTTCGAAAGAAAGGTGTCTGGTTAAATAAAAATGGAGGCTGGATAAGTCTATCAGCAGGTAATGGAGTAACCAGCACCCAAAACTCCAGTTAAAGTGATGATACTGGTTTATGAGTTGAATTTGAGGAGGATTGTCCTGTTTAGTATTTTGAGGCATCCACTTTTCAAAGTAAAATAGTTCAGCAGGAAAGTACAGCCTAGGTAAAAAGTGTATGTATTCATAGCACACAGGAACAGTTGTGGAGGAAGATGATATTTTAAGGTAGTTACAATGGTAACAGTCCAAAAGTGCCATTTACCAGGTAGATGAGCCATGCATGCCACAATACATTGTCTGCCAAAATGCCCCACCTTTAGTCCTGACTCATGGTCCTCAAACAATCCAATAGCTCTTCCATTGTTTGCAATGCATAGCCATATTCTAGCAGGTAAAACATTCAACCAGCAAGCATCTCCCACTTACAGATATATTCTTACTGGAGAAAGAGGACAGAGGCTGGGAATTCTGCAGCAAGTAACTAACCGCCTGACTCCCTAAAGCCTGCCCATTATCTACAAGGCACAAGTCAGGAGCGTGATGGAATACTCTCCACTTGTCTGATGAGCGTAGCTCAAATAATATTCTAGAAGCTTGACACCATCTAGGACAATGCAGCCCACTTGATTAGCATACCATCCACCATGTTAAACATTCACTCTCTCCACCATTGTACTAACTGAAGATACAGCCTCTCCTACTGCCTATCAGAGGTAACGCGATTGTTCTTGGAGGCTCCAACCAATGAGCCAAAAGCCGGGGTAATTGGGGTTGGGTGGGGTGCTTCTGGTCAAGTACCTGGTTCAAGCATGTATCATCTGAAAAGCTCCCTGTAATAAAGTTACCAGTTTCTTGTTGAAACCTGTCCAGTACGTCAAGTCATTACATTTGGCGACATGGGTAAAATAACTTCGGCTCTGCACTTGGTCTTGTTAACACGAGTACATCGAAATTTAAGAGAAAAGAAAAGAATACTCAGGAGTCATGCCACTCTTCAGCAGAATGCATCCTTATGACATGACTATGGAAGACTGGAGCCAGTACGAAGAACGCCTTGGTTTTTATTTCATAGTGAATGGAATTACAGTGGAGGAGAAGTGGAAAGCAATCCTTTTCAGTGTAAGTGGTTGCAAGACATACGATCTCATTCACAGCCTGACAGTTCTGAACGTGTCCAATTCTAAGTCCATTAATTAACTAGTGGACCTCGTGAAAACGCATTTCCAGCTGAAGCCATCCGTAATAATGCAAATGTTTAAATTTAATTCCAGAGTTAGAGCCCAGGAGAGTCCATCGCAAACTATACAGTGAAGTTGAAGCAGTTGACAGAACACTGTAACTTCGGAGACACACTCAATGATATGCTGCGGGACCAATTTGTTTGCAGAGTTCACGATGGCGCCATTCAGCACTGTTTACTTGCAGAAGTCGACTTTGATTTGAGGTGCGCCATGGAAATAGCACTAGCTGTGGAAAGTAGTGTGAGAGACTCACAGGTTTTACAACACATACAACATGGCGCTGTTCTTCATGTGGGGTGGGAACCTAGCGCTGGATGTGGCGCGAAAACCAGAGACACAGCAGTGAAGCAAGAGGCAATGTCCAGTATTAGAAAAACAAAAAAGCCTAGTAGAGACACTTCAGCGGTGACTCCAAGGTTAATCTGCTATTGCTGTGATGGTGACAACCTACCAGACACTTGCAGGTTCAAGGAGACAGAATGCCATTACTGTCATAAGAAAGATCACATAGTAAAGCAATGCAGGGCAAAATCAAACCAGCCCACCTTCACATGATGCAAGGATCCTTCAGGTCAGAGCTGGTTCCTCTGGAAAATTGTGAAGAGAAACAAAATTAATTTAGTGCCACTCTGAACAAACTGAAGAAAGAGTTGGCAGAGAAGACTCAATAATGTTCAATGTTCCAGAGAGAAGCCAAGAGGTACAAGAAAGGGACTGAAGTGCTGAAGAATCAGCTGAATGAAACATAAGTGCCATTAGAAGGAAAAGTTGTGGAACTTTCCACAGTGCGAGTGGATAATGAAGCCATGGGTAGCTCAACTACTGAGCTGAACCAAGTCAAGATTTCAATGGAGAGAAATTTGGCCGACTGTGAAATCAAAATGAAGGACGAGACAAAACTCTGAGGCAAACAGGAGAAAAGACAGAAATCAGATCAGAAAGGCCAATCGGCCTTGTCTCCAGAACCCTCTCTGCAGCCAAGAAGAGTTATTCCCAACCAGAAAAGGAAGGTTTCTTAGTGATATTCGGAGTGAAAAAATTCCACCAGTACCTGCATGGACGACATTTCACTATTGTGTTGGACCATAAACCATTAATGGGTTTATTCAGTGAGGGTAAGGCCATTCCACCAACAGCCTCAGCAAGAATTCTACTTTTGGCTTTGATATTATCTGCATGTGAGTATACCTTTAAGCACCGTCCTTGCATACTTTTGCAAATGCAGATGCACTTAGTCGTCTCCTGTAACCAGATAGTATTGTACATGCTCCAGTGCCACAAGAATTTGTGCATGTGCTGAATTTATTGCATTCTTTGCCTGTATTGTGAAGCAGACTAGAAATTGGATGAATAGAGATCTAATTTTGTCAAAAGTCAGAGGCTTTGTATTGCAAGGGTGTCAAATTCACCTGTATCTGAAGAGGTGAGACCATTCTATGCCCATAAAATAAAGTTAAGTTGTCAAGATGGAATCTTGTTGTGGGGATCAAGAGTTGTCGTCCCTTCACAAGGAAAGGAACCACTCTTGACAGAGTTTCACAGTGCGCATCCAGGCATATCAAAGGTGAACATACTTGTGTGAAGCTATGTCTGGTGGCCAGGTGTTGACAGTGACAAGCATGGTCAAGCACTGTCTCCATTGTCAGCAACAACAGAAGTTGCCTGTTTCAGCTCCACTTCATCCATGGGAGTGGCCTGGCTGACGCTGGGCTAGACTACATGTTGATTATGTAGGACTGTTCTTAGGTACCATGTTTTTATTGATTGTAGATGTGCAGTCTAAAGGGATGGATTTGTATGAAGTCAGATCACCGACATCGAATGCAACAATTGAAAAGTTGCTTCATAGTTTTAGTGTACGTGGCCTACCAGAAGTCATCGTTTCTAATAATGGTACAGTCTTTACCAGTACAGAGCTTCAGAGATTCATGAATTTAAATGGATTTAGGCTTATTAACATCCCTCAGCAAATGATTTAACTGAAAGACCTATACAAACTTTCAAATCTGGAATGAAGAGGTATCAGAAGGTGCTTTAGGAACTCGACTGTCCCGTTTTCTTCTCAATTATCGTATGACACCTCATTCAAGTAAAGGTTCAAAGTCGTCTAAATTATTGATGAAATGCCACATATGTACAAGGTTAAGTCTGGTGTTTCCAAACTTAGAGGGGAAGGTAGAGGAGAATCAGAGTAATCAAAAATTGAATCACGATATTCATAGCAAAGCTCACAGGTTCACTGTCGGAGATACAGTTTTTGGGTGGAATTTTGGACGTGGACATTGTTGGGTTCCTGGTACAATTGTCTCAGAAACTGGTCCCTTGTCCTTCCAGGTGGAAGTGGAAGACCAAATTGTTTGAAAACATGTGGACTACTTTCAGAATAGAGAGACATTCCAACAACCAGCTATTCCGCCTGTGATTAACATCAAACCATAAATTCCTGAGGTGGCTGATTGACCTAGAATAGACATGTCCGATATTTCTGTAGAGCTGCCAAACCCTGAACTGCCATTTTTTAATGATGTATCTGGTGCTGAAGTTCCTGATCATATTGATCTTGTGGAAGAACATCAAGTGGTAGAGCTACATCGCTCTATTCAAATAAGGTAAGCACCTCAGTGACTTAATCTTTAATCACCTGAGTTGTATATATGTATACGTTGTTGGATATTCAAATGTTCTCTGTAAATAGAAAGTGTAAAAAAAACTAAAGGGGGAGGAAATGTAGTAACTGAAGGTTTAAGCTCTCCTGCTGCCTATGAAGGGTCATGTGATTGTTCTTGGGGGCTCCAACCAATGAGTCCTAAGTACAGGAAATACAGCGGGTGGGGGGGGTTGGGGCTTCTTGTTGAGGAGCTGGTTCAAGCATGTAGCATCTGGAAAGCTCTCTGTAATAAAGTTAACTGTTTCTTGTTGAAACCAGTCCGGTATATCAAGTCATTATAACCACTGACACACAATAGCAACAGTGTGCACCATCTACAAGATGCACTGCAGTAACTCACCAAAGCTCCTTTGACAGTACCTTCCAATCCTGTGACCTCTACCTGCTAGAAGGACAAGGGCAGCAGGTGCATGAGAACACCGTCACCAGCAGGTGCATGAGAATACCATCACCTGCAAATTCCCCTCCAAGCCACTCACCATCCTGACTTGGAATGATATTGTCATTCCTTCACTGTCTCTAGGTCAAAATCCTGGAACTCCTTTCTTAGCCACACCATATGAGCTGCAGCGGTTCAAGAAGGCAGCACACCATCATCTTCTCATGGGCAATTATGAATGGGCAAAAATGCTGGCCTAGCCAGTGACTCCCACATTCCATGAACAAATAAATAAAAAAAGAAAATCTAAATGTAGTGATGTGGGGGAAACAGAAATGTTTCCAAAAGGCCATTTGACAAAATGGTATGCTTGTGGTAACTTGTAAGTGCGTAAAGGGGATTTTATATGACTTGACAATATGATTGAAATGAGCTACCTATGATTAATCAATTTGACTGCATCCTCTTGGCATCTTCTGCAGCTGCTACCTTGCAGGTCCCACTACTGGCTCTCCTTCCTCAATGGAGATGCTGATAGGAGGCACTGTTCTGCCATTTTATTGACGCCCTCTTTAGCAGGGCATTCCAATTGATCTAATTTGGGGCATCAGTGCAAGAAAAAAGAAATGAAGAGGTTTTTATGCTTTTCCCCCAACTCTTTTTACTATTCAGACTCCATGTCTTTCAAGTTGAAACATTTCCATCCTTTCCTGTTCAGGTGGTTTGTGACTAATAGGGTTCCACATGTAAGTGGAGAAATTGATGGAAGCTGCCACAATGGATATGCGCTAGGAATCTACAGCATTGCAGATTTTCATCAGATGAAAGAGAAGGGTCCAGTTGGCACCTCAGAGACAACGGCTGGCCCCTTTTGATGTAACTTATTTCCCTTGTCACAATTATGCAGTACATAGGAAGCAATTCTGGAGGTCTTACAAGCCTTTTATTGTGGAGCTGCTCCGGACCTACAGAAATTGGGGAATGGTGTTTTTAACATACTAATAGTATATTCTAACAAAATATAATACATCATTGTAACCCTTCTGTGCATTACAGTGGGAAAATGAGCAAGGGTAATAAGCTACGCTCTCGTCTCCCAGATGCCAACTGGAACCTCCTCCTTCTATCTGATGAAGATCTGGAATGCTGGAGTTTCTTAGCATACATACACTGCAGCAGCTACCAGCAGGACCTGTTTGCATGCAGGATCTTATATTATTAGTCACAAACAACCTAAACATTAAAAAAGTGGAAATGTTTCAATTTGAAGAAATGGGGTCTGAATTGTTAATATATGTACCATTTATTGCCATTGCATATTGGGGGGAAAATACTATAAAAGCCTCTGGAATCTTTACCTGTGCTGATGACCCAAATTAGATCAATTGGAATGCCCTACTAAAGAGGGCATCAGTAATGTGGCAGATGCAACAGTGGCCGCAAACTGGGTAACGTTGGTCAAACCCCCAGTTGCTGCTTGAAATAAGCCTGTGACGTTAACATTAGGAGCTGCAATAGTGCTTATTCAGATGGACAGCATCTGAGGTGGTATTGAGGTCTGGCTGCAACAGAACACAAAGTTCCATCAATGCTTACTTACTGAAGGGGACTTTAAGCACACCTCTTCAGATACATTTACAAAGGAGCAGTGGGGTCTTACAAACTCTAGTCAAACAGAACCATTTGGGTCTCATTTATCTTTGATGTAGCTTGAGGCAGTGTGCCTCACTAAGATCATCTGTCTCCTGCTCTTGTTCAGTCTTTGGTTTGAGTATTGTCATGAAGCTATTAATGTATATAATATTTTGGAAAATATTTTTCTTTTAAAATAGAGGTTTAGTCTGTGGATGTGTCTTAATTGGATTAAAGCCAGCTAGTCTGGGTGCTTTGATATGTACTAGTTTTGATATGTAAGAGAGATAGGGTGCATTTGTATTTTTTGAATTGGGCATTCAAGAAGTGGGGTGAAAACTTGATGCTATCTAGCAGCTACCAAGCAATATGTTTATACTACTAATAAAATTGGTACTAAGAAAGGGGTTTCATTGTTAAAACGTGAAGTTCAAAGAGGCTGGTGAGACAATGAGAATTTGAATTCAATCAATGGTGGCAGGTATAACTTCAGCAGTTTTTCGCGTGTGTAGAACAGAGGCAATGTGAGATTATAAAACAGCTGTAAGCCTCCAGCTGGCTCCACAGAGAAAAGAACCTAATTTTGAATTCGTAAGGTGAAAATGCTTTGCCTGATGTTTGGTTAAGTCTATGGGTTGCTGTTGCCTTAATGGAGATTAGTTTGGAAATTTGTTAAAAGTTATGATAGTAGTAATTTGTAGCCATGTATTTAAACTGTGTAAATTAATAAAATGTTTCAGTTAGTTCAATGTAAAACCCCGAGAACTGGGGGTTCTGATTCCTGAATTTAGAGCCTCATCTCAAACATAATACTTGAAATTATAGGTAATGACAATTGTTTAAAATTTCCCTCTGGGGATTTTTAAATAACTCTGCTTTACCAACTGCATTGGTCATAACAAATGTATTGAAGGATGCCTGTAAGGATCTCATGGTCAGGGTGCAGTGTTGTAAAGTGAAAGAGAAGAAAATGACTGCGCCAGATAGCACTCAGAGGCAGCTTTTAGATGCATTCCTACTCTGCAAAACACAAAATAAAATGTTGAGCCTCATGAGTAATTGCACAGAAATTTACTGGAGTGCAGTGACACCCAAAAGTATGTTAAATAGTTTCAATCCAATGATCCTTGCACTCAAGCCTGCTTTGTATAATGTGTGTCAAATAAAGTGCAATATTGATGGAAATTATGAGATTTCTATGATTGATATCCTTCACCAGAAATTCACCATTTATAAATAATTTTAATAGTCTTATTTCTGACTTACAGATTATTTCAAATAATAAGTAAATTGCTGTACAATATAAATGATAATCTAATTTATTTTAAAATTCATAGTCAATTAGATTGTTTTAATAAATTCAGAAATGAAAGGGTAGAAATTCCTGCAGGAACAGTGTGGTGAATGAGGCAGTGCTGACATATAGTAGCCAGTTTCTCCATCAGGAATAGTGTAAGTGGGTTAGTATGTGTTCTACTTAGGATGTTTGAAGATGTATGAGGCAGTTAGTCTGCAATATAGCATGAAAAAGCAGCCAGTGTGGCCAAGAGGAGGAAATAGCACTAGCAGGTGTTGACGGGGTGAGTGAAAACAGAAAGAAGGTACAGTGAAAGTATTCCATGTTAACTTCGAGAGGAAAGGCAAGTGGAAGAAGGAATGATTGAAAGAGAATAAGAGAGATTTGAAGAGCATATCTTACCTTAGCACTCATAGTTAGATCACTAAATGTTTTCCTGTACTACAGCCAGGCCCTGGGGGCATTTACCTGCTGGTACTTACATGGTTTGCTCCCTCCCTCCAGCCCTGCTGACAAATTGGTTTCACATCCATAACCCAATAGAGGAAAAGGGCTTCCTTCTTGCTGCACAATTAGACAATGATCACCCATACTTCTGCAACTGAGAATCTGATGACCTTTGTTCAGCTTGTCTTCCTGCCGGTTACCCTGCAATGTTATTATCTGCTATCCACTACTGAGATAAAGCACCTTACATTTAAGGTGCTGTGATTTCTGCTTAAGTTTCTTTTTATTCTTCATTTAAGAATGTGAGTGTCATTGGCAGGGCCAGCATTAATTGCCCATCCCTATTACAGAAATTGTTCTTGGGTTGCCTTCTGGAACAGCAGCTGTCCATGTGGTGAAAGTACTTCTAAAATGTTTTTTGCAAGAGAGTTCCTGGATTTTGGCCCAGTGATGATGAACAATGACATATTTCTAAGTCAGGATGGTGTGTGACTTGGAGGTGATAATGCTCTAACATAGTTACTGCCCTCTTCCTTCTCACTGCTAGAGGTCATAGGTTTGAAAGGAAGAGGGTCTTCATTAATTTGAGTATCTGTGTTAGTTTGAACATCTGAATTGGTTTGAGGGGCTGTATTATTTTGAAAGAGCATTGGAAAGTTGCTGAATTGAATCTTGTGGATGGTACATACTGCAGCTATGGTGCACCAATGGTGGAGGGAGGGAAATGAGCTTAAGGTGATGGATGGGGTGCCAATCAAGTGGGCTACATTATCTTGCATGCTGTCAGGCTTTGGGATTATTTTTGCAGCTACTCTCATCCAGGAGACAATTCCAATACATTCTGGTCTTGTGCCTTGTAGACGGCGGACAGGCTTTGGGAAGTAAGTAGGTGAATTATTTGACACAGAATACCCAGCTTCTGACCTACTCTTACAGCCACAGCATTTATCCGACTCATCCAGTTAAGCTTCTGGTCAATCGCAACCCTCAGGATGTTGATAGTGTGGGATTCCATGATGGGAATGCCATTGAACATCAAGGGGGTATACTGAGACTCTTTCTTCTTGGAGATGGTCATCACCTGCCACTTATGTAGCATAAAAATTACTTGCCACTTATCAACCCAAGCCTGAATGTTGTCCAAATCTTGCCGCATCCAGACTTGGACATGGAGTTATGACGTTGTGTAATCATCAGCAAACTAACTCACTTCTGACCTTATGATTCAATATGAGAGAAGGCCATTGATGAAGTACCTGAAAACATTTGGGCCTAAGATATTGCCCTAAGGAAGTCCAGTAGTGTTTGTCCCGGGGCTGAGATGATCAATATCCAATAACTACAATCATCTTCCTTTCTGCTTGTTATGACACCAGTCAGTGGCATTGACTTCAATTTTACTTCGGCAAATGTCACCTTAATGTCAAGAGCAGATATTCTCACCTTACCTCTGAAATTCAGTACTTTAAGTTTGGTTTAAGTCTGCAGTGAGATCAGGAGCTGACTGGTCCAGATATACCTAAACTGAGAATCGGTGAGCAGGTTATTGAAGAGGAAGTGCTACTTCATATCATTGTCAACAATCCCTTGTATCATTTTGTTGATGATTGAGAGGAGTGGCAATGGGGTGGCGGTTCACCAGTTTGGATTGTTCTGCTTTTTGTGGTTCAGAAAAATCAGGGCCATTTTCCACTTACTTGGGTAAATATTAGTGTTGCTGCTGAACTAGAATAGCTTGACTTACAGGCGTGGCTATTTCTAGAGCACAAGTCTTCAGCACTTCATTTTGGATGTTGCCCATAGCCTTTGCAGTACCTAGTACAGTCAGGCATTTCTTCATATCACATAGAATCAAATTGGCTAAAGACTGAAATCTGTGATGCTGGGGCTATTGGGGGAAGCTGAGATTGATCAATCATTCAGCACTTCTGGCTTAGAATGTTTGCAAATGCTCCAGAATTTCCCTTTGCAATCACATTATGGGCTCCACCATAATTATGTAGCAGCTATCCTGATATATTTCCCATGGTCTCAATCAGTGAGCTGTTTATAGGAAGCATGATTATCATTGGCCATATGCCGACTTAATTTAAGGCCCACTTACAAAAACGCTATGGGCCACCCACCTGATTAATGCCAGAGCTGAAAAAAAACTAGCTTTTCTATAGTGCCTTCCACTACCAGAAATCCAGGAATTTTCCACAAACTCAGAACATATTTAATAACTTAACCATATAAAATCAAAGCCATGAGATTACATGGCTATGGGTTGGGAATGATTGGGGTAGGGATTGGAGGTGTGTTTGCTCATGATTCCCCATCCATGTGAGGCATGCTTGATGGACCAGCTAGACTTTTCCTTTCTGTCAACTCTATATGTTCATAAACTCACAGATTTCCTTTGAAGCTTATGTGCAGGCCACTCATAAACTGCTACAGTGTTATTCCTCAAAGGCTATCAACTGGAATGTAACCCACTCAAAATATTGGTCATCTGCTGAAGACATAGAGAACTTTTAAAAGAATTGCCTATTAACCTGACGGTGAAAAATCCTAAGGTCTGCTGAGGGTGCAGCCAAGTTGCTATTTAGCATGGCAAGTTAGCAAAAAGAAACTAATTATTTTATTGCTGCATCATAAGCAATAAGCTGTCAACCAAAGCGTAAAACATAAGTTAGATCATATAATTTGTCTTGAAAATACATGATCAATACACTGACTATATTCAAAGATGCCAAATAATCAGTTCAAGCTAGTTTATGTGTTTCTCTGGGAATAGCATCAGCATATATGTCCCCAACCTATAACTGAAGGAAGGAAAATAACTATTGTGAAATCTTTCAGATTCTGGGGGTTCTTGACAGGATGTGGAAAGGATGTTTCCTTTTGTGGGAAAATCTAGAACTAGGGGTCACTGTTTAAAAATAAGGGGTTGTTTATTTAAGACAGAGATGAGGAGAATTTTTTTTCTCTCAGAGGGTAGTGAGTCCTTGGAACTCCCTTCCTCAAAAGGCAGTGGAAGCAGAGTCTTTGAATGTTTTTAAGGCAGAACTAGATAGATTCTTGAATAACAAAGGGGTGAAAAGCTATTGGGGGCAGGCAGGAATATGGGGTTGAGGTTACAAACAGATCAGTTATGATCTTATTGAGTGGCAGAACAGGCTCGACGGGCCGAGTGACCAACTCCTGCTCCTAATTTGTACAAACATATGTAGGAATGTAAGAATGTAAGGCAGGCATAGGCAAAGCTTAATGATCAACACTCTTGTTGCATCCTGCACAATATCCATAGCACAGTTTCAGTACAAAATGTTTTTATTGATCATGGCTCATTGCGAACAGACATAATGGTACTTTTTAATCATTTCACTTCAATAGTCCTCAATCATATCAGTAATCCTCATCTTATGTTTATAAGTTATCTGCTTCCCTCTGGGTATCATTCCATCAGGCATTGTGAAAATCTCTCACAAATCAAGCACATGGGAAATTGAGTTAGCATAATGAGTAACCATATTTTTACCTTTGAGACGTTGGTAATCCAGAGCAATAATGACAATGAATCGCGACTAAACTGATCAGCAAAAGTTTCCTATCAGCTCTCTGTAGGTAATCAAAGTGAATGGGTTTGGGCAGTCTCACTCAACTTCTAATAGACATGCTATCAGGTGATTACTGTTCTTAGAATTTAGCATTTATAGTAGAAATCTAGCCCTAGGGAACATATAGTTAATAAGGATTCAATAAGCAGTTATTAGATTTAAATTAATTTATTAAATAGTTCTAGAAATGGCATTTGCTGGGGTGAAGTGCTTCATCTATGGGATGTGGCAAATCTGTGATGCTTCAAGTGTCCAGGACAACTACATCTGCAGCAAGTGTACCCAATTGCAGCTCCTCACAGACCGCATGGGTCGGTTGGAGCAGCAGTTGGATGCACTTAGGAACATTCATATGGCGGAAAGCATCATAGACAGGAGTTTTGAAGACGTGGTCACACCAAAGGTACAGACAGATAGATGGGTGACCGCTAGAAGGGGCAGGCAGTCAGTGCAGAAATGTCCTGTGGCTGCCCCTCTCTCTAACAGGTATACCGTTTTGGATACTGTTGGGGGCGATGGCCTTACAGGGGAAAACAACGGCAGTACCAGAGCGGTGGCACCACAGCTCGCTTTGTTGTTCAGCAGGGGTGGGGGGGGGAGGCGGGGAGCGGTGTGTGTCAAAGCACAAAAGAGCAATTGTCATAGGGGACTCTATAGTCAGGGGCTCAGATAGGTGCTTCTGCGGTCATTAAAGAGACACCAAGATGGTATGTTGCCTCCCTGGCCCCAGGGTCCAGGATGTCTCTGATCGGGTACGGGACATTCTGAAGGGGGAGGGACAACAGCCAGAGGTCATGGTACACATTGGTACTAACGACATAGGCAGGAAGAGTGACAAGGTCCTGCAGCAGGAGTTCATGGAGTTAGGCAGAAATTTAAAAAACAGGACTTCTAGGGTTGTAATCTCAGGATTACTCCCTGTGCCACGTGCCAGTGAGGCAAAAAATAGGAAGATAGTGCAGCTAAACACCGTGGCTGAACAGATGGCGTAGAAGGGAGGGTTTCCAATATCTGAATCATTGGGATCTCTTCAGGGGCAGGTGGGACCGGTACAAGAAGGACAGGTTGCATCTAAACTGGAGGGGCACCAATATCCTGGCTGCGAGGTTTGCTAGTGTCACTCGGAAGGGTTTAAACTAGTAAGGCAGGGGGTGGGAACCAGAGCAACAGGTCAGCAGGTGAAATAAATGACTGGGAACCAGTGAATATGGCCAGTAGGACCAAGAGGAAGAGCAGGCAGGGAGAAATTACTGAACACAGTGGGACTGGGGTCTGAAATGCATTTGTTTCAATGTGAGAAGTATAACAGGCAAGGCAGGTGAGCTTAGAGCTTGGATTAGTACTTGGGACAATGATGTCATTATTATTACAGAGACTTGGTTGAAGGATGAACAGGATTGGCAGATAAACGTTCCAGGATTTAGATGTTTCAGGCAGGATAGAGAGGGATGTAGAATAGGTGGGGGAGTTGCAATGCTGGTTAAGGAGAATATATATCACAGCTATACGACAGGAGGACACCTCGGAGGGCTCATGCAGTGAGGCAATATGGGTAGAGCTCCGGAATAGGAAGGGTGCAGTCACAATGTTGGGGGTTTACTATAGGCCTCCCAATTGCCGGCAGGAGATTGAGGAACAGTTTTGTATGCAGATTTTGGAAAGATGTAAAAGCAATTGGGTTGTTGTGGTGGGTGATTTTAACTTTCCCTATATTGACTGGGAATCACTTAGTGCAAGGGGTTTGGATGGTGCAGAATTTGTAAGGTGCATCTAGGAGGGGTTCCTGAGACAATGTGTAGATAGCACAACTAGGGAAGGGGCAATACTGGACCTGGTATTAGGGAATGAAGCCGGCCAGGTGATCGAAGTTTCAGTAGGGGAGCATTTTGGGAAAAGTGACCATAATTCAGTAAGTTTCAATGAACTGGTGGATAAGGATAACAGGGGTCCTCGGGTTAAGGTGCTTAATTGGGGGAAGACTAATTATAACAATATTAGGCAGCAACTGAGGAATCTAGACTGGAGGCAGATGTTTGAGGGCAAATCAACAACCGACATGTGGGGGGAATTCAAATGTCAGTTGATAAGAATTCAGGACCATCATGTTCCTGCTAGGATGAAGGATAAGTATGGCAAGTTTCAGGAACCTTGTATAACGAAGGATATTGTGAGATTAGTCAAAAAAGTAAGGGCTATAAGGCTGGGAACAGATGAAGCCCGTGGAAAACATAAAGAGAGTAGGAAGAAACTTAAGCAAGGAGTCAGGAGGGCTAAAAGGGGTCATGAAAAGTCATTGGCAACTAGGATTAAGGAAATTCCTAAGGCCTTCTATACATATGTAAAAAGCAAGAGGGTAGCCAGGGAAAGGGTAGGCCCACTCAGGGACAGAGGTGGGAATCTGTGTGTGGAGCCAGAAGAAATGGGAGAGATACTAAATGAGTACTTCTCATCTGTATTCACCAAAGAGAAGGACTTAGCGGCTGATTTGTCTAGGGAAGAGTGTGTAGATAACCTGCATCATGTTGAGATCAAAAAAGAGGTGTTAGGCGTTTTGAAGAAGATTAAGTTGGATAAGTCCCCAGGGCCAGATGGGATTTACCCTAGAGTACTGAGGGAGGCAAGGGAGGAGATTGCTGGGGCCTTGACAGAAATCTTTGTATCCTTACTGACTACAGGTGAGGACCCAGAGGACTGGGGAATGGTCAATGTTGTTCCATTGTTTAAGGAGGGTAGCAGGGATAATCCAGGAAATTATAGGCCGGTGAGCCTTACATCAGTGGTAAGGAAATTATTGGAGAAGATTCTTCATGACAGGATTTACTACCATTTGGAAGCAAATGGGTGTATTAGTGAGAGGCAGCATGGTTTTGTGAAGGGGAGGTCATGTCTCATTAACTTGATCGAGTTTTTCGAGGAAGTGACAAAGATGATCGATGATGGAAGTGCAGTGAATGTTATCTACATGGATTTTGGTAAGGCCTTTGACAATGTCCCTCATGGCAGACTGGTAAAAAAGGTAAAGTCGCACAGGATCAGAGGTGAGCTGGCAAGATGGATACAGAATTGGCTTGGTCATAGATGGCAGAGGGCAGCAGTGGAAGGATGCTTTTCTGAATGGAGAGCTGTGACTAGTGGAGTTCCGCAGGGATCAGTGCTGAGACCTTTGGTGTTTGTAGTATACATAAATGATTTGGAGGAAAATGTAACTGGGCTAATTAGTAAGTTTGCAGACGACACTAAGGTTGGAGGAGTTGCAGATAGTGAAGAGGATTGTCAAAGGATACAATGGGATATAGATCATTTGGAGACTTGGGTGGAGAAATGGCAGATTGAATTTAATCTGGACAAATGCGAGGTAATGCTTTTTGGAAGGTCTAATACAGGTAGGAATTATACAATAAATGGCAGAACCCTTAAGTGCATTGATGGGCAGAGGGATCTGGGTGTCCAGGTCCACAGGTCACTGAAAGTGGCAAGGCAGGTGGATAAGGTAGTCAGGAGGGCATATGGCATGCTTGCCTTCATCGGCAGGGGTACTGTGTATAAAAGCTGGGAAGTCATGCTGCAGCTATATAGAACCTTGGTTAGGCCACACTTGGAATATTGCGTGCAATTCTGGTCACCACATTACCAGAAGGATATGGAGGCATTGGAGAGGGTGCAGAGGAGGTTTACCAGGATGCTGCCTGGTCTGGAGGTTATTAGCTATGAGGAGAGGTTGGAGAAACTCAGATTGTTCTCATTAGAGCGACACAGATTGAGGGGTGACTTGATTGAAGTTTACAAAATTATGAGTGGCATGGAAAGAGTAGATAGTCAGAAGCTTTTTCCCAGGGTGGAAGAGTCAATAACTAGGGGACATAGATTTAAGGTGAGAGGAGAAAACTTTAGAGGAGATGTGTTGTGCAAGTTTTTTACGCAGAGGGTAGTGAGTGTCTGGAATTCGCTGCCAGAGGAGGTGGTGGAAGCAGGTGCGATAGTGGTATTTAAGAGGCAGCTTGACAAGTACATGAATAGAATGGGAATAGAGGGATACGGACCCCGGAAGTGCAAAATGTTTTAGTTTGATAGGCAATATGATCGGTGCAGCCTTGGAGGGCCAAAGGGCCTGTTCCTGTCCTGTACTTTTGTTTGTTCTCTTTGTTCTTTGTATCAATTATCCATAATTTAGTAAAAAAAAATGGCAACCTTTGTCACAGAAACTATGGTCAGAATTTTCTGGGCTTATTAATGATGGACTGGGAGGTGGGAAGGCTGGCAGAATCATACAGGAATCATGCAGGTAGTTGGGGGGGTGGGGGGTGGGGGTGTCAGTGGTGGGGGTGCAATTTGGCCAGTGCAAGGAAAGCTGGAAGATGTGCCTCCCACTCGGAGTCCAAATGAACCACCTAATTAATGGACTCTTCCCACCTCCATGGGCATTTTGCCCACATTGAGAGCACATCACCTCATGTAGAAACCACTGGGTGAAACCTGGTAGCCTTCCAGTTGGCTCCGGGTGGGCCCTATATTTTTGGCCACATGCAGAGTCCTCACAGTGACAATTGCTGCCCCTGTGACAATGATCTTGCCTGCCCTCCGCAATTCCCCTTCCCAACTCTCACCAGGGCCTTCCTGCCAGGCCCCAGTGCTCCCATGTCCAACTTACCTATTTTCCAGGCATCAATGCACCACGTCTTCCAGGTGCAGTTCCAGAAATGACCACCGCCAGTGGTAGCACTGCTGAGCTGCTAGGCTTCTAATTGAGCTAGCAGCTCTTGCAAGTGATCTGCTGACCTGAACAGGACAGCAGCCCTGGTGGCAGCCACTTAATTGGTTACTGCCAACAAAATGTGGCCCCAACTCCCGCCACCCACTGAATTTTAGTTGCCTTACTTTCCACCCTGGAGGCAGAAATTCTTCCACTGCCAAAAACTTCCAGTTCATAATTCTTAGGTACATTGGCACTAAATTTGAAACCTCAACCTGTCAGGCCATAAGGGTAGCTGGTATTGGCGATGGGAATTAGTCAGTTTTCTACTAGGCAGGACCTTTTCTAAGATAGGAATAAAATATATGATTGGATTCCTCCAGTTTCTATATGCAATGACATGGTGAAGTTTTCCTTGGTTTAGTATCTCAAGTAAAATTCTAAATATATTAGGCAGAATTTTTCATGCCAGACAGTGTCGGGTGTGCTCAGTGGCGTGTGTGGACAATATGGAGAGAAGGCCAAAAATCTGTATCATGATGTGAAACCGATTTATGATCGTCTGCTCAGCCCGTTAATGGTGGGCCACGTTTCCTGCCATCAGAAATTTGAAACCTCATTCTAATACATCTACATTTCATTATAAGGCCAGCCCACCGGAATTATTCCCGCCCCCCCAACACCCCACTGGATCATCCGCCCAAGTAGGTGGGAAAACATGCCTGTGCAGAACGTGTCTTGACAACTGTGATGTGCAGAATTCCGGACTTACTGCCAGGGCCTTGCTCACATCACGGACATCTGAGGAGCAGAAGATGCTGGAACCTGACAGCAATGGCCCACTGGATTCTCATGGACATGGTTCTACTGTGAAGCAGCTCACGGAAGATGGAAAGTCACCATTGAGGATCTGCTCACCTCAGATGATCATTGAGGGGATGGAGAGGAAGGTCCAGCTGTGTTGTGAGAGGAAGATGTACCAGGAGCTGTGAGAGGAAGATCAGGGATCGACTAGGAGAGGGAGAGATGTTGGATGGGGTGGGGGGGTGGGGGTGGGGGGGGTGGGGTGGTGGTGTGTGTGTGGGGGTGAGGTTGTGAGGGGGGAAACAATTCTGTCGGGGGTTGGGGATTGAGATTTGGGGTGGAATGAAGGTGTCAGAGTGCTGGGTTTGGGAGGGGTGAAACAAAGGTGTCGGAGGGAGGTCAGGAGAAACAAAGATGTCGGGGGGAGGTTGGAAGTGGGGAATGAAAATGTCGGAGGGAAGATGGGGAGAGGGAGTGCAGGGGAGGAGTGGGTATTGGGGAGAAGACGGCAACTGGGGAGGCAAGTATAAGGGGGTTGGAACGTGTAAGGGAAGGAGATCGGAGGGGTGGAAGGAGTATAGAGAGAGGACGGAGTCCGGGGGAGGAAGGAGTGCAGAGAGAGGATGGAGCCTGGGGGTGGAGGAAAGAGTGCGGAGAGGGGAGTTGGTGTAAGTGTGCAGGAAGAAATAAGTGTATAGGAAGGAGTTAGGAAGGGAGATGGAATAAGGTTGGAGGAAGAAATAAGGCTGGAGGAAGAAGATAAGAAGGGGGAAGGAGTAAAGGTGGCAGAAGGAGTAAGGGTGTCAGAAGGAGTCAGAAAGGGGGGGAAGATTAAGCGGGGGTAGGGGTGGGAGTGGGGGGAGTCCAGCGCGGAGGTGAGGGGGGACTAAGGGGGGGAGTCATGGTGGGGAAGGGGTTCCAAGTGGGGAAGGGGTTTGGAGGGTGGAAGAGGCCCAGAGGGAGGGATGTCCATGTGAATGTGCAAAGGAGTGCTCTGATGAGCCCATGACTGCCTCCTGGGGAGTGAACTGAGGGTAGATGTGGGACGTGGGAATGGTGAGAATAACCAAGAGCAGACCAAGGCAGTAGGGTGTGAGGGTGAGAGTTCAACACTAGCGGTAGAAGGGATGGTGAGGGTGGATGGTGGAGACTCGGAGGCAGACACAGACCCTGGGAGTGGGAAGGAGGAGGTTGGGGAGGTGAATGTGGACAGGGGTGGCATTTTTGGGAAGGAAGGGAATGCGCATGTTCGCCTGGACATCCCCGATAGCAAAAGGTTGTGGCTGGTAGGTCACAGAGGGGAGGTGGAAGCTGATGCCAGGGGATCAACTGTGATATGGGAAAGGATATGGGTGACTGGGGGAGGAGAAAGGACAGGGCAACAAAAGAAAATTTGAATCACCACCATGCTTTCTAAATCGAAAGTGAAACAAGAGTCATGGTGGGTGAGAACAGGTGCTACATGGGAGTTTGGTCAGTGGGTAGGCAGAGACGCAGGTCAGCTCAGATGGACAACTGAAAGTGAACCCCAGCAGGCAGCATTGAAAATGCTCAGGATATTGAGGTGAGTGTGATAGAGGAAGAATCTGTGTGTATGGAAGAGTGCTTGCACAAGGCTCCAAAATGCCCTGTCGCACAACCACACTTCTCCCTTCAGAATCATTTGTTGGCCAGTTGCTCTGTCTATGGTGACATAGGACGAAGTTGAGAGGCTCACAGGAAAAGAGGGCTTTGAGAAAGAGGACAGCCTCTGTGATTACTGAGTGAATGATCCAGGGGTATTCCACTACCGCTCCTCCTCCCTTTGGGTGCCTGTGGGCCCTGGCCTGACTTTTTGAGGGGAAGGAGCACCTGGAGCGACATCGAGGTGCCCTGTTTTCCTCTCGTGTTGCCACTGCAGGAACTCACACATGGTTCCCACGATGGGGTGCAGGTCTGCATATGTCTCCGCATTCTGCTGGACCAGGGTCTCCATGGCATCTGCCATCCTCCCCATGGAGACTTACATACTTGCACATGTGGGCATCACTTCATCAGAGAGCAGGTGGATGCACTCCTCCGACCCACGAGCCACCCTGTTGAGGGCTTCCAATAGCTCTGCATGATGTTCCCTTGCCTTCTGCTGACTCTCCAAGATGAGTTGGAGGACCAAATCCAGAGGCTCATTTTCTGACTCAGACCTCACAGATACCTCTTCCCCAGTAGTCCTCTAAGTGCTGGGGAGCTCGGCTGAACCTGCCTCCTCCTGCTGTGAACAGGTGCCTGTGTGATGACTACCAGATTGTGAACCCGAGCCTGCTCTAGGTCTAGGTCTCACCAGGGTGTGTGTCTCTGCGCAAGTGCAGGTGATGGGTAAACGCTGTGACAGGTCTTCCAGGCTTTTATTTTATAGATCTTCAATGGAGGAGGTGTCCTCTTGGCTGGAGGTGAGGACCTGGATGGAGCTGAGGGATTGGCTGGCTGAGGGTGTCAGTCGCTTGGCAGTGCTCCCTGTGAACCAAAGTAGAGATAATTAGTGCATGGCCCCGGAGTCAAAACAGGAGAGAGAGCACACGCATTTATTTTGAGAGAGGGATGATGTGGTGCAGGATCCTCAACGTCGCCGCAGGCACAGTCCACGCCTTCACCAGTCAGCGTGATGGCACACTCCTCAAGGTGAGTTAAGGACCTAACGTGGGCCACTCCACCCCCGGTCTGGGACCTCTCCTGCTGATGTGAGCCAGCTTCTCCTGCATGTAAACAGATGGAGAGAGTGTGAGCAGGACACATGGCACTGCGTGGAATGTTTGTGTGGTGAGCGGAGACATGGACAGAATAATCGTGCGAGCTCCAGAGGATATGAGCCTGATGGAGATGTGAGGGTGTGTGAGAGAGTTAGTGGGGTTGTCCCTTGCGGTGTGAGATCCCTGTGTATGTGTGACGGGTTTGTGAGTGTGTGATTGAGAATGATGGGAAGAGTGCGTTACCCTGGCTGAATGTATGAGGCCATTCATCCTGTAGTGGCACTGGGTAGCTGGCCTCTTTTGCAAGGCATTGGCGTTGACCACCACTGCCACCACTTGCCGTGCTGGATTAGTGTTGCTGCTGCCCCTCCTGTGGCCAGAGTGGGGGTCGAGGACATCACAAGGAGCCTCCAAGGTGTCCAAAAGGCACTCGAGGGATGCATCGCTAAACCAGGGACTGCAGTGTTTTTGTCTTTTGGGGCCATCCAGTCTCCTGTGCAGCAATCTTGGCTGGAAGCACTGAGAGGTATGCACACAGCTGCACTTTATACATGGCTCCCCGTGTGATGAAGCATCATGGTGATGGCATGGCGGGAGAATGAGAGCCCACCTGCCATTGAAAAGGTATGTTTCCCAGGAATGCATAATTAATGTGGCAGGTTTGGGATGATACGACATGAAAAGTCGCCATTGCAGCCAGCAGTTAAAAAATAATTTTCCCCGCCCGCTACACACTTGGTGCTAATCTGCCTATTCTTTTAGAATGTGTTTATGATTTCACTGGAAATGGTAATTAGAGGCCTGAGTTCAATTTTCTTGCAATTCCACTCTGCTTGCACATGTCCAGCCAGCTATGAATTCTGTTGGCCTATATCCCGTGCTTCTCAACTATGTCAACTGGAATTTTTAATGGTGCAGAAATAAATAGGGACTTGCCTCTGGGGAAAAGTTTCCCCCAGTACATCTTTAGTTCATAATGAACCTCTGAGGTTCCACAATGAGTCTCATACTGAAACACCAGTTCAGGAAGCATCAAGTGATGAGACACCATTTGGTAAAGGAGTTGAAACCTGTACTCGAAACACCCACCTGAAGGATGATTAATGGATTGATTGCCATTTAAGTTGCCCACTAGCAGTCATAAAGGAAGCTGTATTGCATGTTGGTGTCTAGCACTTGTGTTAACTGCCTCTCCAAACAGTGCTCAGCTGATTGGGAGAAAGCACACAATTGCAGAGATTGAGAATGACTGTTTACTGTTTCGTTGCTGCTGAGGTTTGAAGAGGATCTTTGAAAGACATGGGGAATCTTTCTGGGAGACTTTGTCATATCATCACCAGCACTCTATCAACCTTTCACCTGGAAATTTTCTGAAGGCTTAACCAAAAAAGAGTAAGTCCTGTGCTACTCTACATTATCGGACACCTTAATGGAGTCACGAGGAGGAAGAGTGCCTCATCATGGCATCTTGCTAAGGCACACCTCCACAAGAATGGCAGGAGCACATGAGTCCAGGCAGAGCAGCAACAGCTGTTAGAACATAAGAACTAGGAACAGGAGTAGGCAATTCAGCCCCTCGAGCTTGCCCCGCCATTCATTACAATCATGGCTGATCTCATTTCAGCCTCAACTCCAATTTCCCGCCCTCTCCCCATAACCTTTCGACCCATTACTAATTTAAAATCTATCTACCTATCTCCTCCTTATATTTATTCAGCATCCCGGCATCTACTGCACTCTGAGGTAGTGAATTCCACAGACTCACGACACTTTGAGAAAAGTAATTCCTCCTCATCTCTAATTTAAATCTACCACCGCTTAGCCTAAAACTATGGCCTCTCATTCTAGAATACTCCAGAAGGGGAAACATTGTCTCCATATCTACTTTGTCTATCTCCTTTAGCATCTTATATAGCTCAATTAGATCTCCTCTCATTCTTCTAAACTTTAGCGAGCATAGGCTTAAACTGCTCAATCTCTCTTCATAAAACCAGCCCCACATCTCTGGAATCAATCTAGTGAACCTCCTCTGAACCGCCTCCAGTGCAACTATATCCTTTCTCAAGTAAGGGGACCAAAACTGTGCACAGTACTCCAGGTGAGGTCTCACCAATGCTTTGTATAGTTGCAACAACACTTTCCTATTTTTATACTCTATTCCTTTAGCAATAAATGCCAAAATTCCATTTGCCTTCCTTATTACCTGCTGTACCTGCATACTAGCTTTCAGCGATTCATGCACGAGGACACCCAGATCCCTCTGCACTGAAGCATTCTGAAGTTTTTCTCCATTTAAATAATAAGTCACCTTTTTACTCTTCTGACTAAAATGGATAACCTCACACTTATCCACGTTAAACTCCATCTACCAAATTTTTGGCCCATTCGCCTAACTTGTCCATATCCATTTGTAAATTTCTTATTTCTTCATTATAACTTACTTTCCCACCTATTTTGGTGTCATCTGCAAATTTAGCTAAAGTACCTTCTATCCCTGAATCCAAGTCATTAATATAGATTGTAAATAGTTGGGGCCCAAGAACTGAACCCTGTGGCACCCCACTAGTTATAGCTTGCCATCCAGGAAAAGACCCGTTTATCCCGACTCGCTGCTTTCTGTTGGTTAGCCAATCCTCTATCCAAGCTAATATGTTACCCCCTACTCCATGTGATCTTATCTTGTGTATTAATCTTTTGTGTGGCACCTTGTCAAAGGCCTTCTGGAAGTCCAGATATACTACATCTACAGGATCCCCATTATACACTTTGCTTATCACATCTTCAAAGAACTTTAGCAAATTAGTCAAAGAAGATTTACTCTTCATGACACCATGCTGACTCTGATGGATTTCATTTTGACTTTCCAAATGCCCCATTACTACTTCCTTAATAATGGATTCCAACAATTTCCCGATGGCAGACATTAAACTAATCGGTCTGTAGTTTCCTACTTTCTGCCTCCCCCCTTTTTTGAATAAGGGCATTATATTAGCATTTTTCCAATCCATTGGAACCTTTCCAGAATCTAGGGAATTTTGGAATATTATAACCAAAGCATCCACTATCTCCACTGCCACTTCCTTTATCACCCTAGAATGTAGGCCATCAGATCCTGGGAACTTGTCACCCTTTAATACGAATAGTTTGCTCAGTACTTTTTCTCTAGTGATGGTGATTGTTCAAAGTTCCTCCTCTATATTCTCTGTACTACCTGTTACTACTGGGGTGGTACTAGTGTCCTCCACTGTGAAAACTGAGGCAAAATATTGATTAAGCGTCACTGCATTCCCCACTATTAACACTCCAGTCTTGTCCTCCAAGGGACCAACATTCACTTTAGCTACTCTCTTTCCTTTTATATACTTGCAGAAGCTTTTGCTATCAGTTTTCACATTTTGCGCTAGTTTTCTTTCATAATTTACCTTTGCTCTTTTTATTATTTTTTCATAACCCTTTGCTGATCTTTAAAAGTTTCCCAATCTTCCAGCCTGCCACTGACCTTTGCAATTTGGTATGCCTTAGTTTTTGCCTTTTCAGTTATCTTTAACTTCCTTGCTTAGCCATGGATGCTTTTCCCTCCTCTTACCATCTTTCCTCCTCATTGGAATATATTTTACTTGGGAGGAATTGAATATCTCCTTAAATATTTGCCACTGCTCATCAACTGCCCTACCTTGTTGTCTTCCTGCCCAGTCCACTTGGCCAAATCTGCCCTCATATCTATGTAGTTACCTTTGTTTAACTCCAGAATACTAGTATGGGACTCAAGTTTCTTGCTCTCAAACTGAACTTGAAATTCCATCATGCTATAATCGCTCGTCTTTAGGAAAGACAATCATTTACTATGAGATCGTTAATTAATCCCATCTCATTACACAAAATCAAATCCAGAATAGCCTTCTCCCTGGTTGGTTCCACAACATATTGCTCCAAGAAACAATCTCTAATACACTCTATGAACTCTCCCTCAAGGTTACCCTTGCCAATTTGATTAGTCCAGTCTATATGCATATTAAAATCACCCATGATTATTGCCGTGCCTTTCTTACATGCTCCCAGTATTTCTTGGTTTATACTGTGCCCTACTGCTAAACTATTGTTTGGGGACCTATAGATTACTCCCACCAGGGACTTCTTTCCCTTGCTATTTCTTATTTCTATCCAGGCTGACTCTATGTCTTGTTCTCCGGTGCCTATATTATTTCTCACTACTAATCTCTTCCTTTACTAACAAAGCTACACTACCTCCTTTTCTTTCCTGCCTATCCTTCCAAAACACTGAGTACCCTTGGATATTCAACTCCCAAACCTGTTGTGCCTGTAACCACATCTCAGTAATTGCCGAGTCATACCTATTTATCTCTATTTGCACTGTTAACTCATTAGTTTTATTCCGAATGCTACGTGCATCAGATACAAAGCCTTTAAGTTTGCCCTATTGTAAATTTTCCCTCTTCTTATATGATTTTTTGGTGCAATATGGCATTCACACACTCTGTCCCTTCCTTTCACTTTTTGATAGCAATCAGCCTCGTCACTAACCTGCACTCTTACCCTCTCCTTAAACTTTGATTTTTTTATATTACCATGCAACTGAACCCTCCCTCCCACTATTTAGTTTAAAGCCCTATCTACAATGCTAGTTATGTTGCAAGAGAACAGCAGAGGAGGGCAAAGTGTCATCCTTTCGCGCTGTGGGTACAGGGCATCTTTCTTTATCTGGACCTCCTCCACCCAGCCTCAAGTGCTGCATACAAGAATATGGCCCTCGCCATCAGTCTCCTCATTTTTCTCGAAACCTGCTGCTGCGTGTAAGCAAGCCCACTCCATATCTTCAATGAAAATTTTTGAGTGGGGCCATATATACTACTCTATGTAATTGATTCTAATTAACACGTGAGTGCTAAAGCTGTCTATTTTCGTAACTCCTGGCAAATTCAGATTTTGTGATAATCAGCAATTAGCTCAAAATTGTGTGCTAAAACCAGACTTTTAAACAGGCAATGCCTGATTGACACAATGCCCACTTGGTGGCTGTTTTCACCTTTTCATCGAAACAACCTCCAATGAGTTTCATAATATGTGCAGCCTTGTCAAAGGTGATTTTCTGGAGAAGCCTATAAGAAACATAAGCTTTGTAAAATTTCATGTATTTTTATACAGTGTCACCATATAGAGCCACCAGAAGTGAGGCAGGAGGTGCATCAGGCCTGCATTACACCTAAGAATTTTGTATCAACACTAGCTTGCAGAAGCTTGAAAAAATGTTCATCATTGAAGTTATTGGCATTAGAGGAAAACTGCATTAAAAATGTAGGCCTTAAAATTCCATAGGGATTCTCCTGGTCTCCTGCTGTAGCTTCAGTGGGGGACCTGGACAGAAGCACTAGGGAAGTGGCATAAATGACCAAAAATTAGCTGTTTATGTGATTTCCTTAGGAGATTTTGCTGGTCTCCTGCCCATGATTCTCTGTCACATTTTAGATGTGAATTAATTGTAGAGCAGCTAGCAGTTCTGTATGTGCATTATGACTGCTACGCTTCCTGCTGAATTCCCTTCTGTACCATTCTATTGTGAATTTCACCCAACCAATGTACCTGGCTGAGCTTTGCATTCAATTACTTGTTCCAAATTTCTGAACAGTAAAGAACGATGAGTGTGCTACAGCCTGCATAAATGATGTTGAATATCAATGTGTTGTTCTATTTTCACCTTACATTATGAGTATAAGATTCTCTCAGTGTTTGATACTATGCTGTTCAAGTACTATCATGTTTAGGCATATCCAAGTACTTTAAACATACATGCTTATGAACATTTTAATATTAATGTGATGAGGCCCTTTGTCTACAGCTCTTGGCAGACCCCAACATCCTCCGGGTGAAAATATTTCTCAATTCATTACTTCTTCCAAATACTCTAAATCTATGGCCCTTGTGTATTGACACCTTTGCTCAGGGAAATAGCTAGGCTGTTCCTTTTTAATCTAATTGCAGAAAAGATTCACGAGAATGGTTTCAGGGATGAAGAACTTCTGTTATGAAGATATATTTGAGAAGTTAGGACTGTATTCCTTGGAGAAAAGAAGGTTGAGAGGAGATTTGATAGAGGTATTCAAAATCATGGGGGGCCTGGACAGAGTAGATAGGAATGAACTGTTCCCACTCATGAAGGGATTGAGAACAAGAGGGCACAGATTTAAAGTAATTAGTGAACGAAGCAAAAGTGATACAAGGAGAAGCATTTTTACACAGCATGTAGTTAGGGTTTGCCCTCACCATCTTGAGGCCACTTGCACAGATCAACATGTGCCCCCACACACACCCTGGAATACCCTCCTTCCGCAGTACAGCTCTCATCCTGCAGACTCTTCCCTTGCCAATTCTCCCCCTTCCCCCAGCAAGACCTTACCCTGCAGCTGTTGAAAAGTCACCCACATATGGCTGATTGTAGCTAGAGACCTACCTGTGAACTCCCTAAATGTGATGTGGTGCTGTCTGTGAAGCCTAGGTCTGATAACTGCGAGTGCTGACCGAAGGAAGGTAGGCAAACAAATTTTGAAGTCCCAAGTGAAGTGCAGCCCGCCAAGTGCACGTCTCATATATATTGTTTTGAAACAAATGTTTTCCTGCCAATGTGGGCAGATGATCCAACGGCAGGTGGTGGGATGAGCCCGGTGGGCTGGCCTTATGCTGATGTAATACAATGAGGTTCCTGATATCTTGACATCTGATGGAGGAGAATGTGGCCCACCATTGGTGGGCAGAGTAGACGATTGCAAATTGGTTTCACAATGTCGTGAAACCAATTTTTGACTTTCTCGCCATATTGTCCACTCACTCGACCAAACACGCCCAATGCCAGCAGGCACAGAAATCCTGGTCAATGTGTTTTTTTGAATCTTCCTGCCAATTGGAGAAGGTCACATGACAAGCCAACCTTTTGTATGTTTTTTAAGCACAAATTCTCTCGGCAGAACTGAGGGAAAGCAACTTAGGGAGATGACCTAAGTAGAATCACTCCTGCTTCCTTCTTTCTCCAACCCACCTGGTAAACTCTGAGCCTTGTTCGCAGACTGTGATCATTCAGGGGCACCCTGCTACAGACAGACACTTCTTAAAGAATTCAATCCTGCACTACTGTCTCCAGAAGAACAATTAAGTCAATCATCTACATCTTTAAATCAGAAGAATCAGGACCATCGAATTCAGCTTGAAGCCAGGTTGTAACACTGTTGAATGGATGGTCTTGAGGTGACAATATGAGTGCCTCCCATTGTTGATAAGGTTGACGTGGAGTGCTAGGGAAAGCAGAATTAAAGGAAGTAGTTGTAGTAGATAAAAAAAGCTGGGGGCTAATCCTTGTTCTTCAAGTTATATCTTGAGTGGAGGATGGTTTTGGCAGAAGGTTTGAGACTCTGTGTTACTTGATGTGGTAGAACTGTATCTATTGATGGATGACTAAATTAGTTGTGAACGAGACACATTCAAATATGCACACATTGGTTTTGAAAGAGCAAGGGGCAATAAGCAGGACGGAATAGAGTAAGTGTTTCACTGGGGACAAATACATCAAAGTGGAGGTAAGGAGCTAGTTATGCAGAATGATAGCGGCGGGAATACTATTGTCAATGGAGAACCAAAGGCATAGCAGCAGGGTTAAAAAGGTCAAGAAGATTTAGTTGCACAATGTGAGCATGGGTGTTAATCACTTGTATGTAATATTGACCATTGTAAATACACTGCTAAGAAGGTCTCCTTATCTGTGGCTCCTTGTTATGTTGAGCAGTGTTCATGTCAATCAGATGTGAAACCTTGTTTCCTCCCCAAAACAAAGGCTATTGTCACAGTCCAGTGCCTCTCCGCTGTGAAGATTGTAACCTTCTGAGTGCAGTGATTGTCCAACTTCAAAGTCACTGCCCAGATTATTGATGCCTGCACCTCAATGTGGCTTGCGTTTGCTGCAAGAATCCCAAACCTAAGCATCACTGGGTTCTGTGATGTTCTCTGTATCCTCTCAGTGTCTTTGAGACAGGGTGTCCCCATCTTGACACCATTCTTGTCAAATGAAGGTGTAGTGCTGATGGGAACAGGTGATGAAGCCTCCCAAAGGATCAAGTTTCTTAAAGTCCATGTGGCTGCTGTTTCTCAGGAACATCTCCATGATATGAGCCTCTCCACAGAGTGTATGTGTGCTGCCCTGAGCCAGACAGGTGTCAGATGTTCCCAGATGCAATGTAAAGATCTCAGAAGTGTCCTCACTGCATCTCGTCATCATCCTCCTGGAATCTTGCGGCTTCATCCTCCAGTGAGTTTTTAATTGTCCACCACCATTCACAACTGCATGTGGCAGGACTGCAGAGCTTAGATCTGATTCATTGGTTGTGTGATTGCTTCACTTTGTCTATCGCATGCTGCTTCCACTGTTAGTCTTCCTGTACTGTAGTTTCACCAGATTGACACCTCATTTTCAGGTATGAGTGGTGCCATCCTGGCAGACCCTCCTGCACTCTTCAGTGAACAGGGTTAATCCCCCGCCTCGATGGTAATGGTAGAGAATAGTAATGATATACTGGGCAAGTTACAGGTTGTGAATATATGCAAGTCTGCTGCTGCTGATGGCCCACAGCTCCTCATGGATGTGCAGTTTTGAATTGCTAGACCTGATTGAAATCTATCCCACAGTGCTACTGCCACAGAATATGATGGAGGGTATCCTCAAAGTGAAGACGGGACTTTGTCTCTACAATGACTGTGTGGTAGTTACTCCTACCAATACTAACATAGACAGATGGATGAGCACCAGGTCAAGTAGTTTTTACCTTTTGTTGGTTTCCTCAACACATTGCCAAAGAGCCAGTCTTGAAGTTAAATTCTTTAGAACTCAGCCAGCTTGGCTAGTAGTCATGCTACTGAGCCACTTTTGGTGATGGACATTGAAGTTGACGTGCTGGGTTCCCCTATCATTGAGGATGGAGATATTTAT
Source organism: Carcharodon carcharias (assembly GCF_017639515.1). Lineage (NCBI taxonomy): Eukaryota > Metazoa > Chordata > Chondrichthyes > Lamniformes > Lamnidae > Carcharodon > Carcharodon carcharias. The sequence continues at coordinate 53,269,733 of NC_054486.1, forward strand.
GGAGATTCCTCCTCCAGTGAGTTTTTTAATTGTCCACGACCATTCACATGATGGGTTGCATCTAAACTGGAGGGGCACCAATATCCTGGCTGCGAGATTTGCTAGTGTCACTCGGGAGGGTTTAAACTAGAATGGAAGGGGGGTGGGAACCAGAGCAATAGGTCAGCAGGTGAAATAAAGGACTGGGAACCAGTGAATATGGCCAGTAGGACTAAGAAGAAGGGCAGGCAGGGAGAAATTACTGAACACAGTGGGACTGGGGTCTGAAATGCATTTGTTTCAATGCGAGAAGTATAACAGGCAAGGCAGATGAGCTTAGAGCTTGGATTAGTACTTGGGACTATGATGTTATCGCTATTACAGAGACTTGGTTGAAGGATGGACAGGATTGGCAGATAAACGTTCCAGGATTTAGATGTTTCAGGCAGGATAGAGAGGGATGTAGAAGAGGTGGGGGAGTTGCACTGCTGGTTAAGGGGAATATCACAGCTGTACGACAGGAGGGCACACCTCGGAGGGCTCATGCAGTGAGGCAGTTTGGGTAGAGCTCCGGAATTGGAAGGGTGCAGTCACAATGTTGAGGGTTTACTATAGGCCTCCCAATTGCCGGCAGGAGATTGAGGAACAGTTATGTAGGCAGATTTTGGGAAGATGCAAGAGCAATTGGGTTGTTGTGGTGGGTGATTTTAACTTTCCCTATATTGACTGGGAATCACTTAGTACAAGGGGTTTGGATGGTGCAGAATCGGTAAGGTGCATCTAGGAGGGGTTCCTGATACAAGATATAGATAGTCCAACTAGGGCAGGGGCAATACTGGACCTGGTATTAGGGAATGAACCTGGCCAGGTGATCGAAGTTTCAGTAGGGGAGCATTTTGGGAAAAGTGACCATAATTCAGTAAGTTTCAAGGTACTGGTGGATAAGGATAACAGGGGTCCTCGGATTAAGGTGCTTAATTGGGGGAAGACTAATTATAACAATATTAGGCAGCAACTGAGGAATCTAGACTGGAAGCAGATGTTTGAGGGCAAATCAACAACTTACATGTAGGGGGCTTTCAAACATCAGTTGATAAGAATTCAGGACTGGCATGTTCCTGCTAGCATGAAGGATAAGCATGGCAAGTTTCAGGACCCTTGGATAATGAAGGATATTGTGAGATTAGTCAAAAAGAAAAGGGAAGCATTCATAAGGGCTGGAAGGCTGGCAAAAGATGAAGCCCATGGAGAATAAACAGAAAGTAGGAAGAAACTTAAGCAAGGAGTCAGGAGGGCTAAAAGCGGTCATGAAAAGTCATTGGCAACTAGGATTAAGAAAAATCCTAAGGCCTTCTATACATATGTAAAAAGCAAGAGGGTAGCCAGGGAAAGGGTAGGCCTACTCAGGGACAGAGGTGGGAATCTGTGTGTGGAGCCAGAAGAAATGGGAGAGATACTAAATGAGTACTTCTCATCTGTATTCACCAAAGAGAAGGACTTAGCGGCTGATTTGTCTAGGGAAGAGTGTGTAGATAACCTGCATCATGTTGAGATCAAACAAGAGTTGTTAGGCGTTTTGAAGAAGATTAAGTTGGATAAGTCCCCAGGGCCAGATGGGATTTACCCTAGAGTACTGAGGGAGGCAAGGGAGGAGATTGCTGGGGCCTTGACAGAAATCTTTGTATCCTTACTGACTACAGGTGAGGACCCAGAGGACTGGGGAATGGTCAATGTTGTTCCATTGTTTAAGGAGGGTAGCAGGGATAATCCAGGAAATTATAGGCCGGTGAGCCTTACATCAGTGGTAAGGAAATTATTGGAGAAGATTCTTCATGACAGGATTTACTACCATTTGGAAGCAAATGGGTGTATTAGTGAGAGGCAGCATGGTTTTGTGAAGGGGAGGTCATGTCTCATTAACTTGATCGAGTTTTTCGAGGAAGTGACAAAGATGATTGATGATGGAAGTGCAGTGAATGTTATCTACATGGATTTTGGTAAGGCCTTTGACAATGTCCCTCATGGCAGACTGGTAAAAAAGGTAAAGTCTCACAGGATCAGAGGTGAACTGGCAAGATGGATACAGAATTGGCTTGGTCATAGATGGCAGAGGGCAGCAGTGGAAGGATGCTTTTCTGAATGGAGAGCTGTGACTAGTGGAGTTCCGCAGGGATCAGTGCTGAGACCTTTGGTGTTTGTAGTATACATAAATGATTTGGAGGAAAATGTAACTGGGCTAATTAGTAAGTTTGCAGACGACACTAAGGTTGGAGGAGTTGCAGATAGTGAAGAGGATTGTCAAAGGATACAATGGGATATAAATCAGTTGGAGACTTGGGTGGAGAAATGGCAGATTGAATTTAATCTGGACAAATGCGAGGTAATGCATTTTGGAAGGTCTAATACAGGCAGGAATTATACAGTAAATGGCAGAACCGTTAAGTGCATTGATGAGCAGAGGGATCTGGGTGTACAGGTTCACAGGTCACTGAAAGTGGCAACGCAGGTGGATAAGGTAGTCAGGAAGGCATATGGCATGCTTGCCTTCATTGGCAGGTGTATTAAGTATAAAAGCTGGGAAGTCATGCTGCAGTTGTATAGAACATTGGTTAGGTCACACTTGGAATATTGCATGCAATTCTGGTCACCTCATTACCAGAAGGATATGGAGGCGTTGGAGAGGGTGCAGAGGAGGTTTACCAAGATGCTGCCTGGTCTGGAGGTTATTAGCTATGAGAAGAGGGAGGAGAAACTCGGATTGTTCTCACTAGATCGACGGAGATTGAGGGGCGACTTGATCGAAGTTTACAAAATTACGAGTGGCATGGACAGTTTAGATAGTCAGAAGCTTTTTCCCAGGGTGGAAGAGTCAATAACTAGGGATCATAGATTTAAGGTGAGAGGAGAAAACTATAATGGAGATCTGCAGGGCAAGGTTTTTATGCAGAGTGTAGTGAGTGTCTGGAATTTGCTGCCAGAGTAGGTCGTGGAAGCAGGTATGATAGTGGTGTTTAAGAGGCAGCTTGACAAATACATGAATAGGATGGGACTAGAGGGATACGGACCCCGGAAGTGCAAAATGTTTTAGTTGACAGGCAATATGATTGGCGCAGACTTGGAGGGCCGAAGGGCCTGTTCCTGTCCTGTACTTTTCTTTGTTCCCCCCCAGAATTCATTCCATGCCCTTGCCACTCTGCGTGGTGTTCAGCATGGAAGATTATTGATTTATCAGCTGAAGGGGGAATGTAAGTGGTAATCAGCAGGAGTTTTCTTTGCCCATGTTTAATCTGATGTCATGAGACTTCATGGGGACCAGATTCAATATTGAAGACTCCCAGGGCAACTCCCTCCTGACTGTATACGACTGTACGTCCACCTCTGGTGGGTTTCTACTGTTGGTGGGTCAGGACATACCCAGGAGTGGTGATGTTAGTGTCTGGGACATTGTAACTTATGATTCCATGAGTATAACTTTGGTCAGGCTGTTGCTTGTCTAGTCTGAGGGACATCTCTCCCAATTTTGGCATAAGCACCCAGATATTACTAAAGAGGACTTTGCAGAATCAACAGGACTGGATGTGCTATTGTTGTTCCTGGTGCTGGGTAGTCTGTCCCATTTCATTCCTTTTAGGCTTCATAGCAGTTTGATAGAACTGAGTGGCTTGCTAGGCCATTACAGAGGGCTTTTAAGAGTCAACCACATTGCTGTGGGCCTGGAGTCACCTGCAGGCCAGACCAGGTAAGGATGGAAGATTTCCTTCCTTAAAGGGCATTAGTGAACCAGATGTGTTTTGACAATTGCCAATGCTTTTGTGGTCACTATTGGACTACCTTTTTTTAAATCAGGATTTGTTAATTGAATTTGAATTCCAGCAGCTGCTGTGGCGGGATTTGAACTCATGTCAGAACATTAGCCTGAACCTCTGGATTACCACGATGCCTCTGTCTCCCCCAGCTGAAACTGTTGCTTATGAACTAGGAACACAGGAAGATATGAATAAAGGACTAAGGAGCAAGAGTAGGCCTTTCAGCCCCTCAAGCCTGCTCCGCCATTCTATAAGATCAGCAACTTGACCAACTGGGAGAGATTAGAATCTCGCAAGTAATTGTTTATAACAAAACAAGTTGCCCAGCATTGAGCTTTCTCAAGGAAGGTAATGTTTTTAGCAGTATGGATCCCAAGCAGATATGCCGTACTCTTGGTCTGGCCTAAGCAATTGGCGGAAATCATTCCAGATTTGCACAAAGGAAGTTTTACCCGTTGGCCGCGATGGTGGGTTTTTGCACTGTATTGTGCCAATTCTGCCTCATTAATCATGCATTCCCAAGAAATATGCCACTTCATTGGTGGGCGGCCTCTGATTCACCCGCCACGCTGTCACCTTGCCACTTCCTCACATTGGGCACCATATTTAAAGTGTAGCCGCATGCACGCGTCAGTGCTTCCGGCCCAGGACATAAGAACATAAAGGCTGCTGCACAGAGGGCATGGCCCCAAAAGGCAAGAAGACTACAAATCCCTGATTCAGTGACGCAATCCTGGAATGCCTTTTGCATGCCGTCTAGGTCCACCGTGATGCCTTCCACCCCTTCTCTGGCCACAGGAGGGGCAGCAACATCATTAATCCGGCTTGGGAGGCGGTGGCAGCGGTAGTCAGTGCCCACGATGCCCACAAGAAGTCAGCCAGCCAGTGCAGAAAGAGGATGAACAGTCTCATCTGTGCAGCCAGAGTAAGTCAACCATCTCCACACTCTAAACTCACAATCCCATTACACATTCACTGGCATCTCACTCACTGCCAGCACAAGGGACATCGCCACTAACTGTCTCACATAGACCCTCACATCTTCATCTGGCCTCATATCCTCTGGAGACTGCCTCCTCATCCCGTCCATTGCGCCACTAAGCATACGCACACCTACCATTTTTCTCATTTCGCCGGGCATGCACCTTGCTTACACTCTCTCCATCTGTCTTCATGCAGGACAAGATTGCGCATGATAAAAGGGAGAGTTCCCAGACCTGGGGTGGAGTGCCAGACATCTAGGTCCTCACTCCCTTCGAAGACCATGCGTTAGAGCTGGCCAGAGAGGACATTGACCATTCTTGTGGCAACAGCGAGGTCAGTGCCAAATGTCCAAGTGAGGACCATGCACTAGATCATCCCTCTGGCACCTCAACCATGAGCCCATTGTCCTGTGTACCATGGCCGCCATGCACTAATAATCTCCACTTTCTCTCAAAGGCACATCTGCCACATTGTCCTCAGGCAAACATGGCCCCAACACCAGTGCCAACAGTACCTTGGATGAGAACCCAGGGGACATCACTCTCTAAGATCCATTACAGCTCTCACCCACACCCTCCACCGGCGCAGTGACACATACTTTGGTGGGACCTAGATGTAGAGCAGCCTCGGGACCACAATCTGGTGAGCACAACACACAATCTGTTCCACAGCAGGTGGAGACAGAGACACCAGAGATTGCCAGCACTTGAGGGACTGCTGGAGGCAAGTGGTCTGCTGAGACGGAGTCGGATGATGAGCCTCTGGACTTTGTCCTCAATCAGTTGGTGGAGCTGCAAAGACAATCACGGGAACATCAAAAAAGGGATGTTTGGTGAACTTCTCAGATTACAAGGGACGATGGAGGAGTCCATCTGCCTTCAGTCCGAGGTGATCATGCTGTCCTGCCTATGTATTGAGGTCAACATTGACAGGATGGCGGTCGTCATGGAGACCTTGGTCCAGGACATCTGTCCTGCACTGCTACATGTGCTGATCTCCATTGCTGTTGTCGTGGTTGGCCTCCAACAGTGCAACGTGAGAGGAGTGCGGGGCAGCTCAATCTCACTCCAGCTTCCTCTTCTCCTCAAGGAGTCAGCCAAGGCCCTCGGGCACCAATAGGGAGGAGGATCAGCAGGTGGACATCCACCTAGGTGACTCCAGGAGTGTCTAGTCCATCCAAATCCCTTCTCCCTGTGACCCCAGCAGGTCCAGCTCCACAGGCCAAGGAGGGTGCTACTGCCACACAGCAGGGCCCAAAAAGCTGGCCAGGAACATCCAGGTCTCATTCCTCTAGAGGACACCCATCAAGGTCGTCACAGACAGGGTGTAGTGGTCAGCAGCCCACCTCCACCTCCACTGTTGATGTCCAGGGAGCACCAAGACATAGCGCCAGGGTTCGGAAAGTTAAAGAAGACGTAGTTGCACAGCCTGGGCACGGGTGTTAATCACTTGTACTTAATGTTCACTATTGTAAATAAATTCCAAAAAGTGTCTCCTTACCTATGGCTCCTTGCGCTGATAAGCAGTGTTCATGTCATTCAGATGTGAAACATTGGTCGCTGCACAAAATAAAGGCAGGCAACTCAGTTCATGGCCTCTTCCCTGTGCTTCATGCAGCCTTCCCAGCACACTGATGGTGCGCCTTCACAGTTACTGGATACATCAGTCACGCCTGCACCTCGCTGGGGCTTATCATTGCTGCCAGAACGTCCTCGGCCAGAGGCACAGAGTTCCCTCATTCTCTCTGTGCTCTCAGCACCTTTGAGGTGTAGCTGGCCCCCCATCTCATCAGCATCTGTGTCCGGTGACAATGGGTCCTGAAGGGTTCATCTCAAGAAAGATGCCATAGGATTAGGGGAAGTTAAAGTTTCCCCACTGCCTCTCCATGATCAATGGAGCGTCCCCACTGCATGTCATTATCACCCTCCTGGAATGTAGGGACAATGGATGTCTGCTGCGTCTCCATGACAAGAGCCCTATCACAGAGGCTATGTGCGATGCCATCAGCCAAAGTGGAATCAAATGTTCACAGATGCAATGTGAGGATCTATGGTGTCTCCTCACTGCATGTCGTTATCATCACCCATGAATCTAGCAGCTATGCGGGCCTCCCGAGCACACCTGCCTCATCTGGCCAGTTCAATGACCTCATCGCTGTCATCCTCACCTTTGAGGACCTCCTCACCTCTCCTCTCCCCTCCTTACCCTCATCCTGTCGATGGCCTCCTCATTGGAGTAGACATATAGCTCCTCCATCTCCTCATTGCAGTGGCAGGTTATGAAGGGCGCAGCAGGTGACGACGATGCGTGACACTCCCTGTGGGCTATATTGCAGGGCTCCACCAGACCGCTCCAGGTACCAAAACCTCATTTTCAATATTCTGGTAGTTTGCTCCACCGAAGTGCATATTGCAGCATGAGCATCATTATACTGTCGCTCTGCTGCAGTCTGAGGCCACCACACAGATGTCATCAACCACGCTCTCTGCGGGTAGACCTGGTCCCCAAGGAGCCAACCCTGGAAGATGTCAGGGATCTGAGACCTTCTGAGAATGTAGAAGTCGTGGACACTCCCTGGGAACCGTGCACAGACCTGCGGGATGCGTTTGTTTTGGTTGCACACCAGCTGAACATTCAGCGAGTGGAAATCCTTGTGGTTGACATTGTTGACCGTTTGTTGCCGTGGAGATCTGAGCCACATGAGTGCAGTCGATGGCACCCTGCACCTGTGGAAAACCTTAGATTTGGGCAGATCCCAGCGCCCTTGCTTCCTGGCTTTCCTGATCCCAAGTGAAATGCACAAAGTTGTGTGCCTTCACGAAGATGGCGTCTGTGACCTCATGGATGGATTTGTGTGTGGAAGCTTGCAATATCTCACAGAGGTCACCTGTGGAACCCTGAAAGGAGCCACTGGTGTAAAAATTGAGCACCACAGTCATTTTCAAGGCCCCTGGCAGTGGATGCCCTCCATGTCCCCATGGTGGCAAATCCTACAGCAGCTGGCAGCTGTGACTGACCAGTTCCCTAGACATGCGCCATCTTCTGCAACACTGGTTCTCGGTCATCTGCAGGAATGACAAGCACTGGCTATCGACCCTGGATCTAGCTAGGTGCAGTCCAGCGACGGCTCGCTGTGGCTCTTCGGCAATGCGTACGGGAGCCCCAGGCATCCCTTCTTCCTGAGGATGCTGCTCCTGCCCCTATCTAGCCAAGCACCTCCATCGCTCTCTTCTCCATCATCTCCACTCCCTGTGAACTACGAGGCATACAGCAAGGTCACCAGGCTCCATGCTTCTGATGTGTCCTCCTGCAGGATGAAAGAGAGAGATGCATGGGTTAGCATGGGGTGTACTAAAAATCTCACTTGGTTAAGTCTGAAGGCCCCTTAACTCATCCCGGAGAGTGCTGGCCACCACTTGGATGTCTAGAGTTTAGTGCGCTGCATGGCTGCCTGAAACTCCACCCACCTCCGCCTCACTCCACCTGACTGATTGGCGCCAGTTTTGCCCATTGGACTGCATGCTGTGCTCTCAGCTCAGGCGCAGGCATTCTCCTAACCCGCACTGCAAGGCTGCACTATTAGCTTGAACCATGGGGGAGACTGGTCCAAACCTGAATGACGACATTGCAAAGGGCTGTGAACGCCTCTACCAGTGACTGCTCAATGGCCAGCTTTAGCAAAGAGATTGCATAACGTGTGCAGTCATCCAACTGTGCTGCAGTCCACTAAAGCGCTCATTAGTTTGCAGTCTGTGCCCAAGGAGTGAAAACCTCTGGAGCATTTGGTGGCATTTTCATGCTTCTGCATTGCTTGAGTGGGCAGATAAGCTAGAGGGCCGACTCCACGCCTGTCAATGCAGCTGCACCTGAACTGTCTCAGCTGCAGAGGAATGGTCACTTTATTCAAGGTTTTCCTAATGCATGGCTGCTTCTTTCCTCACATCCCCAAAACCCCTGTCATGTGGTTGTGCACTACCATCTGACCAGGCTGCCTTGAGCCCCCCAACTTGCATCAGACGCAGCACAGTCCTTGCCCCCTAAAACTCACCCCAACCGCAGTGCATCCCTTGCCCCAGCACCACATTCCCAGCCAGCTGGGAAAAAGTGACTTGCCTGTGCCCTCACCTGAATGCGTGATGCCTCAGCCTTACAATCGAATGGGTGACCCTCGCAAGCACTGTATGACACTAGTGAGTGCTCACCTCCAAGTTCCCTTCGAAGTTCAGCTTGCCAGGTACAAGCCTTAGAAATGCTGTTTTGAAACAAGTCGGTGTGCCCGGATGATCCACCATGGAGGGATGATCCAAGTGAGCTGGGTTTATAATGACATGCAGATGCATTAAAATGACATTCCCAACATCCGGTGGTGGGAAAGGCAGCCTGCCATTGACAGGCAGAACGGAACGATTGCAAAATGGTTTCACAAAGACGTGAAGCTGATTTTTGACTTTCCTGCCATATTGTTTGCTCATGCCCGCCATGATGGTTGATGCCAATGGGGCTGGGAATTTCCTCCCAATGTCTGGAACTGCATTTTCTTTACTGTAGTTGATGAGTGATTGGAGTTCCATTTCATGAACCCAAGCATTTTGGGTGCCTTGGACTTTGTACATTAGACATTAAATTATTTTGGATGTGGATTCCCAAGTAACAACATTCTTCAGTAACTTCAAGAGAGTGGAGGGGGTGGGAGGATGGTTTAATTCAAGGCAAGGGGATGGCTCTCAGCGGCCCCCCCCTTCCCAATGCCGAGTCCCTCGTTCAGGTGCTAAGTTCATGCCTTTGATGAAGGATTCCCCTGGGAGGCCTCTGGCAAACCCATTTGTTGAGAGGCCTTCAGTAGGCACAGCAGATTCCCAGTCCATCCACATTCACCTGTCTCTAGGGACCTAGAGATGGAATATAACACTGGTTTTGCCTCAGCTGGAGTATTGCACCCAATTCCGATCACCACACTTTAGGAAGGATGTGAAGGCGTGAGTTCAGGGAAATCCCTGAGCCACTACTGAATCTCGCCAGGGTCAGTGAATATTGGCTTTTAAGTGGCTCAATAGTGACACTAATTACCCAGTGTGCAGGCTACCCACATTGCCCCATTTCACCACTGACTAAATGGGATCAGTGTTCCTACCGGCGGGAATGGGCCATGTGGTCTCTCCAAGATTATGCAGATATGCCCATCACATAGCCCACTCCTGTAAGCTCAATTAAATCCCAGCTAACGTGTAGCTGGGAAGACAGTCTTCAACATATCACCACACATAAACCAGGGGCAGAATTTTATGTGCACCCGCTGTGGGTTTGCGGGCCTGTAAAATTCCTTAGATGGCCTTCCCATTAGCCTCCCGCCCAGTCTTACCTCTCTGTGATTTTACGGTGGGACGGTTGAAGTACCTGCCCTTTCCCCAATTGAGGCCCTTAAGTAGTCAATTAATAATCACTTAAGGCTATTTCCTGCCCAGCCACAATTTTCAGGCTAGTGGGAAGAGTTCAGCAGCAGGAGTTGCTCGGAAAGTGACCCTGTTCGGGCCTCAGGTGGGAACTGGTGGTGGGGGGAGGGCTCATCCATCAATTGTTTCTTTCAATATTGCATGCCCCCCTTCCCCCCACATGGTCTGCTTCCTCCCCTCCCCCAGTGTTATGACCACAGCCGATGTTAATTGCTGAGCAAACCAAATCCCAGAGGGAAACTTGACTTATGGGCCATAGCTTTTTTTTATATTCTGAAAATGAGAGGAAAACATACTGACCTCAACAGTAAGAAGTCCAGTAACACTTGTTGGACTTTAAATTTTAAAAGTAAAACTTTTATTAACTAGAGTAGAAGAAAATTGAAAGACATAAGATTACAGTTGCACAATTAAAACATTCTCCCCAAAGAATCCCTACTTGGTCAGACCTAAAAGTAAACACCTCCCAGGCAATGCTCACTTATAGATGTTTAACTATAAAAATCCAGTAATATTACCCAAGGCAACCTGCTGTGGTTTTAATAAAGGCATACCGCATGACCACTTAAACTCTCTCCCATTCTGCTGGGGAAATCCAAGACTTTAGGGCAAGACTACATTTTACAGCCCAAGATTTTCCTGGCTTGACTGGATGACTAATTCAAACTGCATCTTCTCCTAGCCTAGAGCTAATTCCAGGAAATCTTCCTCACAAAGCCAATAGCCTACAGCTACAGTTAACAGTCACAGTGAACAGCCAGCAGCTACCAGCTCCAGCTACCTTAAGATTTCCACAGTAACTCAAAAATACCCTTTTCTCCCCTTTCATCTTAGGTTCCAATGTTCTCACACCTCTTTGAAAATCAAATCTTCCAAACATAAAATCTTTCATGTTTCAATTTTGTCTCTGCTTTCTGGCCAATAAAATACAATTCATTCTCTTCGGTTTCCCTATGGAACTCCTGCAAGATGCAAACATATTTCCTTTCACCTCTGACTAACTTTGATATTCAAATGTACTCTCAACTTATCTAAAAATGCAACTGTTAGATCCAATCTATTCACTTGTACCAAACGCCTCTATCCTTTCATGTTTTACACATCTCTGAAAACGTGCCTTTTATCCAGCTTAATTAAATAATTTACACATAACACACACCCTTCTTCACAGAATAACACAACATTCCCAAAAATATTTCTTTTAAAATCCATTCTCACACCAAGGCTCTTGACCAACACCACTCACCCCCCTGCCGAATCTCTTTGCGCTTTACATGCACTCCCCACCCTGAATCCCCCATATTACTGGGTCCTGGACTCCTGACACTTATGCTCTGGGGACTGCTTACAGTCCCAGTCCTGTCCACTGCAGCTTCTGGTTCTGCTAGGACTAGAGAGCTGCTAGCCAATCAAATTGGCTGGCAGTTCTCTGAGGCAGGACTTCCTCCCGAGTGAGGGGCAAAGTCCCATCACTAGCCAATTAACTGTCCTTGGAGCTGGAGCATTAAATGGCTGTGGAGCAGCCAGAGATGGTGGGGATGTGTTCTCTACTGATTCTTCAGGTGGCAGGCCATCCGAAAAATCCTGACCCAGACAAAGCTAGGATATCAATGCAATCATTGGATGGCAACAGGCTTGTTTGTGAATGAATAGACATTGTGGAGAAAAATAATGAAGTAAATGGTGTTTGATCCATCAGCAGAGTCCAAGGATGCACAGGACAGGAAGAGGTTGTTAAGGTTAAGCAGGCACACTGAAGGAAAGGTCACCAAGAGAGGAGGATTTGTGCATTGGCATTGCTGCTCTCTTTAAAAAATATTTTTGGGAATATTGTGTTATTCTGTGAAGAAGGGTGTGTGTTATGTGTAAATTATTTAATTAAGCTGGGAAAAGACAAATTTTCAGGGAGGTTTAAAACATGAAAGGACAGAGGCACTTGGTTTGAGGTACATGGGAATGGGAAATTACAGATAGCATCACTGACTGACAGAAAATGGAAAACACATGAGAACAGGGTCTAATACGTGCCAACTAAAAAGGAGAAATGAAAATAATGGATTTGCGTCCAGGCTAGTAGTAAAAACGCACATACAGGTGGTGCAAAGGGACAAAAAGAGTGTTCCCAATAATGCTAAGAGCAGCCACCAGCCAGTGTATCTTGGTCCACCATTGATAATTAAGTTCCTCTATTATTGATTAGGTAGAAGCAGACCAATTTTTGGATTACAATAACTGAAGTGTTATTTCGATGATTACACCTTTGTCTGATGTTGCTCAGTATGAGGTCATATGACTTTGCATCCTCCATTACAGAATAATGTGGGTGATTTCAGACAATCTTCTGGCAGAATCTGTGGTTGCAAGGATTTCCGCAACAAGCAAAACTAATGGCACAGGTCTTCCAGTCTCTGGATGGGACCACTGTGGGACCCCCCAGGAATCCTAACTCAATGAATCCATGAGAATTGCCCGAGAAGTTTGAACTTCAGATGGGCAATTCCCTTGCTTCTTGGAACCATCCGGAAAAATCTCCAACTCTGAGTTTGAGTTGGAGATTACAGATGGTTCTGACTTACCTATCTGAATAGTTAGCCAAGAAATGTTAGATAGAAAAGCAAATTTCTAACTCCTGCGCAACAGACTCTCCTCCCCCCAACCACAACTCCCCCCTGACCCTCAGATTCCCCGCTGACCCTCTGAGGCCCCCCACCCATGAGCCTCCATGACTTTCTGACTCATCCCCCAAACTTCCTACTCCCCCAATAACCCTTTGAAACTCACCAGACTACTCTCCATGCCGCCCCACCCTCTGACTCTGCCCTGACCATCCGATTTCCGCCCGATCCTTCAACTCCCCCAACACTCCGGCTTCCCTACAACTATCTGCTCCCCCTGACCCTGCACCTCAACTCCGACCATCCGGCTCCCACTCAACCATCCATCTCTCCTGACCCTCTGACTCCCCCAACCCATGACCCCCATGACGTCCTGACTCAGACCCAACCCCCAGACATCCCCTAGACCTCCAACTCCCCACTGACCCTCTGAATACCCCGCCGACTCTTTGAGTCCCCCCAAAACCTCCATCTCCCACCCGACCATCCATCTCCCAACACCCTCTGCCTCTCCCCAAGCATCTGACTTCCCCTCAAGCATCTGCCCCCCAACCATCTGTCTCCCCCAACCATTTGTCTCCCCCCACAACCTTCCAACTTGCACTCTGACCATCCATCTGGTTCCTCCAAACCCGCTCACACCCCTCAACCTTCTGACTTCATCTTGACTCTCTAAATCCAACCCCTGACTCCCTGACTCCCCTCTGACCCTCTGATTGCCTTCTGACCCTAACCCCCCCCTACTTCTGATGCCCTCTGACTCTGACTCTCCCTTGACCCACTGCCACCCCCCTGATCCTACAAATCCCCCCCGCTAACCCTCTGATTACCTGTTGACCCTCCAAACCTCCAACTCCACCCAGCCTTCCGACTCCCTGCTGACTCTCCGACAACTCTGACCCTCTGTCTCCAAACTCCGACCCTCCAACTCCCTGCTGACCATTCAACTTCCTTGACTCGACCTGACCCAACCTCACCACCCTACCCACACTTTCACCTGCATCCTGCCGCCTACCACCATACTGCCCTACCACTCCACCTACTCTGTCATCTGTCACTCTATCTAATCTGCCACCTACGACCCTACTACCCTTCTCCCTTGCCACCTTACCCACTCTGCCATCTACCACCTACCATCCTACACACTTACCTCACTCACAATGATCTGCTCACGCACTGAAAAGCTATTTAAATATCTCAAAGTTTTTCAGTGTTAGTGAATGAAAACTCACCATAGCTAGTGCAATAAACAAAGATCTTTAGCCTGGCTTCTCCCAACACTCCTGTTCTATGAAGAAGGACTCCAAGAGCAGGTATGCTCTGCAATTTTGAAGAGGCCTGGTTAGGAAGTTTGGGCCAGGAATGCGGAGATCCGCCTTAGTGTAAAAAAATTGGAACAGATTGGGAATCCGATGGTGATTACCATTCTGCAGAAGATGAGATCTATAATTGCGGTGGACTGGGTTGTGAGAATGTAGACACTTTTAAAACCATGAATAGAACTCACAACAGAATTTTTAAAAAAACTCTCATTTCTTCATAATCCCATTATAAATCAGGTGCGACAATGGTGGAAAATTAGACATAAGTGGACAGCGAGGCCAACAGCTACATTGCCTTCCTTTGGCCCCACCAGGACATTGTTATGTTCTAAAATGAGTCGCTTTGCTCGTGAACTGGCTACATGCTTATCTTTCGGCAGGTGAGTTGATTGCAATACACTATAGACGCAGAGACTATTATGAAATGAAGCACTTGCTATTTATTTACATAGACAACAGAGCACCAACACCACTTGTGCTTGTCCAGCCAACATTAACATGGTACATGGTAGCCCACGCTACACAGCTGTTGGGTCTTACAATCACATGGCCAATCCACTCTCGCTCTCTTAAAGATGTATTACGCTTCAGATTACCACATTCCTCCCCCTTTACTTAAAAATACATTTTACAATATATTAACTATTTGCAAATATGAACTATTTACAAATTCAGTCTCTCAGGAGGCTTTTTCAAACGTGTCGACCATTGTAGTTCTATGACATTGGATGGTTTATTTGAGGCCTCCCTCTCAGGAGTTATCTGTCCACCAGGCTCCCCAATAGGAACCTGCAAGTTTACTTCTTCGACTCTCTCTAGCTGAACGGGTCCATCCCTGAACTGCCCCTCCCCCCCAGTTCAAGAATATGAAGGACGACTATAAGGCAGGTTCTGAGAAGCAGGATGTTGGGAAAGGCTAAATTTAACCTGAAATGATCAACTTCCTGTTGTGTAAAAAAAAATTTATGACTGCATGCTTATCTGTGGGCAGATGAGTCGATTACAATATACTGTAGGCGCAGAGACCAATAAGAAATGAAGCACATGCTATTTATTTACACAGACTGCAGAGCACTAACATCATGTGTGCTTCTCCAACCAGACCCTACTCTAGGCTAACATTAACATGATAGCCATTGCTACATGGCTATTGGGTCTTACAGTCACATGGTCAATCTGTTCACATTTTCTTAAAGGTGTCTTACACCTCAGATTGCCACAGTCACCAACTACTCCTTTGCTGTCTGGCACAGTTAACTGTTGGCATGGAGCCAGGATCTAGGTTCCCAGCTGATTTTCCATCAGCCCTCTCCAATTACCCTAGTTATCCCAGGGAGAAAGATCATGTGAAACCTGGGAAACAGGAGGTAAGCCTCTTCGGTTAATTCAGTGAAGGGAAAGGGCCTAATGGTGGCCTTAGTTCTCTCCATTATGACTCCAGAAACATGCCTGCTGAAGGCTGAGGATCAGTCTGAGGCTATCTAAGCTATTCACCTCTTCGAGTGCTGCACTGGGTCTCCCGCTCAATTTCCCTACTCCACTGCAGCGTGCTCCTTCTTAGTGGTGGAGGCACTGCTTGAGGCTTCCATTGCAGTGAACCTGACTCAGCAAAATTGGTCAAGGTAACAGAAGAGTCAGGGGTGGGGGGGATGGCAGAAGTCACATGCTGTCAACCTGAGGGAAATTCACCAGTGACACTCTCCTAAGATGCAAATTAGGATCACAATAAAATTGAAGATGACAGAATGTAGTGCATATATGTTTGATAAAAATGAGAGAATATGGGAAAATTAGAGGTTAAGAAAGTGATTGGAAAGCAATGAAGAAGTGTCAGGAAATAATCTCTCTGAATAATAATAATATTGGCAGTTTTATACAAGCAAGTTAGAAAAAAATGGCATTGATACATCTGGGTGGGACTTCTGAGAGAACAGGGTAATGACTTAATACAAGCTGAATGGAAATCAATGGGAGTAGTGAACAAACATTTCACTTCAGTGTTGACAAAACACTGGGACAACTTCCAACTTCCCTTTAAATAGTGTGATTGGATCATTTACAGCCACCTGAACCCATCAGAACAGGCCACTTATTATTTCATCCAAATAACAGTACTTATGGTAATAAAGTATTCTGCGTGCAAGTCCTGGCATGAGGTTTCTTACTCAGAGGTGGAAGTTCTACCAGCTAAACCAAGCTGAGGTTTTATCAGCTATACTGAAACTCTGAGCATAAATGTTTTTCTGTAAATATTTACTTCACTAAGGATTGCTGTTGAAACCTCAATAATTCATTGTATTCATTAGTACAGGCTCCATTGTAGCGATGTTATCTGAGTACTATATATGGAGTCAATTATAGTTGCATTCTCCTTTAGAAAGGCCAAATAGAAGGACTCTCATTGTTGGATAATCTCTTTTGCCTTTTACAGAAGAACATGCTCACACTTCTTTGGATTTTGATTTATTTGCTCTTTAGTTTAATGTCTTTATTCCAATTAACATTCCACTTCCCATTAGCTCTCAGGTCTCTATCAACATTTTCCAGTCAGCCTTCTGGTTTCCACAGGCAGCTGGGCCAGTTTACCTGCCTGAAGGCAGCTCCCTGGTGGCAGGCTGGGTCTCCAGTGATCCAGGAAATCTAGAGGCCCTCCCTACCTACTTGGGTGCTGCAGCAGCCAAAGACTACCCTGCAATGCAAAAGCCATTTTTTATCTACATTTTTAAAAGATTGGAAGGAGGGTGCCTCCATTTTGAAGCACCCCCTCCTTCACTTATCTTCCATTGCAACATTTTCAAGCCATTAAGTCTCTGATTGGCCCTCAAGCTTCGAGAGCCCAGCCTTTCCATTCCTTAATTGGAAAACAAGCTCATCTTCAGGCCAATTAAGGATGCACCCCAATGAAAATCAGCACCTGTGACTTCTTATCTCGGGGGGGCAGGTCCGGGTCCGGGTCCAGGAAAGACCCCCAAATTCTGTTTCCCATTTCGCTAGGGAAAATCCTGACCCTTCTGCTCTCTCTTGCCATTTAAAGAATAGCCATCAGGAAAGCACTGTTCTGCCCATGTATGTAAATTTCTCAGAGGGAGCTGATGCAGGGTAAGCCATTTATATCAACAAATTTAAACAAGTGTTGATAATTACCCTGTAAATATTATGTGGGTGTATTTGTGATATGATTTTCTGTGGGGGTATTTTGTGATGTAATATGACATGCGATGGGGGTATTTTATGATGTAATATTATGTTATGTGGGGGTATTTTGTGATATATGATATTCTCTGGGGGTATTTGGTGATATATGATATGATATTCCGTGGGGATGTTTTGTGATGTGATATTCTGTGGGGATGTTTTGTGCTGTAATATATTCTGTGATGGTATTTTGTGATGTAATATGACATTTTGTGGGTGTATTTTGTGATATATGATATATTCTGTGGGTGTATTTTGTGATATATGATATATTCTGTGGGTGTATTTTGTGATATATGATATTCTGTGGGTGTATTTTGTGATATATGATATGACATTCTGTGGGGGTATTTTGTGATATATGACATTCTGTGGGGGTATTTTGTGATATATGACATTCTGTGGGGGTATTTTGTGATATATGACATTCTGTGGGGGTATTTTGTGATATATGACATTCTGTGGGGGTATTTTGTGATATATGACATTCTGTGGGGGTATTTGGTGATATATGATATATTCCGTGGGGGTGTTTTGTGATGTGATGATATTCTGTGGGGATATTTTGTGATGTAATATATTCTGTGATGGTATTTTGTGATATAATATGACATGTTGTGCGTGTATTTTGTGATATATGATATGAAATTCTGTGGGGGTGTTTTGTGATGTGATATGATATCCTGTGGGGATATTTTGTGATATGAAGTTTCCCAGAACCTGGTACTAACCAGGTCAATTGTAATTTTTTTCTGTGCAGGGAATGTCGATGTTTCTATAGGGATTGCTCAGTTTAGGTGCAGCTAACAATATAGATTTATGTGATCATGCAAACATTAATGCAGATAGAGAAACTGAACACACAACTGGTTAAAATGTACCTTACATGGATATGGAACACATTGCATACTAGAACCTTTAGCTTGTGAGGAAGGAAATAATAGGAGGTAAATCCTGTCAAATTAACATCTGCATCTAAAAGTATTCTATTATATAAGGAAAATTAATACAGCTAAAGAATAATTGTAAAAATAGTTAAGATGGAATTTCTGAGATGTTGTGCTGTATCCAAATATAATAAAAAGATAAATATAATGGTAAACCACATCAGGCATAGTTTTCATCTGAGTTTAGTTTCTGAGATAAATGTGCATATTAGAACAAATTAAAAGTCCATCTTGAGTTCCTTTGATTGCCACATGAAAAAATAGATTTATGATTTTGAAAGAAATACTAAATATGCTTACATGCAGCTGCACAGATAATAGCAAAGAAATTACTATCCTCTTAATCATTTTTTTCTTATTTTGCTTTACGTCTTTGAATAGGCTAGAAATGTAGATCTAATGGTCTTGGCAACCTTGCGCTCAAACTGCTGAAATTACCATATTTTGTGCCTGATAACCCATTCCATTGCAGCCCATCTATTAAGTATCAGATGTTGCGTAGAGTGGCCAATCTGATACTGCCCAGTTTGCACTTCTGCCTGACACACAATTTTAGTCCCCTGACTTTCTCTAAAGCTTGGACTGGGGTTGTGTTTACTTTACACACATTGTACCATGTTAAGTACCTTATAAACTTAAAACATTTCAATTACCTTTTGATGAACATGGGCATTATATCCTGAGCTTCCCAAGCAAAATTATGTGTGCATAAGATTGCTCATACTGCTGCGGTCTCAATAATCTATAAATTCAGAACAACATCTAAAATAGCTCCTTTGGATTTTGCATGCTTCTTAATGCATTTTGATAAGATCTATTTATCTGTTCTATCTGAAATCTGAACATTTTAATACAAGGCATGCTTAATTTATAGAGCTCATGCTTGTTACATTTCATGTGGCTTTGACCTTGACTCCTATTTCTAAATCAATTCAAAAGAAAAGTCATCAAGCTACAAAGCTTGAATTTATATCATCTTCTGCAAATGTTTCAAACTATCCCTTCAATATTCATTCAGCAAGTATTAAATTATGCATTTGGTTTGTTGCGCTCATTGACTTGTTATCTCCCAGTTTGTCAAAGTCACGATTTTAAAATTCTCATTCTCATTTTCAAATCTGTCCATGGCCTCACCCCTCATCATCTCTGTAATCTCCTCCATCCCAAAGCACTCCGAGATCTGCAGAAGATGTTTCCAGCTTAAATATCTCCTGCTCAGAGCCATTAAGCTGGAGCGCAAATTGAGAGACTCCAACACATGGGAGGGGCAAAAGCGTAATAGAAATGTGGTAATAATAGGAAACTTATTGTGGGGATAGATAGTGTCCCCTGCAGCCAAGACTGAAAGGGTGTGTTCCCAACTCTGTGCTAGGGTAAGGGATATCTCATGGCAGCAGCAGAGAAGTTGGAATTAGAAGGAGCAAATACAGTTGAAAGGGGAGTGTGCGAGTAGGACCCTGGGACAGGCAGTCAGCAGCAGCTAGAGGAGAGTGCGAGAGGAGGACTCTGGGACAGGCAGTCAGCAGCAGCTAGAGGAGAGAGCGAGAGGAGTGTCCTCTGCAGTCACCGTCGCCGAGTGGGGGGAAAAAAAGAGTGACATCACAGGAAAACCGTAAGTTCATTGGTTGGTAAGTAACTGCTAGTTTGAACTATCTATTCTAAGTTGATTTCAGATTAAGGGTGACTGCTGGGGCCCAGGATCAGAGGCCTAACACTTCAGCTTCAACTCAGCAGAGACAGTGAGTTCCAACTGATTTTAAAAAGTGTATTTTGGATCTCTATTCTAACTTGCTTTCAGATTAAAGATAAAAAGGAGAAATATTTTACAGATTGATAAACTAAAGACCAGTAGGAAATTTAAAAACTAATTTAAAAACTGATTAAATAAAATAGAGAAGAAGGGCCAGGTGATGTGTTGTAGCTGCATGACATGGGAGCTGGTGGACCCCACTGTGGTTCCTAGTGACCACATCTGTAACAAATGTTGGTTGCTCGAGGAACTCCGGCTCAGAGTTGATGAGCTGGAGCCTGAGCTTCGGACACTGCGGCACATCCGGGAGGGGGAGAGTTATCTGGACGCTGGGTTTCAGCAGACAGTCACACCCCTTGGATTAACTTCCTTAAGTTGAGCCAGCGGTCAGGGACATGAGTGTGTGACTGAGTGAAGCAGGTAGAGGGATCCAGGAAGTAGCACTGCAGGAGCCTCAGCCCTTGCCCTTATCCAACACGTTCAAGATTCTTGCTTCCTGTGTGGATAAGAGCGGGGACTGTAGGGAGGATGAGCAAACTGACCATAGCACCATGGTACAGGAAGCCATTCAAGCGGGAGGAGAAAAGAGAAATGTAGTTGTAATCAGGGATAATATAGTTAGGGGAATAGATACTGTTCTCTGTAGCCAGGATCGAGAGACCCGAAGGCTGTGTTGCCGACCAGGTGCCAGGGTTAAGGATGTCTCATCTGGGCTGCAGAGGAACTTGGAGTTGGAGGGGAAAGATCCAGTTGTCGTGGTCCATGCAGGTACCAATGATATAGGTAGACGAAGGAAGGAGGGTCTGCTGAGGGAATACAAGCAGCTAGGGGCTAAATTAAAAAGCAGAACCAAAAAGGTGATAATCTATAGATTACTACCTGAGCCATGAGTTAATTGGCATAGGGTCAATAAAATTAAAGAGGTAAATGCGTGGCTCAAAGATTGTTGTGGGAGAAGTGGGTTTGAATTTATGGGACATTGGCACCAGTACTGGGCTCCACTTGAAACATGCTGGGACCAGTGTCCTGGCGACTCGCATAACTAGGGTCGTAGATAGGGCTTTAAACTAAACAGTGGGGGGAGGATACAGTTGCATGGAAATATAAAAAATCAAAGTTTAAAAAGAGGGTAAAAGTGCAGGTTAATGATGAGGTTCATTGCTATCAAAAAGTGAAAGGAAGGGACATAGTGTGTGAACACCATATTGCACCAAAGAATCATATAAGGGTAGGGAAAATTGACAATAGGGCAAACTTAAAGGTTTAGTATCTAAATACATGTAGCATTTGGAATAAAACTAATGAGCTAACAGTGCAAATAGAGATAAATAGGTATGATTTGGTGGCGATTACTGAGATGTGGCTACAGGGAGAACAGGTTTGGGAGTTGAATATTCAATGGTACTCTGTTTTGGAAGGATAGGCAGGAAAGAAAAGGAGGTGGTGTAGCTTTGTTAGCCAAGGAAGAGATCAGTGCTATAGTGAGGAATGATATAGGCACTGGAGAGCAAGATGTAGAGTCAATCTGGGTAGAAATAAGAAATAACAAGGGAAAGAAGTCCTTGGTGGGAGTAATCTATAGGTCCCCAAACAGTAGTTTAGCAGTAGGGCACAGTATAAACCAAGAAATACTGGGAGCATGTAAGAAAGGCACGGCAATAATTATGGGTGATTTTAATATGCATACAGACTGGACTAATCAAATTGGCAAGGGTAGCCTTGAGGGAGAGTTCATAGAGTGTATTAGAGATTGTTTCTTGGAGCAATATGTTGTGGAACCAACCAGGGAGTAGGCAATTCTGGATTTGATTTTGTGTAATGAAATGGGATTAATTAACGATCTCATGGTAAAGATCCTCTAGGGAAGAGTGATCATAGCATGACAGAATTTCAAGTTCAATTTGAGAGCAAGAAACTTGAGTCCCATACTAGTGTTCTGGAGTAAAACAAAGGTAACTATATAGGCATGAGGGCAGTTTTGGCCCTAGTGGTTTGGGCAGGAAGACTACAAGATAGGGCAGTTGATGAGCAGTGGCAGATATTTAAGGAGATGTTCAATTCCTCCCAAGTAATATTTATCCCAATGAGGAGGAAAGATGGTAAGAGGGGAGAAAAGCATCCATGGCTAAGCAAGGAAGTTAAAGATAACTGAAAAGGCAAAAACTAAGGCATACCAAATTGCAAAGGTCAGTGACAGGCTGGAAGATTGGGGAACTTTTAAAGATCAACAAAGGGTTACTAAAAAAAATAATAAGAGTAAAGGCAAATTATGAAAGAAAACTAGCGCAAAATGTGAAAACTGATAGCAAAATCTTCTACAAGTATATAAAAGGAAAGAGAGTAGCTAAAGTGAACGTTGGTCCCTTGGAGGACAAGTCTGGAGAGTTAATAGTGGGGAATGCAGTGATGCTTAATCAATATTTTGCCTCAGTTTTCACAGTGGAGGACACTAGTACCACCCCAGTAGTAACAGGTAGTACAGAGGATATAGAGGAGGAACTTTGAACAATCACCATCACTAGAGAAAAAGTACTGAGCAAACTATTCATATTAAAGTGTGACAAGTTCCCAGGACCTGATGGCCTACATTCTAGGGTGATAAAGGAAGTGGCAGTGGAGATAGTGGAAGCATTGGTTATAATATTCCAAAATTCCCTAGATTCTGGGAAGGTTCCAGTGGATTGGAAAAATGCTAATATAACGCCCTTATTCAAAAGGGGAGGAGGCAGAAAGTACTAAACTATAGACCAGTTAGTTTAAAGCCTGCTGTCGGAAATTGTTGGAATCCATTATTAAGGAAATAGTAATGGGGCATTTGGAAAGTCAAAATGCAATCCCATCAGTGTCAGCATGGTGTCATGAAGAGAAAATTGTGTTTAACTAATTTGCTAGAGTTCTTTGAAGATGTGACAAGCAACGTGGATAATGGGAATCCTGTAGATGTAGTATATCTGGATTTCCAGAAGGCTTTTGATAAGGTGCCGCACAAAAGATTAATACACAAGTTAAGATCACATCGAGTTAGGACATAATATATTAGCTTGGATAGAGGATTGGCTAACCAACAGAAAGCAGAGAGTTGGGATAAATGGGTCTTTTTCTGGATGGCAAGCTGTAACTAGTGGGGTGCCACAGAGTTTGGCCCTTAGGCTCCAACTATTTACAACCTATATTAATGACTTAGATTCAGAGATAGAAGGTACTTTAGCTAAATTTGCAGATGACACCAAATAGGTGGGAATGTTAGTTGCAATGAAGAGATAAGAAATTTACAAATGGATAAGGACAGGTTAGGTGAATGGGCCAAAATTTGACAGATGGAGTTTAACATGGATAAGTGTGAGATTATCCATTTTGGTTGGAAGAATAAAAAGGCGACTTATTATTTAAATGGAGAGAAACTTCAGAATGCTTCAGTGCAGAGGGATCTGGGTGTCCTCGTGCATGAATCACTGAAAGCTAGTGTGCAGGTACAGTGGGTATAAAGAAAGGCAAATGGAATTTTGGCATTTATTGCTAAAGGAATAGTTTATAAAAATAGGGAAGTGTTGTTGCAACTGTAAAAGGCACTGGTGAGACTGTCCCTTGAGTACTGTGCACAGTTTTGGCCCCCTTATTGAGGAAGGATATCGTTGCATTGGAGGCAGTTCCTTGGAAGTTCACTAGATTGATTCCAGAAATGCGGGGCTTTTTTATGAGGAAATATTGAGCAGCTTAGGCTTATACTCACTGGAGTTTAGAAGGATGAGAGGAGATCTAATTGAGGTATATAAGATGCCAAAGGGGATGGACAAAGCCGACATGGAGACGATGTTTCCCCTCCTAGCCTATTCTAGAACAAGAGGCCATAGTTTTAGGCTAAGTGGTGGTAGATTTAAAACTGTGATGAAGAGGAATTACTTTTCTCAAAGGGTCGTGAATCTGCGGAATTCATTACCTCAGAGTGCAGTGGATGCTGGGACGCTGAATAAATTTGAGGAGATAGATAGATATTAAATTAGTAATGGGTTGAAAGGTTATGGGGAGAGGGCGGGAAATTGGAGTTGAGGCTGAAATGAGATCAGCCATGATCGTAATGTATGGTGGGGCAAACTCGAGGGGCTGAATTTCCTACTCCTGCTCCTAGTTCTTATGTTCTTGTCCTGGTCCATATTAGAACAAACAACAATAACAGGGAGGAATTCCTGCAGAAAGATTTTTTTTTATTATTTCATGGTATTTGGGCATTGCTGGCTAGGCCAGCTTTTATTGCCAATTCCTAATTGCCCTTGAGAAAGGGGTAGAGAGCTGTCTCCTGAACCTCTGAAGTCTATGTTGTATAGTTACACCCAGAGTGCTGTTAGGGAGGAAGTTCCAGGATTTTGAGCAGGTGACCGTTATTGAATGGAGATATATTTCCAGGTCAGGAATTATGTATAGCTTGGAGGGAAACTAGCAAGAGGTGGTGTTCCCATTTATCTGCTGCCCTTATCCTTCTAGGTGGTAGAGGTTATGGGTTTGGAAGCTGCTGTTGAAGGATCCTTGGTGAGTTCCTGCAGTGCATCTTGTAGATGGTACACACTATTGCCACTGTGTGTTGGTGGTGGAGGCAGTGAGTGTTGAAAGTGGTGGATGGGGTGCCAAACAAGCAGGCTACTTTGTCCCAGATGGGGTGGAGCTTGTTGAGTCTTGTTGGAGCTGCACTCATCCAGGCAAGTGGAGAGTATTCCACCACACTCCAAAATTGTGCCTCGTAGATGGTAGACAGGCTTTGCGGAGTCAGGAGGTGAGTTACCCACTGCAAAATTCCTGAACTCTGACCCGCTCTTTTACCTACAATATTTATATGCCTAGTCTATTTCCGTTTCTGGTCAATGGTAAGCCACAGGATGTTGATAGAGAGGGATTCAGTGATTGTAATGCCATTGAATGTCAAGGGGAGATGGCTGGATTCTTTCTTTTTGGAGGTGCTCCATGCCTGGCAGTTGTGTGGCACAAATGTTACTTGCCACTTATTAGCCCAAGCCTAAATGTTGTCCAGGTTTTGCTGCATTTGGATGTGGACTGCTTTAGTACCTGAGCAGTCGTGAATGGTGCTGAACATTGCGTATTCATCTGTGAACATCTCCACTTCTGACCTTTATGATGGGAGGGAGGTCACTGATGAAGCAGCTAAAGATGTTTGGGCCTAGGAGACTACCCTGAGGAGATCCTGCAGTGATGCCCTGGGACGGAGATAATTGACCTCCAACAACCATAACCATCCTCCTTTGTGCTAGGTATGGCTCTAACCAGTGGAGATTTTCCCTCCTCATTCAGTTTGACTTCAGTTTTGCTAGGGCTCCTTGATGCCACACTCAGTCAAATGCTGCCTTGATGTCAAGGGCAGTCACTCTCACCTTGCCTCTTAAGTTCAGCTCTTTTGTCAGGTCTGAATAAGAGTCCTACCGACTCGAACTGTTAACTCTGTTTTCCTCTCCACAGATGCTGTTAGACTTGGGCAATTTTCCACATTGCCGGGTAGATACCAGTTATGTAGCAGTACTGGAACATCTTGGCTAAGGGTGCAGCTAGTTCTGGAGCATAAGTCTTCAGTCTATTGCTGGAATGTTGTTAGGGCGCATTGCCTTTCCAATATCCAGTGTCTTCAGCCATTTCTTGATATAATGTGGAGTGAATTGAATTGGCTGAAGACTGGCAGCTGTGATGCTGGTGATATCAGGAGGCCAAGATGAATTATCCTCTCAGCATTCCTGGCTAAAGATTGGTGCAAATGCTTCAGCCTTGTCTTTTGCACTAATGTGCTGGGCTCCCACAGCATTGAGAATGGGGGGTTGGGGAGCATCTTCCTTCTGTTAGTTGTTTAATTGCCCAGCACCATTCATGACTGGATGTGGCAGTGTTGCAGAGCTTAGTTCTGATCCATTGGTTGTAGGATAGCTCTGTCTCTCACTTGCTGCTTTCACTGTTTGGCATGTGAGTAGTCCTGTTTTGTAGCTTCACCAGGTTGGCACCTCATTGGGTATGCCCAGTGCTGCTCCTGGCATGCACTTCTGCACCTTTCATTGAACCAGGGTTGATCCCCTGGCTTAATGGTAATGGTAGAGCGGGTGCCGGGCCATGAGGTTAGAGATTGCGGATGTATACAGTTCTGCTGTTGCTGATGGCCCACAGCACCCCATGGATGCCCAGTTTTGATAGCACATTCCTTAGATAATATCACCACCTTCAATACCTCTTTGTCCTTTTGTCTATGACTATCTCCACCTATCACTGGCCCTCTATCCAGCTCTACCTGTCCCCCCCCCCCCCCCCCCACCCCTCTTAAACCAGTTTATTTTTCACCTCTTTTCTATTTTTCCTTAGTTCTGTTGAAGATTCATACGGGCTGGAAACGTTAACTGTGTTCCTCTCCGCAGAGGCTGTCAGACCTGCTGAGTTTTTCCAGGTATTTTTATTTTGTCCCAGTTTTATGTTGCTAGATTTGTTTGAAATCTATCCCGTTTAGTACGGTGGTAATGCTACACAACACAATGGAGGGTATCGGCAATGTGAAGTTGGGACTTCCTCTCCACAAGGACTGTGCAGAGGTCACTCCTACTAATACTGTCTTGACAGATGCAGATTGGTAGGATGGTGAGGACAAGGTCAAGTAGCTTTTTCCCTCTTGTTGGTTCCCTCACCACTTGCCCCAGACTCTGTCTAGCAGCTATGTCATTTTGGACTCAGCCAGCTCAGTCAGTAGCAATGTACCAAGCCACTCTTGTTGATGGACATTGAGGTCCCCGATTCACAATACATTCTGTGCCCTTCCCACCCTCAGTGTTTCCTCCAAGTGATGTTAAACGTGGAGGAGCACTGAAGCACTGATTCATCAGCTGAGGGGTTGGGAGGGTGTTGGGGAGAAACGGTAGGTGACACTCAGTTTCCTTGCCCATGTTTAACCTGATGCCATGAGACTTCATGGGTTGCAGAGTCAATGTTGAGCATTCCCAGGGCAACTCCTACCCAACTGTATACCACTGTGGGACAGGACATACCCAGGAGTGGTGATGGTGCTGTCTGGGACAATATCTGTAAGGTATGATTCCTTGAGTATGATTATGTCAGGCTGTGGCTTGACTAGTCATTGGGACTGCTGTCCCAATTTTGGCACAAACCCCCAGGTGTTAGTGAAAAGGACTTTGCTGGATTGACAGGGCTAAAGGCAGAGTATCAGAAGTTAGGCTCTAAATTATAAAGCAAGACCTAGAGGAAATATCATGGATAAAATGTTATGTATTTTCTTACTGTCTTGGTCAATGTGATTTCTGTATGTGAGGTGTATGTATTTTTACCCTCAAGAATGATTGCCCCAATTTAAAAAAAAAAAATCCAGCAGCAAGCCGTCTTGTGAGTTTCAAAATAAAGAAAATTATTTATTATCCCACACTTGCCACTGAGGTTTTAAAACACAGTATCTCACACTCAGTTTAGATGCAGCTGAAAAAAATACAATTACAAGGTAATTGTCTTAGTCTCTCTTTTGTAGCAGACCTGTAGTTTCTTAGTTGAGTTAATGCTGTTAGTTGAAATGGAGGTCTTGTAAGCTCAAGTTTCTCAGTAAGCTGCGAGGATTCTTGTAGTTGAATTTGCGGGTGATTGGGTTTCAGGCAAACTTGAATTTGGAACAGGTTGGGGAGGGTCCTTGTTTTCTTCCACTTGCAATGTGTTGCTCTTTATTACCTTGGCTGCTTCATTGACTACAGCTGTTTCGATGGCTTTCTGATGGTCTCTGTCTCTGCAGAGCTGTTTCATGCTGTTTTGAAAGCATGTAGCAAACATTGCCGTCTCACCCAAAGTCCTTTCCCAAATAAGGTGGGTGGTCAGGTCGATAAACATCAAGTGTTGTCTTCTGACTCTTTGCAATTTACCCAGCCTGGGTTCAGCTGAAGGATCATAATTATACAATGGTAGGTCAATGGGTGAGCCTTCACATTTGTCTAACCCCATGAGTTTTGATATGTCTTTTGTCCATGGTGAACCAGAAAGACAAGTTGGCTGGAATGTTACAGTTCTTTCGTTGGTGTTCCATCTTTTAACAAAGGAATGGGTGAATTTCCCAAGTGGCTGTGAATGTTCATGTTTATTTAGCGACCTGCGGATTCTCGGGACGTCTGGGACTGATACTGCCGAAGGTCGCATGATTGACAATGACCATTTTAACACCTGTTTTTGTTCAAACTTTTAAAGTATTGCCTGAAAGTTCATAATATACTGGAGCATGATAGTAATAATCTCTGGATTATTGCCCAAGCCATATGCAAGTTGGCAATTGGGATGGAAGAGGACACATCCCTGACTGACCAAGCAAACTTGAATGGAGTTGGAGGAGTGGGTTGTGAAGGTGGGTAAGGTTGGGTGGCTTAAAGAGGAGTGCTGTGACATGGAGAAAAGAAGCACCAGAGCTTGTGGGAGCCACGTGGGGAGTTGATCCCTCCAGAAATGGAACTGATTATTGCCCATTGTTTTCACAAGTGAAGAGGGCCCACAATGCCAATGAGAAGACGAGGAGCAATGGAGGAGTGTCAAACATAACAGTGCTGACAAAAATAGAAGACGACATTCTGGATCTGGCCAGTCAACAGGGTCTGGGTTGGTTGGACAAGGAGAGACTGGATTTAATGCATTAAAGGATCTTCTCTTGGCAAAGGGCAGCAAAGGATTATGGCTGGGATGGAAGAAGGGGAGTGTGGGTGTGTGTGCATGGCAATGTCTGGCTAAACAACACTCTGTGACATGATTTGTGGAAGGTATTTGAGATGCAGCGATGTTGGTTCAGTCTTCATCTGCAGTGTTAAGTGGTATTCATCTTTGTGCTCATTTCAACAAGTAATTTTTAAAAATCTTTCACAGGATGTGGACGTTGCTGGCTAAACCATCATTTGTTGACCATCACTAATTGCTCTTGAGAAGGTGGTGGTAAGCCACCTTCTTGAAATGCTGCAGTCCATGTGCTGTAGGTACACCCGCAGTGCTGTTTGGAAGGGAGTTCTAGGATTTTGACAGTGACATCGACAATGAGGGAATGGTGATGCAGTTCCAAGTCAGGATGGTGTAGTTTCGAGGGGAACTTGCAGGTGGTGGTGTTCCGATGCATCTGCAGCCTTGTCCTTCTAGGAGTTTGAGGTTGCAGTTTGGAAGGTACTGACAAGGGAGAGCGAATCAAAGGTGAATTGCTGCAGTGAATTTTGTAGATAGTACACACTGCTGCCCCTGTGTGTTGGTGGCAGATGAACTACTGAATGGTTAAGGTGGTAGATGGGATGCCATTCAAGCAGGCTGCTTGTCTTAGATGGTATCAAGCTTCTTGAGTATTGTTGGAGCTGCACTTGTCCAGACAAGCGCACAGTATTTCAACACACTCCTGACTTATGCCCTGTAGATGGTGAACAGCCTTTGTGGAGTCAGGAGGTGAGTTATCCACTGGAGAATTCACAACCTCTGACCTGCTCAGTATTTATATGGCTGCTCCACTTCAGTTTCTGGTCAATGGTAACCCCCCAGGATGTTGATCGTGGTAATGCTATTGAATGTTAAGAGGAGATGGTTAAATTCTCCCTCGTTGGAAGTGGTCATTGTCCAGCATTTGTGCCATGTGAATGGTACTTGCCATTTAATCAGCCGAAGCTGGAATGTTCCCAGGTCTTGCTGCATGTTACCTTATGTTGGAGGTAAGGTCATTGATGAAGCAGCTGAAGGTGGCTAGGCTTTGGACGCTACCTTGGGAAACTCCTGCAGTGATGCCCTAGGACTGAAATGATTGACCTCCAACATCCGTAATCATCTTCCTCAGTCATCGCCCCCAAGAACCGCCAAATCTGATGGACTGGCTTTGACCACCAAAGAAGAGGAGGACCTCAGAGAATGCACTGACTTATTCTCACTCCACAACTTCCACAGTTCAGATATTGAACCCTGGCTGGTTATATGTGCATCAACCGAACTGGTGGTGCCAACTGGTATGAACATCGCACAAAAAAGGCCAGTTGCCAGAGGCTGTAACAGTTCAGGCCACTGGCTTTTAGGGGAGTGTGGGGGATCAGGATATGTTAAGCTCCAGGGAGATGACCGTCCTCTGTAGTCATCCTTGAAGCGGCAGCTGTCAGGTGTCCAATGGGAGGAAGGCATAAAAATTTGGCAGAGATTCCAGAGAATGTGCACGCCCTGGCAAGAATGGGGCGGGAGGGTGTGGGATATGGGAGAGGCCCATCCAGGGCATGAGCTCTGCGGTCTCCCTCTCATCTGCACACATGGGTCAGAATTTTCAGCTTGTCGGACACGCACATGCGCAACCCAAATGAGTGAAAAATAACGTGCGATGACATTAGACGAATGTTCAGACGTCATCGCGCACTCGTGCGATATTTTGGTTGGCAGTGCGCCCGCCGGCAATTAAAAGGCCTTCAAGGCCATTGAAGTAATAATTGAATTAAATTTTTCACTGCCCGTCTATTCTTACAGTTGGTGGGCAGGCAAAAAGGCTAAGCGGCCTTTGGATTTTTTAGGAAACCTCATCCACAGGTGGGAGGAGGTTTCCAATAGCAAATAAAAATTTAAATAAAAATTTACACATTTCATTAATAACATGCCCCTGCTCATGTGACAGAGTCATATGAGGGGACAATTTTTTAAACAATTTAAACTTCTTTACTTTTAATTCTTAAACTCTTCATCTCTCTGAGGCAGCCTCAGGGAGCATTTCCTGCACACACTTATGCGCATGTGCGAATTTCCTGCTTGCTCTCCTCCCCACCCCCCCACACAGGCAGCGCTGCAGTGCACGTTTCATGCTGGGCGGGCCTTAATTGGCCCACCAGTGAGAAATTGCAGTTGGACCCTGATCGCGGGCAGTGGTTAGCTTCCTGACCCCTCCCAGCCACCCCCGCTGAGCCCGCCCGAAGAGGGCAAAATCCTGGCCATGGTTTTCTCTATCGAGAGATTGGTGATTCTCATAGAGAGCCAGAGCCAGCAGCAGCGGAGGCTGGGTGTATGTGCAGACCTGCAAGCCATCGCATTGGCATTGATCTCAAGCAGACAGTGCCAATGTGAGAGGGAAATGAGGCACCTAGACTCCCTACCAGAAACTCGGCCCTCTCAATTGAGCAGGGGGGTGCTGGTGGGGACATGACCATGGATGAGCAACATCTGTCTGCATCTTGGGGTCTCCTCTCAAGATGCTCCTGATGGCGACAGCATCCCTTCTGCCCCTCTGCCAATGACATTAGAGCCTCAGGATGTCATGGCAATGGAGTCGGCTCCTGTCACAGGGCAGGACTGCTTACAATGCCAGGGTCGTCACAGCATCAGGCAACCAAAGGACGCCCACAACGTCATCCAGGCCAATGGGGCATCAAGGTGAGCAGCCTGCCTCCAGCGCAGCCAACAGCGAAAGGGGAACATTGAAGTGCAGCACCCATTTTTAAAACACACATTAGTCATCATGGCTGCTCATTCAATTTGTTTTGCTGAGTGTTATGTCTTTATGAGGCTCTTTATTAAATGATTGTCACCTACTATGATTGTGTCATCATTGGGAAGAATCTTAGGGTTACATGATAGTGATAAGCTCAGCAAGCCCATGGCCACTTTTCATACACCTCAGAGGATCCCTCAATGAGAAACTTTGTAGTGCAGGTCTCTAGTTGGCAGTATATTGTCAATCAGGGTTTAAGGAATATAAGATGCCATGTCCTTACTACTGGGTGTGGTAGTTCTCCACTTTATTGTAAGAAGTGCCTCATTATCGGGGTCTCGCATGTCTCCATGGTAGTACTGTCTGCTAGCCTTCGTTTGGTGCGACATGCTGGTCTGGTGGATTCTGATGTTCCTCTTCTGAGTCATTAGATTCTTCATCTGGGGATTCTTGCCAGATTAGGATGTCCTCTTTTGTCAGTTCTTCCCTCTCTTTGTGAAGTGTGCAGAAAATAACAGCAACAATCAGGGAGACCTGAGCCAATACAAACAGTCGGGTGCCAGCAGATCAGTCGAGGCATCAGAATCTCATTTTTAGAAGTTCAATGTTTCCCTCAAGTGGCCCTGGCAGCTGCCTTGCTCGTGATGTATCTGCCCCCACGTGGATTTCTGCCCAGAGTCATGAGCTCCTTAATTGATATCCCTTGTCTCCAAGTATTCAGATATCCAGTTGTGCTGGTGGCACTAAGAGCTGTGGTAGCTGGGCAAGCCCGAGAATATAAGCATCATGGCTGCTCCCAGGGTTCCCCACACACACCTGCAGGATCCTCAGATGGTGGTCATGTTTAATTTGCATACTGAGGGAATGAAATACCTTTTCAGTTGACAAACACCCCTGGCTAATCCACAGGTGCCTTTGATGGGCATATCCATACAATCAATTGCTCCTTGCACTTGCACTTTAGGGAAACTTGCAAAGGCCCCAAAGCCTCTTGATCTCTTGGCCTGGCTGTCTTCTTCAGTGGTGAATGTGATGAAGTTGCTCAACGTCCTGAACAACTTTACAGTTGGTGGGCGGGTGACTCAGCCAGGCGGCCTTTGCAGTTTTCAAGAAATTTCATCCAAGGGCGGGATGAGGTTTCCATAATTAAATTTAAATTAAAAAAAAAAATAAAAATCTATGTGCAGAGTTTTTATAATGTCCACACACAGGTGACTCATTCTGATGTGTGGACATTTTTTCCGGACTTTAGATTCTGTCTCTATTGATTTTCAGTTCAGCTCTCTGCCTTCACAGAGCTTTTTTTCCGCACTTGTCCATGCTCTCTTCCCGCTTCCACCCAAGCAGCGCTGAGCCTTTCAGCGCATCTTTCATGCTGGGTGACCGTTAATTGGCCAGCCAGCGTGAAATCGCAGTCGGGAGCCGATCGCAGATGGTGGTCCGTACCCCGGCCACTCCTAGGCCTGTCAATTGCTGCAGCCCACTGACCCAAAAATTCTACCCCAGGAGTCAGAATTAAACAATGTAGGATGTAACATTTAGAAAAGATAGAGAGGAAAATGGTGGAGTAGCTGTACTTATTCAGGTTAACATAATGGCAGTTGAGAAAAAGAACATATCTATCAGCAAGACAAAAGTAGAATCCTTATGAATAGAGATAAAAAGATAATAATGGAACAATCACACTAAATGTAGTCTATGGTCCATCGAACAGTAAAAGGAGGTGGAGGAAGAAATATGCAGTCAAAGTAGGGTATAGAAAAAAAATACATAGAATAATAATTATGGGGGATTTTGACTACCCTGATATTAATTGGACAGAAGAGGTAGGTAAAGCGGTTAAGGCAATGGAGATTCCACAGTGTGTACTGGACTCCTTTCTAAACCACTATATGAAAATCCAAACAAGGGAGGATTCACTATTGGGTCTAGTAATGGGGAATGAACCAGAGCAAATAAGAGAAGTAAAAATAGAGCAACATCCAGGTAATAGCAACCATAATATAATAAATATTAAGATGATGACAGAGAAGGACATGTGTATAATGAAAAGCAGGTTAATAGGTTGGAGAAAAGCTGATTTTGATAGACTGATAAACAGGACTTGGGAAAATAAAATGGACAACAATACTGGCAAACACAATATAGAAGAACCACATTTAAAACAGTATTCAACAGAGTGCAAGGGAAATATATCCTGCTACAAGGGAAGAACAAACCAAGCAGAAGTGAGACTCCATGTTTGAATGAAGACATAAGGCAGTATTGGGAGTTAGAAAAGAGGCATACATTAAGTACATAGACAGCAGAGGAGATCATGATAAGTAGGAGTAGAAAGAGATTAGGAGAGAGCTCAAAAAACAATTAAAGTGAAGAGGAATTGCGAGATTAAATTATCAAGAAACATGTAACAAAATAGTAAAATATCTTAGAAGCCCATCGGTTTAAAAAAAGGAAGTCTGTGATGAAAATAGGATCTTAAAGGGATAGGCAGGATAATACCACAGGTAACAATAGAGAGACTGCAGAAATATTATTATTATTTTGCTTTTGTATTTTCTAAGGTGATAGAACAGGTAAACATGACAGTGAATGACAAGTAGAGCAATAAGTGTATGTAAAATTTAAAAATGGATGCATTGAATAAACCAAACTCAAAAAGGATAAAGACCCTAATCTGGGTGGCTCACATTCTCATATTTTAAAAGAATATGGGGAAGAGATAGCAGAGGCATTACTACATATATTTAATAATATTTTAGAAAGAAAGTGTAATGCCAGAGGACGAGGGATAACTAATGTAATTGCTATATTTAAGAAGGGAGACAGAACATGTCGAGGGGAATTATAGGCCAGTCAGCTTAACTTTAGTGATGGGAAAAGTAATGAAATTCCTTGTAGAGAACAGAATAACATCTAGAAATGAGAAATACAATAACAAATAGCATGGATTTCAAAAGAGAATATTGTGCTTGACCAACGTTATTGCATTTTTTAAGGAGGTAACGGAGGGAGTAGAGAATAGTATTGTTGTAGATGTAATATATCCGGATTTTCAGAAGGCTTTTGATGGCCTATTATAGACTAACGAATAAGATCAGAGAATGTGGAGTCAGGGGACATGTAGAATGGATGCCTGCTGGCTTCAAGACAGAATGCAGAGGGCAGGATTTTCTGCCCCATCAGCAGCGGGCATAATGGCTGGAAGGAGGGGAAAATATCACAGGAGCGCAGAAGTCCAGTTTACGCTGGCATGAAAACAGGTCACAGTCGTTCACTCCAGATTTCAATGGCGGTGTGCATTTCGCACTGTTCCATGTCGGAATGATATTTGAATACAATTGAATATCATGAATGCTCATTATGAAGACAGTGCACTAGAATCATACCACCAGCTGGATCCAAAGGCCACAATGGCATCTAATTAGACCAGCATCATTCACATTTGGATATATGTGACACGCACCTGGTGCTTCACTCGTAACTTCGAGGTACATCCGCCTACCTTACATTGTGCAATGCTCATGGCTCCTCTGACTCCTTGCCAGGCTCCGCAAGCAACAGCACAATGATTTCCGGATGATTTCGGAGCCAAGACTCGAAGTTCCAGACCAATAGAATGGTGGGGTGGGGGGGGCGGTGGCGGGGGGGGGCGGTGGGGTGGCAGAGTGGGTTGAAATGAGCTGGAGGGCAAAGGCTTGACTAGTGTTGGGGGGGGAGAATGGGGAAGAGGGGACAGAAGCAAAAGGAAAGGTCTGGAGGGCAAAGGCCTGACTGCCGTTTGGGTGGGTTGAGAGTGGGGAAGAAAGGGCAGAGGCAAGGGAAGGGGCTGAAGGGTGAAGGCCCGACTGGGGTGAGGGAGGGGGAGGGGCGGGGGAGGAATACTGAGGGAGGGTGCACTAAGACACATGATTGGGTGAGAGGTGGTGCGAATGTCCTCGAGGCCAGAATGGGAAGTGAGTCCAGGGCTGAAGCCCAAAAGCGCGTTAGGACCAGAATAGGTGGAGAGCTGAGTAAAGAAGCACTTCAGTTCAGTTTGCTGAACTTGCAAAGACTGTCCTTAGCCCAGTCCGGAGATGGGGAGGGCATATCGGTCCATTGTCAATAGTGCCCAGTGGGAAGCCCAGGGCCTCATCATCACCTCATGCATGTCAGTCTGGGGTGTTTTGGGCATAATACTGGGCACAGGTGGCACAGTCATTGCCAGGGAAGGAATCAGCAGCCCATAGATCAGGAACAGGAAGTGTAGGGATGGGCTCTCTAATGGTCTCATTGAGGGTATCTCTGTATGCCACTGTGCAATAGGCCTCAAGATGGGGAGGGCTAAGGTCCACATGGGGCATAGGCACATACACCTTAAACAATTCGAGAGTAAGACTGGGATGTCCACCACAATGACAATGGGATCAAGGATTACAAGGGGAGGACTGAGAGTTATTGGAGGGAGGGAAACCTATATATACTCCTTTAGGATGACCTGAGAGATTTCCACAGTCACACATGGAGGGCTGAAGCTGGTCTGGTCATCGAACCTCAGCACCACCATCTTGCAACTTAAACCAATGGCACAGTGGAAAATGAAACAATGAAAATGGTCAGCTGGGGAGAGCTCTTAGGGCTTCTGGGAGGAGTGGACACTGCACTGATGGATTTAATTAAGATGCCCCCAACTGATACCAAATGAGGAGGAATGCACAGCTGAGACAGGTTAGGAGCATTTTAATAACAATAAATGCAATTATGAACTTTAAATCGTAAAGCACATTCATGCGAGATTAATTCCAATTTATGCCACAAATCGTTTCCTTGCAATAACCTCTTGACACAAGCATAGAAATTCCCCAGTGCAACAATAAATTCAAAATTAAGTGCGCTACTAGACAAACTTCAGAAGGTCATTGCAAAGTGTGGCATTGAAACTTGCAGCTGGCAGGTTCAGAGATGTGAAGCCCCAGCCCTGCCTAAAATCATCTCATTCCCTCACTGAACATTTTCCCTCCTGTGTATTCCAAAGCATGTAGTCATAGAGTGCACCAGATGAGAATTCTAGCACCTATGATAAAAGCAGCACATCCAAGTACCTTTCCAAAATAAACTCGTAGCATTAGGTCTTGGAATAGGGAGGCCATGTGTGGCCAGGCGCATACCCTGTTCCTGAAAACTGAATTTTGCAGTGATGAGGTGCCTCAATTGAAACTAAAAGCTGAAACCACAGTCACTCAATAGTCACTGACAGGGTGAGGAACTTTGGAGGCTGATGCTCACTCATGTTATTCTTCAAAGTTCCAGCGAAGAGGAGAATGTGAGGAAGACAAATGCATTTAAAGTAGCCTTCATCATTGCATCCAGGGTGGAGGAAAGATGGAGAAGACATCAGCACCAGGCTCAACAAAGGGAGCTGCATCACCCTGATGAGGCAGCAGGGCCCTCTCCAGATGATGAAGCTCACAGATCTGCTGAGCCATAGGAAGCACGCAAGACTGAGGATGTACAGAGGACACATGTCATTCCCCCAGATAAGTGAAAATTAGTGTTGTTGATGCCTCTGCATGCCCAGGGATCTTGTGGGTCACATCTGCCACATTCTCCAGGGGCTGACACCGTAGTTACTGAGAGGACATCCATTGCCAGTGGCTCTCAAGTCACTGCCGCTCTTAACTTCCACATGGTTCCTTCTAGGGCTCCACTGGAGACCTCTGCAGCATCTCTCAAGCTTCTACTCTCAAGTGCATATAGGAGTGACGGATGGCCTCTTTGCCAAGGTCCACAATTACCTGTACCTTGCTAGAGATCAAGCTAGGCAGTCAGCCCAAGCACTAGGATTTGAAGCTATTTCCGAATTCCCACAGGTGCAGGGTGCCATTAACTGCACTCATGTGGCTATAAGAGCTCCCAGGCAAGAGCCAATGCAATACATTAACAGGGAAGGTACAACTGGTCTGCGACCACCAAAAACGCATCAGGCAGGTATGCATACTAGAGGGCTGCTTTGGGCTGCATTAGAGTGCTTAAGATGGAGTTTGGTGAGTGAGGGGCTTTTAAGGGTTAATTTAAGAGTTAATTTCTATCTAAAGGCTAGTCTTTTATTTAGCAATTAACTAAAAGCTGATCTTTGGGTTGGGAGAAGGTAAGTTTTAGTCCAGTTTCAAAACAGACTGATACAGTTCTGCTTGCAACTGCAGCTTGTTAATTAGATAACTGGCTCAAACAGGTTTTCAGAAGATGGATTCAGAGAGCTTGTAAGCAGGTCATCTACAGTGCTGCCCTGGAGTGCTGCCTTGGGCTGTATTAGAGTGCTTAAGTAGAATAAGGAAGTTTGGTAAAGAGGAAAGGAGGAGATTTGTTTCATTTTCTACCTTTCCTCAGAAAGAAGTGTGGTAGCCATGATAAGTAGGACCTGGTCTACTCCTCAGTATTCCCTTAAAGTACAAGAAGTAGAAATAAAGAGAGTAATTTAAGGGTAGGTCATGGCAGGGCAGCTTGGCCATGTGGAATTCTCCTCCTGTGTGACTTGGCAGGTCAGGGACACTTCCAGTGTCCTTGGCGACCACATGTACGAGAAGTGTCTCCAGCTGCACTATTTGAAATCCAAGTTTTGGAGTTGGAGCTGTGGCTACAGTCACTGTGGAGCATCTGCAAGGATGATATTTCCATGGATAACATATACAGTGAGGTAGTCACACTGTAGATAATGAGAGCACAGGCAGAAATAGAATGTGTGACTGCAAGATAAAGTAAAAGACTAGGCAGGTAGTGCAAGAGTCCCCTGGGTCCATCTCCAGCACTAACAGGTTTTCCATTTTTGATACTGCAGGGGAGATGGTTTCTCAAAGGAATGCAGCAAGTGCCAAACCTGTGGCACCATGAGTGGCTCAGCTGCATGGGGGGAAAACAAAGAGTGGGAGAGCAATAGTGTTAGGGGATTCTATCATAAGGGGAATAGGTAGATGTTTCTGTGACCACAGACATGACACCAGGATGGTATGGTACCTCTCTGATGCCAGGGTCAAAGATATCACTGAGCAGCTGCAGGACATTTGGAAGGGGGAGGTTGAACAACCAGGTGCTGTGGTCTATATTGGTACTAACGACATATGTAAAAAGAGGGATGAGGTCCTGAAAGCAGAACATAGGGAGCAAGGAAATAAATTAGAAAGTAGGACCTCAAAGGTAGTAATCTCAGGATTACTCCTAGTGCCATGTGCTAGCGAGATCAGGAAAAGGAGAATAGGCCAGATGAATGCGTGGCAGGAGAAGTGATTTAGGAGGGAGGGATTTAGATTTCTGAAGTGTTCGGGCCAATTCTGGCGAAGATGGATCCTATAAAGATGGATGAGTTGCACCCCAGCAGGACCAGGCTCAATATCCTCAAGGGTATTTGCTAGTACTGTAGGAAGGGTTTAAACTAGAGTGGCAGGGGATGGGAACCTGAGCTGGGAAACACGAGAGGGCAACAAAGATAGGAATGAAAGATAGAAAAGTAGAAAGCAAAAGTGGAAGGAAGAGGAAATGAGGGCTAGCAGCAACTAGGGCCACAGTATATAAAAAAGTGTAAAAATATTAAAAATATAAGTCTAAAGGCACTATATCTGAACACATGGAGCATTTGTAATAAGATAGATTAATTAACAATGCAAATAGATGTAAACAGGTATAAAATGATTGTGATTATGGAGCCATGGCTGCAGGGTGTCCAAGGCTAGGAATTGAATATCCAAGGGTTTTGATAGTCAGGACGGACAGGCAAAAATAAAAAGGCGGTGAGATGGTGTTTTTATATTAGGATCAAATCGGTGTCATTGTGAGAGAGGATATTGGATCAGAAAATCTAGATGTCGAATCAGTCTGAGAAGCAACAAGGGGCAGAAAACATTAGTGGGAGTTGTCTATATGCCTCCAAACAATAGTAATAGGGGAGGGGATGGCAGTAAACAGGAAATAAGAAATGCATGTAACGGGTGCTACGGTAATCATGGGTGACTTTAACCTATTTATAGATTGGGCAAACCAAATCAGCAATAAAACTGTGACGGAAGAATTCCTGGAGTGTGTTCAAGATTTTTTTAGACAAGTATGTTGAGGAACCATTTAGGGAACAGGTTAGCCTAGAGCTGGTCTTGTGCAATGAAACGGAGTTATTAATTATCTTGTTGAGTGGGGTCCTTTAGGGAACAGTGACCATAAAATGATAGAATTCTTCATTAGGATGCAAGGTGTATTCGTCAGATCCTAAACTAGAGTCCTAAATCTAAACAAAATAAACTATGAAGGTACGGGCATGAGTTGGCTAAGATAGATTGGGGAACTTCATTAAAAGACAGTGGATAGGCAATGGCTAACATTTAAGGAACGAATGCATTGTAACAGTGATACATTCCTTTCTGGTGCAAACACCC
Source organism: Carcharodon carcharias (assembly GCF_017639515.1). Classification (NCBI taxonomy): domain Eukaryota; kingdom Metazoa; phylum Chordata; class Chondrichthyes; order Lamniformes; family Lamnidae; genus Carcharodon; species Carcharodon carcharias. The sequence continues at coordinate 53,309,611 of NC_054486.1, forward strand.
AGCAGGAAAACCAGTCCAACCACAGCTAACAAATGAAACTTAGGATAGTATTAGATTCAAAAATGAGTCATATAAAGTTACTAGAAAAAGTTGTAAGCCTAAGGATTGGTAACAGTTTAGAATTCAAAAAAAGAAGACAAAGAGATTGAATAAGAGGGGAAAAAGAGAGTAGGAGAGTAAACTTGCAAGGATCCTAAAAGTGGACTGTAAAAGCTTCTATAAGTATGTAAAAAGAAAAAAAAAGTGAAAACAAATGTAGACCCCTTACAATCCAAAACTGGAGAATTTATAATAGCGAATAAGGAAATGGCTGAGCAACCAAACAATTACTTTAGTTCCCTCTTCACAGAGGAAGGCACAAGTAACTTCCCAAAAATGCTAGGGAACCAAGGGTCTAGTGAGAAGGAAGAATTAAAGGAAATTATCACTGACAAAATAGTGCTGAATAAATTAATGGGACTGAAAGCCAAAAACCCTCTGGCCTGATAATCTATATCAGAGAGTACTAAAGGAGGTGGCCATGGAAATAGTGGATGCATTGTCTGTCATTTTCCAAAATTCTGTAGATCCTGGAACAGTCCTGGCAGATTTAAGGGTGGCAAATGTAACCCCATTATTTAAAAAAAAAAGTAGGGAGGAATAAAACAGAGAATTATAGACCAGTTAGCAGTTGGGAAAATGTTAGAGTCTATTATATGGGATGTGATAACAGGACATTTCGAAAGTATCAATGGGATTAGACAAAGTCAACATGGATTTATGAAAGGGAAATCACGTTTGACAAACCTACTGGAGTTTTTTTGAGGATGTAACTAGCAGAATAGATAAGGGAGAAACAGTGGATGTTGTGTATTTGGATTTTCAGAAAGCTTTTGATAAAGTCCAATTAAGAGGTTAGCGTGTAAAATGGAATTGGGGGTAATATATTGGCATGGATTGAGATTGGTCAGCAGACAGAAAACAGAGTAGGAATAAATGGGTCTTTTTTGGAATGGACTAGAAGGGTACCACAGGGATCCGTGCTTGGACCCAGCTATCCACAATATATAACAATGATTTGGATGAGGGAACCAAATGTAATCTTTGCAAGTTTGCTGATGACATGAAACTTGGGGGGAATGTGAGTGGTGAGGAGGATGTTAAGAGGCTTCAAGATGATTTAGACAAGTTGAGTGGGCAAATACATGGCCGATGCAGTAAAACGTGGATAAGTGTGAAGTTATTCGCTTCGGTCGGAAAAACAGAATAGCAGAGTATTATTTAAATGGTGATAGGTTGGGAAATGTTGGTGTACAAAGGGACCTGGGTATCCTTGTACACCAATCACCTGAAAGAAAATGGTATTTTGGCCTTAATTGCAAGACGACTTGGGTACAGGAGCAAGGATATCTTACTTCAGCTGTACAGGGCCTAGGTGAGACCATACCTGGAATATTATGTGCAGTTTTGTTCTCCTTACCCAAGAAAGGGTATACTTGCCATAGTGGGAGTGCAGCAAAGGCTCACCAGATTGATTCCTGGAATGGCAGCATTGTTGTATGAGGAGAGATTGGGGCAAGTAGGCCTGTATTCACTGGAGTTTAGAAGAATGAGAGGGGATCTCATTGAAACAGATAAAATTTTGACAGGGCTGGATGCAGGGATAATGTTTCCTCTGGCCTGGGGCAGGGTCTCGAACAAGGGGTCACAATCTCAGAATAAACGGTAGGCAATTTAGGACTGAGATGAGAAACTTCTTCACTCAGAGCCTGGTGAACTTATGGAATTCTCTACCACAGAAAGCTGTGGTGGCCAAGTCACTGAATATGCGTAAGAAGGAAATAAATAGATTTCCACACTCTAAGGCATCGAGGAGTATGGGGAGAGAGCAGGAGTATGGAATTGAATAGAGGATTGGTCATGATCATATCCAATGGGGGAGCAGGCTCAAGGGGCCAAATGGCCTACTCCAGCTCCTATCTTCTATGTTTCTATACCCAAAAAGCTGCCACAAATCCATCTTCAGTAAATTGCAGATTCCGGACATCTCCAAGGTTCCTTGGGGACATAGGCTACGCGCAAAGGACATGGTGGTTGGTGCCCATCAGGTGGCCACAAACTCCATCTTAGAAAAGATACAATAATGCTCATTCTGCCACAAGAACATTGGTAGAGCAAACCATTGGCCATTTAAGACACAATTCCGATATCTCGATGGATCTGACAGCGCACTCCAGTATACTCCCCAAAAGGTTTCACGGATTATTGTGTCTTGCTACACCCTCCACAACATTGAGGTGGGAAGGTGCATACTAATATTGGGGAGCTGTGCAGATTTTCACTCAATGAGTCAACAATGATGAAGGCAGGTATGAGCGCACAGGAGCTCAGTGTGGGCTAATAGATTGAACACCCTCATGACTGACAGAGAATTTATGGAGATCAAGCAAAGATTACCTGTCTTCATGTGCATCTACATCTCTCCTTCAACACTACCTCTTTACCTTTCCACACTGTAAGTGAGTCAGGGGACTGCATGTGCAGCCAGGAACGAACATCACTTGAACCTGCAAAGCATGTCTAAGAGGTGACTTGCACAGGTACACTTTACTTTGAGGATGACACTTCACTGATGTCGGGAATGAGCTTCATACCAACACTTGCTGTTATGAGATGGCTGCACACAACATCGATCCAAGTCACATGGTGCAACATCAGCGATAAGTGGGTGGAAAGAACATGATATGAGATCTGATTGACCACCACCCAGCTCAGCGTAGAGAGGAGGCATACACAAGAGGAGATGGGGAATGGCTGCAATTTTATTTACATTGTTGAAAATTATGTATATCTGGTGAACATGCAATAGTTGTGCTTCTAGTGTTTCTTGATCTTCCTAATTCTATTACTATGTCTTGGTGCATCCCAATATCTACAACGAAGGTGGAGGCAGTCTGCTGACTGCTATGCCCTCTTGTCTGTGATGACCTAGGTGGCTGTCCTCTGGAGGGCTGAGACCTGCAGAGCCCTGGCCTGTTTTGGATCTCCTGCTTCGAGACAGATGCACCATCCTCAGTCTGTGGAGTTGCAGTTGATGGGCTCACAGGCAGAGGGGATTGGGATCATCTGGAATCACCTTGAGAGGTGGCCCCAGGCTGACTCCTTGAGATGAAAGAGCACCTGGAGTGAGATTGAGGTGCACTGGCCCCTTCTTGTGGCCACTGCTGGATACCACCAATGCCTACAGGGATGGAGTGCAACTCCTGAGCAGCACGGGCACTATGTCCTGGACCAAAGTCTTCATGGCAATTGCCATCCTACAAGTGTTAACCTGGCATGCTGATGCATTGACCTCAGACTCCTTCATCATACTTTGCAATCTTCCTGATATTCCCATGTGTTGCTGCAGCTCCAACATTTGAGTTAGGACTGAGTCCACAGGCTTATCACCTGACTGTGACAAAACAGAATCCTTGCCTCCAGCAGTCCTCCAACTGTCAGTGAATTGGATTGTGCCACAGAGCACAATCTGTGCTCAGCAGATTGTGACCCTGAGCCTGCTCTACATCTAGGTCCCACCGAAGTGTGTCTCCGTGCTGGTGGAGGGTGTGGGTGAGTGCTATGTTGGATCTCCCAGCAGTGTGTTGTTTGGATCATCATCCGAGGTGTCCTTGGGGCAGCAGGTGAGGGGCTGACTCCCAGTGTTCCTGGGGTGCTTGACTGTCATGTCAATGGAAGAGCAATGAGATAATTAGTGCATAGCAGCAGACTCCAAAATATAACAATGCACTCAGTGTCGTTGTCTGGAGGAGCAGCTGGTGAAGGGTCCTCACTTGGGTCTGTGCCGCTGACTTCACTGTCACTCCAGGCACGGGTCAGCCCCCTCTGGCCAGCTCAACAGCACACTCATTGGGAGTGAGGGCCATGAGATCAGGCATCCCACCACCGGTCTGGAGCCTCTCCCTCTTATTGTGGGCGAGCTTGTCCTGTATAAAGACACATGGTGAGAGTGTGATCAGGATGCATGCCAAGGCAGATGATAAGAGTGCCTGGTTTGTGTGGATGCTGGATGGAGCCATGCATGGGATGAGTATGCAAGCTGCCCAGGATGTGAGCCCAGATGGTGATGCCAAGATCCATGTGAGAGAGTGAGAGGTGATGTCCCTTGAGCTGGTGGTATGTGAGATCCCTGTAGAAACTCATCCTACGAATGTCTGATGGACTTGTGAAAGCATGAGTTGAGAGTGATGAGATAGTTGACATACCCTCGTGGAACGGATGAGATCATTCATCTTCTTCCTGTATTGAATGGCTGATCTCTTATGGGCTGAGTTGTCATTCACCACCCTGGCCATCTCCTCCCAAGCCGCAGAGAACATAGCAGCATCCAAAAGGTGCTCGAGGGACGTGTCACTAAACTGGGGGCCTGCAGTCTTTTTGCCTTTTCAGGGTGATCCTACCTACTGTGCAGCAGTCCTGGGCTGGAAGCACTGAGGTGTGCACACAGCTACACTTTAAATATCACATGGTGTGATGAAGCAGTGAGGTGATGGGTGTGGCAGGTGAATGAGAGCCGACCCACCATGGAAACGGCGTGTTTCCCGGTAATGCATACGGAGGTTTTGGAACAATACAACATGAGAAGCCGCCATTGCGGCAATGGGTAAAACATCATTTTTCCTGCCCGCTACTGCACTTAGTACAAATCTGGGATGATTCCGCCCATCATCGTAAGAGGCTGGGCCCATGGGATTTTGTCCTCCAGCATAACTCCTGACAGTTTTACCCATTCCAAGGTCTATGTTTAGTTACTAGATCTTGCTGCATAGAAGTAAGTATGCTTCACAATATTTGAACAGAAATTATGGTCCATGCCAGGGCAGAACGGTGAGCAGAGGCCCCACACAAATACACCTCCATTGGTACAGTAGGGCAAAGAATTTCTATATTCAGCCCATCATTTAAATTTTTCTAAAAACATCAGAATTATCATAAAGTGTAGAAATTCCTCAATCAAGTAAAGAAAAAAGAATTTAAATCCATTGACTGGGGAAGATTGCGATTAATAATGCCTTACTTGGGGGAAAATGGGATTCCTTAAGGTTATCTTGCTGACTTTATAGAATAAAATATATATTTTTCTTTTCATGGGTTGTAAGCGTCACTGGTATGGCCAGCATTAGTTGCCCATTTCTAATTGCCCTCTGTAGGTACATTAGGGAGGTTTTGTGGCGCAGTGGGTAGTGTCCCTGCCTTTGAGCCAGGAACTCCAGGTTCGTGTCTAACTCCAGCACTTGATGGCCTTGGAAGCTGCGCTCATAATGTGTCCAAACAGGCTGATTATTAACCTGAAGATCCATCCAACATGACTATGGCAGAGAGTAAGAGCAGAAGAGAATCCTGTTCAGCCACGCTTGATGCAGAGTGCCATGCCTCAAGCTTTAATCTCTGGCTTCAGGCTAATGATCTGTTCCAGGAAAAATAAGCTACGGAAAACAGATGTACGCATGTGATTTGTCTGCCCCATGCACCTCTAGATGTGGGAAGTCTTCTAAGTCTGAACAGGTACACCCACAATGCTGTAAGGAAGGAAGTCAGGATTTTGACCCAGCAATAGTGAAAGGATGGTGATATACCTCCAAGACAAGGTAGCATGTAGCTTGGAGGAAAATTTATAGGTGGTGTTGTTCCTATCCACTTGCAACTGGCTTATACACATAGGACTTACAAGCACACAACAAACAAGCATGATCTTAAATGGATTAACAAAACAATCCAAAGTAAGAAAAATAATCTAACTCTATAAAGGCTGAGCAGTGAGAGTAATTGTTGGGATGGATAAAAAATGTTAAAAGGCTGATCAGAGAGGAAAAGAAGAATCTAGAAATATGCACAGCTGCATGCAGTTGCTAAGCATGACTTAAAAAAAAATATATTCCCAGTAGTACAACAGTAAGAGGGCTGCCAGAGGAGATAAAACTTGAAGGGTACCAACAGGGGAAAAATTGAAAGTTAACTTAAATTTGATGATTACTTTTTCCCATGATTCACTATAGGAGGCATCAGTAGCACGTCCTTCATTATCAGAGATAATCCAAGCTGGTTTAATGACTTTGACATCAATGAGATGAAATTCCAAGACAGGCTTAAAACAAACAAGTTCCCATGGCTGATTTGTACTTATCTCAGAGTCCTAAGAGAGACAAATAAGATTTATAATGTGCTAACAGTGATCAAAAGAGAAAAAAATAAAAATTGGCAAGGTCCCATGAGATTAGAAACAAGCCAATGTAACATCTTTATTCATAAAATGAGCCTATTAGTCATACATCAGCCCTCACCAAAATAATGGATTGGATTATCAAAAGCAAACACAGGGAAATTCAAAGGCACGTTTTTCAGGTGATACAGTCACCTAAACACGCAAATTGGCATGCAAGGTGCATATGCTCATTACATGATGAATTTACCATATTGGTAAAAGTAGATAATGAGGCTCCCAGACAAAACAGGAACAAAATCTTCCATTTATATAGCACCTTTAAAATCAGGAAATGTCCCAAAGTGCTTCACATGAGTGTTATCAACCAAAAATTGACACCACATCAGGTAACAGATAGCCAGAGGCTTCTGCAAAGAGAGCTTTAAACGAGATGAGATAGATAGAGAGGTAGAGATGTTTAGGTGGGAATTCCAGAGCTTAGGGTCTTGGCAACTGAAGCCACATCCGCCAATAAGTTTTTTTTTCATGGGATGCGGACATCACTGGCCAGGCCAGCATTTATTGCCCATCCCTAATTGCCCTTGAGAAGGTGGTGGTGACCAGCCTTGAACCACTGCAGTCTGTGCTGTAGGTACACCCACAATGCTGTTAGGGAGGAAGTTCCACAATTTTGCCCTAGTGACAGCGAAGGTACAATGATATATTTCCAAGTTAGAATGGTATAAAAGCAAATATCATTTTTTGCCTAATATTATTGTGGGGACTGTTTGTGTGAGACAACTTTAATGAAACTGACGACAGTCAGACTGAAAGGTTTAAATCAAAGGGGTTAGGTGTAAACATAGGCATTTTGAAATGGAAATGGATGAGCTAAGTAAGAAAAGTTAATAGGTTAGAACTAACATTTGTATTTGTAGATAAGTTGCGAGCTGTTCAAATTTCGAAGAGGCAAGTTAGGATGTTTTACAAGTGGCAAAATTGTAGATAAATAAGACAAAGTTATTAATTTTATTTTTTTCCCCGTAAGTGCTACAAATAATGACAACATGAAAGATTTTTATATTCTGGGAAAAGTAACATCCAAAGAAAGGTGGAAACAATAGGATTTAGAATTCAAAGGGAAGAAATATATTTAAGGAAAGATTGAAAACCAAATGGGAAGTGGCCATGTGTTGGATTTCTAGTGTTGTGTGAGAGGGAGAGAGAAGCTGTGAAATACCTCCCTTACAGCAACAGTGGGTGTCTTGCAGTAATATTACTGGATGTTTTATAGATTAAGAATCTATTTAGACTGTTACCTGGAAAAGGGTATTTATTTGGGAGTGTAGTTAAGTAGAAATCTTTTGGTAAATGTTGTAAGACTAAAATTAACTGTGTAACTTTTTTTTGTGTTAAGTTTTTAAATGTTTTAATTTAATCTTTAAAATCTCAAATTGGTAGTGGACTCTTTACTTCTGACTTCAATGTACATACCTTTTCGTAATAAAAATACAAATTACTGTGATAGCTTGGTTGTTGCATGGTTTTGGAAGGTTCAATTTAAGGAGCCTTAGTGAGTTCCTGCAGTACATCTTGAAGTTGGCACACTGCTGCCACTAGGCGTCGATGGAGGAGGGACTGAATGTTTGTGGATGTGGTGCAATCAAACATACTGCTTTGTCCTGGACGGTGTCCAGCTTGAATGTTATTGGAGGAGCACTCATCCAGACAAGTGGAGCATATTCCATCACAGTAATGACTTGTGTCTTGTAGATTGTGGACAGGCTTTGGAAGAGTCAGGAGGCGAGTTACTTGCCACAGGATTCCTAACCTCTGACCTGCTCTTGTAGTCATAGTATTTATATAGCTAGTTCAGTCCAGTTTCTGGCTAATGGTAAGCCCCAGGGTGTTGATCGTAGAGGATTCAGCGATGGTAATGCCATTGAATGTCAAGGGGGTGATGGTTAAATTTTCCTTTGTTGGAGATGGTCAATGTCTGGCAGTTGTGCCATGTGAATGTTACTTGCCACTTGCCAACCCAAGCCTGGATAATGTCCCAGTCTTGCTGCATTTGGACATGGACTGCTTCTATATCTGAGAAGCCGTGAATGGTGCTGAATATTGTGCAATCATCAGTGAACATCCCCACATCTGACCTTATTATAGAGGGAAGGTCATTGATGAAGCAGTTGAAGATGGTTGGGTCCAGGCAGATTAATTAAAATTGAGGGCAATCAAGAGGGCGGAAATGGAAAATCACATATCAGAGGTATGTAGGATTGGAGGAGGTTACAAAGATAGGGAAGCATGAGGCAATGGGGGGACCTGAATATGAGGAAGACAATGCTAAAATTAAGGAGTTAAATAGGAGCCAGTATGGAAACAATGGATTTGAAAACCAGAGTGCAGTGAGCGAATACAGAGGTAATGGGGAAATAGAACTTGAGTTGGGGTGCAAGCTGTGGAACTTCTGGTGACCATAAGATTTAGGTGGACCCTGGGTTGGTGGTCAGGGAAACATTGGAATATTCAAGTTTAGAGCTGACAAAGACTTGGATGAGGGTTCCAGCAGCAGATGAGCCAAGGCAGTTGTGGAGTCAGGCAGTTGTACGAAGGTGAAGACAGGTGGCCTTGGTGATCGAGTGAATCTTGGTGTCAGAAACCACACGGAGGTTGTGGATAGTCTGCTTCAGCTTCAGTTGTCATGGAGTAGTGTGAAGTTGGTGCTCGGGAATGAAGTCTCTGCCAGGGAGAGAAGACAATGGCTTTGGTGTTGCCAATATTTAGTTGGAGGAAATTTCTATTCATCCAGGGACTACAGCTAAAACAGGCAATAGCAGCTTTGTATGCACAATAGGGGGCCAAATGTGTTCAGGCCTCCTTCAATAAATGTAACTGTCCTTAACACTAACATAGCCAGGCCAGTGACAGTCAGAAAATAAAGTTCAGGAAAATGTGTTTGCTGGAGGCCACCATTTTTTTTAAAAAAAGGGCTTAATGTATATATATATCAGATTGGGAAGCCTCCCAGCTCGACTGCAGTGTTTGAGTATTATTGCCAACCCTGCACAGTCCATTTCCATTGCCCCCATCTCTACCAATTGGGCCATTTCCTGAAGGCCCTGAGCGACTCAAATTTTAAAACCCTCTTTGCTAAAAAGCTGCCTGGGGACACTACAGCTCAAATACAGGAAGTCAATGCAAATTGCTCATATCTGTAGATAGAATTACATTGGAGAATGCGGTGCAGGTCAGCTTGACAAAGCAGCAAGGTTATGCAAAATAAGCTGGATAAGATGTGTGAATTACTGAAAGAAGGGCTAGCAGATTAAAGTCAATAAGGGTTTAGTAAACTATTACCCCTTGGAATTTTAATTGAAAGCATGTAAATTATTTTTAAAAAGCCAAGGGTGAATTTGAGAGGCATCTAGGTGATATCAATAGATTCAGCACTGAACATGTCCTTTCATGTTGCAGCAGCAATCATAAAAGCTAACAGTAATCGGAACTATATTGCTGCAAAATCAATTTTAGTGCAAGTCAGAGGATGCCCTATAGAGATTTAACAGTCAGCTGGCCTGACCCAGGACTTGAGTAGTGTATCTCAATTTGGTCGGCAAGATGCAAGGGAGACATTCAGATTCTGGAGGCAGTGCAGAAAGGAACCACAAACTGATCTCTTATGTGCTTCATCTTCAGAAGACCACAACTGAGAACTAGAACATTTATATCATGCATTTATAATAGAAAAGCTGTCAAGATGGGGCCACAATTAGAATAAAATGATTGCTAACTCTGCAAAGAGAAAATATTAGAAGGGGTGGCCAAAAGCTTGGTTAGGGCCTTAAATAAGGAATGAAAGTAGAAAATGCTCTCAGACAACACCTCTGTCTTTAATCTCGCCTTTCTTTCACCCTATTGCAGATCTTCCCTTTTGTTCTTTCTTCCCCTCCCCTACTTTCCCTGCCTCTGTACATTTTTTTTGTACAGCTTTTTTTCAATTCTGATGAAAGGACATCAGCCAGAAACATGAAATTTGCTCTTCTAGTTACAGATACTGCCAGTGCTGCTGAATATTACCAGAATTTTCCGATTTTATTTCAGATTTCCAGAGTCTGCAGTATTTTATTCTATTTTGAAAGGAGTAGGGAGCTAGGAGACAAAAGGTTTGGGGAGAGGATTCCTGAAAATACTAAGATAAAAGCAAAATACTGTGGATGCTGGAAATCTGAAATAAAAACAAAAAATGCTGGAAAAACTCAACAGGCCTGGTAGCATCTGTGGAGAGAGAAACGAAGTTAATAGACTCAGAATCACAGAATCTTAATGGCACAGGAGGAGGCCATTCAGCCCATCGTGTGTCTGCACCAGCTCTCCAAATAAGCATTATGACCTAGTGCCATGCCTTGCCCTTTCCCCGTTCCTCTGAACCTTGATCCTACTCAAATAATCATCTAATGCTCTCTTGAATGCCTCGATTGAACCTGCCTCCGCAACACTTCCAGGCAGTGCCAGACCTGAACTACTCGTTGTGTAAAAAAATTTTTTTTCATGTCACATTTGCTTCTTTTGAAAAATCACTCTAAATCTGTGCCCTCTAGTTCTTGATCCTTTTACGAGTGTCCAGGCCCATCATGATTTTGAAAACTTCCATGAAGTCTCCTCTCAGCCGCCTTCTCTCCAAGGCAAACAGTCCCAACTTCTCCAATCCACCCTCATAGCTGAAGTTTCTCATCCCTGGGACTCAATGTTTCCACAGGTGCTGCCAGACCTGCTGAGTTTTTCTAGCATTTTCTGTTTTCATTCCTGAGAATACTGGTGCCATAACTGCTTTAGGCAAGGATCCCAGTAGTGGGGCAAAGAGAGTGGGGAGGCACGAGGTGCTAAAGTTCAAGGAAGGGAGAGTTCTGGGCACTTTGTGAGACTGAGGGTGCTAATAGAGTTAGAGAGGGCCTAGACAATTTAAACATATGGATGAGAATTTTAAATTGAAGACACTAACGGACTAGGTGTCAATGTAAACTTAAGACAGGATTGATATGAGCATGTTTTGGTGCAGGATAAATTACAAGCAGCAGAATTTTGGATGAGATTAAGTTTACAGAGCATGGGGGATGGGAAGCTAGTCAGGAAAGCGCTGGATTAGGTGATGCTGTTGTGATGAAAGCATGTCTGAAAGCCTCACCAGTAGATGGGCTGTTGGCAGGAGCAGAGGCAGTCAACATCTGAGCAGAGGTGATGGTGCAGTGATAATGGACAAAATTTTCCATCTGGCAGACAGGGTGGAGCGGGAACGGGTGCGGGCGTCTGTGCCGCCATTCTACGCGGGCAGCCCAGTTAAGGCCCTCCCAGCATATTTCCCGACTCCCATGGATAGCAGGATTGTGCGGGTGGCAGCGGGTGTGCACAGACCTGGCTGTCTGTTTATAAGAAGGCCTGGCAGCCTTTTGTTGGCTGCTCAATATGGCCAGTGCTAGGCCGCAGCAGAGGGGTTTATGTGAGCAGGCCAGGCTGGAGGGTAGGCCAGTGCACCCCTCTTTTTTGATGACTGCCTTGCTGCCCTCGGAGGTGTCAGCACGGTGGGAGGTGTTGGTCTCCTAAGATGGGAGGAGGAGGCCCCCCGCTACATGATAAAATGTGCCTGGCAGGAGGTGGTGAGCTCCTGCGACGTTGTGCAGTGCACCTGGATCCAGTGCTGCAAGTGCTTCAACGATTTGTTGTGCTCTGACAGGCTGAGTACCTTGTTGGCATTGGGCAATTAACCCAGCAGGTAGCCTTACCCTCTGTTTCCCCCCCCCAAAGTCTCAGTGTCATGACTGCATTGAATCATGGATGGCATTTTTTTCCTTTGCTGGGTGGGCAAGCAGATATTGCCAATGCTGAGGTCAGCCTGAGTGGGTCATGAGGAAATGAGTTTCCCCCCGCAGCATATGTTGAACTGAGTCCCACGTGACTAGTTTGGGGGCAACTTGGAGGAATTACACCTAGGCACAGACTCAGAACTCCAGGACATGTTTTAGTCAGGATGGTGAGATGGTGGAAGGGGACCCTCAAGGTGGCATGGCAGCGAACCATCTGCCCTCTGCGCTGCACGTGCTTGTGCCTCCTTGCTATGGGAGGAAATACTGTGTTGTTCCTAATGTGATGTAGGCAGCATGTATCCAAGGGGGTGGGGAGCAGGCCTAGCATCTTTGTCTGAGTGATCGGCAGCAGCAGGATGAGGAGGCTCTGGAGGCCTGATATGCCCCACTCTGGTTGGGGCATGCTGTGTGTGAACAGAGTCCATGTGCAATTTGCCCTAATCAATGCTCCTCTCCCCTTTTCAGGAGAAGAATGCGCAGAACATGGCCCAGTGTGTGAGGACTAGAGGCGGCCAGGCACAGCTCCCCATACTAAGCTGCTTCAAGCAGGAGGTGCCTGCACCCAGGTCTACTGGTGTCAGTGAGGCTGGGGTACCATGGCCAGGTATTTATGCCCAACAGTGAGGTCAGCAATATCCTCCCAACAGCCATAGCACTGATGATTGTTAAATTAGTTATTGTTGCAACATTGCTGGGCCATTGGTAATGGAAGGTTGAGTGCATAATGAGCCGGGGGGGACAGGGATGAACTTTGTCATTATCTGCACACTAACTGATCCACTGTCCTTGTTTCCTTGTTCTTCCTTTCAGCATCATCAGAGCACGGCTGGGAGGAGGAGCAGTGGATGCCCCCTCTCACACCCGAGGGGCCTGAAATCTCAATAGCGTCACACCATTTGTACGAGGCAGGCACCAGCGCAGGTATGAGCATCTTGGTCGGAATTAGAACAACAGCTAGTATCCTGGGGCACAGTGTTGACGGCACTTCATACTCATTGGAGGAGCTGTCAGAGACAGAGAGTGCCCATGGTGCTAGCAGTCAGAGGACTGCAGGGGACCAGGCATATGCTCAGTTGGTGCCTGATGATGTGCCTCTGAAGTTGTCTGTGACGTGGCAGGTGCAGGAAACGTGGCTTGAAGGGCTTTCAAAATTCCCACATTTTTCATATCATCAACAAGGATATGACTTTTGGACTTTTATAGAAGAGGAGCCAACTGCTGAGTTAAGTGTAGAACCCTGCAGACAGCGGGGCTAGGCCCATAAAGGCCTGGGACTAGACATGCCCGGTCTTGTTGGGTGCAGTGTGGATTGTTGCCTGGAACCAGACAACAAGAGGAGACAGAATACACATTCTTCCCTTTAAAACAATCAACCCAGAGAAAGACTTCATCTTGCACAAAACTAAAGCCCATCAAAGTCTTGCATAAATAATCACTACTAACTACTAAGGCAGGAAGGCAGCAATCAATGCAATTATGTGAACCTATCAATACTCCACATATACAGTGGCTTTCAGTTCAAGACTAGTTACGGGGACAGGAAGACAATGATAAACATCATGCAAGCCCATTAAAAAGAACGAGACAACAATCACCTGAAGAAGCCCAAATCAGACAAAGAACTAACCTTGATTTGGTTTCAGATAAATTCGAAAAAAAACGGTATAACTGGGCCACCACTTATGAAAGGGCTGACACAGGAGGGTGAGTAGTTTTTGGAGTGGCTGAAGCTGAGTTTAAGCAGGGAGTTGAGCCAAGTGAGGGAGGAGATCTGGAGGTTTGCAGGCCCGCAGGCAACATCACGGTGAGGGGCACGGGGTGGCAGGCTCAACCGAAGACAGCAAGGCTGCAAGCGCAGCCCTCCATGAAGATCAACCACCCACAACCCCACCCCCCACACAACTGAAGAACCTTTGCAGATTCCACAGACCAGGACCACGTGGGAACGGCAGGCCCCAGAGGACACAGAGTGTACCCGAAAACTGCAACCAGCTTACCTGGCTGGATTTCGAACTGTCAAGTAACCCTGGGTTGGTGAGCATGATTCCTGACCTCCTAGTTCAATTTGTTAGGTTTTGGGGGTGGGGCAAGGGTAAGGGGATTAGTAGCGTGATTTTCCCTCGTTATGCCATGTATTCCCCATTCTTAATTAAGTGTAATTTGTAGGTCTGTATAACCTCAGTGTAATCCTGTTATAAGTTCATTTGTGACTTCAATAAACCCAGTTTTTTTTTTTTTCTTGCACCAAAACCAGTTGTCTGCTGCACTTTGTCACAACCCCCAAATAAGTCTAAGGTCTAGAACCCAGGGAGTGGGAGCAATTCGGACCGCTCAGAAGTCAGAGGTGAAGCTGACACACACCACCACCCCCTACGGGCTGGGTGTACGGGAACATCTGGGGGTGATTCATGAGGCTATGCTTGGATTGGCCTCCATGGTGGAGGAGCCTACATGGATGCTCACCAAAGCAATGAGCCGCATGGCTGAGCGCCATGCTTCCCCCATGGGGAGAGTTGTGACTTTCTTAGAGAGCCTACTTCAGGAGACCCATCAGGGTTTTCTGGGGATGGGCTTGGACCAGCAAGTCCTCACATCGACAATGACCTCAGCTGGTCACTGCCAGTGTGGGAGATAGCGCGGGCATCAAGCTTCCCAGCTCATTGCCCATTCATCCACAGTGAGCAGGGAGGTACGATGCAAGCTTAGATCAGCGCAGCTGCTGCTTATCATCTCTGCAGGCTCCTCTCAGGGTGCTCCAGGTGAAGGCGGCAGCTCCTCCACCTTTCTCCCATGGACCTTTATCATCTGTTGAGTCTGGGGCGATGCCAGCTGTGGAACTGGCAACTCCTCCCAGGCAGGGCCAGCACAGGCTCCACGGGCCAGAGGACGACCGCCAAGGTCATCAAGGCCAACAGGACAGCAGAGTCAGCAGGCTGGCTTAGGTGCCACTCCAAATGAGGGGGCAGCAACAAGATGTAGCACCCATAAAATGTAAGTACAACGCACCTTAGACACACCACGGGCTTTTCACTGGGGCTTTTGTGTTGGCCTGAGATGAGGTCCTTATGATTTCTTTTTGATTGTTAACACTATTGTTTTTCCTTTGTAATAAGTTCTTTTGCTTCACAAATTAAAAGCAGATGTGTGACCATGGCTGAGGGTGCTTCATTTCTTCTCCCTGTGTATGGTTGACAAAAGTGTAATGAGAGATTTTTTGGGCATTCAGCTTTATTTACAAGGCCCTTAATTACTGCTGCTGACCTGGCAGATTTTGCACATGATATCAAGTATCAAGGTGGCAGCCCTGGCTTGTCCTGGTGATCTATCTATGGTGTTCTAGCTGAAGGTTCATTAGATCAAAGCCTCCTGGGTGTCCCTGCCTTCCTGGAGTAGTCCCGGGTCAGCGTCTACCCCCTCAGCATTTCCCTGTGTCTGCTCATCCTCAGAATCAGTGCTGGATTCATCATGTGCAGCTCCAGCCACTGCGTCGACACCTTCATCGTCCATTGCACCCCCCTTTCCAGCGCAAGATTGTGGGGAGTGCAGCATGCAACCACTATCACCGAGACACAATCTGGGGGGTACTGGAGTGCATCCCCTGAGTGGTCCAGGCATTGAAAGCACAACTTGAGAAGACCGATATCTCTCTCCTACACAGTCCTTGTGGTGCCGTGGCTCCTATTGTACCGCTGCTGAACTTCTGTTCTTGGACTGCGTAGTGGCATCATGAGCCACCTTCTGAGGGGATAGCCCTTGTCACCCAGCAGCCATCCATCCAGCCGGGCTGGAGCACTGAAAAGCCTTGGCACCTGGGAGGGTCTGAGGATGTAGGCGTCATGGGAGCTGCCTGGGTACCTTGCACAGACTTGTAGAATCAGCATCCTGTGATCACACACTATCTGCATGTTCATGGAGTGGAAGCCCTTCCTGTTGACGAAGGCACCGGGCTCACCTGCTGGCGCCTTGATGGCCACGTGTACAGTCTATAGCAACTTGGACGCGGGGGAAGCCAGCAATCACTGCGAAGCCTCTGGCTCACTGTGCCTGACTTGGCTGGTCCCAACAGAAGTGGATGAAGGTCAATGCACACCTGAACTGCTTGACACAAGTATGGACAGCTGAGTGGGAGACACTGCAAAGATCACCCACCAAGCCTCGGAAGGAGCGAGAGGCATAGAAGTTGACGGCAGCTGTGACCTTCAGAGCCACAGGCATGGGGTGTCCACCCACACAGGGAAAATCTCAGGCCCAATGATCTGACAGATATAGTTAACTGTCTCCTTTCAGAGACGGAGCCTCCTTTTGGCACTGCACCTCAGACATATTGAGGTAACTGCTTTACTGCCTGCATACCTTGGCAGCAGGATAGTGGCATCTTCTGCGGCCCCTTCTGCCTTGGTCTACCTCTTGGTCCTGCATCCCTTGTGCCTGTCCTCCCAAAGGTGGCTCCCCTGGAGGCTGAATGTGCATGCTGGCCACCTACCCCTTCTGGCCCTCCCTTCCTCCTCAGAGGAGCTGCCTCCACTGGACAGATCAGATCCCATTCCCAGGCTGAGGGAAGGCTTCCTGAAACCTGCAAGCCTGGAAAAGATTCCTCACTGTAGAGTGCAGACCTGAAGGTTAAGAGTCCAGAAAAAGCAGCTGGGATGTGTTCTGAAGCACTGCAGATCACACAGGCAAGTTTGAAAAACTTTCAACAATAAATACTTCACAGAGCAGATTCAGGTCCCCACTGAGCTCTCCTATCCTGCCCATGAATGAGGTTTTTACAAGTGTCTCTGACCTGCCTGCCCATTGCGCCCATGTGCCAACCTGAAGATCGCACAGGTGCTGAAAACTCGGCATTAATTGAACACTAAGGGACCTTAAGTGGCCTGTTAATTAATGGTGCGCACACGCTGGACTTCATCGCACACCCATCCAGCAAAATATCGTGATGGAGCATAGTGACATCAGCCCGCCCCCTGCACATCAAATGGAAAATTCTGCCCAATGTCACTGGATTTGTAATCCAGAGAACCAGGCTAATGGTCTGGGGGACAGGGGTTCAAATCCCATTACAGCAGATGGCAATTCATAAATCTGGAATTAAAAGCTGTCAAATGGCGACCATGAAAAATTGTCATAAAAACACATTTGGGACTAATGCCCTTTCAGGAAGGAAATCTGCCAACCTTAACTGGTCTGGCCAACATGTGAATTTAGACACACAGCAATGTGGTTGACTCTTAAATGCCCTCTGAAATGACCTAACAAGCCATTCAGCTGTGTCAACCTGCTACAAAGTCAAAAAAGAATGAACATCTAGCATCGACCTAGGAAATGACAAAGCCTGTCAACCCTGGCCAGTCTTCCTTACTAATATCTTGTGCCAAAAATCAGCCAAAATTGAGCTGTCCCACAGTTTAGTCAAACAACAGCCTGACATAGTCATACTCACAGAAGCATAACTTCCAGACAACCATGATCACCATTCCTGGTTATGTCCTACTGACAGGACAGACCCAGCAGAGATGGCAACACAGTGATGTACAGTTGGGAGGGAGTTGCGCTCTGAGTCCTGCTCATCAACTCTGGACCCCATGAAGTCTCATGGCATCAAGTCAAACATGGGCAAGGAAACCTCCCTGTTTGTTACTACCTACAGTGCCCCTCAGCTGATGGATCATTACTCCTCCATGTTGAACACAACTTGGAGGAAGCACTAAGGGTTGTAGTGGGACAGAATGTACTCTGGGTGGGGGACTTGAATATCCATCACCAAGATTGGCTCAGTAGGACTTGGCCAGTTCAAGTGCTTAAGGGCATAGCTGCAAAACTGTGTCGTCAGCAGGTGGTGAGGGAACCAACAAGAGGGAAAAACCTATTTGTCCTCATCCTCACCAATCTACTTGTCGCAGATGCATCTGTCAAAGACAGTATTAGTAGGAATGACTACCATACAGTCCTTGGGGAGACAAAGTCCTGCCTTCACATTGAGAGTACCGTCCATCGTGTTGTGTGGCACTACCAACGTGTTAAATGGGATAGATTTTGAACAGATCTAGCAACTCAAAACTGGGCATCCATGGGGCTCTGGGCCATCAGCAGAACCATATACAACAATATATATGGCCCGGCATATCCCCCACTCTGCCATTACCATCAAGCCAGGAGATCAACACTGGTTAAATGAAGAGTGCAGGAGGGAATGCCAGAAGCAGCACCAGGCATACCTAAAAACGAGGTGTCAACCTGGTGAAGCTACAATACAGGACTACTTACATACCAAACAGCAAAAGTAGCATGTAATAGACAGATCTAAGCTATCCCACAACCAATGGATCAGGCCTAAACTCTGCAGTCCTGCCACATCCAGTCGTGAATGATGGTGGACAATTAACTAACTGGAGGAGGAGGTTCCACAAATATCCTTAATGATGGGTGATCCTAGTATATTGGTAGAAACAAGAAAGTGCAGCCATCTTCAGTCAGAACTGATGAGTGGATGATTTATGTTGACCTCATCTTGAGGTCCCCAGCATCACAGATGCCAGGCTACAGCCAATTAAATTTACTCCATGTGATATCAAGATACAGCTGAAGGCATTGGATACTGCAGGACTATGGGCCCTGACAATATTCCAACAATAGTACTGAAGACTTGTGCTCCGGAACTAACTGAACCCATAGCCAAGCTGTTCCATTACAGACAGGCATGTACCCAGCAACATGGAAAATTGCCCAGCTATGTCCTGTACACAAAAGCAGGACAAATCCAACCCGGCCAATTACTGCCCCATCTGTCTACTCTCGATCATCAGCAAAGTGATGAAAAGTGTCAACAACAGTACAATCATGTAGCACTTACTCAGCAATATCCTGCTTATTGATGCTCAGTTTGGGTTCCGCCAGGGCCACTCAGCTCCTTACATTACAACCTTTGTCCAAACATGAACAAAAGAGCTGAACTTGAGGTGAGGAGAGAGTGACTGCTCTTGATGTCAAGGTAGCATTTGACCGAGCATGGCATTAAAGAATTCTAGCAAAACGAAAGTCAGTGGGAATTAGGGAAAGCTCTCCACTGGTTTGAGTCACACCTAGTGCAAAGGAAGATTGTGGTTGTTGGAGCTCAATCATCTCAGTCTCAGGACATCATTGTAGGAGTTCCTCAGGATAGACTACTTGGGTCAATCATCCTCAGCTGTTTCATCCTCAGAAGTGGGGATGAGCACTGATGGTTGCACAATGTTCAGCGCCACTCATGACTACTCGGATGCTAAAACAGTTAATGTCCAAATTCAGCAAGACCTGGACAATATTTCAGCTTGGGGTGATAAGTGGCAAGTAATAGTCATGCCAGGCAATGACCAGCTCCAACAAGAGAGAGTCTAACAATCTCCCCTTGATATTCAATGGCATTACTATCACTGAATCCTCCACTAGCAATGTCCTGGGGTAACCATTGACCAGAAACTGAACTGGGCCAGCCATATAAATACTGTGGCTACAGGAGCAGGTCAGAGGCTGGGAATTATGTAGAGAGTAACTCAGCGCCTGACTCCCCAAAGCCCTGCCACCATCTGCAAGGCACAAGTTAGAAGTCTGATGGCATACTCACCACTTGCCTAGATGAGTGCAGCTTCAACAACACTCGAAGCTCAACACCATCCAGAACAAGGTAGCACACTTGATTGGCACCGCATTCACTACCTTAAACAGTCACTCCCTCCACCCCTAACACACAGTGGCAGCAGTGCGTACCGCATGCAAGATGCACTACAGTAACTCACCAAAGCTCCTTCGACAGCACCTTCTAGACCCACAACCTCTACCACTTAGAAGGAAACATCAGGTGCCTCTGGAATAACACCATCTGCAAGTTCCCCTCCAAGTCAAATGTTGTCCTGACTTGCAACTCTATCGCTGCTTCTGTTACTCCTTCCCTATCAGCACTATGGGTGTCCAACAACACATGGACTGCATTGTTCAAGAAGGCAGTTCACCACCACCTTAAGGGCAATTAAGGATGGGCAATAAGTGCTGGCCTAGCCAGCGGAGCTCACATCCTATAAACAATTGAAAAATGTATAGAGATGGAACTCGGTGGACTTTGTATCTGAAGGGATTATTTGGAAGCTCAACGCAGAGATAACTAGCACAACAAAGATTTTGAACTTTGTGGTTTGAGCTGAGACAGTGACTAGGGCAGGGAATGGAATTGGGGGCATAGTATGAAGTTTGTGGTGGGGACTGAAGATGATGGCTTTGGCCATCCAATGGTACAGTTGATCTGTTGTCCAGACAAAATACCAGAAGGGTGAGGAGAACTTCTCTGGCAGCTTTTTTTTTTTGGCAGAAAATAAGGCCTCAATAATTTTAACTGCTGGACTTCAATAACATGGCCCTAACTGTTATGACACAGCAGGTGGTAAAAGTTGAGGTTATTTAAAATCCCAAGGGGGAAACTTTAAACCACTGTCAAAGCCTATATTTTCAATTGGTATGTTTGAGATGCAGCTCTGAATTCAGGAATAAAACCCATCAGGCCTTGAGATTTTTTATATAAATTAAACGTTTATTAATTTGACAACAAATTTAAACAAATACACGTGCCTACAAATTACTGCCATAATAACTTTTAAACAAATCCCCAAATCACTCCCAGGTAATCTTCCCCAAGGCACCAATAACCCATAGACTTAAAACGTGCTTTGCTTGGTGTTTGTTTTATCTTACAATTTGTTTACTTTGCAGACAGTTGTAGACTTTCAGACGCTTCGATCTCACATGCCGCTGACTTCCACACGCAAAACTCTTTTTCTGGATATACCTGTCCTTCCCTTTGAACGCAAATTCTTATTGTATCACCAGGCCCTTTGAACTCCACCTCTTCTAACAATAAAACCCCTTTTCATAGTACCAATTTTATTAGTAATACAAACAATATGATTGGTATCTCCCAGCTTGGTGCAGGATTTCACCCCAGTCTTTAAATGGTTCATTCAACAAAATGCAAATGTACCATTGACCTTACTGTTTAACATCTCAAAACCACTATACATCAAAGCACCCAGATGAACTGGCTTTAATCCAATTAACACAGCCCCTACTACAAGCCCAAATTAAAATAGCTTCCAATAACATTATATACATTAATATCTTCATAACACTGACGAACATTCCACCCTTTCTGGGTGGAAGGTGATTGCAGGCTTGCAGAAATTTGTGTGGCCATCAGCTGCATGCTGACACTCAGGGAAATCTGAGCACCAAGGATCTAGTTGAGGCCACATTACACAGAAGAGAGGCTGAGAGTTCAGGGAATACTCAAACTTTCTTTGTGGGACCTGGAGTAAAGAACTTCCCTTAAATGGCCTCTTCTGCTTCCACTCTTCTTTCACTTGCCCTGTGAAAAAGCTGCAGCTCAGGGTGGAATTAAAATTACGGATGAAGCCGTATGACACTGGCCTGCATGTTTAAAGAAGAACCTTGCCAGCTGCTCCGAGAGGAAGTTAAAATTGGAAGAAGCGAGATATCCATGGGTATATCTGTAAATTTTCTGAAGGGCAGGATTAAAATCAGTCTATACTACTTAAGGGTTTTAACAAGATGGAAAGTCAGTTCAGCAGAGGTATATCACAAAAGACCATCTCCATATAAGGACAGTTTATACTGTCAACATTGTGAGTCAATGCTGGCCTTGCTGGTTTGTAGAACTGGAACCTTTTCATCACCTTCAGAAGATACCAGCCTTCAGCTACATTTATCTAGTGGGTGAAATGTTCTGAATAGCATCCACATTTCTCCTTTAACATGTTGGTCTTGGAACTCACTGCCTCCTTCAGTGTTCGGAGCTCTGAGGGTAGTTGAGTTTACTGGGTGCAGATACATCACGTCAGGTTGTTTTTCAGTGTTTCTGGAGCTTGGCTTTTCTTATCACTTTACAGAATTTACCAGCAGAGTTAACATTATTTGTCTCACTTACAAAGGTTGAGTGGCTCATTTCTACATTGCTAATCTAACTAATAGGCAATTAGGATTTGATTGTATCAAAGTACAATTAAATGCTACAATGGTGCTTTGGCAACTAATGAGTGGATTTAGCAAAATGCAAGCCATTATAATCACAGGTATATACAAGTACTCGATAACCTCCAAAAGTTTCCATTATAGCATGATCAGTACTAAATCTCACATCAAAATACCTAGTTCCCAAACCCATTTTTAGCTAGTTGTGTAGAAAGAAAGCCTTTTACCTACTCCATAAAATGATTTTACTTTTTGAAAGAGTCATGCTGTTTCTGCTCTTTTGCTAATGAATATTTTGCTTTACAAGTGAGATTGGATATTGCTTCACTCATTTTTTGTGCCCCAAATGCTTTCTAACAAAGATGGCACCTGACTGAAATACATTGGTTGCCATATTCAAGTGGGAGCTCCTTAGGCATTGCAAACACCTGCCTAAATTAAACATGGAAGTGATTAAAATATTATATATGCACTGATTTAGGACACATGGGAAATTGGTTTGTGCCAGTAATTTGTTCTTCTGTTCCTAATTCACCTCGCATATTAGGTCTATGACTTCAGTCAAATGATTCCTTGCGGTCAAGCACTAGGGATAAAATCATGGTGGAAACTATTGGGAAGCAGACTTCACAGGTGTTATTTAAAGGAATGTTCAGGTTCATTATGTCACTGGTTAGTAATTTCAGGGTGCTTGTTGAGTTGGTTTTGACTGTAATTATGGTGCTCCACAAGACCTTTAATCTACAACTTGGAAGCACAGTTCTGCTTTCATGGTGTTCTACTGGATCTGTCGCTGTAACTGTTGGGTGGTAAACAGCAGCAGAGTCCACAAAATTGACCTGCAGTGACTACAAGAAGAGGGGGAAGGAGGGGAGGCCACAGGGGCTCATACATCATATGGACCTTTATAAACCAACTTTCATATCTCCTCTTCACTAAGGATTAAATAATGCATCTCCACCTCACAAAAGTAGTCACAAATCTATTATCTGTTACAGAACAAACTCTAGCTCTACCATGGACAACAGTGACTGTGACTGTCAATATCATCCTGGCCCTGAATTTTTACCCCACAGAGTCAATCCAAGCTGAAACAGATAGCATCAGTGAAATGGCTCAGCATGTTGTCTACTGATGCATATTGGATGGCACTGAACCTCTTTGTTCCTTCCCTATGGAGTCAATGAAACTGAGTGCCAAGAGCTAGTGATTTCAGGCTTCCCTCAGGTACATGGAAACATGGACTGCAGCCACATCATTTTGATGCTCAGCAGTAAGCATTTCCATTCCCTCAATGGGCAGATAGTTTGTGACAACAGGTAGCACATCATGAAGTCTGTGCTAGTTTCCTGGCAATAGTCATCCTGCACCTGGCTTCAATGCTGTCTATTCCAACCAGGCCATCAAGTGTCCGGCTGGCTGCTAGAGTTAAAGCCCTGCATACTTCTGTCAGGAACTGAGCACTGAACCTGAGAAGTGTTATAACGGAGCTACAAATTGATCAGAACCTTGGTTGACCAAACCATTACTCTTCTCAAGCAGAGATTTTGCTGACTTTTGGGAGAAGTTCTGCAATACAGCTTGGATCAATATTTACGTTTCTGCTTGGTTGCTGTATGCTTCATAACTTTGGCTTCCAGAGGAGCCAATTCCTAGAACCTCCTAGAAGGATGAAGTTCAGGGACTAAAGATGAGGAAGATGAAGATAATGAGGAAGAGAGGGAGAAACCAATCTCACCAGCTGCCAGAGCAGTCAAGAAGCACTTCATTGAGGATAGGTTCAAGTTAACAATTCCTTCCCTTCCTTATGCACCAACATTCCCGACTCCCATCTCAAGATTTGGCATCCAAAAGTGGGAAAGGATTCCACTTTCTTTGCTCAACTGCTTCCATACCAGGTGCTTTTGACTCTTTAAATATTCCATAGCAAATACCAGCTAATAACCGAAATGAAAGTAAAATACTATGCTTGCTGGGGAAAGTAAAATACTATGCTTGCTGGGGATCAGAAACAAAAACAAAGTGCTGGAAAAACTCAGCAGGTCTGAAAACATCTGTGGAGAGAGGAATACAGTTACTTTTCAAGTCAAAAATGACTTTTTTTAAGAATCAGTTAATAACCATTCATATCGTGATGTCCAAATCTTCAGCCTGTAGTAATTCAAACTGAAACTCGCTAAGATTTATTTTTATAAGTGATTTTAAGTTATAGCATTCCTTATTAACAATGTTACTGTTGTATTTTTAGATCCATTTTAATCCCCAATAAATGAAACATTTGTGCCCTCTCAGGCATTAGCCATGTCTTAGTTAAGCTCATTAAACTCACATTATCATTCAATACACAACCTTCAAGCCTACCATGTTCCTAATGTTGCTTAATTTAGCATAAAATGCTTTAATTTGTCAATACTCTAAATATCCCTACTTAGGCAGTCAATTATTGAGTATTACTTAATGACTTATTTATACCTCAGTTCTATTATGATCTTCATCCTTATATTTGTTGCTTCTTATTCTCATCTTTATTTTTCATGCTCTCTGCAGATCTTGATTAAATATTTCTTAATTGCTTTAAACAAGTTCTGTTTCAAATTCTATTTCGATGTTACTCATCCATTTCAAAGAATTCCTACTTTCCCAAAACCTACTCTAATTTCAGAGAACTGCAATTTACATTCCCAATATGATCTATTCAACAAACACCCAAAGCAATGAACTTATCTAACCTTTTGTTACTTCCACCACTGAAGGTGGGCAGAGATTGCGTTTTTACCCGTTAGTCTGTTTGTCTATAAACAATATATCTAAAAAAAAAACAATGGATGGATTTCAATGAAACTTGATATATAAATAGGGTATGTTCCAAGGAAGGCCTGAATAGTTTTTGGCGAAATGTGGATCCACATTCAGATCCTGACATTTTTTAATCCATTAACATTGGCAGTCAGGGCAAGTTGACTTTTTTTTTGAATGTTGTGGGTTGTTTTATTTAGAATGTTATAGATTGTCTCAGCAGCTATGGTGCAATTTATCACAGATGTCAAAATGTGAGCAGAGTTTTCAGAGCAGATTGTTGTGTATTGATTGACCTTGAAGCCTCTTCAGTGAGATGTACACCCTGAAAAAGATTTATTTTCTCAGTTTTGTAGTTACTGAGCATCAACCAGTCATGAGCTTTACTTGTGCCCTCTTCACTTGTCATGTCATCCTTAATGTTTAGATGTCTATACTTCCCAACTTACATATTGCAGCTTCAAAAATGTGTCATGAAACATATTCATTTAGCAGTGCATTTGCCTATCTCATTAACTGCAGCTGATACTATTTGTGTTTACCAGTAGTGCACAATGTTTTAAACCAATGGTTTTAGACTGTCTCAAATTTGTGATTTAACATTAACTTAACTGTCACTTACTTTACATTTAAAACTGCATGTACCAGCTATACCAATGAATGATAAGAGACAACAGTTAAAAACTACATTGAATATTCCAATTATAAACCTCTCAACCACTGGGAATATTATGGGGTGATTTTAGTCACCCAGTGTGGCATAGTGGATAGTTAGCTGCCAGTTCAAAACACACTTCCCATTAACAGTATGAAAGGAATCAAACTCTACTGAAGTTTTTTAAATGCCTGCAGCAAATTGAAGTGGGGATTTTTTTCTTGTGATCTAAACTGAAAGCAACATCATGGAGCTGCTGAAAGTTATCTGAATGCAGCAGGAGTTCCAGCAGATCTCCAAGATTTCTGGAATTAGCATTGAAAATGCTGGTCATGTAATTTAACACAACAAAGAAAGTTGCCATCTTTACAGATGGTCAACAGGTACCACGGTCAATTAGTGATCAGGCATGGCCTGAGGTGGCACAACACTTAAATGCCAAAAGTATTTTCTGCACCACCTGAAAGAAATCTAATGGCCTCATCAGGTGTGCTGAGCTAAGTCTACCCTTCACATCTCTCATACTTTCTGCACAGCCCTGCAATGTCTATCCACCCTACCTAAAACATCTTGGATAGTATGGAAAAGATCATTAAAAATTTATGCAGAAATTTTCCAGCACGCCACCAATAGCCTTCAATCAACCATGGGATGTGTGTTCACCTCAATGACCTTTGCAGCCCAATCCTCACCACAAGGATCTGGAACATCAGTAATAGTATCATACTGGAAGCACGCAGACCCTGAGCCCAACCACCTCGTCTACTTTGGATAGGCCAATAAATGAACAGGGGCTTCACCCAGGACATAGAATTTGCTCTCCTGTAGATCAGTAAATGTGCTGATCCATATCGTAGTTGTGCAAAGCTATTGGAACATGATGCCATTTCTGATAATCACAATACCCCTGTTCCCTTGCAACCATCTGAACTGATGCTTACCCTGGTGCCAAAAGGCCAGCTGGGCTGCATTGCCCCAATAGCCATTTAGTAACTGCAGTTTGTAGCTGGGCTTTCTCAAACCCAAGTTCCTAGAGGTCACTGCCCATGAGGTTATCTGGAGTCATTGAATGAGCCACAGAAACCTCTGTCATCCCATATTGCAACCAGTGTGGATGCTTCTCATAGAAATGCTAGAGTAGGTGAAAGAGTAATTTTTGATACTTTTGTGTGCAGAGAATGTCTCTGCGGTAGCTGCTGCCCCTGTATTGTTAGTTAGCATTAACGTCAGTTTTGGTATTTGGGCAGGTGCTTTTTATTCTAGGATGGAAAGATTGAGAGATGTTGTACATGATATTTAATACAGGGCAGCAATGATTGTTCAGCTGAAATATCCTTCAATAAAGTGCCACTGAATTAGCAATGTTTGGAGCACTCCCATTTCCTCACCATCACTTATGACAGTATTGACCTCTCCCTAATCTTCCAGTGGTGGCTCCATGTTTTTCTCCTCTTGCAGAGCAAAGCTGTGCAATATACAGTGCATGACTATCAGACAGAACAAACTTTATGTTGCAAGAAGACGCTAGAGTTGTCCAGTTATTAAAAGTAAGAAAGACTTGCATTAAATGGCACGTTTTATGGCCACCAGATGGGCTGAATTTTACATGGCCCTGGTGTGTGTGTTTCCTGTGGGTGGGCCATGTGAAATGGGATGGGTACCCATCCCATCACCTCCCACCCACCTCCGTGCTCTTCCCCATAATACGGGGTTAGGGGTGGGGGGGTTGAATGGGTGCCGAAATCAACAGTCATCCCGTCATATTTAAATGAATAATTAAGGGTCAATCAGGCCAGTTGTCAAGCCTGTTGACCCTGATAATATGCTGCCCACGCAATAAAATGTTTGGCGTGGGCAGCAGGGTGGGAGCAGGAAGCCCGATCTTTAAACTTAAATGTTCAAAGGGTGGGAAGGAAGGGGACATCACTCTTCAGGGGTTGCCCTTTGCCGATTGTGGGGCGCGTCCCTCAAGGTTGAAGCTCCATTCCTTTTTAACTACTCCATTCCTTAAACCCACATCCATCACTGCACCCCACCCCCACCCTCTACCTCACCCACCCAAACCCTCCCGGCCCAAGACCCCTGGCTTACCAGCTCCAGGGATCCATTGGCCTTGATCTTCTTTTCCTTCTGCAGTCGCGGCAGTGGCCACTGATACTTTCCTTGCACTACCGGGACTGATGGAGCAGCCGGCCAATCCAATTAGCTGGCAGCTCCAGAGGGTGGCAACTTTGGGGCAGACATCCCACTTGGCCCTCATCAGTCTACCCTGTAGCACTTTATGGCTTTGGGGTGGGTCGGCGTGGGGCATGTCAGCTCCATGCTGACATTGTTTTGGTCGGGTGGGGTGCGGGGGCTATGCCATCCATGCGCTCCCCCTCCCCCCACTATTATTCTGGTCAATGTCTCAAAGCACTTTACAGCCAATGAAGTACTTTTTGAATTGTCGTTACTGTTATAATGTAGAAAACAAAGCAGTTAATTTGCATTCAGCACTCTTACAAAAACAGCTCATCAGGTCATTGCTGTTTGTGGGTGTTGATTGAAGGATAAATATTGGCCTATCACTGGGGGTAATTCCCCTGCTTTTCTTCAAAATAGTGCCATATGGCATATTTTACATTCACCCAAATGGACAGAAGGGGCCTCAGAGGTACCATCTCATCTAGATGAGATTTTAAACTAACAGTACAATGCTCCCTCAGTACTTCACTGGAGTGTTAGCCATGATGTTTGCACTCAAGCCCTGGAGTGGGCTTTGAACCAGAAACTTTGTGATTGGAAGGTGAGTGTGCCACCAACTGAACCACAGCTAACAGTCAGAATTTTCATCTGAATTGGTCTCTGCTCAATGAGACCTCTAGTTGATCTGATGATAGTAGAATTCTACAGCTAAACATGTGCTCCTGAGAGGAACCCTGAATTATGTGTATAGGGATAAACCATTTCTCCAAGCCTTTAACTTCTTCTACAGAGGTGCGAAGGCAGTCACATTGTGCATAGAGCCTATAGGGTTACTTATGACACTCAATGACACCCTGAACTTGGAGGAATCCTGCAATTTGTAGTAGTACAGTATAATTTAAATTCTATATTTAATGAAATAATGCTACAGTCATTACTATTAGTAAATCTCCCATGACATTGCTTATGGGAAATCTGATGATATATTTGGTAGCCCCTTCCTTCCATTTTCTCCCTATTCCATAGCAGCCAATCTCTCTCCTTTTCACTACAGCCTCATTTCCATCCTGCCTCCTTTGCAGTATTTACTTACAGCTATATAACCTCCCCTTCACCTTCACCTGCAGCTCAACTGCAACTAATATGTCTCCGCCATCAATTCTTATACCCCAACCTTTGACTCCAATGAAGACGTTAAGGAAAAGTTCTATTCTGATATTGATGAAGCCCACAATGTCACCCGAAAAGAAGAAACAATCGGTCCAAAAGAAGAAAAGATTACCCCTTTGAAAGACTTTAATGCCAGGTCGGCTATGACTCCACTGTCTGGAGTGGAGCCATTGGGAAAAATGGGGTGGGAAAATTGTGCACCGGCAGCCTACTGTTGACAAAGTGTACTCAGCATGGCTTCATCATAACAAACACCCTTTTCAATCAGAAAGACAAATGCAAAACCACATGGAGGCATCCCAGATCAAAGCATTGGGAACATCAAGGGTTATGTCATTGTTGAGGTCAAAGATTTAAGTGGTGTCTGTATCACTCGATCAATGCAGGGGACTGATGGCTGCTGAACAGGTCATCAACTTGTTTAATTGTAATGAGAGCCCATCTATCACTAAGACATCACAGGGGCCAAAGGTGAGGAAGAAGATCAATGTCTCAGCCTAAACGAAGTGAGGAATTCCAAGTTCAGCTCACGACCAATCTGGAAAATCTTGACACTTCCAACAACTCATTTTCAGAACAGTGGGATGACATAAAGTTAGCTGCACTAGACTCCAGTGTCCAGACCATTGGGATTGAGCATCATCGTCACCAGGGCTGGTACGACAAACGTGATATTGAAATATGTGATCTCCTGGAACAAAAAGGAGAATTCATTGCCTGGCACAACAAACCAAGGTTGCAAGTCAAGGAAGCAGCATTCAAGTAGCTCAAGGCCAATACCCAAAGTCAAATCAGGAAGATAAAGGAATGTGGTGGGAAGCAAAAGCCTGAGAGATCCAATAATATGCTGATCATCATGACATGCAGAACTCTTTTGAAGTCACCAGAGTCATCTATACACAAAGGTCAAATGGACAAAATTCCGTTCACTCACAGGATGGTGTCTCTCTTCTTAAAGATGACAGTGCCATCCATCAATGCTGGAAAGAACATTTTGAACAATTCCTGAACCATGAATCTACAGTGGCAGCTGATACTGTCCAGGCCAGACCCCAGTACCCTGTGGCAGAATCCATAAGTGAACCATCATCCATAGGCGAGTTGCAAAAAGGAATCAAAGAGAAACAATAAAGCTGACAGCCTCATTGATATTCCAGCTAAGGTCTTCAAAACTGGTGCACTGGTCTACTCCTGGTCCTGTTTCTTGTGTTATTTGCTTATATCAAGGCTCCATTCACTCACCCTTTGGATCAGAGAGAGAAAAGAACTTTCCCCTGACTCCTGGGATATTACAAAAGTAGATCACAAAAAGGGAGATAAGTCAGGCTTTGGAAACTATTGTGGTATTTCCCTCTTGTCTATAGCAGAGACAATCCTGACACACATTATCCTGAATCAGCTACTTCCTATTGCTGAGGAAATCCTCCCGGAGACACGGGGTGGTTTTAGACCTTTCAGAGGAACCTCCGGTCTTTGTAGCCTGACAAATCCAAAAAAAAATGTCAAGAACAACAGCAGAAACTCTTCATTGCATTCATCAACCTGATCAAAGCATTTGACTCAGTAAATCACGAGGCTCTGTGAATTGTGCTCCCAAGACTTGGATATCTAAGAAACTTATCAGAATCCTGAAATTGCTTCATGATGATATCTTGAGTGGGAGAGCTGAGACAGATGCCTTCAAAATCCAGGCCAGGGTTAAGCAAGATTGCATGATAGCCCCCATACTATTTACAGTCTACCTGACAGTGACTATTCACCTCATCAAAGATCAACTGCCCTCTGGAATCAGTATTAAATACCATATGGATGGAAACCTTTATAACCTCAGTTCATCCGTGCCAAAGCTAAACTGATCACCATAGACATACATGATCCACAGTTTGCGAATGACTGCAGTGTCATTGTCCACTGTGCACCAGATTTGCAAGCCACTCTTGATCTTTTTAGTTCTGCATACAAGAATCTCGGCCTGTTCCTGAATTTCACCAAAACAAAACTCACATATTGATCCATACTTGGTCACCAAATATTCCACCTCTCATATGTTGAAGGAGAGACCTGGAATGTATTGATCACTTCCCATATCTTGGCAGCCACCTCTCTCAAAAGGCCACCATTGACAAAGAGACACAACATCTGATCAGCTGCGCCAACTCAGCCTTCTACAAACTACGGCAGTGGGTAATTGTCAACAAAGACTGCAAGTCAACAAAAGCCCTAGTGTTTAGTGCAGTTGTTCTCACCATTCTCCTGTACTGCATTGAGACCTGGCCAATGTATCAGCGACATATTAGAGTGCAAGGGAAATTCCATCAGCAATGCGCATTCTCCTGATTCAAAAAGAGGACCATTGAACAAATGCTAGTGTCCTTCTTGAAGCCAGGTCCACATGCATTCAGGCAAAACTCCTGTAAAATCAGCTTCGATGGACTGTATCCAGATGGCTGAAAAATGTCCCACACCAGGTCCTGTTCTCTCAACTCTCAAATGGCTAATGTGCCAGGGAGGACAAAGAAAATGCTCCAAAGACACTCTGAAGTGCTCCTTGAAGCATGGCAGCATTGATATTAATGTCCGGGAGTAGCTTGCTACCAATCGTTCAACATGGTGACAACTTGTTCAGCAAGCTGCATCATACTTTGCCACCACTCTGCCTCATTAGTAAGAGTCAGAGAAAGAAAGAAAAGAAAGTAAATCTTGCACTTCAGATCCCACTATTTCCAGGAATGTCCTGCCCCATGTGCCCATATATATATACACGAGTCAAGAGACGGCCTGTTCAGACACATGAAGACCCATGGCAGAAACTCATGACCCTGAGTAGATCCATCCTCAAATTGAGGGACAGCAGAAGATGATTTAACAACACCTCCCTTTCACCCCAGCCTCCACTATCATCCCAGATTTACCCATATTTCTCTTTATGCACGTTGTGCTTCTCACTCCTCTTTATTCCCCACTTCCAACTGACCCCCATTTATTACTCTTGGGCTAATCCCCTAATAATTGGATCTTTAAAAGATTGAAGACACATTCCAGTGAATTGAAACTGCAGCATCTCAGCTGGCTGAAAATTTCTATCAAAATGGCATGTCCAAAGCCATTAAGTGGAGCCCATCTTTGTATAAAACCCCAGCAGAGACAATTACCTTGAAGGAGTGTGAATGGGATTATCTCTAGCCCATTGACAGGACATCCCATAAATACCTTAGGTGGGGGCTATACATTAGATGTAATCGCCTCAGACAATGAGTGTGGCTGAGATAGGAATTCACCCTAGCCATAATCTAATCAAGTTAAAATCAACCACATGGAATACACAACCCATGACCATTGCTTGTGTCACTGGTCAGTTGGAGAGAAGAATCATGTGACAAGCAGGTTAATTCTGTGTTTAAAAGACTATCTTCTCTAGACCAGAGACAGAAGTGGAAAACATCAAAGTGGCAATACCCCTTTTTTGTCCTCATTCTCTCTCCCTCTCTGTCTCCACCCATCTTTCAAGCTTAAACCCTGTCTGTTATTTGACTATCTGTGTGCTGCAGTCAGAGATCTTGAAAAGAAATGACCTCAACCCAATAGCTGCCATCTCTAGAAAAACAGATTAATTGTCCATCTACACCTTTAAATCGCCTTGATGTTGAAACCAGAAGGACCACCAATCTCTGCCTGGATCCACCCTCATCATCAATGTACAAGAACTGCATCACTTTAATCTTTATTGGACTTTAAAATTTTCCCTTAATTTACCCTCCCATTGTTTAATCTATTTTTGTATGTGCGAATCTGAGTGTGTGTGTGTGTGCCTGAAAGTTGGAGAGTTTTGATTATTTTTCTTAGACCGGATTAAGTACACTACATACAACCATTTTTCCTTTTTGAAAAACTCAGGGAAACCTGTCTGCCTGTGTCTCTTACAGTATAGCACTTAATGGTCAAGCACTCGCTGAACTGGCAAGTATTTGCTTTTTGTCAAAAAGAGCAGTTGCAGACAAGCAAAGAGTGGGAAAAGAAGGGAACCTTTCAACCCATCCTCACTTGATCGTAACACTTGGCAAATTTTGTATCAATGCTGCCACTACATTTTTAATTATATAGGCTTTAATCTTAATAGCAAGTTTGTAGATTAAATCTATGTCACTCAAAGTTTTTCATGGTTGGATAAGGATTACTTGTATAAGCAACAACAACAATGTTTTCTTATATTAAGTGCCTCAGTTGAGAAAAATTGAATCAAGTAGCTGAAATGGTCACAACATCATAAGCTGTTAATGATAATGATGATCTTGTTTAAAAACAATATTGGTGAAAAATCTAAACTGGATTAATTAAATCATGAAATATATGTTACCTATATACAGACTAAAAGGTAACAATTTATGGAGAGCTTAGACTGCATTTTAATGAGCAGGAGTCCATGAGTTTGAGGATGGGTGGAGGGAGGGGGTTAAAACTGACAAAACTGACAGTACATCGGGAAGGTAGCTTCAATCGCACCACATGACTGTCACCACACCATCCCTCACCCCTCTGCGCCACCCCTAGCCTGCAACTTCCACATTTCACTGAGGAGTGTTAGACTGCAATTGAGCAGCCCCCTTAGGAGAGGTGGGTTGTCACTTGACATATGTTGATCACTCAGAGTGATATTGTCATAGATTTTAACCTCAACTTTGAAGGTATGGATTTCCTGGGCTTACTGGAATGCACCAGTGAAAACAAAGTGAAAGTGGCAATGAAGGGGGAGGTGAAGCCATGTCAGGGAAACATGCCAATACAGTAATCAGTATTCACAGTTGCTTTTTTATCTGCTTATGTGAAAGGGTTTGTTACAACATTTGTCCTGAGATGCTACTTTACACACTTGGAAGGTTTGGAGGTCAGATCTGTGTTTTGGAGTTCTGATCTATCAGATCAGTATGGATATCACATGCTGCTTTGGTCTGGACATCAGTTGAGCACCAGATGATCAGCAACAGGACTAGTATCAGGAACAGCCCAACAGCCTGCTACATATAAATCTGGAGGTCCACAGAAGAAAGGGTAGCAGCAGAGTGGTGCAACTCACAGGAGGCAAAACCCAGCATACTGGATCTGCAGGTAGAGGAAAAGCTCCCTTGATTTATCTGACCATCAGTGTCTCAGGAGGCTTAGGATATCACATGAGGTGTGGGCGGTGTTTCGTAGCCTAGTAGAGCTAGACCTGCTGCCAGCTGGGCCTGGTGGATACAATTTAGCTGTCTTTACCAAAATCAGAACCTCCTCAAACCTTTGCTTCTGGATTCTTCCAGGTCTCTGCCAGAGACATTTGCAGGCTCTCCAAGCTGGCTGAACATAAATGTACCAGAAAGATGACTGATGGCTTGTTTAGCAGGGCAACCAATTATGCCAACTTTTCGTGTGATGGCAGCAGTCAGAATGAGTGAGATGATTTGCGATGCTTTACTGTCTTCCCATGAGTGCAGGGTGTCCTCCGCTTCATTGGAATGGCTCTTAAGGCAACCATTGACAACCAAGGAGTTTTCATTGGCTGCATGAGCTTCCATTCCACCTACATAAAGCTGGTGTGCAACCACAAAAGGGACTTTCTGCAAGTGTGCACAAGATTTCTGGGCAGCTGTCATGGTGCTTTTGTCAAAGAGTAGTCCACCAGCCAAGAGGCTTTTGCACCTGAAGTGCTGGTGGTGATGAGCTGCCTTCTTGAACAGCTGCAGTCCATGTGGTGTAGGTATGCCCATAGTGCTCTTAGGGAGGGAGTTTCAGTATTTTGACCCAGTGACAGTGAAGAACAGCAATATATTTCCAAGATAGGATGGTTAGTGGCTTGGAGGGGAACTTCCAAGTAATGGTGCTCCCATGTGTCTGCTGTCTTCTTGATGTCAGTGGTCATTGGTTTAGAGGGTGCTGTCTAAGGAGCCTTGGTAAGTTCCTGCAGTGCATGTTATAGATGATACAAACTGCTGCCATTATGCCTCAGTGGTGGAGGGAGTGAATATTGTGGATGGGGTGCCAATCAAGTGAGTTACTTTGTACTGGATAGTGTCAAGCTTCTTGAGAGTTGTTGGAGCTGCATTCATCCAGGCACGTGGAGAGTATTCCATCACACGCCTTGTAGATGGTAGACAGGCTCTGGGGAAACAGGAGGTGGGTTACTTGCCACAGAATTCCTAGGCAGTGACCTGCTCTTGTAGCCACAGTATTTATATGGTTAGTCCAGTTCAGCTTCTGGTCAATGGTAACTTCCAGGGTGTTGCTAGTGGGGGATTCAGCGATGGTAATGCCATTGTATATCAAGGGGAGATGGTTAGGCTCTCGCTCGTTGAAGATGGTCAATGTCTGGCAATTATGTGGCACGATAATTACTTGCCACTTGTCAGCCCAAGCCTGGGTATTGTCCAGGCATTGCTATGTTTGAACATGGACTTCTTCAATATCTGAGGAGACATGAATGGTGCTGAAGATTATGCAATCATCAGCGAATTTCCCCATTCCTGACCTTATGATGGAAGGAAGGTCATTGATGAAGCAGCTGAAGATGGTTGGGCCTAGGACACTACCCTGAGGAACTCCTGCAGTGATACCCTGAAGCTGAGATAATTGACCTCCAGCAGCCACAACCATCTTCCTTTGTGCTAGGTAGTCTCCAACCAGTTTTCCCCCTTATTCCCGTTGACTCCAGTTTTTCTATGAGTCTTTGATGCCACACTCGGTCAAATGCTGCCTTGATGTCAAGGGCACTCACTCTCACCTCAGCTCTAGAGTTCAGCTCTTTTGTCCATGCTTCAATCATGTTTGTAATGAGGTGAGGAGCTGAGTGACCCTGGCAGAACCCAAACTGAGCAGCAGTGAGCAGGCTATTGCTAAGCAGGTGCCACTTGATAGCACTGTTGATGATCCCTTCCATCACTTTACTGATGATCAAGAGTAGGCTGATGGGGTAGTAATTGTCCAGGTTGGATTTGTCTGCTTTTTATGTACAGGAAATACCTGGGCAATTTTCCACATTGCCAGGTTGATGCCAGTATTGTATCTCTACTGGAACATCTTGGCTAGGGGCGCGGCAAGTTTTGGAGACATGTTTGGAGCACTATTGCTGGAATATTGTCAGGGACCATAGCCTTTGCAGTATCCAGTGCCTTCAGCCATTTCTTGATATCACATGTAGTGAATTGAATTGGCCGAAGACTGGCATCTGTGATGCTGGGCAACTCTGGAGGAGGCCAAGATGGATCATCTACTTGGGACTTCTGTCTGAAGGTTGTTGCAACTGCTTCAGCCTTATCTTTTTCACTGATGTGCTGGGCTCCCCCATCACTAAGGATGGGTTCATTTGTGGAGCCTCCTCCTCCAGTGAGTTGTTTAATTGCCCACTACCATTCATGACTGGATGTGGTAGGACTGCAGAGTTTAGTTTTGATCTGTTCACTGTGGAATTGCTTAGCTCTGTCTATTATCTGCTGCTTATGCAGTTTGGTACGCAAGTAGTCCTGTGTTGTAGCTGCACCAGGTTGACACCTCATTTTTTGTGTTTGCCTGGTGTTGCACCTGGCATGCCCTCCTGCACTCTTCATTGAACCAGGACCGATGCCCTGGCTTGCTGATAATGGTAGACTGGGGATATGCCAGACCATGAGGTTACAGATTGTGGTTGAGTACAATTCAGTACAATACAGAGTTCAGAATGAAATACAGAGATCCTGTGGCATCTCGGAATGAGACTGTCAATAATTTGACAGCTTAATTAGGAATCAGTTTGTGTTCACTTAGAACTAGATTGAGACTAGTTATTTAAATAAAAAAATACATAGCTTGTAAAATGTCATTATTCATGAAACTATCTTACTGGTGTAAGTTCTACATCAACACTTCTAAAATGATGTCCACCAATTCTTCTATGTGATGTGAATTAGGATTGTAAGAACGTGAATGAGTGATTTACGTTTTTCTGGAGTCAGGTTTCCCTTCAGCGATGGGATGACTTAGGCCAAAATTTTCCGTTTGGCAGGTGGGCAGAGCAGGAGCAAATGTAGGCAGGCCAATTAAGGCCTGCCCAGTGCATTTCCAACTCCCATGGATAGTGGGGGTGCGTGGGCTCTGGCGAGCGTGTACAGACCACTGGGTCCAATGGCAATGTGGCAGTCTGTTGTAGACTGCTCACAATGGCCACCTAGAGATCCAACCACAGGGGGTCGGCTGAGCAGGGCACTCTGGAGGGAAGGGTAGAGGAGCAGGGAAGGCTGTAGGGCCTGCCTCAGGAGCATGGCAGGCTGCAGGATAGGCCTGTTGGGGGGGCCTATGTGCCCCTTGCTTTTCTGATGACTGCCTTGCTTCCCTCCTCTAGGAGGTGGCAGCACAGCGGGAGGTGTTGGTCCCCCAGGATGGGAGGAGGAGGCCCCCCACATGATGAAACGTGCCTGGGAGGAGGTGGCGGAGGTGGTGGGCTCCCGCAAAGTGTTGCAGCGCACCTGGATCCAGTGCCATGACCGTTTCAATGATTTGTTGCGCTCTGGAAGGGCGAGTACCTTGTTGGTGTTGGGCTTTAACCCAGCAGGTAGCCTTAGCCTTTGAGGCACCCCCCCACCTCCCCCCCCCCGCCCCACCCCCAATGCCTTACTGTCGTGACTACATTGAATCATGTTGGGCATTTGTCTTTTACTGGGTGGTCAAGCAGATAGTGACCATGCTTACATCAGCCTTAGTGGTTCATGAGAAGATGGGTTCTCTACCCACCATGCGTTGCTCTTAGTCACACGTGACTAGTCTGGGAGCAACCTGCAGGAGATGCAGCTAGGCACATACTCAGAACTCCAACACATGTCCTATTCATGGTGATGAGATTGTGGAAAGGGACCCTGGAGGGCTCATGGCCAAGAGCCATCTGCTGCCCTCGACGCTGCATCTAGTTGCACCTCCTTGCCATGGGAGTTAAGACCGTGTGTTTCTTAAAGTGATGGATGCAGACTGTGTCCAAGGTGGCCGTTGGGGAGTGCGGTTGGGAGCAGTCGTACTATATTCTTGTGACTGATCAGCTGTCGCGTGGAAAGGAGGCATTGGAGGCCTGATATGGGCCACTGTGGTTGGGGTGTGGCGTGTGCATGCAGAGCACATGTGCGATTAGCCGCAATGAATGTCTTCTCTGTTTTTCAGGAGAGAAATGCTCACAATGCCTGTGAGCATTTGCAGACTGGAGGCAACCAGGCCCAGTTGCTGATTTTGAACTGTTTCAAGCAGGAGGCCCTGGAGCTTGAAAGGGGCAGGAGCCCTGTTCCACAGGTGTCAGTGAGGCTGCGGTGGAGTGGCCATGTATTTGAGGTCCACAGTGAGATCCACTCTGTCTTCCCACTATCCAAAGCACAGATGATTGTTGGAATTGTTAATGTAGCAACGTTGCTCATTCACAGACCGATAGAGTCAGAGGTGCTGGTCATCGACAAATGTCCCTCGGCCCTTCGAAGATGCACGTGTCAAGCATTTTCCAAAGTCGCCTTATCCCATTTCTGACCACTATTCCCATGGCCTTGTATGCCATGGCATCACTACAGCACATCCAAATACTTATTACATGTTAGGGTTTCTGCGTCCACAACTCTTTCAGGCAGTGCGTCCCACATTACTGTGTGCTAAATTTCCTCATCACACACCCTGTCAGCCTCATGCCCTTTACCTAAAATCAACGCCACCTGGTTACTCATCCCTCTGCCAAGGGGAAAAGTTCCTTTCTTTCGACCCTATCTATGCCCCTCATAATGTTATAAAGCTCAATAATGTCACCCCTCAATCTCCTCTGCTCCAGGGGAAATAACCCCAGTCTATGCTACGTGTCCTCATAACTCCAGCATTCCAGCCCAGCCAGCATCTTGGTCAAGGACCTCTGCACTCTCTCTACTCCAATCACATCCCTCCCGTGAAGTGCATTTCAGAACTGCACGCAGAACTATAGCTGTGGCCTAGGCAGCATTTTCTGCACTTGGAACTTGACCTCCTGTTCCTATATTCTATTCCTTGGCTAATAAAGGCAAGTATGGCATTTAACTTCTTAAATGTCTTATGTACCTGTCCCGCTACCTTACTGGCCCTGTCGACATGCACAGCAAGGTCCCTCTGACCCTCCTTACATTCCACGGTCCTACCATTCCTTGTGTATTCCCTTACCTTTTTTCTCCAGCCCAAGTGCATCACCTCACGCTTATCCACATAACATTCCATTTGGCATTCCTTAGGCCATCTGACCAGCCCATCTGTATCTGCCCGTAATGTTCGGGTCTCCTCCTGACTATTTGCCACCCCACCAATATTCACCTCCATAGATTCTGGAAGGTTGAGTGCATAATGAGCCAGGGGGAAAGGGATGAAGTGTGTCACTGTGTGCACGCTAACTGATCCACTGTCCTTGTTGTTAATTTCAGCATCATCAGAGCCTGTCTGCCAGGAGGAATTCCAGATGCCCCCTCATACCTGAGGGTCCTCAGCTGTCACCTGCGTCACACCATTTCCGCGATGCAGGCACCAGTGCAGATACTAGCACCTCGTGGGAATTGCAACATTGGCTAGTGTCCCGGGGCACAGTGGATAGGGCACTTCACAATTGCTGGAGTTGCTGACAGAGACAGAGAGCACCGATGGCGCCAGCAGCTGGAGGACTGCAGTGGACCAGGTACATGCTGAGCCTCTGGAGTTGTCCGCCATGCAGCAGCTGCAGGAAATGCGGCCGGGTGTGCGGGAACATCTGGGAGTGTTGCATGAGACTGTGCTTCGCTTCGTGTCCATGGTGGAGGAGCCAACGCGGAACATCACTGATGCAATGAGCCTCATGGCAGAGCATCATGCTTCCTCCATGGGGAGAGTGGCGACTCTCATGGAGAGGGGTGTTCAGGAGAACAATCAGGTCCTCCTGGGGTTACACTCGGACCTGCACGCCCTCACAGCGCCAGCGGCCACAACTGGTCATTGCCAATGTGGGAGATGGTGTGGGCTTCAAGCTTCCCAACTCGCTGCCCATCGATCAACGGTGAGCAGGGAGGTCCAAAGTAACCTCACATCGGCAGAGCAGCTGCCTGTCGTATCTGCGGGCTCCTCCCAGGGCGCTCCGCATGAAAGCACCAGCTGCTCTCTCCCTCTCTGTGACCGCTTCATCAGGTGAGGCTGTGACGACTGTGGAGATGGCAGCTGTGGAACTGGCCGCTCCCTCTCAGGCGAGGCCAGCACAGGCTCCACAGGTCAGAGGATGACCACCAAGGTCATTGAGGCCAACAGGACAGCAGAGTCAGCAGGCTGGCTCAGAAGCCATTCTGAGCGATGAGGCGGGACGAAGATGTAGCCCCCGTAAACATAAGCATAAGGCACCTTAGGCATACCACAGGTTACTCACTGGTGCTTTTGTGTTGTCCCTTGATTAGGGAATTATTATTTCTTGATTTTTGAAAAATGTTTTGCTTTCACTTTGTTTGACCTTATGATGGAGAAAATTAAAACCAGATGTGTTACCATGGCTGAGGGTGGCTCCTCTGTTCTGCATTTGTATATTTCACAGACATGTCATGAGTGTTTGAGTGGACATTGAAGTTTATGTCCAAAGCCCTTAGTTGCAGCTGATGAAGTGGTAGATGTAGCAGTTAAGTGCCGAGTATGGAAGTGCCAGGCAAGGCTGCTCCTCCTGATCCACTTATGTGGACCTAGCTGAAGGGTCGTTGGATTAAAGTTTCCTGGGTGTCCCTGCCTCCTTAGTGTGGTCCCAGGTCAGTATCTAACCCCTCAACATTGCCCTGTGCTTCCTTATCCTCAGAATCAGTGTTGGACTCATCCTGTGCAGCCGCAGACACTGCATCAACGTTTTCATTGTCCACTGCGCCCCCCTTTTCCAGCGCAAGATGGTGGAGACCGCAGCATGCAACCACTATCACCGAGACACAATTTGGGGGGTACTGGAGTGCGTCCCCCTGAGTGGTCCAGGCATGGGAAGCGCAACTTGAGAAGACCAATGGCTCTCTCCACCACAGCCCTTGTGGAGGCGTGGCTCCTATTGTACCGCTGCTCAGCCTCTGTTCTTGGATGGCAGAGAGGCATCGCGAGCCACCTTCTGAAGGGATAGCCCTTATCACCCAGCAGCCATCCATCCAGCTGAGCTGGAGCTCTGAAGAGCCCTGGCACCTGGGAGTGTCTGAGGATGTAGGCGCTTGGGAGCTGTCTGGGTACCTTGCACAGACTTGTAGAATCTGCATCCTATGATCACACACTATCTGCACGTTCATGGAGTGGAAGGCCTTCCTGTTGATGAAGGCACCGGGCTCACCTGCTGGCGCCTTGATGGCCACATGTGTACAGTCTATAGCACCCTGGGCTCGGGGGAAGACAGCAATGGCCACGGAGCCACAGGCTCACAGTGCCTGCCTTGCCTGGTCCCAGCGAAAGTGGTTGAAGGTCCCAGCGGAAGTGGTTGAAGGTCAATGCACGCCTGAACAGAGCGTCTTGGCCTGCTTGACACACGTGTGGACAGCTGATTAGGAGACACCACAAAGATCACCCACCAAGCCGTGGAAGGAGCCAGAGGCATTGAAGTGGAGGGCAGCTGTGACCTTCATAGCCACTGGTATAGGGTGTCCACCCACACAGTTAGGGGAGATATCAGGGCCAATCATTTGACAGATATAATTCACTGTCTCGCTTGAGATTTGGAGCCTCCTTCAGCACTGCACCTCAGACATATTGAGGTCGCTGCTTCTCTGCCTGAATACCCTGGCAGCAGGATAATGGCGTCTTCTGCGACCCCTTCCACCTTGGATAACCTCTTGGCCCTGCCCCCTTGTGCCTGTGCCTGTCTCTCCAAAGGAGGCTGAATGTGCACTCTTGGCCTCCTCCTTATTCTGGCCCCCCCTTCCTCCTCAGAGGAGCTACCTCCAGTGGACATGTCAGAACCCATACCCAGGCTAAAGGGAGGCCTCCGGAAAGCTGCAGGCCTGATAAAGATTCCTGACTGCAGAGTGCTGACCTGAAGGTTCAAAGTACACAGAAAGCTGCTGGAATTCATTCTGAACTGCTACAGATCACACAGACAAGTTTAAAATACTTTCTGCAATAAATATTCACAGACCAGATAGACAACCCCATTGAGCCCTCTTATTCCGCCAGTGGATGAGTTTTATTAAAAAGTCGCTTACACGCCTGCCTGTTGCGCCTGTACCGATTTAAGGGCCTTAACTAGCCTGTTAATTAATGGTGGGCACGCGACGAACATCGCGTGCCGGCCCGACGAAATATCGCGATGACGCGTGGTGACATAGAGACACTCACCTGATGTCACCGCGCATCGTTGTACGTGCTGACGTGTGGGGCCCGTCCCCCGCACGTCAAGCAGAAAATTCTGCCCTTTATTAAGTGGATAACATTGTCATGACATTTAATGCCATCTCCTCCTTTAAGGAAATAACTTTAAAACAATGTTCCCCAATTTTTCTCTGGAAGCAGGCAGGCAGGCTTGCTGTGCAAATGGTGCCAATTTATTAAAGAAAGAAATGCTATTGAATAAAGGGGCAAGGACCAGGGGTATTTAAAATAAAGCTGGGGATTTTTTTTAAAAAAATCAGCAGAACAGCGATTTAAAAGAAACAGCAGAATATATATTTTTTTTAGGTAAATAAAGCAGGTCAGAAAGAAACTTCCTCACACAATGTCAGGGAGAAATTGGTCTCCAAAGGATTTAAGTGAAAGTGGGAGATTCAGGTCACAGAACACACTGAGGAGTCTCAGGAGCATCTTTTTTCAGTTGTGAAACAGAAAGTGCTGGTTAGAGAGGATTCTCAGGGCATTACTTTGGTTTGTTTGTTGATTGTTAGGTGAAAAACATGATCACAGATGCTTTTATTCACAAATGTTGCCAGCTGTTAATACTTAAATACATGCCAACCTTACTTTAAATACAAGCTTTGAGAATTCTGCCTCTGGTTAATTTCAGTCTTTTCGGTAAAGACAAAATAAAAGTTTCTAATCCTCAGAGAATAAAAAGGTCCTTGTAGCCTTCAAATCTTGTTGATATTCAGATTGCAACTGGGAAATTCTTCAAACTTCACATGATAAGAATGCACAGATTGTCTACTGGGAAATTGTTCAGAATGAATGAGCATGATTGAAAATTCTGCACAATCCGCTGCAAGTTAAATAATAACCAGTTTGTGAAAGAAAGTAAGGCCCTGAAGTAAAAACATTAATATAAGTATTAAAATGAAAAAGAAACATCACTGGATAAATTAAGTCACGATACTGTGGAAAATGTAATTTTTAAAAATATTATTTTTAAAGACCTTATTATGGAAATTATAAATTCTAGTTACCAAGAAAAAATAGGCAAAAGGGTTTAGAACAATATTTTGAGAGTTTTATGTGAAAACCATGTTGCAGCAATACTTATTACCTTGACAGGCAACAGTTACATAGCATTTCAATCGAGCACATACCATATGCAAGATTTTTGCAGATTATATGAATATATTTACTAACATGCCTTCTGTATTTATTATAAAATTGGACAGTTTTAAATGAATGAGTATCTATCTGTCATATATTTAAAATGCTATAAAGTGGGAACATCCCAAAGATATTAAACTTTTAAATAGCATTGTGAGCATAACAAAATGGTAAGTGAAACAAAAAATTGAAGACTTGCTTTTGGAGCTATGAAACAGGGAAAAATGTGGAAAAGATTCTGTTTAAAAAAAAAAGTAAAAACATTAGAAAGATGATCGAATTCCAAAAGCAATAATAAAATTAATTGCATGAGTGAGGTCAAAATTAATCACACCCAGGCTCCTCCACAATGGAATCGGTTTCAAAAACCAGTCCCCAAAAAGAGAAAATTAGCTAAAATCATGTGACTTTCACAGAATGAACAAGAAGTATCAATGAAACAACAGCAAACACTGATACACATTAATGTGCTTGATACAGTACCCATTCCCAGTACATCAGTAATCTGCAGCTTCCTACCTCCCTTCCCCCATCCCCAGCCACATCTCTCTTCAGAAGAGGCAAAAATTTGGCACTGGGTACTCTCAATATAAAACTCAAATTAGCAACTGTGCCACCCCAATTCTGAGGCAGAAACTATCCCCTGACCCCTGCTGAAACTCAAAATTGACAGGGTCCCTTCGCAAGTCGCAAAATTTTATCCATTCATCCTCACCTTGTTACAACGCAACTCAGCAGAGGGAGACCAACCCTCGAATTGACAGCTGGCATCCCCATCACCTTGAAGCTCTGACCAATGAGCCCTAAGCACGGGTAATCTGGGGGGAGGGGTGTGGGGGGTTTCCTGATGAGGGTCCTGATCGAGCATGTTGCACCTGAAAAGCTCTCTGCAATAAAGTTTCTCTGATTCTTGTT
Organism: Carcharodon carcharias; assembly: GCF_017639515.1. Lineage (NCBI taxonomy): Eukaryota > Metazoa > Chordata > Chondrichthyes > Lamniformes > Lamnidae > Carcharodon > Carcharodon carcharias. The sequence continues at coordinate 53,353,844 of NC_054486.1, forward strand.
GAAACCTGTCTGGTTTGTCAAGTTATTCCTTTTGGCAGTGAGGGTAAAATAACTCTGACGCTGCAGCTCATCTGGTTACCATGAGTACATCAAATCTTAAGAAAAAAGAAAAGACTGCTCACCATTCTGCCACTCTTCGGTAGAATTGATCCTTACGATGAACTATGGAAGGCTGGGGCCAGTATATAGAGCACCTTGGTTCTTATTTCAGAGCAAACAAAATTACCGCTGAGGAGAAGCAGAAAGCCATCCTTTTGAGTGTATGTGGGATCAAGACATACAATCTCATTCGCAGTCTGACGGCCCCGAATGCACCCAGTTCTAAGTCCTTTAATGAATTAATGGACTTCATGAAAACGCATTTCCGCTGAAGCCATCCGTAATAAGGCAACGGTTTAAATTTAATTCCAGATTTAGTGCCCCGGGAGAGTCCATTGCAACCGAAACTTAAGCAGTTGACAGAACACTGCGATTTAAGAATCACACTCAATGATATGCTGCAGGACCGATTAGTTTGTGGAGTTCACGAAAATGCCATTCAGCACTGTTTACTTACAGAGGTGAACATTGATTTGAAGCGCACCATGGAAATATAAATTGCCATGGAAAGTGCTGCGAGAGACTCGCAGGCTTTACAGAATGTACAGCATGGCACTGTTCTTCGTGTGGGGTAGGAACCTATCTCTGGGCATGGCACAAAAGCCAAAGACACAGCATCAAAGTGAGAGGCAATGTCCGCTTTAAGGAACATGAAAAGGCCTAGTGGAAACATTTCAGCAGTGATTCCAATGTTACTTTGTCATAGGTGTGGGGGTGACCATGGACAGGACACCTGCAGAGTAAGAAAGGTCACGTAGTAAGGCAATGCAGGGTGAAGTCGAAACAGCCCATAAAACATAAAACCAACATGACTGAATTGAAAAATACAGCAGAACTTGAAGCTGCCGATATCGACATCTACTCCCTGTACAATGTCACTGCTGTAAAAACCAACCCTATCACTGTCACAATCCAAGCTAATGGGAAGCCATTAATAGTGAGAGTAGATATGGGAGCCAGTGGTAGGAGAGCACACATTTAAATACCTAAATGAAGGTGCCTAGCCAGTGAATCTGCAGTGGACAACCACTAAATTGAAGGCATATGCTGGAGAACCTATACAGGTAAAGGGCATCGTCATAATACAAGTGTTTTACAGGCGACAGGCAGCTCAGGTTCCAGTGATAATAGTGACAGAAGAAGGACCTAGTCTTCTGGGCTGCAAGACTGGTTACAGGAAATCAAGCTTGACTGGCCTGAAATATTTCAACTGAAAACAGGAGGAGTTCCTGATCTGTTAAGGAAATATGATGGTGTATTTTGGGACAAATTGGGGAAGTTAAATGGCTTGCAAGCAAAAATATATGTCAATCCTTAGGTGACACCCTGTTTCTTTAAGGCCAGACCTTATGTGCCTTATGCATTGAGGGAGAAGGTGAATGCAGAACTGTGCCAGGTAGAGAAGCTGGGCATCATCCAACCTATCCAATTCTCAGAATGGGCAGCACCTATAGTTTCAGTGGTGAAGCCTGGCCAAACTATATGCATTTGTGGAGACTATAAATTGACTGTAAACAAGGCAGCCAAACTAGATAAGTACCCCATTCCAAGGATAGACAACTTATATGCAAAGCTAAGTGGAGGCAAATCCTAAACAAAACTGGACATGAGCTATGCTTACCAACAATTAGAGCTGGATAGCACATCTAGAGGATTCATGACTATTAACACTCAGAAGGGTCTTTATCAGTATACTCGCCTACCTTTTGGAGTATCATCTGCAGGCTCAAACTTCCAAAGGACAATGGAGATTCTTTTGTATGGACTTTCCTGAGTGGTAGTGTACCTAGATGATGTTCTGATTACAGAACAGCCGAGACCAAACACTTGGCCAACCTGGAGGATGTGCTCAGAAGATTCATGGAAGCCAGCGTATGATTAAAGAAAGAAAAATGTACATTCCAAGCTCCAGAAGTTACTTACCTGAGTCACAGTGTGGACACCATGGGCTTTCATCTGGTAGAAGAAAAAGTTCGGGCAGTAAAAGATGCACCCTCACCATCCAACGTAACCGAACTTAAGTCTTTCCTGGGTATGATCAACTACTATAGCCACTTTTTGCTTAAATTATCAACTGTGGTAGCACCATTACACTTGTTGTTAAAAAATGAATCACTGTTGGTTGTGGAATTCACAACAGGAAGAAGCTTTTGTGAAAGTAAAGAAACTGTTGCATTCATCATGTTTATTGGTACACTATGACCCATCAAAGGGATTGGTATTAACATGTAATGCTTCTTATGGTGTAGGGGCTGTGTTATCACATAAAACAGAAAATGGATCAGAAAGGCTCATTTGCAGTCTTGAGAACCCTCTCCACAGCCAAGAAGGGTTATTCCCAACTAGAAAAGGAAGGTTTATCGGCGATATTCAGAGTGAAAAAATTCCACTAGTAGTTCAATGGACGACATTTCACCAGTGTCCGACCGTAAACCATTAATGGGTTTATTCAATGAGGATAAGGCCATCCCACCAATAGCATCAGCAAGAATTAGATGTTGGGCTTTGAAATTATCTGCGTACACATTCTATACTCCTCAAGACTTCCGCTTTTGAGCTCTCGGTATCTGCCATAAGCCTCTCTTTTTCTCTTTATCCAATCCTGTATATCCTTCGACATCCAGGGTTCCCTGGATTTGTTGGTCCCACCCTTTGTCTTTACTGGAACATGTTGGCCCTGTACTCTTGCTATTTCTTCTTGAAAGAGTCCCACTGCTCTGATGCAGATTTACCTAAAAGTAATTGTTCCCAGTCCACTCTAGCCAAATCATATTTGATCTTATGAAAATCAGCCTTCCCCCAATTTAGCACTCTGATTTCTGACCTTGAATCTAACAGAGTTATGATCACTATCTGCAAAATGCTCTCCTACTGATACCTCTACCACTTGCCTGGCTTCATTCCCTAAAATTAAGTCCAGGACCACCCCCTCTCTTGTAGGACCTTCTACATACTGGCTTAAAAAGCTCTCCTGGACGCATTTTAAGAATTCTGCTCCCTCTAAACCTATCACACTATGACTAACCCACTTAATGTTGGGGAAGTTGAAGTTTGCCGACATATCTGCTCTTCTATTTCTCTCTGACTGTTTGGGAGCCTATAGTACACTCCCTGCAATGTGATTGCTCCTTTTTTGTGTTTCAGTTCTACCCATATGACTTCATTTGAGGAGTATCATCCCTCGTTACTGCTGTAATTGATTCCTTGATCAATATTGCAATATCCTCTCCTCTTTTACTTCTTTCCCTGTCCCACCTGAAGACTCTATATCCTGGAATATTGAGCTGCCAATCCTGCCCCTCCTCTCAACCATGTCTCTGTGACAGCAATGACGTCATACTTTTACATGTTAATTTGTGCCCTCAACTCATCTGCCTTATTTGTCAGACTCCTTGCATTAAAATAAATACCATCCAACCTTGCCAAACTCCCTTATGCACTTACTGGCCTATAATTTCTATGCCTTCCAGACGCACTTGCTCTCTCTTCTAATTTTGTCCCTGCATCTCCTCCTGTTGAACCTCCTCTCAGGATCCCACCCCATTGCCAAGTTAGTTTAAACCCTCCCCAACAGTACTTGCAAACCTCCCCACAAGGATGTTGGTCCCATTCAGTTCAGGTGCAAACCGTCCACCTTGTACATGTCCCATCACCCCCAGAAACAGTCCCAATGTCCCAGAAATCTAAAGCCTGCACCATTTCTCCAGCCATGCATTCATCTGGTCTAACCTCCAATTTCTATACTCACTAGTGCATGGCACCAGAAGTAATCCAGAGATTACGACCTTTGAAGTCCTGTTTTTTAATCTGTTTCCTAGCTCCCTAAATTCTGCTTGCAGGGACCTCACCCTCTTTCTACCTATGTCATTGATAGCAATATGTACCACGATCTCTGTCTGTTTGCCCTCCCCCTTTAGAATGCCCTTCAGCCATTCAGCGACATCCTTGACCCTGGCACCAGGGAGGCAATATACCATCCTGGAGTCATGTCTACGGCCACAGAAATGCCTGTCTGTTCTCCTTACCATTAAGTCTCCTAACACTATTGCTCTTACCCTCTTTTTCCTCCACCCCTGTGCAGCTGAGCCACTCACAGTGCCATGGGCATGGCTGCCTCCCTAGAGGAACTGTCACTCTCACCGTTTTCTAACACAGAAAAATGGTTCTCGAGTGAGATGCACCCTACGGATTTTCTGACTACCTGCCTGACACCTTTCTTCTGATTGGTGGTCACCCATTCCCTCTCTGTCTGCACTTCTGTAAGCTGTGGGGTGACCAAGTCTAAAAATGTGCTATCCATGAAACTCAGCCTTGTGGATGTACTTCAGTGCCTCCAGCTACCACTCAACCTCCGAAACTCTGAGCTCAAGTAGCTGCAGCTGGTGGCACTTCCTGCATACATGGTTGGTCAGAGTGCAAGGAATGTCTAGGACTTCCCACGTGTTGCAGGTGGTACATCACATGGGAATGAACTGCCCAGCCATGCCTCTAGTTGAAAAAAAAACCTTTACTTCAAGTTAAATACAGTAAAAAAAAGTTAAAATATTTTGTACTTTAAATAAAAAACTGAAACCCTATCGTTAGCTTAATCCATTTTAAACTGGAGAAAAAAACTTACCTACTCACCAGTCAGCTCTCACCTTTGTGCTGATGTCACTTTGTGAAGTGACTGCTTCACCGTGATGCTGACTGCAGGACGCTCTTCTCAGACTCTTGATAGAGCTTCACAGTGCGCATCCAGGTATATCAAAGATAAAATTTATTACGTGAAGCTATGTCTGGTGACCAGGCATTGACAGTGACATTGAAAACATGGTCAAGTACTGTCTCCATTGTCAGCAACAACAGAAGTTGCCTGTTTCAGCTCCACTGCATCTGTGCGAGTGGCCTGATCGACCCTGGGTTCGACTACATATTGATTATGTAGGACCATTCTTAGGTACCTTGTTTTTGTTGATCATAGATGAGCATTCTAAATGGATGGATACATTTTAACTAAGATCACTGACACCAGCTCAACCATCAAGAAGCTGTGTCATCATTTTGGTATACATCGCCTACCGGATAACAGTACAGTCTTTACCAGTACAGAGTTTCAGAGACTCATGAATTTAAATGGAGCCAGGCATATTAAAGCAGCCCCATATCATCCCTCATCAAATGGTTTAGCTGAGAGAGCTGTGCAAATTTTCCAAACTGGATTGAAGAGGTTATCAGAAGGTTCCCCAGAAACTTGACTTTCCCGCTTTCTTCTCAGTTATCGTGCAACACCTCATTTGACTACGGGTTCAACAGCGTCTGAATTATTGTTGAAACACTGCTTACGTACAAAGTTAAGTCTGGTGCTTCCAAACTTAGAGGGGAAGGTAGAGAGGAATCAGATTAATCAAAAATTGGATCACAATATTCATTGCAAAGCTCAGACACTCACTATAGGAGACACAGTGTTCATGCGGAATTTTGGAAATGGATCTTGTTGGGTTCCTGGAATGATTCTCTCTGGTATTGGTCCCTTATCCTTCCAGGTGGAAGTGGAAGATTGAATTGTTTGAAAACAGGGGGACCATTATTTGTTTTAGAGAGACATCCAACTATTCCACCTGTGATTAACATTGAACCATCAATCCCTGAGGTGACAGTTCAGCCTAGAATATACATGACCAATATCTCTGTAGAGTTGCCTAACCCTGAACTGCCACTCTCTAATGATGTATCTTGTGCTGTGGTTCCTGATCAGATTGATCCTCTGTAAGAACCTCAAGTGGTAGAGCTGTGCCATTCTAACCGAATAAGGAAATCACCTCAGAGAATTAGGCCTGAATTTTATCCTCAGGGTGCACATGAAGTCGGTATGGCTGGAAGCGGATATAAAACCTGCCCCCAGCCGCAATCATGCTGTGAACTCGATCTTTTGCTGGGTGGCCAATTATACCCGCCCAGCATGAAACACGACCGCCGGATGTGTTTTCCGTGCACAGGGGTGGGAATGCGCCGGGCATAGGGTCAAATGGGGACCCATTTCAAAAAATGGAAGAGGCAGTTCCCTGAAGGCTGCCAGGGGTTGTGAGAGAGGCTGAGGCAGCTGTTTGGAAACTTTACATGAAGCACCCTGGTGTACAGACATGGCCTCAGCACCTGGTGGCCATGGAAGGTGGGAGAGCAAGTCGGGTGGGTACTCTGCTCCTTGTTTCTCAGATGAGTGCCTGGAAGTGCTGGTCGAGGAGGTCAGTGCCAGACAGCATATCCTAATACCCAGGGGTGGCAAGAGAAAGCCATCCCATCTTACCAAGAAGGTCTGGACAGAAGTCGCAAATGGCTTCAGTGCAGTAAAAGGTTCCATGATCTGTTGCGGTCAGCAAGGCTAAGTGCAGAAATGGCATGGACCTGTGCGGAGAGCTTTAATCAGATGCCTGTTGCTTGGATCATTCATGGACCTAAGAGTGTGTATGCCAACTGGCACTTAAGCTTGCCCTGGAATGTCAGCACGACTGGCCTCAGTGCTTTGCAGGGTGAGATGTGCCAGAGTGACACGGCCCGCCCAATGCCCGGGTGAGAGGGCGGGTGGTAACTAGGAAAGGTCCTTCAGGGAAATGGAGCAATAATGAGGCTATTTTTCCATGTCAGGAGGAGACCATTCATAACGCTGTGGAGCGCTGCAGAACAGGTGGAGAAGTGCCAAACCTGTGCATCCTCACAAAGCATGAAAGCGATGCACCGGAGCTTAAATGCCATCAGCCAGCATGTTCCTCCTCTGGTCACTATGAGGTGGGGGTTTTGGACGCAGGGAAGAGTGTAGGTGGCAGATACATGTGCAGTGGGTACTGGAAACATAATGGGCTTCCTCTATTAGAAACTGAATTGTCGTAGCCAGAGAACCCATTGAAGCTCCAATGCAGATGGTATCATGCAGCGGGTTTCCAATGTCTCCTCAGCCCACCTGGCATGTTTAGTGAAATAAAAACAGAAAATGCTGGAAAAACTCAGCAGGTCTGTCAGCATCTGTAGAGAGAGATGACAGACTCGAAACGTTAACTCTGTTTTTCTCTCTCCCCAGACACTGTCAGACCTGCTGAGTTTTTCCAGCATTTTCTGTTTTTATTTCAGATTTCCAGCATCTGCAGTATTTTGCTTTTAGCTTGCATAGTGACTTTGATGATTGAATGTACTGATCTTTTGCATTCCTCCCACAGATGCACCATCTGCAGGAGCTGCTAGCAACCCTGAGGACTCCCCACTGAGCTGCAAGGAAGACATTGCAGCTGCACCAGCATCACACTGTCTCTCTGAACTAGGCACCAACACAGGTACTCATACGCAGTGGGCATTAGTTATCTGGTTCTGCGCGTAATGCACAGTGGTGAGGGCACAGTACACTGGCATGAGGAGCTGGCAGAGGTAGAGAGGTCCCAGGGAGCCAACAGTGGGAGCGCAGCATGAGACCAGGGCCATGCTGTGCACGAGGTAGATGACAAGACTCTGGAGTTGTCCATCAGAAGGCAGATGCTGGATATCCAGCGGGATTCATGGGGAGAATTGCTGGAGATCCATGAGGGTCTGTGTGTGATAGTCTCCATCATGGAGGAGTTCATGCAAAGCATGAGTTCTGCATTGACCTTTACCATCAAGTGTACAGTCTCCTCCATTGAGAGAGTGATGACTATTATGGAGAGGCAGCTTCAGGAACAGACTCTGTGGTTCCTGGGATTGCACTTGGACCTGCAAGCCCTCACACAGGCGCTGACCTCAGGAGGTCACTGCCAGCATGAGAGATGGGTGAGGAACCTAATCTTCCTGCTAAGTCCCCGTCCATCACTGGTGAGCAAGGAGGTGCAAACCCACCAAACGTTGGCAGACAAGCTGCATGCAATCTCTGGGCTTCTCTCAATGCACTCTAGACAAGAGCACCAACTCCTCCACCTCTCTACTAGTGGTTGCTGCATCCGATGGCACCGCAGTGACTGAGGAGTGCCCAGCCATGGGGCTGGATGCACCCTGCCAGGTGGAACCTGCTTAGTCTCTGGCAGCCAGAGGATGACCGCCAGGACAGCAGAGTCGGCAGGCTGCCTCCAACAGTACTGTCAGTGAGTTGGAGGGTGGGGGGGAGATGCACCAAGAATCAGCACCCGCAGACATAAGTTGAAGGCACCTTGAGCACAGCACGGGTGTGTCAAGAGTCACATTTTTTTGTGTTAATTATTTTGATTCTTGCATGAGGGATGGACACTTTGTTCTTTGTTCATTTGAAGCGACATAAACATTTATTTGACTTAAATGAGTTGAGTTGGCAGGATGGTATGAAAGTATGGCATTGTGTGGTGCTTAAGGACAGAGTTGCATTCTCATTTATTAATTGTTAGCGAAGGAGAAAGTGCCATTGGTTTGATGAGGCATTGATACCTTGGATGCCTAGCAGAAAGTTCACAGTATCAAAGCATCCTTGGTGTCCCTGCCATCATGAAGGCTCATGTCCTCTTCCCTGAGGCCCTCACCTTGCACCTCCCCAGCCTCTTCCTCTGAGCCCTCACTTGAGATATTCTCTGTGGCCTGTGGAGCTGCCTCACTTTCCTCAGCCTCCAGTGGGTCCCCTCTTGCCAGTGCCAGGTTGTGCAGGGCGCAGCATGCGACAACTATGAGGGAGACATGCTCTGGAGGATACTGCAATGCTCCCCCTGACCGATCCAGGCATCTGAAGCACATCTTCAGCAGCCCGAAGGTCCTCTCCACCATCGCCCTTGCAGAGGCATGACTCCTGTTCTGTCTTCTCCTCAGCCTCAGTTCTTGGGTGACAGAATGGGGTCATCAGACCCCCCTTCAAGGAATAGCCCTTGTCACCCAGGAGCCATCCATTTACTCGTGTAGAGCAGCCTTGGTACCTGTGAGTGTTGCAGAATGTAAGCATCGTGTGAGCTCCCAGAGTAGCAAGCAGGAACTTGGAGAATCCTGTGTTTACAGACGACCTGAACATTCATTGAGTGGAACCCCTTTCTGTTTAAGAAAGCTCCAGGCTCACCTGCTGGCATCTTGATAGCCACTTGAGTGCACTCTATTACACACTGGACGTGGGGGAACCCAGCCATTGCAGCGAAGCCTCAAGCTCTCTCCCCTGGCTCGCCTCGTCTGTCCGGAAGTGGATGAACCTGCCTAAAGATAGCATCAGTCATGAGCTTGACACAACTGTATGTGGCTGATTGAGAAACTCAGCACAAATCCCCCACTGAGCCCTGAAAAGAACCAGAGACATAGAAGTTGAGGGCCACTGTGACCTTCAAAGCCACCGGCATGGGGTGTCCGCCCACACAGATGGAGGTGATTTCTGGACCTATCATGTGACACGTTGCTGTCACTGTGTCCCTGGAGAGGTGGAGTCTCCTGTGGCATTTGACTTCGGACAACTGGAGGTAGTTGAAGCGCTGCCCGAACACTCTAGACGCTGGGTAGTGGCGTCTTTGGCGTGCCCTCTTGCCTGCTGGCCCTGCACCAATTGAGCCCGTGCCTCTCCTCTTAAAGGTCTGTCCCTGGGACGCTGCTACCCCCACCTGGCTTCCCCCCCCACCCCCCCACACCCCCCTTGCCCCTCTCTTCCTCTCAGAGGAGGTTCCACCAGTGGAATACACTATCCCCATTAGATGGAATGCAGAGGAGCAGTGCCTTGAAAATGAAGGAGCAACTGTGCTGCAATACTTAGGGGAACCTTCCAGGGAAGATGAGGGCTTGAGATGCTAAAAGACAGGCTTGGCAATCAAACGAGATGCCAAGACACTCTGGGACAACTCTGTACTCACACAGCAAAGGACTGGCAGTGATAGAGAAAGTACTGCTTCTCCAGGGGCCTTTTACCCTGCCTGTAGATGAGGAAATGATTAAAATGTGAATTGCGCCCATCCATTTTACCCATGTGATGAGCTAAAAATCATATGGGCAACATAAAATTGTGGTCAGTAGGCTTTTCAATGACCTTAATTTGCCCTTTAATTGCCCACAGTGCTTCTCCAACTCCATGCATGCTTGCCAACCTCAGATTGCACACGTGCACAATGATGTTGGGATGCACGCCCGACATCTTACGCAATTTTATGTGCCTTCAGGTTGGGCATGCACCCGATCTCAGACGCAAGATTCAGGCCTTAATCTTTAATCACCTGAGTTGTGCCTATGTATATGTTATTGGATATTCAAATGCTCTCTGTAAATAGAAGCTATAAAAAACTGAAGAGGGAGGAAATGTGGTAACTGAGGGTATGGCTTCTCCTGCTGTCTATCGGAGTCCCGTGATGTTCTTGGAGACTCCAGCCAATGGGCCCTAAGTGCAGATGGATGTTGTGAGTCCTGTCCAAGCAGCTGGTATGACTTTTGAAGTATTTCTGCTCACACAGGCAAGTATCAGTTACTTTTCAAATAAATTTCTGACTGAGCACATTTGCGACCCCACTGCCCCCTCTTATCCCGCCCGTGGATGAAGTTTTGCACTTTATCTAATGTCCATTTTAAACTGTTATGAAAAGCACTTTTATAAATTTTATGAATAAAATACATTTTGAAAATCAAATGACAATAACTGAATTGTGTATGTCGGAAGGGTGTTTCCTCTTGTGGGAGAATCTAGAACTAGAGGTCACTGTTTAAAAATAAGAGGTCAACCACTTAAAATGGAGATGAGGCAAAATATTTTCTCGCTGAGGATTGAGGGTCTTTGGGACTCTCTTCTTGAAAAGGTGGTTGAAGCAGAGTCTTTGAATATTTTCAAGGCAGAGATGGATAGATTCTTGGTAAGCAAAGCGATGATAGGTTATCGGGGTAGGGGGGGATGCAGATTTGAGGTTACTATCAGATCAGCCATGACCTTATTAAATTGCGGAGCAGGCTCGAGGAGCTGAATGGTCCATTCCTTGTTCATATGTTCACTGTGCCCCAGCGTACAGAGGCACCCCACACTCTATTTTTGCAAAATTCTTCTTTCTTTTTCTCCTCCTATCTGTCTCATTTTTCACAACCTTTCTCCTTGGGACAAGCAAAGAAATAAAAAATGGAGATGTAAATGGCAATAGCAGTATCACATTTAACATTTTCTCCCGCTCCTTTCAACATTTCAAAGCATTTGTTCTATATGTAATACCCACGGCTACTCTTTAATCACCCTCAACACCCATGCCCTTTTCCCCAACACCTTTACGTGCAGGCGCAGGAGATTCATCACTTGCCCTTTTACCACCCCATTTTCCACCATTAAGTGTCCGAAGCACCCCTTCCAGGTGAAATAACAATTTATACTTCTTTCAATTTTTCACTAGACAATGAAGTTTCCCTGTGTAGGAAGGACCAAATGCAGATTGGATGATCGCTTTGCAGAGTACCTTTGTTCCTGAGCTTCCAGTCATTTTAATTCTCCAGCCCACTCCCACTCTAGCTTGTCTACCTTTGGCTGTACAGGAACTCGAGAAACAGTATCTCAGCTTTCAATTAAGCACCTTGCAGGTTTCCAGACTGAACACTGAGTTCAATGTTTTCAGATCATAACCACTACTCAAATTTTTTGCGTAGTTAGTCTCTCTTGCTGACCTGTCACTATGTGTGGAACTTTATGCAGCCCCACAACATCACCCCCACCTAGGGTCAATTTGCACCTGGGTGTGTGGGGGTAAAATTGAGTGCCATGGCAGCAGTGCTGTATCCACTGCCTACTGACCTATCCCACGAGCAATTTACCTTTGTCAGGCCATTTAAGACCCCACTGTTTCTTGGATTTTTCCCACAGTGGGGAAAGCCATCTCAAAGTGTGCAGACTGCCCACTAAAACCAGGTGAGCCTTGTGGCCGGTTTGGGGGAGCTTGCCTTCTGGTCAGGTACTCTGTGCCCATCAGAGGCACCCATCAAGGTAATTCACCCCACACATTTCCCCTCCCCTCAGCCTTGTTCATCCCATTCACCTCGCCTGGGTCTGCTGTGCAAGATCTCAGATTTACCTGTAAGTTGGAGCTCCATGCTGCTCATCCACGGGGACTTCTATAGTTCCAGCAGTAGTCAATGGGACCCCCAGACCAGTGTAAAATTCAGCCCAATATTTATTTTCCTTCCCCAACCCTTCCTCATTCTTCTTAAGGTGCTTGGATTGACCTACTTCTTTCAACCTCCAACCCATTCTGACATTTTTGTAAACATTTGATTCCCAACCTTCTCTCTAATATTTGGTAATGATTGTGATATTGCCATTCACACCTCCTCTTTACCCATCTTTTATTTATTTACTTGTCCCATTAACTGTCCCATTACCATCCCCTTTTATCATTTAATCTGTGTAGTCTTCTACCTGTTCAACCCCTTTTGTTATTTTCTTCCCTTCGCCCTTACCATGTTTCTGCACTTGCTTAAATCTTGTTGCATCTCTAAGTTTGTCCAGTATTGATAAAACTCATTGTAATGACTGGATGGAGTGAACATGTTTCAACAAGAAACAACTAAACTTTATTACAGAGAGCTTTTCCAGGTGCTACACACTCAATCAGGACTCTCGTCAGGAAGCCCCACCCCTAGATTGCGCGTGCTTAGGACTTACTGATTGGAGCCTCAACAGAAGATCACTTGAGGTTGATACCAGTCAATCACCACAGGATCCAACTAATGAATACATTGATGTCTCTTCCATGGACAAACTGGCAGATAACTAACCCAGTGCCCCATCTGGAAGTGCTATTCCTGACAGGTTGATGGGATCAAAGTTACTGAAGTTGTAACCATAAAAATAACTGCACCATGTGAGAGAAGAACTTGTGTGGTATTTTTGTGACCCCTGATAGACAACAGGAGGGGCTATACCCTCAGTTACCACATTTCCTCCCCCTTTAGTTTCTTATAATTTCTATTAACAGGAAAACATTTGAACATCCAACAACATATACATATATACAATTTCAGGTGATTAAAGATCATTTCTCTGAGGTGCTGTCCTTATACAGCTACAGTGGCATAGCTCTACCACTTGAGGTTCCTCATCAAGACTGACAGGATCTGGAACTGCAGCATGAACACATCATTGGAATGTGGCAGTTCAGGGTTTAGCAATTCTACAGAGACATTAGACATGTCTATTCTAAATCGATCAGTCAGCTCAGAAATTGATGGTTCGATGTTATATTATGACGTGGCAGATGATGTGTGCCAGATAGATCAAATCCACGAGGGAAACTTGATCACGCAATCACAGCGGTTTTGCAATTTGTATTTTATTTTGAGATGCATGCCCTAAATTCAATAGTAATAAGTCCACCAAAACTTTAGAGATGTTTTAGAAAACTAAATTAAACCTTTATTAACAAAAGAAAAGATTTCAAGCACATGCATAGGTCTACGAATTACTACTACAATAACTCCTAAAACCCCAAATTAATCTTACTTCCAGTTACACCCCTGTTAAGGCAATAGTAAAGTCATTAGGTTTTAAACAAACCCAGGCAAGTCAACACAATACCCTGGGTGCAGAATTCAAAGTGGCTTTTCCCAGCTTCAGTTTCTGTAGACGGTAGACTTAATACACAAATACGGAAGGCTTTTCACACTTCTGGTAGATCTTATAATGCCTTCTGACACAGAGCCTCGTTTTCCTTTATACACGTTTCTCTTTTAATCTAAATCACATTGTTCCCATATGCCTTTGGAAATTTACCTTTCTCATAGTATAAATCTTTTCATAGTGCTAATATTATCAGTAACCTTTGGGGAAAATAAATACACTGCTTGGCCCAGTAGTTAGGTGTAACATTCTACTATCACTTTGAAATTCAAACTACCCTGATTTATCTAAAAATGCAAATTCTCCTCACCTCACATTCTAAAACTTCAGCCATGTTTAAATATTTAGCAATTCAAACTTAGCTTCTTTTGATGGGTCAAAGCCTCCAGACCAGCTGTCTCCAATTTAATTAAATTCCACACACACAGAAACGATGCAAACCCCACCATTAACCTATTTTTACAATAAATCATCATAATATTATGAGAATTATTATACTTTCATAACAGCTAATTACAGGTGGAATAATTGGTTGTTGGAATGTCTCTCTGGCACAAATATGATTTATTTCCTTCCGGATGATTCTATCTCCCACTTGTACTTGGAAAGATAATAGGCCAGTCTCTGAGACAATGGTTCCAGGGGCCCAGCAGGGTCCACTGGTATAATTTTGCAGAAATACCATGTCACTTACAGTGAATGTGCAAGCTTCGCTGTATATATCGTGGTTCAATTTTTGATTATTCTGATTATGCTCTACCTTGCCTCTTAAATTTGGAAATGCCAGGTGTAATCATGTACGTAAGTGGCATTTCATCAATAATTCAGCTAGTGTTGAAACTGTAGTCGAATATGGTGTTGTACGATAATTGAAAAGAAGACGGGAAAGCCAAGATTCCTGAGTGCCTTCCAATAACTTTTTCATACCAGATTAAAAGTTTGTTCTGCCCTCTTGGCTAGCCATTCAATAAGGGATGGTAAATTTCTGAAACTCTGTGCTGGTAAAAGTGGTACCAGTATCTGAAACAACAATTTCAGGTAGCCAATGCATGCTGAATCTGTGATGTAGTTTCTCTATCATTGCATTTGACGTTGGTGACTTGACTTCATTTACATCCAACCATTTGGAATGTGCATCTACAATTAACAGGAACATATACCCAAGGATAGTCCTATATAATCAATATAATCAAGGGTCAACCAGGCCACTCCCATGGATGCAGGGGAGCTGGAACAGGCAACTGCTGTGGTTGCTGACAATGGAGACAGTGCTTGACCAAGTTTTCAATATCTCCATCAATGCCTGGCCACCATCAAAATCTTCACATGAGCATTTTCATTTTTTATATGGTGGCAACAATTGAATTCTGTCAAGAGAACTCTCTGTCCTGTGGTGGAACCACCACTCTTGTCCCCCACAACAAAGTCCCACCTTTGCAGCTCAATTCCATCTGTCTGACATGGAATGGTCTCAATTCTTCAGATACAGGCAAGTTTGGCCATCCTTTTAAGACAAAGTCTCTGACTTTTGATAATGTTGGATCTCTGATCAATTTCTAATTTGTTTTGCATATACAGGTGAAGAATCTAAAAGATTCAATAATAGCACTAATCCCTGTGGAGCGGGAGTATGCTCAATACTGTCTGGCAATGGGAGATGGCTGAGTGCATCTGCATTTGCAACATGTAGGCCAGGACAGTACATAAATGTATACTCGTACACAGATAATGTCAGAGCCCAGCGTTCTATCCTTGCTGATGCTATTGGCAGGATGACCTTGTCCTTGCTGAAGACTCATTAATGGTTTATGGTCCGACACAATGGTGAAATAGCAACCATGCAGTTACTGGCGGAATTTCTTCACCCCGAATACCACTGATAAACCTTCCATTTCTAGCTGGGAATTGTCCTTCTCAGTTGTGGAGAGGGTTCTTGAGACATAGCCAATGGGCCTTTCGGACCTCTTTTCCATTTTATGGGATAACAAAGTTCCCACATCGTGGGGAGAGGCATCACATATTAATATCAGCTCATTTGACTGGCTGTAGCTTTCATGAAGGCTTCTTACTGTTCTGCCCCCCCAAAGCCAACAATAGCAATGGTTCTTTTTTAGTAATGAGTATAATGGTGCCAACACAGTTAATGGATTTGGTAAGTAGCAGCTATGGTAGTTGATCATGCCCAGGAAGGACCTGAGTTCTGTTACATTGGATGGTGATGGCGCATCTTTTATTGCCTGAACTTTGTCTTCTACCAGGTATAGTCCTATGGCGTCCACCCTGTGGCCTGGATAAGTCATTTCTGGTGCTTGAAATGTGCACCTTTCCTTCTTAAACCGTACGCCAGCTTCCTTGGGCCTTATTAGCACCTCCTCCAGGTTGGACAATCATTCTGTCTCAGTTAACCCCATGATGAGGACATCATCTAGATATACAAGAGTCCCATGACTGGCGAGTAGTCTTATTTTTTCTTAAAAGTCAATGTACTCACAGTAACAGCATAAGGCACAGAGTCAGAGCTAAACCCATTCTCATCATCAAATGTAATGACTCAAAGGAGCAGACAGGTTTCAACAAGAAACAACTAAACTTTATTACAGAGAGCTTTTCCAGGTGCTACACACTCGATCAGGACACTCGTCAGGAAGCCCCATCCCCAAAATTACCATGCTTAGAGCTCACTTGTCACAACCTTAAAAGAACATCACATGACCCCCTGATAGGCAGTAGGAGGGTCTATACCCTCAGTTACTACACTCATCAACCTGAAAAGTTTCTCTATTCAGGCCTGCTGAATATTTGCAGTATTTTCTTTTCTATTTCAGATGTCAAACATCCACAATATTTTAGAACAAAGAAGAACAAAGAACAAAGAAAAGTGCAGCACAAGAACAGGCCCTTTGGCCTTCCAAGCCTGCGCCGATCATATTGCCTGTCAAACTAAAACATTTTGCACATCCGGGGTCCGTATCCCTCTGTTTATTTAATTTAATTATTTAATTCTATTTTGTTTGTCATTTAGTTTATTTTCTTTGAGTGTATTTTTCTCAGCTCTACTTTTATTTACTACACATCTGTCACTCTCTCCCTCAATCTTTTTTCTTGTCTCCTTCATCCATTCTTATTCCTCTATCCATTCTCCCCATCATTTGCCACATTCCTATCATGTTCCTCTTTCCCTGTGCTCTTCCCATTCTTCTCCTGCGCCATATCTTACCTCCACCCTTCCAATCTCCTCATCTCATCCACTTCCCCTTAGCTTCTGGCTGTTCCCTCACTATGGGCTGCATGGGGGAAACTTTGCCGAGGAGTGAAAATCGCAGCCAGGATCCAATTATGGGATTCCCAACCACATTCCCATGGTTTCTGATTTTCATAGAGTGCCTTTTAAGGGTGCAGCCTCATTCCAGTCACAAGCTCACAGCCAAGAATATATAATGAGATTTGGCTAAGAGCCCAGAATTCCATTAGGGTACTGAAACACTTGAGCCCCAGGGAAAATGTTGTTTCATTGACAGCTCTGGCTCTCTGATCTCTTTTGTCAGTTGCAATGTTTAGTTGCACACTATAAAAGGGTTGAAAATGTTTGCAGTTTCTGGTAATGATAATTTAAAGGGTCAGGATGATAAAGGGTCAGGCACATTTATTGGCCTGCAATGAAAAGGAGCTTTTTTTAAAGAACATAGACAGTCATCAATGAATTATTTTGTTAAAAGTTTTTTTTTTCAAACATTTTATTTTCACTACAGGGTCCATTGGTTCTGTACAGTGTATAGTGGGTGAATGGGCATGGAAGTGCCATTGCTTGGCATGGAGGGCATAAGGAGCCATTGGGCATGGGTGGGAGTGAATACCTTGACATGGAGGGCATGAGGGGTCATAGAGGTTGGAGGGGTGGCATGGGGGCATGAGGGGCTATAGGGGGTGGTGGAGCATTAGTTGGCATGGAAGGGGCATGGGAAGTATGTGGAATGGGTGAGGGGTGAAGGCTAGGGGGCCTTCTTTTTTTCATTATAATTGGGATGAAGGCGGGTGGACAGAGCCTGGAATTTTCCCAACTCCCACTCCCCGCCCCGAGGATGAAAATCTAACTCTATATCTCTTTTCTCTCCCCATCCCCTCCTCTCCCTTCTTAAGGAACTAGTGTCAATTGTTTCCATGATAAACTCACTTTTCCTTAGATAAACTCACTTGTTCTAGCTTACACCCCATTCTGATATCCTCCTAAAGCTGTGATTCTCCCCTTTCTAACTCACTTCCTCCGGCCTCTCTGTAAAGACTCCCCTGTCTTAAGTATAACTATTAACACCATATGCTGTCTTGTTTAGTTTATTTAGTAGTAGTCTGCTGTAGTCCTGTTGACAAATGGTAGTGCTACCCCTTTAAACCATTCAGCACATTCAAGTTTGCAGCACTGAAAATTGTATTAGCAGCAATGCAGTGGATATCGTTTAAGAATGTATTGTACAACCTGATCTAAATGAACTACCCGAGACATGTTTCAGTTTCTATGCACTGACAAATGAAATCTGTTTTCTATAGCTCACTAATAACATTTTCACATTATATTGCTCTAAGGAAAAGGTTATCTTTGCTTTGCAGGGTGGGAAGGGGTCAGGCAATTCAGATAATAAGATCACTAGTTTCTGAAAATAGATTTATACTTATATTTGGAGTAAGAAAGAGTATGACTCTTATGTAAGAGCACAGATTGATTTTGATCTCTGAATAGGAGAGGAGGATTTGCACAATAACAACAGCAAGAACGTCCCCTTCACTTACCTGTAGCGTTGATCCGAGTTTTTCAAAGCTAACATGAAGAGTTTACAGAGCTCTGCACTGGGGAGAAAGTGAATTAAGTGTGAAGTGAATTTTCCCCAGGCATTATTCTTCTCTTAGTAGCTATGATATATTGAGCATGTATGAAGCTAACTAAAAATCATTACATGCCAAACGTAAACAGAGGACTGCTCATAACATGGCAGGTAAAATAAAATATAATTAAATTGGAAAAATCATTGTGTTCCCATTGCAGCAATGGAAGATGTTTTAAAATATATTGGAAAAATGACAGCAAGCCCAATCAATTTTTTGAAAAACAAAAGCCAATGGGAAGAAGGTGCAGTTATTTATGAAGCATTTGCAACCGATGATCCTCATGACGTTAAACTCCAAGCAGCAGTGACAGTATATAGATCACATTGTTTATACTTTCATCTAAGTAAAAAAAGAAGCTTAATAGAAACATACATCAAAAGCAAAAGCAAAACACTGCAAAATGCTGGAAATCTGTAATAAGCAGAAATGATCATTTGGTAGTATAAAACTTGAGTATTGCTGAAAAAAGAGACATGTCAAAGCTTTTCATCTTGCACTTTGCAAGAAGACCAATATAAAGGCAAAACAACAATTTATACTTGATGTGAAGAGAGTGCTGATTGGTTGACAAGTGGACTCTGATAGAGGCATTGCAATGGAGAATACACTAGTGACGGTGACTGACAGTTAATTGCCAAGAACCGTTTGAAATTTAAAGCAGGCAGCTTGACCCTGAATGGTCAAGGCATTGCCCCTGACTGGTCAAGGCATTTCCCTGAGGAATTACTTTGTTTAGCTGAAACGGGCATAATATGTGTACATGTTCTTTGCAGACAGTAAAGGGAAGCAGTGGCAGAGAGGCGGAGCTGCTTGGGACATACGGAGGAACACAGCTTCAGCTTTCAGCTGGTGCTGAATTTGAGAGAGAAAGAAATTCAATTAGTAATCTTATATGAAATCTATAAGTCAATTGGTTCATGAGTAACTGCTATTAGGGACTGTTTGTAAAGAGCTGGAATTTAGAAAAATGCAAACTTTTAAAAAACCCTAAAGCACCTACCTTGTAACTAACTTTGAGACACTAGCAGGAGGAAAGTAAGAAACTAATGAGTCCATATTTATTTTATTCTTAGCTAATGGTGTTAAATGTATTATTAAGGTTTAAATTAGTACAGTAAGTATGGTGAGAGGAGGCATTAATTTCATTCAAAATTAATTAAGAAAAAATAATTAGTTACTTTATTAAGATACAATAAGGATGGTAGGACAGGTGATACTCTGTAATTGCAGTGTATGGGAGCTCCTGGATGCCAGTGTGATCCAGGGTGAACACATTTGCAGTAAGTGTCTGCAGCTTGAGGAGCTTCAGCTCAGAGTCATTGAGCTGGAGGTCGAGCTGCAGACAGTGCGACACATCAGGGACGGGAAATGTTACCCAGGCACTTTGTTCCAGGAGCCGGTCACACCCCTTAGGATAGGGTCTTCTGATTTGGTCAGTGGTCAGGGACAGGACTGCAAGTGAGGCAGGTAAGGGGATCAAGAAAGTAGAAGTGGAGGAGCCTCAGCCCTTGCAATTGTCCAACAGGTGTGAGGGACTTGCAACCTGTACGGATGAGAGTGGGGACTGCAAGGTGGATGAGCAAACTCACCACGGTACAGGAAGCCATTCAAGCAGGAGGAGCTAACAGGAATGTAGTGGTAGTAGAGGACAGTATAGTGAGGGGGTAGACACAGTTTTCTGCAGCCAATAGCAAGAGTCCAGAAGGTTGTGTTGTCTGCTCGGTGCCGGGGTTCGGGACATCTGCTCAGAGCTGGAGAGTAACTTGCAAATGGTAGGGAGAGGATCCACTGGTCATGGTCCACAAAGGTGCCAATGACATAGTAGGACTAGGAAGGGGGTTCTGCTTAGAGAGTATGAGCAGCTAGGGGTTAATTAAAAATCAGAACCTGATTTTTGGCTAAATTGGCATAGTGTAAATAAGATTAGAGAGTTGAATGTGTGGCTCAAAGATTGGTGTGGGAGAAATGGGTTCTGATTCCTGGGGGACTAGCATCAGTGTTGGTGAGAGTGGGACTTGTAACATTAGGTTAGCCTTCACCTCAACCCTGCTGGGACCAGTTTTCTGGTGAGTTTTATAACTCGGGCAGTAG
Source organism: Carcharodon carcharias (assembly GCF_017639515.1). Lineage (NCBI taxonomy): Eukaryota > Metazoa > Chordata > Chondrichthyes > Lamniformes > Lamnidae > Carcharodon > Carcharodon carcharias. The sequence continues at coordinate 53,374,416 of NC_054486.1, forward strand.
AGAAGGCTTTAAACTAAATAGTGGGGCTGAGGGAAGATGTGATAAACTGAAGGGAAGAGAAGGTGAGAGAGCAGGATAGCAATAATGGTTATCACAGTGTGGCAGGATGGAACAGAGTTTAAAAACATAAGAGTGCAGCAGTAGTTAAGGCTAAAGATTGCGAAAATAATAAGATAGAATTAAAGGCACTCTTTGTCAAAGCATGCAACATTTGCAATAATTGACGGCACAAATAGAAGCAAACAATTATGACATAATCGCTATTACAGAGATGTGACTGTAGAGTGACCAGTGTTGTGAACTGAGAGTTCAAGGGTATTCGGCATTTAGAATGGATAGGCAAAAAAGAAAAGGAAGTAGTGTTGCACTGTTAATAAAGATGGGATCAGTACATTAATGAGACAGAATCTTACATCAGAAGATCAAGAGGTAGAATCAGTTTGGGTGGAGATAAGAAACAGCACACTTTAGAGATTTTTTATCAGCCACCAAATAGAAGCAGTAATAAAGCACATGGTATAAATCAGGAAATTAAAGGTACATGTAATAAGGCTAAAAACAGTAATTATGGGGGACTTCAACCTACATATAGACTGGGTAAACCTAACTAGCTCTAATGCTGTTGAGGATGAACTCCTGGAATGTATATGCGATCGTTTTCTAGAACAGTATGTTGAGGAACCTACTAGAAAAATGACTATTTAGATCTAGTATTGTGCAATGAGAAAGCACTAATTGATAATCTTATTGTAAAAGAGCCTTTAGGAAAGAGTGACCATAATATGATGGAATTTTACATGATGTTTGAAAGTAACGTAGTTCAATCCAAAACTAGGGTCTTTAATCTAAACAAAGGAAAGTATGAAGGTAAGAGTGACAAGTATGATGGTAGACAGGCAATGGCTAGCACTTAAAGAATGAATACACGGTTTGCAACAAATTTACATTCCTTTAAGGCACAAAAAGCCAGCTAGAAAATTAATCCAACCAAGGCTAACAAGAGAACTTAAAGATTCTATTAGATCAAAGGAAAAGACTTATAAAGTTGTCAAAAACTAGTAAGCCTGAGGGTTGGGTGGATTTTAAAATTCAGCAGCAGAGGACCAAGAAATTGATAAAGAGAGAGAAAAGAAAATATGAAAGTAAGCTAGCGAAGAACATAAAAATGGACTGTAAAAGCTTCCATTGGAATGTTAAAAGGAAAATGTTAGTAAAAGCAAATGTGGGCACATTACAGACAGAGATGGAAAATAAGGAAATGGCAGAAAAACTAATCAAATACTTTATACCTGTCTTCACAGAGGAAGGTACAAAAAACCCCCTGAAATATTGGGGAGCCAAGGGACTAATGAGACTGAGGATCTGAAAGAAGTTAGCGTTAGTAAAAAAAAAAGTAGTGCTGAAGAAATTAATGAGAATGAATGTTGATAAATCACCTGGACCTGATGATCTACATCCCAGAGTGTTGAAGGAGATGGTTTTAGTGAGAGTGAATGCATTGGATGATCATCTTTCAAAGTTTCATAGACTCTGGAATGGTGCCAGTGAATTGGATGATAGCAAATGTAACCTCACTATTTAAGAAAGGAGGGAGAGAGAAAACAGTGGCCTACAAACCTGTTAGCCTGATATTAGTAGTAGGGAAAATGTTAAAAGCTATTATAAAGGATGTGATAACTGGGCACTTAAAAAATAATGGTAGGATTTGGCAATGTCAGCATGGATTTATGTAAGGGAAAACATGTTTGACAAACCAGTTGGAGTTTTTTGAGGATGTAACTAGCAGGATAGATAAGTGAAGAACAATGGATGTGGTCTATTTGGATTTTCAGAAGGTTTTTGATAAGGTACCACACAAGAGGTTAGCAAGTAAAATTGGAGCACATGGGATTGGAGGTAATATACTGGCATGAAATTAGGACTGGTTAATGGACAGAAAACAGACAGTAGGGATAAATGGATCATTCTCAGGTTTACAGGCCGTGACTAGTGGGGTACCACAAGGATCAGTGCTTGGGCCCCAGCTATTCAAAATCTATACCAATGATTTGGATGTGGGGACCAAATGTAATATTTCCAAGTTTGCTGATGGCACAAAACTTTGTGGGAATGTAAGTTGTGAGGAGGGTGAAAAAGGGCTTCAGTGGGATTTAGCCAGGCTGAGTGAGTGAGAACATGGCAGATGGAATATAATCTGGAAAAATTGAAGTTATCCACTTTGGTTGGATAAACAGAAATGCAGAGTATTCCTTAAATGGAGAGAGATTGGGAAGCTTTAATGACCAAAGGGACCTAGGTGTCTTTGTTCATAAGTCACTGAAAGCTAACATGAAGGTGCAACAAGCAATTAGAAAGGCAAATGGTATGTTAGCCTTTATGGGCAGAATTTCACCCCCCTCCCCCCACCCCTCTTGGGGGGTAGGTTCAGGAGCGGGTGCTTGGAGGCATGCCTCCGATCGGCACCCCCAATAGGGGGCATGCCACCATTTTATGCGGGTGGCTATGCGCTCCATGTGCGGACGGTGGGGGGGGGGGGGTAATTCCCTGAGCCGAGAGTGCGCTCTTTCGCACATGCGCATGAAAAAGTGCACTCATCTCCCTGAGGCTAAGTGCTGCCTCAGGGAGATTGGCTCCAAATGTAAAACTGCTAAAAATGGAAAAATAAAATTTCACTGACATGTCCTCTCACATGACACTGACACATGAATTGGGACATGTCCATCACTTTTAGTTAAACTTTTATTAAATTTTTAAAAACCTACATGAAACATCATCCCACCCGTGGATGAGATTTCATGCTTTTTCTGAAGCCTGCCAGGGCCTCCGGCCTGCCAGCCAACCATAAGGTTAGACGGGCAGCCCTGTTAATTATCTAATTGTGTTATTAATAGCCTCAGTTGGCCATTGACAGTTCGGCAGGTGCACAGCTGATTCAGCTGAGCCCCTGCCGACCTGAAAATTGAAATGAGGCGGAGTGATGTCGGGAATTCCGCCTAACGTCATCCCGCGTCATTTTACACATCAGTGAGTGGGCCTCACCCGCTGCTCGCCAACTGGGAAATCCTGACCTATGACAAGGGGATTTGAGTACAGGAATAAGGAAGTCTTGCTGCAGTTGGTGAGACAAAACCTTTAGTATTTTGTGCAGTTTTGGTCTCTTGTGCCACTCCTGCCAGGACGTTAGGCCCAGGCTTGTGGGGCAGAATTTTCAGTGATTGCTGGCTGTTCTAAGAAATTATGAGGATCAGGTTCGCAGGCGGGTAGTTTGATGCGGAAACAAAGAACAGGAGACTAGCTTGCTAGGATAATATTATTTTATTTTGCTTGTTTCCTACCTAGCCTACATAGGATAGAAACCAGGTCCGATACTCACAACGGGTCTGGCATAATTGGCTATATACTTACTCCACGAATTACTGGAACTGGGAGCCGTCAGTTCTGTGGAGGTGCCGCCTGTGACCCACGCTCAGCGATTAGCTTAACCCGGAGCAGACTCCCCGAACTGGGGACTTTCCAGGCTTATATATGCGCTACTTGCCGAGTTCACTGAGTCCGCGTTGGGCACTCGTCCAACACATTGTTTAGTACTGGGCATTGTTCCCATGCGGTTTCGGCTCCGACTCCCTTCAGTAGATAACAGGAAGTCTCTTAGCAACGTCTTGTGTTCAAGGTCAACTGGTGCCTGGATCCAATCTTGCATGTATTGGGACACCATGTTAACCCCTTATATTACATTCCACTGATTGGCCCAATACATGTAACGATTATACAAATACATAATAATAAGCAATACATTGGTATAACATGTACATGTTTTGTTCCAGTTGCTGCCGCACACGGCAAACATACGTACAGGTCAGTATATTACAACAGGTCAGAATCACTAAAACTCCGATTAAAATGAACAACGGAGGAAATAGGGAACGTCGTGCCGTAGTTGACAGCCCATTGAACAGATCCCACCAGTGATGGGCGGATTCCACCTCTACTACATGAGCAGCGTGTACTACCTTTTGGCCATGTATAAAGGTGGACACAGTCACCCGGGTAACATTGATTTGATGTTGTCGCAATATCTGCTTTAGCTCTTCCGAGCGATCGAGGGCCTGTTTAAAACGCTCTAGCGAGATACTCCAAGGGTGCAGCCATACCTGCCACTGCATAGTGGTGAGGTGTTGCGTTCCGCTGTAATTGGTCAATAGGTAAGTATGGTTCTGCCACCGCCATCGATAGATGCCAGTAAGGCAACCTGAAAAAGGGGTCGTCGGGAGTAAGGCATGGGCATGACTAGTGGCCACACAGAGCGTATGGGGACCAATCTGCCACATCATATCTCGGGGTGCCTCAATCATCCATTCACACAAAGCCGTGTCTTCTGTAAGGCACGGGTCTCGATATCGATCCATCAACAGACAGGCCTTTCCTTGATCCGCCTGCTCACACGCGGACAAGTCATAGGTAAGATTGGTGTCCGGACTGAACCAATTCCCTTTTGTTTTGAGAAAGTAATATCCATCAGATGTAATGACCGGCAATACGTAATATCGGCACACCGTCACAAAATCAGTTACATTCAAGGTTACAAAATGTCCTTTACACAGCGTTGCATTACACCATGTTTTGTCCGGATAGGTGTTCATCCATAATTTCTCAGATACGTTCCACACCCCTCGCCAGGCCTGAACATTAGGCGAAGTGACTATTCGTAAAAATCGTTCTTTTTGCAAATGTGCATGCAGCATTTGGATACCGCAAATTGTCCAGTTCATCTGTACAGTAAAATTTTGGAACAGCCGTTGAGTCGAATCCCACACGTCCAATTCCCATTTTAAGGAATGCAGCAAAATTCGTGCAGTCTCTTCCTGCGTCATCATGGCCGACGGCATCCATCGGCCAATAGTGTACAGGCCTTGTGCAGTTGCTTGCCCCGTACTGGATAATTTAGTACGGGTCACTTCAGAGTCTATAGCATTGGATATCCCCATTACTGTCCCTGCCCCTCCTAACAAGGTATCGTACCATGCCCGTCGTCGCCGTTTAGGGTTACATTCGGGTATGACTGGCAGTCGGAAGGTGGTTGATGTTTTGGGATGCCAGACTCTCCCCTGATTAACCAGTCCATTGGGCCTCTGCCAGTGATTGGCGTCCCATTGGTAATCCTCATTTCGTCGTTGGCGGTAATAATAGTCCATTCAATACCACCCTCATGACACTGTCCTTCGGAACACATATTCACCCGGGTGTGAATGGTCAGTGCGCAGCCCGGGGCCACTGTTGTGTTTGCATCCTCAAAGCTGCCCTTGCATCGATACAACGTGCAATTGCTGGTGATAGTCATAATGTCACATCGTTGTCCGGAGGGGCACGTAAAATTGTCCTGCCTTCGCTCTTGGTCACTGGCTTCCCAGCTGACGATCTGTCCCAGAGCACCAGCATTGTGTTTCGTTTCTTCTGACCCGGGTCTTGACATACTCCGACCCAGGATTCCAACAGTCCATAGCACATTCAGGGCCCACCACCATGCCATGATCCGGATCTATGGTGACGAGAAGACGTGGGCTCATGTTTCTCGGAGGTAGCATTGGTTTGCCGGCACATTATGCCAGGCTGAGTCCCCTGGATACATTATTGTCACCAAACTATCCTTCCCTTGGGCGATTATTTCTGCCGGTTTTGGAGGGCCATTTGGCTGGCGTACCCAAACTTTAGCCCCCTTTACATCAGTGGATCCGAAACCTCCCGTTCCCCGTTCGGTTATTTTCGTAGGGGCCCCCGTCTCCTCCACAGTGGACATGTCACAAGGTTTAATTACCAATTGGGCGATCTTATCCCCCTTATTAACCACGTAGGGCTCGGTGGTGATGTTGACTAGGATAACCCCAATCTCTCCCTGATAGTCTGCGTCAATAACTCCACCCATGACATCGATCCCTTTCAGTGATAACCCAGATCGTGGGAGAATGTGTCCATAAGTCCCGGAAGGGCAAACTAATCCCAAGCCGGTTTTAACTGCCGTTGGCACTTGGGGCACCAACGTCCGGGTAGTCAAGGCCCGCAAATCAAGCCCCGCTGATGCCGGGGTGGCCCGGACTGGCAGTTCCGCTTCCGCATCGAATTTCCACATTTTAATGGGACGCGCCTCGGGCGTGTCACATACCTTTATCATCCTATTTAAGGGTGTAACTCCATTCCCCAATGGACGATTGTTAATTTGTTTTACAACTCGGATGAGGTTCTTTTTCCAATTTGTCAAATCATTCGCCCCCCCCGCCTTCCGAAGAGAGGACTTCAAGATCCCATCCATCCGTTCAATCAGTCCTGCTGCTTGCGGATGATACGGCACATGGTATATCCATTCGACATGATTATCGTTGCACCATTGCTTTATCCGCCCTCCCGTAAAGTGCGAACCGTTGTCGCTCTGGACCTGCATAGGCATCCCATAGAATTGTTCTATCATATCTAAACATCGCAGGGTTGCCTGCTGATTATTATGGCGACAAGGATGGGTCACCAGGACCCCAGACATGGTGTCCACTGCTGTGCAAATGTGCCTGCATCCCTGGGACGTGGGCAATGGGCCCACGAAGTCCATCTGCCAGCTTTGGCCGGGGCCTTCTCCTCGGTGAATGTGCCCCATCATATGCTGAGGCACTCCCTGTCTTTGGTGTTGGCATTGCTCACACTGATTCACTGCGGTTTTTACATCGTCTACCAGCAGGTCTATACCCCGATCCCGGGCCCATTGTAGAGTCCCTTGTACCCCCCAATGCCCAGCCTTTTGGTGTGCCCATCTGGCTAGGTCCACCGAGGTGTCCCTCTGTATTACCATAGCTCGAACTATGCCGTCAACATATCGGTTATGGAGGGCTTCTGCGTCATTTCGGGACGTGTGGGCGTCCACGTGTGTGATAAATATCCTTAAATGCTGGGCCTTCTCCCAAATTTCCTCCCACAGCGGCCTACCCCATACTTCCCGACTTTGGATCATCCACTGATTGGCCTGCCATGTGGGCATCCACTGAGTCATCCCGTTAACTACTGACCATGAATCGGAAAATAGGTGTACCCCAATAATTCCGGCCTGCATGATTACCATATGCACCGCCTTGAGCTCGGCCCACTGGCTGCTCTTACCCTCTCCCAATTCTTCCAATGTAATCCCTTGCTTTGGATTATACGCAGCGGCCTTCCACCTACGCCGTCCTGACTTCCATTGAGCCGAGCCGTCCACGAACCAAGCAGTGGCTTGCTCTTCCGACGTCAGCTCATCGTACCTTTTCCCAAGTTTCACAGGTGATTCTGTGTATTCAATCACCTCGAATCTCACTTCCCCTCCCTCAGGGGCCTCCGCCACTTGCTCATGTAAGACTGACACCCCCTTCTGCCCAGTCTTCACCCTTTCTGACACATACCATTTCCATTTGATGATACTACTTTCTTGGGCCGTCCCTATCCTATGTGTAGTGGGATCACTCATTACCCACGGGAGAATGGGTATAGCCGTTCTCATAATTACTTCGTGTCCCGCTGTCAGGGCCTCGGTTTCCACCAAGCTCCAGTAGCAGGACAACAGTTGTTTCTCAAAGGGGGTGTACCTCCCCCCCGCCGGGGGTAGTTTACGAGACCAAAACCCCAACGGCTTCCTTACGCGTCCTTGTTTTTGCCATAGACTCCAATTTGCATAGTCTCCCTGTGCCGAAACCTGCAATTCGACCGGTCCTGACTGTATTTTTCCTAGGGATACAGCCTGCTGTATCGCTTGTTTGGCCATCTCGAGGGCGAGTTGATGGTTGTTAGTCCATTCAAACTCTGCCTTCTTCCTGGTAATTTGGTATAATGGTCTCAGTATCTGTCCCAAATGTGGTATATGTTGCCTCCAAAAGCCAAATAGTCCGATAAATTGCTGTACGTCCTTTTGCGTGTGAGGAACTGCGAAGGCCTGAATTTTATCCCTGGCCTTCTCGGTAACTTCTCGTTCCCCTTTATTCCAAATTATCCCCAGGAACTTCACAGTCTGGGAAGGCCCTTGTATCTTTGCCGGGTTGATTTCCCATCCGTACCCCTTCATGTGTTGGACTAATGCGTCCAACAGTGTTTGTATCTGGGCCTGCCCACTACCTTGTATCATTATATCGTCAATGTAGTGGGAGACCATTACATGGTCCGGCACTTCGAACCTTGCCAAATGTTCCGCCACTATCCTATGACATATAGTGGGGCTGTGCAGATAGCCTTGAGGCAACCGTGTGAATGTGAACTGTCTACCTTCCCACGTGAAGGCAAACTGTTCCTGTCTATCTTCGGGGATTGGGATAGTAAAAAAGGCATTAGCTAAATCGATCACTCCGTACCAAGTACCAGGGTGATGTTGTATTCGTCCTATAATGGTAACGGCGTCAGGTACCGCCGCCGTCAGGGCAGGGGTATGGCGGTTCAATTGCCGATAGTCCACCGTCATCCGCCAGGATCCATCAGCCTTACGGACCGGCCACAACGGGTTATTCCAAGCAGTCGAACACGTTTTTAGTACCCCCGCTTCTAAATATTCCTTAATGGTGGCGGAGATCTCTTTGTGCCCACCAGGAATTCTATACTGTCGCAGGCTGATCACCTTTTCGGCTATTGGGATGGGAAAGGGGTCCATTTTCACTTTTCCCACCAATACCGTGCGACAATGGATTAAGGTTCCAAATTCAAATTTGCCGTGTCGCAGGTATAAGGTTAGCCCTGCCAACACGTCCATTCCTAGGATCCACTCGCGGACCGGTGTTATGATTACCGAATGGGTCCTGATCGGCATTGCCCCTATCCCTAAGGGTAATTGCACCATTTTTCCTTCTATTAAGTTTCCTCCCAATCCCACTAATGTGACTGGGGTTCCTTTAAACTTATGGGGAGTTCCATGGATTAGGGTGGCCTCCGCCCCAGTGTCCACTAGAGCCATAACCGTCTGAACAGATTTGCGCCAATAAATGGTCACCGCCACATGTGGTCTGATGTCATCGGCCGACCATTGGCTCGTTTGTGGGCAAATCTTCGGGGCTTGGCCCAATCCCTATTGGTCCTCCCACTCGTCCTCTTCTGACAACGCCGGGTACAGGCGTTTAGCACCCCTTCCTCTCTTATTCTTCCCCTTCTTATTCGCATTGCGAGTGCGCCGGTCTACCTTGCAACATTCCCTGTAAGGGGTTGTCACCTCTCCTTCCTCCTCCTCGGAGGACTCCCATTGCGGTCGGGTGGGGGTTTTCCCTCTATCTGAAGCAACGTTCCCCGCCTCCCTGAACTGGCATTTCTGTATTAGTAGCTCTACCAATTCCTCTGCCGTCACCCGTGGTTCACGGGCCTCAGTTTCTACCCTGGACACTTTAAGTCCCTTTCGTTTACACATTTCCTGCAGCTCTCTCGTGGGTCTCCCATCAACGTCCGCAACCGGGACTTGTGCTTGCATCAACGCTTGCCATAGGGCTCGGCGGGAGGGTCCGGGGTTGGCTCCTTGATTGGGGTTGGATCTAGAGTCACCTCGAGTTTCCGAGCGACGTCCCTCCCTAGTCCCATTATTACCCCGGCCCTGCGCCCCCCAGTCTCCCAGTCCTCCCATCTCCCGCATCATACTCCGAGCCTCCCCCAACGTTTCTCCTTTGCCACTCAACATTATGGTAAGTAGTAACGGCTTATAATGTGGGGGAGCCGTTTTTACCAGGTGATCCCTGGCTTGTTTGCTCACGTTGACATTTTCTACCTCATCCAAGACTCCTAACAACAAGGCATCCCGTACACATAGCCGGGTCAATCTTTGTATTCCTTCCTTAATCGTGGTCCATATTCCTTCCAGGGGTGGCCAGTCAGACGGGAACGGGTATTGTTCTGCTACCGCTCGGGCGTACATCCCGAACAGAGTCCCCGTACCCCTCTCCCCTACCATATCTTTGGCCTGTCGTCTATATGCCAGGTCTATTGCCGCATCTTTGGCCAATCCCCCAAATTTGGGCGCATCCTGAAAGTCTACCTGGACTTGCTGTCCTCCTTCTTCCAAAAGCCTCACCAACCACAATTCAATGGGCTCCCCAGGATTTCGGCGGGTCTTTTGAGTAATGTATAATACTTCCTCCGTCGTAAAATCCTCCGTTAACTCGGAGAATTCCGGAGGAGGTTGCAACTGGGGGATCTCATGATGGATAGGCTCGCCTCGCTCGTTTCGTTGGGGATTTCCCTCATCATCCAACAACACTTCAAACCTAACAGGAGGCCGTCTCTGAACCTGTTTTCTCCGGACGACCGGATTCGCTCGCACCTGGGGTGGCAGCTCATCTTCGTACTGATCATCCGAGTCCCCCCATATATTCCCGTCCCAGTGGTCAATATCCCAGCCGTCCCCATTATTTAGCTGTGCCACAAACGCCCTTATTTGAGTGGGGTTCACGGAGCGCGGGCGCTTTCGCTCACTCTTCCGCTTACTAGACGACAAATGTGTGATCGCCCGCCCCGCTAATTCCGTTAGTGCTGCTATTTCTGCCTTTAGTTTTATAATTTCTTGTCTTAACACGGAGGCATCCCCGCTACTGAGCCCCTGCTCATGCTTAAGGGTTGCTATTTCAGCCTCCAACTTCTGACGCCTGTCAGACTGCTGCTTACAAGCCGCCGCGCAAGCCCACATCCGCCTCTGGATCCCTGGCAAGGGGTTCCTTGAGGGGACCGGGATTTTCTCAAGGGTGGACAGCAGCGACCCTGGGGTGGTTCCTACGCCTTCGGCCTCCCAGTTTTCCGGTCGCCCCCCACCCTTCCGCAAACAGGCCGCTACACTATGCCACGGCCCTTGCCATCCTGGGGCCGCAACCGCCTCGGCCTGCCCTTCTGGTTTCTTATTCCTTTTCCCAAACATTGTTTCGCATCAAAATCCCTCCTCAATTGCGATTGATCCTGCCGACTACGCCAAAATGTTCTAAGAAATTATGAGGATCAGGTTCGCAGGCGGGTAGTTTGATGCGGAAACAAAGAACAGGAGACTAGCTTGCTAGGATAATATTATTTTATTTTGCTTGTTTCCTACCTAGCCTACATAGGATAGAAACCAGGTCCGATACTCACAACGGGTCTGGCATAATTGGCTATATACTTACTCCACGAATTACTGGAACTGGGAGCCGTCAGTTCTGTGGAGGTGCCGCCTGTGACCCACGCTCAGCGATTAGCTTAACCCGGAGCAGACTCCCCGAACTGGGGACTTTCCAGGCTTATATATGCGCTACTTGCCGAGTTCACTGAGTCCGCGTTGGGCACTCGTCCAACACATTGTTTAGTACTGGGCATTGTTCCCATGCGGTTTCGGCTCCGACTCCCTTCAGTAGATAACAGGAAGTCTCTTAGCAACGTCTTGTGTTCAAGGTCAACTGGTGCCTGGATCCAATCTTGCATGTATTGGGACACCATGTTAACCCCTTATATTACACTGGCGTCAGGCATCATGGCGGGTGTGAACGGACAATATGGCGGGAAGGTCAAAAATCAGTTTCATACCATTGTGAAGCCAGTTTGAAATTGTTTGCTCTGACAATCAATGGTGGGCTGCCTTTCCCACCCCTGCAAGTCAGGCACTTCAGTAATACATGTGCACATCATTATTAGCCCAGCTCACCGGAATCATCCCCCCATCCAAGCACGTTGGCGTGATTGCGCTCTGACGTGTTTCACAAATGAACATAAGCAATGTGTATCTGGCGAGTTGCACTTTGTTCAGGACTTTGAGGCTAGCTAACCTTGCTACAGGCAGCACTCGTGGTCATCAGTGCCAGGCTTCGCAGGCAGCACCACATCACTTTTAGGGGGGCTCACGGGCAGGTCTCTACCTACCAGACCGTAAGGTGGGGGTGGCTTTTCAATGGCTGCAGGGCTAGGGCTTGCTTGGGGAAGGGGGTAAGTGTCACAGGCAAGTGAAGAGGCTCCAGGACGAGAGCTGTACTGGGGAAGAAGAGTATCCCAGGGTATGTGTGGGGGCACATGTTGATCTGTGCAAGTGACCTCACGAGGGTGAGGGCTGAGGAGGCAGTCTCCAGAGGAGATGATGTCAGATGGAGATGAGAGGGCGTGTGTGAGAGAGTGAGTAGTGATGCCCCTTGAGCTGGCTGCGAGTGAGATGCCGGTAAGTGATGGAATTGTGTGTGTGTGAGTTTAGAGTGGTGAGATGGTTGCCTTACCTTGGCGGCATGGATGAGATCATTCATCCATTTTCTACACTGGATGGCTGACCACTTCTGTGCAGCATTGGCACTGACCACCACTGCCACCGCCTCCCAAGCTGGAATGGTGACACTGATGGGCCTCTTGTAGTCATAGCAGGGGTACAGGACAACGCAGCAAGCTCCAATCGTGAGCATAAGGCATCCCAGAGATGCATCATTGAATTGGGGGGCTGTAGTTTTCTTGCCTTTCGGGGCCATGTCATCTGTGCAGCAGCCCTGGGCTGCAAGCGCTGAGGGATGCGTGTGTGGCTGCACTTTAAATATGGTGCCCTGAGTGAGGAAGCGGCAAAGTGACAGCATGGCGGACGAGTCAGAGGCCACCCACCAGTGCAATGGCATTTTTGCCGGGAATGCGTGATTAGTGAGGAGAGATTGGGATGATGCAGTGTGAAAAGTCGTCATTGTGGCCAGCATGTAAAAGTTCCTTTCCCCGCCCTCTACCACACTTAGTGCAAATCTGGGATGATTCCGCCCCTGGGGTTGATCTTCCTGGTCACCTGGTCCCACTCTCTTCTGAAGGTAGAACATAAGGTCTTCTGGCCCATCACGGGGCCATGGCATCTGTCCACTTGTCTGCCTGCACCACTCTGCTTCCAGTGCCACAACCATCAATGTGAATCCCCCTGCCCTAGTATTCAGTTTTCAAGAATTTCCAATGCAGCAATTTTTGTGTGCAGCTTACTTTTAAGAGGCAGCCTGCCTTTAAGAAAGAGCAGACTCCCTGTACCACATGGATTAGAATAAAACTGCGAGGTCTCCTGCTGTGTGCAGGGCTCACCAGCAGTGTTGAAAAGAAGATCCGTTGATACCAGCTGCTCAGAAGCCATTTAATTTTCATTAATGGGCAAACGGCAAGACTTTTGCCCCATCTTGGAGGAAGCTCTGCGTTAGAGAACTACTGGCCAATTGGATGGCGAGCAGCTTGGTAGTTCCATCAGCGCCAGGGCTGAACACTGGTCACTGGTAGTTCCCCCAAAGAAGATGGGCTAATGGATGCTGGGCTGAAGGCAAGTGAGAAATATTGGTGGGTTTCACTGGCAGGCCCAGTGAGGAGATTGAAGGAGATTAGGAGCTGCGTTTGAGAGGCTGGAGGGAGGGTTAAAGGAGGGTGTACTATGGTGGGCAGGGTGCTTTCGATGGGCAGAAGGGCCTCTCAAAGAAGTTTTTCCCCCTCTTGTCTGACACCAGCCCCTGTAACTAAAACTGCTGAACTTCCCGCTTGGCATGGGCCTCCCCCTGCCATGGGTGAAATAGTAGTGGGAGCGAAATGATGTACTTAATGAAGCAGTGTTACGGACAGGAGGGGGGATTAATTTAAACAGCCCTGATTTCTCCTCTCACCACCCATCTGGTGTTTTGATTTGCCTCCCCATTTATAAGCAGCGGCATATTTCCCAACCCCTCGGTTTTGGTGTAATTCAATTTCTATTAATAGCTCCACAGCAAACTCATGATAGAATGAACTCAAGACGTTAGGCTTCCTGAAACCTGCAGGTCCAAAAGAGATTGCTCACTGCAGAATGCTGCCTTGAAGGTTGTGAGTCCAGACCAAGCAGCTGGTATGCATTTTGAAGTATTGCAAATCACACAGGCAAGTATCAGTAACTTTGAAAACACAATTTTGACAGAGCACACTCACAACCCCACTGAGCCCTCTTATCCTGCCCGTGGGGCTTTATACAAATGTGTCTTACCTACCTGCCCATTCCACCTGTGCGCCCATCTAATGATTGCAGAGAGCCAAAAAAATCACAGTCGATTGGCACGTCAAGGGCTTTAAGTGGCCCGTTAATTAATGGCAGGCACACATCGGAGATCAACGCGTGCCTGCTCAATGAAATATCATGAAGGCTCGACATTATGTTGGGACACTCATCCAAAATTTCTGGAAATTTCTGCACCTTGTTATCTCTGAAGAGATGCTGCCAACCCATGTAGGCTGCAGAAACCTCAAAACGCGGTGAGGTGGGAGAGCTGCTTCATAGCCCCCTATGCATTCATACAGTAAAGAGAGATAAGAGGGATAGTGAAAGAAAGATTTACATGGTGAAGACTACAAAGACCACGCGTGTCCAGAGTCCAGAATCAACTGTCCAATGGTGCATCCCTTCACAAAGGTTGTCAGGCTGCAACACTGATGCTGGATAATTTACTTTTCCAGTAGGGATGACTTCCATGATGAGATAGGCACACAGAGATGAATTAGGTAAAAAGTTCTACTAGTTCCAATAGAAACAGTATAGATGGGGCCAGGCATTCAAAGCTTGACAGAGCCCCTTTTCTGTGCTGCTGCTTGGTAGATGGAAAGATGTCAGACTGAGCTTTGCAGTGCCAAAAGACAATTTTACAGAATACACTAGCTGGGGGTGGAGGGGTTTCATGTCACATGACTCCACTTTTGGCTTTGACAAAGGGTACATGTCCTTTTTCTAGGTTCTTTATATTGTAAATATTCCATCCATTAAGCCTTAATGGGAGGTTGCAGGGTCCTTTGCCTTAACAGATAAGTTTGCTCCAGTTGGCCGGGACTGGCTTATGAAATGTAGATGGCCTTTGTATGATTCCTTTTGAACTTGGTCTCTGCAGCCTACATGGGTTGGCAGCATCTCTTCAGAGATAACAAGGGGCAGAAATTTGGGGCGAGCGTCCCAACATAATGGCGTGCCTTCGTAATATTTCATTGGGCAGGTGGGCATTGATCTCCGATGCATGCCTGCCATTAAGGCCCTTGATGCGCTAATCGATGGTGATTTTTTGGCTCTCAGCAATCATTAGATGGGCGTACAGGTGGGACGGGCAGGTGGGTAGGACACATTTGTATAAACCTCATCCACGGGCAGGATAAGAGGGCTCAGTGGGGTTGCGTGTATGCTCTGTCAAATATTGTGTTTTCAAAGTTACTGATACTTGCCTGTGTGATCTGCAATACTTCAAAATGCATACCAGCTACTTGGTCTGGACTCACAACCTTCAAGTCAGCACTCTGCAGTGAGGAATCTCTTTTGGGCCTGCAGGTTTCAGAAAGCCTTCTCTTAGCTTGGGATTGGGAACTGAACCCTCCACTGGAGGAGCCTCCTCTGAGGAGGAAGGGAGGACTAGAAGGGGGAGGAAGCCAGGAATACACTTTCAGCCTCCAGGGAAGCAACTTTTGGGAGGACAGGAGCAGGCACAAGGGGTGCAGGGCCAAGAGGATTTCCAAGGTGGAAGGTGCTGCAGGAGACACCACTATCATGCTGCCAGGGTATACAGGCAGTGAAGCAGCTATCTCAA
Organism: Carcharodon carcharias; assembly: GCF_017639515.1. NCBI lineage: Eukaryota > Metazoa > Chordata > Chondrichthyes > Lamniformes > Lamnidae > Carcharodon > Carcharodon carcharias. The sequence goes on from NC_054486.1 coordinate 53,389,925, forward strand.
AATGTCTGAGGTGCAGTGCCAAAGGAGGCCCGTCTCTCAAGGGAGACAGTCAACTATATCTGTCCGATGATAGGGCCTGAGATCTCCACAAACTATGTGGGTGGATACCCCATGCCAGTGGCTATAAAGGTCACAGCTGCCTTCAACTTCTATGCCACTGGCTCTTTCCAAGGCTTGGTGGGTGATCTTTGCAGTGTTGCCCAATCAGCTGTCCATACTTGTGTCAAGCAGGTCATAGATGCTCTGTTCAGGTGTGCCTTCATCCACTACCGTTGGGACCAGGCAAGCCAGACACAACGAGCCAGAGGCTTTGCAGCGATTACTGGCTTCCCATATATCCAGGGTGCAATAGACTGCACACACATGGCCATCATGGCGCCAGCAGATGATCCCGGTGCCTTCGTCAACAGGAAGGGCTTCCACTCCATGAACGTGCAGATAGTGTGTGATCACAGGATGCACATTCTACAAGTCTGTGCAAGGTACCCAGGCAGCTCCCACGACGCCTACATCCTCAGACACTCCCAGATGCCGGGGCTCTTCAGTGCTCCAGCTCGGCTTGATGGATGGCTGCTGGGCGACAAGCCAATCCCCTCAGAAAGTGGCTCATGACACCTCTCCGCCATCTAAGAACAGAAGCTGAGCAGTGGTATAATAGGAGCCATGGCACCACAAGGGCCATGGTGGAGAGAGCCATTGTCTCCTCAAGATGCACTTCCAATGCCTGGACCGCTCAGTATCCCCTAGATCATGTCTCGGTGATAGTGGTTGCATGCTGCACTCTCCACAATCTTATGCTGGAAAGGGGAGAAGCTGGGGATGATGAAGATGTCAACGCAGTGGCTGTGACTACACATAATGAGTCCAGCAGTGAGTCTGAGGATGAACACGCAATTGGAAATGCTGAGGGGGTAGATTCTGACCCGGGCATACGCCAGGAAGGCAAGGACACTTGGGAGGCTTTAATCCAATGAACCTTCGCTAGCGCAATACATGTGGACCTCCAGGGCAAGCCTGGGCTGTAGGCTCCATACTCAATACCAAAGTGCAAAATGTGTTTAGTTAGGAACTTTAACTAAGGGCCTTGTTAATAAAGTTGAATGTCCCACAAAACACTCGTAACATTTTTGGAAACCATCCACCTGCAGAAGAAAAGAGGCAGCCTCAGCCATGGTGATATGTCTGAATTTAATATTACAACCAAAGAAACATAAGGAAACAAAATGACAAAGGTGTTAAAAATCACAGCAACTCATAAAGACCTCATTGCGGGCCAACACAAAAGCAACAGTGATAAACTCGTGGTGTGCCTAAGGTACCTTATGTTTAAGTTTTCGGGTGCTATGCCTTGGTGCTGGCCCTTCGCTGAGAGTGGCATCTGAGACAGCCTGCTCATTGTGCTGTCCTGTTGGCCTCGATGACCTTGGTGGTCGTCCTCTGGCCCCTGGAGCCTGTGCTGGCCCCGTCTGGGAGGGAGCTGCCGGTTCCACAGCTGGAATCTTCCCGGTCGTTGCGGCCTCACCGGATGCAACGATCACTGGCATAGGGGCGAAGGAGTTGCTGCCCTCATCAGGAGTGCCCTGAGAGGAGCCTGCCGAGACGACAGGCAGCTGCTGCGCCGTGAGGTCATTTCGGACCCCCCAACTCACTGTGGATGGATGCGCATCGAGCTGGGAAACCTGGTGCCCACACAATCTCCCCCCTCGGCACTGACCAGCTGAGGTGAATGCCAATGTAAGGGCTTGCTGGTCCGAGTACATCCCCAGGAAGCCCCAATGGGCCTCCTGGAGGACCCTCTCCACGAGAGTCGCCACTCTCTCCATTGAGGACACATGGCACTCGGCCATGAGGCTCATTGCTTCAGTGATAGTCTGCGCAGACTCCTCCACCATGGACACCAAATCAAGCACAGCCTCATGTATCTCCACCAGATGCTCCTGCACACCTGGCCGCATTTCCTGCGTTTGCTGTGTCACAGATGACTCCAGAGGCACATCATCAGGCACCAGCTGAGCATGTGCCTGGTCCCCTGCAGTCCTCTGACTGCTGACGCCATGGGCATTCTCTGTCTCTGCCTGCTCCTGCAGCGACTGTGAAGTGCCTTCAGCGCTGTGCTCCGGGACACAGGCAATGCTCTAATTCCCACCGAGGTGCTAGTATCTGTGCTGGTGCATGCCTACAAGAGATGGTGTGATGCTGGTGAAACTTCAGTGCCTCCAGGTGCGAGAAGGGGGCCTCTGCTGCTCTTCCTCCCCACCCTGCTCCGCTGATGCTGAAAGGAAGAACAAGGACATTGTCTCCACGTTAACTCATCCAATGTCAATGTGCATCCCTGTCCCCCAAATCATTATGTTCTCATCCTTCCATAAGCAATGGTCAAGTCATGTTGCAAACTTCAATCACTGAACGTTCAGCACTGCCATGGCTGTTGAGAGAACAGTGATGACCTTACTGCTGGGCATAAATACCTGCCCGTGGCACCTCAGCCTCACCAACATGACGGACCTGGGTCCATGGCACCTCTCCAAATCTAGGGCCTCCTCCTTGAAGCAGCTGACAATCGCCAACAGTGCCCGCCCACCACCAGTCCTCACCCGCTCGGCTACATTATGTACATTCTTCTCCTGAAAAGGAGAGAAGAACATTGATTAGTGCTACTTGTACCTGAATTCTCTTTGCGGACAAGCTACCCCAACCAGCGTGAGACAGAGCAGGTGTCCAATGCCCACTCAGCCCGCTGCTGCCGAACACTCACACAAACGTACTAAGCCTGCACCCCCCACTGACCCCCCCCACCCCCAGCCCCTTGGCAAAAGGCTGCCTACATCACATTAGGCACCACACGGTCTAACTTTCCATAGCAAGGAGGCACAAGCAAGTGGAGCGCAGAGAGCAGCAGAGCGATCGGTGCCACGCCACCTTGAAGCTCCCCTCCCAGCGTCATCACCCTGACTTTGACATGTCCTGGAGTTCCAGCACTGTGCCTGGTGCAGCTCCTCCAGGTTGCCCCCAAAACAGTTGTGTGGGACTCAGTATAACACATGCTGCAGGGGAAGAACCCATCTCTTCACCAACCTCTCAGGGTGACCTCGGCACAGGCAATATCTGTTGGCCCACCCAGCGAAGGACACAAGTTATCAATGATTCAATGCAGTCACTGCACTCAGACTTGGGGTTGGGGGTGCGGGTGGTGGGGGAGGGGGGGGGGGGGCGGGGGGGTGCGTGGGGTGGGGTGGCATGGGGGGGGGGGGTGCATGGGGAGTGGGGGGTGAGGTGGCGTGGGGGGGGTGCACCAGAGGGGAAAGCTGACCTGCTGGATTAAGTGACCAATGCCACCATGGTACTCACCCTTCCTGAGCACAACAGGTCATTGAATCGCTTGTGACACTGGATCCAGGTGCGCTGCACCACGTCGCAGGAGCTCACCAACTCTGCCACCTCCCCTCAGGCACGTTTCATCATGTGGGGAGGCCTCCTCCTCCCATCCTGGGGTACGAGCACCTCCCACTGTGCTGCCACCTCCTCGAGGAGGGCAGCAAGGCAATCACCTGAGAAACAAAGGGCACAGTACCCCCCTTTCTTACCCTCCTCTCATGCTTGCTCAGCATCAGTGCTCTGGGGAGCCCTTCCACTGGCCATGATTCACAGCCTTTGAAAGGCTGCAGCAACTTTTTAAAACAGGCCACCGAGTCGCCATTGGACCCGGTGGTCATTGCAGTCCCGCTGCTGCCCACCCACTCTCACTGTCCTCAGGAGCCGCGATTCACACTGGGCAGGCCTTAATTGACCCACCCGCGTAAAATACAGCATGGACCCAATCATGGGCGGCGATCAGGCCTGTGCCCATTCCCTCTCCGTCCACCGGACAGGCAGAAAATTCTGCCCAAGGTGTAAGTTTCTGTGATACTGTCAAATAGCTCTTATTGTTTGGGATAACAGCTAGACATAGCTTCAGCCATTTTCAAAAGTGATTGTCCAGTTTTAAAATTTTAGAAATTAGTCATGAGGATATATACACATCTATACACATATTTTATTTAAAAAATATAGAGTGTAAGGCCTTAGTCCAGTTACAGGCAGGATTTGTTAGTGACCTCATAATGATGGAGCCTCTATGTAGCAGTGATCATAAGATGAATTACTTTTTCATTCAGTTTGAGGAAGAGTGCATCTAGGCTAGTGTTTTAAAATTAAGTAAAGGCAATTGCAAAGGCATAAAGACAGCTGGTTAAGGTGAACTTGGGAAAATAGTCAAGGCGTAGATCAGTAGAAATGCTGTGGCAGATACTTAAGGAGATATTTCATAACATTCAGCAAACATACATTCCAATGAGAAAGAAAGACTCTAGGAGATGCATGAACCATCCACGGTTAAGGAAGCTAAAGATAGCATCAAATTGAAATATCTGTGACGATTAGTGGTGGGTTAGAGGATTGGACGGAATACTGACACCTGCAAAGAATGACTAAACAATTAATGTTTAAGAGTAACTAAAGTGAGTGCTTGTCCTCTAGAAAGTAAATCTGGGGAATTAATAATGGGAAATTAGGAAATGGCAGAAGCATTGAACAAATACTTCATGTCTGTCTTCACTGTAGAAGACACAAATAACATCCCAAAAGTAATTATAAATCACGAGGTGAAAAGGAGGGAGAAAGTTAAAATTATTACAACCACCAGAAAAAGATTACTGAGAAATCTATTTTAATTAAATGCTGACAAGTCACCAGGACCTGGTGGACTTCATCCAAGGGACCTAAAAGAAGTGATTGTGAAGATTATAGATGCATTGATTTTAATTTCCCAAAATTCCCTTGATTCTGTAAAGATTGAAAAATAATAAATGCAACTCTTCTATTCAAGAAAGGAAGGAGACAGAAAGCAGGTGACTACAAGCCAGTTAATCTAACATCTGTCATAGGATAAATGCTAGAATCTATCATTAAGGAGGTTATAACAGGGGGCTTAGAAAATCTTAATGCAATTAGACAGAGTCTAAAAGGAAATCATGTTTGATTAATTTATTAGAGCTCTTTGATGAAGTAAACAAATTTCAGGGATATGGGGGAACCTTTGGATGTGGGGCAGAATTTTCCCCCCGTTGGGGGAGAAGTTGATGAGCGGGTGTGTGTGGGCGCGCTTCCGATCTGCACCCCTGATCAGAGGCGCGGCGGCATTTTACATGGGCGGGCCAATTAAGGTCCGCCCAGCGTGACATCCGCAGGGAAGCACTAGGTGCTCCTTGTGCGGGTGGGGGGCAATGCCTAAAATTGAGAGTGTGCTCTTTCGCGCATGCGCATGAAAGAACACATTCATCTCCCTGAGGCTATGTGTTGCAGGGAGATCAGCTCTACATGTAAAAAAGATAAAAGTAGAAAAATAAAATTTCCCTGACATATCCCTTCATGTGACAATGTCACATGAGTTAGGACACGTCCATAATTTTTACACAATCTTTATTTAAAAATTTTAAAGCCTACATGAAACCTCAACCCGTCCATGGATGAGGTTTCATGTTTTTTCTAGTTGCCGCCGGGGCTCCTGGCCTGCCCGCCAACCTTAAGGTTGGATGGGCAGGTCCATTAATTGCTTAATTGATCCTGTTAATGGCCTCAATTGGAGTTCCCCCCGACATCACCGCACGTTATTTTACGTGTCAGCAAGCAGGCCCTGCCCCTGCTCGCAGATGGTAAAATCCTGCCCGTGGTATACTTGGATTATCAAAAGGCATTTGATAAGGTGACATATCAAAGGTTACTTTACAAAATAAGAGCTCATGGTGTACGGTGTAACGTATTAGCATGGATAGAGGATTTGTTGGCTAACAGGAAGCAGAGAGCAGGGATAAAAGAGTCTTTTTTGGGTTGGCCATCTGTGACCACTGGAGTGCCACAAGGATCAGTGCTGAGGCCTCAATTATTTACAATCTGTAGCAATGCCTTAGCTGAAGGGACCGAAAGCATGGTTGCTAAATTTGCAGACGCCACAAAGATAGGCAGGAAAATAAATTGTGAATAGGATGTAAGGAGACTACAAAGTGACATAGGTGGGTTAAGCGAGTGGGCAAAAATCTGGCAAATGGAGTATAATGTGGGCAAATGTGAAATCATTAATTTTGGCAGGAAGAATACAGAAGAAGCTTTTTGCCTGAATGCTGAGAGATTGCTGAGTTCTGAGATTCAAAAGGATCTGGTTGTCCTGATGCATGAATCACTATGCAAGTACAACAGGTAATTAAGAAAGCTAATAGAATGTTATCATTTATTGTGAAGGGAACTGATTACAAAAGTAGGGAGATTATGCTTCAGCTATACGGAGTACTGATGACATCACATCTGGAGTATTGTGTACAGTACTGGTCTCCTTATTCAAAGAAAGATGTCAATGCGTTAGAAGCAATTCAGAGAAGGCTTACTCGACTAATACCAGGAATGAGTGGGTTGTCTTATGAGGGAAGGCTGGACAGGTTACGCTTGCACCCATTAGAATTTAGAAAAGCAAGAGGTGACTTAATTGAAGCCTTTAAGATCCTGAGGGTCTTGACAGGGTGGATGTGGAGAGGATCTTTCCTCTTGTGGGAGAATCTAGAATTAGGGGTCACTGTTTAAAAATAAGGGCTCGCTCATTAAAGACAGGGAAGAGGAGAAATATTTGCTCCCAGAGGGTAGTGAGATGTGGGAACTCTTTTCCTCAAAAGGCAGTGGAAGCAGAGTCTTTGAATATTTTTAAGGCAGAGCTAGATTCTTGATTAACAAGGGTGGTGAAAGGTTATCAGGAGTAGGCAGGAGTCTTGGGTTGAGGTTACATTCATGATCTTATTGAGTAGGAGACCAAGTTTGAGGGGCTGAGTGGCTTACTCCTGCTCCTAATTCATATGTTCCCACATATGTATGTTTGTATGCATCATGTATGTGGAAAGGACAGAACATTGAAGACCTGAAGACCGAAGGATTGTAAATTGGAAAATGCCCATTGCTGAAGTGTCGCCAGGCCCCGCCAGTCCAAAACAAAAACAATGATAAAAATACCTGGAAAAACTCAGCAGGTCTGATAGCATCTGTGGAGAGGAATACAGTTAACGTTTCGAGTTCGAATGACTCTTCAACAGAACAGAACCAGCCCAAACCCTGGTTCCATCAACTATTTAAAGCAAAATTTAACTTTTTTTATTTGAAATATCCTTCACATGTTAATTAAATGTATGAATTATGATGCTTTTAGTTGTTTGGTTACAGTAAAAGTTTTAAGCTGTGAAATCTTGCCCAGTGGTTTTCTTTCCATTGGTGGCCTGGGGATCCCATCCCCCAACGACCCACATTAAATCTCCAATGTGTAAGCCCCTTTAATGATAGTTATTTGTCAAAGCCTGGGTGTGGTTGACTCTGTTTCCATGAGCTCAGCATCAAAGAACCTTGTAAGCAGCCTTTTCAGACTCCAGTGCAAATATCAGACCCCTGAAAGTCAGTGTGATAAGGAAAACCCCTTCTAAGCAAACCTTTAAACTGAGAATTTTATATGACTACTTCAAATGTATAATTTTTTTTCCCTACAGTTTGCACTTCACTTTTCTTTGAAACCTTTCTGCCTGGCTGTCATTGTAGATTAAAGAAAATAATTTGCATTTATACAGGGCCTTTCATGTCCTCAGGACATTTCAAAACACTTCACTACCAATGAATTACTTTTGAACTGTTCCTGGCAGTCAACTTGCACACATCAGCAGATGAGATCAATGGCTAGTTAATTTGCTTTCCACTGGTGTTGATTGGGGTATAAATATTGGCCAAGTAACAGGAAGAACTTCTTCCTATAGTCTAGCGATTATTCATGTTCACCTAAACTGACAGATGGAACTTCAGCCTAATGTCTCATCCAAAGGATTGCACCTTTGACAATGCAGCACCCCATTAATATAACTCTGAAGCATTAGCTTAGCATACATGAGTGAGTGCTGGATTTATTAGTTCCATGAGAGTACAGGAACTTTAATTCTATGGCTCAACTGAAAAATTGTTTTCAACTTGATTGTTATGCAAAACGAGCAGTCATGGCACACCCTGAACCTTGTAGCAGCAGAATGTAAATTGACGCTACCTGACCTGCTGAATGTTTCCATCATTTTATTGCAGACTCTCCCTTGTTCTGCCCAGGGCAGGGGACAGAGTAATTGTTTCAGTGCTGAGAGAGTGCTGCATTGTCAGGGGTCCCATCTTTCAGATGAGATGCTGGAGTGGGATCCAGTCTGAAATAAAAACAAAAATTGCTGGAAAAATCAGCAGGTCTGACAGCACCTCTGGAGAGAAAGACAGAATTAACGTTTCGAATCCAGATAACTCTTCTTCAGGACGCTAGTCTGCTTGCTTGTGGGTGTGGTCTTACTATTCCAAGGAAGAGCAGGACAGTTTCCCTAGGGCCCTAGCCTATGGTTGTCCCTCAATCACCAATACTAAAGGGTCAGGTTGCCTTATCATTGTCACATTGATGTTTGTGGGATCTTTCTATACAAAGATTGGTGGCTGCATTTCCCACATTGCTGCATTGGCTGCTCCTTGGGAATTCTTCATTGACTGTGGGGTGCTGTGGCATTTCCTGAGGTCATGACAGGTGCTATATCAATATAAGTCAATGTGAAATGTACCTCTGATCGATTGTTTTAGGTGCAGATTATATAGTATAAGTTCACAAATTTATCATGATTTGTCTGGGGTTAGGCCCTGAGTTGAAAGGAACTGACCCTGCAAAGTTATGTTAGAAATTTATGAGCAACAGGCAAATGGGAGGAACTCAATTATTTAAATTCATCTTCTAACCAGGTTTAAATCGCTTGGATAAAAACAAACTGAAATACTCTTCCACATTACTACTAAGCATTTTTTTCAAATGTCAACCACACTACTCTTCACAAATGTCCAACTGATTTGTGAGGCACTAAAAATGGAAAAAAAAGAACAGAAGTGGGGCTATTTCAAAAAAAGAATGAAGTGTGGAGGGAAAAAAGAGCAGAACAGGGGAGATGTGAAAAGAAGCACACAAGTACAATTTAAAACAAAATCATTCTTGGGATGTGGGCATCATTGGCAAGACCAGGATTTCTTGCCAATTTCTATTTGCCCGAGAGAAGGCAATAGTGAGCAGCCTTCTCGAACTGCTGCAGTACAGCAACAGCACTGTTATGGAAGGGGATCCAGGATTTCATTTGCTGCTTTCTCCTTCTAGGCTGTAGAGGTCACAGGTTTGGAAGGTATTTTTGAAGGGGGCTTGAGTTGCTGCAGTGCATTTTCTAGATGGTACACCCTGTACATTGGCGATGGGGACAATGAGCGTTTAAGGTGCTGAACGGGCTGCCCATCAAGCAAGTTGCTTGGTCCTGGATGATTTTCAGCCCATTGAATGTAGTTGGAGCTACATTCATCTAGGCAGCTGGAGAATATTCCATCATACTCCTGATTTGTGCCTTGTATGTGTGTTCAAATTTGCTGCCATGTCACATTACAACAGTGACTACACTTCAAAAATTCTTTGTTAATTCTGAAGTGCTTTGGGATGTCCTGAGGTTGTGAATGGCATTATATAGATGCAAGTTCTTTTTTGTTGCAGAGGAGGTAGAAAAAGGGCAGGTAAGACAGAAGATCTTACACAGGAAGGATTGGGGGATACTGGTGAACCATCAAAAAATAGCTTGAGGGCATGCAGGAAGAGTAGTAGGAGTCGAAAATGAAAAAAAAAAACCTGAAAAATACATGCACAGTCCCTACCACTTACACCATCTCACTTATGCTAGATAGCAGTCTGTATCGGGCAAATGATGCTGGCTGTTTGCCATCGCCATAGGCAGCTGTTGCAAAGCGTATGAAGCAGGATAACTACTTTGGATATCTCAGCAGCTTTTGGCTGTCACCTTTCAGACTATAATTGTGTACCGAGAAGCAATTTCCCTGCCCGATAAACTATTAACATGAAAGAGCTCTTGAAAGATGATTTCAATTGAAGTGGGAAGCTATTAGGAATAAGACAATGCATTGTTAGCTTTTCTTCTAGATTCAGACTCGAAACCAAACTGATTTTTAAATGGTTCCAAAGCAAATTTGATAGACTTAGTGGTATAAGGCCCTCTCCCCTCATCAGTGCTGGGGTAAACTATTTTTCAAAAAAGTTCAGTTAAGCCAATGCTTGCTAGAATCATTTACTCTTATGCTATGTATGGTGTATGGTGAGTCTGATGGATTTACAACCCATTATCACTTCCAATGGACTTCAGAGACTCCCTCAAAGACAGAAGTTATGCTGTGGGCCTTTGGGTTGTTGTGAGTGCCCTGCCAATTAGGGTTGTTGAATGAAAGATGGCATCTCATTATGGCATCTGCCAATAAGCACCCAGATGTTTAAGTGAATCATTATCAGGGGCTCCCACATCTCCCTGGCACCCACTCTCCACTAACCCTCACATAGTGCGGCATGCTGCTTTGGATCCTGATGTTCATCATTTCATTTATGGTTTGATTCCTCATCTGAGGAGGCTTCACAATGAAAGATGGTCTCATCTGCCAGTCCGTCTCCTCTCTGGAGAGCCAATTTTTGCAACATGCAGCAAACGACAATGATCAGGGAGATCTGAGCAAGCACATACGGCAGGGAGCCAGCATCAATCCAAGCATCAGAATCTCATTTTTTAAAGAGCCATAGTCCTCTTAATAGTTGTCCTGGTGGAAGCATGGCTTATATTGCATCAATCTTATACATCAGCGCGCATATGCCTGACCGTATCATGAGCCACTTGTCTCCAAGTAGTCAACCATTGATGGCACAAAGATCTATGGGAGTGCCTGAGGATTTAATCATTATGGCTACTCCCCAGAGTACCATGCACACACCTTCAAGTCCTCAGGCGGTGAACACATACAGCCTGCACATTAAGGGAATGAAATGCCTTCCATTTGACAAATGCTCCTGGCTGCCTTGGGGATGTCTTGATGGACACATATGTACAATCAATTGCCTCTTGCACTTTAGGGAATTCTGTAATGGTCCCAAAGCCTCTTGAACTCTCGGCCTGGCTGTCCTCATCAGCAGTGAAGTTATCCCCCGTCCTGAGCAACACATCAATAATAAGCCTGATTGGGCTGCTGATTGCGTTACGGCAGATATATCACCTGTTGATCCTTGAAAGGATCCTGAGTGATAGAAATTCAATAAAATCATCACATTTAGAGCCACATACATTGGGATGGCCACCCACGTAATTGGAGATAATTTCCCCTGCATGCATGTCGTAGATAGATGCGACTGCGTCCCTGGAGAGAGACAGCCGCCTAAATCACTGGCAGTCAGACAGGCGGAGATGATTTGAGCATTGCCTCTAACCCTTCTTTCAAGGTGAGCTCTTCTCCTTGGGTGGAGCCCATGCCTCTCTCCGTCCTTCTGGTCCTTCAGCATCGCCATGTTGCTCAATGCAGTTCGCATACACTTAACACCAAGATGAACTTCCCACCTCATATTCATGCCATCACCAAAACTGCTTATTTCCAAATCCATAACATTGCCTGATTTCACCCCATCTCAACTTATCTACAGCTTATCCCCTCATTCAAGCTTTCGTTATCGCTAGACTTGACTATTCTAATGTACTGCTGGCTGGTCTCCCACATTCTGCCCTAAGTAAACTTGAAGTCATCCAAAACTCTGGTGCCCATCTCTTAATTCATAGCAAGTACCATTCCTCAATAGCCCTTGTGCTCAATGACCTACCTACATTGGCTGTCAGTCAAGCAGCATCTTGATTTCAAAATTCTTATCCTTGTTTTCAAATCACTCCATGGTGTTGCCCCTCCCTATCTCGGTAACCTCTTCCAGCTCCACAATGTTCTGAGATATCTGTGCTTTTCTCATTCTGGCTTCTTGTGCATCCCCAATTTTAATCACTCCTTGTTTAGTGGCAGCGCCTTCAGTTGCCTAGGCTGCAACCTCTGTCACCAAATTCTCACTGTCTTAGAAAAAAGGTCACAGGCCCAAAACATTGGGCTGGGTTTTACTCACCCTCTGGGCATGGGCTGGGAGGCAGACATGGCATACCCGTCATCTTCCCACTGCTATGCCATCTTGCCAGTGTTGTGGAAAGTTGCAGAGTGTTCTTCCACCCAGAGCCCAAGTGAAACATTTAATTTGTCCATTTAAGGGCCTTTTTCTACATCTGCCAGAACTTTATCAGTGACGGAATGCCCTCTGCTGCAATGGGGAGATCACCAGGTAAATCTTGGCATCCTCTCCATTTCCTCTGGGGAAAGGAAGGGGCCCTCCTATTTGGATACACTTTGGCCTACTGAGAGTCCCCTGGTGGCAATAGCCACCCTCACAATGGCACCGCCTGCCCTCACCAACTAGTGCCTACCTGTCAGGTTCAGGCTCCTCCAGATGTCATGTGTTGTGAGGGTGTACATCCATCACTGTGCCCTCCTCCTCCAGGAGTAGTAGCAGCAGTGTCTGCTGGGTGCTCCTGGTGAGGCTGTTGAGGCTGGTTGGCTGGCAGCTCTTCGGGGTGGGCTGCCACAGCCCTGGCAGCATCAGCTGACAAGATGCTGCCCAAGGTTTTGTTGACTGCTGAAGGGAGGGGTCACATCCACTTTCTGCCTCGTCAGCAGGAACCCTGCTGTCAGCACTGAATTTGAGCTGTTAACTTTGTTTCTCTCCCTCCATAGATGCTGCCAGACCTGCTAATTTCCAGCATTTTCTGTTTTTATTTCAGATTTCAAGTATCCACAATATTATGCTTTTCTTTCATTCTCTGAGCTTTGGATTCCATCCCTCTTCTCGGCTTCCTGACTGTACATTCAAATTAGATCCAATTGTGTAACCTCCGTGCTCAGTTTGACCCTCAAAACTCCAAATTATAGCATCCGGCTAGATCACTTATGTCTACCTCTGGAAGATTACTTTTTGCAACCCTATCTTATCAGACTGCAGTAATAATTGTTTTGGTAACTGTCAGACTGTAGCTTTAAGAATAATCCTGTGTTGAAAGATCACATGTCTGTGTAAAACAATCTGTTTGCAGCGCAGGGAACCACTAGGAGAGAGTTCTTCTCTAGTTATGGAGTTTGATGCACACATGTAGTTGCTGTTGCTGTCTTGTAAATAAAGTTAAATGTGCCCAACAAGAAAAGTTGTCTGCAAGATCAATTCCATTACAAACAGGCAGCGAGGATAAACCAGATATGGTGCTGTATCTCGCCCAGTGATTGTGAGTATCTAAGTTCATTAACAAGAAAGGTAGATATACTCATCCAAGATGCCACAGTTTGGCCAAATCAATCCCTTTGAACCAGCCACAGGCGACTGGTCTCAGTACATAGGAAACCTTGCTTTCCTCTTTCAAGTCAACAACATCATGGGGGAGGAAAAGAGGAGATCAATTCTCCTGAATATTTGTGGGAGCAAGACCTACAGTTTAATTTGAAGCTTGACGGCCCCCAATGCCCCAGATTTGAAGACTTTCAGTGAAGTAGTAGACCTTGTTAAGGGTTTCAACCCAAGCCCTCAGTCACAATGCAGAGGTTCAGGTTCAATTCACGGAATAGAGTCCCTGGGGAGACCATTGCTACCTATGTGGTGAAATTAAAACAACTAACGGAATATTGTGATTTCAGTGAAATCCTGAATGATATGCTCAGAGATTGTTTAGTTTGTGGCGTGCAGGAAGATGCTATTCAGCAGAGATTGCTGGCTGAAGTAGATCTGGATTTTAAGAAAATGTTAGAAATAGCACTTGCAATAGAAATCACTGTAAGCGATTCATAAGCAATTCAAGGGGCGCAAAATGGCACCGTTCTCCTAGTTTGGCAGGAATAGTCAACTGAAAGTGGCTCGAGAATCTGGGACTCCACTGTGAAGCAGGAAACAGCCCTCACTAACCAAAAATTTAGAAGAAACAGCATAGCAACAATGACGAAAACTAATTTTTATTGACATGGAAACAATCATACTCCTAATGATTAGCAATTTTTAATACGTAGAGTGTTATTTTTGTCACAGGAGTGGACACATATCGAAACATTGCAAAGTGAGATTTAAACAGGCTTCCAGGCAATAATTGAGCCCAAGGAAGTCTATAATGTAGAAGAGCCAGAAACAACCAATTCTGACATTTTTTTCATTATTCAACATGAAAGTTGGGAAGACAGAGCCAATTATTGTCACAGTGCAAATGGATGGTGAACCCTTAAAAATGGAAGTAGACAAGGGTGCTTCTACCACTGTAATAGGGGAACACACTTTCAGATATTTAAATAAAGGTAATGAACAATTACATTTGGAACAATCATCTGCCAAGTTGAAAGCATATGCAGGCAAAGAAATCCTGTAAAGGGTATCACCAGAACAACTGTTCATTAGAGACACCAATCAGCACAGCTCCCAGTGATGGTATTAGAAGGTAGAGGACCAAGTCTTGTAGGTCAAAATTGGTTAAGGGAAATTAACTTTGATTGGCCAGTGAGATTTCAAAAGGATAAAAGCAAAAAACTACAGATGTTGGAAATCCAAAACAAAAATAAAAATACCTGGAAAAACTCAGCAGGTCTGACAGCATCTGCAGAGAGGAACGCAGTAAACGTTTCGAGTCCATATGACTCTTCAACAGAACTAAGGAAAAATAGAAAAGAGGTGAAATATAAGCTGGTTGAAGGGGGGTGGGTAGGGGTGGGACAGATAGAGCTGGATAGAGGGCCAGTGATAGGTGGAGATTGCCAAAAGATGTTATAGACAAAAGGACAAAGAGGTGTTGAAGGTGGTGATATTATCTAAGGAATGTGCTAATAGGTAACATTAAGGGTAGAAAGCAGGATGAACAAGGTACAGATAGCCCTAGTGGGGATGGGGTGGGGGGAAGGGATCGAAATAGGCTAAAAGGTAGAATAAAACAATGGATGGAAATACATTTAAAAATAATGGAAATTGGTGGGAAAAGAAAAATCTATATAAATTATTGGAAAAAAGGGGTATCGGATAGGGGGTCGGGATGGAGGAGAGAGTTCATGATCTAAAATTGTTGAACTCAATATTCAGTCCAGAAGGCTGTAAAGCGTCTAGTCAGAAGATGAGGTGCTGTTGCTCCAAAGGGAAGCTGGGAGAGTTCCTGAGTTGAAAAAGGAACAAGGCAAGGTACTTCATAGAGAACCTGGAGAGCCCAAGGACCACAACTGGATGAAAAAGCAGTGTGTAGCCATTCGGTAACCGAAGCAATGAGGAGTGCCTTAAATAACAACATGGAAGATCAACAGAAGAAACCCAAGGAGACTCTGCTGAATTACAGAATTCAGGATGAAGCGAGTGAGCTTCACAAAGAAAAGGAAAACCTGTTGAAAGACCTTCACACACTACAAGGATCCCACAGATCAAAGTTTGTGCCTCTGAAGAATTACAAAATGAAACAGGAAGAATTTCATGTCACTCTGAACAAACTGAAGAACCAGTTGGCAGAGAAGACACAGCAAAGTTCAAGTTTCCAGGAGGAAGACAACAGATTCAAGAACTGAAGAATCAGCTGAATGAAGCTAAAGAGATTTTGGCCAGCTAAAGTCGTAGAACTTTCCATGATGCGAGCAGTTAATGAAGTCATGGGTAGCTCAACTACTGAACTAAGGCAAGTCGAAATTTCACTTGAGAGACGTTTGGCCGACAGTGAAGTCAAAAAGAAGGCCGAGACTAAACTCTGTGGTTAAAAAGAAGAAGACACATAGGAAACTTCCCAATTTGGAGGGAAAGTGGAGAAAAGTCAAGGGAATCAAAAAGCAACTCATTATTTGCATAGTCATGAGCGACAATTTACTGTTGGAGTAGCAGTATATGCAAAGAATTTCGGTGGAGGACCTAGTAAAGTAAACCCTGTAACCTGACCATTGTCATACCACGTGGAAGTGGAAGACTGGATCACCTATAAGCATGTGGATCATTTAAGAAAAAGGAGATGCCCCAACAAAATGATGTTCCTTCCACCTGTAACCATTGCTGAACCTGTGGCTCCTGTTGAATTTACTCGACCAAGGACAGACATGCCCGATGTCTCTGTCAGAATGGAAGACACTGAACTGCATGTGCCTAATGAGACACCTGATGTCAATGCGGTTCCAGAGAATGTGTTTCCTACTAAGGAGTGGAATTCATAGAGCTATGACATTCCACATGGATCAGGAAACGACTTGAAAGACTGAACTTGTAATTTCATGACCTGTGTAAATATTGTAATGTCATGAGATAAATATCCTTGTAAATCCAAAATGTACAGAAAAGTTAAAGGAGGATGAATGTAGTAATTAGAATTTTGATAAACATAGGGCTATAGCTTTAAGGGTGATCCTGTGTTGTCAGATCACATATCTGTGTAAACCAATCTATTAGCAGTGCAGGGAACCTCTAGGAGAGAGCTCTTTAGTTATAGAGTTTGATGCACACATGTGCTGTCTTGTAAATTAAGTTAAATGTGTCCACCAAGAAAAGTTGTCTGGATGATCAACTCCATAACACCCACATCAGCTGTAAACCTCATCCGTGCTTTGCTCAACTCCAGACTAGATTGCATTTTTCCGATTTCCCATGTTCCAATGTTCACAGCCTGTAATTTGTCCAATTCCCAGCCCCCACCTTCTACACCGCACGAGGACCTGCTCCCTTAGCGTTTCATTCAAACCAACCATTATTGATTTCCCATCTGTTAATACATCAAATTCATGCTCCCCATCCTCCTCCCTGACTTTGTCCATGCATTTGAAACCACCTCCATGCCAAAAGTAATCGAACCGTCAAATGGGGGTCAAGTTTTGCATGACTGTATCAACATTACAGATTCCACATTCTACCTCCACATTTATTGATTTGCTGTGTTAGCTCTTAGGTATTGTCAAACTGTTTCTCCGCTGGATAGTCTTTGGAAAAGCAAAAAAAAAATTAAAAGTATTTACAGCTTTTAAAAAAAATGATTTTGCGGCCTTACAATATGGTTTCCATGGTGTTTTAGATAAAGCTGAATGTTTTAGAGGAAGAACACACAATTAATATTGATTAGCAATGCTTGTTAGGTTGTGTGAAAGCAGGTTTGGTCAATGTTCTATCAAACACATTCTTGATAAAGGTCAAATAAAACCAAGATAAATCTGTGAAGATATTTAAAAGGAAGAAAATGTCTGGGGTCAAAAAAATTTCTATTTAAGCTAAAGACATGGATGTGTGAAGAAATGTGGTGGTAGTGGGAGGGAGGGGTCATTCTGTTGATTGATAATGAGGTTTTGAAGATGCACATCTTACTAACAGCAGGACACACTCCTGTAAAGACAAAAGCTGCAAAATGCTTAGCAGGTCGAGTAAGAGTAAATATGGAAAGATCTTTTAGAAATTAAGACTGTAAATGTAGGTCAATCCAGATTTGGCAAACTATTCATATTGGGCTGTCATGCAGATAGCACAAACACTACTTTTAACCTCGTGCACCATTTGCAAGATACTACACAAAACATGGAGATGCAGCCGAGAAATTATGCTTCATCATGGGCAAGTGAATGAATCTAGGCAAGGGAATGAAAATTGGGGCAAACTGACCATATCCTAGAATTCAGAGCTCCTCATGAGGGAGAAATCTAGATTCTGGAATCTTCACCCCTGCAGGCTAGTATGTGGCTCTCTCCACCTGCAAAGGAATGGCAGGAGCTGTTCTGGAACATTGGCAGCTCTGGGGGGGGTTCTAATTGGGAGGTAGAGGGACTGGATGTGGGCAAAGCTCCAATTTTGGATTCCTGATTGAAGTGCTGACTTTCCAATGTCCCCGCGATTTTGGAAGAGTGGTTGGGACTTGTATATTGGCAACCTACCTGAACATGGCAATTTTTCGTGCAAATAAGCCACTTACTAGCCTGTTTTTGTTTTCGCTCATGGGATGTGGATATCGCTGGCAAGGCCAGCATTTTTCCCATTCCTAATTGCCCCTGTTCAGAGGGCATTTAAGAACCTACCACATTGCTGTGGGTCTGGAATCACATGTCAGCCAGACCAGGTAAGGAAAGCAGATTCATCTTCCCATGTGAACCAGGTGAGGTTTTACGACAATTGGCAATGGTTTCCTGGTCATCATCAGACTTTTAATTCCAGATTTTTAATGAATTCAAATTTCACCACCTGCCATGGTGGAATTCGAACTCAGGTCCCCAAAGCATTACCCTGAGTCTCTGGATTACTAGTTAGTGACAATACCACTATACCAAAGAGCAGAAAGAAGTTTTAGCTGGAGAACCACAAAGGGCCACAACCACATCCCCTGACTAGAAGATAGCATCGCAACGGAGAAGCAGACATGGAGGTGAGCTCAATTAGTTTAGTTGCATAAAAGAGAGCAGGTCAGAAAGCTGCTCATGTAGTGGCACACAATGGTCACTGAGTGTGCAGAGGTTGTATAGGTCAGCTCTGTAGGCACTGGACTGATTGGGGGTGGGGGCGGGGTATGACGCAAAGGGGATACATGGGGAATAGCAGGATCGGCTCCAGGCAGCTCTGGGATCACTTCTTGAGACAAAGAAGGCCATCACTGGAGATGGAACTGAACTACTCAGACCTGCATGGAGACTGTGTGATGAGGAGCAGCTACACCCACAGTAGATACAGCCCAGTGGCCCTGGATAATGCAGAGGTTTTGTGCAAGGGGCAGAGAGGGAGCAATGGCAAAAGCCTCCACTCAGGGTACACTGATTTCACATGACCTTCCTGATTCTGACAGAGTATCAGTGGCACCAAAGGATCTGCCTATCAAAGCAGATGGTAGCAGCGTTATGTGCCCTGGTGGTGGGCCACTCCATTATTTGCTGGGCTTGTTGTCATGCCCTGTAGTAGCTTTTAAATTGACAGTTGTGCTGAACTTCTTAGACTCTGGATCCTTTCAAGGGACAGCAACAGACCTCACTAGCATCTTACAGTTGGCTGCCCATCACAGCTTAATTCTGGTGGTGACAGATCCTTGTTTGAGAGGCATCAAAATATAGTCCGCTTACCACTGATGGGGCCACACAGGCACAGAGGGCTGTAGGCATTGTCTTCATCGCTGGACTCCCTCCGGTACAGGCGATTGTCGACTGTACCCATGTGGCCAGGGACTTTCGTAAACAAGAAGGGATCCCAATCTCTCAATGAAACCACCAGAAGCATTCCCAAAAGGTTTGTGCACAGTAACCTGGCAGCTGAGATGATTCCTTCATCCTTCGGCAGGTGCTGCAGCTGTTCATGCCACTGAAAGACTATGTAAATGGCTGCAAGGGTCAAGGGACATTTCATTGAAGAGACAGCTGCTGACACATATTTGCAACCTTTCAATGGAGTCACAGGGGTACTATAACTATCAATTAGGGTACTCCTGGCATCCACTCCATGCATCTTTACACCCTCAGTGCCATTGACTGGTCAGTGCTACAGATTGTGGCTGATTCTGTACATGTCAGTGCATGTGATGTTGTGTATGGCTCTCCATGAGATTGGCCACTCTTTAAATGGATGAAATCATATGCTTAAAGGCCTGAGACATAGTGGAGCACGTCATGGACTCTTTTATGCTCTGCCTATGACTCTGCACTGTCTCAGGGGTCTCTGACATTTGAGCGCACATTTTCTGCTGTTTCTCCAGGAAGACCCATCTTGCGTGTGACTCTGGAGGTGCTGCATCTCTGCCCAGCTGATCAATGCTGTGTCTGTCCTCCATTCTCCAAGGGAGACTGTCCAGAGCTGCCTCTGCCTCCCTCACCTCCTCCTGCTGTCACATGAAGTGTTTGTCACCCTGTGTCACCTCTAAACGTACGTGATGCCCCACCGAGGTGAATATATCTGTGCTGGTGGAGAGTGCACTTGCCTGATGCGAGGGTGCTGGCTTTGCTGATTCTTCCTACGATGAAGGTGACGTTACCTATTCCTGCCATGACTCCCCTCTCTGTTGACCTTGAGAGGGACATAAGAAGATGTTCAGGAAAACTCAACTATTTCATCAGCTGCTTCTGCAGTGCTGCAGTATTCCATTACATTCAATTTATAGGATTGAAGTGTTACAACGTTGTGCTATACAGAATACTAATTTGTAATTTCAGCAACTGGTCATATATATAGAACTTTTTTTTAAAAGGCACTTCTGCAAAAGCAAAGGGCACTGACTTGAAGGAGCTGTTCGTTTGTACATGTGACGTCATATTCCATTCCATGGAGGTGCAAAGCCGAAGGAGACCCCAACAGAAACAATGACACCACTGGAGCTGTGAACGGTTCCTTCCCATCTCATCAAGATGGAAGACGGGTCACTCCGGAGATAATGGCTGGGAGCTTAAAAAAATTAATCCCCTTGGCTATGAAACAATATTTATGTGATACATGAGTTATATTCTTTGGAATATACAACTAACACGGAGAGAGGTCATGAGATACAACATTTTGTGGGGATGCAGGAATTTGGATCTAAGCAGAGAACACACAGACTGCCATAGGAAGCTGGGGTCTCCCTCCCTCTCTCCCTCTCTACAACATTTCATCAAAGCCTGCACCCTTTATTGCTGAGAAAAGTGTCCACATCCCTGCAGCAAACAGAGACTCTTCGACAGTAGTGAGGCCAGAAGAAATGGGGATCTATCGGTCGCAAATGAAAAGCAACTGCTTCACTAAAGAACCAGAGTACGGACGCAATCAATGAACCTTTATTGACTCTACCTTTTTATCCACATCTTATTTGACTAAGTTTAACATGTGGTAATTGTCTTGTTTTTTGTTTTCAATGATGCAAACAGGCTGTTGACATTGTAGCTGAGCTAACTTTATTGATAACACATTTTCTCAACATAAACACATATCTGCAATAACTGAATTCCATGGCCAGAATTTCACGTCACGTGGATGGTCCGACCCTAATGTGAGTAAAATTGCGCAGGATGACATCGGGTGAGCGTTCTGACATCATTGCGCACTCGTGCGAAACTGCGCTTGATGGGTGCATGCAAACATTGGAAGAGCGCCCGCCAACAATTAAGCTCATTAACGGCCCATTTGTAAGCGATTTTTCTTGGCTCGTCCAACCTTACGTTTGGCGGATGGGCCAATCGGCCAGATGGGCTTTATATTTTTGATGAAACCTCATCCAATGTTAGAATGTAATCCCTGTTAGGATATAAAATAAAAATAAATAGCTTTTTTATAAGGCATGCTTTCAGGTGCTTGATTGTGCTGCATGGGCATTTTGTGCAGCATTTTTGCGCTTTCTTTTATTATTTGGAGGTCTGCTGCTCTCTGAGGCAGCTGTCTGCCTTCAGAGAGTTCACTGGAAGCGCTCACCACTGGCTCACCATTAACCTGCCAGCCAGCGTGAAATCCCAGTCAGAGACCTATCGCAGTCGGGGGAACCACTTCCCACCCACCCCCAGGCCTACCGATAGCACACACCCAATGAGCGCAAAATTCAGGTCCATAAAGACAGGTTCCAACATGTGCTAGCTGCATCTCCCAGAACAGGTGACCCCCTATCTAGTAAAGAGTACCATATAATATCTAATACTGGAGTCCACTATCTCAATTAACTATTGTCATGACATTACCCCCTTTTTAAAAAAAACTTTTATATAACTCACGTGCACAAAGTCTCTTATCTACTCTTTCTCACTCTGTTTTGATAAGTCTGTTTTGTCTTTTACTCATCTCTGTATCTCTGTGCTTTCTCCACTGGATATTCTGAATGGTGACCAATGTGATTTTGAAGGACAAGGAGCCTTCTCCAGCTCTGTGTCACCATCACCCCTTGGATAGTTTTCAGGACTCTCAGGTTTTGTCTGGTTATCTGTTGCTTTACTGGTGCATTCTGGATTTTGATCCTCAGCGACACGTTCTGCTTTAGTACAGCATTGTCTTTCATTTGTTTTGCGTCAGAATTTCCGGTTTCTCTTGTACTGTTGTCTGTTTGGAGTCTGCACAATGTAAGGCATTGGTTCTCCTGTGACTCCTGTGACAACAGCAGGATTCCAGATCCCTCCAAGCTGAATCCTCACTGTCTCTCCCATGCTCAGGTCAGGCAGAGGTCGGGCGCATCGATCAAAGCACTGTTTCTGCTTCTGCAGCCTCAGTTTGAGCAGGTCCTGCATGCTGTAGCTCACTGGCTGTGAAAATAACAGTTGGGGCAGAGTTGGAAGCTTAGTTCTTAGTCTTCTCCCCATCAGGAGCTGTGCTGGACATGATCCAATGCCCTCTAATGGAGTATCCCTGAAATCCAGCAGAGCCAGGTAAGGGTCTCTTCCATCCACCTTTGCCTTCTTCAACAGATGTTTTAAGCTCTGAATGGTACGTTCCACAATTCCATTCGATAGTGGATATTTCGGACCTGACGTAATGTGGCAAAACTCCCAGTCCTGTGCAAGTTTCTGAAACTCAGTGCCTGAGAATTGTGGACCGTTACCTGAGATGAGCACTTCAGGTATGCCGTGGTGAGCAAAAATTTCATTTTAAATAGTATATTACACAGATGCTGTTACTATCATTTCTCAGCAGCAGAGACTCAAAAAAACTTTGAGTAATAATCTATTGCTAGTAGGTACTCACTGTTGTCAAATGTGAACAATCCACTCCAATTTCCTGCCAGGGCCTCTCTGGAACACCGTGTGGTTGAAGTGGTTCTTTTTGTTGCGATTTACTGTGCTTTTGGCACACTGCACACTTTCACTGATTTCCTCAATTTGTGCTCCCATTCCAGGCCAATGCATTACATCTCGAGCTCTTCTCCTGCATGTTTCTGTGCCGAGGTGACTTTCCTGTATGCGCTGCAGCATTTCTTTCCTCAGTGTTGCAGGAATTATGATCTTTTCTCCCTTGAAAAGTATTCCTTCTGATACATGAAGTTCCTCACAAAAGTTCCAGTACTCTTGCACAGCAGAAGAGGCTCAGCTCTGATGTGTGGGCCAGCCAGTTTGCACAATCTGCTGCAGTTTTCTCAGGGCAGCGTCGTTCTTGGTCACTTCCCTGATCTCATCCAGTTTGGTTACAACCACAGGTAAATTCTTTATCAGCATGTGAACCTCTGCTTCTGTTTCTTTATCCTCTTATACATGTGACAGAGTGTGTGTGATGTACATTTCCTTGCCCGGTTTGTATTTAATTCTGACCTGGTACTTCTGCAGACACATTAGAAATCTTTGAATTCTTGGTAGTGCACAGTTCAGGGCTTTTTAAGTATAGCTTCCAAAGGCTTATGATCAGACTCTACCTCTACATCGGCGGAGAAGAAAAGAGTCTAACTCTTTTCTTCTCCGCCGATGCTGCCAGACCTGCTGAGTTTTTCCAGGTAATTCTGTTTTTGTTTCTACCTCTACATCTTTGCCAGACAAGCTGATGGAAGGATTCTAAGCCAAACACAATTGCTAGCATTTCTTTCTCTATTTGGGCACACCGTTGCTGTGTTTCAGTCATTGCCTTTGAAGCGAATGCCACTCATTTTGCAAAAGGACAGCTCCCAGGCTAGTCTTTGAAGCATCTACTGAGATCTTGACTGGCTGACTGACATCGTAATACTTTAACACTGGTGCCTTTGTCAGTGTTCTCCGCAGATTGGTCAAAACTTCCTGATGACTTTGTTCCTGTGTCATTCTACATCATTTTGTAGAAATTCTCTGAGAGGTGCTGTCAGGTCTGACAAAGAGTTATAGAGTTATACAGCACAGAAATAGGCCCTTTGGCCTATTGTGTCTGTGTCAGCCATCAAGCACCTATCTATTCTAATCCCATTTTCCAGCACTTGGCCCGTAGCCCTGTATACTATGGCATTTCAAGTGCACATCTAAATACTTCTTAAGTACATGTTCAGGATGAATTTCCAAGATGGGTCATCAGTCCCAAAAACTCTCCAAGTCTTTCTTATATCCTGAGGATGGCATGTTCACGACTGCTTCGGTTTTTCTCGGGTGTGGCTTCAGTCTCTCACTTGTTAGCACATGCCCCAAGTACTTGATTTCATGAAGGCCAATCTTGCACTTTTCCTTCTTCAACTTGAGGTTCTTTTCTGTAGCTCTGGCCAGCACCTGCCTCTGTCTGGGATCGTGTTCTTCCCTTGAGGCTCCCCCAACCAGCACATCATCGATATCCATGCCCTCTAAGCCTTCAAACAGTTGCTTCACTGTTCTGTGGGTCACCTCCGGAGCTGAATTAATACCAGAAGCATAAAAACCCTGTATCACCTGTTGGTATGTTGAAGGTACAGAGATAGGAGCTTCTTTCATCCAGCTTGACCTGCCAGAGGCCTGAACTGACATCCAAGCCTGAATAGTATTTAACATTGGCTAGCTTACACGCAATCTCTTCTACTGTGGGCAGCTGGTACCGTTCCCTTTGTACTGCCTGGTTTAGGTTTCTGGGATCCAGACAGACAGGCAGATTCCCAATTTTCTATAATTACAATTGGATTAATCCACTTCGTCAGTTCTTCAATTTCCTTGATGATGTTTTTTCCATTCTGCCCATCTCTGCTTTCAGTCAGTCTCTGGTATTACTGGTATTTCCCTGGGTTGGTGTATTTTGGCTGTCACCATTTTGTCAATCTTGATGGTGTGTTCTCCTTTTAGGCAGCCAATGCCCTGGAGCACATCTTTATACTTGCCCAAGATGTTATCAGTGGTGAAAGTCATTATTCTCTTGATTAGCTTTAGATTTTCACAAGCTTTAATTCCAAGAATGGGTTTTGCATCAGTTTTCACCACTATGAATGGAAGTGCTTGAGGCTGTTTTTTGTATTTCACTTTAAGTGTGCACTTGCCTACTCCTGCAATTTTTTCACCTGTATAAGTAGACAGCTTCACTTTTCTTTTAGTTAGCCGTTTTTCCTTGCTTATCTTATGATACAGGTTTACGGGAATGACATTTGCCTGTACACCTGTAACAAGCTTGAAATTCACTGTCATGTTGGCAATTTTTAAATCAACCTTCCATTTGTCTTTGGAATTTGTTGTTACTGCACCAACAAATAGTTCAGTTTCAGTATCTGTGTCAATCATGTGCATTTTCTTTAATTTACACATCTTAGTCAAGTGATTTAGTTTATCACAGTTCTTACACTGCTTTCCATTGGCTGGACAACTACACGGTAAATGCTCTGTTCCGCATCGGCTGCATTTAAATGTTTTAATTGCAGTTTTGTTCTTTTTACATTCAGACTGTCTATTTGTTCTTTCCCAGAGCTATCTCTGTTTAACTGTATCTAACTACTTGACCACATGCAGTTTATCATCTTCTGTCATCTCTCTAATCTGGTATGTTGTTGTCCCTGCAACTCTGCAGATATTTATTGCTTTCTCCAGCATGAAATCAACTCCTCTCAAAAGCCATTCTCTCAGAGTATCATTTGCGATTCCATAAATTATTCTATCTTGGATGAGTAAATCTTCAAGCTCTCCAAATTCACATGATTTAGCTCATTTTCTCAGTTCAGTTACGTACTGAGTAATGTTGTCAATGCGTTGAATGCATGTAAAAAATTGGTATCTTTCATACGTGATGTTTTTCTTAGGGCTGCAGTAGGTTTTGAATTTTGCCATTATTTCTTTCAAGCCATTTAATTTCTCATCACTTGCAAACGTGAATGTGTTATAGATTCTTCCCCTGCTATGTGAAGAAAGATGGAAGACTGGACCTGAGGGTCTTTCTCATCACTGCCCGTCATTGTGAGGTACAGCTCAAATCGCTGCCGGAACCTCCTCCGGTGTTCAGTGAGATTTCCATCCAAACTGAGCTCTGCCGATGGTTTCAGAATCTCCATTGTTGCACTTAGTTTACTTCTAACACCATGTCTTGTTTTTTGCTTCAATGATGCACACAGGCCGTTGACATTGTAGCTGAGCTAACTTTATTGATAACACATTTTCCTAACATGAACACATATCTGCAGGAATTGAATTCTATCTAGACAGGTTTCAACATGTGCAATCTGACCCTCAACTCCCAGGTCAGGTGACCCCTATCTAGTACGGAATAGTGTATAGCATCTAATACTGGAGTCCACTACCACAGTCAATTATTATTATGACAATAATCTTTAAAATTTTATTCTTTTCAGCGTGCCTGGGGTTTGAGTATGTATTTGCATGCATTAGTGGGAAGTAGAACGTATTTGTACATTTTTAATATTTTTTACATTTTTACCTGCGTGGGTTTTAGTATAATAAAACTAAAGCTTACACAAGAATACCTGTCTGGCTTATTTCTCACAAGACTTCACACAGTCAAGTATATGCTGAATTGGCCATATCACATCCTTCGTTAAATTCAAACCTCTGCTTTAACCAAACATGAAGTGGGAAAAGAGGAAACCAATCTATGCATTCTCATCTGGTGAAGAAAGGAAACTAAGGAGGAGGGTGTCTATTTTTGTCACCTGGAGATGTTAGGATCATTTCACCCTGGACGGACTCCCATCTCACCTTTATCAACTCCCTGATGCGCTGCTACCCTGGCAAAGTCAAGAGCCTCCCTCTCATGGACATCAGAATAGTGAGATGGGGCACTCCACCACCTGAATGAGCTCTTTCCCAGGAGTTGTAATTTAATTTCTCCAGCAAGATCAAGGGCAAGCGATTTAAAATCATACTGCCCTCCCTCACCACTTCCAATGCCTCCAACATTTACGATTCCAGTGCTATCAGTTCTCACCCGTGATGGTAGTGTGATAGTTGCCACTGGCTCCATAGTTCCAGGGGCACACATCTCTTTAGGGCAGCAGACACATGGAAGAACCACCACCTGGAAGTTCTCCACCAAGTTGCTCACCATCCTGACTTGGAAATATATCACTGTTCCTTCAATGTCACTGGGTCAAAATCCTGGAACTCCATCCCTACCATCACTGTGGGTGTACATACACCACATGGCCTATAGCAGCGGTTCAAGAAGGCAACTCACCATCACCTTCTCATGGGCTATTAGAGATGGGCAATAAATGCTGGCCTAGCCAGCAATGCCCACATTCCATGAATGAATAAAAAAAAATTCTTGGACCCTTATGTGCCTTCAGGCTGCTCAGCTCATGGATGTGTACAAAACTCGAAACATGTCATATGACTATGGCGCTGCACTCACCTTGCCAGCCCACAGCAATTCTTTGAAACGCTTGTGACACTGGTGACAAGGCTGCAGCTGCTCATTTCATGAGCTACCTCAAACCATGCCTACTTCATCTGGCTGGCTGGCCTCCTCCTCCCACCCTCTGAGAAAATATACTCTACTGTTCAACCACTGCCTCCCAGAGAACCTTAAGTGAGGCACTGCTCCAAAAGCATGAGGCTGCCCTGTCCTAGCACCTCCCTGCTGGTCGCCAGCCCCGCTCCTTTTTCCTCTGTGTTTCACCAAATCAGCTCCCACAATGTTAGCTGCCATTAGCCCTTTAAATTGGGCCCACCACGTCAAATTTCCATCTCCTCACCATATCCACTACCCTAAATTGGACAGCAAGTATACCATATGGCCATTAATTGGTCATGTCATTGAAAATTACATCTGCAGTCAGGTGCCAATATAACACAGAGTCTGGGAGCAGAAATGGTCCCAACATCAGATCCTGATACCAAAATGAAAATCCTGGCTGAAGTGACAGCAGTATATACTTTGTATGTCACATTGACCTACTATGTATGTAGTAAGAACTTTTGAATGTCTTGAGGTCATGAAAAGTGCTGTATAACTGCAAGTCCCTTTTTCTCCTGTCCTGGTGTGCCCCCAATCAAGGAGCTTGCTGTACAGTGATAAGACTAAAATTGCTCAGCTAATTATAATATAGCATTAATTTGTTCATCTCCATTATTTTGCCCCTGAAGAAAACTAATTTTAATCAACCCAACCTGAAGCAAAGAATTATGGATGATGTTGTATCATTCTGGTGATAGATTATGGTCTCAAATCCCAGCTGCCTTGACTTTCCATAGCTTGGTCAATACTGTCCCCAGAAGCAGCATGCTCGCTGGATTATTATTGATTTCTATAAGGAGGGAATTAGTGGCTTCAAGGGTGACCGTCACAATTTCTTCCAAAAAAAACAACATCCGTAAAAAGAACATAGGACTTAGGAGTAGGAGTAGGCCATTCAGCCCTTCGAGCTTGCTCCACATTCAATAAGATCTGATTGTGTTTTCAATTCCATTTTGCTGCCTGCCCCCCATAACCTTGACTTCTTTGTCTATCAAAGATCTGTCTAACTCAGCCTTGAATAAGCTCAGTGACCCAGCCTCCAAAGCTCTCTGGGAAAGTGAATTCCATGACCTAATAATCCTTTGATAGAAAAAAATTCTCCTCATCTCTGTCTTAAATGGTAGACCTCATTCTTAAATTATGTCCCCTGATAGTCTCTTCCACAAGCAGAAATATCCTCCCAGTATTTACCATATCAAATCCCCTCTGGATCTTATATGTCTCAATAAGATCATCTCTCATTCTTCTAAACTTCAAAGGCCCAACCTGTTTAATCTTTCTTCATAAGATAAGCCTCTCATCCCAGGAATAAGTCAAGTGAACCTTCTCTGAACTGCTTCTAATGCAATTATATATTTTTTTCAAATAAGGAGACCATAACTGTAAACAGTATCCCAGGTATGGTCTCACCAAGGTCCTATACAACTGCAGTAAAACTTCTCTATTTTTATATTCCATTCCCCTTGCACTAAATGCCTAAATTCCATATGCCTTCTTAATCACTTGCTGTACCTGTATACTAACTTTTTGTGATTCATGTGCCAGGACACACACATCCCTCTGTACCACTAAGTTGTGCAATCTATCTCCATTTAAATAATACACTGCTTTTCTATTCTTCCTGCCAAAGTAGACAAGTTCACATTTTCCCACATTACACTCCATCTGCAAAATATTTGCCCATTCACTTAACCTGTCTATATCTTTTTGCGGACTCACTACCTCCTCTTAACTTACTTTTTGACCTATCTTGGTGTCATTAGAAAATTTAGTTACCGTACATTTGGTTCCTTCATCCAAATCATTGATGTATATTGCAAATAGTTGAGGACCCAGCATTGATCCCTGTAGCAGTCTACTTATTACAGCTTGCCAACCTGCAATATTTAGCCATAGTCTCTGCTTCCTGTAAGTTAACCAATCCTTTATTCCTGCTGATATGTTACCCCTACATTATAGAAAAGAGAGGTTTGATGTTTAGGTGTGTCGTCAGAACAGAAGACTGAAAGTGAAACAGGTATTTTAGCACAGTAAGAAAAATCAGAGAGAAATTGAGAAGGGTGAGTTGAGTGGTCCAACAGGGCAGAGTGAGAGAATAATGCAAAATTACACACTAATTTCAGCTGAAAACTTTTGTGTGAACCAAAGGCAGGAAATGCTGGAAAAATTCAGCAGGTCAGTCAGAATGGAGGAAACAGATGAGTTATTTTCTCAGGTACAGATCTGAGGAGTGAGTCAGTGTTTTAGATAGGTGTGGAGAAAAGAGATGTGGGTGTAAAAGTGGGCTGTTGCAAAAAGTGAAAAAGGCGTATTAAGGTAAGTAATGTGTACACAGAATAGAATGAACCAATACACATTTTATCTGTATGTTTTGTTTGTGCATTCATGAAATGGCTGTGCATAATTACCACAGGAGGATCTCTGAATCAGCCCATTTCGAAAAGAATATCCTGTAAACCCTTGTGCCCAAATTCATCATAATAATGGGGAAGGAAGAGTTGGCGCCTTGGTGTAAGGTCACAGCAAGCATTCTTTTATCAGTTTCATTGTTCTCTAACTCATTCATGTACTTAGTAGCATGCCACACAATATATTGATATCTGACATCTGTTAGAAGCTCTTCCTTCATGACACAGCTGTAACTTTTCTATATGAGTTTCCTAAGGGGAGATTACAAGCATAAATAGCTTTAACAATGTACATCAAGATAAGCTTCACAATCCAACTGGCATCAGCATCTGCACAAATGCAATGGCCCCTTGGCACTTGGCATTTGAAGTATATGTTTGTGAAGGGAGCACTGGGTGAAGCACATAGCATAAGGTGGAGTAAGTGGAGGTGAAAGTGGAAGCAACTGTCCACAACGTCAGCCCCAAGCTTTCATGAACTCAATGGGCTTTGGCTCGCTACCACACAGAGCCAATCTTCAGAAGAATGAGCAAAGAGCCTTCATGATGCCTTCCGAAAATGTATAGGACATGGTAAGGGTAATCAGACAATGTGCAACAGTTCTTGTGGAATTCACATAACTGAGTTTTGATGAAAAATGGCATTTTGGTTGAAGCTTCTTGTCATGCACTCATTTGGATAATTGTAAGGATACCAATGTCAGGGGAGGAGACAAGTTTATACTGTATGTGAAGAAAATGCTGATTGGTTTGCAAGTGCACTTTGATTGGTAGAGAGTCCACTTGCGAACTAATCAGCACTGTCTTCTCATACAGTATAAAGTTGTTGCTTCCCCTGACAATGGTATTCTTGTAATTGTCCTGAATAGTGCAAGTTGAAAAGCTTCAACAAAATGTCTTCTTTCAGCCACACTCAAGTTCTGTACTACCAAATATAATTACTATTCACTTTGGAATATTTGGCAACTTTGTGGCCATCTGAGGGAAAGTCCCTATGGATGAAAGCCCAATGCCCAGCCTTAGCTTCTTCCAGCCAGAGTTATTAAACTAAAATACAAGCAAATTATACTGGAAAATCTCAGCAGGCCTGGCAGCAACTCTGGAGAGAGAAACAGAGTTAATGAGTCCATGAAGAAGAATCATGTGGACTTGAAACATTAACTCTATTTCTCTCTCCACAGATTTCAGATTTCCAGCATCCGCAGTATTTTGTTTTCATCTTTTTCTTGTTAAACTGAAAGATCAACTTCAGAGAACTTTATTGATGGAGTCATTGGAGCCATTTAAAATGCTAAAATAGTATTGGGGAGGTTAGTGTGAATACTAGCTGAGCAATGGTGTTGAGAAATGGAGCTCAAAGAACCAGGTTTATTGATAGGTAATAACTATAATAGTTATATTAGCCTTCCTGGACTAAGTCAGAAGGATAAATACTGTATGAGACTGGTCACTGCAGCTGCCATGGGTGAAGCTACAGATTGGATTATTATAATATCCAGGATGTGCAGGAAGTTGAAGGCTATCAGGTAAACTATGTAGCTTGTAGCACATGTTACCTCACTCAATGAGGCAACTGAATCTACATTGAAGGTAAGGCTTTCCATATTTATTCATTATCTAAGAAAAACATGACAAATGGAGTCAGGTGGAAAAATTAAACACTCCATCTGATCTAACTGTTTTAGGGTAGAGGAGCCATCGGCTAGTATAGTCATCTGCAGCAGCTTTTCTTGATTTTGAAGGTATAAAGTATAGGTTTTAAATTATTAATTCCCTCATCCAGTTCTCCTACTTTGAAGATTCAAATCCTGAGATATTAAGGGTCTCTGAAAAGTTGAGCTTCTCACACTTCAAACCTATTTTAAAAAAAAGTCTCATTGAACTAGAAATTTGAACATGTGTAATGTTTTTGGTTATCAGGTTCACTTTGTCCAACAAACGTGAGCTGCAGCCTTGATAATAACACATTAGTTGGTGCTTGCAACAATATAGACAGAGAGACCAATTGACTGAAAAAAATACTGGTGGTTTATTGGAACTAAGAATGGAGAAAGAACACCATGTATGCTTCTTCAATCACCTCCATCTCTAGACTTACAGTTACCCAAGAAACCCATGCTGTTTAACAATTGGTCAATATAGTCACATGGTCAACTAACTACATTCTCTTAAAGGTACATAGCACCCAACTTTACCACATCCCTCCCCCTTTACTTGAAAGTACAATTGACAAGCTTCACAACATCCCAATTATTTACATGAATATCTACAAGTCAAGTCTCTCAGGAGGCTTCCTCGGATGTGTCGAATATTGTAGCTCAATGATCTCGGCTGGTTTTTCCGAGACCCCCTTCTCAGGGGCCAACTGTCGACCAGGCTCTTCAGTGGAAGTTTATGTCTTTGAACATCTCGGGTCCAACAGGCCCCACTGGTGCTTCCAAATTGTGTGACATTTCTTCCACGTGTGGTGCAGACTCAAAAGCAAATGATGACGGCATTCCTTCTTGTGGGACTGTCTTACTTCTCTGGAGATGATCCATACATTATAGGAGAGAGGTCCCATCATTACACTCACTTCGCCAATTTGGCCCATCTCCAAAATACTTCACCGTGAAATTTCTTTCATGATTATGGTCATGATTTCTAGTCTTCTGGGCCTCTTGGCTTCTCTCCACCCTCCCCCCTAAATTTGCCCTGATAAGAGTTAGACGGTTGAGGAGACATCTCTTCATTAGTAATTCAGCGGGGGCAATGCCAGTGTTTGTGTGTGACATCATCCGGTATGTGAACAGGAACTGGTACAGTCTGGTGTTGCTGGAATCCCCATCCAACTTTTCCATCTCAGACTTAAAAGTTTGGACTGCCCGCTCAGCCGAACCATTAGAGGTGGGGTGGTAAGGCGAGGTTTTGATTTCAGTTATTCCACTGAGGGTTGTAAACTTGTGGAACTCCCTGCTGGTAAACGCAGTCCTGATGTCTGACACAAGCACCTCTGGTAACCTGTGCACTGCAAAACTCTGTCGCAAATGTTCCAAGTTGGTAGCAGACATGGGTGACTGGACTTCGTAGACATCCATCCACTTGGGGTGGGCATCTATTAGTAAAAGGAACATCGTACCCAAGAAGGGCCCCACATAGTCGACATGGAGCTCACCCATAGACACCCGGCCATTCCCAGGAGTGCAATGGAGCTAAGGGGGTTGACTTCTGTACCTGCTGGCATTGAAGACAACTTTTGACTGGGGTTTTGATGCCGCATTCATCCCGGGCCACCACAAGTAACTATGCATGAGCATCTTCATCCAACTAATGCCAGGCGGGTGCTATGTAGCTCAGCCAGTAATAGTCATCGCCCTCTTGGGGACATGATAACCCTTGCTCTCCAGAGCAATATTCCGTCCTGGCAGGTGAGCTCATGTCTGCAATTGAAATAAGGCTTCAAGTCATCAGACTTTCACTCGCCTGACCTTCCATTCAAGACCCAGTCCAGGCTTGTCCACTCACGGAATTGTTTGGCCTGGACAGCGGAGGAATCCCAAAATATTTAGTGCTAAAACAAGTTCCTGGGGAACTGGAACCTTCAAGTTGTTATCTAGCAGAGGGAGGCAGCTCAGCACATCAGCATGTGTGATCTGGCTTCCCTATTGGTGAATAATAGTGGATTTGTAAGCAGCCAATATCAGTGCTCAGCTCTGGATGTAAGCAGGTGTGATGTGGGATATTGCCTTATACTTTCCAAATAACCTCAGCAGAGGCTTGTGGTCGGATATAATGTGAAAATGGTGACCATGGAGGTATTGATGTAATTCCCCAGAGCCTGCTTCCAACTTCCACTGTTGGTAGGCATGGCTCATGTCGAATTTTGAATATGTGCTGTCCCCTGCCAATTTGGAATATAATTTGTCAATCTTGGGTATTAAGTGTCTATCCACACTGTTTACAGTTAACTTAGTTACCGCATTAGTGAACACTTTGGTCTGGCTTCAGTATGAGTATGATGAGTGCCGCCCAATCAGAAAATTGCAATAGCCGTAAGATACCCAACTTTTCCAGCCTGTTTAGCTCGGTCTCAACTTTTTCCCATAGAGCATAAGGTACTGGTCTGGCTCTGAGAAATCAGGGGGTTGCATTAGGGTCTATGTGGATTTTGGCTTGTAGCCCATGAATCCACCTTTCTGCGGGGTCCGATGTTTTTGCGTCTTCTGTTACCGGTCCTTCCTGCCCTACAAGATGGACAGCGACATTTTGTGTATCTTGTGCCTCCACATCTCTCAGCACTCTTCATGGCTGTTGCTAATTCTAATGCCTTATTGAAGTCTAGATTAGTTTCAGGTAGCAATCGCTTTTGAACAGCATTGTCCCTGATTCCACATATCAATCGGTCTTTCAACATGTCATTGATTGAAGTTCCAAACTCACAATATTCCGTTAATCCCTTTAAAACAGCTACATGGCCAGTGATTGTCTCTCCTGGAAGCCTATTCCTCAACTTGAATTTAAAATGCTGCATAATGACTGAGGGCTTTGACTTCAGGTGGTTTTTGACAATATTTACTAACTCGTCGAAAGTCTTCGTATCGGGAGTGTTGGGTGACGTGAGGCTGCGGATCAGCCCATACATTTTGCTCTTGCATGTGGACAAAAGAATCACCCTCTTCTTGCCCTCCCCCACGATGTCGCTAGCAGTAAAGAACGCCAGGCATTCAATGTCATGAGACCAGTCATCAGAAACGAGGCCGAATGGTTCAAGATGCCCAAACTGTGGCACATTCAATGACTAAGGAGACTGCACTTTTAAACAGCTTTCAAGGCGGTGGCAAAGTAACGTAGTTGGCTTACCACAGCTTTCTTGGTTGTCGTCAATTGATCTGATTTAGCCTCATCGCTAGTTTTATGGTTTTGGTTATCAGGTTCACTTTGCCCAGTGAACATGAGCTGCGCCCTTGATATTAACACATTAGTTGATGCTTGAAACAATATAGGCAGAGAGACCGATTAACTGAACAAACACTGGTGGATTATTGGAACTAAGAACAGAGCACTAACACAATGTGTGCTTCTTCAATCACCTCCAGTTCTAGACTTAGAGTTACCAAAGTACCCTGTGCTGAATAATGATTGGCCCATACAGTCATGTGGTCAATTAACTACATTCCCTTAAAGGTACATAGCACTCCACTTTACCACAACATGCCACACCTATTTTTCCATAAACAGGTGATTGGATAGTGTGAGTTGTGATGGGAGCTATCAGAACTGTCAACAGAGGCTTCATCATGATGAGTCACCAATGTTAAGCCTACGACTGAACAATACCTGTTCTATTCATGAATTGACTTCTCACTCCATGGTGGACAGTATGATCCAGGCCTGCTGGAGAGTAGCCCTGATCGTGTTCCTGCAGATGCTGGGGAAAGGTGCCACCATCTAATCCTTGATATTCTTCAATGGGACCTCCAAAGAGACATGAGAAAACCTGAGGACAATCCTCTGAGTTATTCTTCCAGCAGTGTCACAGTGAAATGTAAATGCAACCTCACTTTAAGAGATGCCCACCAGAAATTGGCAATTTCCTGGCATGATTGACTATGCAGAATATTAATCATACCAAAATGAGGACGAGACGTTAAAATCACTGAAGCCTCACATTAGGAATACCATAAGGACTTGCTGCTTGTCCGACCTTGCCCGCCTGAATTAAAACCAGGACTACGGTTGCAATCTTTGAAGAATAAGTTTCATTTGGTTATCATAATCTGAATTATCTAATGGTCAGCTTCACTTCACTATTGCTTGAACTGATGAGCATATTGCTCAGATCCACAATAGTTATCTTTACTGCAGATAATGCGCACCATTGGATTCATAGTGTGTAGAACAGATAACAGCTATCCTCAAAGCACTGGCAGTTTTTGTTCGGTTGCAGTATCATCTTGTTGAGCATCATTTCCATTTTCTTGTCAATGTTCACAACAGACTGCAAACCTTTCAAGAAAAGCAATATGCAACAGTGATGGAGCACAGAAGGCACATTATATGGACTTAGCAGAACATGTTTCAATGTCAGTATAAAACTCAAGTTAAAACAAAATCTTTCTGTAGATAAAGCATCTCTTACAATGAAATGCTGCATAGGATGAGCCTTTTCTCTCTAAAAACTAATTTAATCTTGAGACAAGTTTGCTGTGGTAATTCAAATTTGAGCTTAATTGTATTTTGTTCTTTCCTCCATATATAATGCATGACTCTGTTGAGAAACCTGGTTTAGACATCCTGCTAATCCAATAATGCAATTGCAGCACTTTAACTTGTATAAACAGTATACTCAGCTATAAATTCTCCAATTGAAATGTTTTGCTGGATTGTCTAGACAACATGTAATGAATTTATCATTTTGTTTTCCTTGTTGATGGATACATCCAGCATGTGTAATTTTCTTCCATTTAATAAAATCCTGGTTTTGGGGAAAAAAAAAGAGGCTTCAATGTGGTGCACTTAATTTACTTGCATGGTACAAGAAAGTGAGGTCACAAAATTTGAGCTTGTAGTACTTGCACAATGGAAACCTTGAACCCAGAAACTGTCAGCTGGAACACTTTGAGCAGACTCCACACAGTGGGGGGTGGGGTGTGTGGGCAGTAGGGGGGGTGGGGTGTGTGTGTGTGTGTCCATCAGTGCATCAGAAGCTTGCAAAGCGAGGCAAAAACTGTCATTTTGCACCTTGCAGGTGCTGTTAACTGCCTCTCTTAATCAATCCAAGTTGACCATGTGTCAGACGCACAAGGGACCCCTCCCTCCCCAACACCAGCACTATTTAATGGAATCAAGATGGGACTTTCAGGCGAAGTGCTGTTGACTTTCATTTGCTATTGCAGGGCGAGAGGAAGTACTGTGTTGAGTGTTATTGGAGGAGTTTGGAAAGTTTTCTGATTCTCAAGGGAGTGGTGCTGGAATTTGACAAGGAGGTCAGAGGAACTGGACTGCCTGTCTGAAGAAAGCTGGCTTTCAGTAATGGGGACTACAGTTGCTATCCATCTTGAACTGCAACACAATAGGAACATGGATCAGAGGCAGCAGAGAGAGGAAGCTGTGCGCAACAGGAGGAGAAACAATGATCTCAATAGAAAGCTGTACTCCCAAGAGCCTTCAAGTGAAATTTCTCCATGTCCACCTCAGCCAGAAACAATGCATGAGGTGGCTCTGTTTTACCAAGGAGAGAGCCACTGAACTGTGCCATCTCCTGCAATGGTCATTCGGCTGCAGAACAGGATGACACTGTCAATGGCTGTGAAGTTTACTGTCTCCCTCAATTTCTATGCCAATTGATCCTACCAGGCAAGAGAAGGCAATATTGCCAACATTTCAGAACCCACCATGCCTCGCTACATCAGAGAGGTGAGAAAGGCATTGTACGCCAGGAGAAGGATCTTCACCATCTTCTTTCTTACCTGAGAGAAACAGGAGGAGTGCGTTTGTCGCCTACCCAGGCTAACAGGATTGCCACTGGTCCAGGGTGTCATCAACTGTGCACACATGTCGCTCCGAGGACCCCACATATTAATGGGGAGATGCATTGGAACTGCAAAGGCTATAGCCCTATGAATGAGTTGGTGTACAAGCATGCACAGAGCATCATGTTGGTGAATAGCCAATATTCTGGCAGCAAGTACAACACATTCTTCCTTTGCCAGTCAGCCGTACCCACCATCAATGAGACACGATGATAAACTAGATATTCGCTATGCACTCGACAATTGGTTCATGACTCGCCCTGCCAGCCAACCACATTTGGCCAGCTTCCTGGAAGGATAGCCATGCTGCCACAAGGAATGTTCTGGAGCAAACCATTGGCATTCTGAAACATTGGTTCTGCTGCCTGGACTACACAGGTCATGGAGGGGACCAGGAAGAACCCTGGCCAGAATGATGGTACTAAGTTTATGGGGTCTACTGTGTCCCCACAACCTTGCTTTCACGAGGCCACAGCCCTTGCCACCAGGGCTTCAGAGGGCACCTTAGGAGGAGGATGAAGAAGAGGAGAAGGAAGTAGAGGAGGAAAAGGAAGGGAGGAGGCATCTGGTACCCATTCTCTCTGGCCCTAACAGACTATTCAGACACTGATTCTCCTGAAATTTCACATCCACATCGGCACTGCTTCACAATATTCCACCTTTCCATCCCTATGCATCAGATCATTGCTGTCTCCTCTTGGCCAAAATTCTGAAATAGAAAACACCAAAAAAAAATCATAAGAACTTTAACTAACAGTGTTTCCAATAATACATACAAAATTAAGATATTGACTGTGATTTCCCTCAATGCCTTTCTTGTGGGTGTCTTTACCTAACCCAATGCTCCTATGAAGTGCTATCCCAATTGCTGCAGGATGGCTAGTGAAAGATTGCTGATTGTCAATGGGAGAGACTGCTGTTGGCCTTGTAGAACTCCACCAAGCAGTTCTAAGCCTCGAGTTTTTAACTGCACCACTCATCAGTCTGGGCTGGCTGGCTGAAAGGCATCAGCAAGAACATTGGCAGGATATCAGTGGTGGGACCACAAATGCTGTCATCCTGTGCAACACACAGCCACACTTCCAAAGTGGGGTTTCAGCAATCCCAATAATCTGTGGAGGATCTCATGACCTCAGTCTGAGCTTCCGCTTCAGCGCTGTGATGTTGGGTGCTTTCTGCCTGTGTTGCAATGAAAGCTGATACATCGGCCATTAGATACTGATCATGATTGAGTCTGCTACTGCTCTTATAGAATTGGTCACCACTCCCATAGTGGAAATGATGGATTTCAAGCTCACCTGCACAAAGCCCTGTGTCAAGTTAAAGCCCAACTCCTCCATGCTTCTTGCCAGTGATGATAGTCTGTCCAACAGGCCTAACCTATGCACCAAGCATCTCTATGTGCGTATCTATCAGCATTACTTTGTACGTCACTTTATAAAATTCTTACCTAAGCCCTTTGCAGATGAACTCATCTACAATCTCAACCCCTGGTGAGCTGGCAACCTGCTATCCTATTCTTCTTTCCTGATTGCTGTCTAGTCATGTCTGATGACTAATGCTGATCCCAAATTGATACTAACATTCAACTCAACATGTGTGTGGTGCCAGTATCTGAGCTGGTTGGTCTATGAATGTTGTATAAAGTGATGGTGCAACTTCATCAGTGGTCTGCTGTTGCTCCTGCCCTTCCTTCACGCCTCATTGGCATGTGTCCTGTGATGGTTTACCCTGAGTAGGAACAAGCTCCTCTGGAGAATCCTTATCATCTTCACATAGGGGCTGGTGTTCTTCACATGATGGCCCTTGAAGAAAAGAGATGGATCACGTTTAGGCAATAGGACTTTTCAATAGGACATGATTGCTCATGTTTGACAAAGTGCTGAAGTCAACTTAAGATAACTTTGTCTTGTAAAAAATGTGGGCCTGAGAAGTTAACATTGTCACCCTTCACTGAGGCAATGCGAATCTCAGCATTTTGGTTGCTCAGGGAGGCAGAAATGCTGTCAATCTCCAAAATGTCCCACCCTGTCAGGTAAAACTCCACACTTCTTGAGCATCCACCTCCAATGCTCATATTCTATCTAGCATTCTGTGCTTCCTTCTCTTGTATGGGTGGCCTGACAGACCTAGGAGTGGTTCTGAGGCATGTGCAAGTCTGATGGATGCAGTGCGTTTGGTGAGGTGGTCAATCAGACACATTCATCATGCCTGGCATTGGCAAAAAATTGGGGAGCGTGCTGACATTGCCATTTGAGAATCAGGGGAGCCAACTGAGATATTAGTTCCAGAAAGCTTGGGGATAAGTGGCAGTGGTGGATGGAGGGAGGAGATAGATGAGGACATGAAGAGGGGGAGGATGAAAGGAAGTACATATCAGTGGACAGACGGGTGTTGTTGAAAGTGAAGTGAGGGTAAACAATATTGTGAATAGAGTACACTTGACCAGACAGAGTGAGAGGAGGTGCTCTAGAGGATGTGGATACATTTGTAATTTTGATCACTTTTCCTGACCTAGTCAGACAATTATGGATCCAGATCCTCATAGTGGAGACCCAATTATTCACTTCCTGTTTTCCCAGCCATACCTTCTTAGTGTTGACTGTAGGTCTTTTTCCCTATTGCTGAGAAACTGACCTCCTTCCTAACAACATATCCAAATAGCTCGCTGAATCTTGCTCCAGCCTTTGAACTCTTTGCATTTTTCCTTCCAGCATCACTGTGACCTTCAATTCTCCTCCTCTGTTGAATGTTTGAACTGAGTTTTTATATAGTTGAAATGAAACAACATCGTGAATCACAAGGGTTCACATGAGTGATACCTGGTTTAGGAGAGTTGGGGCGGTGGGCTATGGTGGGGTTATCTTACAAGAAAAAGTTGGTCAAGTTGGGCTTGTATCCATTGGAGCTTAGAAGAATGAGAGGTGATCTTATTGAAACGTAAAATCTCCTGAGGGGACTTCACAGGTTGAATGCAGAAAGGATATAAGCCTGAATTTTATGCTCCCCCATTGGTGGGTTTTTAGGTGAGGAGGAGCGTGAAATTGAAGAAACAGGATTCCCTCTGGGTTCCCACCCGCTCTGACCATGATTTTACGCTAGGGCGGGCAAGGTCTCGGACGGGAAGCCCATCCTTGCCTTAATTGAGGCCATTAAGTGGCCAGGGTTGTTTCCATCCCAGCCTCCATTTTTCGGCTGGTGCGAGGATTGACATTAACCATAAGACCATAAGACATAGGAGCAGAAATTAGGCCAATTGGCCCATCGAGTCTACTCCGCCATTCAATCATGGCTGATAAGTTTCTCAACCCCATTCTCCCGCCTTCTCCCCGTAACCTTTGATCCCCTTACCAATCAAGAACCTATCTATCTCGGTCTTAAATACACTCAATGAGCTGGCCTCCACAGCCTTCTGTGGCAATGAATTCCATAGATGCACCACTCTCTGGCTAAAGAAGTTTCTTCTCATCTCTGTTCTAAAAGGTCTTCCCTTTACTCTGAGGCTGTGCCCTCGGGTCCTAGTCTCTCCTACTAATGGAAACATCTTCCCCACGTCCACTCTATCTAGGCCTTTCAGTATTCTATAACTTTCAATCAGATCCCCCCTCATCCTTCTAAATTCCATCAAGTATAGACCCAGAGTCCTTAAATGTTCCTCATATGCTATGCCTTTCATTCCTGGAATCATTCTCGTGAACCTCCTCTGGACCCTCTCCAGGGCCAGCACATCCTTCCTGAGATACGAAAATCAATGGACTTAGATCTTGAGTGGGAAGGGGGTGCTATAGCCTCCATCAGAAGCTACCTTCTGACGTCAGGCACTTCCCTGCCCAATTAAGGTCTGGAGGCCTCCGGACCTCCCTCCCCCACCCAGCCTCTCCCCCGAGATGCCGATCGCCCCCTTCAAGCCCCCCCCCAACCCCCATCAAGCCTTTCCTGTCCTCCCCACCCTGGGACAAACATATCTGGGCCTGGGTCTCAGGCATTCTCATGCAATTCCTCTTAAGTCCACTGCGACTCTTGACATTGCAGGGACTGGAGAACTGCTGGCCAATCTGATTGGCCAGCAGCTCTCTAAGGTGGGACTTCCTCCCGACTGAGCAGCGGAAGTGCCGCCTGCAGTCATTTAACTCTCATTCAAGCGTGAAATGGCTGTGGGATAAGTTCCCTGCCAACTCTTCAGATGGTGGGAAGCAAGACCCCACCATTTGAAAATTCAGGCCACAGTATCCCATTGTGGAAATTAATAGAACCAGGGGACACAGGTTAAGAACAAGGGGTCTCCCATTTATGACAGAGATGAGGAGACTTTTTTGCTCTCAAAGGGTTGTGAGTCTTTCAAACTCTTTTCTCCAGAGAGTGGTAGAGGCAGAGTCATGGGCCAGGATTTTCCATTCGTCAGGCAGGCTCGGCGAAAGCAGGCGGGGTTGGTCACGGAGCTGACTGCCACCTGTGATCGGCTCCGCACCACGATTTCATGCAGGCGGGCCAGTTAAGGCATGCCCAGCGTGGATCATGAGTGTTAGTGCTGAGTGCTACCTGTATGGGTGGATGGAGGAGGGAGAGTTGGGTCCAGCGCTCTTTCGTGCATGCGCGCAAAAGAGCGCTTCATTCTCCCTGAGGCATGGAGCTGCCTCAGCGAGATTGAAGCTCTTGTAAAAACATAAATAAATAGAGTCATAGAGGTCTACAGCATAGAAAAAGGTCATTCAGCCCATCGAGTCTGCACCGGTCAAACAATTACCTAACTATTTTAATCCCATATTCCAGTGCTAGGCCCATGTATGCCATGGCATCGCATGTGCACATCCAAATACTTCTTAAATGTTTTGAGAGTTTCTGCCTCTTCCACACTTTCAAGCAGTGAGTTCCAGATTCCCACCACCCTCTGGGTGAAAAGATTCTTCCTCACCTCCCCTGTAAACCTCCTGCCCCTTACCTTAAATCTATGCCCCCTGGTTATTGATCCCTCCACCAAGGGGAAAAGTTCCTTCCTATCTACCCGACCTATGCCCCTCATAATTTTATACACTTCAATACATTAAAAATTTAATGAAACATGTCCCCTCAAGTGACGGGACATGTTATTATTTTCCAAAGAAAGTTTTAATTTAATTTGTAATAGCTTTAGGAAACCTCATCCTGCTCATGGATGAGGTTTCCTAAAAAAACAT
Source organism: Carcharodon carcharias (assembly GCF_017639515.1). Lineage (NCBI taxonomy): Eukaryota > Metazoa > Chordata > Chondrichthyes > Lamniformes > Lamnidae > Carcharodon > Carcharodon carcharias. Next base: position 53,432,226 of record NC_054486.1, read on the forward strand.
GAAGGCCGCTTGGCCTTTTCGCCTGCCCATCAGGTTGGATGGGCAGCGTAAAATTCAGGTTAATTACCTGGTTAATGGCCTTAATAGGCGTATCAATTAGCAGCAGGCACGCAGCCAACACTGGGGCGTGCCCATTGAATGAAATATCGCATAACTTTGCGATGACATCGGGACGCATGCCTGATGTTATTTGATGTTCTGGCATGCACACGCACACTGAATGTAAAATTCTGCCCCTTGAATATTTTTAAGGCAGAGGTAAATGTGTTCTTGACTTCAAGTGAATCAAAGGGTATCAGGGGTAGGCAGGATAATGGCATTGAGGCCATAATCAGATCGGCCATGATCTTATTGAATGGCAGAGCAGGATTGAGGGGTTGAATGGCCTACCCCTGTTTCTAATTCATATGTTCATGTATTCATTTGTTTATGATGAGGCTGTAATGGTTGACCAGTGGCCAAATCTTGAATTTCTGAAAGCAAAAATACAGAAGGAGAATTTTGTGATGAGGGAATGAGGTGGGATGCAAAGTAAAAGTTCTACGATCACACCATCTGCAGCTTGTATTTTATTCCAAGCAGCAGAATGAGATTGATGTGGGATTTGAAAAGGTACAAAAGGCAGGAAGCTACCATCATCCTGAAGGACATCAGTAATGTTGGATGCAATGGCTTCAACCATTGTCAGTTGCATGGTGCGATCTACCATCTCCTTCAGAGGGCTTAGGAGATACAAGCATGCCTGTCCTCCATGGGCTCTCAATTGCTCCCTGTGGTTATGTGCCACCTTGTCCTGAACAACAGAGGGAGGAATGTCAGTGGCTGTGTTGCAATGCGCCACCATTGTTCAATAGCTGGAGGCATGTGGAAGAAGCAAGATGTGGGTGCGAGGCTGGCCAGCATTGAAAGGTGTGACGTAAAGTACCTGAATGCTAGGCATGAGTCCTGATTGCTGATGGATGAATAATGGGGATGTGGTGCATTAAGCAGTTTGGTGTTTTGGTGAGTAGAAAATGTAATTTGAAAATGCGTTCACTAATCTTAACCACACATGCAAGATCATTAAGCTTTTTCAGTCGCTGCAGCCAGGTCATCCCTGACCTGCTCCCATTCCCTCCACAGATTATGTCTTAAGGGTCTCCTGGCCCCCTGTGGAAATATGACCAATCTCGTTCTTTTGACCTTCTGGCTTAAGGCCACCATTATTGCTTTCAAAAACCTGGGAGTCCACTCTCTGGTCTGTTTCTGCATTACCAGTCTTTTTCTTTTCATCAAGGCCTTTCAGAGACTGTTCCATTAGCTGCTGTAGCCCAAGCTCACATACCCATTAAGAGGAACAGGCTGTCTTCAAGAAGTACAGCCTAGCTGTCGATTGTGCTAATCACACATGCTCCTGGAACGCACTAGAGGACTGCACTGGAGTGCTGCTTTGGGCTGCATTTGAGTGTTTCAGTTGGAGTTTGGTGAGTGAGGGAATTTTAAGGGTTAATTTAATTTAAAGGTGAATTTCAATCTACAGTCTAGTTTTTCCTTAATTAAGCGATTAACTAAAAGTTGTTCTTCGTGTTGAGAGAAGGTGATTTTTAGTCCAGGTTTAAAACGGGGCTCAATCAGACTCTGCTTGCAGCTAGTTAATTAGTTAAATGGCTTAAACATGTTTTTGGAAGCTAGATTCAGGCAGCATAAAAGCAAGCCATCTACAGTGCTGCTTTTTTCTGCACTGGAGTGTGCTTCAGTTGGAGTTTGATGATGAGAGAGTTTGCTGAAGGGGAAGGAGGTGATCCTTTCCTTCTATACTTTTTCTCAGAAAGAAGAGCAGTGGCCTTGCTAAGTAGGACTTGATGAATTCTTTTACTGTCCTTAATATTTTCTAACCTAGAGGGAGTAGTTCTCTAAAGTACAGGGACTATTTTAAGGACAAGTCATGATAGGGCAGCTCAATCATGTGGAATGCTCCTCCTGTGTGATGTGGGAAGTCAAGGATGCTTCCGGTGTCCATGGTGACCATGTGTGCAGGAAGTATCTCCAGCTGCAGCTACTTGGAATCCACGTTTCAGATCTGGAACAGTGGCTAGAGTCTCTGTGAAGCATTCAGAGGGCTGAGATCTTCATGGTTAGCATGTGCAGTGAAGTGGTCACACCGCAGGTAAAGAATGTACAGGGAGAAAAGGAATGGGTGACTGCCAGTCAGAATAAAGGCTCTAGGCAGATAGTGCATGAGTCCCCTGGGTCCATCTTCCTCACTAATGGATTTTCCATTTTGGATACAGCTGGGGGTGATACTTTCTCAGAGAAATGTAATAAGAGCCAAGTCCGTGGCAACACGAGTGGCTCAGCTGCATAGCAGGAGTGGGTAGAGGGGGATAAAATTGAGAGAGCAATAGTGATAGAGGAGTTTATTGTAGGGGAATAGATAGACATTTCTACAGTCACAGACATGACACCAGGATGGTATGTTGCCTCCCTGGTGCCAGGATCAAGCGTGTCACTAAGCAGCTGCAGGACATTCTGAAGGGGCAGGGTGAATAGCCAGAGGCTGTGGTCCATAACGGTATCAATGATAAAGGTAAAAAACAGGATGAGGTACTGCAAGTAAAATATAGGCAGCTAGGAAATAAATTCAAAAGCAGGGCCTCAAACATAGTAATCTCAGTGTTACTCCCAGTGCTACGCGCTAACGAGATCTGGAATAGGAGAATAGACCGGATGAATGTGTGGCTGGAGAGATGATGCAGGAATGAGGAATTTAGATTCCTGAGGCACTGGGACTGAATCTGGGGAAGATGGGACCTGTGCAAGCTGGTTGAGTTGCAACCCAACAGGACCAGGGCCAATATCCTGACAAGGGTATTTGCTAGTACTGTGGGGAAGGGTTTAGACTAGAATGGGAGGGGATGGGAACCTGAGTGGGGAGACACAAGAGAGGGAAACAAAGATAGAAATGAAAGACAGAAAAGTAAAAAGCAAAGGTGGAAGGCAGAGTAAACTAGAGCTAGCAGCAAATGAAGCCAGAGTACAAAAAAAAGTAAAAAGACAAGCCTAAAGGCACTGTATCTGAATGCATGAAGCATTCGCAATATGGTTGATGAATTAACAGTGCAATTAGATGTAAATGGGTACGATATGATTGTGATTACAGAGTCATGGCTGACCAAGGCTAGGAACTGAATATCCAAGGGTATTTGCTATTTAGGAAGGACAGGCAAAAAGGAAAAGAAGGTGGTGTGGCATTGTTAGTTAAGGTTGAAACCAGTGCAATAGTGGGAGAGGATATTGGCTCAGAAAATCGAGATGTAGAATCAATCTGCATGGAGCTAAGAAGCAACAAGGGAGGAAAACATTAATGGGAGTTGTCTATAGGCTTCCAAACAGTAATGGGAAGGCAGGGGATAGTACTAAACAGGAAATTAGAAGTACATGTAACAAAGGTGCTACAGTAATCATGGGTGACTTTGATTTACACATAGACAGGGCAAACCAAATTAGCAATAATACTGTGGTGGATGAATTCCTGGAGTGTGCACGAGATGGTTTCGTTAGACCAGTACATCGAGCAACCAAGTCGCGAACTGGCTATCCGAGATTTGGTTTGGTGCAATGAGAAGAGGTTAATTAATCATCTTGTTGTGCAGGATCCTTTACAGAACAGTGACCATAACATGATAGAATTCTTCCTTAGGTTGGAAAATGAAGTAGTCCGATCTGAAACTAGGGTCCTAAATCTAAACTAAGGAAACTATCAGGGTATGAAACATGAGTTTGCTAAGATGGGTTGGGGAACTTCATTAAACCGCATGACGGTAGAGTTTTTTGAGGACATAATTAGCAAAATAGATAAGTGAGAACCAGTTGATGTGGTGTATTTGGATTTTCAGAAAGCTTTTGATAAAGTCTCACAGAAGAGATTAATGTGCAAAATTAAAGCACATGGGATTGGGGATAATGTATTGGCATAGATTGAGAATTGGTCAGCAGACAGAAAACAGAGAGTAGGAATAAATGGGTCATTTTCAGAATGGTGAGTGGTGACTAGTTGGGTACCATAGGAATCAGTGCCTGGGCCCCAGCTATTCAAGATCTATATTAATGTTTTGGATGAGGGAAGCAAATGTAATATTTCCAAGTTTGCTGATGACATAAAACTAGGTGGGAATGTGATTGGTGAGGAAGATGTTAAGAGGCTTCAAGGCAATTTAGACAAGTTGAGTGAGTGGGCAAATACATGGCAGATGCAGTATAACGTGGATAAGTGTGAAGTTATCCACTTTGGTGGGAAAAACAGAATGGCAGAGAATTATTTAAATGGTGATAGATCGGGAAATGTTGATGTACAAGGGGACCTTGGTACCCTTGTACACCAATCACTGAAAGCAAACATGCAGGTGCAGCAAGCAGTTAAGAAGGAAAATGGTATGTTGGCCTTCATTGCAAGAAGACTTGAGTACAGGAAGAAGGATGTTTTACTGCAGCTGTACAAGGCGAGACCACACCTTGGGTATTGTGTGTAGTTTTGGTCTCCTTACCTAAGAAAGGATATACCTGCCATGGAGTTAGTGCAGGAAAGGTTTACCAGACTGATTCCTGGGATAGCAGGATTGTCATATGAGGAGAGATTGGGCCGACTAGGCCGGTATTCACTGGCGTTTAGGAAAATGAGAGGAGATCTCACTGAAATGTATAAAATTCTAACAGGTCTGGACAGACTGGATGCAGGGATGATATTTCCTCTGCCTGGGAGGGTCTAGAACAATAGATCACAATCTCAGGGTATAGGGGTAGACCATTTAGGACTGAGATTAGGAGAAACTTCTTCGCCCAGAGGGTGGTGAACCTGTGGAATTCTCTGTGGAATACAGGGTGTGGAGACCAAGTCACTGAATATATTTAAGAAGGAAATAGATTGATTTCTAGACCCTAAAGGCATTAAGAGGTATGGGGAGAGCGCGGGAGTACAGAGTTGAGATAGAGGGCTGAATGGCCTGATCCTGCTTCCATTTTTCCTTGTTTCTATGTTTCTATGACAACCTGCTGAGTGTACAACCAGTCAACAACATGTTTTGTGCTAGGCTGCACACTACAAACATGGTAATGAGCAGGCAGCACAAAGTTTGCATACTGCTGCCTCAACTCGACCGGGTGTGGAGTGATCATGCATCATGATTGCTGCATCTGCTAAAGGGTCAAATAGAATTTTTTCTCCACAAACTCAGAATAGCACTGTGCTCAACAGAATTGATAAAATGGAGCTGAGATAGGATGTGGTGGAAAGAAATTGGATGTGAGGAAGGAATTAACCACATAGGAAAGGTTTGTTCTCAAATTGGGGTTGGGAATTGGTAGAAGAGAGATATTGCTTCCATAATATGGGAGCAATATTTAAATCATGAGAGGCATTGACCCTTATTAAAAATTAAAAGTTGTTGAGGAGAAATCAAGTGTTTGCAATGAAAAAGGAAGATGAGCTCCTTGGAATCATCTTTAGCAACTGTATAGATATGATAGTTGGAAAAGGAGTGCGCATTCTACTCGACTGATAAATGAGCACTGGAATTTAAGCCAAGACCCCAATACCCCACGTCACAGTTGTTTGTGGAAATTCCCACTTGATTTAGAAACGAATTGCATGAACATTTTTTTTCCTCACATGTCCAGACTATGCTCCTGGTAGAATTCTACATCAGACCGTTGGCTGGATTGTACAGCCCCACCCCCACCCCCCAACCCTGACAGGGCATGTCCACCATCTTCCTACCCACCCTGATCCGGTTTTCATAATACTGAAGGGGGAGGGGTGTGGGTAAGATGACCCTTAGGCTGACTGCTCTTTGGCCTATAGAGGCTCCTAGGTGCCCAGTTAAGTGGCAATTAAGGGCGCTTCGATCCACCTCTACTTCTATAATACACTGAGTGATGGAAAACAAGTGAAAGGGGCAAGACCATTTTTTCGCTAAAGTTTGTAAAAGGACAGGAAGGAAGGGGCATGCTTCCTTCGGGGGTGCCCTATTTGTATCGTGGGAACCCCCCCCCCCCCCAAACCAACCTTGTGCCTCCCTGCCTGGCCTCCAAAACCTTCCCCCAACTCCCTCACCCCCATCCTTAGGATGCCTGGTTCCTCCCTACCAAAGAAACCTCAGACTCACCTTGTCCATTGTCCATGACACTTGGGCCTCCTGGCAATCTCAGCACCGCCCATTACTCTCTCTTGGCATTGCTGGGACTGCAAGAGCTGCCAGGCAAGTAGGTTGGCTGGCAGCTCTCAAGGGCAGGACTGAGAGGTGTAATTCTCAACCTCAGGTAGTTAAGGCCACCCGCAGCATGTTATTTCTGCAGGGCAGCCTTATTTAAAATGGTCTTCTGGGGAGGTGTTGGGGGGTGGTGGGGGGGTGGGGGGGGGGTGCGTTGGCTGGTAGTGGAGCCTCCCTTAAATTCAGCCCAGTAACTGTGAAGTATACCTGCCATCACTTAGATGTATCTGCACTCATTCTATGCCAGGACCCTATGAGGGCTCAGAAAACAGAAGCAGCCTTAAAGGGAGATGCCTCCTGGCCCTGGCCTTGCCCTGTATTCCGTCACTGGCCTTGTAAAGAGCGGTCAAGAGGTCCATGCCATACAAGGCTGAGTAAATACCCGCCACAATGTTGGACCCTGATATCTAAGGTGGAATTGTCCCAGATTTGCACTAAGTATGGTAGTGGGCATGATAAAAAAATGTTTTACCTCCCCGGAGACAATGGCAGGTATTGTCCCCTTGCCACCTCATTAATTATGCAGCCACAGGAAATATGTTGCCCCGCTGGCAGGCGTCGTCCAATTTGCCCACCATGCTATTACCTTGCCGATTCCTCATGCCAGGTGCCATGTTTAAACTGAAATCGCACACATACTTCTCAATGCTTGCAGCCCAGGACAGCTCTGATGAAGACAGGGCCCCAAAAGCCAAGAAGAGTGCAGCCTCCCGATTCAGTGATGCATCCCTGGGATGCTTTCTGAACGCCATGGAGATGTCATGATGTCCTCTACCCTGGCTCTGGCCACAGGAGGTGCAGCTGTCTCACCACTCTGGCTTGGGAGTCAGTGCCAGTGGTCATTAGTGTCAACGCTGCACACAAGAGGTTGGCCATCCAGTGCGGAAAAAAGATGAATGATCTCATCCATGCTGCCAGGGTAAGGCAACCATCTCATCACTCTAAACTCACAAGCTCATCACACATTTACTGGCACCTCACTCACTGCCAGCTCAAGTGAAATCACCATTCACTCTCTCACACACAACCTCACATCTCCATCTGGCCTCATCTCCCTTGGCGACTGCCTTCTCAGCCCTCACCATCTTGAAGCCACTTGCACAAATCAACATGTGCCCGCCCACACACTCTGGGATACCCTCCTTCCACAGTACAGCCCTCGCCCTGCAGCCTCTTCCCTTGCCTGTGGCCGCTCCTCCCCCTTGCCCAAGCAAGCACTAGCCCTGCAGCTATTGAAAAGCCACCCCCATCTTATGGCTGGTCTAGTAGGTAAAGACCTGCTTGTGAGCAGCCCCCAAAAGTGCTGTGGTGCTGCCTGTGAAGCCTGGCGCTGGTGGCTGCTGCCCAAAGCAAGATAGGCAAACAAACTTTGAAGTCCCGAAGAAGTGCAGCTCGCCAGGTGCACATTGCTTATATACAGTTGTGAAACATGTTGGAGTGCCCGGATGATCCAACATGAGGGGATGATTCCGGCGAGCAGGGCTTCTAATAAAATGCTATAATATTGAAATTAGGTCCCTGACATGCAGTAGTGGGAAGCTTGGCCCGCCATTCACAGCTGGGAGCAGGTGATCGTAAACTGGTTTCATGATAGCGTAAAACTGATTTTTGGCCTTCTTGCTATATTTGTCCACTCACCCCCACCATGACGCCCACCGCTACCGGGACTGGATGATTCCGTCCCTAGACTCTGGCCTAAATTGCAGTCCTACCAGCAAGCATAGTTTCTCAGTTATCACCTGAAGTGCAGGTTGAGGAGCTATGGGAAAGATTTAAACGTTTAGCTCTCATGCTAAGAGTTTGGGTTTTGCACAAAAAGCTGTGAGTGATCACAGCAGTGCAACATGTGTATCAAATTTATGCAGCATGCGGAAAGATGTACTGAGAAAAGTGCAGGAGTTGTTAGAGCTTGAGGTTAATCGTCCTTCGCAATAATATACCAATAATATACCAGTAAGGATAAAGTGCATGGATTATTGGAGATTAAATGACCTGATGGTAGTTGGTACTTATCCTATAACACGCTCAAAGGAAAGGTTCAAAAAGCTAGGGGGCATCAAATCTCTGAAAAACCTGAACTGCAGCTTCATTCGAAATTATAACCATGTAATTGAGCCATTAATGCAAATCAGGAAGAGTAGACAAACCGTCAAGATGCCATTAACAAGCTGTGAAGATCTTGCCCTAGCCAGTTCAAATTACATTTGGGAGTTTGCAACATGGGCTGCAGAGTGACACTTGGGCATGGCGATGTGCCCTGTGCTTTTCCTTTTGCAGGATAAGGCAACATCTAACAGGAACAGACCTGCATGAGAGCATGACTCCCTAAATTGAGGGTTAAGTTGGAGGCCTCCTCCAATATAATCGTTATAATTCTTAAGCCCTAAACTATACACTTTTGTTCACCTTCTTATGCCAGCTTTGCCCTACACTCCCACTGGCACCAAAATTTATAGTCCATCACATTCTATGTGCCTCATTCTGTCAAATTTCAAGGCCCATCATGATGAAAACATTATAATATGTGGTCAGAAAATTCCTTGGAACCGCTTCAGCTCAAACGGCACTATTTTGCCAGAAGTGCAGAAGAAAACCCAAGGGGTTTCACAACACTTTTGGTGAAGTAAAACATGGGAGTAGCTCTGAAGAATCTCCCATTCCATGTACAAGTGTTCTATTTCATGACTGCGGGCTGGTGTGTGGTCCCCAAAGCCATTTTATGGCCATCAGAGCCACTTTTCAAAATGTCAATCAGAGAGGTAAGTGAAGTTAAAGATTCTGCAGGGGGTCACTCCTCCAATCAGAGGCTGTTCCTCTCCAGTGTTTGCTGCTGATAGACATGGTAGAAAAATAGGCTGTGATTGGAGGAGCAGCAAACACAGCGATGGTGAGTATGCTGGTGAAAAACAGAGGTTTTCCAGAGGGGTGGGAAGGAGACGCTGCGGAGTCCACGGGGAAGGAGAGGCTGTGGCAGCAATTGGGATGGAGAGGCTGCTAGGGCCAAGGGGGAAGGAGAGGCTGTGGGGGCCAAGGGGGAAGGAGAGGCTGCGGGGTCCATTGGGATGGAGAGGCTACGAGGGCCAAGGGGGAAGGAGAGGCTGTGGGGGCCAAGGGGGAAGGAGAGGCTGCAGGGTCCATTGGGATGGAGAGGTTGCCAGGGCCATGGGGAAAGGAGAGAGAAGCTGCTGGGGTCAAGGCAGAAGGAGAGGATGCAGGGGCCTGTTAGAGGGACACTGCAGAGCCGAGGTTCAGGGTGGGGGATGAACCTGGCTGGTGTGTGTGAGAGAGAGGGGAAGAGAGAAAGAGAGAGAGGGACAGTGCGTGTGTGTGTGTGTGCAAGAGAGAGTGTGTGTGTGAGGGAGAGTGAGTGTGAGAGATTGTGTGAGAGAAAGTGCATGTGAGAGAGGGAGAGGGACAGGTAAAGTATGTGTGTGTGTGTGTGTGTGTGTGTGTGTGTGTGTGAGAGTGATTGTGAGAGAGAGAGAGCATGAGAGAGTGTGTGCGTATGAGAGAGAGTGAGTGTGAGAGGGAAGGGGAGGGAGGGAGAAAGTATGTGTGCCTGAGAGACAGTGTGTGAGAGAGCGAGAGAGAGTGTGCGAGAGTGTGTGTGTATGCGAGAGAGAGGGAGTGTGTGTGTAAGTAAGTGTGTGTGAGAGAGTGTGAGCGTTTGTGTGAGATGTGAGTGAGAGAGAGTCTGGCTCACTCGGAGTCTCAGAATTCTCACTCACCTTCATCCCCAGGCACCAACAGATAGTCACACACAAGCACACAATGAGGACGAGAAGTGAACACCCTGATACTGTGAGTAAGCTGGACACACACACTCTGACCCTCATACCCTAATGGCCATCTTTATTAATTACTCTTTTTTTAATTATCAGTTTATTGCTTTGACATTGCTTTATTTTATTCATCGACCCCTTGAGTGAGAAAAGAATGGAAGTATGACCCCCCAACACAAAATGTTTGGACAAACCTACCTTAGAAGGATTGAAAGAAAAAAGACTTGATGTTTTAAAAATGGCATTGATGAAATCTAGATGCTGTGATCCAGCCATCACTGTATAAAGAGCAGAAATTATGTGGCCTGAGGTATATAACCAGAAATAACTCAAATTTCTTAAATTAATTTTGCCTAATAAAACAGAACGTGCTGAGGCAAAAATCAGGATAGCATCTGATTTTACCAGAGCCCTGCCCTGATTTCAATTCCTCAAACATTATAGCACGTTTGACATAGTACCTATTTAGATGAATGTAATTGTGGGACTGAAATCACAAGTTATTCATTTACATCTGTAACAATGCTGGGTGCAATGATTTCTGTATGGACCTTGTGGATGATGAATCCTCAGAGGAGCTGACTCGTTCTGTGGGTGAACCATCACAGGGCTCATGTTTACTATGCACCAGCTCAGATACTCACACTTCAGTCTGTCCAGTTATGCAAATAGTTGGATGATGACTCATGCTTCACAAATGAGCAAAATCAGGTGATAGTGGCAGCGTTAGTGTACACTCTCATTGGAGTGTACAACCCTTTCCAAGCCCAGATCAGCTGGGCACAGATGCTGCACCCTGGGCCATCAGTGAAAAGGAGAATATCGAGCAGCAGAAGACAATGTGCGATGCACTGACAGATACCTCAGCCTTGATTTACAGAGCTGCACTAATCTGCACCAAAGTGTTCCCCAGCACAGTGGTAGCCGTGAATTGTGGCTGGACCATGAAAGGGATAATAGCAGAAGGAGACTTGGAAGTGAGGAGTCCACTCAAAATGTTTCCAGTTCTCACCCACAGCCTGCCTCTCAGTCAATAGCCAGGAAGCTGCCTCACCTCACTGCAGCTGAGTCTGCCTGACCCTGAACAGATACAGTGGAACCATCTTTTGCCGGCCCCTTACAATCTCCAAATCTCAAAGGTTATTGGTGAAGAGGATCTCAGGAGTGAAAGCAAGGATTTGAACAATCTGCCTCTGCACTGTTCAAACCATAGGGATTGTTTGTGTAGTAATGGAATGGAAAGGAAGAAGAAGAGTTTGTAGTTGCACATATGGGTGTATGAGAAAATGTTGTGTTCTAAAATCATATTCTTTAATTCAATCACATTAATTTTCTTCTTTTGCACCATTTTCCTCTTTTGTCCTATCTTGATTGCTAGACTGCAAATCATCTTTTAACCTGCTTGATGATGAATAGGAAGACATGAATTAATGGTGACCCATGGGGGATTTGAAAGGGTGCTTGGTTATTTGAAGGGCTGATTAGTGTCAGTGACAGATCAGGAAAACTGGCCTTTCCATGTGTTTCTGACATCAGTCCACTGGTACAAACTAATTTAACCTGATATTAATAAGGGTATCTCTGGCATGTAGGCAGAAATGTGAATCGCTGGTCTGCATTGCGCTTATCACCTTCCTTCTCAATTTCCTTGCCTTTCTCCTCCTCCTTTGGAATAATCTAAAGAAGATCTGTACTCATCACCTTGTTCCTTCTGAAGGTCCAAACCTCACCCTGCAAAACATTGTGTAGAACAGAGCAGGATCTGACCTTCCTGGAAACCCTGGCTGTTGTGTATAGAAGTGCCCCTTCCACATTCATCTAGACACCTGAAGTGCATCTTCAGCCAGCCAATGGCTTGTTCAATCACACATCCTAGGGTCATATGGCATTCATTATAATGCTGTTGGGCTTCATTGGTTGGGTTTTTGATGGGGGTCATGAGTCATGTTTGCAGTGGGTATCCTTTGTCTCCTGGCGGTGACCTCTCAAATCTGATACCAGGTTCAAAAAGATTAAAAGCACCATGGCCCTCAGGGACCTTGTGCACAGCTGCAGACATATCTTTTTGTGGTCGTGCACCAACTCCATATTGATGGCATGGAAACCCTTTGGTTGATGAATCCTCCTGGTTTATCTTCAAGTGCCAGATTGTGAATATGCAATTGATGATGTGCTTTTAAACCTTAAATCAGAGCTCTTTCTGCTGCAACCTTTTGGAGAGTAAAATTGTTCAGTTCCATGTGGCAATGTTACAGGTGCTAACTGATTGAAGAAGGTCATGTGACATACCTCCCACTTCTTCTCCTGGGTGTTGGAGAATGGATGTATTTTCCCATGTCTGGAATCTTGAGGTATTTAATAGAGGAGTCAGGATCCCTTGTGTCCTTGCAGACATGCCATCTCAATGGTCAGCTCTGCCTTAGAAATAGAAAGGTGCCTTTCTTTGGAATTTGATCTTCTGCAGCCACAGGGGTTTAGTGCCTCTTTAAAGATGTTATGATCACAGCTGAGGTTACCCCTGGACAAGCCTGATCAAAGAGCTGCACCCAGCTTGATAGCTCCTAGCTTTTATTTGTTTGTTTAGATATGTGGAGAGTAGCTACCAAGCAGAGTCAACGGAGTCAGCTGATGAACTTTTAATAAAAGAGTAAAACGTTCATTAAACAAGATGAACCAAATTACAATACTCCTTCACCCAGAACTATAACTTTACAGATATATACAGATTTGTAAAGATAACACAAGTTACACAAGCTATCTTATACTTTACTGTCCATAGTAAGTACACAGTCCATGTACCAATATGCACCCTGTAGTCAGACACACCACACTCTGAAAACCAAGTGATAGATGCCACCTCAACCTGATGCTATGGTTCTCTTCTCAACTCCACCCAAACACTTGTCACACTAGGGCCAGAATTTTCCCATTGGTGTGCGGGGGTGGGACCCACACACTGGTGCGTAAAATGACACGTGGAGACGTTGGGCGAGCGTCCCAGTGTCACCGCGCACCATCGCGATATTTCGTTGGGCAGGCGCGCAATTATATCTGATGCCCACCTGCCATTAATTAACTGGCCACTTAAGGCCCTTGATGCGCCAATCGACGCATTTTGACGCCAGTGCAATCTTCAGGTCGGCACACAGGTGCAACAGGCAGGCGGGTAGCACACATTTGTATTAACCTCATCCACGGGCAGGATAAGAGGGCTCAGTGGGGTCACGAATCTGCTCTGTGAAGTATTTACTGTTGAAAGTTTTTCAAACTTGCCTGTGTGATCTGCAGTACTTCAGGACACATCCCAGCTGCTTTTTCTGGACTCTTAACCTTCAGGTCAGCACTCTACAGTGAGAAATCTTTTTCGGGCCTGCAGGTTTCAGGAAGCCTTCCTTTAGCCTGGGAATGGGAGCTGATCTGTCCACTGGAGGCAGCTCCTCTGAGGGAAAATGGAGGGCCAGTAGGGGTGGGTGGCCAGGTGTGCACATTCAGCCTCCAGAGGAGCCACCTTTGGGAGGACAGGCGCACGCACAAGGGGCACAGGGCCAAGAGGTAGCCCAAGGTAGAAGGGGCAGCAGAAGATGTCATTATCCTGTTGCCAGGGTACACAGGCGGTGAAGCAGTTACCTCAATATATCTGAGGTGCAGTGCCAAAGGAAGCTCTGCCTCTCAAGGGAAACAGTCAACTATATCTGTCAAATAACTGGGTCTGAGATGTCCCCTAACTGTGTGGGCAGACACCCCATGCCAGTGGCTCTGAAGGTCACAGCTGCCCCCTACTTCGGTGCATGATCTTTGCGGTGTCTCCGAATCAGCTGACCACACTCATGTCAAGCTGGTCACAGATGCTCTGTTCAGGCATGCATTGACCTTCATCTAATATCATTGGGACCAGGCTAGTCAGACACAGAGAGCCAGAGGCTTTGCTGCGATTGCTGGATTCCCCCACGTCCAGGGTGCAATAGACTGCACACATGTGGCCATCAAAGCGCCAGCAGGTGAGCCCTGTGCCTTTGTCAACAGGAAGGGCTTCCACTCCATGAACATGCAGATAGTGTGTGATCACAGGATGCTGATTCTACAAGTCTGTGCAAGGTACCCAGGCAATTCCTACTTCCTCAGACACTCCAAGGTGTCAGGGTTCTTCAGCGCTCCAGCCCGGCTGGATGGATGGCTGCTGGGTGACAAGAGCTTTCCCCTCAGAACATGGCTCATGACACCTCTCCGCCATCTAAGAATGGAAGATGAGCAGCGGTACAAAAGGAGCCATGGCACCACAAGGGCTGTGGTGGAGAGAACCATCAGTCTTCTCAAGATGCGCTTCCAATGCCTGGATTGTTCAGGGGGCTCACTCCAGTACCTCCCAGATCGTGTCTCGGTGATAGTGGTAGCATGCTGCGCTCTCTACAATCTTGTGCTGGAAAGGTGGGTACACAGTGGATGATGAAGACATCGATGCAGTGGCTGTGGCTGCACAGGTGGAGTCCAGCAGTGATTTCGAGGATGAGCATGCACAGGGACATGCTGAGGAGGTAAACATTGACCTGGGCATACTCCAGGGAGGCAGGGACACCCAGGAGGCTTTAATCCAATGAACCTTCAGCTGGCACACCACAGATGGACCTCCAGGACAAGCCTGGGTTGCAGGCTCCATACTCGATACCTAAGTGTAAAATCTGCCTTGATAGGAACATTAGCCAAGGGCCTTGGTAATAAAGCTGAATGTCCCACAAATCACTCATAATATTATTGGTAACCATCCACCTGCAGAAGAAAAGAGGCACCCTCAGCCATGGTGACATGCCTGAATTTAATATAACAACCAAAGGAAATTCAGAAAACAAAATGACAAAGGTGTTAAAAATCATACCAAGTCATAAAGACATCATTGTGGGCCAACACAAAAACATCAGTGATAAACCCGTGGTGTGCCTAAGGTGCCTTATGTTTTCATTTCCGGGTGCTACGTCTTGGTGCTGCCCCATCGCTGGGAGTGGCATCTAAGACAGCCTGCTCACCCTGCTGTCCTGTTGGCCTCGATGACCTTAGCAGCCAACATCTGGCCTATGGAGCCTGTGCTGGTCCCACCCGGGAGGGAGCTGCCAGTTTCACAGCTGGCATCTCCCCAGTCGTCGCAGCCTCACTGGATGCAAAGGTCACTGGCAGAGGGGCAGAGGAGCTGCCGCCCTCATCCAGAGTGCCCTGAGAGGAGCCCACAGAGATGACAGGCAGCTGCTGCGCTGATGTGAGGTCACTTCGGACCTCCCTGCTCACGGTGGATGGATGGGCACCGAGCTAGGAAACTTGGTGCCCACACCATCTCCTACACTGGCATTGACCAGCTGAGGTCAATGCCGATGTGAGGACTTGCTGGTCTGAGAGCATCCCCAGGAAGCCCTGATTGACCTCCTGAAGGAGCCTCTCCACGAGAGTCACTAGTCTCTCCATGGAGGACACATGGTGCTTGGCCATGAGGCTCATAGCTTCGACGATGGTCCACGTAGACTCCTCCACCATGGACACTAAGCCAAGTGTAGCCTCCTGTATGTCCATCAGATGCTCTGGCACACCAGTCTGCATTTCCTGTGTTTGGTGCATCGCAGACAACTTGAGAGGCACATCATCAGCCACCGACTGAGCATGTGCCTGGTCCCCTGCAGCTGGACTGCTGGAGCCATGGGCACTCTCTGTCTCTGCCAGCTCCTCCAGTGACTGTGCCCTCACCGCTGTGCCCAGGACATTAGCTTATGTTCTAATTCCCACGCGATGCTAGTTTCTGTGCTGGTGCCTGCCCGGCAGGGATGGTGTGATGCTGGTGAGACATCAGGGCTCTCAGGTGCAAGAAAGGGGCCTCTGCTGCTCCTCCTCACGGCCCTGCTCCGCTGACGCTGAAAGGAAGAACAAGGACATTGGATCATTTAACGTGGAGACAATGCCAAAGAGCATCCCTGTCCCCCGGATCATTGTGCGCTCATCCTTCCATAAGCAATCGTCAAGCCATGTTTGCAAACTTCAATCACTGAACATTCAGCACTGCCATGGCTGTTGGGAAAACAATGGTGACCTCACTGCTGGGCATAAATACCTGCCTGTGGCACCCAAGCCCCACTGACACTGGTGGACCTGGGCACATGGCGCCTCTCTAAATCTAAGGCCTCCTGCTCGAAGTGGCTAAGAATCACCAACTGGGCCGGCCGTCTGCCAGTCCTCACCCGCTTGGTGGCATTATGTACATTCTTCTCCTAAAAAGGAGAGAAGAGCATTGATTAGCGCTACTTGTACCTGGATTCTCTTTGCGCACAGCCCACCCCAACCAGAGTGGGACATTGCACGGTTCCAATGCGTCCTATCCCCGCTGCTGCCGAACACTCACACAAAGATGCCAGGCCTGTTCCCCACCCCCACCTATTTGGTCACATGCTGCCTACATCACATTAGGCACCACACGGTCTAACCTTCCATACCAAGGAGGCACAAGCACGTGGAGCGCAGAGGGCAGCAGATCGATCGGTGCCACACCACCTTGAAGCTCCCCTTCCAGTATCATCACCCTGACTTGGATATGTCCTGGAGTTCCAGCACTGTGCCAAGGTACAGCTCCTCCAGGTTGTCCCCAAAACAGTCATGTGGGTCTCAGTGTACCACATGCTGCGGGGGAAGAACCCATTTCTTCACCACCCTCTCAGGGTGACCTCGGCATGGGCAATATCTGCTGGCCAACCCAGCGAAGGACACATGCCGTCAATGATTCAATGCAGTCACTGCACTCAGACTTGGGGTTGGGGGGGCAGAGGTGGGGGTGCGGGTGGGGGTGGGGGGGCAGGGGGTAAGCCCACCTGCTGGGTTAAGTGTCCAATGCCAACATGGAACTCACACTTCCTGAGCACAACAGGTCATTGAAGCACATGCGACACTGGATCCAGGTGCATCACATCACATCATGGGAGCTCATCTCCCCCGCCACCTCCTCCCAGGCACGTTTGGGCATGTGGGGGGTCCTCGTCCTCCCATCCTGGGGTACGATCAACTCCTGCTGTGCTGCCCCCTCCTCGAGGAGGACAGCAACACAATTGTCAGAAAAGCAAGGGGCACAATGCCGCCCTGCCCTCCCCTCCTGTCTGGCCTGCTCATCAGCAGTGCTCTGGGGATCCCTTCCATTGGCCATGATTCACGCTGGGAAGGCCTTAATTGGCCCGCCCGCATAAAATACGGCACAGACCTGTTCGCGGGCAGTGGTTGGGACCGCGCCTGCCTATGCCCATTCCTGCACTGCCTGCCGGACAGACAGAAAATTCTGCCCCATGAGTCTACCTGTCTCATTGCGTTCTGTCTTTCACACAAACATTTCCAATCTCTACTCTAAAACACCTCACCTTTGAATCTCATCCTAAACTGACTGTTTCTCTCAGATGCCTTTTGCCTCCAGGGTTTCAAGCTTTCCTTCCGATGTTCCTTTTGCCTGGATCACCACATGCATTCAAGCTGTCTTCCAAACAATCCGTCTCACCGACACAGCTGTTAACATTACCACTGCTTCATATGCCCATAGCAAAGGGTTACATGCCTTCAGTGTCTCTTCGGACCTTCTTACCTCTTGCAAGCTGTTATCACTTTTGTCTCTTTAAATCTGAAGCTCAGAGCTTTTCTCTCAGCCCCTTACTCTTAACTTGTCACAGGAACTTTTCCAGGTTCCTGTCCTTCCTTTGACTAGAAGGTCTTCTTGGGACTCTGTCTTCTTCCACTCCCCTAGATTTTGGGGTGTTTCTTTAGCTTGGGATTGGCTATCAGTTCCCTTTTAGGCTGCTTCTGCCTGGCAACTGTCTTCAAAACCTGCTGAACTCCAATAGCTACCATATCAAACTGCTGTTTCTAGCTTTTCTGTGTGTGTCTGTGGGAAGGACTTGGCTCCCTGGACCCCTGTTGCTAGGCAATAGTACATTTTTTTCTACCCTTGTTTGCTTACTTGGCTTACAGTCATAAAACTCTCATTGGAAATGCAAGCACCTTTTAAAGTGAAACTAAAGCTCAATTTGACTTTTCTTAACACACAAATACAGAAATACAAATCAAACTTAAACTTTAAAGCTAAAACTCATTCCTAACATCCACAAAATACAAATATAACTTACTTAAACTGTCTCTATTTCCTAACACCTTCACCTTTGGAAGAAAATAGCTTCACAACAGTGAAGGTTTCTTTACAATGGCCTTACATCAACCTCACACAAACTTATCATCATAAATCTCTAACAATAGTTTGTTACATTCTGTACAAATGAGTGTTTCATCTTTTCACAGTTACACATCATATTGTACAATTACAAAAACATACATAAACAAAATCAATAAATGTAACAAGATTAATAGGATTTGTACATCAGAGCACTATCATAACTCCACCCTTATGTTATTCTTCCTCTTAATCCCAGTCTTTAACTCAGCAAAGAACGTTTCATCGTCCTTTTCGTTTGCTGTTGGCGTAATTCCATCCTCAAGCTCATTTTCTGAACTCATATGGTAAATTCTCATTTCAACTTAGCAATGTCAAAATGGCATTTATGTGCATTAACATCTCATTTCTTCTCTGATCAAAATCACTTTTTTGGCATTTCAAGAATCTTATAGAGATGCTTTTCATGTTCACACAAAAGGGTTTTCTCCTCCTGCTTGGTTTAGTCTTTAAACTTTTTATGATTTTGTTGTTTCTCCAGAACCAATTTTGACCAGATCTTTTCCACTTCTTTTTGAGCAGTGTCAATTATATTCTCCTTGTGGAGTTTCATAGTTTATTCAAACCCTTCAATTCTTTTGCATAATCCGCAAACTATACCATCCCACTCTCTTATAGGTTTTGGATGGTATTTTGCAAACTGTCCACTTCCCTGGATTCCAGCTGCTCTATTTTGTGTATCAACACTGACAAACACCTGTAAGTCAGTGTCTCTGGCCATTGACTTGGAGAAGTCATTACTTTCAGTCCTTTTTGCTGACAATTTTTGATTTCCAATTCTGTAGGCACTTTAGTTGTTTTAATATTGTCCATTGCTGATGTTGATATATCAGTAACTTTACTTGGACCCGTTCTTTGCTCAAACAGGCTAGAATTCAGCAAAATATTTTTATTCACAGGAATGGCTTTGAAACTGTGACACTCCACATCATACATTTTCCCCATCATCTTCTCCAGATTGCTCTGAAGTTCAAGAATCTCATTACTCTTTTCACAGCGAAGTTCTAACAGTTCATTAGTCTTGGTTTTTAATTCTGCATTCAACCAATTATTCTGATTCACCAATAATTCCCTTTTCTGATCAAGGCATTTTCCCTGATATTTCCTAACAACTACTGATGCTTGAAGTTCATCAAGTTTTAACTGAAGATTGACCTTTGTTAAATTTGCTTCTACAAGTTTATCATTTAGACATTTCAAGTCCTCAGTCAAGTGTTCCACTTTCTGTGACTGCTTCACAATTGATCTCATCAAGTCTCGTCTTTCATTTGCAAACTCCTCTTTCATACATGAAAGTTGGTTCTCTACATTAATCAGGTTTATCTTCAATTGCTTGTTATCTTCAATAAGTGTTTCATTTTTGGTCGTGGTAGCTTTCTGAAGTCAGTTAAGATCAGCATGATCAACCTCCTGCTGCAATATAGCATTGCCAAATTACTGTTTCCACTAGCCAAATCATTACCCAAAACAAAAAACACCCCTTCAATCGATGATTTAGGAATAATTCCCACCAAAAATAATTCCAGTTAGAAAGTGACTTTGTGAGTTAACTTTGCACAAAGAAACTGGTTCATAAATTCCCTTAATATCTCTTATTAACATGTTTTCCTTCATAAAACTACTTGGAACACAAATTATATCATCAGCGACCATTAATGATTGATCTGACCCTGTAACTCACAAAATTTTAATCTGTTTGCTTATTTTGTGGGAGGAGTAAGGGAACACTTCTCCCTTCAACACAAAACATATAGACCCTCTGTT
The DNA here is from genome assembly GCF_017639515.1 of Carcharodon carcharias. Lineage (NCBI taxonomy): Eukaryota > Metazoa > Chordata > Chondrichthyes > Lamniformes > Lamnidae > Carcharodon > Carcharodon carcharias. Next base: position 53,452,247 of record NC_054486.1, read on the forward strand.
AGCTTGACTTCCTTCTTTGGACTACCTTGAACTACATCCCCCTTTCCCATATGCTCTGAGGGAACACGTTTCACCTGTACTATTGCTACAGTTTTAACAACCATTTCCTTTTCTGATGCAATCTTTCCTAAGGATTTATTTGGTATTCCTACTACTACAATAGATTTACAATTTAACCTCAAGCAATCTACCCTAACATGTCCCACCTTGTTACAATGAAAATACTTAGGCTTCTGAATGTCACTTCCACCCTCAGTACCTTCCTTCCAAATCAAAGAAGAAATTTCCTGGGAATTCTCAATTGCGCCTTCTCTTTTCTGGCTATTTGCCTTTCATTCACCTTTCCATTTTCTATCCATCTCAGGTTTGTGGGGATGACAGAAAAAGTGTTTAGATTTAAAGACCAGTTCATAATCGGCAGCCATCTTTGCTGCCTGTCTAGTTGTCTTAACCTTCTGGTCTTCAACATGCATTCTAACTACAAGAGGAAGTGAATCTTTAAATTCTTCCAAGAGAATTATTTCCCTAAGAACTTCATATGTTGTCTCTACCTTTGATGCCCTTATTCAATGGTCAAAATTACTTTGCTTTACCCTTTCAAATTCAATATGGGTCTGCCCAGGCTGTTTTCTTATATCCTGAAATTTCTGCCTGTATGCCTCAGGGACTAACTCATATGCATTGAGAATAGCCTTTTTCACTGCATCATAATCCACCAATACCTCTTCTGAACGTGAAGAATAAACCTTGTGAACTGTGCCTACCAACCCACTCTGTAAAAGTAATGTCCTGATTTCTTTTTGCCACTTCATTTGCCGAGCCAACTTCTCAAACAAAGTAAGGGATGCCTTTACATCCCTTTCTTCAAACTTTGGGAGAGATTACACAAACTTAAACATCTCCTCATTAGGTTTTAAGTTGAAGGTATTTTTCGTCATCAGAACCTTCCTCAGCATCTGAGTTCTCTTTTTTAAGGTCCAGCCCTTTAAGCCGGTATTCCCTTTCTCATTCCTTCTCTCTTTCCTCCATTGCTAATTTCTTCCTCTGGAGGCCGAGTTAGCACATTTCTATTTCTCCTTGAATTGCTCTCTCTTTGTTCTTTTCTGCCCTTTTTCTTTTCCATTTGCCTCTAGCCTTTTCAATTCCAATTCTCTTCCTTTTTTTCCTCTTTCTCTTGCATATTCAAATTGCTTCATTTATAACTGGATCTTAGCTAATTCAATTGACACACCTCATGGAGAATGTGGCCTCTCTGTTATCCCTTCCAGTTTTACATGCTGTGCTATTATCCCAACTATGAATGCTTTTAAACACTACAGAATATTTTTAAGAGAAAAATTGGGAGATGGTGTACTTTGTAGGCAGCATACTTATATTATTAAATAAAGGGAAATTAAGGCATATTAGTTCTGGTAACGTCAACCATTTCAGCATCAAGCGCTCTCAGATCACCACAACAGAGTTGTGCCCCTTCAGGTAATTTTAACTTCAGTTTATCTGCCACTTCCATTAGCTTAATCTTGTTTAATTTCTGTAAACCAGTCAGGGTTACATTTTCCATCTATAAAAGTTCCTTAGCAATTTGCAAAGCCATTTCAAATTCCAACCCGTAAAAAACTTGGCAGCAACTCCAATTCCTATATCCAGTACCTCTTTACCTCCACGTATTTCTTCTAAAAATATTTACAACTCCCACTTTATAGTGATAAATCTGAGCCAATTATTATTCCGGGTATAATCACCAACTGTCCATGTTTTAAGTACTGCAAGAGCCCCCACTTTGGGCAGAATTTTCCCTCTTCGGGGGGGGAAGTTTAGGAACGGCCGCGTGAAGGCCTGCCTTCGACCGGCGCTCCCAATTGGGGGCGTGCCGCCATTTTACATGGGTGGGCCAATTAAGGCCCGCCCAGTATAATATCTGCCAGGAAGCACTATACGCTCCAGTGCGAGCTGGGGGGGGGGGATTCCCTGAGCTGAGAGTGCGCTCTTTTGTATATGCACATGAAAGAGTGCACTCATCTCCCTGGGGCTAAGTGCTACCTCAGGGAGATTGCTCCACAATAAAAAATGTTAAAAATAGAAAAAAAAAATTCCCTGACATGTCCCCTCATGTGACACTGTCACATGAGTTGGGACATGTCCATCACTTTCAAAGACACTTTTATTACAGTTTTAAAAACCTACATGAAAACTCATCCCGCCCGTGGATGAGGTTTCATGTTTTTCCTAATGCCCACCGGGACTCCTGGCCTGCCAGCTAACCTTAAGGTTGGACGGGCAGGTCCACTAGTTACTTTAATGACTTTGTCAATGGCCTCAATTGGCCATTGACAGGTCAGTGGACACACATTTGATTCTGCTGAGCCCCTGCCCACCTGAAAAGTGAAATGGGGTGGGGTGATGTCGGGAGTTCCGCCCAACGTCATCCCATGTCACCTTACGTGTCGGCGAGTGGGCCCTGCATCCTGCTAGCCGACCAGAAAATCCTGGCCCTTGTTATGATCCCAGCTGAGCTTACCCCTGGACAAGCCTGATCCCAGACTGGAACCCAGCTTGATAGATCCTAGCTTTTATTTATTTGTTTAGATACATGGAGAGTAGTTGCTGAACAGTGTCACCGTAGTCAGCTGTTGAACTTTTAACAAAGGAATAAAACATTTATTAAACAGGAAAAGATGAACTATATTACATACTCCATCACCCACAACCATACCTTGATAGATATATACAGATTTGTAAGGATAACACAAGTTACATGAGCTATCTTGTACTTTTATGCCCATAGTTAATACATAGTCCATGTACCAATAGGCGCCCTGTGATCAGACACATCACACTTTGAAACCAAGTGACAGATGCCACCTCAACCAAATGATCTGGATCTCTCCTCAACTCCCACCAGGCACTTGTCAAACAGTGAGTCAACCTGTCTCAATGCACTCCATCTTTCACAAAGGGTTTCCAATCTCAACTTTACAAGACCTCACCTTGGAATCTTCTCCCAAAGTGATGCCTTCCACAAGGGTCCACCTCGAGTGTTTTGAACTTTCCTTCTGATGTTCCTCTTCTCTTGGTCACCACATACATTCAATCTATCTTCTACATAATCTCTCTCACTGACTCAGCCGTCAACAGTACCACTGCTTCACATGTCCATAATAAAGAGTTACAGACCGTCAGTTGTCTCTCTTTGGACATACCTGCCTCTTGCAAGCTGTTCTCACTTTAAATCTGCTTTCTGCAGCTTTTGTCTCTTTAAATCTGACGCTTGGAGCCCTTCTCTCAGCCCCTCACTCTTAACTACACTTAATAGGAACTTTTCCAGGCTCCTGCCCTTCCTTTGACTAAAAGGTCTTCTTGGGACTTTCTCTTCTCTCCATTCCTCTGGATTTTGGGGTCTTTCTTTGGGACTGGCTATCTGTCCCCTTTTAGGCTGCTTCTGCCTGGCAGCAATCTTCCAAACTTGCTAAACTTCAACAGTTTCCAGATCAAACTGCTGTTTCTAGCTTTTCTGTGTGTGTGTGTCTGTGGGAGGGACCTCCCTCTCTGGATGCATGTTGTGAGGCAACAGCACTGTTTTTCTCTGTACTCTTGTTTGCTTACGTAACTCACACTCATGAAACTCTCATTAGAAATGCAAACCCCTTTTAAAGGGAAACTAACACTCAATTTGACATTTCTTAACAAACAAATGCAGAAATACAAATCAAACTTAAACTTTAAAGCTAAAACTCATTCTTAATACCAACACAATACAAACATAACTTGCTTAAACTGTTTCTATATCCTAACAACAATAACAAGATCCCTGCTGGTTTCTAAAGGTTAGAAATCCCTCTGTTATGAGTGATGGCTAATCAAGGAAAAGCCTTCGGCCAGAATCTTCGGGTCAGCATGTGGGTGTGGGCCCTGCTCACCGACGTGTAAAATGACACTTGGTGATGTCGGGCGTGCAACCCAACATCACTGCACATAATTCCAATTTTCAGTTTAGTGGGCGCGCGATGGAGTCAGCTGTTAAGGCCATTTAAAAACTAACTAAAATACTTAACGGAGCTGCCCGTCCAACCTTAAGGTTGGCAGGCAAGCGAAGAGCCCAGGTGGCCTTGCTTTTATCCGAAAACCTCATACACAGGCGAGATGAGGTCTCATGACGTGTTTATAAATTGAATAAAGCTTGTTTTTAAAGTTTATTGGCATGTCACAACTCAGGTGACACTCTCACATGAGGGGACATGCCTTAATTTTTTTTTCTTTATTAAAATTTTTGACTATCAAACAAATCTCCCTGAGGCAGCTCTGTGCCTCAGGTAGATTTCTGTGCTCTTTTGCGTGAAAGAGCACAGGCCCCGACTCAGCCTATGCCCCCCCGCTGGCACAAGGAGTGCACAGCACTTCTGGGTGCACAATATACTTGGCAGGTCTTAATTGGCCTGCCCACGTAAGATGGCGGCACGCAGCTGATCACAGGCGGCGATCAGTCCTGCTCAGAATATTCTCCCTTTTGTCTATTTCAAAATTGACGCTGGCATCATCATTGACAAAGTTTACACAATTGCTGATCCTGGCAAACAAATCATCAGTCAACTGTCTGATACATCAATGCGCCACCGACCGAGAGATCCTGGCTATGAATCCAGCCAAACACTGATAGGATCTAATGGTTAAAATGTTGAGGGCAGTGATGACCCTGACAGACACTGGTAACGTATGGTTACCACTTCCAACAGTTAGAAGTCCTTATTCGGGGGAGGGGGACAATGTGACAGGGGCCGCAGGTATCTGTCACCACCTAATGCAACAAACTGAAATTCCTGAAATGGTGTTGTTTGGACATGTCAGGGTTCTGTACCCATGAAGTGTTCTGGGTATTGCCTCCTATGTGTTGTATTTCTCTGCTGATCTACTCTTTGCTTTCCAGCTACAGCTCTCTCAAAGCCAGCCTATGGCTGCTGCTGCTTATATTTCTCTTGATCCAAGCCCCAATTTAAGGTAAGCAAAGTACTACCCATCCTGCTGTTATTCGGAAATGGCTAAGAGCATAAAAACTAAATTATCAGCAAAACTACTCAAACAAACCCTTTCCCACTAGTAGGTAAGAAAGAAAGTGAGTACTGAGAACTTTTTGCACTCTTTCCATAAGTTTGAATCAGCTCCTCAACTGCCATTCTGTTCTTGCATTGCTTACATTGGCAAGTTTTAAGAAGCCCGGTTAATTATGGGTGTGCCTATACCACATGGACTGCAGCGGTTCAAGAAGGCGGCTCACCACCTACTCGAGAGCAATGAGGGAAGGGAAACAGACACTGCCCTAGACAGTGATGTCCATATCCCGTGAAAGAGAAAAAAAATGCTTCATTAAATTTGAAAATGATTTGAAATCTTACTCCAATTGAGGGATTTGTATATGTTAATAGACAACCTCTCTCCTCCAAGAGGATTGCTGCAGTCTAGCACACTCAAGTTAAATGTGGAAATCAGCAGGATGGAGTCAGCTTCCCAATGCACTCCGTTTCACTGTTTTCACCTGCCACATTCACCCATACTCACTCGCTCCTCAAAGTTAAAATTCCTCCCATATGTCCTTAGCAGCCCAATTTAAAAAGATTGTTGCCAAAAATAACCTAGGCCCAGTTGCAACCAAATCCCTATTTTCATTTAATTTCTAAATGGTTTGAGGCACTGTGCTTTGCAGTTTCTTTCCTATTGGGAGGCTGCTGCCTAATTCCATTTTTAATTTCTTTTCCCTCTAGTGAGAAGTATCAGTTTCTCTCTCAATAATTTCAACAGGGTTTACTGCAAACATGGGTCAAATGCCTTGTTGAGTGTTTTTATTTGCCATTAGCAAAAGGAACGATGTCCCAGATTTATAAACTGTGGCCTCAATAGCAGACTGTGAATAATTAATCTCATCACATGTATTTACTTATAAATGTGGATGTTAGCAGTATGGAATGGTGGTAATGCAGAAAAAAAGTTCTAAATGAAAATTTCCATCTTCATTAACACTGCAGCCACTGTCATTAATTTTGAGTGCTATCTTAAACCATATGTGTTTGCTGAAAATCTAGCAATGCACATTAAGCCTTTATCTGCTGATAATTTCCTACAGTAAAATTAATGCATCCTATTGACATTGATAAAGTACGGAATACTGTCACTAAATAACTTAAACGTTGCAGAAAAAGCCTCTACGTGAAAGCAATATCATTAAGCAACCCATTAAAAAAATACTATTATACAAGCCAGCATGTATTTCACACCTGTTAATGAGAACATTTAGTTCTATGCCACACACAGGAATGTTTCTTTCTCATATACCATACACAGGAATGTTTCTTTCTCGTGTATATATATATATATTATATATATACATATATATAATATATATACATATATAGTTATGACCGGTCTCCAGGTGAGGTCCCCCAATTTGTTATGATCCTGTATGAGATACCCCAAATTGTCAAATTGTTAAGTTCCCGAGTGGGACCCCAATTTTCTTATGCTCCCAGGTGAGGAGGAATCACTTGGCTCCCTTCCTTTATTCAACCCCCCACCAGCTGGTTGCAGCAAGGTTAATTTAAAAGGGATCCCTTCCCTCGTGGATAGCTTTTCCTAGTCCAAACATATTTATGTTTTAGAAAGAGCCAAGTTAACCAAGTTTTCTTGAGTCAAAGAAAGAGTAAGATTGTTAGTTACTAAAAACCCCCAAAAAATAATAAAAACACAACAACATACACACAGTTCAGAAATGAGAAGTTCAGTTGAAAAATAAAAGTTAAAAAATATATTAAAATCAGCCTTTGGCTTCTCCACGAGGGGTTGATGGTGAATGTTGTGACTGTTAAGTTGAATGATTCTGGTAGAACTAACTTTGGCAGTTTAGTAGTTGGTTTGGAGACATATGGTTCTGCAGGTTAGGTGAAGAAGCTGTCCTATTTCCTTTTTGATTGTGGCTTTGCTGACTTGTCTCCAGCAATAGAGAAAGAGAGCCTTTGCCTTTCAGCTGCAAAGGGGTGCCTAGTCAATTTTCTTATGCTGTGACTCTCACTAGCACACACTAGCACACCAGAGCTAACTAGGACACAGAGATCAGGTCTGCAGCTAGCTTTTAATCCATTTCCATGTGTATTTCTGGAAGGGGAAAAAAACAAACATGTCTTTCACCCAGAGTCCATTTTTTTCAACTCAATTCATTCCCACATTCTGAGATAAAGCTCAACAGTGGATGGTTTCTGCTGAGATGTGGTAATCAGTCTCCATTGTCTCTGCAACCACAGGAGCTTAAAGTTGTCTTTTGCACTTCAAGCATCTCTGCCTGAAGTAGGCCTTGACAACTTTTTAGGTGCGATATTCCATGGCCTCTCTAGAATAGTCGGTGAAGTATAGTCTACATAGGAATTTTCCAGAAAATGGTTCCTTTACATTCCCAGCCAGATTTTGCTTGTATGTATTTTTTAAAAAAACAAGTCTTCCTTAAAAGTGCTAGATTTCCATCAGCAATTTAGCTGTAATCCACTGTCATGCCATATTATACATATAATATATATATGTGTGTGCGTGTGTGTGTGTGTGCGCGCATGTGTGTGTGTGTGTGTGTGTGTGTATTTCCTTGAATCTATACAATACTTCATGCTTTACACAAGTTTATATAAAATTCTTTTAAAGTTTAATTATATAATCCAATAAAATTGATAAGATACAGGTAATGTTGAATTTTCCTCTTTATGAAGGAGGTTTGGTAATTTCATAGATAGAAAGTTAAACTTCCATGACACAAAGCTGGGTTTGAATATTGGGCTCAAGTTGTAACTCAAGCTTTTCCAAACAATGAACACAAAGGCAAACTCCTCCACATGCAGGAAATCGGAAATAAATATGAAACTACTGAGAACAACTGAGTGGGCAGGAATTTTCACTCAGTGGGTGGGCGTGCGACTGACCTGCTCAAGCATAAAATGACATGGGTTGATGTCGGCTGAGCGTGCCAATGTCAATGCGCAGCCGTGTGATAGTTCAGTCGGCGGGTGTGCACCGGAGTCGCCAGCATGCCCACTGGCAATTAAAAGGCCTATTAAGGCTATTAAATAATCAATTAAATTAATTTTTTTGGTTGGTGGGCAGGGGAAAAGGCCAAACGGCCTTTGCAATTTTTTGGAAACCTCATCCATGGGCAGATGAGGCTTCCAAAAGTAAGTAATAATAAAATAAAAGTTTTAAAATTTAATTAATAACATGTCCCTGCTCATGTGGCAGAGTCACATGAGGGGGCATGTTTTATTACGTTTTTATTTTCTTCATTTCCTTTTTTAAAAACACTTAATCTCCCTGAGGCAGTTCCATGCCTCAGGGAGATTATGCAACAATAACTCGCGCGCATGTGCAAAGTTCACGCTTGGCCCGCTCACCCTCCTCCCCTGCCCGCGTAGGCAGCGCTCAGTGCAGCTGCTCACATTTCATGCTGGGCGGGCCTTAATTGGCCCATCAGCGTGAAACCGGGTCCGGTGCTGATCACGGGCAGCGGTCGGCTTCCCTACAACGCACGCCCTTCCTTGCCGAGCCTGCCCACCAAGAGCAAAATTCTGCTCATTAGGTCTGGCAATAGCTGTGGAGGGGGAAATCAAGTCACCATTTCAGGTTAATGCAGCCTAACCTGAGTATTTCCTGTTCTTAAATGAATTTTTCTGAGCCATTCTAATTTAGGGAGGCGAGAGGGAGTGTGTTGCTTTGGGGAAAAAAGCAGCCTTTATGAGACCCATGTGGAAATCTGTGGCTTGGATCATCTCTTCTGGGCACAGAGTGGTGTCAGGAAGGAAAAGAAGCAGCTCTGGTTGCTGTGTATGCCGATAGCAAGTAGGAAAGATTCTGTATTAACTTAGTGCCTTTACTTGCTCAGGTATTTCAAAGTGCTTCACATACTTCATTGCATTTTTTTTAAACTTCTGCATTCAAGATTTAATGAGATCTTTCTGAATACATCACAAACAAACTTGAAGTTGATATTACCTTGAAAAAGTGTTTGATGTGCATTGTCAATGATATACATTTTGTACAAACATTGTAATCTCCAGGCACTTTTGAAGCCCTGTTTTTGAAAAACACAGCAGCCAATTTGTACACAGGAAAGTTCCATAAACAGTGAATGGAAGAGTTCCCCCATAACCTGTGTTGGTGGCATTGCCTGAGGGATAAATGTTGACCAGGTCTCCAGGTGAACTCCCTGCTTTTCCTCAAATAGCATCATGCAATCTTTTGACAATGCAAATGGGCCTCAGGTATCTCATCCAAAAGACAGCAGCTCAGAATTTTAGCAGCTCCCTGTGTTCATTAAAACTATGCCTTCCAGAAAAAATCTTCATGATCACTTTTGAAATATTGCTCCACATAACAACAAAGCCAATTCTTATTCTAGAATTGAGAAGGGAGGTTTAAAAATTACAATCAAAATAAGAATGTAAATTTTCTTGGTGAACACCATCTTTAAATTTCACACTCTTTTCTGGTTAAAGTCTCACTCCTTACAGTCACCATATCATTGTCCCTTCATTTGTGGTGATGGGATATTCAAACCAAAGATTCCCACAAATCAACAGTGAATACTGTTCTATTATTGGACTGGGCTACTTGCGTTAGTATTTTCTCTTTGCTGAGATGGAGCATTTTACTGTCATTAAATGCTTCATCTAAAGGGCCCAACTGAGAGTTAGTGAACCTACCCATTATGGTAAATTGATATTCAATGACAGCTGAACTCATATCCCCTGACCCGAACTCACCATAACTCCACTAGAGATAGTAAGCTGTCATATTAATATTCCATAATAAATATAATCATAGATATTTATGATGGTGCACCACAAATATTCAATCATTCCAATCTGACCCACGAGTCTCAAACATAATAGATTAGGTTCAAAATCACAAATAATAAGTAGCCTATCACATTGTCTAGCAAAATGATCAACCTTGGAAAAATTAGATCAGGCTGATTTATGTGGCCGCTGGTTCACTGTACACAAGTCAATGTTACTGCTATTGTCCAGCACTTGAAGGAATATTGGTGCTCCTTCTGTGCTCTTTTTAAAAGTATAAACAATGTCATTTCAGTTTAGTCTTTCCACATTATTACTGTTTGAAATCTGTAGAATTGATGCAAACCTAAATAGTGCATTTCTTTGAACATCATCTTAATTTCATTTTTTTAAAAAGAAATTGGACATGAGGCTTGTTGCATCTGCATGTGTTGCTGGTTGCTGTGCATTATTTGGACATGTAGAATGTTGAGCTTACAAAGAAGCGGAGGTCTCTTTCAATTTCATCCTTAGCTATTTCAATGCAATTCACAAAGTGTGACTGTTGTCTATGATTCCTTCCTACATGCAATATTTTTACACATTTTGTGTGGGAATTCAAAGGAGGTGATTTTCTCTGTGTTATGTTGACATGTCATAAGAGAGAGCTTATTCTGGTCATTAAAAATGATAAATTAATTTTCCCTATATGGTGAGAAATCCATTTAATATATTGGAATAGTAAAAATACAGAATCAGGCAGAAGCATAAAAAGATAAAAAAAATCTAAGACAACATTAAAAGGAAAAAGATCTAAGGCAAAAAATTGGAAATCTCTGAGCGTGGGAATCTGGATGCACAATTAACCTGTGCCCGTTCAAAGTAATGCAAGCGGAATGCAAAATTCATGTTACTTGCAAATTATAATAATATCGGTATGCAACCCAGTGCTGATCGGCTGCACATCTCAGCAGGGGCATAATTTTGTGTGAGACAAATATAACTTAAAGATAGCCTGCACCTCTTAAAGGCAAGGTGCATTCTGGCAACAGCAAGAAGTTAAAAAGGAGGAAGGACCTTGAAAAAATTATGAAAAGGAAAGTTTAAGGAGTGGTAGAGGCTGCAAACTGGAAGGTCAGTGAGGGGAAAGGTCCACAGCTATCAGGTGGGTCAGGAAAGGGGACAGTTGGTGAGCAGGAGGTTCAGCGAGAAGGACCAGTGATGAGCAGGAGAGACAGTGATTGGGAGGTAAGTAGAAAGTTAGCATATTTCTTTTATATTTTAAAATTTATTTTATTTTAAAAGTTATTTCATTTACCAGTGTGGGAATTTAGCAATGTAAAGTATTTCAGCTTACAGGGTATAATGTCTTAAATTTTTCCTCTAATGACAAAGGTCCTACAGAACCTAACTACAGCTTTTACACTAGTTTAATGGGAAAATCTGCTATGTTTAAAGTTGTTTTATTTAAAGTTGCACTTTTCGTGAACTTTAAGTGAGAACATATTGTAATGTTTAGTCAATGTTGTGATTTTAGTTTGTCTGTAATAGTGAAAGTACTGAGATCTTGCTCTGCGATTCCTTTAAGTTGGTCACTGAGAATTCAAATCTCTTTTTAAAAATTTTTGGTCTCTAAGGGCATAATTGAATTTTGTATGGAACATTGGACGTTTTGTTGAATAAGGCTGATATGCAGAGTGTAGTAGATCTTTCTATTCCGTTAATTAAGGAAACATGCATTTTGCGACGTATTTTAACTATTTGTATGCTGAACTGATCATAATTGTGCAATCCTTTTATTATTTCATACTTTCCTTTTATTTTAAGGATTGTCCATAACTATATCATAAACAACAATTACATATTTTATTTGTATCGTCACAATTTGATCCCTGTCATGATGATGATTTTTCAATAAACCATTAATCAATCTATCTATGGAATGGCTGCTACTTGGTGGATCTTATTTAAGGATTATGGTGAAGAGAACATCGTGATGGTCCATAACTCAGGGGTGGTAAGGTGTGGGATTGTTGTACAATGGAAAGGTGGGGTTGTGTTATTGGGAACCAGAGTCAAATTTGGTACTCATGGCTAACCAGTCCAGAATGTCGATGGACTGTGATTCCTCTCTCCCTCCTTCTCCTCCTTCTCCTCCTCCTGAGACGGTCACCAAATCTCTGGTGGCGGAGCCTGTGCCCTCCTGTTGGCCAGGTTGAGGGGGATACAGCAGACCACTATAAATGGAAAGGCGCACTCAGGGCAGTACTTAATGTCTCCTCCTGCATGCTCGACAGTGGAACCATTGTTTCATCACACCAATCGCCTGCTTGATGAGGTTTCTTGTAGCTTGGAGGGTCTCGTTTTACGTATGCTTATTGAGTTACAGAGGGAAGCCGTGAACCAGATATGGATCGGAGAGGCCTTGTCACCCAGCAACCACCGCTGGTTTGATGTGGTGGCTGAAAGATTGATGGAAAGGTGGATGAAACACAATGAAAGCATTGTTACTGTTGCCAGGATTCACCAACATATTGTGCTGAGTACAGTCGCAAACCATGTGCACAAGCAGTCAGTGATAGTCTTTAGAATTGCAGTACATTTCATCATTGCACGCAATGGCAGCTCACACCATGGAGAAACCTCCTTTCCTGCCAAAATCTTTTGTGTGCTCCATCTGATTCTCTCTGTTCAGACAGAATGCAGTGAAGTCCCCTCTCCTTGCATTTAGAGCCTCTGTCATTCTTTGGCAGCATTGATAGCAGACTGGAAGATATGCCACCCATTGAAGCCTGGAAGAATCTCAACATGAAGAAGATCAGGGTTATGGTTGCCTTTACAGAAACTGGCAGCGCTATCTTTGACGCTGCAGGTCTGGTTGCAAATGGTGGCAGTTTTCCATGATCACTTCTTGCATTAGTTGCCGACGATGTACGCAGATACTGCTTCTGGCTTGGGTGGTATTAAGGAACTCTATCACCTGGAAGGACCAGGACAGCAGACACATGGGAACACCAACACCTGCAGGCTCTCCTCCAAGCTGCTTACCACCCTGACTTGGAAATATATCGCCGTTCCTTCACTGTCGCTGGGTCAGAATCCTGTAACTCTCTTCCTATCAGCACCATGGGTGTGCCTACACCACATGGACTGCACAGTTCAAGAAGGCAGCACACCACCACCTTCTCAGGGGCAATTAGGGATGGGCAACAATTGTTGGCTATGTCAGTAAAACTCACATCCCATGAAAGTATTGAAAAAACGGAGTGTTTCCAGGAGATCCCAAGTTGATAAGACCACTTACTGAGAGTCCTTCTCCCCTTCCTTCCTCTGTGAGCTGGTTGTCTTATTATTTACTCCCTGTGCACCCATCTCACTCCCATGATACAGAATAAGGGGAACTGGTACCATGGTATCAATTACTGGGAGCAAGTCGTGCGCCTGAAACTCTTGCAGTCACAAGCAATACCTTCCCCACATTCAGCCCCTTGAGAAGGCGGTGGTGAGCTGCCTTCTTGAACCACAGCAGCTCAAGAAGGCAGCTCACCACTGCCTCCTCAAGGGCAATTAGGCATTGGCAATAAATGCTGGCCTAGCCAGCAAAGCCCAGATCCCTTGAATAAATAATAAATAAGCCCCACTCCCCGCAGAATTCACCATCTGTAAACAACTCTTCAAAACAATTCCACAAACTCAAACAGAGAAGGTAGAGAAGCAATAACTAACCTAGTGTTAAAAAACACAGGTGGGAACACCCGCTTGCTGCTGAATGCATGTACAGCAAAGTTAAATGAGGGCTTTAACTTAAGCGCTGAGCTCCAAAATGCCAGCACTGGCATCAAATCAGCATTAAACGCTGACTCAGTCAGCATTTGCAATGATTATTGCAAATGTCATGCTCTGACTACTCTACATACTTCTGGTTCACGCTCATAACATTAACAATTTCACCAAGATGACGTTCAATGTTCCAACACGGAAATGAGCAGCTGTGGCAAGAATGCCATGTTGGTACTAAAATGGCACTTGTCATGCTAAAACTATCAGTGCTGCAGAGGTGAATTTTATGGCCTTTAGCTCTCTAGGTAAAAAAAGAGGTATTAAATCAGCTGCCTGTACTTAAAGTTGATAAAGTACCAAACCGGATGAGATGCATTCACAGATGCTGAGGGAAGTGAGAGTGGAAATTGTGAAAGCTGGCCACAATTTTCCAGTCTTTCTTGGACTCAGGCACTCAGGCCAGAGGCCTGGAGAATTGCAAATGATACACCCTTGTTTAATAAAGAGTGTAAAGATAAGGCCAGCAACTACAGCTGGTCAGTTTAATTTCGGCAGTGGAGAAATTTGTAGAAGCAATAATTTGGGTCAAAATTAATAGTCACATGGACAAATGTGAGTTAATTAAGGAAAGCCAGCATGGAATTGTTAAGGGGAAATCATGTTTAAGTTGCTGGAGTGTTGACGAGGGGTGATAAGGGCAATACTGTTGATGGTATTTCAGAACGTATTTGATGGAATGCCACACAGCAGATTTTGTTGAGCAGTTATAGCTCATTGGATAAAAGGGACCATAGCAATATAGATACGAAACTGGCTGAGTGACAAGAAACAGAGAGTAGTGGTTAATGGTGTTTTCTGGACTGGAGGGAGGTTTGTAATGGAGTTCCCCAGGGATCATTATCGGGACCCTTGCTCTTCCTGATATATATTAATGACCTGGACATTGGTGTACAGGACACAATTTCAAAATCTGCAGATAATACAAAACCTGAAAGCATCATGAACTGTGTGAGGGGGAACATTTAGAACTTCAAAATGATATAGACCAGTTGCTGGAGTGGGCAGATAAATAGCTGATGAAATTCAATGTAAAGAAATGTGAAGCAATTCATTTTGGTAGGAAGAACATGGAGAGAGAGAGTATAAAGGGCACAACTCTAAAATGGGTGCAAGAGCAGAGGGACCTGGGTATATATGTGCATAAGTCATTGAAGGCATAATAGGCTGAGAGAGCAGTTAATAAAACATACACTATCCTAGGCTTTATTAATAGATGGATTGAGTAAAAGAGCAAGGTTATGTTGAACTTGTATTCAGCTTCATATGGTGTATTGTGTCAAGCTCTGGATGCCACACTTTAGGAAAGATGTGAAGGCATTGGTGAGAGTGCAGAAAAGATTCACAAGGATAGTTCCAGGGATGAGGAGCTTCAGCCATTAAGGTAAATTGAAAAAGTTGGGACTGTTTTCAGTTGGCAATTGAAGCTTTGCTATAGATATTCAAAATTATAAGGGGTCTGGACAGAGTAGAAACTTTACCCACTCATGAAAGGATCAAGAATGAGAGGGCACAGATTTAAAGTAATTGTCAAAAGAAGCAAAAGTGACATGAGGAAACACTTTTCCATGCAGCGAGTGATTAAAGTCCAGGATGCACCAATTAAGAGTGTGGTGGAGGCAAGTTCAATTGAGGCATTCAAAAGAGAATTAGATTGTTATCTGAAAAGGAAGAATGTGCAGGATTAGGGGGAAAAGGTAAGGGAGTAGTACTAGGTGAATTGCCCATGCAGAGAGCCAGTGCAGACCTGATGGGCCGAATGGCTTCCTTTTGCACTATAACAATTCTGTGATTCTGTGACCTCATCTCTATCCAATAGCTTTATTCAAAAAGCCCACATTCTTATAAAAGAACAATTATATTAACATTATGCAGAATAAAAAATAAAACTCTGAAGCTCGATGAAGTTTTGCATCTACCAAATTAGTATCAATAAATGTTTATTTACAATTTACTGTTTTGTTGTAGGCAATCTAGAATTACATTTCAGCAGCAAAGAAGTAATGGCCTCAAGAATCTTAAAGTGATAAATTATATTGAGATAATTGAAACTTGCAAAAAGGTGGCAACCTTTCCCTTCAATGGCATCATTTACATTGCTGCCATGGGCAGTGCTCATCTAGAAACACCCACCTATTGAATTGATTCTTTGCATCTATGGGGGCAGTGGCATCACTTCAATAGTTTACTTTGATGCTGTTGGAGGCATGACAGTCATCAGCAGCAACGTTGTAAGGTAAAGAAAACATCAATTAGTTCATCCTCACACTACTGATACTGGGCAAACCATTTCATGTGACAGCAGCAATTAATACGTGAGGTAATATTCCTTCTAACAATTACAGCATTCCTTTCTTGATGGCATTATATAACTTATTGATCTAAATTTAATACTTTGATGTGACAGTTTTGATCTATTCCATCACACACATATGCAAGACATACGCAAACAAGTGTCCTTGGGCAGTATAAAGCTTTCTTTAACCTTAGCAGTACAAAGCTTTTGAAGTAATGAATATTAAATAACCCATGAAACACTAAACGCAAAAAGACTTTTTGAACTCTGCTCTTCTCAGAGTTGTTTACATCAAAGGAAATTGCACTGCATAGAAAATAGAAGCCCATTTGTTTTCCCTTTGTGTATTGATTGTATGGATATTAACAGGTAATTGTTCTTGTAATTCTTTGTGAACACAATGAATAATGTTGTTGATTATCTCATACTTTTATTGACTCAAATTGAACATGCTGGTTTAAAACTGGAGATACAATGATAATTGTATTTCTCCAGTATGAAGCCAATTCCATTGGCATTGGGAAACTTGTAATTGTTCTATCCAATTGTGTGTTATATTTCATTTATGCAATTCCTTCTGGAGCTATGTGATAAATGATTTGCTACATTATTATTGATTTTCCCATTCATGATCAGGAGGGATGGGGATCGATGTGCACAAGGAGATAACAAATGCCTAAATTAGTTGATTTTACAAACTATCAGAATCCCAAAGGAAAAAGAGACATGCATTTATATTGTGCCTTTCATGACCATGGATCATTTTGAAGAGCTCTACAGCCAATGAAGTACCTTTCTGTGGAGTAGTCACTGTGTAGGAAACACGGCAGTCAATTTTTGCACAGCAAGCTTCCACAAACAGTAATGTGATAATGATGAGATAACCTATATTTGTGATGCCGATCAAGGGGTAAATATTGGTGGGACACTGGGGATAACTCACTTTCTCTTCTTCAGAATAGTGCTGGGATCCTGGCTGGCATCTATTCCTTGGCCAAACTCAGTAAGGATGTTTGAGTTTCTAATTTAAACATTAGCACATGAATGGGTTTACCTTTGCCTGTAGGTGTAGCAACCCAACAGCCTCATGCACTTATTTCGTCATAGCAACTATCTTGAACATCAGTAAAATGTATTATTTGTTAACAGTGAGTACAATTCAAAAATTTGAATTGATTTTTAAAAAAAGAATTTATTTTTTTATGACTTTGAGCACAAAATAACAAACAACTACAACACAGTAAAAACGAGTTTCTTTTAGCAAACCAAGAATAACAGAATAAACAAGGTAAACTAAAAAGGAAAAAGGAATATCTGCAAATGCCAGAAATACACAACAGGCCAGTCAGCATCTATAAAGAGAAAAGACAGGTGATGTTTAACTTTGTAAACTTTCGTCAGAACTTTAGACTGAGAAACAAGCAGGCATTTAATATGATAAAATCAAAATACTGCAGATGCTGGAAATCTGAAACAAAAACAAAAATAGCTGGAAAAACTCAGCAGGTCTGACAGCATCTGCTGAAAGGAGCACAGTTGATTTTTCAAGTCTGTATGACTCTTTATGACTCTTAATCAATGACTGCTTCAGTGCCACTTCATGCTCTCATCTGGATCTGGAAAAAATTATTAATTTTGCTTCCAATTTCCACCCCTCCATCATTTTCACATGGTCCATCATGGACACTTCCCTTCCCTTCCTTGTCCTCTCTGTCTCAATTTCTGGTGAAAGACTGTCCACTAATATTCATTACAAGCCTACCGACTCCCACAGCTACCTCGACCACAGCTCCTCACACTCCGCTTCCTGTGAGGAATCAATCCTATTTTCTCAGTTCCTTTGCCTCTGTCGCATCTGTTTTGATGAAGCCACTTTCCAAAACAGCTCCTCTGACATGTCTTCCTTCTTCCTTAACCGAAGTTTTCCACCCATGGTGGTTGACAGGGCCCTCAACCGTGTCCGGCCCATCTCCTGCGCATCTGCCCTCACACCTTCCTCTCCCTCCCAGAATCATGATAGGGTCCCCCTTGTCCTCACTTATCACCCCACCAACCTCCCCGTTCAAAGGATCATCCTCCACCATTTCCACCAACTCCAGCATGGTGCCACCATCAAACTCATCTTCCCTTCACCCCATCTGGCTTCTTTCCGCAGGGATCGTTCCTTCCAGGACACACTGGTCCACTCCTCCATCACCACCTACACCTCAATCCCCTCCCACGGCACCTTCCCATGCAATCGCAGAAGGTGCAACACCTGTCCCTTTACATCCCCCCTCCTCACTGTCCAAGGGCCCAAATGCTCCTTTCAAGTGTAGCAGCACTTCACTTGCACTTCCCTCAATTTAGTCTACTGCATTCGTTGCTCCCAATGTGGTCTCCTCTACATTGGACAGACCAAACGCAGACTGGGTGACCGCTTTGTGTAACACCTTTGGTCTGTCCACAAGCATGACCCAGATCTCCCTGTCGCTTGCCATTTCAACACGCCACCCTGCTCTCATGCCTACATGTCCGTCCTTGGCCTGCTGCAATGTTCCAGTGAAGCTCAACGCAAACTGGAGGAACAGCACCTCATCTTCCAACTAGGCGCTTTACAGCCTTCCAGACTTAATATTGAGTTTAACAACTTCAGATCATGAACTCCCTCCTCCATCCCCACCCCCTTTCTGATCCTCCTTTTTCCAATAATTTATAATTTTTCAAAAATACTTTTCTTTTCCCACCTATTTTTAAATTTATTTCAAGCTTTGTTTTATCTCCACCTTTTAGCCCATTTCGATCCCTTCCCCCCACCTCACCCCCACTAGGGCCATCTGCCACTTGCTTTGCCTGCTTGCTACCCTTAATGTCCCCATTAGCACATTCCCTGGTTAATATCACCACCGTCAACACCCCTTTGTCCTTTTTTCTATGACATCTTTGGCAATCTCTTCTTTGCCTCCACCTATCACTGGCCCTCTATCCAGCTCTACTGTTCCACCCCCCCCAACCCCCCCGCCCCGCACCAACCAGCTTATATTACACCTCATTTCTCTATTTCCTTAGTTCTGATGAACAGTCATACGAACTCGAAATGTCAACTGTGTTCCTCTCCGCAGATGCTGTCAGACCTGCTGAGTTTTTCCAGCTATTTTTGTTTTTGTTTCAGGCATTTATTATGGTTGGAAAAAGTAACAAGATAGTGAGGGGAAGGGTGAGGAATGCATCAATAAATTTGCTAATCACACACAGGGAATAAATTGGTTAAATGACCTGAAAATTAATTAATAGAAATTGTTATATAATATAAAGCCTCATCAGTGAGATGATGAAGAGACATCAGCAGGATAAAATATGCAAAAACATTCTCCAACATTTGAAACACAATGGAAAGCACCTTGACAAGATTTCACCAACATTATGCCAACATTTATTCAAGAAGTTCTTAGAGAACTTCACCTAAAATCCTGTGTTACTCAACCTTATAGAGTTCACCATAAGAAAAGGACATAGGTAACTTCCTCGGGCTCTCAGCTGGTTTGCAGGAGGTATGGAAGGGGGCCATGAGGCCAGGCAGAGTAGCACCACCTGCTGCAGGGGAGAAGCACAGGAGGGCAAAGCGGGCTCCTTCCTCATTGGAGGCAGAGGGTCTCCCTCCTCCTCTGGACTTAATCTACCAGGAAAGAAACTGTGGGCCCTCTCATTTCATTCCCCAATGTGAGCTGCTGTGTGTTGGCCTGCATTCTCCACATCTTCAATGAAGGTGGATGAGTGGAGCCCCACTATATTTATCCACTATCATAATTTTTTTTCTTACAGACCAGGCACTTCAGATGCAATTCCATCCAATGTAGACTTAAAACAAGTCTCAGGTTATTTATTAGATAGATGATCTTTGCCCCTGTTGCTGTCTCTGCTACCATCCTCCCTATACAAGACCTTATTGGATTAACAGAAATTAAAGTTCCAATGCCAATAAGATTCAAATCAATATAATATCAGTGGTGAAGAATTAATCTTTTGGAAAATTTCAAACTCCTCATCCAACCTATGGATCCATTTAGTCATATATTGTAGCGTTAATGATTTATTATTTTGAGTCAATATTTGATATTTCTTCTAAATTTTGCTCATTAATACATGTGAGCAACTAGTCAGCAACAGTTTAATGGAGATTCAGATAATAATTGTGGAATGGTACAGTGCAATCTTGCTGCATTAGGAGCTATAAGCCATGAAAATCATTCAGCTCTTTTATGGTCCTTGTGGGATAATGCTATCTTGATAATTTAACGATGGGAATGACTACCTGACACAATCAAATTCATATATTGTAAGTTATGGAGAAAATTATTATAATCATATGGCTGGTATTAAGTCAAATGTTCCTGTGTGTAATACTTTTGTAAACCATAGATACGTTTGCATATATACTGATACATTTTTCAGAAATTTTTTATGATGCCTCATTCACACCACTGTTCAGGTATTAAAACTTGATATAAAAGTATCTTTTCAATGCTAGAGAACCGAGTGAACCAAACACTTTCACACATCTCATTGCAATGAAATACAATATCAGTGACTGTGGTTGAATGGTTTCATAATCACAACATCCACTGCAGCAAACAATTACAACTTTCTCTCCCTCTACCAAGTTATCCTGATGACTTACAAATTCCACTGCTTACTGGTTGCAGAAATTGAATTTAATATGATTCCATTTAAATACATTGTTAAAGGTTTTATTGAATGAACTCAGTAGGGCCATGAATGGATAACATATTGTAGTCCCTTTTTCAACTCTTGGTTTAATGCTTCTCTTCCAAAAAAAGGAAGATCTGGTACAATTTGGTTTTAAAAGGTTAAATTGAGTCTTCACCATTAGGGGCTCTTCCACTTGTCTGTCATAATTTAGGTTGGAAAGACAGGTTAATCCCAAACAAAAAGTACAAACAATTGTACTCTAGGGTTTGTATAATGTAAAGAACATTTGTTTTTCTTGGACTGTGACTTTAAGATTGGACTGTAGCTTTAAAAACTACCATTGCTGCAGTTTAAAAGAAATGTTCAATAGAGCAGGGAGAAGAAAATCTACAATATTGCTATCTCCTGGAACAGTGTGTACCAGGTTAGACAGAATGGTGCTGGAGCAGAGACCTGGGGCAGAATTTTGTCATTGGCAAGCAGGAGGCGGGGCCCATTCGCCAATGCGTAAAATGATGCAGGATGACATCGGGCAGAACTCCCAATGTCATCCCAACCCATTTAAATTTTCAGGAAGGTGGGCCCGCAGCAAAATCAGCTGTAGGCCCGCCGACCTTTCAATGGCCAATTGAAGCCATTGATGGGATCATTTAAACAATTAAAGGACCTGCCCATCCAACCTTAAGGTTGGCGGGCAGGCCAGGAGCCCTGGTGGCAACTAGAGAAAACATGAAACCTCATCCATCGGTGGGATGAGGTTCCATGCAGGATGTTAAACATTTTAATAAAGTTAATTTGCAAATTATGAACATGTCCCATCTCATATGACATTGTTACATGAGGCGGACATGTTAGGAATTTTTTTTCTATTTTTAATATTGTTCAAAATGGAAGCAATCTCCCTGAGGCTGCACTTAGCCTCAGGGAGATGTGCACTCCTTCATGCGCATGCACGAAAGAGCACACTCTCGCTTTTAGGGAATCCCTCCCGCCCACACAGGAAGCGCATAGCACTTCCTGCCGGGCATCACGCTGGGTGGGCCTTAATTGGCCCACCCACATAAAATGGCGGTGTGGCCTGCTTCGTTGCTGGGGATCGGCTCCCCACCCGCCGGAGACTGGGTTGGGCCCGCCCGCCCAACAGGCAGAAAATTCTGCCCCTGGTTTAAGGGGGAACTGCCTAGCGACCGAGGTCTGATTGGCCCATGACCAAGTGGCTAGGTTCTGTGTGAGGATAGTGCAGTAGATCAGCTCCGAGCCTGAAAAGAGGAAAGACCTGAAACCTTTCTCTTCTGTGTTTTGTAAGACTCCAGTAACCCTGCCATAGTAGCCAGCTGGCTAATCCTCATATCGCTGTATCCCACTTTCTTTGAGAAACCCTAGTAAGGAGGAAAAGGGAAAAGATCACCAGTAGAGATATTAAAAGTAAGTTTCAACCCGAAACCACAGGCTACAAGTGCTGGGAGACCACTCGTGTCATCCATAACAACCTGCAAGGAATTTGGAAGAAAGCAATCAAAGTAAACCCAGCTAATCCTGAGCTCCGGATTGGTGCTATTAAACTGTTTTGTCTCACCCTTAAAATCCATGTTTTGTGTGTCTTATGTGTATGTGTGTTTGTGTATGGGGGTTTAAGAAGGGGTAGAGTTTAAGTTATAGAGCGAAAAGTTAGCAGTTCATATTTCTTTCTTTTGCCACTGATTACAGACAATTTGTCTAATGAACAGTTATTTACTTGTTAAGTTTACAAACCTGGTGTTTGTATTCTTTTAACGTAAATTAAAACAGTTAGGTAGAATTGGGGCAACTTGGTGGTGTGATTAAACTTCTCACGTTTATCTCGGCTCAGGGAGCAGTGGGGTTTGATAGTGCAGCACACTATCCCCAGTGAGTTCTGACAAACATTGGGGGCTTGAGTCTGGGATCTTTGGGAACAAAAGACAATGACAACTTGGGTGTGGATTTAGTAAGTAATAAAAACTAAAAAGAAAACACCAGGTTTGTACTATCAAAAATAAGATGGCACTGGAAACTGCTAAGACCTTCCTGCAAGTGGAAGAGATGTCCCTGACAATTTCACAAGGGATCCCAAAAGTCAGGTTAATCGAATTGGCAAGTAAATTAAGAGAGTAGGATTGCCTGCCATATTGTTGTTATATTACTGGTGCTTGTGAAGAATGTTTGATCACCTGAAAGCAGCAGCTAAATGTATATTAAACATACATCAGGCTGAGACTGAATAGTGGTGATATGGAGATAGATAAAAACTCTTGAGTCCTATTTGGTGCCTATACACAAAATTTTCTCTGAATGAATTAATGCAGAATTCATGGTCAGGTAGATTGTACTCTGTCAATAGAAGAATCACTAAGATAATTCTTTCTTGTGTTCTTATTCTTTTGCCAGTTACTTACGCCCAAGAATGTTAAGTGAAATGGGGGAATTAATTTCCATGGGGTTCTCCTACTCATTTGCAATAATTATGTCGTTAGAATATGTCACGACTCACTGGGGATAGTGCACTGTGGTATCAAGCCCCACAGCTCCCCGAGCCCTGACAAATGTGAGAAGTTTAATCAGACCACCAAATTGCCCCAATTCTACCTAACTGGTTAACTTAGGTTAAAAGAATACGAGCACCAAGTTTGTAAACTTAACAAGTAAATAGCTGTTTATTAAACAAATTGTAACCAGTGGCAAAAGAAAGTACATGAACTACTATCAATGGAGTGCATAAAATCTTAACTTAGAATCAGCTTTCAGCATAAAAATGCAAGGAAGAGATAGATTTTGCACAAGTGGAAAAAGAAAGTAGATAGTAGATGTAATAGGATGGTCAGCCAGTTATGAATTGTGTATAGTTACAGGTCAAATAATGATACAGTTATGTTCTACTTGCCTTTTGCTTTCTTTGCAGGAGATATTGATTTAGTGGTTTTATTTCGAGTTTGGGTTCAATTGACTTGAATTGGTTCTGGTTGAGGTGAATCAAATACCTAAACCTAGGCAATTTCATTATTTTGCATAAAGCAATGTCAATCCATTTAAGGTCTGCTAAAGAACAACATGTAAAATACATTCAGTGAGGTAGCAAAATATTAGACAATTGTATTATTGTGTTAGTGTTATTTTTAATTTACATTGATGTGGGTGCAAGTACTTTGCTAAAAAGTGCAACATGTGATTTTTGTGGCACTCACTTATTGCTCTACTCTTAATTTATCAATTTATTTAAGAAGAACAATAGAAGTTTGAAGTTGTGATTGTTGTTGTTGGCAGATTCCATTAGAACTTGCAACTGTGATGGCAAAATGGTAAATGTTTTTCCGCTAGGGATAAGTTGAAATGAATAACTGCATTTCAAAGTAGTACATGAATCATGTGGAACCATATATGCTATTTGGTGCTCCTGCCTTATTTTTCCAAAATATCTGGCCTACCTTGCGAACATTGGATACATAGGAATGGCTTATTGTCTAATATGGGCTTGTTACACATTTTCAAACTGAAAACAAGTCTCCCGCACAAGTGGATCCTATGTCTCCTTTACTGTCTAATATCTAGTTAGTTAGTAGTGTGAACCAGTGAAATCCCTCAATTATGTACTAGAGTCTCTAAGCCCCAGGTACATTTCTCTATATTTTGGAAGGCAGATTGATAAACACCCCTAATGAGACAAGATTAACTGCAAACCAACAGAATGGTCTATTTGATGCATAATTATGAAGAACAGAAAACATTTATCAGTGAATTTCAATCTATTTTATAACGTTCCTCTTAATGAAGAAAATAACAAAGCATGACATATTATCACTGTCTGTGGGCAAAGTTTAACTTACAGATTAATACATCTCTGAAAAT
This sequence comes from Carcharodon carcharias, assembly GCF_017639515.1. Taxonomy (NCBI): domain Eukaryota; kingdom Metazoa; phylum Chordata; class Chondrichthyes; order Lamniformes; family Lamnidae; genus Carcharodon; species Carcharodon carcharias. Next base: position 53,476,724 of record NC_054486.1, read on the forward strand.
AATTAGTTTTACCATTAGTAAGGTTGATCTTTCCCTCTATGTCTTTCTTGTGCTGTAATCCTTCTTGAGAAGTTTGAACTTTTTGCAGCAATATGCTTATCCCACTGAGTTAAATCTTTTTCTGACATGTACTATTTTATGAATGATCAAAAAATGATAGGTTTTGATTTTGTTGCATGCAAGTGATTATCCTAATGGTAGAACTTATGAGCTCAGATTGACTCTGCTAGACCTGGCAATCAAAGTTGTTTGCATTTGGAGTTGCTAACTTAATTGTATAATTTAACTGAAGCCATCAGGTCTTGAGTTTTCAATTGTATTAGTGTCGGTTATGCAATGGCTAGAATTTTACATGGTAGTAGCGGGCACACGGCCAACCCAAGAGATCATAGAATCTTGTGAGAAAATGCTTGGCGCGTGTCCCAACATCATTGTGCACTCGCGCAATATTACGGTTGGCCAGCATATGTGAGAGCGGGAAGTCCACCCACCGGCAATTAATCAGTCACTTAAGACAATTAAAAGGGCAATGGAAGGCAATTTTACATTGGGTGGAATTTTCTGTGCCCACTGGCAGTGGCTGTGATAGGTGGCATGCATGGACAATATGGCACAATCGGTTTCACGACAGCAGGCCGTGTTACCCACCAATGATCATCGGGGAGCTCATTGCAATACATGTGCATATCATTAAAACCTCGTCCCACCAGGGTCCTGGAACCCCAATAGATCGTCCACCCGTGTTGGTGCGAAAGCACGTCAACATGCTTAACAACAGCACACAGGCGATGTACATTTGGCAGCCTTCACTTTAGGGAAACTGGAGGTGAGTGAACAGAATCGTTACCAAGCTTTGCAAGCTTCAGGGGCACCGGGATTGTTGGGGGGGGGGGGGGGGGGGGTGCCACCGGGGTGAAGTGCTGCCCTGCCATGGAGGTGACTGTTGTTGGGGGTTGAAGGGGGAGATGGGGCAGTGGTGTGGGGGTGGGGTGTCCAGGGGTAATTATCGCCCAGCTTCGGAGGTAACTGTTGTCAGTGGGGTGTGTCTGGCGTCAACTGCTGACCTAGCCACGGAGGTGACTGTTGTCAGGATGGGGGAGGCAACTGCTACCCTGGCGTTGGATCCTGTGCACAAGAAACTGAGGTGGGGGGCAGAGTAAGCAAGGGAAGTGGCCTCGCAGTAGGGGCACCTGTATAAACTGACCATTCCTCTACAACTGAGACAGTTCTGGTGCAGCCACTGTGATGATTGGGGTTGGGTTCCTAGACTGTCTACCCATGCAAGCAACACGAAGGCACCAAAGTGCCACCAAGCGCTCCGGACCTTATCCCGCTCCAGCCCCCCACCCCATCCCCAGCACAGACTTTGAGTCCCCGACCACTTCACTGGACCATAGAGCAGTTGGGCTGCACACATTGTACAATCTCCTCACCAATGCTGGCCATGTAGTGGTCACTGCTGGAGGCGCTCACAGCCTCTTGCAATCTCAGCATCCTGGTTTGGACCTTTGTCCCCCATGTCACAGGTTGACAGGGCAGCCAAGCAGCACAATCATCTCTGGCCATCTGAGGGGTGACCAGCACTTCCCAGGAAGCATTAAGGGGCCATCACACAGGGCCAGGAAAGGTGCGAACCACGTCTCTCTCTCTCTCTTTCATTCCATAGGAGGACCACATCAGGAGCATGGAGCCATGTTATCTAGCTGTATGCCTGATGGTCTACAGCGAGCGAAGAAGACAGAGGAAAGAGTGACTGGGGCTCCTGGCTGAGCAAAGGCAGGAACAGCAACATCATGAAGAAGGGGCATCAGGAGCTCCTGCACACGCTGCCCAGGAGCGACAGTGAACCATGGCTGGTCGGTGCCGAGCGACTCCCAGTGTCTAAAGGTGCCGCCTGCCATTCTTGCAGATGACTGAGAACAAGTGTCACCGACGACTGCGCATGTCTAGGGACCTGGTGGCTCACATCTGCCACTCACTGCAGAACTTGGTGCCAATGGCATCCACTGCCAATGGTTGTGAAAGTGACCATGGTGCTCAATTTCAATGCCAGTGGCTGCTTTCAGGGTTCCACAGCTGAGCCCTGTGGGATTTCACAATTCGCCACCCACAAATGCATCCATGAGGTCACAGATGCCATCTTTACAAGGGCACACAACTTTGTGCATTTTGCCCAGGACCAGGGCAGCCAGGATGCAAGGGCCATTTGATTCTCCCGGGTCTCAGCATTCCCACAGATACAGGGTGCAATTGACTGCACTCATGCAGCACTCAGATATCCATTGCTAAACATGATGGACTATATCAACTGCAAGGGGTTCCAGTGACTGAATGTGCAACTGGTATGCGGCCACCAGAAACGCACCCTGCAGGCGTGCGCATAGTTTCCAGGGAGTGTGCACGACGCCTACATCCTGAGTCACATGCAGAACCCTGGAGTCTTCCAGCGTCCACAAAAGCTGCAGGGTTGGCTCCTTGGGGACAAGGGCTACCCACAGAGGCCATGGCTGATGACACCTGTGCGGCGACCTCAGGCTGCAGCAGAGTGACGCTATAATGAGGCTCATGCTGCAGCTCGCAACATGGTGGAGCAGAACATGGGGATGCTGAAGATGAGGTTTCGTTGCCTACACCGGTCTGGTGGAGCCCTGCAATACAGTCCACAGAAGGTGCCACACATCGTCATCGTCTGCTGCGCCCTTTACAACCTGGTGCTGCAATGGGAAGAGGAGCTGGCTGAGGAGGAGATGGAGGAGCTGCACGTCCTCTCCAACTAGAAGGACGTCGATGAGGATGAGGCTGAGGAGGTCCTCGGAGGTGATGATGACCGGGGTGATGCTCTCGCACTGGCTGGACGAGGCAGGTGCACCTGGGAGGCCGTCATAGCTGCCAGGTTTATGGAGGATGATGACGAAATGTAGTGAGGTGACCACATAGTTCCTCACATTGCATTTGTGAATGTTTGACTCCAGTCTGGCTTATGGCAGCATGAATACCCTCTGTGAGATGCTCCTGTCATGGAGATGCAGTGGAGGCCCTAATAGCTCTCGATTGCAGCAGAATGATGACCACATGTAGTGGGGACACTCCATAAACCTTCACATAGCAATTGAGAATGTCTAAGTTCTATTTGCCAAGGTCAGCTCGCTTGCGCTCCGTGGTCAGGGTCATATCATAGAGATGCAACCATGAAACTTTAGAAATTCTGATACTTTGTCTGCGTTCAGCACCTGAGCCCTTCAGGAGATGGAGCACAGCCTCAGTGGCCAGAGGTGCTGAAGAGATGGGGACCAGCCCCTCCATAACGGTGTTGAGAGCACACAGAGAGAATGAGAGAACTCTGTGGCGCCTGCCCTCTACATTCTGGCAGCAATGACCAGCACCGCTGAGGTGCAGGCTTCAGTAATGTTTCCAGGGAATGTGATGCCGGACTATCACTTTGGTCTGAAGGCTGCACAGAGCACAGGGAAGAGGCCCTGGACTGAGACACCGGCCTTTATCTTGTGCAGAAAGGTTTCACATCGGAATGACAAGAATACTGCTCATCAGAACAAGGAGCCATAGGCAGGGAGACATTCCTGGGAGTTTATTGACAATATTGAACATTATGTCCAAGTGATTAACACCCATGCTCAAGCTGTGCAACTAATTCTCCTTAACTGTCCTAACCCTGCTGCTACGTCTTGTTGCTCCCAGGACATCCACAGCGGAGGTGGAGGCCACCTGCTGACTATGACGCCCTGTCTATGATGACTTTGGCAGGCATTCTCTGGAGGGCCGAGACTTGGAGGGCCCCGGCCTGTTTTCGGAGCCCTTCTGTGTGGCAGTGGAGCCTCCTTGGCCTGTGGAGCTGGAACTGCTGAGGTCACAGGAAGAGTTGGATGGGCCGGACACTCTCAGAGTCACCTGGATTGATGGGCCTGGAGTGTGCACCAGCTGATCCTCCTCCCTATGGGTGCCCGAGGGCCCCAGGCTGACTCCTTGAGGAACAGGGGTAATTGGAGTGAGCTCAAGCTGCCTGGCACTCCTCTCCCATACACGCTGTTGGAGGCCAACTATGGCATCAGCGATGAAGTTGAGCTCGCGCAGCAGTGCAGGAGCAAAGTCCTGGACCATGGTCTCCATGGCGGCTGCCACCATACCAGCATTGACCTTGGTGTGTTGGCATGGTGGCACTATTATTTCAGCCTGAAGACAGACAGACTCCTCTATCTTGCCTTGCAATCTGAGGAGTGCAGCGGACATCCCTTCCTGATGTTCCCTAGCTTTCCGTTGCAGCTCCCGCAACTGTGCCATGACCGAGTCCAGAGGCTCGTCATCTGACTCGGACTCAACAATGTTCTGGCCTCCAGCAGTTCTCCAAGTGCAGGGGACCTGGTAAGTCTCTGCCTCCGCCTGTTGTGGATCAGACTGTGTGATGTACTCACCAGATTGTGATCCCGGGGCTATTCTAAAGCTAGGTCCCACCGAGGTGTGTGTCTCTGCGCTGGTGGGGGGTGCGGGTGAGCGCTGTGACAGGACTCCAGATTCCTCTCTAGATGTTTCTTCGGGGCTTGATTGGAGGCCCTGGGCCATGGGCTCTGTTGGCTGTTTAGCAGATGTGCCTGCGAAAGCAAGGAGACACAATTAGTACATGGCAGGGGCCTATAAAACGGGACACATCACTCACAGCCTGGTTGTCTGATGGATGTTGCACTGCTGGATCCTCACTTGGTAGAGCAGCACCAGCCTCACCTTCAGCACAGGACTGGTCTGGATCATGGCCGACCAGCTGGATGGCTCTCTTTTCAAAGTCCATGAGGATCTTGGTTTTGGGCATTCCGCCAGCGGAAGGTGACCTCTCTTTCTTGTTGTGTGCCAGCTTGTCTTGCATGGATAGAGATGGGGAAAGAATAAGGAAGACACTTGCCAGGCCAAATGATAAGTATGCCTGGTCTGTGTGGGTGGTGACCGGCCCCATGTATGGGATGAGGACAATGACGGTGTGTGTGAGACAGTGAATGGTGATGTGCCTTGAACTGACAGTGAGTGAGGGACCTGTGGATGTGTGATGGGTTCGTGACTGTGTGAGCTGAGAGAGTTGGGAAGAGTGACTTACCCTGGTGGAAAGGAAGAGATCATTCATCCTCTTGTGGCAGTAAGTAGCTGTCCTCTTCTGAAGGCATTGGCACTGACCACCACTGCCACCACCTCCCAATCTGGATTGGTCACATTGCTGTCCATACAGCGGCCAGAACGGGGGCGTACGACATCCTGGTGGGCCTCCATGGCATCCAGCAGTCGCTCAAGGGAGCCGTCATCGAAGCGGGGGGGCTGCAATCTTTTTACTTTGCTGTATTCCATGCAACAGTGGGGAGCTGGAAGCAATGGGCGCTGTGCTTATGGCTGGGCTTTAGACATGGCGCCTGGCATGTTGCAGCTGGCAGGCAAATGAGAGCCCGTCCAACATGGAAATAGCATGCATAAATAATGAGGCGGGTTTGAGATGTTATGGTGTGAAAGCCCATCATCATGGCCGGCCGGTGAAGCGGCGTTTTACCCACTTGCCACCGCACTTATTGCAAATCTGGGAAAATTCTGCCTATTGTTTGTGCCGTTTTGCAGCCGTCGCACAGGCAACTTGAGCAAGCGAACAAATTGTTTTTTCACTTTTCTCATCCAAGGGCAGGATAAAGAGGAGCGGAGCAATGGCTGTGTGAGATGTTTGGAGTTAAGGTGTTCAGAGAGCTTGCTGCTGCTTGTTTGCTGAGATTTCAGACCTTTTCTTATGGTTTCTGCTGAAATATTTGCTTTGTTAGCTTTGTTTTGAGGACTCTTTTGTTTTGTTAACTCTCTTGGAGCATTTCTGATGGGTGCAGCCTTTAGCGCCTCAGATGGTGCTGTCTGCATTTCAGCAGACGGGGATTGTGTACTCCGTTAGCGGGACACCCTCTGAGGAGGAAGAGAGGGGCAGAGGGAGAGGAGGACAGGTGTCCACAGGCAGCATCGTAGGGAAGGACCTGTGGAAGGAGAGGTGCTGGCACAGTGGGTGCAGAGCCAGCAGAGAGAGCAAGATGGATGGTACATAGAAGATGCCACTACCCTGCTGCCATCATGTACAGGCAGCAATCCAGCCACCTCAACATGTCTGATGTCCAGTGCTGCAAGAGGCTTCGCTTCTCTAGGGACACCATGACTTCAAAATGCTAGATGATTGGGTGGAGATCGCCAGTGGCTCTAAAGGCCACAATAGCCCTCAAATCCTTTGCATCCAGATCTTTCCAGGGCTCAGTGGGGGATCTTTGTGGAGTGTCCCAATCAGCTGCCTACAGTTGCATCAAGCTATTCAGTGACGACCTGTTCAGACAGGCCCTTATATTCATTCATTACTGGACGGACCAAGCTAGCCAGGCTGAGTGAGCCAGAGGCTTCGCAATTGTTGCTGTGTTCCCCCACATCCAGGGTGCCATAGACTTCACTCATATGTGCAGTCACATATTCTGTAACACACTGCCATCAAGGTTCGTGAACAGAAAAGGCTTCCACTCAATGAATGTACAGATACTATGCTACCACAAGACACAGATTCTGCAAGTCTGTGCAAGGTACCCTGGCAGCTCCCATGACGCATACATCCTGTGACACTCCCAGGTGCTGAGGCTGTTTATGGCTTCAGCTTGACTAGATGGCTGGTTACTGGGTGACAAAGGATATCTCTTGAAAAGGTGACTCATGATGCCATTCTAGCACCCAAGGACAGAGGCAGAAGAGAGGTACAATAGGAGTCAGGCCTCCACAAGGGCAGTGGTTGAGAGGACCATTGGTCTGCTGAAGATGAGGTTCTGCTGCTTGGGCTGATCAGGGGTGCCCTGCAATATCCTCTGGAGTGTGTGTCTCTTATCGTCATTGTCTGCTGTGCTCTGCACAATCTGGCACTGGCAAGGGGGGACCCACTGGAGGATGAGGATAGTGACACAATTCCACAGGCCTCAGAGGAAGACTCTATTGCTAGATCTGATGAGGAGCATGGGCAGGCACAGGGTGAGGGTGTGGAGGCAGGGATACCAGGGAGGCTTTGATTCAACACACCTTCAGCTAGGCTGCCAAGTCATGGCTTCACACTCATGGTAAAGGCACCATCTCCATCACACACGTTTCTAAAGAGGAAATCCTATGACCCCAATGTCACCTCATAACCTCTGTAAAGAAGTTTGCTGCCCCTGCCGTCTATCATAAGGCACTGATGAGGCCTGCACCTATGGAAAACATGAAGTACACTCAGGACATTAAAAATCTAGATTTATATCTTTACCAGAGTTGCAAACAAGGAACATAACATTATTTTGTTGCTACTGTCACACAAAAACAATACATAACACTGATGAAATGAAAGAATGTTACCCATGTTAACCCCATCTGGTGCCTTAAACTTACGCTTATGGTGCCCCCTCCTCACTGGCAGCGGCTTTGGAGGCAGATTGCTGACTGTGATGTCCTGTTGGCCCTGATGACCTTGGCGGTCATCCTCTGGCCAGCGGGGCTTGAGCAGGCTCCACCTTGGATGGTGTGACCAGTGGCATGGCTGGGCACCCATCAATTGTCGCAGCCTTAAAAGGTGCCATGGTCACTGGAGGAGCAGCTGCCATTGTCCAGAGCGCCTTGAGAGGAGCCCACAGAGACGGCAGGTAGCCTATCTGCCAGTGTGAGGCACGTCTGTACTCCCCTGCTCACCATTGATGGGCGGGCACCCAACAGAAAGATTAGGTGCCTCATTCATCTCTCACATTGGCAGTGACCTCCTGAAGTCACTGCCAGTGTGTGGGCTTGCAAGTCCAAGCATGACCCCAGGAACCCCTGATTCTGTACCTGGAGCTGCCTCTCCATGAGAGTCTCCACCCTCTCAATGGAGGAGATTGTGCACTCAGTGCTTAGCAGTCAACGCAGTGCTCAAACTCCTCATGCACTCCTCAATGACAGAGATCATGGCACACAGACCCTCAGGGATCTCTGCCAGATCTCCTTGCTGGACATCCAGCATCTGTCACCAGATGGATGACTCCAGAGGCTTATCATTTGCCTCAGACTCAGCATCGTCCTGGTCTCCAGTAATTCACTGCCTCCGCCAGCTGCTCATGCAAGTACACAATGACCTCCCTACAGTGCACAACCACATGAGCCAAGGAAGTACAGCCCACTGACGTCCTTGTATCTGAGTTGGTACCTGGTAGTGAGAGAGGGTGTGACACGGATGGATCTATGTGTGGCTCCTCCTCCAGTGACAATTGAAGGTCTTCAGGGTCCTGGGTGTCACTAGAGAATGGTATACCTGAGGGGGGAAGACAATATGTCAGTGGTATCAATCATCACATAGTCAATGTGCATGCTAGGCAGCCTGGTGAGACAATAGACAAGAGCATCATTGGGCCATGGTCATTGCTGGGTCACTGGGGAGTCTTGATTAGAAGTTATCTTTTGAGATGAGAGGACCTTACATTGCTTGCAGTCTCCGCCTGTCCCGCATCTGTCCACTGGATTCTTACCTTCCTCCGAGATGCCTGCCTCTCCGCGGCCTGACGACCTTGGTGCACACTCACACTCCATCTCCATCTCACATTTTCTCAGAATGAGCAGGTTGGCCACCCAACCACCCGTTCTTGTACACTCAGTGGCACGTACATGGCTTCTCTTCTCCTGTATGGACAAAGGCCCATTCATTTGTCCACTCTCTGCCTGCAACACCATACCCGGCTCACCCACACCCCCACCCCACCCCCACCGCCCCCTAGGAAGCAGGTTGAAGTGCCTGTCATATATGGTCACCATCATATATGGTCACCTGACTCTTATATGCTCCCAGGGCTACTGATCTGATCTCCCAGTCTTAGCTGGCACAGGTATATGTACCTTCTGTTACTCTGAATCTTACACCCCTGAGCACCATAAAGGATGTCCACCCTTCAAGACTTCTCTCTGCACAGTACCATGCCAAATCAGTACTCACCATTTCCAAGTGCAGAAGTTTATTAAATACTTTTTGGCACTGAATCCAGCTGCGATGCACCACGTCATACTCGCTGACCTGGGCTGCCACCTCTGCCCAGGCCTTCTTTGCTTGGTGGGGTGGCCTCATCTTGCAATCCTACAGCATCAGGATGTCCTGCCTGGCATTCACTGCCCACACGAGACTGTACAGACATCCGAGAAGCGGCATTGTTCTCCCATCTGCCGTGTCGAGCAGGTGCTGATGCCATAATTTGGCTTAGACCTGGACAGCTCCCTTTGGAACTCCTGGCAGCCTTCATGGTGCTGCCTCAGCCAACTTAAACCCCCCCACTGGGTTCCCATTGGGCTCAGTTCCCGCCACAGTCCTGTCCCTGTCAGCAGCCCTTCTCGACCGTGGGAGGCGCGTTTCACCCTCCCGGCCTTTAATTGGCCAGTCAGCGCAAAATCCTATTGTTTCAACGATTGTAGCTGGAAGCAGAAATCGTGGCCGCTTCCAGCCCTGCGCACTCCACGTGGCCAACAGGTGTGAAATTCAGGCCTTTATTTTCGGACATTAAAATTATAATTTGAGATCCGATAGGAGGTATATAAAGCAGTTAAGGGAATGGAAAGATAATTGTGGAATACTACTTTAGCTGAATTGTGAAAAGAACCAGAGGGACATAGATTCAAATAAGTTAACCCTAAATTGGAGGTGAATGTCAATAAACCCTTCTTTGTGCAGCAATTAAAGGGAAAGACTGGCATTTATCACAACCACCAGAGATCTCAAAGTGTTTTACAGCCAATGAAGTACTTTTTGAAGTACAGTCACTATTACATTGTAGGAAACATGCCAGCTAATTTGCACCAAGCAAAGTCCCACAAACATGTGAAAACAGCCAGATAATCAGTTTCTTGTGATGTTGATTGAAGGTAATTATTGGCCAGAACACTGGAGATAGTTCCGAAATAGAGTCATATTGGACTCAGAACATTAACTCTGATTCTTTCTCCACAGATGCTGTCAGACCCGCTGAATTTTTCCAGTACTTCCTGTTTTTATTTCAGGTCTCCAGCATCTGCAGAATTTTGCTTTTATGTTACTGGAGATTGTGCTCCAGCTCTTCTTTGAAATTGTAAAATTGGATCATTTACAGCCACCCAAGCAGGAAGATGGAACCCTAGTTTAACATCTCATCCCAAAGACATCACCTCCAATAGTACAATGCTCCCTCAGCACTGAACTAGGGTATCAGCCTTTATTTTTGTGCTCAAGCACTAAAGTGAACCTTAAACCCAGAACCTTATTACTCAGAGGCACATGTGCTACTGACTGATCCACAGGTAACACCATGGGTGAAATCATTCCAGATTTGCACAAAATGTGGTACCGGGCAGGAAATAAAGGACATTTTCCATGCCAGCCGTAATGGCAGCCTTTAGTGCTGTGTAGCCCCATTCTCGACGTGTCCTGCTTCATTAATAAACCATTTGCGAGAAACACATTGGATCGCTGGTGGGTGGGCTCGGATTTGCCTGCCTCGCCATGACCTCAGCACTTCCTCACTCCGTGCGCCACATTTAAAGTGCACCAGAGTGCAGCCTACTTCACGTCTACAGACCAGGATTGCTCCAGTTGACAGATGGCCCTGAAAACAAAGAATACGGCAGCCCCCAAATTTAGCGACACCTCTCTGGGTTGCCTGTTGGATGCAGTGGACGACTACTGCAATGTCCTCTACCCTGCTTTGGCTGCAGGAGATCCACCAGAGTCACCAATCCAGCCTGAGAGGCAGTGGCAGCGGTAGTCAGGACCGCCAGGGAACAGAGGGGGTCAGTTATCCAGTGCAGAAAGAGGATGAATGGTCTTATCCCTTTAGCCAGGGTAAGAAACCACCTCATCACTCTCAACACGTACTCACAAGCTCATCACACATCCACAGGGATCTCACCTCGAGGGCCTAACTCTCACATGCATCCTCACATTTCCATCAGCGCATATCCTCTCGAGCTCGCATCCTGATACCGTCATGGCTCCACTCATCACACAAACATTCCATGCAATGCCATGCATCCTACTCACGCTCTCTCCATCTGTTTTCATGCAGGAGAAGTTGGCTCACAAGAGCAGGGAGAGGTTGGAGTGACCCACATTAGGCCCCTCACTAACTTTGAACAGTGTGCCATTGTGCTGACGTGGGCTTTGCTTGCAGTGACCGTGAGGTTGGCATCGAACACCACATGAGGATCCTGTATGCGAGAGGAAACGGGGCACCTCAATATCCCTCCAGGTGCTCCTTCCGCTCAAGGAGCCAGGCCGGGGCCCTTTACCACCCAAAGAGAGGAGGAGCGGCAGCTGGACACCCCTGGGCCATCCACTCAAGGATCTCAGTGGCTGTCTCTCCCTCTAAGTCCCTTTTGCCTGTGAGCCCCTCAACCTCATCCTCTGTCACCACAGCGGGAGCAGCTGGCCCACAGGAGGGCAGCCAAAGCAAACAGGGGCCCCAAGGCCTCGGCTGCCCAGAGGACACACACCAAAGTCATCAGAGGCAACAAGGTGAACAATTGCACAGGCTGTCACCCCCCCTACTGTTGATGTCAGGGCAGCACCTAGAAGAAGTGGTAGGTCTAGGAAAGTTAAGAAATCCTGATCACAAGTGGTTGTATGGGTGAACACATTTTGTTACTGTATAATCTGAAAATATATTCACTTTTACTGAATAATGTGTAATATTGTCTTTTAGCTTCATTTACAGGCTTTGCGAGTGCTCCCACTATATCCCCCCGCCACAACCCTCTCCCCCATCAGCAGTTCAGCTGCTTGCAGCCAGATCACGAGTGATTCTAGAGGGACAAGTACATGCGGCAGGGCCTTTCAGAGCCTCATGCAAGCATTCTTCCACGCACGTGGAGCCTTCATCCATCACGCTCGTCTCACTGTCCCAAGCATTTTCAATGCTACCTGCTGGGGTTCTCTTTCAGTTGTCTATCTGAGCTGACCTGCATCTCCGCCCACCCACTGATCACACTCCCATGCAGCACCTGTGTCCGTCCAACACAAGGCTCTGCTCAGTTTCGATTTCGACAGCCATAGTTGTCGTTAAGTTTCTGATCAGCTCTCCCATCCTTCCCCTCCCCCAGTCACCCATGTCCTTTCCACCATCACTGTTGACCCCACAAGCATCACCCTCCACCTCCCCACTATCATCTACCAAATCGAACCCTTGCCATTCCTGGATGTCCAGGTGAACGTGCACATTCCAAATCTTCCTGAGAATCCCACTCCCAGCCACAATTACCTCCCAACCTCCTCCTTCCCACCCCTCAGGTTTCATGTCTGCCTCCGTGTCCCCACCAACCACTCTTATCGTTCCTTTTACCACTCACCCTCCCACTCTTTAGGCTCACTCTGCCCTCTCTCATACTCACCATTCCTTCCTTGTACACCCACCCTCCATGGGAGGCAGCCATTGACTCCACACACACCTTCCTTGCACGCCCACCTGGACACCCCCCCTTACTCCCTCCTTCACCTTTACTCTCTCCTCCCCCTGGACTCCTTCAACCCTCTGAACTCCTTCCCCCTCCGAACTCCTTCCCTTACACCTACCTCCCTACTTGCCGCATTCCCCCCATTATACCCTCCTCCCCAATATTCCCTCCTACACCCTCCAAACCTTACCCCCTGAAACCCTCACCTCCCCCCCCCTCCAAACCTCACACCCTGACACCTTTGACCCCAGCCCAAACTTCATCCCCCAACCAAGGAACAACTTCCTCTCCCAGTAAAACCTAGATTTTCTTCTCCCCCGCCACCACCCCCCACCCGCCCCCGTACATCTTCCTCTCTCTCACCACTAGACCTTCCTCTCCCCGGCCTTCATTGATCATCCGTGGCAGCCCATGGCGAAGACTGTGATGTTCCGATTCAGATGGGAAGCATCAATGGAGACCTCCCACTTTCCGTGAGCTGCTGCGTGGCGGAGTCATCTCCGTGAGGAACCACCCAGCATACAATGCACATGTGCCTCCAGGATCCGGTAGCTCTAGGGCTCCAGCATCTTCTGCTCCTTGGGTGTCCGCGATCTGAGCAAAGTTGTAACTATAAGTCCCAAGTTATACATGTCATACTTGTCCAGGCATGTTCAGTGCTGGCCTGTTTTCCCACTGTCATAATGGGAAATCTAGTGTGGGGGGAATGATTCAAGTTGGGCCTTACTTTGTATCCCATTAGCGAGATGAAGAGCGGGTTCATTCTGGCCTCCAGCGGGATAGGCGTTCTGGCATGGTGGACACCATTGGACGATCCCGCTGTGTTTTCACACCAACGTGAAACCGATTTTTGGCCCTTTCACCATATTGTCCCCCTTGCCGTCATGACGCCCAACGTCAACTGGGCTGCAAAATTCCGGCCTATGTCTTCTTCTCCTTCTTAGGCAGTCCCTTTGAGCTGAGAATGACTTTCTTCCACACCGTGGTTGTGGGTCCTAAGGTGACTAAAAAGTCCAATGTTGGATCTGCACACTCTTCCACAGGTTGGGCAGGTAGTGTTTGATGAGGCAGGCGGGTGGGATGCTCAGATTTTGGTATGCCTCCTTCCGCTGTTTGCGCCTGACCTCCACTTGAGTCTGTCAGAGACATTCGAAATGGTTGGCACCTTCGCGAATGCTTCTCTTGGATGGTCTCAAGCATGACATTCTCACATATCGGTGGGGACGTTGCATTTTTCCAGGGAGGCTTTGACGATGGCCCTGAAATGTTTTCTCTGCCTTCCTGATAACTGCTGGCCATGATGGAGTTCAGAGAAGAGCGCTTGTTTTGGGAGCCCCATGTCAAGCACACAGATGATGTGTCCCACCCAATCTAACTGATTAGCCATAGCTAGTGCCTCGATCCTGGAGATGTCGCTCGGCCTGAGGAAGGACACTGATATTGGAATGCTTATCTTGCCATTTTTTTGCAGGAATTTGCAGTGGCATTGCTGATGATATTTCTCCAGGTATTTAAGTTGTCTGCTTTACAGTGTCCATGTCTCTGATGCGTACAGGAGGGCAGGTAACATTGCAGCCCTGTAGACCATGAACTTGGTGCCAGGTTTCAGGTCTTTGTCATGAAACACTCTGTTGTTCAGTCATCGGAAGGCTGCACTGACATATGGGAGGCAATGTTGAGCTGCATCCTCGCTGAGAGGAGGCTCCCAAGGTATGAGAAATTATCCACATTGTCCAATGGTTTGCTGTAGATCGCAATGGTCAGGGGGCAGTGTTGAGCAGTGGGAGCAGGCTGGTAGAGGACCTTTGTCTTCCAGATGTGTAGTCTACGGCCCATTCTTTCATAAGCCTCCGTGAATGTGGCAATGATAGTTTGGAACACAGCCTCTGAGTGTATGCATAGACAAGCTTCTTCAGTGTACTGCAGCTCAATGACAGAGGTCACTATGGGCGGAATCATCCCAGATTTGCACGAAGTGTGGTAGCGGGCGGGAAAAAAAATGTTTGTCCTGCTGGTTGCAATGGCAGGATTTCAAACTATATCATCCCAATCCAGTCTCATTAATCATTCATTCCTGGGAAACACGCCATTCCTCTGGCGGACAGACTCTCAATCGCTCGCCACGCCATCACCTCGCCGTTTCATCATGCAGGTGCCATATTTAAAGTGCAGCTGCATGTACATCTTTCAGTGCTTCCAGCCCAGGACTGCTGCATAGAAGACATGGCCCTGAAAGGCATGAAGATTGCAAACCCTCTGGTTTAATGATGCATCCCTTGAATGCCTTTTAGATGCAGTGGAGGCCTGCCGTGATGTCCTCCACCCCCGCCGTGGCCGCAAGACGGGAGCAACATCACCAATCCAGTGTGGAAGGCTGTGGCAGCAGTGGGTCAGCATCAATGCCCTGCAAAAGAGAACAGCCACCCAGTACAACTACAGGGTGAATGGTCTCATCCATTCTGTCAGAGTAGGTCACTCTTCTCAGCACTCTTAACTCACATACCCACAAACCCATCACACATTCCCAGGGATCTCACACCTCAATGGACAACAACACTAACTCTCACATTCCCCCTCACATCTCCATCAGGCTCATATCCTCTGGAGCTCGCATCTTCATTCCGTCCATGGCTCCACTCACCACACAAACATTCCACACAGTGCCATGTGTCCTGCTCACACTCTCTCCATCTGTTTTTGTGCAGGAGAAGCTGGCTCACAACAGCAGGAGAGGTCCCAACCTGGAGGTGGAGTCGCCTGCATCAGGCCCCTCACTTGCTTTGAGGGGTGTGCCATTACGCTGACTGGTGAGGATGTGGCCTGTTACTGTGGCAACACTGAAGTTGGTAGTGAACACCCTTGTGAGGATCCTGCAACATATCACCCCTCTCTCATTGCAAATATGACTGCTCTCTCTCCTGCTTTTGAGTCTGCCATCACACACTAATTATCTCTACTTTGGTTCACAGAGAGCTCTGCCAAGCGACCGACACCCTCAGCCAGCCAGTCCCTCAGTTCCATTCACATCATCACCTCCAGCCAAGAGGACACCTCCTCCATTGAATAGCTGGAAATAAGCAGCCTGGAAGGCCTGTCGCAACGCTTACCCACACCCTCCACCAGCGCAGAGAGACACACCTTTGTGGAACCTAGACCTAGAGCAGGTTTGGGTTCACAATCTGGTGGTTACTGCATGGACATGTGCCCACAGCAACAGGAGACAGGTTTAGCTGAGCTCCCTGTCATTCAGAGGACTGCTGGGGAAGAGGCACCTGTGAGGTTCAAGCCTGATGACGAGTCTCTGGACTTGGCCGTCCGACTCATCCTGGAGAGTCAGCAGATGGCAGGGGAACATCATGCAGAGCTGTTGGAAGCCCTCGACAGAGAGGAATGCGGATTGGAGGAGTGCATCTGCCTGTTGTCTAATGGAGTGGTGCCCACATGTGCACATATGCAGGTCTCCAAGGGGAGGATGGCAGAGCCATGGAGACCCTGGTCCAGCAGAATGCAAAAATGCACGCAGACCTGCACTCCATTGCGGGACCCATGGATGAGTTCCTGCAGTGGCGATGTGAGAGGGGATCTCTCTGATGCCCCCTCAGGCCCTCCTTCCCTTCAAGGAGTCAGGCCGAGGCTCTCGGGCACCCGAAAGGAGGAGGTGTGGCAGCTGGACAGCCCAGAGTTATCCATTCAGAAATCTCAGAGGCTGTCTTCTCCCTCTGAGTCCCCTTTGCCTGTGAAACCCTCAACCTGATCCTCTGTCACTGCAGAGGGAGCAGCTGGCCAACAGGAGGATAGTCAAAGCAGGCCGGGGCCCCCAAGGCCTCGGCTGTCCAGAGGACTCATGCTGAAGGTATAAGAGCAATAGGGCCAGCCATTGCACGGGCTGCCTCCACCCCCACTGCGGATGTCAGGGCAGCACCTAGAAATCTCAGGCTTTCAAAACTTAAGAAATTCTGATCACAGTTCGTTTCATGGGTGAACAAATTTTGTCACTTTACCATCTGGAAATATATTCACTTTCACTGAAGAATGTGTAACGGTATCTTTCCTCTTCATTGACAGGCTTCGCATGTCTTCCCACTGCATCCAACACTGCCCACCTCCCCCTGCCACTCCTCTAGCTGTTCAGCTGCACGCAGCCAGACCACAAGTGAATTGGGAGGGAGCACTGTGTGTGTGACAGGGCCTTTTAGAGCCTCGGGCAAGCACTGTCCCATGTATTCGAATCCTTCCCACATCACACTCCTCTCAATGTCCTTAGCATTTTCAATGCTGCCTGCTGGGGTTCACTTTCAGCTGACCACCGAGCTGACCTGCACCTCCAGCCATCCACTGATCACACTCCCATGCAGCAGATGTTCTCGTCCACCACGACTCTCGTTTCACTTTTGATTTGGTAAGCATGGTGCATCCAACATTAGTCTTCAGGTCCACCATCCTTTCTCCTCCCCCAGTCACCCATTTCCTTTCTCCCATCACTGTCAACCCCCCCAGCATCACCTTCCACCTCCCCTTTGTGACCTGCCAGCGAACAATCTTTTCTTTTGGGGATGTCCAGGTGAACGTGCTTATTGACTTCCTTTCTGAAAATCCCATCCCTAATCACATTAACCTCCCCGACCTCCTCCTTCCCACCACCTGTGTCTGTGTCTGCCCCTGAGTCCCCACCAACCTCCCTCACTATCCCTTCTACCGATACCATCACACCCTCACCCTCCTATCCTACTGCCTAACTCTGAACTCGCTCACTCTTATCACTCCCTCATACCACTCCTACGCTCAGCTCGCTCCCCAGGAGGCAGTCATGAACTCATCAAAGCCCTCCCTTCCACGTTCACTCAGACATCACTTCCTCCAGACCCTTTTCCCCCTTGAAACTCCTTCCCCCCTTAGAACCACCTCCCCCTTGGAACATCTTTCCTCTGGACTGCTCCCCACCCCAGAACTCCTTCCCCTTCTGGACTCCCCCGCCCCCATGAAATTCCTTGTCCACCCCCACCCCCCACCCTAGACTCTCCTTCCCCTAATCCCCCGGACTCCACCCACCCCCAGAGACCCCTTAGTTCTTCAGATTCCCTTACTTCTTCACCACCCTTGCCCTTCCCCTCTCTGGACTCCTTCCACCAGACTTATATCTTCCTCCAGCCTTACTCCTTTCCCCTTCCAGACTTTTTCCTCCACCCTTACTTTTTCCTCCACCCTTACTCCTTACTCTCCCTGCACTCCTTCCTCCCCCTGGACTCCTTCCTCTCTCCACACTCCTTCCTACCCCTGGACCCCTTCCTTCCCCTGGACTTTTTCCTTCCCCTGGACTCCTTCCCTCCTCCGTACTCCTTCCCCCCTCCAAACTCCTTCCCTTACACATTCTGCCCCCGATACCTATTGCCCCAGTTGATGTCTTCTCCCCCATTATCCTCTCCCCCATAGGCCCTCCCCCCAACCTCACTGCCCAACACCTTTGTTCCCCCTTCCAACCTCACCCCCACTGACAGCTTTGTTCATCCACTCCCTACCTCAACCCGTGATACCTCTTCCTCTCCCAGTCAATCCTGGGCCTTCCATTCCCACCCCCCTCCCCCACCTCTGGTATATCGTCCTCTCCCAAACACAGCTGGACCTTCCTCTCCAGCCCCTTGAGCATCATCTGTTGTGAGCAGACCTTAACGGTGACTTTCCAACTTTCGAGGGCTGCTTCACGGTGGAGCCATGTCCATGAGATTCAACCCAGCATGCCATGGACATTCCTCCAAGGTCTCGTTGCTGTCAGGCTCCAGCATCTTTTGTGCCTCGTGTGTCCACAATGTGACCAAGGCCCTGTCGGTAATACCCAACTTCAGCATGTCACACTTGTCAAGATGTGTTCTGCACAGGCGTGTTTTCCCACCAATTTGGGCGGATGATCCAGTGTGGGAGAATGATTCCAGCGGGCTGGACTTATAATGATATGCAGATGTATTATAATGAGGTTCCTGACATCTGACGGCAGGAAACACGGCCCGACATTGATGGGCAGAGTGAATGATGGCAAACTGGTTTCACAACATCATGAAACCAATGTTGGCCTTCTCGCCATATTGTCCAGTCAAGCCTCTGAACACGTCAGATGCCAACGGGCAGGAAAAATTCCGCCCTATGGATAGAATCGACTTCCAGCAAGATAGTGCAATCAAAAGTCTGAAATCTTTTAAGAAACAATTGAATTTAAAATTGGTTGAATTTAGGGTCATTCTGGATGGATGTTTACTCTTCCCCTCATCTGTAATTATGTTGTGATATGTTTGATTAGCTGCTCACTATTAATTTTGGTGGTGATGTTCTTGTGACACTGATCATGTTATGCTACACATCATAACCATGGGATGGAATGGAGTGATTAATACCTGTTTTCAATTTTCAATAACAAATTCCACATTTAAGTACCGATAGTTTTTTTGGCAGAGGCTGAAAATGGGCTAGTGGACCACTGCTGACAGATGTATATCTTCAATCCCTCACACAGCAAGCATCAGTAAACATTACTGATTTTTTTTCCAAAGGATGAACTACCAACTCTCAATGCCCTCAGGACTTAGAGAGCTCTATTTGACAGCTTTTTAAGCTCAACATACAACAACCTGAATATAGTGCTCCCAAAAGCACCATATTGGATATGTTACTGCCACATCTGTTATGTTGCCATTTGCTAACAAGTATGTATTAATGGTGCTGGTGTGGTAAACATTTCAGCATCCACCTCATTCAAAATTCCAATGGGGAGCTCCTTGTAGATGTTTTCTAGCTCCAGTGCATAAATAGATTCAGCATCATTGGTTTATGGAGTAAGAATACACACATAACAGTTGAGTTTAAGTTTTAATAGTGGCAGTAAATGGGCAGTAATGGATCAGGTTATCCACCTTTGTGAATTTCAACTCACCCCTTAATGACAGTTGTTCATGTATCGGTGTGAAAACCCCGAATGTTTGCTTTACTGTAGACTGAAAAAAACTAGTGCCTACATATTTTAAAATGGGTGTTAAGCAAGAATGTGTTAAATAAAGATTTGCATTTGTACCTTTTATGGCCATAGAGGCCAAAGGTGCTTTGCAGCTGATGAAGTACTTTTGAAGTTTGGTCATTGCTGCAATATTGAAAATGTAACAGCCAACTTGTGCACAGCCAGCTCTCACAAACAGCAATATGATAATGATCAGA
The DNA here is from genome assembly GCF_017639515.1 of Carcharodon carcharias. NCBI lineage: Eukaryota > Metazoa > Chordata > Chondrichthyes > Lamniformes > Lamnidae > Carcharodon > Carcharodon carcharias. The sequence goes on from NC_054486.1 coordinate 53,496,377, forward strand.
TAATCTGTTTTCTTTGTGATGTTGGTTGAAGTATAAATATTGGCCAGTACACTGGGAAGAACTCTCCTGCCACTTTTCCAATAGAGGTGCATAAGTATTTAATGTCAGATATATCCATAGAGCAGATGAAGGTTATTAGGCTCATGAGGGGAAATTTTCAGACCACGGTAGAAACCAGGCAATAGTACCCTCAAAACGGTGTGTCTTAGCACATCCGTCCTAATGATGGAGCAGCTAATGTCATCCTCCCTAAAGTTAGGCGATGGGTGGGCTGAGAACATTTTCAATATGCAAAACAGGATCCTATCATGTATCTTTGATCCTGATTGCGGCTTTAGAACTCAACAGAATGGTCCAGTTCCTGGTCCAGTTAATAAAAGCCCAGGAGATCCAGGATCTCTGCCTCAACAACAACATTATCTGCTGTCACACCTGAAAATTGGAACACCCAGTACTGCAGGTCTACAGGGCTGTCTGATATAAGAACAGGCAGAAGCTAGTGGGCTGCCCAAGGGTGCTCATTTTCTGGCTGCAGTCTCTTGGCCATAAGTTATTGAGACACAGCCTTCAAAATAGAATGGGCCTCTCTCCAGTTCTATTAGCACCTTTCCCAAAAAATAACATACTGTATCTTTTCTGCCTCTTTCCGAAAGCAAACTAAAATTAATTCCACTGCCCTGCTCCCATAGGACCTGTATCTTCCTCTCCTTCTAATATTTATTTATTATGCCCTTAAAGGATTCAGCAATCACTGCCTCACTAATACCCTGCAGCAAAAGATTCTATGCTCCTCTATTCCCTGTATAAAGTTCCTTTTATGTTTGGGCTATCAGGTTCGCTTTGTCTGGTGAATGCTAGCTGTGCCCTTGATATTAACACGTTAGTTGATGCTTGAAAACAATACAGGCAGAGAGACCGATTAACTGAACAAGCACTGGTGGTTTATTAGAACTAAGAACAGAGCGCTAACACTATGTGTGCTCCTTCAATCACTTCCAGCACTAGACTTACAGTTACCCAAGAAGCCCATGCTGTGAAGCGATTGGTCAATACAGTCACATGGTCAACTAACTACATTCTCTTAAAGGTACATAGCACTCTACTTCACCACATCCCTCCCCCCCTTTACTTGAAAGTATAATTGACAAGCATCACAACTTCCCAATTACTTACATTAATAACTATTTACAAGTCAAGTCTCTCAGGAGGCTTCCTCATATGTTTCAAGTGTCGTAGCTTAACGGCCTCTGCTGGTTTTTTCTCCAGTAACAGGTGTCTATCAAATTTGGCCACTCTGTTTACAGTTAACTTATAGTCACCGCATTAGTGAACACTTTGGTCTGGCTTCAGTACGGGTACTATGGGCGCTGGCCACTCGGAAAATTGCATCGGTTGTAAGATACCTAATTTTTCCAGCCTGTTTATCTCAGTCTCAACCTTGAGCATAAGGGACTGGGTCTGGCTCTGATAAATCCGGGAGTTACGTTAGGGTCTATGTGGATTTTGGCTTGTAGCCCATGAATCTTTCCTAGCTCAGCACTGAAAATGGAAGCGTACTTTTGTAACAATACCTGTAAGTTTTTCGTTCTGATTTGAAAAATCTCAGCTCATTGCTATTTAATCTTTTGGAGTCAGTTGCTACCAATTAAACTGGGACCCACCCCAGCTACTACAATAAGGGGTAAATTTGCAGACTGATTCCCGATACTGCACCAGGACTTGACATGTCCCTTTCACTCTTATTCCTTTGCCCATATTTGTTTTTAATTTAGTGTCCGATTCTTCCAAACTTAAAGGATGGACTCCTTTATTCAAGTGTCTAAACGTATGTTGCCCTATTACCGAAATTGATGCCCCAGTATCAACCTCCATCTTGATGGGTTGTTCATTGACTCTGATGACTACCTGGATTGGCTCAGTTCTACCCACTTTCAGATTGTATAATCAATAGATGTCAGATTCTGCTTCCTCTGGTTCTTCAACGAGACAGATGTTGCAATTTCTACCTTTGTTTTTAAAATTCTATCTCAGCCTATCTTGACGGTGGCGTATTATGTGACCACTGTGTTGGCAGAAAAAGTATTCAATATTTCTGAACTGTTTTTCACCTGCAGGCTGCCTGGATGTAATTTATCTCCTTAATGTTGTGTGTTTTCATTGTAGCGCTGTTGTTCTTCATTCGACTGTACATAGTGGGCTCCCTGCCTTTCTGCAGAATCTTTGCACCTTTTGTTACCAGTCCTTCCCACCCTACAAGATGGACAATGACATTTTGTGTATCCTTTATTGCCTCTGAGCCTCTCAGCACTCTCCATGGCTGTTGCCAATTCTAATGCTTTAGTGAAGTCTAGATTAGTTTCAGATAGCAATCACTTTTGAATAGCATCGTCCCTGATTCCATATATCAATTGGTCTCTCTCAACATGTTGTTAATTGAAGTTCCAAACTCACAATATTCTGTTAATTCCTTTAAAGCAGCTACATGGCCAGTGATTGTCTCTCCTGGAAGCCTATTCCTCGAATTTAATTTAAAACACTGCATAGTGACTGAGGGCTTTGGCTTCAGGTGGTTTTTTTTTACAATGTTTGCTTATTCAATGAAAGCCTTCATATCAGGGGTTTTAGGTGACGTGAGGCTATGGATTAGCCCATAAGTTTTGCTCTCGCATGAGGACAAAAGAATTACCCTCTTCTTGTCCTCCCCACGATATTGTTAGCAGTAAAGAAGGACACTCGGCATTCGACATAATGAGACCAGTCATCGGAAACAGGATTGAATGGTTCAAGATGCCCAAGCTATGGCATATTCGATGATGAAGGAGACTGCACTTTTAAACAGCTTTCAAGGTAGTGGTGAAGTAATGTAGTTGGCTTACCGTGGCTTTCTTGATTGCCGTTAATTGATCCAGTTTATCCTCATCGCCAGTTATATGTTTTTTGTTATCAGGTTCGCTTTGTCTGGTGAATGCTAGCTGCACCCTTGATATTAACTCATTAGTTGGTGCTTGAAACAATATAGGCAGAGAGACCGATTAACTGAACAAACACTGGTGGTTTATTAGAACTAACATCCCATGCGTGCTTCTTCAATCGTATCCAGCTCTAGACTTACAGTTACTCAAGAATCCCATGCTGTGTAGTGATTGGTCAATAATGGTCAACTAATTACATTATTTTAAAGATGCATAGCACTCCACTTTAACACAGTTACTTTCCTCTTACAGACTATATGTAGAGAAGCTGTTTTTCATTTGTGAGGGAGTTAAATTAGGGGTCATAAATATAAGATAATCACAAATAAATCCAGTAAGGAATCCGAGAGAAACTTCTTTACCCAAACAGTAATTAGAATACTGAACTTGGAACTAGCACATGGAATAAGTGAATAGCAAATATGCATTTAAGGGAAAGCTAGATAAGAACATGGAACATAAAGGAATAGAAGGGTATGCTGTTGGGGTAAGATGAAATACATATGGGCCAGGATTTTACGGCCCCCTTGCGCCGTGCCTCCCCGTGGGGGATGCGGCAAGCTATTTAAATCTCCATTCAGTTCAGCAGGACCGTAATATCCCACTGGATGGGAGGGGCCATAAAATCTTGGCCATAAAGTAGGAGGAGGTATTTGTAGAACATAAACACCAGAATAGCCTAGTTAGGCCAAAAGGCTTGCTTCTGTACTGTAATTTCTATGTAATTCTAAGCAAAATAGTCCACATATTAATCACCGTAGAAACAAGTGACTGGTAATGAAGATGTCTTTAGATATGTGCATTTCTTGAAGAGATTTAACAGTCTCCCTCTGGCCTTCAGCTTGAATCCGGGTTGCTCCTCCGCAGGACATGCCAAGGTATATTGAGTTAATGCTTCCCAGTATTTGTATATTGTGATTTTAACATTTTGAAAAATGAGCCATTTAAAATAGTAGCATTTTGTCACACTCAAATTCACTCTCAGGTTTTGTAAATTAAATTTTTTTAAAATGCTAGATGATTTCAGAAATGTAAAATGATATTTAAACTTAATCTCTGGGAACAAAAGGAACTAACGACTTTCCTGAGGAGACTATTAATGACCCTATTTACAGATATAAAAAAAGTGTTAAATGGCCCATTAAGTAGAAAAGGAGACTTTCATCTCATCAGTCTGCACTACATTCAAAATGGGGTCATAGAAGTGAAAGGGCAACATTCTGATTCACAGCATTATCAAGTTCTCCTATAGCCTTTATTTTACTTCCATGTTATAAATTCTAGTAGCTTTACTATGGGTTTGTAGTGTGCATTAGCTATATTGACATTTGTGCATACTGATTTAAAATTCCTTTGAATTATGAGACTATGCTGATCTGTCTAATGAGATGCGGAACACTCTGAACAATATCAATTTGAAAATAAATCCACATTAACATTTTAAAAGCAGAGCATTGTATACTGGTTTTGGAAATTTTTCATTTTAAATATGTTATTTCACACTTTCACTGAAGTTTTTGTAAGATAATATGCAAGCTGTCTTTTTAATGTCACTAAACATTCTGACCTTTCATGGTATTACACATTCACTCATTTTCTTTGCAGTGAAAAAGCACTTTAAACACATTTACTTCTTGTCCTTAAAAAAGCTAGATGCTGAAGCTGAATTCTGAATCTAATACTTATCCAGAATATATAAATTGTTAATATAATACATTGTGTTTTGCATTCATAAAATACAGGTTTTCTGGCTGTTTCCCTTTCACTGCATTTATAAGTTATTTTCTAACTTTCAATCCCCACCTACTATGGACATACTGTGGCTGACTGCTAAAACAGAAAGTTCCAGTTAGGAGGAATTTTTGGAAATACATTTTTTTAATTATGAATGAGTGAAAACAGGAACTAAATGGATGCAGTGCTAATACCACATGTCTGTTTGAAAGTCTGGATTTAGCACACAATTTTGGTCCTAAATGTTGACTACCCTAATTCAAACTTGCCTTGGGGGGCTAAACCAGAAACCTGCAAGTTTGGCATTTAAGCGCTAATTAGGCACAAATTTCATGAGGTAGTATATGTGGGCTTCTCACATCCACTTCCACTGAAGATATGGCACCCAACAACAAGGTGCAGGATAGCTCAGAGATCAAATCTTAGGGAGATTAAGTTCTTGAATGTGACACTGCAGGTTCTGATGGAGGAGGTCCAGAAGGGGAGTAATATCCTGTATCTGCAGAGGAAGAACACCAGCTCACTCGCCTGTCCCTCTCTCCTGCAGCAGGTAGCCTCATCTCCTTCTTCTATTCCTCATCCGGACCAAGGGGAACCCATAGCAAGATGTCCATGACTAAGCACTCGCTTTCTCCTGCTAAATCTGACAAGTTGTTCAATAAAGTAGAGTAGCACGTGCTTAGTATTTTTTAGGTGAAGTCCTTCAAGAATTTCCAGAATATACGTTGCTCGAATGTTGATGAGGTCTTGACAGACAAATTTTCCCAGAAAGTCTTCCACTATGTTTTGTAGCTCATTAGAATATAAGAGAAGCAGGAATGGATTATTCAGCCCCTCGAGTCTGCTTCAGCATTTATGGCTGACCTTCGACCTCTACTCCACTTTCCAGGCTGCTCCCCATATCCCCTAATTCCTTGGGAGATTAAAAATCTATCAATCAACCAATGTCTTGAATATACTCAATGATGGGTCATCAATAACCCTCAGGGCAGACAATTCAAAGGTGAAGAAATTACTCCTGATTTCAGTCCTAAATGACCAACCCCTTACCTTGAAACTGTGTCCCCATGTTCTAGATTCCTCAGCCAGGGAAAACAACCTCTCAGTGTCTACCCTGTCAAGGCCCTTCAGAATCTTGTATTTTTCAATGAGATCACTTCTCATTCATCTAAACTCCAGAAAGTTTGGCCCAACTTACTTTCATCTTAACACAACCCTTTTATCCCAGGAACTAATCTAGTGAACCTTCACTGTACCACCCTGAAGGCAGTGTATCTTTTCTTAGATGTTGAGATTAAAACTGTGTACAGGCTCCAGGTGTGGTCTCGCCAAAGCCCTGTACAATTGTAACAAGATTTCCTTAATCTTGTACTCTAATAACTTTGCAATGAATGCCAATATGCTGTACATTAATGCTAACTTTCTATGTCTGTAATTGTGGATTTGTCTCCGGATTCCTTGGTTTCCTACTCTAGAAGAGATGTTCATGGAGGAAATGGTCTTTCATTCAAAATACCTTTATTTACATCACTAAATATTTACAAGGTAATAGAATATCAGGACATAGCTACAGCTCCTTTCTAAGGTACTTGTCACTCATCTTCTTTCAGTGAGTGACATCACTATTGTCATGTTTTTATAAGGCACCAATCTTCATAAGGGATTGGGAAAACACTTTGTGGGTCCATTTACTAGACAAGCCACGTGAGAACAGATATACATGGGTATAAAACTTGAAGGCATCAGGACTCCAGAGCTGTGTGTATGTGCTTTGCTAAAAAGAGCAGAAGTGAAACTAAACTGGATCAGATGACACACTTCCTTTCTAGTGATGGAGTGCTCCTATCCCTTAGAGGCATATTACAACTAAGAAATAGCTGCTTATACACATGCTCAGTAGCTATTATTAGAGTTTATTCCTTACTCTACATCTCCCCTGAGTCTTTATCCTGATAGTATTACATATATACCCTGCTCAACTGCCCTAAAGTCTCTGCTTTTAAATGGGATATGTGGGTAGTTACTGCATTTCAAAGTTAATAAAAGGGTCATTACACTATGGAAGCTTTTTATGGATACAGGAAAAAGCTGAGCTTACAATTACTATTTAACATTATTTATAAGGCTAACATAAGCTAACTTTTTCACATGAGTTAACAGAGAACCTTTATGCTGTGTTCACGGTTTTGCACAAATATTAGGAAGGTGACTGGTTAAAGGCCAGGCAACAGTTATTTTTTTTTTTCAATTTGTGACCTTTTACATTACAAATATTGTGTAAAGTTGTTTGCTTAAAACTCAAAGCAAGGTCAAAAGGTAATGTCTTAATGTAATGCAGCTGATAATTACTCTTTGTTTAGAATATCATTAAATAAGTTGAAATTTGGCAGTTCATAATCACCCTTAGACAATGGTTGCTAGGTGGAACTGGGGACAGATGAGGGAGATGCTGAAGCAAGTAGATCTAGGAGGAGACAGGCCAAACTTGCTGTCGGGACCTTCCTGCTCTAGGGACGGTTGCTGGGGATGAAAATGAGCCAAGCATGGGCCGCCATTATCAGAGAAAGAAGCCAATCAGAACGTGTGTATTTGACAGGGTGAGAAGCAGAGGCCTATTTAAGCATAGTGTTCATTAAGCTCGAGGCCATCGCTGCAACCAGACGAGGAAGGAAGGGAGCCTGGTCAGCTATCTGAACAGAGAATGGACAAGGATGGTTCGACCAGCTGATCCTATCTTTTCCTCGGGGAAACCAAGCAACTAAAGCATAGGGTGAGTAGTCACCGGTATAGGTATTATTGAACTGTCTGTAACAGAAATCAAATAATAAAGTGCAGTTGTTTTGGGCAAAGTCTCGAGTTTTGGGTCATTGATATCTAGAGTAAACCTCCGAAACCAGGAGGTAGGAACAGCCTACAGATACATTCCTTGATGGTTTCTCTAGTCTTCCTGAATGAATGCGTAGTTGCTTCTGAGGTAGCTGGGCGTCTGTTTGCTCTGAAGTCAGTTCCTGGGGATTGTCATACCTTGTTTCCCTCATTTGTGGTTCTATAGGTGTGACATTCTCCTGAGGATCAGGGTATGCAACTCATCCAGCTAATGGTGTTCCGTTCATTGAAATCAGGGCAGTTTTGTTCCTTTGAATGATACTTGACTGTGTCTGGACCAGATACGTGCTCAGTTGCTGTGGCTTCTCTATTACAGTACCTTCTCACTGCTGGTCTCTAATCCATACAACCTCCCCCTTTCGAGGTTGGGAAGGTCGTGAGCCATGTGTCTTTTGTTAAATGTACAGGCTTGACTTGCACTGTAAGTTTCTTCACTTTTTCTAACCTGACCATGGTCTTCCACCGTGATATTTGGTATCAACATGTGGGGAATGAAAGAAAGTTGGGTTTTTAGCCTGTGACTCATGAGAAGCTCACATGGGGCGAAACCATTCTGCAGTGGTGTAGGGTGATAGCTGAGCAGGAGGAGCTGAATGCCATCATTCTTCCTCAGTAAGTCTTTTACAGTACGTACTCCTCTCTCAGTACCTTCATTAGACTGAGGGTATTTTGGCAAACTCATCATGTGGACAAATCTGTATGATGCTGCAAAGGATTGGAAACACTCATTGGCAAATTGTGGTCCATTGTCAGAGATGACAATGCTCAAATGATGTGTATGGAGAACACTCTCTCCACGAGGTAATAATGGTTTCAGAGGTGAGGCCATGCAGCACTTGTGGGAATAATAGTCCGCTACTAGGAAAACTGCTTTCCCTTTGAATTCAAACAAGTCCATGCCAAGGTGTTCACAAAACCAGGATAGGAAGGAGGAGGGCAGAAGTGGCTCTTTCTCCTCCTGCCTGTGAATAGTGCAGTTGAGGACCATCTCTTCAATAGATTGTGAGGTACCTCGTCACCATATGGACTGTTATGCTCTGGCTCAACACTTAATACAAGATGTCCTTGGTGAATCTTCTAGAGGACTTCCAGGCAGAAGGCTCATGGTATCGCCAATTGTTCATCGTATCCCAAGAGATCATCTATGACACTAATGTTGTGACACTATTTAAAGCATTGCACAAGACACGAATTGTTTGGAATATACTGTGGTCTTCCATCCAGGCAGTATGTGTGAATCTGGATGCACTCTTCAACTTGCTTTTGAGCCCCATGAAATTCTTGCAACTTCTGCTCTGTTGCAGGTAAATATTGAAGAGTTATGGCTGTGAAGGTTCAACTTCCTGAATGAAGGTTTTATCTTCCTGTGCTGGATAATTGTTGGGTATCCATGAAGGACTGTCAGCTGTAGCCTGGTAATTACCCTGTACATTCTCGGTAATAGCATCATATCCTGGGTGACATCTTCTTTTGTGTTCAACAAGGTTATTAGCAGCTTATGGTCAGTTTCAATCTTAAACTGTAGGCCCAAGTTGCTGTGAGGGCTTATCTTTTCTATGGCAGCATAGCGATGTTCAGTCTTAGTTAAGGAGCTGGATGCATAGTAGACAGGTCTTCATGTCCCCTCACTTGGGACCTGGAATAGCACTTCTCCCAGTCCTGTTGCTGATGCATCCACCACTACAATTGTTTGTCTCAGGATCCCTTGTTTCTTACTTTAAAAGGGATCTTGCTGGAGGCAATGCCTTTCATTCAAAATGCCTTTATTTAAATATTTAAAAGGCTATAGAACATTAGGACATGGCTACAGCTCCTATCTGAGATGTTTCTCATCATCTCTCAGTGAATGACATCACTATAACATAGCTCCTTTGGCACATGCTCAGTAGCTATTATTAGACTTAACCCTTTACTCTATATTATGTTCCTTGTACGAGTACACCTAAGCCTCACTGAAGATCAACACTTAAAAGTTTCATACTTTAAAAAAAAACTGTTTTCCTATTCTTACACTAAAGTGAATAACCTTGCATTTCTCACATTATACTCCATCTACCACCTTGTTGCCCACTCACTTAACCTGTCTATATCTCTTTGCAGTGAAACCATGTTGAATTCTCCTGATCATATGACTTATAAATGTAGATCTACATAAATGGCTTTGTTTAAATTTAAGATTTTTGTTTGGGACTTAAATATGTCACTTTCAAACTTAATATGGAATTCAATTGTATTATGATCACTTCTTTTCTCCAGAGGATCTTTTATGATGATATTACTAATTAACTCTGCCTCAATGCACAATATTGAATTTAAAATAGCTTTATCTCTAACTTGTTCCAAAACATGTTGCTCCAAGACACTGTCATGAAAGCATTCTACAAACTCATCTTTCAGACTACCTCTGCAAATTTGATTGGTTCAGCCTTTATGAAGATTGAAGTCCCTCACAATTATTATATTGCCTTTGTTACAAGCTCTAATTATTTCTTGGTTAATAATTTGTCCAACATATAACTATTCTTAGGGAACATATAAACTAATCTCACCAATATTTTTAAACCCTTGTTATTCCTAATCTCCACACATACTGATTCTGCTTCCTGCTTTTGAGCCAAGATCCTTTCTCACTAATGCTCTGTGGACCTCTTTTACAATCTGGGCTATTCCTCCCCCTTCTGCATTCTGCCTGTCCTTTTGAAATGCTCTGTAGCCTGGAATATTCATTTCATAGCATTAGTCAACTGCAACCATTGCCAGGAATTTACCAGCCCCCAGGAGATGAGGTGGGAGGCAGGGAGTAAAATCATAGGGAGCTGAGTCTGATTGGCTCCCTAACATGGTCCTGCCATTGGGGCTTTTTACTGGTGGATCCAGATGCAGATGGGTTATCTGTACCTAAAATGTGGGCAGCCAATTTGCAGAATTAGTTTTTTAATTAGGGGCAATTTTAAGGTGCCATCAGCATTTTGCCACATGGTGAGGACGACAACTAAATGAAGGTAGCCTCCCTGCCACAGCCCCTGTGAGTGGCAACATGGAGAACCACCAACCATCCTTAATTAGACATTAGGTCCACAGGTGGCCAATTTGGAGTAAAATTGCTGAGAAGGTCCTGCTGCCACTCACGAGTGCTTGAGACCAGCTTTTTATCCCGACATCAGAGTGCCAATGGCCTTCGTAAAATTTAGCCCAATGTCTCTGTAATGGAAATTAGGTCAAACACATTTATCTTTATTTGGCCACTCGTTCATCTATCTTATCATGAATCCTTCATGCATTCAGATGAAGACCCTTTGCATTTTTTTTTACTATTAGTCTTTGCATGGACCTCATTGGCTGATTCACTATTACCTTTAAAATCTCTGTCTCTTCCTGTCCCTTTCTGCTTGTCTTTACCCAAATTTCCACAATGCTGTATTGCCTTGACTTTACTCTTCAGATTTCTAAGCCTGACCCCTCCTACCACTTTTGGTCTAAAGCCTTATTCACAGCTTTAGCTACAAGATTCACCAGGACACTGATCCCAGCCCAGTTCAAATGGAGCCCACCCCAATGGAACAGTTCCCTCCTTCCCAGTACTGGTGCCAGTGCCCCCTGAATCATAACCCCTTTTTCCCACACCACTTGTTAGGCTATGGATTTAATTTGCTAAACTGCTTGACCATAAGCCAATTGGCTTATGCATCAAGGAACAATCCATTGATTATTGCCTTTGATGTTCTGCATTGTAATTTGGATCCTCAGTCTTCCAGCTCTCTCTGAAGAACATCATTCTACCTATGTCATTGGTTCCATCGTGGGCCACAATATCTGGATCCTCCCTATTTAAATTCATCTCCAAGGAATCTGGCAGGCAACACAACCTTCAGAGCTTCCAGTCACAACTGCAGAGAACAGTATCTAGCCCCCTGGCTATTCCGTCCCATCACTATCACATTCATTTCCCCCCACTTGAATGGCTTCCTGCACCATGGTGCTCTGGTCAGTTAGCTCTCGCAGTCCTTGTTCTCATCCACGCAGGTAGCAAATACCTCGTACCTGCTTGTCAAAGTTAAGGGTGAAAACCCTTCCATCACTACATGCTGGATTCCCATACCTGCCTCACTTACAGTCATGCCCTCCAGTCCCTAACCATTGACCAAGTCTAAAGTTCTGCTTAATCTAAGAGATGTGAATGCCTCCAGAACAAGTGCCCAGGTATCTCTCCCTCTTCCTGATGCCCTGTGATGTCTGCAGCTCAACAATTCTGAGATGAATTTGCTCAAGCTGCAGGCATTTGCCACAGATATGGTTGTGCAGGACTGCAAAGCATTCTACAAACTTGCACATGTTGCTGTTACAGCACACCACTTTCCCTGCCTTGTCTGTTTAACATTACTTATGTATTTGATTAATTAGTTATTCATTTTGTCATGTAAAGACTCGAAACATTTGTTAACTCTGTTTCTCTCTCCACAGATGCTGCCATTGTTTTTCCAGCATTTTCTGTTTGTATTATGACAAGTTACAGTCTCCTAGCTTAGAACAAAAAAAAAACACATGCACTAGGTGCTGCATGTTAAAAAAAATGAAAAAGCAGGGACTCTTCCCACACTGAACAAAATTTCTACTTGCACCAAATCCTCAGTTTTCACACTCTGTGTAATTAACACTGCTTTCCAATCATCCTGTATTTCCAACTCCGTGCAGTAGCAAGCACCGTGTACTTCTACAGAAGATGTATGACTCACTGCCAAGTTATAGCTGCAAAGTCAGTTTCCTGCTATGGCAATTAACACATATTCAGGCAACCACTTTCAGCTGATTGACAGTTAACTGCTACTGAGAGGTTTACGAAACACTTGGGTTCTCTTCACAGCCAGAACCAGTCTCTCAGGTCCTCTTCACAACTCCAGCAACTAGGGCCATGAAACATTGAGCATCCCTTTAAATACTGAGTATCCATTTGAGTGGTGCTTGAAATCAACATCAGTTAATCAAATAAATAATTAAGGTTAAACAGACATGGCAGGACAGGTGGTGTGCTATGACTGCAGCATTTACTCCCAAACAGGTCACTGCTATTCGAAGGCATTGGTTGAAGTGTTAGCCTCCAAAATACCATGCAGCCTCTTTAATATGCGTAAACAGGCAGATTCAGTGGCAATTAGTTGTTTAACAAGCTTGCAGATGACCATTCCTGGCACTGGATTCAACTCCGCTATCAAGAGTGGTATATTGCACTAAACATGAGCTAAACTGGTGCTTCAGCTTAATACCCGATCTTGACCATGTCTTTACCTCTTTAGTGTTTGAAGAGCCTATGCAGCACCTTTATCAATACCTGGATAAGTTGCGGATGCACCGCTAGCATTCTCCTTCTCAGTGTTGGCCCCTTGAGTTCAACATTGGTGTCTAACTGAGCAGAGTTGGAGAGGATTGTGCTGCCTGGTAGACTCTCCAAAGATGTCCCTATCACCAATGTCTGCTGGCATTCACTTGAGCAGTGTGAACCATCAGGTGAAAATCCAATTAACTTTCTAAGTGGGCTTACTAAAATGTTAATATACGTGCTGGTACATGGTGGTACCTCCTGTGATGGGGTGCTCTAAGAAAGAATGGACCCCTCTCTGGAATTGTCTTCATGCATCTCCAGCAACTCTTGCTCTACAGCAATTTATATCTATTTAGCACCCCAAGGTTCTTCATAGGATCATTATAAAACAAAGTACAACACCAAGCCACAGAAAGAGACATTAGGTTAGATGCCCAAAAGCTTGGTCAAAGAAGTAGGTTTTAAGGAGTAAAGTGAGGTCAAGAGATGAGTCGGAGGTAGGGAGGGAAATCCAGAGCTTGTGCTTGTCTTGGCAATGAAGGAATGACCACCAATGGTGGAGCAATTAAAACGGGGGGTGCTCAAGGGATTAAAATTAGAAGAGTGCAATATGTTGGAGGGTTGTGGGGCTGGAGGAGATTATGGAGATAGGGAGGGGGAGAAAAACAATAGTGAGAATTTTAAAATCAAGATGTTGCTTGATCAGGAGCCAGTGTAGATCAGCAAGCACTGGGGTGATATGGGAATGGGACCTGGTTTGAGTTAAACACAGGAAGCAGAGTTTTGGGTGACCTCAAGTTCACAGAAGGAGAGAAAGCGGGAGACCAGCCAGGGGTGTATTGGAATAGGTGACACTAGAGGTAACAAAGGCATGAATGAGTGGTTCAGCAGCATGTGAGCTGAGGCGGGTGAAGTCAAGCAATGTTATGGTGGTGGAAACAGGTGGTCTTTGTGATGGTATGGGCATGAGGTTGGAAGGTCATCTCAGGATAAAAGATGACATTAGGGTTGCGAACAGACTGCCTTAATCTCAAACCGTTGCCGGAGAGAGGGATGGAGTCGGTTGTTAGGGAATGGAGTTTGGTGCAGGGACCGGAATTAATGGCTTTAGTCTTCCTAATATTTCATTGGAGGAAATTTCTTCTCATTTAACACTGGATGTTAGACAATGGCCTGGACTTTTGCTCCCAAGGTGGTGCACAGAGTTGGAACATTTCTGGCTTGCCAAATCCACCTCAGTAGAAATTGCTCCCAATGGCTGGATTTTCACCCTCGGGTTGACAGGTACATGATGGAGTCAGGCCAGCTGACTCCAGAAGCAGTAACAATGCATGGGGACATGTCTCAGATGGACTATAAAAGAGTGAGTATTAAGAAGCTTCTGGTGATTGCCCCTTCCTATAAGTAATCTGCTATGGCCACATGAGCCTGTCCCTGATGTGGTCTTCCATTGCTCCCCTCTTCCTCCTTCTTCATGCGACTTCCTTTACCCTGGACATGTGCCTCCTCCACTTCAGATGTCAGAACTATACTGGTGGCTTATAACCCCTCTGGTTGTAGGTCCCTCTACTGTGCCATATTGAGCAGCATGCAACACGCGATGACTATCCTAGAGACCCTTTGAGGGGAATACACTAGTGATCCTCCGGAACAGTTACAGCAGCTGTCACAGGCAGAATGCATTTGCTCTATTACTTCCTGTAATCAGTATGTTTTATGTAGAAAGAGGTAAAGAGGTGTGTCTTTCCTCACATTTGAAGTATACAAATTCAAAAATTCAGTAGCAAGCTTTCATGAGCTTAAAATAAGGACGGTTATTTATTCTCACTTACTCCAAATTAGCACAATGTCTCACAGATACATGCACAATTGCACACACACATGCACACACACACGCAACACACAAAAGCTAGATACAGATAAAGATATCACATCTTTAAAGATTACAGTTAATTTAATCTCTGATTTACAGTTTCAGGTCTCCCACATGACAGGCCTGTGGCTTCTTGAACAGATTTGATAATTTCAATTTTAATTGAGGGTCTTATAAAGCGAAGGTTTACAGCAAGTTGTGAGGTATTTTGTAGTTGAGCACCTAGGAGGTTGGTTCTCAGGTGAACTTTGAAACTCAAACAGGTTAAGCACTTTAGCTGATTGATGGCTTGTAGCTACTTTCAGAGTCTGGTTCTCTGACTGGGTGACAAGCGATGGATCTTAAAAGGCAAAGATGGCACAACGTTTTCTACAGCTGTATCTTATCTGTGTTCTGCTGCAGTCTGCCCTGGGATCTTTGGGGTCTTGGAATAATAAAGAATCTCAGTATCAAAATCGAGTTTCAGTCATATAGTCAATGGCCATTGTCCACTCATTGGCTTAAAAATAAAAGGCCATTGATATAGAATAGGAGTTGGATTGTGGTCTTTCACACTTAACTAGTGAATAACTGGTCTCATCAGCTTTCCTTTGTTAAACTGAAAACCTGGAGAATTTTCCATGCCCACTGGCATTGGGCATGATCGGTGGAGTGAGCAGGTAATATGGCACAATCTGTTTTACAATGGCGGGAAACCAGTTTGCGATTGTCCGCACAGCCCGCCCATGATGGGCTGTGTTTCCCGCCATCGGGCATTGGGAATCTCATAGTAATACACCAGCATATCATTGCCAAGCCAGCGCTCCAGAATTGTGCCCGCACCAAGATCGTCCATTCATGTTGGAGGGAAAGCAAGCCAATGTGTTTCACAACTGCATTGTAAACAGCATGCACTTTGAGGGGAACTTGGAGGTGAGTGACACTGTGAAGCACTCACCAGGGGGATCTTCATTAAAGGCAGAATATAACGCACAAGCACTTGGGGTGGGGGGTAGGGTGGACGAGGGAAGTAGCCACGCATTAGGGAAATCTGCATCAGGTGACCATTCCTCTGCAACTGAGACAGTTCAGGCGCCACCATGTTGATATAATTGGGGTCCAGCTCCTAGATTATCTGCCTATTCAAGCAACACAGAGGCATCAAAGAGCTGCCAAGTGCTCAAGAGTTTCCCTCCAACCCCACCTCCCCCAACCCCAGCAAAGACTGCAAATTTATAAGCATCTTAGTGGACTGCAGAGCAGTTGGATGACTGCATGCGTTGTACAACCTCTTTGCTAAAGGTGGCCATGGAGCAGCCACAGCTGGAGACGTTCACAACCCGTTGCAATATCAGGATCCCGGTTTGGACCTGTTTCCCCCACGCTTTAAGCTAATAGGGCAACCATGTAGTGCACTAATCTTTGGCCATCCAAATGGTGGTCAGCATTCTCCAAGAAGCATTAAGGAGCTATCATACTTAACCAGGACAGGTTCTTAGTACACCCATGCTAACCACATGACTCTCTCTTTCATCCTGCAGGACGAGTGCATCAGGGATCATGGAGCCTGGTGAACTGCCTGCATGCCTGATGGTCAACAGAGCATGAAGACGATGGAGGAGAAAGCAACTGAGGCTCCTGGCTGTGCAGAAGCAGGAGCAGCATCCTCAGGAAGAAGGGGTGACTGGGACTCCTGCACAGGCCGCCCAAGAGCCACAGGGAGCTGTCACTGGTCGTCGCCTAACGACACCCAGGGTCTATAGATGCCGCATTTCATTCGTGCAGGTGACCGAGTGACTAGGGAACAGGTCGGCCACATCTGCCAGCTGCTGCAGGATTTAGTGCCACAGAGACATGGAGGGAATCCACTGCCAGAAAACGTAAAAGTAACCATGGTGCTCAATTTCTTTCAGGGCTCCACAGGTGACCTCTGTGGGATCTCACAAGCCTCCACCTGCAAATGCACCCATGAGGTCATGGATGTCACCTTCATAAGGGCACACAGCTTTGTGCATTTCGCCCGGGACCAGGACAGCCAGGATGCAAGAGCGATTGGATTCACCCAGATCTCGGGTTTCCCACTGCTACAGGCTGCGATCGACTGCTCACATGGTGCCCAGATCTCCGTCGCAACATGTGGTGGACTACATCAACTGCAAGGGGTTCCATTTGCTGAATGTGCAGCTGGTGTGCAACCACCAGAAATGCATCCTGCAGGTGTGTGCACAGTTTCCAGGGTGTGTGCAGGAAGCCTACATCTTCAGTCACACAAATCTTTGGGGTCTGCCATGGTCCACTGAAGCTGCAGGGATGACTCCTCGTGGACAAGGGCTACCTGCAGAGGCCATGGCTGATGACTCCCCTGCAGCGACCTCAGACTGTTGCAGAGTGACGGTATAATGAGGCTCATGCTACAACACACAACTTGTTGTAGCAGACGATCAGGATGCTGAAAATGTGGTTCCAGTGCCTGGAGCGGTCTGGTGGAACCCTGCAATACAGTCCACAGAGGGTGTCACACATCGTTTTCGTCTGCTGCACCCTTTACAACCTAGCACTCCAACAGGGATGCGAGCTGGCTGAGGAGGAGATGGAGGAGCTGGAGATCTCCTCCGATGAGGAGGACACCAATGGGGATGACGGCGAGGGGGCCCTCGGTGGTGATGATGATGGCGATGAGGCCCTCGCACTGGCCAGACAAGGCAGGCGTGCTCGGGAGGTCCTCATAGCTGCTGTATTTGTGGAGGATGATGACAACATGTAGTGAGAACAAGAGCAAAGAACAAGGAAAAGTACAGCACAGGAACAGACCCTTCGGCCCTCCAAGCCTGCGCTGATCATATTGCCTGTCAAACTAAAACATTTTGCACTTCCCAGGTTCGTATCCCTCTATACCCATCCTATTCATGTATTTGTCAATTTGCATCTTAAACACCACTATCGTACCTGCTTCCACCACCTCCTCTGGCAGCGAATTCCAGACACTCACAACTCTCTGCGTAATAAACTTGCCCCGCACATCCCCTCTAAAGTTTTCTCCTCTCACCTTAAACCTATGTCCCCTAGTAATTGATTCTTCCACCCTGGGAAAAAGCTTCTGACTATCTACTCCGTCCATGCCACCCATAATTTTGTAAACTTCTATCAAGTCGTCCCTCAATCTCCGTCGCTCTAGTGAGAACAATCTGAGTTTCTCCAACCTTCCCTCATAGCTAATAGCCTCCAGACCAGGCAGTATCCTGATAAACCTCCTCTGCACCCTTTCCAATGCCTCCATATCCTTCTGGTAATGTGGCACCCAGAATTGCCCACAATATTCCAAGTGTGGCCTAACCAATGTTCTATACAGCTGCAGCATGACTTCCCAGCTTTTATACTTGATACCCCTGCCGATGGAGGCAAGCATGCCATATGCCTTCCTTATCCATCTGTGTTGCCACTTTCAGTGACCTGTGGACCTGTATACCCAGATCCCTCTGCCCATCGATGCACTTATGAGTTCTGCCATTTACTGTATAATTCCTATCTGTATTAGACCTTCCGAAATGCATTATCTTGCTTTTGTCCAGATTAAACTCCATCTGCTCTTTCTCTGCCCAACTCTCTGACGGATCTATATCCCATTGTATCCTTTAACAATCCTCTTCACTATCTGCAACTCCTCCAACCTTAGTGTCATCTGCAAACTTACTAATTAGCCCAGTTCCATTTTCCTCCAAATCATTTACGTATGCCACAAACAGCAGAGGTCCCTACAGAACACCACTAGTCACAGCTCTCCATTCAGAAAAGTGCCCTTCCACTGCTATCTTCTGTCTTCTATGACCAGGCCAATTCTGTATCCATCTTGTTAGCTCACCTCTGATCCCGTGTGACTTTACTTTCTGTACCAGTCTGCCATGAGGGACCTTGTCAAAGGCCTTACTGAAATCCATGTATATAACATCCACTGCCCTTCCATCGTCGATCATCTTTGTCACTTCCTCAAAAAACTCGATCAAGTTAGTGAGATACGACCTCCCCTTCACAAAACTATGCTGCCTCTCACTAATATGCCCATTTGCCTCCAAATGGTAGTAAATCCTGTCATGAAGAATCTTCTCCACTAATTTCCTTATTATTGATGTAACGCTCACCAGCCTGTAATTTCCTGGATTATCCCTGCTACCCTTCTTAAATAATGGAACAACATTGGTCATTCTCCAGTCCTCTAGGACCTCACCTGTAGCCAGTGAGGATACAGAGATTTCTGTCAAGTCCCCAGCAATCTCCTCTCTTGCCTCCCTCAATACTCTGGGGTAGATCCCATCTGGCCCTGGGGACTTATCCACCTTAATATTCTTCAGGACGCCTAACACCTCCTCTTTTTTGATCTCAACATGATCCAGGCTATCTACACACTCTTCCCTAGATAAATTGACCGCTAAGTCCTTCTCTTTGGTGAATACGGATGAGAAGTACTCATTTAGTATCTCTCCCATTTCTTCTGGCTCCACACACAGATTCCCACCTCTGTCCCTGAGTGGACCTACCCTTTCCCTGGCTACCCTCTTGCTTTTTACATATGTATTAAAGGCCTTGGGATTTTGCTTAATCCTAGTTGCCAATGACTTTTCATGACCTCTTTTAGCCCTCCTGACTCCTTGCTTAAGCTTCTTCCTACTTTCTTTATATCCTCCACGGGCTTCATCTCTTCCCAGCCTTCCAGCCCTTACGAATGCTTCCCTTTTCTTTTTGACTAATCTCACAATATGCTTCGTTATCCAAGGTTCCTGAAACTTGCCATACTTATCCTTCAACCTAGCAGGAACATGCCAGTCCTGAATTCTTATCAACGGACATTTGAAAGCCCCCCGCATGTCAGTTGTTGATTTGCCCTCAAACATCCGCCTCCAGTCTAGAATCCTCAGTTCCTGTCTAATATTGTTATAATTAGCCTTCCCCAAGTTAAGCACCTTAACCCGAGGACTCCTGCTATCCTTATCCACCAGTACCTTGAAACTTACTGAATTATGGTCACTTTTCCCGAAATGCTCATAGATCCTCACATCGCATCTGTGAATGTTTGACTCCAGTCTGGCTTATGGCACCATGAATACCCTCTGTGAGAATGCTCCTGTCATGGAAATGCAGTGGAGGCCCTAATCATCGCTTGATTGCAGGAGGATGATGATGATATGTAATGAAGGCACTCCATAGGTCTTCACATATGTCTGAGAATGTCTGACTCCTGTCTGGTCGAGGGCAGATCGCTTGCGCTCTGTGATCAGGGTCATATCATAGAGATGCAGCCATGAATCTTTAGAAGCACCTGGTCCTTTGTCCGCCTTCATCACCTGAGCCCTTCAGGAGCACAGCATCACTGGTCACAGATGCTGAAGAGATGAGGGCCAGACACTCCTTAAAGGTGCTGAGAGCACTCACATAGAATGATAGAACTCTTTGGCACTGCCCACTACATTCTGGCAGCAATGACCAGCACTGCCAAGTTGCAGGCATCGGCATGTGTCCAGGGAGTGTGAGGCTGGACCATCACTTTGGTCTGAAGGATGCACCGAACACAGGATAGAGGCCCTGGACTGAAGCACCTGCCTTTATCTTGTGCAGAAAGGCTTCACATTTGAGTGACATGAATGCTGCTCATCAGAACAAGGAGCTATAGGCAGAAAGACTTTCTTGGGAGTTCACTTACAATAGCGAACAGTATGTACAAGCGATTAACACCAATACCCAGGCTGTCCAACTATTTCTCCTTAACTTTCCCAACCCTGCTCCTGTGTCTTGGTGCTCCCCAGATATCCACAACAGAAGTGGAGGCAGCCTGCTGACTGTAACACCCTTGACCTTGTGATGACTTTGGCGGGTGTCCTCTGGAGGGCCGAGACTTGGAGGGTCCCCGTCTGTTTTTGGGGTCCTGCTGTGTGGCAATGGCACCCTCCTCAGCCTGTGGAGCTGGAGCTGTGGAGGTCACAGGAAGAGGAGAGTCAGATGGGCTGAACATTTTCATGGTCACCTGAATGGGTGGGTCTGGAATGTGCACCTGCTGATCCTCCTCCCTATGGGTGCTTGAGGACACCAGGCTGACTCCTTGAGAAGCAGGGGTAGTTGGAGTGAGATTGAGCCGCCTAGCACCCCTCTCCCTTACACACTGTTGAAGGCCAACTATGGCATCAGCAATGGAGTTGAGCCCGCACAACAGTGCAGGAATGAAGTCCTGGACCAAGGTCTTCATGTTGGCTGCCAACCTACCAGCATTGACCTTGGTGAGTTGGCATGCCAGTGCTATCACCTCGAGTGATGGTGAATGGAGTCCTTCATTGTGCCTTGCAATCTGAGGAGTGCAGTGGACTTCCCTTCCTGATGTTCCCGAGCTTGCTTTTTCAGATCCCAACACAAGTCTGTGGCTGGCGTCTGTGGGACAAGGGGTACCTCTTAAGGAATTGGCTGATGACCCCATTTAGACAACTGCACACAAAGCCTGAAAGTCAGGGCATCAACAGCTACGTGTTGACCCGCAACACAATTGAGCAGGCCATTGGCATTTGAAGATATGCTTTAAATGTTTCTTGCCTAGTAAAAGCATGTCATGTTCATAGCTTTACACATGGACTGAGCTCTTATGGAAGCTTCCAGAATTGTCTTTTATTTGTTTAAAATGGACTAATCACTCTTCTCATCACTCTCAACTCACAAACCTTTCATACATCCACAGGGATCTCATCTCAAGGAACAACACCACTAACTGTGATGAGGTTGTGAGTTCAGAATGATGAGAAGACTCACTTACCCTGGTGGGACGGAAGAGATCTTTCATCCTCTTGCAGCACTAGATGGCTGTCCACTTTTGCAGGGCATTAGCCCTGACCAACACTGCCATTGACTCCCAAGCCAGGTTAGTGCTGTTGCAGCCCAGCCTGCAGCCAGAGCGGGGGTAGAAGACATTCCGGCGGGCTTCCACGGCATCCAAAGGGTGCTAGAGAGATGCATCGCTGAGCCTGGAGGCTGCAGTCATCTTCAGTTTCAGGGCCATATCTTCTGTGCAGCAGTGGTGGTCTGGAAGTGCTCAGATGTCTGCTTGCGGCTGGACTTTAAATATGGCACCTGGCATGATGCAGCAGTGGGGTGATGGTGCGCGGGTGAATGAGTGCCCCCGTCATGGAAATGGCATGTTTCCCGGGAGTACTTCAGCAATGTGGTGGGTTTGGGACAATACGGCATGAAAACCTGCCATCGTGGCCGGCGGGTAAAACATTGTTTTGCCCGCCCACTTAGTGTAAATCTGGAACAATCCCACCCATAGAGTCTAGGAGTACGTTGACTCTGTTTTGCGTAAGCTTTGAACAATGGCAGTTGTGAATTCGACAAATAATATTTATCTTGCTATGGGGGAGACCCCTGCCCATGGTCATTATATTTGGAATTTTCCAGAATCCTGATAACCCATGGTGAATAAGCAAAGTTCACCTGACCCTTTTGAAGCCATCTTAATAGTTCATCAATGTGCATTTTAAACAAATAAAAGAGAATTCTAAGAGCTTTCATAAGAGCTCAGTCCATGTGTAAAGTTATGAACATGACATGCCTTTACTGGGCAAGAAACATCTAAAGCATATCTTCAAATGCCAGTAGCCTGCTCAATTGTGTTGCCGGTCAACATAGCTATTGTTGTCCTTCCTTTCAGGCTCTGTGTGCAGTCAACCAAAAGGGGTCATCAGCCAATTCCTTAAGAGGTACCCCTTGTCCCTCAGAAGCCAACCACTGACTTGTGTTGGGGTCTGAAAAAACTGAAGCATCCGCAAATCTCACGGTGCAAATGAATCATGGCAGCTTCCAAGATAATGTGCACATACGTGCAGGAACACTTTGGTGTGGTCACACACTAACTGTACATTCATGGAATGGAAGGATTTCCTGTTAATGAAGATCTCTGTTTGATTACTTAGTGTCCTTATGGCAATGTAGGTGTAGTCTATAGCTCCGTATATTTGAAGAAAGTCTGCTATTTCTGTGGAACCCCTGGTTCTCTGTGTCTGCACTGACACATTCACTGGGAAGTTATGTTCTTCCCCACTTGAGCAAAGAGGGCATATGTAACAGCCTTGATACATCTGTTGGTGGCTTATTGAGAAATGCCATAGATGTCTGCCGCTGACCCCTGGAACAAGCCAGCAGCATAAAAATTTGGAGTCAATGTCAAGTGTCACTGGCAGGGCATGGGGATTTGTAGACTGTGGTGCCAGATCTTGTTGCAGCAACCATTTCTCAGGATAATCTCAACCTTCTTCTACACTGGTTTTCCGTCAAGTTCAGACATGTCCTTTGGAGTCAATATACCCTTACTTTAGGTTTATACCTTGTGCCCCCCCTCCTCCTCCTCCTGCCTGGTGCACACTGCACTGCCTCCAACTCTTGGCCGTGTCCTCTGTCTCTGGCCGCACATTGCTTCCACTCACATGCCTCTATGGCCTGTATGTATGATGGTGACAATCCCATTTCAACAGCTTGTTTTGGCATGATGCACATTCCTTATCTGGCACACTGTTTTTCCTGCCACCTGGATGCCCGAGTCAGGAGGGATGAAGAAATATGCCCTTCCAAGGCCATAAGTCTCACTTTCCAACTCTGTTGGGCGTCAGCCACATATCTTTATTTTTGCTGATGGATCTTCTGTGGCACTTCTTTAAAGATTTTGCGCTCTCCAAAAATGTTACTGAGCTCTCCAAAACTCTTCCATTAGCTTTAGATTTGCACAAAATTGTTACTCACATGAGGTGGGTTCTGGCGATAGCAATGATTAAAATTGCTCAGTGAAATCTGCATGTGTGAAATCTGTCCCAGGTCCATTCCCCCTATGGCAAAAATGTCTTGTGCTGGATAAGGGGGTGGGACTTCTAGATCCGGGGCCCCGGTACCATTTTGGATAAGGTGCAGAGTCTTCATGAAAATCTGGGCCAATCAGACTGATAATTTTGCAAAAATGGAGAAATCAAGAGAGGTAGTGTTGAGGTAGGAATGGGTTTAATCAGCGTACATGTGAAAACTAACACCATGTTTTTGGATGATGTTGCCGAGCGACAGCATGTAGATAGAAAATAAGGATAGATTTTTTGGGTACACCCAGGGGCAGAAATCTGTGCTGAGTGGGTGGGCGCGTGCCTGACTTGCTCAAGCGTAAAATGACGTTGGGCGAGCATCCCGACATCATCGCGCACTCACGCGCACTCAGTTGCAGGGGACGTCTGGGAGTTGGCAGTGTGCCGGCCGACAATTAACAGGCCTATTAAAGTCATTAAAGTTCTAATTGAATGAAATTTTTCATTGCCCACCCAACCTTACTCTTATTGGCAGGCAAAAAGGCCAAGCAGCCTTTGGATTTTTTAGGAAACCTCATCCATAGGCTGGATGAGGTTTCCAAGAGGAATTAAAAATTGAATAAAAATTTTTAAATTTCATTTATTACATGTCCCTGCTCATGTGACAGAATTTTAACATAACAAAGATTTTGTTGCTGTTCTTTTTAAATCTTCAGCTCCCTAAGGCAGCTCTGTGCCTCAGGGAGCTTTCATTGCACATGCACAAACTTCCGAGTTCACCCTCCCACCTACGTCCTGGCAGCGCTGCAGCACGCATTTCATGCCCAAAATCAATGTCGGGGTCTGATTTCAGGTGGCAGTCGGCTTCGCGAGCGCTCCCGGGCCCACCCATCATGCCCACCCAACAAGGTAAAAATCTTGGCCCAGAGGTAGCACTGCAGGAGCAGGAGGAAAAGCCATTGCACGTGGTTCTCTGGCAATTATTAGGTAGACATTGAGGTTCTAGAAGACAAAAGATATGGATATGAATTTGTTTTGGCAAAGGAACAATCTTGACAATTGCTGTGCTTAGCCTTCCCATAGTTCAGTCATTGATGGAATAAATTCTATCTCTCTCTTTCTCTCTCTAAAAGTCCCTTGCTTCTTTGTCAATTTGCAGTAACGTTAACTGTCTGTTCAATTTGGTGATCTGCTCTCTTTCTTAAATTAAATCCATTAGTTAAGCATGGCTGCTTGACAGCCACAAATAATGATGTCGCCCGTCACTGGAGAATGAGGTGCTGAAGGAAAAAAAAGTTAATTCTCTGATCATCTTGTCAGTATTCTGTAACTCCAATTTTTGGCAAATTACAAAATTTTGTGGCTGCTTTTTTCTCTGATAATTGTTATTTGTTAGTATTCATAAACCTCTCAATTATCAGAATTTGGTATTCTTTTGTCCACATTACTTTCCTCATTGATGAAAAGGTCACAAGCAACATTAGCAACAAGAAGATCTGTGGATTATTTCCTCACAGATGGAAATGGAAAATTAAGGCCAGTTTATTGGCATTGTTCATGGAACTAAGGATAATTCTATCAATCAATGACATTTCTTAAATATCCAAGAGTGTTTGAAAAAGAATCGAGGAAGGTAAAATAATACGTGCCACAGTAGGTAGCAATGATTAAATATCACTTCACCTGCTTCTGGATTCTGCTAGCAGATGTAAATAAATGTAGATTACTTTAACACAAAAATGAATGTAACAAAAATTGTTTCTAAAACAATACTGCTGCAACTTGTATTATCTGAAAAACATGTGGTTTCCTTTTGTTTTCATTGTGAAAGCTATTATTTCAGCCCCTGCTCTTGTACTTAATCCTATCAGAGAAAGAAAATAAAGATTTGCATTTATATAGTGCTTTTCAGAATCTCAGGACATCTCAAAGTGCCTTAAGGCCAATTAAGTACATTTGAGACTAGCCACTGATGTAATGTAGGAGGCACAGCAGCTAATTTGCATACAGTAAGATCCCAAAAGCAGCAAAGTAATAAATGATCAAATAACCCATTTTTTTGTGATGTTGTTTGAGGGATAATTATTAGCTAGGATACTGGGTAAAATTCCTCTGCTCTTCAAAGTAGCGGAATGGGATCTTTTACGTCCACTTGAAAGGGGAGATATAACTTTGGTTTAATGTCATATTTGAAGGACAGCAGACTCTTAGTATTGCTTTGAAGTGTCAGCCTGGATTTTGTGCTCAAATCTCTGGGGCTGGATTTTAGGATGTGCGAGTGGGTGACGTGGGCAGAAACACAAGCAGAAGCAGGCAGCTTACCTGCTCCCTCCCAGATCTGTGACCCCATAGCAATCATGCACTGACTGATATATGAATAGTTGATTGACGGACTCCCTGAGAAGGCGATGCCCAGAGCGGCTGGAAGGTGGTGACAGAGTGGCTGTATGGGCAGAAACACGTGCGGGCAGCTGAGTTACAATTGTCTAAAGTGGCTACTTGGGTGACATAAGTGCCAGAAGGGTCCAGTGAATGAAGGGATGTGAATACTGTGGGATGTGCAGAGACAAAAAGAAAAGTTTAAATATTGGTTAAATGTTCAAAATGATGGCCAAGAAGTGAGGCTCATGAACTGGCAGAACAGGGTAAAAAAATGGAAAGTAAGAAAGCACAGAGTGAATTCTAATAGTGAGTCTGAGAGTGACTCTTGTGGTAGAAAGCGATCATGTACCAGAGAAAGGGTTTCCAACCACATGGAAGGGATCTTACAGTAGTAGCCTTAAAAGTGCAAGTAGAGACTGCAGCTTAAATAAATTACACAATGAAATGGGGGCTACGGAACAGTCTCAAGATAAGACTAGAAACAGAAGTCCTCATGACTATGAAGATTTGGTGGCTTCCAATAAACTAATAAGAGAAGGAACTTGGGGTTTACTGAAGTACCAGATTGGGGACAACCAGCCTTGCCACCTAGATGAATTTGTGTGAAAATGTCCTTGCATTTGAGACTTAGAGGGCTAAAGTGAGGCTAGTTGCTTGAGGTTTTGAAAAGAGACTAGGGGCAGAATCTTCTGGTCGGCGGGCGGACGCGAGCCCCACACACTGAAGCATAAAATGACGTGCAGTGATGTTGGGCATCCACAGGCGGGATGAGGTTTCATGAAGGGTTTATAACTGTAATAAAAATTGTTATTAAAATTCATTGACATGTCTCAGCTCATGTGACACTGTCACATACATGAGGGGACATGTGTGAATAATTTTTTTAATTCTTTTTTCAAGTTTTCAAAATCAAATTAATCTCCCTGAGGCAGTTCCATGTCTCAGGGAGATTTCTGTGCTCTTTTGTGTGCATGCAACTCTCTCTCTCCTCCCCCCGCCCGTACAGGTAGCGCTAAGCGCTTCCGGGTGCACATCATGCTGGGTGGGCCTCAATTGGCCCGCCCATGTAAAACGGTGGTGCGCAGCTGATTGCCGCCCACTCCTGCCCAGCCTGCTCGATAGGGAGAAAATTCCCTGAAGCAGAGTCATACGGACTTGAAATGTTAACTCTGTCTTTCTCTCCACAGATGCTGTCAGACCTGCTGGGATTTTCCAGCATTTTTTGATTCTGTTTAAGATTTCTAGCATCCGCAGTATTTTGCCTTTGTCTTAGTTATTTTTGGTGATGCTCCTCATGGCAATCTTCTTGATGGATATTCAGGATCAGCAGGTTTCATAATATTTTTGGCACATGGGAATGGGAAATGAAACCTGTTAGCCTGAGAAGCCAAGAAATAAAAATGTTTGTTAAAAGTTCTTTTACTGCAGAAACACTGGATCTTGCAGCTTACTGCATTTTATTTGGCAAATATTTTAGGGGAAGTTCTACACAAGGATTGAAACTGTTTTGCCTGTTGAATGTTACATAGATAATTGTTCCTTTGGGATGTGTACACTCTACAAAAAGTGTAGAATGAAGCAAATGTTAGAGAAAAAGGAAATCTCCAGGATCAAATGTGTTGATGCAAGTCTTCAATTATCTCTTTTGTTCAACAAAGCAGTGCTGATACCAAAAGATTGTTGGGTTCCTAGAA
The DNA here is from genome assembly GCF_017639515.1 of Carcharodon carcharias. Taxonomy (NCBI): domain Eukaryota; kingdom Metazoa; phylum Chordata; class Chondrichthyes; order Lamniformes; family Lamnidae; genus Carcharodon; species Carcharodon carcharias. Next base: position 53,524,027 of record NC_054486.1, read on the forward strand.
GAGGGCTGTAGGCTGTATTATAACGTAATATTTCATAGAGAATATAGAAAATCATTTATCCTTCTTCAATTTGTTTTGAAATATTGTTTGTGAATATTATTTGTTAATCTTTATTTAAAGAAAAAGAAAAAATGGAAACTGCTATTCATGTCAATTAAGGTGAAGCCTCTATACGTGGGGTGCATTCTTTGGACAATTACTTGTGCACATATCAAGGGGCACTTCTCCCAAAATATTATTTTAATTTAGATACATTTCCTTTGCATTTTTTATATTTTTGTTACAGTGCACCTTATAAGGGGTTGTTCATTTATTAATTTGATTATCAGCTCATTTGTTTATTTTATTGCTCTACTCAGAAGAGTATAAAGAAACACTTTACCAGGACCTGATCAAGGTTTGGAACATAGTTGCCTCCCGCCGGAGTTCTCTCTCATCAGGAGTAGCAGCTATTGTCAGAAAATTGGTGCTCAAAAACACATACCTACACCATGTGGCTGGTGGAAAAGAGGACATGAGTTGCTGGGGTAACCAGAGTTGTGCTCATGCAGGATGATGGAGGAGTGGGCTGCATGTTGTCAACAGGACTTGCAAGTCGTGCATCTGCAGCCAGCTTGCGATCAAAGCCATCTAGAGCCTTAAAAACATTGGGCAGAATTTTGCCGTTGGCGAGCAGGGGGTGGGGCTGGCGTGCAGACGAGTAAAATGACGCAGGATGACGTCGGGCGAAACCCCCAATGTCATCCCGGCCCACTTAAATCTTCAGGAAGGTGGGGGGTGCAGCAAAATCAGCTGCGAGCCTACCGACCTGTCAATGGCTACTTGAGGCCATTGACAGGATCAATTATACAATTAAAGGTCCTGCCCGTCCAAGCTCCAGTGGACAATAAAAAAAACATGAAACCTCATCCACCGGCGGGGTGAAGTTTCATGTAGGGTTTTAAAAAGGTTAATAAAGTTAATATGAAAATTATGAACACGTCCCATCTCATATGACATTGTCACATGAGGGGGACATGTTAGGGATTTTTTTTCTTCTATTTTTCATATTTTAAAAGTTTCAGTGATCTCCCTGAGGCAGCACTTAGCCTCAGGGAGATGTGCATTCTTTTGTGCGCATGCACGAAAGAGCGCACTCTCACATTTGGGGAATCTCCCCCCCACCCCCCCACCCACCCCCCCGCACAAGGAGCGCATAGCGCTTCCTGCCAGACGTCATACTAGGCAGACCTTAATTAGCCCGCCCACATAAAATGGCGGCAGAGATCGGCTCTCAGTCCGCCGGAGATTGGGTCAGGCCTGCCCGCTCAACAGGCAGAAAATTCTGCCCATGGTGTTCGGTGCCAGATACACTCAAGGTGTTGAGGCGGCTCAAGAATGTGGTGGACTCACATCTGAACTGAACATTGCTCGGATGAAGTTTCACATTGGTCCCAGTTCACAAATCCTCCCTCAGGAACCTCAGCCCCACAATTTGAGATGTGTCACGAAAATTCCCTCCATGCCTTTCCATTTTGCATTGAGGGGTTTCATGTATGTGCTGCTAATGCACACACTTCACTTCCTAGCCCTTGTCACCAGTCCAACCATGCCATGATGTTGTGTCCTACCATCTGGAGGTGACAGGGGCCCCCAGTGGGAGACTTTCTACATGGGAGTCCTCCCCTTTACCATTGGAAATTTGGTGTGGTGGGTGTTGCATGCAATAATAGTATGCAATAAATTGCTAAGATAGTTCACAGGCTCCCAGGTCACCTATCCTTTCTGGGGCCTCAAGTAGTGTTTGTTGCACATATATATAGGTTTGGCTGAGGTTGCAGTCACTTTCTGATGATTTTAGAGGGCTGGCCTTCAAAGTTTTGCACTTCAGTCCCATGCTCCTGATATTTGGCCACCTGGTGTGGAGAGGGGCAGGCAGGGCGACGGGCCTCTTTTGTTGAAGTGTCATACGGACTCAAAACGTCAACTGTGTTCCTCTCCGCAGATGCTGTCAGACCTGCTGAGTTTTTCCAGCTATTTTTGTTTTTGTTTCAGATTTCCAGCATCCACAGTGTTTTGCTTTGACCTCCTTTTTATCCTGCTTCTGGGCCTGGCCAAGGTGGACATTAATAGGTCCTAGCAGTGTGTGGTTAAGGGGTTCATTTAGGCCAAATGTCCATGGCCATGTTCATGCCCAGATGTCCCTGGAGAGGGAGGATGCGGTGTCCACCAGAACGCCAGAGACCTTGCAAGACCGATGGGAGCTGCAGGGGCCAGAGTGCATCATCAGCCCTTGAAATATTATTTTAATTTAACTTGTTAAGTTCCTTTTAAAGTTTTGATTTTTTGTCGCATTGTCCCTTTAAGGGGCTTTGAATTAGTTAATTTGATTATTAGTTCATTTGTTTATTTTACTTGGCATATTCAAAAGAGTATGAAGCAAGTCATTGTCAGTTGTGGTTTAGTTGGTAGCACTCTTGTCTCTAAGTCATAAGGTTCCTAATTCAAATCCCACTCTAGGACATAAACATGAAATAAGTCAAGGGTGATACTAAGATGGTGCTGCACTGTTAGATGTTCTGTTTTCCCCTTTAAGGGGTTGAGTATTTGTCGTTTTTATTGCTCCAAAGAGCATAATGAGATAATTTCCGTGAAATAATATTTTAATTTAAATAGGTTCCTTTGATGTTTTGTCTTTTTGTTACAATGCTACTTTAGGGGGCTATCAAACATTTAATTAGTTAATTTACCATAAGACCATAAGATGTAGGAGCAGAAGTAGGCCATTCCGCCCTTCGAGGCTGCTCCGCCAATTAATGAGATCATAGCTGATCTGATAATCCTCAATTCCACTTTTCTGCCTTTTCCCTACAGCCTTTAATTCCCTTACTGATTAAAAGTCTGTCTATCTCAGCACTGAATATACTTTTATTTTTATTTATTCACAGGATGTGGGCTATGCTGGCTGGGCCAGCGTTTATTGCCCATCCCTAGTTGCCCTTGGATGAGGTTTCATGCTTTTTCTTAAGCCTGTCAGGGCTCCCGGCCTGTCCCCCAACCTTAAGGTTGGACAGGCAGGTCCATTAATGAAGTTAGTTACTTTTTAATTGGCCTCAATAGACCGTTGACAGGCTGGCGGGTGTGCAGCTGATTCGGCTGCACCCCTGCTGACCTGAAAATGGAAATGACACAGGGTGACGTTGGGAGTTCCACCCGACATCATCCCACGTCGGCAAGTGGGCCTTGCCCTCGCTCACCGACCGGAAGATCCTCCCCATTATGTATTTCTAAATGCTCTGCTGTTACATTCTTATAATAGATCCTAACATTTTCCCAATGACAGATGTTAAGCTAACTGGCCTATAGTTGCCTGTTCTTTTTGTCTCCCTACCTTTTTGAATAAGGGTGTTACATTGACAGTTTTCCAATCCTCTGGGACTTTTCCAGAATCTAAGGATTCTTGGAAGATTACTATAAGTACATCCACTATCTCTGTTGCTACTTCCTTTAATATCTTACGATGCAAACCATCAGATCCAGGGGACTTATCGGCCTTTAGCCCCATTAGCTTCCCTAGTATTTCTTTCTCTAGTGATAGTTATTGTATTTAGCTCCTCCCCCTGCCCTTCCCTTTTTGTCCTTTGATATTTAGTATTTTTGGAATAGTATTAATGTCTTCTACCATGAAGACTGATGCAAAGTATTTATTCAACTCCTTTGCCATTTCTTGCTTCCCCATTATTATTTCTCCAGCCTCATTCTCTAAGGGGCCTATGTTAATTTTGGCTCCTCTCTTCCTTATATATTTAAAGAAGTTCTTACTCTCCATTTTCATATTACTTGCTAGTTTACCCTCAAAGTTTATTTTCTTTCCCTTTATTATTTTTTGGTCATATTTTGTTGGTTTTTAAAATTTTCTCAGTCCTCTGGTTTACCACTAATCTTTGCCACATTGTGTGTTTTTCCTTTTAATTTGATACTGTCCTTAGTTTCCTTGGTTAACCATAGTTGTTTTATCCCCTTCCTAGAATCCTTCTTCGTCACTGGGATATATCTTTGTTGTGAGCCATGAACTATTTTCTTAAATATCTGTCATTGTTCATCAACCGTCTTTTCTGCTAATCTCCTTTCCCAGACCATTCCAGCCAGCTTTGCCCTCATTTCTTTGTAATTACCCTTATTTAAGTTTAGCACAGTTGTTTCTGACCTAAGTTTCTCCCTCTCTCACTGAATGCTAAATTCTACCATGTTATGGTCACTGTTTCCAAGGGGATCTTTTACTCTGAGATCATTTATTAAACCTGCTTCATTGCACATTACCAGGTCCAAAATCATCTTATCCCTGGTTGGATCCAAAAATATTGTTCTAGGATTTCTAGGATTATGTTTATTTGTTTTTATCATTCTATTCAAAAGAATATAAAGAGACACTTTACCAGGACCTGATCAAGGTTGGGGACATGGTTGCCTCCCACCAGAGTTCTCTCCCATCACAAGTAGCAACTATCAGCCAGGGTCACTTAGCTCCTGACCTCATTACAAACTTGGACAAAAGAGCTGAACTCCAGAGTTGAGGTGAGAGTGTTTGCCCTTGACATTAAGGCCACATTTGACAGAGTGTGGCATCAAGAAGCCCTAGCAAAAAACAGGGTCAATGGGAATCAAGGGGAAAACTCTCCACTGGTTGGAGTCGTACCTAGCACAAAGGAAGATGGCTGTGGTTATTGGAGGTCAATCATCTCAGTTCCAGGACATCACTGCAGGAGTTCCTCAGGGCAGTGTCCTAGGCCCAATTATCTTCCTTCCATCATAAGGTCAGAAGTGGGGATGTTCGCTGATGATTGCACAATGTTCAGCACCATTCACGATTCTTCAGATACTGAAGCAGTCCAAGTGCAAATGTAGCAATACCTGGACAATATCCAGGCTTGGGCTGACAAGTGGCAAGTTACATTCATGCCACACAATTGCCAGGCAATGACCATCTCCAACAAGAGAGAATCTAACCATCGCCCCTTGACACCCTAAAGCATTACCGTCATTGAATCCCCCACTATCAACATCCTGGGGGTTAACATTGATCAGAAACTGAACTGGACTAGCCATATAAATACTGTGGTTAGAAGAGCAGGTCAGAGGCTGGGAATTCTACGACGACTGAAAACTGACCTACTGACTCCCCAAAGCCTGTACGCCATCTACAAGGAACAATTCAGAAATGAAATGGAATGTTGTCCACTAGCCTGGACGATTGCAACTCCAACAACACAAGAAGCTTGACACCATTCAGAGCAAAGCATCCCGCTTCATTGGCACCCCTTCCTCAAACATTCATTGTGGTTGGAAATGTTTCTATGGCAGTATGTTTCCAGTCCAATTGCTAAACCTGGGGCAGCATTTTCCGGTCAGCGAGGGGGGGGCGGGCCCACTTGCCAACATGTAAAATGACACGGGGTTTCTTCAGGCGTGTGTCCCGACATCATCCCACGTCATTCAGATTTTCAGTCTGGCAGGCACGCCACCGACTCGGCTGCACCCCTACTGACCTGTCAATGGCCTATTAAGGCCATTAAAAATGTAATTAAAATGATTAATGGACTTGCCTGTCCAACCTTAAAGTTGGCGGGCAGGTGAAGAGCCCAGGCGGCCTTCCAAAAAAGTATGAAACCTCATCCCCAGGCAGGATGTTTCATGAGGGATTTAAAATGTTCGGAAACATTTTAAGTAAAAGTAATGGAGTTGTCTCAGCTCATGTGACAGTGTCACATGAGGGGACACGTCAGGAAATTTTTTTTTTACCTTTAATAAACACTTAAAACTTAAACCGATTTCCCTGAGGCAGCACTTCACATGCAAGAAAGAGCACACAGACATGCTCAGGGAATCCACCACCCCCGACACAGGGAGCGCATAGCGCTTCCGGTGGACATCATGCTGGGCGGGCCTTAATTGGTCCGCCCATGTAAAATAGCGGTGCACCCCCGGCCAGGAGCGCCGAGCGGGAATCCTCCCACATCATGCCCACACTCACACAACCCCCACAACAGGGGGAAAATACTACCCCTGGTTTTTGGGAATGAGGTGCCTAAATAGATCAAGTGTCAGTGGGAGAACATTTAGGCAGCATTGATCATTGTATCTTAAGGCTTAGGATGACTATGGAAAAGGACACTGAACAATCCAGATTGAGAATAATTAATTGGGAGAAAGCCAACTTCAATGGGGTAATAACTAATCTCAGCAAAATAAATTAGAGCCAAAGGTTGGCAGGAAAAGCTGTCACTAATCAATGGGCGACAATCAAAGGAGAGATGGTTTGGGCACAGCGAAGGCATGTTCCCTCAAAATGGAAAGGCAGGGCAAACAAAGCCAGAGTTTCCTGGTAGGTATAGTAAAGTAGGTATAAATTTAAATATATATAAAAATACATAAAGTGTGCTTCTGACAGGGGTCATGCAGAAAACACAACTGAGAACCAAGCTGAATACCGATCTTTCAGAGGGGAAGTGAAAAGACAAATAAGTGAAGCAAAGGTGGATTATGCAAAAAGGTGGCAGCTAAAGAAAAGGAAATACTAAAGACTCCTGTAGGCATATGAATAGTAAAAGGATAGTGAAAGGAGGAGTAGGGCTGATTTGGACCAAAAAGGGGATTTACACATGCAGGCAGAGGGCATGTCTGAGATATTAAATGAAAATTTTTCATCTGTCTTTACCAAGGAAGAAGCTGCTATCCAGGCCATGGTAAAAGAGGAGGAAATTCAGAAACTAGAAGGGTTTAAAATTGATATGGAGGAGGTATTGGATATACTGTCTGTACATAAAGTTGACAAGGGACTGGGACCAGATGAGATGCATCAAAGAATATTGAGGGAAGTGAGAGTAGATATTGCAGAGGCACTGGTCATAGCTTTTCAGTCTTCCTTAGATTCAGGGGTGGTGCCAGACAACTGGAGAATTGCAGAAATTACATCCTTGTTTAAAAAAGCATGCAAAGATAAGCCCAGCAACTACAGACAAGTCAGTTTCACTTGGATGGTGGAGAAACTTCTAGAAACTGTAATTCGTGTCAGAATTAACAGTCACAGGGACAAATGCGGGTTCATTAAGGAGAGCCAGCATGGATTTCTAAACAGAAAAGTGTGTTTAAATAACTTGCTGGAGATTTTTGAGGAGATAAGAAAGGGTTGATGAGGGCAATGCTGTTGATATGGTGTACATGGGCTTCCAAAAGGCATTCGATACAACAGCTTTGTGAGAAAAATTATAGCTCATGGAATGAAAGCAACATGGATAAAAAAATTGGCTGAGTGACAGGAAACAGAATAATGATTAATGGATGTTTTTCGGCCAAGGAATGTTTGTAGTGGTGTTCCCTAGCGGTTGGTATTGTGACCCTTGCTCTCCCTGATATATATTAAGGAAATAATTTCAAAGTTTGCAGATGATACAAAACTTTGAAGCGTTGTAAACTGTGAGGAGGACAGTGTAGCACTTCGAAAGGACATCAAGTTGGTGGAATGGGCAGTTAGGTGGTGGGTGACGTTCAATGCAGAGAAATGTGAGGTGATACATTTTGGTTGGAAGAACATGGAGAGACAGTAAAAAATAAAGGGTACAACTGTGAGGGGTGTGCAGGAGCAGAGGGACCTGGGTGCATATGTACATATGCCATCAAAGGTGGCAGGACAGGTTGAGAGAGCAGTTAACAAAGCATACGGCATCCTAGGCTTTATTAATAGGGACATAGAGTACAAGAACAAGGAAGTTATGTTGAGTTTCAGTAAGACACTAGTTAGACCTCAGCTGGAGTGCTGTGCACAGTACTGGGCACCACATTTTAGGGAGGATGTGAAGGCATTAGAGAGTGCAGAAAGGATATACGAGAATGACTCCAGGGATGAGAAACTTCAGTTATGAAGATAGATTGGAGAAGTTGGGAGTCTTTTCCTTGGACAAAAGAAGGCTGAGATGAAATTTGATAGAAGCATTCAAAACCACGAAGGGCCTGGACAGGGTAGGTAGGGAGAAATTGTTCCTATTGGCGGAAAGACCGAGAACCAGAGGGCGCAGATTTATGGTAGTTCGTAAAAGAAGGAAAAATGATGTGAGAAAATCATTTTCAGTCAGCAAGTGGCTAAGGTCTGGAATGCACTGCCTGAGAGTATGGTGGAGGCAGGTTCATCAAGGCATTCGAGATGGAATTAGATGATTATTTGGAGTGCAGCATCAGCCCTGGGAACATTAATTTAATTTGATAAGTTTCAGTGAAAGTTTCTGATTTTTGTTACTGTGCCCCTTTTAAGGGGCTGTTAATTAGTTCATTATTTTAATTATTTAATTGGTATACTCATGAGTATAAATGGACACTTACTGACACTGGTGCGGTTGCCGCATCGTTAGGAGCTATACATTTGCAATGGCACACTTTGTGCATAAATCTAAAACCGAGTAAAGATTGACTTCTCCTGGTCTTCTCCTTCACCAACTGGCCGTAAGAGGTTTAACACAGGAGGCATCCCCATCTGACAAAGAAAGCCTGGTGGAGGTGGCAGAAGAGGTCAGTAGCCATAGTGTCATCCATAGGACCTGGCTACAGTGCAGAAAAGAGTGAACAACTTTCTAAAATCTGCAAGGATGAGGAAATTAATTGTCAATATGTACGCACAACTATGGGAGTGTATGCATGTGGTGTGCATGCAAGGTGTCTGCCAGGGTGCAGATCGATAGTCTCTGCATGGTCATAATGATAACTGAAGGAGTCTCAGCACCCTGCAAGGCTCTCAGGGCTGGGATGTGATGGCTGGTAAGGTCACCTTCAAGGGGAGCACTGCCATGACACTATGTACAGAAGGAGCAGAGATTGTGGATATCTACCTGAGTGTTGATCCTTCAGATATGGAACTCATCATTCTCCCATTGAGTTTGTAGGTGAAGAGGGCCCACAATGCCAGGGGAACATTGAGAGCAGGTGGAAGATTGACGAACTTGGCAGTACTGACAAAGGTGAAGGAGGACATCCTGGATCCAGCCATTCAACAGGGGGCTAGACCGGTTGGAAAAGGAAAGGCCACAGTTAGATTCCTAGGGACCCTCCCTCATCAATGTGGGTGAGGGAGTGTGTCTGGGACTGGGGATAGAATGGGTCTGCATGTGTGTGGCAATGGGTGGAGATGACCACTACTGTGACATAAGTGATACGTTGTTAGTCTCTGTCTGAGATGCAGCTACTTTTATTCAGTCTTCCTCCTCATTGAGTTGCAATTATCCATGATACTCCTTCAGCAGGTCAGTCAGCCACCCTACCATCCTTGAGGGACTCATGTTAACCTCTAAGGAAGAAGGAGAGGCTCTCAGAGGGTGATCCATCTCATCTATGCTCCGCACCTATCACCAGTTCAGATACTGGCACTTTAGTGGGTTTGTGCACGATGGCCGGAATTGTTTCAACATGGCACAATCGCTGACCAGCTGTCAGAGGCTATGAGAGTTCAGGACTTTGACCCTTGAAAGAGAATGAGAGTCCTGGGTAATACTGATGCCCAGGCAGATGACAAGGCTCTGAAGTTGTCTATGAAGCAGAATATGTTGGCTGTCTAAAGGAGGTGTGTGAAGACCTGGCGAAGATTCCAGAGGGTATGCATGCCCTGGCAAGGACACTGGAGGAGTCCATGTAGGCCGTGAACACTGCGATCACCCTCTCTTCTGAACTTGTTGCTTGCTCCATCGAGAGATTGTTGATTCTCATAGAGAGCCAGAATAAGCAGCACAATCGGGATTCTCGCTTTACATTCAGATCTGGAAGCCAAAGCATTATTGATGACCACAAGTAGGCAATGCCAGTACGAGAGATGTACAAGACACCTGGGCCAGAATTTTACATTGATCAGGCGGATGTGCGCCCGATCCGAAGACGTGAAATTGTGCGAAATGACGTCAGGCATGTATCCCAAAGTCATTGTGTACGCGATCGATATTGAGATCGGCAAGTGAACTGTGGAGTTGGAGCTGCGGCCACTGACAATTAAAGGGCTAATTAAGGTAATTAAAAACTCTTTTATCATGATTTTACATTGCCCATGCGATTTTGCGCTCGTTGCACAGGTGAAAGTGGGCAGACAGGCAGGCGGTTTTTAACAAAACCTCATCCAAGGGCGGGACGAAATGTCCAGGGTGAAATATAACAACAAAAGATATCTGAGGCTTTTTTGAGTTCTGCTGTCAGGTGCTTGAATATGTTGCATAGACACAATTCACTACATTTTTTCCTTGTATTTAATCTGTACAAGTTTGTAGCTCGCTGAGGCAGCTCTGCAGCAGCTCTCTGCCTTCAGGGAGCTCATGAGAAGCGTCCACCCACACCCTCATTTTTGCCAGGGCCCACCCTTTTCTCATACCCACCCCCAACCCCCCCCTTGGCAGTGCTGAGGCTTTCTCTGTGTATGTTTCACGCTGGCTGACCGTTAATTGGCCAGCCAGTGTGAAATTGCATTCGGGGTCCGATTACAGGCAGAAGTGCATTTTACGTCCGCTTCTGGGCCTGCCGCTTGGCATGCACACCAAGCTGAAAGTTAGGCCCCAGTGTTCACCAGGTCTGCATTCATCTCAGGTAAGCAGGGTGAGCCAATTGGTCCTCACATTGATGGTAGAGCAACAACTGTCTTATCCAGGGACTCTTCTCTGGGTGCACTGGATGATGACAGTATTTTCTCTGCACCTCTGCCAATGATAAAAGTGCCTCAGGATGCAATGGTGACAGTGAAGGCTCCTGCCACTGGGCAGGAGTACTCACAATGTCAGGGCCTTGGGCGAATAGAAAACACCTGCCAAGGTCACCCAAGCCAAGGAGGCATCAAGGTCAGCATCCTGCCTCCAGCACAGCTGGTAGCAAAGGGGAAGAGCCACAGCACAGCATCCGTAAGTGACTATGGCACAGAAGGGTCATCATAGATGATCACTGGACTTGTAAAGCTTAGTGTTATGCTGCTCTCTTGCACTGTATTAAATGATTGCCACCTTTTATGATCATGATGTCATAATGAGGTGCCTTGAGGCCACCTAATAGTGATAAGGGCATCAATGCCACAAACTTTATCGATGGAATTCCAAGGACCCTCAAAGAGAAATGTGTTAATGTGACCCTTCTGGACGTAGGAATTGTTTGTTTAATAGGAGTGGATAGATGTCAGATGGCGTCTCGATAAAGCTTGTTGGGAAAGGCCCATTTACTGAAACCCCTTATTACCAGGGCCTCCCTCATCTCCCTGGCACCCATTCCCTGCTGGCCCTCATTGCTTGGCATGACACTCTGGACCCCAATGGTCCTCTTTTCAGTTGTTAGACTTGTCATCTGAGGATGCCTGATAGTTCTCCATGCCTCATCTGTCAGTTCCTACCTCCTCTGTATTGACAAGCTGTGCAGCACACAGGGAAAGACAGCAATCAAGGAGTCACAAGCTGATGCATAATGCAAAGCCACAGCTCATCTGTCTAGATAGCAAAATCTAATTTTGATTAGAACCATAGAACCATAGAAAAATTACAGCACAGAAGGAGGCCATTTGGTCCATCTTGTTCATGCCAGCCCGAGGACATCCTTTCTAATCCCACCTTCCTGCATCCGGCCCATAGCGCTGCAGCTTACAGCACTTAAGGTGCAGATACAGGTACTTTTTAAAAGAGTTTAGAGTTTCTGCCTCTACCAACAACTTGGGCAGCAAATTCCACAGTACCCTCTTTGTAAAAAAATTCTTCCTCATGTCCCCACTACACATTCTGCCACTTATCTTGAATCTATGTCCCCTAGTTCTAGAATTCTCCATCAAGGGAAACAAATTTATTCTATCCTCTCTATCTATTCCCTCATAATTTTATACACCTCAATCAAGTCACCTCTCAACCTTCTTTGTTCTAAGGAAAATAACCCAAACCTATCCAATCTCTCCTCATAGCTACACTTTTCTAACCCTGGAAACATTCTTGTAAACCTCCTCTGCACTCTCTCCAGAGCTATTACGTCCTTCCTGTAATGTGGTGACCAGAACTGCACATAATACTCCAGTTGTGGCCTCACCAGTGTTTTATACAATTCCAACATTATATCCTTACTTTTATATTCTAAACCTCTACCAATGAAGGAGAGCATTCCATATGCCTTCTTTAAAACCTTGTCTACTTGAACTGCTGCCTTCAGGGACCTGTGTACTTGTACGCTAAGATCTCTCACTTCATCTACCCCTCTTAGTATATTCCCATTTATTGTGCAATCCCTGTAACTGTTTGACCTCCCTAAATGTATGACCTCACACTTCTCTATGTTAAAATCATCTGCCACTTTACCGCCCACTCCACCAACCCATCTATATCGTTTTGGAGATTATGGCTATCCTCTACACTATCCACTACTCGGCCAATCTTTGTGTCATCTGCAAATTTCCCAATCGTGCCCCCACGTTCACGTCTAAATCGTTAATACATAATACAAACAGCAAGGGTCCCAACACCAAGCCCTGTGGAACACCACTTGAGACAACTTTCCATTCGCAAGGGCACCCATCGACTATTACTCTTTGTTTCCTATTACAGAGCTAACCTTTTATCCAGATTGCACATTACCCTGAGTCCCATGGGCTTTTACTTTCCTGACCAATCTGCCATTGTCAAATGCTATGCTAAAATCCATGTACACAACATCCACTGCACTACCTTCATCAACCCTTCTCGTCACTTCCTCAAAGAATTCAATCAAATTTGTGAGGCAAGATCTTCCTTTAACAAATCCTTGCTGACCATCCCTGACTAGTCCATGCCTTTCCACATGACAGTTAATCCTATCACCCAGGATTGATTCTACTAATTTGCTCACCACCGATGTAAGACTAACTGGCCTATAATTGTTTGGCATTTCCTTTGATCCATTTTTAAACAATGGAACTATGTTTGCATTTCTCCAGTCCTCTGGGCCCTCCCCTGTATCTAGTGAAGATTGGAAAATCATCCTCAGAGCATCTGCTATCTCCTCCCTGACTTCCTTCAGCAGCCTCAACAATCCATCTGGCCCTGGTGACTTATCAACTTTCAAGGATATCAACCCTTCGAGTACTTCCTCTCTCTTTATGACTATCCCATCCAATACCTCGTAGTGCTCCTCCTGTGCTATTATATCTACATCCACCCTTTCCTTTGTAAACACAGAGACAAAATATTCATTCAAAACCCTTCCCACAGCCTCTGCCTCTACACACAAGTTTCCATCTTCATTTCTGATAGGTTCCACTTTTTCTTTAACTAACCTTTTAGCATTAATGTATTAGTAAAAAACATCTTTGGGTTATCTTTAACTTTACTTGCTAATCTTTAGATCAATGCTCCTCTCTATGGTCACCCTGGTGGAGGCATGGCTTGAATTGTACCTTTCCTTTGCATCCGAGTATGGATATCTGATTGATGTCATAAGCCAACTCCTTTTCAGATAGCCCTTGTCGTTTATTAACCAGCCATCCAGCTATCCTGGGGTTATGAACAGACGGGGTACCTGGGAGTGCCTGGGGATATAGACACCATGGCTACTCCCAGGATATTAGCACACACCTGCAGGGTCTGCAGACAGTGATCACGTGTATCAAAATGTTACCAGTTTGATACAATGGTAGTGAGATGCTGCCGAGATCTCCAGCTGATCCTTGAAAGGACCCTGAGGCATAGGAATTTAAGGCCACTGTGACCTTCAGTGCCACCCATGCAGTTGGAGCTTATATCTCCTACAAACATCTCACAGATGGAATTAACTCTCCTACCTGGAGAGTCACAGCCTTCTATGACCCTGGTGCTCTGTCAGTTGAAGGTAATTTGAGCGCTGCCTTTACAGCCTTCCTTCAGGGTAATATCTTCTCCTTGGATGGTCCTGCCCATGGTCATCTGTGCCCTTCTGGTCCTTCAGTGTCATCATGCCATGCATCTGCCTAGAAAGCTGCTATTTCTGGCAGGCTGCTGCCTCTCCCACCTCCGCTTTCCTTCATTCTCACTTGAGGAGCCTCCACTGGAGTAGACTATTGCTGTGGCTGTCGTTCTCCCTTTATTCCAGCCTGCCCTGCAGTAGTCCCTCCTTGACTGAAGCCCATCTTCCCAGTGACTCCATTGGGGCTGAACCCTTCACTCTTCATCAGGCATTTGCTCAGATTGCTCAGAAAACAATTTCCCTCACCTCTCCTGCAGTCTCAGCTGCAACATCCAACCCCTCACTGTGTCCTCATGATGCAGTCTTTTATCCTGTCTTTGTGCTCCTTGGATACCCCTGGCTACAATTCCAAACCATCCATGCCTCCCTGCATCCACAGTTTAATCACATGGATAGCAAAGAATCAGAAAATTAACAGTTTAATTGCCAGAACTATCTGATCATTGGCCAGTATTGGAAGGCGGGCAGGCTTCTGACTTGTTGACCCACTCACCTTCCATAATGTTGCATTTGAACGTAATGGTACTGGGGACCTGACCCGACATCAGCACACCTTATTTCAAGGCAGATCTGGAGGGGCATCTGCCTGCTGTCCGATGGTAAAATCCTGCCCCTGGAGTGCAACTTGAACCCATAACTTTCTGAATCAGCATGGATATACATTGAGCAAATCAAAATAGGTAGACTAAAGCAAGTTATTGAACCCTAGAACCTGGCAACATAATTGTGTCAGATTATAGTTAGTCATACTTTTGCAATAATGACCTAGATCATTATATTTTAATATATTCTTCAGGTATACTGGTATAATTAGATGTTGTTCATAACACTTGATCATAAGAAACAAATATCTGTAAGGAATATATGGTAAATATGGTATTTACAAATACCCTAAAGTGGTAAAAAGAAACTTGAACATATAAATAAATTGCTGCTTAAAATAGGAAAAACTTGGTCACAGCTCTTGTAATAATTAATCTGGAGGTTTCAACAAGAGTGCTAGCAAATGAACAGCCAAAGAGATTGTGAAGAAATTACCAACTAAGCAAATTGGCAAGGTAATATAACAACTGAACAATTTAGTCAACAGGGACTTGACAAAGACACACAGGTTCTGTCTGGTATAAGGTAAACTGGAATTTCACACAGATGTTCCAGACATACCCTTACTTTTTCATGGCAATGGACAGTAGCCTAGCTTTTGTTATAAACAAGGCCCACAGAGACTTCTTTTGGTTTGCCTCGCTCATCAATCTGTGGTATACTCTGGCAGCGAAAATAAGTGGGAGAAGATTAGGTTTTTTGGGAAAAAGGAGAACCCTAATATCAACAAGATGACAATTAATTTCTGATGGGAGGTATAACACTGAGATCACTAAAATTACTTCATGCCACCCCACGTTCCATGAGAAATGATGAACATACAGCAGAACAATCCATTTACAAAGGGGATTTTCAACTGGTTTAACTTTGCTGATGGCTGTGAAGGCCAATCCTTGAAAGGCAGATTCTGCCACAAGCACTGCACATAAAACTGCCAAGTAATTTTGTGAGTTGTTGTTTTTGGTGTGGTACCTATTTCCAAGCTGCTGTAGCCACTGGTTGTCATGGTGGTGCACACCAGCCCACAGGATGTGTTGCCACTTCCCTCTTTTGCCAGCTGGTGATTCCCAGGTGCAATAGTCAATTGAAGCAGAGCCTTGGGCACTTCACTGGTTGCCTCACTCTGGCTATCTCACTCTTCAGAATGTTCTCGGGTCTGTGGTCATCTTGCATCTTGCGGATATACCGATCCATCAAAGCTACCTCTGTTTGATTAGTGCCAACACCCTTGGGAGCTCTGCCTTTGAGAGGACTGATGCAGTTGTGATTTTGTCCCATTAGGATATACACATAATGCATCACAAACAGTGAAGATCAAAGTTATTAAGCTTCTTTTCCTGGTAGCTGTAAGTCACCCACGTTTCATAGCCACACAGCATGTATATACAGCATATATCATTGGGATCATTAAAATGAGATCATAATGCAACACTAATGTATATAATTATTTATCACAGAATGTTCAATCATAATAGAGCAAGGTGTGAAACCAAAATAAATCTTCACTATGTGGAGACCCTTAAGTTAAAGCAGTTACATACGGTGAGCTAAATATGTTGGTATTTGATGGATCTCTGATCAGGAACACATTTGAGGCTTAAGTCCATTTAGTAATGCTTTCTGGTAAATTTGTTCAGCTGAGTTTTTAAATTCACAAGAATATAGAAATGCTATGCCTAGGAATGCCAGAATAAATAATGTGGTTTTAATAAATTTGCTTTTGGTAGAGAGAGAAAAGAATAATTAACCTTTCACCTAGTGACAAAGGGATCGAGCCTATGATAGATCAATATGTTTGTTGTCTGTGAAAATAATTAGCTTTGTTAACTGAAATGATTTGCACATGAACAGGGGAGAGAGCTCATCCTGAGTGAGACACAGCCAGAGTGAGTGTGGGTATTGGCAATTTGGTGCACAGTGGGAATTCAGTATATAGTGGAAGAGATGCTTTTTGCATTTTTTCTTGCTATCCAACTTCTTAAACTTTCAGAGAGTGGTCTTGCCCTGCTGCAGCAGTAGAGGCTACAAGGGAAAGGAAATACTGGTAAGCAGTGGGTAAGGTCAGGTAACTATTTACTATTTTCACCACATACAGTTTAAGGTCTTTTTGTGGTTTATAGTTTGTATATTCTGTGGTAATGAGGATCAGGAAAGAAGGGCCCTAGAGTAATTGATTTAAAAGGTTTAATTTAAAGGGATAGGTCATGGCAGGGGAGCTCAAAGCCATGGTGTGCCCCTCGTGCTCCATGTAGGAAGCCGGGGACATTTCCAGTGCCCGGGACCAGCATGTGTGCAGGAAGTGGGTCCAGCTGCAGCTCCTGAGAGCTCGGGTTTCAGAGCTGGAATGGCAGCTGGGGACACTTTGGAGCATCTGCGAGTCTGAGAGCATCGTGGATAGCATGTTTAGAGAGGTAGTCACACTGCAGATGAAGAGACTTGAGGAAGGAAGGGAATGGGTGACCACCAGGCAGCCCAAGAGAAATAGGCAGGTTGTTCAGGAGTCCCCTGGGGTCCCACTCACAAATCGGTATTCCATTTTGGAGGCTGGTTCCTCCAGGGAGTGCAGACACAGCCAAGCTTCTGGCCCCACAAGCAGCCTGTCTGTACAGGAGGGGATGAAGGGAGGATGAGCAATAGTAATAGGGGATTCTATAGTCAGGGGAACAGATAGGTGCTACTATGGCCATCAACGTGACTCCAGGATGGTATGTTGCCTCCCTGGTGCCAGGGTCCGGGATGTCACTGATCGGCTGCAGGGCATCCTGAAGGGGGAGGGTGATATGGCAGAGGTCATGGTACATGTTGGTACCAATGACATAGGTAGAAAGAGGGATGAGATCTTGCAATAAGAATTCAGGGAGTTAGGCAGGAGACTAAAAAGCAAGACATCTTAGGTTATAATCTCTGGATTACTCCCAGTGCCACATGCTAGCGAGCTCAGAAATAGGAGAAGAGTGTAGATGAATACGTGGGTTAAGAGTTGGTGCAGGAGGGAGGGTTTTAGATTCCTGGATCACTGGGACTGTTTCTTGGGAAGGTGGGACCTGTAAAGCAGAACCGGAACGGGACCAACATCCTTAAGGGCAGGTTTGCTAGTGCTGTTGGGAGGAGTTTAAACTAATTTGGCAGGGGTAGGGGACATAGAATGTTAGCACAATAGGAACACATCATAATACAATAAAACAATCAAGTCAGAGGGAGTACAGCTGTATTAGGTTTCAAGGGAGTAAGGCAAGGTTGGGTGGCCTCCATTTTACTGCCAGGAGTGTTACAGGTAAAATGGATGAGTTAAGGGTGAGATTGACACATGGAATTGTGATATAGTAGCCATCATTGAGACGTGGTTGAGGGAAGGGCAGGATTGGCAGCTCAACATTCTGGGTTATAGAATCTTCAGGCAAGACAGGGGATGGGATAAAAGAGAAGGAGTCATTGCATTATTAATTAAGGAGTAGGTTACTGTAGTAAGGAGAGATGATATCTTGGAGGGGGCATCAAATGGAGCTTTGTGGGTAGAGTTTAGGAATAAAAAAGGGGCAGCCACATTGTCAGGTGTTTATTACAGACCCCCAGATAGTCAGCGGGAAATCGAGGAGCAGATATGTTCACAATTTGCAGAGGTGTGTAAAAACAATAACAATAGGATAATTATATTAGGTGATTTCAACTTTCCCAACATTAATTGGGATAGACATAGTGTTAAGGGCTTGGATGGAGAGGATTTCTTTAGGTCAATATGTAGAGGGTCCAACAAGGGATGGCACAGTGCTGGACCTAATTCTGGGGAATGAAGTCAGACAGGTGGCTGAGGTGATGGTGGGGAAGCATTTTAGTAATAGCGGCCACAATGTGGTACAATTTAAGCTTGTTATGGACAAAGAAATAGACAAGCTGCATAAAAATGTTTTGGTTTGGGGGAGAGTGGATTTTAATAAAATAAGGCAAGATCTGGCCAAGGTAGACTGGGAAAAGCTACTTGAGGGGAAATCTACTGAGGAGCAGTGGGGGGTCGTTCAAAAAGGAAATGGGGAGGGTACAGGCTCAACATGTTCCTTCTAGGGTGATAGGAAGGAATAACAAGCCCAGAGGACAATGGATGACCAGAGATATTCAGGACACGATGAGAAGGAAACAAAAGGCTTTTAGCAGGTACAAGGGGAGCAAATCAGTGGAGGCATTAGTGGAGTACAGAAAGTGCAGGGTGGAACTTATGAAAGCAGTTAGGAGATCAAAGAGGGGATATGAGAAAGCTCTGGCTGGTAAAAGTAAGGAAAATCCTAAGATATTCTATAAGTATATAAGTGAGAAGAGGATAACCAGGGAAAGAGTAGGGTCCATTAGGGACCAAGGGGGCAATCTATGGGTGGAGCCAGAGGGTATCGATAGGGTGTAGAATGAATACTTCACATCCGTCTTCACCCAAGAGAATGAGGATGAAGGAATCGAACTCGGGGAGAGAGTCTGTGAGGTTCTTGAGCAAATTGATACAGGGAGTGACAAGGTAATGGAGGTGTTGGCAGGCTTAAAAGTGGAAAAATCTCCAGGTCTGGATGATTTGTGTCCCAGACTGCTGAGGGAGGCAAGGGAGGAGATCGCAGGGGCTCTGACCCAAATTTTTAATTCCTCTCTGGCCATGGGGGAGGTACCAGAGGACAGGAGAACAGCTTATGTGGTTCTGCTATTTAAAAAATGTTGCAGAGAGAAGCTAGGGAACTACAGGCCAGTGAGTCTCACATCAGTGGTAGGGAAACTATTAGAGAAAATTCTGAAGGAAGAGAATCTATCTCCACTTGGAGAGGCAAGGTTTGATCAGGGATAGTCAGCATGGCTTTGTCAGAGGGAGGTCATGTCTAACAAATTTGATTGAATTTTTTGAGGAGGTGACCAGGAGTGTAGATGAGGGTAGTGCAGTTGATGTAGTTTATATGGATTTCAGCAAAGCCTTTGACAAGGTCCCACATAGGAGACTTATAAAGAAGGCAAATGTACATGGAATACAGGGTAACTTGATAAGGTGGATACAAAATTGGCTTAGTTGTAGCAGATAGAGGGTGATGACAGAAGGATGCTTTAGTGACTGGAAGCCAGTGTCCAGTAGCATTCCACAGGGATGTGTGCTGGGTTCCCTATTATTCATCATTTATATAGATGACATGGATGACTATGGTGGGGGTGGGGGGGGTAAGATTGGTAAGTTTGCGGATGACACAAAGATTGGCCGGGTGGTTAACAGTGAGTTGAGTGTCTTGGGCTACAGAAAGATATAGATAGGATGGTCAAATGGGCAGATACATGGCAGATGGAATTTAACCCTGAAAAGTGTGAGTTGATACACTTTGGAAGGAGTAATTTAACAAGGAAGTATTTAATGAATGGCATGACACTAGGAAGTTCTGAGGAACAAAGTGACCTTGGTATGTGTGTCCATAGATCTCTGAAGGCAGAGGGGCATGTTAGTGGAGTGGTGAAAAAGGCATATGGGACACTTGCCTTTATCAATTGAGGCATAGATTACAAAAGTAGGGAGGTCATGTTGGAGTTGTATAGAAACTTGGTGAGGCCACAGCTGGAGTACTGTATGCAGTTCTGGCCACCACATTATAGGAAGGATGTGATTGCACTGGAGGGGGTACAGAGGAGATTCACCAGGATGTTGCCCGGGATGAAACATTTAAGTTATGAAGAGAGGTTGAATAGACTTGGGTTGTTTTCGTTGGAGCAGGGAAGACTGAGTGGTGACCTGATCGAGGTGTACAAGATTATGAGGGGCATGGACAGGGTGGATAAGGAGCAGCTGTACCCCTTAGTTGAAGGCTCAGTCATGAGGGGACACAAGTTCAATGTGAAGGGCAGGACGTTAAGGGGGCATGTGAGGAAAAACTTTTTTACCCAGAGGGTGGTGACAGTCTGGAATGTGCTGCCTGGGAGGCTGGTGGAGTCGGGTTGTCTCACATCCTTTAAAAAGTACCTGGATGAGCACTTGGCACGTCATAACATTCAAGGCTATGGGCCAAGTGCTGGTAAATGGGATTAGGTAGGTAGGTAGGTAGGTCAGGTGTTTCTCATGTGTCGGTGCAGACTCGATGGGCTGAAGGGCCTCTTCTGCACTGCGTGATTCTGCGATTCTGTGATTTGCTCTTCTGCACTTTCTTATGTCCGGTCTGCAGAATGTGGAAGCTTGTGGATCGTGAGACTTTCCCTAGCAAACATGTCTGACCCATGAAGATAGAATTTCAAATAAAGTCATTTCAGAAGCAATCATGGTTAGAATATTGATGAGATAGCAAATACCTTCCATGGCATGGCGAATTGCTGAGCAATCAATCCATGTATGTACAATGGAAAAGACTGATCCGGGTGTCACATGGCAGAAGTGACCTGTTACTTTTTTAAAAGCTCTGAAAGTAATCTAAGTGCATGTTACATATTTAGAAATCATCTTTTCTTTTATGTGAGTGTCTAGATGTTTGAGGAGTACATGTTTGTTGTATTAACATTTCAGGTGTTGTAAAAAATAAACATTTATTCTTTATTTTGATTTAAACTTACAAGTAAGCCCTATGTTTGTCTCTGCTGTAATAAGATAGAAAACTGACCATTATGTCTTGTTAAAATATTATTTTATTGGCTGAATAAAAAAAAATCAAAGACCTCAAACAAGATTTTCTCTGGCCTGAATATTCTGGGGAATGGCAATCACTGTCAGATTGCCACTCTGCTCCTACTTTTCTGTGACATGCCAGAACTCTGCATTTCTTGTTGTATGATGTGCCTACATGCCATTGTAATGTAAAGGTGCTTGGCAGAGTAAGGGTTTATATCGAACTGGAGAATAGCACCATTCACGATATGATGTGCAGAGTCACATAGATTAAGAGAACAGTCTAGAGAGAACACTCTGCAGCCAGCATGCATGGAGGTAACAGCACCATGCATGACAGTAACCTGGGATCTGTAAATAGTTAAAGATTAACAATAAATAATTCATGTTTAAATATACAAGCCTCAAGATCTCATCACTGAGATATTTAAAGAACCCATATTACAGCATGGTTGGTGGTGGTCGTTTTAAAAAGATATCACAGCTGCAGTGATATGAAAGGTCGCATTTTAAATGGTGAGCCCAGAACAGCATCCCAAGGTGTGAAAAACTAAAAGCAGCTGAAGCCAAATTAGAGATGCATGCACTATGGAGAAAACTTGAAGAAACAATTGCAGAAACTTCACTACAACCTTAGAAGTTGAGGAATTCACCAGAGTGAGTGGAAAGTTGCAGGAACCTGAGTGATGCAGATCACGAGATGCTGAGCAAAAATACAAATAAAACGTAGCTGTACGTATATTTTGGAATAGGTGGCGGCCCCAGGGCTTAGCAGATTGTAGCAGTGGTGGCCACACTGCACTAAAGTTAAAAACAAAGAAGTTTGATAAAAATCAGCTTGCAGAGTCAAAAGTTTAAGAAGAAAAACGGCCAAGAAGAAGCTACTGAGAAAATAAAGAAAGTTACCTGAAAGAAAAATGAGGCAGGCAGTGTAGAGGAGAAAAGTGCTGTTGCTTTAAGTTAAAAAAAAAATAGCCCTGATCAGACCACAAGCCCACCAAATCTCCAAAGAAGAGGTTCTGCAGAAAAAAAGGGATAGAATCACAGAGAAAATCAATATTCCTACTTTAATAGTTTATACGTTCAAAAACAAAAGCAGCCATGATCGCTGGAGAACATGCCAATACCTGAAAAAGTGCAGGAAGCTTACAGCACAGAAAGCCAACAGGTGCAGATAGCCTGAGTGAAAAAAACGGTTACCTCACTGACAGTCTTAAAAGGGTAATGACATTTAATGTGTTAACTACAGGAAAACAAAAACGGCCATGGACAGCAAATTAGAAGAACCAGACGACATTTCTGCTATACAAAGAGTCAAACCAGACTGAAGAGTGCAAGTTTTGGAGAAGACAATTTTTAGGTGACTTACAGGATTAAGTAAGGAATCAGAAGAAGTACAAGTTGATAAGTTTTTATACGTCTTTGGTTCATTTGCTGGTGAAGTACTTCACAGCCAACATATAGGTCCATACGGAACAACATTTGGTGAGATATTAAATAGCTTTGACAGATATTTAAAATTCTAAGTTGTGGAGAGCACAGACCCCAGAGGAAGGTCTAGCACACTCCCAATACACCAAAGTCAACAAGAGAACCCAGAGAGACTGGGCAAAAAATGTCTCAATAAAGTGACGAGGGAAACAAGGGACCCAAGAGAGAGGGCACCAAAAGACCTCAGAGTGAAAGCAACATAAGGCCTCAGAGAGGGGGCAACAAAAAGACCTCAGAGATAAGATAACAAAAGACTCCAGTGCAGGGGCAACAAAAGACTGTAGACTGAGGGTGACAGAAAATCCCAGATAGAGGAAAACAAAAGACCCTAGATCAAGGAAGGCAATGGTAGTACAGAGTGAGCAGATGTCATGAATGAAGAAAGCTATCTGAGGTAACTCAAAAGAAGCAAAACGTGCAAAAAGCAAATGTCGCTGTTCTATAGGCAAATTTTCACAGCAGAGCTGAGTTGGAAGATTTAAAGAGCAAGATTCAAGCTGAGTATATACCTTTGAAAATGGACAATAAACTGAAGCTTTCAATCAACTAAACTGTCCATGATCTGAACAAACAAATTTTGGAGATGATACAAAGGTACCAGGAGGAGATAATGATGCTCTATTCCACAGTTGGCAAATCAAAGCAAGAGTTGGGAAAACTCAACCAATTGTACAGCCAAGCAAAATAGCAGGCAGAATAGGCACACAAAGAAATTGCAACCCTGAAAGACTCCTTGAAGAATCAGAAAGACTTCTAACCTCTAGAGCTAGAAAGGATGTTCAATATTAGTCCAGAAAAAGTTATGTTGGCATTATCAGTAGCAACAAAACAATGCACTGAAGCCTAGAGTGATTTGGCAAGAGGTCAACCAGAAAATAAACAGTCAAAAGAACAACTTATTGTCCTTCAAGGTCAAATGCAAAAGGAATGTGTAACCATTCAACAACATGAAGAAATGAAGACTGTTTTAAACAGCAGAATGGAAGAACAGGAGAAGAAACTCAATGAGACTATGCTGAATTATTGGAAAGTTCAAGATGAGTTGAGTGAGCTTTACAAAGAAAAGGAAAACATGTTGAAAGACCTGCACATGTTACAAGAGTCCCTTAGGTCAAAGTTTATTCATCTGATAAATTATGATGAGATGGGAAATGAATTCAACATCACTCTGAACACACTGAAGAAACAGAGAAGAATGAGCAATGTTCTATATTCCAGGAGGAAGCTGAAAACTACAAGAAACAGATGGAAGAGCTGAAGAGGCAGTTGAATGGAAAAGAGGAGGCATTAAAAGGAAAATGCTGTTGAACTTTCTAAACTGTGAGCAGATAATGTAGCCATGAGTTGCACAATTACAGAACTGAAACATGTTAAGACTTTGCCAAAGACAGACCTGTCCAACAGTGAAATCAAAATGAAGGGCAAGGACAAAGTTCTACCGCAGACAGAAAAAGAAAAGGCAGAAATGAGATCGGAAAATTTAAATCTGACACGGAAATGTAAGGCACTAGAAGAAGAAAAAGCTGAGCTGAATGAAAAGATTCACAAGCTTGCAAAATGATCTGAAAAATAGAACAACAAGCAGGGGAGGAATTGTCCCAGCTTTGCAGTATGTGCAGTATTGGGTGGGAAAAACAAAATTTTACCTCTTGGCCACAATGGCGGCTTTTCATGCCATATTGCCCCAATTCCACCTCATTAATTATCCATTCCAGTGAAACATGCCATTTTGATGGTGGACAGCCTCTCATTTGCCCGCCAAGGCATCACCTCGCTGCTTCATCATGCTGGGTGCCCACATCTCAGTGCTTCCAGCCCATGATTGCTGGTGAGAAGACATGGCCCTGAAAGCCAAGAGGACTGCAGCCCAGTTTAATGACATGTTCCTCGAGCACCTTTTGGATGCAGTGGAGGCCTGCTGTGATGTTCTCTACCCCTGCTCTGGCCGAAGACCAGCAAGCAAGGTCACCAATCCAGCATGGGAGTCTGTGGCAGAGGTGGTCAGCATCAATGCCCTGCAAAAGAGGCCAGCCACCCAGTGCTGCAACAAGATGAATGGTCTCATCCACGCTGCCAGGTTAAGCCACTCTTCTCATCAGTCTCAACTCACACACTCACAAAACAATCACACATCCACAGGGACCTCACACCTCAAGGCACAACACCACTAACTCTCACATACACTGTCATATCTCCATCAGGCTCATGTCCTCTGGAGCTAACCTTCTCATCCCTTCGATGGCTCCGCTCACCACACAAACATTCCACGCAGTGCCATGTATCCTGCTCACACTCTCTCCACCTGTTTTCATGCAGGAGAAGCTGGCACATGACAGCAGAGAGAGTTCCCAGACCGGGGATGGAGTGGCCCACATTAGCCCCCTCACTCACTTTGAGGAGCATGCCACCTCACTGGCTGGTGAGGACATGGACCGTGCCTGCAGTGACGAAGTCGGCAGCGAACATCCTTGTGAGGATACTGCACCACATCATCCCTCTCTCAATGCAATTGAGAGTTCTCTTTCTCCTGTTTTTGACGCTGCTGATATGCACTACTTATCTCTACTTGGGTTCACAGGGAGATCTGCCAAGTGACCAACACCCTCATCCAGCCAATCCCTCAGCTCCATCTATGTCCTCACCTCCAGCCAAGTGGACTCTACCTCCATTGAAGAGCTGCAAATAAGCAATCTGGAAGACGCGTCACAACACTTACCCACACCCTCCACCAGTGCAGCAACACACACCTCAGTGGAACCTAGATCTAAAGCAGGCTCGGGTTCACAATCTGGCAGTCATCACACAGACATGTGACTGCAGTAGGAGGAGACAGGTTCAGCCAACCTTCCTTCCACTCGGAGGACTGCCAGGGATGAGGCATCTGTGAGGTCCGAGTCAGATCACGAGACTCTGGATTTGGCCTTCCAACTCACTGCAGGAGAAGGCAGGAGAAGATCACGCAGAGCTGTTGGAAGCACTCAACACAGTGACACGCAAGTTGAAGATGTGTGTCCACCTGCTCTCTGATGAAGTGGTGCCCAAAAGTGCATGTATGGGGGTGGTATCCACCATAGGGAATAGCAGAATGCAGAGATGCATACAGACTGCACTCCACCATGGTAGCCATGGGTGAATTCCTACAGTGGCTTTGCGGGAGGGAAACAGGTCACCTTGACATCCCTCCAGGCGCACCTTCCCCTCATGGAGTGAAGCCGAGTCCCTCGGGCACCCGAAGGGAGAAGCGGCCCCTGGGTCATCTACTCAGGAATCTCAGAGGCAGTCCTCTCCCTCCAAGTCCCCTTTGCCTGTGACACCCTCAACCTCATCCTCTGTCGCTGCAGAGGAAGCAGCTGGTGCACAGGAGGACAGTCAAAGCAAGCCAGTAACCCTCAAGGCCTCGGCTCTTCAGAGGACACATGCCAAAGTCATCAGAGGCAACAAGCCCAACTATTGCACAGGCTGTCTCCACCCCTGCTGTGGATGTCAGGGCAGAACCTAGCAGTCTCAACTTTCAAAAGTTAAGAAATTCCGATCACAGTTGGTTGCATAGTTAAACACATTTTGTCACTTGACAATCTGAAAATATATTCACTTTCTCTAAATAATGTGTAATGGTGTTTTCAGCTTCAGTAACAGGCTTCGTGAGTCCTCCCACTGCATTCCCTCTGGCCCCATCACTGCCACTATCAGTTCAGCTGCATGCAGCTGGCCCACAAATGATCCTGAAGGGAGAAGTATGTGTGTGGTAGGGCCTTTTGGAGCCTCGTGCAAGCACTCTCACAAGCTACAGATCCTTTCCACATCTCACACTCATCTCAATCTCCTGAATATTTTCAAGGCTGGCTGCTGGGGTTTGCTTTTAGTTGACCATCTGAGCTGACCTGCATCTCCGCCCACTCACCGATCACACTCCCATGCAGCACCTTATCTCACCCACCACAACTCTCATTTCATTTTTGATTTAGTAACCATGCCTGTGCTATAGTTTTTCTTGTGCTTCCTTGTCTTTTCTCTCCCCCAGTCACCCATTTTCTTTATCCCATCACTGTTGACCTCTCCTGGCATCACCTTCCACCTCCCCACCATGACCTACCAACCACAGCACTTTTTTCTTTTGGGGATGTCCAGGTGAACATGCATGTTCGCTACCTTCCCAAAATTCCCATCTACATCCACATTAACCTCCTTGAACTCCTCCTTCCCACCCCCAGGTTCCGTGTCTACTTCCGAGTCCCCACCAACCACTCTTATACCCGTGCAGTCGCACCATAATCCTCCCACACTACCGTCTCACTCTACCCTCAGTCATTCTCACCATTCCCCCCTACCACGCACACTGTCAATTCACTTCTCAGGAGACAGTCATGGTCTCAACAGAATCCTCCCTTGCACATTCGCCTGGACGTGGCCCCCTCCGGACTCCTTCCTCCCTTGGAACTCCTTCCAGCCTTGGAACTGCTTTCCCCCTTGCAACACCGAAATCACCTCCCCCAGACTCCCACCACCCCTCCAACCCCGGGCACCTCACCCTTAGTTTTTTCCCCCTTCCTGACTCCTTCCTCTCTCCCCCAGACTCCTTCTTCCTTTTGGGCTCCTTCCCCTCTCCAAACTCCTTCCCTTACACCCATCTCCCTAGTTGCTGCCTTCTCCCCATTAATTCCTTCTCCCCCTGTACTCCCTCCCCCTTGCAACCTCAACCCCCAACACCTTTGTTCCCCTCTCAACCTTACTCCCTAGCACCTTTGTTTCCACCTCCCAAACTCACCTCCCAACACCTCCATAACCCCCAACCTGTCCAACCTCACCCCGTCCGGCACACTTTCCTCTCCCAGTCAATCCTAGACCTTGCTCTACCACCCCCACTCCCAGTACATCTTCCTCTCCCAAATGTAGCAGGGCCTCCCTCTCTACCCCGTTCAGCCAAGCTCAACGGTGACTTTCCACTTTCCACGAGCAGCTTTGTGGTGGAACCATGTCCATGAGAATCCACCCAGCATGCTATGGACGTTCCTCCAGGGTCCCGTTGCTGTCAGGCTCCAGCATCTTCTGCTCCTCAGGTATCTGCAATGTGAGCAAGGCCCCGATGGTAAGTCCCGACTTCTGCACGTCACACTTCTCAAGACTTGTTCTGCACCTACTTGTTTGCCTGCTGATGTGGGCGGGTGATCCAACATGGGGGCATGCTTCAGGCAGGCTGGCCTTATAATGATATGCAGATGTATTACAATTAGGTTCCCAATGCTCGACAGTGGGAAACTCATCCGGCCATTGGCGCGCAGAGTGGGTGATTGCAAACCGGTTTCACAAAATTGCAAAACTGATCTTTGGCCTTCTCGCCATATTGTCCACTCATGCCGCTGAACATGTCCGATGCCAACGGGCACAGAAATTTCCAGCACAAGTGCCTTGCTGAGATTGTGAAACAAGTGGAAATAAAGATTGCATTTATTAAACATGGTGGACACCACGGAAGAAGGAAATTCGAGACCACTCTCGGAATGAATGGAGTACACATTCCCTCCAGAAGGAACAGGACAGACCCACAGTGTCTGAAAAAGCAGATGAGTTACTAATAAAGAGAAACGCAACTCCAAGGACTGCCAAGAGCAAATCAAATGGAGATAACCATGTACCAGAAACACAGAGTACTCCTACCATTCCTCCAAACATGACAGACTGAGATATGGAAGAACTGTCAAGCCTCAAGACGATTTGAATGTATTAAATCAGACACTTGAGGTGGGGAAGTAGTGATAGCAAGTAAAGATTGTTTTATAAAAAGTTATACTCCAATGAAAGGGAGGAAAGTTTTCTTTAGAAAAGAAAGAGGGATGTTGTATGATGTGCCTGCATGCCATTGTGATGTAAAGGTGCTCGCAGAGCAAGGGTTAATATGGGACTGGAGAATAGCACTGCCTTCGGTGTGATGCATAAAGTCATATGATATTAGACTGAGAGGACAGTTTGGAGAGAATGCTCTGGAACCAGCCTGCATGGAGGTAATAGCACCATTCTTGATAGTAACCTGAGATCTGTAAATAGTTAGGATTTAACAATAAATGCTTCATGTTTAAATATACACATCTCAAGATCTCATCATTAAGGCGTCAAAAGAATCCATACTGCAACAGTTCTGGCTGAGACTTCTGATCCTGGCTTCTTCAGAAATGCGGAAAGTACTTTCAATCCAACTGCTTCCTTGCAGTGCTGGATTGTTGGGGGAAGACAAGCCACACCTGCTTTTTACTAGCTGCCGTATTCTGGTAGTGTTCTCTAGCACACTGAAAAGCTCAGGCATTTAAGCAGGTTATCACTGAGTTAATGTATGAATGTCTGAGTGAATGGATGAATGTGTAGGTGGGTAAGGGGAAGGAGTCAGTGAGTTAAGTGGCTAAGGGGGTAGGATGGCAGACGGGTGAAGTGGTAGGTGGACAGGGTAGCAGGTGCATAGGGAGGCAGGATGGAAGGTGGGTTGGGTGATAGGTGGGTAGGGTTCCAGGTGTGTAGAGTATTAAATGGCCAGGGTGGCAGGTGGGAAGGGTCATAGAGTGGCAGGTGGTTAGGGTGGTAGAGTGGCAGGTGGGCAGGATGGTAGGGTGGTAGAGTGGCAGGGGGTAGGGTGGTAGGGTTGTAGATTGGCAGGTGGGCAGGGTGGTAGGCAGATCGGGTAGTAGTTAGGTAGGCTGGTAAGGTCGGATCAGTTCAGGTCTCTGGGAAGTTGCGAGGTCACGGTGGTCAGCAGTCAAGGGAGAGTTAGGTGGTGAGGTCATGTTGGGTCAGGTCATGGGGGAATCAGGCAAATGGGGGTGGAGGGGGGGTGAATCAGGGAGCTGAGGGGTAATCAAGGGCGTGCTTATCCAAGTGTTAGACTAAAATGTTTCTGTCTAACATTTCCTGGGCAAATATCCAGGTAAGTGTGTTGGAACCGTCCAAATGCTCCCACTCAAACTCAGAGTTGGGGACTTTCTTGGAGGGCCTCTGGGAGGAGGGTATTTGCCTATCGGACATTCAAACTTCCCGGGAAATTCCCACAGAGTCATTGCATTGGGAATTCTCACAGGTCCCAATGTGTACTTTGGTGGGGGGGCGGGGTGGAGGGGATGGGCATATCCAGTCTCTGATAATCTGGAAACTGGAAGATCTGGGCCCATGTTTCTCATATAGCAAACATATTTGTATGAAGTATCTAAAGTTCCACTTACTCTGCAGTGCACAATTTTTATGGTAAATGGTTGAATGACAATTGAAAATATCCTTAACTGCACAACCATTTCCAGGAATGCATCTGCTCTCTTCAAAAATAATCTTGATCTGTTATTTTGTAAAAGTAGTCATTTGCAAATATTCACAACTGCCTTACAATGAGCACTGCACTCCTTTTAATACACACAAACTCATTCACCGCACAGAGCATTTCTTTCCTAGCTTTCATCATGATTTTGCCACAAAATATAGAACAGAAGTTTATTATTATCAGAAAGCTATATCCCGTTGCTGTGGTACCCCCTTGTCATTCCAAGGTCATTTTCTTCTTTGAAAAGAATCAAAATAAAGGCACAGCGAGGTAAAATAACAAAAGCTGCTAAATCTCAGCATCTATTCCTTGGCAATGCCAGGTAACCAGTTTATATTTCTCAATTCATATCACCCTGTATTAGATATAAAATCAGAAGCCATTAGATAAAAGAATCTGGCATTGCATGGTACCGATATACTCAGTTGTCCTGTATTTAATGTTATAAGCTCATGTTAATGATAATGAATTGTTTTATATTAATATAAGTATAGATTTCCGCTTAATGATTTTTGCAGGCCAACAGAATTTAACATTGGTTGCTGATAACTTGATATATTGAGTCAGGATTCTCTCTTGGACTATTAGCACACACCAGCAATGAACAAAAGCAGCTATATTATCTTGTTAAGTTAACCTTCATCTCCATTATTTATATTCATGCTGTTGTGAAAAACAGATACCAAACTATCATCAATTACTCCTTGCCATTCAAGTTACTGTTCTTGTCTTTTGGGTCCTTAGGAAATGTAAAGCTTTTATTAACATTTTTAACTGAGCTTAGAGCACAAATCATGCAGGTATGGTGAGGGAGTTTTTGAGGCCTTCTGTCTGGTGGAAATATGGCAGTGGTGCCCTGAAATTGGAAAGCTTACTGCCTCTTTCCCATTGTTTCTGTGGCCTTCTCCATTTTGCTGGGATCCTCCAGATGGGTGGCTATCAGAAAAGGGAACACAACTAAGTTAGACATTCAAATTGTGGCCTTATGGTGTGATAAGCCCCCTGATCCCAGCAGCCCAAAGTCTTCTTGAGGGGAAAGTGTACTTCAGTAAACCATACTTTTTCAAAAGAACTAATCAAACGTTATAGTACATTTATGAATGTTTTACCCACTCTTCATAAAGTGAGAACTGTACATATTTCACAATTTAAATTTTGAAGTATGTAATTAAGAGAAAAAATTGTGTGTTAATCTTTTCTGTTCCTAAACATGGTACCTGATGGTTCCTCTTCATTATTTCTAACAATATAAATTTAATCAATATGATGGTGCGGAAATAGGTGGAGGGAGCTGAATTGTTTGTTATGCTTCCCTTTAATTCTATATGGCATGGTTCCCTACTCTGTGGTAGAGAACCAGTTATTAATAGTTCAGGAGAGACCTAGATAAATGTCTTCCAGGATGGCAAATTTCCAATACAATGCTATTTTAACACTTGAAAAGTAATCAACAAAAAGCAATAAAGCAGCATAGTAACATTTAGCATACAATAATTAACTTGTGCTTTATGGATTTTCCTATATTTTAATCTGAGAGGAAAATCCCGGTCCCTTATTGACAGGGCTGCAAATTCCTCTCTTCTAAATAATCAAGCTATTATAGCTCTGAGGCAGCACTTATGGCTGCCAGGATGACTTGTGGTTGTTTTCCTCTCATAGAAACATAGATAATAGGAGCAGGAGTAAGTCATTCGGCCTTTTGAGCCTGCTCAGCCATTCAATATGATCACAGCTGATCTCTATCTCAACACCATACTCCTGTGTTCTCCCCATATCCCTTGACACCTTTAGCAACCAGAAGTCTATCTATTTCCTCCTTAAATGTATTTAGTGACTTGGCCTCCACAACCTCTGTTGCAGAGAATTCCTTAGGTTCACTACCCTCTGAATGATGAAGTTTCTCCTCATCTCAGTCTTAAATGGTCTACCCCATATCCTGAGTCTGTGACCTATTGTCCCAGCCAGAGGAAACATCGTCCCTGCATCCAGTCTGTCTATCCCTATCAAAATTTTGTACGTTTCAAAAGGCTGAATAACCTCAACCTGCTCTGTTTTCTGTTTCTATGTAAAAGGTTAGTAAACAATATTAGCGGCACATGGGATTGGAGGGAATATACTGGCATGGATTGAGAGCTGGTTAACGGACAGAAAACAGAGTAGGAATAAATGGGTCATTTTCAGATTGGCAGGTTGTGACTAGTAGGGTACCACAAGGATCAGTGCTTGGGCCCCAGCTATTTACAATCTATACCAATGATTTCGATGCAGGGATTAAATGTAATGTTTCCAAGTTTATAGATGACACAAAGCTAGGTGGAAATGTGAGTTATGAGGAGGGTGCAAAGATGCTTCAAGGGGATTTGGAGAGGCTAAACGAGTGGGCAAATATTAGGCAGATGGAATACAATGTGGAGGAATATGAGGTTATCTACTTTGGTAGGAAGAACAGAAATCTAGAGTATTTGTAAATGGTGAGAGGCTGAGAAGTATGAACTTCAAAGGGACTTCGGGGTCCTTGTTCATGAGTCACTAAAAGCTAACATGTAGCCACAGCAAACAATTAAGAAGGCAAATGGTATATTGGCCTTTATTACAAGATGATTTGAATATGGGAGTAAAGATATCTAAATGCGATTATACAGAGCCTTGGTGAGACCACACCTGGAGTATCGTGTGCAATCTCCTTACCTAAGGAAAGATATACTTGTCATAGAGGAAGTACACTGAAGATTCACCAAGCTAATTCCTGGGATGGTGGGGTTGTCCTATGAAGAAATATTAAAAAGACTAGCTTTTTATTCTCTGGAGTTTAAAACAATGAGAGGCGATCATCATAATCAAACATACAAAATTCTTACAGGGCTTGACAGAGTTTATGCAGAAAGGATGTTTCCCCTCACTGGGTGGTCTAGAATCAGGGGACGCAGTCTCAGAATAAGGGGCAGGCCATTTGGGACTGAGATGAGGATGCATTTCTTCACTCAGAGGGTGGTGAATCTTTGGAATTCTCTGCCCCAGGGGGCTGTGGAGGCTCAGTCATTGAATATGTTTAAGACTGAGATTAATAGGTTTCTACGTATTAAAAAAATTCAAGGGATACAGGGATAGTGCAGGAAAATGGTGCTGAAGTAGAAGAGCAGTCATGATGTCATGGAATGGCAGAGCAGGTTCAAAGGGCTGAACGGCCAACTCCTGCTCATATTTCTTATGTTTGTATGTAAAACATTTTTTAATTCTAAAAATGTAAAAATAATGACCATTCTGGATAAACCCAATCTGCCAGAGAGCTATCCATTCAAATTTTCTGGAATAGTACTGGATGATTATCAAAAGCTAAATGCTCCCAGAAACAAATTAAGCTATCATTTCTACAGCTTCCATTTCAGTGCTCCCCATCTTAAGGAAGACTTGTTGCCTACAATATTCCACCCACTATTCGGCATACCATTGCTGCCCTCTTACTAATTGATTCCAAGGTAGACTGCAGAGGTGCCCAGAATATTGCCTGTGGAGCTTCTGCATTCCCAGCCATGACACAGCAGAACAAACACTTATTCATAGGAAAAAGAACCTTTAAAAATACATGAATAATACTGACATGCAAGCCTCATCTTATAGCATGTGAAGGTTACCTTCCAAACCTACAACAAGCCATCAAGAACTGGCACTAAAAACACTTGCCATATTATCCTGAATTTTTTCATGGAGTGTCCATTTAATATGCTCTTTGATATTGATGCAATCTTTAAACACAGGCAGCACCTGAATTTCTTCTCAGCTGCTTCACTGGACCTAGTTGAGTACCTCGAGTAACACCTGAGGTTCACCATCTCCATGATAATGAAGGCCAGCTGTTTTGACCCCTTCAGGGCATTGTACTATGCACATATTGTGGTAGGTCTTTGTTCTGAGATGGTCCTTCTGTCTATGGACTCTAGGCATGGTTCTTGGTTAGTGGACAGACTGAAGTCCTATCCTGGTATCTGCTTAACACTTGTGTAGCAGTACTGCATCTAAACAGGTTACAGAGTAGGCATTTTGCTCCTGGGTATCGTGTTCCAACCTCTATCTCTCTCTCTCAAGTCTAACACATGACTAACTGATGCCAGTAGTACACCATCTACATCAGATATTAGCATATTCCATCTGTTAACTGTTTGTAGTACAATCTTGACTTTGTGCGATTGTGTAAACATGATGATAGTGAGTCAGCCTATTTTACATTTGTCATGATTTTTATTCCCTTTGAAGTCATTAGGAGAAGTGTAAACTGGGTTGCCAACTCTGTTACCAGGGTTACATGTTGAACAATCATCTACACCATTAATGTAAAGGGTTATTTCGAATGATAGATACATTGCATGTGTGTAAGGAGCTATGTTAGAGTGATGTCACTCACTGAAAGAAGATGACTGAGGAGCATCTTCGAGAATAGCACCAGCTATACCTTGGTCTTACTTAAACTTTGTAAATGGTTAGTATGTAAATAAATGCATTTTCAACAAAAGACCATTGCCTCCAGCAAGATCTCTTCTAGAGTAAGAAGCTAGTGAATCCAGAGATTAAACCACAATAACAGATGGTGGCAGCAGTGTCTATACCAACAGAGCAATAGTAGAAAATGGTGGGAAAAGCCTCAAATGAAGCCCAGCAACATTGCAGTTCAGCAGGTGAAGAACTTCGAGGCCAACCCAGCAATTATGCTGGAGATGACAAAATAACAATAGTAGCCCAATGACTGGCAAGACAAGCAGCATATGAAAAAGGAGCCTCCAATCAGGGTGGGAAATGGCTACTACTTTGCCCCTATCAGAATAATTTCAAAATGTTGAGGGCCCCAGACAGTCTGAGCAATGGCAAAATTGGCAAAGATGTTTTATCCAGTGTCACAATGCCTCAGGTCTTGTGAGTAAAGAAAACAAAAATCAAGTTAGCACTTTTTTATATGCTGTTGGGAGCATAGCATATGATGTGAACATCAGGGGGGTGAATGAAGAAATAGTCTCCTACGAGGATGTCACTGGGGTCTTTGATTCATACTTGTCTTCATTAAAATATTGTCATTGAGAGGGTAAAATTTAATGCATGCATTCAAAAACAGAGTGAAGGGATTGATTCATTCATCAATGACTTATACCACCTATCTGAAAATTGTGAATATGGAACACTAAAAGGTGACCTGATCAGAGATAGAATAGCCTTTGGCATTTTAGGTGAAAATCTCTCTGACTTCTTATAACCTTGGGAAGATTTAAATTAAGAAAACCTGTACAACTAGCCAGATAGGCTGCAGAGCAGAGGCAGAACATGACTTTTGTCAGAGATGCAAAGGACATTTCCAAGAACAGCCAGATGAAGTTGTTCAATTTGTGGGTTGTAAAACCAGAAGTATAGCAAGGCAGCAGCCAGGGAAACACCCTGAAAAGGCACCAACCACCATTTTCCAATGTCTCTGCTGTGGCGGGAAGAAGGTCCACAGGCAGGAAGAATGCCCCACCCGAATTGCGTACTACGGCTGTGGCAAGTTAGGCCATTTTAAAGTAATCTGCCATTCCAGGAAATCTGTGTTTACAGGACAGACAGAGAAATCTGCTAAAGGAAATTCCATTCAAGAGATTCAAGACTTTGACAACCAAGAAATGACCTTCCAAGGAGAAATAAAGGAAAATAAATAGTGAGTCAGTTTTGGAGTGCTGACACTGATGTAAATAGGCATCCAGCTGAATTCAAGGTGGACAAAGGAACTGGTGTCTCCGTGTTATCTGACAGAGGTTCATGGTTGAATAAAGTGACACTGTAACTATCCTCTATTCCACTCCAAACACCACAGGAGGATATTGCAGATCTTTTACTTCTATTTGGGGGCAGGCTAGAAGAAGTGGAAACAGGATGCCTCAAGAATGTTAGTGACCACCCGCAAGATGATATTCTAGACCTTTAATTTGCTCTTTCAGGAAAGAGTGCAGGAGAATGAAGCCACTGCAGAGGCAAATGATCTGTTGGACGAAGAGGTCCTGGAACTTACTGCATTCCTTGACTCCACTGCCAATAATTGTGAAGTCCTTGTTGATCCTTTTGAAGAAAATTATCCTTTTGTTGAAGAAGGTACTAAAGAGGTGAATTTGTCTATGATTCCACTGAGCCTACCGATGACAGGCAACAACAATTTCAAGCAGCCATCAAAAAAGCTATCCAGGGAGAATGAGACACTTTGCTCTAAATTAAATCAAACCAATGAAAGTTCAGAGGTTATTAATCTGTACAAATATAAGCTAGAGCTTGTGCTTGGATCTTATCAGCAAGCCATGAAAGCTCTCAAACTTTCTTTCAGTAAAGAAGCAGAGGCCCAAATTACAGAGCTTCTACAGCTGAAGAGTACCTCAGGAAAAATTAAAATTAAGCATCAAGTGGAATTTGAAAATATTAAAATTAAACATAAGTTGGAGAAGTCTGACTACCTAAAAGAGAAGACTGAACTACAAACCCAGCTATTATCAGTCACACAGCACTACCAAGCCACATAGAGAAGAAGTGGTGCAAAAAAGTAAGCATGTTACAGTACAGGAGTGTACAAATACTGTACTGCACCTGAGGAAATGGCCGCAGCATCAGTCGAAAGGGCTGGCTACAGATAAAGTGTCTTAAGAAGTACTGACATTAGCAGTCTTTCCTATTATTACTGAGATTCATATCATAAAAAATGTCTGAAGCCAATGTTGAACTTCCAAGCAAGTCTGCAGACCAGAGTACGACACAGGAACGTCCTCAAATGAAGCCTGGCAACATTGCAGTTCAGCAGTCCTGACATTTATTCCATTGTTGATGATGGTGCAATCCTACTTTCTGCAGCTGACTTTGAGATACCACTGTCTGAAGCAGAGCAACCTCATGCTGAAGCAAGAATGGAAGTGATATCATGACTCATAGAAGGAGAAATTCTTACCTTAAGAGTGGT
This sequence comes from Carcharodon carcharias, assembly GCF_017639515.1. Taxonomy (NCBI): domain Eukaryota; kingdom Metazoa; phylum Chordata; class Chondrichthyes; order Lamniformes; family Lamnidae; genus Carcharodon; species Carcharodon carcharias. The sequence goes on from NC_054486.1 coordinate 53,560,906, forward strand.
AGGGAATTCTTCCTTTTCTCATCTCCAGCAGTGTATTCAGGATACTCTTCATTCCTCTTTTGATTTGCTGGACTCATTCCTTGCTCAGGTATTGAATGCTTCTCTTGTCATCACAGCAGCTGTGAATGTACAACTGCAAAGTTCTTCATAGGAGCTGGAAGCACTTTCAAGCCAGTTCTTTCACCTTTCCCCAGTGTGCAATACAGAAGAAGATGAGAGGGAGAATTCCAGTTCATTGTTTTCCTTTTCATGGTGTTTTGCTCATTCAGGTCCTGGAGGTTCTCTCTTGAAACAATTTTTCTTTGCTTGCTCTTCACTGCCTTTACATTCAGGGCATTGTAAATGTCACAGTCCAGGATCCAGCTGTCGTGAGAAGCCGCCATCCGACCCCAACAATGTGCTTGCCTTCCAAGGAGACGTTAAAGCAATACATATGTACTCCACATCCTCCAAAAGAGTCAAGAACACTGTCGGGGTTTGATGCCTTTGGCAAAAGTGACTTAGGTGAGATGGGGAAAAGTAGGAGTAGGATGGAAACTGTAAATAGTATATGAGGTCAACAGCTTGTGGGAAGAGTGAATTTGGAAGGAGTTATCGAGCTAAGGGTTATCTCTAGTGATAGCTACTGAGCATATGTGAAAGGAACTATGTCACAGTGATATCGCTCACTGAGAAAAGATGACTGAGAAGCATCTTAGAGAGTAGCTCCAGTTATGTCTTGGTCTTATAGCATTTAAATAAAAGCGCTTTCAACAAAAAACCATTGCTTCCGGCAAAATCTCTTCTAGAGTAAGAAGTTAACAAATCCCAAGATAAAACCATGATAACTGAATTACTGTTAGTCAGCATCAGGGCAGGAAAGTTGGTCCTGATTTTTCTTATCATTTTAGTCAAGTGTAATGCTTAGCAGAATTTCTTTTAAAAAGAACTTTGCTTTCCACCAACACATATTGTGTTCCATCATAACAATACAGTGCTAGTCCATACCAGTCACATTTAAGATACTGCTTCAGACAGTGAGTGGTACTACAATGTAAGTTTTTGATGACTTGATTTACATGTGGCATTTACTCAAGATTCAACAACTACTATTAAAATTTGTTGAGAACAAGGCATCATCAACAAGAACTTGAATCTTTATGTAAGAATTTAAACTTCAATTCTGTAATAAATTTTCATGAAATCAGTATGAGTCATCACTTTGCTGTGCTGTTCTACATAACTTAAGCCAGCTGTTATTCACAACAGGATAAATGTGTTCATCATTTGATGATAATATGATGATTGATCCAATTCATTTTTTTAATGTAAAGTTATAAAAGGAAGAAGAGAAGGATGCAATGAAAATGGAGTATATAGGAGAAGCTATTGAAAAGGAAGAATTAATAAGGTGGTTTCCATTTAATAATTAACATTTTATGAAGATTGAGTGGAGTAGTGACTTAGCAGAGTAACTTTCATGTTTGTATTTTGGGGTTAAAGCAAGTCATATGGTTTGGCTGATGGAGCTCAAAAATGAGATGATTGTGTTCAGTCTCATCCCAGATCCTTGTCGGCACACATGTAGTAGAAATCTGTCTATTACTCTGCATGACTGTCAATCCAATGACTTTTCTTAATTGGAAAACCAAATAAATTTGGATCAAATGAGAGATGGAAGCATTCTTTCTCTTCAAATGTATACTCCATTGAAATATAAAACACTTCACGGGAAATGTGATCCATCCATGGCTAACTAAAAAAGTTATGGATAGTATCAGATTAAAAGAAGAGACTTGCAATATTGTCAAGCAAAGTAGTAAGCCTGAGGATTGGGAAAGTAGATTGTAGAAACCAGCAAAGGATAAACAAAAAATGATAAAGAGGAAGAAAATAGAATATGAGAGTAAACTTGCAAGGAATATGAAAAGGGGTAAGAGCTTCTACAAGAATGTAAAAAGAAAGACATTTGTGAAAGTAAACGTAGGTCCCTTAAAGGCTGACATAGGAGAAACTATATAGTAGAGCACACAAAAGGCAGAAGTGATAAACAAATATTTTGTGTCTGTCTTCACTGTATAAGACCTAAAAAAAATCAGAAATAGTGGAAAACCATGGGTCCAATGAGATTGAGGGACTTAAAGTAATTCATAAAAGTAAAGAGAAACCAGGTAAATTAATGGGACACAAAGCCGACAAATCCTCTGGACTTGATAGCCTACATTCAAAGGTTGCAAAAGAGGTGGCTTCAGGGATAGTGAATGCATCTTCCAAAATTCCCTGGATTCTGGGAGGGTCCCTGTGGATTAGAAAGTACCAAATGTAACATGGTTATTCAAGATAGGAGAGAGAAAAAACAAAGAAGTACATGACAGTTAGATTGACATCAGTTGTCGTCCTTAATGGGTCTGACCCACATGTAACTCCAGATCCTGGCTCTTCACTGTCCATTGAAAAGACCTAGCAAGCCATTTGGCATTAAACCATTTGATAAGTCAAAAAGGAATAAAACTGGATAGTATTGATCCTGGTGCTGAAAATGTTAAAAGCACATCCGGCCCAGTCAACCTGCAAAGTTTTCCTTTCTAACATCTGGGGACTTGTACCAAAATTAGGAGAGTAATCGCACAGACTAATCAAGCAACAGCCTGACATAGTTATATTCACTAACTTAGAGTCAGCAGCCCAGACCCCTCCATCAGCGGCAAACAGATCTACCAGAGATATCCAGTGCTATACAGTCAAGAGAGAGTTGCCTTGGGAGTCCTCAACATTGACTCCAGACTCCATGAGGTCTCACTGCATCATTTCAAATATGGACAAGGATACATCCTGCTGATTACCACTCATCACCATCCCTCAGCTGACAAATAAGTATTCCTCCATGTTGAACGCCACTTCAAAAAAGGGCACAAATTATACACTGGGTGGAGAATTTAAATGCCCTTCACCAAGAATGGATTGGTAGTATCGCTACTGACAGAGTTATTTGGGTCATGCCGCCATATCTGTCAGACTGGGCCTGTGGCATATGGAGAGAAAACCAACAAGTGGGAAAAATCTACTTGACCTTGCCAACAACAACCTACCTTTCTTAGGTGCATCTGTCTTTGATAGTATTGGTAGGAGTAACCACCATGCAACTCTTGTGCAGATGAAAGCCTGTCTTCACAATGAGGATACCATGCATCATATTGTGTGGCACTATCACTGTGTTAAATGGTATAGATTCAGAACCGATCTAGCAAGTCAAAATTTGACATCCATGAGGTGCTGTAGGCCATCAACAGCAGCAGAACTGTATTTAACTCAGTCCAGTATTAGCATCAAGACAGGGAATCAACCCTGGTTCAGTGAAGGGTTTCAGTGTGCATGCCATGAACAGCACCAGCATACCTAAGAATGACGTGCCAACTGATGAAACTAAAACGTCGGACGACATGCATGGTAAATAACAGCAGCATGTGATAGCTGGAACTATGCAATTTCACAAACAAGGGATCAAATCAAAGCTCTCCAGTCCTTTCACATCCAGTCATGAATCGTGGTGAACCATTTAACAATTAATCAGAGGAGAAAGCTCCACAAATACCCCTGTCCTTAATGATGGGGGAACCCAGAATATCAGCGCAAAAGACAAGGCTGAAGAATTTGCAACTAGCTTCAGCCAGGAGTGCAGAGTGGATGACCCATCTCGGCCCCCTACTGGGGACCCAACATCACAGAGACTAGTCACCAGCCAAATTGATTCCCTCCACACGATATCAAGAAACGGCTGAGTGCACTGGATATAGCAAAGCAGATGGGCCCTGACAACATCCTGTTAATAGTACTGAAAACACATGCTCCAGAACGAGCACACCTTTAACAAAGCAACTTCAGCACAGCTACAACACTGGCATTTCCCCAATAATCTGAAAAGTTACCCAGGTGTGTTTTGTCCACAAGAAGCAAGAGGAATCCAAACCAGCCAATTATTGCCCCATCGGTTTACTCTCGGACATCAGCAAAGTGATGGAAAATTCGTCAACAGGGCTATCAAGCTGCACTTACTTAGCAATAACCTACTCACTGATGCTCAGTTGGTGTTCCGCCAGGGTCATTCAGTTCCTGACCTCATTACAGCCTTGGTCCAAACATGGACAAAAGAGCTGAGCTCAAGACGTGAGGTGAGAGTGACTGCCCTTGACATCAAGGCAGCATTTGACCAAGTGTAGCATCAAGGAGCCCCAACAAAACTGAAGTCAAGGGAAGTCAGAGGAAAAACTCTCCACTGGTTGGAGTCGTACCTAGCACTAATGAAGGTGGTTGTGGTTGATGGAGGCCAATTGTCTCATCAATAGGTCATCACTGCAGGAGTTCCTCAGGGTAATGTCCTAGGCCCAACCATTTCAGCTGCTTCATCAATTACCTTCCCTCCATTATAAGATCAGAAGGGGGATGCTCATTGCCTGCACAAAGTTCAGCACCATTCACAACTCCTCTGATACTGAAGCAGTCCATGTTCATAAGCAGCAAGATCTGGATAACATTCAAGCTTGGGCTCTTAAGTGTCAAGAAACATTTGTGTCACACATGTGCCAGGTAATGAACATCTCTAGTAAGAGAGAATCTAAACATCTCCCCTTGATATTCAAAAGCATTACAATCACTGAATACCCCACCATCAACATCCTTAGAGTTACCATTGATCAGAATTTTAGATGGACCAGCCATATAAACTCTGTAAATACCAGGGCAAATCAGGGACTGGGAATTCTGCGGGGAGTAAATCACCTCCTGACTCCCCAAAGTCTGTGCACCATCTACAAGGCACAAGTCATGTGTGATGGAATACTCCCCACTTGTCTGGATGAGTGCAGCTCCAACAACACTCAAGAAGCCGGACACAATCCAGGACAAAGTGACATAAACCTAGAATTCTCTAACAGCATTCTGGGTTTGCCTAAACCAGGTGGACTGCAGTGATTCAAGAAGGCACCACCACCTTCTTAAAGACAAATAGCAATATGGGATAAAGGCTGGTTGTTCCAGAGATGATCACATCCCTTGATTGATAAGCAATGTGAATTGTTGTTACACAAGATATAGGGACCTGGGGTTAGGGGATTATATTAGCATGGGTAGAAGATTGACTAAAGGACAGAGAGCAGGGAGTAGGAATAAACTGATCATTTTCAGGTTCGCAGGTTGTTTCTAGTGGAGTCCTACAGGGGTCAGTGCTGTGGCATCAACGATTTACAACTTATATTAATGACTTAGATAAAAGGGCAAAGTGTATTTCATTCAAATTTGCTAATGTATCAAAGCCAGGTGGGAAAGTAAGCCAGAAGCGAAAGGAAGAAGAGGAATGCACTGAGCTGCTGGATCCAGCATGCCTGACTCACAAACTTGTCATGATATTTCACCTCGCCAGATCTTCCATTTTGCCTAAACTTTCCTCATGAAGCCTTCAAGCTGCAGGTCACTGCCTGAGGCTGCCGATCTCTTGCTCACCCTCCTGAGCCTCTGATACCCGACCACCCCCGCATCCAAGTACAGAGTTTGCAAAGTGATGTAGGCAGGTTATATGTACAAAAAGGTGGCAGATGGAGCATAATGTGAGAAAATGTGAGGTGCTGACTTTGGTAGGAAGAGCAGAAAAACTGAATGTTTTTTAAATGAAGAAACTATTAAATGTTGTTATTCAGAGGAATTTGGATGTCCTTGCATGTGAATCACAGAAAGGTTCCGCAAGCAATTCAGAAGGCAATTGGTAGGTGAACATCTGTTGCAAGAGGGTTGGAACACAGGAGTACAGAAGTCCAGCTGCAATTGTCCAGGGCTTTGGTGAGATCCTACCTGATATATTGTGCGCAGTAGTCTCTGTACCTGAGGCAGGTGTTATGATCTGTTGCCAGATCCAAGTTGTTGGTGAGATCCAGTTAGGGACCGATAATGTTTTGTTTAAAGTAGACAAAACTTGAAATCCCAGTGAACAAAGCTACAAGATTTCATGGGTTTAGAAAAAACAAAATAAACTTTACCATACAAGGCTAGGAAGATAAAATAATTTATAATATCTATCTTATACTTGCAGGGCAACTATGAGGTACGTGTAAATTAACTGCGGTCGAACATACCACATTACACAATAAGTGCCAAATGCAACCAAAACAGATTCCATGGATTTTGCAATAACCCACCAAGAGGTCTGAAACATTGTGAGTCAACCAATCTGACTGAAAATTTGGGTGGAATTTTACATGCCCAATGGCGTTGGGCATGTTCAGCGGCGTGAGTGGACAATATGGTGAGAAGATCAAAAATTGGTTTCACAACATTCACAACAACCAGTTTGTGATCATCCACTTAGCCTGTTGATGGTGGGCCACATTTTCCATAATCAGACATTGGGAACATCATTGTAATACATCTACATATCATTATAAGGCCAGCCCGCTGAAATCATTCCCCCCCCACCCTACCCGCTGCGCGGGATCATCCACCCACGTTGGTGTGCAATCGCGCTGACGTGTTTCACAACAGCATAAACAAGGCATGTACTTGGAGGGCTGCACTTTGAGGGGAACTCAGAGATATGTGCACTGTAAAGTTGTGCAGTGCTCGTGAGGGTGCGAGGGACTTCAAGATTGAAGCCACTTAGGGGAGATGGGCTGCCCTGCAGTTGAGGCGACTTGGTGGGGGTGGGGGAGTGCCGAGGGCTGCTCTGTGGTTGAGGAAACTTGGGGAGGGGGCAAGGGCTGCCCTGAATTTGAGGTGCAACGGAGAGGGGCAAGGGCTGCCCTGTGGTTGAGGCAACTTGAATGGGAACGAGGACTGCCCTGAGGTTCAGGCATGTTGAGAAGGTTGGGGTGGGGGGCATGGGCTGCCCAGTTGTTGAAGGTGGGTGTGGGGAGGGAAGTGGCCACGCATTAGGGAAACCTTGTATAAAATGGCCATTCTTCTGCAGCTGAGACAGTTCAGGTGCAGCCACATAGACATGCATGGAGCCGGGTGTCTAGCTTATCCACCAACTCAAGCAATGCGGAGACCTCCAAGTGCCACCAAGTGCTTGATAGCTTTTCACCCCTCAGGCACTGACTACAAGTTAATGTGTTTTAGTGATCTGCAGAACCGTTGGATAACTAAGCACGTTGTACAACCTCCTTTCTCAAGCTGGCCATGGACCTGTCACTGGTGGAGGCATTCACAGCCCCTTGCAATTTCATAATCCCAGTTTGGACCTGTCTCCCCCATGGTTCAAGCTAACAGTGCAGCCTTGCAGTGCAGGTTAGGAGAATGCCTGCCCCTGAGCTGAGAGCACAGCTTGCAGTCCAATGGGCAAAGCTGCTGCCAATTGGTCAGGTGGAGTTGGTGGAGGTGGGAGGGGTTTCTGGCAGCCATGCAGCGCACTAAGCTCTGGCCATCCAAGTGATGGCCAGCATGCTCCGAGATGCATTAAGAGGCCCTCAGACCTTTTAGTATACCCAAGCTAACCATGATAGCCTTTGATAAAAGCAGAACACTGCAGATGCTGGAAATCTGAAACACAAACAGAAAATGCTGGAAAACTCAGCAGATCTAGCAGCATCTGTGGAGAGAGAAACAGAGTTAACATTTCGAGTCCGTATGACCCTTCTTCAGAGCATCTGTTTCTTTCATCCTGCAGAAGGAGTACATCAGGAGCATGGAGCCTGGTTAATGAGTTGTATGTCTTGTGGCGTACAGAGAGCAAAAACAATGGAGAGAGAGCAACTGAGGCGCCTGGCTGCACAGAGGAATGAGCAGCAGCCTCAGGATGAAGGAGTGGCTGGGCTCCCACACACACTGCCGAACGGCCACAGTGAACCATCGCTGGTTGGCACCTAGCTAGATACAGGGTCTATAGACGCCACCATTTCATTCCTGCAGATGACCGAGAACCAGCGTCGCTGAAGTTGCGCATGTCTAAGGAAACATCTGTCAGCCACTGCAGGATTTGGCACCACGGGGACATGGAGGGCATCCACTGCCTGTGAACGTGAAAGTGACTGTGGCACTATATTTTTACACCAATGGTGCCTTTCAGGGCTCAACAGATGACCTCTGTGGGATCTCACAAGCCTCCACCCACAAATGCATCCATGAGGTCAGGGATGCCATCTTCACAAGGGCACATAACTTTGTACATTTTGCCCAAGACCAGGAGTGCTAGGATGCAAAAGCGATTGGATTTACCCAGATCTCGGGTTTCCCAAAGTTGCAGGGTGTGTTCGACTGCACTCACATGTGCTCAGATCTCCATTGCTACAAGCAGTCAACCATACCAGTCGCAAGGGCTTCCGTTTGCTAAATGTACAGCTGGTGTGCGACCATGCATCCTGCAGGTCTGCACACAGTGTCCAGGAAGTGTCCATGACTCCTACATTCTCAGTCAGTCACAGATCCCTGACGTCTTTCAGGGTCCACAGAGGCTGCAGGAATGGCTCCTTGGGGATAAGGGTTACCCGCAGTGGATGTGGTTGATGACACTTGCGTGCCAGCAAACTGCAGCAGAGCAAAGGTATAACAAAGCTCATGCTGCAACTCACACCTTGGATGCTGAAAATGAGGTTCCGGTGCCTGAACTGGTCCAGTGGAGCCCTGCAATATAGTCCACAGAGTATGTCACACATCATTGTTATCTGCTGCACCCTTTACAACCTGGCTCTGCAACGGGGAGAGGAATTGCTGAGGAGGAGCTGGAGGTCTCTTCTGATGAGAAGGATGTTGACAGTGATGAGGGTGACGGGGTCCTTGAAGGCGACAATGACAGCAATGAGGCCCTTACACTGGCCAGATGAGACAGGCCCTCATAGCTGCTAGATTTGTGGGGGATGATGACGACGTGCAGTGAGGAGACACCATAGATCCTCAAATTGCATCTATGAACGTTCAACTGCGGTGTGGCTTATGGCAGTGTGCATACCCTCTGCAAGAATGCTCCTGTCATGAAGATGCAGTGGAGGACCTAATACTCACTAGATTATGATGACATGCTCTGAGGACACTCCATAGATCTTCACATTGCCTCTGTGAACATTTGACTCCTGTCTGGCCGAGGGCAGCTTGCTTACGCTCGGTGACCATTGTCATATCATAGAGATGCAACCATGAAACTTTAAAAAAACCTGATCCTTTGTTTGTCTTCTGCACCTGACCCCTTCAGGAGCACAGCATCACTGGTCACAGATGCTGACAAAATGGGAGCCAGCCCCATCTTAAAGTTGCTGAGAGCACACAGAGAGAATGGTGGAACTCTGTGATGCCTGCCTACGACATTCTGGCAGCAATGACAAGCACCACCGAGGTGCAAGCATCAATAATGTGTCCTGTAAATGTGAAGCCAGACCATCACTTTGGTCTGAAGGCTACACAGTGCGCAGGGAAGTGGCCCTGGACTGAGACAACTGCCTTTATCTTGTGCACAAAGCTTTCACTTCTGAGTGGCATGAACACTGCTCTTCATAACAAGGAGACACAGGCAGGGAGGTATTGTTGAGAGTTTATTTACAATAGTGAACATTATGTACAAGTGATTAACACCCATGTTCAAGGCTGTGTAACTTTATCTTCTTAACCCTCCTAACTCTGCCGCTACGCCTTGGTGCTCTCTAGACAACCAAAGTGGAGGTGGAGGCAGCCTACTGACTGCTACGCCCTGACTGTGATGACCTTATCAGGTGTCCTCTGGAGGGCCCAGACCTGAAGGGCCAATGCCTCTTTTTGGGGTCCTGCTGTGTGTCAGTGGCACCCACCCCAGCCTGTGGAGCTGGAGCTGCTGGGATCACAGAAAGAGGGGTTTGGATGGGCTAGACCATCCGGAGTCACCTGGGCGGATGAACCCGGGGTTACACCTGCCGATCCTCCTCCCTAAGAGTGCCCGAGAGCCCCTGGCTGACTCCTTGAGGAGCAGAGGTAGCAGGAGTGACATCAAGCTGCCCCACACCCCACTCGCATACACAGAGTTGGAGGCCAACTACGGATTCAATGATGGAGTTCTGCCCGCAGAGCAGTGCAGGAGCTATGCTCTGGACTAAGGTCTCCATGGCGGTCGCGATCCTGCCAGTGTAGACCTTGGTGCATTGGTATGTTGGTGCTATCACCTCAGCTTGAAGGCAGGCAGACTCCTCCATCCTGCCTTCCTGATGTTCCTGAGCTTGCCTTTGTAGCTCCAGCAACAGAGACATGACTGAGCCCAGAGGCTCGTTATCTACTTGGACTCAGCAAATTTCTGGCTGCAGGCAGTCCTTTGAGTGCCAGGGACTTGGGGAGACCCCACTGGTGCCTGCTGTGGAGTGTGATGTGCTCACCAGCTTGTGATCCTGATGCTGCTCTATAGCTAGGTCTCACCGAGGTGTTTGTTTCTGTGGTGAGGTGTGGTGAGCGCTGTGGCAGGACTTCAGGAAGGGTGCCTTCAGAATCTTCTTCAGAGGTTTCTTGGGGGCTTGATTGGAGGCCCTGGGTCATGGACTCCATTGGCAGTTTCCCAGATGTGCCTGCGAAAGCAAGGAGAAATAATTAGTGCGTGGCAGTGCCCTGTGAAATAGAACACATCGCTCACAGCATGGTTGTCTGATGGATGTTGCACTGCTGGATCCTCACTTGGTAGAGCAGTGCCGACCTCACCGTCAGAACAGGACCGGTCCAGACCCTCGCAGGCCAGCTAGATGGCTCTGTTTTCAAAGTCCATGAGGACCTTGATTTCAGGCATTCCTCCACCTTGTTACGTGCCAGTCTGTCCTGCATGAGTAGAGATAGAGAGAGTGGAAGCAGGATGCCTGCCAGGCGAGATGGTGAGTATGCCTGGCATTTGTGGGTAGTGAGTGGTCCCATGGAAGAGATGAGGACAATGAAGGTGTGTGTGAGAGAATGAATGGTGATGTCCTTTGAACTGGCAGTGAGTGAGATCCCTGTGGATGTGTGATGGGTTGTGAGTGTGTGAGTTGAGAGTGATGAGAAGAGCGACATACCCTAGCAGAACGAAAGAGATCATTCATCCTCTTGTACAACTAGGTGGCTGTCCTCTTTTGCAGGGTGTTGGTGCTAACCACTGCTTCCATTGCATCCCAAGCTGGATGGGTGATGCTGCTGCCAATCCTGCAGCCAGCACAGGGGTGGAGGACACCACGGCGAGCCTCCACCTTGTCCAAAATATGCTCAAAGGGAGCGTCATCGAACCTGGGGGCTGCAGTCTTTTTGCCTTTCAGGACCATTCCTCCATGCAGCAATCGTGGGCTGGAAGCACTGAGAGGTGTCTGAGTGGCTGCACTTTAAATATGCGCCTGGCATGATGAAGCGGCGAGGTGATGGCATGGTGAGCAAATGAGAGCCCATCTGCCATTGAAATGACATGTTTCCCAGGAATGCATAATTAATATGGTGGGTTTGGGACAATACAGCGTGAGAAGCCACCATTGTGGCCGAGGGGTAAAACATCATTTTTCCCACCTACTATCACACTTACTGTAAACCTGGGACAATTCCACACTTATTCTCTTTCACAAAGGTTTCCAATATTCACCTTCAAAGATCTTGCTTTGGAATTCTCTCCAAAAGTTGCCCCAACTGGGTTGGCCTCAGTGACGGCCCACCTTGCAGGATTTCAATCTCTCCTTCTGAGATCCTGTTCCCCTGGGTTTTTGAGTACACTCAAGCATCGACTTCCAAGCACAATTTCAGCTCTTCAGCTATGCCAAGCAGAACACCACTGTTCCAAAGGGGTACCTTTGCCCCAAAGGCCCGCAGTATGGAGTCACAAACCATCAGCTGTCTTCGTTGAACTTCAGGGCTTCTTCTGAGCTCTCTTCAATTACTAGAACTTCTCCTGAGCTGACTTCACTTAAAGTCTGCTCCTCACAGCCCTTTTTCTAATTGAAGCCTGTTTTTCTCTCCTCTCATCTTGACTTAACTGGGACCTGTTTCTGCCCCCTGTCTTTGCCCCTTGCCTGGGGCTTCCTTTTGGGACCCCGCCCTGTCCCATTCCCTTGTCCCTCTCTCTGGAACACATCTTGGGACCTCTCTCTATCCCACTCCCTTGTCCCTCTGGCTGGGACACTTCTTGACTATGGCACTCTGCACTCAGTCACCTGATCTGGGTTTTTGCATCCTTCTTCTTTTTCCTCTAGGCTGGGGTGCACAGACCCTGTCCTGGGCCCGAAGAACATAAAGATATCGAACTGTGCATGTGCAGCCCGCTCCTGCCCTGTGCATGCGCAGGAGGTCCGAAGACTATCAGCACTTGGAGTTCTTGACCTCTCTTCCCGACAAGCAAGTAAGTATGAGTTCCAACCAAAGGATATATTTGTATTAGAGAGGTTGCAACACAGGTTCATGAGATTGATTCCTGGGATGAGAGGTGAATAGGTTGTTGTATGAGGATAGATTGAATAGAATGGGGTATACTCTCAGGAGTTTAGAAGAATGTGAAGTGATCTCACTGAAACATGTAAGATTAGGAGAGAGCTTGACAGGATAGATCATGAGAGGTAGTTTATGCTGACTGGAAAATCTAGAACCCGGGAGACATAGTCTCAGGATAAGGGATTGGCCATCTAGGACTGAGATGAGAAATTTCTTCACTTAATTGGTTGTAAATCATAGAAATTTTCTGCCCCTGAGGCTTGTAAATGCCAAGCCATTGATTATAGAGAGATTTTTGGGCTCAAATGGAATCTAGGCTTATGGAGATCAGGCAGCAAAGTGGAACTGAAGTTGAAGATCAGCCATATCAGATTGAATGTTGGAGCAGGCTTGATAGGTTGTATGACCTACTCATTCTCCTATTTCTTATGTTCTTACAGTCTTATGAGCAAGGCAGAGTTCAGTTGAGGCTGGAGTTAAGATCAGATTTTGAGGAGAGGCAGGAAGAAAATTTTTCTCTGCCCTGTGGTGGGTGAGATTTTGCTGTGCTTGATTTTGTCCCTTGATGTGAAAATTGGAAAACAGTTCCTTCCCTATCGTTGATACACTTTACAATGAGAAGGAAGGCAGCAAAAATATGAAGGACAACAGAAAATGAATATACAATAAAATATTGCACATAAACTGCCAACATATTTATTTACAATATTTATTTGACACTTAATTCTGTTACAGCTGCAGTTAAAATTATTAGAAATAAATTGGCTGCATGTTGTAACAGAGCTATATCTTTTGTTGCTGAAGTTAGGAAGCTGTTTTGAGAGTTCTACAATATCTGAATATGATCGGTTTTGTTAACATAAACAGGTCTGGTCAAAAGTTTCTAAGGGGATGCGGCATCACTGACAATCATGATTTGAGGGTGGTTGCCTGATTTATTGCCAAGGCCTTTCTCAGGTCTTGGCAATAGAATGGGATTCAGCTGACACAACTCATACAAAAACATTGGCTTGCATTAACTTAGCTCGGTTGATATTGCTCTCACCTCTGTGAGAGTTTTAGGAATTATTGTTGGCAGTATCGTCTTTTAGATTAAGATATTAAATGAAAGCCCTATCTGTCTACTTGGCTGAATGCAAAAGTTTACTTGAAGAAATGCAAAGCAGTCTCTCAATGTCCTGGCCAACATTTATCCTCAACTAGCACCACCAAAACAAGCTGGCTGGTCATTCATCTCTTTTGCTATAGTAAAACATTATTATGTGTAAATTGGCTTCTGCACATAGATAATAGGAACTTCAGTTAGCATCAGCACTGTGAGTGTATCAACACCACATGGGCTGCAGCGATTCAAGAAGGCAGCTCAACACCAACTTCTCACGGGCAATTCGGTATGGGCAAAAAATGTTGGTGCAACCAGCTATATCCACATCCCATGATTAAGCACAATAAAAAAAGGTTTGCTTTTTCCATTATATTCTAACTGTCCAGATTACAATAATTCATATCATACCCAGTGGGAACACAAACTGTGGCAGCCTTCATTGAATCCTTTTTTTGATGTAAAAGTTTGGCCAAAAACCCAGATGAAAATTTGGTTTACAGCATAAAAGTCAACAATTCTATTTAAATTTTTAAGGCTACTTAGACATGATTTAGGTTCACACAAGCAAGTTAATAAATCATAGACCTAAGAATTGTTTTTGTGTCTAATCTTTGGTCAGGTTAATGGATGACTGTAGCTGAATAGATTTACTTGTCTTTTGATGAGTTCTCAATCAACTTCATATAATACTATTTCTTTTGTTCATTAGGGTTCTTTATCTGTTATTTCTCCATGAGTTTGTTTTTTTTATCACACATAGAGGACAACCCTTGGGAATTGTCAGCTTTTCATTTATTGAGTGAACTGACAAGTGGGACTAATGTGTTGTGGCTAGTCTTCAGAAGGAAAGACAATGACCTCTTATGGTGCTCAGGATTGTGTTCTGTTCTTAACACAAAAAATGGCTTTGCATTTATTTTTAAAATTTTTTTTACTTGTTCCCTTTTCTCTCCTATCTGTAAGTTGCCAACTGCTATAATGGTCTACATGTGTAGTCACTCTTGGGTACATCACCCAAGTGGCCTTTATTCATTGATGAACCTTACCACAGAGATCAGGATTCAGGTATGGGCTGCAGGTGACTAGAATGACTGATATCCTGCTGCTGCCTGGAAAGACATTGAGATGAAAAAATTGAGGGCTGTACTTGGAGTGTCACACGTAATGCATAGCCAGCTGGGAGGGTGGACTGCAGGTCTTGTTGTAAGAGGCTGCACAGGCCTGCGACAACATCTCTGGAGAAGCTCAGTTTCTTGACAGACTGATACTTGGAAAACAGAAGGTAGATGATCCTGGGCCTCCAGATGCAGTCCTCCTCATTGGTGGCCTCCCCACAGCCCAAGTACAACTCCCCAACCTACTGCCACTCATCTTCCTACAGAATAAAGTGGCCAGGGTTGTTCTCATGTTGAGCATTGCCTACTCCCTTCCTGAGCTTTCCATAGGCTTGGAAGTAGAATAAAAAGGTAACGAGTTGACATACAAGGCAGCAACTTCTCAAAAAATCCAGTTGAGTGAACTAGAAATGGATTCCAAACACATGGTACTTACAGGTGAGACCCCTTTAAATTGCTCTTGCAAAACCATCTCTGGCCTTTAGCACACAGTAAGACTGGGTGGGTCTTATCTCAGACACAACATTAACATCTTGCTTTTGCATTTTCTGACCAATCGGCTTATGATCATAATCCGCACCTGACTGTTCAAGCCTCATTATTTAAAGGGACCCCGGAAGGGGACAGAATGGATTCATTCTATAACTGTCAGGATACAGAGAGCAACTACAATGTTGGAGCCTCAACATGGGAAGGCTGCAAACTCCTCCCCCTCTTCCTTCACCCCTTCTCTGAGATATCAATAGAGACCTGGAAGGGCCCAAAGAGATATTCTTCCCAGAAGATGAAAGGAAGAAGTCAGCAGGCATAGATGTGAGTGGCAAAGGAGGTGAGCAGTAGGAGTGTAGTCCCTCACTCATGGATTCAATGCTGAAAAAAGTTCAATGAACACAAGAATTGGGTGGCATTCTACAGTCAATTGCAAAACTCCGTCACTCTTACCTTTCCAGCATTCTCCAGCACATTATTCCTCAGATCCAATAAACCTTTCTGTTTTATCCACTCTTCTTTCACAGGCACCTCCTCAAATCCCCTTCTCAACAATCACCATCGACACTCATCCTCATCTTATTGTCATTTCCCATCCATCTACCATAGTTATTCTCAACAAATGTCGTCATTCTACCCTCTCCTCACAATCCATTTTCCACACTCATAAGTCTCTGCTTTCTCTCTTTGCAGAAGAGAATGCAAATCTCCCAGGGAGAGAGAGAGAGCCAGGGGTGGCCCCCCAATAATCATCACCTTGACCATTGCAGAGGAATACACACTCGAAATCAGCAGACTATCAAAGTGCCTGGCTATTGGCGACGGAGAGATGGAAGGGGTCTCCCAGGTAGCTGGGGATAAAATTAGATGCCACACAGCCAAATGGAACACAACAATCACTCAGGTTGATTTGGTGTCATTTGTAACTGAACTATGATCATCTGCACAATGGCGACTTTGAAGCCTTTCCCCATGTCAGTTCTAATTCATGTCTTTCATCTCCAAGAGGTCCTTCTAGCATAACACATGCACTGGTACATGAGGATGATGAGGAGTTCTCAGAAGAGGTTGCATATTTTGAGGATGCAGTGTCATATGAATCATGTGGACCTCCATCAGCTCAGATACGCACACTTCAGTGGGGATTGCAAGACAGGTAGCTGGGTTGTCACGCAGTGAGCCACACATTACAAGTGAACGGGAGTTGGTGGTGGAAACAGGGACAACTGTAGAGAATCCCTGCTGAATGCAGATGCTGAACCTCAGGGGTCATCGACTAAGAGCACTATGCTAGAGCAGCAGCAGAAAATGTGTGTTATTCTGTCAGCATTTCCAGTGGCACTGCACAACAGAAGAAAGACTGGAGAAGTCTCTCACTAGCATGAGGTCCATGGTGTCTCATGTATTTGTGCTGATGCCCACCTTAATGAAAAGAGTGGCCACCTGCAGGGAGAATCAGACGTGGCCCTCTGGCCCTTATCAATGGATTATGCACTCAATCTTCCACTTTAAACAGGATGGAAGGAAGCTTCACCTTGGCTAAAATGTAATAAAGTGCTCTCCAGCTCTTGACTAGCAGAAAAGTATGGATGGACCAAGAGAGGGAAGATGGACAAGGAGCACCTGGATTTGGGGATTCTATTCAATGTGCTCCTCCCCTGTTTGTTAAATACATTTTTATACTGTGACTTGGCATATTCATGTGACCTCTGATGTTATGATATGTAAATAAAGCCTTGAGGGTAGTAGCCATTTTACTTACCACATGGAACATGGCATCAGAAGTGTGCAGCCGGGTTTGAGTGAAGTTTGATAGAGTGTCAGCATATGTAAGAAACAGCAAAGAATTAAAATAAAGCAAAATACTGCAGATGCTGCAAATCTGAAACAAAATCAAAAATTTCTGGAAAAAACTCAGCAGGTTTGACAGCATTTGTGGAGGGAAAGACAGAGTTAATGTTTCGAGTCCAGATGACTCTTCTTCAGAACTAAAGAGAAGTAAAAATGTGGTGAAATATATACTGTTTAAGGAGGGGTGGGACAGGTGAAGCTGGATAGAAGGCCAGCAATAGGTGGAGGCAAAGGAGAGATTGCAGAAGATGTCATAAACAAAAGGTGGAAGGGGTGTGGATAGTGGTGATACTGGCTTAACAAGCCTTAACAAGAAACTTTATCTATTTCTTTCAGGTGCTAAGGAACGCAAGCTCCAACAACTCATTGATACAATTGCCTATCCAGGACCCTCCATTCCTTCCCATCTCTCTGACCCCATTCCATCTTCTAATCCCAGCCCCAGCCATGAATTCACCATACCCCCTGACCTTTCCGTCTCTGATGGTGAACGCTCAGTACTCAGCCAAGGATTCAGTTTCATACCCTTACGCCCTCACCTCAATGAATTCCGGGCTCGGCACAATTCTGAACTCTTCTTCCGCCACCTCCTTCTCCGTGCTCACGTCCTTGGGCAGGAGTCCTCTCCCCATTCAACGGATCCTTTCACCTGTTTCCAGTATTCTCCCTCCACCTGAATCCCTCCTTCTGGCCTCTTACCTGCTCTTGATCTTTTCATTGAGAACTGTCGATGTGACATTGGCCATCTCAATTTCTCTGCTCCTTTTACCAACTCTAACCTGTCTCATTCTGAGCTCGCGGCACTCTGTTCTCTCAGGTCCAACCCTGACTTTGTTATCAAACCTGCCGACAAGGGTGGTGCTGTTGTTGTCTGGCATACTGACCTCCACCTTGCGGAGGCTGAGCGCCAACTCGCAGACACTTCCTCCTACCTCTCCCTGGACCATGACCCCACCACCGAACATCAAGCCATTGTTTCCAGGACTGTCACTGACCTTACCTCCTCTGGAGATCTTCCCTCCACAGCCTCCACTCTCATAGTTTCCGAACCTCAGACAGCCCGCTTCTACCTCCTCCCCAAAATCGACAAACAGGACTGTCCCGGTAGGCCGATCACGTCAGCCTGTTCCTGCCCCAAGAAACTAATTTCTTGCTATCTTGACTCCATTCTCTCTCCCCTTGTCCAGTCTCTTCCCACCTACACCCATAATTCCTCTAATGCCCTACATCGTATCAATAATTTCCAGGTCCCTGGCCCCAACCGTTTCTTCTTCACCATGGACGTCCAATCCCTCTACACCTCCATCCCCCACCATGATGGTCTGAGGGCCCTCCGCTTCTTCCTTGAACAGTGGCCCAAACAATCCCCATCCACCACCACTCTGCTTCGTCTGGCTGAACTTGTTCTCTCACTGGACAATTTCTCCTTAAACTCGTTTCACTTCCTCCAAATAAAAGGTGTGGCTATAGGTACCTGCATAGGCCCCAGATATGCCTGTCTCTTTATGGGGAATCTGGAGCATTCCTTGTTCCAGTCCTACTCAGGCCCCCTCCCACAACTGTTCCTCCGATACATCGATAACTGTTTTGGTGCTGCTTCATGCTCTCGCCTGGAAAAATTGATTAATTTTGCTTCCAATTTCCATCCCGCCATCACTTTCACATGGTCATCCATCACCCCCAACACCTCAAACCCCTCCCACGGCACATTCCCATGCAATTGCAGAAGGTGCAACACCTGCCCCTTTACTTGCCCCCTCCTCATCATCCAAGGACCCAAAATCTCCTTTCCAGTGAAGCAGTGCTTCACTTGCACTTCCCTCAATTTAGTCTACTGTATTCGCTGCTCCCAATGCGGTCTCCTCTACATTGGAGAGACCAAACGCAGACTGCGTGACTGCTTTGCAGAACACCTTCGGTCTGTCTGCAAGCATGACCCAGACCTCCCTGTCGCTTGCCATTTCAACACACCACCCTGCTCTCATGCCCACATGCCCGTCCTTGGCCTGCAGCAATGTTCCAGTGAAGCTCAACGCAAACTGGAGGAACAGCACCTGATCTTCCAATTAGGCACTTTACAGCCTTCCAGAATTAATATTGAGTTCAACACCTTCAGATCATGAACTTTCTCTTCCATCCTCACCCCTTTTTGATCCCCTTGTTTATTTTTCAATTTTTATATATATTTTTCCCACCAATTTCTATTATTATTATTTTTAAAATTTATTTCCATTCATTGTTTTATCCCCACCTTTAAGCCTATTTTATCTTTTCTCCCACACCACCCCCGCTAGGGCCAGCTGTCACCTGCTCATCCTGCTTTCTACTCTTAATGGTGATTACTAATGGTGATTAGTACCTCCTTTAGCCAGTATCACCACCATTAACACTCCTTCCACCCTTTGTTTATGACATCTTCTGCAATCTCTCCTTTGCCTCCACCTATCGCTGGTCTTCTATCCAGCTTCACCTGTCCCACCGCTCCTTAAACAGTATATATTTCACCACATTTTTACTTCTCTTTAATTCTGAAGAAGAGTGACATGGACTCGAAACATTAACTCTTTCTTTCCCTCCACAGATGCTGTCAGACCTGTTGAGTTTTTCCAGCAATTTTTGTTTTTGTTGAAGAATAATGAAAACTTTGGTCTGCAACTTTATACAGGCCATCAACAACTGGGTGAGTCATTATGGTGACAAATCTTCCAGTATCTGCTCTTATGGACATGAGGGGAGGTTTGAGAGTGAATTGGCAAATTTTTCGGTCTCAGTGACATAATTATAAGATTACCATGGAGTTGAACAAGACACCTGAACAAATAGGAGTAGCAACTCTGTTATCAGTGATGGGGAAGGAGTGCTACAAGCTGTATTGCACCCAAGGCTTCACTCAGGAACAGAAAAGCAAGGCTTTAGAAATGTTGGAGGTTTTGAAAGCCCACTTTGAAACCTCTACTAATGTTATATATGAACATTAAAGCCTGATTTTTTTCGGATGGTGGGGTCTCACATCGCACCATCCAAAGATTTGGTGGGGAATACATCCCTACCAACTCTGAGTGCCCCACAGCCATCCACAATGGAATGAGCATTAAATGGCTGCACACAGGACTTCTCTCCCTCACTTGGGAGGACGTCTCACCTTAGAGAGCTGCCAGTCAATCTGATTGCCCGGAAGATTTCCAGTCTGTGCAGCGACATGAGTTAGAGTGGACTAGTGAGGAAATGCAGGACACCTGATAATTATTCTTGGCAGTGGAGGCCCAGGTGAATTCAAAAGGTCCAAGGTCAGGGAGGGTAGGGAAGGCCCTGGAAAGGGCTGGGGGGGTAGGGGCGAAGGGGGTAAGGGAGTGATCAGGGTCTCGGGGGAGAGGCTGGTAGGGGCCAGAGGGAGCTCTGGAGGCCACTGGGTCTTAAGGTGAGGGGGTGCCTGAAAGAGGCAATGTCCCCCTGGCCCATCCCCCCCATCACCACTTCTTGCCTGGGATCTGACTCCATAGATTTTCGGGATTCCTCCACGTACTTCAATCCTCCCTCCAGCCTAAGAATTGAGGCTGAGTGGAAAACGACCTTAAGTAACCAATTGTGGACCACTTAAGGGCCTCAATTCTGGAAGAGGCAGGCTTCCTGACTAAGGCATTGCCCACCCCAGCGTAAACCTGGATGGAATCCTGTCCCTTCAATTTCATGGTCCCCATCCTCTGCCTTAAAATCCACTGGTGGAGGGGGAGGCATAAAATTCTGGTCTATGTGTTTAACACTAGAGCTCAGGAAGAGAGGGAAAATATTGATCTGTATTTGACTGTACTGAAACATCTAATTGAATCTTATGAGTTTGGGCAACTGAAAGATAATCTGGTCAGAGATTGGATTGTTTTAGGAACAACAAATTCTGTTGTGACCGTATACCTGCTGAGAGAAGAGAAGCTTACTGTCAAGAAAACTATTGACATGTGCAAAAGCTCTGAGGTGGCTAATCATCAACTGAAGAGTATTGATGGGGAATTGACAAGGCTTTGCACTATGCTGACAGGCAGTCCAAACCTTCTAATCAGAAGTCAATGATGAAATGGAAGGACAAATTACAGAGGTGCCAGCAGAAAGATCAAGGCACAGTATTGGATGTAAAAACTGTGGAGGACACCACAAGAAAGAAAAGGAAGCATGACCAGCATGGGGAAAGTGGTGCGCTAACTACAAAAAGCTGAATCACTTTACATACAATTGTTTTCCTAGAGAGAAGAAAAGCAAGCCTGTAAAGCTGGAGAGATGTTGGATAATGATGATTCTGAAAAATTATTCTACATTCTAGAACAGATTGGCACCTCAAGTCTTGAGATAGAAAATTGTTTGTGGCTGTTGGAATGATGACTGCAGGAGAACATCTAGCTAATGTGAAGTGTCAGAAAGATACTGGTTCTGCCAAAAAACCTGTGTAAAGAAATATGGGCCTGAATTTTTCAGTCGGTGGGCGGTCTTGGCGGGAGCGGGCGGATGTGTTCGGGAACCGAACCGCCGCCTGCGATCGGGTGTGCACCACGTGGGCGGGCCAATTAAGGCCCACCCAGCATAATGTGTGGCTCCCGAGATCAGCGAGATGTGGTGAGCGGGGTCGGGAGGCCAATGTCCGCCGGGTCCAATGGTGACCCGGCACCTATTCAAAACTGTGCAGGCAGCCATCCTAAGCCTACCATTGAGTTCGCGCATCAGCAGTGGAGAATGTCATCGGCGACCAGGCTAGGCTAAAGGCCTGGTGGGGTAGTTGGCCCCGAGGTTTTCTGATGAGTGCCTTGCTGCCCTCCTTGAGGTGGTGGCAGCAGGCCGGGATATCCTTGACCCAAAGGACGGAAGATGGAGGCCCCCCGCACCTAACCAAATATGCCTCGGAGGAGGTGGCATCACGGGTCAGCTCCCATGATGTGGTGAGGCGTACATGGGTGCAGTGCTACATGCAGTTTAATGACCTCCTGCGATCATGAAGGGTGAGTACTGTGTTGGCATGGGTCACTTAGCACAGCAGTTAGGTTGCCCCCGCCCCCTCCACCCATACATCAGAGTTCTTAAAATGTGAATGGCAAATGTCATGAAGGCAACATCTGGGCGAGGGGGTCAGCCCTGGCTGCTTGGAATGACTGTTTTCAGGCTCCAGGGTAATGAATTGGAAGAGCCCTGCAAGGGTTTCCTCAGGTGGGATTGGCCAGGCTGCAATGGCAATGCAGGTACAGGGTGGACTAATAAATGCTCCTCTCTCCTTTCAGGATAGGCTAGGTATAGATAGGTTGATTGAGTGGGCAAAGATCCAGCAAATGGAGTTTAATGTGGGAAAATGTGAAGTTGCTCACTTTAGCAGGGAGAACAAAAAAGCAGAGTATTACTTAAATGGAGAACGGCTGCAAAATTCGGAGGTGCAGAGGGCTCTAGTACTTGAGTCACAAAAAGTTAGTATGCACAGCGGCTGCGGATTGGTGGAGGGCAGCCCCACCTTCTCATCTTGTCCAGATACGAGCATGAGGCACTGGAGCTGGAGAAGCCCCATGCGCCCAGGTCAAGTAGCCGCGGTGAGGTTGAGGTGCCACTGGGAGGTAAGAGTGCCGTGTATCGAAGTCACAACTACTACCATTCCACTGTTGACTATATGTTGATTTCAGTATCCAACGTGGAATCCCCATTGATAATGGAAAGAGGAGCACATCCTGATCCGGCTACCAGGCATGCACAGTAACAGTGCAATGACTTCAACTAATCAAATGCCCTTGCTCTTCCTTTCAGGGTCACCTCGGTCTCAGGTGCCTGAAGGACCGCCGCTCATCCCTGAGGGCACAGATGATATGAATGCACCAGCGTCACACCCTCTCAGCCAGGCAGGCACCAGCGTAGATGCCAGCACCTCAGTGAGAATTAGATCGTTGGCTAGTATCTCGGTGCACAGTGGTGAGGGTACTTCACACTCACTTGAGGTGCAGGTGGAGGCAGAGAGTGCCCAGGGCGCCGGCAGTTGGAGGACTTCTGGGGATCAGGAACATGCTCAGTCGGTGGCTGATGATGGGCCTCTGGAGTTGCCCCTAAGGCAGCAGATGCTGGAAGCCCAGCAGGGTGTGTGTGGGAGGATCTGGCGGAGGTACATGAGGGAATGTGTGCCATGGTCTCCATGATGGAGGAGTCCGTGCAGAGCATGAGCAATGCAATGACCCTCATGGCCGAACGCACTGCCTCCTCCTCCTTGGAAAGGCTCCTCCAGAAGATCAAGCAAGGCTTCCTGGGGATGCACTCAGACCTGTCAGCCCTCACACCGGCAATGACCTCAGGTGGTCACTGTCAGTGTGGGAGATGGATTGGGTACCCAGTATCCCAGCTAGGTGACCATCTATCAATGGTGAGCAAGGAGGTCCAAAGCGACCTGACATTGGCGCATGAGCTGCCTGTCGTCTCTGTGGGCTTCTCTCAGGGCGCTCCAGATGATGGCATCAGCTCCTCTGCCTCTCTGCCAGTAACCATAGCATCCGATGAGGCTGCGACGACTGGGGAGATGCCAGCCATGTCACTGGCTGCACCCTTCCAGGCAAGGCCAGCATAGGCTCCATGGGCCAGAGGACGCCCGCCAAGACCATCATAGCCAATAGGACAGCAGAGTAAGCAGGCTGTCTCCAATGCTGGTGCCAGCGAGGCGGGACCACCTAGACACAGCACCTGCAAATGTAAATGTAAAGTGTCTTAGGCACAACACAGGCGTATCACTCGTGTTTTGCTTTTGCCTCACTTTTAAGTTATTGTTAAGTTGGTATGATGTTGAACACCTTTTTATTTACTTTGATTTCTGTATGCCAAGCTGCAAAGTAGTAAATGTGTTTGTTCTCAACAAGCCTCTGGGTGCTTCATTAGTTCTGCCGGTGAAGGAGAACCCATGGTTTTATGAGTGACTTGTCTGTCATTGAGCTTTATTGAAATGGCACATAGTGCATGTTGCTGACCAAGCAAATGTTCCTGTCAGGTATCGAGTATGGGACCTGCAGTCCTGGCATATGGTAGTGGCTCATTCTTGGTAGACTAGCTGAAGGAGCATTGGATCAAAGCCTCCCAGGTGTCCCTGTCTCCCTGGATGTTGCCCAGGTCAGCGTCTATCCCCTCAGTGTTCTCCTGAGCATGCTCATCCTTGGACTCACTACTGAACTCATCATCTGCAGCCAGAGCGGCTGTGTCAACATCTTCTTCCTCCACTATGTCCCCCCTTTCCTGTGCCAGATTGTGGAGAGTGCCAGCATGCAACCACTATCAGTGACACACAATCTGGGGATATTGGAGTGCGCCCCCTGAATGGCCTAATCGTTGGAAGCGCATCTTGAGAAGACCGATGGTTGTCTCTACCACATCTCTTGTGGAGGCATGGCTCCTATTGTACCGCTGCTCAGCCTCTGTTTTTGGATGTTGGAGAGGCATCATGAACCACCTTTTGAGGGGATAGCCCTTGTCATCCAGCAGCCATCCACCCAGCCGGGCTGGAGCACTGAAGAACCCCGGCACCTGGGAGTGTCTCAGGATGTAAGGATCATGGGGGCTGCCTGGGTACATTGCACAGACTTGTAGAATCTGCAACCTATGATCACACACTATCTGCATGTTCATGGAGTGGAAGCCATTCCTGTTTACGAAGGCATCAGGCTCACCTGCTGGCGCCTTGATGGTCACATGTGTACAGTCTATTGCATCCTGGATGCAGGGGAAGCCAGCAATTGCTGCAAAGCCTCTAGCTCGCTTTCTCTGGCTGGTCTCGTCCATGCAATAGTTAATGAAAGCCAATGCACACCTGAACAGAGTGTCTGTCACCAACTTGACACAACTGTGGACAGCTGATTGGGAGACTCCACAAAGATCACCCACCGACCCAGGGAAGGAGCCGGAGGCATAGAAGTTGAGGGCAGCTGTGACCTTCAGTGTCACTGGCATGGGGTGTCCACCCACACAGATGGAGCTGATCTCAGGGCCAATCATCTGACAGATGGAGGTAATGGTCCCCCTTGAGAGATGGAGCCTCCTTCAGCATTGCATCTCAGGCATATTAAGGGAGCTGCATTGCCATGTGTAAACCCTGACAGCAGGATAGTCGCATCTTCTGCGGCCCCTTCCGCCTTGGATTTTCTGTTGGCTCTGCGCCCCTAGTGCCTGTGCCTCTCCTCCCAAAGGTGGCTCCCCTGGAGGATGAATAGGGACACCTAGTCTCCTCCTCCTTCTAGCCCTCCCTTCCTCCTCAGAGGAGATGCTTCCAGTTGGAGACCACAATCCTCATTCCCAGGGTAAGGGAAAGCTGTCTGAAACTTGGAAGGACCCAAGTGTTCCTGCTCCTCCGGAGTCCTGATCTGAAGCCTGTTATTTCTGTCAAAGCAGCTGTGAAGCGAAATGAAGTTGCCCTGTTCACACAAGCAAGTAGCAGTAAGTTATAATCTAAAGTGCAAATAACTCACCCCTCTTATCCTGTCTATGGATGAGGTTTTTAAAAATGTGGCCTACCCGCCTGCTCACTGCGGCCGTGCGATGCCCTGAAAATCACATGGGCTGCACAAAATCGATTTCAGTTGCTGCCTCAAGGGCCTTAACTGGCCTGTTAATGAATGGCGGGCGCGCCTTGGAACTCATAGCATTCCTACCTTCCGAAATATCGCGATAGCGCGCGGTGACATCAGGACGCACACCCGACATCATCGTATATAATTTTACATGCATGTGTAGGGCCCATCCCCACATGCCAACTGTAAAATCCTGCCCATGGTCATAATGAAGGATTATAAGGGTAAAAAAACATTTCTTAGAAAAATGCAAAAAAATTTAAAAAGAGTTCATTTTTTGAGAATAAGTCAGAAACAGTCCACAAAAGACAAGTCAGGGCTCAGCTCTTCTTTCAGCAATGAAGATTCACTGATTAAAAATGATGCACACCCAAAAAACAACATAAATATTTACACTCTCAAGATAGATGGCACAATGTAGGGATGTATAGCTAAACTACATGCAAATAGAAATTTTTAAAATTCAGAGTCACATTCTAATCTTATAACACAGACCTACGACTAAGGAAAATTTTGACCAGGATATATGAAGCCCACAACTTAAGTGGAATTTGACAGTTATATACATTCCCTTAGGATCACAGTGGGTTGTCTTTCATTGGAATTAAGAATGGTCAAGAACAAATTTGGTGCATTAAAAGGAGGGACCTCATTATGATTAAGAGGCCACCCCTATACCTAAGAAATTAATTATACAGTCTCAAAAACACTATTAGTATTCAGGAACAAAATCAGGTAAATCAGATTCAGCTAATCAGTTTAGGCACGTCTCACTCACTCAGGGATTAAGGTAAACATTACTTAAATATTTGATGGGTATCCTACTTAAAATATTTTTGCTGCACCAATTAAAATTTAAAACTGGATTCTCCATTAGAAAGGAGACTGCAGCATCTCTCTTTGCCCTAGAACATATCAAATGTTGCAAGTTACTGTTTTCACTTAGACTTTGAATTTCATGTCTGATTCTAAAATAAACTTTTATATGTTTTACAATTTATAGTGTTGCACAATCTTCTATATCACTAATCTGAGAACCCGACTCCATATTCGCATGGGTGAGGGAGCACATTGCTGTTGAGTTTTTACCCAGACCATTATAATATCCAGCAAAATTATAATCTGGCCTTAATTTATTAAAAAGGATGTCTGGGGAATGACAATAATCTTGGCTGGCTCTTTTCCTCTGGGGAGAGATAGATCAATTCTTTAGACTCATCTATCTGGAGACTTGATGTGGCAGCCTGTGGCAGCCTGTTCTAGGGTATAGAGTAATTTGTCAGAATAACCATCATCTGACAGCTCTCCAGCAAAAACCCTAATAGGCTTGCTTTTCTTCTTTCCAGCAAAACACTTGCATGTAATGTCTTTGAGATCTGGCTTTCTCTATTTGAAGTTAAGAGTTAACTGAGAGGTACTCCTGATCTGTCCCAAAAAGGGGACTAGGTTATAATGCACCACAGTTCCACATGCAATATCATGAGTTCATTGAACTTGTGTGAAATTGTTTAAGAAGAAGACCTGAATATGTAGAAGGTAAAATCTATGATGGGATGATGTTCATCCCAAGAGGGCAAACTGAGCTGAGAGTTCAATGCAACAAAGGAGATCTTCAGTTCCAGAAAGTGGACACTAAGCAAATTCCCCTTATCTCAGCTGAAACAAGTCAATGGCTTGGACTGCTAACCCTCCATATACCAGAAGAAAATTGACGTCTTTTGCATCACATTAAGTCTTTGACTGCTGAATAGATCCTGACAAATAACAAAAATGTTTTCACAGGTCTTGGATGTCTTCCTGGTGAATATCATCTCGAAGTAGATGAGGGTGTGGAACTAGCTCAACATCTTCTGAGGAGGGTTCCAGTTTCCTTCAAGTTCATCCTGACAGGCAAGATGGAGGAGCAACCAAGAAAATGACAACTCCTATAGACTATTAGTGGCATGGTAGCAGTGAAAAAAACCTGGAAAGGTGAGATGGTGTATAGATCCAAAGGATCTCAATAAAGCTTTGAAGAGATGGCAACTACTGAAGAAATTCTGCCTCAACTTGCCAAGGCAAATGTCTGTACTAATCTAGATGCTAAGGATGGATACTGGCAAGTGAAGATGGGTGAAAGCAGCAGTTTTCTAACTACTTTCTGGATACCATTTGGGAGGCTGTGCTTCCTGTTTGATATTTCTACTGCTTCAGAAAAGTACCAACATAAGCAGCATGAGATAGTCACTGGTCTACCAGGAGTGGAAGTGATCATGGATAATCTGCTGGTCTATGAATGTGGGGATATGATGGAAGAAACCATCGCAGACTTCTAGAGAGAGCTCGCCAAATGAACCTGAATGTGCGGAAGTAAAAACTGCAATTGAACATAACTGAAATCAAGTACATGGATCATGTACTGGCACTGAAGGTTCCTGTTAAGGTGTGAACTATACTAGAGATACAGTAACCAACAGATGTGAAGGCAGTTCAATGACTTGTTGAATTTGTAACCTCGCCAAGTTCTTGCCAATTTGTCATCAAACGTGTATGCACGTTCACTGAAAAGTCATAAAATGGTTACAGCACAGAAGGAAGCCATTTGGCCCATTGTGTCTATGCTGGCTCTCTGAAGGAGAAATTCACTAGTGCCACTCTCTTACCTTTTCCTCAGAGCCCTGCACATTCTTCTCTTTCAATAATAATCAATTCCTGCTTGAATGCTTCAGTTGAGCCTGCCTCCACCACACTCTCAGGCAGTCCTTTCCAGATCCTAATCATTCCATATCCTAATTGCTGTCTGAAAAAGTTTTCTCTCATGCCAATTGCCAATTAGTTTAAATCTGTGCCCTCCGTTTCTTGATCTTTCTACTAAAGGGAACAGTTGCTCTGTACCTACTCTTGCAGACCCCTCATGATTTTGAATACCTCTATCAAATTTACTCTCAACCTTTGCTTCTCCAAGGAAATAGTCCCAACTTATTCAAACTATCTATGTAACTGAAGTTCCTCATCCCTGGGACCATTCTCATGAATCTTTTCTACACTCTAATCTTTCCTAAAGTGTGGCATCCAGAACTGAACTCAATACTCCAGTTGAGGCCGAACCAATGTTCTACACAGGTTTATCATAATTTCCTCGCTTTTATACTCTATGCCCCTCTAAATAAAGCCTAGGATGCTGCATGCTTTATTAACCACTCTCTCAGCTTGTCCTGCCACCTTCAATGACTTATCCACAAATATACCCTTCTGCTCCTATACCCGCTTTAGAAAAGTAGCTTTGATTTTATATTGTCTCTCCAGATTCTTCCTACCAAAATGAATCACTTCACATTTCCCTGCAATAAATTGTCTGCCCATTCCACTAACCTGTCTAGGTCTTTTTGAGGTTCTACACTGCCATCCTCATAGTTCTCAATGCTTCCAAGTTTCATATCATTTACAAATATTGAAATTGGCCCAGAATTTTCAGGAATGGGACACCAAGTGATGTGTACCATTAGTTCACATTTTCTTGAATTCTTCAGCTTAAAAATGTTTTTCCCTGCAACTTTCTGGAAGTGGAAGTTGATAATTGTGTAGCTAGGGTAAGGGGCCATCTAGGATCTTGGTGAATGACAGGACCAAAAGTCTACCTCCATAATCAATGAGATTTAAGGATTAAGAAATAAACAGAGGATTGATGGGGAAGGAAATAGGATAAATTAGAGTCAAATCTGTTACAGAAAGAGAAATGGAGGAAAAGAAAGATTTTTTAAAGAGGGACAGCAAAGGATGTGGAAAGGAAAATAAATAAGTTTTTACATTTAAAATGTTGCATTTTAAAAATCTCCAATAACAATTCACTACCTGCACTTAACTGTTCCTCTATACAAGAGATTGATTGACACTCTTTAATATATATCATATCAAATTGCCCATTAAATAATGTGCAAATGCAACTACTTCATGAAACTGATGGGGAGATAAAGTACAAACTGTCATTTTTATGAATCTAACAACAGAAAAGAATCTTGTGGTTATTTGCAATTCACAAGCTATATCTTGCTATCCAACCTTTTCCCCATGACATTCAACGCACTACCATCAATGAATCCTCCACCATCAATATCCTGGGTGTTGCCATTGACCAGAAACTTATCTAGATCAACCATAAAAATACTGTAGCTACAAGAGCAAGGCAGAGTCTTGGAATTCTGCAGTGAGTAACTCTCCTCTTGAGTCCCAAATCCATTCTGCTATCTACAAGGCATAAGTCAACAATGTAATGGAATACTCTCCACTTGCCCGGGTAAGTGTGGCTCCAACAACACTCAAGAAGCTCAACACCATCCAGGACAAAGCAGCCCATTGAGTGACACCCTACACACCACTAGAAATATTCACTCCCTCACTACTGATACACACTGGCAACTGTGTGCACCATTTGGAAGATGCACTGCAGTAACTCACTGAGCCTCTTTGATAGATCCTTCCAAACCTGTGGCCTAGAAGAACAAGGGCAAAGACAAATAGAAACATGAAAATTTGATATTGGGAAGGATTTGAGTTCCAAAGTGGTGTCAGAACAATGGAACCTAAGACGAAAGGGGGGGAAAAGGTATTTTAGAGTTACTGTGGGGAACTTGGGGGTTGGTGGTTGGCTATTGGCTGTGTGAGAAATATCGCCTGGAAAAATCTCTAGGCTGGGAGAAAGAGGCAGTTTGAACCAGCCATCCAGTCAAACCAAGAAAGTCTTGGGCTGCAAGAAACAGTCTTGTTCTGAAGTCTTGGGTTCCCACAGCAGAATGGAAGACAGTTTAAAAGGTCATGTGGTATGCCTTTGTTAACGCTACAGCAGTTTTCCTTGGGTAATATTACTGGATTTTTATAGTTAAACAGCTATAATGGAATGTTGCTTGGAAGGTATTGACTTGTGGGTATGGCCAATTAGGGAGTCTTTTGGAGTCTTTTTGGGGGATGTTTTGTAAGACTAATTTTAACTGCGTAAATGTAATCTTGTGTGTTTAAATTTCATTTTCTTCTTGTTCATAAATTTCTTACTTTTAATTTTTAAAATTCTAAAAGCATTACTAGACTTCTTGCTGCTGAGATAAGTACGTTTTCTTCTCATTTTTAGAATACAAAAAAAGGCCCATAAGCCATGTTTCTCTCTGGGATTTGGTTTGCTCAGTAATTAACATCTGCTGTGGTCATAACACTACCCACCATCAATTTTTCGCATCAGCATCAGACTTTCTAAATCATGACTTCTTGTTACATGCTCAAATAATTTAAATTGTCTCTTCCTGATCTTGGTCAATCTTTTGGTCCCAGATTTTACTAGCACCTTTTCATTG
The DNA here is from genome assembly GCF_017639515.1 of Carcharodon carcharias. Lineage (NCBI taxonomy): Eukaryota > Metazoa > Chordata > Chondrichthyes > Lamniformes > Lamnidae > Carcharodon > Carcharodon carcharias. Next base: position 53,591,687 of record NC_054486.1, read on the forward strand.
GTAGTGTGACTTGTCCAAGATATCACAGCTCTGCAGCTTCAATTCTTCCCTGCACTGCTTCACTGATTGTTCAATGTTTGCTTCCATATGTTAAAATTGGTGTGATGTAGAGTCCAGGATTCTCAGCTTTGTTTTCATGGCTAATTTTGAGTTGGTCATAATCTATTTCATTTTATGAAATGCATCTTTGGTCATTCCAATCCTTCATCTTATTTCTTGGTCATGCTTTATGTCTGATGTTAACATGTTTTCTCAGAGAAAAAATTTGTCTACCTGTTTGAACTTTTCATTCTTCAGAAGACCTTACATTCTGATATGATTTTTTTTTGGACACTGAAAGCCATTTTCTTTCCCTACAATTTATACTCAGCCCTTTCTTCTCACTTTCACTCACTACCCTATCCAAAATCTTTTGCAGTTTCTCTTCAGAGTTAACAATAAAAACTGTGTCATTAGTGTATCTTACAATATTAAAGTTGTAACCTCCAACTAATAATCAAGGATAATCTTCAATCTCTCGAAGAATATTTTCACTCTCCAAACTGAATAAACCTGTGGAGAAAACATACCCCTGTCTGATCCCTCTTTTAATCTTCAGAAAATCACTTAGCTCATTCTCAACTTTTACAGCTGCAGTTTGTTCCCAATTTCTTATCACTCTAAGATCTTTGCCATTAAGGTCAAGAGACTCTGACATGCTCATCAGTTCTATATGTGTTATTTTATCAAATGTCTACTATCATCAACAAAACACATGAATACAGCTTTTTTTCATTTCTATGGCTCTTTCTGATAGTACGTGTACTATAAAGATGGCATTTCTCGTTCTGCATTCCACCATCTTCTAAAAACACCACATTGAAGAACTGAAATTTCTGGATTTATCTTCCCCTGGCCCTAGTCATGAGTACTTGAAGAAGGATCTTAGTAATGTGATGCACCAGAGCGATAGTGTGATGGAGTTCACATTCAACTGTTCCAGGCTTTTTAGGGAGCGCAATAAATATTGATTTACTTAAGTCTTCCGGGATTTCTCCTGTGTCATAAACTTCATTAAAGATTAGAGTCAGTTTTCTTATTGCAAAATCTTCTAAACCTTTAATTTGTTTGGCAATTATTTCATCTGGGCCTTTGGCTTGATTGTTTTTCCTCTTTTTTATTGCTGTTCTTGCTTCATCTTTCACAACACTATTCAATGATATAGGGACACAGAACAAGAAGCAACTTCTAAGTGCATCAAACAATTAGTGCCAACAATGCCCTTGCATATTATGATGTCAACAACAAAGTCACCCTGTGGTGTGATGCCAGCAAAACAGAACATGGACAATTCTCATGCAGAATGGACAACAAGTTGCATTCATCTACAGCATTAAAACAAACTGAATGACACTACACACAGATAGAGAAAGAGTGCCAGGCTATTGCCTTTACTCGTAGTATTTCAACCAGTACCTGCCTGGGATAGAAAAAGTGATGGTATCGCCTGACCACAAGCCAATTCCAAGCATCTTTCTCAAACTGCTTCTATCTGCTCTAAGACATTTGCAAAGGATGTTATTTCATTTGTAGAAATATCACTTGGAGTGAAGTGCATGTAAAAGTATTTCTTTAGAAGGAAGCTGATGAAGCCAGTACCGAATGTGAAATCTTTCAGGTTCAACAAGAAGCAACAGCATGATGGGCTCTGGAAGTCATCAACCCAGCAGAGATATTGAATCTGACAGAAAAGTGTCTTGCTCAGATCAAACAAGCTCTCTAGGAGGTTGTGATGAAAGGATGGTCTGAAATCATCAAGGGCACACCTGTTGCTCGAAGAGAGTATTGGGTATATAGAGATGAAGTGACTGCACAAGATGCTATCTTGTACAAAGGGACTAGGGTCATTATCCTGAAAAAGATGAGAAAAGAGATACTGAATTTATGCAAGCCATCAAGAAATCAAATTTTGTCTGAGGAAGGCAAGATAAGTGCTCCACTGGCAACACGTGAGCAATGAGATTAATGGCCACATCAGCCAGTGCAGTGTTGGCAATACACATCAAGCTAATCAAGCTAATTAGCCACTCATTACTCATGGCATCTTACAGACCATGGATGAAGTTGGGCTAGACCTCTTCACTGTCACTGAAACTGATTAGCTTGTCAATGTTGACTATTATTCAGTAGTAGGAATTAGACAAGCTGATGTGAAAGGCTACCAGTGAGATTGTAGAATGCTGAAAGCACACGTCAGTCATCATGGCATTCCTAACATTATGATGAGTGACAATGTCTCTCAATTCATAAATCAAGAATTCAGGAACTTCATGAATGATTGTGAAATTCAGCACTGCACATCATCCCATTACTATCCCCGGTCAAATGGAAAGGCTGAGGCAGAGGTGAAAATTGTTAAAGGGGTCAATAAAATATTGGCCAAATCCAGCACAGATGTGTACAAGGCTATCTTAGGGTGGAGAAACACACCTACTGAAGGCATGGAAAGCAGTCCAGCCCAGCAATGAGTGTCACACCACATCCAAACTACTCTTCCAACAGCAAAAAGAAACTATTGCAACCAGAAATAGTAAGGAGTGAGTGGCAAGATCAAAATGAAAAGACAGAAAGCCAAATTTCACTTTGATAAGGCTGCCAAATTGTTGCCAGAGCTGAGAGCTGGAGAGCCAGTCAGTGTGCAAACATTCAGCACACTTTACAACTTGGTACCTGCTTAGTGTAATTGTCACCTCGATCATATAAGGTGAAGTTGAATGACTAGTTCTGTCATTGCAATAACAGGCATCTATGCTCAACTAGGGAAGCTGCTCTTTCATAGCAAAGTGAGCAGATAGCTGATCAGGCAGATCTGACCAACTCACCAACAGAGCAAAGAACTGAATGGCCACCAGTATCAGAAGTCAACTTTTCTCCAACAAGTGCAACAGACCAGCCAACAATTACCATAGTAGCAAATGTTCCCCAGAGAAGCAAGGTCACCTCAGGAACCAGCAGACACCAGTTGAACAGCCAACAATAACTCGTATGCATACAATAAAAAGACTTGAATACTTGAAAGATTAATGTGTGTGCAAGGATGGACAAAGTTCGAATAGACTAGAAAGAACAAACAGTTTTTTGTTCCCATGTATTAATTTTCTTTATGAACTGTGTTTGTGGATGATACAAGTATCACCAAAGAAGATGACCCACATCTCTAAAACAAGATTAACATGGAGGTTCATGATCACCAGTATTCTTTTAGGGTATGGTAGCTGAAGGGAGAGAGAGAGAGAGAGAGAGAGATGTGGAGTAACTTGGAAATGAGGGCACAAGCACGTTTCCCTTTTTTATGAAAAAGAGGGTGTTTGGATAAATACCTTTGTATACTGAAGCTTGCTATATTCATGTGACCTCTGATTTCATGATATGTAAATGAAGGCTTTACAGCGGTAGCTATTTACACACCATGTGCAACATCCCCTTCAGTCAAAGTCCCACATACTACCTGCTGTCCCTCTGGCCAAATGTGCCCCTGCACAGATCCTGGTGGAGCAGTTTGCATGTGGCCCTCACATGCCTCACGAAAACCAGAGGGCATTGTCTGTTTCAATGAGGCTTTACCTAGGCTAAAAGTAACTTGAGATAGGTGGTGTAATTTTGCTAAAACTATTTATTTACATTACTTACTAAGAATTGTAGTAAGCACATGGTATTCAGGATACCAGGCTGTCTACATCTAGCTCTCTTGGAGCCCCTCGGTCATTTGACTACTGGTGTCAAAATCATCATGGTCTCATTGACATAACCATTAACCCATTACCCTACATTGGTCACGAACATTTCAACAGCCAGTGTAGGAACAAGAAGCCTGCCCTTGCTCTTCTGAAATCACAGGAATTGAACCACATGGGAATAATAGGTAAATGAAGATAAAGACTTAGAGTTTTTTGTTGGGTGTTTAAGAGCATGTTAAGGTATCACACTCATTGGCCTGAACCTTCCAAATGGTGACAATGCTGGGCACATTTCCATTGCTTGTGAAGATTCTCCTGACCCAACACTACTGCACATTTCTTCCAGGATCTTCCAATCCCGGCTGTCAAAGAAATGTGCAGCACAGAATCTCCCGGGGAACTCCATCAGAGCAGAGTAGATTCAGGGAAGAAACGACACATTTCCTTTTTACAGCACTAGCTGAAGTATTTTGGTAATTATTTAAAGATTCAGTCTTTCACTGAATGTCAGTGAATGGATGAGCGAATGGAAGTGTGGGTGAATGATGGATAGGTGAGTGAATGGGTGAGGCGGGTGGATGGGAAGCTGGGTGAGGTGGGTACATGGATAGATGGGTGAGTGGGTGGGTGACTTGGGGTGTAGTTGCAACCATTCAGGGGGAGTTGGGTAATCAGAGGGTGTGCTTGGGTCTAGTTGGGTCACATCATGGTGTAATCAAGTCGAGTCAGGTGGGGGTAGTCAGGGGTCGGGTTGAGTCACATCGGGGGGTAATCGGGTCAGTCTAGGGGTTAGTTGGATAGTCGAGGCTTAGTCAGGCCTGGTTGGAAGAGTAGTTTGGTCAGGGAGGTAGTCAGGTCTGCTTGGGGGATGGTCAGATCAGGAGGGTAGTTGGGTCAGGTCGCAGAGTCAGGCAGATGGTCGGGGGTGTTACAGGCAGGAGAGAAATGATTGGATTGTTCCCCCTTTTTCCACTTCTTGACTGACTGTAGGTAGATGTATTTTTTAAAGGGGAAAACTGTTTAACACTTTGAGTGCTGTGACCCCCAAACAAACAAACACAAGACAGGTTTTCCTGTAAGTTTTAAAAAAAAGGAAGAATAAAAGTTCATTTCTCAACACCCGAGTGCATTCGCAACAGTGCCCTCTCATGTATGCACACAAGACACATGAACACACACAAGAAAAGGTGATTACAAAAGAGGTAGAATGCATTTAGGTATTTTAAAAAAGTCTAAAAGTCATGGTTACACTTGGGTCTTTCGAGATGGAAGCTTGAAGTGTTGCAGATCTGATGATTCCCTTTTGGTTTACTGAAGAAAATGGAGGTTGAAGCTTCTGGTGATGATTTCACAGTGATTCACTGCAGCAGAAGGTTTCTGGCTTTGCTCTAGCCAAAGGGGCAGTTGAATTGTTCTGATTTGGTTATTCAAATCAGTGGGTAGCTATCCCTATTTCCCTGCTTGTTAGTCGATTCTAAGCAGGGTCCTTGCTTTGCTACTGACTTTGTGGCCTATCTTATATGGAGTAACTATAGTCTGACTCAGGTGGTTACTTCAAACTGGTTTATTTATGCTATAAACATTATATACATGATGAGTTAATAAGTAGGAACATCTCTCTTGTGTGCAGACTCTTGAATGCATCTGTTGTACAGAGTCTCTAGCACATAACTGCTGATGTCATTGTGATATCATGATCTACATCATCATTACCATAACTATTCTATTAACACATTATCCTACACCCAAACCGAAGGAAAAAAAAACAATCTATTTAATAACAATGTTAAACTATTTTTAAACTATTTATTTTGTTTCTATAACTTCCTTTGATTGTTACAGGTTCTATACAACTCTGACACCTCTTCTCCTGCCCCACCTCCCACACGTTACTATCATGAGGTATCTAATCTCCTACAGTATTCTTGGTTCCCTGGGAAGATATCTCAGAGACTTGTAGGTGTTCCTCTTTTCCGTGGAGGACATCATCATTGAGCAGCTTTCCAGGACTGTTAGTAATTGGGCTGTGAACTTCAGAATCACTGAACTGTAAGAACTGTGGAACCTTTTTAAAGAAAAACTGATGCAATTTAGAAGACTGAAGGACATCAACGCATGCACTCTCTTGAGCTAGAAGAAAAGAAATTGGGGCTTGTTCAGGAACTTTCTGCTCCCACACACCAGGGAAAGACCTGAGAAGATGAAGGATCTTCAATTCCAATGAAGACTCGCACAGCCAAATTGTTCACTGCTGCGTTGAGGATGAAGGAGGTATTGAAGGTCTCAGATTGAAATGAATCTGGGCAATGAGAAAAAGAATGACAAAATTCCTGTAGACATTGCAGGAAATGAAGAAGTAACATTGCTACAGTTTCCTCAGTGCAAGGCTGCTCCACCATGGGTACTGGGAGGACTTAACAAGAATAAAGAGATAAAACAACACCATTTTCAACAATGGGCTGATCCTATAAAATGATATCAAGACAAAATTCTTGTACAGGACTTTGAAGCTGTAGAAGTGCTGAGGATCTGGCCGCAGCTTCTGTGCTGAAGGACAGCTTTAGTGGGAAGAAAGATTTCTCGTGAGATTGAAGTGTGAGCATCAATTTACTTTCACTCAAGCTAATAGGCTCCACCAACATTCTGGCAGTGTGATCCTCAATGGAGAGTGAACCACTCCTCAATAAATAAACATCACCAGCTAGCGTAGGATGAAAATCCACTGGCTCTACATTGGAAATTCCTCCATGAATGACATCCAGTTGTTCAACTGCAGTTCATCATCCACTTTTTCCAGGATGCCCAGTAGTATACCAACACCTCCACTCACTAAGGATATGTGTTGATTGTAAAAACATAGAGGGAGTCAGAGATCTATCACTCTTTATAGTAGAGTGGTAATTAGCCGACCTTTTATTGGAAGGCTTGTGCTGCCTGGAGCTTGCAATTTAATGTCTGATAGATAGAGGGGTATTGATTGGAGCCAGTCCAGATGATTAGCTAATGCCAGCTCCAGTGTCAATTTTAAAGTCGGTGTCAACGCCTTTACCTTTCACTGCAAATGACCAATTGACTTGACCAATATCATTTACTTCCCTAAGAACTCTGTAATTTAGCCCCTGTCATTATTTCCAATTTCTTGGATAGTGTGCATTTCATAAATATTCTCTTGTCTTCTTCCACCATCAAAGTCCTTGCACGTAGAGAAGTATTTGAAATGAACAGTCTTCCCACACTGGAAACATGCTGCACCCCTGCTGGGTAATCCCGGTGTCTGTGCTGCTTCTTTGTGCCATAGTGTAAGCACGTCAAGATGGCTGCTGTAAGATTTCGCACCCTTTTGCCTGTTTTGGCAGGCTTTTGAGTGAGCGGGGCTGCTGCTTTTGGCCTACCCAGCTAACAGAATCATCTAGATCCTCGGTGTCATGATGGATAATAGCCTGATTTATCTCTTGAGTTCAGCCTGCTTCGTGCATTGAATCGTTTGATCCAGAGCGAGGCTGTCTTTGGTCTGTAAAATTCTAAGAACCTTTCATCACAGACTCTAATGACAATGCGATCACAAATAAGTGTTTCTTTCAATACACCATATCCACAAGAATGAGCTAGGTAATATAGGTCAGTAAGAAATAATTTGACAGATTCCCCTGGTCTTAGAGATCTTTCATTAAACCACGCTCACTTAATCACGAGGTGTGGTTTCAGGCTAAAATATGTGTCAAAGCTTTAAGGACAGTCTCAAAGTCTGCGGAGGTATCTTCCATCCCCTGTCGCAAGAGGACATCATCGGCAAATGGTCTTATGGTGTAAAAGAATGAATTAACCCAATGCCTCTGTTCTTTAGCATGGAGGCTCAATGCTGCTCAATGCTGGAGGAAGTGTTTCTTCTATAACTCCCAATTTTTGCCTCTCTGCAGGCCCTCGAGACTTCCAAACGGGCAGTGGCTGCTTGCTGTGTACTGACACCGTTACCGCAGTTTGCCCCCTTCTTAGGTACATTTGCAAATTCTTGCTTCGATAAGGTTTTCTTTCAGTTTCATGCTGTGGGTGTCCCATTGATAGCACCAACTCTTCGTTAAGTTGGTGTCACCACTGCTGCTATCATGTTTCATAACTGTAGTCTGACTCAGGTAGTTACTTCAAACTGTTTTATTTATACTATATACATAGTGAGCTAATAGGTAGACACATCTCTCTTCAGTGCAGACTATTCCATCTGCTGTACAGGGTCTCTGGCGCATGACTGCTGATGTCACTGTTACATCATTATCAACATCACTCAGTACCATAACTATTCTATTAACCCATTATCCTATAGCTAGCCCCAATTCTCTGCCTGCTAATGGATTTTAGGCAGGTCCTTACTTTGCTGGGGGCAATCTTTCCCTCTGAATCTGTTCATCTCCCTGAATAAGTTATTACAAACTGGTTTCTGTCAGCTGACCCTAGTAACAGCTTTCGAATTGTCCACAAGATGGTCCCTGATGACTTGAGCATTGACACACAATGAATTTTGAGTTTGAACAATTTTCATCTCCTTGTGATCAAAAAGGATTCCATTCCATTAATATGCAGCTGGTAACTATCCACTGGCAATCTTTGACTGCCTAGGCTTGTGGGAATCTAGCCGGAGCAGCAAACCCAAGGGCCCTCGCAGTCTGACTGGCCTCATCATTTGAAAATTGGATGTAAGTCTTCTTGAAGATGCACTTTCCTGAATGAAATTTTGCAGATCTCACCTGTAGATTCTTAGAAGGAGCCAGAGGCAAAGAAATTCAGGGTTGTGGTGAATTTGATCATAGCTAGCATGTAATGCATGGCTACCACGTCTACTTGGGTGGAGCTCTTGGTCCAGGAGGCTGCAGAAGTCAGCAGTAACTTGCCTGAGAGCCGGAGCCTCCTGAAGCATTCAGGAGGTGCTCAGTCATGCCCAGAAAGCTGATCCCCTGCCTGTATACCCTCTGGTGGATATTTCACTCCTTCAAGCTGAAGCTCTGTGTCCATCTCCCCTGCCATTGAGGGTGGCAGGTGGTTGCGAAGAAGGCTGTTACTGCTTTTGCTGGTGTTGCCCCTGCTACAGGTAGTATTGCTGGTGTTGTTCCTCTTGTCCCTCATCGGGGATCCAGTGCAGAGCTGCATAAGCTGCTCCTGTGAAGCTGAGAAGGCTGACAACAGGGAAGTGCTAATCAAAATTAAAAATGTTTATAGCAGCAGAAATGACCTCCAAAGTCTTGAAAGCCACTGCAAAGCAGTGAAAGCAAACCCTCAGGTCCTGTGAGAAAAAGGCTTTCGCTTAGGCAAAGAAAAGAAAAAAAAGACTTTAGTATTTAAATGCTTTCCAGCCTGTCAGTTTCACAGCCCCATCAATCCTCACTGCGTTCTTACTTTGTTGACTCTGGCGAGCTTCAGATAGCTTGGAAAACCTGTGTGCTAGCAGTTAAATCTAGCATGTGGGGTTAAATCTTCAGACAATTATCTTTTTGTGTGTTTAGATTGCAGACCTGCCTGTCCCACCTGGCTTCCCATGCACCTCAAGATCTGCCCTGGCTAAGAGAGGAAGAGGAATCACGTTGGGTTGATCGCATGCTGGCATTTTCTCCTTCTTTAACATTTCCACTTCTTCCCCCAACCCTCTTCATTCCACCCTATCAGTATATCCTTCTATTCTTTTCTCACTCAGGTACTTAGTATCTGCTTCTCTTTAAATAATCTGTTTGCCCCAAACACTGCTTGCACTATTGAATTCCACATTTTAACTGCTCTTTCAGATAAAGAAGTTTCTCCTGAATTCCACTACAGTTTACTCCTAAAGGGATAGAATTGAAAAGTAAATAAGTTATGTTAAGCTTGTATCAAACCTTGGTTAGACCCCACTGGAATACTGTGAACAGGTCTGCTCGCCTGATTATGAAAAGGATATAGGGGCTTTGAAGGTGAAAAAAAGATTTACAAGGATGATATCAGAAATGCAAGGTTATAACTATCCACTAAAGCTGAACAGGTTGTGTCCCTTTTCTCTTGAAAAGACAAGGTGAGGGGTAACCAGATAGAGGTCTTTCAAATTATTGAACAATTTGCTGGAGTGGACTCTAGACACACTGGGTAGGATTTTATGCGTCGGCGAGCGGGGGCGGAGCCCACTTGCTGACGTGTAAAATGATACGGGGAGATGTTGGGGGAACTCCCAAAGTCACCACGCCCCATTTAAATTTTCAGGAAGGCAGGGGCGCAGCGAAATCAGTTGTACACCCGCTGACCTGCCAGTGGCCAATTGAGGCCATTGACAGAGTCAATTATGTAATTAAAGGATCTGCCCGTCCAACATTAAGATTTGCGGGCAGGTCAGGAGACTGGGCAGGATGAGGTTTCATGGAGGTTTTAAAAATTTTTAATAAAGGTTTTGTAAAAATTATGGACATGTCCCAACTCATGTAACATTGTCTACACTAGAAACAGCCCAGTAAGAACAGTGGCCCCAGCTCTGTTGAGATAGTCATGTGAGGGGAGATGTTAGGGAAATTTTATTTTTATATTTTTAGGTTTTTAACATTTTGAGCTGATCTCCCTGAGGCTGCACTTAGCCTCAGGGAGATGAATGTGCTCTTTCGTGCGCATGTGCGAAAGTGCGCCCCCCCCGCCCGCACAGGTAATGCATAGTGCTTCTGTGCAGACATCACGCTGGGTGGGCCTTTATTGGCCCGCCCACGTAAAATGGCACCGTGCCTCCAATCGGGGGCGCTGATCGGGAAGTGCGCCTATGCGCGTCCGCCATTCAACTTCCCCCCCAACGGGGGGAAAATTCAGCCCACTGTGTTGATTCCCAGGGGATGGTAACACTGTGAGCCACTACCTGTGTGGGCAGTGCATTTTTTTTAAAGATATCAATGAGGAATGGCACATTGGTTGCCCACGTATCAGGCCAGGATGCTGCCTGCCCCTGGGGAATTGATGTTAGTCCACATAGCACACTGGACATCGAGAAAATTTCAGGCTTTTCTCTTCAAACATATTTTATTTGAGGATCACATTTGTGAGTTCCTACATCAAATTCACTCCAAATTCACTATAGTGACAGTCTTCTTGGTGTCAGTCATGCTTCCAACAGTGTAACAACATAGCAACAGCAGTGCTGAGCTTCACAGAACAGTCATCAGCAGGGAGCAGAGGCTATCAGTGTTTAATACCTTTTTATAACATTGTTAGGTTCATCCTCAGCACCTTGCAGAATCGTTTTGTGATCTATACGACAGTTCTTAACTTCCCCCTTCACTATCACTGCAGCAAAATCTTAGGTTTCCTGAGTTGTTCCAAAAGTCAGATTCTGTACCAGGCATCAAAGGAGGATTCTGCATGTGTGCACCTTATTATCCTCAACACTTTAAACAGGTTGGAGTGGAATTCAACCTTTCACTGATTCCTGCAAGCTTGACATCTCCTATTACTGGTAGCTATCATGGTCTTACTAGGTGCTGAATCACCATTGTTAACAAGTCTTTGCTCAGTAATTAACCACAAACCAAACTAATCCTATTATTTCACAATTCCTTTTACAATTTACAAGGTCAAAACACAGCACTAATAGAACAAATATTTGCAACCTGGGTAAGCCAATTTTTGAGGAGAATTGAAAGAATAGTATAGCACAGTTTTTTAAATTTCATATACACTTGCCTATGGTGCCCTCAAAAAGGGGCATTTAGTTTCCATGTAGCTCAAACTGTAACTGATCTGGGAGTGCTTAAGGATGACACTGACACTCAAAATGAAAGAATGCCCTTTCCCCCAGCACTGATAGACCTTGTCTTCAAAGTGTAACAAATTGATCAAAAAATATACAGTTTAAAGGCAAAACGGTCAATTTTGAGAAAAAAAAAATGTAGTTTTACAGCTTTGTTCACTGTCAAGGTGATCTTTCACGTGGCTTATTGTCACCATGCATTAGGAAATGTTCTCCCTAGTGAGTTACATGTTAAAGATTTTACATAATATTTTTGCATAATGTATTTTTTCATCAGAAAAAGAAGTAATTTCCTGTATTTATTGCTAGGCAACATATCTCCTCTGCTTGCTAACATAAGGTTAACAGGTTTCTAACCTCCTGGCGAGATGCTTCATTCAAATTCACAAATATTCAAGTTCATTGCTGGATGGAATCTGCAATATATTTTTATACATGCAATCTTAAAAGTTAATGCTCTTCCTGGCCAACTTGTTTCATTAATAATTCAAAACAGCACATATCCTTCAATTTAATATCATTTTTATTTTGTTCTTAACACATCTGAATTATTTTATCTTTGAACATATAGCTGAGTGCAAGGAAATACATACATTGGTGAAGAGAACAAAATATTATGTATTATTCAGCATCATTAAAGGCTTGTAGGACATTGGATGCTGTTTGGTAGGTCTTAATGAAGTCTTTGTACACTTAAGTAGGTTAACTGTATCTATCTATTAACTACAATAACCATGTACATATATATAGTAAAAGGTTCTAGCTAAGAGCTGTCTCCATGCTTGCTTGTGCATACAACTCTGTTCAACACTAGACTGACCTCCAGGTGTGAGTCATGTGTTCTCTTACATCACTATGTGGGTGGTACTGTACTCAGTCCCACATTAACCTATATGTGCCAGATTCTTATACTACACCTTCCCCAAGTCTTTGTCCAATGGATTCCAAAAAGTTATTCTCATTTACTCCACGTACCTACATGGTTATTGTTACCTCATCTCCCCCCTTCAAGTCTCTGAGTTCATAGATTCCAGCAGCCTGGAGGCCTTATAACCCTTCCATGTCTCGGTCGCACTACTGTCAGAGGAGTGGTAGGCTCTGTCGTTGCAGGTAAACTTTGTTACTTTGCAGGTTGTCCTGGTATCTGGGTACCTTTTTATCCTCTTTATTCATTTCTTGGTATTGGACCACTCTTTGTCCATTCGGCTATTGTGGTAATAGATGGTTGTTGTTTCATCCCATTTCTTGGGGGATGAATGAATGTTATGCTCATCTCCGTGTCATTTTTCCTCTTCTTTCTTCATCGTGTGGGTCATTGAGATGTTCTCTGTGACAGAAGGTGGCCATTCCTGTTATGAGGATGTGGTTTTTCAGTAAGTTCACCTTTACCTTTGGCTGTGTGGTGTGCAGTTGGCATTGGATGGCTTTACTTGGTTCCAACATCGTCAGTGGCACTGTTAGGCTGGCTGGGAGTCACTGTGTTTGCTCTGTGGTCACAATGTTAATCTCATCAACAGTCATCGGGGCCAGAGGCTGAATCTCTTCTGGTTCTTGGTTACTCTCTTATCTATCCTCCGTTGGAGGTGTCATGGTTGGCTGGTCTGACCAATGAGGATTTTCCAGCACCTGTAACAAAAATGGACAAACTTACTTTACAAAGAGAAAAGACAGTTCAGAGCTGAAATCCCAGTCAGGATGCTCTTTCTTGGTAGAGCTCTCAGAAACTTGCAGTTCTGTATAATTTATGACAGTGGTTATCTTGACCTCTTCCGTCTTTTTGAGGAGATTCAGGGCTACACAGGCAAATCTGCTCAAAAGAGAAAAAAGACTGATTAGTGATAATTTACATCAACTCAAAAATTTGTTAGCCTTCATACCATAGTCATACCAGAATCATGCCTAGGGCCAGAGGTAGGATTCCTCCGGGCCCATAGAGTGGTGTGTCATTTGTTCAAAGTCAGAGCCCTGGTTCTTTGTCCAATAGGACTCTAACACCAGCTCCCGTATCCAATTTAAAGTTTGTGAAATGGCTGTTAACCAAAATGTTTGCATTCCAAATTGAAAATCCAGGATCTTTGACCTCACCCAAGAAGCATGTTTGTGTGTCCTCCTGGTGTACACTCTCAACTTCATGAATCATCTTTGGGTGTTTTGTGCATTTAGATATTTTGGCCTTGCACAATTTGACAAAGTGTCCAATTCTGTTACATTGAAAGCATTGGGCTGAAATTGAGAACATTGATCTCTCCCATGGGGGTGCATTGCTCCACAGTCCTGGCATAGTCGCTCTATTGGTCAGTTAGGGTATTGCTTCCCTTGGTCTGGAATGTACTTGTTTATCTGTTATTTAACTAACTGGGCTGTGGGGTTCCTTTGTACCATGGTTTACTTTCTCCTCTTAAAATGCACCTGTACTGCACACAGAGCTCAGACTGTCTATCAATATGGATAGCTTTCTTGAGGGTTACATCTTCCTTCACTTGCAGTATGCCTGACGGTGTGTTGTCCACTACTCCTACAATTATTCTATCCCTGAGGATTTCAGATTTTAGGTCTCCATATCTGCAACCTTCAGCCATCCTGTAGGGATCATTACTGAATGAGTCGACACGTTCTCCTGTCTGCTGGATACGTTTACTAAATTTAGCCCTTTTGAAGATTTTGTTGCTTCTTCAGTTCAAATAGACATTGAATGATCTTAGTACTCCTTCATATTTAGCAGATGATTCGCTGATTCCTTGTGTAGCAGTAATTTCATCCGATAGCAGGCACACCGAGTAAAGCTGTGTATTAACTTGTTTGGCTTCTGTCTTTCTATCCAGCTCTAAAGCAATCATATGTCTAAAGAATCTTTTCCCCCCAAGGTCCTCAATTATGTGATTGATCTGGGTCTTAGATAAGTCCAAAGTGATCTGGAAGAGTTGATTTTTGATCAATGGTTAAACATTTTTAAAGTGTAGGTCCAGCTTTAAGAAGCTGCAGAAATTCAAGATGGCACCATGGTTTGTTTGAAGACGAAGGGTTTACCCGCACTTGCTGGTTTTGGTGGGTTCCCGCTGCATTGGCTTTCATGCTCAGCCTTGGAAAGTTTTTAAACAATAGCTGCTTGGATCAACTAGCTATAGACTTCTCTGTTTCAGTGCAATGCATTAGGACTGAGAAAGTGTCAAATCCGAGCCTTTGCTGGTCTTTAAAGCTGATTCTTTAGTTGCAATTCCTCTGAATAATTAATTTATTTCATTTTTCCTTTTCGGAACAAGCACGGATGCCATGTGCTCAGGTGCCGGCTCAGGAATCTGGTTTTTCCGACTGAGTTTTTAAATGGCAATTTCTGACCGCTGAACTATTTAAAAGCTTCTTAGGACTTATTTTATCCTGGAATTTAAAAGTTTTAACCCATCCCTGCTTGGTCTGCTGACTCTCCGCTCTGGGAATTGAAGGTGGACTTGCAAGAAATCCAAGGAGTCTTTGGTGGGGAATTTAAAATTTCTGCCTTCAGCTTATAAGCCTTTCTTTGGGGCTTTTCCCTTGTGATTTTCCTCTGAATTTCTGCTTCTTGAGCTTTTTCAGGTCAGAATTCTTATTGGAATTTTTCTTTTGTGTCACAGGATTTGAGTTCTTCTCTGCATTTTTTGTGAGGTTTGGGGTTTTTTCCATTTGTTGCCACAATGTTGTAGGGTGTTGGATACTGTTCAGTAGGTCTTAATGAAGTCTTTGTAGTGTTAAGTAGGTTAACTGTATGTACTTATGAACTATAAGAACTATATATATATATATATATATAGGAGCTATCTCCATGCTTGTTTATGTACACGACTCTGTCCCACACTGGACTGATCCTTAGGTGCAGGTTATGTGTTCTCTTCAATTCTGTGTAACTCTTTTGAGTACAAACCCGTTTCCATCTGTTTCAGATGAAGTTATATTGTTTCATAGTTTGCCATTGTGAGATTTGAACTCTTGATCTTGGGGTTACAAGCCCAGTACCATAACCACTTGGCTATTTAGGCCAAGCCTCAATTATTGTGTAGTGGTACTATACTCAGCCCCACATTAACCTTTTATGTGGTAGAGTCTTATACACAAAGACCACTGCTTGAAATAATAATCAACATTACATTTTCTGGAATGCTGCCACTCTCAAGCCATTCACAGCAACTCCTGAGGAGAACTGATCTCCTTTCAGACTTTCTGCTCAAGTGTTGGACATGTTTTGAGCTAGGTCTCATTCTATACTGCAGTTTGTCTTGACCAGGATCAAATTTTGTAGCAACTCAATCATTCTGATTTGTTTACTTTTTGACTTCGATTTTCTTTTGAACAACCAATTTTGAGAGGTTTTGAGCTGTAAAATTAACTGTAATAAGGTGGCAATACTGCCCCCTCCACCAAAAAAATTGTTAATCACTTTTGTCACCCATCCAGAGCCTCCCAGCTACATTTAACCAGAAATAGTAGGTATAGCTAATGTTTCCACAATGCTTCCTAACTTCTGCCCCTAACCTGACAAACCAGGGAATTGTCACTTTGGTATGAATAGTGCATAATTTTATGCCATAGCAGCAGATACCACATGGAAGAGACCACCTTCAATTTCCTGGCTGGAGCTTGCAGACCAATTGCCTACATTGCAATTCTTGCTTGGGTCTTGCTCTGAAGCTTCTTCAAAACCATCTCCTGACAGTTTCCATTTATACATGAGAAACTGAATTTCCAAATTAGAGAAATGCATTTCCCTACTGTGTTCCAATGGCATGAAAAGAGTAAGGTGAGGATATAGATTACTTAGAATGAGACAGCACAAAATACCATTGTTTCCTACACTCTGCATGGTTTACAGAGCTAGAAAATGTATTTAGATTTCATCACTGGGCAATGGCCATTGAAGACTGCATCTTCGGGGAGACTGTTGCATTTATTGCAACTGCTGGCATCCTACTTCCATCTTGGTCAACATTGTGAAATCATCAGACTTCTTCCTGCTGCTCCTTACATTTGAGCAACAAAAAACATGAAGCAGAAGGCCTGAAAGCAACTTCTGATGTAAATCCTTAGGCCAACACAGCCCCAGAATCACCTATGATTGCTCTTTTCATCATCTCTGCTATCTCTGCACATTTAATGAGCCCCTTGTTAGTAAATTTGAATAGATTATCAGAAGAATCATGTGGGTGGTGAATGTTCCATTATGCTCCTAATATGCAAATTGGTGAAAGAGCTATCTCTTTATTTATTTATCCACACTGTTGTAGATTCTACCTCAGCCTTACTCTTTCAAGTGGGAATTAATTCCTCTTTACCATATCACAGTTCCTTAATGCATAGCATCAATTTGGAAAAAAAAATTCCTACTTAGACTTACAATTTTGTAGTTTAATTTGAGTCCAAGCTTGATTAAGATGCATTTCTGTTCATTTCCCCTTTCTTTTCATCTGCATATAACGAGCATATCTTTATTGCAATTGTATAATGGCAGTGAGGAGCTGAGATGTTTGACTTTTGCTGCTACTCTGTGATGCACAGACAAACAGGAAATTAAATTCTTCACTATCCGTCATATCGGAGTAGGATTCCTGTGTTGTTGTGGGGGTGGAGGCACAGTGAAATTGTTGATAATAATCTGCAAAATTTGGCACTGAAATCTCATCATATTTTCAGTATGCATGGTTCTCTTCCTAGCTGTGCCAATATCAACACAATGGAGATAATTTAGTCATGATGCAGCACTGTAAGTCACATCAATTATATTGATACTAATAATGAAAATCAACCATCTGGAGCCATGTTACATGTTCTGAATTGCCTTTGTGATATCTTGTACTTTTAAAAACTTTTCTTCAACTTTATTCAGTGTGTTTTGCAGAGAAGCCTTTTGATCAACTGATGTCAATTGGAATCATCTTCCACAATGCTTTTCCTCTCCCCAAAAACTAATCATATTAACAGCACAAAATTGCACAGAAATACTAAGTTAATTCTTTTATAATTTAGCTTTTGTTTATATGTAATTTTTCTGTTGTCATAATCTCATCGGCTGCAGGAGATATCTAGCCTGACTCGTTTGCCTAAATTTACAGAGTTGCTCTCCAATTTGGAATATCCAAACTAAGGAAATACTTTTTTCCATGTTCTTACTCCTGAAACAGTTGCTGAGCTTTCGTAAGTTAAAGTAATTCTCGGCTAAGTCTAGAAATAGCTGTTTGTCAAACATGTAAATGAATAACTTACACAATAGTTCCTTTTTGTTTAAATTCATGGCTAAAGTAACACATGACAGACTTTTGGGCAAAGTTATAGCTCATGGATTAAAAGGGACAGTAGCAACAGGGATACAAAATTGGCTGAGTGACAAGTAACAGATTGATGGTCAATGAATATTTTGCAGACTGTAGGGAGGTTTGTAGTGGAATTCCTGATATATATTAATAACCTAGACGTTGGTGTACAGGGTACAATTCCAAAACTTGCAGATGACACAATACATGGAAGCATTGTGAACTATGAGGAGGATGGTGTAGAATTTCAAAAGGACATAGACAGGTTGGTGCAATGGTTGGACGAGTGGCAGATGAAACTCAATGCAGAGAATTGTGAAGTGATTCATTTTGGCAGTAAGAGTGTGCAGAGACAATATAAAATAAAAGGTATAATTCCAAAGTGTAGAGAAAAGAGGACAGGGGGCATATGTGCATAAATCATTGAACATGGCAAGAGAGGTTGAGAGAACTGTTAATAGAGCATACAGCATTCTAGGCTTTATTAATAGGGACATTGTCTCATTTATGGAATATTCCGTCCTAAGTGCAGTGGCGGGGATTTTCGGCAGCCCACCCTGCTGTCCAGAATGGCAGGAACTGGCACCCAATCCTGAGCTTGGAGCCTCATTCATTACTTAAAGATGTGCATTAGTCCAAATCACCTGGCGGGTCTGGGAGTTGATTCATGCGGCTGCCATGACCTGGCGGGTTCAAAGTTTCAGGCATCATATTTGAAGGCCAGTCCAACACACATTCGCCCTCTCTCCAGCCCACCAGAGATGTTTGGCAGCCAGAAGAGGAAGGCCGACAGCACGAAGAAGAAGGCAGAAGTTCGCTTCACACACCAGGTCCTCCAGGCCTTGTTCAGAGAGATGCAGGAACAAGAGCACGTGCTGTATCCCAGGGATGACTGCAGGAAACACAGCAGCCTCACCTCTCTGGTCTGGGAGGCCATCATGGAGCAGGTCAACACAACTGGCAACTGTGCCCAAAATACCATCGAGTGCAGGAAGAGGATGAATGAACTCATCTGCTCCGCCAGGGTAAGTCAT
The DNA here is from genome assembly GCF_017639515.1 of Carcharodon carcharias. NCBI lineage: Eukaryota > Metazoa > Chordata > Chondrichthyes > Lamniformes > Lamnidae > Carcharodon > Carcharodon carcharias. Next base: position 53,610,450 of record NC_054486.1, read on the forward strand.
CCTTCAACTCTCTCCAGTATCAAACTCTTATCATGGCATCATGTATTCAAACGGCTACTCCCTTCAGGGGTCTCACACAACCATTAGCGGGATACGCATATCAACGCTCATTCTCTCACCGAGACTTTCACATCACCACCATCCCATCTATCATGTTGCTTACACTCCACCCTCTGGCCCTTCCAGGGAGGGCTCATCACACACAGAGAACATGCATCTCACCCAACCACTGCTCCATCCCTTCTCATCACATGCCTTTCTTTCTTCTTCATACAGGCCAAGCTGGTGCACAATAGGCGTGAGAGATTGCAGACCGGGGAGGAATGGCCGACATCAATGCCCTCAATGAGCTTGAGGAGGCTGTGTGGGGAAGGGGAGATCAGCCTCTCCCAGCAACCTAGTACAGATCACAACTCCTTCCGCTCATCAAATCCTGACATTCACAGTGAGTCACATGCAGATTTACCTAGCCCATATTCATTAACTGAAATTCTATTTTCTATTTTCTAGGTACCAGCAGATCGAGACTCCCAAGCCAGTTGAGCACCAGTGCGAGCCCCCAGGCAACATCCAAAGAGGAAGCTCCAGAAGAACCATCGCAGCATTCACACACACCCTACGCCAGCTCAGAGACACACGCGTCGGTGGGGCACTGCTGTAGATTAGACTTGGGTGCAATTTCCAGAGAACACTTCACTGACATATCCTCACAGCAGTCGGGGGCAGGGACAGCCACGTCTCCAGCACTTAGAGGGCTGCTGGAGACCAGCCATCTGCTCAATGCGAGTCAGATGATGAGCATCAGGAAGTAGCCGCCAACTCAATTCTGGAGATGCAACAACAGGCAGTGGAACATCAGGCAGAGATTCGGCATTCACTTAGCAGACTAGAACAAATGATGGAGGAGTCGATCTGTGTCCTGTTTGATGTCATGACTCCGACCTGTGAGCACCTTGAGGTCACCATGGGAAGGTTGGCAACCACCATGGAGACCTTGGTCCAACAGATCTTGCCGGATTTGCTCTCGGCCCTGCACTCCATGGTCACACAGCCTGGTGAGCACCATGAAGATGTCGGTGACATGGGGGTGAGGTACCTTGACCTCTCTCCAGGTGTAGCATCTCCTGCAGGAGTCGTGACAGGGTCCTCGGGCACCCACAGGGAGGATGAGAATCAGCCGGACACGCTGGAGGCCTCCTCTCAGGACATTCCCAGGGTGTGCAGCCACTCACAGTCCCCTCTGCCTGTGATCTCATCCACTCCAGCTTCTCAGGCCTCCAAGGGTGATTCTGCTCCTGAGCAGGTGACCCTTATCGGCCGGGGCCCTCTAGGCCTCGGGCCACCAGAGGATGTCGTCCATGGTCATCACAGACATCAGAATGTAGCAGTCAGCAGGCTGCCTCCACCTCTGTTCCGGATGTCGGGGCTGCATCCAGGCATAGCGGTAGAGTTAAGAAAGCTAAGAAAAATGGCACCAGTTGTACATTGATGGAATGATAGCCCTTGTGGTTTATAAGCTGTAGGACCTGCTGCCATGGAGACTGTATAAACATATTGGTGCAGTCTATTGCACTATGCACTCTTGGAAAGCCTGAGATGGCAGTGAAGCTAGTGAATCTCACAGCCTGGCTATCTTCATCCAGAACAAACCTGACATAATGATGGACCTTCCTGTAAAGGGTATCTGTGATTTCCTTTAAGCATCGATGTGTTGCGGACTGAGAGATGCCGCACTGGTCCCCTGATGATCCTTGGAAAGAGCCAGATGCCAAGAAATTGAGTGCTGTGGTCAGCTTCAAAGCTACTGGCAGGGGGTACCCTCCAACTCCACGTGGGGCAGGTCTTCATGAAGAATGTGGCATATGTGATGTACCAGAGCTCGGGACAAGCACAAATATGCACAGCATTGCCTCTCACACATTTGTAAATAGGAGAGTCTTCTATGATAAACTCTAGGTCTGGTGATTCACACCCCAGTTGTCTGGGTCTCTTCTCCTGACCCTTCTGGTTATGCTTTGGCTCCGTTTGACCATGTCCCTCCTGCTGGAGCTCCGCGTGTAGTCACCTCTCCATCCTTCACCTCCTCCATTGCATTAGGATTGTCAATTCTGGTGAACATGTGACAGGCCTTCATTGACAGAATGCCATATATGATACAGCTATGCCTCCTTCATTCTTGCCTGCATTCCCAAATTCTACATTCTTATGTGTTACTCTTGAGATGCAGCAACTGTGATGTGAAGCCACTGAGTTCTGAGTAGCCTTTTAACAGTGCTAATGAAGCCCTTGGCTTTCAGTGGCCTTCATTGCAAGGAGTTCTTCCTCCTTTCTTTCTAAGCAGACTCCTGTTCACTCCTGTAGCAACAAGAAGTTAGAGGGCAACCCCAGAAAGGCCTCCCTTGTGTTCGCCCTTCCCACTCATTGCCATTCCACAGCCTTCTCTCCCCATTGCCTCCCTCGTGTTTGCCCTTACCCCTTGCTGCATTCATCACATGCTAATTAATGTAAATGGCGTTCACGTCACTGGACGGTAGGATAACTGACCCACCATTAACACACCATCGGGGGAATTGCAACCTATTTTTACGACGGTGGATTTCTGACGTTTTTCCTGCCGCTGGATTCTCCACTCCCACCTGCCACGAAGCCCACTGAGGACAGGATGGGAAAATTCCACCTATAGAGTTTAAAAGCAAGAACCTACATAGAAAACTGGTTCAGCCTCAGTTAGAGTGTTGCGTATAGTTCTGGGAGCTACACTTTAGGAAAGATATGATGGCATTAGAAAGAGTCAAGAAAGGATTCAGGAGAATATTTAGAGGTATAAGGGACTTCAGTTATGTAGATGAATTGGAGAGGTTTGGACTTAAACATGGGAGGCGTGATTAGGAAGTTTGTGGATGACACAAAAATTGGCAGTATAGCAGGGATGTAATACTGGAATTGTATAAAATATTGGTTAGGACACAGCTGGAATTTTGTGTACAGTTCTCGTCACCACATTATAGGAAGGGCATAATTGCTCTGGATAGAGTGCAGAAGTTGTTTCCAGAGCTTGAAAATTGCAGTTATGAGGAAAGATTGAATAGACTAGGGTTTTTCTTTAGGGTCTACACCTGAAGTGCTGCAACCTGTAGAGTTACGGACCAGGTACTGGAAAATGAGATTAATATGAGCGGCTAGTTTCTATGTAGGTTTAACATAGCTTTCTTTTTTCACCAGGGCAGGCACAATGGGCTAAATGTCCTCTTTCTGTGCCATAACTTTTCTATGGTTCTATGGTTCTAAGTTGGGACTGTTTCACTTAGAAAAGAGAAGGTTCTGAGGAGATTTGATAGAGGTATGAAAAATCCTAGAGGCCTGGACAGTGTAGATAGGGAAAAAACTACTCCCATTGGTGGAAGAATTGAGAACAAGAGGGCACAGATTTAAGTTAATTGGTAAAAAAAAGCAATGAGAATAACTTTTTTTCTTATGGCCAGTGATTAGAATCTGGATTGCACTGCCTGAGATTGTGGTGGAGGCAATTTCAATTGACATATTTAAGAGGGAATTTGATTGTTGTCTGAAAAGAAAGGATGTGCAGTGTTACATGGAGAAGGTGGCAGAGAGGCACAAGGTAAATTGTCCTTACGGAGATCTGATGCAGACATGATGAGCTGAATGGCTTCCTTCTGTGCTGCAACAACTCTGATTCTGTGATTCAACGAGCCACCTCTTTAGTGGATAGCACTTGTCTCCACGTATCCAGCCATCCAGTTGAACTGGTGGCGCAGAGAGCTGTGGCACCTGGGCATGCCTGTGGATACAAATTTCATGGCTACTTCCAGGACACTGCACAGACACCTGCAGGATCCTCAGACAGTGATCACACAATCTGCACATTAAGGGGTTGAAAGCCCTTCTGGTTGACAAATGCCCCTGGCTGGCCTGTGCATGTTTTGATGGCCATATCTGTATAATCAATTGCCTCTTAGGGAACCCCGCAATGGCCCCAAAGCTTCTTGATATCTCGCCTGGCTGTTCTCATCAGCAATGAAGTTGATGAAGTTGTTCATCCTCCTGAGCAATGCATCAGTAACAAGAGATCTCTGGCTAATTCTTGAAAGGATCCTGAGTAATAGAAGTTTAATGCAACTGTCGCCTTCAGAGCCACAGGCATCGGGATGGCCACCCACACAATTGGAGATTATTTCCCCTGCATGCATGTCACAAATAGTTGTGACCTCCTCCCTGGAGAGAGACAGATGCCTAAGATACAGCACTCAGACACGTAGAGATGGTTTGAGTGCTGCCTGTACGCCCTTCCTTCAGGGCCAGCTCTTCTCCTTGGGCAGAGCTGCCCGCAGTTCCCCTCTGCTTCCTTCTGGTCCATCGGCATCATCATGCTGCTTTATTGGATGGCCATCACATTGTTGCTGTCCCTGGGCAGTTACCCTCCTTTTCTTCCTTTTCCCTCTTTCGTCCTCACTTAAGGAGCCCCCACTGGAGTGAACTATCCCCATGGCCCCTATTCCTTCTGACTTCTCCTTGTTAGCCTGTTCGATAAGGGTGTATCATGGTTACAACCCCTCTTCCAAATCACTCCCCTCAAGATGAATCTTTCAATGGCCCCCCCTTAAGAATTATGCACAAAGTGAACTCAAACTAATTCCCTCCACTTCTCATTAGTTTCAACTGCAGCTCCAACTCTACACTGTTCTTCACTTCGGCCATTATGTCCTGCCTTTATGCTGCTGATCCGACGCTGCTGCTATTCCCTTCTACCTGCTGTGGAGCCTGTCCAACCTACATAAAATAGTGGTCAATTTGGTCATTAATTGCCTCAAGTACTGTTAATTGGCCTTTATCGAAAGGTGGGCTGGCTTCTGACTTTGCGCTCTGTTTGCCTTCTGTTTTACTCTGATTGGGCACAATGATGTCAGGAACTCAGCCCAACATCACAAGTCCCAATTTTACACTGTAGCTGGAGGGACAACTGCCTGAACGGTGAATGTAAAACTCTTCCTGTGATTTTACAGCCAGGTGCAGCAGATGACTAAACTCAGCTGTAAGCTTATCTTGGCTGAGTGATAGCACACTTGCTCTGAGTCAGAAAGTTCTAGGTTCAAGGTACTTTCCTGATCTTGATCTTGGCTGACATTGCAATGCAGCGCTGAGCGAGTGCTACATCTATTGGAGGTGTTTTCTTTTGGATAAGATGTTAAACTGTCTCAGGTGGATGTAAAATACCCTGTGGCATTATTTGAAGGACAGAGAAGTTCTCCCAGTGTGCTAGCTAAAATGCATCCATCAGGCAGCTGCACTGCAATAGTTTAATTGGTTATCTCATTGCTGTTTGAGGAATATCGCAATGCACAAGTTGTTGCTGTGTTTTCCTATATTGCAACAGAGACTACATTGTAAAAAATACTTAATCTGCTGTAAAGCACCTTGGGATAGCCTGAGATCATGAAAGGCACAACATAAATACAAGTTATTTTACCTTTTAGCAAAGGTTGTGCAAGCAGTGTTCCATGAAATAAATAGACCTGAACAATGTAGTATGGAGGTACCAAGTTAGAATGTGGAATTCTCATGAGATCCCAGTTTTACCTTGAAATGTTTGTGGGATAAATGACTGCTTCACTGCAATTGCATAAAGGGAGGTATGGAAAAACTGCTGGAAAAAAAACACAAAAAAAGCAGTAACGTGGAGCCAGAAGCAAAATTTTTTTAAATCCTGTAACTATAACTGTTGACTCATTTAAATTCACCTCTGCCATTGCTATAACCCTTAGTGATCTGGACACCTACTTTTTATCTGCAAGAACATCAACTAATACAGATGAGATAGAAATTATAGAAAGCAGGATGCTTATGCTTGGAACCTGAGCTTATTTTTTTTTGATTTGTAGCCCTTTGATTTTTGTTGGCAAACCAGATGGCCCTAATTGAATAATCTGGGCTGGACATTTCATTTTGTTATAAACTTTTTATATATATATTACTGTGGATATTGAAGTCCTGGATAACTCTTAAGATGTACAAATTGTATCATTTCTACCATCTATTCATATATCACTTTCTATTACAAAAATAGTCCAAATCTTTCACAGACACAGTTTATAAAAGATGAAATGGAACAAAGGTATCATACACTGACCAACATAAAAGCAACAGATAGCATTTTGCTTTAATGACACTAATAAAGAGCCATTGCTCTAAATGAACATAGTGATGTAAAGCCTCTTTAGTAAAATGCAAGGTATATTTGTCCTTTATCAAGGATCAAACGTGCTTGCATAGCTATAACGCTTTTCACAATGTCAGGCCATCTCAAAGTGCTCTTTAACCAATGAAGTGCTTTTGAAATGTAGTCACTGTTGTAATGTAGGAAATATAACAATCAATTTGAACACAGCAAGGTACCACATGTTGTGTTTTTTATAATGATATAAAGGTGCCAGTTACTCATATTGGGTAAACATGTCATGGATTTATTTATTGAGACTAAGCACATGAGAACATTTGTACAAAGGTATAAAGCTTGAAGACAACATAGGTGCAGAGCTGTGTGCGTGTACTCTGCTGAAAAGCAAAAGTGAAACTAAAACTGGATCACATGACATACTTCCCTTCTTCTGATGTCATGCTACAATCCCTTAAAGGCATATTACAACGTCCCCCTTTCTTTTTAAATATATGAGTCTCTAAAGTGCAGATGTAATCCGCTGGTGCTCCCAAATTTTGTAATGGTAATCTTGTCAGGAGGTTTCTTTAATTGCTCACAGTGATCTGTGGGGTTGTCACTCTTGCATGTTGTTCCTGGTTACATTTGGGATCTTGTCCTCAATCCAATAAGACTGTACAGTAGTTCAAGAACTGGGAATGGATCTGATTTGTCCTCAGTTATACCTCCCCATTGAGTCATTGAGTGTAATGACTTCATAAGACCTTGGTTCTGAACAAATCCATGTCACCTCAGCTGGTTGCCACATACCTTCTGTGAGATCCTGGATGTTAACTTGTTGCCCCAACTGTAAACCTGGCAATTCGGTACCCACATTTTTATCTTGCACATTGGTCATCTTCTCTTGCAGTTTTAAAAGTTGATCTCTAGTTTCTGAGAAAGTAGAATGAGTAAGAATAGGAAAATTGGTAGGCACTGGTCTGCCAAACATGAGCTCTGCCGGTGATAGAACAGTTGCACTTAAAGGTGTCACTTTCAGGTGCCACATCTGTATAGATATAATGTGTAGATATTGTTTGGTCTGTCCTCATTTTAGAAGCAGGGAGTCACTGTGCAAATTATCCATTCATCTAGGCTGTTAGATCTAGGATAATGAGGAGAAGAAGCGGTGTGAGTGATATTCCACTTGTCACACAAATCCTGAAATGCCTTACCAATAATCCATCATGATCTCTCTACTGTACCAAATAAACTGAAAGCAGCACAAAGTGGGCGTGGCAGTTGTGTTTGATGTATTGTGCAATTGTTGAATAATGGGGTACTTGGTAAAGTAGTTGACAATGACAATGAAGTCAGTGCATGGACATGAAACAGGTTGGTTGCAATTTTGGACCAAGGATGGGTAGGAACATTAAATGGAATTAGTGGTTCTTTGTGCTGGCTTGTCAAATGCTCTTGATGTGCCTAGCACTTCTTGACAATGACTTTAATGTCATTATTCATACCCAGCCAATAGATTGTCCCTCTGATGAACAGAAAGCCCAAATAGAAATAACTAAGTACGATCTGATAGCCATGCAGAGACATGGGGCTCCAATCAGAGGCATGCCTGCCCGCGCCTGCTCCTGCACTTCCACACACTCCCACCCCCCCCCCCCCCCACCCTAGACAGGGGGGGAAAATTCTTGCCATGGCTACATAGATGGATGACATAATTTGGGACCTGAATATTGAAGGGTATGTGACATTTAAGAAGGACAAGAAGTTAGGAAAAGGTGGAGGAGTGGCTCTGTTAATTAATGATGGTATTAGCACATTAGAGAGGGATGACCTAAGTTCAAGAAACCAGGATGTAGAAGCAGTTTGGGTTGAGATGAGGAAAGTAAAGGCATGAAGTCACTAGTGGGAGTGGTGTACAGGCCCCCTAATTGGTACTACACAGTAGGACAATGCATAAAAGAAGAGATAATGGGAGTTTTCCAGACAGGTACAGCAATAATCATGGGGGATTTTAAATCACATATAGACTGGAAAAATCAGACGGGCAAAGGTAGCGCAGATGAGTTCACAGATTGTTTTTGGGATAGTTTCTTAGAACAGCATGTTCTGGAGCCAACCAGAGCACAGGCTATACTAGACCTGGTATTGAGCAACGAGATAGGATTAATTGATGACCTCCTAGTGAAGGCACCCCTAGGTAGCAGCAATTATAATATGATTGAATTTTACATTAATTTTGAGGGAGAAACGAGTGCGTCCAAAACTAGTGTTTTAAACTTACATAAGGGCAATTATGAGTGCATGAAAGCAAAGTGAATTGAGGTTAAAGGATATGCCAATAGAAGTTCAGTGGCAGATGTTCAGAATACACCAAATATATATACATTCCAAAGAGAAAGAAAAATTCCAAGGGCAGGGCCCACTAAAAAAGTTAAAGACAATATCAAACTTAAAGAAAAAGCATATAATTTTGCAAAGATGGGTGGCATGTCAGAAGATTGGAAAGGATGTAAAGAACAGCAAAGAATGACAAAAAGATTAATAAGTAGGGAAAAATTAGAATATGAAAGAAAGTTAGCTAGTAATGTAAAGATGGATAGTAAAAATTTCTATAGATATTTAAATAAGAAAAGAGATAACAAAGAACCAAAGTCCTATAGGGAGTGCATGTGGGGAATTGATAATGGAAAGTAGGGGGATGGCAGATGAATTAAACAGGTGTTTTGCTTCAGTCTTCACTATAGAGGATATAAGTAACATCCTGGAAGTATCAATGGATTATCACTCGTGCAAGATCATGGCATGCTGGTAGACTTACAATTACCGAGCCTTTAGTCTCTACAATGTAAAACATCTGTGACACTCAGGGGAATTGATTGTATTTGACTTCCAGCACCATAGAACCTGCACACGGAATTAGTGAACCATTGTATGGTGAGAGTTTCACAGCAGTAGGTTTCATTATGGTCTTCCATGTCTGTAGGTACATGTCTTTTAGAATTTGCAGGGGCAGTACATTAGCACTTGTTCCTGTGTCAATCTTGGTCCATAACGAATAGTTACCAAATTGCTTAGGACTGATAACTGAATCTTGGCAAGCACGTTGGATGGCAAGATGACATATATATGTTTTCCACGAGATTGACAGTGTGAATCATAGAGAAATAGAAGCAAGAGTAGGTAATTCGGCCCTTCGAGCCTGCTCCACCATTTAACATGATCATGGCTGATCCTCTATCACAACACCATAGTCCTGCTCTCTCCCCATACCCCTTGATGCCTTTAGAGTATAGAAATCTATTTCCTTCTTAAATATATTCAGTGACTTGGCCTCCACAGCCCTCTGTGATAGAGAATTCCATAGGTTCACCACCCTCTGAGTGAAGAAATTTCTCTTCATCTCAGTCCTAAATGGCTTGCTTCATATCCTGAGATTGTGACCCTTTGTTCTAGACCCCAAGCCAGAGGAAATATCTTCCCTGCACCCAGTCTGTCCAACCCTGTCAGAGTTCTATATGTTTCAATGAGATCCCCTCTCATTCTTCTAAACTCACAGAATCACAGAATCACAGAGTGCAGAACAGGCCCTTTGGCCCATCGAGTCTGCACCAACATGTGAGAAACACCTGACCTACCTACCTAACCCCATTTACCAGCACTTGGCCTATAGCCTTGAATGTTATGACGTGCCAAGTGCTCATCCAGGTACTTTTTAAAGGATGTGAGGCAACCTGCCTTCACCACCCTCCCAAGCAGTGCATTTCAGACCGTCACCACCCTCTGGATAAAAAAGTTTTCCCTCACATCTCCCCTAAACATCCTGCCCCTCACCTTGAACTTGTGTCCCCTTGTGACTGACCCTTCAACTAAGGGGAACAGCTGCTTCCTATCCACCCTGTCCACGCCCCTCATAATCTGTACATTTTGATCAGGTTGCCCCTCAGTCTTCTCTGCTCCAACAAAAACAACCTAAGTCCATCCAAGCTCTTTTCATAACTTAAATGTTTCATCCCAGGCAACATCCTGGTGAATCTCCTCTGTACCCCCTCCAGTGCAATCACATCCTTCCTATAATGTGGTGACCAGAACTGCACACAGTACTCTAACTGTGGCCTCACCAAGGTTCTATACGCCAACATGACCTCCCTACTTTTGTAATCTATGCCTCGATTGATAAAGGCAAGTGCCCCATATGTCTTTTTCACCAGCCCAGTAACATGCCTCTCTGCCTTCAGAGATCTATGGACACACACGCCAAGGTCCCTTTGTTCCTCAGAACTTCCTAGTGTCATGCCGTTCATTGACTATTTCCTTGTCAAATTACTCCTTCCAAAGTGTATCACCTCACATTTTTCAGAGTTAAATTCCATCTGCCACTAATCTGCCCATTTGACCATCCCGTCTATATCTTCCTGTAGCCCAAGACACTCAACCCCACTGTTAACCACCCGGCCAATCTTTGTGTCAACTGCAAACTTATTAATCCTGCCCCCCACATAGTCATCTATGTCATTGATATAAATGTCAAATAATAGGGGACCCAGCACAGATCCCTGTGGTACGCCACTGGACACTGGCTTCCAGTCACTAAAGCATCCTTCTGTCATCACCTTCTGTCTCCTACAACTAAGCTAATTATGAATCCCCCTTATCAAATTACCCTGTATCCCCTGTGCATTTACCTTCTTTATAAGTCTCCCATGTGGGAACTTGTCAAAGGCTTCGCTGAAATCCATATAAACTACATCAACTGCACTACCCTCATCTACACATCTGGTCACCTCCTCAAAAAATTCAATCAAATTTGTTAGGACTGACCTCCTTCTGACAAAGCTATGCTGACTATCCCTGATCAAATCTTGCCTCTCCAAGTGGAGATAGATTCTCTCCTTCAGAATTTTCTCCAATAGTTTCCCTAGCATTGACATGACATGAGACTCACTGGCCTGTAGTTTCCTGGCTTAACTCTACACCTCTTCTTAAATAGCGGAGCCACGTTAGCTGTTCTTCAGTACTCTGGCACCTCCCCCGTGGCCAGAGAGGAATTAAAAATTTGAGTCAAAGTCCCTGCAATCTCCTCCCTTGCCTCCCTCAGCAGTCTGAGATTTTTTTTTTTTGCAACTCCAGTGTATACAGGCCTAGTTGGCCCAATCTCTCCTCATACAATAATCCTTCCATCCTAGGAATCAGTCTGGTGAACCTCTGCTGTAGTCCCTCGATGGTAAGTACATCCTTTCTTAGGTACGGAGACCAAAACTGCACATAATACTCCAGGTGTGGTCTCAACTAGAGTAAGACATAGCTGCAGTAAAACATCTTGTACTCAAGTCTTCTCCCAATGAAGACCAACATACCCTTTGCCTTTTTAACTTCTTGCTGCACCTGCATGCTTCCTTTCAGTGATTGGTGTACAAGGACACCCAGGTCCCTTTGTACATCAACATTTCCCGATCTATCACCATTTAAATAATACTCTGCCATTCTGTTTCTCCTACCAAATTGGATAACTTCACCACTTATCACGTTATACTGCATCTGCCATGTATTTGCCCAGTCACTCAACTTGTCTAAATCACCTTGAGGCCTCTTAACAACCTCTTCACCACTCAAATTCCCACCTAGTTTTGTGTCATCAGCAAACTTGGAAATATTACATTTGGCTCCCTCACCCAAATCATTGAAATATATTGTGAATAGCTGGGGCCCAAGCACTGATCCCTGCGGTACCCCACTAATCAATGCTTGCCACTCCAAAAAAGACCCATTTACTCCTACTCTCTGTTTCCTATCTGCTAAACAGCTCACAATCCATGCCAATATATTACCCCTAATCCCATTTGCTTTAATTTTGCACACTGACCTCTTATGTGGGACTTCATCAAAATCTTTCTGAAAATCCAAATACACCACATCCACTGGTTCTCACCACTCTTTGTCTTATCGTGCACATCCTCGTCATTTTCTGGGTTGGATATGGGATACTGGGTGGTCATTCTTATTGCTTGAAGGTGGCCATTGTGTACCATCTGATTGGATCAGTGCACGGCTCTTTGTAGCTGTATCAGCATTTTCTCTAGTGCACTGCCACCGCCAATGGCCCTTTCTGCCACATACTTTGCAGAATTGATGAAAAGCTGGGCATTTCCTTGGTATATACAGAAGGCCACACCTTCATGTTTGCTGTGTCTGAGTGCTCTAGTAAGTGTATCAATAATTGGGGTTGTGCTTAGGACCTGTAAACTTTGTTGACCTGTGAGCCTTGCTTTGTACTTAGGTCCTTCCTTCAGAAGCTCTTCAATGCTATACCTTTTGGGTTTGTCCAGCAGATCTTTCTGGAAATCTTCAATGGGAGTGGATGTGATCATCAACTCCACAATTCTGTCTGCTAGTTCTGCACCTGGAGTGGTCTATGAATTCTGCAGGTTGTTGTTGAAATCACATGAGTTCCTGTCAGTGAATACAGAACTTGTTGCTGAACTCGTCTTCCAATGTATTCCATATGTTTTGGGAATCCTTTAGCTCTTCTGCTATTAATTCTGATGTGTTCAGCCTGTAGAGAACTTTGTTCCCAATTGCTAGGTGAATTTTTGTGGCTCGCTTTACTGTTTCAGAAACACCTGAATCAAGAAACCATTGCTCCGTACACTGTCTAAACATTCTGAATTCAAATAGTAGGTCTGCTGCATCCCAGCTGAAACTGGGGAGGTTTGTGGACATTTTAATAATATCTCTTCGGCCTTCTTTCTTCTGTTGTGCCTGGGCTGAGTGTTGCTGTAGCTGCTTTCACGCATTTTTCTGAAGCTCTGTCCATTGTAATTGCAACCTTCTCTGGCCTGATTTTTATGACAGTTTTTTTTTTGATTTGCTGGATTGTCCCTCACTTGCTATTGATCCTGCCCACACTCTGGTCACTCGCCTTTCCCAGCTGAGGTGCTCGGCCTATTGTCGCGCTGTCCCACTCACTGAACTGACAGGCTATGCTATCACCACAAGGGATCCATCTACTTACCAGCTCTTTACTGGAGCACTATCCTGGCACTGTGTCTTCAAAATTTTCCTACAGTCACCACATTGTAATTTCAACACCCTCCAACACCGCGACTCCGTTGTGATCTGATAAAAATGTTGAGGGTCATCTCATGGCATGTAGCATGATTTAAGTCCATTCACTATGTTGTGCCTGTACTTAATTTTGCTGTCAGGCTGAGCACCATGCCGTTTAGAAGGAATCGCTGCTGCACACTATGTGTTTTTATAATGTTATAAAGGCACCAATCAATCATAAGAGGTTGGGTAGACACATTGTGAGTTCATTTATTGAGACTAGGCACATGAGAACATTTATACAAAGGTATAAAGTTTGAAAACATCAGAGCTGCAGAGCTGTGTGTCTGTACTCTGCTGAAAAGCAAAAATGAAGCTAAAACCAGATCACATGACACACTTCTTTTCTAGTGATGTCATGCTGCAATCCCTTAAAGGCAGATTACAACACCACAAATAGCAATGAGGTAAATGAACAGATAATTTTGGTAAAAACAAAAAACAAAAAACTGCGGATGCTGGAAAGACAAAACAAAAGCAGAAACAGAATTACCTGGAAAAACTCAGCAGGTCTGGCAGCATCGGCGGAGAAGAAAAGAGTTGACGTTTCAAGTCCTCATGACCCTTCGACAGAACTAGGCGAATCCCAGGAAGGGGTGAAATATAAGCTGGTTTAAGGTGGTGGGGGGGTGGGGTTGGGTGGGGGGGAGAGAAGTGGAGGGGGTTGGTGTGGCTGTAGGCAAAAGCACCCCCTTTCTGTTTCTTCCCCCTTCCTTTTGTTTTTTTTTCCAATAAATTATATAGATTTTTCTTTTTCCCACCTATTTCCATTATTTTAAAATATTTTAAAATCTTTTATGCTCCCCCCACCCCCACTAGAGCTATACCTTGAGTGCCCTACCATCCATTCTTAATTAGCACATTCGTTTAGATAATATCACCAACTTCAACACCTATGTGTTCTTTTGTTCTGCTGTCTGTGACATCTTTTGATGATCTGCTTCTATCACTGCTTTTGCCTACAACCACACCACCCCCCTCCACTTCTCTCCCCCCCACCCAACACCACCCCCCCACCACCTTAAACCAGCTTATATTTCACCCCTTCCTGGGATTCGCTTAGTTCTGTCGAAGGGTCATGAGGACTCGAAACGTCAACTCTTTTCTTCTCCGCCGATGCTGCCATACCTGCTGAGTTTTTCCAGGTAATTCTGTTTCTGTTTTTGTTTTAGATAATTTTGGTGATGTAGAAATATTCACCAATAAACTGAGAACTCCCCTGCTCTTCTTCAAAGTGTGAGACAGATTATTTTACATTCACCTGAGAATGCACGCACTGAGAAAACAATTTATTGGACCTCAACTGTCATCATGTAGAACAGACCAGGATATAGTCAATCATCCTGAAATTTGACTGTGGGACACTGGTGTAAGAATGCTTTGCTCTGAAAATCCTCCCTCCAGTATTTTAGCATAGGTGTCAATCCACTCCTTTACTACTTTAAAAGCAATATTAATCTAATCATTTTAAATATCTCAATATCGTTTCAAAAATAGAAGACCAAGGAATTTCAAATCAACACATTAACACTGAAATTTTCTTGGGGGAAATGTTTCCACTAAGTTGTGTGTCCACGAGGACCCGCACAAGTTGACCTTTTAAAGTTACCAAGCATGCATGGCCATGTAAAAAAATGTAAAGGACCCGTGAACTTAAATAAATTGGCAACTCACAATGAAAAGAAATTGAGCGAATATGTTGGTTGGGGCTCCTCCTGACCAGTTCCTATAACTTGGTGGAAGATCAGTGGAAATAATGTTTATACAGCACATCCAGGATTTTCATTGATCTTCTGCCAAAGTTATGGCAGTCCTTCAGAAAAAGTCCAGGGGGATTTCCTGACTCAAGTGTTTTTAACCCAAGTATCCACCCACTGTATAAGTTCAGGGTCAATTCTAATACTGAGCATTAAGCCACATGGTGGGATATACCATTTTGATAATAGCACAGTGTCCAATTGTTTATATGGTCCACCAGACAGGATTTTTTTCAGCCTACCTCATGCACACGGTTTTCACCTCTGGGGAATAGTGTGCAGGATTCCCAGCTGATTATCAGTCCATGGAATTGTATCATGAATGCTCCTTCTGTAGCCAACAAGTCCTCATGTGGGAGTTGAAGCTGAAGATTTTTAGGCCCTGAGATAGGAACACTACCATTGCGTCAGAAAACGTCATTGTCAATTGAAGCTGAGTGCAGCAGACTTAGCTATTGTCAGACATTTATTTCACGAGGAATCTTCGTTCCTCAGATACATCCTTGACATGTGAACAATGACTATGGATGTGGGATTGAAATTTAAACCTAAGGGTTGTATGAAGCCACATGCATTCTTAGCACACAATACTGATTCCCAGAGATGATTGGCAAATCTAAGTAACCCATTCATATCCTGTTGTTATTAGTCAAATAGTGCAGAAAATACTAATTACAATGTTTTTTTTGCAGTCTTATTAAAATTATAACTGCATGATTTTATCTAAATCTGCCAATTGTAGCATATACTAGTTTAATTAAGCTGAAGTATTTTCAAAGAGCAGCGATGCAATGGTAGTCATAGGCTCTCATTTCCTTTGCTCATTTGGTCTAAGGAGTTTTTCTTTCAATTACACTGTGGTGAATTCCTGTGATAATTTGCACAAGGTGTATAATTGTATTTTAGGTGCTATGCATTTCTAGATAACTGCCTTACACACATATCTTTACTGTAATTACTGTAGCCTTTTTAATTATCTAGAAATTATATAAAATACATTCTGGAAATGGGAGGATACGTAATGATATAATCAAATGTTTTTATTACATTTCCTATTGGGAAACTACATTAAGCCATTGTCTCCAGCTCTTGCCAAAAACTCCATAGCCTAACCACTAACTGCATCCATTTCTCTGGCTACTGCCTGAGGTTGAAGAAGACTGTTTGTAACCTCAATTTCCTGTCGGATCTTCAGTTAACTTTAACTTTAACCATTAACTCTCCATCACCAAGGCCACCTAATTCCATCTCTATAACGTTGCTCATCTTTGTCCCTGCCTCAACTCATATGCTACCAAACCCTCATTCGTGACTTTGTTGCCTCCAGACTTGACAATTGTAATGCTCTTCTGACCGACATCTCACCTACCACCCTCTTTACAGTTCTAAAGGGTGTGCAGGAACAGAGAACTCTGGGGTGGCATCGATCTTTGAAGGTGATGTATTGAGAAAGTGGTTAGCAAAGCAAAAGAGATGTTGGGCTTCTTAAATAGAGGCATTAAGTACTACAGCAGGGAAGTAATGCTGAACTTTTATAAAGCTCTGGTTAGTCTCCAACGACACTTTAGGAAAGATGTGGGGTTTTTTGAATGGTTCCAGGAATGGGGGATTTTAGTTGAATTTTGATTAGGTATATGGCAACGATAAAAGGGTGATTGTAGATAGTCATTGGGAAATGGATAGGGACCACACTTGGGGCACCTACCAAGTTTCTGAATTATAATAGAGGGGAATTTATTAATGATAAGTTTAGAGACATGTATGAAAACGTGAACATTGTGGCCACGAATACCACAACTGAAGGCACTTTCAGCAATGGACTCTATGAAAGTAGTCATGGGGTGTTCAATGAAATGCTGCATAAATTATTAGCAGATAAACCAAACTGCAAGTTGACAACTGCACTGGCACAGGTGGTTCATGCAAAACATTTGCTTCAGATGTTGGTGAGTATAGTCCATGTCAATTAGTCTATGGGAGAAATTCCAAAATATCTTTTCTGCTGGGTGATTTATTCCCTGCCCTTGAGAGGACTAGGATTAGTTCCAATTTTTATGCACATTTGAATGCTTTACATGCATGAAGAAAGGCTTTCATCAAGGTTGAGGTCTCAGAGAAAATTCAGAGAGCTCTAAGGCATCATGTAAAACTGCCCGATATGAACCTTAAATCTGGAGATATGGTATGTTACAACAGAAAGGGCCAAAATGAATGGATATGTCCTCGTAAGGTAATGGCGTGTGATGGTAAGACAGTGGTTATCTAACATGGTAATCTAACTATTCAGTTGCCTGCTTCACAGCTAAACAGGATTAATTACAAACTCTCAGAATCTAATACAAGTGCTTAAGTCAGCCTGTAGCTCACAAACACATGTTTTGCAATGACTGTTCTGAGGAACAGGAGGTAATAGATCAAGGGCTGGGTGGTGGAAGGCTGTGATCAGGAAGCACAGGGCAGGGGGCTGTCCCATCCAAAGATCAATTGCTTAAAGTGGTTACTGGGGTGACATATGTTCCAGAAAGGTCCAGTGAATGAAGGAACTTGACTATCATGCATTTGCAGAAAAAGCACTGGATTGTTAAACATTGTTAAATGTTCAGGATGTTGGCTAAGAAGTGAGGTCCATGGACTGACGGAATAGGGTAAAAGAAGGGACAGTAAGAAAGTGCAGTGTGAGTTTTAATAATGGGTTTGAGAATGACTCGTGTGTTAAAAAATGATCACATACTGGAGAAAGAGTCTGCGACAGTGTGAGAGAGATCTTAAGAATAGTAACCCCCAGAAGATATCAAAGTGCAAGTAGAGTGCAGCTTGAATGGATTACACGATGAAATGTGGGCTACAGGACAGTCTTGAGGTAGGACTAGAAGCAAAATTCCTCATGACTGTGAAGTTTTGGTGGGTTCCAATAGACAGCAGGTTAATTAATCAGAAAGACAAAACAAAAGGAATTGGACAATTGGAAGGAATTTGGAGTTTATTTTGAAATACCAGACAGGGGACAGCCAGCCTTGTCACACAGATGGAGGTGTATAAAAATGGTCTTTGCAAATGGGACTTATAAGGTTAAAGTGAGGTTAATTGCTTGGGACTTTGAAAAGCGACTGAGTGATGCAGTTGTTAGGGTGGACTTTCTCACAGTGGGAAAAGTAATCATGAAAGTCTTGTTAGCTCTTGCAGCCATATATTTGTAGGAGTGTAGATCAATTGACATAAAGGCCACTTTACTGCAGGGTGAAAAATTTCAGAGATAAATATTTCTAAAATCGCCAAAGGAGTCATGAGGTGGAGAAGGGAAACTGTGGAAACCAAGCAAATATGCTTATGGCCTGAATTATGCCCCAAGAGTGTTTTTTTTTATGGAATCTGTTTTGCTGAAAATGGGCTGTGTTCACGCAAAAGCAAATTTTGTAAAGTTTTATTGGTTTTATAAATGTTTCAATTATCTTCATTATGCATGTTGATGATTTCTTATGGGGTACTAATGTGAAATTTGAGAAATGTGTTATTAATAAGATAAACGGGAACTTAAAATTGGAAGTCAGGTTTCAGAGGTGTCTACATATTTTGGTTCAGATATTAAGCAGATTTTTTTTATTCTTTCACAGGATATGGGTGTCACTGGCTAGACCAATATTTATTGCCCATTCCTCGTTGCCCCTGAGATGTAGTGGTGAGCTGCCTTCTTGAACCGCTGCAGTCCATGTAGTATAGGTACACCCACAGTGCAGTTAGAAAGGGAATTTCAGGATTTTGACCCAGTGACAGTGAAGGAACAGCGATATATTTCCGAGTAAGGATGGTGTGTGGCTTGGAGGGCAATTTGCAGATAGTGGTGTTCCCATGGACCTGCTACCTTTATCCTTCTAGATGGTAGAGGTCACAGGTTTGGAAGCTGCTGTTGAAGGAGCCTTGGTGAGTTACTACAGAGCATCTCATAGTTGGTACATGCAGCTGCCATTATGCATTGGTGGTGGAAGGAGTGAATGTTGAAGGTGGTGGATGAGGTGCCAAATAAGTGGAATGCTTTGTCCTGGATGGTGGCAAGCTTCTTGAATATTGTTGGAGCTGCACTCATCCAGGCAAGTGGAGAATATTCCATCACACTCCTGACCTGTGCCCTGTAGAATGTAGCCAGGCTTTGGGGAGAAACAAAATGAGTTACTCGCCACAGAATTCCCAGCCTCTGACATGGTCTTAGAACCATAGAACCATAGAAAAGTTACAGCACAGAAGTAGGCCATTCAGTCCATCTTGTCCATGCCAGCCCGAAGACATCCAGGTGCCCTTTCTAATCCCACCTTCCTGCACCTGGCCCATAGCCCTGCAGCTTACAGCA
Organism: Carcharodon carcharias; assembly: GCF_017639515.1. Classification (NCBI taxonomy): domain Eukaryota; kingdom Metazoa; phylum Chordata; class Chondrichthyes; order Lamniformes; family Lamnidae; genus Carcharodon; species Carcharodon carcharias. Next base: position 53,629,825 of record NC_054486.1, read on the forward strand.
CTTAAGGTGCAGATCCAGGTATTTTTTAAAAGAGTTTAAAGTTTCTGCCTCTACCACCAACTTGGGCAGCAAATTCCAGACACCCACAACCCACTGCATAAAAAAATTCTTCCTCATGTCCCACTACACCTTCTGCCACTTATCTTGAATCTATGTCCCCTGGTTCTAGAATTCTCCATCAAGGGAAACAATTTTATCCTGTCCACTTTATCTTTTCCCCTCATAATTTTATACACCTCAATCAAGCCATCTTTCAGCCGTCTTTGTTCTAAGGAAAATAACCCAAACCTATCCAATCTCTCCTCGTAGCTATTCTTTTCTAGCCCTGGCAACATTCTTGTAGACCTCTTCTGCACTCTCTCCAGAGCTATTACGTCCTTCCTATAAGGTGGTGACCAGAACTGCACACAATACTCCAGTTGTGGCCTCACCAGTGTTTTATACAATTCCTTACTTTAAAATTCTATACCTCTTGCCAATGAAGGAGAGCATTCCATATTTCTTCTTTACAACCTTATCTACTTAAACTGCTGCCTTCAGGGACCTGTGTACTTGTACACCAAGATCTCTCAATTCATCTACCCCTCTTAGTATATTCCCATTTATTGTGTAATCCCTGTAACTGTTTGACCTCCCTAAATGTATGACCTCACAGTTTTCTATGTTAAAATCCATCTGCCACTTTACTGCCCACTCCACCAACCCATTTATATTGTTTTAGAAATTATGGCTATCCTCTACACTATCCGCTACTTGGCCAATCTTTGCGTCATCTGCAAATTTCCAAATCGTGCTCCCCACATTCACTTCCAAATCGTTAATATATAACACAAACAGCAAAGGTCCCAACACTGAGCCCTGTGGAACACCACTTCAGACAATTTTCCATTCGCAAGGGCATCCATCAACCATTACCTTTTGTTTCCTGTTACAAAGCCAACATTTTATCCAGTTTGCCACATTACCCTGAATCCCATGGGCTTTTACTTTCCTGACCAATCTGCCATGTGGGACCTTGTCAAATACGTTGCTAAAATCCATGTACACAACATCCACTGCACTACCTTCATCACCCCTTCTTGTCACTTCCTCAAAGAATTCAATCAAATTTGTGAGGCAAGACCTTCCTCTAACAAATCCATGCTGACAATCCCTGACTAGTCCATGCCTTTCCACATGACAGTTAATCCTATCATCCAGGAATGATTCTACTAATTTGCTCACCACTGATGTAAGACTAACTGGCCTATAATTGTTTGGCATTTCCTTTAATCCCTTTTTAAACAATGGAACTAAGTTTGCATTTCTCCAGTCCTCCGGGCTCTCCCCTGTATCTAGTGAAGACTGGAAAATCATCCTCAGAGCATCTGCTATCTCCTCCCTGACTTCCTTCAGCAGCCTCGGAAACAATCCATCTGGCCCTGGTGACATATCAACTTTCAAGGATTTCAACCCATCGAGTACTTCCTCTGTCTTTATGACTATCCCGTCCAATATCTCACAGTGTTCCTCCTGGACTACTTTATCTACATCCACCCTTTCCTTTGTAAACACGGAGACAAAATATTCATTCAAAACCCTTCCCACAGCCTCTGCCTCTACACACAAGTTTCCATCTTCATCTTTGATAGGTTCCACTTCTTCCTTAACTAAACTTTTAGCCTTAATGTATTGGTAAAACATCTTTGGGTTATCTTCAACTTTACTTGCTAATCTTTTCTCATGCCTTCTCTTTGATTTCCTTATTTCCTCTTTTACTTCGTCCCTGCACTTCCTATATTTGTCTTGGCTATCTGCAGGGCTTAGCTCTTTGTGCCTATTGTACGCTTTCTTTTTCTGTTTGATCTTCCCCTGTATTACTCTAGACGACCAGGAGGGACTTGATTTGGCAATACCACTCTTATTTTTGTAGGGGACATGTCTACTTTGTACAATTAGGATCTCATTTTTTAGTGCTTCCCACTGGTTTTCTGCTGTTTTATCGTCCAGCAGTGCTGTCCAGTCCACCTCAGCCAAGTCCCTTCTCATTTCTGCAAAATGTGCCTTCCCCAGTTCAAAATTTTTACTCATGCCTTATCTCTGTCCTTTTCCATGGTAATGCTAAATCTAACTGAATTGTGATCACTGTCCCCGATATGGTCGCCAATTGTCACTTCACCCACTTGCCCTTCTTCGTTCCCCAAGACTAGGTCTAGAATTGCATCTCCACTCGTTGGGTTTGTCACTAATTGGTTGAAAATTTTTTCCTGGACACACTGCATGAATTTTTCTCCCTCAGTGCCCCTTATATTGTTTGAATCCCAGTTGATATTAGGATAGTTGAAGTCTCCTACTATTATTGCCCTCTTGTTCTTACAAACAGAAATTTGCCAACATATTTGTTATTCTATTTCCCTTTCACTATTTGGGGGTCTGTGGTATACTCCCAGTAGTGTGACTGCCCCTTTTTTATTTCTATGCTCAATCCATAAAGCCTCGTTTGTTGACCCATTTAGTATATCATCCCTTCTCACAACTGAAATTGATTCTTTAACCATTAGCTACCCCCCCTCCTTTTTTATCTCCTACTCTATCGTGTCTGAAGACTCATATAACCAAGGATATTTAGCTACCAGTTTTGTCCCTCCTTTAGCCAGGTCAGCACTATAGCAATGACGTCCTGCTATCATGTGTCTACCTGCACCCTTAACTCATCTACCTTGTTTGTAATACTCCTTGCATTGAAGTATAAAGAGTTTAACCCCATCAATTTCCGTTGCTGGACACTTTGTAAACTTTGCTTCTCCTGTAACTCCATGTCTATCACAACGTCCCTAGCTAATGTTCTACCTCCATTTTTCTGATCTGAATCTGACCTATCTGATCCTACACTGGTCCCAGCTCTGCCTGGATGCAGCCTGTCCAGTTTGTACAGGTCCCACTTTCCCCAGAACCAGTCGCAGTGCTTCAAGAATCTGAATCCCACCCGGCTACACCATCTCTCCAGCCAAGTGTTCATTTGGTCTATCCTCTTATTCCTGCTCTCGCTAGCACGTGGAACTGGGATTGATCCTGAGATTACTACATTTGAGGCCCTGCATTTTAATTTATCTCCTAACACTCTGTACTGAGTTTCTAGGACCTAATCCCTTAGTTTACCTATGCCGTTGGTTTCAATGTGTACCATGACCACTGGCTGCTTACCTTCCCTCCCCAGAATGTCCTGCAGCCGCTCCGTGACATCCCGGACCTGGCGCCAGGGAGGCAACATACCATGATTGATTTACGTTTGCGGCCACAGAAACGTCTGTCTGTGCCCCTAACTATTGAATTCCCTATCACTATAGCCCTGCCACTTGTTTTCCCCCCGCCCCTCTGAGCAGCAGAGCACCCATGGTGCCGGAACCTGGCTGTTGTTGCTTTCCCCTGAGAGGCCAACCCACCAACAGAATCCAAAGCGGTATATCTGTTAGAGAGGGGGATGACAACAGGGGACTCCTGCACTATCTTCCTGAGTCTTTTACTGTACCTGACGGTCATCCATTCCCTTTCTGCCTGTGTAATCTTCACCTGCGGTGTGCCCACCTTGCTAAACATGCTATCTACACCTTGTTCAGCATTGCAGATGCTCCACAATGATTAAACTTGCAGCTCCAGCTCCGAAATCCGGTTAGCTAGAAGCTGCATTTGGACACACCTTCCGCACACATGGTCAGCAGGGACGCTGGAAGCATCCCTCATTTCCCACATCCTGCAGGAGGAGCATATCACAGGTCTGAGATCTCCTGCCATGATGTCCCTCTCGATTAAGCTAGTTACTCCCTTAAAAAATTGTCTTGTAGCCACAGTATTTAAATGGCTGATTCAGATCAGTTTCTGGTCAATGGTAACCCCTAAGATGTTGTTAGGGGAGGATTTAGCATTGGTAATACCATTGAAAGTCAAGGGGAAATGGTTGAATTCTCACTTGGAAATGGTCATTGTCAAGCACTTGTGTGGCACAAATGTTATTTGCCACCTATCAGCCCAATACTGAATCTTGTCCGGGTCTTGCTACGTATGGGCATGGACTGCTTCAGTATCTGAGGAGTCCTGAATGGTGCTGAACATTGTGCAATCATCAGTGGACATCCCCACTCGCAACCTTATGATGGAGGGAATGTCACTGATAAAGCAGCTGAAGATGGTAGGGCCTAGGACATTACCCTGAGGAACTCCTGCAGTGATGTCCTGGAACTGAGATGATTGACCTCCAACAAACACAGCTATCTTCCTTTGCGCTAGGTATGACTCCACCCAGCAGAGTTACCCCTCTGTTTCCCCTTGACTCTAGTTTTTTTCCAGGGCTCATTCAAATTCCACCATCTGCCATCTCGGGATTCGAACAGTATTGTTCCTTTGTACGAACTTGAATTGTTTCTATGATAGTTAATAAAATAAAGCAAAAGCAAACCAATCTACCAAGTAAGAACAAACAAATTAGTCTCCTTTTTTGACACCAGGGACTTACTTTTCAAACTGGGGTTGGAAACCCGATGCCTGAATAATTTCTAGGTTCTGACCCAACTTCACACCTATATTACTCACGCGTGCAGTCTTCAAATGTAGATGCCCTAATTGGCTTAGTGAAGTGCTTGGTGTCCAATTATTGGTACTGAGAATTATCAGGAGGCAGGAGCTGCCCACTGAGCATGCATGTCAAAGGCAGACTAATCATGGGGCCTGCCATGCCTTGAAGAGAGGAATCAGTACCTCGGAGGACCCATAGCTTCACTGTGCACAAAAGCAGCCAAACGGCCAATTGAAAGGTACCGTGCTCGATCCGGGACAAAAACTACCAGTGACAAAAATTATCCATCATAAAGAAATTTACTTAATTATTCCCTGCCTTGAATCTGACAGATGTAGGCTCATGTGCACCATACTGTTCGGATTTGGCAATTTACGAATTAAAAGTTGCCTTCTGGCCCTCCCAGGCCTGTAAAGAAGCTCTTCAAGGAGCTTAATGGGCAGTTAATTTGAGGCAAGCGTGTTCCCAGATTCCTCCCACCCCACCATCACCCGGCCTTGGCTTTGAAAATTCCAGAGGCATCGGGTCACTAACTTGCAATCCAGGAGCACCAATTTCAAAGTGCACCCACTCCTGTTCTCACTTCCATGGGTGATTGAAGATCTCAGGTCAGTATGTACAAAATGAAGATTCTGATTCTACTGAAGATCCTTTAATGACCATCCAATTCAGCTGTCCACACACTAATCTAACTGGGCAGGCTGTGGGCTGCTCATCTGCTTCTACTACAAAATAATCAACAGAATCGGCAACTGATTTCACATCTCACCCACTTTTCTTTCTCATTGAATGATCGGGTGTAAAACTGGCTGCCAGTTCATTTTGGTCCCATTTTGTTCTCCTGCCCAAGACTTCACCTCCTGTGTCTCTTGCTTGCAGTAAGCAGCATTAGATAGAGAGATTTTTTTTTTTAGCTGCAGCAGTTCAAACTGGCATTTTGCCAAGCTCTGACTTGGTCTGCAGTCAAATAGTATAATGCATTCACATTTCTTTTCAAATAATTTCCTCTCTGCTCAGAAAGAAGTTCTTCTTTTCTATTCATCTTCTGAATAGCATCCAAACAATGCTTAATACCTGGAAAACAGCATTGGTTATGTACTTCCTCTAGTTCTGCAGGCATTTATCCAGCTATGGAAAGAATAATCTTTTTCTTTGTTAGTGATTTTCGCCTTTGTGTTCACCATAGTGAGTGATGTCAACACTAAGGAATGGAATGCGTGTATCCAGGACTAAACGTTCATCCCTTTTAATCCAGTACATGGAGATTATCCAAGGTGGGTTACCTAAGTCAGGTTAAGTGAAATGAAGCTGTGTGAGCTTTCAGCAGGATTTCTAGGTGTGCCTGGGAGCTCTGCACCTCTGCGATTACGCAAAGAAAATGTTGGTAAAATGCAGCAGGCGAGACTTGCTGACTGCATCCTGGTCACTTGAGGAAGGCAACTATTTTTTTCAGTCGTACCAAATTTGGAACGCTGGCTGAATGTAATCAATCACCCTACAATTAATCACACTCAGCTTGTGGAAGATTTGGATTAATCACAAAGCCTATTTCTTTCTCCCTCGTGTACACATGTAGCTTCTCTTAAATGTATCTCTGTGATTCATCTCAAGTACCCTGAGTAAAGAAGCTTCTTCTGAATTCCATAATGCATTTATTCACAATGATCTTATGATAATGGTCCTTAATTTTAGATTCTCTGCAAGTGGAAACATCTTCTCCACGGGGCAGAATTTTTCTCTCGCCAGGTGAGCACACACACAACACGGACGAGAGAAAAATGGTGTGCGATGAGGTCGGGTGAGCATCCCAACGTCATTGTGCACTCGCGCAATATTTCGGTCGGTGAGCAGGCATGGGAGTCGGCAGCGCGCTCGCCGACAATTAAGAGAGCTGTTAAACCCATTGATTAATTCATTAAATTGAATTTTTGCAAAACCTCACCCACGGGTGGGATGAGGTTTCGAACAGTGATTGAAAAAATTTTTTTAAACTCACTTTTAACATGTCCCTGCTCATGTGACACAGCCACATGAGGGGTCATGTTTTCCTTATTTTTCAATTATTTTTAATGTTAAAAATCTTCAGCTCCCTGAGGCAGCTCTGCTTCAGGGAGCTTTCACTGAGCGCACCCGAGCGCATGTGTTGTCTAAGCGTTCACCCTCCTCCCCCCTGCCCACCCCCCTGCCCACCCACCAACAAGGCAGCTCTGAGGGTTTCAGTGCAGAATTCTTGCTGGCTGGCCATCAATTGGCCAGCATGAAATCGCGGTCAGGGCCCAATCGCAGACGGCGGTCAGTTTTGCGGCCTCTCTTGGGCCCATCCACTGGCGCCCTCCCAATGAGGTAAAAAACATGCTCCATTTCTACTTTATGCACCCCCTTTAGAGTTTTAAGATCTCCGCCAGGTCACCTTATAATTTTAGAGAGAAGAGTTCTAGTCTGTTCAGTCCACCCCAACAGTAGTGGCCTCTCAGCTCTGATAGGTAAATTGTTTTGGCATCTTATTCCCCAGCACTTCTATCTTTTTTTTTAGAATATTGAGAATAGAACTGTTCCTCTAGAATTGTACCCGTACTTTTATTTTGCACTTTTATAGCTGTTTATGATTTGCGAGCCAGTAGTCCTCTATCCATTTAAACACTTATTTTCCAAGGAGTCCATGACCTCCTTATTCCTCCACCCAAAATGTACCATCTTACACTTATCTATATTGGAAATCATTCATCGTTTATACTCCCATTATGCAAGTTTGTTAACATCTTCTATTTTGTTTCAGTTTTTCTTGATATAGCCATGCCTCCCAATTTCATGATGTTTGGAAATTCTGATATTGTACTTCTTATTTCTGAGTCCAAATCGCTTAAGTAAATGGTAGCACCACTTCCCATTTTTGCCAGTCCAAGTAACAGCCTTTCATGTTTACTCTTTGGTGTCTACCTTGTAGCCAACTTGCTATCCATCTTGCGACTTGTCCATTGACTGCGCACGCTATCAGTTTCTTTCTCATGGCTGCTTACAATAAGCCTATTGCATAAAAATTGAGTTCACTCGTCATTTTAACTATCACAGGCAAAGCTGTCATGGACAGATGTTCGTGGCCACATTCTTCATGTAAGCAGTTCCTCTGTTGCCTCTGTGGTGAATCAAACACTTATGATCCAGAGTTCCTCATTAAAGTCTCATAGGATCTATGTGACCTGTAAATTTGGCAAGAGTTTAATAGGGCATAACCTCTTCATTTGGTCCCTCATAACGGTGCTTAATTAATTTAACATATGTTTCACCTCCAGGAGCAGTGAAGTCAATTGTAGTTCCAAACTGGAAAAAACATTTAACTAAAGGGGACTTCTTAAAAGTATTTATCATATAGAATTACAGCTACTGTCTTTAATTATCCACCATATACATGTACGTACAATAAAAGGATTGCGTGGGATGCAAATTTCCATTCAAATATGCATTGCAAATTCCTATGCCAAGTTCTGTCTTTGAAAGAAACAATTATAAAATCAGAAAAAAGTAAAACTTGGGGGATGAAAGACACTTGTCTGAACTGGCCTTGCCCACTTGAAATGGAGCTCCAGTTCTGTTGGATCCTGGCACCAGTTTTTTGGGATTAATGGATCCCTTGTTTTGGGATGGCCGAGTTGGTACAAAAGACAGAGCAGGTCAGCAGACAGTTCTTAGGTGGAACGTATTCTGTTTATTTACAAAGGTCTTCAGTAGCTACCTTTGTGGGCTTTCAACTCAAACCCTTTCTCTACACTACAGACTCTAACTATAGACTACTGGCTACTGAGCTAGCTCACGCTAATCTTCTATTGGATACTAAGATAATGTGATTTTCCATTATAACATTTTTCTTAAAGGTATGTTACACATCAGATTACCACAAGTTCGGATCAGTGCCAGTAATTTCCCAATTTTTACTGTTTTTACCTTCTGTTCCAAAGGTACGATAAATGTCCATAGGTGTCTCTATAAATGGTTGAATTTAGATTGAAATGTGTCATGTAACTTTAAGAAGACAAGTTGTTTTGCAAGTCAATTTTTCTGAATCACCTTGACCATCTGCTGATTCTACAACAGTTTATCTTTACTTCCAACAGGTTTAGTGTGGCAGTTAACTAAGGTCCTGCTTTCTCTCCCCTATCAGTGAATTTCGCAAATTCAAATTTTTGTGGTTGTTGTTCAAACGTAAATTATCCCTGAGGTTGTCTGCCCATTATTGAATATATACCAATACATTGTCTTAGCACTACACATTACCACCACCATCCCCCCAACCCCCCACCCTCAGTCTGGTGTGTGAGGATGGAGGTGGGGAGGGGGACATGGGGGAGTGGAAGAGAAAGACAGAAACTCGGGGAGAAAGAGAAAGACTGGGAAGAGGGAGAGAGACTCGGGGAATGGAAAGAGATTCCGGGTGTATGAATAGCTTTTCACCAAACACCAGCTAAGCAGGTTTCTCTGCAAAGATAAAGGGAGGTGGGGGAGAGTTTTGATGGGGGAGAGAGATGTTGGGTGGAAGAGATACTCGCAGGAGGGAGGAAGAGACTCAGGAGGGGGAGGGCCAGCTGTGTTTTATGTCTTGGAGATAAAAGTTGACACGCGAGATTCCATGGGCAGAATTTTGCCCTCGTTGAGTGGGCTTGGCAGGGGCGGTGGGGAAGCCGATCAGTGCCGGACCACAATTTCACATTGGTAAGCTAATTAAGGCCCACCCAGTGTGAAACACGTGTGTGAGGGGGAAGGGAGGAGGGTGAGCGTGCAAATTCACATATGCGCGCATGTGCACACAGGAAGAGCTCCCTGAGGCACAGAGCTGTCCCAGGGAGCTGAAGATATAAAAAATGAAAAACAAAGAATTATAAAATGTGACCATCATATGAGCGGGGACACATTATTAGTGAAATGTTAAAATGTTTATTTCATTTTTAATAGCTGTTGGAAATCTCATCCCACCCATGGTTTCCTAAAAAGTGCAAAGGCCGCTTGGCCTTTTTGCTTGCCTGCCAACCATAAGTTTGAACAGACAGCAAAAAATAACATTTAATTGGTACTCCAATGGCCTTATTAATAAGCCTGTTAATTGTCGTCAGGCGCATTGCCAACTCGCGTGTGTGCCCGCCGACCGAAATATTGCGCAAGGGCGCAATGACATTGGGACACTTAACAACATCATCATGCATCATTTTATGCTCATTCGGGTTAGGCACGCACCCGCCTGACGAGCGTAATATTCTAGCCTCTGTGTGCAGGAGGGAAGGGGAGGAATGGAAGGTATTTGCGGGGGCGGGGGTGGCACTGTAGAGACTGGGGAGAGAGAGAGACTGTGGGGAAAAGAGAGCCTGGGGTGAGAGAAGGAGCAATGGGAATGACGGAGAATAGTTCAAACTTACCGGTTCCTGCAATTTTTCTTTCTTCACTGGGCATTCCACTTATGCCATAGGAGCGATGATTTCAGGGTCAGAGACGTAATAGCTCACAACGGGTATGAATGGTTTGAGTGTAGCAGCAGTCCAAAATAAGGCAATACTGGTACATTGTCTTGGAGCTACACATTACTCCTCACCACCCCCACCTCCCCCCCACCCAGAAAACAATTTAATAAAGTGCAACATCAAATGTTATTGTGGAAAATAAAAGCTCATGGTAAAGAGTAACATATTGGCATGGATAGAAAATTGGCTGGCTAACAGGAAATAGAGAGTAGGCATAAATGGGTCATTTTCAGGTTGGCAAGATGGAACGATTGGTGTACCACAAGGATCAGTGCTGGGACCTCAACTAGTTACAAGTTATATAAATTACTTGGAAGAAGGGATTGGATTGAAGGGACGGTTTCCAAATTTGCTGATGACACAAAGATAGGTAGAAAAGTAAGTTTTAAAGAAGACATAAGGAGGCTACAAACAGATATAGATAGGTTAAGTGAGTGGGCAAAGATCTGACAGTTGGAGTTTAATGTGGGAAAATGTGAAATTGTCCATTTTGGCAGGAAGAATAACAGAAGGATATTATCTAAATGATGAGAGATTGCAGAGCTCTGAAGTGCGGAGGGATCTTGGTATCCTAGTGAATGAATCACAAAAGGTTACTCTGCAGGTAAAGCAAGTAATTAGGAAAGCTAATAGAATGTTATCATTTATTTCGAGGGAAATTGAATACAAAAGTAGGGAGGTTACGCTTCAGTTGTACAGGGCACTATTGAGACCAAATTTGGAGTACTGTGTACAGTATTGGTCACCTTATTTAAGGAAGGATGTAAGTTTGTTGGTAGCTGTTCCGAGAAGGTTTACCTGGGCTTGGAATGGGTGGGTTGTCTTTTGAGGGAAGTTTGGACAGACTAGGCTTGTATCCACTGGAGTTTAGAAGGGTAAGAGATGATTTGATTGAAACTTATAAGATCCTGAGATATCTTGACAGATTGGGTGGGGAGAGGAGGTTTCCTCTTGTGGAAGAATCCAGAACTAGGGGTCACTGTTTAAAAATAAGGGATTGCCTATTTAAAACAGAGATAAGGTGGAATTTCTTTCACTCAGAGGGCCATCAATCTTTGGAACTCTCTTCCTGAAAAGGCGGTGGAAGCAGATTCTTTGAATATTTTTAAGGCAGAGTTGAATAGATTCTTGGTAAGCAAGGGGGTGATAGGGGTAGGCAGAATGCAGATTTGAAGTTACCAACAGGTCAGCAATGATCTTATTAAATGGCGGAGCAGGTTCAAGGGGCTGAATGACCAACTTCTGCTCCTTGTTTGTATGTTCACCCCCAGTCTGGGATGAGACACTAGGGGTGGGAGAGGGATTGGGGGGTGGGGGGGTGGGGGGGGAAGAGAGAGACACTGGGGGGAGAAAGAGAGAGACTGGGGGAGCGGAGAAAGACTGGCAGTGTGTGAGGGAGACTGGGGGAGAAAGGAACTGAGGGAGACTGGAGAGTTGAGCGAGACTGGGAGCATTAATAGAGACTGGGAGGAGTGAGGGAGACTGGGGTGAGATGAGGAGAGACTGAGGGATGGAGAAACTGGGGAGAAGAGCCTTAGAGGGCAGAGAGACTGGGGAGATGCAGGGAGAAAGGCTGTGGTGGAGAGGGGAGCTGGGGGTAGAGAGAGAGAGACTAACGGGGTTAGAGAGATAGAGAGAGGGAGAGAATGTGGGGGATATGGAGGCTGGAGGGGGTTAGAGGGAAACTAGGTGGGAAAGAGAAACCAGGGTGAGGGGAAAGGCTGAGGAGAAGACAGGGGGTTTGAGAGAGAGACCAGGAAGGCGAGAGACTTGGGGGCTGTGCAGGGTTTGGGGAGTGGGGGTTGGGGGCGCTGCTAGTGGTGTGAGTGAGGCAAACTTTTATCTCAACACTCCACTACTTTTGTTTCATCAGAACTGATAGGAGGTAATTGACCTGAGACATGAGGTGGAATTTACTGTCCCCTTGGCTGTGAATCTGGAGGTGAGGGGGAATTTATTCAGGTAAGGAGTGCGGTCCCTATCACCTTCCCGCCTCTGCTCAATTAAGTCCATGCTGGGAAGGCTCATGGACAGCCTCCCTGCTTGGATGATAATTAAGGCCCATAAATTCATATGGTATTCAACCGGCAGTGGGTGGATGAGTTGCCTTGCAGAGAGCCCAAAAGGCAAAAGCCTGTTGGGTTTGCTTGCGGGTTTCTGGGAAGGCAGTGGGAAGTCCTTCATTCATAGCACTTAGTGCCTGATCAAGGGATCTAATATTGGGAAGGTGGGGACCCACTTAAAGCCAACCCCCTGCCCTTGCCTCCAACCTCCCTCCCATCCTCTATCCAGCAAACTTCTCCCTGAGACCCCCCATCCTGTCCTCATCTGTGCCTTGGGTCCCTTGGTTTACCTCTGGTGGGTGCATTATTGGCAGCAGCCACCGCTCCTTGTGGGCACTGGTGGGCAGTGGAGAGTTGTCGGTCCCTGATTAGCCAGCAGCTCTTGGGAGCAGGGTTTCCACCCCCAGGGAATACCTGACACTGGCCAGTTAAATACTTGATGGGCACTTTATTCCTTCACTCACAGAGGTGAGGTAGGGTCTTGCCAGTTCTCCAGCCAGCAGGCGCAACCCCTGTCACCAACATTAAATTCTACTCATTAATTCTTATTTTTCTCGCCACAGATGCTTCCAGAACTGCTGAGTATTTCTCGCATTTTCTGTTTTGATTTCAGATTTCCAGCATCTTCAGTATTTTGCCATGACACATTTGAGTTCGGCTTCATTCTTCCATTTAGAACAATCTACATTGAGATTTGTGAACTGCCTAATGTGATCTTAACTCCCAGACAATCGCTTACAATCTTCACTGGAGCCAGCATATAAAATAAACTTCATGACAGATGGGATTTTGCATGTGTTGAACCATTTTTAACTACCCACAGACTTCTCCACAAATGGCAAATCAAATAACACCGGATTCTGCTCAAGGACAAATCTGATCTGTATACAGATTCCCTTCTCCATGTCTTACTGGGAGGAACATAATCAATGATGTGCAAAGTCTAAGCAAGGTGAAGAGCTGCGCTGGTCACTATGTGTCGTGACATAGTAGATGCATTCGAAACAAATATCAGATCAATTCTTCTGCCTCAATTCATTTTCTTCCCATTGGAGTACAGTGCAGCAAGTTGCACTAACCCAATACCTTTTGTCTTTCAACTTGCTCCATTAATGGCCAATTAGAATAAGACTTTAGAAGTGAAATATCTGATTGGCAGAGAAAGATTATGCATCATGGCAAAACCCAAAGCACCATCAAAAAGAGTAAGCAGATCAATTTTAATCATATATACCTCCTGAAAACTGGGTAGATAGTTATATACCCACTCAAATCCCAATTATTGTTGGACATTTGTGATATTAACCTGCAGCTTGAGCTTTTGAGGTGGATCATTTGACCAATTAATGCAAGCAGGAGCCTTAAGAATTGATGCAAATCTGGTGATATTGTGTGAATACAACCATGAGGTTTTAATTGGTCTTGAGCAGGAGAAGCCATTGCAGCTTTCCTGCCAGGCAGGAGCAGGTCTGCACTTATCTGAAGACAGAAGATGCCCTTCTGTCTCAATATTTTCCTATGTGCAGCCAGGAGGAGTAGGAGGGATTTTCTGGGATCCACAAGGAAATTTATGGCCTCTCTTCCCCTACTTTCATCCCATGAGGTCCTCCTAAACCCTTCCCCTGCCCCTTTGCTGGAAACTGGAAGGCATCCTTTGGCCACCTGATCAGCACCTCTGACAATGTTAGAAATACTGGTCCTTTTAAGAGTAAACCAGGACAAGCTTCAGAGTGAATTGAGAGCAGATGATGCACATTGAAGCCTGTACTTAAGAGCTGGGTTTTTCCCTAGTAATGGTTTCTTTTTTTGCTTTTGGGAATGGATCTAGAAGGGAAAAGTGGAAACTAGCATTTGCACTGAATTATAATTCCTCAATAAAGAAGTCATGACTCGCAGAATGTCTTCTGCTGCCTAATTCAGTAAATGGATATCTATCTATTAAACAACCTCTAGCAGCTTGTCCTGGATGGAGGTGCACCCAATGCTGTTTTAGGTCAAGCCTCATGAAAGGCATCCTGTGAACCAGCTTAAAATCAGTGGACACCTATAATATCTATGTAAATAAACATCCTCTGCTTGTTTAAAGACCCAAATGCCATTTTCAACAGCTCCACTGTGCCATTTGTCAGTTCTGCAATAGGCGTATAAATCATGGGCAGGGACAGTCAGGAAGGATCCTTTTACCAGTGTTATTTAAAGAAATTATCGGTTGTTCTCAGGAAAATCACCACTTTGCTCATTTTAACCACTAGAAATAGAATTTCTTATGGGTGGTACCAGCTTCCAGGGCTAAACAGAAGCAAAGCATAGCAATTTAGGACTGCGGCAGCCTGTACTTAATCTGTGCAGGCATTTACCGTACTGCTAAATTCAGCATGATGCCTAAAACAAACCCACTTAATGTGCTAATAAGAAACCCTTGTTGAAATTAAACAGTGATTAATGGGGCAGGTGACAATCACCAATGAAAGGTATGTTTCTGAATTATTTTTTTGAAGCCATTGCTTACATGGAATTAGGAGGAAGAGAAATGCTCCCCTGACTGCATAGGCATTCACAAACACCCCTTACTCACTATAACCCACTCTCCCCATCCAACCAGGAATTACCCAAGGCTGCAAAGGGTCTGAGTAAGTGATAGTGCCTTGTTTGATGATTGCCCTCCTTCTCCATCTACTACTGTTACATGGAATATAACAGATAGATCAGCAGGAGATGGACAACAGTTAGCACTTTGAAGCATTGGAAAGTAGCAGCAGATTGAATGGCTGCTCTATGGGACACCAGGTTATTGTTCAGTGTGTGAGAGAGAAGGTTCAGTCTCGAGAGAAAAATGACCTTCCATAATGTTACTTCTGGCCTCACCATTTGTCACACTTTGAGCAATCCAAATACCCATTACCACAATTGTCACCTTTCAATAAAACTACCAACTTGTGGCATCATGATATATTTCTGAAGCAGGTGGCAATCAGCATTGAAACACTTCAGAGAAATGAAGGGAGTGATTCAAATTTACTTTGGTCTAACAAAGGTCCTAATGGTTGATAGAAGAATCACTCCAGAACTATCCTTGGCCAAGAGGCTGAAATAAACTTTAATAATGGGCAACTATTTACATTTAAATCTGTACAGCTGGTAACATTACAATTCTGATGAAATATCTTTCTTGAAATGTTAACTTGCTTTTTCAGAGGGATCACAAACATTTTCAGACTTTATTCTGATTTCCAGCATTCCAGATTTACAACATTCCATTGATATGTAACTTTAAAAAAACAGGGAAAACAAGGATCCCCCCATTTGTTATCAATCAGCTGGTTACATCCCATTTTGTAGGTATTTGCACATTTATATTCAACCTTTCAGAGATCTGCTGAGAAGCTTCAAAATGATGGCTTAAAAAAAGGATAGTATATATTCATTACATATAACTCACATTTAGTTTTATTATGCATCCAAATTGCAATCTTCAATTAAAAACAGTAGAAACATGAAACAGCTAAAACAATTAACTCTAGAACAAAGTTTGTTCTGTATTCAGAATAGTGCCTCATTGCTTTCAACAGAAGAAAAATTTAAGTGCTTCAGACAACTCTGAAATGAATCAGAAAAAGGAATTTCAATTGTTAAGAATTTTAATAGTAGCGCTTGACTTACAATGATGACCTGAAGCTCAAACCAACCTGTTTTTAAATGGCTATTGATTGTCTTGGGACTAGAACCCACATGATGTTTCAAAGGAACCTTACTTCATTTGTCCTTGATAATGATGTGATGAAGTGATGTTACCTCAGTCTTCATCCTTTATCGCAGTCAATTGCCTCCTGTTCCCTTTATATGTTGCCCTTGGGAAAAAGAAAGAGTGTTACTGAAAAATAACAAATGTGTATTAACATAGGTCAAAAGCCAAAATGAATTTTGGAGAATTAATATAGCAAATCTCACTCTTGAGGTATATTTAATATGATCATTGGAGCTCAAGATTAAAACAAATACCCATAAAGGTAAAAGATTTTTACATTTAGAATATTGTACCAATACTACCTTTTGATTCTAAATGTTGATCACTCACCAACGTCATGCTTAAAAGAAATATTGATTGTTTGAGAACAACTACCGGTGCCTTAGTTACCATTTGAAACACAGTCTGCAGCCTGAGACTGATAACCATGGTTTAGAGATAGTCTGGATACATGCATCAGGAAAGGCATGTATGCTTACACACATGCACAGATTTTAGCATTTTGATCACTAATTTGTCTGGAGAATATGTCTGCTTGCTTTTAAACAAACTCAAAGTAAAGTTCCTAAAATACACAGGAGATGACTGCTACTGTCTAAGTACTTTTTAAACCCAACTTCACATAGCACTCTAGTCTTACACCACTTTACACCAAGTAAAAATGCCATGATACAGTCTCCTGGAGCGGATCTCACACTGTTTGACTTTATCATGTTCCAGATGGGAATCTGACTCCAGGGTTGCTCTGCCACATTTGTGTTGATGCCCACCTGAAACTATTTCACATCATGCTAAAGCAACAGTATAATCGAATCCCAGAATAGCAGGATTGACAACAAACAAGAACTGAACAGCTGTCATTCCTGCCTTCAACGAGTGTAAACAAGTGATAGCTCGGTCTTGCGATGAGAATTTTCAAGAATTTAAAATTCCAGTCATTCAGAGGGAATGTTCCAAAAAAAACTTAATATGAAACAACAAACTGAGAAATTCGGAAGGTGATCATTAACTGACCAAACTGGACCTAATATCCTCCAATTTCTAAATCACAGAACTGGGAAGATGATGATGACCGTACATGCATATTTTAGTTTATACATTGTAAGATCCAATTGGAGAAGGATTTATTATAATCTGAACACAGCAATTCAATCAAACGCTTTTTGAATAACCAACAGTAGGATTTGAAATTGTTGTTCCTTTTCACTGTTGGCTATGTTTTAAAATTATTTACGGCATTAAAGTTTTATGTAATGATATGCACTATTTCTGAGAGTGATTGGTTGAAATAGGAACATGGGCAGTCCAGTATTTTCTTGGGCATTAGTTGTGGCTGATCGACCGGAAAGACTATAGTCCATCAACTGTATACATGCCAGCATACAGTTGAACATTTATTATTGGCTTGCCATTGTACATCTCAGGTTAAACAAGGGACAAAGCAGTAAATCATGCACTCACCTTCACATTCAAAGAATGGCACATGTTATAGAAGAATTGTAGAGCAGGAAAAGCAAATCACAAATAAGGATGAATTATAATTATAAAACAAAATATAGTGATAGAGTAAATGCTACTTTATATGCTGTGCTCTTGGCATTGAACAGGATATACATGTATCTTTGACAGGCAGGGTGAGGTAGTTGAAGGCAAAGGCTCACAATAGTGAATCCATCAAACAAATATAATTTAATTTATTCAATATTTAGCATTGTAATGTGGAGACAACCGGTCCATTTGCCTGTTTAATGCTATTTGATGTTTTTGCTGAAATCAGTCAGCTATGCAAGACACATTGCTGGAATTTGGAAAGTTTCTTCAATGATAATGGAGCTGGTTAGCTCAGTTGAATAGATGGCCAGCATGTGATTCATAATGCACCAACAGAATAGGTTTGATTTCCATTTTGGTTGAGGTAGACTTGGGTCCTGCCTTCTTGTCCTGCTCCTGAGAGTGGAAACCAATGGCAAACCACCACTCCCAAAAATCGCTAAGCAAACAGCTCAGGATGGAGCATCAGTCTACAATGAGCCAAGGAACTGCCTTTAGGCAGAGCACACATGGAATAAATGAACTTCAATGATATCTTCGCATAAAATAGGAACAATATAGTGCATATAGGGATATATCAGGGCATGATAGACCCAGAAAAAGTCACTCACAAAATAGCATAATCCAAATATTGATTCACTTCACACCATAATAATCAATAAAGCAACATAAGTTTGGTATTGATTAACTGACTAATAATCATTCAAGGTCACTAAATAAAAATAAATCTGTCATGGAAAATGCAATCTTATCTTTTACTTGGTAATAATTTATTACAATTCATTTAAGAAATAAATAAAGTTGTAAAATAATCCATCATTATTAATTTTTCATGATGTCATTTCTGGTTTAAGGAATAGATTACTAGTCATGATGGTATTATCTGAAATCTTGTTGTTGGACAATGCCTCTACCCATCCAGTCTGTTGAGGTGTCATTGTACCCATGTTTTATGGGACGTAATATTATTAATACCCAGTGAACATTACAGTTCAAGTAGAAACAAGCTCAGGCATTAATAATAATGACATGGTTTATCATGAGTGAAATTTCATAATTTATACTTTACATCGAAAACATTCAGTGATTTTTCAATAAGAATTAAGAATGCATTGTATTAACATACAAAGTGGGTTCTTTGAAAAATAATAGTAATCTACATGGAAAGCTTTCAGCATGATAAATACCAACCCATCCATATCGTTTACAGAGGTGGAGGTAGGTGAAATGTAAAAGTGTTCTGCTAACAAAATATATCATGATCCAATTCTCCTTGTAAAATTATATTTATTTTGCTTAAATTCTTAATTTTTCCATTTAGATCAAAATCATGCCAATTAGTATATGTCAACGAACCAGGTACTAGGAACATACATCACTTTAACAGGCTTATAATGAATGTTGCAGTGTTTTACATGCTGGAATAGGGGATTGGCAGATGATTAACTATGAGATGTAGCTTAATATTTTAACAAGCACAAGGTCTCCTATTCCAATATGAAGCACGCTGGAATATTCATTATTTTTGTGACCTTCATCTTCATTTTTATTCTAGTGAACTTTGAGTTGTCCCCAATCATAACTCACTTATTCACAGAGCTAAGGGAGAGAGAAAACTTGGATCCATCAGCTTTTGCTCACTGACTTTCTCCCTCTTGTCCATTCCATGCTTGTTTAAACTTGTGAATACACTGTGCCTGGGAAGTACAACTTTGCTGCATAGTTGTGTGATGCAAAAATTATTGGAACACCAACACACTGAACCACACTTTACAAAAATGTGACAGCAGATACTGCAAGCTGTTGCTGTTGACATTTACAGCAGATGCTCAATAGCCAGTCATTCAACAACAAATTTATCCCTGCACACCAAACAGCACAAATAACTGACAAATACTTTGGCTACGGAATAAATTCCATATTTGATAGCTTTCAATTGTAAATATTATTTCTTCCACAAGCATCATGTAAAAGTAGGATTTTTAACTATTTTATTATTAGACTTTTTTAAATCTAAACTATTAAAAGTACAGGATTGAATAATAGTTCCCATATCCTTTCTCTGTGAAAGTCTTGAAAAATCCTATTAAATTGGGTTAAAATGGAAAAAAATGAAATGGACAAAATAGAGTTTTAATTAAATATTTTTTTAAAAGTTATGTGACACTTAGAACATTTAGGTTTCTAGCTGAGTGACTCATTTGCATGCTAAACTTCACAAGAATATAAAGAAATTCTGATGGTGTTTCTTGCAGCCCAGCAGCTGAGCAGGAAGCTAGTCTCAATTTTGTTGCTGCCTAATCCTCTCATTTTAATGTATTTTATATATTGGTATCTATATTGGCAGAGACAGATCCCCAAAAAACACAGTCCAGTTTCTGTAATTGAATAAATTATGCTAAAGAAAACGTTGGAATAATATGATATTCAACAGTCTTCACGGCTACTTAGTGATGTCAAATGAAAACATTCACTGCAGTCATGAATGTGTAAAAATGTGATGGTGGGTAAAACAGGTGCTCACTTAATAAATGGGTTTATTATATATTCATGATGCTTCAATGTTCTGTTTAACATATGGTATACCAGGTTTATTGTTGAAAAAGTATGCCTATATGGGAAGATTGTCCACAGATGATTTCACTAATTATTGCTGCAGATTTCACCCAAAAGCCCTCAGAGATTTCAGTTTGCTCTGGCTGGGTGTCCTTCACTGTGCTGAAATGCAAAAATTTAACCTGAGCACCACATCATTAGATGCCATTACTTCAAATATTACAATTTATATATAAGGCAATTACAGGAGCACTGGAGCACTAAAGCTGTCAAGTCTCCAGAAGCTTTAAATAACGTATGACCATCCACTGTTCACGTAATTCTGGGAGCTATTTCTATATGCTACTTTCATTATCAACATGCATATTTTTCAAAAGATGTGCAGAGAGGACTTTTGGTCAGCTGTAATGAGAATGAAAACAAAAAAACTGCGGATGCTGGAAATCCAAAACAAAAACAGAATTACCTGGAAAAACTCAGCAGGTCTGGCAGCATCGGCGGAGAAGAAAAGAGTTGACGTTTCGAGTCCTCATGACCCTTCGACAGAACTTGCGTTCGAGTCCAAGAAAGAGTTGAAATATAAGCTGGTTTAAGGTGTGTGTGTGGGAGGCGGAGAGATAGAGAGACAAAGAGGTGGAGGGGGGGGGGTTGGGGGGGTGTGGTTGTAGGGACAAACAAGCAGTCATAGAAGCAGATCATCAAAAGATGTCAACGACAATAGTACAATAGAACACATAGGTGTTAAAATTAAAGTTGGTGATATTATCTAAACGAATGTGCTAATTAAGAATGGATGGTAGGGCACTCAAGGTATAGCTCTAGTGGGTTTTTTTTATATATAATGGAAATAGGTGAAATAGGTGGGAAAAGGAAAATCTTTATAATTTATTGGGAAAAAAAAAGGGGAAGGGGGAAACAGAAAGGGGGTGGGGATGGGGGAGGCAGCTTACGACCTAAAGTTGTTGAATTCAATATTCAGTCCAGAAGGCTGTAAAGTCCCTAGTCGGAAGATGAGGTGTTGTTCCTCCAGTTTGTGTTGGGCTTCACTGGAACAATGCAACAAGCCAAGGACAGACATGTGGGCAAGAGAGCAGGGTGGAGTGTTGAAATGGCAAGCGACAGGGAGGTTTGGGTCATTCTTGCGGACAGACCGCAGGTGATCTGCAAAGCGGTCGCCCAGTTTACGTTTGGTCTCTCCAATGTAGAGGAGACCACATTGGGAGCAACGGATGCAGTAGACTAAGTTGGGGGAAATGCAAGTGAAATGCTGCTTCACTTGAAAGGAGTGTTTGGGTCCTTGGACGGTGAGGAGAGAGGAAGTGAAGGGGCAGGTATTGCATTTTTTGCGTGGGCATGGGGTGGTGCCATAGGAGGGGGTTGAGGAGTAGGGGGTGATGGAGGAGTGGACCAGGGTGTCCCAGAGGGAGCAATCCCTACGGAATGCCGATAAGGGGGTGAAGGGAAGATGTGTTTGGTGGTGGCATCATGCTGGAGTTGGTGGAAATGGCGGAGGATGATCC
Source organism: Carcharodon carcharias (assembly GCF_017639515.1). Lineage (NCBI taxonomy): Eukaryota > Metazoa > Chordata > Chondrichthyes > Lamniformes > Lamnidae > Carcharodon > Carcharodon carcharias. The sequence continues at coordinate 53,651,313 of NC_054486.1, forward strand.
TTTGAATGCGGAGGCTGGTGGGGTGATAAGTGAGGACAAGGGGGACCCTATCATGTTTCTGGAAGGGAGGAGAAGGCGTGAGGGCGGATGCGCGGGAGATGGGCTGGACACGGTTGAGGGCCCTGTCAACGACCGTGGGTGGAAAACCTCGGTTAAGGAAGAAGGAGGACATGTCAGAGGAACTATTTTTGAATGTAGCATCATCGGAACAGATGCGACGGAGGCGAAGGAACTGAGAGAATGGGATGGAGTCCTTACAGGAAGCAGGGTGTGAGGAGCTGCAGTCCAGATAGCTGTGGGAGTCGGTGGGTTTGTAATGGATATTGGTGGACAGTCTATCACCAGAGATTGAGACAGAGAGGTCAAGGAAGGGAAGGGAAGTGTCAGGGATGGACCACGTGAAAATGATGGAGGGGTGGAGATTGGAAGCAAAATTAATAAATTTTTCCAAGTCCTGACGAGAGCATGAAGCGGCACCGAAGTAATCATCGATGTACCGGAGAAAGAGTTGTGGAAGGGGGCCGGAGTAGGACTGCAACAAGGAATGTTCCACATACCCCATAAAGAGACAGGCATAGCTGGGGCCCATGCGGGTACCCATAGCAACACCTTTTATTTGGAGGAAGTGAGAGGAGTTGAAGGAGAAATTGTTCAGTGTGAGAACAAGTTCAGCCAGACGGAGGAGAGTAGTGGTGGATGGGGATTGTTCGGGCCTCTGTTCGAGGAAGAAGCTAAGGGCCCTCAGACCATCCTGGTAGGGGATGGAGGTGTAGAGGGATTGGACGTCCATGGTGAAGAGTAAGCGGTTGGGGCCAGGGAACTGGAAATTGTTGACGTGACGTAAGGTGTCAGAGGAATCACGGATGTAGGTGGGAAGGGACTGGACAAGGGGAGAGAGAAGGGAGTCAAGATAACGAGAAATGAGTTCTGTGGGGCAGGAGCAAGCTGAGATGATCGGTCTACCGGGGCAGTTCTGTTTGTGGATTTTGGGTAGGAGATAGAAGCGGGCCGTCCGAGGTTGGGCGACTATCAGGTTGGAAGCTGTGGGAGGGAGATCCCCAGAGGAGATGAGGTCACTGACAGTCCTGGAAACAATGGCTTGATGTTCAGTGGTGGGGTCATGGTCCAGGAAGAGGTAGGAGGAAGTGTCTGCGAGTTGACGCTCAGCCTCCGCGAGGTAGACCTCCGCCATTTCCGCCAACTCCAGCATGATACCACCACCAAACACATCTTCCCTTCACCCCCTTATCGGCATTCCGTAGGGATCGCTCCCTCCGGGACACCCTGGTCCACTCCTCCATCACCCCCTACTCCTCAACCCCCTCCTATGGCACCACCCCATGCCCACGCAAAAAATGCAATACCTGCCCCTTCACTTCCTCTCTCCTCACCGTCCAAGGACCCAAACACTCCTTTCAAGTGAAGCAGCATTTCACTTGCATTTCCCCCAACTTAGTCTACTGCATCCGTTGCTCCCAATGTGGTCTCCTCTACATTGGAGAGACCAAACGTAAACTGGGCGACCGCTTTGCAGAACACCTGCGGTCTGTCCGCAAGAATGACCCAAACCTCCCTGTCGCTTGCCATTTCAACACTCCACCCTGCTCTCTTGCCCACATGTTTGTCCTTGGCTTGCTGCATTGTTCCAGTGAAGCCCAACACAAACTGGAGGAACAACACCTCATCTTCCGACTAGGGACTTTACAGCCTTCTGGACTGAATATTGAATTCAGCAACTTTAGGTCGTAAGCTGCCTCCCCCATCCCCACCCCCTTTCTGTTTCCCCCTTCCCCTTTTTTTTTCCCAATAAATTATAAAGATTTTCCTTTTCCCACCTATTTCACCTATTTCCATTATATATAAAAAAACCCACTAGAGCTATACCTTGAGTGCCCTACCATCCATTCTTAATTAGCACATTCGTTTAGATAATATCACCAACTTTAATTTTAACACCTATGTGTTCTATTGTACTATTGTCGTTGACATCTTTTGATGATCTGCTTCTGTGACTGCTTGTTTGTCCCTACAACCACACCCCCCCAACACCTCACCCCTCCACCTCTTTGTCTCTCTATCTCTCCGCCCCCCACACACACACCTTAAACCAGCTTATATTTCAACACTTTCTTGGACTCGAACGCAAGTTCTGTCGAAGGGTCATGAGGACTCGAAACGTCAACTCTTTTCTTCTCCGCCGATGCTGCCAGACCTGCTGAGTTTTTCCAGGTAATTCTGTTTTTGTAATGAGAATGGCCTTGTTTTTACTTGCTTTGTTTGTTCCCATCTTTCTTTCCTCCTCACTTGATGGTGGGAACTCATGTTTGGGTATTCTCCAAGCAAATGGCAGCCTTCAAGTACCTCACCCGTTTCATGAATAGATCTAAAGCATTTGTGCCAACGGGTTGTTTGGCCATGCAGCATATGACAACTATCCTCTGATCCACTTCTCACCTAACCCTGATCTGCACGCAGCTAAGCTGATTTGATATTCATCATGAATAAATAACCCAAACTGATTTTGCACTCTTCTACACCACACATTTTTTCAGTTACAGATTCAAACTTTAGGGATTGAATCTGGCAACTTCCTCCTCTGTTCCATCCCAGAATTAGCTACGAGTGTTTTAAAAGAAGACTTTTACTTAGTGCCACAGTACCGTGCTCACCATCTGAAATAGAACATCATCAAGGAAATTACAGGATATTTTCAATGGCACTAGGATTTCAGGTCATCCAACAGTTGAAGGATGCTACCTTCCTAAGGATCCAAATATCTTATTGATTTTTACACAAATAGTTTACATGGCTTTTTTAAATTCAGGTGGTAACCAGTTGACACTAATACTAAAATCCAGTTGGAACAGAATAAAGTACAATATATTTGCATAAACTGTCAAAATTAATTTTATACACAAGGAAGATCTGTTTCCTGACCTCCAGTGGATAAACTGGTCTATGCCAGCTCTGCAAAAGGGGCTTTTAGCTACTTGAAAGCTGCTTCTTCACCTCCCAAACTCCATTTTGCAGAACAATAACTCAAATTCTTTTTGGAAACTCACGAGACTCACAACAGTTACTTTTATTTGGTTTGAAATTAAAAACCTTGACAATATTTGCCAAGTCAGTGGAAAATATGAAGTAGCACAGTGAATTATAGACCAAGGATTTCCGTTTGTTGGGAGTGGCGGGCGGAGAGTTGCGGTAGGCAGCCGGATAGCCAGGAAATGGTCCATCACCCGCGATCGGGCCCCGCCCGCAATTTCATGCTGTTTGGGCCAATGAACGGCCAGACAGTGTGAAAAACTTGCTGAAATGCTCAGCACTGCTGGGGTGGGGGCAGGAGCAGCGTGAGCACTAAAGTCTGTGCATGTGTGGGGGAGGGCGCACCGAAAGCTCCCTGAAGACACGGAGCTACCTCAGAGAGCTGAATAATTTAAAAATCCAAAATAAAGATTTTAGAAATGAGTGAAATTTGTCCCCACATGTGACTCAGTCACATGAACAGGGACATATTAAACATGATGTTCAAATTTTTTTAAAAATTACTGTTAGAAACCTCATCCGGCCCATGGATGAGGTTTCCGAAAAAATCCAAAGGCCGCTTGGCTGATTCGCCTGCCCGCCGACTGTAAAGTTGGACAGGCAGCAAAAAATGCTGAATAATTTAATTGAAGGGCTTAATATTCCTCTTAATTGTCATTGGGTGCATTGCCAACTCTAGCGCGCACTTGCCGACCAAAATATTGCGCACTATTTTACACCCGACAGAGGTAAAATTGAGCCCATAGGCTGCTGATGAACCCATTTCAATCTGTTGGCAGAGACTAATTTCAGCCTCCAGTTGTTAATGATGCTCTAGCTGTGTCAAAAAGATTGAAAAAAGATTGTAGGGTAAAGTTCATATTCCTAGCCTCTGATTTACTTATAATAGCTCTACATTGTGCAGTACTGAGCTGCAGGTCTGTACAGAATCCATGTTGATCAGAGAAAACATACTTATAGTTCACAGTCAAAACAGAAACACAATTTGGGTTGCTGGTGGGATAATAGATGTTGGAAAATGAGGAGAATTTACTCCTGCTGAATTTCTGCTGGTTTACCTTAATAGATTCTGTCAAATAGTTAACAAAAGGGTGATTAGAGCGAATGTTGCCTAGTTGGCTATACGTACTGAGATGTCCCAATTATTTCTACAGGCTTTTGCAAACCTGGAAACCTTTTCAGTAAGCTGCCTTCTCAGGATCTGGATCAATATAAGTGAAGATGCCTGACTTTGCCATCTTCTCCAGGAACACCAGCAGCACCTTGTAGAAATTGATCTTGCTTGTGTGCAGAGAATGTAATAGTGAGCAATAGCCCGAAACATGCTGCACCTTCTTATAGGCAGATTGCAGTGATAACATGTATGATTATGCTGTGCAGTGATATTGAAGAAACCCTCCTAACAATCACCTCATAGAATCATAGAATGGTTACAGTGTAGAAAAACGCCATTTGGCCTTTTGAGTTTCCAGCTCTCCACAAGAGCAATTTAACTGATCCCAGTGCCGGTCCTTTCCCCATAGCCCTGATAGCTTTTTATCCTCAGGGCCAGAATTTTTGGCTCAGCGAGTGGGGGCGGGGCCACCAAGGTGTAAAATGGCACGGGTTGACGTCGGGACACTGCGCGTTATTTGGATTTTCAATTCAGCGGGCACGCAGCCAACTTGGCTGCACGCCCGCCAAACTGTCAAAGACCTATTAAAGCCATTTAAAAACTAATTAAACCAATAAACTGAGCTGCCCATCCAACCTTAAGGTTGATGGGCAGGCAAAGAGCCCAGGTGGCCTTCGCATTTTTCATGGAACCTCATCCATGGGCGGGGTGAGGTTTCATGAAGTGTTTATAAACTGAATAAAATTTTTAAATAAAAATTCACATGAGGGACATGTCTTAAAATTTTTCTTTTCTTTATTTAGTTTTTTAAAACTTAAACTAATCTGCCTCAGGAAGATTTCTGCGCTCTTTCGCTTGGCCTTTTCATCTGCCTACCAACCATAAGGTTGGGCGGGCAGCGAAAAAATGCATTTAATTGGTACTTTAATGGCCTTAATAGGCCTGCTAATTGTCGGCAGACGAGCTGCTGACTCCCGTGTGCTCCAGCCGACCGAAATATCATGTGAATGTGAGATGACATTGAGACACTCACCCAACACTATTGTGCATCATTTTATATTCATTCAGGTCGGGCACATGTCTGCCCGATGACGTAAAAATTCTGACTTTATCTTTATCGGCAATGCAAACAATCTTTACATCGAATGGTTGAAACAATAGGCTTTATCTAAACCGTTTTGTAATTTGTGTCTTAAAGTTTTCAAAGAATGCCAGCGGATTATGGTCATTATAGATTAGTGTTTCTTTGTTATCGTGTCGGACATAAACTTCAAAGTGTTGAACAACAATGCTGGAGTTTCTTTTCTCCTGTAAAGGACTTCCTCTGATATTGATTTTATTTCTTGGAAAAGTATCCTACCGGCTTCTCTATCCCTAATTGATCATCTTGAAATAGGACTGCACCTACCCCCAAGTCACAAGCATCAATTGCTATTTTAAAAAATTTGGTAAAGCCAGGGGCGGCCAACACTGGATCATTTATTAAGATTTCCTGCAGCTTTACAAAGGCTGTTTGGCATTCTGCTGATTAGACCACTTTTGCCTATTTTCTTAACAAATTGGTGAGGAGTACAGATATAGGCACAAACTTCCTAAGTAACCTTATTAGATCTTGCTGTGGCCCTTCCTCTAAATATGAGAACACAGTGTCTAACTGTCCCACTATTGTCGTATTGGCCAATCGAATTGTAGGAGGTTCGCTTTGTGCACTGTATACTTCTCCTTCTACCTTGCCCTTACTGTCTCTGTCATCCTCCACTACTCCTACCACCTGACACACTTGCTATGTCTTATCATCTTCTCCGTGATGATATTGCTTCAACATGTTTATGTAACATAACCTTTTCTTCTCCATATGCTCAGGAGTATCTATCAGGTAAGTCACTTTACTAACTCTCCTAACTACCTTATAGGGGGCACTGAATTTTACTTTCAGGGGTTCACCCTGCCAAGGTAATAATATAAATACATCAGCTCCTGCTTGGAATGTTCTAGTTGTAGCATGTTTGCCCATTCTTTCATTTTGGTTGGGAAATTTTTAAGTGCTCTCACGCTACTTTACTCCTGTGAGTCTTTCTAGAAACATGGACATGTAATCCAACATGGAGGATTCGCCTTTCTGCTTTAGGAACTTTTCCTTAATCACTTTTAATGGACCTCTTATTTCATGACCATAGATCAATTCAAAAGGATTAAAGCCAATAGATTCACTTGGAGAATCTATGGTAACAAATAGTAATTAATCTAGCTCTTTGTCCCAATCCTTTGGGTATTCATGGTCTTAATCATGGTTTTGAGAGCCTGATGGTATCTGGGTGATAGGCGGTAGACTTTAGTTGTCTGTGGGTGATAGGCGGTAGACTTTAGTTGTTGGATACCCAAACTGCTGATTATGCCCTGGAAAAATTTAGACGTGAAATTAGAACCTTGATCTGATTGTATTTCAAATCATAGGCCATAATTAATGAAAGACTGAGTTAACTTTTCCACTACCACCTTAACTATAATTGTCTTTAAAGGAATAACTTCTAGAAATCGCATTGTCATATCCATGATTGTAAGGACACACTGATGTCCTGCTTTAGTTTAGGGTAATACTCCTACACAATCTACTAATGCCTGACTGACTGGTTCTTCAAAAACCAGTATCAATATTAAAGGTGCTAGTTTGATTGCATGTTGAGGTTTACCTACTACCTGACATGTATGACACATTTTACAAAATTGTACTATGTCCCTATAAAGTCCTGACCAAGTAAAGTGCCTTTTTCTCGATGCTTGGGTTTTCTGTCTTCTTACCTATCTTGTCATAGGGATTTCATGTGCCACTTGCAGTATCTCCTTACAATATTTGGGTGGTACCATTATCTGGTGAAGAGCCATCTATTCCTCAACTGCAGGTCTGTGAGGGTGTCTCCATTTCCTCATCAGAACTCCATTTTTAAGGTAATAGCACTCCGGAACTTCTCCCGCCTCAGCTCCAGTGTGAGCTGACTGTGCTAATTTGTTTAACTCTGGACCTGCTTTCTGAGCCTCAATTAATGAAGACCTGCCAAACATTTCCTTTGAATTATCCTCATCCTTAAAGAAAGTTTCGGCTACTCTAACATCTGCTCATGGTATTACTTTTACCTCCGGTGATGGACTTTGTTTAGCCATTGCTCTGGTTACCATAGACGGTAGAAAAATATCAGGAACTTGTTCTTGTAACTGTTCCATCTCTTTAACCGCTCTCAGACTTTCCGTAATTATGGGTGCAGCTATAACCTTCACTCCTGCCAAATCATTCCCCAGGAGTAAATCAACTCCATCCATGGGTGGTGAACCAGTCCTACAACCACAGATCCAGACAACAAATCACATTCCAATTACATTTTGCACAATGGAACCGGGATGGACTGTCCATTTATCCCATTTACCAATACTTTAGTTTTCACTGAGCTCTCTGGAGGGGAAACTAGGTTCATCTCCAGCAAAAGAGTTTGAGTAGCTCCTGTGTTCCTTAATATAGTTATGGGTTTAGATGCAACATTTGATGAAAAAGGGGTTATCTTTCCTTTAGACAAAAGCCCTTTATATCTCTCATCTATCTTATTCACTTCATGTGCATTCACAGCAGTGTTTACCTCCAGACCTTTATTTGTGATTAAAGCTACAATTTGATCCATGGTATTTTCTTTTTGAGTTCCCTTTTTGGACTCACTCTTATGAGCTCCAATAAGTCCCATGAGCTTGCCTTGCAACTTCCAGCATTCTGAAACGATGTGTCCCACTTTACTACAATGGAAACACATAGGCCTTCGAGTTTCACCTCCATCCTCTGTACCTTCCTTCCTGATCTAGGGAGGGGGTCTCAAGATGTTTCCAGCTATCCATTCTTCACCCTGGCTATTTGCCTTCCTTTTAGTCTCCCACTTTGTATTCTTTTCAAATTTATGGGGGTCATGAAAAAAAGGTTTAGTTTTATGGATCAGCTCATAATTATCAGCCATTACCGCTGCCTGTGATCGGGCCCGGAAGGCAATTTCACACTGGCAGGCCAATTAAGGCCCGCTCAACGTAAAATGTGAGTGGCGGTGCTGAGAGCTGCCTGTGTGGGCGGGGGGAAGAGTGCGAGCCAGGTGAGCATGATCTTCATGCATACGTGCGCGTGAACGCTACATAATTCCCTGAGGCAGACAGCTGCCTCAAGGAGATGAAGATATATGAAAAAGAATAATTAAAAAAAAAAGAATGTATCGAAACATGTCCCCTCCTGTGAGTCTGTCACACGAGCAGGGTCATGTTAATAATGAAAAAATAAAGTTTTTATTTGATTATTATTTGCTTTTGGAAACCTCATCCTACCCATGGATGAGGTTTCCGAAAATTACCCACCAGCCAACCATACGGTTGGACGGGCAGCAAAAAAATTATTTTAATTAACTTGCTAATGGCCTTAATAGGCCTTTTACTTGTCTGCGGATGCACTGCCAACACCCAGTGCGTAATGATGTCAGGCGTGCGCCTGCCTGCCGAGCTAACAATTTTACCCATAGATTTTAAGGGTGGGATAAAACAGTTCAATAGCACCAATTCTGGAGTACAGGACTCAATGGGTTGATTTTGATCAATGTCTTCGAAATTCCTTTCAGTTCTTGATGACATGAGGTGGACTTCCAGCGGTTTCAGTATTTAGCTTCCTGTTTGAGCACTTGCCTTTCAATGTCTTTATCAGTGATTTTCCCCTTTGCCTCTGGCAGGGGTTTTCTGAGAGAGAGAGCAGGTTATAGAGATATGGGAAGAAAAAGCTAGCTAGCTATTATTATGGAATTATTGGAATCATCCACACACAGGAGAGACAGTGTTTAGGCCTTTTTACTTTCAGGCTAGGAGCTATTGTACACTCTGTTCTCACATAAAACATGTTCACCTGGTCAGAAGCCAATTGAAACATTGTTGCTAGCCACCTCTCTTGGTCCAGGACTCCTTTCTGGCACCATACTGTTTTTTCATGGCACACTCTGACTGCAACATTGTATTTATCTCTTATCCTGTCCCAGTGGCCATATCTTTCAAACTGCAGCCTTCGTAGTGTTAATCCATGGTCCAACAGAAATAAAAAGGTATGTTCTTTACACTGCAATAGGCATTTATCCTTGTTGAGCATTAAATTGTATGTGCGAATCAGATGAACACTATTTTTAACCACTGATTGTATTATGTTTTGTCCCTTCCATGGGCACAATGTCATTGAGCAGGTTAAACATCCACTCAACGTCAGACAAGACTGAAGAAATGACCTGCTGGAATTCGCTAGATATTGAACTTAGTCCATAGGGCATTCTGAGATACTGAAATACTAAAGCTGTAAGATATTGGCTTTGCTCTGCTAGTGATATCTGAAGATATCTTCTGTTGTGTTTCATGAAGATTGTGGAGTCATGAACAACCGATAGTTGTTGAATCATAGCAAGAAAATACTTATCTGGAATGATTGCTTTGTTGACTGCCTTAAGGTCAGTTTATAGTCTAACATCACCATTTTTGCATCACACAATGGCTATGTTCAATATCTATGGGTAAGTTAATTTGTTCAATGATACCATCTGCTTTAATTTATTTCAGCTGCTGTGATGCTTCACACGGTTGGCAAACGTCAATCATCTCAAATTTTGCGAAACCAGTGGAATTGATGTGTTGACGCGAGAAGCATGACACTGCCCCTTAAGCTCCCAGAATCCAGTAAATAAGGCATGATACTGTTGTGTATAGTCTGTGTCATTGATCACGTTAATGTGTGCTCCAGTGGGGTTTCAAATTTGAAGCCAAGCTTATTGTAAAGATTTACCCCCATAAGGCTTCTGCCTTTGGCTATGTAGAATGTGAACTTTCCTAGGGTGACATTATTGTAGCACACTGGAATTGTGATAATCCCAAAAAGCGGAATAATAGAATCATCATAAGCTTGAAGAACTTGCAAAAGAAGAAAGTTGTGAAAAATAATAATGGTAGAGTTTGTTGCTCTATATAGATACTTTCATGCTAACATCAATGAGAAGCAACACTGAGATACCTAAAATATTGACTGAGCATTCCTTAAAATGAGCTTTACTGTTCATGATGGTATACTCATGCCATTTTTCACCCTCAGGAAGAGATTCCCCCACATGTCAGACAGGTGAAGTCCTCTTCTTTGTGACCTGCACTTTAGACATGAGTTACAGTTTGTCCCTCAAGCTGGATACAGTGTTGTGGATCACTCAGCACCTCCATAATTTGGGCTGTTTTTTTCAAGGTATCTGATCTTGATGGGATATGTTTGATGAGCTTGCTGAGATCTCTTTGAACATAATCCTTGTACTTGAGCTGGTTGGGCAAGCTGTGTCTGTGACTCTAAGTCTGAGGGGACATTTCTGTGTAACATCTTTGAATCAATCATGACAGATTCGATTTGGACTGTCAAGGTTGACTCTTTTTCCAAGGTTAAATCATCATCCTCCATGAGGAAACATTCTCTAATTCAGCCTTTTTTCCATTAGTTGGCCATGAATTTACATGTGGAAGCCAACTGCCACAACACTGCCATGTATTGTTTTCCAAGATCATGATTTCCCTGGCATCTCGGGCAGAAGGTATATCAATCGATCATCACATTTTTCCTTAGCCCAAAGTATCTTTCGGGCGCACTTTCCACTGAAACTTAGAAGTGACTTCTATGAGCTGCTCAAATACTCACTGGCCTTCTGCTCCAAGACAACGTATGAATATTGCCTTCTTGCAGGTCACTGCTACATCTGAACTGTCGATCACCACAGCGAGCAAGTAGGTCTTGAACCCTAAACTCCAACAATCTCATAGCATGGATGGATCTCCTGACAAAGAAATTAAAAATGCTGGATCCAGTCAATTTAAACTATTCTCCATCTCACTGCCAACTGTGTCAATCTGTCAATACTGCTTGTGGCCCCAAGCAAGGTAGCACTCTACACCACTTTCCTCAGTTTCAACACAGTAGCACAAGGGTGTAGAGATAGCTTGAGGAGGTAGCAGCATGTCAACCATATTGCACAGGTGAGAAGAAGCAAGTAGCAGTGTCGGAGTAGGGGCAGGAAACTCCTGCTGGATGATTTCATGGGTGCCAAATGTGACTAACAGCACACATATTGGGACAATTCAGTACTGCAATGAGATTGGAAAGCCATGTCCTGCTCCTGTTGCTTCTATTCACCAGGAAAGGAAATACATGTGTCAATCCTGCTCTGCAATATATCATTTACCTGCTTAGTATATCTATCAACAGAAAAACCTGTATTTGTTCTCTATTTGAGTCTGGATGGAAGGAGATATAATAAAAGTTGAGAACATAGGTGGTCTTGACTGCCCCTCTCAATGCCATTTCTATGGTGCAGGATGACTTTGGTCATCCTTGAAAATGATGAAAAATGCTTCTCTGCTCAATTTGAGCTTGCAGCATCAGTTTTTTTTTTATCATTTCCAGGTAGTTCTGCCCAGCTCTGGAGATAAGGTTGCAGGCATAATAGCAGGTGCTGAGCTCAGGCGCCATTTGATCACCCTGGCATAACAACTTTTATTCTTCTTCATCCTCTTGTGATGAAAAAATATAAAGACCAATCCCCATGCAAAAAAAAAGCATATCTTTCTGGACAATGGTAGGAAGGAGAGAAGAGGGCAGGTGATAGCTTTACTGACCTGTAATGCCTATTTTAAATGGGACAGTTTAAGCTGGGTGGCAGTAGAGCAGAAAAACAGAGAAACCATGGGATGCCTTAGCATCATAGAATGGTCATAGCACTGAAAGAGGCTATTCGGCCCACCAAGTCCATATTAGCTCTCTGCAAAAGCAATTTAACTAGATTCACTCCACAGTCCTTTCCCCAAAGCCCTACAGTATTTTAATTCCCTAAAGGTGCTTATCCAACTTCCCTTTGAAAGCCACAATTGAATCTGCCCCCATCATACTTTCAGACAGTGTATTCCAGATTCTAACCACTTGCTGCATAAAAACCTTTTTCCCTCATGTCACCTTTAGCTCATTTGATATTCACTTCAACTGTGCTCACTCTGGTTCTTGACCATTCTGCCAATCAGAACAGTTTCTCACTATCTACTCTGTCCAGACCTCTCATGGTTTTGAGCATCTCTTTCAAATCTTTTCTCAATCTTCTCTTCTCTTCTCTAAAGAAACAACACCAGCTTCTCCACTTTGTCTACATGGCTGCAATCCCCCATCACTGGAGCCATTTTTGTAAATCTTCTCTTGGTTTATTATTTGAAAAACAAGAATGTGCAGGGCTATGGAGAGAAGGCAGTGGGGTGGTACTAGATAAATTGCTCCAGAGAGCTGGTACAGATACAAGAGTCCAAATGACCTCCTTCTGTGCTATAACGATACTGTGATTTGACTATTCATAGTCCAAAGATTATTAATTTTGGGTCAATTATTTAGGGATGAGATGAAGGGAAGGTGCTTCACTCACAGGATTATGAATCTTTGGAATTTTCTACCCCAGAGGATTGTGGGTGCTCGATCATCGAGTATATTCAAGGTTGTGATTGACTTTTGATCTCTCAGGGAATGAAGGAATAAGGGGAGAAGGCAGAAAAATGCAGTTGAGGCAGATCAGCCATGATCATACTAAACAACAAAGCCATATGTTCCATTCCATCTAATGTTCTCTGTTCCTGCAGCCCTGATAGAATTGCATCCTTCAGTCCATATTACCTCTCCTCATTCTTGCTACAAAAATGTACCACTTTAGTTTTAAGCAATAAATTGTAATCGGATATATAATATACCTTTAAGACAAGTATTGTAATGTAAGGTCACATGACCTTAATAACAAATAGCAGAGTAGCGTGGGCTACCTCTATGTGGGAGAGTCTTGAGTTAGTCACTGTTGAGTGAAGACAGAGTTTTGTGTTGTGAGCACACAAGTGTAACTGCAGAGTTTAGTTTGTCAATAAACAGCATGTTTTATTCTAACAACAATCTCCAGATGTTCTCTGTCTTTGTACCAACTCGGTCATCCTGAAACAAGCATGCAACCTGGATCTTTTAGACCTACAACCAAGGGCACTGGACCCAACATGCAACCTCTACATATCCACACACTTCATCAGCTTGCCTATATCCTCTAAGTATATGATGATCCATCTCACATTTTTTTATATATCCAAATTTTGTGTCATCTACAAATTTCAAAATTGTGCCCGGTACACCCACACCCAAGTCATTAATATATACCAAAAAAAGCTACTGTCAACCTTTGGAGAACACTACTGTACCTTCCTTCAATCCAAAAAAACTGATCACTGTCAGTCTGTTTCCTGGCACTCCGTTAGCTTCATATGCATACTGCCACTGTCCCTTTCATTTCATGGACTTCAATTGTGTTAACAAGCCTGTTATGTGGAACTTTGTCAACCACCTTTTGGAAATCCATATACACCTGCATTACCTTCAGCAACCCCATTATCTCATTAAAATACAGCACTAAATCAAGTTAGTTAAACAATTGTCTCTAACAGATCAATGCTGGCTTTGCTAATTAATCTACGATTGCCCAATTTTGTCCCAAATTGCCATTTCTAAAATAATTCCTACCATAGAGCTTAAGCTAATGGGCCTCTTGTTGCTGAATTTATCCTTTTACTTTTTTTTAAACAAAGGTGTAACATCTGCAATTCTCCAGTCCTATAGTACACCCTTATACCTGAGGGGTGCTACATCCCAGAAAATCAATTATTGAAGGATAGAACTTGTCTTTATACACTTTTTAAAAAGTATTTAATTACAGAATTACAAATCAGATGCTCCCTACACCTCTTAACCCAACAACCATAATGTCAACCTGTGTCCATTTATAGAAACATAGAAAATAGGAGCAGGAGTAGGTCATTCGGCCCTTTGAGCCTGCTCTGTCATTCAATATAATCATGGCTGATCCTCTATCTCAATGCTGTACACCCTGTGGTCTCCCCATAACCCTTGAGACCTTTAGAGTCCAGAAATCTATCAATTTCCTTCTTAAGTATATTCAGCAACTTGGCCTCCGCAGCCTTCTGTGGGAGAGAATTCCATAGATTCACCACTCTGTGTGTGAAGAAACTTCTCCTCATCTCAGTCCTAAATAATATACCCTATATCCTGAGATTGAGACTATGACCCCTTGTTCTAGACCCCCAGCCAGAGGAAATATCATCCCTGCATAGGACATTAGTACATCCCCAATTAATGCCCAATGCTTGGATACAATTCAACACAATTAATATTCAATTAACAAGAAGGTTGGAAGATTGTGGCCAATGCCTCTGCAATTTCCAACCTCATCCTCAAATGCATCCCTTCAGTCTGAATGATTTATCAAATTTTAACACAACCTACATTTCTAATCCCTCCTCTCTATCATTTTATTTTGGCCCCCAAGTGTCTCAACAACCTCCTCTTTCACTGTGACGTTGGCAGCATCCTCCTCCTTGCTAAGGACAACTGCCTCCATTTGTTGGCTCAATTTCGCTTCCCAATTGGTCCCACCCCTCCTCTTACTATCTTTTGACTATTTATCTACCGAAAGTAGACTTTTGACTTCCACTTTATGTTCACTGTCAATTTCTTCTCATATACTCTCTATGCCCCATTTATTTCCTTTATCACTTCCCCTTTGGAATTTTTATATTGAGCCTGGGGCCCAAATTTTTGCCTTGGGCTCAGGAAAAGTGAGTTGGGCCATTTCTTGACTTCTGAAACCTGAGTCCAGTTCTGAGAGATGTGGGTGGGAAACAGATGGGTTTTGGGGACCATGATGCAATGTGGGAGGAGAGTGGGTGCAGAGGCAGGTTGGTTAAAAAGGTATGTCTCAGTTCTTGGGGACAACAATTCATCCAGTATTATTTCTCCTAGACCTCACCCCTCATCCTCCATCCACACCCCATTCCCGTCCAGGCTATCTCATACACCACATGTCCCCTCCATGCCCTTCATAGCCCCCACACAGCCACATTCTCTCTTCATGCCCCATCATAGTCCCCATGGCCCCCTCATACGCCCCATGACCCTAATGCACACGATGGCCCCTTCACGTTCCCTCCATGCATACACCCCGCCTCCTCCCCCACGGTCTCCTTAATAGCCACTCACCCAGTATCCACTATGGGCAGAGCTCAGAGTGTCTTTCAAATGCACATTAAAAAAATAAACTTCCACAATCTCATAGAGCTGTCATTCAATTATGTTTCATATTGAAAAAAAAACTCCTTTATAAAATTCCCTCATTGGTCAAACTGTTGTAAAAAAACAAACCAACATGTATCACTAACCACATCAAAGACAGATAATCCTTTAATAACGTCTTAAAACTGTTCATCAAAAGGTGAACACAGCCCCTGGCTGAGATAAGTGGTTCTGGAGCTTTTGAAACTCAGACAAGGAATCAAAAAGGCGCAGCTGCAATAATCCTGGGAAATCTAAACAATGGATTATATTAAAACTGCAAAAAAAAATGGCCTGTTTAAAGCTGCACATGGTGTTTAATTTCCATTTCAAAGCAGGTTGCCTGTCAATCAATGGAGTGGAGCAGGTGCTTAGGGTTTTTTTTACTGCCAACAGCAGGACATTTGTTTTTCAAAGCTAAAGATCGCCTGATTTTTAAATCACAGTCCAAAACACGACTGGAACTTTTTCCAGCACATTTTGCTGCAGTTTTGAATGCATTATGGCATAATTCATTATGGCACAATGAATTGTATCTCAACACTTAAACAGTGCCGGTCAACATAATAGTCAACTTATCTTTTCAGGACAGAGCCCTATGATGAACCTGAATATACCTGTTGGGAGGAAGTTCAAATTTGCGATAGGGCTCAAAATGGCGACCCCTGACCTCTGCTGAAGTGTCTGCTGGATTTTGACTCAAAGTCTTCCCGACCCATGAAAAGGCCACACAAAAATACTGTGGGATTGGGAAGGGAGAGGAAATCTGTTTTTGCAGTGAAAATTTCAAGATCTTAGCTTTTCCCCCATCATTTCCACTTCCATCGGGAGATGAAAATCTGGCCCTGGTCTCACTTATGTTAAAAAAAAACCTGACATCTGTCATTTGGAACATTTTTGCTGCTTCATTTTACTCCCTATCTCTTTTGTCATCCAGGGAGCTCTTGCTCTGGTTGCTCTAACTTATCCCCTCATGGGAATGTACCTTGACTATACCTGAATCATATCCTTTAAAAGGCAGCCCACTATTCATTGCAATTTTGTTGACCGTTCTTTGATTTCAACTTACCTGGAACAGAAATTGCCCCTCTCCCAATTAAATACTTGTACCCTAAATTGCTCAATGACCTTTTCCATAGCTGATCTAAAACTCCAAGTAAGGTCCTGAGTGTCTTGACAGGGTGGATGTGGAGAAGATGTTCCCTCCTGTAGGAGAATTTATAACTAGGGGTCACTGCCTAAAAATAAGGCGTCACCTATTTAAAATGGAGATGAGGAGAAATGTTTTTCTTGCAGATGGTCATGAATCTTTTGAACTCTCTTCCTGAAAAGAAAGTGGAAACAGAGTTTTTGAATATTTTTAAAGCAGAGGTGGATAGATTCTTGGTAAGCATGACGGTGATAGGTTATCAGGGAAGGCAGGATGCAGATTTGAAGTTACTATCAGATCAGCATGATCTTATTGATTGGCAGAGCAGGCTCGAGAGGCTGAATGGCCTACTTCTGCTCCTTGTTCATATGTTTGTATGCCCAGGATATTCTCTTTCTCCAGCAATACATTATTCTCCTTAATTCACATAGCCACCCTTCCTCCTTTCTTTCTTTCCCAATGTCTTCTGAACATCTTGCATGCAGGCATATTTAGTACCCAGTTCTGCCCTTTATTGAACTAGATCTCCATTATCGCCACCACCTCATATTACCATGTGGCTATATTAAAGCTTTTGTGTCTATACACATGCACTGTAAATGTGAGCTGGATTTTATTGCATTCCTTCTTAGTCTCAGTCCACAAAGTACCTTCCTATTTCTTACTCTAGTGCTAGCTGTCTCTCCCAATCTGTAGTGTATTGAAAATTGCATCGTGCTTTTAATTCACCTGAGGTTCCCATATACATATATATCAGCAGAGAGAATCTGCAGCGCAATAAAATAAAGGATCCATGTTTTAACAGCTCTGATTCTGATTGCTTCTTACTGAATATTTTAGTATCTTCCTAAAAATTTCGCAATGGCAATGAGAATGGTGAGGAATAAGAAACATTGCTTTCAGGTGGGGCACTTTTAGAAGATATTTGTTTACTTTTTCTGAATAGCATTTTAAGTTGGGGATTTAGAGAGCAGGAGGCTGTGTTAGACACAATTGGGGGCACTCCAGCTTGAAATTAACATCAGAAAAGCTGCACAATGCAAACACACGCACAGTCACACACACACTGATATCATACAATCAAAATAAAATAGAACCATAGAAAAGTTATGGCACAGAAAGAGGCCATTCAGCTCATCGTGTATGCGCCAGCCAAAAAAGGGAAGGAGAAAAAAAACTATCTACTCACTTTAATTCCATTTTTCAATCCGTAGCCTTGCAGGTTCCAGCACATCAGGTACAGATCCAGGTGCCTTTCAAATGAGTTGAGCATTTCAGCCTCAATCTTGTATCGTTACAGAGAAGTTTCTTTTTGAAAGAAGTGCACTCCCAGATCCTTGACCACACAACATCACGGTGTTTCTGATCAAATGGCACTGTCTGCCCATTCTATCACTTTTCGATGTGAATTAGGAGCCATCATCGGTATTTCCACATTGGCAGAAGTAGCTGTGATGTTTCAAAGGCACAATGGCAGGTTTTGCAATCAAAGGTGAGAAAAGAAAGACAGCCTTACTTCTCCAGTATGGAGGTGAAAAATTGGAAGATACTTTTGAGACACTTACAGCTGAGCAAATTGACTATGAAGCAAAAATGCATTAGCAATCTATTTCATGCCCAAGAAAAGTATAATATACAAATCAATTGTCTTCTGATGCACTAAGCAAGAATAAATGAGAATTGAACAATATTGTAATTGATTGAGGCAATTAGCAACCAAATGCGACTTTGATGATGTTGAAAATATCAAATAAGAAATCAAAACATACATAATCAAAGGTTGTCTCTCCAGCCAACTAAACCGAAAGACAGAAAGTTGTCCAAGTTGTTGGAGTTAACAAGATCACTATCACTTTCAGAGTCCAGAGCTACTGAAGTTAAGGCTTCCAACATTAACTACACAATCCAATTTCACCTCCTGAGAACACTGTTCATTGCTCATGTGTCAGGAAACCACCTCCAAAGTGTTAGAATCATATCTCTCAAGACTGAAATTTTATTTTACAAAATGGAAGGACCTGGCATGATCTGGTCATCTGGATGCTAACCTGGGATTTTTTTTTAAAAGCAGGTCATAGGTTCACCTTGGAACTGAAGAATCAAGGTATCTTACAGTATTCTCCACTTACATCGGACTTTTTTCATTACAAGAGGCTGAAATTTGAAGTCATTTCAGCAGCTAAAGCATTTCAGCATATGATTCAGTCTGCAATTCAAGGACTTGAAGGCAAGCTGAACATCAGTGATGACTTTCTCATCTATGGCTGGTGTGGTACAAGGGTCTGACACACATAGGATTAACATGAGACTGAGTACATTACCGGCTACATAGTGATGTAAGAGAACACAGGACCGCACTTAGAGGTCAGTCTAGTGTTGGAAAGAACTGTGTGCACAAGCAAGCATGGAGACAGCTCCCAGCTTGAACCCTTTACTGTATGTATGTACTTAATTCTTGTAGTTAATAAATACAAACAGTTAACCTACCTAAGACTACAAAGACTTCATTATGCATCTGAACAGTATCCAAAACCCTACAACTTGGTGGGAGTGAATGCAAAAACCCAAAACCTTGCAGAGAGAAACTAAAATCCAATAAGACTAAAGAGAAATTCAAAGGAGCTTCCTGATCTGAAGAAAAGCCCAAGAAGCAGACGCACAAAGGAAACTCATCAGGGTAAAGCTCCAAAGAAACGCTTGGAAGCTGGAAGCAGAAATTTAAGTTCCTCACAGCAGTAGAAGACTCCATAGGATATCTTGGAAGTTCAGCTTCAATTCACAGAGCAGAGAGTCAGCAGGCTGAGCAGGGATGAGCTAAAACTTTTAAATTCCAGGATAAGGTAAGTCCTGAGAAACTTGTAAATAGTTCAGTGGTCAGAAATTGCCATTTAAAAACTGCGTCGGAAAACCAGATTCCTGAGTTAGCGCCCGAAGCACAGATGCCCGTGTAGCCCTGAATCTCCTCAAAATGAGAAGAGGCCAAGACAAGTACTGTCATAAATTATGCAGAACTGCAAGTTCCCAAGAGCTCAAACAAGAAAGAGTATCTTGGCTGGGACTTCAGCTCTGAACTGTCTTTTCTCTTTGCAGAGTAGGTTTGTCCATTTTTGTTACAGATGTCAGAAAGCCCTCATTGGTCAGACCAGCCAACCACTCAGATATTTACCATGACGTCTCCAGTGGAGGGTAGACAAGAGAGCAACCAACAACAAGAAGAGCCCCAACCTCTGGCCTTGATGACAGTTGATGAGATCAACACTGCGACCACAGAGCAAATGCAACAAATCTCAGACAATGCTGGAACCAAGTACCAGCCATCCACTGCTGACAGCACACCACACAACCAAATGCAAAGGTGAGCTAACTGAAGAAACCACATCCTGATAACAGGAAAGGCCATTTTCCATTAGAGAGTACATCCCAATGACCTACACGACAAAAGAAGAGGAAAATAACAACATGGAAATGAGCACAACATTCGTTTATCCCACAATAAACAGGATGGAACAACAACCATCTATCACCACAATGGATGAATAGACAAGGAGCGGTTCAATACCAAGAAATAGAAAGAGAATAAAGATACCCAGATGCCAGAACAACCTCCAAATCAACAGAGTTTACCTGCAACGACGGAGCCTACCACTCCTCTGACAATAGTGCGAACAAGACATGGAAGGGTTGTAAGGCCCCCAGGCTGCCTGAAACAATGAAGTCAGAGACTTGGTGGGAGGAGATGGGGTAGTAATAATAATAACAATGTAAATACAAGGTTAAACTAGAATAACTTGAAATACATTGGATAAAGGCTTGGAAGGAGGTCTAGTATAAGGGTTTGTCATATATAGGGTTAACATGGGACAAATACAGTACTGCCCACACAGTGAAGTAAGAGAACACATGACCTGCACTTAAGGGTCAGTCTAGTGTTGGACAGGGCTGTGTCCACATGCAAGCATGGAGAGAGCTCTTAGCTTGAACTCTTTACTGTACATATGTACATAGCTCTTATAGTTTCTAAATACATGCAGTTAACCTACTTAACCATGCAGACTGCATTAAACCTACTGAATGGTATCCAACACCCTACAACAGTTGAACTGAAAGTGAACTTGAGACATACCTACACAAATGTCTAAAATACCTTAGAGAATGTAACCTCATGCTGAAAAAAGACAAGTGCTTGTTCATTGAAAGCAGAATCAAATTCTTTGGTCATGTGTCCAGTAGTGAAGGGGTATCATCTGATTCATGGAAAATTGAAGCCATTGCAAAAGCTGCAAATCCTATGAACATGCAGGAAGTCCCGAGTCTGCTCAGACTCATCATGTAATGTCGCACTTTATTCCAGACCTTGCTGTGTTATTTTCCCTTATGTGATCTGACAAAATAAACCACCAAGTGGGAGTGAGCTACATCACACAAACAGGCTGTACACCAGATCAACCAATGGTTGTCAGCAAGTCACACAAATATCTATTTTGATCCTGTGTAAACCACCCAACTAGCGATGGATGCAAACCCTTTGGTTTAGGTTCAGTTCTCATGCAAAAAGACAAGACAGTAACCCTTCAATCACTGCCATGGCAGACAGACCCTCACACCCATAGAGCAAAGTTATTCACAAAGAGAAGCGGTCTTAATCACTTGGGGTATCTTACATTTTCATGTCCATTTGTATGGAGGCAAGTTTGAGTAACCGATCATAGATTGCTAGTAAGCTTGTTCAACAATCTACATAGTAAACTACCCAATCGAATAGGGTGTTTTGATGCTCAAACTACAATAGTATGAATTCCATGTTGTGTATCAGCCAGGCAAGCTCAATCCAGCAAATTATCTTTCATGACATCTGTTGACGACAGTCAGTCCTACTAGCCATGAGGAAAAGACTGCCGAAAAATGTTTTACCAATTTAGGTCTAACTGTGGTCCCCATGCAGCCTGTGTCCATATGCCACAAGACCTGGACATTTTTCAGACTTGATTGCTAAATGGCAAGTAACATTTGAGCCACACATGTGCCAGGCAATGATTATCTCCAACAAAAGGGAATCTATCTACACCCCCCACTTGACATTCAATGGATTACCCCTGCTGAATCCCCCATAATCAACATCCTGGGGAATTACCATTGACCAGAAACTGAGCTGTATAAATACTGTGGCTACAAGAGTAGGTCAGAGGCAGGGAATTCTGCGGCAAGTAACTCAGCTCCTCTCTCCCCAAAGCCTGTCCACCATCTACAAGGCACACGTCAGGAGTGTGATGGAATACTCTCCACTTGTCTGGATGAGTGCAGCTCCAACAACACTCAAGAAACTCAACGCCATCCAGGAAAAAGCAACCTGCTTAATTGGCACCCCATCCACCAGCTTAACCGTACCCTCCCTCCACCACTGAGGCACAGTGGCAGCAGTGTGTACCATCTACAAGATGCATTGCGGAAACTCACCAAGGCTTCTTCGGCAGCACCTTCCAAATCTATAATCACTACCACCTAGAAGGAAAAGGGCAGCAGATGCATGGGAACACCACAACTTTCAAGTTCCCATCAAAGCCACAAATCATCTTGAATTGGAACAATGTCACCGTTCCTTCATTGTTGCTGGGTCAAAATCCTGGAACTCCATTCATAACAATGCTGTAGGTGTACCTATGCCACACGGATTGCAGTAGTTCAAGAAGGTGCTTACCACCACCTCCTCAAGGGCAGTTAGCAATGGGCCTTAAATGCTAGTCCAATCAACAACGTCCACATCCTATAAATGAATAAATAAAAAAAGTAGCTAAAACTGGCTACAACAAAACAAGATGCAACAATGTATGATAGCTATGGGATCACGAAACTGGAAAGATGTGATCAAACCAGCATCCATAAACAAAATCATTCACACACTACAAGATCTTCACAATGTTCAATATGAGTTAATTGCTATAATCACATCTGATCTTGTGTTCCGCAACAACTGTATTGTCATTCCATACTTGAGGGAATCTGTTGTCATTATAGCACATGAAGGTCACCAGGAAATTGTCAAAAGCAAAAACTCCTTAGGGAAAAGATATAGTTCTCAGGAATTGACCGCATAGAAGAGCATAAAATCAGTGTTTGCCATGTCAAGAAACCACAATGTCAAATCTTCATGATCCTCTCAAGAGGATCATAGGAACTACCTCCAGTGCCATGAGTTGAAGTTGATTTTTCAGAGGTTCCCATTGGTGAGCATCTGCTTGTTGTCACTGATGATTAGAGCAGATTCCCAATCATGGAAATAGTTATGCTAACTGCAACAAATGTAGTCATTCCAAAGCATGACTAGCTTTTCACCTTGTTTGGCAAAATTATGTATTCTTGGTTTTGATCCCAGAAATTCATTAGAGTACTGAAACAGCTGGACCCCAGAGAAAACATTGCTTGATTCACGACTCTGGTTCTCTGAGCTCTTCGGTCAATTGCACAATGTTTATGCAAAATAGAGGTTTCAAGTGCTTGCAATTTCTGCTATTGATTCTTCAAAGGGTCTGGACGATTGACAGTTTTACTGGCCTGTAATAAATCAAGATTTTATTTTAAAAACTGAAAAGTTATCAATGAATGATTGATTTTAATGCTTTTTTTTACACATCCTATTTTCACTAAAGCGTTCAATGTTTCGATATAGTGTATAATGGGTGAATGGGCATCAAACTGCTATTCCTTGGCATGGGGGAGGGGTGGTCATGATGGGGACCTTTTGAACTTACATTTCAAAATGTTCCCTCCCTGACAATGGTTCATTACACAATTGAGGTTCCATGAAAAACTTTGAAAAACTGTTCGACTTGATGAAAATTGCAAAGGACTGGGACGTGCTTATCTTTGCAATGGAGCTGGCCAGGTCAAGAGTGTAGGTGTGGGCTTGTGACGTGAATCAACTCACACCCCTAAAAGGCTCTGCTGAAAATTGGAAACCCCAGGAATAGCGTCGAGAATCTCAGCCGCCATTTTTACCCCTCCACAGGGTCTCCCCAACTCCATGAAAATCTAACCTAATGAATTATACATCACATATGAACGCGATTAGATGTTGGAGACAAGAACAGCAGTGGAGCATCCCCATTGATGGGTGCAGGACTCTCCGAGCTCTGGTCAATCGCTCAGTTAAAGGATTTGTAGTTGCACAAGAGTATTCATTGGTTCATTGCCATGTTTATGTTTCACGCTTATGAACCATAACATTTAGTTCAAAGCGCCTTTGTCCAACGCTTCCCATTTTTGCCTGATACCTGCCTTCTGCCTTGTGAAAATGGTTATGACAGGGTTGGATTGCTGACTGTGAGTCTGCTTTATGCTGGGGCTGCAGGGTGCACAATGGGTTTAGATTGCTGTGTCACATGGATATACTGCCTCAGGTTGACTGAAACATGTGTAAATCAGTCCGTCCCAGGCATCCCTTGTAGTTATGTGTGTGGCTACAGGTGCACTAACCACATAAGGCTCCTCCTCCTATTCCTCCTTTTCTAAAGATGAATGCTCATCACCTCTCTCTACCTGCTGCTCCAGACCTCGCTGCAGCATAATGTTGTGCAAGACGCAGCATCCCACTATTATTCTGGAAATCCTTGCTGGTGCATATTGAAGGGTGCCTCAAGATCTGCCCAGGCACCTGAATTGCATCTTCAGCAATTAATTGCTTACTCACTGTAGGACACTCAAGCAAGGAAGGAGCTCATACAATCTTCCTATCAGTGTTTAAAATGATGGGTAAGCTAGGAAATTAGGACCAGGATTTTCCGGTCGTCAGATGGGCCTGGGAGTGGTCAGAAAATGGACCACCGCCTGTGATTGGGCCCCAACCGCGAATTCACATCGGCTAGCCAATTGTGGCCAGCAGTGTGAAACATGCGCTGTAGAGCTGCAAGGGTAGTGGTGGGAGGAGCGCGAGCGCTGAAGTTCACACACGTGCGTGGGTGCGCATAGTAAAAGTTTCCTGAGGCACAGAGTTGCCTCAGGAAGTTGAAGATTTTTAAAATAAAAAAATAAGGAAATTAGAAATGTTAAAAATATGTCCCCTCATGTGACTTTGTCACATGAGCAGGGACATGTTAGCGTTGAGTTTGAAGAGTTTTTAATTTATTTTTTAAACACTGTATGAGATTTCAGCAAAAACGCAAAGGCTGCTTGGCCTTTTCACCTGCCCACCAACTGAACGGTTGGACAGGCAGCAAAATATTTCAACCAATTAGCTCATTAAGGGTGCTCAGTAGGCTGCTTAATTATCAGCAGGCATGCTGATGACTTCCTTGCATGTCTATCGAGCGAAGTATTACGGGAGTGCATGATGACGTCGGAACGCTCGCCCGTCGTCATCACACATCATTTTACACTCATTTGGGTCAGACGCATGCCCACCCGATTAGCTAAATATTCCGCCCTAGGCCTATGATCCCCATGCCCAATTTTCCAGTATGTACTTTGCCAAGTGACTAGTTATACTTGAGGACAAAAGAGAATCCATCCTTTCAGCATTATAGCTGGCTGGTCTCCTGCCCTCCTCAATTGGTGAGGAGCAGACAGGTGCCTGTTTGATACCTGCAGCTTCCCAGCATCTTTTGAACAAGGCCGAAGGCAAACTTGGCTCAGGCCTCAAGCCAGCATGGTGAATGGATGTGTTGCTCTGCCAACTTCTGTTCATTTTCAGTGAGGTTGGACTTTTAAATCTACACTCTTACAACATTAGATTTGATATTACATTAAAGCTTCTCCATCAGCATTACAATGAATTATTTATTTGACATTATCTTGCTGAGCTGCTATACAGGCCATACTAAGATTAGCATTCACCCATTCATATTGAATGTTCCAAATTTTCTATGATTGAAACTATGTCAAATATGTGTAGTCTTTGATAGAACATTGCAAGGCTAGTGTTTAGTCTAGTAATATCCTGCTGCTTTTGTTGATAATCTGCTAAATGACATCGATTTTTAGTGTTCCCTGCTGCTTTAAGCAATTTAGACAAGTACCTATACAAAAAGTGATCATTACTTTCACTATTTACAGATATTTAGCTGTGCTATGCACATCAGTTCATAGCAAAAGAACAGTGTCTGCCTTATTGGCTGGAATCTTGCAGTGTTGAGTGTCTTGACGGGGGACCAAAGGTGCCTGGGATGCCCGCTCAGGGACTGGATGGCTGGCCACGTGCAGTCATATGGTGGCCAGCAATGAGATATTCATGGATGAGGTGCCCAGCCTTTTGTGCCGCGGGGACCGGCTGGAACCCCTCCAATACCTTATGGGAGTCTCAGGTCTGGGTGCCATATTTAAATGGCACCTGGACCAACATACATTCCCTGCAATCCAGCAGCATCAGTCTGACTGTGAGAGAACCTCTGACCTTTCCCTCCATGCCTGGATAACCTCAACTGCGGCTACTATCTATACATCTCCACCCCCCCACCAGATAACTTCAGCTGCTGCTGTCTGTTCATCTTACCAGCCCCCGGATAACCTCAACTGCTGCTACCATCTGTTCTTTTTCCCCCTCCACCCCCTAGATAATCTCACATGCTGCTCCTATCTGTTCATCCCTGCAGGTTCTCCTCCAGTCCATCCAGGAACGCCAGGAGGTCCTGTTTCCCAAGGAAGGTAGCAGAAGGCCTCCCTCCTGACATGAGAGCTTTTAACCAATTGGGAGCTCTATATTTTCATTTGTCCACCCCCTGGCGTCCACCCACTTCACCGTGGACATCTCCATCCTCACCCTATACTCCAGAAACCTCTTTGCGTTGTCATAGCTAGTCCCTGGAAACTCCCATGCTGATGCTGTTGCTTAAAGCCATCACCCTGCACTCTCCTTCAGTCACCTTTGCTCCATCAGCCTGAACTCTCATTCCATCAACCTTTACTGCCTCCTGTTACCCTCGATTCTCAGGATCTCACCATTGACATTCTCTCTATAATTCTAGATCTCCCCACAAACATGCTTCACGTCCCTGTCTTAGTCTAACTTCCTCCCTCTGTCTCCCATGATCCCTCATTGGTTGGCCATGACCCATCCTCTCCCCCCGATCAGCCATGCCCCTGATCCCCTTGCAGTACCATCACCCAATCTCAATACATCAATCTCTCCTCTCCCGTGGAGCAGCAAAGCTCCCCATGAAATAAAAAGCAGCTCCTATTAAGTCCAAATCCACCAGGAAGACTACCTGACCTGCTGCATGCCACATTTAACCAGTCGTGAATCTGAAGGCACATGTTTCTCATTTGCTGCAGAGTTAATTGCAAAGGCACCAATTAATCTGGTGAAATGGTTAATGGGTATGCATGACATGCTAATGCATTAGAAATAGGCTCCCACCACTTGCCATCAGGAAGCACGATCCACCTTCAGTCCACCACAACCTTAATTCCTTACTTTCATCCTGCCATTGGAAGCTGACATTTCACCTCTGGCACAATTAATTGTGCTTGTCCACCTCATTTTCCACTCCTGGAACAGCACAAGATTCTAGCTATTGTTTCTGACATCTCACAGGAAAACAGATATCAAACAAGCACTGTATTTCTTTTGACATTCTATGAAGATTTTACTCCTATTTCACCAAGGGTGTGCCACAGCGGAAAATTAGGCAGGAAGGAATGATTTCAAATAAAAAAATACAAAATTTTGGAAATATTCAGCAGGTCAAGCAGCATCTGTGGAGAGAAACAGAGTTAACGTTTCAGGTTGAGTTGACCTTTCATCAGAACTGATCAGTTCTGATGAACTGTCATCTCAACCTTAAACATTGGCCGGAACTTGCCAGCCCCCCACCCCCCCTCCCCCCCACCTCATGCAGGGTTCGCCCGCGGTGGGGCTGGCGAGCTATTGAAACCTCCATTCACATCGGCCGGGTCAAAAGGTTCCGCCAGCATGAAGGTCTGGGAAATTCCGGCCATTAACTCTGTTTCCCTCTCTACAGTTGCTGTCTGATCTCTTGATTATTTCCAGCATTTTTTTGTTTTTATTCCAGATTTCAAACATTTGCAGGATTTTGCTTCCAGTGAAAGATTACAGGTCTGCACAAGAAATGCCACTAAATTTCCCTCCAATAATGAAGTGGACAAGAAGTTGGGCAAGGCCCACTCCCAGCATTTGATCCTCCTTACTTGATTTTTCTCTATGAGCTGTATCCAGGCACGGGAATGAAAAAAACCTGCCCCATTGCATATAAAGTTAGTAAAACAAGAAAACAGAAAAATCAGCAAGGGAGCCACTCAATCATTTCCCTGCCAATCATCATCACTCCAGTACAGGTACTTGTCTAAATTGCTCAAAGCAACAGGGAACACTAAAATATAAGTAATTTAACAGACTTTTGAGAAAAACAGCTGGATAGTACAAAGCTAAATACTAGTCTTGCAATGTTCTATCAAAGATTTTACATAACTGACATGTTTTCAATCACATAAAGGTGAGATGGCGGCCTTTGAATACAGCATCATCAAAGTGGGCGACCATGACAGACTGATTTTTCATGACTCATTTTGTGCTATTATCGTCATAGCAATGCTGAAGAATAGAAACACCAGCATGGTATAAGAATTAAGCATTGCTGTGACATACTGGAAGGAATTTAAAATTTAAAAGGGCCCTTGTAGAAAAGTGCAAGTTTGCTTCATCTCCGGGCATCCATTAGGCAATGAGCTCCATTCTATAAAAAGATCCTAGGCCTGCAGCTCTCATTTTTCTTCCTCCTGCAGATGGGCTCTTGACACAGGTAGTAATTCTACTGGAATTATGTTTATAAAATTCAAATGAGGCTGACCTTGGCAAATTCCCAGGAGTCAGTGGTAGGAAAGTTGGGCAAAGTTAAACATGATAACTTCACATCAGTGCACTTTCAAAACAGAATGTGTCATGTCATCTTTTTGCCTTTATTCATGAAAAGATAGCTTTGATATTTTGTTAAGGATGTCTATCAATTCTTACACACTTTAACATTTTTTTTTCTGCATGTTGGTTCCTTTGCTTCATTTCTGGTTTATTTATTTGCTGTGTCCAAATCATAGGTGATGCATCTGTGTCCTTCACTTTACTAACGTAGCAATTATAGCTTTGGGAAATGTAGGACTGCAGCTTTAAGAATAACCCTGTGTTGTAAGATCACATGGTCTGTGTAAACTAATGTATTAGCAGCGCAGGGAAACTCTTCTTTAGTTATGGAGTTTGATGCATACATGTAGTTGCTGCTGCTGTCTTGTGAAAAAAGTTAAATGTTTCCACTAAGAAAAGTTGTCAGAAGATCAACTCCATAACAAACTGGCGACAATGATAAATCAGATTTGGAGCTGTACCTCACCCAGCGATTGTGATTATTAAAAATAAAAGAAGATATACTCATCTGAAATGCCACAGTTTGGCAGAATTGATCCCTTTGAGCCAGCCACAGATGGTTGGTATCCTTATATAGAACTTCTTGTGTTCTTCTTTTAAGAAACAAAATCAGGGGGAGGCAAAGAAGGAGAGCGATTCTCCTAAATATTTGGGGGAGCACGACCTACTGTTTAATTCAAAGCTTGACGGCCCCCAGTGCCCTAGTTCAAAGATTTTCAGTGAATTAATAGACCTCATTAAGGGAAATTTTCAATCCAAGCCCTCAGTCACAATTCAGAGGTTCAGGTTCAATTCACTGAATAGAGTCCTGGAGGACAGCATTGCTACCTACGTGGTGAAATTAAAACAACTAATGGAATACTGTGATTTTGGTGAAACCCTGAATGACATGCTCAGGGATTGTTTTGTATGTAGCATGCAGCAGAATGCTATTCAGTGAAGATTGTTGTCTGAAGTGGATCTTGATTTTAAGAAAGCTTTAGAAATAGCACTTGCGATGGAAAGTGCTGTAAGGGATTTGCTATCGATTCAAGGTGTGCAAAATGGCATCATTCTCCTAGTTGCATGGGAACAATCAGCTGAAAGTGATGCTAAAAGCCAGGACTCCACCACAAAGCAGGAAAAAGGCCCCACTAACCATAAAATCAGGGGAAACAGCTTAGCAGCTAAATTGAAAAATAATTTTCATCAACGTGGAAACAATCAGTTTGCTCGCAATTGGCAATTTAAGAAAGTAGAATTATTTTTGTCACAGAAGTGGATACATAATGAGACAGTGCAAAGTGAGATTTAAACAGGCCTCCAAACAAAATATGAAGTCCAATGAACCCTATGGTGTGGAAGAGCCAGGAACAACCAGTTCTGACATTCATTCATTATTCAACATGAAAGTTGGGAAGACAGAGCCACTTATTGTTACAGTGCAAGTGAATGGCAAACCATTAAAAATGGAAGTAGACACAGGTGCTTTTACCACTGTAATAGGAGAACACACTTTCAGGTATTTAGATAAAGGTGATTAAATTAAAATAAATTTGAAGCAAACATTTGCCAAGTTGAAAATGTACACAGGTGAAGAAATCCAAGTAAAAGGCATCACCAGAGCAACTGTTTATTATAAACACCAATCAGCACAGCTATCAGTGATGGTGGTAGAGGG
Organism: Carcharodon carcharias; assembly: GCF_017639515.1. Taxonomy (NCBI): domain Eukaryota; kingdom Metazoa; phylum Chordata; class Chondrichthyes; order Lamniformes; family Lamnidae; genus Carcharodon; species Carcharodon carcharias. Next base: position 53,681,357 of record NC_054486.1, read on the forward strand.
TGAAGGACCAAGCCTTCTAGGGTGTAAAAAAAACTGCGGATGCTGGAAATCCAAAACAAAAACAGAATTAGCTGGAAAAACTCAGCAGGTCTGGCAGCATTGGCAGAGAAGAAAAGAGTTGACTTTTTGAGTCCTCATGACCCTTCAATAGAACAGAACGTATACATGAGCAACTAGAGCTGGATGATGCCTCCCAGGAATTCGTAACCATAAATACCCACAAAGGTATTATACCAATGGGTTATACCAATGCAAACGCCTGCCTTTTGGTGTTTCCTCAGCCTGTGCCATTTTTCAGACGACAATGGAGAGCTTGCTGCAGGGGTTACCCCAGGTTGTGATCTACCTCAACACTGTACAGATAACTGGATTCACAGAAAAGGAACACTTGGCTAACCTAGAGGAATTCCTGAAATGATTTTTAGAAGCAGGAGTGCGCTTAAATAAGGAAAAATGCACTTATCAGGCAAATGAAGTCATTTATTTGGGCCACTGGGTAGATGCCCAAGGGTTACACGCGATTGAAGAGAAAGTTAAAGCAATAAGAGAGGCACCTGCACCCAAGAACAGCCACAAACTTATATCATTTTTAGGGATGATAATTATGGACGATTTCTACCAGATTTTTCCACACTTCTAGCCCCCCTACATTCGCTGCTAAGATAAAAGTGTTGGTTTTGGTAGGCACCCCAAAAAGAAGCCTTCATGAAAGTTAAACAGTGCTTACACTCTTCAAACTTGTTAGTGCGTAATGACCAGTTGAAGGAATTGGTGCTAACCTGAGATACATCCCCCTATGGAGTGGGAGCAGTACTGTCTCACAAAATGGACAATGGCACAGAGAGGCTGATAGGCTATCTATCCAGGACACTTACCATGGCTGAAAAAGGATATTCTCAGATCGAAAAGGACGGTCTGTTGATTATTTTCAGTGTAAGAAAATTCCACAAATACATGCACAAGCGACATTTCACAATAGTATCAGACCACAAAACACTTTTGATCTATTTATTGAGGAAAGGGCTATACCTCCCATAGCCTCTGCAAGAATGCAAAGATGGGCCCTCATTTTGGCAGCATATGAATACATCTTTTTACATAGATAGACCAGGAATTCACATAGCAAATGCTGATGCCCTAAGTCGCCTTCCTTTGCAAGAGAATGATGAACATGTCCTAATCCCACAGGAGCTCATAATAATGATGAATTTTCTTGATTCCTCACCAGTCCGTGTGAGGCAGATAAGGAACTGGACGAATTGTGATCCAGTCCTGACTCAAGTGAGAGGCCAAGGGCAGGATTTTTACCTCGTCAGGCAGGCGCAGCGGGTAGGCCCGGGAGCGGCCATGAATCCGACCACTGCCCATAATAGGGCCCCGAACGTGATTTCACACTAACTGGTCAATTAATGACTAGCCAGCTTGAATCACATGCTGTAATGCTCAGTGCTGCCTGCGCAGGGGAAGAGGAGGATGAGCATGGAAGTTAGCGGATTCGCACAGGTGCACTCAATGAAAGCTCCCTGAGAGCTGCCTCAGGGAGCTGAATATCTTTAACAATTAAAAATAAACTGAAAAATAAGAAAAGCATGTCCCCACTCGTGTGACTCTGTCACATGAGCAGGGATATGTTAAAAATGAGTTTTAAAAGATTTTTAAAAAATCACTGGTCGAAACCTCATCCCGCATGTGGATAAGGTTTCTTAAAAAACGTAAAGGCCACTTAGCCAATTTGCTTAACCGCTAACTGAATGGTTGAATGGACAGCGAAAAATTCCATTTAATTAATTGAATAAGGGTCTTAATCGGCCTACTAATTGTCAGTGGGAGTGCTGCCACTTCTCCCGTATGCCCATATCGCGAGGGTGCGCAATGACATCAGGATGTTCAACTGACATCATCACGCACTATTTTTCTCCCATTCAGGTCGGGTGCGTGCCCATCCGATGAGGCAAACATTCTGCCCCAAGTATTACATGGTTAGTCCCAGGAACCAGTCTCTGATGAATTGAAACCATTTTTCAACCGAAGACACGCAATGAACAGTCAAGATGGTATTCTATTGTGGGGTGCATGAGTAGTAGTTCCTTCACAAGGAAGGGAACCACTTTTAGTAGAGGTACACAGTGCCCATCCAGGAATCTCACAACTGAAGATGATAGCACAAAGTTATCTTTGGTGGCTTGGGATGGACAACGATATTGAAAAGGTGGTAAAACACTGTGTGCAATGTCAATAGCTGAAAAAGTTCCTGGCGGCAGTCCCATTACACCCATGGGAGTGGCCTGGTAGACCCTGGGTGTGATTGCACGTTGACTATGCCGGTCCTTTCCTTGGAACCATGTTTCTACTGATTATAGATGCTCATTCCAAGTGGCTAGACATTTATGAGGTAAAGTCGCCAATGTCAGGTGCTACTATGGACAAACTAAGCCAGAGCTTCACCATCCATAGATTGCCAGAGCCAATCATCTCAGATAGTGGTACTGCATTTATGAGCGCTGAGCTCCCACGATTTATCAGCCTCAACAATATCAACCACATGAAGGCTGCACCGTACCGTCAGTCATCAAATAGACTGGCAGTACAAACTTTTAAGGCAGGAATGAAAAAGTTAAGAGGTGACACGTTGGAGACCAAACTTGCTCATTTTCTATTTCATTACAGAATGACCCCTCGCACTACGACAGGAGCAACACCTGCACAATTACTGATGAGGCGCTGTCTATGGACAAAACTCAGCCTAATACTTCCCAATCTGGAGGGGAAGATGGAGAATGAGGGAAAAAAAAAGTGACTCATGATTTGCATAGTTGTGAGTGACAATTTACTGTTGGAGAAACAGCAAATGTAAAGAATTTCGGTGGACAACCAAAGAGATTATCTGGTAAAGTGAATTCTGTGACCGGACCATTGTCATACCACATGTAAATGAAGGACCAGATCACCCCTAAACATGTGCATCATTTAAGATGAAGGGAGATACCCCAACAAAATAATGTTCCACCTGTAACCATTGTTAAACCTGTGGTTCCTGTTGAAGTTGCTCAACCAAGGACAGGCATGCCCAATGTCTCTGTCAGAGTGGAAGACACTGAACTGCAAGTGCCTCATGAGGTACCTGATGTTAATGCAGCTCCAGTGAATGTGTTTCTTACAGAAGGATCTGAAGTCGTGGAGCTGCAAGGTTCTACATGAATCAGGAAACCACCTGAATGACTGAACTTGTAATTTCATGACTTGTGTAAATATTGTAATGTCATAAGATAAATATCCTTGTAAACACAAAATGCTCAGAAAAGTTAAAGGGAGAGGAATGTAGTAATAGTTTTGGGAAATGTAGGACTGTAGCTTTAAGAATAATCTGGTGTAAGATCACATGTTCTGTGTAAACCAATGTGTTAGCAGTGTGGGGAACCTCTACATGAGAGATCTTCTTTAGTTATGGAGTTTGATGCACATGTATAGCTGCTGCTGCTGCTGTCTTGTAAATAAAATTAAATGTTTCCACTAAGAAAAGTTGCCTGAAGAACAACTCTATGACAATTAATAAGCAGGATACCTTAATATTTACTCTTGTAAGTATCTATGATCTACAAATACGCAAGGTAAAACTTATACGCTAGTACAAACAAATAATTGCAACCTAGATACTAAAATCAGTGGATGCAGCTTTAACATTGTTTTGAGCAATACCCCAGATTTTATACAGCAACCTAAAAAGAAAGAAAACGCATTTATCACATTTCTCAGAGATGTCCTAAAGTGCTTTACGTACTGAGAACTACGTTTGAGTTGCAGTCACTTTTATTTTGTAGCTGATATGATAAGCACATATTAACAAAATATATTGTTACTAATTATCTTTTAAAACAATTTTCATTGCAACTCAACCTATTGCTAAGGTCAGCATTTATCTTAAAATTAAATCTCACTTTGAAAACCTTAATTAGACAGCCTGGAAAAACAATGAAAAGCCCTGGACGTATGCCAAGTAAAACAGCCTAGCAGGGCAAAGATGAAAACTGATTATAATTTTCTATGAACTCATTCATGCCACATGGTGAAACAATCCCACACAATTTCATTGTTGGTTAGATGTTAATTATAATCGACGGCTGGAATGTTACGGCCCCGTCGAAGTGGGGACTGGGCCGTAAAATGCGGCGAGCCATTCTTTACTCCATTGACTTTGGCGGGAACGTAAAATCCCGCTGGCCTAAAATTCCACCCCACGTTTTGTAATTTTAATGTCCAAAAGAGAGCTGGGTTTCACCAAACGCTACCTACCCAGAACAACACTGCCCCCGCCCCCCCACCACCAACTCCCCCTGTGATCTTACCCAACCCCAACCCCAACCCTACTACCATCATTAAACATGCACCTGTGCTGCAGCCTTCCATGTCAATCAAGCTGGCTATCGGGAAGGGAAGCTGGGAAGAAAACTATTCCCACATGCCCTGGAGTTAAAACTCTACGGCGTTCGGGAAAATCCACACTTCTTGGTGTCCTGACCATAACTCCAACTGCCAACTCCAAATCTGAAACCCCGCCCCAGTAAATGTCAGGACTATTGTATTTGGGTTAAAATCCTAGAACTCCCTCACGAACAGTATGGCGGGTTTACCTACACCACATCGACCGCAGCGGTTCAAGAAAGTTACTCATCCCCAACACCTTCTCAAAGGCAGTTAGGGATGGGCAATATATGTCGGCCTTGTCACATGCAACAAATGAATGCAAAACTCCTACAAATCTGCTGTTAAGCCATATAAGTACTTTTGGTACTTGTAGTAAGAATAGGTTATTAGTATATAAATGTCAGTGGTGACAATTTAAATGACACATTAGTTAGTGGTGGATGTCAAAACATGAAATTAATAATTTGCTGTATAAAAGAACTTCCACAAGATTAAGGGTACATATTATAATGACTTAAATCTCAAAGCTATTTTTTTGTACATCTGTTATAATGGGCAGAATCTTCCAGTCCTGCCAGCAGTAGGAAGGTGGGGGAACCTACTTCGGACTTAGGCCAAAAATCAGTTTCCCGACAGCGGGATGAACTTTGACAATTATGTTTTGCGACTTTAAAGCAACGTTAACAGCCAATCAATTTCCTGACGAACCATGTCAGGAAGACTTGTTGCATTTATTAGCAAGTTATGTATGCTCATTAAAAAGACATCTTGCCAGAATTAAGATTCCCCCTCCAAAGCTAAGTTCCCCACCAACGAGAAATTAGAATGTTCACATTTATGATGGTAGACAAGTGGCGTGCACCTGGTGAGCTTGACTTCTTCCATGACATTGAAGTGAGCAGCCATTGCTTTGGTCTTCTTGGAACTGCTTACAAACGTCAGCCTCTTGATTGAGCGGGTGCTGGTAGGCAAAGCTGCATGAAAGCTGGACACAGGAGACAAGACCAGCAGCGAAGGGGGGAAGGCTGGAGTGGAGACTGGACATGGGAGGCAGGCTAAGGGTGGAAGGGTGAGACACTGTCCGAGGAAGGAAGATAGGCTCTTCAGGTCAGGAGGGAGGCAGCAAGGGAATGTGAAAGAGTAGGAATATGGGATGGAGGGAAGGTCCTTGCTTCTTGGGTCTGGAGGTCCTGTAGTTGGGTGGGGGAGGAGGTTTCTGGGCAGGAATGGTGGGAGAGAGATGGTCCTAGAGGGTGGATTTGTTGCTGTCTGCAGTGGGATCCTGGGGTTTGAACTGAGCTTACTGTTCAGCGGCAGGATCATTTGCAGTGAGAGGGGAGAGTGGGTACCAGGGTAATAGTCGGGTAGCTGAAGGTTTCATTGAGGGGGAGGGATTATAGAAACAGACAAAACAGGCTGTTTGGATAATGGGAAAAGTCAGGGTCAAGGTGGGCATGGGGCCAGTAACAAATATAGGCTCAGAGGGGAGAGGCAGCATGTGGAGGGGAGGAGAGGAATTGTTATAGGTGGGTCAAGGGTGATTGGGGCAAGTTAGTGGGTGACGGGGGAGGATAGAAGGTGGTGGAGTGAGTCTGGAATGTGATGCACACCATTGTTTTATTCCCCGCTATATAATGTTGTTGCTCTGAAACTGTAATCCCTTGAAGTGGGAGGAGGGTCTTTTTGGGTGGTTAGAGTTCAGGGTGAGCACAACTGGCTGACTAAAGGGATACCATAATGATTATGAGGCAACTGGATTTCAACCATGCTCTGTTGTGTTTTTCTCTATGGTGAAGCCCATATAGCAGCAGGTTTGTTCCCGACTCATGGGTCTCATAACATCGAGATCCCTGCAAGGACTGGAGCTGGTGTTCGTTCTGTGCCATTTGTCATTGGCTGCTGTCAGAGGCAGGTTTGAAGGGAGGGAGGAGGTGGAATGCCTCCAAGAGGCACAGCTGATGCATAAAGTCAGGAAACTCTCGACTCCAAACCTCCATCCTCCTGGGCGAATGGCTACGGCTGACAAAGGCTCATGTGGTTAGCCTTTCACTGTTGCCAAGGTAATGGTCTCTCTACAGAGTCTCAAGAATAATGGAGGCAAGCTGAATAATGTCTGAGGGAGGGTTCTCATCACCCTGGTCAAAGAGCAACATCTGCATGCACAGTTGAATATGAATGGGGTGAACACTCACCTCTGTCCCTGCAGGATGTTGTTCACTGGAAGAGGTGGAGCAAGATGCCATGTCTAGACAAAAACCAGACGGACGGCTTAGCACTGGCTTGGTGACTCTGACAAAGAGACAAATGTGCAAAGGGTATGCTCATTAGATTGATTTCTGCAATTTATTCACAGATCCACTGAGGCCTAGATGATGCAGGTTCCAGGCAATCCTGACTTTCATAGAAACATAGAAAAATAGAAGCAGGAGAAGGCCATTCAGCCCTTCAAGACTGCTCCGCCATTCAATATGATCATGGCTGATCCTCTATCTCAACACCATACTCCCACCAGCTCCCCATACCCCTTGATGCCTTAGAACCTGGAAATCGATCTATTTCCTTCTTAAATATATTCAGTAACTTGGCCTCCATAGGCCTCTGCGGCAGAGAATTCCACAGGTCCTCATCTCAGTCCTAAAAGGCCTACCCCATATCCTGAGACTGTAACCCTTTGTTCTAGGTCCCCCCAGCCAGAGGAAATTTCCTCTCTCCATCCAGTCTGTCCGGCCCTATCAGGATTCCATACGTTTCAATGAGATCCCCTCTCATTTTTCTAAATGCCAGTGAATACAGACCTGGTCAGCCCAACCTCTCCTCTTACGACAATCCTGTCATCCCAGGAATCAGTCTGGTGAACCATCACTGTATTCCCTCAATGGCAAGTGTATCCTTTCTTAGGTAAGGAGACCAAAACTGCACACAATACTCCAGGTTTGGTCTCGCCAAGGCCCTGTATAACTGCAGAAAGACATCCTTGCCTTTGTACTCAAGTCCTCTCGCAATGAAGGCCAACATGCCATCTTTCTTCTTATCTGCTTGCTGCACCTACATGCTTGCTTTCAGTGATTGGTGTACAAAGACACCCTGGTGCCTTTGTACATTTGCTGATCTATCACCATTTAAATAATACTCTGCCATTCTGTTTTTCCTACCAAAGTGGATAACTTCACACTTATACACATTATACTGCTTCTGCCATGTATTTGACCACTCATTCAACTTGTCCAAATCACCTTGAAACCTTTTAAAATCCTTCTCACTACATACATTCCCTGGCTAGCTTTGTGTCATCAGCAAATTTAGAAATATTACATTTGGTTCCCTCATCCAAATAATTGGTATATATTGTGAATAGCTGGGGCCCAAGCACTGATCCCTTCGGTACCGCACTAGTCACCACCTACCATTCCAAAAAAGACCCATTTAGTCCTACTCTCTGTTTCATGTCTGCTAATTATTCTCAATCCATGCCAATATATTACCCCCAATCCCATGTGCTTTAATTTTGCACACTAACTCCTTATGTGGGTCTTTATTAAAAGCTTTCCGAAAATCCAAATACACCCCATCCACTGGCCCTTATATATTCTGCTAATCACCTCCTAAAAAAACTCCAGTAGGTTTGTCAAACATGATTTCCCTCTCAAATCCATGTTGACTTTGTCTAATGCAGTTGATAGTTTCTAAGTGTCCTGTTATCACATCCTTTCTAATGGAGTCTAGCATTTTCCCTATCACTGATGTTAGGCTAATGGGTCTCTAGTTCTCTGTTTTGTCCCCCCCTTCTTTTTTAAATACTGGGGTTATATTTGCTACACTTCAATTTGCCAGGACTGTTCCAGAATCTACAGAACTTTGAAAGATGACAACCAATGTGTCCATTATTTCCACCACCACCTCCTTTAGTACCCTGGGATGTAGATTATCAGGCCCTGGAGATTTCTCAGCCTTCAGTCCCATTAATTGCTCCAGCTCAGTTTTTTTTTAGTAATACTGATTTCCTTCAATTCCTACATCTCACTAGGCCTTTGTTTCCTAGTATTTCTGGGAAGTTATTTGTGTTTTCCTCTGTGAAGACAGAACTAAAGTAGTTGTTTAATTGCTGTGCCATATCTCTGTTATAAATTCTGCTGTTCCACACTGTAAGGGACCTACATTTACCTTCACTAATCCTTTTCTTCTTACATACTTATAGAAGCTTTTACAGTCCTCTTTTATATTCCTTGCAAATTTACTCTCATACTCTATTTTTTCTCCTCTTAATCGATCTCTCGGTCCTCTTTTGCTGAATTCTAAACTGCTCCCAATCCTTAGGCTTGCTACTTTGTTACTTGCTACTTTTTCTAGCAACTAACACTATCCATAATTTCCTTTGTTAGTCTTTCTACTGGCTCTCATCCAGATGACGAGGAGGAGGGACTGGCGCAGATTGAAGTACCGGGAGGAGTACTGGCCTGAACAGTAAGATCCAGCAGGGCCTCAAGAAGGTCAGGATGCTGGTGACCAGGGGCCAATGTGACAGCGAGCATTGGCTGACCATGGGTATATCACAGGCGATACAGCTATCTACAGATAAATAAAAGCAATGCCAGAGGTGCCTTAGGATGTCCTGAAATGTGGTTGGTCACATCTGCCTGCTTCTCCAGGAGGACCTGCGGTCACAAGGATTTAATGGGAATCCCATTCCAGTGGCATTGAAGGTCACCACCACTTTAACTTTATTTGCCAGTCGTGTGGCACCTGTGTGGCATCTCCAAATAAGCAACACACAGTGCATCCAGGGAAATGATGGATGCCCTGTTCAGGAGAGCATACCAATTTGTCCAATTCCACCTCAATCCTGAAAGCCAGGCTACAAGGGTGTTGGGTTTTGCAGCAGTCACAGGTTTCCTGCAAGCGCAAGAGGCTATTGCCACATTCATCAAAGGAAAGGTTTCCACTCTTTGAATGTACAGCTGATATATGATCACAAAAGACAAATCCTGCATACTTGTGCTCAGTTCCCAGGGGCTTCTCATGATGCCTACATTCTGACCCACTCCCAGCTGCCACAAGATTTTGAAGGACCTCAGTAATTGCAGGGCTGGATCCTTAGGGACAATGGCTACCCACAGAAGACCTGGCTAATGCCACCAGTTCACCATCGCAGAGGGCCATTAAGGAGAGCTACAATGCTACATATGACTCCATGAGGTCCATGATAGGCCTCCTAAAGATGAGTTTCAGGTCTTTGGACTGCTAAGGCAAAGCTCTTCAATACTCCCCACAGAGAGTCTCCCAGATCATCATTGTCTGCTGCATCCTGCACAACCTCGTAGTACAAAGCAGAGGTGTCTTAGCTGAGGGAGACATGGAGGAGAGAGACATCTCCCCCAGCAATACTGATGGTGAAGAGGATGGTGATGGCCCTCTGGTGAGGGCCAGAATGTTGCTAAGGCACATGCAGAGACCATTGCAAGGGCAAGGTGCAGTAGGGAGGCACGTGATTCTAGGCACAGTAAGTTGCTGAGTCATTTCCTTTGTTATTTAGTTTTCTCTCCTCTGCTAGCTGGCAGACCCCAGCTACTTTTTGGTAACAGACATTACAGTTGTATAATGATAGCTGAATTAAATTGCACCATTTAATGTCTGCCCTGCTGATGGTTTGATCCTTTGCATTCACCAAACTGTGCTGATATACAAAGACCTGACACTAAATGCATGCATTAGAACCTGCAAAGCACTTCCTTTTTCCATGACTTCAGGCACCTGTAAGTAGAGATGAGATTTTTCCCATGCCCTCATAAAGTCCGTATTCATGGCAACTTGGAAGCAATATCAAATCTAACCTCGGCAGGGATGAACTCATGTCACAATCACTCCTGCTCCCAATGGGGAGGTAGACCTTGCAGATATGTTGGTCCACAGGGAGGAGCAGTATGAGAACATAATTTGGCCCCTCAAGATCATGGCTCCATGCAGATTGAGCAAGGAAGATCATGTTTCTGTCCCCTGATCACCATTAGCCCATAGTAAACCCATATCTCTAGACACCTTTATCATGCCAAAAGGTTTTGAGGTTACTCTGGAGTCTACTCACTGAGAATGCCTTACCGACACTATGGGTTGTTGAGTGCCAATCACTCCAGTCCCTCCAACTGCAGAAACTCCTACATTTCTCAGAAATAAATGGCCTTAGTATCAGTGCAGGACTGATCCGTCACTATGGACATGGCTTGACCCTGCATAGGCCTGTTAGAGCTGCTGATGCTTCACACAGATAGACCCAAGGTCCTCAGCACAGTCTAGCACATAGGCCCATTCTATTCTCCCTCACCTCATGGACTAATATCCCGGCCCTTCAATGAAGTCCAGTGCACTTAGGTTGGAAGCCCTTTCTGTGAGGTCGACTACAACCCTTGATAACAAGGTAAGCAGGCCAAACAAATCATCATGAGAGGTCTCAAAGCTTCAGTCAACTGCACACACACCTCTTTAATCTTACACACAACCCCTCTTGCAGTCAAGATTAATTTGCCCGTTACCTCCTTACTTGCAGATTTCACCTGAATGTTGGCTCAAAATAACAATTCACCAATGAAGGCCAGTAATGATTGGATTTGCTCACCACAGCTTTCTCCAGACATGTAGGGGAGCATCTGGTTTTCTACTATGTTGAAAAGACAGCATACAGCTTCAGTCTCTCAACCCAGAAACCGCATCTACAATGCTCCTTGCCTCTCACATAACAGATTTAACTCCCCTCGGGTACTCATGGTGCCAACCCACATTGCACATCAGGGCAACAGCAGCAGGAGATGCAATGACTTCGCTGAACACTCTGCAGAGACAACATTTTCAGAGGTCGGAACATGGTGAGCTGTAAGTAATGGCTTGCAGGATGTGTGCCCAGGCCACACATTCACAAATGATGACCAGTGCACATGTGGGATTATTGAGTAATCATTATGTTGATAATGTGAGAGAGCTGAATCTATAAGATTTCATTATCAGACTTTGATAGGGGTGCAAATTCCACACCCTTAAATACCCGTGACCATTGAAGCAACCAGCAGCAAGAGTGAATCCAAGACACTTCCAAACTGTGCAAGTGAACATATATTTACAAGTGCCAAAACTATATATAATGGTTGTACACCTGTGCCACCTCTGAGCCTTCAAAAAATCTTTATCTTTCTTTTCCTATTATTATATCTGAGTGCAGCCCAACATCCACAACTAAGGTGGAAGCAGTTTGCTGACAGCTATGCCCTATTGACTGTGATGACTTTGACAGGGGCTCTCTGGTGGCCAGAGGCCAAGAGGGCCCTGGGCTGCTAAGGGTCTCCTGCTCAGGTGTAGGTGTGCCTTCCTCGGCCTGACCTGCTGGAGACAACAGGGTCACTGGCAGAGGAGTGGCTGGGCAGCAGGACTTGGAATGTCTTGAGCTGAAGACCCCGGGATAATTGGCTGGTACTCTTCCTCTCTGGGGGTGCCCGATGCCACCTCCTTGACTCCTTGAGGAGAAGGGGCACCTGAAGGGACGTTGAGCTGCCTGATCCCCTCTCGCTCAGCCATTGTTGCACTGCACCCGTGGCTAGAGCAATGGAGTGCAGTTCCAGCACATATCCAGCAGCCACTGTGCATTCTGCTGGACAAGGTAGCTGCCACCCTTCCAATGGATGTAGCCAAGTGCTCACATGTTGAAATCACGACAGCAGACAGAACATGGACGGACTCCTCTGGTCTTCAGTTTAGTCTGCACATGGCCCCCAGCAGCTCTGCCTGATGTTCCCGTCTAGCTCTGCATTTCCGTTTTATCTCTCATGGCCAAGTCCAGAGTCTCATCATCTGAATGGTGCTCAGCATGGCCTGGTCTCCGAGTGTCAGAGATCTTGCCTGTCACTCCCTCTGCCAACTGTGGACCCATGTCAGTGATGCGCTCACCAGATTGTGACCCCACTGAGGTGAATGAATCTGCACTGGTGGTGGGCGCAGTGGAATGTTGTGATGGTGCATCCTCTGAGGCATCTTCCTCAGAGGTGTCTTGGGGCTGATTCTGTGGCAGGTCATCCACTTTTCTTGTTAGTGCCTGGAATGGAGAAAAGAAAGGCTTAGTGAATGCCTAAGCAGATTCCTTCATTAAATCAATGTGTTACTCTGGGTGCACCTGACAACTGCAGACTGGTGACACCCTCACTGGCTCTCTGGGGGTGTCCTAGCTCACCAGAGGGCATGGTCCTGCTCCTCCCTGGCTAGCTTGGTGGCCTCCACCTCGAAAGGGATGAGGATTTTGATGTCAAGCAGGTCGCCTCTGGTCTTGGCCTACAGAAAGACAGAAGTATTGATTGTCATCCCAATGGTTGCATGAGCAGTACAGGAGCATGCATGCCCATGGCGGCTGCTGACCCCTCCCCATTAAGCAATTAACAAGTAGGATGTGCGGCACCTGGGGCAGAATTTTCCATTGTGCTGGGGTGGGGGGGAAGTGGTTGCGGGCATGGGCAGGCGCGGACCCGATCACTGCCTGTGATCAGGTTTGCCATTTTACATGGGCGGGACAATTAAGGTCCGCCCAGTATATTTGCCGACTCCCGTGAATAGCGGGAGTGTGCGGGCTACAGCAGGCATGCATAGACCGCCCGGTCCAATGGCCCCCCGGCAGTCTGTTTAAAAAAAGGCCTGGTGGTCTTTTGTAGGCTGCTCACAACGGCCAATTCAAGGTCACACCGCAGGGGGTCGGGTGAACAGGCCAGGCTGGAGGGAAGGACAGAGGAGCAGGCTAGGCTGCAGGATCTGCCACAGGTGAAGGGCAGGCTGCAGGGTAGGCCAGCAGCGAGGGGGCTGGGGGGAGGGGTGGGGGGGTGCAGGGGGAGGGGGTGTGGGGGGGGGTGGGGGGGGGGGCGGGCAATGCGCCCCTCATTTTTCAGATGAATGCCTTGCTGCCCTCCTCGATGAGGTGGCAACACAGCGGGAGGTGTTGGTCCCCCAGGATGGGAGGACAGGAGCCCCACATATGGCCAACTGTGCCTGGGAAGAGGTGGTGAGCTCCCGCGATGTGGTGTGGTGCTCCTAATCCAGTGCCTTAAGCGCTTCAATGATTTGTTGCGTTCTGGCAGGGTGAGTACCATGTTGGCATTGGGCATTTAACCCAGCAGGTAGCCTTAGCCTTTGACGCCCCCCCCCTCGCAATTCTTACTGTCGTAACTGCATCGAATCATGTAGGGCATTTCTCGTACTCTATGTGGGCAAGCAGATAGTGCCCATGCTTAGATCAGCCTGAGTAGTTCATGAGGAGATGAGTTCTCCCCACGCCATGTGTTGCTCTTAGTTCACATGACTAGTCTAGTGGCAACCTGCAGGAGATGCAGCTAGGCACATACTCAGAACTCCAGCACATGTTCTATTCAGGGTGATGAGATGGTGGAAGGGGAACCTCAAGGTGCCATGGCAAAGAACCATCTGCTGCCCTCTATGCTGCATGTAGTTGCGCATCCTTGCTATGGGAGCAAATACCATTTGGTTCCTAAAGTGACGTACGCAGCATGTATACAAGGGGCTGTTGCAGGGATTGGGAGCAGGTGCACTATCTTTGTGTGAGTGATCAGCAGCAGCAGGGAGAGAAGGCAATGGAGGTCTGATATGGCCCACTGTGGTTGGGGTGTGGCGTGCACGCGCAGAGTCCATGTGCAAATTGTCGCAATGAGAATTTCTCAGGAGAACAATGCTCATGATGCCTTGAAGTGTGCAAGGACTGGAGGCGTCCAGGCTCACCTCCTCATGTTAAGCAGATTCGAACAGGAGGCCCTTGAGCTGGAGAGGCGGCATGCACCTAGATCAACTGGTGTTGGTGAGGCTGGGGTGGAATGGCCAGATATTTGAGGCCAACAGTGAGATCCACTATGTCCTCCCAACAGCCATAGCACTGATGATTTTAAAATTTTTTCTTGTTGTAACATTGCTCGGTCATAGAGTGATAGAGTTAGAGATGTGCAGCACAGAAAAAGGCCCTTCAGCTCTTCGAGGATGCGCGAGTGAAAGAAGTACCTAACTATTCTAATCCCATTTTCCAGCACTAGGCCCATAGCCATGTATGCCATGGGATTGCAAGTGCACATCCAAATACTTATTACATGTTATGAGGGTTTCTGCGTCTACCACCCTTTCAGGCAGTGCGTTTCACATTCCCACTGCCCTCTGTGTGTAAAAATTGCTCAGCGCATCCCCTGTGAACCTCCTGCCCCTTACCTTAAATCTATGCCCCCTGGTTATTGATCCCTCTGCCAAGGGGAAAAGTTCCTTTCTGTCTACCCCATATTTTGCCCCCCATAATTTTATACACCTCAATCATGTCCCCCCTCAGTCTCCTCTGCTCCAGGGGAAATAACCCCAGTCTATGGAATCTCTCTTCATAACTGAAACTCTCCAGGCCAGGCAACATCCTCGTAAACATCCTCTGCACTCTCTCCACAGCAATCACATCCCTCCCATAAAGTGTATTTCAGAACTGCATGCAGTACTGTAACTGTGGCCTAAGCAGAATTTTCTACAGTTCGAATATTACCTCCCTGCTCCTATATTCTATGCCTTGGCTAATAAAGGCAAGTATGCCATATGCCTTCTTAAGCACCTTATGTACCTGTCCCACCACCTGAAGGGACCAGTCGACATGCACACCAAGGCCCCTCTGATCCTCCTTACTTCCCAGGGTCCTACCATTCATTGTGTATTCTTGTGCATTGTTTGTCCTGCCTAAAAGCATCACCTCACACTAATCCACATTAAGTTCCATTTGGCACTCCTCAGCCCATCTGACTACCCCATCTATATCCTCCTGTAATGTAAGGCTATCCTCCTTACTACTTATCGCCCCACCAATTTTCGTATCAATTGGTTCTGGAAGGTTGGGCGCCTAATGAGTCAGGGGACCAGAGATGAAGTTTGTCAGTGTGTGCACACTAACTGATCCACTGTCTTTGTTGTTCCTTTCAGCATCATCAGAATAGGGCTGTGAGGGGGAGCCGCAGGTGCCCCCTCTCACACCTGAGGGCTCTCAAGTCTCACCAGTGTCACACCATTTCTGCGAGGCAGGCACCAGTGCAGATACTAGCATCTCGGTGGGCATTACAATGTCGGCTTGTGTCCCGGGACACAGTGGAGAGGGCACTTCACAGTCGCTGGAGGAGCTGGCAGAGACAGAGAGTGCCAATGGTGGCAACAATTGGAGGACTGCAGGAGACCAGGCGCATGCTCAGTCAGTGCGCGATGATGTGCCTCTGGAGTCGCTTGCGATGCAGCAGCTGCAGGAAATATGGCCGGGCGTGCAGGAGCATCTGGGTGTGATACATGAGGCTATGCTTCACTTGGTGTCCGTGGTGGAGGAGTCTACACGGATGCTCGCCGATGCAATAAGCCACGTATCTGAGCACCATGAGTCCTCCATGGGGAGAGCGGTGACTCTCATCAAGAGGCTCCTCCAGGAGACCCATCAGGGCTTCCTGGGGATGTGCTCTGACCAGCAAGCCCTCACATCGGCATTGACCTCAGCTGGTCAGTGCCAGTGTGGGAGATGGTCTGGGCATCAAGCTTCCCAGCTCGTGGCCCATCCACCCAAGGTGAGCAGGGAGGTCCGGGGTGATCTCACGTCGGCGCAGCAGCTGCCTGTCATCTCTGCAGGCTCCCCTCACGGCGCTCCAGATGAGGGCATCAGCTCCTCCGCCCCTCTCCCAGTGACTGTATCATCCGGTGAGGCTGCGACAACTGGGGAGGTGGCAGCTGTGGAACTGGCAGCTCCCTCCCAGGCGGGGCCAGCACAGGCTCCATACGCCAGAGGACGCATGCCAAGGTCATCAAGGCCAACAGGACAGCATAGTCAGCAGGCTGTCTCAGATGCCACTCTGAGCGATGGGGCAGCGCCAAGATGCAGCATCCAGAAAAGGAAACGTAAGGCATGTTAGTCACACCAATGGTTTCTCACTGCTGCTTTTGAGTTGACCCTAGATTAGGTCCTTAGGATTTTTTTTGCTTGATTATGGTATTGTTTAATAATTGGGAGAACTTATAATTTGAAAATTAAAATTCAGATGTGTGACCATGGCTGAGGGTGGCTCATTTGTTCTGCATGGGTAAGTTTAAGAAAACCATCCTGAGTGTTTGTTTGGTGATTCAAATTTGTGTCCAAAGCTCTTAGTTCTTGCTGATGACCTGGCAGATTTTGCACTTAGGTGTCGAGTATGGATCCGCCAGGCAAGGCTGGTCCTGCTGATCCATTTGTGTGGAGCTAGCTGACGGTTCATTGGGTTAAAGCATTCCGGGTGTCCCTGCCTCCTTGGTGTAGCCCCGGGTCAACGTTTAGCCCCTCAGCGTTTCCCTGCACTTCCTCATCCTCAGAATCAGTGCTCATCGTGTGCAGCCACAGCCACTGCATTGACGTCTTCATTGTCCACTGCATCCCCCCTTTCCAGTGCAAGATTGTGGAGAGTGCAGCATGCAACCACTATCACCGAGACATGATCTGGGGGGTATTGGAGTGTGCCCCCTGAGCGGTCCAGGCACCGAAGCGCATCTTGAGAAGACCGATGGCTCTCTCCACCACAGCCCTTGTGGTGCCGTGGCTCCTATTGTAGCGCTCCTCAGCTTCTGTGCTTGGATGGCGGAGAGGTGTCATGAGCTACCTTTTGAGGAGATAGGCCCTTGTCACCCAGCAGACATCCATCAAGCACTGAAGAGACCCGGCAACTGCGAGTATCTAAGGATGTAGGCATTGTAGGAGCTGCCTGAGTACCTTGCACAGACTTGTAGAATCAGCATCCTGTGATCACACACTATCTGCACATTCATGGAGTGGAAGCCCTTCCTGTTGATGAAGGCACCGGGCTCAGCTTGCGCCTTGATGGCCACATGTGTACAGTCTATTGCACCCTGGACACGGGGGAAGCCAGCAATCGCGGTGAAGCCTCTAGCTCACTGTGTCTGGCTGGCTTCATCCCAGTGGAAGTGGATGAAGGTCAATGCACGCCTGAACAGAGCATCTGTGACCTGCTTGACGCAAGTGTGGACAGCTGATTGGGAGACACTGCAAAGATCACCCACTGAGCCCTGGAAGGATCCAGAGGCATAGAGGTTAAGAGCAGCTGTGACCTTCAGAGCCGCTGGCATGGGGTGTACGCCCACACAGTTCACGGAGATCTCAGGCCCAATTATCTGCTAGGTACAGTTGATTGTCTCCCTTGACAGTTGGAGCCTCCTTCGGCGCAGCACCTCTGACTTATTGAGGTAGCTGCTTCGCCGCCTGTATAGCCTGACAGCAGGATAGTGGCGTCTTCTGCGGCCCCTTCCACCTTGGACTACCTCTTGGCCCTGCGCCCCTTGTGACTGTGCCTGTACTCCCAAAGATGGCCCTCCTGGAGGCTGAATGTGCACTCCTGGCCTCCTCCTCGTTCCAGCCCTCCCTTCCTCCTCAGAGGAGCTGCCTTCAGTGGTCATGTCAGATCCCATACCCAGGCTAATGCTTCTTGAAAGCTAAAGGCCCGCAAAAGATTCCTAATTGCAGAGTGCTGAGCTGAAGGTTAAAAGTACACAAAAAGCTGCTGGAATGCGTTCTGAACAACTGCAGATCATACAGGCAAGTTTAAAATTCTTTCTCCAATAAATACTCCACAAAGCAGATTGTCGACCCCACTGAGCCCTCTTATCCTGCCCGTGGATGAGGTTCAGAGAAAAGTTTCTTACCCGGCTGCCGGTTGCACCCATACGCCTACCCGAAGATTGCGTGGGTGCCTCAAAATCGGCATTGATTGAAGACTAAAGGGCCTTAACTGGCCCGTTAATTAATGGCGGGTGTGTGTCAGAATTCATTGCATGCCCGCCCAATGAAATATCGTGATGGCGCGTGGTGACGTCGGGACGCTTGCCCGATGTCACCACGCATCATTGTACATGTGAACGTGTGGGGCCCGCCCCCCACACGTCAAACTGAAAATTCTGCCCATGATAGAACATTGAGAGCCTGAAGTAATTGGTGCGCGTTCAGTGCACATATCCCATCTGCTGGTAAGTGCTACAACCCAAGATCCTGTCTGACATCTCTATGCAATTGCACACTTGGACTGCCTGATGCCCTTGTGTATCATTTTGCAGTTAATAGACTGTGCCACTTATCCTGGCAGAAGCACAACAGATCATATTTACTTTTCCTGCACCACTGGCTGGTTCTTTTGTGGGCCCCATGTGTGCTAACCTTGCTGCAACCTCCGCCTATGTCACCGTGACCAGATTGGAGGGCCTCTTGCTGCCATTGCTGGAAAACAGCACCTCCCACTTCTCCTGGATAGCCTAGGGGAGGACCTGCAGCGAGGCTTTGCTACACCATGGGGCCACATGTTGTTTGCTCTGTGACATACTGGTTGATGCAGTATCTGGAGCTCCCTGGCTTGCAATGAGTGAATGGCTGTCTGGATGCCCTTTAAATATGGCGCCCGGAGCTTCGATCTTATGAGATAATGGTGGGGATGGCGACTTCCTGTGTGTTTCCACCAAGAGAATTGGTGAGCTCCTCACCAATGCATATGTGATGAGCAGAACAGCACAAGATCATGCATGGTCAGCTGTCCCATCCCCCAATGGAAAACACTCTCACTTCTACACCCGCCACTGAACTTAGATTCCAGAGTGGAAGATTCCAACATATCCCTTTAATATTTTTCTTTGAGTGATATGAATTCTTGTATTTATCTGAATGAACATGTTAATACATCTTCATATTCAATTTAACAAAATATTTACCTTTTGCTCTCTTTCCAATTAAAAGGTGTATTTAATTCAGAATCACTCCCCATGTATAGGGGCAAGACAGATACAAATAAAACTTATTTTATTTCGAGTTCGACTCGAACTCAAGTTCTGTCGAAGGGTCATGAGGACTCGAAACGTCAACTCTTTTCTTCTCCGCCGATGCTGCCAGACCTGCTGAGTTTTTCCAGGTAATTCTGTTTTTGTTTTTGTTTTGGATTTCCAGTATCCGCAGTTTTTTTGTTTTTAGGACTTCAGGGACTTCATTGTAATACATCTGCATATCATTAAAGCCCAGCTTGCCGGAATCATCCCCCCTACACTGGGTCATCCGAGCATGTCAGCATGCACAACTGTACATAAGTGATGTGCACTTGGTGAGCTGCACTTCTCTCGGGCAGCACTCGTGATCATCAGTGCCAGGCTTCACAGACAGCACACATCACTTTTAGGGGGACTCACGGGCAGGTCTCTACCTACCAGACCAGCCATAAGGTGGGGGTGGGTTTTCAATGGCTGCAGGGCTAGGGCTTGCTTGGGGAAGGAGGAAGGGGGAAGGGGGAAGGGGGAAGAGGGGAAGTGGCCTCAGGCAAGGGAAGAGGCTGTAGGGCGAAGGGCTGTGGTGGGGAAGGGTGCATCCCAGGGTATGTGTTTGGGGCACAAGTTGATCTGTGCAAGTGGACTCAAGGTGGTGAGGGCTGAGGAGGCAGTTTCCAGAGGAGATGAGGCTAGATGGAGATGTCAGGGTGAGTGTGAGAGTGAGTGGTAATGTCCCTTGAGCTAGCAGTGAGTGTGATACCAGTGAATGTGTGATGGGCTTGAGTGTGTGAGTTTAGAGTGAGTTTAGAGAGCCTTACCCTGGTGGCACAGATGAGATCATTTATCTTCTTTCTGCATTGGTTGGCCAACTTCTTCTGTGCAGCATTGACACTGAACACCACTGCTATCGCCTACCAAGCCAGAGTGGTGAGATTGTTGGACATCCTGTGGCCAGAGCAGAATGGAGGAATGATGGAGAGTATTCACAGCATCCAAAAGGTGTTCCAGGGATGTGTCACAGAATTGGTGGGGGGACTGCAGTCTTCTTGCCTCCCGGGGCCTGGTCTTCTGTGCAGAAGTCCTGAGCTGGAAGCACTAAGAGATGTGCACCTGGCTGCACTTTAAATGTGGCACTTGACTTGAGGAAGTGGTGAGGTGACAGCATGGTGGGCAAGTGAGAGCCCGCCTGCCATTGAAACAATGTGTTTCCCGGGAATGCATGACTAATGAGGCAGGATTGGGATGATAAGCCGCCATTGCGGCCAACGGGTAAAATATTCTTTTCCTGCCCACTTCCACACTTAGTGCAAATCTGGGATGATTTTGCCCAGTGAGCAACACCAAATTTGTGGCAATGGTGGTAAAGTTGGTTTGGGCACCATTACAAAATGGACTGCATCGAAACAACAGCGTGTTTCTCACTCTGTTTAATTTTCAATTCATTGACATTACACTAAAAAAAATGTACACAAAGGGCTGTGGTGGGGAAGGGGGCATCCCAAGGTATGTATTTGGGGCACAAGTTGATCTGTGCAAGTGGACTCAAGATGGTGAGGGCTGAGGAGGCCCTCACAAGAGTAAAAATTCTTAACTGGGGAAAGGTCAATTTTACTGAACTGAGAAGTGATTTGGCACAAGTGGACCAGAAACCTCTACTGGAAGGTAAATCAGTATTGGAGCAGTGGGATGCATGGAAAGAAAAGTTAAACAGGGTTTTAACAAATAGATTTCCACAAGAAAAAGAATGGGATTCACAAACCTAGATCATCTGAATGTCAAAGTACACACAAAGTAGAATAGGGCAAACAAAAAAAGCGTATGTCAAGAAAGGAGGCCAGGCAGGGAGGTACAGAAAGCCTAAAGGAGTATAGAAAGTGTAGATATGAAATTAAAAAGAAAAGTAGGAAAGCAAAGAGAGGTCATGAAAAATATTGGCAAACAAAGTAGAGGAAGTTCCAAAGGTGTTTTGTAAATAAAGAAAGAGCAAGAGGATAACTAAGGAAAGAATAAAAACAGTTAGAGACCAAAAACATGACTTGTGGTGAGTGACATGGGCAGAGTTCTTAATGAGTGCTTTGCATCTGTTTTCACAAAAGAGAGGCAAAGCAGGCATTGTATTTAAGGAGGAGTGTGAAATATTGAATGGGATAATATGCCTAGGGTGTAAATATAAAGATGTTTTCACATGCTTGAAAGTGGATAACTTCCGAGTCCCAAATTAAATGTATCCCAGGCTGCTAAAGGAAGCAGGGCAGAAATAATGGAATAAGTCCTGATGAAAGGTCATCTTGACCCGAAACGTTTGACTGGATTTTACAGCCACCCCACCCCTACCGGGGGATGTTTTGGTGCAGGGGCAAGTAAAATATGAAGGGTGGAAAGCCCACCCACCACCTCATCGTCCATCTCTGAGCTTCCCCCCATAACACGATAGGTGGACAGGCGGCGGAATTGGCAGCCCACCTGACATTTTAAAATAAATAATTAATGGTCAATATTGAGCTTGTTAGCAAGCCAATTGACCTGAATAATATGCTGCCCATACCATAATACAATTGGCGTAGGCAGGCAGACAGGAGTGGGCAGGCCATTTATTTAAGCAAGGTGCTTAAAAGGCGGAATTTTCCAGTCCTGCCAGCGGCAGGTTTCGTGGCGGGTGGGAGCAGAAAATTCGGAGACAGGCCAAAAATTGAATTTCCACCAGCAGGATATCCGTTTGGAATTTTCTCCTCACCACTTTCATAGCTGGCATAGGTGGGTCAGGTTTCCCGCCGATCCATGTCAGGAATTCCATTTTCATGCATTAACATGTCATGAATGCTCATTAAAAACATTACTCACCTGAGCCATGATCCCCCTCCAAGTTAAGCGCCACACCAGCGGGAAATTAGTCTGGTCTAAATCATACTTGGATATAAGTGGCATGCAGCTGTCCACCCTAACTTTGTTCATGACCTTGAAGTGAGTGCAACATTCAAAGCCTACTTGCAACAGAGTTGCTCCAGTTTCTCAGCAATGCCAATGTTACACCACACTGGTGGGGGTGTAGGCTTGTTCTGCTCATGGTGGGTGCCTCCGTACTCCAGGAGGACAGCAGTCAGTGCGTGCAGTAGCTCTCAGGCAGGGCTGCACTCTGAAACAGAGACTAACATTGTGACTGTCGGTGGGGGTGCATGACAGAGACATGATAGTTGATGGATTATGGTGGGGTTGGGGGGTGGGGGAACAATGGCAGGCAGGGGGAGGTCAAGGGTAGGGATGCTGGAGCCCAACATGCTAGGCTACAGCGCAGACACAGAAGGTGGTGGATGGGAATTGAAATGTATAAATGAGAGGGGATGCACACAGACTCTGGAATAGGAGGGGGGAGGAGTTGTGTTGGTGTGACACGAGGGATGGGCTGCACCGACACTCATGGAGGGCAAGGGGAGAGGAAAGGGGAACTCTGTTGTGGTCAGTCATGAAGAAACAGGAAAGCTCATTGAAAGACAGTCATAGTTCCTGGTCTGGGACCAAGAAATCAGGGTGAGAGATTAAAGGTAGTGCTGGGGCATTGTGGACCTCACCAACAGGATGAGAGGTTAAAGGCAGTCCTAGGACTTCATCATTTATCCTTTCAAGGGATTTGGGCATTGCAGGAGAGGCCAATGTTTGTTACACATCCCTAATTGCCCTTGAACTGAGTGGCTTGCTAGACCATTCCAGAGGGCATTTAAGAGTCAACCACATTGCTGTGGGTCTGGAGGCACATGTAGCCAAACCAGGTAAGGATGGCAAGTTTCTTTCCCTGAAGGGCATTAGTGAACCAGATTGTTTTTTTCCGACAATCGGTAATAGTTTCATGGTCACATTTACTGAGACTTGCGTTATATGCCAAATTTATTAACTGACTTCAAATTCCACCAGCTGCCATGGTCCCAGGATTGCTAGTGCAGCGACATTATCGCTCTGCCGCTGTCTCCCACCTGAAGGACCTCATAGTTCTGGTGAGAGATTAAAGGCAGCCCTGGAGTTCTGGTGCTTAGTGGACATCATTGTCAGGGTGAGGGATTAAAGGCAATCCTGGGGCTTTCCAGGCTATGCTACAGACCTATGCATGTCACACACATGTCATAGTCCTGCTCCAGGGAGGGGCAAGGGCTGTGTCCTCAGTTGGGAAAAGGCACAGCTTGGTGTGTAGGGCATGGTCATGGCCTTACAGTCAGTGGCGATGGGTTGTCTGGCTCAGTACTGGGCTGCAGATAGGGTGGTCATGGTGGGGGAGGCATCTGCAGCCTGTAAATGGGGAAAATGTAATAAAAAGGGAGGTATTCAAAGCTCTCCTCATGGAGAAGGTGTTTCCTCTGTATGTAGCCGTGCACACAGCCTCGAGATGAGGAGGGGTGAGATCCAAATTGGGTACGGGGGCATTGAGAGTGATGGGTTCAGGTGGGAGGGCTGGAATACCACTACAATTGCAATCGGATCCAATATTACAGGGGGAGGCTGGAGAATAACCAGAAGAAGTTCTACCTGCACATTGTGAGGTTCCAGCAAAGCTGGAGGGACCTGAACACTGACAGGGGGAGGGTCAAAGCTGGTTTCAAAATAAAAATGCAGCACAACATCTTGTAACCCCAAAGTCATTGCACAGTTTAAAAGTGTAATTGGAAAATAATCTGCATGGGAGGGGTCTAAGTCAGTGTCAGAGAAACCCACAGCTGAACTAAGTAGCCCTTTCAGGGGGCACCCTCAAACTGCTTAGAGTCACAACATTGAAATAGAGACAGAGCTGAGAGAAAAGAGGAGGACTGCTTTGCAACGATTGCCTTTTGATGCACTTTAATGAGAAGCTGCAGGATTCATTGGCTTCACAATACAGCTGCACGATTTCAGCATTTCAAGAGTGTGAGAATGGAAAATGCAGGCAACAGTTAAGGAAGCTCAGCTGTTGCATATCGGCTAGATCATCAATGAAAGCCTCTAATGTGCTCTCTCCAAATGGCATTGATAACGGGCCAATAGGCATCCAGTCATTACTGAAGTGCAAGTTGAGCGGGATCAATACGTAAGATCACAGATTGCAGGAGTGCCTTTGGTAAGGTGGCACATTTCATGAATGCATCTAAACCTCTTCCAGCCTCTGTGAGATTGAGATGTCAAGTATCAGGTTAGTATCTTGGTCACCCAGATCTGTGAGTTTGTGACTCAGCTGCAAGGCTGTATCAGCGAAAAGCTATTAGCGCAGCCGCGCTCTCGGGCATGACATTGGTTTTCTGTTTGTGAGTAGGAGGTCTGCTATATTTGCCCATTGTTCATTAATCTGTTGCAACTTTAAATCCACAGGGAGAAGGATGATTGAATAATGGAAATCCCACTCAATGCTGCCTTCCTGATGACAGTGATCCAATTGAGGTGGAGGAGAAGGGCTGGCACCGCTTAGTGCAGCTTCGAGAGGAGGCCCAGTCTGAGGTCCACAGACCAGGGGATCCCCAGCAACACCCAGAGGATGAGAAGGTTAGACTCATCATTCAGAAGCGCCTCACACAACCAAGGGTCTACCGAAGAAGACTTTCCTATCTGGAGATCAGCAAAAGACAATGCCACACACTTCGGCACTTGTCAAGAGATTTGGTGGATCATATCTGCCACATTCTGTAGGAGGATCTAACGACCCATGGACTGGGAGGACATTCCCTGCCAGTGCCTCTGAAGGTCACCATCACATTCAATTTTTTTACCTGCAACTTGTTCCAGGGATCCACAAGGGATCTATGTAACATCTCACAGTCCTCAACACATAAATGTATCAAGGAGGTGACAAATGCTGTCTACAGTAAGGCTCACCATTATGTGAAGTTCACACTCGATCGAGCTCGCCAGGCTGCTAGATTTCTGGAATTTACAGCTACTTCAGGATTCCCTAGGGTACAGGGTGCAATCGATTGTAGACATGTGGCTTTAGGAGCTCCATGGCAGTAGCCCCTGATGGTCATTAACAAACACATTAAACTGGGGTGCGATCATCACAGGCACCTGAAGCACATCATGCACACTTGTGCCAGGTATCTTGGGAGTTCCCATGACTCATAAATCCTGAGTCAATCCCAGGTGCCTCACATATTCGAAGAGCCATGCTTATAGGACTGGCTGCTTGGAGATAAGGGATACCCGCTCAAACGATGGCTCATGACACCCATGCATCATCCTCATAGTGCCTTGGAGGAGAGATACAATACATCACATAGTTTGATACGATCCATCATCAAGCAGACCATTGGCATTCTGAAAATGCATGTCCAATGTTTGGACTGCTCAGGTGGGGCTCTGCAGTACCTTCCACAGAGGGTGTCCCATATAATTGTGCTCTGCTACGCCCTTCACAATCTGGCACTTCAAGGAGGGTGTTCCTTGCCAGAGGAAGACACGGAGGAGGCTGAGAGCTCCTCGGATGACGAAGAGCAGGAAGGCCAGGAACCTAATGAGGGAGATGAGGGTTGGCTTCCATCTAAGTGGGAGCTTGGCTCGTAATAAGAGGGCAAATAGATGCAAATGCACACTTTCAAATGATGAGACAGTTCTCATGAACAACAAATGGTTTTACAAAGTTGCATGATCTATACAATGAGTGAATACCCATGACCCAAAAGTGATGTCAAAGTTTCTTAATTTTTCTAACTCTATCACTACATCTAGGTGCATCCACAACGTCCACAGCAGAGATGGAGGCAGCCTGCTGACTGCTATGCCCTGTTGTTTGTAATGACTTTGGCAGACGTCCTCTGTAGGGCCAAGATTTGGAGGGCGTCAGCCTGCTTTGTGTCTCCTGCCGTGGGGCAGGTGCAGCCTCCTTGGTCTGTACACCTGGAGGTGATGGTGTCACGGGCCAAGGGGATTGGGATCGGCTGGATGGCCCCGGGGTCTCCAGCTGCTGGTCCCCCACCCTGTGGGTGCCTGAGGGCCCCTGCCTAACTCCCTGAGGAGAAGGGGCTCCTGGACCGAGGTCAAGGTGTCCTGCCCCTCTCTTCTAGCCACTGATGGATCCCACCAATGCTGAAAGTGATGGAGTGCAGGTCCGAGCGCAAATCAGGCAGTATCTCCTGGACCAAGGTCTACAAGACGGCCGCCACCCTTCCCACGGATAACTTGAAATGCTTGCAGTCAGATCCATGACATCTGTGAACAGACTCCTCCATCCTTCGATCTAGTCTACCTCTTGCAACACCACCTGATTTTCCACCGCCTGCTGTTGCATCTGCAGGGTGTTAGAGACGGGCATTTCCAAAGGCTCATCTTCTGACTCAGGCTCATCAAGGGCAGAATCTTCAGCAGCCTTCCGGGTGCCAGACACCTGGGCTGTCACTGCCTCTTACTGCTATAGAGACGTGTCTGTGAGGTGTTCTCCAGAAAGTTACCTGAGCCTAATCTAAACTATGACCCACTGGGATATGTGTCTCTGCGCTTGTGGAAGGTGCAGGTGAACACTGTGACAGGTCTTCTTCAAATGGATCCTCATCACCTTCCTCTGAAGTACCTTGGGGGCTGGGGCTTTTGTTGCCTGTGCTGGTCTGTCTGGACCAGCTGGCTTTAAGAAAGAGAATATAGATTTAGTTCATGAACAGGCTGAATACAACATAGTACGTCACTCACTGTAAATGTCAGGATATGATCAACTCATGGAGCGCTCATCCATACTGGATTTCTGGGAGAGGCCGATCTTGCCTTCACCATAGGAATGATCTCTGACCTCCCTTGCCAATTTGGCTGCATCTTCCTCAAATTTGGAGACTTCCAAATGTTGGCCTCCCTCCCCTTGCCTGTGATCTCTCCCTCTTGTCGGGGCAAGCGTCGCCTGCATGAAAACAAATGGATGGAATGTGATGAGAAGAGATGGAGCAGAGGTTGGGAAGCATGCATGCCTCCTGTTTGTGCTGAGCCCTCCCCAGTAAGGGCTGAGGGTGGAGTTCATGCAGCACGATAGATGAGATTCTGGTGATGTTAAAGTGCCCATGAGACAATTAGTGTTGATGTCTCCCTATTAATATTGTGTGAGATCCCTGAGCAGTGTAACCCTTTGAGCGCATGATGCCATTAGGAGAGTATGTGATTGGAGTGAGTTGAAGGTTGACTTACCCTGGCAGAGCAGATGAGATCAGTCATCCTCTTCCTGCATTTCTTGGGCGGGTGCCTGATGAGCTGACCTCCCTTGCAACAACCTCCTAGGCTGGCGAGGTGATGCTGATGGGCCTGCTGGAGCTATCCCTCAGGTAGAGGACATCCCAGTGCTGATGGACTCAACAGATGAGAGCCTCAAGGAAGTCATTGCTGAACCTGTGCACAGCTTTTTTCTTGGGTGCAGCCATATGAAGAGATTTTCTGCACACAGCTGGGCTTCAGAGAGTGAATGTGTGTGTTCAGGTGATGTTTAAATATGGTGCCTGGACTTTCAGACCCATTACTTAATGACAGGACAGATGAAGCATTGCCCACCCTGCCATGTGATTTGTTGTAGTGCATAATTAATTAGCTTCCAGGTGTGAAATTGGGCTTGAGTCCCTGCCCGGATGCCCAGAGGGAAGCACATCGCAAAGCCCACCTGCTACCACACTTAGTCTCTGGATTGGAAAATTCTGCCTTAGGAGACAGTATGAACTGTCTTTCAGAAAGGCCTGGATTAAATTAAGGACAGTCAGATCAAATTTCTTTAGTGAAGGGTATGTCTGACAAACTTGATTGAATTTTTGATGAGATGAAAATTAAGATATAGGAGCTCTTGTGCAGAATGGGTAACATCCCTGCCTCTGAGCCAGGAGCTACAGATTCAAGTCTCACTCCAGGACTTGATGGCCAAGGAAAGTGCATTCACAACATAGCTAAACAGGTATCAACCTGTAAATCCTTCTAACATATGCCAATGGCAAGCGTTAAGAGTGGTAGGGATCCCTGGTCAGCCATGTGATGGAAAGAAATTGGAGCCTCTACCATCACTCTTCATAGTTCCAGGCTACAACATGCATGTCAAAGTGTATGTTGACCACAGCAACTCAGACTCCTGGGGGAGGCCAATTATCTCAGCTGGCTGGATAGCCAGTGTGAATCAGATTAGTGCCAACAGCACAAAGTTTGATTCTGTTCCAGCTTGTGTGCATTTGGGACCTGCCTCCTTGCCCTACCCACAGTGGCACTGTGGGTCAGACCTGCCTTCATGCAAAGAACTGAAGAAGAAAGAAGAACAAGTAAGGTAGATGACAATGGTACATTTGGTGCAGGCTACATGGATTTTAGCAAGGCTTTTTACAAGGTTCCAAGGTCAGAAAATGAAAATCTTATAGGGTCTAAAGCAATTTGAGCACATAATTATCTCAGTAGCAGAAAAAAAAAGCCTTATGGTCGATGGGTGTTTTTATGACTGGAAGAATTTTTCCAGCAGGGTTCCACAAGGACCAGTACTGCATCCTTTGCTGTTCATAGTATATATCAATGATTTAGACTTACATGTAGGGGGAATAATTAAGAAGCTTACAATGATACAAAAATTGCCCATGTAATTGATAGTGAGGTAGAAAGCTGTAGACCGTAGTTATGATATCAATGGACTGGTCAGGT
Source organism: Carcharodon carcharias (assembly GCF_017639515.1). Classification (NCBI taxonomy): domain Eukaryota; kingdom Metazoa; phylum Chordata; class Chondrichthyes; order Lamniformes; family Lamnidae; genus Carcharodon; species Carcharodon carcharias. Next base: position 53,710,172 of record NC_054486.1, read on the forward strand.
GGGCAGAAAAGTGTCAAATGAAATTTAATCTGGAGAAGTGTGAGGTAAAGCATTTGGGAAGGACAAATAGGGCATGGGAATACACAGCAAATGTCAGGATTGTGAGAATGTGAGGAACAGAGGCATGTTGTTGTGTATATCTACAGATCACTGAAGGGCACAGGATAGGTAGATAACTTGGCCAAGAAGGCATTTGTGACACTTTCCTTTATTAGCAGAAATCAAGAATATAAAAGGATGAAGGTTTTCCTAGAACCATATAAAACACTAGTTAGGTCACAGCTAGAGTACTGCATACTGTTCTGGTCTCTACATTACAGCAAGTATGAGGCGACAGAAGAGATTTACAAAGATTGCCAGGAATGGAGAACTTTAGCTATGAGGAAAGATTAGATAGGCTTTGGAACTGAGGAGAGATTTAATTTAGTTGTATAAAATTATAAGCGAGCTAGATAAAGTGGATAGGTAATCAGGATACATAGATTTCAGGTAATTAGTAGAATAAGGAAGTATAAGGTAGTTTGAGAGTAAATATTTCACCCAACAGGTGGTGGAGATCTGGAATTCACCCCCTGATTGGGTGTTAGAGATATAAGACCTCATTGCAGTTAAAAAACATTTGAATATGCAATTGAGGTGCCATAAAACTACAGTTCTATGAACCAAGAGCCAGGAGGTGGGAGTAGATTGGATAGCTCTTTTTGGCCTGACATGGACACAATGGGTTGAATGGCCTCCTCCTGTGTCATTGAGCTTTCTATGTTTCTATGCTTCTGTTTGATATAACCATAGTAAGCTTATTGAAATTATGAAGTTTACAAGAAAATTGTAAATGTGAAGAACAGTTTAAAGAAAAATGAAACTCCCAGTGGCAAAGGACATAATGAGAAAGAATATGAAGTAATGAAAGACATATGCCATCACTTACCTTTACATCTTTTGCAAATTTACAACAGAATTAAATAACTGTTGTGGAAACTAATGTCTTTTTATCTACAAGTTTATCGATGGATTGTTGTTTCAAGAAAAGCTAATTATAATGCATTTATACAGCATATCTATCAGTCAGCAGAAAAGTGATTAGAGCCTTATTAATATGTTTGCTATTAAACTGACTGGATCATATGGCACTACCATCTAAAGAGCTCGTTTTTGTTCATTTTATGTTCTATGTGGGACTGAAAGAAAGCACTTTACAGTAATAAATTGATTATAAAATCCCAGAAGTCCTACTAGAGCTGATAAAGTGCTGTAAGTTCTGGGAATTCCATTTTCTTCTTATTTTTGCTGTGACACTGAATACAATATCTCTCTCCTGATGGACCTTGTTGTTATACATTACATATTTTCAAGAAAACGCAGCAAAATATTTCTGCTAAAACAATAAAGCATTAATAAAACTAAAGCAGCATAACATAGTATGCACAGGCCTGAGTTTTACCCTTGGCAGGCCCAGGAGCGGCCGGGAAACGGACCACCGACAGTGATCAGTCCTCAACCGCAATTTCACATTGGCCGACCAATTAACGGACAGCTAGTGTGAAACGCAAGCTGAAAAGGGTTGGGGACGGGAAGAGGGCGGGTGATGATGTCACCACGGGCACATGGGTGAGCACTGAGAGTGAGCTCTCTGAAGGTAGACAGTGGCCTCAGGGAGCTGCAGACCTGCAAATAATTAAACAAAGGTGTAAAAATCTGCAAAAAAAAGTCCATGAAACACAATCAAGCATCTGAAAACATACCTAAGAAAAACGCTGTCTGCAGATATTTATTTTTATTTTATTTAGTAGCGGGGATTTCATTCCACCCTTGGATGAGGTTTGCTGAAAAATGCAAAGGCCACCTGGCCGATTGGCCCATTTACCAACCGTAAGCTTGGATGAGCCACGAAAAATCGCAGACAATTGCGCTGTTAATGGGCTTAATTGCCCACTTAATTGTCAGCAGGTCCACTTCTGACTTTTGCGGGTGCCTGTCGAGCAAAATATCATGCGCGTGCACAATGATGTCGGGACGCTCGTTCGACGTCATCTCATGTGATTTTACGCCCGATCAGGTTGGGCGTGTGCCTGCCTGCGGGGCACTAAATTCTCCCCACAAAATGCTGGATAATTTAACTGATCAGATATACTCTCATAAGCTGTTAGTCCTGGCTTTATGGTCGGCCTCTGAGTCAGAAGGTTATGGGTTCAAGCATGATTCCAGAGACATGAGCACATAATCTGGACTGACACTCCAGTGCAGGGCTGAGGGAGGCTGCACCATTTGCGATGCTGCCTTTTGGGTGAGTTAACTGAGGCCACAGTTGCTCTGTTGAATGTAAAGTGTAGTGGTTGTAAGTAAAACCTTTCATACTGCTTTGGGGATCATGTGACTGTACAGACAAATCAGCTCTAAGCGCGGAAAACCTGAGGGGTGGAGCTCTATAGTCCTGGATCTGGTTCAAGCATGTAGCTTCATTAGGAACTCTGTAAATAAAGTTTACTATTTCTAACAAGAAACCTGCCCAAGTTCCTCTGGTGCACTAGCCAACATTTATCTCTCCATAACATCAGTAAAACTGGTTATCTGGTCAATTCCCTCATTGTTATTTGTGGGACCTTACCTGCACAAAATGGCTGCCATATGTACCTATTTTATGGTTGGTGGCCAATTTGTGGCACAAATTGGCTCAAAATTAATTAATTAGCTGTGATGCATTTTTGGGGAGTTCAGATATTATGAAAGGTACTTATATAAATGCAAGTTACTTCTTACGTCCAATGTTTAAAGAATAATATTAATTAATCCATCTAATCTTAATTTGTTTAACACAATCCAAATCGAAGTATGGATAATGTTGCTTTATATAGTGTTTCTTAATACCATAAGTGAAATAAATGTATCACTTTTGTGTGCAGTTGCACTCCTCTGCAATATTGTATATCCTGGACTCCAGATTTCGCTCTTATAATCTGAGAAAATTAAGGCATGTGAAGCTTCACAAAACAAACCCCTGGAGTGTAACACAAACCACTCTCATAAGTTCCTGAAGTTTGAACAACAGCAACATTCCCATTTTGCTTTTACAACTGAACTAATAATGGGTGGTAGCTAATGTGACACAAGTAGGATCTGTTAATTTACCTCACTGGCCTGACACTGCAGCAACAGATGTGTGCTGAAGTGGAGTACCATGTACCTTTAAGAGAATGCAAGTGGAATAACCATGTGACAGTACTGACCAATCAATGTACAGCGCGGGCAACTGGTTAACTGAGAGTCTAGAGCTGGAGGTGGTTGTGGGGGCACACAAGGATTTAGTGCTTTGCCTTCTGTTGCAATAAACAATCATTGTTTGTTCTTATGTCAGTCTCTCTCCATCATTGATACCAAGCATCAACAAACAGGTGTATATGAAGGTGTGCAATTCAAGTTTACTTAACTAGTGAACTCATAGAACCAAGACATAAAAGTGGGGAACAGCCAAAGCTGTAAGACCCCCGAGTGAGAGTCCATGGGGTGGGTGAGCAAACCAGAATAAAAATGGAGAATCTGTACTTGCATTGTAAAGTGGGTGGCAGGCCCGCAGGCTCAGTGGGTTAGAGACGCTGGCACACAGCTTGCAAGTTAAAAGGAAGAAGCAGCACTCAGAGCAGAAAGCAGTGCTGCAGTTTTAAAATTGAAAAAAAAACACCCTGCAGAAGCGCGATCACAGGGATCCCGCCATAACCCAAAAAGCACGCGAAACACAAACCCAGCATGGAAAAGCCAACAGCTGCAGAGACAGCGTCAATTAAAAAAAAAGGTGACTGCTCCTAAAGCGGCAATACTTTTAAAGAGGTACATGCAAGAAAAATGGCTATGCAAAGAAAATTTTAAGACACGGCAGAGAGAGCACAACACTGCGGGAGGTAAACCACGAATCTATCGACAGCAGTCAAGAAGGCCCCAGTAAACTAAATGCCTGAATTCATCATTAACCGGAAAGCCATCAGAAGCTCAGTCCCCTTGCAGTCGTTCATAATGCTGCAGATTGGGCGTGTCGATCCAGTTGACCCCATTTCAGATAACTGGTCTCAGTATGATGAATGCCTAGTATTCTTTTTTTTATTGCTAACAATATTGTGGGGGTGGAAAAGAAGAAGCCGCTTCTCTTGTCCACATGTGGGAACAAAACATATGGGTTGATCTGCAGACTCATGTTAACTGAAAGCCCTGACCTTAAGGCTTTCGAAGAGCTAATAAAAATTATATAAAACCATTGGGCAGAATTTTGCCGTCAGCGAGCAGGGGGTGGAGCCTGCTTGCTGATGGGTAAAGTGATGCGGGATGACATTGGGTGGAACCGCCGACATCACTCCATCCCATTTACATTTTCAGGAAGGCGGGGGCGCAACAAAATCAGCTGCAGGCCCACCGACCTGCCAATGGCCACTTGAGGCCATTGACAGGATCATTTAACCAATTAAGGACCTGCCTGTCCAACCTTAAGGTTGGCGGGTCAGCCAGGAGCCCCAGCAGCAAATAGAGAAAACATGAAAACTCATCCAGTGGCGGGATGAGGTTTCATGTAGGGTTTTAACATTTGTAATAAAGTTGTTCTGTAAATTATGAACATGTCCCAACTCATGTGAGATTGTCACATGAGGGGACATGTAAGGGATTTTTCTTTTCTCTATTTTTAATATTTTTAAAAGTCGAAGCGATCTACCTGAGGCTGCACTTAACCTCAGGTAGATATGCGTTCATTCGTGCATATGTGCGAAAGAGCGCACTCTTGATTTTAGGGATTCCCCCACCGCCCGCCCCACCTCACATAGGAAGCACTCCCCAACGTATGTCACGCTGGGCAAGGCTTAATTGGCCAGCCCACATAAAATGGTGATGTGGCCGGCTTCGCTGGTGGCGATCAGCTCCACACCCGCCGGCGATTGGGTTGGGCCCGCCCACACAACAGGCAGAAAATTCCGCTCATGTCTTCAAGCTATTAATGTATATATTCTTGGAAATCTTTCAGTTAAATAGAGGTTTAGTCTGTGGGTGTGTCTTAATTGGATTAAAGCCAGTTACTCTGGGTGCTTTGATGTATAATAGCTTTGAGATGTAAGAGAGGTAGAGTGCATATACATTTTTTGAATAGAGCTTACAAGAAGGGGAGTGAATTCTGGCACCTAGCCAGCAGAGACCAAGCAATATGTTTATATTACTAATAAAATTGGTACAATGAAAGGAGTATTATTGTTAGAAGAGGTGGAGTTCAAAGCGGCTGGTGATACAATGAGAATTTACATTCAATGAGATGTGCTGGATATAAGAGACAACAGTTTTGTTTGTGCAGGGCAGATGCAATGTAAGATCAAAGCAGTTCTAAACTTACAACTGTCCCCACAGGAGCCAAAGCAAAAGGAGCCACATTTTGAATTTGTAAGGTGAAAATGCTTTGCGTGGTTTCTGCTGAAAGTCTATGGGTTTCTATTGCCTTAATTAGTTTGGGAATTTGTTACAAGTTATGATAGTAGTGATTTATATCCATGTATATATATTTAACTTGTGTAAATTAATAAATATCTCATGTATTTTGCTTTAAACATTGAGAATTGGTGGTCTGATTTCTGAATTTAGAACTGCATCTCAAACATACAAAAATAAAAATATAGATTATGACGGTTGTTTAAAGTTTCCATCTGGGCTTTTTAAATAACTAACTTTACCAACTGCTGGATCATAACATTTGAGGGCTCTAGCGGGATCAAAAATATTTCTAGTTCATTGATTGATTTGGAATTGGTGAATGTTAGGGTTATGAGTATGAGAAACACTTTGAATTCAGGAGTTGGTGAAATTTTTTAGAAGTGGTGAGACTGGAAGGTGGCTTTGGCAATTGCTAAGACTTGTCTGGGAGTAGAAAAGATAACTGATTGGGCTGGGAAAAATAACAAAAAGTAAGATGACAGAGTTGGCAGATAAGTTAAAATTGAAGTGCTACGAAATTAGTGTAATTAAAAGTATAGCACAGCAGTTACAATTGGGAGTGAAACCTGACACTAGTGAGTCACAACTGGATGTAGTGGAACTTCAGTTACAAATGAAGATGCTTGAATTTGAGCAAGCAAAGAAGCTGAAAAAAAACTTGAATTAGAAGCAAAGGGCAGAGAAATGTTTTTTTAAATGGAATTAGAAATTGTGAAGATAGAGAAGAAAGAAGAGAAAGAAACAGAGAGAGAATTCCAACTGAAAATGTTGGCAGTTAAAAAAGAGACGCCAATAGTTAGGGAAGGACTTATCCCCAGAGTAGAACCCATTGGGGAGACGTTTAAATTTTTACAAGCTCTTCCAAAGCTTGAGGAAAAATATGTTGAAGCATTCTTTATTTCATTTCAGAAACTAGCTAAACAGATGAAATGACCACAGGAAAACTGGAAGGTATTATTACAGTCTAAGTTGTTAGGTAGGGTGCATGAGGTATATGCTTCACTATCAGAAGTAATGTTGGTGAATTATGATGTGGTGAAAAAGGCTATTTTGAGTGCATATGAGTTGGTTCCTGAAGCATACAGGCAGAAATTTAGGAATATAGGAAAAAGCCTAGGCAAACTCATATTGAGTTTGAAAGGGTAAAACAATGTAATTTTGACAGGTGGATATAGGCACTAAAATAGGAACAGCCTATGCAGTTCTTAGGGAAGTAATTCTTTTGGAAAAAAATAAAGATTCAATCCCTTCGGTGGTGAGATGGTTGATTCTGTAAGACAAGCAGCAGCGCTAGCTGATGATTATGAGTTAGTTCACAGAACTAAACCTTTTTCTCAACACCCTTTCAAAGTGGAAGAGGATAAAAAGTGGGAAGGTGAAAGGAAGGTAGGTAGTCAGGGAGGAGAAGGAGTAGCTGGAAGTTCCAGGAAGTTTTATTCTCAGAATAAATAGGAAGGTGCTGAAGGTAGAAGTGACATTTGAAAGTTGAGGTGTTTTCATTGTAACAAAGTAGGGCACATGAAGTAGGTGTGTTGGAAATTGCAGGATAAATCTATTGGAATTGTTGGGGTACAGAAAAGCTCTGGAAGTGAAAGTACTGTGGGTTCTGAGGTTCATGCTCAGGAGAAACCAATGGTTTGTGTATAGGTGAAACAGGAAGAATCAATGATAAGTGAAGAAGTGGGAATGTGCTCACAGTTTATTCAAGGGAATTCTGAGGAGCAGGTCACAGAAATGTTTAAAGACTGTGTGTGAAGAGAAAGTCTTTCCATGTGTACAAGGTGGAACAGGTAAAATGTTCAAATTTTAAGAGACACAGGGGCTAGTCAATCCTCAATGTTGTGGGATAGTGATATTTGTTGTTCAAAGGGAATATTGCAGGAGCAGGTAATAATTAGTGGGATTCATGATGATGCTAAATCTATTTCATTGTGGAACATAAATTTAAAGAGCAAATGGAAGACAGATAAAGCAGGTGAAGTTATAATTGGAGTGGTGGAAAAATGCTAATTGCAGCGGTTCAATTTATTCTGGCTAATGATGATATAGCTGGATCACAAATGTGGATGATGCCTATAGTAGCTGAACAGCCTCCATAAATCTTTTCAACAGAGGTGTTACAGAACAAACATCTTGGATTGTTTCCTGATTGTGTTGTAACAAGATCAAAGGCTCATAGGGAAGAACAAGACAAGTAAGATAAGCAGGCAGTTCAAAGGTAAGAAGCAGGTGTTGAAATCCAATTAGCTGGCACTGTATTTGATAATGTTGTTCAAGAGGAAGGAGTACAGGAAAATTCAGCTGAAATAGTTAACTCAAAGTGGTTAGTGGAGTTACAGAAAAATGATTTGCAATTTAAAAAGTTATATCAGAAAGCTTATTCAGAAACAGAAGCAAAAATGTATTTCAGTATGTTATTATCTTCAGGAAGGTATTCTGATGAGAAAGTGGAGGTTGGATCATGTCTCAGGAAATGAAAGCTGGAGGGAGGTGCGTCAGATTGTTATCCCATTACGTTATAGAAATGATTTTCTGAGGATTGCTCATGAAATTCCAAATGGGGTTCTTTTAGGAATTAGGAAAACACAGGAGAAAATGCAAAGGTTCTTTCTTGGCCAGGATTGCATATGGATTTGGTCAAATTCTGTCAAACCTGTTATATATGTCAAATGACAGGAAAACCATAAGCAGTGATTAAGCTGGCACCTTTCATCCCAACACTAGCATTTGAAGAAACTTTTACCAGGGTCATGATTGATTGTGTAGGACCCCTTCCTTAGACTAAAAATGGAAATCAATACTTACTTATAATAATGGATGTGTCTACCAGATTTCCTGAGGTGATACCTTTAAGGAATATCACAACTAAGAAGATTGTTGAGGAGTTAATTAAGTTTTTTTTACAAGATATGGTTTACCTAAAGAAATACAATCAGATCAGGGATCAAATTTCATGTCACAGTGTTAAGAAAGTAATGAACAGTTTGGGAATAAAACAGTTTAAGTCAACAGCTTATCATCCAGAGTCACAAGGAGCTTTGGAAAAATGGCATCAAACTTTAAAAAACTATGATGAGAGCATACTGTCAGGATTATGCACAAGATTGGGATAAAGGGATTTCATTTTTGTTATTTCCTATTAGAGATGCTCCTAATGCATCAACTGGTTTTAGCCTTTTTGAACTGGTTTATGGTCATGAGGTAAGGGGACAACTGAAGTTGATTCATGAGAAATTGGTGTGTCAAAATTCAGAAACTATCCTCCTGGATTACGTATCAAATTTCTAGGAAATATTGAGGAAAGCATATGAGTTGGCTAGGGAATATTTAAAGATATCACAGCAAGGGATGAAAGTGAAAGCAGATAAGAAAGCTAAAGCTCACAGTTTTGTTTCTGGAGAGAAAATACTAGTTGTGTTACCATACTAGGTGATTCAGTAAATGCAAGATTTAGTGAGCCTTACAGGATTGAAAAGAAATTGAGTGAAGTAAATTATTTAATAAATACTCCAGATAGGAGAAAGAAGCAGAGGGTGTGTCATGTAAATATTTTTTTTTAATAAGTACTTTGATGGGGATGAGGAACTAAAAGAGATATTAGTGATGGTGGATGATGAGAAAGAGGTAGAAGTGCAGGACTCTGAAATTGATTTTCCTCTAATCAAATTGGATAATGAGGGCATACTTGAAACTTGAGTTACCTTCCAAATAAGTGTCAAAGTGATTTGGAAAAGTTATGTAGTCACACAAACCTATTAGAGGGGATAAATTGGGAAAGACAGATTTAGCTATACATGATGTCCCTGTACAGGTTTCACCTGTACAGATTAAATCTGGCAAAGTGCAAAAAGAAAGTGACCTCATGCTTCAAAATGATATCATTGAGTCTAGTTGGAGTAATTGGAGTCCACCTATTGTACAGGCACTGAAACCAGATGGAACACAAAGACTGTGTGTGGACTATTGAATGGTGAATTCAGTCAAAAAAGCAGATTCATATCTCATACCACCATTGGAAGATTGCATTGAGAAAGTGGGACAATCAAAATTTATCACAAGTTTGACTTGCTATAAGGATATTGGCAGGTACTGCTGTTGGAGAGAGCAAAGCAGATATCAGCTTTTTTAACACCAAGTGGATTGGATCAGTTTAAAGTCATGCCATTTGGTATGAAGAATGCACCTGCGACATATCAAAGACTGACAAAGTAATTGCAGATCTAAGCAATTGTATGGTTTACATTGATGACCTAATAGTTTTCAGTCAGTTACACAATGAGTATCTGGAAGAGTTATTTACTCAACTACAAGAAGCAAGTTTTGTGATGAATTTGGCTAAAAGTTAATTTGCAAAAGCGCAAGTAACGTACCCAGGCCATACCATTGGGCATGGTAAGGTGGCTCCAAGAGATGCAAAAGTGAGGGCTATTGTGCATTTCCCAGTGCCTACAACAAAATGAGAAGTTTTGAGATTTCTGGGCAAGAGTGGGTTTTACTGGAAATTTGTACCAAATTTTAGCCAAGTGGTTGCTCCACTGACTGAACTATATAAAAAAAGGAAAAAGAAGTTTCAATGGACACTGGAGTGTCAGAAGGTATTCAATAATTTTAAAACTGTATTAACTGTGACACCAGTTTTGGCAGGACCCAATTATGCCAAACAATTCAAGTTGGCCATTGACACAAGCGATATAGGTATTGGGGCTGTACTGTTACAAGAAGATGACACTGGAGTTGCAAAACCAATAAGGTATTTTTCATAACAAAAACAGAATTACCTGGAAAAACTCAGCAGGTCTGGCAGCATCGGCGGAGAAGAAAAGAATTGACGTTTCGAGTCCTCTGACCCTTCGACAGAACTTGAGTTCGAGTCCAAGAAAGAGTTGAAATATAAGCTGGTTTAAGGTGTGTGTGGTGGGGGGGGGGGGGGGGGGGGGGGGGGGGGGGGGGGGGGTGGGTGCGCGGGGAGAGAGAGAGAGAGAGAGAGAAGTGGAGGGGGTTGGTGTAGTTGTAGGGACAAACAAGCAGTGATAGAAGCAGATCATCAAAAGATGTCACAAACAACAGAACTAAAGAACACATAGGTGTTAAAGTTGGTGATATTATCTAAACAAATGTGCTAATTAAGAATGGATGGTAGGGCACTCAAGTTATAGCTCTAGTGGGGGTGGGAAGAGCATAAAAGATTTAAAAATATTTAAAAATAATGGAAATAGGTGGGGAAAGATAAATCTATATAATTTATTGGGAAAAAACAAAATGAAGGGGGAAACAGAAAGGGGGTGGGGATGGAGGAGGGAGGTCAAGACCTAAAGTTGTTGAATTCAATATTCAGTCCGGAAGGCTGTAAAGTGCCTAGTCGGAAGATGAGGTGTTGTTCCTCCAGTTTGCGTTGGGCTTCACTGGAACAATGCAGCAAGCCGAGGACAGACATGTGGGCAAGAGAGCAGGGTGGAGTGTTAAAATGGCAAGCGACAGGGAGGTTTGGGTCATTCTTGCGGACAGACCGCAGGTGTTCTGCAAAGCGGTCGTCCAGTTTACGTTTGGTCTCTCCAATGTAGAGGAGACCACATTAGGAGCAACGAATGCAGTAGACTAAGTTGGGGGAAATGCAAGTGAAATGCTGCTTCACTTGAAAGGAGTGTTTGGGTCCTTGGACGATGAGGAGAGAGGAAGTGAAGGGGCAGGTGTTGCAACTTTTGCGTGGACATGTGGTGGTGCCATAGGAAGGGGTTGAGGAGTAGGGGGTGATGGAGGAGTGGACCAGGGTGTCCCGGAGGGAGCGATCCCTATGGAATGCCGATAGAGGGGGTGAAGGGAAGATGTGTTTGGTGGTGGCATCATGCTGGAGTTGGTGGAAATGGCAGAGGATGATCCTTTGAATGCGGAGGCTGGTGGGGTGATAAGTGGGGACAAGGGGGACCCTATCATGTTTCTGGGAGGGAGGAGAAGGCGTGAGGGTGGATGCCCGGGAGATGGGCCGGACACGGTTGAGGGCCCTGTCAACGACCGTGGGTGGAAAACCTCGGTTAAGGAAGAAGGAGGACATGTCAGAGGAACTGTTTTTGAAGGTAGCATCATCGGAACAGATGCGACGGAGGCGAAGGAACTGAGAGAATGGGATGGAGTCCTTACAGGAAGCGGGGTGTGAGGAGCTGTAGTCGAGGTAGCTGTGGGAGTCGGTGGGTTTGTAATGGATATTGGTGGCCAGTCTATCACCAGAGATTGAGACAGAGAGGTCAAGGAAGGGAAGGGAGGTGTCAGAGATGGACCACGTGAAAATGATGGAGGGGTGGAGATTGGAAGCAAAATTAATAAATTTTTCCAAATCCCGACGAGAGCATGAAGCGGCACTGAAGTAATCATCGATGTACCGGAGAAAGAGTTGTGGAAGGGGGCCGGAGTAGGACTGCAACAAGGAATGTTCCACATACCCCATAAAGAGACAGGCATAGCTGGGGCCCATGCGGTTACCCATAGCCACACCTTTTATTTGGAGGAAGTGAGAGGAGTTGAAGGAGAAATTGTTCAGTGTGAGAACAAGTTCAGCCAGACGGAGGAGAGTAGTGGTGGATGGGGATTGTTCGGGCCTCTGTTCGAGGAAGAAGCTAAGGGCCCTCAGACCATCCTGGTGGGGGATGGAGGTGTAGAGGGATTGGACGTCCATGGTGAAGAGGAAGCGGTAGGGGCCAGGGAACTGGAAATTGTTGATGTGACATAAGGTGTCAGAGGAATCACGGATGTAGGTGCGAAGGGACTGGACAAGGGGAGAGAGAAGGGAGTCAAGATAACGAGAAATGAGTTCTGTGGGGCAGGAGCAAGCTGAGACGATCAGTCTACCGGGGCAGTTCTGTTTGTGGATTTTGGGTAGGAGATAGAAGCGGGCCGTCCGTGGTTGGGCGACTTTGAGGTTGGAAGCTGTGGGAGGAAGATCCGCAGAAGAGATGAGGTCAGTGACAGTCCTCGAAACAATGGCTTGATGTTCAGTGGTGGGGTCATGGTCCAGGGAGAGGTAGGAGGAAGTGTCTGCGAGTTGACGCTCAGCCTTCGCGAGGTAGAGGTCAGTGCTCCAGACAACAACAGCACCACCCTTGTCAGCGGGTTTGATGACAATGTCAGGGTTGGACCTGAGAGAATGGAGTGCAGTAAGTTCAGAGAGAGAGAGATTAGAATAGGTGAGAGGAGCAAAGAAATTGAGATGACTAATGTTGCGCCGACAGTTGGAAGCTGAGTGTACAACAGAGAAGATATTCAACGATTGAAAGAGACTTTGGATTTGGTGTTAATATTGCAGCATTTTCAAATTTATGCTGCAAAAAATTGAACAGAAACAATTGTTTATAGAGGCCATAATCCTTGAGGTTTTTGGCCAGATTTCAAGACAAAAGTGCAAGGCTTTTCAGATGGAATCTATTATTACAACCATTTAATCTACAGATTATACCTATTGCTGGAAGAGCAAATCCATTCGCAGATGTTTGAATCTTAAAGGAAAATTGGACATTTTTTTTAAACTTGGACACTGAACTGAACTGATACCAAGCACTTGTGTGTGCGTATATATATTGTTATCTTAATGCATGCATCTGGTAATGTAATAGTGGAATAAGTATAAGAGATAATGTGAGATGGGTTATTACAAAATGAAGACGTCTTTTAGGATTATTTGGTTCATTTTTTGATAGGGAGGAGGATGTCATGAAGCTATTAATGTATATATTATTGGAATATTTTTTTAAAATAGAGGTTTAGTCTGTGGGTGGGTCTTAATTGGATTAAAGCCAGTTAGTCAGGGTGCTTTGATGTGTACTTGTTTTGAGATGTAAAGGAGGTAGAGTGCATTTGCATTTTTTTGAATAGGCCATTCAAGAAGGGGAGTGAATTCTGGCACCTAGCTAGCAGAGACCAAGCAATATGTTTGTATTACTAATAAAATTGGTACTACGAAAGGAGTTTTATTGTTAGAGGAGATGGAGTTCAAAGCTGGTGATACAATGAGTATTTACATTCAATGAGTTGTGCTGGATATAAGAGACAACAGTTTTGTGTGTGCAGAGCAGAGGCAATGTGAGATCAAAGCAGTTCTAAACCTACAACTGTCCCCACAGGAACCAAAGCAAAAGGAGCCATATTTTGAACTTGTAAGGTGAAAATGCTTTGCATGGTTTCTGCTGAAAGTCTATGGGTTTCTATTGCCTTAATGGAGATTAATTTGGGAATTTGTTAGAAGTTATGATAGTAGTGATTTATAGCCATGTGTATATATTTAAGTTGTATAAATTAATAAATGTCTCATGTATTTTGATATAAAAGCTCTCGAAACTGGTGGTCTGAGTCCTGAATTTAGAGCTGAATCTCAAACATACAAAAATAAAAATATGTGCTATGACAGTTGTTTGAAGTTTCCCTCTGGGATTTTTAAATAACTCAGCTTTTCCAACTGTTGGGCCATAACAAACACCTGAGACCACAGCCCTCAGTCACTATGCAGCGCTTCAACTTCAATTCAAGGAATAGGTTTCCAGGACAGACAATAGCTGACTATGTTAAAGGCATTAACTGAACATTTTAAGTTTGGAATGTCCATTAATGATATGTTGAAAGACTGATATGTGGGATTGGAGATTATACTATTCAAAGACATTTGCTGGTTGAAGTTAATCTAGACTTCAATAAGGCATTAGAATTAGCCATAGCTATGGAGAGTGCTGTTAGAAATTTGGAAGTTATAAAAGATACACAAAATGGTGCTGTCCACCCAATAGGGTGAGACAGAGTGGCAGCAAAAGGCGCGAAAACATCGGACCCCACAGAAAGGTGGGAAACTCCCCCTTTGTACAGATCAGTAAAAAACAGCAGTACCACAGTGAAAACCAACAAAATGAATGCAGTGCACCTAGGCATCTAGTGGGTGATGGACAATTTAAACATGTCGACTGCTTTTTCTGCCACCACTATGGTCACATAAGGCAGCACTGCAGAGATAGATAGAGACAGCATTTTAAAGACAAAGGGAGAAATCATGACATATGTCTCATGGAAGAACCAGAAGAAATAGAATCAGACATCCATTCATTATATAACCTGAAAATGGGTAGAACCAAGCCAATCCAAGTGATCATTACAGTTAATGGGCAACCCGTTAAGTTGGAAGTTGATACTGGAGCATTGATGTCCGTCGTTGGAGAACATGCATTCAGATACTTGAATAAAGGAACCCATCCTTTAAGATTAGAAGTTTTGGGCACTAAACTGAGAATGTACACGAGTAAAGAAATAAGACTAAAAGGGTTACGTCAAATTTGGCGGTGTATGGAGATCAATCTGAAAGGTTGCCCTTGTTAGTGGTAGCTGGAGAGAGCCCCAGCTTAATAGGCCACAACTGGCTCCAAAAGATTAAATTGAAATGGGCTGAAATTTTTCAAATTAGGATGAAAGGTTTACAGGAATTGTTGCAAAGCTATGCTTCTGTTTACAACGATGAGTTGGGAAGGATTCAAAAGCTACAGGCCAGGATCCGCGTAGACACAAATGCAACCTGCAGATTTATAAGAGCCTGAACAGTCCCTTATGCTCTGCAGGACAATGTTGAAACTGAACTGGACAGACTGGAAAAATTGGACATCCTACAACAGTGCAATTTTCTGAGTGGGCAGCACCTGTCGTACCTCTACTGAAGCCGGACCAAAGCATCTGTTTCTGCGGTGACTATAAGCTAACTGTCAATAAGGATTAGGGAATTGTATTCAAAGTTGGTGGGGGGCACCACATATTCAAAATTAGACGTGAGCCAAGCCTACCAGTGGGTAAAGCTGGAAATGGGCTCCAGGGAATTTGTATACATTGAGGATTGTATCAAAACGCACATCTGCCCTTTCAGGGCCTCCTCAGTATGTGCTATTTTCCAAAGAATGATGGAAAACCTGCTCCAAGGATTGCCCCATGTTATCGTTTACTTGGATGATGTCTTGGCCATGGGACTGAATGACAACGAACACTTTGCAAATCTAGAAAAGGTGCTCAACGTTTTGCAGAAGCCGGGGTACATTTAAAATGAGAGAAGTGTCTGTTCCAACCTAAGGAGGTAGTTTACTTGAGCCACAACGTTGATGAGCAGGGCCTGCACCCTGGAAGAAAAATTCCAGGCCATTTGCGAGGCACCTGCCCCAAGAAATACCTTAGAGCTTAAGGCCTTCTTAGGCATGGCAAACTACTATAGGTGATTCCTCCCAAACCTCCCAACTGTGCTGGCCTCATTGTACGGCCTGTTTACAAAGATCCAGAAATGAAGTTGGCAAGTCCCGCGCAGGATGCCTTCCTGAAAGTGAAAAGATTGTTAAGATCGTTGGCCTTTTTGGTCCACTTTGACCCCAAGAAGGAATTAATTTTAACATGTGATGCATCCCTTATGGAATAGGGGAGGTATCACATGTTTCACATCGGATGGTGGCTGGCTCCAAACAACCCATTAGTTATACACCTCGCACACTCAATGTCGCAGAGCGACAATATTCCCAAATTGCAAAAGAGGGCTTATCTATTGTGTTCGCTATCCGGAAGTTTAATTAATATCTCCATGGTTGCTACTTCCATATTATAACCAACCACAAGCTCCTACTGGGATTATTTGGAGAAGATAAAGCGATACCACCTATCGCATTGACTTGCATCCAGAGATGGGCACTATTATTAGCCGCCTACAAATACACTTTTGTTCACTGTTCGGGAACTCAAATCATACATGCTGATGCACTAAGCTGCCTTCCCTTGCCAGCTAATAACGGGGAGGCTCCAATTCCCCAGGAACTGGCCTCAGTGCTAACTTTTCTGGATTCTTGTTCAGACCAGACAAATCCGTAAGTGGATAAGCTGGGACCCACTATTGTCTAACGTCCGGGAGCAGGCCTTGAATGCTTAGTCGGTGGATCTAAATCCGAGGAGGTGAAATTCTATTCTGATCGCAAATATGAACTCTCCTGCCAGGATGACCTATTACTCTGGGGAGCCCTTGAGGTGGCGAAGACCATTATTAGCCAAGCTACATAGAGTTCACCCGCGCATTAGCAGAATGAATATGGTCGTTATTTGTGATGGCCAAGCATGGACTTGGATTTGGAACCCCGGGTCAAAAGCTGTCCTTAATGCCAGCAGCTGCAAAGGCTCCCCCGCCTTAACTCCATTGCACCCATGGGAATGGCCGGGGCAGCCATGGGTGTGCTTCCATGTCCATTACATGGAACCCTTCTTGGGCAAAATGTTCCATTTACTGATTGATTCCCACTCTAAATGGATGGACATCTATGAAGTCCAGTCGTCCATATCAGCTGCCACCAAAGACCTTTTGCATCAGAGTTTTGCAATGCATGGGTTGCCGGAGGCCCTCGTGTCCGACAACGGGACCACTTTTGCCAGTGGGAAGTTCCACAGGTTCATGACCCTTAATAGCATTACCCTTTTCAATAGATCACCCTAACGCCCAGCATCGAATGACACGGCTGAGTGGGCAGTCCAAACCTTTAATTCTGAGATGAAAAAGATGGAAGGGGATTCCATCGGCACGAGATTGTCCTGGTTCTTGTTCGCATACAATGACACACTCAACGACTGGCATTGCCCCTGCAGAGCTCCTAATGAAGAGACGTCTTCACACCTGCCTGACCCTTATCCGGCCGAATTTAGAGGGGAGAGTGGAGAAAAGCCAAGGGGCGCAGAAAACCAGGCATGATGGTCATGGTCGCAAAAGAACTTTCACAGTGGGAGATATGGTCCTCGCAAAGAACTTTGGAGATGGGCCCAATTGACTGTTAGGCAAAGTGTGTGCAATAACTGGACCCCTCTCCTATAATTTATCGTAAACGGCTGAATAATTAGACAACACGTGGATCACCTCTGCAAAAGAACGCCAGTTCCACATGAAGAAATGCAGTCTTCATTTATGCTTGAGTTTGTTCCGCATGTAGAGGACAGGTCACACAGTTTGGAAGCACCAGTGGGGCCTGTGGGCCTGAGGGGGCCAGGGAGACAAACCTGCCAATTCCCACTGAGGAACCTAGTGCACAACTGTCCCCTGAAAAGGAGGTCGCAGAAAAACCAGCCAAAGTTGTTGAACTGAGATGCTCAACATGCCCGAGAAAGCCTCCTGAGAGATTTGAATTGTAAATAGTTACTGTGTAAATAATTCACATGTTATTAAGTTTGTCAACTGTATTTTTTAAGTAAAGGGAGAGGGATGTGGTGGAGTGGAATACCATGTACCTTTAAGAGAATGCAAGTGGAATAACCATGTGACAGCACTGACCAATCACTGTACAGTGTGGGCTACTGGTTAACTGGGAGTCAAGAGCTGGAGGTGGTTGTGGGAGCATGCAAGCATTTATTGTTTTGCCTTCTGTTGCAAAAAACAATCATAGTTTGTTCTAATGTCGGTCTCTCCATTATTGATAACGAACATCAAGTAACAAGTGTAGATGAAGGCGTGTAATTTGAGTTTATTCGACTAGTGAACTCATAGACCCAAGTCATAAAAAGATGTAAGGGGATTACTATATATTTGCACATTCGTTTTTCTAAGGAGAAAGATAAGGTAGGCAGCAATAACTACCAGGGGAGGATACAGCACAATCCATTCTAGAGAAAGGATTTGTTTCAATCTTGTTCAATCATTTACAGATGCCATTAGAAGAACAGTTCCACAATGTTGGAGCAGCTTCAGGGAAGGATGGTCAATCATTAACTTAATCATAATCCTTTGAATATAATTTTTAAAAAGTGCTTTGGAATATTCTGTACCATGTATATTGACTTTAAGCAGAAATCCTGTTCACTGTCGACTCTGTGGAATCTCTTGTGCTGGCCTAATGAAATCAACAGACTAATTTAATATCTAAAAAGTGAATTCAGCAGTTTTGTGCATGTATATTGGAAACCAAATAGCTGATGTGGGGCTTATTGTTCTATCATGCATATTCATATGTTCCTACTATATAGCTATAAAGTAAATTTAAATTCCTTTATGCACGGTACAGAAAGCTAGTATGGAATTGCACTCTTTGTGGACACTGACAAGCCAACCTCAGCACAGTGTGCTCCGAAATATATATATATATATAAAAAGAAGTGCAAACTGGATCTTCCTGAATGATCTACTTACCTTAGAAAAATAGTTAAAGTGTTAAGAGTCTAAAATTTGGCAAAAACAAACAGATCAGAGAATGATTGGAACAAAGTTCATCTTCATCAGGAAGCAAAATGAGTGGTGACAGATTAGCTGCCCGTTATACACAATTTTATCGGTGTTGACCATTTTATGCACTGTCAATGCTGAATTTTACCGCTAATAGTAGTGATTCTCAGCTTTCTCAATAGCAAAAGCAGGGCAGTCACACTCTGAAAATGGTGGGGTGTTACTTACTTACCCATTCTCATCATTGGAGGGCTGACATTACCTTCCTGAGGGCCTACTGCTGGGTGGCCCAAATGCCCACCTGAGTCAGATGGAATTCCTTTTGGATATGCAAATTGGTCAGTGTTTTAAGACTCAAGTGGGCAAAGTGTGGACTTGGCACATCCCACATGACTTCAGTGGCAGTGTGGCCACAGAAGAGCCAAGAAGGTTGCACTTTTTTCTGTTTTAACCAGAAGCAGGAGTGCAACTCCCAACTTTAAAGTTTCAAAAAGCCTGTCTCCTGGGTCTTCTGGTCCTGATCCCCTCATGGAAAACCTCCTGTGGCATGGGATACATAATGGTACAGATTGGCAGTAGGGCCTCAGATGGCTACGTAAATGCAATCCACAGTCTTGCAGTTTGCATGCAGCCACTGATTTGTTTGATAAATGAGTCCGTCACATAACCAAAACTGCACTTGTGTTGCAGGAAAAGATTGCACACAGGGTAAAGAGAAAAAAACCCACAGGAGAGAATTGGCAAATATTTGTGAGCATTTTTAATTCATTATTTGGATGTGGGCATTGCTGGCAAGACTAAGTTTTATTGCCCATCCCTAGCTGGCCTTGAGAAGGTGGTGAACCTTTTTCTTGAACTGCTGTAGTTTATGTGGTAAATTTACTTCCACAGTTCTGTTTGATAGCGAATTCCGGGATTTAGCAATCCCATCGAAAAGAGGCAGGCAACATCATAGGGTATCCATTGGTTGAAGGGTTTGTCCATGGAGAGCTTGGTTGCAGGCTGATGCAAACAGGTTTATGCATAGATGGAACACTTCTGGATTTAATACTTCAACAGAGAACATGTGCTGTCAGCTAACTATGTCAACTGCACTGTGGAAGATTCATTGTAGCTCACTGTCAAATGATTATATATTAATTTCTGTCAATCTGTCTATCCAGAAGAAATTTTTGAGCAGAGTGACATGGAGGAGGATGTAATCTCCCTTTCTGACTCCTGCCCTTCTTAGACTCTATCATTCAAAATGTCATTCACTCCATCACTTTCAAATGTCACTTCAGACTAGTGACAAAGACGAGCCTACACTGCGTGCTACACAATGAACTGTTGGCCAGAAGAAAGATGAGATGAAGGAACAGTATAATAAAATCCCAGATTAAAGAGTCCAGAGGTGTCAGACTTGGCTGAGGATTTTCAGGCCTTAAACAAAAGATGTTTAGGAAGCATCAAACCCACATGCAAGAGTCAACACTAGAATGCAAAGCATTATGGAAAAGGATTGCAGCAATCCCTAGGGAGGGATTGGTAACTCAAGGAAGACCTGCAGGGGATACCCACAGGAATGATACTTCTGCAGTTTTGTGTTCCTTCTCTAGAGGCAGTTCACACTGCTGCAATAGAGACTACAGGTAGACAACAAATGAAATCATTGACATCATTAAAAATGCTGCACAGGGGATTCATGTGACTCTGCATAGAAGCAATGCTATACGAACAATCTTCCCTTAAACCCCTTAAATCTGTGCCTTCTGCTTATTGACCTTTCAGCCACTGGAAACAAAGGGCAGGATTTTTGGGCCGTTGGGTGGGCACGGCGGGCAGGCCCGGAGCGGCTGGGAAACAGATCGCTGCCTGCAATCGGCCCCCAACCATGATTTCACGCTGGATGGCCAATTAACAGCCAGACAGCGTGAAAGACGCACTGAGAAGCTCTGCGCTGCTGGGGTGGGGGTGGAAGGAGTGCAGGCGCAAAAGCCTGTGCAGGCGCGAGGGAGTGTGCATTGAATGCTCCCTGAAGGCAGGGAGCCGCTTCAGGGAGCTGAACAATTTTAAAATCAAAAATAAAGATTTTAAAAATTTGACCAAAATGTCCCGACATGGGATTCACTC
The DNA here is from genome assembly GCF_017639515.1 of Carcharodon carcharias. NCBI lineage: Eukaryota > Metazoa > Chordata > Chondrichthyes > Lamniformes > Lamnidae > Carcharodon > Carcharodon carcharias. The sequence continues at coordinate 53,730,921 of NC_054486.1, forward strand.
ACGATATCATGAAAATAATGAAAAATCTGCCCTGAAATTTATATTTATTTTTATTTAATTGTGGAAACCTTATCCTGCCCGTGGATGAGGGTTGCTAAAAAATCAATGGGCCTCTTGGCCGATTCACCCACCCGCCAACCGTAAGGTTGGATGGGCAGCGAAAAATATATTAAAATTGATTAAGGGCCTTAATTGTCGGCAGGCGTGCTGCTAACTCACGTGTGCGCCCACTGACCGAAATATGGTGCAAGTGCGCGATGACATCGGGACATTCGCCTGTCATCATCATGCACTATTTACATCTGATCGAGTCAGGTGAGCGCCCGCCCGTGGGACGTAAAATCCTCACAATGGTGTGAATTTGAGCCATGCTATGGAGATTTTGCCCAGTCCTGGAGATGCCTGCTGTGTCACCAGCCGCTTCCAGCACACCCTTGAGAAGGGCATTCCTTGGGTGCCACAAAGTGCTAGAAGCCTGGGAAAGAGCACTATCTTGAAGTCACATAGCCATATTGGCTAATTGATTCCAAAATGCCTAAGCTGGATCATGTAGGCAAAGGCAACAAATTTGCGCATCACTCCAAAAAGAGCAAGTGCTGAGCTGCAAGATGGGCCTTGCTTGAACTTTACTGGTCAGGCACCCAGTTTGCAGGTAAGGTAATTTTTTAAGAACTTCTGCTATTGTAAAGCATCTGGATGTACTCTGGAGAGTTTCTAGAAATGCTCTAATGAGTTCCTGGATTTGCCAGAAAGAATTGTTGAATCCACACAAGTAACCTATCCACACAAAGGATGTAAAAGGTTTGGGGGCAGCGGTACCAGTGTCTTTGGGCCTGCAGCATGACAGGAAGATGAAGCTAGGTTATGATGAAAGGTCATGGACCTTTAACTCTGTTTTTCTCTCCATAGATGCTGGCTGACCTGCTGAGGACTTCCAGCACTTTTTGGTTTTATTTTCCATCAGGATGATGGAGAAGAGGGTTCAAAGAGGGCAAGGGCTGCATGATGCCCTCTGCCAACTTGCAGCTGGACTCCTGCATTATCCTTGACAGTGACGGGAGGCTATCTGGCAGGCCAGTCAATGCAACAGCATTCCAGTGTGCATGTCCATCAGCACACTCCTGTATGTTGCCCCATTGAGATCCTCATCTGAGCCTTCTGCAGCAGAAATCGTCTATGACCTCACCTTCAGTGAGCTGGCAAACCATCCTTTATCCCTGACCTGCCTGCAACCCACTCATTCCCAATGACTCACCATGTGCTGATCCTAACTCTATTCTTATCTCCAAGTTAATTGCAGTGCCAGTGTCTGAACCAGTGACCGCAAGTGTCAGATTAAGTGATGGGTCCTCCTCACCAATGCTGTGCTGTTACTCTTTCTCTCTCCTCCTCCTGTGGCTGCTGTAGCTGAGCAGGCAGCAATTCTTGGGTGCCTGAAAGCTGTCAGGAGGCTATGCCCTTTAATTTTGAAAACATTTTTTTTTCAAATTTCAACTGACAGGAAATATTGCAGTTTAAAATGAGACAGAACAAACTATTTAAAAATGCAAGGCCACCTTCCAAGGTGAAGATGAGAAACCACATAGGACATCCTCAGGGGAGTGTGAAGAGAGGATCATTTCCGATAATTCAAAGACTCATCAAAACTGATCACTGCCTGAGGAAGATGCATTAAAATGCAAAGTGCTGACAATTGAAACAATGGCTGCCACAGACAGAACCACCCAAAACCCTTTGGAAATGCACAATGGGTGAATTATAACAGGCCAGGCTGCAATCACTGAGGAGAGTCTGCAAGTGACACAGGAAGTGTCAAGAAAGTTTTCAGCAGAGGAAGCAGGCTAAAAAGCTTTGCTTTCTCCCTCTTCTCTTTTGAAAAAAAGTGGGTGTCACCCGGTAATGGCAGTCATCTATCAGAAACCTACAAGTGAACAAAGATCTCTTAATAATCGCAACACCTTCTACATCTGACCACAGCCAAGAAACCAGTTAACCAAATCAGCCACAATGTTTAACATCTCCACCTCAAGGAAAATCAAAGGACACATAACCGTATAGCCTTTTAGTATTTTTTTTGAACTCTAACTTCCCTTATTTCTGATACCTGTGTGTGTGTGAGATCAGCTAGGATTTTCCGGCCCCACCACAGGAAATTCGGCAGCCCAGCCCAGAGTCCACTGACTTTTGACGGGACTGGATGATCCCACTGTTAGGTGGTGCCAGAAAATCCTGCCCATCGTGTTTTTATTTGTTTTTCTCTTGGGTTTAGTAGTTAATAAATTGGCTCTTTCTTTAACTCAAGAAAACCTTGTTTGACTGGCTCTTTATTGCTCACTGCATAAATATTCAAATACACTCTGATTTGGAAAAGGCACACCTCAACGAAAAAAGGACTTAAACCTTTGTTGTGGCCAACTGAGGAGGTTGAATAGAGGGGAGCGAGTTCACCCTTCTCACCCTGGTCATAACAAAGCAGGAGTTCAGAAGGGGAAGTTTGGTGTGAGGAAGGGGGGAGTTGGGTGTGTAGCAAGAGGTCCATGTTCACACCATCAGCATCTTGCTCAGCATACCAGGCAGAAGGGTCATGGTATGCTGGAAATTGAGAAGGGGCATAAGGCAAGAACATACTACCATTCTCAATGTTGTCAGCAAAGCCAGACATCATGGGGTCTGTTGCTTCCAGTCCCAAGTTTCACGGGTATGATTATTATCAGTAAGGCATACTTCTATGAACTCTCTCTCCCTTAGACCACAACGGCCCTGATTGTATAGATTTTCAGAGTTCCTTTTCAACCGATGAATCAGCATAGTTCCTGATCTGGCCACTTCTGGGAAATAACATCCCCAAGCTATGCATGCAGCTTATCAAGTTTTGGACCACTTTAGCCAGCTCGCACATAGCATCCAAGAGCTCATGTCTGCTTTTCTGCCAAAAAGAAAAACTGACCTCTTCTGGAGAGAGATTTGCTTCTTCTGCTTCAAATGATTCAGTGTCCTCCTCTTTCTGTCTCTGCTTTCTTTTGCTTTCTCTTTGTGTCTTTATCTGTGTGCTGATCACCTTCCTCCAGCTTTCCTATCTTCTTTACAGCAATAGTTCCTTCATCTTTCTCTTTTGTACCTGGCTACACTGTTTTAATATCTTAACTTCCTTCCTATTGATATTGCTTCCAAGTCAAGGGCTGCCAGGTTACATGAACCTTATTTTTCAAAATCCAAGAAAACTACAGTTGATGCAAACTCTTAAAAGTCCTTTTCAAACATTCTTAAAAACAATTACAGATTCCACAGGCATTTTAAAGAAATAACTAATTCTCCTTACTGTACTGCTTCCAGGCTAAAGGTCATCACATTAGTAAAGATATTAGTGTTTATTTAGGAATTGAGTGTTGTCTCGTTATATCTTGTAATTCTCATATCTGAACCACAGAGAAACCTAGAGGGTAGCAGGTTATGTCTTATAGCCCTGTCCTACCAACACCACCCTGTCCACTGAAACTGCAGAAGGAAGTTGATTCCAATTAAAAAGGACTTCTGCCAACTTTTCAAGATTCCATTGGATTTATAATAAATGAGGAGAGACTGCATCCCCGAGACAAGTTTCACCAGAAAATCCCAGCACAACCCAGTTATTTTACTATTTTCTGATAGATTCCCTTTGACTTATGTAAGAGTTATGGCAGGAATGTCATGGAACCTCTGTGTTCTCAGGGCTGATGAATCTTATCATATGCTTCCACATGCAATGATTTTGATTTCTGAAATAAATAACAATCAGCTCTTGACAAAGGGAATCAAATGTCTAAGACCAAGAATTAGAACAGGCAGCCAATGAGGCACAACCACCAACAAGACCTGCAAAATGTATGGGAGGGTGGACTGATTTAGAACAATATATCAGTAGCAGCTCAGCCTGAAGCAATGGCTTGAATAAATTATTCTACAGCAATTGGTGGCCGTGACATTTAATTCCAAAGTGACACTGCTTTTTCTCTCTCAGGGAAACAATGATAAAGCATTTAACAATCAAATCACCATAGCACAACTCAATCATTTTAATCTTTACAGCAGTTTTGTAAGCATTCTGATCATGTTGCACATTGAAATGTAGCTGTGAATACTTATATCTAACTGATGTGATGAAAACATTCTGGAATGCTCATGGAGAAAAACAAATAAATTAGAAATGATGTCAACATCGTGTTCTCATTGAAGTAAAGTCCAAAATAACTGGAACATAAAGAAAAACTGAGAATGATGTATAAGGCAACAGTGGAATGTGAAGCCAAATTCATAGTAAAAAATGGCACTTGTAAACCAAGCAAGACCATTTTATAATGCTGTAAATGTATATTAATACATTGAGATTGCCTTTTTGTCAATGGCAAGAAAATCCATTGCTATACAGCTGTTGATAAGGCCACAAAAGTAGAATTCCCATTTTCACAATAGGGAGTGTGCAAACTCCCAATAGGCACAGACCTGAAGCTATGTAAATGAGCAATTTAAACAGGTTAATTTTTAAAAAAGCATGGAGAATTATTGGCAAGGCTGGCAAAATGTCAATCACTGGTTGTCCTAAAAAAATGGTTTTGTACCATTAAGGTTAAGATAGAGGAGGGATCCATAAATGGTGAGACACGGTCACAAGCGTGCATGAGTCAGGCAAGGGGCAAGGGTAGTACAAGTGCCAGCTCGCCGGAGTGTGAGGCCATACACCAGTTTTGCTGCAAAGGAGTCAGATGTGGACTTTGATGTACTAGGTTACAAAGGAAGGTTGATGGGAGAACAAATCAAGTATGGAGAGCCAGCCAGAAAGTTCAGAGTGTGAGGGAAGCATGGAGGAGCCCAGCACTAACTTGAACCTCTGCTTTTTACAGAATTTGGAGTCCATCCTCTCCTCCATGAGCATACCTGTGGGTCCCATTATGATGCAGGATCTGATGGGTAATGTCACAATTTCCAATGCAGAACTAACAACTTCCATCAAAGACCTGGGCTTTGTAGTAGAAGGTCAGACAGCTGCCATCATGATGATGGCCTCCAGAATTCAAAGGGACTTGCAGGGCACCAGACAGTCCAGCAACCTCTCCTCCAACAGATCACTAGGATTGCTGAGGTCCTGCCCCTGGCATGTGGCTCCGTAGGGCATGAACCTGTTGTTCTCTCTGAGGCTGACAGCACACCTGCTCGCACAACCTGGACTTCACCAATGCCCTTGCTGTTGCCTGTCAAGTAGACAGTCCAGACTGGTGGATCTTATATTATAGCTTGAGATGATGTAGTCTGAAGTCGGGCCTTCTAGGGCCAGAGCTGCTCAAGGTTGTTCTCCAGAACCTTCTGAAATAGTTTAATTGAAGGTTAGCAGCCTTACACCACAATTACAGCAGCCACAGGGATAGCACCGCATAAGAACACTAGGATAGGCATAGGCACACAGAGGACAGCCACCAATAGAATGCACTAACATGATTAGTTTAATTTTGTATTCATTATTTAAAGGTTGAATATATAGAAATTAGATTTGAATGTCTGTTTTCTTTTTTTTGTTGGAGGGGGGCAGTTATCAGAAAGGTGATGATATCAATGATAAATGAATGGGAAAGAGTGTGGCCCTATCAGGAGTTGGAGGTCGGGTTGTGGATATTGGTATTGCTCATGACTAATGTGATCACATAAAGTCCAGATAGAAAGGGGATGTCAAGGTGCAGACTCCCTTTCTCCTTCTTTTCCTTCACTTCCTGTTGTACTTCCTCCTCCTTCTCCTCTTTCTCATCATCCTCAGCTTCTTGCCTATGGTGGAAATGGTTGTTCCCTCATAAATGCCAGGTTGTGCAGCATGCAACATACTATCACAATTCGTGATACCCCCTAAGCTAAGTACTGCAGGGCTCATCCAGAGAGGTCCAGGCAGGGGAACTGTTGTTTGAGATACTAATTGTGCAGTCTGTAACATTCCTCATGTGACAAGGCTCCCATTGTAGCCCTGCCTTACATGTGTGTGTGTAGGTTCCTGACTGAAGTCATTGTGTAGAGAGACCCAGTGACATCTCTTGTACAGCAATAAACTGCAAACTGAAAGGTAGTGTTTTTTTTTATCTCCAGCTGCAGCCTGAAAGAAGCTGGATGCATAAAAGTTAAGAGCCATGGCCATCCTAACAGTCAGTGAAAATGCTTGACTGGTCCTACATTAAGGTTGCAGTTGTAGCTGCAAGTAGATTTAGTAGATTTAGTAGACTTAGTAGATTTTGCTCACGACCTCTATTGTCAAATGAAGACATTTTAAGCATTGGCTGTCACTGAAGTTGAGGTAAGAGAATTGCTCCCTGGTACAGGTGTGGGTCCTTCATTTGGTTTAACATTGCGTTCAGCTGCGGAAATTAAGCTGGAATGGGTGTTGATCTCTGGACAGCCAGTTAGTGAAGGATGAGACAGGAATCAATCTTTAGTCAGTATTATATTTATTTACAAGAGTTAAATTGTGCAAGTTGAGCCCTCTGAACTCAACCACACCATAGTTTCAATAAGAGTCTCTTCATATGTGATCAAATTAAAACCTAGTTAATGCCACAGGCAAAAGGACAACATTTCCCATTTTCAGAAGAGATATCATGGGCAGAATCGTCCCAGATTTGCACTACATGCAGTAATGGTTGGGAAAAAAGTCGTTTTACCCGCCGGCCGCAATGGTGACTTTTCGCACCATATCGTCCCCTTCCCGGGGCATCCTGCTTGATTAATAATACATTCACTGGAAACACGCCGGATCACTGGCAGGCAGGCTCGGATTTGCTCAACATGCCGTGACCTCAGCACTTTCTTGCTCAGGACTTCATATTTAAAGTGCACCAGGAGCACAGTCTACTTTATGTCTCCACAACAGGACTGCTCCAAGCGACAGATGGCACCGAAAGCAAAGGTGCTGGCAGCCCCCAAATTTAGAGACGCCTCTCTGGGACACACTGGAAGACTGCTGCAATGCTCTCTAACCCACTCTGGCCGCAGGAGGTCCACCAGAGTCACCAATCCGGCCTGGAAGGCAGTGGCAGTGATGGTCAGCGCCACCGGGGCACAGAGGTGGTCAGTTATTCAGCGCAGGAAGAGGATAAATAATCTCATCCATTCTTCCAGAGTAAGTCAACCACCTCATCACTTCCAACTCGCACCCCAAACCCATCACACATCCACAGGGATCTCAGACCTCAAGGGACAACATCACTAACTCTCACACACACACACTCATGTCTCCATCAGGCTCATATCCTCTGGAGCTCAGGTCCTCATTCCGTTCATGGTTCTACTCACCACAGAAACATTCCATGCATCCTTATCATCTGCCATGCCGTGTGTCCTGATCATACTCTCTCCACTCGTTTTCATGCAGGAGAAGCCTGCTCACAACAGCAGGGAGAGGTCCCAGACTGGGGGTGGAGTGGCTCACATTAGGCCCCTCACTCACTTTGCAGAGCGTGCCATCTTGCTGGCTGGTGAGGATGTGGACTGTGCCTGCGGTGAACACCCTCATGAGGATCCTGCACCACATCATCCCTCTCTCAACGCAAATGTGAGTGCTCGCTCTCTCCTGTTTTTGACTCTGCTGCCATATATTTATTACCTCTACTTTGTTTCACAGAGGGATCTTCTAAGTGATCTACACCCTCAGACAGCCAGTCCCTCAGATCCATTCACATCCTCACCTCCAGCGAAGAGGATACCTCCTCCATTGAAGAGCTGAAAATAAGCAGCCTAGAAGACAAGTCACAGTGCTTACCCACCCTCCACCAGCGAAGAAACACTCACCTCGGTGGGACCTAGATCTAGAGTAGGCTTGGGTTCACACCTGGTGTCACATATGAACACATCTCCGCAGCAGGATGAGGCAGATTCAACTGAGCTCCCCAGCACTCGGAGGACTGCTGAGGAAGAGGCATCTGTGGGATCTGAGTCAGATGATGAGCCTCTGGATTCAGCTTTCTAACTCATCATGGAGAGTCAGCAGAAGGCAGGGGAACATCACGCAGAGTTGTTGGAAGCCCTCAACAGAATGGCACGTGGGTCAGAGGAGCGCAATTTGCCTAATCTCTGATGAAGTGGTACCCAGGTGTCCAGGCCTGGAGGACTCCATGGGAAGGATGGCAGAAGCCATGGATACCCTGAACCAGCAGAATGTAGAGATGTGCACAGATCTGCAGTCCATTGCAGTAGCCATGAGTGAGTTGCTGCAGTGGCTACAAAAGAGGCAAATAGGGCACTTTGACGTCCTTCCAGGTGCTTCTTCTGTTCGAAGAGTCGGGGCGGGGTCCCCGGGCACCCGTAAAGAGGAGGAGCAGCAGCTGATCAACCGTGGGTCATCCACTCAGGAATCCTAGAGGCTGTCTGCTCCCTCCGAGCGCACCTTGCCTGTTACCTCCTCAACCTCATCCTCTGTCACGGTAGAGGTAGCAGCTGGCCCACAGTAAGACAGCCAAATCAAACCGGGACCCTCGACGCCTCGGCTCTCCAGATGAGGCACACCAAAGTCGCTAGAGGCAACAGGACCAACAACTGCACAGGTTGTGTCTACCCCTGCTGCGGATGTCAGGGTAGCACCTAGAAGAAGTGGAAGGCCTAGAAAAGTTAAGAAATTCTGATCACAAGTGGTTGCATGGTTGAACACACTTTGTCACTTTATAATCTGAAAATATATTCACTTACACTGAATAATGTGTCATACTGTCGTCAGCTTCAACGACAGACATCGCTAGTCCTCCCACTGCACCGCCCCCACCCCCCCACCCCCCCCCCCACCCCCCCCCCCCCCCAACCACCACCACCCCCACTAGCAATTCAGCTGCACGCAGCTGGACCATGAGTGATTCTGGAGGGAGAAATGTGTGTGTGTGTGTGTGTGGCTGGGCCTTTGGGAGCCTGGAGCAACCACTCTCCCACACACGTGGAGCCTTCACTCCTCGCACTTATCTCACTGTCCTGAGTACTTTCAATGCTGCCTGCTGGGGTTCCCTTTCGGTTGTCCATCTGAGCCAACCTGCATCTCCACCCACCCACTGATTGCACTCCCACACAGTTCCTATTCCCATTCAACACAAGGCCCGGCTCATTTTTGATTTCGACAACAATGTCGTGGTCAGGTATATTGTTCGATCCCATGTGCTTTCCCCCATCACTGTCAACCCCAATGGCATCACCTTCCACTTCCTCACCATCATCTACCTACCTGAACCCTTGTCCAAGATGTCCAGGTGAACATGCAGGTACACTACCTTCCAGAGAATCCCACCCATGTCCACATCCACCTCCCCAACCTCCTCCTTGCCACCACCAGGGTCCATGTCTGCCTCTGAGACACTGCCAACCACCCTCGCCAACCCTTCTACCACTACCAATGTACCCTCACCCTCCCACATTACCAGGTGCCTCTGCCCCTTCCCAGATTCACCATTCCCTCCTATTATACCCACCCTGAGTATGCTCCCCAGGAGGCAGTGATTGACTCCACAGAGCGCTCCCTTGTACTTTCACCCGGTCAATGCCCACCCCCCCCCCACCCCCCACTTACTACCTCCCCCACCCTTATCTGTCCTCTGCCCTTACTCCCTCCTCCATCCTTATGCCTTCCCCAGCACCTTCCTTCCTCTGAACTCCCTCCTCCCACAGACACTTTCCTCCCCCCAGACACCTTATTCCGCTCCCCCCCAAACTCCCTCTCCCCCCCTCCCCCGCCCCCCGCCCCCACAAACACCCCCCCTCCAAACACCCTCCTTCCCCTGGACACCTCCATCTTCCAAACCTCCTCCTTTCCCTGGACACCTTCCCCCCTCTGAACTCCCTCCTTCCCCTGGACACTTTCCTCCCTCCAAACTCCTTCCCTTACACCTACCTCTCCACTTACACCTACCTCCCCACTTGCTGCATTCTCCTCCATTGTACCGTCCTCCCTCTCGTACTCACTCCTTCCCCCTCCCAAAATCCCCCCGATACCTTTGTCCCTCTCCCAACCTCAGCCCTGACACTTTCGTCCCTACTTTCCCAACCTCATCACCAACCCCTCTCCACCTGGCACACCTTCCTCTCTCACTCACAGGTAGACCTTTCTCTCCCCCCACCCGCCAATCATCCAAAGCAGCCCGTGGCCAAGACCATGATGTCCCAGAACAGACCCCAAGCATCAATGAAGAGCTCCCACCTTCCATGAGCTGCTTCGCAGGGAAACCATGTCCATGGGAATCCACCCAGCACGTGATGTACATGTTCCTCCAGGGTCTTCTGCTCCTCGGATGTCTGCAACCTGGGCAAGGCCCTAACGGTTATTCCCAACTTCTGCACGCCCTCTCTCCTCCAAACACGCTCTCGGCCAGTGTGTTTTCCCTCCGGTGTAACGGTAAATCGGGCATGGGGTGGACAATTCTGGTCAAGCCTTACTTTGCATTCCATTACTGGGATGCAATTCAGGCTTACGCCGGCCTCCAGCGAGAGTTGTGTTCTGCCATGGATCAGGTGCTCCCGATATGCTTTCACACCACCATGAAGCCAATTTCTGCCTCTCCCACTGAATTGTCCCCCCACTACCTGCCATGATGCCTGCCGCCAATGGGACTAGATGATTCCACCCTATGAAACCAGCTGCACATGAAGACTCATTAGGAAGATTGGCATGTGAAGCATCACTAAAAATGACTAGTTTCATGTTCTTTGAGTCACCTAAGGATGGGAACCCAAGTAAGTATTTCTCCAAATTTAATTTGTTCAATGTTTTTGTTGTCATTAAAGCATTTTTGACTTTCATCATGGTATTTAACTCCAACAGATCAAAACTAGCATCTGGTCTAGTCTGCGTTCCCAACCAGTTCAAATGGCCAATCAAACTTCACAATTATTCTGTCAGTTCTTTAGATAAAGCATCACCTTTCTGCGGTAGCCTAGCACGATTTACCAGGTTGGGAGCAACATTCTCCAGAGGGGATTGCTGACTTAAACTTAATACAGACCTACTCAGCTTACTACTTAAACCAATATATTTAAAGGCCTCAGAAGCCCGTCTCCCAAATTAAAATTTTACTCTAATAATAACAGATTTCTTAAATTGTACCACCCCATAGAAATAATAAACATGCATCTTGAAAATGTCTGCAAGTTTCCTATTATGATACCAATAAAACATTATGGGATCTGTGTCTAGGTGAACACAACATATAGTTTTTTCAGCTAAACAGATTTCACCAAAAAATACCATATCCTGAAAGCATTATTCAGGCCACAGATGTATTGCATAGTTTCAATAATTTCATTTTGGAAGGTTTCTGAAACACAACTCTGCAAAATGTTGCCTTGCAGAAAAGCAGCTTTTATGACCTACACTTCCATGAATATGTGGCCAAAAGAGCTAAAAAGATTTTCAAGATTTCTTTTCCAGTTGTGGAAGGGTTCACTCTAACATCTGTACCATCAGTCACTCTTCAAAACCCCTTGCAACAAGGTTATAATAGCATTATAAGTTCCATCTGCAAGACTTCTTCAGTACAAATCCACCAAAGCCACAAGTCTGGTTTCCCCTTATCTTTTATGTATGAATAAACTCCAAACTCTCTCCAACTATAAAATTTGTTTTGTTTTGTCTCTTTTACCAATTTATTCTCAAGGTTATTGACAAAAATATTTCACAGTTATGAGGACTTCTGCTTCTAGTTCTGTTCTGACAATGTTCTATAGTGTGAGAAAATTATCTTTGTAATTTTAAGACAATTTGTTTCTTTCTCTCTGATTCTTATCACTTGATGCCATTAATAATTCTCTAACCCTCTGACGAGAAACATTAGGTTTTGTTAAGGGCATGCAATAAGATCCTGATTGGGTAAACTATAGATCTACTGATTTTCCAAAATTAATTACATAATCTTGTTCCATGTCAAGTCTCCTTAGTGTAATTTTAACAGCATAAGTATCTCACTAGACAACTTGGATGGAATTTTCCCAGAATTGCACTAGGTGCGGTAGCGGTTGAGTAAAATGGAGTCCTACCCGCCAATGAAAATGATAGGTTTTCATGCCGTATTATCATGAGCCTGCCTCATTATTTTCCATGGCAGGCAGGCTCTCATCCGCCTGCTCGCCATCACCTCGCTGTTGCATCATGCCTGCTGCCACCTTTAAAAGACAGTTGCCAGCAAAGTGCTCACCACCACCATCTCACCACCACTGCCTGGGAGACATGCCCAGCAAAGGCAAAAAGACTGCAGCCCCCCCGCTTCAATGATGGGTCCCTCGGGTGACTGCTGGATGCCGTGGAGGCCCGCTGGGATGTGCTCTACCCCTGCTTTGGCTGCAGGATGGGCAGCAAAGTCACCAACCTGGCTTGGGAGGCAGTAGCAGCAGTGGTCAGCACAAATGCCCTGCACAGAAGGACAGCTATCGAATGCCGCAAAAGCATGAATGATCTCCTCCATTCCGCCAGGGTAAGTCACTGTTTTCATCAATCCCAACTCACACTCTCACAAACCCATCACAATTCCATAGGGCCCTCACTCACTGCCAGTGCAAGGGACATCACCATCCGCTCTTTCATACACAATGTCATTCTCCTCAACCCGTCCATGGGACCACTCACCACCCATGCAGGCCAGGCACACTTATCATCTGGCCTAGCAGGTATCCTGATATACTCTCCCTATCTCTATCCATGCAGGACAAACTGGGACACAACAGGAAGGAAAGGTCGCAGACAGGTGGAGGGATGCCAGAGATCAAATTCTGACAGAATTCGAAAACAGAGCCATCCAACTCTGATCTAGATGATCTAGACCATTCCTGTGCTGAAAGTGAGGCCGGCGCTGCTCTACCTAGTGAGGATCCAGCAGTGCAACATCCATCCGACAACCATGACGTGAGTGATATGTCCTGTTTCACAGGCCACTGCCATGCACTAAAAATCTCTCCTTGCTTTCGTAGGCACATCTGCCAAACAGCCAACAGAGTCCACGATCCAGGGCCTCCTTTCATGCCTCAAAGAAACCTCTGAAGAGGAATTTGGAGGCACCGTCCCTGAAGTTCAGTCACAGCACTCACCCACATCCTCCACCAGCGCAGAGACACACACATCGGTGGGACCTAGCTTTAGAGTAGCCTCGGAAACACAATCTGGTGAGTACATCGCACTGTCTGATCCACTGCAGACGATGGCAGGGACTTCCCAGGTGCCCGGCTCTCGAAGGGCTGCTGGAGGCCAGAATGTAGCTGAGTCCGAATCAGATGACAATCCTTTGGAGTCGGTTATGTTACAGTTGCTGGAGTTGCAAAGGGAAGCTCGGGGACATCAGGATGGGATGTCCACTGTACTCCTCACATTGCAAGGCACGATGGAGGAATTTGTCCGTCTTCAAGCTGAGGTGATAGTGCTGGCATTGCAATGAACCAAGGGCAACACTGACAGGATGGTGGCCACCATGGAGACCTTGGTCCAGGACATCACTCCTGCGCTGCCACGCGTGCTTAAATCCATCACTGATGCTATAGTTGGCCTCCAACAGTGTATACACAAGACAGGTGCTGGGCAGCTAAATTTCACTCCAGTTACCCCTTCTGCTCATGGAGTCAACCAGGGGTCCTCAAGCACCCACAGGGAGGAGGAACTGCAGGTGCACACTCCGGGGTCATCCACCCAGGTGACTCTGGGAATGACCAGCCCATCCGAGTCCCCTCTTCCTATGACCTCCGCAGCTCCAGCTTCACAGGCCGAGGAGGGTGCCACTGCCACACAGCAGGACCCCAAAAGCAGGCCGGGGCTAACCAAGCCTCAACCCTCCAGAGGAGGCCCAATCAGCATGCTGCCTCCACCTCTGCTGTGGATGTCCGGGTAGCACCAAGATATAGTGGCAAGGTAAGGAAAGTTAGGGGCAAGTAGCTGCACATCCTGGCCACGGGTGTTGCTCACTATTGTCAATAAACTCCTAAGAATGTCTCCATGCCTGTGGTTCCTTGTTCTGATGAGCAGTGTTCTTGTCACTCAGATGTGAAAGCTTTCTGCACAAGATAAAGGCAGGTGTCTCAGTCCAGGGCCTCTCCCCTGTGCTCTGTGCAGCCTTCAGACCACTGAGATAGTCCAATCTCACATTCCCTGGAAACATTACTGATGCCTGCACCTTGGTGGTGCTGGTCATTGCTGCCAGAATTTAACGGGCAGGCACCACAGAGTTCTCTCATTCTCTCTGTGTGCTCTCAGCATCTTTAAGATGGGGCTGGCCCCCATCACATCAGAATCTGCGACCAGTGAAGCTGTGCACCAGCTCCTGAAGGGCTGAGGTGCTGAAGGCGGACACAACATCAAATGCGTCTAAGGTTTCATGGCTGTGTCTCTGAGATGGTCCCGATCATGGAGTGCAAGTGAGCTGCCCTCAGCCGGACAGGTTGTCAGACATTGTCAGAGGCTCTTTGAAGATCGATGAAATGTTCTCACTGCATGTTGTCATCATCAGTCGATTGAGTGACTGTGAGGGCCTCCACTGCATCTCCATGATAGGGGCATTCTCACAGAGGATATTGGTGCTGCCATAAGCCAGACTGGAGTTAAACATTCACAACTGAGATGTGAGGATCTATGGGGAAGCCTCACTGCATGTCGTCATCATCCTCCATAAATCTGGCAGCTATGCGGCCCTCCCGAGCATGTCTGCCTCATCTAGCCAATGTGAGAGCCTCAGCACCGACATCATCACCACCAAGGGCCCCCTCATCCTCATCCCCATTGGCATCCTCCTCATCCGAGGATATCTCCAGCTCCTCCATCTTCTCCTCAGCCAGCTTGTCTCTACGTTGGAGTGCCATGTTGTAAAGGGTGCAGCAGACGACAAAGATGCATGACACCCTCTGTGGACTGTATTGCAGGGCACCACCAGACCAGTCCAGGCACCGGAACTGCTTCTTCAGCATCCCGATGGTCTGCTCCACCAAGGTGTGAGCTGCTGCATGAGCCTTATTATAGTGTCACTCTGCTGCAGTCTGAGGCCACCGCACGGCCACGGCCTCTCACAGAAGACCTTGTCCCCAAGGGACCAACCCTGCAGCCTCTGTGGACCCTGGAAGTCTGCAGGGATCTGTGAGCAACTCAGGATATAGGGGTTGTGCACATTCCCTGGAAATCGTGCGCTCACCTGCATGATGTGTTTCTGGTGGTCGCATACCAGCTGTAGTTTCAGTGAGTGGAAGTCCTTGTGGTTGATGAAGTCCACTGAGTGTAGTCACGGAGACCTGAGCACCATATGAGTGCAGTCAATTGCCCTGCACCAGTGGGAATCCCGAGATCAGGGTGAATTCAATGGCCCTTTCATCCTGGCTGTCCTGGTCCTGGGCGAAATGCACAAAGTTGTTTGCCATGGAGAAGATGACATCCATGGCCTCATGGATGCATTTGTGGGTGGCAGATTGTGAAATAGCCCAGAGGTCACCTGTGGAGCCCTAAAAGAAACCAGTAGCATAGAATTTGAGCACTGTGGTCACTTTCACAGCCGCTGGCAGTGGATGTCCTCCATGTCCCCTTGGCGCCAAATCCTACAGTAAGTGGCAGATGTGAGCCACCAGGTCCCTAGACATGCGCAGTCGTCGGCGACACTGGCTCTCAGTCATCTGCAGAAATTGGCGACAGTGCCTACAGACCTTGGGTATCGTTAGGCGCCAACCAGCCATGGCTCACTGTCGCTCTTTGGCAGCGTGTGCAGGAGCTCGAGCTGTCCCTTCTCCATGAGTTTGCTGCTCCTGCCTTTGCGCAGGCACGAGCCTCAGTCACTCTCTCCTCAGTCTTCTTCACTTGCTGTAGGCCATCAGGCATACAGCTAGGTACCAGGATCCATGATCCTGATGTGGTCCTCCTGCTGCACGAAAGAGAGAGAGAGATAGAGACGTGGTTATCATGGCTGTACTTAGCACCTATCCTGGCCCTGTGTGATGGCCCCTTAATGCTTCCCGGAGAGTGCTGGTCACCCCTCAGATGGCCAGAGGTGAGTGTGCTGCATGGCTGCCCTGTCAACCTGCAACTTTGGGTCACTGGTCCAAACCAGGATGCTGAGATTGCAAGGGGCTGTGAGCGCTTCCAGCAGTGACTGCTACATGGCCAGCATTGGCAAGGAGGTTGTACAACTTGTGCAATCCAACTGCTCTGCGGTCCAGTAAAGCGGTGGCAGACTCCAAGTCTGTGCCGGGGGGGATGAAGGGGGCAGAGGGGTTAAGGAATGGAGTGCTTGGGGGCCCTTTGGTGCCTCTGCATTGCTTGCATGGGCAGGCAGGCTAGGATCCTGACCCCAATCATATCACTGTGGCTGCACCTGATCTGTCTCAGTTGCAGAGGCATGGTCAGTTTATACAGGTGTCCCTAATGTGTGGCCACTTCCCTTACATACCCGGACCCCCACCTCAATTTCCTGTGCATGGGATGCAGGGCCAGGGCAGCACTTGATCCCCACCCCCACTGACAACGGTCACATCCAAGGCTAGCCAGCACTTGCCCCTGGACAATCCTCACCCCACCGCGGCCCTCCCCACTCCCCTCAGCAGTCGCCTCTGAGGCTGGCCAGCACTTGCCCCCAGACAACCTCAACTAACAGCAGTCACCTCTGAGGCTGGCCAGCACTTGCCCCCGGAAACAACCCCCTCCCCCCTCGCCCCTCAGCAGTCGCCTGTGGGGCCAAGCATCAGTTGCTCCTGCCCCACGTGGCGTCCCTGAGGCCTGTAAAAAACAAGTGAGCTGTGGAGAACGCTCCTGCTTACTCACCTCAGTTCCCCCAAAGTGCGGGCCGCCAAGTGCATGTCACCTGCGTGCTATTGTGAAACACGTCGGCGTGCTGTCCCGCTGACGTGGACAGATGATACAGCGGAGTTCCAAGAGCCTGGCGGGATGGCCTTTTGATTATATGCTGATGTGTTACAATTAGTTCCCCACAGGTCCGATGGAGGGAAATACTGTCGGCAGGCTGAGTGGACAATCGCAACCTGCCTTCTTGCCATTGTGAAGCAGGTCGCACAATATTTTCCGCGCAGGCCACTTACTATGCCTGCCACCAGCAGGCACTGAAAATTCCGCCCATGTCAGTCCTGGTAAAGAGGCTTACTCCAGCTATTTTACTTGGAGCTGCAGCTTTCTTTAGTGATCTCAATAAAATTGTCATCAGCAAACTCAAAGCAAGTGATGCTGTTATATACCTTGACCTTGTTTCTCAGTGCTTTGTGAATCTAGGTAATCTGTTAACCAATCATATATAATATTAAAGTGCATGTCTAGCACAACACAGTTGAATGAGCTTGCAACTAACACTTTCAACACAGGACTAAGACTCCTTGTGACCAGTACATTTCATTATCTTCATATTCTGCCTTAGAATTCTTTGTTTCATGTTTCATTTTGAGGACCCTGCCTCTCAGCTTTGGTCAGTTCAATGCACAATAATACTTTGAGTCACACTTGAAGTACCTATTAATTGTTCCTTGATAATTCACAGAATCACAAAATTTTAACAGCACAGAAGAAGGCTATTCGTCCCATCATCTAATGAGTGTCTTATACAAATTCAGCATAACCTCCTTGCTCTTGTATTCTATGCCCCTATTAATAAAGCCCAGGATACTATATGCTTTATTAACTACTCTCTCCATCTGTCCTGCCACCTTCAATGATCTTTGCACATGTACCCCAAGGTCTTTCTGCTCTTGCACCTCTTTCAAAATTTCTCACCTTATTTTATATTGTCTATCCATGTTCTTCCTACCAAAATACATCACCTCACACTTCTCAACATTGAACTTCATCTGCCACCTATCTGCCCACTGCACTAGCTTGTCTTTGCCCTTTTGAAGTTCTGCACTGTCCTCTTCACAGTTTACAACACTCCAAGCTTTGTATCATCCTCAAACTTTTGAATTGCCCCCTGCACACCAAGATCCAGATCATTTATATATATATATATCAGGAAAAGCAAGGGTCCCAATATCGACCCCTGGGAACTCCACTACAAACCTTCTTCCAGCCTGAAAAATATCCATTGATCATTACTGTCTCCTTCCTATTTTTCAGCCAATTTTGTATCCACGTTGCTACTGTGCCTTTTATTCCATGAGCAATAACTTTTCTCACAAGTCTGTTATGTGGCACTGTGTCAAATGCCTTTTGAAAGTCCATGTACACCACATCAACAGCTTTACCCTCATCGATCTTTTCTGTTACCTCTTCAAAAAACTCCAGCAAGATAGCTAAATACAATTCCCCCTTTAGAAACCCATGCTGGCTCTTCCTTATGAACCCATATTTTTCCATGTGACTACTAATTTTATCCCGAATAATTATTTCTAGAATCCTGCCCACTACTGAATTTAAACTGACTGGTCTATAATTGCTGGACTTATCCTTACAACCTTTTCTGAACAAGGGCGTAATGTTGGCAATTCTCCAGTCCTCTGGCACCTCCCTGAGTCTAGGGAAGACTGAAAAGTTGTGGCCAATGCCCTGCAATTCCTACTCTCACTTCCTTCAATATCCTTGGATGCATCTCGTCCGGCCCCGGTGCCTTGTCAACTTTAAGTACCAACGGTCTATTCAACAAATCCTCCTTATCAATTTTGAACCTTTCTAGTGACAGAGTTTCCTCATCTGTCACCATGGCCTGGGTAGCATCTACCTCCTTGGTAAAGACAGATGCAAAGTATTTATTTAATATCTCAGCCATGGCCCCTTCGTCAATGTGTAAATTCCTTTTCAGGTCCCTAATTGGCCTACTCCTTTTACCACCTTTTTACTATTTGTATGCCTATAGAAGGCTTTGGGATTCCCCTTTATGTTGACTGCCAGTCTTTTATCATAATCCATCTTTGCTTCTCTAATATGCTTTTTCATCTCCCCTCTGCATCTTTTGCATTGCTCTTGATTCTCAATTGGATTTCCAACATGACACCTGTCATAAGCAGACTTTTTCTTTTGTATCTTAATTTCTATCTCCTTTTTCATCCAGGGAGCTCTGAATTTGTTTGCCCTATCTTTCCCTTTCGATAGAATATACCTTGACTCTGCCCGAACCAATTCTTTTTCGAAAGTAGCCCATTGTTCAGCTACAGTTCTTCCCACCAATCTTTCATTCCAGTCTATCTGGCCCAGCTCCATTCTTGCCCCATCAAAGTCGGTTCTCATCCAGTTAATTATTCTTACTCTGGATTTTCTATCGTCCTTTTCTATCATCATCCTAAAACGTACAATACAATGATCACTGCATCCTTAATGTTCCCCCACTGTCAATTGATCTATTTGGCCCACCTCAATTCCAAGAACCAGGTCTAAAAGTGCATCTTTTCTTGTTGGGTTGGCCACATATTACTGTAGAAAATTATCCTGAACACAATCTAGGAACTTTTGCCCCTCTCCGCCTTTTGCACCACCACTGTCCCAGTTACATTCAGGTAATTAAAGTCACCCATTATAACTACTTTATAATGCTTGCATCTCTCTGTAATTTCCCTGAAGATTTGTTCTTCTATGTCCTTTTCTCTATTTGGCCATCTATAGACTATACCAAGCAATGTAATTGCACCACTTTTGTTCCTTAGCACTAGCCAAATTGATTCTGTCCTTGTACTCTCTGGGACATCCTCTTTCTCCAGCGCTGCAATGCTCTCCTTAATCAATATCACCACCTTTCCTCCTTTTCTTCATTTCCTATCTTTTCTGAACACCTTGTAACCAGAAATATTTAACATTCAGTTCTGCCCTTCCTTGAGCCAGGCTTCTATTATTGCCACAACATCATATTTTCACATGGCAACCTGCACCTGTAACCCACCAATCTTATTTACTATATTCTGTGCATTCACATACATAAAGTATAATCCTGATTTAGATTTTGTTACTTTTTCCCTCACTCTGAATTTCACCTATTAATTTATCAATCTCTATACTAGTGCAATCTGTCCCTCCCAATATTTTGTGCACCCTGGTATTCCTCTCTAATACTTTCTCTTGGTTCTCACACCCCTGCCTGCTGAGTTAATTTAAAGCCCTCCTAACAGCACTAGCAAAATGCCCCGCAAGAAACTCAGTCCCAGCTCTGTTCAGGTGCAATCTGTCTGGCTTGTACAGGTGCCATCTCCCCCAGAGGCAGTCCTAGTGTCCCAGGAATCTAAAGCCCTCCCTCCTGCACCATCTTTCCAGCCATGCATTCATCTATCTTATCTTCCTATTTCTGTGGCATGTGGTACTGGGAGTAATCCAGAGATTACTATATTTGAGGTCCTGCTTGCTAATTTTCTACCTAGCTCCCTAAATTCTGATTGAAGGACTGCATCCCCTTCCTAGGTCATTGGTACCAATGTGGACCATGACCTCTGGCTGTTCACCCTCACCCAGAAGAATGTCCTGCAGCTATTCTGTAACATCCTTGACCCTGGCACCAATGAGGCAACATACCATCCTGGAGTCACATCTGTGCCAAGGAAACACCAGTTTGCTCCCCTAACCAATGAATCCCCTATCACTATTGCTCTTTCTTTCTTCTTCCTTCCCACATGCACAGCTGAGCCTCTCGTGGTGCCACAAACGTGACTCTGACTGCACTCCTCTGACGAACCAGTGCCCTCACCAGCTTCCAAAACGGAAAACTGACTTATGATCGGACACCCAGAGAGCTCCTGCACTACCTGCCTACTTCTCTTGGACTGCTTGGTGGTCACCCATTCCCTTTCTGTCTCCAGGCTCTTAAGCTGCGGTGTGACTGCCTCTCTGAACGAGCTATCTACGTAGCTCTCAGCATCTTGGATACGCCATAGTGACTCCAGCTGCCGCTCAAGCTCTGAAATCCGGAGCTCAAGTTTCTGCAGCTGGCAGCACTTCCTGCACATGCGGTCATCTAGAGCACCGGTAGCATCCATGACTTTGCACATATTACAGGACACACATTCCACTCGACTGAGCTGCCCTGCCGTGTCTTAACTCTACTTCCCTTATGTTAATTTTATTCTACTTTGGATTATTTATATTACTTTATTATATTGGCCCCAAATTTCTCTTATTTCTGGCACTTCTCAGTTAAATCCAAGACAGCAACATGTTTAAAAATATTACACTTTTCTAATATACTCACCAGGTCCTACTCACCAAGGCCATTGCCCCTCTTTCTGAGGAAAAGTAGAAAAGGAAGGGATCTCTCCTTCCTGCTCACCAAACTCCATCAGTCACCTATGCTCTCGAACCCTTGCCGCTTCTCGTGCTGTTTTTATAGTCCTTTTGGTCTCCTCTAGGTGTTGTTGACTGCCTGTCCCAGGATCCTCCTCTCACATTCTCCTCTAGGTGCTGCTGACTGCCCTGTCTCAGGGCATTCCTCTTGCACACTCCATTATTGGGATTCATTCACCTATTATTGCTATTCTAATTCTGTCTTCTGCAATAATAGCCAGGCCTGCTAAACATGCTTTCATCCAAATTCTGCCTTTTCTTTCATCCTTCCATTGTATTGATGCTTGCATCTAATATCTGGGCCATCTCAAAATCTGGCAATTATTGGATCCTCTATTCTTTGTGTTACCCTGGAATGTCCTAGTTGTTCTACCCAGGCTGCCGGAAATGACTGTTTTCCTGAGAATTTTTTGAAAGCAGCAGTCATCCGATCCATCAGGGTCACCCTCTATGAGAACCAAACACCAGTTGGAAACAGTAGCCTGTCCATAAGTAACACCTCAGCACAATCCAGCAATTTAAATGCTAGCACTGAACCAGAAATCTCTAGATCAATTTTCCTCAATCCTTTATACAATCAGTTAAAGAACATCAGGTATCTTGCCTAACTATCTTTTTTCTGAAATCTGTCAAGGTCTGACCTTGCCTGATGGGCATTTAATATATCAGCTTTCTTTTTATTTCATCCAAGAACTCCAATAGAAGATCCAAACCCTCATCGGTAACCAACAGGCTTTGTCCCATTGTTTAGTGAACATATTTTTTTCTCTCTTGAAAGGAAAATACAATGCTTTTTCTTTTAAATGCAAATGTAGCTACCGTTTGTATCACAAAATGTCATGCAACTAATATGATACCATTTATCTTATGCATACAGGAATTTGGCAAACTATGGCCAGAATCTTCGATGGTCGGCGAGCAATGGTGGGACCCTCTCACCGATGCGTAAAATGACACGTGGTGACGTCGGGCGTCGGATGTCGGGCAACATCACCGTGCGTCATTCAGATCGTGAGTTTGGCGGGCACGCAATGGAGTCAGCTGCGCACCCGCCGAACTGTTAAAGGCCATTTAAACAGCAGTTAAACTAATTAACCAGCTGCCCGTCCAACCTTAAGGTTGGCGGGCAGGTGAAGAGTCCAGGCGGCCTTCGCATTTATCATGAAACCTCATCCACAAGCGAGATTTCATGAAGGTTTTTAAGGTTTAATAAAAATTTTTAATAAAATTCATAGACATGTCCTAGCTCATGTGACACTGTCACATGAGGGGACATGTTCTGTATTAAAATTTTCAAATATCAAACCTCAGGGAGATTTCTGCACTATTTCGCGCGCATGTGCGAAAGAGCACAGGCCCCAACTCAGCCTACTCCCCCCGCCTGCACAGGGAGCGCTCAGCACTTCCAGGTGCACATCACTCTGGGCAGGCCTTAATTGGCCCACCCGCATAAAATGGCGGCGCACAGCCAATCACTGGTGGCAATCGGCTGCACACCCGCCCGCGCCCGCTTCCGTCCAACCACCCCCAATGGGGAGAAAATTCTCCCCTATGTGCTTGCAGGATAAGTGCAAGCCTATCAAATTTAGGGTGGAGTATGCAAGAAAGAATTTGCATTATAGAACTTTCTCAAGACCTCAATTTTTCTCAAATGCCTTCACACTTAAAGAGAAATACAATCGCCGAATCCCCGCTGTTATGTAGACATGTGCAGCATTTAAATTGCACAAAAAGTTCCCCAAAGAGTAGATGAACAGTTAACCTTTTTGAGAGTGAAATGGACAACCAGAAAACATGCTACATGTAAATTTTTTTTACATACACGTGAGCAAGCAGGGCTTGAGTTCAACCTCCACCAACCTCCACCTTAGACCTTCCCTAAGCTTCAGGAATACAAGAGTAGAGCTGAATTTTTCCACTGCCAAAGAAGTCCAGCTGCTGGGACTGAAAAGGGGCGCTGACCCTGCACTGCCAGGTAACCCTTGGTGGCATTTTACTGGAGGCACAGCCAATTAAGAGGCTGCCAACAGGACAGCCATTCATTTGAGGTCAATGGAATGCATGCCAGATCTACCAACCTATTCAGATGGCCGGCAGTTCAGTAACCTCGGCAGCAATAGTGTTAGTGACACCCTCAAAGGCAAGGTAAGTTTTTTTTGTAATGAGCTGAGGCCAGGCAGGTAGGCCCAAGCAATTTAGGTATGAGTGGGCACCTTAAAAAGACAGTGCTTTAACCTTGGAGTTGACTATTGCCACCAGGAGATCTGCCCATGGGCCATGGAGTGAGCATAAAGGAATTCCCCACCTGGGGACCAGCTGGGGGGGTTGCCAGGGTTTACATTAAGGTTCCCCCATGTGGCGTTGGCCTCGTCTGATGTCAGTAAATTGCCAGGAGGAGATGGGTGGCAGAGTCACTGATGATCCCACCGCTTGGGATACACTATGGCAGCAGGAAGACATTGGGCTCCTCTCTCAATGCCTCCCTCTGCAATATTAGTAGCCCTCCCACCTTCCACCCTCTCACCCAATGGACCAGTGAAATCTAACCCACAGCCTCTGACTCCCAGGGAGAGTGCCATTAGCTGAGCCAATCTTAGATAATGGCCCCTATTTTAACCAACCACAACTGGCAGAATCTGGGCCAGGGAGGGGGGATGCAGTTAAAATTCCACGAGTCAGTTACCCCCACCAATTCCACTTCCTTCCCCTCAGGTCCCCCTATTAACATGATCTTTTGAGCAGGCAAGCAGGACACCTGCAGGAAAGAAATTGGGTCTTGATTGAAATAATGAGATGAGGTCCAATGGATGCCATCAAGACCCAATCTGCAATTTCAACCCATGGCCCAAGCAGGTGAAGAGACTGTGTCACTCCCACCGCAGGGAAACTCTGCTGGGAGCTGGGTCCTACATCAAAAGGGGCCCATTATATAGGTTATAAATTTATTTTCAGGTTTTCCTGTGGGCCAGGAAGGACAAGATTGCTCCTCCAGACCTGACGAGGAAGCCTTGGGCTTCCCTTGCTTCCTCCTCTCACCCCAATCACTACAAGGCCCTCACTTCGCTGATCACAAACATGGCTTGTCAGCCTTTCCCAGACCATCCCAATTGTGGCCCCGACCTCTCCCCCACACCCAACCCGCTCACACCAACTTCTCCTGAAGCCATGCAGTAAAATTGATACTAGTTTTCAAATTTTTGTAAAATATTGTATGTAGATATTAAGAATACATTGGGCTGAATTTTCCGTTCGTCGGGTGGGCGTAGGTGACCGAGTCGCAGGCGGGTGCGCAGCCGATCGCCGATGGCCGTCCGGGCTGCACCGCCATTTTCATGGGCGGGCCAATTAAAGGCCTGCCCTGCGTGACATCCGTAGGGCAGCGCTATGCGCTCCTTGTGCAGGTGGGGGGAAAGCCCTAAAATCAAGAGTGAGCTCTTTTGCGCATGTGCACAAAAGAGCGCACTCATCTCCCTGAGACTAAGTGTAGTCTTATGGAGATCGCCTCAACTTTTAAAAATATTAAAAATAGAGAAAAAAAATCCCTTACATGTCCCCTCATTTGACAATGTCACATGAGTTGGGACATGTTCATAATTTCCATAACAACTTTATTACAACTTTTAAAACCCGAGATGAAACCTCATCCCGCTGCTGGATGAGGTCTCATGTTGTTTCTAGTGGCCGCCGGGGGTCCTGGCCTGCCCGGCAACCTTAAGGTTGGACGGGCAGGTCCTTTAATAAAAACAAAAAAAAAAACAAAAAAACTGCGGATGCTGGAAATCCAAAACAAAAACAGAATTACCTGGAAAAACTCAGCAGGTCTGGCAGCATCGGCGGAGAAGAAAAGAGTTGACGTTTCGAGTCCTCATGACCCTTCGACAGATCCTGTCAGTGGCCTCAAGGGGCCATTGACAGGTCGGCGGGCCCACAGCTGATTTTGCTGTGCCCCCACCTTCCTGAAAGTTTAAATTGGGCGGGATGATGTCGGGGGTTCCGCCCAACGTCATCCCGTGTCATTTTACGCGTTGGTGAGTGGGGTGCCCCCACTCGCCGATGGTAAAATCCTGCCCATTGAATCCAGTGCAACTAATGCAGTTCAGACAAAAATAGAGATATTTCCCACTCGTACAGATCAGACAGTTCTGGGAAATAAGAATGCACTGAGTTTGGTGAAAGATGGATTAGTTCTATCTTTTTCAATGACTGAATCTGCAGCACATGTAAAGATCTATAAATCTTAATCGATTATGTAATTAAAAATTTAAGAACTAAACTGCAAATTTTGCAAAATGTTTCTTGCTGATCCTCTACTTTGTTGAAATTCTGTCTTCTCCATGTACACTCAGAACTTCTGTGGCCATTCATGTATCATAGGTATCATAAAAACTGTATGGAAATTCTGAGTGAAAACAATTAACCTGTGTGTACATTGGATTTAAAAGGTTGATCCTGAACTCGTTGAATTCACATAGAAATAGCAAATACAAGTGTCAATGTCAGGAAAACAAGTGTCAGGAAAGTCTGAATGGCATTCCTCTATCTGCTATTTTAGCAGAGAGCTTAAATAAGAAGAAATAGATTAATACTTTTATTAAAATAGTATTCAGGCAGATGGCCTACACACATTTGTTCATTTATAATACTAACAATACTTTCTAGCCTTACATTACAGAGAGAAGTATATTCCCAATCCTTGGTGTAGCCTGAAGGCTCATCATCACTGATTCTTGCTGTAACCCTATTAAATAACTTTTATTTTAGCTAATATGGATTCAGTGTTACAACTCCAGAGGAAGAATAAATCATAGTAAAAATTCTCACTCTAAAAATGCTACTTGATCATATGAAGGTTTCAACTGCAATCATCTTCACCTGAAACATTGATGTATTAACATGAAAATGTGTACATTTCTAAATACCTTATGCACAATGGCACTTCCATGAAGTACATACTGTTCAGAAGAAGGTGAAGCTTTCCAGTGCATCAAGTGCATTTGAGAAGTCCATTCTAAATTAGGTGTCAGGGATAATAGTTATTTCCACTGCTGGCTACTACAGTTGTTAAGTGCAATGAACTTAGGTATTCTCACACACTGTCCCAAGAGACATTAACACTTAAAAACCATAAGTTTTTGATGAGGATGGAAAGTGTAAATATAATTTGCACTGCCCAGCACCTGCAGTGGAGGGAGAAAACTCAGAAAACAAATGCCTGATGAGAAAAGGAAAAACAACAAGTGCAAGAAAACTGAAATCAAAGCAAAAAGTACTAGAAATACATTGTAGGGTAGTCAACACCTGTTAAAAAGGACAGATTATCAAGGTATGAGTGTGTACTCTGTATCAGCAGCCAAGCTAACATAAGAACGTAAGACATAAGAACAGGCATATGGAGCTTATGGCCCCTTGACCCTGCCAAGCCATTGGATACATCAATGCTGATCTTCTAAATGCTACTTCCTACCCTTTCCCTATATCCCTTGATGCACTGAGCTGTTTCACTTGGCTTGCAAATACACAAGTCTCATTCCAATACAGCATTGTGATACTTGTACATGATGATAAAAATGATGCAAGACTCTTTTAGTTTTTCCCCATGATGCTAAATATTTGGCTTTGATACAGCTGAGTGTCTTGAAGAACTATGTCAAAGGATATCCAACCACATGAGTGTCAGACCAAAGTCACATTTTGGTCAGATCAGCTACTCAGTAATTATCAGTCCGAGTCTTTTTAGGTTTCCCAGGTACTGGGACCTGGAGACCAAATATATATTTTTATATCAAGTAGAATAAGAACTTTAAGCACAATAGACTGGAAGACCCTGAGACAAGTACAAATCTTTATAGCACTGAAGATAAGAATGACATCATGCATGGTATTGTCTTAGATAACAGCCCAAGGAATTCCCCGATTATGTACAAACCACAATAATTGTTGTTGTATTTTATGAAGAATACATACAGTATGTAAAAGCACTACTTAGGACAGCTAATTCACTGTTGCTTTTGAACTGAAACTGCTTATTAAGCAAGGAATTAGGCAGCAACAGCTAGAAGCGAGCTGAAATCATTCCAGTAATCTATACAATGAGTCATTATTAATCCATGTAAAGCTGAGTACTTGAAAAGAGTCTGAAAATAGGCCAGAATGATCAGAATGTTGTTTCCTTTTCCCTTTCATTTTAGAAAGCATTGCACCTTCTACTGATAACTTTTAATCTGTTACGATATAGGGCCAAATTTTGTGATAGAAATAACAGCAAGACTTTCTGTGTTCACTATTACTAATGTATAAAATATTCAGCAACTTGCAGCAACTGCAATTGTGCACTTAAATGTGGAAATCAGAAATTTGTTGTCTGAGAATGTGCAGGAATGCAAGCATTTTCCGATCCAGTTTATACCCATGCAGGAAATTTAATACTGATAGGTCAGGGGAGTTTGGGAGCCAGGTCAAAGGTTAGTGGGGGAGGAGGTGATGGAAATCAGTGACTGGGTTGAGGGATAACTGGTGGGGGGGATATAGTGTCTGGAAGGGGTCAGCTTGTGCCCCAGGTGGGGCTTCAGTAGCTGGGGGTAAGCATTCAGTGAACCAGTATTGGGGGCTACAGTCGATACCCCAGTGGGTTAGGGGGAAAAATCATTGCTGGTTCAGAGAATGAGCCGCTGGTTCGGTGACCAGGCGTGGGTGTGGTGGGGAAGTAGCCTACTTTATTTTAATTTTGATTGCAAGGAGCACTCTTGTCACTCAAAGCTCCATGCTCAGGCAATTATTGGATGGGGTGGGGCAGGGGTGGGGGGGGGGGGGCAGGGAGGGCAGTGTTGTGTGGGCCTTCCTCCCAACTTCCAAATCATTGTGCGGTGCAATTTCAACATGTGATGAGTGGAATGCTGGAGCAATCAAAACTCAAAAAGGTGTACCGGACACTAACTTAGATCAATTATTTCCATCATTGACCACTCCTAACATGAACTCCTGTTGCCAACGACAACCATCTTATCCAATATAGTGGACATTAAAAATTCACCTGGAAATCTGCATGTGCTTTCTGCCCATCGTCTTGACAGCTTAGGAGGCTATTTAACACTCGTAAAATAGTTGTAGCATGGCCAAGTTTCTAGGCTAGAGTGCCATGCCACTCATCGTTTCCCACTGCAGTTGTTTCTAACTACAACACCATGAACACTGCCACCAGGACATATATCATAAGGTGCACACAGAGGCATCCTCACATCCACAAAGTGACAAGCCATAGCAAAACAAGAGGACATAGCAGGGTACCTGTGAGGAAAAAGCAAAGTTACTGAACTGGGGCTGTCAATCAGAAGCAAGAACTGCATTCCTAGATACTGTGTACAAGAAGGTTTTGGCAGGGTGTTATAAGAGTATATGAGGATAGGGGAGTGCAGAACATATGAGAATCATGTTCCTCAATTTCCCCAGTGCAGAATGCGAGAGTCTGTTCCAGGATCTTTCCACCACTGTTTACCATGGGGATTAATGGGTTATTTTTTGGGCATGCACCCTGTTGTACTGGATTGTTAGAACAAAGTGAATGTCACTAAATGGTGCAGGCTGGATTGCATGGCTGTTAAGTTCCATTTTTCTTCCATTAATTATATGGAAAATGTCAAGCGGGCTTCTTTATAGGCATTCACCCTGACCCACTCAATTTATCAATACTAATTGCACCAAGACAATCCTGGTACAGCCACAGGAAAACCTATCCTTAAATGTTTGGTGCTTAGCAACTGTGTTAATGATTTGTACCTGCTCACACTACAAATAGTCAAGAAATTTGCTTTTGATTTGATCTGTGCTTGGTTATCATTTTTGATGAGTTGATCTATTCCAGGCTCAGTGTGTTTCCATTAAGATGCCCAGTCATGTATTTCATTTGGAATAAGATTAATTTAGTTACTTTCACTCAGACTCAAAGTGAATATGATTAATGTCTGTAAGTGAACTAAGAGCAAGCTAGCTTTCCATGCCTACTTTTCTCATTGGCCCAGGACGCTTCAAACGAGGGTGCATGAATTTAGCAATGAGACTGACAGCTAGAGATTGAGCGCATGTCATTCAACTGCTAAACTGGTTTAAAAAATCAAAAACAAATTATTGTGGATGCTGGAAATC
Source organism: Carcharodon carcharias (assembly GCF_017639515.1). Classification (NCBI taxonomy): domain Eukaryota; kingdom Metazoa; phylum Chordata; class Chondrichthyes; order Lamniformes; family Lamnidae; genus Carcharodon; species Carcharodon carcharias. The sequence continues at coordinate 53,760,247 of NC_054486.1, forward strand.
TGAAAAAAGAACAGAAAATGCTGGAACTACTCAGCAGGTCTGGCAACTTCTGTGGAGAGATAAAGAAAGTTAAAGGATCAGATTTTCCCAGAATTGAGGCGACTCCGGAGGCCTATAAAAATGGCTAGGCAGAGCCTGGATGTGGAAGATCCTACCCCCCCACCACCCCTCCGCCGCCACCCCATCCCCACTCCCCCACCCCCCATCCCCATTTCAGGCATGTACCATTTTTGCTGGTAGGGGAAAGGAGGTGGGGTTTTGTCACACAGGTGCAAAGCATGAATTGGCTAAGCCATTTGAAAGTAATCCTGAATTCGAATTGACCCGATTTTCGTTGGGCCTTAACGTGCATGGGACTCGCAAATTCATGGTGGAGATGTGAATGCTTCTGAAGGCCTCATATAAGGTCCTACCCCATACAGAGCTATGCAAAGTAGATTTTAAACACTTCAGAGATAGATATTAGTGGCAGACTACAAGGCAGGGAGGGGGTTGTGAAAGCGGAAAGACAGACTTGTGTGGTCCCTCAGGATAATTCCTTGTTTCAGGCAGCCAAGTGGGAGACAGATCAGACTGGTCAGGCTCACTGGGTGAAGAGTGTGTTATGAAGGAAGAAGGTGAAAAAAACAGGCACAGCACCTTCTCACATATTGGTGATAGAGGAAGGGTAGTGTCAGCATTGTGCAGCCAGGGCCAGGTCACCAAGGTAGGAGGCGACAAATCCACCACAGAGAGCAGCAGGAAGGAGGAGAAGGAGGAGGCATTATCCTGAGCAAAGGGTGTACCATATCTGTAGAAGTTATCTTGACTGGACTGAGAGGCAGTGCAGGTGAAGGCTTTGAATTTCAAGAGAAATTGTTAAAAACTCCTGTGTCATGTTGGAAGAAGACCTCATCACTGACACACAGGCCAGGATTATCTGTGCCCGCTGGCATCGGGCGTGTTTGGTAGCGTGAGCAGATAATGTGGCGAGAGGCAAAAAAATCGCTTTCACAATGCCGTGAAACCAGTTTGCGATTGTCCACTCTGCCCAGCGATGGCGGGCTGTGTTCCCTGCTACTGGACGTTGAGAACCTCATTGTAATACGTCAGCATATTATTATAAGGCCAGCCCACCGGATTCATCCCCCCACAAGCTGGATCATCTACCCACATTGGTGGGAAAAGATGCCAATGTGTTTCATAACAGTATATATAAGGCGTGCTCTTGATGGGTTGCACTTTGCTCAGGACTTCAAGGTTTGTTTTCCTACATTGCTTTCATCAGTACTTGCAGTCATCAGTGCCAGGCTTCGCAGACAGCAACATATCACTTTTAGGGGGGCTCACGGGTGGGTCTGTACCTACCAGGTCAGCCATATGTGACTGGCTTTTCAACGGCTGCAGGAGAAGGTCTTGCTTGGAGAAGGGGGAGAAGTGGCCTCAGGCTAGGGAAGAGGCTGCAGGGCGAGGGCTGTACTGAGGAAGGAGGGAATCCCAGGGCATGTGTGGGGGCACATGTTGATCTGTGCAAGTGGCCTCAAGATGGTGAGGGCTGAGGAGGCAGTCTCCAGAGGAGATGAGGTCAGATGGACATGTGAGGGTATTTGTGTGAGATGGTGATATCCCTTGAGTTGGCATTGACTGAGATGCCAGTGAATGTGCGATGGGCTTGAGTGTGTGAGTTTAGAGTGATGAGATGGTTGCCTTACCCTGGCTGCATGGATGAGATCATTCATGCTCTATCTGCATTGGATGGCCAACTTCTTCTGTGCAGCACTGGCACTGATCGCCACTGCTTTCGCCTACCAAGCTAGAGTGGTAAAGTAGCTGCCCCTCCTGTAGCCAGAGGGGGGTAGAGGACATCACAGTGGGCCTCCATGGCATCCAAAAGGTGCTTGAGGTCTGCAGTCTTCTTGCCTTTCGGGGCCATGTTTTCTTTGCTGCAGTCGTGGGCTGGAAGCACTGAGCCCAGCTGTAATTTAAATGTGGTGCCTGGCGTGATGAAGCAGCGAGGTTATGGTGTGGCAGGTGAATGAGAGCCCACCTGCCACGGAAACAGCGTTTTTCCTGGGAATGCATAATTAATGCAGCAGGCTTGGAATGATACGGTGTGGAAACCCATCATTGTAGCCAGCATGGAAGATGTTGCTTTACTCGCCCGAAACCGCACTTAGTGCAAATCTGGGGCGATTCCTCCCACAATGACAGCAGTATGTGAGATTTACAATCTGCAGTGATCAACTGATCTCCATGCACTGCCTGGAGCACTCAAGGTTATCGTGGCCCTCAATTTCTATGTGGTTTGCTCCTTCTAGGGGTCTGCCTCTCTATTAGGAGTTCCCTGACGTCAAGAGCATCAGGTACATGGATACCTGGGCCTGCCACTCAGTCTATTTTCTATTGCTGCTTCTCAGTGGCATCTCTATCTGAGGCAAAGGAGTCCTCCTCAACCACGCCATCTTCATTCTCCGATGACAAAGCTCCTTAGCCAGTCTCTTGTGCCTTGATGTGAGAGCAGCCCTCCCCTCCCCCCGCAGCACCATATTATGGAGCAAACAGCAAAAGTTCACTATCCTCAACATGCTTGCGGGCGAATACTGGAGGATTCCTCCTGAGTGGTCAAAGCATCTGAACCACATCTTGAACAGTTAATAGCCTGTTCGGTGACGGCCCTCATCTGCAAGAGGCTGGTGTTGTAGGAACATTGAGGCCCCATCTCCAGACACCTCAAGGGAATAAGCAACACCTCCTTAATGAATGGGTGTCCTTTGTCCCTGAGAAGCCAATGACGGACATGGGGTCTGGACTGGAAAATTTATGGCAGGCATGACTGCCTCAGAATGAATGAGTCATGGCAGCTGCTTGGGGAAACATGCACTTACATGCAGGAATTCCTTATATTGTGCTTTTTGTGGCAAATCTCAATCAGCTGCCAACCAGCGCATCACCTCTGTCACCAACGCACATTTTGCTCAGGCAGGGAACACATCAGCTTCCCCACAGATGTGGCACTGGAGCTGCAGAGGGCAATGGGCTTTACCTCCATAGCCAGCTTCTCACAAGTTCAAGGGGTGATAGAGTGTACCCACGTCACCATAAGGGCAGTAACACAGCAGCCAGAGATATTCTTGAACAGAAAATCATCCAACTCCATCAATGTGCAAGTTGTGTGTAACCACAATATAAGGAATTCCTGCATGTAAGTGCATGTTTCCCCAAGCAGCTGCCATGACTCATTCATTCTGAGGCAGTCATGCCTGCCATAACTTTTCCAGCCCAGACCCCAGGTCCATCATTGGCTTCTCAGGGACAATGGACACCCATTAAGGAGGTGTTGCTTATCCCTTGAGGTGTCTGGAGATGGGGCCTCAATGCTCCTACAACACCAGCCTCTTGCAGATGAGGGCCGTCACCGAATAGGCTATTAACTGTTGAAGATGCGGTTCAGATGCTTTGACCGCTCAGGAGGAACCCTCCAGTATTCGCCTGCAAGCATGTTGAGGATAGTGATCTTTTGCTGTTTGCTCCATAATATGGTGCTGCAGGGGGAGGGGAGGGCTGCTCTCACATCAAGGCACAAAAGACTGGCGAAGGAGCTTTGTCATCGGAGAATGAAGATGGCGTGGTTGAGGAGGACTCCTTTGCCTCAGATAGAGATGCCACTGAGAAGGAGCAATAGAAAATAGACTGAGTGGCAGGCCCAGGTATCCACGTACATGATGCTATTGACGTCAGGGAACTCCTAATAGAGAGGCAGTTCACCTAAGCAGCCATGAGGATCTCTCTCCATATCCAGCGGCAAGTACCTGGCAAGCCATTGTCATTAAGTGTCCATTAATATTGACACCGTATATCTTCCAGGAGATGCCCACCCAGAACAAGAGAGAATGCCAACAACAACCTTTGACATTAAATGTCATTGACGTGGCTGGATCCAGCACCATCATTAATCTTGGGTTCACCATTGTCCACAGATTGATCTTGAAAAGCTGGGCCTGCACTTGTATGTTAGAGACTGGCAGTTAACTGAAGGTAAATTGTCTAACTGAAGCCTGCCCACCGTGTCAAGAGTGCAGTTGTGCAGTGTGAGGTGAGACTCTGGATGCACATGTATCTGTACTGGCCCAAGAGAAGCGCAGCAACTCGACAATGCGCAGGACAAAGCCAAATGTATGATCGCCACACCATCCACCTCCTTTAACATTCACCAACCACAAGTGATGCACAGTGACAGCAGTATGTGAGATTTACAACCTGCAGTGCAGCAACTCACCAAGGCAGCTTGTCAGCCCATGGCCTCTATCACCGAGAAGGCTAAAGGCTTCAGTCGCATGGGAGCTCCCACAAATGCAAGCTTCACTCAAAGGCACAAATCAGCCTGATCTACCACTGGGCTGTCACTGTGGTAGAGTGAAGTGCATGTCACTACCTTCGTCACAGCACTGTCAGTGGACCTACACCAGATGGACTGCAGCTTCTCAAGAAGTCAGATCATCACAACTTCCTCAAATAGATCTATGGATGGACAACAAACGGTGGAATGGCCCACAATGTCTACACCCCTTGTTCGACTAACACCTGCTCGGAACATCAGAATGAAGACTAAAACCTTCCACTGCTGGACATGCATGGCCACACCCTTCACACTGAGACTGTGACTAAGGGACAACTGGCTGTAGTAAGAACGTGTTGCTTTAAGTTTGCCAATAATCGTAGCTATTACTCTACAATGACTGAGAACCACATCCATTGAAGAAAGTATAGGGTGTGTTTACAAGGTGCATGAAAATAACTATTAACACTGTGAAAGTAAATGACACCACTGTGAACCCTTCAGTGATTGAGGTGATGTGATGGCTTACACTCGCAAACAGTGATGCTCTTGTGTAAATGTGCTCATGAAGCTTAAACAAATGAATTATCAAGGCTGCCAAAAATAACAAGGAAACTCATGTCTAGCACATTTACAAGACAGGATAAGCAGCCAATCATGTGTTTCCTTGACCTTTTATAGTACAATAACAACAAACATAACTAGGAAAATTTGCATTTACTTGGTGCGTTTAATGTAGAGAAATGTCCTGTGCAAGATGGGAAGAGAAACCATTTTTGGAGATGCTCCATTTACAATTGTATAGTTAGGGGTGGAAACGAGTGAGGGCAGTGATACTAAGCTGGACGATGGAGGAGAGGCTTTAGAGTATGGTGTAGTCAATCATATCAAAGCCCATAGAGAGGTTGAAAAGGATGGAGTGAAATAGTGCACCAAGATCACAGTCTCAGAGGATGTCATTTCTGATTTTGATTAGGACCCTTCCAGGGGTGGAATCCTGATAGGAAGGATTCAATTTTGGAGTTGCAGGAAAGGTAGGCAGAGACTTGAGAGAAGAAAATGTGTTCAACAATTTTTGAGAAGAAAGGGAGTTTGTAGATGGAGCAGTAATCTATGGAGACTGTGTAGCTGTCAAGGATTTTTTGAGTTGGGGGTTTATGATGGTATTTTAAAAGGAAGGTTGATAATATCAGCAGAAAGGAAACTAATTTGCAATGTCAGCTAGCATGGGGGTCAGGGATAGAAATTGGTTGGCAAGCAATTTAGTTGGAATCGGGCTAAACTACTAGGAGATAGGTCTCATGGACAAGATGAGCTCAAAGAAGGCAACAGAAGAGATGAGAGAATCTAGGGACAGAGGCAATTTCAGGATTGGGGCAGGAAAATCCTTGGGGAAAGTTTCACTTAATAGGAAATAAAAAGGAAAAAGGCAGAGGCAGCTGCATAAATCAACCTAAGGGACAAATAAGTCCTTGAGTTCCTCACTCTTGTTGTTAGAGGTCAAGGCAGAGAGGGCAGAAGAGGCTATGGTTTGTGGTAGAGAGAAGTAGCTAATGCTTGTTTTTGCTCTGCAGAATGACCTTGGAGTAGTGGTCAGCTTTATCAAGGTAATGTGAAGCCCATTAATGCTTGATGTGACCCAGCCATGTGTGGTGATGGCAAAACTGTTCACTGCTCCAAGAATATCCTGACCTGCAAGGTAAAGGGGCAATAACAGCATTAGTACTGAAGATAGGGAGGTAATCCGGGATAAATTAATGTTTTATAATAAAAACATAGAATACTGGAATTTGAAAACCAGCAATACTCAACAAATACTGATGTTCCCCCAGACAGTTGTGTAAACAAACCCTGCAGAGCATAATCTCTTAGAGCCTTTGAAGACAGTAAAAGCTCAGACATCTTTAGATGTTAAAGCTTATAAACAGCCAAATATATGCCTGAGGTATTCTTTGAAAAATTAAAGAAATTTGAGGGGAGAATACAATTAGCTTTGGATCTGACACTGGATTATGCTTTCCATATTGTACACTGTAGATTAGCACGATATCAAGTGGATAATCTATTCTAATACATCTGAAGGCTTATCCACTTTTAAAATGTTGATCTTTCACTTGACAGCTGGCCAGTTGTCAAAAGTAACAACTGCACAATCGCAACATTTAATGTTCACATCTTTTCTAATCACATCACTGTCATAACTTACTTCTTAAATGCACAGATAATTCAGACTACAGTATTTCATAATGAACTATAAAGGGGGTAACAGCATTTTTACTCAACTTTTAGGGTCTTCCTGCTCATGGTACATGCCACCATTCAGTAGTTGTGATTTAGGAAGGCTTCCAAGATGCAACTGCCTCACTGAAAATTGCAGAAGTTCTGAAATGTCCACTTCTAGAATAATATTGGAAACTTCAAACAGCAGTGTGCAGGGTTCCTGCCTTTCTCTTTCCTGCCTTTTCCTACACTGCTGAAAACCACCAGAGATAAAAAAAAATAAGGGCAGTACTCCCAGATCTGCACTCCAGCTGTCATTTTTTTTCTCCCACCTAACTCAGTGCACTCTCAAATTGGGACCTCAAAATCGAGGCTAATGTTTCATGTTGATGACCTTTCATCAGAACTGAAACAAGTTAGAAATGTAATAGATTTTAAGTCCATCAAATGGGGAAGGGTAGAAAAAGACAAAAGGGAAGGTCTGTGATAGGGCAGAAGATGGGAGATATTCAATGACAAAAAAGTTGCTGGGGAAGAGCCAAAGAGACTGGTAATGGGATAAGTAAAATAACACAAAAGATGTATCTAGAAGAGGTATGAATGGCCGAAGAATGAACAGCTACCATCCAAATGCAGAAACAAGAGTAAAACAAAATTAAGACTAAAACATGCAAAGAAAAGGACACAAAAAGGTGGCAGAGATTACGGTCTGAAATTGTTGAACTCAGTTTTGAGCCCAGAAGGCTGCAAAATGTTTAATCAAAAGATGAGGTGCTGTTCCTTCAGCCTGCGTTGAGCTTTACTGGAACACTGCAGCAAGCCGAGGACAGAGATGTCAGAACGTTGTGGAGAATTAAAATGGCTTTTGAAATGGCCACGAAAAATTCAGGGTCACATTTGCGGAGTGTACGGAGGTGTTCCACAAAGTGGTTAACCAATCTGCATTTGATGTAGGGTAGGCTGCATTGTGAACAGCGAATACAGTATGCCAATTTATAAGAAGCAAACATAAATTAATGTTTTGTTGTCTAAAAGCAAGTAAAGAAGAAATTGTATTGCAAACTGCATGACTTCATCGGCTTCCTCCAGACAGTAATTCACTTGCACTACTTACAATTTACTATACTGTATTTGCTACTCACAGTGTGGTCTCCTCTACATGAGAAGACTAAACACAGACTGGTTGACTGCTTTGTGGAACACTTCCATTCAGCTGTAAGCATAGCCCCATCTTTCAGTCACCTGACACTTTAATTTTTCACCTTGATCTCCACTCTGATCTTTCTATCTTTGGCCTGTTATAATGTTCCAATGAAATTGAAAGTAAGCTTGAGGAACAGCAACTCATCTTTCGACGGGGCATCTTACAGCCTTCTGGATCAGCATAGAATTCAGCAATTCTAATCTGTACCTCTGCCCTGTTTTGTTTTGCTTTTCTTTGTTTTTTTTTTAATCCCTCCTTTCTCTCTTAATTATTTTGCTTTCGGTGGCAGCTATTCAGGATCCTGCCATTCATGCGCATTTTGTTCTGTTATTTGTCCCAGTTTCACCCCCTTTGGCTCTGTCCCACCAGTTTTTTGACATTTAAACTCTCCTGCCCTTCACCCTGTCACAGACCTTTCCTTTTGTTTTTTTCCCACTTGTACTTGTTCAAAACCTATTATGTTTCTAAACTTTCCCAATTGTGATGAAAGGTCACAGACCTGAAACTTTGGGCTGGAATTTCGTTTATGAGGCAGGAAGGTTGTCAGGAAATTTTCCAACTTAGCAGACCTATCTCCATAGAAATGACACCCTCACGCAAGATTTTCAGTCTGGGGAAGGCCAGGCGAGATCGAGTTGGGCCCGGAGGCAGGCCCTGATGAAGTGGGCCTATCAAGTCTCAAGTCTGATATAAAGGGACTGGATGTTGCCCACAACCAGCCCACTTACACCACCCCTCACCCTCCCACACCCCAGCAGCTTCAGTCAGTGCTCAACTAGATAATGAGGTTCCTTCTGAATGGACAAAGATTATGTGTTAAACTGGATGAAGTGAGAAACCTTACCCATGTGCTTTCTTCATTGTCATGCTGCAATGTCGCAGAGGAGGACCAGTCCAGCAGGTGCCAGAGGGATGGCACCCCAGTCTGTGAAAAGAACCTTGAGCTCTTAGTGCAGGAGGTGCAATCCAGGAGGGAAATCTTTTATCCAAGAGGAAGGAAGAGCCCTCCAAGTATCACCAAGTAGGATGGCATGTGATAACAGCCACGGTAAGCACATCAGAGGAGTATGATCAATTGTGACATAAGCACCTGCATTCTGTCAAGGTGAATTGTTTGGCAGAAGCATACCAAGGTCACTGTGATGGTTGACAGCTTCATGACACAGAAGCTGGAGCATACTTGGCACATACTTCTCCTATAACATTGGCAAATATATAGCCAAGGCACTCTTGTAGAACCAAGCAGTCGTCGGGTGACCTGTGAATGCCTCCTGTGACCCATTACCGTGTTAATGAACTTTCCGGATGCAGGATAGAATGGCCTTACAACTCTCTGTATGTTGTACTTGCAGGAGGAAAGGGCTCACAATGCCAAAGTGATGGCCCAACCGGGGCTGGGGGTGGTGGGGGGAGTGGGGGGTGGGGGGTCATGGAGAGGGGTGACTGATGCTGCTGGAGTATGGGAGGGTGAGGAGTGGGGGGTGGTGGAGGTGGGCTGGTTGTGGGCAACATCCAGTCCCTTTATATCAGACTTGAGACATGATAGGCCTCCGGGCCCAACTCGATCTTGCCCGGCCTTCCCCAGACTGAAAATCTTGCGTGTGGGTGTCATTTCTATGGAGATAGGTCTGCTAAGTTGGAAAATTTCCTGACAACCTTTCTGTCTCATAAACGAAATGCAGTCATTCACCCCAGATGAGGAGATAGCAATGGAGATTGCAAGGGTGCCCTCCAAAATCAGCATCAGAGATAGTGAATCACCCACAGCAGATGCCAAAGGCAAGGTTAGAGTTGTTTAATGGAAGACTATCAAGGGTGGGTTGTGGACTAAGGGTTAGGAACATAGGAACATAAGAAATAGGAGCAGAGGTAGGCCATTTGGCCTGCTGAGTCTGCTCCACAATTCAACAGATCATGGCTGATCATCTACCTCTCCACCATTTTTCCTTACTATCTCCATATACCTTGATGACATTCGTATCCAGAAATCTATCGATTTCTGTCTTGAACATGCTCAATGATTGAGCTTCCACAGCCATCTGGGGTAGAGAATTCCAACGACTCACCAGTCTCTGAGTGAAGAAATTCCTCCTTATCTCAGTCTTAAATGACCTGCCCCTTATTCTGAAACTGTGTCCTCTGGTTCTAGACTCACCAGCCAGGGAAATCATCCTATCTACATCTGCTCTGCTTTGCCCTGTAAGAATTTTGTAAGTTTCAATGAGGTCACCTTTCATTCTTCAAAACTCTAGAGAATACAGGCCCAGTCTCCTCAATGTCCCCTCATGTGACAATCCTGCCATCCCAGGGATTAGCCTGGTGAACATCTGTCACATTCCCTCTATGTCAATTATATCCTTTCTTAGGTAAGGAGACCAAAATTGTACACAATTCTTCAGGTGCAGTCTCATCAATGTTCTATACAATTGCAGCAAGACATCTTTACTCTAGTACTCAAACCCCTTTATGATGAAGGCCAACATACCATTTGCTTTCTGTTAATATGGTTGAAGACAATGACCTCGAGCCATGCATGTTCTCGAAATGTCCAAGGTTTATTCTAATTACCTCCTGTTATGTCTCACACAGATCCCTTCACTGTCTGCCCATCTCCACATCTCACACTCCACACCCCACCTCCCCGAGTTTGGTCATCCCTCAGGCAACAGGATGATGAAGAGATGTCTGAGGAACAAGCGTCATGCTTGAGCAGCCCACATTCTGCTAACATAGGCACTAGGACATTGGAGGAATATAGTGCATGTGTTGGTTGCATGGGCTGAAGGACACCGCACCAGAGTGCAGGAGGAGGTGCCTGAGTCAGAGACATCTGCACATAGACCTCCTTAGAGGAGGGAGGGAGTCACAATAATGCTTCACTAGGCACTGAGGTAGGGCCTCAGGGACATGGTACTTAGAGCAGCAGCAGATGTGTGCACATTCTGCAGAGTTCACTGAGGCAATGCAAGCTCATGCACTGTGAGTGGAGGAGTCCATCACGGTGATAAGCCCGACCATATCTTGGGAGATGGATTGCATGAACTCCATCCATGATAGAATGGCCAATCTCAATGAGATTGAGGGACATATGCAGCATCACACATAGTGCATGTAAGAGCAGCGTGATGTCATGCAAACGCTTACTCAATAACTTGGAGCAGGCTGTTCAGAGTATAATCGCTGTCCTCCAAGGAGTACACGAGGAGCTGCAGAACATTAACAGGACACTCTCTCTGCTGCCACAGCAGTGGCTGTAAGAGACATCCGCTGCACTCAGCAGCCAACCCCATCTAAACCGCTTGAATGTCAACCCAGGGCTGTGATGGTAATTGAGGAAGCTGAAGGGTCCGACAATAGTTTGACAAATTCATCTTCCACTGCTTTTCCGACCCCTTTGCCAGAGACATCACCTGTGGTGCATGTCCCAGTGACCACAGCTGCCCTTGCAATGTTGCAGAGCCTGCAGTCTCAGGTAGGTCACCAATGGGTTCCCATATGATGAGGCCGACCTCCACGCTCCTAAAGGCCATACAGCCAGAGAGGTGAGCAGTCTGCTTCCATCTCCCCAGGAGCAACAACTGGCCAGTAAGACCAATGGTCTGTGCAAGTGTTTGGACTCCATCTGAGCTTCCTTCCACCCTAATTACTGCTCCGGATGCCTAAAAATGGCTTACCTTTTTGCAAGCAATGGGACTAATGCCTTTCTAGGTTGGACCCAGGATCTCCCACTGCTAAATTGATATGCATTGTATCAGTTTTATGCTCAAAAATGGGCAGAATGCAGATAAATTTTGACTCCATTGGGCCTAATGGTCTTATACAGTTTTTAAAGAATCATGCATTATAACATTTTATAGCAAACAAAAAGATGGTAACGATGACTATTTGTGTAACATTTTGAAATGGTCTAGATTTCTAGTTGATCATTTTTTAAAATAGCTATCGCTGCAAGTAAGAAAATAAAACTAGAGCTGATTTAGCCCTTGATGAGCATAAGGCCTTTGAGGAGTTAACATTGCAGTAATGTCTTTCGCTCTGCCTTCTCTCTGATCTGTTGCTCACCGCTATTTTTATTCCTAAGCCATGTGAATACTTCCCCAAGCTCAGTGCGAACTTCATGAACATTCAAAAATCAGAGTTTGATCACATCATTCGGACTGACATTTTAAAACTAGAATATTTGAGTCACCCACAGTGCTGACTGTGCCTGGGAAAGCCCCTGGAGGTTAGACCAAGGCTAGAGGAGGTACAAGCAAGTTAACTTTTTAAAGGTTTCTTATGTGTCAAGAGGAGATTCTCTGGAAAGGAAGACTCAGACAATACAAGATTGCTTTCCCTTCCTGCTGCCATCTGGAATCTCCCTTCATAACTTAATTGGCTGTCCTTGGATCTCTGATGGCCACTTGCTATTGCACAACCTCCTTCTCTTTTACCCTACCCCACCTCGTTCCCCCTGCTCCATTGGACTTTGTGCCATTCCTGCCGGTCTCAGGTAGGAGTCAGTCCTGAGGAAGGACTGATTCTTATTCCAAGTGCTTGGCCTCATATTGTTGAACTTGGGACAGTCTTCCTCTCTGTCCAGCTTACAATTGAAGCCATTATATACTGTTCAGCACAAGAAAGATTGTGAATCTTACAATCTCATAAACAATTGAAGGTACTGCAATTGCGAAAAAGATCCTGAATTCTTCAGAGTCATCAATCTTCCTGCTGTCATCCATCTCTATGTTCAGCTTTGTAAAAGCTCAAGGACCCCAAAGTCATTTAGTGGTAACCTCACTACATTTACAACCGCAGAGTTATTAAATGCTCATAGCATGCATGCAACATGGTTCATTGAGGTTTCTGCGATTGATAATTGGAGCGCACATTTCTGTTGGATGAGCAACATTTCTTTAAACAGGAAGAACATCAACTTTTATACCCCTAAGACAGCCCTATTTTTGCAAATGCAGTTTTGCAGATCAATCCTCATTTTCTACATTTTTGTGGGCCATTTCATTAAAATGTTATCAATCTGCAATTGGATTGCAAAACTTTTAATCATATTTCTTTTACGTGGTTAGTTATTTAGCTACTTGGGAATTGAGAGAGGATTTATATAAGTGCACTGCGAGAGTTTATTATTTCAGCTATTGGGTTTCAATTTCAAGAATGTCAATGCAGGAGAACCTTATATAAATTAATTGTTGGGAGTTAGAATATACAAGAAAGAGGTGGTTTACACTGTTTTGGGGAAAAAAAAGAAAATATATCCTCCAAGATTTTTCTTTGAGATACAGACACAGAGAAAAAAATATTTGTATTTATATAGCACTTTTCACAACCACTGGATGTCTCAAAGTGCTTTACAGCAAACAAAGTATTTTTGAAGAAAAGGCACTGTTGTTAGGTAGAAACATGGCAGCTAATTTGTGTTTAGAAAACACCCACAAACAGGCATGTGATAATGTCTAGATAATCTGATTTTTTGTATTGTTGATCAAGGGATACATATTGGCCAGGACACCAGGGGTTACTCCCATGTTCTTCCTCAACCTAGTAGTTTTACATCCACCTGAGCAGGCACTTGGGGGCATAGTTTGATGTTTCACCTCTGACACTGCAATGCCCCTTAATGCTACACTGGCGTGTCAGCCTTGTTTTTTCTGCTCAGGTTCTGGAGTGGGGCTTGAATCCAGAACTTCATGATTCAGAGGCAAGTGTGTTGCCAACTGAGCCATGCTGACAGGCAAAACAATATTAGGAACAAAACAAATTAATAAAAAAGAAAAATAGAACATAGAAAGAAAAGGAAAGAAAGAAGAATGAGGAAATATACATATAAGTTGAGGCCTTGGTTAGTTGTTATTTTTTAAATTACATTTTGGTTGTTTACTTAAATACGATAGAATAATATTTCTATTATTACTATAAAGTTAGTTATTGCACTTTAGTAGATTTATTCATTATTGCAGAGTCACTTTGCAAAGTAAGAACTTTCCAAACTGGTCAGCCCAAGAAATTAAGGGTTTCTCTGTTGCTATCAACAATGATTAAATAATGGTGCTCAGAAAGAAAAATCTAAATATATGAGTTAACTAAATACTGAAATGATTTTGCAGTATCAGGTAACTACCTAGAGTGCTCCGCTAGCACTGCATTGAAGTATCCGCCATGTATATGTGGTTACACCTCTTCAGTGGGACTTGATCCTGCAACCTTCTGCAGCCTAGAGTAGTCCTTGCTTTGATACCTAGAATCTGCTGAATTAGCTGATTGAAGATTAAGGGCAGAATTTTGCCCTTGATGGGCAAGCAGGCCCCACTGACTCAGCGGTGGGCAGGCAGCCAATTGCCGCCGCCGAAACAGGCCCCGCTGCCATTTTAAGCTGGCGGGCCAATTAAGGCCCGCCCAGCTGGCCGCCTGACAGGAAGCGCTATGCTTCCTCAGGGGGAGCGCTGAAAGTTTTTGAAAGTTTAAAAGTAGAAAAATAAAAAAATCATTAACGTGTCCCCCTCATGTGACAATGTCACACGAGATGGGACATGTTAATAAATATCACAGAAAATTGATTAAAATTTTTTAAAACCGACATGAGCTCCCTCCCCCATCCCCACCCCCTTTCTGTTTCCCCCTTCCTTTTTTTTTTCCAATAAATTATAAAGATTTTCCTTTTCCCACCTATTTCCATTATTTTTAAAAAATTTTAAAAAATCTTTTATGCTCTCCCCACCCCCACTAGAGCTATACCTTGAGTGCCCTACCATCCATTCTTAATTAGCACATTCGTTTAGATAATATCACCAACTTTAACTTTAACACCTATGTGTTCTTTTGTTCTATTGTTGTTGACATCTTTTGATGATCTGCTTCTATCACTGCTTGTTTGTCCCTACAACCACACCCCCACTCCACTTCTCTCTCTCTCTCTCCCCCCACCCCCACCCCCCCATACACCTTAAACCAGCTTATATTTCAACTCTTTCTTGGACTCGAACTCAAGTTCTGTCGAAGGGTCATGAGGACTCGAAACGTCAACTCTTTTCTTCTCCGCCGATGCTGCCAGACCTGCTGAGTTTTTCCAGGTAATTCTGTTTTTGTTTTTGTTTTGGATTTCCAGCATCCGCAGTTTTTTTGTTTTTATGAAACTTCATCCTGCCGGTGGATGAGGTTTCATGTTTTTTCAGAAGCCCATTGGGGCTCCTGGCCTGCTCGCAGCCTTAAGGTTGGATGGATAGGGCCTTTAATTGATTTAACTACCCTGTCAATGGCCTCAATTGGCCAATGACAGGTCGACGGGCGGACAGCTGATCGTGCTGTCCGCCCGCCTTCCTGAATATTTAAATGGGGCGGGATGACGTCGGGGGAACACCCAATGTCATCCCGCGTCATTTTCACGTCGGCGAGTGGGCCCCACCCCCAGCTCACTGATGGAAAAATTCTGCCCTAACTGTAGGGTACATCCTCTGCATATCCTCTGGTTTCAATGGGAGGATTATCAAACAAATACTTGTGTCCTTCTTGAAGCCAGCTCTACAAGCATTCTGGCAAACTCCTGAAAAAACAACTTCGCTGGACTAGATAATGGGCAGAATTTTACTACAGCGGGCTTTTACGTTCCTGCTGTCATCGATGGGATTTATAATGGCTCGCCACATTTTATGGCCCCATCCCCACCGTAAAACTCTGCCCAATGTGATCGGATGGCCAAAAAGCGTATCCCCTGCCAGGTCCTATTTTCCCAACTCTCAGATGGTCAACGTTCCAGGGAAGGACAAATAAAATGCTCCTAAGACACTCTGAAGCTCTCCTTGAAGCATGGCAGCATTGTCATTAATGATTGGGAGAAGCTGCATTATACTTTGAGTCACAACGTTTTAATGATGAGGCAGAGTGGCAATGAACATCCTGCCCCATGTGCCCAAAGATCTGTGGGTCAAGGATCGGCTTGTTCAATCACATGAAGACTCATGAAAAAATCTTGGAGTCCTGAAAAGACATTATCCTCCAATCAAGGGAGAGCCTGTGATGAGAAGAGACACTGGAATTAACTCAAATTTTCTGCCTAGGGAAGTAAAAATCAAATGTGCTTGGTAGCTATCTAATAACATTTGCTGGAATCGGTATCTGCAAATGTTGGTTGAAAGCAGGATTGAACTCATGTGTCTGCTGTGACTCAGTAGTGACACTCTCACTTTTGATTCAGAAGGTTGCAGGATCAAGTCCCACTGCAGAAGTTTAACCACAGATACATGGCTGACACTTCAATGCAGTACTAGCGGAGTGCTACAGTTTTAGAGGTGCCATGTTTCGGATGAGATATGGATGTAGAAGATCCCATGGCATTAGTAGAAGAAAGGAGAGAGTTCTCCTATTGGCCAATATTTATAAGAACATAAGAAATAGGAACAGGAGTAGATCATTTGGCCCCTTAAGCCTGCTCCACCATTCAATAAGATCATAGATGATCTTCTTGCGTTTCAATTTCCACATTTCCATCTAACCCCAATAACCTTTCATTCCCTTGCCTAACAAGAATCTATCTACCTCTGCCTTAAAAATATTCAATGACCCTGCCTCCACCACCTTCTGAGGCAGAGAGTTCCAAAGTTGCACAAACCTCTGAGAGAAAAAAATTCTCCTCATTGCTGTCCCCAAAGGGCAACCCCTAATTTTAAAACAGTGCCCCTTACTTCTGGACTTACCCACAAAAGGAAACATTCTTTTGAAGTCCACCTTGTCAAGGTCGTTCAGGATCTTGTATACTTCAATCAAATCACCTTTCACTCTTCTCTACTCCAGTGGAAACAAACACAGTCTGTCCAACCTTACCTCATAAGACAACCCACTCATTCCAAATATCAATCTAGTAAATCTTCTTTGAACTAACCATACTTCAACCAATCCTAGTAAAATAGTTTAATTGGTCATTTATCTCATTGCTGTTTCTGGGAACTTGTTGTGCACAAATAGACTGATGAGTGTTCCTGCATTACCATAATGCCTACAGGGAGCAGGATGACATGTACAAATATCTCTAATACACATATGGGGCAGAAGTTTTCGTTGAGCAGGTAGGTGCGAGCCTGACCTACTCGAGCGTAAAATAGCATTTGATGACATCAGGCAAGCGTCCCAACGTCATCGCGTACTCGTGCGATATTTCGGTCGGCGGGTGCATGTGGTTGCCAGAGTGAAAAACCTCATCCACGGGCAGGATAAAAAGGGCCAGCAGCATTGCCAGTGTGAGAAATGAGGAGTTTGGTAGATAGTTTGCTGCTGGTTACTTATTGGTATATGGCAGCTTCATCTCTGTTCAGGGCTTCATTGTTAGCACTTCCAGGCTTCATTTCAGGACTCATTGGTGTTTCCAAGGCCCCCGGAGGATTCAGACGGTGTGGACCCAGGTATCATATAGCCTTCAATTACCCTGGCAGTGGGCATTGTGGTCTCCACTGGTGGCACCTCCTCCTCTGAGGAGAAAGAGAGGGGCAGAAGGGAGAGGAGGCCAGGTGTCCCAATGTAGCTTCCAGGGAGTGACCTGTGGGAAGAGAGGTGCAGGCACAAGGGGCGTAGCTGGCAGTCCAAGAGGAAGGGGCCGCAGAAGATGCCACTATCCTGCTGCCAGGGTTTACAGGAGGTGATGCAGCTACCTCAAAATGTCCGAGGTGCAATGCTGAAGGAGGATCTGCCTCTCCAGGGAGACCGTGACCTCCATCTGTCAGACGATTGGGCCTGAGATCAGCTCCGACTGTGTGGGCGGGCACCCCAGGCCAGTGGCCCTCAATTTCTATGCCTCTGGCTCTTTCTAGGGGTAAGTGGGGGATCTGTGTGGAGTCTCCCAATCAGCTGTCCACAGCTGTGTCAAGCTGGTGACAGGAGCTCTGTTCAGGTTGGTATTGACTTTCATTTATTTCCATATGCTGAGGATGCAGAGGCAGACCTCTGTAACCTCAGGGAGGCAGGGACACCAGGGAGGCCTTGATCCAACACTCCTTCAGCTAGGCTGCCAAATAAGAGCTACCACCTCATGCCAGGGCTG
The DNA here is from genome assembly GCF_017639515.1 of Carcharodon carcharias. NCBI lineage: Eukaryota > Metazoa > Chordata > Chondrichthyes > Lamniformes > Lamnidae > Carcharodon > Carcharodon carcharias. The sequence continues at coordinate 53,778,010 of NC_054486.1, forward strand.
CTGCCTCCATCCTGGATCTGAAGTGACCCTTTCCTTTGACACCAAACCCATTAAGTGCCTATGCAATAAACATTAGAGCCACCCACATCCAGCATTACATACTAACGTACCCTGCACCACATTAAATAAAAAAGGTGGAGCATACTCAGGACATTACGACAAAAGAAAATTTATTTCATGCTGACAGTCAAAACGAATAAACAGAACCTTCTCTGGTCTTTGACCCCAGACCAGTAAAGTTTAATAAACAAAACATCGCACAACAGAAGATTACCCGTGTCCAGTCCCTCTTGTGCTCATGGTGCCTTAAACTTAGGTTTCTGAGTGCTATGTCTTGGTGACACACCCGCCCACCTTGCTGACAGTGGCATTGGAGGCAGCCTGCTGACCTTGCTGCCCTGTTGACCTTGATGACCTTGGTGGTTATCCTCTGGCCAGTGGAGCCTGTGCTGGTCCTGCCTGGGAGGGAGCAGCCAATTCCACTGCTCAGGTCACAATGAGGCTGACCATGGCCTCATCAGGTGTCACTTTCACTGTCAGAGGAGTGGAAGAGCTGCTGCCATCATCCAGATCACCCTGACAGGAGCCCGGAGAGATGGCAGGCAGGTCATGCACCAACGTGAGGTCACTCTGGACTCCCTGATCACCATTGATGGACAGGCTCCTAGCTGGGATACAGGGTGCCTCATCCATTTCCCACATGGACACTGACCACCTGAGGTCATTGCCTGTGTGAGGGTTTGCAGGTTAGAGTGCAACCTTAAGAACCCCTGATTCTGTTCCTGGAGCTGCTTCTCCATGAGAGTCACCACTCTCCCAATGGAGAAGTCAGTGCACTTGGCCATGAGGGTCAATGCAGTGCTGAAACTCCACATGGACTCCTCCATAATGGAGACCATGGCATGCATGCCCTCACGGATCTCCGCCAGATCCTTCCACACTTCTCGCTGAACATCCAGCATCTGCCGCCTAATGAACGACTCCAGAGGCCCATCATCTGCCATCGGCTCAGCATTGTCCTGGTCTCCAGCAGCCCTCCAACTGCTGGCGCACTGGGCACTCTCTACCTCCGCCTGCACCTCAAGCAAGTGCGGTGCCCTCACTGCTGTGCTCTGACATGCTAGTTGAAGATCTAATGCCCATGAGGTGCTGGTATCTGCACCTGTGCCTGGTTCAGAGAGTTGGTGTAACCAGGTGCATCTGGAGCATGGTGGTCCTCTGGTGTCAGGGAAGGGTCTTCGGGGTCCTGCAATTGGGTGCATGGTGGAAAACCTAAGGGAGAACAAGGACATGTCATTAGTTTAAATCATCACACTGTCACTGTACATGCCAGGCACCATGGTGAAACCATGGAGACCTGCATCACAGTGCCATCATCTTTCAATGATCAATGGGGAATCGAGTTTTGAAGCTCCCATCAATGATGAGACAACACAAGAATGTTTGCACCATCCAAAATTCTGAACTCTGTGTACTGTACTCTAATCTTCGTCTGACACCTCAGCCTCACTGCAGCCAGTTGACTGAGATGCATGGCACCTCTCCAGCTCCAAGGCATCCTGCTCATATCTGGTTAAGATTAGGAGGTTTGCAAGGTCTCTGCCTGTCTGAGACCTTTCAATATTGTTATGGGCCGTCTTCTCCTGAAAAGACAGAGGAGCATTGATTAGTCTACTCTCTACCTGCAGCACCATTGCAGCCTGGCCAACCACTACTCGAAGAGCACCTTGCAGGGCACAGCCTGAAATCGCGATCGGAGCCCGATCGCAGGTGGCGGCACCTTTCCCGGCTGCTCCTGGGCTCGCTCGCCAAACGCAACATTCTGCCCATACTGATTTCATTTCATCAATGACTAAACTATGAGAAGTTTGAATTGTCAAGTTTGTGACTTTGCCAAGGCTAAATCTTATTCCTGTTTTCGTCTTCCAGGGCCTTCATGTGTACAGCTAGTGTCTCAGGACATGCTTGAGAATGATTCCTTCGAGGACCTCATTCCTCCTGAGAAAGCACATTCACAGGATCGACACCCATGAAGCACAGATACTTGCACTTTGGTGCGTCCACTTAGAGAGTTATTTGGGTTTTTGCCTGGTGAATCACACATCATAAGTGAGCAAAAGCAGCCATTTGTAACAGGAACAGCTGTAGAGAGTCTGTGGGGTTGGGGTGAGTGGTGGGAGGTGTGCGGTGTGGTGGTGGTGAGGTGAAAGATACAATCCTCTCCAAGCTCTACCCTACTGTACACAGATGCTGAACCCCAGGGGCTATCATTGAGAAGGACAATGTTTGAAGTGCATCAACAAATTAGCCATGTACAGACATTTGTACCATACACACATTCTCCACAGTTACAGAGAGGATTCAGGAGTCCAACTCAATCACTATTGGAATGGTGACCCAGAGGATGGCAGTTGCCACCTCCATGGAGCTTCAAGAATGGATCCACTCAGGCTATTTGCACAGTCATCCAGGTCATGGATGCCAACTTGTTTTCCAGATTAAACTGGATGACAGATATCTTATCCATGAATTTACAATACATCATTAATCTCCAATAATTTGCTCTATTGCAGAGTGGTAGGAGTCGAATGGCACTAATCTAGGAGAGAAATATTGGTGAAAGGGGGCAGGGAAATAAGACTTCCAGTCAAAGCTCCCACTTCTCCCCTGATCCCCACCCCCAACACCAACCAATGCTCAAACTGCTGCCTCATCTCCTAGTGGGCGAGTCAGTTGAGCAGTCTTTGGTGTGGCCCTCACAGACTCCAAAGCCCACAGGGCATAGGCCTGAAATATCTCAGCAGTCAGGTCAGGGATCTAAGCAACCTAATTCTCTCTCTGGTGAAGCCATATAGGATGCACCACATAGAGACCTAAGAAGTGGACTTTAAAGAAATCAAAATTCATCAAGAGAGCCAACATGGGTGTTTGACTGAATGTTATGTTGTTAAGTTTCCATTTTTCATAACACCACATAAAATTTAGTGATTGACACCACTTCCACATCTTGCCATTTTTGTGTCGCAAGGGCTAATTCGCCTTTCACTTCATGATGAATGTCAAGACCTATTGGATGGATGTGCAAAGGATGGATGCTTGTTTGAAAGACTGCTAAGTGGTGGTGGGATGGAGGATTTGAATTGTTATGTTTTCCTGTGTGAGTCAATGCTAACTAATTCTTTACACAGTTTGGGTATCCCTGACATCCTGAGCAGCAATGTCTAATGATAAGATGCCCATCTTCATCCTCCTCCTCCTCCCTTTTCTCCTGATCCAAAGATGAGTGATGGGCTTCTTTGTCTTCCTCCATCTGCAATCCTCTCTTCTGCACAATCTCATGCAGGACACAGTATAGCCTGCCCTCGCTGCCGAGTACTGAAGAACCTCCAGACCGAACCAGGCAGCTGAATCACATCTTCAACATTCCAATGCCTTCTTCTGTGACACACCTGCTGGTCAAAAGGCTCTCATTGTAGCACTTGTGCACTTCAATGGCAGGTTCCTCACAAAGCATCATGAGCTAACTTGAAAAGGCATATCCTTTGACTCCTAAGAGTCAGCCCTTAAGACTGCTTCCTTTAACAAAGACATCTGGAAGGTTGGACTGCTGCAGTGCAAAGGTGCAATGGCAGTTCCCAGCACATCTGCATGAGCTTCTTCTCATGGTTGCAAACCAGCCACACATTAATGGTTGTATATCACTTGAGGTTTATAAAAGCTCTTGGTTGCTGATGGTGTTGGATTGCCATCAGTGTGAAACCAATGGCATCATGTACCTGTGGGAATCCAGTCAGAGAGAGAAAGCTGAGTCCCCACTCATTCTGGCTATTGTTATCACAAGGGAAGTTTACATAATTCCCAGCCCTGCAAATATATCCCTTTGTCTTTTGCATTTATGTGCAGCAGGCTGCAAAACCTTGAAATGTCTCTGGTAGCAACCTGGAAGGAACCAAAGGGAAAAATTGGACAGCGATGGGAACTTTCACAGCGGCTGGTAATGCATGGTTGCCAGATCCAGCAGGTCTTCTTGTAGGAAGCTGCAGATCACCTGTCATGACAACCTCAGCCTGCAGAAACACTGTCCTTCCAGCAAGTCGAGGAAACTGAGCCTGTTTGTAAATCCTGTAAAGTGTTAGTGCCTCCTGTAACCCTGGGCCTCCTCCTGTGCAGCTCCCTCTGGTGCAGCTCTCTTATTCTGTGCACCCCCATCTTATATACATTCTGATCCTACAACAGTACACCATTGCTGCCATGGCTGATAATAATGGTCTCCCTTTTCTGATGTGCTGGCAAACATATCCAATGTGTCTCCCACTTTGACTTTGTCAGTTTCAATGCCTCCAAATTTTAGAAAAATCTGTATCAACACAAGCACTCTCTGCCAATTGTTTACATAAGGGAATGAGACACTGCTGAGGTTCTGTTCAGATGGGGCTGTCAAAAGATTAATTACTCACCCAAACTGCAGCTCAATCTTACCTCTTTTTCACTAGACAGTTGGAGGTGGTACTTTGAAAAGTAAGTAAAATTCAATCCAAAACAGACCTCATTCGTTTCTTCTAAGGACATTAATTGCTGCAATTATAGCTTTCCCATCTGCGCTCATTAAAGAGCTGACTTCATTGAGTACATTGCTCACAAGCATCCAAATGCACCTCCATTAAACTAAAAGTGGGCACTATGGAACTGGGTTGCAGTTACAATCTAAAATGAACTTATATTACCTACCAAGTCACCCCTAACCCACCCATTCCAGGGGGGCAAAACCTCCATTCCACCTTGTGTCACTATATATCAATTATCTTTAAGAAAGGATGCAGGAAAATGGAAAGTACTCAATAATAGATATTACAAATGGCACCAAGTTTAAAATATTGTGCTATAAAAACATTTTTGCTATAAAAAGTTAAAAAGGATGCATGATGCAGTTTTTAAAAATGATGAAGGAGAGTGGATGAATTCAATGTGGATAGTTAACTCTAGAATAGGAGAACCAAACATGATCATAAGCTGAGGAAGTCCTCACAGATAAACTTAGGATAAAGAATAGCCTTTTTCTCTCTGTTGACTTATGGAACAGACTGCCACCTACTGTAGTAAATACTAAGTCTGATGGAATATTCAAAAGGGAATTCGGCCAAAAGCAATCTTGTTAAAACAAATACTCAGTCAATGATCAGCTGAGGGACCTGATGTTACAATGAATTAGGCCTTTTATTATTCCTACATTCTTATTTTTGTAATTTCTAAAACCACCAGGAATCAAACTTTGAAGTGAACTGACAGCTATTAAACAAAGAAACAAAAATATAGGAAAAAAAATCATTTAGGTAATGACTGCAAGCCTACCATAATAATGAAGGTAATCTTGAAACATGAAATTTTGGGATGGCGGGTGGGAGCATGCTTTTCAACACCTACCTGTTTTCTCATCTGAAATATTAACAGCTGGCAGAGGGGAATCAGGCGGGGGTGGTGGGATTGTGGTGTGGGGCACGGTGAGCACGGAACGCTCCTCAGCCACCCCTTGGACATCCAAAGCCCGCTTGGGTGAAGTTCTGATAGACCTGTAAGTGATCAAAACATGCAGCCTGTTTTTGGCAGAGGCTGTCTAGATATGCAAATCAGGATCCTACACCATTGTAGGACCCCAATTTCAATCTTGAAGAATAAATTCTATGTATGATCTGCCCATTTGTATGAAGCAACAAATAGCTTAACTGATGGCCCTTAAAGGAATTACTGGTGACCCAACTACAAAAAGGGCACCAACCGTTTTCCCAATGATTTTTATGGGCCTGATGTACAGGAGTGCTCCTCTTGACTCCATAAAGTACTGTGGTCCACTGTAGACTTGTTCCTTCCTTCCTCCAGGATTGGACCCTCTCCATCATCCTAAACTTTGACCTGGATCAGCGTACAAGCTGATTGTTTTCCACTTGGCTTCTGGAGCGCAGAGTCAGGGTAATTCCAGCCTCTGCAAACTTGACCTGGGAAATAGTTCCCGGGGACTTTGGATTTTCATTCCTGGGGGGCTAAGTTTTATGGGACTCATGGTGGGTGATCCTGGAAATAGCATGAAGGCTTCCAGAAGGCCTAACTCAGTGCAGCGGCACTTTGCCAAAACAACGAAAAGAAACAACAAAGTGAAAAACAACCCTCACCCCTCACACCCTCCCAACACACTTCCCATGTTGCATCTATGCTAACCTATGCCATCTCATGCCCCCCACCTACACCCCCATGGCCCCTCATATCATCCATGCCAACTTATGCCACTCTACCCACCCCCATGGTCTCTCATATCCTCCATGCCAATTTATGCCCCTCTACCCACTCCCATGGTGCCTCAAACCTCAATGTCAACCAATGCCCCTCTATCCAACCCACCTACCCCCATGGCTTCTCACATCTTCCATGCCAATATATTCCCCTCTGCCACCCTGCATGGCTTCTCATACCCTCCATGCCAGCCTATGCCCCTCTGCCCATCCCCGTAGCCCTTTATAGTGCACCTGCCAACTTAGTACCAACTCATGCCAACCCGTGCCCCCACCCTTTACCCTTACACCTATCATTCCAACTCACCCATTATCCACAATTACTTTAGGACCCTTGCTGAGATTAAATGAAGTTCTTAAGTCTCTTTTGATGAATTCACTTTTAAAAAAAATCATTCATGACATTTAACTTGCTTTAATCCCTTGTAAAAACAAGCATTGGAATTCATAGTCCCATTTCAAAGCAGTTATAACCACTTGTAGCTGTCAATCAAGCTGTGAAATGACAGACACCCCACTGTGATAATGAAAGTTGTGAAATCAGTCATGCAGCACTAATCTTGTAATGATAATCAGGCTTACCTTAACAGACAGAGTGAATAGCAAGTACTGTTTTTCTTAAACACTGCAGACAATTTTTTTTCAAATGCTCAAAAGGAATGTGTTTTAAATGCCTTTACAGCTTGACAGCTTCTTTTAGAACTCTGTTGACAGTTCCTTTTGACAGCTCTCTTGACAGTTCCAATGAGCTCCACAGTTCCAATGACTTTATGCACATTCATGACAACTTACTACTCCAAAGGGGAACCTTACCTCTCCCAAAGGACAAGATATTTCTCCCAATGGATATCTGACCTCCCCTAAAGGTGTCCAAAAGGGTACCTCACCTCCCAAAGAAACTCCAGAATCTTTAGACCTTCTCCTACCAGGTCTGAAGTGCACGTCATGTTTTGGGAACCCCACTAATGAAAATCAGATCAGCCTGAGGCAGCTACACTTTAACATGTGCAGCTGCCTCCCTGAAACATGGATGTGCAATTTAGAACCCACCCCCAGTCCCCACCAACTCCCCCCACCCAACAAAAATGGTAGATGCCATGTTTGGGGGTGGGTCTTCAGACTTGGGCCTTTGGCTCCAATTGCATAATGGCAGAGAGGCTCTTTGCATTTATGAAAATTTAGACCTAAGCGTGGAAGATCAAAGCTTTACATATTCAGGCTGCTATTTAAAAAGAGATAAAGGAGAAGTTTTCATACAAAATTTAACTAGCTGGTAAAAATCCAGGAATTCCCTTCCTAACATCACTGTACTTGTAACTTCACCACACTGGCTGAATCGGTACAACAGAAAGGCTCACAACCATCTTCTGAAGGGCATTTAGGGATCAGCAACAAACATTGGACTTGCCAACAAAGCCCTCATCCCAAGAATCAATGTTAAGAGAAGATTGGATTAAGCCTATATGAATTACATAGAATTTACAGCTCAGGAGCAAGTCATTTACCCAGACTGATCTCTGCCAGTCGTCTCAGCTTGCTCCTGCCCCACAGAACTCATTTCTCGTTATCTTGACTCCCTTCTCTCTCCCCTTGTCCAGTCCCTTCCCACCTACATCCGTGATTCCTCTGACACCTTACGTCACATCAACAATTTCCAGTTCCCTGGCCCCAACCGCTTCCTCTTCACCATGGACGTCCAATCCCTCTACACCTCCATCCCCCACCAGGATGGTCTGAGGGCCCTTAGCTTCTTCCTCGAACAGAGGCCCGAACAATCCCCATCCACCACTAAAGTCCTCCGTCTGGCTGAACTTGTTCTCACGCTGAACAATTTCTCCTTCAACTCCTCTCACTTCCTCCAAATAAAAGGTGTGGCTATGGGTACCCGCATGGGCCCCAGCTATGCCTGTCTCTTTATGGGGTATGTGGAACATTCCTTGTTCCAGTCCTACTCCGGCCCCCTTCCACAACTCTTTCTCCGGTACATCGATGATTACTTCGGTGCCGCTTCATGCTCTCGTCGGGACTTGGAAAAATTTATTAATTTTGCTTCCAATCTCCACCCCTCCATCATTTTCACATGGTCCATCTCTGACACTTCCCTTCCCTTCCTTGACCTCTCTGTCTCAATCTCTGGTGATAGACTGTCCACCAATATCCATTACAAACCCACCGACTCCCACAGCTATCTGGACTGCAGCTCCTCACACCCAGCTTCCTGTAAGGACTCCATCCCATTCTCTCAGTTCCTTCGCCTCCATCGCATCTGTTCCGATGATGCTACCTTCAAAAACAGTTCCTCTGACATGTCCACCTTCTTCCTTAACCGAGGTTTTCCACCCACGGTCCTTGACAGGGCCCTCAACCATGTCCAGCCCATCTCCCGCGCATCCGCCCTCACACCTTCTCCTCCCTCCCAGAAACATGATAGGGTCCCCCTTGTCCTCACTTATCACCCCACCAGCCTTCGCATTCAAAGGATCATCCTCCGCCATTTCCGCCAACTCCAGCATGATGCCACCACCAAACACATCTTCCCTTCACCCCCCCTATCGGCATTCCAAAGGGATCGCTCCCTCCGGGACACCCTGGTCCACTCCTCCATCACCCCCCTCCTATGGCACCACCCCATGCCCACGCAAAAGATGCAACACCTGCCCCTTCACTTCCTCTCTCCTCACCGTCCAAGGACCCAAACATTCCTTTCAAGTGAAGCAGCATTTCACTTGCATTTCCCCCAACTTAGTCTACTGCATTCGTTGCTCCCAATGTGGTCTCCTCTACATTGGAGAGACCAAACTTAAACTGGGCGACCACTTTGCAGAACACCTGCGGTCTGTCCGCAAGAATGACCCAAACCTCCCTGTCGCTTGCCATTTTAACACTCCACCCTGGTCTCTTGCCCACATGTCTGTCCTTGGCTTGCTGAATTGTTCCAGTGAAGCCCAACGCAAACTGGAGGAACAACACCTCATCTTCCAACTAGGCACTTTACAGCCTTCTGGACTGAATATTGAATTCAACAACTTTAGGTCTTGAGCTCCCTCCCCCATCCCCACCCCCTTTCTGTTTCCCCCTTCCTTTTTTTTCCAATAAACTATATAGATTTTGCTTTTCCCACCTATTTCCATTCTTTAAAAAAAATTTTTTTTAAATCTTTTATGCTCTCCCCACCCCCACTAGAGCTATACCTTGAGTGCCCTACCATCCATTCTTAATTAGCACATTCGTTTAGATAATATCACCAACTTTAACTTTAACACCTATGTGTTCTTTTGTTCTATTGTTGTTGACATCTTTTGATGATCTGCTTCTATCACTGCTTGTTTGTCCCTACAACCACACCCCCACTCCACTTCTCTCTCTCTCTCTCTCCGCCCCCCCCACACACACCTTAAACCAGCTTATATTTCAACTCTTTCTTGGACTCGAACTCAAGTTCTGTCGAAGGGTCATGAGGACTCGAAACGTCAACTCTTTTCTTCTCCGCCGATGCTGCCAGACCTGCTGAGTTTTTCCAGGTAATTCTGTTTTTGTTTTTGTTTTTGATCTCTGCCAGTGTTTGTGCTTCTCTTGAGCCTCCTCCCACCTTACTTACTCTAACTCAATTTGTATACCCTTCTATTTCTTCCTTCTTCACGTACTTTTCTTGCTCCCTCTTAAATGCGTCTATGTTGTCATGGTTTTGCATCACTTTAGATTTTTAGATGGGTTTAGCAGACATCCCTACCAGCTGGGTTGCAGAGCAATAGGTGACTGGAACTAACAAAAATTTTTTGTAGGTCCCAAGAGATATGCGCACATTTCTGCCTCAGAGAAAATAAAGCCGGTAATCAGTTTTATATTTTTCTTGCATTCAAAGTGAGTCATCTTCAGATGTATGCAGATTTACCTTCCACAGCTATGAAAAAAATGTGATTTGCACAGTTAATGAGAGCAGTGGAAGATGAACTAAGAGGTAGAATTATAAGCGTAAATAAATTATACTGCCAGAAATTGTGAATCCAACCATTGCAGCTTGAGACACTGAGTGAAGTAAAGATAATGGATGGTAAATTGTGGGAGAGATGGGGAACCTGTAACACAGAATTTGATAGTCACTGCTGAGCTTATTTCCAAAGTTGATGCTTTCACTGAATAGAACTGTCAGAACATATATCGAAAACCCTGCATAAAAGCTTCACGTAAAATAATCAGAATCAGGCCAATATCTAAATGTTGTTACTGTGACAGACTTTGGGTTATAGCACAAATATTTCAAAACTGTGGGGTCACTCCAAAAAGAGAATGACCTAGTATACATAGGGAAAAAAACCACAAGTGTAACTTATCAAAAATTTAACCCCCAAGTTCAATGCAGGTAAGATGGATCCTCTGTTAACACTTTAATGACAGTCATAGTGAAGTGTTCGTGTATACAAATGCAGAAAATATCATCATTTTTAGTTAATGTTGGAACAGAATAATATAGCATTTGTCTTCATCTATAATTGAGCTATGAGAAGTGACAAATAAAGTTTGTATTTTTTTTCCCCTTGATGTCATTCTGACTTTAGGGGCTGGGTTTTCCTAGACCTGCAAAGGTGGGATTGGAGGCACAGTGATGGGGGCTTGGGTAGGTCCAGGAGAGTGGGAACAAACTACATAGTTGGACAGCTCCCCAAACCATACCTGTCTCTGGGGGACTTTCCCAAGAGTGGACTGGGAACAGGGTTGACTGCCCAGTCCATGGAGGCAAGCAACCAATTAGTTCAATTAAGATCCCACTTAAGCACCATTTTGCCACAGCACCTGTATTTTCCCACCATTTGAGCTCCCCAACTGTGTACGAAGGGCTCCACCTCATTTGAAGTGTCTGCCCTTCTAGCAAACCAGGGGTCCACCAGAGCTGGAATCTCCATGCCCCAATGATAGGACTGAAGTCCCATACATCACTAGCCCCCCAGAGGGGTTTCTCTTTTTATAATTCATTCATGGGATGTGGGCTTTGCCGGCTAGGCCAGCATTTATTGCCCATCCCTTGTTGCCCTTGAGAAGGTGACGGTGAGCCACCTTCTTGAACTGTTGCAGTCCATGTGGTGTAGGTACACCCACAATGCTGTTAGGAAGGGAGCTCCAGGATTTTGACCCAGCGACAGTGAAGGAACAGCAATATATTGCCAAGTCAGGATGTTGAGTGTCTTGGAGGGGAACTTCCAGGTAGTGATGTTCCCACCTATCTGCTGCCCTTGTCCTTCTAGATTGTAGTGGTCATGGGTTTGGAAGATACTGTGGAAGGAGCCTTTATATCATGAATAGTGTCCAGGCAACTGAAGGCACCTCCATGTTGAGGGTGATTAGAGACCACTGACAGACATGCTGCTGATATGGACAGGCTCGGGGCCCCCATAGGGGCTGACATCAGGATTCCAATGCCAACCAGAAAATCCAGCCAGGATTCAAAGGCAAAAATTGGATAAATGTTGAAGACATGATTGAAATCCTGTTTTAAATTCAATTCTATGGTTAATAGTCAGCAATTCAATGCATTATGTTAAAAACAGATGAAGCAGCAACTATGATTGCTGTGAAGTGGAAGATCATCAAAGGAAAACATGTCTCTACTGGGAAATGAACACTTCACTATTCTGTTCGCTTAGTGCTGCCAACAAGTACTCCCAGTGCAGATTTATAGCATACCAAATGCAAAATAAAGCCTTCTCTAATTTCCCTCAACTATGTACAAGAGCCTGAACCTTAGAAAAAGCCAGTGTGTCCTTTTTTCCCTTTTTCCCAATTCCAGCCATTCTGTGGAAAAGATCGCCTTCACTGTTAGTGAGGACAGAAAATGGGCAGTAATGGACTGGTGACCCAGTATACACGCTAAATTCACATCACAGGAACAAAAGTAACTTCTAGAATGAGCTGGGTGCTGTGGATCTTGGATTTGATAGAATGCACATACTCATTTCATATTGAACATTTATAGTCAGCAGAGGGGAAAAAAATGTCACCCTCAACAATTTTAACTGGATTTTAATTCAAGGTCCCCAGAAATAAAATCCTTATGATTTTGGTTATATTCCTTCTTGGAATATAAATGCTGCAGGCAATTGCAGCATTTATTACCCATGCCTAATTGCCTCTGAGAAGGTTGTCATGAGCTGCCTTCTTGAACAGTGCATACGAACATATAAATATACAAATTAGGAGCAGGAGTAGGCCACTCAGCCCCTCGAGCCTGCTCCATTATCCAATACGACCATGGCTGATCTGAATGTAGCCTCAACCCACATCCCTGTGTGCCCCCATTCACCCCTTGTTAATCAAGAATCTTTCTAGCTCTGCCTTAAAAATATTCAAATACTCTGCTTCCAACGCTTTTTGAGGAAGAATTCCAAAGACTCACAACCCTCTGAGAGGAAAACATTTCTCCTCATCTCTGTCTTAACTGAGCAACCCCTTATTTTTATACAGTAACTCCCTAGTTCTAGATTCCCCAACAAGAGGAAACTTCCTCTCCACATCCACCCTGTCAAGACCCCTTCAGGGTCTTAATGGTTTCATTTAAGTCACCTCTTACTCTTCTAAGTTCTAAATGTAGTGGATGTGGTCTAAGTGAACCCACAATGCATTCTGTATTGGTCTGATTCAACTGAGTGGATTGCTACACCATTTCAGAGCACAGTTAAGAGTCAAACACGTTGCTGTGGGCCTGGAGTCACATGTAGGCCTGACAAAGCAAAGATGACAGATTTCGTCTCCAGTAAGACTTCAGTTAACCAGATGGATTTTTACAACAATCTGGTCATTTCATGATTGCTATTAATGAGACTAATATTTTATTCTAGATGAATTAATTGAATTTAAAATCCCCTAGTGGCTGTGTTGGGATTTGAACTCTCAATTCCAGAGCATTAGTCCGAGTCGCTATATAACTAGACCAGTAACATTACCATTATGCTACTATTCCCCTTCAATTTGGGGTGCCTGCTTGGAGTGATATTATGCTGCTAGAGTTGAGTTCTATATAATGCAGAAGAATAAGTAAATATGAGAAAAGGCTGGATAAGTTATGAAACACTGTGATAAAAACAAAACATGCTAGAAATACTCAGCAGGTTGGGCAGCATCACTGGGGAGAGAAACAGAGTTAACATTTCAGCTCAAAGATCCTTTGTCAGAACTGGGAGTGCTTAGAAAAGAGATGCTAGGAATGTTTGGCAACAATAAGTAGAGTGTGAATCATTAGGAGGGACATGTTTCTTGTTATCTGCTGCCCATCGAACATGGAGTTTTTGATGGACAAGCTTTCACTCACCAATACCCAAATCCATTTACTTTTTTTCCTTTATCTTAAAGAACAGATGGATGATAAGTTCTGCCACTTTAAAAAGATGGAAAATCAACTTTAAAAACTCAGTTGGACTGCCTGGAAAAATTGCTGTACTTTGGCAATAGTTATGCTGCACCTTTCGAGAGCCTGAACAGAGTGAAACACCCACCTGGTGCTGGACATATTACCATGGTTCAGTTGAGGGGGCACTTACCTCTGAATCATAAGCTTCTAGGTTCAAGTCCCACTTGAGCACAAAAACCAAGGTTTATACTCCAGTGCACCACTGAAAATAAGAGGCAGGAGTAGGTCATCTGGTCTGTTGAGCTTGTGCTGCCATTCAATATGATCATGGCTGATCTTCAACTCTACTTTCTTGCCTGTTCCCATATGCCTTGGTTTCCAGAGAGACCTGAAATCTGACTATCCCAGCCTGAGATATTGTGTGGAAGTTTCTATTCTGGAGACTAAGTGTGGTGGTGGGCAGGTTTCATGGCATGCTTTTCCATTGGGCAGTGTGGTGGGAAATTGCACCCAATTTCTTGCTCGGAAGCTAATTAAATATGCATCAGCAAGTTGCTCTCCGAATCACATGGCAGGGCGGGCACTGATTCATCTGTGGCACCATTACCTAATGGAGTTGAAGGCCCAGCTGCCATATATAGAAGGCACCCAAACACGCACATCACTTTCAGCAGGCCAGCTCTGCACAGGAAACTTCTTGATATTGTCCCACCAAAGGAAAAGGCTGCTCCCAGGTAGAGCCACGATTTCCTTGAGGCTCTCATCTGTGGAATCTGCCAGCCATGGGATGTCCTCTACCTGAGGCATGGCTCCAGCAGGCCCAACAGTCTCACCTCACTGACCTGGGAGGCAGTTGTAAGGGAGGTCAGCTCGTCAGGCACCAACCTGAGATGCACCATTCAGTGCAGGAAGAGGATGAATGATCTCATCCGCTCTGCCAGATTAAGACGACCTTCAGCTCACTCCAATCTCATACTCTCATAATGGCATCATGCACTTAAAGTGTTTCACTGCTCAGGGATCTCACACAATATTAGTGGGGGAGACATCAGCACTGATTGTCTCATGGGCACTTTAACATTACCAGAATCTCATCTATCGTGCTGCATGAATTCCACCCTCAGCCCTTACTGGGGAGGGCTCAGCACACACAGGAGGCATGCATTCTTCCCAACCTCTGCTCCATCTCTTCTCATCACATTCCATCCATTTGTTTTCATGCAGGCGAAGCTTGCCCACAATAAGAGGGAGAGATCCCCGATAGGGGGAGGGATGGCTGACATTCAGGAGCCTCCAAATTTGAGGAGGATGCAGCTGAGTTGGCAGGGGAGGTCAGAGATTGTTCCTATGGTGAAGGCGACTTCGGCCTCTCCCAGAAATCCAGTATGGGTGAGCGGTCCATGAGTTGATCACATCCTGACATTCACAGTGAGTGACATGCAATGTTGTTTTCAGCCTGTTCATGAACTAAATCTATATTCTCTTTCTTAAAGCCGGCTGCAGGTCCAGACAGACCAGCACAGGCAACAAAAGCCCCAGCCCCGTGGGTACCTCAGGGGAGGATGATGAGGATCCATTTGAAGAAGACTTGTCACAGTGTTCACCTGCACCCTCCACAAGCGCAGAGACATATATCCCAGTGTGTCATAGTTTAGATTAGGCTCAGGGTAACTTTCTGGAGAACACCTCACAGACACGTCTCTATAGCAGTAAGAGGCAGTGACAGCACAGGTGTCTGGCACTCGGAAGGCTACTGAAGATTCTGCACTGATGAGACTGAGTCAGATGATGAGCCTCTGGAAATGCCCTTTTCTAACACCCTGCAGATGCAACAGCAGAGTTTGGAAAATCAGGTGTTGTTGCAAAAGGCAGTCAACAGACTAGAGCGAAGGAGGGCCCTTACAGGAGAGGGTTCAGCACACACAGCAGAACTACATGCTTCCCAACCTCTCCTCCACCTGTTCTCATCACCTTCCATTCCATTAATCATCATGCAGGCCAAGCTCGCCCACAACCGGAGGGTGGTGTCCCAGATGGAAGGGAGGTGGGTGGCAGGCATCCAAGAGCTGTCCCAGTTTGAGGAGGATGCCGCTGAGCTGGCAGGTAAAGACAAAGGTGGGGACGAAGAGATCGGCCTCTCCCAGCAAATCAGTATGGCTCAGACCTCCATGAGTTGATCACATCCTGAGAATTACATTGAATGACATGCAATGTTATATTCTGCCTGCTTATGACCTAAATCTATGTTCTCTCTCTTCCAGGCACCAACAGGCACAGACAGAGCTCCAGACCGACCATAAGCTTCAGCCCCCAGGCCACCTCATAGGAGGATGCTGAGGATGCAGCAGATGAAGAACCATCACTGCATTAACCTGCAGAGGTACGCACCCCAGTGGGTCACATTCTCAGCCACTCTTCACAGACACATCCACACAGCTGTCAGGGGCAGTGACAGCTCGGCCTCTGGCACTCAGAGGACTGTTGAAGATCAAGCACCCGCTGAGTCCAAGAGATGATGAGCCTCTGGAAATGGCCATCTCTAACATGTTGGAGATGCAATGACAGGCAGCGAAAAGGCACATAGGGATACAAGAGGCAGTCAACACACCAAAGCGAAGGATGGAAGAGTCCGTCCGTGTTCTGTCTGATGTCGTGGTTCCAACATGCAAGTGCCTCGGGGTCACCATGGGAAGGGTGGTGGCCACTTGGCACAGCAGATGCTGCTGGATTCAGGCTTGGGCCTGCACTCCATCACTATAGGCATTGGTGGGATCCATCAGTGCCTAGGTGAGAGGGGGGGTGGAGCACCTTGACCTCCCTCCAGGAGCCCTCTCTCCTCAGGGAGACAGGCAGGGGCACCCAGAGGGAGCAGTACCAACAGCTGGTGATCCCAGGGCCATCCCAGGTAACTCTGAGAGTGCCCAGCTGATCCTAATCCCCTCTGCCTGTGACCTTATCACCTCCAGCTGTACAGGCCGAGGAAGGTGCACCTGCCCCACAGCAGGAGACCCAAAGCAGGCCGGTGCCTTCCAGCTCTCAGTTCTTTAGAGGACACCAGCCAAAGTCATAAAAGACAACAGGATGTAGCAGTCAGCAGGGTGCCTCCAGCTCTGCTGCGGATGTCGGGGTGCACTAAGATGTAATGGCAGGCTTAGAGAAATTAAGAAAATATGACTTCACTTCTGGGTCATGGGTGTTCAATCACTGTATATATCATGCAGCTTTGTGAATGCATTTGCTGCTGATGACAATGGTCTCGTCATTTGAAAGCATCGTACATATGCATCGATGTGCCCCCTTATTGTGAAGGTGACCCAAACTTTTACTCTGTGATTGCCTCCCTTTTGAAACCTCGCATTCATGTGATTTGTTGTTGAGTCATAATGTTACTCAACCCTTGTGTTATGCCAGGGAGATTAAACTCTTTACCGGAAGTGTTTGCAAAATGTGATAGTAACCTCTACTCCTTACAAGATAGCCTGGGATCAGGCATCCTCACTAGCCTTGGAGGGTTAGCTGTAATTGTCTGCCCAAATGAGATGGTTGCCTTCATTCATAGTGTCAAAACACAAGACCTGGAGCCATGATGGTCTCTCCAACCATGTGCACATCTCAGTGTCCGCGTAAAGCTTCTCATCAAGTTAGTGATGACTGCATCAAGTCCTTTGACGCAACATTTGTGCTGTTGTGCCAACTTTCACCTCCCAAAGCACATGGGTACCAAGTTCGTCACTGACACTGCCAAAGATTCAGCCCCAGTGAATCATGGGAGTTGAAGGTGCAAGCATGAATGCTGAACTTGCACTGATTGGTTTTAAAGGCCTTTCAGTGCACTGGCATGGCACTGAGGGATAGAAGGAATATGATCATGTCCTGTTACCTGCACCTTAATCCTCCTGGAGTCTTGTGGCTATCAGAGTGGCATGGGCACACCTTCCACATTGTACTTCTGCGACAACATCATCATGTGGAAGCTGACCCTCTTCTCCCTCTTCAGGTTCCTGCTCTTCATTGTCCAAGGATCTCTCAACCTCCTCTGTGTCTCCCTCCGGCAAGAGATCCTGCCTTTTAAGAGCCAGGTTGTGAGGGGCACAACAGACCACAATTATGTGGGATACTCTGGGTAGAGTGCTGCAGAGACCCACCTGAGCGGTTCAAATATTGGAAGTGCATCTTCAGAATGCAATGGTCTGCTCGATGATGGATCATGTCAAGCTATGTGCTACATTGTATCTCTTCCCTGGAGCACCCTGAGGGTGGCACAGAGGTGTCATGAGCCATCATTGGAGCAAGTACCCCTTATCACCAAGCAGCCAGCTCTGCAATTGCTGAGGCCCTTTGAATATGTGAGGCGCCTGGGAGTGACTCAGGTCTCCCAGGGTACTTGGCACAAATATGCATGATGTGCTTCTGATGATCACACACCAGTTGAACACTCAGGATGTGGAACCCTTTCCTGTTAATGAACATCAGTAGCTGTTGCCATGGAGCTCTCAAAGCTACATTTGTGCAATCGATTGCACCCTGTATTCTAGGGAAGCGTGAAGTAGCTGCAAACACCAGGAACCTAGCAGCCTGGCTAACTTCACCGAGTGCAAACTTCTCATAATGATGAGCCTTACTGTAGAGGGCATCTGTGAGCAAACCAATCCTATACCTCCACCAGTGTGGCATCACACCGGCATTGCTGAGAAACTAGAGCAATGTTGTTGCAGGTAGGCTTTGAATGTTGCACTGACCTCGACATCATGAGCGAAGTAAAAGCAGACAGCCTCTCACCACTTATATCCTGTCATGACTGAGACCGCGCCAATTTCCCACTGGCATGTCATGTAATTGGGAGGAAGAATGTGACTCAAATGAGTAACAATTTAATGAATATTCATGATATGGTAATGCATGCAAATAGCATTCCTGGCTTGGATGACCCACCATCTGTCCACCATGAAAGCGGTGATGGGAAAATTCCAAATTGATTTCCTGCCATCTGGATTCCGACTTTTGGCCTCTCTCCAAACTTTCTGCTCTCAAAATCCACCAGTGACGGAACGAGAAAATTCCACCCATTGTCTACGGTGGAGCATCTGCAACCCTCTGGGGTAGAGAATTCTGAACTTTTTGATTAACAAAATTTCTCCTCATCTCAGTCCTAAATGATGGACCTCTTATCCTGAAGCTGTCCTCTTATGTTCCTCAGCCAGCAAAAACAACATCTCAGTGTCTTCCTGTCAAGCCCCTTCAGAATCTTATATTGTTTCAATGAGATCAACTCTCATTTTTCTGAGCTCCACCAAAGTCCTGAAGAATTGAAGCAACACATATTTTTTTCCTACACTGCAACCCCCTTTCAATAAAGGCTAATGCATCATTTGCCTTTCTAATTGCTTACTGTACCTGCATGCTAACATTTTCTGCTCCTTGTACAAGCACACCTAAGTCTCTCTGAACATTTACAAGTTTCATGCCTTTTAAAAAAAAAATCTGCTTTTCTATTCTTAAGACCCAAGTGAATAACCTCACAGTTTCCATATTATGCTTCATCTGCCATCTTGTTGTCCACTCACTGAACCTGTCTATATCCCTTTGTAGCCTCTCTGTGTTTTCCTCACAACTCAAATTTCCATTTATCTTTGCACCATCAGCAAAGTTAGATACATTACTCTCTGTCTCTTTGGCTAAATCATTAATATAGATTTTAATTAGCTGAGGTCCCAGCACTGATCCTTGTGGCAGTCCACTATTCACAGGCTGCCAACTTGAAAATGCTCCATTTTGCCTACTGTTATGATCTCAGCAGAGACTTGTAACATTTTTATGACTTTTTTTTTGTTTGACAATCCAAAAACCCAGGTATTTACTAAAAAAATGAAGACAAATGGTACAAGGTTTAAAACAAAATAATTTTACTACACAAAAATCAAAGAACTTGAATGCTAATAACTATAGATTATGCCTCCGGGGCCAGGTGTGCAGAGATGGAAAAAATCCCGGCTCTGCAACCCGACCTTTAAAAATGGCTGCCCGGCTGTAGGATTTTGCATCCGGGTTGGGGAGTGAGGGTAGGGTAGAATAGGAGTCAGGGTGGGTGAGTCAGAAAGAAGTGAAGAGAATGCTGGGTGTGGAGGCAGGCTGGGTGGAAGACCTGCCTCAGGGCTCCACATGTGTCCAAAAAAAAGATTATAACTAAAACATCTCTCCAGCCCTCATCTGTCTTCACCTTCACACACACCCCATGCCAACTCATGACACATCATGCCCTGTGCCCACCCCCATGGACCTTTATAGCTCCTATGCCAACTTAGTGCTAATTCATGACAACCTTGCTGCCCATTAACAATCCTTTGCCCTTACTCCTACCATAGCAACCTACCTAGTATCCACCATGGGCAGAGCTCATGATCTGTGCAGAGGTGAGATAAAATTAAGTTCTATAAAGTAAAGTGCTAAGTGTTTATTGCAGACTTTATTATATTGAAAAACACTCTCATTCGTTAAAAAATGTATTACATTTGCATTCCTTCAAATAAATAAGGCCTTTGAACAACAAACATTTCATTCAAATGCACAATCACTTATAGCAACACACGTTGGCATTCATAGTCCCACATAAAAGAGTCTATAAATACTTGTAGCTATCAATCAAAGTGTATAATGGCAGGCACCCTACTACGATAATGGATGACTGTGAAATCAGTCATGTAGCACCAATTCAGTATGGAAGCCTGAGGGTGTATATCAACATACAGAGTGAAATAGCAAGCATTTTTAAACGCCCCAGGCATTTTTTTCAAAGATTTAAAGGACTGGACTTTAAATGCCTTTAGCTTGACAGCTCCCTTTGACAGGTGTGTCTCAGTTTTGACAGTTGATTTTGACAAGTTTGTTGATAGCTCCAAAAAGATTGCAGTAATGAGTTTATGCACTTTTTACACACATTTATGCCTAATTTTAACATTTACAAAGGACATCTGACCTACCCCAAAGGGCACTTGACCACAACCAAAGGGCACTTTACCTTCCCTAAAGGTGTCCCAGTATCTCTCCAAATGGCTACTCTGGCTATCCAAACAAATCCACAAAGTTCAGATCTGCTCTTACCAATTTTACACTCCTGGCCTACCAAAATTCCACTTCAGTGGAGGCAGCTTATGATTTAAATGGCCAGCGGCCTCTGCAAACTGTGTATGCACAAAATGTGCCCCATCCCAATCCTGCCCCCACAAAAATGGCAAGTGTGTTTAGGGGTGGGCTTTCTGATTTTCGAGCATTTCTGCCATTTTTGCCATGATGGAGGGTTTGCCCATCATGGTGGAAATCTGATTTCTACCTTAAATGGTCAGTTATGTTAGAGATATTAGAAGTACAATGAACACAATTTCTTAGACTCTAAACTGACCTTCTTAACTCAAATTTCTTTCTACACCCATTTGAATTATAGCCCCAAAACATAAAAACATCTAAAAATTGGAGAATTAATCACTTGGTCTGAGTACTGTTTCAAAGATTCATATAAAAGTTGACTTTTCGTGGGCTTTCAGCTTATTTCTGGAAAGGTTGTCCATTAAAATTTCCTCCAACCATCCAATGGTTGTAGGCAACCCATTCAATACAGGAGTTGCTAGACTCTTAAGCATATCAGAACATATGACACATCAGAACTCTCCTGGTTCTAATGTTCTTTAATTCTGCAGTCTTGTAACTACCAGCTCTGACTCTCTTTCTCTCCTCTCAGCTTGGCTATCCCTAGAAGTCCAACTCAATGTTAGTATAGTTCTTCAGTTAGCCAGGTTTTCAAAACATTTTTAGCCAACACACAGAATTTCAACTGAATCCTATGTGAAAGAAATTTTCCTTCTAACCAGCTTGTTCTAAACTAAACCCAAACTGTTTGAACACAGCTCAAACCACACCCAAGAACCTACTCACCCCTATATTTAAAATTTGTTTTTCTGGTTTCTTATCTCCCAGGCAGCTTGATCACGTGATATTTTATGGAAAGCAAGCTGAATCTTACAAAAAATCTTTCAGAGAAACTTAGTTTGAAAAGGGACCATAACCTAACATAAAACATAGCTTCCTTCCCCATGGGCCATCACACGACTCTTTGTTTCCTATCATTAACCAATCCTCTATCCATTCTAATACATTATCCCCAACTCCATGAGCTCTTATCTTGTCTATTAAGCTTTAGTGCGGAACCTTATGGAATGCTTTTTTGGAAATCCAGGTACACACAATCCAATGGTTGCCCTTTATCTACTCTACTAATTGCATCCTCAAAAATTCTAATAAATTTGTCACACAATTTTCCTTTGGTAAAACTATGGGCAGGATCTTCCGGTCAGCGAACAGGGGGCGGGACCCGCTCACCGACACGTAAAATGAGGTGGGATGACGTTGGTTGGAACTCCTGACGTCACCCCGCATTATTTCAGTTTTCAGGTCAGCGAGGGAGCAGCTGAATTAGCTGTGTGCCTGCCGACTTGTCAATGGCCTATTGAGACCTTTGAAAAAGTAATTAAGGTCGTTATTGGACCTGCCCGTCCAACCTTAAGGTTGGTGGGCAGGCTGGGAGCCCTGGCGGGCTTCAGAAAAAGTATGAAACCTCATCCACGGGCAGGATGATGTTTCATGAGCATATTTAAAATTTTAATAAATGTTTCAGTTAAAGTTATGGACATGTCACAACTCATGTGACAGTATCACATGAGGGGACATGTCAGGGAAATTTCCTGGAAAAACTCAGCAGGTCTGGCAGCATCGGCGGAGAAGAAAAGAGTTGACGTTTCGAGTCCTCATGACCCTTCGACAGAACTTGAGTTCGAGTCCAAGAAAGAGTTGAAATATAAGCTGGTTTAAGGTGTGTGTGTGGGGGGTGGAGAGATAGAGAGACAGAGAGGTGGAGGGGGGGGTGTGGTTGTAGGGACAAACAAGCAGTGATAGAAGCAGATCATCAAAAGATGTCAACGACAATAGTACAATAGAACACATAGGTGTTAAAGTTAAAGTTGATGATATTATCTAAACAAATGTGCTAATTAAGAATGGATGGTAGGGCACTCAAGGTATAGCTCTAGTGGGGTTTTTTTTTATAATGGAAATAGGTGGGAAAAGGAAAATCTTTATAATTTATTGGAAAAAAAAAGGGAAGGGGGAAACAGAAAGGGGGTGGGGATGGGGGAGGGAGCTCACGACCTAAAGTTGTTGAATTCAATATTCAGTCTGGAAGGCTGTAAAGTCCCTAGTCGGAAGATGAGGTGTTGTTCCTCCAGTTTGCGTTGGGCTTCACTGGAACAATGCAGCAACTTCCGGACTGAATATTGAATTCAACAACTTTAGGTCGTGAGCTCCCTTGAGTGCCCTACCATCCATTCTTAATTAGCACATTTGTTTAGATAATATCACCAACTTTAACTTTAACACCTATGTGTTCTATTGTACTATTGTCGTTGACATCTTTTGATGATCTGCTTCTATCACTGCTTGTTTGTCCCTACAACCACAGCCCCCCCCACCTCCACCTCTCTGTCTCTCTATCTCTCCGCCCCCCACACACACACCTTAAACCAGCTTATATTTCAACTCTTTCTTGGACTCGAACTCAAGTTCTGTCGAAGGGTCATGAGGACTCGAAACGTCAACTCTTTTCTTCTCCGCCGATGCTGCCAGACCTGCTGAGTTTTTCCAGGTAATTCTGTTTTTGTTTTGGATTTCCAGCATCCGCAGTTTTTTTGTTTTTATGTCAGGGAAATTTGCCTGTCATTTTTATTGCAAATTTTAATTTGGAGCTGATCTCCCTGAGGCAACACTTAGCCCCAGGGAGATCTGTGCTCCCTTTCGTGTGCATGCGCAAAAGAGCGCACTCCCGGCTGAGGGAATTCCCCCGCCCACACAGGGAATGCATAGCGCTTCCTAGCGGATGTCATGTTGGGCGGGCCTGAATTGGCCTGCCCACATAAAATGGTGACATACCCCCAAACAGGGGAGCCGATCGGAGGTGCACCCGCCTGCGCCCGCTCCCGCAATTTCACCCCAACAGGGGGGAAATTTTTCCCTATATTGACTTTGACCAGACTATTGTTTTCTCGGTGCACTGTTAAGACTTCCTTAATAATAAATTCCAGCTCTTCCTGATGATTGATGTCAGGCTAACTGTTTTGCAGATCTGTATTTTCTCTCTCCCTCCTTTCTTGAATAGTAGTGTTAAATTTGCTAACTTCCAGTCTGCTGTGACCATTCCAGAATCTAGGGAGTTTCGGGTTGTGGGGTGTAGGGGTTGGGGAGAGGTGGGCGGTTGTACCCCAGAGGTACCCCAGGAGATGTGGTGGGGACCATACCACCCCCATGACCACCTGACCTCCCCAGAACAACCAAACCCCTTCCTACCACCTGGCCTACTGACCAACTGCCACCCCCTCAACCACCTGATTTCCCCCACTCCAAACATCCTAACCCCTCACCCACTTATCTTACACACTTACCATCTCCCTGGCCTCACTAAGTATCTGGGATCTTTAAACTTACCTGGTTTACAGCAGCTACTGGTATAAAAAGCAGGGGGGTGGCTTCACATCCCTGACACTTCTGCCTTGCACTGGAAGGAGTCGGGGTGAGAAATGTACAGCTCCCTACATGAGTAAGTAAAAAGGAGCAGAGAGGCAATCTGACGGAGATCTCCACTACATGAAAGTTCTGGGCTTATATTATCTGTGAATAGAATACAGACTGAAGCAAAATATATGGTTCAACTGGCCTATAAGTTACAAATGGAGGAAACAAGTCAGGCCAATTTCTGTCATCTTTGAAATAAATGTACCTCAATATCTCTCCATTTATCTGGTTGCTCAGGCTATGATATTTAATTGACTTTTTCTGAGATTTGTGACTGAATATTATTGTTATATCTATGTCAAAGGTTCAGCAATTATGCACAATGGGTAGAAATGAAATACAGTACGCATGCTATCATGTGAGCAGAGACAGCCTTTAATAAGTCACATGTGATACAATCAGAAGTGTGTTATTAAGGTCTTCCTAATGAGTGAGATGAACTCGACATCCTGCTCCAGTGCTAAGCAAGCTGTGCCAATCTCTTTGTGCCATATGGCTTTTATTTGCTTTGTCTGCTGTCAATAATGCCTGTTTTGGTTTTTGTATGAACAATGCTGAACGAAAGGCCATTAATCGTTTCTGTGATACATAATCTCAGTGCATTTGGTTGCTTTCATATATTGATTTTTTTGTCCTATGAGCTGCTACCTTAGTACTTGCTATTTCCTCCTGTTATCCAGCTACTACCGGTATAAATAGAATATCCACCAGGGTTTTGTTGAACACCCAAAATATTCAATGAGCAATCTGATCTCTGATAACCTGTGAGTGAATAACTCTCATTTGAGTAGTGAATGTCAAGTAGCAAGCTGAATATTCTCTTGCATTCAGCATATTTTTAAGCTATTTTTCCTTCTTTACAGGGAGAGAAGTTGCTGAGACCATTTTTCTTCAAGGCTGGTATTTGATCATAGAATTATTAATATCATAGGGCACTAAAGGAGGCTATTCAGACCATCACACTTGTGCCAGTCTTTTAAAAAGCTATTACATTCTTCTGTTCTTTTTCCATAGCCTTACTTTAAAAGTATATATCCATTCTCTTTTGAAAGCTATGGTATCTGCAAGTCCTCATCCTTTTCAGCAAGTATATTCCTTTGCAATCTAAGATAATAATGCTTGGATTGGGAAAGAGCCTTTTGGTCCACTGAGACCAGTTCCTTCCTGGCCCATGCATAATATCCTTAGTCATGGAATTCTTCCCTCCAAGACTTCTTTGGCTATTGTAGAGACTCTTCTACATGCAGAGTAGCTTTAAGGGATTGTGCAGCTAAGATTGCTGTGCTACAAATTACAGAGATGCCAAAACTGAAACCAGGATCCCCATTTGAACATGAAAGGATATGGAACTAAAGTCAATGCTGATGGGAGAAAAGGGGAGGGGAAGAATAAAGTCATGATAAATACGGAAACAATGCATTGTTTTGTGTGAGAGGCTGGGTGCTGTTAAAAAATTTAAGACTTTCTGCAAGGTTGATGCTCCGTGAATAATTTTCACTAGCCTTAATGAAAATATATGAGTATAAATCAATGAATAAAACAGCCATGACAGCCTAAGGACCTGGAAAACATTAAGGCTTTGGTTAACAAAAGACAGGTAATGACTATCTCAATCAAGGAAAAGTCCAGCCACATCCCCTTGACATTTAATGGCATCACAAAACATTGAAGAGAATCAACATGATCAAGAATGGAACAGTTTGCTTTATTTGTGCCTTTACCACAGATTCAACATCCACAGCTTTTAACACCATCAATAAGGTGCTGCAGTAAGATTGATGTTGATATGCATGGTTGCAGAGCAATCTACCAAGGTTACTTTGGCAGGGCCTTTCTCCCCTGTGGTCTCCACCACTAAGAACAACAATATCTTGGCAACATCATTTTCTTCATTCAGATTTGGACAAGCATCACTGCTTCATCATCAAAGATTCAACATCCTGGTATTCTCTATTTAACAACATTGTGGGAGCAATGTTTTACTTTTAATGACCTTCTTTCGAACATATTATAACAACAGTCTTCTAACCCAATTCCACTGATTGAGCCAGGTATTTAAAGTAGAAATGTAGCACATGGAAAATCTGCTGAATGAGGGTTCCATTCTCTATCCATGTAAACAGAAGGCACGGATGTATTGATGCACCATATAGACGATAACTCAGAAGAATCAGCCATTTATGCTTCCCATTTCTTCCCAAAATGGAGCACATTTCTGCTGAGGCCCGTGATGAGCATAAAGGGCAGAATTGCTGAGGTATACCCTGAGAATATTCCCCCATATCTACCCCCCCACCCCCAACCGCACATCCTAACTCTCCAAGATACTTGTTTGGTGTAGGGATGGGTGAAAGACCCATGCATAAACCATTTCCTTGGTAAAATGGGATGGAAATTACAAAATAGAATCCATGTGGCATTGGATTCTGTCCATATTCTACAACCCAATTTGAAGATTCATTGTAACCTTGATCAGAATTTGGTGGGTTTTGTGTTTTTGCAAAAATAAGACAAGAAATAAGACTAATGAATGAAAGCACTTTACCATTTGTCTACTTTTTTTTGTACTGTTAATGGATGCATGCTGCTTCATGAAAATTAACACATAGTGGGAATATTGGCCAGTGGTTTTAAAACCAAAGGCAACTCATCAATAACATTTAAAATTTTTTAATTTATTAGCGCAACTTTCTATTGTATTTAATTGATAAAATACACCAGCTCTTTAGCCTGCTCTTCATTATAATATTATGAATCAATTTTTTTGTCAAAATACAAATCAAAGAATGTTTTACCAAAAAGTGAATCTGTATTTGTCCATTGTAATCTTTTCTAACAATACTGGTTGTTGCAATCAGCACAAATATTGTTCTGGTCATTTGTTTGCTTTTCTAGAATCATGGCACATTTTTTGTGTGAATTAATGATGTTGAAGAGACAGACAGATCCCTCTATTTCACGGCAGGCTAAAATTTATGAAGCTGATGTGACTCTGATTTCTTTTTAAAGCTGGCAATATTTCAGCAATCAATGAAATGTTGTGTTACGCTATAATCAATGGAAGTTTGTCAACAAGCCACCAAAGCCTTCAACGTTAATGTTGGTTTACATCTTTTCACTTTATTGTTTAGATATATTATAACATAATAGGTGTTAAATTCGATTGAGCCGCAAACGTGTGTTGGGATAGTGGTGTAGGATTAACTTGCGCCCATTGCTTCCAGTGCAGGAATCATGCCAACTTTGTGCTGCCAGTTAATTGACATGATTGTAGCCTGAAGCCAGTACTGTTGGGTGGTTGCATGTCTCAGCAATGTGACCAATACTGGGAGAGGCTGACACCACTTAAAGCTAGCCAGCAGTGCTTAAAGCCAGCTTCAATGTCTTAAAGAGGTGGATCAGAGCTGGAACTGGTGGAGAAAGTCATGGAGCTCATTCTCACATAGAATAATTGTAAAAATG
Organism: Carcharodon carcharias; assembly: GCF_017639515.1. Taxonomy (NCBI): domain Eukaryota; kingdom Metazoa; phylum Chordata; class Chondrichthyes; order Lamniformes; family Lamnidae; genus Carcharodon; species Carcharodon carcharias. Next base: position 53,805,703 of record NC_054486.1, read on the forward strand.
GCATAATATTAAAAAGAGCCGGTCGGGGTGGGGAGCATGTTGGTGGGGATGGTGCTTGGTCAAGGAGGTGCAGAGGAGGATGTGGAGATAGTAGGTGACTAGACAAACTCTCAGAAGACAGTGAAATAAGTTAGGTGTGGAGGTCAATGCCAGGAGTCAAGCGTTGAGGGCCTGGATACCGTACTGCAAAAAGTTCAATGGCCTCACATGAGCGGTCAAGGTCAATGACCATATCTTCAAATGCCAAATGAAAGGGTATGGTAGCATTGTTGTTACTGGACTAGTAATCAAGAGGCTTGAATTAATGATCTGGAGACATGAGTTCAGATCCCACCATGGCAGTTAGGGAATTAAAATTCAGTCAATTAAATAAGTCTGGAATAAAATGCTAGGGTGGATTTTAACACACTGCCCTCCCAACCCTCCCCCTGAGAGTGTGGTGGAGAACCCAGCATCTTCCTGACTCCCCCCGAAGAAGTCAGGGGTTGGCAAGGTCAAGGCCAGCCTTTCTGCCTCTAAATCAATTCTATTGACAAGTGGAGGACCTAAGCCCCATGGGCAGGGCACCAAATATGGCCTGGTGGCCAGCCTGTGGGCTTGCAGGGAGGCCTTCTTGATTGTCCACCCTGTGGCCAATGGAAGACCCTTCGAGTGGCAGGGACTGTCCTGCAGGATAACCCCCTTACCTGGGCCTGCCTGACCAGCCCAAGGCCACCCAATTTATATCTCCTGCAGGGCCTCCATCTCTCTTCTTTGTCCCTGGCCTCCCACAATCCTAGTTGTGATCACCACTTCCCGGAAGCATGGAGGCAGAATCCTCATCCTGAAGACCCTGGAAATCCAAGAGCAGGCAGATAAGTGCTTGATTCATATTTAATCCCGTCAGGGCTCCCAGAAATGGCTGCAGTGAGACGAGCCATCCCCACAGCCATAAACTCAGCCTCTAGTATCAGTAACGTGGAGCCATAAAACTACCAGCCATAAAAACCCATCTGGTTCCCTGATGACTTTTAGGGAAGGAAATCTTCCGTCCTTATCCAATCCGGCATATAAGTGACTCCAGACCTACAAGTAGCATGGTTGACTCTTAACTGCACTTTGAAATGGCTACGTGGTTCTGTCAAACCATTATGAAAATCTGTAAACTAGACTGATCACCTGGTATCAAACTAGACAACATCCAATACAAAGTTGCATCCAGCTCTGTTAACTTTGTTAAGCATTCTTCACTAACTTCTGAGGTTTTGTCCCAAAATTAGGAGAACAGTACTACAGATTAGCAAAGCAACAGCTTGACATTGTCATTCCCACAGAATTATATCTTACAACTAACATCCCAAACTCACCTACATCACATCCCTGGGTATATAATGTCCCACAAGTAGGACAGACCCACCAAAGATGGCAGGACAGTGGTATACAGTTGGGAGGGAGTGGTGCTGGGCATCCTCAATATAGATTTGGATCCCACAACGCCTCATGGCAACAGGTCAAACATGGGCAAGGAAACCTCGTACTGATTATCACCTACCGCCTTCTCTCAGTTGATGAATCAGTTTTCCAGCAGCTTCAAAACCACTTGGAAGAACTACTGAGGGTGTCAAGGGCACAGAATGTATTCTGGGTGGAGGACTTTAATGTCCATCACAAAGAGTGGCTCGATAGCACCACTACTGACCAAGCTGGCCGAGTCCTGAAGGACAGGGCCTCCAGAATGGGTCTGTGACAAGTACAAAGTCAATCAACACAAGGAAAACTTGAATGACATCATCCTCTCCAATCTACCCATTGCAAATGCATCTGTATTTGTAGCAGTGGTTACAGCGTAGAAATCTCCGGAGTCCTGCCAGTTCCAGTTGTGAATGCTAGAAGACATTAAACAACTAAAGGGAAGAAGAGGCTCCATCAATATCCCTACCCTCTTTGATTGGGGAGCCCAACATGTCAGTGCAAAAGACAAAGCTAAAATATTTGCAACTATCTTCAGCCAGAAGTACTGAATGGATGATCCATATTGTCCTCCTCCTGAAGTTAGAGATCACGGGTCCCAGTCTCCAGCCAGTTTGATTCACCCCATGTGATAACAAGGAACATTCCAGTGTTCTGAATATAAACAGATACAGATACAAATGGAAAGGCCATTGGCCCCAACAACATCCCAGCTGTAGTACTGAAGACCTATGCTCATGAATCAGCTGAGCCTACAGACAAGCTGTTCCAGTACAGTAACAACATTGGCATCTATCTGATAATGTGATAAATTGACAAGCTATGGCCTGCATGGAAAAAGCAGGATAAATACAACCTGGCCAATTACTGACCCATCAATCTATTCTCAATCAGCAGCAATATGATGGAAGGTGTCATTGTCAGCGCTACAAAGTGGTGCTTATTCAGCAACAGCCTGCTCACAGATGCTCAGTTTGGGTTCCACCAGGAACACTGGGCTCCAAACTCCAATATCACCTCAGTTCAAACATGAACAAAAGAGTTAAATTTCAGAGATGAGCTAAGAGTGACTGCCCTTGATATCAAGGCGGCATTTGGCTGAGAGTGGCATCAAGGAGCCATAGTAAATTTGAAATCTATGGAAATCAGGGGGAAACCTCTCCATAGGATCATAGGGAGGGACTTTATGGAGCCCACAAGAGCAAGAAACATGGAGTGTGGGGTTATGGGATGCAAAATTTTGATTTCCTGATGGCAGGAAAAGTCATTGGTGTGTTGGTGGCGTGTCAAGCATTACATCAGATTGTGGCAGGTTCCTACTTATAATATATTTTTATGCCATGAATACTCATTAGTGTAAAACTTTTAGAAATTATGCCCTACCTTCAAGATAAAGTCAATGGTGCATGAGAATCCCATGGCATCCGGTTCATGATCGATTAAAGATGGTAAGCAACAATCGGCTTTGTGCAGTTGTGTCTGAGGTCAGTGGCTTTCCTTGTTTAACTCTGCAGCACAAGGGAGAGGAGCAGGAGATTGGCAGCTTTTATGGAGGCTCAGGACCGGCAAGAGTGAGTCAGGAATGAAGGGATTGTGGAGTGGGGTCGGGTTATGGAGGAATAAAAGAGGACTCTAGGGGAGGAGAGAGAGTCGCTTGGGGGCTTGGAGGAGAGAAGTGGGAAGGGTCGAACATCATGGGCATTGTCAGGAGGGCCATTTATGGGGACAGTCAATCAAAATGAGGGGCCTAAAGGACAGTGTCAGTACTTTCCACATGTGGGTCCATCTCAGGATGTTGGCTGGCAGAGTCCTTACAGGGCTTTGAGTTCACCTACAACATTTCAATTATCCCCACTGAGAGTGATCTCAGACAATGTCCTTCACAATACATAGAAGGGAGGGCCAGCTGAGCCTGAAATTCAGTCATGTCCCACAGAGTGGTGAATAGAACACTGGACACTAACATGAACATTCAATAAAGAGTGAAGGAAAAAACACCATATTGTTTCTTCCACAATAAAGGTAATATCCCCAACTCCTCTGTAACCTTCAATGGGTGTCAATCGTGAGGCATGCCAGTAATTTGACCTTCTGACTAAGCTAGGGCTCAATAATGATGACGTACACATAAATAAAGTGAAGCTAATATAATGTGAAATACTTACAAGTGAAATTTACTTTTGAAGAGCACCTCTGTGCTTTTTTATCTTATGTTAATGGCAATGTAGTTGGGCAGGAAAGTTGTGGCTCTGGTGCAGAGACTCACTGTTTGACCAGGGGGCTCTTTAATAGGCTGCCTGTAGATGCAGCATTGTCAGTTGATGGTAGGTTTCACCAATGAAAAGCTTCTCTTATCACTAAATTGCATGTGCTTTGCATGCACGACACTGGGACTTAGAAAGTTAATTATAATCACAGGAGAAAAGGCAAGAAGAGAGAAAGCAGAAGTGGTGCACTGTTATTGTTATGATGTCAGAAATGGCACACTGTTGATAAAATCCCAGTCAAAGAGTGTTTACAGCACAGAAAGTGGGCATTCGGCCCATTCTGAAGGAGCAATTCACCTAGTACAACTCCTCCTTTGCCATAGCTCTGCAAATGTTTCCTTTTCAGTTAATGATCCAATTTCCTTTTAATAGTCTGAATTGACCATACGCTTAGGCAGTGCATTCCAGATCCTAAACACTCACTGATTAATAAAGCTTTTCTTCAGGCCTCTGTTGCTTCTTTTACTAAATGCCTTAGATCAATGCCCTCTAGTTCTTGATCCTTCTTTCAATGGGAACAGTTTCTCCATATATACCTGTCCAGGCCCCTTCTGATTTTGAACTCTTCCATCAAATCTCCTCTCAACCTTCTTTCATTCCAGGAGAACAGTCCCAGCTTCTCCAGTCAATCTTTATAACTGAAGTTCCTCATCCCTGGAATCATTCTCATGAATGTTTTCTGCACCCCCTCTAGTGCCTTCACATTCTTGCTGAAGTGGGGCACCTAGAACTGAACGGAATTCTCTATTTGAGGCTGACATGTTTTATACAGATTTATCATGAGTTTGTTGCTTTAGTACTGTTTGTCCTAATTTATGAAGCCCAGGATCCAGTATGCTTTATTAACTTCACTTTCAACCTGCCCTGCCACCTTCAGTTATTTGTTCACATATAACCCCAGGTCCCTCTGCTCCTACACCCACTTAAGCATTGTACCCTTTGTTTAATATTGTCTCTCCCTGTTCTTCCTACCAAAATGAATCACTTCACACTTCTCTTCATTAAACTTAATTTGCCACTTGTCTGCCCATTCCATCAACCTATGTCCTTGTTAAGTTTAATATTATCCTCCTAACAGTTCACAATAATTTCAGTTTTTGTGTCTTCTATTTTGAAATTGTGCCCTGCACCCTCAAGTCTAGATCATTAATATAAATCAAGAAAAGCAGAGATCCTAACACTGGCCCAGGGGGACCCTTCTATAAACCTTCCTCCAGTCTGAAGAATGACCATTAAGCATCATTCTGTGTTTTCTGTCACTTAGCCAAATTCATATCCATGCTGCTACTGTCCCATTTATCTCATAAGCCTATTATGTCTCACTTTATCAAAAGCCTTTTGGAAGTCCATGTACACTACATCAACCACATTAACTTCATCAACCCTCTCTGTTACTTCATCAAACAACTGAAGCAAGTTAATTAAACACAATTTGCCCTTAACAAATCTGTGCTTGCTTTCCTTAATCCAGTTCGATGAGTTGTTCATGGAAAGTCCAGCCATAAAATTGTTGTCTGTGTTGTCCACTCCTTCCCTTTCCTCTCCTCTTGCTCCACAGCTGTTCACTGCATCATTGGTGGCAAGGGTTGTTCCTTCATGATGGCGAGGTTGTGCAGTATGTAGCTGACTAACATGAACCTTAACATGCAGTCTGCCAAGAGCTGCAGGGCTCCTCCAGAACTGCCTAATCAGCAAATGAATGGTTTTCTGTTTGCCAATGGTTTGCTTTAACACATTTTATGAGGAAGTATGGTTTTACTTGTATACATGCTGCCCAGGTTTACATGGGTTACACACTGAAATCATCAATCATGTGGTTAGCTTGTCACCCATTCCTTGGTTTATCCTGCTGATTCAAATGCAGATGTTACAGAAGACGGCTATGGAATGAAGGCATCATAACTGCTTTCAGGATAGAACGCCTCATATGGTGTGTATGGTTGTGCACCAACTGGACATTGAGGGAGTGGAATCCTTTTCAGCTGCGGTACATGTCAGAGTTGCCATGCATTGCCAGCAAGGTGATGCATATGCCGTCAAGTGGAACCCTGCATCATGGGGTAGTCTGTAATCCTTGTGAAACCATGCATTCATTTTTCAAACTTCTGTCTGGCGAGAGAGAATGAAATCTATGTAGCTCTCTACGAACAGGGAACCTCTGTTATGTAACAGTGAAAGGCAAATCATGGGATGTTGCAGATATCTTCAACCTGAAAAAGGTTGATGGACTTTTTTTACCAGCTACTGGCAATGTCATGCTTGTCCTGCACTGAGGCTAGAATTGTGTCTGTTGTAGCTGGTAATTTTCATTCTGCTTATCCTTACTAAAGTGCAAATGTACAAATAGGTCTTCAATGAGCTAGAAGAATAACTCTCTGAAAACCCTGGGTAGATATGGCCTCCTACTGAGATTCATTCACCCCCTCCTCCTCTGTCTTGTTTCTTGTTTCAAAGAATGCACACAGGCTGTTGACATTGTAGCTGAGCTAACTTTATTGATAACATATTTTCCTAACATAAACACACGCAGTAACTGAATTCTATCTAGACAGGTTTCAACATTTGCTATCTGACCTTCAAAGCTCAAGTCAGGTGACCCCCTATAGAGTGAGAGCACTGTATAGTATTTAATACCGGAGCCCACTACCACTCAACTATTATCATGACACCTTTTTTTAAAAAGCAAACTTTTATACAACTCAAGTGCACAAAATCTCATATCTATTCTTTCTCATTCTGTTTTGATCAGTCTGTTTTGCCTTTTACTTATCTTTTTATCTCTAAGCTAATTTCCACAATTCTTCCACTGGATGTTCTGAATGGTGACCAAGGTGATTTTGAAGGACAAGAGGCCTTCTCTAGCTCTGTGTCACTATCACCCCTTGGATAGTTTTCAGGATTCTCAGGCTTTGTCTGGTTATCTGTTGCTTCACTGGTGCATTCTCGATTTTGATCTTCATCAACACTTTCTAGTTCAGAGCAGGTTGCATTTTATTTGTTTTCTGTAACAATTTCTGGTTTATCCTGTACTGTTGTTCATTCGGAGTTTGCACTGTGTAAGACCTTGGTTCTCCTGTGAGAGGATTCCAGGTCCCTTCATGTTGAATCCTCACTGTCTCTCCCCTGTTCAGGTCAGGCAGAGGTTGGATCAAAGTGCTGTTTCTGCATCTGTGGTCTCAGCTTGAGCAGGTCCTGCACGCTGTAGCTCACTGGCTATGGAAATAACAGTCGGTGCAGAGTTGGAAGCTTAGTTCTTAGTCTTCTCTCAACCAGGAGTTGCGCTGAAGATGATCCAATGCCCTCTAATGGAGCATTCCTGAATCCAACAGAGCCAGGTACTTCTTCCAGCCATTTTGCCTTCTTGAAGGGGTATTTTAAGGTCTGCACAGTACGTTCCACAAGTCCGTTGGATTGTGGACATTTGGGGCTTAATTTCAGGTGGCAAAACTTCCAGTCCTGTACAATTTGCGAAACTCAGTGCCTGAGAATTGTGGACCATTACGTGAGATGAGAAGGTCAGGCACGCCGTGGTAAGCATAGATTGATTTTAAATAGTTTATTACAGTGATGCTCTCACTATCATTTGTCAGCAGCACAGACGCAAAAAAACTTTGGGTAATAACCTACTGCTAGTAGGTACTCACTGTTGTCAAATGTGAACAAGTCAATTCCAATTTTCTGCCAGGGCCTCTCTGGAACAGTGTGTGGTTGAAGTAGTTATTTTTGTTGCGATTTACTGTACTTTTGGCACACTGTACACTTTCATTGATTTATGCTCCCATTCCAGGCCAATGCATTACATCTCGAACTCTTCTGCATATTTCTGTGCTGAGGTGACTCTCATATATGCGCTGCAGCATTTCTTTCCTCAGTGTTGCAGGAATTATGATCTTTTCTCCCTTGAAAAGTATTCCTTCTGCTAAATGACACTCCTCACAAAAGTTCCAGTACTCTTGTACAGTAGAAGAGGCTCCGGTCCGATGTGTGGGCCAGCCAGTTTGCACAATCTGCTGCAGTTTTCTCAGGGCAGCGTTGTTCTAAATCATTCCCTGTTCTCATCCAGTTTGTAACCAAAGAACAGGTAAGTTATTTGCCAGCATGTGAACCTGTGCTTCTGTTTCTTTATCCTCTTCCTCCATAATGGGTAGGTATGCACGCGTACATTTCCATGTCCAATTTGTATTTAACTCTGACCTGGTACTTCTGCAGGTGCATTAGTCATCTCTAGATTCTTGGTGGTGCACAGTTCAGGGGTTTTTTAAGTATAGCTTCCAAAGGCTTATGATCAGACTCTACCTCTACATCTTTGCCATAGACCTGATGGAAGGATTCTAGGCCAAACACAATTGCTAGCATTCCTACTCTATTTGGACATACTGCTGCTGTCATTGCCTTTGAAGCATATGCCATTGGTGCCTCATTTTGCAGGAGGACAGCCCCCAGGTCAATCTTTGAAGTGCTCACTGAGATCTTGACCAGCTGACTGACATCGTAATGCTTTAAAACTGGTGCCTGGACTCAGTGTTCTCTTCAGACTGGTCAAAGCTTCTTGGTGACTTTGTTCCCAGTGCCGTTCCACATTATTTTGTAGAAGTTCTCTGAGAGATGCTGTCAAGTTTGACATGTTCGGTATGAATTTCCCAAGATAGGTCACCATACTCAAAAACCTCTCCTTGTCTTTCTTATACTCCAGGGGTGGCATGTTCACGACTGCTTCAACTTTATTCGGGTCTAGCTTCAGTCCCTTACTTATTAGCGCATGTCCCAAGTGCCTGATTTCATGATGACCTATTTTGCATTTTTCCTTCTTCAACTTGAGGTCCCTTTCTCTAGCTCTGGCCTCAGTCACTGGTCGTCTTGTGCGTCTCCCCAGACAAGCACATCGTCAATATTGATTTCCCCACCCTCTAACCCTTCAAACAGCTGCCTCACTGTTCTGTGGAACACCTCTGGAGCAGAATTAATACCAAAAGGTAAGCATAAAAACCTGTATCGCCTTTATGGTGCATTGAAGGTACAGAGATAGGAGCTGCGTTCATCCAATTTGACCTGCCAGAAGCCTGAACTCGCATCCAAGACTGAATAGTATTTTGCATTAACTAGCTTATATGTGATTTCTTCTACTGTGGGCAGCTGGTAATGCCTTCTTTATACTGCCTTGTTTTGGTCTCTGGAATCCAGACAGATTCGCAGATTCCCATCTGTTTTTTTTACAATTACAATTGGATTAATCCACTTTGTAGTTCTTCAATTTTCTTTATGATGTGGTTTCTCCATTCTGTCCAGCTCTGCTTTCAGTCGGTCTCTTCACATTACTGGTGTTTTCCCAGGTGGGTGTATTTTGGGTGCCACGGTTTCATCAATCTTGATGCTGTGTTCTCTTTTTAGGCAACCAAACCCCTAGAACACATCTTTTTTACTCGCTCAGGATGTCATAAGTGGTAACTATCATTGTTCCCTTCACTAGCTCCAAATTTTCACACGCTTGGGTTTTGCACCAGTTTTCAGCACTATGACAGAAGTGCTTCAGACTGTTTTTGTAGTTCACTTTAAGTGTTCACTTCCCTTCCACTGCAATTTTTTCACCTGTATAAGTAGACAACTTCACTTTTGTTTCAGTTAGCTGTTTTTCTTTGCTTATCTTACAATATAGGTCTATGGGAATGACATTTGCTTGTGCACCTCTGTCAAGCTTGAAATTTGCCATCATGTTGGCAATTTTTAAATCAACTTTCCATTTGTCTTCTTTGGAATTTGTTGTCACTGCACCAATGTAAAGTTCAATTTCAGTGTTTGTCAATCATGTGCACTTTCTTCAATATACACATCTTAGCAAAGTGATTTAGTTTATCACGGTTCTTACACTGCTTCCTGTAGGCTGGACAACTATGTGGTAAATGCTTTATACTGCATCAGCTGCATTTAAATGTTTTAAAAACAGTTTTGTTCTTTTTACATTCAGACCTGTCTATTTTTTTTTTCCAGGGCTATTTCTGTTTAATTACATCTAACTGCTTGACCATATGTGGCTTATCATTTTCTGTCATCCATTTAACCTGGCATTTTGTTGTCCCTGCCTCTCTGCAGATATTTATTGCTTTCTCCAGCGTGAGATCCATTTCTCTCAAAAGCTATTCTCTCAGAGAGCCATTTGTGATTCTGCAAATTATTCTATCTTGAACAAGTGATTCTTCAATCTCTCCAAATTCACACAATTTAGCTCATTTTCTCAGCTCAGTTACATACTGATTAATGTTGTCACTATCTTGGGTGAATGTAAAAAATCAGTATCTTTCATAAGTGATGTTTTTCTTAGGGCTGCAGTGGGCTTCGAATTTTTCCATTATTTCTTTCAAGCCATTTATTTTCTCATCACTTTCAAATGTGAATGTGTTATTGACTTCAAGGGCTGCTTCCCCTGCTACATGAAGGAAGATGGAAGACTGTAGCTGAGGGTCTATTTTATCACTGCCCGTCATTGTGATTTACAGCTCGAATCGCTGCCAGAACCTCCTCCAGTTTTCAGCAAGATTGCCCTCCAAACTGAGCTCTGTTGGTGGTTTCAGAATCGCCATTATTATGTTTAGTTTACTTCTGACACCATATCTTGTTTTTTGTTTCAATGACGCATACAATCTGTTGACATTGTAGCTGAACTAACTTTATTGATAACACATTTTCCCAACATAAACACATATCTCTGCAGTAACTGAATTTTATGTAGACAGGTTCCAACAGGTGCTATCCGATCTTCAAATTCCAGGTCAGGTGACCCCCTATCTAGTACAGGGAACCATATAGTATCTAATACTGAAATCCACTACCACAATCAACTATTATCATGACCTTGGCCTGGTCTACATACCCGCTGTTCATTCTCCCAATCATGCTGCATTCCAAGAGGAATGTTTACTGCTGCACCCATGTCTGGGAGCAACTTTCTTATTAAGAAGCCTTTAAGTCAGGACCAACTCCCTCAGTATCTGTCGCAGTGCTCTCTGTAGATTTTAGCAACTTTAAAACACTCTATAAAGCACTAAAAGCTTGAAGAATCAGAGCAACACCCAATAGAATCAATCAGCAACTTTCCTGAAAGTAGTTGACAACCACTTGAAATAGTTCTGGTGAGGATCCTTCCTGCTACTGAACCCATTTTCAACCATGTGTGACGAAGAGAAGGCATCAGCTGGAGTGTTGAGCTCCAAAATGACAGCATTGATGTCAAATCAGAATTACATGTTGATTGACATCATAATCTGCCTACTCAGAAAACTTCAGATGGATGTTCATTACACATGCCCTAATGCCCTCATCAATATGCCATCCAATGTGACTTGAACTATTAGTGTGCTTGGGTGCCACGGATGCCAATTTGCACCTCAAGGGTCACATCTATTGCCCGAGAGAACAGGCGCATTGCATCCAAATTTGACTAAATTTCATCTTCAGGAAATTATTTTTATGGAGCAACACAGCTATTTGAGACTAATGATCATATTTTACTAACTACAGATTCCAATCTACTAGTACGTTTTGTTAAAGGGTTTTGTTTATTTGAAAATTATAAAAGCAATAATGTATTGGGATCAAAAGTAATTGACAAGTAGGTGTATTTGCTTCAGCACCGTTACCTTACATTTTCAGACCTTGTGAACTGAGATTGACTGTGCATTTTTCATTTTTGTCATTGATGTACGTGTCCTTCATATTGCTGTGGGCGAATCTGCCACTGATTACTAATCTATTGCTGAGTACCACCTATCCCTATCTTCTGGACAAATGAAAGTTCTATTGAAAAAAAAATCAAGGGAGCAGGCTTTAGATTTTAAATTTTGTTGAAGTTGACAGTTTGGCAGTTATGTGTCTTTTCTTTTGCCAGAGCGTATACAAAATGTAGGCCCAAAAAAAAACAACCAATATACGAATTGTGGGTCTATTATGTTAGGTCAGAAATGTAAAAACCATAGCATCATGGCCTGAGGGAAGCATGTTCAATATTTTAGTTTCATCATCTATCATTTTAATTTCTTATGCCTTTCATATTTACTTAGACAAATATTTTCCAGTGGCAAAATCTGTCTAATAATATATAAAGCACTGTGTTTCAGTCTACAAACATCACTCCAGATATCATCCTTTGTTACAGATGCAAAATTAACTAAAACAAAGAGAAAAAGAAGTCAGTTACCTATTACTGATTATCCTGTCCTGCATCTGGAAAGGCAAAGAATGCCTGTTCTAAAATTGCATATTATCCAGCTTGCATTGAGCAATGCCACACTTCTCAGGCATATTTAAAAAAAATGTCTAAATGAAACAAAAGCTAGAATTTGGAATGCACAAGTAAGTTCCAACTGACATAGGCTGGGATTTTCGGCCTCCGTTCGTCGTTGGTGTCATGGTGGGCGGGAGCGGAAAGTATGGCGAGAGGGCCAAACATCAGTTCTATGTCATCGTGAAACCAGTTTGCAATCGACCGCTCCACCTGTAAATGGCAGGCCAAGTGCCCTATCACAACATGTCGAGAATATCACTTTAATATATGTGCATCTCATTATAAGCCCAGTTTGCCAGAATCATCCCCCCATGCTGGATTATCAGAACACATCAGTGTGCAATTAGAATGATGTGTTTTACAATGCGATATAAGCAATGTGACACCTGGCAACCGGTACTTTGTTCATCACTTCGAGGTTAGTTTGCCTGCCTTGCATCACACAGCACTTGCAGAAATCATTGCCAGGCTTTGCTGGCAGCACCACACCACTTCCAGGGGGTGTCACAGGCAAGTGTCTACCTACCAGACCAACAATAAGGCAGGGGTAGCTTTTAATGGGCTGCAGGGCTAGGCCTACACTGGAAGTTACAAGTCGGGGGAGGTTGCCCTCAGACATATGACTGGGGGCAGGGTGAGTGGGGCATATATGTTGAACAGTGTAAGTGGCCTTAAAATGGGGATGGATGAGGTCCACATGGGCCATAGGCACATCCACTTCAAAATGTTCAGGGGCTAACAAATGGACAGGCAGCAGAGGCACAACGGATCGAGGAATACAGGAGGTAGATGGGGAGGTCAGTGAGGGAGGGAAACCAAAACATGAAGCTCCTCCGGGGTGGGGGATTTCCATACTCACACAAGGAAGGACCAAGCTGCTCTGGCAGTGGCAGTGATGGCGCAGTGCAACATTAAATTGAGGAGAAACTCTGCTGGTGAGGGTTCTGTAGGCGGATTGGAGAGTAGATGCATGCACTGTGGGGGCTGATTACATTGCATGCAACTGAGCGATTCATTTCCAAATGAGGAGAGAGTCACAAATGAGACATATTAGGGACCTTTCAATGACAATACAGAGAATCAGGAAAATGAAACAATATTGCCCATTCATACGAAACTAATCCTGCAAAATGGCACAAATCAATCTCATTGTTTTAACCCCTAGTTTTCAGAGTGGAAATTCCCCAGAGTAATAATGAACTTCATAGCAATTGGGCAAATGGACAAGCTCCAGAAGCTTGTTAGAAAGTTGGCGCTGGACAGTTCACTGAAGAGAAGCCTCAGGTCACCCTCAAATAATCTCATTTCCTGAATTAATATTTACCATCATTTTTATTTCTAAGAGTGTAGTATTAGAGAGCAGTTAATGAGGCCCCCAGTGCCTGGGCTGAATGCAGCACATCCAAGGCCCTGGCCAAAGCAATGTCATAACAGTCGGTCATGTTAGAGGGTGGGGGCAGGGTGGGGGGAATTAAAAGCATGCTGCATTGGCTATCATTTTAAGGGCAAGTACTTTCCACATGGGAACAAAGTCCTTGAATCCACATTCACTGACGGGTCCTTGACAGAAAGAGGACCTTTGGAGACTAATGCTGATACTTGTTTCTTTCTGACTGATACTGCAGAGAGATCATCAGGAAGATGGGGATTGGATTCATCACTGCCTGCATAATCACTTATAGACATCAGTGATGAAGGAGAAGATTGCAACGGTTGCACCTGAATTGCCAAAGGGAGGAGCCAGATGCTCAAGGCCAAGGGGCAGCAGAGCCCCATCCCGATGCAGGAAATGAGGCTCATAGAGTTGTCGTGCATAGGCAGGTTGCAAGTCCCAGGGTGTACAGAACTCGCATGTCTCACCTGCAGGTGAGTGAGATCAAGTGTCGCCGATGGCTCCACATGTCCAGGGATCTAGTGACTCACATTTTCCACATTCTCCAGGACTTGGTGGCATGGTGGGGTGGCGTGGGGGATGGGGGTGGGGGCATCCATTGCCAGTTGCTCTGAAAGTAATGGCTGCTCTGAACATCTAGGCCAGTTGTTCGTTCCAGGGCTCCACTGGGGATCACTGAGAGATCTCTCAAGCGTCCACACAGGAATGCCTTCCTGAGGTCACAAATACCCTTTTAGCCAAGTCCCACAATTGCATCAACTTCAACAGGGATCAAGCAAGCCAGGACGCCAGAGCACTGGGCTTTGCGGTGATTTCAAGATTCCCACAGGTGCATCGATCATACTCATGTGGCTATAAAACCTCCCTGGCAACAGGCAACTCAAATACATAAACCAAAAAGGCTACCGCTCACTCAATGTACAGCTGGTCTATGACTATAAAAAACTGATCATGAAGATTTGTGCCAGCTACCCTGGAAGCATCCATGGCTCATACATCTGGAGTAAATCACAGATCCTGGGCATCTTCGAGTGACCACGCGGGATCCAGGGCTGTCTCCTCAGTGACAAAGGGCGTGGCTGATGATGCCTGTGCGCAACCTCAGACTCCTGCAGGGAAAAGGTACAATGAGGACCAGGGTGCTAACTCGTTGGTGAAGCACACCATAGGGGTCCTGAAGATGTGATTCCAATGCCTGGACAGATCTGGCAGCACAATCCAGAACAGTCCCCAGAAGGTCTCATGGATCATCGTGGCTTGCTGCATGCTGCACAACCTGCTCTTCAAAGTGGGGGAGGACTTGTCGGATGACAAGATGGAGGATCTGCATGTCTCCTCCGATGAGGAGGACCTCAAGTGTGATGAATTCGAGGAAGACAAGGCTGCAGGGGAAGAGACCATAGCACAGGCCCAATGAGGCAGTTGTGCACGTGAGGCCCTGATAGCCACTAGACTCCATCAGGAGGATAACGAGTTGTAGTGAGTACACTATTGGACATGAACCCTCCTTCATGGGCAAGCATGAGCTTGCTATTCCTCTCATTTTGCCCATGTACCTCCACATGAGAATGAATAGTTACACATCAGGCTCATGTTGTCCTGATCCTTTGAAGGATGATGAACAATTGGCAGCACAACATTTCTGTGAGCCTCGTCCCCTGCACCTGGAGGAGGCCCTGCAGGCCCTTGGTCTTGAGGGTCTTGCTCCTCCCTTTGGTGCTGAGATGAGGTGCTGAATAGAGGAGGGCACCCTGGCATCACATGTCAGAAGGTGCTGCCTCTTCAAGTGTCTCTCCAGCATCCCAGTCACAACTGCACCCTACAAGAGCCAAGAGCTGTTGGTTGATCCTCAGTGGTCTTGTAGCTGGATGCCTTCAATGTGACAAGGCTCCTCAAGAAGATCCATTTCAAGCAATGGAACTATGCACTCTGTGTAACATTAATTGTGAATCAGATAATTCACACTTGGCCAAGGCAGCTGATGACATTTTGCTGCTGTGAAACCATTTACAGATGACTCAGTTGTCTTTCGTGCATTCTTCCAAATCACAGTGACACCTGGCACTCTCAGTTAGGGGTCCTGGGCTGCACTTATCCTCAGCTTGATATGGACACAGCAACATGAGCATGACAACATCAAATACATGCCTGCCAGACATTAAAATGCCTCCTCTTTAACACAGACAATGTGCCCTCATGGCCAGCCAAGTCCAAAATGCACACACACCATGAAGTCCTCAAGGGCACGTGTCATGGCGAATGAAGAGCACATCTCAGCTTCAGTACACCCTCGCTCCTATCTCATTGCTCCCCTACAGATTGTTTAAAGTAACCATGTGTGCTTCCAGAGCTTGCTCAAAACCTCTATTGCCTGCCAGAAGTGACTATTTGGAATTAACATCAGTGACCTCAGCAAGTGCTCAGGTGAAGGGACAAACATCGCTGCATCCCTAGTTTGTGACGAGACTCTTGATCCTGCAGGACATACAACTGCAGGATGAGAGCCGCATAAGGTTGAACGTTCAAGAACCAGGACAATAATGTGGCTGAGAGTGACCGGGCTTTGTCACCTTGAGATGACTTATTGGTGAGCTTAGCAAATGTACACTCTGAAAGTTGAAAATGCGGTTGGCTGACAGCAGAGCACACGAGCTCTGAGTATGGGCTCATAGCATGAAAATGCTGCCAGAAGACAGAGAGCACATGGAGTTGCATGATATATGACTCTTCTCCATGCATAAACACATCCTTCCTTGTACACTACACTTTCACATTTCAAAAATGCAGATGGGATAGGAGAACACCTCTGCCTCAACCTTACGCAGCCAAGAATAAACATGACATGACTCTGAAAAGCATGTGAATGAGCTTCATTCCACAAGCACACTAAGATCAAGACATCACTGATGTCAAGAATAAGGGACAAACACTCTGGTGACATGGAAGCACACTACTTTGATGAGAGGCCCATGATAGCGACGTGTGACAAGTTGGGGGAGGGACCATAGTTCGTCACCTGAGTGACTGCAATGCAACTCATCATAACAAGGAGGCACACACAAGAGATGTGGAATGGGTGCAATTCTATTTACAGTTGTGAACATTACATACATGTGGTGAACACCTATGCCACTGTTGTGCTTCTATTATTTTCTTGATTCCCTAATCCTACTGCTATGTCTGAATGCATCCCCAAAACCCACAGTGGAGGTGGAGGCAGCTTGTTTACGATGACTTCGACGAGTGTCCTCTGGAGCAGTCACCTGAGTGGATGACCCCGGGGTGTCCAGATGCTGGCTCTCTGCCCTCTGGGTGCCTGAGGGGCCCCTAGCTGACTCCTTGTTGGGAAGTGGGAGCTGAAGTGAGATCAAGGTGCCCAAACTTCCTTTGATTTGACACAAATGGATGCCACCAATGCTTACACCAATGAAGTACAGTTCCTGCAGTGGTGCAGGACCAATGTCCTGGACCAAGGTCTCCATGGTGGCTGCCATTGTGCCAGTGTTGACCGCAGTGCATTGGAATTACACAGTTCACAGTTCATATTTAACCTCAGATTGAAGGCAAATGGACCCCTCCATTGGCTGTTGTAATCTGAGGAATGCAGCTGACATCCCTTCCTGATATTCCCAAGCTTGATTTAGGACTGAGTCCGGAAGCTCGCCATCTGACTCAGACTCAGCTGAATTGTGGCCTCCAACAATCCTCCAAGTACTGGCAACTTTGGATGTCCTTGCCTCTGCCTGCTGTGGATCAGATTGTGTGCTAAGCTCATCAGATAATGATTTTGAACCTGCTCTAGATCTAGATCCCACTGAGGTGTCAGGGTCTGGTCTGGTGGAGAGTGTGGGTGAGCATTGTGATGGCTCTTCAAGGCTGCTGTATACTCATTCCTCATTGGAGGTGCCCTTGGGGCTGAAGCTGAGGGCTTGACTGACAGGGCATTGGGCACTTGGCAGAGGTGCCATTGAAAGAAAGTAGAGATAATTAGTGCATATGATATTTGAGTAAAAAACACGAGAATGCCCTCGCATTAGCATGGGCTGATGGATGAAATGGAGCAGGATCCTCACGTCGATGTTTGCCACCAACCTCACTGTCACCAGTGGCACGGTCCACATCCTCTCCGACCAGCTCAATGGCTTTGTTCTCAAACACTGTTTGGATCTTGAGTTCCAGCACACCATCCTCAGTCTGGAGCCTCTCCCTGCGATTGTGCACAATTTTCTCCTGCATAAAGACAAATGGAGAGAGTGTGAGCAAGACACACTACAGGGCAGATGAGAAGGATGCCTGGCATGTGTGGGTGATGAGTGGTGCCAGGGATGGGATGAGGACACGATCTGCAGTGGAGATAAAGGGGCGTGTGATGGAGTAAGTGGTGCTGTCCATTGAGCTGGCAATGAGTGAGATCCCGATGAATGTTTGATGGGTTTGTGAGTGTGTGAGTTGAGAGTGGTGAGATAGTTGACTTACCCTGGCAGCACAGATGGGATCACTCACTCTCTTTCTACACTGGGTGGCAGACATCTTCTGTGCAACATTGGCACTGACTAAGCCTTTGTGGTGAGGTTGGTGGAGCTCCTGCGGCCAAAGCGAGGGTAGAGGACATCACAGCGGCCCTTCACAGAGTCCAAAAGGCGTCCCAGTGAGGTGTCACTGAGCTTTGGTGCTGTCATCTTCTTGACTTTTGGGGCCATGTATTGAGGGAAGCAATCCTAACTGCAGACATTGAGAACTGTGTGCGCGGCTGCAGTTTACATGTGGAATCCAGAATGAGAAAGAGGTGAGGTTACAGCCAGCGATACGGCGTGTTTCCCGTGCCTGCATAATTAATGAGGCGTGAAGCAGACAATACAGCGTGAAAACCCACCATTGTGGCCGACGGGAAAAACACCAAATTTTATGCCCGCTACCACACTTGGTGCGATTCAAGGAAAACCCCGCCCATTGAATTGGAATATACGTAACTCCTATTTGAATTCGCAATCACATTAGAAAATGAGAAATAAAGCAACAATTAAACACAGGCCTCATCCAAAGTTGACCAAATGATAATAAGACTTTAAAGGGTCGCCATTGTTGAAATTTAATCCCAATACACCAGCAAAAATCGCAAAATCTAAGTTACTGTCACTGTGTATCAGTAGACCTGATATCATGCCCTCAAGTGCCTTCTGGAAGTCCATACAGACAACATCTATTGATACTCATCTATCCATTATACTTTTAATCTCAAACATTTAATGAGATTAGATGAGTATATAAATCCATGATCTTGGACCAGCTAATACTTAGGTAGGTGTTCATTCCTTCCATTTCTGATGATAGATTTTGGTAACTTGCCTAGAATTGATGTTCAATGGACTGATCTGTAATTATCTGATTTCTCTCCCTCTCCTTAACTAATGGATTGGCATTTGCAATCAAGAGACTGTGTCACCCCAGGACTTTCACAACCCTTCCAGACTCAAAGATCTCTTTCCCAAAGCTCCTATTTTCTTAGCACATTCCCCAGTGATACCAGATTCTGGGACTAAATCTTTCTTGACTCTCCATTATCAGTGTTCTCGGAATCCCAGTGCTGATAAATCAATATCTCTGGTAATGCCCTTGCATAATGTTCCCATAAAACCTCCAAATCATCTTCAATATCATTAAAATAATGGGAAATCCCTACTCCTTTACTATGAGAGATATGCAGTTACAATTTCAACAAGGTAGTAACGTTTATTCATTCCCAATCAAGTAAAACTTTCTGCAACCTTTGTTCTCCAGATGTTCTGCAATGGTATTAATTGTGAGCAACTGACTGCCCAGATTATTCATAGCAGAATTATGACTTTTTTTACTGAATTGGATATACTGCATGCAGTGGACTCAGTATAGTTGTGCAATGAATGAAGAGATTATTTTTCGGCAATAGTTTACACCTTTTTTTTAACGGCTTAGCAAACTGCTTCCTACCCATGCGTTTACTATGCAATAGTTTGGGGTACACTGGATGATCATGGTTAATACCTGGCTAATGTAATAGGTATAATATAATTAATTATTAGATGTGATGGCTTACCTTGAATAACCATATAGTGGTAAGCATTTTTCAAACTGGATTTCAAGTAGTTTGTTACAAGTAAGAGATATACACGCAACTGGCTCAAACCAGTTGTGCAGCTCAGGTCAAATCAACACATTTTCTGTTCTCAAGAAACAGTTGCTTTTTCGATTAAATATCATTATTTTAATTGCTATTCTGGTGGAATAATTGTACTATTGCTGATAATTTCCTAATTGTTCTTGACCTCCTCAAAGCAACTGATTTGTGATGTCATGGCAATTCTGCCACATCAAAGATAGTCTGAATATTATTGGGATTTTGCTTGGTTCCAAAACGTTAGGAGCATCCATCACAACAAAAGCAAAAATCATTGGAAAAACTCAGCGGACAGAATTTTATGTTTGTCGGGCAGGCCGGCCTGACCCAATCGGCAGCGGGCGAGTAGCCGATCTCCGCCGGCGAAATGGGCCGCGCCGCCATTTTGCAAGGTTGGGCCAATTAAGGTCTGCCCAGCATGTTGTAGACTCCCGTGTGGAGCGGGAATTTCACATGTGCGGCAGGCGTGTACAGACCGTCGGTTCCAATGGGGAACCAGCATTCTGTATAAAGAAAGGCCAGGCAGCTTCCTTTAGGCTGTTCACCATGGCTAGCAACCAGTGGGCTCTAGAGGAGGGCAGGGCAGAGGAGGAGATGGACAGGCTGCAGGATAGGCCAGCGGGGGGCCAATGAGCCCCTCGGTTCTCTGATACGCCCTTGCTGCCCTCCTCAAAGAGGTTGCGGAACGTCGAGAGGTGTTGTTTCCCAAGGATGGAAGGAGGAGGGCCTCCCACGTTACCAAGCAGGCGTGGCAGGAGGTGGCAGAGGCTGTTAGCTCTCAAGATGCTGTGCGAAGCACAGGAACCCAGTGCCACAAATGCTTCAATGATTTGTTGCGTTCTGGAAGGGTGAGTACCATATCGGCCTCGGCTATTTAACCCAGCAGGCAGCCTTAGCCTTTGAGCCCCCCCCACTCCCCCCACGTCTTGCTGTTGTTACTGCATTGGGCATTTGATGCACGCTGAGTGGGCAAACAGACAGTGACTATGCTTACATCAGCCTTAGTGGCTGAAGAGAAGATTGTTCTCCCCGCAGTATATGTTGGTGTTTGTTGCATTTGAGTAGTCTGGGGGCAACCTGCAGGGGAGGCAGCTAGACACATACTCAGAACTCCAACACATGTCTTAATGATTTTGATGAGATGGTGGAAGGGGAGCCTCAAGGTGTCATGGCCAAGACCCATCTGCTGGCCTCGGTGCCACACCTAGTTGCACCTACTTGTCATGGGCGCTAAGACCCGTGTGTTATTCAAAGTGATGGACGCCGTATGTGTCCAAGGTGGCCATTGGGGGAGGGGGTTGTGAGCAGCTGTACTATCTTCTGGGGACTGATCACCAGTAGTGTGGACAGGAGCCACTGGAGGCCTCAGATGGGCCACTGTGTTTGGACTGTGGAGTGCGCATGCAGAGTACATGAGCGATCAGCCCCAATAAATCCTCTTCTCTGTTCTGCGGGCAAAAACTGAACACAATAGCCAGGAGCATTTGCAGACTGGTGATGGGCACGCCGTGCAGCAGCATAGCACCACCTTTGAGGAACAGGCCATGGAGCTGGTGAGGAGGCAGGTGGCCAGGCTGGCAGGTGTTGGTGAGGCTGGGGTGCAGCAGCCAGGTATTTGAGGTCCACAGTCCCATCCATTCTGTCTCCCCACCATCCAAAGCACTGATGTTTGCTGCAATCCTTAATGCAGCAACACTGCTTATTCACAGACTGATACAGACAGACTTGTGGGTCATACACAAAGGCCCCTCGGCCCCTTGAAGATGCACTTCTCTAGCGCCTTCCAAAGTTGCCTTATCCCATTTGTGACCACTATCCCCAAGGCCTAACATGCCATGGCATCGCTGCTGCACATCCAAAGACTTATTGCATCTTAGGAGGGTTTGTATCTCCACCACCCTTTCAGCCAGTGTGTCCCACATTACTCTGTCCAAAAGGTCCTCAGCACCTCCCCTGTCAACCTCATGGCACTCAACTTAGATAAATACCACCATGTTAGTCATCCCTGCGCCAAGGGGAAATGCTGCCATCTGTCCACCTGTTCTATGCCCCTCATAACGGTATGAAGATCAATAATGTAAACTGTCAATCTCCTGTGCCCCACGGCAAATGTCCCAAGTGTTTGCAATTTTCCTCATCACTCCAGCTCTCCAGGTCAGCATGCATCCAGGTCAAGAACCTCTGCACTTTCCCTGCTCCAAAGTGCAGGTCACAACTGAACACAGAAGTGTAGATGTGGCCTCGACAGTGTTTTCCGCACTTGCAACATGACCTCCCTTTTCCTACATTCTATTCCTCAGCTAGTAAAGGCAAGTCTGGCTTTGACCTTGTTTAACGCCTTATGTTCCTGTTCTGCTACCTTAACGGGTCTGCCCAGCAAGGTCCCTGTAATCGTTGTGACTTCCCACGGTCCTACCATTACTATTTACTCGTATTCCTGTACTTTGCTTGTCTTGCCCAAGTGCCTAACCAAACATTTATCCACATAACATTCCATGTGGCATTCCTTAGGCCATCTGACCAGCCTGTCTGTATGCGTGTGTAACGTTTGGGCCTCCTCTTGACAACTTACCAAACCACCAATGTTGGTCTCCTTAGGTTCTTGAAGCTTGAGTGCATTGTGAGCCTGCGGGGGAAAGGGATGAAAGGTGTTACTGACTGAATGCTAACTGATGCACTGTCCTTGTTGTTAATTTCAGCATCACCACTGCATGGCTGCCAGCATCAACTCCAGAGCACCCCCCTCCACACCTGACGGGCGTCATTTGCAACTTGAGTCACATCATTTCAGCGAGCCAGGCACCAGCGCAGGTACTACCACATTGGTGGGGATTATAACGTCAGCTAGTGTCCCGTGGCACTTCATACTCGCTGGAGGAGATGGCACGGACAGAGAGTGCTGATGGCGCCAGCAGCCAGAGGACTGCAGAGGACCAGGCACATGCGTCTGGCAGTGGTGATGTGCCTCTGGAGATGTCAGCCATGCAGCAGCTGCAGGACAAGCGGCAGAGTGTGCAGGAGCATCTGACAGGGTTGCGTGAGGGTGTACTTCACTTGGTCTCTGTGGTGGAGGAATCCAGGTAGAGTGTCAGTGATGGCATAGACCTCAGGACAAAGCTTCAGGCTTCCTCCGTTGAGAGACTGGCGACTCTCTTGGAGAGGGGCTTCCAACAGATTGATAATCATCTTATTGGGTTACGCTCTAACCAGCAAGCCCTCACAGCGCTAATGGCCACAGGTGGTCATTGGCAAAGTGGGAGATGTTCTGGGCACCAAGTTCAGTGCCCCTCCATCTGCGGTGAGCAGGGAGATCCAATGTGGCCTCAAGTCGGCGCAGCAGCTGCCTGTCGTCGCTGCGAGCTCCTCTCAAGGTGCTCCGGATGAGGGCAGCAGCTCCTCCGCCCCTCTGCCAGTGACCGTTGCATCCATTGAGGCTGCAACAACTTGGGAGGTGCCAGTTCTGGAACTGGCCACTCCCTTCCAGGAGGGGCCAGCACAGGCTCCATGGGCCAGAGGGTGCCCACCAAGGTCATCGAGGCCAACAGTACAGCAGAGTCAGCAGGCTGTCTCACAAGGCACTTCGAGCGATGGGGTGGCACCAACATGTAGAACCCACAAACGTAAGCATAAGGCACAAAAACAAAAATAACTGGAAGAACTCAGCAGGTCTGACAGCATCTGCGGAGAGGGATACAGTTGACATTTCGAGTCTGTATGACCCTTCATCAGAACTAAGACATATAGAAATGAGATGAAATATAAGCTGGTAAAGGGGGGTGGGACAGGTAGAGCTCAATATGGGGCCAGTGATAGGTGGAGGCCAAGAAGAGACTGTCAAAAATGTCATAGAAAAAAGAACAAAGGGGTGTTTATGGCAATGATATTATCTAAAGGATGTGCTAATGGGGACGTTAAGGGTAGCAAGCAGGACAAGCTAGTGGCAGATGGCCCTAGTGGGGTTGGGTGGGGGAAGGGATCAAAATGCGCTAAAAGGAAGAGATGAAACAACAGATCAAAATAAATTTTAAAATAGGACAGAAAATAAAAATATATTTGTAAAAAAATTATAAATTATTGGAGAAAGGGAGATCGGAAAGGGGGTTGGGATGGAGAAGAGAGTTCTTGAACAGAAATTATTGAACTCGATATTAAGTTCTGAAGACTGTAAAGTGCCTGGTCAGGAGAGGAGGTGCTGATCCTCCAGTTTGCGTTGAGCTTCACTGGAACATTGCAGCAGTCCAAGGATGGACAAGTGGGCATGAGAGCAGGGTGGAGTGCTGAAATGGCAAGCAACAGGGAGGTCTGGGTCACGCTTGCGGACAGAACGAAGGTGTTCCACAAAACGGTCAGCCGGTCTGCGTTTGGGCTGTCCAATGTAGAGGACACTGCATTAGGAACAGCAAATGCAGTAGACTAAACTGAGGGAAGTGCTAGTGAAGCGCTGCTTCACTTGAAAAGAGTGTTTGGGCCTTTGGACGGTGAGGAGTGGGGAAGTAAAGGGGCAGGTGTTGCACCTTCTGCGGTTGCATGGGAAGGTGCCGTGGGAGGGGTTGAGGTGTAGGGTATGATGGAGAATGGCCCAGGGTGTACCGGAGGGAGGAATCCCTGCGTAAAGCCACTGGGTGTTTGGCGGTGGCATCATGCTGGATTTGGTGGAAATGGCGGAGGATGATCCTTTGAATGGGGAGGCTGGTGGGGTGATAAGTGAGGACAAGGGGGACCCCATCATGGTTCTGGGAGGGAGAGAAAGGTGTGAGGGTGGATGCACGGGAGGTGGGCTGGACAATGTTGAAGGCCTTATCAACCACCATGGGTGGAAAACCTCGGTTAAAGAAGAAGGAAGACATGTCAGAGGAATTGTTTTTGAAAGTGGCATCATCAGAACAGATGCAATGGAGGTGAAAGAACTGAGAGAATGGGATGGAGTCCTTACAGGAAGCGGGGTGTTAGGAGATGCAGTCGAGGTAGCTGTGTGAGTCGATAGGCTTCTAAAGAATATTGGTGGACAGTCTATCACCAGAAATTGAGACAGAGAGGTCAAGGAAGGGAAGGGAAGTGTCAGTGATGGACCGCATGAAAATGATGGAGGGGTGGAAATTGGAAGCAAAATTAATAAATTTTTCCAGATCCAGATGAGAGCATGAAGCGGCACCAAAGTAATCATTGATGTACCAGAGAAAGATTTGTGGGAGGGGGCCTGAGTAGGACTGGAACAAGGAATGTTCCACATACCACATAAAGAGACAAGCATAGCTGGGGCCCATACAGGTACCCATAGCCACACCTTTTATTTGGAGGAGGTGAGAAGAGTTTAAGGAGAAATTGTTCAGTTAGAGAACAAGTTCAGCCAGATGGAGGAGTGTAGCGGTGGATGGGAATTGTTCGGGCCTCTGTTCGAGGAGGAAGCAGAGAGCCCTCAGACTATCCCAGTGGGGGATGGAGATGTAGAGGGATTGGATGTCCATGGTGAAGAGGAGGCATTTGGGGCAGGGAACTGGAAATTGTTGATATGAATGAGGGCGTGAGAGGAATCGCAGATGTAGGTGGGAAGAGACTGGACAAGGGAAGAGAGAATGAAGTCAAGATAGCAAGAAATGAGTTGTGTGGAACAGGGTGACATGATCGGTCTGCCGGGACAGTCCTGTTTGTGGATTTTGGGTAGGAGGTAGAAGCGGGCCGTCCGAGGTTGGGAGACTATGAGGTTGGAAACTGTGGAGGGAAGATCTCCAGAGGAGATGAGGTCAGTGACAGCGCTGGAAACAATGGCTTGATGTTCAGTGGTGGGGTCACGGTTCAAGGGGAGGTAGAAGGAAGTGTCTGCAAGTTGACACTCAGCCTCCGCGAGGTAGAGGTCAGTGCACCAGACAACCACAGCACCACCCTTGTCAGCGGGTTTGATGACAATGTCAGGGTTGGACCTGAGAGAACGGAGTGCGGCAAGTTCAGAAAGAGACAGGTTAGAGTGGGTGAGAGCAGCAGAGAAATTGAGATGACTGATATCACGCCGACAGTTCTCAATGAAAAGATCAAGAGCAGGTAAAAATCCAGAGGGAGGGGTCCAGGTGGAGGGAGAATATTGGAGGTGGGTAAAAGGATCCGTTGAATGGGGAGAGGACTCCTGCCCAAAGAAGTGAGCATGGAGACAAAGGCGGCGGAAGAAGAGTTCAGCATCATGCTGAGCCCGAAATTCATTGAGATGAGGGTGTAAGGGTATGAAACTGAATCCTTTACTGAGCACTGAACATTCAGCATCAGAGAGGGGAAGGTCAGGGGATATGGTGAAAACACAGCCGGGGCTGGGATTGGAAGATGGGGTGGGGACAGATGGATGGGCAGTGTTGGAGGGTCCTGGATGGGCGTTGCTGTTGATGAGTTGTTGGAGCTTGCATTCCTTTGCATCTGAAAAAAACAGACAAAGTTTCTTGTAAGGCATCGGATGAGACGAAGAATAAAATGAAACTTGGGGCGAGGACAGCTTAGGAATATGGTGTGTCGGTGCTACTGGAGGGAGAGGTCGAGTGTGTTCATATCGTGGCGCATGGCACTGCGTGTGGATCTCAGGAAACGACAAGAACAGCAGTCCTAGGAGCATTGTATATCCCGGAGATACTTATAATCCTGGGTGGGTTCGAAACATGAGGGATGGAACTTCAGTTGGAACCCACGTGGGGTAAGTCAGAGACAGAGACAGTCACTGAGGAATGAAATATGACTGTGAAAGCAAGTTTTAGTAAACACCTTGTCAAACACCAGGAGAGAAATGGAAAGCAATGAAAGTGAACAGGGCAAAAGAGACAGGCGGAAATCCTGTTGGAAAGAAGAACAATACTTCTTCAAGGTAGACATTCCTTGAAGAGAAGTGGCAGTCAATTAAACACTAAGATAAAAGCAAAATGCTGTGGATGCTGGAAATCTGGAACAATAACAAAAATACCTGGTTAAACTCAACAGGTGCGATAGCACCTGCTGAGAGGGATATAGTAGACGTTTCGAGACCATATGACTATCGAGCTCTACCTGTCCCACCCCCCTCCATCAGCTTATATTGCATCTCATTTCTATATGTCTTAGTTCTGATGAAGGGTCATACGGACTCGAAACATCAACTGTATCCCTCTCCGCAAATGCTGTCAGACCTGCTGAGTGTTTCCAGGTATTTTTGTTTTTGTTCTAGATTTCCAGCATCCACAGTATTTTGCTTTTATTTAAGCATAAGGCACATTAGGCACTCCACGGGTTTGTCACTGGTGATGTTGTGTTGGCCCTAGATTAGGGAATATTTGATTCTCAGCGACATTTGTGCTTTGTATTGGTGGCAATATAGTCCACATTTGTGACCATGGCTGAAGGTGATTCCTTTGTACTGCACTTGTCTGTTTCACAGACATATCATGAGTTTTTGAGTGGACATTGATGTTTCTGTACTAAGCCCTTAGGTGCAGCTGATGAGGTGGAAGATGTAGCACCTAAGTGCCACGTGTGGAAGCGCCAGTCAATGCTGGTCCTGCATTGTGTGCTCTATGTGTGCGGATCTAGCTGAAGGTTCGCTGGATTAAAGTGTCCCAGGTGTCCCTGCCTCCTTGGTGTAGTAGCGGGTCGGCGTGCTGCCCCTCATCATCACCCTGTGCTTCCTCATCCTCTGAGCCACTGCTGGATTCATCATGTGCAGCCTCATCCACTGCGTCAAGGTCTTCATTATCAACTGCATCCCTGCTTTCCAGCGCAAGATTGTGCAGAATGCAGCAGACTACCACTATCACAGAGACACGATCTGGGGGTTACTGGAGTGTGCCCCCTGGGCGGTCCAGGCAACGGAAGCGCATCTTGAGAAGACTGATGGTTCTCTTCACCACTGCCCTTGTGGTGCCGTGGCTCCTATTGTAGCACTGCTCAACTTCTGTTCTTGGACTGCAGCGAGGCATCATGAGCCACCTTCTGAGGGGACAGCTCTTGCCACCCACCAGCCAACCATCCAGCCAAGCCGGAGCACTGAAGAGCCCTGGCACCTGGGAGTGTCTGAGGATGTAAGCATCATGGGAGCTGTCTGGGTACCTTGCACAGACTTGTAGAATCAGCGTCCTGTGATCACACACTATCTGCACGTTCATGAGGTGGAAGCCCTTCCTGTTGACAAAGGCACCGGACTCACCTGCTGGTGCCTTGATGGCCACATGTGTACAGTCTATTGCACCCTGGACACGGGAGAAGCCAGAAATGGCCCCGAAGCCTCTGGCATGCTGTGCCTGACTTGCCTGGTCGCAGCGGAAGTGGATGAAGGTCAATGCTCGTCTGAACAGAGTGTCTGTACCCTGCTTGACACAAGTATGGACAGCTGATTGGGAGACACTGCAAAGATCACCCAACGAGCCCTGGAAGGAGCCAGATGCATTGAAGTGGAGGGCAACTGTGACCTTCAAAGCTGCTGGTGGGGTGTCTACCCATACAGTTAGGGGAGATCTCATCTGACAGATATAGTTCACTGTCCCCCTTGACAGTCGGAGCCTCCTACAGCACTGCACCTCAGTCATATTGAGGTAGCTGCTTCACTGCCTGTATACCCTGGCAGCAGGCTAGTGGTGTCTTCTGCGGCCCCTTCTACCTTGGACAACCTCTTAGCCCTGCACCCCTTGTGCCTGTGCCTGGCCTCCCAAAGGTGGCTCCCCTGGAGGCTGATTGTCCAATCCTGGCCTCCTCATTATTTTAGCCCTCCCTTCCTCCTCAGAGGAGCTGCCTCCAGTGGAGATGTCAGAACCCATACCCCCAGGCTAAATGGAGGTCTCCGGAAAGCTGCAGGCCCGATAAAAATTACTGTCTACTTCAAAGTACAGAGAAAGCCGTTGGAAATCGATCTGAACTGCTAACAATCACACAGACAAGTTTAAAACACTTTCAGCAATAAATACTTCACATAAAACATTAACAACCCCTCTGAGCCCACGTATCCTGCCCGTGGATGAGATTTGTTAAAAAGTCACTTACTTGCCTGCCCGTTGCACCCATGCGCCGAGCCAAAGATCGCACAGGCATCTCAAAATTGTTGTCAATTGCCGAGTTATGGGCCTTAACAAATTCTTTAATTAAGGGCGGGCACTGTGTCGCGCTTCATCAAGTACCAGCCCAGCTAAATATGGCAATGGCTTGCGCTGACGTCGGCATGCTCGCCTGACGCCAACGCGCGACATTTTAAGCGCTGACATGTGGGGTCCGCCACCCACATGTCATACATAAAATTCTGCCCAGCAGGTCTGACAGCATCTGTAGAAACAAATACAGAGTTAACGTTTCGAGTCCGTATGACTCTTCTTCAGAACTAAAGAGAAGTAGAAATGTGGTGAACTATATACTTTTTAAGGGGGGTAGGACAGGTGAAGCTGGATAGAGGGCCAGTGATAGGTGGAGGCAAAAGAGAGATTGCAAAAGATGTCATAAACAAAATGTCGAAGGGGTCTTGATGGTGGTGATACTGGCTAAAGGAGGTGCTAATGCCGACAGTAAGAGTAGAAAGTAGGATAAACAAGTGACAGAAGGCCCTCGTGGGGGTGGGGGAGGGAGGGGACGGTGTGGGAAAAAAAATCGAAACAGGCTAAACGATGGGGATAAAATAATGAATGGAAATAAGTTTTTAAAATAATAACAGAATAGGTGGGGAAAAAATATATGTAAAAATTAAAAAATAATTATTGAATAAAGGAGGTCAAAAGGGGGTGAGGATGGAGGAGAGAGTTCATGATCTAAAATTGTTGAACTCAATGTTAAGTCCAGAAGACTGTACAGTTCCTAGTTGGAAGATGAGTTGCTGTTCCTCCAGTTTGCGTTGAACTTCACTGGAACATTGCAGCAGGCCAAGGACGGACAAGTGGGCATGAGAGTAGGGTGGTGTGTTGAAATGGCAAGCCACAGGGAGGTCTGGGTCATGCTTGTGGACAGACCGAAGGTGTTCCGCAAAGCGGTCACCCAGTCTGTGTTTGGTCTCTCCAACGTAGAGGAAACCGCATTGGGAACATCCGTCAGTCTGACTGCATTTTTCAGAAGGATAATTGTGGTGAAGCAACCAGGAAAAGTCACATTGCAGTTTTTGATGCTTTTTCTTTACATTTGTGAAGTTACTTCACACTCTTTTGCCCCTCATTCATTCAATGAGTTAGCGCCTAGAAGTCAGAGGAGATAGTCATTTCTTAAAGAATTTACTTTCCAATATCAATCAGTCCTCTTATCTCCTCACAGACACAGCCTACAACTTTTGATCATTTTATCTTTTCCTTAGCCACTTTCTCTGGGTTTCATGTTGCTTGTTCATGATCCCTTCTCTTTTCCTGCTGTTCCAGTGACTCATGCCAGTGTACATTTCCGTGCTATCTGTCACTGTGACTAAGGGCAGAATTTTCTGCTCCTGTTGGTGGTGGGCGTGTTTGGCAGAATGAGCGGACAATATGCCAAAAAAGGCCAAAAATCAGTTTTAGGCCAGCATGAAACCAGTTTGCGATCTTCTGCTCCACCCGTTAATGGCTGCATTTCACACTATCGCACGTCAGGAACCTAATTTCAATACTTTAGCATCTCATTATAAGCTCTGCTCACCAGAGGTCTCCATGGGGAAGATTGCGAATGCCATGGAGACCCTGCAGCAGAATGTGGAGATGTGTGCAGACCTGCACTCCATCGTGGATGCGATGGGTGAGTTTCTGCAGTGGCATTGCAAACAAGGAAATAGGGCACCTTGGCATCCTTCCAGATGCGCCTTCCCCTCAAGGAGTCAGCCCGGGGCCCCCGAAGGGAGGTGGAGCGGCATCTGAACACCCCTGGGTCTGAGGTTCTACCTGTCCCTGGTGTTGCGAAGAATGGGCTGGCCACTCTGCCACGGAACGCTCCAAGTAGTTGGACAGTGCCATACTAACTGTCTCTCGTGGAAAAATTAATGCAGAGAAACACCTTTGACCACAATTCCATCAGGCAGTGGTCAGCACATAACGTCTTAGAGGCCCTGCGGGAAAAGGACAGGGTAGATCCTGTCGGATGGTTCCCTGAGCAGACTGTCAAAGTCATTTGGCAGAATGCCTCAACACCAGAACTTTCCAACAAGCACCAAGATGTAGCTTAGCTGGTGGTGAGAAAGGCCCTCCCCATCAGATCCTTCCAACAAGCCAGGAATCTCACCCCCTCTGCACGATGCCCTCGAGGTGGTTGTGGTGGGGACGAGACTGTTGTTCACCTCCTTGTGGATTGTGCCTTTGCAAAGAAGGTCTGGAGAGAGATGCAGTGGTTTCTGTCGAAGCTCATCCTGAGCAGCGCGGTGACACAGGACTCTGTGCTCTACGGGCAGTTCCCAGGGACACACACCGAGACAAACATCAATTGCAGCTGGAGGATCATCAACTCAGTGAAAGACGCTCTTTGGTCTGCCCGAAACTTGTTGGCCTTCGAGTGCAAATTGTTGTCCCTGACCAAGTGTTGCAGACTGGCACATTCCAAGGTCCAGGGCTAGGTGCTGAGGGACGCACTAAAGCTTGGGGCAGCCGCTGCAAAGGTGCAATGGGGAAAGGTCGCTGACTAAGACCTTTCTGCCATAGTGCACCGAGGGGCTGGGATAGGTATAGACCCCTCAGGCTTTATGGCTCACAATAAATGCATGCATTGAATACTAATTTTATTTAATTGTATTGAAGCACCTCAGAGTGCAACATGATGTACGTTGATAACTCCAATACCATTGCACTGTCTGACTGTCTGTAATCACCATACTGATATGATTGTAATATTCATTGATTGTATTGAAGCACCTCGTGATCCATATGTAAAAGTTGAATCTGATTTCACTTTTTGAGAAGGCCATTTAGAAATGTTTTGTAATGTTTGTTAAGGTATTTTTTATATAAAGTATATTTTTCAAAAAAAGTGCTGGACACCCCTGGGTCATCCACTCAGGAATCTCAGAGGCTGTTCTTTCTCTCCAAGTCCCCTTTGCCTGTGAGCCCCTCAACCTTGGCCTCTGTCACCGCAGAGGGAGCAGCCGGCCCACGAGTGACTCTGGAGGGAAAAACGTGTGTGTGACAGGGCCTTCCGGAGCCTTGTGCAAGCACTCTCCCATGCACGCGGATTCTTCGAGTAGCATTCTCACCTCAATGTCCTGAGCTGCCTGCTAGGGTTCACTTTCAGTTGTCCACCTGAGCTGACCTGCATCTCCGCCCACCCAATGATCACACTCACATGCAGCACCTGATCTCACCCATCATGACTGTTGTTTCACTTTCAATTTAGACAGCATTGTCTGGATTCACATTTTCATCAGCTTCCCCCTCATTTTCCCGTCCCCCAGTCACCCATATCCTTTCCGCCATCATTGTCGGCCCCCTGGCATCACCTGCCACCTTCCCTCCGTGACCTACCAGCCACAACCCTTTTCCTTCGGGGCTGTTCTGGTGAACGTTCATGTTCCTTTCCTTCACCATCCCTTCTACCAGTACTGTCAAACTCTTACCTTGCCACCCTATTGCCTCATTCTGCCCTCGGTCATTCTCATCATTCACTCATAGTACGCCCACCCTCAGGTTGCACCCCACCCCCCCCACCCCACGCCGTCCCCACAGGAGGCAGTCATGGACACATCAGACCTCTCCCTTGCACTTCCACCTCAACATTCCCACCTGCTGAACCCTTACCCCCGCCAGAACCCCTTCCTACCTCTGAAATCCTTCGCCTTCCAAACTCCTTCCCTTACACCCCTTTTACACCTACCAACCCAGTTGCCATCTTCTCCCATTACACCTTCCTCCCCCCGTACACCCTTCTCCCCTCCCAGCCTCACCCCACTGATACCTTTGTTCCCCCCAACCTCACCCACAGACACCTTCATTCCACCCCTCCCAACCTCAACCCGCCGCCCAAACACTGCTTCCTCTCCTAGTCGATCCTAGACCTTCCTCTCCCACCGCCTCGATCCATGTGAGCATCGATGGTAAATTTCTACCTTCTGTGAGCTGCTTCACAGTGGAGCCATGTCCATGAGAATCTACCCAGCATGTCATGGACGTTCCTCCAGTGTGCTGTTGGGCTCCAGCATCTTCTGCTCTTCAGATACCCGCGATGTGAGCAAGGCCCTGGCAGTAAGTCCCAATTTCTGCACATCACACTTGTCAAGATGCACTCTGCACCGGCATTTTTTCCTGCCGACGTGGGCAGATGATCCAGCAGAGGCGGGATGATACCAGTGAGCTGGCCTTATAATGATATGCTGATGTATTACAATGGGGTTCCCATCTCCAATGGCAGAGAATGCAGTCCACCATCAAAGGGCTGAGTGGACGATCACAAACTGGTTTCAGAACACCATGGAAACCGATTTCTGGCCTTCTCGCCATATTGGCCTCTCACGCTACTGAACACACCCACGCCAGTGGGCACAGATGATCCCACCCTTTGTTTAATTTCCATGTAATATTGTGACATTCTTGATCTTTGTGCCTCTGTTTTGCACTTTCAGAGCACATATTGACTAAGCAATTTAAATTGTTTTGTTGCCAGGGGCATCTAATTTCTGTAATAGTATAAATTAATTTGCTGTAAGAACGTAAATCTAAATTTTGCCACCTACAATTTAATATATGGGCCTCCAGAAGAAATATTAGAGTTCACTGTTATTAAGCAGTATATTGGACAGCAACTTCTGAAATCCTCACTTGTACAGTTAGGCATGGAAATCAGCAAGTTACTGTTCGATTTTCCCTGCGACTCTACAAACTTCACTGCACCATTGTCTGCCAAGTGACTCAGCATATACATTCTTTTATTCATTCACGGGATGCGGGCTTTGCCGGCTGGGCCAGCATTTATTGCCCATCTTTAGTTGCACTTGAGAAGATGGCGGTGAGCTGCCTTCTTGAGCCGCTGCTGGCCATGTGGTGTAGGTACACCCACAGCACTGTTAGGAAAGGAGGTAAAGGATTTTGACCAAGCGACAGTGAAGGAAAGGTGATATATTTCCAAGTCAGGATGGTGTGTGACTTGAGGGAGCTTCCAGGTGGTGGTGTTCCCATCTGTCTGCTGCCCTTGTCCTTCTAGATGGTAGTGGTCGTGGGTTTAGAAGGTGCTGTCGAAGGAGCCTTGGTGAATTCCTGCAGTGCATCTTGTAGATGGTACACACTGTTGCGACTGTGCGTTGGTGGTGGAGGGAGTGAAGGTTTGTGGGTGCCAATCATGCAGGCTGCTTTGTCCTGGACAGTGTCAAACTTCTTGAGTGTTGTGGGAGCTGCACACATTCAGGCAAGTGGAAAGTACTTCACCACACCCCTGACTATTACCTTCTAGATGGTGGACAGTGTTTGGGGAGTCAGGAGGTGAGTTACCCATCATAGGATTCCTAGCCTTTGACCTGCCCTTGTAGCTACAGTATTTTTATGGCTAGTCAAGTTCAGTTTCTGGTCTATGGTAACACCCAGGATGTTGCTAGTGGGGGATTCAGTGATGGTAATGCCATTGAACATCAAGGGATGATGGTTGGATTCTCTCTTGTTGGAGATGGTCATTGCCTGAGACTTGTGTGATGCAACAGTTACTTGCCACTTGGCAGCCCAAGCCTGGATATTGACCAGGTCTTGCTGCATTTGGACAGTGACTGCTTCAGTATATGAGGAGTCACGAATGGTGCTGAACATTGTGCAATCATCTTCGAACATCCCCACTTCTGACCTTATGATGGAAGGAAGATCATTAATGAAGCAGCTGAAGATGGTTGGGCCGAGGACATAACCTGAGGAACACCTGCAGTGATGCCCTGGAGCTGAGATGGCTGAATTCCAACAACTACAACTATCTTCCTTTGTGCTAGCTATAACTCCAACCAGCAGAGAGTTTTCCTCCTGATTCCCATTGACTCCAGTTTTGCTGGGGCTCCTTGAGGCTACAGTTGGTTAAGTGCTGCCTTGATTTCAAGGGCAGCCACTCTTACCTCAACTTGGGAGTTCAACTCTTTTGTCCATGTTTGAACGTAGGCTGTAATGAGGTCAGGAACTGAATGGCCCTGGAGGAACCCAAGCTGGGCATCAGTGAGCAAGTTATTGCTAAGCAAGTGCCGCTTGATAGCATTGTTGATGACCCCTTCCATCACTTTACTGTTGATCGAGAGTAGATTGATGGGTTGGCCAGGTTGGGTTTGTCGTGCTTTTTGTGTTCAGGACATACCTGGGCAATTTGCCAAATAGCTAGGTAGATGTCAGTGTTGTAGTTGTACTGGAACAGCTGGGCTAGGGGTGCGACAAGTTCAGAAGCACAAGCCTTCAGTACTATTGCCGGAATATTGTCAGGGCCCATAGCCTTTGCACTATCCAGTGCCTTCAGCCCTTTCTTGAAATCACACGGAGTGAATCGAATTAGCTGAAGACTGGCATCTGTGATGCTGGGGACCTCCAAAGGAGGCCAAGGTGGATCATCCACTTGGCACTTCTAGCTAAAGATTGTAGCAAATGCTTCAGCCTTATCTTTTGCACTGATATTCATTGAAGATGAGGATATTTGTGGAGACTCCTCCTTCAGTGAGTTGCTTAATTGTCCACCATCATTCACGACTGGACTGCAGAGCTTAGATCTGATCCGTTGGGTGTGAGATTGCTTAGCTCTGCCTAGCACCTGCTGCTTATCCTTTTTGGCAGAACGTATTCCTATGATGTAGCTTCACCAGGTTGACACCTCATTTTTAGGGATGTCTGATGTTACTCCTGGCATGCCTTCCTGCACTCTTCATTGAAGCAGGGTTGATCTCCTGGCTTGATAGTAATGGTAGAGTGGGGGATATGCTGGGCAATGAGGTTACAGATTGTGTTTGAGTACAATTCTGCTGCTGGGATGGCCCACAGTGCCTCATGGATGCCCAGTCTTGAGGTGCTAGATTTGTTCGAAATCTATCCCATTTGGCACAGTGGTAGTACCACACAACACGATTGAGGGTATCCTCAATGTGAAAGCAGGACTTCGTCTCCACAACGACTGTGCGGTGGTCACTCCCACCATTCCTGTCATGGACAGATGCATCTGCAGCAGACAGGTTGGTGAGGATGAGGTCAAGTATATTTTTCCCTCTTGTTGGTCCCCTTACCGCTTACTGGAGAACCAGTCTAGGAGCTATGTCATTTAGGACTCGGCCAACTCGGTCAGTCGAGCCACTCTTGGTGATGGACATTGAAGTCCCCCACCTAGAGTACAACCTGCACCCTTGCCACCCTTAGTGCTTCCTCCAAGTGATGTTCAACGTGGAGGAATACTGATTTATCAGCAGAAGGATATGGTACATGATAATCAGCAGGAGGTTTCCTAGCCCATGTTTGACCTGATGCCATGAGACTTCATGGGGTCTGGAATCGATGTTGAGGATTCCTAGGGCAACTTCCTCCTGAATATATAACAATGTGCCACCACCTCTGCTGGATCTGTCCTTCCGGTGGGACAGGACATACCCAGGGACGGTGATGGTGGCGTTTGGGACATTATCTGTAAGATATGATTCCATAAAGATGCCTATCTCAGGCTGTTGCTTGACTAGTCTGTGAGACAGTTCTCCAAATTTTGGCACTAGCCCTCAGATAGTAGTAAGGAGGACCTTGCAGGGCCGACAGGGCGTGAAGGGCTTGAAGTTGCTATACTTGCCCACTAGACACCCACTAAACACGCCTGCAAAAGTTGTGTCCTGTCTATTCACGTTTAAGTGAGTTTTAAATGATGTGCTTAATCTTAATTGCTGCCAAGCAACTTCTCTGACACTGAAAATTAACTTTTATAAGTGTGGACTGTTATTTCTTCAGATTTTAATTATTGTTGGATATTTTTAAAAATTTAAATAATTTCCTTTCACTATAGATCATGCATATAATTCGACCTGATGTATAAGCTCAAAAAATTGTGCTTTTGCATATACTCAGTTTATAATCGACGCCTCCCCCACCCCCACCCCCAACCCCCCCCACCCCCCCCACCCACCACCCCACCCCCCATGCACCCCCCTCGCCCCCGCGCCCCCCCCCACCTTTCCAGCCACAATATGTTATACATGCATTAGTGGTCAGCCTCAAAATTTCACCGTATAAGTGCAACTTTTACTTACCAGTGCCTTATAACCGGGCGCAAGAGATCAAGCAGGTGCCAAGGGCTGTGTTGTGAAGATGCGTGGAGTTTGAAATCACGGCCACACAGAGCAGACCCTACGTGTTGAATGATGAAGAGAAATGAGTCTTCCAGCAAACTGAATGAAGTATGAAGCTGGTTTCGAGCTAGAAGCCATAACATTTGCTAACTTATGCTGTGATTGTGCTGCAGCACTTCAGTGAGGGAATTCGGTGTTAGTGAAAAGCTGAAGCAAGAATGGAAGAAGGAGCAATCCGGCCTGAAGAACTTGCCCAAGATATATGCACCATGAGAACAGGGACCAGACACTGGCCTGATCTTGAGAAGCATGTTTCGGAATAGGTCCTCAAAAATCATCAGAATGGTTACATCGTCACCAGAAATGCAATGCGTACATACTCACTTAAGTGGGCCAAAAAAATCCCTGAGTCCAGAAAATACTTCAGAGCAACCGTTGTTGATGTAGCTACTTAATAGGATGAAAATGTCTATTATTGCGGCAGTAAACTAAGGTCTCTCAGAAACTACCATAAGACCTTGATGCCAAAATGACTAGTTTCCAGCGATTCATTATCAAACAGCGGCAAACACATAAGTCCCTGTTATACCACATCAGCAACATGGAAGAAACACACGTGAATTTCAATACACCCAGCAACTGAACTATAGAGTAGAAAGGTTCAAAAAAAGTTCCAGTGAAAACCACAGGACATGAGAAGACAAAGTCCATGGTGGTACCAACCTGCATGGCTGACGAAACAAAATTAAAGCCTATGGTAATTTTCAAATGCAAAACCATGCTGAAAATCAAGTTCCCTGCAGGAAAGCTGTCCATGACAAAGTTTGGATGGATGAGGATGGAGTAAACTTGTATATTGATGATGTGTGGAATAGGCGTCCTGGTGGCCATGTAAATTAATGAAGTTTATTAGACATCTTCAGATCCCATATAACCAAAATGGTCAAGAGGTGCCTGCAAATAGATAACATCCACATTGCAGTTATACCAGGGGGAATAACATCCAAAATTCAACCTTTGAATGTGTGCATCAACATCAAGGATCAGATTTGTGTTGAATGAAATAGGTGGATGGGTAGATGAAGAAAAAGCCTTCACAAAGAATGGAAATACACGTGCTGCCCTTCTTGATGTTCTGCGTGGTTTTGTCATTAAATCCTGGGATGCTATTAGTGCACAAACATTCATCAAATCGTTTTAAAATGCAGAATTTCCAATCCAGTAGGTGGAATGGAAGATGATTTGTTGTGGAGGGATGATGCTGAAACTGAAAGTGCCACGTCTGATCCAGGGTGGGATCAGAATGCCATAGCCAAAGTAGCTCAGAATGAATTTGATCAGTTTTTTTTGCGCCGGTTGCGGAAGACAATGAATTTAATGGGTTTTAAAATGTTTTCATTACAATTAAAGGTGTCTTTGTCCAATTAATTTATTCAAGAAACTGTGCCACATTAATTTACTATGAATTACAGTGTTTCTTTTATGCATTTCAAAATGGCAACCGCCTACGCCAGTGGTTCACATTTTATACTTGGTGTATTACTCGACTCCTGTTTTTGGAACAATTTTTGGAAGTGTCGAGAGTTAACTGATACGCCAACAACCACGGGGCATTTTTCTGTCTCTTTTCTTTTGCGCTCTTAATCTCCTCATTCTTTACATTGTTTTATTTCATTTTCTCTTTATTATTTTGCAGTGAATTAAATATTCTAACGTACACTTTCTGATTCAACCCAGGGTCAGGAACCTGACACCCCAACCATTTCCAGGGGCAGCATCTTCTGGCCCCGCCTGCTGCCGGGATTGTCCAGTTCCACCGAAAGTCAACCTTTGATCTATGTCCCCTGGTTATTGACCTCTCTACTAAATGAAAAAGTGCCTTCCTATCCACCCTATCTACGCCCCTCATAATCTTATACACGTCTCTCAACATTCATTGCTCCAAGGAAGACAACCCCAGCCTATCCAATCTTTCCTCATAGCTCAGGCCCTCCAGCCCAGGCAGCATCCTGGTAAATCTCCTCGGCATCATCTCCAGTGCAATCACATTCTTCCTATAATCTGGTGATCAGAACTGCACGCGATTCTCTAGCTGGGTCTAACAAGTATTTTATACAAGTCCAGCATAACCTTTCTGCTCTTGTATTCTATGCCTCAGCTAATAAAGGCAAGTATCCCATGAGCCTTCTTAACTGCCTTAGCTACCTGCCCTGCTACCTTCAGGGATCTATGGATATGCACACCCTCTGATCTTCAGTACCTTCCAGGGTCCTACCATCCCTTGCTTTGTTAGCCCTCCCCAAATGTATTATTTCACACTTATCCCGGTTGAATTCCATTTGTCACTGCTCTGCTCACCTGACCAGCCCATTGATATCCTCCTGCAGTTTACGGCTATCCTGCTCGTGACTTATCACCCTATTGTGTCATCCGTGAACTTCTTAATCATATCCCCTACATTTAAGTCCAAATCATTTATGTACACCACAAACAGCAAGGGCCCCAGCACCAAGCCCTGTGGAACCCCACTAGAAACAGGCTTCCAGTCACAGAAACATCCCTCTACCATCACCCTCTGCTTCCTGCCTCTCAGCCAATTTTGCCTTGGACCCCATGGTCTCTTACTTTCTTGTCCAGTCTGCCATCAGGGACCTTATCAAAAGCCTTGCTAAAGCCCATGTCAACCACATCAAATGCATTACCCCCATCAGCACTCCTGGTTACCTCCCCAAGAAATTTGATCAAATTTGTCAAACACCACCTTCCCTTAACAAATCCATGTTGACTATCCTTGATTAATCCATGTCTCTCCAAGTGCAGGAATATTTTGTCCCTCAGAATTCTTTCCGGTAACTTCCTCACCATCGAGGTTAGACTGCCTAGCCTATAATTTCCTGGCTTATCCCTTCCTCCCTTTTTTAATAATGGGATAATGTTAGCAGTCCTCCAGCCCTCTGGCACCTCACCTGTGGCCAGAGAGGATTTAAAAATTACTGCCAGGGCCCCTGATATCTCTTCCCTTGCCTCCCTCAATAGCCTGGGATACATCTCATCCAGTCCTGTGGGTTTATCCACTTTTAAGGCCGCTAAACCCTCTAATAGCTCCTCCCTATGTTAATTTCCTCTAATAGTTTGCAGTCCTCTAACCTGTATATATACAGCCCTCCATCTGTATATCATTGTAAGCCCTGCTTGCTGGAATCATCCCTCTACATCAAATTTACCGCCCACATCAGTGGGAAAACACACTGTAGCGGAACACGTCTGGACAAATGTGACACGCAGAAGTCCGGACATCCATCAGGGCCTTGCTCACGTCACGGACATCCGAGGAGCAAAAGGTGCTGGAGCCCAACTGCAACAGCACACTGGAGGAATGTCCATCACATGCGAAGTAGATTCTCATGGGCATGGCTCCGCCACAAAGCAGCTCATGGAAGATGGAAATTCACCATTGAGTGCCTACTTCAGAATTTTACAGTGTCTTGGCGGTGGTGTGTGATGGGTGATCATCGAGGAGGTGAAGAGAAAGTCCAGCTAGAGTGTGAGTGGAATGTGTGCCTGGAAAGGGTGGGAGAGGGAAGTGTAAGTTTGACTGTGAGAAGGAGGTTTGTCAGGAGGTGGGGTGAGGGATGAGGTTGGGAGGGGGGAAACAAAGGTGTCGGGGAGGGTGAGGTTGATATAGGGAGGGTAGTACAGGGGAGGAGGGGACAACCAGGAGAAAATGACAACTGTGGATATAGGTGTAAGGGTGGAGGAAGGTGTAAGGGGAGTTCTGAGGAGGAAAGAAGTTCATGGGGGGGGAAGGAGTCCAGGCGGATTCAAGGGGGACTCCTTATGCCCTCCAGAGTGCGTAAGGACTCCAGGGCGAGGAAGGAGTGGGGGAATAAGGAGTCTGGGGGAGTAAGGACCGGAGGGGGGGATGGAGTAAGATTGGAGGAAGGAGTCAGGAGTAAGGGTGAGGGAAGAAGTAATGGCAGGGGAAGGGATCAGGAAGGGGCAAGGAGTAAGTGGAGGTAAAGAGCCCTTGGGGGCGAGGAGGAGGAGTCCGGTGGGGAAGGAGTCCATGGCAGGGATGGGAGGGAGGATGGTGGGGAGGAAGGAGTCCCAGGAGGGGGGAAGGAGTCCAGTGGCGGAAGGAGTATGGTGGGGGGATGAGGGGAGTCCGGGGAGGGGGAAGTAGTCTAGGGAAGGGGGAGGAGTCAGTGGTGGGGAGGAGACCAAGGGGGAAGGAGTCCGTGATGGGGGAGGAGTCCGGGAGGGTAAGGAGTTCCTGGGGGGTAGGGGAGAGGAGTTCCGATGGGGAAAGCAGTTCCAAGTTGGGAAGGAGTCTGGAGGGGGCAAGGAGTAAGGGGTGGGAGTGGGGACGTGAGATGCCCAGGTAAACATTCAAGGGGGTGGTCTGTGAAGTTGATAACTGCCTCCTGCTAAGCCAAATGAGGGTGGACAGGTCAATCTCGTCCCTCCCATGGGCCATTGAAAATCAAGCCCCACATGCCTTCAATCTGGTTGGTTGAGAGATGTGCTCTTCCTTCACCAGTGACCCAGTTCTCCTATGAAGGATGCCAGGATGCTTTGACTATCTAATAACTGCAAATTGTCTAACAAACATATTGAACGAAGTGTTAACGAAGTGTCATTTAGTGTTAACTGCAAAACTGCAATATCCAGACCATAATTCTCATATATGTAGGAATGTGAAGCCAGTTTGACTTAGTTATAGATCCTTTCTAGTGTCCTTGAGTTACACATAGTAAATTTTGGGCTGCATGCATCTGAAGCCCAATCCAACTATAATTAGGTACCTGTAACAATCCTTTATCTCCAGGGGTTTGGTAAATATAAAGAAAACGAGAGTGTTCAGATCATAGAAAAACTCAGGCATTTAAAAACATCCCCAAAGAACTATTTTGGTGATTACAAAATTACAAAGATGTTAAATGAAGTGAAAATGGCTATTCCTAGCACCACTGAATGGATATATACTTCCTCCGTGGTCTGTGTTGGCAGGACATCGTGAGTATTTCCAGAACACAAGGCCCTAGTGACAGTACCAGCCAGATTCTGTGTGAGTACCATTTCTTTCTTGGCACTCATTGGATTATACTGTGTTATATTCTGGCTTGAGCCTTTGCCTGTTGCTTAGGAGGTAACACAGATGTTTATTCAGTAAACTGTTGCAAGAGACTTTGCTGATGAATTAAAATGGGAAATACAAGTTACTGATACAGGAAGAATTTATAATGGTTGTTCACTGCATCACTTTGTTCTGCTCCAGCACACTGATATTCTCAACCTAGCCAAAACCACAGAACATATCTCCTTTCATTGTTAAAAACAGCTCTGCTCCCTAACATGGAGACCAACAGGATTATGGTTGGTAGGTAAGATGTTGAATATTTAAACACGAAAATCAAGGCTGTTACTTAGAGAATCCTGCATTCTCAGAGATGCTGTCTTTCTATTCAGATGTTAAACTGAGGTCCCATCTGTCCTGTCAGGTGGATATAAAAGATCCCTTGGCACTACTTTCAAGAAGAGCAGGGAAGTTATTCCCACTGTCCTGGCCAATATTTATCTCTCAATCAACACCAATAAAACAGATTATCTGGTCATTGTCACATTGCTGTGTGCAAATTGGCTGCTGTGTTTCCTACATTACAACAGTGATTACTGGTGGAATTGTCCCAAATTTGCACTAAGTGCGGTAGTGGGCGGGAGAAATGACCTGTTGGCCGCAATGGTGCCTTTTCACACTGTATTGTACCAATCCCACTGCATTAATTATGCATTCCCAGGGAATACACCTATTCAATGGCGTGGCTCTCATTCACCCACCACGCCATCACCTCGCCGCTTCAACACGCTGGGCGCCAGTTTAAAAGTACAGCCAGGCAACCACGTCTCAGCGCTTTCAGCCCAGGACTGCTGAAGACATGGCCCTGAAAGACAATAAGACTGCAGCCCGAAGATTTAATTATGCATTCCTCGAGTGCCTTTTGGAGACCGTGGAGGCCCGCCGTGATGTCTTCTACC
Organism: Carcharodon carcharias; assembly: GCF_017639515.1. Classification (NCBI taxonomy): domain Eukaryota; kingdom Metazoa; phylum Chordata; class Chondrichthyes; order Lamniformes; family Lamnidae; genus Carcharodon; species Carcharodon carcharias. The sequence continues at coordinate 53,848,402 of NC_054486.1, forward strand.
TGGCTCTGGCCGCAGGAGGGGCAGCAGCATCCCCAATCCAGCATGTGAGGTGATGGCAGAGCCACTGATCTACAAAATAGGGCAGCCAGCCATTGCCCAAAAAGGATGAATGATCACCTCTGTTCCGTCATTATGTCACTCTTTTCATCATTCTCAACTCATACACTCACAAATCCATCAGACATCCAAAGGGCCCTCACTCACTGCCAGTTTAAGGGACATCACCATTCATTCTCTCCCACACATCTTCATTGCCCTCATCCCGCCTGTGTGACCACTCACCCCCCCGCACAAGCCAGGCATCATGTGGCCTGGCAGGCATCCTGCTTACATTCCCTCCATTTCTATTCATGCAGGACAAGCTGGCACACAACAAGAGGGAGAGGTCACAGACTGGTGGAGGAATGCCTGAAATCAAGGTCCTCACGGACTTTGAAAATAAAGCCATCCTGTTGGCTGGCTAGCATCTGGACCGTTCCTGTGCTGATGGTGAGGTCAGTGTTTTCTACTCAGTGAGCACTCAGCAGTGCAACATTCATCAGAACAACCATGCTGTGAGTGACGTGTCCTGTTTCACTGCCATGCACTAACCATCGCCTCTTGCTTTCCCAGGCACAGCTGGGAAACAGCCAACAGAGTCCACAACCCACGGCCTCCAATCAAACCCAGAAGAAACTTCTAAAGAGGAATCTGACGGCACCCTCATTGAAGACCCATCACAGCGCTCACCCACACCCTCCACCAGCGCAGAGAAACACCTCTCAGTGGGACCTAGCTTTAGAGTACACTCAGGATCACAATCTGGTGAGAACATCGCACTGTCTGATCCACATTAGGCAGCAACAGGGACTTCCCAGGTCTCCAGCACTCGGAGGACTGCTGGAGGCCAGAAATTTGCTGAGCCTGAGTCAGATGATGAGCCTCTGGACTCAGTCATACCTCAGTTGCTGAAGCTCAAAGGCAAGCTGAGGAACATCAGGGAGGGATGCCTGCTGCACTCCTCAGATTGGAAGGCACGATGGAGGATCCCACCCGCCTTCATGCTGAGGTAATAGCGTTGAAATGCCAATGCAGCGAGGTCAACAATGATAGGATGGCAGACGCCATGGGGACCTTGGTCCAGGACATTGCTCCTGTGCTGCTGTGCGGCCTGAACTCCATCGCTGATGCCATAGTTGGTCTGCAACACTGTGTATGCGAGAAGGGTGCAGGGCAACTCGATCTCACTCCAGCTACCCTTCTATTCAAGGAATCAACCTGGGGTCCTCAGGCACCCATAGGGAGGAGGATCAGCAGGCAGACCGCCCGGGGCCATCCACCCAGGTGAATCCGGGAGTGTCTGGCCCATCCAAATTCCCTCTCCCTGTGACCCCAGCAGCTCCAGCTCCACAGACCAAGAAGGATGCCACTACCACACAGTAGGACCCCACAAGCAAGCCAGGGTCCTCCAGTTCTCGGCCCTCCAGAGGATGCCTGCCAAGGTCATCACAAACAGGGTGTAGCAGTCAGCAGGCAGCCTCATCCTCCACTGCAAATGTCCGGGGAGCACTAAGTCATAGCGGTAGGGTTAGGAAGGTTAAGAAGATGTAGTTGCACAGCCTGAGCATGGGTGTTAATCACTTGTACATAATGTTCACTATTGTAAATAAACTCCCAAGAATGTCTCCCTGCCACTGGCCCCTTGTTCTGATGAGCAGTGTTCGTGTCATTCAGATGTGAAACATTGATTCCTGCACAAGATAAAGGCAGGTGTCTCAGTCCAGGGCCTCTTCCCTGTGCTTCGTGCAGCCTTCAGACCAAAATGAAGGCCCGGCCTCACACTCCCTGGACATATTACTGTTGCCTGCACCTCAGTGGTGCTGGTCATTGCTACCAGAATGTTGTGGGCAGGTGTCACAGAGTTCCATCATTCTCTCAGTGTGCTCTCAGCACATTTATCGTGGGACTGGCTCCCATCCCTTCAGCATCTGTGACCGGTGATGCTGTGCACCTGAAGGAGTCAGGTGCTGAAGGCTGACAAACGATCAGGTGCATTTAAACTTTCACAACTGCGTCTCTATGATACGACCCTGATCACGTAGCGCAAGCGAGCTGCCATCGGCCAGACAAGAGCTAGACATTCACAGAGGCAATGTGAAGATCTATGAAGTGTCCTCACTGCATGTCGTCATCATCCTCCACAAATCTAGCAGCTATGAAGCCCTCCTGAGACACCTGCCCCGTCATGCCAGTGCAACAGCCTCATCACCATCATTGTCACTTTTGAGGATCTCCTCACCCTCATCCCCGTTGACATCCTCCTCATTGGAGGAGACCTCCAGCTCACTATCTCCTCCTGAGCCAGCTCCTCTCCCCATTGCAGTGCCAGGTTGTAAAGGGCTCAGCAGACAACAACAATATGTGACGCCCTCTGTGGACTGTATTGCAGGTCTCCACCAGACCGGTCCAGGCACCGGAATCTCATTTTCTGCATCCCGGTGGTTCGCTCCACCAAGTTGTGAGCTGCAGCATGAGCCTAATTATACCTTCACTCTGCTGCAGTCTGAGGCCACCGCACGGGTGTCACCAGCCACATCCATCCTGGCTTTCCTGGTCCTGAGCGAAATGCACAAAGTTGTGTGCCTTCATGCAGTTGGCAGCCATTATCTCAATGATGTATTTGTGGGTGGAGGCTTGCGATATCCCACAGATGTCACCTGTGGAGCCCTGAAAGGAGACACAGACATAAAAATTGAGAGCCACACTCACTTTCAGAGCCACTGGCAGTGATGCCCTCCAGTCCCCATAACGCAAAATCCTGCAGCAACTGGCAGATGTGAGTGACCAGTTCCCTAGACACACGCAGTCTTTGGTGACACTGATTCTCAGTCAACTGCAGGAATGAAAGGCACCGTTTATAGGCCTTGAGTCTATCTAGGCGCCAACCAGCGATGGCTCACTGTGGCTCTTCCCGGCATGTGCGGGAGCCCTAGCTACCCCATCTTCCTGAAGGTGCTGCTCCTCCCTCTGCTCAGCCAGATGCCTACGTAGCTCTCTTCTACGCTCTCTGTAAGCCACGAGCCATACAGTTAGTCCACCAGGTTCCACGATCCTGAGGTACTCCTCCTGCAGGATGAAAGAGAGAGACACGTGGGTTAGCTTGGGCATTCTAAGAGCCTCTTTTGGTTAAGTCTGGAGGCCCATTAGCGCATCCATTTAGATGGCCAGAGTTTAATGCGCTGCATGGCTGCCCGAAGCCCCACTCATCTCTGCCCCTCCCCACCTGACTGATTGGCAGCAGCTTTGCCCATTGGACTGCATGCTGTGCTCTCAGCTCAGGTGCAGCATACTCCTAACCTGCACTGCAAGGCTGCACTGTTAGCTTGAACCATGGGGGAGACTAGTCCAAACCGGGATGATGACATTGCAAGGGGCTGTGAGCCCCTCCACAAGTGACTGCTCCATGGCCAGCTTAAGCAAGGAGATTAAGCAATGTGCGCAGCTGTCCAACTGTTCCACATTCCACTAAAATGCTCATTAGTTTGCAGGCTGTGCCCGAGGGATGAAAAGCTCTGAAGAGCTTTGGTGGCACTTCCATGCCTCTGAGTTGCTTGAGTGGGCAGATAAGCTGGAGGCTCGACTCCAACCTGTCAATGTAGCTGCATCTGAACTGCCTCAGCTGCAGAGGAATGCTCACTTTATACAAGGTTTCCCTAATGCGTGGCCACTTCCCTCCCCTCCACCCCGCACATGCTTGTACACTACCTCCAACCGCTGGGCAGCCTTGCCACTACCCCCCACCAACCTTCAAGTCAAACAAGTGACCCACGCAAATGCTGCGCAATGTTACTATGCACTAACCTTTGAGTTTCTCTCAATGTGCAGACCACCAAGTGCACGCTTTGTATATGCTGTTGTGCAATCACTCCAACGTGCTCAGACGATCTAACGTGGGCAGATGCTTCTGGCATGCTGGCCTTAAAATGATATGCAGATGTATTACAATGAGCTTCCTGGCATCTGACGGTGGAAAACATAGCCTGCCATTGACAGGCAGAACAGACGATTGCAAACTGGCTTCATAAAATTGTGAAACAGATTTTTGGCCTTCTCACCATATTATCCCCTTACGCCGCTGAACACGCCCAATGCCAGCGGTCACAGGAAATTCCACCCTACATTTCAAAACTACGTCATTCGCCGTAAAGCACTTTGATACATCCTATCATTGTAAACAGTGATTTATAAATGTAAGCTTTCCTTTGTTTCTTTTAAATGATAATCCCTTGATTTAGTGCTGTTTGGGTTCCCTTCCCATTATTGAATGCATGTTCAGCTTTGTGAGATTAAGTATTGCGCTCCAAAATGGCAATGTGACATCAAATAAGCATTATACATTGATTGTGGTCATGGTCTGCTGACTCTGCATATTCCCAGCAAAGTATCCTGCATGTGTGCTCATGCCATCTTAGAGGCAAAACAGTGCTCATGGTTCTGACAAAGCAGCTGTTATGGAGCCAAATTTTGCAGGCAATGTCTAAATGACATTCTGTTGTATCAGACACTGTCCTAGTATTTCAGTGATTCATAACTTATATAGAACTGGCCAGGAAATTACTCACTTTGCACTGATAATGCCATTCTCAGAATCGATAACTTAGAAATATCTCTGAAGTTCACACACAAATGCTGAAAAGGTGCTTCTCTGTAATTCCAACTGAGGCATTAAACTGGTATAATAAACAGTTAACATCTACATTAGAATAACAGACAGAGGAATGTTATACAAAAGCATTAAGCATTTGTGCACTAAATTGCAAATACTAATTGTATCCAAACTTTTAATTAGCTGCTTCAGCAGTTTGTACACCAGCAGCATTTATATATTACTGTTAGAATTTATGGATCCAGAAAAAGGGACACTGCATTCATATTTGACAAAAAAAAACACAACTCCTCAGTGATTATGCAAACCCAAAAGTTATAAATAAACAGATTCAGAGGGATAAATATATATGTACATAAAATACAACCTAGGCAGCCTCGGAGAATATCTTGAATTTTTTTTTCCTTTTTTTCCTTTTTACGACTAATTGGGAGCGGCCAGTAGTATATTCACTTACATCCACTCATTTAGTCAATTATTTGCTCGTGAGAGGCCAAACATTTAGAATATTCCACCTCACTAATACAGCTAGCATTTCTAGGAGGCAGGTGCACCTTCATTCTACCATCTTTTTACTAAGCAATGAAAGCAAAAGATTTTCATAAATGCTAAATTGAGAGTGCAAGCTGGTCAATTATGTTGTTCCATGAAACGATATCATGGACCAATCTCAATATTTCATAGACGACGTTTCAAACTGAAAGAACTATGATCAATTAGGGACAAAAGGTAGCATGATGTTGACAAGGAAAAATCAATAATTCTGACAAAAATGTTAGTGTTAGGGATTTCTGATAAAGATGGGAATGGCAGCAATAAGAAAGGAGTGGTTTCCTAACAACTCAATGACATTTTACAATGAAACTTCACTGTAACAAGGATTAAAAGAATTGCAAAAAAGGCAACAGGTTAAAGCAGTTAGTCTCATATTGATTCAAATTAAATTAATGAATTTAGGTTTGTAGCTAACTGATGTCAATCCATTGATAGATAGTTTGGGGAAATATAATAAGAACTTGAAGCATTGTTGACGTGAGCATATGCCTTCTGAAACTTCTGAAAGGGATCAAGCATTTCTTCCTGGAACTGCAAAATATCTGAACAACTGGACGAGATATGACACAGCCTTTGTCTTCCATCAGCATCACGGTATTAACTGCGAGTGTATCTAATAGACATCAGGAAATGTTCATTGTGTTATTTATGACTGCTAAGAGGCATTATGAGTAATGTTCCATTCACTGTTTGATCTCTTCTCTACATTATAGAAATCACCCCACTGACTTTAATGGAAATGAAATTTGAGTGGTTTCCCTAACCAAGTCGTTAAAATGAAAACTCCTCCATTGACTGAAGACTCAATGCATGGCCTAAAAGTGTGATGGTGGCAGATTCAATCGTGACTTTCAAAAGGAAATTGGATCAAAAAAACATCAGATCCACAGGGATAGGGTGGGGAAGTGGGATTAGCTAAATAACTTTTTCAGCGAACCTACAAAGGCTCAACAGGCTGAATGACCGCCTTCTGTGCAGTAACCATTCTATGGCCTGAATTTTTAGCTCAGTGGGCAGGCCTGATCGGCAGGCCCAGGATCGGCCAGGAAACAGGCAACCAACCACGATCGGTCCCCGTGTGCTGAAAAGCTGACCGCTGCCAGAGTGGGAGCAAGATGAGGGTGGGCAATGACGTCAACACAGGCACAGGTGAGCGCTGAGAGAAAACTCCCTGAAGGCAGGGAGCTGCCTCAGGGAGCTGTAGGCCCGGAAATGTTCCAATGCAGTTTCAAAAAGCTGGCAAAAAATGTCCAAGCATCAGCATCAGTGCCTAAAAATATAGATGATAAGAACGCTGCCCACAGATTTTTATTTTTAATTTATTACATAATGGAAACCTCATCCAATCCTTGGATGAGGTTTCATGAGAAATGTAAAGGCCACCTGGCCGATTTGCCTGTCTGCCAACTGTAAGGTTGGACAGACCATGAAAAATCAGAGTCAATTGCTCTGTTAGGTTTCTGTCCTAAGACTCATTGTGGGTAATTTTGACTTTGGATGATAGTGTAAAATGGCCACAATGAATCAACTGTCTGTTATACCTTTAACATTATTTTCACTAGCATTGAATACAAAATCGAGAAGATATATATTTGCACATTCTTTGCAAATGAGCGTAAAGTTCCACTTGGTTGCGATAGTTTTCTTTTCAACACAAGTTTCCCCAAATCAGCCCAATCAGCACAAAAGATCTAGGAATTTCAGTTATTCGAAAATGAGGTGAGATAGACACTCTGATTAAAATTGTTTATTTTTGTGATATACCCATTTACAGCTTTATTAAAATATCTGCACCAAGTTACCACTCTTAAATATATCAAAGAATACAGTTTATTGCCAACTTTTTCTGAAAAATTATTTTCTAAAATGCTGTCCAATTGCACTGGTTCATGGAAGATTGTACGTTTGACAATATGCAAAAAACTTGGAGCAGAAACCTGACCAAAAATATTCTTAAAACTAACAATATTTTGAACACAATTTCCATCCGAATTGCCGACTGTGGCCAAAACTGAACTGTCCACAATATCTATGCTTGTGCCCCAAGTCAAAATTACCCCTATTGAAATAAATGTTAGGGATAGCTTGCTAATTTCATATTTCTGACCAGGAGCACATTCCACAAATTTAATCATGTGCTGCGCTCATTTTATGGTCACATTTTGTCCACCCAATCTATTATTCTCAGTTATCGCTGGTAAAATAAGTGAGCAGTAATAAGATTTGCATTTAACATAACTACTGAAGAGATAGCTGCCTTTGCCTAGCAGTGTTTTTAAATTAAAAATTGAAAGTGCCAAGAAATGAATTTTCATTAAATATACATCACTGTGGAAGTGTTTTAATTTTATAGGAACACTGCAGTTTTATTGGTGATGCACAGCTTTTCCATCTTAAGTTACACATTTACATTCATTTATGTTTCCTTCCTAACCAGCTAGTTTATGTCAGGCAGAGATGCAGGGGGTAATTTTGATTTTGTTCAATTGTGGGTAACAGGCAATAGCAAATCAGCCTCACGTTTTACATCTCTGATTGTTAATTCCGTTTGTAAGAATTGATCCTGTGTCCGTTCTTTATAGATCTCCTATTCTATATGTGGTAACTTGTTACCTCTAAAATCTGTATCTGCTCTTGTATACACTTCCCTTGGGTGACTGTGGTTGGAATTTTCCAGGCCCTCACGCTGGTGGGATCTACCAATCCCATCGATGTGAACGGAAATATCAATGACTTGCCAGCCCCACTGCAGGGGACAAATTTACATTCACAAGGGAGGGTGCTGGAAAATTCCGGCCTATGAATTTCATAATCCAGTGAGTCTCCCTGATCTGGTGGTCTAAAACAGATACACAGAGTTGGTTTCTTTGTCATCACAGTCACATTCCTTTTCACTTGGTTTCCATCTTTTCTGCATGTGGACCATAGAGATCCACCTCCATTATAACTCAGTTTTCTTTCATGAAAGAAAACTATCACCCTCTTTGTTTAGCTTTTCTATTTTTGTGAATGAACAGTGTGCATTTACCCAAACAGTGCCATTGTTGATCATATGATATTCTACCCTGACTCTTTACCAAGTTCTTCAAGACCTATTTTATTCCTAAGGCTAAAGGCATTCAGGTCTAAAATTATGAGGTATCCATTTCCTCCATTGCCTGGACTGATGTGCTTTTATTTCTTTTGCTATTGTTTCTTCATGTGCTCAAATCCTTATATTCTTCACAGCTTCCTGCTGTAACAGTGTTTACACTTGAACTGTCATCGATGAGCCCCTGCTCTTTTCATTATTTATATTTTTCTACATCCATCAATCCTTTTTCTAGGCCTGCACGGCTTCCCTTTCCCCTCCCTTATGAATGTAAATTTGTCCCCACTGCCTTATTTATAGTAGTATCAGTCTGATTCAGCTGAAGCCGTAGCCCAGCTGTACTGCTTCAAACTGCCTCACAGCTTGTCCCATTGTCATGGGAATGTGAAACCCTCTCTACATTATGGGCCTAAATTTTCCAGGCCCACCTGCTACGGGAATTGCCGTGAGTGGAATGGATCAGCAAAAGGTCCGTTGACTTTGGATGGGAATTTCCAGTAGATGGGACCAGAAAATCCCACCCGTGGTCTTTCTAGCCACATAGTAACATGTCAAAACTGTTCCTTGGTTGCCTGAAACTAGGATTGCTGTGCCCAAGATCTTGTGTTGATATCCTTCAAAACATCTGGGGGGATTTGAACACATGAAGCTCACTAGAGCAAGAGCTCTATTCATTCTTTTGTCATTGATTCCTACATGAATTAGAAATTTTGCCTAACATTTCCTCCTTTTCAGGTGTATTCACATTCATTCTAATATTTCTCTTATCCAGGTAACTTAAATTAGTTCCTGGGATATGAGCATTGCTGGCAAGGCCAGCATTTGTTGCCCATCCCTAATTGCCCTTAAGCAGATGATAGTGAGTCACTTTCTTGAACTCCAGTCCATATGGTGTAGGTACTTCCACAGTGCTGTTAGGGAGGGAGCTCCTGGTATTTGACTCAGTGACACTGAAGGGATGGCAATATAGTTCCAGGACTGGATGTTGTGTGTTTTGGAGGGGACTTGCAAAGAGTGGTATTCCCATGCATCTGCTGCCATTGTCCTTCTAAATGGGAGAAGTCATGGGATTGGAAGGTGCTGCTGAAGGAGCATTGATGAGTTGCTACAAGGCATCTTGTAGATGATACTCACTGCTAACACTGTGCAACAGTGGTGGAGGGAATGAATGTTTAAAGTGGTGGATGGGGCTGCTGAACAAATGGGCTGCTTTTTCCTGGATGGTGTGAAACGTTTGAGTGTTGTTGGAGCTGCACTCACCCACACAAGTGGAGGGCACTTCAGCTTGTGGCTTGCAAATAGTGGACCAGCTTTGGGAAATCAGGAGGTGAGTTACTTGCCACAGAATCCCCAGCCTCTGATCTGCTCTTGTAGCCACAGTATTTATATGGCTATTCTAGTTAAGTTTCTGGTCAATGGCAACCCCCAGGACATTGAAGGTGGGGAATTCAACTATGGTAATGCTTTTGAATGTGAAGGAGAGCTGGTCATATTCTCATTTGCCAGTGATGGTTGTTGGCTGGCACTTATTTGGTGCAGAGGTTACTTGCCACTTAACTGTCCAAATCTGAGTATTGTCCAGGTCTTGCTGCTTGCAGGCATGGATTACTTCAGTATCTGAGTAGTCGTGAATGGTACTGAAGCTTATCCAATCATCAGCAAATATTCCCAATTCTGACTTTATGATGGAAGGAGGCTTATTGACGAAGCAGTTGGAGATGTTTGGGCCTGGAAACTACCCTGAGGAACTCCTGCAATGATGTCCTGAGGCTGAGATGTTTGGCCTCCAACAATTACCTGGTCATTATATTCATGTTGAGGCAATGGGGTACCAATTGCAGTAGAGAACAGATTGATTGAATGATACCTACGTACAGAACATAATATAAAACGAGTCAGAGATTCTGCCGCATCATTTCATACTGCACATTTGTATTTGTGCATTTTAGCTTCATGTATATGTTTACGATATACAGATTTGAACTAACTTTCATATGAAAATCACCCAAAAAAATTACTTCACTTTAGTCTCCGAGCATAAATTAAGAACTTGTCTGAATGTAACTGACAATATTAGTGGCCTGTACATCATGTAACATTAGTGATTAGCTGGAGTTAATTGCAACATTCACCATCTGTCCTAATTGAGTATAATTTAATTAAGTTCATCGGTCAGTTATTTTGCAAAGAATAATTTAGGGCAGAATTTTCCCATTGGCATGCAGGGGTGGTCCCCACATGTCCACGTGTAAAATGAAGCGCGGTGACGTTGGGCGAACGTCCCAACGTCACTGCGTGCCATCGCGATATTTCGTTGGGCGGACACTCAATGATATTTGATGCGCACCTGCCATTAATTAACGGGCCACTTAAGGCCTTTAACTCACCAGTTGATACCGATTTTTAGGCGCCCGTGCAATCTTCGGGTTTGGCGCACAGAACAATGGGCAGGGGGTAGGAGAGATTTGTATAAACTTCATCCACGGGCGGGATAAGAGGGCTCACTGGGGTCGTGAATGTGCACTGTCAAGTGTTTAATTTTCAAAGTTATTGAAACTTGACTGTGTGATCCACAATACTTCAAAACACATACCAGCTGCTTTGTCTGGACTCTTAACCCTCCGGTCAGCACTCTGCAGTGAGGAATCTTTTTTGGGCCTCTAGGTTTCTGGAAGCCTTTCCATAGCCTGGGAATGGGAGCTGAACTGTCCACTGGAGGCAGCTCCTCTGAGGAGGAAGGGCAGGCTAAAAGGGGGAGGAAGCCAGGATTGCACATTCAGCTCCAGGGTAGCCACCTTTGGGAGGACAGGCGCAGGCACAAGGGGCACAGGGCCAAGAGGTAGACCAAGGCAGAAGTGGCCACAGAAGATGCCACTATCCTGCTGCCAGAGTATACAGGCGGCGATGCAGCTACCTCAATATGACAGAGGTGCAGTGCCAAACGAGGTTCCATTTCTCAAGGGAGACAGTCAATTATATCTGTCAGGTGATTGGGCCTGGGTTCTCTGCTAACTATGTGGGTGGACACCCTATACCAGTGGCTCTAAAGGTCACAGCTGCCCTCAACCCCTATGCCTCTGGCTCCTTCTAGGGCTCAGTGGGTGACCTTTGCGGTGTCTCCCAATCAGCTGTCCACTCTTGTGTCAAGCTGATTGCAGAAGCTCTGTTGAAGCATGCATTGACCTTCATCCACTTCTGTTGGGACCAGGCAATCCAGACACAGTGAGCCAGAGGCTTTGCAGTAATTGCTGGCTTCCCCCGAGTCCAGGGTGCAATCGACTGTACATGTGGGGCTATCAAAGCGCCAGCTGGTGAGCCCGGTGCCTTCGTCAACAGGAGGGGCTTCCCCTCCATGAACATGCAGATATTGTGTGATCACAGGATGCAGATTCTACAAGTCTGTGCAAGATACCCAGGCAGCTCCTACAATGCCTACATCCTCAGACACTCCCAGGTGTTGGGGCTCTTCCGTGTTCCAGCCCGGCTGGATGGATGGCTGCTGGGTGACAAGGGCTATCCCCTCAGAAGGTGGCTCATGGCGCCTCTCTGCCATCCAAGTACAGAAGCTACGCAGCGGTACAATAGGAGCCATAGCACCACAAGGGCTGTGATGGAGAGAACCATCGGTCTTCTCAAGATGCCCTTCCAATGCCTGGACCGCTTAGGGGGGCACAGTCCAGTATCCCCCAGATCGTGTGTCACTGATAGTGGTTGTATGCTGTGCTCTCCACAATCTTGTGCTGGAAAGGAGGACGCAGTGGATGATGAAGACGTTGACGCTGTGTCTGCGGCTGCACAGGATGAGTCCAGCAGTGAGTCTGAGGATGAGCAGACACAGGGAAATGCTGAGAGGATAGACGCTGACCCGGGCATACTGCAGGGAGGCAGGGACACCCGGGAGGCTTTAATCCAATGAACATTCAGCTAGCCCACCACATATGGACCTCCAGGACAAGCCTAGGATGTAGGCTCCATACTCAATACCTAAGTGCCAAATCTTCCAGGTTAGGAACAGTAACTAAGGGCCTTGTTAATAAAGCTGAATGTCCCACAAAGCACTCCTTACATTTTGGAAACCATACACATGTAGAAGAAAAGAGGTGCCCTCAGCCATGGTGAAATGTCTGAATTTAATATCAGAGGCAAAGAAATTTAATGAAACAAAATGACAATGGTGTTCCAATTCAAAGCAAATCATAAAGACTTCATCTCAGGCCAACACAAGAGCACCAGGGAGAAACCCATGGTGTGCCTATGGTGCCTTATGTTTACGTTTCCAGGTGCTACACCTTGGTGCTGCCCCATCGCTTGGAGTGGCATCTGAGACAGACTGCTGACTCTGCTGTCCTGTTGGCCTCGATGACCTTGGCGGTCGTTCTCTGGCCCATAGAGCCTGTGCTGGCCCTGCCTGGGATGGAGCTGCCAGTTCCACAGCTGCCACCTCCCCAGTTGTCGCAGCCTCCCGGATGCTATGGTCACTGGGAGTTGCGACATGTTTAAATAAATTTTGAAATCATTTATTTCATTATTTGCATGTCCATTCAAACTTCCTGAGGCAGCTCCGTGCCTCAGGGAGCTTGCTGCGCTCTTTCGTAACAACCCTTAATTGGCCCACCCACGTAAAATGGCAGCACAGAGCCAATCGCAGGCAGCGATTCACTCCGCGCCCACCCCGCCTGCTCTTGCCCAGCCCGCCTGCCACATGAAAAATCCTGCCCAAAGAAGCTTCTATGGATAAGCAAGATGCCCCTGTTACAGGAAGGAATTGTAGAGAACTCTCTTACTGCATTCCTGTGGACCAATGCGCTAGATTAGTGACCAAATCCTGTCCATCCAGACATGGGGTAACTTTTGTTCAAACTTGAAGCTTTGTGATTTCCTTGCTCTGTTTTCTTGCTGGCACAATAATTCAGACTCACAGCTGATAGAATTGGAGTAAGCTAGGCAGGTCACTGAATCAGGGGAATGTATAAGCAGAAATTTTCTATGATTTTTGCGAGGTGGAATGATTGATTAATCAGTTTGAATCAATTTCCACCAGCTTTTCCTGATCAAAGAGCTTCTGCTGTATTTCCATGCCTTGGAAAGTTAGGCAAGATGGGATTGGATTGTCAACTCACTACACTTTCATTTATATCTAAATACTGAGTAGCAGTGGCCAGAAAATTACAAAAGAGATGGATCTGCCAACTTAAAGCTGGAGGTCCATCTGTTTTGGTTTTGGGCCAGACCTTGACTTAGGTGACCAGATCACCTGCCAGAAACAGCGTGGAGCCTCATTGGTTTATCCAAATAAGTATTAGCTGATGCAGATGAGAGCCTGATGTCATTTTTGCTTCTACTCACATTGTTACCACCATCCCCAAAACCTGCCCATAAACCATAAGTGGCTCAATTTGAGGGTAGCAGCCATTTCTAGAAACATTTAAAGGGATACTTAGCTGTTCTCAGGTAAAATACTTTCACATTTTGAGAGACAATTTGCCGTAATATATTACATTGATTCACTACTTAGACTAAGTTGAAGTGTTTGTATTAGCTTTATAATGTTCTTGCTCTTAAGGGACTTCTGGCGGTACACTTTTTTTCTTCAAGGAGACTGGCTGATAATTCTACGCTGGCTGAAAGATGAAGAGGAACAGAAAAGGAGCAATGGAGCAGGTAGGAGCAAGCGGAGAGACCAATTAGAAAAATATTGGTTCATTGGAATCCTCACCCTACTAATAGGCTGCATAGGCTTAAAACAACAGTTCCCTGAAGATTGGTTGGGTTGTAAAATGAGGCTACACAGACTGTGAGGGAGCTGGGCTACTTTCTGCAATAAGATCTGCAACCAACTGCTACACATCACCCAGCATTGCCTGCAGCAAACAAAATCCCTGAACCATTCAACTTCTTTGCCTCTGGCTCTTCCTATGGGAAATCAGTACCATTAGTCAATCTACATTTCATGTTTACATTAAGCAGGTGACTATTGCCATGTTTTCCAGAAAAAATACTTTCATCACTTTCCTCACTGACAATCAGGCACAGCAGGATTAGGCTCCAGTGTCTGTTGGCTTTGCTTGTTATACTATAAGTTTCCTCCAGGACCACAGATTCTCTCACCCTTGTACTGCAAATTCCTTCAAACAACCCCAGTACTTACATAGATTACAAGGTCTTCCTAATATACAACTAGTCATCTGAAGGGGTCCCAGACATGCTGTCATCCTGCAAAATGGTGACATGTTCCATCGTCAATGCACAAAGGTCCCTGCTATTAGACTATCAATGTTTAGAAGAGCAGAAAGTAGGAGATCAGGGACGCAGCTGAAACCTCCTTTCATTCAGTTTCCCAGCTTTTCCAAGACAGAGGAGATGTTGACCTCATAAGAAACGCATGGCCCTACAATAAGCAGCCCTGAAGGAGGTGATTCAGAATCTGCCGAAGACCCAGCTGCAGCTTCTATTAAGTGGCCATTGAAGTGGTATATACTCTGTGGAAGACTACAAAGTGTCAATGCCATGTACTAGAAGCAATGGAAGTTAGTAGTGGGCTCCTCCACACTCTCTGACATGTGGCACAAAATTCCTTGACAGGCAATCCACTGCATTCAGCAATTGGTCTTGCTTAGAAAGCATTCTTCTTTTTATGCTTGGGCCCAAACGTCTGAATCTCTGTCCTCTTCAACATAGCTAGGAGAGGAATTGTTTCCTGCGTTGTCCTTTGCACCTTGAAAATCACCAAGTACAGCCTCTACTAATTTTAGTTAGTACTTTACGTAGGAGGTTGCTCATTTTCAAGCCAGTGCTTAAAAAGGTAAGAATGAGAGACAGTGTATTTTAAGGAGGATCTTCCCTCAGTATGTGTAGTTGCAGGGCCCAAGTCATCAAAAGAACTTACAAAAAGGCAAAGGAAGAAGTTTAGCATGCCATAACAAGGTTAAGCTATAACAGTTGATTGGCTGCGGACTGTCCAATTAGCTTGTCATGCAGAGTGGATGTGTGTTTAAGTGATAGGGCCAATTCCAATGCTACATGTTCTCTTTTTGAGAATGATATCGATGGCTGCCTCTTCAATACGTATCAGAGTTTTCAATCTCATACAACCTCTTCCTGTTTTAGAATTCTCCCTTCGGTTCTTGACATGTTTTGTTGGAAGAACAGTGGGAGCGGGTTAGTATGCATCCAATTGAGGAAGTTTGAATATGCATGAGGCCACTGGTGATGGTATAAATGCTGAGAGGGAGAAGGATCAAATTTGGGCAGGAGAAGAGAGTAGTTATCAATATAGTAGCAGATGCTGAATGTGTGATTGCAAGCAGAACAAGGAATAGTAAAGTGTCTATTGTGATTGGGGGAGAGGAATAGAAAGCAAGAAGGGAAGGATTACTAGCATGGCTCTGTAGGGCTGTGCAGAACATGAGTGAAATGTGAAGAGGGGCCTTACCATATAAATGGTGCTGAGGTCATTACATTGCTTCCTTCATGATAGGCAGGTCCTTGGAGCAATGCTTCTGGCATTGACCTGTGTAGCCAGTTATCCTCATTGCTACTGACTAATTTGAAGGAGCAGCAATTGCACTTCAGCGGGAAAGAGGAGTTGCTGCCAGTGTTAATTAATTAGTAGAATAGTGAGAGATTACCTTAGTTCTAAAGATCAAGATGTAGAATCAGTTTAGGTAGAGGTAAGAAATAACAAAGGTAAGAAGTCATTTGTGGGAGTAGTTTATAACCTCCCTAAGAGTGCTACACTGTAGGTTGGAATATACAGGAAGAAATAATAGGGGCTTGTGAGAAAGCTATGACAATAATCAAGGTTTAATCTATATGAACATTGGACAAATCAAATTGGCAAGGGTAGCCTGGAAGGTGAGTTCATGGAGTGTTTTCAGGATAGTTTTTTATAGCAGCATGTTCTAGAATCAACCAGAGTGCAGGCTATTGTATACCTGGTAATATGCAATGAGGCAAGATTAATTAATGACCTCATAGTAAAGGCACGTCTGGGTAGCAGTGACCATAAAATGATTGAATTTTGCATTTGGTTTGAAGGATAGAAGAGTTATTCTAAGACAAATGTTTTAAACTTGAATAAAGGCAATTCTAAGGGCATGAAGGCAGAGCTGGCTAAAGTGAACTGGGAAATTAGATTAAGGAATAAGTAGAGATGCAGTGACAGGCATCTAAGGAGATATTTCATAACCCTCAGCAAAGATACATTCCAGTGAGAAAGAAAGACTCTAAGAGAAGGATGCGCCATCCATGACTAACTAAGGAATTTAAAGGTGGTATAAAACTGGGAGAGAAAGCATACAATTCTGCAAAGCTTAGCGGTAGATCAGAAGATTGGACAGAATATAAAAACAGCAAAGAATTACTAAAAAATGGAGGGAGAAATTAGAGTATGAGAAAAGCTAGCTAGAAATATAAAAATAGATTGCAGGAGTTTCTACAGGTATTTAAAAAGGAAAGGAGTGACTAAAGTGAGTACTTGTCCTTTACAGAGTGAGTCTGTGGAATTAATAATGGAAAATAAGGAATTGGCAGATGCAGTGAACAGATATTTTGCACCTGTATTCACTATAGAAGATGCAAATAGGATCCTAGAAATAATTGTAACTCAAGAGATGATAGGGAGAAATAAAAACAATTACAATCACCATGGAAGGGGTACTGAGAAAAATATTATAACTAAAAGCTGGCAAGCCCTCAGGTTTTGATGGGCTTCATCCTTGGGTCTGCAAAGTTGGTAGATGCATTGGTTTTAATTTTCTAAAATTCCTTAGAATCTGGAAAGGTCCCATCAGATTGGAAAGTAGTGAATGCAATTCCTCTATTCAAGAAAGAAGGCAGGTAGAAAGCAGAAAGCTTCAAACCAGTTAGCCTAACATGTGTCATAGTGAAAATGCTGGGATATATTATTAAGGAGGTTAGAGCAGGGTGCTAAGTAAATCTTAATGCAATCAAGGAGATTCAACATGGTTTTGTGAAAAGGAAATTATGTTTGACTTATTTATTAGAGTTCTTTGAGGAAATAACAGACAAAGTGAATAAAGGGGAACCTATAGATGTGGTGTACTTGGATTTCCAGAAGGCATACGTAAAAGTCGAGTTTCTAGAGTACCTTCAGATAACTTCTTCAATCCTAATTTGAAAGTTTGCACCACTCTTTCAGCTAAACCATTTGATGAGGAAAGATAATGGTGCTGTTTTAATATGTTTAATTCCATATAAACTCATGAATCTCTGAAATTCTGTGCTAGTAAAGACAGTGCTGTTATCTGGTAGGCCATGTATACCAAAAACATTGGCGCAACTTTTCAGGTGGTATAAGACTGGGAGAGAAAGCATACAATTCTACAAAGCTTGGCGGTAGATCAGAAGATTGGACAGAATATAAAAACAGCAAAGAATTACTAAAAAATGGAGGGAGAAATTAGAGTATGAGAAAAGCTAGCTAGAAATATAAAAATAGATTGCAAGAGTTTCTACAGGTATTTAAAAAGGAAAGGAGTGACTAAAGTGAGTACTGGTCCTTTACAGAGTGAGTCTGTGGAATTAATAATGGAAAATAAGGAATTGGCAGATGCAGTGAACAGATATTTTGCACCTGTATTCACTATAGAAGATGCAAATAGGATCCCAGAAATAATTGTAAATCAATTAATGTTGATGATTTAACTTCATACACATCTACCCATTTAGAATGTACATTGATGATCAATAAAAACATGGTGCCTTAAAATGGACCTACATAACCGATATGTAATCTAAACCAGGCCACTCCCACGGATGCAGTGGAGCTGAAATGGGCAACTTCTGTTGCTGCTGCCACTGGAGACAGTGCTTTACCATGCTTTCAATGTCACTGTCAATGCCTGGCCAGCAGTCCTAGCTTCATGTAAGCATCTTAATTTTCAAAATGCCTGAATATGCACTGTGAAGCTCTGTCAGGAGTGGTTCTCTTCCTTGCGAAGGAACAACAACTCTTGATCCCCACAACAAGATTCCATCTTGACAACTTAACTCTGTTTTACGGGCATGTAATGGACTTATCTCTTCAGACATTGGTGAATTCGACCATCCTTGCCATAGCAGGACTCAGACTTCTGACAAAATTAGATACAAAAACAGAATTACCTGGAAAAACACAGCATTAGCGGAGAAGAAAAGAGTTGACGTTTCGAGTCCTCATGACCCTTCCACAGAACTGAGCGAATATAAGGAGACGGGTGAAATATAAGTTGGTTTAAGGTGGGGGGGAAGAGTAGTTCGGGGGGGGGTGTGGTTGGAGGGACAAGCAAGCAGTGATAGGAGCAGATAATCAAAAGATGTCACAGACAAAAGAACAAAAGAACACAGAGGTGTTGAAGGTAGTGATATTATCTAAACGAATGTGCTAATTAAGAATGGATGGTAGGGCACTCAAGTTACAGCTCTAGTGGGGGTAGGAGTGGAAAGACTAGCAGGGCATAAAAGATTTAAAAATAATGGAAATAGGTGAGAAAAGAAAAATCTATATAAATTATTCAAAAAAACAAATGGAATGGGGAAGAAACAGAAAGGGGGTGGGGATGGATGAGGGAGTTCAAGATCTAAAGTTGTTGAATTGAATATTCGTTTAGATAATATCACTACCTTCAACACCTCTGTGTTCTTTTGTTCTTTTGTCTGTGACATCTTTTGATTATCTGGTCCTATCACTGCTTGCTTGTCCCTCCAACCACCACCCCCCAACTTCTCTCCCCCCACCCCGCTCCCATCTTAAACCAACTTATATTTTACCCGTCTCCTTATATTCGCTCAGTTCTGTGGAAGGGTCATGAGGACTCGAAACGTCAACTCTTTTCTTCTCCGCCGATGCTGCCAGACCTGCTGAGTTTTTCCAGGTAATTCTGCTTTTGTTTTGGATTTCCAGCATCCGCAGTTTTTTGTTTTTATGACAAAATTGGATCCCTGTTTGCCCATTCCTTATTTGCTTGACATACACACAGACGAAGAATCTAAGAAATTTAGTACAAGTGCACCTTCTTTTGTCACTGGAGCATGTGCAAAGCTACCTGGTAACGGAAGCCGACTGAGTGTGTTTGCATTTGCAATATGTATGCCAGGACGGTGCACAAAGGTATATTCATATGTTAATAATATTAAAGCCCAATGTTGAATTCTTGCTGAGACAATAGGCAGAATGGCTATATCCTCACTAAATAAACCCATTAATGGTTTATGGCTGAACACAATGGTGAAATAACATCCATACAGATACTGTTGGAATTTCTTCACTCCAAATATTACTGATAAACCTTCCTTTTCTGGTTGTGAATAACCCTTCTCAGCTGCAGAGAGGGTTCTGGAGACATAACCAATTGGCCTTTCTGATCTGATTTCTGTCTTTTCTTTTTCTATTTGCTGCAGGGTTTTGTCTCGTCCTTCATTTTGATTTCACAGTCGGCCAAATTTCTCTCTGGTGAAATCTTGACTTGGTTCAGTTCAGTAGTTGAGCTACCATTATCCACTCGCACCTTGGCAAGTTTCACAACTTTTTCTTCTAATGCCTCTTTTGTTTCAGTAAACTGATTCTTCAGCTCCTCTGTCTTCTTCTTGTATCTTTTGGCTTCCTCGTGGAATATTGGACGTTGTTGAGTCTTCTCTGCCAATTTGTTCTTCAGTTTGTTCAGAGTGGCATTACATTTGTTTTGTTTATTTTCATGACTTTCCAGTTGGTTCCACTGGAACCTCTGGGATCCTTGCATCCTGTGAAGGTCCTTCGATTCTCCTAACTCATTCCAACATACACTGTCATATTCACTTGTCAACTCAGGAAATATTCTCAGTTGGAATATTTCTGACCAGTTGAGCTTAATATTTTTGTATCCAGAAGACTAGGTCCTTCATCTGTCACCATGATCACTGGCAGCTGGGCTGTCAGTTGTCTATACGACACAGATACTGTGGCTATGTCCTTCACCTGTATTGACTCTGCAGTGTATGTTTTCAGTTGAGCCATGGTTTGCTCCAGATTCAGTGGCTGGATACATTCATTTAGGTATTTAAATGTGTGTTCTCCCATCACTGTGGTTGAGGCTCCCATTTCTATCTTCATGATTAGTGGATTCCCATTCACTTGAAAGGTGACGGTTGTAGGTTCAGTTTTTACTGCTTTGACATTGTATAGGGAATAGCTATCAGTATCGGCAGCTTCAGGCTCTGTTATATTACGCATCTTGGTCTGCTGTCTAGTGGGCTGTTTCAATTTTGCCCTGCATTGCTTTATTTTGGGCCCTTTTTTGTGGCAGTAATGGCATTCTGCCATTCTTGAATCTGGAGGTTTCCGGTAAATAGTCACCTCCACATTTGTAATAGATTAACCTCGGAGTCACTGCTGAAATACTTCCACCAAGCCTTTTCATTTTTTGAGCAGCTGAGAGTGTCTCCCACTTTGCTGTTGTCTCTCTGGTTTTCATGCCACGCTCAGCGGTAGGTTTCAACCCCAACTGAAGAATGGCGCCATGTTGCACACTCTGTAATGCCTGCAAATCCCTTGCAACACTTTCCATGGCTAGTGCTATTTCCATGGTGCGCTTCAGATCATTATGAACTTCTGCAAGTAAACAGCCCTGAATGGCATCAATGTGAATGCCACAAACCAACCAATCCCACAACATATCATTGAGTGTGTCTGCAAAGTCACAGTGCTCAGTCAACTGTTTCAACTTCGCTATATAAGTTGTGATGGACTCTCCCGGGGCCCTTACTCTGGAGTTAAACTTAAACCTCTGCATAATTATCAATGGCTTCAGCTGAAAATATGTTTCCACAAGATCTACCAATTCATTTTAGAATTGAGCGCTTTCTGGGCCGTCAGAGTGCAGATATATATATCTTGCAGGTTATATATCTTGCTACCATAGACACCCAAAAGAATTGCTTTCTGCTTCTCCTCTGTGTTTATTTCATTTACCACAAAATAAAAACCAAGGCACTCTACATACCAGCTCCAGTCTTCCATGGATGTGTCATAAGGGTTGATTCAGCTGAAGAGTGGCATAACTGGTGAGTATATTTTTCTTTCTTTAAGAACTGGTACACTCACATTCACGAGGTGAGGTGCAGCATCGGAGCTCTTTTGCCCTTGTTGCCAAAGGTAATGAACTTGATGTACTGATCAGGCTTCTTCATTGAAACAAATAACTTTATTACAGACCTCTTTTAGAACTACATGCTTGAACCAGGACCACAGCTAGAAAGCTCTGCCCCTTAGGGCTTATTTGTCAGAACAATCACGTAACCACTAAAGACAGTAGGAAAGGTATACTTTTCATCACTACATCAAGTAACCAGTTCACCTTGTTATCCTCAAGCAAATAGAGAAACTGAGTGAGGGGTATGAACCATCAAAGATCTACTGAAGAAAAATGAAGGACTTAAGCTAACTCTTCTGGGTTATCGAACCTCACCACTACAGAATGTTTTCTCACCATGAGAGTTACTGATGGGTAGAAGGTTGAGAACACAGCTTCCATCTCTAGCAAACAAACTCAAATACACCACAAATGACCATGAGAAGGTAAAACAGCATGGGGAAGAACGGAGCAGCAGCCAGGCTCAGAACTTTAAACACAGATGTAGAGCATGTGAGTTACCAGTGCCAAAGCCCAGGGAGAGAAAATATGGGTCCAAGACCAACAGAAGGTAGACACAATCATTGAAAAACTCCACAACCGAGACTGGACAGGATTGAGACAGACCAACGTATCATAAGGAGAAACCACAGAGCCTTAATATCCTTGGAGAAAAAAAACAATAGAAACTTGGGCTTACGACACAGATCCTGATGAAAAGGAAGAAAGACTGACTACAAGCTCTACAGACACCCAGGAGCAGAACACTCACACCGACAGAAGGGAGAGTACAGAATACCCTCGACCTCAAAAGGAGATCAGAACAAGATCAGGAGATTGGTCAAGGCACCTCAGAGACTAACCCTGTGAAGTCTGAGACTTTGGGGGGAGATGTAGGAGGATGTAAATATGATAGGGATAAAGTCTTAGGGGGAGATGTAGACTAAAGAGTTAACATCCAGCATACATGATGCTTACATAATAATTTTGTCAGATTGCATGACTGAGAAGTAAAAGAAATCCAGAAGGCAGAGCAGCTCCAACCTTGCGTAGAGGTCCAAATGTGTCAATACTTGCTGTAAGTAAAGAGTAATGCTTTTGATAAACTATAGATTTGAGCAGCATGCTTTGGGAGAATTGACAATCCCCAAAACTACCTTTTAGACCCTGGCCATGCAACAAAACAATATCCATTGGAGTTTAGAAGAATGAGAGGTGATTGTATTGAAACACATAAGATTCTGAGGAGACTTGACAGGGTGGATGTTGTTTCACCTTTTAAGAGAGTCTAGAGCTAGGGGACACAGATTAAAAGGAAGGGGCCTCCCTTTTAAGATGGAGGTGAAGAGAAATGTTTTCTCTCAGTGGATTGTTATTCTGTGGAATTTTGCTCACCAGACAGTGGTGGAAGTAGGGTCATTGACTATTTTTAAGGTTGAGTTAGATATATTCTTGACTGACAAGGGAGTCAAAGGTTATAGGGAGTAGACAGGAAAGTAGAGGCCACAATCAGATCAACCATGATCTTGTCAAATGGTGCAGCATTATCAAAAAGAGGAGCAAGCTGGTCTACTCGTGCTCCTATTTCGTATGTTTGCATGTTCATTTGCTCTACAAGCATCTCCATGTCTGCATCAGGGAATTAGTGAACCCTGGGCCATACTTTCTGTTGACCACTTTAAAAATGTCCCACAGAAGGAAACTCTTCAGTGAATTTTCTGCCCATACGTAACTCACAGCCCAGGCAGCTCAACTAGTCAATGTAAGTGAGATCTTATCATAAAAATTGAGTAGTCCTCTTCTGGCTGTGCCACATAGGTGGATCAAGGGGTTAGCCCACCACCTACTCAATATTCACCAAAAACAAAAATCTCCCCAGTCTGTTTGCAGTTCTATATTGAATTAAAACCTGTCTGTAGCAAGGTGCAGTGAATAACTGTGTGCCACCATAAAAGTGTTGCATATTTTCTCATTCCCTTGTGTCTTTTATGCTCATTTCCAAATTACACCTTGTTCCCATGGAAAAGTCAGCTTTCTAAATGTGAAAGGTCGGGATAATTCTTGTATACAAGAGATAAGGGAAATGTCTTCCATGTGACACTAGTGAAGTTAACTCAAAATTAAAATGCAGAGGCCTGAAATACCAAAACAATACAAAAATCAATTAGATAATTGGTCATACCAATCATTGCTGTAAAGAAGCAGCCTAAAAATTTACATGCATTAAATTTTCACCATGAAACCTACCCTTGTGGATGCTTTAATTAAAACAAATGAATCCTCACTTCCTAATAACCAACAGGTTTTCAATTTAGATAAGACTTCTACTGCTAACACAGTGATGGCCACAAGGAAAAATAGGAGTAAGCCAGCCTTGACTGAATATTAATGCAGAGATAAACATAACTGCATTGCGCCTCACCTGTACTTCATGAAATCATTCCATTATAATAAGTACCTGCAGGCTGTATAACCCCCACTCCCCCAATCATGAAGTTAAGTATGTCTGTGTCACTCACAGCCAGCCTGAGCAGCAGTTCTTTTATGGCATTGACTTGTTTTGATGTTAAGTATGACAATTTGACTGAGTTTAGGGCATGCAGCTCATCGTAAAATTTAAAAATATCATAAAATGTGAACTACGAAAAGGTTATTCAACACATTATGCATTCTTCTTCAAATGGCCCATGTCAAACATAGCCCCGCAGGCTATCCCTGAGTTATTTATTCTTCTGTGGGAGGCTTAGAACTTTGAAGAAGAGAAAATGTAAAATTTCCACCTCGTTCTCAAAGGTACTCAAGCAAAAATGCTTTCACAGTGTCAGTGAGGTTTATTGGAGGGCTTGCTGCTTAAAACATTGCTTTTCTGGAAACAAATTTGCTTGCTCGGCAGTGGCACAAATAAACCAATGGCCACTTAAGTGCCTCATTATGCTTCCATCACGATTTTATACATGGCAAGGGGAGGCCCTAGTCAAATGGTTAGCCTGGCAGTCTTTACTGAGTGAGTTGGCATCAGGAAGGGTGGGGGGAGCTTCCATTGGGCATTCCCTTGCCCATGGGAGACACAACGCCACCCCAAGGTCATATCCCTCCTTTAACCCTTCCCTCTGACCTCTCAAACAGGGCTCCCCACACCCTCAACCCCTCACCCACCTCACTGGGGTCTGCTGGACTGACCCAGCCCGGACTTACCTTGACAACAGCTCCATAACTTCCTTTTGTTCAGGAACTGCCTGTAGTCCCAGCAGTGGCCACTGCTAGAAACTGGCACTGCTGGAATTACAGAGACACCAGCCAATCTGATTGGCCAGCAGCTCTCTAAGGCTGGACTTCCTCCCCAGATGGGGGCAGAAGTCTCACCCTGAGCCAATTAACGCCCCTCCAAGCATAAAATGGTTGCAGTCCAGCAGGTTCTTTGGTGGGCAGGTTCCTGACCGACATTTTAGGCAGTTGGGACAGTGGGGGGATGGGGTGGGGACCGCAGTGATGAGGGTAGTGGGGAATAAAATCCAGCCCCGAGAGTGCACATATCGACTCGACAAGCCAAACACCCAAAGGTGGCCATTTTCTGCTCTGCATATAAAAGTTGGAATGCAGGTTATCATTTATAAATTTTTGAAGAGATAACATAATTCAAATAAATTGACTTGCATGTTATAGTGCCAGGTTTGAAAGTGTGTACAAGACAATTAACTATTTTATTGCCTGACTGAACATGTCTGCTGTTGATCTTTTTAAAAATTTTCCAAAGAATGGCAGAAGAACATGAAAACTAAGCTATAATACATAGTACCTGCAGACTTTCTGTGGTTGTAGGAGACTGATCACATTTAATTTCCTGCATAACTATAATTATTCTTCCTTTGTGCAGAGCTATCACCTTAATGCATAACACTTTGCTGTTTATGTGGAAATAAGTCCAGAAAATAGCTGGAAAAGTTGGCTCAGTGATCTGCCCAGTGGTTCAGTTCAACTCTTGGAGATAGTCTTTATCCAGCTACCCCAGGGATGTTGCCAGCCAGGTCTGTGAGACTTCAGGAGACCTATCTGCACCTCAGGTCATTCATCTGCCGAGATGGTTCCTTCCAGTCAGCATATGTTAATAACGCCATAACAAAACCAAAAAATTCTTATGTTTTCTACTTCGGATGATTAAAGAAAATGCTCCCATTATTTTATGATGTCGCAACTAGATAACAACAGTGGAAACCTTCCTCTTAGTGTTCTTAGATGCAGATAAATAGTGTTGATTAACACCTTCTTAATAAGTGCTAATTGTTGAGAAGCCTACAGTAACATAACTATACTGCTGTCATTTCAACAACAGTCAGCATCATAGTGGAAGGGCTGATGATATTTTGATTTTGTATTTTGTAATATGAGTAGCTTATGTGGGGAGGGGGGGTGGAGGGAGGACTGGTGGGAGGGAAGGGCAGTCATTGATGATGAGGATCCTGAAGAGGTCAGAGGAGAGAAGATCATGAGAGCTCCAGGGGGATCAGGGCAGGGGAGGGGGTGGTGGGGAGAAGGTCGTGGCAGGACCTGGAGTGACCAGGGGATGAAGGGATCACAGGAGGCTCCAGAGAAATCAGTGGAAGGGAGGAGAAAATCCCAGTGGCCCCGTTAAGGAGGTTGCTGTAGGGCCGAGGAGTGGATCATTGGCTCAAGGGGTAGGGGTCATTCAATCACAGAGGGATTGGGAGTTTCAATCACTGGAGAGGAGAATAAAGTAATGTTATGAACCAGGGACAAGCACTCCTGCACCTCCTGGTTCATCATCAGTTCTGGAAAGGGACATAGCTATGCCATGCAGCAGTCCTCAGCTGTCAGCTTTTCCAAGGTTCAGGAAACTCAGCCAGTAAGTGTTGAAGCTGGAACAAGACCGCACACTGGACTTTCAATCCAGGGCTGGAAACCCAGCATCTGGATCATTTCCAGTTCCCAACTCTGCATCCTGTTGGTGTCAGTAAAGTGATGTGATTTTAATATGCAAAGGCTCCAATGGCCCAGTGCGAGTTTAGCGCCCAGTTAACGGTACCGGGAGCTGCTTGAAGGCAGGACCCAGTAACGGAGGGCCGTTTGGAAAGACAAGTGGCAGCCATGACTGGGCTTGCTGTTTGCTGTTTGTAGAAGAGATGGCACAGCAGAACACTCAAAGGCTCAGTGTTGACATGGGCAATGATCTTCAGGAGGCACCAAGGTTCTCTAATGCCTCTCTAGAGTCCTTAAGTAAGGCAGTTGCTGATAGGTGAGAGATATAGTTCCTCGTGTTGAGAAGAAGAAATCTGCCTCAAGCATAAAATGGTTGCAGACCAGCAGGCTCTTTGGTGGGCAGGTTCCTGACCGACGTTTTAGGCAGGTGGGACAGTGGGGGGGATGGGGTGGGGACCGCAGTGGTGGGGGTAGTGGGGAATAAAATCCAGCCCCGAGAGTGCACATATTGACTGGACAAGCCAAACACCCAAAGGTGGCCATTTTCTGCTCTGCATGTAAAAGTTGGAATGCAGGTTATCATTTATAAATTTTTGAAAAGATAACATAATTCAAATAAATTGACTTGCATGTTATAGTGCCAGGTTTGAAAGTGTGTACAAGACAATTAACTATTTTATTGCCTGACTGAACATGTCTGCTGTTGAACTTTTAAAAATTTTTCCAGAGAATGGCAAAAGAACATGAAAACTAAGCTATAATACATAGTACCTGCAGACTTTCTGTGGTTGTAGGAGACTGTTCACATTTAATTTCCCGCGTAACTATAATTATTCTTCCTTTGCACAGAACTATCACCTAATGTATAACACTTTGCTGCATTCTTGTAAATAAGTCCAGAAAATAGCTGGACAAGTTAGCTCACTGATCAGCCCAGTGATTCAGTTCAACTCTTGGAGATAGTCTTTATCCAGCTACCCCAGGGATGTTGCCAGCCAGGTCTGTGAGACTTCAGGAGACCTATCTGCACCTCAGGTCATTCATCTGCAGAGATGGTTCCTTCCAGTCAGCATATGTTAATAACACCATAACAAAACCAAAAGATTCCTATGTTTTCTACTTCTGCTGATTAAAGGAAATGCTCCCATTATTTTATGATGTCACAACCAGATAACAACAGAGGAGACCTTCCTCTTAGTGTTATTAGATGTAGATGAATAGTATTGATTAACATCTTCCTAGCGAAAGGACCTAGATAGAGGTAACGATGGAGGTCTGTAGTAAAGGAGGACCAGACGGACATGGTTCCAGTGTCAGTAAAGTTTAAATGACCTGATAAGATCTGGAAAGGTGAGTGGCAAGCAACACCGGGTGGCAGGTCTCTAATTCTGTAAGAAGCAGGATGCATACAAGCTGAGCAGACTGAGTGCCTACAGTTCTCCCTCACATTGTCAGAGCAAGTGCCCAGTTGTATTACTGAGATGTCAGCAACGTTGATATAATGTTTGCAATTGAGAAGGGGGTGCCCCTGAGGACTACAAAGATCATGTCAATGTCATGCTGTAGGAATTGAGGGAGGCCTGACTACTCAACATCAATCTCTCCTCATCCTACAGGAAAAGAGAGTGCACAACTCTTGCGAGGTATTTCACATGGGTGATGGTGTGGCAGACATGAATAATCTGACTCTGATGGAGGACGTGACGCTGGACATTGCGAGGATGCTTCCTCAGAAGGCCATGGGTGATGGGGAGATGGGAGGATGTGAAAAGGAAGGTTATCTAATTGCTCTATCTTCAGCTGAAGAGCATGGAGAAAACTCCTGCCCAAAGCGTGCTGTGACTTTTCGACCTGTATTATCTGTGGGCTTAGTTGTAATGCATGTTCTCATCACTACCGTCTTGTGTTTTTAACAGGGCCTGTTCTAGAAGGATAGTGTATTCCAACATAGTCATCACTGGTCTCCTTGGCAGGGGGAGACCCTAAAGAGCCCACATCACCATATCACACCTCTGCACCATCCTCCAGTGCAGACACACTCACTTGGGTTGGGCCTAAATCGAGATTAGAATGCGGATCACTGGATGAGAAGCACATCACAAATAAGCTGGAGGAGGAGTGGGAGATACAGTCAGCTATGACTGGTCCCACTGGGAGGGCAGAGAACAGACTCAGCCATGTTTTGCCGGGTGAATAGTCTGGGACTTGGATGTCATAAAGAAGGAGGGAACATCAGAGGCAGATGAGTTCCCGAATGCTGGGGATCCCTGAGGCATTGTGGAGCCATGGGCAGACAACGGAATCCATACAACACATATGTACCATTATGACTCAAAGATTTGAATGCATGAGCTCCTCCATTGAGAATGGCCACCCTCTGGGACAGCCATCTGCAGCATCATTCTGAGAGGGTACAGGAGCAATGTGCTAATATGCACGGAAAGAGTGAGACACTCTGTCACATTGATCATTCAGTGTTGATGATGGAGCAGAGATGTTGATGCTGAATGTTGGATCCTGGTCCTTAGTTTAGTTGGACTAACGCAAATGGGTTGCACACTTGTTTCAGGATGACCGAGTTGGCAGCATAGACAGAGTAGATCAGCAGACACTTCTTATGTAGAACACATTCTATTTATTTACAAAGGAATTTGCAGCTACACTTGTGTACTTACAACTCAAACCATGTCTCTACATTACAGGCTCTAACTCTAGACTTCTACTGACTACTAAGGTAGTCCTCGCTACTCTGCTATCGGATAATAAGATCATATGATCTTCCATTATAACATTCTTCTTAAAGGTATATTATACATCAGATTACTACATTCGTCACCCTTTACTCAGAAATACTTTTTACAGTTACATATACAATTTTTTCAAAATATCAAATTATTTACATAGGTAAGTAATTTACAAATTCAGTCTTTCTCAGGGTTTCCTTATAAGTGTAGAATATCTCAGCTCTACAGCTTCAGACGCTTTGTCAGGAACCTTTTTGTCAGGCATTGCCCAAACACCAGGTTCTTCCTCAACTCTTGCAGGTACAGCCGATCCTTCAGACACATCCGTACTCAGTTAAGTTCTTTCAACAGGAGATGTTGACACAGTTGTGAATACTGGAGGAATCATTTCCTGACACCTTGTTTCTCTCCTCCTTATATGATCTATATCTACTCGGTCTTCTACTTTCATGTGGTAAGAAAGAGATCCAGTCACTTATTTCACCTGATAACCATTTGGGTCCTTCTCCAAAATTTTTCACATATACTGTCTCTCCCACGGTAAACTTTCTGTCATGACTATGCCAGTCATGTTCAGTTTTCTGACATCCCTGACTCCTTTCCACCTTCCCCCCTAAATTTGGCATGATTAAGCTGAATCTCATTCTGAGATAGCATTTCATCAACAATTCCGCAGGTGTGACACCTGTTGTCATGTGAGGGGTGGTCCTATAATGTAAAAGAAAACATGCTAGCTTGGTCGCTATGGAGCCTCCTGTTAATTTCTTCATGCCAGCTTTGAATGTTTGAACCACTATCTAGGCCAATCCATTCAAAGAAGGGCGGTTACTGTGAAGTTTTTACGAGTGATACCATTGAGGCTGTTAAATTGTTGAAACTCAGCACTCGTAAATGCCTTGCCGTTATTTAATACGAATTCTTTTGGTAGTCTGTTGATAGCAAAACTTTGACATAGTTTGTCAATTTTAGAAGATGTTGGTGACTTCACCTCATATATGTCTATCCATTTTGAGTGAGCATCAACAATCAAGAGAAACATGTCTCCCATGAAAGATCCCTCATAGTCAATATGTAATTGCACCCATGGCCTTCCTGGACACTCCCAAGGGTGCAGCGTTGCTGTTGGAGGTTACTTTTACACTTTCTGATACTAAATATAACTTCTCATTAAGATTTCTATTTCCCCATCCATTCCAGGCCACCATAAATAACTGCGTTCTATGGCCTTCATTTGAGAAATACCTAGATGTGCACTATATCGTTCAGTTAACAATGGTTCATCCTTTTGGATGAACAATTACTTGAGCTCCCCATAATAAGATACCTTCCTGGCTGGTTATCTCATATCTTCTGTGAAAATATAGTTTCATTTCGTCAGATTCCTATCCTTGTGACCAACCATGAGGAACTTGTTCATGTACTTTGGATAAGACTGTGTCTCAACTTCTCCAATCTCTGATCTATCTAGTACATACCAGTGATGAATCTAAGAAGTTCAATAACAGACAAGTTCTTGAGGAACTGGAACATCCTCATCATTTTCTTTCAAAGGCAAATGATTAAGTGCATCCGCATTTGCAATCTGAGTTCCAGGCCTGCGGATGAAAGTATATTCATACTCTGCCGGAAGCAATGCTCATCTCTGTATTCTCGCTGAGGCTATGGGTGGGGTAGTCTTGTTCTTACTGAACAATCCTAGCAAAGGCTTGTGGTCTGAAATAATAGTAAAATGATGACCGTGTACATACTGGTGAAATTTCTTGACATCAAAGATGATTGACAGGCCTTCTATTTCTATCTGTGAGTATCCCTTTTCCACTGTGTTGAGCATTCTTGATGCACCTCCAATAGGTCGTTCTGATCCATCGTCCATTTGATGGGAGAGCACTGCTTCCACTCTATAGGGTGATGTGTCACAGGTCAAAACTAACTATTTCCTTTGATCAAAATGTGCTAATAGGGTGGATGAGTGTAACAGTTGTTTCGCCTTTGTGAATGTTTCTTGCTGTGGTGTTTGCCAAGGCCAATGTTGTTTTTTTCTTGAGTAAGTAATACAAGCGTGCCAGTTCTGTCAACAAATTAGGCAGGTAGCAGCCATAGTAATTGATTATCCCCAAGAATGATATGAGTTCAGAGGTGTTCTTTGGCGCTGGTGTCTCTTTAATGGCTTTCACATTTTCTTCAAGCTGGTGGAGGCCCTGTGAATCTGCCCTGTGACCCAGATAAATTACCTTTTTCGCTTAGAACATGTACTTTTCTTTTTTAAAACCTACTCCCGTCTGTGAGAAACATTTCAAAACTTCTTCCAAGTTTGCCAAGTGCTCCTTTTCTGTGAATCCTGTCACCAGAACATCATCTAAATAAACTACAACGTGAGGAAATCCCTGCAGTAAACTTTCCATTATTCTCTGGAATATAGCGCATGCTGAGGCTACACCAAAAGGCAAATGGGTGTATTGGTACAACCTCTTGTGTGTATTAATTGTGATGAATTGCTGGGAGGCTTTCTCTAACCCCAATTCTTGATAAGCATGACTCATATCAAGCTTCGTGTAGGTGGCTCCACCTGCCAGCTTAGCAAACAGCTCTTCAATTTTTGGTATAGGGTATCTGTCCAACGTAGCACTGTAGCCTCCACAAATTTGAATGCTTTGGTCAGGTTTCAGTGTGGGGACTATTGGTGCTGCCCATTCTAAGAACTGCACAGGTTGTATAACTCCCAGTTTCTCTAATCTATCCAATATGGCATCTACCTTTTCCTGTATTGCATGAGGTACTGGTCATGTCTTCAAAAATCGGGGGGTAAAATCTGGATCCACGTGAATTTTTGCTTGTAGCCCCTGGATCTTCCCGAGTTCATCTTGGAAAACTGAGGCATATTTTTGTGGTAACTCAGGTAGCCACTGGCTCTCAGCTGGAAGATCTCAGTCCAATCTAATTTAATTTCTTTCAACTAGTTTCATCCAAGGTGATTTGGCCCCTCACCTGCTACCACCATCAAGGGTAATTTTACTGATGATTTCCGTACTATACAGTAACCCTGCTTATGCCTTTGATGTGCAAGTTTTCAATTTGGCATCTGTTTCTTCCTAATTTAATTTACATTCTCCATGATTCAGGTATTTAAACGTATGCTCACCATAGGATGTTCCTGTGTCTATCTCCATTCTGATAGGTCTATCACTCACCTTTACTATTATATCTTTCTACCTTTAAATTATACAACAAATACATATCAGAATCTGTTACTTCGGGTTCTTCTACGTTAAGGATCTCATGGGGTTTTTTCTTTTGATTGAAAGTCTGCCTGATTCTACCCTTGCAATGTTTCATGAGGTGTCCGTTTCGATGACAGTAAAAACATTCGATTTTTTAAAACTTTTATTCATCACAAGGTTGTCTGCTTCCTCCTCTGTTGTCTTATTCTATGGGGAGGATCTTCCGGTCAGTAAGTGGAGGTGGGGCCCGCTCGCCGACACGTAAAATGATGCAGGATGACATCGGGTGGAACTCCCGACATCACCCCGCGTAATTTCCTTTTTCAGGTTGGCGGAGGCGCAGCCGAATCAGCTGTGCATCCGCTGATTTGTCAACGGCCAATTGAGGCCATTTAAAAAGTACCTAACCTCATTAATGGATGGGCAGGCCGGAACCCCTGCGGGCTTAAGAAAAAGCATGAAACCTCATCTACGGGTGGGTTGAGGTTTCATGAGGGTTTTTAAATATTTAATAAAGGTTTCAGTAAAAGTGATGGACAGTGTCACATGAGTGGACATGTCAGGGAAATGTTGACATGATTTGCTTAACAATTTTAAATTTGGAGCTGATCTCCCTGAGGCAGCACTTAGCATCAGGGAGATCAATGCGTTCTTTTGCACGCATGCGTGAAAGAGCACACTCTCTGCTGAGGGAATCCTCCCCCTGACTGCACAGGGAATGCATAGCGCTTCCTGGTGGATGTGACACTGGGCAAGCCTTAATTGGCCCGTCCATGTAAAATGGTGGCGCGCCCCCAATCAGGAGCGCCAATCGGAGGTGCGCCTGCCTGCGCCTGCTCCCCTATGTTTTAGCTGCTAAGTCATTTCTTTTTATTTGTCTGCAAACGGTGACTGCTTCCTGCTTCTCATCATTGTGAGGGGCTCCCTGCCCAAAGTGGAGGATGGCACAATTTTGCACTCTCTGTATAGCTTTTGAGTTCATCACTGCACTTTCCATGGTCAGTGCCATTTCTAGCGATTTCTGAAAATCCAAATTTGATTCGAATAATAATCTCTTATGAATTGCATCTTCATTTGTACCGCACATCAAACAATCTATAGGTATATCATTTTTAGATGTACCAAACCCGAAATATTCTGTTAACTGTATCAGATTTGCCACATAACAAGAACTGTCACCCCTGGGGCTCTATTTCTTGAATTAAATTTGAACTGTTGCATAGTTACCAAGGGCTTGGGCTGGTGATGACTCTTCACAAGGTTCACTAAGTCATCAAAGCTTTTCAAATCTGGGGCACTGGGTGCTGTGAGACTTCGAACCAATCCTTATGTCTTATGCCCACACGTAGATAAGAGGATCGTTCGCCTCTTCTCCCCTACAATGTTGTTAGCCTGGAAAAAGAATGCAAGGCGTTCAACATGATGAGACCAATCATCCGCGGTTGGGTCGAAAGGACCAATTCTCTCAAGCCGCAGCAAGCTTTGAGGGGGCTGCTTCAATGATTAGGACGGAAATTCTACTTACAACTACAATGCAAGATATGGCTCGATTTTGGACCGTTTGATTTCCTTCCTTGCTTTTACTTGCTTTTTTTCTCACCCTTCCTTTCTTTTCTTTGCTTTTACTCTCATTGCCAATTAATTAGATCCTGGACCTTGTTTAGCTGGGCTAATGGATCCGGGTTGCTTGTTTCAGGATGACCAAGTTGGTACCATAGACAGAATAGATCAGTTCTTATGTAGAACGTATTTTATTTATTTACAAAGGAACTCAGCAGTTACACTTGTGTGCTTACAATCAAACCCTGTCTCTAAATTACAGACTCTAATTCTAGACTTCTCCTACTGATTACTAAGGTAGCCCATGCTATTCTGCTATAGGATAATAAGATCATGTGATCTTCCATTATAACAGTCTTCTTAAAGGTTGATTACACTTCATCTCACCACACTGAGAGTGGATGCCAGCTTGTGCTGTAGCCAATGGAACCATGAAAAGGCTGAGGTTGTCGAAGAGGTTGTTGAGTGAGCTGCCCCTTAAGGGGAACCAGTGTTTTCCCTCACCTCCTCGGCCTCTCCAACTCAGAAATCCGTGCCTCAAGGCCCCTGCAATGACACAGCAGCCTCTGGAGGACACCCCACAGGCGCAACCAAGATGAGGACAAAAGCCAAGGGCATCTCAGCTATGAGCTGAGACAAGAAAGCAAGATGCCTCCACCACATCTTCAGCCACATGGGGAGCACCTCGTGGAAGTGGGCATGAAGGCAAGGTACCAGACTGTTAGTTGCAATTTATGGGTCACCTGGGCAATGTTTCCTCAGTTTGTCTGTTTATTTTTCCTGTAATAATAATAATTGCTTATATTCTCAATATATCTCTCTAGGAGTGGTGTAACTGATGTCACTGGGTTAGTAATCCTTAGGCCCAGACTAATGCTGTGAGTACATGGGTTCAAATCCCATCACAGCAGCTGGTGGAATTTGAATTCAAATGCTAAATCTAGAATTGAAAGCTAGTCTCAATAATGGTGACCATGAAACCATTGTCAATTGTCATAAAAAACATCTGGTTCACAAATATCCTTTAGGGAAGGAAATCTGCTGTCCTTTCCTGGCCTGGACTATCTGCGACTTCAGACACAAAGCAATGTAAGTAACTCTTAACTGCCCTCTGAAATGGCCTGCAAACCATTCAATTCAAGGGTATTTAGGGATAGGCAACAAATGCTGGCCTTGCCACCAACTCCCATACCCCATGACAGAATGATTTTTATAAAAGGAGACTTGCGTATTATTAATGCTTGATGCAAAAAGGGAAACAGAGCTTAATGGGGCTATTATTCTGCTGCATTTCCATGATCTGTGAATTAAGGACAATGATGGTGGCGAAAATCCCCTTCTCAATATTTTGGGCAGTGAAGGGACTGCTTGTCAGCTGATTTTTCCCTCTGATGGTTAATGTAACAGAGGCATCTGTCATACGACGGAGAGACACTCAGGTGAAATGTTGCTGAACCGATGTGACCCTCGAGACCATACCAGCTGCTAATCGCCGTGAGGGTTAGGTCGGGTCTCGGTGGTTTTCCTCCAATGCCTGGACACTGGGCTTCTCTGCAGCACCCCCTTTGTTCTCCTCTTCTTCCCCTCCATTCTCCTCTGAGGAAGAGTGATATT
This sequence comes from Carcharodon carcharias, assembly GCF_017639515.1. Classification (NCBI taxonomy): domain Eukaryota; kingdom Metazoa; phylum Chordata; class Chondrichthyes; order Lamniformes; family Lamnidae; genus Carcharodon; species Carcharodon carcharias. The sequence continues at coordinate 53,883,870 of NC_054486.1, forward strand.
TCAGGTCCTCCTTTTCCTCCAGCTCTGGTCCTCTTTGCATTGTCATGTTAGCGCACAGCAAATGACTACTCTGAATGGCTCAAACTAGCTCATATTGGCTGGCCAGGGCAATGGGAACATATCTTAAAGATGCCAATAGCTCTCTCAATGCAAGTTCATCTTAGGAGATGGCTCTGATTGTACTGTCTCTCTGCCTTTGTGTCTGGGTACCTGACGTGGTCAGGAGCCACCACTTCAGGACAGAACCTTTATCCTCCAGCAGTCATGCACAGAGTCTGGATGTTGGTTGGAGGAAGTGTGGCACCTGGGACTCTCTCAGGATAAAGGAATGATGTCAGCTCTCCAGGAACTGAGCATAGATCTGAAAGATGTGCTTCCCATGCTCACAAACTTAATATTCAGTGAGTGGAAGCCTTTTCCTTTTCTGTTCAGGGATCTCGCTGGCTTGTCTTTTGGTGCCTTGATGGTTCTGTGGGTACATTCAATTACCCCCTGGACCTGTGAGAATCCTTTGTTGGTGGCAAAGCCCAATGCCTCCTGTGCCTGCATTGACCCATCTGTCTCAAAATGAATGTGTTGCCTGCTCTCTGGATTGGGCATGTAAGACCTGCCTGATGGCATGATGACTGCCAACTGAAAGATGTAACCTTGGATGGTGGCTAATCCCTGAAAAGACGCATGATAATTCAAGGCTACAATGACCTTGATTGTCAAGGGTTCTGCTTGACCTCAGATCATTGTGGACCAGGGTTGTTATGAAATCCATTTTTCTGTGTCTCTCTGCATACTAAGTTAGCAGTCTGTGGAGATTGTAACATTTAATAAACAATATGTTCCAATGCTTGTTACACTTGGCCCTGCTTAGTAACAAAAGTGGGACCCTCTTGGAGTGTTTAGATAAGTCACCAGATTAGTTCAAGGGTCAGTAAACAGCTGGTCTAATGCAGTTTTAGCCAGTTTGTCAGCCAGCAAGTATCCCAGGTTTGGAACAAAGACAGAGGACAGAAACAGGTTTCAATTAAGTTAAGAAAAAAGAGAGGAGAAAGGAGAAACAGGCTCCAAGTTAGAGAAAGGGCTTTGGGGGGGCAGCCTTTAAGTAAAGAGGGCCAATGGGGCAAAGGTACCCCTTTGGAATAGTGGCGTTCTGCTTGGCATGTCTGAAGAGCTGAAATGTTGATGCTTGTGTGTACTCAGAAATCCAGTAAAACGTAATCTCGGAAGGCGAGATTGAAGCCCTGTGAGGTGGACTATCATTGAAGCTGTCTGATGTTGGAGTAACTTTTGGTTAGAATGCAAGGGCAAGATCTTTGAACTGAACATTGGAAACTTTCATGAGACAGACGAAGTTTCAGTGAGATTGGTTGACTCAGAGCATGACTAAAATCTGGGCGGGTTGATGAGAAATCCATGGAATCTATTTTGGTTGCATCTGTTATTTATTGTGTAGTGCAGTGTGTTTGACCACAGTTGGCTCATTAAGTCACATGCACCTCATACTTACCCTCAATGTTAGAATATAAAATAAATATTGTAAACTGTTTTATATTTTTGACCTTTATAGCAAAGTTTATTTTTGTTTGTTCGAAACCCGTGGAATCTTGTGACTTTCTTCATTTATTAAGTGTTTTGGATTTTTAACCTTGCCTACTTTAAACAAAACATTTTTAGTCCCTAACCAGATCTCACCAACAACTTGGGGCCTGGCAAAGGATTGTAACAGAATACAAATATCCAAGATCAACTGCCTGGCCAGGCGTCACCTCTTAGAGGACTGGCAATCTGTCATCTGCAGCTATCTATCACACTTGGATAATACTCCCATTGTTTTGGGTAGTGCTTTCTTCATCTTGCAGCCCCTTGCTGTTCTCCTCTGGCCTCCTCCTGTTTAGGAGGATGCATCCTCCTCAACACTCAGTCCAATGTCAGAGTAGCCTGCTCCTATCTCGAGTCCCTCAGCTGTTTCTTGTTCTTTCATCATGGCTTCCTCAGTACATCCATTAGCCTTAATGGCTTCCCACAGTGTTCACGAAAGCTGCACCCTGAAATGTCCCATACATTGATATTTCCAAGGGCCTGCTAATTAAAAATTGTAAAGCTGCTCCTCTGAGGTCTGTTAATAAGCTCATCAATTAGCTAAAGAACCAACTGGAGATCTGCAAGTTCCCAGCTCATCCAAATCTTTGAAAGTCGGGTTGCATTTTGGAGAGGACAGGATCCAGTGATGTTTTCCAGGAACTTGATTTTCAATGCATACCCACACCCATGCTCACCCTCACCGGCGATTGAAAATCCAGCCTCAAATATTTGTTCCATCAGAGAGTCTGCCTACTTTAACCTCCATAACATTGCCCAATTCTGCCCCTACTTCAGCTCATCTGCTGGTGTACCTTTTATTCATCTTTTTGTTACCTTTAGACTTGACTATTCCAATGCATTTCTAGCTGGCCTCCCACATTCTACCCTCAGTAAACTTGGGGTCATCCAAAATTCTGCTGCCTGTATCTTTACTCGTGCTAAATCCCTACCCATGTATTCGCTAACCCAGTTAGACGGTGCCTCATTTTTAAAACTCTCATCCATGTTCTCAAATCCTTCTGCAGCCTTGGTCTTATGATCTCTGTAACATTCTCCAGCCCTGCAAAGTTTTGATATCCCTGTATTCTTCCAATGTGGGCATTTAATGCACTCCCAATCTCAAACTCCAACCTTGGTAGCTATGCCTCCCACTGCCTAGGCCCAAGCTCCAGAATACCCTCCCTACACTCTCTGCCTCTCAACCTCACTTTTGCCCTTTAAGATATTACTTAAAACTATCTCATTGATGAAACTTTTGGCCATTGGTTCTAATACCTTGTGTGTCTTGCTGTCCAATTTTGTTTGATAATGCTCTTGTGAAGTGACCTGAGGAGGTGTATAGGTGCGAGTTGCTGCTGTTCTTGTTAGGCATGTAGCTCATTAAAATATCTAAATGAGCCACCTGCCTGCTGAGAGTGGGATGACTGCTGTCCCCCTAAACCCTGGCCCACCCCTATTAAAAGCTGAAATGTGTATCCTAAAGGTGAGTTGCCCTCAGGTTTTTAGATTTTTTTTAATTGTGCTTTTTTCATCTGTCCCAAGGCCACCTGTATTTTGGCAGGGGTTGGGTCGAGGGTTGGGTTGGCGGGGCTGGCGGGGGGAGAGGCAGGTGGTGTGAGGAAGAGTTTAAAATTACCTTCATTATTTCTGCATGTTATTTAATTAGCTAACCTTGTTTATCAATATATTGTCCTTCTAGTGTATACTCTTTTTATCCCTTTTTCTTATTCTATTGGTGACAAACAGGAGGTCCCATTCAAAAAAATTGAACCAAAAATAAATATCCACCTCCCCTGAGATGAACATCTTGTGCTCCATCTAGTGGACCACAGCCACTTGGATAAATTCTCCAAAACCAAAGTCAGGTAAGTCAGAGTGACCAACAGCCACAGGATTTGAAACTGCAGCCTCCTGACTGGCAGACATATAAGAACATGATTACTTCAGTCAACAGCCTGCTCCCAGCTGCACTCACCTCTCGAGAGCTTTGTGTCAGAATTGCTCAGTTGATTTCAACAAGGTTGTCTGTTTGGGAAAAAAAGATACACGGTTTTATTTAATTGACTTTTCCAATGACAATGCTCTTCAGTGCACTTAACTTATTGCCATTATTTTTCAGTAGCTGTTTAATCCAATAAACCCATTATGAGATAAGTAATGAATAAAAGCAGCTAGACACTGAACAGTGATTTGCACTCAACAATGTCCAATATCACACATAAGTCACGGAAACTCTTGGAAATTGTTAGTCAAATCATTTGCTGTGCTCCTTGTGCACAAGTCCCATTTATTTAGCAAAACAAACATTAGTTCTTGAATCTATTTCATAGCAGACTGGAGCAACAGAATTCTATTCAATGCATACATAGGAAATACTGTTTTCTTTCACGGAATTATTTTCTTAGCATGAGCAACGAATCATTGCAGCTGGCATTCTGCTCTTCATTAATCTTAGTAAAATAGTAAATGTGAGAAAGAAAGCAGTGTACTGCCATGAAAAAAAATGGCAATAAATTATTCCACTTGTATTTCCACAGGGGTGCTTACAATCTTCCAACATAATCTCAGTGAAATCCTTGGAGAAACAGAGTCAATGGCTAAAAATTGCAGTTCATGCCACTTCTCTTGGGGTTCAATGCAGTGTTGGCAGCAGATCATGAGAACTCTGACAGAAATTCTACCCTACATGTTTACTGCTATTTTCTTTTTTTTCATTCATTCTTGGAATGTGAGTGTCATGAGCATTCATTGTCCATTCCTAATTTCCCTCGAGCAGCCAACTGAGTGGCTACTGTGCCCATTTCAGAAGGCAGCTAGGAATCAACCACATTGCTTTGGGCCTAGAATCACATGTCAGGAAGACTTGGTAAGGACAATAGTTTTCCTCCTTTAAAGGACATCAGTGAACCAGATGTTTCTTTTTAAACAACAATCCAGTAGCTTTATAATCATTAACAATGAGACTAGTATTTTATTCTAGATTAATTCATTTGTTAAATTTAAATTCCCCACCTTTTGTGGTGGGATTGGAACATATATCTTCAGAGCTTTAGTCCGGGCCTCAGGATTATTAGTTTAGCAAAGTTTCAAATATGCTACTGACTCTGCATTTGACTCCTCAAAACACAAAGCTAATGAAAGACAAACACAAATGAGTTTTTGTTCTTTTAAAGTCATACAAATACAATAGCAAAATTCTTCACAAGTTAACATGTGGTCCTCCATAACAGATTTTCAGCAAGTGTAGGGATTGGTCAGTAAAGTTGGTATTTTGACACATAGAGGTTACATTCTATAGCACTCGAAGAAAGCTGTGAGAATTGCAATGCAAGGTATACATGCATAGGTTGTGACGGGGGCTAAGACCTCACTCTATATTTTTAATAAAATATACATATCATCTAATATATAAAAAGTAAAAAAAATTGGAGAAAGATTTTGAAATGACTTAAGTCTTGGCTGTCTATGATTCAAACAAAAGGAACATTCTGGCATTCAGAGAAGTTGACACCTCGCTATCTCTGAAGAGATGCTAATTACCCAATAGACTGTTGAAGACCAACTTCCAAGGGAATTATACAAAGGCCATTTACATATCTTAATCCAGGCCTGGCCAATGGACACTATCAGTCTAATGGGACAAAGGACCTCTTTTGAAATTCTTAATTGTCCAGGTTTGGATGTCTGGCCCCACCCACACAGTTTCTACTGGAGCTCCTGAACTCCTGTACCATTACCTACAAGACTAATTCACACCTGTGTGGCCATCTCATTTTAGAAGTTATCTCTACTGGAAAAGGGGATTATCCAGCATCAGTTTCAGCCTGTTGACCTCTGTGAAAGAATGCACCATTGGACATTTGATTCTGGACTCTGAACTCACGTATAACAATAATTCTTATTTCCTCTGTGCATTTTGCCCTGTACCTCTTATTTATCCCTCTTTTACTCTATGGGCCAGAATTTTCCCGTTGGCATGCAGGGGCAGGCCCCGCACGTCCAGGCATAAAATGAAGCGCGTTGACGTCGGGCGAGCGTTCCGATGTCACTGCGCGCCATCGCGATATTTCGTTGGGTGGGCGCACAATGATGTCTGATGCATGATCGCCATTAATTAACAAGCCACTTAAGGTCCTTGACTCACCAATCAACATCGATTTTTCAGCAGCCGTGCAATCTTCGGGTCGGCACATGAGCGCAACAGGCAGGCGGGTAGGAGAGATTTGCATAAACCTCATCCATGGGCGGGCTAAGAGGGTTCACTGGAGTTGTGAGGGTGCATTGTCAAGTAATTATTTTTCAAAGTTATTAAAACTTTCCTGTGTGATCTGCAGTACTTCAAACTGTATTCCAGCTGCTTTGTCTGGACTTTGTCAGGTCAGCACACTGCATTGGGCAATGTTTTCTGGGCCGTCAGGTTTCAGGAAGCCTTCCCTTAGCCTGGGAATGGGAGCTGAGCTGTCCACTGGAGGCAGCTCCTCTGAGGAGGAAGGGAGGGCTAGAAGGGGGAGGTGACTAGGAGTGCACATTCAGCCTCCAGGGGAGCCACCTTTGGGAGGACAGGCACAGGCACAAGGGCCGCAGGGCCAAGCGGTAGCCCAAGGCAGAAGGAGCCGCAGAAGGTTAAGCAGCTACCTCAATATGTCTGAGGTGCAGTGCCGAAGGAGGATCCATCTCTCAAAGGAGACAATCGATCTGACAATCTGTCAGATGATCGGGTCTGAGATCTCCATGAACTGTGTGGGCTGACACCCCATGCCAGTGGCCCTGAAGGTCACAGCTACCTCCAATTCCTATGCTTCTGGCTCCTTCCAGGGCTTGGTGGGTGATCTTTGCAGTGTCTCTCAATCAGCTGTCCACACTTGTATCAAGCAGGTTACAGATGCTCTGTTCAGGTGTGCATTGACCTTCATCCACTTCTGTTGGGACCAGGCAAGTCAGGCACAGTGAGTCAGAGCTTCACAGTGATTGCTGGCTTCCCCCACGTCCAGGGTGCAACAGATTGTACACATGTGGCCATCAAGGTGCCAACAGGTGAGTCCGGTACCTTTGTCAACAGGAAGGGCTTCCACTCCATGAACGTGCAGATAGTATTTGACCACAGGATGCTGATTCTATGAGTCTGTGCAAGGTACCCAGGCAGCTCCCACGACGCCCACGTCCTCAGACACTTCCAGGTGCCGGGGCTCTTCAGTGCTCCAGCCCGGCTGGATGGACAGCTGCTGGGTAACAAGGGCTATCCTCTCAGAAGCTGGCTCAGGACACCTCTCCGCCATCCAAGAACAGAGGCCAAGCAGTGATACAATAGGAGCCATGGCACCACAAGGGCTGTGGCGGATAGAACCATCAGTCTTCTCAAGATGCGCTTCCAATGCTTGGACTGTTCAGGTGGTGCACTCCAGTACCCCCCAGATCGTGTCTCAGTGATAGTGGTTGCATGCTACACTCTCCACAATCTTGCGCTAGAAAGGGGGGAAGGAGTGGACAATGAAGACGTTGACACAGTGTCTGCGGCTGTACACGATGAGTCCAGCAGTGAGTCCGAGGATGAGCAGACACAGGGAAATGCTGAGGGGGTAGACACTAATCTGGGCATACTGCAGAAAGGCAGGGACACCTAGGAGGCTTTAATCCAATGAACTAGCACACCACTTGGACCTCCAGGACAAGCCTGGGTTGGAGGCTCCATGCTTGACACCTAAGTGCAAAATCTGCCAGGTTAGGAACAGTAACTAAGGGCCTTGTTAATAAAGCTGAATGTCCAACAAAGCACTCATTACAGATTTGGAAACCATCCACATGCAGGAAAAAAGAGGCACCCATGGTGAAATGTCTGAATTTAACATGTCAAGCAAAAAAATTATGCAAGAAAAAGACAATAATGTTATAAATCAAAACAAATCATAGGGACCTCATCTCAGACCAGTGAAAACCCATAGGTGTGCCTAAGGTGCCTTATGTTTTCGTTTCCAGGTGCTGCATCTTGGTGCTGCCCCATCGCCCGGAGTGTCATCTGAGCCAGCCTGCTGACTCTGCTGTCCTATTGGCCTCGATGACCTTGGCAGTCGTCCTCTGCCCTGTGGAGCCTGTGCTGGCCCCACCTGGGAGGGAGCTGCCAGTTCCACAGCTGCCATGTCCCCAATCGTTGCAGCTTCACTGGATGCTATGGTCACTGGGAGAGGGGTGGAGAAGCTACCGCCCTCATCCGGAGTGCCCTGAGAGGTGCTCCGCAGAGATGACAGGTAGCTGCTGCGCCAACGTGAGGTCACTTCAGAACTCCCTGCTCACCGTGGATGGATGGGCAACAAGCTGGGAAGCTTGATGCCCAGACCATCCCCCGCACTGGCAGTGACCAGCTGAGGTCAATGCCGATGTGAGGGTTTGCTGGTCAGAGCACATCCCCAGGAATCCCTGATGGATCTCCTGGAGGAGCTTCTCCATGAGAGTCGCCATTCTCTCCAGGGAGGACGCATGGTGCTCAAACATGTGGCTCATTGCATCGGCGATCATCCGTATAAATTTCTCCAACATGGAGACCAAGCCAAGCACAGCCTTATATATCTCCCCCAGATGCTCCCACACACCCGGCCGCATTTCTTGCCCCTGCTGCATCACAGACGACTCCAGAGTCACGTCATCAGGCACCAACTGAGCATGTGCCTGGTCCCCTGAAGTCCTCTGACTGCTGGCGCCATGGGCGCTCTCTGTCTCCGCCAGCTCCTCCAGCGACTGTGACGAGCCCTCATCTCTGTGCCCTGGGACACTAGCCGATGTTCTAATTCCCACCGAGGTGCTAGTATCTGCGCTGGTGCCTGCCTGGCAGAGGTGATGTGATGCTGGTGAGACTTCAGGGCCCCTCAGGTGTGAGTGGGGGCATCTGCTGCTCCATCTCCCGGCCCTGCTACGCTGATGCTGAAAGGAAGAACAGGGACATTGGATCAGTTAACATGGAGACAATGACAAAGTGCATCCCTGTCCCCTGAGTCAATATGCGCTTATCCTTCCATAACTAATGGTCAAGCTATGTAGCAAAATTAAATTGATTAACATTCAACAGTGCTTTGGCTGTTGGGAGAACAATGCTGACCTCACTGCTGGGCATACATACCTAGCCGTGGCACCCCGGCCTCACCAACATCAGTGGACCTGGGTGCATGGTGCCTTTCCAAATCCAGGAGCTCCTGCTCAAACCAGCTAAGAATGGCAATCTGCGCCTGCCCACAACCAGTCCTTGCACGCAAGCACAGCGCCGAGGTGCAGCTCCTCCAGGTTGCCCCAAAATGCTCATGTGGGTCTCGGTCTCAAAGTAACACATGCTGCGGGTGCAGAACCCACCTCTTCATCAACCTCTCAGGCTGACCTCAGTATGGGCAATATCTGCTGGCCCACCCAGCAAAGGACACAATCCGTCAATGATGTAATGCACTACATTCTGAATTGGGCCAGAGGTGGTGGGGGGGGCGGAGCATGGGGCAGTGGTGGTGGCGTGAGGCAGCGGGGGCAAAGCCAACCTGCTGGGTTAAATTACCAATGCCGACATGGTACTCACCCTGCCAGAGCAAATCAAGTTGTTGAAGCCCTCGAGGAGGGCAGCATGGCAGTCATCCAAAAAACGAGGGGCACACTGGCCTCCCACCCTACCCACAGGCCTGGCCTGCCCCAGTGGGCTACCCTCCGGACTTGCATGAACTTCATTGCCCCTCTGCAGAGCCCTTCGCCCAGCCATTGAGAGCTGCCTTTCCGAGGCTGCCTGGGCCTTCCTTTATGCAGGCCGCCAGGACGCCATTGGACCCGGCGGCCTGAGCACACCTGCCACCGCCCATCCACTCCCACTATGCACGAGAGTTGTCAAGTACACTGGGTGGACCTTAATTGGCCTGCCCGCATAAAATGGCGGTGCGGAACCAATTGCGAGCGGTGATCGGGTCCACGCCTGCCCGTGTTCGCTCCCGCTCCGCCTCCCCCCGCCAACCAGAAAATTCAGCCTATGATTGTAATAAGGGTGGTGTGGGGTGACACAGCAAACCATCTCCCCACAAATGGAGTGTTTGTAAAATAAACTAACCCTAACTAACTAGTTTATCCTATATTGAGTTTATTGTGGGGCTATTAATAGAAAGTTGCATCACACTAAAACTGAGTGGTTGGGGAAAATAAGACATTGCTTACAAAGGGGAAAATAAAAATCAAAAACACCTTTCTGTTTATGGATGGGTGGTGAGGGGAGAAATCAGGGCTGTTTAAATGAAAAACAAAAACAGAATTACCTGGAAAAACTCAGCAGGTCTGGCAGCATCGGCGGAGAAGAAAAGAGTTGACGTTTCGAGTCCTCATGACCCTTCGACAGAACTAGGTGAATCCCAGGAAGGGCTAAAATATAAGCTGGTTTAAGGTGGTGGTGGGGTGTGGGATTTGGGTGGGGGTAGAGAAGTGGATAGAAGCAGATCATCAAAAGATGTCACAGACAGCAGAACAAAAGAACACATGGATGTCAAAGTTGGTGATATTATCTAAACAACTGTGCTAATTAAGAATGGATGGTAGGGCACTCAAGGTATAGCTCTAGTGGGGGTGGGGGGAGCATATAAGATTTAAAAATATTTAAAAATAATGGAAATAGGAGGGAAAAAGAAAAATCTATATAATTTATTGGAAAAAAACAAAAGGAAGGGGGAAGAAACAGAAAGGGGGTGGGGATGGAGGAGGGAGGTCAAGACCTAAAGTTGTTGAATTCAATATTCAGTCCGGAAGGCTGTAAAGTGCCTAGTCGGAAGATGAGGGGTTGTTCCTCCAGTTTGCATTGGGCTTCACTGAAACAATGCAGCAAGCCAAGGACAGACATGTGGGCAAGAAAGCAGGGTGGAGTGTTGAAATGGCAAGCGACAGGGAGGTTTGGGTCATTCTTGCGGACAGACCACAGGTGTTCTGCAAAGCGGTCGCCCAGTTTACGTTTGGTCTCTCCAATGTAGAGGAGAGCGCATTGGGAGCAACGAATGCAGTAGACTAAGTTGGGGGAAATGCAAGTGAAATGTTGCTTCACTTGAAAGGAGTGTTTGGGCCCTTGGACGGGTGAGGAGAGAGGAAGTGAAGGGGCAGGTGTTACATCTTTTGCGTGGGCATGGGGAGGTGCCATAGGTGGGGGTTGGGGAGTAGGGGGTGATGGAGGAGTGGACCAGGGTGTCCCGGAGGGAACGATCCCTATGGAATGCCGACAGTGGGGGTGAAGGGAAGATGTGTTTGGTAGTGGCATCATGCTGGAATTGGCGGAAATGGCGGAGGATGATCCTTTGAATGCAGAGGCTGGTGGGGTGATAAGTGAGGACAAGGGGACCCTATCATGTTTCTGGGAGGGAGAAGGCGTGAGGGCGGATGCGCGGGAGATGGGCCGGACACGGTTGAGGGCTCTGTCACCGACCGTGGGTGAAAAACCTCGGTTAAGGAAGAAGGAGGACATGTCAGAGGAACTGTTTTTGAAGGTAGCATCATCGGAACAGATGCGACAGAGGCGAAGGAACTGAGAGAATGGGATGGAGTCCTTACAGGAAGTGGGGTGTGAGGAGCTGTTTAAATGAAACCTCTTCCTGTCCGTAACAGTTGATTTCCATGCAGCCAGAATGCTAATGCCATGCTGCCTTCTCATTTCAATGATTTCAGTCTCCATTCAGCATTTATTTTTGTTCCAGAGACCAAAAGTGCACCCAAAATCAAGTGTGGTTAGCACTGCTAAATGTTAGCCAAATGGAAGGTAATTGTGGCTGGAGTAGGTGCTGGCAGTTGTGCAGTGAATGAATCTGACCTGGGAACCATTGAAAAATGCCACAACATGGGAGTGAGTGAGTGACTGCCAAGAGTTTTAGATGTTGCATAGGAGGCCTTGCTGGAGGTGCGAAATGGAAGAGAGATGTTCTGTATCCATATTGGGCCAGCAGGCCCTGAAGGCACATACTCAGAAGGCAGGAGAAGCAGATAACTGTGAAGGTCAATGCCAGGAGTTTAGCTCTGAGTACTTGGATGCCAAAAGGTCAATGATCTCACACAGTGGGCAAAGCCAGTGAATGCATCTTCAAATGCCAATTCCTATCAACTGCATCACTAATCTTTTTCTGTAAACATGCTGTAAACGTGCCTGCGGATTTTACACCGGAGCCATCAGTCACGTTGTCAGCGATGACCCTTGTTGCCCAATAGTGCCCTTTGATTTGCCATGGTGATACAATTGCAGTTGATGCACACACCTTCCAGGATACAATGCATTGACCAGCCTGATTTGCTGCCAATGGTCCACTAGTAGGAATTTGAGGGAGTGGAATCCCTTTCACTTTCAGTATAGGGCAGAGCTGGCATGTGATGCTTACAAAGTGATTTGTGTGCAGTGGGGAGCAGTGGCATAATGGTGTTGTCACTGGGCTAGTATTCCACAAACCCAGGGTAATGCTCTGGGGGACCAGGTTCAAATTACGGCAGATGGTATAATTTGAATTCAGTAAAAACCTGGAATTAAAAGTCTGATGATGACCACGAAACCATTGTCATAAAAACCCATAATGTCCTTTAGGGATTGTAATTTTCCATCCTTACCTGGTCTAGTCTACATATGATTCCAGACTCCAGAGAGACATGGTTGACTCTTAAATGCCCTCTGAACAAGAGCAATTAGGGTTGGGCAATAAATGCTGGCCAAGCCAGCGACACCCATGTCCCATGAATGAATAAAGAAAAGACTCTGTACTTTGAGGCAAAGCCATGTGCTTCCTCTGCCTGCTTCTTGCTGGCAAGAGAGAATGAAACATAGTAACTCTCACTGAGGAGAAAGCCTCAGTGATCCCCTTACAGTACAAACTGCAAGATGCTGCAAATGTCTCTAGCTCTATCCTAGAAGGAGCCAGAGGCATAACATTTCATTACCACGGTCACCATTCACAGCCACTGGCAATGTGGTCCTTGCCCTGCTCTGAGGTTTGGGATGTAGCAGACAGACCATAAGGTGTAAGAGCAGAAGTAGGCCATTCGGCCCATCAAGTCTGCTCCACCATTCAGTGAGATCATGGTTGATCTGATAATCCTGAACTCCATTTTCCTGTCTTTTCCACAAAACCCTTGATTCCCTTACTGATTAAAAATCTGTCTATCTCAGCCTTGTATATAATTACAACCCAGTCTCTACAGCCTCCGCGGTAAAGAATTCCTCAGATTCACTACCATCTGAGAGAAAAAGTTCCTTCTCATCTCTGCCTTAAATGGGTGGTCCCTTACTCTGAGATTATGCCCCCTGGTCTCCCACAATGGGAAACAAGCTCTTAGCATCTATCCTGTCAAGCCCTCTAAGAATCTTTAATATTTCAATAAGGTCCCCTCTCATACTCCTAAACTCCAATGAGTACAGGCTCAAACTACTCAACCTCCCCTCATAAGAAAATCCATCCATACCCAGGATCAACCTAGTGAACTTTCTCTAGACTGCCTCCAATGCCAGTATGTCTTTCCTTAGGTAAGTGGATCAGAACTGTTCACAGTATTCTAGGTGTGTTCTAACTAGTGCCTTGTATAGTTTTAGCAAAACTTCTCTATTTTTATACTCCATTCCTTTTGAAATAAAGGCCAACACTCCATTTGTCTTACCTATTGCCTGCTAAAATTGTATGCTAGCTTTTTGGGATTCATATACGAGGACCCCCGAGTCCCTCTTTGCTACAGCTTTCTGGAGTCCTTTCTCCATTTAAATTATATTCAGCTCCTCTATTCTTCTTGCAAAAGTGCATAACCTCATGCGTTCCCACATTATATTCCATCTGCCAAGTTTTTGCCCACTCACTTAACCTGTCTATATCACCTCTGTAGACTCATTGTGTCATCCTCATCACTTGCCTTCCCATCTTTTTGTGTCATTCGCAAACTTGGTGATAGTACATTCACTTCCCTTATCCAAGTCATTAATATATATTGTAAATAATTGTGGCTCCAGCACTGATCCCAGTGGCACCTCACTAGTTACAGGTTGCCATCCTGAAAGTGCCCCCCTTATCCCAACTCTCTATCTTCTATTAGTTAGCCAATCCTCTATCCATGCTAATATACTACCCCCAACGCCATGGGCTCTTACCATATTAAGTAGCCTTATGTGCAGTAGCTTATTGAACGCCTTTTAAAAATCCAAATATATTAGATTTACTTGTTCCCCTTTATCTTTCCTACTGGTTACCTCCTCAAAGAATTCTAATAAATTTGTCAGGCATGATTTCCCTTTCATGAAGCCATGCTGACTCTGCTTGATTATATTATGCATTTCTAAATGCTCTGCTATTACATTCTTAATAATAGACTCTAACATTTTCCCAATGATGGATGTTAAGCTAACTGGCCTATAGTTAGTTGTTTTTTTGACTCCCTCCCTTTTTGAATAAAGGTGTTACACTGGCAGTTTTCCAATTCCCTGGGACTTCTCCAGAATTTAAGGATTCTTGGAATATCCCTACCAGTGCAACCACTATTTCCGTAGCTAATTTGTAAAATATCCTAGGATGCAACCCATCAGGTCCAGGGGACTTATTGGCGTTTAACCTCATTAGTTTGCCTACTACTTTTCTATAGTGATAGTTATTGTATTTGTTTCCTCCCCACCTTTTGTCCATTGGTTATTCAGTATTGGAATGCTATTAGTGTCTTCTACCGTGAAGACTGATGCAAAATATTTATTCAGCTCCTCTGCCATTTCCTGGTTCCCCATTATTGTTTCCCCAGTTTCACTCTCCATGGGGCCTATATTAATTTTTGCCTCTCTCTTACTTTTTATATATTTAAAGAAGCTCTTTCCATCCATTTTTATATTACTTGCTAGTTTTACCTCTAAATTTATTTTCTCCCTCTTTATTTTTTTTTGTCATTTTCTGTTGGTTTTTAAAACCTTCCCAATCCTCTGGCTTACCAATAATCTTTGCCACATTGTATGTTTTTTCTTTCAGTTTGATACTATCCTTAACTTCCTTGGTTAACCATGGTTGGCTTATCCCCTTCCTAGAATCTTTTTTCCTCACTGGGATATATCTTTGCTGTGAGTTATGAACTATTTTCTTAAACATCTTCAACCACCTTTTCTGATAAACTCCTTTCCCAGTCCACTCCAGCCATCTCTTCCCTCATTCCTTTGTAATTACTCTTATTTACATTTAGCACAGTTGATTCCAACCCAAGTTTCACTCTCTCAAGCTGAATGCTAAATTCTACCATGTTATAGTTACTGTCTTCTAGGGGATCTTTTACTCTGAGATCATTTATTAAACTGCCTCATTACACATTTCCAGGTCCAAAGTAGCCTGATCCCTGGTTGGATCCACAACATATTGTTTTAGGAAGCTGTCCCAAATACAATCTACAAATCCTTGCTCATGGCTACCTCTGCCAATATGATTTTCCCAATCTGCATGAAGACGAAAGTCACCCATGATTAATGTACTGCCTTTTTTACATTCCCTCATTATCTCCTGATCTATTCTCTGTATAGCTACTGTTAGGGGGCCTATAGCTACTCCCACCAGTGTCTTTGGGATTCATGTTCACAGCTGCAGAGAACAGAGACCATAATTATACTGATGCTACCACTGCTATATTCCTATTTCCTGCCCCTGATTGAATGGTTCCCTGTACCAGGGCACTGTTGTCAGTTTGCTCATCCACCCTGCAGTCCCTGCTCTCATCCACACAGCTTGCAAGAATCTCATAACTGCTGGACAATTGCAGGGGTGGAGGCTCCTTGAATGCAACCCCCAGGCCCCCATACCTGCCTCACCTGCAGTCACATCCTCCTGTCCCTGATCACAGACCAAACTTCAAGTACTTAATCTGAGGGGTGTAACCGCCCCCTGGAGCAAAGTGTCCAGATAACTTTCCCCTTCTCTCATGTGGTGCAACGTTTGCAGCTTGGACTCCAGCCCGTCAACTTGGATTCGAAGTTCCTCGAGCTGCAAACGTTTACTACAGATGTGTTCACTCAGGATCACCTTGGTGTCCAGCAGCTCCCACATGCTGCAGCAGCCACATATCACCCGTCCTGCCATCATTATTGTATTTTATTTATTTAATTTATTAATGACTACAACATCCCTGCTCTTTACACTTAATTGCAATTATTTTTTACACCAGTATCAATCTTATACTTAACAAGCTATTTTTAAGAAAAAGAGAAAAAAAAAGAGTAGAGACCTAAATACAAACTAAAGACCTTACTTTTACTTTAAAGACTAGAGATACTCACCAATCCTACTCACCAATCAGCTGCTTTCCCTGCACTCATATCATGTTGTGGTTTGTGACATTACACCACGCTGGTCTTACTGGAATCTCACATGAAGTTTCCCCACTCTTTTTAAAATGAAGTCTCCCCACTCTCTGCGCTCTTTTTAAAATGAACTCTCCACACTCTTTTTAAAAAAATCAGATTTCAGTGAGGTCATCCTTAATGCCAAGCGAACACCTACTAGTGCACCCATGGAAGCTTTTGCAGAAGCCTTGAAATCACAAAACCTCCTTGAGCATTTACCATACCAGTTCATAGACAACAACTATTAAAAACATCAAATACATGTAGGATCAAAGGGCAGCATTTTCCAGACCAGCCCAGCTCGGGACCTGAAATTCCTGCCCAAAGTCAAAGGGCCTTTTGCTGGTCCATCAAATTCTTCGTCCCACCCGCAACAATTCCCACATGCGGAGGACTGGAAAATCCCGCTCAAAGCACTGCCAGAAAAATGCAATCAACAATAAACCTGTAAGCAGTTGATGATCCCTGTAACTCAGGTCTTCCCAAATTGTGAGTCACAACCTCCATTTGGGTCGCGAGAAAAGATTTTGCAGTCACAAACTCTGAAGCGGAAATGGTTGCCATGGAGCTCAGACTGAATGATAACTGCTGTGCGAGCCCTTTAAACCATTACGTTTTTTCTATTGGTGAGTGTGGCATAACTGGCTGAAATTTAAGGCATGATTAGTGCTGCAAAAAAGCCTGTAAAAAGGTAGATTTTTTTTTAAAGAAACATTGTATAAACAGTTTTAACAATTCCCACTAAGCTGAACTTCTCCCCCCTTCACCCCACCCCGCTCAGCAGCTGAAAGTTTCCTCCCCTGGTCCCTTCACCCTTCAGCCCCCAGGTTGATACAAAGTCTGAGGCAATAAAATGGGGTCACACTGGGAGAATGTTTGGAAAGACCGCTTTAAATTGGGCTGGTGGGTTTTCCCTTTCAACTGCTGGATGTGTGTTCAGCTGTGTGATCTGAAGAAAGGACGTTGGCTGGAGCATTGAGCTTCAAAATGACACACTGACTTCAAATCAGAGGTCTACGCTGAATGATGTCATGACCTCCCTGCTCTGGACACTTCTGCAGGCAGCTCACTGAGCATGTACTCATGCCATCAGCAAGATAATGCATGCCACAGACATCAATTTGGAACTCAAAGGCACTTGTCCAAAAAAAATGCTCGAAAAACAGGTGCTAACAATTGCAAATTTTCATCCATGGCCTCAAAATTTGTGCTCTATGTAGATGGATTAAAGGTTACTCTGACATCTGTACTAATTACATGATTTCTTAGCTACCTGAAAAAACATTATGGATCAATATTATTCGGACATTATGACTGACTGACAGATAATTGTTGCAAACAAACTAATTCCCATTCTACGAATAGAATGTTTCAGACCTATACATTGGTGATGCATTAATTTCACTGAAAAACTTTAATTTCACCCTTTTTCCTAAAAAGGAAAACGAGTTCATTGTTCCAGTATATCAATCACATAAGCAAAAATATATCACTCTTCACGTGTGCCATCGTAATGTGACATCCCATTTGCTCTTTTCACAATTATATGCAGAACAAGGGAGTGCCAGCTGCCTGATGCCTTTGGGCCAGTTGAGGCTCTTAAGTGGCCAATTAATGACCCCTTAAGGACCTCATCCTGCTGCTGAGGGTACTTTACTCATGTGCTTGGCCTAAATAGCCAAGTGGTTATGGTACTGGGTTTGTAACCACAAAATCAAGAGTTCAAATCTCACAATGGCAAACTTTGAAACAATGTAACTTCATCTGAAAAAAAAAACAGATGGAAATGTGTTTGTACTCGAAAGAGTTACTTTACTCATGTTGGCCATGCCATGTGTGAAGCCAGGCTGCTTTGGTTGTGTGGGCAGGTATCAGGCAAAAGGGATGAATTGACCTCCTTTCTCTCCTGGACCCATTGGAGGCTTCCCAAGATCACCTCTCCCCCTTTACCCACCTGTCAGCCTCTCAAACCCAGCCCCATAGCTCCTCTTTGCTGGGGCCTGCCCACCTCGGTACAGTGAGACCCCAGACTTATCTCTGAATCTACATTCCTCTTCCTTGGGATGGCTCCCAGTGGCACTGATGGGACTAGGGAGCTGTCAGCCATCTGACTAGCCAGCAGCTCTTTGAGGCTGATCTTTCTCCAGAGTGGCAGATGTCCCACCTTCGGCCAGCTAATGCAGTTCACAGCTTTAAATGGCTCTGGGGCAGTGTGTGTATAGGGATTTAAGAAGGGGTAGAGTTTAAGTTATAGAGTTAGAAATTAGCAGTTCATATTTCTTTCTTTTACCACTGGTTAACGACAGTTTGTTCAATAAACAGTCATTTACTTATTAAGTTTACAAACCTGGTGCTCATATTCTGTTAACCTAAATTAAACAGTTAGATAGACTTGGGGCAATCTGGTGGTTTGATCAAACTTTTCACATTTGTCGCGACTCAGGGAATAGTGGGGCTTGAGATTATAGCGCACTATCCCCAGTGAGTCGTGACAATTGTAAGTATTAAGTTAGGATGTAAAGATTTAAGTATGAAGTTAGGAACAAGGTGGGAGTTTAGCCTCTGATGGGACAGGGTTCCGGTTAACTGCAATTGAATCTGTATTTCGTGATTGTTGAATGCAGCTCTTCTCTGAGGACTGTGGGCAATTCAATAAAGAGATTGCGCATTTTTGGAAGAAACTTGTCTCGCTGGTCATTATGTTCAAGTCATACACTTGTGAATCTGGAGTCACAAACTTGAGTGTGGAAGGGAAAAAAGGGGAGCTTACAGTGCAATCACATCCTAGAGTGTAGAAAGGCAAAACCACCAGGGAAGGTCCAGAGCGCTGCTTGGAAGCAAATAGTGACCAAGGTCAGCGCATATAGCACCATACATAGGACAATGGATCAACAGTGTAAGAAACTTTATGGCCAGGATTTTATGGCCTCTCCCGCCCAGCGGGATATTACAGTCCCACCTAACTGAATGGAGATTTAAATGGCTTGTAGCATCCGTCGGGGGAAGACACACCACTGCAGGGCTGTAAAACCTTGGCCTATGATTAAATGCGTGTTTCTAGGTGTGTGTACATGTATAAGTTAATTTTTGAAACTTCAAATCCTAGTTTTTGAGTTAAAAATACAGAAAGGTTCTGTGTACTAACTTTATGGGGTGTCGTATAATGGGGTTGATTTGGAGATGGCTCTGACTTAGCTTCATCTAAAGCCCTTGATTTGGAAATGCAGAAAAGTAAATGTTGATTTTGTTTACTGATTTTACTGAGGTGTTGTAAAATGCGGTTACCTTGCCAATCACTCTGACTTTGTTTTATTGTTATCGTTAAAGTGAAAGGCCCCCAGGGGGCTCTTAGCTGTCTCCAGAAGTCCTAATATGTGTCACAAGACAGAACAGCAAATTTTTAAAAATATTTCTTCCTTTAGACAATTAAAGCTGACCCATAAAGCCCAGAGAGCTCACTGGCTGGAAGGATGGGGGGAATGCTGTTCATCAAGGACCTAACAGAACTGGAGTAGTTCATGAGGCAGCTACTTGGTGTCTCCATTGCCAGGGCAAATGGTGGTGTATCCGATGGGTGGACATGCAAAGGTGATGTAAAAAGCTGAGTGCTCACACATGTCGGAGGAGTTTATGACAAAAAGTAATTGTGATTTTTTTCTCCTCTCACAGGTGCCATGGCCATATCAGCTGACAAAGGACGTCAGTTTTTTCCAATGTCCGAGATACCTGAAAAGCACTCAGCCAACTCTGGTGCTTGCCCGCTGAACTGAAAGTTAGAATGATGCATGGTGATGTCAGGACACATGCCCGACGTCACCACACATCATTTTATGCGTCAGCATGTGGGGGTGGGCCATGCATGCCAACCAGAAGATTCAGGCCATGATCTGTGTAAACCATGATCTATGTAAACCAATGTGTTAGCAGCACAGGGAACCTCTAGTAGAGAGTTCTTGTTTAGTTATGGAGTTTGATGCATACAGTTAGTTGCTGCTGGTGTCTTGTAACTAAAGTTTAATGTGTCCAGTAAGAAAAGCTGGCTGGAAGATCAACTATATAACAAACTGGTGATGAGGTTAAATCAGATTTAGTGCTGTACCTCACCCAGCGATTGTGAGTATCTAAGTTCATTAGAAATAAATTAAGATATAGTCATCCGAGATGTCACAGTTTGGCAGAATCAATTCCTTTGAACCAGACACAGATGACTGGTTTCAATATATAGAATATATTGCATTCTGTTTTCAAGCCAGTGAAATCACGGGAGAGGAAAAGAGGAGAGCAATCCACCTATTTGAGGGAGCAAAATGTACAGTTTAGTTCAAAACTTGACAGCCTCCAGTGCCCCAGATTCGAAGATTTCATTGAATTTAGGGGCATTTTCAACGCAAGCCCTCAGTCACAATGCAGAGCTTCAGGCTCAATTCACAGAATAGAGCCCTGGGAGAGACCATTGCTACCTACGTGGCAAAATTAAAACAAGTAACAGAATATTGTGATTTTGGTGAAACCTTGAATGATATGCTCAGGGATCGTTTGGTATGTGGCATGCAGGAGGATGCTATTTACTGAAGATTGCTGGCTGAAGTGGATCTTGATGTTAAGAAAGCATTAGAAATAGCACTTCTGATGGAAAGCGCTGTAAGGGATTCACATGTGACTCAAGGGGCACAAAATGGCACCATTCTCCTTGTTGGGCGGAACAGTCTGTTGAAAGTGGTGCCAAAAGCTGAGACTCCACCGTGAAATGGGAAACAGCCTCCTCTATTTTTCTGCTAACCGAAAAAATGAGAGGAAACAGCTTAGGAACAAAATCAAAAACTAATTTTTATTGATGTGGAAACAATCATTCTTCTAGTGATTGACAAATTTAAAAAGTAGAGTGTTATATTTGACACAAAAATGGACGTAATAATGCAACAGTACAAAGCAAGATTTAAACAGGCTTCTAAACAACAAAGTCCAATGAAGTCAACAGTGTAGAAGAGCCAGAAACAACCAATTCTGACATTTATTTATCATTCAACATGAAAGTTGGGAAGACAGAGTCAATTAGTGCAAGCAAAAAGTAAAATGGATGTAGATACGGATTCTTCTACCACTGTAATAGGAGAACACACTTTCAGATATTTAAATAAAGGTGGTCAACAATTAAATATGGAACCTGCCAGGTTGAAAATGTACACAGGTGAAGATATCCAGATAAAAGGTATCACCAGAGTAACTGTTCATTATAGACACCAATCGGCACATCTACCAGTGAAGGTGGTAGGTGAAGGACCAGGCCTTCTAGAGCATGATTGGTTGAAAGAGATTAAATTAAACTGGTCTGAAATCTTCCAGTTGTGAGCAGGTGGACTGCTAGAGCTGCTAAAAATAATGACCCCATCTTTAAGGATGAACTGGGAAAAATCCAAGGCCTACAGGCCAAAATTTAGGTGGACCCAGAAGCAATCCCTTGCTTCTTGAAAGCAAGACGGGTACCAGATACCCTGAGAGGGAAGGCTGATGCTGACAGCTAGAGAGGCTGGGTGTCATAAAAGTAGTTCCGTTCTCAGAGTGGGCAGCACCCACAGTCCCTGTCCTTAAACCAGAGCAAAACATCTGGATCTGTGGGGACTATAAACTAACGGTCAACAGAACAGCCAAACTGGACAGGTACACTATTCCCAAGACTGAAGACCTATATGCCAAACTAGCAGGAGGGACAACATATACAAAGCTTGATATGAGTCACCCATATCAGCAACTGGAGCTGGATGATGCCTCCCGGGAATTTGTGACTATAAGTATCCACAAAGGATCCTATTAATATACACGCCTGCCCTTCAGTGTTTCCTCGGCCTGTGCCATTTTTCAAAGGACGATGGAGAGCTTGCTGCAGGGATTACCTCAAGTTGTGGTCTACCTGGATGATGTACTGTTAACTAGATTCACAGAAAAGAAACACTTGGCTAAGCTAGAGGAAGTCCTGAAATGATGCTTAGAAGCAGGAGTGCACCAGAAGAAGGAAAAATGCACTTTTCAGGCAAATTAAGTCATTTATTTGGGGCACCAGGTAGATCCCCAACGGTTACACCCTTCTGAAGAGAAGGTTAAAGCATTCAGAGAGGCACCTGTACCGAAGAACATCTCTGAATTTAAATCACTTTTAGGGATGGTAAATTATAATGGGCGATTTTTACCAAATTTATCCTAGCCCTTTTACATTTGCTGCTAAGGGAAAAAATCAGCATTGGTTTTGGGATTCACCCCAAGGAGAAGCCTTCATGAAAGTAGAACAGCTCTTACGTTCCTCAAACTTGTTAGTGCTTTATGACCAGTTGAAGGAATTGGTGCTAACCTGAGATACGCCCCCTATGGAGTGGGAGCAATACTGTCTCACAAATGGACAATGGCACAGAGAGGCTGATAGGCTATCTATCCAGGACACTTACCATAGCTGAAAAAGGATATTCTCAGATCGAAAAGGAAGGGCTATTGATTACTTTTGGTGTAAAAAAAATCCACCTATAAATGCATGGGCGGCATTTTACGATAGACCACAAACCACTTTTGTGTCTGTTTAGCGAGGAAAAGGCTATATTTCCCATAGCCTCTGCAAGAATACAAATATGAGCTCTAACTTTGGGAGCATATGAATACACCTTTGTACATAGACTAGGGATTCATATAGCAAATGCTGATGCTCTAAGTCACCCTCCTTTGCAAGAGAACAGTTACCACATTCCAATTCCCCAAGAACTCGTGTTAGTGATGAATTTCCTAGAGTCCCCATCAGGCTGTGCCAGGCAGATAAACTGGATGAATCGTGATCCAGTCTTGTCTCGAGTGAGAGACCAAGTGTTACATGGTTGGTCCCAGGAACCAGTCTTTGATGAATTAACGCCATTTTTCAACAGAAGACACAAGATGAGCAGTCAAGATGGTATTCTATTATGGGGTGCATGAGTAGTAGTTCCTTCACAAGGAAGGGAACCACTCTTAACAGAGCTACACAGTGCTCATCCAGGAATCTCACGAAGGAAGACCGTAGCGTGAAGTTATCTTTGGCGGCTGGGGACAGACGGCAATATTGAAAGGGTGGTAAAACACTGTGTGCAATGTCAACAGCTGTAAAAGTTGCTGGTGGCAGCCCCATTACACCCATGGAAGTGGCCTTCCTGGGTACAAATGCACATTGATTATCTAGGTCCTTTCCTTGGAACCATGTTTCTTCTGTTCATTCCAATTGGTTAGACATTTATGAGGTAAAGTTGCCAATGCCAGGCACTACTATAGAAAAACTAAGCCAGAGCTTTAACATCCATGGATTGCCAGAGGTAATTATCTCAGATAATTGCACTGCATTTACGAGTGCTGAGTTCCAATGGTTTATCAGCCTCAACAGTATCAATCACGTGAAGTCTGCACCATACCATCCATCGTCAAATGGACTGGCGGAAAGAGCAGTACAAACTTTTAAGGCAGAATGAAAAAGTTAACACGTGAATCGTTGGATACTAGACTTGTTCCTTTCCTATTTTACTACAGAACAACCCCCCACACTGCAACAGGAGCAACACCTGCAGAACTACTGATGAGGCACTGTCTACGGATAAGACTAAGCCTAATACTTTCCAATTTGGAGGGGAAAGTGGGGAAATGTCAAG
Source organism: Carcharodon carcharias (assembly GCF_017639515.1). Classification (NCBI taxonomy): domain Eukaryota; kingdom Metazoa; phylum Chordata; class Chondrichthyes; order Lamniformes; family Lamnidae; genus Carcharodon; species Carcharodon carcharias. The sequence goes on from NC_054486.1 coordinate 53,907,411, forward strand.
AGAACCAAAAAGCAGCTCATGATTTGCATAGTCGTGAGTGTCAATTTACTGTTGGAGAAGCAGTATATGTAAAGAATTTCAGTGCAGGACTGAAGTGGTTACCTGATAAAGCTCTGTGACCAGACCATTACTGTACCACATGGAAGTGGAGGGCTGTAAGCATGTGAATCATTTAAGCAAAAGGGTGATACCCCAACAAAATGGCGTTCCACCTATAATCATTGCTGAACCTGTGATTCCTGTTGAAGTTGCTCAACCAAGGACAGGCATGCCCAATGTCTCTGTCAGAGTGGAAGACACTGAACTGCATGTGCCTAATGAGGTACCTGATGTTAATGCAGGTCCAGGGAATGTGATTCCTACAGAAGGATCTGAAGTCGTGGAACTGCAACGTTCCACATAGATCAGGAACTCACCTGAAAGACTGAACTTGTAACTTCATGACCTATGTAAATATTGTAATGTCATGAGATAAACATCCTTGTAAATACAAAATGTATAGAATAGTTAAAAGGGGAGGAATGTAATAATTATAGTTAGGATAAACATAGGACTGTAGCTTTAAGAGTAATCTGGTGTTGTAAGATCACATGATCTGTGTAAGCCAATGTTTTAACAGCGCGGTAAACCTCTGGTAGGGGGTTTTTCTTTAATTATGGAGTTAGATGCACGCATTTAGTTGTTGCTGCTGTCTTGTAAATAAAGTTTAATGTAGCCACTAAGAAAAGCTGACTGGAAGATCTAATACAGGTTCAAAGGATGTAAGACTTCAGTTATGTGGGTAGAATGGTGAAGCTGGGGCTGTTCCTCTTAGAGAAGAGAAGTTTGAGAGGAGATTTTTTGGACATGTTCAAAATCATGAGGGATCTGGAGAGTGTAAATGGGGAGAAACTGTTCCCATTAGTAGACAGACAAGAAAACCCAAGGTCATTAACAAAAAAACCAGAGGTGACATGAGGGAAAGCTTCTTTATACAACAAGTGGTTTGGATCTGGAATGCACTGCCTGAGCATGTGGTGGAGACAGATTCATTTTTAAAAATTCATTCATGGGATGTGGGCGTCACTAGCTAGGCCAGCATTCATTGCCCATCCCTAATTGCCCCTTGTTCAGAGGACATTTATGAGTTGACCACATTGCTGTGGGTCTGGAGTCAAACGTAGACCAGACCAGGTAAGGACAGCAGATTTCCTTCCCTAGAAGACATTAGGGAAGGACAATTGCAGTTTTCAAAAGGGAACTGGATAATTATCTGAAGAGAATGGATTTTACTTGGCTGTGGGGAAAAGGTTGACAAGTGGAACGAGCTGAGTTGCTGTGGCATTCCAACAATGAAAGCTATCACTTGTTCACCAGAATTGACAATCCTAACGAGCCAAAGGGCATCCATTCATTGGCCATGAGCAACTGATGGGCCATTAATATGCCACATCATAGATTGGAGAACAGAGCCACGTAGGGTCACTCATCTCAATGAAACTTAAGCATCCCATGCAGGGGTCAAAATGTTACATATCCATGATGCCATCTTGGGAAGCTTGATATGCATGCTAGTGTCTCAGCGACAAGGCGACACACTCTCTCTTACCCCCAATACGCACACTCTCCACTCCATAATCTCCCTCTCCCTCTACACACACTCTCTCTTCCCCCACATTCACTCCTCCCAACATATTCCCTCCCCCACACACTCTCTCTCTGCCCACACACACTACTCACCATACTCTCTCGTGACCCCACACACTCTCTCCCCCACCACAAACACACTCCCCTCGACAGTCTCTATCTCCCTTCCCCACTGTCTCTCTTCCCCACACTTTCTCTCACCCCATACTCTCTCTCTCCCCACACACTCTCCCTCACATACTCTCTCTCTCCCCCAAACTCTCTCCCCATCACATTCTCTCGCCCATACACGCTCTCTCCCCCCACACACTCTCTCCCTTCCCACACTCTTTGTCCCCCCAAACTCTCTCTCCTGCATACTCTCTCTTCCCCCCCACACACTCGCCCTCCATCTCTCTCTGCACTTTCACACTCTTTCCCTCAACACAGTCTCTCTCCCCCCATGCATCCTCTCACACTCTCGCTCCCCTATCCCCTCACACTCTCTCTTTCCCCAGCCCCTCACACTCTCTATCCCCCAGGCCTTCACACTCTCTCTTTCCCACCCCTCACACTGACTCTGCCCCCATCCCTGCATACTCTATCCCCTCTATCCTTCACACTCTCTCTCTCCCCAACCCCTCACACATGTTCTCCCACGCTCTCTCTGCCCTCACACATTCTCTTTCCCCTCATCCATCCCCTCACACTCTCTCTCCCCCCATTCCCTCACACTGTCTCTCCCCATCACCACACTCTATCCCCCATTATCTCACACTTACTTGCCCCCTCACACTCATTCATTCTCTCTCCCCCACCCCTTCAACTTCTTTCTCCCCCAAACCTCTCACACCTTTTCTCCACCCCCAACCCCTCACATTCACTAACCCCCACCCCTGCACACTCACTCTCCCCACATTCCTGCAAACACTATCTACTCCATCCTTCATACTCTCTCCCCCCTCCCCCACAGTCTTTCTTCCTTCTCCTCACACACACTCTCTCTCGCCCCCCCCGACACATTCCCTCCCCCCACACTCTCTCTCCCCCCCACACTTTCTCTTCCCCCACAGTCTCTCACACCCCCACACACTTTTCCCCCCACACACTGTCTCTCTCCCTTCACTCTCTCCCCCCCACACACACTCCCTCTCTCCATAACACTCTCCATCCCCAACACTCTCTCTCCTCTCCCTCACTCTCTTCTCCCCCAAACTCTCTGCCCCCTCACACTCTATTATCGTCTCAACACACTCTGCTCTCCGCCAATCCATCCCCTCACACTCTCTTTCCCCCCACCCCCTCACACTGTCTCTCCCTCATTCCCTTATGATCTATCTCTCCATCCTCTCACGTTGTCTCTCCCCAATATCCTCACACTCTCTGTCACTCTCCCCCCGCCCCCTTACACTCACTCTCCTGCACCCCTCACACGTTCTCTCCCCTTTGCCTCACACTCTCTCCTCAGCCCCTCACACTCTCTCTCTCCAATCCCCTCACACTGTTTCTCATTCCCCCATCCCCTTACACTCGCTCTTCCCGACCTCTCACACTCTCGATCCCCACACCACCTCACCCTCTCTGCCCCATCCCCTCATGCTCTCTCTCTTTCCTCCATCCCCTTACATTCACTCTCCCCCACCCACCACACTCTCTCCTCTACCCCTAACACTCTTTCTCCCCCTTCCCCTCACACTATTTCTCCTCACACCCCTCATCCTCTCTCTCCAACCACTCCCTCAAGTTCTAGCTCCCTCATCATCTTACACTCTCTCTCCCCATCCCATCACACTCTCTGTTCCCTCATCCCCTCTCTCCCCATTTTCTCACGCTCTCCCACTCCCCCATCCCTCATAATCTCCCTCCCCATTTTCTCATGCTCTCTTTCCCTAATACCCTCACATTCTCTCACTTTCCCCCATCCCCTTACAATCACCTTCCCCCACCCCCACACTCTCTTCCCTACCCCTCACACAATCTCTCCCTCCATCCTCTCACACTCTCTCTCCTCACACCCCTCATCCTCTCTCTTCCCTACCCCCTCAAGCTCCCTCTCCCTCATCACCATATGCTCTCTCTTTCCTCCATCAGCTTACACTCAGTCTCCCCCATCCCCCACACTCTCTTCCCATCCCCTCACACTCTCTGCCCCCTATGCCCTCATGCTTTCTGTCCCCATCCCCTCACAGTCTCCTTCCCCTTCTCCTCACACTATCTCTTCCCCCATCCTCTCACACTCTCTCCCCATCCCCATATGCTCCCTCTCACCAATCTCCTCACTCTGTCCCTCTTTCCCCATCCCCTTACACCAGTTTTCTGCCACCCCTCAAACTCTCTCTCCCCCATCCATCACACTGCCTCTCCCCTTTGCCTCACACTATCTCTTCCCCACCCCTCACACTCTCTCTCACCCCTTTCCCTCACATTCTCTCTCCCCTTCCCCTCATACTCTTTCTCTCAATCTCCTCACACCCTCTCTCCCCACTTCATGCACTCTCTACCCATCCCTTCATGCCCTCTCCTCCATTTCTTCACACTATATCTCCCCAACCCATCACACTTATTCGCCCCCACCCTGCCACTATCTCTCCCCCACACTCTCTCTCCCTGCCCCAAACACACTCTCCCTCCCCCCCACACTCCCTCGCCACCTCATCCTTCTCTCCCCTATATTCTCTTTGCCCTCTCACGCTATCTCTCCCCATCAACAAACTTCCTCTCCCCATCCATCCCCTCACACTCTCTCTCTCCCCATTCATCCTTTCACAATCTCTCTGTCCCATGCATCCACTCACACTCTCTCTCTCCCCGTCCCCTCACGCTCTGTCACCCCCTTCCCCTCACACTCGCTCTCTCACCCACCCCCTCACACATTCTCTCTCTCCCCAATCTCTCATACTCTCTTTCTTGCCCTCCACCTTCCCTCACACTCTCTCTCCACACACAGCCTCTCTCCTCCCCCCCCCACTCTCTCCACCCCCATACTCTCTCTCCCTCTCCCACACACTGTCTCCCCTGCACAACTCCCTCTACATCCTCACACTTCTCTCCCCCATCCATCTCTTCACACTGACTCTCCCTCACTCCCGACACTCTCTCTCCCCTATTCCCTCACACTCTCTCTTGCCCCGTCTCCTTATGCTCTCTCTCCCCGTCCCCTCACACTCTCTCTCCCCACCCTCTCACACATCCTCTCTTCCTCCAGCCCCTAAACACTATCTCTCCAGTCACTCACTTACTCAGAAGTCAGTGGGCTCCGCCGGTCCAGCTGCCTCACCTGGGCCCTGAAACCTACCTTCAATACTTACCTTCTCACTCTTTGCTGCTCATCCAATCACAGGTTGTTTCCTCCCTGCATTTGCTCACTAGTGAGCAGTTTTGCAGCATTGTTCAAATATCAGTCACTTGAATGTCCAGGTTTGGCCGACCACATTTAGTTTACAAGTCTGCTTGAAATCGAAGGTGCCTTAGCAGCACTCCGATGCACTCCGGCAGCACTGCACCACTGGGCATAACACTTCCATATCCTATTCTCACCACTGTTGGAGGAATGGCAGGCTCTGTTGCTGCAGGTAAGCTTTGCTAAATCAGAGGTTGTTGTCACACCTGGGTACCTTCCTCAATTTCTCTCCACTGTACCATGGGAGGGACCCTTCAAGGGATGAGGAAGAGGCTCCTCCTGTTTCTCCTGACTGTGCCCTCTGGGGTTCCAACCAGGTATGACCAGGGTTGGTCATCATCTTTTCATAGTGTTTCATGAGGCCTTTAATCCAGAGCTTGTCATCCTTTTGTAGTTCCTGGTGCGGGACCTCTCCTTGTAGGTGGAAGCCTGCTCCCTCCTGTAGGACTGCTCTCTTATTAGGATGTTATTGCAATCCTTGACTATCAACCCTGGTATTAGGTTCTTCAGCAGGATTGGGAGTTGTGTGCAGAATTTTCTGCCCATCAGGAGTTTGGATGGGGCTAGGCCACATGCGGCCTGTAGGTTAACACTGCTGTTTGGAAGTTTCTGTTCTTTTTTAGGAGAGCTTTTACAGTGTGGCCCAATTCTTTGGCCTCCCCATTTGACCTTGGATACCTCGGGGAGCTGGTACGATGGTGAAAGCCGGACATGACAACAAGTTATGCAAAATATTCATTTGAAAATTGTGGGCTGTTATTCGACACAATCTTGTTCAGAATGCCATGGCTCGCGAATATCTCTTTCAGTGCTTTAGCTACTGCATCTATGGTTGTCGTGTACTATACATGACATCAACCCATCTGGAAAAATATTCCACTACAATGAGGAACAATTTTCTGTTGAAGGTAAGTAAATCAATGTACAACCTTTCCCATGGCCGAGTAGGGAACTGTGTGGGGATAACAGGCTCCCTTTGGTCCTGCTTGTGCAGCACACACCCCTGACAGTTCACTATTGTGTCCTCAATTGCCCTGGAAATACCTGGCACCAGACAGCGGAGTGGGCATGTGCCCTGCACTTGGTGATGATCAGGTGGTTCTGATATATTTTTTGGAGGATCTCTGGCTGATGGGAGACTGGGATGTCTAGCCGCTCATTGTAGACCAGGAGATCATCAATCACAGTAAAGTGCTTTTGTTGTTCGAACCCAGCTTTCACGGTACCACCAGCTGATCTCTGTTGTGGCTACCCTTGTTGGCACTAATGGCGGTTGCGGGCACACTCTTCATCTTGCATTTGCTCCTGGCGAATCTGCTGGAATTTACTTGTGGTCGCCAGCAGGTGCCTCCTTGTCAATTGGGAGTTTGCTTCAAGCTTCTCGATCATATTGCATCCCGTCTTGTTGGAAGGTCCACTATGACCCTGGAAAGCGTGACTGCCACTGTTTGGTTTTTGCTCTGGACATACACCATCTCGTAGGCAAACATCATGAGGTGTAAGTGGAATCTCTGGATTCTGGGAGGCATCTTTGCCAGCTCCTTCTCAGTCTAGCAATGAGACCAGTGCCTTATGGTCTGTTTCAACTGTGACCTTTAGGCCAACAATGTAGTCTGAAATTTCCTCGCTCACCCAGCAGATGCAAGGGCTTCCTTCCCAATGATGGTGCACCTCGTCTCTGTGTCTGACAGTCCCCTGGAAGGGTAGTGCACTGGTTGGCAACTTCCATCCAGTTGTTCATGGAATAAGGTGACTCCGAAGCCTGTGGACGAAACATCCGCTGCTATAATGGTGGGCAGGGATGGGTCAAAGTGGGCCAGAATGTTGGTTGAGAGCAGAATCACTTTGATATGAGTGAATGCTTGCTCTTGATTTGTGTCCCAGCACCATGCCTGGTCTTTCTTAAGGAGATGTCTCAAAGGTTCTGTGACCTGTGCCTGATTTGGTAAAAACTTTGCCAACTGGTTCACTATCTCAGAAATCTCTGGAGGTCCAGAATTGAGGATACATTTGGGTACTCGCTAATAGCTTCTGTTTTCTGTGGGCCTGCAGCGATGCCTTTATTGTTGACCATGTGTCCCAGAAACCAAATCGATGTCTTGGAAAACTCACATTTTTCATTCAGCATCAGACTTGCTTCCTGCAGGCGTTTTAGGATGGCTTTGAGTACTTTGACGTGATCCTTCACTGTTATACCATGAACCAAAATATCATCCATATGGCAGATGACAACCTGTAGGCCTTGAAAAATGGCCAACATTGTACATTGAAAAATTCCCAATGCTGAAATGAGTCAATAAGCAGTTATTAGATTTAAATTAATTTATTAAATAGTTCTAGAAATGGCAGTTGCTGGGGTGAAGTGCTTCACCTGTGGGATGTGGGAAATCTGTGATGCTTCAAGTGTCCCGGACAACTGCATCTGCAGGAAGTGTACCCAATTGCAGCTCCTCACAGACCGCATGGATCTGTTGGAGCAGCAATTGGATGCACTTAGGAGCATTCAGGTGGCCGAAAGCGTCATTGACAGGAGTTCTGCAGATCTGGTCACACCCAGGATACAGACAGATAGATGGGTGACCACTAGAAGGCAGTCAGTGCAGAAATCCCCTGTGGCTGTCCCCCTCTCTAACAGGTATACCGTATTGGATACTGTTGGGGGAGATGGCCTATCAGGGGAAAACAACAGCAGTAGCCAGAGCAGTGGCACCACGGCTGTCTCTGTTGTTCAGCAGGGGAGGTCAAAGCACAGAAGAGCAATTGTCATAGGTGACTCTATAGTCAGGGGCTCAGATAGGCGCTTCTGTGGTCAACAAAGAGAAATCAGGATGGTATGTTGCCTCCCTGGTGCCAGGGTCCAGGATGTCTCTCATTGGGTACGGGATATTCTGAAGGGGGAGGGAGAACAGCCAGAGGTCATGGTACACATTGGTACTAACGACATAGGCAGGAAGAGTGATGAGGTCCTGCAGCAGGGGTTCAGGGAATTAGGCAGAAAGTTAAAAAACAAGACCTCTGGGGTTGTAACCTCAGGATTAGTTCCTGTGCCACGTACCAGTGAGGCTAGAAATAGGAAGATAGTGCAGCTAAACACGTAGCTGAATAGATGACGTAGGAGGGAGGGTTTCCGATATCTGGATCAGTGGGATCTCTTCGGGGTCAAATGGGACCTGTACAAGAAGGACGGGTTGCATCTAAACTGGAGGGGCACAAATATCCTGGCTGCGAGGTTTGCTAGTGTCACTTGGGGGGGGTTTAAACTAGTAAGGCAGGGGAGTGGGAACCAGACCAATAGGTCAACAGGTGAAATAAATGACTGGGATCCAGTGAATATGGCCAGTAGGACTAAGAGGAAGGGCAGGCAGGGAGAAATTACTGAACACAGTGGGACTGGGGGCTCTGAAATGTATTTGTTTCAACGCGAAAATTATAACAGGTAAGGCAAATGAAAATAAAAACAAAAATCTGCGGATGCTGGAAATCCAAAACAAAAACAGAATTACCTGGAAAAACTCAGCAGGTCTGGCAGCATCGGCAGAGAAGAAAAGAGTTGACATTTCGAGTCCTCATGACCCGTCAACAGAACTGATTTTTCTTTACAAGGAGAGGGGTGAAATATAAGCTGGTTTAAGGTGGGGTGGGGAGGTGGGGGGGGTGGTGGGGGGAGAGAAATGGAGGGGGGGGGTGGTTGTAGGGACAAGCAAGCAGTGATAGGAGCAGATAATCAAAAGATGTCACAGACAAAAGAATAAAAGAACACAGAGGTGTTGAAGTTGGTGATATTATCTAAGCGAATGTGCTAATTACGAATGGATGGTAGGGCACTCAAGGTAGAGCTCTGGTGGGGGTGGGGGGGGGCATAAAAGATTTAAAAATAATGGAAATAGGTGGGAAAAGAAAAATCTATATAAATTATTGGAAAAAACAAAAGGAAGGGGGAAGAAACAGAAACGGGGGGGGATGGAGGAGGGAGCTCAAGAGCTAAAGTTGTTGAATTCAATATTCAGTCTGGAAGGCTGTAAAGTGCCGAGTCAGAAGATGAGGTGCTGTTCCTCCAGTTTGCGTTGGGCTTCACTGGAACAATGCAGCAAGCCAAGGATAGACATGTGGGCAAGAGAGCAGGGTGGAGTGTTAAAATGGTAAGCGACAGGGAGGTTTGGTCATTCTTGCGGACAGACCGCAGGTGTTCTGCAAAGCAGTCGACCAGTTTACGTTTGGTCTCTCCAATATAGAGGAGACCGCATTGGGGGCAACGAATGCAGTAGACTAAGTTGTGGGAAATGCAAGTGAAATGCTGCTTCACTTGAAAGGAGTGTTTGGGGAAGTGAAGGGGCAGGTGTTACATCTTTTGTGTGGGCATGGGGAGGTGCCATAGGTGGGGGTTGAGGAGTAGGGGATGATGGAGGAGTGGACGAAGGTGTCCTGGAGGGAACGATCCCTACGGAATGCCACCAGGGGGGATGAAGGGAAGATGTGTTTGGTGGTGGCATCATGCTGGAGTTGGCGGAAATGGCGGAGGGTGATCCTTTGAATGCGGAGGCTGGTGGGGTGATAAGTGAGGACAAGGGGGACCCTATCATGTTTCTGGGAGGGAAGAGAAGGCGTGAGGGTGGATGTGCAGCAGATGGGCTGGACACGGTTGAGGGCCCTGTCAACAACCGTGGGTGGAAAACCTCGGTTAAGGAAGAAGGAAGACATGACAGAGGAACTGTTTTTGAAGGTAGCATCATCAGAACACATGCGACAGAGGCAAAGGAACTGAGAGAATGGGATGGAGTCCTTACAGGAAGCAGGGTGTGAGGAGCTGTAGTCGAGGCAGCTGTGGGAGTCGGTAGGCTTGTAATGGATATTGGTGGACAGTCTATCAACAGATATTGAGACAGAGAGGTCAAGGAAGGGAAGGGAAGTGTCAGAGATGGACCACATGAAAATGATGGAGGGGTGGAGATTGGAAACAAAATTAATAAATTTTTCCAAGTCCCGACGAGAGCATGAAGCAGCACCGAAGTAATCATCGATGTACCAGAGAAAGAGTTGTGGGAAGGGGGCCGGAGTAGGACTGGAACAAGGAATGTTCCACATACCCGATGAAGAGACAGGCATAGCTGGGGCCCATGCGGGTACCCATAGCCACACCTTTTATTTGGAGAAAGAGAGAGGAGTTGAAGGAGAAATTGTTCAGTGTGAGAACAAGTTCAGCCAGATGGTGGACTTTAGTGGTGGATGGGGATTGTTCGGGCCTCTGTTCGAGGAAGAAGCTAAGGGCCCTCAGACCATCCTGATGGGGGATGGAGGTGTAGAGGGATTGGACGTCCATGGTGAAGAGGAAGCGGTTGGGGCCAGGGAACTGGAAATTGTTGATGTGACGTAAGGTGTCAGAGGAATCACGGATGTAGGTGGGAAAGGACTGGATAAGGGGAGAGAGAAGGGACTCAAGATAACGAGAAATGAGTTCCGTGGGGCAGGAGCAAGCTGACACAATCGGTCTACCGAGAGAGTTCTGTTTGTGGATTTTGGGTAGGAGGTAGAAGCGGGCCGTCCGAGGTTGGACGACTATCAGGTTGGAAGCTGTGGGAGGAAGATCCCCAGAGGAGATGAGGTCAGTAACAGTCCTGGAAACAATGGTTTGATGTTCAGTGGTGGGGTCATGGTCCAGGGAGAGGTAGGAGGAAGTGTCTGCGAGTTGATGCTCAGCCTCCGCGAGGTAGAGGTCAGTGCACCAGACAACCACAGCACCACCCTTGTCAGCGGGTTTGATGACAACGTCAGGGTTGGACCTGTGAGAATAGAGTGCAGTAATTTCAGAGAGAGAGATTAGAATGGTGAGAGGAGCAGAGAAATTGAGACGACTAATGTCGCGCCGACAGTTCTTAATGAAAAGATCAAGAGAAGGTAAGAATCCAGAGGGAGGGGTCCAGGTGGAGGGAGAATATTGGAGGTGGGTAAAAGGATCCGTTAAATGGGGAGAGGACTCCTGCCCAAAGAAGTGAGCCCGGAGACGAAGACGGCGGAAGAAGAGTTCAGCATCATGCCGAGATGAGATCGTTGAGATCAGAGCATAAGGGTATGAAACTAAATCCTTTGCTAAGCACTGAACGTTCAGCGTCGGTGAGGGGAAGATCAGGGGGTATAGTGAAAACACGGCTGGGGCTGGAATTGGAAGATGGGTTGGGGACGGAGAGACAGGCAGGGGTGGAGGGTCCTAGATGAGTGTTGGTGTCGATGAGTTGTTGGAGCTTGCATTCCTTTGCACTTGAGAGAAAGAGAAAAAGTTTCTTGTTGAGGCGTCAGATGAGACAAAGAATAAAATGAAACTGGGGGCACGCACAGCTTTGAAAAAGGGTACGGTGATGCTGCTGGAGGGAGAGGTCGAGTGTGTTCATATGGTGGCGCACGGCACTGAGTGTGGATCTCAGAATGTGACGGGAACAGCAGTCCAAGAAACGGTTTATGTCCCGGAGATACCTGTAATCCTGGGTGGGTTGATGAGCAGTTGAGCTTAGAGCTTGGATTAGTACTTGGTACTATGATGTTATTGCTATTACAGAGACTTGGTGGAAGGATGGACAGGAGTGGCAGATAAATGTTCCAGGGTTTAGATGTTTCAGGCAGGATAGAGAGGGATGTAGAAGAGGTGGGGGAGTTGCACTGCTGGTTAAGGGGAATATCACAGCTGTACGACAGGAGGATACCTCGGTGGGCTCATGCAGCGAGGCAATAGGGGTAGAGCTCCGGAATAGGAAGGGTGCAGTCACAATGTTGGGGATTTACTATAGGCCTCCCAGTTGCCGGTGGGAGATAGAGGAACAGTTATATAGGCAGATTTTGGAAAGATGTAAAAGCAATTGGGTTGTTGTCGTGGGTGATTTTAACTTTCCCTATATTGACTGGGAATCACTTAGTGCTAGGGGTTTAGATTTTGCAGAATTTGTAAGGTGCATCCAAGAGGGCTTCCTGAGACAATATGTAGATATTCCAACTAGGGAAGGGGCAATACTGGACCTGGTATTAGGGAATGAACCCGGTTGAAGTTTCAGTAGGGGAGCATTTCGGGAAAAGTGACCATAAGTCAGTATGTTTCAAGGTACTGGTGGATAAGGATAACAGGAGTCCTCGGGTTAAGGTGCTTAATTGGGGGAAGGCTAATTATAACAATATTAGGCAGGAACTGAGGATTCTAGACTGGAGGCGGATGTTTGAGGGCAAATCAACAACTAACATGTAGGGGGATTTCAAATATCAGTTGATAAGAATTCAGGACCAGCATGTTCCTGCTAGAATGAAGGAAAAGCATGACAGGTTTCAGGATTCAGGAACCTTGGATAATGAAGGATATTGTGAAATTAGTCAAAAAGAAAAGGGAAGCATTCGTAAGGGTTAGAAGGCTGGGAACAGATGACGCCCGTGGAGAATATAAAGAAAGTAGGAAGAAACTTAAGCAAGGAGTCAGGAGGGCTAAAAGGAGTCATGAAAAGTCACTGGCAACCAGGATTAAGGAAAATCCCAAGGCCTTTTATACATATGTAAAAAGCAAGAGGGTAGCCGGGGAAAGGGTAGGCCCACTCAGGGACAGAGGTGGGAGTCTGTGTGTGGAACCAGAAGAAATGGGAGAGATATTAAATGAATCATTCTCATCTGTATTCACCAAAGAGAAGGACTTAGCCGTCAATTTGTCTAGGGAAGAGTGTGCAGATAGCCATGTTGAGATCAAAAAAGAGGATGTGTTAGGCATCTTGCAGAATATTAAGGTGGATAAGTCCCCAGGGCCAGATGGGATCTACCCCAGAGTACTGAGGGAGGCAAGGGAGGAAATTGCTGGGACCTTGACAGAAATCTTTGTATCCTTACTGGCTACGGGTGAGGTCCCAGAGGACTGGAGAATGGCCAATGTTGTTCCATTGTTTAACAAGGGTAACAGGGATAATCCAGGAAATTACAGGCCAGTGAGCCTTACGTCAGTAGGGAAATTATTGGAGAAGATTATTCGTGACAGGATTTACTACCATTTGGAAGCAAATGGTCATATTAGTGAGAGGCAGCATGGTTTTGTGAAGGGGAGGTCATGTCTCATTAACTTGATCGAGTTTTTCGAGGAAGTGACAAAGATGATCGATGATGGAAGGGCAGTGGATGTTATGTTCATGGATTTCAGTAAGGCCTTTGACAAGGTCCCTCATAGCAGACTGGTACAGAAGGTAAAGTTGCACGGGATCAGAGGTGAGCTGGCAGGATGGATACAGAATTGGGTGGTTATAGGAGACAGAGCGTAGCATTGGAAGGGTGCTTTTTTGAATGAAGAGTTGTGACTAGTGGAGTTCCGCAGGGATCAGTGCTGGGACCTTTGCTGTTTGTAGTATACATAAATGATTTGGAGGAAAATGTAACTGGGCTAATTAGTAAGTTTGCAGACGACACTAAGGTTGGAGGAGTTGCAGATAGTGAAGTGGATTGTCAAAGGATACAATGGGATATAGATCAATTGGAAACTTGGACGGAGAAATGGCAGGAGTTTAATCCGGACAAATGCGAGGTAATGCATTTTGGAAGGTCTAATACAGGCAGGAATTATACAGTAAATGGTAGAACCCTTAAGTGCATCGACAGGCAGAGGGATCTGGGTGTACAGGTCCACAGGTCACTGAAAGTGGCAACATAGGTGGATAAGGTAGTCAGGAAGGCATGTGGCATGCTTGCCTTCATTGGCAGGGGTATTGAGTATAAAAGCTGGGAAGTCGTGCTGCAGCTGTATAGAACCTTGGTTCAGCCATACTTGGAATATTGTGGGCAATTCTTGTTCCCACATTACCAGAAGGATATGGAAGTGTTGGAGAGGGTGCAGAAGCATTTACCAGGATGCTGCCTGGTCTGGAGGTTATTAGCTATGAGGAAAGGTTGGAGAAACTCGGATTGTTCTCACTAGAGCGACAGAGATTGAGGGGTGACTTGATAGAAGTTTCCAAATTATGAGTGACATGGATGGAGTAGATAGTCAGAAGCTTTTTCCCAGGGTGGAAGAGTCAATTACTGGGGGACATAGATTTAAGGTGAGAGGAGAAAACTATAGAGGAGATGTGCGGGGCAAGTTTTTTATGCAGAGGGTAGTGAGTGTCTGGATTTCACTGCCAGAGGAGATGGTGGAAGTAGGTATGATAGTTGTGTTTAAGAAGCATCTTGACGAATATATGAATAGGATGGGAACAGAGGGATACCCCGGAAGTGCAAAATGCTTTAGTTGACGGGCAATATGATCAGCGCAGGCGTGGAGGGCCAAAGGGCCTGTTCCTGTGCTGTACTTTTCTTTGTTCTTTGTTCTTTGGTTCCAAATAGTAGGCGGTTAAAGCAGAATCTGCCAAAGTGGGTAATGAATGTGGTCAGCAACCTGGACTTTTCATCTAGGGCAAGTTGCTAAAAGCCACTGTTGGAGTAATGTTTTGTAAACACTGTGCTCCTAGAGAGTTTAGTCAGGCTTTCGTCCACTGCAAACATTGGATGTACTTCTCTGTGTCAGGTCAACGCAAATACAAATGAACATGTTCAGTTTCAGGACTTGGACTATCTCAGAACACCATGTGGTTGGTTGTGTGACCAGGGAGGTGACCTCCATGTTTGCCATCTCATCCAGCTGCTGCTGCACTTTCTTCATGAGTGGGTGGGGAATCTTTTGTGGTGTAAGCAGGCACACAGGTTTATCATCCTCCCTGAGTGTGATTTTGTATGCATCCTTCAGTCACTCCAATCCCATAAGGAGTTCGGGAGCTCCTCATACTCGGAAACAGGCCCTTGCTGGTTGACCACGTCAATTTTTTATGAAAGATTAAGGTTGATACAGGCTTTCCAACTGAGGAGGGAACACCCCTGGTTGTGCACCACAAACAGGGTCTCTCAGATTGTTTTGTCTTTTGTACCTGAGCGTCGCCTGCAGAGGACCTTTCACCGGGGGTTTGGTGCCTCCTGCTCTGTACAGGTCCGTTGTGGATGGCATGAACCGTTGGGCACCAGTCATGGTTCTCTGCCCAATAGGACATAACGGTGGGTCCTGTGTCCAATTTAAAGTTTGTAACATGGCCATTACCAGCATTCTGGAACAGAAATCCAGGATCTTTAATCTCACCCATGAAGTGTGGTTGTGTGTCCTCTTTGTGTGCTGTCTCGATCTCATGAATCCTCTTGGGATCTTATAGTAATTACATAGTTTTGGTAAACATAGGACTGTAGCTTTAAGAATAATCCTGTGCTGTAAAGTCACATGATCTGTATAAACCAATCTGTTAAAAGCGTAGGGAACCTCCAGGAGAGAGTTCTTCTTTAGTTATCGAGTTAGATGCACGCAGGTGGTTGCTGTATGAAGTTAATTGTGTCAACTAAAAAAAGTTGTCTGGAAGATCAACTTGATAACAAACTGGCAACGAGGATCAATCAGATCTGGTGCTGTCCCTCACCCAGCGATTTGACTATCTAAGTTCATTAAAAAGAAAGGAAGATATACTCATCCGAGATGCCACAGTTTAGAAGAATCGATCCCTTTGAGCCAGCCACAGACAACTGGCCTCAGTATATAAAACATCTTGCGTTCTACTTTCAAGCCAACAAAATCATGGGAGAGGAAAAGAGGCAAGAAATCCTACTGAGTATTGGTTGGAGCAAAACCTACAGTTTAATTTGAGGCTTAACGGCCCCCAAAGCCCCGGATTCAAAGATTTTCAGTGAATTAGTAGACCTCGTTATGGGGCATTTTCAACCCAAGCCCTCTGTCACAATGCAGAAGTTAAGGTTCAATTAATAGAATAGAGCCCAGGGGAAGGCAATTGCTAGCTACATGGCAAAATTAAAACAACTAATGGAATATTGTGATTTCAGTGAAACCCGGAATGATATGCTCAGGGATCATTTAGTCTGTGGCATACAGGAGGACGATTTTCAGTGAAGATTGCTGGCTGAAGTGGAATCTTGATTTTAAGAAAGCGTTAGAAATAGCACTTGTGATGGAAAGCACTATAAGAGATTCACAAGCAATTCAAGGGGCGCAAAATGGCACTGTTATCCTAGTTTGGTGGGAACAAGCAGTCGAAAGTGGCGCAAGAACCTGGGAAGTGGCGCAAAGCGGGAAACAGCCACGCTAACCAAAAATTGAGAGGAAACGGC
Source organism: Carcharodon carcharias (assembly GCF_017639515.1). Classification (NCBI taxonomy): domain Eukaryota; kingdom Metazoa; phylum Chordata; class Chondrichthyes; order Lamniformes; family Lamnidae; genus Carcharodon; species Carcharodon carcharias. The sequence continues at coordinate 53,923,558 of NC_054486.1, forward strand.
TTAGCAACAAAGTCGAAAACTAATTTTTATCAATGTGGAAACAATCATACTCCTAATGATTTGCAATTTAAAAAGGTAGAGTGTTGTTTTTGGCACAGAAGTGGATACATAATGAAATATTGCAAAGCGAAATGTAAGCAGGCAACACACATACAACAAACTAAGCCCAATGAAGTCGACAGTGTAGAAGAGCAAGAAACAACCAATTCTGACATTTTTTCGTTATTCAACATGAAGGGAAGAAAGAGCCAATTATTGCCACAGTGCAAGTGAATGGTAAACCCTTAAAAATGGAAGTAGACATGGATGCTTCAACCACCGTAACGGGAGAACACACTATCAGTTATTTAAATAAAGGTGATCAACAATTAAACTTGAACAAACATCTGCCAAGTTGAAAATGTACACAGGCAAAGGAATCTAGGTAAAAGGTATCACCAGAGCAACTGTTCATTATAGACACCAGTCGGCACAGCTCCCAGTGATAGTATTAGAAGGCAGTGGACCAAGCCTTACAGGTCGAAATTGGTTGAGAAAAATTAACCTTGATTGGCCAATGAGATTTCAAAAGGAAGCTGGAAGAGTTCCTGAGTTGGAAAAGGAACAAGGCAATGTACTTCAGAGAGAGCCTGGAGAGTCCAAGGACTGCAACTGGATGAAAAAGGAATGTGTAAGCATTCAGCAACCTGAAGCAATGAAGACTGTCTTAAACAACAACATGGAAGATTAGCAGAAGAAATGCATGGAGACTGTGATGAATGACAGAATTCAAGATGAAGTAAGTGAGCTTCACAAAGAAAAGGAAAACCTGTTGAAAGACCTTCTCACACTACAGGGTTCCCTCAGATCAATGTTTATACCTCTGGAAAGTTACAAAGAGAAACAGGAAGAATTTCATGTCACTCTGAACAAACTGAAGAACCAGTTGGCAGAGAAGGCGCAGCAAAGTTCAAGTTTCCAGGAGGAAGACAACAGGTACAAGAAGGAGGCAGAAGAGCTGAAGAATCAGCTGAATGAAGCTAAAGAGGTTTTGAAAGCTAAAGTTGTAGAACTTTCCAAAATGTGAATAGATAATGAAGCCACGATAGCTCAACTACTGAACAAGTTGAGATTTCACCGGGGAGAAGTTTGTCCAAGAGTGAAGTCAAAAAGAAGACCAAGAATAAATTCTGTGGTAGAAAGAAGAAGACACGTAGGAAGCAGATGCATAATTACTGATGAGACGCCGTCTTTGAATGAGACTAAGCCTGATACTTCCCAATTTGGAGGGGATGAAGGAGAAAAATCAAGGGAACCAAAAAGCGACTCATGCTTTGCATAGTTGTGAGCGAACATAAGAGCAAGGATGTTATGCTTCAGTTATACAGGGCATTGGTAAAACTGCACCTTGAATACTGTGTGCAGTTTTGATCTCCTTATTTAAGGAAGGATTTAAATGCATTGGAGGCAGTTCAAAGGAGGTTTACTAGATCGATACCTGGAATGAATGTGTTGTCTTATGAGGAAAGGTTTGACAGACTGGGCTTGTTTCCACTGGGGTTTAGAAGAGTGAGGGGTGATTTGACAGAAGTCACAAGATCCTGAACGGCTTTGACAAGGTATTGACAAGGAAAAAGATGTTTCCTCTTGTTGGTGAGTCCAGAATTAGAAGACACTGGTTTGAAATTAGGGATGCCCTTTAAGGACAGAGATGAGGAGAATTTTTTTCTCTCAGAATATTGTGCGACTTTGGAATTCTCTGCCTCAGAAGATGTTGGAGGCGGGGTGATTGAATATTTTTAAGGCAGGGATAGTTAGATTCTTGTTAGGCAAGGGAATCAAAGATTATAGGGATTAGATGGGAACATGGAAACCGCTCTACTGGTTGGTTAGGGTATTGACCATAAGACCATAAGACATTGAAGCAGAAGTAGGCCATTCAGCCCATTGAGTCTGCTCTACCATTCAATGAGCTCATAGCTAATCTGATAATCCTCAACTCCACTTGCTGCCTTTTCCCCATAACCATTGATTCCCCTACTGAATGTAAATCTGTTTATCTCACCTTTGAATATACTTAATGACCCAACCTCTATGGTAGAGAATTGCACAGACTCATTGCCCTCTTATGTTATTCAGCAACCTTATATGTGGCAGCTTATCGAACTCATTTTGGAAATCCAAATATATTACATCTACTGGTCCCCCTTTATCTATCCTGCCAGTTACCTCCTCAAAGAATTCTAATAAATTTGTCAGGCATGATTTCCCCTTCACTGAAACCATGCTGACTTTACTTGATGTTATTATGCATTTCTAAATGGTCTGCTATTGTATCCTTTATAATAGACTCTAATATTTTCCCAATGATGAATGTTGAGCTAACTGACCTATAATTACCTGTTTTTTTGTCTCCCCCCCCTTTTTGAATAAGGGCATTACACTAGCAGTTTTCCAACCTTCTGGAGCTTTTCCAGAACCTAAGGCCAGGAAAATTAGGTCGGCGAGTGGGGGGCGGGGTATGCTCGCCAACGCAGGATAACATCGGGCAGAACTCTTGATGTCACCCTGCCTCATTTCAATTTTCAGGTCGGCGGGGGCGTAGCTACATCAGCTGTGCACCCGCCAACCTTTCAACGGTCAATTGAGGCCATTTAAAAACTAATTCAAGTAGTTAATGGACCTGCCCGTCTACCTTAAGGTTGGCAGGCTGGCCTAGAGCCCTGGCGGGTTTCAGAAAAAGCATGAAACCTCATCCATGGGCAGGATGAAGTTTCATGAGGGTTTTAAAATATTTAATAAAAGTTTGAATAAAAGTGATGGACATGTCCCAACTCATGTGACAGTGTCACATGAGGGGACATGTCAGTGAAATTATATTTTTGTGCATTGACCGTTTTTGAATTTGTCGCCAATCTCCCTGAGGCAGCACTTAGCCACAGGTAGATGAGTGCACTCTTTCGCGGGCATACTTAGGGAAACCCCCCCACCCGCACAGGAGCGTATAGCACTTCCTGGGGGACGTCACGCTGGACGGGCCTTAATTGGCCCACCCATGTAAAATGGCACCGCGCCCCCAATCGGGGGCGTTGATTGGAGATGCGCCTGCCCGCATCTGCTCCTGCTCTTCAGCCTCCTGACAGGAGGAAAATTCTTCCCTAAGGATTCTTGGAAGATTACTACCAGTGCATCCACTATCTCCATAGCTACTTCATTTAATATCCTAGGATGCAACACATCAGGTCCAGAGGACTTACCAGCCTTTAGCCCCATTAGTTTCCCTAGTACTTTTACTCTAGCACTAGTTACTGTAAATATTTCCTCTCCACCTTTTGCCCCTTGATTATTTAGTATTTTTGGAATGCTATTAGTGACTTCTACAGTGAAGGCTGATGCAAATTATTTATTCAACTCCTCTTGTCATTTTCTGGTTCCCCATTATTACCCCAGCCTCATTCTCTAAAGGGCCTATGTTAATTTTGGCCTCTCTCTTCCATTTTATATATTTAAGGAAGCTTTTACTTTCTGTTTTTATATTACTTGCTAGCTTACCCTCAAAGTTTATTTTCTCCCTCTTTATTTTTTTTGGTCATCTTTTGCTGGTTTTTAAAACTTTCCCAATTCTCTGGCTTACCATTAATCTTTGCCACATTGCATGTTTTTTCTTTCAACTTGATACTATCCTTAACTTCCTTGGTTAACCATGGTTGGTTTATCCTCTTTCTCGAATCTGTCTTTCTCACTGGGATATATCTTTGTTGTGAGTCATGGGCTATTTTCTTAAATATCTGCCATTGTTCATCAACTGTCTTTTCTGATAAACTTTCCCAGTCCACTCCAGTGTCCCCAGGCTTGGAGTATCCCTGTTTCTGTGCTGCTTCACTAGCTGGACAGTGGGGCTTACTTTGTCCCATGGTTTGCTTTCTCCCCTTAACATGGATGTACGCTGCAAATGGACTTCAGGTTGCCTGCCAATCTGGGAGGCTTTCTCAAGGGTTAGGTCTTCTTTCACTTGAAGCAAGTCTGAGAGTGTGTCGTTTGCAACTCCTACAACTATTGTATCCATGATTAGCTCAGATTTCAGGTCACCATAACCACAGGCTTCAACCATTCTGTATAGGTCATTGAAGAAAAAGTCGACAGGTTTTCCTGGCTGCTGGCTACATTTATTAAGTTTAGCCTTTTCAAGGTGTTTGTTACTTCTGAGGTTAAAATAAGCGTCAAATGATTTCAAAACTTAATCAAATTTTGCCAATTTGTGATGAGTTTCACTGGCACTGTTAAGGCAGTGCGGCATTTGGCATTTGGTTTGAGGTTGTCCTTCAATATTTCACAATGGCGTCCCGTTGCTTCCTTGCAGAAGCATAGTCTCCTTACACAAAACTCCTCTGACACCAGTTCATAGGACGTCCTCTGCCTGTACACTGTCTGGGATGGCTAATTAATCTTCTTCATCAGCCAGCAGACATGTTGCCTGACTCCTCTCTGATGGTCCCTGTGCTTACATCGTGCCCTCAACATAAATAACATGTTGCGGTAAGCAAAGCATGAATTCTGAGGTGCCAGCGGGTCAGCATAGCTCCTGATCAAGGTTGAACTTTGCTCTGGATTCTGCAATACCTGCTAATGTGATGATTGACATTAGCTTGCAGGTGGCTTGCACATGTCATTTTAAACATTACATTTTATAAAACATTCAAAATAGCCAAATTACATAAATAGACTTGTAACAGTAAATTATAAAATCCTGCAGAACTCCTTATCTCATACATAAAACTTACTTTTTAAAAAGCTTCTAAAGATTAATATTGCTTTAAAGAGACTCTCAAAACTTAAATACACCATGCTGCGTTAAAACGCATTGGAACTACACATATCAAAAAATAACTTTAGATGAAGTTTTTTAAAGAGACCTTTAAAACTTAAACTCATCTTACTATATAATGAAAGCTGTTTTCAAAGGAATAAACACGTGAATTGCAGAAATAAGTTGTAAAATAATTGACATTTCTATCTTTTTTACGCATTCTGTAGAGTTATGTATCATTGGAGCATCTATTAAAACGTTAAAATAGTTTTCACCCACCTTCATATAGCTACTGTCTCTGCTCACTGCTGCTAGACTATGGCCAGCATTTTATGGTCCTGCCGCAGCCTGTCTCCCCCCAGCGGAAGCAGCGAGCTATTTAAATCTCCATTCAGTTCATTGGGACCGTAATGTCCCGCAGGGCAGGAGGGGCGGTAAAATCCTGCCCTAAAAACAAAAACATGTAAGGGAATGCCTCTAAATACTTTTGTTTCTTTAGGGCATCCAACCAAAATCTGCACTGCTGTATTTGTTTAAATTGCCTTTCAACTGTCATTGACAGCCAGACAGTGTAAAAAGCGGTAAGGAAGTTTAAATGATGTGCAAATAAACTGCGCATCTGCCTGTGTTGGAACTTTTGCAGGGTTCTGACGTGCAACTCTTGAGTATGCTGCTGGAACAACTCTACTGAATTCGGAGGTTCTGGACCTATATTTATATGGTTAAGTGGTAAGCCCCAAGTTGCTGTTGGCTGTGAATTCAGTGATGGTAGTTCTGCTCAATGTCAAGGTGAAATGCTAAGGTTCTCTCAATGTAGATGTCATTGTCTGACACTTGTATGGAGCGAACGTTACTTGCCACTTATTAGCCCAAGCCTGAATATTGTGCAGTTCATGCTGCAAATAGGAACAGGCTGCTTCCGTACCTGAGGAGCTGCGAATGGCTCTGAGCACTACAATCATCATCAATGATCCTCACTTCTGACCATATGAAGGAGGGAAGATCATTTTTGAAGCAGCTGAAGTTGGTTGGGCCTACAACACTAACCTGAGGAACTCCTGCAATGATGTCCTGGGAATGAGTTGATAGGCTTCAAACAACAATAACTATTTTCCTTTGTGCTAGGTATGACCCCTCATTCCCATTGACTCCAATTTTGCTAGGGATCCTTGATATCACACTTGGTCAAATGCTGACTTGATATCAAGGGCAATCATTCTCAGCTCACCTCTTGAGTTCAGCTCTTCTTTCTATGTTGAACCAAGGCTGTAATGAAGTCGATACCTGAATGGCCCTGGCAGAATCCAAAGTGAGCATCAGTGACTGGGTTATTGTTTGCATGTGCCATCTGTTAGCACTGGCGACAACACCCTCCATCACTTTGTTGATGGTTAAGAGTCACTTAATTAACCCAATTGGATATGTCCTGCTTTTTTTTCAATATTGTTGGTAGGGGCCAACAGTTTGGCTGGGGTGTTGCTAGTTCTGGAGCCCAAGTCTTCGGTGTTATTGTCGAGATGCTGTCAAGCCCCATAATCTTTATTGCATCCTGTGCCTTCAGCTATCCCTTGATATCACGTCGATTGAACCAAATTGGCTAAAGACTAGCATCTGTGATTCTGGGGTCCTCAGGAGGAAGTGAGATGAATCATCCAAGTCTGCATTTCCAGCTGAAAATGGTTGCAAATACTTCAGCCTTGTCTTTAGCACTGATGTGCTGAGCTCTCCCATCATTGAGGATGAAGGCATGAGTGGTAAATCCTCCTCTGGTTAGTTGTTTAATTATCTATCACCATTCACACCTGGATGTGGCAGAACTACAATGCTTTTATATGATCCGTTGTTTGTGAGATAATTTAACTCAGTCTACTGCATGCTGCTTCCAATGTTTAGTGTGTATGCAGTTCTGTTTTTTAGCTTCGGTAGTTTCGCACCTCATTTTTAGATATGCCTGCTGCTGCTCCTGGCTTTCTCTCCTACATTCCTCATTAAACCATTAATTTGATTGGGGCAATAATCTTTTTAGCACAATCCTAGAGGCTATACCAAGATCATGCTTACCTATGCACTCCAGTTCTGATCCTACTGGAGTCTGTCTGTTAATTGTATATTAATAGGATGCTTAATTGCATTCAGGTATTGGGTATTAACTGGGGATTTACTTGTGCTTATGGCCAGGATTGCCCGCTCGCCAACGTGTAAAATGATGCGGCGGAACTCCCGATGTTACCCCGTGTGATTTCCATTGTCAGGTAGGCAGGGGCTCAGCAGAATCAGCTGTGCACCCGCCGACCTGTCAATGGCCAACTGAGGCCTTTGACAAAGTCATTAAACTAATTAGTGGACCTGCCCGTCCAACCTTAATGTTGGCAGCCAGGCCAGGAGCCACGGTGGGAACTAGGAAAAGCATGAAACCTCATCGATGGGTGGGATGAGGTTTCATGTAGCTTTTTAAAAATGTAATTAAAGTAATTAAAGTAAAAAGCATTAAATGTGTTTAAAAGTGATGGACATGTCCCAATTCATGTGACAGTGTCAAGTAACATGAAGGGACATGCCAGGGAAGTTTTTCTTTCTATTTTTCAGATTTTTTACAGTAGAGCCAATCTCCCTGAGGCAGCACTTAGTCTCAGGGAGATGAATGTGCTCTTCCATGCACACCCTCCCCCCCACCACCAGCACAGGGATCACAAAGCACTTCCTTGCGAACATCACGCTGGGTGGACCTAATTGGCCCGCCTAAGTAAAATGGCAGCATACCCCCATTTGGGGATGCTCATCAGCGGCGCACCTCTGTGCGGCCGCTCTTAAACCTCTCGCCAAATGGGGGGAAAATTCCGCCCTATGTATATAGGTACAAACTGAAAAGGTGGACTGAATTTTACAGGCCCTTGTAGGTGAGGGGGGCAAGGACAGTAAAACCATGAGGAGCCGTCAGATTAGTTCCTTGATGTGGTCATACCATTCAGGCATTTTACCAATGGCGGGCCAGGAAGTAGACAGGCCACCCACTCTAAATAGGCGGGCGGCCAATTTACTAACTTAAAGGCCCAATTAAGGTCCAATAATGCAGTTGATATTTTTCCAACAGAGAATCAAAGCCCCGCTACATGGAGTGACTATCAGCTAAATGGAGACAGCCTCTGAGCTGCATTAAGGAAAGGATTTATGTAACTAAGGGCTGCAGGCAGGGAAGGCAGCCCCTGCTGCCCCAGATATTTCTCTGATTGGCTTTTTCCTCCAATACTGGGCCATATAATTTGTTCAAAATTTTTTTCCACCTACTTACTGCAAGTCCCAGAACTCCTGCCTGCCTCAACAGAGATCGTAGCTCCTATTGGTGCTGTTGAGCAGGCCTTCTGATTGGGCTGGCAGCTCTTTGGGGTGGGCTGGCATCCTTAATAGGGACAACAGCCACTTAATTGGCAGCCACTTGTAAAATGTGATCTCACATCCCTGTGCCTGCTAAAGCGGGTTCACGTCTCTGGTCCTTGCTGAAACATGTTCGCATCCCAAGTTTCCAGCCCCAGGTAGCGGGACCCCTGCCACCTCTGGAGGTATGGCCAGAGTGTTTGTTGGGTTTGGAGATGCAGGTCTGTGATGTGCGTCTCTGTAAATAAAAGCATATAGGTTGCAGTTCTATTCTTCACTGCCTGTCCGACTAGAATGAACCATATTGGGGCACTGTGGGGGGCACCTGTCTTGTATGAGGGTAGTAGGTGTCACTGGCAATATGGAAGCATTTCAGTATCCACCCAATGATATCCTGTCATAAATGCCAGTACCGGCCACTCCCTCCACATTGCCCACAACCCTCCATACCCCCACAAAAAAATACCCAGGCCATGTTCTCAGACAACTAAATGGGGGAACTGATCCGCAATGCATTTTTTAAAATGCACCTTTTCTCCATTTCCCTTCTGGACCCCAACAGTGGGGCTGACTTCCATAAATCTGGAAGCTCAACTCACTTCACATACCAAAAATAAAAATAACTGGAAAAACTCAGCAGGTCTGGCAGCATTTGCGGAGAGGAACACAGTTAACGTTTCAAGTCTGTATGACTCTTCAACAGAACTAAGTAAAAATAGAAAAGAGGTGAAATATAAGCTGGTTTAAGGGGGGAGGGTAGAGCTGGATAGAAGGCCAGTGATAGGTGGAGATAACCAAAAGATGCCATAGACAAAAGGACAAAGAGGTATTGAATGTGGTGATAATATCTAAGGAATATGCTAATTAAGGGTAGAAAGCAGGACAAGTAAGGTACAGAAACTCCTAGTGGGGGTGGGATGGGGTGAAGGGAAGGGATCAAAATAGGCTAAAAGGTAGAGATAAACCAATGGATGGAAATACGTATACAAATAATGGAAATAGGTGGGAAAAGAAAAATCTATGTAAATTATTGGAAAAAACAAAAAAAGGGGGGGGATCGGAAAGAGGGTGGGGATGGAGGAGAGAGTTCATGATCTAAAATTGTTGAATTCAATATTCAGTCCAGAAGGCTGTAAAGTGCCTAGTCGGAAGATGAGGTGTTGTTCCTCCAGTTTGCATTGAGCTTCACTGGAACAATGCAGCAGGCCAAGGACAGACATGTGGGCATGAGAACAGGGTGTAGTGTTGAAATGGCAAGCCACAGGGAGGTCTGGGTCATGCTTGCAGAAAGACCGAAGGTGTTCTGCAAAGCAGTCACCCAGTCTGCGTTTGGTCTCTAAAATGTAGTGGAAACTGCATTGAGAGCAATGAATACAGTAGACTAAATTGAGGGAAGTGCAAGTGAAATGCTGCTTCACTTGAAAGGAGTGTTTGGGCCCTTGGACGGTGAGGAGAGGGGAAGTAAAAAGGCAGGTGTTTCACCTTCTGCGGCTGCATGGGAAGGTGCTGTGGGAGGGGGTTGAGTTGAAGGGGGTGATGGAGGAGTGCACCAGGGTGTCCCAGAGGGAACGATCCTTGCGGAATGCTGCCGGGGGGGGTGAAGGGAAGATGTGTTTGGTGGTGGCATCATGCTGGAGTTGGCGGAAATGGCGGAGGATGATCATTTGAATGCGGAGACTGGTGAGGTGATAAGTGAGGACAAGCGGGACCCTATCATGGTTCCGGGAGGGAGAGGAATGTGTGAGGGCGGATGCGCGGGAGATGGACCGGACATGGTTGAGGGCCCTGTCAACCATCGTGGGTGGAAAACCTCGGTTAAGGAAGAAGGAAGACATGTCAGAGGAACTGTTTTTGAAAGTGGCATCATCAGAACAGATGCGATGGAGGCAAAGGAACTGAGAGAATGGGATGGAGTCCTTACAGGAAGCGGGGTGTGAGGAGCTGTAGTCGAGGTAGCTGTGGGAATCGGTAGGCTTGTAATGGATATTGGTGGACAGTCTATCACCAGAAATTGAGACAGAGAGGTCAAGGAAGGGAAGGGAAGTGTCAGAGATGGACCATGTGAAAATGATGGAGGGGTGGAAATTGGAAGCAAAATTAATAATTTTTTCCAGGTCCAGACGAAAGCATGAAACAGCACCGAAGTAATCATCGATGTACCGGAGAAAGAGTTGGAAGGGGCCGGAGTAGGACTGGAACAAGGAATGTTCCACATACCCCATAAAGAGACAGGCATAGCTGGGGCCCATGCGGGTTCCCATAGCCACACCTTTTATTTGGAGGAAGTGAGAGGAGTTGAAGGAGAAATTGTTCAGTGTGAGAACAAGTTCAGCCAGACGGAGGAGAGTAGTGGTGGATGGGGATTGTTCGGGCCTCTGTTCGAGGAAGAAGTGGAAAGCTATCAGACCGTCCCAGTGGGGGACGGAGCTGTGGAGGGATCGGATGTCCATGGTGAAGAGGAGGCATTTGGGGCCAGGGAATTGTGAACTCACTCAACATACCGTTCTCCAGAACAACACCGCTTCCTCCCTGAACCATTGAAGTGGGAACTCCTGAGGTAGCAATTTCCTACCACAGATTCCACTCTCAATAATATTTGCCCTTAAGAACTGGGCAGCAGTTTTGCCCATTACAAGGCAAGTTGGGAACTTTCAAAAATTGCAACCAGTTCTCTCTAGTTTTCTGTGGGATCAGTCAGTTGACTGCTGGTGATACGGTGACAACTCAGTGGATCGCTACAGGAATTTCAATCCTTTTGTATTTACTATTTAAACAGGCTTTTTTGAGCTTTGTTTTGTTTTTTGGAGTGATTCTGATTTATTTACCTTCTTTCTCTGATCATCTAGCTTCAGGGAACAGCTGGAACTTCTTTCACACTGTTTGACATTTCATTGTAATTAACTTTGCCTCATTGTTTAGATCTCTTTCTCCTAAACTATTCCTCTTACCTTTATTAGGGTTCTACTATCTTTAACCTGTCAGCAAGGTAAATTTATTCAGTCAAACTTATTGTCAGCCTTAATCCTCATCTGAGAGAAATCATTATAAGAGCTTATTCTGCTATGCTAGTTAAAGACTTGGTCTTAAAATAAATGTCCTCCGTCCCAGGAGTAATTAGACTAAACAAATATATCGCAGAATAAAATATACTAGGTATATTACAGCAGAAATAACTCTCTAAACTCTTTCAGAATATAAAATCCCTCAACGAAGAATTATAGAGAAATTAAGGTTCTGAGGCTTTACAAATTGAGTCTACAAATTTTTGTTATGGTACTTTAATACTTTATTGTAAGCTTACATTTTGGAATACATTATAATGATGGTTGGAATATTCCAAAGGGTGAGTGCAAGATAATCTAATTCATAAATGCAAAGCACAAATCCATTTATAAATACTTATTGGATATTCAAACAAACAATAAAATGGTTTATATTTAGAATCAAAAGTATAAAGCGTAGTTTCTGCCTTTGCGTCAGCTAAGGAGAGATCTAATAAAGACCTTGACCCTACTTCAGCTATGCAGATCTGACTTCCTTGCAGATCTGAACTCTAAATTTAACAGTCTAATTTCAGAAGTAATTACTTTTAGAATAACATGACTACTGTCTGTTATATTTTGAGGCTCTGTAAGAATTCTTGGATCAAAACATGCTTTTTTTTTGCAAAGCACGTGCAGCTTTTCATAAATAATCTCAAGGCCATGTTTGGAAAAAGCCTTTTCAAGGTCTTTGCATTCTATGTATAATTTTGTCTGTTTCTGTTCTTGGCAAAGGATTGTTTTAGCTGAGTTAAACTGAATTAAATTTTTAATCCTTTCATTAACTGGCTTAAATCCTTAACATCACTATGACACAACAAATATATAGAAAGGGCCTCAAAAAGTGATTCAATGGGTATTTTGTGACATATTAAGCTGAAATTTACAGGGCATCATGATCCCAGTCGACCTGGCTAAAATATCAGCGGGAGCTGGGGAGCCTATCAATGATTCCAATTGCTGCCCCCGCGTTATGGCATGACAGATGGTAAATGCCGAGCTGCTCAAATTCCAAAAGGGAACTTGAACCAGTTGCCAAAATGGATTTTGCAATTTGTATAGTATGAGAAGCAGTTCTGAAATCATAAAATGATGTCCTCAACTACTTGTGATGATTTTAAAGTAAACATGTATTAAAAGAATAAATAAAAGCAAATAAACACAATCACACTTAAAACATGAATGGCTTCACACAGTAAACAGTACTTTAAAACAGTTCCACAAATCTTAACTTAACTACCCTCAGAGCTAACCTTCCCCTTTTCTGTTCAGCAACTACCCGTATAGATTTTAGAATCTATATAGGCCCAGTAAATTTTACCACACAGCGCTTTTTCCTTGGGATGTCCTCTGAGACAGAGAGCAACTGGTTCTTTCAATCTGGCCTTATTCACATTGTCTTCTGAGAGTTCTGACCAGCTACCCTGCTTTTAAAAAGGAACATGAAACCTCATCCCGCCAGTGGATGAAGTTTCATGTATTATCAGAAGCCCGCTGGGGCCCCTGGCCTGCCTTCCAGCCTTAAGATTGGACGAGCAGGGCCTTTAATTACTTTAGTTAGCCTGTCAATGGCCTCAATTGGCCATTGACAGGACGGCGAGCGGACAGCTCATTTCGCTGTCTGCCCACCTTCCTGAAAATTTAAAGGGACCGAGATGACGTCGGGGGTTCCTCCCGACATCATCCCACATCATTTTCCTGTCGGTGAACGGGCCCCGCCCCCAAATTGCCGACGGGAAAATCCTGGCCATAGGCTTCATTATTTCCTTAAATGCATTCTTTCTCTTTGATCTCTCTATTATCTCAACTAATCTCTTCAGAAATGCTTTCTTCCCAGAATTGATTATACTGATCTTTACTTTAGCTCTTAGACTTGTAAAAACAAACTTGCCCTATCTTTACCTTATTTCCTTACACATTTTTACAACCTGCATATACCCACTTTGAACTAAAACAACTTAATTCAAAACTATCCCTGTTTGCCTTATGTAAAACTCTGATTGAAGTTCCTCTTGGTTCATTAACAGATCAAAACTATCTCTTACTGTTGGCTTTAGACCCTTACAGTCACTCTAGCTCTTAATCCAATTACCATACCCATAACCCCAACAGCCTGACTTCCAGTACATAAGAAAATATGCCAGGGTTTTTACTGGAAGAAAAATATTACAATTTCTTGTTTTCTTGACATCTGCAGTAATTTAACGCTGGGAGTAATGTTAACTGGTTTAAGGTGAGACTTCCACCCCTATCTCAGGAGGAAGCCCCATCTCAGAGAACTGTCAAGCATTCAGGGTGGCCGGCAGCTCTATAGTTAGATGGCTGGTAGCTTTCTAACCCTAGCAGCACTAGCAGGTACAATGGCCACTGCTGGGACTTCAGGGAGTCCCACCACACTAAGGAGCTCAAGTCTGGGGTCAGGGATCTTGCTGGCGAAGGGGGGAGCTGGGGAACCAGGTTAAAGAGGTCATGGGGGAGAGGTTAAAGGAGGGATGACATTTTTGGAGATGCCTCCGATTGGCCCAGGGGCCATGCAAAGAGGTTGCCCACAACAACCCAGCCCCCCCTCCCCACTTTTCATGACACTAGCCTGCACAGATAAAGCTGTTAGACTTCTGTATGTGTGGGCCTCCCCCTGTTGTGGGCAGAACATTGATGGTGGTGGGATGAGGCTCTTAAGTGGCCATTAATTGGCTACTTAAGAGCCTCAATAAGGCCAAGGTGGGCAGGCCACCTGACACCTCTCCTGTGCACCCCCGCCAATCAAGAGGGCAATTAAGCCCATTAACAGTGCAATTAACAGAGATTCTTCATTGCCTGTCCATTGTTACAATTGTGGAAGTGGGCAAATCTACTAGGCGGCCTTTGCATTTTTCAGGAAACCCCTTCCACAGCAGGATGAGGTTTCCATGATTATTTTAAATAAAAATAAATTTCTGTGGACAGCATTTTCATTACCTACATTTTCAGGTGACTGATTATGAAGCTTGGACACTTTTTTCCGGTTTCTGTGACCTTTACTTTAAGTTGTTCAGGCTTTCAGATCCCTGAGGCAGCTCTCTGCCTTCAGGGAGCTTTGTGTGAGCGCTCGCCCTCCACCCGCCCAAACCCTGGCAGCGCTGAGCCTTTCAGCGTGTGGTCCATTCTGGGTGGCCAATTAATGGCCGGCAGTTGGGGGCCGATCGTGGTTGGCAATCCGTTCCTTGGGTGATCCCAGACCCACTGATCGTGCCCTACCACCGACCTAAAAATCTTGCCTAACAAAAGAGGATTGGGCAGAATTTTTTGCTCGTTGGGCTGCTGCGCGCCCGACCCGATTGTGGGTAAAATGACACGTGATGATGTCGGGCAAGCGCCCGTATGTCATCGCACACTCGCATGATATTTCAGTCGATGGTCACGTGCGGGAGTTGGCAGCACGTCCGCTGACAATTAAAAGCCATTAAGGCCATTAACAATCCAATTGATTTAAATTTTTCGCTGCCCACCCAACCTTACAATTGGTGGGCAGGCAAAGAAGCCAGGTGACGGGATCCATGAGCGGAATGAGGTTTCAATCCACCATTAAAAAAAAGTAAAAACTATTTATACTAAATTCTAACGTGTCCCTGCTCATGTGACAAATTCACACAGATGGACGTGTGTTTCAACATCTCACACTGCTTTATTTTTCATTTTCAAAACTGTTCATCTCCCTGAGGCAGCTCTGTGCCTCAGGGAGCTTTTCCAGCGCGCACCTGCTCGCATGCGCTAAGTTGCATGCTCACCCTCCTCACCCCCCATCCCCCCAACACAGGCAGTGCTGAGCTCACGTTTCATGTTGGGCGGGCCTTAATTGGCCTGCCAGTGTGAAATCACAGCCCAGCCCCGATTGCGGGCAGTGGGTGGCTTCCCAACTGCTCCTGCTTGCCCCCACTGAGCCCACCTGACAAGGGCAAAATTCTGCCCAAGTAGTGCCATGAACATTAAATGGAATAGATTTTGACTGAAAACATAATAAAAGCACAGAAGCCCAAACAAACACGGCTTACAAAGGAATAGTCAATAACTTTATAACTTTTTTCCTATAATTGTGAGATAATTTTAATTTTTTAATAGTTGCTTACGCCCCCGGATTACTTTTTATTTTATATTCTGTGTGTGTGAGAGAAATACTTCACTTTTTTAAATGAATTTCAAAGAAACAACTTGTTCCAAGCCTGCAAGAAGGCTTATTTATTGAGTTAAATTAGAAAAGGAATTTCTTTTTTGTGATATGTCTTCTGATGAGTGAAATTGTGTCAGAGTAGAATAGATTTTCATTGGCAGACGTGTGCTGATAGGAAAGGAAACTTGTAATCTGCTAGTTCCAGTCTACTACTCGCTCTGCCTGTCAATCACAGATTTAATACTTCATTTATATTATGGAATTGCTTCCAACGGTAGCAAGATTTTTGTATGTACATTTGCTGAAAGAACTAGCGACTAGAGGAATCTTAAATTAATGGCCTGCATTTTGTGACAGGAATAATGGTGAGGCTAACAGCACTCATCATTATCACAAAGTAAATCAGAAACAGTTAAACATGGAAAACCAGAAGCTGCAGACTGATATGCCCTACTTCTCCAGAGGATGCAATCAACACTGGTGCCCCTCTGAGAATCTAGACATTAAAATCCATATAAGGATATGCAATTGCAGTATTTGCCTGCTAGATGCCCAGGGCAGGACATTGAGGTCATTGGGTGGGCACGGTGGGCAGGCCCAAGAGCTGCCGTGAAACAGTCTGCCACCTGCGATCGGGCCCGGACCGCTATTTTACGCTGGCGGGCCAATTAAGGCCTGCCCAGCATGAAACGTGGTTCTGCACTGGCCAGAAATGGTCAAGTGGGGACAGGGGCCTGTCGGCCGCTGGGTCCAATGTTGACCCAGTGGCCGGTTTAAAATCGGCCCATGCAGCCCCTGGAAGGCTGCCACGGAAGAACGTGGAGTCAATGGAGTCGAGTGCGGCTGGAGACAGCAGGCGAGAGGGCAGGTCGGGTGGGCACTCGGCCCCCTGCTTTTCTGTTGTCTGCTTCGCCGTCCTCCAGGAGGAGGTGGCTCCCAGGAGAGGCACCCTTGTCCCCAGGGATAGGAGGAGGAGGCCACCACACATCACCAAGAGGGCATGGGAGGAGGTGGCAGCAATGATGAGTAGCCATGATATGGTTCGGCGCACCTGGGTCCAGTGCTGGAAGTGCTTCAATGACCTGCTGTGCTCAGGAAGGGTGAGTATCGCATTGGCATGGGTCAGTATGCAGGAGTGTTAAGGTGTGCCCCCCTCAGTAGACCTCAGGGGTGCTAGAGTCTAAGTGCCAAATGTCAATGACGGCAGAGCTGGCCAAGGAAGTGAGCCTTGGTTCTTTGGACTGAATGTCTTGCGGCTTGAGGCCCACGACTTGGATGTGCCCTACCAGGTGCTCCTCACCTGATGTTGGTTAGGTTGCAATGGCGCTGCAGGTACAGAGAGGACTAATCAATGCTCCTCTGCTGTTTCAGGAGGACACAGCCCACAACACTATTGAAAGGTCACGGACCGGTGTAGGCCCCGCTAGCCTCCTAATTTTTTCCAGATATGAGCAAGATGTCGTGGAGCTCAAGAGCTGGCATGTACCCTGTTCAACTGGGCATGGAGAGGCAGGGGTGCTAGATGAAGGAAAGAGCACAGTGCACAGAGGTGAGACTTTTGGTTTGTCCAACCTATTCTTGTGTAGTCTCTTCATTGATGTGAACCTCGAACCTGGGGTCCCCATTGATCATTGGAAGATGAGGGCACCATGACGTAGATCTCCATAGTCTCACCAGGGTGCCTGGTATGCACAGTGACAGTGTGATGAATATAACTAATGACATGCCCTTGTTCTCCCTTTTAGGTTCACCAGCAGCCTTGCGCTCTGCAGACCCTGAAGGGCACCCCTGACACCGGAAGACCACCGAGCTTCTGTTGCACCTGTGTCACACCTCTCTATAAAGCAGACATCAGTGCAAATACCAGCACCTCGGCGGGCATTAGTTTGGCAACTAATATCTTGGTGCACACTGGTGAAGGCACTTCACACTTGCTTGAAGTACGGGCAGAAGCTGACAGTCCCAGAGCATTGGCAGTCAGAGGACTGCTGGAGACCAGGACAATGCTCAGTCCAAGGCTGATGATGAGCCTCTGAAGATGTCCATTAGGTGACAGATGCAGGATGTCCAGCAAGATGTGCAGGAGGATCTGGTGGAGATCCATGAGGGTATGGGTGCCATGGTCTCCATGATGGAGGAGTCCATGCAGAGCATCAGCACTGCATTGACTCTCATGACTGAGCGGTCTGCCTCCTTCATTGAGTGAGTGGCAACTCCTGGAGAGGCAGCTCCAGGAACAGAATCAGTGCTTCCTGGAGTTGCGCTCGGACCAGCAAGCTCTCACACAGACAATGTCTCAGGTCGTTAGTGTCCATGTGGGAGAGGAATGCGGCACCCATTATCCCAATTAGATATTCATCCATCAATGATGAGCAGGAAGGTCCAGAAGAACCTCACATTGGCGCACGAGCTGCCTGTCATCTCTGCAGGCTTCTCTCAGGGTTCTCTGGATGATGACAGCAGCTCCTCCGCCCCTCTGCCAGTGACCGTGGCATCTGATGAGGCTGCAGCAACTGGGGAGATGCCAGTTGTGGCACTGGCCATTCCCTCTCAGGCGGGGCCAGCACATGCTCCACTGGGAAAGGGATGACCGCTAAGGTCATCAAAGCCAACAAGACAGCAGAGTCAGCAGGCTGTCTTCAATGCTTGTGGCAGCGATGGGGGAGAACCAAGATGTAGCACTCGCAAACTTAAGTTACAGGCATCATGAGCACAGGAGGGTCAGGCCATGGGTGATTTTATGTTCATTTATGTTTACTTTATGTGTACTGGCTTGAGGTTGAAGACCAGGAACGTTTATGTAAATATCATTGAACTGTCAGAATGAGATAAATTGTGTTTTTGTCATTATGGCCTGAGTATGCTTTACCTTGTTATTTCATTGGTGTGGGGAAAGCCAGTATGTAATGCTGGATGGAGGTGGCTCTGAACGTTATTGCACAGACACTGAGTGTTCTTTGTGTTCATATGAAAGGCTCCTTTCAGATATTTGGGATGGAGGTGACAGCCCTGGCATGCGGTTGAAGCTGATCTTTGGTAGCCTAGCAGATGGATCATTCGATCAAGGCATCCCTTGTGTCCCTGCCTCCCTGCAGGTTACCAAAGTCTGGCTCCACGCCCTCAGCATTCTCCCCACTATGCTCATCTTCGGACTCACAACTGGACTCATCATCTGTGGTCTGTGCAGCTGCGTCAAGATCCTCTTCCTCCAGTGGGTCCCCCCCTTGCCAGTGTCAGATTGTGGAGAGCGCAGCATGCAACCACTCAGTGACATGTGCTCTGGAGGGTAAAGTAGCTCTTCCCCTGAACAGTCCAGACATCAGAAGCGCATCTTGAGAAGAGAGAAGACCTATGGTCCTCTCTACCAGCACCCTTGTGGAGGCATGACTCATATTGTAACTCTTCTCTGTCCCTGTTCTTGGGTGGCGGAGAGGCATCATAAGCCACCTCTTCAACAGATAGCTCTTGTCACCCAGCAGCCATCCATCTAGTTGGGCTGGAGCACTGAAGAGCCCCGGCAACTGGGAGTGTCTGAGGATGTAAACGTCGTGGGAGCTGCCTGGGTACCTTGCACAGACTTGTAGAATCAGCATCCTGTGATCACACACTATCTGCTCGTTCATGGAGTGGAAGCCCTTCCTGTTGACAAAGGCACCCAGCTGACCTGCTGGTGCCTTGATGGCCATATGTATGCAGTTGATGGCACCCTGTACTTGAGGGAACACAGCAATCACTGCAAAGAATCTGGCTCATTCATTCTGGCTGGCATCATCTGTACAGTAAAGAATAGAGGTCAGGATCTGCTGAACACTACTTTGGGCAGTTGATTAGGAGACTTCCACACACATGGAAGTGCCGAAGTCATAAAAGTTGAGGACCACTGTGACCATCAGAGCCACTGGCATGGGGTGCCCACCCACACAGTCAGAGCTGATTCCAGGCCCTATCTTCTGGCAAATGGAGACCACAGTCTCCCTTGAGGGCGAAGACTCCTTCAGCATTGCACCTCGGACATATTGAGGTAGCTGCATCACTGCCTGTAAACCCTGGCAAGAGGATAGGAGCATCTTCTGTGGCCTCTTCTGCCTTGGGCTTCCTGCTGGCCCTGTGTCCCTTGTGCCTGCACCCCTCCTCCCACAGGTCCCTCCCCTCAATGCTGCATTGAGACACCTGGCCTCCTCTCCCTTCTGCCCCTCACTTCCTCGGAGGAGGAGGTGCCTCCAGCAGAGACCACAATCTCCATTACCAGGGTAACAGAAGGCTGTCTGAAACCTGTAAGGATACATATGGAATCCTCAGGTGGCCTGGCAGACAGCAATGAGCCCTGAAATGAAGCCTGGAAATGCTAAGAATGAAACCCCGAACAGAGATGAAGCTGCCAAGTACCAATAAGTAACCAGCAGCAAACTATCTCCAAAATTCCCCACTACTCACACTGGCAATGCTGCTGACCCTTTTTATCCTGCCCATGGGTGTGGCTGTTGAAAATATCGGCTGGCTGCTTGCCCGTTTTGCCCATGTGACAAGCATAAAACTGCATAGTTAAGGAAAAGTCCCGATTAATTGGACTGTTAAGGGCCTTAAGTGGCCTCTTAATTAATGGCTGACCTGGGTCCGGCACCCATGTGTGCCTGCCGAATGAAATACTGCGCAAGTGCGCGATGATGTCGGGAGACTCACTCAATGTCATTGTGTGCAATTTTACATCTCATTGGGTTGAGCACGTGACCGCCACAGGATGTAAAATTCTTCCCCAGAAAAACTTAGGGATGGTACATTGATATGTGAAGGATTTTTTTTAACAGTTTGATAATTATTTGGTACTAAACTAAGCTGGAACTGAACATATAATTTTACAAGCATGGCATCTAATGCCTTAAAATTTTAATTCTTGTTGGAGATTTAACAATTATAAATTATTTTCTGTCTATTTTGTATCTCTCTCTTAATCCTACCTTTACTTCCTCTCTTTTGCTTTTTGTACATGATTTTATATTGAATTAAATATTTTAACTAACACTTCCTGGTTTAGTCTGTCAGAGATTTTTGCTTCCGGGTCAGGCATACAGAGACAGGAGAATTCCTGGCTCTGCAAACTTGATCTTCAAAAACGTCAATCTGCAGGATTTTCATTCTAGGAGCAGTCTGGATTGTAAATTGGGCCCATCTGCCCCGGAATGAGTCTGGAGGCTCTTGGGTACAGAGGCGGGCTGTGTGAAAGGCCTGCCTCTGTGCTCTGGCACTATGTTGAATTAGGTTTAAAAAAAAACAGAAAAACACAGCCCTCCAGCCATCAACCCCCTCATCACCTCACCACCCCCCCCACACACACATTTCCATGCCCCATCCATTCCAAACTATACCACCTCAATCCCCCACACAGTCCCCATGGCACCTCATACCCACTATACTTCTCACATCCCCATGGCCCTTTAAATCCCCAATGCCAACTTAATGCCATCTCATGCCAAACCATGCATCCCCACCCACCACCCTTTTTCCTTACCCTCTCCATAATAATTCATCTTGTACCCTTTGAAAGTTCCTTGACAGTTTTGGCATTTCCTTGACAGCTCGACAGTTCTTTGACAATTTGACAGTTCCGATGAGTTTATGCATTTTCTATGCACAATCATGTTTACTTTTTAACAATCCCAAAACATACCTTAACTCCCCCAAAGAGTGCCATACCTTCTGCAAAGAGTGCCTTACCAATCCCAAAGGCTACCTTATCTCTCCTAAAGGTGTCCCGTGACCAGATCCAAAGGGATACCTTACCTCTCCAAAGTGTAAACAAATGAATCCGACAAATTCAGACCTCCTCTCACCTGGTATAACCTGCAAAACTCTGGGTTTCACACTCCTAGCCTACCAAGGCTGCTGATTTAAATATCTAGTTGCTCTTGCGAACCATGCATGCATGAACTCCAGCCTGACTCCAATCTCACTCTCGCAAAAATAGGAAATGCCATGTTGGGGGGGCAGGGAGGAGACTTAAGATTCCCGTCCATATCCAAGATTTTCGCCATGACAGAGAGACTCTGACATGCCAAAAATATGGGCCTCTTGTGAGCTTGATTTTCAGCCTGATGAATTGCTGTTGCTGCGCTGTTCACATATGTCCCAGATCTCCTGTAGGGTGCACCTTCACTGAAAAAGGATCCCTAAATACTGTAAGTGCTCAAAAGCCTCTGGATAGCTGCAAGTGCAGTAAACAGAAATCATTTTCGACTTTCATCATTGACTCCAAAATCTTAGATAATATCTCCAAGGACAGACTGAGAACTCAGCCAAAATAAAACTGCGGCTTTATTGCCTACAGTGTGGACTTTTACTAGAGCCAAAAAAACAGGGCTGAGAAGATTTTCATCTTCAACTTTGGTGGGCTTTTTGATTGCAACATATTCCTGAGGCAGATATTGCACTGAGCAGGCCATTTTGTGGGTTGTTACTGAAGGCTGGCATTTGTTTGCCTTCAAAATGATCATTTTAGTTCTTTGAGTGTTGAATCAGCGCTTTTACTGTTTCTTTTGCTAAGCTGTACTAAGCACACTGCCTTGCATTCTACACATAGATTTCCCAATAAAAGTTGACTTAGAAAAATAAAGTCATTCACACCTGCCTGTTGTTCCCATGGATTTATAAATTCTCTAACTTTCTAAAACATCTGCCAAGATCCTTCGTAAAACAGAAATCTGCCTTTCCCCTCCCATCATCCAATTCACAAAAATTGTAAGTATGTACAGAAACAAACTCACAAAGCTATGCGATTAAATTGTCTTTCCTTTAAACAACAAATTTCACCAGTAAGTGCCAACAAATCAATCCTCCCTTTCTACAACAACATCTTAACACTGTGACGATACTTTATGTCAGCTCAATAACTTAGCCGGGTTCCTCATCAACCAATCCTGCTCTCTTGTGAGATGAGATTGAGCAGTGGGTGGCCGGGGTAGTTCCCCTGGGATTTTAGAAAGCTAACACTTATCAAAGAGTAGGACCATCTTCCAGCTGTAGCAAGGAGGGATCAAGCCCATGCCTGAACTCCTTTCATGTGAAGAGATGTAGGGGGCAACAAGGAACCAGATTTATTGATGTTCTCCAGGCAACCAGAAACATTTGGGTTTATTACTGGCAGTTTCTGAAATTCTACTGACCAATGTCATCATGGATATGGTAGTCCTAATCAAGTCTTGGAAACCCTGTAATTTTATATTGCTCCAAGCATCTTTTGTAGCACTGTTAATTGTCCCTTGGCAATCTACCAATATCTTTAGAAATTGTTCCTAGAATCTTGATACTGCAGAAATTTCCTGGGTTGTCACAATCTCCAGGGTGCTTTGCAGATCATGAGAAACTTTCTGCTGTGTTGTAGGTGTATGCCATGAACTCTTCCCACTTGTCCATTAGCATTGAAATCATTGCCACCTCCTCCATTTGAGACTGAAGCTTCCAAATCATTGTTCTTTTGAGGACTGGGCCCCTGAGGTACAGGTCCATAGGCTCCTTGGCGTCAGTCAATCTCTGCAGCATAGTCCCTATGTTCCAATTCCAGATGTTCATTGCTATTAACGCTCAGTGATTCACCCAATGACAGCTTTTCTGACAGACTAATTCCTGTGAGTAGGTGCTACTGCACTATAGGTGACTCAGATGAGGTGGCAGGACAGAGTAAGTGAGGATGTGCAAGTCCTTAGCTGGTCACCAGCTAGGTCTTTCTGTAACATGAAAGACAAAAGAACTTGCTTAGCTAAGTGTAAAGGCATTGAATTATTTTGAGAAAGCATATAGAGATGTATCTTAAGCACAAACAATCCTTTTCATTGCGGTTTTTTAACAAACTGTCAGCCTGGCCACATCTCTATGATGTTGTAGAGAATTGAACCGACCATTATTACTTATTCCAGTATTAGAATTGGTTTGGACTGTATGTAATCCAGGATTACAAGATATATATTCTCTTACAGTCTGCTAAATGGAGGGTTACAATATTTAATCATTGTACTAATATAGGCTTTATTAAACACAAATATTGCTAATCATGAGTTCCTTTTCAGCCATTTATCTATCTACCTGTGAATATCACAATGAATATTTGAAACTGAACTGGTAATATTTTGGAGTTGTGCAGGGCAATATTACTGTTGAGCTTTCTTGAGAGTTATTAACTTGATCTTCTGAGCAGTAAAGTTACCTCCCAGTTGTTAAGACACTATTTGATTATATCTTTACCTATCAGCAATCATTCACTCATTGTCTGTATTTCAGTTGGAGAGTTAACCACCGTGTCAGTCAAGGACAAAGATTATTTGAGGTTGAGAAAGGCAGTTTATAAAGGATCACTGCATAGGTATGACAAGGGGGTGAAGGCTTGGTTTCTTTTTCAGGGCAGAGAACTGGTTTCCATTAAGGAAGTAGCACAGGCAATGTAGCAGTTCACTGTGACAAACCAGTTTTGCAATACAGCTGAGATTTTCTGTTGAACATACCCTGGAAATGTTGTGGGCCACTACACTGTCTTCATGTTAAACATCAAGGGAATTGCTCAATTTCTAGACTATGAAATTGAAATTGTCACAAATTGGCTGGTTTTGCCCTGAAGCCTATTGTCAACCTGATAGCAGGTTGTTACAATTGTGATCGGTTGAACAGCCTCTCATTCACTATCAATTTCACGAGCTTTGACAAAAACCGATTATAAAATTAGTGTCAGCGTAGATTACTTCATGAGGAAACATTTAGAATTATTCAGAAACACTTCCATAACTTACTGGAGCATATAGATATTACCTAACGTGACTGCCAGAATTGCAAAGTTCACTTGAAAAGCTTTAACTGAAATGTCCTTTAATATTTTCCACATATAGATGGAGACTAAGCAATTTTGCTCCTGCACTATCATTAGTAGAACAATTGTTTTTTTTGTTATTAGCAATGTGATCTACATGTCTGCTTTCTTCCACGGTCTATGACTAGCAGGAAAAAGGGATAAAGAATTGGGCTGGGGTGCTTAATTTTCAAAATTGTAAAATTTATCTTCAAAACAATCCATTGGTGCAGTACATGTTAAACAAATAAGAGTAAGTTATTATCTTGCTTGCCTGGAAATTAAAATTGTATTGGTTCCATAAAGGGCAGGCAATCCACCCTATCAGATTATCACAAAGGCATTGAAAACAATATTTACCCTATAATGTTCAAAAATTGATTCATCCAAAAATATAGCACAGCAAGCCAAGTATAGATTTCAAACAAAACAGCTTTATTTAGTACAAAAACAGAATTACCTGGAAAAACTCAGCAGGTCTGGCAGCATCGGCGGAGAAGAAAAGAGTCGACGTTTCGAGTCCTCATGACCCTTCGACAGAACTTGAGTTCGAGTCCAAGAAAGAGTTGAAATATAAGCTGGTTTAAGGTGTGTGTGTGGGGGGCGGAGAGATAGAGAGACAGAGAGGTAGAGGGGGGGTGGGTGTGGTTGTAGGGACAAACAAGCAGTGATAGAAGCAGATCATCAAAAGATGTCAACGACAATAGTACAATAGAACACATAAGTGTTAAAGTTAAAGTTGGTGATATTATCTAAACGAATGTGCTAATTAAGAATGGATGGTAGGGCACTCAAGGTATAGCTCTAGTGGGGGTTTTTTTATAATGGAAATAGGTGGGAAAAGGAAAATCTTTATAATTTATTGGAAAAAAAAAGGAAGGGGGGAAACAGAAAGGGGGTGGGGATGGGGGAGGGAGCTCACGACCTAAAGTTGTTGAATTCAATATTCAGTCCGGAAGGCTGTAAAGTCCCTAGTCGGAAGATGAGGTGTTGTTCCTCCCGTTTGCGTTGGGCTTCCAGTGAACTCTTTTCTTCTCCGCCGATGCTGCCAGACCTGCTGAGTTTTTCCAGGTAATTCTGTTTTTGTTTTGGATTTCCAGCATCCGCAGTTTTTTTGTTTTTACAGCTTTATTTAGTGTTGCCCGTGAACTGATACATTATTTTGCTGTGTTTCCGCAAGGATTTTAGGATATATTTGTAAGTTTAAAAGGTAAGGCCATGCTTCGAATTTACCAGGAAACATAGAGTAACTATTGATACCAAGTTGCAAATCAATTAACATTATGCAGAACCGAGTAAATGTAAGATTTAATAGAAGTTTTTTTCTCTTTATGTAAGAATTGCTAGGGTTCACACTACAAACACCATGCCAGCGTTGTCTTAATACCATTCTGAGACTATTTGCACAATCGACAAGACTTTAGAATCTATTTGATTCAAAGTGTTAGGATCCATAGGGAGCTGCGTTGCTGTCAAAGTATTATTTCAAAGTCGGTAACTACTTCTCATAACTGAGAAGTCAAAATTGGCAGCATTGGTAATCCCTTAGCATCTGCACATTACTGTTAATTAAAGGAATTTATACTAAATCCAGGCATTTTTCTGGGTTTCTCATTTTCTGACCCCATCAATGTTTTATGATGCCTGATTCCTTGAAAATATTTCCTCTAATTTCCACATTTTTTCTAACTAAATCAAAACAGTCACAAGTTACAACCAGAAGACTACATCCCTGAAAGTCTAAGTTGATCCTGATTACATTCAAGGGTAAAAAAATGTTCATATATAGTAGAAGGATGAGCTATATTGACAGGAAGGATTTGCTTGGAAATAAGAGGTAAAAAATTCAGGCTCAGTTTGTTTCTGTATCATAAGCGCTAGTTCTGAAGAATATTAATGATAGAAATGTTACCATTTAAATGCCACAATATAACCAAGTAATGTGATTAGCAAAACCGAATTGTTTGTTTAGTGGGAAAGCAATTTTCTGTGATATGATAAAGTACCAATGTGAATCACTTTGAAGGAGACCAAGGGAAATCACTTTTCTACAATAATTGATCATAATTCTTTTGTGTATCATGTATTATTGGTACAATATTAATTAATGCAATCATTAGTTGAGGCAAATCTTGATCCAGTTGTATTATACTAGCTTGATTCAAATGGGGTCAATGGTACTTTTTATTTGTTTGATTTTACTACATTTTGTACATTTTTCACTGGTGATTTATTTCAAATATTGGTAGGGAACAGGATACAGATTCATTGCCATGTTTGAGTTTTTTGAAGCCTCTTTTTCTTCATGAAAATGTTTTAGATTTGAATTCTGGTTATGTTTCTATATTAAAGTACAATAATTTTGCACAGGTTTAAAAAAAAGAGCAGCGATTTGTGTTTCGATGGGCCAACAATCCATACTATTGGCTGCAATGACTGGTGAAATGAAATAATTTGTTATCTTACCCTCCAATGGCATAATTAAACAATCACAATCTTTAGGGTGAGTCTAATGTTATTATGTGAGCCCAACATGGCTGCTAAAATTATACTTTTGGAAGAGGAAGTTCTCAGTTTGGTTGATCGGCCCACTGGCAAATCCATGAATGGAGAAGAAATCCGAGGGACATTGCTTTGAAATTTCTTAAGTATTTTAAGAGAAAAAATAGGAGAACAAAGAATAGGCCAGAATTTTATTTGGAGGTCCCCAGGCTGAAAAGTCCAGGATGAACCAGCCTCCACTCGGTTGGGTTGCCTGTAGCCAATTTTACAGTGGTCAGGCTCATAATTGGCTCAAGGCAATCTTCTACCTCTATCTGGGAGGAAGTCCCACTTCCAAGAGCTGCCCGTCAGTCTCACTAATCCCAGCACCACTATCGGAGTTGTGGCCACTGCTGAGACTGCAGGCAGTCTCCAACGATGATCATTGATGGAGCCAACTGAGAACGTAAGCTCAGGCCTTCTGCTAGGGCAAGGCTGGCAGGCCCTGGCAAGGGAGTGGGGGACTCAGATGAGGAGTGCATGGGGGTGTCAAACACGGGTGGAGGGTGGGACAGTGAGAAGCGGGGGCAGAGTTCCATTGTTCCATTGTCCAAACAGGAAATTCCCCTACTTCCACTTGTAAAATACCAGTAGTGGCAGGAAGAGGCCCTTAAATGGCCATTAATTAGCCACTTAAGGACCTCGATTACCCTAAGGGCGAGTGGGCCAGCCCAACCCATCTGCTGCTGCTGGTAAAATACCAGTGTTGGCAGGTAGATAATGGGCATGCCGCCGTCACCACGGCACCTAGTTTTATGGCCCTCCTGTCTGTCGGCCTGCTTCTGAGGAGCGAGGTGGAGTGGGGATTCATAAAACTGCACCCACTGCAGTCAGATTTTAAAGAGTAGGCTGTAAGTTTCAAGACTGGACCTAAAGCTTAGAGGCAAAATGCAGTTCAGTTTTTGTGATAATAATGCCAAAGTTAACCCACAATTTGGACAGAATGCATGGTGTATTATTTTTTGAGAACAGAAGGATGATTGAGTGAAGAATGTTGGATTATGCGTAACTATTAAACTGTTTGATCACTATAAAATAAAGCTTTTCAATGATTCACTTCAGGCATTAACTCACTGAATTTTCATTCCTGCCAGCTGAGACTGAAAAGCCAGCAATAGCAAAACAACCCCAGACTCCACTTAAATGTTGATAACTATCTACACCCTAATGAAAGTGGCCAAGGCCAAGGTGTAGGCACAGGATGGCCACATTTTCTGCCCTTTGAAGGATCCACTGTGATCGTGGCAAAGACAAGAATATGCCCCAAGGTCCCTGGGATCTCAACTTTTTCATGGGGCTTTGATGTTGACTATCCACAGAGCTGCTCTGCAATAATTTATCTTTCTCTGAAGGCTTGAATAAATTATTGAAATGGAAGAGAGATGGAAGAGAGACAGGGTGAGAAATACATTTCTAAATGTGGACAGGATAGAGAAAATTTAACTGAAAGGTCAAATGCATCCTAACTGGCTTTTTCTGAGGGAAAATTGAAACTACTTAGCCAAATAAGAAGGGACACTTTGTATTTATCTTCTTCTTTCAGCTAAACACACTTTCTGAACTTTATGGAGTATGGTTTGAACACCAAGCGCCAAAGCTATAACAGGTGTGCAATTTGTACATAGGCCGGAAATTTACCCCCCCCCCATCCCAACCCTGGTAAAGGGATGGTGGAGGTGCCATGCCTGTTGCCTTCCCACCGCTGCTGAGAATTTGTGGTGGGTGCCTGCTCACCCTTAGCCAGTTGAAGTCCTTGAATGGCTGCTTAAGGGCCTCTTCCTACCGACGCTGATATTTTATCAAATGTGGAACGGCACTTCGCCATCTGGGGAGACTGCTGGTAAAACCTCCTGATCAGAAGCGCACCCCCACCACTGCCCTTTCTAGCAACCACCCATCCTCTCGTTGGGGGCTGTCTGATTGTTCCAGGCAATCCCCAACCCCACTTACTTGCTTCGCTAGCTGTTGACCTGAGGCCTGCTGCAACCCAAAAGTGGCCACTTCTCCCAGTGATGCTACTGGGGCTCAACAGCTACCAGCCTTCTGATTGGCTGGCAGTTCTTGGAAGTGGTACATCTTGCCTTAGAGGGGTGGAAGCCATGAATGTAGCAATTAATTGCCTGAGGTCCATAAAATTCAATCATGGTTACCAGGATTGGCCCCAACTTTCTGGTGAGAGCTTGACCACAGCTACTCTGTAAAATCCTGACCATACAGTTTGCCATGTTTCTCTGTCACAGCTATATACTATATTTGGAAAAAAAAAACTCACTAAAATTTTTACCTGAACAAAGCTTTAAAAATGTATCATTTTGAGAATAAAATAGATTTTTGTGATACTGAGAGAGAAAGGTATGCTGACGTTTGTCTTGCTTGCATTGTACTGATGGATTCAAGGAAATTGGTACATGGCACATATTTAGATTTACAGAAATTGCTTTCAGTTAACAGAATTATCACACTAGGCAAATATGGGGGTGATGGAGGCAGGTAGTGTGGGAATCTTATCCACATTCACCTGATTTGGCAGCAATTTAGTACATGGATTTACGATCCACTGTTGATTTTAATTAAACAAAAATTGCATGGGTTCTAGCTTGGGTGAGTAATCTTTTCTGCCAGATTATCAACCAAGCAACAAAAGTTCAATATTACCTCTAAGAAGTCCAGGCTTAGGCTTGTGAAAGGCTGAGATCTTCAAGTATAAGACTTTAACATAAATAAAAAACAAAACAACTCAATGGCTACATTAAATGTTGTTATTAAATATATACTGTTTTTAGAATTTTGAACTGTATTTATAACCATATTTTGGGTCCGTAGAAATTTCAAAATGACAGATGAAAATGTTTCTAAAAGTCTTGTGAGTGATTCACTTGATTGCTGTTTGCAATGCCTTAAACCACCCACTCTTCAATTTCCCTTTTTTGTGGAAAAGTTATGCGCCTTGCCCAGTATCTCCGTGCGCAACAGGATTCAAATCAGAATCCTGATTTTATTAATCAGGATTAATTAAAATTTATACAATCCAATTTGATGCTCAAACAGCTGCTTACCAATCACTGGCTGTCAGCCTCTGCAGAAATC
Organism: Carcharodon carcharias; assembly: GCF_017639515.1. NCBI lineage: Eukaryota > Metazoa > Chordata > Chondrichthyes > Lamniformes > Lamnidae > Carcharodon > Carcharodon carcharias. The sequence continues at coordinate 53,953,359 of NC_054486.1, forward strand.
AGTTTTCTGCTTCACTGAATTTGTCAGGTTGTGTTCATTAACCTCCTGCCACCTTCTGCTATTTCTAGCATAGGTAGGATTCACATTTCATTTGGGTTTTGTCAAGAGTGGTGTAATATATATGCAGAGTAACCATTGTAAAGGTGGGTGAGGTTTTTGATATTCAATTTTATTTTTTCATCTGAGAGTTTCTGCTGATTTTAAGATCCCCGTGTCTCATTTTGTTTGATCAAATTCTGTGTTTCGATTATTTCACTCAAGCAAAAGATCACAATAATTAAGTCATTTGTGATTTTAGTTCCATTTGATTCAAAGATCTTCCACGCTTGTAAACAGTCAGTGTGATCAGTCACTGCATACATTTTAACACTATCAAAAGGCTGACAATTACAAAGCCAGTTGACTTCTGAAAAAATCTCACCCATAAATTTGTTTTTGGACTATTTGAAGAGTTGTAGCTACCCCACCATGGTGGGACCCACCGTGGGTGACGCAGTGGCCCAGCCAAATGTCCAGTGACTTCCTGCGGGAGCGGACAATCCCAGAGGTGGAAAATCCCATCCTTCCTCATTGGAATTTTTTCTTTAAGTTTGCAGTTCTGACACATCAGAACTGTGAGTACTTATTAGTTCTTATATCTCACATTTATGATTAGAATTTATTTTGATTTCTCCCTGATAAACACCAGAAACTATTATACACATATACTGTTTACAAATGCATCAATATGTCACAGATTATATATTTTTTCCAGAGAAAATGAATAGCCACATTAAATTTTCAGTCTACTTCGTCACAAACATTAAATTTATATCAATTATAATATCTGGTTTATTTGAATTTAGTCATATCTTAGGTTTAGAACAAACAGCTACAGAAGTTCCCAAATTGGATTGTTATGATGATTGAAGTGGAAGTTGAGCTATGAAAACACATAAGTACAATGACATTTTTTCCTTTTTCACATTTGGTTAGCAAATTAAGGAAATAAAAACCTTGCATTTATATAGAACCTTACTTGTCCTTCATACCCGATTCATTATTTTTGAAAGATTAAAGCAAAATACTGCGGATGCTGGAAATCTGAAATAAAAACAGAAAATGCTGGAAAAACTCAGAAGAGTCATACAGACTCAAAATGTCTCTCTCCACAGTTGCTGCCAGACCTGTTGAATTTTTCCAGCATCTTCTGTTTTTATTTCTTTATTTTCAAAGCTTTTCATTCAAGTCAGGCAGATAAACAAGGCACAGTAATGTCCCACAACTAGCAATGAGGCTAATGACCAGCTAGTCTAATCTGTTTTTGGTGCTATGGGTTCAGAGATGAACATTGGTTAACACAGCTGGGAGAACTCAAAACTGGTAATGGTAGAGGAGACAGTCTAAAGTTTTCTGTAAGAAGGAAACTTGGAAAGGCATCAATACTGAAGCACTGAGCCTTAGCCTAAAACTTCTTTGTCAGTAGTTCCTGCCAGGGCCCGACTTGCGCCTTGTGCAGCATCTCCCAGTCGGTGACACACAAGTGCATCTGGGAGGTGACAGGTGCCCTGTTCAGTAGAGAGCACTAATTTGTCCAATTCCACCTGGATGGCGAAACACAGGCTGAAAATGCATTGGATTTTGCAGCAAGTGCAAGGGGTTACTGACTACACCCGTGTGGCCTTGAAAGCTCCCTGCAATAGGCAGTCACATTTACTGTGCCTGTTTCAGCTAAACAAAATAAGTGACAGCCATTTACTGGTTAATTCCCCAGGGCAATATCTTTTTCAATCAGAATCAAGTTGTCTGATTTAAATTTCAAACAATGTTTGGCAGTTAACTGTCAGTCACCATCCATTGGTGTATTCTTCATGGAAACACTTCTACCAATCAGAGTCCAATTACCAACTATCAGCACTCTCTTCTCAACAGTAAAAATATGTTGTTTCCCCTGACATTGGTATTATCTTGCAAATGATCCTGATGAGTGTAAGATGAAAAGCTTAGACAAAAGTGTCTCTTTTTCAGCAATACTCAAGTTCTGTACTACCAAACAACTATAAGTAAAAGTGATAAAGTTATTAACTAAAATACAGGTACAAAGATTAAATGTAAATAAAGATAAAATATACTTATAAAGATGAAATTCAGTTCAGTCTTTTAAGATATCATTACAGGCCTGTATCTTGCAGTTGAAGTGCTAGTTGTCAGGAGTGAAGGGTTGTGTTCAGCAGTTGTGATGGCTTCTGTAGTCAATTAGTCAGAGTTTGCCTTTTCAGGTGGACTCAGAAGCTACAACAGCTTTAGGGGGCGAGTGAACGTTCAATTTCTTTACTGGTTCTGCCTGCACAACACATGAAGACTGCCTGGATTCCTTTTCCAGCAGAACAATGATGTTTTCTGGGCAACCTCCTCTCTGCTCCCCAGTGGCAGAGAGGATCGCAACTCTTGCTTGTTGTTCACAGCTAGTTCAGCTAGAACTGTAGGCTGGAGCTGATTTCCTGAGGTCTTCTGTGTTCTTTGCACAAGTTACCCATTTTTAGTCAGGTATACAGCTCAAAATGCAAAATATCTGCTATTCCAAATTGTCGAATCATGCTTCCATATTTAGTATTGATTTAGCCTAGGTCAGGGAGCATAGTCTCATCTCTTGTCTTTTAGCCAAGGTAATTAACCTTTTAAATGTCTCAACCATTAACTTGAATGGCTCCTATTCTTCCAGGTGAGATAGGAAAAAGCCATTCACACCTCCAGGGGAGCCATTGTCAATGAGTTTCTGTTTACCCTTGTGGAAATGTGCATTGGATTTCAAATTTCTTCACATGTCAGGATATGTCTACTTGCAATCCACTTGGAGACTTCTAGATGCTTGACAGCACTGTAAAAGGTCAGGTGGCTTTTTGCAGCATCTTTAAGGCTTCTTGTGCCCATTTAAAAGAATGATTAGCTTTTTTACAAAATCTATAATATTACAACTACACATTTGTGACAATCCTGAACATCACAATGTATGCATATGTTCCCCAGACTTTCTGGACCTTTGACAGGAGCTGAGCAATTGGCAGGCAGAAAGACTTCAAATACTGAGAGCTGACAACTGCGTCCTTTCCTAACTGAAAGGCTTTTGCTCATTGCTTTGCACGTGATTTCCATAACTTTGGCACTCGTTTCTACTATCATGGAGTTTATTGTCAATGACACTTCCAGCTATCAACATTCAATTCGGCTTGGGAGCTGTTTATACAGCTCCACCTTGGACATCTGATGAATAAAAAGGGCAATTGTCGCAACGCTAACAACACCAGCAAAAATAGCACTGACCTTCTCGTCAACCACCCAACCCTCCACTATACAGAGGGGCTAAGTCCAGAGCTGCAACTCACAGCAGGTGATAGCCCCAATACAGGGAATACAGGCTTAACTTTGCTTTTTAATTTTTATATTTAATTTCTAGATCATGCCATTAATAGTTAGTGTTTGTCAGCATAGATATGGGTGTATATGTAGAAAATTCACTTTTAGAAAGGATGCATATTTTGAAATTATTCTGAGACTTCAAGGTTTCTTTTGGGATTGATAAATATACCCGTGATGACAATATTTTGATTATTAATATGGACTGATTTATGTATACAGCATTACAATAAGTCATACTAAAATAATTTCAGTCAACTGATTGATGTCTGCTGAATAATTTCAGGCAAAGGATCTCTTTGTAAATGCCAGCTGCTTTGCTGACAATCATATTCTTTGTTAAAATAGATTAAAGTCCAACCATGATTGTACTACACAAACTAAACTGAAATTATGTTCAAACCTTGACCAAATGGCAAACAAGATTCCTGTTCAAAGTTACCAGAGTGATTAGCTTAGCAACTTCATATGTAAGGATGGATGACCCAATAAATGATATATTTTTCTGTTAACATTCTTTCCAACAACCAATCAACACATTAAATTCAAATTAACTGTCTAAGGGCCAGAGTTGAAAGATGAAATCTCAATAGTCTTTAAAAATGAAAATGTCGTCTTGTCATCTGTGAACTAATCACCACCAAAATGGCTTCATCTGCATTTCTGCCATGAAACCAATGAAATTAAAACTATAAATTCAGTCTTTCAGCATTGTATTTTACTGCTCATTTTGTTCGAATGTGATGCAATTGGCCACACTGTTTTCAAATGGTTAAACTGCAAAATGAGTCAGAGACTTGTAAAATCTCCTTCACATTTGTTTAGCTTTTGAGTAGATTTGTTTTGCCCTTAGGTTATTATTCACCCTTTCAATTATTGATATAGCTTTATGAGAGTTAACTTTGTTGGAGTGCTGTGGATAAGAGGGAATGAGCCAAGTTAAACTTAACAGTGAAACCTGAAGCAGAATTTTCCCATTGGCGTGTGTGGGCGGGCCCCGCATGTCCATGTGTAAAATGACATGCGGTGACATCAGGCAAGTGTCCCGACAGCACCGTGCGCTATCGCGATATTTTGCTGGGTGGGCGCACGATGATATCCACTGCGCACCCACCATTAATTAACGTGCCACTTAAGGCCCTTGATTCACAAATCGGTGCTGATTTTTCGGTGTCTGTGCAATCTTCAGGTCCGCACACGGGCACTACAGGCAGGCGGGTAGGACACATTTATATTAACCTCATCCACGGGCGAGATAAGAGGGCTCACTGGGGTCGCAAGTGTGCACAATCAAGTATATATTTTTGAAATGTTTTGAAACTTGCCTGTGTGATCTGCAGTACTTCATGATGCATACCAGCTGCTTTTTCTGGACTCTTAACCTTCAGGTCAGTACTCTGCAGTAAGTAATCTTTTTTGGTCCTGCAGGTTTCAGGAAGCCTTCCCTTAGCCTGAGAATGGGAGCTGAACTATCCACTGCAGTCAGCTCCTCTGAGAAGGAAGGGAGGGCTAGAAGGGGGAGGAGGCCAGGAATGCACATTCAGCCTCCAGGGGAGCCACCTTTGAGAGGACAGGCACAGGCACAAGGGGCGCAGGGCCAAGAGGTAGACCAAGGCAGAAGGGGCTGCAGAAGACACTACTATCCTGCTGCTAGCGTATACAGGTGGCGAAGCAGCTACCTCAATATGTCTGAGGTGCAGTACCAAAGGAGGTTCCGATTCTCAAGGGAGACACCCAACTATATGTGTCAGATGATAGGGCCAGAGATCTCCGCTAACACCTCATGCCAGTGGCTCTGAAGGTCACAGCTGCCCTGAACTTCTATGCCTCTGGCTCCTTCCAGGGATCAGTGGGTGATCTTTGTGGTGTCTCCCAGTCAGCTGTTCACACTTGTGTCAAGCAGGTTATAGTCACTTTGTTCTGGCATGCATTGACCTTCATCCATTACCATTGGGACCAGGCAAGCAAGAAACAGAGAGCCAGAGGCTTTGCGGCCATTGCTGGCTTCCCCCGTATCCAGGGTGCTATAGACTGTACACATGTGGCCATCAAGGCACCAGCAGGTGAGCCCAGTGCCTTCGTCAACAGGAAGGGCTTCCACTCCATGAACATGCAGATAGTGTGTGATCACAGGATGCTGATTCTACAAGTCTGTGCAAGGCACCCAGGCAGCTCCCAAGATGCCTACATCCTCAGACACTCCCAGGTGTCGGGGCTCTTCAGTGCTCCAGCGCGGCTGGAAGGATGGCCTCTGGGTGACAAGGGATTTCCCCTCAGAAGGTGGCTCATGACGCCTCTCTGCCATCCAAGAACAGAGGCTGAGTAGCGGTACAATAGGGCCATGGCACCACAAGGGCTGTGGCGGAGAGAACCATCGGTCTTCTCAAGGTGTGCTTCTCTTGCCTGGACCGATCAACGGGATGCACTCCAGTAGCCCCCCCAGAACGAGTGTCGGTGATAGTGGTTGCATGCTGCACTCTCCACAATCTTGCACTGGAAAGGGAGGACGCAGTGGATGATGAAGACCTTGACGCAGTGTCTGCGGCTGCACATGATGATTCCAGCAGTGAGTCCAAAGATGAGCATGCACAGCGAGCTGAGGAGGTAGCCGCTGACCCGGGCATACTCCAGGGAGGCAGGGACACCTGGGTGGCTTTAATCCAACGAACCTTCAGTTAGCACACCACAGATGGACCTCCAGGACAAGCCTGGGCCGTAGGCTCCATACTCGATGTTTAAGTGCAAAATCTGCTAGATTAGGAACAGTCAAAAGGGCTTTGTTAATAAAGCTGAATGTCCCACAAATCACTCATTACAGTTTTGGAAAGCATCCACAAGCAGAAGAAAAGACTCACTCTCAGCCACGGTGACATATCTGAATTTAATATGTCAAGCAAACCAACTTATTCTAAAAAAAAGACAATAGTGTTACAAATCAGAACAAATCATAAAGACCTCATCTTGGACCAACACAAAAGCACCAGTGAAAAACCCATGGTGTGCCTAAGGTGCCTTATGCTTTCGTTTCCAGGTGCTATGTCTTGGTGCTGCCCCATTGCTGGGATTGGTATCAGAGTCAGCCTGCTGACTCTGCTGTCCTGTTGGCCTCAATGACCTTGATGGTCATCCTCTGGCCCGTGGGAGGGAGCGGCCAGTTCCACAGCTGCCATCTCCCCAGTCATCACAGCCTCACCTGATGCTATGGTCACTGGGATAGGGGTGGAGGAGCTGCCACCCACATCCGGAGTGCCCTGAGAGGTGCTCACAGAGACAGTAGGCAGCAGCTACATCAACATAAGGTCACTTCGCATCTCTCTGCTCACCATGGATGGATGGGCACCGAGCTGGGAAAGTTGATGCCCACACCATCTTCCACACTGGCACTGACCAACTGAGCTCAATGCCAATGTGAGGGCTTGCTGGTCAGAGAGCATCCCCAGGAAGCCTTGACGGCTCTCCTGTGGCTCATGTGGCTCATTGCTTCGGCGAGCGTCTGCATAGACTCCTCCGCCACAGACAGCAAGCCAAGCACAGCCTCATATATTTCTCCCAGATGCTCCCACACACCCGGCCGTAGACGACTCCAGAGGCACATCATCAGGCACTGACTGAGCTTGCGCCTGGTCCCCTGCAGTCCTCTGGCTGCTTTCTCCTTGGGTACTCTCTGTCTCTGCAAGCTCATCCAGCAACTTTGAAGTGCCATCACCACTGTGTCCCGGGACAATAGCCGATGTTCTAACTCCCACCGAGGTGCTAGCATCTGCGCTGGTGCCTGCCTCGCAGAAATGGTGTGATGTTGGTGAGACTTCAGGCCCCTCAGGTGTGAGAGGGGGCATCTGCTGCTCCTCCTCACGGCCCTGCTCCAGTGATGCTGAAAGGAAGATCAAGGACAGTGGATCAGTTAAAATGGAGACAATGACAAAGTGCATCCCTGTCTCCCGGATCATTATGCGCTCATCCTTCCATAAGCAATGGTCAAGCCATGTTGCAAAATTAAATCATTTAATGTTCAGCACTGCTATGGCTGTTGGGAGAACATTGTTGACCTTACTGTTGGGCATAAATACCTGGCTGTAGCACCCCAGCCTCAATGACACCAGTGGACCAGGGCGCATGCCTCCTCTCCAGATCCAGGGCCTCCTGCTCGAAGTGGCTAAGTATAGTGATCTGCGCCTGGCCGCCGCCAGTCCTCACACGCTCTGCCGCGATATGAGCATTCTTCTCCTGAAAATGAGAGAAGACCATTGATTTGTGAAAATTGTACAAGGACTCTCTTCACGCACAGCCCACCCCAACCAGAGTGGGACATATCAGGACTCCAGCACATCTTCAGCCCACTGCTGCTGAACACTCACACAAAGATGCTAGGCCTGTTCCTCACCCCCCTCGACCCCCTTGGACACATGCTGCCAACATCACATTTGGCATCACATGGTATATGCTTCCATAGCAAGGAGGCACTAGCACATGCAGCGCAGAGGGCAGCAGATGGTTCGTTGCCATGTCACCTTGAAGGTCTCCTCCCACCACCTTGAAGCTCTCCTCCCAGCATGTCATCACCCTGACTTGGACATGTCCTGCAGTTCAAGCACAGCGCCGAAGCGCAGCTCCTCCAGTTTGCCCCCAAACCAGTCGTGTGGGTCTCAGCGTAACACATGCTGCGGGTGCAGAACCCATCTCTTCACCACCGTCTCAGGCTGACCTCAGCACGGGCAATATCTGCTGGCCCACCCAGCAAAGGACACAATCCCTCAATGATTCAATGCAGTCACTGCACTCAGACTTGGGTGTGGGGGGGCAGCAGGGGGGAAAGCCGACCTGCTGGGTTAAATGACTAGCTGAAAGAACATTAGATCAAAGCATCCCTGGTGTCTCTGCCTCCCTGAAGGATACAGAGGTCTACCTCCATGCCTACAGCATGCTCCTCACTGTGCTCCTCTTCTGACTCACTACTGGATTCACCCTCTGTGGCCTATGGAGCTGTAGCAAGATCCTCTTCCTCCAATGGTTCCCCCCTTGCCAGTGCCAGGTTGTGGGGAGCACAATGCATGACCACTATCAGTGACATCTGCTCTGGGGGGTATTGTAGTGCTCCCCCAAATGATCCAGGCATCGGAAGCCCATCTTCAGAAGACGTACGGTTCTCTCTTTCATCACCCTAGTGGAGGCATGACTCCTACTATAATGCTGCTCTGCCTCTGTTCTTGGGTGACAGAGAGGCGTCATAAGCCACCTTTTCAAGGGATAGCCCTTGTCACCCAGCAGCCATCCATCCAGTCGACCTGGAGCACTGAATAGCCTCGGCACCTTAGGTATAAGCATCATGGGAGCTGCCAGTGTACCATGCACATACTTGCAGAATCTGCATCCTGTGGTCACACACCTTCTGCATGCTCATGGAGTGGAATCCCTTCCTGTTGACGAAGCTGACCTGCTGGCGCCTTGGTGGCTACATATGTGCAGTTGATTGCACCCTGGATGCAGGGGTGCCCATCAATCGCTGTGAACCCTCTGGCTCATTCAGCCTGGCTGGCCTCATCTGTATGAAAATGAATAAATGTCATTATCCGCCTGAACAGAGCTTCTGTCACTAGCTTGATGCCACTGTGGACAGCTGATTGGGAGACTCCACACAGATCCCCCACTGACCCCTGGAAAGAGACAGAGGCATACAAGTTGAGGGCCATTGTGACCTTCAGAACCACAGGCATGGGGTGTCCACCCACACAGTTGGAGGTGATCTCAGGCCTGAGCATCTGACAGATGGAGGTCACGGTCTCCCTGGAGAGGCAGAGCCTTCTTCGGCATTGCATCTTGGACATATTGAGGTAACTGTATCACCACCTGTAAACCTTGGTGGCAGGATAATGGCGTCTTCTGTGGTCTTTTCGGCCTTGGACTTCCTGCTGGTCCTGCGCTCCTTGTGCCTGCGCCTCTCCTCCCACAGGTTGCTCTCCTGGAAGCTGCATTGGGACAGCCTCCTTTCCCTTCTGCCCCTCTTTTCCTCCTCAGAGGAGGTGCTTCCAGCGGAGAGCACCATCCCCATTACCAGGGTAACGCGAGGCTGTCTGATACCTGGAAGCGTCCATATGGTCAGAATCCTCTGGGGACCTTGGAGACATCAATGAGTCCTGAAATGAAGCATAGAAATGCTATAAATAAAGCTCAGAACAGAGATGAAACTGTCAAATTTAAATAAGAAACCAGCAGCAAAATATCTCCTAAACTCCTCACTGCTCAAACTGGCAATGCCGCTGAACCTTTTTATTCCAGCCTTGGATGAGGTTTTGCAAAATGCGGGCTGCTGCCTGTTTTGCCCGTGCGACGAGCGCAAAATCGCACGGACGACATAAAATTGCGTTCAATTGGCTTTTAATGACCTGAAGTGGCCTCTTAATTGATGGCGGGTGCAGCTCCGACCCACATGCACCCGCCGACCTGAAGATTGCGCACGTGCGCGATGACATCAGGTGCTTGCCCAACTCTTCTCACATTATTTTATGCCTGATCGGGTTGGGTGTGACTCCACCCATGAGGCGTAAAATTCTCCCCCAACTATACTTTAAACTGAAGTGAATAGGAAGAAAATCTGGGCCAAAATTTTTACCTCATCGGGCAGGCGCATGCCTGACCTGAACGAGTTTAAAATGATGCGCGATTACCTCAGGCGGATGTCCCGACCTCATCACGCACTTGCACAATATTTTGGTTGGTGGACACATGCGAGAGTCGGCAGCGCCCCCGCCAACAATTAACAGGCCTATTAAGGCCATTAAAGTCCCAATCAAATGTAATTTTTCACTGCACATCCAACCTTACGGTTGGCGGGCAGGCGAAAAGGCCAAGTTGCCCTTGCACTTTTTAGGAAACCTCATCCACGGGCAGGATGAGGTTTCCAACAACTATTATTTTATTCTTTCACATTTTATATCTTCACCTCCCTGAGGCAGTTCTGTGCTTCAGGGAGCTTTTCCTGCGCGCACCTGCACACATGCATGAAGTTGCGTGCTCGCCCTCCTCTCCCCCCGCACAGGCAGCACTGAGCGCTGCCAGGTGCGTTTCACATTGGGTGGGCCTTACTTGGCCCAAAAATGTCACATCACAGTCGTGGCACGATCGTGGGTGGCAGTTGGCTTCCCTAATGATCCCGCTCGCCCCCGCCTGACGAGAGAAAAATCCTGGCCCCGGATGTGTTTGGAAGTTCTCTTTTAATACAGGATAAGTAAATCTCCTTCTTACATTTAAGTCATTTCATTACTGTAATGTTAATGCTTATTTTAGCATCAGAATTTGTAAGATAAAAACTTCAAAAATGCAAAATTGATCTCCTACCTACTAATAGCCTACTGATAGGCTGAGAAAAATGTTTACCAAGATATTCATGAGTACAGATATTTGTGATGGACAGTGATTAAACTGTGCACATCCTTAGGGTAATTATATTGTTGCTTACACATGCACCCAAATTCTGGAAAATTTCTACCCAGGCTATGTGGAGCTTAACTTCGTCATCCTATGAAGAGGACAGACTGCATCCATACTTGCTTAAGATCTTGAGACTGAAATAATAGCATCTGTATTTGGAACTCTTGAATCAATTCACTGTTTAATTTTTAGCTGTGAAATGTAGAGTCTGCCTTCCCTTTTGGACCACCTGAAGAGAAAACATGATTCAGCCTTTACCTTTGTAACCTGTGACATAGAAAAGCTTTTGTAGAAAGGAGGAGGCACATCCTGTTATCCAGATAACACCTTTGTCACCAATGGTAAGAGGTTGCTGAGCAGGTCAACGCCAGGAGCCTAGCTCCTAGGGTATAGGTGCAATCCCAAAAGAACTTTATTGGCCTTAACAGAGTTGATAAAGTAAAAACACTGTTCTCCTATTCTCTCTTCACACCTCTAATACTCTATCCTTACTATCACAATATTTTCTTCATTCTCCTACAGTCACTGTACCAGACTTCATACACACACACACTCACCATAACTGCAAATCTCGCTTCCCCACACCTCACATCATACACACTGTGTAGGAACTATTTCACCCCATGCAGGCTTTAAAGAACTCACAAGGCTGTCATTAGCACACTCATTTTTTGCAGAAACTTGTACCCAACTCCACACTGTCACCTGCAAATTCTCTCCTCTGTGGAAGAAAACTTGCGGACAATCATGGCCTGATGAATGACCCACTGGAGGAAACATAGCACAGGTTTCTTTGCAATTATCTTGTCTTCTCTCATTTCAATCTTACACCATACATTTTGCATGACAACTTGCAGGTTTTTACAGCAGCCATTTCTTCCTCTGCTGTCCCTCCACATTCAAAGCTAAACTTTGTCCCTCTCTTTCATTTCAGGTTGAAAATTTAGACACCTCTCTGCCACTTCAGGGAGAGGAGGCCAGTCTTCCAAGAGATGCATTGTTACTCAATCTGACTCTAGCAGCCAATAGCTCAGAGCCTGGCACCACACGTTCTTTAGAAGTTTTTGCGTAATGAATCATCAGATATGTGAACATAAAAAATAGGAGTAGGATTAGACAATACGCCTGTCAAGCCTGTTCCGCCGTACAGCACAATCATGGCTGACCTTCTGTCTCAATTCCACTTTCCCATCTGTTCCCCATGTCCCTTGATTCCCTGAGAGGCCAAAAATCTATTTATCTGATCCTTAGATATACTCAACGATGGAGCATCCACAACACTCTGAGGTAGACAATTCCAAAGATTCACAACTCTTTGAGTGAAGACATTTCTCCTCATCTCAGTCCAAAATGATCGGCCCCTTATCTTGAAATTGTGCCCTCGTGTTCTAGATTTACCAGCGAGGGGAAAGAACCTCCGAGTTTCTACTCTGTCGAACCCCTTCAGAATCTTGTATACTTCAATGTGGTCACCTCTCATTCTTCTGAACTGCAGGGAATATAGGCCCATTTTACTCAGCCTCTCATCATAGGACAATGCTCTCATCCCAAGGAGCAATCTAGTGAACCTTCGCTGTACTACCTCCAATGCAAGTATATTCTTCCTTAAATATGAATACCAAAACTGGGCATAGTACTCCAGGTCTGGTCTCGCCCTATATAATTGTAGTAAGACTTCCTTATCCTTCTACTCCAATCCCCTTGCAATAAAAACCAACATGCCATATTGCCCTCCTAATTGCTTGCTGAACCTGCATGCTAACTTTTTATGTTCCTTGTACAAGTATACACAAGTGTATCTTAACATTAACATTTACCAGTTTCACATCTTTTTAAAAATATCCAGCTTTTTTATTTTTACTACTAAAGTGGATACTCCTCAATTCCTCACATTATACTGCATCTGGCATTGTGTTGCCCACTTGGTTTTAATGTAAAGATAAGTTAACTAAGTTTTAAGTTGTCAGCAAACTTAGAAATATTACTCTTGGTCTTTTTGTCTAAGTCTTTAATATAGATTATAAATAAATGAGCCTTCAGCATTGTTGCTTGTGACACTCCACTAATTCCGACCTGAAAATGTCCCACTTATTCATATTCTTTGCTTTCTGTCTATTAACCAATCCTCTATCCATGCTAATATGTTACACCCAACCCCGTAAGCTCTTATCTTGCATATTAGCCTTTTGTGTTCCACCTTATGGAATGCCTTTTGGAAATCCAATGAAACCACATCTACTGGTTCCTCTTTAATTACCCTACAGTCACATCCTCAAAAGTTAATAAATTTCAAACACTATTTCCCTTTCTTAAAACCATGTTAACTTTGTTAAAACTTCCTTACTAATAGTAGATTCCAACATGACAGGATAACTGGCCTTAAGTTCCCCATTTATTTTCTCCCTTATTGCTTGAATAGCTATGTTACCTTTACTAATTTCTAATCCACTGGGACCTTTCTAGCATCTAGGGAATTTTGGAAAAACATAACCAGCACATTCCTTATCTTTGCAGCTAACTCTTTTAGATCCCTAAGATGTAGGCCATCGGGCCACAGGGATTTTTGGTTTTTAGTTCCTTAAGTTTCTCCAATACCTTTTTTCTGTTTTTATACATAACCTTAAGTTCACCTTTATATGCTTTCAAAGCAGTCAAAAGCAGTGCAACACCAGCAAAAACATCTTCCCAGAAGTCAGAATTCAGTCATTGAAGACCCCAAAATCTAGCCAGCAGCCTAAAATCGCAACTATGACAAACCAATAATTGTGCAGTGGGAATTTCCTTTAAATAGTGCTGTTGAATAATTATTTGGGCCAAATTTTCATATCAGAGGCAGGAATCAGGAGATGGCTCTAATCCCAGCATTGTGATCTCACCTTTGCATCAAGGCTGCAGGCAGGCAGAATCATTTGGAGATTCATGCCTGAAGTGATCAGGAGAGAAGAGTGGAGGCAGGCTGGATCTTGGGCAGGCAGGTTAAAAGGCCCATTTCCACTCCCAAAAAATCTTAGCCCAGCGATTCCAAGACCATCAGTGCTCATCTATATGCAGTTGAACCTTATTTAAAGAACCCCTCACCCTATCCCCTCACTTTTCCACCTCATGATCCTCACCCCTTCACCCCTCTCACCTTCACTACCCTACCCAAACCCCTCATCCTTATCCCCCTCACTCATTATCCACTTTTTGAACAGAACTCACAGCTATTCAAGAAAGATTATAGGGAAGTTCTTGAATAGCCCATAAAACTCCCAAAGTAAACAGACTCTTCAAAGCAGCTGTATAAACAAGGTCAAGGACTTGTAAAACAATTAGGCATTTGGATTGCTGCTAAGAGCCCATAATACTCCCTGCATACACAAACTCTTCAAAGCAGCTGTATACACAATGTCAAGCACTTGCAAAATGATTAGGCAATTTGATAAAACTATAAAACTCCCTGAGTAAACAAACAGACTTCAAAACTGCTATCACAGCAAATACCTAAACTGAATACATAAAGGGAATGGAAAAAGATTAATCATTTACACATTTTTATCATACTAGATAACCCTTTCAATAGTGTGAAAAGTAATCTTTTTATCCATTAGATGAACTTTTTAAAACTCATATGAACACACTTCCACATTTACAATGTTGATATTTTACTCGACAGCTTCCAGTAGGCAGAAATAACAAACCAGCAAACATATTATTTAAGGAGTAGTTACATATTCCATTCACAGCATTGTCATAATTCACCTTACTGACCATAGATGCAACTCATCCAACAACATTAAATGCTAAATTGTGAAGGAGGCAAAACTATTTTACTTATCTTTTAAACTCTTCCCATCTCTAATTCATGGTTCATGTCTTCATGCAGCTAGGGTAAAATCTTGACAGGTATCAAAGTTCAGCCATCTCCACAGAAATTTAAAAAAAAACTTATCTGGGGCAGGCTGTCAATGAGAGCACAATGTTGTCAATTACCTCCTTCAAGGGGGAGGGTGGATTCTGTGGCCCATTCCCTCCCTCACCTTATGAAAATGGCCAAAGGTGGGAATGGAGATGGGAACAGAGGCCATCCTGCTCAGTGGTCATTTCCTTTGGTTCTGCCTATGTTTAACCATGGAAATCTTGTCCTTACTATATGTTAGCACCATTAATTGTGGGCAAGTTCAACAGGTGGCAAGACAGGCACTAGGGCAGCCCATTTTGACAAAAGCATCCTATAACAATCATAGCAAGGATCTTTATTTTGATATTTTTACTTACCATTAACATACTTCTGCCATATGTTCTGGATGCCGATGGAGGAGTCCAATCCAAAATGGCAGGTGGCATAATTTCAGCACCCCACAGGCATGATCATTCTGATAAGGTAGGATTGCTCCAAGTGCCACATTGAATACTTAAGCACCCACTTTAAGTCTCTATAATGGGACTGACACCAATGAATTGCTGGACCATAGCATCCACGCATTTTTCTCCTGGTTATCCAACTTACAGCGGATGAAAATTACACCAAGTAATACATTCCCCCTTTTCCTTCCAGTGATCTTTGTTAACAGGAATTAGCTTTTTAATCTCTCAATCCTTTGAAATAAGCATCATTGAAATGCCTTGAAATAAATTACCATTATCTACCTTGTCTGAGAATTCTCCAGAAATAATTTTATGCATCGGGGGAAACTCCCCTCCTCGTGCTACACTGGCAGATGTCAACATCTGTTCTGAAGCTTTTGCAACTGTCACAAAATAACTTTCCAAAAAAAAGAATTGTGATAAAATTGATTTAGACCCGGGCCTCTTTATATAACTTAGGTAAATTTCTCCACTTGTATAAAGAATCCAAGGGGAAACCTGGGAAAAAAATTATAGTGTGGAGTCATTCTTCGACATTAATCCATCATTATGCTTGCCAGAAGTCTTTGTGGGCCACTTAATTATTAAAATGATCCTTTTATTGCAATGGGTATCACCACATCCAATAATACCAGCTCTCCACAGTTTCCTGCATAAATATTGGAGACCATCTAATAATTGTGGACATCTTAGAAATATCGTCCCACAGTGTTCATAAACCATCAAAACTGTTGAACAAATGGAATTAATGTTGAAAAGATATCGCTGGAGTGATAAAGGAAGAAAACAAATTTTAGCTTATATGTTCAGGAGGACAATTGTCAGTGACATAATTGTCACTGACTGTGAAGTTGTTGAAGCAGTGTGAAAATACCAGCAAAGAATTTAATACTAGAATAGCCTTTCTAAATCATACCTTCACTCTCACCATCCATCTATCATACATCATGCTTCAACATTGATACACTTAACTAATTCTCTGGTTATCACCTACCTTGTCTAGGTAAATTATTTATTTTCTTTACCATGCTACCATGATAGTGAATGGTCATCAAAAAAACTGTTATTTGCCAATTTAATGCTACACTCTATGCTTTTGTCAAATTACCCAAATATATACATCAATAAGTATCGAATCCAGAATGAGCATCCTGATACACCCAACAACTGATGTCAATCATCTTATCTAGCAACTGCTTGGTAAGCAGGATACGTAGCAGTGGAACAATCTATTGAATGAAACTTATCCCCTTATCTTCATGGATGTTGAATGTACATTAGCTAGTGTGGATCAAAATGCATAGTAAGAATTAATAAGACACTATGGAATACCAGGGGAATTTAACAGAATTTTTGCAGTGGAAACTAGTGTGTGACAGGATTCTTGTTGTCTCATTTAGTGATTGACTACTTAACATAAAGGATAACAAAGGGATAAAGTTCTGATATACAATGGGCTTTATTGAGCCAGGTGAATGACTTACCCTGCACCGAAAACATCATCCCCCTTCATACAACCAAAGCTATGGAGAAGAAGATAAATTAATCAGCAGCAACAACAGGCTTCAATATAAATAAAAACAAAACTTAAAGTTATGAGCATAAACAACACTAGTAATAACAGAACAAAAACAGAATTACCTGGAAAAACTCAGCAGGTCTGGCAGCATCGGCGGAGAAGAAAAGAGTTGACGTTTTGAGTCCTCATGACCCTTCGACAGAACTCTGTAGAACATCAACTCTTTTCTTCTCCGCCGATGCTGCCAGACCTGCTGAGTTTTTCCAGGTAATTCTGTTTTTGTTTTGGATTTCCAGCATCCGCAGTTTTTTGTTTTTATCACTAGTAATAACAGATTTATTGTAAGTGGCAAAGCCCTTGAAAACATTGTCAATTACATTTAACTTGGATGCCTCTTCAACAACAATGGACATACTGATAAAAATACCCAGATAAGAATAGGAAAGGTGAGAATGAACCTATCCTGCATCTACTCTGTCTTGCCACACGGATAATGCTACAATATAACTGACCCAGTGACCCATCTGCTCATAGTATTAGCGCTAACTCTTCTAATTAGGCACAAAGGATGGCAAACCTAGAATAATTGGAATTGCTGAACCTAATTGCTGGCATGGTTACCAGACAGAATTGCTCGGAGTGTGTAAGCAATCTAACTTCAAATAAATGATTCCTTGCACTTCAGGCTTATGTGTGTAATTGAACGTAAGATTATTACACAGGCACCATTAGCATAACAACTATCGCTGATACCTAGTAAAAACCTATACAATTTAAATCCCTCACTGATCCAAGCTGATTTTATTGAAATATGTAAGATCCTGAGGGGACTTGGTTGCTTGAATACCAGGAGGATGTTTCCTCTTGTGGAAGGGACTAGAACTAGAGGACACAGTTTAAGAAGAGGTCTCCATTTTAAAACGAAGATAAGGAGGATTTTTTTTTCTCTCAGCGGGTCATTAGTCTGTGGAATTCTCTTCCCCAGAAAGCAGTGGAGCCTGGGTCATTAAATTTACTCAAGGCAGAGTTAGACAGATTTTTGATAGATAACGGAGTCAAGGGTTAGGGGGCAGACAGGAAAGTGGAGTTGAGATCACAACTAGATCAGCCATGTTCTTTGGCTCTTCCTATCATTGTGAAGCAGAATTCACCAAGTGTTGGATTGTTCACCCACTAATAGGGAACATGAGCTGAGTTTAGACCATTGTGAGACAGGTTAGTTTTACCCTACTGATGATCTGTGTTGTTGCAAAAGTAATCCTGCTCAGCAAGAGAGGAACTGCAGGTTCAGACATTTGGTGTATATGTTTGGCTGAGGAGCCAATGGTGCAAAGGTACCATCTGTGGGATTATGACTGAACGCCTCTAAGTCAGAATCCACCCTAAAAGTGATGATACCCTAGCACCACGGATCACTGGTTGGACTGGGAAAGCTGACTTCAGTCGGGGCGTGATGTCGCCCCATTTAGGGCTGGAGTGTGGCCAGATGGGTGCCGCCTCTCTCCTGTAAATGCACAGCAAATTTGTGGGGAACCGGTTGCTAAACTATTCATAAACCACCTGATACTGGCTCAGAGTTTCATACATAGCAGAGCAGCTATCTCACTGCGATCTATTGAAGTCATCCCTTAAGCCAAACTTTTGTCTAAAATTTCTTTAAAAAAAAATAGATCAGTCATGTTCTTATCAAATGGCAGAGCAGATTCAAATGGCCTACTCCTCCTCCTTAGCCCTATGTTCCTATGCTCCAAGGTTTGACCTCAGGGATATGGATTTCTGGCTCTCTCTCCCTGAGAGCTGTTCCAACACTAAGTGGCCTCTGTTCTTCCTTTACGCGCTTTGGCTGTTTCATTCTACGCATTTCTTACACATTAATTTAATCACGCTGATGTGACAGCTTATTGGCCCAGACCTTCAATGGTGCATGTATTGACACTGCCCATGAAAATCCTTGTAATCCAATCCTTTTGCAACGTTTCAGCTGGGACTTCTGATCCCAGTTTAGTATTGAAGGGTCAGCTCAAACATCCACAGAGAAGATAATCGTGTGCAAGAAAAGATGAACAAGGAGAGGACACACCTTCTCTTCATGACTGTAGCTGCTGTACTCTGGTAAGTTTTTGAAGATTAAAGTATTTCAGTAAATGAGTGGGTGAGGTGGGTGAGTAGGTAAGGTACGTGAGTGAGTAATTGGGTGATTGGGCAGAGATAGTTGGGTAGCCAGGGATAGTTGAGTAGCCAGGGAGGTAGTCAGAATCCACCCCAGGAATTGATAGCTTCCTTTGTAAGCAGGATCGAGAGTCCCGCATGGTATGTTGCCTGCATGGTGCCAGGGTGAGGGATATCTCTGACCAGCTTGAAAGGATATTGGAGAGGGAGGGGGAGGATCCAGTTGTTGTGGTCCATGTCAGGACAAATAACATAGGTAAGACTAGGAAAGAGGTCCTGTTTGGGGATTATCAGGAACTAGGAACTAAATTAAAGAACAGGTCCTCAAGGGTTATAATCTCCGGATTACTACCCAAGCCACATGCAAATTGGCATAGGGACGCGAGAATAAAGGAAGTAAACACATGGCTAAAAGAGTGGTGCTGGAAAGAGGGGTTCCATTTCGTGGGGCACTGGCATCTGTATCGGAACAGGAGGGACCTGTACCGTTGGGACAGTCTCCACCTGAATTGATCTGGGACCAATGTTCTAGCGAAAAGGGTAAATAGGGTGGTCAACAGAACTTTAAACTAGAAAATGGGGGGTAGGGAAGGGTAAAACTCCAAGAAGCATGACTAATGGGAAACAAAGCAGCAGGTTAGCGTGTGGGGGGGTGGATTCAACTTCATGGAAAATTATAAAAAAACTGAAAAGAAAGGAGAGCCCAGGAGAGGCAATTAAAGTCCCCAGAACACAAAATAGGACAGAGTGTTTGGAAAGGGCTAGGAATCTAACTTCAAGCACATCAGATAAAGGGATGACAATGAGAAAGGGGACAGAAAATACAGGACTGAAGGTGTTGTATCTGAATGCACACAGTATACGAAATAAGGTAAGTGAGCTTGTGGCGCAGATTGAAATTGTCAGTTGTGATGTGGTGGGCATTATGGAGACATGGCTGCAAAGGGATCAGGACTGGGAGTTAAATAGCCATCCTATCGAAAAGATAGGCAGGTTGGCAGAGGGGGTGGTGTTGCTTTGTTGTAAGAAATGAAATTAAATCAATCGCAAGAAATTATGTAGGGTCAGATGATGTAGAATCTGTTTGGGTATAGTTGAGGAACCGCAAAGGTAAAAAAAACCATAATGGGAGTTATGTACAGGCCTCCGAACAGTAGTCAGGATGTGGGGCACAAGATACACCAGGAGATAGAAAAGGTGTGTAAGAAAGGCAAGGTTACAGTGATCATGGGGATTTCAATATCCAGGTAGACTGGGGAAATCAGATTGGTAGTGGATCCCAAGAAAAGGAATTTCTGGAATATCTACGAGATGGCTTTTTGGAGCAGCTTGTGGTGGAGCCCACTAGGGAACAGGCAATTCTAGATTTAATGATATGTAATGAGGCAGATTTGATAAGGGAGCTTCAGGTGAAGGAACCCTTAGGAGGACGTGACCATAATATGATAGAATTTACCCTGCAATTTGAAAGGAAAATGCTGGAATCAGATGAAACAGTATTACAGTTGAATAAAGGCAATGACAGGGGCATGAGGGAGGAGCTGGCCAGAATTGACTGGAAGATGAGCCTAGCAGGAAAGACAGAAGAACAGCAATGGCAGGAGTTTCTGGAAGTAATTTGGGAGACACAGCAAAAATTCATCCCTAGGAAGAAGAAGCATACTAAAGGGAGGACGAGGCAACCGTGGCTGACAAGGGAAGTCAGGGACAGCATACAAGCTAAAGAAAAAGCATACAATGCGGCGAAGAGCAGTGGGAAACCGGGGATTGGAAAGCCTACAAAGACCAACAGAGGACAACCTAAAACAGAAATAAGGAGGGAGAAGATTAAATATGAGGGTAAACTGGCCAGTAATATAAAAGAAGATTTCAAGAGATTTTTAAATATATAAAGGGTAAGAGAGGCAAAAGTGGACATTGGGCCACTGGAAAATGAAGCTGGAGAAGTAGTAGTGGGGAACAAAGAAATGGCGGAGGAACTGAAAAAGAACTTTGCATCAGTCTTCACAGTGGAAGACACGAGTGACATCCCCAAAGTTCAAGAGAGTCGGGGGGGCGGGGTGGTGGGCAGAGGTGAGTATGGTGGCCATTACCAAGGAGAAGGTGCTAGGAAAACTGAAATGTCTGAAGGTGGATAAATCACCTGGACCAGATGGATTACACCCCAGAGTTCTGAAGGAGATAGCTGAAGAGATAGTGGAGGCGTTAATGGTGATCTTTCAGGAATCACTGGAGTCAGGGAGGGTCCCAGAGGACTGGAAAATTGCTAATGTAACCCCCCTGTTTAAGAAGGGACTGAAGCAAAAGATGGGAAATTACAGGCCGATTAGCCTGATCTCGGTCATTGGTAAGATTTTAGAGTCCATTATTAGGGATGAGATTTCAGAATACTTGGAAGTGCATGGTAAAATCGGGCAAAGTCAGCATGGTTTCATCAAGGGGAAGTCATGCCTGACAAATCTGTTAGAATTCTTTGAGGAGGTAACGAGTAGGTTAGACAAAGGAGAGCCAATGGATATTATCTACTTGGACGTCCAGAAGGCCTTTGACAAGGTGCAGCACAAGACGCTGCTCAGTAAGATAAGAGCCCATGGAGTTAGAGGCAAATTATTAGCATGGATAGAAGATTGGTTATCTGGCAGGAGGCAGAGAATGGGGATAAGGGGGTCCTTCTCAGGATGGCAGCCGGTGATTAGTGGAGTTCCGCAGGGGTCAGTGTTGGGACCACAACTTTTCACTTTATACATTAATGATCTAGATGAAGGAACTGAGGGCATCCTTGCAGATGATACAAAGATAGGTGAAGGGACAGGTAGTGTTGAGGAGGTGGGGAGGCTGCAGAAGGATTTGGACAGGTTAGCAGAATGGGCAAAGAAGTGGCAGATGGAACACTACGTGGGGAAGTGTGAGGTCATGCACTTTGGTAGGAAGAATAGAGGCATGGACTATTTTCTAAATGGGGAGAGAATTCAGAAATCTGGAGTGCAAAGGGACTTAGGAGTCCTTATCTAGGATTCTCTTAAGGTTAACTTGCATGTTGAGTCGGTAGTTAGGAAGGCAAATGCAATGTTGGCATTTATTTCGAGAGGACTAGAATATAAAAGCAGGGATGTGCTGCTGAGGCTTTATAAGGCTCTGGTCAGACCACATTTAGAATATTGTGAGCAATTTTGGGCCCCGTATCTCAGGAAGGATGTTCTGGCCCTGGAGAGGGTCCAGAGGAGGTTCATGAGAATGATCCCAGGAATGAAAGGCTTAACATATGAGGAACGTTTGAGGACTCTGGGTCTATACTCGATAGAGTTTAGAAGGATGAGGGGGGATCTGATTGAAACTTACAGAATACTGAAAGGCCTGGATAGAGTGGACTTGGGGAAGATGTTTCATTAGTAGGAGAGACTAGGTCCCGAGGGCACAGCCTCAGAGTAAAGAGAAGGCCTTTTAGAACAGAGATGAGGAGAAACTTCTTTAGCCAGAGAGTAGTGAATCTATGGAATTCATTGTCACAGAAGGCTGTGGAGGCCAGGTCATTGAGTGTATTTAAGACCGATTAATAGGTTCTTGATTTGTAAGGGGATCAAAGGTTATGGGGAGAAGGCGGGAGAATGGGGTTGAGAAACTTATCAGCCATGACTGAATGGGGGAGCAGACTCGATGGGCCGATTGGCCTAATTTCTGCTCCTATGTCTTATGGTCTTATGGTCTTATGGTAGTTGGGGGACAGTTGGGTGGGAGATCAATCGGGTTGGGTTGTAGTAGTAGGGTGGGGGAAATGATTGAGCGGTTTGGTCGCTGGTGGTGCTCAAATCAGTTACGCTGGCTAATCACTGAGCTAGACCAAGTATTAACCAGCTTAACATTGCCTGGGTAATCCAGGTAAATCCCATGTATCTGGCCCAAGTCTCCAGCCCTGAGCTCAGTGTTGGAGACTTTCACAGAGAGTCCCAGCCAGTTCAAATCAGCCCATTGGAAACGTAAATCTCCCAGGCAATTCCAGTGCATGTTTATGTATCAGGAATTCTGCGTGGGCCCGATATGTATCTCCCAACTTACATCCCATCTCTGACAATCCAGATATCAGAAGATTTGGGCCATTATCTCAACATATTCTCACCCTGTAATTAGTGTATCTAACTGTTTGGTTTATTATTTGTAAATGTTGGATGTCGTCAATCAACATGACTATGTCAAACTTATCCTTATCTTAGCTTGTCTGACAGTTATTGTTCTCCAGAACCTCATTCAGTTCCCATTCTAAATGAAGTTGTTGCTTCAAAAACAACAAATGCTGGAAACACTCAGCAGGCCTGACAGCATCTGTGGAGAGAAAGACAGAGTTAATGTTTCGAGTCCATATAACTCTTCTTCAGATGGACTCAAAATGTTAACTCTGTCTTTCTCTCCACAGATGCTGTGAGGCCTGCTGAGTTTTTCCAACATTTGTTGTTCTTGTTTCAGATTTCCACCATCTGCAGTATTTTGCCTTTATCTAAGTTGTTGCTTCCCTGACGTTGGTATTCTTGTGATTGTCCTGATGAGTGCAAGATGAAAAGCTTCAACAAATGTCTTTTTTCAGCAATACACAAGTTCTGTACTACTAAACAATGATTTATAAGTTGATACTCAATGTTTTTGGCCACATATGAATACACCTTCACTGGCTATCAAGTCTCAGATTAGAATCTGAACTTGGAGCTTCTGGCTCAGCAACAGGGACACTACACACTACACCACAAAACTTTCTTATGGTGCACCTTCACATGAGAGAAATGAGGGCCCTCAGCAATGCCCAGAGCAAGAGTACTATTGAGCACCTGGCAGCGGTAATACATACAGTTTCTTATGTAAATGAGCCACTGGCATTAGTCAGAGAGACCAGCAATGCCATATCTCTCTGTGTTTTGGCATTGCAGGAGAAAAAGACACATAACTCTCGGGAGAGGGATTAGGAGAGCCCTGGCTCAATGTTATGTCTGTCATGGAGGAGGCAGTGATGGAAATTACCAGGGTAGTCTTGCAAGACAACTTGGGGGATGGATGGATGGAAATACCTGGAGGAGAGAATGAAAAGATAGTGAATTCTATAGATGAAGGTTGGGGGGAGAGTGTGCACTTCTCCTGTCTGACAGCATGTCAAAAAACCAGCCCCATTGCCAGCAAAGCAGAGGCATCTGCTGTTACACATTAGTTCTAACAATTTCCTTCTTGGTCTCCTACAGGGTCAGTCATGGAGGGCAAGTATCAATGCACAACGACATCATGGGGGCAGCTTAAGTGTTCAAGACAATAGAGCAAGCACTGTCGCATCTTACAAGCATTGACTCATGTCAGTGGGTCCTTGCAAGTACTTAGAAAGGGTGCACTGGGTAAAAAGCATGGCACTAGTGAGCAGGAGGAGGTGAGAGAGACAGCTGTCACCTGTCCTCCTCAAAGGATGGAAGACTGGCATAGCCCTGCTCAGCTGGGGATAGGTGTAAGGTGACACAGTTTCTAGAGGTGAGCCTTTGGGAATATTTTCAGGGTTTGGCTCATAGACAGAATCATAGACAGAACAGAAGTTGGTTGTCACCTCCATACAGCACTTTGCAAAGAATAAGGGCCTCCCTCATCTCTCTGGTTCTCATTTTCTAATACCCAACATGTGGGTTCAGCTGGGCACAAATGCAGAGACTCAGAGTCATAAGAATGAAAGTTCTACTTAGATCAACAGCAAGAGATGTGTAATCAAATGTCAGAGGTGTCTGAGGCAGTGTGTGGTCATAGTCTGAGAATGAAGGAGTCCATTCAGCTCATGTGCACCACCAAAATCAGGGCTTAAAACACATAACCTCCTCCATTGAGAGAGTGCCCAACCTCATGGAGTGCCATGTGTGGTAGCATGCTGAGTGGATGCAGGAGCAGTGGACTAACATGCACAGAATGCATGCTTTGTTCTGTAGCATTGAACAGTCATTGGTGCTGATGGTGCAAAAGATACATGGAGTGGATGCCAGTTGCACCCCACATGTTTGTTCCTTCTAGTGATATAGAGTGCCATCCAAGGGCAGGATGAGGGAGCCTTCTCTCACAGGGTGCCATTATCATCATCAGCCTCCTTGGCCCCTCTGAATGAGGGACCATCTATACTGCACGGTCTAAATGGACGCATTGACACTGGTGCAGCAGCCCCTGGAGGTGCATCAATGACACCTGTATGATGAGAATGATGACCACAGGGATTGGATGCAAATTGAAAGCAGAATGAGCTGCTATGAGTTTGTTGAGTGGGGAGATTTAAGTATCAATATTTTTCTGAAAATCAGGCCTGCAGTTAGCATTTAACTGCTTATTACTTAAGCTAAGTTAATAAGATAAAGTAAGTTAATAAGCTAAATTAAGTATCTTCTATTGTTCAACAGGGATAGACAAGCTCTGCTAGAGAATAACTGATTAGTTAATAGGCTAACTAGTTCAATCTACTAGTGGTAGTCTTAGCTCCAAAGGCTATAAATATAGAGGTTTGGGTATAGCTTTGCAAATGGAGTGCAGATTGCAAGCAGAGTGAGCTCATATGAATTTGGTTAGTGGGGAGGAGTTGTTTTGTTTTTCTACTTTTTTCTTACTTTGGTGCAGTGGAATGAGCTGTTTGGTGAGCAACTGGTAAACCAGTTAGGATTTAAGAAAATAATAACTCTTAGTTATATATGGTACCAGCATGTAATAATAAGCACAGTAAATTGTATTATACATAGGAATTATTCTAAGTTAAGTAAAAAAGTAATTAAATTAAATTAGCTAAATAATATAAGTAGCAATGGCAGGACAGGTGTTGAGTTGCAGCTGTGGAATGTAGGTTATGTGATCCAGGTCAAATGTGTCTGCAGAAGTGTAAGCAGCTAGGGGAATTCTGGATCAGGATTATTGGTTTGGAAGCCGAATGGCAGACACTGCATAACATCAGGGAGGAGGAGAAATGCCTGGGCACTTTATACCAGAAGACGGTCACAACGCTTAGAATAGGGTTGTCTGTTTTGTTCAGTGTTGAGGGACAGGAGGGTATGACCATGAGGGAGGCAAGTAAAGGGATTTAGCTGGCAGCAGTGGAGGAGCCTTAGGCTTTGCAGTTGTCAAACAGGTTTGAGGTGCTTGCAGCCTCTGTGGACAAAAGTGAGGTCTGCAGGGTAGATAAACAGGCTGGCCATGGCACCATGATTCAGCTGATTAGTTAATTAGTTCAAACAGGGGTGCAAAATGGAATATAGTGGTAGTAGGGGACAACATAGTCAGGGGGATAGATACTGTTCTCTGCAGCCGAGAATGAGCTGTGTTGTTTGTCCAGTGCCGGGGTTTGGGATATCTGCTCCGGATTGGCAGGAACTTACAGTGAGAGGGGTAGGATCCAGTCATCATGGTCCATGTAGGTACCAATAGGCAGAACTAGGAAAGAAGTTATGCATAGAGGGTATAAGGAGCTAGACACTAAATTTAAAAAAGAACAGAACCACAAAGATAATCATCTCTGGATTATTACCTGGTTGTGTGCGAATTGGCATAAGGTAAATAAAATTAGAGATGAATGCATTGTTCAGAGACTGGTGTGGGATAAGTGGGTTCTGGTTTGTGGACCACTGGCACCAGAAATGAGGAAAGTGGGGGTTGTACCACTGGGATGGTCTACACCAGGACCATGCTGGAACCAACCAGTGTTCTAGCAAGCTGCATAACTAGGGGAGTAGAGAGAGTTTTAAACTAAATAGTGGAGGCAAGGGATCAAACTTGGGAAGATGTGGTAAATCAAAGAGCTGAGTCAAGGCAAGAGAGAAAGGTATTAATGTGGAAGATGATAAAACAGACTGTGACAGGAAGGGACAAAGAGTACAAATCTGAGTAAATCAGCAGATAAGGATAGAGGTTATAAAAATAATAAAATGACAGAACAAAAGGCTCTGTATGTGAATGCACACAGCATTTGAAACAAAACAGATGAACTGATAGCGTAAATAGAAATAAATAAGTATGATCTGATAGCCATTACAGAGACATGGCTGCAGGATGACATAGATTGGGACTGGAACTTCAAAGGGTACATGACATTTAGGAGGGACAGAAAGCAAGGAAAAGGTGGAGGGGTGGCTCTGTTAATTAATGATGGCATTATCACAATTGAGAGGGATGACCTAAGTTCAGAAAACCAGGATGTCGAAGTGCTTGAGTAGAGATGAGAAATGATAAAGGCAAGAAGTCACTTGTGTGAGTGTTGTACAGGGCCCCTAACAGTAACCACATGGTAGAATGGGAAGGAAGGAAGAAATAATGGGAGCTTGTCAGATAAGTACAGCAATAATCATGGAGGATTTTAATCTGCATATAGACAGGAAAAATCAGATGGGTCCAAGGCTAATATTTTAAACCTAAATAAGGGCAATTATGAGGGCATGAAAACAGAGCTAGCTAAAGTGAACTGGCAAATTAGGTTAAGGGATACATCAATAGAGATGCAGTGGCAGAAATTTAGGGGGATATTTCAGAATACACAAAATAGATACATTCCGATAAAGAAAAATTCTAAGGGGAGGGCCCACCATCCATGGTTAACTAAAAAAAATTAAAGACAGTCTGAAACTTAAAGAAAAAACACATAATTTTGCAAAGATGGGTGGAAGGTCAGAATATTGGACAGAATATTAAAAAAAGCAAAGAACAACTAAAAGATTGATAAGGAGGGAAAAGTAGAGTCTGAGAGAAAGCTAACTAGAATTATAAAGATAGATTGTAAGATACTCTATAGATATTTTAAAAAGAGTTAACAAAGTGAGCATTGTTCCTATAGAAAGTGAGTCTGGGGAATTAATAATGGAACTTAAGGAGATGGTAGAAGAATTGAACAGGTATTTTGCATTGGTCTTCCCTATAGAAGATACAAGTAACATTCCAGAAATAGCTATAAATCAGGAAATGGAAGGGAAGGAGGAGCTGAAGAAAATTAAAATCACCAGGGAAGAGATGCTAAACAAATTGCTGGAGCTGCAGGCTGCCAAGTCCCTGGATCCTGACAGATTTCATCCAAGGTCCTTAAAAGAAGTGCTTGTGAGATAGCTCATACATTGATTTTAATTTTCCAAAGTTCAGGGAAGGCTCCATTATATTGGAAAAAAGTGAATCTAACACCTTTATTCAAAAAATAAGGGGGACAGAAAGCAGGAAATTATAGGCACGTTAGCTTAACATCTGTCATAGGGAAAATGTTAGAAGCTTTTATTAAATGTATTGTAGCCAGACATTAGATTGGAAAATAGTGAATCTAACACCTTAATTCAAAAAAGAAGGGGGACAGAAAGCAGGAAATTACATGCCTTAACATTTGTCATAGAGAAAATGTTAGCTATTATTAAGGACATTTAGATAAATTCAATGTAGTCAGGCAGAGTCAACATGATTTTGTGAAAAGGAAATCATGTTTAACCAATCTATTGGAATTCTTTGAAGAAGTAACACTTGCTGTGGATAAATGGGATGTACTGTCCTTAAATTTCCAGAAGGCATTTGATAAGATGCCACATTAAAGGTTATTTTGGTAAATAAACTTCATGGCATAGGGGCTGACATATTGGCATAGATATAGGATTGGCTAGTTAACAGGAACAGAAAGTAGGTATAAATGGGTCATTTTCTGGTTGGAAAGATGTCATGAGTGGTGTGCCACAGGGAACATTACTGGGGCCTCAACTTTTTACAATTTATATAAATGACTTGGATGATGGGACCAAAGGTATTGTTGCTAAGTTTGCTGATGACACAAATATAGGTAGTAAAATAAGCTGTGAGGAGGACTTAAGGAGGCTACAAAGGAATATAGACAGGTTAAGTGAATGGGAAAAATCTGGCAAATGGAGTATAATGTGGGAAAAAGTGAAATTGTCCACTTTGGCAGGAAAAATAAAATGAAGCACATTATCTAAATGGTGAGATGTTGCAGAGGGATTTAGGCGTCCTAGTGCATGAATTGCAAAAGGTTTGTCTGCAGGTACAGCAGGTAATTAGGGAAGCTAATAGCAAATTCCATACAAAAGTAAGGAGGTTATGCTTCAGTTATACAGGACATTGGTGAGACCACATCTGGAGTACTGTGTACAGCATTGGTCTCCTTATTTAAGAAAGGGTGTAAATGCATTGGAAGCAGTTCAGAGAAGGTTTATTAGACTAATACCTGGAATAGGTGGGTTGTCTTATGAGGAAAGGTTGGACAGGCTAGGTTGTATCCATTGGAGTTTAGAAGAGTAAGAGGTCACATGTTTGCAAAATATAAGATCCTGACGGATCTTGACAAGGTGGATGTGGAAAGGGTGTTTCTTCTTGTCGGAGAATCTAGAAATAGGGTTTACTATTTAAAACTAAGGTGTCACCCATTTAAGACAAAGGTGAGGAGAAATTCTTCTGAGGGTCATAAGTCTTTGGAACTTGCTTCTTCAAAAGGTGGTGGAAACAGAGTCTTTGAATACTTTTAAGGCAAGGGTAGATAGATTCTTAATGAGCAAAGGAGTGAAAGGTTACCGGGTGTATGTGGGAATATGGAGTTGAAGTCACAAGCAGATCAGCCATGATCTTATTGCATGACATAGCAGGCTCGAGGGGCTGAGTGGCCCACCCCTGTTCCTAATTCATATGTTTGTATCTCAGCCGCAAGCAGACACATGTGAGCCACAATCATCCATGGCACAAAGGGAGCACAGCACAGAAGTGGATAAGAGTGGAGACCACCATGTCAGCCAGTGAACTGAATGGGTCACTGGAGTTTATTTCACTTGTTCATGTGCACTTTGTGACTCCTTGCTAACACTGTAAATATTGACACATGACTCCTAATATAAGAGTCTCCATTCTTTAATGGCAGATCTTTCAAGAGAAACGAAATGGTGAAGGGAAGCAAAGGTCATGGAACAGGGACAGTGAGACCACTTGACAAACGTGCATCACTCATTGGTGATAACAATGGATCCACTCAAGGCAGTGTCTGCAATGGAAATATTTTCACAGGCAGCTCAAAGTGAGTCCTAGAGCATGCAGTCCTCGCTTGTTAGAAGAGCTCAGATGAAACTTGCCTTGTTCAGATGATTCCTGGTGTTGACACCATCCTAATGAGACCCTCAAGTTCTGGTCGCAACCACTTTCCTATCTAGCCTGGGTACCTCTGTGTTCTCCAACTTCCTCTTCATCCTCCTCTTCCTCTGATGAGTTGTGTTCATTCAGTGCCTCATTCTCTTCAAGGTTACCATCGCTCTGAAGGACAATGTTGTGGAGAATATAGCAGACCACGACAATGTGCAAGCCTCTTGCAGGAGTGTAGGGAACCACCCAACCAGCCAAGGCACCGGAACCGCATCTTCAGAGCTCAGTAGCATGCTTGATGGTGGTCATTGTGAGTCGGTTGCAGCTCCACTGTGGCTCTATCCAGTGGTCATGTAAAGGTGTGCATAGCCATCTCTTTAAATGATATCAAGGTCTCCCATGAATCCACCCGCAATGTTTGGCTGGTAGGATGAAGAATTGCAGCATCCTGGGCTGCCTGAGGATGAAGGCATAATGGTACCAGGAAATTGATGGCACACATGCAGGAAGCTCTTGTTGTAGTCGCAGACCAACTAAATGTTGAGACAATGAAAGCTCTTTCTGTTGATGATTCACACTGGCTGATCACCTGGAGTGGATGGCCATGTGGGTGTAATCAATTAACTTGCGTAAATCTAGCAATGGAGGCAAATTCCACTGCTCTTTGTGCATGCAAGGCCACATCTATTTAAAATTGTGTACTGCCCAGCTCTCACAAATAGGGCATCAGTGATCTGTGATATGAAATGGTGTATTGTCACTTGAGAGACATCATCAAGGTCCATTGCTAACCCTTGGAAGGAGCCAGAGGTGAAGGAGTTGGAGGCCACAGTGACTTTGACAGCAGGGCATTGCGAGCAGAGCTGCAAGGTATGGGGTTTTCCACTACGAGGGCACAAGTCTGTGTTCGTCTGTCTAGTTGGGTGCTACCTCCTGCAGCACTGAATCTCTGACATGCCCAGGTAACTTATTCTTTGGCAGTGCCGACAATGTTGTGGGCATGGCCTCTGAAGACCCCCTGCCTCTTTCCTCTCCCCAGCTCTCTTCATGCCCTGTTGGTTCTCAGTGCTGCTTGATCCAATCTTTGAAAACCTTAATCCCATGCCCAGCTGTTAAATTGCCTGAACTCCATTTCATTCACAATGATCCCTGGTGGGGTCACAATGTCACAACCCCCTCTAGCACCCAAGCACGGTCAAAGCTCCACTGCCTCTGTGCCCATCTCAGTCATGCTTCCTTTCTTGGACCCATATAATTTCATGGTGCAACCATGACGGCTCCCCACTTGTTTTGCTTCCTCGGGTGGGATTTTCCGCTACCGTTAGTGGTGGTTGTAATGACGAGCAGAAGAGGAAAATATCACGGGAGTGCAAAAGTCAAGTTTATGTCGATGTCAGAACAGATTGTGATCATCCATTCCAGACTTCATTGGGGGTGTGTGTTCCCTGCTGTGCCATGTCAGGAAAGGCATTTGAATACATTTGAATATCATGAATGCTCATTATGAAGGCAGTGCACCGGAGTCATGCCCCCACGCTGGATCAAAAGGCCATGTCGCCATCCAATTAGACTAATGTCATTCATGGATATAAGGAACGTGCACCTGGCAAAATGCACTTCGTTAGTGACTTCAAGATATGTTCACCTACCTTGCATCACACATCGTTCACATCTCCTCTGACTCCTCGCCAGACTGCGCAGGCAACAGCACAATGATTTCTGGGTGGTCTCAGAGCCAAGGCCAGCGGTAAGGCAGCGAGGGTGCAGGAGGGGATGTTGAAATGAACTGGAGGCAAAAGCCTGACTGAGGTGGGGGCAGGGAGAGTGGGGAAGAATGCACTCAGACATATGAATGGGTGGGAGGTGGTGGGAATGTCCTTGGGGCCCGAATGGAAGTGAACCTCGGGCAGGAGTCCAAAACGTGTCAGGGCCAGAATTGGGGGAGAGCCGAGTAAAGAAGCACTTCAGTTCATATTGCTAAACTTGCAAAAACTGTCCCTGTCCTAGTCCAGGGAAGGGAAGGTCATATCAGTCCATTGTCAGTAGTGCCCAGCAAGGTGCACAGGGCCTCATCACCACCTCATGCCCTTTGTTCTGGGATTGTTTGGGCATAATACTGGGGCACAGGTGACAGTCAGTCAGGGGAGGCATCAGCAGCCTATAGATCAGGAACAGGTAGGGTAGGAGTGGGCACTCAGTGGTCTCATTAAGGGTATCTTCATATGTCACTGTGCAATAGGCCTCATGGGGCATAGGCATATCCACCTTAAACAACTCGGTAGTAAGACCGGGATATCCATCACCAAGACAATGGGATCAAGTATTGCAAGGGGAGAACAGAGTTATTGGAGGGAGGGGAACCCTTCAGGACAATGTGAGAGAGTTCCACAGTCACACATGGAGGGCTGAAGCTGGTCTGGTCGTCAAACCTCAGCACCACCATTTTGCAACCTAAACCAATGGCACAGTGGAAAATGAAACAATGAAAACATTCTGCTGGGGAGAGCTTATGGGGCTTCTGGGAGGAGTGGACACTGCACTGATAGACTGACTTAAGGGGCCCCCAACTGCTACCTGTATTCCCAAATGAGGAGGCATGCACAGCTGAGACATGTTAGGAGCATTTTAATAACAATGGATGCAATCAGGAAACTTAACTGGTACAGCGCATTCATGCAAGTTTAATTTTGATTTGTGCCACTAATCGATCTCCTTGCAGTACCCCCTTGACACAAGTGTAGAAATTCCCCAGTGCAACAATAAATCCAAAATCAAGTGCGCTATTGGACAAACTTCAGAAGGCCATTGGATAGTGTGGCTCTGAACCTTGCAGCTGGCAGGTTTAGAGATGTGAAATCCCAGCCCTGCCTAAAATAATCTCATTCCCTCACTGAACATTTTCCCTCCTGTGTATTCCAAAGGGTGTAGTCATAGAGTGCACTGGATGAGGATTCCAGCACCTGCAATAAAAGCAGCACATCCAAGTACCTGTCCAAAGCAACCTCATAGCATTAGGTCTTGGAATAGGGAGCAGTGGGGGTGGGGTGGTGGAGAGGCACATACTCTTGGGTGAGCTTGTCCTGCATAATGACAGCTGGCAAGAGTGTGATCAGGACGCATGCCAAGGCAAATGATAAGGATGCCTGACTTGTATGGGTGCTGAATGGAGCCATGCACAGGAAATGTGAGCCCAGATGGAGACATGAAGGTGTGTGTGAGTGAGTGATGATGTCCTTTGAGCTGGCAGTGTGTGAGATCCCTGTGGAGATTCATCCTGCGAACGTTTGATGGGTTTGTGAATGTGTGAATTGTTAGTGATGTGATCGTTGACTTCCCCTGGCAAATGGATGAGATCATTCACCCTCTTCCTGCACAGGATGGCTGATCTCTTATGGGCTGAGTTGGAATTGACCACTGGCCGCCACCTCCCAAGCCACAGTTGAGAGGTTTTTGGACCTCCTTCTGCCTCATGCAACCCTCAACAGCATCAAGAAGGTGACCCAGTGATGCATCACTAAACTTGGGGGCTGCAGTCCTCTTCCCTTTTGGGGCCATCTCTCTGTTGCAGCAATCCTGGGTTGTAGGTATTGTGCATGCAGGTGTGGTTTTAATATGGTGCCCACTGTGATTATCCAATTAGGCCACAGCAGTGTGGGTGAACCACAGGCTCAATATGCCATGTTTCCCATTGATGCAAGTTTAATGAGGCAAGAAGCATACAATCGAGTGCAGTAACCCGCCATTTGTGCTGCTTTTCTTGCCTGCCACCACACCTAATCCATGGAGTGGAAAATGCCACCCCTCCTTACACCAGGACTGTCCCTGGTCAATTATGCAACTCTGCAGCTTAACCAAAATTCCAAACTGGCCCTTGATGAGCCGACAACAAGTTCATTAACGAGATTGGTCATTTATCTAAATCAGGCAGATTGCCAGGTCCCCCCTTGCCCCATCCTGAGCAAAACTGCCAGCAACAGGAACAGTAACGTCAAACTGGCATGCCACCTAGCAGTGCTAATTTCTATTCCCATCCATCTGCCTCTGCACCCTTCTACCACTGAGGCTTAAAAATCCTGACCTATACGTTCAACAAAATAAAAGTCAGGGGACCACATAAAGTTAAAGCAGATTATCAAGTAATACATTTAGTATAAAACAAAATATTGTTCAGGTACATGGGATACAACTTAAAAATGCCACAATATTGGTTTACAGTACATAGGCCAGAATTCTACCCTTGGTGGGTGCGTGCGATTGGCAGGCCTGCAACCAGTTGGGGAACAGGCCCCAGCCCACGATCAGCCCCTGACTGATTTCATGCTGGCTGGCCAATTAAGGCCCGCTCAGCGTGAAACGCATCTTCCCAATGGTTGGGCAGGGCTGGGAGGGGGTGGGGACCTGTCGGGCGCTGGGTCCAATAGCACCCCGATGGGAGGTTCAAAAATGGCACAGGCAGCTCCTTGAAGGCTGCCAGGGAAGAACATATCTTCTGCATGCTGAAGGCCAAAGCTATGGCCTCAAGTGTGGCGGGAGATGCCAGGTGGGAGGGCAGGTCGGGTAGGCACTTAGCCCCCTGGTTTTCAGACGAATAGCTCGTGGTCCTCCTGGTGGAGGTGGCTGCCAGGAGGGACAACCTCGTCTCCAGAGATGGAAGGAGGAGGCCCCCTTTCCTGACAAAAGGACCTTGGGAGGAGGTGGCAGCGCAAGTCAGCAGCCATGACATTGTGTGGCACACATTGTGCAGTGCCGCAATAGGTTCAACAAAGTGAGTATCATGTTGGCAAGGATCAGTGAATTGAAGTGTTAAGGCGTGGCTGTCTCCCCATGGAGCTCAGGGGTGTTAGAGTCTGAGTGCCAACTGTCAATGATGTCAGAGTTGGCCAAGGGAGTGAGCTTAGGTAGCTTGGGCTGACTGCTTTGTGCCTCGAGGACCACAATTCGGATGTGCCCTACAAGATGTTCCTCAGGTGGCTTGGCCAGGTTGCAATGGTGCTGCAGGTAGGGAGTGGACTAAACAATGCTCCTCTGTCCTTTCAGGAGAACAAGAGCCATAACAACATTGAAAGGTCACAGACAGGTGGAGGCCCCCCCAAACCTCCTAATCCTTTCTAGATATGAACAGGACGCCTGGAGAGGCACCGTGTATCTTGGTCAGCCAGCCGCAGAGAGGCTGGGGTGTCAGATGAAGATAAGAGTGCAATGCACAGAGGTGAGAGTTTCGAATGGTGCAAATATTCTTGCGTAGTCTCGTCATTAATGGGAGCCTCAAAACTGGAGTCCCCGTTGATCACTGAAAGATGATGGCACCATGATGTAGATCTCCATTGTCTCACCAGGGTGCCTGGCATGCACACTAACAGTGTGATGACTTAAATTAATGACATGTCATTGTTCTCCCTTAGATTTGCCAGCATCCACTCATTTGTGGGGACCCGAAGAACCACGCCTGACGCCAGAGGACTGCTGGCCTTCAGCTGCACCTGCATCACACCCACTCTCTGAATCATGCACCAGCTCAGATACTAGCACCTCGTGGGCATTAGAACTTCAGCTAGAATGTCAGAGCACAATGGCGAGGGCACTTCACACTCGCTTGAGGAGCAGGCGGAGGCAAAGAGTGCCCAAGGCGCTTGCAGTCAGAGGACTGCAGGGGACCAGGACGATGCTGAGTCAAAGGCAGATGATGAGCTTCTGGAGTGGTCCATTAGGCGGCAGATACTGGATGTTCAGCGGTATGTGTGGGAGGATCTGGTGGAGATCCATGAGGGTATGAGTGTCATGGCCTCTATTGTGAAGAAGTCCATGTGGAGCATAAGCTTTGCGGTAACCCTCATAGCCAAGCGCAATGCCTCCTCCATTGAGATAGTGGCAATTCTCATGGAGATACATCTCCAAGGACAGAATCAGGGGTTCCTGGGGTTGCACTCAGACCTGCAAGCTCTCTCACAGGCACTGACCTCAGGTGGTCATGCAAGTGAGGGAGATGGATGAGGCACCCAATATCCCAGCCATGTGCCCGTCCATTAATGGTGAGCAGGGAGGTCCAGAGCGACCTCACGTTAGTG
Organism: Carcharodon carcharias; assembly: GCF_017639515.1. Classification (NCBI taxonomy): domain Eukaryota; kingdom Metazoa; phylum Chordata; class Chondrichthyes; order Lamniformes; family Lamnidae; genus Carcharodon; species Carcharodon carcharias. Next base: position 53,989,362 of record NC_054486.1, read on the forward strand.
CACGATCTGTGTCGTCTCTGTGGGTTCCTCCGTCCCTCTTCCAGTGACCGCGGCATCTGATGAGACTGCGATGACTGGTGAGATAGTCGCTCCCTCCCAAGCGGGGCTGGCACAGGTTCCACTGGCCAGAGGACGACCGCCAAGGTCATCAAGGCCAACAAGACAGCAGAGTCTGCCAGCAACGTGGGGGCACCAAGACGTAACACTTGCAATCCTAAGTTTAAGGCACCATGAGCACGAGAGACTGTTCACGGGTGACTTTCTCTTCTGTAATGTTTTGTTTATCTTTACTGGTCTAGAAATGAAGATCAGAGAAGGTTATGTTAATTTAAATTGTGAAAATGACATAAATTTTGTTTTTGTCCTGATGGCCTGAGTATGCTTCACCTTTTTACTTTTTGGGTGCAATATGTAATGCTAGATGTGAACGGCTTGGCTCTAAACTTTACTGCACAGGCACTGAGTGGGCTTTGCGTTCATATGAAAGGGTCATTTCAGACATCCGGGATGGAGATGGCAGCCCTGGCATGAGGTGGAAGCAGATCTTTGGCAGTCTAGCTGAAGGATCAAGGCATATCCAGTGTCCCTACCTCCCTGAAGGATACAGAAGTTGCATCCATGCCCTCACCATGCTTCTCTTCTGACTCACTATTGGATCCATCCTCTGTGGCCTGTGGAACTGCGTCAAGATTCTCTTCCTCCAGTGGGTCCCCCCTTGCCACTGTCATTCTGTGGAAAGTGCAGCAAGCAACCACTACCAGTGACACCTCCCCTGGAGGATATTTTAGTGCTATCCTTGAATGGTGCAGTCATCGGAAGCACATTGTCAGATGACCTGTGGTTCTCTTATCACCGCCCTTGTAGAGGCATGACTCCTATTATAACACTGCTCTGCCTCTGTTCCTGGGTGGTGGAGAGGCATCATAAGCCACTTTCTCAACGGATAGCCCTTGTCGCCCAGCAGCCATCCATCCAGTCGGCCTGGAGCACTGATAAACCTCAGCACCTGTGAATGTCTCAGGATGTAAGCGTCATGGGACATGGGAGCTGCCAGGGTACCTTGCATAGACTTGCAGATTCTGTGCCTTGTGGTCAGAAACTATCTGGACGTTCATTGAATGGAATTCCTTCCTGTTGATGAAGGCACTCGACTGACCCACTGGTGCCTTGATGGCCACATGTGTGCAGTCGATTGCACCCCGGATGTGGGGGAATCCAGCAATCACTGCAAAGCCCCTGGCTCACTCTGCCTGGCTGGCCTCGTCTATGGAAATGAATAAATGTTATTACCTGCCTGAACAGAGTTTCTGTCACCTGCTTGATGCAACTGTGTACAGCTGATTGGGACACTTCTCAAAGATCCCCCACTGAGCCCTGGAAAGAGCCAGAGGCATAGAAGCTGAGGGCCACTGTGACCTTCAGGACCATTGGCGTGGGGTGTCCACCCATACTGTTGGAGGTGATCTCAGGCCCAATATCTGACTAATGGAGGTCACGTTCGCCCTAGAGAGTGGAGGATTCCTTTGGCATTGCACCTCGGGCATATTGAGGTAACTGCATCGCTGCCTGTAAACCCTGGCAGCAGGATAGTGGCGTCTACTGTGGCCCCTTCTGCCTTGAAGTACCTGCTGTCCTTGCGTCCTTTGTGCCTGTGGTCCTCCTCCCACAGGTCTCTCCCCAGGAAGCTGCATTGAGATACGTGGCTTCTTCTTCCTTCTGCCCCTCTCTTCCTCCTCCAGAGGGGGTGGCTCCAGCAGAGACCATAATCCCCATTACCAGGCTAACGGAAGGCAGTATGAAACCTGGACATGGTCAAAATCCTCTGGGTGACTTGGAGACACCAGTGAGTCCTGAAATGAAGCCTAGAAACGTTAAGAATAAAGCTCAGAACAGAGATGAAGCTGCCAAGTTCAAATAAGCAACCAGCAGCAAACTAACTCCTAAATGCCTCACTGCTCACACTGGCAATGCTGCTGAACCTTTTTATCTCACCCTTGGATGAGGTTTCGCAAAATGTGGGCTGCCCACCCACCCATTTTGCCCATGGGATGAGCACAAAATCACATGGGCAACATAAAAGCGGGTTCAGTTGGGTTCTTAATGATCTTAATTGGCCTTTTAATTGATGGTAGGTGCAGATCTGAAGATTGAATGAGTGTGGAATGATATCGGGACCCTCGCCCAACGTCTTCTCATGCTATTTTATGCCCGATTGCGTTGGGAGCACGCCCACCTGTGAAGCATTAAATTCTGCCAATAGTTTAAAATAATGAAATACCATGAGGCTCATGGTTCTACCTCAGAAACTGCCAAAATGATATCCTTGTACTTATTTCAGAGCTTTCTACTTTTTACATTCAGCAATTTTTACTTACTGTAGTCAACAACATAAATTATTCTTATTTGCTACTCAGGATCACTTTTCATTGTTGTGCTGTGGAAAGTTTGTGTCTGTCTGTGCAATATTAATCATTACATTAAAAGACGTCCCTTTTATCGTCACTTTAAAAAAATATAAAAATTCACATAGGGCAGAATTTTCCCCCCGCTTTGGGAGGGAAGTTCAGAACCGGGCACGTGCAGGCACGCCTCCGATTGGCACCCTCAATTAAAAGGCCCCCGATCGGGGCTGCGCTGCCATTTTACGTGGGTGGGCCAATTAAGCCCTGCCCAGCATGACATCCGCCCGGAAGCGCTATGCGCTCCCTATGCAGGCAGGGGGGGATTCCCTAAGCCGAGAGTGCGCTCTTTCATGCTAAGTGCTGCCTCAGGGAGATTGGCGCCAAATTCAAAAATGTTAAAAACAGAAAATTTCCCTGACATGTTCCCTCATGTGACACTGTCACATAAGTTGGGACATGACCGTCACTTTTAATCAAACTTTTAATACATTTTTAAAAACCTACATGAGGTTTCAAGCTTTCTCTAAAGCCCGCCAGGGCTCCCAGCCTGCCCACCAACTTTAAGATTGGACGGGCATGTCCTTTAACTAGTGCAATTACTTCTTAAATGGCCTCAATAGGCCGTTGACAGGTCAGCAGTCGCACAGCTGATTTGGCTGTGCCTCCACCAACCTGAAAATGACACGGGGTGACATCAGGAGTTCTGCCTGATGTCATCCCGCATCATTTTACGCATCGGTGTGCAGGTCTCACCCCCACACGCCAACCGGGAAATCCTGCCCATATACCGCAGTATGACAATCGCAAGATTATCTGGTTACTAATGGTACTGGTTGAAGGATAATTCCCCTGATTGTCTATTAAATATTGTCATGTAATCATTTACATTCATTTAAGAGGGAATATCTGAAAGATGTGCCTTCTGACAGAGCAGCATTCCCTCAATACTACACAGACTTGTCAGCCTAGGTTATGTGATCAAAATTCTGGAGTGGAAGTTGACCCTACCACCTTCTGACTCAGAGGCAAGTGTGTTAGCACTGAGCCAAGGCTAACACATTACATTTGAAAGTCAGCACGTGATTAATAGAGCTTCACTCTAGTGTTTATTGATCTCTTCAGAGAATTATGTTTGTGAAAGTCATTTAATTTGTGCAATAGCTGCTGCAGTTGTTGAAAGATTTTGATTACATTGCCCATTTGGAGGAAACCAGACATCTGAACCAAGTGTAGAAAATCAATAATAATTAAAAACAGAAAATGCTGGAAATACTCAGCAGTTCTGCCAGCACCTGAGGAGAAAGAAGCAGAGTTAGTGTTTCAGGTCTGTGAACTTCCATCAGAATTTTCTGGTTTTATTTCAGATTTCCAGCATCTGCAGTATTTTGCTTTTGTTGAAAATTACTTAATGGAAAACTCCAAGTGCAGATATTCATTGCACTATGAACCCTACAGAAGGTCAACACACAGAGACCACCACTTGCAGAAAGTCATGGCACAGTGAACCCCTTTTGTTGAATTGTGTTAAATACAAACCCTATTAATTCCATTCAGTTATTTCAAGTGTTTTATAATATAAATTTACATTTCCATGGTTCTAATGGAAAATCATAATTGATTAATGTTACAATCCCAGCTGATGTTGCTACTGGACAAATCAGATCCCAAAGTAAAACTTGGCTTGATAGATCCTAACTTTTGTTTTGTGCTTAGAAACCATGGAGGTAAGTTACTGAACAAATTGACAGGAATTTGCTGATGCACTTTTAACAAAATGAATAAAATAATTATTAAACAAGAAAGATGAACCATATTACACCAGACAAAAACGTTGGAAAAATCTCAATACCAACACAAGAAAATGATTCCAATATTCATCATTCCTTCACCCCCAGCTATATCTTTATAGACATGTACAAATTCAGAAAGATTAAACAAGTTATCACATCTATCTTATTCTATAATATTCAGGGTAAGCAAACAGTACACATGAACCAACTGGCGAACTGTGGTCAGACACACCACACTCCAAGGTAAATGACAGATGTTACCAAAGGAGATTCTCTGGATTTCTCAACAACCCACCCAGATGCTTGTCATACCATGAACCATTGGTTTCACTAAAGCTCTGTCTTCCTCATGAGGGTTCACAATCTCCACATTTGAAGATCTCACATTGGAATTCTCTCTTCCAACATTGCTCCTACTTGGATGGCTTCAACAAGGATCCAGCTCCAGGGGTTCAATCTCACCTTCCAAGATGCCTTTCCTCTGGATCTCTGAATACACTCAAGCTTCACCTTCGAAGCACACTTTCAGATAGTCGGCTGTGCCAAGCAGACCGCCACTGCTCCCCTACAGATGCAGCACGGAGTCACTAACCTTCAGCTGTTCTCTCAGATCTTCTGGGCTTCTCTCGAGCCTACTTTGTTTCAAGCCTGCTCCCCACAACTCTCTCTCTTTAATTAGAAGTCAATTGCTCCTCTCCCTTCTCTCAACTTTGTTTAACAGGATCTATTTCTGATCTCTTTATCTGGGACCTGTTTATGCCCCACTCCCTGCTTTGGATTTTTCTTCTTTGTTTGGATCATCTTCTGTTTGGGACCTTCTCCTTTTCGCCTCCCTGTGTCCTGCTCCCTGGGACACCTTCTCTCTAATGGTGCTCCTCTTCAGGTCACCTGACCCTACAGTTTCTCACTTTCACTTTTCTTCTGCAAATGTGCACAGCACCGGTTCCCAGTCTGAGGAATGTAAAAGAAACAAACTGTGCATGTGCAGCCATTCTCTGGCTGGCATATGCACAGGAAGTCCAAGGCCCACTGGGAATTGTAGTTCTGGAACTATGAACTCCCAACTTGGTTAAGTATTTTTGGGTTTCCGAACAATTGAAGAGCTCAAACCTGAAAATGATCTTGGTAGCAATATCTTTGACAGTTTCCATAGTTTCTAATAATGGGGTTTGGTTGAAATATTCATGAACTGTTTGTTAGAGGTAATGACAATAAGCAGGTATTAACATAGAGAATTTTCAATGACAACTGATTATTTTATTTTATATTTGTTCTTGGGATGTAACCATCACTGGCATTGCCAATATTTGTTGCCAATCCTTAATTGCCCTTGAGTAGATGATGATGAGCCATCTTCTTGAACCACTGCAGTCCACGTGATGTAGGTACATCCACATTTTAGGCAGAAAGTTTCAAGATTTTGATCCAGCAACAATGAAGGAATAGTGATATAGTTCCAAGTCAGGAGGGTGTGTTTACTTGGAGGTGAACTTTCAGGGGTTGGTGTTTCCATGGGCAGGATTTTATGCGTCAGTGAGCGGGGGTGGGGCCCGCTCACCAACGTGTAAAATGATGCGCAGTGACGTTAGGGGGAACTCCCGACGTCACTGTGCTCCACTTAAATTTTCAGGAAGGTGGGTGCGCAGCAAAATCAGCTGCACCCCCGCCGACCTGTCACTAGCCAATTGAGGCCATTGGCAGGGTCAATTAATTAATTAAAGGACCTGTCTGTCCAACCTTAAGGTTGGCGGGCAGGCCAGGGGCCCCAGAAGGAATCAGAAAAAACATGAAACCTCATCCACAGGCGGGATGAGGTTTCATATAGGTTTTTAAAAATGTTAATAAAGGTTTTGTGAAAATTATGGACATGTCCCAACTCATGTGACATTGTCACATGAGGGGAAATGTTAAGGAAATTGTATTTTTCTATTTTTAGGTTTTTAACATTTTGATCCCATCTCCCCGAGGCTGCACTTAGCCTCAGTGAGATGGGTGTGCTCTTTTGTGTGCATGCATGAAAGAGCGCACTCTCGATTTTGGGATATCTCCCCCCCCCCACCTCGCCCATGCAGGGAGCGCATAGCACTTCTGTGCAGACATCATGCTGGGCGGGCCTTAAATGGCCCGCCCACGTAAAATGGCGCCATGCCTCCAATTGGGGGCGCCGATCGGAAGCGCACTTCAACTTCCCGAAAATTCAGCCCACTGTGTCTGTTGCCCTTGTCCTTCTAGGCAGTAGAGGTCACAGGTTTTGGGGGGGTGTGGTGCTGTCAAAGGACCCTTCTCCAGTTGCTACAGTACATCTTGTGGATGGTACACATTGCTGCCATTGTGCATCGGTGGCGGAGGGAGTGAATAGTGAACATAGTGGAAGGGATGCCAATCACGTGGCTTACTCTGTCCTGCATGGTGTTGAGCTTCTTAAATATTGTGAATTACGTACAGCAGAATTCCCAGCCTCTGACCTGATTTTGTAGGCACAGTATTTATATGGCTGTTTCAGTTAAGTTTCTAGTCACTGGTAACCCTAATGATTTTGATGGTTGGGGATTCAAAGATAGTAATGCCATTGAATGTCAAGGACAGAAAGTTAGATTCTGTTTTGTTGGAAATGGTTATTACCTGGCACTTTTGTGGCACAAATATTACTTGCCAGCAGCCTATTTAGTAAACTATTTATTTATTCTCCCTCTTGATGGTTTTCTCACTAGTTGCCACAGGCTTAGTTTGGCAGACAAGTCCTTCAGTCAATAATGGTGCTACCAAGCCACTGTTGGTGGCAGATATTGCAGTCTCCCACCCAACGTATATATATATTGCTACCCTCAGTGCTTATCCCAAATGGTGTTCAACATGGATGTGAAGAAGATATACTAATTCTCATAATGTTATTAGAATTTATTGTAAAATAGACCAATATGTGTCTGTGCGTGTGTCTGTGCATGTGTGTGTGTGTGTTAGTTAGACAGAGATTTAATTGAATTACAGGCAGCCAGTCTGGGTGTTTTGATCTAAGAAGAGAGATTAGGTTTGAAATGTTAATTAGACAAACACGGGGAAGTTTAGAAACAACTGTCAAGGGAACATTTGCATTTTGAAATAAACCAGGCTAGATTGTTTTCAAAGGAGGGGTAACATGTGTCACCAGCCAGGTGAAGTTTAGAAACAGTGTGTTTATTTTTCTCAAAGATTACAGGTAAAACTTAGTGCTATGAGAGGGTTTTATTATCAGGGTAATAAAGTCCAAAGACATAGTGAAATAATGGGAATTTGCATTCAAAGAGGAAGGTATATATAAAGAAGGAGCAAGGGCAGTCTAAGGGAAGGCATTTTTAAGATCTTACAAGTGTGTGGAAAAGCCTTCAGCATCTATGCCTCAAGCTGCTGTGTTCAGGGACTGAAGTGAAGAGAACTCACTTTGAATTTGATTTACTCAGGCCTGGACCTTTTAAAATCTGTGTCTTATTGTTGCCTTAACGAAAGTGTAACTAGGAGTTAGATTGATTAGGGGATTTAGAAATATCAAAGTAGTAATTTGTAGATCTATGCATGTAAATTAAAATCATTTATCTTATTCATGAATGTTTAATCTAGTTTTATAAAAGCCTATAAGCATTTGTGGTCTTATTACTGCTGAATTCAAGGCATGCATCTCAAAATTTATAAAAATTGAAAATGAGTTGTGACAGTTGTTTCAAGTTTCCCTCTGGGATTTGAACAGCTCAGCATTTATCATCGGCTGTCTCATAATAAAGGTGGAATTCTGACTTATCAGCTGAGTGAGGGCTATAGGTGTCCTAAGCAAGAATGTTGCTTGTGTTTGATCTGATGACATGAGACTCTTAGAATCACACCATCCCAACTGTACCTCTGCAATTCTGTATGCCAGTGGGACAGGACACACCCAGAGATGGTGATGGAGGAAAACAGAAAATGCTGGGAAAACGCAGCAGATCTACCTACATCTGTGGAGGGTATCTGAAGAGGAGTCATAAGGACTCAGAACGTTAATTCTGTTTTGTTTCTCTCCACAGATGCTGTTAGACCTGCTGAGTTTTTCCAGCATTTTCTGTTTTTTGTTTCAGATTTTCAGCATCCGCAGTATTTTGCTTTTATCATGGTGATGGAGGAGTCTGGGCCATTAGCTGTATAGTTTATTTGGTGAGTATGACTATGTCAGGCTGTTGCCTAACTAGTCTGTGAGACAGCTCTGCCAAATATGGCACAATTCCCCAGATGTTAGTAGGGAAGACTTTGCAGAAATGATTGAGCAGGGTTGGCTTTGTTGTTTCCAATGCCTAGGTCAATGCTAGATGGTCTGATGGTTTTATTCTGAATCAACTTTACTACAGTGGTTTTGATTCAACTACAGGCTTGCAAGGCAATTTCAGAGGGCAGCTAGGATTCAATGGGCAACTAGGGGTGGGTAATAAATGCTGGCCTGCCTGTGGGTCTGGGGTCTGGAGACCTAGACAACATTCAGGCTTGGGCTGATAAATGGTAAGTAACATTTATGCCACATAAGTGCCAGGCCATGACCAATTCAAATAAGAGAGAATCTAACCATCTCCCCTTGACATTCAATGGCATTACCATCACTGAATCCCCCACTATTAATATCCTGGGGATTATCATTGACCAGAAACTGAACTGGACCAACCATGGCTACAAGATCAGGTCAGAGGCTAGGAATCCTGTGACGAGTAACTCACCTGCTGACTCCCCAAGCCCGTCTACCATACAAGGCACAAGTCAGAGGTATGATGGAATATCCTTCTTCTGCTTGCCTGGATGAATGCAGCTCCAAAAACACTCAAGAAGCTCAACAACATCTAGGACAAAGCAGCCCACTTGATTGGCGCCCCATCCACCACCTTAAACATCCACTCTCTCCAGCACCAACACACAGTGGCATGTATACCATCTACAAGATGCACTGCAGCAACTCAACCAAGGCTCCTTCAACAGCACCTTCCATGCCCACAACCACTATGCTACTGTCCCCCTGGTGTAGTGGTATTGTCGCTGGACTAGTAATCTAGAGGTAATGCTCTGGGGACCCAGTTTCGAATCATGTCATGCAGATGGTGGAATTTGAATTCAATAAAAATCTGAAATTAAAAGTCTAATGATGACTATGAAACCATTGTCAATTGTTGTAAAAAAAAAAACCCATCTAGCTCACTAATGTCCTTTAGGGAAGGAAATCTTTCATCCTTACCTGGTCTGGCTTATATGTGACACCAGACCCACAGCAACATGGTTGACTCTTAAATGGCCTCTGAACTAGGGCAACTAGGGGTGGGTAATAAATGCTGGCCTGCCTGTGACATTCACATCCCATGAACAAATATAAAGAAGATGAATCAAAGCTAAAGTAAGTTGATAAAAATGCTCCATAATTAGATCTTGCTGTAACATCATTCTTGCATTGAAAAGAATACTTACAGATTCTGGATGTGTCTTCTGAATATTGCAGGTTTTATGTGGCTCATTGAAAGTTTCAGTTGTGCTGATTGTTTGTCTCCTTCTTAAACATAAAATCAGCAGAAAAATGTTTAAGCTCACTTTAATATTTCAGTAATTTCCTTTTGTCATAAAACTTTTATTGTAAATGTTAAACAGTAAAAAGCTTATGGTAATTTAATAAAAGCTGGCAGCGATTCACTTGTTCTTTCTTGGTCATAAAATGTGTATTAAAGTTTTAAATACAATTGTGAAGTATTGTACAACTGTTCCGAGGAAGTTGCTTGTTTGGAAAAGGAGCTATTATAAAATTTTTAGTAAGGGCTTTTAGAAACACAAAATAAATGTGTGATACCATTGCGCCCTTTGTTTTATTCCTTGCAGCATTTCCTAGAAGCACTTTACAAAAATAAAACATTTCAAGAAACACATTTTAACTCCTGTCACTCTTCAGATTTTATTATCATCAGAATAATGTCCCTTTGCAGCTCTGAATATTAGGGTGACTATGAGTAAATGCATTCAGTGATGCTTTTGTCTGATCACATGAACAGGCGCAAGCCTACAATAAGCTAGCTGCTGATATAAACTGTATAATTTTTACGAGCTAATAACTCAGAGTTGCCTTCAGTCCTGAACAGGGGCAGTCATGCAATGATTTAAATGGCTATGAAAACAGGCGCTTAATATCTTAATCTAAAACCAAGAGAGTAGATTTGAAGGTAACATAGAACAAACTACTGCCGTCATGGGTAATGTCTTTGAAATAAGAAAATTATAGTGAGCCACTGAGAATTGATAAAATTCCATTTGGCATTCATAAACCTTACTAACTCCTTATATGCAATATAAATATTGATGAACTTTACATATTCTCAAACATTAATTTTGGAACAACATATTTTTGCTATTTGCCCACATTGTCAAGTTGCGCACAGAAACACAATTTTACTGCTATGTTAGTTACAAAATTGAGCTCTTTGGTGCTATGGAAGCCCCAAAGTGAAAGAATGGCAGCTAAATGCTTTTGGCCACCACTGGCATAGCCCGTAGAGTGCATGTTCCAGAAGCATTCAGAATGGGCACATCATGATGCCGAACAGCCACTTAAACTGACTTCATGTCTGATCCACCATCTTGGATCATGCAGATCCAGTTAACACTCTCTCTTAAGCATGTATTCAGCTGCACAGGAAAATTGCCACAAGCATTATTTGAAGGTCCAAGCATCCAACTTCCAGGTGGGGTGTTTTTGACTTAGCTTTGCTGATGCAGAGTTAATGGAAGTACTGTGTGTTGTGTTACTGGAGGAGTTTTACAAACTTTTTCGATTTTTAAGGGAGTGGTGCTAAATCTTGACAAGGAGGTCAAAGGAGTTGATTGGCATGTAAAAGAAAGCATGTTTAAGTAGTGAGGGCTGTAGTTGCAGTCAGTGGGCTGCAGCATGACTTAGAAATGGAGGACAGAGGGGGGAGGAGGAGGGAGAAGAGGAGGAGGGGTGGAGGCGTACAGGACCACTACCTTCTAGACAAGTTGTCTGTGAGTGCATACAGAGGCTGCAATTCCACTAAGATGTTACCCCAACTTCACAGTTGCCTAATTCCCCACATTCAATCCATCTGTTATATATCATCACGTTTTTCTCTTAGCCAAAGTTGTGAAATAAAAGCAACCGACATAAAAACATTCACAAAAACTGTGCCCAACAACATTTCCAATAAAATATGCAAAACTGAAGAATTGACCCTTGGGCATTCCTTAGTGCCTATCTTACAGATGCCTTTGTCATACCGCTCCTATACTGTGCTATCCCAGTGGCTGCAGTATAGCCAGTGGAAGACTGTTGAATTTCACTGGGGCAGACTGCTGATGGCTGTAGGATGACCTCGAGTGGCTTTGGGCCTTGTGGATTTGACTTCAGAATGTACCATCTCATCATAGGCAGCAGCGGTCTGGGCTGGCTGGCTGAAAGGCAACAATAAGGGCACTGGTGGAGTGGCTGTGTCAGTGCACAAATACTGGAATGCTGGGAGATGTCAGCATGTTCATACACCTGGAGCCATTGGTACTCCGACAGGCAGGACAGTGCCTCAGCAATCCTTGTAATCTAATGGAGAACAGGTTGCCGGACTGCCGTGAGAGTCCGCAGGCCTCTTTGAGCACTGCTATCTGCAGCATAATGGCTGAAGCCTGAACATGCGTGACACCAAGCATCAATCATGATCTCAGTCTGAGCTTCCATTGCAGCATTGAGACATTTGGTCATTTCCGCTTGCGCTGCAATGGAATTGGCCACCAGACTTTGCATCAGGGTCAGGTCTGCAAGTGCTGTTATGGAGTTGACTGCCATTTCCATGCTAGGTAGGATGCCCTCTAAGATTCTGTGGGAACTCTGTGCCAAGTGGGAGCTGGACTCCTCCCTTTTCCTTGACAGTGATAATTTTCTGTCTGGTAACCTGCATCTTGGTGTACACAGCAATCAGTCTTCTCCTGTATTTCAACCCATCAAAGTCCTCATCTGAGCCTCCTGCAACCTCGTCCTCCTGTGAGCTAGCACACAAACTATTCCTACCACATGACATGACTGAAGCCCATTTATGTCTAGTGACTCACCATATGCAGGTCTCGGCAATATGCTGCACTCCAAATTACACACGGTGCTGGTATCTGGGCTGGTAGCTGTGAGTGACAGTTCAAGTGATGGTGCTTCTTCTCAGAGGTTAAGTGTAGCTACAGTTCTTCCTCTGGAGGCTGCAGTGACTAGCCAGTCAGCAATTTTTGGGTATGTGAAAGCAAAAATGCAGAAGGGGTGAGGGAAGGTGGGTGGGGTGGAAAGGAAATGGCCTAACGCCACATCATCCGCAGCTTTGTACTTCATGCCAGATAGCAAGTTGAAGATGAGGTAAGTTTTGAGAAAGAGCATAAGGCAAGGGCATTCTGTCGTTCTGAATTTCTTGGCAATGTCAAAAGCAACAGGCTCTGTCACAGCTGGCCGCGAGGCAGAGCATCCTTTCCATACATGTTCTTCACCAGATATGCTCTACTGTTATAGGTGTCATAAAGATATTAATGTTTATTATGTTATTGGAAATTATTTTAAATTGAACTTGTAGTAGGGTCAATGTCTGTGGCTGTGAATGTGTATGTCTTAAATGGATTAAGGCCAGCTGGTCTGGGTGCTTTTATGCATAGTAGTTTTGAGATGTTAAACAGTAATGTCAAGGGTACATTTGCATTTTGTTGAATAAACCATTCAAAGACTGGGGGTGAAATCTTGCACCTAGCTAGGAGACCAGAAATATGTTTATATTACTCATAGAATTGGTACTATGAAAGGGGTTGTATTGTTAGATTAGGTAGAGTTCAAAGGGCCTGGTGATACAATGAGAATTATCATTCAAAGGCAAAGCTAGGTATATACAGAAAAGGGTTTTGTGTGTGTAGGTCAGAGGCATGTAAGATCTGAACAGCCTATTAGCCTACAGGAAAGGAACCAATTTGAAAGAAACCTCATTTTGAATTTGTAAGGTAAAATGTGTTTTGCCTGGTGTTTGTTTCAGTCAATGGGCTGTTGTTGTCTTGGTGAAGATTTACTTGGGAGTGATTAATTTGGGGATTTGTTTATAAGTTATTATGTTAGTAATTTGTAGACATGTGTTTAATTCCTTGTTATATTAATAAATATTAATTTAATTTATATAAAAGCCTCTGGAGGCCAGGTGGTTTCATTTCTGAATTCAGAGCTGCATCTCAAACATACCATTTGAAAATATAGGTTATAACAGTTGTTTAAAGTTTCCCTCTAGAATTTTAAATAACTCACCCTTTACCAACTTTTGTGTCATAACAATTGGGGGCTATTGGCAGGATAATATTTATAATTCCTTGATTGATTTGGAATTGGTGAATCTTAAAAGTATGAGAAGCACTTTGAATTCAGGAGTTGGTGATGTTTTTTAGAGGTGGTGAGACTGCAAGATGGTTTTGGCAATTGCTAAGACTTGTCTGGGAGTAGATGATATAACTCTGATTGGGTTGCAAAAAATAACTAGAGTAAGTTAAAAGAGTTGGCAGATAAGTTAAAATTGGGGTTACCTGCGGGGGATAGGAAATCAGATATTATTAAAAGTATAGCACAGCATCTAGTTGGAAGTGATACTTGACACTAGTGAGTCACAGCTGGAGGTAGTGTGGCTTCAATTTGAAATGAAGAAGCTTGAATTTGAACAAGCAAAAGAACTGAAAAAAACTTGAATTAGAAGCAAAGGAAAGAGATAGGGCATTTAAAAGGGAGCAAGCAGAAGGACAGGAGAAAGAAAGGAAGCTGGAACTGGAGAAAGAGAGAGAAACAGAAGACTTGCTTAAAAGGCTGGAAGTTAAAAAAAGAGATCTCAGATTCTGAGGGGAGTTCTGATGATGAAAAAACCTTTGACCTAAAACACAATGGGCAGATGTTTAGATTTGTACAAGCTCTTCCGAGGTTTGTGGGAAATGATGTTAAAGTGTTCTTTATTTCATTTGAGAAGATAGTTTAACAGATGAAACGGCCATTAATTACTGGACATTATTATTACTGTCTAAGTTACTGGGTAGAGTGCATGAAGTATATGCTTTGCTGTCTGAAGAGACATTGGTGGATATGATGTAGTGAAAAAGGTTATTTTGAGTCCATATGAGTTGATTCCTGAAGCATACAGGTGGAAATTTAAGAATATAAGAAAGCAGCCTGGGCAAACTTATATTGAGTTTGAGAGAGTAAAACAAAGTAATTTTGACCAGTAGATAGTTTTGGTGGATGATTTTGAACTAGGGATGGGTAATAAATGCTAGCCTGGCCAGTGACCCCTACATCCCATGAATGAATTTTTAAAAAAAAAATAGGGGCTATAAAAATAGAGGTAACAAATGCAGCTCTTAGGGAGGTAATTCTTTTGGAAGAATTTAAAGACTTAATCCCTTCGGTAGTGAGAACTCATGTGGAAGGACAGAGGATTCAAACTGTAAGACAAGCAGCAGAAATAGCTGATGATTATGAGTTAGTTCACAGAGCAAAACCTTTTTATCATCACCCTGTCAAATCCGAAAAGGATAGAAAGTGGGAAGGTGAAAGGAAGGTAGGTAATCAGGGAAGGGAAGGAGTGGCTGGGAATTCCCAGGAAGTTTTTTTTCAGAATAAAAAGGAAGGTGCTGAGGGTAGGAGTGACATTCAAAAGTTGAGGTGTTTTCATTGTAATCAAGTGGGGCGCACAAAGTCAGTGTGTTGGAAATTATTGGGAAAATCTGTTGGAATTATTGGGGTACAGAAAAGCTCTGGATGTAAAAGTACTGAGGGTCCTGAGGTTCAGTCACAGGAAAAAAAACAGTGGTTTGTGTACAGGTGAAACAGGGAAAATCAATGATAGGTAAAGTGGGAATGTGTTCACAATTTACCCAAGAGAATTCTGAGGAGCAGGTTGCAGAAATGTTTAAAGACTTTGTGTGTGAAGGGAAAGTCTTTCCATGTGTACAAGGTTGGCTCGGAAAAGATGTTAAAATTGTAAGAGACACAGGGGCTAGTCAATCTTTAATGTTGTGGGATAGTGACATTTGTTGTTCAGAGGGAGTGTTGCAGGAGCAGGTGATAATAAGTGGGGTTCATGGAGATACTACATCCATTCAGTTGTGGAAGGTAAATTTAAAGAGCAAATGAAGAAAGGTGAGGTTATTGTTGGAATAGTGGAAAAATTGCCTATTTCAGGGATTCTCTTTATTCTGAGTAATGATATAGCAGGATCACAAATGTGAGTGATGCCTAGGGTAGTTGAGTGACCTGGAGAAGTGTTTTCAACAGAGGCATTGCAGAAGGAGCATCCTGGATTTTTTTCAGATTGTGTGGTAATGAGGTCAAGGCATATAGGTTGAAACAAAAAAAAACAAGAAGAACAAGCAGTTCAAAGGCAAGAAGAAGGTGTTGAAATCAAATTAGCTGGCATTGTGTTCGATAACATTGTTAAGGAGGAAATACTACAGGACAATTCAGCTGCAGTGTTTAACTCAGGGAGGTTAGTGGGGTTACAGAAAAATGATTTGTAATTAAAGTAGTTAAATCAGTGAGCTAATTCAGAAACGGAAGCAAAATGTATTCCAATATGTCTTTAGCTTAAGAGAGGTGTTTTAATGAGAAAATGGAGGCCGGGTCATGTCTCAGCAAATTAAAGCTGGAGTGAGGTGCATCACATTGTTTTACCATTAGAGTATAGAAATTATATTCTGGGGATTGCTCTTGAAATTCCAATGGGGGGATATTTAGGAATTATGAAAACACAGGAAAAGATACAGAGGTTTTTTTGGCCAGGATTGCAAAGAGGTATAGTCAAATTCTGTAGAGCCTGTCATACATGTCAAGTAACAGGGAAACCAAAAGCAGTGATTAAGCCAGCGTCTTTAATCCCAATACCAACGTTTGAAGAACCTTTCACTAGGGTCATGATTGATTGTGTAAGACCCCTCCCTAAGACTAAAAGTGGAAATCAGAACTTACTGACAATAATGGATGTGCCTACCAGGTTTCCTGAAGCAATACCTTTAAGAAATATTATAACTAAGAAGATTGTGGAGAAGTTAACTAATTTTTCAATAAAATATGGTTTACCTAAGGAAATACTATCAGATCAGGGGTCAAATTTAATGTCATAGCTGTTTAAGGAAGTAATGAATAGTTTGGGGATAAAACAGTTTAAGTCAACACCTTATCATGTGGAGTCACAAGGAGCTTTGGAAAGATGACATCAAACTTTAAAAATTATGATGAGACCATATTGTCAGGATTATCCACAGGATTGAGGTAAAGGAGTTCCATTTTTGTTATTTGCTATTAGAGAGGCTCCTAATGCATTGACTGGTTTTAGCCCTTTTGAACTAGTTTAAGGTCATGAGGTAAGGGGACCACTGAAATTAATTCATGAGAAATTGGTGGGTCAAAATTCAGAAATTATTCTCTTGGATTATGTATCAAATTTCAAGAAAAGGTTGAACAGAGCATATGAGTTGGTTTGGGAATATTTAAATATATCACAGCAAGTGATGAAAGTGAAGGCAAACAAGAAAGCTAAAGCTCACAGTTCTGGAGAGAAAGTATTAGGTGTGTTACCAGTATCAGATCATTCATTCAATACAAGATTTAAAGGCCTTACAGGATTGAAAAGAAATTGAGTGAAGTAAATTATTTAATAAATACTTCAAATAGAAGAAAGATGCAGAGTACATCATGAAAACATGCTTAAAAGCTATTTTGACAGGGAAGAGGAGCAAAAAAAGGTGTTAGTGACGGTAGCCGATAAGAAAGAGGTAGAATTGCAGGATTCTGAAATTGATTTACCTCAAATCAAATTGGATAATAATGGGGTACTTGAAAATTTAAATGAAATATTGAGTTACCTTCCAAACACCAAGTGTCACATTGATTCGGAAAATTTATTGCAGTCACACAAACCTATTTTTGGGAATAAATTTTGAAAGACAGATTTAGCTATACACAATGTCTCTTCAATAAGGCAACACTCTTATACATTAAATTTGCCAAAGTTATCACAAGTACAAAAAGAAATTGATTTCATGCTTCAAAATGATATCATTGAGTCGAGTTGCAGTAACTGGAATTTGCCTATTGTGCTGGTACTGCAACTGGATGGAACATAAAGACAGTGTGTGGATTATCTAAAAGCGAAAGCATTGACAAAAGCAGATTCAGATCCTATAGCACAGTTGGAAGATTGCATTGAGAAAGTAGAACAATCGAAATTTATCATGAAGAATGACTTACTAAAAGGATATTGACAGGTACCATTGTTGGAGAGACCACAGGAAATATCATCTTTTATAACACCAAGTGGACTATATCAGTTTAAAGTTGTGCTATTTTGTTTGAAGAATGCACCTGCGGACATTTCAAAGACTAACAAACAAAATAATTACAAAGCAACTGTGTTTTTTATATTGATGATCTAATCGTTTTCAGTCAGATGTGGGAGGAGCATTTACAGCAACTGGAAGGATTATTTTCTCAATTACAAGAAGCTAATTTGGTGATGAACTTGGCTAAAAGTGCATTTGTAAAAGTGCAAGTTACATACTTAGGCCATACCATTGGACGTGGCTCCGAGAGATGCGAAAGTCAAGGCTGTCACTGGATTTCCCAGTGCTGACAACAAAACGAGAAGTTTTGAGATTTCTGGGCATGAGTGGGTTTTGCCAGAAATTTGTATCATATTTTAGCCATGTGGTTGCTCCACTGACTGAACTATTAAAAAAGAACAAGAAGTTTCACTGGACACTGGAGTGTCAGAAGGCATTTGATAGTTTGAAGTCTGTATGAACTATGACACCAATTTTGGCAGTACCCAATTATGCCAAGCAATTCAAATTGGCCGTTGACATAAGCGATATAGGCAATGGGGCTGTACTGTTACAAGAAGATGACAGTGGAAATGAAAAACCGATAGGGTATTTTTCACAGAAGCTGAATAGACAACAGAGAAGATATTCAATGATCGAGAAAGACCTTGGTCAGAATTTTCTTGTTGGCATGCGGGTGCCGAAGGGAGTTCCGTCTCTCAAGGGAGACAGTCAACTCCACCTGTCAGATGATAGGCCCTGAGATTTGCGCCAACTGTTTGGGGGGCACCCCATGCCAGAAGTGTTGAATGTCACAGCTGCCCTCAACTTCTATGCCTCTGGCTCTTTCCAGGGGTTGGTGGGTGATCTTTGCGGTGTCTCCCAATCAGCTATCCACACATGCCAACTCGTAAAATGACACATGGTGATGTCGGGCAAGCGTCCCAACATCACCGCGCGCCTTCGCAATATTTAGGTGGGCGGACGCGCAATGTTCTCCCATGGGCGTCCGCCATTGATTAATCACTCAGTTAAGGCCCTTGAGGCACCAATTGACTACTATTTTTCAGGGCCCATGTGATCTTCAGGACGTTGCATGGATGCAATGGGCAGGCGGGTAGGACACATTTGTATAAACCTCAACCTCGGGCGGGATAAGAGGAGTGAGTGGGTTCGCGAGTGGTATCTGTTAGATTTTTAATTGTGAAAGTTACTGACACTTGCCTGTGTGAGCAGGAATACTTCAAATCTCTTCACAGCTGCTTGGACAGGAGTAAAAGCCTTCAGGTCAGGACTCTACAGTAAAGATCATTTTTGGAACCTGCAGGTTTCAGGAAGCCTTCCCTTAGCCTGGGAATGGGACTTGTGCTCTCCACTGGAGGCACTTCCTCTGAGGAGGAAGGAGGGCCAAAATGGGGAGGAGGCCAGGAGTTCACATGCAGCCTTCAGGGGAGACACCTTTGGGAGGAGAGGCGCAGGCACAAGGGATGCAGAGTGAACAGGAAGTCCAAGATGGAAGGGATGGCAAAAGATGCCACTATCCTGCTGCCAGGGTATACAGGTGATGAATCAGCTATCTCAATATGTCTGAGCTGCAGTGCCGAAGGGAGTTCCGTCTCTCAAGGGAGACAGTCAACTCCACCTGTCAGATGATAGGCCCTGAGATTTGCGCCAACTGTTTGGGGGGCACCCCATGCCAGAAGTGTTGAATGTCACAGCTGCCCTCAACTTCTATGCCTCTGGCTCTTTCCAGGGGTTGGTGGGTGATCTTTGCGGTGTCTCCCAATCAGCTATCCACACTTGTGTCAAGCAGATCACAGACGCTTGGTTCAGGCATGCATTGACTTTCATCCACTGCCGCTGGGACCAGGCAAACCAGACACAGCGAGCCAGAGGCTTCGTGGCCATTGCTGGCTTCCCCCGTGTCCAGGGTTCAATAGACTGCACACATGTGGCCATCAAGGCGCCAGCAGGTGAGCCCGGTGGCTTTGGCAACAGGAAGGGCTTCCACTCCATGAACGTGCAGATAGTTTGATCACAGGATGCTGATTCTACAAGTCTGTGCAAGGTACCAAGGCAGCTCCCACGATGCTTATATCCTGAGACACTCCCAGGTGCTGGTGTTCTTCAGTGCTCCAGCCCGGCTGGATGGATGGCTGCTGGGTGACAAGGGCTATTCCCTCAAAAGGTGGCTCATTACACCTCTCCAACATCAAAAAACAGAGGCCGAGCAGCGGTACAATAGGAGCCACGCCTCCACAAGAGATGTGGTAGAGAGAACCATCGGTCTTCTCAAGATGCGCTTCCAACGATTAGGCCATTCAGGGGGCGCACTCCAATACCCCCAGATTGTGTGTCACTGATAGTGGTTGCATGCTGCACTCTCCATAATCTGGCACTGGAAAGGGGGGACACAGTGGAGGAAGAAGATGTTGACACAGCTGCTCTGGCTGCAGATGATGAGTTCAGTAGTGAGTCCAAGGATGAGCACGCTCAGGAGAACGCTGAGGGGATAGTCGCTGACCTGGGCAACATCCAGGGAGACAGGGACACCTGGGAGGCTTTGATCCAATGCTCCTTCAGCTAGTCTACCAAGAATGAGCCAATACCATATGCCAGGACAAGGGCTATCCCCTCAAAAAGTGGCTCATCATGCCTCTCCACCTTCCAAGATTCTCTTCTGATGCCTGGACCATTCAGGGCGTGCACTCCTATACACCCCAGATTGTGTGTCGCTGATAGTGGTTACATGCTGCACTCTCCACAATCTTGCGCTGGAAAGGGGCGATGCAGTGGACGAAGAAGATGTAGACACAGTTGCTCTGGCTGCACATGATGAGTCCAGTAGTGAGTCCAAGGATGAGCATGCACAGGGAAATGTTGAGAGGGTAGACGCTGACCCAGACATACTCCAGGGAGGCAGGGACACCCGGGAGGCTTTAATCCAAAGAACCTTCAGCTAGCACACCACATATGGACCTTCAACACACTCCAGGGCTGCAGGCTCATTACCCAATACCTGACTGCAAAATCTGCTTGGATAGGCACATTAACGAAAGATCTTGTCAATAAAACTCAATGTCAAACAATTCATTCATCACATCATGGGTTCCCGTCCACCTGCAGAATTAAAGTATGACCCTGAGCAATGCTTACATATCCAAATTTAATGATATAACAAAAAGAAGTTCAGAAAAAAAATACAGGTATTGCACATTACACCAAGTGGTCATGAACTAATAGAGGAGCAACACAAAAGCATCAGTGAGAAACCCGTTATGTGTCTAAGGTGCCTTAAATTTACGCTTACGGGTGCTTTGTCTAGGTGCTCCCCCTGTGCTGGCACTGGCATCTGAGACAGCCTGCTCATTGTGCTGTCCTGTTGGCCTTGATGACCTTGGCAGTCGACCTCTGGCCGGTGGAGCCTGGGAGGGAGTGGCCAGTTCCACAGCTGGCATCTCCCCAGACATCACAGCCTCATTGAATGCCACAGTCACTGGCAGGGAGGTTGAGGAACTGGGTGTTCTCATGCAGAGAGCGCTGAGAGGAGCCCATAGAGACGACAGGCAGCTGTTTCGCCGACTTGAGATCTCTTCGGACTGTAGGTGGATGGGCACCGAGCTGGGATACTTGGTGCCAAAACCATCTCCCACACTGACCAGCTGAGGTCCATGCTGCTGTGAGGGCTTGCAGGTCTGAGTGCAACCCCAGGAGGCCCTGATTGTTCTTCTGGAGGAACCTCTACACGAGAGTAACCACTCTCTCATGGAGGAAGCATGGCGCTCAGCCATGGGGCTCGTTGCATCGATGATGCTCCGCGTGGACTCCTCCAGCACGGGCACCATGTCATGCATAGCCTCATGTATCTCCACCACATCATCCCGCATACCCTGATGCACTTCCAGTGTTTGCTGCCTCACGGGTGACTCCAGAGGTACATCATCAGCCACCGACTGAGCATGTGCCTGGTCCCCTGCAGGCCTCCAACTGCCAGTGCCATGGGCAACTTCTGTCTCCGCCTGCACCTCAAGTGAGTGTGAAGTGCCCTCACCACTATGCCCCAGGACACTAGCCGATGATCTAATTCCCACTGAGGTGCTAGTATCTGCACTCTTTCCTGCCTGGCAGAGATGGTGTGATGCTGGTGAGATGATATGTTCAGGGCCCCCAGGTGTGAGATGTGACCCCTCTGCCTCCTCCTCCTGACCCTGCTCCAGTGATGTTAAAAGGAAGAACAAGGGCATTTGATTAGTTACATTGCTGACAATGTCAATGTGCATCCCTGTCCCCTGGATCATTATGCACTCATCCTTCCATAATCAATGGTCAGCCCATGTCGCAAACTTCAATCACTGAGCTTCAGCAGTGCCATGGCTACTGGGACACATGGTGACCTGAGTGCTCGGCAAACATACCTCCCCGTGGCACCCCAGCCTCACCACCACCAATGGACCTGGGCACATGGTGCCTCTCCAGATCCATGGCCTGCTGCTCGAATGGAGTCATGATGGCCAACTGGGCCTGGCCTCCGCCAGTCCGCATCCACTCAGTGGAATTGTGTGCAGTCGTCTCTTGAAAAGGAGAGAAGAGCATTGATTAGTCCAGCCTGTACCTGGATTCCCATCGCATCCCTGCCAACCCAACCAGAGTGGGACATTGCAGGACGCCAATGCTTCATCACCCTGCAGCTGCCACACACTCACACAAAGAAGCCAGGACTGACCCCCACCCCCCTTGCCCAAATGCTGCCTCCATCACATGTGGCACCACACAGTCTAACCTTGTAAAGCAAGGAGGCACAAGCACGTGGAATGCAAAGGCCAGCAGAGGGATTGGTGCTCCCCTCCCAGCATGTCAGCACCCTGACCCTGACATGCTTCCCAGTCCCGGCACTGCGCCTAGGTGCAGATCCTTGAGTTTGCCCCTGATTCTATACTCCAGGTGTCAGTGTCACACAAGCTGCAGGTGCAGAACCTATCTCAGCAAAACCTACACGGTCAACTAGGCATCGGCAATATCTACTGGCCCACCTAGCGAGGGAAACATGTCATGAAGAATTCAATGCTGTAACTGCACTCAGAGTTGTTGTGGGGTGGGTGGGGTGGGGGGTGGTGGTGAGGGGGAGCGGCACCTTGGGGGGTAAAGGGTGATGGCTGCATTAAATGTCCTCTGCCAACATGGTGCTCACCCTTCCCGAATGCAGGAGTTCGTTGAATCTCTTGCAGCATTGGACCCACATGCGTCGCACCAATCATGGGTGCTCACTGCCTCGGCCACCTCCTCCCAGGCACGTTTGGTCAGGTGGGGATTCCTCCTCTTCCCGTCCCTCGGAAGCAGGACCTCCCACTGGGCTGCTGCCACCTCCAGGAGGGCAGCTAGGAACCCATCCAAAAAATGAATGGCACACTGCCCCACTGCCCTACCCTCCAGTCTGGCCTGTCCTGCTACCCTACCCTCCGGCCTGGCCTGCTCACCAGAAGCCCTCTGGTGAGCCCTTCTACTTGCCATTGTGAGCAGCCTTGTGAAGGCTGCAAGCGCTTCATTTAAACAGGCCACCAGGTCGCCATTGGACACAGCGGTGTGGACCCAACCACAGGCAGCGATTGGATCCGCGTCCACCTGTGCCCACTCTGCCCACCCAACATGGGGAAAATTCTCCCCCTTGGGTTTGGTGTTAACATTGCAACATTTTGAGATTTATGGTGCCAACAATTCATCAGAAACAATTGTTTATACAGACCACAATCCTTTGAAGTTTTTGGACAAATTTCAAGACAAAAATGCAAGAATGTTCAGTCTATTATTACAACCATTTAATCTATGGATTACACATGTTGCTGGTAGAGAAAATCTATTCACAGATGCATTATCAGGAGTTTAAAGCTTAATGGAAAATTGGACATAAAAAAAAACCTGGACAATGAACTGGAGTGATTTCTACATATATAGTTATGTTAATGCATGCATCTGACAGTGTAATAAGTATAGGAGATGGGTTATTTTTAAAAAATGAAACCATCTTTTAGAATTTTGATGGTTCAATTTTCGATGGGGAGGGGGATATCATGAAGATATTAATATATATAATGTCATTGGAAATTATTATAAATTAGACTTGTAGCAGGGTCTGTGTCTGTGGGTGTGAGGGTGTGTGCCTTAATTGAACTAATGTCAGCTAGTTTGAGTGATTTGATGTATTGAGATGTTAAACAGTAAGGTAGAGGGGACATTTGCATTTTGTTGAATAAATCATTCAATGACTGGATGTGAAATTTTGCACCTAGTGAGGGAAACCAAGCATTTTGTTTATATTAATAATAAAATTGGTACTATGAAAGGGGTTTTATTGCTAGAAGAGGTGGAGTTCAAAGGGCCTGATGATACAATGAGAATTTGAATTCAAAGGGAAGGCTAGGTATATACAGAAAAGGGTTTTGTGTGTGTGTGTGTGTAGGTCAGAGGCATGTAAGATCTGAACAGCCTGTTAGCCTACAGGAAAAGAATCAAATTGAAAGGAACCTCATTTTGAATTTGTAAGATAAAATGTGTTTTGCCTGGTGTCTGTTTAAGTCTATGGGTTGTTGTTGCTGTGGTGAAGATTTACCTGGGAGTGATTAATTTGGTCATTTGTTTTAGAGTTATTATGTTAGTAATCTGTAGACACGTGTTTAAATTCCTTGTTATATTAATAAATGTTTAATTTACTTTATATAAAAGCCTCTGGAGGCCAGGTGGTTTCATTTCTGAATTCAGAGCTGCATCTCAAACATACCAATTGAAAATATACGTTATGACAGTTGTTTAAAATTTCCTTTTGAGATTTCAAATAACTCAGCCTTTACTAACTGCTGCATCATAACAAAAGGCCATCTTAGCTCGCAGTAAAGAGGGATAAATCTCAGAGAGTATGTCGTAATTTGTTTGGTTGATTTGCCTGCCATAGTAGAATAGCTGGAGGCATGTGGAAGCAGCAAGAGGTAGGGTGAGGCCGGCAGCATTGGTAGATGTGTGAGGGTGAGGTAGAATATCTGAACATTAGACTTAAGTCCTGACTGCTGATGGATGAGTGATGCATTGGTGATGAATTGGGTAGAAAATATCATTTGAAGATGCAATCACTGACTTTTTCTAGTGAGCATTGTATTTCTTGTAGTACTGTTGCCAAGTCCTCTGAAACAGACTCCAGAAATTAGCCTCTCTAACCATCTGCTCCATTCCCTTCTCAGGGTGTGTTTTGAGGATTTCCTGGCTCCCCTCAGAACATTGGGCTGAATTTTCATCAATTCAGGATGACTCAGGAGCCCTTTAAAAATGGCAGGGGGTTCCAATTCTGGATTCATTACCCCATTCCCAGGCTGTCTGATTTTCAGGAGTGACTTTAAAGGGTGCAGCTGTTTCCTGTCAAAAGCCCACACGGGGCACTCCAGACCTGACCCTTCTTTGCCAAGGTAGGCATGTCCTACTCTTCTGCAATTTCCATGGATTCGGGCCAGGTTTTTAAAAGTCGTGGTTGATGGGTCTTCAGAGGAGTAGTTATGTATGCTTGGCTGACAGCCCAGATATCCATTACTCTTGTTGAAACAGCTGCACCCCAGAGAAAAAGTTGCTTGATTGACAGCTCTGGCTCTCTGGTCTTTGCAGTCAATTTCACAATGTTTATTTACACAAGGTTAAGTGGTTTCAAGGGTTTGTGGTTTCTGCTATTGATACTTTAAAGAGTCTGGATGATTGACACTTACCTTGTAGTGAAATGACTTTTTTTAAAACAGTGGAAAGTAATGACTGAATGAATTACATTTTTAAAAGCTTTTTTGAACATATTATTGTCACTATAGGTTTCATTGGTTCTATACAGCGCAGGGTGGGTTAATGGGAATGGAAGTGTCATAGCTTGGCACTGGGGGCATGAGAGGCCATGGTAAGTAGATGGATTCCCATAGCTTGGCATCAGGGTATGAATGGCCATATGGTGGTTGGGTGGGTGCTGCATAGCTTGGCCTAGGGGGTATGAGGGGCCGGGGGGGTGGGTGGAGTCCAAAGCTTGGTGGGCAGGCGAATGGAGACAGGAATTTTCCCAACCCCCGCTACCTGCCCCAAGGATGAAAATTCAGGCCATTATGTCTCTCTCTCTTCCTTTCTACTTCCTGTACTAAAGCCTCCAGCGTTGCATCAGAAAATCTACAACCCCTCTCTTGCTGTTGCTCCAGTTCCTAGGCTTTTGCTTCTCTCTAAGACTTCCTCAGTCAGGCTGCAGTAAAGTCTGTACAATAAATCTCCCCTGTAAGGAGGACAGGCTGTCTTTAAGGTATGTAAGCTGACTGAAACGTTTGTTAGCCATGTATGCTACTCTGTCCACTCTATAGAATGCATTAAGCCAGGAGTGCATGCTCCATGCTGGGTTGATGGCTGAACTCATTTAGAGAAGCTGACATAAAGTTTGTGTGCTGTCTATCTCAACAGGACTGGGCATGGGAAATCACATATCTAGATTCCTTTGCCAGAAAAAGAGCATAAATTATATCTTTGGCCTATACCTTTCAAAGGAAGGAAATGGATTTTATTAACAAATATTGAAAGCAGAAACCATGTACTTGCAGGCTTTGTATAAATGCTTTCAGCACTAAACTAAATGATCTGTAATAAATAATGATATGATATTAATATGATAATATCCCATGATACAACTGTTATCACTGCCTTGTGATTAATCTGTGTTCTGTATAAATTTACTGTTGTAATATAGCTTTAATGGAATATAGCGTGTGTTCATCATCACTGCAGGAAGTGATGTCATACAGATGTGACACAGCTTTTGGAGTTATATTCTCTAGGAAGATGTGCATATAGAGCTCCCCTGTAACTTGTATATAGTATTGTGAGTCTTCCATAAAAATAACCCAAAGTATGTATGTAGTAATCTGATGTGTAATAACAAGTGTTATAATGTTTGATCACTTGATCTTCATACCCAGTAGCAGAGTAGTGTGGGCTACCTCTCTGAGAGAGTTTTGGGATAGACACTGAAGAGTGAAGACAGAGTTGTCAGTTGTGAGCACACAAGTGTACCTGCTGAGTTTCATTTGTAAATAAACAGCATGTGTTTATCCTTATAATGATCTACTGATGTTCTCTGATTCTGTACCAACTCGGTCACCCTGAAACAAGCATGCAACCAGGATCCTTTAGCCCCAACAAATCAAGGGCACTGGATCCAACAAAATGGTGATGAGAGTAAGAGCATGAAAAACCATGAAAAAAATGAGATAAAAAGCAAGGAAGAACAAAGGAGATCAGAAGAACCAAAATCAGGCCATACCTCACATGGCAGTCGTAAGTAAAAGAAAATTTCCTTCTTGATTGTCAAAGTAATCCCCTCAGAGCATGCCGCAATTTGGAAGAGTGGAGCCTTTTGATCCAACTTCGGACAACTGGTCTCACTATGTTAAATGCCTCACATTCTTCTTTCAGGAGAATGACATTGCGGGGGAGAAGAAGAGGTGTGCAATCCTTCTGTGAGAGTAAGACAGTGTGAGTAAGATATATGGATTAATTCAAAAGCTGTTGGCGCACTGTGCCCCAGACTTGAAAAGTTTTAAAGATTTAGTGAACCTCGTAAAGAACCAGCCCAAGCCGCTGGTGAGGATGAAATAGTTTAAATTTAACCCAAGAAATAGAACTGTGGGGGAGACATTTGCTTGTTATGTGGCAGGTCTGAAGCAATTAAGTGAATATTGCGAGTTTGGTACATATATCAATGATATGCTTGGAGATCGTTTGGTGTGTGGTATAAACGAAAAGGAAATTCAGAAGAGATTACAGACTGAAACAAATTTAGATTTTCCAAAGGCATTGGAAATAACTCTGGCAATAGAAGTTTCAGTGTGAGACTCAGAACCATATGAGGAGTGCAAAATGGCGCTATCCTCCATGTTGGATGGGTAAACTCAACCAAAAAGAGCGCAAAAGTGCAAAGCTTTACTCAGAAGCAGGAAGCAGCCACTGTTAGCAGACAAATTAAAGGGATAACTTAGCAGCAAAAACATGGCATAATGGTAACAGAGGTAGAAGCAGACAACCTTGTAATGAATCACAGTTTAAAAAGATTGAATGTTTCTTCTGCCATCAAAATGGACACCTCATGACACTTTGTAAAGATAGAATCAGGCAGACTTTCAGACAAAAGCAAAAACCCAATGAGATAAACATTGAAAAGCCTGAAGTAAAAGATTTAGATATCTATTCGTTATACATTTTAAAGGTACAAAGAACAGAACCTATCTATGTAACCATGAGAGTGAATGAGCAGCCTATCTGAATGGAGGTGGATACTGCTGCAGCCACTACGGTGATCGGTGAACATACTTTCAAATACCTGAATCATGAAGAATGTAAACTGAATTTAGAAGAAACTGATGACAAATTAAAAACTTACACCAGAGAAGACATACAAGTCAAGGGTGTATTTAAAATCACAGTACACTACGGAGCTCAAACAGTGAAATTACCCTTGATAATAGTAGCAGGCAAGGGGCCTAGTCTTCTCGGACAAAACTGGCTGAAAGAAATTAAATTGGAATGGACTGAAATCGTCCATCTAAGAACTAATGGGGTATCACAGCTACTACAAAAATACGCCTCAGTTTTCAAGGAAGAACTTGGAAACATTGAGGGGCTACAATCAAAAATGCATGTAGATGCAGAGGCAACACCAAGGTTCATGAAGGCAAGGCTAGTACTTATGCAATGCTGGATAAGGTAGATGCCGAATTGGACAGATTAGAAAAACCGTGAGTGATACAACCAGTGCAATTTTCAGAGTGGGCAGCTCCAATTGTACCTGTTCTCAAACCTGACTGAAGCATTCGAATATGTGAGGACTATAAATTAACAGTCAATAAAGTGGCAAAATTGGACAGACAACCCATACCTAAAATTGAAAATTTATACGCTAAATTGGCAGGTGAAACGGCTTACACAATGTTAGATTTGAGTCATACCTACCAACAATTGAAAGTATAGAAGGCATCCCAGAAGTTTATCACCATAAATACACACAAGGGATTGTGTAAAAACACCCATTTACCTTTTGGTGTATCTTCTGCTTGCGCCATATTCCGAAAGGGAAAGTTTACGAAAGGGATTGCCCCACGTTGCAGTTTATTTGGATGATGTTCCCGTGACTGGACTCACTGAAAAGGAACATTTGATGAACTTGGAAGAAGTTCTGAAACATTTTTCATAGGTGGGAGTGAGATTGAAAAAGGAAAAATGCACATTCCAGGCGAAAGAGGTAACTTAACCAGGTCTCAAGGTAGATTCACAAGGCTAGTCGAAGAAAAAGTGAAAGTAATTAAAGAAGCCCTAAAGCCAAAGAATACGTCTGAACTGAAATCATTCTTGGGAATGATCAATTACCATGGACGCTTTTCGCCTAATTTGTTGACAGAACTGGCATCCCTACATAACTTGCTCAAGAGAAACCAGCAAAGGTCATGGCAAACATCACAGGAAGAAGCTTTCACAAAAGTGAAACAGCTGTTACAATCAACTATACTTCTAGTACATTTTGACCCAAATTGCAAATGCAGATGCACTCAGTTGTTTACTTCTGCAAGTAAAAGATGAGGATGTTCCAATCCCTCAGGAATTTGTTTTGTTATTGAACTTCTTGGATTCATCACCAATATGTGCAAAACAAATTAAAGATTGGACAAAGCGAGACCCAGTCTTATCCAAAGTGAAAAATCAAGTTCTTCGTGGATGGTCACAAAAACAAGAATCTGATTAAATGAAATGAAATTTCCAGAGAAGATATGAGACAATGAGCCAAGAAGCTCTTGTGATTGTTCCTCCAAAAGGACGAAAGCCATTGTTGTCTGAGCTTCACAGTGCACATCCCGGCATTTCCAAAATGAAGGCAATAGCACATGGCTATGTGTGGTGGCCAGGAATGGATGGAGAAATAGAAAATTTAGTGAGAAGCTGTATGCAATGTCAACAAGTACAAAAATTATTTGCAACAGACCCGCAAAACCCCTGAGATTGGCCAGGAAGACCATGGGTACAAGTACAAATTGACAATGCGGGACCTTTTATGGGAACAATGTTTCTACTTATCGTTAGTAGTAGCAGACAATGGAACAATATTCACGAGTGCTGAATTTAACCGATTTATAAGCCTCAATGGTATTGTTCATGTGAAAACATCTCCATCTTCAAATTGACTCGCCAAGAGTGAAGTTCAGACATTCAATTCTGTCATGAATAAATTGTCTGGAGATTCAATAGTAACTAAATTAGCACGATTTATTTTCCATTGTAGAACCACCTCTCATTTGACAACAGGTGTCACACCTGCAGAATTATTGTGAAGCGCCATCTCCGATTGAGATTGAACATAATTATGCCAAACTTGAGGGGGAAGGTAGAAAGAAGGCAGGAAAGTCAGAAAATGAGACACAATTGTTACAGGCAGGACAGAACATTTAATGTAGGAGAGATAGTATTTATGAAAAATTTTAGAGAAGGACCAGCATGGTTGTTTAGTGAAATAATTGCAGTAATGGGATTTCTTTCCAAAAGGCGAAGATCAAGTAATAAGGAGGCATGTGGATCACATAAGAAGAGGAGAAACCAAATGCCCAGAAATGATTCCACCAGTGTTTTAGACTGAATCAACATCTCCTGTTGAAAGAACTCAACCGAGTACAAATGTGTTTGAAGGGCCGACTGTACCTGAAACAGTCGAAGAATCAGAACTAGCTGCTTAGACAACTCCAGTAAAAGAGGTTCCAAATCAAACTTCAGAATCCTCTAAGTTTAAATGAGATCACCTCTCATTCTTTTACATCTACTACTGAGAGACTGCATTCAGCTTAATAGATCCATGCAAGGGTTCATGCTCCACACGAGCCTCCTCCCTTCATCATCTAATGCATCAACATATCCTCCTATTGCTCTTAGCCTCATGTGGTTATCAAGCTTTCCATTAAATTCAATTCTTCTCAATTATTCATTATTATAGCAAGTTCCACATTCTAACTACTCTCTGCTGAAAGAGCTTTCTCCTGAATTCCCTGTTGGATTTATTAGTGACTACCTTGTAATTATGGCCCCCGGCTGTAGCCTTGCCTGCAAGAGGAAAGGTAGGGCGAGATTTTCTGGTCCTGCCAGAGGCGGCTATCGTCATGGGTGGGAGGGGAAAATTTGGAGAGCCATCGGCTTTGGAAAACCCTGCCCTTCTTCTCTACACCTACCCTATCAAACCAGTTCAAAATCCACAAAACCCTATCGGGTCACCTTGAAGTATTCTTTTTTACTAGAGAAAAGAATGTTCAATATTTCCAAATAAGTATAACCTCTCAAACCTGGTATCATTTTTGCATCTTCTGCATGTCAGCTGTGGCTCAGTTGGTAGCATTCCTGTCTTTGAGTCACAATGCTATGGGTTCAACTTGCACTTCAGGACTTGGGCACAAAAATCAACATTGGCCCTCCAGTACAGCACTGAGCTGCACTGTTAGAGGTGCTGCCTATCAGATGACATGTTAAACTATGGCTCCAACTGCCTTCTAAGGTGGATATGAAAGATCCCATGGCATGATTTTGAAGAAGAAGAGGGGAGTTATCCCCAGTGTCCTGGCCAATGTTTATCTCTGGACTAACATCACAAAAACAAATTATCTGGTCATTATCACACTGCTGTTTGTGGGAGCTGCAAACCGGTTGCTGTGTTCCCTAGATTACAACCGTGACTACACTTCAAAGGTTCTTCATTGCCTGTAAAGAGCTTTGGGACATCTGATGATCATGAAAGATGCTATATAAATGCAAGCCTTTCTTTCTTTCTTTCTTTCTTCTCCAGTGCCTCTAGGTCTTTTTTATAATATGGAAAATAGAACTGTCACAGTACTTCAAGTGTGATCTATCAAGATTCTATAGAAGTTTAACATAATTTCGCTGCATTTCAAATTCATCCTTCTAGAAATGAATACCATTGTTTTGATTATTTATGGTTTTATTAACCTATATTGCTGTTTTTTGTGATTTGTGTATCTGCAACCCCAGACCCACCTGTCCTTCCACCCCTTATTTTCAAAGGACTCACATATTTTTCTTGCTACCAAAACATACCACCTCACATTAACTAAAAGGAAAACACTGCAGATGCTGGAAATCTGAAATAAAAACGAGAAATGATGGAAAAAATTAGCAGGTCTGGCAGCATCTGTGGAGAAAGAAACAGAGTTAATGTTTCACGTTCAATATGACTCTTTTTCGAAACTGGAGAGAGGTAAGAATGTGATGAGTTTACTCAACATCCAAGGGCCCAGACACTGCTTTCAGGTGAAGCAGTGATTCACTTGCACTTCTTTCAATTTAGTCTACTGTTTTCACTGATCACCTTGCGGTCTCCTCTATATTAGGATGACTAAACACAGACTGGGTGATCACTTTAGGGAACACCTTCGCTCTATCCACAAGCATGATCCCGACCTTCTCGTCGCTTGCCATTTCAATTCATCATCTTACTCTCATGCTCACATTTCTGTCCACAGCCTGCTACAATGTTCTAGTGAAGCCCAACATAAGCTGAAGGAACGGCACCTCATCTTCAGATTAGGCATTTACAGCCGTCTGGACTCAATATTGAGTTCAACAACTTCAGACCATGAACTCTGTCCTCCATTTTGAATATTTCCCCCCAAGTGCCAGTCTGTATCTTATTCTCATGTTTTTGCCTTCATACAGCACTGAACTTTTTTCTCCACTGTTAACACATTCTGCTATTTTGCTTTCAGACAGAGCTGACCTTTATTCTGCTATTAACACCTATTATGGACCAAAGCTTTCATCTTTATATTATCATTACCACTCCCTTTGTCTTGTGTTCCGTGACATATTTGTCATTTAATCTCTTCGGCCCTCCAAACTATCCCTGACCTTCTATTTTGCTTTACCTGCCACAACCCCCCTACACCACCCCCAACCCAACCCCATCTTTTTCAACAGCATAAAACCTATCACATTTCTGCTTCTCTCCAGCTCTGAAGAAGCGTCATTTTGGATTTGAAACTCTGTTGTTCTCACCACTGATGCTGCCAGGCCTGCTGAGATTTTCCAGTATTTTCCACTTTTATTCCATCTCACATGTAGCTATACTGAAGTTCATTTGCCAATTATGTTCTCATTCAACAACTTAATTAATGTATTCCTATATTTTCTTGTAGTCCTCCTCTATATTAACTATGCCTCTAATTTGGTGATGTCCACAAATTTTGGAATTGTATCCCTAATTCCCAAATAATTTATGTAAATGGTGAACAAAGTGGCCCCAGAATTGATCTTTGTATCATTTGCCAATCCAAATAATTATCTCAAGCCACTTCTTTCTGTTTGCTATTTTGTAGCCAGATTTTTATTCATTCTGCTCTTTGTCCCCTGACTCCACATGGTCTTAGTCATGAGTCCTGCAAGTCAAATATATTATGTCCTCCAAATTACCCTTATCTAAACCCTGTTACTTCATCAAAAAGTTTAATAAGATTAATCAAGCACGACCTTTGCTTTTGGAATTCATACTGACTACTATTTATTGTAATTTCAGTCCCTGATATTTTTCTCTTGCATCTTTAAGGATTCTTGGAATGCTCATGATTTTGACTACATCTATTAAATCTCCTCACAACCTTCGCTTCTCTAAGGAGAACAACCTCAGCTTCTCAAATCTATCCACAGAACTGAAACCCCTCAACCCTGGAAACATTTCGTCTAGATATTTTAAGCACCTTCTCTTCAGTCTTCACATGCAATCTGGAGGGTTGTGCCCAGAATTTGACACATTATTCCAGTGGAGGCCAAACCAGTGTTTTATAAAGGTTCCTTATAATTTCCTCACTTTGTACTCTATGCCCCTATTTATAAAGCCCAGGATCCCGTATGTCTTTTTAACCACTTTCTCAACCTGCCCTATTACTTTCAATGAGTTGCACACATATACCGCCAGGTCTCTCTGTTCTTATACCCCCTTTACTTTATATTGCCTATCCTAATTCTTCCTACCAACGTGTAGCACTTCACACTTCTCGGCATTAAGTTTTATCTGCCACATGTTCACCCATTCCACCAGCCGATATCCTCTTGAAGGCCATCACTATCTTTCTCACAGTTCCCAAATACTTCAAAATTTTGAGTCATCTACTGTCTGAAATTGTACCTTGTACTCCCAAGCCTGAGTCCTATTACTGGGGAACCCCAATTGTGTACTTTCCTACAGTCTGATAAACAAATATTCACCACTATTCCGTGTTTCCTTTTTTCATTCATTCATGGGATGTGGGCATCACTGGCAGGGCCAACATTTATTACCCATCCAACCACATTGCTGTGGGTCTAGAGTCATGTGTAGGCTAGACCAGGCAAGGACTGCAGCTTTCCTTCCCTAAAGGGCATTAGTGAACCAGATGGGTTTTTAAGACAATGGTTTCATGGTCATTATCAGACTTTTGAATTCCAGCTTATTTATTGAATTCAAATTTCACCATCTGCTGTGGTGGGTCTTGAATCCAGGTCCGCAGTGCATTATTCTGCATCTCTCGATTACTAACCCCAATGTCAATACCACTATGTCACCACCTCCCCTACAATTCACTCAGCTAATTTTGTACGTGTGCTACCACTGCGTCACTTTTACTCAATGGATTTCAACTTTGCTGGCAAGTCTATTAAGTGGCACATTATCAAACGTCTTTCGGAAGCCCGTTGTGAGGAATCTGTGTCTTTAAATTTAATTGGTATTTTTTGAGGCAAACCCTAACTAAAACAGAAACTGAACTGAAACGGGAACAGGAAGGGAAACAGAACAGGTAAACATAGAAAGGAAACCAACCCTCCCAGTTTCCAAGGGAACAAAAACAAACTGAAGTTTGGGAACGAAAACTTCTAGCAAACTGAACCTGTTTAATAGATAAAGAAGGACACAGGGCAGTCCAAGCTGAGCAGCAGTATTTGATGAGCCCAGTGGATCAGAACTGGCAAGGCTGAAGAAGACTGAGTCCAGATTCAGAAGCTAATAACAAGTTGCTGCAGCTGTTTCTGTCCCTTGAAGATAACATTGGTGGGACTGCCCCATCCAGGCTGAGTTGAGCAGGTAGTCAGATGTACTATTTGTGGCGAAGACCATACTCATGGAATTCAGGTTGGTTATGTATTGCTGTCAAGGAAGATAGAGGCCCAGATTTTTGCCAATACACAGAGGCTCTCCATTGTGGCAAAAATCCCAGAAATGGCCAAAATTTCTAGGTCCCACCCCTGAATTCAGCATTTCCCATCTTCCTGGGAAGCGGAACTGGAGTTGGGCCGAGGTTCATGCATGCGTGATTCACGGAGGCAGCTGACCATTTAAATCACCAGGTGCCTCCACAGATGTGGGATTTTGGAAGAACAGGAGTGTGGAATCTGGAGTGTGCAGATTAGAACAGGTAAGAGGAGGTCTGGACTTGGTGGAAGTGCTTGTAAAACAAAATTCTGTATCTTCTTTTTTCCCCTTTGGAGAGGTAAGGTACCTCTTTGGATAGGGTCCCAGGACACCTTTGGGAGAGATAAGGCACCTTTTTTTGGATTGTTAAAAATGAACATGATCTTGCACTTTTTATGCACAAAATCATTGGAACTGTCAAGCTGTTAAAGAGTTGTCCAGCTGTCAAGGAACTGTCAAAGAGCTGTCCTTCTGTCAAGAAACTGTCCAGCTATCAAATAACTATCCAAAGATACTAGGTGAATTAGCATGGAGGGGGTAAGTGCGAAGGGTGGTGTGTGGGAGCATGTATTGGCATGAGTTGGTACTAAGTTGGCCGGGAATATAAGGTAATGGAAGAGTGGGTAGAGGAAAACAAAATTAGCACAGGGTATGGGGGCCATGAGTGTCGGTAGAGTTCACTAGGTTGGCATGGGGGTCAGGGGGATGTGTAGAGGGGCACGAATTTGGTATGGGATGGGTGAGGTGGCATGGATTGGCATATGTTGGAAGGATGAGGCATAGGGAATGTGTGGGGGCTGAGGGAGTGACGGCCGGGTGGGGGGTTTATTTTATTCCATTTTTTATTGAAATGCAGTGCCAGAGCACAGAGGCAGGTCTTGCACCCAGTCCACCTCTGCACCCAGCAGCCTGTGAATTAATTCTGGGGTTGCCCACCCTGACTCTTATTTCTTTCAGTCTCCCCACACCACCAGCAAGCACCCCCACCCACCCCCAACCCTGCTGACTTAAAATCCAACATGCAGGTGGGCATAGTTAAATGTCAGCTTCATCGAGCTGGGGAATCACCAGACCTGGGGATGAAAACCGGAGCAAGAGTTTGAAGGACTTAGTGCCTCACGGTGAGCAGTGAAAATCTGAACCAATTCATAAGAGTTGTCTTAGTTGTATCTTCCATTTAGTATGCAATTTGTAGTTTATATTCAGTCACAATTTGCTGCTAATTCATTTTAATTCATGTTAATCCTTGATGTTAGAGTACAAGATAGGTGGTGTTTAGTGTTTGCTTTGTTGGCTCTGGTATAGTAAGAATTCTTCTGTTTTAAACTGTGAAATCTTGTTCGTTGCTTTCATAAATTACTGGGATTTTGAATTTACACATACATACATAAAAAAGTACGGGTCTTTATCGGAGTCATAACAAAATATATCACCATG
This sequence comes from Carcharodon carcharias, assembly GCF_017639515.1. Classification (NCBI taxonomy): domain Eukaryota; kingdom Metazoa; phylum Chordata; class Chondrichthyes; order Lamniformes; family Lamnidae; genus Carcharodon; species Carcharodon carcharias. The sequence goes on from NC_054486.1 coordinate 54,025,586, forward strand.
CGCACCATATCTACTATGTTACCTTTATCAACCCTTTCCATACCTTCCCTTTCCTATCATTAACTTTGTACTAAATGGTGTATAGATCCCTGAACTCGTCTTTCTTTTAATATATGGAAATAACGTTAGCTATCAAGGCCCCCTGCAATATTTCATTTTTCTGCTCTCTCTTTTGTAACTTCTTCTAAGATTTGAAGATATAATCCATTCACACTTGGAGCTTTTATCCTCTCTAAGTTTGATTAGTTTAACAGCTATCTTTCCCCTTTCTATCTTAAATACCTTTATATCTTTTATGATTTCTTCTAATGTTATGTCCACTGTAATAGTGTCCCTGGTTAATACTGAGGCAAAGAATGGCAAAGTATTTCTGCCATTTTTATCTGTGAGGTTACGTTGTATATCTCTTGGTGACCTGATCACCATTCTGATTTTTTTTTTTTGTTTGTTTTTCATGTGCCTTTAGAATGCTTTACTATGTGGGGAATTTTAATGACAGAACATGGGAGGATTTGGGTCGGGTAGGGAGTTAAAGTCTTTGAGATCAGAATCCCCTTCCACCACTCCTATCCCCTCCCCCAGGCATTCAATCCTATGCCCAGCCCTCTAAACCCCTCCCCAAAGCCTCCAATTCCCTCACAGGCCTCCCCTCCATGACCACTGCTTTCCACTGAGCTTCCCTTCCCCAAGTCCTCTGACCCCCATGTATCCCTTATCCCAACCCAAGATTGAACATCCAACATGTACCTGGGCCTGAGGACTCCAGTCATCTGCTGCCCAGTTGATTGGAAGTGGTTTCCAGGAGTGGATCCCATCAGAGACATTGTGGCAAGCTTCACAATGTGCAATGTACACCAGCTTCCAGGTTCCCGCTGTGCCTTACTGAACCTGCCTTGCCTCGCTTCCAGTTACTCAGGCAAGTTAAAATCTAGCCCTGTTTTTTTTTATAACCCTTGACTGCAAATTTCTAGTTCATGGTTCATGTGTTTTAGAATATATCTTTCAGTTTAAGAATGTAACTTGTAGTTTTAAGAATTAAAGTTTTAAATGTAGAAAATGAGGAATGCAACATATACAAGTTGGGAGGTTATTACATTTAAAAGGTCAAATTGGAGAGATAGAGTTATAAAAAAACAACAGGTGGATAAACTTAATGCATAACTTAACTGAAAACAGAAACTGAAAATGGAAAAAGAAAAGGGAAACGATTAAACAAAACCAACCTTGCTGTTTTTAAGGAAAGAAGAAATAAGCCTGAGATTTGGAAACCAAACTTGCTGGACAGAGTAAAGAAACACAAAGCCATCCAAGTGGTAGTTGCAGCTTGGAACTGGCAAGTGCAGATTTGCAGTTCACTGAGAGAAGATAGCCAAAGTAAATGGCAATTATATAGTTTATAAAAGCTAACTTCATCATTCACCATGTGGAATACAGTTGAGACTTAATTTTAGTTTGAATGTTGTGAGGGAACAGAAGATGGAAGATTGCTGAGTTAGTAACTAATGGAAAAATCTCCTGTGGTCCTCTTATGGCAAAGAAAGCAACCAGCAGATTTTCTAGGGAATATTAGAAAAGTAACCAGAACAGGCAATTGAGGTATCCACAGTGAAGAGATCGTAAATGAAAGTTTTACATCTGAGTATAGCTTGGGTTAAGGAAAATTAAAGATCATTTCCAGAGGACTGTGTCATACTTATGGTTGCTCCCAAAAGAAGTAAATCACTTTAAGATATTGGCCTGAACTTTTTTGGCTGGTGGATGGGCATGATCAGTGTGCCTGGGAGCGACTGGGAAACGGACCATTTATCGTGATCGGCTCCCGATCGCGATTGCATGCTGGCTGGCCAATTAATGGCAGCCAGCGTGAAACATGCACTGAGAAGCTCAGCGCTGCCAGGGTGGGGGCAGTAAGATGTCAGCGCAGGCATGGGCGAGTGCTGACAGAAAGCTACCTAAAGGCAGGAAGCTACCTCAGGGTGCTGAAGACCTGAAAAGCATTAAATAAAGTTTTTAAAATAAGGAAAAAAATGTGCAATCATCACGATCAGTCACCTGAACAGAAACATTATAAAAATGCCACTCATAGATTGTTTTTTTCATTTCTCATCCCGTCCTTGGATGATGTTTCATAAAAATGGACAGATCATGAAAAATCAGAGACAATTTCACCTTTAATTTCCTTAATTGGCCTCTTAATTGTTGGTGTGCATGAGCAAAAGCTGGAAGTGCTCCCGCCGACCGAAATATCGCACGATCATGGGTTGACGTCGGGACGTTCGCCTGACGTCATCTAATGTGATTTCACATCCAATCAGGTCAGGTGCATGCCCGCTGCCGAGCTAAAAATTCTGCCCATTGTTATGTATAAGAGAATTTTTGGAGGAATTATAAAGTAAACCTAAAGGTCTGGCATATGTGGATATAAGCTATAATGTTAACTTAATCGCATTTGATTTGTTTAACTTGTTTGAAACAGAATAAATCTTGTGTTTTGTTAAAAGAAGTGAAAACTTGTGGCATAAAATGTGGGTAAAATGAGTTGTTTGGATTTCTCTTTAAATGGTAACACTTCCTAACCAGATCGTAACACTTCATAATATCATTCTGGATTTCTTTAGCAAAATGGCTTGAAAAACTTGGCTGCCAACCAAAGTTTCTGGCCATGGCGAAGCAGCTTCATGTAAATCAGTAGGGACAAGTCAAGCACAACATAGATCTCTCAAGTCCCTTCGGTATCTCCAATGGTGCGAAACAGGGATGCATGCTGAGCCCAACCTTATTCACCATCTTCTTCAGCACGATGCCGCAGCAAGCAACATAAGACCTTGAAGAGGGAGTTTACATGTGCTTCGGGACTGATGGAGGTCTTTTCAACCTTAGGCGTCTTCAGGCTCATATAAAAACACAAGAAAAGCTCATCCGTGAACTTATTTTCGCTGATGACTGCTCTCCTGGCCCATGGTCAAACAGACCTGCAACATATAGCAACATATTTCTCTGAGGTAGCACAACTCTTTGGACTAAGAATCAGTTTAAAGAAAACTGAAGTCCTGCATCAGCCTGCACCCCAAGAAGAATATAGACCACCAAGCGCAGTCATTGAGAGAACCGAGCTGAATGTCATCAAGCATTTTACCTATATGGGGGCATCATCTCTTTTGATGCAACCAGAGACAAGGAAGTGGACAATCAGCTTTTAAAAGCAAACAGTACATTCAGCAGATTCTACAAATGAGTGCAGAGCAACCGCAGCCTCAGAGCACAGACCACACTCAAAGTGTATAAAGCCGTCGTCCTCATCACCCTCCTTTATGGCACCAAGTCATGAGTCCCGTACCACCGTCTTTTATGCCCTCTGGAACGCTTCTATCAGCACTGCCTCTGTAGCATCAAGATTCACTGGCAGGACCACATAACAAACACTGAAGTCCTGGAAATAGCTAACATCTCCAGCATTGAGACCATCCTTCTATGAAGTCAGCTGCGTCGTATGGGTCACGTTGCCCGGGTGGACAACAGCCGGATGCCCACAAAAATGTTTTATGGAGAGCTGACCACTATCAAAATGGAACAGAGGGGCCCCACAAAAAGATTTTAAGGACTCCCTGAAGAAGTCCGTCTCTGTGTGCCACATCGACCATCACCAGTGAGAGGCTTGGACAATAGATCACGAGGCCTGGAAATGCTACATCAATTTTGCGACAGAAGCCTTTGAGACCGAGCAAAAAACCAGCATGGAAGAGAAGAGAAGGTGAAGGATTGAGCAAATAGCCCCCAGCAGCAAATGCACCTCCACTACTGTAGGAGAATCTGCCGCTCATGGTTAGGCCTGACTAGCCACTAGCGGGCCTGCGACCATTGAGCACAAACCTTCCTAAAATCTTTGTCTGCGAAGAAATGCTGAGAAACAGAGCAAAGGGCCAGTACTTACATAATGGATTGGGTGCCTCTTTCTATTCTGTAAATTTCAATGGTTTGCCAGTAGAAGCTTTACTGAAATTATAACACAAAACAATAACAAGAATGGTTGGAAAAAAATGGGGCATCATTCATAGGTTAATGGTGGATCTAATAAATGTTTTTGAACGGTACAGACTGAAAATATTATTTTTTTAGTATGCAGCTTAGTGTTAATGAGCCAAAAGCTCAGACTAATTGTTGAATGATGAAAGGAAGAAGTTAGGAATTTTTTTTTTTGCCCATAGAGGATTCTTAGAACATGGGTATCTAATCACACAAGCCCATTGATACCAGAATATGAATTTGCCTCTGGCAGTATTATTTGAGAGACAGGCTGAGCCACTGGAGAAACAGAGTATTTGGTTGAAAATGGTTAGCTGTGTTTTATCTTCAGATATCAACTGATCTCTTGCCATTGTAATGACAGGTGATCGGCAGAAACCCATCAAAATTCTAGTCAAATAAAGCCATTGCAAATTAAATTGGATTGACATTGGAACAGGAAGAATGTAAACTGATATTGGAAAAGGGAAAGTAAATGGGATCAGAGTTACGGGCAGCAGTTAACAACAACAACTTAACATCTTTATATAGTAAAACATCCCAAGGCACTTCACAGGAGAATCATCAAATAAAGTTTAAGGAGCTACACAGGATCAACAGGCCAAGGGGATGAAATGGGTCCACATCAGCAGAAAAAAATGGGCCCCCAGAGAATAGGCAGTAAGTTGTTCACTGTGCTGTGTTAAATGCCTCAGAGATATGTAGAGGTGACACACCGATTTCTATATCTGAACAGGAGCTTTATTTCCAATGCTTACAGCTTCTTGCTTCAGCTTAGTTTCTCTTTCTCTCTGTAACATCATCCAGGCTTCACTAATAGCACACAGTGAACAGTTAACTGACATACAAATCAACTACCAAACAATAGCACAGCTGAAATCACACACCACCAAGAGGTTAAAACAACAAGACTTTGGGAGAGAGAAGTTAAAACAATGAGACTGCAGGGCAAAGAGGTTAAGACAGAGAAAGGAGAGCTGGGAGATTCAATTTGAACAAAAGAGTGACATCACAGGAAAGCCATAAGTTAATTGGTTGGTGGGTAACTGCTGTTAGGGAGAGTGTGTAAATAGCAAGAAATTAGAAAAATGTGATTTTTAAAATTTCTTAGTGGTAAAGGTCGATTCTATTACTAAGATTTAAATTAGTATATTAAGTGGTGGTAAGGTGAGGCAGGAAATAAAATTTTTTAAAAAGGAAAATAAATAATTAAATAAAAGTAAATACTTAGTTAACTAGCTAATTAAAATGCATTAAGGATGGCAGAGCACTAATGTCTTCTTGGGAAGGAAATCTGCTGCCCTTACCTGGTCTGGTCTACATGTGACTCCAGAGGTCCAGGCTAATGCTCTGAGGACATGGGTTTAAATCCCATCATGGCAGCTGGGGGAATTTAAATTCACTTAATGAATCTGGAAGTGAAAAGCTAGTCTCAGTTATAGTGACCATGAAACCATTGTCGATTATCATTAAAAAAAACACAACCAAGTGGTTGACTCTTAACTGCCCTCTGAAATGCCCTAGTAAGCCACTCAGTTGTATCAAATTGTTACAAAGCCTACAAAAAGGAATGAAACTGGATGGACTACCCGGCATCGACCTGGCACCAAAAATTACAAAAGTAAACTTAGCCCCATCGACCCTGCAAAGCCCTCCTTACTAACATCAGGGGACTTGTGCCAAAACTGGGAGAGCTGTCCTACAGACTAGTCAAGGAACAGCCTGACATAGTCATACTTACAGAATCTTCTTTTACAGACAATGGACGGAATCATCCCAGGTTTGCACTAAGTGTAGTAGTGGGTGGGTAAAATGTTTTGCCTGCTGGCCACGATGGTGGGTTTTCATGCTGTATCACCCCAAACTGGCATATTTTTATGCAGTCCCGTGAAACATGCCATTTCCATGGTTGGTGGGCTCTCATTTGCTTGCCTGCTATCACCTTGCTCCTTCATCATGTCGGGCGCCATATTTAAAGTCCAGACGCACGCACGCATCTCAGTGCTTACAGCCCACATCTCAGCGATTCCAGCCCACGACTCCTGCAGGGAAGATATTCATGAAAGGCAAAAAGACTGCAGCCCCTAGATTTAATGATGCGTTACTGGAATGCCTTTTGGACACCATGGAGGTCTGCCGCAATGTTTTCTACCCCCTCTCTGGCTGCAGGATGGGCAGCAGCATTCCCAACCAGGCTCGGGAGGCGGTGGTCAATGCCAATGTCCTGAAGGGGAGGACAGCGACCCAGCACCACTACAGGATAAATGGTCTCATTCGTTCCGCCAGGTTAACTCACTCTTCTCATCATTCCCAACTCACTCACAAACCCATCGCACATCTACGGGGATCTCACACCTCAAGGGACAGCACCACTAACTCTCACACACACCCTCACATCTCCATCAGGCTCATAACTTCTCAAACTCACATCCTCATTCCTGTCCATGGTGTCGCTCACCACACAAATATTGCACACAGTGCCAGGGTCCTGCTCATACTCTCTCCATCGATTTTCATGCAAGAGAAGCTGGCTCATGTCAGCAAGGAGAGATCCCAGACCAGGGGTGGGTTGGCCCACATTAGGCCCCTCACTCACTTTGAGGTGTGTGCCACCGTATTGACTGGAGAGGATGTAGAATACCCACCTGAGGATCTTGCACCATATCATCACTCCCTCAATGCAACTGTGAGTGTTCCCTCTCCTGCTTTTGACTCCGGTGCCATGCACTACTTATCTCTACTTTGGTTCACAGGGAGATTTGCCAAGGAACTAACACCCTCAGCCAGCCAGTCCCTCAGCTCCATCCACATCATCATCTGCAGCCAATGAGACTGCTCCGCTAGTGAAGATTTGGAAATAAGCAGCCCGGAAGACCCATCACCGTAGAGGAAGCAGTTAGCCCATGAATGATGTTGGAGGGAGAAATGTGTGTATGGCAGGGCCTTTCAGAGGCTTATGTAAGCACTCTCACAAGCATGCTGATCCTTCACGTTTCACGCTCATCTCATTGTCCTGAACATTTTGAATGCTGCCTGCTGGGGTTCACTTTCAGTTGACCACCTGATCTGATCTACATCTCTGCCCATCCAATGATTACAATCCCATGCAGCACCAGATCTCACCCACCATGAATGTCGTTTCACTTTCGATTTAGACAGCATGGTGCTAATTCGGTTTCACTTTCGCTCCCCTGTCCTTTACCCTCTTCTATTCACCCATTGCCTCTCCTCCATAAATATTGACAACACCCCACACTTTCCAGGCATCACCTTCCACCTACCCTCTGGTACCTACCGGCCGCAACTCCTTCTGGAATGTCCAGGTGAACGTGCACGTTCCTTTCCGCTCAGAAAGTTCCACCCGCATCCACATTCACCTCCTCGACCTCCTCCTTCCCACTCCCAGGGTCCGTGTCTGCCTCCGGAACCCCACCAACCACCCTCGCCATCCCCTCTATCACTACTGTCGAACCCTCAACCTCCCACCCTACAGCCTCACTCTGCTCTCGGTCATTCAAACCCTTCCTCCATGCCATGCTCACTCTCAGTTCACTCCAGAGGAGGCAGACATGGATCTATCCAATCCCTCCTGTAAACATTTATCTGCACACACCCCACTGCGCACGCATTCCCCCCTCCCCTTCCTCACCTGGAACCCCTTCCCCAACTGGAACCCCAATGCCCCTCCAGAACTCCTTCTACTCTGGAACCCCTTCCCCCGTCCACACACCCTCTCTCCACCACCACCCCATCCCCGCGCCCCCCCGTGCCCCCCCCCCACTGGAACCCCCGGTGCCCCTTCCCACCCAAAACCCCTTCCCCTCTGGAACCCCTTAACACCTCCTCACCCCTTCTCCCCCAGAACCTCTCCACCCCTGGAAACTCATCCACCTGGAACCCCTTCCCTCCCCTGCACCCCTCCTCCCTTCGCACCTCTTCACCTCAGGAAGCCCACCCCAACTTTTAAATATATCAAATATATCACTGTTCCTTCACTGTCGCTGGATCAGAATCCTGGAACTCCGTACCTAAGGACACTGTGGGTGTGCCTGCACCACATGGACTGCAGCATTTCAAGAAGGCAGCTCACTACCACCTTCTCAAAGGAAACTAAGGATGGGCAATAAATGCTGGCCCAGCCAGCAAAGCCCACATCCCGTGTATGAATAAAAAAAAGTCCTCCCACCACCCCCCAGGACTTCCCCCTGCTTAATCCCTCCCCCTTCCTGACTCCCTCCTTCACCCTTACCTCCCAGCAATCCTTAGTCCCTCCCTCTCCTGATTCCTACCTATGTCCTAACCTCTTACTCCAGGCTCACTTCTTCCTCCTGCCTTACTCCTACCCTCTTCCTGAATCCTCCCTCCACTCTTACTTCTTCCTCAAACCTTACTCCCTCCTCTCTGCCACCCTTTCACCCCCTGGACACCCTCCTCCCTCCACACCCCTTGCCTTGCACCTTCGACCCCCCTTACACTTACCTCCCCAGTTGCAGTCTCTGCTCTGTTACCCCCTCCTCACTCTGTTCTTCCTCCCCGCCTCCCAACCTACCTGCCTGATACCTTCATTTCCCCCCCAACCTCCCCACATCCTGACACCTTCACTCCGCCCGTCCCAACCTCACCCCTCCGACACCTCTTCCCCCCTAACTAATTCTAGCCCTTGTTCTCCCAACCCCTTGACCATCACCCCGTTGTGAGCACCAATGGTAACTATCCAACTTCCTTGCGCTGCTTCCCACCAGAGTCATGTCCAATAGAATCAGCCCAGCATGCCATGGACATTCCTCCAGTGTGCCATTGGTGTCGGGCTCCAGCATCTTCTGCTCCTTGGATGTCCGCGATGTGAGCAAAGCCCTGGCAGTAAGTCCCGACTTCTGCATGTCCCACAGCGTGCTTTCCTGCCGACATGGGTGGACGATCCAGAAGGGGGAGGGGGGTGGGGAGGAAATGTTCTGGTGGACAGGGCTCCCGATGTCCAATGGTGGAGATCGCAGCCCATCATTGGCGGGCTGAGTAGAATATCGTGAACTGGTTTCACACCGTTGTGAAACTAACCTAGCCATATTGTCCGCTGATGCCACAGAACATGCCCAATGCCAGTGGGCACGAAAAATCCAGGCCAATTTCCCAGATGTCACCATCACCATCCCTGGGTATGTCCTATCCCACTAACAAGACAGAACTACCAGGGTGGTGGCACAATGGTATACAGTCGGGAGTCAGTCGCCTTGGGAGTTCTCAATATCAACCCTGGACCCCATGAAGCCTCAAGACATCAGGTCAAACATGGCCAAGGAATTCTCCTGATGATTGCCACCTACAGTCCTCCCCCAGCTGATGAATCAGTGCTTCTCCATGTTGAACACCACTTGGAGGAAACACTGAGGGTGGCAAGGGCACAAAATGTGCCCTGGGTGGTGGGCTTCAATGTCCATCACCAACAGTAGCTTAGTCGCACCACTACTGACCAAACTATTCAAATCCCAAAGGACATAGCTGCTAGACTGGGTCTGTGGCAAGTGATGAGGGAACCAACAACTGGGAAAAACCTACTGGACCTCGTCCTCAACAACCTACCTGTTGCAGATGAATCTGTCCATTACATTGTAGGTAGGAGTTACCACTGCACACTCCTTGTGGAAATGAAATCCCCCATCTTCACATTGAGGATACCCTCCGTCGCATTGTGTGGCACAGCCACCGTGCTAAATGGGATAGCTTATGAACTGATCTAACAACTCAAGACTGGGCATCCATGAGGCACTGTAGGCCATCAGCAGCAACAGAATTGTAAACAACAATGGGTAACCACATAGCCCAGCAAATCCCCCACTTTACCATTACCATCAAGCCTGGTTCAATGAAGAGCACAGGAGGGCGTGCCAGGAGCAGCATCAGGCATACGTAAAAATGAGGTGTCAACCTGGTGAAGCTACAACATGGGACAACTTGCAATCCAAACAGCTAAAGCAGCAAGTGATAGACAGAGCTATGCAATCCCCCAACAAATGAATCAGATCTGAGCTCTGCAGCCCTGTCACATCCAGTCATGAATGGTGGTGGACGGTTAAATAACCAACAGGAGGAGGAGGCTCCAGAAATATCCACACCTTAAATGATGGGGGAGCCTAGCCCAGTGGTCAGGGGCAGGAGGGTGTGATTGCCAATGAGGCAGGCAAGGGGACCCAAAAGGCAGGAGCCTGAAGTCTTGCAATTGTCCAACAGGTTTGAGGTTCTTGTTTGGATGAGACCAGGGGCTGCAGGTTGGATGAACTATCTGATCAGAGCAACATGGTGCAGGAAGCCATTCAAGTAGGGGGAATAAATAGGATCATTGTGGCCGTAGGGGATAGTAGAGTTAGGGGGATAGAAGCAGTTCGCTACAGCCCAGAGCGAGGATCCAGGTGGCTGTGTTGCCTTCCTAGTGCCAGGGTTCAGGCCAACTGCTCTGAGCTGAGAGGAGCTTTTAATGGGTGGGGGAGGATCCAGTTGTCATGTTCTACATAGGTACTATTAGGTCGATAAAACATGAAAAGAAATTCAAAACCATACATGTCAAAACTTCATATTTTTTTGCTATTTTTAAAATGGATTTTCTGCTGGACCAAAAAGATGGCTTCTACAAGTCACATGACCACAGGATTGGCCCTTTGTTCTAGAAGCCACCAACAGGAATTATAAAAACGAAATAATCCCCTCCCTCATCTTCATGGAACATCACACTCAATTGTAATGACATTATAATCACCAAACCAGGGGACTTGCAGATCAAAACTTGTTACCCCTGCAGAGTTGTTAACAGACCCATCTCATGTCTGGGTCTCTCCAGGTCAATTTAAAGAGGGGGCCCTTGGAGGGGACAATGGATATCATTTGTATCATGATAATCTTGCCTCTTTAGTGGAGTCAAAGAGTCTTCTTGGACAATGGCTTCCTGACATAAGAACATCATTATGGATGGTAACACATTCAAAAGTTAATGGCTGGGCCATTATCAGTTCTGAAACTGAAGTCAGTCCAAGATAATAGATAAACATCTACTTTGACATCATTGTGGTAAAAGGTCACATGATTTGAGTGACCATCTTTAAATCTCTGTATTCCTTTGAGAATTGAGAAACCCTTGGTCTGCTGTCCTAACATCAACTGGAAAGAATTCCAGCAGATCTGTCGATGAACCAAGTAGCTGGCCACCATTTCTCAACTCTTCGAAGTCTTTTAGATTTTAAAAGTCTCTGATCAATGCCTGCCAAGCAGTCTAAGCACAGAAAGCATACTGTGTTGCAGCTTCAGTCATTTCAAAGAGTTTTGTGTTGTTGTCTGCAACCAAAAACTCATCTCAACTGTACTCCATCATAAAGGAAACACCCTCTGGACTTTGACTTCTCAGATTCCAGAAATCACTTGAACTAATATTTAATTCTGTGTTTTTTTCTGTTGTTGCCCATAGTTGTAAATCTTCCTATTTTCTATCCCCCTTATTGTATATGTGTATGTTTGTGGGCTTGTGAGCACTACTCCACCCATCCATACCACCCACCCCTACAGCCCGGATTTGGATGTGAATAAACTAACCATCTGAGCTCATCGTTACATGAGTTTTCTGTGAGTTATTATGAAATTATGTCACACAAACTGAGGGTTTGGGGAAACACGCCACAGCCTACTTTAAAAATAATTCAAAAACACCTCTGCTTATGGACAGATAGGGAGAGGATAATGAAGATCTGAGCAGAATAGTCCCAGATTTACACTAAGTGTACTAGCGGAGGTGAAAAAAATGTTTTATCTGCTGGCCACAATGGCAGGATTTCACATTGCGCCGTTCCCTTCCAGGCGCATCCTGCCTCATTAGCAATTAATTCACGGGGAACACTCCGGATCGCTGATGGGGGAGCTCAGATTTGCCCGCCATGCTGTGACCTCAGTGCTTCCTCGGTCTGCATGCCATATTTAAAGCACACCAGAACACAGCCTACTTCATGTCTACAGACCGGGACTATTCCCTGAAAGCAAATTAGACAACAGCCCCCAAATTTAGTGATACCTATCTGGGCGTCTGCTGGACACAGTGGGAGGCTGCCGCTGATTTGCTGGGCTCCTCTATCATGGAAATGGGGATATTTATGGAGCCTCCTCCTCCAGTGAGATGTTTGATTGTCCACCACTTTTCATGACTTGATGAGGCAGGACTGCAGAGCTTAGATCTGATCCATTGATTGTGGAATGGCTTAGCCCTGTCTATCAGTTGCTACATATGCTGTTTGGCACACATGTAGTCCTATTTCTAGCTTCACCAGGTTGACACCTCATTGTTAGGTATGTCTGGTGCTGCTCCTGGCATGCCCTCCTGCACACTTCATTGAACCAGGGTTGATCCCCTGGCTTGGTGGTATTGGTAGAGTGAGGAATATGCTGGGCCATAAGGTTACTCATTGTGGTTGCGTACAATTCTACTGCTGCTGATGGTCCACAGCACCTCATTGGTGTCCAGTCTTAAGTTACTAGATCTGTTTGAAACCTACTCTATTTAGCCTGGTGGTTGTGCCAAACAGCACAGTGGAGGGTATCCTCAGTGTAAAGACGGAACTTCGTCTCACAAGGACTATGGGGTGGTCACTCATACCGATACTGTCATGGACAGATGCACCTGCAGCAGGCAGGTTAGTGAGGATGAGGTCAAGTATGTTTTCCCCTCTTGTTGGTCCCCTCACCAACTGCCGCAGACCCAGGGTCGCAGCTATGCCCTTTAGGACATGGCCATCTCAGTCTGTAGTGGTGCTACTAAGCCACTCTTGGCGATAGTCATTGAAGTACCCCACCCAGAGTACATTCTGCACCCTTGCCACCCTCAGTGCTTCCTCCAAGTGGTGTTCAACATGGAGGAGCACTGATTCATCAGCTGGAGGTGGGGGTGCTGTACATGATAATCAGCAGGAGGTTTCTTTGCCCATGTTTGACCTGATGCCATTAGACTTCGAGGGCAACTCCCTCCTCTCTGTGTACCATTGTCCCGCCACCTCTGCTCGGTCTGTTCTGCTGGTGGGACAGGATATACCCAGGGATGGTGATAGTGGTGTTTGGGACATGATTTGTTAAGTATGATTCTGTGAGTATGATTATGTCAGGCTGTTGTATGACTAGTCTGGGAGACAACTCTCCCAACTTTGGCACTAGCCCCTAGATGTTAATGAGAAGGGCTTTGCAGGGCCGATGGGGCTGAGTTTGCCTGCACGTGCTTGCGTGTGTGTGTCTGTGTGTGCATGTGCCTTCATCTGTGTTTGTGTCTGCGCATGCGGCGTGTGTGTGTCTGCACATGCATGTGTGTGTCCACGCGTGCGTGTGTGTTGTCATTCCCGGTGTCTAGGTTGAACCGGGTGGTCCGTCCGGTTTCATTCCATTTTATTGGCTTTTTAGCGGTTTGATACAACTGAGTGTCTTGCTAAGCCATTTAAGAGTCAACCACATTGCTGGTGGGTTTGGAGGCTAGACCAGACCAGGTAAGGATGGCAGATTTCCTTCCCTAAAGAGCATGAGCAAACCAGAAAGGTTTTTACAATAATCAACATTGGTTTCATGGCCATCATTAGACTTTTAATTCCAGATTTTTATTGAATTCAAATTCCACATCTGCCATGGTGGGATTTGGACCCAGGTCCCCAGAGCATTATCCTGGGTCTCTGGGTTACCAGTCCAGTGACAATACCATGATGCCACATTCTCTCCAACAGAACTGTTGGAAGCCCTCACAGAGTGGCACGCAAGTCAGATGAGTGCGAACGGCTGCTCTTTGATGAAGAGCTGCATACATGTGCATGTATGGAGGCCTCTGTGGGAAGGATGGCAGACACCATGGGGACCCTGGTCCAGCGGAGTGTGGAGATGTGTGCAGACCTGCATTCCATCGCAGTAGCCATGGTTGAGTTCCTGCAGTGGCAATGTGGGAGGGAAATGGGGCACCTCGGCATCCCTCCAGGTGCTCCTTCTTCTCAAGGGGTCAGGCCGGTGTCCTTGCGCACCCAAAGGGGAGAGAGGCAGCAGCTGGACACCTCTGGCTCACCCACCCAGGAATCTTAGAGGCTGTCCCCTCCCTCTGAGTCTCCTTTGTCTGTAATCCCCTAAACCTTGCCCTCCGTAACCCAGAGGATAGCCAAAGCAATGCCGGGGCCCCCAAGGCCTCGGTTCTCCAGAGGAACACACGCCAAAGTCATCAGAGGCAACAGAGCCAACCAGTGGACAGACTGTCTCCACCCCTGGATGTTAGAGCAGCACCTAGAAGAAGCGGTAGGCCTAGAAGAGTTAATAAATTCTGATCACAAGTGGTTGCATGGTGAACACATTTTGTCATTTTATAATCAAAAATATTTGTGCAAAGGGACTTGGGAGTCCTAGTCCAGGATTCTATTAGGGTTAACTTGCAGATTGAGTCAGTAGTTAGGAAGGCAAATGCAATATTGGCATTTATTTCGAGAGGACTAGAATATAAAAGCAGGGATGTGCTGCTGAGTCTTTATAAGGCTCTGGTCAGACCACATTTAGAATATTGTAGTAATTTTGGGCCCTGTATCTCAGGAAGGATGTTCTGGCCATGGAGAGGGTCCAGAGGAGGTTTACGAGAACGATCCCAGGAACGAAAGGCTTAACATATGAGGAACATTTGAGGACTCTGGGTCTATACTCAATGGAGTTTAGAAGGATGAGGAGGGATCTGAATGAAACTTACAGAATACTGAAAGGCCTGGATAGAGTGGATGTGCGGAAGATTTTTCCATTAGTAGGATGGACTAGGACCTGAGGGCATAGCCTCAGAGTAAAGGGAAGATCTTTTAGAACAGAGATGAGGAGAAACTTCTTTAGCCAGAGAGTGGTGAATCTATGGAATTCATTGCCACAGAAGGCTGTGGAGGCCAGGTCGTTGAGTGTATTTAAAACTGAGATAGATAGGTTCTTGATTGGTAAGGGGATCAAATATTATGGGGAGAAGGCGGGAGAATGGTGTTGAGAAACTTATCAGCCATGATTGAATGGCGGAGCAGACTCGATGGGCCGAATGGCCTATTTTCTGCTCCTATGTCTTATGGTCTTATGGTCTTATATTCACTTTCACTGAATAATGTGCAATGCTGTCTTTCAGCTTCATTAACAGGCTTTGTGTGTCCTTCTACTTCATCCCCCCACTCCCCTCACCACATGCAGTGCAGCTGCATGCAGCCAGACCAGTGATCCTGGAGGGAGAGGTGTGTGTGTGGCAAGGCCTTTTGGAGCCTCATGCAAGCACTCTCCCACCCATATGGAGCCTTCATCCATCACACTCATCTTACTGTCCCGAGCATTTTCAATGCTGCCTGCTGGGGTTCAATTTTAGTTGTCCATCTGAGCTGACCTGCATCTCCACCCACCCACTGATCACACTCCCATGCAGCAACAGTGCCTGTCCAACACGAAGCTCCGCTCACCTTCAATTTGAAAACCATGGTCGTAGTGAAAGTTTTAATCAGTTCCCCTGTCCTTGCCCCTCCTCCAGTCACCCATGTCCTTCCCCCATCACTGGGCCCCCATGGCATCACCTTCCACCTCCTCACTGTCACCTACACACCTGAACCCTTGTCATTCCAGGGTGTCCAAATGAATATGCATGTTCCCTACCTCCCTGAAAATCCCACTCCATCCTCCCTGACTTCCTCCTTCCCACCCCAAGGGTCTGTGTCTGCCTCCAAATCCCCACCAACCATCCTCACCATCCCTTCTACCGTTACCAATGCACCCTCACCCTCCCACCCTACTGGCTTCCTCTGACAACTCCCACACTCACCATTCCCTCCGAGCACACCCACCCTCAGCTGGTTATGCTTAAGCTGAAAACTTGCACCTGCTTTTTACAGAAACATATTGTTCGGTTCTCAACAATTGCGCAAGACAAAGAGGTCTAACAGTACAACAGACAATAGTCACATTATTCAAACGTGACAGGTTTTCTTTATATTACAAACTTAAATAAACAAGTCAGTCGGGGAACATCATTGAGTAGAGACCTTAAGAAAGATTTCCTCGTAGCTGAGACAAAGGCAGCAAAAACTATACTTTATACTTTTGATTGTAAGTGTAAAGCTAGTTTGTTATATGTTTCAATAGCCTACTTAATTTTATTCTCTAAATGGATTTGAGGTTTGCATTTACTATATTTAGATGACTTAGGTTATCTCACATTTACATTCTGTAATATTCAAAACATTACTATAATGTAATTCAAGACTTAAGCTTGTAATAGAGTATTTTATAATAACCATTAAAAAGGTTGTAGCCTCAGTCTGTAAACCTCACAGACCCTAACTCTTCCAGAATTCTTAATTACAAGATTCTATATGTTCTCCATAAGAGAAGCAAATCTGTTATAATATACTGTGCATGTTTTATTCTGAGATATCTTTGAAAAAGATGCCTTTGAGATATCCTAGAAAAAATGGACATTTTATCTTAGAACCATGTCAATAGCTAACATCACCAATTAAGCTCTTATGCTGATTTAGGCGGGGTGGGAGGTGGGTGGGTAAAGATAATAGAATACACATCTGGAATACTGTGTACAGTTTTGGTCTCTTTATTTAATAAAATATATAATTGCTCTAGAAGCAGTTCAGAGAAGGTTCACTCAACTCATTCCTTGTATGAGGGTTTATCTTATGAAGAAAAGTTAAATAGGTAAGACTTATATCCATTGGAGTTTAGAAGAATGAGAGAGGATCTTATTGAAATATATAAGATCTTGAGGGGACTGGATAAGGTGAATACCAAGAGGATGTTTCCTCTTGTGGGGGAAATTAGAACTCAGGGACATGGTTGAAGGCAGAGGATAAGGATTATTTTTTTCTCTCAGAGGGTCATTAGAATTTTCTTCCCCAGAAGGTGCTGGAGGCTGGGTCTTTAATATTTTTCAAGGCTTAGTTAGATAGATTTTTTGTTAGACAAGGGAGTCAAGGGTTATGGGGTACAGACAGGAAACTGGAGTTGAGACCACAACCAGAATAGACATGATTTTATTGAATGGTGGAGTAGGCTGGAAGGGCTGAATGGTCTACTCCAGCTCCTAAGTTCTATATTCCTATGTTCCTGTGTTGTAACTTGTAGGAAATTATCATAACGCAGTTTATATTTCTACATAAGCCCAGCTTTTATTTTTGTATGCGTTAGGCTTTCCCTGGATTTTCACCTCTCCCTCTGCATTAGTGACAACTGAATTTTCCACGTTCCCCTTCCATGGCAATCTAAGAAATGACAAATGATATTGTCATTTCTATCCTTTACTGGATAACTAATTGTTCTTTGATCCATGCTGTAGTGTTTAATGTATTCTTAAATTTCTGGGGGACGAGCACAGCGTTGGAATACAAATACCATTACTTGAAGAGCTTCGGTCACAGTCATTATCAAGGAAGGGTTACCTTCAGAAGCAGGCAATCAGAATCTCCACGATACAAAATCTGAATGGTGCCGGAGCCTCAGAAAGCACCAATGCATTCAATAGCTCAAATAGCTCATCAGGAAAAAGGAAGCCTGAAGCAATAAATTTGCTATTGATGAGAAGGCGAGCACGCTCCAGCATACAGATTTACATGCATAAAGCCTGCAAGTTAGCTCCTTCTGTGGACCTCATTTGATCTATTCAAGTGATTAAATGCAGGCTAGGTGTAAGCAAAGAGGCGATTCAGGGCTAAACTGACCACATTACTGTGTTTAGCATATTCCTATGTTGCAGCTGCAATTTTCATGTATTTTCATCTTTGTATTTATCTCCTTTTGAACATTTTATGACAGGTGTTAGATGACTCATGTATCTTTTGGATTCCCAACTTAAGCTCTGCTGTGTTGCTTGGTGAATGTAATCCATTGTGCATTTTTGCATGCACAGGGTAAACTAAAAATAGGTTAAATTATTTTATTCTGTTGACATTTGAAAGCATTAGCAGCCCAGTAGGGCAAGCAGTAGAGCAACTGCCTCAATTTTGTAAACTCGAACTCAGTTTAGTATAGGGAGCTAATGTCAATCAGATCTTCCTGCCTGAATTAGTGTGTTTCATCAGTTCTTTGCTGGGTGAGTGATAGATTGCACAGAAACAATCTCAGCATGACAAATTAGTAGATAACAAACCTTGACATTATTCCATCTATTTATCAAATCAAGTAGCAAACAATATAGATCATCCGCTACCCTCCAGTCTGTAGTGCCTGTGTCATGTTAGTGAATGGGATATACATGTAAAACAGGCAAAATAAAAATAACAGCAAACATGAAGAATAGCACTTCTGGATAGCCTGTCAACAGCAGGTGAGTTATGTACTAACTGACCTAAAAAACTGCAGTCTGACTGTTATGAGCGCTGGGATGTGACCACAGGTGAACTTCAGCACTGATCCCACCACAGTATGTGGGATCAAAGAGTCCGGAAGGAGATTATTCTCTTTATTTAATAGGTATGGGAACCCACAACACGAGCAAAGTATCTCTTGCACTCGCCAGCATGTAAAGATTATATAGGCTGCAGTGGTTCAAAAAGCAGACTCAAGATCACCCTTTAAGCTGGGGTTGGACAATAACTGTCAACAATGCCAGTGATGCCCAGATCTTAAGAGTGAATATTTTAAAAAGGTTTCTTTGTTACTCCACAGATTCTCACCAGGCTCCAAAATGCACCAATTCCTTGAAGCAGCCACAGGCTTTAAAACCTGCAACACTACTTTCTTGTGCCTTGTGAGTTTTCCTAAAAGGTGCTGCATATGCATGGGGCCCACAACTTGCAAATCAGCCCTGACAGAAAATTAGAGTTTGAAGAAGAGGCATCAGATAAGAGGCTAATTAAATGCACTACCCTCACATTTTACACTCTTTTCTATGAGCCGGAAGAAAATTAGTCCTTACATCTAAACTAGCTGTCAGTGTTTACATCATTACAATTCAGCATGCTATCAGCTGGACTCAAAGTATTAGTAATTATATGTCCATATTGTGGACAACAAGCTTTTCAGCTTTTGCTAATTCTCAGTGTTCTGAGGGAAAACAGTCTCCAGAATCTAAGATCCTCTACCACTTTAAGTAAACCATGCTGAGAAATGTAAAGGACCAATCTTTTCACCAATTCCCACTTTAACACTGCCTAGAGGACAACCTGACAACTGACAAATATTATTGTGCTAGCATTTTCAATGAAATTGTTTCTTCTGCTCTAACACTTTTTGATCTTCAAAAAAAAAATGACAGGAATATCACTGTGCCAGCCGTGAATTTTTTTTCCCCTTGTTGCTATGCCTTATAGCAATTGTCATTCAAGAGATTCATTATTTTGGTAACCGGAGTTTCCTATTCCAAGAAAAACAGTGCTTGTTCATCAGTCTCATTGCAGACTAACCTATAAATATCAGCTAGACTGCATGAGGCACAGATGATTGCAGCTCGAACTTGTCAGGCAATGATGATAGGTCATGGTAAGTTATCAACATTTGCTGCTGAATCCTTGGCCTGAGTTTTAATTGCCAGCATGTTTCTGGCAAACCCCATTAGCCAATTATTTTTCTTTCCACTTTTGCCAGATAATTTAACAACTGTTGTTAAATTTCATCAGCCAAAGTCCATTCTGAAACTAGCGAGTATAGCCGATGAGGCATAATAGAAAATCACGTGAACCTGAGTCTGCCTGCAAAGTTTTTGCTCTTGTACATATTTAATTCAGCAGCCTGCATTATTCATCATTCACAAGTTGGCTTTCTTGTCATGGCATTTATTTGGTCTCAGCAACTTAGGAGCCACCATGACAAATAGATTACTCATTTGACATTTAACACTTTAAAAATCCCTTTAGTAAATGTCTGCGCGGTGCTACATCAAGATCAGGAGCTTCTCCTGCTTAATTCTTGGGCTGATCTCAGGTGTCGTGTGGGTGACAGATGTCTCTTCAGTATCTGGGTAATTAGCCAGGATTCCCATTTCTGATTTCAGCCACTATTGCAAGGTGCTCAATGTAAGTCTTCAAGGTTTATGAGTCACAGATTATCTTAAGTAGGTGATCGAGAATTCAAAAGTCATTTTAAGTAGTTTATTGTAATTAAATAACAACAGTTTGGATATGATACATTGGCTAAATAGATAGGTAAAGCTTATGACCCATGAAGGTTGAGAGTGGTTTACTGATCCTGGAGGGCGAGTGAACGGATGGTGCAGAGTTGTTGATCTCTGTGACTTGTGGCAGCAGCATTCTGCTCAGTAGCTGAAGTACTGTGAAGCTCTTTCCTTGGTCTTCCTCTATCTTCTCTGGTCCAACTTCCATGTGAAGAAGCCTGACAAGTATTGCCCTCTGCCTCCACTCACCTGTTGATATACCTTATTTCCAAAGGTTGGATATCAACCATTTGTTGAAACTCTTCTACCCAATTAATTCAGAACAGATGTTCAAAATGTCAGGGTGGTCACCTCAGCCCCTGTCCATTACTTAGGTTCAAGGTAAAATTCTAGTTCACCTCATGCTGAGAATAATTTCTTACCTCTTATAAGACATTTGTAAAAATAAAAGGGTAAAATACACCATTCTATTGACTTAGGAATGTCAACATGGAAGCCTGAATCAGGAGAGTTCAACATTTCTAGGGAATGTTTATGCATTTTTCCAGAGAGGGAAAAATAACAGGTTCTCTGTCAAGATAGCCTTAAGCTATGCCTACCAATTGCATAAGAATTCTATACTTCATTGGAAAAGTATCATTTATTAAAAGTTTCATTTCTTACAGATCCCCCCTCTGCAAAGGAAATAACTTGACTGACTTCTCACAAATGGTTTTTAGCTAAACTAAATATTTCTAAACTACAAGCTTGTCTTCTGAATTTCTTGATTACATATTGTAGATAACATGGCAAAACAACTAGAATGATCTGATTGGCTTGGATTGGCACTCCCCTCCTGGAGATCACCTCATTCAATGATAATCCCTATCATTTGAAGGAGAGCTCTTAACTTCTAGGGGAAGAATCATCCCAGATTTGCATTAAGTGTGGTACCAGATGGAAAAATAATGTTTTACATGCCGGTCACAATGGTGGCTTTTCATGCTGAATCATCCCAAACCCGCCTCCTTATTCATTCATTCCTTGGAAACACACTGTTTCAATGGCGGATGGCCTCTGATTTGTCCACCATGCCATCAATTCGTTGTTTCCTCACACCGGGCGCCATATTTAAAGTGCAGCCACATGCACAACTCAGTGCTGCCAGCCCTGGAATGCTGCACAGAAAACATGGCCCTGAAAGGTGAGAAGACTGCAGGCCCCTGATTTATTGATACTTCCCTGGCACACTGTGGAGGCCTGCTGTGACGTTCTCTACCTCCCGCTCTAACTGCAGGAGGGGCAGCAACATCACCAGTCCAGCTTGGGAGGTGGTGGCAGCGGTGGTCAGTTACAACATCTTGCAAAAGAGGACAGCCACCCAGTGTCAAAAGAGGATGATCTCCTCCCTTCCAGTAGGATAAGTCACTCTTCTCAATTCACACACTCACAAACCCATCACATATCCACAGGGATCTCACTTACTGCCAGTTCAAGAGACATCACCATTCACTTTCTCACACACACCTTCATTGTCCTCATTCTGTCCATGGGACCACCCACACATGCCAGGTATATTTATCATCTGGCCTGGCAGGCATCCCACTTATACTCTCTCCAACTCTATTCATGCAGGACAGACTGGCATACAACAAAAGGGTGAGCTTACAGACTGTTATAAGAATACCTCACGGACTTTGAAAATAGAGTCATATGGCTGCCCAGCGATGATCTGGACCATTCCTGTGCTGATGGTGAGGTTGGTGATGCTCTACCAAGTGAGGATCCAGCAGTGCAACATTCATCAGACAACTATGCTGTGAGTGATGTGTCCTGTTTCACAGGCCACTGCCATGCACTAATTGTGTCTCCTTGCTTTCGCAGGCACATCTGGGAAACAGCTGAGGGAGTCCACAACCCAGGGCCTCCAATCAAACCCCGAAGAGTGCTCAAAAGAAGAATCCGAAGGCACCCTAATTAAGGCCCTTCACAGTGTTCACCCACACACTCCACCAGCACAGGGACACACAACTCAGGTGGGACCTAGCTCTATGTTAGCCTTGGGGTCACAATCTGGGGAGCACATCACACTATCTGATCCACAGCAGGCGGAGGCAGGGACTTTCCAGGTTTCCAGTGCTCGGAAGACTACTGGAGGCCAGAAACCTGCTGAGTCCCAGTCAGATGACGAGCCTCTGGACTCGGTCATGTCACAGTTGCTGGAGCTGCAAAGGTAAGCTCGGGAACATCAGGAAGGAATGTCTGCTGCACTCCTCAGATTGCAAGGCACAATGGAGGAGTCCATCCACCTACAGTCTGAGGTCATAGCGCCAGCATGCCAATGCAAGGAGGTCAACACTGGTAAGATGGCAGCCGCCAAGGAGACGGTTGGTCCAGGATATCAGTCCTGCACTGCGGCACGGGCTGAACTCCATCACTGATGCCATAGTTGGTGTCGAGCAGTGTAACACGAGAGGGGTGGGAGGCAGCTCGATCTCACTCCAGCTTCCCCTTCTCCTCAAGGACTCAGCTCTCTGGCACCTATAGGGAGGAGGGTTAGCAGGCAAATGCCCCAGGGTCATCCACTGAGGTGACTCCAGGAGTGTCCGGCCCATCTGAATCCCCTCTTATTTTGACCTCTGAAGCTCTAGCTCCACAGGCCGAGAAGGGTGCCACTGCCACACAGCAGGACCTTGAAAGCAGGCCGGAGCTGTCCAGATCACAGCCCTGCAGAGGTGCCAATCAAGGTCAGCACAGACAGGGCGAGCAGTCATCAGCCTGCCTCCACCTTCGCCATGGATTTTGGGGGAGCACCAAGACTTAGCAGCAGGTTAAGAAGGTCAAGAAGACACAGTTGCACAGCCTGAGCATGGGTGTTAATCACTTGTACATAATGTTCACTATTGTAAATAAACTCCCAAGAATGTCTTCTTGCCTATGGCTCCTTGTTCTGATGAGCAGTGTTTGTGTCGCTCGGATGTGAAACCTTGGTTCTGCACAAGATTAAGTCAGGTGTCTCAGTCCAGGACCTCTTCCCTGTGCTTTGTGCAGCCTTCAGACCAAAGTGATGGTTTGGTTTCACATTCACTGGACACATCTGGTGATGCCTGCACCTTGGTGGTGCTTGTCATTGCTGCAGGATGTCGTGGGCAGGTATCACAGAGTCCTGTCATTCTCTCAGTGTGCTCTCAGCACCTATGAGGTGGGCTGGGCCCCATCTCTTCAGCATCTGTGACCAGTGACACTGTGCTCCTGAAGGGTTCAGGTGCTGAAGGCTGATAAAGAATCAGGTGCATTTAAAGTTACTGTGTCTCCATGATATGACACTAATCACAGAGCACAAGCAAGCTGGCCACACAGGAGTCAGCGATTCACCGAGGCAATCTGAAGATCTATGGCATGTCCCCACTGCATGTTGTCATCACCCTCCTGAAATTGAGCGACTATTCGGGCTTCCACTGTGTCAGTGACAGGAGTTTTATCACAGAGGCGATGTGCCGCTGCCATTAGCCAGACTGGAGTCAAACATTCACAGATTCAAGGTAAGGATTTATGGTGTCTCCTCACTGCATTTCAACATCATCCTCCACAAATCTAACAGCTATGAGGGTCTCCTGTGCGCACCTGCCTCCTCTGGCCAGCGCAATGGCCTCAATGCTATCATCCTCTCTTTCAAGGGTCTCCTCACCATCATCACTGTCAACATCCTTCTCATTAGAGGAGACTTCCAGCTCCTTCATCTCCTCCTCAGCCAGCTCCTCTCCCTGTTGTAGCAGCAGGTTGTAAAGGGCACAGCAGATGACGACAATATATTACACCCTCTGTAGATTGTATTGCAGGGCTCCATCAGACCGGTCCAGGCACCAAAACCTCATTTTCATCATCCCGATGGTTTGCTCCACCAAGGTGTGAGTTGGAGTATGAGCCTCTTTGTACTTTTGTTCTGCTGCAGTCTGAGGCCACTGTATGAGTTTCATCAGCCACGTCCTATGCTGGTAGCACCTGTGCCTCAGGAGCCATTCCTGCAGCCTCTGTGGACCCTGGAAGATGTCAGGGATCTGGGACAGACTGAGAATGTAGGAGTCATGAACACACCTTGGAAACCGTGCACAGATCTGCAGGATATGTTTGCGGTGGTCGCACACAAGCTGCATGTTCAGCGAGTGGAATCCCTTGTGATTGACGGAGTTGACTGCTTGTTGTCATGGAGATCTGAGTGCCAAGTGAGTACTATCGATGGCACCCTGCACCTGTGGAAAACCTGAGACCTGCGCAAATCAAAGCACTCTTGCATCATGACTTTGCTGGCCCCAGGCGAAATGCCCTCCATGACCCCATGGTGCCAAATTTTGCAGCAGTGGCAGGTGTGGCTGACCAGTTCCCTGGACATGCACAGTCTTTGGCAACACTGGTTCTTGCTCATCTGCAGGATTAAAGGCAGCATATAGAGACCCTGGGTCTAGCTAGACACTGACCGATGATGGCTCCCTGTGGCTCCTCAGTGGCGTGTGCGGGAGGCCCAGCCACCCCTCCTTCCTGAAGGCGCTGCTCCTCCCTTGCCCAGCCAGGTGCCTCCATCACTCTCTTCCCCTTTGTCTCAGCTCTCTGTAAGCCATGAGGCATACAATTAGGTCACCAAGCTCCATGCTCTTGATGTACTCCTCCTGCAGGATGAAAGAGAAAAACACATATGTTAGGACAGGTGCTCTAAGAACCTCTCCTGATTAAGTCCAAATGCCACTTAACGCACAGAGTGTGCTGGCCACCACTTGGATAGCCAGAGTTTAGTGCGCTGCACGGCTGCCCGAGACCACACCCACCTCCGCTCCGCTCCGGCTGACTAATTGGGAGCTGATGTGCCCATTGAAGAAAAGGTCCCAGACATTCTCTGCTACTGGACAAACAGCATGACATGAAATGGTTAATGTGGCATGTAGAGTGAGAAAACATTTCTCAAATCATCAAGGCACTGACGCATAGCCATTGAGAAACGTAAGATTTTCAAGATGGCAATGGTCAGACGGAATAAAAGTAAAAGGGATTTTTGATTGGGACAGTTAAAGACAAGGGCAAAATAATGCCTAATAAGAATTATCCACAATATCAATACAGAGGGAGAGATATAGAATCTTTAAAGTCCATGCTTTCATTTTATTTACTTATATGTTAACAGGGTGGAATTTTCCATATCCACTGACATCGGGCCTCATGGCGGGAAGGCCAAAAATCGATTTCACAACATCGTGAAACCAGTTTATAATCGCCCTCTCTGCTTGTCAATGGTGGGCCACGTTTTCTGCCGTCAGACATCGAGAACTTCCTTGTAATACATCTCCATATCATTATAAACTCAGCTCACTGGAATCATTCCCCCCACGATGGATCATCTGAGCACATCAGCGTGATTTTTTTCTTATTCCCTCAGTTCTGATGAAGAATCATACAGACTGGAGACGTTAACTGTATTCCTCTCCACAGATGCTGAGTTTTTCCAGGTATTTTTGTTTTTGTTTCAGATTTCTAGCATCTGCAGTATTTTGCTTTTATCTTAATGTTCTCTTTTGAATATCTTCAAAACAGAAATCAAGCTTTCCCATTTTAGTCCAATTATAAACAAATTTTGTTTGCTTGTTTCTTTATTCTAGAATACATTTTCACAACGCAATCAGTAAATTGCGTTTGACATTTTTTTTTGCATTTTAAAATTATCCCAAATTCAAATAACAGGGCTGCTGGGCTGACAGGTTTTGTTCACATTCAAGTTATTTCCTCCAAAATAGAACTTTTTTTTTGATATCCAGAAAACACCTACACTGTTTTGTCCATTACATTTTTTCATAATTAAAATGTGTTTATTCCCTTAAACTTCAGGTAAATTTCCCTTTGAATGCTTGAAAAAGCAACTCGTGAAGTTATTTTATCAGTTCCAATTTCAGAAACATTTGAGCCTTCTCATTTTTATATATCTCCGTTATAATACGCTCGGTCCATATTTATATTGGAAACTGGTCACTCTACAATTACACCCTCCCATCAATGATGGCCTGCAGCAAATGTGAGTTTAGGAATTTATAATGGGAAAAGCTAACTGCGTGTGCGTGTGTGTGGTCCGAAGATTTCATGTTTAGGCTCTTCTAATAGTGTTCCTGAGGTCTCTACTGCATTACTGTTATATAATCCACTTACCTTTGTCATTTTAAATGTTGCTTTTACACCAGAGGCAGTGCTTGCATTTACTTCAGAGCTAACTTTCACATCTCCATTGTCAAACACTTTGGCTGAAATTTTCTGTCCCCATTGACATTGGGCGTCATGGTGGGCGTTGGTGGACAATATGATAGGAAGGCCAAAAATCTATTTCATGTCATCATGAAACCAGTTTGCGATCATTCGCTCCCCCCGTCAATGGCGGGCCACGTTTCCCGCTGCCATAAGTTGGGAATGTCATTTAATTACATCTGCATATAATTATAAGCCCTGATCGCCGGAATGCTCTAGAACTTTTCACCCCTTGGGCACAGACTGCAAACTAATGAACGTTTTAGTAGACTGCAGAACAACTGGATGATAGGGCAAGTTGTACAATCTCCTTGTGAAAGCTGGCCATGGAGCAGTCATTGCTGGAGGTTCTCACAGCCCCTTGCAATGTCATCATTCAGTTGTGGGCCAGTCTCCCCCATGATTCAAGTTAACAGTGTAGCCTTGCAGTGCGGGTTAGGAGAATGCATGTGCCTGAGTTGAGAGCACAACATACAGTCCAATGGGCAAAGTTGCCCCAATGGTCAGGTGGAGTGGGGCAGAGGTGGGTCGGGTGTCGGGCAGCTATGAAGCACACCAAACTCTGGCCAACCAAGTGGTGGCCAGCACTCTTTGGGATGCATTAAGGAGCCCTCAGACTTAACCAAGGGAGATTCTTAATACACCCATGCTAACCCATGCATCTCTCTTTTTCATCCTGCAGCAGGAGTACATCAGGAGCATGGAGCCTGGTGACCTAGCTGTATGCCTCATGGCTTACAAGGGGTGGAGACAAAGGATAAGAGAGTGACGGAGGTGCCTGACTGGGCAGAGGCAAAAGAAGAAAGGGCGGCTGGGGCTCCCGCACACAGCGCTGAAGAGCCACAGTGAGCCTTCGCTGGTCGGTGCCTATCTAGACCCAGGGTCTATAGATGCCGCCTTTCATTCCTGCAGGCACCTGAGAACCAGTGTCACCGAAGACTGCGCATGTCCAGATAACTGGTTGATCACATCTGCCACGTGCTGCAAGATTTGGCACCATGGAACATGGAGGGCATCAACTGCCATTGACCTTGAAAGTGACTGCAGCGCTCAATTCTTATTCCTGTGGCTCCTTTCAGGGCTCCACAAGTGGCTTCTGTAGTTATTGCAAGCCTCCACGCACAAATTAATCCATAAGGGCACTGACACCATCTTCGCAAAGGCACACAACTTTGTTCATTTTACCTGGCATCAGGAAAGTCAGGAAGCAAGAGCACTGGGATTTGTATAGATCTCAGGTTTCCTACAGGTCAACTACGTCAACCACAAGGGCTTCCACTCGCTGAATGTTCAGTTGGTGTGCGACCACCACAAATGCATCATGCAGGTCTACAATTCCCAGGGAGTGTCCATGACTCCTACATTCTCAGTGGGTCTCAGATCCTTGACATCTTCCACAGAGGCCACAGGGTCGGCTCCTCGGGGACAAGGCTACCCACAGAGAATGTGGCTGATGACGCCCAGGCTGCAGCAGAGAGAAGGTATTACAAGGCTCATGCTGCAACTTGCACTTTGGTGGAGCAAACCATCGGGATGCTGAGGATGAGGTTCTGGTGCATGAACGGGTCGGGTGGAGCCCTGCAATACGTCCACAGAGGGTGTCAGACAGCATCATTGCTCACTGCATCTTTCACAACCTGATCCTGCAATGGTGGGAGGAACTGGCTGAGGAGGAGATGGACGAGCTGCGCGCCTCCTCTGATGAGGAGGGCATTGACAGGGATGAGGGTCAGGAGGCGCTTAAAGGATGATGGCGATGACAACATCGGGTTATCCAGATGAAGCAGGTGTACTCTGGATGCCCTCATAGCTGCTAGATGTGTGCAGGATGATGATGACATGCAGTGGGGACACTCCATAGATCCTCACACAGCCACTGTGAATGTCTGACTCCTGTCTGGCTGATGGCACCTCACTTGTGCTCTGTGAACAGGGTCACATCATGGAGATGCAGCAGGGAAACTTTACCTTCTCTTGATCCTGTGGCGTCCTTCATGAGCTGAACCCTCCAGGACTATAGTGTCACCTCAAAGGTGTTGGGAGCACACAGACAGAATGACGGAACTCTGTGCCACTGGCCCAGGATATTTTGACAGCAATGATAAGCCCCATCGAGGTGCAGGCATGACTGATATGTCCAGTGACTGTGAAGGTACACCATCAGTGTGCTGGGAACATTGTATATAGCACAGGGAAGAGGCCCTGGACTGAGACACTTGCCTTTATCTTGTGCAGGGACCAAAGTTGACATCTGAATGACATGAACATTGCTCATCAGAACAAGGGGCCATAGGCAAGGAGACATTCTTGGGAATTACATTCAAAAACAGTTCCTCTGACATGTCCTCCTTCTTCCTTAACTGAGGTTTTGCACCCACGGTCGTTGACAGGGCCCTCAACCGTGTCCGGCCCATCTCCCGCGCATTTGCTCTCAAGCCTTCTCCTCCCTCCCAGAAACATGATAGGGTCCCCCTTGTCCTCACTTATCACTCCACCAGCCTCCGCACTCAAAGGATCATCCTCCACCATTTCCGCCAACTCCAGCATGATGCCACCACCAAACACATCTTCCCTTCACCCCCCTTATCGGCATTCCGTAGGGATCGCTCCCTCCGGGACACCCTGGTCCACTCCTCCATCACCCCCTACTCCTCAACCCCCTCCTATGGCACCACCCCATGCCCACGCAAAAGATGCAACACCTGCCCCTTCACTTCCTCTCTCCTCACCTTCCAAGGACCCAAACACTCCTTTCAAGTGAAGCAGCATTTCACTTGCATTTCCCCCAACTTAGTCTACTGCATTCATTGCTCCCAATGTGGTCTCCTCTACATTGGAGAGACCAAACGTAAACCGGGCGACCGCTTTGCAGAACACCTGCGGTCTGTCCGCAAGAATGACCCAAACCTCCCTGTCGCTTGCCATTTTAACACTCCACCCTGCTCTCTTGCCCACATGTCTGTCCTTGGCTTGCTGCATTGTTCCAGTGAAGCCCAACGCAAACTGGAGGAACAACACCTCATCTTCCGACTAGGGACTTTACAGCCTTCCAGACTGAATATTGAATTCAACAACTTTAGGTCATGAGCTCCCTCCCCTATCCCCACCCCCTTTCTGTTTCCCCCTTCCTTTTTTTTTCCAATAAATTATAAAGATTTTCCTTTTCCCACCTATTTCCATTATTTTAAAAAAAAATTTAAAAAAAATAAAAAAAATATAAAAAAAAATAAAAAAAAATATTAAAAAAAATTAAAAAAACCCCACTAGAGCTATACCTTGAGTGCCCTACCATCCATTCTTAATTAGCACATTCGTTTAGATAATATCACCAACTTTAACTTTAACACCTATGTGTTCTATTGTACTATTGTCGTTGACATCTTTTGATGATCTGCTTCTATCACTGCTTGTTTGTCCCTACAACCACACCCCCCCCACCTCTCTCTCTCTCTCAACTCTCCGACCCCCACACACACACCTTAAACCAGCTTATATTTCAACTCTTTCTTGGACTCAAACTCAAGTTCTGTCGAAGGGTCACGAGGACTCGAAACGTCAACTCTTTTCTTCTCCGCCGATGCTGCCAGACCTGCTGAGTTTTTCCAGGTAATTCTGTTTTTGTTTTAGACATTCTTGGGAGTTTATTTGCAATAGTGAACACTAAATACAAGTGATTTGCACCCATGCCCACCTTGTGCAACTGCACCTCTTTACCTCTCCAAGCCTCCCCCAACATCCACAGCAGAGATGGAAGCAGCCTGCTGACTATGGCCGTCCTCTGGAGGGCCAATACCTGGAAGGCTCTGGCCTGCTTTTGGGGTCCTGCTGTGTGACAGTGGTACCCCCCTCGACCTGTGGAGCTGGATTTGCTGGGGTGACAGGAAGAGGGGATTCAGATGGGCCGGGGTTGGATCCTGGTCACTAGTTTAGTTAGACTAATGGATCCGGGTTGCAAGCTTGTTTCGGGACGATCATGTTTGTAACACAAACAGGGTAGATCAGCAGGCAGGTCTTGTGTAGAACACATTCTATTTATTTATATAGGAACTCAGAAACTACACTTGTGTGTTTACAACTCAAGCCTTGTCTCTGCATTATAAGCTCTAACTCTAGATTACTCACCACTGATTGCTAAGGTAGCCTGCTCTACTCTGCTATTGGCTACTAAGAGCATGTGCTCTTCCATTATAACATTCTTCTTAAAGGTATATAATACATCAGATTACCACATCCCTCCACCCCCTTTACTCAGAAATACATTTCACAGTTACAAGTACATTTTTCTCAAAATATCAAATTATTTACACAGATAAGTAATTTACAAATTTCTGGGGGATTCCTTATATGTGTAGAACGTCTCAGCTCTACAGCTTCAAATGCTTTGTCAGGAACCTGCTTTTCTGGTGTTGTCTGAACATCAGGTTTTTCGATGGGCACCTGCAAATCTGTTTCCTAAATTCTTGCAGGTACAGCCGATCCTTCAGACACATCTGTACTCAGTTGAGTTCTTTCAACAGGAGATGTTGACGCAGTCATGGCGGAATCATTTCCTGATACTTTGTTTCTCTCCTCCTTATATGATCTATATGTCTCCATATGATTCGGTCTTCTACTTTCATGTGGTAAGAAAGAGATCTAGTCACTGCCCTTATTTCACCTGACAACCAATTGGGTCCTTCTCCAAAAGTTTTCACATAAACTGTCTCTCCTACGGTAAATTTTCTGTCATGACTATGCCAGTCATGTCCAGTTTTCTGACTTCCCAGACCCCTTTCCAAATTCTCCCTTAAATTTGGCATGATTAAGCTCAATCTCGTTCTGAGACGGCATTTCATCCACAATTTCACAGGCGTGACACCTGTTGTCATGTGAGGGGTGGTCCTATAATGGAAAATAAAGCGTGCCAGCTTGGTTACTATTGAGTCTCCTGTTAATTTCTTCTTGCCAGCTTTGAATGTTTAAACCACTAACTCAGTGAGGCCATTCAAAGAAGGGTGTTACAGTGAAGTTTTTACATGAGTGATATCATTGAGGCTGATAAGCCATTGAAACTCAGCACTCGTAAATGAAGTTATCTGATATGACCACTTCTGGTCGTCCATTCATGGCGAAACTTTGACATAGCTTGTCAATTGTAGCAGAAGATGTTGGTGACTTCACCTCATATATGTCCATCCATTTTGAGTGAGCGTCAACAGTAAGGAGGAACATTGTTCCCATAAAAGGTCCTACATAGTCAATATGTAATCACACCAGTGGCCTTCCTGGACTCTCCCACAGATGTAGAGGAGCTGTAGGAGGTAACCTTTTCACTTGCTGAGACTGCATACAACTCACTAAGCTCTCCATTTCTCCATCCATCCCAGGCCACCATAGGTAGATGCGTGCTATGATCTTCATTCGGGAAATACCTGGATGTGCACTATTTAGTTCAGTCAACAATGGCTTTCAACCTTTTGAAGGAACAATCACTCAAGCTCTCCACAATAAGATACCACCCTGGCTGGTTATCTGTGAAAATAAGATTTCATTTCGTCAGTTTCCTGTTCTTGTGACCAACTGTGAAGAGCTTGTTCTGGTACTTTAGATAAGATTGGGTCTCGACTTGTCCAATCACTGACCTGTCTAGCACATACTGGTGATTAATCTAAGAAGTTCAATAATAAAGTGAGTTACTGAGGAACTAGAACATCCTCATTATTTTCTCTCAAAGGCAAGTGATTAAGTGTAACAGCATTTTCAATCTGATTTCTAGGCCTGTGTATGAAAGTATACTCATACCCTACCAGAATAAGTGCCCATCTCTGTATTCTTGCTGAGGTTATGGGTAGTTTTGCCAGTGCTCGCTGAATAACCCTAGCAATGGCTTGTAGTCCAAAACAATAATAAAATGATGACTGTGTACATGCAGGTGAAATTTTTTGACATAAAAGATGATTGACAGGCCTTCTTTTTCTAGCTGTGAGTATCCCTTTTCAGCTGTGATTAGCATGCTTAATAGGTATTTAATAGGTCGTTCTGAGCCATCGTCCATTCGAAGGGAGAGCACTGCTCCCACTCCATAGGGAGATGCATCACATGCCAAAACCAACTCTTTTCTTTGATCAAATGTACTAATAGGGTGGCTGAGTGTAACAGTTGTTTCATCTTTATGAACATTTCTTTCTGTGATGTTTGTCAAGGCCAACGTTGTTTTTTCTTGTGTAGGAAATACAGGGGTGCCAGTTCTGTTGACAAATTAGGCAAGAAGAGTCCATAGTAATTGATCACCCCCAAGAATGACTTGAGCTCGGAGGTGCTCATTGGCACTGGTGCCTCTCTAATGGCTTTAACCTTTTCCTCAACTGGGTGGAGGCCCTGTGCATATACCCTGTGACCTAAATAGATTATCCCTTTTGCTTGCAATGTGCACTTGTCTTTTTTAAACACATTTCCACCTGTGAGAAACATTTCAAAACATTTTCTAAGTTTCAGTGAGTCCTTTCACCAGAACATCATCTAAATAAACTCTATTGTGAGGCAATCCCTGCAGTAAACTTTCCATTATTCTCTGGCATAGGGCGCAAGCTGAGAATACACCAAAAGGCAATGGATATATTGGTACAACCCTTTGTGTGTTCTAATTGTGACAAGTTGTGACAAACTTCTGGGAGGTCTTCTCTAACTCTAATTGTTGATAAGCATGACTCATATCAAGCTTCGTGTAGGCAGTTCCACCTGTCATCTTAGCAAACAGCTCTTCAATTTTTGGCAAGTTTGTCCAACTTAGCCACTTTATTAACAGTCAATTTGTAGCCTCCACAAATTTGAACACTTTGTTCAGGTTAAGTACGGGGACATCCTTGGGGGAAATTATGGCACAGTAGTATTGTCACTGGACTGGTATTCCAGAGACTCAGGGTAACCTGGGTTTGAATCCCGCCACAGCAGATGATGAAATTTGAATTCAATAGAAGTCTGGAATTATAAGTCTGATGATGACCATGAAACCATTGTCAATTGTTGTAAAAGCCCACCTGATTCACTAATGTCCTTTATAGTAGGAAATCTGTTGGCCTACATGTGACTCCAGACCCAGAGCAATATGGTTAACTCTTTCAAAAAATGCCCTCTGAACAAGGGCAATTAGGGATGGGCAAAAATGCTGGCCTAGCCAGTGATGTCCCCATCCCATGAATGAATAAAAAAAGACTATTGGTGCTGCCCATTCTGAGAACTGCATAGGTTGTATAACTCTCAGTTTTTCTAATTCGGCATCTGCCTTTTCCCACATTGCATAAGGTATGGTCTTGCCTTCATAAATCAGGGGATAGCATCTGGATCCACATGAATGTTTGTTTGTAGCCCCTGGATCTTTCTGAGTTCATCTTGGAAAACTGAGGCATATTTTTGTGGTAACTCAGGTAGCCACTGGCTCTCAGCTGGAAGATCTCAGTCCAATCCAATTTAATTTCTTTCAACCAGTTTCGTCCAAGGAGGTTTGGCCCCTTACCTGCTAACATCATTAAGGGTAACTTTACTGATTGACTTCTGTGCTGTACA
Source organism: Carcharodon carcharias (assembly GCF_017639515.1). Classification (NCBI taxonomy): domain Eukaryota; kingdom Metazoa; phylum Chordata; class Chondrichthyes; order Lamniformes; family Lamnidae; genus Carcharodon; species Carcharodon carcharias. Next base: position 54,059,517 of record NC_054486.1, read on the forward strand.
GTAACCCTGCTTATACCCTTGATTTTGATATCTTCTCCCCTGTGAGTTTTCAAATTGGCATCTGTTTCTTCAAATTTAATTTACATTCTCCATGATTCAGGTATTACCGTGGTGGAAGCTCCTGTGTCCACCTCCATTCTGCTGGGTCTATCATTCACCCTCAATGTTACATAGATTGGTTCTGTTCTTCCTACCTCTAAGTTATAAAAATGAATAAATATCTGCATATGTTACTTCAAACTCTTCTTTGTTCAGGATCTCACGGGGTTTTTTCTTTTGATTGAAAATCTGCCTGATTCTATCCTTGCAATGTCTCATGAGGTGTCCATTTTGATGACAGTAAAAACATTCAATATTTTAAAACTTCCACTCATCACAAGGTTGTCTGCTTCCTCCTCTGTTACTTTTATTCCATGTTTTTGCTGCTAAGTCATTTCTTTTTATTTGCCTGCAAGCAGTGACTGCTTCTCCCTTCTCATCAGAGCTGTGCATTTTCATGTCCTTTTTGGCTGGGGCTCCCCACCCAACACAGAGGATGATGTAATTTTGCTCTCCCTGTATAGCTTTCGAGCTCCTCACTGCGCCTTCCATAGCCAGTGCTATTTCTGGCGCCTTCTGAAAATCTAAATTTTTTTTCAGACAGTAATCTCTTCTAAATAGCATCTTCATTTATACCGCACACCAAACGATCTCTAAGCATTTCATTGATAGATGTACCAAACTCAAAATATTCTGTTAACTATTTCTGACTTGTCGCATTACAAGCAACTGGCTCCCCTGGGGCTCTATTTCTTGAGTTAAATTCGAACTGTTGCATCATTACTGAGGGCTTGGGTGGCAATAATTATTTACAAGGTTCAATAAGCCATCAAAATCTTTCAAATCTGGGCACTGGGTGCCGTAAAACTTAAAATCAATCCATAGGTCTTACTTCCCCGCATCACTCGCTTCTTCTCCTCCCTCATAATGTCATTCGCTTGGAAAGAAAACGCAAGGCGTTCAGCAAGGTGAGACCAATCATCCGTGGGTCAAAAGAATCAACTCTCCCAAACCGCAGCATGCTTCGAGGGGACTGCTTTGATGAATAGAATGGAAATTCTGCTTACAATTACTGTGTGAGTTACGGCCCGATTTTGGTTCACTCGATTTCCCTCCTCGCTTTTTCTTGCTTTTTCCTCACTGCCAGTTTGTTAGATCCTGGTCACTAGTTTATTTGGACTAATGGATCCAGATTGCAAGCTTATTTCGGGATGGCCGAGTTGGTACCATAGACGGAGTAGATCAGCAGACAGCTCTTATGTAGAACACATTCTATTTATTTATGAAGGAACACAGCAGCTACACTTGTGTGCCTGCAACTAAAACCTTGTCTCTACATTACATACTCTAACTCTAGACTACTCACTACTGACTGCTAAGGCAGTCCACGCTACTCTGCTATTGGACACTAAGATCATGTAATCTTCCATTATAACATTCTTCTTAAAGGTATATTACACGTCAGATTACCACAGCAGGACACTCCCGGAGTTCCCTGGGTAGATGGCCTCAGGGTGTGCACTTGCTAATCCTCTTCTCTATGGGTGCCCGAGGGCCCATAGCTGACTCCTCAAGGAGAAGAGGAAGCTGGAGTGAGATCCAGCTGCCCTGCACCCCTCTCGCATTGACACTGCTAGAGCCCAACTATGGTGTCAGCGATGGAGTTCAGCCCATGCATCTGTGCAGGACCAATGTCCTGGACCAAGGTCTCCATGGCGGCCACCATCCTCCCAGTGTTGACCTTGGTGTGTTGACATGCTGACGCTATCACCTCAGACTGAAGGTGGATGGACTCCTCCATCATGCCTTGCAATCTGAGAAGTGCAGCGGTCATACTTTCCTGATGTTCCCAAGCTTGCCTTTGTAGCTCAAGCAACTGTGACATGACTGAGTCCAGAGGCTCACCATCTGACTCGGACTCAGCAGATCTGTGGCCTCCAGCAGTCTTCCGAATGCTGGAAACCTGGGATGTCTCTGTCACCACCTGCTGTGAATCAGACAGTGTGACGTGCTCACCAGATTGTGACCCTGATGCTACTCTAGAGCTAGGTCCCACCGAGATGCATGCGTCTCTGCACTGGTGGAGGGTGTGGGTGAGCGCTGTGATGGGTTTTCAATGAGTGTGTCATCAGATTCTTCTCCTGAAGTTTCTTCGGGGCTTGACTCAAGGACCTGGGTCGTGGGCCCCCATAGTTGCTTCCCAGATGTGCCTGCGAAAGCAAGAAAAAATAATTAGTGTATAGCAGGGGACTGTGGTCAGGGGAACTCACTCACAGCATGGTTGTTTGATGAATGTTGCACTTCTGGTCCCTCACTTTGTTGAGCAGCACCGGCCTCACTGTCAGCAACGGAATGGTCCAGATCATTGCCAGCCAGCTGGATGACTCTATTTTCAAATTCTGTGAGGACCTTGACGTCAGACATTCCTCCACCAGCCTGTGACCTCCCCCTTTTGTTGTGTGCCAGCTTGTCCTGCATGAATAGAAACGGAAAGAGTGTAATCAGGATGCCTGCCAAGCCAAATAGCACAGCTCCCTGGCACATGTGACTGGTGCCATGGACTGGAAGAGGACATGATCCACGGTGCAATTGAAGGTGTGTGTGAGAGAGTGAATGGTGACGTTCCCTTGAACTGGCAGTGAGTGAGATCCCTGAGGATGTGTGATGGGTTTGTGAGTGTGTGTGTTGAGAGTGATGAGAAGAGTGACTTACCCTGGCATAATGGAGGAGATCATTCATCCTCTTTTGGCACGGGGAGGCTGTCCTCTTTTGCAGGGCATTGGCAGCGACCACCGCTGCCACCGCCGCCCATACTAGATTTGTCACCTTGCTTGCTGGTCTTTGCCCACCACAAGGGGATAGACCATCGCGGTGAGCCTCCACTGTGTCCAGAAGATGCCCAAGGGAGGTGTCACTAAACTTGGGGACTGCATGTTTCCTCTCTTTGATGGCTGTCAAAGAGAGAGTGCTAGCTCTGTGCAAGGCAGCCTTTAAATATGGCTCCCAGGTAACACAAGGGCTGAGGGTGGGTGAATCAGAGGGCACCCTGCCAGTGGCCCGGTGTGTTTCCTGGGAATTAATTAGAAATGAGGTGGGACACACTGGAAATGGGATGATATAGCGTGAATAGTTGCCATTGTGGCCAGTGAGTAAAATGCCCTTTTTCCTGTCCACTACCACACTTTATGAAATTCTGGGGTGATCCTGCCCTTTGTCTCAAAAGATAATAAATGATCTGAATGTTTAAGGCCAAGTCTCTGAAAGGCAAAGTCATTAGTCCAAATTTCTAACTGCTCCATCAGTATTCATGTGGCCCTCGAAACCAATGTCAACTGTTTGAAAAAAACATAATCCATTGTGGCTCTGACCCCAATGTACAATCATAACTCTAAATGGGTAGCTGCATTGCTTGTTTGTTGAGGTGCCGCGAACACCTTGCACACAAATGCGTCACTTTTTACATTTTTGTTAGACTTGAAAACCATTTTTTTTAATCCTTTTTCTCTCTCAAACCAATTTTCAAGTCCTGATGCTCACTATTTTGCCTTTTTAAAAATGTATTCCCTATCCTGAGGACACTTAAGAGTCAACCACATTGCTGTGGGTTTGGAGTCACACATAGGCTAGGTAAGGACAGCAGAGTTCCTTCCCGGAAGAGTGTTAGTGAACCAGATATCTTTTGACAATAATTGACAATGGTTTCATGGTCATCATTTGGCTTTTAATTCCCAATATTTTTTTTTGAATTCAAGTTCCACCATCTGCTGTGGCAGGATTCAAGCTAGGTCCCCAGAGCATTACACTGGGTCTCTGGGTCACTCGTCCAGTAACAATACCACTAAGACATCGCCGCCCCCTCATTTGAAAGAAGCAGTCAGTAAAATGTATATTTAATTTGATTTTCTAATAATATTTCTTAACTCTGGCGCAAAGTGCTTTGAAAAGTTCAACTTGGATTTCTGCCAAATATTTTCAAGACTTCAGGCTTATCCATAAATTTTGGGAGACAAACTGAAGAGCCTTTTCATAGCTGTATAAGTACATTTTAATTCACACTTAAACGCATACTTTCAGGAACTTCAATGTTTAATTTTTCTTAGCACAGAAGCTCGCAGCATTTTTGATTAAATGCCTATTATTTCCAAACGTTTTAGCTTCTTCCTCAAACCTATTTTATTTGAATTTCTGATGTTTACTAAGAAAGCCATGCTTTAACAATGACTTGATGGTATTTGGAATGAATGGTATTCTCTCAGCTGGGTAAGAGTACTGCTTCTTGGGGGTGGAGTAAGGATGGTGGATCATGGTGATGGAGAAATCAGAGTCAACTAACATTAATTGCTGATAGCTTCCATTGTCAACAGTGCAGTCCATTGGTCCCCCACCACCATTGTACAGGAGAGGGGAAACTACTTCTCCGTGAGAGGCCTGTTGGAGTCACTGGCTGTCTGGAGTTACTTGCCCGGGTACATGATACACTGCAACAACAGACCAAACTCTGTTATTAATTTTCATAGCTTCTGTCGCTGCCTGCATTCTCTCTAACTGCTGATCAACAGGCTCAATAGGGTCAGGACTCATCTGTGCAGGAGGAGGAGAAAGCAGGGTTCATTGTTACTGTCAGCCTCCACAATGCACCTATTCTGGCAGTCACAGCCATAATGGCCAAGGCTTGCAATTAAATCAGTGCGACAGATCACGTCTTCTCGGCACCACGTATGTAGATGGTCCAGATATCTGGCTAGACAATGATTCTTTATCATCCCTTGTGCCCCCTTCTTTCTTGGTCTTATCTCTCCTGTGCCCCTAGCTCTTGTGATGACAAACACCGGCACTCCCTCAATGCACTGGGGAAGCAGAGCAGAGGGGGACATGCATTTGATGATATTTTTCCAGTAAAGACCAGGGTCACTTGCCCTGGTCTTGGAGACAGGAGCCACAAGTGCCCACTGTTGACTGATTTGGGCATGAAGCTGTTTTTAGCTAAACATGGGGAGTGGTCTGCTTCAGGGGGGACAACAGTTTGTTGCCAAATTAACTCCCTCAAAGCTCCCCTTGCATCTTCCAACTCCTCACTTAGCTGATATTCTGTCTGTAAATCAATGTTTTGTTGTAGTATTTGGTCTAGTTTTTCCTTGCATAACATGTTCTCTCATGTGCTTCCTGGTCCCAGCGTAACTGATTACGCAGGACGACAATTCTCTCCTGCCAGCCATCACTTTCCATTTGCAACTTATCTCCCCATTCCCTTTACTCCATGTGCTTTTTGTAAGAGACACACATGTGCAACACAGGCAACTTATTCCAGACTTTCTTTAACTAAATCTGATGCTTCTGAATCTCTTTAAAAAGCCTATCAGGAATACACTCATAATCCCCATCAGACTCTTCTGCAACACCCAGTGTATTTCTCTAACACAGTGCTCTGTGTTCTCCATCAAGCTCTCCAGCAGTCACTCCCTTGCATATGCCAATGCTGTTGTAACTTGCAATTTCAGTTAAGAACTACTTCACATGAGTCTAAGGCTGTTGCTTCTTAAACTTCCTGTCAATAATACCTCAAACGTTGTTAATCCTACTTCTGACACCAATTTATAAGTTTTTAAGGTTCAGGGGTCACAGGTTACCTAAACTAGGTGGTCAATAATTCCTAAGTGATTTTAAGGTAGTTTATTAAGTTAATTAAGAAACAACAAGAGGTACCTGATGATGCGACGGTTCCAGATAATGTGGATCTGGTAAGAGATTCCAAGGTTGAGGATTACGATGTTCCACCTGGATCAAGAAACCACCCAAGAGACTGAACTTATAATTCCATGACCATGTATATATTTGTAATGTCATGAAGGTAGATGTTCTTCTGTACAATAAAATTAAAGGGGGAGGAATGTAGTAATAGTAGCTTTAACGAATCTAGTGACTGTAGCTTTAAGGCTTATTGTGTTGTATAGTATCACATGACAGTGTGAATGAATCAACTCTAAGTGCAATGAACCTTAGAGTGGGAGTCCTTTTTCTAGTTGTGGAACCTGATGGAAGCATGTAACTGCTGCTGCAGCCTGTAAATAAATTTCGATGTTTCTAATGAGAAACCTGTCTGCAAAATCAAGTTCATAACAAACTGGCAATGAGGATAAATCGGGTCCACATTGTTCCTTGCCCAGCGACTGTGAGCATCATGTTTAAACAGAAGAAAAGGAAAATACACTCACCAGGTATGCCACATTTTGGGAGGATTGACCCCTTCAAAACATCCACAGAAGATTGCCGTCAATATGTAGAATATGGGTTCTATTTCCAGGCAAACAAACTAATGAAGAAGGAAAAGAGGAGAGCAATTCTCCTGACTGTTTGTGGGATTAAAGCCTATAACTTAATCCCAAATTTGATGGCCCCAAATGTCCCAGATTCAAAGACCTTCAATGAATTGATAGACCTCGTTAAGAGACATTTTCAACCCAAACCCTCTGTCACCAAGCAGAGGTTTAGGTTTAATTCAAGGATTAGAGACCTAAGGGAGACCATTGCTACATACTTGGCAAAATTGAAACAGCTGACTGACCACTTGATTTCAGGAAGACCCTAAACTATATGCTCAGGGATCGTTTGGTCTGCGGTGTGCATGATGATGCAATTCAATGATGACTATAAGCTGAAGTAAACCTTGATTTTAAAAAAGCATTGGAAATAGTAGCTGCAATGGAAAGCGGTGAACAGGATGTGCAGGTTATGCAAGGTGCACAAAATATCACCATTTTCCAGTTGGGGCAGGAATGGACAGCCGGGTGTGGCACAAAATGCCGGGACTCTGCCGCGAAGTGGGAGGCAGTCCCTGCTACCCAAAAATTTAAAATAAAAGCAGGAAACAGCTCAGCAGCAAACCTAAAAATGAAATGTTACCAATGTGGAAGCAATCATACTCCTGAAACTTGCAGCTTTAAAGAGGTGGAGTGCTATTTTTGTCATAAGAGAGGACACACACTGAAGCATTGTAAAGCAAGATTGAGACAGACTCCCAGGCAGCAAACTTAGTTAATCAAGTGCATAATGTGGAAGGACCAGAGACTACCAATTCTGATATTTACTCTCTACTTAATGTAAAAGCAGGGAAGACAGAGTCAATCACTGTTACTCAGCAGGTAAATGGAAAACCTACAGTGATGGAAGTGGGCACTGGTGCTTCAACGACTGTAGTGGGAGAGCTCACCTTCAAATATTTAAACAACAGTTCTCAACAATTGAATTTGGAGCAGACTTCAGCCAAATTGAAAACTTATACTGTGAAGTTATCCAAGTGAAGGGTATTACCACTGTACCTGTATGTTATAAGCACCAACAGCACAACTTCCAGTAATGGTAGTAAAAGATGAGGGACCAGGTCATGATTGGTTGAAAGAAGTTAGACTAAACTGGTCTGAAATTTTCCAGCCACGAGTAGGAGGACTGCCAGAGCTGCTAAAGAAATATGGCAAGGATTTTCAAGATGAACTGGGGAGAATCCAAGGTCTATAGGCTAAGATCTACATTGATTCGGAAGCAACTCCTTGCTTCTTTAAAGCAAGGCCAATGACATATGCTCTGAGGGAGAAGGTTGACATCGAATTGAACCATTTAGAGAGGCTAGGGGTCATACAGCCAGTTTAATTCTCAAACTGGGCAACACCTATAGTTCCTGCCTTAAAACCTAATCAGACTATTTGGATCTATGGGGACTATAAGCTAATGTCCAACTTGGCAGCTTTGTTTGCTAAGTGCCTTAGCCCCAAGATTGAGGATCTCTTTGCTAAATACACAAGAGCAACAATTTATACTAAACTACCTATGCGTATCAGCAGCTAGAACTGGATGATACCTCCAGAAACTTTGTGACCATAAACACTCACAAAGGATTATATCAATACACACATCTTTCCTGCGGTGTTTCTTCAGACTGTGAGATTTTCTAGAGAACGATGGGGAGTTTGATACAAAGGCTACCTCAGGCCGTGATCTACCTAGATGACGTTCTAATAACAGGGTTCACAGAAGCTGAACACTTGGCTAATTTGGAGGAAGTCTTGAAATGATTTTTGGGAGCAGAGGTGCATTTAAAAAAAAGAAAAGTGTACCTTTCCAACAAGCAACGTTGTTTATTTGGGTCATCGGATGGATGCCCAAGGGCAACATCTAGTAGAGGGAAAAGTTAAAGCTATTAAGGAGGCATCTATGCCTAAAAGTATCTCTGAACTCAAGTCATTCTTAGGTATGTTCAATTATTATGGTCGATTCCTACCCAACTTATCAACAGTCCTAGCCCCTCTACTCTCATTTTTAAAGAAAAACCAGCATTGGGCTTGGAAGTCATCCCAAGAAGAAGCCTTCATGAAAGTTAAACAACTCTTGAACTCTTCAAACTTGTTATTACACTCTGACCTAACAAAGAAATTGGTACTAACGTGCAACACATCCCCCACTGGCATGGGAGCGGTACTATCGCACAAGATGGACGATGGTTCAGAAAGGCCAGTAGGCAATGTATCTAGAACCCTCTCTACACCCAAAAAAGGGTATTTGCAAATCGAGAAAGAAGGATTATCAATTATTTTCAAAATTAAATAGTTCAAACAATACATACATGGCTGACACTTTACAATATTGTCTGACCACAAACTGCTCTTGGGTCTGTTCAGTGATGAAAAAGCTATCCCTCCCATAACTTCTGCACAAATTCAAAGATGGGCTTTAATTTTATCCACATAAGAGTACACTTATCTGTACAGACCAGGGATGCATATAGCCAATGCTAATGCCCTAAGTCGCCTTCCTTTGCAGGAAAGCAATGAACATGCCCCAATTCCCCCAAGAGATCACATTAGTGATTTTTTTCCTGGATTCCTCACCAGTCTGTGCAAGGCAGATAAGAAACTGCACAAATCATGATCCAGTCCTCTCTAGAGTGAGAGACCAAGTGTTGAAAGGATGATCCCAGAAACCAGTGCCTGACGAATTGAAGCCATTCTTCACTCAAAGGAATGAATTGAGCAGTCAAGATGGTATCCTGTTGTGGGGTGCACAAGTAGTTGTTCCTTCACAAGAAAGGAATCACTCTTAGCAGAGTTGCACAGTGCACATCCAGTAATCTCAAGACTGAAGATGATCATGCGAAATTACATTTGGTGACTGGTCATGGATAGTGATATCGAGAAGGTAGTTAAACCCTGTATACAATGCCAAAAACTACAGAATTTACCTGTTGCGGCCCCACTACAGCCATGGGAATGGCCTGTCAGGCCCTGGGTGAGACTGCACATAGATTATGTCAGTCCTTTTCAAGGCACCATGTTCCTACTAACAATTGACGCACATTCCAATTGGCTAGACGAGTACGAGGTTAGGTTATCAACACCAGGTGCAACAATAGAAAAGTTATGCCAAAGCTTTTTTAGACATGGATTGCCAGATATAATCATCTCAGACAATGGTACTGCATTTATTAGTGCTGAATTTCAAAGATTAGTGAGTCTAAATGGTATCAAACACATAAAGACAGCATCATATCATCCATTGTCTAATGGATTAGCTGAGAGAGCAGTACATACTTTTAAAGTTGGGATGGAAAAGTTATCAGGGGAATCGCTGGAGAATAAACTTTCAGGTTTCCTGTTTCACTATAGAACAACCTCCACATAACTACAGGCTCAAAACCTTCAGAGTTACTTATGAAAGGATGCCTTCAAATGAGTTTAAGCCTGATGCTTCCCAGTTTGAAGGGGAAGGTGGAGGAAAGCCAAAGGAATCAAAAAGCGTCTCATGACTTGCGTTAGCCATGGGCAAGAATTTACTGTTGGTGAAGCAGTATATGTACGAAATGTCGGTGGTGGATTGAGTTGGTTACCTGGTGTAATAGTCTCTGTGGCCAGACCCTTGTCACACCATGTAGAAGTGGAGGGCTGGATCACCTGGATCATCCAAATCCCTCTACCTGCAAACCCATCATCTCCAGCTCCACAGGCCGAGGAGGCAGCATCTGGCACACAGCAAGACACCCAAGGCAGGCCAGATGCAGCCTCCAGGTCTCAGCCCTCCAGGGGATGCCTGCCAAGATCACTGCAGACCAGGCATCACAGACAGCAGGCTGACTCCACCTCTGCTGTGGATGTCGGAGGAGAACCAAAATGTAGCGGCAGTGTTAGTAAGCTTAAGAAGATGCAGCTGCACTGCATGGGCACAGGCATTAGCCACTTGTACATAGTGTTAACTATTGTAAATAAACTCGCAACAATGTCTCCTTGTCTATGGCTCCATGTCCTGATGAGCAGGGTTCATGCCATTGAGGTGTAAAAGCTTGGTTCCTGCAAAAGCTAAAGGTAGGTGTCTCAGTCCAGGGCCTCTTCCCTGTGCAGTGTGTGACCTTCAGAGCAAAGTGATGGTCCAGCTTCACACCCACTGGACACATTAGTGATGCCTGCAGCTCAATGGTGCTTGTCATTGCTCCCAGAATGTTGTGGGCAGGCATCACAAAGTTCTATGGGTCTCACATGCTGTGAGGCAAGTAGCGGGGGTGGGGGTGGGGGGGTTGGGGGCAAGGGTTGGACTGCTTCTGAGGCGAGATGGGGGAGTGGGGGGCAAGGCAGCCTGGTCTGATGGTATTGCACATGCACATGTGGGTCGGTGAGGAGGGAAGCAGCCACACATTAGGGAAACTTTGTATAAAGTGACCATTCCTCCACAGCAGAGAGAGTTCAGGCACAACCACATTAACTTGCCTGGAGTTGGGCCTCCAGCTTATCTGCCCACTCAAGCCATGCAAAAGCATGAAAGTTCCACCAAATGCTCTAGAATTTTTCACCCCTTGGACACAGACTGCAAACTAATGAGCATTTTAGTGGACTGCAGAACAATTGGCCAACTATGTGTGTTGTACAATCTCCTTGCAAAAGCTGGCCATGGAGCACGCACTAGTGGAGGCACTCACAGCCCCTTTCCATGTCATCATTCAGGTTGGACCAGTCTACCCCATGGTGGGAGCTAACAGAGCAGCCTTGCAGTGCTGGTGAGGAGAACGCCTGTGCCTGAGCTGAGAACACAGCATGCAGTTCAATGGGCAAAGCTGCCACCAATCGGTCAGGTGGAGTGGGGCAGAGGTGGGTGGGGTTTCGAGCAGCCATGCAGTGCACTAAACTCTGGCCATCCAAATGGTGTCCAACACTCTCTGGCATGCGTTATGCAGCCTTCAGGCTTAACCAAGAGAGATTCTTAGTACACCCATGCTAACCCATGCATCTCTCTCTTTCATCCTTCAGGAGGAGTACATCAGGAGCATGGAGCCTGGTGACCCAGCTGTGTACCTCACGGCTTACAGGGAGCGGAGACAAAGGAGAAGAGAGAGACGGGAGTGCCTGGCTGGACAAAGGGAGGAGCAGCACCCTAAAAAAGAAGGGGCAGCTGATTCCCTTATATGCCACTGAAGAGCCACAGTGAGCTGTCACTGGCTGGCAGGTGACCTCTGTGGGATATCACAAGCCTCCACGCACAAATGCATCCATGAGGTCACGGACGCCACCTTCGCAAAGGCACACAACTTTGTACATTTCGCCTGGGTTCAGGAAAGCCAGGATGCACGAGCTCTGGGATTTGCCCAGATCTCAGGTTTCCCACAGGTACAGGGTGCCATTGACTGCACCCACGTGGCGCTCAGATCTCCGTAGCAATAAGCGATCAACCATGTTAACCACAAGGACTTCTACTCACTGAATGTGCAGCTGGTGTGCGACCACCACAAATACATCCTACAGGTCTGCGCACAATTTTTAGGGACTGTCCATGACTCCTACATTCTCAGCTAGTCACAGTTCTCTGACATTTTCCAGGGTCCACAGAAGCTTCAGGGATGGCTCCTAGGAGACAAGGGCTACCCGCAAAAATTGTGGCTGCTGACACCGTGCAGTGTATTCAGACTGCAGCAGAGCAAAGTTACAATGAGGGTCATGCTGCAACTCGCAACTTGGTGGAGCAAACTATTGGAATGCTGAAAATGAGGTTTTGGTGCAGCCCTGCAATATAATCCACAGAGGGTGTCACACATCATCATCGCCTGCTGCACCCTTCACAACTTGGCGTTGCAATGGGGAGAGGAGCTGGTTGAGGGGGAGATGGGAGAGTTGCACATCTCCTCTGATGAGGAGGATGTCAACGGGGATGAGGGTAAGCAGGTGCTCGAAGCGAGGCTAATGACGGTGAGGCCATCACACTGGGCAAAATGAGGCAGGTGTGCTCAGGTGGCCCTCATAGCTGATAGATTTGTGAAGGATAATGACGACATGCAGTGAAGAGACACCATAGGTCCTCAAATTGCATCTGTGAAAGTTTGAATCCCATCTGGTTGATGGCAGCTCACATACCCTCTGTGATATAGCTCCTGCCTTGGAGATGCAGCAGATGCCCATAGTCACTACATTCCAGAAGCATCATGACAACATGCAGCGAGGACACTCCATCGATCCTCACATAGCCTCTGGGAACGTCTGACTCTTGTCTGGCTGATGGCAAATCGCTTCCGCTCTGTAAAAAGGGCCACATCATGGAATTGCAGCAGAGGAATTTTAGCTTTCCTGATTCCATGGCATCCTTCCTGAGCTGAGCCCTTCAGGACCACACTGTCACTGGACACAGATGCCAAGATGGGGGGCCAGCTGCACCTCAAAGGGGCTGGGAGCGCACAGAGAGAATGAGGGAACTCTGTGCTGCTGGCCCAGGACATCCTGGCAGCAATGATATGGACCATCAAGGTGCAGGCATGAATGATGTGACCAGTGACTGTGAAGGCGCACCATCAGTGTGCTGGGCAGGTTGTACAAAGCACAGGGAAGAGGCCCTGGACTGAGACACCTGCCTTTATCTTGTGCAGGGACCAAGGTTTCACAATGAGTGTCACAATCATTGTTCATCAGAACAAGGAGCCAAAGGCAAGGAGACATTCTTAGGAGTTTATTCACAATAGTGAACATTAAGTACAAGTGATTAACACCCATGCCCAGCTGAGTGACTACATCTTCCTAACCTTCCTAATCCTGCCGCTATGTCTTGGTGTTCCCGTGACATCCACAGCGAGGTGGAGGCAGCCTGCTGACTGCTACACCCTGTCTGAAATTACCTTTGTGGGCGTCCTCTGGAGGTCCAAGACCTGGAGGGCCCTGGCCTGATTTCAGTGTCCTACTCTGTGGCAGTTGCTCCCTTCTCAGTCTACGGAGCTGGAGCTTCTGGGATCACAGTAAGAGGGGATTTGGATGGGCCGGACACTCCCGGAGTCTCCTGGGTGGTTTGCTCTGGGGTGTACACCTGCTGATCTTCCTCCCTTTGGGTGCCAGAGGGCCATTGGCTGACTCCTGGAGAAAGAGTAGCTGGAGTGTCATTGAGCTGCCCTGCACCCCCCTCTCATTGACACAGCTGGAGGCCAACTATGGTGTGAACAATGGAGTTCATCCCGTCCAGCAGTGCAGGACAGATATCCTGGAGCAAGGTGTCCAGGTTGGTCACCATCCTGCCAGTGTTGACCCTGGTGCTTTGGCATGCTGGTGCTATCACCTCGGACTGAAGTTGGACAGACTCATCCATTGTGCCTTGCAATCTGAGGTGTGCATCTGTCATCCCTTCCTGCTGTTTTCCTGATTGTTGCTGCAGCATCAAGAACTGGTTGAGGACTGAGTCCAGAGGCTCATTATCTGACTCGGACTCAGCAGATCTGTTGCCTCCAGCAGTCCCCCAAGTGCTGGTGGCTTCGGGTGTTCCTGCCTCTGCCTGCTGTGGAACAGATTGTGTGCTGTGCTTCTCAGATAGTGAACCTGAGTCTGCGGTACATGTTCATCCCACAGAGATGTGTGCCACTGTGCTGATGGAGGGTGTGAGTGAGCGCTGTGATGGATCTTCGAGGGTGCTGTCCTCAGGGTGATCATCTGAGGTGCTATTGGTGCTGCAGTTGGGGCCAAAGTTGCCTGAGGGCGACATGGCAGATGTACCTATGAGAGAAAGTGGAGATTATTAGTGCATGGCTGCCATGTTACACAAAACGATGGATCCACGATTGAGTTGCCAGAGGAATGATCTGGTGCATGGTCCTCACTTGGATGCTTGGTGCCGATCTCACCGTCCATGTCCTCTCCAGCCAGCTCTAACGCACGGCCTTCAAACAGAGTGAGGGCCTTAATGTCTGGCATTCCAGCCCTGGTCTGTGACCTCTCCCTTATATTGTGTGCGATCTTGTCCTGCATAAAGACCGATGGAGAGAGTGTGAGCAAGGTGCATGCCCAACCAAATGAGAAGGATGCCAGGTGTCTGTATATGCTGAGTGGAGCAATGGATGGGGTGAGGAGGTAGTCTCCAGAGGAGATGAGGCCAGATGGAGATGTGAGGGTGCGTGTGAGAGAGTGAGTGTTGATGTCCCTTGAGCTGGCAATGAGTGAGATGCTGGTAAATGTGTGACGGCCTTTTGAGTATGTGAGTTTAGAATGTGCAGATGATTGACTTAACCTAGCGGTATGGATGAGGATCATCCTCTTTCTGCACTGGATGGCTGACCTCTTGTGGGTAGCAAAGGCACTGACCACCACTGCCACCTCCTCCCAAACCAGATTGGTGATGTCGCTGCCCTTTCTGCAGCCAGAGCAGGGGTAGAGGACATCACAGTGGACCTCAACGGCACGTTAAAGGCATTCCAGGGTTTGCAGTCTTCTTGCCCTTCAGGGCCATATCTTCGGTGCAGCAGTCCTCTGCTGGAAACACTGAAAGGTGTGTGTGTGACTGCACTTTAAATATAGCGCCTGGCGTGAGGAAGCAGCGATGTGATAGTAGGGTGGGCAAATCGGCGGCTGCCTGCCAGCAACATAGCGTGTTTCCCGGAATGCATGATTAATGAAACGGGATTGGGACAATATGGTGCAAAAATCCGCCATTGCGGCCGGCTGGTAAAATATCTTTTTTCCTACCCGCTACCACACTTTGTGCAAGTCTGGGATGATTCTACCCCGTGATTCCAGCACAAAGTAAAAGCAGCTGTCTCAGTCCGGGTCCTCTTCCCTGTGCAGTGTGTAACCTTCAGACCAAAGTGATGGTCCAGCTTCACACTCACTGGATACATTACAGATGCCTGCACCTTGATGGTGCTTGTCATTGCTGCCAGAATGTAGTGGGCAGGCCTCACAGAGTTCCATCATTTTCTCTGTGTACTCTCAGCATCTTTGAGGTGGGCCTGGCCCCCATCTCTTCAGCATCTATGACCAGTAACAGTGTGGTCCTGAAGTGGTCAGGTGCTGAAGGCTGACAAAGGATCAGGTGCATTTAAAGTTTCATGGCTGCATCTCCATAATATGACCCTGATCACAGAGCGCAAGTGAGCTGCCCTCAGCCAGACAGGAGTCAGAAGTTCACAGAGGCAATGTGAAGATCTATGGAGTGTCCTCACTGCATGTCATCATCATCCTCCTGGAATTTCATGACTATTAGGAGGTCGACTGCATCTCCATGACATGAGCCTGAGCACTGAGGGGTATGTGCACTGCCATCAGCCACACAGGAGTCAAACATTCACAGGTGCAAGGTAAGGACATCAGGCCTGTCCTCACTGCATCTCGTCATCACACTCCATTAAACTTGTGCCTATGAGAGGCTCCTGAGGGTGCCTACCTCATCGGGTCTGTGCAATTGTGTTATTTGCTGGCAACCTTGCCTTCGAGAACCCCATCCTTATCATCCCCTTCGATGTCCTCCTCATCAGAGGATACGTGCAGCTCCATCTCCTCCTCCATCAGGTCACCCCTCCTTTGCCACACCAAGTTTTGTAACGCACAGCAAGTGATGATGATTCACAACACCCTCTGGGGACTGCATTGCAGTGCTCCCACTGGACCTATGGAGGCACTGGAATCTCATTTTCAAAATGCCTATCGATTGCTCTGCCAAGCCTGGGTCACAGCATGACTCTCGTTATACCGTTGCTTTGCTGCAATCTGAGGCCACTGCACAGGTGTCACAAGCCACGTCTACTGTGGACAACCCTTGCCCCTGAGGAGCCAACCCTGCAGCCCCTTTGTACCCTGGAAGATGCCAGGGACATGAGGTCTACTAAGGATGTAGAAGCCATGGACGCACCCTGGAAATTGTGCACAGACCTGCAGAATGTGTTTGTGGTGGTCACACACCAGCTGAACATTCAGTGATTTGAAGCCCTTGTGGTTGATGTAGTTGGCTGCTTGTTGCCATGGAGATCTAAGCGCCATGTAAGTGCACCCTGCGCCTATGAAAAACCTGAGATCTGTGCAAATCCCAGTGCTCTTGCTTCCTGACTTTCCTGATCCCAGGTGAAATGCAAACAGTTCTGTGTCTTCATGAAGATGGCACCTGTGACCTCCTGGGTACACTGGGTATATGGAGTCTTGCGATGTCCTGCACAGGTCACCTGTGGAGCCCTGGAAGGAGCCACTGACATAAAAATTGAGCATCAAGGTCACTTTCACAGCCACTGGCAGTGCATGCCCTCCATGTCCCCATAGTGCCAAGTCCTGCAGCACGTGGCATATGTGACCAACCAGTTCCCTAGACATGCACAGCCATCAGCACTACTGGTTCTCAGTCATCTGCAGGAATGACAGGCGCCGTTTACAGACCCTGGGTCTAGTCAGTGCCTATGAGTGATGGCTCACTGTGGATATTCAACTGGGTGCACAGCAGGTCCTTCCACCCCTTCATCTTGAGGAAGGTGCTCCTCCCTTTACCAAGCCAGGTGCCTCCGCCAGCCACACTTTTCTTCTTCTCTGCTGTCTGTAAGCCATGAGGCATACTGTTAAATCACCAGGCTCCATGATCCTGATGTACCCCCCTCCCAGTGCGTGCACACTTCCCTCACTCCCCCCTTCCCCTCCCCCCAAATCCCCGGCAAGTGCTTGAGTAATTTCTTTAATCTGTCTGTGCTGCCTTGCATCACCCCCCACCCCCCCCCCAACCCCCTCACCCCACCACCACCACCCCCCAAACCCTGATCTGATCAACACTGGAGCCCGTGCCCCGGAACCACACTGAAAGCCAAGGAAAAAGTGACTTGCCCGTGCCCCCCATGAATTTGTGGTGCCTCTTCCTTAATATCCTATGGGTAATGCTTCCGTGCGCTGCGCAAGGATGTGTACACTCATCTCTGAGTTCCCCTCGAAGTTCAGGTCACCAGATGCATACATTTTAAGGGCAGTCGGGAAGCATGCCATTCTGAAGTCATGCCAACATGGGTGGTAAATTTGATGTGGGCGTATGATTCCAGCAAACAGGACTTATAATTAGATGCAAATGTATTAAAATGATGTTCCCGATGTGCAGCGGCAGGAAATGTGACTCGCCATTGATGAGTGGGGCAGATGATCACAACTGGTTTCACGATGGCGTAAAACTGATGTTTGGCCTTCTTGCCATATGGTCCACCACTCTCCACCACCCATTCCTACCATGATGCCCATGCCAATGATGTCAGAAAATTCCAGCCAGTGTTTCACCGAAGGTCCTTTGGAAAGGACTGGCAGAAAATTACCATGACCAGCATCCATCTTCACATGCAGGGACACCAAATTAAAAGCATTAGGACCTTTTCAAACTTTATCCTTTTTCATGAAGTGTTCCCTTACTCCAACCTCTGCAGAGAACTTATTTGATTTGTCCTTTGTTTTTTGTGTGTATGTTGGGATTTTAAAAGGGTACATCTTCTATATTGAAAATTGTATGCCAACCAATTTTGAATCTCGTTTTAAGAATGATGTTATGTCTCATAATAAATCAATTATTCTGAGTTTATTGAAATAAACCTGTTTAAAGTCTCTTTTATTCTGGGTCTATCATTAGCATGGGTCAACAATTTTCCATTTTGGTTAGTGATTTAAACATTTATACTTATGGTGCATGCTGTGGATTTGTCACGCCAGAGAAACTATGCGAACCCATTCCCCCATCCTGGCTATAACACTTGTGGAACCAGGCTGGCAAACTCTGGGGAATTGGTGGGGGTGGGGGGGTTGGGGTGGTAAAGAAGGGTGGTGGGGGATTGGATGAACTGGGCTGGGACTGGAAATGCAGAGGATACAAGATCTTGGCAGGCGTCCTCTGCTGGGCACAGGGGGCTGATAACGAAGGTAGATCGCCACCCTTGACCAGCCATCAGCCTGACCAGTGAAACCTGCTGGGCTGCACACTTGATATGGGCTTTGCCTGCCATCCTGGCAGTGGAAGGAGGAAGTCCTTAAGCGGCCATTAATGTGCTACTTAATAGCTTCAATTGATCCTCTGGCAGGTGGGCCTCCTGACACCTCCCTCACCACTGGTAAAATTGCAGGAGGGTTGGGTGGTTAAGTGCCAGGAATGGCACACATGGCATGGTACCCAGATTTATGGCCTCCCCTGCCTGCCAACCCCACTCCAAGGTGCAATGTAACCTCACTTGAGATCTGCTTTCTACCAGTCTTCAGGCAGTTTTCCTTTTTCTACTGAATTTTCATACATGGCTATCTCATCCCTAGTTTCTCTGAGCTTTGGAAAGTACCATCCATCTGGACCTGGGTTTGTGCCCTTCTTAACTTTGGTTGTTTATCGTTTATAAACTTTTGTATCTATTTTTCTCTTTAGATTTGATTTTATCTACCCCTCTATTTATTTACGGAATTGCATTCTTGACTAGTTTGTTCTTATTGTTTAGTAAAATATTTTTTTGCTAATCTCTAATCGCACTGTTATCCCATTTCTTTATTGGGCAATACTTTTACTCCTTTCTTAGCCCTGTCCTTATTCCCTCATAGTTGTATTCGCTGTAACTCCCTCAATCATTACCTTATACCGTATTGTGTTACTGGCCCCTAGGTGTTCTCCTATTTTTACTTTTTCTGCTCTGGTTCATTTAGTATTAGTCAGTTTGGCAGAGCTTCCTCCATTCTTGGGCCTCTTGCATATTGGGTCAGAAAGAAATCCTGCACACATTCTAAAAATTCCATGCTCTATTCCCCTTTCACTCCCTTTCCCTGTCAGGTTAATTAGGGGTAGTTGAATGCCCCCATGATTATGATGTGTTTTTTTTTAACTTATTTTATATAAATGCCTGTATATTTGTCTTTCTACTTCCTTTCCACCATCTGCTGGTCAGTAGTATAGCCCTAATAATGGGACAAATCCCTCACTATGCTTTAATCTCAATTCAGATATATGCTTTTTGTACCTCAATCTTTGTGTCTTTTCTTGCTAATGCCGTGATGCTATTTATGATTAACCCTGCTACCCCCAAACCCTTTTTTATTTCCTGTAATTTCTAAATACATTTATGCCTGCAATGTTTAACTGCCAATCCTGTCCTGCCTATAAACATGCTTCCATCATATTTATAACATATATCCTCATTTCTAATTACTGCCTCCAAATCCCTGTTTTGTTGCTAATACTTTTCTGTAATCTTGCTTTGTAGTGCATGCAGTTTAACATACTGATTAACACACTGCTGAACACAGAAATGGTTTAGTATATCGTCAAAGTGAAGCAAGTTAACATGTGATATAATCATTGGACTCCCCCCGCCACCCCATCATCCTTTGATATTGACCATCAAAGAAATGAAAGCAAAAATTCACTTTTTTTTAGTGTCATTCACGACTTCAGGATGTCCCAAAATGTATAACATTCAGTGAAATACTTTTATAGTACTTTTATAATATCAGGAGCACTGCAACTTATTTGTACACAACAACCTCCCAGAAACAGCAATGAAGAAATGATCAGATAATCTGTTTTAGTGACATTAGTTGAGAGATAATCATTGGCCAAGGCACCACACTTCTTCAAATAGTACTATGTAATCTTTTAAGTTCGCCTGAGGGAGCAAATAGGGCTTCAGCTTGACACCTCACCAGAAAGATAGCACTTATGATAATGGCAGCTCTCTCTCAGTACAGTAATAGAGTTCCACCTTAGATTTTGTGCTAATTTCTCTGAAGTGGGGCTCAAACCCGTAACCTTCTGACTCAGAGATGAGAATACTAACACAGTGCCATGGCTGTCACCTTGGCTCAAGTTCCATATTGCTTTGCATTTCCATGACCGGCATGCTTAATCTATAAAGTACCTTATCACTCTGCTGTCTTCTTTCTTCAAGAGTCTTTTCATGCTTTTTACATGTTGTACTTAATCTGCACATATGCAGCCTTTAGTCACATTCTCCACTGTCGGATTTGCAGTTCAGTAATACATGATAGTTAACAAACAAAGTGCTGTGAGGAAAATAGGCAGAGGCAGATGTGAAGTGTTTATTAAATGGAGGGACACCAGCAATTAGTAATGGTTATTTTCTTGATCTTAAGTTTATATCAAAAGGATCTCCATATCAAGGTAGAGCATTGGCTCATCATGTTGTCCTGGTGTTCATAGTGACTCAGCAAATTTCACATTCTTGTACTTTTCCCCTTTAACCACATCATAGTTAAGTTATCCTTCAATTTACTTCTCCTATGATATGGACTCCACTGTACTATTGAGACAAAGTTCATACACGCTAAAAGCGTGGACTAGAATCATAGCTACTTGGACACTTAAACTTTATAGTCTGAGCCACATTTAAACCACTGTAGCCAATGGTTAAGACAGTTACAGCATTTTTAAAAATCAAGCATTAAAAACTACTTGTCTTGGCATAATAGATGATTTTTTTCCACCAAACAGCACTGCTTTTAGTTAACATTTTAATAAACCCCAATCAGCTATTTATCAAATCTTTCTCATAATGATCTGAATTCTGCTTTTTCTGAAATTAAATTTTTCCCATTCACATGCACTATGCAATGATATCGATGATCGATCAGGTATACATTTCCAACATGCATTCTGTATATGACTTTCAATATAATTTTTTTACACACCAATTTAACCCTTAAGACAAACTAAAATTGTTTAAAGGGTAAATAAAAAAAATCATCTGCAGTTCCTTGTCTTTTACAAAATCATTGTCTTTAGAACAATAGACAATGTGACATAACAGAAATCTCTAACTTTGATGCTAAACTAACTTATTTGCAAATGGTTAGGATAATATAAAAAAACTCGATGACATGGCCTTTTGATCATTAACTGAATATATTGCACATCCAAGTAATGATTCCTTCTTTTACATCAAGCCTTTACCCAAATAATTGTTGGATGGTGCAATTCTTTCTTACATTTCAGTTTGTTAGCAATATAGCCAGCATTTAAAATGCTTTGAGTTTCCTTTGTTGTGCTCCATCAATCTGATCAAGTACAAATAAATTGAATTCCTAATAGAGTTGTGTTTTGTACCAAAAATTTAGCATTGACTTGTGATTTTTATGTAAACTCTTGGGGCTGGATTTTCATGGTCCTCATCAGGATCAAATGGAAGCAAGGTCAGAATCCATGCCTTCATTCCCTCCCTCAGCCATTTTCACAATCAGGTCATGGAACAGCCCACTTCTATGAAGGATGACACTGACAGCATTGTAGACTCATTGAGAGCCCACCGTGGTAATTTTTATATTTTCATGGATTTGGCTGGATTGTGGCAGTTGTTGAGTTTTTCATCTGCTGCATGGAGTCATGAACCATAGATTGGAGGCAGGAAGAGTTTAAAGATAAGTAAAATTATTTTGCCTCCTTTACAGTTCATCATGAAATGCTGTAGCATGAGTTGTATCCATGTTCATTCACGCAAGTTATGACCAGTGCTGTGATTGGAAGATTGTCCCTGAAACAGTGTGTTTGCCAGATTGTTCATTTTGAAGATTGGCAAGCGGTCAGGTAAAAGATCAACAATGTAAATGTGGAAAAGTCTTCAGATGACTTTTAAAAAATCATCTAATGGATAAAAAGGCAGAATACCTTTCACACTATTCAAAGGGTAGCTTAGTATGATAACAATGTGTAAATATGTATTTTTTTCTCCACTGCTTTTGTTATCCATTGAGATAGTAGTTGTGAAGCCTCTTTGTTTACTTAGAGAGTTTTATGAGCTCTTGGCTGCAATCTTAATCATTTTATGCAATCTTAATCATTTTATAAGTGGTTGAAGTTGTTCACACAGCTGACTTAAGAGTCTGCTCATGCAGGGAATTTTCTGGACTATTCAATGGCTTCCAACTGTTATAATAGGGCTTATGAGTTCTGTTCATATGTTCAACTGTATATATGTATGGAAAATTGCCCAGTTATGTCCTGTACACAAAAAGCAGAACAAATTAAACCTGCCCAATTACCACCCCAGCAGTCTACTCTCAATCATCAGTAAAGTGATGGAAGTAGTCACCAACAGTACTGTCAAGTGGCATTTGCTTAGCAATAACCAGCTCACGGATACTCAGTTTGGGTTTCGCTAGGGTCATTCAGCTTCTGACCTCATTACAACTTGGTTCAAAGATGGGCAAAAGAGCTGAATTCCTGAGGTGGAGTGAGAGTGACTGCCCTTGACATCAAGGCAGCATTTGACTTAGTGTGACATCAAGGAGCTCTAGCACAACTGGAGTCAATGGGAATCAGGGGAAAACTCTCCGCAGGTTGGAGTCATACCTAGCACAAAGGAAGATGGTTGTGGTTGTTGAAGGGCAATCATCTCAGTTCCAGAACATCGCTGCAGGGGTTCCTCAGGGTCATGTCCTATACTCAACCATTTTCAGCTGCTTCATTAATTACCTTGTTTCCAGCATAAGGTCAGAAGTAGGGATGATCGATGATGATTGCACAAAGTTAAGCACCATTCACAACTCCTCAGATACTGAAGCAGTCCATGTCCAAATACAACAAGACCTGGATAATATTCAGGCTTGGGCTGACAAACGGCAAGTAACATTTATGCCACACAAGTGCCAAGCAATGAGCATCTCCAACAAGAGGGAATCTAACCATTGCCCCCTGATATTCAACGGCATTAGCATCACTGAATCCCCCATAATGGGGATTACCATTGACCAGAAACTGAATTGAATTAGCCATAGAAATACCGTGGCTACAATAGCTGGTCAGAGGCTATGAATCCTGTGGCAAGTAACTCACTTCCTGACTCACCAAAGCCTGTTTACCATCTACAAGGCACAAGCCAGGAGTGTGATGGAATACTCTCCATTTACCTGGATGAGTGCAGCTCCAACAACACGCAAGAAGCTTGACACCAGCCAAGGAAAAGCAGCCTGCTTGATTGGCACCCCTTCCACAAACATTTATTCCCTCCACAGTGGCAGCAGTGTGTACATCTACAAGATGCATAGCAGAAACTTGCTCCTTAGGCAGCACCTTCCAAACCCATGACCATTATCATCTAGAAGGAGAAGGGCAGCAGATAGGTGGGAGCACCACCACCTGAAGATCTCCCTCCAAGCCACTCACCATCCTGACTTGGAAATATATCGCCGTTCCTTCACCTTCGCTGGGTCAAAATCCTTGAACTCCCTCCCTAACAGCGCTGTGGGTGTACCTATGTCACAGGGACTGCAGTGGTTCAAGAAGGCAGCTCATCACCACCTTCTCAAAGGCAATTGAGAATGGGCAATAAATGCTGGCCCAGCCAGCAATGCCCACATTCTGTATATGAATAAAAAATGTAGCTGCTGATTCCATCAGACGATAAGGGCCAATTATTTTTGAGAACAGAGATTGGCCTTTTAGCCTGTCCACTCTGAACTCGGCCCACCTCCATTTCTGCCACTTAGGCCCGGGCCTCCAAAAATCATGCCTACCTACAGTCTTGGGGCAGAGGTGGGAATGTGTAGTGGGGTTTGGTCCCACCTCCCAATCCCCCCTGACATGAAAATTCAGATTTTTTCAAAGTATTGATTCATATAACGTATAGAAAATTTGAAGATGTGGATAAATGCTCATATTGGATAAGATTAACTTATATAAAAACAGAAAATGCTGTAAAAACTCAGCAAGTCTGACAGCATCTGTGGGGAGTGCTCTGAAGAAGGGTCGTATGGACTCGAAACGTTAACTTTGTTTCTTTCTCTCTCCACAATGCTGTCAGATCAGCTGAGTTTTTCTAGCATTTTCTGCTTTTGTTTGATTTCTAGCGTCTGCAGCATTTTGCTTTTAATTTAAGATTAACTTGTCTCTGGTTCGGGTTGTAAATAAAATGAGGAAACATTGAGGGATAATTTACTAATTCTTATCAAGTAATTGGTTTCCTTGTTATGTTGTGCAGTTAATTTTTTCCATGTTGTGAAAATAAAACATCTCCCAAGTTACTCATTGATATTAATTAGGGATAGAGGTAGTGTAATTGGAGATAGGCTTCTTAGGAAGTGGTGTTGGAATAGCAAGCTGTGAGTGCAGAAATTGGTTCCTTGGAGGAGCGGATAAAAATTGAGCTGGTCTGCAATGATTTCATTAAGCCTCCTTGTTTGATGACCTGTAAAAATAATGGAAGGAAAAGCTTAGCAGAAGAATGGGAGTGCAGGAATGAAGCTGCACAGAAGGAAGCCCTTCAGCCTATTGAACCCATGCTGACTCTCTGTAAGAGCAACTTAGCTAGTCCCACTTCCCTGCCCTTTTCCCATAGCCTTTAAATGTTTTACTCTTCATGCACTTCTCTCATTCCCTTTTGAAAGCCTCTATTGATTCTGCCACCACCACACTCTCAGGCAATGCATCCCTGATCCTTACCATTCACTTTACAAAAAGGTGTTGCTCCTGTCACCTTCAGCTCTTTTGCCAATCACCTTAAAGCTGAGTCTTCTGCCCTTCCCCCGTGGGAAAAGTTTCTATCTACTCAGTCTAAACCCCAACTACCTTCCTTGCCCAAGGACTGTTCAGATTTGATAAGCTGCTGGAGAATGTTTTATTGATTATTGACTTTATTTTTGGCTCCTTTTTCTAAGCTGAACTCGGTGATGATTGTCTGTGCTCTCTCAAAGGAACATTGTTGGAACATGGGTTTCTGCTGTATTTGAGTTACAACATGAGGAGGATGAGCAGTAGGAGCAAGGTAGCCAGTGGAGGGTTGCACAAGCGACTAGAAGATGGACAAGGAGGACAGGGTGGAGGAGGCCAACAGAAAGGGATTCCAGTTTCTAAATGTGCAATTTACCTGTGATCAAAGGCAGGAAAAAATCATACAAGTCTGCTCAATTTCCTGATGGTCGTCTTCATCCTGAACCCGTTCTCACACCCTCACTTCCAGCTAGGCCATCAGGTTAGAGGCTGAATGCTTGAGGTTGAGATCTACCCCCTGAACACCTGACTCGTGATTCCTCTTAGGAACCTGGGCATAGACATGCAGCATAGAAAGAGCGCCAAACCAAAACCAGAGCTCTCATCCAGCAGACCACTGGGCTTCTCAAGCAAGGATTCCAACTGAACTGGAGGCATGCTTTAATAGCCTGGAGTTACTGTCACTATTATTCCTTGCACACTGCATGTTACATGCCTTTGCCTTCAGAAGCCGCAAGTTTTGGAGTTACAAGAAGATGAGGAAAAGGAAGAAGGGAATCAGAAAGCTGAGGCTGCTGAGAGAGACCAACAGCAGAATTTAATGGACCCCCACCTGCGGCTTTGCAGGCAGCTGTCCCATGTAATTCCCCACTGGCTTTCCTGCCACCTTCCTGCCCGCTCTTGACCTGTCCACAATTTTACAGGCAGCGAGCAAGGCCTAGGGCCCAATTAATGGACACTTAAGGTGCAGTTCTCGGCCCAGCTTCTTATTTTGAGTTCAGTGGGAGGAGTTCAGAGATGGGGGGGGGAAGACCTGCAGGTAACCCTGCTCAGGAAATGGAGTGGGGTAGCCCTCCATCATTAGCCCCCTTTCCAGATTGCATGCTCCCCCAAAGCCACCCCCTCACTCCCCCACCACCACCCCCCCAACATTACTTCATGTGCTTCCTCCCTGCCTGTTGCTAGCTTGATGACAGCCAGAGTAGTCTGGTTCAATTAGCTGACTGGCACCAACAAGGGCAAAGATAAGAGTCTGACAGGGGGAGAATGCTTGATGTGCTCCTGTGAGAGTAGAGCACGTGCTTCTCCCATGGAACCAATATATTTCTCACAAGCTGTGCCTCAACACTCCCATTGCTCTGTCTAAAAACAGGCTCTGCCAACAGACACTCACTCATTGTGAGGTCCATTGCAGTTTTCATAGAGCTCATGACTCACTCCATAGTTGACTATATGGTCAGGATGCTGTGTGGAGGTGGAGTTGAAGTCCACCATGCCTCAGGCAGGCCAATAGGCTTTAAATGCTCATGCATATAACCACCATTTCTCCTCTTTATGCTGGATCCTCAGGGTAACCACCTCTATCCTTTGCAGCAGGCCTAGGAAGTGAGGATGAACTCTGCTGATGTGTGTCCTATCCTTGATACTGCATACTTGTTTTTAATGAATCTCTCAGTACAACATCGCTCTACTCTAGCCTCTGAATTACTTTCGGTACCAAACTTTGAGCTGGTGCTTGCTTGGGTAAGGTTGAGTGACACTACATCTTCTGGAGGGCTGCCCTCCTCTTTCTCCATTCCCACTGTGTGGATTACTGTTTCAGACTCTGCAAAGGAATAGATGGACAGTGGTTAGTGGTTAATGGCAAGGGTAAGTGGATAGATAGGCTCTGGAAGCATTAACGCTTTGTCATGCATAGCCTGAGGGTGGGGGGAAGGGTAAGTTAGTCAAAAATCTTGTGACTCATTTTCTCCAGCCTCCAGAGGCCACACCCCTGACACACATCCTGCCCATAATGATTTCTACCAGAAACAGGATGTATGGATGGTGGTCCTCTTCTGGCCTCCTACCCTCTATTATTGTGTGCCAGCTTCTCTTGCAATAATGAAGTGAGTCTTTAGTGTTAGCTTGTTGATACCTTTTAAGGATATTAATATCAGGATTGAACAATATTTCTGGGATATAAAAGATAGCACGAATGTGAAATGAAACAAGTGAGAAGTGGTAGAGAGGTACAGGGTGTGTCTGTAACAGCAGAATGAGGTGGAGTGAAAAGTGCTTCAGTGATTGGAGGAGAGTGGTGGGGAGCAAGGAAGGTAAGTTTTATGAATGCTGAGACCACAGGTAATGCAGTGTTAAATAGTAATGAGAGATATGAGTTATGGGTCTTACTTCAGTAGCCATTATGAGATCATTAAATTTATTTCTGTATTGTTGCTTGGACTTTGGAGCAATGTCTCTGCTGCTGACCTGCTCTGCCCCTTCTGCCTGTTTTTGCTGAGAAGTTGGCCAGAATACCTCCTTGCTGCCACATAGAAAGATGAATTCCATCCTCCTGCTGGCCTCCTGCACCAACAAAGCCAAATCAGCATCTGACAAGTAGGAAATCCTTCCAGTATCTGTTGTATCTATTGTTCAGAATGAAGCTGATTACAGCCACATTGTACTTCACCTGTTAGAGGTCCAGGTTGCTTTTAACCAATGCCAGTGATATTTAACCCTCATTTAGTGAACTGCCACTGAAGAGCATGAGTAACACTGACAACCTATTTATTTTATGCTAAGCAGGGATAGGGACCAATTTAGCGTGGCACCTAAGTCCACATGAGCAAGTGTAAAATCAGACCTTGCTGACCATTTTGCCTCCCATTTGGCCATAACAAATTTAGGCCTTGAAGTTTCAGTCATATCCTTTTTATCAAAGCTACAAATTTAGAAAGATTCAAAGTGAAACACTGCATATGGACCCTGCAATTGTTTCTGCGTATAAAGATGATAGTCTGGAAAATTAAACTTGTGATCCAGTGAAAAGATTAACCAACACAATGTGGTCAATTACAAAAAAGTTCAGATGCAACATGGAGCTCACTTAAATTATTTTGATATGTTCTCAAAATGATACCTATGTCCTTTCCAACATTCAGCTGCAAGTTTGTGTAATGTTTCAAAAGACACCATACTTTAGGAAGCATGTGAAAGCATTAGCGAGGGTGCAGCAAAGGTTCATGAGAATGGTTCCAGGGATGAACGATTTCCGTAATGCAGAAAGATTGAAGAAATTGGGACTGTTCTCCTTGGAAAAGTTGAGGTTGAAGGGAGATTTGATAGACGTATTCAAAATCACAAGTCTGGGCTGAGTAGATAGGGAGAAAATGTTCCCATTGGTCGAAGGATCAAGAACCAGAGGGTACAGATTTAAGATAATTGCCAAAAAAAGTAATGGCAACATGAGGGAAAAGTTTTTCATACAACAAGTGGTTCGGATCTGGAATGCACAGCCTGAGAGTGCTGAGGAGGCAGGGTCAATTGAGGCTTTCAAAAGATAATTGTATCATTATCTGAAAAGGAAAATAATGCAGGGCTACGGGGAAAAGGTAGGGATGCGGCACTAGGTGAATTGCTCCTTCAGAGGGCCAGCACAGACAGGATGAGCCAAATGACCTCCGTCTGTGCTGTAACCATTCTATCATTCTATGGTTCTAGATTGCTCAACTAATGCTAAATAATGGAGTCCTTGTTACTGAGAACTTATCTATAATGCAACCTGAGCTGAGGTAAAATAGATCAGCATGTCACTCAAAAACCTCAATTCTATCAAAGCCATTTTATTACATTTGGGCTGGTTAAAACATGGATTTCAGGGGAAGCATCAAAAAAATTATAAATCTATCTAAATAATTCGTTATTTCAGTCCTAAGTTGGGCCAAATAGTCCACAGTTATTCTCCTTGCCAAACAATTGACTTGCAATTCTTAGTAGCATACTCAATGGTACAGTGCATTTGCATTCTATCCTTTCATCTTTCATCTTTCATCTTGGTTCCAATCCAGTCAAGACTCCTGGAATGAACACCTATTCTCTCTGGCTGTAAAAATTATACATAAGATTAAGCCGATTTTGTTCCAGCTCTGAACTGGCATGAGATCACAATGCAAAACTACCCACAAATTGGCATGAAGGAGGCAGCCTGACTCAAAGACAAGTATAGCTGATATGGAAAAATACATCACATTGATGCAATAAGATATGGAAAGACTTTTTGTGGGTTAAGGAATGTCATTAGGACCGAAATATCACCTGCATTTAGTACCAGTATACCTACACTGGGGGTGCTTGATGTAAGCAGGATTAGCCAATGGCAAATATAAGGCTCTAATCATCTAACAATATCAATTGGAGAACTGTGTATTAGCTTAAGCGCATTGCAGACCAATTTTCCAACTTCTATCACACACAGCACTTGTATGAACAAAATAACATGTTAATCAATTCATTGTACTTCAGATGTTGCCTATTTCTTTGGCAATTTACCACACTAAACATTCTACCTCATCTAGCTAACATGGCATTTGCTATTTGTTTTGTTAGCTCATTTCTTACTAAAAAAGATGGAAAAAACAAAATCAAAAATTGTGAGCTTTCAAATGTTAAGACAGGAATTTATCTTCAGTTTTGAGAAAGAGTTTACAATACAGCACACTGAGATGCTTGGATGCATTAGTGAACAATAAATGTTTAACCTGAGCCAGGCGCATGTGAAAGGGAAAGTTTGTATTTTCAGACTGATTTTCAGTCAGTTTAAAGAATAGATTATTCAGCTAGGAACCTATAACTACTTAGGAACAATACAAGAGGAAAGGAAAACAAAAAATCTGATTTTCTTGTTAATATTCAGAGTGTCATCTGAATTTGACAACAAATAGAAATGAACGCTACAGTAAGTGAACAGTTCTGGAAAAAAATGTCAAAAGTTAGGATAGTGGAAGTTTCTTCCTTCAAACCTGCATGGACTTCATTTTCGGAATAAAATGTAACAAAAACATTCCTTGAATGCAGTGAATGAGTCAATGATGGCACACTTGTGAGATTTTACCTTAGAATGAACCACATTCAAAATGTACAGAAAATCTTTTTTTTGTCATTGAGCAGGAAACATCTATACTTCAAACTACATTAACTACTCCAAGGAAAAATAAAATACACACGAATACTGATAAGCACAATGAAAGCATTTTCTAAAACTGCCTTTGAGACAGTCTCCAGGCGGCCTTTATAGACAGTTGGTCTCCTGAGGCATCAAGTTTGAATCATTAATTCATTTGCCGGGCTGGCAGGATCATCAGATATAGCTAGTTTTCAATACACAAGAGTTCTATAAGAAGGATTTTACTGCACAGCTTAGTCTCTCTGTTCAGAAGAGCTTACAAGCACAAAAATTCAGACAGATTACAAACCCATTTAAATATCTAAACTTTATTTTCAAAGAGCGAAACACATAGAAACAGGTTATACTTTTTTTATTGAAATGAGTGAATTTGACAGGTCTGGGTAAACCTTCCTGATAAAATAAAACCAGATTCATTGTTACTCTGCTGCTAGGTTTCAGAAAACACTCCTTGTAAAGTCCTTGGATGGATTGAGTGTCTTAAGTATTTCCATCAGGTTAGGTCAAGCCATGATGCAATGTGTGCTTCACTGTTTTTACAAATTGCATATGTTAAAAGGAGTCTAAAAATGTTTACCAGATAATAGGAGTGAGCACAACACAAGTCAAACCTTCACTAACTGGGTTGGTTAGATGTGATCTGGGGCACAGCCAGGATTTTATCAGCTTGCTTCAGATTTTGGATTTCTTGAAAAATGGATAATCGCATTCTTTGACAAGAAATACAGTCCCACGCTTGAGAAAAATCTTGGCACAGAATTTCCAATAACACTATTGAATTTATCCCAATAGTTAAATGGCTCAAAACTGTGACTGAGTTTGGCTGGGTTTTAGCTCAGACCACACCAGCCAATTAATCTGAAATGCTGTCTATTTGTTCATTTCTACCAGGTAAATAATGATTTTAGCAGTTGGGTTCTTCAAACATCACAGTATAGGAATGTGCTTTTATATAATGTCTTTCCATTTTAATGCTTGGCCTGGTATTAGATTAAATAAATCAGTTTTTCAGATTCTTTGCACATCCTAGTGTATACCATTTTCCTTATGTATTCTTGTGTTAGGATATTTTCACAAAAATATCATTTGAACCAGTTGAAAGCACTTCAGTAGCAGGCCTTAATGCAGCTCCTTTGAGTGGCAATATTTTCATTTAATGGCTCCTTTGAGTGGTAGTCAGACTATGAATACTTGATTTAAATGCGAAGATTACATTACCACAACCATTACTTTTTCTGATACAGGACTGGCACCTTTATTATGGAAGTTCAATCATTTTAGATTACTTAGCTGGCAGTATGGAGTACCTCTACCAGTCTTGGCTGGGCAACCACAATTTTCAGGCCCTGCCTAATTGCACATATAACAGCTATTCATTGTACTAACACTGGCCGAGTATACTTATTTAATTCTTTATTGTACACAACATAACAACACAAAGTTGTTTTATCTGTACAGCATTTGCCTGAAAACAAAAGGCATTTACCATTGTCACTGAAAAGAAAATTACAGCTCAATTTTTAAAAAATATCAATTTATTAAGTAGTCCATAAATAGGCTTTTTTTCTTTTAAGATGCAGGAAACCATATTTCCTTGGTCAAAGGCTTCTGTGAAACAATTTCACTTAATTATCCCCATACTCCAGAACCAGAAAGCCAATCCTAAAGCAGGATAAGGCATTGGTGCTAAATCGTGCTTTACCTTCATGTCTTTCGGTGCTGCCTGTTGATTTCTATCGAAGAATTGCGTGCATGAGCCAGTTCCATTACCACCTTGCTGGAAATGCCATCAAACAGAAAGACAAGCATAGAATTCCCAAACTGTTACAAGGCAGTATTTCTTCACTAAAATAGTTAAAATGTCACACAGTGCTTTCCATTATCCACTCAGAACTTGAAAAAGTGGCTTTCCCACTATCAGCATCAGAGTTTTCTAACTGTAATAACATCCCATTCATTGACATGCTCCTTTTTGACCACAGGCTGCTAATCTTTTGTGAATGAGTATAGCAATGATACTCTGATAAATCTCCATTGAGTGAGTATCTCCTCTTAGCTCTGCTCGTTTCTGTTGGCAGAGTAAGATATTTAATGGACTTTGATTGTGCTCGTCTAAAAGTGGGAGTCTCTTTCAGAGAAATTGGAGCACAAGAGGGCTTCTGTATAATTGCAGTATTTTCCCTTTTCTTTTTGGATGACTCGACATTGGTGAAAGCTTCCATTGGTTTTTCGACACTTGACTTTGGCCCAGCCTTTCTTTTCAGCTTTTGAGATGCAGTAACACCCGAAGTCCAGTCAGGTGGCACGATGGAGGTAGTGGTAGCACAGTCCTGGCTCACGGCAGAATCTGATGGTTGTGGTTTGGGATCTTTATGATATTGTGTGTTGTCTTCATGCCCCATGATTACTTTAGAATTTGAGTGGGCTAATATTCCACTACACATTTGTAAATGAGCTCCATTTGTCTGAGAATAGACATTGCTGACCTTAGTCATCTTGTGTGGGTCATTATTGTTGCACACCTTGTATCTAATCATTAGTATGATAATGAAGACCAAGACAGAGGCCACAATAATTCCACCGATTATAATTATCATGGTTCCTCCCAGAAACTGAGATGGCATAAAATGGCAGCGAACATAATCCTGGTGTGTGGTAAATTGTATGCAGCCAACAACCCTGGTAGCTGTGAGAGAGGTGATACCGTCATCGTAGATTGCTAAGACACATAAGTCATATTGTGTTCCTGCAGCCAGGTTAGTAACAAGGAAACTTTTGCTTGTGGAAGGAATCATTCTGAGAGACAATACATGGACTTAATTAGTGGATCTTTAAACACTTCATTCTCTTAATTAGCAAAAACAGCTCTATTTTTGTTACTATAATCGAATAAATTTGAGGTGTCTTGGGGCCAAATAACCACACTTAGCTGTGGGCATAGCTGTACCATATTTTAAATTGTAAAAACCTAAAAAAAAACTCATTGACAGACTTACAAATCACATTACCAGATTTTTTTTTAAAAAGCCATGCTCTCATTTGAAGTTGAAAGGGAATTTTTAAAATCTGCTCTCAGGACAAAAAAAAAACAATCTTTAAATATACATGAAAGTGAACTACAAAGCAAATGAATCAATTACTGAGGAAGTCATTGTCTGATTGATTTTGTATGTCTTAAACTGAAGTGTTTTTTGCAGCTTTTTGTTAAGTGTCTTCACACAAGAGTCAACCTTTTGCAGACAGACGTGAACTGTGATGTGCCAGCATGCACAGAATAAAGTAAGATTATAGCACAGGATTAAGGATCAGTATGGTATTATAAGAGCTTTACACTTGCTTGTTTATTACCATGCAAAGGAAAGCATTGCATTAATAATTGACCATATCCTTACAAAGTTCACATGAAGCTGTAATGTGACAGTGGTTTCACCTCTGCTAATGTACCATAATAAAACACTGCATTAAGAAAATCAATACAGGACCAACTGATTAAGTACTAAACTAGAGTGCAGAAACAGCTGAAAGAGCTTACCTGTAAACAAGGGAGTCATCATAAGAACCATTATACTGAATCTGGAACATACGAATACCAGGGATATTATGTTGCAAATTAAATTTAATAAGTGCAGATGACGATGAGGTTTCAGCAACTGCCACCCTCTTTTCTGGTTTGGTCTTAGTGTCACTAACACTATTACTGGTGTTTGAACCAGACTTAGTAGATGTAGAAATGTCTGAAGAGCCAGGATCAGGCTCATGAATGTGATTTGTACTGTTGACTAAATGCGGGAGTTTGATTATATGAAGTTCCACCACTGCAGTGGTATCTCCAGCAGCATTTGAAGCAATGCAGGTGAAAGTACCTGTATCTTTGACAGTAGTTATGAGGATGTCTAAGGTTCCATTATTATATAAAGCTGTCCGCGACGAATTTGAAATGAGCTTGCCTTCAGGTGAGGTCCAGTGGATAGAAGGGTCTGGGTCCCCAATGGCTTTGCACTTCAGTGTTGCACGTTGACCTTCTAAAACTCTGAGTTCATGTGTATAGCGAGTAATCAGAGGTTGATCACAGATAAATTCTTCTTCTGGAATTGACCAAAAGTATCGGCCCGTTAGATGTGGAGGTGAGGCACAGGTCTCCAGGTCATCATCTCTTGAAAGACGGCGCAGCCAGAGTAACTCACAGTTGCAATGCAAGGGGTTACCTCCAAAACTTAATGTAAAACTTGGTGGGTTCAAGAGTCCTGAATTGGCTAGTATCTGAACTCTAGTAAATAAAGGGTCAGGTGGCAGCTTCCGCAATTTATTGGATGTCATATCCAATCGAGTCAACTTGTGAAGATGGGAGAAGGTCCCCTCATCAATTTGTTCAATCATGTTATGGTCCATGCTGAATGTATGCAAGTTGACCATCTTCTGAACTGCTTCCCAGGGGATAGATTTTAAATTATTATAGGATACATCCAACTCCTCAAGAGACAATAAAATATCATTAAAAGCTTCGGAGGAAATGTCAATTAGTTGATTGTTATTGACTACTAAATGGTGAAGGTTTGAAAGTCCACTAAATATGTCATTTGTGATCTGGGTTAGCCTGTTGCTGTTCAAATGTAAGGCCCGCAGATTGCGCAGGTCTGCAAATGCTTGTGGTGCAACATAATTTATGGTATTCCTTGACAATGTAAGGTCAACCAGGCTGGTCATGTTAGCAAAGTCTTTTCTTTTAATGATTGTAATGAAATTATCTCCTAAACGTAACTCCACTGTCCTTCTGTCAATGTTTGATGGGACAAAGAGAAGTCCTTTTTTGGCACAAAGAGTTGCAAGGTTTGGAGACAGATTCTGACAGATACAACGCTTGGGACAGACCTGGGCCTTCACTGTCATACCAATTAACAGCAGATAAAAAAGCAGTTTTTCCATTGTAAATCAGGTTAACTAGCCTGGAACAGAAACAGAATGTTTAGACAATAAATGGAAGAAACAATAACCATTCATTCATCATGAATACTTCAGTCCACTTGTTCTAAAGCATTTTCAAAACCAAAGACTATTAAAGGGATTGTTCTGAATAATTCTCAATGCAAAAGCATTGATATTCCTTCAAACTATTGAGCAGCATGATGATGCAGTATGCTGATGTTCCAATCCATTACATAATGGAACAACCAGAGATAAGTTTGCTCTTGGAATACTCTATATGGTGGGTCCCCAAACTTGGCTGAGAAATGCTCTTAAAACCTATTTATTCACTAGGGAAAATTAGAAAGCAAAGCACCCTAGCTGACTTTGGTAAACCCTCTAATTGTGGGGTCAGTATCAACTTTTAACAGGAACTTTATTGTAGATTATCCACAGCACCTTGTACTCAATTAGTACCGCAGTTGTAAGATGTAAAGGGAATTTGGTCAAATAAGTGTCTTAAAATGCAGGTGATAATGTTGAAAAACTTTTCAAAATTATAGCACATTGTTAATAAGTTAATGCAATATTGATTATATCTACACATCCAGATTCCATACAACAGAGACATCTATCCAACTATTAACCACACTGTCTGAAATGGCAACTGAGAGCCCTTAAAGACAAATTTAGGTTCTATGAAGGTAACTGAATTTAAGTTTCTTATAAAAACTAATAGTACATTGGAAATGTGATGTACTCCACTGAAAAATAATTTGTTCCTTGTTATAATTTTTACTTCTAAAATGCGGTGTAAAAATGTGATGATAGGAATCTGAATGATAAACAAAATGCTAAATACACTAGCAAATCTCCCATTGCATTGCTCATAGTGAGTTGGATGTTTTGAGAGAACAAGATTATTATCAGGATACCTGATTTATCAACATTCAGTCGTGAGAGCTGGGGCCTGAGAAAGGGTCCGGGTATGCACTCTAGAGGGGATATTGGGAACACTTCAGCAAGTACTGGCTTCTGGAATCACTGGAAGAGACATCTGAACATATCAGAGGACAAAATTCCACGATAAAGACACTTCGAGAGTAGTCTTGGAATCAATGAGCACTGGAAATTAAGTCTTGGGAATTTTGAAGGGTTCCAGGATCTGAGAAGGGAGGGAAGTTTTAGATTAAACTTAAGCGGGGAAGCAGTCTTAAGTGCTTTTAGGGCAGCAAGCAGGCAGAACTGAGGGTTGTTGGGGTTGAATAATACTGGGGGCAAGATCTAGGAGACTAGTAAGGGGTCCAGAAGATGGCATCTAAGCTACTCTTTGCCTCTTTTAGGACATGAGGCCCCAATTTCCCCTCCCTTCTCCATCACTGTAGCCTCGCCTCCACTCTTGATTCATCAGCAACTTCTCTTCCACCATCAGAATCAGACATCTCATCCAACTGCTCCCTCCATTTTCA
The DNA here is from genome assembly GCF_017639515.1 of Carcharodon carcharias. Lineage (NCBI taxonomy): Eukaryota > Metazoa > Chordata > Chondrichthyes > Lamniformes > Lamnidae > Carcharodon > Carcharodon carcharias. Next base: position 54,095,784 of record NC_054486.1, read on the forward strand.
AGCAGCTCCTGTTTTTGTGTTCTGCTGCAAAGCATCTAGCTCACTGTGAGTTTGCTGATTCATACAACCTTAAACAAACATATATTTCCATAAAGAAACATAAATGATCTCATGAAACATTCAAACATGTATTGTTTATGCAGCTTCCCAGTTTTTAATTTTTAAAAATCACTTAAGCTCTAAAATGATTCCGAAGAAAAAAGATTTTTTTGACTGAGGAAACAAAAATACATTTCCTGTAAACAATCTTTGGCGAGAAATAAAATGGAATAAAAAGGAACCATAGCTGTTTGTAATCACAGCTATATTAAATCACAGTCTAGTCGAGCATTTCATAACTGAAAAGTGTTAATATCTGAATGAAACCTGCTCAAAATAAATGTTTGAGAAATTAATTTTCAGTCATTTTAAAATCTTAGGAGCAAAGAAATTGATTAACCCCTTAGAGGGTAATTTGAAAAGTCCTTCTGTTTCAACCAATAAAGTATTCTGGGAAATTCTGCAACCTACACATGCTTAGAATCGACAGGTATGGATAAAATTCCCATCCAACTGTTTGAGGAAAAAACTATCCAGTTGAAATTCAATTTTTTGAGTAAGGCTTTTGAAATCTTAATTAAACTATTGAAAGGTGCAAACAATAATTCAATGGATAATTAATCCCGTGTTTGTGTGCATTTTGTTTAATTTTCTTTAAAACTAAATTTTGGACATTAAACAATTAAGTTACTAAGAAAAAGTCAGACATTTTTCCTTTAAAATTATCTTTAATAATTCATTTAGTTCTTCAACAAACATAGTGTAAAATGATGTTTAGATAAAATGTTTTTCATTATGCCTCTTATAAGAATTTCCATTATAAGTGATAAATTGGCAGTTCAATGTAAACTGTTAACATGAGAAGTATGTCTGAAAAACTTGACCCAAGAAGGAAGGTTTACTGGCAGGTAAGAGCATGCTATATGCAAGATGATTAATTTGCAAATGATGTAGCAAATGAAATGATAACATCAAGTTCACAAAGATGTCTGCTGATTATTTTAAAGGAATAATGTGTGCATGCTATATATTTAGTGTCTACCATAAAACTGAATGTTTATATTTAGCTATCTCAAAACAATTTTGCAAAAGACTGGACCTAATTTTTCTCTGTGTCCTCTATTTCACAGAATTCAGCATTTCAGAAAGGAACTGTCGCTGATTTGATGGTTAATTTCTAATTATCACTCTGAGGTTAAATGGAAAATGTATGGCTGGAGTTAATGTAATACAAGGCCTTAATATGTCATTAAGAACTTCAAATAGTGTAATTAAAAGTCTCCAGTTTAACAAATAGTTTCATTCATAGCTGCAGAGGAATTGTAATGACAGGCATTCTAAATTACAGAAATGTAGGTAAGACACAGATACAATACAGCATTAATATTCATTATGTTCAAACACCTTTTCTAGCATTCCAACTAGTAATGTGATTATTTCAAAAATTTTTGAAGCAGCCACAGTGCAGTTGAAATTCCACTGCGTGCTGCTCAGTAGCAATATCAGAGGCAGTTCAGCAGTGTTAAAATTTTTCATAACCTGTTATATTTGAACAATCTACTAGCACAGCTGTATCCAACAGTAATAAGGATTTAAATTTACAATACTCTTTCAGACCCTGCTGGGATGTGACAGATCACACAGTGTATCAAAAAGAAAACAAAATATGATTTTCAATATTATTTTTGAAATATAATGAATGAAATTAATGAACTTGCAGAAGGATAAAACTGAGGAAAGCAATTGACAGAAAGTCTCAATCCTGTTCCAAATAATTCTTGTGAATTTAACTGCAGTCTTAATCTCTAAGCTGTCTCTCCTATTGCACTGTTGCATATTTGTTGTTGTTTAAATAAAGCTGAGACCTTTAAAAGCTGGTTATTATAATGTAAAAGACAATTACTAAATTAAACTGAAGATCAATCAGATTCAGGTTTTGATCAATTAAATTCATGATTATCTAACTATGCACCAGTGACTGACTGGTGATGCCATCGGCTTGCTGCTGTGGTATGAATTACAACTCAGATATGATTCTAAGCATTAATCACAGATATGTTTTGTGCAACTCTGGTAATATCATTTATTGCTGATTTGCCACATTAGGGCTGCAAATCCATATTTTCTAAATTAAATGTCACCCATATAATTGTTGAGTAAACTAAAATTATTTGTCAGAGTTCCTAGTCACTATATCTTACAAAGGTAGAGATTTTCTATGGTGAGGTAATGGCAAAATGGTAGATAGTTATGATAAATTAAATTACCTTAGAAACATTGGTTCAGGTAAGAAGATATGGAATCACTCCAACAAATATGCTACCACTATGCGAAAGCTTCCTTCCAGTTCATTTCTATTTAGAGATTCTCAAACTAATATGCTAAACAGTATGTTTATCTGAAATCTTGAGCTTTTTACTCTTTCCACTTGTAAATATGAAAATGGACATTCACAGCGTTTAACTGGGCAGATATTTCCCAACCTGAATTACCCAAGCATAGTCAAATTCAAGCATCCATGAAAAAAATCAGAAATGGTCTAATTCAGGGTTCTTAGGCTTTCACTCCTAGAAAACCCTCTTGATAACATTGCTTCCTGACTGTAGATCAATCTGAAATCTAGCAGGATGTCCAGTTTGGATCATCTAGTTTCAAGTTTTCTAACCTAGAGGTGACAGGCATATAGTGAGATATTTTATGAGTTCTTCTCTCTTCTGCTTATGTACATGGCCAATTGGCAGTTTTGCTGGTCAAAGCTTAGCAGTGCTCCATTTTTCTAAGATCGTGGGTGCCTTTTTAAAATAAATATTCTTTCTGCTTTTTTTTCTTTGATCGATCTAATTGCATTTCTATTGAAGTTAATAACTGTAACTAGAGATCAACATTTTTGATGACCTTAATTTAAATGGATCCAAATTCTCATAGTTGCCTGAAGTTTCACCTTGGATGGGTGCAAGTGCACACAATTTCATTATGTTCTATTTTTAAAAGCTCAAAGACCGAAAAAATATAAAACAACACTGGCGAATTAAAATTCACTGACATCTGAATGTTTATACAATTTAAAGAGTTACATTGTTTAGCAAGGTAATTTTACAAGATGAAAGATCCACTAAACCAAATCAAAGTTCCACTATGGTGGTAGCAATAGAGTTTTGCATCATTGTTCGAGTCTAGCTCACCTTGTTAAAGCTTCATGGCTATTTCAAATACTTTATTATTATAGATGCTATATACCACCAACATACTAGATCTTGCTCATTGTCTCCCCTCTACCCCTTAGAAATGGCTTTTAGGTAGGTCACATATGCGGATTGCATTGACAATTATCTCATGTGTGGCACTATGCTATAATATGATGTGGGCCATGGATTGTGGGATATTAAATCAGGTTTCAATTCGGCTTGTCTTTTCTCATTTGTTGAATTGAAATTGAGGCTATAACCAACCAGTTCAGTGAGAACTATATATTTTCCATTTGATGGTAAAAAAAAACATCTCATACCAGATACTTTAAATGTATTTTAGAATTGCCTTGGGTCATTTAAATATATCTACATTTAGAAGTATTAGGACATTGGAAAGTGCCAACAAATGTAATACAGAAAACTTCCAAGCAGGATTAACATTTCCCAAGCATTTGGAACCTTCTGGAGATTATTTAAGGAATTGTCACTGAATCAGCTTCAGGACAAAAGGGGAATCGACTGACTGAGTGACAGTAATTAGAAAAGGTAAAGGAAGAACATTTAAATGAGCATAAAGAGAACTATTTACACAATGAGATCTAGAATGAAGAGCAAAATAATTAGAAAAATGTAAAATCCGTATGGAGAGAAACTGTTGCAAAACATAAACAATGAGACCATGGAAATAGAAAACAAGACCTGAGAGAATTAGAGAGGAAAGAGTAGTAAGAAGGAAGGTAAAATAAAGGGAAAAGTGGATTTGCAATGCAATAAATACTTTGAAAACAAATAAGTGAGGCTATAATGCAGAAAGAAGTTAAAATTTTCAAAGACATAGTAACTGTCAAAGGAACGAAAACGAATGAATGTGAATTAGCTTTCAACTACGGTCAATGTCTCTAGGAATCTGGGCACTGAGCATTCGCAGCTATTGATAATGTTGGGCATTTGAGACTTTCATAGTAACAGGATATTTATATCACTAAGACACTATGATAACACTGCACCTGCCTTCCTAAATTCCAGTGACCTGTATTTAGTTGCCAACTGACTGCACAGCTACATACAAAAGCCCACGCCAACCATAACTGCTAAGCAGGTTTGTTTCTCATTCAACATTTTAATTAAGATCAAGTTCCTTCAAGTTCTGGATTGATACTGATTTGTAGCAACGTACCATGATATTGTGCTTAGGAGGAAGAATGGATCTCAAATGGACTGGGAAAAGTTGTTGGAATGGCATGCAGACATCAGAAGGTCAGAACAACTGTTTTCCGGTGCACTGACCCTATTGTCTTAAAATCATTCATGCTATAGTAACTTTACAGAAATCAGCTTAGTAATGCTGCAACCAGAAGAACACAGATTCATTGTAGCACTGCCTCTCCATTTTTGAATGCAGGCTGCACAATTTTTGATAAGCAGTTGTTTGTATTAGCTGTTTGTGTAGTGACAGAACATATTTGTGACACTGAAGAGTAAGGTTTGTAAATATTACATGCTTAAGTTAAAATTTTTGATCAGATTTAATTTTTTCTCTTTGATGATGTTTGATGCTGCAGTAGGTAGATGAGTGCGGTTGATATATTCCATTCATTTAGCACTTATGCTGGAAATGTAGTAATCTAGGCCAGGCCGTCAGCACACATCATTTTACTTAATGGCAGAGCTTGTTTTTAAATAGCATCAGTCACAGAAATGCCACAATGATTCATTTTGCAATGTCCTTGTAAAGAACGTACAACAAGGCCTAAAATATTTAAAAGATCACACCTTAAGAGGGCACAGGATAGTTCAGACGGATGCATATTCATTAACTAAATTAATCTGTGGCCATGACGAATTAATGTGACACTTTGGGTTGAATAATATCAAGATTAGTTTTGTTGCACTTTCAAGCAATACTGCTGTTTGTCCCTTTTGGATTAATTAACACAAGTAAGCCACTAAAGTATTGTCAATCTGAGCACTGATGTCCAACACATAAGATAAACTGTCACCTTTGAAGTTTCCGGCAGTAATAATCTTGTCTCATTCAAGCTTCCTGAGTTATTCAGCTGACAAGGATGTCACTGTCTTTTTCTAATGCTGAAGAGGCATAACCTGAAATCTAGCACCACCAGGCAGCAAAGTCCAAGCTGCAGTTTTGCCATGAATTGGTAATGTCAGTGACACAATATGTTGATATGCAGCAACTAAGTATTGACTTAAAAGGTAGATGGGTCCATAATCAACTGTTCAAATTTAAACGTGAATGTGAGCCATTTTCAGACTGTTTTGTTGGCTGAAAAATGCTACCTTGTCACCACAGATCTTTTGCTAGAAAAGAACTATTTTCTTTAAAAAAATGATTACATCTACACAATATTGGTCAACAGTGCCAAATGAGCATTAGGGCTTTGAATAATTCAGTTGTTACAATATGACATTTAATATTTATGAGGCAAGTCTAGAGCAATTGATCTTGTTAACCTCTGTAAGCATTGCTGGACCATATTAGTAAAGATCATAAACTGGGGCACAGAATAAGAGGTAAATTAACACAATAACTTGTCTAAAAAGCCACCAGCATCTTGGCTATTGCCCCACTGTTCTGAGCAATCAGCAATTAGGTAATGTCAGAACAAAAACGTAAATCAGAAATGGGTTTGGTTAGCAAACTGAATAGCAATATTCCTTGACATAAGGTGGACATTTAATATTCCTTTCTATAAGGATTTACTATTTTTGTTGATATGAGGATAATTATTAATTCACAGGGGACTTATGTGACAGAGGGAGACATCATTATCGGAAAACTCTTGCTTAAAACCCTTCCTATACGTAGAAAAGGGTAGTCATAAACATGGTGGTTTTTCATTAAAGGAAACTTCAACCATATTTTAAACTGAAATGTCAGTCCTCTCCCTTGTCTCTTTTTTACCATCGTCATGGAACCTAGGGCTGCACACACGTATGTTATTCGGGCTCCCTTTGTATGTAACCAGCAGACGCATGCCCCAAATAACACCGGACCTCAGCAGAATTGCAGTACGGTAAACGACAGCTGTTTTTTTTTACCTCGTTGCACTAGAGAGGTGTTTACAGCGCTCTTACCTTCGGGTACTGTAATGTAATGGCACTGCAGACTTAGTTTTTTGCAGCTTTGAAAATAAGCTTTTTTCTCCCTCTGGCATAGTTTCTTAGCTTAATATCACTGATTACCTTCAGTCTCTAAACAGGCCACTTGCTGATACCAACTCGAGGTGGTGGGGGCGGCGGGGGGGAGGTGTGGAAGAGGGGACAAAAGTAAGTATTCTTTATTAATTCGGTCGATTTACATGGACTGTTTTATAACGCGGGGGGGGGGGGGGAGTCGAGATAATCAGCAGTGCATCTCTGCTTTATTTTACAGAAGCATGTTTCCAAATTCTTCAGTGCAAAGGGTCAGTAAAAGCTGATCTGTCGAGCGTCGCGTTTCAATTAAATTTCCCTAAATAGCCTGCGGAATTAATCCATTCGATTTCGGCGTGCTAAGTGTAGTTCTACAGTAATAATTTTAAACAGCAGATGCACTTGGAAAACACTCTTGCGCCGCATTTAGTCCATACACTCGAGCTAGCATCCGAAAGGCTGCACTGACCTTGTAACGTACCTGTCTCAAGTTAAAAAACCTGCCGGTGGATCTTCCCTTGCGATGCAGCATGAACACCTTGAACAGTACACGATGGCCATTAGACACTGAACACTGCTCACTACAGCGAAAATAATTTAAAATAAAAACCCAGTGCGATTCGCTGCTAAATAAACCCCGAATATGTTACAGATTGCACTGAAGGTTAAACCAAAAACATATCATAAGTGAAAACAGATATGACAAAAATGCCAAAATCGAAGAGTTACCTTTAAGGTCGAACATCAGCCCTGCCCAGTTAGCTAAGGATCAGGGTAAGTGTGTCTTCTCACTCATCATCGCTTTCCCATTTCAAGTCACTATTAAAATCTCTCGAATCTACACAGTGTACTGTTCTCTATGGCGATGTGCTCCAAAAGGGCCATTTCTTAAAGCAACCAAATCAAAAGACAAGAGCAAAATGCCATCCGTATGTAGAAAACACCTTCACTTCAGAGATTTACATAAATCCTCACAGTTAAACTTCAAGATACACATTTTCCAGGGCGCCGCGAACAGCAGAGATATGTTTCCACCGTCCATTCAGCGCCGATGTGGCTATCCTGATATATACAGTAGGAATCGAGAGCAGCTTTTCTCTGCATCAAGCAAGCTGCTCTATTAGCTGAGCAAACGTCTCTGCAGTGAGAGCGATCAAGTGGCTGAGATGGGAAAGTCAGATCAAATCTCAGCAGGCAGAATTGCACCGTTGCACCTAGTACTTCCCCCAGCGCAGCCTCCACGCTGAGTTAATCCTCAGAGTGATCGAGTGCCACATTATCTGCCCCCGTCTCACGTACGGATGGACTTCAGAAAGCTCTCGGCCACTTTCGCTTTGTAAGAAGGACCGCTGGCCAACAACTTCGTGCTAAATCAGTGTCATTCTAATTGTGTGTAAACAATAACAAATACAAGCCTTGGCGTACTCCATGCGCTTTCAAAGAGGTAGAGGCAAGGGTTTGCACTACTGATGGTGGCATTCCATCAAGTCCGCTGCAAGGGTGGGTTCCTTCTTGAGCAGAGCAAAAACCTTGTATCAATGGTCAGGAGGCGGAGGGAATAGAGGAGGAATCGCTCAGGCTACTTCTGTCTGCTGACTGTCACTCAGGGAAACTTGTTAAGAAATGCTTTCAAGCTTAGTGTCTTTTTAGGTTCTGTGGACAAAAAAAAATAGGATATTGCTGTGCGGAAAAGAGACGGTAAGAACAAGTCACACTGGGGAATGTCCTACAATAAAAGGTCACGAATGCAAATTGTCAAATCTCCCTTCTGAGATGAAAGGAATTGTGCAGAGAGACCCTGAAAGATTTCTGGCTGCATGAGTGACAGAGGAACACGGCCCCTTGCGGGAAAAAAAGGCGCCTCCTTTAATTAACTGAGGAAGCGGGGCTTTGGAACATCCCTGTTCTGGCTTGAGTGTTTCTATTTTCTCCAACAGTTTGACAGTCTAAACACATTTGAGGGTTAGGCTGAATAAACACTCCTACTTTTCTATTGAAAATATTTTGGATCCAGACATGATTAAAAGGAATAACATTCTGAAAGAAGATAGAAGAGATCATAGGTTGTTTTCCACATCCTTAACACTCTTTGTGTAGCCACATCCTACAATTCCAACAGAGCAACAAGGGGGAGTCGGCCTCGAAGTCTAGGACCGGCAGCTTCCTGAAAAGGATCTATATTAATATAACAGGCTATTCTTTTCCTGGGTCCTGCAGTATCACATGCTTTCTGATTGAGAAAGCAATAATTCCAAACGTGGCCTAATTTTAAATCCCTTGTCTCTGTCATTTGGAGATTAATTAGGATTACCTGAAAGGCTAATTTGTCTCAGTTAACAGAAATGGACATAGGACATTAGGTCATTCTAATTTTGGCTCAGTATTGTTTTAATACTTGAAAATGCTGCTGAAATGTTAGCCTTGGATTTAATTATTTTGTATTGCTATATTTTTATGGACCATATGCTTTTCACTTTCTCAGTTAATTTACTCTGCACTGTGCCTCAGGTTTTATTAGTATGGGACTGTTTCAATGTAAGAAACTGGTTTTACAGTTACAACCTGACCAACTTTTTATGTAAATAAAATCATGCTTGGTATCTGAATGGCATGAAACATCTGAGGAGCTGAGCTATTTGTTCTGTGCTTCAACTGTATTAACATGCATGGAAACATGTTTTCAATTCTTTGCTGATTCTGCAAGAAGCCTCCTTGCTTCTTCATTTACTTTGTTTTTAAAAATAGCTTACTGATATGCACTACCGTATAAATGTTTAATCTAATGGGTCTGTAAATTGTTATTATCTCTTTAGAAGAACTGGTTATTATATTACAATGTAACAAAACACTTATGTATAAATTCATGTTAATGCTAAGATTCGGCATGCATTAGATGTTAACATCATGTATGCATATATAACTGAATTAATTACTTTAAAATATTTCATTTATTTTCTGCACTGTGCCTTCGTAGCAATTACATTGTTGGCCTGGATTTGCAGAACAGAAAGAAGTCTACGTTCTGATTAAAATTACACAATTCCAGGTACCTTTTTTTATTTTTGTTGATAACAGTAAATACATGCATGAATAGATCTGGTTTTTGCATAAAGTAGAACAATTGTCAAATGGATATCTTATTAATAAGTGCAATAATATAACCAGAATGATTTTAATACAAAACTAAGTATTCAAATGATCATTGCCAAAATCATATATTTCTAGTTTCTTGAGTGTTTTCGTTTTCATTAATGTTAATTTGCAAAAATATACATATATATTTTTGTATAAAACTGAAATGTTATTCTTCCTGGAATGGTTATATATTTATATTTCTGAAACATAGTAGGTGTTGGGAACAAAGGATAAGAAATGGAAAATAAAATAAATAATCTCAGGTTCAGCAGCCCGAAACTCATCAGGGGCTTTTTTCAAAACAGCCTTTGTGCACAATAAGATGCTAAAAACTGCATTCTTTAACTGGTAAGAAGGGGGAGCTGTTGTATCACATTAAACACTTTGGGAGTTCGATATTGCATGAAAACCATGACATTTTGTCTTTAACCAATAATTCAATGTAATTTTCAGATACATTGGTGATTGAGGTAAGTTATTACATGGGTTTTAAATAAAAGAGCGAGAAGCCATTTAACTGCTGATATCAGTAAATATTATGTTATTTGTAGCCACTACAGTGTTGACAATTAAGCAGTTGCACTTCTACTGCGCCTAAAGAAATTGAGTATAATTTACATTGTTTTTTTCTGCTCAATGAATACTTGTTCATTTGAGAGATGCATTGGGTCTCTAAATATTGCAACCTTTATTTATTTCTGTCACTTCTCATTACTTCTTACACTTTAAAGAAACACATTAGCAAATACTGGTAGTGGACAGTATTTTGGAAATGCATTAAACTACTCCTGCAGAAAGATTTTTAAATTAATGAATAAATATTCACATTCTTCCAGCAAGTAATTTGCTACTGCTACAAAAGCAAAATACTGCAGATGCTAGAAATCTGAAATAAAAACACAAAATGCTGGAAACACTCAGAGTGGTCAGGAAGCATCTGTGAAAAAAGAACGTTTGAGGTTGATTGCCTTTCATCAGTTCTGAAAGTTTATGTCTGATTCTCTTGACACTCTTGCTGCCTTACTGTTGAATTATCTACTGGTTTCTTTAGAAGTTTTCCATTGTAACAAAAATTTTCCCCTTCATAGGACCTCTTACTGCAGCCCTTCCTAAAATGCCCCATTTACCTCAGAGGCAAGTAGTGTGAACTGTACGTTTCAATGCTATTACATACAATTTAATAGCAAACAGCTGACAGAAGATCCATGTTTTGTAGGAAAGGAGTACATCAATCCCCAGAGACAGAGTAGTCAGCCTGTTGCTGCAGAGGTGAGCATTTCATGGCTAGTAAAACTCATTGAAAGCAGACAAATTGAAATGTCAATCAATGCTCTGTTATGGGTGTAGCCTAAGAATACATCTAAACATGAACCCAATTATGTTTAACTTCCACACCATTTCATATAAATAGAAAAAGACTATTTTTGTGGCATGACAATTAGAAAGAAGCCATTTACGCACATTTTCAAGCATAAAATTGTGCTCTTTGGCTCTTGACTGATCCCCCTGCTGAGACTTAAAAATACTTCAAAATATGTTAATAAGGACCAATGGCATCAAAGCTCTGAGTTTTTAAACTTGCAAGGCACTCTGGGTAAGTTAAGCTGCAGGTGAAGCTGCTCAGGCAGGTAGAATCGAAGAGTTTCTGAGCCTGAAGAATTCTATTAGTAACTTCTGCATCTAGGCATGACTTTTCTGGAGTTGTTTTTTGATATGTTGAACAGACATGGACCTACTTCTCATGCTTCTGACAGGTTCGCACTCCAGTTACAACTTCCACGACGGCTTCTCAGTAGCATATAGGGCACGCCGATGTATTCTGTTATCATGTGGAGGGAGGTGCAGCATTGCAAGTTGGAGCAAAGGTGAGTCAGGCAATATTATGGAGGATACAACCCACAGGATATTACTCCACCCATCCCATCCGATAGGATACATAGGCACAGCAGATCATATAAGAACAAAAACAGAATTACCTGGAAAAACTCGTCAGGTCTGGCAGCATCGGCGGAGAAGAAAAGAGTTGATGTTTCGATTCCTCATGACCCTTCGACAGAACTAAGTAGAAATAGGAAAGGAGTGAAATATAAGCTGGTTTAAGGTGTGTGTGTGTGGGGGTGGGGGGTGGGGTGGTGTGGGGGTGGGTTGGGTGGGGGGAGAGAAATGGAGGGGGGGTGTGTGGTTGTAGGGACAAGCAAGCAGTGATAGAAGCAGATCATCAAAAGATGTCACAGACAACAGAACAAAAGAACACATAGGTGTTAAAGTTGGTGAATGTGCTAATTAAGAATGGGTGGTAGGGCACTCAAGGTATAGCTCTAGTGGGGGTGGGGGGAGCATAAAAGATTTAAAAATATTTAAAAATAATGGAAATAGGTGGGAAAAAGAAAAATATATATAATTTATTGGAAAAAAGCAAAAGGAAGGGGGAAGAAACAGAAAGGGGGTGGGGATGGAGGAGGGAGTTCAGGACCTAAAGTTGTTGAATTCAATATTCAGTCCGGAAGGCTGTAAAGTGCCTAGTCAGAAGATGAGGTGTTGTTCCTCCAGTTTGCGTTGGGCTTCACTGGAACAATGCAGCAAGCCAAGGACAGACATGTGGGCAAGAGAGCAGGGTGGAGTGTTGAAATGGCAAGCGACAGGGAGGTTTGGGTCATTCTTGTGGACAGACGGCAGGTGTTCTGCAAAGCGGTTGCCCAGTTTACGTTTGGTCTCTCCAATGTAGAGGAGACCACATTGGGAGCAACGAATGCAGTAGACTAAGTTGGGGGAAATGCAAGTGAAATGTTGCTTCACTTGAAAGGAGTGTTTGGTCCCTAGAACGGTGAGGAGAGAGGAAGTGAAAGGGCAGGTGTTACATCTTTTGCGTGGGCATGGGGTGGTGCCATAGGTGGGGGTTGAGGAGTAGGGGGTGATGGAGGAGTGGACCAGGGTGTCCCGGAGGGAACGATCCCTACTGAATGCCGACAGGGGGGGTGAAGGGAAGATGTGTTTGGTGGTGGCATCATGCTGGAATTGGCGGAAATGGCGGAGGATGATCCTTTGAATGCGGAGGCTGGTGGGGTGACAAGTGAGGACAAGGGGGACCCTATCATGTTTCTGGGAGGGAGGAGAAGGCATGAGGGCGGATACGCGAGAGATGGGCCGGACATGGTTGAGGGCCCTGTCAACGACCGTGGGTGGAAAACCTCGGTTAAGGAAGAAGGAGGACATGTCAGAGGAACTGTTTTTGAAGGTAGCATCATCGGAACAGGTGCGACGGAGGCGAAGGAACTGAGAGAATGGGATGGAGTCCTTACAGGAAGCGGGGTGTGATCATATAAGAATCTTGTTGAGGAATTGTGTATGAGAAAAGTACTGCTCTCACAAGAAAACAACACAAGAACACAATAATTAGGAGCAAGTGTAGGACGCGTTCAGCCCCCCCCCAAACTTGCTCTGTCATTCGGTAAGATCATGGCTGATTTGATTGTGGCCTTAACTCCACTTTCCTGTCTGCCTCCCATGACCCTTGCCTCCCTTGATCAAAAATCTAACTCAGCCTTGAATATATTCAATGATATTGCTTCACTGCTCTCTGGGGAAGAGAATTCCACAGACAAATGACCCTCTGAGAAAAAAAACGTCCTTATCTCTGCCTTAAATGAGAGACCCCTAATTTTTAAACTGTGTCCTCTACTTCTAGACAGCCCCACAAGGGGAAACAACCTCCCAGCATCCACCCTGTCAAGCTCCTATATGTATCAATAAGATAATTTCTCATTCTTCTAAACTCCAAGGGGTATAAGCCCAACCTGTTCAACCTTGCCTCATGAGATAAATCCCTCATCTAAGGAATCAGTCAAGTGAACCTTATTTGAACTGCTTCTAATGCAATTATATTGCTTCTTATTAAGTAGACCAAAACTGTGGACAGTGCTCCACATGTGGCCTAACGAAGGGCCTGGACAGCTGCAGCAACACTTCCCTACTTTCATACTCAATTCCCTTAGCAATAAACGTAAACATCCCATTTGCCTTCCTAATCACCTGTTGTACCTGATCACTAACTTTTTGTGAGTCATGTACTGGGACACCCAGATCCTTCTGTACCATGGAGTTCTGCAGTGTCTCTCCATTTAACTATAATTACTTTTATATTCTTCCTGCCAAAGTGGACAAGTTCACTTTTTCCCACCTTATACTTCATCTCCCAAATTTTTGTCCACTTACTTAACCTATCGAAATCCCTTTGTATACTCTTTATGCCATCTTGACAACTTAGCTTCCTATCCTAGCTTTGTGTCATCAGCAAATTTAGCATCCATACCTTCAGCCCCTTCATCCAAGTCATTGTTGAGGCTCCAGCACTCACGGTGACCAACTCTCGCAGAGAAAATTAAGAGACAGTCTACCATGGCAGTCTGCACAGGAGGGGAGTGGTGGCCAGCAGAGCTGTGAGACTGCGGAAACATGAAGAGAGCAGGTCCTACGCATCGTCAGAATTTAAAGGCCCAAATTACAGGACAATCAGCATCCCAGCACCATGCAGCCTAGAACACCGGGCAGTGGACTCAGATGCAGGATTCTCCTGTGAAACAAGGGACAAGTTGGTCACTCTGCAGCACTGATCGATGAGGCACTTCACGAGTAACAGCTTGCCAATCTGAAAATGACCCACTTATCCATACTATCTGTTTTATTGTAGCTAACCAATCCTCAATCCATGCTAATATGCTACCACCTACACTATAAGCTCTTATTTTGTGCAGTAGCCTTTGATGTGGCACCTTATCGAATGCCTTTTGTAAATTCAAGTACTCCATCAAAGCCAGGCAGTTCTATCACAAACTGCATGACAAATTGCAACTTTGCTCACCTCCAACACTGCTGTCTCTATAACTATGAATTTCATGCTATAGGCTTATTGTAGGCAGCCAAAGTCGATCTCTGCGGTATCTGTCACAGTGCAGTGTGGGCGTGCATTGGTCCTGTGACTAACATAATTTACAGGAGAGCTGGGGAATTCATCACCTTTGGCAACACAGCAACACATTAATGAAATAGGACCACTGAGTTTTACGGCGTTGTTGGGTTTCCCAAGATCTAGGGCGCAATCGATGGCACCCACGTTATTTGCAACCTCCCACAGAAAAACCCCTTAATCACCTCAGCAGGAATCAATGTACTCACTCAGTTCACATATTATGAGTAACAGCATGCAGAAAATCCACATTTTAGCAAGTATATGCCAAGGACTTATGTGTTGCTTTTACTATTCATAATCATAGAAGCATAGTACAGTACAACACAGAAGGAAGCCATTAAGCCCACCGAGTACGTGACAGCTCTTTCAAACAGCAATCCAGTTAGTCCCATCTCTGGCTCTTTCCTCATATCACTGCAATTTTTTCTTCCTCAAGCATTTATTAATTTCCCTTTTGAAGTTGAATCGGTTTCTACCACTCAATTAGGCAACACATTCTAAATCCTTAACATGCATTGCATAAAAAAGTTTTTCTAATGTTGCCTCTGATTCTTTTGCCACTCACCTTAAATCTGTGCCCTTTGGTTATTGACTCTTTAGCCATTGGAAACATGTAAACAGATCTATCAAATCCCCTCTTGGCCTTCTTTGCTCGAAGGAGAACAATCCCAGCTTCTCCAGTCTTCCCACATAACTGTAATCTGTATTCTTTAGAACTATTCTCATAAATCTCTTCTATACATTCTTGAAAGTCGTCACATTCTTCCTGAAGTGTGGTGGCCAGAATTGACACAACAGTCCAGCATGAGTTAAATAGTGAGTGTTTTATGTAGGTTTATGGTAATTTTGCCCTGACAATAACTGAAGCCCAAACATTGATCTTTGTTGCACTCCACTTGTTACAACTGCCAACAAGAAAATAACCTGTTTACTTTTATTCCCTGTTTATTAACAAATCGAAAATTCATGCTAATATATATTCCAATCTTATGAGCTCTAATTTGTTATAGGAGCCTTTTTATGGGACCTTATCAAAATGTCTTCTGAAAATCCCAATATACAATATCCACCTAATCTATCCTGTCAGTCACACCTTCAGAAAACTCTAATAGATTTATCAAACACAATTTCCCTTCCATAAAACTGTGCTGCCTCTCCCTAATCATACTGTAATTATCCAAGTGTCCTGTTACTAGCTTTTCATCGAGTCTAGCATTTTCTTTATTTCAGGCTAACTGGCCTATCATTGCCTGTTTTCTCTCTCCCTCTTTTTTTGAACAGCAAGATTACGTTTGCTAATTTGCAATCCATAAGGATCATAACAGAGTCTAGAGAATTCTGGAAGATCAAAACCATGACTATCTCTGCAGCCACCTCTTTTAAAGCCTTGGCATGTAAACCATCAAGTCCAGGGCATTTGTTGGCGTTTAGTGCCATCAATTTCTCCAGCACCTCTTCTTTACTAATTTTAAATGCTATAAGGTCTGCACTCTCATTAGACCCTTGGGCCCCAATTTCATTCGGTATGTATTTGGTGTCTTCTACAGTGAAGACAAGATACAAAATGTTTGTTTAACATCCCTGACTTTTCCTTATTCACCATTATAATTTCTCCTGCCTCTGCCTGTAAGGGACCCTTTCTCTAACCTCGTACTGTACTTGTAGAAGCTCTTACAATCTGTTTTTATATTTCTTGATAATTTACTCATTTCATTTTACAAAGCTTTATCAATTCCTTAGTCATCATTTGTTGATTTTTAAAACTCTCCAAATCTTTCAGCTTACTAGTTTTTTGACAACATGATAAGCCTCTTCTTCTAATCTAACTTGTCCTTAACTATTCTTTTTGCAGTTGGATCACTTTTCCCACTGGAGTTTTTATTCCTCAAGGGAATGTATATTCAGGGAGAACTATGAATTATTCTTTAAATCCATGATATTCACTGGGCAGAATTTTTATGTCGACAGGCAGGCACAATCGGCGGGCTCGGGATCAGCCAGAAAATGGACCGCCGCCTGTGATCGGTCCCTGACCACGAATTCACGCTGGCTGGGCAATTACCGGCCAGCTAGTGTGAAGCATGCGCTGAAATGTTCAGCGCTGCTGACGTGGGGGCAGGAGGAGGGCGGGCGCTAATGTAAGCATGGGCACTGATGAGCACCGAATGAAAGCTCCCTGAAAGCAGAGAGCTGCCTCAGGGTGCTGAAGACTTGAAAACAGTTAAATAAAGTTTGTAAAACCAGGAAAAAAAAATGTCCATGCATCAGAATCAGTCACCTGAACATATACATGATAAAAACTTTGTCTATAGTTTCTTTTAATTTAATAACGGAAACCTCACCCACCCTTGGATGAGGTTTTGTGAAAAATGCAAAGTCTACCTGGCTGATTCGCTCATCCGCCAACCGTAAGGTTGGACAGACCACAAAACATCGGAGACAGTTACAACTTTAATGACCTTAATAGACCTCTTAATTGTCGGCGGGCCCGCTTCCGACTTCTGTACACGCCTGCTGTCTGAAACATCGCACAAGTGTGGGATGACGTCGGGATGCATGCCCAACATCTTCCCATGCGGTTTCGTGTCTAATCAGGTCACACGCGCATCACACGCCGACCTAAAAATTCTTCCCGCTAGTGAAATAGTGAGGACCAAATGGATATTGAAAAATTTTAAATGAGCCGCTAGCAGAATTTTTAACATACTTACGGATTCATTGTAATTTATTTCTTCAAAAACATATCTTGCCATGTAAAACACAAAAAAATCAATACAAAACAAACACGTTAATAACTGTACAGAGAATGCCAGATGTGATGTAATTAAGGTTTGAGATGCATTAAGCATAAACTCTCTCTTTTTCGTTTACACTGCACCTTGTCTTCTGTCTGATGTTGGTTGCGGAAGTTCACTTTTTAGCTTTCAGCAACAAATGGTAACGTGTATAATATTTATGCTAATTACTTATATACTCTCTCTTATTTAATGAATTAATTAACAGCTATCCATCATTTAGCACTCCTAATGTGTTCCTAGCTGACCTGTAATTTTCAAATTAAAAACCTATCGGCTGCCTTCAACCTAACTGGCCAAAAATCCTCTTTCCAACTCTTAGGCCAGAATGTTTCACATGTCAGGCAGGCGCACGCCCGACCCGAACGAGTGCAAAATGATGTGCAATGACGTCGGACGAGCATCCTGACGTCATCGCACACTCACAATATTTTGCTTGGTGGGCGTGCGCGGGAATTAGAACCGTGCCCACCATTAATTAAGAAGCCAGTTAAGGCCCTTGACAACCCAACTGATAGCAACTTAACATTGCCCATCCAATTTTATGCTCATCGCACCGGCAAAACGGGCAGGTAGGCAGCCCACCATTTGCAAAGCCTCATCCACGGGTGGGATAAAAAGAGTCAGCAGCATTGCCAGTATGAGCAGTGAGGAGTTTTGGAGATAGTTTGCTATTGGTTGCTTTTTGGTACTTGGCAGCTTAACCTCTGACTGAGGCTTCATTCTTAGCATTTCCATGCATCATTGCAGACTAATTTGTGTCTTCAAGGCCTCCTGAGGATTTGGACCATGTGGACCCTTCCAGGTATCAGACAGCCTTCCATTGCCCTGGTAATGGGGATTGTGGTCTCCGCTGGAGGCACCTACTCTGAGGAAGAAGAGAGGGGAAGAAGGGAGAGGAGGCCATATGTCCCAATGCAGCTTCCAGGGGAGGGACCTGTGGGAGGAGAGGCGCAGGCACAGGGGATACAGGGGCAGAAGGAAGTCCAAGACAGAAGTAGCCACAGAGGAAACCACTATCCTGCTGCCAGGGTTTACAGGTGCAGCTGCCTCAGTATGTCCGAGGTGCAATGCTGAAGGAGACTGCATCTCTCCAGGGAGAACATGCGCTCTATTTGTCAGGTGATCGGGCCTGAGGTCAGTTCCGACTGTGTACGTGGACACCCCACGCCAGTAGCTCTGAACGCCACAGTGGCAATCAACCTCTGTGCCTCCCGCTCTTTCCAGGGCTCAGTGGGGGATCTGTGTGGAATATCCCAATCAGCTGTCCACAGTTGCATCAAGCTGGTGACAGACCCTCTGTTCAGGCGGGTATTGTTTTCATTCATTCATTTCCATACAGACGAGGCCAGACAGGCTGAGCGAGCTAGAGGCTTCGCAGCGATTGCTGGGTTCCCCCACATCCAGGATGCCATCAACTGCAGACATGTGGCAATTAAGGCACCAGCAGGTCAGCCGGATGCCTTTGTCAACAGGAAGGGATTCCACTCCATGGGGAGAATTTTCTCCTCGTCGGGTGCGCCAGTTGGGAGTGGATGCAGAGCTGCCATTTTATGTGGGCGGGCAAATAAAGGCTCGCCCAGCATGACGCGCACCCAGTAGCGCTCAGCACTACCTGTGTGGGCAGGGTGAGGAGGGAGAGTCGGGACCTGCGCTCCATGCATCAGGGAGATTAAGTGCCATTGTAAAGTTGTAAAAAAAGAAAATTATTCAGACATGTCCTCTCATGTGACAGTGTCACACATGTTTGTAAATTTTGAGAAAAAAATGTAATTCATTAATAAATCCTTCATGAAACCTCATCCCACCCGCGGATGAGGTTTCATGAAAAATGCGAAGGCCGCCTGGGCTCTTTGCCTGCCTGCCAACCTTAAAGTTGGACGGGCAACTTTCTCAATTGGGTTAATTCTCTTATTAATGGCCTTTAGAAACCTTTGACAGTTTGGCAGGCATGCAGCTGACTCAATGACACGCGATGATGTTGGGACGCACGATGATGTCACTGCTTGCCATTTTACGTGTCAGTGTGCAGGGCCTGCCCCTGCACACCGAACAGAAGATTCTGCCCCATGAACATGCAGATAGTGTGTGAGCACAAAATGCAGATTCTGCAAGTCTGTGCAGGGTACCCCGGCAGCTCCCATGATGCTATAATCCTGAGACACTCCCAGGTGTCGAGGCTCTTCTGTGCTCCAGCCCAACTGGATGGATGGCTGCCGGGTGACAAGGGTTATCTGTTGAAAAGATGGCTCATGACGCCTCTCTGCCACCCAAGAACAGAGGCGGAGCAGCGGAACAACAGGAGCCATGCTTCCACAAGGGCGGCGGTAGAGACAAACATATGTATTTTCGAGATGCACCTCTGATGCCTGGACCGTTCAGGGGGTGTACTACAATACCCCCCAGAGCAGGTGTGCTCATGTTAGTGGTTGCACGCTGCGCTCTCCACAATCTGGCACTGGCAAGAGGGGAGCCACTGGAGGAAGAGGATCTTGACGCAGCTGCAAAGGTCACAGATGATGAGCCCAGCAGTGAGTCAGAAGAGGAGCAGTGAGGAGAACGCTGAGGGTGTGGAGCCAGACCCCGGTAGCCTCCAGGGAGGTAGGGACACCAGGGAGACCTTGATCCAACGCTCCTTCAACTAGGCTGCCAAATAAGAGCTACCACCTCATGCCAGGGTTGCCGCCACCATCCTGGTTCGCAGAAATGACCCTTTCCTTGGCCCCCAAGGTACACTCAGTGCCTGTACAATAAAGGTTCGAGCCACCCACATCCAGCACTACATACTGACCGACCCTGCACTTATAAAAGAAATGAAGCATACTCAGGCCAATAACACAGAAACAAATGTATTTTAATGTTGGAGCTCTCAGACTCTCGAAGAGAACAATATCCAGTGTTGATGGTCACACCATTGAAATAAGTAAAACAAAATGGGAGAACAAAAGATCACCTGTGACCAGTCCCTCTTGTGCTTAAGGCGCTTTAAACTAATGTTTACTGGTGCTATGTCTCGGTGCTCCCCCCTCACTAGCACCAGCATTGGAGACAGCCTGCTGACCTGTTGGCCTTGATGGCCTTGGCAGTCGTGCTCTGGCCAGTGAAGCCTGTGATGGCCAGTGCTACGGTTGACATCTCCCCAGTTGCCACTGCCTCACCAGATGCCACGGTCACTGGCAGAGGGGTAGAGGAGCTTCTGCTGTCACCCAGAGCACCATGAGAGAAGCCTGCAGACACGACAAGCAGCTCATGCACCAACGTGAGTTTGCTGTGGACCTCTCTGCTCGCAATTGATGGATGGACACCAAGCTGGGATACTGGGTGCTTCATGCATCTCACACATGGACACTGACCACCTAAGATCAGTGCCTGTGTGAGGGCTTGCAGGTCCGAATGCACCCTAGGAAACCCTGATTCTGTTCCTGGAGCAGCCTTTCCATGAGAGGAGGCAGTGCACTCGGCCATGAGTGTCAATGCAGTGCTCACGCTCTGCATGGACTCCTCCACAATGGAGACCATGGCACATCTACCCTCTTGGATCTACATCAGATCCTCCCACTGGACATCCAGCATCTGCTGCTTAAAGGATGACTCCAGAAGCCCTCATAAGCTTTTGACTGAGCACCATCCTGGTCTCCAGCAGTCCTATGACTGCCGACGCCCTAGGCACTCTCTGCCTCCGCCTGCACCTCAAGCAAGTGTGAATTGCCCTCACCAATGTGCACCGAGATACTAGTCACTGAAATATCTGCACTGGTGCCTGGTTCAGAGAGTAGGTGTGACACAGGTGCTCCTGGAGCATGGTGGTCCTCCGGTGTCAGGGGTAGCTCCTGGAGGTCCTGCACTTGGTTGCTTGGTGGCAGATGTAAGGGAGAACAATGACATGTCATTAGTTAAAGTCATGACACTGTCACCATGCATGCCAGGCACCCTGATGAGACAACGGCGATCTGCATCATGGTGCCATCATCTTTCAATGATCAATGAAGAATCCAGTTTGGAGGCTCCCATCAATGATGAGACTGCACAAGATTGCTTGCAGCATCCGAAACTCTCAACTCAGTGCACTGCACTCTTACCTTCGTCTGACACCCCAGCCTCTCCGCAGCCGATTGATCGAAGTGCATGGCGCCTCTCGGGCTCCGGGGCTTCTTGCTCCTAGCAGGAGAGGATGAGGAGGTGTGGGGGTCCTCCGCCAGTCCGCGACCTCTCAATATTGTTATGGGATGTCTTCTCCTGACAGGACAAAGAAGCATTGATCAGCCCACTCGCTACCTGAGTGCATTGCAGCCTGGCCAACCCCACCTAAGGAGCACCTTGCAGGGCACATCTGAGTCATGGCCCTCAAGGCGCAAGACACTCAATTGAAGCAGCCAGGGCTCATACCCTTGGCCAGCTCCAGCATGACTGACAGTTGGCACTCAGACTCTAACACCCCTGAGCTCCACAGGGGCACAGCCAGCCCAAAACAATTCAACACACTGACCCATGCCAACATGGTACTCACTCTCCCTGAACACAGTAGGTCATTGAAGCGCTTTGGGTACTGCACCCAGGTGCGCCACACCACGTTGTGGCTGCTCACCCGGACTGCCACTTCCTTCGATGCCCTCTTTGTGAGGTGCGGTGGCCTCCTCCTCCCATCTCTGGGGGCAAGGGTATCCCTTCTGGCAACCACCTCCTCCAAGAGGATGGCGAGGCACTCATCCGAAAAACAGGGGAAACACTTGTTGAATCTTAAAATGCCTCTGCCTTACCCACAATCTCCTTTAACCTTTATACATATATTCTTCTTTGAATGTAAATTTTCTATTGTATCACTAGACTTTTAATTTTACCTCTTCTAACAGCAACATCCTTTGATTCCAACAATTTTATTAGTAAACTGAAAAAAAAACACATTGCTTGGCACCTTCTAGCGAGGTGCAAGATTTCACCCATTCTTCTGAATGGTTTATTTAAAAATGCAAATTGCCCCCTTGACACCTATGTTTCTAATTACCATTTCAAGCCTACTTCTTTCTATACATCAAAGCCTCTAGAACAGATGGCTTTAATCCAATTAAGACACACACATACATACACATAGACATAGAAGCCACTAAACTCTATTAAAAAAAAATTCCAATAACATTATAAACATTAATCTCTTCATGACACCTCCCTTCTGCCCATTGACTTCTGGTTGGCTGCTTCCCTCCCTGACCCTCCCACTCACTGACTCCATCTCACTTGCCACACACCAAATGTAGAACCAATAAGTCATTTAGTGGCATTGGCAAGATTTGAAATGCCTTTAAAATACACCAATTCAAATATCTGCTTTGAAAAAAACTGTTGTCCTGGCAATCCTTTAAAAGTGTCAATCAAATAGAGCCATTATATATCAATAACATAAGCTTTACATCACTTTACACCTTTTAATCTTGACCTAATAAAACTACAAGCATTGAAAGAAACAATTCAGATAAAGTATAACGTATTATAACCTCATAAATAAGTCAATGAACCAAATCAATCACTCCACCTCAGCCTCTGTAAACAGATCCCCTGCTGAGCTAATCCATTAGTGAGCCTTGGAGCTCAGACAACCATTCATAATGAGCCCACCTGGAGAAACAGATGTCTGGCCTCTATTTCCTTTGATACAGTTCACATATTCTATCTTATTGTGATCTCTTTTTCCCAGAGGATCCTTTACTCTGACTTATCATGATGACCTAAATGCAAAACTCCTCAGTGATTGCTACAGAGGACCTCAGAACACATCTCTTTCCTCTAGTTTTCGTTTCTGAGTAACATTATCTATCTTTCACCTGTGCACCTAACCTCCAAATATAGGAACATTCTTTTAATCCACTATTCATACGAGAACACAACAATGTAACAGCCATTTTTGCCACTAGAGTACTGTGCAAAAAATCATCACCTAATTAAATAAATCAGCTTCAAATAAGTGCACAGTTTTCTTTATGACTCTAACCTTCATAAATAACAAAGTGCAAGGTCAGTACACATCCTTTTTTAA
The DNA here is from genome assembly GCF_017639515.1 of Carcharodon carcharias. Classification (NCBI taxonomy): domain Eukaryota; kingdom Metazoa; phylum Chordata; class Chondrichthyes; order Lamniformes; family Lamnidae; genus Carcharodon; species Carcharodon carcharias. The sequence continues at coordinate 54,119,088 of NC_054486.1, forward strand.
ATACAATAACTGCAAAGTGAGCACAAGCTAACCTACTCTCTCCTAACATCAGGCCTCCTCTCGGTTTTACTTTGCTTTCATCTCGTCTAGTGCTTGTCCCAGCTGCAACCTGAAAGATCAAAATCACAGGAAATGTTTTACTCCTCCGGTGTTACAAAACAGTCTTCAAACAGAGGTGGCCCTGTTCTCATGGAAGTTTATTTCTGATGGGGAGCCACTTTTGACTGCATCTCTGAAACTTGTTCCTGCACAACCTAATATTGCTTCTCAAATTATGACTGACAAAATTCTTCTTACAATCTCTCATCTTAAAAAAGTTATCTGTTTATCCCAGAGCATTGGGTGTTCAGAGTAGACCTTGAGAAGGGATAAGCAATTGGCTGAAGACTGTGAACATAGGAACAGGAGTAGGTCATTCAGCCCCTTGAGCATGTTTCACCGTTTAATTAAATCATGTTGGAATGTAATTCAATTCTGTTGATATATTTATTGAACAAAAATTTATCTCAGTTTTGAAAATTCCAATTGACCTCGGACTTTTGATGGAACAAGTTTTGCATTTTTCTTTGCTAGACAGACTAGATGCAGAGAGGATGTTTTCTCTGGTTGGGGAGTCTAGAACCAGGGGCCACAGTCTCAGGGTATGGGGCAGGCCATTTAGGACTGAGATGAGGAAAAATGTATTCAGTCAGAGGGTGGTCAACCTGTGGAATTCTCTACCACAGAAGACTGTGGAGGCCAGATCACTGAGTATGTTCAAGAAAGAGATTGATAATTTTTTTGGATATTAGTGGCATTAAGGGGCATGGAGAGAGCAGGAATATGGCATTGAGATAGAGGATCAGCCATGATCAATTGAATGGCGGAGCAGGCTCAAAGGGCCAAACGGCCTACTCCTGCTCCTAGCTTCTATGGGCAGAATTTTGCCCCTGATGGGTGGGTGGGCCCCACCAGCTCAGTGGCGGGCGGGCAGCCGATCGCCGCCACCGAAACAGGCCCTGCCACCATTTTAAGTGGGCGGGCTGCCCGACAGGAATGCTATGGGCTTCCTGTGCTGGGGTGGAGGGATTCCCCAACTGTCAAAGTGCGCTCTTTTGTGCATGTGTGCGAAAAAGTGCACACCTCCCTGAGACGAAGTGCTGTCTCAGGGAAATCATTGACAGTGTTTTAAATATCAAAAATAGAATGATAAAAAAATTATTAACATGTCCCCCACATGTGACAATGTCACACAAGATGGGACATGTTAATAAATATGACTAAAATTTTATTATTAAACTTTTTAAAAACAGACATGAAACCTCATCCTGCTAGTGGATGAGGTTTCATGTTTTTTCAGAAGCCCGCCAGGGCTCCTGGCCTTCCTGCAGCCTTAAGGTTGGATGGGCAGGGCCTTTAATTGCCTTAATGACCCAGTCGATGGCCTCAGTTGGCCATTGACAGTTCGGCAGGCGGACAGCTGATCGCGCTGTCCGCCCGCCTTCCTGAATATTTGAATGGGGCGAGTTGACATCGGGGGATCCCCCTGACATCATCCCGCGTCATTTTCATGTCGGTGAGCAGGCCCCGCCCCCAGCTTGCTGATGGAAAAATTCAGGCCTATGTTTCTATTACCATTTGTCTCAAAACTTGCTTGTTGATTGCACTCCTAAATGAATTAGCTCTCATTTAAGATTATGCCCTCTTGTTCTAGATTCCTCCACCATGGCAAATGGTTCCTTCTTTTTAACCTATCAAAATCTTTTATCATTGAAACACTTTGACTGGAACACCCCTCAACATTCTGCACTCATAGCAATACAGCCTAAATTTATGCAGCCTGGCCTCATGATTTAAATTTTAAATGTCTGATATACTTTTGCTGAAACTGAACATTGTACTCTAGATGGAGTCTGACCAAACTCTATACAACTGAAATATCACTTTTTCACTTTTAAATCAAGATGAAGGCCAACTATCCATTAACTTTGTTGACTACTTCTTGTACCTGTGCATGAGCTTTTAGTGATTTGTATACATGGACACATAAGTCCCTTTGCTCCTTCACAGCACCTAGACTCTCACCATTGCAAAACTATTCCATTTTGTCTTTCTCACCTGACCTCACTTTCCCACATTGATTTTGACTTTATGCAGTAATGTCCAATGAATGACAGTGAACCAGCAGTCCCTTTTACACCTTTCCTGATTTTTATTTCCATTGACAGAGAAGGGGGGCATGGGTTCAAACTAGTGAAAGGAAGTTTTAGAACAGCCAGAAAATTCTTCCCATGGTAAAGAATGATTAAAATATGTAATTCTGATAGAATGCTGGAGGTAAAAATCCCAGAAATCATTTAAAATCCACTTGGATGCAGCATTGGGAAGATGGTAGGGTGTTTCTGGATGGGCAAATTAAGATGGGCTGAATGGTCCTTTGGTCTTTTGTAAGGAACCTATGACTTTAGATCAGTGAATTCTCACCGTCCAAGTTAGAATGTGTTATTGAACATATGTTTATTACAAAGGCACTAATAGCATAATGGCTATAAAGTTATATAGTACAACACATACAACTTGCTTTCCTCACAATCCAAGGTGAGTTTTGGCCTCCGTGGGTTATGGATTTCCAACTGTCCCTGTGGACTATTCAAACTCTAAATACCATTAGAGCCCTCCTTTTATACCGTTTGGCTGATTCTACACATTTCTCGCACAATAATCACTCTAATGTGGAAAGTTCTTGTCTCAACATGTACTGACCCTGTAATTATTTTATCCAACCATTCTGTTTACAGGTAGTAAGTGGTGAATGGATTCATGAGCATGACTGTTTCACATCCATCCTTATTTTGGCTTGTCAGACAGTTTTTGATCTCAAGAACTTTGCTAGCTCAGTTCCCATTTCAATGTAAGTACAGGCAGCACAGCACCTGATGAGATACTTGACTACAATGGCACGAACCATGTTCCTACACCATCTCATTTTAACATTTAGTAATCTAGTAAATAAAGAAAAATAGAATAAATGCTATCTAGTAGATTACACAGGACTTGCAGATACGTGTAGCAAGGTTTTTATGAAGCTATGTAGCTCTTCGCACTGATGTGAGGTTATTCATTGGCAGGACAGCTCATTCTTGACCAGAGGGCTAAAGTCATATGGGAAATGACAAAAGAGGAAAGTGTCTTATTTAGTTGGAGCAAGTCTTGCTATATATAGGAAGTGAGTGGGTTAGCAAAGACAATTGCTATTCATTGGTCCGTCTTGGGGTCCCTTCACCTATAGGGCATTGTGACATCCTCATAAAAGAAAGTCATACCTTCTTGGTTTTTCTGTCTGATTGGTAAATGTTCCACGTATTAATTTTTCATGTTTTTTGAAGGGTTGTTAACTGGTGCCTAACTTAAGAGTTGGTATTGGCACATCTAGCTGTTAGAGTGAAAGTCGGAGTAGCGTGAAAATTCCTGACTAGAGAGAACTTTGGAAAATTATGGCTAAGGCATCTGTAATTTTCTCATTTACTTACTTTAACACCCTGGGGTGCAAAACATCGGTATTTAATGTGATTAGTCTTTCAAATATTGTTTTCTTTCTTATGTTAATATCAGTGGGTTCCTGTCCTTGATTCTTTGTTAATTTTCCTGGAATGTCAGGTGCATTATCTGCTTCTGCTACTGTGAAAACTGACACAAAGTAATTATTCAGCAAAAACTGCAATTTCCTTATTTCCATTTGCAATAAAAATGTAACTATTTTCAAAAGGCCAATATTGCCTTATTATAATCTTTTTTCCTTTCATATCATTATAAAAACTAAACATGCTAATTTTGATTTCCATTGCAAATTTGTTTGCTTTTTGAAATTCTTCCAATGTTTTTTGTCTTCCTTTGCTGTTCTTGATGTTTTCCCCAATCCTTTGGATCTATACTGTCCTTTGAACTTCTGTATATCCTTTTCTTCAGTTTTATATTATGTTGGGCTGCTACCACGTTAAAAATAAATCCAACACTGTATATTAAAAACTTTATCCTTACTGCTATCTTCTAAAATAAATTTGCTAAGCCAAAAAAGGATGGCTGCTACAAGTCACATGACCGCAGGGTTGGCCTTTGTTCTGGGAGTTACCACCGGTTCCAGCCTGTGGAATCTCACATCTCATTGTACAGACTCCTTGTAATCAACAAAAGCAGAGCAAGTATAGACGAACTGGATCCCCCAACTGGAACTATCACAAAAGAGAGAGAACAAAATTCATTATACTAGAAGAGATGCAAATGACCACTTTGGCTGGGATTTCCTGCTCCCATTCATGGTGAGTGTCATGGCAGGCGGGAACTGAAAATATTGTAAGAAGGCCAAAAATCGGTTTTACGTCATCATATAACCAGGTCGTGATTGAGCGGTCCAGCTGTCAGTGGTTGGTCGTGTTTCCCACCCCAACACATCGTGAACACCATTTCAATATATTTGCATGTAATTATAAGGACTCCTTGCTGGAATCATCCCTCCATACTGGATCATCAGGGCATTTTGGTGTGCAATTAGAACAACGTGTTACACATTGGTATATAAGTGACGTGCACCTGGTGACCTGCATTTTGCGCATCACTTCAAGGATTGTTCATGTACTTGCATTGCGCAGTGTTTGCAGCGATCAACGTCAGGCTTTTCAGGCAGCACTACATGGCTTGTGCTACAAGCAAGCCTTTGCCTACCAGATCAGTGGTAGGGCAGGGGTGGCTTTTAATGGGCTGCAGGGCTAGGGCTATACTAGGGAAGGGGGGCAACTGACTTCACAGGAGAAGAGGTTGCAGGACAAGGGCTATACTAGGGAAGGGGGGAAACTAACCTCGGGCAGGAGAAGGGATTGCAGGGTTAGGGCTGTACTGTGGGGTAGGAGTGGGGACGGTTGCAGTCAGACACATGACTTGGGGGGGGTGGTGGTGCAGGGGGTTAGCATCCTCAGCACCTAGATAGGGAGAGAGTATGTTACAGATTGAGGTAAGCCACATAGGGCCAGAGTAGAAGGAGCACCGAGTGAAGGAGTGCTTCAGTTTACAATGTTGATTTTTAAAAAAATTGTCCTTGTCTCAGTCTAGGACGGGGGAGGGCGTGCCAGTCTCAGTTGTGCCAGCATGTTGTGCATAGGGTGTGGTCATAACATCACACGGCTTTGTCCGTGGGGTTTCTGGCATCATACTGGGCTGCAGGTGGCACACTCAGTCAAGGGAGGCATCTACAACCGACAGGGAAGGACATTGTGGGGGTATCTAACGTATGTGAGGGGTTATATATTTAACTGTGCAAGTGACCTCAAGATAGGGATGGGTGAGGTCCAAATGGGACATAGGCACATTCACCTCAAAATGTTCAGAGGCTAACAAATGGGACATGCAGCACAAACGCAATGGGGTCATGGAATACAGGGGGAGGATTGAGAGGGTTGAGAGGGAGAGGAATCTAAACATTAAGCTCCGCTGGGACAATGGGAGGGCTTTCCATATGCACACAGAGAGGGTCCATCTGGTCTGGCAGTGAGAGCTCTGCACCACCATCTTCCAACCTGCAGTAATGGCGCAGTACAAATTTAAAATGAGGAGAACCTCTGCTGGTGAGGGCTCTGCAGGTGGATTGGATGGCAGTTGTATGCACTGGGTTGGGGGGTTTACTGATTACATCGCCACGCAATTGAATTGTGCAACCCCAAATGAGGATAGAACCACAGCTGAGACATGTTAGGAGCCTTTCAATGACAATGCAGGGAATCAGGAAAGTGAAGCAATGATGCACATTCATATGAGACTAATCCCACAAAGTGGCACTAATTGGTCTCCTTATACAAACCCCTTGTTTGCAATTCCCCAGTGATAACAAACTCCAGAGCAATTGGGCAACTGGACAAATTTTAGAAGTGTGTTAGAATCATGCTGCTGGAGGGTTCAGACAAGAGAAGCCTCAGGCCCCCTCAAATATTCTAATTTCCTGACTAAACATTTACCCTTATGTTTATTCCAAAAAGTGTAGTATTGGTGTGCAGTGAATGAGGATCCCAGTGCCTGGACTGAAAGCGACACATCCAAGCACCTGGCCAAAGCAATGTCTGGCCATCATTTTGGGACGAGTAGTTTCCAACACTGGAACAAAGCCCTTGAATCCACATTCACTGATGAGTCATTGACAGAAAGAGCACCTTTGGAGATTAATGCTGCCTCTTGTCTATTTCTCATTGATACTGCAGAGAGGAGACCATCAGGAAGATGGGGACTGGATTTATTTCTGCAGAATCGCATCCGGGCAGGAGAGTAAAAGGAGAAGATTGTGATGGAGGCGCCTGACTTGCTAATGGGAGGAATAAAACCCTGAAGACCAAGGGCCAGCACGGACCCCCCTGGACACAGAGGATGAGACTCACAGAGAGGTCGTACGTCGGTGCCTCACAAGACCGAGGGTGTATAGAACAAACATGTGTTATCTACAGATGAGCAAGAACCAGTGTCGCTGATGCCTCCATGTATCCAGGGATCTTGTGACTCACATTTGCCACATTCTCTGGGAATTGGCACAGGATTGAGAGGGATTCTACTGCTAGTGGCTCTGAAAGTAACAGCTGCTCTGAACTTCTACGCCAGTGGCTCCTTCCAGGGCTCGACTGGGGACCTTTGCAGGATCTCTCAAGCATCCACACAGAAATGCATACATCATGCCACAGATGCCCTTTTTGCCAAGGCCCACAGATAAGTCAAATTCGATAGAGATCAAACAAGCCAGGACACCATAGCACTGGGCTTTTGCTTAGATTTCCAGATTCCCACAGGTGCAGGGTGCCATCAACAGCATTCTTGAGGCTATAAAAGCTCTGCAATATATAAGCAGGAAAGGCTACCACTCACTCAATGTATAGTGGTCTGCGACCATAAGAAACTGATCATACAGGTTTGCGCCAGGTACCCAGGAAGCAACTATGACTCATGCATCTTGAATAGATCGCAGATCCCAGACATCCTCAAGTGACCACACAGGACCCTGGGCTGGCTCCTTGCTGAAAAAGGATACCAGCAAAGGGCATGACTGATGATGCCTGTGTAGCAGCCTTCTACGCCTGCAGGGAGAAGATACAATGAAGCTCATGTTTCTACCAGAATGTTGTGGAGCACACCATAGGGCTCCTAAAGATGCGATTCCGATGCATGGACAGACGTGGTAGAGAACTCCAGTACACTCCCCTGAGGGTCTCACAGATGACTGTGGCTTGCTGCACTCTGCACAACCTGGTGCTACAAAGGAGGGAATGTTATGACCATAGCCAATATTAATTGCTGCTTAAACCAAATCCCAGAGGGAAACTTTGCTTATAGGCTTTTCCTTTTTTATATTCTGAAGATGAGAAGAAGACATAGTGATCTCAGCAGCAAGAAGTCCAGGAACACTTTTGGGATTTTAAAAATGAAAAGTAAAAGTTTTATTAACAAGAATAAAAGAAAACGTAAACACACAAGATTACAGTTACACAGTTAAACTTAGACTTACAAAACATTCCCCCCAAAAGACTTTCTATTTGGCCAGACCCACAAATAAACACCTTCCAGGCAACAGTCCCTTATAGATGTTTCACTATAAATATCCAGTAATATTACCCAAGGCAAACTGCTGTAGTTTTAATTAAAGCATGCCACATTACCTGTAACTCACTTCCACTCTACTGTGATAATCCAAACTTCAGAATAAAACTGCTTTTTGCAGCCCAAGCCTTTCCTGGCTTGACTGGATGGTTGGTTCAAACTGCATTCTCTCCTAGCTGCTACATCTCACCAACTTCAGCCCCAGTTCAACAGCACAAACGTCTACATCTCACAGCTCCAGCTCAAACAGCTCCCTTAAGTCCTTCATGGTAACTCTAAAATACTCTTTTTTCCCTTTCATCTCAGGTTCCATTGTTTTCACACCGCTTTGAAACTCAAACCCTTCCAAATATAAGATCTTTCATGTTTCTATCCTGTCTTTGGCTTTGGGCCAATAAAATATAATACCCCCACTTCTATTTACCTATAGAATTCCTGCAAGATGCAAACATGCTTCTTGTCATCCCTGACTTCCCTTCAACTCTCAATTTATTTAAAAATGCAAATGTGAGATCTAATCTGTTCACGTGTACCTCAGACCTAACACCCTTATCTTTTTCATGCTTTAAACCCCTCAGACAACCTGTCTCCTATTAATCTCTGCCCAGCTTAATTAAATCATACACACACACACCCCCCCCCCCCACACACACACACACACACACAAACACACACAGCCCTCTTCACAGAATAACACATTATTGCCCAAAAGCACTTTTTGAAACATTCATTTCTCACAGGGGGCACTTGCTGACATGAAGGAGCTGCGTATTTCCTCCAATGAGGAGGACATCTAAGGGGGATGAGTGCATTGAGTTGGAGGAAACCGAGCTGCAGGAGAAGGGGCCATAGCAGGGACTAGATGAGACAGGCACACACGTGAGGCCCTCATTGCCACCAGATTTCACAAAGAAGATAATGAAGATTACCTTCTCGGACCAGTGCTCTCCATCATGGGCCAATGTGAACACCAGCGTTGCTATCCCTCTTATTTCAACAAGGCACTTCAAAATGAGAGTGAATAGTTACACATCAGGCTCACATTGTCCTGACCCTTTGAAGGATCATGAAGCCTTGGGAGCATGTGTCCTTGCTAAGATGAGTTGCTAACTGGAGGAGGGAGTCCCGGCATCAGACATCAGGAGCTTTTGCCTCTTCAAGCATTTCTCCATAATCCCAATCGCAGCAGCATCTTACAAAATCCAGGAGCTGTTCCACTATCTCAATAGGCTCATAGCTGTATGCCTTCAATCTGACAAAGGTCCTCGAGGAGATCCATCTCCAGCAATGGGACAATGCATGCCGTATAACGGCGATGGTGAAACTGATAGATGACTCTTGGGCCAAGGCAGCCGAGGGTGCTCCGCAGGTGTGCATCTATTCCAAGATGACTCAATCCTCTGTTTTACCTTCTTCTCTATCACATTAACATCTGGCGCTCTCAGTTAGGGATGTTGGCCTGCTTTTATCCTCAACTTACTATGCATATGGACCACCTGAGGATGACAATGTTCAACCACTTGCATGATAGACATTAAAATGCCTCCTCTTTAAGACACACATTGTGCCCTCATGGCCAGTCCTGGCACAAACTCCAAAATTCTCAGAAACCATGAAGCCCTCAAGGTCATGAGTCATTGCCAATAAAGAGCAGACTTCAGCTTCAGTACATCCTCGCTCCTATTCCTTGCTCCCCTCAACATTGTCTAAAGCTACAATGTGCGTTTTCAGAGCATGCTCAAATGCTCTATTGACCACCAATTATCAACATTAGCAATTAGCATCACTCATCCCATCAAGTGTTCAGATGATGGGACGCACAGAACTACATCAAAACATTGTGATGAGAGCCTTGTGGCTGCAATACACACAATTACAGGTTGAGAAATACTTAAGGTTGTAAGTTCGAGCACCAGGACAATAATGTGGCTGAGAGGAGCAGAGCTTCACATCTTGAGGTGGCAAGGTGCTCCCACTTCTTGGTGAGCTTAGCAGATGTACACTTGGAAAGTTGGAAACACGGTTGGCAAATAGCACAATGAGCTCTGAGCATGGGCTTATAGCATGAAAACCCTGCTGGAAGATAGAGAGCACATGGAGTTGAACGCTATATTACCTTCTCTATGTGAAAACACATGTCTGTTTGTACACTATAGCTTCACCTGTCAAGAATGCAGTTGAGATAGGAGAACACCTCTGCCTCAATCTTACACAGCCAAGAATAAACATGACATGACCTGCAAAGCATGTGACCGAGGTTCCTTCCACAAGCACACTTAACATTAAGGTTGAGGCATCACTGATGTCGAGAATGACCTGGAAAAGGGGCACACACTGTGATGATATGGAAGCACACTACACAGATGAGAGGCCCATGATAGTGACATGTGCGATAAATGGGGGGAGTGAACATGGTATCACACCTGATTGACAGCAACATTGCTCATCATAAAAAGGAGGCAAGAGATGTGAAAAGGGCGTGATTCTACTTACATTTGTGAACATTATATACATGTTGTGAACACCCGTGCCACTGTTGTGACCCTAAATCTTATTTAACATTCCTAAGCCTACCGCAGTACCTTGGGGCTTCCCTGATATTCACAGTGGAGATGGAGGTAGCCTGCTGCCTGGCATGCCCCGCTCCCTGCGATGACCTTGGTGGGCATCCTCTGGAGGGCTGAGCCTAGAGGGCCCCAGCTTTCTTTGGGTCGCCTGCTCTGGGGCAGGTGTATCCCCCTTTTACTGTGGAGCTGGAGGTGATGGGTTTACAGGAAGAGGGGATTGGGATCAGCCGGACCACCCCCGAGTCACGTAGGTGGATGGCCCCGCAGTATCCAGCTGCTGGTCCTACTCCCTATGGGTGCCTGAGGGCCCCTGGGTGACTCCTTGAGCAGAAGGGGAAGCTGGAGTGAGATTTAGGTGACCCGCGACCCCCTCACATAACCACAAATGGGCGCCACCAATGGCTACAGAGATGGAGTGCTTTCTCTGCAGCAGAACAGGGCCAATATACTGTACCAAGGTCTCCATGGTGGCCACCATTCTACCAGTGTTAACCTTGGTGCGTTGGCATGCCATCCACTTGAATGTGGATGGACTCCTCCATTGTCCATTGTAATCTGAGGAATGCAGCCGACATCCCTTCCTGATGTTCCATGATTGTCGCTGCAGCTGCAGCAACTGACTTAGGATTGAGTCCGAAGGTTCATCATCTGACTCAGCCTCAGCAGAATCACGGTCTCCAGTAGTCCTCTGATTGTCAGTGACCTCAGATGTCCCTTCCTCCACCTGCTGTGGGCCAGATTGTGTGCTGTGCTTGCCAGATTGTGACACAGGGGCAACTTTAGACCTAGATCCCACCGAGGTTTGTGTCTCTGCAGTGGTGGAGGGTTTGGGTGAGCACTGTGACAGGTCTTATGTGATGCTGTCTTTTGGTTCCTCATCCGAGATACTGTCAGGGCTGAAGCTGAGGGCTTGGCTTGTGGCTGGTATTGGGTGTTTTCCAGAGGTGCCTATGAAAGAGGGGAGAGATAATTAGTGCATGGCAGCCAACTATAAAACAGGACAATGCACTCGAAGTATGATTGGCTGAGGGGTGATCTGGTGCAGGATGCTCACTTGTGTGTGTGCCACCCACCTCATCATCAGTGCAGGCACAGTCCACGTTCCCTCCAGTCAGCACAATGGCTTGATTCTCGTAGGCAGTGAGGACCTTGATTTCAACCACTCCACTCCCGGTCTGAGACCTCTCCCTTCGATTGTGTGCGAGCTTGTCCTGCATAGAGACACATGGAGACAGTGTGAGCAGGACGCCTGCCAGGGCAGATGATAAGGATGGCTGCCATGTGTAGGTGGTGTGTGCAGACATGGATGGCATAAATATGTGAACTGCAGAGGATATGAGGCCAGATGGAGATGTGAAGGTGTCCGTGAGAGACCGAATGGTGATGTCCCTTGAGCTGGCAGTGTACAAGATGCCAGTTAATTTGTGATGGGCTGGTGGGTTTGTGAGTTGAGGGTGATGAAATGGTTGACTTAACCTGGTGGTACAGATAAGATTTTTCATTCTTTTTCTACACTGGGTGGCTGCCCTCCTGTGTGCAGCATTAGCACTGACCACTGCTGCCACTGTCTGCCAAGCCAGAGTGGTGAGTTTGGTGGACTCCCCGGCCACCAAAGCAGGTCTCAACTGCATCCAGCAGGCATTCTACTGAGACACCACTGAATTTCGGAGCAGCATGCTTCTTCCTTTTGGGAGCTATGTCTTCTTTGGAGCAGTCTTGGGCTGCACACAATAAAAAAGCTGTGCACAGATGCAGTTTAAATATGGCACCCAGTGTGAGGAAGTGGTAAATCCATGGCAAGGTGGGCAGATCAGAAGCCGCCCGCCTGTGATCCAGCATGTTTCCAGTGTGTGCATAATTAATGCACCAGGAAGTGGACGGTACAGCATAAAAATCCACCTTTGTGGCCTTCGAGTAGAACACCACTTGCCATGCCCACTGATGCATTTTGTGTAATGCGGGGAAAACCCTGGCTTTATCTCTCTCTCTCTCCTAAGGAGGAATAATGGAATTTTGGCCAGAAACACCAAAACTGATTGTGAAGCTGCAATTAACCATTACTGAAACATGTCACATCACTCAAGCCTATGGTCTTTTCGGACAGTTTTAACATTACATCTTTAACCTCACAAGCAGCCTGCTGTTTAACATTAAACTGGTGAATCACCAAGAAGCAGCCCTCCAGGTAGAACAACAGCCTGCTCCTCAAGCTTGTCTCTGCTGGAAAATTTCCTACCATCGCCTGCAGAACCAATCCAGTTTTTGTGTGCCAACGTTATGTTTCGTTATCAGCATCAACTGTAAAGCGAATTCTATAACTCCAGCCTCCATCCAGTTGAACTTGAAATCTTCCGTGAAATAATTCCTCATTGGACTCTGACTCTGGACTCTGGAAGTCACACAAACTAATACTTATTTCTGTGTTTCTTTTACTGTTACTATCCATAGTTGTAAAACACCTTTTTCTAACAACCCCCCTATAGTGTGTGTGTTTGTATAAGTTGCAAACACTTTTTTCCTGGGTTTTCAATGTGAACTAATCTAACCTTCTGAGTTAATCATAACATGAGTTAGCTGCAGGTATTAGTTAAGTAGATCATCCAAACTAAAGGTTTGGGAAAACATACCACTGGATCCTTTAAAAAAAATCAAAAAACCTCCTGCTTAGGGACAGTTGGTGAGAGGAAATACGTGCCTTTTGCCTATCTTCCTCATGTCTGTAATAGAAATTGGGAGCTCAGGTCCAGCATGGACCCATTACAAGCAAGGCAAAAGCTGATCAAACAAGAGAGTTTGACCAAAAATTTGGACCAGAGTCCTTGGTAGGGCTCATCTCATTGCAGTCCCTCGGATCCCATAGCAGTACCTCCATATAACTATCTCAATTGTCACTGGTTCAATTTCACCCTTTAAGGCCGCTGAACATTCTCTAGCTCTCTGCACTCCTGTAGATCCCTGCTGGTTGTTGTTGGCCTCTTTTCTTTCACTAGCTAACACTTTACTGCCACCCAAATCATTTCCAAGGAGAAAGTTGATCCCTGGTACTGGTAGCTTGGGGTAATTCTTACCGTTATTGGTCCTGAGACTAGGCCACACTGTAGGTGGATGTGATGGAGGGGGCTAGACATGTATTCTCCTCCTACTCCACTGATCAGACATGAGATGAATCTTATATAAAAGGAACCCACTGGAAGCCAAGAGGGGAAAATTCAGTAGCTGGAACGATTTTTAAAATGCAAGAAAGTTACCACAGCAAAATTCCTTCCCCTAACACTAAGAAAATGACGATCTTTGATGCACAGATATGGGTAAAATAAGGAAACTTAAGCAGAGAAACATTAGTATCTCTAAGCACAGAACAGCTGAAAGCTGTAGTTATGCAGGTACAGCTGAAAGTACCCAGTACGGTAAAAAGAAGTGAACTGATCCAGTTGCTGGTCGAGAATTTGGATCTCACTTAGCAGCCAAAGCAGGGAAATGAGACATTCAATGTTGACTCTGAACCCCTTTCCCTAGCCAAACTCAAGCTGGAAAAGCTGAGAATGCAGCTAGAGTTTCAGGAGAGAGAGAGAGAAGCTCAGGAAAGGGAAAGAGAGAGAGAGAGAGAGAAAGGAACAGAGATGAACTGCAGCTCCAAAAATTGGAAATGGAGTTAGCAGCTCAAAAGGGAGAGAGAGCGAGAAAAACCAGACAGCTGGAAGCTGCGAGGAAAAACCCTCCCCTACCTGGTAACAGCCCCTAATCCCCTACTTGGAACCAATTTCCAACACCCTTAAGTGCATTAGGTTCATTCCAAATTTGAACAGTGACTTGGAATCTTTTTTCACCACTTTTGAGATAGTAGCAGGACAATGAAAATAGCCATCAAATATCTTGGCCTTTTTAATTCAAGCTACTGGGGAAAGCCCAAGGGGTCTACTCCATGCTGACTCCTGCGATGTCCACTAATTATAAAGAGACCAAGGCTGCCATCCTGAGTGCCTATGAGTTAATCCCGGAGGCATATCACCAGCAATTCTGGAACACTCACAAGAAACCCACTACTTCGAGTTCGAATGGCTGAAGAAAATTGTGTTTGATCAGTGGGTCAGCTTTTTGGAAATACAACGCAGCTCCAAGGGATTCCGTGGCTTGATATTGCTGGAGGAATTTAAAAACTGCTTATCTTCCAACCTAAGGACGCACTTGGAGGGGCAGAGGATCCTCACAGCCCGAGATGCAGCTTTCAGAGCAGACAGCTAAGACCTCCCCCATAGGCCTGGAAACTCAGGCAGACCTTTTCCAGACCATCCCCATGCCCATTGGAAAGATAAACCGGGTGACCTAGATAGGAACGGTCCACAACCCAGAAAAGAAAGTACAAATTTGGGTGTGAGAAGTCCTCCTCAAGCTCGAAGAGAGAACATCCGGTGACCAGCGTGTTCCCATTGTAATAAAATCTGACACTCTAGACCTGAATGTTGGAGGTTGGAAGGGAAGCCTGCGGGTCCAACAGGGCTCCATAAGAGCAGTCTCTAGAAGGATGCCGCAGAGGGTAGTGCAGCAGAGCAGGCAGGAACCCTTGTTGCAAAAACTCTCGAAGGGTATGGCCCTATGTAAGGCAGAGACAAACAAACTCCCAGAGTGCTTTTGGACTTTTGTCCTTTCAGGAACAGTGCCCCCATAGCCATTCCAGGTTGTGAGCAAATCAATTGCATTACTCCAGGATACAAGGGCCACTCAGTCCTTAATGTTGGAGGGAAACATAAGCTTTACTCCCCACCTCACCCCACCCCCAAGCCCCATGTCCTCCCTGAAAGCCAAGGCACTGATCAGTGGAGTAGGAGGAGAATACATGTCTAGCCCCCTCCATCACATCCACCTACAGTGTGGCCTAGTCTCAGGACCAATAACGGTAAGAATTACCCCAAGCTACCAGTACCAGGGATCAACTTTCTCCTTGGAAATGATTTGGGTGGCAGTAAAGTGTTAGCTAGTGAAAGAAAAGAGGCCAGCAACAACCAGCAGGGATCTACAGGAGTGCAGAGAGCTAGAGAATGTTCAGCGGCCTTAAAGGGTGAAATTGAACCAGTGACAATTGAGATAGTTATATGGAGGTACTGCTATGGGATCCGAGGGGCTGCAATGAGATGAGCCCTACCAAGGATGTTAAGAGGAGGACAACCTCTCAGACCAAGCCTGCATGAACGGAAGTGACTGATGAAGTCAGCAACAAAAATGTGGATCCTCCAAACTGGAGACAGTGCACTGAGAATCTAGGACCTCAGAAGGACATGACAGGTGAGTGACATATTACTTTCAGGTGCCAAGCCCCACATTCTGAATTCCCCAACATTCTTCTGCACAGCACTCCTCACACAACACATCCTGAAACTCCACTCATTCCCTTCTCTCTAGGTACCTGCCATCCCTGTCTGAACAACCAACCCTCACACTCACCCTCTGCCCATATACCATGCTCACCTTCAATGCCGCTATGGGGGGGATGGGATCAAGTTGAGATCCTAACCCGATGTCAACTTCTTAGACTTTCCTACCCAGTTCTCAAACCCGCCTCCCAGGGCCTGGGAAAATTCTGCCCTATGTATTTTAAAATTTAAACCACATAGCTCAAAACTTTAAAGTTTTATAGACTGTTAATAGTCTAGGAGGGCACAGTGAATAGTATTCCTACCTCTGAACCAGAAGCTCCGAGTTCAAGTCCCACTCCAGGAATTGATGGCCAAGGAAGGTGAGTTCATAATGCAGCCGAGCAGGTTGAGTATTAACTTGTAAAATCCTTCCAACATACGCCAATGACAGGTGATAAGAGTGAGAGAGATTCCTAGTCAGCCATGTGATGGAAAGAAATTGGAGACTCTACCATTACTATTCATAGCTCCAGGCTACAACATGCATGTCAAAAGTGTACATCACCACAGCAATTCTGGCATGTTGGGGGGTCAGTTGGCTAGACAGCCGGTTTGGATTAGATCGGTGTTACCAGCATGGAGTGGATTTAGGATCTGCCTCTTTGCCCTGCCTGTAGTGGAGGTTGTGGCCCTGTGGGTTGTGCCTTTGGAGTGAGGATGAAGAAAAAAATGTTCACGATAGACAGCAATATCAAACTACAGACGTAAATAATGATATAATTCCATTTTAGCCTATTGGTTTAATATTGTTTCATTATTAGATGATATATCAACAACATTAGTGAGATAATATAATGGATTTACATAACATTCAGTTACTTATTAAGGTACATTCCTTCATAGGACATTGTGGAAGCAGAAAGGAAACAAAGTAACTTACAATGGTGAGACCCAAAAAAAAACACAAACCTAATGTGACTCAAGGCATCCACACAAAATGAACCATTGCTATGTTCTAAAACACACAATGGAACCACCTTGCTCCATCACAAGTTGCTACCTTTTCAAAATGCACATGTAAAGGGGAAAAAATGGAATAGTTATTTCACTAAACCAATGCTGACTTTACTATGACTTGAATAAACACTGTAAAAGAAATAAAGCAAGTACAAAAAAGTAGTCAAAACACTTGCTGAAAGGCTAACATTATGGTCCATAATTGGTTTTCCCATTAGCATCCAAATAAAATGATCACTGTAACCGGTCATGCTCTTTCTGAAGATATTACATTTCACACATAACTCTTTTAACATCCTCATGGGATTTTAATTAATTCTGACCTGTCTTAGGAAAATTACAATTCTTGTTTCAAAAAATGGAAGTGTTAAAATAAGTAATGTTCAGAGCTGCAAATAATTGCAGCAACATCCAAGAGCTGTCCAAGAGTAAAGGTCAGGATGAAAATAAAAATAGTGTTGACACTGCTGCAAATCATTTCTTTTGTATGCTGTGCAGAGTGATTAGTGAGAAAGGAAAACAAAGATTGCAAGTCGTCAAAAATCAACAGCTGAGAAGAACCCCTACTGAAAATTGGCAGGGCTGCAAAACTGTGCAGAAAGGAAACAAAGTAACTTACAGTGGTGAAATATATATAAAAAGAAACTAATGTGGTTCAGACACCCACACAAAGTGAACCATTGCTACGTTCTAAAACACACAATGGAACAAAAAACCCACTCACAAAGATCACTAAACACATGGAGAAAAATACTTAGCAATCAATTTGACACAATCAAACATACATCAAAAACATTCGGGTACTCGTGTAGACTGGGATTTTACATCAATTACAACATTAATAGATGACCAAAATTTCTGCAAAGTGGAAGGACTGAAGACAGATTGCCTCTATAGGTTCCCAGACAGTACTGAGTGAAAAACAATTGCCTAGAAGCATTATGTGAGGTTTAGTTGCTGCATCTTTTTTTGAACTCTCACAGCTGCTCTTCAAACTATGGATGCTATTGTCATTTCCAAATGAATTCCCATTTTGCTGACTTTAGTTGCAACAAGAGAAATAAGATGGAAGCAAGATAGTTACAAGAGATGGAGTTGGAGTGATGGGATATTATTTTGACTTTGTGCATTAAATTAATAATCAGAAAACTGCAGCAGATGCAAATTTTCAATATATGTTTCTGGAAGGCTAGTCTCTATTTTGGGAACACAAAGGGGGAATGCTAACTTTCCAAGGTGGTTGGTTCTGTGGGTGGTGGGTTGTTTGGGACAGGGAGGGGAGGACAGATGCTGGTGTGTACAGGATTTAAAAAAGCAAAAAATGCTTGTGTTTTAGGAAGGCAACAGAAACCAACAACATTGACATTTAACTGAAGCACCTTTTCAGCATGTGGCTTGGGGATTCCAACATGCAAAAAGCTACTTTTTGATGACCGCAACAAAAGCCATGGATTCTGGTTTTACCTACCAGCACATGAGTTTCACAGGACTCCTGGATCCTGCCAGGCTCAATAAGGCACCATGGAGGTTGACGGGCTGAACAATTAACAAGCTAGAAAGCCTTTCAATACAAAGTTTATTCAGCTGCTTCTTTAGTTAAGTTAAAGGCCGGAATCTTCTGCCCCCATTGGTGTTGGGTGTCATGGCAGGTGTGAGCGGACAATATGGCAAGAAGGCCAAAAATCAGTTTTACACCGTTATGAAACCAGTACGTGATCAGCTGCCCTGCCTGATAATGGTAGGCTGCCTTTCCCGCTGTCCAACGTTGGGAACCCAATTTCAATGCATTTGCATCTCATCATCTTGCCCACCTGCTGGAATCGTCCCCCAACATTGAATTTATCTCCCGCATCAGCGTGACTTCAGAACAATGTGATTCACAACAGCATTTAAAAGGTGTGTACCTGGCGAGCTGCAAGTTAAGGGAAACACGGAGGTGAGTGCACAGGAATGTACCGCAGCACTCGGGGAGGTCACCCATTCGATTTCAAGCAAAGGCACAGGCAAATGGCTTTTTTCCAGCTGGCTGATTGTGCAATGCCGGGCAAGAACTGTAATGCAGTTGGGGCGAGGTGCAGGGGGAGGGAAGGCAGCACCATCCAATGCTAGTGCGCAAGCACATGCGGGGGTTGGGGGAGGGAAGCATTAGGTAACCTTGTATAAAGTGAGCATTCTACTGTAGCTGAGGCAGTTCAGGTGCAGCTAGCTACATTGATGCATTTGGACTCAAGCCTCTAGCTTATCTGCCCACTCAAACAACGCAGAGGCATGAAAGTGCCACCAAATGCTCCTGAACTTTGCAACCCTTGGGCACAGCCTGCAAATTAATGAGTGTCTTAGGGGGCTGCAGAACAATTGGACGACTGGGAAAGTTGTACAATCTCCTTGCAAAAGCTGGCCTTGGAGCAGTCACTGCTGGAGGTGCTCGCAGCCCCTTTCAATGTCACCATTCAGGTTTGGACCACTTTCTCCCATGATTGAAGCTAACAGCATTGCCTTGCAGTGTGGGTTAGGATAATTCCTGCACCGGAGCTGAGAGCACAGCATGCAGTCCAGTGGCTGAAGCTGCCACCATTTGGTCAGGTGGGTGCGGTAACGGTGGGTGGGGTTATGGACAGCCATGTAGCTCACTAAACTCTGGCCATCCAAGTGGTGGCCGGCATTCTCTGGGATGCATTAAGGGGCCTTCAGACTTAACCAAGAGAGATTCTTAGTACAGCCAAGTTAACCCACGCGTCTCTCTCTTTCATCTTGCAGGAGAAATACATCCAGGAGCATGGAGCCTGGTAACCTAGCTGTGTGCCTCGTGGCGTACAGAGAGGGCAGGTGAAGGAGAAGAGAGCAATGGAGGTGCCTGGCTGGGCAGAGAGAGGAACAACATTGTCAAGAAGAAGGGGCGGCTGGGGTTCCTGTGCATGCTGCTGGTGAGCCACAGCGAGTTGTTGCGGGTTGGAACCTAGCTAGACCCAGCGTATACAGATGGCAGTTGTCATTCCTGCAGATAACAGAGAACCAGTGTCGTCGAAGATTGCGCATGGCCAGGGAACTGGTTGGTCACATATGTCATCTATTGCAGGATTTGAGCTATGGGGGCATGGAGGGCATCCACTGTCAGTGGCCGTGAAAGTGACCGCAGTGCTCAATTTGTACACTAGTGGCTCATTTCTGGGCTCCACAGATGACCTCAGTGGGGTCTCGCCAGCCTCCACACATAAGTGTGCATCCAGGAAGCCACAGATACCTTAATCACCAAGACACACAACTTTGTGCCTTTCATCTGGGATCAGGGAAACCAGGAGGCAAGAGCGCTGGGATTTGCACAGATCTCAGGTTTCCCACAGGTGCAGGGTGCCATCAACTGCACTCATGTGGCACTTGGATCCACGTGGCAGCAAAAAATCAACTATGTCAAACATAAGGGCCACCACTTGCTGAATGTTCAGCTGATGTATTGACCATAAACGCTTCCTATAGGCCTACACGCTATTCCCAGGGAGTGTCCATGACTCCCACATCCTTAAGAGGTCTCAGATCCCTAATGTTCTCCAGGGTCCACAGAGGCTGCAGGGGTGGCTCTTCGGGGACAAGGGCTACCTGCAGAGGACGTGGCTGATGACACCCTTGCAATGGCCTCAGGCTGCAGCAGAGAGAAGTTACAATGAGGCTCATGCTGCAACTCAAACCTTGTTGGAAAAAACCATCAGGATGTTGAAAATGAGGTTCTGGTGCCTAGATTGAGTTGGTGGAGCCCTGCAATGCAGTCCACAGAGGGTGTCATGCATCATCATCACCTGCTGCGCCCTTCACAACCTGGTGCTGCAACAGAGGGGAGGAGCTGCCTGAGGAGGAGGTGGAGGAACTGCATGTCTTCTCCAATGAGGAGGACATTGACGGGGATGAGCGTGATGAAGCCCTCGAAGGCGAGGATGACAGCGATGAGACCATCGCATTGTCCAGATGAGGCAGGCATGCTCAGGGGCCCTCATACCCACTGGATTCGTGGAGAATGATGTTGACATGCAGTGAGGAGACTCCATAGATCCTCACACTGTTTCTGTGAACATCTGACTCCTGATTGGCTGATGGCAGCGCGCTTACCTTCTATGATAAAGCTCCTGTATGGAGATGCAGAGGATACCCATAGTCCCTACATTTCAGGAGGATGTTGATGACCTGCAGTAGGGACATTCCCTAGGTCCTGAAATAGCCTCTGAGAATATCTGACTTCAATCTGGCTGATGGCAGCTCAATTGCAGCGAAACTTTAACTTCTCCTGATCCTGTGGCACTCTTCGTGAGCTGAACCTTTCAGGACCATACTGTCACCGGACACAGATGCTGATGACATTGGGTGGGGGGGGGACAGCTACACCTCAAAGGTGCTGAGAGCACAGAGAGAATGAGGGAACTCTGTGCCTCCGGCCCAGGACATCCTGGCAGCAATGATAAGCCCCAGTGAGGTGCAGGCTGACTGATGTGTCCAGTGACAGTGAAAGTGCACCATCAGTGTGCTGGGAAGGTTGCACAAAGCACAGGGAAGAGGCCCTGGACTGAGGCAACTGCCTTTATCCCGTGCAGGAACCAAGCTTTTACTTCAGACTGACACAAACACTGCTCATCATAACAAGGAGCTTTAGGCAAGGAGACATTCTTGGGAATTTATTTACAACAATGAACATTATGTATATGTGATTAACACCCGTGCCACAAGGTAAAACTACATTTTCTTAACCTTTCTAAACCTGCCGCTATGTCTTGGTGCACCCCCAACATCCACAGTGGAGGTGGAGGCAGCCTGCTGACTGCTACACCCTCTGTGATTATCTTGATAGGCATCCTCTGGACGGCCGAGACATGGAGGCCCGTGGCCTGCTTTTGGGGTCCTGCTGTGTGGCTATGGCACCCTCCTTGACCTGTGGAGCTGGAGCTTCTGGGGTCACAGGAAGAGTGAATTTGGATGGGCTGGACACTCCTGGAGTCACCCTGATGGATGGTCCCAGGGTGTGCACCTGCTGATCCTCCTCTGTATGGGTGCCCGCGGGCCCCTGGCTGACCCCTTGAGGAGAAGGGGAAGCTGGATTGAGATTGAACTTCCCCGCTCCCCTCTTGCATTGACACTGTTGGAGA
This sequence comes from Carcharodon carcharias, assembly GCF_017639515.1. NCBI lineage: Eukaryota > Metazoa > Chordata > Chondrichthyes > Lamniformes > Lamnidae > Carcharodon > Carcharodon carcharias. The sequence goes on from NC_054486.1 coordinate 54,140,751, forward strand.
CTAACTATGGCACCAGCGATGGAGTTCAGCCCACACAGCAGTGCAGGACTGAAGGCCTGGACCAAGGTCTCCATGGTGGCCGCCATCCTACCTGTGTTGACCTCGGTGCATTGACATGCCAGTGCTATCACCTCAGAATGAAGACGGATGGACTCCCCCATTATGCCTTGCAATCTGAGGAGTGCAGCAACATCCCTTCCTGGTAATCCTGAGCTTGCCTTTGCAGCTTCAACAACTGAGGTATGACCAAGTCCAGAGGCTCCTCATCTGACTCAGACTCAGCATATTTCTGGCCTCCAGCAGTCCTTCGTGTGCTGGAAACCTGGGAAGTCCCTGTTGCCACCTGCTGTGGATCAGACAGGACAATGTGATCACCAGATTGTGACCCTGAATCTACTCTAGAGGCATGTCCCACCGAGGACATGTGTGTCTTTGCACTGGTGGAGGGTGTGGGTGAACACTATGATGGGTCTTCAATGAGGATGTCATTAGATTCTCCTTCTGAGGTATCTTTGGGCCTTGAGTCGAGGACAGAGGTCTCAGGCTCCCTTGGCGGCTTCCCAGCTGTGCCTGCAAAAGCAAGGAGGGATAATTAATGTATGGCAGGGGACTGCCAAACTGGGGAACTCACTCACAGAATGGTTGTCTGATTGGTGCTGCACTACTGGATCCTCACATGGTTGAGCACTGCTGACCTCACCGTCAGAACAGGAATAGTCCAGATCATCACCGGCCAACTGGATAACTCTATTTTCAAAGTCTGTCAGGGCCTTAATGTCAGGCATTCCTCGACCCGTCCGCAACCTCTCCCTCTTGTTGTGTGCCAGCTTGTCCTGCATGAATACAGATGGAGAGAGTGTAAGCAGGATGCCTGCCAGGCCAGATGATAAGGATGTCTGGCACGTGTGGATGGTGAGTGGTGCCATGGACGGGATGAGGACAATGAGGGTGTGTGTGAGAGAGTGCAGGGAGTGAGATCCCTATGGATAGATGATGGGCTTGTTAGTGTGTGATTTGGGAGTGATGAGAAGAGCAACTTACAGATAATATGGTCACATCACAAAAACCAGGTTTCTGATAAGAGACATTTAATACGACAAGTGTTTGGAGCAGCAACAGAGAGGGGAAGAGATCAAGTCCAGCAAAGGAACAGGACCCTGCCGAGGATTCATCAGCAGGCAGCGAATTCAGGCTAAGTTTTACCTATTTATTTGAGGAACCAAACCAGCTTTTCACTACAGAAGTCGACCGGAGTGAAGCACGAGAAACTTGCTACTGCAAGCAATAAACTCTTGTGAATCTATATTTATCAACCTCCAAACACTATTTCTTCAGTGGACCAAAGGAATCACAGGCCTGCGATGTTTCAAGACACCATCTGGAGAAAAGCAAGTGTGACAGTGTTTTTTTGGACTTCAAAGGTCTAGGGCAGAATCTTGCCCTTGGTGGGTGTGCGGGCCCCACTGGCTTGGCGGCTGCCGTTTTAAGTGGGCGGGCCAATTAAGGCCCGCCCAGCGGCATCCCCGACGGGAAGCGCTATGTGCTTCCCATGCCGGGGTGGGGGGAATTCCCCATCTGTCAAAGTGCACTCTTTCGCGTAAGCGCACTGCTCCCTGAGGCAAAGTCCTGTCTCAGGGAGAATACTGACAGTCTCAAAAACATTAAACATAGAAACATTGAAAAATTATTAACATGTCCCCCTCATGTGACAATGTCAAACGAGATGGGACATGTTAATAAAGAACACATACACTTTATTAAGTTTTTACAATACGGACATGAAACTTCATCCCACCAGTGGATGAAGTTTCATCAAAAATCTGGAGCCGGCTGGGGCTCCTGGCCTGCCCACCAGCCTTAAGGTTGACTGGGCAGGTCTTTAATTACTTTAACTAGCCTGTCAATGGCCTCAATTGGCCATTGACAGGTCGGCGGGCAGACAGTTGATTTCGTTGTTCGCCTGCCTTCCTAAAAATTTAAAGGGACAGGGATGACATCGGGGATTCCTCCCAACGTCATCCCGCGTCAATTTCCCCTCGGCAACCGGACCCTGCCCCCAAATCACCGAGGGGAAATTCCTGGCTCTAAGGTGCTGTTACCTCTCTTATAATCACTATTTTTTCTTGAATGTGTGTGGCTATGCAAATGTGTGAGTGGGTGCTGTTGCAAATACGCTTTGGGTGTTGAATAATACTTACTTGTCTGTTCTTAATGGCTAACAGCACTCAGGGGGTTAAAACACCTTCTGTTGAAACACATTGGTCATCAATCAGTCGATAGATGGAAAAAGGGAAACCATCCTACTCTCTCTCCCCTGCCTGTAAAAGCGTGGAAGGAGTTTAGTTGTGGGTGGAATGACTGGTGCAGATGTTGGTCATGATTGCTGATGCAGGTGGGGGCAGGGATTATCCAGCTGCAGTACTGTCCAATTAGCAACTGTCAAAGAACTGTGGCTGCAGGCTGGATTTGGAGTCGTTTTATGTCTTTGCCATTTATTTGAAGGTCCCCATCCATGTAGTATTCCTCACTGGAGAACAAAGTTATTAAGCATGCCATAAACCATCATGATATTGGACAATCTCTTTGTGTTGTATTGGCAGAAGTCAGCAGAAACAACTTGTTCTATTCCTGATCACCTGGAGAGCAGACTACCAGAGATCTGTAACATGACAATACTCCTATGCATTTGCTCTTCCAATCTTTCCAGCTATATGACTTAGTCCGTGTAATGGGTGTAGTGGTTTCTTTGTTGCCTCTTTGGCAACAGCACTTCTCACCCATACAAGTTCCTTGACTAGCTCCTTGAAGTGACAGTCAAATAATTTAACCAGCGCTTGCAATCGTTATTTATTATTGACAGCTGTGCATTGCTTGTGTAAAAATGTAAAATAAATATTATTATGAATGAAAAACTCAGAGCGGAATTGTCCCAGATTTGCACTAATTGCAGTAGCAGGCAGGAAGAAAGACGTTTCACCCACCAGTCGCGATGAGTTTTCACAACAAATCGTCCCCTTCCCAGCACACCCTGCTTCATTAATAATACATTCACAGGAAACATTTTAGATTGCTGGTGGGTGGGCACAGATTTGCCCACCACGCTATGACCTCAGCATTTCCTTGCTCCAGGCACCATATTTAAAGCGCACCAGAGCTCAGCCTACTTCATGTCTATAGGCCAGGACTACTCCAGCCAACAGGTGGCCCCAAAAGCAAAGAAGACGGCTGCCCCCAAATTTAGTGACACCATCTGGGGCGCTTGCTGGACACAGTGGAAGGCAGCCACAATGTCCCCTGTTCTGGCTGCAGGAGGTCCAGCAGAGTCACCAATCTGGCCTGGGAGGTGGTGGCAGTGGCAGTCAGTGCCACTGGAGCACAAAGGAGGTCACCCTTCCAGTGCAGGAAGAGGATGAATGCTCTCATCCGTTCTGCCAGGGTAAGTCAAGCAACTCATCACTCTCAACTCACACACTCACAAACCCATCACACATTCTCAAGGATCTCACACCTCAAGGGGTAAAACCACCAACTGTCACACACATCATCACATCTCCATCAGGCTCATATCGAACTCGCACCCTTATCCCATCCATGGCTGCGCTCATCATACAAACATTACATGTGGTGCCATGCTCTCTCTATCTGTATTCATGAAGGAGAAGCTGGCTCACAAAAGCAGGGAGAGGTCCCAGATCAGGGGTGGAGTGGCTCTCATAAGGCCCCTCACCCATTTTGAGGAGTGTGCCCTTGTACTGACTGGTGAGGACCTGGACCGTGCCTGTGCTGACGGTGAAGTTGGTGGTGAACACTCATGTGAGGATCCTGCACCATATCATCCATCTCTCAACGCAACTGAGTGCTCTCTCCCTCCTGTTTTTGCCTCTGCTGCCATGCACTAATTACCTCCACTTCAGTCCACAGGAAGCTCTGCCAAGCGACTGACAATCTTAGCCAATCAGTCTCTCAGCTCCATCCACGTCCTTACCTCCAACCAAGAGGACACCTCCCCCATTGAACAGCTGGAAATAAAAAGCCTCAAAGTCCTATCACGCCATTTACCCACACCCCCCGCCAGCACAGAGACACACATCTCAATGGGACCTAGATCTAGAGCAGGCTCGGGTTCATAACCTGGTGGTCACTGCATGGACACATGTCCGCAGCAGGACGAGGCAGGTTCAGCCAAGCTCCCCAGCATTCAGAGGACTGCTGGGGAAGAGGTCCGAGTCAGATAACGAGCCTCCAGATTCGGCCTTCCAAATCATCCTGGAGAGTCAGCAGAAGGTGGGAGAACATCTTGCAGAGCTGTTGGAAGCATTCAACAGGGTGGCATGCGAGTCAGAGGAGTATGTCCACCTCTTCTCTGATGAGGTGGTGCCCATATGTGAGTGTATGGAAGTCTCCATGGGAAGGATGGCGGATGCCATGGAGACCCTGGTCCAACAGAATGAGGAGATGTGCACAAATCTGCACTCCATCGTGGTAGCCATGAGTGAGTTCCTGCAATGGCAAAGCAAGAGGGAAATGGGCACCATGACATCCCTCCAGGTGCTCCTTCCTCTCGAGGAGCCAGGTGAGGGCCCTAGGGCACACAAAAGGAGGAAGAGAGTCCACTTTCGCCTGTGACCCCCTCATCCTCTGTCACCGCAGAGGGAACAGGTGACCAAAGAAGGACAACCAAAGCAAGCACATTTTGCCATTTTATAATCTGAAAATATATTAATTTTCACTGAATAATGCGTAATGTTATCTTTTAGCTTCATTGACAGGTTTAGCGAGTCATCCCACTGCACCTCCCACCTCCACCCCCTCCCCCCGGCCAACTAGCAGTTCAGCTGCACATAGCTGGACCGCAAGTGATTCTGGAGGGAGAAGTGTGTGCGTTGCAGGGCCTTTCGGAGCCTTGTGGAAACTCTCTCCCACACACTCATCTCAATGTCCCGAGCATTTTCAATGCTGCCGAATGGGGTTCTCTTTCAGTTGTCTATCTGAGCTGACCTGCATCTCCACCCACCCACTGATCACACTCCCATACAGCAACAGTGCCTGTCCTACACGAAGCTCCGCTCACCTTCAATTTCAACAACGATGGTCGTGGTCAAGTATCTCACCAGCTTCCCCATCCTTTCCCCTCCCTCAGTCACCCATGTCCTTCCCCCCATCACTGTGGACCCCCAGGCATCGCCTTCCACTTCCCCACTGTCACCTACCAACCCAAACCCTTGTCTTTTCAGGATGTTCAGGTGAATGTACCTGTTCCCTACCTTCCTCAGAATCTCACCCCCAGCCACATTCAACTCCCCAATCTCCTCCTGCCCACCCTCAGGCTCTGTGTCTGCCTCCACATCCCCACCAACCACTCTTTGCATCCCTTTTACCATTATCTCTGCACCCTCGTCCTTCCACCTGACCAGCTCCCTCTGCCCCCTCTCATACTCACCATTTACTCCTACCACACTCATGCTGAATTTGCTCCCCAGCAGGCAGTTATTGACTACACAGACTCCTCCCTTGAATGTTCATCTGGCCACAGCCCACCTTACTCCCTCCTCCACCCTTAAAGCCCCATTCACCCTTACTCCCTCCTCCCCCTGGACACTTTCCCCCATTTAAAATCCCCTCCCCCCCAACCCCAGACACCTATTCCTCTCCGAACTCCCTCCCTTACATCTTCCACCCCCTCCCCTTATACCTACCTCCCCACTTGCAGCTTTTTCCCCCATTACACGATCGTCTCCTAAAATCTCTCCTCCCCCCTCCAAACCTCATTCCCCCCGATACCTATGTCCCTCTTCTTCCAACCTTACACCCGCCCTGGCACTTTTGTTCCCCCTCCATCGCACCCAGCCTTATACCCCCGCCGGTACGCATTCCTCTCCCACTCACAGCTAGACCTTCTTCCCCCTCTCTTCAATCCTGTAAGACCCAATAAACCTTGCCTTTAATGAATCACCCAGTACTAGTAACAGTGCTAGCAGTTTCTCCCCAGCAATAAAACTATGAACTGTAGCTTTCCTTCCTGCCTTCACTTTCATCGCTTGCTGTGATATCTTTAAATGTTCCCCAGCCAACTCACATGCTCTGTCCAATCTCTCCCTGAAGTTTGATGCATAATCCAGGAAAGTAGTTTCTGAATTTTGACCCATCAATTTCTCATGAATCAATTTCAGTGGTCCTCTCAGCTCATGGCCATAAACTAGTTCAAAGACTAAAACCAGCCGATGCATTAGGACCATCCCTAATAACAAATAACAGGAATGGAATTCACTCATCCCGATCCTGCAGATAATCCCAACTGTATGCCCTCATCAAAGTTTTTAAAGTTTGATGCCATCTTTCCAAAGCCACTTTTGACTCAGAATAATAAGTTGTTGACTAAAACTGTTTTACTCCCAAACTGTTCATTACTTCCCTAAACAGCTGTGACATGAAATGTGAACCCTGATCTGATTGCATTTATTTAGATAAACTATACATTGTAAAAAATTTAGTCAACACTTCCACAGTTTCCTTTGTTGTAATGTTTCTCAAAGGCATTGCTTCAGGAAACCTGGTAAACACATCCATTGTCAGTAAATACTGGTTTCCACTTTTAGTCTTAGGGAGGGGTCTTACAAAATCAATCATGGGCCTAGTAAAATGCTGGAATGGGAATTAAAGGTGCCGGCTTAATCACTGCTTGTGGTTTCCCTATCACCGGGCATGTAGACAAGTTCTACAGAAATAAAAACAAAAAACTGCGGATGCTGGAAATCCAAAACAAAAACAGAATTACCTGGAAAAACTCAGCAGGTCTGGCAGCATCGGCAGAGAAGAAAAGAGTTGACGTTTCGAGTCCTCATGACCCTTCAACAGAACTGGGTGAATCCAAGGAAAGGGGTGAAAAATAAGCTGGTTTAAGGTTGGATGGGGGTAGAGAAGTGGAGGGGGGTGGTGGTGTGGTTGTAGGGTACAAGCAAGCAGTGATAGGAGCAGATAATCAAAAGATGTCACAGACAAAAGAACACAGAGGTGTTGAAGTTGGTGATATTATCTAAACGAATGTGCTAATTAAGAATGGATGGTAGGGCACTCAAGGTAGAGCTCTAGTGGGGGTAGGGGGCATAAAAGATTTAAAAATAATGGAAATAGGTGGGAAAAGAAAAATCTATATAAATTATTGGAAAAAAAACAAAAGGGGAAAGAAACAGAAAGGGGGTGGGGATGGAGGAGGGAGTTCAAGATCTAAAGTTGTTGAATTCAATATTCAGTCCGGAAGGCTGTAAAGTGCCTAGTCGGAAGATGATGTGCTGTTCCTCCAGTTTGCGTTGGGCTTCACTGGAACAATGCAGCAAGCCAAGGACAGACATGTGGGCAAGAGAGCAGGGTGGAGTGTTAAAATGGCAAGCGACAGGGAGGTTTGGGTCATTCTTGCAGACAGAGCGCAGGTGTTCTGCAAAGCAGACGCTCAGTTTACATTTGGTCTCTCCAATATAGAGGAGACCGCATTGGGAGCAACGAATGCAGTAGACTAAATTGGGGGAAATGCAAGTGAAATACTGCTTCACTTGAAAGGAGTGTTTGGGCCCTTGGACGGTGAGGAGAGAGGAAGTGAAGGGGCAGATGTTGCATCTTTTGCGTGGGCATGGGGAGGTGCAATAGGTGGGGGTTGAGGAGTAGGGGATGATGGAGGAGTGGACCATTACCCAAAATAAATTAAACCCCTGCAATCGGCAATTTTGCCACTACTCCAAGGGCAGAATTGTACCCATGGCGTGCGGGCTCAGTGGGATTGGTCGGGAAGTGGACCATCACCTGCAATTGGCAGCACACTGTGATTTTACATGGGCGGGCCAATTAAGGCCTGCCCAGCTTGAGACACGGCCTTTGAATGAGCAAGAAGGGGCAGGCAGGGGCGGGGTATTAATGTCCACCAGGTCTAATGGTGACCCAGCGGCCGATTCAAATGCGGCCTCAGCAGCCCCTGGAAGGCTGCCACCGAAGGACATGGAAGTTGTGTGCATGGACACCAAAGCGGGTGGACATGGCAGGTGGAAGGGCAGGTCAGCAGGGCAGCTGGCCCAGCATTTTACGGACAAGTGCCTCGCTGCCCTCCTGTAGGAGGTGCCAGCCAGAAGAAAAACACTTGTCCCCGGGGACGGGAGGAGGAAGCCCCTCTATCTTGCCAAAAAGGCCTGGGAGGAGGTGGCATCCTGGGTCAGCAGCCATGACGTGATGAGGCCCACAAGGGTCCAGTGGCAGAAGTGCTTTAACAATCTCCTGTGATCGGGAATGATGAGTACTGTGTCAGCATGGGCCACCTTGCAGAACAGTTAAGAAACACCCATTCCCCCCGTGGAGCTCAGAGGTGTTAGAGTGTGAGGGGCAAATGTGAATGAGGCAGGATCTGGCCAAGTGGGTGAGCCCTGGTTGCTTGGACTGAGTGCCTTGCAGCTCCAGGATCACGAATGCACTGAGCCCTGCGAGGTGTTCCTGAGGTGGGATTGGCCAGGCTGCATTGGCGCTGCAGGTAGAGACTGGACTAATCGATGCTCTTCTATCCTTCCAGGAGAAAACATCCCATAACAATGCTGACAGGTCGCGGAATGACGGGGGACTCCCACAGCTCCTCATCCTCATGCATTATGAGCAGGAGGCCCTGGAGCTGGAGAGGCACCATGCACCTCGGTCAAGCAGCCACGGTGAGGTTGGGATGCCAGAGGGAGGTAAGAGTGCAGTGCACTGAGGTTAGAATGTGGCTTTTTACAACCATTGCAGTGCAGTCTGTATATTGGTGCGAGCCTCAAACCTGGAATGCCCATTGATAATGGAAAGACAAGGGCATCATGATGCAGATCTCTGTCTCATCAGGGTACCAGGCATGCACACTGACAGTCTAATGAATTAAACTAATGACATGTCTTTCTTTTCCCTTTTAGGCTCACCAGCAACCCCTCGTTGTGAGGAGCCTGAAGGCCCACCCCGACCCCTGAGGAGCACCATGCTCACCATGCACCAGCGTCACACATTCTCTGTCAAGCAGGCACCAGGGCAGGTACCAGCACCTCAGTGGGCATAAGATTGGCATCTAGTATCTTGGTGCACATTGGTGAGGGCTCTTCACACTCACTTGAAGTGCAGGTGGAGGCAGAGAGTGCCCAGGGCGAGGGCAGTCAGAGCACTGCTGGGGAGCAGGAACATGCTCAGTCGATGGCTGACGATGAGCCTCTGGAGTCGTCCCGGAGGCAGCAGCTGCTGGATGTTCAGCAGAGTATGCGGGAGGAGCTGGCGGATATACATGAGAGAATGCATGCCATGGTGTCCATTGTGGAGGAGTCCATGTGGGGCATAAGTACTGCGTTGACCCTCATGGCTGAGCACACAGCCTCCTCCATGGATAGAGTGGTGACTTTCATGGAAAGGCTCCACCAGGGACTCCTCTGGGGATGCATTCTGTCCTGCAAGCCCTCACACCAGCAATGACCTTAGCTGGTCAGTGTCAGTGTGGGAGATGGATTGGGCACCCAGCAACCCAGCGAGGTGCCCGTTCATCAATGGTGAGCAGGGAGGTCCTGAGTCACCTGACCTTGGTGCACGAACTGCCTGTTGTCTCTGTAGGCTCCTCCCAGGGTGCTCTGGATGATGGGAGCAGCTCCTCCGCCCTTCTATCAGTGACTGTGGTATCTGATGATGCTGCGGCACCTGGGCAGATACCAGCTGTGGCACTGGCCACTCCCTCCCAGGCAGGGCCAGCACAGGCTCCAAAGGCCTGAGGACGCCCGCCAAGGCCATCAAGCCAACAAGACAGCAGAGTAAGCAGGCTGTCTCCAATGTCAGTGCCAGCGACAGGAGAGCACCTAGACGGAGCACTCGCAAGTGAAAACTTAAAGCACCTTAAGCATAACACGGCCTGATCACAAGTGATATCTGTTCCCCCATTTTCTGTTATTTTTTTAATGGGTAGGATGTAAAACACCAGTGAATTTATTTTCTTCTATATTTGTCACTCAGAAGTAAATGAGACTTTTTTTTGCGCTTGGCCTCTGGATGTTTCATTTGCCCTGTAGGTGCAGGATATCCCATGATGTTATGATGGACGTGTGGCTCCTTAAACTTTATTGTACCGGCACAAAGTGTATGTTGTTAATCAAGGAACTGGTTCTGTTAGGGATTGAATATGGAGCTTGCACCCCTGGCATGTGGTGTTGGTTCTTATCTGATAGGCTAGCTGCAGGAGCATAGGATCAAAGCTTCCCAATTGTCCCTGCCTCCCTGGAATTACCCAAGTCTGTATCTATGCTCACTGTGTTCTCCTGAGCATACTTGTCCTGGACTCAAGACTGGACTCATCGTCTGTTGCCTGTGCAGCTATGTCAAGATCTTCTTCCTCTACTGCATCCCCCCCTTTCCAGCGCCAGGTTGTGGAGTGCACAGCGTGCAAGCACTGTCATTGACACCTGTTCCTGCAATGTTCTGGGGGGGCGGGGGGGTGGGGGTTGGGGGGAGGTGTGTGGTGGGTACTGGAGTGCACCCCCTGAACGGTCCAGGCATTGGAAGCGCATCTTAAGAATACCAATGGTTCTCTCTACCACAGCCCTTGTGGAGGCGTGGCTCCTATTGTACGGCTCCTCAGCCTCTGTTCTTGGGTGGTAGAGGGGCGTCATGATCCACCTTTTGAGTGGATAGTGCTTGTCACCCAGCAGCCAACCATCCAGTCAGGCTGGAGCACTGAAGGGCCTCAACATCTGGGAGTGCCTTGGGATATAAGCGTCATGGGAGCTGCCAGGATATCTTGCACAGACTTGCTGAATCTGCATCCTGTGGTCACACACTATCTGCATGTTCTTGGAGTGGAAGCCCTTCCTGTTGATGAAGGCACCAGACTCACCAGCTGGCACCTTGATGGCCACATGTGTACAGTCACTGGCACCCTGGTCGCGGGGGAACCCAGCAATCACTGCAAAGCCTCTGGCCCACTCCACCTGGCGGCCTCCTCCTTACAGTAATGCACACCTGAACAGAGCTTCTGTCACCAGTTTGACGCAACTGTGGACAGCTGATTGGGAGACTCCACACAGATCCCCCACTGAGCCCTGGAAGGAGGCATGGAATTTTAGGGTCACCATGACCTTCAGAACCACTGGCATGGGGTGTCCACCTACACAGTCGGAGCTGATCACATGGCCGATCATCTGACAAATGGAGGTCACAGCCTCCTTTGAGAGATGGAGCCTCTTTCAGCGTTGCACGTTGGACATACTGACGTAACTGCATCACCTATAAACCCTTGCAGCAGGATAGTGGTCTCTTCTGTGGCCCCTTCCACCTTAGTCTTCCTGTTGGCCCTGCGCCCCTGGTGTCTGCACCTCTCCTCCCACTGGTCACTCCCCTGGAAGCTGAATAGGGACACCTGGCCTCCCCCCACTTCTGGCCCTTTGTTCCTCAGAGGAGGAGGTGCCTCCAGCAGAGACCACGATCCTCTTTACCAGGGTAAAGGAAGGTTGTATTATACCTGGAAGGCCCCATGTGGTGTGAATCCCCCGGGGGCCAAGAAGACAACAGAGTCATGAACTGAAGCCTCTAAATGCTCTGAATGCAGCACTGAAGTGAAATGGACATGTCCTGTTCACAGGAGCAAGCAGCAGCAAGTGATATCCAAAATTACTCACTATTCGCTTTGTGAAACCCATTCCCGCCTGTGGATGAAGTTTTGCCTGGCGTTTTGCCCATGTGACGGCCTGAAAACTTCACGGCCTATGTAAGCTCAGAGTCAATTGCTCTCTCAAGGGCCTTAACTGGCCAGTTAATTAATGGCGAGTGTGCCTCCATTTTCATCGTGCACCCACCTATTGAAATATCATGAGAGTACACGTTGACACCAGGATGCTCGTCTGACATCAATGCACTTTGTTTCAAGCACGGGTGTGTTGGGCGTGCACCCGCACGCCAAGAGTAAAATTCTGCCCCAACAATAATCTCACCTGTTTTCCACTTTTTATATTTACCTTCCACGATGGAATAGGTTTAACATCTCCATGAACCCCGCTTATTATCACCTGTTCCTGCAATATTCCCTCTGAACAACAAACATCACTAACCCACAACATTAAGGATTGACTAACCCCTGTCTCTCTTAAAATTTTAACATTTTTACCGACTAGGAGGAAATGAGCATTATATGATAGAATTTACCCTGCAATTTGAGAGGAAAAAGCTGGAATCAGATGTAACAGTATTACAATTGAATAAAGGCAACTACAGAGGCATAAGGGAGGAGCTGGCCAGAATTGACTGGGAGATGAGCCTAGCAAGGAAGACAGTGGAACAGCAATGGCAGGAGTTTCTGGGAGTAATTTGGGAGACACAGCAAAAATTCCCTAGGAAGAAGAAGCATACTAAAGGGAGGACCAGGCAACCATGGCTGACAAGGAAAGTCAGGAACAGCATAAAAGCTAAAGAGAAAGCATACAATGCGGCGAAGAGCAGTGGGAAACCAGGGGATTGGGAAGCCTACAAAGACCAACAGAGGACAACTAAAAAAGAAATAAGGAGAGAGAAGATTAAATATGAGGGTAAATTAGCCAGTAATATAAAAGAAGATTGCAAGAGTTTTTTTAGATATATAAAGGGTAAGAGAGAGGCAAAGGTGGAAAATGATGCTGGAGAAGTAGTAGTGGGGTACAAAGAAATGGCGGAGGGACTGAATAGGTACTTTGCATCAGTCTTCACAGTGGAAGACACAAGTGACATCCCCAAAGTTCAAGAGAGTCGGGGTTCAAGAGAAGTGAGTATGGTGGCCATTACCAAGGAGAAGGTGCTAGGAAAACTGAAAGGTCTGAAGGTGGATAAATCACCTGGACCAGATGGATTACACCCCAGTTTCTGAAGGAGATAGCTGAAGAGATAGTGGAGGCGTTAGTGCTGATCTTTCAGGAATCACTGGAGTCAGGGAGGGTCCCAGAGGACTGGAAAATCGCTAATGTAACCCCCCTGTTTAAGAAGGGAGTGAGGCAAAAGATGGGAAATTACAGGCCGATTAGCCTGACCTTGGTCGGTGGTAAGGTTTAGAGTCCATTATTTAGGATGAGATTTCAGAATACTTGGAAGTGCATGGTAAAATCAGGCAAAGTCAGCATGGTTTCATCAAGGGGAGGTCAGGCCTGACAAATCTGTTAGAATTCTTTGAGGAGGTAATGAGTAGGTTAGACAAAGGAGAGCCAATGGATGTTATCTGCTTGGACTTCCAGAAAGCCTTTGACAGAGTGCCATACAGGAGGCTGCTCAGTAAGATAAGATGGCGTTAGAGGCAAGGTACTAGCATGGATAGAAGATTGATTATCTGGCAGGAGGCAGAGAGTGGGGATAAGGGGGTCTTCCTCAGGATGGCGGCCGGTGTGTAGTGGAGTTCCACAGGGGTCAGTCTTGGGACCACAACTTTTCACGTTATATATTAATGATCTAGATGAAGTAACTGAAGGCATCCTGGCTAAGTTTGCAGATGATACAAAGATAGGTGGAGGGACAGGTAGTATTGAGGAGGCAGGGAGGCTACAGAAGGATTTGGACAAGTTAGGAGAATGGGAAAAGAAGTGGCAGATGGAATACAACATGGGGAAGTGTGAGGTCATGCACTTTGGTAGGAAGAATAGAGGCATAGACTATTTTCTAAATGGGGAGAGAATTCAGAAATCTGGAGTGCAAAGGGACTTGGGAATCCTAACCTAGGATTCTCTTAAGGTTAACTTGCATGTTGAGTCGGTAGTTAGGAAGGCAAATGCAATGTTGGCATTTATTTCGAGAGGACTAGAATATAAAAGCAGGAATGTGCTGCTGAGGCTTTATAAGGCTCCGGTCAGACCACATTTAGAATATTGTGAGTAATTTTGGGCCCCGTATCTCAGGAAGGATGTTCTGGCCCTGGAGAGGGTCCAGAGTAAGTTCATGAGAATGATCCCAGGAATAAAAGGCTGAACATATGAGGAACGTTTGAGGACTCTGGGTCTATACTCGATGGAGTTTAGAAGGATGAGGGGGGATGTGATTGAAACTTACAGAATACTGAAAGGCCTGGATAGAGTGGACGTGGGGAAGATGTTTCCATTAGTAGGAGAGACTAGGACCCGAGGGCACAGCCTCAGAGTAAAGGGAAGACCTTTTAGAACACAGATGAGGAGAAACTTTAGCCAGAGAGTGGTGAATCTATGGAATTCATTCCCACAGAAGGCTGCGGAGGCCAGGTCATTAAGGGTATTTAAGACCAAGATAGATAGGTTCTTGATTGGTAAGGGGTCAAAGGTTACGAGGAGAAGGTGGGAGAATGGGGTTGAGAAACTTATCAGCCATGATTGAATGGCGGAGCAGACATGATGGGCCGATTGGCCTAATTTTTGCTTCTATGTCTTATGGTCTTACTCCACCCTTTACACATGGAAAAACTTTCCCTTCACACACAAAATCTTTAAACATTTCTGTAACCTTCTCCTCAGAATTCTCCTGGGTAAATTGTGAACACATTCCTACTTCTTTACCTATCATGGATTCTTCCTGTTTTACCTGTATACCGACCATTGTTTCTTCCTCTGCCTGAACCTCAGAACTCACAGTAATTTTACTTCCAGCACTTTTCCGTACTCTAATAATTCGAACAGATTTACTCTGCCATTTCTAACATACTGACTTTGTGTGTCCAACTTTATTACAATGAAAACACCTCAGTTTTCGAGTGTCACATCTACCCTCAGCATTCTGAAAAAAACTGCCTGGGAATTTTAACATACTCTTTCTCTTCCCTGACTACCCACCTTCCTTTCACTTTCCCACTTTCTATCCGTTTCTGATTTAAAAGGGTGACAAAGGAAGGTTTAGTTCTATGAACTAATTTATAATCATCAGCCATCTCTGCTGCTTGTCTTACCGATGGAACCCTCTGTTCCTCCACATGAGTTCACACTACCGAAGGAATTGAATCTTTAAGTTCTTCCAAAAGAATTATCTCTCTAAGAGTTGCATATGTTATGTCTATCTTTAATGCCATGTCCACCGGTAAAAATCACTTTGTTTTACTCCTTCAAACTCCATATAAGTTTACCCAGGCTGTTTTTCCATATTCCTAAATTTCTGCCTGTATGCCTCAGGAACCAACTCATATGCACTCAAAATAGCCTTTTTTACCACATCATAGTTCAATGACATTTCTTTTGACAGTGAAGTATAAACCTCATGTGCTCTACCCACCAGTCTGGATTGTAACACCAATGTCCAGTTTCCCAGTAGCCATTTCATCTGTTTAGCTATCTTCTCAAATTAAATAAAGAATGCTTCAACATCCCCTTCCTTAAACTTTGGAAGAGCTTGTACAAATTTAAACATCCCCCCACTGGGCTTTAGGTTAAAGGTTTTTTCATAATCAGAACCTTCCCCAGAATCTGAGATCTCTTTTTTACCTTCCAGCCCATTAAGCTGGTATTCCCTTTCTCATTCCTTCTCTCTTTCCCTTTCTTCTGTTTCTTTATCCTCCTCTCTTGCTTGGAATTCCAGTTCCAGCTTCCTTCCTTTCTCTTGCCTTTCCACTTGCTTCCTTTAAAATATCCTGTCTTTTCTGCCATTTCTTTTTCTGCTGCCTCTAGTTCCATTTTTTTTCATTTCCAATTCTTTTTCCTTTTCATTTGCCTACAATTCAAGTTTTCTCAGTTCCTTTGCTTGTTCAAGTTCAAGCTTCTTCGTTTCTAACTGAAGTCTCACTACCTCCAGCTGTGACTCACTAGTGTCAGATAACACTTCCAACTACAAATACTGTGCTATACCTTCAATTATGTCTGCTTTCTTTGCCCCTTCAGGTAATCCCAATTGTAACTTATCCGCCAATTTCATTAACGTTTTTATTCGTTCATGGGATGCGGGCATCGCTGACTCAGCCAGCATTTATTCCCCATCTCTAATTGCCCTGTTCAGAGGGCATTTAAGAGTCAACCACATTGCTGTTGGCCTGGAGTCAAATTTAGGCTAGACCAGGTAAGGGCAGCAGATCTCCTTCCCTATAGGACATTGGAGCTTTATTTACCTTTTGTAAACCAGCCAAAGTTATAAATTCAATGTCAGACAAGTCTTAGCAATTGCCAAAGCTACACTGCAGACTCCCCACTGAAAAAAACCTTATAAATCCCTGAATTCAAAGTGCTCCCCGTATTCAGAACCTTAATTTTCACAAACTCCAAACCAATCAAGGAATCGCAAATATACTCCACAAAGAGCCCCTAATTTCTGTTATGGCACAGCCGATGATAAATGCTAAGCTGCTCAAATCCCAAAGGGAAACTTGAAACAATTGCCACAGCTGTTTTGCAATTTGTACTTATTTCGAGATTCAGGCTTTGAATTCAGTAAAAAGGCCACCAAGTCTTATAGGTTTCTTATGAAACAAAATTAAACCTTTATTAATAGAAGAAATGGTTTTAAGCACATTCATAGATCTACAAATTACAACCATGATAACTTCTAAATCCCCTAATTAATCTAAATCCCAGTTACACCTCTGTTAAGGCAACAGTGAGATGCATGGATTTTAAAAGACCCAGGCAAAGTAGTGCCCAAAACAGTCAAATTCAAAGTGAGTTTTTCTCAGCTTTGTTTTCATATAGATAGCAGCTTGAGGCTTAGATACTGGAGGTTTTTCACACTTGTGCTGGATGTTAGAATGCGTGCCCTTACACACAACTTTTTCTCCTATATACATATTTTCCCCTTTGAATGCAAATTCTTATTGTTTCACTATATCTTTGGACTTTTACCTCTCCAATGATAAAAATGCATCAGAGTACCAATTTCATGAGTAATCTTTGGGGAAAATAAACACACTGCGTAGAAATTTGCTGTTGGTGAGCTGGGGCGGGGCCTGCTCACCGACGCATAAAATGACACGGGGTGACGTCGGGCGGAACTCCCGATGTCATCCCGGCCCATTTAAATTTTCAGGAAGGCAGGGGCGCAGCAAAATCAGCTGCGGGCCCACCGACCTGTCAATGGCCAATTGAGGCCATTGACAGGATTATTTAAACAATTAAAGAACCTGACCGTTCAACCTTAATATTGGCGGGCAGGCCAGGAGCCCTGGCGGCAAATAGAGAAAACATCCAGCGGCGGGATGAGGTCCCATGCAGGGTTTTAAAAATTTTAATGACGTTATTCTGAAAATTATGAACACATCCCATCTCATGTGACATTGTCGCATGAGGGAGACATGTTCGGGATTTTTGTTTCAATTTTTAATATTTTTCAAAGTGGAAGCGATCTCCCTGAAGCTGCACTAAGTCTCAGGGAGATGCGCGCTCTTTCGTGCGCATGCGTGAATGAGTGCATATTGGCTTTTAGGGAATCCCCCCCACCCGCACAGGAAGCGCACGTGGTGTTGCGGCCCACTTCACTGGCGAGGATCGGCTCCCCACCCGCCGGAGATTGGATCGATCCCGCCCGACAGGCAGAAAATCCTGCCCACTGTTTCTTAACTACTCCTGGCTAGGTGAAACATTTCATTCCCTCAATTGAATTCAAGTTAGCCTGGTTTGTTTAAAAATGCAAAAGTTCCCTTTACACCTTACATTCTAAAACTTCCTCCATGTTTACCTACTTAACATTTCAAACCTAACCTATCTTCTATTACATCAAAACCTTCAGACCACCTGCCTTTCATTCAATTAAGTCACACACAAACACACACACACAGACCCATAGAAACAGACCCCACTATTACCCTACAATATATTCCAATAACATTATGAAAATTATTATATCTTCCTGACATGTCCGTGACCTGAGTAAGGTCCTGATGGTAAGCCCAACTTCTGCATATCATACCTGTCCAAATGTATTCTGGGCCAGCACATTTCCCCACCAGCATTACAATAAATTGGGCATGCAGGGACAATTCCAGTCGGGCTTTATTTTGCATGCCATTATCAGGATGTCTGCCTCCAGTAGGATTCACGTTCTGCCATGGCAGACACCGTTCTATAATCCTGCCATGATTTCACACCACCGTGAAACCTATTTTTGCCCTTCCACCAAATTCTAAATTGTCCCCCCCCACCCACACACCTGCCACCAATGGGACCGAACGATTCTGCCCATATTAATGTTATAGCATACTTTGGATTAGTTTATCCTTCTATGTAAGTGATAATATTACTGGAAAATAATACATTATCATATAGGAATACATAGCATATGCAGAACCAAGTCATTTAGCCCAACCAGCCCATGTTGATGTTTGTACCCCAGTCAAGCCTCCTTCCATCTTTTCCCATTTAAATCTACCATTATTTCCCTTCTTCCTAAAACATTTTTCTGGCTTCTCCTTAAACGCATCTATACTATTCACTTCAACTACTCCCTGTAGTTGTGAGCTCCTCACCCTTACCATATTTTGGCTAAAGAAATTTCTTCTGTATTCCCTACTGGAATTCTTGGTGACTTATCTTATATTGATTATTATGCTCATTATGCTCTTCTCCATAAGAGGAAACATTCTCTCTGCATCTACTCTGTCAAAACTATTTATAATTTTAAATATCTCTATTGGGTCACCCCTCTGCCTTCTCTTTTCAAGAGCAAAGAGTCCCTTGCTTATCAAATTTACAATTTACGATCTGTATAATAACTTGGATGAAGAGACCAAATCTATGGTTGCTAAGTTAGTTGATGACACAAAGATAGATAGGAAAGTAAGTTGTCATGAGGAGCTAATAGTCAATGGAGAGTTACAGACAGATTAAGGTAAGTGGACAAAAATTTGGTAGATGGAGTATAAGGTGGGAAAAAGTGAACTTGTCCACTTTGGCAGGAAGAATAGAAAAGCAATATATTTAAATGGAGAGATGCTGCAGAACACCATGGTACAGAGGGATTTGGGTATCCAGGTACAGGAATCATAAAAAGTTAGCATGCAGGTACAGCAAGTGATTAGGAAGGCAAATGGAATGCTTGCATTTATTGCAAGGGGAATGGAATATAAAAGTAGGGAAGTTTCACTGCAGCTGTACAGGGCCTTGCTGAGACCACATTTGGTGTACTGTGTACAATTTTGGTCTCCTTATTTGAAAAAAGATATAATTGTATTAGAAGCAATTCAGAGAAGGTTTACTTGGCTCATTCTTGGGATAAAGGACTTGTCTTATGAAGAATGATTGAACAGGCTGGGTCTGTATCCACTGGAGTTCCGAAGAATGAGAGGTGATCTTATTGAAACATATAAGATCCTGAGGGAATTTGATACAGTGCAGAAAGCGAGGATGTTTCTTCTTGTGGGGGGACACTAGAACTAGGGGGCACAGTTTAAGAGATAAGGAGATTTTTTTTCTCTCGGGGGCCGTTAGTCTGTAGAATTCTCTTCCCCAGAAATCAGTGGAGGCTAAATCATTGAATATATTCAAGGCTCAGTTAGATAGATCTTCAATAGACAAGAGACTCAAGAGTTATTTGGGGTTGGGGGGCGCTGATGAAAAGTGGAGTTGAAACTACAATCAGGTCAGTCATGATCTTATTGAATGGCAGAGCTGGGTCAAAGGGCTGTGTGGCCTGCTCCTAAGTCCTATGTTCCTAATTCTTTCCCAATTCATATAGCCCCACATTTCAACATTGTAATTTATTTTTTCTGTAACGGCTCCAGTGCCTCTATATTCCTTTCTTATTCTTTGTTTTACTGTGGTCACAATTATTTTGTAAGATTATTTTAAAATTTTTAGAAAGAGTGTAAAAGTAATATTGCTAAATATGTTTAATGGAATTTGTACTGTTCTCTTTCCAGCATGAGAATGCATGCACTTTAGACGATTTCCCTGGCATCATTTGACTAGAAGGCTACTGTTAGTCAAAGAAGTGACATTTTTTTGTTGCAGTTAGTACTATGTAATTGCTGCTTCTCTTGGGAAGACTGAGTGGATATATCATGCAGAAATGAGAGCTAGCAAATCAAATCTGCAATGATAGTTCCAGGAGGAGAATTTTCTGAAAATACTCTTGGACACCAGGGAGTTGGTGTGTGGGACTGATATCTATATCAACATTCGAAGAAGAACATAAAAAAGTAGCAGCTAATTCCAATTCATTTTATAATGAATGGTTTCAATAGTTTTCACTGTTTCTAATGAAGTTCAGTTGATTAACAAATTATGTTCTTGCCTAACCGTTCCGCTGTCTTTCATAAAGCATTTAAGTATCGGAGACAATGCTTGCACTATTGGCATCACAATCCTGTTGAATCCAACAATGTACTTCATGTATTATCCAAGCAATGGACGATTTTCTATAGAGCATTCCTTCTGCCATCCTGTAAGAAATCTCTACAATTCTTCTATGGACAAGATAAATCTGAATTTTTTAATACATAAGATATGAAAATATCAGAAGCTTTGGCTTGGGACGTGCAATCAAATACGTTGAGATGTAAGTCTAGAGGTTACAGTATATTATTAATGCATGGATGCATACATTTATAAAGAATGACTTTGCTATTTTAAGGAGGAAGTTAGATTGTTTATTAAAATAGCAGACAAAATAATTTCATGAGTTCATGTGTGTGTGTTAATCTATAATTTCTAGGATATAGGGAGTGAATCTCCTCAGTTTTTGTTGTGCCTCTGCTCCATAATCACAATAATTAACTTGTTGTGGCAGGCTAATCACGATGAAGTTGCTTCCAGCTGTTTTCTGTCATAAAATAGCTATCCAAGATCCCCTCATATTTTTGGCCTTGCCTGCAGCCTGCCTATTGAGCCTCAGTTGCCCTCATTTAAATATATTATAGTGAGGATCAGTGACATTGCAGCTCCTTGAGTTTGCTTCTTTTATATTCTAAATGCATTTAGAGCAACTTGGATTCAGAATTATGAGGTGCAACTGCTCTGGGCATCAGATGAGATCATGGAAGTGAAGAGCTTTTGAACCTGAAGAGCGGACTGGTGAGGGGTGGGGGATGTTTCACTAGAGACTTCTACAGCTGGGAAATACATTGTTGCCATTCACCTATACAGGCTTGGATTTTCATCTTACAGATTCTGACAGGATGAAGCTATTGTTTAAGATGTAAGAATGTCTATAATATTACTGGAAATTATTTTAGCATAGAGTCCTAGTGGTGTCTCTGTCTATGTGCGTGCCTGTGTTTTAATTGGACTAAAACCAGCTGGTCTAGAGGCCTTGATGTATAGAAGAGAAGTAGGTTTGAAATGTTACTTAAGTAAATTACAAGGTGAGGTGTAAAGGGGGCAATTTGTATTTTTAAATAAATGATTCAAAAGAATGGGTGAAATATCACACCCAGCCAGAAGAAACCAAAACAATGTGTTTATTTTTTCTAAAGCTTACTAATAAAATTGGTGCTATGAAAGGATTTTATTGTTAGAAGAGGTTAATTTCAAAAAACCTAGTGAGACAATGGGAATTTGCATTTAGAGAGGAAAATATGTATAAAGGAAGAGAAGGCTGTTGGCAAGAGGTAGAGGGATTCTAAGATCTAAAACCTCCAGGCTGTAAGCTTCAAGCCGCTGTCTGCTAGGACCCAGAGCTGAAAGAAACTCATTTTGGAATGCAACTGTCCGAAGTGTGCTTTGTCAGGCATCTGTTGAAATCTATGGCCAGAATTTTCACCTCGTTGGGCGGCATGTGCCCGACCCGAACAAGCATAAAACGACACGTGATGATGTCGGGCAAGCATGCCAAAATCATTGCACGATATTTCAGTCGGCAGGTGCGCGCGGGAGTTGGCAGTGCACCATGTGGTAATCAACAGGCCTATTAAGGCCATTAATGTCCCAATTAAATGCAATTTTTCGCTGCCCATCCAACCTTACTGTTGGCAGGCAGGCAAAAAGGCCGAGCGGTCTTTGCACTTTTTAAGAAACCTCACCCACAGATGGGATGAAGTTTCCACCAGCAATTAAAAATAAAATAAAAATGTTAACTTTCCGTTAATGACATGTCCTTGCTCAGAGTCACATGAGATGACATGTTTTGTAACATTTTTTATTTTAAAATCTTTATTTTTATTTCTTAAAATCTTCATCTCCCTGAAGCAGCTCTGGATGTTAGGGAGTTTTTCCTGCACGCAACTACACATATGTGTGAAGCTCGCCAGTCACCGTCCTCCCCCCGGCCCCGCCACCCCCCCTCCCCCCCACCCCACTCCCACAAGCAGCGCTGAGTGCTACAGCATGCATTTCACGCTGGGCAGGCCTTAATTGGCCCATCAGCATGAAATCGCGGCCTGGCCCCAATCACAGGCAGCAGTTGGCTTCCCGACCATTCTCGACTGCCCACACCAAGCCCACCCAACAAGGGCAAAATGCTGGCCTATGTGTTTTACTGTTGCCTTAATGGAGGTGTAACTGCAAGTCAGATTAATTAGGGAATTTTTGTATTTATTATAGTAGTAATTTTGTGACATATGCATGTGATTACAATATTTCTTGAATCAATAAATGTTTAATTTAGTTTTATAAAAAATCTCTTGAGACTCAGTGGTCTTATTACTACTGAATTCAAAGCCTTATCGCAAAACGGACAAATTGCAAAAATAGGTTATGACAGTTGTTACAAGTTTCCCTCTAGGATTTGAACAACTCAGCCTTTACCATTGGCAGTGTCATAATAATATGATCAGTTTTTTTATCGTTACCTATCATTCACCCCTAATCAAAATGAAGGATTCTGAGGAACATAGAAGTAAAATATTGCAAATATTGGAAATTTGAAATCAAAACAGAAAATGCTGGATGGAAAAAAACAGCTAGCACTGCAAAGACACTGGAAATGGCTGTAGATGTCACCTGGCCTACAAATAGGCCCAGTTTAGCAGCCTCCGAAAGCAGATTACTAGGAGATAGGTCCAGGCAGTTCACCTGATGGACTTCACACCTGCCATTGTCTGAATTTGCTATAAAACATAGGGCCAATATGCTACTATACTTTATGACTCCAGAAACTTCCTGGAAAAAAGGTCTAACAAAACTTATTATGCAAGGAAGGTGCTAACGATCCCCTCTCTATTTTAATGGCATCTTGATAGCTTTGACAAAGGGAGATCAAAACTCCATCATTCATATGGACTGCCCTCCATTGGATGCCGATACCTAGCTGTTACATGGTCAAAACCTCACGTGTGAAAGGCTATGATTATAACATCAAACCATTGTTTCCACTGACCTCATATCCTCTGGAGATCTTCCCTCCACAGCTTCTAACCTCATGGTCTCCCAACCTCGGACAGCCTCCTTCTACCTCCTACCCAAAATCAACAAACAGGACTGTCCCAGCAGACCGATCGTGTCAGCCTGTTCCTCCCCCATGGAACTCATTTCTTGCTATCTTGACTCGATTCTCTCTCCCCTTGTCCAGTCTCTTCCCACCTACACCCGCAATTCCTCTCATGCCCTCATTCATATCAACAATTTCCAGTTCCCTGGCCCCAGCCAGCTCTTCTTTACCATGGATGTCCAATCCCTCTACACCTCCATCCCCCACCAGGATTGTCTGAGGGCTCTCCGCTTCTTCCTCGAACAGAGGCCCGAACAAACCCCATCCACTACTACTCTCCGTCTGGCTGAACTTGTTCTCTCACTGAATAATTTCTCCATAAACTCATCTCACTTCCTCCAAATAAAAGGTGTGGCTATGGGTACCGGCACGGGCCCCAGTTATGCCTGTCTCTTTATGGGGTATGTGGAATATTCCTTTTCCAGTCCCACTCAGGCCCCCTCCCACAACTTTTTCTCCTGTATGTTGATTACTGCTTTGGTGCTGCTTCATGCTCTCATCTGGACCTGGAAAAAGTTATTAATTTTGCTTCCAATTTCCACCCCTCCATCATTTTCACATGGTCCATCACTGACACTTCCCTTCCTTTTCTTGACCTCTCTGTTTCAATTTCTGGTGATAGACTGTCCACCTATATTCATTACAAGCCTACCGACTCTCACAGCTACCTTGAATACAGCTCCTCACACCCCACTTCCTGTAAGGACTCCATCCCATTCTCTCAGTTCCTTCACTTTCGTCGCATCTATTGTGATGATGCCACTTTCCAAAACAGTTCCTCTGACATGTCTTCCTTCTTCCTTAATCGAGGTTTTCCACCCATGGTGGTTGATAGGGCCCTCAACCGTGTCTGGCCCATCTCCCACGCATCCACCCTCACACCTTCCTCTCCCTCCCAGGACCATGATAAAGTCCCCCTTGTCCTCATTTATCACCCCACCAGCCTCCGCATTCAAAGGATCATCCTCCCCCATTTCCACCAACTCCAGCATGATGCCACCACCAAACACATCTTCCCTTCACCCCCACTGTCGGCATTCCGTAGGGACCATTCCCTCCAGTACACTCCTCCATCAATCCCTACACCTCAACCCCCTCCCACGGCCCCTTCCCATGCAACCGCAGAAGGTGCGACACCTGCCCCTTTACTTCCCCTCTCCTCACTGCCCAAGGCCCCAGAAACCCCATTCAAGTGAAGCAGCATTTCACTTGCACTTCCCTCAATTTAGTCTACTGCATTCGTTACTCCCAATGCGGGACTCTACGTTGGAGAGTCCAAATGCAGACTGGGTGACCGCTTTACGGAACACCTTCAGTCTGTCCGCAAGCATGACCCAGACCTCCCTGTCGCTTGCCATTTCAACACACCACCCTGCTCTCATGCCCACATGTCTGTCCTTGGCCTGCAGCAATGTTCCAGTGAAGCTTAACACAAACTGGAGGAACAGCACCTCCTTCTGATTAGGTACTTTGCAGCCTTCCGGACTTAACATTGAGTTCAACAACTTCAGATCATGAACTCTCTCCTCCATCCCCACCCCCTTTCCGATTGCCCTTTTTCCAATAATTTATATATTTTTTGTATATATAAATATATATTTTTTTAAATATATTTTTCTTTCCCCACCTATTTCTATTATTTTTAAATTTATTTCCATCCAATGTTTTATCTCCACCTTTTAGCCTCTTTCAATCCCTTCCCCCCAGCACACCCTCACTAGGGCCATCTGTCATTTGCTCGTCCTGCTTTCTAGCCTTAATGTCACCATTTGCACATTCCTTAGCTAATGTCACCACCATCAACACCCCTTTGTCCTTTTGTCTACAACATCTTTGGCAATTTCTTCTTTGCCTCCACCTATCACTGGCCCTCTATTCAGCTCCACCTGTCCCGCCCCCTCAGCCAGGTTATATTTCACCTCATTTCTGTTTTCCCTTAGTTCTGATGATGATTCATACAGACTCGAAACGTTAACTGTATTCCTCTCCACAGATGCTGTCAGACCTGCTGAGTTTTTCCAGCTATTTTTGTTTTTGTTTCAGATTTCCAGCAATCACAGGATTTTGCTTTTATGATTATATGTTGTCTGTTTGTCACAGTTACACAAGTACAGCATTCTGCAGAAAGGAACATTCAGAAGAAGCATTGCAGAATGCAACATCTCTCTCTCTCCCTGCTATTCTCAAGTTCATACCCTATCTCTGTTAGATTTTGGAATACTTTATGGAGACAGAGGATTTTAATTGAAGGGAACTTCAGCTGTCATATCATCCACTTTGGTAAAAGACAGATTACAATTTAAAAGAGACCATCTCTTTTAAAGAGATTGTTTTAAGAGAAAAATATAACCAACTCACACCGGCTACAACACCTGGAATTTTGAGACCACCAAAGAAACATTGGAACGTATGTTTTTTTTTTATGGCCGTTAACTCTTATCAAATCCACCTCCTCCACACTGACTTGTTCCCTTTTTGCATGGGGATGTATGTGTGTGCATGTGGCCTTCTAGAATTAGTCGCAACACAGGTGACTAGAAGCTTGAGGACAGAATAGAGGAATTCCACATAATTCTCACCCAGTCTGCTTTTGCTGTCCATTGTGTCAAGCAGACTGTGTTATGGGCAACAAACACTGTATTTTAAATCGAATACTGAATTATATTTGGAAGTACCGAACTTGAATATTGCTGAAAAGAGACATGTTGCCAAACTTGTTCATTTTTCACTCACCAGGACAAATGCAAGAATGCCAAATTTCAAACGATCACAATATATGCTACAGGAGAACAGTGTGCTGATTGGTTGGCAAGTAAACTCTGATTGGCCGAGGCATTGCCATGGAGAAAGCAATGGGGAATTATAGGTTCCCCAAGCTCTCTGGTAATTCAAAAATGGATCAAGGCTTGTACATATTCCTTCTGTTTGCAGAATGCAGGACCCTGAATATGAATGTATATCAAAAGGTTAATTAGTGATTTCATTGTAAATCAACCACAGTGAGAAAGTGAGCATTATACTATTGAATTATATATTAAATTTGAAATCTGCTTTCTCCTGTCTCAAACAATAATCTTAAACTTGAACAAAGTCAATTGCATGGGAATGAGGAGAGAGGTTTGTGAAGGAAATATTATTTTTTACCCAATATTACTGTGGGAAGCAGGCTTGTGTGTGTATGTTTGTGTGTGTGTGACTCATTTAATTAAACTAAAGATGGTCAGACTGCAAGGCTTGAATCATCAAAGGGGCTAAGTGTAAAACAGACATTTTGAAAAGATGGGTGAGCTAAGATGAAGTCTCAACACATACAGTCTGAATGGAATTTGCATGTGTAGATAAGTTGAGAAGTTGTTTGATTTTCAAAAGGACATGATGAGGTATTTTACAACTGGCAAGATAAATAATTAAGTTTATTTTTCCTGAAAGCGCTGGCCTTAAGGACAACATGAAAGATTTTGATACTCTGGGAAAAGTAACTTTCAAATCAAGGGTGAAACAATGGGATTTGCAGATCAGAAAATATATTTAAAGAAGGTTGGAAAACTGTATGGGGAGTGGCCTGTAAGATCTTGAAAGGTGGACTATGTGAAACAAGCCTGTGAAAGTGCAGCCACACCAGATAAATTCTTGCTTGTTCCAGAGAGCAAGGTTTTGTTAAAAGCCTTGGAATTCCATTGTCAAGTGAGAGGGAGAGAGAAGCTGTGAAACGCCTCCCTTACAGCAAAAGTGGGTGTTTGTGGTAATATTGCTGGATGTTTTTATAGATTAAGAATTTATTCACACTATTGTCTGAATGGGGTGTGTAGGTGGGAGTCTAGTTAAGTAGAAATCCTTTGGAAACTGTAATAAGACTAAGTTTAACTGTATACCTGTAACCTTGTGTCTTTAAGTTTCTTTCTTCTCATTTGTTAATAAATGTTTTCATATAATCTTTAAAATCTCTAAAGGTGATGTGAGCTCTTTATTTCTGACTTCAGTGTACATTCCTTCTTGTAATAAATACAAATTGCAAAATCATTGTGTTAGCTTGACCAAGTTTCCCTTTGGGATTTGGTCAGCCTGGCAAATACCATCTGCCATTTCATAACAGGTTGATTGGGTAAATAGTCGAAAATGTAAGGTGATAAATCAACAGTGGAAAACATTTAAAGAAACAATTCAAAATGTTCCACAAAAATATAGTCAATGAAAAACTGAAGCTTAACAAGAATGATCCACCCTTGGCTAACTAGGGAAGGTTATGATAGTATTAGATTAAAAAAAGAGGCTTATAATGTGGAAAAGAATAATAGTAATCGTGAAGATTGGGAGTGTTTTAGAAACCAGCAAAGGGCCACCAAGAATTTGATGAAAAGAGAAAAAATATATAATATGAGAGAAAACTAGCCAGAAATATAAAAACAGGTTGTAAGAGATTTTACAAGTTTTTAAAAAGGAGTGTAGCTAAAGTAAACATTGGTCCCTTGGAGGCAGTGATTGGAGAAATTATCATGGGGAACGAGGAAATGGCAGAAACATAGAACAAATCATTTCTGTGTGTCTTCACAGTAAAATACATAAGTTACATATGAGAAACAGGGTAACTTAGAAACTAATAAGGTAAGGAACTTAAAGTAGTCAATATCAGCAGAGTAAACGTGTTGGAAAAACTTAAGGGACTAAAATCCAAAAAGCCCAAAACCTGATGGTCTATAGCCTACGGTTCTAGAAGAGATAGCTGCAGAAATAGAGGTTGTGTTGGCCATGCTTTTCCAAAATTCCCTAGATTCTGGAACAGTCGCAACAAATTGGAAATTAGCAAATGTAACACCACTATTCAAGAAAGGAAGAAGATAGAAAACAGGGAACTACAGGCTAATTAGACTGATAGCAGTCATTGGAAAAATGTTGGAATCTTTTACACTGTAATCTCTCCAGTCTGGATTGCTTGGGATTAAGGTACTTGTGGATTTCGGAATTTTCTGAAAATTTCAGAATAATGTTAGAATGTCTAACCACAAGTGAGTGAATTGGACATAAGAAGTACCTGAGACATAAAACAATGGCAAAACATTATGGGCGGAGTTTTCCCAAATCTGCACTAAGTGCGGTAGCGGGCGGGTAAAACGGCGGGGAGCTCTGCAGAAATTGGTGGCACTTTGATGCCCCTGTGTTGCTTAATTGGGCAGATAAGCTAGGAGCCTGAACCCAATCATATCAATGTGACTGTGCCTGAACTGTCTCAGTTGTCGAGGAATAGTCACTTTCTACAGGTTTCCCGAATACATGACCGTTTCCCTTGCCCACCCTACCCCTCCATCCCAAATGATTGTACGCTATATTCAATGCCCTTGCCCACCCCTCCCCCTCCACCACCACCAATCACCTCAGGGGCAAGGCTGCCCTTAACCACCACCTCACCCAGTCCCCCACACCCCCCACCACCAATCGCCTCAATGGCAAGGCTGCACTTGCCTCCTGCTCCCCCTCACCTTCAAAAGTCACCTCTGAGGCAGGGTGGCAGTTAACCCCGATCCCCCGGCACCCCGAAGCCTGAAAAATAACAGGCGACCCTGGCGAGCACTGCAGAATGTTGCTGTGCACTCACCTCCCGTTCACCCAGAGCGCAGGCTGCCAAGTGCATGTTGCCTCTGTGCTGTTGTGAAACACGTCATGCATGCTTTCCCGCTGACATAGATGGATAATCTAACGGGGGTGCAAGAGCCTGGTGGGATGGTCTGGTAATGATTTACTGATGTATTACAATGAAGTTCCAATGACTGAAGGTGGGAAACGCGGCCTGCCATTGGCACCGTCTTGAAACAGGTCATGCCATATTACCCGCTCACACCTCCTATCATGCCTGCCACCAGCAGGCACGGAAAATTCCGCCCTATATAACAGTAATAAATGTTTCCAAAATGCTACACTTTTTAACATTAGAAAGCACATTTATTCTTGAGTGTCGAGTGGGAATGGGATATTTGTGCCCCAACTTGGCACAGGCAGGGGCTGACAAATGTAACTCAGTGACTGAGTGCAGGAAAAACCGGGGGGTCATGTGATTGAACCAAGAACATGACGGAGACTACAGACTTTGCTGTTGTTCTGCTCCTTTTTGCATGTTGCAAAGGCTCCTTACCCCATGTTAATGACTCTGAATCTCAGGCATTGGCATCTAGGCTAAAAGGTGGGGAGAAAGAGTGGCTGGTTAGTGTCTGTGTATGTGTGTGTATATGTGGGCAGAAGGACCAATTATTATGTTTGTGTGCATATTGTGTTTGTGAGCATGTCTTTGTGTGACTGTGTATGCGCGCATGTGTATTGTGGGTAGAGGCATGATTACTGTGTGTGTGTGTGTGGACAGAGGGCTGATTATTCTGTATATGTGTGTCTTGGGGATAGAGAAGCTGATTACTGTGTATGAAACCTACCTTTGCTCATCCTCAAAAACTTCCTTGAAACATACCTCTTTGACTACATCCTCATCTATCTCCACTCCTCCTCCTGCTTGGATTTGTTAGAGGCATTTGTACTTGACAAAGCCCATTAAAATAGTGCTCGGAAAAGCTCTGGAAGTTCTTAATATATTTAATATCATTAACAGCCATTAGGCCAAAACACTAACTCTGAAGCCACAAATGCACTTTGTGGAAGTCACCTTGATGTAACAGAGAGACTTGGGTGCGCTGACAATCCTTTGAGTAATGCCGCTGGGATCCACTTGCTCCAGGGATGGCCACCCTTAGCAGCAAGGTTGGGGGGAGGTGCTGGACAAAGTGCAGTTTAAAAAGTCCTCTATGGCAGAACAGGTAAAACAAAGCTGTGAAACTCATCAACTGTAAAAGTGGAAGAAGGCTGCAGCAGCAAGGTGTTCCCAGTCATCGTGGTTTGGCATGTCACCAAAATCTGACCAATGACCAATCAAAATCCTGTAGACAGTGATGCACCCCAAGGTCTGCACATTAATAAAAGTCATGCGGTGGCTTCTGCTGGGGACATTGACGATGAGGATAAGTGGCCAGTCCTGGAGTTGCATGTGTGCTCAAAAAAAGTACTGGACAACTGTGTTTCTGGATTCCGGCGTTAACATTGTATTAAGGAAGGCACTTTGAAAATCATGGTATGATCAGACAAAGATAACGTGGGGCGGAATCTTTTGGAGGCAACTGGGGTATCAGCCATCGGCCAGACAGCTGCCGAGACCCCTGCATCATCTCTTTTCGAGAAGACTCAATCAGCCTTGTGCCACTCACGCATTAACAGGATAGCGGCAGGAATTCCCCTGGGATCAAGGACCCATGGGGCAGAAGTCTTGCCCATCAAGAGCTGTTGACCAATCAGGGGCCGGCAGCTTTTCTATACTCACCACAGGAAAGGTACTACACCTGTCTGAGGCCTCGGATTGAGGAGGGACCCAGACACAGGTGATTGACGGTGGGAAGCAGCCCATGGGGTAGCGGTCAGGGGGGTGGAGCAGTGAGGGGCATTGGCAGCAAGTGCAGGGGGTGGATCTCAACAGATCCCGCTTCCTTGGTTCTGGGTCCCTCGATCATGCACTGAGCCTACAAGCAAACCTGCCAGAGTTTGCTTTTCACGCTGTCTTTATAGTGAGTCCCCCGCCTGCTGCTGGGTTACTACAGTGGCTATGGGAGGAGGCCTATAAGTGGGCATTAATTGGCCACATAAGGGATTCAATTGACAGTGGGTTGGGAGGCCATCCAGGAGCCTTCCTATGCCAGACTTAATCAGGGTGGAGGCAAGAAGGTGGCAGGGTACCTGATTGAATGCAGCAAACCCCCCCACCCACCCACCCCTCCCCCGGGGGGGGCACAAGATTCTGCCCATGGTTTTGTGAAGGGAAATTGTGTCTGACAAATTATTAGAATTTTTTGAGTGTGTAACTAGTAGTGTAGGTAAAGGGGACCAGTAGATGTAGCATACTTGGATTCCCAAAACGCACTCAATAAGATGACACACAAAAAGCAAATATGCAAAATAAGGACACGGAGGGCTGAATTTTTCACTAGTCGGGTACATGCAATCGGGGGGCCCAGGAGCATGTGGAGACAGGCCCCTGACTGCGATCGGCCCCTGATCGCGATTTCACGCTGGCTGGCTAAGTAAGGTCCACCCAGTGTGAAACGCATCATCTGAATGGTCGGAAAGGGCTGGGCAGGGGAGGGGGCCCGTCAGGCGCCGGGTCTAATGGTGACCCTGCGGGCACTTTTAAACCGGCAAAGGCAGCTCTCTGAAGGCTGCCGGGGAGAATCTTTAGAGTCGGTCCAGAGACCAGAACAATGGCCTCACCAGCGGCAGGAAACGTCAGGCGGGAGAGCATGTCGGGTGGGCACTCGGCCGCCCGTTTCTCGGATGAGTGCCTCGCAGTCCTGGTGGAGGAGGTCGGAGTCAGACAGGACACTCTAGTGCCCAGGGATGGCAGGAGGAGGCCACTACACCTGACTAAAAAAGCCTGGGAGGAGGTGGAAGCCCAGCTCAGCAGCCACAACGTTGTGTAGCGCACATGTGTGCAGTGCCACGCTGCGCTTGGCAAGGGTGAGTACTGTGTTGGCATGGATCAGTGTGGAGAAGTGTTAAGGGCTGCCCATCCCCCCATGGAGATTGGGGGTGTTAGAGTCTGAGTGCCAACTGTCAATGGTAGCAGAGCTGGCCAAGGGGGCGAGCCCTGGCTGCTTGGCCTGAGTACTTTGCGCGTTGCTTGCCACAACTCAGATATGTCCTGCAAGGTGTTCCTCAGGTGGGGTTGGCCAGCCTGCAATGGCGCTGCAGGTAGAGAGTGGACTAATCAATGCTCCTCTGTCCATTCAGGAGCCATAACATCATCTGAGGTCAAGGAAAGGCGAAGGCCCCTCAAACCTTCTCATCTTGGCAATGTATGAAATGGATGCCTTGGAGCTGGAGAGCCACCACTCACCTTGGTCAGACAGTCATGGAGAGACAGGTGTCTCTGGAGAAGGTAAGAATACAGTGCTCAGTGGTGAGAAAGTTGGATTGTGCAAACATATTCTCATCATTAATGGGAGCCTCAAACCTGGAGTCCCCATTGATCATTGAAAGATTATGACAACATGATGCCGATCTCAGTTGTCTCACCAGGGTGCCTGGCATGCACAGTGACACTGTGATGACATAAACTAATGACATATCGTTGTTCTCCCTTAGATTTGCCAGCATGCACTCAAATGCATGACCCCGAATAGCCACCCTTGATGCCAGAGGACTGCAGGCACCTGCGTCACACACGCTTTCTGAACCAGCGGAGGTACCAGCACCTAGGTGGGTGTTAGATCATCGGTCAGAATATCGGTGCACAGTGGTGAGGGCACTTCACACTCACTTGAGGAGCCGACTAAGGCAAAGAATTCCCAGAGTGCCGTCAGTTGGAGGGCTGCTGGAGACAAGGACCAGAATGCTGAGTCGAAGGCAGATGATGAGCCTTTGGAGTTGTCCATTAGGCAGCAGATGCAGGATGTCCAGCGAGATGTGCAGGAGGATCTGGCGGAGGTGCATGAGAGTATGCGATCCATGGTCTCTGTTCAGGAGGAGTCCATGTGGAGCGTGAACACTGCATCGATCCTCATCGCTGAGGGCACTGCCTCCTCCACTGAGAGATTGGCGACTCTCATTAAGAAGCATGTCCAGGGACAGAATCAGGGGTTCCTGAGGTTGCATTCGGGCCTGCAAGCCCTCACACAGGCAATGGTGTCAGGTGGTCAGTGCCAGTGTGGGAGATGGATGAGGCATCCAGTATTCCAGCTAGGTGCCCATCCATCAATGGCGAGCAGGGCGGTCCAGAACGACCTCACGATGCTCCACGAGCTGCTTGTCGTCTTTGCGGACTCCTCTTAGTGCACTCTGGATAACAGCAGGAGCTCCTCTGCCCCTCTGCCAGTGACCGTGGCATCTGATGAGGCTGCAATGACTCGAGAGATGCCAGCCATGGCACTGGTTGCTCCCTCCCATGCGGGGCCAACACAGGCTCCATTGGTCAGAGGACAACTGCCAAGGTCATCAAGGCCAAAAGGACAGCAGAGTCAGCAGGCTGTCTCCAATGTCACTGTCAGCAAGGTGGGAGCATCAAGAAGTAGCACCTTCAAACATAAGTTTAAGAGACCATAAGCACAAGAGGGATTGGTCACTGGTGATCTTCTGTTCTGCCATGTTTTGTTAATATGCCATTAACACCAGATAAACTTCTGGTTATTTGCTGTGAGTGTCAAAACTATATGAATTTTGATTTTGCCTTCATGGCCTGAGTA
This sequence comes from Carcharodon carcharias, assembly GCF_017639515.1. Taxonomy (NCBI): domain Eukaryota; kingdom Metazoa; phylum Chordata; class Chondrichthyes; order Lamniformes; family Lamnidae; genus Carcharodon; species Carcharodon carcharias. The sequence continues at coordinate 54,174,296 of NC_054486.1, forward strand.
TGCTTCACCTGAATTTTTTTGATGCAGGACATGCCAATATCTAATGCTGGGTGTGAGTGACTCTAAACTTTAATGCACAGGCACTGAGTGAACTTGAGGTTCAAATGAAAGGTATCATTTCAGACATCCAGGATGGAGGAGGCCGCTCCTGGCCTGAGGTGGAAGCAGATCTTTGGCAGCGTAGCTGAAGGAGTATTGGATCAAGGCGTCCCTGGTGTCCCTGCCTCCCTGAAGAATCCAGAGGTTTGCATCCACGCTGTAATTAGTGGTATGTTGTAAGGATCAGTCAAGTGATCTCAGCCAATTTTGGCCTATATTGATGATTTAGGTGAAGAGCCTAGGAGTAATGTGTCTGTTGGCTAACAATACAAAGCCAGATGTGAATGCAATCTGTGAGGAGGACACAGAGTGGCTACAAAGAGATATAGATAGGTTAGGATAGTGGATAACAAGATGGCAAATGGAGTATATGTGGGAAATTTTGATGTTATTCACTTTGGTGGTAAAGATAGAAAAGCAAAATATTTTTTTTAAATGCATGAATCTTGTCAATATTGATGTGCAGAGGAACTTGGATGTACTCATACACAGAACATAAAAGTGGCCTGTTGATACAGCAAAGCAATTAGGAAGGCAAATTGGACCTTGACCGAATGCAAGATGATTGGAGTACAGGAAAAAGGGAATATTGCTACAGTTAAAAATGTCTTTGGTGAAACGACACCTGGAGTACTCTGCACAGACTTGTCTCCATATTTAAGGAAGGATATACTTGCATTGGCGAGAGTATAGCGAAGGTTCACTAGCTTGGTTCCCGGGATGAGAGGGCTGTCCTATGATGTGAGTCTGACTAAATTGCATTGGAGCTTCTGGAGTTTAGTAGAATGAGGATGATCTTATTGAAACATACACGATTCTGAAGGGCTTGACAGGGTAGACACTGAGAGCTGGTTTCCTCTTGCTGGAGAATCTAAAACTTGTTGGCACAGTCTCAGAATAAGGAATCAACTATTTCAAACTGAGATGAGGAGACATTCCTTCACTCAAAGGGTTACGAATCTTTGGATTCTTAGGAGAGGTTTGTGGATGCTTCATCATTGAATATATTTAAGGCTGGGATGGACAGATTTTTGGTCTGTGAGGGAATGAAGGGACATGGGGAGCAAATAGGAAAATGGAGTTGGAGGGGAAGTTCAGCCATGATCGTATTGAATGGTGGAGCAGACCCATCAAATTACGTGACCTAGCCTGACTCACATTTCTTATGGTCTTACGTTCTTATTTAAATGAGGAAGTTTCATCTGAAAAAGCAAGATCCCTAACCTTTTGTATTTGGGATCCACTCCTCAATATGCAAGCAATTATTCTCAACACACATAGACCTCATCAGTAATCAAAGAACACATTGCAAATGGTGATGATACTCTAGCATATTCCAGCTGTCCTCTTCAATATTGAAAGATGAATGACAATGACAATTAAATTAGAATGCCCTGTCACTTATCAATATCCTTTAAGAAGATTTCAAATGTAATTGTGTCCACTCTAATGTTACACTTGATGATACCTGCCCTGTTCTGTTTGCATGTAGTCACTGTGAATTGAAAATCAGAATTACTACTCTGTGATTGGTTGCCATGGCGTTTTTCAAGTTTTCAATTTTTTTTAAAGCATTAATTTCATTTTTTTTAATTTACCCATTAGATTCCCCAGTATCAATATGGGTGTTCTGTGCAAATATTATTAATCTCCTCATCATCAGGGCATGGACTGTTTGTTATAACCCTGCTAGCTACATGCACACCAGATAATGTGCAATATTATTTTAATTTCTCCTGAGCTGAATTTTATGAACTTCAAAATATTTTTACTATTATCTCATCAGTAGCCAATTAGAGCTTTTCCAACCCCCTACACAACTGTCTGTATCAATAGAGAATTCTGGTCTCTGTCTCTGCCCCTTTCCCGGTCCTAGTGTCAATGACAGTGAAGGGCAGAGTACAAATTTGAATTCCATCAACATGGCCCCAGACAAAAAAGGAATAAACACCCATCAATGCTGGTGGCTTGGTCCTAGTCCCAATGCACAGCACAATGCACTAAGAACAAGAATAAATGCCCACCAGTTTAGGAGGCTTTTCTACTTTCTTGATCTTGCTATACACTACCCATGAGAGGGTCCATGCCTTCGAGGGCTACCTGGCCTATGGCTGCCTGGACTACAATGCTTTCTGACAATTCTGACAAATGGATACAAATTGGCCGATTAAACTGTACTCACAATCACCAGAATAAATAGCTGGAGATAAGATTGCAAGGTGTAAGTATTGTATAATCTGTGCTCAGATCAATACAAACTCAGTCAAAGAGTCAGCATCAACATTGTACTTAGAGCATTATTAAAAGACTGTTCTTACATTTGCTCCTACCTGGGCATCATGGTGACATCACATGGGTGATTACATCACTTCCAATTGTGATGCGTACATTGGCATATATATGTATTCAAATAGATTCATAGGGTGAATCATCCCAGGTTAGCACCAAGTGCAGTAGTGGGCGTGAAAAACGACGTTCTACTCGCTGGCCGCAGTGGCAGGTTTTCACATCATATCATCAGCTTCCCGCCTCGTTAATTATACAGCCACAGGAATCATGCCATCTTGCTGGCAGGCAGCCTCTGAATTGCCACCACATCATTTCCTCACTCCAGGTGCTATATCTAAGCTGCAGCCGGGCCAACAGTTCTCAATGCTTGCAGCACAGGACTTCCCCAGTGAAGACATGGCCCTGAAAGTTCAGTGACCCATCACTGGAATGCCTTTTGGAGGTTGGCTGTGATGTCCTCCACCCCCACTCTGGCCACAGGCGGTCCAGCAATCTCACCACCCTAGCTTGAGAGGTGGTGGTCAGTGCTATCGCTGCACAGAAGAGGTTGACCATCCAGTGCAGGAAGAGGATGAATAATCTCATCCATGCTGCTAGGTTAGGGCAATCATATCATAATTCTAAACTCACACCCTCACAAGGCCATCACACATTCACTGGCAGCTCAAGAGGCATCACCACTCACTATCTCACGTACACCTTCACATCTCCATCATGCCTCACCTCCTCTGAAGACCACCTCCTTAGCCCTCACCATCTTGTGGCCACTTGTACAGATCAACATGTGCCCCCACACAAACACACACCCTGGGATAACCCCCTTCCCCAGTACCGCCCTCACCCTACAGGCTCTTCTCTCGCCTAAGGCCATTTCTCCCCCTTCACCAAGCAGACCTTAGCCCTGCAGCCATTGAAAAGTCACCCCCGTCTTATGGCTGGTCTGGTAGGTAGAGACCTGCCCATGAGCTGCCCCAGAAGTGGTGTGATGCTGGCTGCGAAGCCTTGCACTGACGACCATGAGTGCTGCTCGAAGTAAGGTAGGCAAACAAACCTCAAAGTCCCGAGCGAAGTGCAACTCGCCAGGTGCAGGTTGCTGTGTACAGTTGTGAAACACATCAGCGTGCAAACAGGCTGACGTGTTCAGTGTGTGGAGATGATTCCAGTGAGCAGGGCTTATAATGAGATGCTAAAGCATTAAAATTAGGCTCTCGATGTACGGCGCTAGGGAACACGGCCCGTGATTGATGGGTGGAGCGGACGATCTCAAACTGGTTTTACGATGATGTGAAAGTGATTTTCCTAATCTCCCAATATTTTCTGCTTCTGCATGCTTTGATGCCTGCCACAAATGGGAGTGGACAGTTCAACCCATAGAGTCATTTATGGCACGGAAGGAGGCTGTTCTGCCTGCCAAATCCATGCTGGCTCCCTGCGGAACAATCCAGTCAGCCTCACACCCCTTCTCAAACCCCATAGCCCTGCAGGTTTATTTCCTTCAAGTACCCATCTAATTTTCCACTATTACAACAAGTAATAGTGCTGAGGAGAGGAGAGGGCAAGGAATAGCACAGCCTCAGGCTTCAATGTAGCCGTGACAATGGGCCCGTTTGTTCCACAACTGCCATTCAAGTTACACTTCATACATTACAACAGAGGCTACATGTTAATAGTACTTCATTGTACTTCAGATTGTGAAAGGTGTTATAAAAGGCATCTTTAATGCCTTTCATCTTTCTTTCTTTCCAGTGGAAGGAACTTAAAATTGAATTGTCATGCTGGCTTCAGATGGCAAAAGCTGCTTCATACCTGGTCATTACTGTCCCATTCACTTTCCCACTCTGCTACCCTTAAACCCTTTATCTCTTTCCCCCTTTCTGATTTGTCTCCCTATCTCACCACTCAAACCTTCTCCCCTTGCCAATGTCCTTTCCATCCCTATTGGCTAAATTTTCACAGCATCAGGCCAACTCCGGTGGCCTTTATAAATGACAGATGGGACTTGGATGCAGAAATCCTGCACCCATTTCAGGCAGATTCCATTTTTGCCAGCAAAATAAACCCAAATGTTGGAATGTTCTCAAAAACATATGAAGCTTTAGAAAGGGAGAAGAGGAGGGATTTGAATCAAACAGGCAGAAACCTGAATTCAACAGGGTCATTTGAAATTAGTGCTGAGTTCAAACAGACCCCATTTTCTCTGTTCTAAGGGCCTTAAGCCTGCATTATGAGAGTCAAGAATTTATAGATGAGGTGTAAACATTTATGAAGTTTGAATACTGGAAAGAAAGAAAGATGAAAGGCACTAAAGATGCCTTTTATAACACCTTTCACAATCTGAAGATGTCCCAACCTGCCTTACAATGAAGTACTATTAACATGTAGCCTCTGTTGTAATGTATGAAGTGTAACTTGAATGGCAGTTGTGGAACAAACGGGCCCATTGTCACGGCTAGATTGAAGCCTGAGGCTATGCTATTCCTTGCCCTCTCCTCTCCCCAGTTTAAGTGTCATGATCTGAAGTTATTTAAATCTCTAGCTCTTTAAAAATGAATAAAAAACAGGCTGCAGCTGTCAGTTAGAGTAAAAAAAATACAAACACTTGCTGCATTGATGGGCAGACCAACAAGTGTAGCTTAGGAAAAAAAGCTTTCTGTTCCTGTAGTTCCAATAAACCTTGGGTGGAGTCATCCCAGATTTGCAATAAGTGTGGTAGCGGACGGGGAAAACAATGTTTTACCTGTCGGCTGTAATGGCAGCTCCTCAAGCTGTATCATCCCAAAACCACCGCATTAATTATGCATTCCCAGGAAACATGCTGTTTTGATGGCAAACATGCTCTAATTCGTCCACCATGCTATCACCTCGCTGCTTCATCTCGCCAGGCATTATGTTTAAGGTGCAGCTGCATGCACACCTCTCAGTGCTTCCAGCCCAGGACTGCAGCACAGAACATAGGACCCGAAAGGCAAAAAGACAAACACTAGATTTCATGATGTGTCCCTTGGGCACCTTTTGGACGCCATGGAGGCCCATTGTGATGTCTTGTATCGCCGCGCTGGCTGCAGGAGGGGCAGTGCCATCACCAATCTGGCTTGGGAGGTGGTGGCAGTGGTGGTCAGCGCCAATGGCCTACAGAAGAGGACAGCCACCCAGTGCTGAAAGAGGATGAATGATTCCCTCCGTTCCACCAGGGTAAGCCACTCTTCTCCTCACTCTCAACTCACACTCACAAGCCCATCACACATCCATAGAGATCTCACTCAGACATATTAGTGATGCCTATACCTCGGTAGTGCTGGTGATTGCTGCCAGAATGTCGTGGGCAGGTCTCACAGAGTTTCACCATTTTCTCTGTGTGCTCTCAGCACCTTTAAGGTGGGGTTGGCCCCCATCTCTTCAGCACCAGTGATGCTGTGCTCCTGAAGGGGTCAGGTGCTGAAGGCGGACAAAGGATCAGGTGCTTCTAAAGTTTCATGGCTGTGTCTCCATGATATGACCCTGATCACAGAGCGCAAGCATGATGCCCTCAGCCAGACAGGAGTCAGACATTCTCAGAGTCTATGTGAAGATCTATGGAGTGTCCTCACTGCATATCATCATCATCCTCCAAAAACCTAACAGCAATGAGGGCCTGCCAAGTGTGCCTGCCTCATCTAGCCAGTATGAGAGCCACATCACCATCATCATAGCCTTCAAGGACCTCCTCACCCTCATCAGCATTAACTTCTTCCTCATCGGTGGAGACCCCCAGTTCCTCCATCACCTACTCAGCCAGCTCCTCTCCCTGTTGCACCATCAGAGTGTAATGAGTGCAGCAGGCAATGATAATGCGTGATGCCCCCTGTAGACTATATTGCGGGCCTCTGCCAGACTGGTCCAGGCACCGGAACCTCACTTTCAGCATCCTGATGGTTTGCTCCACCAAGGTGTGAGTTGCAGCATGAGCCTCATTGTGCCTTCACTCTGCTGCAGTCTGAGGTTGCCACACGGATGTCATCAGCCACGTCCTCTGCTGTTAGCCTTGGTCCCCAAGGAGCCAACCCTGCAGTCTTTGTGGACCCTGGAAAATGTCAGGGATCTATGACTGACTGAGAATGTAGGAGTCATGGACACTTCCTGAAAACCGTGTGCAAATCTGCAGGATGCATTTGTGATGGTTGCACACCAGTGGCATATTCAGTGAATGGAAGCCCTTGTGATTTGCATAGTTGATCGCTGGTTGCCACAGAGATCTGAGCACCATCTGAGTTCAGTCGATGGCACTCTGTACCTGTGAGCAACCTGAGATCTGGGCAAATCCAATCGCTCTTGCATTCTGGCTCTCCTGGTCTTAGGCAAAATGCACAAAGTCGTGTGCCCTTGAGGAGGTGGCATCCGTGACCTCATGGATGTATTTGTGGGTGGAGGCTTGCGATTTCTCACAGAGATCACCTGTGGAACCCTGAAAGGAGCCACTGGCGTAAAAGTTAAGTGCTGCAGCCACTGGTAGTCGATGCCCTCCGTGTCCCCGTGCCACCAAATCCTGCTGTAGCTGACGGACGTGACCGACCGGTTCGCTAGACATGCGCAGTCTTCAGTGACGCTGGTTCTCAGCCATCTGCAGGAATGAAAGGCAGTGTTGAAAGACCTTGGATCTAATTGAGCATTGAACAGCAACGGCTCACTGCAACTCTTCAGTTGTGTGCGGGAGCCCCGACCACTCCTCCTTCCTGAGGGTTCTACTCCTCCCTCTGCCCAGCCAGGCGCTCCAGTCACCCTCTTCTCTGTCGTCTTTGCTCTCTGTATGCCAGGAGGCTGTATGCCACCAGACTCCATGTTCCTGATGTACGCCTCCTGCAGGATGAAAGAGAGAGATGCGTGGGTTAGCTTGGGTTTTCTAAGAGCCTTTCTTGTTTAAGTCTGATGGTCTCTTAATGCTGGCCACCACTTGGATGGCCAGGGTTTAATGCACTTCTTAGCTGCCCAAAACCCCACTCACCTCCGCCCCACTCCACCTGACTGATTGGCAGCAGCTGGACTGCATGCTGTGCTCTCAACTCAGGCGCAGGTATTCTCCTAACCTGCACTGCCAGGCTGCACTGTTAGCTTGATTCATGGTGGAGGCTGGTCCAAACTGGGATAATAACATTGAAAGGGGCTGCGAGTGCCTCCAGCAGTGACTGCTCCATGCCCAGCTTTAGCAAGGACAATGTACAAAGTGCCCAGTTGTCCAACTGTTCTGCAGTCCACTAAAAAGCTCATTAGTCTGAAGTCTGTGCCCGAGGGCTGAAAAGTTCCAGAGCACTTGGTGGCACTTTCATACCTCTTGAGTTGCTTGAGTGGGCAGATAAGCTAGAGGCCCGACTCCACACTTGCCAATGTGGCTGCATCTGAACTGTCTCAGCTGCACAGGAATGGTCACTTTATACAAGGTTTCCCTAATACACGGCTGCTTTCCTCCCCGCTACCTCACACGTGCGTGGTGCTTGTACACTACCTTCAACCGCAGGGCAGCCTTTGCCAGCTCCCCAGCACCCTCCCCCCTCCCCAACAACACAGCTCAAATTTGAAGTCCATCAGGCGATCGGATGAGTGCTGCACAATGTGCACCTACCTCCAAGTTCCCCTCAAAGTGCACCCTGCCAAGTGTACGCCTGATATAAGCTGTATTGAACATGTCAGCATACAATCACGCCAACGTGGGCGGATGATCCAGCAAGGGGAGGGGATAATTTTGGCAGGCTGGCCGTATAATTACATGCAGATGTATTACACTGAGGATCCCAATGCTCGATGATGGGAAATGTGGCCCGCCATCGACGGGCTGAGCGGACGATCGCAAACTGGTTTCTCAACAACAGAAACTGATTTCTGGCCTTCTTGCCATATTGTCCGCTCACGCCACTGAGCATGCCCGATACCAACGGGCACGGAAAATTCAGCCTTTCATTGTTGACATTTCCTAAGAGCTTTTATTACAGCTATGCCGATTATGAATGCTTGATTAAGTGTCCTCGCACTCCAAACCTGCCTCAGGGGAGGGAGTTAAATTTCACCCCATATTCTTGGTAGGCCTCCAGCCATGAACACCAAACCTATGAAAGCATTTTTCCAGGCAACCTACATCCTGACCATACTCTTATTGCCTGAACAAAAACGTCGAACTCCAGCATTTTTGGAAAATAATGTTAAATTCTGCTTTGAGCACTAAATGCATTCACTTGGCACCAAAAACTGGAGAAATACCAAATTTCATTGGAAACCAGGATAGGCTCTGCTTCTTGCTTTGCTCCCAACTGCCATTTTCCTTATAAATGGCAGAAGGGAATTCTGACATTCACAGAACTTGGAGGAAATTCAAGGAAATGGCAAGGATTTGGCATTAAGGGATTTCCATCTTTTCCCTGGGGTTCTGCTGGGAAGAGATCAGCAGCAACCTCATGAAATTTCAGAATCCACATTTATATAAGACCCTCTATGTCAAATAAATATATAGTAAAACAATTATACTGGGATATATTTAATTGCCTAGCACTTCCTCATCCCCTGATGGGTGGAAATTAGACATTAGAGAATTAAGGTGTCTATACCTAAGCTTGCCACTGAAAAAGTTGGTGGGAAACGTATCACCACAGATGTTGGCAATTAAAAGTCCGTGAACATTAATTGGCTGGAGGTGGGACTTCTGTCTTTCACTCAGGAGGAAGCCCCATGTAGTGATTGAAGGTATAGCTTTTCCGACTGCCTATTAGGGGTCACATGATTGTTCTTGGAGAATCTGATGAATGACCCCTAAGCGAGGGTGATCTTGGGGGGCTCTGGCTTTCTGGTCGAGGCCCTGGTTCAAGCTTGTACCTTCTGAAAATCTCTCTGAAATAAAGTTATCTGTTTCGAGCAGAAACCTGCTCGCTAAATGTCAAGTCATTACATTTGGTGTTGAGGGTAAACTAGCTCCGACGCTGCTTCTCACCTTGTGAGTTTGAGTACATCAATTCTTAAGAAAAAAAGAAAAGAATACTCACCAGTCATGCCACTCTTCGGCAAAATCGACCCTTACGACGCGACTATGGAAGACTGGAGCCAGAATGTAGAGCACCTTGGTTTTTATTTCAAGGTGAACAAAATTATCACGGAGGAGAGGCAGAAAGTAATCTTTTTGAGTGTATGCGGTAGCAAGACATACAATCTCATCCACAGTCTGACGGTCTCGAACATGTCCAATTCTGAATCTTTTAACAAATTTGTAGACCTCGTGAAAACACACTTCTAGCCGAAGCCATCTGTAATAATGCGGAAGTTTAAGTTTAACTCCAGAGTAAGGGCCCCAGGAGAGTCCATCGCAACCTATATAGTGAAGTTGAAGCAGTTGACTGAACACTGCGACTTCGGAGACACACTCAATGAAATGTTGCGGGACCGATTAGTTTGTGAAGTTCATGACGATGCCATTCAGTGCTGTTTATTTGCAGAAGTCAACACTGATTTGAAGTGCACCATTGAAATAGCACTTGTCATGGAAAGTGCTGCAAAAGACTCACAGACTTTACAGAATGTACAACATGGCGCTGCTCTTCATGTGGGGCAGGAACCTACCGCCGGACGTAACGTGAAAACCAGAGACACAGCAGCGAAGCGAGAGACAATCTGTGCTGCTAGAAAAATGAAAAAGCCTAGAGGAAGCATTTCAGCAGGGACTCCAAGGTTAATTTGTTATTGATGTGGGGGTGACCACGGACTGTACACTTTCAGATTCAAGGAGACAGAATGCCATTTCTGCCATAAGAAAGGTCATATTCTAAAGCAATGCAGGGCAAAATCAAAACAGCCCTTAAGGCAGCAGACCAAAATGATTGAAGTGAATAATATAACAGAAACTGAAGCTGCTGATACGATACCTATTCCCTGTAAAGTATCAAAACAGTAAAAACTGAACCTATAATCATCACAATCCAAGTGAATGGGACGCCAGTAATAATGGAGATATATACTGGAGCCTCAACAACAGTGGTAAGAGAGCACACATTTAAATATCTAAATGAAGGTACCCAGCCACTGAATCTGGAGCGAACAATGGCTCAATTGAAGACATACACTGGAGAATCCATACAGGCAAAGGGTAATGCCACAGTACCAGTGTCCTATAGGCAACAGCCCAGCTGCCAGTGATCATCATAGTGACAGGTGAAGGACCAAGTCTTCTGGGTCGAGACTAGCTACAAAAAATTAAGCTCAACTGATCTGAACTATTTGACTTGAGAACAGGAAGAGTTCCTGAACTGCCAAGGGAATATGACAGTGTATTTCGGAATGAGTTAGGAGAATCGAAGGACCTTCACATGATGCAAGGATCCCTTAGGTCAGAGTTCATTCCTCTGGAAAATTGTGAAGAGAAACAAAATTAATTTACTGTCACTCTGAGCAAACTGAAGAAAGAGTTGGTAGAGAAAACTCAACAATGTTCAACATTCCAAGAGGAAGCCAAGAGATACAAGAAAGAGACTAAAGAGCTGAAGAATCAACTGAATGAAACAAAAGAGCATTGGAAGGAAAAGTCGTGGAAGTTTCCAAGATGCGAGTGGATAATAAAGCTATGGGTAACTCAACTAACTGAACCAAGTTAAGATTTCACCAGAGAGTAATTTGGCCGACTGTGAAATCAAAATGAAGGACGAGACAAAACGCTGCAGCAAACAGAAGAAAAGACAGAAATCAGATCAGAAAGGCCAACAGGCTCTGTCTCCAGAACCCTCTCTGCAGCGGAGAAGGGTTATTCTCAACTACAGAAGGAAGGTTTATCGGTGATATTTGGAGTGAAGAAATCCCACCAGTATCTGCATGGATGATATTTCACCATTGTGTCAAACCATAAACCTTTAATGGGCTTATTCAGTGAGGATAAGGCATTTCGACCAATAGCATCAGCAAGAAAATAATGTTGGACTTTGGTATTATCTGTGTATGAGTACACCTTTATGCACCATCCTGGCTTGCATATTACAAATGTGTCTTAATTGTCCCCCGTTACCAGATAGCATTGTACATGCTCCAGTAGTCACAAGAAGTTGTGCTTGTACTGAATTTCCTGGACTCTTTGCCTGTGTGTGCAAATTAAATTAGGAATTGGACTAACAGAGATCCAATTTTGTCAAAGTCTGAGACCTTGTATTGCAAGAATGGTCAAATTCACCAGTGCTTGAAGAAATGAGACCATTCCATGCCCGAAAAACAGAGTTAAGTTGTCAGGATGGAATCTTGTTGTGGGGATCAAGAGTCATCGTCCCTTCGCAAAGAAGAGGATGACTCTTGACAGAGCTTCACAGTGCGCGTCCAGGCATTGCAAAGATTAAAATGTTTGCATGAATCTATGTCTAGTGGCCAGACATAGACAGTGACATTGAAAGCATGGTCAAACACTGTCTCCAGTGTCAGCAACAACAGAAGTTGCCCACTGCATCTGTGGGAGTGGCCTGGCAAACCCTGGGTTAGACTACGTATTGATTATGTAGGACCATTCTTAGATACCATGTTTTTATTGATTGGAGATGCGCATTCTAAGTGGATGGATGTCAATGAAGTCAGATCACTGGCATCAAGTGCAACTATTGAAAAACTATGCTACTATTTTAGTATACATGGCCAACCAGAAGTCATCAGTTTGGATAATGATACAGTCTTTTCCAGTAAATAAGTTCAGAGATTCATGAGCTTAAATGGAATCATACCTATTATCACAACACCATATCATCCCTTATCAAATGGGTTAGCTGAAAGAGCTGTGCAGACATTCAAATCAGGAATGAAGAGGTTATCCGAAGGTACTTAGAGACCTGACTTTCCCACTTTCTTCTCAATTATCGTATGATGCCTCATTTATCTATGGCTTCAACACCATTTGAATTATTGATGAAATGCCACCTATGTACAAAGTTAAGTCTGGTGTTTCCAAACTGAGAGGGGAAGATAGAGAAGAGTCGGAGGAATCAAAAATTGAATCATGATATTCTTAGCAAAGCTCCATTATTTATTCTAGAAGATACAGTTTTCGTGCAGAATTTTGGAAGTGGACCTTGTTGGGTCCCTGGTAAAGTTGTCTCAGAAACTGGTCCATTGTCCTTCCAGGTGGAAGTGGAAGACTGAACCATTTGAAAGTATGTGGATCATCCTAGGAATAGAGAGGCCTTCCAACAACCGGTTATTCTGCCTGTGATTAATGTTGAACCATTAATCCCTGAGGTGACAGGTCAACCTAGAATGAGCATACCTGATGTCACTGTGGAGTTGCCAAACCTTGAACTGCCACTTTCCAATGATATACCTGGTGCTGCACTTCCTGATCATGTCGATCCAGTAGGCAAACCTCAAGTGGTAGAGCTGCACTGCTCTAATTGAATAAGGAAACCACCTCAGAGACTTAATCTTTAATGACCTGACCTATATATATGCATATGCTGTGGATTAAAATAGTCTTTATAAATGGGAAATGTAAAAAAAAAACTAAAGGGGGAGGAAGTGGAATGATTGAAGGTATAGCCTTTCCTACTGCCTATCAGGGTCACGTTATTGTCCTTGGAGAGTCCAATGAATGAGCCCTAAACGCGGGTAATCTGGGGGCTGTGGCTTTCTATTTGAGGACCTAGTTCAAGCGTGTAACTTCTAAAAAGTTCTCTGCAACAAAGTTATCTGCTCCAAGTAGAAACCTGTCTGCTACATCAAGTCATCACATTCCTACTCAGAGAATTACTTGCTATTCTGATTGTCTGGCAGCTCTGTAGTCCCAGTAGTGCCATCAGAAGCAGTGGCCACTGATGGAACTACATGCAACCCCACGAGTCTAAAGACCTGGTTGATGCAGGGGTATCATGGCAGGGACTGGAAGGGATGCCCCGAGGTGGAAGGGTGAGCGAAGTTGTCATGTTGGAAATGCCAGTGGGGGGGGGGGGGGGGGGGGGGGGGGCGGTAGGGAGCACCCGGTGGGGGGTGAATGGCAGGGCAGATTTGGGGTTGGAGGGCCCCCCCCAATCAGGAAGGTGAGGTAACCATGCCCACCCCCCTGCCTGCTTTGTTTCCCACCCAAGGGCCAAGCAGGGTAAGCTGCCGACTTAGCATCCATCCCTCACCTCCTCCCACCGACCTCATAATTGCGGCTAGGCAGGGAGTGGCCTTTAAGTGGCCATTAACTGCCCACTTAAGGGCTTTAATTGGGGTGAGGGTGGGTGAATTGCCAAGGCTCTCCCGCCCTCTGTAAAATTGCAGACAGGTCATGGGTGGGTGGTTAGGCAGTGGGAAGGTCACCTGCCCCGGGGAATTTTGTGGATGGCCTCACCTAAAAATCTGTTGACAGAGGCCCATCAAATTCTACCCAAATGCTTATTGCAAAATGTTAATTGACATATATCTATGCACGTAATTTTGTATGTACATGTTATGCGTTTGAAATATTAAGTTGATTCATTAAAAAAAAGATACAGCCCCCAATTTCTGTCATGTCTCAATTACTGTGTTTGAGCCTGGAGTGTAGTCTGTAAATTCAAATATTATCAATCATTACCCTTACATATTTGGGGGATAAAATCCTATAGCTTGGAACTTATTGTTGAAAATATTAACAGATAGTAGATCACACGTTCCACACTCTGCTATTTTAGCAGAACTCTATTTCAAATAATCTATTAATTTATTTCAAATAAACAATATCAATAAAATAGCAGATTAATGAATATCAAATGATCATGTTAAGCAATCATCTGTTAATATTGCAAATTTCTAGGCGTATAAACTTTACAGAGTTGATCCTCCAATACTGGAGATCATAGTTAACAATTATTATTATTAAGGATTACAAATCAGAAAATGAGTTCATGAAAGAAAGATAGAACAAATAAAGACCTATAGCTTTCTCAGTTCTTGATCATAGAAACATAGAAACATAGAAAATAGGAGCAGGAGTAGACCATTCGGCGCTTCAAGCCTGCTCTGCCATTCATCATGATCATGACTGATCATCCAACTCAATAGCCTGCTCCCACTTTCTCCCCATATCCTTTGATCCCTTTCACCCCAAGAGCTATATCTAACTCCTTCTTGAAAACATGTAATGTTTTGGCCTCAACTACTTTCCATGGTAGCGAATTCCACAGGCTCATGACTCTCTGGGTGAAGAAATTTCTCTTAATCTCAGTTCTAAATGGTCTACCCTGTATCCTCAGACTGTGACCCCTGGTTCTGGTCTCCCCCGCCACCAGGAACATCTTTCCTGCCCTGTCTAGTCATAATAGAATTTTATAGGTTTCTATGAGATACCCCCTCATTCTTCTGAACTTAAGTGAATATAATCCTAACCGACTCAATCTCTCCTCATATGTCAATCCTGCCAGCCCAGGAATCAGTCTGGTTAACCTTCGCTGCACTCTCTCTATAACAAGAACATCCTTCCTCAGATAAGGAGACCAAAACTGCACACAATATTCCAGGTGTGTCTCACCAAGGCCTGTACAATTGCAGCAAGACATCCCTGCTCCTGTACTCGAATCCTCTGGCTATGAAGGCCAACGTACCATTTGCCTTCTTTACCGCCTGCTGTACCTATATGCTTACCTTCAGCAACTGGTGTACGAGGACACCCAGGTCTCATTGCAAATTCCCCTCTCTCAATTTATAGCCATTCAGATAATAATCTGCCTTCCTGTTTTTGCTACCAAAGTGGATAACCTCACATTTATCCACATTATACTGCATTTGCCCACTCACTCAGCTTGTCCAAGTCACACTGAAGTATTTCTGCATCCTCCTTACAGCTCACCCTCCCATTCAGCTTTGTGTCATCTGCAACTTTGGAGCTATTACATTTAGTTTCCTCATCTATATCATTAATATATATTGTGAATAGCTGGTGGGCCAGCATTGATCACTGCAGTACCCCACTAGTCATTGCCTGCCATTCGGAAAAAGACCCTTTTATTCCTACTCTTTGTTTCCTGACTGCCAATCAGTTTTCTCTCCATCTCAATACACTACCCCCAATCCCATGCGCTTTAATTTTACACGCTAATCTCTTATGTAGGACTTTGTTGAAAGCCTTCTGAAAGTCCAAATAAACCACATCCACTGGAACCCTCTCATCAACTTTACTAGTTACATCCTCAAAAAATTCCAGTAGATTTGTCAAGCATGATTTCCCTTTTGTAAATCCATGCTGACTGTCCAATTCTGCCACTGTTTTCCAAGTGTTCAGCTATTAAACCTTTTATAATGGACACTAGAATGTTCATGCTTGTCTGGAATATCTCAAAGTACTTCAGTGAATTTAATAACAATGCAGTTACTGTTATGTAGGTGAAAAACAGCAGCCACCTTTGCTTACAGGAAGATCCTACAAATAGCAAGAGATGTGTGACCAGGTGATCAGTCTTTGGAGATATGTTGGTGTTGATGCTGATGCTGGGAAACTCCACTCTCCTTTAACTGATGTCATGGAATCATTTACATTCATTTGTGTCAATGACAAGAGACAGGATATTTGTTCCAAAGATTGGCACTTGTGACAAAAGAGAATTCCTCAGTACTTCACTGCAGTGTCAGTTTGAATTGGGTTTGAAGGCACAATCTTCTAACTCAAAGGTGTGCTACCAACTGAGCCCAGTTGGAATTATTTGACCTTTATCAAAGGCCAATAGCGGGACATGTGATTTTCTACAAGCAATTTTGAAGTCATGGTCAGTAGCTAAATATCACTGCCTACCCTTTCAGTTATTAAGCTGTCTGAAAAATAAAGCTTGAGGTCCCTGCAGATATGATTCTCTGCCACCCTGTCTCGCCTGTCCTTTTCCATCCAGCTGCTGTTTGACCTAAAAGAGTCCAAAGAAAGCAAACTGGAGTGGTGGACAGCAAAAATCAATTATTTATGAGAACTTCTATTACGGTTTTTAGTTGAGGAAAAGACTGGGGCCAATTTTCACTTGCCAGCAGAGTCTGGAACGGGTGCAGGCATAATTTGAGAATTGTATTCCCAAAGGGTGACACTGGATCCTGCTGCCTCTGGAATGCGATGCAATTTTCAATGGGAAAGTGGGGATGTGTGTGGTCTGGAAAACACCACGCCTCCAATTTTGCATCTGTTGACCTAGTTGCTGAACCAATTAAAATGCCTCTCTGGGCTAGCTTTGGATCTTCAATATGCAGGTCTGGGGAACACACATTGATTGAAACATGTCAGGGTGAACCTGGCATGTACACAGCAGGGAGCCATCAAAGACAATGGAGGCACCAGAAAACTCATGTACAAGATAGATTATCATGCTCATTTGCTCAACCAATGGCACAGAGTTGCCATTATTGATGTTGCTCACGAGAGAGAGGTTAGCATCCACAGAGGAGCTACAGGCCCCACTTGCTTCACCAAGGCATCCAAGGCTGGCAGAGGAAGGCCTGCTGCACTGGGCAGCTCAGGGACTGGAGATGGCAACAGGCAGACATCGAGTAGAGCAGTGAGCAGAAGCCTCAGTAAAGCCATCCACCTGGTCACAAGGAGGCTTGAGAAGCACAGGGAGGGAATATAAGAAGAAAGAGGTGCAACCATAACATTGGGTGTATTGCCACGTGTCAGCTGGCTCCAGCTGACAGTGCTCCCAGTGTGAAGGAGGCTGTGGCTAGTAAGGCAGATGGCATCAGAGATTTGCTGTATGCTCAACACTGATCTGATGCCTCATGGATCCCATGGCATTGCTTTACCGATAGCCATCGCCCTGAACTTATAGGTATCAGGGTCATCTCAGGGTAAGCTGCGGAACTTGGTGGCATTATGCAGGTGGCAGCTCGTCACACTATCAAGCACATCATGTATGCCCTAACTCCAAACAGCAGGGGAATTCATCCACTTTGACACAGGGTAGTGCAGACACAGAAGTCTTTGGGCTACTCCACCATCGATGGATTCTGCCAGGTCCAGTGCATCATTGATTATGCTCATAGTCATCAGGAGCAGCAAACCAGGTTCTTTAGCAGAAAAGAGTTTCACTTATTGAATGTCCAGCTAGCCTATGGCCAAAGGATGCACACCTTGCGGGTCTGGGACAGCTGCACTGATCCCTTCATCCTGGGAGTCCCAGGTGCCATGCATTTTTTAGGCCAACATCCAGACTACATGGGTGGCTGCTGAGGGATAAGGGTTATCCTCTGAAGGATTGTCTCCTGATGTCTATCCTGTACCCAGAGATGGAAGCAAAGAGGCTGTTGTAAGGGTGGCTGAGTTGCTACTATTAATTATAGAGTTGATCTGCAGACACTTCTTGGGTGGAAACATTAAGTTTATTTACAACATACTCAGCAGCTACTACACATGTGCTTTCTACTTCAACTCTATCTCTACACTGGCTGCTGAGACAGACCGTGCTACTCTCCTATTGGTTACTACAGACCATGCAATCTTCCTTGACAAGCATTACTCTTAAAGGTACATTACACACTAAATAAAATCATAATTACTACATTCCTCCCCTTTTAACTCGGTTATACATATTATATTTACAAGTACATATTTTTCAAGACAACATAATATTTATACTGGGTAATGAATTTACAAGGTCAGCCTTTCAGGTGGTTTCCTGATACATCTTCAGTCTTTCAAACATGTGGAGCATCGCAGCTCCACAACTTCAGATTCTTTGACAGGAACTTTGTTTTCCAGAGTTACCTGAACATCAGATGCTTCAGTGAGCACTTGCAGTTCTGTATCCTCAACTCTTGCAGGAACATCAGACATGTCTGTCCTGGGTTGGGTATCCTCGTCAGTGAAACGTCAGAGTTTTGCCATTCACGGACTACCAGAAGTAGTCGGCACTCTATTTATAAGTACTGAGTTTCAATGGTTCATCAGCCTCAACAGTATCACTCATATAAAAACTGCACCATACCACCCTTCCTCAAATGGAAATGCAGACCTGGTCATGATCACTGGTGGAAACAAATCTTGGTGATTTGTCTCTCTGTTCCTTAAATGGTCCACATGCTTCCAGATGATCCGGCCTTCTTTCTCCATGTGGTAAGATAGAGGTCTAGTCAATGTAGTTATTTCACCCGGTAACCACTTTGGCCCTTCCCAAAGTTCTTCACGTATACCATCCCTCCCACGGTAAATTCCCCCTCATGACTAAGCCAGTCAGGTTTAATTTTCTGACTTCCCTGACTCCTTTCTACCTTCCTCCCTAAATTCGGCAGTATTAAACTCAACCTCACCCTGAGGCGGCGTTTCAGCAATAACTCTGCAGGTGTGACACCTGTTGTTGTGTGAGGGGTAGTCCTGCAATGAAAAATAAAGCAGGCTAGCTTAGTTACCAAGGAGTCACCAGTTAGCTTTTTTATACCTGCCTTGAATGTTTGAACCGCCCTTTCTGCCAGTCCATTTGAGGAAGGGTGGTATGGTGCAGTTTTTACATGAGTGATACTGTTGAGGCTGATGAACCATTGAAACTCAGTACTTAGAAATAGAGTGCCGACTACTTCTGGTAGTCCGTGAATGGCAAAACTCTGACGTTTCTCAAATGTAGCGGCCGACATTGGTGACTTCACCTCATATGTGTCTAACCATTTTGAATCGGCATCGACAATGAGGAGAAACATTGTTCGCAGGAAAGGTCCAATGTAGTCAATGTGTAACCGCACCCAGGGTCTACCTGGCCACTCCCATGGGTGTAACTGATAACTTTTACTGTTGCTGACATTGCACACAGTGCTTCACTAAACTCTCTATTTCACCACCCATCCCTGGCCACCATAGATAGTTGTGTGCTACGGCCTTTATTCGGGAAATTCCTGGATGGGCACTGTGTAGTTCAATTGACAGTGGCTCCCTCCCCTTTGGAGGAACTATCAGGCGTGGTCCCCACAATAAGATGCCATCCTGGCTGGTTATTTCATGTCTTCTGTTGAAGTAGTTTCATTTTGTCACATATGGGTTCCTGTGACCAACTATGAAGCATTTGTTCTCGTCCTTGAGATAGGATTGGATCCCGACTTTTCCAGTCTCTGATCTGTCAAGCATATACCAGTGAGGAATCTAAGGAATTTAACAGTAAAACAAGTTCCTGTGGAACTGGGACATGTTCATCAATTTCTCATAAAGACAAATGACTAAGGGCGTTGGCATTTGCAATTTGATTGCCAGGCCTATGCATGAAAATGTATTCATATGCTGCCAGAATTAAAGCCCATCATTGTATTCTTGCTGAACATATGGTTAGTATAACCTTGTTCTCACTAAACAATCCTTGCAATGGTTTGTAGTCTGAAATGATTGTAAAATGGCAGCCGTGTACGTACTGGTGAAATTTCTTGACATCAAAGATGATGGAAAGGCCTTCTATTTCTATCTGCGATTATCCCTTTTCCACTGTGGTGAGCATTCTTGATACATAACCTATTGCCCATTCCATGCTGCCATCCATCTGATGAGGGAACACATCCATAGGGGGATGCATCACATGTCAGCACCAATTCTTTCGTCTGGTCGTAATGCACTAATAGATTGGACGAGTGCAACAATTGCCTCACCTTTATAAAAGCTTCTTTCTGGGGTGCCACCAAGACTAACGTTGGTTCATTTTGAGTCGAGACTTCAGGGGTCCAGCACTGTAAACAAATTGGGTAAGAACTGCCGATAATAGTCGATCATTCCTAGGAATGATCTGAGCTCTGGGGCATTCTTTGGTGCAGGCGCTTCTCTTCTGGCTCTCACTTTCTCCTCAAGCAGCTGGAGGCCCTGTGAATCTACCTGGTAACCCAAATAGATTACCTCCCTCGCTTGGAACACGCACTTTTCTTTTTTTAAACACCCTCCAGCTTGCAAGAAACGGTTTAAGATTTCTTCTAAGTTTGCCAAATGTTTTTTTTCAGTGAATCCTGTCACCAATATATCATCTAAATAGTCTACAACCTGGGGCAATCCCTGCAGTAGGCTTTCCATTGTTCTCCGAAAGATGGCGCAAGCTGAGGAGACACCGAAAGGCAACTTTGTGTATTGGTACAACCCTTTGTGCATATTAATTGTGAGAACTTCCCGGGAGACATTATCCAACTCTAGTTGTTAATTGACATAACTCATGTCAAGCTTTGTGTAGGTTGTTCCTACTGCCAGCTTGGCCTACAGGTCTTCGATTTTTGGAATGGGGTGTATGTCTAGCTTAGCTACTTTATTAACCGTCAGTTTGCAGTCTCCACAAATTCGGACACTTGGTCGGGTTTGAGGATGGGGACTTTGGGTGCCACCCTTTCTGAGAACTGCACAGGTTGTATAACGCAGTTTCTCTAGTCTGTTCAGATCAGTGTCGGCTTTTTCTCACAGGGCATATGATCTCATCTTCATAAAGTGAGGGGTTGCTTCCGGGTCCACATGAATCTTTGCCTGCAGGCCCTGGATTTTCCTCAGTTCATCCTTGAAGATGGTGGCGTGCTTTCGAAGTAGCTCTGGTAGCCCACTTGCTCTCAACTGGAAAGTTCCAGGCCTTTTTAACTTAATCCCTTTTAATCAATTTGCCCCAAGAGGTTTGTCCCCTCACCTGTTACCACCATCAGGGGTAGCTTTGCTGATTGGCTTCCATAATGGAGGTTACTCTGCTTATGGCTTTTACTTGAATGCCTTCACCCATACATGTTTTGAGCTTGGCAGCTGCTTCTTCTAAACTTAATTGGTGTTCACCATTACTCAGATACCTAAAGGTATGTTACCCAATTACTGTAGTGGGAGCTCCAGTGTCCACTTCCATTCTAACACGTTTGCCATTTACTTTCACTGTGACAAATATTGGTTCTGTCTTTCCAACTTTCAGATTAAACAACAAGTAAATGTCAGGATTTGTTGTTACAGACTCTTCTACATTGTAGATTTCATTGGGCTTCTTTTTTTGTTTACAAGCCTGCTTGAATCTTTCCTTGTGCTGCCTCACCATATGTCCATTTCTGTGACAATAGCAGCATTTCACTTTTTTAAACTGCCAATTGCTAAAAGACTGCTTGTTTCCACCTCTATTAAAATTATTCTTTAGCTTCGCTGCTAAGTTATTTTTATTTATTCTTTGGCTAGCAGGTACTGTTCTCCCCTTCTTGGCAGAGTCCTGCATTTTTGTGCACTTTTCAGCCGGGGCTTCCCATCTGATGTGGAGGATGGTGCCATTTTGCACACCCTGTATTGCCTTTGAATCTCTTACTAAGATTTCCATGGCCAGTGCTTTCTCTAGTGCCTTCTTAAATCCAAATTTGTTTCAGACAGTGATCTCTTCTGAATCATGTCCTCATTTACTCCGCACACTAAACAATCTCTGAGCATGTCGTTTAAAGATCTACCAGCCTGTGTGCATCATTGAAACAAAAAACACGACATGGTGTCAGAGGTAAACTAAACACAAAAATTGAGGTACCGAAACCACTGACAGGGCTCAGTTTGGAGGACAATCTTGCTGAAAACTGGCAGAGGTTCTGGCAGCGATTCGAGCTGTACCTCACAGCGACAGGCAGTGATAAAAAAGACCCTCAAGTACAGTCTTCCATCTTTCTTCGTGTAGCAGGGTAAGCAGCCCTTGAAATCTATAACATTCTCATTTGAAAGTGATGAGAAACAAAATGACTTGAAAGAAATAATGGAGAAATTCGAAGCCTACTGCAGCCCTAAGAAAAACAATAGATGAAAGGCATTTATTTTTTATGTGCACACAAGGCAGTGACAACATTAGTCAGTGCATAACTGAGCTGGGAAAATTAGCTAAATCATGTGAATTTAGAAAGCTTGAAGAATCACTCATCTGAGATAGAATAATTTGCGGAATCACAAATGACACTCTGAGAGAACGGCTTTTGAGAGAAATTGATCTCATGCTGGAGAAAGCAATTAATGTCTGCAGAGTGACAGAGACAACCAAACGCCAGATTAAACAGATGACAGAAGATGATATAATCTTCTAATTATTGAAATAGTTACAAAAATGAAAAAAAATGCATTTCCATTTATCTCCTTGGCTATATCTGCTATAGTTGAGACGTAATAGCATGTATAGAGGCTCCTTTTATTTGTCTATTTACCAACTTTAGAGGGCCACAGAGAGAGATGGTTAACATGTTTAAGCTATTAGATGCAGATAAACAGAAACAGCCCCAGAAAAGGACTAATAGACAACCTGAAGGTAAAAAGAACAAAACTTCTATTAGAACATTTAAATGCAGCCGATGTAGAACAGAGCCTTTACCGCATAGTTGTCCAGCCTACAGAAAACAGTCTAAGAACTGTGATAAACTAAATTGCTTTGGTAAGATATGTAAATAGAAGAAAGTGCACACAATTGCAGATGATGACACAGACACTGAAACTGAATGTTTTGTTGATGGTAACAGTAAGTCCCAAAAAAGACAAATGGAAGGTTGATTTAAAAGTTACCAACATGACAGTGAATTTCAAGCTTGAAAGAGGTGCACAAGCAAATGACATTCTCATAAGCCTGTATCGTAAGATAAACAAAGAAAAAGAGCTAACTGAAACAAAAGTGAAGTTGTCTACTTATACAGGTGAATAAATTGCTGTAGAAGGCAAGTGCACACTTAAAGTGAAATACAAAAAACAGTCTTAAGCACTTCCATTCATAGTGGTGAAAACTGGTGCAAAACCCATCTTTGGAATTAAAGGTTGTGAAAATCTAAAACTAATCAAGAGAATAATGACTGTCACCACTGATAACATCCTGAGCGAGTAGAAAGATGTCCCAGGGGATTGGTTGCCTAAAAGGAGAACACATGATCAAGATTGACAAAACTGTGACACCCAAAATACACCTACACAGGAAAATATCAGGTAATGCTGAGAGACCGACTGAAAGCAGAGTTGGACAGAATGGAGAAACTTCACATCATGAACAAAGTTGAACAATCAACAAAGTAAGTTAATCCAATTGTAATTATATAAAAATCGGATGGGAATCTGCGAATCTGTCTGGATCCCAGAGACCTAAACCAGGCAGTATAAAGAGAGCACTACCAGCTGCCTACAGTAGTAGAAATCATGTATAAGCTAGCTGATGCGAAATACTATTCAGTCTTAGATGTGAGTTCAGGCTTCTGGCAGGTCAAGCTGGATGAACGCAGCTCCTATCTCTGCACCATCATGCACCATATGGGCGATACAGGTTTTTATGCTTACCTTTTGGTATTAATTCAGCTCCAGAGGTGTTCCACAGAACAGTGAAGCAGCCGTTTGAAGGGTTAGAGGGCATGGGAACCTATATCGATGATATGCTCGTCTGGGGAGATTCATGAGAAGAACATAGCCATAGACTGAGGCAGGTGCTGGCCAGAGCTAGAGAAAGGGACCTCAAGTTGAAGAAGGAAAAGTGCAAAATAGGTCTTCATGAAATCAAGTACTTGGGACATGTGCTAACAAGTGAGGACTGAAGCCAGACCTGAGCGAAATTGAAGCAGTCATGAACGTGCCACCCTAAAAATTAAGAAAGACTTGGAAAGGTTTTTAGGAATAGTGACCTATCTTGGGAAATTCATTCCAAACATGTTAGAACTGACAGTACCTCTCAGAGAACTTCCACAAAATGATGTGGAACAGCACTGGGAACAAAGTCACCAGGAAGCTTTGACCTTTCTGAAGAGAACACTGACCCAGGCACCAGTGTTAAAGTATTACGATGTCAGTCAGCCAGTCAAGATCTCAATGGATGCTTCAAAGACTGGCCTGGGAGCTGTCCTCTTGCAAAATGAGGCACCAGTGGCTTTGAAGGCAATAACTGAAACACAGCAGTGGTGTGCCCAAATAGAGAAATAAATGCTAGCAATTGTGTTTGGCCTAGAACGCTTCCACCAGTTTGTTTATGGCAAAGGCGTGGAGGTAGAGTCTGATCATAAGCCTTTGGAAGCTATACTTAAAAACCCCTGAACTGTGCAGCACCAAGAATCCAAAGATAACTAATGTGCCTGCAGAAGTACCAGGTCAGAGTTATATACAAACTGGGCAAGGAAATGTACATCACAGGCACACTGTCATGTGCATACCTACCCATCACGGAGGAAGAGGATAAAGAAACAGAAGCACAGGTTCACATGCTGACAAAGAACTTACCTGTGGCTGTAACGAAACTGGATGAAATCAGGGAAGTGACCAAGAACGACGCTGCCCTGAGAAAACTGCAGCAGATTGTGCAAACTGGTTGGCCCACACATCGGAGTGGAATCCCTTCTGCTGTACAAGAGTAATGGAACTTTTGTGAGGAATTTCATGTATCAGAAGGAATACTTTTCAAGGGAGAAAGGATCATAATTCCTGCAACACTGAGGAAAGAAATGCTGCAGCGCATACAGGAAAGTCACCTCGGCACAGAAACATGCAGGAGAAGAGTTTGAGATATAATGTATTGGCCTGGAATGGGAGCACAAATTGAGGAAATCAGTGAAAGTGTGCAGTGTGCCAAAAGTACAATAAGTAGCAACAAAAAGAACCACTTCAACCACACAGTGTTCCAGAGAGGCCCTGGCAGGAACTTGGAGTGGATTGTTCACATTTGACAACAGTGAGTACCTACTAGCAATAGATTATTACTCAAAGCTTTTTTTGAGTCTCTGCTGTTGAGAAATGATAGTAACAGCATCAGTGTAATAAGCTACTGAAAATCAATTTTTGCTCACCGCGGCATACCTTAAGTGCTCATCTCAGGTAACGGTCCACAATTCTCCAGCACTGAGTTTCACAAATTTGCACAGGACTGGGAGTTTTGCCACACTACGTCAGGTCCCTATCCACTATTAAAAATAATAAATAAAAAATTAAATATCCACTATCAAACGGAATTGTGGAACATACCGTGCAGACCTTAAAGCACCTGCTGAAGAAGGCAAAGGCAGATGGAAGACACACCTACCTGGCTCTGCTGGATTTCAGGAATACTCCATTAGAGGGCATTGGACCATCTCCAGCACAGCTCCTGATGGCAGGAAGACTAAGAACTAAGCTTCCAACTCCACCCCAACTGTTATTTCTAAAGCCAGTGAGCTACAGTGTGCAGGACCTGCTCAAACTGAGGCTGCAGAAGCAGAAACAGTACTTTGACACATGTGCCCGACCTCTGCCTGACCTGAACATGGGAGAGACAATGAGGACTCAGCATAAAGAGACCTGGAATCCTGCTGTTGTCACAGGAGTCACAGGAGAACCAAAGCCTTACATACTGCAGACTCCAAACAGACAATAGTATAGGAGAAACTGGAAATTCTTATGGAAAATAAATGAAATGCAACATTGCTCTGAACTAGAAAGTGTAGCTAAATATCAAAATTCAGAATGCACCAGTGAAGCAATAGATAACCAAAGTCTGAGAGTCCTGAAAACTATCCAAGGCGTGATAGTGACAGAGCTGGAGAAGGCTCCTTGTCCTTCAAAATCACCTCTGTCACCATTCAGAACACCCAGTGGAAGAATAGCGACAAAAAACAGAGGTGAGTAATGTACAAAACAGACTGATCAAAACAAAGTGAGAAAGAACAGAGGAGACTTTGTGTACTTTAGTTGTATAAAAGATTTTTTAAAAAGGGAAATGTCATAATAATTTATTGTGGTAGTGGACTCCAGTATTAGGTACCATATGGTACTCTGTATTCGATAGGAGGGTCACCTGACCTAGGAGTTGAAGGTCAGATTGCACCTGTTGGAACCTGTCTTGATAGAATTCAGTTACTGCACATATGTGTTTATGTTAGGAAAATGTGTTATCAATAAAGTTAGCTCAGCTGCAATGTCGACTGCCTTTGTGCATCTTTGAAACAAAAGACAAGACAGACATTTTCTTGGAGGCGGCCTCCGAGTTCACGTCAAATTATGAACGGTGAATTGGCTTCGAATGCTGCCGGCCAAAACCTCAGTTGCCACCCCCCCCGCCCCCCGGGAGAGGTGGGCGCTGCTGATACACATTGGGATCGAGAGGGCACCTCAATATGGATGCACTCTCGAGAGTGGGGCAGTGGGAAGTGAGCTCAAAATACAACTTCAGAAGGGCCAAGCATGCAGGCTCTTCCAATCGGAGGTGACACCCCTCCAGCAACAGCATCTCGGTTGTCGATGTGACCTTTGCTCCTAATCAGAATGCTGGCCTGCACCTAAGAACCTTTCCCTGCAGGAGGATTTTGTCAGGAGCTGCCCTGATGCAGTTTCCTGCTATTACCCAGCACCTCTGCCTCCACTTCTGCCAACCCGGGGCTGGGAAACCTCTGCCCTTTGTGCTGTTTTGATATGATATTTTGCCTTTAATGAGTGAGAGCTTTGTTAATCTTTTCATTTCCAGTGGAGTAATTCGTACTGTTGTGGGAGTCAGTCTTGATATTGAAGAGTAAATGCCAACACTTTTGAATACAATTTTTCAGTATTCAAACTTCCATGATATTTGCACATCTCAGGTCATTTAAAATATTCTTTATTGAATAAAATCTCTACACAGTAGATCACTAAACAAACTCATCTTTAAAGTACATTGAGAATGACTGACAGGTGGACACCAAAGAACTCAGAATTTAGTGTGATCATGGCTTATTAAAAATTTCAAGTTTGACATTTTAATATCTCTAAAATTAAACAGAACTTAAATTTACTTATGCTTTTTTGCAGGATATTTCTGATGAGTTCTCTTAATTTAACTACATTTCTGAAAACTTTCTGAAACACTTTCAAGCCCCAGTTTAATAATTCACATTGCAATGGAAAGTAGGGCATGGCTTACAATGGCCAACCAATCCAAGACTGACCATATTACATCTTTGCTGTTGTTGAATATCATCCTCTTAGAGCGCAATGCCACAGAAAATCAATTACTTTATTTGTAAAATCTTTATCGATCCTCAGGCACTATCCTATCAGTTATCTGGCTCTCTGAGCACTAAATTTGAGACTTGTTTAGTTGTCTTGTTCTGCTGCTGCCCTTTATCAGGAGAACTTGGTATACACAGAAAAACTTGCTATGAGGAAACACCAGCTGGGAGTGTTTTCTTTGGAACAGAGAAGGCTGAGGTGAGATTTAATTGACATGTATAAAATTATGAGAGGCCGGGATAGAGTGTGTGGAAGGACTTTTTCTCTTCGCAGGGAGATCAATATTCAGGGGGCATAGATTTAAATTAATTGATAATGTGATTAGAAGGGAGTTGAGGAGAATTGTTTTCATCTGGAGGGTGGTGGGGCCTGATTTTTACAAGTTCACCTCCAGATAACCATGAGCAGAAATCACAGTGGACTGCCTGGGATCATTAGTTCACTTTGAAGTTAATGGATGGAGAATCTTGGGCACTATGCCCATGATCTTTCAATATGTAAGTGTATTTGTGAGGCTTACTGCTTGCAACTCCCAACTTTACTTCCATACTGAGTTGACCACAGAAGATTTAGTAACAAGTCATTAATCATTTTGCTCTTCTTTTGCAAAGTCAGCAAGATTATTGTTAGCTCTACAGTTGTCTTTCTGCCATTGCTGTAAAAAGGTTGACAAAAATAGTTTGCCCCTATGAAGTCCTTATGATATTGCTTGCATCATCACAAATTTATGCAATTGCACTAAAATGAAAATCATGGCTTCAGTAAGAACATTTTTGGGTCTTGGTATCAATTTAACTTTACTAACATTGTACTTACCAAATCCTGTTGTGGTGCATTTTTCTCAAGATATGAGTCACAATCAGTCCAGGTCTAACTTTAATACAATGTACCTCAGTGATGTTTTTTTTATGCTTGAGCAATGGAATACATTTGTTTTGAGTACATTTTTCAGATTGCTAGTTATCTTTGACATTCCTGTGGGTTTGATAATATTTTGCAGCATAACATCTCATTGCTATGATGAGGCATATGAGTGGCCATCCTTCATGTGTATATAGTTCTGTGACTGTTCCAAAAACAGGAGTGATATTTAACCAGTATTTTGTAAGAAGTTATGTAGGATTGGGAAAAAATGTCTGATGTTGTTTTCTGCCAGGCTCCATTTATACCACCTGAAACAAATGCTTTGTTTATTTGCATTCATTGGCATTCTTAATATAGGTAAAGTGTCTTGTTGAGGCAGTAAATTTAAATATTGGCAACTAACATTTGATTGGGCATTGTAGCTTACAATTGGCATTAGTATAAGGTGCTGATTGAAAAATTTCACAGCCACTTGGGCAAAATGTGAAAAAAAATTGTGACCAGAATACTTTTGTAGCCATAAAAACCACAGTTAGGTTCTCAATATTTGTTTCAAAGTGGGTTTCTTTGGCACTGACAGGACGATCGATGGCCCAAGCACTCAAGGGCCCACCCTGCTGAGAGCTAACCATGGAGGGGAGTTCATCAAAGACGTGGAAGCAGTCAGTGCTCACTAAAGAGAACATTTTGAAGAACTCTTCAACCAAGACTCTGACTTTGAATTGAACGTCCTCAAATCCATTCCTCAATACCCCAGCTAGCTGAGTCTCATGACTACACCAGTCCTGAGTGAAGTCGAAAAAGCCATTCGACAGCTGCAAAACAACAAAACCTCTGGAGTAGAATAGAACCCCTGCCAAAATTCCGAAACAGGGTGAAGATACACTCCTGGCATGCCTGCAAAACCACATATCCCTCATCAGGGAAGAAGAGTGCATGCCAGGGGCCTCAGGGATACTGTGATTGTGACTATATTCAAGAAGGGAGACAATCTAATTATGGTAACTACAGAGGACTCTCCCTGTTGTCCACAACATTGAAGATAATTGCAATGATCCTCCTCAACTGCCTCCTTCCAGTGGCTAAAGCACTCCTTCCAGAATAGCAGCATGGTTTTTGCCCATCGAGTGGCACTACAGACATATTCTTCACTGTGTGGCAAATCCAAGGAAAATGCAAGTAATAGCATGTAATAGTTGTACATGGCCTCTTTCAACTGCATGAAAACCCTTGACTCTGTCAATCTCAAAGGTTTATGGAGCATCCTCCTCAAATTTGGCTGCCCTCAGAAATTTGTTACCATCCTTCACCTCCTCCACAATGACATGCGAGCTCTGGTACTCACCAGTGGAACCACCGCAGACCCTATCTCAGTGAAGACCGGGGTCAAACAAGATTATGTCTTTGCACCAACGCTCTTCTCCATTTTCCTTGGCGCAATACCGCACCTCACCTCCCGAAAATTACCCACTGGTGTTGAGATAATCTGCAGGACAAATGGGAAACTGTTCAACCGCTGCTCCCTTTAATCCAAAACCAATATAACTCAAATTTCAGTCATTGAGCAGATGATACTTGTGTGTGCACTCACTCTGAGCTCCAGGTCATTATCAACTCCTTCTCCAAAGCTTATGAGAAAATGGGCCTTTCACTAAACACCCAGATAACTAAGGTCCTCTTCCAATTAGCTCCCAAAGCATAACACCTCCCGCCGTTAATTAAGATCAATGGCAAGATCCTGGAAAATGTAAACCATCCTTCATATCCTGGCAGCCCCCTCTCAGCAGAGGAGATATAGATGGCAAAATTTATCATTGCCTCCAATGTGCCAGCTCAGCCTTTAGCCTACTCAGGAAAAGAATGTTTGAGGACCAGGATCTCAAAACCACAACTAAGGTCATGGTCTACTGGGCAGCAGTGATCCTTGCAGTCCTATATACTTTTGCAGACTTGGACAACTTACAGTGTGTGTCTCAAAGCACTGGAGAAGTACCATTAGTTTTGCCATTGCAAAATCCTCCAAACTGGTGACAAGAAAGGCAGTCCAATAACAGCTCTCTCTCCCAAGCCAACATGCTAGCATCAAGGCTTTAATCACTCAAAACCACCTCCGCTGGGCAGGACATGTCATTCATATATAAAAATAAAAACAAAAAAACTGCCGATGCTGGAAATCCAAAACAAAAACAGAATTACCTGGAAAAACTCAGCAGATCTGGCAGCATCAGTGGAGAAGAAAAGAGTTGACGTTTCGAGTCCTCATGACCCTTCTACAGAACTGTCACGAGGACTCGAAACGTCAACTCTTTTCTTCTCCACCGATGCTGCCAGACCTGCTGAGTTTTTCCAGGTAATTCTGTTTTTGTTCATGTCATTCATATGCCTGATACTAGACTCCTGAAGCAACTGTCTTACTCAGAACTTGGTCAAAGCAGGAAACTCCCAGGAGGACAGCGGAAATGCTTTAGGGATGTTCTCAAAGGTTTATTCAGGCACTGAGCACATCGAGAGACTTTGGGAACATGCAGAGGTGAAATTGAGGTGTCGAAGAAAGTGCAAAAACCTCCAAACAATTCATCTGCCTGACCCTTCAAGCACCACCTGCTCCCCATGTGGCAGAGGCTGCGGATTGTACATTGGACTTATCAGCCATCTCAGAACCCATCAAAACGGAGTGGAGGCAAGCCACCCTGGATCCCAAGGGACTGCCCAAAAAGTTGGATGCTCACTGCCAATGTTTCTTGAAGCAGAGTTGAATTGGGAAATAGTCCTTCGGGTAAAGTATAACATAACACACATAAATGTAATGTAAAGAACATAGCTTTTTATTTCTGTTGGGCTGTGAATTAAAATTACAATGGCTGCAGCTTGAAAGACATGTCCACTGGAAGAGCGTGAGGGATATATAAAATGTTGCTGTCCTGGAACAGTGTGCCTTGAAAGACAGGATAGTGCCAAGGAGGAGTCTGGTCTAATGAGGAACTACCTGGCAACATTGTTTTAATTGACTCCTGACCAGGTGACCAGGTTTTTTGTGAGAGCAGTGCAGCAGAATA
Source organism: Carcharodon carcharias (assembly GCF_017639515.1). Taxonomy (NCBI): domain Eukaryota; kingdom Metazoa; phylum Chordata; class Chondrichthyes; order Lamniformes; family Lamnidae; genus Carcharodon; species Carcharodon carcharias. The sequence goes on from NC_054486.1 coordinate 54,205,415, forward strand.
GCTCCTAGCCTGAAAGGGAAAAGACCTAAAGTCTCTTGCTTCTATGTGTGTAAGATTCCAGTAATTACACAATAAAAGCTAGCTGGCTTTTCCTCCTCATATCTCTATAACCTGCTCTCTCTCAGAAAACCCTTACCAAGGGGCAAAGGGGAAAATCACTATTAGAGATATTGGGCAGGATTCCTCCCCCCACCCCACCCCCCCCGCATCCCCCCCCACCCCGGTCTGGGGGGAAATTGAAGTTCAGGTGTGCAGGGGAGGGCCTCTGATCGGCACCCCTGATCGGAGGTGCACCGTCATTTTACATGGGCAAGCCAATTAAGGCCCGCCCAGCGTGACATCCACACGGAAGCGCTATGCGCATGCACACAGAAGAGCACTCTCATCTCCCTGAGGCTAAGTGCTGCCTCAGAGAGATCGGCTTTACTGTACAAATTAGTAAAAATAGAAAAAAAAATCCCTGACATGTCCCCTCATGTGACACTATCAGATGAGTTGAGACATGTCCAAAACTTTTTTAAAACTTTAATTAAATTTTTAAAAACCAACATGAAACCTTATTCCACCAGTGGATGAGGTTTCATGCTATTTCTGAAGCCCGCCTTAAGGTTGGACAGGCAGGTCCATTAATTACTTAAATGAGTCTGTCAATGGCCTCTATTGGCCATTGACAAGTCGGCGGGCACGCAGCTGATTTTGCTGAACCCCTGTCTACCTGAAAATTTAAGTGGGGTGCGGTGATGTCGGGAGTTCCGCCTGATGTCACTGTGTGTCTTTTTACATGTCGGCGAGTGGGCCCTGCCCCCTGCTCGCTGATGGGAAAATCCTGCCCATTGAAAGGCTCAACCAGTGAACTAAGGACTGAAAGTACTGGAATGCCATCTCGTGTCATCAACAAAGATCTGAAAGGAATTTGGAAGACTTCGATCAAAATCAACCCATCGAATCCTGTCTTCCGGAATTAGTGCTATTGAACTGTTTTATTCCCCCCCTTAAAATCCATGTTTTTGTGTGTGTTATGTGTCTTGTATGTATCTGTATAGGGAGTTAAGAAGGGGTAGAATTTAGTTTATAGAATTAGAAATTAACAGTTCATATTTCTTTCTTTTGCCACTGGTTAAAGTCAATTTGTTCAATAAACAGATATTTACCTTTACAAACCTGGTGCTCGTATTCTGTTAACCTAAATTAAACAGTTAGGTGGGTTGATCAAGTTAATTCACATTTGCCGTGGCTCGGGGAGCAGTGAGGCTTGGTATTGCAAGTGCACTATCTCCAGTGAGTCGTGACAGTGTCAAAAAAAAGATGAAAAATACATTATGCAGAAATCTTTCACTGGATGGAAGTGAGCAGCGCCAGTGAAAGATTTCTACGAAAAGTATTTTTCATCTTTTATATATTTGCATATATGTCGTACTTTGGAGTTTGGAGGGATGATAATTTGCTTATCACTTGTAGAAAAATGTATATGTACCTAGGGAGGAAATAATATACAAGTGAGCAAGTAGCACACAATATATTTTCTGCATGCTTTCATGTTTTCAAACACAAACACTGTATATTACTGAATACATATTGACGAACAGCGCACACTGAAAAACAAAGCTGATCTTGAATCATGTTTTGCATGGTAGGAAAGTACTACAATCTTTCCTGTGGATTCTGAATTGAATAATTCTTGACAAGATATCGTAGCTAATTGAGAATTAAATTACAGGCTAATAGAGTTCAATAGTGGAAAGAAGTTTTATTTATTCATATAGGGCTTTATATAAATGATGCATTCTCTGAAGTTCTGTTCACAGTTTGCGATATTTCCCTCATGATGGCTGGAGTGATCAATCATTTATATAACATTGACTTCTGGGATTGAGCCAGTTTTCTAAGATTTGCCATTATTTATGGTAATAAATGTATTGTGCCTTATCATCGTAAACACTTCAGATTATTGTGTAAGAGTATTACTGCTTGTAAATGGCAGGAATAGGGACCAGCTTTATAGATTGTGCAAGCATTGAACCATAGCATACGTGAGATGCTTCGTTTCATGATTGCTTTGGGAAATTTTCTGGTCCCAGCTAAAACGCTTCTATGATCATGTTGCAAGCGCTGGAACAGTGGATAGCTGAGATCATCTGATGTTGAAGCATAGATTTTCATCTCCATTATCTGGCTGGTAATACAATGGAGCAGGCAGGTTCCGCAAGGAATGTTAGAATGTAATGGTGCAGAACAAACCATTTTAACCCATCAAGTCTGCCCCAATGTTTTTCCCCATTTGAACAACCGTGTGTGAGCCCAGCTTCCTTTTTTTATTCTTTCATGGGATCTGGGTGTCGCTGGATAGGCAGCATTTATTGTCTAACCCTAATTACCCTTGAGAAGGTAGTTGTGAGCCACCTCCTTAAATTGCTAGAGTCCATGTGGCTTAGGTGCACCCATAGTGTTGTGAGGAAGGGTGTTCCAGCGTTTTGACCCAGTGACAGCGAAGGAACGGTGATATAGTTGCAAGTCAGGATGGCATGTGTCTTGGAGGGAGACTTACATGGTGGTGGTGTTCCCATGCATCTACTGCCCTGTCCTTCTTGGTGGTAGAGGTTGGGTGTTTGGAAGGTACCGATGAAAGAATTTTGGTGAGTTGTTTGCTGCCTCTTCCAATAAAGAATTTATAGCTTTTGCTTCAACCATTACATGTGTCAGGAAATTCTGCATTCTGACCACACCCTCTTGATTTTTCTTTTAATTTTTCCTTCAGAACTTTTTTTTGATCATTTTAAATTTGTGTCCCTCTGTTTACATCTCTCTGACCAATGGAATCAGTCTATCACTATTTACCTAATTGTAATTAATATTAATCTTGAAATCTCTAATAGGTCAGCCTCTTTTTGAATTAAGCAGCTTAAATAACACAATAAAGTGAAAAGTTAGTGCTAAGAGAAATTGAATTATCAGATAATTTGAAGTTGGATGCAGTAACTTTGCAGTTAAAGGAATAGAATCAGTATTCCGGCCTCCTCCTGCTCATTTACCATGTTACAAGTCTTATCATTTATATTATATTTCTTTCCCCGATTCTTACTTATAAAAATGTACTGCACATGTTTTTAGAATCTTTAGAATGATTGGCCGAAACAGAGTTGGTGTATTTGGTGATTGATTTGGTGCCTTTGGAGACAGCATGTTTGGTCAGTTCCCCTGGCAGCATGAGGCAGACGGTGCTCTGGATCTCTCTGGCTGAGATGGTGCATCACTTGTAGGGATGAGGCGCGAGGCCTCGGAGGCGATGTGCTCGAAAATGTTGACAATGAAGGAATTCATTACACTCGTGGCCTTGGACGAGATCCTGGTGCAAGGGTAGACCTGGGTCAGCATCCTGCACATATAAGTGTAATAGCTCTGCTTGCAAGATTTCCTCTGCTTGTTGGGCGACTGCTTTGATGCCTTGCGGGACATAGAAACAGAGAAACTAGGAGCTGCAGTAGGCCATTCAGCCCTTCGAGCCTGCTCTGCCTTTCATTATGATCATGGCTGATCATCCAACTCAATAGCCTGTTCCCGCTTTCTCCCCATATCCTTTGATCCCTTTCGCCCCAAGAGCTATAGAAACTAAGGGACGCACGGCCCTTAGCCACAGCCGCCACCTCAGGTATTCCACATGACTAGGCCCAACTCAAGTCAGCTCTGTGCACGTTTTTATATTAAACTATATATGACACCTGCCTGTCCATTTTGCCAGTCTATCTACAGTATCCTCCACTCTTTAATAATCTAGATCACAATTTGACACATATCCCCCAAGTTAATGTCAGTGAATTTTGATTATTCCTGCAATGTCTTGTCACAATGAGAATAAATATGTGTGGTCCTGACAGATCCTTTATCATGCCTATTATGAAAATTTTCCTTTTACTAACTTCCCCAGACTAACTGTATTCCTCTAGACCATATACTTTTTAATCTATCTGCAGGATTTTCTGCCTGTCGGACGGACTATGTGGGAGCGGGCATGGACCCAATCGCTGCCCGCGATCAGGTCCGTGTTGCCATTTTACGCAGGTGGGCCAATTAAGGCTTGCCCAGCGTGAAACACAGCTCCCGAGGACATCGGGAGTGGTTGGGCAGTGGCGGGACTGCTATGACCATCGGGTCCAATGACGATCCGGCGGCCTGTTTAAAAGTGCTCCTGCAGCCATGCAAAGGCTGCCAAACACGGCCAGCAGATGGGCTCCCCAGAGTGCTGCTGGTGAGCAGGCCAGGCAGGAGGGTAGGGCAGGGGGGCACTCTGCCCTTCATTCCTCAGACAATTGCCTTGCTGCCCTCCTCGAGGAGGTGGCAGCACGGTGGGAGGCCCTTGTTCCAAGGGACAGGAGGAGGAGGCTCCCCCACATGACCAAATGTGCCTGGGAGGAGGTGGTAGCTCCCGTGATGTGGTGCAGCGCACCTGGATTCAGCTTTAACAACCTTTAGCGCTCTGGTGGGTGCCATGTTGCCATTGGTCAGTGAACGTAGCAGGTAGTCTTTCCCCCCTGGCCCCCACCCCCCCCCCCAGCTCTGAGTGCAGTTACTGCATTGAATCATTGATGGCATGTGTCCTTCGCTGGGTGGGCCAGCAGATATTGGCCATGCTGAGGTCACCCTGAGAGGGTGGTGATGAGATGGGGTCTGCACCCATAGCATGAGGAACATAGATACCCACATTACTGTTTTGGAGGCAACCTGGAGGATCTGCACCGAGGCACAGTGCTGCAACTGCAAAACATATCAAAGTCAGGCTGCTGACATACTGGGAGGGGAGCTTCCAGGTGGCGGGGCACCGATCCATCTGCGGCCCTTTGTGTTCCACGTGCTTGCGCCTCCTTGCTTTGCAAGGTTGGACCGTGTGGTGCCAAATGTGATGGAGGTTGCATTTGGCCCACTGGGAAACAGGCCTGGCATCTTTGTGTGAGTGTGCAGTAGTTGTTGGGTGGGGAGGCACTAGAGCCCTGCAAAGTTCCAGTCTGGTTGGGGTGGGACGGCAGCGAAGAGATTCCAGGTACAAGTTGCACTAATCAATGCTCTTTTCTCCTTATCAGAGGAAGAATGCGTATAATGCCGCCGAGTGGCTGAGGACTGGTGGAGGGCCGGCCCAGTTGGCTATAATTACCAGGATCAAGCAAAAGGCCCTCAATCTGGAGAGGTGCCATGCGCCCAGATCCACCGGTGTCGGTGAGGCTGGGGTGCCATGGGCAGGTATGTTAGCCCAGCACGGAGATCACCATTAGTGTCCCAGTAGCCATTACACTGCTAAATGTTCAGGGTTTGAAGTTTGCAACGTGGGTTGACCTTTGCATATGGAAGGATAAGCGCACAATGATCCTGGGGACAGGGATGCACACTGACATTGTTTCCACGTTAACGAATCAAATATCCTTGTTCTTCCTTTCAACATCATCGTAGCAGGGCCGGGAGGAGGAGGCACAGGAGGCCCCCTCACACCTGAGGGCCCTGAAGCCTCTGGCCCAGCAGCATCATAACATCTCGGCCAGGCAGGCACTAGCGCAGAAACTATCACCTTCATGGGAATTTGATCATCGGCTAGTGTCCCAGGGCACAGCAGTGAGGGCACTTCACAGTCGCTGGAGGAGCTGGCAGAGACAGAGAGTGCTCATGGCGCCAGCAGTCTGAAGACTGCAGGGGACCAGACATATGCTAATCGGTGCCTGATGATGTGCCTCTGGAGTAGGCCTTGAGGCAGCAAATGCTGGAAGTCCAGCTTGGTGTGCGGGAGCATCTGCTGAAGATACATGAGGCTATGCTTGGCTTGGACTCCGTGGTGGAGAAGTCCACATGGACTATCGCCAATGCAATGAGCCTCATGGGCGAGCGCCATGCTTCATCCATGGAGAGAGTGGCAACTCTCATGGAGAGGGTCCTTCAGGACTCCAGTCAGGACTTCCTGGGGATGCGTGCGGACCAGCAAGCCCTCACATCGGCATTGACCTCAGCTGGTCAGTGCCAGTGTGGGAGATAGTCTGAGCATAAAGTTTCCCAGCTCGGTGCCCATCCATCTGCAGTGAGCAGGGAGGTCAGAAGCGGCCTCATGTCGATGCAGCAGTTGCCTGTTGTCTCTGCGGGTTCCTCTCAGGATGCTCCGGATGAGGGCGGCAGCTACTCCACCCCTCTCCCAGTGACCGTTGCATTCGATGAGGCTGCGATGACTGGGGAGATGTCAGCTCCCTCCCAGGTGGGCCCAGCACAGGCTCCACGGGCCAGAGGACAACTGCCAAGGTCATCAAGGCCAACAGGACAGCTCAGTGAGCAGGCTGTCTCAGATGCCAGTGCCAGCAAGGGGGCAGCACCAAGACGTAGCACCCAAAAGTGTAAATTTAAGGCACCTTAGGCACACCATGGGTTTCTCACTGGTGCTTTTGTGTTGCCCTGCAATGAGGGCATGATTAATTGGCATGTTGTTTAACACCTTTGTCAATTTGTTTCCTTAAGTTCATTTTGTTATATCATTAAATTTAGACTTGTGACCATGGCTGTGGGTGCTTCTTTTCCTTTGCAGTTGTTCGGTTATACATGATGTTCTGAGTGAGTTGTGTCACATTGAGCTTTATTTACAGGGCCCTTAGTTAATGCTCCTATCCTGGCAGATGTAGCACTCAGGTGTCAAGCATAGAGCCTGCAGCACAGGCTTTTCTTGAAGGTCCATCTGTGGTGTTCTAGCTGAAGGTTTGTTAGATTAAAGCCTCCCAGGTGCCCCTACCTCCCTGAAGTATGGCCGGGTTAGTGTCTACCCCCTCAGCATTTCCCTATGTGTACTTATCCTCTGAGTCACTGCTGGACTCATCATGTGCAGCTACAACTCCGTCTACATCTTCTTTGTCCACAGTGCCAACCAACCACCCCCCCACCCCCCCCACCCCTACACCCCCACCCACCAGCCATCCCCACCTTTCCAGCACAAGATTCTGGAGAGTGCAGCATGCAAGCACTATCATCGACACACGATCTAGGGGGTACTTGAGTGCGCCCCCTGAATGCTCCAGGCATCGGAAGCACATTTTGTGAAGACCGATGGTTCTCTCTACCATAGCACTTGTGGAGGTGTGGCTCCTATTGTACTGCTGCTCAGCTTCTGTTCTTGGATGGCGGAGAGGCATCATGAGCCACCTTCTGAGGGCAGCCATCCATCCAGCTGAGCTGGAGCATTGAAGATCCCGGGCACCTGGGAGTGTCTGAGGATGTAGGCATCGTGGGAGCTGCCTGGGTACCTTGCACAGACTTGTAGAATCAGTATTCTGTGATCACACACTATCTGCACGTTCATGGAGTGGAAGCTCTTTCTGTTGACGAAGGTGCTGGGCTCACCTGCCTTGATGGCCACATGTGTTCAGTCTATTGCACCCTGGGGGAAGCCAGCAATCACTGCAAAGCCTCTAGCTCACTGTGTCTGGCTGACCTGGTCCCAGTGGTAGCGGATGAATATCAATGCACGCCTAAACAGAGTGTCTGTCACCTGCTTGACACAAGTGTGGACAGCTGATTGGGAGACACCACAAAGATCACCCACGTATCCCTGGAAAGAGCTAGAGGCATAGAAGTTGAGGGCATCTGTGACCTTTAGAGCCACTGGTATGGGGTGCCCACCCACACAGTTAGTGGAGATCTCAGGGCCTATCATCTGACAGGTGGAATTGACTGTCTCCCTTGAGAGACGGACCCTCCTTCGGCACTGCAGACATATTGAGATAGCTGCTTCGCCACCTGCATACCCTGACAGCAGGATAGTGGGGTCTTCTAAGGCCCCTTCCACCTTGGACTCCCTGTTGGACCTGCCCCCCTTGTGCCTGCGCCTCTCCTCCCAAAGGTGTTATAATGTAAGATCACATGACCTTGGTACCCAATAGCAGAGTAGCGTAGGCTATCCCTGTAGTCAGTCGTCTAGCACACAAGCGTAGCTACTGAGTTTCTTTTGTAAGTGAACAGAATGTGTTTCTTCTAAGAACGGTCCTGATCTTCTCTGTCTTGGTACCAACTCAGTCACCCCGGAATAAGTGTGCAACCCAGATCCTTTTGTCCCAACAAACCAGGACACTGGATTCAACAAACTGGTGACGAAAGTAAAAATCAAGAAAAGACACAAAAGGACAAGGTAAAAAGCAAGAGAGAACGAAGAAAATCAGAAGAGTAGAAATCAAGCCATACCTCACAAGGTGGTTGTAGATAAAGAAAAATTTCCTTTCTGATCGTCAAAGCTATCCCCTCAGAGCATGCCGCAATTTGGAAGAGTGAAGCCTTTCAGCCCAACCTTGAGTGACTGGTCTCACTATGTTGAACGCCTCACGTTCCTCTTCCAGGTGAATGACATTGCGGAGGAGAAGAAGCACACGATTCTCTTATCCACGTGTGGGAGTAAGACATATGGATTAATTTAAAATTTGTTGGCAACCAGTGCTTCAGATCCGAAAAGTTTTGATGATTTAGTGAGCCTTGTAAAGAATCATTACCAGCCCAAGCCGTCGGTGACAATGCAACGATTCGAATTTAAATCAAGGAATAGAGCTGCGGGGGAGACGGTTGCTTGTTATGTGGCAAATCTGAAACAATTAACTGAATATTGCGAGTTTGGTACATCTATCAATGATATGCTTAGAGATTGTTTGGTGTGCGGTATAAATGAAGATGTGATTCAGAAGAGATTGCTGTCTGAAACAAATTTAGATTTTCAGAAGGCATTGGAAACTGCTCTGACAATGGAAAGTGCAGTGTGAGACTCAAAAGCCATACAGGGAGAGCAAAATGGCACCATCCTCCACATTAAGAGGGGAGCCTCTGCCAAAAAGAATGCAAAAGTGCGAAGTTTTACTCAGAAGGAGGAAGCAGCCACCGCTAGCAGACAAAAGAGATAACTTAACAGCAAAAACTTGGCATCATGGTAACAGAGATGGAAGCAGACAACCTTGTAATGAATCAAAGTTTAAAAAGATCAAATGTTTTATCTGTCACTGAAATGGACACTTCATGAGACATTGTAAAGATAGAATCAGGTAGACTTTCAGACAAAAGCAAAAACCCAATGACATTAGTAGCATTGAAAAGTCTGAAGAAATAGATTCAAATATTTATTTGTTATATAATTTAAAAGTAGGACAAACAGAACCTATCTATGTATGTCTGGGAGTGAATGAGAGGTGTATCAAAATGGAGGTGCTTACGAGAACAGCCGCTAAGGTGATAGGTGAGCTTAAATACCTGAGGCAGAATTATGTCCCCATCGGGCGGGCTCGGGAGGGGCGAGCAGGAGTGGTCAGGAAGCCAGTCATCACGCTGGCGAGCCAATTAAGGCCTGCCCAGTGTGAATACCGGCAGCAGAATGCTTAACAAGAGGTGGGTCAGGGTGGGGGCCTGTCAGCTGCTGGGTCCAATGGCGACCTGGGGCCAGTACAAAAATGGTGTAGGGAGCCTCAGGGAGGCTGTCTGCATCGAAGTTGCAGCAACATGGCTACAAACGAAGATGTAGACGCCAGGCGGGAGGTGAGGTCCACTTAGCACTCGGCCCTCTGTTTTTCCAGTGAATGCCTCACCACCCTCCTGGAGGAGGTGGCTGCCAGAAGGGACACCCTTGTCCCCAGAGATGGGAGGAGGAGGCCACCACACCTAACAAAGAGGGCGTTGGAGGAGGTGGCAGCCTGGGTGAGTAGCCACGACATAGTGCAGTGCACCTGGGTCTGTGCCAAAAGAAGTTTAATAAACTGCTGTGCTCAGCAAGGCTGGGTGCCATGTTGGCATGGGTCAGTGTGTTGAAGTGCTATAGGGTGGCTATCCCACAGTGGAACTCAGGGGTGTTAGAGTCTGTGCGAAATATCAACGATGCTGGAGTTGGCCAAGGGGCTGAGCCCTGGCAGATTTGACAGAGTGCCTTGCAGCTCGAGGGCCATGACTCAGATGTGCCATGCAAAGTGCTCCTCAGGTGGGGTTAGTCAGGCTGCAATGGTACTGCAGGTATTCTCCTCAGTCCTTTCAGAAGACATCCCATAAAAATATTGAGAGGTCGTGAACTGGAGGAGGACCCCCACACCTCCTCATCCTTTCCAGATATGAGCAGGAGGCCGTGGTGCTTGAGAGGCACCATGCCATCAATCAACCGGCTGCAGAGAGGCTGGGGTGTCAGACGAACTTAAGAGTGCAGTGCACTGAGGTGACAGTTTCGGATGGTGCAAGCAAACTTGTGTAGTTTCATCACTGATAGGAGCCTTGAAACTGGAGTCCTCATTGATCATTGAAAGATAATGGCACCATGTTGCAGATCTCCATTGTCTCACCAGGGTGCCTGGCATGCACAGTGACAGCGTGATGACTTAAACTTATGACATTTCATTGTTCTCCCTTAGATATGCCACCAAGAAGCCAATGTCAGGGGCTCCAGGAGCTACCCCAGACACCGGAGGACCACTATGCTTTAGAAGCACCTGCATTACACCCACTCTCTGAACCAGGCACCAGTGCAGATACTAGCAACTTGGTGGGCATTAGTTCAGTGGGATATCTCGGTGCACATTGCTGAGGGCACTTCGCTCGCTTGAGGTGCAGGCAGAAGCAGAGAGTGCCCAGGGTGCCGAAAGTCAGAGGACTGCTGGAGACCAGAACAATGCTCATTCGAAGGCTGATGATGAGCCTCTGGAATCATCCATTAGGCAGCAGATGCTTGATTTTCAGTGGGGTTTGCAGGAGGATCTGACGGAGATCCATGAGAGTACGTGTGCCATGGTCTCTGTTGTGGAGGAGTCCCTGCGGAGCATGAGAACTGCGTTGACCCTCATGGCTGAGTGCACTGCCTCCTCCACGGAGGAAGTGCGACTCTCATGGAGAGGCTGCTCCAGGGACAGAATTAGTAGTTCTTCAAGTTGAGCTTGGACTGGCAAGTCCTCACACAGGCATTGACTTCAGATGGTCAGTGTTCATGTGTGAGATCAATGAGCCACCCAGCATCCCAGCTGGGTGCCCATTCATCAATGGTGAGCAGGGAGGTCCACAGCACGAGCTGCTTGTCATCTCTGTGGGCTCCTCTCAGGGTGCTCTGGATGACCACAGAAGCTCCCCCACCCCTCTGGCAGTGACCGTGGCATCTGATGCTAGCCATGGCACTGGCCGCTCCCTCCCAGTTGGGGCCTTCATAGGCTCCACTGGCCAGAGGATGACCACCAAGGTTATCAAGGCCAACAGGACAGGGCAATTAGCAAGCTGTCTCCAATGCCGGTGCCAGCGAGGGAGGAGCACCTAGATGTAGCACCCGTAAACATAATTTTAAAGCACCTTACGCACAAGAGGGACTGGTCACAGGTGATCTTTTGTTCTTCCACTTTTTTTTCCTTTTTTTAATGGTGTGACCATCAACACCTGATATTGTTCTGTTCATAATCTCTGAGTGCCAACTTTATATTACATTCACTTTTGTGTTATTGGCCTGAGTATGTTTCATTTGTTTTCTAGGTGCGGGGTATGCCAATATGTAATGGGCGGCACGAAACTTTATTGCACAGACACTGAGCGTATCTTGGGGGCAAAGGAAAGGGTCATTTCTGCGATTCAGGATGGTTCCGCCAGTCCTGGCTTGTGGTGATAGCATTTATTTGGCAGCCTCGCTGAAGGAGTGTTGGATCAAGGTGTCCCTGGTATCCCTGCCTCCCCTGAGGTTACCGAGGTCTGGCTTCACTCCTCAGTGTTATCCTCACCGTGCTCCTCTTCTGTGGCCTGTGGAGCTGAGTCAAGATCCCCTTCCTCCAGTGGGTCCCTCCTGATTAGTGCCACATTGTGGAGAGCGCAGCATGCAACCACTATCAGTGACACTCGCTCTGTGGGGTAATGTAGTGTAGCTCCTGACGGTCCAGGCATCGGAAGCACCTCTTGAGAAGACCTACGGTTCTGTCTACCACAGCCCTTGTGGAGGCATGGCTCCTATTGTACCACTGCCCTGCCTCTATTCTTGGATGGTGGAGAGGCCTCCTGAGCCACCTTTTCAAGGGATAGCCTTTGTCACCCAACAGCCATCTATCCAGTCAGGCTGGAGCACTGAAGAGCCTTGGCACCTGGGAGTCTATGAGCATGTAAGCATCACGGCAGCTGCTAGGGTACTTTGCACAGACTTGCAGAATCTGCATCCTGTGGTCACAAACTATCTGCATGTTCAATGAGTGAAATCCCTCCCTGTTAATGATCCGCTGGCACCTTTGAGGGCCACATGTGTACAGCTGATGGCAACCTGGATGCGGGGGAACCCAGCAACCGCTGCAAAGCCTCTGGTTTGTTCAGGGGACTGGCATGGGGTGTCCACCCACACAGTTGGAGCTGATATCAGGCTCGATAATCTGACAAATGGAGGTCACGGTCTCCTTTGAGAGGCAGACCCTCCTTTGGCATTGCACCTCAGACATATTGAGGTAGCTGCATCACTGCCTGTAAACCGTGGCAGCAGGATAGTGGTGTCTTCTGCAGCCCCTTCTGCCTTGGACTACCTGCTGGCCCTGCAGCCCTCATGCCTCTCCTCCCACAGGTCGCTCCCATTGAAGCTGCATTGGGACATGTGGCTTCCTCTCCCTTCTGCCTCTCTCTTCCTCCTCAGAGGAGGTGCCTCCAGCGGAGACCACGATCCCTATTACCAGGGTAAGGGAAGGCTGCCTGATACCTGGAAGGGTCCACATGGTCTGAATCGTCAGCGGCCTTGGAGCCAGCAATGTGTCCTGAAATAACGCATGGGAATGTGAAGAATAAAGCCTGGTCAGAGATGAAGCTGCCAATTACTGAGAAGCAACCAGCAGCAAACTATCTCCAAAACTCCTCACTACTTACACTGGCAATGCTGCTGACCCTTTTTAATCCCGCCTGTGGATGAGGTTTTGCAAATTGTGGACTGCCACCCTGCCCATTTTGCCCATGCGATGAGCAAAAATTGCACGGGCAGTATCAATCGCTGTCAGTTGGGTTGTCAAGGGCCTTAACTGGCCTCTTAATTAACGACAGGCGCAGCTCTAACTCCCATGTGCACCCGCCAACCAAAATATTGTGTGAGTGCGCGATGATGTCGGATGCTTGCCCACCCAACGAGTGGAAAATTCTGCCTATGGGGAATGTAAACTAAATTTAGAAGAAACTGATGCCAAATTGAAAATTTACATGGGAGAAGACGTACAAGTCAAGGGCATATGTAAAGTCACAGTACACTACGGATGTCAAACAGTGAAATTACCCTAGTTGGTCATAGTAGGCGTGGGACCTAGTCTCCTTGGATGAAACTGGCTGAAAGAAATTAAATTGGAATGGACTGAAATCTTCCAACTGAGAACTAATGGGCTATCAGAGCTACTAAGAAATATGCCTCAGTTTTCAAGGATGAACTTGGAAAGATTGAGGGGCTATAACCAAAAATTCATGTAATCCAGAGGCGATGCCAAGGTTCATGAAGTTAAGACCAGCACCTATGCAAATCGGGAAAAAGTAGAGGCCGAATTGGACAGATGAGAGAAACTGGGAGTGATACAACCAGTGCAGTTTTCAGAGTGGGCAGCTCCAATTGTACCTGTTCTCAAGCCTGACTGAAGCAGTTCAATTTGTGGGAACTTCAAATTAACAGTTAATAAAGTGGCTAAGTTGGACAGACAACCCATACCAAAAATTGAAGACCTGTATGCTAAACTGGCAGGTGGAACTACCTATGTGAAGCTTATTATGAGTCATGCTTATCAACAATTGGAATTAGAAAGGTTAAGTAGTATGTCATAAATGACCAGCTGTCCTTTTTACTTGACAGGCAACTTGATGTTCATTGTTGATCATGCGCAGCTCAGGATTATCAGAAAGCAAAGCATGATTTTCTTGAACAAAATTGAAAAAAATAAAGTACAGGATTAAGATCATCAGGTTTTAAGTTACAGCCCAAAAGAAACATGAGAGAAGCAGATTTGTTGCTGACATACAGCAGGTTGTATTTGGAGAAGGTAAATGTAATGTGATTACAACCAAGCTCTGCATATTCAATGCATAACCTTCAAGCTTGCTCATGTTTCTGCGCCAAAAGCAGGAGACAAACCAAATAATGCTTTCACTCAAGACATAAGAGCTCTACATTAAAAATCCAAGTAGCATTAGGTGGAATGATGCCAGGGTGGCCAGCAGCTCCATAAGCATAGTCAGAGGTGCAGGTTAGTTTTGCTGTCTGTCCAACACTCACCTGAACTAATCCTTCTTCCCAGCCCTTGATGACCTGTTTTTCACCAATTTTAACTTTAAATGGCTGAGCTTGGTCCTGAGAAAAATCAAACTTTCTTCCATCCTTCAGTGACCCTGTATAGTGAACCACGTAGAATTAATAATTGTCACCATTAATACACACAAAGATTTGTACCAATACACCCATTTACCTTTTGGCATATCTACAGCTTGCACCATATTCCAAAGAATCATTGTAGTTTATTTGAATGACATTCTTGTGACTGGACTCACTGAAAAGGAACATTTAATGAACTTGGAAGAAGTTTTGAAATGTTTTCCGCAGGTTGGAGTGAGATTGAGAAAGAAAAGTGCACATTCTAAACAAAAGATGTAACTTACCTAGGTCACAAGGTAGAATCACAAGGCCTACATCCAGTTGAAGAAAAAGTGAAAGCCATTAGAGAAGCCCCAGCACCAAAGAATATATCCAAACTGAAATCATTCTTGGGGATGATCAATTACTATGGATGCTACTTGCCTAATATGTTGACAGAATTGGCACCACTGTATTACTTGCTCAAGAAAAAACAGCAATTCTCTTGGCAAACACTACTGGAAGAAGCTTTCACAAAAGTGAAACAATTGTTACGATCATCCACACTTCCATTACAATTTGACCCAAAAAAGGAGTTGGTATTAATGTGTGACGCATCTCCCTATGGAGTGGGAGAAGTGCTTTCCCATCAAATGGATGATGGATCAGAACGACCTACAGAATATGTATCGAGAACACTCAATACTGCAGAAGAAGGGTATCCTCAAATAGAAAAAGCAGGACTCTCAATCATTTTCAGTGTAGAGAAGTTTCACCAATATGTACACAGTCGTCATTTTACTATCCTATCGGACAACAAGCCATTGCTGGGATTGTTCAGCAAGGACAAGGCTACACCCCCTATAACCTCAGTTAGAGTACAAAGATGGGCATTGATCTTGGCAGCGTATGAGTATACTTTCATTCATAGACCTGGAAGTCAAATTGCAAATGCAGATGCTCTCAGTCTTTTGCCTATGCAAGTAAAAGATGAGGGTATTCTAATTGCTCAAGACTTTGTTTTATTATTGAACTTACTGGACTCATCACCGATATGTGCCAGTCTTATCCAAAGTGCGAGATCAAGTTCTTCATGGTTGGTCTCAAGGGCCAGGATTATCGGTCATTGGGCAGGCTTGACAGGGGCAAGTAGGAGCGGCCACACACAGACCGCTGCCCAAAATCGGGACCTGACTGCGACTTCATGCTGGTTGGCCAATGAGTGGCCAGCTAGTGTGAATCGTGGGGCTGGAGAAGGACAAGCACGGAAGTTCACGCGTGTGTGCAGTTGAAGTTCCCTGAGGTAAAGGGGTGCCTCAGGGAGCTGAATATTTTAAAAGTAAAAAATAAAGAAATTAGAAATGGTAAAAACATGTCCAAACATGTGACTCTGTCTGGTACAAATAAGTTTGAAATATTTTTAATTTTTTAAAAACACTGGTTGAAACCTCATCACGCCTGTGGATGAGTGTTCGCCAAAAATGCATAGGCCGCTTGGCCTTTTCGCTTGCCCGCCAACCAAACGGTTGGACGGGCAGTGAAAAATTTCAATCAGTTAGTTCATTAAGGGCCTTAATAGGTCACTTAATTGTCAACGGGTGTACTGCCGACTCCTGCACGCACCCACCGACTGAAATATCGCGTGTCATTTTCCGCTCATTCAGGTCGGGTGCATGCCTGCCCGATGAGCCAAAAATTCTGCCTAACAACAAGAATCTGATGAAATGAAACTGTATTTCCAGAGAAGATACAAAATAAGCAGCCAAGAAGGTATCTTACTGTCGGGAGCATAAGTGATTGTTCCTCCAAAAGGACGAAAGCCATTGTTGCCTGAACTTCATAATGCACATCCTGGAATTTCCAGAATGAAGGCTAAAGCACCCAGCTATCTGTGGTGACCAGGGATGAATGGAGAAATAGAAAACTTAGTGAGAAGTTATATGCAGTATCAGCAAATACAAAATTACCTTCAACAGCTCCATTACACCCCTGGGAGTGCCCAGGGAGGCCATAGGTGTGAGACCTTTTATGGGAACAAAGTTTCTACTTATTGTTGATGCACATTCAGAATTGTTGGACATATATGAAGTGAGCTCGCCAACATCTTCTGCTACAATAGACAAGCTACAACAAAGCTTCACAATCAACGGACTACCTGAAGTGGTCGTATCAGACAATGAAACAGTATTTACGCATGCTGAATTTCCCTGATTTATCAGCCTCAATGGTATTACTCATGTGAAAACTTCACCATACTACTCTTCTTCAAATGGACTGGCCGAGAGAGCAATCCAGATGTTCAAATCTGGTATGAAGAAATTGTCTGGAGATTCTATAGCGACCAAATTAGCACGTTTTCTTTTCCATTATAGAACTACCTCTCATACGACAACAGGTGTCACACCTGCGGAATTGCTGATGAAGCGTTGTCTCCGATCGAAATTGAGACTAATTATGCCAAAATTCGGGGGAAGGTGGAAAGGAGACAGGGAAGTCAGAAAATTGGACATGACTGTAACAATTGTGACAGGACGTTTAACGTAGGGGAGAAAGTATTTGTGATGTATTTTAGAGAAGGACCAACAAGATTGTTTGGTGAATTAAGTGCAGTAATGGGACCTCTTCCTTACCACGTGAAAGTGGAAGATTGAGTCATACGGAGACATGTGAATCATATAAAAAGAGGAGAAATAAAATATCCAGAAATGATTCCACCAGTGTTTGTGACTGAATTAACATCTCCCGTTGAAAGAACTCAACTGAGTACCGATGTGTCTGAAGGGCCAACTGTACCTGAAACAGTTGAAGAAACAGATTTGCAGATACCTATTGAAGAACCAGATGCTCAAATGACTATAGTGAGGGCGATTCCAGATCAGATATCAGAAGCTGTAGAGCTGAGATATTCCACATGCATAAGGAAACCCTAGAAAGGCTGACTTTGTAAATTATTTATCTGTGTGAATAATTTGAAGTTTTGAGAAAAATTGTAAAATGTATTTCTGAATAAAGGGGGAGGAATGTAGTAATCTATGTGTAATATACCTTTAAGACAAAAGTTGTATATAAGATCACTGATCTTGGTACCCAATAGCAGAGTAGCGCGGGCTACCTCAGTAATCAGTAGTCTTAAGTTAGAGTCTGAAGAGTAAAGACAGAGTTTTGAGTTGTAAGCACAGAAGTATAGCTGTTGAGTTTCTTTTGTAAATAAACATAATATATTTCTTCTAAGAACAGTCTACTGATCTTCTCTGTCTTGGTACCAACTCGGTCGCTCTGAAACAAGCATGCAACAAACCAGGGCACTGGATCCAACAAGGTGCCAGCAGGAAGAGGGCAAAAGAAGAAGAGGAGACCCTGTCCAGTAATCCATCCAGGCCACTGGGTTCCGAGGATATTTGGGAGGAGGAAGAAAGTGCACCTGCAGAGGCATCACAGCCGTCACCTGCATCCTCCACCAGCGCAGAAACACACACCTTGGTGGGTATGAGATCTAATTCAGGCTGGGTCTCACATTCTGGTGGTCAATGCACGGACACGGTTCCGCAGGAGGCAGTCATCCAAGCTCATCAACACTCAGAGGACTGTTGGGGAAGAGGCACCTGCAATGTCCAAATTGGATGTTGAGCCTCTGGGATCGGCCCTGCCCGAGATGCTGGGGATGCCACGTTGGTCCAGAAGTGTTGTGAACCAGCGTGAAAACCTGGTGGCGGCGCAGGTGATTAGGCATGGGTGGGCAGGGCATGATTCCTGTCAGGGCCTCATCTGCATCCCATTAATGGGATGCAAAACAGTTTCACGCTGGCCTCTGGCGGGAATGGCGACCCACCATGACGAGCAGGAGTGCGTGTTCCCATCTGCATTTCACATCAGCAGGAAACTGACTTTTTGACTCCCATTGCAGTTTTCCCCCTGCCCATCATTAAACCTGCAGCAGGGGGGGACTGGAAAATTCCACCCTTTGACACAGTTTTCCTCTCCAAATAATTGTGTAAAGCATGGAGGGTAATTTTGACTTTGGGCAATCGAGTAAGTTGGATAATATAGATTTTTCCACCATTAATACATCACTCCTAATTTTTAATGAATTCAATGGAAACGAAAATCAGAAGAGATGGATAATGGTGCTGAATTGCTAACACCCATTTTGTATTATTGCACAAAAGTCAAAATTACCCCCATGAAGCTTTTGTTATTGCCTAGCTTCTGTCAAATATCAGAGGTAAATGATAAAGTTTGGTGTTTTGTTCACCTTAGGTTTGAATAACGACTTTCATGAACTATCTCCCTTTAATTATTAATCTCTGCTAATTGTCTTAAATCTACCTCTGGTGTTTCTGCAAATTCAATGTGCACATTCTTCATGAAAACTGAAGCAAGTAGTGCTTCTGCCATTCCCTAACACTTCAGTACTAGTTTGCCACCTTCACCTCATGACTGGCCTCTGACCACTAACCTGCCTACAGAAAAATATTTTATTGATCTACTAAATGGGGGATTTTATGGAGACTGCAAGAGCAGGAAATGTGGTGGGCAGGGTCACTTAATTAAGGAGCAACCAAAATTTTGCTTCGCTAAGGTGGATTCAAATTTAGAGGCTAACTCAGTGAGGTGTTAGTGGCATGTCAGGCCTCACACTGTCCTGTTGGGGGTTCCTACTTGTAATACATGAATATGTATTGTATTAAAACTTTTTCTAATTGCAAACTATCTTCAAGATTGAGTTAGGGGCACATGAGAATCTTGTGGCACCCAGTTCACGTTCACTCAAAGGTGGAGTGCAACAACTGACTTTGTCAATTGTGTCTGAGGTCATTGGATTTCCTTGTTGAACTCCACAGCACAGGTCAAGGGAGCAGGAGAATGGTAGCTTACATGGAGGCTCAGGATCGGCAAGGGTGAGTCAGGGGTGAGGGGGGTGTGGAATAGGGTTGGGGAATGGAGAAGTGGAAGAAGGGTCCAAGTGAGGCAAAAGGATGGGGTTAAGCATGATGAGGAATGAAGTTTGAAGGACCTGGCATCCTGTGTGTGTTGTGGGGTGGGGTGTGGTGGGGGCGTTGGGGGGGGATGTCAGTCAAAGTAAGAAAATTAGGGACCTAAAGGGCAGGGTCAGCATTTTCCACATATGGGTCCATCTCAGCATGTTGGCTGGCAGAGTCCTTTTGGGGCTTTGAGTTCACCTACAACATTTCAATTATCCCCACTAAGAATCACCTCGAACAATGTCTTTTACAATGCATAGAAGGAGCCTGCAAATTCAGCCATGTCCCAAAAAGAAGCAAGTACAACATTGGACACAAACATGAACGTTCAATAAAGAGTAAATGCTAAAACACAATATTGTTTCTCCCACAAAAAATAAATTTCCCTAATGCCCCTGTAACCATCAATGGGTGCCAACCATGAGGTGTGCAGGTATATTTAATTCTCTGACTAAGCTGGTCCCAACAAATAACGATGATACACACGCGTGAATAAAGTGAAACCAATGTAATGTGAAATATTTACAAGTGAAATTTAAATTTGATAAACACCTTTGTGCTCTCATGTCTTTTGTTAATGCCAATAGAGTTGGGCAGGAAAATTGTGGCCATGATGCAGAGCCCCCCGTTTGTCCAGGAGGCTCTTGTATAGCCTGCCTGTACCAGCTGCATTATCAGCTGATGGTGGGTTTCACCACTGAAATGTTTCGCCCGCTGAATAATTGATTGCATGTGTCTCCTGTGCACACCATGTTAAATTTGAAATTTAAATAGAAAGCAGCAAAAAAGCATGAGAATTTCTGGTTCTACCATTGGGAACTGTGCGTCATGGTTAAAACTCCGTTCTATGTTTTTGCTTGTTTTCTCTCATGCTCCATCATGGGGCAGAATTTTCTGCCTGTTGGGCCCGACCCAATCTCCGTCAGGCTGGGAGCTGATCCCCGCTGGAGAAGCAGGCCGCACCACCATTTTACGTGGGCGGGCCAATTAAGGATTGCCCAGCGTGACATCCGGCGGGAAGCGCTATGCGCTCCCTGAGTGGGTGGGGGGATTCCCCAAAAGCGAGAGTGCGCTCTTTCGCACATGCGCACGAAAGAGTACGCATCTCCCTGAGGCTTAGTGGAGCCTCAGGGTGATCGCTTATGCTTTTAAAAAGATTAAAAATAAAAAAAAAATCCCTTACATGTCCCCTCATGTGACAATGTCACATGAGATGGGACATGTTCATAATTTACATAATAACTTTATTGAAGTTTTTAAAACCCTGCATGAAACCTCATCCTGCTGCTGGATGGGGTTTCATGTTTTTTCTATTCCCCACTGGGGCTCCTGGCCTGCCCGCCAACCTTGGATGGGCAGGTCCTTTAATGTTTTAATGATCCTGTCAATGGCCTCAATGGCCATTGACAGGTTGGCGGGCCCGCAGCTGATTTTGCTGCGCCCCCGCCTTCCTGAAAATTTAAATGGGGCGGGGTGACGTCAGGGGTTCCGTCTGATGTCATCCCGCATCATTTTACGCATCGGCGAGCAGGCTCCACCCCCTGCTCGCAGACAGCAAAATTCTTTCAAATTTCGCTTTTGAGGTGTTATTTTAATATTCTTTATATTTGTTCCCAATTTCTTTTCTTATTATCTGTCCAACAGCACAAAATCACATCAGCTATAATCTCTTCATTAATTTGCCAAATTCCAATCTTTGATACAATTCACTTTTTCCTTATTGGAACATAGCTGATCTGAAGCATTTTCATCTCCTATTTTAATATAACCTGTAGTTCTTTTTGCTAAAGATTTCTTACATTTAATTTAGGCAAAATTCCTTTTAACTTTCCATTATTTGTTTGTTTCTGAGTCAAGCACTCTTGTCCTTGAGTTTTATGTTTCCTTTCAGTTCACATTTGGAACCTTATAAGAATGCGGACGCTACTTTGGGGGCAACTATTTTTTCATTTGCTCATGTAAAATCAGGCCAACTGGTACTTCCTTTTTTGTTGGAGCAACAAAATATTGACTAAGAATGCACTACTAAACATTTTACAAAAAAAACCATTTTCTCAACATGAGATTTTTCACTATCCCAGCCTATTTTTGGATAATTGGACAGAACAATTAATACTCTATATTTAATACATACCTCACTTATTTGTCTCCAAAATTTATCTTTCAATTCATTCCCATTGCCTGGCTTTTAATAGTATACTCTCATTAACACGACATTGCTATTTCTCAACTTACTTAAGGAATGCTGTTTGGCTCACTTTTATTTAGCCCAATGCACTTTACTATTATATCATTCTTTCTCGTTAATCCCGCTACATCCTCCTCCCTTTCTTCCTTTTCTCTCCTTCCTGAAAGTTTCATACCAAGATATGTTTATTTGCCAATCCTCACTCAGTTGTCATCACGTTTATTACTATGGCCAGGATTTTTCAGTCGGCATGAGGAAGTGCGCCCGACACGCCAGCCGGTAAAATGACGCGCGATGATATCAGGTGTGTGTCCCGACGTCATCGAGCTGTCTGGCGACGTTTCTTTCGGCAGGTGCACGATGGAATCGGCTACATGCCCGCCGATAATTGATAGGCCTATTAAGGCCATTCACGCAGTATTTAATTTCATTTCTTACAGTTGATGGGCAGGCGAAAAGGCCAAGCAGCCTTTACGTTTTTTAGGAAACCTCATCCACAAGCGGGATGAGGTTTCCTAAAGCTTTTACGAATTAAATAAAAAGTTTTTCTGACAAATAAAAACATGTCCCATTTTATGTGACACAGTTACATGAGGGGGCATGTTTCATTAAATTTTTATTACATTCATTTATTTTTTTCAAAAGCGCTTCAATCTCCCTGAAGCAGCTCTGTGCCCCAGGGAGATTGAAATGCTCTTTCGCGCGAGTGCGTGAAAGACCGTTGGACCTGACGCTCCCTTCTCTCCCCACCCGCACAGGTGGCGCTACCACTTGCATCTTAAGCTGTGTGGGCCTTAATTGGCTTGCCCGTGTAAAATGGCATTGCGGAGCTGTTCTCGGGTAGCCCCACCCACTCCCACCGAGCCTGCCCGACACAGGAAAAATTCTGCCCTATGTTTTGATTTTCTATTTTAGTCAGTAAGTCCAGTTCCCCAATTTTATTTATTTTGCTCTGTGTGCTGATATTCATTCATTTCAGTTTGAATTCCCTCACTTTTACAAGTTTGCATTTTATTTTGCCTTGCTATATCCTGATATCTCTTTGTATCTTGGTACTTTTAATCTCTTTCAAACTTCCTGCCTCTTTATTACATATGCACCTATAACTTTCTTTTCTAAGCACCTTACTCAACTCTTTCCTTGCCGTGTTAGGTTAAATGTTCCCCACAGTTCTACATTCCTTCTCCATGAACCTAGTTTATGATTGGAATTAGAATAAGCTTCCTGTACTGCTAATCTTTCACAAAGGAACTGACTACAGGAGGACGACCATCAAAATCCATCATCTACAAGGCACAATTCTGGAGTGTGATGGAATACTCTCCACCCGCAGCTGAATGCAGCTCCAACAATACTCAGAAAGCTCAACATCAGCAAGGAAAAAGCAACCTACTGAACTGACATCTGCTCCACCAACTTAAACATTCACACCGTCTACTACCAATGCACTGTGGCACCTGTGTGCACCATATACAAGACGCACTGTAATAACTCGCCATGCCTCCTTTGACGACATCTACTAAACCCATGATCTTTACCACCTAGAGGAACAAGAGGAGCTGACGCATGTGAACACTGGCAACTGCAAATTTGCCCAAGCCACACACCTTCCTGACTTGGAACTATATCTTTGTTCCTTGCCATGCGCCGCCATATGAACACACTCGACCTCTCCCTCCAGCAGCACCGCCGTAGCCTTTTTCAAAGCTGCGCATGCCCCCAGTTTCATTTTATCCTTCGGCTCATCCGACGCCTCAACAAGAAACTTTTTCTCTTTCTCTCAAGTGCAAAGGAATTCAAGCTCCAACAACTCATCAGCACCAACACCCATCTAGGACCCTCCACCCCGGCCTGTCCCTCCGTCCACACCCCATCTTCCAATCCCAACCCCAGCCGTGTATTCACTATACCCCCTGACCTTCCCCTCTCCGATGCTGAACGTTCAGTGCTCAGCAAAGGACATAGTTTCATACCCTTACGCCCTCACCTCAATGAATTTCGGGCTCGGCATGATTCTGAACTCTTCTTCCGCCGTCTTCGTCTCCGGGCTCACTTCTTTGGGCAGGAGTCCTCTCCCAGTTCAACGGATCCTTTTACCCATCTCCAATATTCTCCCTCCACCTGGACCCCTCCCTCTGGATTCTTACCTTCTCTTGATCTTTTCATTGAGAACTGTCAGCGTGACATTAGTCGTCTCAATTTCTCTGCTCCTCTCACCCATTCTAACCTGTCTCTCTCTGAACTTACTGCACTCCATTCTCTCAGGTCCAACCCTGACATTGTTATCAAACCCGCTGACAAGGGTGGTGCTGTTGTTGTCTGCCGCACTGACCTCTACCTCGCGGAGGCTGAGCGTCAACTTGCAGACGCTTCCTCCTACCTCTCCCTGGACCATGACCCCACCACTGAACATCAAGCCATTGTTTCCAGGACTGTCACTGACCACATCTCCTCTGGGGATCTCCCTCCCACAGCTTCCAACCTGATAGTCGCCCAACCTCGGATGGCCCGCTTCTATCTCCTACCCAAAATCCACAAACAGAACTGCCCCGGTAGACCGATCGTCTCAGCTTGCTCCTGCCCCACAGAACTCATTTCTCGTTATCTTGACTCCCTTCTCTCTCCCCTTGTCCAGTCCCTTCCCACCTACATCCATGATTCCTCTGACACCTTACGTCACATCAACAATTTCCAGTTCCCTGGCCCCAACCGCTTCCTCTTCACCATGGACGTCCAATCCCTCTACACCTCCATCCCCCACCAGGATTGTCTGAGGGCCCTTAGCTTCTTCCTCGAACAGAGGCCCGAACAATCCCCATCCACCACTACTCTCCTCCGTCTGGCTGAACTTGTTCTCACGCTGAACAATTTCTCCTTCAACTCCTCTCACTTCCTCCAAATAAAAGGTGTGGCTATGGGTACCCGCATGGGCCCCAGCTATGCCTGTCTCTTTATGGCGTAGGTGGAACATTCCTTGTTGCAGTCCTACTCCGGCCCCCTTCCACAACTCTTTCTCCGGTACATCGATGATTACTTCGGTGCCGCTTCATGCTCTCGTCGGGACTTGGAAAAATTTATTAATTTTGCTTCCAATCTCCACCCCTCCATCATTTTCACGTGGTCCATCTCTGACACTTCCCTTCCCTTCCTTGACCTCTCTGTCTCAATCTCTGGTGATAGACTGTCCACCATATATATCCATTACAATATCCATTACAAACCCACCGGCTCCCACAGCTATCTCGACTACAGCTCCTCACACCCCGCTTCCTGTAAGGACTCCATCCCATTCTCTCAGTTCCTTCGCCTCCGTCGCATCTGTTCCGATGATGCTACCTTCAAAAACAGTTCCTCTGACATGTCCTCCTTCTGCCTTAACCGAGGTTTTCCACCCACGGTCGTTGACAGGGCCCTCAACCGTGTCCGGCCCATCTCCCGCGCATCCGCCCTCATGCCTTCTCCTCCCTCCCAGAAACATGATAGGGTCCCCCTTGTCCTCACTTATCAACCCACCAGCCTCCGCATTCAAAGGATCATCCTCCGCCATTTCCGCCAACTCCAGCATGATGTCACCACCAAACACATCTTCCCTTCACCCCCACTATCGGCATTCCATAGGGATCGCTCCCTCCGGGACACCCTGGTCCACTCCTCCATGACTCCCTACTCCTCAACCCCCTCCTATGGCACCACCCCATGCCCACGCAAAAGATGCAATACCTGCCCCTTCACTTCCTCTCTCCTCACCGTCCAAGGACCCAAACACTCCTTTCAAGTGAAGCAGCATTTCACTTGCATTTCCCCCAACTTAGTCTACTGCATTCATTGCTCCCAATGTGGTCTCCTCTACATTAGAGAGACCAAACGTAAACTGGGCGACCGCTTTGCAGAACACCTGCAGACTGTCCGCAAGAATGACCCAAACCTCCCTGTCGCTTGCCATTTTAACACTCCACACTGCTCTCTTGCCCACATGTCTGTCCTTGGCTTGCTGCATTGTTCTAGTGAAGCCCAACGCAAACTGGAGGAACAACACCTCATCTTCCGACTAGGCACTTTACAGCCTTCTGGACTGAATATTGAATTCAACAACTTTAGGTCGTGAGCTCCCTCCTCCATCCCCACCCCCTTTCTGTTTCCCCCTTCCTTTTCTTTTTTTTCCAATAAATGATATAGATTTTCCTTTTCCCACCTATTTCCATTATAAAAAGAGAAAAAGAAAAAATATATATATATTTATTTATTTATTTATTTTTTACATCTTTTATGCTCTCCCCACCCCCACTAGAGCTATACCTTGAGTGCCCTACCATCCATTCTTAATTAGCACATTCGTTTAGATAATATCACCAACTTTAACTTTAACACCTATGTGTTCTTTTGTATTATTGTTGTTGACATCTTTTGATGATCTGCTTCTATCACTGCTTGTTTGTCCCTACAAGCACACCCCCACTCCACCTCTCTCTCTCTCTCTCTCTCCGCCCCCCACACACACACCTTAAACTAGCTTATATTTCAACTCTTTCTTGGACTCGAACTCAAGTTCTGTTGAAGGGTCATGAGGACTCGAAACGTCAACTCTTTTCTTCTCCGCCGATGCTGCCAGACCTGCTGAGTTTTTCCAGGTAATTCTGTTTTTGTTTTTGTTTTCTTTGTTCCTTCACTGGCGCTGAGTGAAAATCTTGGAATTCTATAAAGCACTGTGGATGTCCCTACATCACAGGGAATGCACGGTTCAAGGTAGCTCACCAGCACTTTCACAAGGGCAATTAGGAATGGGTGACAAACGCTGGCCTTGCCAGCAATGCTCACAGCTAATAAAAAAGAAACATATCTGACCACAAGCCCTTCAGAATGCTTGCTCAAAAGGAAAGGACTTATACTTTGCTGCTTCCAAAATGCATTTACAGTTTCCAAGCAGAAGGAAGAGATAATAAAAGCTAGGACTTTGTAGATATAAACCAAACATTTTTTTCCCCATCAATAACCATGATTGTCCTTGTTATCTTATCTTTCACATTAACCTCTTAGAATTATTTAAACATCAGACACTGGGCATAACTTCATGCTTGGCCCGCAGGCAGTTTCAGGCTGGCCTCTCCCTTTGCATCCATAAGCCATAGGAGCCATAAGACATTGGAGCAGAAATTAGGCCATTCGGCCCATCGTGTCTGCTCCGCCATTCAATCATAGCTGATAAGTTTCTCAAACCCATTCTCCCATCTTCTCCCCATAACCTTTGATCCCCTTACCAATCAAGAACCTATCTATCTCGGTCTTAAATACACTCAATGACCTAGCTCCACAGTCTTCTGTGGCAATGTATTCCATAGATCCACCACTCTCTGGCTAAAGAAGTTTCTCCTCATCTCTGTTCTAAAAGGTCTTCCCTTTAATCTGAGGCTGTGCCCTCGGGTCCTAGTCTCTCCTACTAATGGAAACATCTTCCCCACGTCCACTCTATCCAGGCCTTTCAGTATTCTGTAAGTTTCAATCAGATACCCCCCCATCCTTCTAAACTCCATCGAGTATAGACCCAGAGTCCTCAAACGTTCCTCATATGTTAAGCCTTTCATTCCTGGGATCATTCTCGTGAACCTCCTCTGGACCCTCTCCAGGGCTAGAACATCCTTCCTGAGATACGGGACCCAAAATTGCTCACAATATTCTAAACGTGGTCTGACCAGAGCCTTATAAAGCCTCTGCAGCACATCCTTGCTTTTATATTCTAGTCCTCTCGAAATAAATGCATTTGCCTTCCTAACTACCGACTCAACATGCAAGTTAACCTTAAGAGAATCCTGGACTAGGACTCCCAAGTCCCTTTGCACTCCAGATTTCTGAATTCTCTCCCCATTTAGAAAATAGTCTATGCCTCTATTCTTCCTACCAAAGTTCATGACCTCACACTTCCCCACGTTGTATTCCATCTGTCACTTCTTTGCCCATTCTCCTAACCTGTCGAAATCCTTCTGCAGCCACCCCGCCTCCTCAATACTACCTGTCCCTCCACCTATCTTTGTATCATCTGCAAACTTAGCCAGGATGCCCTCAGTTCCTTCATGTAGATCATTAATGTATAAAGTGAAAAGTTGTGGTCCCAACATTGATCCCTGCGGAGCTCTACTAGTCACCGGCCACCATCCTGAGAAGGACCCCCTTATCCCCACTCTCTGCCTCCTCAGACAACCAATCTTCTATCCATGCTAGTACCTTGCCTCTAACACCATGGGCTCTTATCTTACTGAGCAGCCTCCTGTATGGCACTTTGTCAAAGGCCTTCTGGAAGTCCAAGTAGATAACATCCATTGGCTCCCCTTTGTCTAACCTACTCATTACCTCCTCAAAGAATTCTAACAGATTTGTCAGGCCTGACCACCCCTTGATGAAACCATGCTGACTTTGCCCTATTTTACCATGCACTTCCAAGTATTCTGAAATCTCATCCTTAATAATGGACTCTAAAATCTTACCAATGCCCGAGATCAGGCTAATCGGCCTGTAATTTCCCTTCTTTTGCCTCACTCCCTTCTTAAACAGGGGGGTTACATTAGTGATTTTCCAGTCCTCTGGGACCCTCCCTGACTCCAGTGATTCCTGAAAGATCACCGCTAACGCTGCCACTATCACTTCAGCTACCTCCTTCAGAACTCTGGGGTGTAATCCATCTGGTCCAGGTGATTTATCCACTTTCAGGCCTTTCAGTTTCCTAGCACCTTCTCCTTGGTAATGGCCACCATACTCACCTCTGCCCCCCGACTCTCTCTTGAACTTTGGGGATGTTACTCCTGTCTTCCACCATGAAGACTGACGCAAAGTACCTGTTCAGTTCCTTTGCCATTGCTTTGTTCCCCACTACTACTTCTTCAGCGTCATTTTCCAGTGGCCCAATGTCCACTTTTGCCTCTTTCTTACCCTTTATATATCTAAAAAAAACCTCTTGCAATCTTCTTTTATAATACTGGTTAGTTTACCCTCATATTTAATCTTCTCCCTCCTTATTTCTTTTTTAGTTGCCCTCTGTTGGTCTTTGTAGGCTTTCCAATCCCCTGGTTTCCCACTGCTCTTTGCTGCATTGTATGCTTTCCCTTTAAATTTTATGCTGTCCCTGACTTCCCTTGTCAGCCATGGTTGCCTTCTTCCTAGGGATAAATTTTCGCTGTGTCTCCCAAATTACTCCCAGAAACTCCTGGCATTGCTGTTCTACTGTCTTTCCTGCTAGGCTCATCTCCCAGTCAATTCTGGCCAGCTCCTCCCTTATGCCTCTGTAGTTGCCTTTATTCAACTGTAATACCGTTACATCTGATTCCAGCTTTCCCCTCTCAAATTGCAGGGTAAATTCTATCATATTATGGTCACTTCCTCCTAAGGGTTCCTTCACCTTAAGCTCCCTTATCAAATCTGCCTCATTACACATCACTAAATCTAGAATTGCCTGTTCCCTAGTGGGTTCCATTACAAGCTGCTCCAAAAAGCCATCTCGTAGACATTCCACAAATTCTTTTTCTTGGGATCCGCTACCAACCTGATTTTCCCAGTATACCTGCATATTGAAATCCCCATGACCTGTAACCTTGCCTTTCTCACGCGCATTTTCGATCTCCTGGTGTATCTTGTGCCCCACATCCTGACTACTGTTCGGAGGCCTGTACATAACTCCTATTATGGTTTTTTTACCTTTGCGGTTCCTCAACTCTACCCACACAGATTCTACATTATCTGACCCTATGTCATTTCTTGCTATTGATTTAATTTCATTTCTTACTAACAAAGCAACCCCACCCCCTCTGCCAACCTGCCTATCTTTTCGATAGGATGTATATCCTTGGATATTTAGCTCCCAGTCCTGATCCCCTTGCAGCCATGTCTCCGTAATGCCCACCACAGCATACCTGCCAATTTCAACCTGCGCCACAAGCTCATTTACCTTATTTCGTATACTGCGTGCATTCAGATACAACACCTTCAGTCCTGTATTTCCCGTCCCCTTTCTCATTGTCATCCTTTTATCTGATGTGCTTGAAGTTAGATTCCTAGCCCTTTCCAAACACCCTGTCCTATTTTGTGTTCTGGAGACTTTAATAGCCTCTCCTGGGCTCTCCTTTCTTTTCAGTTTTTTCATAATTTTCCATGAAGTTGAATCCACCCCCCACATGCTAACCTGCTGCTTTGTTTCTTGGAGTTTTACCCTTCCCTCCCTCCCACTTTCTAGTTTAAAGTCCTGTTGACCACCCTATTTACCCTTTTCGCTAGAACATTGGTCCCAGATCTGTTCAGGTGGAGACCGTCCCAACGGTACAGATCTCTCCTGTACTGCCTAATTTTATGCCTTCAGGTAATGGAGAATACAATCAGGAGTAAAATGGATATCTTAACTGAATCTTCCATGTTACCCCACCCCTGGCAGGTTAGGTTAAAATTAGTATCTTGCAATACAAGCAATACTATGTCAAGTAACCAATATTCTGGGCAGAAATTTCCATTTTGGAGAATAAGTGCGGTGGCAGGCAGGTTTTGTGGCGTGTTTCCCACTGGGCTGCGTGCCATGGGCAAGTAGCTCTCTGAATCACATGGCGGGCGGGAACTGATGCATCTGCTCTGCCATTACCTACTGGGGCTGAAGGTCAGGGTGCACAACCCGAACACACACATTGGCCGGGATTTTCTGGCCCCGTCGTGGGTGGGACCCACCGTGGGCGGGGTCCCAGCCAGAGGTCCATTGACTTGCAGAAGGGCCGAAAGGTTGTGGCAGTGTGTGGGTGCAGAAAATTCGGCCATTTGACTCCCACCAGCCCAGCTGTGTAGAGGAAACATTTTGATATGGCTGTGCCCAAGAAAAAAACTGCACTAATGTTCCGGAATGACTCCCTTGAGGCTCTTATCCTTGGAGTTCATCAGCACTGGGATGTCCTCTACTCCAAGGATGGCTCCAGGAGGCCAACCAGCCTCACCTTGCAGGCCTAGGAGGCAATTGCAAGGGAGATCAGCTCATCGAGAAGCCGCCCGAGAAATGTAATCCAGTGCAGGAAGAGGATGAATGATCTCATCCACTTCACCAGGGTAAGTTAACCTTCAGCTCACTCCAATCTCACACTCTCATAATGACATCATGCACTCAAAGGGTTACACTGCTCAGGGATCTCACACCAATATTAACAGGGGACACATCAGCACTGATTATCTCATGGACACTATAATATCACCAGCATCTCTTCTATCATGCTGTACAAAATCCAGCCTCAGCCCTTATTGGGAGGCCTCAGCACACACAGTTGGCATGCATGCTTCTGTAGAAGGGCTCCCCCTTTTCTCCCTCGGAGACCCTCTCTACACTCAATTTCGTGACACCAGGTTCACAATTGTATGGCTTGAATAGAATGACCAGCGAAACAAAGTTTTTTCTGATAATTCACAATCGCTTTACTGAATTACCTGCAGCCCTCAGAGAAGGGCTGCATTCAGCAATCACGAAATACAGTTATAATTACAGTTATGTTACCCAGAACCCTGCCCCTGGCCCCACCTTGTTCCTAATTCAATACTTAAATCTTTATATCCTAATTTAATGCTTACAATCACCCCTCAGTTGGTCTTCCATTGGTATTGTAGGTTCCTCGGTGAAGGTGACCAGATTCTACCAACTTCCTTGACTGCCTGCAGAAAACAATGGCATCCTACGATTTCTGTCCCAAATTATAGCATTCCTACTGCTGGCCTGGCCAATTCATTTCAATGTCCTGTAGTTAGAACTCTTAGTTTAATCTACACATAATCTAGACAAATATGATCAGCTCATGTTGGCTGAAACAATAATCTTTCCATGGAAAATATATCCCAGATGAAAATGACCAGCTTTCATTTTGTTTAAACAGTTCTCATGCTGCTTTGAGGTAATACAGTGACAGCAACTGGCTCCAAGGTTAATGAAGGTTGACTATCAATGGCATGTTCCTTGTGCCATTGTATCAGGTAATCAGTCTCTTAATTGCGTAAGTCAATGGCAGGTAATGGCATTTCCCTGGTACCATTGTTCCATGATAGTGATCAGTCAATATCCAAACCCTTTTGATGAGCCACTGGCTTTTACAAAATGTCTGAATTAACCCTTGCTGCACAGCCCTGTGCTGTTGGCTGCAGCTTGGTTCCTGTACTGTGTGGTAGAAAACATGAGGTCAAAACATGTCCATGGGTTTGGGTTTTATACTCCATAAATTTCCCAGTTGGAGGCGATCCTGATCCTACACTTCCCAACCACTCATCCATCTGTTCTCATCACATTCCATCCATTTGTCTCCATGCAGGCTAAGCTTGCTAACAACAAGAGGCTGAGATCCCAGAACGGAAGAGGGATGGCCAACATACAGGAGCTCTCCAAATTTCAAGATGACACTGCCGAGTTGCCAGGGGAGGACAGAGATCGCTCCTGTGGTGAAGGCGAGATCAGCCTCTCCCAGCTAGCCATTATGGATGAGTGCTTCAGGAGTTGATCAGATGCTGACATTCTCAGTGAGTGACATGCAATGTTGTGTTCAGTCTGTTCATGAACTTAAGATATCTGATCTCTCTTAAAGGCAGCAGCAGATCCAGACAGACCAGCACATGCAACATAAGTCCCAGCAGATCGAAGGGGTTTCATAGAACCAGGCTGCTTGCTACTGAGTGTACCCAACAGTAATTTAGGGCAGGTATCACTGAATCTGGGTACTGACTGAGCATGAATCTGCGTACATCGTCCTCAATCCATTTTTTATTTGTGCTTTAAATACAAGGCCTGAGATCGTATCAAGCCCATTGCAAACTTGGTGCCATAAAAGTTGAAAATCAAAAGTTAATGAAGCGATCAACTTGATTTCGGAGAATTGACCCATTAAGTTTTCTTCCAAGTATTGTGCAGGCAAGGCTCCTCCCCTAGCCAGCTTATTCGATAGAGGGGGATTTTCCGGCCCTGACACTGGCAGGGATTGTCATGGGCAGGACAGGAAAATTTGGAGAGCCGTTAAAAGTCAACGGCTCTCCAAATTTTCCCAAGCCACCCACAATGATCCCCACGGTATCAGGGCCAGGTAATCCCGTTCTTAACGCAGAATTTTTCGTGCCTGTTGGCATTGGCTATTAGAATTTTCCATGCCTGTTGGTACCCAGCAACAATTAAAAGGCCTATTAAGGCCAGTAAAAAATTAATTGAAAGAAATTTTTCGCTGCCCATCCAACCTTGTATTGGTGGGCAGGCAAAAAGGCCAAGTAGCCTCTGCACTTTTTTGGAAACCTCATCCTGGGTGTGATGAGGCTTCCAAAAGCAAATAAAAATCAAATAAAAACTTTATTTTTTCATTAACGATATGTCTGTAATCATGTGACAGAGTCACCTGAGGGGACATATTTCATCTCATTTGTAAAATCTTCAATTTTTTAAAAACCAGTTCATCTCCTTGAGGCAGCTTTCTGCCTCAGGGAGATTATGTATTGTGTTCTTGCGCGCACGCGTGAAGGTCGCACTCGACCTGCTCTCACTTCTCCCCCCGCCTGCACAGGCAGCTTTCAGCGCTGTTGCTCGCATTTCACACTGGGCGGGCCCTAATTAGCCTGCCAGTGTGAAATTGCCCTTCACCTGCCCTCACCGAGGCTGCATGCCAAGGGCAAAATTCTGCCCCAGGGATCTGTGACCGACCGAAGATGTAAGTTTCATGCACACTCCTTGGAAACCATGTGGACACCTGTAGGATGCAGTTCTGGTGGCTGCATACCAGCTGTACGTTCAGTGAGTGGAATCCCTTGCAGCTGATGTAGTCCACCATGTGTAATGACAGAGACCTGAGCGCCACATAAGTGCAGGAGGTCGCACCCTGCACCTGTGGGAATGCTGAGATCCAAGAGAATCAAATGGCCCTTGCACCCTGGCTGTCCCGGTCCTGGGTGAAATGCACAAAGTTGTGTGTCCTCGAAAGGGTGGCCTCCGTGACCCCATGGATACATTTGTGGGTGGAGGCTTGTGATATCCCACAGAGGTCACCTGAGGAGCCCTGAAAGTAACCACGGGAAAAAGAATTGAGTGCTGCAGTCATTTTCACAGCCACTGGCAGTGGATGCCCTCCATGTCCCCGTGGCATCAAATCCTGCAGTAAGTGGCAGATGTGAGTGACCAGGTCCATAGGCATGTGCAGTCATCAGCGACATTAGTTCTTGGTCATCTGCAGGAATACACGCAGCATCTATAGACCCTGGGTGTCGCTTGATGCTCACCAGCCAAGGATCACTGTCGCCCCTGGTCAGCTTGTGTGGGAGCCCCAACAGACCCTTCTTCCTGAGTTTGCTGCTCCTGCCTTTGCGCAGCCAAGAGCCTCAGTTACTCTATCCTCCATTTTCTCTGTTTTCTGTAGGCCATCAGGCATAAAGCTAGGTCACTAGGATCCATGATCCTGACATGGTCCTCCTGCAGCATGGAAGAGAGAGAGAGATGTACTTAGCATGGGTGTACTTATCACTTTCCTGGCCCTGTGTGATGACCCATTTAACGCTTCCCGGGAGTGATGGCCACCGCTCGGATGGCTACAGATGAGTGCACTGCATGGCTGCCCTGTCAGCCTGTGATATGCAGGAGGCTACTCTTAACTTTATTTTATAGAGCTTTATTTCATCTCATCTCTGCATGGGGTCTGAGATCTGCACATGGTGGATATTGGGTTATTTGGCATGGTTTGTGTAAGGGCAAAGGGTGGTGATTGGGAGGGCATAGATTGGCATGATTTGGCACTAAATTGTTATAGGGGCTATAAAGGACTATGAGGATGTAGGGGCATAGATTGGCATAGAGTATGGGGTTATGGGGAGTGGGTATAGGGTATAAGGTGGCATGGGTTGTCATGGATGGGGCATGGGGAGTCTGTGGGTGAGGGGTGTGGGCTGGAGGGATATTGTATGTATTTTAAAAATTTTGGACACAGTTCCAGAGCCCCGAGGCAGGCTCAGCCCATCCCAGCCCATCTCCGCACCTGGCATTTTCCATGCTACTTCTTGGTTTGCCCGCCCAGACTCTGGGACCGAAAATCTGGCTTCTAGGCAGCCATGTTGTCATGAAACTATGATAGTTTTCATAATATTATTGGGGGAGATTGTAAAGTAGGCTTATGCATGTGTGGCTGATTTAATTAAATTAGTGATGGGTAGACAGCATGGTAGAAATTATCAAAAGAGTTAGGTGGAAAAGGGAATTTTAAATGCTAATGAGTGAACTAGGGTAAAGTCAGCAGATAGGGTGTGAATTAAATTTGCATTTCTAGATAAGAGGAAAAGTTGTTGGATTTCAAAGAGACGTGATAGATTTTTATGAATGGCAAGAAAGTAGGGCAAAGTTATTACGTTGATTTTTCCCCAAAAATGCTGACCATTATGACAACATAAAAGATTTTTATCTTATGGGAAAAGTAAATTCTAAAGGATTTAGAACAATAGGATTAACAAGTCAAAGAAGGAGAACAATATTTAAAGAAGGGTGGAAGGCTATATAGGTGTGGTCACATGAGATCTGAAAGGTACATTTATGAAACAGACTTGGGGAAAAGCCTTGAGCCACTTTGCAGAGGTCTGTTCTTCCAGGAACCAAAATTGTGTTAAAAGGCTTTAGATTTCCACTGTCGAGCGGGTGCTTATGGTAACCTTACTGAATTTATTTCCATGACCAGGATTTCCAGGTCGGTGAGCGGGGGGTGGGTGGGGCTAAGTGCTGCCTCAGAGAGATCGGCTCCTGTCTGAAAAATTTTTAAAAATAGAAGAAATAAATTTCCCTGACATGACCCCTCATGTGACACTCTAACGTAAGTTGGGACATGTCCATCACTTTCATTGACAATTTTATTAAAAATTTTAAAACTTACATGAAACCACAGCCTGCCGTGGATGAGGTTTCATGCTTTTTCTTAAGCCCACCAGGGCTCCTGGCCTGCCCGGCAACCTTAAGGTTGGACGGGCAGATCCATTAATTACTTTAACTATGTTGACAATGGCCTCAATTGGCCATTGACATATCGGCAGTCGCACAGTTGATTCTGCTGAGCTCCCGTCGACCTGAAAATTGAAATGAGGTGGGGTGACATTGGGAGATCCGCCTGATGTCATCCCGCGTCATGTTACGCTTTGGCGAGCGGGCCCCGCCCCCTCACCACTAACATTTAGGCCAAAGTGATTTTCTTAGGTTTTTTGCAATATTTCTGATAAACCAGAAACTATTTTCCTGTTGCTTAAGTTGAGATTGTTTGAAAGCATTTGAACACATTGAGCTGAATCTTAACTCCCTTCTTAATGGGTGGGTTGATTCATGTCAGAGGTTAAAGTTTAAAAAAATCTGGACCAGGAACTGAACTCGCCTCGAGCCTGCCTACTTCCGCTTTAAAGGAAGTTGGACAAAAGGCAGGTGAGCAACATTTGGGGCCAGTCATTTAAATATCATAAAGAGGCTGGGTGCCTTCATTTTAACAGCCATTCAATTTTTATAATCACAGGCAGCCAGGTGTCCATTGCCTCCAGAAACACAACCGCCTAAAGGAGGTGAGAAGGGCGGAATCCATTTTAAAACACTTGTTGTGGGCAGAAGGAGTAAGAGTGCTTCTTCCAGGTCCAACAAGCTACCCAGTAAAGCGTCCCCTCACCACCCCAGACTTTTAGATCCTCAACAAAAACAGAATTACCTGGAAAAACTCAGCAGGTCTGGTAGCATTGGCGGAGAAGAAAAGAGTTGACATTTCGAGTCCTCATGACCCTTGAACAGAACTGAGTGAATCTCAGGAAAGGGGTGAAATATAAACTGGTTTAAGGTGGGGGGTGGGAGAGAAGTGGGGGGGTGGTAGTGTGGTTGTAGGGACAAGCAAGCAGTGATAGGAGCAGATAATCAAAAGATGTCACAGACAAAAGAACAAAAGAACACAGGGGCGTTGATGGTGGTGATACTATCTAAACAAATGTGCTAATTAAGAATGGATGGTAGGGCACTCAAGGTACAGCTCTAGTTGGGGTGGGGTGGAAAGGCTAGCAGGGCATAAAAGATTTAAAAATAATGGAAATAGGTGGGAAAAGAAAAATCTATATAAATTATTGGAAAAAACAAAAGGAAGGGGGAAGAGACAGAAAGGGGGTGGGGATGCAAGAGTGGGTGTTCAAGATCTAAAGTTGTTGAATTCAATATTCAGTCCAGAAGGCTGTAAAGTGCCTAGTCGGAAGATGAGGTGCTGTTCCTCCAGTTTGTGTTGGGCTTCACTGGAACAATGCAGCAAGCCAAGGACAGACATGTGGGCAGGAGAGCAGGGTGGAGTGTTAAAATGGCAAGCGACAGGGAGGTTTAGGTCATTCTTGCGGACAGTCCGCAGGTGTTCTGCAAAGCGGTCGCCCAGTTTACGTTTGGTCTCTCCAATGTAGAGGAGACCGCATTGGGAGCAATGAATGCAGTAGACTAAGTTGGGGGAAATGCAAGTGAAATGCTGCTTCACTTGAAAGGAATGTTTGGGCCCTTGGACGGTGAGGAGAGAGGAAGTAAAGGGGCAGGTGTTGCATCTTTTGCGTGGGCATGGGGTGGTGCCATAGGTGGAGGTTGAGGAGTAGGGGGTGATGGAGGAATGGACCAGGGTGTCCCGGAGGGAACGATCCCTACGGAATGTCACCGGGGGGGTGAAGGGAAGATGTGTTTGGTGGTGGCATCATGCTGGAGTTGGCGGAAATGGCTTAGATCCTCCCCTGACTACCACCAGCCCTCCCCTTACTCTTTGGCACTGAGAAACAAGCATTTTTACCTGAATGGTCTCCAGACTGTCAATCAGAGACAGGAAACTCCCGTAAACAAGAATAAATCAACCCCTCTATTAAA
Organism: Carcharodon carcharias; assembly: GCF_017639515.1. NCBI lineage: Eukaryota > Metazoa > Chordata > Chondrichthyes > Lamniformes > Lamnidae > Carcharodon > Carcharodon carcharias. The sequence goes on from NC_054486.1 coordinate 54,242,722, forward strand.
TTCTGAAGACATTCATGAAGCCCATCCTTCCCGGCTTCCCAACCTTACAACAGCTCCCCCCTCCACCACACACCCTCACTCCATCCCACCCCACACTGAACCCCAGCTAAAATTCAGGCCATTGAGTTGGTGCACAATGTAAGAAAGGAATGCCAGGCAGATCTGCTGGCATAGGCATTTTGCAGTACCTTGGTTCTTATCTGCCAATGGCTCAGGTTGACTGCCCCTCTTATCTGCAATTCAGAAGCTAGAGCTTTGTCATCTGTAGAATAGACATTATAGAAAATCTGCAACAGTTGGATGACACTACTGGTTGTTGGCAAGGCCGTCAATTCCCTCAATTGTTACGTCTTTGGCTTTTTCCCAGCTAGCACTGTGATATTACGCAGCATATGATCAAAATAGGATTGCTGCCATCTTTGAGGTTAGCTTGGCCAGAACTTTTATTTTTTTCTCCCACTAAATGCCAAGCCATGCATTGCCAGTGTCACTATATGGTTGCAGCAGGGACTCACTGGTGGTTGTTCAGGTTCCAAACTGAAGCTCTTAAAAGATCTGCATGCAGGAGTGCTTTAAGTTTTAAATTGCATTTTAACTGCATGCTCTGGTGAGATACCGCGAAAGGGTCAAAGGTTATGTGAAGATTTAGCATGGATTGAGGATTAATTGTGGAACTGGCTTGCAGAATAAGATTTATAGCATCTGCCAATGAACTTAATATATGATATAGTTAGGTGGCCTTACTTGTCTTATTCTTTAATTTGTACCACTTTCTCCTACGTTTGTTTCCAGGTTCAGCAGATAATTGTAGACAGTATTTCTAAGCAACTACTTAACTATAAATGGTTGTGCTCTTTGAATTTTGAGCTTAATTTTGAGGCTATATTCTCAGGATTCAACAACTCTTCTCATTGTACTCCTTGAGCTAGACTCAAGCTGCTCAAGGAATGTAAATAACTTGAAATAGGCTGACCTTGTAGAGTCTGAAGCTCAGCTGCCCACTCTAGTTGTGCAAGTATGTTTGCACTGTAATCTCAGGGCTACTTTCTCCAGACCCATAGGTCGGGATTTTCCAGCCCCACTGCAGGTGGGACCCGCCGCGGGCAAGGCAGCAGCCCAGCCAGACAACCATTGACTTCCTGCGGAACAGGAAGACCCCGGCGGTGGGCAGATGTGGAAAATCCCACCGATAGAATTGGCCATCACAATTGCAAATGCCATACGAAAGCATGAGAATAAATGCTAAGCAGAGTCTGACCTGCTCTTCTGTGCTACTTGCCATTATGAAACAGATAAATGACTATACAGATGACCTGGCCATTAGGAATTAGTTTCTTAAACACATTTAACATTTTGTTAGTGTTGCTTTGCAAGTTTGTTTTATTGCTGTGTAAACAAGTGCTATCTGTAGTTTTATTTGTATGTAACTTTTGTTGCAATTTAGGCTTGAATTTTAATTTTTGCATTGAGAGACTTCTATTTACAATTCCTATTCCTGCAACAGTTTTGCTTCCAGCTGCTATTTCACCTGCATCAAACAAACAGGAAAGAATAGGGATTGTTTTGAGGGCATTAAAGGTATTTCCAGATTTGAAAGGAGATGTGAGAACAGTTGATGCGATGACTGGTTTCCAAAGCAAAAGTGATAGACGTGTTGCACCTTTGTGCACCTCAGATATCATGTTACACACCTGTCCTTTGCTCAGTTCCTGAACTTATTGATTAACATAGGCCTATCTGGGCATCTCATTAGAGGCCTGACTTTGCCTGTGCCATCTCATTGAGATGGAGCTTCAGCCAGCTTGCAAAACAGGACAGTTTTTCTTGTGATTGTGAAAGGCCAATAAAGCAATGGAAGCCTGATCTGCAAGAGGCAATGTGTTAGCACGTTCCCTATAAAAAGGGAAGAGCCTGACAGGGAACTGAATGTTTATGAGCTGGAAGGGTTTCCAAGTTTGGAAGTTGTGGCCAAGCAGCCAGTAGTTCTTCTTCTCAACCTGCACCACCACTTGTAATCCTCCTGCGGGGTGCACTTAGCCTCAGATAGCGTTGCCACTTCATGCGCACTAAATGCATTCTCCCTGTGTATGTAACTGTTGATGCTTGCTAAATTGAATGAAAAGGATTATGCAAGATGCTGTGAGGTTCTTGCTCCAGATGACTGGCAGTACTAAACACATTAATATTGCTTTTTCAGGCCTAAAGTGACAGAATGGCAGCTGGAGGTAAGATTTAGGGGGCAGAGTTTTCCATTCCTGCCAGCAGCAGATTTTAAGGCGGGCGGGAATGGAATATTCAGAGACTGGCCAAAAATTAGATTTCCACCGATAGGAAATCAGTTTGGAATTTTCTCCTCACCACTTTTATGGCGAGCTGATGGTGGGTCGCATTTCCTACTTATCCATGTCAGGAACACCATTTGCATGCATTACCTTGTACTCCAAGTCTTGTGCCATACCAGCGGGAAATTAGACCGGCCTAAATCACATTTGTAAATGAGTGGTGTGTAGCTGTCAGCCCTCACTTTGCTTGTGACTTTGAAGTGAGTGTAACATTCAAAACTTACCTGCAACAGCTCTGTTCCTATGGTGAGGTTGGAGGACGGAAGAAGGCTGGAGGCACAGGGGACAATGGGCTATGGTGGGGCTGGATAGAGGAACGATGGCAGGCAGAGGGGAGACACAGAGTGGGGAAGCTGGAGCCCAATATAGAAGACTAGAACACAGTCACAGAAGGTGGTTGAAGGGAATTGAACTGCATGAATGGGAGGGGATGCACGCAGACTCAGTGGGGGTGGGGTGGTGGGGTGTTCTGTTTGTCTGGCACATGAAGAATGGGTTGCACAGAGACTCAGAGTGGGGGGAGGAAGACTGTGCTGTCATCAGTAAAGAAGGAATGGGAGAGCTCACTGAAAGGCAGTCATAGTCCCTGGTCTTGGAGCTAAGATTTCAGGCTGAGAGATTAAAGGCAGTCCTGGGGCTTTGTGGACCTCAGACCTGGTGATTTGCAGGACATGCTACAGGGCTGTGCATGGCACGCACATTGTAGTCCCGCTCCAGAGACGGGCAAGGCTCAATTGGGATAAAGCAAAGCTTGGTGTGCAGGGCTTGGTGTTCATCATCTTCCAGTCGGTGGTCATGGAGATGTCTGGCTTGGTACTGCGCTGCAGATGGGATGGTCATGGTCAGGGATGCATCTGCAGCCTGTAAATGGGGAAAATGTAATAACAAGGGGGGTCATTCGAAGCTCTCCTGGTTGGTGGGTGGGGCGGGGCTCCTTGTGCATATGTAACCATGCACACAGCCTCAAGATGGAGTGGGTGATGTCCCCATGGGACATGGGGGCATCAACAGTGATAGGCTGAGGGGGGAGTGCTGGAATATCCACTACAATTATAATAGGATTCAGAGTCACTAGGGGAGGCTGGAGAATAACCAGAGGGAGGGCTACTTGCAAATCATGAGATTCTGGGAAGGTTTGAGGAACTCGAACACTGACAGGGTTTGGCGGGGGGGGGGGGTGGGGGGGGGGGGGGGGCAAAGTTGGTCCACCATCTTGTAACCCCGATTTTGTTGCACATTTTGAAAGCAAAACTGAAAAAGAATCTGCATAGGATGAGTTAGTGTGGAGTGCCCTTTCAGGGGGCACCCTCAAACTGCTTAGAGTCACAACATTCAAATAGAGACAGAGTTTAGAGAAAAGAGGATGGCTTCTTTGAGAAGGTACAATTAGAGCCATTGCCTTTTAGTGCACTTTATTGAGAGATGGCAGGAATCATTGGCTTCACAATACAGTCGCTCCATTTGAGCATTAACAGAGAAGAATGGGAGAATGTAAAATGCAGGCAACAGTTAAGAAAGCACAGATGCTGCATATCTGCATAAAACCTCTAATGTGCTTTCCCAAATTGGCATGGGTCACAGGCCAAAGAGATCCAATCATTGCTGAAGTGCAAGTTGAGCTTGATCAGTATACCAGATCAGAGATTGCAGGTGTCACTTTGGTTAGGTTGCACGTTTCACAAATGCATCCAAATCTCTTTCAAACTCTTGTAGGATTGAGATGTCAAGTATCAGGGTTGGCATCTTGGTCATATAGGTCTGTGAGCTTGCGCCTCAGCTGCAAGGCTGTATCAATGGAAAGCTAGTAGCACAGACACAGCTCCAGGGCATGACATTGGCTTTCTGCTTGCGAGATGGAGGTCTACTATATTTGCCAAGTGTTCATTAATCGGTTGCATGTATCAGTCCCCCAGGAGAAGGATGATTGAATAATGGAGCCTGTGCTCAATGCTGCCTTCTTGATGGCAGTGATCTGATTGAGGAGGAGGCGAAGGGCCCGGCACCGCACAATGCAGCTTCGAGAGGAGGCCAGGTCTGAGGTCCATAGTCCAGGAGAGCCCCAGCAACACCCAGAGGATGAGAAGGTTAGACCCATCACACGGGCGCGACTCGCATGACCAAGGGTCTACCGAAGAAGACTCTCCTATGTGGTGATGAGCGAAAGACAATGCCCTGCACATCTGTGCTTGCCAAGAGATGTGGTGGATCATAACTGCCACATTCTGTGGGAGGGGCTAACGCCCCATGGACTGGGATGACATCCCCTGCCAATGGCCCTGAAGGTCACCACTGCACTCAATGTTTTTACCTGTGGATCGTTCCAGGGACCGTTCCAGCATCTCATAGTCCTCAGCAAATAAATGTATTAGGGAGGTGACAGATGCCCTCCTTCAGCATTATGTGAAGTTCACACTTGATGAAGCTAGTCAGGCTGATAGATTTCTGGGTTTTGCAGCTACCTCAGGATTCCCTAGAGTAAAGGGTACAATCGATTGCAGATATATGGCACTGACAGCTCCATGGCAGCAACCCCAGATATTCATTAACAGGAAAGGATTCCACCTCCTGAACGTTCAGCTGGCGTGCGATCATCATGCACGTTTGTGCCAGGTACCCTGGGAGTCCCCATGACTCATACATCCTGAGTCACTCCCAGATGCCTCACGTATTTGAAGAGCCAAAGCGCTTTACAGAGCTGGCTGCTTTGGGATAAGGGTTACCCGCTGAAACAATGGCTCATGACACCAGTGCCTGTCCTCAAGGTGCCTCAGAGGAGACATACAACACATCGCATAGCTTGATCCATCATCGAACAGACCATTGGCAGCCTGAAGTTGCACTGCCGAAGTTTGAACCACTCAGGCGGTGCTTTGCAGTACTCTCCACAGAGAGTGTCCCACAAAATCATGGCCTGTTGCGCCCTTCACAACCTGGCTGTTCAAAGTGGGGATCCCTTGCCAGGGGGAGATGTGGAGGAGGCTGAGAACTCCTCGGACGATGAAGAGCAGGAAGGGCAGGAACCTAAAGAGGGAGAAGAGGGTCAACTTCCACGTGAGGATGCCATTGAAGAAGAACAACATGGATGACGTGCCTGTGTCACACTGATAGCCACAACATTCCAGGAGGCATAAGGTGCAGGCAAAGGGACACAGCCAATGCCGTCTGTGCTAACAGAAATTTTGGGTGCTTGTGATAAAGGGGTGGCAATAATCATGGGTGACTTTAATCTACATATAAACTGGAAAAATCAGATTGACAGTCGTAGCCTGGATGAGGAGTTCATAGAATGCTTTTGAGATAGTTTCTTAGAGCTGCACATTCTGGAACCAATCAGAGAGCAGGTTATAGTAGACTTGGTATTGTGTAATGTAACAGGATTAATTAATGACCTCAGATTTAAGGCACCCCTAGGTAGCGACGACCACAATATGATTGAATTTGCATCCAGCTTCAAAGGGAGAAGAGTGTGTCCAAGACTAATAGTTTAAATTGAAATAAGGGCAACCATGTGGGCATGAAAGCTGAGCTAGCTGAAGTGAACTGGGATATTAAGCTGGGGGATAGATCAATATAGAAGCAGTGGCAGATACTTAAGTAGATATTTCAGAATATTCAGAATAAGCATATTTCTACTATAAAGAAAAATTAAGGCAGGACCCACATCCGTGGTTAACTAAAGAATTTAGGGAAGGGATCAAACTTGAGGAAAAAGCATATGACTGTGCAAAGAGTGTGGCAGGTCAGATGGTTGGTCAGAATATAAAGAATGGAGAAAATGACTAAAAGATTAATCAGGAGAAAGAAATTAGAGTATGAGAGGAAGCTAGCTAGAATGTAAAAACAGTTAGCAAGAGCTCCTACAGGTACTTAAACAGGAAAAATGTAGGTAAATGAGTGTTGGTCCTCTAGAGAAAGAGAATGGCAAGTTAATAAGGAAATGGCGGGTGAAATGAACAAATATGTTTCTTCTATCTTCACTACAGAGACTACAAAAAAAAATTCCAGTAATAGCTGTAAATCAGGAGGTGGATGGGAGAGGGGAACTTGGTGAAATTACAATCACTAGAGAAGCAGTACTGAGCAAACTGATGGAGTTGCGGGCTGACAAGTCTCCGGGTCCAGATGGACTTCATCTTAGAGTCTTAAAAGAGATGGCTAATGAGGTAGTAGGTGCATAGATTTTAATTTTCCAAAATTCCCGACATTTTGGAAAGGTTCCATCAGACTGGAAGATAGCAAATATAGCCCCTCTATTCAAGAAGGGAGGGAAGTAGAAAACAAAAAACTATAGGCCAGTTAGCTTGATGTCTATCATGGGGAATGTGTTAGAATCGATTATCAAAGAGGATATAACTGGGCACTTAGAGAAACTCAAGGTAATCGGGAAGAGTCAGCATGGTTTTATGAAAGGGAAATCATGTTTAACCAGTTTATTAGAGTTCTTTGAAGGAGTAGCATGTGCTATAGTTAGAGGGGAGCCTGCAGACGTACTGCACTTGGATTTCCAGCAAGCATTTGTAAGGTGCCACATCAAAGGTTATTGTGGAAAATATGGTGTAGGGCATAACCTGTTAGCCTGGATAGAAGATTGGCTGGCTGGTGGAAAACGGAGGGTATGCATAAATGGGTCTTTGTCTGATTGGCAGGATGTGACGAGTGGACTCCTGAAGGGGTCAGTGCTGGGGCCTCAACTTTTTACAACTTTCATCAATAACTTAGCTGAGGGGAGCAAAGGCATGGTAGCTAAATTTGCAGATGACACAAAGGAGGAATTTCTTCTCTCAGAGGGTAATAAATCTGTTTAATTCCTTACCACAGTGGGCTGTAGTGCCTGGGTCATTAAGCATAATCAAGGCTGAGATATACAGATTTTTAATTATGGGGAAAAGACAGGAAAGTAGAGTTGAGGATTATCAGATCAGCCATGATCTCATTGAATGGCGAAGTAGGGTCAATGGCCAACATCTGCTCCTACGTCTTATGATCTTATGGTCTTATATAACACAAAGATAGGTCAGAAAGTATGTTGTGAAGAAGACATAAGGAGTTTTCAGATGGATCGTAGGCAAAAATCTGGCAGATGGAGTGTAATGTGGGACAATGACAAGGCGGACGTGGAAAGGATGTTTCCTCTTGTGGTTGAGTCTAGAACTAGGGGGCACTGTTTTAAAATTAGGGGTCACCGTTTTTTGGACAGAGATGAGGAGAAACTTTTTCTCTCAGAGGGTTGGAACTCTCTGTCTCAGAAGGCAGTGGAAGCAGGATCAATGAATATTTTTCAAGCAGAGATAGAAAGATTCTTATTAGCCAAGGGAAAATGGTTGGAGCGACCATCATGGCTGCAGGTCTTGTGCTTTGGACCTACGAATAAAGACAGCTTTCTACCAATGAAGGCAGCCATCTCATTTTGAGAAACAATTACAGCTAATCCTCCAAGGCTGGTGAGCACGTCTAACTCCATCTTATTTTGGAAGGCGGAGAAGTTACTGATGCATTTTGCAGACACTTCCAGTAAAGAGCTTGACACATCTCCCTGACATAACACAAAGTTCCAGTAGCTATCATGACTCAGTTACACATCACGTGAATGTGAGGCTCACAAAGGGTGACAAACACTAAGCGGGATCATGGCTCACCCTCGCAATAAGAGGGCACATGGATGCATATGCACAATGCTTTCAAATGAAGAGACCATTCTCATGAAGAGCAAATGTATTTACAGAGCTGCATGATATTAGCAGTGATTGTACACCCATGACCCAGAAGCGATGTCAAAGTTTCTTAATTTTTCTAACCCTACCATTACATCTTGGTGCATCCCCAACATCCACAGTGGAGGTGGAGGCAACCTGCTGACTGATTCGGCATGTTGTCTGTAATGACTTTGGTGGACGTCCTCTCGAGGGCCAAAACTTGAAGGGCCCCGGCCTGCTGCTGTGGGGCAGGTGCATCCTCCTCGGTCTCTACAGCTGGAGGTGATGGGGTCACAGGCAGAGGGGATTGGGATCGGTTGGACATTCTCAGAGTCACCGGGTGGCCCCGGGATCTTGAGCTGCTAGTCCTCCTCCCCGTGGGTGCCCAAGAGCCCCTGCCTGACTCCCTGAGGAGAAGGGTCTCCTGGAGAGAGGTTAGGGTGCCCCACGCCCTTCTCTCCTAGCCACTGATGGATCCCACCAATGCCTACAGTAGTAGAGTGCAGGCAGGATCTGCTGGACCAAGGTCTCCATGGTGGTCACTACCGCTCCCATGGAGATCTCGAGTCACTCACATATCGGAGCCACATCGTCAGAGAGAATGCATACCGACTCCTCCATCCTTCCCTCTAGTCTGTTGACTGCCTTTTGCAACTCTACCTGATTTTTCGCCACCTGTTGTTGCATCTCCAGCATACGTGAGATGGTTGTTCCCAGGGGCTCATTAGACCCTGTGACCCAGGGTGTCTGTCTCTGCACTGGTGCAGGGTGCATGTGAATGCAGTGATGTGTGTTCTTCATAATGAATTGAACATCCACAACTCCATACCACTAATCACACTTGGAGGAAAGCTTGGGCAGAAAAAACCCTTCTAAATAAAAACATTGGGTGGAAATTTCCGTGCCTGCTGATGTCGGGCGTCATGACGGGCATGAGCGGGCAATATGGCAGGAAGGTCAAAAATTGCTTTCATGACATTGTGAAACCAGTTTGCAAATGTCCTCTCTGCCCTTCAGTGGCAGGCCACGTTTCCCACTGCTGCACGTCAGGAACTTCTTTGTACTACATCAGCATATTATTATAAGTCCAGCTCACCAGAATCACCCCTCCACACTGGATCATCCAAGCATGCGGGTGTGATTGCATGCTGACATGTTTCACAACAACATTTATATGGCATGCACCTGGTAGCTGCATTTAGAGGGGAACTCAGAGGTGAGTACACAGTAATATTGCATAGTGCTTGTGAGGGTCACCTGTTGGACTTCAAGCTTGAGGCGCTGCACATTCAAGCAAAGTCACAGGCAAGACACATTTTCCCGCCAGGCTGACATTGTGGTGCCAGGGCAAGGGCTGCACTGTGGTTGAGGTGAGTTGGGTGGGGGGGAGGGGACAAGGGCTGCACTGCGGTTGATGGTAGCGCATAAGCATGTGCAGGGTGTCGGGGGTGGAAGTGGCCATGCACTAGGGAAACCTTACAAATAGTGACCATTCCTCCACAGCTGAAACAGTTCAGTCGCAGGCACATTGACATGCATGAAGTCGAGCTTATCTGCCCGCTCAAGCAACGCAGAGGCCTGAAAGTGCCACCAAATGCTGCAGAGCTTTTCAACCCTCAAGCACAGACTGTAAACTAATATGCATTTTAGTGGACTGCAGAACAATTGGATGACTTAGCATGCTCTACAATCTCCTTGTGAAAGCTGGCCATGGAGCAGTCACTGGTGGAGATGCTCACAGCCCCTTTGCAATGTCATCATCCCGGTTTGGATCAGTCTCCCCTATAGTTCAAGCTAACAATGCAGCCTTGAAGTGCGGGTTAGGAGAATGCCTGTGCCTGAGCTGAGAGCACAGCATGCAGGCCAATGGGCAAAGCTGCTGCCAATTGGTCAGGTGGAGTGGGGCCGTTGTGGGCGGGGTTTCGGGCAGCCATGCAGCACACTAAACTATCGCCGTCTAGGTAGTGGCCAGCACTCTCTGGGATGCATTAAGGGACCTTCAGACTTAACCAAGAGAGGTTCTTAGTACACCCATACTAACGACACTCTCTGTGTTTCATCCTGTAGGAGGAGTACATCAGGAGAATGGAGCCTAGTGACCTAGCTGCATGCCTCATGGCTTACAGGGAGCAGAGACAAAGGATAGGAGAGTGATGGAGGTGCCTGGCAGGACAGAGGGAGGAGCAGCAACCTCAGGAAGAAGGGGCAGCTGGGGCTCCCGCACATGCCACTGAAGAGCCACAGTGAGCTGTCGCTGGTCGGCTCCCAGCTTGGCCCAGGGTCTACAGGCGGTGCTTGTCATTCCTGCAGATGACCAAGAACCGATGTCGCCGCTTGTCAACGGAACTGGTTGGTTACATCTGCTATCTGTGCAGGATTTGGCACCACAGGCACATGGAGGGCATCCACTGCCAATGGCTGTGAAAGTGACTGCGCGCTTAATTTCTATGCCATTGGCTCCTTCCAGGGTTCCACAGGTGACTTCTGTGGAATATTGCAAGCTTCCACACACAAATGCATCCAGGAGATCACGGACACCATCTTCGCAAAGGCACACAACTTTGCCTGGGGTTAGGAAAGAAGGATGCAAGAGATCTGAGCCTTTCAAGTTTCCCACAAGTACCATCGACTTGGTTCTCAGATCTCTGTGGCAACAAGCAGTCAACTGCATCAACTGTAAGGGTTTCCACTTGTGGAATATTTAGCTGGAGTGCAACCACCACAAACACATCCTCCAGGTCTGCGCACAGTTCCCAGGGAGTGTTGACAACTCCTACATTCTCAGTCAGTCACAGATCCATGGCATCTTCCAGGGTCCACAAAGGCTGCAGGGTTGGCTTCTTGGGGACAAGGGCTACCCACAAAGAGCGTGGCTGATGACACCCATGCAGTGGCCTCAGTCTGCAGCAGAGAAGGTATAACAAGGCTCACGCTACAATTCATGGAGCAACCCTTCAGGGTGTTGAAAATGAGATTCCGGTGCTGGGAGCGGTCTGGAGAAGCCCTGCAATGTATTCCACAGAGGGTGTCACGCATCGTCGATGCCTGCTGTGCCCTTCACAACCTGGTGCTGCAACGGGGGAAGCGAGCTGGCTGAGGTGGGGAGGGTGGAGTTGGATGTCTTCTCCAATGAGGAGAACGCCAATGAGGATGAGGATGAGGCGATCCTCAAAGACAGCAATAATGGAAATGGGGCCATTGCACTGGCCAGACGAGGCAGGCACACTTGGGAGGCCCTCATAGCTGCTAGATTTGTGGAGGATGTTGATGACATGCCGTGAGGAAACACCGTAGATCCTCAGATTGCATCTATGAACGTTTGACTCCTGTCTGGCTGATGGCAGCGCATATACCCTCTGTGATAAGGCTCCTGTCATGGAGACACAGCGGATGCCCATAGTCCCTACATTCCAGAAAGATGATGATGACATGCAGTGGGGACACTCCAGAGATCCTCACATAGCTTAATGTGAATGGCTGACTCCTGTCTGGCTGATGGTATCTCACTTGTGCTCTGTGAATGGGGTCATGTTATGGAGCTGCAGCCGGGAAACTTTCACTTCTCCTGATCCTGTGTCAGCCTTCATAAGCTAAACCCTTCAGGCCACACTGTAACTGGACACGGATGCTGATGAGATGGCGGGGGGTGGGGGGGTGGTGGGGGCTGGTGGGGGCAGCCACACTTCAAAGGTGCTGAGAGCATACAGGGAACTCTGTGCTGCCGGCCCAGGACATGCTGGCTACAATGATAAGCCCCATCGAAGTGGCAGGCATGACTGATGTGTCCAGTGACAGTGAAGGTGCACTATCAACGTACTGGGAAACTTGCACAAAGCACAGGGAAGAGGCCCTGGACTGAGACACCTGCCTTTATCTTGTGCAGCAATTAAGGTTTCACATCTGAGTGACACAAACACTGCTGATCAGAACAAGGAGCCAGAGGCAAGGAGACATTTTGGGAGTTTAGTAACAAAGTGACGCTATATACAAATGATTAACACCGGTGCCCAGGATGTGCACCTTCCTAACCCTGTCGCTATGTCTTGGTGCTCCCCCGACAACCGCAGTGGAGATGAAGGCAGCCTGCTGATGGCTACAACCTGTATGTGATGAACTTAATGGACGTCCTCTGGAGGGCTGAGACTTGGAGGGTTCCGGCCTGCTTTCAGGGTCCTGGCAATGGCACCCTCCTAGTCCGGTGGAGCTAGAGCTGGTGGGGTCACAGGAAGAGGGGAATCGGATGGGCCAGACACTCCCAGAGTCATCTGTGTGGATGGTCCTGGGGCATGGGTCCTGGGTTGTGCAACTGCTGATCCTCCTCCCTATGGGTGCCCGAGGACCCCTGTCTGAATTCAGAAGAAGGGGCAGCTGAAGGGATAGTGAGTTGTCCCGTACCCCTCTCGTGTTGACACTGATAGAGGCCAACTATGGCACCAGCAATGGAGTTCAGCCACGAAGCAGTGCAGGACCAATGTCCTAGTCCTGAACGAAGATCTCCATGGTGGCCGCCACCCTACCAGTGTTGACCTTGGTACGTTGGCATGCCAGCGCTATCACCTCAGCCTGAATGTGGACAGACTCCTCCATCATGCCTTGCAATCTGAGGAGTGCAGTTGTCATCCCTTTCTGATGTTCCTGAGCTTGCCTTTGCAGCTCCAGCAACTGTGACATGACTGGGCCCAGAGGTTCATCATCCGAATCGGACTTAGCAAAATTCTAGCCTCCAGCAGTCTTCCGAGTACTGCAAACTTGGGAAGTCCCTGCCGCTGCCTGCAGTGGATCAGACAGCGTGATGTGCTCACCAGATTGTGACTAGGAGGCTACTCTGAAGCTAGGTCCCACCAAGCTGTGTGTCTCTGAGCTGGTGGAGGGTGTGGGTCTTTAATTAAGATTTCAGCAGATTCCTCTTCAGAGATTCTATCGCTGCTTGAGTTGAGGCCCTGGGTCATGGACTTCCTCAGCTGTTTCCCAGGTATGCCTGCAAAAGCAAGGCGAGATAATTAGTGCAGTGGCCTGTAAAACAGGACATATCACTCACAGCATGGTTGCCTGATGTATGTTGCACTGCTGAATCCTCACCTGGTGGAGCACCATCAACTTCACCATCAGCACAGCTGCGATTCAGATCACTGCAGGCCAGCTAGATGACTCGATTTTCAAAGTCTGTGAGGACCACGGCATTCCTCCACCAGACTGTGACCTCTCCCTCTTGTTGTGTGCCAGCTTGTCCTGCATGAATACAGATGGAGAGAGTATAAGCAGGATGCCTGCCAGGCCAGGTGATAAGTATGCCTTGCCTGGGTGGGTGGTGAGTGGTGCCATGGGCAGGATGAGGATGATGAAGGTATGTGTGAGAGAGTGAATGGTGATGTCCCTTGAACTGGCAGTGAGTGAGATCCCTGTGGATGTGTGGTGGGTTTGTGAGTGTGTGATGAGAAGAGTGACTTACCTTGGTGGAACAGAGGAGATCATTTATCCTCTTTCAGCCCTGAGTGGCTGTCGTCTTTTGCAGGTCATTGGCGCTGACCACCATTGCCACCACCTCCAAGCGGGATTGGTGATGTTGCTGTCCCTTCTGTGACCAGAGTGGGAGTAGAGGATATCATGGCGGACCTCCACGACCTCCAACGCATCACCGAATCAAGGGGCTGTGGTCTTGTTACCTTTTGAGGCCATGTCTCCTCCTCCGCAGTCCTGGGCTAGAAGCACTGAGAAGTATGTGCGTGGCTGCACTTTGAATATGGCACCCAGTGTGTTTCTGTGGCGAGGTGATGGCGGAGGAAGCGAATGAGAGACTGCCCGCCAGCGACCTGCCGTATTTCGCAGGAATGCACGATTAATCAGGCAGATTAGTATGATATGGCGTGAAAAGCCGCCATTGCAGCCGACTAGTAAAACGTTCTTTTTCCCGCCTGCTACTACACAGTGCAAATCTGGGATGATTCCACCCATTGTCTCCAACCCAACATCTCAATAATCAGCCTTCCATCTCCCCCAGAGTATGTGGACAATGCTCAGTACAATACAGACTGGACATGGCTGATGTGGCCACCTGATGGTACAAGTAACACCTTAAAACCTCACCTGGCTGTGACTGCGGAAACCCTGGCCAAACCATGGAGCACATAATAACATCTTGCCCCCGACTCAAGTTTGAAGGGGGCATCCTGGAGTTACACTTGCTCTCCAGCAGGGCCTTGAGGGAACTTGACATTAAAACTGTGATGACAGCTTCTGCTCCTAAAGCCAGACGAAGGAAGAAAATATGAAGGAGCAAGAAAGCGTTAAATTTCTATGGCAATTGGGAGAAGAATTCTGCTGCTGTTATCAGGAGGGTATGGTTGGATATAGCTGAGGAGCTGAGTTTTAAGAACATTGTGCTCCTATCTTGGATGCGGTGCAGGAAGCAGATAATGTGATCCCTAGGTCAGAAAAAGTGAGTACACTTGCTGATTCAGGTATGAGTCAGCTGTGGCATAAATCACGCCCTTCCCCCACTCTGCCTTGCCTATAGTATTGACCATCATATTACTCCTATCACTCACTCAACTTTCAGCAACATCCAGCCTTCACTTTCAATGCACTTTATCACGTGCCATGTGCCCATCAACCACTGCCACTCATCCCAAACCTTGTGCAATGTGATGCATCTGTCTCATAGTCACCCTCACCAAACGTACAACATCAAAAGGCTGAATCCTTCCGCAACTCACAAGTCCAACGTGAGGAACTTTTCAAATTGTGATTGTGGCCATCCAAAGCAGACCATCGCCTATGAACTGCGATCCTACCCTGAGAGACCCATTCTTGGTGGCATCACAGCCACCACTGCATCAACTGAAGCCACTGAATGGTTGTTAACCTTGACATTGAACTATAGGTGCTTCCCCAGCCATACAAATAAAAGAAAGTAACTCACAGACCTATTCTTCTCTTTGCAGAAGCTCTGGAGGTGATCTGCCACAAATTGTGCAGTTGACAGGTGCAGAGAAGGGGGTCCATGGGGATAAATGGCACATATGCCCCCCTGTCAATAGGATATGGAGAGACAGAGACCTCACAGATGGCTGGTAACAGAATTAAAAATATCTCTGGCACACATATGCTGAATTTATTTTTTAAATGGCTGAACTATGAGAAGGTGGCTGTCAAGATTGTTTCTTTTCCAAGACTAATTCACATTAGTTTCTAATGTCTTCCAAGGTCTTCATGCATCGACCAAGGGCAGG
The DNA here is from genome assembly GCF_017639515.1 of Carcharodon carcharias. Taxonomy (NCBI): domain Eukaryota; kingdom Metazoa; phylum Chordata; class Chondrichthyes; order Lamniformes; family Lamnidae; genus Carcharodon; species Carcharodon carcharias. The sequence continues at coordinate 54,257,986 of NC_054486.1, forward strand.
ATCGTCCCAAATTTGCACCAAGTGCAGTAGTGGGCGGGACATTTTACCCACTGGCTGTAATGGCGGGTTTTCAAGCCGTATCGTCCCAATCCCGACTCATTAATTATGCATTCCTGGGAAACATGCTGGGTTGCTGGTAGGGCGTCCTCTGATTCACCTGCCCCACCATCACCTCAGGCCTTCAGTAAACAGGGCACCATATTTAAAGGCTGACCCTGCAAGGGGCAGGAAGGGATAGGAAGCTTCAAGGGATGAGAAGCTGCTGGGAACTAATGGCTGCCAAAGAGAGGAAACATGTTGTCCCCAGATTTAGTGACACTTCCTTGAAGTGTGTACTGGATGCAGTGGAGACCTGCTGCTGTATCCTCTATCCCAGCTATGGACAAAGGACACCAAGCAAGGTACCAATCCAGCATGGGAGGCAGTGGCAGCGCCAATGCCTGGCAAAAGAGGACAGCCATCCAATACAATAAGAGGCTGAATGGTCACATCCATTCTGCCAGGGTAAGTCACTCTTCTCTTCACTCTCAACTCACACAATCACAAACCCATCTCACATCCACAGGGATCTCACACCTCAAGAGCCAACACCACTAACTGTCACATACACCCTCAAATCTCCAACAGGCTTATATCTCCTGGGACTCACATCCTCATCCCGTCCATGTCTCTGCTCACCATACAAACATTCCACACAGTGTCATGCGCCCTGCTCACACTCTTTCCATCTGCTTTCATGCTGGAGAAGCCTGCTCACAACAGCAAGGAGAGGTCCCAGACCGGCGGGCGAGGTTTCCGATATTGGCCTCTTACTCACTTTGAGGTGTGTGCCATCGTGCTGTATGGTGATGGTATGACTGTGCCTGCTGCGACGGGGAGGTCAACGACGAACACCCGCGTGATGATCCTGCACCATATCATCCCTCACTCAAGGCAATGGTGAATGCTCTCTCTCTCTCTCCTGCTTTTGACTCTGCTGTCATGCACTAATTATCTCTACTTTGGTTCACAGGGAGCTCTGCCAAGTAACCAACACCCTCAGCCAGCCAGCCAGCCCTTCAGCTCCATCCATGTCCTCACCTCCAGCCAAGATGACACCTCCTCCATTGAAGAGCTGGAAATAAGCATCCTGGAAGACCCATCAGCTTATCACACCATCCAACAGCGCAGAGACAAACACCTTCGTGGGGTCTGCATCGAGAGCAGGCTTGGGATCATAATCTGGTGGTCACTGCATGTGTACACATGTCCACAGCAGGAGGAAGCAGGTTCAGTCAAACTTCCTGGCACTCGGAGGACTGCTAGGAAGAAGTACCTGTGAGGTCAGATGATGAGCCTTTGAATTCAGTCTCCCAACTCATCGTGGAGAATCAGCAGAAGGCGGGGGTCCATCATGCAGAGCTGTTGGAAGCCCTCAACAGAGTGCACGCAAGTCGGAGGAGTGCATCCGCCTGCTCTCTGATGAAGTGGTGCCCACTTGCGCGCATATGGAGGTCTCCATGGGGAGGATGGCAAACGCCATGGAGACCCTGGTCCAGCAGAACTCGGAAATGCATGCAGATCTGCACTCCTTCGCGGTAGCCATGGCTGCATTCCTGCAGTGGTGATGTGAGAGGGAAATGGGGCACCTCAACATCCCCCCAGGGACTCCGTCCCCTCAAGGAGTCAAGTCAGGGCCCTCAGACACCCTAAGGGAGGAGGAGTGGCAGTTGGATACCCCAGATCATCCACTTAGGAATCTCAGAGGCCCTTTTGCCTGTGACCCCCTCAATCTTGTCCTCAGTCAACACAGAGGGAGCAGTTTTTTATTGTTCAATTATGGGATGTGGGCTTCACTGGCTGGGGCAGCATTTATTGTCCATCCCTAATTGCCCTTGAGAAGGTGGTAATGAGTTGTCTTCTTGAACCGCTGCAGTCTATGCAGTGTAGATACACCCACAGTGCTGTTAGGAAGGGAGTTCCAGGATTTTGACCCAGAGACAGTGAAGGAACAGCGATATATTTCCAAGTCAGGATAGTGAGTGACTAGGAAGGAAAATTCCAGGTGGTGGTGTTCCCATTTATCTGCTGCCCTTGTCCTTCTAGACACCATTGATGGGTGGAACGCACAATCGCAAACTGGTTTCACGATGACGTGAAACCGATTTTTGGTTTTCCCACCACACTGTTTGCCCATGATGCCTTGCGCCAACGGGGATGCAAAATTCCAGCCCAAGGGCCTGAAGACATGTGGGATGATGATTTCTCCAAGAACCTCATTCCTCATGAGGGTGCCTCATCATACAAACTACAGCTATGTACTAGTTGGTTTGGTTTTCACCTGGTATTGCACACCATGCAAGTAACCATGAGCAAGCAATGGTTGCAGGGACAAATGTGGAGAGTCCATGCAAATTCTCTCCAAGCTCTTTTCATCTGGACAAAGATTTTGTACCCTGGGGGGCTATCTTTATCCAGCTTGATTACTCATGGAATTGTAGCACTGGGAATTGTGAGAAAATCTGGCATGGAGTGAGTGGCTGCCTCCATGCAGCTTCAAGCAGGGGTTTCAAATGAGTGCTTGCAGGCCATGATCATAAAGGTGCAGACTTTGGATGCCAAGTTGCTTGCTCCCTTAAGCAAGACAGATTATGACAGATACATTTTCTATGGACTTACAATGCGTCACTGGTATCCACCAAGCTAGTCTAGTGTAAAGTGGTAGGGGTAATGTGACACTGGTCCAGGAGAGGGATGATAGGAACATGGAAGTGGAAAAGTGCTCCCACTTTTCATCAGATATTGCCCCCTCAGCCAGGGCCCTACGTGCTGCCTTTTCTTCCATGGCTGAGCCCCTGCATAGGTAGAGATGGAGCAGTCTTTGGAAGGGCCCTCAGGCACTCCAAAATCCAAAGAGTTTAGGCTAAAATCAGCTTACCAGTGAATCAGGGAAGGGATCTGAGCAGCCTGACTCTGTCTGCTGAAGCCACATCGGATACACAATTTAGAAGCGGTGGGAAACATAAGTTGAAGAAATAGTAATTCACCAAGGGTATGCATAATGGGTATTTGACAAAATGTTATGTTATGACATTTCCTGTTTTCATAACGGCACATAAAATTTAATGATTAGCACCACACTTTCACTTGTTTCATTGGGAACATCAGTAAATGATGAAATCTATTTGCATTGGATGGATGAAGGACCATTTCATCACTGTCTTTGGTGGCAATGGTGGGGAGAACAAGCCAGAGAATTTCATTTTTTATTTTTTCCTGTGTGTGTCTCTGGCTGAATCAGCTATTAGGTCAGCCCTGATATCCCAAACAGCATGTAGCTTGGCAGTGTGGTGATGGGTGTCCGACCTGTATATTAGCTCTCCTCTTCTTTAATGCTCTTGACATCTGAAGTTGGAAGTTGAGCCCCTTAGTTTTCCTTCACCTGCAATCCTGTCTGCTGCTCAGTGTTGCTCAGGATCCAGCATGCCACTATTATTCTGGACACCCTTACTGTTGAGTACTGAAGGGCATCTCCAAACCTATCTAGGCACCTGAAGCATTCCTTCAACATTTTGACACCTTGCTTTTTGACTGACTTAGTGGTCATGTGACTTTCTTTGTAGCACTATTGTGTCTCATTGGTAAAATTCAAGGGTGTCATGAACCATCTTTGAAGGGTTTTCTCCTAAGAACCAGCCGTTAATTCTGTTCCCTGATGTAAGGAGCTTTTGAATGTTGGATTGTCACAGCATGAATGCACCACAGCAGCTCCCAGGGAATTTTACATGCACCAGCATGAACCACACCTATTGGTTGCACACTAGCTGTACACTGATGGAATGAAATCCCTTGTGGTTGATGAAAATGTTTGATTGTTCTGGTGATGCCTGGATTGCCATGAATGTCCAATTGTGAGAAACCAGTCAGAGACGCAAATCTGACTGCCAGCTCGTCTGGCTAGTGTCATCACAGGGGAAGTTGACATAACTCAACACGTTGGCAAATCACCTGCCTTTACATTAATGTGCAACTGACTCTCAGACCCATCAGATGTCTGCAGATTTCTGGAATCTTTTGCCATAACAACCTGAACCTATGGAAGCATTGTGCTTCAGACAGACCAAGGAAGCTGAGCTTCTGCCCATAAACCCTCTCATGCTAGTAATGCCTCCTTTGATCTCAAGCCCTTTGTTGCTCTTCTCTCATCTGTTCTCCATTCTGTTTTGCTCTCTCCACCTCTCTTTTGTGCACCTGCAGATCCACCACAGCAAAACATTACAGCCATGGATGATGAATGTTTTCCTTGTCTGATGTTCTATTGAACACACCCATGGCACCACTTTTCCATCCTCATGTTGTCTGATTAAAAGCCTCCCAACTTCTGACAAACATCTGTGATCAAAAGACCGCTGAAAAATTATTTCACAGGGACCTGAGAAAAACGCTGTGAGCCTTCATTCATATCAGGGAGCAAGAACTTTAAATACTCCCATAAGGTGCTGCTCAATCTCCCCTCCATATTGCACTGGCGAGATCCCCTAACCTTAGAAAACCTGTGCTGGAGACGTTAAATTCAAATCAAAGTTGAAATAATTTGAGGTGCACCTTATTAGTATGCAATAATGGTCAACTCATCTTCTATAAGCAGTTGCTCACACACAATCAAACACTCCTCTGTTAAACCCAGAAGTGGTTGTAATGGAGGCTTTAGAATTTTACCTTCCTACACGCCTCCAATCCACCTTGGGGATTAAAACTGCGCCCTCTCGCCCCCATACTTTGCCTAAACAAATGCATCAAAAGAAGTAGAAAATACAGAGCGAATCTCTCTATTGTGAGTACAATCTTAAAAAAATTCACGCTCATAAAATTGCAATCTAATGAAGAGAAAATGGCATCATCTGAAAATCTATTCGCAATAGAGTCTTGGGATGTGTGGGTGGAAATTTGGTCAGGCAAGGGCTCGATGAATGAATTATGGATCAAGGAGACTTGGGACATATTATAGCTGCAGCTAAAATCCCACACTGTTTTAAGCCATGCAGTTTGTTTGCACCCAGATTATGAACATATCTGGGTGGAAAAGCTCAGAAAACACCAGATCAATGGCTTTTAAGGTATATCCAACCAAAAGTTGCATGCCAAAGCTCTCTTGCTCTTTAGTCACTGTTTCACTTTGTCAGACTATGGCAATTACACAGTTCAGGACAGATTGCCAGTTTTTAAAGAAAATATTTCCATTCTATTGTCAAGCTGACAGTTTTAGTAGGGAAAAAAATAATACTATAAGAATTGGGGTTACACTGAGGATAATACATACCAATCTGGAAAGTCCCCATTAGCCAGACACAGGGAAATGAATTTGATACATTAATTGCAACGTTGCCAAAGATAAATTGAGTTGAAGGTAACATTCTGTGTACAGGAGTCATTTCTTTAAGTAAGGCCTGAAAGAGTACTATAGTACATTGTCTATATGTCTGGGTATCATTTTGATAACTGAAGTTAACAATTGTAATATCTTACCTATATGAGTGATAGTCAGTAAACCGGCATATGAATACTAATAAGATCAGTAAACAGTCAGTCAGCTCAAATTAGGCCTTGGCCTTTATGTTTTAAGTATCTTACGGAGTTCCAGCTTCACTATAGCCTGCAGTGTGTCCAATTTGCATGCTACATTTCTGCCCTTCATTTCGCTCTTCACATTTTACTAATTTCCAACTTCAGCCACACGGATAGAGTTTATCTGCTCCTGGAGTTCTCATTCACCATTACTATTCTCACACAACAAGATAAACTTAGTGGGTGAGAAATTGAGCTTATTGGTGTCCATTTTATGGGCACTACACTGAGAGCTCCAAAATGGTGTCATAGCACGTGTGCATAATTGTGGGATGAACTGTTCCAGATGTATATTGATGAAGGTGAAAGCACACATGTATTGAACACCCACCTGAAATATGCAGAAAATGCATATCATGATGTCAAGCCAGTTCTGCCAATTTGGAGTTCAATTCATTAGTTAATGCCCTTCCTTAGTATTGCAGGTGCTGAAGAACTGTCTGCTGACTTCAAGATTTCTGCACAAGCAAGTTATTCCCAGACATGGGTGCAATAGTAAACTTCCCCTTTGGAATATAGCATGACAGGAAGAATGAACCGGGGCCACACAGAGCCAGGCCACCTGCTGGAAGAGAGACGATGAAGAGGGGGAGAAGGTCTGTTATCAGAAAACCATACCTATCCAGGGTGTTCAGGGAATAATTCTGCTATCTATACTTGGTTGATGAAAAGTGTCTGCAATGTCTGTGCCACAGTAAGATGTCCTCACTGAAATCTGTCAGTTTCTGAAACCACAATTGCAATGTAAGAGCAGTGCAAGGATGGATTGCCAATGTCTATGAAGGTGACACATTGATGAACGTTTGCAGCTCTTTCCAAGCTAAAGCTGTAGTTTGCCAACCATTATTGCAAATTCATGACTAATGGAAAAATTGACCATTATGAATTCTGTTGAAAAAAGACATTTTGTCGAAGCTTTTCATCTTGCATTCAACAGGGCGATCACAAGAATACCAATGCCAGGGGAAACTTTATAAAGTATGAGAAGAGAGTGCTGATTGGTTGACAAGTGGACACTGATTGGTAGAAGCATTGCCATGGAGAATGCATCAGTTAATGTTGACTGACAGTTAACTTCCAAGCATTGCTTGAAATTTTAAACCAGGCATTTTGACTCTGATTTGGTCAAGGCATTGCCCTTGGGAATGAATCGATGGATGGCTATCTCTTATTTTGTTAGCTAAAACAGGCACAATGTGTATGTATGTTCTTTCTGTATGCAAAGAACAGGGCCCTGTGTCTTAATATATGTAGTTTCAGTACACACAAATGTGCCACACTGCGAGCCCAACTAACAATCTTGGTTGACAGCATGATTTTTAGCACACTGAGGATTATTTAGCAAATGTTATTCAATCACAGAATCACATCTAATGTTGGACATTGTGTTTTGAGTTTTGCAAGCACAGGCTGGTTGCATAGGCTCTGTCCTTGCCCATTGAGAACAGTGGAAGGGATATGCCATTTGATATGATCTGCAGATCTTTGGGGTATATGACCTACATACCTAACGTCACATTGGCACTGAAATTCATATACCACATTACTCATTTTTGTGTTAGGCAGAATGTCTTTTTGGCTTGACAGCACATCTTGTTAATGGTGAATACTACTCATGTTGCTATTGCATTGTAGCAGTGTGAATCAGCTGCTTCACCTGGTGCATTTCCCATGGCAACACCTCTACCAATCAGAGTCCACTTGCCAACCAATCAGCACTCTCTTCTCATATGTATGAAGTTGCTGCTTCCCCTGACATTGGTGTTCTTGTAATTGGCCTGATGACTGCAAGACAAAACCTTTGACAAAATGTCTTTTTTCAACAGTACTCAAGTTCTGCACTACCAAACAATAATGAGATCTGGCAAGCTTGGCTCCACTAGAATCAATAAGGGCCAGGCCTTACATGAAATTTAACAATTATATAAACTTTCTTTGACTCAAGGAGGGTCAGAACTAGTTAAAAATTAATCATATTTGGAATATAAAAAGGCTTAACCTAATTACAATTAAGGTACCACCCCTATATGTAAGAAATTAGTTATGCAGCCAAAAGCATACGATAGATATTATGAACATATCAGATTTTCAGGTCCACTGAATTCACTACAGCATCTCTAACAGTAAAGCTAGGTTACTAGAGCTCAGCGAAGATAACTTTATCCTTAACTAGGACAGAGTCATCTCATTAAATCTGCAGTTTTCACTCAGGGATTAGGGTAATATTTTAAATACTTTAATATTTTATGGATATCCTGGTTTGAGAATGTATTTGTTAGTTTGTTAAATATAATCATTTGAATACATATATATGCCATTATGTATGTCACCACAGGAAGGGATGCAATATCATGTGATTCAGTTCCCTTCTACCATTGGTTAGCAGATGTAATTGAAGCAACAAATCTCCACTAAAGCTCTGTGTTCAACTCTATGCCAGCTCTAAGGCTTCATTTGTATTAATCTAGAGAGAGATAATATATCATGGTGGCAGCGGTTGTGAATCAGCAGCTGAAAATGATAATTCAAGCCAGAAGCCCTACCTGAAGTACTACAACTGGATCATAACTCTCACATTGGGGCAGCAACGGTATGAGTGGAGATCTAAGATGATTTGTTCATACTCCCAGTTTTGCCCTAAGCCGGCAAGACAAAACATCGACCATAGTTTCAGCCACAGGGATCAGTGCAGCATTATGTTTTGGCGAGGATTCCTTCCCACCATTGCCGCACTTAAGTACCATTAACCAGCCCAACACCAGAGCCCCTCCCACCTGCAAGCTTTATGCCCATACTGCAGCAACACAACTCAGGCTGTGGTTCCTGCTCAGCTCTGTGGACATCACAGCTCTCTACAGGGAGAAGAAATATTGGAAAGTTTAGGCAATGGCAGCAAGATTTCCAGAGATGGATGGGAAAGCATCTAATGTCTCAGTTGAATTCAAATTGTTTAGACAGAGGATAGAACTATGCTTCCTAGACCATGAGGTTGGAGACGCAGTGAAGCAAGCTGTAAAATTAGAATTGCTGCAGGAAACGAGGGTTAGTTCTGGTTTATCTGATGCTGACCAGAAAGATCCATCAAAGCTATGGGAAACATTAAAAAATAATTTAAGATTAAAGTAAAATCAGAGTACACCACCTGGAACTCATGTGGTATAGACGGAAAGCCGATGAGAGTTTGGATGGTTTTGTTAACTGATGCAGAGAGAAGGTAAAAGACTTCTCTGATGCTGAACTCCTGGAATTAAATATGGATTTGGTTATCGTCTCCACACCTATAGAGAAATTCCAGAAAGACCCACTGGAAAAGCTGAAGGGACATGCCATGGAGAGCACATTACAGGATAGATGCAATATAAGGTAATGGCGGCTAGGAGACAGTGTGTGCAAGCTTTACGGTCTGTTATGTCTGTCAGTACAATATCCAAGGCACTCAAGCAAAGCAATGTGTACTGTAACTGCAAAATTTCCCACGAAACACGTAGGTGTCCTGCATATGTAGACACATGCAAAGTTTACAGTTTTAAAGGACACAGTGCCAAACTTTGCAGAAGATCCAGCAGCAGGAACATGAGGAGAAGCCAGAGCGGCCAGCGCTCAAACCACAGAAGCATGCCACCCAGAGGCGAATGTAGGTGATACACTTCCAGACATGAAAATGGGGGAACGACTGACCAAAACGGATGAGGTGGATCAAGGTGAAGACACTATAGGTGAGCAGCAATTTCACATGTTCACCAATGGAACAGTCTATTCCATGAACCAAACAGAAGCTTTTGGAACACTTCAGATTACCCACCCCAATAAGGCTGGAGTAAGGATTAACACAGGTGCATGTGTCAACACTCCTCCTTTTCACATTCTCGAGTGCTTGTACAGTAAGGCATGGAAGTCTGTGGTCCAACCCACAAGCGTGAAGCTTACAGCATATGATGGCTCAACAATAGAGTGCCTAGGTTCCTTAGAACTGGAAGGCAGGTACATAGCCTGCTCAAATATTCTACTCAGATAGTGACTGTATCAGGACCAGCAGTAGCAGGTTTACTGCCATGCAGGCAACTCAACATGGTCACCATTCATGAGCTGACCCAGTCAGCGGCCAAACAGGTGCACATCCATCAGCACAAGGTCTCCAGAGGTTGTGCCCAGACTGATTTGAGATGATTAGGTATTTCCACAGGGACACGGTCCTACACTTTAAAGAATGTGCTGTCAATTGTTAGGGAGATGTAATAATATTATTGAAATTTATTGTAAAATAGTGGTATATGTGTCTATGGGCTGTCGGGGGGGAAGTTGAAAGGCGGGCACGCACAGACGTGCTTCCCATCAGCACCCCCGATCGGGGGCATGGTGCCATTTTAGGTGGGTAGGCCAATTAAGGCCTGCCCAGCATGACGTCCACCAGGAAGCGCTATGCGCTCCCTGTGTGGGCCGGGGGTGGGTGGGGATCCCAAAATCGAGAGTGCGCTCTTTCACGCATGCACACAAAAGAGCGCACTCATCTCCCAGAGGCTGAGTTGCCTGAGGGAGATTGGTTCTAAATGTTAAAACCTAAAAATTAAAAAGTAAGATTTCCCTAAAATGTCCCCTCATGTGATAATGTCACATGAGTTGGTACATGTCCATAATTTTCACAAAAACTTTATTAAATTTTTAAAAAACCTACATGAAACCTCATCCACATGCGGGATGAGGTTTCATGCTTTTTCAAATTTGCACCGGGGCCCCTGGCCTGCTCACCAACCTTAAGGCCCACCCTGCTCACCGATGCGTAAAATCCTGCCCTATGTTTGTGTGTTTGTTGTGTGATTTAATTGTATTAAAGGCAGCTGGTCTGAAGGCTTTGATGTATTCGGGTGTAAGGTGTAAAAAGACATTTGTGTTTTAAATAAACCAGACTAGATTGTTTTCAAAGGAGAAGTGAAAGGTGTCACCTAGCCAGGTGAAGTACAGAAGCAGTGTGTTTATTTTCTCCAAAGTTTACTGATAAAATCAGTGCTATGAGAGATTTTATGATCAGAGAGGAAAAGTCCAAATACATAGTGAAACAATGGGAATTTTCATTCAAAGGGGAAAATATGTAAAAAGGACCAAAGGCTGTATGTAAAGGCAAGCATTTTAAGATCTAACAAGTCTGAAAATCCTTCAGCATCTATGCCTTAAGCTGCTGTCTACAAAGAACTGGAGCTACGAAAACTCACTTTGAATTGGATTGTCCAGGTATCATCTTTCTTTGCCTGGGTCTTTTAAAATGTGTGTGCCTTACTTAATGAACTTAATGAAAGTGTAACTGGGAGTTAGGGTAAATAGGGGATTTAATGAAAGTGTAACTGAGAGTTAGATTAAATAGGGGACTTAGAAGTTATCATAGTGGTAATTTATAAATCTACGTATGTATTTAAAATCAAGGCTTGGTGTTCTTATTACTACTGAATTCAAGGCACACATCTCGAAATTTATACTAATTGCAAAACAAATTGTGGCAGTTGTTTCAAGTTTCTCTTTGGGATTTGAGCAGCTCAGAATTTGCCATCTGCTGTGCCGTAACATAGTTGGGGGCTCTTTTTGGGATCTATTTGAAATTCGTTGATTGGGTTGGAGTTGGTGAATCTTAGCATTATGAGTATGAGAACCACTTTGAATTCAGGAGTTGGTGTGAGTTTCTTGTGACTGCAATACAGCATTGGCAGTTGCTCAGACTTGTTTGTGATTTGAAGTTATAACTTTGGCTGGTTTAAAAAAGGTAACCAGAGTTAAGTTAATGGAATTGGCAGATAAATTACAATTGGGGTTACCTGCAGGGGCAAAGCATTTAAAGTTGTAAGTAATACCTGACACTAGTGACTCACAGCTGGGGGTAGAGAGACTTCAGTTAGAAATGAAGTGGCTTGAATTTGAACAAACAAATGAACTGAGGAAACTTGAATTGGAAGCAAATGAAAAGGAAAAATAATTGGAAATGAAAAAAACTGGAACTAGAGGCAGCAGAAAAAGAAAGAGAAAAATAGAGATTATTTCAAAAAGATGTGAAATGTGAAAACTTGGTCTCCAGGGGGAAAAGTTAACAATGGAAGAGAGAATGAAGGAAAGAGACAGGGAGTATCAGCTTAAAAAGCTGGATTTTAAAAAGGAAGCATCAGGTGCTGAGGAAAGTTCTGATGATGAAAAAGCCTTTAACCTAAAACCCAGTGTAAGATGTTTAACTTTATACAAGTTCTTCCAAGTTTGAGGAAAGAGATGTGGAAGCATTCTTTATTTAATTTGAGAAGATAGCTAAACAGATGAAATGGCCACAGGAAAACTGGACAGTATTGTTACAATCCAGGTTGGTGGGTAGAGCACATGAGGTTATGCTTCACTGTCAGAAGAAATGTTCCTGAACTATCATGTGGTTAAAAAAAATCTAAAAAGTCTATTTGTGTGCATGTGAGTTGGTTCCTGGGGCATACAGACAGAAATTTAGGAAAACGAGAAAACAGCCTGGGAAAACTTACATTGAGTTTGAAAGAGTAAACCAAAGTAATTTTGACCAGTGGATATGGGAATTAAAGATAGAAACAACATATGCAGCTCTTAAAGAGGTAATTCTTTTGGAAGAATGTAAAGATTCAATTCCTTTGATAATAAGAACTCATGTGGAGGAACAGAGGGTTCAAATGGTAAGAAAAGCAGTGATAGTTGATCATTATGAGTTAGTTCATAGAGCTAAACCTTTTTTTGTCACCTTTTTAAATCAGAAAAAAGATAGAGAGTGGGAAGCTGAATGGAAGGTGGGTATCCAGAGAAGAGGGGTTGGTGGAAATTTGCAGGAAGTTTTTTTTCTCAGAATAAAAAGGCAGGTGCTGAGGGTAGAAGTGATATCCAAAAATTGAGGTGTTTTCATGGTAATGAAGTTCGACATACAAAATCTGAGTACTGGAAATTGCAGGGAAAATCTGTTGGAATTATAAGGGTGCAGACAAGTACTGGAAGGAAAAGTACTGTATGTTCTGAGGTTCAGGCAAAGGGAAAAACAGTTGTTTGTGTCCAGGTAAAGCAGGAAGAATCAGATATAGGTAAAAAAGTAGGAATGTGTTCACAGGTTACTCTAGAGAATTCAGAAGAGCAAGTTGCAGAAATATTTTGACATTTTGTGTGTGAAGGGAATGTCTTTCCATTATGATAGAGTGGAGTGGGTAAAGCTGTTAAAATTTTAAGAGACACAGGGGCTAGTCAACCCTTAATGTTGTGGGATAGTGACATTTCTTGTTCAGAAGGAGTATTGAAGGAAGAGGTGATAATAAGTGGGGTTTATGGAGATGCTAAACCTATTCTACTGTGGAAGGTACATTTAAAGAGTAAGTGGAAAGCAGGTGAGGTAATTGTTGGAGTAGTGAAAAAATTGCCCATTGCAGGTGTTCAATTTATTTTGGGCAATGATATAGCTAGATCATGGATGTGAATGATGCTTCTGTTAATTGAGCAGCTTGTGGAAGTGTTTTCAACAGAAGTATTGCAGAGAGAGCAACCTGGATTGTTTCCAGATTGTATGATAACGAGATTACAGGCTCATAAATTGAAACAAGAAGAACAGGAAGTTCAAAGGCTGGGGAAGGTGGGTAAATCAAATTAGCTGACACTGTTTGCTAAGGTCATTCAGGAGGGAAGACAAGAGGACAATAGAGCTGAAGTGTTTAACTGAAAGAGGTTAGTGGAGTTACAGAAAACTATTTGCAAATTAAACATTTATATCAGATAGCCCACTCAGAAAAAGAGACAAAATGAATTCTAGAATGTTATTACATTAAAGGTAATGTTTTAATGAGAAAATGGATGCCTTATCATGCTTCAACAAATGAAAGCTGGAGGGAGGTGCATCAAATTGTAATACCATTTGGATATAGAAATGAGATTCTGAGGCTAGCTTATGAAATTCCAATGGGGAGTGAAATTTAGGAATTATAAAGGCACAGGCAAAGATACATAAACAGTTTTTTTTGGCCTGGATTGCATAGGGATGTAGTTAGATTCTGTAGAACATGTCACACATGTCAAGTGATAGGGAAACCACAAGTATTGATTAAGCCAGCCCCAGGCTGTGCAGCTACTTTTCCTTAACTGTCCTAACCCTGACTCTATGTCTTGGTGCTCCCAGATATCCACAGTGGAGGTGGAGGCAGCATGCTGACTGCAACACCTTGTCTGTGATGACTTTGGTGGGTGTCCTCTGGAGGGCCGGGACGTGGAGGGCCTCGGCCTGGTTTCAGAGTCCTGCTGTGTAGCAATGGCACCCTCCTCAGCCAGTGAAGCTGGTGCTGCAGAAGTCACAGGAAGAGGGGTTTCAGATGGGTCGGACATTCCTGGAGTCACCTGGGTGGATGACCCTGGGGCATGCTCCTGCTGAGTCTCCTCCCTATGGGTGCCCAAGTGCCCTTGGCTGACTCCATGAGTGGAAGGGGTAGCTGGAGTAAGATCGAGCTGCCTGGCACCCCTCTCGTTGCACACTGTTGGAGGCCAACTATGGCATCAGCGATGGAGTTATGCCCACGCAGCAGTGCAGGAGCGATGTCCTAGACCAAAGTCTCCATGGCAGCCACCAGCCTGCCAGTGTTGACCTTGGTGTGTTGCAATTCCGGCATTATCACCTTAGCCTGAAGATGGACAGACTCCTCCACTGTGCCTTGCAACCTGAGAAGTGCAGCGGACATCCCTCCTTGATGTTTGCTAGCTTGCCTTTGCAGCACCAGCAGCTGTGACATGACCGAGTCCAGAGGCTTGTCATCTGACTCAGACTCAATAGATTCCTGGCTTCCAACAGGGGCCTGGCAAATCCCTGCCACTGCCTGCTGTGGATCAGACTGTGCACTGTGCTCACCAGTATGTGATCCTGTGCCTATTCTAGAGCTAGGTCTCACCGAGGTGTCTGTCTCTGCACTGGTGGAGGGTGTGGGTGAGCGCTGTGACGGGACTTCAGGGGTGTGCCTTCAGATTCCTCTCCAGAGGTTTCTTTGGGGCTTGCATGGAGGCCCCGGGTTATGGACTCTGACGGCTGTTTGGCAGATGTGTTTGCGAAAGCAAGGAGAGATAATTAGTGCATGGCAGTGGCCTGTGAAACAGGACACATCACTAATGACATGGTTGTCTGATGGATGTTTCACTGCTGGATCCTTACTTGATAGAGCAACCTCACCATCAACACAGGAATGTTCCAGATCCTGGCCAGCCAGCTGGATGGCTCTGTTCTCAACATCCATGTGGCCCTTGATTTCAGGCATTCTGCCACTTGCCTGCAACGTCTCTCTCTTGTTGTGTGCCAGCTTGTCCTGCATGTATAGAGATGGAGAAAGTGTAAGCAGGACTCCTGATGGTGATGTGCCTGGCATGTGCAGGTGGTGAGTGGTCCCATGGATGGGCTGAGGACAATGAAGTGGTGTGTGAGAGAATGAATAGTGATGTCCCTTGAACTGACAGTGAGTGAGGGCCCTGTGGATTTGTGCTGGGTTTGTGAGTGTGTTAGTTGAGAGTGATGAGGAGAGTGACTTACTCTGACAGAATGGAGGAGATCAATCATCCTTCTTCAGCACTGGGTGACTATCCTCTTCTGAAAGCCATTGGCGCTGACCACTGCTGCCACTGCCTCCTAAGCAAGATTGGACACGTTACTGCCCATCCTACGGCCAAAGTGGGGGTACAAGGCATCCCAATGGGCCTCCACAGCATCCAGAAGTCACTCAAGGGATCCGTCATTAAACCAGGGCGATGCGGTCTTTTTTCCTTTGCTGGCCATGTCTCCTGGGCAGCAGTGATCAGCTGGTAGTGAAGAGCGGTGTGCTGGCGGCTGCTTTCTAATCATGGCAGTAGGTGTGATGTAATGGTAGTGTGGTGGCGGGAGGGCGAATCAGAGCCCACCCACCATGGAAACGGCGTGTTTCCTGCGAATGCCTAAATAATGAGGCGGATTTGGGACAAAATGGTGTGAAAACCCGCCATCACAACTGATGTTTTATGCACTCACCACCGCACCTAGTGCAAATCTGGGAAAATTCCACCCATAATGTGTCTGTAGAAGGCATCATCCATATAGATTAAATCTGGCAAAGTTATCACAAGTACAGAAAGAAATCAAATTCATACTTCAAAATTATATCATTGAGTCTAGTTCCAGTAACTGGAGTTCACCTATTATGTGGTACCGAAACCACATGAAACACAAAGCCAGTATGTGGACAATCAAAAGGTGAATGTGGTGATAAAAGCAGATTCATATCCTATACCATGGTTGGAAGATTGTATTGAGAAAGTGAGACAATAAGAAAAAAATCACAAAGGTTGACTTGCTAAAAGGTTATTGGCAAGTACCATTAGCAGAGAGAGCAAAGGAGATATCAGCTTTTGTGATGCCAGATGGACTATATGAGTTTCAAGTCATGCTGTTTGGTATGAAAAACACACCTGCAACATTACAAAGACTGACGAACAAAGTAATTGCAGATCTGAGCAATTGTGCTGTTCATATTGATGACTTGATAGCGTTCGGTCAGACTTGGGAGGAGCTTTATAACATCTGGAAGAATTATTTACTCAATTACAAGAAGCTAATTTGGTGGTGAACCTGGCTAAAAGTGAATTTGCAGAAGCACAAGTTACATATCTATGCCATACCATTAGACATGGTAAGGGGTTCGAAAGATGCGAAAGTCAAGGCTATCGTGGATTTTCTTGCGCCTACAACAAAATGAGAAGTTTTGAGATTTCTGGGCATGAGTGGGTTTTATTGGAAATTTGTACCAAATTTTAGCAGTGTGGTTGCTCCACTGACTGAACTATTAAAAAAGAACACAAAGTTTCAATTGACTCAGAAGTGTCAGAAGGCATTTGGCATTTTGAAAACTGTATTAACTATGACACCAGTCTTGGCAGTAGCCAATTAGGCCAAGCAATTTAAGTTGGCTGTTGACGCAAGTGATATAGGTATTGGGGCCGTACTGTTACAAAAAATTTGACATTGGAATTGAAAAACCAATAGGGTATTTTTCACAGAAGTTGAATGTACAACAGAGAAGATATTGAACAATCCAGAAGGAGACTTTGGGTTTGGTGTTAGCGTTGCAGCATTTAGAGATTTATCTTGCAAACAATTCATCAGAAACAATTGCTTATACAGATCACATCCTTTAAAATTTCTGGACAAATTTTGAGATAGAAGTGCATAGCCATTCAGATGGAGTTCATTATTGCAACCATTTAATCTACAGTTTATACATGTAGCGGGAAGAAAATCTGATTGCAGATGCATTATCAAGAATTGAAGATTAAAGGGAAAATTGGGCATTTAAAACTGAACTGGAATGATTTTTCTTGATACGAAGGATTCGTATATATGTTGTTATGTTAATGCATGTGTCTGGTTATGTAATAGTGTAAGTATGTAGATAAGTATAGGAGATAGTATAAAATGGGTTAATAAAAATGAAAATTTTTAAATTATGATGGTTCATTTTTGAGTAAGCGGGGGGATGTCAGGAAGATGTAATAATGTTCTTAGAATTTAATGTAAAATAGTGGTATCTATGTCTATATGTGTCTATGTATGTGTGTCTGAGACTTAATTGGATTAAAAGTAGCTGGTCTGAAGGCTTTGATGTATTACAATTAATGGTGTGGAAGGACATTTGCATTTTTAAATAAATCAGAGTAGATTGTTTTCAAAAGAGGGGTGAAATGTATCATGTAGCTGGGTGAGGTTCAGAAGTGTGTTTATTTTTCCCAAAGATTACTGGTAAAACTAGTATTATAAGATATTTTTATGATCAGGGAGGAAAAGTCCAAATACATGGTGAAACAATGGGAATTTGCATTCAAAGGGGAAAATATGTATAAAGGAGCGAAGGTTGTGTGTAAAGGCAGCCATTTTAAGACCTAACAAGTATAAAAAGCCTTCAGCCTCAAGATGCTGTCTACAAAGAACTGAAGTTAAGGAAACTCGCTTTGAACTGGATTGTTCAGGGTGTCATGTTTCTTTGCCAAGGTCTCATAAAATCTACGTGTCTTACTGTTGCCTTAACAAAAAAGTGTAACTGGGAATTAGATTAATTAAGGGATTTAAAGTTATCATAGTAGTAATTTGTAGATCTATGTATGTATTTAAATCAGTTCTTCTATTAATAAAGGTTCAATTTAGTTTTGTAAGAAACCTATAAGACTTGGTGGTCTTATTACTACTGAATTCAAGGCATGCATCACAAAATTTATATTAATTGCAAAACAAGTTGTAGCAGTTGTTTCAAGTTTCTCCTTGTAATTTAAGCAGCTCAGCATTTACCATCGGCTGTGCCATAATACAATATATTACTGCAACAATTCTGCATGCGTACTAGAGAAAAATTGAAGATGCAATTAGATAGAATGGAAAAGCAAAGCATCATTCAAAGAGTGCAACTTCACATGGGCTGGTGCAGCTCCATTATTACCGTTATCAAGGACAGTTCAGTTTGAATTTGCTTAGATCCAAGGAGGCTAAACAAAGCCTTAAATAGATTTTCTCATAAGATACCAATGCTAGAAGAGTTAAATCTAAAGTTTACTGGAGTGAAACACTTCTCCAAATCAGATGTAAAAAAACAAATATTGGTCCATCAACTTGTCAGGAAAGTTGCAAGAGTTAACAATGTTTCAAACTCCTTTTGGCAGCTACTGTTTCCTCTGTTTACCATTTGGGCTGTCAGCCAGCCAGGAGATATTTCAACAGAATATGGGCCAGATAAGTGAATGAGTCCCAGGCTGTTGTGGATGACATCACTGTAATAAGATACATGAAAGAAGGGCATAATAGAAACCTAAACTTTTTAATGGAGACGGCCAGACGCGAAGGTTTAGTTTTCAACAGCAAGTCATGCTCCATTAAGGCAGATCACTTAAATTTTTTGTTGCTATTTGCTCAAGTTCAGGTATCTGTCCAGATCCTAGGAAGATTGAAGATATCCAGTCAATGCTGACACTGCAGGATAAGGATGATCTCCACAAGTGTCCTGGCATATTCAACTTTTTGCTGCATACATACTGTGCTTCTCAGAGAAGGCATCTCCACCATGGATTGCTGAAGAGAGACAGAATGATCACCAACATGCATTCAATACATTAAAACAAACACTGTTGGCTGTGTCATATATTCAATACTATGACCCTTGGAAATCGACAGCATTAAACGTTGATGCATCTCAGTAAGGCCTTGGTCCATGTCTCCTTTGACGCGGCAAGAAGTTCAAGAAGTCTGCTGCCAGCACAGGAAAATTACTCTAATATTGAATGAGAAACTCTTGCTCTCATCTTCGGGATCATCAGGTTCCACACATACTTATTTGAAAAAGAGTTCATGGTCGAGACGGATCATAATCTGCTGGAAGCGATCTAGAGAAAACCATTCATTGGTGCACTGACTGAACTCCAGAGGTTATTTATCAAGATTCAGGGCTATAACGGTGATGTCAGATACAAACCCAGCGGTCAGATTGTCCAATCAGACACTCTAAATAGACTGTCCAATCCTGGGGAAGCTTGAGACATTCCACACCCATCTCCACATGGACGAAGTCTGTGCAAGCTTGGAGGATGTCTAACGTAGGTCTCATGTTCTTTGGTCAAAAAAAGAGAGAGGAATTCCAAAGGGAGACTTTTCAGGACCCCACACCCTGAGCTCTGTGGCAGGTAGTTATAGAAGGTTAACCGGAGACCATCCAGGGAATCCATATGGATCTGAGAATGTATTGACCATATAAGGATGAAAGCAGTATATCCAACGGAGTAGCCTTAAAAGGATGCCAAGTACTCATCCCAGCAATACTTAGGCCTAACTTATTTGATCAGCTCCATCAAGGGTACAAGGGAACAGAGATGATGAGATGATTTGATCATGAGTCAGTGTTCTGGTCCGGCATCAACAAGGACATTAAACAGGTAATTAAAATTGCAATGTGTGTCAGGAACATCAAGCCAGTCAACATGGCATACCAACATCTCCTTGGACCAACATAGTAACAGATCTGTTTGCTGTGGGCAGGGAAGACTATCTGCTAGTGACCAACTATCACTCCAAATTTCCAACTGTCTGGAAACTTCTGGATACATTGAGTGCAGCAATGGCCAGCACTGTTGGTACTATCTTTAGTCTCTTTGGTGTCCCAATGAAAGTGGTACCGAACAATGGCCCACAATACATGAGAAAATCATTCAAGGATATGTGTGAATGATATTTCATAACATGATCACCCTGATATCCTTATTTGAATGAGATAGCTGAACGTATGGTCAGGACAGTCAAATCGATGATCAGTGAGTGTTTGGAAACCAGGCAGCATATCCAAGTTCCATTATTGCATCTTTGCATAATGCCTTTAGATTGTCATCACTGCTGAGATTCTGTTTGGTTGACAAGTGAGAACCATACTGTCAAGTTATCATTTCACCACATCATCTTTGATCACAGACCAATTACATCAAAAACAAGATACGACAAAAGACTCACATGATGTGCATATGGGTGCAGAATAACTCCCACTGTAGGTTAATCAGAGGGAAAGGGTCCTACATCAACAAGAACAGACTTGGATCCCAGCAGGAGTGTCCAAGGGTATGCAAAAAGACACGTTTGAATGAGATGACAACACCAAATGGTGTAGAACTGCAAAGGAATCAAATTCACTTCAGGGACTCTCTCTCCGCCATGCACATGGCGACCAACCAGCATTGCCTCTGCATACCTACGTATATTTTGCACATGAAGAGACAACAAACAGCACATCAACAACTGAGGACAATTATCCCAAACACAATCTTCAAGAGGAGGAGACGCACTGTTCGAGAACACAGCCATGTCATTGTGAAAACTTCTAGCTGAGTCAACAAACAATCAGAACGGTTCCAAACATAGATCTAGACCTTGAAAAAGAATGTTCCAAATAATGATACAGCTGAATATTTTATGTAAATAGTGTTTTGTTTTCAAATTTCTTATATTCCACAATGATTGTTTATTCATACACATATCAATGTTGTACCATATGGGGTTGTTATTTAAGGGAAGTGGGATGTTGTAATAACTTATTTGTTAGTTAAGTATATTCATTTAAATGTTTCTATGCTAATATGTATGTCATCACAGGAAGTGATGCAATATCACATGATGCAGCTCTTTTGCCCAGTCAGTTGGCATATGTAAGTTGAAGCAACAAGTTTCCATTGGAACTCTAAGCCAAATCTTCCAGTTTCTGGGTCATTGGAGACCAAGGACAACATTTTCTCCCTGTTGGGGGGGAAGAGTGAGAGCGAGCGTGAGCTAATTAAGGCTCGCCCAGCGTGACGTCTGCCAGGAAGCGCTATATGCTCCCTGTGCAGGTCGGGGGGGCCGGGGGGGGGCGGTTTCCCTCAGCTGGTAGTGTGCTCTTTCGCGCATATGCGCAAAACAGCGCACAGATCTCCCTGAGGCTAAGTGCTGCCTCAGGGAGATAGGCTCAGATTTTCAACTTTTAATAAAGGAGTTTAAAAATTTTCCCTGCCATGTCCCCTCAGGTGTCACTGTCACATGAGTTGGGACATGTCCATAACTTTTATTTAAACCTTTCATTAAAATTTAAATATCCTCATGAAACCTCATCCCACCAGTGGACGAGGTTTCATGTTTTTTCACAGGTCTGCTTGGGCTCCCAGCCTGCCCGCCAAACTTAAGGTTGGACAGACAGGTCCATTAATGAGCTGATTTGATTTTCTAGTGGCCTTTATAGGCCGTTGACAGTTTTGCGGGCATGCATCTAACTTGGCTGCGCCCCTGCCAACTTGAAAATGGAAATGACATGGGGTGACGTTGAGAGTTCCACCCGACATCACCCTGCATCATTTTACATGTCAGCGAGCAGGCCTTGCCCCTCACTCGCTGACTGGAAGATTCTGCCCCAGATGTGTGACTGGGATGAGCAATAGGCTAGCGATGGGCACTTCCCTTGGTCCCCAGGACCCTCTGTGAAATTCTCTGACTCTGAATTAGAGTCAGAGACTTGGGACAGTTCCAATGTACTTACCTGGATAGCTATCCAGGAACTGTTAGAGAGAAAAAAAACTAGTTTAACTATTGGGTAACTCCACAACTGACCCCCCCACCCCCATGAGTCACAGTGAAAGCCCCTCCAATACTAACCTCCCCAACTAACCTCCAACCATATGACCACCCTTCCGATCCCCCGATTAACCCCTGACCATCCGACTGCCTTCATGACCAGCCAACTACCCCCTGGACCTGACAACCCACTCACCCACCTACCCCTTACTCACTTACCCATTTAACCACTTACTCATCTCACCTGTCTACCCCCTACCCACTCACCCACTTAAACACATCATGCAACTAACCCCTTCCAATTTACCTACTCACCTGCTTAGCCACCTCCGCTACCTACCTACCCCACCCATCTCCACCACTTACACACTTAGCCACCTCATTCAGTTAACTCCTGCCCACTTACCCACATACCCACTTACCCACCTCACCAACATACCCCCTTCCCATTTACCTACCTTCACCAGCCTACCCCCTAAACCCTACCCATTTACCCACCTCACACACCTACCCACTTCTGCTCAGTCACTCGCCCACTTACCAATTCACACATTTTCCCACCTCCTCACCTATGTACCTTATTCATCTACCTCACCTTACCCATGTGCTCACCTAGCTGCCTACCCACTTACCCACCCCCATCCACCTATCCTCTGCCCATTTACCCACTTGCCCACCTCATCTACCTAACCCCTATCCACTTACCCATCTCATCCACCTAATCCCTGCGCTCTTACCCATCTCACTCACTTACATCCATTCTCTCACCCATTCACTTACATTCATTCACAAACAGTCAGAATGGACATTTAAACTTACATACAGCATCTAATGCTGCATCTTGAGTTTCCCTGAGTATACTACAATCTGCTGGAGTTCTCTGAGGGATGCTGTGCTCTGCATTCCTGGGACAGTCGAGTTCGGAAGACCTCAGTAGAAATTCAGAACAGCTTCGGGTCAGGCAAATTTATGGACGCAGCAGCAATCTGACAATGATTGCCAATCCTCGGAAGAACCGGGCCTCTGTGTTCAATCTCCATGCCTGCCCTTCAGCTTCATTTGCATTAGTCTAGAAAGAGATAATACATGTCATACTTAAAATATTTTACTGTAACAATAGCTGAATTTAAAATCTGGATTTTCTACTAAAATTAAGATTGGGTTTTCTCTCTTTTCTTAGAACTATTTAACATCGTGATTGGCCGTTTTCACTGCACTATTAATTACATGTTCTGTTCTTTAATAAACATCAATGTAGCGTACAATTTATGTTGGCTCATGTCGTCTTCTGTGACGCCAACTCATGAACACAGCCCCCTGCCCCCTTTGTTGAAGAGTACATCATTGAGGAATTATACCCAGATCCTAATAACATCAGGAATATTATCATCTGGCTGAAGCTTGTTAAGAAGGCTATCTGGGTGATGGTAACACTCAGGGAGCTCTTTTCCTTTGTGGGGGAGATAAATAAGTTCTTCAGACCCTTTTTACATATTTAGCATCTGTGTTTCTCAACATAGGGTTTTACTGCCTCTCCGGCAGGCAGGATTTTCTGGTTCCACTGAAGTCAATGGTCTTTTGAAAGGCTCGCCTTATTTTACGGCCCCTCTCCTGTTGCGACGGGGCTGTAAAATTCCACCCCTAAAGTTGAGAGGAACCATCTGACAGGTGTGCATGATCAGGGGTTGTTCCAAGAGAGGCTCAGATTATAATCCACCACAATTGCATATAACTTTCATCCTTGTGCATTCCCTTAGTACCTATCTCCCATGTACATTTGCCTGTCCTGGTTGTCCTATGCATGGCCACTTCAGTAGCTCCAGCCTCGCTGGTGGAAGGCTACTGGCTTTCAGTAGAGGGATATCAGATGGCCTTGGAGGATGACCTTGCACAGATCTAAGCTCAGAAGGCCCAGTTGGACTAAACCATTTCAGAATGAGTGGCAATAGTCTGGGGTATTGGCTGATGTGCAACAGCAGGGTAATGCCTCAGCAATCCTAGTAATCCATTGGCGGACAAATTGTTGGACTTCTGTGACACCCTGCAAGGCCCTTTGTACACAGTATTCACAGTCACAATGGTGACAGCAGTCTGGTCTTACATGACCGCAATCTGAGCTTCCACTGCAATATTCAATTATTGTGTGGCTGCTGTTTGTGCTGCACTGGGTGCTGTGCCATTGGCCATCAGATGCTGCATCATGGGTGGGTCCATAAGTGAGTTAAGGAAATTGACCATTGCTTCCACGCTGGAAAGGATGGGCTCCAATCTCTGCACAAAGTCCTGTGCAAGATGAATGCTCAACTTCCACATGCTCCTTGATATCGACCTCAGGCACAAATGCACAAAGCATTTTGTTGGGAATATTCATGTGTTTTTCTGTCGGCAGTTCCATTGAAGTGGTCATCTGGGTTCTCTGCAATGGAACTTGTGTGTGATCTCTAGCTCCAGCCAGCTGGCTTCTAACCCTCATCCTGGCAGTAGGCCATTAATTTTCCTGTGTCTCACCCTGTATAGATCCCACCCCAGCACCCCCCCCCCACCCACCCAGCTTTCTTATAAGATACACACATTATCAGTATCTGAGCTGGTGGCTGTGAGTGTGAGATTGAGTGATGATGTTCTGTCTTCATCATGATTGTATTTTTGCTGTTGCTCCACAACCAGGCAAAGCTGCAATTTTTGTGTATCTGAAAGAGAAAAAGCACAAGGGTAGGATTGTGGTGCGGGGATGATGGAAAAGTAAGAGATTCATAATTATGCCATCTGCAGCTTGTGAATCAGAGGATAATGTGGGATTAGGAGGAAGTGGGATATGAGCAGGAGGATTAGGTATAAGGATATCATTATCTTGCATGTCTTCAGCCCCTCCACTGACAATGGCCTCAATGATGGATGTCCTAATAAGGGCCAGCACCATCTCTAACATGGAAGCAAGGACATGCAGATGTGCCTCTTACCTCCTGTTAATTGCTGCTACCTCCTGTTCTGCACCACTTTGTCTTTCAAGAGTGAGGGAAGTGTGTTGATAAATGTTGTACAACCTGCTTGGGTGATGTGGCTGTCATGGCTGAACAGTTGGCAGTGTGTACAAGTTGTGAAATGTGGGGGTGAGGCTTACCATGGCACTGAGTCTTTGAGAGTGAGGTGAAGGTACGAGTCCTGATTGATTGAGATCGTTAATAGCTGATTGATGGGTGTATGGTGAGCAGTGGATGAGGCTAGCGGTGCAATTGTTAGGACATAACCTTTGAAAAATACATTCATTGACTTTGAGCACTTATGTGAGGTCATTGTGTTTCTTCCAGCACTGCATCCAGGTCTTTGGGGCTTGACTGCAGGTATTGACTTCCATAGCTTTGACTGGACGCCTCTTTGCCCTCTGCAGTTATAAGCAATCTCTCTTCCTTTCCACATCTTCCACCAAGGCCTTCAGTGCAGTGTTTGAAAACCTTGAAATATGTTATTTTACCCATGTTTCCATTCTTTACTGTTTCCCATGCCAGATTCACTTCCCACATGGCAGCATTTGCTGCAGCCATAATGCACCTTCACTTTCAGGCAGCATCGATTAGCTTTCAAAAGTGCTAGCAAAATACAATTTAGTGCCCTCTGCTGATTTATCCAGAGCAATTAGCACTGGCTGTATGCAACAATCATTCAAATGAGAAAGCAGCATGCAACTGGTGCGCAGCTTGCATTTCATTGAACAGAATAAAGGAGATCATTGTGACCCTTTGGCCTGTCTTCGAAGGATAGCCAAATTGGATTTGAGTGACTTTTCAGTAAATTGAGGTTATTTAAGTTGCGCTACATCTGTGGAACGCCGTACTTAATAAAAAAAGCAAAAATATCACATGGGCCTGATAGGCTTGGACATGTGATATAGAGAAATAAAGAGTCATGTATTCATTTCAATTTTATCAACCTGCTCTGCTTCATTTGGTCCTTTATATCCTCACACCTATTACTTACATTGAAAGCACAAGTGTAAAACAACTTCAATAAATACAAAAAAGTGCAAAATTTATTATTAACCTTTGTGGTCAGGGGAAACATCAAAATATAAGACTTTTTATATAAAAATTCACAAATGTGATTTTTAATATCCAGAAACAGACAACTGCTCCCTCTGTTGCTTTGTAACTCCAAATCGCTTTGGAGCCAAATTCTGACTGAAGATCAATTTTTCTTGGGTTAGGATGAAATAAAAATCTGTTAGGTTGGGGGAAAACAACAGCAGTGAATTTTATCTAGGATAAACCATATTTGCTTGCTAAACACAGGAACTCTCACAAAACAGGACCGTATTTGTGCTATGTATTGATGCAGACATCTAAATGCAGGACTCTGGTCAAAACAATTGTCTCCTTCAGGCTTCACTGGGCTGTTTCATGAGAGCTTATTCTATCAGTCGGTTGCACCTGGTGATGTTTCATTATTTAACCATTAAGTAAAGTGCTTGGCTATTTACCTTCAGTGATGACAATTTTTCCTTAGAATTCCTGCCCTCAATTTAACACCAGCTCTTTCACAGGATGCCCAATTGACTGATAATTAATAGAAAGATGCTCTTTTCTACACTGAGCACTGTTGCAAGTGCTGTGGCTGGATGATGCGCTGATATTTATTTATATCTTTATTCATGCACATCTGTAGATAAAGCATCTGGACAGCTGCCTGTGAGCATGTGATGCTTTGTTCTTCAAACACTCCTAAATAATGGTCATCACACTGCAAGCAAACAGACATTAATCCAAACTACTTTTTTTATGTATGTCAGACACACTTATCAGGTAATGGTAGTTCATTTTTGCTGCATGGTCACTAACTTGTCCTGATGATAATTTCCTTCTTTCTGTCCAACTGATCTGCTGAAGCAAGTGAGACAAATGGTGCAGCTCTGTTTGCTTCATGACATCAGTATTGACCCTGCCAAAGTGAAATGTGACCACTAATGAGCAGTGAACAGCTTCAGTGCTGCAAGCATTTGATTTGAAATCATTTGTCGATCTTTCCTCTTAGAGCTTTAATGACTAGCACACTCTAACAGGCCAAATGTAAGCACAGACTTCAAACTACCAGAAGGTGCACTCTGATTTTGCTGGCATCATGCTAAGATGAAAATGTTTTTTTTTAGGATGCTCTTTCTACCACAATAGCACAGCATCAAGAGAAAATATTGATGATATAGAGTACAATTCCCAGTGCTGAAAGTTGGGGAGTTGCAACCACTTTGGACTCAACTGTCAAATATATTTTTTGTCCCATTGTTTGGATGAACACACATGTACTTTTATTCTGCAATCTATTTTTAAAACTAAGGATAGATTTTCTGTCCCCATTGTTCCTGTTGTGAGGTCTGGTGGAATGTCAGTACGAATGTTGCTTATAAAGGTTTGTATTGCGAGGACCCTGCTGTTGCAGGAGTCATGTATACAGCCAGGGTATATTGGGAGCCCATGATTTTTCTGATATTCTGGCAGAATCTGAGGCCCTGCTTGCAGCTTCTGTAAAGGCTTAAAAGAAATCCATACGTAGAATTTCCTTTCCCTTTCCAGTTCTTTTGAAAGGAAAATCTGTACACCTGACATTGAACAGGTCAGAAAAGGCAAATTTCTATTAATACACCTAGTGAGTAACACTAATAAGATAACAACACACAGATGGACACTGAGGCAACATCATCACTTACCCTTGTTTTAACTCCTCACCTCTTTTTATCAGCTTAGATTAATTGGTAGTACTTTTATTTTTTTTCAGCAAAACTGTAGGGGGAAGGAAATAATGCATACAGACATTGTGAAGGCTAAAAAATAAGCTTTGAGTTGGCTGAATTTTCACCAAGAAGGCTGGAAATAGGAGCCACATTTATTTGTGGGTCAGAAACCCCACTCCGGTGGAAAACTGATTAAAGCTAAGGTTTTCACTGGGATTAACCTTTAATTGATATGGAGACATTTCTATCCACTCAGAACCAGTGGGGGGTGGGGGGAGAACAGTGGTGGGTCAGAGATGAATTGGGGGACTGATTTGACTCCTCACCGCACCCATCACCGAGGCTGCTGGTTGTCATAAGGGAGAAACCTGCTGACTGTACCAAAGCTTCCAGCGCCCAAGGGTAGTGTGATGTCACAGGGGAGACAGAGACCTAGCACCCAAGACAGGGCAACCTGTGGCTTCATTGATGCTGATCTGGATTTATTATTCGAAGCTGTGAGGGAGAGGAGGGAGGTCGTTTTTCAGGAGGGTGGCAGGAGGAGGCTATCTTGTCATGCAGAAGCTGCTTGCAGGCCTTCAGTGTACGACCTGATTGGTCCAGGGACTGAAATTGCCTCTTCTTAAGCTTAATGCTCTGCTCAGTGAATTCGCCTGCACAGCACTCCTCAGGCTAACATACCATGAAACTCCATTCACTCCTCTCCCCTTACCTCCTCATATCGTCATCTAAACAGCACTGACACACACCCTCACTTGTCACACTGAGAAGGTGGCACTGGTTGTATCAACTCCTTTCCTCTGTCTGGAGCTCCCTCAGATGTGTGAGTAGCCATCTCTTCAATTATATATGAACATACGATTTAGGAGCAGGAGTAGGCCACTCAGCCCCTCGAGCCTGCTCTGCCATTTAATAAGATCATGGCTGATCTGATTGTAACCTCATCCCACATTCCTGCCATGGTAACATTTCACCCCCTTGTTAATTAAGAATCTATCTATCTCTGCCTTAAAATATTCAAAGACTGTTCTTCCACCAGCTTTTGAGGAAGAGAGTTCCAAAGACTCTCAACCCTCTGCGAGAAAAAAAATTCTCCTCATCTCTATCTTAAATGAGCAGCCCCTTATTTTTAAACAGTGACCCCTAGTTCTAGAGTCTCCCACAAGAAGAAACATCCTCTCCACATCCACTCTGTCAAGACCCCTCAGGATCTTAAAGGTTTCAATAAAGTCAGCCTCTTGCTCTTCTAAATTCCAGTGGATACAAAGCTAACCTGTCCAGCCTTTCCTCATAAGACAACCCGCCTGTTCCTGGTGTTAGTCCACTAAACCTTCTCTCAGCTGCTTCTAATGCATTTACATCTTTCCTTAAATAAGGAAACCAGTACTGTACACAATACTCCAGGTGTGGTCTCACTAATGCCCTGTACAATGAAGCATATCCTCCCTACTTTTGTAATCAATTCCCCTCCCAATAAATGATAACGTTCTATTAGCTCTCCTAATTACCGGCTTCAAGGGATCCATTCACACACTTTGGGGGTTGGAATGAAGATCTGAAGCAGAGTGTAGTTGGGAGGATAAAGGAGTCATGGCAATTGCCAGGAAAGCGAGTACACACATGGATGAAGCTCTTGTTGTGGTTGCAGACCAGTCGGCCATTAAAACAGTGGAAGCCCTTTCTGTTGATGAATCTCACTGACCCATCGCTTGAAGCCTTGATGTCCACATCATCATGGGGCAATCAATGATGTCCTTCAGACTGGGGGAATCCAGTGATGAAGGTGAAACTCAACGCTCCCTGTCCATAACAGCCCAAGCTTTTTGTGAAATTTTTGTGTAATCCAGCTCTAGCAAAGGGGGCATCAGTGAGATGCAGTGATGGACTGCCACTTTAGAGAGGCCACTAAGCTGATCATTGGAAGGAGCCAGAAGTTAAGAAGTTGAAGGTCACACTGGCAGGGTATGTCGAACAGTGCTGTAAGCAACAGATCTTCAGCAACAAGGTCCAGGTCTCTGCAACCATCTGTCTGGTGAATTGCAGTCTTCTTTGAAACGGAGGGCCAGATTTTCATCGTTGAGGTGAGAATCGAGAGGAGAACTGACACGAGGAAAGAGTCCCAGTCATCATTGTGCAGATATTCTCATATCAGTTCATGGTGACCTCAACTCTACATGAGTGATTGTTATGTGTCAAGTGGCAGTATGGTATCTACTTCTATCACTGGGCATGTGGGAGACTCCACCACTCCATTACCAGTGGCCATGCACTCTTCCTCCCTCCCAATCACCAAGGCCTCCCTCGCTGGAGAGGTCAGGGTGGCTCTCACTAGAGGGCTACACCCTCATTGTCTTTCTATCCCTGGAACTGTGTGCTTTCTGCTCTTGCAAGGAGGGTGTGTGAGGGTGACAAATGGATTGTGAGGAGAGAATAGAATGACAACATTTGTGTGGGCTATCTCTGAGGGATGAGTGTGAGATGTTAATAAGATGAGGGTGAATATCATTGTTATTTAGATAAGGATATGAGGAGGTGTCTCAGAGAAAGGAGTGAGTGCAATTGAAAAGTATGTTGGTGTGAAGAGTGCTGTGCAGGAGAATGCACGGGTAGTCAGAGTGTAGCAATGGCACCTATCCTGACCTGGTGAGAGCACTGAACTTCTTGGTGCACTGCATCCAGGTTTGAGGGACCTCAAACCTTGAAGTGAGCCTTGCTGTTGGAAGTCAGGAAGTCTGGAAGACTCAGGCTGAGTGGAATGACTTCTTAAGGACATTGGAAGCTGTGATCTGGTGTGGCAGGGAGAAGTGAGTATACTCTAGAGCCGGGGGTAACATTGGACATTTTTTGTAATGTTACACATTTGCCAGAATTGCAATGCAAAAAAAGGGGCTGTAAGACATATCTCTCTTATGTTAGTTGGTTAATGAGAAAGTATCTTTTCTTTATTTCAGTGTAATATTTGCCTGTTAAGTAATGTTTGATTTAGGTGATTTCAGTTTGTTTGCTACAGTAAAAGTCTTAAAATATGAAATCTTGTCCTTTGGTTATTTCTGTTGGTCATTTGGGAAATGTATCTCTTTTCAAAGGTTATTGTTCTCTATAGCATCCGTAATGGTAGAAAATGTTGATTTTTTTTTGTAGAACAGCTTGTCTCTTTATCCACTTCACCTTCCCACTTTCATGTTTCATCACAAAAATATGCACTTTTTCTCTAATTTTGCCAAAATCCAATGCTGATGTGTGACAGTGTTCCCTCTTAAAGAATCAAAAAAATATGAGTAGCCATTTTATACTTTTATGCTTAAATAAAGCAGTTCTATTTCTGTTAGCTCTGGCACTGAACAAAGTAAATCTTAAGTTTAGATAAATAAGAATATAGAATCCTGATCTTGATCTAATGTTTGTGATGTATTCAACATGTCAATATTTGGGCTCCAGTTACCTTAGTGTGAAACATGCTTAGTGATGAAGAAGTTTGATAATGGGAGGTAGTTGCTTTGCCCTGGAGAACCATACTTGCACCAGCCTATACCTGGAGCACAATAATCCACATGTTATGAAGATCCAGGTGGCTTTTTTTAATCTAAAAGTGTAAAGGCAATTCACAAAGGGCCTTAAGACTGAAATCTCAATATATAAAATTGCTTAGAGTGAAGCCTGTAAACGACAACTATGATGAATCATTGCAAAAAAGTCAAAGAAATTGAAGGGTCAGTGAAAATCCAGATTTAAAGAAATATACAGAGATTTATAATCCATTCCATGGGGCATGTGATGCCCTTTCTTATTGCTGGTAGACCTGTTAAACTGGAATCCAAAACCTGCAGAATATTTTTGAAATTATTCATTCTTCAGTGTTGTTGAAATTGTGTAATCTATATTAAAGGAAGCTTTCATCACATACATTTATTCCACTGTCTGACAGGTTTATTCAGATGAATACCTTTTCGAGGGATCTACTGTTAACAACAGATTGTTTTGCTTGCAATCAGTTTTTTTTTGCCCAATGTGAGATTGTATCATCAGAGCTGTGTAGATCTGGTGCAGCCTTCATTTTCTTGAACAATATCTCAAATAGACCATTCTTTAACAATACATTTTTTATAATATTCTGTATATTTTGTGTAAAGACAGATATATTTTGCAGTAGTACAGTATACAAGGCCTCCTGCAGCACAACTATAGTTCTAAAGAACCCCCAGACTGGAATTCAAGGATTTTAAGAGTTTGCACAAAGGAAAGTAATAGAGTATGAATTTTATAGGTTCGTAACTTGTCTGGCATTTTATGAGCTGGACACATGGGCAGCCTTAAATCTATTGTGCTAATAATATGTGGCACCTTATACCTTAGTAAATAGTGGTAAAGGGTAGGTGTCTTTTGCTGAGTAATTCTTCCTTTAGGACTAAGTTTTTGCTTCTGTAGCACTAAAAAGAAACGATGTGGCAGGTGTTAAAGTGGAATAATGAGTTTCTCTTCTCGTATCACTAAGCCCCACTTATCCCTTTGGGCTGAATTTTACGTTTGTCGGGCAGGCATTCATCCAACCTGATTGGGTATAAAATAATACGTGATGACATTGGGCGATCGTCCCGACATCATCACACACTTGCGCGATATTTCAGTTGGCAGGCATGCACGAGAATCAGCAGCATGCCCACTGAAAATTAAGAGGCCTTTTAAGACTCTTAAGCAATTAATTAATTTGTATTTTTTGCTGCCCATTCAACCTTTCAGATGGAGGTGAACGAATAGGCCAGGTGGCCTTTGCATTATTAACGAAACCTCATCCACGGGTGGGATGAGGTTTCCAATGGTAAATAAAAACCCATTAGATATTTTTCACTATGACTTAAAACATGTCCCTCTATATGTGACTAAGTTTAATCCCATTTTGCTTTGATGTTTGTAAGTTTCCATTAAACTTTGTCTTTTTTTTTTACAGCTGACCTAACTTAGGGGCTGTGTTTATTTTACCCCTGATTTTGTTGCTCCGTTTATATGGTTGACTTAGAAAAAGTACATGTGACTCAGTCACAGGTGGGGACATGTTTATATCGTCTTCAAAATCTTTATTTTCGTTTCTCCACTTCTTCAGCTCCCTGAGGCAGCTTTGTGCCCTCAGGGAGCTTTCAGTGCGCGCAACTCCTGCGCACACGCAGACTTCCCTGCTCACCCTCTTCCCACTCCCACCCTGGCAGCGCTGAGCTCCTCAGTGCACCTTTCACACTGGATGGCCATTAATTGACCAACCAACGTGAATTCATGGTTGGGGGCTGATCATGGGCAGCGGACGGTTCCCTTGCTGCTCCTGGGCCTGTCCGCCACACCCACCCAACAACCTCAAAATTCTGCCCTTTGAGTTTCAATCAGTGGCTGTTACTAATTAGTTAGTAAGATCACAGTCATGACATTTAGAAAAATGATTATACTTGCTTTTTTAATAGTTCATAAAATGTCAGGATCAATAGGATATGCTTCTGTTATACAGTCATACTATTGTTGTGCATTCATTATTTATGTATCAACTTAGATTATTTAAGTATTATGTAAAGAATTTGGCAATTTGTTCACACTGTTTGTTACTAGGTATATTCAGAATGCTGCTGTTTGACAGAATACATACTAATAATTTAACCAGTATTTTACTGAAAATTTATAATAGAAATGAACATTTCCATGTTAAAAAATCTTCGCATTAATGCTTTCCCTCCCTATTGTCCATGTAAAAGTGATTGCTGGGAAGAAAGGGCTGCAGTTCATAGCTTTAGGCTGCAAAAGAGCGCTTCACTGGTTTAGGTTCCTGTGAAAGATCAAATCACCTGTGACATACAGTGCTATTTCCTTTTCACACGGCACCATCAAATTTCTCTTTCAGCACTGTGTCCTAACTAAATATTGTCAGGTAGCAGTACTGAAAAAGTAGTTTCAACACTAACTGAAGATGATAAACTGTGATTAAATATGTTTGCTGCACCGATTTTATAATTTATACAGATTATACATAAAGCTTCACAAAACGTAAAACAAATATTATTATGAAAAAGTATATTTTGCTAATATACTATTATAAGTTTTGATTCTATTCTTTTGTGACACTGCCATTATGAAACAAATTCACAAGTGAAATTAATTCCTCAATTATGTGTCAGTCCATCCAATGGCACTCTATATAACTATGGTGTAATATCCCTTCTCTTTTGTGCAGCTATTGATATAGTTAATCGCATCCTCCTCCTCCTATGCCTCTCCTCCATTATTCA
Source organism: Carcharodon carcharias (assembly GCF_017639515.1). Classification (NCBI taxonomy): domain Eukaryota; kingdom Metazoa; phylum Chordata; class Chondrichthyes; order Lamniformes; family Lamnidae; genus Carcharodon; species Carcharodon carcharias. The sequence continues at coordinate 54,291,662 of NC_054486.1, forward strand.
GTCCCATAGGGCTTCCCTTCCTTTCTCCACCATTAGCTATTCAATCATAGGCATCACGGCCTGAATTTTTCCCTGATCAGGCGCGCATGATCAACGGGTCCAGGAGTGGAGGGGAAAGGGGCCCCGACCGTGATCAGCCCCCAACTGCGATTGCACGCTGGCTAGCCAACTATTGGCCAGCCAACATGAAACATGCGCTGAAAAGCTCAGCGCTGCTGGGGTGTGTGGCGGGAAGAGGGTGGGAGAGAACATCACCACGGGCTGTGGGAGAGCTCCCTGAAGGCAGACAGCTGCCTCAGGGAGCTTCAGACCTGCAAATAATTTTTAAAAAGCATAAAAAAGCTGGAAAGAAAATGTCTATGCAGCACAATCAAGTATCTGAAAACATACCTCATAAAAATACTGTCCTCAGATATTTATTTTTATTTTATTTCCTAACAGAGATTTCATCCTGCTCTTGGATGAGGATTCGTCAAAAATGAAAAGGCTGCCTGGCCGATTTGCCTATCCACCAAGCGTAAGGTTGGATGGGCCACAAAAGATCGCATTCAATTGCGCCATTAATGGGCTTAATTACCTGCTCAATTGTCGTTGGGTGTGCTTTCAACTGCCATGCGTGCCGGCCAATTGAAAAATCACGTTAGTGTACATTGACGTCGGGATGCTCACCTGACGTCACCTCATGTGATTTTACACCCAATGGGGTCAGGCGCACACCCACCTGAAGGATGTAAAATTCTGCCTCCCTCCCCCATCTCTAGCAATGGCTTCTTTTCACATCCCAATGCTATCATCTCAGGGGTTTCCCAAGAATTGATGACCCTCTCCTTTATTTTCCCTGCATTCCACCCCTCAGTGAAATCATCTTTGGATATAGGGCTGAATTTTATACTGCACCCCGCCAGCCCCAAACCAGCCAGCAGGGGGTTACATAGAATTGGATAGAATGGCAACTGCACTGTGCCCCTATCCTGCGCAGTTCTGCCTTGCCCTCCTCAAAGGTATTTTTAGGGTGCTTGCTCACCCAAGGACCAATTGAGACCTTTAAGTGGCTAATTAATGTCCACTTAAGTTCCTCTGAGATTTTTCCAATGGCGGGAGAGGCCTACACCAAATGAAACCTGGTGGCTTTGTGGCTGGGTTAGGCATTTCCACCTGTTTAGGAACCCTGTGCCCATTGGAGGCCTCACTCCAGGCATTCCACCCTTGCATTTCCCCTCCCCACCTGCCCTGTCAATTCCAACCACTCCACCCCACTACAGCCTGACTTCAATGAGGCTCAGACTTACTTGAAAGCATGGGCTCTATTAGTGCCTCCTCTTCAGGACTATATGCAGTTCCAGCAGTGGCCAATGGTTCCAGTGGGACTGCTGGGACAAGAGAGCCACCAACCATCTGATTGGCCAGTAGCTGTTGGAGGTGGGACTTTCTGATGGGAACATAAGTTCCACCTCAAGCCAACTAAAAGCTGTTGACCGTTAAAGGCCTGAGCTCTCCACTGACTTTGTGCTAGTAGACTGCATGCCTTATTTCCACTTTTGGATTTTTAAACATTATTATTCATTCACAGGGTGTGGGCTTCGCTGGCCCATCCCTAGTTGCCCTTGAGAAGGTGGTAGTGAGCTGCCTTCTTGAACCACAGCATTTCCTGTGGTGTAGGTACACCCACAATGTTGTTAGGAAGGGAGTTCCAGGATTTTGACCCAGTGACAGTAAAGGAACGGCAGTATATTTCCAAGTCAGGATGGGGATTGACTTGGAGGAGAACTTCCAGGTGGTGGTGTTCCCATTTATCTGCAGTGGTCATGGGTTTGGAGGGTGCTGTCTAAGGACCCTTGGTGAATTCCTGTGGTGTATCTTGTAGATGGTACACACTGCTGCCACTGTGCATCAGTGGTGGAGAGAGTGAATGTTTCTGGACGTGGTGCCAATCAAGTGGGCTGCTTTGTCCAGCACTGTGTCAAGCTTCTTGAGTGTTGTTAGAGCTGCACTCATCCAGGCAAGTGGAGAGTATTCCATCACACTCCTGACCTATGCCTGTAGATAGTGGACAGGCTTTGGGGAGTCAGGAGGTGAGTTACTTGTCGCAGGATTCCTAGCCTCTGACCTGCTCTTGTAGCCACTGTATTTATATGGCTAGTCCATTCCCCTGGAAGGAGGGAAGTGGGTGAGCTGTAGTTTTATCTACTCAGACACTAGAATGATTGAATTCAGTGTCATTGGCTGCTGCCTATGCACCATCAACACTGATGCCATTCTCTTTCATGGTTATTATCTCAGTCTGAACCAGAAAGTTCACAATCTTCTGTTCAACCACAAGCTAAGTCTCTGACTCCATGGGCAGAATTTTCCCATCCTGCACATGGCAGGTTTTGTGGCAGGTGTAAGCGGAGAATCCCATGGCAGGCAAAAACTCGGAAAACCGCTGGCCTGAAAAAATTCTGCCTATGGTGTGTTTATGCCGCCAACTAGTGGCGTAAATGCCATTTGCATTCATTAGCATGTCATGAATGCTCATTAAAATAGCTGCTCGCTGTAATCTTGTTAGGTCTTCCAATCTTGGGTCACGCCAGCGGGACATTTCATCAACCTCAAACCTGTTTGATAAAGGGTGGTATGCGCAAGTAGGACCTCAGTTCACTGGTTACTTCAAGGCGAGTGGAACATACATAGCTACCATACCACTGCGCCAGTCGTGCTGCAATGAACGCCACACTGCTGAGGCGGTAGGGTTGGTCTGCTCCTGCTCTTTGCCTACATTGTACTGAGGAACATCACTATGCTCTGGTATTAATACAGGCCTCCACTTTCAGAAACACTTCAACTGGGAGTAGACTGTGAGCTGAGGGTGGGTTTGATGATCAAGAAGGGGGCAATGGGGAGGGAAGGCTGTAGAATGGCAGTCAGGGGGAAGTGCAAACACAAGGGGGCCTTCCTGGGGTCACCCTCTAACCTCTTGTTGCTGCAGGAGTGAACAGGATCCTGCTTAGAAAGAAAGGAGGAAGACCTCCTTGTGATGAAACCACTGTTAAAGGACTACTCAGAACTTAGTGGCTTCATATCACAGTCACTGCAACTCAAGAGTAACACATAGGAATGTAGAATTTGGGAATGCAGGCAATAGTGAAGAAGGCACAGCTGTATTATATATGGCATTCCATCAACTGGAGGCCTGTCATGTGTTCACCAGAATTGACAATCCTAATGGGCCAAAGGGCATCTACTCATTGACCATGAGCAACTGATTGGTCATTAATATGCCACATCATAGATTGGAGCACAGAGCTAGGTTGGGTCACTCATCACATTGAAACATTAGCATCCCATGCAGGGCTCTGTTACATATCCATGATGTCATCTTGATCACCTCAGCGTGTGTGCTTGTTTCTCAGGGACAAGGTGGCGTCAGCCACCATGCAATAGGGCAGGAAAAACTATGGACCCTTACAGTTTCCAAACATGTCATCTTACGAGCTTCACTTTCTTGCCTCTTGAATCATTAATGTCTTCAGTTTTTCCTTTCAGAGAGAAGGCAAAAGCAGATATAGATCCAGAGCTCAATGCTGCCTTTGTCAGGATCCTAATGCAATGGTGAAGGACGGAGAGGCGACTCTGTGTGCAGCTCTGGCAGGAGGGACATGGTCAAGTGGAGCCAGAGCATAAACAGGAGGGTCAGGAGGAGAGACCCAGACAACAGAGGCGAATCACCAGACCTCGGGTTTATCATCCAACAGTCTCCTATTTACAAATGAGTGAGAGGCAATGCCGTGCATGTCTGTGCTTGTCCTGAGCTCTGGTACATCACATGTGCCACATTCTTCATGAAGACCTGACACCACGTAGAATGGAGGACATCCCCTGCAAGTGGCTTTGAAGTTGACTGCAGCACTCAATTTCTTGGCCTATGGTTCTTTCTGAGGATCAACAGGGGAACTGTGTGGCATCCCTCAGTCTGCAACACATCAATGCATAAAAGAGGTCACAGATGCCCTTTACAGGAAGGCCCATCATTATGTCAGGTTTGCTCTGGACGAAGATAGCCAGGCTGCGAGATTCGTCGACTTTGTCTCCATCTCAGACTTCTCTACAGTGCACCCATGTGGCTATACAAGGTTCCATGGCAGCAGGCCCTAATATTTATAAATCACAAGGGCTATCATTCCATCAATATACCTGTTGTTTGATCACTGGAAGCACATACTGCATGTTTGTGCATGGTTCCCTGGGAGTTGCCATGATTCCTACATCCTGAGTTACTCACAGGTGCCTGAGATTTTTGAGGGACCATTACGTCTGCAGGGATGGCTGTTTGGGGATAAGGGGCACCTACTAAATCGCTGGCTGATCACATTGGTGAATTGCCCTCAGAGTCCTTCCAAGGAGAGCTATAATGCTGTTCACAGCTCCACATGTCGTCTTTGTTATGATGTGGCAGATGATATGTGCCAGGCAGACCAAATCCACAAGAAAAACTTGGCCAAGCTATCACAATGGTTTTGCAGTTTCCATTTATTACGAGAAGATGTGTGTACTGAATTAAGAAGTGGTGAGTGCACTAAAAACTTTAGAGATTTTAAAAATTATATTAAAACATTTATTCACAAAAGAAAAGAATTCAAACGCAGACATAAAATTACAGTTATTGATATTATAACAAATCCCACAATTCCAAAATACCCTGACTCCCAACTACACAATCCTATTAAGGCAGCAGTCCAGAATAGATTTTAAATTTAAATAAGCAATCCAGCAAGGTTACCACAGCACCCACTTGACTGTAGAATTCCAAAAAAGATTTTACAACAACTTTGGTTACTGGACACAGCAGACTTCTGCAAAAGTGGCTAGAGGCTTTTTCCCAATGCTGCTTTACATGGTGTACCTTTCAAAATATTACATGACCACCCACACCATAGTCTTCCATCCTTCTTTATATGTGTTTCTCTCTCTCTAATGTGTAAAATCCCATTGTTCTACATGTCTTCGGAAATTTACTTTTCCCATAATATAAAAATCTTTCATGTTGTTAATATGGCCTCTTTCCTTTTGGGAAAAATAAACATAATAACCTTGCCCTATTTAGCTTGTTAGTTGTAAACATCCCACCATCCCTTTGAAAATCAAATAACCCCTTCACTTATCAAAAAACGCAAATTTCATTCACACCTTACCTGTGGAACCCTTATCCTCGCTTATCCATCTCCATTTTATAAGTCTGCTTTACATCTAACTCTTTTGATAATTTCAACCTTGCAGTCTATCTGACTCTAATTCAATTAAATCAGTCACACACAACAGGACCATCCACATTCACACCTATAAGCCTACAATAATATTATGAAAAATATTTTAGTCTCGTGACAACGTTATAGAGCGGGCCATATGGATTCTGAAGGTGCGCTTCAGATGCTTGGACCGCTCAGGTGGTTCATGACAATACATCCCCAACAGGGTTTCTCACATCATCACAGTGTGTTGCACCCTTTACAATGTGGCAATGCAAAGAGGTGACCCCCGGCCAGAGGATGAAATGGATAAGGATGAAAGCTCATCGGAGGATGAAGATCCAGATGCCCTGAACCTCAGGAGGCTGCTGAGGATCAGTATGAGCGCAATCACACCATGGAGGAAGACATGGGAGACATTCCTGTGATACGTTAATCGTTGACAGGTTCCAGGAAGAATAAAGTTAAATGAGGGAATATGGCCACATCACTCATAGCCCTCAATGCCATTTTCCTTCATTGAGAATGAAGAATGCTTTCAGCATTCACACTTGCACGTTCTGACCTCATGAATCATCAGGCCACGATCTTTGCTTTGGTCTGTGGGGCCATGTGAATGAGCTCACTCTGGGAACTGAGAGTCCACTGAGGAACAAGAGCAATGCGAGAAATGACTTGAAACATTTGCCACCATCTAATGATGTAAGCACTGCTGTGACTGAGATGTGGAAATGCTGAGGGATCTCCTCCTCGCGTGCAAGTCTTTTCAACTGCCACTATCACTGAGGAGACACAAATGCCACTAGAATATCAATGCTGATGAGCTGCCCTCATTCAATGGTGTTCCTTGAGGAAGAAGTGTTGGAAACACTTACATCACACATTTAAAATAAAGATTTAAACACATCCCCCTGACATCACACATGAGTATGGAGACTAGTTCAACAGAGGCTGACATCACAGGAATGTGAATCTCACAGTGGGACACTATCACTGAGTGGGAGCAAGGTTAAATCTCAAAATAAGATGATTCCAAAGTACGAAATTACAACACCTTCAGTTGCCAAGAACATTCACACAACCATCAAATGTATTCACAGAAGTGCAATTTCTTTACACGTATGGCACACACAGAGTGACATCAATTTTTTTTAACTCTCCTAACTCTAACTCTACGTTGTAGTGCAGCCTAGACGTCCACAGCAGAGGTGGAGGCAGCCTGTTGACTGTTATGACCTGATGTCTGTGATGACCTTGGTGGATGTCCTCAGGTGGCCTGAGGCCTGAAGGGCCCTGGCCTGATAAGGGTCACCTGCTCAGGGGCAGAAGTGCCCTTGAAGGTCCAAGCAGCTGGAGTGGATGGGCGTCACACGCAAAGCGGCTGTGAGTGGCCACGACCTTTGGACTGTGCTGAGAGGAGGCCCCCGGGGTGCCCGCCTTATGCCTTTCCTCCCTGTGGGTGTCCATGGGCCTGGCCCTGTTTCCTGTAGGAGATGGTGCACCTAGAGGGAGGTCAAGTTGCCTGATCCCCATATTGCCTACATCTTGATGGTGCCCACCAGGGTGTGTGAACATGGAGTGCAGGGCTGAGTGCAAATCTGGCAAGACCTGCTGGACCAAGGTCTCCGTGGTAGTCGCCAGCCTTTGCATGGTGACCTCGAGGCACTCGCATGTTGGAGCCATGACATTAGACAGAATGTGGACGGACTCCTCCATCTTTCGCTCTAGTCTGCTGAGTGAACGCTGAATCCCTGCTTGATGTTACATCCCCTGTCATTGCATCTCCAGCATTGAGTTGGCAGCCACTTCCAGAGGCACATCATCTAACTCACACTGAGCGAGTGGCTAGTCTCCAGTAGCCCTCTGAGTGCCAGACACCTGGACTTCCCTGCCTCAGACTGCCATGGAACATGTCAGTCAGGTGTTCCCCAGAAAGTGAAGCTGAGCCTAATCTACAGCTGTGCCCCACCAATGTGTGTGTCTCTGAGCTGGTGGAGGGTGCGTGTGAGTGCCGTGACGGTTCTTCCAGAGCTTTCTCCTTGGATGAAGTCTGGGGGCTCATACTGTGCTTGACTGGCTTGGGGGGTCTCGATCTGCTGGTGCCTAGAAAATAGAAAATAGAGTTTCAGTTAATAAGCATGAGCTAGATAAGACTGCAAGTGACACACTGTGATTGTTAGAACTTGATGAGGTGATGGAGCTATGAACCATGCTAGGTTGCTGGGAGAGGCCGATCTCCCCTTCCCCACAGGAGTGATCCCTGTCCTCCCCAGCCAGCTCGGCTGCAGCCTCCTCAAACTCAGTGAGAGCAATGATGTTGGCCGTCCGTCCCCCGGTCTGCAATCTGTCACACCTGTTGTGCACCAGCTTGGCCTGTGTGAAAAAGAAAGGCATGTGATGAGAGGGAGGGAGCAGAGATTGAGTGAGATGCATGTCCCCTGTGTGTGGTGAGCCTTGCCCAGAAGGGCCAGAGGATGGAATGTGAGCAACATGATAGATGGGATGGTGGTAATGTGAAAGTTTTGGTGAGGGAATGAGTGTTGATATGTGTCCCCACTCATGGTTGTGTGAGATCCCTGAAGGGAGTAGCCATTTGAATGTGCGATGCCATGATAAGACTTTGATATTGGAGGGAGTTGAAGCTTGACTTACCCTGGCAGAGGAGATGAGATCAGTCAGCTTCTTCCTGCACTCAGTGGCATTTTGGGTGTGGATGCCAGCTGCGCTGACTTGCATTGCAATGGCTTCCCAGGCCAGAGGGGTGAGGCTGCTGTGCTTCCTGCAGCTATCCTCGGGATACAGGACTTGCCTTTGTGCCTGCACCCCTCTGATCAAGGCCTGGAGTGCCTGGTGGGTGAAGTGGGGTGCTGCTTTCTTCTTGAGGTTTTCAGCCTTCTTCTTCTGGCTGCCAAGCATCTCTGGTGGGCTGGAGAGAGTGAGATTGTGTGTTTGACTGGACTTTATATATGGCGCCCCGGCGTTCAGACCTGCCAGCTGATAGTGGACAGACGTATCAGCTCCTGACCTGCCAGATGATTCGGACTGATACGTACCTTCACATAATTAATGACCTCCCCAAGTACAAATATAGGCGCAAGTTTCCGCCATTCTGGCCAGCAGGGTGGGCGTTGCCGAAATTGCCTCCACTGCACTTCTCATTAATGCAAATTCTGCCTCATCTGTTCTCTATCACGATCAATGTTTCCTTCTACTTTTGTGTCATCGCTCTTTCACCACAAGAGCTGCCACTGAAACCATCATCTATGCCTTTGTCACATTCATATTCAACTTTTCCAATGCTTGTTGCCCAGTGTTACACCTCCTAAACTTCAGCTCAGTGAAAACTTTACTGTCTTTATCTTAACCTGAATCAAGTTCCATTCCCTATCAGCCCCCCTTCTCGCCAACCTACATTGGCCTCTGTTCTCCCACTCCTCAAATTTAAAATCCTCATCCCTTTGTTTAAATCCTTCCAAAGCCTCACCATTTCCCCCTCACATTTATAGGCTTATGACCAACACCCTGAACTCTGATCTCATGCACATCCACCGCCACCAAACCCCACTCATACAGCCACTATTGGCAACTCTGCATTCAGCTATCATTCAGATTCCATGGTATCATATGCTGTCTTCAAAGTCCTCCACTTCTCTGGTCTTTCTCCAGTTTAAAGACATTCCTTGAAGCCCATTTCTTTAACCAAGTATTAGGTAATCCCTCAATTTTTTTCTTTCGGCACAGCATCCATATTTGCTTCTGCCTTGAGGAAGAACCTTTGGGTATTTTTCATTGTTAAAAGTACTGCATAGAAACAATCTATTGTTGTTTAAATAGTGATTGTCACAATTCCATTTATTGCATCTGTGCATTTACTGAAAACAATTCATTTTCACGGTGAAAATGGATGAAAAATGTTCTACATTTCAATAGATCCTCATTAAACAAAAACATAAAAATAGTTGCTTTAGAATTGATCGTGCTATGAACAGGTAAAACTGCTTTTTGATACAATGCAGCAGATTGCATTTTTGTTTGAGATCAAACTAAAAATAAGATTACAAGGCAGATCTGTTCTCAATGGGACAGCCATAAATAATGTATCAGAGATCATGTTGCATTACCAGGTTATATTTGGCAAAACAGTTGACACAGTTAATGTTTTCAAGACTGTTCAATTAAATTGTAAATTATGCACTGAAAAATACAGAGCAAAACTCCAGTTTTTTTCTTTATTATATATTATTAAGTATACAAATCAACCTTTTTGCAGGCTTACTAGATTTTTCAGTGATTTCAACCTAGAGGATAACCTGTACAAAAGTGAATTGATTGCTGGTCACTACCAAATAATTGAGAGTAGTATTTTGATTTTTTTTTAATTTTAATATTTTTCTTATTTTTAGCTATGGGCTAATGGGAGGACATATCAGACTGGGTTTTAGGGAATGGAAAGGTTGGGCTGGGAAATTTCCTAACTCTATAGACACTTCTCCTTTAAAAAGGCCCCAGCCCACCATATTTTAGTGTTGGGGAGGCAGGGGCTGGATTCAGTCATGCCCTCTGCCTCTAGAGGCAGGGCACAGGCAGAAACGGAGGTGGGTGGATTGCCAGGCTAACAGGCTGGAATGCCTGTCTCTGTTTACTGGGACCTCAACCCAGTTTTAACGATGAATGTCAGGCACTCAAACCCTCACATCTCAGCACTCACCAACCCCACACGCCCTGTCCTTAGCCTCTTAAATCCCTCATGCCTATATGACACCCATGGCCCCTCATATTCCCCATGTCACCTATTACCCCTCAGACTAGCCATGCCTCCTCCACACCCCCTCAATAACCCTCAAGCCCCCATTATGACACCTCATATGTCCCATGCCCCCTCCATGCTCCCTCATATCCCCCCGGCCCTCTTTAGGCCCCTATGTATCCTCCATAGATACTCACCCAGTATTCACCATGCGCAGACCTCAGGAGCCATGTCCTTGAAATTGAGATGAAAAAACAACTTTGAATAACTTAATAGAGCTCTCAATTAGATACACTTCCTACTAAAAAAAAAACCTCTCATCAATTAAACACATTCAAAAATGTAAGTGCCCTCAATTAGTCAATCTGTTGTAAAAACAAAGAATCAAACCAACATCTTTTCTACCAACCACCCAAAGACAAATAATCTTTTAATAACCTCTAAAAACTGTCAATCAAAATGTGAACACAGCCCTCTACTGATATAAGTGGTTCAATTTCAAGGACATGGCTCCTGAGGTCTGCACATGGTGAATACTGGGTGAGTATCTATGGAGGATACATGGGGGTCAAGCATTCATAATGGACTCAGTTATCATAGAAATCCCTAGATAATGTAACCAATGAAGCCCATTGCAGTACAAATCCCAAGCAGTGTTTCCTTCAGTTTTGAATACATTGGAAAATCCCATTGAAGTAATCATACTGAAGTAAACACTCCTTGGGATCTCTAGTCTAATAATGATCATCTTACCCTTACAGGTCAGGGTCCTATAATCAATCATTGCAGTAAAAACACATTGTACTTACAATATGCATCTAACTACTGGGGAAAATTTCCCCCCATCTGGGGGGTGTGGGGGGCGGCGGGGGGAGGTTGTGTAGGGACAGGCACCCCCAGTTGGGTCTGTGCTGCCATTTTACATTGGCTGTCAATTAAGGCCATGGATGAGGTTCCGCGAAAAATGCAAAAGCCGCCTGGGCTCTTCACCTGCCCGCCAACATTAAAGTTGGATGGGCAGCTCAGTTTATTACTTTAATTAGTTTTTAAATGGCCTTAATAGGCCTTTGACAGTTCAGCGGGCGCTCAGCTGACTGCGCTGCTCACCCGCCGAATTAAAAACCTAAACGATGCACGGTGACGTTGTGACATACGCCCGATGTCACCCTGCGTCATCTTACGCCTCAGTGAGCGGGCCCCACTCCCGCTCTCTGAGCTGAAAATCCTGGCCATTGAAACTGAAAGAACAATTTTTGTTGTATTTAAAAGAATTCTAGGAACAAGTCACTATTTCTTTGGTTCCACATTTGGAACCGGGGATCCCCCATGGTTCATGCCTCCTCTGAGTAACTGTCAACCACGTTTACTTACTGAAAGGGCCTGGCTCCATCTAAATTGCTGGTGGCTACAAACTCTCCACCCCTGCAATGGAGCCGGCAAGGCAGGTGTGCTGCATGCGGGGGACCTAGTCACACCCTTATCCTGTGCCGACGAAAATTGCCAGGCAACAGGAATCAGGGTGGGAATCCTGAAATTAGGTCCCAACTCTCATTTTTAAAGGGTTGCCAAGTTGTCAGTGAAAATCCGGGCCAATATCTCTTCTTCCAGTTAAAAGAATCCTTTTCTTCAGCAGATTTTTAAAGGCCATCAGTCAAAATGGTAGCTTACCCCAAATTACTTGCAAGTGACGTCATTAATTAAGATTTTATTAGAAGAATGGTCTAAAATCAGCCAACCATGATCCATTTGTAGTAATACTCTTCCTCGAGCAGTGAGTTAGAAATGACAAAAAGGCAATCCAGTTGCAGATTGTATAATATCCACACTTCAGTTCCTTTCACTTTGCAAATATTCACTGTCAATGAAACATGACAAGGTTCAAATCCCACATTCACTGATGTTCTAGCTTTCTGAAAATCATTGGTGGACATCCAGCTGAATCATGTTTTAGGAATAAAACAGAGATATTATGCAAGTTGCAATACAATAAGCCACAGTGACCATAAGAAAAAAACAGAAACTTACAGAAGCAGGAAGCCTCTCGGGAGAGAGTTCCATTTGCCTTTTGAATATTGGTTTGCTGCTTCTAGTAATTGCAGCATTTCTTAAGATTGAAACAATGGGCAGAGCACTGAATGAAGCAAAAACTTACTTTGCATGAGTTAAACAATCCTGTTCTCAAGTTAACTAATTTTATCAAAATTTTCATTTCCACAATCTTATCTGCTGGCTTGGAACAAATGAGTTTTGAAAAGCTTTCTATTCTTAGCCAAAGCAAAATGACTTTATTGAAATCATTGTGATGAGGACTTTTAAATATATTTAACTTCATACAGGATGAACAATATTTAAGTAGCTCTTGTAAACAATTTAAAGAGGTAAATTAGAATACAAAGATTTTTCTTAAATTGCTGATTATTTTTAACTTGTGCCATCAGTCTTATTTATATAGTACAAAAAACAGAGGTAGGAAACTTGCCTCCAATCCAACAGTATAACTGTGGGGATAACTGAAACTGCTGCCACTTGAGTTTAAACTATTAAATCAGTTTTCAATTTAATCTCCTCTTTGTGCAATTTCTCGAGTTTATTTTGATTTTTTTTGCTAATTCCCTTTCACATTTTAAGTTGACAACGAGGTTCAAAGTAGCAGGAAAAGCAGATGAAAAATCAACACCATTTGTCATTTCTCTTACTGATCGCCTCACTCTCACTTAGCTTATAGTTATCATAATTAACATGCAAAAAATATAGCCTCAAGTCTGGAAGCATAGAAGGGAGAAGCTGCCCAGTTTCCTGCTGGTGGTATGTGCCAGCATGGAATGTGCATCCCATAAGCAACTTGTCAATCAGAACGTGGGAAACTTGGTGCTGCTGGAGATTCTTAATGGCCCCCAGCAGCTTAAAGGGGAGGAAGATTTTTGTTGGTAGATTCATAGAATTAGTAAAAGAAGGAAGCAAGATTGTGGAACTGCAGGAAGATGCCTGTGAGTAACATGTATTTTAATGTGGCCCTGAGGTTTCCAGATGTAGTCGGGAAGATACTGGTAGAACAAGTTAAAAACAGAAAGTAGGTGCTGTTCCTTATGGTTAGTAGATGGGTACCATTTCAATCGGGGTTAAACTGACCTAAACAGCAATAAAATTTAAGGTGCCAATGAAAATGCAGATGCAGCAATGTTCATAAAAATATCGAGACTATATATTTCTGTTTTTTGTTTGCATGCACTGCTGTGCACCAGGGATGCAAAAGTGGAAAATTATTTCTTTAATTTTCAGGCTAAATGGTAGAAATGAATACTTCCCTTGATGAAGTCTCTTCCTCCAGGCCAAATCCTCCATGTCCTGCTGCATTTGTTTCAAAAGCAACAAGAAAGCTATATGATGCAGAATGAAGTCTTATAAAATCGATACTTTAATTGACACAGACAACAAATTGAAAGGAAAGATGGATTAAGATCAATTGCAATTGTACCACAGCCCCTCCCACTTGCACAAATGGAATTCTAGAAGCCTGTACAAATGCTGGAAAGCCGAAAAGATAATAAATGAAAAATCATAAACTACAAAATATGTGTTATTGTACAGGTTAGTAGACCAACTTCTGATATCCAATATGTGCTCCGATGAGCAAGACAATCAGAAAATGTATCCAATTGTGACAATAAAGGCACAATCCTACACACCTCCTGGTTATGTTCAAAATTTCACCCTTACTGTTAGAATGTGCTACAGACTATGAAGGATATAATTAAGCTTCCCAATAACCAAGACACTGTTCAATTCCTACTGTAACTCCCTAAAATAATCCAATCATACCAGGATGCAGGAGAATTTACAACCCTTTTCAATCGAGTTTGATGTTATACCCTACTATAGTGTTAGTAGATCATTCTCTGTGCCTAACCCCAATCAGATCTTTATGTTCTGAAATAAGATACAAAATAGTCTAAGGAATGTACGTATCACTTAAAATAAGCTATCGATAAATCTTCAAGAAACAAAAACAGAAAATGCTACAAACACTTGGTAGGTTAGGCAACATAGAATCATGCAGCACAAAGGGGCCTATTCAAACTATCATGCCTGAGCCAGGTCTCTGAAAGAACTATCTTGCTCCATTGCTCTTACTGCAGTTTTTCCCTTTTTTAAGGATATATTCTATTTGCTTTTGGAAGTTACTACTGAATCTACTTCTAACATCCTTGTAACCTGGATCACAACAACTTGTGTAAAAATTTTTAAAAAAGCATGGTCTCCCTCCATGGCTCTTTTGCCAGTTACCTGAAAATATTTTGAATACACCAGGGGTTGAACCTAAAGTCTCACACATGCAAAGTCTGCACTTTATCACTGAATTCCACCCCCTACAGCACCTGTGGAGAGAGCAGACAAGGTGAAAATGCTTTGTCAAAATTCATATTACAACATAAAATTACCTTTCGATAAAGGGCCCAGAAATAAATCATTAACATTGTACGACATGGAGCTGTTTGAGAATGTCCCTGACCCTGAATTCGTATGTACTATCTGCCACGGGGTGCTCAAAAACCCTGTGGAACTCGGCTGCCAGCGTGTCTTCTGCAAAAGCTGCATTGCGAAGTGGCTTACAGAGAAGCAAGAATGTCCTTACTGCAGGAAAAAGGTGTGAAGCTTGGCTCGATCGGTGATACCTATGATCCACAACATGATTGGTTGATTGATCATGAAGTGTGAAAACAGAGTCTATGGTTGCCAGGAGACATTTCCACTTGAACAATACTCAAACCATAAAACTGCTTGTGAATTTAGGATAGTGAGTGAAGCTATCAGTGCTTGTTTGTACAGGGTAATAGACCAACTTCTGATATCCACACATCACAGTTAGATATAGAAACCTAGAAACTGTTATCAAAGATATCCCGGTCCTCCATATGATGCATTGTTGTAGTCCTCACTGATGGACTCAGCAATGAAATGACTGAAATGGTGCAAAGTTGCTCTACATGCCAACTAGTTCTACAATAGAGACAGCTGAGAAAGTTAGGTCTAGTGCATTCAGGAGTAAGTGAGTTTTAAATGATAATTTAAGTGATAATGACTAAAACAACCTCTCTGGCCATGAAAAAATAATCTTACAAGTGCGGGGTCCACTCGCCGATGGGAAAATGACACGGAATGATGTCGGGAGGAACCCCATTGTCATCCGGTCCATTTAAATATTGAGGAAGGCGGGCGGACAGCGAAATCAGCTGTCTGCCTGCCGACCTGTCAATGGCCAATTAGGGCCATTGACAGGATAATTAAGGTAGTTAAAGGCCCTGCCCATCCAACCTTAAGGCTGGTGGGCAGACCAGGAGCCCCAGCGGGCAATAATTTTTTTATTTTTACATTTTTAAAGTTTGTAAAACTTTCACTGATCTCCCTGAGACAGCACTTTGTCTCAGGGAGCAGGGCGCTCTTTCGTGCGCATGCGTGAAAGAGCGCACTTTGACATTTGGGGAATCCATCCCACTCTGCACAGGAAATACATAGCGCTTCCCATTGGGCAGGCCGCTGAATGGGCCTTAATTGGCCTGCCCACTTAAAATGGCAGCAGGGCCTGCTTCAGCGGCGGAGTTCGGCTGCCCATCCACCGCCGAGCTGGTGGGGCTGCCCGCCAACCTAGGGCAAAATTCTGCGTATAATCTTTTATTACTGGTTCTGTTTGTATTTTCTTTTAACTCTATCCTGTAATCCAATCTGAATTTCCTGATATTTATTTCAGTCTTTGCACACTATTTAAATCTAATTTATATTTTCTACTTTAGAGTCCCAAACTTGCTCCCATTTTAAGGCTGGTCAAAACATTTTAGATAGCTGTCAGCAAGGTGAGCATGAATGCTATTCATTCACCACTGACCTCAAAATCCAAGCTAATGTTACTCCACCACAGATGCTGATTGACCTGCTGAACGTTTCTAGCATTTTCTGGTTTTGTTTCAGATTTCCAGCATTTCAAGGTTTTTGTTGATATTCTTCTAGATCCAGTAACTACTCCTAACCTACAATCAGACACAGTGGAGTCCACCATATAGAGTCACTGCTGTCTACTTTATTACACACACTGAACAGCATTCAATATACAAGTCAACAAGAAAGTAACCAAAAAGTATCAAATTCCTATCTCTAACCAACTATTGAAATAACAAACAAAAGCAAAACTTTCTGGAAATAGGCAGATCAGGCAGTGAAAAGAAAGCAAAACAGAATTAACGTTTCAGCCAGTGACCCTTCAGCAGAACAAAACTTCTTCTTGTATGAATATAACAATCCTTCATTTTGTGCCTCCAGCAAACATAAGCTGCTGGCAATTTTTGTAGATCATTTTTTTATTGTACTCAGCTTTTCAGATTCTCATGTAATATAAATTGAGTAGCAGTGTGTCCAAACTGCGTACAGTACCATGACACTGAAACTATAAAACATTCAACAAAAGTTATTGAAAAAGCACTATTGAATGTCTGTAAAAAAAAAATCAGATTGGGTATTCGTTAATTACTTTTAGTTTTCACAAGTGATTTGCGTAGCCATTTCTCTTCGAACATCTGAGAACTTATAGAAAACCAATGTTTAAATCCAACACCAGTCAGGGTATATTGCTTCTGCTGCATTGGCTAGGGAACATTCAAATATCACACAGGGCAGGATGAATCTCCATGTGGCAAGTTGCACCTCTGTTACACCAACGGTACAGTTCGGCATTTGCAGATGGTCGGGGAGGTACGAGTCTGATTATTTTTATATCTATTTTGCAGCTATTGGTGTAAATCCAGTGTAAAATGGATGTAAATTGTTGGAGTGCCTGGAACTGGAGATCACCCTTTAAAAATACAGTTCAGCCTACTCACTTCAGGGATCTCATTGATTGCTCAGACACATTCACTGCACATCTCATTAATCTTTTCCTGAAACTTTTCAAGGATGTCTACTGCAGGATGCTCTGGACGAAGCAACCAAATGAGATAGGAGAGCATGACACCCTGACATGGAAGGATAACACAGAATTTTTTTCTGATTCAGGCCTCCAAGCCCACCTTGAAGAAGTTGAATTAAGAAGACACCGAGTCCTGGCTGTGCATCGCAGTTAACCTGCCAGGTGTTATATTGTTATATTATTCGAGAAAAGTTAGGAACTATTTGTTGAGTTCATGTATAAATAAGAATCCAGGATGCCACACTACTGCACTACAGTTTGTGCACTGAAATAGCAATGTATCATTCCACAGCACATGGTGAGATCTGAGAAATACATTTGATGTCAGCTCCTATATCTGTGTAAAATAATACGATTATGTTGAACTTTGGGAACCACAGGATATAACATTGTGGCAGCTGGTGTCTGTGAGTAAAGCCTAAAGATTTTAAATGGATTTAGTGCTGAATTAGAATGAGAAAAATCAGCCCACATTAGTGCCAGGGAGAGAGAGAAAAATAAACTGAATGAAGCATGTGGAAACAAAACGGCCGCTGCCACAACAAAAATGTGTACCTCTAGCCCATAGTGAACTGGAAGGCCAATGATGTCAAAGAGGCATTTGAGAAGGTTGAACCAAAATACAGATTGACATTTAGTAGCTTTCTAAAAGAAACTAGTGAAGTGCAAAGGATCTGCTACATACTTTTGGGGGCAGGAAGGTTCAGATTTTTTCAATACTGGGGAACAAGTAAGGATGACAGTAAAAACCCAGTCAAAATTTTTCAGAAATTCAGCACACATCTCCAGGCAAAGCAAAGCTATTGGATCCATAGATATGAATTTCAAAGCATGAGGCAGGAACAGATGATCCAGTTGACAACCTATAAAAAACTTTTAAACTATTTGGTTTAATTATAAGAGTTGGTTGTTAGTTTTCTTTAGATTAGACATAAAAAAGTTAATGATTGAAAGGTTATGTCAATATAAAGAGGCATTATATATTTAAAGAATGAGGGATGTTATATTGTTTGTTATTCGAGAAGAGTAAGCAACTATATTATGTGCATGTATACATAAGTACGCCACATCACTCACTTCTGCACTACAGTCTGTGTGCCAAACTAACAATGTATCATTCCACAGTGTGCCCAAACTGCATTCAGTACATGACACTGAAACTGGTGAGTTCTGAGAAATGGTTGTTGGGAATTTCTGGCCCCGTTCAGTTCTGAGAAAAACATTTCATGCCAGCTCCTGTATCTGTGTAATATAGTCTGATTATTTCAAACTTCTGAGAGCCACAAGTTCACTTTCTGCCCTTTCCCCCCAACCAGGACTACCAAACAATGTTATAAGATAGGACAATGACCTCTCCAGGGCAGGCAAATGAACACAGCAGGCACGCTACCTTTTTTTTTACTTGCCTAGCAGCACACTCTTCATTCCCATAAAACAACAATTATATAAGTAGTCCTTCACAGTGTGAAGTAAAATCATACATGCCTTCTTTTGAATGTATTTCTGACATTGTTAAGCTCTGAGCCATGATCCCTCCATCCTAGTGATTTCTGCTTTAGCTTTATAGTCTTCACAGTAACAGCTTGTATTTGTGCAGCATTCCTCATGTAACAGGATGCCTCAGAGCACTTAATGATACTGTGCAAGAATAAGAGGAAGTAGGTGAAGGGGAAGAGTTATTGCAATGTCATAGAGATGATTTTTTTTCAGAGGCTTGTGGAGGGAGGAAGGAAGGTAGCAAGAAGCAGTTCAGGCAAGTAGTTTAGGGAATAAGGCAATTTGCTTCTTTTTAAGACCATTCATCATTGATTTGTTTTCTTTCATTTCCAAAGTTGTGTTCTGATAGTTTTTAAATCATTGTCCTAAGGCAATTCAGCAATTTTACTGCAGGACAGGGCAGGAGCATTTTCAGTGTGAGCTCAACATCTGTCAGAAAACTCAATAAAATCTAATACAAATGGAGGGAAAATAAATTTAATCTTAATTGGCATTTTTCATCTTTGCAGTCCAACTGTAGTATGAATCCAATAACAAGTTATTAATGATCCAGGAACAGACAGCATATCATATATGTGCCATTGTACAGATGGGGAAGCACAAGGTAAGAGAAGTCCAAGGGATCCTTGTGGGTCCACAAATGTGGACCTCAAGTGGCCCTGATCTTGTGTGCCAATCACTTTTGCTGTCAATCCCCTAGTTAAAACAGTGCTCATGATCTGATGAAATCAGCACAATATGACCTCACCAATTAAATATGGCTCCTGCTCCTCTGTGGTGGACCACATTCCCGTGCCTAAGCTGAGGCCAATCAATGGAGAGACAGAATCATGTTTGGAAAGCAGCCACCATCTTAGTTACCGGGGCAGGAAGTGTGTGTGTGTGTGTGTCTGTGCGTGTTCTGAGGAGGAGGAGCAGTATTTTTAAATCAGGCCCTATAAATCAACTCATCTGAGATAATTTTTGTTTTGGTGCAGAAATGCTACTGATAAACACATGAGTCATTTTGGTCTGTAAAACTTCAGTCTGCAGATAACAGCTATCATTTGCAACGGAAAAGTAGTGATCACATTATTCTTCAATTTAAGGTCAAATCAGGCTTGGAAAAATTCATAATGGTTATTATAATTACAACAACTGAATGGAAATTATCAGATTGTGCATGGACGTGGGCAGGGATTCAGCCAGGGGAGCCTGCAAGATTTTTCATTTGGGCTTTTTCCACTTTGCCGCCATTACTTTGGTGGAAAATCAGTAGAAAGCCCATGTGAAAGTAAATGGGACGTGCTGCTGAAGCTACAGTAGCAAAGTGAGAGATGCCTGAAGGATATTCCCCACCACTTGGGTTTCACATCTTTACAATGGCACATACATGATATGCTCACTATTCCTGGATCACTAATAACTTGTTACTGGATTCATACTACAGTTGGACTGCAAAAGTGAAAAATGCCAATTAAGATTACATTTATTTTCCCTCCATTTGTATTGGATTTTATTGAGTTTTCTGACAGATGTTGAGCTCACACTGAAAATTGTCGTGCCCTGTCCTGCAGTAAAATTGCTCAATTGCCTTAGGGCAACTGTGATTTAAAGATTCTGAGAACACAATTTTGGAAAGAAAGAAAACAAATCAGTGATGAATGGTCTTAAAAAGAAGCATATTTCCATATTCTCTAAACTACTTTCTTCTTGCTACCTTCCTCCCTCCCCCACAAGCCTCCTGTGGGCCTGACAGCGAAAGTGATCAGCTCACAATATCTGGGCCACTTAAGGTCTGAAAACTTAGCCCCACAGGATGCCTTGGAGTTCTCTGATCTTGTCCCCTGATTGCAAACTTGAATTTATTCTTAGAAAGCACTACACATCTAGGGCTGGTTAGCTCGGTTGACTGGATGGCAAGCATGTTATTCAGAGTCAAACCAACAGCTTTGGTTCAATTCCTATTCTGGCTTAGGTAGATTTGGGACTTGCCTCCTTGCCCTGCCCCTGAGAGTGAAACAGAATGGCAAACCACCACTGTCAAGAGAACAGTGCAGGATGTAGTGTCAGCAGACAACAAGTCAAGGACCTGCCTTGGGCAGAGCACACACATGACTCTGTTCTTCTTAAAATTTAATTTTAGAGATTCATAGAAAATGATTGTTCCAGACAACTTTGAAAATTGAGTTTTGGAAGCTTCAAAGGTTTTTCTAATACATCAGAGATTAATGAGCTGGTCACCTTCAAGCATTGTTTGAATAGATTGACAATTCTCTCCTTGAAGATTTGCTCCAATGTTAATAGTCTGGCACATTGAATGCATTAGTCACACCTAACTGGTATTGGGCAGGTTAGGCACTAATCGAATTTCTAGGGGAAAATAATTAATTTGATCAGAGCTAATCAGCCAACCAAACACTCACCGAACCTAGTGAAGTTGGAAGACTGAACGTGATGATTCAGGTGATGCCCACCGCAGGGCAGTCCTGCTGATGCTAAGCACCTGACTTCTAAATTTCCTACATTTTTCCTTGTGTTTCACAGCTGGAATATTGAAGTAAAATGATGGTAGAAGAAAGGAAATTATAACTATAACACATGTAAAACTCCTCTCAGGACTAATCATTTTCAATTTTGGGATGGAAAAAATATATAACCTCAAATACCTTAATGTGTGATGCACATGGGTGTGTGTTTCATCATCAATACCTTGTTCAACTTTGTAAATATCAATCTAGAGAGTAGAGTTGTAGCCAAAGAGAAGGATCACAAAATACTGTTGGTAGCTTCATGTGATAATCTTGCAAATTTATCATTATCCAGACAAGAAGTAAAATCACTTTCAATCCTCTTTGCTGAGGTGCTCTGGTGAAGATGCAAGATCACCCTGCAGCTTCGTTTAAAGGAAGCAGAGGAATAATTCTGTTTCCAAAAAAAATGGAGTTTGGTTAAAAACTGCACCACAGCAACAGATCCACAGCGGTGGAAATGCAGATTACCTTGTGGTTGATAGGGGCTGAGTTGTTTGTTGAAAAAATTATTAATAAGAAATGGCAAATACTTATGACCAAACTTTGTGTTGAAGCTTTCAGTTATCTGTATTTAGAGGAATTTTGCTTTGGTTGCTAAGTTTAGAATAGGTGAGTATTTATGATCTAATTTACCTGGATTGTAAGGGATAGATTTTCTCTACACTGTTTTCGGGTTAGTATCGAACACAGCGGCTGGAATTTTCAGGCCCCTTTGGTGTTGGGCATCATGGCGGGCAGGTGAGGGGGGGACAATATGCTCAGAAGGCAAAAAATTGGTTTCATGTTGGCATCTAAACATAGTGAGATCATCTGATGGTGTCTGCCATGACAGAATGGCAATCCCGCTGGAAACGGCATAACCCCGCTTTGCATCCCACTAATGGGATGCAAGGTAAGGCTCGACTGGAATCGTCTCCCCACCAGGTTTACCATTACACTGGCCCTGAACAATCCTGAACAAGTGTGATGTGCAGAAGTTGGGACTTGCGCAGATCATGGACATCCGAGAAGAAGAAGATGCTGAAGCCCTACAGCTAATGGGCCCTGGAGGAACACATGCATCACATCTTCGGTGGATTCTGATGGACATGGTTCTGCTGAGAATTAGACATTGTTACTGGCAAGGGGTGAGAGGAAAATCCAGCTGTGAGTGGGAGAGGAAGGTGCACCGGGGCTAGGGGGTGCGTGAGGTTAGGAGGGGAGACAAAGGTGTGGGGGGTGTGAGGTTGGGAGGGGGAGGAGGGAGCATGGGGGAGGAGGGTGTAATGGGAGATAATGCATGGGGAAGTAGGTGTAAAGGGGTAGGAAGGTGTAAGTGGAGGAGTTTAGAGGGGGGAAGGAGTTCGGTGGGGGGAAGGACTTTGGTGGGGGGAAGGAATCTGGTGGGAAGAAGGAGTCCGGATGAGGGAGAAGACTGGGAGGAGTAAGGAGTATGGGGGGAAGAAGGAGTCGGGTGGGGAGGAAGGAGTTTGGGGGGGGTGAAGCAAGGGTGGAGGACGGATTAAGGGTGGGGAAGAGAGTAAGGTGTCCAGTTGAACGTGCAAGGTAGGGGTCTATGGGGACAATAACCATCTCCTTGGAAGAAAACTGAGGGTGGGTGTGGTAGGAAGGAATGGTGAGTAGGAGAGGGGCCAAGGTGGGAGGTTAAATGTGTGATGGTAGCGGTAGAAGGGACAGTGGAGATGGTTATGGGGACATGGAGGCAGACACAGACCCTGGGTGTGGGAAAGAGGAGGTCAGGGAGGTCAGTATGGATGGGGATGGGATTCTCAAGAAAGTAAGGAACATACATGATCACCTGGACATCGTGGAAAGAAAAGGGTTCAGATTCTAGGTGATGCTGGATGCAACAGTGATGGGGTAAATGATATCAGTGTCTGGGGCAGGGGAAGCACAGGGGAGCTGAGCAGAAACTTGACTACGTACATGGTTTTCAAACCGAAAGTGAGCAAAGCCTCATGTTGGACGGGCACAGGTGCTGCATTGGAGTGTGATCAGTGGGTGGGAGAAGATGCAGGTCAGCTCAGATGGACACTGAAAGTGAACCCCAGCAGGCAGCATTGAAAATGCTCAGGATATTGAGGTGAGTGTGCTGGAGGAAAGCTCTGCGTGCGTGGGAGAATGTTTGCATGAGGCTCTGAAAGGCTCTGTCACAAACACACTTATCTCTTCAGAATCACTCATGGCCCTGCTGTGTGCAGCCGAACTGCTAGTGGCGGTGCTTGCAGGGGTAGGACTCGTGAAGCCTGTCAATGAAGATGAAAGACACTATTACACATTATTTAATGAAAATGAGTATGTTTTCAGATTATAAAGTGACAAAATTTGTTTACCCGTGCAACTACTTGTGATCAGAAATTCTTAATGTTTCTAGGCTTACCAGTTCTTTTAGGTGCTGCCCTGACATCTGCAGGAGGAGTGGAGACAGCCTGTTCAATGTTTAGTCCTGTTGCCTCTGGTGACTTTGGCATGCATCCTCTGGACAGCCAAGGCCTAGAGGGCACCGGTTTCCTTTGACTGTCCTCCTGTGGCCAGCTGTTCCTTCGGCAGTCACAGAGAATGAGGTTGAAGGGCGTAACAGGCAAAGGAAACTCGGAGGAAGAGGTCAGCCTCTGGGATTGCTGAGTGAATGACCTAGAGGTATCTACTTGACACTCTCCCTCCTTTTGGGTGCCTGTGGGCCCCAATCTGACTCCTTGTGGGGAAGGAGCTCCTGGAGGGATGCAGAGGTTACCTGTTTCCCTCTCATGTTGCCACAGCAGGAATTCACCCATGGCTACTGCAATGGAGTGCAGCTCTGTGTGCATCTCTGCCTTCCGCTGGATCAGGGTTTCCATGGCATCCGCCATCTTTCCCATGGAGACCTCCATGTGCGCACATGTGGGCACCACTTTATCAGAGTGCAGGTGGACACACTTCTCTGACTCATGTGCCACTCTGTTGAGGACTTCCAATAGCTCTGCTTAATGTTCCCCCACCTTCTGCTGACTCTCCATGTTGAATTAGAAGGTCGAATCCAGAGGCTCACCGTCTGACTCGGACGTCACAGGTGCCTCTTCCCCAGCAGTCCTCTGAGTACCGGGAGTTCAGCTGAACCTTCCCTCCTACAGTCGACGTAGGTCCGTATGGTGACCACCAGATTGTGAAGCCGAGCCTGCTCCAGGCCTAGGTCCCACCTCTGTGTTGGTAGAGGATATGGCTAAGCACTGTGACATGTCTACCAGGCTGCTAATTTCCAGCTCCTCAATAAGGTGTCCTCTTTGCTGGAGGTGAGGACCTGGATGGAGCTGAGGGACTGGCTGGCTGAGGGTGTCGGTCACTTGGCAGAGCTCCCTTGGAACCAAAGTAGAGATAATTAGTGCATGGCAGTAGAGTCAAAAACAGGAGTGAGAGCACTCACAGTTGCGTTGAGAGAGGGATAATGTGGTGCAGGATCCTCACGTGAGTGTTCGCCGCCGACCTCACTGTTCCTGCAGACACAGTTCACGTCCTCACCAGTCAGCGCGATGGCATGCACCTCAAAGTGAGTGAGGAGCCTAATGTGGGTCACACCACCCCCAGTCTGGTAACTCTCCCTGCTGTTGTGAGCAAGCTACTCCTGAATGAAAACAGATGGAGAGAGTGTGAGCAGGGCGCATGGAACTGAATGGAATGTTTATGTGGTGACTGAAGCCATGGCCGGGATGAGGACATGAGCTCCAGAGGATATGAACATAATGGAGATGTGAGCGTGTGTGTGAGAGTTAGTGGCGTTGTCCCTTGAGGTGTGAGATCCCTGTGGATGTGTGATGGGTTTGTGAGTGAGTTGAGAGTGATGAGGTGGTTGCCTTACCCTGGCAGAATGGATGATTGCATTCATCCTCTTCCTGCACTGGACAGCTGACCTCCTCTTTGCTCTGGTGGCACTGACTAATGCTGCCACCACCTACTATGCCAGATTGGTGACTCTAGTGTTCCTCCAGTGGCCAGACCAGGGGCAGAGGACATCACAACGGCCTTCCACTGTGTCCAGGAGGTGCCCCAGAGAGGCTGCCGCCTTCTTTGCTTTTGGGGCCATCTGGCACCTGGATCAGTTCTGGACTGAAGACATGAAGTAGGCATACGCTCTGGTGTGCTTAAAATATGGTGTACGGGGCAAGGAAGCATGAGGTCACTGTGTGGTGGGCAGATCCCTCCCACCCATCAGCGATCCGGCTTGTTCCCTATGAATGCTAAATTAATTAGCGGGATGCGCCAGGATTGGGACAAAACGGTAAGAAAAGCCGCCATTACGGCCAGAAGGTAAAATGTCCTTTTCCTTGACCGCTATTTCACTTTGTGCAAATCTGGGATGATTCCGTTCAGCGACTTAAAATTAGCCCTTTGGAATCAACTTTAATGGTGCATACTGGCTGCAGTTGCCCTTGGCTATATTTTCTAAATGTCCAGCAAACCATCAATCATGGGCAGAATTTTGCCCTTGGTGGGGGTGCTTGGCGGGGTTGTGATTAGGACCGCACCGCAATTTATACGGGCAGGCCAATTAAGGCCTGCCCAACGTGGATCGCGAGTGGCAGCAATGAGCACTGCCTGTGCGGGTGGAGGGAGGAGGACGAGTGGGCCTAGCGCAAACTTTGCGCATGCATGTGGAAGTGCTTTAATCTCCCTGAGGCAAAGAGCTGCCTCAGGAAGGTGAAGCGCTGTTTAAAAAAATAATAAAGAAAATAAAAATGACATGAGATGTCCCCTCATGTGACTTTGTCACATGAGCAGGGACATGTTCTTAATTCAAGTGTGAAATGTTTATTTCATTTTTATTTGCTTTCGGAAACCACATCCTGCCTGTAAATTTCCAAAAGGCATTTGTTAAGGTGCCACGCCAAAGGTTACTACAAAAATACAAGCTCGTGGTATGTCATGGATAGAGGACTGTTTGGTTAACAGGCGACAGGGGGTAAGGACAAATGTGTCATTTTCAGGTTGGCAAGCTGTAACCAGTGAAGTGCCACAAGGATCAGTACTAGGACCTCAACTATTTACAATCAATATCAATGACTTGGATGAAGGCACCAAATGTTTGGTTGCTAAATTTGTTGATGATGCAAAGATAGATAGGAGACTAAATTGTGAGGAGGACATATGGATAGGTTAAATGAGTGGACCAAAAAAATGGATGATGGTGTATAACGTGGGAAAGTGTGAACATGTCCACTTTGGAGCAAGCCCTCACCAATTAACCGCTTGCCTCAACCAAAATTGGAAGCTTTGCCTGCTTCCCATTGGGAGCCAGTTCACAACACAAAAACAAACCGGCTCCTGAATCCCACACCCTTAGCAAAAATCTGGCCCAAATAATCAAATCAGCAGTGAGTTACATGCACTCCTTTGAAGGCTGTTTAATTCCAGAATTTAATAGAACTGTGTTTAATCTTGATGGTCAATTGAATGTTGTCCTTACCATGTTGAAATAAGACCATAAGACTATAAGACATAGGAGCAGAGATTAGGCCATTCAGCCCATTGAGTCTACTCCACCATTCAATCATGGCTGATAGGTTTCTCAAACCCATTCTCCCGCCTTTGCCCCATAACCTTTGATCCCCTTACCAATCAGGAACCTATCTATCTCGGACTTAAATACACTCAATGACCTGGCCTCCACAGCCTTCTGTGGCAATGAATTCCATAGATTCACTACTCTCTGGCTAAAGAAGTTTCTCCTCATCTCTGTTCTAAAAGGTCTTCCCTTTACTTTGAGGCTGTGCCCTCAGGTCCTAGTCTCTCCTACTAATGGAAACATCTTCGCCATGTCCACTCTATCCAGGCCTTTCAGTATTCTGTAAGTTTCAATCAAATCCCCCCTCATCCTTCTAACCTCCATCGAGTATAGACCCAGAGTCCTCAAATGTTCCTCATATGTTAAGCCTTTCATGCCTGGGATCGTTCTCATGAACCTCCTCTGGACCCCCTCCAGGGCCAGAACATCCTTCCTGAGGTACGGGGCCCAAAATTGCTCACAATATTCTAAATGTGGTCTGACCAGAACCTTATAAAGCCTCAGCAGCTTTTCCCTGTTTTTATATTCTAGTCCTCTCGAAATAAATGCCAACATTGCATTTGCCTTCATAACTACTGACTCAGCCTGCAGTTAAGCTTAAGAGAATCCTGGACTAGGACTCCCAAGTTCCTTTGCACTCCAGATTTCTGAATTCTCTCCCCATTTAGAAAATAGTCTATGCCTCTATTCTTTCTACCAAAGTGCTTGTTGGTTCACCAGCTAGATAACCTGTGACTAACACCATGGCCATTGGGATTAAATCGCAATTAAGTTTTCTGCTCCATTGGGGGAAATTTCCCACCTGGCCTCCTGTTGTGCATGGCCATCTTGCTGTTATGGTATCACAGATGTTAAAAGCTGAGTTGTTCAAATCCCAGAGGGAAGCTTGAGACAACTGCCACAACATTTTTACAATTTGTATTTATTTTGAGACAGGTGCCTGGAATTCAGTAGCAATAAGACCACTGAGTCATATAAGTTTCTTACAAAACTAAATTAAAACTTAATTAATAAAAAAAAAATGTTTTTCAGTACATACATAGGTTTAAAAATTACTACTCTGATAACTCTTAGCCCCCCGGTTAATCTAACTCCCAGTTACACCCCCTTTAAGGCAACAGTAAAACACAAAATGGACAGAATTTTCCTGTCGGCGAGAGGGTGATATTGTCGGTGGGGGAACACCTGACGTCATCTCGCCCTATTTAAATATTCAGGAAGGCGGGGGGACAGCGCGATCAGTTGAGGCCACTGACAGGGTAGTTAAATCAATTAAAGGCCCTGCCCATCCAACCTTCAGGCTGGTGGGCAGGCCAGGAGCCCCAGCGGGCTTCTGAAAAAACATGAAACCTCATCCACCAGCGGGATGAGGTTTCATGTCGGTTTTAAAAAATTTTAATAAAGTTTCTGTGATATTTATTAAAATGTCCCAACTTATGTGACATGGTCACATGAGGGGGGACATGTTAATTTTTAAAAAAATTTTTATTTTTAAACTTTCAAAAACTTTCAGTGGTCTCCCTGGGAGCACTTAGTCTCAGGGAGATGTGTGCTTTTTCGTGGGCATGTGCGAAAGAGCGCACTGTGGCAGTTGGGGAATCACAGGAAGCGGGGCCCGTTTCAGCAAAGTTTTGTCTATTGATTTTAAAAGACCCAGGCAAAGTAACAAGATACTCTGAACAGCCGAATTCAAAGTGAGTTTTATTCACTGCAGTTCATGTGGGCAACAACTTGAGGCTTAAAACCTGGAGGCTTTCACACTTGTTAGATCTTAGAATTCCTTCCTCTTAAATATAAACTCATCTCCTTTATATAGGTTTTAATGTAAGTCCACTGTCCCAATATGCCTTTTCAACTCTACTTTTCTAATAGTGAACATCTTTCATAGGACCAATTTTATCAGTAAGCTTTGGGAAAAATATACACACTGTTTGGCTTCTTCTGGCTAAGTGTAACATTTCACCACCTCTTTTGAAATTCAAATTATCTAAAAAAGCAAATGTTTCCTTTACACCTCACATTCTAAAATTTCAGCCATGGTTACCTATTTAACATTTCAAACCTAGCTTCTCTTCTTACATCAAAACCTTCAGACCAGCTGTCTTTAATTCAGTTACGTTTCCCCAACCCCGACACACACACCACAGACACAAACTACTTCTGCCTTACAATAAATTCCAAAAACATAATGACAATTATTATATTTTCCTGAAACCCCCCACCACACTAAAAAATGAACTGTCATCATTTAAAAAGACGGCTTAATTTTCTTAATGCATTTTACATTACCTCCTATACTTATTAGACTATTACTTTACCAGATGCATGCATTAACATAACCAAATATTAAATGGCTGCAGTAATAAACTTCATCTAAATAGCCTTGTAATTCTGTCTGGAAATTTGTCCAGAACTTAAAGGATTGTGGTCTGTATAGACAATTGATCTGATGAATTATTTGCAACATAAATTTCAAAATACTGCAATGCGACCACCACACCCAAAGTTTCCTTTTTGATCGTTGAATGTCTTCTCTGTTATACATTCAACATTTGTTTCATTTCCATCTTCTTGTAATAGTACGGCCCCAATGCCTATATCACTTGCGTCAACAACCAACTTAAATTGCTTGGCGCAATCAGGTACTGCTAAAGCTGGTGTTGTAGTTAATACAGTTTTCAAACTTTCAAATGCCTCCTGGCACTACTGTGCCTATTGAAGCTTTTTGTTCTTTATTAATAGTTCAGTCAATGGAGCAACCACACTACTAAAATTTGATACAAAGTTTCGGTAAAACCCACTCATGCGCAAAAATCTCAAAACTTCTCATTTTTTTGTAGGCACGGGGAAATGCAGGATAGCCTTGACTTTCGCATCTCTTGGAGGCCACCTTACCATGCCCAATGGTATGGCCTAGAAACATAGCTTGCAGTTTTACAAGTTCACTTTTAGCCAAGTTCATCACCAAATTAGCTTCTTGTAATTGTCAAAACAATTCTTCCAAATGCTGTAAATGTTCTTCCCATATCTGAATTAAAACTATCAAGTCATCAATATAAACAGCGCAATTGCTTTGACTTGCAATTACTTTGTCAGTCTTTGAAATGTTGCAGGTGCATTTTTCATATTAAATTGCAAGGCTTTAAACTGGCATAGTCCACCTGGTGTCACAAAAGCCAACATCTCCTTTGCTGTCTCCGATAGCAATACTTGCCAATACTCTCTTAGCAAGTCAATCTTTGTGATAAATGTTGATTGTCCCACTTCCTCAATGTAATGTTCCAACCGTGGTATAGGATATGAATCTCTGCTTTTGTAATTGTATTCACTTTTCGATAGTCCACACACAGTCTTTGGCCAGATTTTTCCTGTCAGAGATTTGGGGGTGGGGCCCACTCACTGATGGGAAAATGATGTGGGGTGACGTTGGGAGGAACCCCTGACGTCATCCTGGTCTATTTAAATTTTTAGGAAAGCGGGTGGACAGCGAAATCAGCTGTTCACCCGCTGACCTGTCAATGGCCAATTGAGGCCATTGACAGAGTAATTAAGATGATTAAAGACCCTGCCCATCCAACCTTAAGGCTGGCGGGCAGGCCAGGAGCTGCAGCGGGCTTCTGATAATACATGGAACCTCATCCATTGGCGGGATAAGGTTTCATGTCCATTTTTAAAAACTTTAATAAATTGTATGTGATATTTATTAACATGTCCCATCTCATGTGACATTATCACATGAGGTGGACATGTTAATAATTTTTAAATTTTTCTATTTTTAAAGTTTTTTGGATGGTCACTAATCTCCCTGAGACAGCACTTAGTCTTAGGGAGCAGTGCGCTCTTTCGCACGCATGCATGAAAGAGCACACTTTGACAGATGGGGAATCCCTCCACCCCCCACACAGGAAGGGTATAGCGCTTCCTGTCGGGCAGGCCACCGGGCGGCCCTAATTGGCCCGCCCACTCAAAATGGCAGCGGGCCCAGTTTCGGCGGCGGAGTTTGGCTGCCCGTCCGCCGCCAAGCCGGTGAGGCCTGCCCACCAACCAAGGGCAAAATTCTGCCCTTTGTGTTCCATCCAGTTTTGGTACCATCACACTAAGTGAACTCCAGTTACTGTAACTAGACTCAAAGATATCATTTTGAAGCATTAATTCAATTTCTTTCTGTACTTGTGATAACTTTGCCAGATTTAATCTATATAAATGTTGCCTTATCGAAGGTGAAACACCTGCACACAGGTCATTTATAGCTAAATTTGTTCCCCCCAGCTTATTCCCACAAATAGCTTTGTATGATTGCAATAGCTTCCCCAAATCACTTTGACACTTGTCTGGAAGGTAACTCAATGTTACGTTTAAATTTCCAAGCACCCCCTCATTATCCAATTTGATTAGAGGAAAATCAATTTCCGAGCCCTACATTTCTACCTCTTTCTTAGTATCCACCACCACTGATACCTCATTTTGTTCCTCTTCTCCGTCAAAGTACCTTTTAAGTGTATTTACATGATGTACCCTCTGCTTCTTTCTTCTATCTGGAGTATTTATTAAATAATTTACTTCACTCGGTTTCTTTTCAATCCTGTAAGGCCCACTAAACTTTCCCTTTAATGAGTCTCCCAGTACTGGTAACAGAACTGGAACTTTCTCTCCAGCAACAAAACTACGAGCTTCAGCTTTTGTGTCTGCCCTCACTTTCATCATTTTTAAAATTCATTTATGGGATGTGGGCTTCGCTGGCTAGGCCAGCATTTATTGCCCATCATTAATTGGCCTTGAAAAGGTGGTGGTGAACTACCTTCTTGAACCGCTGTAGTCCATGTGGTGTAGGTACATCCACAGTTCTGTTTGGAAGGGAGGTCCAGGATTTTGATCCAGTGACATTGAAGGAACAATGATATATTTCCAAGTCAGGCTGGTGAGTGACTTGGAGGGGAAATTTCAGGCAGTGGTATTCCCATCTATCTGCTGCCCTTGCCCTTCTATATGGTGATGGTCATGGGTTGGGAAGTAGATATATTTAAATGTTCCCTAGCCAAATCACAAGCTCAGTCCAATCTTTCTCTGAAGTTTGATAAATAATCCAGGAGAATAATTTCTGAATTTTGGCCCACCAATTTTTCATGGATTGATTTCAGTGGTCCCCTTACCTCATGACCATAAACTAGTTCAAAAGGGCTAAAACAAGTTGATGAATTAGGAGCGTCCCTAATAACAAACAACAAGAATGGAATTCTCCTATCCCAATCCTCTGTTTAATGCTGTCTATACCCCCTTATCATAGCTTTCAGAGTTTGATGCCATCTTTCCAAAGCCCCTTGTGACTCAGGATGGTAAACTGTTGACTTAAACTGTTTTATCCCCAAACTTTAATTACTTCCTTAAATAGCTGCATCATGAATTTTGAACCCTGAACTGATTGTATTTCATTAGGTAAACCATACTTCATGTAAAAAATTAGTTAACTCTTCCACAACTTTCTTTGTTATAATATTTCTCAAAGTTATCACTTCAGGAGGCATTTTAGACACATCCATTATTGTCACTAAATACTGATTTCCACTTTTAGTCTTATGGAGGCGCCCTGCACAATTAATCAAATACTGGAATTGGAATTAAAGGTGCCAGCTTAATCGCTGCTTGTGGTTTCCCTATCACCTGACGTGTGTGACATGTTTTATAGAATTTGACTACACCTCGATGCAACCCAGGCCAAAACATGTTTTTGTACTTCTGCCTGTGTCTTTCTAATACCTAAATATTCCCATGTCGGAATTTCATAAGCTATCCTCAGAATCCCATTTCTATGTCCGAATGCACTTCCCTCCAGCTTTCATTTGCTGAAGCATGATAAGGCATTCATTTTATGAGTAAAACATTACCCTTAAGGTAAAAACATTCTGAAATTCATTTTGCTTCTGTTTCTAAGTAAACTGTCTGATACCAGTGTTGTATCTGCAAATCTTTTTTTCTGTAACTCTACTAACCTCCTTGAGTGAAACTCTTCAGCTCTCTTGTCCTCTTGTCTTTCTTCCTGAACAACCTTATCACACATAGTGTCAGCTAATTTGATTTACAGACCTCCCCCCTGCCTTTGAACTTCATGTTCTTCTTCGTTCAAGCTATGAGCCTATAATCTCATTTCATACAATCTGGAAACAATCTAGGATGCTCTCTCTGCAATACTTCTGTTGAAAACACTCATATAGGCTATTCATCTACCATTGGCATCAACTGCACCTGTTATCCAGCTATATCATTACCCAGAATCAATTGAACCCCTGCAATAGGAAATGTTTCCACTATTCAATAATCACGTCACCTGTTTTCCACTTACTCCTTAAATTTACCGTCCACAATGGAATAGGTTTAGCATCTCCATGAAGTCCACTTATTATCACCTGCTCCTGCAATACTCCCTCTGAACAACAAATGTCATTATTCTACAAAATTTAGGATTGACTAGCTCCTGTGTCTCTTAAAATTTTAACATATTTACCTACTCCACCCCATACACATGGAAAGACTTTCCCTTCACATACAAAATCTTTAAACATTACTGCAACCTGCTCCTTAGAATTCTCTTTGGTAAATTCTGGACAGATCCCCACTTCTTTACCTATTTCTGACTCCTTTTGTTCTACCTGTACACAAATCACTGATTTTTCCTGTGCCTGAACTTCAGAACCCACAGTATTTTTACTTCTGGATCTATTCTGCACCACAATTTTCCCAACAGATTTTCCCCGCAATTTCCAACACACTGGCTTAATGTGTCCAACTTTATTATACTGAAAACACCTCAATTTTTGAATGTCACCTTTACCTTTAGCATCTTCTTTTTAATTCTGAAAAAAGCTTGCTGCAAATTTCCATCTACTCGTTTTCTTCCCTAACTACTGACCTTCCTTTCATCTTCCAACTTTCTACCCTTCTCTGATTTAAAAGGATGACAGAAAAAAAAGTTTAGCTCTTATGAACCAACTAATAATCATCAGCCATCTCTGCTGTTTGTCTTACCATTTGAACCCTCTGTTCCTCCACAGGAGTTCTTGCAACCAAAAGAATTGAATCATTAAATTCTTCCAAAAAAATATCTCTCTAAGATCTGCATATGTCATCCCTATCTTTAATGCCCATATCCACTGGTCAATATTACTTTGTTTTACTCTTTCAAACTCACTATAAGTTTGCCCAGACTGTTTTCTCATATTCATAAATGTCTGCCTTAGGAACCAAATCATATGCACTCAAAGTAGCCTTTTTTACTACATCATAGTTCACTGCCATTTCTTCTGACAATGAAGCATAAACCTTATGTGCCTTACCCACATTGTAACAACAATGTCCAGTTTTCTTGTGGCCATTTCATCTGTTTAGCTATCTTCTCAAATGAAATAAAGAATACGTCAACATTTCTGTCCTTGAACTTTGGAAGAGCTTGTACAAATTTAAGTATCTCCCTATTGGGTTCTGATGTGGAAATAAATCCTTCCTCACCTCCTGGTGTCTCTTTTTTAAATGCCAGCAGTTTAAGCTGGAATTCCTTCTCTCTCTTTTTCTCTTTTCTGCCTTTCTAACCTGGCTATTTCTAACTAGTTTTGAAATGCCCTTTCTCTTACCTTTTTTTGTATTCTGCCTCTAGTTCCAATTGTTTCATTCACAACTGAATTTGAGTCTATTCCAACAACCCACTCCATGGAGAACTCAGTCTCTCCGGTATTCCTTCCAATTCCAAATGCTACGCTATACCTTCAATTATGTCTCATTTCCTTACCCTTGCTGGTAACCCTAATTGTAAGTTATCTGCCAGTTTCATTAACTTAGCTTTATTTGCCTTTTGTAAACCATCCAAAGTTATAACTCCCACTCCCAGAGACATCTTAGCAACTGGCAAAGCCATATTGCAGCCTCATAATTTAAAAAAAAAACCTCACATCAACTCTTGAATTCAAAGTGCTTCTCATACTTGTAGCCTTAAGATTCACCAACTCCAAACCAATCCAGGAATTTCAAATATATCCCAGACAAGATCTTAGTTTTGATTAGCACAACGGACGGTAAAAGCTGAGTTGCTCAAAGCCCAGAGAGAAACTTGAAACAACTGCCACAACTATTTTACAATTTGTATTTATTTCAAGATGTATGCCTGGAATTCAATAGTAATAAGACCCCACTAAGTCATATAGACTTCTTACAAAACTAAATTAAAGCTTTATTAATAAAAAATAGTTTTGAGCACATACATAGGTTTACAAATTACTGCTATGATAACCGTCAGCTCCCCAGTTAATCTAACTCCCAGTTACACCTCCATTAAGGCAACAGTAAAATGCATAGGGCAGGATTTTTCCCTTGGCGGAAGTGCTCAGCAGGGGTGGGCAGGGTTGGGTGTGAAGCTGACTGCTGTCTGCAATCGGCTCCACACTGCAAATTCAACGGGTGAGCCAATTAAGGCCCGTCCTGCATGAATTGTGAGCAGCACTGCTGAGCGCTGCCTGTGCAGGTGGGGGGAGGAGGGAGAGCTGGGCCTAATGCGTTGTTTGTCCATTCATGAAAAAGAGCACTTCAATCTCCTTGAGGCACGGAGCTGCCTCAGGAAGATTGAAGCGCTGTGTAAAAAAAAATGAAGAGAATAAAAATTTAATAAAACATGTCCCCTCATGTGATTCTGTCCCATGACCTAGGACATGTTTTTAATTCAAAAATAAAGTTTTTATTTAATGTTCATTTACTTTAGGAAACCTCATCCTACTCGTAGATGAAGTGTACTAAAAAATGTAGGGGCCGTTTGGCCTTTTCACCTGCCTGCCAACCATTAGACTGGATGGGCAGCATAAATTTTAATTTAATTGGATTGTTAATGGACTTAATAGGCCTTTTAATTATCAAAGGGTATGCAGCCGACTCAGGTGTGCACCTAGCGAATGAAATATCGTGAAACTGCGTGATGACACTGGGACGCATGTCTAATGTCATCGCGCATCATTTTACGCTTGGGCATGTTGGGCATGTGACCCTGGCAAAGTAACATGATACCCTGAACAGTCAAATTCAAAGTGAATTTTCTTCACTTCATTTCGTGTAGACAATAACTTGATGCTTAGAACCTGGAGGCTTTTCACACTTGTTTGGTCTTAGAACTCCTTCCTCTTACACATAGTCTCATCTCGTTTATGCAGTGTTCTCCTTTTTGAATGTAAATCCCATTGTCCCAATATATCTTTTCAAATTTAATTTTCGAATAATAAAAATCTTTGATAGTACCAATTTAATCAGTAAGCTTTGAGAAAAATAAACACACCAGAAGGCTTCTTCTGGCTAAGTGTAACATTTCACCAGCACTTCTGAAATTCAAATTACTCTCGTTTATCTAAAACTGCAAATTTTCCCTTTACACCTCACACTGTAAAACTTCAGTCATGTTTACCCATTTAACATTTCAAACTGAGTATCTCTTCTTGATACAAAGCCTTCAGACCAGCTGTCTTTAATTCAATTAAGTTCCACCGCCCACCCCTCCCGCCCCCCCACCCCCGCAACACACACACACACACACACATTACTCCTACCTTAAAATAAATCCCAATAACATTGTGAAAATTATTATATTTTATTGACACCCACCCCTGAGAACTGCAAGCCAATCAGATGCCAGCAGCTCTGCAATAAGGCCAACTAGAAGGATTGTTGGTGGAGCCCCAGCCAAGGTGAGGGGATGGATTCACTGGGGCCAGTAAGGGAAGTCCTGACATTGGGCAGGGGTGGGGGGTGGGGGGGTGGAGGGGAGGAAGGGGTGGTCTGCAGGTCATTGACAAGGGCAGGGGGGTTGGTTCCCGAGCGTCACTCTATTACCACCGGTGGGTCCCTCTGTTGGGCTTAGGATGCCCAAGAAGGAACCCCTCCCCCACCACCAAGCTACAATCATATCAAATAGGGTCCATCTGGTGGGCTGCCTGCAAGGTGTTGTCCCCAGCCCCACTGGTAGAAAAGTGGTGACAGAATGAGGCCCTTCAGTTAAGTGCCTCAATTGATGTCTGGGTGGGAATGTTGTCCTCAAGCTTACCTACCCTGGATTAAACCAAGGGAGTCAGCAATGTGGTGGGGTCTCCCCACCATACCTTCCTGTCCCATTTTACAACAACTCCCCACCTCCCCACCTGCCTCAAGGGTGTGGGGGAGTTAATGGGGGGACATTAGGGGGTCATTAAATTCTGCTCTGTGCCTTTTCTATGCTTCGTTCTCATCTCCAAAGGGTTAATAATTATCCCAGTTGCAGCATTTTACATACTGCATTTAATTTTGTCTTGCACTATGTTCTTTTGTAAATGGGGCATGTTAAAATGCAGGGTAATGGCTAGCATACGAAAGAAGTATATATATTTACATAAAATAAATATTAATCACAAAATTTGGCAAGTGGTAAAATTGCAATATATATAATCATAAAATTAGAAGTAAGTGATATAAGTGTTCCAGGAGGGGACCCGGTCAGGGTGGAGGAGCAAGTGCCTGGAGCAAGGGAAGCCCAAGGATTCTTTGTAGGACCCAGAGAAGCATATCTGCACTGATCACAACAAAACTGACTTTATCCTTGGTGGGTGGGCATGATCGGCGGGCCTGGGACTGGTCGAGAAACTGGCTGCCGCCTGCGATTGGCCCCTGACTGCAATTTCACGCTGGCTGGCCAATTAAGGTTTGCCCAGCGTGAAACGTGTCTTCCCAATAGTCAGGAAGGGCTGGATGGGGCGGGGACTTTCAGCCGCCAAGTTTAATGGTGATCCAGCAGCTGGTTTAAAAACAGCACATGCAGCTCCTCGAAGGCTGCTAGGGAATAACATATTTGCAGTGTCCTGAACACTGAAGTTGAGGCCTCAAATGCGGCTGGAGACGCCAGTTGGGAGAACAGGTCGGGTGGGCATTGGTCCCCCCCGGTGCTCAGATGAGTGCCTCACAGATCTCCTGGAGGAGGTGGCTGCCAGGAGGGACACCCTTGTCTCAAGAGATGGAAGGAAGAGGCCACTGCACCTCACAAAAAGAGCTTGGGAGGAGGTGGCAGCACAGGTCAGCAGCCATGAAACTGTACGCTGCACATGGGTGCAGTGCCACAAAACATTTAACAACCTGCTGTGCTTGAGAAGGGTGAGTACCATGTTGGCATGGATGTGGTGAAGTGTTAAGACTTGGCTGTCCCCCTGTGGAGCACAGGGGTGCTAGAGCCTGAGTGCCAACTGTCAATGATGCTGGAGCTGGTCAAGGGGGTGAGCGCTGGCTGCTTGGACTGAGTGCCTTGCGGCTCAAGGCCCATGACTCAGATGTACCCGGCAAGGTGTTCCTCAGGTGGGGTTGGCCAGGCTGCAATGGCGCTGCAGGTAGTGAGTGGACTAATCCATGCTCTTCTGTCCTTTCAGGAGAAAATGACTCATAACAACATTGAAAAGTCATGGACAGGTAGAGCCCCCGCAAACCTCCTAATCCTATCCAGATATGAGCAGGATGTCTTGGAGCTGGAGAGACACATCGCACCTTGGTCAACTGGCTGCAGAAATGCTGGGGTGTCAGACGAAGGTAAGAGTGCAATGCACAGAGGTAGGAGTTTCGGATGGTGCAAACATTTTTGTGCAGTCTCATCATTGATGGGAGCCTCAAAACTTGGTTTCCTGTTGATCATTGAAAGACGTTGGCACCATGATGCAGATCTCAA
Organism: Carcharodon carcharias; assembly: GCF_017639515.1. Lineage (NCBI taxonomy): Eukaryota > Metazoa > Chordata > Chondrichthyes > Lamniformes > Lamnidae > Carcharodon > Carcharodon carcharias. Next base: position 54,329,839 of record NC_054486.1, read on the forward strand.
TTGTCTCACCAGGGTGCCTGGCATGTGCCATTACAGTGTGAAGACTTTAACCTATGACTTGTTGTTGTCCTCCCTTAGATTCACCAGCACGCACTCAATCGCAGGACCTGAAGAATCACCACTAATGCCAGAGGACTGCCAGGCTTCACATGTACCTGCATCACACCTGCTCTCTGAACCAGGCACCGGCGCAGATACCAGCACCTTGGTGGATGTTAGATCCTCAGCTAGAAAGTTGGAGCACAGTGGTGAGGGCACTTCACACTCGCTAGAGGAGCAGTGGAGGCAGAGAGCGCCCAGGGCACTGGCAGTTGGAGGACTATTGGAGACCAGGACGATAATGAGTCAAAGCAGATGATGAGCCTCTGGAGCCATCCATTAGATGGCAGGTGTTGGATGTCCAGCAGGATGTGTGGGAGGATCTGGTGGAGATCCATGAGTATATGCATTCCATGGTCTCTGTTGTGGAGGAGTCCATGTGGAGCATGAGCACTGCATTGACCCTCATGACTGAGCACACTGCCTCCTCCATTGAGAGAGTGGCGACTCTCATGGAGAGGCAGCTCCAGGAATAGAATCAAGGGTTCCTGGGTTGCACTTTGTTGTAGGGTTGCTGAGTTGTACTATTAGTAATAGAGTTACAATATACTTAGCAGCAACTACCTGTGTGGCTTGAACTCCAACTCTATCTCTACACTCTACACTATCTCTACACTGACTGCTGAAGTAGCCTGCACTGCTCTCCTATTGGTTATTAGATCATGTGATCTTCCCTAACAATTATTATTCTTAAAGGTACACTACACACTAATTAAAACCATACTTACTACATTCCTCCCCTTTAACTCGGCTATACATATTATATTTACAAGCACACATTTTTCAAGACAACATAATATTTACACTGGGTAAGGAATTTACAAGTTCAGTCTTTCAGGTGGTTTCCTGGTAAGTGTGGAATGTCACAGCTCCACAACTTCAGATTCTTTGTCAGGAACCTTTTTTTCCAGAGTTGCCTGAACATCAGGTGCTTTGGTGGGCAGTTCTGTATCCTCAACTCTTATAGGAACATCCAACTTGTCAATCCTGGGTTGAACATCCTCAACAGGAAACGCAGACCCAGGCATGGTCACTTGATAATTTGTCTCTCTCTTCCTTAAATGGTTCACATGTTTACGGATGATCTGGCCTTCCCCTCCAAGTGGTAAGATAGCAGCCCAGTTATCGCACTTATTTTACCCGGTAACCACTTTGGTCCTTCCCCAAAGTTTTTCATGTATAGTGGCTCTCCCACTGTAAATTTCCTCCTGCGACTATGCCAGTTGTATCTAGTTTTCTGACTTCTCTGGCTCTGTTCCACCTTCCCCTCTAAATTTGGCATTAATAAGCTCAATCTTGTCCTGAAAAAGCATTCCAACAATAATTCCACAGGGATAGCATCTGTTGTTGTGTGAGGGGTAGCCCTATAATGAAAAAGAAAGTGTTGCCTCCTGTAAAATTGAACATTGTTGTGACTTCTCTGCCAACTCATTCTTCACTTTTGATAACAACAAAATAATGCGGATGCTGGAAATCTGAAACAAAAACAGAAAATGCTGGAAAAACTCAACTCTTACAGCTATGAAGAAGAATCATACAGACTCGAAACGTTAACTCTGTTTTTGTCTCCACAGATGTTGTTAGACCTGCTGAGTTTCCAGCATTTTCTGTTTTTGTTTCATTCTTCACTTTGTTCGGGGGAGTGCTGAATTCTTTCTGCTTCTCTTCATACTTTTCCAGAGGTACAAACTCTGACTTGAGGGCATCTTGTAGTGTGTGAAGGTCTTTCAACAGGTTTTCTTTTTCACTGCCAAAGTTGCTCACCTCATCTCGAACTTTGTCATCAAACAGGGTCTCTTCAAGTTTCTTCCGTTGTTCTTCCATGTTTTATCTTAAGACAGCCTACATTTCTTCAGGTTGTTGAGTCCTTTTCCAAAACAGGAACACTTCCAGCTTCCTTTTGGAGTTTCAGTGGCCAATCAAGGCTGATTTCCTTTAGCCAATTTCACCCGTGAAGGCTTGGTCCTCTGCCTCCAATTACCAACACTGGTAGTTTTGCCAACTGGCTTCCATAATGGATAGTTACTCTGCTTATGCCTTTTGCTTGAACGTCTTCATCCATATATGTTTTTAGCTTGGCAGGTTTTATTCTAAATTTGATGTTCACCATTATTCAAATATCTGAAGGTATGTTCCCCAATTACTATAGTGGAAGCTCCCATGTTTACTTTCATTTTTACAGGCTTCCATTTACTTTCACTGTGACAAATATTGGTTCTGCCTTTCCAATTTTCAGATTAAACAATGAGTAAATGTCAGAATTTGGTGTTTTAGGCTCTTCTACATTATAGATTTCATTGGGCTTCTTCTTTTATTTACAATCCTGCTTGAATCTTTCCTTACATTATATGTTGTAAGGAACATATCTTTTTATTTCTGTTGGACTGTGAATTAAAATTATAATGGCTGCAGTTTGAAGGACATGTCTACTGGAACAGTGCAAGGGAAATATACTATGTTGCTGTCCTGGAACAGAATGTGCCATGAAGGACATGATGGTGCCAAGGAGGAGTCTGGTCTAATGGGGGACGCCTGAAAACAACATTTTAATTGGGTCTTGAACAGATGATCAAGATTTATGTAAGAGCAATGCAGCAGAATAGCTCCTAGCCTGAAAGGAAAATGAGTTAAATCTCTCCCTCCTCTGTGTGTAAGATTCCAATAATTCCACAATAATAGCCAACTGTGGCACTGGCTGCTCCCTCCCATACGGGGTTAGCACAGGCTTCACTGGCCAGAGGACGATCGCGAAGGTCATCAAGGTCAATAAGACAGCGGAGTCAGCAGGTTGTCTCCAATGCCGGTGTCAGCACAAACGTAAGTTTAAGGCACCAAGAACACAAGAGGGACTGTTCGCAGGGATCTTTTGTTGTGTAATGGTTTGTTTATGTTTTCTAGTATGGGAATGAAAACCAGAGAAGGTTATGTAAATGTCTTTGGATTGTCAAAATGAGATAAATTTTGTTTTTGTACTCATGGCCTGAGAATGCTTCACCTTTTAATTTTTTTGGTGCAGGGTACACCAGTATGTAATGCTGGATGTGAGTGGCTTTATCTTTATTGCACAGGCAATTTGGATTCAAATATAAGGGTCATTTCAGACATCCAGGCTGGAGACTGCATTCCTGGCATGATGTGGAAGTAGATCTTTGGCAGCCTAGTTGAAGGAGTGTCTGATCAAGGCATCCCTGGTGTCCCTGCCTCCCTTAAGGATACAGAGGTCTGCCTCCACACTCTCAGCATTCTCCTCACCATGTTCCTCTTCTGACTCACTCCTGGAGGCCTGTAAAGCTGTGTCAAGATCCTCTTCCTCCAGTGGGACCCACCTTGCCAGTCCCAGATTGTGGACAGCATAGCATGCAACCATAATCAGTCACACCCACTCTGGGGATATTGTTGTCCTCCCCCTGAACAGTCCAGACATTGGAAGCGCATCTGGAGAAGACCTATGATTCTCTCTATCACCGTCCTTGTGGAGGCATGGCTCCTATTATAATGCTGCTCTGCCTTTGTTCTTGAGTGGCGGAGAGGCATCATAAGCTAGCTTTTTAACGGATAGCCCTTGTCACCCAGCAGCCATCCATCCAGTCAGGCTGGAGCACTGAAGAGTCTTGGCACCAGTGAGTGTCTCAGGATATAAGTATTGTGGGAGCTGCCAGGGAACCATGTACAGACTTGGAGAATCTGCATTCTGCGGTCACACACTATCTGCACGTTCATGGAGTGGAAGCCCTTCCTGTTGACGAAGGCACCGGGCTTACCTGCTGGTGCCTTGATGGCCACATGTGTGCAGTCTATAGCACCCTGGGCTCGGGGGAAGCCAGCAATCGCTGCAAAGCCTCTGCTCGCTCAGCCTGGCTGGCCTTATCCGCACGAAAATGAATAAATGTCATTGCCCGCCTGAACAGAGCTTCTGTCATCAGTTTAATGAACTGTGGACAGCTGATTGGGACACTCCACACAGGTACCCCACTGACTCCTGGAAAGAGCAGGAGGCATAGAAGTTGAGGGCGACTGTGACCTTCAGAGCCACTGGCATGGATACCCACCCACACAGCTGTAGGTGATCTCAGGCCCAGTCATCTGACAAATGGATGTCATGGTCTCCCAGGAGAGGCAGAGCCTCCTTTGGCATTTCACCTTGGACATATTGAGGTAGCCGCATCGTCGCCTGTAAACCCTGGCAGCAGGATAGAGGCATCTTCTCCGTCCCCTTCTACCTTGGACTACCCTCTGGCCCTGCAACCCTTGTGCCTGCGACTCCCCTCCCACAGGTCGCTCCCCTGGAAGGTGCATTGGGACACCAGGCCTCTTCTCCCTTCTGCCCCTCTCTTCCTCCTCAGGGGAGGTGCCACCAACGGAGACCACAATCCCCATTACCAGGATGACAGAAGGCTGACTGACACCTGGAAGAGTCTACACTATCAACATCCTCCATGGGCTTTGGAGACACCAATGAGTCCTGAAATGAAGCCTAGAAATACTAAGTATGAAGCTCAGAACAGAGATGAAGCTGTCAAGTTCAAATAAGCAACCAGAAGCAAACTGTCTCCTAAGCTCCTCACTACTCACACTGGCAATGCTGCTGACCCTTTTTATCCTGCCCTTGGATGAGGTTTTGCAAAATGTGGGCTGCCTTCCTGCCCATTTCGTCTGTGTGATGAACGCAAAATCACATGGACAACATAAAATCGGATTCAATTGGATTTTGAATGGCCTTAAGTGGCCTCTTAATTGATGGTAGGCATGGCTCCGATACCCACGCCCGCTAACCTGAAGATTGCAGCCATGCGGTATGATATTGGGACACTCGCCTGACGTCTTTTTGTGATATTTTACCCCCGATTGGGTCACCCGTGAGGGGTAAAATTCTACCCTTAAAAAAAGTCAAACGTACCTGCTGAGCTTCTTCTGGCTCTGGCTGCTGTTCTTGGCTGGTTTAGCCTGCTCCACTGCTGCAGTTTATATTGCAGAGTATCAGATTTAGACAGGAACACAGTGGGTAAATTCCACTTTAACTCTGCCCCCTTGCCAAAATAGTCTGAAATAGTTAAAATTGATTATGTTTCTCCCTGCGTAAATAACTATTTTACACGTCGGTCTTACAAAACCTATTAGAAGGAATAATTCCAACCTTTACCCACCAAAAGAATGATGCTGAAAATCAAATCAACGCAGCAAAGCATTTTGACTTTTTTTTTCTGATTAACAGGTGCCACGCAACTAAAGAAATGTGCTTGCAATGTTGTGTGACATGCTGAGGGATAAACAATGAATGCTGGCTTTGCCAGAAATGCTCATATTCCATGAAAGAATTAAAAAATATATAAAAGCAAGTATTATTCCAATATTGTTTGAGGTAAAGCAAACCGGTAATTCAAAGCTTGCTGCAATATTACAGAATTTGCATTGTCCCTCTCACCTCAAACATAATGAAACATTGGCAAAGCACAGACAATGATAATTATAGTCCTCAGATTCAGAACAATTGAGATCATTTCATTCAGGTCATTTAAAATTATTGCTTGTCTCAAGAGTCTCATTATAAATGAAAGCCTTAAGGCTAGTAATGACCACATTGCCCTCAAAATTATGTTACTTCTGTCCTCATCTGGTTATCTTGGGTTTTACTGTATAAATAATTGAGCCAAAGTACAACTTTAAAATGTCCAATAATTTAAATCTTTTTGTGATTTATGGAAATATAACAATCATTTTTGCCATTATCAATGTACTCAGGCTTTTCAAGACTTAGTCTAGCTCCTGTTGTGTGCCTATTTAATCAATTTTTGAAGAGGCCTGAGAGATGTCTTAGAATACGTGCATTTCAAAACAGTGTAAATAAATTTCACATTCAAAGTTAAGCCAACTACTGCTGTTACTTTGATCAGAGAAGTCTCACATGATTTAATGTGAAAGTATGTTAATTGGTTATCAGGCCAGTTCTGAAAGCACCATCAGCTAATCTGTGGAATTGATAAATTGTCCCACTATTTATGTGCTGGTTTTGAATTTAATTTCAATTAACTTGGTGATTTATTTATCAAAGAGGTAACTTTAGGCTTTGGAAGACTTCTACTGCACCAAGTTATTCTTACAGTTTTCTCCACCTAATGAGTTTTAAAGTAACTGGTTTTGATTTGCTGAGAGAACGTGTTTAGCATTCAAAAATCTCATCTTCATTTTTGGCAGTATTGATTCCCAGAGCACCAGTGACAGTATAAGCACAGTTGTACATTCACCACAACCAGCTTAACTACCACTAAATGTGAGTGAAATATTCAATATTGTAAGAACAATCTGCAGTACCTATATCTCATTAGCTGACTTATCAATGGCCTGACACTGTGAGCATCTGAAGAAAACAGATTCAGACATGGGCACATAACCATGACAACAATAACTTGCATTTATATAGTGCCTTTAACAAAGTAAATCATCCAAGACACTTTACAGGAGTGCTATCAAATAAAACATGACACTGAGTAACATAAGGAGATATTAGGACAGATGGCCAAATTCTTGAACAAAGAGTTAAGCTCTAAGGAGTATGTTAAAGGAAGAGAGAGAGAGAAATTATGAAATGGAGAGGTTTAAGGAAGAAATTCCAGTGCTTGGGGCCTAGCCAACTAAAGCCATGGCCATCAATGGTCAAGTGATGAAAATTGGGAATGCATAGAGATCACGGATGGTTGTAGGGCTGAAGAAGATAATGGAGATTGGGATGAGTGCGGCAAGGAAATGGAGGAATTTGAAAACAAGGATGAGAATGTTAAAACTGGGACAATGTGAGATTAAGAGCCACGTAGGTCAATGAGAATTGTGGTGATGGGTGAGTGCGATTTGGCATCAGTCAGGGTATGGCCAGCAGAAAGAGGATCCAAAGTGATACAAGGTCTTGGCCTTCAGAAGCTGGATTTTTATTTTTCAGCAGGTTGAGAAACTAAGACAGGGATTTCCCACTCCTGCCTGCATTGGATGTCATGGTGGGCGGGAGCAGAAACTATAGTGAGATGAAAAGAAATCAGGTTCATGTCAGTGGGAAAATAGGGTCCTTTCGTCCACTTCAGACTTCAGTGGAAGAGCCCGTCTCCTGACGTGCAATGTCTGAATGTCTGGATACATTAAAATGTCATGAACATGCATTATAAAACCTCATTCCCAGTATCATCCCCCCATGCTGCATCAAGAGGCAGTGTCAGATTAGACCATCATGTTTCACAATTGAATATAAGCAACGTGCACCTGGCGACCAGCGCTTTGCCTGTGACTTTGAGGTTTGTTTGCCTACCTTTCATCATGTAGTGCTTGGGGCACCTCAACTCAGTGCCAGGCTTTGCAGGCAGCACCACATCGCTCTCGGGGGTATCACAGGCGAGGCTCTACCTACCAGGCCAGTGGTAAGATGGGGGTGCAGTGGAAGTGGGCTGCAGGGCAAAGCCTCCACCGGGGAGGTGCAATAGTGGACAGAGATTGTGGAAGGGGCCACAGGGCAGGCCTTTCACCAGGGAGGTTTGATTCAGAAACATGACATAGGGGGTTCGGGGGGGAGGCATTCTCTGGGCCACAATGGGAAAGAATCTGTTACAAAGGGACATAAGCAAGTTAGGGCCAGAATAGGAGGATAGCGGTGTGAAAAAAACATTTCATTTTAAGTGGTTGGCCTCCAAAAGACTCTCCCTGTCCCAGTCCAGGGCATGTCAGTCCAGGGTTGTTGTGCACTGCTAGTCTTTGTAACACCACGTGCCTCAATCCGCAGGGGTTTCTGGCATTACACTGGGCTCCAGATGGCACACTCAAAGTCAGGGGAGGCATCTGCAGCCTAAAGATGGGGAAAAGATAGTGTCGGGGCATTGGAGGGTTCTGGGGAGGGGTGTGCTGTATGTCTAACAGAACAGGAGGCCTCAAGATGTGGAGGGGTAAACTCCACTTGGAGGATAGGCACGTGCACCTCCAAAGATTCAGGGGGCAACACAGGGATTTCCACCACATGTACAAAGCATTCAAGGATTGGAGGGGAAGGATTGAGAGTTGTTGGATGTAGGGAAACCTGGAAATTGAGATCCTCCAGGTCAATTGGAGGGGTATTTTACAGTCGGACAAGGGGGGGTGCTCAAGCTGGACTGGGAGTGAGAACTCAGCACCATATCTTCCAACCTGAAGAGACGGTCAGCACAAAATTAAAAAGTGATGACAATCTAATGATGAGGGCTCTGAAGGACGATTGGAGGATTGGGAGGCTGATTGAAGGGCCACTCAACTGAATTGTGTTTCACCAAATGAGGGGAGATGCACCCCTGAGACATATTCAGTGGGAATAAGGAGAGTTGGGCACTGAAGCACATTCATGCGAGACAAATCCCCGTTCTTGGCACTAATCAAACTCCTCGTATTAACCCCTTGTTCCAGGTGCTGAAATTCCCCAGAGCCATAAAAAGTGCAGGGCTATTGGACGACTGGACAAGCTGGAGCTGCTTCTTAAATACAGCAGCTCAGAATATAGTCGGTGGCAGCTGACCAGGTGAGAATCCTCAGCTCTCCATCAAATAATCACATGTCCTCAGTAAACATTTGCCCTTATGTCTTTTCCAAAGAGTCTAGCTAGATTGTGTGGTGAATGAGGATCCCAGCGACAGATCTGAAAGTTGCACCCCCAAGCACCTGGCCAAAGCAATGTCAAAGCAGTGGCTGATGTAGAAAGAGTGGGGGGATCATCAAGAAAAGTAAAGTGCGCTGGCCAAGATTTCAGCAGCAATCAGGTGCCAACACTGGTCCCAACAGCCTAAACCCACGGTCACTCGCTATTCATCAACAGAAATAGGACATTTGGAAGCTCGTGCTTACTCATGTCTTTTTCTGATTTATGCTGCAAAGAAGAAACTTTCAGCAAGATGGATGCTGGATTATAGCTGCCTGCATCATCACTTCCTGGCAGGAGAGAAGGAGGAGAAGATTGCAATGGAGGTGCCAGACTTGCCAAAAGGAGGAGCTACACCCTCATGAGCAAGGGGCAGCAGGGGCCCCTCCGAATGCAGAGGATGTGGCTCACAGAAATGTGTACAGGGGGCTCTCAAGACCAAGGGTGTACAGAAGACGCATGTCTTTCCTGCAGATGAGCACCAGGCAGTGTTGCCGATGCCTCCACATGTCCAGGGATCTGGTGGCACACACTTGCCTCATTCTGCAGGATTTGACGCCACAGGCACTGGGAAGACATCCGTTGTCAGTAGCTGTTAAAGTCACCGCCGCTCTTAACTTCTACACGACTGGCTCTTTCCAGTGCTCCACTAGGAACCTCTGCGGGATCTCTCAAGCTTCCATGCACAAGTGTATCCAGGACGTCACCGGTGCCCTTTTTGCCCAGGCCCACTTTGATAGAGATCAAGCTAGCCAGGATGCCAGATCACTGGGCTTTGCTGCAATTTCTGGTTTCCCACACGTGCAGGGTGCCAGCAACTGTACTCATGTGACTATCAAAGCTCCCTGGCAACAGGCTTTCCGACAGATAGGAAAGGCTTCCTTTCCATCAATATCCAGCTGGCCTGCAGCCACAAGGAACAGATCATACAGGTATGCGTCAGATACCCAGGAAGCTGCTATGACTCCTACATCCGGAAACGTTCGCAGATTCCAGGCATATTCAAGGGACCACACAGGATGGCTGCTTGGTGACAAAGGGTACCCTCAAAGGATGTGGCTTATGATGTCCATGTGGCGGCCACAAAATGCGCAGAGAGATGGTACAACAAAGCTCATACCACTACCCAAACATTGGTGGCGCAGACCATTGGCATGTTAAAGGTGTGATTCCGATGAATGGACAGATCTGGTGGAGCCCTCCACTACACTCCCCAGAGGGTCTCATGGATCATCATAGTTTGTTCTGTGTTGCACAATCTGGCACCGCATATGGGAGACAAGTTACCTGATGGTGACATGGAGGAGCTGCACATCTCCTCCGATGAGGAGAACATCGAAAGGGATGAGGGCGATGAGGTTGAGGAAGCTGGGGCTGAGGGGAAAGATGCCATTGCATGTGCCAGATGAGGCAGGCATGCACATGAGGCCCTCAGTCACCAGATTTCACGAGGAGAATGTCACAGAAAGAGGGGATTGGAATCGGCCTGACAATGCTGGAATCACTTGGGTGGATGACCCTGGGATGTCCAGCTGCTGGTCCTCAGGCCTGTGGGTGCTTGAGTGCCCCTGGCTGACTCCCTGAAGAGAAGAGTCAGCTGGAGTAAGATCAAGCTGCCCCACCCTGTTCTCTCGTAGTCAGTGATGGATACCTCCAAGGCCACACTGTTGGACAGCTAGTGCTGCAGTGCAGGACCTATGTCCTGGACCAAGGTCTCCATGGCATCAGGCATCCTACCATTGTTGACTTCGGTGCATTGGCATGCTCGCGCTATTAACTCAGACTGAACATGGACAGACTCCTCCATCAAATGTCGATAACTGAGGAATGCAGCTGACATCCCTTCCTGACGCTCCCTTGATCGTTTCTGCAGCTCCACAAATGAGATAGGACCGAGTCCAGGGGCTTGTCATTTGACTCGGACTCTGTAGAATCCTGGCCTCCAACAGTCATCTGAGTGCTGGCTACTTCAAATGGCCCTGCCTCCACCTGCTATGAACCAGATTGTGACCCCGATGCTGTTTTAGAACTAAGTCCTACTGAGATGTGTGTCCCTGCACTGGAGGGTGTGGGTCTTCGAGTGTGCTGTCCTCAGCTTCCTCACCTGCGGTGTTGTTGGGGCTCGAGCTGAGGGTTTGGCTGAATGAGGGCCTTGGCACTTGATAGAGGTGCAAGTGAAAAAAGTAAAGATGATTAGGCTCTTTCTACTTAGATTAGGAGAGATAATCACGAGAAGACATGGCTTTAGGGTGAAAGGGGAAAGGTTTAGGGGGAACATTAGGGAGAACCTCTTCACTCAGAGAGTGGTGGGAGTGTGGAACGAGCTGCCATCTGACATGGTAAATACAGGCTCACTCTTAAGTTTTAAGAATAAATTGGATAGATACATGAATGGGAGAGCTCTGGAGGGTTATGGACTGTGTGCAGGTCAATGGGACTAGCGGAATAATATTTCGGCACAGACTAGAAGGGCCAAATGGCCTGTTTTTCTGTGCTGTAGTATTCTCTGGTTCCATGGTTCTATGATTAATGCATGGCAATTGACTCAAAATTCGCTCAATTGATGCACAGTATGGTTGTCTGAGGGTTGAGCTGTGCAGGCTCCTCACTTGGGCGATTGTCACTGATCTCTCCGTTGCCACAGAAATGGTCCATGTCCTCTCTGGCCAGCCTGTTGGCTCGGTTTTTGCACTCTGTCAGGACCTTGTAGTTGGCACTCTGCCCTCCCCGCCCGTCCCCCCCTCCCCCCTCCGGCCTGGGACCTCTTCCTCCGAATGTGTGTGAGCCTGTCCTACAGAAAGACAGATGGAGACAGTGTGAGCAGGACGCATATCAGGATGCCTGCCTTCTGTGGGCACTGAGTAGAGCCATTGGATGGGATGAGGACGCAAGCTACAGAGGATATGAGGCCAGATGGAGATGTGAAGGTGTATGTGAGAGTGTGAGTGGTGGTGTTTCTTGAGCTAGCAGTGTGTGAGATCCCTGTGTAGTGACATCCTGCGAATGGCTGATGGGATTGTGATGGGCTTGTGAAGCTGAGAATGAAGACCTGGTTGACTTACCCCTGGCGGAACAGATGATATCACTCATCCTCTTTCTGCACTGGATGACTAACCTCTTCTGTGCAGCATTGGCAGTGACCACCTCTGCCACCGGATTGGTGATGGTGGTGGAACTGGCCACACTGGGGTTAGCGGACATGGTGGTGGTCCTCACTGGCATTGAATAGGTGGCCCAGGAGGTGTTACTAAACTTGGGGTTGCTGCTGTCTTGCCTTTCGGGGCCATATCTTGAGGGCAGCAGTCCTGCGCTGCATTCAGTGAGACTGCTGTGCACGGCTGCTCTTTAAATATGGTGCCCTGAGTAAGGTACCGGTGAGCTCACGGCGGGGTGGGCGAATCAGAGGCCACCAGTCCACCTTTCAGTGTTTTTCCCTTGCACGCATAATTAATAAGGTGGATAGCGGACAATACGTCGTTAAAACCCGCCATTGTGGCTGGTGGGAAAAATGCCGATTTTCATACCTGCCAGCGCACTTAGAGCGAAGATGGGAAAACCCCATCCTAATCATTAAAAACCTTTAGAGTGCTATGCTTTAAAAGGCGTGAATTGAGTAGTGCCTCTTGGGCAGTAACATGATAACATGCTGAATTACAATCTACCTTGATGGTTAGCTTCACTGACATGAGACAGGTCTTTCAGCATCTGCTATGTATAAGACTGTCAAGCATTCAGGGTGCCATACAAACCCACTTCAACCAAATAGTTTATTTGACTCTGCATTCTAGTCAAGCTTGGACCAGTTTTGGCAAAAGAAGAGCTATTTAGCCACATTGAAGTGGGAGGAATTCCAAGCAAGATATCAGTTGAAGCAATATCAGCAACTATTTTGACTTAACTAAGATGATAAATGTACTATGTTCCTGTGGCAGGAGCAGGAAAAAATTTGAGGAGCTAAAAGGATCAACTTACAATTGTTTATCATAGGGTTGGATATCACAAGGGCAAATTTGGACATTGACAGTGACCCTGAAGATAACCCTGTTAAAATATCTTTTCTAACATTTTAAAATGTCTCTCTTCCATATAAATGCTCTGACCAAACTATATAAACCCAGTCAACAAAACTCATAATATCAACGCACTTCCCACTAAATGCAACAAATAGGGCTCATTGCGTACAACGAGCGAAATTTTCCCCTCCTGCCTGTGGCAAGTTTTGTGGCGGGCGAGAGTGGAAACTTTGAAGAAAGCCCAAAAATTGGATTCCCACTGGCGGGAAAGCAGCTTGGAATTTTCCCCTCACCTCTTTCATGGTGGGTTGATGGTGGGTCAGGTTTCTCTCTGTTCTCTCTGTCAGGAGCGCCATTTGCATGCACTACCATGTAATGAATGCTCATTAATTATGCAACTCGCCAGAATCACATTCCCCCTCCCAATCTAGCATTATGTCAGTGGGAAATCAGACCAGCCTGAATCATGTTTGGAAATGAGTGGCATGCAGCTGTCAGCCCACACTTCACTCGTGACTTTGAGGTGACTGCAACATTTAAAGCCTACCTGCAGTAGCGCTGCTTCAGCTTCTCACCAAGGCCAGTGAGACGCTGCACAGGTTGGGGTGTTGGATTGGTCTACTCACAGGCTTCCTCCATACTCAGGGAGACAGGGAGAGTATCTTCTGTGGGGCTCAGACAGGGCTGCACTATGAGACAGAGGCCAGCTTTGCAATCAGAGGTGAGGGCAGGGAAGGTGGGGAATGAAGGTCAATGGCCAGTGGTGGAATTGGAGAGGGGGGAGCCGATGGCAGGCAGAGGGGAGACTGAGTGTGGGGGAGCTGGGGCCCAACATGGAAGACTGGAATGCAGAAACAGAAGAGGGAGGATGGGAATCGAACTGTATGAATGGGAGGAGATGTTCACAGGCTTCAGAATAGGAGTGGCTTTATGTTATTGTGGCACAAGAGGGATGGGTTGCACAGAGAGTCATAGAGGTTGGGGAGGCGAAAGGCTTGCGCATGAGGCACGGGTTGTATAGAGACTCATGGATGTGAGGGGTGGGTTACTGTGTTCTCAGCCGTAAAGAAGAAATGGCAGAGTTCACTGAAAGACAGTCATTGTCCCTGGTCTAGGCCAAGTAGTCAGGGTGAGAAATTAAAGGCAGCCCTGGGGTTTTGTGAGCCATGCTACAGGGTATGCATGGCATGCATGTTGTAGTCCTGTTTGAGGGAAGGGCAAAGGTTGTGTGCTCAATTGGGGTAAGACATGGCTTGGTGTGCAGGGTATGGTCATGGTCTTAGAGTCACTGGCCATGGGCTTGCCTGGCTTGGTACTGGGCTGCAGATGAGATGGTCATGGTTTGAGGAGGCATATGCAGCCTCTAAAGGGGGAATATGTAATAAAGAGGAGGTATTTGAAATACTCCTGGGGGGTTCTCCTCTGTATGTACCCATACACACAGCCTTGAGATGGGGAGGGGTGAGGTCCACATTGAGCATAGGGACATCAACAATGATGAGTTCAGGGCGGAGGGTTGGAATGTCCACAACAATTACAGAATAACTGGGGGAGGGTGGAGGATTAGCTGAGGGAGATCAACCTGCTCTGCGATTCCATGAAAATTAGAGAGTCCTGAACACTGATGTGGGAGGGACTCAGCTGGTCTCAAAATAAAAGTGCAGCACACGAAAGTTGTTGCACAGTTTGAAATCAAAACTGGAAAAGAATCTGCATGGAAGGGGTCTGAGTCAGTGTGAGAGGAGCCCATGGCTGGACTAAGGGGCCCTTTCAGGGGGCACTGGCATCCCGCTTAGAATCACAACATTGAAATGGGGCCAGAGCTGAGAGAAAAGAGGAAGACTTCCCTGAGAAGGTGCAATTGGAGCCACTGCCTTTTGGTGCGCTTTATCGAAAGACAGCAGGAGCCTTTAGCTTCACAATACATTTGCTCCATTTGAGCATTAACAGAGAGTCTCGTGAGAATGCAAAATGCAGGCAATTATTAAGGAAGTATAACTGCTGCAAATCTGCCAGATCATCAATGAAAGCCTCTATTGTGCTTTCTCCAATTGGCATTGATAACAGGCTAAAGGGCATCCATTCATCACTGAAGTGCAATTTGAGCTTGATCAGTACTCCAGATCAGAAGTTGCAGGAGAGCCTTTGGTAAGGTGACATATTTCATGAATGCATCCAAACCTCTTCCAACCTCTGTGAGATTGAGATGTCAAGTATCACGTTTGGCACCTTGGTCATCTAGATCTGTGAGTTTGTGCTTCAGACTGCAAGGCTGTGTCAACGGAAAACTATTAGTGCAGATGCATGACATTGGCTTTCTGTTTGTGAGTGGGAGGTCTGCAATATTTGCTCAGTGTTCATTAATCTGTTGTTTCTATCAGTCCAGAGGGAGAAGGAGGATTGAATAATGGTGCCTCTGCTCAATGCCGCCTTCTTGATGGCAGTGATCCGACTGAGGAGGAGGAGAAGGGCCTGGCGCCGCCTAGCACAGCTTCGAGAGGAAGCCTAGCCTCAGGCTCAGGGGAGCCCAGCAAGAAACAGACGAGAAGGAGGTTAGAATCATCCATCAGAGCCGACTGGCACGGTCAAGGGTCTACCAAAGAAGACTCTATCTGGAGATGAGCAAAAGATGAAGCTATCCAGTCTGCTAGCTTTCTGGGTGTTTGCAGCTATTTCAGGATTCCCTAGAGTACAGGGTAGAATCGATCATACACGTGTGGCTTTGAGAGCTCCACGGCAGCAGCCCAATTTTAATGAAGAGGAAAGGGTTCCACTCCCTGAGCATTCAACTGGTGTGCGATCATCATCATCATCATCATGCACGTTTGTGCCAGGCACCCTAGAAACCCCCATGACTCTTAAACCCTGAGGCACTACCAGGTGTCTCACATATTCAAAGGGCCTCTGTGAATACAGGGCTGGTGTTCGGAGATAAGGAGTACCCGCTCAAATGATGTCTAATGACTCAGAGGAGAGATACAATGTGGTGCACACCATCCATCATACAGCAGACTATTGGAATCTTGAAGATGTGCTTCCGATGTTTGGACTGCTCAGATGGGTCTCTGCTGTACTCTCCACAGAGGGTGTCTTGCATAATATTGGTTTGTTGCACCCTTCACAGCTTGGCACTTCAAAGGTGGGGGGAATCCCTTGCCAGAAGGAGACATTGAGGAGGCTTGGAGCTCCTTGGACAATGAAGGGCAGGAAGTGCAGGAGGGTTAGATGAGTATCAGCTTTCATATGAGGACACCAGCAAAGAAGCAAGATGTGGAAGACATGCCCATGCCACACTAATAGCCACACAAGCTTTTTTTATTTGTTTACAGGATGTGGGCATTGCTGACTAGGCCAGCATTTACTGCTCAACCCTAATTGCCCTTGAGAAGGTGGACATACAACTGAGTGGCTTGCTAGACCATTTCAGAGGGTATTTAAGAGTCAACCACATTACTGTGGAACTGGAATCACTTGTAGGTGGCAGCAGGTTTTCTTCCCTAAAGGACATTAGTGAACCAGATGGGTTTTTATGACAATTGACAATGGTTGTCATTAGACTTTTGTTCCAGATTTTTATTAGATTCAAATTCCACCATCTGCCGTGGTGGGACTAAAACCTGGGTCCCCAGAGCATGACCTTGGTCTCTGGATTTCCAGTCCAGTGGCAATATCACTATGCCACCACCTCCCCATACCAGAAGGATTGAGGTACAGGCAATGGGACACAGCCACATTTCTTCTATCCGTTAGTGCCATACCAGTGCACTGAAATGCCTTAACAACCAGTGACATCAAGAGCAAGTTCAGCATTCGGACTTGAATCTTCACCCTCATGATTTACTAGGCAATAATCATTGGAATGGTCAGTAGCGAACCCTCTATCTGTGCACTCTGGGAAGTGAAAGTCACCACAACAGTGCAGATGCTGCATCAAAAGATTTGATGCCATCGTTACTACCTGGATGAGAAACTTTACGTGGTACTGAGATGTACGCATAGTTGGAGAGACCATCATGGCCGCAGGTATTGTGCTTTGGCACTACCAATGAAGGCAGCCACCCCTCCATGCTAGTGAGGATGCCTAGCTCCAGGCTGTTGCGTAATGAATATGGCTGCTAACACATTTTGCAGCCACTCCAGTAAAGAGTTTGACATATCTCCTTAACATAACACAAGGGTAGAGTAACTATGATGAGTCAGCTACATATCACATAATGTGAGGGTCACAAAAGTCGGCGAACACTGAGTGGGAGCATGATTCACCCTTGCAATAAGAGGGCACATCGATGTATTTGCACGACACTTTCAAATGAACAGCAAATGTATTTACAAAAGTACGTGATGTTAACAGTGATTGAACACATGTGACCTAGAGGTGAATTCAAAGCTTCTCAATTTTTCAAACTCTGCGCTACATCTAGGTGCATCCCCAACATCCCCAACAGAGATAGAGGCAGCCTTCTGGCTGCTAAGCCCTGTTGTCTGTGATGGCATCCCCTAGAGAGCTGAGAGCTGGAAGGCCCCGGCTTGTTTTGGGTCTCCTTCTGTGGGGCAGGTGAACCCTCATCAGCCTGTGGAGTTGGCGGCGATGGGGTCACAGACAAAAGGGATTGAGTAAGACTGGACACTCTTGAAATCACCTGGATGGATGGCCCCGGGGTCTCTACCTATTGCTGCCGGGGTGAGGACGGGAAGAGGGTGGGCGGCGACATCACCATGGGCGTGGTTGAGCACTTCCACTGTGCTCCCTGAAGGCAGACAGCTGCCTCAGGGAGCTGCAGACCTCCAAATAAAAACATAGAAAAGTTGCAAAAAATATCCATGCAGCACAATCAAGTATCTGAATGCATACCTCATAAAAATGCTGTCCCCAGATAGTTCTTTTTATTTTATTTCCCCACAGAGATTCCATCCCGACCTTGGATGAGGTTTCATGAAAAATAACAAAGGCTGCCTGGCCGATTGGCTCGTCCGCCAACCGTAAGATTAGATCGGCCATGAAAAATCTCTGACAATTGTGCCCTTATTGATCTGCTGGTGTTACGAAAGTAGAATAATTTTCATAATATTTATCTTCTTTGTTGTAAAGTAGGTTTATGGGTGTGAATGAAGTTGATCATGTCTGTGTAATTCAATTACATTTGGAGTTAGGTGGACTGCAAGCTTGAAATTATCAAAAGAAGTTCTTTGTAGAAATGTACTTGAAATGCTAATGAGCAAACATGAATGCTGTCTTAGCATGTAAGGTATGAAGGGAATTTGCATTTTTAGGTAAGTGAAGGGATTGTTTGGATTTCAAAGGGATGTTAGTCTGTTTACAACTAGCCAGATAAGCAAGGCTAGGGAGTGTGTTTATTTTTCCCAAGGTTATTGACAATATTGGCAACATGAAAGTTTTTATATTGTGGGAAAGGTACAGTTCCAAAGGCAAATGGAACAATGGAATTGACATATTAAAAAGAGAGGAGCATATGAAAAGGAGAATGAAAGGCTATGTTGGGGGCCATGTAAGATCTAACAGGAGTGTGTGAAACAGTCTTGAAGAAGCCTCCATCCATTTGTGCATAATTCTGTTGTGTCCAGTAACTAAAGTTGGAGAAAACCATTTGGAATTCCACTGTCAAGTAGATACTGTGTTAACTTGCTTTCTAAAAAAAAATCTAAAATTGGGACTCAGGTTAGTTAGGGATTTTAGGATTTGTTACAGTAGTAAGTAATTGTTGTCTTATATATGTGCTTGAAATCTTTTCTATTGTTAATAAATATTTTAATTTAATTTTTAAAATCTCTAAAAGTGTTAATGAACTCATTACTTCTGAATTCAGGGCATACATCTTCTCGTCATAAATATGAATTGCAAAACCGTTGTGATAGCGTGGCCAAGTTTCTCTTGGGGATTTGGTCTGCCTGGCACCCATCAACTGCCATGTCATATCATGGAGATAGCCTCAATTGAATATTACTAATGATCTCACAGCATAGATTAGGTTTCCTACTAGGAGAAAGGTGAAGGCCTTGTTTTTAAGAGCCATGTTTATTAAATAATCGAGATTTTTTTAAATTATGAAAGGGTTAGATAGAGTAGATTTGCAGAAGGCATTTAGCCTTCTGGAGAGTGAAAACAAGGGGTCATAAATAAAAGATAATATCTAATAAATTGAAAAAGAAATTCATGAGAAACTTCTTCATCCAGAGTGGCTAGAATGTGGAATGTGCTACCACATGGAATAGTTAAGATGCATAATAGATGCATTTAAGGGAAGCTAGATAATTTCATGGAGGAGAAAGGAATAACTGATATTCAATTAAGGTTAGATGAAACAGGGTGAGATGATGTGTGTGAAGTATAAACTCTGACAGAGAAAATTGGGTTAAATGGCCTTTTCTGTGCTGTGTGTTCTATGTAAGCACTCTCCATGACTGCAAATTTGTTTTAACAGGGTTGTCATGAGAGTCATTATGAGTGTCCTGCTCTGTCCTAGATTGTTCCATAGATGAAAAGGTAGTGGTGTGCTGCAGACAATGAAAATCTTGGAAATTTTTATGGGCCATATTATAATCTGTCCAGGGTTTTGAAGAGCAATTTGAAAGTGCCATACCTAGGCATACCTAGCACAAAGGCCCTGATTGTTGGAAGTCAATCATCTCAGCCCAAAGCTATTACTGCAAGATTTTTTCAGGGCAGTCACCAAGGCTGAATCATCTTCAGCTGCTTCATCAATGAACTACCCTCCATCATAAGGTCAAAAATGGGTGCGTATACTAATGGTTGCACAGTGTTTAGTTCAATTGCATGCAGCAAGACCTGGATAACATTTAGGCTTTGACTGATACGTGACAAGTAACATTCATGTCACACAAGTGCCAGGCAATGAACATCTCCAATAAAAGGAAATCTAGCCATTTCCCCTTGACATTCAGTGGCATTAACATCATGGGATCCCTAACTATCAACATTCTTGAGGTTATCATTAACCAGGAAATTAACTGGACTAGCCAGATAAATACTATAGCTATGAAGGCCAGTCAGAGACTTTGAATTCTGTGATGAGTCTTGACTTCCTAGTGTCAAAATTTCAAGGGATTTGAACTTGATGCTTATTGGTTACAGTAAATTTTTTGCTGTTTGGTAGTACAAAACTTAAGTATTGTTGGAAAATGAAACATGCTATTGAAGCTTCTCATCTTGCACTCATCAGGTATCAAAGGAAATAACAATTTATATTGCATGAGCAAAGGGTGCTGATTTGTTGGTAAGTCGACTCTGATTGGTCAAGGTGACGTCATGGAAAATGCACCAGAGAAATATTGTTCCCCATGTAATTGTTTAATTCAAAAAAGATGCAATACCTGGACATGTTCCTTTTGCCTCCAGAAGACAGGTCCCTGCTGTCAAAATCCGAATCCGCAACACGCTATAAGATTGACTCAAATCTGCCTGCATCGATTAACCCTTGATCTCCGTGTAGATCAAAAATCTGTCTAACTCAGCCTTAAGTATATTCAAAAACCCAGCCTCCACTGCTTTCTGGGGTGTGGAATTCCAAAGATTGATGACCCTCTGAGAGAAGAAATTCCTCCTCATCTCAGTCTTAAATAGGAGACCCCTTATTTTAAAACTGTGGCCCTTAGTTCTAGACTTGCTCATGAGGGAAACATCCTCTCAGCATTTCCCCTGTCAAGTTCCCTCAGAATCCTATATGTTTTAATAAGATCATGTCTTATTTTTCTAAACTTCAATGAGTATAGGCCTAACCTGCTCAACCCCTCCTCATAAGACAACCACTTAATTTCAGGAACCAACCTTCTCTGAACTGCCTCCAATGCAAGTATGTCCCTCCTTAATAAGGAGACCAAAACTGTACACAGCACTCCAGATATGGTCTCAACCATGCCCTGAACAGTTGTAACAAGACTTCCCTACCATTATATTCCATGCCCCCTTGCAATAAAGGCCAACATTCCATTTACCATCCTAATTATTTGCTGCACCTGTATGTTAACTATTTGTGGTTCATGTACACACACCCACATCCCTCAGCAGTCTCTCTCAATAGAATTAATATTCTGCTTTGCTATTCTTCCCAACAATGTGGACAGTCTCACATTTTCCCACATTATACTACATCTGTCAAATCTTCAAGTTCCAAAGTGCTGCTCATTTGACTCAATAAGACCAATCCTTTTTGTCCACACCAGCTCAAACTCCAGTTTTTCTGCTTACCCAGCAGGTTTAAACACGTTGAACTCAATTTTATGTAGGGATTTTCCTAAAATTTTGGACTGAATTAAGAATCAGTATTGTTACATTTATTACGAAATTATACAAACAATAGTGATTACTGATGTGGCTCAGTTATCAATTGCAGGCACCCTCTTAAAGACCATCCTGTTTTGGCAGCAAGGTCTACTCAAACACACAGCTTACATTTTAAAAGTATTCAGACCGTTGCATTTCTAAACCTATTCTAATCAGGCATCTTTAAAATTTACTCAGGGCACTACATTGTCAAAGACAAAGCCTTTCTTTATAAAAAATAAATAAATCATTAAAAATGATTCAGTAAAACAATTATTAGTAAATTAATCCATAAAAATCTCATTTAGCATTTAAAGGAAAACACCACTTACCAAATCATGCCTCATTCATTTTTCTAGGTCATAACTCTTGGCTCTACATTCTTTGCATGAAGTCACAGTTTAGTTTATATTTCACATATCCTTTTACACCTTGTGTGACAATTTCCAAATCATGATTAATTCTTACACATATTATTGCTAAGTATTTTATTAAAATAATGGAGATGACAAAGCTAATTCCAGCCCCTTACGGTAAAGCCTGTCCACCATCTACAAGGTACAAGTCAACAGTATGATGGAATATTCCTCATTTAACTGGCGGAATGAAAGTTCAATAATACTCAAGTAGAAGGACTTAATCCAAGAGTAGGATATTGATGTCGGTGAGCAGG
Organism: Carcharodon carcharias; assembly: GCF_017639515.1. Taxonomy (NCBI): domain Eukaryota; kingdom Metazoa; phylum Chordata; class Chondrichthyes; order Lamniformes; family Lamnidae; genus Carcharodon; species Carcharodon carcharias. The sequence goes on from NC_054486.1 coordinate 54,351,561, forward strand.
GGGCAGGGCTCACTCACTGACATGTAAAGTGATGCGGGATGATGTCAGGCAAAATTCTCGATGTCACTCCACCCCATTTCAATTTTCAGGTCGGCCGGGGGCTCAGCCGCATCAGCTGTGTATCCATCGAACTGTCAACGGCCTATTAAGGACATTTAAAAAGTAATTAGACTAGTTAATGGACCTGCCCATCCAAACTTAAGGTTGGCAGGCAGGCCAGGAGCCCTGGAAGGATTCAGAAAAAGCATGAAACCTCGTCCATGGGCGGGATGAGGTTTCATGTAGGTTTTAAAAATTTAATAAAAGCTTACTTAAAAGTGATGGACATGTCCTGACTCATGTGATAGCGTCACATGCTGGGTCATGTCAGGGAAATTTCATTTCTCTACATGTACCATTTTTAAATTTGGCACCGATTTCCCTGAGGCAGCACTTAGCCTCAGGGTGATGAGTGCACTCTTTTGCACTCATGCATGAAAGAGCGCACTCCCAGCTTAGGGAATCCCCCCACTGCCTGCACAGCAAGCGCATAGCGCTTCCTGGCAGACAGCACACAGGCCCGCCCATGTAAAATGATGGCGTGCCCCCAATAGGAGTTGCCGATTGGAGGTGCACACGCCTGCTCCTGAACTTCCCCCATGATGGTGGGGGGGGGGGGGGCGAATTCTTCCCCAAGACAAATAAACCTGCTTAATTGGCATCCATCACTTCAAGCATTCACTCTCTCCATTACTGGTGCACAGCAGCAGCTAGTGTGTACCATCTACAGGAAGAACTACAGCAATTTTCCAAGATTCTTTTGACAGAACCTTCCAACCCCAACCTCCACCACCCATGCAGGAGCATAAGAACACTATCCATCCTGGTCACAAACTATCCTGATTTGGAAATATATTACTGTTCAAAGACGTGGTTCATCATCACTTTCTCAAGAGCAATTAAGGATAGGTAATCAATGCTGGCTTTGCCAGCAATGCTCATATCCCGTGAATGAATAAGAGAAACATTCAAAAATGATTTTGATGGTTCCATGAACTTTGTTTTATCTATTTATATCTGATATTTGTAGCTGTGGCAAAGATATCATCAGTCACAACTTAAGAGAGCATCTTTGGCCTCCTAGGAGCCAGGTCTGCCTTTACCCTTTAATAGATCAAGCACAGAGGATTATCTTAAAGTAAGAGGATTCTGATTATTGCTTGGGATGTGGGTATTGAGCTGCATGATCTTGTTTTGATGGTCACTGCACATTGATCAAGTAAAACTCCTTGTTGCTTGTGAACAAGATGGTATTCTCTGTAGAAAACTCAAGTATAAAAAGATTGTCTTTGAGGCTCTACTTGGACCATCATAAAATAGTGCTTTGGACCTTGAGGAACTTTGTGATGCTAAAGAATTGCAGTGTCCTCTCATTTCATTGTTCTTTTACCATAGGGAAACTGATAAACATGTTTGTCTTGGTAAGTGATGCACCAGTGGCCTGCTTGATGAATCTGTGCACTATGATTAAACAAAGGACCTACAGCTATACTGTGGTCACCATTACTGCCATGGGCATAACTAGTCCTGTTGTTAACAGTGCTCAAATTAGATTTTATCAGATGACACAGCTCAGTGATCGTCCCCTGGTGAAGTGGAGTCTGTGAAGACAGTTATGATTTTACATGGTTGAGCATACTACATTCCTCCAGTGTCTCTACTCCATTGTCCAGCTGAATGGCATTGCGCTCACCTCTTTCCACTATCACAAATCCGGTCTTAGCCAGAGGATCCCTTATGATGACTTCACTTCTTGCCCCACACCATTACTCCATTGCATTGTGTTTCAAAGTAATTAAAATAATTTTCTTTATCTGGAACTATTTGCAGCATTTCAGATTGACATTATAAAATGCTATGTGTTCTTAAGTCTTTATTTTTGTCATTTAATAGAATTGTCAGTTATTCGAAAAAAAAGTTTAATCAGCTGATTCAAACCAAATGGAATACTCTGGTATTGTTAGTGCTATCCTTCTTATAAGTAAGGAATTCCCATCTCCGCAAACCCGGCTTGGAAGCAAGTGCCCCAAAGGGTCTAATTTTCATTCCAGGATGTTGCTAGCATCGGGGCTGGTGGTGGTGGGAGGCAGGTGCTAACTGGAGTTGGGTGTCCCCCACCAGCCCCAGAAAGAGTTTGGAGGTAGCCACAGGGGCTACTGTGTGTCAAGGCAGCGGGCTGGCTAAAAGGCCCACCTCGGAGTTCCAGGACTTCGTTCCAGTTGTAAAAGAAGCAATAAAACCAAAAACAGCCCTCAAGCCTTCATCCTTCACAAATCCTCATCTCCCACATACCCCCCGTCTCATCCATGCCAACTCATGCTACCTATTGCACCCTTACATATCCCATGGCCCCTCATACTCTCCATGCCACCCCATGCCCACACCCACCCGAATGGCCCTTTAAAGCCTCTATTCCAATCCATACCATCCTTTGTGCTTATCCCTACCATGCTAACTCACCCAGTATGCACCATGGCCAGACCTCATGAGCCAAGGTGAGATGAAATAAAATAAAGTTCTAAGTGTATATTGTAGACTTCACCACTTAATTAAAAACACTCTCATTCATAAATGACAATTTATTACATTAAAATTCCTTCAAGTGCTCAATCCCTTATGGAAACAAACATTTGCATTCATAGCCCCACATCAAAGACAACTAATCTCTTTAAAAACACTTGGAGCTGTCAATGAACACACAGGCCTCCCACTATGGTAATCATAGGTTGCAGAAAAAGTCAAGCAGCATTAATCCTATACTGATAACCCTCAGGCTTATGTCAACAGACAGCTAGTGAAATTGCAAGTGGAATCACAAGATGCTTTTTGATCATTTAAAAGGCTTATGGGTTTAACTGATGTGACAGCTTGACAGTTCAACTGAGCTTATCCACTTTTTATGCACTTTCACGTCTACACTTACCTCTCCCAAAGGGAACTTCATCTCTCCCAAAAGGAACCTCACTTCTCCCAAAAGGGTACTTTACCTCTCCAAAAGGGTATCTAGACCTCTCCAAAAGGGTATCTTAATTCTCCAAATAACTCCGGCAGCTTTAGAAATTTTCTGCAAATGTCTAAAGCCTACGAGTCATGTTTTAGACATCCCAATTGTGAAAATTGCACCTGTTTGAAGGTGGATGCACTTTTATATACGCACTTCCCTATGAATCCAGGTGTACAATCCACCCCGCCTCACCCCCACCACTGGTGAAAATGATGGATGCCAGGTTTGGAGGCAGGATTTCCAGAATCAGGGAACTGGCGCCATTTTGGATAAGGTTTGCAGCCCTTACAGCTTTGAGAAAAGTCAAGCATAATTGTGGGACAGCTATGTGAGTGCTTGGCTAGAAATAAAACTAATAAAGATTATGTAAATTGAAGGAAAGCCAATGCTATTAGCAATATGCTGATCAACCATTAGTGAGATAGTGGTCTTGAATTTATCCTGTGAGATACTATGATCATAGAAACATGCAGCTCAAAAGGAGTCTATTTAGCCCATCATATCTATGCTGGCTCTTTGAAAGAACTATCCAATTAGTCCCATTCTCTTGCTTGTTCCCTTTAGCTCTGCAATTTCTCCATTTCAAGTATTTATCTAATTACCTTTTGAAAGTTATTGTTAAATCTGCTTCCATCAGTCTAACTTTTGAATGCTTATCACATTTCACTCCAAGTCCTCTCTATACTATTTTATTGGAGGATGTACCCATTTGAAATAAATGGATTAGCACCCCTATCAAAATAGCAGAGAGTAAATTGCAGATGAATTTGTTAACAGCTCTTCCACTTGTATTACAGAGTGTAATATCAAGGCCATTATATTTCAATGGTTCAAATTCAGTTCTAAGGGCTATAAAGATGAAATGCTTCCATTTACAGAATGCAGTAGCCATCAGTGTGGATTTGCTGTGGATGATTTTGTGAAACCCAAAACAGTTAGAAATTTGAACTCTTGATCTTTAGGTTACAAATCCAGTACCATAACCACTTGGCTATTTAGGCCAAGCAGTTTAGCTCTGTAACTCTTTTGAGTACAAACCCGTTTCCATCTGTTTCAGATGAAGTTACATTGTTTCATAGTTTGCCATAGTGAGATTTAAACTCTTGATATTGTAACTCTTTTGAGTACAAGCATGTTTCCATCTGTTCAGATGAAGTTACATTGTTTGCCATTGTGAGATTTGAACTTTTGATACTCTTTTGAGTAAAGCTGTTTCCATCTGTTTCAGATGAAGTTACATTGTTTCATAGTTTGCCATTGTGAGATTTGAACTTTTGATCTTGGGATTACAAACCCAGTACCATAACCACTTGGCTATTTAGGCCAAGCACCCAAAACAGTTAGCTTGGACAAAAGAAAACTAGCTAATCATGATTCACCTGTAATATAAATTAAGGCTAGAGTCTTAATAGTTATTTCACTCTACTCAATTATCTAATTAGCAATTTATCAGATATAGCTGATGAGTTCTATAATCCAACTGTGCATAATGGCTCCATGAAAACATAAAGAACAAGCTCTTACTTACAAGAGTAAATCTTCATGGAAAGAAATCCCAAAGTTATATCTTCTAAGCTTCTCTTTATGAAGTTCCTCCTTTCACTTTTGTGCACCTTTCTCCTACAAGTCTAACTTTTGTTTGCAACACATTTTGGGCCAAGAGAAGTGAGAGCATGGTTTTTTTTTTAAGTGACCAGGATGAAGTGATCTGTCAAGTCCTTTCCTAAGTGAATAGAGAAAACCACAAAGCAAAGTTTTCTCCTCTCTCTCTTTGCAACCTATTGAAGAAGGAAAGGATTCACCCTAGACACTGAGCTCTGGGAAAACATGCTGGGTCCAATGATACACTGATGTGCATCTGGTGGACTGCACACTGTTTTTTTAGTACAAGCACCAGAATTAGAAAAGCTGCCTTGACATTGACCTTTGCCCTTGAAAACATGGCACCCTGGCTCTGATGATACCTACATCTAGTGATTCCTGCCACTTTAATGTTGTGCTCTCCCAGTTAGAAAACTGCCCGGCACACAAAAACAGCCAGCAGCCTTTATCTGGATGCTGGTAGCCCACAATGAGGCCCTGGTGTCCCAGGTGCATCAAGAGACATCTGCCTTGAGTGCCGGTATTATTATATAAATGGGCTCACTTCCCCTTAATAAGTGAGAGCAGTCATTTTGCACAGGTGCACAAGCTGCGAGTATGGAACAGCCTGCATTATTGGCTCTCCTGGCACCAAGGCAAGGTCAGGGCTGCTCCCATTACTGGATGTTCACAGCATGGAGTAGTGCTGATGGGAGCTGCTGGCCCAGAAATTACAGGCCCACAGTGCCTCATTAGCAGTTCCATTTAAATGAATAGATGGAAAATCAGTTGCTACATGTCTGCTTTTTCCTGGCCAGCACTCACTGTGACACTGCTTGATGTTGGGACTGCCAAACTGTGGGATCAATTCTATCACTTGGTGAGAATTCATATGTTGTTGTATTGTAAAGCAATTTTACTGTAGGTTATTGCTGTCACTCAGTGCTGTGGCCCCCACATTTAATTGCAAATTATAAACATTACTTTGAGTTCTTGGTAACCTCTAAGATCAAATTGGGGAAGATAAAAAATCACCAGATAGGGCATAAACAATTATTCAAGGATTTTGCAGTTGTGATTCACACAAATTCTTCAAGAAAGACCACAGCTCCGTTCCAGATGTCTTTTTTATTCCATCTGAATAATTTAAAATGAAGCTAAGTTCATAAATCCTTTAAAGACTGAGCTTCAACACTTTAAAATGTTTAAGAATAATAACTAGTAGCTTTGTTGACGATTGCGAGGTGATATTTGGCTCCGTACCATCATTGTGGGTGGCACTCTAGAAGCTGGTCTCCCTCTAGGGGGTGTGACTCCACTGTCAGCTGTTTCTGGTGCAATCCCAGCTGGCACACCATCTTTAGTTGGGCACTCATGCGGGCATCCCTTACATGAGTCAGAAACTTCTCAACTTGTCCTATCATGATGTCACTCTGCTCTACCAGCTGATGTGATGCCCAAGTCCAAATTTGAACCATTCAGGTCCATTACCAAAGCTCAAGCATTCTGCTGCAAGACTGATCCAGCACAATTTTTTTTTTAAAAGGCTGGGCTCTCAACTTGCCAGTAAGGTAACTTTGAATAACCTCTGCTATTGCAAAGGCTCTGTAAGTTCTGTGGAGTGTTTCTGGAGGTGTTGTGGTGAATTGTTGGATTTGTCAGAGAGTGTTGTTGCATCCTCACAGGAAGCCCAGAGGATTAGGTGTCCATAGCCATAGGGACAGCAGTTCCAGTGCCTCTGGGTCTGCATTACGACAGGGCGATGGAGCAGAAGCTGAGGAGAGGGCAAACTCTGAGTGGTGCCCTCTGCCACCTTGGAGCCTGACTCCACCATGATCCTTGGCAGTGACAGGAGGCTGTCTGGTAGAGCAGTCATTATACCCATCATCTTGTTGTGCATGTCCACCACTGTTCTCCTCTATGCTGCCCCATTGAGGTTCTCAGCTGAGTCCCCTATAGAAGAACCCATCTGCTGCTGTTGGTGAACTGTTAGATGAACCAGCCTTCATTTCCGGCCCAGCTGCAATCCATTTGTACCCAGTCTCTAACCACATGCTGACCCCAATTTATAATAACTTCCAAGATAAGTGCAGTGCCAATATTTGAGCTGAGTGCATGGGCAGAGTTTTGCCATCGGTGAGTAGGGGGCGGGGCCTGCTCGCTGACACATAAAATGATGCAGGATGACGTTGGGCGGAACCCCTGACATCATCCCGCCCCATTTAAATTTTCAGGAAGTCGGGTCGCATCAAAATCAGCTGTGGGCCTGCCGACCTATTAATAGCCAATTGAGGCCATTAGCAGGAACATTTAAACAATTAAAGGACCTGCCCGTCCAGCCTTAAGGTTGGCGGGCAGGCCAGGAGCTCCAGCGGCAAAAAGAGAAAACATGAAACACCATCCAGCAGCGGGATGAGGTTTCATGCAGGGTTTTAAAAATTTTAATAAAGTTTTTCTGTAAATTATGAACATGTCCCATCTCATTGTCACATGAGGGAGACATATTAGGGATTTTTTTCCCATTTTTAATATTTTTCCAAGTGGAAGTGATTTCCCTGAGGCTGCACTAAGCCTCAGGGAGATGTGTGTTATTTCGTGAGCATGCGCGATAGAGCGCACTCTCGCTTTTGCGGAATTCCCCCCGCCTGCACAGGGAGTGCATAATGCTTTCCGCCGGACGTCACGCTGGGCAGTTCTTAACTGGCCTGCCCACGTAAAATGGCGGTGCAGCCCGCTTCGCTGGCGGGGATCGGCTCCCCACCAGCCTGAGATTGTGTCGGGCCCGCCTGCCCAACAGGCAGAACATTCTGCCCCATGTGTCAGATCAAGTGATGAGGCCTTTTCATCAGTGTTATTCTTTCTCTCTCTCTCTCTCTCTCTCTCTCTCATTCACCACTTCCTGGGGCTTCTGTGGGTGAGCAGTTCTTGGGTATCTGAGGGCAAAAAGTCAGAAGGGGAAGTTTGGGGTGAAGGAAGGGGTGGGATGGTAAGCAAGGGTTTCATAGTCACACAATCAGCCGCTTGCTAAAGGGGGAAGATGGTTTTGAAATGGTAATGTCACTGGACTAGTAACCCAGAGACCCAAACTAATGACCTGAGGACATGGATTCAAATCCCATATTGAATCTAACTTCAATTAATAAAGATCTGGAATTGAAAGCTACTCTCAGTAAAGGTGACTGTAAAACTATAATCAATTGTCACAAAAACCCATCTGGTTTACTAATGCCCTTTAGGGAATGAACTCTGCCATTCTTACTGGTCTGGCCTACATGTGACTCCCGACCCACAGCAATGTGCTTGATTCCTAGCTGCCCTCTGAAATGGCCGAGCAAGCAACTCAGTTCAAGGGAAATTAGGGATGGACAGCAGATGCTGGCCTTCCTACTGACACCCACGTTCCATGAAATAACTCTTAAAACATTAGATAGCAGTGTGAGGATGAACTTGGAGTAGAAAAGGGACATAAAGCTAAAACATATCATCATCTTCAATGTTCTCAATGACCCTGAATGCAATGGTTGCAGACAGAACAATTATATGAAGTACCATCTCCTCCATAGAGCTCAGGAGATAGAGGCCTCTTTGTCCCTTTCCCCCAACCATTCTGCTCTGCTCTCTTTGTGTGGCAGTTTATTGTGCGAGAGGGGGAGAGAGCAGAACATCAGTGACAGTATAATGCTGAATTTTGGGGATGTACCTGCCACAGCTGAATGGCTGAAGGTTTGTGGTGGCAGTGAAAGGTGAATGTGAGGCTGACAACATTAGTAGGTGTGTGAAGGTGAAGTGGAGTATCTGGATGTTAAATGCCAGTCCTGAGTATTAAGGATTGGTGCTGAGTGAGTGATGGGAATGAGGTACATTAAGGATCATGAGAGGATAGTAGAGTGGCTAAGTAGAAAATAGCATGTGAAGATGCATTTGCTGACCTTGGGCATCCACGTATGATCATTAGACTAGGCCACCTGCTCCCACTCCCTTCTGAGGCTTGTCCTTGAAGTCGTCCTATGTCCAGCAGAACCATTGGCCAAAATTTTATCAGACCTTTGGCAGTGGACTTGGAGGTGGGAAGGCTGGCAAAATGGTGCAGAAGGCGGGTGCCGTGCCATTTTTCCAGTGGTCATAGAGTCATAGAAGTCTACAGCACAGAAAAAGGCTCTTCGGCCCATTGAGTCTGCACCAGTCAAACAAGTACCTAACTATTCTAATTCCATTTTCCAGCACTGGGCCTATAGCCTTGTATGCCATGGCATTGCAAGTGCACATCCAAGTACTTCTTAAATGTTATGAGGGTTTCTGCCTCTACCATCCTTGCTGGCAGTGAGTTCCAGATTCCCACCGCTCTCTGGATGAAAGAATTCTTCCACACATCCCCTTTAAACCTCCTGCCCCTTACCTTAAATCTATGCCCCCTGGTTATTGATCTCTCCACCAAGGGGAAAAGTTCCTTCCTGTCTACCCAATCTATGCCCCTCATCATTTTATACATCTCAATCATGTCCCCCCTCAATCTCCTCTGCTCCAGGGAAAATAACCCCAGTCCAACCAATCTCTCCTCATAACTAAAACTCCCCAGACCAGGCAACATCCTAGAAAATCTCCTCTGCATTCTCTCTAGTGCAATCACATCCTTCCTATAATGCAGATTCCAGAACAGCATGCAATACTCTAGCTGTGGCCTAACCAGCGTTTTATATAGTTCCAGGATAACCTCTCTGCTCATATATTCTATGTCTCGGCTCATAAAGACAAGTATCCCATATGCCTTCTTAACCACCTTATCTACCTGTCCCGCTACCTTACGGGACCAGTGGACATGCACAGCAAGATCCCTCTGATCCTCAGTACTTCCCAGGGTCCGACCATTCATTCTATATTCCCATGCCTTGTTTGTCTTACTCAAGTGCATCACCTCACACTTATCTGGATTAAATTCAATTTGCCACTGATCAGCCCACCTGACCAGCCCATCTATATCTTCCTGTAATCTAAGGCCATCCTCTTCGCTATTTACCACCCCACCAATGTTTGTGTCATCCGTGAACTTACTAATTAACCCTCCCACATTAAAGTCTAAATCATTTATGTATACCACAAACAGCAAGGCACCCAACACCGATCCCTGTGGAATCGCACTGGACACAGGAATCCAGTTACAAAAACACCCCTCGACCATCACCCTCTGCTTCCTGCCACTCAGCCAATTCTGGATCCAATTTGCCAAATTGCCTTGGATCCCATGAGCTCTTAGCTTCGTTATCAGTCTCCCATGCGGGATCTTATCAAAAGCCTTGCTGAAGCCCAACTAGACTATGTCAAATTCATTGTCCTCATCTGCACACCAGTCGTTCCCTGGTCACAGCTTTGAAAAATTCAATCAAATTGGTCAGATATAACCTCCCCTTAACAAACCCATGCTGACTGTCTTTGATTACTCCTGTCTCTCCAAGTGTAGGTTAATTCTGTCCCTCAGATTTGCTTCCAATAGCCTCCCCACCACTGAGATTAGATTGACTGGCCTGTAGTTCCTTGGTTTACCCCTTGCTCCCTTCTTGAATAATGGTACCACATTGGCTGTCCTCCAGTCCTCTGGCACCTCTCCTGTGGCCAGAGAGGTATTGAAAATTATTGCCAGCTCCCCTGCTATCTCCTCCCTTACCTCACACAACAGTCTGGGATACATTTCATCCAGCCCTGGAGGTTTAACTACTTTTAAGCCTGCCAAACCACTTAGAACCTCTTTCTTTCTATAATAATTTCTTCAATTATATCACAGTCCTTCTGCCTGATTTCCACACCCACGTTGTCTCTCTCACTTGTGAACACCGACACAAGGTATTCATCTAGAACCCTACCTATGTCTTCTGGCGCCACACACAAATTACCACTCTGGTCCTTAATGGGCCCTACTCTTTCCCTAGTTATCCTCTTACTCTCAATGTACTTGTAAATTAACTTTGGATTTGCCTTTATTTTACCTGCCAATGTTTTCTCAAGCCCTCTTTTTGTTTTCCTAATTTCCTTTTTAAGTTCCCCCCTAAACATTCTATACTCCTCTAGGGTTTCTGCTGTTTTGAGCCCTTGGTATCTGCCATAAGCCTCCCTTTTCCTCTTTATCCAATCCTGTATATCCCTCGACATTCAGGGTTCCCAGGATTTGTTGGTCCCACCCTTTATCTTTACTGGAATATGTTGGCCCTGTACTCTCCCTATATCCTTCTTGAATGAGTCCCACTGCTCTGACACAGATTTACCTAAAAGTGGCTGCTCCCATCCACTCTGGCCAAATCATACCTGATCTTATTAAAATCAGCCTTCCCCCAATTTAGAACTCAGATTTCTGGCCCATCCTTGTCCTTTCCCAAAACAACCTTGAATTTAATGGAATTATAATCACTATCTGCAAAACGGTCCCCTACTGATACCTCTAACACCTTCCTGGCTTCATTCCCTAAAATTAAGTCCAGGACTGCCACATCTTTTGTAGGACCTTCTACGTACTGGCTCAAAATGATCTCCTGGATGCATTTTAAGAATTCCGCTCCCTCTAAACCTATCACACTATGACTAACCCATCTAATGTTGGGGAAGTTGAAATCCCCCACTTTTACTACCCTATTATGGTGGGAAAGTTGGAAGCCTAACTGGGAGCCCATTTAATTGGCTACTGTCAGGAATAAACCTCACTGGGTTCCACCCCTAGCCAAAGCAATGTTTCCTCATGCTTATGACCTTGCTGTGCTACATTAGCCATCATGGAAACTTCCAGACATATTGTCTATCCTCCTGTCCACTTCCATCACTGAGGCCTCCAGCAATATGTTTGTGACCCTGGAGCTCACTTCCTGCCCCATTTTCATTGCTTATCATTCCAGTAACAACATTCAGCAATTGCCTCCTGAAATTCAATGCAGCTTTCCTTTAAAGGGACAGACTGCCCTTAAGAACAGAAGGCTGGCTGCACCATGTGCCATTAGTACACATGTCTTGGCTCCCTACTGAACACAGAGGCAGCCAGCAGATGGGAGTTGCTCACATATAAGCTACAATTAGGTAAATGAGGTGGAAGCGCCAAATTTGCATGCTGCCTGCCTCTGTCCCAATAGACATTGGCACATTGTGAATCATGACCCCTGTACCTGAATAGCAGCATGGACCAATTTTTAGCCCTTGTTCTTTCTTCAGATAACTGATAGGTTGCTTAAGTTATCATTGATTTATTTAAGGAAATTGCAAAGCACATAGACAAAGATAATGCAGTGGATCCATATATTGACTTACAAAAAACACTTAATAAAATGTTTCCCCTTCATCCCTATGAATCTGCTATCCCAGACCTTGCTTTATTTCTGTACTGTTATACAGGCCATGTTAAGGTCCTCACAGTCCTTGACATGCCTCAGCAGGGCCTCCCTCTTCTGATGGGCCACCATGTCTGCAGAGCTTCCAGCCCTCTGATTGGTCCTCTACCTTCAAGAACCCACCCACCATTCTTAATAGGATGGTGAGCAGAGCGGCAGGCAATTAGGAGGCCAACTTCTGGAAGACTTCAACACTGGTCTCGCTGCCAGCAAGTGCAAACTTGGCACCCCCATTTGGACATGACATTGGGGTCCTAAAATCTGTGGGAAAATCCAGTGCAAAGTAGCTTTGAAGAATAGCTGAGACAGAAAGCAGAGACGAGTGCCAAGCTTTAAGTGACACTCGAATGGATGTTGCACAAATACATAAATAATGGGATGGCCCTAAGGCTGAGCTTTGCTGAGCCCTTTGACTTCTTCATGGCTCAACCTCTCTATAATCCGAACCTTAATCCTAACAATCTCTGTTCTGCAGCATCACCATTTTGAGCATAGTCTGTTGATACTGAATCGGGGGCCTAAATTAAGGTGATTGCTTAGTAACTTGGGCCAAATTTTTTGCTCATCGGGCAGGTGCGTGCCCGACCCAAATGAGCGTAAAATGACACGCCATGGCATTGGGCAAGCGTCCCGGTGTCATTGCGCACTCGTGATATTTCAGTAGGTGGGCGTGCGCAGGAGTCGGCAGTGCACCCGGCGACAATTAAGTGGATTATTAAGGCCATTAAAGTACCAATCAAATGTAATTCTTTGCTGCCTGTCCAACTTTACGGTTAGCAGGCAGACAAAAAGACCAAGCAGCCTTTGTAATTTTTAGGAAACCTCTTCCACAGAGTCACATGAGGGGACATGTCTTATAACATTTTAAAATTCTATATTTTATATTTTCATAAATCTTCATCTACCTGAGGCACCTTTGTGCCTCAGGGAGCTTTTCCTATGCGCACCCGGGCACACGCGCAAAGTTCCCCGCTCTCCCTCCCCCACCTCAAAGACAGTTAGCGCTGAATGCTGCAGCACACGTTTCATGCCAGGCGGGCCTTAATTGGCCTGCCAGCGTGAAATGGGGGTTGCGGCCCGATCGCAGGCGGTGGTCAGCTTCCCGACCGCTCCCGCCCACTTCTGTCGAGCCAGCCCGATGAGGGCAAAACCCTGGCCTTGCTGTCTGTTACTCCCAGTGATGCACCACTTAGTGCTGAGGTGTTGGCACTTTGAAGAATACATTCATAAAAGCTGCATGCACACTTTATATAAACAGTCCCACTTTCTTTTCTATGCACCTTGCCATTATTGTTATGAGAGTTTGAATTCTTATCCAGCATGTGTGGTATTTTCAGTATGTTGTTTTCATTTCTTTGTAATTCAGCTCTGTGTAATCAGCCAGCCCACTGACTGATTTTGACACAAGCATCTGGCCTCCATCCTCAAAGATTGCATGTTTTTGCAGTAAACTGTCAATTGGATAAATAAAATAATGATTCTTCATCACTATGTGTGATTAGCAAAGAATTTCTTAGCCTATGATTTTCTGTGATATGCTCCATTAGCTGATCATTTCATGGATTCAGACAGTTCAATAATAAGCAACAAGGGTAAATTGATGGCATAAAATTAAAATTCAGTTTTAAATTCTGAAATTTAGAGTCTTCAAGTACAGTTGACATGAGTGTATTAAGAAATGACATCTTCCTCTGAAATTGATGAAGAAGCTTTGGTGTTTAACCCATTTGATGTCCCTGCCTATAGATTTGGTTTTTGTACAATCGCCAAGTTTCCATGGTCATGGTTTTTGCGAAAACCTGGGTTGATTTTAGTATCAGCTGGTGGGCGAAGCTCAAACTCTCAAATTGGCCTTTCTGAGGGACCATTTTTTAATCTGCGCCAGAGTTGCCTAACACACACCAGGCCCACCTCTGGCCCCTCACTAATTCCGGAGTCACCCACCCCATCTCCTAGGCCAGAATTTTGACGCTGGCATGCGGGGACGGGCCCGACACGCCGACACCTAAAATGATGCACGATGACGTCGGGTGTGCATCCCGACATCACCACGCGCCATCACGATATTTTGATGGACAGGCGCACCATGAGCTCTGATGTGTGCCCACCGTTAATGAATGGGCCATTTAAGGCCCTTGAGGCATTAATAGACGAAGATTTTTAAGAGCCCGTGTGACCTTCAGAGCATCGCACAGGTGCAACGGGCAGGTGGGCAGGCCACATTTTTAAAAAGCTTATCCACGGTTGGGATAAGCGGGGTGAGTGGGCTCGCGAGTGCTATTTGTTAGACATTGGGCAGAATTTTCCATTTAACATGTGGGGGGCGTAAAACGGCTCGCGGTGACATCGCAATATTTCGCTGGGTGGGCACAAGATGAAGTCCAGCACACGCCCGCCATTAATTAACAGGCTAGTTAAGGCCCTTGATTGTTCAATCGACGCCGATTTTTTGGCGTCCATGCGATCTTCAAGTCGGCGCACGGGTGCTACAGGCAGGCGATAGGAGACGTTTGTATTAACCTCATCCATGGCCGGGATAAGAGAGCTCAATGGGGGTCGTGGATCTGCTCTGTGAAGTATTTATTGTTGAAAGTTTTTCAACTTGCCTGTGTGATCTGCAGTACTTCAGGACGCATCCCAGCTGCTTTTTCTAGACTCTTAACCTTCAGGTCAGCACTCTGCAGTGAGGAATCTTTTCTGGGCCTGCAGGTTTCAGGAAGCCTTCCATTAGCCTGGGAATGGGAGCTGATCTGTCCACTGGAGGCAGCTCCTCTAAGGAGGAAGGGAGGACTAGAAGGGGGAAGTGGCCAGGATGCACATTCAATCTCCAGGGACAGGGGCAGGTACAAGGGGTGCAGGGCAAACAGGTAATCCAAGGTGGAAGAGGCTGCAGAAGACGCCACTATCCTGCTGCCAGGGAATACAGGCAGCGAAGCAGTTACCTCAATGTGTTTGCGGTGCTGTGCCGAAGGAAGGTCCGTCTCTCAAGGGAGACAGTTGTCTATATCTGTCAGATAATTGGGCCTGAGATCTCCCCTAACTCTGTGGGCAGACACCCCATGGTGGCTCTGAAAGTCACAGCTGCCCTTAACTTCTATGCCCCTGGCTCCTTCCGGGGCTCAGTGGGTGATCTTTGCGGTGTCTCCCAATCAGCTGTCCACACTTGTGTCAAGCAGGTCACAGGTGCTCTGTTCAGACGTGCATTGACCTTCATCCACTTCTGTTGGGACCAGGCAAGTCAGACACAGAGAGCCAGGTGCTTCGAGGCCATTGCTGGTGTCCCTCGCATCCTGGATGCAATAGACTGGTTGCACACATTTGGCCATCAAGGCACCAGAAGGTGAGCCTGGTGTCTTCATCAACAGGAAGAGCTTCAACTCCATGAACATGCAGATAGTATGTGATCACAGGATGCTTATTTTACAAGTCTGTGCAAGGTACCCAGGCAGCTCCCACAACGCCTACATCCTCAGACACTCCCAGGTGCCGGGGCTCTTCAGTGCTCCAGCCCAGCTGGATGGTTGGCTGCTGGGTGACAAGGGCTATCCCCTTAGAACAAGGCTCATGATGCCTCTCCAGCGTCCAAGAACAGAAGCTGAGCAGCGCTACAATAGGAGCCATGCCTCCACAAGGGCTGTGGTGGAGAGAAGCATTGGTCTTCTCAAGATGCACTTCCAATGCCTGGACCGCTCAGGGGCCGCACTCCAGTACCTCCCAGATCGTGTCTCGGTGATAGTGGTTGCATGCTGCACTCCCCACAATCTTGCACTGGAATGGGGGGATGTAATGGATGATGAAGACGTCAATGAGTGGGTTTAGCTGCACATGATGAGTCCAGCACTGATTCTGAGGATGATCAGGGAAATACTGAGGGGGTAGACGCTGACTCGGGACTACTCCAGGGAGGCAGGAACACCCGGGATCCTTTAATCCAACAAATCTTCAGCTAGCACAACACAGATGGATCACCAGGACCAGCCTGGGCTGCCGCCTCGATACTCAACACCTAAGTGCAAAATCTGTCAGGTCAGCAGCACTAATTAAGGGCCTTGTATATAAAGCAGAATGTCCAAAAAATCACTCATTACAGTTTTGTTAACCATACACTGGCAGAAGAAATGAAGCACCCTCAGCCATGGTCACACATCTGCATTTAATGTGTGAAGCAAAATAACATATCACAAAGAGAAAACAATAATGTTAACAATCAAAAAGAAATCATAAGGACTTCATCTCGGGCCACCACAAAAGCACCAGTAAAAAACACATGGTGTGTGTAAGGTGCCTTATGCTTTCCTTTATGGGTGCTACGTCTTGGTGCTGCCGCATCACTCGGAGTAGCATCTGAGACAGACTGCTGACTCTGCTGTCCTGTTGGCCTCAATGACCTTGGTGGTCACCCTCTGGCCGATGGAGCCTGTGCTGGCCCCGCCTGGGAGGGAGCTGCCAGTTCCACAGATGCCATGACCCCAATCTTTGCAGCCTCACTGGATGATACGTTCACTGGGAGAGGGGCGGAGGAGCTGCTACCCTCATCCTGAGTGCCTTGAGAGCTGCCCGCAGAGACAACAAGCAGCTGCTGCTCCAAGGTGAGGTCGCTTCACATCTCCCTGCTCATCGTGGATGGGTGGGCCACAAGCTAGGAAGCTTGATGCCCACACCATCCCCCACACTGACAGTGACCAGCTGAGGTCAATGCCAATGTGAGGGCTTGCTGGTCAGAGCACATCCCCAGGAAGCCCTGGCAGGTCTCCTGGAGGAGGCTCTTCACGAAAGTCGCCACTCCCTCCATGGAGGACACTTGGCGCTCGGACATGTGGCTCATTGCTTTGGCGAGCGTCCACATAGACTCCTCCATCACAGAGACCAAGCCAAGCATAGCCTCATGTTTCTCCCTGAGATGCTCCCATACATCCGGCCGCATTTCCTGCAGCGGCTGCATCATGGACGATTCCAGAGGCACATCATCAGGCACTGATTGAGCACGTGCCTGGTCCCCTGCAGTCCTCTGACTGCTGGCGCCATGGGCACTCTCTGTCTCTGCCAGCTCCTCCAGTGACTGGGAATTGTCCTCATTGTTGTGCCTCGGCTCACTAACCAATGTTCTAATTCCCACCGAGGTGCTAGTTTCTGTGCTGGTGCCTGCCTGGCAGAGATGGTGTGATGCTGGTGAGACTTCAGGGCCCTCAGGTGTGAGAGGGGGCCTCTGCTGCTCCACCTCCCGGCCCTGCTACACTGATGTTGAAAGGAAGAACAAGGGCAGTGGATCAGTTAACATGGAGACAATGACAAAGTGCATACCTGTCCCCTGGATCATTATGCGCTTCCATAAGTAATGGTCAAGCCATGTTTGCGAAATTAAATCACTTAGCAGTCAGCAGTGCTATGGCTGTTGGTACAATGCTGACCTCACTGCTGGGCATAGATACATGGCCGTGGCGCCCCAGCCTCACCAACACCAGTGGACCTGGGCGCATGGTGCCTCTCGAAATCCATGGACCCCTTTTCAAATTGGCTGAGAATGGCTAACTGTGCCTGGCCGCCACCAGTCCTCATATGCTCTGCAGCGTTATGAGCATTCTTCTCCCGAAAATGAGAGACAGGCATTGACTAGTGCAAATTGCACATGGACTCTCTTCACACACGGCCCACCCCAACCAGAGTGGGACATATCAGGGCTCCAGTGCCTTCTCACCCCGCTGCTGCCGAACACTCACACAGAGGTGCTAGGCCTGTTCCCCACCCACACACCACCCACCTTGGCCACATGTTGCCTACCCTCCAGCCTGGCCTGCTCTGCTGGCCTACCCTACAGGCTGCCCTGCTCACCTGAACCCCTCTGCTGTGGCCTAGCACTGGCCATTGTGAGCAGCCTACAGGAGGCTGCCAGGCCTTCTCTTAAACAGACTGCCAGGTCGCCATTGGATCCAGCAGTCTGTGCATGCCCACCGCCGCCCACACACTCCCGCTATTCACAGAAGTTGGGAAATATGCTCAGCGGGCCTTAATTGGCCCGCCTGTGTAAAATGGCGGCATGGACCCGATCGCGGGCGGCGAATGGGTCTGCACCCACCCCAGCCTGCTCCTGCTCCATCCTCCCGCCAGATGTAAAATTCTGCCCATTAACTTTTTAAACTTAATGTTACTTGCTTGTGTGAACAGGGGAACTTCAATTCTCTTCAGAGCTGCTTGTACAGGAATAATAGGCTTCAGGTCAGGACTCTGGAGTAAACATGATTCTTGGGACCTTGCAGGATTCAGACAGCCTTCCCTTACCCTGGGAATGGGAGTTATGCTCTCCACTGGAGGCACCTCATCTGAGGAGGAAGAGAGGGCCAGAAAGTGGATGAGACCAGGAGTCCATATTCAACCTCCAGAGCAGGCACCTTTGGGAGGACAGACACAGGCACAAGGGGCGCAACAGGACCAACAGGAAGCCCAAGGTGGAAATGGCCACAGAAAACACCACTATCCTGCTGCCAGGGTTTACAGGCGGCAAAGCAGCTACCCCAATATGTCTGAGGTGCAATGCCAAAGGAGGCTCCATCTCTCAAGGGAGAGAGTGACCTCCATTTGTCAGGTGATCGGCCCTGAGATCAGCTTCAGTTGTGTGGGTGGACACCCCATGCCAGTGGCTCTGAAGGTCATGGCTGCCCTCAAGTTCTATGCCTCCGGCTTTTTCGAGGGGTTGGTGGGTGATCTTTGCAGAGTGTCCTAGTCAGATGTCCACCGTCATGTCAAGTTGGTAACAGACGCTCTGTTCAAGTGTACGTTGACTTTCATCCACTATCGCTGGGCTGAGGCCAGCCAGGCTAAACAGACCAGAGGCTTCACAGCAATTGCTGACTTCCCCCACATCCAGGGTTCAATTGACTGTGCGCATGTGGCCAGCGGGTGAGCTGGGAGCATTTTTCAACAGGAGTGGATTCCACTTATAAACATGAGATAGTGTGTGATCACAGGATGCAGATTCTGCAACTCTGTGCAAGGTACCCAGGCAGCTCCCATGACGCCTACATCCTCAGACACTCCCAGGTGCCGGGGCTCTTCAGTGCTCCGGCTCAGCTGGATGGATGGCTGCTGGGTGACAAGGGCTTTCCCATGCGAAGGTGGCTCATGATGCCTCTCTGCCATCCAAGAACAGAAGTTGAGCAGCGGTACAATAGGAGCCACACCTTCACAGGGGTGGTGGTGGAGAGAGCCATCAGTCTTCTCAAGATGCACTTCCGATGCCTGGACCGTTCAGGGGCGCACTGCAATACCCCCCAGATCGTGTGTCACTTATAGCGGTTGCATGCTGCCCTCTCCACAAACTGGCACTGGAAAGGAGGGATGCAGTGGAGGAAGAAGATATAGAAGAGATGCTCTGGCTGCAGAAGGTGAGTCAAGTATTGAGTCCAAGGACGAGCACGGTCAGGTGAACGCTGAGGGGGTGGACGCTAACCTGGGCAACCTCAAGGGAGGCAGGGACACCCAGGAGGCTTTAACCCAATGAACCTTCAGCTGACCCACCACAGATGGACTTTCAACACAAGCCAGGGCTGTAGGCTCCATACGATACCTGAGAGCAAAATCTGCCTGGATAGGAGCATTAGCTATGTGCCTTGTCAATAAAGCTCAATGACAAACAAGTCACTCATAACATCATGGGTCCCGTACACCTGCAGGAGTAAGGAATCACCCTGAGCCTTGTTCAGAACTAAAGCATTTAATGCTTTCATAATATGAAACAGAAAAGAAACTTCATTCACAGGTTTGAGCTGCACACCGACTAATAATCAACTAATACCAGGGCAACAGAAAACCACCAGTGTGAAGCCGTTGGTGTGACTCAGGTACCTTACACTTACATTTTCAGGTGCTACGTCTAGGTGCTCCCCACTCCCTGGCACCAGATTGGAGACAGCCTGCTCACCCTGCTGTCCTGTTGGCCTTGATGACCTTGGCGGGTGTCCTCTGTCCCTTGAAGCCTGTGCTGGCCCCGCTTGGGAGGGTGCAGCCCGTGGCACGGCTGGCATCTCCCCAGTCACCGCAGCCTCATCAGATGCCACGATCACTGGCAGAGGGGCGGAGGAGCTGCTGCCTTCATCCGGAGCGCGCTGAGAGGAGCCTGCAGAGATGACAGGCAGCACGAGTGCCAATGTGAGGTCGCTTCGGACCTCCCTGCTCACCACTGATCATTGGGCACCTAGCTGGGATACTGGGTGCCCAATCCATCTCCCACACTGACACTGACCAGCTGAGATCAATGCCACTGTGAGGGCTTGCAGGTCCAAGCGCAGCCCCAGGGAGCCCTGATTGTTCACCTGGAGGAGCCTCTCAATGAGAGTCACCACTCTCTCCATGGAGGAAGCATTGCCATGAGGGTCAAAGCATTGCTCATGCACCACATGGACTCCTCCATTACGGACACCATGACATTCATAGCCTCGTGTACCTCCACCAGATCCTCCTGCACACCCTGCCCTGCTGGACTTCCAGGGACGACTCCAGAGACACATCATCAGCCACCGACTGAGAATCTTCCTCGTCCCCTGTAGCCCACCGACTGCTGGTGTCTCTGTCTTTGCCTGCACCTTGAGTGAGTATGAAGTGCCCTCACCACTATGCCCTGGGACACTAGCCGATGATCTTATTCCCACCGAGGTGCTGGTATCTGCCCTGGTGCCTGCCTGGCTGAGATGGTGTGTCACTGGTGCTTGTAATTCTTCAGGGCCCTCCGGTATCAGTGGCAGGCCTTCTGCCTCTTCGTTCCAGGCCTGCTCTGGTGACTCTGAAAGGGAGAACAAGGACATTTGATTAGCTAAAGTCATGACTCTGTTAATGTGCATGCCTGGGCCCTGGATCAGGATGCGCTCCATAATCAAAGGGAAACCCATGTTGGACGCTGAAGTCAATATACAGTCAACAGTGGAATGGTTGCAATGACAGACATTGTGACCTCAGTGCACGGCACTCTTACCTCCCAGTGGCACCTCAACATCACCGCGGCTGGTTGACCCGGACACACGAAGCTTCTCCAGCTCGAGAACCTCTTGTTTGTATCTGGTGAGAATAAACAATTGTGCCTGTCCTCTGCCAGTCTGCATCCACTCAGCATTATTGTGGGCTGTCTTCTCCTGAAAGGAGAGAGGAGCATTGATTAATCCACCCTGTACCTGCATTGCCAGTGCATCCCTGCCAGCCCCATCTGAGTGAAACATTGCAGGGCTCAAGTGAATTCTGACCCTGGAGCTATTGTACACTCATTCCAAGCAGCCAGGGCTGACCCACTTGCCCAGATACAGCTTCCATCACATTTGCCACCCACACTGTATCACTTTCCAAAACAAGGAGCACTACTACCTAGAATGCCAAGGGCAGCAGATGGATGGCTGCCCCACCACCTGGAATTTCCCCTCCCAGCCACTCAGCATATCCTAACTTTGAAATGTTTTGGCATTCCAGCACTGTGCCTAGGTACGGATCCTTGAGGTTGCTCCCAAAATGGCACTGTGGGTGTAAGTGCGCCACATGAAACGGAAACAGAAGCCAGCTCAACACCACATTCTCAGGGTCAACTAGGCACAGGCAATAAATGCTGTCCCACCCAGCAAAGGCCACATGCTGTAAATGATTCAATGCAGTAACTACTCTCAGAGTTGGGGGTTGGGGCCAGGGGGGCCAACCTAACTGCTGTGCTAAGTGACTCATGCCAACATGGTACTCACCCTTCCTGATCGCAACAGGTCGTTGAAGCACTTGCAGCACTGCACCCAGGTTTGTTGCACCACATTGTGTACGCTGACCCTTTCTGCCGCCTCCTCCCAGACACGTTTCATCATGTGGGGGGGCCTCCTCTTCCCGTCCCTCAGCACGAGGATTTCATGCCATGCTGCCACCTCCTCGAGAAAGGCAGCAAGGCACTCATCCAAGAATCGAGGGGCACAGTGCCTCGCCGACCTGCCTTCCTGCCTGACCTGACCCTTCTAGTCGCCATCATTGCCGGCCTTTGGAAGGCTGCCTGCGCGGTTTTTAAACAGGCTGCGGGGTCACCATTGGACCTGGTGGTCATTGGAGTTTGGCCGCCTCCCGCCCACTCCCGCTGTTCTCGGGAGCACTGATTCACGCTGGGCGAGCCTTAATTGGCCTGCCCGCATAAAATGGTGGCATGGAGTCATTCGCGGGCAGCGATTGGCTCCGCACCTGCCTACTCCCGCTCCCGCCCTGCTCGCCTGACACAGATAAGTTTCTGGCCATAACATACCCGGCCCACTGGACTGAAAATTTGACATTTGGTCAGGCATTTTTAGAAGTACGGTTCTCAGAGTTGGTAATTCTTCCAAATCTGTGCACCCGATACATGGACGAAAATCTAGGCCACTGTGTTTAAAATGCTTACTTTTTGTGATAAGTCCATTTTTAGCTCTGTTAGTAAAACTGCATTACATTATAATTCCTAAATATATCAGCAAATATTTTTAAACACAATTTTTTGAAAAAAGCTATATTCTAAACCACTGGCCATTTGTGTTGGTTCTTGGTAGGTTAAAATTGTGTGCAGAGACGAGCAATTGAATTGGAGCAGATACTTGAGAAAAAATGCACTTCTCAAAACTAGCATAATTTGTGTGTAGACCACTGCTTGCACCCAAAGAGGAAACTCATGTTGTTGCTGCCTAATCACAATGTACTGCACTGAAGCACTGAAACCATGGAGTGGATTCACAAGACACAGCCATGGGCATAGCGTTGTCTTGCCACCACAACCTGGTACAGATATTCTGCAGTCATGCTGCCAAGACTCAGTGGATGAATGGTGAACAGTGCCATGGTCATTATCCCATCCACTTGCCTTCTTGCCACTCATTTAACAGCATGCACCCACACAATTGAGTCTTGACCAGAACTTTCACAGCTGCACACTGTCATGGCATAACAGCGTGACTAATGTGTAGGAAATCAGTAGGGGTTTCAGTGACCGCATTGAACAGCATGCTTCCTTGCAGTCTCAGCCGCAACATACATGGCAACCAGAATTTGTGCAGAGCCATTTTCTCCATCACACCTTACCAGCAATCAATGATGATATGGTGAAAATGGTTAGTGCATGTAAGCACACCAAAATGAATGAGAGCAATGTAATCTGATTGGCTCACAAAACATTTTGCATTACATTTTTGTTCATAGAGTGGAGATGCAGGGGATGGGATGATTTCAGCTGCCCCACACTTTTCTGATCAGGACCTTCAAGTTTTGGTGGAAGAAGTTCAAAAGAGGAGACCAGTCCTGTACCCTGCTGGCTGGGCTGCTGTAATGACCCTGCAGTAACCAAGAACACCTGGATTCAAATTGCAGTGATGGTGAATACAGCAGGAGACTATCAGTGCTCCTGGAATCAGGACCTGCTGCACTCCAGCAAGTTAAGTAGCTTAGCTCATCCACACAGAACTCCAAGGAAGAGTCATGTCTGCATGCTGCAGGTAAAGTGCGAACCTGGTACATACCTCTGCTTCAGCATCGAGGCTTGTACGTGTAAGCAGCTCATGTTTGTGCTCATAGTACACATGTGAATGAGCACTGTGGTGCACAGAGACTGTGAAGAGCAATACCCCTCCATGCACTATATATCAGGCTAATGTGAAATTATGTTGTTGTTGCAGTCAAAAAGGGTGAAGAATGCTAAGGAGATGGCCCAGACCAGAGGTGAGTCAGCCTGGCTGAGAACAATTTTCTCAGTTGAACAGATGGCCATGGAGATTGCCAGGGTGCCTGAACAGCTGCCTGTTGGTGATGGTGAATCGCCCGTAGCAACTGATAAAGGCTTTGTTGAGATCACCTTGGAATATTTTAGTAATGGTGTTGGTCATGATGTCAGTTCACTGAGCACAATGGGATGTTGGCATGAGAGGGTGTACAAGGATGGGGTTGAGTCCTGTGGGCAGTGTGAGCATGGTTAAGGGCAATGGTGCACATCAGAGTGTGATTTCACTTGGAGAAGGGCTATATCTAAATTACTCCTTTTGTGTTTCACCGTCTGCTCCCTCACCCCCCTCTCCCCCAGGCCAGACCATCTGCCGGGCATCAAGAGGAGGGAGAGATGTCCAACGAGTCAGCGTCACATATTCTGTCAATTCAGATACAAGTACTTTGGGCAGATGTAGCACGTGTGTAGAGTCAGTGACACAGGGTGAAAGTCATCACACCAGAGTGCAGGTGTAGGTGTCAGAGTCAGAGACATCTGTGCACAGACACCTCGGAGGAGGGAGGAATGTAACGTTGATGCTCCAGTGGGCAGGAACATGGAGCCTCAGGAGTCACCTTTTGGAGCACAGTATTCAGATAATCAACAGCAGATGTGTGGACATCTGACAAAGTTCTCTGAGGCAGTGGGAGCTCTGGGACTGCAAATGGAGGAATTCATCACTGTCATGAACTCCACATTGTCCTAGGGGCTCAACCACGTGAGCTCTGACCATGAGACATAAACACAGATAATGCTGGAAAAACCCAGCAGGTCTGGTAACACCTGTGGAGAGAGAAGCAGAGTTAATGTTTCGAGTCCATATGACTCTTCTTCAGAGCTACTCTATTACTCTTTCCACAGATGCTGCCAGACCTGCTGAGCTTTTTCCAGCATTTCCTGTTTTTATTTCAGATTTCCAGCATCTGCAGTATTTTGCTTTTATCTGACCATGAGAGATTGGCCATTCTCATGGAGAGACACATGCTGCAACGCTCGATGCAAGAGCAGCATCTCGGCCAGGGGAGGGTGCAAGTCTCCCTCAGTAGCCTGGAGCAGTCCGCTCAGAGTATGAGCACTGACACCCATAGAATACATGATGAGCTGCGTACACTTAACAGGTCGGTCACACCATTAGCACAGCTGTTACTGAAATGGACGACTGCTGCGCACTAGCAGCCAGCCCCATCAACCCCTCATGAAGCCCAACCCAGGGCTGTGCAGGTCACTGAGGAGGGTGAAGACACCAAGAGCTCCTCAGCACCCTTACCTTCCTCCACCTCATCAGCCCCTCTGCCAGAGCCATTGTTTGCTGCTCGTATACCAGTGACCATGGCCGTCCATTCAGAGATGCAGAGGCCGCAGTCTAAAGCAGATCCCAATGGGTGCCTGCACAATGAGGCCAGCCACTACACTCCTCATTTCCATATAGACGGAGCAGTGAGTAGACTGTGTTCACCTCCTCTGAGGCGACACAGAGGCCACTTCATAGGAGTCTACATGAGCGCTGAGTGCAGTCTTGGCTAGAGCACTAATGGGCTCACCATGGTTACACTTTTCATATTATATACAGCACAGTTGAGCACTGAATATATTTACGTCCACTCATATATGACTCGGTGTATGTTTGTATTCCACAGAGCTCCAAAAGAATGGTAACATAATGAAGGACATTCTTACCAGTGGTAATGAAGGCAGGATGCTGAGGCCCATCTCCAAGTGATGTCTACCATATAAGAAACAGTGTTTAAAAGTTCAAGCACTTAGATTCTTCTTGTATCTTTCATTGTCCATCCCAGCTTGACCTTAAGGGAGGCTCAATGATTAGACTCCATCAATAGATGTTGGACAGCAGCTGGATCTCAAGCATGAATGTTGGCTATAAGGCATTCATCTGCACTGCAGTGTTATACATTGGCCTATGTGTAGGCATCACAGCTCGATAGGCCATGTATGCTCCGGGGAACGTTGCTTGTCTGCTATCCTCACTACTTTGGCAGGATGTGCTTTGTGAGGGAAGCAGAGGTTTATGGGAAGCCTGGAATATCATCACATATGGCTCCCATCTCAAAAACTGGACCTGAGGCCAAATTGGATAACGCGCAAGTTCTTTGAAGAAGCTGTTGTTCAATTGTGGGCTTATCCTGCTCAATATGTCTTTTCTGCATATTTGCTGGCATATAGAATCCTATCAGCATGGATGTAAAGTCTTCAGTGATATCACTCTGAGCATTGTAGGCATGGTTTGATTATGGACAAGGTGTTGGCTTTGGCACCTCATTTACAGGCACTGGCGTTTATGTGAGGGTACTGGGTTGTGAAGGACTTTTCAAGACATTTTCATGTATGTTTGTCATACGTTGAGGCCCATGGCTATGATGGGAGGGTTTCAGTGATTTTAATGTAACTGAGTCAAACTCATTGATGTTTATTCTCTCCCTTGTGGGGATGGGTATTACCCTGAGTAATTGTGACATCAATATCTATGGCATCATGTGTGAGGGTGCCATGTCCATCTTGTACCTTCCTTCACACAAAGCACAATGCACCCTTCTCAAGCATAAAGTTCATCCTGTCACCTAGGGGTACAAGTCAGTAGGGGCAAAAAAAACTACTCTGCAAGTCCAGTAGACCCACCTTCCTGCACCCCTGGGTTAAAGGATGACAGTTTGAATTGATTTTTTGCCAATTATTGGGGTCATTAAGGTAAGTTTAAAACAGATTCAACAGGGGTCCTGCACCTTTCCAAAGAGGTACCGTGGATATTCAAAGAACTGCAAAGTTCAGACCTGCTCCTACCGAGTTTACTCTGCACACATCACGTTTTAGACACCTGTGAGGCCAAGATACGACTTGAGTGGAGGCAATTGCTGATTTGTATGGGCAGCTGCCTTCATGAAATGTGCATGTGCAAACCCCAAACCGGGACTATTCCTGCCCCCCACAAAAATGTCAAGTGCCGTGTTCTGGGGCGGGGCTTCTGATTTCT
The DNA here is from genome assembly GCF_017639515.1 of Carcharodon carcharias. Taxonomy (NCBI): domain Eukaryota; kingdom Metazoa; phylum Chordata; class Chondrichthyes; order Lamniformes; family Lamnidae; genus Carcharodon; species Carcharodon carcharias. The sequence goes on from NC_054486.1 coordinate 54,378,257, forward strand.
GGGCACATTCACCATTTTCAATCTCCGTTGTAGTGAAAATTCAGGCCAATATCTAGATCACCACCTGTGGATAGCCCTACTTAAAGTAACTGAAATTAACTTTTAAAAAATTATGTAGAAAAATATACTAGTTACAGTGCTATATAGCAGTCATATTCATAGTAAATTGAGAAGAAAATAACTTTAAAAGCCTAAAAAAAGCTTAACTTTAAGATATTACTTGAACGTCTGCAAATGGATTCAATTACCAAAAAGGTGTAATGGTACCTAAGTCGATCTAGGGCTGTGGTCAGATTTCTGGGTGGATCCAGATTCCAACACAATGTTTTTTAAACCAGCACAAAGGAGATTGAAACTTGATTTACACCGAACATTGTTGGGAAGATTGTCCTGCAGTCAGCATCATGGTGAAACAGTCTGGGAAGAGTGTCTTGCAGTCAGCATCACAATGAAGCAGCCTGGGAAGAGTGTCCTGCAGTCAGCATCGCGGTGAAGCAGTCACTTCAAAAAGTGATATCAGCACAAAGGTGAGAGCTGATTGGTGAGTAGTGGGTAAGTGTTTTTCTCCAGTTTTTTTCTCTAGTTTTTCTCCAGTTTAAAATAGATTAAGCCAAGGAAAGGTAAGGGTTCTAGTTTTTATTTAAAGTGCATAAATAATTTAACTGTGTGAGAGAGTGTGTGTGTGTATGAGAGAGAGATTGTGTGTGAGTACATGAGAGAGTGGGTGTGTGAGAGAGACAGAGAGAGAGAATGTGTGAGAGAGAGAGAGTATATGGGAGAGTGTGTGTGAGAGATTCTGTGTGAGAGTGTGTGTGAGAAGGAGTGTGTGTGAGAGACTATGTGAGGGAGCATTTGTGTGTGAGAGAGAGTAAGTGAGAGAGTGTATGGGAGAAAGACAGTGTTAGGGAGAGAGATGTGTGTGAGAAAGTATGTGTGGGACAGTGTGTGTGAGAGTGTGTGTGTGTGCAAGAGAGAGAATGAGAGAGACAGTGTGTGTGAGAGAGTGTGAATGCATGAGAGAGATGGAGTGTGTGTGGGAGAGACTGAGAGACTGTGTGTGTGAAAGAGATTGTGTGTGCGTGTGAGAGAGATTGTATGTGAGCATGTGAGAGAGATGCATGTGTGAGAGAGGTGCGTGTGTGAGAGAGATGCATGTGTGAGAGAATGAGTGTGTTAGAATGAGAGTGTGTGCAAGAGAGTGTGTGAGAGTGTGCACATGAGAGAGAGAGTGTGTGTGTGTGTGAGAGACTGAGCGGGAGTGCATGTGTGAGAGAGAGAATGAGTGAGAGTGTGCACCTGAGAGAGAGAGTGAGTGTGTGCATATTTGGCTCACTGCTAGTCTCAGGGTTCTTGTTCACCCTCAGTCCTACACAACAACCCATACTCTCACCCACTCTCTCAGTGGGTGAGGATAAGTGACTGAGCACCCTGAGACTGGGAGTGAGCCAGAAACACGCACATATGTGAACATGCAAATTAGGAGCAGGAGTAGGCCACTCGGCCCCTCGAGCCTGCTCCGCCATTCAATAAGATCATGGCTGATCTGATTGCAACTTCAATCCCACATTCTCGCCTACCCCGATAACCTTTCACCCTCTTGTTAATCAAGAATCCATCTAGCTCTGCCTTAAAACTGTTCAAAGACTCTGCTTCCGCCGCCTTTGAGGAAGAGAGTTCCAAAGACTCACCCTCTCACACTCGAATTGTCATCTTTATTAATAACTCTTTTTAATTATCAATTTATTGCTTTGATATTGCTGTATTTTTGCTCGTGTGTTGTTTCCTTTGTTCATAGTTCGTTTAAAAAAAAAATCATGTTTAATGTTGTACCAAATCTTATTTTCCTGAAATTTGCTCGTTGGCCCCTTGAGTGAGAAAAAATGGAAATGTGCCCCCACCCACCCGCACCCATGGAAAAGGTTGGACAAGCATGACCTAGAGAAAACTCCAGGGACAAAGAATTTATCTGAGTAACTCAAGGTTATAAAAATAAATCACACTTAGTGTTCAAAAGTAAGGAGGAAATGTTCCTCAATGTAATCTAATAGTTTTATTACATGACAATCTCATAAATAAGTAGCTAGATATTTTGCCAGAAGCAATTGTCTAATGACAACCCGTGAGATTTTAATAACCATCAGGAGCAAACAAGGCTTAAACAAAGAGGAACGAGTGAGAGGCAATTTAACATAGTGGAAGTGCAGAGCATGAGAGATTAGGAAATGTGGAAAATTAATAACTTGATGTCAAATTAGCTTAAGCAGTTCAACTGGGACATCAGAAGTGGACAAGTCCTTGTGAGCTTTCAAATGTAACTAAAATAAATCCAATTAAATCTGGTACACTGAACATATTAAGCAAACTGCTAGGAAGTTTTCTCTGGCTAATTACACAATGTGCAACAATATCCCTATAAATCAACTATATTATTACCCGCCTTTTAGCAGTCATACACCTCACATCTCTGTGGTTTGTGGCCTCAGATTCATTTGTGAATATTTTATTCATCCTAAAAACAACAGGCTTTAAACGGCCAATAGTTACAAAAATTTAGACAGGGTCAGAAGGACAATTGATCTCTGCAAATTCCATAGTGAATTTAATGGAAATTGTATTATAAAAACAATGAGTAAAATGTTGCATTTTGTTCCATGCGACATTTCCCGAGAACGTGTTTTGTGGAATTCAGTCTTGGCACATGCTTGATTATTCTAAAGCTCTGTTTGTTGGGCTCAGTGACGAGTCACATGAACTTTCTTGACAGCTGGAAAAGGACACACCAAAGACAACAGCTGTTAACATAATTTTCATTCAATACTGTAAGCCAGAGGTTTAATTATTCTACAGAGTTGATTGAATAAGCAAGCTAAGAATTTGCTTCTTTTGCAATGCTATTTGTTTGTCATTAAATGCTTATAAATGTTTGAGAATTTGAGAAATAAAATCTGAAGTTGAAAATGCTGGTGAAAGGGATCTTCCAGTAACTGTTAAGAATGACTTATGTAACCTTGCGTTTAAAATCTGTTCTTGACAGATTTGCATTATTTAGCTTGAAGGGCTGACTGCTTATGATAGTCAGATTCACAATTTATCTCTGAAGATCCTGTGACTGAATCTCAATACAAACATTGTACTTTTCTTTAAATGACGTGAAAATTTTGTGCATCAAGCTCAGCTGCACTTAACTATAAGAATACAGATAAAAAGCAATAGGTCTGTTTCTGTCTTTTTATGAAAGAAATATTCACCATATTACACTTGATAACTGTTTTAAATAGGATATTAGTGATACCATATAAAATAATAAATTATTCCATTTCAGAAATGTATGAAATGCAAATAAGATGCCATGGGAATTTTATGAAAGAAATCTGTATGAATTTTAAATTCCATTGAGCTGTAACAGTATAACTGCAACAATGAGAACCGAGAATGTTATGAGAATTTCAAATGGAAAATCAATTCTAAGGGTAAATTAGCAGATAAGGCTAGATGCTACAAAAATAATAAAAGTAATAAAAGTACAAAATTAAAGGCTCTGTATCTAAATGCACGTAGCGTTCGAAACAAAACAGATGAATTGATAACGCAAATAGAAATAAATAAGTACGATCTGATGGCCATTACAGAGACATGGCTACAGGATGACAGAGATTGGGACCTGAGTGTTGAAGGGTACGTGACACTTAGGAAGGGAGGGCAGGAAGTTAAGAAAAGATGGAGGGATGGCTGTGTTAATTCATGATGGTATTAGCACATTAGACAGACCTAAATTCAGGAAACCAGGATGTAGAAGTGGTTTTGGTTGAGAAAGAGGAAAGATAAAGGCAAGAGGTCACTTGTGGGAACGGTGTACAGGCCCCCTAATTGTAATTACACTAGGACAGAGTGTAAAAGAAGACATAATGAGAGCTTGCTAGAAAGTTACAGCAATAATCATGGAGGATTTTAATCTACATATAGATTGGAAAAATCAGATGTGCATAGGTAGCATAGATGAGGAGTTCAAAGGATGTTTTTAGGATAGTTTCTTAGAACAGCACACTCTGGAGCCAACCTGAGAGCAGGCTATGCTAGAGCTGGTATTGAGCAATGAGATGGGATTAAATGATAGCTTCCTAGTGAAGGCACACCTAGGTAGCAGCAATCATAACATGACTGAACTTTACATTCAATTTAATGGAGAAAACAGTGCGTGCAAGGTTAGTATTTTAAACTTAAATAAGGGCAATTATGAGAACATGAAAGCGGAGCTAGCTAAAGAGAATTGGCAAATTAGGTTAAGGGATATGTCAATAGAAATTCAGTGGCAGACATTTAAAGGGATATTTCAGTATACACAGAAGATATACATTCCAATGAGAAAGAAAAATTCTAAGAAGAGGGCCCACCATCCATGGCTAACTAAAAAAGTTAAAGGCAGTACCAAATGTAAAGAGAAAGCATATAATTATGCAAAGGCGGATAGTAGATCAGAAGATTGGAAAGAATATAAAGAACAGCAAAGAATGACAAAAAGATTAATAAAGAGAGAAAAATTAGGATATGAGAGAATGCTAGCTAAGATGAATAGTAAGAGTTTTAATAGATATTTAAATAAGAAAGGAGTTAACAAAGTGAGGGTTGGTCCATAGAAAGTGCATCTGGAGAATTGTTAATGGGAAGTAGGGAGATAGCGGATGAATTGAACAAGTATTTTGCTTCTGTCATCACTGTACAGGACACAAGTAACATCCTGGAAATAGCTCTAAGTCAGGAAATGGAAGAGAGGGAGGAACTCGGGAAAATACAATCACAAGGGAAGTGGTATTGAGCAAATTGTTGGGTCTGCGGGCTGACATGTCCCCAGGTCTGGATGGACTTCACCCTAAGGTCTGGAAAGAAGTGGATAGTGAGATAATTGATGTTATTATGACACAGCCAATGGTAAAAGCTGAGTTGTTCAAATCCCAGATGGAAACTCAAAATAACCCCTTTTTGTAATTTGTATATTTCAAGATGCAGGCTTTGAATTCAGTAGCAATAAGACCACCGAGTCTGAAACGGAATTTTATAAAACTAAATTAATCATTTATTAATACAAGAAAGATTATAAGCACATATGTATGTGTACAAAATTAATACCATAATGACTATAAAATCCGCCTAATTCATCTGACTCTCAGTTAGGCTGCTGGTAAGGCAACAGAAATATACATAGATTTAAACAGACCTTTGGCAAAGCACACCCTGGACAGTCACATTCAAAATGAGTTTCTTTCAGCTCTGGGTCCATGCAGACAGACTTGAGGCTTACAGGCTAGAGGCTTTAGATCTTAGAATCCCTCCTCCTTTTACCAACAGCCTTCTTTTTCTTTATATATATTTTCCTCTTTGAATGCAAATTCTCATTATCACTAGGTTTTTTTTAAACTTTAAACCTTGTAACAATAAAACCCTTTCAAAATACCCACTTTACTAGTAAGTAAGCTTTATAAAAAAACACAATCGTAGTATTGCAGTAATATAGTATTAATTTCTGCACCCACTCGCCGCTGCGATCTTCGTGCCCAGTCGCAAGTCAATGAACTTCTGGCTGGGGCATCACTTCGCCTGCAGTGGGTCCCACCCATGATGGGGCCAGAAAATCCAGGCCATTGTTTCTGAGCTTCACCTGCTTAAGTGTGAAATTTCATCCGTTCTTTTGAATGGTCTATTTAAAAATGCAAATTGCCCCGATTACACCTCACCTTCTATTTCCCTATGGTTATCTAGTTACCATTTCAAACCTACTTCTTTCAGAGCCTCTAGACTAACTGGCTATAATCCAATTAAGACAAACACACATACACACACATAGGGCAGAATTTTCCCATTGGAGTGCGGGGGCGGCCTGTGCTCGCCGACGTGTAAAATGATACGCAGTGATTTTGGGCAAGTGTCCCAACGTCACCACGCGCCAATGTGATATTTTGGTGGGCGGGTGTGCGATGATCTCCGATGCGTGCCTACCATTAATTAACGGGCCATTTAAGGCCATTGAGGCACCAATTGCTGGTGATTTTTGATAGCGATCTTCAGGTCATTGCACAGGCGCAATGGGCAGGAGGATAAGACACAATTTTATAAACTTCATCCATGGGCAGGATAAGAGGGGTCAGTGGGGTCGCGGATGTGCTCAGTCAGATATTTATTTTTGAAAGTTACTGATACATGCCTGTGTGAGCAGAAATACTTCAAAACACATAATAGCTGCTTGGACAGGACTCACAACCTTCAGGTCAGCACTCTGCAGTGAAGATTCTTTTTGGGGCCTGCAGGTTTCAGGAAGCCATCCATTAGCCTGGAAATGGGAGTTGTGCTCTCCACTGGAGGCACCTCCTCTGAAAAGGAAGGGAGGGCCAGAAGGTGGAGGAGGCTAGGAGTCCACATTCAGCCTCTAGGGGAGCCACCTCTGGGAGGAGAGGCGCAGGCACAAGGGACACAGGGCCAACAGGAAGTCCAGGGCAGAAGGGGCTGCAGACGACACCACTTTGCTGCTGCCAGGGTATAAGGCAGTGAAGCAGCTACTTAAGGTGCGGTGCCAAAGGAGGCTCCATCTCACAAGGGAGACAGTGAACTCTATCTGTCAGCTAATAGGCCTTGAGATCTCTGCTAACTGTGTGGGCAGACAGTGGTTCTGAATGTCACAGCTGCCCTCAACTTCTATGCCTCTGGCTCTTTCCAGGGCTCAATGGGTGATCTTTGCAGTGTCTCCCAATCAGCTGTCCACACTTGTGTCAAGCAGGTGACAGATGCTCTATTCAGGCATGCATTGAAGTTCATCCACTACTACTGGGACCAGGCCAGCCAGACAGAGTGAGCCAGAGGCTTAGCAGCGATTACTGGCTTCCCCTGCATCCATGGTGCAATAGACTGCACACATGTGGCCATCAAGGTGGCAGCAGGTGAGCCTGGTGCCTTTGTCAACAGGAAGGACATCCACTCCATGAACGTGCAGATAGTGTGTGATCACAGGATGCAGATTCTACAAGTCTGTGCAAGGTACCCAGGTAGCTCCCACGATGCCTACATCCCCAGGTGCCAGGGCTCTTCAGTGTTCCAGCATGGCTGGATGGATGGCTGCTGGGTGACAAAGGCTAACCACTGAAAAGGTGACTCATGATGCCTCTCCACCATCCAAGAATAGGAGCTGAGCAGCGGTACAATAGGAGCCACGGCACCACAAGGGCTGTGGTGGGAAGAAACATCGGTCTTCTCAAGATGCACTTCCAGTGCCTGGACTGTTCAGGAGGCACACTGCAATACCCCCCAGATTGCGATTCGATGATAGTGGTTGTATGCTATGCTCTCCACTATCCTGCGCTGAAAAGGGACGGTGCTGTGGACGAAGCAGGTGTAGACGGAATTGCTGCGACTGCACACGACGAATCCAGCAGTGAGTCCGAGGATGAGCACGCATAGGGAAATGCTGAGGGGGTAGATGCTGATCAGGGTATACTCCAGAAGGGCAGGGACATTAGGTAGGCTTTAATCCAATGAACCTTCAGCTAGAACACCACAGATGGATCTCCAGGACAAGCCTATGCTGCAGGCTTCATAATTGATAGCTGAATGCTGAATCTGCTTGGATAGGAACATTAACTAAGGGCCTTTTCAATAAAGCTCAATGTGACACAACTCACTCAAAACATCATGGGTAACCATCCACCTGTAGAGGAAAAGAGGCACCCACAGCCATGGTCACATGTCTAAGTTTAATGGTATAACAAAATGAACTTAAGGAAACAAAATGACAAAGGTGTTAAACATCACACCAACTAATCATGACCTCATTGCGGCAACAGAAAAGCACCAGTGAGAAACCAGTGGTGTGCCTTAAATTTATGCTTTTGGGTGTTAAGTCTTGGTGCCACCCCATCGCTGGGAGTGGCATCTGAGACAGCCTGCTGACTCTGCTGTCCTGTTGGCCTTGATAACCTTGGCAGCCATCCTCTGGCCTGTGGAGCCTGTGCTGGGCCCACCTGGGAGGGAGCAGCCTGTTCCACAGCTGGCATCTCCCTAGTCGTTGCAGCCTCATCAGATGCACCAGTCACTGGCATAGGGACGGAGGAGCTGCTGCCCTCATCTGGTGTGACCTGAGAGGAGCCTGCAGAGACAACAGGCAGCTGCTGCGCTAACATGAGGTCTCTTTGACCTCCCTGCTCATCGTAGATGGATTAGCACCGAGCTGGGAAAGCAGCTGAGTCTATGCTGATGTGAGGCCTTGCTGGTCCAAGCGCATCCCCAGGAAGCCCTGATTGGTCTCCTGGAGGGACCTCTCCACGAGAGTCACCACTGTCTCCATGAAGGACACATGGTCCTCGGCCATGAGGCTCATTTCATTGGCCAGGGTCCACATGGACCTCTCCACCACGGAGACCAAGCCAAGCATAGCCTCCTGTATCTCCGCCAGATACTCCTGCACACCCTGCTGGACTTCCAGCGTTTGCAGTATTGCAGACAACTCCAGAGGCACATCATCAGGCATTGACTAAGTATGTGCCTGGCCCCCTGCAGTCCTCTGATTGCTGGTGCCATGGGCACTCTCTGTCTCTGCCATCTCCCCCAACGACTCTGAATTGCCCTCATTCCTGTGCCCCAGGGCACTATCCAATGATCTAATTCCCACTGAGGTGCTAGTATCTGCACTGGTGCCTGCCTGGCAGAGATAATGTGACGCTGGTGGGTCAGAAACTTCAGGGCCCTCAGGTGTGAGAGAGGGCCCCTGTGCCTCCTCCTCCTGGCCCTGATCCGCTGATGTTGAAAGGAAGAACAAGGATATTTGATTAGTTAACATGGAAACAATGACAATGTGCATCCCTGTCCCCTGGACCATTATGCGCTCAGTCTTCCATAAACAATGGTCAAACCATGTTGAAAACTTCAACCACTGATCAGTTAGCAGTGTAATGGCTGCTGGGACACTAATGGTGACCTCAGAGCTGGGCTAACATACCTGTGCAGGGCACCCCAGCCTCATCGACAAAAGTGGACCTGGGTGCATGGTGCCTCTCCAGTTTGAGGGCCTCTTGCGTGAACCTGGTAATGATGGCCACCCAGGCCGGCTCTCCGCCTGTCCTCAACCACTCAGTGACATTATGAGCATTCTTCTCCTGATAAGGAGAAAAGAGCATTGATTAGTGCAACTTATACCTGGAATCTCTTCGCTGCCGTCCCACCCCAACCAGACTGGAACATTGCAGGGCTCCAGTGCTTCCCCACCCTGCAGCTGCTGCTTACTCACACAAAGATGCCAGGCCTGTCACCCCACCTGGGCCAAATGAAGCCTACATCACATTTGGCACCACATGGTCCAACCTTGCAAAGCAAGGGGGCACAAGCACATGGAATGCAAAGGGCAGCAGATGGATCGGTGCCCCGCCACCTGGAAGCTCCCCTCCCAGCATGTCAGCAGCCTGACTTTGACATGTTTTGCAGTTGCAGCACTGCGCCTCGGTGCAGATCCTCCAGGTTGCCCCCAAAGCAGTAATGTGGGTGTCCCTGTACCTCATGCTGTGGAAGCAGAACCCATCTCATCACCACCCTCTCAGGGTGACATTGGCATGGCCAATATCTGCTTGCCCACCCAGCGAAGGACACAAGCTGTCAATGATTCAATGCTGTGACTGAATTCAGAGCTGTGCTCACACCTGAGGGCCCTGAAGTTTCTGACCCACCAGCGTCACATCATCTCATCCAGGCAGCCACCAGCGCAGATACTAGCACCACAGTGGGAATTAGATCATCGTATAGTGCCTCGGGGCGCAGCAGTGAGGGCACTTCAGAGTCGCTGGAGGAGCTTGCAGAGACAGAGAGTGCCCATGGCACCAGCAGCCGGAGGACTGCAGGGGACCAGGCACATGATCAGTAGGTGCCTGATGATGTGCCTCTGGAGTTGTCCGCAACGCAGCAAACGCTGGAAGTCCAGCAGGGTGTGCGGGAGCATCTGGTAGAGCTACAGGGGTGGTGGTGGGGGGGGTGGGGGAAGGTTGGCCAGAGGGGAAAGCCTACCTGCTAAGTTAGGTGACCAATGCCAATATGGTACTCACCCTTCCAGAGTGCAAAAGGTTGTTGAAATGCTTGTGGCACTGGTTCCAAGTGCGTCACACCACATCACGGGAGCTCACTACCTCTGCCACCTCCTACCAGACATGTTTGGTCTTATTGGGGGGCTTCCTCTTCCCTTCTCTGGGAACAAGGACATCCTACCATGCCTCCACCTCCTCGAGGAGGGCAGCAAGGCATTCATCTGAGAAATGAGGGTCACAGTGCCCCCCTGCTCTACCCTCCTGCCTGGCCTGCTCACCAGCAGCATTCTGGACAGCCCATCTGCTGGCCGTGTTTGACAGCCTTTGCATGGCTGCAGGGGCACTTTTAAACAGGCTGCCGGATCATCATTGGACTCGGCGGTCATAGCAGTCCTGCCGCTGCCCAACCACTTCTGCTGTCCTCGGGAGTTGCGTTTCACCCTGGGCAGGCCTTAATTGGCCCACCTATGTAAAATGGTGGTGCAGACCCGATCGCGGGCGGCAATCGAGCTGGCGCCCAACGGCGCCCGCTCCCACACAGTCCACCCGACAGGCAGAGAATTCTGCCCATAGACACAGGCACCACAAAACTCTACTTTAAAAAAAATCCAATAACATTATAGCTATCTTCTTGACATCCCCCTCGTTACTGAAAAATGGACCGTCATAATTCTGAATGATGGCTTCCTTCTTATTAACCCTTTTTATACCATCTCCTACGCTTAACTACATACTTATACTATTACATTACCAGATGCATGCATTAACAGAATAATATATATACAAAACCTTGGTATCAGCAGAAATCATTCCAGTTCAGTGTCCAGGTTTTAAAATGTCCAATTTTCCCTTTAAGCTCCAAACTCTTGCTAACGCATCTGTGAGATTTTCTCAACCAACAACATGTATAACCTGTAGATTAGTTGGTTGCAGTAATAATCTCCATCTGAATAGCTTTGCACTTCTGTCTTGAAATTTGTCCAGAAACTTTAAAGGATTTTGGTCTGTATAAATAATTGTTTCTGACAAATTGTTTGCCACGTAGATTTCAAAATGCTGTAATGCTAACACCAAACGTAATGTCTCCTTTTCAATCATTGAATATCTTCTCTGTTGTACATTCAACCTCTGTGAAAAATACCCTATTGATTTTTCAATTCCAGTGTCATCTTCTTGGAACCATACGGCCCCAATGCCAAGATCACTTGCATCAACAGCCAACTTAAATTGCTTGGCGTAATTGGATACTGCCAAAACTGGTGTCGTAGTTAATACAGTTTTCAAACTATCAGATACCTTCTGACACTCTAGTGCCATTGAAACCTCTTGCTCATTTTTAATTGTTCAGCCAGTGGACAACCACTAAAATTTGCTACAAATTTCAGGTAAAACCCACTCATGCCCAGAAATCTCAAAACTTCTTGTTTTGTTGTAGGCACCGGGAAATCCATGATAGCCTTGACTTTCACATCTCTTGGACCCAACTTACCATGTCCAATGATATGGCCTAGATAGATAACTTGCGCTTTTGAAAATTCACTTTTAGCCAAGTTAATCACCAAATTAGCTTTTTGTAATCTAAAAAATAATTTTTCTACATGTTGTAAATGCTCCTCCCACGTCTGACTAAAAACTATTAAGCCATCATTATAAACAGCATAATTGCTTAGACCTGCAATTACTTTGTTTGTCAGACTTTGAAATATCACAGGTGTATTCTTCATACCAAATGGCATGACTTTAAACTGATAGTCCATTTGGCATCAGAAAAGCTGATATCTCCTTTGCTCTCTCCGATAACAGGACTTGCCAATGTCCTTTTAGCAAGTCAACCTTTGTGATTAATTTTGATTGTCCCACTTTCCCAATGCAATCTTCCAACCATGGTATAAGATATGAATCTGCTTTTGTCACCACTTTCACCTTTTGCCCGTCCATACACAGTCTTTGTGTTCCATCCAGTTTCGATACCAATACAATAGGGGAACTCCAGTTACTGCAATTCAACTCAATGATATCATTTTGAAGCATGAAATCAATTTCTTTCTGCACTTGTGATAACTTTACTGGATTTACTCTATAAGGATGTTGTCTTATCAAAGATGAAACTTGCTCAATCTGTCCTCCGCAACTTATTTGTACAAATAGCTTATGTGACCGCAACAACTTTTCCAAATCGCCTTGACGCTTGTCTGGAAGGTAACTCAATATTACACTTAAGTTTCCAAGCACCCCATCATTATCCAATTTGATTAGAGGAAAATCAATTTCAGAGTCCTGCATTTCTACCTCTTTCTCATTATCTACTACCACTAATACCTCCTTTGGCCCTCTCCCCTGCCTTCCCTTTTAAGAATATTCACATGACGCACCCTCTGCTTCATTCTTCTATCTGGAGTATTTATTAAATAATTTCACTCAATTGCTTTTCAATCCTGTAAGGCCCAATAACCCATACCTTTAATGAGTTACTCAGTACTGGTAACAAAACTTTCTCTCCAGCATCAAAATTCCAAGTTGCAGCCTTCCTGTCTGCTTTCACTTTCAGCACTTGCTGTGTAATCTTTAAATGTTCCCTAGTCAACTCATATGCTCTGTCTAATCTCCTCTGCAGTTTCATACATAATCCAGGAGAGTAGTTTCTAGATCTTGACCAAACAATTTCTCATAAATCAATTTCAGCGGTCCCCTTACCCCATGACCATAAACTAGTTCAAAAGGACTAGAACCAGTCGATACATTAGGAGTGTCCCTAATAGCAAATAACAAGAATGGAACTCCCCTGCACAAATGCTGTGGACAATCTGGACAGTACGCTGTCATCATAGTTTTTAAAGTTTGATGCCATCTTTCCAAAGCTCCTTGTGACTCTAGATGATAAAATGTTGACTTCAACTTTTTTATCCGCAAACTGTTCATTACTTCCTTAAACATAAAATTTTAATGCTGATCTGATTGTACTTCCTTTGCTAAACCATATCTTGTAAAAAAAAATAGTTAACTCATACACTATCTTCTTGGCTGTAATATTTCTTCACGGTATTATTTCAGGAAACCTGGTAGACACATCCATTATTGTCAGTAAGTTCTGATTTCCATGTTTAGTCTTCGGGAGGGGCCCTACGCAATCAATCATGACCCTAGTAAAAGGTTTTTTAAATGTTGGTATTGGGATTAAAGGCACCAGCTTAATCACTGCTTGTGATTTCCCTATTACCTGACAATTGTAACATGTAACATTTGACTGCATCCCTATGCAACCCTGGCCAATAAAAATGGTTCTGTACTTTTGCCAGTTTCTTTCTAATTCCTAAATATCCCCCCATTGGAATTTCATGAGCATTGCCCTGAATCTCATTTCTTTACCCTAGTGGGATAACGATCTTGTGTACCTCCCTCCAGCTTTCATTCATTGAGAAATGATCTGGCCTCCATTTTCTCGTTAAAATATCACCCTTAAGGTAATAAAATTCTGGAATGCGTTTTGCCTCTGTCCAATATAAATGTTTTAATTGCCAATCCTTTTGCTGCAACTCAATTAAGTGCCTTAAGTTAAACACTTCAGCTGAATTGTCCTCTCCTGTGCCTCTTTAAAGCAATGTCATCAAATACTTTGCATACTAATTGGATTTCAATAATTCTTCCTGCCTTTGAACTGCAGTGAGTAACTAATGAGCTTAATCTAAAGGGACGTCATGGCAGCAGAGCTCGCACCTATGATATGCTCCTCCTGCTCTATATGGGAAGTCATGGACATTTCCAGTGCCCCTGGTGACCATGTGTGCAGGAAGTGTGTCCAGCCACAGCTACTGGCCATCCGCATTTCGGAGCTGGAGTTGTGGTTGGATTCACTGTGGAGCCTCCACAATGCTGAGATTGTCATGGATAGCACATTCAGTGAGGTCGCCACACCTCAGGTAAAGAATTAACAGGCAGAAAGGGGATGGGTGACCATCGGACAGAGTAGAGGAAAGCAGGTAGTGCAGGAGTCCCCTGTAGCTGCCCCACTATCTAACATATATACCATTTTGGATACTGTTGGGGGAGATGGCTTCTTAGGGGAAAGCAGCAGGAAACCTGTCCATGGCACCACAGGTGGCTCTGCTGCACAAGAGGAGAGGAAGAAGAGTGGCAGGGCTATAGTAATAGGGGATTCAATAGTAAAGGGAACAGACAGGCGTTTCTGCGGCTGCAAAAGAGACTCCAAGATGGCTGCCTCCCTGGTGTCAAGGATGTCTCGGAGATGCTGCACGGCATTCTGAAAGGTGATGGCAAACAGACAGTGGTCACCATACAATTGGCACCAATGATATAGGTAAAAAAGGGATGAGGCCCTACAAGCTGAATATAAGGAGTTAGGACTTAAATTAAAAAGTAGGACCTCGAAAGTAGTAATCTCAGGTTTGCTACCAGTGCCATGTGCTAGTGAGAGTAGAAATAATAGGGTGTATTGGATGAATATATGGGTGAAGAAATGGTTTAGAGGGGAGGGATTCAGATTCCTGGGACACTGGGGCCAGCTCTGTGAAGGTGAGACCAGTACAAACAGGACGGGTTGCATCTGGGCCAGACCAGGGCCAATGTCCTCAGTGGGAGAGGGGGGGGGGGTGCGGGGGGAAGGGGGGTTGGGTGAGTGAGGGGGTGGTGGGGAGATTTGCTAGTGCTGTCAGAGAGGGTTTAAACTAGAATGGCAGCTGGATGGGAACCTGGCCAGGGACACAGAGGAGGGGGAAACAAGGATAGAAATGAAAAGACAGCAAAGTAAGAAGCAAAGTGGAAGGCAGAAAAAAACAAGGGCAAAAATCAAATATGGTCATGGTGCAAAGTAAAGTTAAGATGACCAACAAGGTTAAAAAGACAAGTCTAAGGGCATTGTGCCTTAATTATGCACGGGGCATTTGCAATAAGATAGATGAATTAACAACGCAAATAGATATAAATGGTTATGATATCATTGCAGTTATGGAGACATGGCTACGGGGTGACCAAGGATGGGAACTGAACATCCAGGGGGATTCAATATTTAGGAAGGACAAAGAGGGAAAGGAGGTGGGGTGGCACTAATAGTAAAGGAAGAAATCAATGCAATAATGAGGAAGGATGTTAGCTCAGAAAATCATGATGAGGAATCTGTTTGGATGGAAATAAGAAACACCAAGGGGCAGAAAACATTTGTAGGGGTTGTATATAGTTCCCTAAATAGTAACAGAGATGGGAAGGCATTAAACAGGAAATTAGAGATGCATGCAATAAGGATACAACTAATGTAATCATGGGTGACTCTAATCTACATATAGATTAGACAAACCAAACGAACAATAATACTGTGAAGGAGGATTTCCTGGAGTGTGTACATGATGGTTTTTTAGACCAATACTTTGAGGAACCAACTAGAAATCAAGCAATCCTAGACTGGGTATTGTGCAATAAGAAAGGATTAATTAACAACCTTGTTGTGTTGTGTCCCTTGGGGAAGAGCGACCGTAAAATGATAGAATTGTCCATTAAGATGGAGAGTGAAGAAGTTGAATCCAAAACTAGGGTCCTGAATCTAAGCGTATGAGGCGCAATGATGGGTTGGGGAACCTTACTAAAAGGGTTGATGATAGACAGGCAATGGCTAATATTTAAAGAACATATGCATGAATTACAACAATTATTCATTCCTGTCTAGTGCAAAAATAAAACAGGGAAGGTGGCTCAACCATGGATTACAAAAGAAATTAGGGATAGTGTTAGATCTAAAGAGGAGACATATAAAATTGCCAGAAAAAGCAGCAAGCATGAGGCTTTGGAGCTTAGACTTCAGAAAAAGTGGACAAAAAGATTGATCAAGAAGGGGAAAATGGAGTATGAGAGTCAAGTTGCAGGGAACAGAAAAACTGACTGTAAAATCTTCCGTAAATATGAGAAGAGATAAAGATTAGCAGAGACAAATGTAAATCCCTTACAGTCAGAAACAAGGGAAATTATAATGGGGAACAAAGAAATGGCAGAAGAATTGAACATATGTTTTGGTTTTGTCTTCATAAAAGAGCACACACATAATTCCCCAGAAATGTTAGGGAATCAAGGGTTTAGTGAGTGGGAGGAATTGAAGAAAATCTGTATTAGTAACAAAAAAATGGTGCTAGAGAAATTAATGGCGTTAAAGACTGAAAAATCCCCAGGGCCTGGTAATCTACATCCCAGAGTACTAAAGAAAATGGCCCTGGAAATATTGGCTGCATTGGCGGTCATCTTCCAAAATTCCATAGACTATGGAGCAGTTCCTACAGATGGAGGGTGGCAAATGTAACCCTACAATTTAAAATAGGAGGGAGAGAAAAAACAGAGAATTACAGATCAGTTAGCCTAACATCAGTAGTGGGAAAAATCCTAGAGTCTTTTATGAAAGATGTGGTAACGGGACATTTGGAAAGCATTAATGGGATTAGATAAAGGCAGCATGGGTTTATGAAAGAGGAACCATGCTTCACTAATCCACTGGAGTTTTTTGAGGATGTAACTAGTAGAATAGATGAGGGAGAACCAGTGGATGTGGTGTATTTGGATTTCAAGAAGGATTTTGATAAGGTCCCACACAAGAGGCTAGTGGGCAAAATTAAAGCACATGGGATCGGGGGTAATATACTGGTATGGATTGAGAATTGGTTGACAGACCAGAAACGGAGAGTGGGAATAAATGGGTATTTTTCAGGATGGCAGGCAGTGACTAGTGGTGTACCGCAGGGAGCAGTGCTTGGGCCTCAGCTATTCATGATATATATATAAATGACTTGGATGAGAAAACCAAATGCAATATTTCCAAGTTTGCTGATGACACAAAACTCGGCGTGTTCGTGAGTTGTGAGGAGGGTGCAAGGAGGCTTCAGGATAATTTAGACAAGTTGTATGTGTGGGCAAACACATGGCGGAAGCAGTATAATGTGGATAACTGTGAATTTATACGCTTCGGTGTGAAAAGCAGAAAGGCAGAGTATTATTTAAATGGTGATATATTGGGAAATGTAGATGTGCAAAGGGATCTGGGTGTCCTTGTACACCAGTCAATGAAAGTAGACAGGCAGGTGCAGCAAGCAATTAGGAAGGCAAATATTATGTTGACCTTCATTGCCAAAGGATTTGAGTTCAGAAGTAAGGATGTCTTCCTGCAATTATATAGGGCCTTGGTGTATTGTGTGCAGTTTTGGTCTCCCTACCTAAGAAAGGATATCCTTGCCATAGGGAGAGTGCAGCAAAAGTTCACTAGGTTTATACCGGGACTGGCAGGGCTGTCATATGAGGAGAGATTGGTTCAACTGGGCCTTTATTCACTAGAATTTAGAAGAATGAGAGAGGATCTGATTGAAATGTATAAAATTCTAACAGGCCTAGACAGACTAGATGCAGCGAGGATGTTTCCCTTGGTTGGAGAGTCTAGAACCAGGGGCCATGGTCTCAGGATATGGGGCAGGCCATTTAGGACTGAGATGGGGAAAAATTTCTTCACTCAGAGGGTGGTCAACCTGTGGAATTCCCTACCACAGAAGGCTGTGGAGGTTGGGTCATTGAGTATATTCAAGAAAAAAATTGATAAATTTATGGACATTAGGGGCATCAAGGGGTATGGAAAGAAAGCAGGAATAAGGCATTGAGCTAGAGGAACAGCCATGATCACATTGGATGGAGGAGCAGGCTCAAAGGCCGAATGGCCTACTCCTGCTCCTAGTTTCTATGTACTTCTTGTTTTTCTTGGTTCAACCTCTGTGCCTGTGATCTCCTTATCACACAATCTGGAAACAATCCAGGATGCTCCTCTTGTAATACCTCTGTTGAAAACACTTCTACAGGGTGCTCAACTATCATAGGCTTCACCCACATTTGTGATCCAGATATATCATTATCCAGGATAAATGGAACCCCTGAAATGGACAATTTTTCCACTGCCTCAGTGGTCACTTCACCAATTTTCCACTTAGTTTTTAAATTTATCTTCCCCTAGAGAATAGGGTTAACACCTTCATGAACCCCACTTATTATCAGCTGTTCCTGCAATGCTCCCTCTGAACAACAAATATCACTATCCCTCATTATTAAGGATTGACTAGCCCCAGTGTCTCTTAAAATTTTAACATCTTTACCTACTGCATCCTGTATACATGGAAAGACTTCCCTTTCACACAAAATCTTTAAACATTTTTGCAATCTGCTCCTCAGAACTCCCTTGGATAAGTAGCGAACATTCCCACTTCTTTTCCTATCACTGATTCTCCTGGTTTTACTTCTACACAAACCATTTGTTTTTCCTATGCCTGAACCTCAGTACCCACAGCGCTTTTACTTCCAGAACCTTTCTGCACCCCAATAATTCCAACAGATTTTCCCTGCAATTTCCAACACACTGACTTTGTGTGCTCTACTTTATTACAATGAAAACACCTCAACATTCAAATGTCACTATGGCCTTCAGCACCTTCCTTTTTATCCTGAGACAAAAACTTCCTGGGAATTTCCAGCTACTCCTCTTCCCTGACTACCCACCTTCCTTTCACCTTCCCACTTTCTGTCCTTTTTGCTGTAAAAGGATGACGACAAAAGGGTTTAGCTCTATGAACTAACTCATAATCATCAGCTATTTCTGCTGCTTGCCTTACAGGATCAACCCTCTGATACTCCACATGAGTTCTGACTACTGAAGGAATTGAATCTTTAAATTCTTCCAGAAGAGTTACTTCTCAAAGAGCTGCAAATGTTGTCTTTATTTTCAACGCCTGTATCCACCTGTCAAAATTACTTTGTTTTACTCTCTTAAACTCAATTATAAGTTTGCCCAGGCTGTTTTCTCGTATTTCTAAATATCTGCCTGTATGCTACAGAAACCAACTCCAACTAGCCTTTTTCATCATATCATGATTCTTCAGACAGTGAAGCATATACCTCGTGTACTCTACCCACCAACCTGGATTGTAACAATAATGTCCAATTCTCTGTGGCCATTTCATCTGTTTAGCTACCTTCTCAAATGAAATAAAGAATTCTTCAATATATTTTTCCTCAAACTTTGGAAGAGTTTGTACAAATATAACATCTCCCCCACTGGGTTCTGCTCTGGAGATACGCCTGTCCTCACCTCCTCGAATCTCTTTTTAAACGGGACGCTCACCCGAAGTCTTCACACATCACTTTACGCTTGCTCGGGTTGGTCGTACACCTGTCTAATGAACACAATATTCTGCCTATGGTGTGGGGGTAACATGTTGGCATGGTTAGAAGATTGGCTACCTAACCAGAAGCAGAGTGTTGGGATAAATGGCCTTTTTCTCATTGGCCGAAAGTGATGAGTGGTGTGTCACAGGGGTCAGTGCTAGGGCCTCAACCTTTTACAATTTATATAAATGACTTGGATGAAGGGACCGAAGGAATGGTGGCTAAATTTACTGATGACACGAAGATAGGCAGGAAAGTAAGGAGGCGACAAAGTGACATAGATAGGTTAAGTGAGTGGGCAAAGATCTGGCAAATGCAGTATAATGTGAGCAACTGTGAAATTGTTCATTTTGGCAGGAAGAATAAAAATGATGCCTATTATCTAAATGGTGAGAGATTGCAGAGCTCTGAGATTCAGAGAGATCTGGGTCTCCTACTACATGAATCACAAAAGGTTAGTATGTAGGTACAGCAGATAATTATGGGTGTTTGGGGAGAGGGGAGGGTGTGGCTTGAGGGGAAAGGCTACCTGCTGTGTTAAGTGACCTCTGCCAACTTGGTACTCAACCTTTCCAAGCGCTAGAGATCATTGAATCACTTGCGACACCGGACCCACATGTGTCGCACCACGTCATGACCACTTGATGTGATGTGTAACACCTTTGTAATTATTTTCTTCGGCACTTTACTTTGTGAAATCATTAAATTTTGATACGTGAGCATGGCTCAGGGTGACGCCTTACTTCTGCAGGTGGATGGGAACCCATGATGTCATGACTGAGTTATTTGACATTGAGATTTATTAGTTAATGTTCCTACCCAGGCAGATTAAGTACTCAGGTATTGAGTATGGAGCCTGCAGCACAAGCTTGTGTTAGATAGCCCATCCGTGATGGGCTAGCTGAATATTCGTTGGATTAAAGCCTCCAAGGTGCCCCTGCCTCCCTGGAGTATTCCCGAGTCATTGTCTGCCTCCTCAGCATTCTCCCATGCTCATCCTTGGACCCACTGCTGGACTCATCATGTGCAGCCAGAGCAACTGCATCTACATCTTCTTCGTCCACTGCGTCGCCCCTTTCCAGTGCCAGATTGTGGAGAGTGCAGCATGCAACCACTATCAGCGACACACAATCTGGGGGGTATTGGAGTGCGCCCCTGAATGGTCCAGGCGGTGGAAAGGCATCTTGAGAAGACCGATGGTTCTCTCCACCACAGCTCTTGTGGAGGCATGGCTCCTATTGTACTGCTGCTCAGTTTTTGTTCTTGGGTGGTGGAGGGGCGTCATGAGCCGCCTTTTGAGGGGAAAGCCCTTGTCACCCAGCAGCCATCCATCCAGCCGGGCTGGAGCACTGAAAAGCCCCAGCACCTGGGAGTGTCTGAGGACGTGAGCGTCGTGGGAGCTGCCTGGGTACCTTGCACAGACTTGTAGAATCAGCATCGTGTGATCACACACTATCTGCACGTTCATGGAATGGAAGCCATTCCTGTTTATGAAGGCACCGGGCTCACCTGCTGGCACCTTGGTGGCCACGTGTACAGTCTATTGCACCCTGGATGGCCCGTCCCACTGGTGGGATTGCAGACGGGAGCCCGTTAAATCCCCTGGGGTGGCTTTCCTGCCACCCTCCTGCCTGCCCCCAAACTGTCAGCAATTGTACGGGGGCCTAGGGAGTGGTATAGGGTAACCCACCCACCCTTGCCCCTTCTGCCCTGAGTGAGGGATGGGAGCCCCGTCTCCAACCAATTAACACTCCTCAGATCATTAAATGGCTGAGGGCTGCTGTGATTGGTGGCGATGCATTCCCCGCTAAATTTTCAGGTGACAGGGCTGGAAAGCCTGCCATTTGAAAAATCCTGCCCCAATTACGCAACAATGAAATGATGAAAAATAGCCCAGATCTTCTGGTCAATGTGGATGCATGCATTTCTGCTGCCTGTGAAAATTTCTGCACTGCGATCTTTCTGTACACTTTCTGCTGGACTTCTGATCCTGGCTGCAGGAGTGGTGCCCGTGGAATTCTGGTGAGTGCAGGAAAAGACAAGCAAAGAGAGGGTATGCCCCCTTTTTACGGCTTTAGCTGCCATATTCAGGTACGTTTTTAATTGTTTTAAGTCTTTCAGTAGGTGAGTCGATGAGTGAGTGGGTGAGTGGGTGGGTGAGTGGGTGAATGTTGAGTGGGTCAGTGAGTGAGTGAATGAGTGGGTGGTGAGTGAGTGGGTATGTGAATGGGTGAGTGAGTCAGATGGTGAGTGAGTAGTTAATCAGTTGGTTGATGGTTTGGTTGAGAGAATGGTCGAGTGGGGGAGGTTGTCAGCTTGTGTGTGGTATAGTCGAGTTGGGTGGGGCGGGGTTAGTCAGGTCTGGAGGGAGGTCAGTTGGGTTGGATAGCTTGTAGTTGGTGGAGGGGGGGTTATTGGTTCGGGTGGGGGAATATTTGGGTAAGGGCACGGGGGTAATTTGGTGGGTGGGGGTTAGTCATGGTCTTCAGTTATACTGGCTAATCCCTGAGTTAAACAAGGCATTAACCAGCATAATATTTCCAAAGTAAGTACACAGTTAAGCCCTGCATATCTGGTCCAAGCCTCTGACGTTGAACTCAGTATCAGAAGTTTGATGGCATGTCCTGGGCAGCAGAAGACAGCCCATCAGAAGTTTAAACTTCCCGGACAATTACAGCACTTGTGCATGTGCCAAGACTTCTCCAGGGTCCAGATTTGGCTGCCCTGGACATCGGAAGATGTGGACAATATTATTTGTTCATCATATCTAATTTGTCTAATTTGGCAAACTGTTGACGGAGAAGTATTCTTCATTGTGATATCCCCAAATGGTCTTCAAGTTTTCATTGTGTCTTGAAATGTAGCTTTATCGAGTTTGTCAATCAGCATACAAAGGAATTTTAAAGGTTATCAATGGGCCTTTTGCTGTCACTTGATGATTTGCAAGGAAGTCTGAATGGCAGGACTGTGCAAAAACTGTTTAATGCAGCTCTACCATGATTCAATTTTTGTTCAACAGCAGAATTGCAAGAGTTATATGAAGATGAAGAAACTGTTATTAAAATTCTTATCAGGATTAGATGAGGATTGGACTTTGTTTACATAAAAGGTATGTGCGTTATTACATTGATTATCTGGCTATTCATCTCATTGATGTTTGTGGGACTATTCTATGCACACAGTCTGGCTATTGTGTGTCCTAAATTACAACAATGATGACAATTCAAAAATATTTTATTAAGTTTAAAGTACTTTTGGATATCTTAAGGTTGTGAAAGCTGCTATTTCAATGCTGCTATTTCTCTCTTTCATCCTTTCATTCATTTTTTATCACAATTTTGTTTGAATATTGAAATGTTGCATTAATACTAAATCCTGATTTTTAAAAATGTAATTGTAAATGATTGTGTTAATTACTTATCCTGCAACACTTCTGTCAATGCTTAATATTTCATCATATGCTAGAGAATAATATTATATTTAATCCAGTCAAAAGGCATTTGACACAGTGCCACATAACAGACTTGTGAAAAAAGTTATGTCTCATGGAATAAAAGGCACACTAGCAATGTGGATACAAAATTGCCTGAAAAATAGAAAGCAGAGAATAATGGTCAATGGATATTTTTTGGGCTGGAGGAAAGTTTGTAGTGGAGTTCCCCGGGAGCTGGTATTGCCACCCCCTGCTTTTCCTGAACTCTATTAATGATCCAGATTTTGGTCTGCAGGGGACAATTTCAAAGTTTGCGGATGATACAAAGCTTGGGAGTGTGGTAAACGGTGAGGAGGACAGTGTGGAACTTCAAAAGGACATAGACAATTTTGTGGAGTGGGCAGATAGGTGGCAGATGAAGTGAAATGTGGAGAAGTGTGAGATGAGGCATTTTGGTAGGAAGAACATGAACATTAAAATGAGAGGTGAAATTTTGTAGGGGATGCAGGAGCAGAAAGATCTGGGTATTATATGTGCATAGGTCATTGAAGGTGGCAGGAAAGGTGGAGGGAGCAATTAATAAAGCATATAGTATCCTGGACTTTGTTAATAGGAGCATTTAGTACAAGAGCAAGGAGGTTATGCTGAATTTATATAAGACACTTGTTAAACCTCAGCTCGAGTATTGTATACTGTTCTGGGCACCACATTATAAGAAGGATGTGATGTATTGCAGAGGATGCTGAAGAGGTTTACAAAAAAGGTTCCAAGGATGAGTAACTTCAGTTACGAAGATAGATTGGAGATGCGGAGACTGTTCCCCTTGGAGAGAGGAAGGCTAAGAGAAGATTTGATAGAGACGTTCAAAATCATGAGGGGGCTGGACAGGGTAAATAGGGAAAAGCTGTTCCTCCTCGTAAAGTGATCAAAAACAAGAGTACACAGATTTAAAGTGATTTGCAAAAGAAGCAAACGTGACATGAGAAAAAACTTTTTCACACGAGTGATTCAGGTCTGGAATTCACTGCCTGGAAGTGTGGTAGAAGTAGGTTCAATTGAGGGATTGAAGGGGGCATTAGATGATTATTTGAATAGAAACAGTGTGCAGGGGTATGGGGAAAAGGCAGAGCAATTGGCACTCCAAATGCTTATTTGGAGAGCGGGAGCAGACACGATGGACCGACTGGTCTCCTTTCTGTGGCATTCAAATTCTGCGATTCTGTCATTCAGTCCACAGATTATTACAAGTGAAGGCAACTGCTAATCCTCAGATATCACTGATCATTGATAACAAAGCAACTCCTGGATCATAGAATAGGATAAAGTGTATTTCTGGAAATTGCTGTGAAACTTTGGAAAGAGGAATAAAATAATAGAGTAAATGATAACTGATCTTCTCACTCTTCCAACCATGTGAACATGTATATTCATTGTTTGAAATTTATTCTGATTCTTAATTCAATTTCTGAAACACATTAATTTTGGTTAAATTCTTTGAAATTGAATTAAATCAGCATTTCTAAGCCAAAAACAGCCACCATGCAAACGTAAGCTATTGTTAATATGAGACAAAATGACTTGATGCATGGAAACTGAATATTTTCCTGCAAACTGTTGAGTTACAGATGATGGGCAGAGTTTTATGATCTCCTGCCAGTGGGTTTGCAGGCAGTGGGGCCGGTAATATTCCGTGGATGTCCTTCCCACCAGGCTCCTGCCTGCCCCGACCGCTCTCCAATTTTACTGTGGGATGGGAGAGGCCGAGGCCAAGGCCAGCCTGCCTGCCCTTGCCCAAATTGAGTCCCTTAAGTGGCCAATGAGTGACCACCTAAGGGCCATTTACCACCCAGCCTCAATTTTGAAGGTCGGGGGGAAGGTTCAGGGGCTGTGGGGAAGCCGAGAAAGTGACGCTGCTCAAGACTCGGGTAGGAAGGGCGAGGATGGCGCCTCCATCAACAGCCTAATTTCAACGTCAAATGCCCCAACCCCCCACAAGGCCTGGCTCCTTCATGTGCTCCCTCCCACTGTGGCTCGCCACCAACTCCGCACTGCCCCCGCCTCTGTCTAGCCAGCCTCCGGGCCTCCCCTACCTGCACCCCCCCACCCCGCTCACCCTAAGACTCCCAGACTTACCTGGTCCTGGACTCCTGGGATTTAGATTCTGAGGACTACTTGCAGTCCCAGTCTTGTCCACCACAGCTTCTGGTACTGCTGGGATTCGGGAGCTGCTGACCAATCAGATTGGCCTGCAATTCTCTGAGGCAGGATTTCCCCACATGTTGGATTTCCCATGATTAAGAGGCGGAAATCGCATCCCCAGTCAATTAACACTCGTTGGAGCATTATATGGCTGCGGGGTAGCAAGTATCTGTTTTGATATCACTTTAAGGGAACATGGAAATGAGCAGGTAGCCATGATGTAGAGCAACACGTAACAAGCAGCTCATAGTGTGTAGTTTGTGTGTCAGAATAATTGCAGCTCTACTGTCCTTGTGAGTACTGGTTGCTGAATCAAAAGTGGATTTACCTGTTGAACCATCCTGTACTGTATTTTCAAATGAACCAAACATACGTAAAGCTTATCAGTCCTGATGTGAGCTTGGTAAGTCTGTGTAAAGCAGATATAAAAACATAACTGGTCATCTAGTTTAGGTGTGAGCATAAGGAATCACATTTTCTCCTATTGAATAATTTGAAACAAAAGATTGAGATGAGTAAAATTCAGTCAATAGTAACAGTGTATATCCGTTCAGTTTAGTGTTGCCCTGACAACCTGTTAAATTGATATATCACTTGTAAAGAGCTAGGAATTGAAATAGCCATATAGATACTGTGGCTACAAGAGCAGGTCAGAGGCTGGGAATCCTGCAGAGAGTAACTCCTGACTCCTCAAAACCTGTCCACCATCTACAAGGCACAAATCAGGGGTATGATGGAACACTCCCCACTTGCCTGGATGAGTGCAGCTCCCACAACATTCAAGAAAAAAGTAGCCCGCTTAATTGGCACCACATCCACAAACATTCACTCCCTCCATCATCAATGCACCGTAGCAGAAGTGTGTACCATCTACAAGATGCACTGCAGGAATTCACCAAGGCTCCTTAGACAGCACCTTTCAAACCCACATCCACTACCATCCAGAAGGACAAGGGTAACAGATAGATGGGAATTCAACCACTTGGAAGTTCCCCTCCAAGCCACTCACCATCTTGACTTGGAAATATATCTCCATTCCTTCACTGTTGCTGGCTCAAAATCCTGGAACTCTCTTCCCAACAGCACTTGGGGTGTACCTACACCACATGGACTGCAGCGGTTTAAGAAGGCAGCTCACTACCACCTTCTCAAGGGCAACTAGGGATGGGCAATAAATGCTGGCCCAGCCAGCGAAGCCTACATCCCGTGAATGAATAAAATAAATTGTAATGAGAGTATAGATCCAGGGTGCCACATTTACTGCGACACTGTAGTCAGGTGCGAAGAACACTATATCAGTCCACCAGCACCTGGAAAGCAACAAGAAATACTCTCAATGGAGCTTGAGAAATTTGAGCGAAAAGTGTGATTATTTTGAAAGTCTGAAAAGTATAAGGCATAACAAGGTGGCGGCAGGTGTCTGTGAGTAAGACTCAAACATTTAAATAGACTTAATGTTGAATTAGATTGAGAAAAATCAGTCCGAATTGAATCAGTCAGAACCAGTGAAAGGGAGGAAAAATAAATGTATCATACAAAAATGAAATGGCTGCCACTGTAGCAATGAATGCACAGCTCCAGCTCAGAATGAATTTGGAAGCTGATGATGTCATAGAAGCATTTGAGATGCTTAAATAATGTGCAGACTGACATTCAATAACTTCCCTTTCTAACAGGCATTAGTGGAGAGGAAAAGGTCAGCTGTATTCTTTTGTGGGCAGGAGGTAAAGGGTTCAATTTGTTTAATAGTTGGGAGATGATTGAGGACAACAGTAAAAATCCAATTTTTTTGAAATATTCATTGCACATCTCCAACTGTTGGATTCATCGATATGAATTTGAAAGCCTGAGGCAGGAACCAGTTGAGCCTGTTGGCAATTTCTTAACAAGATTGAAAAGTGCAGCTAAAGAATGTAAATTCAAGGGCAGAGATGAAAGACTGCTAGTTTAAATAAATTGGGACTCTGCACATTTCGATTGGAAAGAACAAGATTACAATATTGCAGGCTGTGGGCACTGCCAGACCACATGAAGCTACGAGTAGACAGATGAAGACATTAACTAAGACACTCTGGCTAGCCTTCAATTAAGTCATGGGAAAGACAGCAGAGTTGATGCAATGAAACAGCAACAAAATAATGCACACTAGATAGAGAGAAAGATGTGCAAGAACTGTGAACGACCACATAAATTTACAGACAGGAGCAAATGTCCTGCAAATGGATCAAACTGCAGGGCTTGTGGAAAGCCTAATGGAAAAAATGTGGAGAACAAAGAAAGAAGATTGTAATCAGGTTATCAGAGACAGAGCAACAGAGTGAATGAAAAAAAAACCCAAAACATCCATGCCTGGAAGATGATGATGAGTTTGATGACACAATAGACATAGGAACCTATAGCTGCATGAAATGCCTGGATATGAAAGTTCCCAGAGAGAAAAAACTCATACAATCATTCTGGTCAGGAAGAGGGTGAGAAATAAGCTCACAACTATAAACCCGAACTTGAAGCTTGATACCGGGGCACAGGGCAACATGATCTGGCTCAGACTACACCAGAATATCTTTCCTGAAAATTTCAAAGAAAATGCTTAACCAAAGGAAGATGCTCTGAAACTGAGCAATGTTATGCTAACAGCTTAATGGAGAACTGAGATTCGACAACCCAAATCAGAGGGCAAGATGTTAACTACTCATTCTGCATCATTAAAGCTATTGGTCTTGCTTTCCTGGGGGTGAGCAGATGTGAAGATTTGCAACTTATCTCAGTAATCATGAGATGAAGGAGGGGCTATTGAAGGGTGAAGGCAGTACACACATTGAAAAGTGCCTGCCGATCAGAAGCAAGAAACTGAATCCCAGAGCCACAGAGCCTACAAATTGGGTAAGATCCATCGTATGAGATATACCATGCAAAGCGAAATGTTGCAGAAAGAGTTAAATGTTAAAGAGAGCTAATTCAGAAAGTTCAGACAGCTGAAGAAGAACATTTTCAAAAACTTAGTGAACTCCAAGATGGAAACTTAGAACTAGAGAATAAATTTGTTGACTTGGAAAGACTGAAGGCTGAGCAGACATAATGTGGAAAGCTAAAAAAGGAGCACATGGAAGGGAAACTGCATGCTGCACATTTCTCAGAGGGGGCATTGCAAGAGGGAGATCCTGAATCTCAGATCAAATTTCAAAGCACATGCTTCAAACAGAACTTGAAAAAGAAATGAGTGACATGCAGTGCTGAGTTCAGGCAGCAAGTTAGTGAACTGTAGAAGCAGCTAAAGGCTATGGCCTGAATTTTCAGTCAGTGTGTGGGGGCAGACCTGACACGCCGGCGTGTAAAATGACGCGCGATGACGTATGGAGTGCAACCCAATGTCATTGCACTGTCTCAAGATGTTTCGTTTGGCAGATGTGCACCAGAATCGGCTGCGCACCCGTTGATATATAAATGGCCTATTAAGGCCAATAAGGAAGTAATTGATGTAATTGTTAATGCTGCCCATCCAACCTTAATGTTGGTGGGTAGGCAAAAAGGCCAAGCAGCCTTCACGTTTTTTAGCAAACCTTATCCACGAGCGGGGTGAGGCTTCCTAAAGCTTTTATCAATTAAATTTTAAAATTTTCCGAAATATAAAAACATGTCCCATCTCATGTGATGCAGTCTCAGGGAGATTGAAGCGCTCTTTTGCATGCATGTGCGAAAGAACACTGGCCCTTACTCTCCTTCCTCCCCCCGCCCACACAGGTAGCGCTGAGCACTACTGCCCCCGCCTAACGCTGGGCAGGCCTTAATTGGCCCGCCCGCATAAAATGGTGCCCGGAACCGATTGCAGGCTGCGGTCGGCTCCACGACCAACTCCGCCCGGTCCCACCAAGACTGCAGGCTAACTGAAAAATTCAGGCCTATATCACAGACAGTGAATGATTTACTGGAGACAAATAGCGCACAATGAAAAATTGCTGGAGAGTTTAAAAGAGGAAATATGAAATGAAAGAAGCCAAGCTGACTGGGTGCAGCAGGAAGCTGAAAACTCATGGAGGACAAGTGCATAGAGCAGTTGAAGAGAAACAGACAGCTGAATTTTATGGCACCTGGCCAGCGTATTTGAAGGGTGTAGGTCTTGCAAAATAAAATGGGTGGCCAGCCATTCTGATCAACCTGACCTGTCTCCCATAATGTGGTAGGCAAGTAAAGCGTCAGACAGCCTGACTGTGCTTGGGCTTATTGAGGTCCTTAAGGGGCCAATTAATGGCCATTTAAAGACCTCATTCTGCCTCTGGTGCTGCAGAATGTGTGGAGGCTTGGCCTAAATAGCCAAGTGGTTATGGTACTGGGTTTGTAACTCTAAGATCAAGAGTTCAAATCTCACAATGGCAAACTATGAAATAATGTAACTTCATCTGAAACAGATGGAAATGGGTTTGTACTCAAAAGAGTTACTTTGGGTGGCGGAGGACTGGGCTGGATGCTCCCGCAGGAGTTGGCACAATGTGCGTTTGTGAGTGTCCAGGTCGCAGCCGACGCCATCCAAGACCTGAGAACGGTCGTGCTCGGACCCGACGTTATTTTGGGTCTTGAGGTGGCCCAGGTGCGCGGTGGTCTACCGTCTGAGCGTTCCCCTGTTCGGACGGAATTCCACATTGGCCCCAAGCCCGAAACCCTCCCTCAGGTGCTGGTGCCCCGCAATATGAGCCGCCTCGGGGACATGCCCTCTGTGCCTTTTGGCACGGCAAAGAGGGGCTTTTTGTACGGACTGCTGCTGCACACCTTCCATTTTCTCGCCCTTGTCCGTCGACCGGACACGCCCTGGCGTGCCTTGTTGCCGTCCGGCGGCGGAGGCCCCCGATGGGAGGCCCTCTACGGAGGTGTCCTCCCCCTTTCTATCGGGGACCTGGGTTGGAGGGTGTTGCATGCAGCAGTCCCTTATAATAAGAGGATGCATAGGTTCACGGACTCTCAGGACACATGCCCTTTTTGCGGTCTTGTGGAGTCCGTGGACCATGTATACATAGGGTGTTGTAGGCTGCACTCCCTTTTTAGTTATTTGAAAAACCTTTTATTGATGTTTTGTTTGCACTTCAGCCCCACGCTCCTGATCTATGGGCACCCGGTGCGGAAAGGGGTCGGGAAGGAGGAGGACCTCCTCGTGAACCTGCTCCTGGGCCTGGCCAAGTTGGCCATTAACAGGTCCAGGCAGCGGGCGATCGACGGGGGAGTCCCGCCCGATTGTTTGTCCCTCTTCCCTGGCTACGTTCGCTGCCGGATGTCCCTGGAGAAGGAGCACGCGGTGTCTGCTGGCACTCTCGAGGCCTTCCGTGCTTGGTGGGCACCGCGGGGACTGGGGTGTTTTGTTGACCCCTTTAATCACATTTTGATTTAAAGTTTGTAAGTTTCCTTTAAACTTTGTTCTTGGTTTTACAGCTGACCTGAATTAGGGGCTGTGCCTGATTTATACCAATTTTGTTGATTTGGTTTTCATTTAAAAGATTATCAAGAGTTCATTTTCTTAACGATCTCGTGGAGGTAATTGTGGATTCAGTTGGTTTCCTGATACTGAGGAGAGAAGGTGTGTGGTGTTGGTGTTGCTGCTCCTCTTGTTTCAACTGTTTCTGCTGCTGCCTTTGGGGTTGTTGCTTCTGCTGTGTGCTGCTGCTGCTGCCTTGCCCCTGTGGTGCCAAAGGAGAGAGAGGGAGAAAAGAGAACAGTTGCTGCTGTTGCTACAGGACAGGAAGGCCAGGAGGCCAGGACTGAGTTGAAAAACAACATCCTAGGTGGGTGTCTGAACTGTGTATTTTTGTTTAAGGTGGGGGCAATTAAGGACTGTGTTTTGTAGGGGGAGGCAAGAAGACTGCCAGAGGAGTTGGGGAAGGAAGAGAGGGAGGGTGTGTGTGTGTGCTGAAACCATCTTTCTGCCACCCCTCCCCCCAACCCAGCCCTTTTCCCAGTAAGGCCAGCAATAGCTGGTGAAGACATCACCTCCCCCTGCCTGAAGAACATCACGCCCCCACCCACCGTCCATCCACCATCGAGGACACCCACCTGGACATTTACCTCTTTCCCTCCTGTGCCTCCCTGTCTTTTACTCCTCTCCCTCCTCTCCTCTCCTGCCTAAAAGAGGGGAGGTTGTTTCTACCTCTCTCCCCCACACCCTTTCCTCAAACAAAATGGCCAATCCTTCCCAGGGTGGGCGTGGCTCTGGCCCTAAGGCCAATTCACCATCGCCTGTGGCCAGGCCCTCGAGGGCTAATATGGAGGCGGTTTTGTCACCGGTGGCAGGGCCTCAAAAAAAGAAAACCTATGCGGGGGTGGCTACTTCTGCGGCTCCAGCTGCTCCCGCTGCCCTGTCACCATTCCGCCTCCTCACCAGGGCCCTTGGGGTAAAGAGCTATGCTCACCCTGAAATGACAATAGAGGCCTGCGTAAAGGCTATGGCTGGGGTCGTCGGCCCCTCAGCCATTGTCGCGGCCTCTAAAATGTATGGGAAGGCCATATTCTTCTTGAGGTCCGAGCGGGCGGTGCACCTCACCCTGCAAAAAGGACTCACTGTGGGTGGGACTTTTCTGGCGGTGGACCCCCTTGAGGCCACCGCCCAGAGAATTATTATTTCGAACGTCCCGCCTATTCTATCCAGTGAGCTCCTCCTCCCCCACTTTAATAAATTGGGGGAGGTCAGGTCGGGGGTTGCGCCGATCCCGCTCGGCCTCAAAGACTCGGCCCTCCGCCATGTGTACTCCTTCCGGCGCCAGGTATTTGTCCGCTTGGCCCAGGAGGAGTGCCTGGAGGGGGCCTTCATTATCAATTTTGAGGGGACCGCCTATCGGGTCTTCTGGACCGTGGAGGGCGTGTGGTGCCATGCTTGTAAGGAGGCGGGGCACGTGAGGAAGAACTGCCCCGCCTCCAAGGCCACGAGCCCCACCCAAGCGGCCACGGCGAGCAATGCCCCTCCTCCCCCCGCCACCACTCCATCTCCCTCCCCACAAGGGGACGCGACGCCGGTGGCCACTACCATCTCGGCTGCCGGTGAGGCGGGGGGAGAGCCCCCGCGCCGTAAGAAGGCGCGGAGGAAGACCCGCAACCTGGAGGCGGCCCCTGAAACGCCCCAAAACCCTCAAACACCTACAAGCACCGGCTTGGGGGAAAAGACATCATCCGGCCCCGGCGTCGTCCCTCCGCGTGCTCCCGGGGCCGGCGGGGAAAAGACGCGGGACCCCGAGCCGGGGAATCTAACGCCCAAAACCCAGAGGGTGGAGTGTCCGGGAGGGCTGGACAAGGAGGAGGCGGCCTCGGAAATGGAGGTCTCCCTAGCCCCCAGCCTGACCCGGAAGAGACGTCACGCTTCGGAGGAGGAGGTGGGTGATGCCCAAACTGAAGAAGTTGGGTGTGTCCCTTCCCCCGATGAAGAGGTGGTGGCGTCTCCACCAAGTAAAATCTCGCCCTGTCCTCTGGGGGAACTCAAAACCCCTGCACCGACTCCCACCACTGTTACCCCCGTCAACCTGCTGCAGTCCCCTGAACAGGGCCCCTCAGGGGTCACTGAAGGCACCTCCCTTGAGGTGGTGCCCGACTCAGGAACCCTCGATACCCCCGAGGTACCTTCTGGCTTGTCGGGGGACTGTAGCTTTCAAAATTTAAAAAATGTTAACGGGTCATTGGGTGGTGGCGAAAAGGAAGGCCTTCCCGCTCCCTCCCAAACCTTAGCACCGGGCATCTTAGTTTTGGGTCAGGAGCTTGTCCTGAGGACCCCGGACGACCCGGTGCCGGGAGGAGAGTGGGCATCAGAACTGCCGCTGCCCTCTGACCCAAAACCTTTAGAGGAGACCAGAGAGGACCCCGCTGGCCTTGATCCTGGGAGTGGGATCGAGGTACAGGTGGGGCCAGCTGGCAGCTCCGAATCAGCCCCCGTACTCAATGCGGGGGAGGGGTCGGAAGCTGGAGGCGACGACCTGGAGGAGGACGGGGTGTCCGTGGTGAGCGCTGGAGATTACGCTGAGTCGCTCTCAAGCGAGGTGGTGGATCCCCTGGTGCCCTCCACTGACTTCCCCCCTCATCCCCCCAAGGGAACTCCGGGACTTTTTGGCGAGTCATCGCGGTCGCCGAGACAGGGTTCAGTTGGCCTTGGACTGGTGGCATTCTTTTCCGCTGGTGTTCTGGTCCACTCGCGAGGCTCTCAAGACTCCTGAGTTGGATAGGAACGCGCGGCGGAGGGTCCAAACGTTTCTCGCTGGGCTCCTGAAGGAGAGGAAGGACTAAAAAGTCCTCTTCTTCTTTTTAATGACTTAAGGTGAAGGTTTGATGTACCTTTGACAATGAAGACGACTATAGCCAGCCTCAACATCCGCGGCAGCAGGGGCGCACAGCGCAGGTTCCAGAACTTCTCGGTCCTCAGGGACGGGAAGTATGCATTGTGCTTCCTGCAAGAAACCCATACAGTTCTGGGAGACGAAGCCACGTGGCTCCTGGAGTGGCGAGGGGGGGTCTACATGAGTCACCTAGCCTCCAATTCTGGCGGGGTGGCTATCTTGTTGGCCCCGCATTTTCAGCCGGAGATCTTGGGGGTCAAGGAGCCAGTGCCAGGCAGGTTGCTGCACCTGACTGTGCGTCTGGGGGGGGCGGTGCTTCACTTTGTGAATGTGTACGCTCCCCTGGGCACGCAGCAGCAAGCGAGTTTCTTTGAAGAAGTGTCCACTCATCTCGGCTCCATCGACGCTGGCGAGTGCATCGTCCTCGGGGGGGCTTTCAATTGCACCCTCGGGGTCCGGGACCGTCACGGTACCCCGCACTGCACGCGAGGTGTGAGTAAGTTGCGGGACCTGGTCAGGTCCTTCGACTTAGTGGACGTCTGGCGAAATCTCCATCCTGACTCCAGCGTGTTCACCTTTGTGTCACCTGGAGTCGGAGCGTCCAGACTCGACCGCCTTTACGTTTCGAAGGCGTACGTGTCCTGCATTCCGGCTGCTTCTATACATCAGGTTCCGTGCACGGACCACTGTCTGGTGTGGGCGGAGCTCACTTCGTTCTGCGCTCGGACGGGGTCCACGTGCTGGCATTTTAATAACCTGTTGTTGGAAGACCAGCGGTTCCTGGACTCATTCCGTCGCTTCTGGGCCGGCTGGAGATGGAAGCGGGGAGGCTTCCCCTCCTTGAGGCTATGGTGGGACGTGGGCAAGACTCACGTCCCAGATTTCTGTCAAGAGTACGCGAAGGGGTTGACAAAGAGACGCAAATCTAGGGTCGAGGAGTTGGAGAAGGAGGTGTTCGACCTGGAGGCACGTCTCTGTCAGCCCGACGCGGACCCGGCCCTGCGGTCGGTGTACGATGAGAAGAAGGGCGCGCTGCGGGACCTGCAACTGGTCGGGTCTCGGGGCGCGTTCGTGAGGTCGCGGATCCGGTTCCTCAAGGAGATGGACCGTGGCTCCCCCTTCTTCTACTCGCTGGAAAAAAGGCAGGGGGTCAGTAAGCAGCTCTTTACGCTGCTGGCCGACGACGGATCCCTTGTCTCGGATCCGGAGGGCATCAGGGCCATTGCCCGAGATTACTACACTGCCCTGTTCTCTCCGGATCCGTCCAGTGAGGAAGCTTGCAGAGTTTTGTGGGAGGACCTGCCGCAGGTCGGCCCGGAGTGCGCCGGAAAGCTCGACTCCCCTATAAGTCTGGGGGAGCTGACCGGCGCACTCGACGGTCTTTCTAGGGGCAAAACCCCGGGACTAGACGGGCTGACCGTGGAGTTCTTCAGGCCGTTCTGGGACGTCTTGGGGAGCGACTTCGCGGGGGTCCTGGGGGAGAGCATTGCTACCGGGGAGATGCCCCTTTCGTGGCCCAGGGCCGTGATTGCCCTGCTGCCGAAGAAGGGGGATCTCCGCCTTCTTAAAAACTGGCGCCCGGTCTCCCTCCTCAGCACGGACTACAAAATCTTCGCCCGAGCCATGTCTTCTCGGCTCGGCACCGTGCTGGACCACTTGATCCACCCTGACCAGTCCTACACCGTCCCGGACCGAACCATTTATGATAACATCCATCTGGTCCGGGACATCATCTACCATTCCCAGAGGGCTGGTCTGTCGAGCGCCTTCCTGTCTCTTGATCAGGAGAAGGCGTTCGACAGGGTGGATCACGAATACTTACTCGGAACTCTGCGAGCTTTCGGGTTCGGGACGCATTTTGTCGCCCGGATCCGACTTCTGTACACCGCCGCGGAGTGTCTAGTGAAGGTTAATGGGTCCCTGACGGCGCCCCTTCGCTTTGGGAGAGGGGTATGTCAGGGCTGCCCCCTGTTTGGTCAGTTGTATTCTATTTGCGTGGAGCCTTTCCTGCGCCTCTTGCGGAGGAGGTTGTCGGGATTGGTTCTGCGCGGGCCGGGCATCGGGGTGGTCCTTTCGGCTTATGCCGATGACGTGCTCCTTATGTTTAGTGACCCGGCTTACCTGTGGAGGATGCGCGAGTGCCAGGAGGTCTACTCTGCCGCTTCTGCCAGGATCAACTGGGGTAAATGTTCTGGACTCCTGGTCGGTCAGTGGCAGATGGATCCCCTACCCGAGGAGCTCAGGCCTTTCACCTGGAGCAGTACCAGCCTCCTCTACCTGGGGGTCCATCTCTGCCCCGCTGAGGAATCCTGGCCGGCAAACTGGCAGGAACTGGAGACGAAAGTCACCGCTCGCCTGCGGCGCTGGACAGGACTGCTCCGAGTGCTATCTTACCGAGGTCGAGTTCTAGTCATAAACCAGCTGATCGCCGCCATGTTGTGGTATCGGCTGGTCACTTTGACCCCTCCCCCGGCCTTTGTCACAAGAATCCAGAGATTGTTAGTCGACTTCTTCTGGGACAAAAGATTGCACTGGGTCGCTGCCGAGGTTCTGAGTCTCCCGCTTAGGGAGGGTGGTCAGGCGCTAGTGTGCCTACGCACACAGGTGGCGACCTTCCGCCTTCAGACCCTGCAGCGATACCTCTACGTCGAGCCTCCTCCTAGATGGTGTGCCCTGATGACGTATTTCTTCCGTCAGGTGCACGGCCTGATTTATGACGTGCAGCTCCTGTTTATAGAACAGCTGGGCCTTGGTGGCTCCTTGCAGGCGTTGCCCGTCTTTTACCAGGACCTGATCAAAGTCTGGAAAGCGGTCGCCTCGCGACGCATCTCTCCCCCGTCAGGAGTAGCGGCTAACGTCAGAGAGCCGCTGCTCAGGAATCCGGCCCTCCGTCCTTTTCAGTGGTTGGCGGAGAGGAGGGCTGTGGCCGCAGGGGTGACCAGGATCGGGGACGTGCTGGGTTTCGGAGGACTGGGCTGGATGCTCCCGCAGGAGTTGGCGCGACGCGCGTCTGTGAGTGTCCAGGTCGCAGCCGATGCCATCCAAGACCTGAGAACGGTCGTGCTCGGACCCGACGTTATTTTGGGTCTTGAGGTGGCCCAGGTGCGCGGTGGTCTTCCGTCTGAGCGTTCCCCTGTTCGGACGGAATTCCACATTGGCCCCAAGCCCCGAACCCTCCCTCGGGTGCTGGTGCCCCGCAATATGAGCCGCCTCGGGGATATGCCCTCTGTGCCTTTTGGCACGGCAAAGAGGGGCTTTTTGTATGGACTGCTGCTGCACACCTTCCATTTTCTCGCCCTTGTCCGTCGACCGGACACGCCCTGGCGTGCCTTGTTGCCGTCCTGCGGCAGAGGCCCCCGATGGGAGGCCCTCTACGGAGGTGTCCTCCCCCTTTCTATCGGGGACCTGGGTTGGAGGGTGTTGCATGCAGCAGTCCCTTATAATAAGAGGATGCATACGTTCACGGACTCTCAGGACACGTGCCCTTTTTGCGGTCTTGTGGAGTCCGTGGACCATGTATACGTAGGGTGTTGTAGGCTGCACTCCCTTTTTAGTTATTTGAAAAACCTTTTATTGATGTTTTGTTTGCACTTCAGCCCAACGCTCCTGATCTATGGGCACCCGGTGCGGAAGGGGGTCGGGAAGGAGGAGGACCTCCTCGTGAACTTGCTCCTGGGTCTGGCCAAGTCGGCCATTAATAGGTCCAGGCAGCGGGCGATCGACGGGGGAGTCCCGCCCGATTGTTTGTCCCTCTTCCGTGGCTACGTTCGCTGCCGGATGTCCCTGGAGAAGGAGCACGCGGTGTCTGCTGCCACTCTCGAGGCCTTCCGTGCTCGGTGGGCACCGCGGGGACTGGGGTGTTTTGTTGACCCCCTTAATCACATTTTGATTTAAAGTTTGTAAGTTTCCTTTAAACTTTGTTCTTGGTTTTACAGCTGACCTGAATTAGGGGCTGTGCCTGATTTATCCCAATTTTGTTGATTTGGTTTTCATTTCAAAGATTATCAAGAGTTCATCTTCTTAACGATCTCGTGGAGGTAGTTGTGGATTCAGTTGGTTTCCTGATACTGAGGAGAGAAGGTGTGTGGTGTTGGTGTTGCTGCTCCTCAGTGTTTCAACTGTTTCTGCTGCTGCCTTTGGGGTTGTTGCTTCTGCTGTGTGCTGCTGCTGGACTTAAACTCGAGGGTGTTTGTTGCTGCTGCTGCTCCTGCACTCGAGGGTGTTTGCTGCTGCTGCTGCTCCTGCACTCGAGGGTGTTTGCTGCTGCTGCTGCTCCTGCACTCGAGGGTGTTTGCTGCTGCTGCTCCTGCACTCGAGGGTGTTTGCTGCTGCTGCTGCTCCTGCACTCGAGGGTGTTTGCTGCTGCTGCTGCTCCTGCACTCGAGGGTGTTTGCTGCTGCTGCTGCTCCTGCACTCGAGGGTGTTTGCTGCTGCTGCTGCTCCTGCACTCGAGGGTGTTTGCTGCTGCTGCTGCTCCTGCACTCGAGGGTGTTTGCTGCTGCTGCTGCTCCTGCACTCGAGGGTGTTTGCTGCTGCTGCTGCTCCTGCACTCGAGGGTGTTTGCTGCTGCTGCTGCTCCTGCACTCGAGGGTGTTTGCTGCTGCTGCTGCTCCTGCACTCGAGGGTGTTTGCTGCTGCTGCTGCTCCTGCACTCGAGGGTGTTTGCTGCTGCTGCTGCTCCTGCACTCGAGGGTGTTTGCTGCTGCTGCTGCTCCTGCACTCGAGGGTGTTTGCTGCTGCTGCTGCTCCTGCACTCGAGGGTGTTTGCTGCTGCTGCTGCTCCTGCACTCGAGGGTGTTTGCTGCTGCTGCTGCTCCTGCACTCGAGGGTGTTTGCTGCTGCTGCTGCTCCTGCACTCGAGGGTGTTTGCTGCTGCTGCTGCTCCTGCACTCGAGGGTGTTTGCTGCTGCTGCTGCTCCTGCACTCGAGGGTGTTTGCTGCTGCTGCTGCTCCTGCACTCGAGGGTGTTTGCTGCTGCTGCTGCTCCTGCACTCGAGGGTGTTTGCTGCTGCTGCTGCTCCTGCACTCGAGGGTGTTTGCTGCTGCTGCTGCTCCTGCACTCGAGGGTGTTTGCTGCTGCTGCTGCTCCTGCACTCGAGGGTGTTTGCTGCTGCTGCTGCTCCTGCACTCGAGGGTGTTTGCTGCTGCTGCTGCTCCTGCACTCGAGGGTGTTTGCTGCTGCTGCTGCTCCTGCACTCGAGGGTGTTTGTTGCTGCTGCTGCTGCTCCTGCACTCGAGGGTGTTTGCTGCTGCTGCTGCTGCTCCTGCACTCGAGGGTGTTTGCTGCTGCTGCTGCTGCTCCTGCACTCGAGGGTGTTTGCTGCTGCTGCTGCTGCTCCTGCACTCGAGGGTGTTTGCTGCTGCTGCTGCTGCTCCTGCACTCGAGGGTGTTTGCTGCTGCTGCTGCTGCTCCTGCACTCGAGGGTGTTTGCTGCTGCTGCTGCTGCTCCTGCACTCGAGGGTGTTTGCTGCTGCTGCTGCTGCTCCTGCACTCGAGGGTGTTTGCTGCTGCTGCTGCTGCTCCTGCACTCGAGGGTGTTTGCTGCTGCTGCTGCTGCTCCTGCACTCGAGGGTGTTTGCTGCTGCTGCTGCTGCTCCTGCACTCGAGGGTGTTTGCTGCTGCTGCTGCTGCTCCTGCACTCGAGGGTGTTTGCTGCTGCTGCTGCTGCTCCTGCACTCGAGGGTGTTTGCTGCTGCTGCTGCTGCTCCTGCACTCGAGGGTGTTTGCTGCTGCTGCTGCTGCTCCTGCACTCGAGGGTGTTTGCTGCTGCTGCTGCTGCTCCTGCACTCGAGGGTGTTTGCTGCTGCTGCTGCTGCTCCTGCACTCGAGGGTGTTTGCTGCTGCTGCTGCTGCTCCTGCACTCGAGGGTGTTTGCTGCTGCTGCTGCTGCTCCTGCACTCGAGGGTGTTTGCTGCTGCTGCTGCTGCTCCTGCACTCGAGGGTGTTTGCTGCTGCTGCTGCTGCTCCTGCACTCGAGGGTGTTTGCTGCTGCTGCTGCTGCTCCTGCACTCGAGGGTGTTTGCTGCTGCTGCTGCTGCTCCTGCACTCGAGGGTGTTTGCTGCTGCTGCTGCTGCTCCTGCACTCGAGGGTGTTTGCTGCTGCTGCTGCTGCTCCTGCACTCGAGGGTGTTTGCTGCTGCTGCTGCTGCTCCTGCACTCGAGGGTGTTTGCTGCTGCTGCTGCTGCTCCTGCACTCGAGGGTGTTTGCTGCTGCTGCTGCTGCTCCTGCACTCGAGGGTGTTTGCTGCTGCTGCTGCTGCTCCTGCACTCGAGGGTGTTTGCTGCTGCTGCTGCTGCTCCTGCACTCGAGGGTGTTTGCTGCTGCTGCTGCTGCTCCTGCACTCGAGGGTGTTTGCTGCTGCTGCTGCTGCTCCTGCACTCGAGGGTGTTTGCTGCTGCTGCTGCTGCTCCTGCACTCGAGGGTGTTTGCTGCTGCTGCTGCTGCTCCTGCACTCGAGGGTGTTTGCTGCTGCTGCTGCTGCTCCTGCACTCGAGGGTGTTTGCTGCTGCTGCTGCTGCTCCTGCACTCGAGGGTGTTTGCTGCTGCTGCTGCTGCTCCTGCACTCGAGGGTGTTTGCTGCTGCTGCTGCTGCTCCTGCACTCGAGGGTGTTTGCTGCTGCTGCTGCTGCTCCTGCACTCGAGGGTGTTTGCTGCTGCTGCTGCTGCTCCTGCACTCGAGGGTGTTTGCTGCTGCTGCTGCTGCTCCTGCACTCGAGGGTGTTTGCTGCTGCTGCTGCTGCTCCTGCACTCGAGGGTGTTTGCTGCTGCTGCTGCTGCTCCTGCACTCGAGGGTGTTTGCTGCTGCTGCTGCTGCTCCTGCACTCGAGGGTGTTTGCTGCTGCTGCTGCTGCTCCTGCACTCGAGGGTGTTTGCTGCTGCTGCTGCTGCTCCTGCACTCGAGGGTGTTTGCTGCTGCTGCTGCTGCTCCTGCACTCGAGGGTGTTTGCTGCTGCTGCTGCTGCTCCTGCACTCGAGGGTGTTTGCTGCTGCTGCTGCTGCTCCTGCACTCGAGGGTGTTTGCTGCTGCTGCTGCTGCTCCTGCACTCGAGGGTGTTTGCTGCTGCTGCTGCTGCTCCTGCACTCGAGGGTGTTTGCTGCTGCTGCTGCTGCTCCTGCACTCGAGGGTGTTTGCTGCTGCTGCTGCTGCTCCTGCACTCGAGGGTGTTTGCTGCTGCTGCTGCTGCTCCTGCACTCGAGGGTGTTTGCTGCTGCTGCTGCTGCTCCTGCACTCGAGGGTGTTTGCTGCTGCTGCTGCTGCTCCTGCACTCGAGGGTGTTTGCTGCTGCTGCTGCTGCTCCTGCACTCGAGGGTGTTTGCTGCTGCTGCTGCTGCTCCTGCACTCGAGGGTGTTTGCTGCTGCTGCTGCTGCTCCTGCACTCGAGGGTGTTTGCTGCTGCTGCTCCTGCACTCGAGGGTGTTTGCTGCTGCTGCTCCTGCACTCGAGGGTGTTTGCTGCTGCTGCTCCTGCACTCGAGGGTGTTTGCTGCTGCTGCTGCTGCTCCTGCACTCGAGGGTGTTTGCTGCTGCTGCTGCTGCTCCTGCACTCGAGGGTGTTTGCTGCTGCTGCTGCTGCTCCTGCACTCGAGGGTGTTTGCTGCTGCTGCTGCTGCTCCTGCACTCGAGGGTGTTTGCTGCTGCTGCTGCTGCTCCTGCACTCGAGGGTGTTTGCTGCTGCTGCTGCTGCTCCTGCACTCGAGGGTGTTTGCTGCTGCTGCTGCTGCTCCTGCACTCGAGGGTGTTTGCTGCTGCTGCTGCTGCTCCTGCACTCGAGGGTGTTTGCTGCTGCTGCTGCTGCTCCTGCACTCGAGGGTGTTTGCTGCTGCTGCTGCTGCTCCTGCACTCGAGGGTGTTTGCTGCTGCTGCTGCTGCTCCTGCACTCGAGGGTGTTTGCTGCTGCTGCTGCTGCTCCTGCACTCGAGGGTGTTTGCTGCTGCTGCTGCTGCTCCTGCACTCGAGGGTGTTTGCTGCTGCTGCTGCTGCTCCTGCACTCGAGGGTGTTTGCTGCTGCTGCTGCTGCTCCTGCACTCGAGGGTGTTTGCTGCTGCTGCTGCTGCTCCTGCACTCGAGGGTGTTTGCTGCTGCTGCTGCTGCTCCTGCACTCGAGGGTGTTTGCTGCTGCTGCTGCTGCTCCTGCACTCGAGGGTGTTTGCTGCTGCTGCTGCTGCTCCTGCACTCGAGGGTGTTTGCTGCTGCTGCTGCTGCTCCTGCACTCGAGGGTGTTTGCTGCTGCTGCTGCTGCTCCTGCACTCGAGGGTGTTTGCTGCTGCTGCTGCTGCTCCTGCACTCGAGGGTGTTTGCTGCTGCTGCTGCTGCTCCTGCACTCGAGGGTGTTTGCTGCTGCTGCTGCTGCTCCTGCACTCGAGGGTGTTTGCTGCTGCTGCTGCTGCTCCTGCACTCGAGGGTGTTTGCTGCTGCTGCTGCTGCTCCTGCACTCGAGGGTGTTTGCTGCTGCTGCTGCTGCTCCTGCACTCGAGGGTGTTTGCTGCTGCTGCTGCTGCTCCTGCACTCGAGGGTGTTTGCTGCTGCTGCTGCTGCTCCTGCACTCGAGGGTGTTTGCTGCTGCTGCTGCTGCTCCTGCACTCGAGGGTGTTTGCTGCTGCTCCTGCACTCGAGGGTGTTTGCTGCTGCTGCTGCTCCTGCACTCGAGGGTGTTTGCTGCTGCTGCTGCTGCTCCTGCACTCGAGGGTGTTTGCTGCTGCTGCTGCTGCTCCTGCACTCGAGGGTGTTTGCTGCTGCTGCTGCTGCTCCTGCACTCGAGGGTGTTTGCTGCTGCTGCTGCTGCTCCTGCACTCGAGGGTGTTTGCTGCTGCTGCTGCTGCTCCTGCACTCGAGGGTGTTTGCTGCTGCTGCTGCTGCTCCTGCACTCGAGGGTGTTTGCTGCTGCTGCTGCTGCTGCTCCTGCACTCGAGGCTGTTTGCTGCTGCTGCTGCTGCTCCTGCACTCGAGGCTGTTTGCTGCTGCTGCTGCTGCTGCTCCTGCACTCGAGGGTGTTTGCTGCTGCTGCTGCTGCTGCTCCTGCACTCGATGGTGTTTGCTGCTGCTGCTGCTGCTGCTCCTGCACTCGAGGGTGTTTGCTGCTGCTGCTGCTGCTGCTCCTGCACTCGAGGGTGTTTGCTGCTGCTGCTGCTCCTGCACTCGAGGGTGTTTGCTGCTGCTGCTGCTGCTCCTGCACTCGAGGGTGTTTGCTGCTGCTGCTGCTGCTGCTCCTGCACTCGAGGGTGTTTGCTGCTGCTGCTGCTGCTGCTCCTGCACTCGAGGGTGTTTGCTGCTGCTGCTGCTGCTGCTCCTGCACTCGAGGGTGTTTGCTGCTGCTGCTGCTGCTCCTGCACTCGAGGGTGTTTGCTGCTGCTGCTGCTGCTGCTCCTGCACTCGAGGGTGTTTGCTGCTGCTGCTGCTCCTGCACTCGAGGGTGTTTGCTGCTGCTGCTGCTGCTGCTCCTGCACTCGAGGGTGTTTGCTGCTGCTGCTGCTCCTGCACTCGAGGGTGTTTGCTGCTGCTGCTGCTGCTCCTGCACTCGAGGGTGTTTGCTGCTGCTGCTGCTGCTGCTCCTGCACTCGAGGGTGTTTGCTGCTGCTGCTGCTGCTGCTCCTGCACTCGAGGGTGTTTGCTGCTGCTGCTGCTGCTGCTCCTGCACTCGAGGGTGTTTGCTGCTGCTGCTGCTGGACCTGCCCGTGTGGAGTAAAGGGAGAGAGAGGGAGAGAAGAAGAACAGCTTCTGTTGTTACAGGACAGGAAGGCCAGGACTGTGTCTAAAAACAACATCCTAGGTGGGTGTCCAACGTTATTGTTTGTGTAAGGTGGGGGCAATAAAGGACTGTGTTTTGTAGGGGGAGGCAAGAAGACTGCCAGAGGAGTTGGGGAAGGAAGAGAGGGAGGATGTGTGTGTGTGTGTGTTGAAACCATCTTTCTGCCACCCCTCCCCCCAACCCAGCCCTTTTCCCTGGTAAGGCCAGCAGTAGCTGGTGAAGACATCACCTCCCCCTGCCTGAAGAACATCAGGCCCCCACCCACCATCCATCCACCATCGAGGACACCCACCTGGACATTTACCTCTTTCCCTCCTGTGCCTCCCTGTCTTTTACTCCTCTCCCTCCTCTCCTCTCCTGCCTAAAAGAGGGGAGGTTGTTTCTACCTCTCTCCCCCACACCCTTTCCTCAAACAAAATGGCCAATCCTTCCCGGGGTGGGCGTGGCTCTGGCCCTAAGGCCAATTCACCATCGCCTGTGGCCGGGCCCTCGAGGGCTAATGTGGAGGCTGTTTTGTCACCGGTGGCAGGGCCTCAAAAAAAAACCTATGCGGGGGTGGCTGCTTCTGCGGCTCCAGCTGCTCCCGCTGCCCTGTCACCATTCCGCCTCCTCACCAGGGCCCTTGGGGTAAAGAGCTATGCTCACCCTGAAATGACAATCGAGGCCTCCGTAAAGGTTATGGCTGAGGTCGTCGGCCCCTCAGCCATTGTCGCAGCCTCTAAAATGTATGGGAAGGCCATATTCTTCTTGAGGTCCGAGCGGGCGGTGCACCTCGCCCTGCAAAAAGGACTCACTGTGGGCGGGATTTTTCTGGCGGTGGATCCCCTTGAGGCCACCGCCCAGAGAATTATTATTTCGAACATCCCGCCTATTCTATCCAGTGAGTTCCTCCTCCCCCACCTTAATAAACTGGGGGAGGTCAGGTCGGGGGTTGCACCAATCCCGCTCGGCCTCAAAGACTCGGTCCTCCGCCATGTGTACTCCTTCCAGCGCCAGGTATTTGTCCGCTTGGCCCGGGAGGAGTGCCTGGAGGGGGCCTTTACTATCAATTTTGAGGGGACCGCCTATCGGGTCTTCTGGAACGTGGAGGGCGTGCGGTGCCATGCTTGTAAGGAGGCGGGGCACGTGAGGAAGAACTGCCCCGCTTCCAAGGCCACGAGCCCCACCCAAGCGACAGCGGCTGGCACCGCCCCTCCTTCCCCCGCCACCACTCCATCTCCCTCCCCGCAAGGGGAAGCGACGCCGGCGGCCACTGCCATCTCGGCTGCCGGTGAGGCGGGGGGATAGCCCCCGCGCCGTAAGAAGGAGCGGAGGAAGACCCGCAACCTGGAGGCGGCCCCTGAAACGCCCCAAAACCCCCAAACACCTGCAAGCACCGGCTCGGGGGAAAAAACACCATCCGGCCCCGGCGTCGTGTCCGCGTGTGCTCCCGGGCCCGTGGGCGCTAAGGCGCCGAGTGCTGGGCC
This sequence comes from Carcharodon carcharias, assembly GCF_017639515.1. Classification (NCBI taxonomy): domain Eukaryota; kingdom Metazoa; phylum Chordata; class Chondrichthyes; order Lamniformes; family Lamnidae; genus Carcharodon; species Carcharodon carcharias. The sequence goes on from NC_054486.1 coordinate 54,422,637, forward strand.
CGGCGTCGTCCCTGCTCGTGCTCCCGGGGCCGGCGGGGAAAAGACGCGGGACGCCGAGCCGGGGAATCAAACATCCAAAACCCAGAGGGAGGTCCGGGAGGTCTGGAAAAGGAGGAGGGGGCCTCGGAAATGGAGGTCTCCCTAGCCCCCAGCCTGACCCAGAAGAGACGTCACGCTTCGGAGGAGGAGGTGGGTGATGCCCAAACTGAAGAAGTTGGGTGTGTCCCTTCCCCCGATGAAGAGGTGGTGGCGTCTCCACCAAGTAAAATCTCGCCCTGTCCTCTGGGGGAACTCAAAAACCCTGCACTGACTCCCACCATTGTTACCCCCGTCAACCTGCTGCAGTCCCCTGAACAGGGCCCCTCGGGGGTCACTGAAGGCACCTCCCTTGAGGTGGTGCCCGACTCAGGAACCCTCGATACCCCCGAAGTACCTTCTGGCTCGTCGGGGGACTGTAGCTTTCAAAATTTAACAAATGTTAATGGGTCATTGGGTGGCGGTGAGAAGGAAGGCCTTCCCGCTCCCTCCCAAACCTTAGCACCGGGCGTCCTAGTTTTAGGTCAGGAGCTTGTCCTGAGCTCCCCGGACGACCCGGTGCCGGGAGGAGAGCGGGCATCAGAACTGCCGCTGCCCTCTGACCCAAAACCTTTAGAGGAGACCAGAGAGGACCCCTCTGGCCTTGATCCTGGGGTTGGGATCGAGGTACAGGTGGGGCCAGCTGGCAGCTCCGAATCAGCCCCCGTACTCAATGCGGGGGAGGGGTCGGAAGCTGGAGGCGACGACCTGGAGGAGGACGGGGTGTCCGTGGTGAGCGCTGGAGATTATGCTGAGTCGCTCTCAAGCGAGGCGGTGGATCCCCTGGTGCCCTCCACTGACTCCCCCCTCATCCCCCCCAAGGGAACTCCGGGACTTTTTGGCGAGTCATCGCGGTCATCGAAACAGGGTTCAGTTGGCCTTGGACCGGTGGCATTCTTTTCCGCTGGTGTGCTGGTCCACTCGCGAGGCTCTCAAGTCTCCTGAGTTGGATAGGAACGCGCGGCGGAGGGTCCAAACGTTTCTCGCTGGGCTCCTGAAGGAGAGGAAGGACTAAAATGTCCTCTTCTTTTTAATGACTTAAGGTGAAGGTTTGATGTACCTTTGACAATGAAGACGACTATAGCCAGCCTCAACATCCGCGGCAGCAGGGGCGCACAGCGCAGGTTCCAGAACTTCTCGGTCCTCAGGGACGGGAAGTATGCATTGTGCTTCCTGCAAGAAACCCATACAGTTCCGGGAGACGAAGCCACGTGGCTCCTGGAGTGGCGAGGGGGGGTCTACATGAGTCACCTAGCCTCCAATTCTGGCGGGGTGGCTATCTTGTTGGCCCCGCATTTTCAGTCGCAGATCTTGGGGGTCAAGGAGCCGGTGCCAGGCCGGTTGCTGCACCTGACTGTGCGTCTGGTGGGGGCTGTGCTTCACTTTGTGAATGTGTACGCTCCCCTGGGCACGCAGCAGCAAGCGAGCTTCTTTGAAGAAGTGTCCACTCATCTCGGCTCCATCGACGCTGGTGAGTGCATCGTCCTCGGGGGGGCTTTCAATTGCACCCTCGGGGTCCGGGACCGTCACGGTACCCCGCACGGCACGCGAGGTGTGAGTAAGTTGCGGGACCTGGTCAGGTCCTTTGACTTAGTGGACGTCTGGCAAAATCTCCATCCTGACTCCAGCGTGTTCACCTTTGTGTCACCTGGAGTTGGAGCGTCCAGACTCGACCGCCTTTACGTTTTGAAGGCGTAAGTGTCCTGCGTTCCGGCTGCTTCTATACAGCAGGTTCCGTGCACGGACCACTGTCTGGTGTGGGCGGAGCTCACTTCGTTCTGCGCTCGGACGGGGTCCGCGTACTGGCATTTTAATAACCTGTTGTTGGAAGACCAGCGGTTCCTGGACTCGTTCTGTCGCATCTGGGCCGGCTGGAGAAGGAAGCGGGGAGGCTTCCCCTCCTTGAGGCTATGGTGGGATGTGGGCAAGACTCACGTCCCAGTTTTCTGTCAAGAATACGCGAAGGGGTTGACAAAGAGACGCAAATCCAGGGTCGAGGAATTGGAGAAGGAGGTGCTCGACCTGGAGGCACGTCTCCGTCAGCCCGACGCGGACCCGGCCCTGCGGTCGGTGTACGATGAGAAGAAGGGCGCGCTGCGGGACCTGCAACTGGTCGGGTCTCGGGGCGCGTTCGTGAGGTCGCGGATCCGGTTCCTCAAGGAGATGGACCGCGGCTCCCCCTTCTTCTACTCGCTGGAAAAAAGGCACGGGGTCCGTAAGCAGCTCTTTACGCTGCTGGCCGATGACGGATCCCTTGTCTCGGATCCAGAGGGCATCAGGGCCATCGCCCGAGATTACTACACTGCCCTGTTCTCTCCGGATCCGTCCAGTGAGGAAGCTTGCAGAGTTTTGTGGGAGGACCTGCCGCAGGTCGGCCCGGAGTGCGCCGGGAAGCTCGACTCTCCTATAAGTCTGGGGGAGCTGACCAGCGCACTCGACGGTCTTTCTAGGGGCAAAACCCCGGGACTAGACGGGCTGACCGTGGAGTTCTTCAGGGCGTTCTGGGACGTCTTGGGGAGCGACTTCGCGGGGGTCCTGGGGGAGAGCATTGCTACTGGGGAGATGCCCCTTTCGTAGCGCAGGGCCGTGATTGCCCTGCTGCCGAAGAAGGGGGATCTCCGCCTTCTAAAAAACTGGCGCCCGGTCTCTCTGCTCAGCACGGACTACAAAATCTTTGCCCGAGCCATGTCTTCTTGGCTCGGCACCGTGCTGGACCACATGATCCACCCTGACCAGTCCTACACCATCACGGACCGAACCATTTATGATAACATCCATCTGTCCGGGACGTCATCCACCATTCCCAGAGGGCTGGTCTGTCGAGCGTCTTCCTCTCTCCCGATCAGGAGAAGGCGTTCGACAGGGTGGATCACGAATACTTACTCGGAACTCTGCGAGCTTTTGGGTTCGGGACGCATTTTGTCGCCCGGATCCGACTTCTGTACACCGCCGCGGAGTGTCTAGTGAAGGTTAACGGGTCCCTGACGGCGCCCCTTTGCTTTGGGAGAGGGGTATGTCAGGGCTGCCCCCTGTCTGGCCAGTTGTATTCTATTTGCGTGGAGCCTTTCCTGCGCCTCTTGCGGAGGAGGTTGTCGGGATTGGTTCTGCGTGGGCTGGGCATCGGGGTGGTCCTTTCGGCTTACGCCGATGATGTGCTCCTTATGTTTAGTGACCCGGCTGACCTGCGGAGGATGTGCGAGTGCCAGGAGGTCTACTCTGCTGCTGCTTCTGCCAGGATCAACTGGGATAAATGTTCTGGACTCCTGGTCGGTCAGTGGCAGATGGATCCCCTACCCGAGGAGCTCAGGCCTTTCACCTGGAGCAGCACCAGCCTCCTCTACCTGGGGGTCCATCTCTGCCCCGCTGAGGAATCCTGGCCGGCAAACTGGCAGGAACTGGAGACGAAAGTCACCGCTCGCCTGCGGCGCTGGACAGGACTGCTCCGAGTGCCATCTTACCGAGGTCGAGTTCTGGTCATAAACCAGCTGATCGCCGCCATGTTGTGGTATCAGCTGGTCACTTTGACCCCTCCCCCGGACTTTGTCACAAGAATCCAGAGATTGTTAGTCGACTTCTTCTGGGACAAAAGATTGCACTGGGTCACTGCCGAGGTTCTGAGTCTCCTGCTTAGGGAGGGTGGTCAGGCGCTAGTGTGCCTAAGCACACAGGTGGCGACTTTCCGCCATCAGACCCTGCAGCGATACCTCTACGTCGAGCCTCCTCCTAGATGGTGTGCCCTGACGTCGTATTTCTTCTGTCAGGTGCACGGCCTGAATTATGACGTGCAGCTCCTGTTTATAGAACAGCTGGGCCTCGGTGGCTCCTTGCAGGCGTTGCCCGTCTTTTACCAGGACCTGATCAAAGTCTGGAAAGTGGTCGCCTCGCGACGCAGCTCTCCCCCGTCAGGAGTAGCGGCTATCGTCAGAGAGCCGCTGCTCAGGAATCCGGCCCTCCGTCCTTTTCAGTGGTTGGCGGAGAGGAGGGCTGTGGCCGCAGGGGTGACCAGGATCGGGGACGTGCTGGGTGGCGGAGGACTGGGCTGGATGCTCCCGCAGGAGTTGGCGCGACGCGCGTCTGTGAGTGTCCAGGTCGCAGCCGATGCCATCCAAGACCTGAGAACGGTTGTGCTCGGGCCCGACGTTTTTTTGGGTCTTGAGGTGGCCCAGGTGTGTGGTGGTCTTCCGTCTGAATGTTCCCCTGTTCGGACAGAATTCCACATTGGCCCCAAGCCCCGAACCCTCCCTCGGGTGCTGGTGCCCTGCAATATGAGTCACCTCGGGGACATGCCCTCTGTGCCTTTTGGCACAGCAAAGAGGGGCTTTTTGTACGGACTGCTGCTGCACACCTTCCATTTTCTCGCCCTTGTCCGTCGACCGGACACGCCCTGGCGTGCCTTGTTGCTGTCCGGCGGCAGAGCCCCCCCGATGGGAGGCCCTCTGCGGAGGTGTCTTCCCCCTTTCTATAGGGGACCTGGGTTGGAGGGTGTTGCATGCACCAGTCCCTTATAATAAGAGGATGCATACGTTCACGGACTCTCAGGACATGTGCCCTTTTTGCGGTCTTGTGGAGTCCGTGGACCATGTATACATAGGGTGTTGTAGGCTGCACTCCCTTTTTAGTTATTTGAAAAACTTTTTATTGATGTTTTGTTTGCACTTCAGCCCCACGCTCCTGATCTATGGGCACCCGGTGCGGAAGGGGGTCGGGAAGGAGGAGGACCTCCTCGTGAACCTGTTCCTGGGCCTGGCCAAGTTGGCCATTAACAGGTCCAGGCAGCGGGCGATCGACGGGGGAGTCCCACCCGATTGTTTGTCCCTCTTCTGCGGCTACGTTCGCTGCCGGATGTCCCTGGAGAAGGAGCACGCGGTGTCTGCTGGCACTCTCGAGGCCTTCCGTGCTCGGTGGGCACCGCGCATACTGGGGTGTTTTGTTGACCCCTTTAATCACATTTTGATTTAAAGTTTGTAAGTTTCCTTTAAATTTTTGTCCTTGGTTTTACAGCTGACCTGAATTAGGGGCTGTGCCTGATTTATCCCAATTTTGTTGATTTGGTTTTCATTTAAAAGATTATCAAGAGTTCAAATCTCACAATGGCAAACTATGAAACAATGTAACTTCATCTGAAACAGATGGAAATTTGTTTGTACTCGAAAGCGTTACAATATGTGTGGTTTTCACTGGAACTTTGCACTTTGGGAGCTTTCAGTGTGTGGGTTGCTGATGGGCTGGAAGGGGCAGGGTTATCTTCATTGGGGGTGCCCATGCCATTGGAGCCACCCCCAACAATATCAAACCACCACCCCCAACTTAAGGCTCCCTTCCTGGTCTCTAAAATACAGTCCTCTCACCCTTGCTGGGGTCTGTCAGGCAGGCTGTACAAAACCCCTGGACATATCTGAAGTCCATGATCCATCAGGCTCTTTAGGCGGAATTTTCTCTGTCCACTGGTGTTGGGCGTGTTTGGCGGTGTGAGTGGGAAATATGGCAAAAAGGCCAAAATTCAGATTCATGATGCTGTGAAGCCAGTTTACAATCATCCACTGTGCTATTAGACATCGGGAACCTCACTCTAATACATCTGCAAATCATTATAAGCCCAGCCACGCTGGATCACCTGAGCATGGTGGCGTGTTTCACAACAGCATATGTAAGGCGTGCACTTGGTGGCCTCTCGGAGGGGAACTCAGAGGTGAGTGCAAAGTAACGTTGTCTAATGCTCGCCAGGGTAGCCTGCTGGACTTCAATGTTGAGGTGCATGCTTTCAGGCGAGGGCAAGGAAGTAGTTTTTTCCTGGCTGGCTGACAGTACAGTGCTGGCACAAGGGCTGCCCTCGAGTTGGGGGCTGCACTGCAGTTGAGGTGACTTGAGGGGGTGGGCATTAGCTGCAGTGCGGTTTACGGTAGTGCACAAACACGAGTAGGGTTGGGGGATGGAAGGGACCACGCATTTGGGAAACCTTGTATAAAGTGACCATTTCTCTGCAGCTGAGACAGTTCAGGTGCAGCCACATTGATATGAATGGAGTCAGGCCTCTAGCTTACCTGCCCACTCAAGGAACACAAAGGTATGAAATTGTCACCAAATGCTTCAGATCTTTTCATCCCTTGGGCACAGACTGTAAACTAGTGTGCATTTTAGTGGACTGTAAAACAGTTGGACAACTGGGTACAATGTACCATCTCTTTGCTAAAGCTAACAATGGAGCAGTTACTGGTGGAGGCACTCACAGCCCCTTGCAATGTCATCATCCTGGTTTGGACCAGTCTCCCCCATGGTTCAAGCTAACAGTGCAACCTGGCAGTGTGGGTCAGGAGAATGCCTGAGCTGAGAGAACAGCCTGCAGTCCAATGGGCAAAGCTGCCGCCAATTGATCAGGTAGAGTGGGGCGGCCTTGCAGCGCACTAAACTCCAGCCATCTAAGTGGTGGCCAGCACTCCCCCGGAAGCATTAAGGGACCTTCAGACTTAACCAGGAGAGGTTCTTAGAACACCCAAACTAACCCATGTGTCTCTGTCTTTCATCCTGCAGGAGGAGTACATCAGGAGCATGGAGCCTGGTGACCTAGCTGTATGCCTTGTGGTGCACAGAGAGGAGAGACGAAGGAGAAGAGAGCAATGGAAGTGCCTTGCTGGACAGAGGCTGGAGCATTACCCTCAGGAGGAAGGGGTGGCTGGGTCTCCTGCACATGCTGCTGAAGAGCCACAATGAGCTGTTGCTGTTCGGTGACTAGCTAGATCCAGGGTCTATAGATGCCACCTTTCATTCCTGCAGATGAATGAGAGCCAGTTTTGCTGAAGGCTGTGCATGATGGAGAATTGGCCAGCTGCTTTAAGATTTCGTGCCACAGGGACATGGAGGGCATCCACTGCCAGTGGCTATGAAAGTAACCGCAGCACTCAATTTTTACACCAGTGGCTCCTTTCGCAGCTCCACAGGTGATCTCTGTGAGACATCCATGGTGGTCATGGACACCAACCTCACGAAGACTCACAACTTTCTGCATTTCGCCCAGGACCAGGAAGGCCAGGATGCAAGAGCACTGGGATCTGCCCAGACATCACGTTTCCCACAGGTGCAGGGTGCCATCCATTGCACTCATGTGGCACTCAGATCTCCATCACAACAAGTGGTCAACTACCTCAACCAAAAACGGCTCCACTCACTGAATGTGCAGCTGGTGTGTAACCATCACATATGCATCCTGCAGGTCTGCGCATGGTTCCCAGGGAGTGTCCATAACTCCTACATTCTGAGTCAGATCCCTGATATCCTCCAGAGTCCAGAGGGGCTGCAGGGTTGGGTCCTCAGGGAGAAGGGCTACCTGCAGAGGGCGTGGCTGATGACATCCATGTGGTGGCCTCAGACTGCAGCAGAGAGAAGATACAACAAGGTGCTTGCTGCAACTCACACCTTGATGGAGCAAACCATTGGGATGTTGAAAATGAGTTTCTGGTGCCTGAACCAGTCTGGTGGAGCCCTGCAATACAGTCCACAGAGGGTATCACGCATTGCAGTTGCCTGCTGCACCCTTTACAACCTGGTGCTGCAACAGTGGGAGGAGTTGGCTGAGGAGTAGATGGAGGAGCTGGACGTCTCCTCCGATGAGGAGGATGTCGATGCTGACGAGGGTGATGAGGCCCTCAAAGGCGATGGTGATGACGATAAGGCCTTCATACTGGCCAGACGAGGCAGGTGTGCTCAGGAGGCCCTCATAACTGCTAGATTCATGGGGGATGATGACGACATGTAGTGAGGAGATGCCATAGATCCCCACGTTGCACCTGTGAACATTTGACTCCAGTCTGACTCATGGAAGTTCACATACCCTCTGTAATAAGGCTCCTGACATGGAGACGCAGCAGAAGTCCTAATAGTTGCTCAATTCCAAGAGGATGATGATGACATGCCTCTGTGAATGTCTGACTTCTGTCTGGCCGAGGGCAACTCGCTTGTGCTGTGACCATGGTCATATCATGGAGACGCAGTTGTGAAACTTTAAATGCACCTGATCATTTGTCACCCTTCAGTGCCTGACCCCTTCAGGAGCACAGTGTCACTGGTCACAGATGCTGAAGATATGGGGTCTGGCCCCACCATAAAGGTACTGAGAGCACACAGAGGGAACGATGGAAATCTGTGAAGCCTGCCCACAGCGTTCTGGTAGCAATGACGAGCACCATCAAGGTGCAGGTGTCAGTAATGTGTCTAGTGAGTGTGACGCTGGACTATCACTTTGGCCTGAAGGCTGCACAAAGCACAGGGAAGAGGCCCTGGACTGTGACACCTGCCTTTAGTTTGTATAGGAACCAAGGTTTTACACCTGAGTGACAGGAATATGGCTCAGCAGAACAAGGAGCCATAGGCAGGAAGGCATTCTTGGAAACTTATTGATAATAGTGCACAGTATGTACAAGTGATTAACACCCATGCCCAGGCTGTGCAACTCCACCTTCACTTTCCTAACCTTGCCGCTATGTCTTGGTGTTCCCCGGCAACCACAGCAGAAGTGGAGGCAGCCTACTGACTGCTACACCCTGTCTGTGATAACCTTGATGAGCATCCTCTGGAGGGCCGAGACCTGGAGGGCCCCAGCCTGCTTTCGGTGTCCTACTGTGTGGCAGGGTCCTCCTCCTTGACCTGTGGAGCTGCAGCTACTAGGGTCACAGGAAGAGGGGAGTCAGATGGGCCAGACACTCCCAGAATCACCTGGGTGGATGGCCCTGGGATGCGCATCTGCTGACCCTCCTCCCTATTGGTGCTCAAGGGCCCTTGGCTGACTCCTTAAGGAGAAGGGTAGCTGGAGTGAGATTGAGCTGCCCTGCAGCTCTCTTGCGTACAAATTGTTGGAGGCCAAATATGGCACCAGCAATGGAGTTCAGCCCAAGCAGCAGTCCAGGTCCGATGTCTCCATGGTGGCCGCCAACCTACCAGTGTTGACCTCAATGCATTGGAATGCCAGCACTATCACCTCAGCCTGAAGGCAGACAGACCCTTCCATCATGCCTTGCAATTAGAAGAGTGGAGCGGACGTACCTTTCTGATGTCCCCAAGCTTGCTTTTGTAGCTCCAGCAACTGAGACATGACCAAGTCCAGAGGCTTGACATCTTACTCAAATTCAGCAGATTTCTGACCTCTTGCAGTCCTCCGAGTGCTGGAAACTTGGGAAATCCCTGCCCTACCTTCTATAGATCAGGTAGTGCGATGTGCTCCCCAGATTATGATTTCAGGGCTACTCTAAAGCTAGGTCCCACCGAAGTTTGTGTCTCTATGCTGGTGGAGGGTGTGGGTGAGCGCTGTGATGGGTTTTCAATGAAGGTGCCTTCAGATTCCTCTTCAGAGGTTTCTTTGGGGTTTGATTGGAGGCCCTGGATCAAGGACTGCATCAGCTATTTCCCAGACATACCTGTGAAAGCAAAGGAAAATAATTAGTGCTTGGCAGCGGCCTGTGAAACAGGACACATCACTCACAACATGGTTGTCTGATGGATTTGTATTGCTGGATCCTCACTTGGTACAGCACTGCCGACCTCACCGTCAGCACAGGAGTGGTCCAGATCCTCGCCTGCCAGCTGGAAGTTTCTATTTTCAATTTCTATGAGGACCCTAATTTCAGGCATTCTTCCACCGGCCTGCAACCTGTTGTTGTTGTTGTCTCCCTGTTGTTGTGTGCCAGCTTGTCCTGCATGAATAGAGATGGAAAGAGTGTAAGGAGGATGCCTGCCAGGCCAGACGGTAAGAGTGCCTGGCATGTGTGGGTGGTGAGTGGTCCGATGGACGGGATGAGGACAATGAAGGTGTGTGTGAGGGAGTGAATGGTGATGTTCCTTGAACTGGCAGAGAGTGAGATCCCTGTGAAAATGAGTTGAGAGTGATGAAAAGAGAGATTCAGCCTGGCAGAATGAAGGAGATCATTCATCCTTTTTCGGCACTAGGTGGCTGTGCTCTTTTCCCACTACAGCCACTACCTCCCATGCTAGATTGGTGATGTTGCTGCCTCTCCTGCTGCCAGAGCAGGGGTACAGGACATCAGGGCAGGACTCCACTGCATCCAAAAGGCACTCAAATGAAGCATCATTAAACCGCAGGGGTGGCAGTCTTCTAGCCTTTTGGGGTCACGTCTTCTTTGGAGCAGTCCTTGTCTGGAAGCACTGAGAGGTGATCATGTGGCTGTAATTTAAGCATGGAGCCTGGCATGATGAAGCAGTGAGGTTATGGCATGGCGGGCGAATGAGAGCCACTGAAACGGTACGTTTCCTAGGAATGCATTAGTAATGAAGCGGGTATGGAATGATATAGCATGAAAATCCATTTTCCCACCCGCTGCCGCACTTAGTGCAAATCTGGGATGATTCTGCCCTTTTTCTTCAGGGGCTGCTCATAGTCTCAGCAGTGGCCACTACTCAATCCAGGTGCTGCTAGGACAACAGTCTTGCAGCTTTCTGGGGTGGGACTTCCTCCCAGATGGGGGCGCAAGCCGCAGAATCACACAGAATCACAAAATCACAATGCAGAAGAGGTCCTTCGGTCCATTGAGTCTGCACCAACACGTGAGAAACACCTGACCTCCCTACCTAATCCCATTTACCAGCACTTGGCCCATAGCCTTGAATGTTATGACATGCCAAGTGCTCATCCAGGTACTTTTTAAAGGATGTGAGGCAACTGACTCCACCACCCTCCCAGGCAGTGCATTCCAGACCGTCACCACCCTCTCGTTAAAAGTTTTTCCTTACATCCCCCCTAAACTTCCTGCCCCCTCACCTTGAACTTATGCCCGCTTGTGACTGACCCTTCAACTAAGGGGAACAGCTGCTCCCTATCCACCCTGTCCATGCCCCTCATAATCTTGTACACCTCGATCAGGTTGCCCTCAGTCTTCCCTGCTCCAATGAAAACAACCCAAGTCTATCCAACCTCTCTTCATAACTTAAATGTTTCATCCCAGGCAACACCCTGGTGAATCTCCTCTGTACCCCCTCCACTGCAATCACATCCTTTCACTGCCTCAATTAAGGCTGACCCTAGCGCAATTTTGCTGCGGGGAGCCGGGTTTCAAGTGAACGGGCTGACTGGGGATTTTTTGTTTGGAGGGGCCGAGGAATATGACCACTCGTTCCCACTTCCCCCGCCACCCGCCTACCCCCTTTGTAAAATTCCACCCCATAAACTGCAGAATCATAATACAGATCTTGAGGGGAAGTAAAGCCTGGACAATGACAAACTGCACAGTGCTGCTATAGCTTAGAGAAGAGACACAACATATTACCATCTAAGCCATACTGTGATTATTATTTTGTGAATGAAAGCAAGCTATAACAGACTCTTAAGTCATAAGGTGTACAGTTTATTTATAAAAGTTGATGGTTAATCTTCTTTAGACATAATATAAAAGAAGTTAATGATTGAAACAGCTATATTGATATATAGAAGCATTTAAAAAGGAAGGATGTTATATTGTCTCTTATTCGTAAAGACTGAGGAACTAATTGTTATGGGTATGTACATCCAGGGTGCCACACGGACTGTTACATTACAGTCAGGTGCCGAGTAATAATGTAGTATCAGTCCACCAGCCACATGGAGATCTGCAAGCACTTGATAAAACTCCAGTATTTTGAGTGTAAAAATGTGATTGTTTTGAACTTCTGAGAACTGCAATATATAACGAGAAGACATATCATCTTGAATATGGAATAACAAAAATCGGCAATCAGTTCTGAAAAACAATAGTTTTATTCGTTGGAGAAAACTTAAGTTCAGGTACATCCAAATGCTCATAAAAGCTAAAATATGTGTTTTTTAAGCAGAACAACTCCTTAACAACAACCCAACTCAAAGATAAAAATGCTGCTTAAAATGTCTAAATTTGAGGACTACAAAGTAGCAGTTTGATGCAGCCAGGTGGCTTGCTAGGCTATTTCACAGAACACTGAGAGTCGTTGTGGGTCTGAAGTCACAGGTAGGACAGATCAAGGAAGGACAGCAGATTTCTTCTCTAAAGGATTAGTGAACCAGATGGGTTTTTCCAACAGACCGAAGGACTGAAGGTAACCATTATTGAGATGAGCTTTTTATTCCAGGTTTTATTAGTTAAACCAGCTAGTGTACTGGGATTTGAACTCAAACCTCCAGAGCATTAGTCCAGGTTTCTGGACTACTATTTCAATAATATCACGACTACACTGCCATCCCTGGTACATTCACTGCCTCCACCATTGGTGCCCTGTGGAAGACGTATGCATAATCTAGAAGATGCCAACTCACCATGTCTCCTACAACAGCAGCTTCGATACCTGTGACCTCTACCATCTAAAAAGGACAAGGGCAGCAGACACATGTGAATAACACACCACCTGCAATTTCTGGTCTAAGCTACACACCATTCTGACTTAGAACTATTTAATTGTTCCTTCACTGTCACTGAGTCAAAAAAGCTGAAACTCCCTCCCAGCACCACTGTGAATGCACCTACACTGCATGCACTGCAGTGGTTCATGAAGGTAGCTCACCACCATCTCCTCAAGGGCAATTAAGGATGGGCTTGCCATTGGCATGCACATCCCGGAAAGAATAACAAAAATAGTGCTTTGCATTACAGTAACAAAATATTTTAATTGCCCAAAGTATCAGTTTGTTTCAAAGGTTTCCCTCTTGTTTCTGAGCTTCAGAAATTGAGCATAAAATCTAGATTGGCACTTCAATGTTTTAATTCTGGATAAGCTGCACAGTTTGTGGCATTCTTTTTCAGATGTGATATTACACCAAGGCCCTAGCTATGTGCTTTGGAGGATGCAAAATATCCAGCATTGTTATTCAGTGAAGAGCAGGAAAATTCTTCTATATTTTACCTGAACACCACCAAAACAGGCTAGCTGCTTATTGCTGTTTGTAGTACCTTGCTGTGTGCAAATTGGCTGCTATACTTGGCTATGTGACAAAATGTCAACATCTCAAAACCAATTAATTAACTGTACAGCTCTTTGCAATGTCCTGTGTAAGTGATATGGGGCTATATAAATGCAAGCTTTTTTTGTCTTAATAGGAACTCATGGAATAGGAGGGTCAGTGCTAGCTTGGATAAAAAATTGGCTTAAGGACAGATAAAATAGTGAGCTGAGTTAAAAGGCTGTTTTTCAGACTGGAGGATGGTAGCCAATTGTTTTCCCTAAGGGCCAGTGCTAGGATCATGGATTTTTTGATATATCAATTACTCCGATTTTAGAATACAGAACAAAATTTCAAATCTGCTGATGATAACAAACTTGAAGATGTGGCAGACAGTGAGGATGATACCAATCACCTTGCAACTTGACATTGATAGGCTAGCAGCATGGACAGGCAACTAGCAAATGGGATGCAACAGAGAAGAGTGAGGTGATGCATTTTGGCAGAAGAGATAGGGAGAGGCAAATGGCTTAGGGATGTAATGGCATAATTCTAAAGAGTGTGCTGGAACAGAGGAACCTAGGGGTTCATGTGCATAGATCTTTGAAGGTGGTAGCACATATTGAGAGAGTAGTTAGCAAATCATGAGATGGAGGACTTCATAATTAGAGGTACTGAGTACTAAAGGAGGGAAATTAGCTGAATTTTCATTAAGCTCTGGTTAGGCCACAATTAGAGTATTGTATCCAGTGCTGGGAAACTGGAACGATGCAAAGGTCCTTGCAAGGGTGCAGAGGAAACTTACCAAGATGGTTCCAGGGATGTGGGATTTTAGGTACAAGGTTAGGTTGGAGAAGCTGAGGTTGTTCTAATTGGAGCAAAGGAGATTGAGGCAAGATTTGATAGAGGTATACAAGATTGTAGCAGGTATAGATAAGGTAGACAAAGAAAAACAGTTCCCATTAGTTGATTGTACAAGGATTAAAGGACACAAATTTAACATTATGGGCAAGAGATGTAGGGGCATGTGAGGAAGAAATTTTTTACACAGTGAATGAGAATGACTCATAACTCACTGCCATAGGTTGGTGGAAGCAGAGATAATGGATGATTTCAATAGGAATTGGATTGGCAATTGAGGGAAATATGCTTACAGGACAGATTTGAGGAATGGGACTGATGGGATTGCTCTACAGAGAGTGGGCTTCAATGGGCCAAATGGCCTCCTTCTGTGACATAATGACTCTGGACCTGATTTTTTCTGACCCTGGGTTCCCACCCCATTTCCATCAATTTTTACCGGCGCGGAATAAGGATGTGGGCAACCTGTCCACGTGCAGCACTCCTGCGCTTGCTGGTCACATTGTGGGGGGGTGGGCAGTTTAAATTGCCCCATAATTTTAGTGGGGTAAGGCCCCCTTCAGTAAGTAGACACGGGGTGGAAATTTCTATCCTGGGAATAATTATTTACACAGTTGGGGGCTTCCCAACGGTTTGTGCGACGGGACTGGCTGGATGGTGCACACCCCATCGTCATGTCCGGGCACCACGCATTAAAAAGAGGAGATGGCCCACTGATCACAAGGAGCTCTGGCCACCAGATTCAGTGAAAGCTTTCTGGAAGTTTTGCTAAATGAAGTGGAGGCCAGGAGGGGCATTCTCTACCCAGAGGATGGAAAGAGGAAGCCGAGCTGATAGACCAACCCAGCATAGGCGGAAGTCCCAAAGGTGGTCAGTGCCCACAGCCTCCACCGAAGGATTGCCCTGCAGTGGAAGAAAGACATGAATGACCTCATCCACCCTGCCAATGTAGGCGAAACCTAACTTCACTGAATGATAGAGGGGAAATGGGCTTCAGTGGCAACGTGATAAGGTGATGTCTCATAGCCCCACTGCAGTCCACCCAGTCTGCGGGTGGAGAGGCCACTGTGGATCCCTCACCATTCCACAAAAGGAGCTCACATACTGCTTTCAGTGGGCACTGGGTATGGGGGAGGGGGTGCGCGGTGGGGAATAGGCTTAGGTATTGAGGGCACCGCTAATAAATGTTTCTGTGAGCCTTATCCTTATATCTGCATGTTTTCTCTGCTCCGGAAGGTGCTGCCCCAGAACCCTTATGGACAACCTGCAGTGCATCAATCAAATGGGTTGGTGGGGAATGAGTGGCAGCTGTTTAGAAAAATCTGCCCATGGTGCCTGTCCTTTCAGCAGAGGCATGAAACATGGTGGAATGCCACTCCAAAATGGGGAAACCAAAGAAAAACCGTCACCTGCTCCTGGGATTCTTTCATTGACAGGCTTTAAAATACAAAATAAAACACTTGTTCTTTCAGTTTCAATTGTTAAATGCTGTATTATAAGTTAGATCAGTTTTACTGCAGTGATTGGAATCTAAAGAGATTTAATTGCCTAGAATCCTTTTAAAATAAAATAAAAACTTTCAGAAGTTTTTAACAGAATAAAAAAAAGGGATGTTCTTGGACTGTTTTGATTAATAGGACATATGATGTAGCTTAGGGAAAAAAAAAATGGCCAACAATTTTTTTTAAGTTTCAATTGACTCCATTGTTTAAATTTCTCAGGGTTTGTTTCATAGCTGAGCTCATTATGAATGCCTGTCTGAGTTTCAAAAAGGTTCAGAACTACTTATCTCAGTAGAGGGCTGTGTTCACATTTTATCAACAGTTTTAAGAGACTATAAAGGATTATCTGTCTTTAATGTTAGATGCTTGTTTGCTTTTACAACAGATTGACTACATAAGAGGATTTACATTTTTTGAATGGATTTATGAATGAGGAGTTTTCCTCCATAGGTTGTATGTTTGAATGAGAGCTTGATTAGATTGTTAGAAGTGTCTTTTTCATATTAAAGACATGGGGCTGTATCTTCTGGTCAGCGAGTGGGTGGCGGGGCTCACTCGCCAATGCGTAAAATGATGTGGGGTGACATTGGGTGGGCGTCCTGACGTCACCCTGCGTCATTTACATTCTCAGGTCAGCGGGTGCGCAGCCGACTTGGATACATGCCCACCGACCTGTCAATGGCCTATTAAGGCCATTAAAAAAACTAATTTAAACCATTAATGGACCCGCCTGTCCAATCTTAAGGTTGGCGGGCAGGCCAGCATCCCAGGCGGATTTCTGAAGAAACATGAATCCTCATCCAAGGGCAGGATGAGGTTTCATGAGGGATTTTAAATATTTACAAACTGTTGAAATAAAAGAAATTGACATGTCCCAGTGTCACATGAGGGGCATGTCAGAATTTTTTTTTCACACTTCTAAAAATTTTTGAAACTTCCAGCGATCTCCCTGAGGCTGCACTTAGCCTCAGGGATATCTGTGCACTTTGTTGCGCACATGCGCAAAAGAGCATACTCCCGGTTCAGGAAATTCCACCCCCGTCCCCATCCCCAGCCTGCACAGGAAGCATACAGCACTTCCGAGTGGGCATCATGCTGGGCGGGTATTAATTGGCCCGCCCACGTAAAATGGCTGTGCGCCCCGATTTGCAACCTGCCCACCCATTCCTGCTCCCACACATCCCCCCACCCCACCCCCCACCATAATGGTGGGGGGGGGGGGGGGGGGCGAGGGGGGGTATGGTGGGGGTGGGTGCGGAATGTTGTCCATGGTTTCTGAATTAGCCTATAATAGATACTGGGTGAGTGTCTATGGGGGAACATGGGAGCATGCAGGGGCGATAAGGAAAATGAGTAGTCTTTGAGGCTTAAGGGCATCAGAGTATGAGGGCATGGGGGCATAGGGAATATGAGGGGCTATGGGGAACAGGGGGAAAAGAGATGGCATGTGGGGTAGGTGGGTGGATGAGGAGTGAGGGTTTGACTGCCGATGTCCCAGTAAATGGAGTGGGGCCTTCTGGCCTGTTGGCCTTGCCATCCATCTGCCTCTGTTTCCGCCTCATGCCTGCCTCTGTACTGCAGCATTCTGCAGTCTCTCTCCACTTAAATAATATTTTGGTTTTCCATTGGTCTTGCCAAAATCAACAACCTCACATTTTTCCCACATACTCCATCTGCTAATTCTTCGACAATCACTTAATCTTTCTATATCTCTTTGTAGACTGTTTCTGTTTTCTTCACTCTTGCTTTCCTACCTATCTTTGTATCATCAGAAAATCTAGCTATAATGCAGTCTTTCTCTTCAATTCATTAGCATAGATAGTATTTGGTTAGGCCCCAGCACTGATCCCTGCGGCACCCTACTATTTACAATTGCCAAACTGAAAGTGACCTATTTATCCCAATTCTGTTTACTGTTAGACAATCCTCTATAATATATCACAGCCAACACCATGAGCTCTTATCTTGTGCAGTAACTTCTATGTAGCACCTTATTGAATGTCTTTTGGAAATACAAATACACTGCATCTACTGGTTCCCCTTTATCCACCCTGCTTGTTGCATCCTCAATGAGTTCTAACAAATTTGTGAAATAAGATTTCCCTTTCTGAAAACCATGTTGATTCTATCTGAGTTTATTATGATTTTCGAAATGTTTTGCTGCTACCGCCTTCATAACTGGTTCTAGCATTTTCTCAATGACAGGGATGTTAGACTAACTTGTCTATAGATTCTTGCTTTGTGTCTCTACCTTTCTTGAATTGCATTATTACACTTGTGGTATTCCAATCCATTGGGATCTTTCCAGAATGTAGGAAAATTTGAAAGATTACAACCAATCCACTATCTCTACAGCCACTTCCTTTAGAACCTTAGGATACAGGCCATCAGATCCATGGGATTTGTCAGCCTTTAATTCCATTGGTTTTCCTTGTACTTCTTCTCTAGTGATCATAACTGTCTTAAGTTCCTCTTTTCCTTTCGCCTCTTGATTTCCAACTATTCTGGGTTGCTTTCTGTATCATCTAATGTGAACTCAGATGCAAAATAGTTGTTCAAAGCTTCTGACATTTCCTTGTTTCCCCTTAATACTTCCCCAATCTTACCCTCTAAGGAAGAAATGCTTACTTTAGCTACTCTCTTCCTTTTTATATATTTGTGGAATTTAACTGACTGTTCTTTCTAGTTTTCTCTCATGCTCCAATTTCTCCCTCTGTTTTTAGTTCTCTATTGCTGGTTTCTAAAACATTCCCAATCTTTTGGGCTACCACTGATCTTTGCAGCATTATACTTCTTTTCTTTCAATTTAATACCATCCTTAACTTCCTTACTTACCCATGGATGGTATAACCTTCTTGTAGCATGTTTCTTTCTCAATGGAATATATCTGTGTTGAGAGTTATGAAACATCTCCTGAAATGTCTCGTACCATCTTACCTTTTTTTTACCTATTTTCCCATTCCACTTTAACCAAGTTAATACCCTGTAATTGCCTTTATTTATGTTTAAGACACTAGTTTCAGATCCCAATTTATCATCCTCAAACTGAATGTCCTATCATGTTATGATCATTCTTACCTAGAGGAACTTTAACTATGAAGTTGTTAATTGATCCTGTCTTGTTATACATTACCAGTTGTAAAATATTCTTTTCCCTGGTTGGTTCCAGGCATTTTGTTCCAAAAAATCATCCCAAATACGCTCCAAGAACTCATCTTCCAGGCAACTTTTGACATTTGATTTGTCTAATCTATATGAAGATGAAAATCTCCTATGATTATGGTAATATCTTTCTTACAAGCCCCCATTATCCTAGTATCTTACAGTGTAGCTGCTGTCAGGGGGCCTATAAACCACTCACACCAGTGACTCATTTCCCTTGTTATTTATTGTCTTGTCCCAAACTGATTCCATATTTTCATCCTCTGAACCAAGATCATTTCTCACTATAGCACTGATCTCATCCTTTATTAACAGAGATACCACACCTCCTTTCCTTTTTTTTGTCCTTCTGAAATGTCAAAAACCCTTGAACATTCAAATCCTAGCCGTCGTCACTTTGCAATTATGTCTTTGTACTGGCTATCATACTATCGTTATTTATTTCTATTTGTGCAATCAATTCATCCATCTTGTTACAAATGTTGTGTACCTTCAGAGAAAGAGCCTTTAATTCAGCCTTTTTACCATTTTTTCCCTACTCTGACCTTATTTGCTGGTGCACTCTTTTGTTTGTATGCTCTGTCCCTTTCTGTCACACTCTGGTTATCATTACTTGCATCGCTACCCTGCACATATGGCTTTTGCTCTTTAACTTTCCAAATTTCCTCTCACATGAACTGTCCCTCCCCATCCTGAATATTTAGTTTAAAGCTCTCTCTACATCCTTAGTTATATCATTGTCCAGTACACTCATCCCAGTATGGTTCAGGTGAAGGATGTCTCAAAGTTACAACTCCCTCTTTCCCCAGAACTGCTGCTAGTGCCCAATGAATCAAAATCCATTTCTTCCACACCAATCTTTGAGCCTCACATGCAACTCTAATCTTATTTACCCTAAACCAATTTTCTCATAGCTCAGATAATAATCCAGAGATCATTATTTGATTCTGCTTTTTAATTTAATCCCTAGCTGCTCATATCCCTCAGCAGAAGCTATTTCTTAGTCCTATCGATATCCTTAATACCCACATGGACCAACACAACTAAATCCTCCACCTTCCACTCCAAGTTCCTCCCTGGCCCTGAGGAGATTTCCTTAATCCTGGCTCCAGACAGGCAACACAGCCTTCGAGACTCATGTTTTTGGCTGAACACTATCTTTTCCCCTAATGATCTGTCCCCTACTACAACCATATTCCTTTTTACTCCCTCCACTTGTATGGCTCCCTGCGCTGCAGCCAGTTTGATCATCCTCCCAGCAGTCCCTGCTCTCATCCATACAAGTTGTAAGAACCTTGAACCTGTTGGGCAATTGTAAGGTCTGAGACTCCTCCAGTGCTATGTTCTTGATCTCTATACCTGCCTCACTCATAGTCACACCTCTTGTCCCTCACCATGGACCAAATCATTCAAAATGCACAGAAAGTGACTTCTGATAGATAAAATGACTTTGGGTAGCTATAATAGATAATTTATTCTGAAAGCCTGAAGAAAAAATAGATGATATCGATGGAAGTTATTGCTGGTGAGGTCACTCCATTAGAACAATGTATTGAATTTTGCCAAAAACACATTTTTTTAACTTGGTTGTGTGATGTGATCTCTACAATGGCATCTGCAAAAACCAATAGGAGAAAAAGAATCAATTACAGCAAAATGTCTGCATTGTTAAAAAGAAATGCTTTGGGAAAAATAATTTAATTAAACATTATCTACTTAGAAATCTGACCCATACAGGATGGCTACACAGGGGATCTCAAGGTGCTTTTGATTACCTTTGAATTGGGTCGTTATCTTTTTTATGTGAATAAGTTTTCTACAGCTTTTTAACAAATGTTATGTGAACAATGAGTTTCATTATCTGATTATGTTCTCCATGTATTGTGTTTTATTTCACACTTTCAAATTACGTATGGTCTCTGTTGAACAACATCTAAAAAGATGCCCACAATTTTTCTGATAATCAGAGCAAACCTGATTTTTTCAAGGGATTATTTCAAATACAGTATGTTTCTTATTAATACAATGCCTCTTATTATCATTTTGACTTTGGATTAAGCAGCCTCATAAATACAAATGACAAAAGACCAGAGAAAGAAGTCAGAGGTTCTGAGGATCAAAGAATGGCGCAGAGTGAAGTAATAAGCCATTGACAGCATAGTTAATTACAATCTGCATCAATCCATCTCTGAATAATTTGGTAATATCAGGAGAGTACACAGACCTAATCACCTAGCCCATCTCTGGCGGAAGGTGGCAGAACTAGAAGGGCAAACGAAACTGGTGAAAAATTAGAATGTAAATCCCCTTTCAATAAACAAAAGGAATCAAAATTGGAAGCAAACTAAAAATGAATAGGTATAATAAACTTACAATAAACAGTAAGGTAAGTATTGTATTATAAGTATTTAGATATGTATCTGGCTTAACAGTTGTAAACTATGCTTTTCAAAGGCAGCTCTTCTCATGGCAGGAGTAGTGGACTTTACAGTGAATCATAGAGACGTGACACTGAAAGATGTAACAGATGTCACACAGTCCTGGCTACATTCATTTTGCTGTTTCACACAAATACAAGAAGACTTTTAGATGCAACCCTTGCCCAGCATTCCATATCAAGGAGTACTCTCAACCACCTTGTCTGACATTTCAGTTTTCTGACATCAGGTTGAGTTTGAGATAAAGTGGGCATTGTGGCAATAGTAGAATGATGTACACGCTGCTTGGTGATGGGAACCTATCTACAATTCAGTTGCATACCATAAATATTCATTAATTGGAAAAGACAACAAATTAAGTCCTACCTTCAAGATTAAGTCAGTGGCACAAGGTAAACTCGTGCCTCCTATTTTCTGATAACTTAACGTTGGCAGGAGGAACGTTTGAGGACTCTGGGTCTATACTCGATGGAGTTTAGAAGGATGAGGGGGGATCTGATTGAACCTTACAGAATACTGAAAGGCTTGGATAGCGTGAAAGTGGGGAAGATCTTTCCATTAGTAGGAGAGACTAGGACCCGAGGGTACAGACTCAGAGTAAAGGGAAGACCTTTTAGAACAGAGATGAGGAGAAACTTCTTTAGCCAGAGAGTGGTGAATCTATGGAATTCATTGCCATAGAAGGCTGTAGAGGCCAGGTCATTGAGTGTATTTAAGACTGAGATAGATAGGTTCTTGATTGGTAAGGGGATCAATGGTTGCGGGGCGAAGGCGGTAGAATAGGGTTGAGAAACTTATCAGCCATGATTGAATGGCGGAGCAGACTCGATGGGCCGAATGGCCTAATTTCTACTCCTATGTCTTATGGCATGTACCAGGTGAGGTTGGTCAATCTTTGCATCTGAGGTGAGGTTTTGTCTGTGTGTAACTCAGCAGAACAGGGCAAGGGAGCAGGAGCAGCTGGATGGGTCTCCTTGCAAAAAGTGTGGTGGGAGAAGTCTGGTGATTGGGTCCTCAAACAGCTCAGCGGTTGGACTGACAAGAGGATGGTGCTAATGGTCATGTCCTCAAATGGCAAGGCACTGGCAGGTTTGGGGCAATGGGGAAGGAGGTGTCCGAGGGAGTCAAGCTCATGCCTATTGGATGAGGGTCCATTGTTGCAGCGGTCTTGTCCTTTATGTCCAAGGAGGGCAGCTGCACCACACATGGCAGGCCAAGAGTCAGGGAGGGGACATCAAGTTTGAAGCAGCAGGTCCAGCTGCGGGTGGGCAGGGGGCAGGTCAATGGTCCTTGAGAGAGGGTTGAAAAAAAGCAATGGCAGTTGAAAGATGATGGTTGGAAGGCTACAGGATGAGAGTATGAAGGTTGAAGGTCAATGGTTCTCAGTCAAGGAGGATGACTGGATGCTCCAGGATGATTGGGGAAGGAGCAGGGCGATGTTGGGAAGGTCCAGGGACATGGGGGGAAGCTGAAAGGTGACAGAGGGAAGATGGAGGTGGATGGGCTGCAGCTACTGTGTTAGTGTCCATTGACATGGCTGCTCAGAAACTATTACCTTGCTGGAGATCAGCTGATGCTCAGAAATTGTTACCTCGCTGGAGGTCAGGCTGTTTTTTGATGAAGACACTGTGAGATGGGAGGTGTCTGGTTGTTGCCCATGAGAGGGTGATGCATTTCCATTGGTCAACCGCAGCTGGTCTAGGAATGAAAGCCATGTCTACAGAGGTGCTCAGATTATTACCTGCCTTCTTCACACCATTCACTTTGTGGATTCTTTCTGAGTCTCATAGATCTAATCTTTTTGAAAACTCAGGCAGTGGGGGAGAGGATTTGCTAGAGAAGGGCCAAGGCTGCACAGCAACATAGGCCACAAGGCCATCAGCTGGCATCAGCAAAGGGGGAGGGAGATCAGGAGGAACCCAACCATGGCCATCTTCATTGTCAAAGGACATTAACACATCAAGGCTCACCAACTACATCCAGATGCCTGAGAGGCAATGTCCGAGGCACTGAAACCTTCCAGATCTGCAGCTCTGTGGCTTCGGAGGCAACCAATGCCAGTCACACTCAAGGTAATACAGCCCTAAACTTCTACAACAGCAGCCCATTCCAGGGTTCCACATGGGACATTTGTGACATTTCCCAGGCTGCAGCACTTGGGTACATGTGGAAGATGACAAATGCCCTGTTCTGAAGAGCCAACAAATTCATCAGACCCTCAACAGATGCTGATCGTCAGGCTGCAGAGCAGTTGGCCTCAGGGCCATTAATGTGTTTTCCACGTGTACAGGGTGTAATTAGCTGCACACATGTGGCCAATAGATCTCCCTAGGAACAGCCAGCTGCAATTATAACTCAGAAGGGATTTCACTCCCATTTAAGTTCTCTGTGACCACTAGAAGATAACAGTGTAGGTGTGTGCTCATTTTCCAGGGAGCTTTTCAAGACTCATATATCTTAAAGAACTCTCAACTGCAGCAGCTTTTGATGCCCCTGCTCAAGTACAAAATTGGACCTTGGGTGACAAGCGCTATCCCCTCAGAACATGGCTCATGACACCAGTGCGTTATCTCCAAAGCCTTGCAGAGGAGCGTTACGATGTTGCAAACTGCTCAACAGGGAAATCATAGAGCAGACTATAGGATTGCTCAAAACGGGCTTCTGATGCTTTGACCAGTTTGCAGAATTTTATAAGATGGTGCCACAGAGGCTGTCCAGGATTGTCGTAATCTGCTGTGCCTTGCACAACTTAGCA
Organism: Carcharodon carcharias; assembly: GCF_017639515.1. Taxonomy (NCBI): domain Eukaryota; kingdom Metazoa; phylum Chordata; class Chondrichthyes; order Lamniformes; family Lamnidae; genus Carcharodon; species Carcharodon carcharias. The sequence continues at coordinate 54,446,316 of NC_054486.1, forward strand.
TTGCAAAGGGAAGAAGAATTGCCAATTGAGGATGGGGAGGAGCTGCTACCCTCTTTAGATAAGGATGACAAAGAGATATATGAGGTAGACAGAGGTCTCATGGCAGCTCTCCCAGACGCCAGTGCCATGGGGAAATGTGCCAGGGCTGTGTCAAGAACCACATCATGTTCAATGTTTTTGACCAATAGTGATCTCTGACCTGACCATCATTTCCTCACCTACAAACCTTTGCCTGCTCCGATTGTGCATTCACCTCTACCAAGCTTCATCTGGACCTACCTCACTACACATTCTCTCTACCTGCTAGAAGACCAAGGGGAGTGGACAGTTATCAAACGGGATGAGAAGAGATGACTGCCCTCCAGGATACAGGCTTTACTCAGGAACTTAAGTCAATTAAGCTAGCAGAAGCCATCCCTCTACTTCTTGCCCGCATTGTCAAGGCTAGGATTGCATGGGTAACACATCACTTTTCGTGTTCTTCATTGACCTCGGCCAACCTCTTTGGCATGCCATTTTATGGGAAGCTGAGACGTGCTGTATGTTCAGCCATGTTGCATTGCCTTGAGAATACAAATCACGCCATACACATTACCATCCAATAAAGATTGACCTTTAACACGTATTATTGCCTGCATAAGTGAGATGTTCCACAGTCCCCTTCATTCATCAACGACTGCTAAACATGCCACCTAGTTGCCCAAGGCCTTGAGGGCTCCAGCCTATGGGTACCCTCCTGCACTGATAGAGGGGCACCCTTCTCGGCTTTGTCTTCTGGAGGCTCTGATGTCAATGGCAGAGGAAGGGATGAGGACTGACCACTCACCCTGAAAGTGCCCCGAGAGGTTGCCCCCAGGGCAGCTAGCTGCCACTCCTCCTCCCTCTCAGAGAACAATCACATCTTCCTATCTCCCTGACGAGAAAAGGCACCTGGAGGGAGGTTCAGGTGCCTCTTTCCCTTCCAGGCCAGCCACTGCTGCACTGAATCCATGGCCAGAATGACATAACAAAAGTCTTTGTGTATATGATTCATATGATAATCCTGGCTCTCCACGGTGACCTCCAACCTCTCCATAGGGGAAGCCATGTGCTCAAATGCCGGAGCCATGTTTGAAGTCATGGTGTGGATGGATTCCTCCACTATATTTGTGAGGTTCTGCATAGTCACTGGCACCTCCACCAGATGTTCACTTTCCTGTCTCTGCATCTCTGGCAAGCTTATCGTGGCTGAGACCAAAGGCTCATCATTGGCCTGCAGTTCAGCATGGGCCTCATCCTGAACAGAGCTCCCACGGGACCTCAGCTGAGCCAGCCTCCCTCAGCTGTTGAGATGTGTCTGTTATGTGATTACCGACATGTGCCCCCAATTCTATACACAAATCATTGGAATGCCACACGAGTGTAATCGTGCTGGTGAAGGATGAGGGACAGGCAGATGATGGTACATCCTCTGTGTCCTTCATCTTCATCAGAGGTGGAGCCATCTGTTAGCCCCGACCTGGAATTGAGTGAGCTGATGATGGGGGTGGTAGGGGGTGGGGGGCAGGAGGGGGGTGTGCAGTGGTGGACAATTCCTGTCCATCCCACTGCATAATTGCACATGGGACACATGCCCGCCACATGCGCTTACAACTTATATTCTAATTGGGCAAATGGTAGAACTTAAAAAGTGAGCAGAAGTGGTGCCCTCTTCCAGTCATGCCTTCGGGAGCCATGGTTTTCTTATTAAATTCTATTCAGGTACAAAAATCTAGATGAACACTCCAGTGCAGTATTTTTGGAAGAGATGTTAAACCAAGTCTCTGACTGCTTTCTCAGGTTGGCATAAAATATTTTGGAAGAGTAGATGAGTTATCCATGGTGTCCTGGCCAATAATGAACACTCAATCAACATTAATAAACAGATTGTCTGGCTTATATCACATATAATGCTTTACACAAATTGAGTATTGTGTTTCCTACATTACAATAGTAACTACACTTTCATTGAGATCACTTCTCTTTCTTCTAAACTCTAGGTCTCATAGAATAATCTTCTCATCTTAGGAATAATTCCAGTGAATCTTTCTTGTACTCCCCCTTGGGTAAGTACATCAATCCTTAGGCAAGGAGACCAAAACTGCACAGTATTCCATGCATGGTCTCATCAAGGCTCTATGCAATTGCAATAAGATTTCTTCACTCTTATATTCCAACATCCCATTGTTAGTAAGGCTAATATACCATTTACTATCCTAGTTGCTTGCAGTACCGGCAAGTTAACTTCCTCTCAGCTGCATTTAAAGGGGTGGTAGATAAATGGAAATTGGAAATTTTCAGAATGGATAATTGGTATAGATCAAGGAGAACACCCAGATTCAATGACGGCTAGCTGAATGCAGTCAGGAGCAGGAGGGACATATTTTCCCAGCAATGGGTGAAAGAGCCTGGGGAGCTATGTCTTTGCACCACATAGACACATTGGGAAGTATAAGTTCAAGAAATGTAGTTCATCTAAGGTCACATGGGCATTGGACAAAAGGATATGTTATTTTTTTCTTTTTGAGATTGGCAAAAAGTTTATTGATTATTGCTGCACCCACGTCCTGCCCATTTTTGCATTCTGAGGGCCAATCTTCCCTTTTACTTGCTTTATGGTGCATGTTGTTATGGCACAGCCAATGGTAAATGTTGAGTTGTTCAAATCCCAGATGGAAACTTGAAACAACTGCCACAACCTGTTTTGCAATTTGTATAAATCTCGAGATGCATGCCTTGAATTCAGTAGCAATAAGACCACCAAGTCTTATAGGTTTTACAAAACAAGATTAAGCATTTATTAATACACATTAAATACATACAAAGATCTACAAATTACCACTATGATAACTTCTAAATCCCATACTTAATCTAACTCAGTTACACTTTTGTTAAGGTAATAGTAAGAAACATATTTTTAAAAGACACAAGCAAAGTCAACGATATCCTGAACGGTCAAATTAAAAGTGAATTTTCTTAACTTCAGTCCCTGAAGGCAACAGTTTGGTACATGCAGGCTGAAGGTGTTTCACACTTGTTGAATCTTAGACTGCCTTTCCTTACACGTAGCCTTCACCCCTTTGTACATATTTTCCTCTTTAAATGCAAATACCCAGGACAGGATTTTGCCCTTGATGGGCGGTGGGCCTCACCAGCTTGGTGGGGGGCAGGCAGCCGATCGCTGCTGCCGAAATGGGCCTTGCCACCATTTTAAATGGGCGGGCCAATTAAGGCCTGCCCAGCGGGCCACCCAATGGGAAGCGCTATGCATTTCTTGTGCAGGAGGGAGGGATTCCAAAACTGTCAGAGTGCGCTCTTTTGTGCATGCATGCGAAAGAGTGCACATCTCCCCGAGACTAAGTGCTACCTCAGGGAGATAACTGACAGTGTTTCAAATGTTAAAAATAGAAAAATAAAAAAAATGATTAACATGTCCCCCTCATGTGACAATGTCACACAAGATGGGACATGCTAATAAATATCACAAAATCTTTATTAAACTTTTTAAAAGCAGGCATGAAACCTCATCCCGTCAGTGGATGAGGTTTCATGTTTTTTCTATTCCCCGCTGGGGCTCCTGGCCTGCCCGCCAGCCTTGAGGTTGGAAGAACAGGGCTTTAATTGGTTTAACTATCCTGTCAATGGCCTCAGGGGTTCCCCCCCAACGTCATCCTGCGTCTGCGAGTGGGACCCACCCCCAGCTCGCCGATAGGAAAATTCTGCCCCCATTGTTTCATTTTGTCTTTAGATTTTACCTTCCTGATAATAAAAAAAACTCTCATAGCACTAAGTTTTACCAGTAATCTTTGGGAAAAATAAATAATCACTCTATTTCTTACTACTTCTGCTGGCTAGGTATACCTTACACCCCCACTTTTGAATTCAAGCCACACTGTTTGGTTTAAAAATGCAAATTGCCTCCTTTACAATACACATTCTGAAGCTTCCCCATGTTTACCTAATTAATATTTCAAACCTAACTTCCCTTCTTACATCAAAGCACCCAGACTAGCTGTCTCTAAGTCAGTTAAGTCCCTCACACACCCATAGACACATCCCACTATGACTCTATTTTACAATAAATCCCAATAATATTATGAGAATTATGATAGCTTCCTGACATGCCCCTCATTATTAAAAAATGAACCATCATAATTTAAAAGGACAACTTCATTTTTATTAACCTATCTATACTATCTCCCATATCTATCTATATACTTACACTATTACATTATAAGATGCATGCATTAACTAACGACATATACACCAATCCTTTGCATCAACAAAAATCATTCCAGTTCACAATCACAGAATTGTTACATTGTAGAAGGAGGCCATTTGGCCCATCATGTCTGTACCAGCTCTATGAGCATTTTAACTTAGTGCCAACTGCCTTTGCATTGTTTCTATTTAAATAACCACCCAATGCCTTCTTGAATGCTTCAATTGAACCTGCCTCCACCACACTTCCAGGCAGTGCATTCCAAATCCTAGGTACTTGCTGTGTGGAAAAGTTTCTTTTTCTCACCTCACATTTGCTTCTTTTGCAAAACACTTTAAAACTGTGCCCTCTGGTTCATGATCAATTTATGAGCAGGAGCAGTTTCCCCCTATCTACTTTGTTCAGACCCCTCGTGATTTTGAAAATGTCTATCAAGTCTCCACTTAGACTTCTCCTCTCCAAAAAAAAGTCCCAACTTCTCCAATCTTTCCTCATAACTGAAGTGTCTCATCCTGGAACTATTCTCGTAAACCTCTCCTGCACTCTCTCCAATGTGTTCAGATCCTTCCTATAATGTGGAGCCCAGAACTGTATAAAAATACTCCAGCTGAGGTCTAACCGGTGTCTTATATAAGTCCATCATAACCTCCCTGCTCTTGTACTCTATGCCCCTATTAATGAAGCCTAGAATACTGTATGCTTTAGAAGTGGTTCCCTCTACCTGTTTTGCCACCTTTAATGACTCATGTACATATACACCCAGGATACTCTGCTCCTGCACACTACCCTTTATTTTATACTGTCTCCTCATGTTCTTTGTGCCAAAGTGTATCACCCCACACTTCTCTGCATTGAACTTCATCTGCCACCTATCTGCCCACACCGCCAATGTGTCAACGTCCTTTCGAAGTTCTACACTGTCCTCCTCACAGTTTACAATTTTCCCAAGTTTTGTATTGTCCGCAAACTTTGAAATTGTTGCCTGCACACCAAGATCTCAATCATTTATATATATCAGGAAAATCAAGGGTCTCAATACCAGCCCCTGGGGAACTCCATTACAAACCTTCTTCCAGCCTGAAAATACCCATTAACCATTACTCTCTGTTTCCTATCCCTCGGCTAATTTTGTATCCATGTTGCTACTGCCCCTTTTATTTCATGACCTCTAAATTTCCTCTCAAGTTTATTATGTGGCACTGTATCGAATGCCTTTTGGAAGTCCATTGACACCACGTCAACAGCCTCGCCCCAACAACCATCTCTGTTACCTCTTCAAAAATCTCCACCAACTTAGTCAGACACAATTTTCCTTTTTCAAATCCATGCTAACTTTTCCAAATCAATCCACATCTTTCCATGTGACTATTAATTCTATCCCGAATAATTGTTTCTTGAAGTTTCCCCGCCACCGAAGTTAAACTGACTGGTCTGTAATTTGAGCAAGGGCGTAATGTTTGCAATTCTCCAGTCCTCTGGCACCTCCCCTGAATCCAGCGAACGTTGAAAGATTATGGCCAGCGCCTCTGCAACTTCCACTCTCACTCCCTTCAATATTCTTAGATGCATCGCCTCCGGTCCTGGTGCCTTATCAATCATAAGTACTGACAGCTTATCCAATACTTCCTCCTCATCAATTTTAAACCATTCTAGTGACTGAGTTCCCCCTCTGTCACCATGGTCTGGATAGCACCTGTCTCATAGGTAAAGACAGATGCAGAGTATTAATTTGACACCTCAGTCATGCCTCTTGCCTCCATGTGTAAATCCCCTTTTTGGTCCCTAATTGGACTAATCCTCCTTTTACCACTCTTTTACTATTGATGTTCTAAAAGAGTCCAGGTTTTAAAATGTCCAATTTTCCCTTTAAGCTTCAAACACTTTATAAAGCTTCTACAATCAGGTTTTCTCATCCAGCAACAGGTATAATCTGTAGATTAAACGGTTGCAGTAATAAACTCCATCTGAATAGCCTTGCATTTCTGTCTCGAAATTTGTCAGGAAACTTTAAAGAATGTGGTCTGTATAAACAATTGTTTTGACGAATTGTTTGCCACATTCATTTCAAAATGCTGCAACGCTAATACCAAACCCCAAGGGAAGAATTTTCCCATTGGTGTGCGGGGCGGACCCTGCATGCATGCGCGTAAAGTGATGTGCGGTGATGCAGGGTGAGCGTCCTGGCGTCGCTGCATGCCATCGTGATATTTCATTGGGCGGGCGTGCGATGCTCTCCAATGCAGCCCGACATTAATTAACCGGCCACTTAAAGCCCTTCACGCTCCAATCGACGATTTTTCGGCGCCCGTGCAATCTTTGGGTTGGCGCATGGGTGCAATGGGTTGGTTGGTAGGACACATTTGTATAAACCTCATCCATGGGTGGGATAAGAGGGCTTACTGGGGTCATGAGTGGGCTCTCTCAAGTATTGATTTCTCAAATTTATCGAAACTTGCCTTTGTGATCTGCAATACTTCAAAACGCATTCGAGCTGCTTTGTCTGGACTCTTAACCCTCAGGTCAGCACTCTGCAGTGAGGAACCTTTTCTGGGCCTGCAGGTTTCTGGAAAACTTCCCTTAGCCTGGGTATGGGAGTTGTGCTCTCCACTGAAGGCAGCTCCTCTGCAGAGGAAGGGAGGGCTAGAAGGGGGAGGAGGCCAGGGGAGCCTCCTTTGGGAGGACAGGTGCAGGCACAAGGGGCACAGGGCCAAGAGGTAGTCCAAGGTGGAAGGGGCCGCAGAAGACGCTACTATCCTGCTGCCAGGGTATATAGGCGGCGAAGCAGCTACCTCAATATGTCTGAGGTGCAGTGCCGAACGAGGCTCCATTGCTCAAGGGAGACAGTCAACTATATTGGGCCTGAGATCTCCGTTAACTGTGTGCGTGGACATCCCATGCCAGTGGCTCTAAAGGTCACAGCTGCCCTCAACTTCTATGCCTCTGACTCCTTCCATGGTTCAGTGGATGATCTTTGCGGTGTCTCCCAATCAACTGCCCACACTTGTGTCAAGCAGGTTACAGACACTCTGTTTAGGCATGCATTGACTTTCATCCACTTACGTTGGTACCAGGCAAGCCAGATACAGCGAGCCAGAGGCTTTACGGCCATTGCTGGCTTCCCCCGCATCCAGGGTGCAATAGACTGCACACATGTAGCCATCAAGGCACCAGCAGGTGAGCTTCAGTCAACAGGAAGGGCTTCCATTCCATGAACTTACAAATAGTGTGTGATCACAGGATGCTGATTCTACAAGTCTGTGCAAAGGAACCCAGGCAGCTCCCACGACACCTACATCCTCAGACACTCCCAGGTGCCGGGGCTCTTCAGTGCTCCAGCTCGGCTGGATGGTTGGCTGGTGGGTGACAAGGGCTATCCCCTCAGAAGGTGGCTCATGACGCCTCTCCACCATCCAGGAACAGAAGCTGAGCAGCGCTACAATAGAAGCCACGTCTCCACAAAGGCTGTGGCGGAGAGAACCATCGGTCTTCTCAAGATGTGCTTCCGATGCCTGGACCACTCAGGGAGCACACTCCAGTACCCCCAGATCATGTGTGTGAGAGTGGTTGCATGCTGTGCTCTCCACAATCTTGTGCTGGAAAGGGGCGACGCAGTGGACGATGAAGGCATTGACACAGTGGCTGCAGTTACACATAATGAGTCCGAGGATGACCGCACACAGGGAATTGTTGAGGGGGTAGATGCTGTCCTAGGCGCATTGCAGGGAGGCAAGGACTACCAGGAGGCTTTAATCCAATGAACCTTCAGCTTGCACACCACAGATAGATCATCAGGACAAGCCTGGGCTGTAGGTTCCATACTCGATACCTAAGTGCAAAATTTTCCAGGTTAGGAAGAGTAACTAAGGCCTTGTTAATAAAGCTGAATGCCCAACAAAGCACTCATAACATTTTTGGAAACCATACACATGCAGAAGAAAAGGGGCATCCTCAGCCAGGGTCACGAGTCTGAATTTAATAGCAAAGAAACTTAAACAAAAAAAATGACAAGGGTGTTCCAATTCAAAGCAAATCATAAAGACCTCATCTTGGGCCAGCACAAAAGCACCAGTAATAAACCTGTGGTGTGTGCAAGGTGCCTTATGTTTACATTTTCGGGTGCTACGTCTTGGTATTGCCCTATCGCTGGGAGTGGCATCTGAGCCAGCCTGCTGACTCTGCTGTCCTGTTGGCCTCGATGACCTTGGCGATCATCGTCTGGCCCGTGGAGCCTGTGCTGGCCCTATCTGGGACGTAGCTGCCAGTTCCATAGCTGGCATCTCCCCAGTTGTTGCAGCCCCACCTGATGCTACGGTCACTGGGGGAGGGGCGGAGAAGCTGCTGCACTCATCCAGAGCGCCCTGAGAGGTGCCCGCAGAGATGCCAGGCAGCTGTTGAGCCAATGTGAGGTTGTTTCGGACCTCCCTGCTCATCATGGATGGATGGGCTGGGAAACTTGGTGCCCAGAACATCATCCATGCTGGCTCTAAGCAGCTGAGGTCAATACTGATGTGAGGGCTTGCTGGTCAGAGCGCATCTTTAGGAAGTCGTGATGGGTCTCCTGGAGGAACCTCTCCACGAGAGTCACCAATCTCTCCATGGAGGACCCATAGCACTCGGATATGTGGCTCATTGCTTCGGTGAGCAGCTGCTTAGACTCCTCCACCATGGAAACCAAGCCAAGCATAGCCTCATGTATCTCCTCCGATGCTTCCGCACACCCGGCCGCATTTCTTGCCCTTCCTGCCATGTGGACGACTCTAGAGGCACATCATCAGGCACCGAGTGACCATGTGCCTGGTCCCCTGCAGTCTTCTGACTGCTGGTGCCATGGGCACTCTGTCTCTGCCAGCTCCTCCAGTGACTGTGAAGTGCCCTCACTTCTGTGCCCAGGGACACTAGCCAATGTTCTAAGTCCCACTGAGGTGCTAGTATCTGCGCTGGTGCCTGCCTAGCAGAGATAGTGTGATGCTGGTGAGACTTCAGGGCCCTCAGATGTGAGAGGGGGCATCTGCTGCTCCTCCTCGCGACACTGCTCTGCTGATGTTGAAAGGAAGAACAAGGACAGTGGATCAGTTAACATGGAGACAACATCAATGAGCATCCCTGTCCCCCAGATCATTATGCGCTCATCCTTCCATAAGCAATAGTCAAGCCATGTTGCAAAATTAAATCACTTAACATTCAGCAGTGCCATGGCTGTTGGGAGATCAATGCTGACCTCATTGCTGGGTATAAATACCTGGCCGCGGCACCCCAGCCTCACCGACACCAGTGGACCTGGGTGCATGGTGCCTCTCCAAATCCAGGGCCTCCTGCTCAAACCGGCTGAGAATGGAGAACTGTGATTGCCTCCAGTCTTCACACACACTGCCGCGTTATGAGCATTCTTCTCCTGAAAATGAGAGAAGAGCATTGATTAGTGCAAAATGTACATGGATTCTCTTCGCGCACAGCCCACCCCAACCAGAGTGGGACATGTCAGGGCTCCAGTGCCTCCTCACACCGCTGCTGCCGAACACTAACACAAAGATGATAGGCCTGTTCCCCACCCCCTACCCACCCCTTGGACACATGCTGTCTACATCACATTAGGCACCACAAGGTACATCCTTCCATAGTAAGGAGACACAAGCACGTGGCGTGCAGAAGGCAGCAGATGGTTTGTTGCCACGCCACCTTGAAGCTCCCCTCCCAGTGTCATCACCCCAACTTTGGAATGTCCTGCAGTTCAAGCACAGCACCTCGGTGCAGCTCCTCCAGTTGCCCCCAAAACAGTCATGTGGGACTCAGTGTAACACATGCTGCAGGTGCAGTGGGGGGAGTGGGGTGGGGGCAGCAGGGGGGAAAGCCGACCTGCTGGGTTAAGTGACCAATGCCAACATTGTCCTCACCCTTCCAGAGTGCAACAAGTCATTGAAGCGCTTACGACACTGGATCCAGGTGCGCCGCACCATGTCGTGGGAGATCACCACCTCTACCACCTCCTCCCAGGCACGTTTTGTCATGTTGGGGGGGGGCCTCCTCCTCCCATCCTGGGGAACCAGCACCTCCAGCTGTGCTCCACCTCCTCGGGGACTGCAGCAAGGCAGTCATCAGAAAAACAAGTGTGAACACTGGCCTCTCGCCCTACACTCCAGCCTGGCCTGCCCAATGGCTTACCCTCCGGACTTGCGTCACCTCCAGTGCCCCTCAGCAGAGCCCTTTGCCCAGCCATTGCGAGCAGCCTTTCTAAGGCTGCCAGGCCTTCCTTTATACAGGCCGCCGGGTCGCCATTGGACCCGACGGGCTGAGCGTGCCTGCCGTCGCCCACCCACTCCGGCTATGTACAGGAGTCGTGAAGTACGCATAAAATGGCAGACGGTTCAATTGCGAGTGGTGATCGAGCCTGCACCCACCCATGTCTGTTTCTGCTCCTGCTCCGCACCCCCCGCCACTCAGAAAATTCAGCCCCAGGTTTCCTTTTCAATCGCTGAATATCTTCTCTGTTGCACATTCAACTTTTGTGAAAAATAGCCTATCGGTTTTTCAATTCAGGTGGCATCTTCTTGAAACAGTATGGCCCCAGTGCTTATATCGCTTACAACAATGGCCAACTTAAATTGCTTGGTGTAATTGGATACTGCCAAAATTGTTGTTATAGTTAATACAGTTTTCAAACTGTCAAATGACTTCTGACACTCCTGTGCCCATTTAAACTTCTTGTTCCTTTTTTAATAGTTCAGTCAGTAGAGCAACCACACGGCTAAAATTTGGTACAAATTTCTGATAAACGCCACTCATGCTCAGAAATCTCAAAACTTCTCGTTTTGTTGTAGGCACAATATCCTTGACTTTCACATCCTTACCAAGTGCAATGTTATAGTCTAGATACATAACTTGTGCTTTTGCAAATTCACTTTTAGCCAAGTTCTTCACCAAATTAGCCTCTTGTAATCTAAAAAACAATTCTTCCAGATGCTGTAAATGCTCTTCCCACGTAGGACTGAAAACTATTAAGTCATCAGTAGAAACAGCACAATTGCTCAGACCTGCAATTACTTTGTTTGTCAGCTTTTGAAATGTTGCACGTGCATTCTTCGTATCAAATGGCATGACTTTAAACTGATATAGTCCATTTGGCATCACAAAAATCTCCTTTGTTCTCTCTGATAATGGTACTTGCCAATATCCTTTTAGCAAGTCAATCTTTGTGATAAATTTTGATTGTCCCACTTTCTCAATGCAATCTTCCAACAGTGGTCTAGGATATGAATCCGCTTTTGTGACTGCGCTCATCTTTCAATTGTCCACACACAGTCTTTGTGTTCCATCCATTTTCAGTAGCAGCACAATAGGTGAATTCCAGTTACTGCAACTAGGCTCAATGATATCATTTTGAAGCATGAAGTCAATTTGTCTTGGTACTTGTGATAACTTTGCCAGATTTAACCTATAAGGGTGTTGCCTTACCAAAGATGAAACTTCTACAGAGACATCATATATAGTTAAACTTGTCCTCCCCAACTTATTTCTACAAAATGGTTTATGTGACTACAATAGCTTTTCCAAATCATTTTGACACTTGTCTGGAAGGTAATTCAATACTACATTTAAATTTTCAAATACCCCCTCGTCATCCAATTTGATTAGAAGAAAATCAGCCTCAGAATCCTGCATCCCTACTTCTTTCTCATTATTTACTACAACTAATGCCTCCTTTTGGTTCTCTTCTCTTTCAAAGTACTTTTTAAGCATATTGACATGACACACGCTCTGCTTATTGCTTCTATCAGGAGTATTTATTAAATAATTTATTTCACTCAGTTTCTTTTCAATCCTGTAAGGCCCACTAAACCTTGCCTTTAATGAGTCACTGAGTACTGGTAACAAAACTAACATATTCTCTCCAGCAATAAAATTCTGAGCTGTAGCTTTCCTGCCTGCTTTCATTTTCATCACTTGCTGTAAAACCTTTAAATGCTCCCCAGCTAACTCACATGCCCTGTCCAATCTCTGAAGTTTGAAACATAATCCAGCAGAGTAGATTCTGGATTTTGACCCACCAGTTTATCTTAAATTAATTTCAGTGGTCTCCTTACCTCATGACCATGAACTAGTTCAAAAGGACTAGAACCAATTGATGCATCAGGAGCATTCCTAATAGCAAATAACAAGAAGGAACTCCCCTATCCGAACTCTGTGGCTAATCTTGACTGTATGCTCTCATCATAGTTTTTAGAGTGTGATGTAATCTTTCCAAAGCCCCTTGTGCCTCAGGATGATAAGCTGTTGACTTAAATTATTTTATCCCCAAAGTATTCATTACTTCCTCAAAGCACTGTGACATAAAATCTGAACCCTGATCTGATTGTGTTTCCTTAGATAAACTATGTCTTGTAAAAAATTTAGTTATCTCTTCCACAATCTTCTTTGTTGTAATATTCCTTAAAGGTATTGCTTCAGGAAACCTGGTAGACACATCCATTGTGAATACTGATTTCCACTTTTAGTCTTAGGGAAGGGTCCTACACAATCAATCATGACCCTAGTAAAAGGTTCTTCAAATGCTGGAATTGGAATTAAAGGTTCTGGCTACATCATTGATCATGGTTTCCCTATCACCTGACATGTGTGACATGTTCTACAGAAGTTGACTACATCCCTATGCAATTCAGACCAAAAAGAGAATGTTTTGTACTGCCACCTGTGTCCTTCTAATTCCTAAATATCCCTCCCTTGAAATTTCATGAGCTATCCTCAGAATCTCATTTCTATATCCAACTGGTATTACAATCTGATGCACCTCCCTCCAGCTTTCATTTGCTGAAACATGATAAAGTTGCAATTTTCTCATTAAAACATTACCCTTAAAGAAATAACATTCTGGAATACATTTTGCCTCTGTTTCTGAGTAAGCTGTTTGATATAAATGTTTTATTTGCAAATGCTTTTTCTGCAACTCCACCAACTGCCTTGAATTAAATACTTCAGCTGAATTGTTTTCCAATCTTTCTTCCTGAACAATGTTATAAAACATAGTGTCAACTAATTGGATTTCCACAACTTTTCCCTGCCTTTGAACTTCCTGTTCTACTTGTTTCAACCGACCAGCCTGTGACCTTGTTATCACACAATCTGGAAACAATCCAGGATGCTCTCTCTGCAACACTTCTGTTGAACACACCTTTACAGGATGCTCAACTACCATAGGCATCACCCACACTTGTGATCCAGCTATATCATTTCACAAGATAAATTGAAATCCTGCAATGGGCAATCTTTCTACTACTCTAACAGTTATTTCACTTACTCTTTAAATTTACCTCCCACAAGGCAATAGGTTTAGCATCTTCATGAACCCCATTTATTATCATCTGTTCCTGCAATACTCCCTCTGAACATCAAATATCACTATCCCACAACATTAAGGATTGACTAGCCCCCGTGTCTCTTAAACTTTTAATATCATAACCTGTTCCAACCTGCACACATGGAAAGACTTTCCCTTCACATATAAAATCTTTAAACATCTCTGCAACCTGCTCCTTAGAATTATGTTGGATAAATTGTGAACCCATTCCCACTTCTTTACCTATGACTGATTCTTCCTGTTTTACCTGTACACAAACATTGTTTTTTCCTGTGCCTGAACCTCAGAACCCACAGCATTTTTACTTCCAGAACTTTTCTGCACCCCTATAATTCCAACAGATTTCTCCTGCAATTTGCAGCACTCTGACTGTGTGTGTCCAACTTTATTAGAATGAAAACAATTCAATTTTTGAATGCCACTTCTACCCTCAGCACTTTCCTTTTTATTCTGAGAAAAAACTTCCTGCAAATTTCCATTTAATCCTTCTCTTCCCTGACTACTCACCTTCTTTTCACCTTCCCATTTTCTATCCTTTTCTGATTTAAAAGGGTGACAAAAAAAGATTTAGCTCAATGAACTAACTCATAATCATCAGCTACCTCTGCCACTTGTCTTACAATTTGAACCCTCTGTTCCTCCACATGAGTTCTCAGTACTGAAAGAATTGAATCTTTAAATTCTTCCAAAAGAGTTACCTCTCTACCAGCTGCATAGGTTGTCTCTATCTTTAATGCCCATATCCACCAGTCAAAATGACTTTGTTTTACTCTTTCAAACTCCATGTACGTTTTGCCCAGGGTCTTTTCTCATATTCCTGAATTTCTGACTGTATGCCTCAGAAACCAACTCATATGCACTCAAAATAGCCTTTTTAACCACATCATAATTCATCAGCATTTCTTCTGACAGTGGAGCATAAACCTCATGTGCTCTACTCACCAACCTGTGTTGTAACAACAATGGCCAGTTTTCCTGTGGCCATTTCATCTGTTTAGCTATCTTTTCAAATGAAATAAAGAATGCTTCAACATTCCTTTCTTTAAATTTTGGAAGAGCTTGTACAAATTTAAACATCCCCTCACTGGGTTTTAGGTTAAAGGTTTTTTTTTCCTCATCAGAACTTTCCTCAGAATCTGAGGTCTCTTTTATAACTTCCAGCCTTTTAAATGGTATGTCCTTTCTCTTTCCCTTGCCTCTCTTTTTTTTTATCTTTCATTCTTGCCTGGAATTCCAGTTCCAGTTCTTTTCTTTCTCCTGCATTTCCACTTGCTCCCTTTGAAATGCCCTTTCCTTTTCTGCTGCCTCTAGCTCAAGCTTTTTCATTTCCTTTGCTTGTTCAAGTTCAAGTTTCTTCATTTCTAACTGAAATTTCACTACCTCCAGCTGTGACCCACTAGTGTCAGGCATCACTTCCAACTTTAAATGTTGTGCGAAACCATCAATTATGCTTGCTTTCTTAGCCCCTGCAGGTAATCCCAATTGTAATTTATCCACCAACTCCATTAATTTAACTTTAGTTACTTTTCGTAAACCAGCCAAAGTTATAACTTCAACTTGCAGACAAGTCTGAGCAACTGCCAATGACATAATTCCGTCTCACCACTTAAAAACAAACTCACAACTCCTGAATTCAAAGTGCTTCTCAGACTCGTAACCTTCAGATTCGCCAACTCCAACCCAATAAAGGAATTTCAAATATATCCCGCAAAGAGCCCCCAAATATGTTATGGCACAGCCGATGGTAAATGTTGAGTTATTCAAATCCCAGAGGAAACTTGAAATAACTGCCACAACCTGTTTTGTAATTTGTATAAATTGTGTGCTGTGTGCCTTGAATTCAGTAGTAATAAGACACCAACTCTTATAAGTTTTTACAAAACTAGATTAAACATTTGTTAATAGAAGAAATTACTTTAAATACATACATGGATCTACAAATTACCACTGTGATAACTTCTAAATCCTCTATTTAATCTGACTCCCAGTTACACTTTCGTTAAGGCAACAGTAAGAGACATTTAAAAAGAATCAGCCAAAGTAAACAATGCCCTGAACAGTTAAATTCAAAGTGAGTTCTCTTAACTTCAGTCTCTGAAGGCAGCAGTTTGGTATACAGGCTGAAAGTATTTCATACCACACAAGTGCCAGGCAATGATTATCTCCAACAAGAGTGAATCAAACCATTTGCCCTTGATATACAATGGTGTTAACTTCGCTGAATTTCTGACCATCAACATCCTGAGAGTCACCATTGACCAGAAACTTAACTGGATCAGCCATATATTACAGGCAGGGCTGGGGAGATACATTGAAATCTCCAATTTCTTTCCCTTCTGTTCATAATCAGTGTGTTTTTTATTTGAAAAGATACATGTGTGTGTTTCTAAAGCCCTATTAATGTGTAATCAATTTAAAATATCAGTAGCAGACTTTTGTGGGTTTAAACAAAAGAGGGTTTTTTATTCACCCGCTAACCCCAAAAGATCTATGCCATGTTAGACATACACCACAATTAAGAAAGACAAAATTTAAGAAGATAATTTCTACAAGTGTTAAACTAAAACCACAATTACAAATTCATGTGCAGAATTTTTATGTTGGGGGACAGGCATGAAAGGCGGGTCCAGGATCAGCCCGGGAATGGACTATCAAGTGCGATCGGCCCCCGACCGCTATTTCATGCTGGCTGGCCAATTAACAGCCAGCCAGCATGAAGCACACGCTGAAATGCTCAGCGCTGCCGGGGTGGGGGTGGGAGGAGGGCAGGCACTGACGTAAGTGTGGGCATGGCTGAGTGCTGAATGACAGCTCCATGATGGCAGAAAGCTGCCTTAGGGAGCAGAAGACTTAATAACAATTGAATGAAGTTTTTAAAATCAGGAAAATAAAATGTCCAAGCATCACAATCAGTCATCTGAACATATACATGATAAAAATGCTGTCCAGAGATTTTTATCTTTTTTTTATTTATTAACGGATCCAAGGGTGGGATGAAGTTTCAAGAAAAATGCAAAGTCTGCCTAGCCTAGTCGCCCATCCAATAACAGTAAAGTTGGACTGACCACACAAAATCGGAGACAATTGCAACTTTAATTACTGTAATTGGCCTCTTAATTGTTGGTGGGTGTGCTTCTGACTTTTGCATCCACCCGCCAGCCTACATATTGCATGAGTGTGGGATAATGCCGGGACGCTCGCCCAACGTCATCTCGTGTGATTTTGGATCTGATCAAGTTGGGTGCATGCCTGTCCACCGACCTAAAATTCAGCCCTGTGTGTGTTTGAGTCCAGTAAAGAAGGAAACTTTCCCTACTCTTGAATTGAAGTTCAGGAAGTTCAGATGGCTGGGGGTCAGATATCAGGATTACTTCAAAGAGAAGAATATTTAGTCATGCAGTCAGGGACTCATGGCTGTTATATCAGAAGGTCCAATTTCTTTATGGATGAAATTAAAGCTTTGGAATTAGGCTAAGAGGTTTTTTTAAAAGACTTAAGCCTCTTGGTTCTGAAAAGGCAAAGGTGGCACAGCCTTTCTCTGCAGCTGTTGGCTGTTATTCTGCAGTATGCTTTATTAACTGCTTTCTCCCCCTGCCCTGCCTCCTTTAATGACTCATGCACATATACACCTAGGTCTCTCTGCTCCTGCATAGGCTTTAGAGTTGTACCTCTTATTTTATATTGTCACTCCATGTTCTTCCTATCAAAATGAATCACCTAACACTTCTCTGCATTGAACTTTATCTGCCTCCTTTCTGTCCACTCCACCAACTTATCATGTCCTTTTGAAGTTCTTCACTGTCATCCTTGTTTTATATCATCCGCAAACTTTGAAATTGCCCCCTGCACACCAAGGTCTAGATCATTAATATATATCATGAAGAGCAAGGGCCCCAATATTGACCCCTGGGGAACTCCACAACAAACATTCCTCTGGCCTGAAAAATATCCATTAACCATTACTCACTGTTTCCTATTACTCAGCCAATTTTGTACCCAAGTTGCTACTGTCCTTTTTATTCCATGAGCTATAACTTTTCTCACAAGTCTGTTGTGCATCACCTTATTAAATGCCTTTTGGAAGTCTAAGACACCACATCAATAGTATTACTTTCATCAACCCTCTCTGTTACCTCTTCAAAAAACTCCAGCAAGTTACTTAAACACGATTTTTCCCTAATGAATCCATGCTGGCTCTTCCTAATCAACCCACATTTTTTCGTGTGACTATTAAGTTTATGCTGAACAATTGTTTCTAGAAGCTTCCCCACCACTGAAGTTGTAATTGCTGGGCTTATCCTTACAACGTTTTTAGAATAAGGGTGTAATGTTTGTAATTCTCCAGTCCTCTGTTGCCTCATCTGAGTCTAGGGAAGAATGAAAGATTATGGCCAGTGCTCCTGCACTTTCCACTCTCATTTCCTTCAATATCCTTGGATGCATCTCATCAGGTCCCGGTGCCCTGTCTACTTTAAGGACCGACAGTTTATCCAATACCAACAGTTTATCAATTTTGAACCCTTCTAGTTTCCTCCTTTGGGTCACCGTGGCCTGGATAGCATCTGCTTCCTAGGTAGAGACAGATGCAAAGTATTCATTTTGCACCTCACCCCTGCCCCCTGCCTCCATATTTAAATCACTTTTTTAGTACCTAATTGGCCTTACTCCTCCTTTTACCACTTTTTACTATCATGTTCCTATAGAAGACTGCAGGATACCCTTTTATGTTGGCTGCCAGTACTTTTGCATAATCCCTCTTCACTTCTCCTTTGAACCTTTTGTATTCAGCTTGGTTCTCAATTGTATTTTCTACCTGACACCAGTCATAAGCACCCATTTTTTCTTCTTTATCTTAATTTCTATCTCCTTTTTCATCCAGAGACTCAGATTTGCTTGCCCTACCTTGCCCTTTTGAGGGAATATACTTTGACTGCGCCCGAACCATTTCTTCTGAGAAGGCTGTCCATTGTTCAGCTACAGTTTTTTCCCACCAACTTTGGTTATAGCCTATCCAGCCCAGCTCTGTTCTTGCCCCATTGAATTGGCTCTCCCCAAGCTAATTATTCTTACTCTAGGTTCCCCATTGTCTTTTTCTACCGTCAACCTAAACCTTATGGTACAATGATCACTGTCTCCAAAATGTTCTCCCATTGACTCTTGATCTACTTGACCCACCTCATTTCCAAGAACCAGGTCTAGCAGTATCTCCTTTCTTGTTGGACTGGACACACACTGCTGTAGAAAATTCTCCTGAACACACTCTAGGAACTCTTGCCCCTCTCTGTTCACTAGGTTTGCTCCTCTACATCCTTCCCACTAGTTGGTGGTCTATAGGCTACATTGAGCAATGTAATTGCACCATTTTTGTTCCTTAGCTCGAGCCAAATTGATTCTGTCCTTGAACACTCGGGAACATCCTCTTTCTCTAACACTACAATGCTCTCCTTAACCAATACAGTCACCCCTCCTCCTTTTCTTCCTGCCCTACCTTTCCTGAACACTTTCTACCTGGGAATATTTAATACCCAGTTTTGCCCTTCCTTGAGCTAGGTCTCTGTTATCGCCACAACATCAGAATCCCACACGTCGATCTGCACCTGTAACTCAGCAATCTTATTTACTATACTCCATGCATTCACATACATGCAGTATAATCCTGATTTGGACTTCATTATTTTCTTCCTCATGCTGCCTCTGCCTATTAACTTACTCTTCTCCATTCTAGTGCTATCTGTCTCTTCCAGTATTTTGTGCACCTTGGTATTATCTCTAATATCCTCTCCTGGTTCCCACACCCCTGCCGAGTTAGTTTAAAGCCTCCTTCAACATCAGTAAAAAGGAACTCAGTCCCAGCTCTGTTCAGGTGCAACCCGTCCAGCTTGAACAGGTGCCATCTCCCGCAGCGCCAATCCCAGTGTCCCAGGAATCTGAAGCCCTTCCCCCTGCACTTTCTTTCAAGCCATGCATTCACCTGCCTTATCCTGCTCTTTCTGTGCTCACTTGCACTTGGCACTGGGAATAATTCGGAGATTACTATCTTTGAGTTCCTGCTTGCTAATTTTCTACCTAGATTCTACCTGCAGGACCACATCTCCCTTCCTACCTAAGACATCGGTACTAACGTAGTCCACGAATTCTGGCTGTTCATCCTCCCCCAGAAGAATGCCCTGCAGCCATTTGGTAACATACCTGACCCTGGCATCAGGGAGGCAACATATCTTCCTGAGTCACATCTACGGCCACAGAAACACCTGTCTGTTCCTCTAACTAATGAACCCCCTATCACTAGTGGTCTTCCTTTCTTCTTCCTCCACTCCTGTACATTCGAGCCACTCTTGGTGCCACAAACCAGGCTCTGACTGCACTCCACTGAGGAACCAATGCCCTCACCAGTGTTTTTTTTTTGTTTGTTCTTGGGATGTAGGCATTGCTGGCTAGCCTAGCATATATTGCCCATCCCTAATTGCACTTGTTTAGAGGGCATTTAAGATTCAACCTCATTGCTGCGGGTCTGGAATTACATGTAGGCCAGCCCAGGTAAGGATGGCAGATTTCCTTCCCTAAAGAGCATTAGTGAACCAGTTGGGCTTTTACAACAATTGGCAATTGTTTCATCAGTCTTTTAATTCCAGATTTTTAAAAAGTGAATTTAAATTTCACCTTCTGCCGTGATGGAATTTTGAACCTGTCCACAAAGCATTACCCTGGGTCCCTGGAATATAGTCAGTGACAACACCACTACATCACTGCCTCCCACTCAAATCCAAAATGGAAAACCGATTAGCTGGCGGGACCCCAGGGGACTCCTGCACTACTTGGTTCTCTTGGGTTGTCTGGTGCTCACCTATCCCATTTCTGCCTCCACGCTCCTAACCTCTCTGAACATGGTCTCCTTTTAGCTCTCACCCTCGCAGATGTGCTATAATCACTCTGGTTGCCGCTCAAGTTCCAAAGCCTGGGGCTCAAGTTCCTGCAGCTGGCAGCACTTCCTGCACGTGTGGTCATCTAGGTCACCAGAAGTGTCCACAACTTCCCACATATTACAGGACATGCATTCCACATGACCGAGCTGCCCTATCATGTCTTAACTTTACTTCCCTTACATTAACTTTATCTTACTTTTATTTACTTATATTACTTTATGTTACTGGCCCTGACTTCCCTTTATTCCTGGGGGAGCATCTTCCGGTCAGCAAGCAGGGGCAGGGCCGGCTTGCCAACGCGTAAAATGATATGGGATGACGTCGGGTGGAACTCCTGACCTCACCCTACATGATTTCCATTTTCAGGTCAGCGGGGGTGCTCGTCGACCTGTCAACGGCCTATTGAGACCATTTAAAAAGTACTTAACATCATCAATGGCCCTGCCCATCCAACCTTAGGCCTTCCTGTGGCCGCTCCTGCATTACCCCCCCCCCCCCAACAGGGGGAAAATTGTTCCCTATTTCTTACTCAAGTCCAAGTAGCTATTTCATTAAAAATAATATGCTTTTCTAATTTACAGCTATTTAAGCATACTCCCTAACAATGGTTTCTTACCAAACGATGAACTTACAGTTTTCCTGTGATGTCACTGTTTAATTTTTTTTTTCAAACTCAGCTCTGAAGGTGAGGCTTGCATTAGGTTTGTTTCTGCTCTGCTGTTTGTGTTTCTGATTTAGAAAAATTGCAATGTATACCACACCTCTTTTCCCCATGCACCAAATTCCCAAGTGTGCTTAATTCGCGACTCACTAGGTTTCCGTCCTCTTCCGGCGTAGTTGCCTGTCTCCTCGTACACCCCATTCACAAGGCACAAGTCAGGAGTTTGATGGAATACTTTCCACTTGCTTGGATGAGTGCATCTCCAACAATACTCAAGAAGCTCAATGTCATCTCAGCCAAGCAGCCCACTTGATTGGCACCTCATCCACCACCTTAGACATTCTCCCCCTTCTGCTACAGGCACAATATGGCTGCAGAGTGTACCATCAACAAGATGGACTACAGTAAATCGCCAAGGCTTCTTTACATCACCATCAAAAGCCACGTCTCTTATCTCGAAGGACAAGAGCAGCAGGCACATGGGAACAACAATGCTTGGAAATTCTCTTCCAAGTCATTCGACACTCTGACTTAGGAGCACATTACCTACCTTCATCATCACTGGGTCAAAATCCTGATGATCCCTACCTAACAGCACTGTTGGAGTACTTTCACCACACAGACTGCAGTGCTTCAAGGAAGTGGATAATTAGGGACTTTTCAAGGGTAATTAGGGACTGGCAAAAATGCTGGCCTTGCCAGTGACACCCACAGCCTACGAACGAATAGAAGAGAATTTTTAAAAAAACCTTGCTCCGCACAAATTTTGATGACTGGTCTGCACAGTATACTGCCAATCAAACCAACCTGGTAGCAGGTTCCATTTAAATATAGCTCCATGCAATGCTCAAAATGATGAGCCATTCAAATCCCTAAACCATGAAAGAATTTTAATAAGCTCCATTATCTGAGGTACCTTATTAAATGCTTCTTTCAGCCAATTTTTTATTGTAAGTGGTAGAGCAGTTTTAACAGTGTGCTGCTGGTGCTGGATAACTCAGCAGTGCTCCCAGTACATCTTGCACTCAATACTGAGTCCTGATGCTTTATGTAAATTAGTGTACACCACCTTAGTGCAAAGTCAGCTTCATGACTCCTCAGGATGCACAGTGGTTCTGTGTCCTTCTACAGGGGTATCATTATCAACCTCATTCCTCTCAAATGGACAAGGAATCTTTAAGAAGCCTTTGATTTTTAGAGCTTGAATTAAATAATTATTGTCTTTCTAATTTGATCTGACATACATTCTTTCTAAACACACCACTAAACCTAATCCTTTGAGACAAACAATTGCAGGAACAGAAAAAAACAGCTTAATTATTGTTTAAAATTTGACTCTATTGATGATGAATATAGAAAGATGAAGTAAGCCTACCTTTCCATTCTAACCTAATACATTAAATATCTCCACCTGTGATAAAATTATAACGTATATATTTATAGTGATTCTTTATATTATCGCACTTCAAGCTTGTTACCTAAATATTGTTAATAGTTCCATCATAACAAACACGGTAGGGAGCTTTGGCAGACAACTTCCAAAGAAACCCAGCATTGTGCAGCCATGTATATTTTTCTCTGTATTCAATTATTAATGCATTTTTAATCAACTAGATATTGGTTTGTATAATTTTCTATTCAAATCTCACAGCTCGCAAAAGGCTGCCCTTTTTTTAATAAATAAAAACTAAAAAAAAAGTAATGAATAGAAAATGGGAGAAGCTAGAAGGAGCTCATTGGCTTGTACAGCCCCAGTGACAGAGTGGCAGATGTAGATGGACTGCTTATGTAAACTGAAGGAAAAAGAATGATGTAAGTGCATGGTTCCTTAGAGAGAAGCATTAATAATGAAAAGCCTGCTTTGCATTCCAGTACATGATGTGCTAAGAACAGAATGGGCTTTTTTCTCTCACAGTTCCTGATTCCCCAGTTTAAAAAAAAACTAAATTATCAGGCTGGATAAACATACACTAGATAATCTACAATTAATGACCCATATTTCATCATTTTGGCAGTGCACTTCTGCCTCTCTTTCTGCTTCATTTTCTTAATATTTTTATCCCACTCTTTACCACCAACACCCTTGCCCCCCCCCCCCCAACATGCGAGCGCACACACGCACACACACACGCACACACACTCAATTCTCTCTTCTTCGCTCAAAAAACAATGCTGTTCTTAAGCCAACTGCTAGGGCCTTCACAAAATGGGCTATGGCTGAATGCTAATATCTGTTTCTTTCTTCCTGTGCTCAATGCCTACTCTGCTCCTTTGTTCCCCTTAATGGTACAGATAATGATTTGAGCTAGTTAATCTGCTGGTATCATGATTTTTTTTAAAGAAAGCTCAAAATTAATAGTGCACAGTCAAAAAATGTCATCAACAAATTCTAGATAGCATAGTGATGAGTAAAATATTAAGATCATATTGTTTACCTCTTCTCATCTTCATCTTGATAGTGTTACGGACTGTGATGTGAGAAGTACGCAGTTAATTCTAGCCCCACTTCTCCACAGGTCATAACAGTGGCCTATAGCTTCCCAGCTCCCTAGCATGGATTTGGGATGTACGTTAGAAGAATTAAAACCTTTCTAACATCTGAGTAACTATTGTAAAGACCCAGCCCGACCCCACAGGGCTCCACCCACTCCCTCGACAGACACCCCCACAGGATTAGCCGCCCCTCCACTGACCCTCCCGACCTCTGACACTCTCCACTGCATGACCTCAAACACCCCCAACAATTCCGACCGAATCTCCACCCACTGACCTCCAACACCTCCCACCTCTGACCTCCGACTCCCCCACTCCCCCCCCCCCCCAAATCCCCCACCCTCTGATCCCCCACTTCTGCAACCTCCAAACCCCACTCCCCAGACCTCTGAATCCCCCACTGCCCGACTTCCGACATCCTCCACCCCTGCTGGACCTCCTTCCCCATGGACTTCCGACACCCATCACCCCCATCCACCCGGATCTTTGACTGACATCTTCCCTGGACCATGGACCCCTTCCCACGCCCCATGGACTTCCGACCTCTCCCCACCTCAGACAGCTCCACGACAACCCGGACCTCGGACCCCTGCCTCATGATCTCTGTGGACCTCTGAGCACCCACCCCCCCTCCATGAACTCCTCCAGACCTCCGACCAACCTGCACACATGACCACTGGAGCTAGACTTCACTAGGGCCTGTGAGGAGCCTTTTGATATAAGCCCCAAGCAGCTCCAGCAAACAGAAGTGTCAATGTAATTTACAAGATTAGGTAAGTGTGCATTTATTCCTTCTAATTCCTGTGGGCCAGCACTTTCCAAAAATAGTCAGAAGTTATGGCCCAATAGTTTAAATGTTTAATTCACCCACAAAACTGGCCAATTGTTTACTTTTACCCAACATAAAAAGACTCTAACCAGGCTTCTTTCAGTAAACACAAAAAATATTGATTTATTTATTCTAAAAACAACTTTTTAAAAACAAGTTAATAAACTGGTTTACATACAAATTGTAGTTTAGAAGTGTAACGATTTTCTCCTTTGTGAAAAAACAGACATTCAAACTCCCTTACACTCACAAACAAACCCAAAACAGGACAAAGCAAACACAGTCCTTTGCAGAGGCTGGAGTGTCAGAATGTTTTTTTTAAAGGATAAAATTCAAAGAGATCACAATGCTGCTGATCTAACAGAATTCTGGTCACAATAGGTCAAGAAGTTCTTTCAAATGGATTTTTTTGGAGAAAATGTCCTTGATGACTCTTATCACAACTTTGTGAACTCTCAAAAAAAAGATGAGTTATCCTGATGAGACATTTCTGAGGACAGTTTAACTCAAAGGTGGGCAGAGAGAAGTAAAGAGGAAATCTTTTCCTTGAAGCTTCTAAGGCACACACACACACACACACACACACACATTCTCACTCGCTGAGAACTTTAAAGACTAAGATGTTCAAAAAATACTTTTCTTAGCCAGGTGTTTTTAACCAATCAGCAAGAGCCTTTGGCCTGGCAACAGCAGTTCTTTGTTAACTTAAATATACAATGTATCTCTTCCCTCTCCAGGTGTTCACCTCTGGACATCTATCTTGACCCACAGTTTCGTAAAGAATGGCATTTTCACAACTCTAAATTAATACTGCAAATTTCAAAAAATAACTCAGGAGGAAGAATGTCTAAATTTCAATGTCCTTCAAATTTTCAAAAAACAGGTCCCTCACATTAGTCCCTCAAAACAAGGATGGTGTCTGCCAGGCTCCGTGATTTGTGTGTCCTCAGGTGACTCAACAGACCAACCCTGGAGCCACAGACCTTTGGGCAGAGAGGACTAGAGTTGCCTGAGAAAAGGGGGTTCTCAAACTAGGGATCTGCTCTCTCCCCTTCTGCCTTTGTCGCTTCTCCGCAGCATAGTTTGTACTGTCAGTTTCCGACTGTGCTGTGGCATGTTAGATGAGCTGCTTCCACATGGCAAGGTTAGCCTCAAGTTCCTCCCATGCACCATTGTCAATTTTCTACCAGGACTAGCTTAAAGGAAAACTGGGAAGAACCTAAAATAGAAGGTTGAGAAATTGGGCTTAATAGCACCTGTTTTTTGGGAGTTGCAAGTGCCTTTAGAGTTCCAAAATGACATCTGTGGAGTACATACACACTTGTGGGGTGGTTTTCAATGGACATCTAGGCACTAGTATAAGTGCAGTGAATGTCCAAAGGAACTTTAGAGTAGGAAGATCATTATGTCAAACAGTACACAATGCTGATTTGATGCCAGCGGTGCCATTTTGAAACTCCAACTAATGCTGTCTCATAACCTCACATAGTTAAACATTCATTCAGAAATGGACAGGAATCCCCTACAATTGTTGCTTAAAGGGAGCATCAATTACTTCCACGTTGGTTACCAGTTCATTTTTTTTCTGGCTGCTGAGCACCATGCACACAATGAAAGCCATGCTGCAACTCAACATGTGAAAGAGTAGACTGTTGGCATGCTGAAACAATGGGCTGCATTTTTCAGTGGGAATCGGAACCCCAACATCGGGCTAATATCGGGATACTAAGTCCATTCACGTCCTCAGCACGCCCGCCAGTGCAACATTCCAGGAGGCAGCCACCTAATTATCCTGTTAAGGACAGCATGTGGGTATGAAATTATATCAGGATGGCAGCCCCAGCGGGAGAGGTGGGCATTATAGCGAGGCACCAGGATGTGCCCGTGGCTGCCTGCATAGAAGTGATCGATGAAAGGCACCTGAAGCCAGTAGGCCCATTTGGTTGGAGTGGAATCTCTGCTCTTTTATTCATGGAAGAGGCTTTAGCTTTTCATCCCCATCCCCTTGTCAATGGGGCTTGACATGTCATTCGAGCCTCTGGTTGCTATAGTCCCTCGACCTGCCTCAAGTATAGGCCCTTGATTGAGTTGGCAACCACTGTAGACATGAGGGTGGGGGGTGCATGGGTGCTGCTAAAATACTGGCACTGAGGCAAAAATGGCCCCTATATATAGCCTCAATTGCACTAAATGGCTGCCTCTATTCCATGATGTTGGCAGCTGACCCAATGCCCATTTCACCCGGGGAAAGTCCCCAGCTGGCGGGGATGAGTCAGCTAGCAGTCCTGACATTGCTTCTCCCCCACCCCAACCCACCCCCAAATTTTTCTGACACTGATTCTAGGCCAGTCTTTCTGGGGCCGGGAAAATTCAGCTCAATGTTTTTACTGCCTGGGAAAACCAGGAAGCACTCGGCAGAACAGTTGTCAAGATTCATGGCGATCTCCCGCATGCTACAGAATCTTGCCATCATGAGGGAACACCTCTTGCCATCAGGAATGTTGGGACAAACTGAGGAGGATGAGGAGAAAGAAGAGGAGTGGATGAGCAACTTAAACTGCCTCTTTCAGCTTAGGTTGTCCATGAAGCAGTCACCTGAGTGTGATAGGAGTTACTGCAATCCCAATTCCCTATCCACCAACAGTTCCACACCTTAACCTCTCTTTGTCTCTAACACAGAGTCCTATCACAAAAAATAAAAGCCACCACAATTCAAACATTCCAACCAAATTTCTAAATCAAAGCATGCCAAATAGCATAAAAATAAACTAATTGCCCTTTTGCATTTCCTTTGTGCCTGTCACAATGTCTCTTGATTGGGTCTAAGTGCTCTACACAGTGCTACCCCAGTGGCTGTATCTGACACACAAAAGGCCTGGTGCTCATGTGTCCACCACTGGATACATAGCATTCCACTGTCAGGATAGTTAGAATGACACAATGGGTAGAACATAAACTTTCAATCTATTTGCTCTCCCAAGCAGGTCAGGGTCAGACAGAAGAGCAGAGAGTTGGAGAAGGGGCACAGCCAGCCATCTCTGAGGAGGAGGAAACATGCTCAGAGGATGCACCATCACATCATCCCCCTTCAACCTCGACCAGCACCGATATTTTCATGTCAGTAGGTATCTGTTCTTGCTTAGACTCAGGGTCACAACCTGGTGAGCACAGTACAGATACAAGCAAGCAGCTGATGAAAGCTGTGACAGGCGAGGACACTGAGAGTCAGAGGAGTGTGTGATGCTAAACTGAGGTTGAGCCCTAGGTTGATGATGGACCTTTGGAGTCATTTGCAACACTGCACCTTCAGCATGAAGTAAGAGAATATCTGGTGGAGCTGCCACAATCTATGGACGCCCAAGCACGGACGATGGAGGAGTTAACTTCCTCCATTGAGAGATTG
Source organism: Carcharodon carcharias (assembly GCF_017639515.1). NCBI lineage: Eukaryota > Metazoa > Chordata > Chondrichthyes > Lamniformes > Lamnidae > Carcharodon > Carcharodon carcharias. Next base: position 54,474,214 of record NC_054486.1, read on the forward strand.
GCCAGTCAGTGGATTCTGGAGATGTGCACAAACCTGCCTTGTCCATGAGCTCTATGCAGCAGAGGCAAAGCAAGATGGGGAGTCTCTGTCAGGTCCTCATACTTTCCAGGTTAGCAGAGAGGTACAGGTGTGCCTTGCAAGGGAAGAGAAGTGGTGTCAATCGTTGAGAGGAGAAGAGTGAGAAGCATCTCAGAGAGTAGCTCCAGATATGTCCAGGTCTTATTTAACCTTTGTAAACAGTTAGCATGTAAATAAGGCCAGGATTTTCCCATTGGAGTGCGGGAGTGGGCACATAAAATGACACAGGGTGAGGTCGGGCGTGCGTATTGATGTCACCATTGCAATATTTAGGTGGGCGGGTGTGCAATGTTCTCCGATGCGCACCCGCCATGAATTAATCATGTAGTTAAAGCCCTTGAGGCAGCAACTGTCTGCAATTTTCAGGGCCCATGCGATCTTCAGGACATCTCACAGGTGCAATGGGAAGGGAGATAGGAGACATTTGTATAAACCCCATCCTCGGGTGGGATAAGAGGGGTGAGTGGGGTCGCAAATATTATCTGTCAGATATTTAATCGTGAAAGTTACTGACACTTACCTGTGTGAGCAGGAATACTTCAAAATGCATACTAGTTGCTTGGGCAGGAGTAACAGCCTTCAGGTCAGGACCCTACAGTAAAGAACATTTTTGGGGCCTGCAGGCTTCAGGAAGCCTTTCCTTAGCCTGGGAATGGGAGTTGTGCTCTCCACCAGAGGCACCTCCTGTGTGTAGGAAGGGAGGGCCAGAAGGGGGAGGAGGCCAGGAGTCTACATTCGGCCTCCAAGGGAGCCACCTTTGGGAGAAGGGGCTCAGGCACAAGGGGTGTAGGGCCAACAGGAAGCCCAAGGTGGAAGGGGCCGCAGAAGGTGCCATTATCCAGCTCTCAGGGCACACAGGTGGTGAAACAGCTACCTCAATATGCCTGAGGTGCAGTGTTTCAAGGGAGACAGACTCCTCCATCTGTCAGATGATAGGTCCTGAGATCTACGCTACTGTGTTGATGGGCACCAGTTGCCAATGGCATTGAAGGTCATGACTGCCTTCAACTTCTATGCCTCTGACTCTTTCCAGGGGTCAGTGCATGATCTTTGCGGAGTCTCCCAATCAGCTGTCTACACTTGTGTCAAGCAGGTGACAGACGCTCTGTTCAGGCGTGCATTGACCTTCAGGGATGAGGATAGCCAGAGAAAGCAAGCCAGAGTCTTAGCAGCGATTGCTGGCTTCCCCCACATTCAGGGTGCAATATTCTGCACACATGTGGCCATCAAGGTGCCAGCAGGTGAGCCCAGTGCCTTCGGCAACAGGAAGGGCTTCCACTCCATGAACGTGCAGATAGTGTGTGATCACAGGATGCTGATTCTACAAGTCTGTGCAAGGTACCCCGGCAGCTCCCATAACACTTACATACTCAGACATTCCCAGGTGCCGGGGTTCTTCAGTGTTCCAGCTTGACTTGATGGCTGGCTGCTGGGTGACAAGGGCTATCCCCTCAAAAGCTGGCCCATGACTCCTCTCTGCCATCCAAGAACAGAAGCTAAGCAGCGGTAAAATAGGTGCCACATCTCCACAAGGGCTGTGGTGGAGACAACTATCAGTCTTCTCAAGATGCACTTCAGATGCCTGGACCTTTCAGGGGGTGCACTCCAAAACACCCAGATTATGTGTCACTGATAGTGGTTGCATGCTGCGCTCTCCACAATCTGGCGCTGGAAAGGGGCGATGCAGTGAATGAGGAAGACATAGACACAGTTGCTCCGGATGCATACAATGACTCCAGCAGTGAGTCTGAGGATGAGTATGCACAGGATGCTAAGGAGGTAGACGCTGACCTGGGCACACTCCAGGGAAGCAGACACACCCAGGAGGCTTTAATCGAAAGAAACTTCAGCTAGCACACCACAGATGGACTTACAACACACTCCAGGACTGCAGGCTCCACACTTGATACCTGAGTGCTAAATCTGCCTGGATAGGAACATTAACTAAGGGCCTTGTCAATAAAACTCACTCATAACATCATGAGTTCCTGTCCACCTGCAGAAGTAAGAAATCACCCTGAGACATGGCAACATGTCAAAACATATTGAGATTACAAAAGTAACTTGAGAAACCAAAAAGAAAGGTGTTGCACATCACACCAAGTCTTAAATGAATTAATATGGGGCAATATAAAAGCACCAGTGAGAAACTCTTGGTGTGCCTAAGGTGCCTTAAATTTACACTTATAGGTGCTACATCTAGGTGCTGTCCCCTCGCTGGCACTGGCATCTGAAACAGCCTGCTGACTGCTGTCCTGTTGGGTTCGATGATCTTGGCAGCCGTCCTCTGGCCTGTGGAGCCTGTGCTGGCCCCGCCTGGGAAGGAGCGGCCAGCTCCACAGCTGGCTTCTCCCTAGCCGCCACAGCCTCATTGAATGCCACAGTCACTGGCAGATGGGCGGAGGAGCTACTGCCTTCATTCAGAGAGCCGTGAGAGGAGCCCACAGAGACGACAGGCAGCTCCTGCACCGATGTGATGTTGCTTCAGACCTGCCTGCTCACCATAGATGGATGGGCACCGAGTTGGGATACTTGGTGCCCAAACCACAGCCCACACAGGCAATGACCAGCTGATGTCCATGCCACTGTGGGAGTTTGCAGGTCCAAACGCAGCCCCAGGAGGCCCTGATTGTTCTTCTGGAGGAGCCTCTCCACGAGAGTCATCACTCTCTCCATGGAGGAAGCATTGTGCTTGGCCATGAGGCTCATTGCATCGGTGATGCTCCGCATGGACTCCTCCAGTATGGGCAACATGCCATGCATAGCCTCATGTATCTCCACCAGATCCTCCCACATAACTGCTGCACTTCCAGTGTTTGCTACCTCACCAACAACTCCAGAGGCACATCATCAGCCACCGGCCGAGCATATACCTGATCCCCAGCATTCCTCCGACTGCCAGCACCCTGGGCACTCTCTGTCTCTGCCCGCACCTCAAGCGAGTGTGAAGTGCCCTCACCGCCGTGCCCCAGGACATGAGCCAAAGATCTACTTCCCACTGAGGCGCTTGTATCTGCACTGGTGCCTGCCTGGCAGAGATGGTATGACACTGGTGAGTCGATTCCCTCTGTGCCCTCAGGTGTGAGATGTGGCCCCTCTGCCTCCTCCTCCCGGCCCTGCCCCGGTGATGCTGAAAGGAAGAACAAGAACCAAGGACCTTTGATTAGTTACAGTGCAGACAATGCCAATTTGCATGCCGGCCCCCTGGATCATTATGCGCTCATCCTTCCATAATCAATGGTCAACCCATGCTGCAAACTTCAATCACTGAGCATTCAGCAGTGCCATGGCTGCTGGGACACACATGATGACCTGAGTGCTTGGCAAACATACCTCCCTGTGGCACCCCAGCCTCACCGCCACCGGTGGACCTGGGTGCATGGCCCCTCTCCAGATCCATGGCCCCCTGCTCAAATCTAGTGATGATGGCCATCTGGGCCTGGCCTCCACCGGTCCACATCTGCTCGGAGGCATTGTGTGCAGTCTTTTCCTGAAAAGGAAAGAAGAGCATTGATTAGTCCAGCCTGTACCTGGATTCCCATCGCATCCCTGCCAACCCAACCAGAGTGGGACATTACAGGGCTCCAGTTCTTTGTTACCCCCCAGCTGTCACACACTCACACAAAGGAGCTAGGGCTCACCCTCCTTGCCAAATTCTGCCTCCTTCACATGTGTCACCACAAGGTGTAACCTTGCTAAGCAAGGAGGCATAAGGACGTGGAACGCAAAGGGCAGCAGATGGATTAGTGCCTCACCACCTAGAAGCTCCCCTCCCAGCATGTTAGCACCTTGACTTCAACATGCTTCCCAGTTCCAGCACTATGCTTAGGTGCAGATCCTTGAGTTCCACCCCCATTCTATACTCTGGGTGTCAGTGTCACACATGCTGTGGGTGCAGAACCCATCCTAGCTCAACCCTCTCAGGGTGAACTAGGCATGGGCAATATCTGCTGGCCCACCCAGCGAGGGATACATGCCATGAAGGATTCAATGCCGTTACTGTATTCAGAGTTGCTACTGGGGATGGGGTTGCATGGGCCGGGGGGGTGGGGGGGGTTGAGGGGAAAGGCTGACGGTTGCATTAAGTGACCTCAGCCAACATGGTACTCACCCTTCCTGAGCGCTAGACCCATGCCCGCCACACCACATCATGGGAGCTCACATTCTGGGCCACCTCCTCTCACCCACGTTTGGTCAGGTGGGGAGGCCTCAGCTTCCTGTCCCTCAGAAGCAGGGCCTCCAGCCATGCTGCCACTTCCTCCAGCAGAACAGCTAGGCACTCATTCAAGAAACAAAGGGCACACTGCCCCACTAGCCTACCCTCTGGCCTGGGCTGTCCCAATGGCCTACGCTCCAGATTTGCGTGCAACATTGTAGCCCTCTGACAAGGTCTTCTGCCAGCCATTGTGAGCAGCTTTCACTTAAACAGGCCGTTGGGTTGCCATTGGTCCTGGTGGTCTGTGCACGCCTGCTGCTGCCCACCCACTCCCGCTTTCCTCAGGAGTTGGGAAATACGCTGGGCGGTACACGACATTCAAGAAGAATAAGAAGCTAAGTAAAGGTGGAGGGGTAGCACTGTTAATTAAAGAGGGCATTTGTACAATAGTTAGAGATTGCCTTGGTTCAGGTGATCAGGATGTAGAATTGGTTTGGGTGGAGATGAGGAATAGTAGGGGAGAAAACTATGTAGTGGGAGTGGTTCACAGGCCCCCTAACAGTAGCCACAGTTTAGGACAAAGTATTCAAGAGAAAATATTATGTGCTTGTGATAAAGGGATGACAATAATACAGGCAATTTTAATCCATGCATAAACTGGAAAAATCAGTTTGGCAGTAGTAGCCTGGATGAGGAGTTCTTAGAATGCTTTTGAGATCATTTCTTAGAGCAGCATGTTCTGGAACCAACAGAGAGTGGGTTATATTAGGTTTGGAATTATGTAACGTGACAGGGTTAATTAATGACCTCAGGGTAAAGGCACCCCTTGGTAGCAGCAACCACAATATGATTGAATTTTACATCCGGTTTGTAAGGGAGAAGGGTGGGTCTAAGACTAGTATCTTAAACTTAAATAATGGCAGCTATGTGATGACGAAAGCTAAGGTAGCTGAATTGAACTGGGAAACTAGGCTAGAGGATAGATCAACAGAGAAGCAGTGGCAGACAGTTAAACGGATATTTCAGAGTATTCAGAATAAGTAATTCCTACTATAAATAAAAATTACAAGGGGAGGACCCACCATCCTTGGCAAACAAGAGATCTTAAGGAAAGCATCAAACTTAAGTGAAAAGAATACAACTCCATAAAGATGAGTGGCAGGACAGATGATTGGACAGAACATAAAGAATGACAGAGAATGACTAAAAGGTTAATCAGGAGAAAGAAATTAGAGTATGATAGGAAGCTAGCTAGAAATGTAAGAACCAGATATCAAGAGTGTCTACAGGCACTTAAAAAGGAAAAGAGTAAATAAATTGAGTGTTAGCCCTCTAGAGAGTGACAGTTGGGAGTTAATAGTAGATAATAAGGAAATGGTGGAAGGAATGAACAACTATTTTGCTTCTGTGTTCACTATTGAAGATACAAAAAACATTCCAGTAATAGCTACAAATCAGGAGGTGAAAGGGAGAGAAAAACTTGTTGAAATTGAAATGACTAGGGAAATGATACTTAGCAAATGGATGGAGCTGCAGGATAGCAAGTCTCTGGGTCCCAATGGACTACGTTCTAGGGTCCTAAAAGAGGTGGCTAATGAGATATTCTATATGCTGGTGTTAATTTTCCAAAATTCACGAGATTCTTGAAAGGTTCCATCAGGTTGGAAAGTAGCAAATATAACACCTGAAATCAAGAAGAGAGGGAGGCAGAAAACAGGAAACTATAGGCCAGTTAGCTTGACGTCTGTCGTGGGAAAATTACTTGAATCGATCATTAAGGAGGTTGTAGCTGGGCACTTAGAAGAGCTCAAGGCAATTGGGAAAAGTCAGCATGGTTTTGTGAAAGGAAGATCATGTTTAACCAATTTACTGGAGCTTTTTGAAGGAGTAACATGCACATTGGATAAAGGGGAGTCTGTAGACATACTGAGCTTGGATTTCTAGAAGACATTTGATAAGGTGCCACATCAAAGATCATTATGGAAAATAAAAGCACATGATATAATGGTTAACATATTAGCATGGATAGAAGATTGGCTAGCTAGCAGAAAGCAGAGAGCATGTGTAAATGAGTCTTTTTCTGATTGGCAGGATGTGCCGAGTGGCGTTCCACAGGGGTCTGTACTGGGGCCTCAACTTTTTATGATTTACATCAATGACTTAGCTGAGGGAAGTGAAGACATGGCAGCTAAATTTGCAGATGACATAAAGATAGGTAGGAAGGTATGTTATGAAGAGGACAGGAGGCGGTTGCAGATGGTTATAGATAGGCTGAGTGAGTGGGCAAAGAGCTGGCAAACTGAGTTTAAATTGGGAAAATGTGAAGTTGTTCACTTTGGCAGGAAGAAAAAAGAGCAGATTATTACTTAAGTGGAGAACAGCTCCATAATTCTGAGGTACAGAGGAATCTAGGTGTTCTAGTACATGAGTCACATAAAGTTAGTATGCAGGTAGATCAAGTAATTAAGAAGACTAATGGGGTGCTATCCTTTATTATGAGAGGGATTAAACATAAAAGTAAGGATGTTATGATTCAGTTATACAAGGCATTGGTAAGACCGCACCTTGAATACTGTGTGCAGTTTTGGTCTCCTTTTTTAAGGAAGGATGTAAATGCATTGGTTCAAAGAGGTTTACTGGATTGATACCTGGAATGAGTGGGTTGTTTTATGAGGAAAGGTTGGACAGACTGGGCTTGTTTCTGGAGAAACTGGAGTTTAGAAGAGTGAGGGATGATTTAACTGAAGCATACAAGTTCCTGAACAGCCTTGACAAGATGGACATCGAAATAATGTGAGTGAGTGAGTCCAGAACTCGCGGCATCATTTTAAAATTAGAGGTCACCCTTTTAGGACAGAGATGAGGAGAAATTTTTTTCTGTCAGAGGGTTGTGCGACTTTGGAATTCCCTGCCTCAGAAGGTGATGGAGGCGAGGTCATTGAATATTTTTAAGGCAGAGGTAAATAGATTCTTGTTAGGTAAGGGAATCAAAGGTTATCGGGGTTAGATGGGAATGTGGAAATCGAAACACAAGAAGGTCAGCCATGATCTTATTGAATTGCAGAGCAGGATCGAGGGGCCAAATGGTCTATTCCTGTTCCTATTTCTTTTTTCTTATGATTGGAAAATTGCAAGCATTACGCCCTTGTTCAAAAAAGTTTGCAAGGGTAAGCCCAGCAATTACGGACCAGTCAGTTTAACTTCAATGATGGGGAAGCTTTTAGAAACAATTATTTAGGATAGAATTAATAGTCACATGGAAAAATGTGGGTTGATTAGGAAGAGCCAGCATCTATTTCTTAAGGGAAAACCATGTTTATCTAACTTGCTGGAGCATTTGGAAAAGATAACAGAGGAGGTTGTTGAGGGTAATGTTGTTGATGTGGGATACTTGGACTTCCAAAAGGCATTCGATACAATGCCACACAAACGATGTATGAGAAAAGTTATAGCTCATGGCATATAAGGGAAAGTAGCAACATGGACTTAAAATTGGCTGAGTAATAGGAAACAGTGAATAATGGTCAGTGGATATTTTTCAGACTGGAAGAAGATTTTTAGTGGAATTCCCCAGGGATCGGTATTGGGACCCTTGCTTTTCCTGATGTATATTAATGGTCTCGATCTTGGTGTGCAGAGGACAATTTTAAAGTTTGCAGATGATACAAAACTTGGAAAGATTGTAAACTGTGAGAAGGACATCGTAGAACTTCAACAAGACATTGACCTGAATTTCACGCTTAGCGTGTGCACCAAGTCAGTGGGAGTGGAAGCGGATGAGGAATCCGCTCCTACCCATGCTTGCTTTGCAAATACAATTTCATGCTGCATGGCCAATTAAGGTCCAGCAAGTGTGAAACACGTCCTCTCAGTAGTTGGGAAGGGATGGGCAGGGGCAGGAGCCTATCAGAAGCCAGGTCCAATGGTGACCTGGCGGGCGCTTTAAAACCGGTAGAGGCAGCTCTCTGAAGGCTGCCAGGGGAAAATCTTTGGAATCTATCTAGGAGACCATTTCACTCGAACAATGGCCTCACCAATGGCCAAAAATGTAAGGCGGGAGGGCAAATTGGCTGGGCACTCAGCCCCCTGTTTCTCAGACGAGTGCCTCGCAGTCCTTGTGGAAGAGGTCAGTGCCAGGTGGGACACTATAGTACCCAGGGATGGCAGGAGGAGGCCACTGCTTCTGACCAAAATAGCCTAGGAGGAGGTGGCAGCTGAGGTCAGAGGCCACAATGTTGTGTGGCGCACATGGGTGCAGTGCCGTAAAAAGTTTAACGATCTGCTACGCTCAGCAAGATTAGTATCGTGTTGGCATAGATCAGTGTGGAGAAGTGTTAAGGGCTGGTTGCCCACCTGTGGAGCTCAGGGGTGTTAGAGTCTGAGTGCCAACTGTCACGGACACCGGAGCCAGCCAAGGGGCTGAGCCCTAGCTGCTTGGCCTGAGTGCCTTGCAGGTCGAGGGCCACAACTTGGATGTACCCTGTGAGATGTCCCAAAGGGGTGGGGTTTTCCAGGCTGCAATGGCACTTCAGGGTAGAGTGGGAAAATCAAGGCTCCTCTGTCATTTCAGGAGAAGAGAAGTCATAACACCAACGGAAGAACATAAGACCGGCGGAGGCCCCCAAACCTCCTCATTCTGATAAGTTACAAGATGAATGTTTTGGAGCTGGAGAGCCGCCATCCACCTCAGTCAGCCGGTCGTGGAGAGGCAGGGGTTTCTGACGAAGGTAAGAGTACAGTGCAGAGGGGTGAAAGTGTCGGATTGTGTAAACATTCTTGTGTAGTCTCATCATTAATGGGAGCCTCAACCTGGAGTCCCCATTGATCATTGAAAGATGGTAGAGCCATGATGCAGACCTCCATTGTCTCACCGGGGCACCTGGCACACATAATGACAGTGTGATGACTTAAAATAATGATATGACATTGTTCTCCCCTAGAATCGGCAGTTCACCCTCAAATGCTGGACCCCAAAGAGCCACCCTTGATGCCAGAGGACCACTGGGCTTTGGGTGCATCTGCATCACACTCCTTCTCTGCACCAAGCACCAATGCAGATACCAACACCTCAGTGGGCATTAGATTGTCAGCTAGAATATTGGTGCATAGTGGTGAGGGCACTTCACACTTGCCTGAGGTGCAGGCAGAGGTAGAAAACGCCCAGTGTGCCGGCAGGTGGAGGACTGCTGGAGACCAGGACGATGCTGATTCAAAGGCTGATGATGAGTCTCTGGAGTCGTCCATTAGGCAGCAGATGCTGGATTGTCCAGCGGGATATGCAGGAGGACCTGACAGAGATCCATGAGAGTCTGCGTGCCATGGTCTCTATTGTGGAGGAGATCATAGGGAGCATGAGCACTGCTGTGGCCCTCATAGCTGACATACTGCCTCCTCCATTGAGAGAGTGGTGACAGAATCAAGGGTTTCTGGGGTTGCACTCGGACCTGCAAGCCCTCACACAGGCAATGACCTCAAGAGGTCAGTGCCTGTGAGGGAAATGGATGAGGCACCCAGTATCCCAGGTAGGTGCCCATCCATCATTGGCGATTAGGGAGATCCAGAGTGACGCATTGGCGCATGAGCTGCTTGTCATCTCTGTGAGCTTCTCTCAGGGCACTCTGGATGATGGCTGCATCTCCTCTGCCCCTCTACCAGTGACCATAGCATCTGGTGAGGCTGCTGTGACTGGGGAGGTGCCAGCCGTGGCACTGGCCGTTCCATCCCAGGTGGGACCAGCACAGGCTCCACTGGCCAGAGGTCGGCCGCTGAGGTCATCAAGGCCAACAGGACAGCAGAGTCAGCAGGCTGCCTCCAATGCTGGTGCCAGCGAGTTGGGGTGGGGGGGTGCGGTGCAGGGGTAGGTGGGTGGGGGAGGTGGGGGCAACAAGATGCAGCACTCGCACACGTAAGTTAAAGGCACCATGAGCACAAGAGGGACTGTTCACGGGTGATCTTCTGTTCCACCATATTTTGTCAATCTGTTTATTGGTGTGACTATTAACAACTTATATTGTAATGTTCATCTGATATGAGTACCAACATGATATACATTTTGCTTTAGTCTCAATGGCCTGAGTATGCTTCACTTGTTTTGTAGGTGCATGACACGCCAGTATCTCATGCGGGATATGAGTGGCTCTAAACTTTATTGCACAAGCATTGAATGGACTTTGGGTTCAAAGGAAAGGGTCACTTAAACTTCCAGGATGGAGGTGATAGCCTTGGCATGAGGTAGAAGCAGATCTTTGGCAGCCTAGCTGAAGGATAGTTGGATCAAGGCATCCCTGGTGTCCCTCCCTCCCTGAAGGATCCAGAAGTCTGCCTCCACATCATCATCATTCTCTTACTGGATCCTCTAATGACTCACTACTGGATCCATCCTCTGTGGTCTGTGGAGCTGCCACAAGATCCCCTTCCTCCAGTGGGGTCCCCCCTTGCCAGAGCCAGATTGTGGAGAGTGCCACATGTAATTACCATCAGTGACACCCACTCTGAAGGGTATTGTAGTGCTCCTCCTGAATGGTCGAGATATTGGAAGCCCATCTTCAGAAGACCCATGGTCCCCTCTATCACCGCCCTTGCGGAGGCATGGCTCACCTGACATTGTCTCGCACTATTTCATGTGCATTCAGGTTGGGCGTGCAACTGGCCGGGAGACATAAAATTCTGGCCATGGACAAGTTGGTGTAATGGGCAGAGAAGTGGAAGATGGAGTTCAATGCGAAGAAATGTGAGGTGATTCATTTTGGTAGGAAGAACGTGGAGACACAATATAACATAAGGGGTAAAACTCTAAAGGGTATGCAGGACCAGAGGGACCTGGGTGAATATGTGCATAAGTCATTAAATGTGGCAGGACAGGTGGAGAGAACAGTTAATAAAGCATACAGTATCCTAGGCTTTTTTAACTGGGGCATAGAATAGGAGAGCAAGTAGATAATGCTGAACTTGTACAAGACACTAGTTTGACCTCAGCTGGAGTATTGTGTACCGTTCTGGGTGACACACTTTAGGAAGGACACAAATGCATTAGAGAGAGAGCAGAAGAGTTTACAAAGATGGCTGCAAGGATGAGAAACTTCACTTATGAAGATAAATTGGAGAAGTTGGGACTGTTCTCTATGGAGAGGAGTAGGCTAAGAGGAGATTTGATAGAGGTGTTCAAAATCATGAGGGGGCTGGACAAAGTAGATAGGGAGAAACTGTTCCCACTCGTTAAAGGATCGAGAATGAGAGGGCACAGATTTAAAGTGATTTTCAAAAGAAGCAAATGCGATGTGAGAAAAAATCTTTTTCACACAGCGAGTGGTTCGAGTCTGGAATGCACTGCCTGGAAGTGGTGGAGGCAGGTTCAATCGAGGCATTCAAGGGGGCATTAGATTGTCATTTGAATAGAAACAATGTGCAGAGTTATGGGGAAAAGCCAGGAGAATAGCGTTAATTCATAATGCTCATTCAGAGAGCCATTTCGGACACGATGGGCTGAATGACCTTGTTCTGCACTGTAAAACCTCTGGGCAGAATCTTGCCCTCGTCAGTCGGGCTCAGCGGGGGTGAGCGGGAGCAGTCAGGAAACTGACCGCCACCCGTGATCGGTCTGGGACCACAATTAAGGCCCGCCCAGTGTGAACGCTGACTGCAGACCATCCGAGAAGGGGCCGCCAGGTCTAATGGTGACCAAGCGGCTGTTTCAAAAATGGCGCAGGCAGCCCCGTGGAGGCTGTCCGCTTCAGAGTTGCAGCAGCGACATGACTGCAAATGAAGATGTATGCACCAGGTGGGAGGTGAGGCCGACTGGACCCGTTTTTCTGATAAGTGCCTCGTTGCCCTCCTGGAGGAGGTGTCTGCCAGAATGGACACCCTTGCCCCCGGAGATGGGAGGAGGAGGCCATCGCATTTCACAAAGAGGGCATGGGAGGAAGTAGCAGCCCAGGTGAGCAGTAATGCGGCGCACCTGGGTGCGGTGCCAGAAGCGCTTCAATGACCTGCTGCACTCAGGAAGGGTGAGTACCATGTTGGCATGGGTCAGTGTGTTCAATTGTTTTGGCTGGCCATCCCCCCGTGGAGCTCAGGGATATTAGAGTCTGAGTGCCAACTGTTAATCACGCCAGAACTGGTCAAGGCTGCTTTGACTGAGTGCCTTGCGCTTCAAGGGCCACGACTCGGATCTGTCCTGCAAGCCACTCCTCAGGTAGAGAGTGGCAGGACATCCTATTACAATATTGATAAGTTGCAGACTGGCGAAGGGCCCCCCACCTCCTCATCCTCTCCACATACGAGCAGGAGGCCTTGGAGCTCGAGAGGCGCCCTGCACCTCGATCAACTGTCCATGGTAAGGATGAGCTGTCAGACGAAGGTAAGAGTGCAGTGCACTGAGGTGAAAGTTTCAGATGCTGCAAACAATCTTGTGCAGTCTCATCATTGATGGGAGCCTCCAGACTGGATTCCTCATTGATCGTTGAAAGACAATGGCACGATGATGCAGATCTCCATAGTCTCACCAGGGTGCCTGGCATGCACAGTGACAGTGCCATGACTTAAACTAATGGCATGTCCTTCTTCTTCCTTAGATCTTCCACCAAGCAGCCAAGTACAGGACCTCCAGGAGCTACCCCTGACACCAGAGGACCACCATGCTCCAGGAGCACCTGTTTCACATCTACTCTCTGAACCAGGCACCAGCACAGATACAAGCACATCAGTGGGCATTAGTTTTGCAGCTAGTATCTCGGTGCACATTGGTGAGGGCACTTCACACTCGCTTGAGGTGTAGGAGGAGGCAGAGAGTGCCCAGGGTACCGGCAGTCGGAGGACTGCTGGAGACCAGAACAATGCTCAGTCAAAGGCTAATGGTGGGCATCTGGAGTCATCCATTAGGCATCAGATGCTCGATGTCCAGTGGGATGATTTGGAGGATCTGGCAGAGATCCAAGTGGGCATGTGTGCCATGGTCTGCGTTATGGAGGAGAACCTGTGGAGCATGAGCACTGCGTTGACCCAGCAGTGCCTCCTCATGGAGAGGCTGCCCTAGGAACAGAATCAAGGAGTTCCTGGGGACTGCAAGCCATCACACAAGCGCTGACCACAGGTGGTCAGTGTCCATGTGTCAGATGGCGGAGGCACCCAATTACCCAGCTAGGTGCCTGTCCGTTAAGGGAGAGCAGGGAGGTCCAGAATGACCTCACGTTGGTGCACCAGCTGCTTGTCATCTCTGCGGGCCCCTCTCCAGGCACTCTGGATAATGACAGCAGTTCACCTATTCCTCTGCCAGTGATCGTGGCATCCGATGAGGCTGTGGTTACTGAGGTGATGCCAGCCATGGCATTGGCCACTCCCTCCCAGGCAGGGCCAACACAGGCTACACTGGCCAGAGCACAACCGCCAAGGTCATCAAGGCCAACAGGACAGCAGAGTCAGCGGGCTGTTTCCAATGCCAGCGAGGGGGGAGCACCTAGACGTAGCACCCGTAAACGTAAGTTTAAAGCACCTTAAGCACAAGCGGGACTGGTCACGGGTGATCTATGGTTCTCCCATTTTATTTTATCTTTTGAAATGGTGTGACCACCAACACCGGATATTGTTCTGTCCAATGATCTGTGAGCTCCAACATTAAATTGCATTCGCTTTTTTGTTATTGGCCTGAGTATCCTTTATTTACTTTGTAGGTGCAGGTTCAGCCAGTATGTAATGCTGGACGCGGGTGGCTCGAACCTTTATTGTACCAGCACTGAATGTATCTTGAGGGCCAAGGAAAGGGTAATTTCTGCAATCCAAGATGGAGGCAGCAGCCCTGGCATGAGGTCATAGCTCTCATTTGGCAGCCGAGCTGAAGGAGCGTTGGATCAAGGCCTCCCTGGTGTTCCTGCCTCCTTCGGGGATGTAGCGGTCTGCCTCCATGCCCTCAGTGTTCTCCTCACTGTGCTCCTATAATGACTTACTATTGGACTCATGATCTGTAGCCTGTGGAGCTGCGTCAACATCCTCTACCTCCAGTGGGCCCCCCCTTGCCAGTGCCAGATTGTGGAGAGCGTAGCATGCAACCACTATCAATGACACCTGCTCTGGGAGGTATTGTAGTGCACCCGCTGAATGGTCCAGGCATCGGAAGCACATCTTGAGAAGACCTATGGTTCTCTGTACCAAAGCCCTTGTGGAGGCATGACTTCTGTTCTATCACTACTCCGCCTCTGTTCTTGGATAGCGGAGAGGTGTCATGAGCCACCTATTCAATGGATAGCTCTTGACACCCAGCAGCCATCCACCAGTTGGGCTGGAGCACTGAAGGTCCTCAGCACCTGGGAGAGTCTCAGTATGTACGTGTCATGGGTACCTTGCACAGACTTGCAGAATCTGCTTCTTGTGATCACACACTATCCGCCGTTCATGGAGCGGAAGCCCTTCCTGTTGACGAAGGCTGACCAGCTGTCGCCTTTATGGCCCTGGACGCGGGGGAACCCAGCAATCGCTGCAAAGCCTTTGGCTTGCTCAGCCTGGTTGGCCTCGTCCATACGGAAATTAATGAAAGTTAATACTCACCTGAACAGAGCTTCTGTCATGAGCTTGATGCAACTGTGGACAGCTGATTGGGAGACTCCACACAAATGCCCCACTGACCCCTGGCATAGAAGTTGAGGGCCACTGTGACCTTCAGTGCACAGGCATGGGGTTTCCACCCACATGGTTGGAGCTGATCCCAGGCCCAATTGTCTGACAAATGGAGGTCATGGTCTCCCTGGAGAGACAGACCCTCCTTCGGCATTGCTCCATGGACATATCGAGGTTGTTGCATCACCGCCTGTAATCCCTGGCAGCAGGATACTGGCATCTTCAGCAGCCCCTTCTGCCTTGGACTTCCTGCTGGCCCTACGCCTCTTGTGCCTGTGCCCCTCCCCACACAGGGCCCTCCCCTGGAAGCTACCTGGCTTCCTCTGCCTTCTGCCCCTCTCATCCTCCTCAGAAGAGGTGCCTCCAGCGGATACCACAATCCCCATTACCAGGATAATGGAAGGCTGTCTGATACCTGGAAGGTTCCACATGGTCCGAATCCTCTGGGGGCCTTGAAGACATCAATGAACCCTGAAATGATACGTGGAAATGCTAAGAATGAAGTCCCGATCAGAGATGAAGCTACTAAGTACCAATAAGCAACAAGCAGCAAGTTATCTCCAAAACTCCTCACTACTCACACTGACAATGCTGCTGCCCCTTTTTATGCCGCCTGTGGATGAGGCTTTGCAAATGGTGGGCTGCTTGCTCGCTCGCTTTGCCCATGCGATGAGTGAAGAATCGTCATCAATTGGGTTGTCAAGGACCTTAACTGGCCTCTTAATTAATGGTGGGCGTGGCTCCAACACCTGCACATGCCCGCTGAACTTAAAATCACACAAGTGCACGATGACGCCGGGTTGCTCGCCCTACGTCCTAGCGCGTCATTTTGCATTCATTCGGGTTGGGCGCACGTTCACCCCACGAGCGGAAAATTCTGCCCTCTGTGATCCTGTGATTATGTGAAATGCCTTTAGAGTCCTGGCTTGCTGTGTGTGAATACTTCAATATGATTGGCTACTTACCTGCTTGCTAACATCACTGCTACGGCGTGCCAAGCAATCCTGTTGGCTTGGCACCGGATTTAAACTGCTGTCTGGAAAGGGGAAAACTGTGCCACGAGGTCGTCCCATCTTTTTAGTCAGCTGCCTTCGAGGTCAGCAGTGACGTGCCATTGCTTCATTGCTGCCGGCAAAATCTTGGCCAACAAAAACGTAGGTATGACATGAAGTAGGAAGAAACGTTAAAACTAAAAAAGCAAGAAGAGGGGGAGAACATTAGTCGCAAAGAAAAAACTGTGAGGAGAAATGAAGCTGCAGGGGAGACAGAAACCTGCGAGGAAGAGAACTAGGAGCAGATAGAAATCTCTTTTTAGGGGAAGAGAACGAGGGAAGGTGGGGGCGGGGAGATGTCAAAAAAGAAAGCTAAGTTGATATGAGGACGCCAAAGGGGAATTTCGCATAAGGTAACAAGACAATTTGATTCATGAAGGTAAGCAGTAAATCAGCTTGATTTATAACATTTCAGATCTGCCAAGTTTCAATTATGGTGAGCGACAGACGTGCTTGTAAAAAAAACAAATTTAGCCACAGCTATATTAATTTCAATGGATTTGTTTTCCTGCTATTACTTTCCCCATCAAAATTTCATTCTTTCATGTGCTGATGTTAAGAATACTGTCAACTTATGAAGTAGATTGCTTTGAAAACCTACTGAATGAAGCAGGCAAATCATGAAAGCAAGGGCTGGGTAACAAAACATGAGACAATGCAGTAGATTTTTCAGTTGCCACAAACCAATGGCAAAAACTGTGTGCCGCTGGCTTTGCACCTCCCTGAATTGGGCCCTTACCTATTAACTTCCAGTTTCTTGCCTCATCAGAATGAGGTTAGGCAACACATGCTAAGTGGTACAATTTTAAAGAGGGTTTAGGAAGAGACAGACCTGGACTGCTTTGTGCAGAAATATATTTTGTTCAAAAATATAATATAGGTGTTGAACAGGCTTTGGATCCTGTCTACTATACACTATTACAAGAACCAATGCATTCCTGTACAGATACTTTTCTGTCATCAACAATGTGTAGCAGGTGTTTTTGGAAAAGAGCTGTGCTCATGCTTATCATCCACTCCTGATGCCGAATCCAAGGCACTTTCACACCTAGCCATATATGTGAAAACATAGTTTTAGTCTAAATGTATCTTCAATGGAAATAAAACCAAATGCCTCCCTCCTTTTTCATTTCACTGTGCTTTGCCTTGATGTCCTTTTTTCTTTTATATCTCCTTGAAGCTCAGTCAGTGGATGTCAGGTAGTTGACTGTTGCTTCCTCTACACGCTTTTGAGAATGGCCATGGCCCTTATTTGGCTAAAGCCCCTGTCATGAAGCTATTAATATTTATGATATTTTGGAAAATATTTTTCTTTTAATATAGCAGTTTAGTCTGTGGGTGTGTCTTAACTGGATTAAAGCCAGCTAGTTTGGGTACTTTGATATGTACTAGTTTTGATAAGTAAGAAAGATAGCATGCATTTGCATTTTTTGAGTAGAGCATTCAAGAAGTAGGGTGAAAACTGAGGCATATCTAGCAGCTACCAAGCAATATGTTTATATTACTAATAAAATTGGTACTATGAAAGGGGTTTCATTGTTAAAAGATGAAGTTCAAAGAGACTGGTGAGACGATGAGAATTTGAATTCAATCAGCGGTGGTAGGTATAACTTCAGCAGTTTTCAGGTGTGCAGAGCAGGGGCAATATAAGATCAAAAGGCAGCTGCAAGCCTCCAACTGGCTCCACAGCAACCAACGTGAAAGAACCTCATTTTGAATTTGTAAGGTGAAAGTGTTTTTAACTAGTGTCTGGTTAAGCCTATGGGTTGCTGTTGCCTTAATGGAGATTAGTTTGGGAGTTTGTTATAAGTTATGATGGTAATAATTTGAAGCCATGTGTATATATATTTAACCTGAGTAAATTAATAAAATGTTTAATTTAGTTTAATGTAAAACCTTGAGAACTGGGGGCCTGATTCCTGAATTTAGATTCGAATCTCAAACATAACATTTAAAATTATAGGTTATGACAGTTGTTTAAAGTTTCACTCTGGGATTTTTTAATAACTCTGCTTTACCAACTGCATCAGTCATAACACCCAAGATGGGGCATGCTGCAGCTTACAATCTCCTATGCTGCTTCAAAGGCATTTTATATGCACACATCAAAAGGAGCTAGTGGCAGGATTCATACGCGGTGTTATCCTCATGGAAATACTTATCTACCATATGACTGGTAATGAGCCCTAACTCTGTATCATCTGTGTTCTTTGGGAAAGCAGGCAAAGTGGTTTTGATAAGATTAGTGAATCATTGCCAGCTACTTGTTCCAGTCCTAATTACTAGGAGGCTGAAGGCTTCACAATTCTGGGGCCTAAGGCTCCTCAGACAACATTTGCAGCTTCCATGCTGGAAATGATCATTATTCTGCTTATTAGGAGGGCCCCTACTTCAAATTGTTCTAGAACCACCACACACTGCAGAATGACAAAGGTGATGCATGCACAACATTCATAATGGCTCCACAGATCTGCATAATAAACTCTTTCAACTGAGTCACCAACTGTTGCACCTGTTGTGGCTCTACTAATATTCCGTACTCTACAGCCATTGTTCTTTTAAACCAGGACACCTGAGATCTGCATCCCAAGATTCCTCTCCCAATGGTAGATATCTCTTTGTTCTCTGGAAAATAACACTTGTCTTCTCAACTTCTATCATTCTCTACCCCTTGTCCGCTACACCATCCTGAGCACTTTGCTGTGACTCACTAACTACTACTTCCTATGTTGGGTATCTCTGGGCAGAATTGTCCTAGATTTGCACTAAGTGTGATAGTGGGCGTTAAAAAAAAATGTTTTACCCGCCAGTCGCAATGGTGGATTTTCACGCTGTGTCATCTCCTTCCTGCCTGTACCGCCTCATTAATAATACATTCATGGGAAATATGCCAGATCACTGGTGGGCAGCCTCGATTTGCCCACCACATCGTTACCTCACCACTTCCTCACTCCAGATGCCATATTTAAACTGCAGCCACGTACACATTTTTCAATGCTTGCAGCCCAGGACTGCTCCAGTGAAGACATGGCCCCAAAAGCCAAGAAGAGTGCAGCCCCCTGATTCAGTGATGCATGCCCCGATTTCCTTTACCCCTGCTCTGGCTGCAGGAAGCCCATCAGACTCACCACTCCAGCTTGGGAGGTGGTGGCAGTGGTGGTCAGTGCCAATGCTACATGCAGGAGGTCGGCCATCCAGTGCAGAAAAAGGATGAATTATCTCATTCATGCAGCCAGGATATGGCAATCACCTCATTACTCTAAGCTCACCCACTCACAGGTCCACCACACATTCACTGGCATCTCACTCACAGCCAGCTCACATCACCACTCACTCTCTCACACACACCCTCACATCTTCATCTGGTCTCATCTCCTCTAGAGATTGCCTCCTCATCCTGTCCATGGCTCCACGCAGCACAGATGCACGCCTGGCATCCTTCTCATTTGGCCTGGCATGCGCCTTGTTCACACTCTCTCTATCTGTCTTTATGCAGGACAAGATGGCTCACAATCAATGAGAGAGATCCCAGGCCGGGGGTGGAGTACTTGGCAACAAGGTCCTCACTCCGTTTGAGAGTCACGCATTGGAGCTGGCCAGAGAGAACATGGACCATTCCTGCGGCGACAGTGAGGTCGACGGCAAGCAACTACGTGAAGATCCTGCACCAGTTCATCCTTCTGTCAACACTACTCTGAGTCCACTGTTCAGTGTGTAACACCGCTGCCAAGCACTAATAATCTCCACTTTCTCTCCAAGGCACATCTGCCACATCACCCTTAGGCAACCTTGACCCTGACCCCAGCACCAAGGGCACCTCAGATGAAGAAGATCCTGAGGGCAACACCATTGAAGACCCATCACAGCACTCACCTACTCCCTCCACCAACGCAGCAACACATACCTTGGTGAGAGCTAGATGTAGAGCGGCCTTGGGATCATAATCTGGTAAGCACAGCACACAATCTGTTCCAGAGCAGCCAGAGGCAGAAACATCCAAGTTCGTCAGCACTCCGAAGACTGCTGGATGCAAGGAATCACTGAATCTGAGTCAGGTGATGAGCCTCTGGAATCGGTCCTCAATCAGTTATTGGAGCTGCAAAGACAATCACGGGACCACCAGGAAGGGATGTCTGGTGCACTCCTCAGATTTCAAGAGATAACGGAGAAGTCCATCCTCCTTTATTCTGAGGTGATAGTGCCAGCATGCCGATGAACCAAGGTCAACACTAGCAGGATGGCGGCCACCATGGAGGCCTTGATCCCAGACATTGGTTCTATATTGCTGCACGGGATGAACTCAATTATTGATGCCATAGTTAGCCTCCAACAGTTTCAATGTGAGAGTGGTGTGGGACAGTTTGATCTCGCTCCAGCTTCCCCTTCTCATCAAGGAGTCAGCCATGAGCCATTGGGCACCTATAGGGATGAAAACCAGCAGCTCGACATCCTGAGGCCATCCACACAGGTTCCGGGGACGTCCAGCCAACCCAAATCCCCTCTTCCTGTGACCCTATCATCTCCAACTCCTCAAGCCAAGGAGGGTGCAGTTGGCCCACAGCAGCATACCCAAAGCAGGCCCAGGACCTCCAGGAAGTCATTTGGCCCATTGTGTCTGCATGGGCCAACAAGGAACCATCCAGCCTAATCCCACTTTTGGGTTCTTGATCTGTAGCCTTGTAGGTTATGGCACTTCTGTTTATTAATTTATGGAATATGGGCGTTGCTGACTAGGCCAACATTTATTGCCCATCCCTACTTGCCTTTGAGAATGTGGTGGTGAGCTGCCTTTTTGAACTGCTGTAGTCCATGTGTTGTAGGAACACCCACAGTGCTGTTAGGGAGGGAGTTACAGGATTTTGACCCAGCGACAGTGAAGGAATGGCGATATGTTTCCAAGTCAGGATGATGAGTGACTTGGAGGGAACTTCCAGGTGGTGGTGTTTCTATCTATCTGCTATATCCAAGTACTTTTTAAACATTCTAAGGGTTTCAGTCTTTACCACTTTTTCAGGAAGTGAGATTCAGATCTCCACCTCCCTCCAGGTAAAAAAGCATCTCTTCTTGAATTCCCTCAAAATCTTCCACCTCTTACTCTAAATCTATGCCTGCTGGTTATTGTCCCCTGCCAAGGGGAATTTGACCTTCCTTTCCATTCTTTCCACACCCCTCATAACTGTATACATTTCATTTTGGTTTCCCCTCAGCCTCCTGTGTTAAGATAATAACCCTAGCCTATTCAATCTTTCTGCATAGCAAAATTCTCCAGTCCAGGCAATATTCTCTTAAATCTCTGTACCCTCTCGAGTGCGACCATACCTTTCAGCATGACCAGTGCTGCAGAGGGGTCAGGTTCCACTCCTGTTTGTTGCTGTGACACATCTAGGAGGACACATAAAGGAGAGAGGCAGGATGGGTAGCTGACTGCATAGCACTATACCATTTACACTTCCAGTATAAGGGAAGATGTTAAAGTTTCATATTGTATTTTGATGATACTTTGGAGGCACATTTTGGCAGCACATTCAGGTGCTCAATGATCCTCTGAGGTGGCCAAGATGAGGTCTCAGTACTCAAGCTGAAGCCAGTACTAGGAACAACCATGTGAAAGCTCATTAAGGGGCTGATTGCCACTTAAAATGCCTACTGGTGTTCATTAAAGAGCTGCAGTCAAGAGGCTATAGTGCTTGTTTTAACATCTTCTAACAGTGACCAGCAGCTTGGGAGTAAACACAGTGTTTACAATTTCAAGCACTATTTAAAGGGATACTCACCATTTCATTTCACTTGCCACATCAGTTGTGAAGGGGATCTCTGAAACACACAGAGAGACTTTATGGAAATGTCCTCAAGACCTGCCCAACACTTAAGCAACACGGAGTCCCTTGCTGTTTGTAGCATACATTAATGATCTAGATATGAATGTAGGAAGTATGAACTATAAGTTCGTAGATGACACAAAAATTGGCCATGTGGTAAATAGCGAGGAGGAAACCTTTAGACAACAGGATAATCTAGACAGGCTGGTCAGGTGGGCAGAACAGTGGCAAATGGAATTTAATCTTGAAGAGTGTGAGGTGATGCACTTTGGGAGGTCTAACAACCAAGGGAGTACACCATGAATGGTAGGACCCTAGGAAGTACAGAGGATCAGAGGGACATGGTGTGCATGTCCATTGATCCTTGAAGGCAGCAGGACAGGCAGATAGCTGGTTAAGAAGGCATATGGGGTATTTGCCTTTATTAGTCAAGGCATTGAACACAAGAGCAGGGAAGTTATGATGGAGCTGTATAAAATGTTAGTTAGGCCACATCTAGACAATTGTGCGCAATTCTGGTTGCCATGCTATAGGAAGGATGTGATTGCACTGGAGAAGGTGCAAAGGAGATTCAGCAGTATGTTGCCTGGGCGGGGTGTTTATGAAGAGAGGCTAGATAGACTGGGGTTGTTTTTCTTAGAGCAGAGAAGGCTGAGGGGGGACCTGATTGAGGTGTACAAAGTTATGAGGGGCATCGATAGGGTAGATAGGAAGAAACGTTTCGCCTTAGTGGAGGGCTCAATAACCAGGGGGCATAGATTTAAGGTAAGGGAAAGGATGTTTAGAGGAGGTTTGAGGGAAAAAAAAATTTCACCCAGAGGTTGGAGGGTATCTGGAACTCACTGCCTTAAAGGGAGGTAGAAGTGGGAACCTTCACAACTTTTAAGAAGTACTTAGATGGACACTTGAAGTGTCATAGCATACAAGGCTATGGGCCAAGTGCTGAAAAATGGGATTAGAGTAGATAGGGGCTTGATGGCTGGCGCGGGCACGATGGGCTGAAGAGTCTCTTTCCGTGCTATAAAGCTCTATGGACAGAATTTTTCCATCGGTGGGGCCCACACGCCGACGTGAAAATGACGCAGGGTTGACATCGGGCAGAACCCCTGATGTCATCCCACCCCATTTAAATATTCAGGAAGGCGGGGGGGACAGCGCGATCAGCTGTCCACCCGCTGACCTGTCAATAGCCATTTGAGGCCATTGACAGGATAGTTAAAACACTTAAAGGCCCTGCCCGTCCAACCTTAAGGCTGGTGGGCAGGCCAGGAGCCCCAGCGGGCTTCTGAAAAATCATGAAGCCTCATCCACCATGCACCATTCATGTCTGTTTTAAAAAACTTTAATAAAATTTCTGTGATATTTATTAACATGTCCCATCTCGTGTGACATTGTCACATGAGGGGGACATGTTACTGATTTTTTTATTTTGCTATTTTTAAAGTTTCAAAAACTTTCAGGGATCTCCCTGAGGGAGATGTGTGCTCTTTCGCGTGCATGTGTGCGCTCTCGCAAGAGTGCGCTCTTGCATTTGGGAAATCCCTCCCCCGCTCGCACAGGAAGTGCATTGCGCTTCCCGTCAGGTGTCACGCTGGGCAGGCCTTAATTGTCCCGCCCACTTAAAATGGCGGCAGCGCCCGTTTCGGCGGAGGAGATCGGCTGCCCGCCCGCCGCTGACTTGGTCGGACCCACCCGCCCATCAAGGGCAAAATTCTGCCCTATGGCTCTATGACTTATTCTGGAAATCGTCTGAGGACTTCATATAAGAAGGGTGCTTTGCTACTCCATCTTGTAGGAATCACCAGGAGAAAGGGAATGCTTGGTCATTGGTACTTCACTAGAGTTTCCTCCTTGGTCTGGGTAAGGAATTGAGAGGAGAACATGAGAATGGGCAGGGTAGCACCAGCTGCTATAGAGAGGAATAGGGGTGTGAGGTGAGGTGATGTCATCCCCTCCATGTGGATAGAGGACAATCCCCCCTCCTCTTGACTTCATCCACCAGGACCTCCAATGTCATGTTTAGGACTTTTGTGCTCTGTCCCTCTGTCTCTGAATGGAAGTGAGTTTGTGCAGCCCCCATCTACCGCTCCCTGAAAATTGCTTCTAATCAGTACTTGTGTGCAAAACCTGCAGATGTCTTTTCACACCTCCAGGCAAGTTCAAATTATGGTCAACAGCAATTGGGTTCAAAATAAAACTGGTGTGTTTTATTAGCACTGTGCCCATTTAGTTCCTGTTTTCACTCTAACTAAAATATATGCTGCAGAAACAGAAGCAGCATGAGAACCTGTTCAGTAATGATGACTGAATCTGCAGCTCTTACCACTCCTACTCATGCAAGACCTTGTGGCTATTCCTTTCTTTAGTTAGCAGCCACCCTCTGCTCTAAAACAAAAGTACTGTGAAGAAAGTAGACATTTAGTCATCAACATATGTACCCAAGCATTAGCAATGAAATAATTATCATATTTAGGGGCGAAATTGAACTTGGCGTTGCCAGATGTGCTTTCATGGTTCCATTTCTGCTGCAAAGTAGGAAGGACACCATCTTGGTAAAGGAGTTAGCATGTACACACATAGCCCTGAATTTTACCCTTGGGGTGCGCCGGAATTTAAAACCCGCTCCCGGGCAAGTTCCTGCTATGAACATGATCTTACGCTGGGTGGCCAGTTAAAGACTGCTCAGCGTGAAATGCGACCGCTGGATATGTGTTCTGTGTGCGGGGGTGGGAATGCTTAGGGCGCCGGGTCCAATGGAGACCCAGCAGGGTGCTCAAAAAATGGAAGAGGCCGCTCCCTAAAGGCTGCCAAGAGTTGTGGGGGAGGCTGAGGGAGCTGTTTGGAAGCTATTCAAGAAGTGTCCTGGTGTACAGGCATGGATTCAGCACTTGGTGGTCATGGAAGGCAGGAGGGCAAATCTGGTTGGCACTCTGCCCTCTCCATTTCTCAAATAAGTGCCTGGGAGTGCTGGCTGAGGAGGCAATGTACCCTAATGCCCAGGGACGGCAAGAGAAGGCCAGACCGCCTGACCAAGAAGGCCTGGACAGAGGTCGTCACCCTGGTCAGTGGGCATGACGTGGTGTGCTGCGTGTGGTTTTAGTGCCTCAAAAGGTTCAATGATCTGCTGCTTACAGCAAGGTAAGTGCAGAAATGGCACGGATCTGTGCAGAGAACTTTGGTCACTTTAGAACTTTGTTGCTCAGAACGTTTGGGGGTCTAAGAGTGTGTATGCCACCTGGCACTGAAGCCTGCCCTGCCAAGGGTGGGATGTCAGCACAAGCGGCCTCAGTATATTGCAGGGTGATATGTGCCAGAGTGACACAGCCCGCCCAATGCCCAGGTGGGAGGGTGGTTGGGAATCAGGAAAGGACCTTCAGGGAGATGGGGCAATAATGAAGTTATTTTTCCCTGTCAGGAGAACAGCATTTATAATGCCAAGGAGTGCCACAGAATGGGTGGAGGAGTGCAAAACCTGTGCAGCCTCATGAAGCATGAAAGCGATGCACTGGAGCTTAAATGCCATCAGCCAGCATGCTCCTCCAGTCGCCGTGAGGTGGGGGTTTCGGACGCAGGTAAGAGTGCGGGTTACAGATATGTGTGCGGTGGATACTGGAAACATAAAGAGCTCCTCTCATTAGAAACTGAATTGTCGTAACCAGAGAGCCCATTGAAGATCCGATGCAGATGGTACCATAGCTGTCTGGCATATAAAGTGACCAAGGTGATTGAATGTACGGATCTTTTTCCTTCCTCCCACAGATGTGCCATCTGCAGGAGCTGCCGGCGTCCCTGAGGACCCCCCATTGAGCTCTGAGGAAAACAGCACAGCTGCACCAGTGTCACACTGTCTCCCTGAACCAGGCACCAGTGCAGATACTCACAAGTTGGTGGGCATTAGTTATTTGGCTCTGTGGATAATGCACAGTGGTGAGGGCACATCAAACTCACATGAGCAGCTGGAAGAGGCACAGAAGTCCCAGGGAGCCAACAGTGGGTGCACAGATGGAGACCAGGACATGCTCTGAAGGATAATGCAAAGCTCCCACTGACTGGTCCAGGCATCTGAAGCATATCTTCAACAGCCCAATGGTTCTCTCCACCACCGCCCTTGTGGAGGCATGACTTTTTAGCCTCAGTTCTTGGGTGATGGAGTGGGGTCTTCAGCCATGTCTTCATGGGATAGCCCTTGTCACCCAGGAGCCATCCATCTACTCGTGCAGAGCAGCCTTGGTACCTGTTAGTGCTGCAGGATGTAAGTATCGTGTGAGCTCCCAGGGTAATGGGCAGAAACTTGGAGAATCCTGTGTTCACAGACGATCTGAACATTCATTGAGTGGAACCCTTTTCTGTTTAAGAAAGCTCCAGGCTCACCTGCTGGTGCCTTCATGGTCACATGAGTGCACTCTATTACACACTGAACGTGGGGGAACCCAGCCATTGCAGCGAAGCCTCACGCTCTCTCCCCTGGCTCGCCTCGTCTGTCCAGAAGCGGATGAACATGCAGACCTATTTAAAGATAGCATCAGTCACGAGCTTGACACAACTGTATGCGGCTGATTGAGAAACTCTGCACAAATCCCCCACTGAGCCCTGAAAAGAACCAGAGACATAGAAGTTGAGGCCCACTGTGACCTTCAAAGCCACCAGCATGGGGTGTCCGCCCACACAGTTGGAAGTGATTTCTGGACCTAACATGTGAGATATTCTGTCACTGTGTCGCTGGAGAGGCGGAGTCTGCTGTGGCACTGGACCTCGCATCTGGAGGTAGTTGGAGCGCTGCCTGAACACTCTAGATGCTGGGTAGTGATGTCTTCAGTGTGCCCTCCCGTCTGCTGGCCCTGCACCAATTGAGCCCGTGCCTCTCCTCTTAAAGGTCTGTACCTGGGATGTTGCCTGCGCCCGCCTGGCCTTCTCTCCCTCCTGTCCCTCTCTTCCTCTCAGAGGAGGTTCCACCCGTGGAATACACTACCCCCGTTAGATGGGATGCAGAGGTGCAGTGCCTTGAAAATGAAGGTGAGGACCTGAGATGCTGAAAGACAGGCTTGGCAATCAAACGAGATGCCAAGAAACTCTAGGGCAGCTCTGTACTCACACATCAAAGGACTGGCAGCAACAGAGAAAGGGGCCTTATATCCCGCCCTTGGATGAGGAAATGATTAAAATGTGAATTCTACCCACCCATTTTGCCTGTGCAACGAACTAAAAATCACATGGACAACATAAAATCATGGTCAATAGGCTTTCCAATTATCTTAATTGGCCCTTTAATTGTCGGCGGGTGCTGCTCCAAGTCCTGTGCATGCCCACCGACCGCAATATTGCACGCGTGCACAATGACATTGGAATGCACGCCTGACTTTTTTTCGCACAATTTTACTTGCATTTGGGTCAGGCACACGTCCGATCTCAGTACGCAAGATTCAGGCCATAAGGGGTCAACAGTGGCTCATGTTCGTGGGAAAAAAATCAATCAAAATGAAGCGAAAATTCCATGGTAACTGACCTGTATTGATAACATTTTATAAAATGCCTTCTGTGATTTTCTTTTCCTTTTCATTGGAAGCAAAAGGCTGAAGATGGTAAAATTTCCAATGCGAGCTGCATTCAGCGCAGATTGAGTTTTCATGATCCTTCCTTTTAATTAATTCAGAGGATGTGGTTGTGGCCATCTCAGTAAAGACCACTATTTATTGCCCATTCCTGGTTTCTTTTGAGAAAGCGGCAATGAGCTGTCTTCTTGAATACAACGGACTGGATTTTTAGGCCACTTCAAAGGGCAGTTAAGAGTTAACCACATTGCTTTTGCACTTATAAACAAAAATTGTGCCGAAATCTGGCCAGCAAAACTGTAAAACTGGGAGCTCTGCCGCCAAATCCAATTATCACCATAGTAAATTTATGCTAATTATCCTTGTTCACCCATCACCCCTTTGGTCAGTGGCCAACATTGGCTCTGTGTTAAGCAACATCTAACTTCTCATCCTTATTTTTAAATCTCTCCATGGTTTTATCCCTCCTTAGCTCTGTAATCTCCTCCACTCCTAAAACCCGTCTATTATCTGAAATCATCGCATTCTGGCCACTTGCACATTGTTGATTTTAATTGCTCCACCATTGAAAGATTGTAATATATGGTCAATTAGCCTTCCTAGGCTCTAAGCTCTGGAATTTTCTTGCTCATCCTCTCCACCTCTGTCCCTCATTTTCTCCTTAAAGCCTACATCTTTGACCAAGCTTTTGCTCATGTAACCTAATAGCTCATGTGGCTAGGTGTCTTTTTTTATATAGTGCTCCCATGAAGCACCTTGGGATGTTTTATTGTGTCAAAGGCACCACATAAGTTGTTGTTGTTTGTGGGCTTTCGAGGAGGCATGTAAAAGTAAACTGATATTCTTAGTACAAGGGTACTATTCAGCACCTTTTAAAAGATTTTAAATATTTAATTTACTAAGAAACTCACCAGTGTGTACCAATGACTTTCGTACAAATCAACATACTGCAGAGTCTGGAAATCCGAAATAAAAACAGAAAATACCAGAAATACTTAGCATGTCTGGCAGAATCTGTGGAGAAGGAGATAGAGGCCCTGATTTTTGTCCTAGGTTGGGTGGGCAGAGTCAAGAGATATCCCGGCTTGGTAAACCCGACCTTTAAAGATGTCGGCCCACAGCTCAGATTTTAGGTTAGGGTGGGGATGTGGGGGTTATAGGCTGAAATAAGAGTTGGGGCAGGTGACTGTAGTACGAATGTAGTGGCTACCAGGTGCTGAGATAGGCTGGGTGCAAGGCATGCCTCTGTGTTCCAGCACAGTATTTAAATAAATAAAGAATAATAAAACAGAAAACACCCTCCAGCCTGCACATCCTACACACTCCCGTTGCCCTTTCAATGCCAACCTATGACAACCCATGCCCCTCTACTCACCCCCATGGCTCCTCATACCCCCTGTGCCAACTTAGTGCCAACTCATGTTATCCCATGCCCCCAGACAGTACCCTTTCCCCTTACCCAGTCCATGTCAAATCACATAGTATCCTTAGACATTTCCTGGACAACATTAACAGCTTTGACACTTCCTGGACAGCTGGACAGTTCTTTGACAGTTGTTAGACAGTTCCATGATAGCTGGACAGTTCCATTGAGTTTGTGCATAAAACAGTGTATAATCATGTTTAATTCTAATAATCCCTTAGCTCTCCCAAAGGCATCCCAGGATCCTATCCAAAGGGGTACCTTACCTCTCTAAAGGGGTACACTGGCTTTCTGAAGAATCCACGAAGTTCATACCTCCTCTTACTGGTCTGCTCTGCACATCCCAGTATTCACACAGCTGGGATTCAAAAATCGGAACACATGGAGGCAGCTCGTGTTTTAAATGGACAGCTACCTCCGTGATGCACGCACACATGAACCATGGCCTGATGGGCCGCAAAGATGGGAAATGCTGGGTTCATGGGTGGGTCTTGGAAATTTCAGCCATTTCTGGGATTTTTCCATGATGGAGCGCCTCTCTCCATTGTGGCGAAAATCTGGGCCAGAGTTAACATCCGATCAGTTCTGATGAAATGAAACTTGGAAATGGTTGTGTCTCTTTTTCTCAAGTCATTCTCAGTCATTTAAATCAGATGGTGTACTAAAGATTCTGATTTAAAATGTTTTTTTTTATGATAAACACATCTCCAGCTGAATTAATCAAACTGCACCAGGTTACCAATCTTAAATATATCAAGAAATATGTTTAATGCAAGGGTTCATGGACAATGTTACTTGGTGATTATGCAAATGAGTTTGAACAGAAACTTGAGAAAACCATCACAAATTTGAGCACAATTTGCATCTGCGTTGCTGAATGCATCCAACGTGGAAACTCATTCCAAAACAATTATTGAAAATAAACCATCAACCAATTAAATACAAGATGTTTCACACATATATCATAACATCTAAACTGCCTGGGACTGACATTTTTTCTCCAGAAAGCCTGAGCATAAGAAAATAACAACAATTAATAATATGCATTTATTACACAAGGACACAAGAAATATGAGCAGGAGTGGACCATATGGCCCATCGGAGCCTGCTCCGCCATTCAAAACAATCATAGCTGATCTTGGGCTTCAACTCCATTTTCCCACCCACTCCCCATATCGCTTAATTCTTTGCGACACCAAAATTCTGTCTATCCCAGTCTTAAATGTATTCAATGATGGAGCATCACTGGGTAGACAATTCCAAAGATTCACAACCCTTTAAGTGAAGTAATTTCTCCTTATCTTAGTCCTAAATGGTCAGCCCCATATCCTGAGACTGTGCCCCATATTTTAGACTTTCCAACCAACAGAAACAATCTCTAAATGTCTACTTTATAAAGTCCCTTCAGAATTTTGCAAGTTTCAATGGCATTGAATCACATTTTTCTAAATGCCAGAGAACATAAGCCCAATTTACTTATCGTCCCTTTCACGAAGGAAGCCTGTCATTCCAGAATGAAATGTTGCAATAGAATGGAAAATAAAATGTCACTAGAATGGCTGAAACAGTCGGCAACTGGAATATGGGACAACAGTTGACAACATTAAAATTGGTTGTCAGCAGTTGGCTTTTCTCGGCTGGAAGCAACTGACACTGGTTGCTGCCAACCGGCTTTTCCAGTCCAGAACAGCTCACACCAGCTGCACTGGTTAAGCCCAGCTTATTGGAGGAGAAAAGTAACAAGCCCACCCCCAATAAGTTCAAATGGAAGCATCTTGCGCATCAGCATGGTTATGTGCACTCAATTGTGAAAAATAGTGAAGAAATTGAAAGAGTCACTTTTATTGGAAAGAACAGAGGTGCAAGAAAAAAAAATTAAATTAAACATTACATAAAACAAAGTATATTTACATATCTAATAAATATTACACACATATGTTACACGACTTTACGTAATTTATGCATTTTCTGTCAAGTTTATATCAAGGAACCTTTGCTTTTGAACAAAGGGAGAGAGGGGGGACCTGAGAGCGAGGAGAGAGAGAAACATCATGGGGGAGCGAAAGGGAGAGATCGTGGGGGAAATGAACATTCAAAGCAAAAGATCTGATAGTTACCTGTGAAAATTCCAAAGAGGTCAAAAAAATATAAGCATTTAAGCATGCAGCAACCAAGTTTCAACACTTTTTTAACACATTTGGTGAGCCTCAGGATTATTACTTACTCTTTCAGTGGTTTCACATTATTTCTTGTAAATGGTTCTCAGCAGTCTGCCCTTGTATGACCTGCATGATTAACAATCATTCTACTTTCAGTAATTTGCATACTGGATTAATCATAGACTAATATTGTGACATGATTCTCTTTAAAATGGTGAAATATTAAACTCAGACTAAAACAGCTGATTTCTTATTTGCAATTATAATACAGGAATGAAGATAAAGTATGAGACAAAATCAATAAATGTTATCAAATTACAATATTCAGATGTGAATGTAATTAGCAAAGTCAACACAGGGTTAATGTATCCTTTTCAATAACCTCTTCTGAACAATTGGCAACATCCTTTGAAAATGGAACATCCTCTTAATGGGCAAATTATATCTCATTTAGTCTATCGTAACACCTCTAGTTTCAATATTGAATAGAGCTTAGGAAAGGGCCAACATGCAAAAAGGATGAAAAAAGACCATTTGACCCATCAAGCTTACCTTGCCCTGGTTCGATTCAAGCATGCTTTAAATATCCTATCTAACTACCAATCTCAGTGGGAGAAATGAAATAAAAGCAGAAAAAACACAGCCAATTTCAAAAAAGTCCAGGTAATTCTTTTCCATTTCCCTAAGGCAACATTCTATAGTTCATAACTCCTCACAACTAATTTATTTAGTGGTTTACCAGCCAAAACAGGAAATGACCTCTTCACTTAGTACTGCATCATTTTCTCTCTTAAAGTAGTGTAGAAAGTCCTGACCCATCACATTTACAAATTCACTTGCATTAATACTTAATGCTTTGCCTATCTACATAGGAACATAAGACAATGAGCAGAAGTAGGCCATTCGGCCTATCAAGTCTGCTCCACCATTCAATGAGGTCATGGATGACCTGATCATCATCAATTCCACTTTCCTGCCTTTTCCCCACAACCCTTGATTCCCTTACTGATTAAAAATCTGTCTATCTCAGCCTTGAATATACTTAACGACCCAATCTCTACAGCCCTCTGCGGTAAAGAATTCCATAGATTCACTACCCTCTGAGAGGGGAAATTCCTCCTCATCTCTGTCTTAAATGGGGGACCACTTGCTCTTAGATTACTCTTGTCCTAGACTCTCCCACAAGGGGAAACAACCTCTCAGCATCTATCCTGTCAAGCCCCCTAAGAATTTTATATGTTTCAATAATATGTTTCTCATTCTTTTAAACTCCAATGAGTACAGGCCCAGCCTACTCAACTTCTCCTCATAAGAAAACCCCTCCATACCCGGGATCAACCTCGTGAACTTTCTCTGGACTGCCTCCAATGCCAGTATATCTTTCCTTAGATAAGGGGACCAAAACTGTTCACAGTCTTCTAGGTGTGATCTAACTACTGCCTTGTATAGTTTTAGCAAGATGTTTTTATAGGGCAGAATTTTGCCCTCAGTTGGCGGTCAGGCCCCACCGGCTTGGCGGCGGGCGGGCAGCCGAACTCCACTGCCGAACCAGGGCCCGCCGCCGTTTTGAGTTGGTGGGCCAATTAAGGCCTGCCCAGCGGCCTGCCTGACAGGCTTCCTGTGCAGAAGGGTGGAGGGATTCCCCATCTGTCAAAGAGCGCACTGCTCCCTGAGACTAAATGTTGTCTCAGGGAGTTAGTGACAGTCGGAAAAACTTTAAAAATAGAAAAATTTTAAAATTATTAACATCTCCCCCTCATGTGACAATGTTACACGAGATGGGACATGTTAATAAATATCACATGAAATTTATTAAAGTTTTTAAAAACAGACATGAAACCTCATCCCGCCAGTGGATGAGGTTTCCTGTATTATCAGAAGCCAGCTGGAGGTCCTGGCCTGCCCGCCAACCTTAAGGTTGGATGGGCAGGGTCTTTAATTATCTTAATTACTCTGTCAATGGCCTCAATTGGCCATTGACAGGTCGGCAGGTGAACAGCTGATTTCTCTGTCCGCCCGCTTTCCTGAATATTTAAATGGACCGGGATGACTTTGGGGGTTCCTCAAGACATCATCCCATGTTATTTTCTCCTTGGTGAGTGGGCCCTGCCCCCAAATTGCCGAGGGGAAAATTCTGGCCATAGTTTTTACCCATATATCTTGTGGTACACATCTATGTAAGTTGCGTCTCCTCTGAAATCAGATATATATACATATATATATATATATATACATATATAGCAGAAAGCACAATTTTGGGTTGTATGGCCACCACCAGTTCTAATGCACCTTGCAGCAACAAGAGGTTTAACTCTTTTAGCCAGCACCCAGAATTTCAACGGAACTGATACTTTCCTACAGCAAGCTTGTTTTAAACTAAAAGCTAAAACACCCTGCTTCAGACCAGAGCCACATACATTACCTAATCACCCCAACAGTAATTTTAAAATGGTGTTATCAGCCAATAACTCAAAAAGAATTCTTAAAGTCTGAATGTTTCCGAAAAGGAAAAACAGATGGCAGACGTTTTCTGGTGACAGCACTCAGTCAAGCTTGAATTGCATCGAGTTCATGAATGTACTGAATACTATATAAAATTATCCTTATTTATATAATCTCCTTATTATGAGGAAAAACATGTGTAAGAATACATTATATGATCACAGAAAATGCATAGAGCTCTCCTGAATGTCATCTTACTTAGCAGATGGAGAACATTTTAAGACCAACAGTTTCAAGATTTCAATAGGCAATGCAATGTAGCTAATATAAATATTTAGCTTTATGAACGGGAACGTTTATCCTCTTCCTTTAAGTGGATTAATAATTTACAGAAAGCTTGTACATTGACTAAAGATACTTGCCTCTATGCACAATAATTTCACAGAAATGCTGGAAGCATTCTGCAGGTCAGGCAGCATCTGTGGAGAGAGATGTGTAAGGTTAACGTTTTAGGTCAATACCATTTCAACTCTTTCCCACACGCTTTCCCCTCCTCTCTCAATTTTCCCTTCCTCCTGAATGCATCAGTCCCTCTTCGTCGTTCCCACAAAAAGTTTCTGCAGGTCCCTGGCAATGGTTTTCTACTGCCTGAAGTCCAAGCAACAGTAGCCCATGTTATTTTTGCTGAAGTCAGAGGAATGCTCCTGCTCTTCTTTTACTTCATAAAAAATAATTTTGCATTTACATTTTGAGGCCATTTCCTCTTGACCGGCAGCATTTATTGAGCCGAATACTCAACGTGCACACTTCAACCAGTAAACCCTTAGAATTGCAAAGGGGCCCTTTGTATCTCATTTGCATAGATTATTGAAGCTTTCGTCTAATTCAGGCGGATGTCTCGTCAGCTAACGGATGGCCCATGTTCAAAT
The DNA here is from genome assembly GCF_017639515.1 of Carcharodon carcharias. NCBI lineage: Eukaryota > Metazoa > Chordata > Chondrichthyes > Lamniformes > Lamnidae > Carcharodon > Carcharodon carcharias. The sequence goes on from NC_054486.1 coordinate 54,508,426, forward strand.
AGCAACAGAATGGGAAAGGAGTGATAAGTTTCCAACCTTCATTTTACTAGGTTTCAGCCATGTCGAGAGAATTAAAATCTACCCTTAAATGTTAAAAGGGGTAAAAGAGTTAAGGGACTTAAGGATGGATTTTAATTTCTCTTGACATGGCTGAAACCCAGTACTTATTCTTATTCCCATTCCTGAAACACATTTCTCTTCATTTAACATACCTTTGCCTTAACAGCTAATCAGGATGCAGCCTCCTCAGTCACGTAGATTTGTTTTCAAATTAGTGGTTCTCCCTGTTTTTATGTTGTCTGGAAATCTAGATAGTGTAGCTTCTTTACCCAACTCTGGACCATTTATATTTTAAGAAGAGCAAGGCTTCCATCACTGACCGTAAGGGATACCAAAGGTTTTCATCCCTCCAGTTCAAACAATATCCATCAATCACAACTCTCTCTTTATTCTCAAAGGAATTAGCATTTTGGTAGTAAAGGTGATGGATGATTATTTGCAAGAGCAGCAGAAAATTTTTCTGCCATTATTTGAGTTGTCCTTATGTTCAGGACTGTGACATCCTCCAAAACAGGTTGACAAGATAGTTGATTAACCTTCTCACCCAAAGGACTCCCTGAGATGGTCAGATTGATAATGATGTATAATTCTTGGCATGAAGTTTGGACCCTAAATTTCTGTTCTAGAGATGAGTGCTATCTCCCATTTTGCTGCACAAATCTGTAGGTCTCAAAATTCAATCAAAGTTGAAAATACATACACAGGTGACAGGTTTACAGTTCATCCAGCTATTCACATGGTCCCAGATGACATGTTAGAATGGTGCTGGATCTTCAATCAACTGATTCACGCTAGGCCAACCCGTACTATTCATTGGCTACATGCCTGTGGGTTCTGGGAAATAGTTGACTCTGATGCCACTTAAAGACAACCAGCATAGAATCATAGAGTCATAGGGTCGCTACCACTGTGTTAGAAAAATCAGTCGCAAATTGGTCGACTAGAAAAAAGGCCGCTCCAAATTGATGTTACGGTGTAAGTGGCCTTAATAAGTTTAGAATGGGACTTCTGTCCCTCATTGAAAGCAAGTCACGGCCTTGAGAGTTGCCAGCCAATCTGATTGGCCAGCAGCTCTTGCACTCCCAGCAGCGCCAGTACTCAGTAGTGGATGCAGCTCCATGAAGAAGATCAATGGCAATCGGATCCAGGTAAGTTCTGGTCTTTTGGGTGGGGAGGGATTGGGTACCCTAGGGTGTATTTTGGAGGCCAGGTGGGGAGCCAGAAAGGGAGGATATGATCTTGGGGGGGCAGGGGGTGGCAATGTGCGCAGGGCATCATCCCCTGAAAAGACATTACCCCACCCTTCCTTCCCACCTTTTCCCCAAGCTTTTGAACCTTTTTTAAAAAAATAGCCTTCCCACGCTTACCCGCAAACCCTCCTCCCCCCACCCCCGTATAATGTCAGTAGAGGCAGATTGAGGCCCTTAATTGGCACTTAATCGGGCAGTTAGGCCCTCAATAAGCCTAAGGATGGGCAGGCTAGTGAGCGCCTTATCCACCTCCTGTATTTCCCCTCCTGCCGAAAACACAGCCGGCTGGAGCTCATAGAGCCAATGGACTGTGGAGAAATCCAATCAGTCCTGCTCCCCCACCTCCATGCCCTGAGCCCTGCAAATTTATTTCCTTCAATTGCCCATCCAGCTTTGAAATCTTTGATTGTTCCTGCATCCACCGTATCTCAAAGGGCAGCTGGACTCTAGCTGCAGACAGGAGGAAACACTTTTACAAAGCAGAACCCACTTGGTTATCATTTCATTGATTTCAATATGAAAATGTACAACAGGCAAGTGATCCACTCTGCCAGATTGCCACACTTAGAGCAATGACAAAATATTACTCCGGTGTTTCAAAATCTTCTTCATACTTGCACTGAGAAAACCTTTAAAAGGTTTATCTAATTATTAAAGTGTGTCATGTTGGACATTTGTAGATGTTATCCATACTCTGCCATTTTATTTCCTTTATCCATTTTAACAGTATTCTCAACAAGTGTTTCAGTCTTTTTTATTTTCTTTTTAATTCTTTCAGTCATTCTTTTCTTTAGGAAGTGGATTTAGTCTTCGGATTCCATTGCAAAGCTTATTTAGTACAACAAAGAATGTTATATTTAAATCCATGAATTGTTACAATAATGCAGTAGGCCTTAGTCTTATAAGTAGGTTTCCTTAAGTCTTATTTTTCACCTGCTGCATTTATTAATTCCATGCTCAGTAATGAGATTGTGCTGATTTCTTTTCAGCAGCAACAATGATCCAATCATTTCTTTTTAATGCTTCTGCCCTACCAATGGGGATTTGAACATGACAGTGTGAATCTGCTGACAATTTGAGAATGCACAGGCTGCATTTGGGAATTGGAATGAACAATAAACATTAGCCCACTCATTCATTTTAGATTCTTAACTTCAGGGACTGAAGTGTCAGGAATCTGCAATTGTTTAAAACACACTGGATAGAGCCCAGCCCAGCTTCCAGTAGGACAGCGAAGAACCTATCTATTTGCAAAACACAAATCCACCATTCACTGAGGTTTGTCATCATGGTGTCATAATGTTGAGTGTGAATATTGAAGTGATCTCTGTAGGGACACTTTAACTAACATCAAAATGAAAGGTCCACAGTACTTATGATCTGGCTATGAAACAATAATTATCCAAACTTTAAATTTTGGGAAGATTTTCTCAAATTGCTTTGAGTATCAAAACCATAACCTTTTAATAGAATCTAACCAGCTAATCCACAAAAGTATGCAAAATGAGCTGACAGAAATATTCTCCTAATCTTTTAAAATTCTCAGGCAATTGAGTCTTTGCTTTATGTCTTGCTTCCAAATATATTGAGAGTGATAATTTATAGAAACTATTTTTTTCAAGTGTGGTTCTTGAGGACTCTTTTCAGGATTCAGGTACATTTATTTTCATTTTCAGGTTCGCACAGTTGGGTTTGTTAATATTCAACCTTTCTCCACTGCCGGTATAATAGAATAAGGGCTAACAATGCTCTGTAGTTTAAATGCATTACCTTTGTTAGATGCATGCATTATACATAATGTATTCTATTCCTTCCTTAGAAAGAATACATTTATGTAGTACCTTTCACATCCACAGAATATCTCACAGAACTTCATAACCAACAAATTATTTTAGCATGGTTGTAATGTAGGCAAAACAGCAGCCAGTCAGCACACAGTATGGAACCACAGGAAGTAATAAGTAACTAGTTAGCCTGTGTTTGGGGGTTTTGATTGATGAGTAAATGTTGTCCAACACATCAGGGTAAACCCCCAGCATTCCTTCATAAAGCCTTGTGGTATCTTTTAGATCCACCTGAGAGGGCAGTTTGAGCCTTGCTTAATATATCATCTAAAAGACTGGGGGTGCATATTTTGGTTCTATGTGTCTATTGAGTGGGTGCTTTGGGTTCAGTTTGGGGTCCAATTTGCACCCATACATACTTTGGGGTGAGTTGCACCAGGGGTGATATGCAGGGGCACACGCAGCCAACAGCCACCGGAAGTATGCAGAGCAGGTAGATGATGACATCAATCAGCTTGCAACACTGCTTTGACTCCAGTGATGCCATTTTGGAGTTTAACAATCCAATTAAATCCCTCTCTTAAGTTTGCACAGCTGAACACGCATTCAGTCGGAGGAAGGATTCCACACCAGTGCTATTTAAAGGGATCACCAACAGCTCACTGTTTAGTTGCTGGTTGATTTCCTCTGGCTATTGCTATGATCCTGCAAGTATTTATTGTTTTCTGTAGTTGCTTAAAGCTGTAAAGGTCTAAGGGAATGGTGTGGCGCATGTTTAAGGAGTTTTTGCTGATTTCAATACATCTACACAAACCAGTTGCTTCTAGACGTAGTCATTTAATAGTCATTCCCTTGGATTACAGCAGGACTTGGAGAATAAATAGAGGCTTTGCAGAGCAGAGTAGGTACTAAATGAGATTTTGCATCTGACTTTACCAAGGAAGGAGATACGGCCAAATAATGAAAGAGGAGATAGTTGAGACACTGGAAGTGCCAAAAATTGGAAAAAAGCAGATGCTAGAAAGGTTGGCTGTACTTAAAGTTGATAAATCACCAAGACCAATTGAGATGTATCTGAGGATTCTGAAGCACTTAAAAGTGAAAATTGCAGATGTAGTGGCCATAACTCCAATATTCCAATCCCACTTAGATATGGGAGTTGTGCCAGAAAACTGGAAAAAGTGCAGTAGATTCAATCATCACTTTCTAGAGGGGATTGGGTAAACACCTGAAAGAGAAAAATTTGCAGGGTCACAGGGGAAGAACGGGAGAATGGGACTAACTAAGTTGCTCCTGCAGAGATGAGGCACAGGATTAACAGGCCAAATTGCCCCCTACTAATTTTGTAATCATCCTATAATTCTAGAGTGATCCATTGAAGTACTCATTTGAGTCCATTGCAACAGAATTACTGGCCGGAATCTTCCAGCCCCTCTGCTGGTGGGACTTGCCTGTCCCGCTGAAGTCAATGGACATTTGAATGGCTCACTCATCCGCTGCAGGGGAACCTGCTGTGGTGGAGCCGGAAAATCCCTCCATCAAGTTGACACCTGTGCTATCCATGCCTCCTGCCTCTGTTAGCATCAGCTCTTCCATTGGGTTCAGGGCATGCAGACCTCCCTGCTACCCTCAGTTTGGCTCCTGCTGCCTGCAGTTGCACCTCACTTTATCTTGAAAGAGAGAGGGAAGTGTGTCAATGAGTGTTGTGCAATGTGTTTGGATGATGTGGCTGGCATGGTTGAATGGCTGGCAGTGTGTGCAAGTTGTAAAGTGTGGGTGTGAGCCTTGCAGCAGATCTAGGTGTGTCAATGTACAGTGGAGTATATCTCAGGTATGATTTCTGACTGTTGGTGGTTTTTGGTAAGTGACTGATGGTGATATGATGCTAGTGGTGCATTTAGTAGCATACGGCATTTTAAGATGCATTCATTGACTTTGACCACTCATGTTAAGTCACTGAATGCCTTGTGGCACTGCAACCAGGCATTTGAGGCTTGAATTGTGGCATTGACCTCAATGGCTATCTGCTCTCACTGTCTTCTCACCATGGGTCCTTGTGGACACAGGACACCTCTTCTCCTTTCCATCTCCCCTGCCAAGGCTTCCAATGCAATATCTGAAAACTCTGAAGCCTCCTTTATCCCATGTTGTGCCATCATTCAATGTTTTACAGGTCAGATTCACTTACTGCATGACTGCCAACACCTGTTCCAACTACAATTCACCTCCTTGGTGCAAGGTTGCTCTAACTTCTGCTAGCCGCTCATGATGTAGGCTCCCTGCTTAGACATCCAGTCAGCAGCATGGTTTGTGCTAGCTGGACACTGAAATCATTAAAAATGGCAGGCAGCACAAAATTGGCATGCAAATCGCAATCACTGCCCCTGTTTCCAGAAATAACCAAATTTAGCACCCAGCACCTTGGCATTGCAACACTCACTCATGACAACATGGAACTGATAGCTTTGATTATGTGCTCAAGGTCTGAAGTATGACTTGAACTCAGAATCTTCTGCTGCATCTACAAGAATGTAACTGTTGAACCAAGACTGATATTATATAATGCACATGTTCCAGCATACAGCAAAATTAGAGGAAGCAAACCTTTGATCGTCAGTTGGTGGAAATATTGAACAATACGCAAAAGTATTTTATAATCATTAATAACAAAAGAAATTACTTGAACAAACTTGAAACGTTAATTTTTCATTCTTAGGACTCAAATTACTTACTATGCCTTTGGGTAGGATTTTATCAACCCTCGAGGGACGAGCTTGGAGAGGCAGGGCCCATTAAATAGAGGGGGATGGCAAGTGGTAGATTGCCCATTGTTTTCCTGCTGCCATGACACTTTACCAGCAATATGGAAGATGGAGCACAGCCTCCCTCACGATGGTCAATTGAGCTACTTAAGTGGCCAATTAAGGGTCTCTTCCCACCACTGCTGGCATTTTACTAGAGGCAGGTGGGTCCATCGTAATGTGGAAGACCACCTGGTAAGCCCTGATGGCTTCCTTGTGAACTCAGGGTGTGGTGGGAGGGAATCTCTATTCGGGCACTCTGTGGCACAGAGAGGGCCCCCCTCCCGCCCTTGTCCTGGCAGGAATGGCTGCCATGTGGCAACCACCTCCTGCCCTCACCAACACCCTGTACCCTAACTGTGGCCTGTCTGACATTTCCCCAAGCCCCCAGGCTCCACACTGCCTCATTGGGAGGGTAGCCTGCTCCCATGACATCCTCATCTTCCAGATGATCCTGATGGCACTGCTGAAACTGCTGAGATGCCAGCCCTCCAATTGGCCAGCTGCTCCTGAGGGTAGGTATTCATCCTTTGAAGGGACGGGAACCCCAGCAGCTACAAATGAGTTGCCAGACAGCAGAAAAATGCACCCGGGTATCCTCCAAACTGCGGTGGTGGGTTGTCTCCAGCTATTGGGCCTGTAGCCCTGCTGCACTGATACAATTCCTACCTATGATTCAAATAATAATTATAAACAATACTTTTAGAACAGGATGAATGAGTGAAATTATCATGCAAAATCAAAAGTTAGCATTTCATTTTTCTTCAATGTTTTTCATTTTCTTGGAACATATGCATAAAATTATGAGCCACTCCCAATATAAATTTAGGAAAAAACTCAATCCATGTCATTTGCTCTGCACAAGATGTTAAAGGAATGTCAGGATTAAATGATGTGACATGTTAGTTAATTAAGTCCAATTAATTACTCTGTAGATCCAACAACCATAATTAAAATTTAAATGCTATGCAATAAAGCACAGTTCAGCTGTGCATCGCTTCACAATGCATCAATTGCATTTAGAATATATATAACATGTATAATTAATCTATGAGATTACCTTTCATTGAAAATTTGGTATTTAACTCTGTTTCATTGTGTAGGAATGTAGAAATGATAATCTACTTGAGCACAAGATTGAGGCTGACTTTCCCAGTGCTACACTGCTGGAATTGCTTTCAGATGAAAGGTTAAACCAAGGCCCCACCTGCTCTCTCAGATGGACATTAAAAAAATCCTATGGCATTATTTTTTTTTAAAAACAGGGGCTTTATTTCTACTGTCCTGGCCAACATTTATCTCTCAATCAACATCACAAAAATATTGCTGTTTGTGCGAGTTTGCTGTGTGAAATTGGTTGCTGCATTTCCTACATTACAACAGTGATTATGCTTCAATACTGTGTAAACGCTTGTAAAGTGCTTTAGATTTCTTGAGGTCATGAAAGGTGTTCTCAAAATGCAAATCTTTCTTTCTTTACAATTCGCAGAAAATTGCAGAGCTGCTGTAATTTACGTTCCTTAATTTGTTCTCGGTTCCTCACTGTGCTTATAGTGTCTTCACTGAAGACATTACTGTTTCTCCTGGAAAAATGAATGACTAAGCCACAGTTTTATTCATGACTTCCAGCATAAAAATGATTGAAATGATAGAAGTCATGTTTAATTGATAAGGGGCATAAGGAATTCAATGAAAATATCACCAACTCAATTTATTTGGATGCTCTCTTCTGAAAAGTAAGACCAATTGAAAATTTCAGAACCAAAATTGATAGATTTTTGTAAAGCAAGGGATAAAGGATTATTGCTGAAAAGAGAGATATGTTTCTGAAATTTTTCATCATAGATTCATCAGGGCAAATGCAAGAACCACAGGAGAAAAGGCGCTGATTCGTTGGCAAGTCAACTCTGATTGGCTGAGTCTTTGACATGGAGAAAGCAACGGCGGACTATAGGCTCCCCAAGCTCCCCTGTAAATCAAAAAAGCAATACTTCAACATATTCTTTTTGTTTACAGAGAACAGGCCCCTGTGTATGAATGACTGTTGCTTCTAGCAAGCGTAAATGAACCACATTACAAGCTTGACTGATTACCTTAAATTGATTGTTAGTGCAGCTATTATCATGCTCAGGATGGTTCAGCAAGTGCTGCCCAATCACAGAATCACATCTAACACTACATGCTTTGTTATTTTGAAAATGTGGGCTAGTTGAGTACAATCTGTGCTTTGCCTATGATGAAAAACCAAAGGAACATGCTGTTTGATTTGATCATCCAATCACTGGGACGTACAGCTTATTTACCTGTTATTGTATCAACACTGAAATCCATATACAACGTTGTTCAATTGTGTGGTAGGCAAAACATCTTTTTGGACTGTTGGTGGAAAATACCACTTGCATAGCCATGAATAGTAGCATAGTGAAATAGCTTACTTAACCTGCTATTCAAATTTTTGGGGCGCTTTGCCTTTCCAGATTAATTTGAGGTAGACTGGGCACTATAATTGTCCTAAAGTGGCAGTCTTTAGGCCCATTTGCAAGGTAGCATGATACACTGTGAACAAAACCTCTACTGTTAGATGTGATTTTGCGATTGGGCAGCACTTGCTGAACAACCTTGAGTATGCTAACAGCTACACCAACAATCAATTTAGGATAAACAGTCAAGCTTGTAACATGGAGATAAAAACAAAAACAAAAAAACTGCGGATGCTGGAAATCCAAAACAAAAACAGACTTACCTGGAAAAACTCAGCAGGTCTGGCAGCATCGGCGGAGAAGAAAAGAGTTGACGTTTCGAGTCCTCATGACCCTTCGACAGAACTTGAGTTCGAGTCCAAGAAAGAGTTGAAATATAAGCTGGTTTAAGGTGTGTGTGTGGGGGGCGGAGAGATAGAGAGACAGAGAGGTGGAGGGGGGGGGTGTGGTTGTAGGGACAAACAAGCAGTGATAGAAGCAGATCATCAAAAGATGTCAACGACAGTAGTACAATAGAACACATAGGTGTTAAAGTTAAAGTTGGTGATATTATCTAAACGAATGTGCTAATTAAGAATGGATGGTAGGGCCTCAAGGTATAGCTCTAGTGGGGGTTTTTTTTATATAATGGAAATAGGTGGGAAAAGGAAAATCTTTATAATTTATTGGAAAAAAAAGGAAGGGGGAAACAGAAAGGGGGTGGGGATGGGGGAGGGAGCTCACGACCTAAAGTTGTTGAATTCAATATTCAGTCCGGAAGGCTGTAAAGTCCCTAGTCGGAAGATGAGGTGTTGTTCCTCCAGTTTGCGTTGGGCTTCACTGGAACAATGCAGCAAGCTAAGGACAGACATGTGGGCAAGAGAGCAGGGTGGAGTGTTAAAATGGCAAGCGACAGGGAGGTTTGGGTCATTCTTGCGGACAGTCTGTCCACAAGAATGACCCAAACCTCCCTGTCGCTTGCCATTTTAACACTCCACCCTGCTCTCTTGCCCACATGTCTGTCCTTGGCTTGCTGCATTGTTCCAGTGAAGCCCAACGCAAACTGGAGGAACAACAAGTCATCTTCCGACTAGGGACTTTACAGCCTTCCGGACTGAATATTGAATTCAACAACTTTAGGTCGTGAGCTCCCTCCCCCATCCCCACCCCCTTTCTGGTTCCCCCTTCCTTTTTTTTCCAATAAATTATAAAGATTTTCCTTTTCCCACCTATTTCCATTATATAAAAAAAAACCCCACTAGAGCTATGCCTTGAGTGCCCTACCATCCATTCTTAATTAGCACATTCGTTTAGATAATATCACCAACTTTAACTTTAACACCTATGTGTTCTATTGTACTATTGTCGTTGACATCTTTTGATGATCTGCTTCTATCACTGCTTGTTTGTCCCTACAACCACACCGCCCCCCTCCACCTCTCTGTCTCTCTATCTCTCCGCCCCCCCACACACACACCTTAAACCAGCTTATATTTCAACTCTTTCTTGGACTCGAACTCAAGTTCTGTCGAAGGGTCATGAGGACTCGAAACGTCAACTCTTTTCTTCTCCGCCGATGCTGCCAGACCTGCTGAGTTTTTCCAGGTAATTCTGTTTTTGTTAAGCTTGTAACATGGATTGTTTACGCTTGCTATAAGTGACATACATTCATACATGGGGACCACAGAGAAAGGTCTTTGGACCTGAACTGTCTACTTCAGTTCTTACACAGGTGCTGCCTGTTCTACTTTCTTTGCTTTTCCTGTAAGCAAAAGAAATATTTTCAAGCCTTGAGCTACTTTTGAATTACCGGGGAGCTAGGAGACTCTAAAGTTCCCCATTGCTTTCTCCATGGTAATGCCTTGCCAGCCAATCAGCACATTTTTCTTCTGAAGTTTAAATCATTGTGATCGCTTTAAATTTGACATTCTTGAGTTGTGCTGGTGAGTACAAGATGAAACACTTTGGCAACATGTCTCTCTTTTTTGAAATAGTCTATTGTTAGGTATGATTCTGGGGAGCACTTGCTGAACAACCATACATTCATACGCAGGGACCCGTTCTCTGCAAACAAAAGGAATATGCTCAAGCCTTGTGCCTTTTTTAAATGACCTGGGAGCCTGGGGAGACTATAGTTCCTGTTGCTTTCTCCATGGCAAGGCCTTGGGCAATTGTAGTTGGCTTGCTCACCAATCAGCATCACTTTTTCCTGTTGTATAAATTGTTGTGATCATTTGAAATTTGGCATTCTTGTCCTACTGAATGCAAGACTAAAAGCTTTAGCAACATGTCTATTTTTTCAGCAATATTCAAGATCTGTACTATCAAACGACTGGTTAAAGGATTACAAAACCAAAGTGCATAGATGGAGTTAGGATACAGATCAGCTATGATTTAATTGAATGATGGGACAGGTTTGAGACTGAACAGGTTGAATAGCTTACTCTTGTTCCTATGTTTCTAAGTATGAAAGCAAATCCACAAAAAAGCTGAACATTCTCAACTAGTCATCCAATATCTGCAAAATCAGGAGCTGATTTTTCATGGCTAATTTTCTTCCCCAGGGAAGAGAAAGGTCCTTAGACATGAATTGCTATTTCAGTTCTTACATAAATGCAGCCTGTTCTACTTTCTTTGCTTTTGTGTTTAGTTGACTGGAGACTCCAATGGCTCAGGTCAAAACTAAAAAGGAAAACAAAATATTTTCAAAGTTAATGATGGCCTGCAAGATTTGTGAGGAGGCAAATTTGGGCCCGAGCTGTAAACGTTGATCTGGCAAGTAGAGGTTTACCCAAAAGGAAATAAAACAAAAAGTGTACAGGGAGAATGCCGGGACTGTCAGCAGCACCTAGAAGAGAGTGAGAGAGGAGTACCTTGGGACAGGCAGTCAACAGCACTTACTGGAGAGTGTGAGAGGAGGATGCTGGGACAGACAGCCAGCAGCATCTAAAGGATCTAATCTATCTAGAGGATCTAGCATCTAGGCTATACTGAAGTAGGAGTAAGGGCAAAATAAAAGCAAGGGTCCATATTCTATTCAGTTAAGATTTGACTGAGGAGCTTAGTCCCATGATTTGCACACCCTGTGCTATGTGGGAAATCCTAGATGCTCCTGGCAGTCTCGTTGACCATGTGTGCAGCAGGAGCCTCCGACTGAAGCAACTTGAGCTCTGGGTTTTGGAGCTTGAGCAGAAGCTGGGGGCGCCACGGTGCATTCGCGAGGCTGAAAGATTCATGGATAGCACATTTCAGGACGTGGTCATCCCGCAGTTTATGGAAGTGCAAGCAGAGAGGGAATGGGTGACCATCAGACTGAATAAGGGGACCAGGCACGTAGTGAGGGAATCCCCCAAGTGCATCTCGCTTGCAAACCATTTTTCGGCCTTAGAAAACAGTATGAGTGATGCTTCCTCTGTGGTGGCCAACCCGAGCATTGTAAGTTGTCCAGCTGTTCTGGGGGGAGGAAGAAGTGTGGAAGGGCAATAGTGGTAGGGGATTTGTTAGTGAGGGGAGTAGACAGGTGCTTCTGCAGCTGTAGACATGAATCTAGGATAGTATGTAGCCTCCCAGGTGCCAGGGTTAAGGATGTCATGGAACAGCTGCAGGGCATTCTGAAGGTGGTGGGTGAACAGCTAGAGGTCATGGTCCATGTTGGAAGCAATGACATAGGAAGAAAGAGAAACGAGATCCTGCAAGCAGAATTAAGGGAGATAATAAGAAAAGCAGGACTTTAAAGTTAGCAATCTCCAGATTACTCCTGGTGCCACGGAGTCATGAGAGTAGGAAGAGAAGGATAGGGCAGATGAATGTGTGGCTGGAGAGATGGTGCAGGAGGGAATGCCTTAGATTCCTGGGACCTTGGGATTGTCTCCGGGGGAGGTGGGACCTGTACAAGTTGGACATGTTACATCTGAACAGTAACGGGACCAACATCCTCATGGGGAGGTTTGCTAATGCTTTTGGGGCGGATTTAAACTAAATTGGCAGGGGGTGGAATCCTGAAATGTAATTCAGAGGGGAGAGAAGCTGAGATGGAATTAGAAGTTAAAATACTAGTAAGTGAGCCTGGAAGGCAGAGGAAACATAGGCTAGATAAGAAAGTGAGTTTAGCAAGGCTAAATGGAAGATATTTTAATGCAAGGGGCACGAGGAATAAAACAGACGAGCTGAGGGCACAGATAGGCACATGGGAGTATGATATCAGAGCTATCAGCAAGACTTGGATAAAAGAAGGGCAGGATTGGCAGCTCAACATTCCTGGTTATAGGGTATTCAGACATGATGAGGATGGGGATAGAAGAGGAGGGGGTGTTGCAATATTGATCAAGGAATCAATTGTAGCAGTGAGGAGGGATGATATCTTGGGAGGATCATCAAATGAGGCCATATGGGTAGAAGTAAAAAACACAAAAGGGGCAAACGTGTTCTTATACTATATGCTCCCAAACAGTCAGGGGGAGATAGAGGATCAAATATGTAATCAAATTTCAGAAAAGTGTCAGAATATTAAGGCAGTAATAGTAAGGAATTTTAACTACCTAAATATTAACTGGGATAGTTTTAGTGTGCAAAGTAGGGAGGGAGCAAAATTCTTAAGTTGCATCCAGGAGAGCTTTTTTAGCCAGTATGTAGAAAACTCAACAAGGGAAGTGACATTCCTAGAACTAATATTCAGAAATGAGCCTGAGCAGGTAGAAAGCATATCAGTGGGAGAGCATTTTGTAGATAGTGACCATAGCTCGGTTGGATTTAGGATAGTAATGAAAATTGATAAGGTTGGGCCAGGAATAAAAGGTCTAAACTGGGGAAAGGCTAATTTTACGAAGATAAGATATGATTTTGCCCAGATAAAACTGTGTCAGAGCAGTGGGAGGCATTCAAGGAGGAAATAGCGAGAAAATGGTATGCATATGTTCCCGTAAAGACAAGGGGAGGGATCAAGTCTGGAGAACCCTGAATGTCAAGGGATATAAAGGTTAGGATTAAGGAAAAAAGTGAGCTTATGGCAGATACCGAGGGCTCAATATGACAGAGTCCCTAGAGAAGTATAAAAAATGCAGAGGGGAACTTAAAAAAGAAATTAGGAAAGCTAAGAGAGTGCTTGAGAAAGCATTGGTGGGTAGAATAAAGGAAATATATAAAGAGCAAGAGAATAACTAGGGAAAGAGTTGGGCCAATTAGGGACTGTGGAGGTAATGTGTGTGGTCTGGGAAGATGTAGGTACAATCCTCAATTAATACTTTGCATTGGTCTTCACAATGGAAAAGGACAACGTAGGTATAGATATCAGGGTGGAGGACTGTGAAATATTAGAGGAAATTAACATAGAAAGAGAGGAGGTACTAGAGGGTTTAAAAGTGGATAAATCTGAAAGCCCGAATGAGATGTATCCCAGGCTGTTGAGGAAGGCAAGGGAAGAGATATTAGGGACCCTGGCAGTAATTTTAAAATCCTCTCTGGCCACAGGTGAGGTGCCAGAGGACTGGAGGATTATTAATGTTGTCCCATTATTAAAAAAGGGAGGAAGGGATGTCCAGGGTCTAACCTTGTTGGTGGGGAAGTTACTAGAAAGAATTCTGAAGGACAGAATATATCTGCACTTGGAGAGACATGGATTAATCAGGGATAGTCAGCATGGATTTGTTAAGGGAAGATCATGTTTGACATATGTGGTGAATTTTTTGAGGAGGTAACCAGGAGTTTTGATGAGGGTAAAGCATTTGATGTGGTCGACATGGACTTTAGCAAGGCTTTTGACAAGGTCCCTGAAGGCAGACTGGTTAAGAAAGTAAGAATCCATGGATCCAAGGCAAAGTAACAAATTGGATCCAAAATTGGCTGAGAGGCAGGAAGCAGAGGGTGATAGTAAAGGGATGTTTCTGTGCTTGGAAATCTGTTTTCAGAGGGATGTGTCTGTGACTGGAAGTCTGTTTTCAATGGGAGTCTGCAGGGCTGGGTGCGGGGCCCTTGCTGTTTGTGGTGTACATAAATGATTTGGATTTAAATGCAGGGGTAATGATCATGAAATTCACGGATGACACAAAAATTGATAGGGTGGTAATTAGTGAGGAGGATAGCCGTAAACTGCAGGATGATATCAATGGACTGGTCAGGTGGGCAGAGCAGTGGCTAATGAAATTCAACCCAAAAAAGTGTGAGGTAATGCACTTGGGGAGGAATAACAAGGCAAGGGATTACACTATGAATGTAGGACCCTGGAAAGTACTGAAGATTAGAGGGACCTTGGTATGCATATCCACAGATCCCTGAAGGTAGCATGGCAGGTAGATCAGGTGGTTAAGAAGGCATATGGGGTACTTGCTTTTTTTAGCCGAGGCATAGAATACAAAAGCAGGCTGGTTATGCTGGAACTGTATTAAATGCTGGTTAGGCCACAACTGGAGTACTGCATGCAGTTCTGGTCACCAGATTATAGGAAGGATGTGATTGGACTGGAGAAAGTGCAGAGGATATTTACCAAGATGCTACCTGGGCTGGGGGATCTGAGCTATGAGGAAAGATTGGATAGGCTGGGGTTGTTTACCTTGGAGCACAGAAGTTTGAGAGGGGACCTGATAGAGGTGTATGAGATTAGAGGGGCATAGATAGGGTGGATGGGAAGGGGTCAGTAGAGGGGTCAATAGCCAGGGGGCATAGATTAAAGGTAAGAGGTAAAAGGCTAAGAGAGGAGTTGTGGAGAAATCTTTTCACCGAGAGTGGTGGGAGTCTGGAACTCACTGCCTGAAAGGGTGGTTGAGTCAGAAACCTCGTAACATTTAAGAAGTATTTAGATATTCATTTGTGTTGCCATAGCCTCCAGGGCTCTGGGCCAAGCACTGGAAAGTGGGATTAGTGTAGTCAGATCTTTGTTAACCGGTATGGACACAATGGGCCAAATGGCCTCCTTCTGTGCTGTAAACATTTATGAGTCTATGAGAAAAGACAGAGAAGTGGGACTAATTAGATAGTTCTTTCAAAGAGCCAGCATAACCACGATGAGCTGAACTATCTCTTTCTGTCCTGTTTCATTCTATGATCCTATGAATCCCTTGTCTGCCATTTGGGATAGTGTTCTTACTGTTTTCTGTTGTTAAAAGAACTATTGTAAAAGAATTGCTACTTTTGTTCCATAATGTCTTTCCTGCAAATAAAATTTTCTTAATTTGTCACTGACCTTATCTTATAGTGCTCTACCTATTGAATTAAATGGAGTAGCAAATATGTGAGACACTAGATCAAATCACATTTGCTAATAATTTCTTTAGGGATACTCACCCTCCATCTCCACCTCACTCCTGAAGAAGGGTCTTGGAGCTGAAACATCTAATACAAGTAAACCCCTTCTCAAACTCAGTTCATTCAGCCCTCAAAACAAATCTCCCTGAAATCACCTCAGTCTTTTGAATATGTTAAGATGTGGGAATTCCTAGATCACAAGCTACTGTTAGTGTAGGACTTCATTGTCAAGTGTGTGTAGACGGGTGTCTCTGCAAAAAAAGCAGAAACTGCATTTCTGGGCAGGAGGAAAAGAGAAGGAGAGAACAAGATTAGCAACGTTAACATTATACAGCTGCATGACATACTGGCAGACATAAGTGTGTCATTTAGATGTAAAAGTTTCCTAAGGCATAAGGAAGGGAGATTTAAGCTAGCTACTCCAAATATGTCTATCAACATACTCAGGAGCAAAGGATTGAAGAGGGAAAAATAAATTCCCTCAATGGATGGAAGTTCATCACACTGATGTATCAGGAGTCTAACATTGTCATCTCAGAGGAAGGCATGGCAACCAGCTCCATTATGCCAAAGCAAAGGGCAGAATTTTTTGCTGAGCGAGCAGGTGTGCGGCTGACCCGCTGAAGCATAAAATAGCGCATGATGGTGTTGGGTGAGTGTCCCGATGTCACTGCGTGATATTTCGGTAGGCAGGCGCGCATGGATGCTGGAGACGCGCCCGCCATTAGTAAGAGGCCATTAAAAAGGCAATTGACGCTGATTTTTCATTGCCGGTGCAATTTTGCATTCGTCGCACAGGAAAAACAGGCAGGTGGCCAGCTGACAATTTCAAGAACTCCATCCACGGGCCGGATAAAAAGAGTCAGCAGCATTGCCAGTGTGAGTAGTGAGGAGATAGTTTGCTGCTGGTGACTTCTTGGTTTATGGCAGCTTCATCTCTGTTCAGGTCTTCATTGTTAGCATTTTCAGGCTTCATTTCAGGACTCCTTGGTGTATCCAAGGCCCCCGGAGAATTCAGGCTGAGTGGACCCTTCCAGGTAATAGACAGTCTTCCATTGCCAAGGGGATTGTGGTTTCCGATGGTGGTACCCCTTCTGAGGAGAAAGAGAGGGGCAGAAGGGAGAGGAGGCCTGGCATCTCAATGCAGCTTCCAGGGAGCGACCTATGGGAAGAGAGGTGCAGGCACAAGGGATGAAGGGCCAGCAGGAAGTCCAAGGCATTAGGGGCTGCAGAAGACACCACTAACCTGCTTCCAGTGTTTACAGATGGCGATGCAGCTACCTCAATATGCCTGAGGTGCAATGCTGAAGGAGTCTCTGCCTTTCAAAGGAGACAGTGACCTCCATCTGTCAGATAATTGGTCCTGAGATCAGCTCCCACTGTGTGGGTGGATCTCCATGCCAGTGGCTCTGAAGGTCACGGTGGCCCTCAACTTCTATCCATCTGCCTCTTTCCAGGGCTCAGTGGGGGATCTGTATGGAGTGTTCCAATCAGCCGTCCACAGTTGCATCAAGCTGGTGACAGAAGCTTTGTTCAGGCAGGTATTGACTTTTTTTCATTTCCAGGCTGAGCGAGCCAGAGGCTTTGCAGCGATTGCTGGGTTCCTCCACATCCACAGTACTAGTGACTGTACACATGTGGCCATCAAGGCACCAGCAGGTCAGCTGGGTGCCTTTGTCAACTGGAAGGAATTCCACACCATTAACATGCAGATAGTGTGTGACCATAGGATACATATTCTGCAAATTTGAGCAAAGTACCCTCGCAGCTCCCATGACACATACACCCTGAGACACTCCCAGGTGATGAGGCTTGCTGGTCCGAGATCAACCCCAGGAACCACTGATTCTGTTCCTGGAGCTGCCTCTCCATGAGTTGCCTCTCTCTTAATGGAGGAGGCAGTGCACTCGGCCATGAGGGTTAATGCATTGCTGATGCTCTGCATGGACTCCTCCATTACGGAGACCATGGCACACATACCCTCATAGATCTCCGCCAGATCCTCCCGCACATCTTCTGGACATCCAGCATCTGCCGCATAATGCACAATTCCAGAGGGTCATCATCTGCCCTCTTCTGAGCATTGTCATAGTCTCCAGCAGTCCTCCAACTGCCAGCAACTGGGCACTCTCTGCCTCTGCCTGTACCTCAAAAGAGTGTGAAGTGCCCTCACCGCAGTGCACCAACATTCTAGCCGAAGACCTAATGCCCATCAAGGTGCTGGTATTTGCGTAGATACTTGTTTCAGAGACCGTGTGTGATGCAGATGTATCTGGAGCCTGGCGGTACTCTGTCCTCAGAGGTGGGTCTTCGGAGTCCTGCTATTGGGTGCGTGGTGGCAAACCTAAGGGAGACCAATGACATGTCAATAGATTAAGTCATCACACTCTTACTGTGCATGCTAGGTACCTTGGTGAAACCATGGAGATCTGTATCATGGTGCCATCATCTTTCAATAATCAATGGGGAATCCAGTTTTTAGGCTCCCATCAATGATGAGACTACAAAAGAATGTTTGCACCTTCTGAAAATCTCACCTGTGTGCACTGCACTCTTAACTTCGTCTGACACCCCAACCTTTCTGTGGCCGGTTGACGGAGGTGCGAGGTGTCTCGCCAGCTCCGAGGCATCCTGCTCATATCTGCTTAGGATTAGGAGGGTTGCAGGCCCTCTGCCAGTCCGCAACCTTTCAATGTTGTCATCGGTCATTTTCTTCTGAAACAACAGAGGAGCATCGATTAGTCTACTCTGTACCTGCAGCACCATTGCAACCTGACCAACCACACCTGAGGAGCGCCTTCATGGCACATCCAAGCCATGGCCCTTGAGTCACAAGGCACTCAATTCAAGCAGCCAGGGCTCACCCCCTTGGCCAGCTCCAGGGTCATTGACTGTTGGTCCGCAGACTCTAATACTCCTGAGCTCGACAACCAGCCCTTAATACTTCAACCTACTGACCCATGCCAACATGGTACTCACCCTTCCTGACCACAGCAGTTAGTTAAACCTCTTGCAGCACTGGACCCAGGTGCACCACAAAGCAACATGGCTGCTGACCAGGGCTACCACCTCCTCCCAAGCTTTTTTCATTAGGTGCGGTGGCCTCCTCCTTCCATCCTTGGGTCAAGGGTGACCCTCCTGGCAGCCACCTCCTCCAGGACAATGGCAAGGCACCCATCAGAAAACTAGGGAACCGCTTGCCCACCTGAACTGCCTTCATGCCTGGCATCTGCAGCCGCATTTGAATCCATAATTTATAATTCCCTTTTGGCAACACTGAAGATGTCGTCATTGCTGGGAGCCTTCCAGGGGCAGATTGTGCCGGTTTTAAACTGGCCGCTGGGTCACCATTGAATCCGGTGGCTGACAGGCTGCCGCCCCCGCCCGCCCCTTCCCAACCATTGGGGAGCCACTGTTCACGGTCACTGGGGCTTAATTGGACCACGAGTGTGAAATCGCGGTCGGTGGCCGATCGCAGGCAGCGGCACCTTTCCCAGCTGCTCCCGGGTCTGCTGATCACACCCGCCTACCGAACTCAAAATTCTGCTCTAAATTAAGCTAGCACAAGTTCTTGAAACATTGCCAACTCTAGACTTTAATTTACTCAAAAGAATGACTTCCTAATGCTTCTAATTTGTTAACTATTTAAGGTATCCAATCACTAATGGACCTGACCACTTCAGATCTACCTAGGACAGTGATCTTTATTATCAGATTATACTCAGTTAATGATGAATTACTGTAACCTAACTGAACTGCCTTTGTGGTACAGTGTTTATTTTGTTACTTCGCCAATCCAGAAAGCAAATATGGAATGTTTAATTCCTGCTCATTGTTCAATGTCAATGAACAATTGTTAGTTCATGGCTTTATTGGCTGAATTCTTCTTTGATGATTAGACAAGAAAAGGTTCATACATTCTTGTACAGATCAAAAGAGGATGGTAACCTGAATTGTTTGATGCAATATGGGTTGGATGAGCCAAATTTTGGCATAATTTTCACTGACGAGTAGACTGAGCGGTCAACCCCAGGCCTTTGACAAAGTTCAGATGAGGGGTTCAGGATTTTCCCAGTGTTCTTGATAAATAATCTTGTCAGGATACTGATCCCATATTCTTCCATTGGTAACACATAGGACAAACCACGTAAGGGAAATAGATTTCCTCCCCTATAGGAGATTCGTGAAATGGTTTGACTTTTACTCTCTTTTGCTCAAGCCAGCTTCTTATTTACAGATTTTGATTTAAAACTGAATTCATTTCTCAAACTACCATTGTGATATTTAAACTCAGGTTTAAACTCCAGGTCATCAACCTAGGCTTCTAGATTATTAATCCAGCAACATAGCCATTACAGTTCCAGCTTGAGCATCTCTGTATCGGAGTACCAGAGTATGATAGAAGGTTATTCGCACATTCCTCAACTGTAACGTTTTTCGCATGCTCATACAGTTTCCTTCTTTCTCACATTGCTGACCGCTAATTCAGAGGCTTCAATCACGTGAATTGCACTGAGATAAAGCACAAAGTTAGACAGTTAAGCATTGGAAGGGCAATCACCATGATAGCAGATACTAGATTCAGAAATACATCAGATTTAAGACAACAGGAATTGTAGAGAGCAAACCTTTAACCTAGCAGTATGCTTCCCACATCCAAATCAAAAGATGAAAAGTTAGAACCCAACTCCAAAGAGTCCAGAGGATGGGGTCTAGAATATGGTCTTTAAATACTGGGTTGACATTCATTGAGGTATTCACGTTTAGGTGAAGTAGCGACAGATGCCAGTGTAGAATTCTGACTACTGACTCAGAAGGGCTGGTTTCAGGCCTTACTCCAGATAGCCCCAGCGCATAGGTTCTGAATACTGAAGCTGGCATTCAGCATGGTGTACACCTGATGGGTGCAGGTGCATTAGACCTCCACCCATTGTAAAGGGCAGGTGTTTTGTCTTGATTGCATCTCACACAGGATATTCCAAATATTCCAAAGATAAAAACTGTGAAGGAAGCAACAGAAAAAACACCTCAACTGCTCATCCTTAGGGGTTCAAGCATTTCATGTGTGAGTCTTAATTTAAAACCAGC
Source organism: Carcharodon carcharias (assembly GCF_017639515.1). Classification (NCBI taxonomy): domain Eukaryota; kingdom Metazoa; phylum Chordata; class Chondrichthyes; order Lamniformes; family Lamnidae; genus Carcharodon; species Carcharodon carcharias. Next base: position 54,529,104 of record NC_054486.1, read on the forward strand.
CCTAGGACAGAACACCATGAACAGACAACTGGAGTTGTAGTGTGGTAGTGCTTATTCTATCTCAAGTAGTCCAAAAAGTTGAGGCTTTCAGCTCATCCAAATCATTGGAGGAGAAAGTAAAATCTCATTTAAAAAATTTAATCTAAAGACAGCAGGGGAGAAATTCCATTCATGCCCAAAACGGTTACACATTTAGCAGAGCGCTGGGGGTTTAACAGACACCCCACTGTAGCTCAGTGACCAGGGAGGCCATGTGGAACTGGCTGGCAGTTCAGGCTGGGGGGTGGTTATTGGTGATCTGGAGGATCGGAGGTGGGCCTTAATCACTTAGTAGAGAGCAAAGAATTTTGTGGGCTCAAGAGGAAAACTTCTGATACTCCTGGGATCAGGAAGATAACATGGAAGATTTCTTGGGCTATTTTTTTGAGCATCCTCCAGCAGTCCCTTGAATGGCCATTGGTTAGACCGCGGAGCACCTGGATAGTGTAGATAGAGATTGGGCAGCTCTGCTCATTTTTGCCTCAGTTTTACAATAGGAGTGTTTCAATCAATGAAGGACCCTGATGTACCAGAGAATGGGCAGCTGTATATCTATTTCAGGTGGGCACATTGCTCACCCATTTACAGGCCCAACTAAAAATTGCATCATGTGGGTTTAGCATGTATTGAAGGACAGTTATAATAGTGCCTTCACTGAAATGCCAACCTTGATTATGTACTCAAATCCTAGAGTGGAACTTTCTACCACATCATTTGCCCTCAGAGCTGAAATTATACAACCAACTGGGCCAAACCATCAAGTGGCAGGATAATTATTCTAAAGCACATAGGAAATAACAACTCAAGTGAACCATTACTATACTAATGGGGTTGGTATTACCATCAGTTTATTCAAATGTCTCAACTTCATCATGTGATTCAATGCTGCATTTTATCATCTCCACTCTGGCACAACACAGTTGCAGGTGTCTAATTAATATGCTTAATGGTAAATAAATTTTCTGTTTCGAACGATGATGAAAAGTAGCTTTATTTTCCAACATTCTTCTGGAACCTATGACAATATACTTTACATAATAAATTTGCATTGAATGGGGAGGGGGTGAAATTCTCCAAAGTGAAGGAGAGCACATGAAATGTGTCTTTGCTGCAGTGTGATGTTGATCCAGGATTCAGAGCAAGTAGCCTGGCATTCCATGGAGTGGCACTAATAATAGTTTTAGGAGACTCGAGAGGAGTAACCTTTGCAAAAGCAGAAGTAATGCTATAATCACTGGTCTGAGGCAGTGCTATAAAATTAAACTGTTGAAGATGTCTGGTTAATGGTCTCGTTGCCAATTGAGCTTTTCATCTGCCTCTAATAAAACCCCTCGTGCACTGTGAAAGTGCTTTCATTACCTTTGTGGAACCTCTGATACGTAGAAGTGTAGATGGTTAGCAGTGATTAATAAGCATCATATGTGATGACATCACAAGCCATGGCACAGTGGCATGTGAAGAGACAAAGAGATTGTAATAAGAGGGTTTTTTTAAACTGCAGAATTAGAAAGGCATCAAGAGCTTCTTACATATATGGTGAAATTATTTTCTCCTTTATTTTCTAAATTTGGAATTTTGTTAATATCTGTACTCTCCTAAAAGAATAACATGACTTTAATTACATTATGCAGTAGAGGTGGGAGGTTAAAAATTGGTCTGAGGACATTTTTAGGCACAAAAGTCACAATTATGTCTTGAGCCACTATCCACTCAGGCTCCCCACCCATTTTCATTAAGGCAGGCAGCACACAAAACTTTATGTTGCCTCCTCCTTTTGCATGCAGTCCAGTGCAACCCACACTGCCGACTGCCTGCACACACAGTGGGGGACCTAACAATGTGTGAGGCTAGCATGTGTTGCGGCTAGCCTTCATCTCTGAAGGGTAGTCCATCCCTTTTTAAAGGGAAGCTGCTTTTATTCACAACTGGCTGCTGCTGCAATTTTACAGGAGGGAAGTGGAACATAAGGGCAGAGCCAGAGCCTCTAGGTTTACTGATGTGGCTCCTGAGGCTTTAGTCATGGAGGGGGAACAGAAGGAGAGAGGCCATGGTTCTGCAGGAGGCCAAGGGGCTCCATGCAAACCCTCTGAAGGGAATAGGAGCAGTGTGCAAGTGAGGTCAATGCCAGGTTCTGACCCTGAGGAGCTGGCAACAGTGCCAGAAGAAGGTTAATAACCTTACATGGGTGGTCAAGTTCAGCGAATGTATCTTCACATGACATCTCTTATCCACCACACCATCATTCTCTCATGCTGCTCCCACACCCCCACCACACACTCAGCAGCACTCCATGGCACTCAGGGCTCATGCCTAACATTCACATACTTCACCTCACCTCAATGATGCCAGTCTAACACCTAGCACTTGCAACCTCCACATACCTCCAGCTATCCAATAATGGCAGGCATATCACCCAAATACGATGCCACACAATCACTGGCATTCTGCTCCCTCTCTTGCAGATCAAGGTGGCCTACAGAATAACACTGATGAGGATGCACACAGAGAGGCTGGGTGCATTGGCAGGTCTGTGAGACAACATGGATGTGTCTGGTTCTGGTGTGGCACAGAGCATCACGCAAACCTTGGAGCCCATCCTTTCCATGTGAAAATGGTGGCCAGCCCCATGACAGCACTAGAAGATCTCACTATCCGCTGGCTGATCTCTCAGGTTCCATTGCAGCACAGGCAATAGCCACCCAATGTCTCAGTGCTATAGTGGAGATTCAGACTGAGGTCATGGGATCCAGGCTAACTGCCATCCAGGCTCAGACTGCTGCCATCATAGCTGCAGACCTCTGTGCTCTATGGGAATTTCAGGCCCTCACAGCTATCCAGCAACCTATGCTCCTTTTGGACCATTACGATTGCTGAGTCAAGGATAACTACAAAGAGCAAAACATGCTCTGGTGTGTAACAAAGGGTTCCTCTGAGCAGTCATGCAGCAGACCATTTCTTGAGCAGGCTGAGTATCTACTAAACATGATGTTTCTTGTAATTCTGTGACAATCGCTAATTGCCCCATGGGACTGGGTTCATGGTGCAGGAACTGTTTGTCCTCTTTCAGGATACCAGCATTTGTGCACCAACCACTGCCAATTTTCCAGTGCATTTTCTGTTGCCTGTCTTTTTCTATTCATTCACGGGATGTAGGTTTCGCTGGCTGGGCCAGCATTTATTGCCTACCCCTAGTTGCCCTTGAGAAGGTAGTGGTGAGCTGCCTTCTTGAACCACTGCAGTCCATGTGGTGTGGGTACACCCACAGTGCTATTAGGAAGGGAGTTCCAGGATTTTGACCCAGCGATAGTGAAGGAACGGCGAAATATTTCCAAATCAGAATGGTGAGTGACTTGGAGGGGAACTTTCAGGTGGTGGTGTTCTCATCTATCTGCTGCCATTGTCCTTCTAGGTGACAGTGGTCGTGGGTTTGGAAAATGCTGTCTAAGGAGCCTTGGTGAATTCCTATCAGACAGCCAGTCCAGACTACTGCTACCCATGCTGAGATGGTGCTGTCCAAAACCAGACCTTTGAAGCTCAGAGCTGCTCAGGGTCATCCCACAAGGCCATCTGCCATCTCCCATAGTATAAATCAGCAACCTTCCACCAGTCAAGCTGCAGCCACTGTGGTAACACTGCACAAAAGCACTGGGAGAGCAAAATCTTACAGATAGGAGAGAGATGATATGGATGGCTCCCCTTTTTTGCCACCTCTTTACTGACCAAAGATTGACGTTGGGATTTTCCAGTCCCATCTGTGGTGGGAAACATCACAGGTGGGACAGAATATTTGGAGAGGCAGCCAAAGCCCCAGCCTGAGTGTTTTAAAAAAAAAGGTTAATCCAAGGGATGTAATTGTCAGAAGCAGGCGGGTGACAGGTTTTCTCATAAGTTTTAAATGAAAAATAAATGCTTATTGTTTAACACTCTTAAATACGCAACTACACTGACTCTCACACTCATACAAGTACACACACTCTCAAGAAAAAAAATAGTGATTATAAAAGTGGCATACGTTCAGGGCTTATGATTTCAAAGTACTTTATTAGCCTTGCTTTTCCCCAGGGTGAAGGCTTGAAGGTTGAAACGTTGCAGGCCTGTAATCCTTTTTGTCCACTGAAGAAAAAGGTCTGGCAGTTTTAGAAGGACGGATTTGCTGGTGATTTATGTTCGCAGTAGCAGATTTCTCTTATTCTACTCCAGCCAAGCTGCAATAGCAAAGCCCTGTAATGGTGCCCTGGTACAGTTCCTCAAGTCGAGAGTTCAAGACCAACTTGAGTCTCTGCTGACATGTGGCCTAAAGCTAGTAGCCATAGACAGAGCCTTTTTTAAAATTCATTCATGGGATATGGGCTTTGCTGGCTGGGCCAGCATTTATTACCCATCCCTAATTTCCCTTGAGAAGGTACTGGTGAGCTGTCTTCTTGAACCGCTGCAGTCCATGTGGTGTAGGTACATCCACAGTGCTGTTAGGGAGGGAGTTCCAGGATTTTGACCCAGCGACAGTGAAGGAAAGGCGATATATTTCCAAGTCAGGATGGTGAACTTCCAGGTGGTGGCATTCCCATGTGCCTGTTGCCTTTGTCCTTCTAGATGGTAGTATTGGAAGGTGCTGTCTAAGGAGTCTTGCTGTCTTTCTGCAGTGCATCTTGTAGTTGGTATACATTGGCGCCACTGTGCGTCGGTGGTGGAGCAAGTGAATGTTTGTGGATGGGGTGCCAATCAAATGGGTTGCTTTTTCCTGGATGATGTCAAGTTTCTTGAGTGTTGTTAGAGCTGCACTATCCAGGCAAGGAGAGCCTATTCCATCACACTCCTGACTTGTGCCTTGTAGATTGTGGACAGGCTTTGAGGAGTCAAGAGGCAAGTTACTTGTCGCATGATTCCTAGCCTCATAACTGCTCTTGTAGCCACAGTATTTATATGGCTAGTCCAGTTCAATTTCTGGTCAATGGTAACCCCAGGATGATGATAGTGGGGGATTCAACGATGGTAATGCCATTGAATGTTGGTGGGTGAATGCCATTGAATGTCGAACAATCATTAGATTATCTCTTGTTTGAGATGACATTGCCTGGCACTTCTGTGGCATGAATGTTACTTGCCACTTGTCAGCCCAAGCCAGGATATTGTCCAGCTCTTGCTGCATTTGAACATGGACTACTTCAGTAGCTGAGGAGTTGTGAATGGTGCTGAACATTGTGCAATCATCTGTGAACATCCCCAGTTCTGACCTTATCATTGAAGGAAGGTCATTGATGAAACAGCTGAAGATGATTGGGCCTTGGGCACTACCCTCATTGGCATAGGTGGCCTGGATTTTCATCCTTGAGGTGGATAGGGGGAGTAGGGAAAATTCCCAGCTCGGCCAGCCCACCTCAGGAGAAAATGCCAGCAAAGGCAGTATCTTCATTGCTGTGGACCAGGTGCAGGCTGGAATCAGGCCAGCCGACCCAGGAAGAAGTGCGGAGGCAGCCACAGAGGCTGTTGGGTGTGGAGGCGGGCTTAAAAGTCTGCTTTGGTGCCATTGGACTTTGTCCCTGTGAAATAAAAACACAAAGGCCCTCCATCTCACACGCCCCCTTCATCCTTAAAACATCCCCCCCATACCCATGCATGTCACCTCAGGAGCCCCCACCCACTTCCCCATGTCTCCTCATGCTCCTTATGCCAAATTCTGCCATTCCGCCCACCTTGACGTCTCCTCATGCCCTCAATGCAAAGTTTTGCCCTTCTATCCACCCCCTATGGCCCCTTGCCCCCATCTCAAGCTCTACCCTTCCATCCATTCCCTATGGCCCTTCATGGCCCCATGCCAAGATATGGCACTTCCATTCCCATTGACCAACTGTACACTTTCTAGAACCAATGAACACTAGAGTGCATCATGAGATGTGTGAAAAATGCTTTGAAGAAAGATAATTCATCATGAACTTTCTCCTATGTTTGAAAAAAGTCTTGGCTACAAGCTAATAAAAGTGTCAATCATCCAGGTCCTTTGAAGTTTCAAAAAAACACAGGCCAAAAACCCTTGAGACCACTTAACTTGTGTAAACAAACATTGTGAAATTGACAGCAGGGACCATAGACCCTGAGCTGTCAATCAAATAATGTCTCCTCTGCAGTTTTCATGATCAGGAGGCAGGAGGGAATCATCCAGGCTACTTTATAAACATTACTTTTTTAAAATGGACAAAAGACTGGACTGATAAAATGGCCGCAGCTGACCACATGGTGGTGGTTCTGGGAGCTTCTGAGCAGTTTAACAATGGAAAGGCTAACTCATCAAACTCCTGGAATATAATACTTCTTGCATTGTATAAACATTCCGGCCAGGCCGACATAAAGTGCTACTAAATGAAGCGTCTGCACTAGCCAGCGCTAGACAAAGGCTGAGCTATTGTGATCCTCTTCTTCCACATTGTGATAATGGTTCTACAGTTAACTGCTCAAAACACAATGGGTTGTAACAAGGGGCCTCATTAGCTAAAAAGCTCAACCCGAAACCACCCCGCCAGATGACTAAGTCTTGAGCTGTTTGAATTCCTTTAACTCTACAGCTTTTGAATTTTATCTTCAGTTGCAGTTTAACCTCAAGAAAAAAAAGACTCCAGGCTAGCAGCCTGCCTTTGACATCCATCTCTCTCAGAGTCTAATCTCCAGAAAGAACCGTCTATTTTGCCTTCAGAGTGAACTAACACCCAGGATACAAGAATAATTTGCGGTATCTTCAACGGACTCAACCTGCAACTGAGTTCTGAGGAGCAAGACCATGAATTCTACCAGACAAAGCCACCTAAAAGAACCTTACTTGGACATTGATTCTGGACTAATGTGAAACCATAATTCTTATTTTTATCAAGGTTTTTGCCCTGAACCCTTTTTTTTCTGTATCTCTGTTTCATTGTACAAATGCAAATGGGCCAGATATTGCAAAAGCCCTTCTTGAGTTTTGTATGTGTGTAAAATAAACCAACCCTCTTATTTTACCTTATCTGGAATTTGCTGTGAGGTTATTAATAGAGGATTGGATCACTCCAAAATGGAAGGGCTGGGGGAAATGCACCACCACCTATAAAGTAGGAAATTGAAACTCAAAAACAACATTCTGTTTATGGACGGGTAGTGAGTGGAGAAATCAGGGCTGTTTAAATTAATCCCCCTCCTGTCCCTAACAAGGTGTTCTCATATTCTAATACCTGTCTGGGCTCTCAACTAACAGGCACTAAGAGTGAATCATTCCTTTCTGTTTTACAATTGGATGTTTTGTTGGATGAAGTTGTTATTGAGAAGGTTTTTGTGAGTGTTCTTTCATGGTGGATGGTGGCCAGTGGGACACTGATGGGGCATCTCAGATGGATGTAACACTGGGGAATGGTAGATTGATTCTGGCCAAGGGAAGTATTTTGATTGAAACAGCCTGAGAATGTGCCCTCTGACAATCAGTCTGGAACAAAGGCATCCTATTCCTCCTCCTCTTTCTCCTCTTCCTCTTCCTAAAGTGGCTTTGGGATTCCTATAGGCAATGGCTGCGCCCCCAAGTCAGTAAGTTTATGGAAGAAACAACAGATGATCACAAAAATCGATACCCGCTCTGATGTGTACTGTATATTTCCTCCTGAAGTTAAGGCAGTAATTTGTTAATTGAACAGGCCGAATATCTGCTCGACAATGTTCCTTGTAATTCTCTAACTTTCATTATAAGCCCATTGTCCTCGCCTGGTCCTCGCAGAGCAGGGGGGACATCAGTTATGTATATAGAGGGTAGATTTTGTCCCCAAGCAGCCAGCCTCTGGTTCTCTGTGGAGGCCTGACAATGGTGGGTACAACTGACTGGTGCAGGGCGAATGTATTATGGCTACTGTCAGGATAACAGGCATTCACCCATTAGATGTATTCAGAGTTGCTACACACTAACTGCAGCTTTATAGAATAGCAGCCATTGTGGTCCCTGTATCTGCATTATCATTCAGAGTTGCATTCATGTCGTCAATGGCTTCTTGTACCAAAGCCACATCCTTGCTCATCTATACTGCCCTTGCTGTGGGAATGAAGAATGTCCTCTCCTCTTCTGGAGTAACTGGTCTCTGTGACTTCCTGGAAACTCCAATGGATCATGTAATGAACAATGTTCATGTTGTCACCTGCTCTGGCCTGGAAAGGCCAGAATGCATAAAAGTTCAATGCCACTGTGCCCTTGACAGTCACTGGCATGGCTATCTTCGCCTTGATATAAGACTCCAGGTCAATTTGTAGAAGATGGCGCAGTTAAATTGAACCTCAAGTCACCTCAGGCATTTCCTGAGTTAGGTGCAGGGAGGAGGAATGCTCTCAAAAAGCTCTTGATTGGTAAGGTTATATGTGGAGGACCCTACTCCACCCCCTCCCTCCTCTTTGTCGAGCTTCCCCTCTTTGCAACCTTCACTCCATTTGATAGTCAGGTTGCGGACTAAGAAGCAATGAATAACTTTGGGAGCAGGGACTTTAGGACCTAACACTATTACTAAGAAGAGTCACCAAGTGATCCACTTCCAGTGTTGTACTGTGTACATGTACAGAAAATGTGTTATTTAATCAAAAATCAAAATCTATTAACCTTGTCTATTTGATTAAAATGTAGATCATATATAGCATCTACTTCAGCCAGCAACAAACAAACATTTTTAAAGGAGAGTTAGCAACAGCTACAAAAACGATATGTTTATCAAATGATATGATTACAAAAATGATTTTTATAAGCAATTCACAGAATGCGGGTGCTGCTGGCAAAGCTGGTATTTAGTACCCAGAAAGATGGCCATGGGCCACATTCGTGAAATGCTGAAGTTCGCGTAGTGAATGCTCTGCCACAATGCTGTGAGGGCTGACGTTTCCAGATGTTGGCCCCTAGCGATGTTGAAGGAAAAACTGAAAAAGAAATACTGATGGCTTAGTTGCATTAAACTGCTTCCAAAAATGATTTCAATGCCAAAGCGGCATGATGCACACATGCACTTGATTAAGGCAATTGCTTAATTATTCTCCTTCGCCCCAGCTACACACAAACAAGGCACTCCCTCCCATGTGAACTTCACAGCATCATTGTGACACTCATCAGCAGCCAATCAAAACATTTTAATATGCCACATTATACAAACTTTCAAGCTCCGTGACAAATAAAGATACCATAGAAGGCACAGAATACAAAAAGACACTGCTTGACATTTATGCATCAGCCATCCATTCCTACTGCTTTAGATATTTTCTTTGATTCGTTTTGATCACATGAAAATCTTCCAAAATTAAATTGATTATTGTCTACAAAACATAGAATAAATATTCACAGAAACAGGGGCCCAAGAACAAAAGTAACTACAGGCAAATTACAGAACAAATACAAAGTGAACACACAAGAAATCCTGCAAGACAATCACTGCCATAAAGATAGCCTCACTGATGCAAAACCAAACACAGCTACGTTAAATATTAAATACTATGCAAGGGCTTCAGGCCTGAAAATCTATCATTATACATACATAGTACAAATTATTGATTAATTCACTTCAGACAATATTACACATATAATATCAATGGATGTGATAATTGCCAAGAAGAAATACTATGGAAGGAAAAATACAATAATTCAGCTCAGGAAATATATTAGCCCATATGTTAATTCATGGCAGCGAAGAAAATTAATATTAGCCTGAAATGTTCAGCCACACCTGTCCCAAGCATTAATAAACATCCATGAGACTTTTATGTAGTTTCTGTCATTCGAATTTCTATTGTGAAACAAGTACAATTTGTATTTTATCATCAAAGCTAAAGTAAAGTTTGTATAAAGTTATCACATTCACTTCACATTATGTTCTTCTGTTTTTTTGGAACTCAGAAATATTGGTCCCAATTTTAGGTGGTAATAACAGTGAAATTGTTAGTGTTCACTGACATTACTCTGCTGAAAGTGACAGCAACTTCAGGAGACTACACACGCACAGAATATCATAGAAATCTGAAGATTTCTTTCAGTAATTCTCCAGATGGTCTGCTGTTGAGATCCCCTTAGAATACAATCTCTAAGAAATCAGTGAATAGACAACACTTTCCAGTTTTATGTTGTTAGTTTAACTGTAAAAACCCTTGAAAAGTTTACAGCTTATGGAATGAGGTGTAGCTGGGTTTTTATTGGCATACTATTCTCTTAATTATTGCTAAGCATCCTCACTGGCCCTGAAAAAATAATTTTATATTTGCTGAATTCCAGGTTGCTCCATTATGGTGAAGAAAATCTCCATCTATTTTTAAAATATATTTTTAAAAGTTTATTTATAAAATTTTAGCTTTTATCTTAATCTACTCATAATTATTTATTTTGCAATTTAAATTATAAGTGAAGAGATGCATTTCATGAAGGAGGCCCACCTTTTTGGGCAATAAACAACCAGCCTTGCCAGCAGCACCCACATTCTGAGAATTGTTTATAAAAAATCATTTAAGTTTTTGGTTTTCTATCGGTGAGAATCCTTCAATATGGTTGGAGATCCATGTGACTTGGCATCAAAATTAACCCGCTTTCAGGAGAAGGAAGTGCGTGCCAAAAAGATCACTGGACCTTTGTGGGTAGCTTTTTTCAAGGTCAGCAGCGAACATTGTTGCTTTGTGGCTGACTGCAAAATTCAACGGATTTTGTTAACCCACAGGCTACTTTGAGGTTGACTCACACGGAAGTGCGCTGCAATGGAAATATAAATGTAAATGTGAATATACGTAAATATATGAGTGCAAATGTGCAAATGAAGCTCCTTGTCTGTAGTCAGGTACGGCTAATATTGCACTGGTAGGTTCAAAACAACAAAACTGTGTGTAGAGAAATGATGATTAACAGAACATGGTGGTAGAAAGAAAGAAAAGAGGTTTTAACTACCTTTCCCATTATAATTTTGATTTTACGGATTTAGGCTGGGTTGGGATTCGAGTGAATATTGGTTTGTACAGCCTTCATTTTTATTCTAATTTAGAGATTCAACTGGTTAAGATTTCAGGTGGTGCTTCTTCACTATCTTAGGCAAGTATATTGGAAAAAAAATCCTTGGAGGGATTTTTTATTATAGAACTGAAAATGCATATGAAATAGCAGGATTTTCAATAAGCTGCTTTTGTTATCTTTGAAGTCTTCGGCAATCTCTGGTCTAATCCCACAAGTAGGTAATTTTGAATTCATCACACCAAACATCTAGGCAGTAGGATGAACAGCTGTAATGGAAGATTGACAAGATGTGGCAGCTGCTGCTTCTGTCAAAGATTGAACACTTGTACCAGCCAACTATAGAGTGAGCTGCTACTCAGATTGTAATGCAAATTGAAACCATGTAACATCCAGGAGATGGACTGAAATAAGATACAGCCTAGTTTCAGACAGCGGTAATTGCAGTCTTTACAGTTTTCTATAAGTAAAACGGTTATTCACATCCTCAATTACGATAATGATGTGCCTAATACTATATATCAGTGATAAGAGGCAATAACATTCTAAGCTGCATATCAAACTCACTGATAAAGGCGTTGGGCCACATAACACCTTCAACCTTGCAAATAGCTGAATCATAATGCTATGTTTATTTCTTTTCAAAAACCAATGTTTTGCTGGTGGAACAAAATATGTTCAGAGTAAGCAAACCTGAAATTGTGACATTAATAGTTTTAATGTTGGAAACTGCTTTCGGCAAAAATGATTTATTCTTGCAGCAAATGAACAACAAAACAGTAAAGTTTGCTGAGTTTCTAAAATCAATAATTTGTCCCTGCTCAATAAGCAGTCTCCAAGATCATCCGGTGTTGATGATCCCTGGTTTTAGAGTTAAGTATGGTAATCTTTGTGATATCAGGAGTATGGTATTGTGCTGGTTTCTGACTGAGCTACAGGCCAGAATTTGCTGTCAAAATAACGTTGAGGCTAATGATGCTCGCTGTTATTTGTGGGTAAATAATACAGGAACTTCAGGCAAAGAGCAGATGCATAGTCAAATATGAATTATCCAGAAACTTGTCTAAGCTGTGCTGCTCCACAATAAACATTGTGCCCTTCACCTCGCCAACTTTTTTGGGAACTTGCTCTATTTACTCATTAATCATTAGTTAGGCTTGTCACAAAAAGTTGGCTCATCATTAAATATGCAAGTACCCTTTTAACAACATGCTAACTGTTGATGGCTGCCAATCAATCTCTCTGGTGCAGAAAGTTAAATGTTACAAGTGTGGAGTCTCATTTTGAAATTTTCAGGGTGTTTTTAAAAAGTCAAATTTTAAATTTTATAAATCTTTTTTCTTTTCAGTCTTTCTTTACATACTGACTTAATTCAATCTTTCTTTCCTTCTTACTTCTTTTCTGTACCTGATTTGGCATTGAATTCACAGCCCCCATACATCTTTAACTCACCCTCATTACCAGTCCTTCCCCTGTGTATATCCCCATCCTTATTAGTTAAGGCGACATGCTGTTGGTGCCCTGTTCAATCAGATTCCATTTCAAATGCCCTGTTTCCCTCACTATGCCATTGTCAGATCGCACATTCAGCAACTTTTTGGGCAACTATTTTTTGAGCTGAGGGGGCACAGGGGCAAGCCTAACTCATGGCAGATGCTGTTGGATACCCTGCTATAGAAAATTCTAGTCAATATTGTGAAGCCCAAAAAGACATAAGAATGCCCACTCATTCTTCTCTGGAACAATAATAAGGATTGTGTGTTTTTTGGATATTCATCCCACATTACTACAGTAATCTCTATATGGAACATTCTTCCAGAAAAAAAGGTGCGAGCCTCACGAATGCATGCAAATAAAGCCCAGTGGAACTTGTCTCTCAGAGTCACTGAAACAGTATTTAAAGGGGCATTCAACTGCATTGGAACCATATGATCTTTGCCACTTTGCTGTTTGGATTGCCAAGGGAGTTTCCAGCTTCCAGGTTGACTCTTTCTCAGATTTTTCTTTGCCTTACTTGCCCACAGGAAGCTTTATCAGCTTCTCATGCTTGCTATCGTTGACTGTTTGTTTTTGACAGAAGAACTGTTAGAAGCAGAGGAGCGGAAGCAGCAGCCTCAATTATCGAGCAGCAGCAACTGGGCCTATCAGAGGACAGCAGGTGAGGAAGGTGGGGGTGGCGGCCTGCTCATGGTTTACAAGTCAAGAGTCACTTCCTTGGAACCAACTGAGGAGCAGTGCATCAGGAGGTAGAGCTTCCCCAAGCAGGCTATTGTAGATCTTTGCAGCTTCTTCAACAGGAGTATCTGCCTGTTGTATTAAGGGTTACGCTTTGGTAACGGCTGTTAAAATTGCCACAGCTTTTTTGCCGCTGTAATGTGTGGCGGAACCTTCTGGGCTGCCAGCAGTGGGAAGATTGGCGGACAAGGGAACTTAATTTGGTGTGAAGCCAAAAATCAGTTTCCCGGTTGCAAGATGAACTTTAGCAATCATGTTCTCGGGACTTCAAAGGTGGGTCGAGCTTCCCGACGAACAATCTCAGGAAGCCCTTTTGCATGCATCAGGAAATCATGCATGCTCCTTAAAAGGCCAGCTCATCAGAATTAAGCTCCCCCTCCAAATTAAGCTCCCCACCAGCATGAAATTAGAACATTCACATTAACAGCTGTGTATAAGTGGAATGCAACTGGCAAAGTTGACTTCTTTCGTGATTGATGGTGAGTTGTCACTGTATTCTCTTTTTTGGGGAGAGTCTATAAATGTCAGTCTATGCTTGAGACCTGGTGGTGGCAGTGCAAGTTGAGTGGAGGATGACCAAGGCAGGGAAGGAGAGTTAGCAGATTAGGGTGGAACAGTGGCTGGGCAAAGGTGGAAGAGATAGTGCAGGCTGTCTGGGGAGAGATAGTGCAGGCTGTCTGGGGAGAGATAGTGCAGGCTGTCTGGGGAGAGATAGTGCAGGCTTTCTGGGGAGAGATAGTGCAGGCTGTCCGAGGAGAGGTAGTGCAGGCTGTCTGGGGAGAGATAGTACAGGCTGTCTGGGAAGAGATAGTACAGGCTGTCTGGGGAGAGATAGTGCAGGCTGTCTGGGGAGAGATAGTGCAGGCTGTCTGGGGAGGGAGAGTACAGGCTGTCTGGGGAGGGAGAGTGCAGGCTGTCCGGGGAGAGATAGTACAGGCTGTCCGGGGAGGGAGAGTGCAGGCTGTCCGGGGAGAGATAGTACAGGCTGTCCGGGGAGGGAGAGTGCAGGCTGTCCGGGGAGAGATAGTACAGGCTGTCCGGGGAGGGAGAGTGTAGGCTGTCCAGGGAGGGAGAGTGCAGGCTGTCTGGGGAGAGATAGTGCAGGCTGTCCGAGGAGAGATAGTGCAGGCTGTCTGGGGAGGAAGAGTGCAGGCTGTCTGGGGAGAGATAGTGCAGGCTGTCCGAGGAGAGATAGTGCAGGCTGTCCGGGGAGAGATAGTACAGGCTGTCTGGGAGAGATAGTGCAGGCTGTCCAGGGAGGGAGAGTGCAGGCTGTCTGGGGAGAGATAGTGCAGGCTGTCCGAGGAGAGATAGTGCAGGCTGTCCGTGGAGAGATAGTGCAGGCTGTCCAGGGAGGGAGAGTGCAGGCTGTCCGGGGAGGGAGAGTGCAGGCTGTCTGGGGAGAGATAGTGCAGGCTGTCCGGGGAGAGATAGTACAGGCTGTCTGGGAGAGATAGTGCAGGCTGTCCGGGGAGGGAGAGGGCAGGTTGTCCAGGGAGGGGTAATACTGGCTGTCTGAGGAGAGATAGTGCAGACTGTCTGGGGAGAGAGAGTGTGCAGGCTGTCCGGGGAGGGAGAGTGCAGGCTGTCTTGGGAGGGAGAGTGCAGGCTGTCCAGGGAGGGAGAGTGCAGGTTGTCTGGGGAGGGATTGTACAGGCTGTCTGGGGAGGGACAGAGCAGGCTGTTTGGGGAGGGAGAGTGCAGGCTGTCCGGGGAGAGATAGTGCAGGCTGTCCATGGAGGGGGAGTGCAGACTGTCTGAGGAGGGATAGTGCAGGCTGTCCGGAGAGGGTTAGTGCAGGCTGTCCTGTTAGAGATACTGCAGGCTGTCCGGGGAGGGGTAATGCAAGCTGTCCGGGGAGGGAGAGTGCAGGCTGACCGGGGAGGGGTAATGCATGCTGTCCGGGGAGGGGTAATGCAGGCTGTCCGGGGAGGGAGAGTGCAGGCTGTCCGGGGATGGAGAGTGCAGGCTGCCCGGGGAGGGGTAATGCAGGCTGTCCGGGGATGGAGAGTGCAAGCTGTTCAGGGAGGGAGAGTGCAGGCTGTCTGGGGAGGGAGAGTGCAGGCTGTCCGGGGAGAGATAGTGCAGTCTGTCTGGATGCCCTTGATATATGGCTCCTGGACCTTTGACTCTATGAGGTAATAGTGGGGGTGGTGACTTCCTGCCCGTCCCTACCCTGTGATTCACCGTGCTCCTCACAGATGCATATTAATTGAGCTGAACAGAGCAAAATCATGTGTGGCTTGCTGCACTCCCCAAACCTCCAGTAGAAATCAATCTCAGCCCCGCTTCTGCCACCAAACTTAGACTCCAGAATGGAAGATACTAGCCGTGAGTACAATTTCATTCAGAATTTGGACTTTGTTCTTAAAAGATACAGTGCTACATGCGCAGAGAGAGCTGAATTTTTCTGAACCTAACTGTGATGTTAATGTTTTAATCATGCCTAATGTTGCCCATGGCAGGCCTGGTGTTAGTGGACAACAGCTGGTGGCTGGCAGTGAAGACTGATGCAGGTAAATTATTTCTTTCTTCAAACAATATTTTCTTCTCTCAGCCATGTTTTTGTTGAGATTATAGGAAAGTGTGATGAAAATTGAACATTTTTGCATGCTTTATTTAACTCCATATGTTACATAAAATATCAGGTTCAGCATTGTTTGGTGCAGTGCTGCCTAATGCATCAGCCATGACTCACGTGTGACCAGTTGGGAATCCAGATGCGGCCAATCGCATTTCTGACTGGTAAATAAAAAACGAGCAAGAGGCATCATTGCTAAACATTGGCCCCAATGTTAACATCCACATGTACTTTAACCTTTTATTATTTGGTCAACAAAGGAGTGAGCAGAAAGAATGAGTGTTGCTTGAACATCGTGAATGGTTTGCTCTATTGGTTATTGAACGGCGCTAGATTTTTAAAAATAAGTCTCCATGTGACGTACATTTGAGTCTATGTAAGACGACTAAAATTAGTGCCTGTAGTGTTGCCATAGTTACTGTGAATAGTCAGCAATTTCTTTGTAACAACCCTGGCTTAGTACATTAGCTACAAATTATTTACTATTATCCACTATTGAAGGAGCTAGCTAATTTTAATAACTATCATAAAAGTATATTGTGTTACTGTAACTGTTTGTTTGTCTTATCACTGTTAAATAACAATTGTCAGTCAAAATTGTGTGTGGCTTGTTCTGCTATCTTTTTTAAGATCAGATAAGCATGCGAGGACATGGCATAAAACCAGGAACTAAAATAAACCAAAGAAAATAAACTAATGATGCTTCTCTGATTGTTATTTGGTACACCATAACTGTAGCTGAATAAGTAAGTGAATGCATTAGGACAAAAGCAAAATACTGCGGATGCTGGAAATGTGAAATAAAAATAGAAAACGCTGGAAAAGCTCAGCAGGCCTGGCAGCATCTGTGGAGAAAGAAACAGAGGGCAGAGTTCTCCGGTCGGTGAGCGGGGGTGGGCCACACTCACAGACGCGTAAAATGACGCACGGTGACGTCGGGCAGGCGTCCTGACTTCACCGCGCATCATTTAGGTTTACAGTTCGGCCGGCTGTGCATCCGCTGAACAGTCAAAGGCCTATTAATGCCATTTAAATAGTAATTAATTCAATTAGCTGAGCTGCCTGTCCAACCTTAAGGTTGGTGGGCAGGCAAAGAGCCCAGGCAGCCTTCGCATTTTTCATGAAAACTCATCCACAGGCGAGATGAGATTTCATGAAGTGTTTCAAAAGTCACAAAATTTTAAAAATATTTCTTTCACTTGCCCCAGTTCATGTGACAGTGTAAGATGAGGGGACATGTTTTAAAGGTTTTTATTTCCCTTAATGTAAATTTACACATGTCAAGCCGTTCTCCCTGAGGCATCTTCGTACCTCAGGGAGATCTCTGCGCTCTTTCGCGCGCATGCATGATAGAGCACAGGGAACGACTCAGCGCGCTTCCGGGCAAGTGCCACACGGGATGGGCCTTAATTGGCCCGCCCACATAAAATGGTGGCACGTCCCCAATTGCGGGCGCTGATCAGGTTCGCGGCTACCCCCGCAAAACCCCCCCAACGGAGGGGGAAAATTCAGCCCAGAGTTAATATTTCGAGTCATACAGACTCAAAATGTTGGGCAGGATTTTGCCCTTGGCAGGGCTGCTTGGCGGGAGCAGCCAGGCAGTCGACTGCCGCCCGCGATTAGCTCTGCTCCGCAATTTCACACAGGCGGGCCAAATAATGCCCGCCCTGCGTGGATCGCGAGCAGCAGCGCTATGAGCTCCCTTTGCAGGCGGGAGGGTGGGGATTCCCTGAGCTGAGAGTGTGCTCTTTCGTGCATGCGTGCAAAAGAGCACACTGATCTCCCTGAGGCTAAGTGCTACCTCAGGGAGATAGGCCCCAAATTTTAAAATGTTAAAGAGACAAAAGCAAAATTTCCCTGACATGTCCCCTCATGTGACATTGTCACATGTGTTGAGACATGTCCATCACTTTTAGTGAAACCTTTATTAACTGTTTAAAAACCCTCAAGAAACCTCATCCCGCCCATGATTGAAGCTTCATGCTTTTTCTTAAGCTCACTAGGGCTCCCAGCCTGCTCACCAACCTTAAGGCTGGACGGGCACGTCCATTAACTATGTTACGTGCTTTTTAAATTGCCTCAATGGGCCGTGCACGCACAGCTGATTCGGCTGTGCCCCTGCTGACATGAAAATGGAAATGAAGTGGGGTGACGTCGGGAATTCCGCCTGACATCATCCCACAAGACTTTACCCATCAGAGAATGGGCCCCACCCCCCTGCTCGCCGACCTAAAAATCCTGCCCATGGTGTCAGAAATAAACTAAATGCATCAGTGGAGATTCTGAAACCACCAACAGAGCTCAGTTTGGAGGGCAATCTGAAAACTAGTAGAGTTTCCGGCAGTGATTCAAGCTGTACCTCACAGTGACGGGCAGTGATAAAGAAGACCCTCAGCTATAGTCTTCCATTTTTCTTCATGTAGCAGGGGAAGAAGCCCGAGAAGTCAATAACGCATTCACGTTTGAAAATGATGAGAAGCAAAATTATTTGAAAGAAATAATGGAAAAATTCAAAGCCTACCATAGCCCTAAGAAAAACTTCACATATGAAAGATACTGATTTTTTTATGTGCACACAAGGCAGTGCCAACATTAGTCAGTACGTAACTGAGCTGCAAAAATGAGCTAAATCATGTGAATTTGAAAAGCTTGAAGAAACACTCATCTGCGATAGAATAACTTGTAGGATTGCAATTGACTCTCTGAGAGAATGGCTTCTGAGAGAAATTGATCTCGCTCTGGAGAAAGCAATAAATATCTGCAGAGTGGCAGGGACAACAAAATGCTAGGTTAAATAAATGACAGAAGATGATAAGCTGCACAGGTCAAGCTATTAGATGCAGTTAAACAGAAACAGCTCAGGGAAAAAACTAATAGCCTGAAGGTAAAAAAAAACCCTGCTATTAAAACATTTAAATGCAGCCAGTGTAGAACAGAGCATTTACCATATGGTGGGGGGGGGCGGAGAAGGAGCGGGCATGGGCGGGCACAGACCCGATCGCTGCCTGCGATCGGGGGTCCACACTGCCATTTTACGCAGATGGGCCAATTAAGGCCCACCCAGCATATTTCGCAACTCCCGTGAATATCGGGAGTGTGTGGGCGGCGGCGGGCGTGCACAGACCACCGGGACCAATGGCAAGCCGGCTGTCTGTTTAAAAGAAGGCCTGGCATCCCTTTGTAGGCTGCTCACAATGGCCAGTACTAGGCAGCAGCGGAGGGGTTTGGGTGAGCAGGCCGGGCAATCTGCCCTAATCAATGCTCTTCTCTCTTTTTCAGGAGAAGAATGCACAGAACACAGCCAAGTGTGTAAGGACTGGAGGCAGCCAGGCACAGCTCCCCATACTAAGCCGCTTTGAGCAGCAGGCCCTTGGACTGGAGTGGCACCATGCACCCAGGTCTACTGGTGTCGGTGAGGCTGGGGTGACTCACAGCCAGGTATTTATGCCCAGTGAGGTCAGCATTGCCCCCCCAACAGCCATAGCACTGATGATTGTTAAATTAGTTATTGTTGCAACATTGCTGGACCATAGGTTATGGAAGATTGAGCGCATAATGAGCCGGGGGAACAGGAATGAACTTTGACATCATCTGCACGCTAACTGATCCACTGACCTTGTTCTTCCTTTCAGCATCATCAGAGCATGGCCGGAAGCAGGAGCAGCAGATTCCCCCTCTCACACCTGAGGGGCCTGAAGTCTCAGCAGCGTCACACCATCTCTGCGAGGTAGGCACCAGCACAGATACTAGCACTTCGGTGGGAATTGGAACAATGGCTGGTGTCCTGGGGCACAGCGGTGAGGCACTTCACAGTCGTGGAAGAGCTGGCAGAGACAGAGAGTACCCATGGCGCCAGTAGCTGGAGGACTGAAGGGGACCAGGCGCATGCTCAATCGGTGTCTGATGATGTGCCTCTGGAGTCGTGCACGTTGCAGCAGGGACAGGAAATGCAGCCAGGTGTGTGGGAGCATCTGGGGGAGAAACATGAAGCTATGCTTGGCTTGGTCTCCATGGTGGAGGAGTCTACGCGGGAGCTTGCCAGAGCAATGAGCCACACGTCTGAGCGCCATGCATCCTCCATGGAGAGAGTGGCAACTCTCGTGGAGAGACTACTCCAGGACACCTGCCAGGATTTCCTGGGGATGCGCTCTGACCAGCAAGCCCTCACATCAGCAATGACCTCAGTTGGTCACTGCCAGTGTGGGAGATGGTCTGGGCATCAAGCTTCCCAGCTCATTTCCCATCCATCCACGTTGAGCAGGGAGGTCTGAAGCGACCTCATGTTGGCGCAGCAGCTGCCTGTCAACTCTGCCGGCTCCTCTCAGGGTGTTCCGGATGAGGGTGGTAGCTTCTTCGCCCCTCTCCCAGGGACCGTATCATCTGGTAAGGCTGCGAGGACTGGGGAGATGCCAGTTACGGAACATACAGCTCCCTCCCAGGCGGGGCCAGCACAGGCTCCACGGGCCAGAGGACGACCGCCAAGGTCATTGAGGCCAACAGGACAGCAGTGTCAGCAGGCTGGCTCAGGTGCCACTCCGAGTGGTGGGGCAGCACCAAAACGTAGCACCTGTAAACGAAAGCACAAGGCACCTTAGGCACACCACGGGTTTTTCACTGGGGCTTTTGTGTTGGCCCGAGATGAGGTCCTTATGATTTCTTTTTGATTGTTAACACTATTGTTTTCTTTTTATGATAAATTCTTTTGCTTCACATTAAATACAGATGTGTGACCATGGCTGAGGGTGCCTCGTTTCTTCTGCATGTGTATGGTTGACAAAAGTTTAATGAGTTATTCGTTGGACATTCAGCTTTATTTACAAAACCATTAGTTAGTGCTGCTGACCTGGCAGATTTTGCACTTAGTATCAAGGTGGCAGCCCTGGCTTGTCCTGGCGATCCATTTGTGTTGTGCTAGCTGAAGTTGGATAAAAGCATTTCAGCTGTCCCTGCATCCCTGGAGTATGCCTGGATCAGCATCTACCCACTCAGCATTTCCCTGTGCGTGCTCAACCTTGGATTCACTGCTGGACTCATTGTGTGCAGCCGCAGCCACTGCATCGATGTTTTCATCGTCCGCTGCATCGCCCCTTTCCAGCGCAAGATTGTGGAGAGTGCAGCATGCAACCACTATCAGTGACACACGATCTGGGGGGTACTGGAGTGCGCCCCCTGAATGGTCCAGGCATCGGAAGCACATCTTGAGAAGACCAATGGTTCTCTCCACCACAGCCCTTGTGGAGGCGTGGCTCCTATTGTACCGCTGCTCAGATTCTGTTCTTGGATGGCAGAGAGGCGACATGAGCCACCTTCTGAGGGGATAGCCCTTGTCACCCAGCAGGCATCCATCCAGCTGGGCTGGAGCACTGAAGAACCTCGGCATCTGGGAGTGTCTGAGGATGTAGCCATCGTGGGAGCTGCCTGGGTACCTTGCACAGACTTGTAGAATCAGCATCCTGTGATCACACACTATCTGCACGTTCATGGAGTGGAAGCCCTTCCTGTTGACGAAGGCACCGGGCTCACCTGCTGGCGCCTTGATGGCCACATGTGTATGGTCTATAGCACCCTGGATACGGGGGAAGCCAGCAATGGCCGCGAAGCCTCTGGCTCACTATGTCTGGCTTGCCTGGTCTCAATGGAACTGGATGAATGTCAATGCCCATCTGAACAGATCATCTGTGACCTGCTTGACACAGTGTGGACAGTTGATTGTGAGACACCGCAAAAATCACTCACTGAGCCCTGGAAGGAGCCAGAGGCATAGAAGTTAAGGGCAGCTGTTACCGTCAGAGCCACTGCCATGGGGTGTCCGCCCACACAGTTAGCAGAGATCTCAGGCCCAGTCATCTGACAGATATAGTTGACTGTCTCTCTTGAGAGATGGAGCCTCCTTCGGCACTGCACCTCAGTCATATTGAGGTAACTGCTTCGCTGCCTGTATACCCTGGCAGCAGGATAGTGGCGTCTTCTGTGGCTCTTTCCGCCTTGGTCTACCTCTTGGCCCTGCGCCCCTTGTGCCTGCGCCTGTCCTCCCAAAGGTGGCTCCCCTGGAGGCTGAATATGCCCTCCTGGCCACCTCTCCCTTCTAGCACCCCCCCTTCCTCCTAAGAGGAGCTGCCTCCAGTGGACAGCTCAGTTCCCATACCCAGGCTAAGGGAAGGCTTCCTGACACCTGCAGGCCTGGAAAAGATTCCTCACTGTAGAGTGCTGACCTGAAGGTTAAGAGTCCAGAAAAAGCAGCTGGTATGTGTTTTGAAGTACTGCAGATCACACAGGCAAGTTTGAAAAACTTTCAACAATAAATACTTCACAGAGCAGATTCATGACCCCACTGAGCTCTCTTATCCTGTCCGTGGGTGAGGTTAATACAAATGTGTGCTATCCGCCTGCCTGTTGTGCCCGTGCGCCGACCCAAAGATCGCACAGGTGAAGAAAAATCGCCGTCGAATGAACACTAAAGGGCCTTGAGTGGCCCGTTAATTAATGGCAGGCAGGTGTTGGACTTCATCACATGCCCGCCCAGTGAAATATCATGATGGCACGCGGTGACGTTGGGATGCTCGTCGGATGTCACCGCGCATCATTTTATGTGCAGACGAGCGGGTTCCGCCCCCTGCACATCAAATGGAAAATTCTGCCCCATGTGTTTGCCCAGCCTGCGGAAAGCAATGTGAGAACTGTGATAAACTAAATCACTTCATTAAGGTGTGTAAATTGAAGAAAGTGCATACGATTGCAGATGATGACACAGAGACTGAAACTGAACTTTACGTTGATGCAGAAACAACAAATTCCAAAGAAGATGAATGGAAGGTTGATTTAAAAATTGCAAACATGATGGTGAATTTCAAGCTTGACAGAGGTGCACAAGCAAATGTCATTCCCATAATCTGTATTGTGAGATAAGCTGAGAAAAACAGCTAACTGAAACAAAAGTGAAGTTATCTACTTATGCAGGTGAAACAATTGCAGTAGAAGGCAAGTGCACACTTAAAGTGAACTACAAAAAACAGTCTCAAGCACTTCCATTCATAGTGGCGAAAACTGATGCAAAACCCATCTTTGGATCGAAGCTTGTGAAAATCTGAAGCATATCAAGAGAGTATTGTCTGTCACCACTGATCACATCCTGAGCGAGTACAAAGATGTGTTCCGGGGATTGGCTGCCTCAGAGGAGAACACAGCATCAAGATTGACGAAACTGTGATGCCCAAAATACACCCACCCAGGAAAATACCAGTAACGCTGAGAGGCTGACTGAAAGCCGAGTTGGACAGAATGGAGAAACTTCACATCTTCAAGAAAATTGAAGAACCGGCAAAATGGGTTAATCCAATTGTAACTGTGGAAAAATCATATGGGAATCTGTGAGTCTGCCTGGATCCCAGAAACCTAAACCAGGCAGTCCAAAGAAAGCATTATCAGCTGTCCACAGTAGAAGGGATCACGTGTAAGCTTGCTGATGCTAAATACTATTCAGTCTTGGATGTGTGTTCAGACTTATGGCAGGTCAAGCTGGGTGAATGCAGCTCCTAGCTCTTAACCTTCAACACACCATACGGGCAATACAGGCTTACCCTTTGGTATTAATTCAGCTCCGGAGGTGTCCCACAAAACAGTGAAGCAGCGGTTTGAAGGGTTAGAGGGCATGGAAACCTGTTTCGATGAGCTGATCGTCTGGGGAGACCCACGAGAAGAACACAACCACAGACTGAGGCAGGTGCTGGCCAGAGCTAGAGAAAGGAACTTCAAGTTGAAGAAGGAAAAGTGCAAAATAGGTCTTCATGAAATCAAGTACTTGGGACATGTGCTAACAAGAGAGGGACTGAAGCCAGACCCAAGTAAAATTGAAGCAGTCATGAACATACCACCACAAAATGTAAGAAAGGCTTGGAGAGGTTTTTGGGAATGGTGACCTATCTTGGGAAATTCATTCCAAACATGTTAGACCTGACAGCACCTCTCAGAGAACTTCTACAAAATTATGTGGAATGGCACTGCGAACAAAGTCACTAGGAAGCTTTGACCAGTCTGAAGACAACCCAGAGTCCAGGCACCAGTGTTAAAGTATTATGATGTCACTCAGCCAGTCAAAATCTCAGTGGACACTTTGAAGATTGACCTGGAGGCTGTCCTCCTGCAAAATGAGGCAGCAGTGGCATACACTTCAAAGGCAATGACTGAAACACAGCAGCAGTGTGCCTAAATTGTGAAAGAGATGCTTGCAATTGTGTTTAGCCTAGAATCCTACCATCAGTTTGTCTATGGGAAAGACGTGGAGGTAGAGTCTGATCATAAGCTTTTGGAAGCTATACTTAAAAAACCCCTGAACTGTGCACCACCAAGAATCCAAAGGTGACTAATGCACCTGCAGAAGTACCAGGTCAGAGTTAAATACAAATCAGACATGGAAATGCACATTGCAGACACTCTGTCACGTGCACACCTCCCCGTTACGGAGGAAGAGGATAAAGAAACAGAAGCACAGGTTCACATGCTGACAAAGAACTTACCTGTGGCTGTAACCAAACTGGATGAAATCAGGGAAGTGACCAAGAATGACACCACCCTGAGAAAACTGCAGCAGATTGTGCAAACTGGCTGGCCCACACATCAGAGTGAAATCCCTTCTGCTGTACAAGAGTACTGGAACTTTTGTGAGGAGTTTCATGTAGCAAAAGGAATGCTTTTCAAGGGAGATAAGATCATAATTCCTGCAACACTGAGGAAAGAAATGCTGCAATGCATACAGGAAAGTCACCTCAAGATGTAATGCATTGGCCTGGAATGGGAGCACAAATTGAGGAAATAGTGAATGTGTGCAGTATGCCAGAAGTACAGTAAATCGCAACAAAAAGAACCACTTCAACAACAGTGTTCCAGAGAGGCCCTGGTAGAAAATTGGAGTGGACTTGTTCACATTTGACAACAGTGAGTACCTACTAGCAGTACGTTATTTTTTGAGTCTGTACTGCTGAGAAATGATAGTAAGAGCATCATTGTAATAAACTATTTAAAATCAATTTTTGCTCGCATGGCATACCTGAAGTGCTCATCTCAGATGACGGTCCACAATTCTCAGGCACTGAGTTTCGCAAATTTGCACAGGAATGGGAGTTTTGCCACACTCCATCAAGTCCCAAATATCCACAATTGAACGGAATTGTGGAACATACCATACAGACCTTAAAACACCTGTTGATGAAGGCAAAGGCGGACGGAAGAGACCCCCCAAATGCCTCTGCTCGATTGCAGGAATACCCCTTTAGGGGGCATTGGATCATCTTCAGCACCCCAGCTTGTGATGGGGAAAAGACTAAGAACTAAGCTTCCAACTGCACGCCAACTGTTACTTCCACAGCCAGTGAGCTACAGTGTGCAAACTGAGACATTAGAAACAGAAACAGTACTTTGATCGATGTGCTCGACCTTTGCCTGACCTGAACATGAGAGAGACAGTAAGGATTCACCATGAAGGGATCTGGAATCCTGCAGTTGTCACAGGAATCACAGGAGAACCAAGGTCTTACATAGTGCAGACTCCAAACAGACAACAGTACAGGAGAAACTGGAAATTCTTATGGAAAACAAATGAAATGCAACCCTCCTCTGAATCAGAAAGAGTAGCTGAAGATCAAAATTCAGAATGCACCAGTGAAGCAATAGATAACCAGACAAAGCCTGAGAATCCTGAAAACTATCCAAGGAGTGATCGTGACACATAGCTGGAGAAAGCCTCTTGTCCTTCAAAATCACCTGTGTCACCATTCAGAACATCCAGTGGAAGAATTGTGAATAAAACCACAAAGATACAGAGACGAGTAAAAGACAAAACAGGCTAATCAAAACAAAGTGAGAAAGAATAGATAAAAGACTTTGTGTACTTGAGTTGCTAAAAGTTGTTTTTTTAAAAAAGGGAAATGTCATAATAAAGCTCATTGTTGTTGTGGACTCCAGTATTAGATACTATATGGTATTCTGTATTATATACAAGGTCACCTGACCTGGGGTCTGAAGGTTAGATAGCATATGTTGGAGCCTGTCTTGATAGAGTACAGATACTGCAGATATGTGTTCATGTTAGGAAAATGTTTAATTTTTTAATTAAGTTAGCTCAGCTACAAGGTGTGCATCTTTGAAACAAGAAACGAGACATAGTTGAGATACTGAATTGGCTAAAAATTGATAAAGAGGAGGTATTAGAAGGCTGATTGGTCTTAAAGTTGATAAGTCACCAGACCTGATGGAATGCATTTGAGGATGCTGAGAAAAGGAAGCGTGAAAATTGTCGGAGTATCAGCCTTAATCTTCCAAACCTCCTTAGATACAGGGGTGGTGCCAGAGGTCTGGAGAAATGCGAACATTGTACCTTTGTCAAAAAAGAGGGTTAGAATAAGCCCGGCAACTACAGTCAGCTTAACCTTGGTGCTGTGAAAGTATTTTGAAATGATAATATAGAACAAAATTAACTTTCACTTGAGCAAATTGAATTCATTGAGGAAAGCCAGCATGGATTTGTTAAAGGGAAATCATTTTTAGCTACTTCATTGAGTTTTTTAATGAGATAATAGGATGGGCGTTGATGAGGATAATTTTGTTGAGTGCTGTATATTGACTTCCAAAAGGCATTTGATAAAGTGCCACGTAACAGGCTTGTTAGCAAATTGAAGCCCATGGAATAAAAAGGATAGTTGCAGCATAGGTGTGAAGCTGGCTGAGTTACAGGAAACAGAGATTAATGGTGAACGGTTGTTTATCAGACTGGAAGGTATACTGCAGAGTTCTCTTGATGTTTCTCTTGATATATATTAATAACTTAGGTTTGAATGTACAGGGCACAATTTCAATATCTGTAGGCGTCACAGAGCCTGGAGTATAGTGAACTGTAAGGAGGATAGTGATAAACTTCAACATGACATGCACAGGCTGGTGAAATGGGCAGACATGGCAGATGAAATTCAATTCCGCAAGATGTGAAGTGATACATTTTGGTAGGAAGATTGAGGAGAGACAATATAAGTTAAAGGGTGCCATTTTAAAGTGGGGCCAGGAATAGAGAGAACTGGAGCATATGTGCACAAATTATTGAAGGTGGCAGGTTAAGAAAGTGGTGAAAAAGCCTTAAGGCACTCTGGATTTTATAAGTAAAGGCATATAGTTCGAAAGCAAGGATGTAATGATGAACATTTATAAAATGCTGGTTGGGCATCTATTGAAGTATGGTGTCAAATTCTGGCACCACATTTTAGGAAGTATGTGAAGGCTTTAGAAAGGATTTAGAAGAGATTTATGAGACTAGTTACAGGGATGAAGGACTTCAGTAATGTGAATAGACTGGCAAAGCTGAGGCTGTTCTCCTTAAAGAAGAAAAGGCTAAAAGGAGGTTTGACAGAGGTATTCAAATCCATGAGGGGTGCAGACAGAGTAGATCAAGAGAAATTGTTCCTATTGGTGGAAGAGTCATGAACCAGAGAACACAAATTTAAAGTTTATTTTTATTCTTTCATGTAATGTGGGATGGGATGTTGCCCATCTGTAATTGTGCTTGAGCAGGTGATGGTGAGCCACCTTCTTGAACCACTGCAGTTCATCTGGTGTGGGTACACCCACAGATGGTGGACATGCTTTTGGGGAGCCAGGAGGTGAGTTAGTTACCACAGAATGTTCAGCTTCTGACTTGCTCTTGTAGCTACAACATTTATGTAGCTAGTCCAGTTCAGTTTCTGGTCATATGGTCATATGACATTTGGGGACTCAGCAATGGTAATGTTACTGAATGTCAAGAGGAGATGGTTAGATTCTCTCTTGTTGGACATGGTCATTGCTTGGCATTTATGTGGTTTGAATGTTACAAATTTAAAGTGATTGGCAAAAGAACCAAAGACAACATTTTTATGCAGCAAGTGGTTAGGATCTGGAATATGTTGCCTGAAATTATGGTGGAGGAAGTTTCATCCATGGCTTACTTTCAAGAATAAATTGTATAATCATCTGAAGGGAAAAAATAATGTAGGGGAAGGGGATGTGATTAGCTAAATTGTTCTTCCAAGGAGTCAGCATGGTTTTGATGGGTTGAATGGCTTTTTTCTCTGCTGTAACTATCCTATGACCTGATCCTATGATCTTATTGAAAGGCTTTCTCTCTGTTTTAGTTACCCTCAGAGAAATTGGGCTTCCTTGAGTGGACCCTGCTATTGCCAACTCCACTCTCATTTTACAGGTGTGGATGCAGCCTAGCAATTGGTCATCACCAAAGAGGTAAGTAAAAACACATTTTTAATTTTAAACTGTTTCTAAAAGGAGCAGCAGCATTCCTGACAACCTTTCCTGGGCGTAGTTGTATTTTCACTGGGCTAGTGTTCCAGCAGACCCAGGGTAATGCTCTGGGGAACTGGGTTCAAATCTCGCCATGGCAAAGCAAATGGTGACATTTGAATTCAATAAAAATCTGGAATTAAAAGTCTAATGATGATCATGAAATAATTGTCATTTAAAGAAAACCCATCTGGTTCACTAATATCCTTTAGGGAAGGAAATCTATCATCCTTACCTGGCCTAGCCTACATGTATCTCCAGACCCAACAACACTGTGGTTGACTCTTAAATGCCCACTGAACAAGGACAATTAGGGATGGGCAATAAATGCTAGCCTAGCCATTGACACCACATCACATGAACAAATAAAAAAAACCTATGCTGTTCTTCCACGCTGTCTCAAGGCTATTTGCGGAGGCAGATACTGGCAGCTCCTGGAATATTTAGTTACATCCCAATTTGGAGCCTCTTGAGTTGAGCATGCACTGCATAGACATATTTCTACCCTAACCTTTTACTACAGTTTGTTAAGATTATTTTTAACAGTTTGGGATAGTTGCAGGATTAAAAGTGAAATTCTAAAGAAAACCTGACTTTTTAGGTGAAAGAATTCTGACAATTATTTGCTTATCATATCAGTCTTTACAGTATGTACATAAATAGACTATTATATTCATTCAGGAATAAAGGAGCGTTGGTTTTAAATGAGTGTAATACAACAACCACTGCATATTTGTTCAACAATTTTGCTAAAAAATGCAAATACCAGGTTTGATGATACAAAAATGTATATCCTTCGGCATCTGCAAATTTAATGTAGGTTTTGACACCTACTAAAATGTTAGGTTTTAATGACTACACAAAGTAACTAAAGTTCCAAGTGGCTGAGAAACATCAAATTTATACCTGCACATTCATATCTTGCCTAGATTTGAAGTGAAATGTATTTGCAAGGAAGACTGTTGTGTTTCGATTAATTCCTTGCCATTTTTGCCTGTTTTTAATTTACATTTGAGGTATTTATTAGATGACTTCAATAATTTAGATCCTGAATTCTTCACAGATGGATGATATCTCTAAAAATAAATGATCTTATGTGAAGTGATTTTAATTAAACCACTATGCAAAAGGGAGCTGTTTAATGCAATAAGCAGCACATTATGTGATAGTGGGTTGCATAGCAAATGTGAAGTGCAAGCTCATTTCACTGCAGTAATTACAGAGCTCAGGTGTGCAGGTACTGTTTATCCATTTGTTAATGAAGACTCCAGGCAATGCTTGTTCCCGTTCAGATTGAACTGCATATGTAATATATTTCTGCCAAAAAGTCAGAAGGTTTCAGACTGGTTCTGTAATACTGGCTGGAAAAAAACCCTCTAATACTAGAGGTTCAGCTTTGTCTCATTTCTGTTGTGCTAATGGCTGTGAGGATGTGGAGGCTGTGTAGGTTAATCTTCAAGAGGATTTCAGGCTCAGAGCATATCTGCCCTTTGCAGCATGTCAGGCATTCACAGTTCACTTCCTTGACAATTTAGCAACTAGCTATTACAGGGCTTCCAGTCTCAATGGTGTTCCCATTGAATAATATTATCCATAATACCAATGCCATCCTTTGTCAATAACAAATTTCAAACTTAGTGACTAACAGATGCAATAGAAGACTAGGGGGAGGTGTCATTAGATCATCATTCTTGTTGATGATTCCAATTTTGCATTCAGCCTTGTGCAGCAAATTAGTTGGGCTTCGCTTCAATTAACCTGAATGCCTTGTTGGCATATTAATGCCAACCCAATTAAACTATGGGTAAGCTAAATGCTTGCTTGCCATTGACAACTTTTATTTGTCTGCAGATAAATGAATCTGCAGTGGTCATGAGCTGCAACTTGCTTACGGCTTTTTAGGAAATTAGAAGGTATTTTATTCTTCAAGCTTGTGCCCATAAATGTAATCAGCATGAATCCAGGTTCCAGTAATAGGTGACCCATGGCTGTGGAACAGATCAATTTCCACTGACGGGCCAAGGAGCTCGATTAGGTAGACTTGACTCAATGCACTCAAAGCTGTTCAGCTTGGCAGGTTGGCTGCTGCCTTGGATGAGCTTGCTGTAATGTAACTACTTTTGGACCTCACATGACCATCATGTAGCTCCTTTTTAAAAATGATTAAATCATCTTACTGTGAGATGCACAATACCTCTGTGGAGAAATGCTTCAAACAGTGCTGTACTGAATGATGTGCAGAATGGCTCTGGGTTTGATATCTGGTCTATGACTGGTTTGCTAGATCTTAGCCAGAGTGGCAATGGATCTTAAACTCCCCAATAACCTGCCAGTATGTTCTGTTCAGGTTCTCAAATGAAGATTGGTCACTTGGGTAATGCTTCGGAGGACTGATGGTGCCCCTGAATCTGGATCACAGCAGCAATCACTACTTCAGAAGAAAAAAGGGAAGCAAATTGAAACTAAAATCCATTCTACAATTGCATTGATTGACTCAGAACTGCCTTTCACAGATGATCCCTAAAAAGAGCATTTTTAGTTTAGGATCATCATCTATGTATCTCCGAAGTCCCTGCCAGCTTAACACATCCTTATAAATAGTTTTCTTGGCTCTATGTTGTACATGAGTCTAATCTGAACTTAATTTCAAAACAATTTTTTTATAGTTCTATGGTTGATTCTAAATCTGGCAATAGTGGGTGGAATATTTTGGAGGCGATGGAAGTCTCAGCTGTTGGCTGGAGAACCATCAAAAACTACACATTGCCTCTTTCAAGGAGGCCTGTCACATCTGGTGCCACTCAAGTACTTAACAGGCCAGCAGTAGACTTTCTCCCAGGATCAAGAACCACAAATATGGGAGTCTCCCCCAAACCCCACCAAAACTACTGGCCAATCAGAGGCTAGAAGCTCTCCTGTCTCAGCAGTGCCACCAGACAGGTGGTGGCTGCTACCAGTACTACACCATCCAAAGCCTCAGATTGAGGAAGGACCCAGGCACAGGTGAGTGATGGCGGGAGGGGGTCGCAGGGTTGGGGTCGCAGGGGAGGTGGGTCAGCAGCAAGGTTAGAGGGTTGCTTTCAGTGGGCCCTAGCCTTCTTGATGCTGTGTCCCTCATTCAAGTACTGAGTGCCTTTGAACAAGGGGTTTTTTGCTTATCGTGCTCTGTGCATGCCAAGCTGCCCGCCCACCACATGGTTAATACTAATTGGTGAAGGTGTGGGAAGGTGGTCCACAGGCCTTCCCATCCCAGTCTTAACTGGGTCAAAGGCGAGAAGGTGGTGCGGTCCTCATCCTGCTGCCACCATTGTCGATTCCAGAAACTGAAACGTCTATCTTAACTGACACTAGGTAAATTTTTTAGCTCAGCAGGCAGTCATGCGCCCAATCTGCTTGAGTGTAAAATGCCGCGTATTGACATCGGGCAAGCATCTCGACGTCAGTGTGCAGTCGTGCGATATTTTGTTTGCTGGGTGCGCCCAGTCGGCAGCAAGTCCGCCAACAATTAAAAGGCCTGTTAAGGCCATTAAGTTATCAATTAGCTTGGATTTTTTGCTGCCTGTCCAACCTTATGGATGGTAAGGCAAGCGAAAAGGCCAAGCAGCCTTTGCACTTTTTAGGAAACCTCATCCACAGGCGGAATGAGGTTTCCTAAAGCAAAAAATAAATAAACATTTTAAAACTTAATGAAGAACATGTCCCTGCTCATGCGACAGAGTCACATGAGGGGACGTTTCATTATATTTTCATTTCCTTTATTTTTTTTTTATAACACTTCATCTCCCTGACTCCATTAGCTTCCAATTTTCCAATGAATTGTTACATTTATTTATCTAAATTGAAAGTCAACTTTATAAGCTGCAAAGCCCCATGTCCTTATTCGTGTTGTGTTTAAAATTATTTGTCACAAAAATAAATTGTGTATTTAGTTTATTTTTTTCATAAAGCCATCCCATGAATAGGAAGGACACACATTAGAAAGAAGGAAGAGATACTGTCTCATCATGATCATTTTGAAAAACAGAAAACTAGTAACATATATTTTCTTTACAACTCCACAAACTCTAGCAACTGTTAACTGAAAGTCTTCTGTTTTGCATGTATTAATTTTCCTTTGCTGATCTTACTGAGCAAGTCCATGCTCCACATTTACAAACATTTGTTCTTTCTGCAGGCTGGAGGGGATCCAATCAGTGGCATTCAGGTGGTGAAGAATTCAGCAGTGTTCCTCGAGCAAGGCCAACAGCTACGTAGTTTGATATTTTGTTTGTATGCAGTCTCTTCTTCAATAGAGTGTCATGGGATCTTTTGTGTTATTTGAAAGACAGTAATTCTACAGCACCTGGTGTTCCCTGGCAGTGTTGCATCCAAGTATTAATGGAGCCTAACTCTGCTTAGCTTCTGAGAGCAAACTGGATTGTTTGCTATCAAAGCACTACAGAAGTCAGCCTGTGTGCAGTATCTGATTTTGTAGGGTTGTCACTTTCTTAGTTCTGCAATGGATTTGATATTTATTGCTTGGCTCTAGTTATCTTGATAATAATTTGTTTTTTATAATGAAATTATTTGCTAGACCACTTTAGAGGCTCTTTAAGACTCAATCACATGATGTTAACTGCAGTCATAGCTCCCTTCCCTGAAAGGCATTAGTGAACCAGTTGGGTTTTATAACAGTCACATTTCATAAGTGATTTTCCTTATAGCAGCTCATAAATAACCACTTATGCACCTTTTACTTGCTTACTGAGTTTCCTCAATTTTTTGACACCCTCTGCGATCCATTCAACAAACCCAATGAAGTTAATTTTCAACCTATCCCCTTAAAGAACTGACAGGCAGTATAAGGCCTATGCGGATTTCTTTAAGGAGCTCTGCGTCAGAAGGATTCACTTCTCCACAGCTTCCATTGGCCATGTCTCTGACATTCTAAACTAAAACCTGAAAACACACTCATCTATCACCCTGCTCTATCTGTGATTACATAGCACAGTACTAATCTCAATCTCTTTGGCACAAGCTCTTTTCAGACAGCTATAAGGGATCTGTGCAATATAACTCAGGGAGGATTAAGGGCATACATACACCAGATCATTGATGCCACAAATGGCAGAGCATCCCACTTCATTAGCTTTAGCACCCTGGCCAGGTAGCAGAGAGAAGGGAGGACACTGTGCTACTAGGGTTGCTGCCCATGTTGCATGGAAAGTGCTAACAGAGTATTAACTCACCTATGCGAACAGAAGGGGATTCCAATCTATGAGTGTGCAGATAGTTTACAACCCTACACAGGAGATTCTTTGTGTCAGTATCTTACTCCTGTTTGCCAGATGCTCCTGAAAAAGAGCTGGAATGGGTTAGTGGTTAGTGTGTGTTCTGTTGAAAGCCTGTGCAGATATGTGAGTTAGCTTCACATAACGTGCATGTAGAGAGGAAGAAGCAGTGGGTGTGAGGAAGAAGGGGGATGTCAATATGAAGTCTATTACAGGTCATGAGAATGCAAGCATGAAATAGTGCAGTGAAGTGTCCCGTAGTTATTGGAACAGAAGAATAGGATGCAATGATTGGTGATACTGGAACTAAAGCAGACTGGTTCAGATCTGTACGGACATAAATGTAAATGGGAATCTTATGCTAGTAGCTCTGGTGGAGTCATAAAAAATTTACCAGTATTGCTGTCTGAGATTTATATGGCCAATCACTTCTTTCCACTGCTGCTATGGAATTTATTTGGACATCGGGGCCACCAACATCAAAGAGGATTTCCTTCCTGCTATTGACTGGCTCCAAAAGAATCACCTGTGAACCTGGAATGCTGGGCTGCAGTCATCCTATCTGTAAAGTGTGTAAAACGGTCTCCAACTTCAAGCTCCTAAAAAGTTAAGGAGCGGGTGCATGCGGGCATGCCTCTGATTGGCACCCCTGATTGTCCAGCAGGAAGTGCTATGTGCTCCCCATGCGGGCAGGGGGGGATTCCCTAAGCTGGGAGTGCATTCTTTTGCACATGCGTGCAAAAGAGTGCATTGCATCTCCCTGAGGCTAAGTGCTGCCTCAGGGAGATCGGCGCTAAATTTAAAAATGGAAAATGTAGAGAAATAAAATTTCCCTGACATGTCCCCTCATGTGACACTGTCACAAGAGTTGGGACATGTCCATAACTTTTAATTAAACTTTTATCAAATTTTTAAAACCTACATGAAACCTCATCCCGCCTGTGGATGAGGTTTCGTGCTTTTTCTGAAGCCCGCCAGGGCTCCCGCCCTGTCCACTAACCTTAAGGTTGGATGGCCAGGTCCATTAACTAGTTCAATTAGTTTTAAATGACCTAAATTGGCCGTTGACAGGTCGACGGGTGCACAGCTGATTCAGCTGCCTCCCACCCCCCTCCCCCCCAGCCCGCTGACCTGAAAATTGAAATGATGCAGGGTGACATCAGGAGTTCCACCGACATCATCATCACACGTCATTTTATGTGCCGAGCAGGCCCCACCCCTGCTCGCCAACCTCAATATCCAGGCATATGAATTTTAGGAGAGCATTTTGTTGTAAAATGCTCTACAATAGAGCAGGAGACTCTGTTATTCAAATAAATCATGAAAACATTACAAGAGAATCTCATAGCACCTTTAGAGTCTTATGAAAGTTTCTGTAGCTTAGCTTCTCTACATTAGAGTGGTAACTTTCTTTCTGTTTTCTATGTAGCGAATTAGACCATCACTGCACTGCAGTATTGATAGCATTCAGGGGTGTAAAACTGCATCAAATACTGTAACACATTGTGCTGCCTAATTAAGTTGGATACTCTCCGCTTTAAATACTGAAAGGTGTAGTTTGTACCTAGCTCCAGCATGACATGGACATGATCATATACAAAGAGAGTTGTGTCCTTTATTGGCGCACAATCATCAGTCAAATCCATATGGTGCCAAGTAACAAAAGAGGAACCATTTGTAACTTCAATTACAAAGTTTGCTCTGTACAACTATTGTGTGCAACAAATACAAAACTTCTATTTTGGCTGTTATAAATTACATGTAGCAGTAATGATAAAGAATAACCTGTAAAGAAGATATACATTTATTTTATATACACTGAAACTAAAGATATCACATTATTCATTTTGTACATTTATTTCAGAACTGTATACACTACAGACCACAATAGAAGATTACATAGTTTTTTTTCATCTGTTACACAGGTCAAGGGTCACTAATGAGTCTATTTTTCACTTTTATTTTGGTGCCACAAAATTATTGACAGTGATTTGTGTGCAATGGTTGACTGAGTGATACAGAATAGATATCTGAGTATTTACTGAGCTGATATAGAGGATAATGAATGTTTGTGTGTGCTATAGCACACTTGAGTAGTTCTGCTGTGAGACCACAGAAAACAAGCTTAAGTACATTTTTGTTACCATCAGAACCCACAAAACTATTCCAACGCATCACATTCACATTGCTTCAATTTGTTTTAAGGCACAAAGCAGATTTTATTAAACTATTTTCACTGGTGTCATTTCAACCCATAATATCTGCTGTTATAGATATGCCTTGCATGGTAATGAGTTTGTTTTGATCACTATATATTGACTGAAGCAAAATGAAGAGATTCTGGCTCCACTTTTAGGGCAATCAAGGCATAATGGAATGGAAATGTGGGCAAAGATCAGTTACGCTTGATAACCACACATCTTTGCATCGTATGTGTTTCCATTGTGCATTTTGAATGCCACAGGACATTTTTGACACAAATAGCTAAAAATTTCTTTACAATGACCTGAAATATGAATTGTGCACAAACTAGGTTTGAATCAAATACATGGGAGAGAATTTTCCCCCTCCGCCATTTTATGTGGACAGGCCAATTAAGGCCCACCCAGCGTAACACACGCCCGGAAGCGCTAAGCGCTCCCTGTGCGTTGGAGGGCGGGGGGATGTGGGGAGGGGGTCGCTGAGTCGGGAGTGCATTCTTCCACGTGCACAGAAATCTGTTAAGTTTTAAAAATTTTAATTTAGAAAAAAAAATTTAGGAAATGCCACTGCATATGACAGTGTCACATAAGCTAGGACATGTCAATAAGCTTTAATGAAAAAGTGTTTTTAATTTAGAATTTATAGACCCTTCATGAAACCTCATCCTGTCGTGGACGAGGTTCCATGAAAAATGCGAAGGCCGCCTGGGCTCCTCACGTGCCCGCCAACCATAAGGTTGGACAGGCAGCTTTCTCAAAACCCTGAATTAGTTAATTAATGGCCTTAACAGGCCTTTGACAGTTCAGCGGGCATGCAGCCGATTCAGCTGCGTGCCCGCCAAACTGAAAATCTAAATGACACGCAATGACGGCAGGACGCACGCCTGATGTCACCCCACATCATTTTACCCCACGCCGAGTGGGCCCCGCCCCTGCTTGCCAAGCCGAAAATTCTCCCCATGGTCTAAAAGCTTGTGGAATTTTGGGTGTAAGTGAGTTGCATGGATAAATACATTATGCTCACATGTTCTCAATTATTTATGGCTGCCTGATAATCCCACCACATGAATGCACCATTGCCTATAAGAATGATCCTACCCTAGATTACAGATCATTGCAAATGAGTTTTCTGCAATAGCACTTGTTTAGAGGGTCTCTTCATATTAAAAGCAGATTGCCAGCAGTGGGAAACAAAGACATTTTCCTCATGTTTCACAGCAATTTTTGGGGGTATTGAGAAAAGCCCTATTCTCACTGAAACCTGCCCTGTAATGTATGTTTTTTTTCATGCGGCTGATGTGGTGCACATAAACTTCTAAAAGGAATTTGATAAAGTGCCACATAACAGGCTTATCAGCAAAGTTAGAGCCCATGAAATAAAAGCAGCGTGGATACAAAATTGGCTGAATGACAGGAAACAGAGAACAGTGGTGAACAACTGTTTTTCATATTGGA
This sequence comes from Carcharodon carcharias, assembly GCF_017639515.1. Classification (NCBI taxonomy): domain Eukaryota; kingdom Metazoa; phylum Chordata; class Chondrichthyes; order Lamniformes; family Lamnidae; genus Carcharodon; species Carcharodon carcharias. The sequence continues at coordinate 54,566,163 of NC_054486.1, forward strand.
GGAAAGTGTAAGGTAGGGTTCTCCAGGGGTAGCTGTTGGGACTGCTGCTTTTTTTGAACTATATTGATGACCTAGTTTTGGACGTACAGGGAAAAATTTCAAAAATTGTGGATGCTAGTTGGAAGTATAGTGAACTGTGAGGGGCATAGTGATAAACCTCAAGAGGATTGGTGGAATGGGCAAACAAGTAACAAGGGAAATTTAGTGCAGAGAATTAATTGTGAAGTAATTAATTTTGGTTGGAAGAATGAGGAAAGGCCCCAAAATGAAGGGTACAATTCTGAAAGGGGTGCAGGCACAGAGGAACCTGGGGGTGTTTGTGCACAAAGCATTCAAGGTGACAGGGCAGGTTGATAAAGAGGTTCCGTGCCTCAAGGGGATTGAAGCGCTCTTTTACGCGCATGTGTGAAAGAGTGCTGGCCCCGATGCTCCCTCCTCCCCCTGCCCGCACAAGTAGCGTCGAGTGCTACGGCTTGCGTCTTACGCTAGGCAGGCCTTAATTGGCCAGCCCATGTAAAATGGTGGTGCGGAGCCGATCACGGGTGGCAGTCGGCTCCGCAACCGCCCCCGCCCACTCCCGCCGAGCTCACCCACCAACTGAAAAGTTCAGGCCATAGAGTACAAAAGCAAGGATATAATCGTAAGCCTCTATCAAGCACTGGTTCGGTCTTAACTGAAGTATTGTGTCCAGATTTGGGCACCATACTTTAGAAAGGATGTGAAGGCATTAGAGAGGGTGCAGAAAAAAGTCACCAGAATGGTTCCAGGGGTGATAAACTTCAGTTTCATGCATAGATTGGAGAAACTGGGGCAGTTCCCCTTGAAGAAAAGACAAATTAGAGGAAATTTGATAGACGTGTTCAAAATCATGAGGGGCTCGAAAGAGTAGATTGGGAGAAATTGTTCCCATTGTGAAAGAACTGAGAACAAGAGGAAACAAATTTAAGATGATTGGCAAAGGAAGCAATGGTGGCATGAGGAAAAACTTCTTTATGCATCGGGTGGTTAAGATCTGGAATGCACTGCTTGAGAATGTGGTGGAGGAAGATTCAATTGTGGCTTTCTAAAATAAATTGGATAATTATCTGACAAATAAATATTTGTGGGCTACAGAGAAAAGGTGGAAGGGTGGGACTAGGCAAGCTGCTCTTGCAGAGAGCAGGCCTGGGACCGAATGTGCCAAATAGCCTTCTTCTGTAAACATTCTATGATTTTCGTACCGTCAGTAAAAGTGACATTAAAAATAGAAAAGGTTTCCCAATTGCAAGATCTTAAATATGCTGTGCTGATGTATATGAATGTCAGTTCAAGATGAATGATGTGTTGAATCTTTAATTTTATCCTTCAGGAAAAAATATATTGGCTGAGATCAAGGCCCTGATTTTTAACCAATTTATGTTCAGGAGTATTCTAATCTGGCTCAGAGGAAATTTAAATGTCATTTAAATGTAACTTGAAATGTAAATGTAACTTAACACTGACAGAATTGATGCAGATCTGGCGCATTTTGATCCAACTTCTGGGTTGCATCCACAGAGGAAATTCCAGACCAACTGAAACTGACATAATTCATTGTAATATTTCATTATTAAAACTGGTTGGAAAATGACCCCAGAAATTTACTGTAAGAGCTAAGTCAAGCGAACAAACAATTAGAATTAATAGCGCTGTAATACAGCACAGAACAAAGCACTTATAAAGTATCAAATGAAACAATGAATATCTTATTAACATGTTAATTTATTGGATATCTATATAATGAATATGAAGTTATAATTGCATGTAAACATAATTCATCATGCAAGGTATTTTTGACTTTTTAGCCGAATGATCATTTATTTTCGTTTTAAAATTGACCGTTGACAATAAACCTTCTTTTAATGAAAGTTAAAAATTAATTGATTGTGATTTTAATTAAATAAAATGTAGATTACATTTACAAAGCACATAAGAGTCATTAAAGCCCCATTATCCATGTGTCTTCCAGACCATTGGGTTACAATTGGTTTACCATAGATCACAGCGATATCATACATTAGAATGTATATTAGCCCATTCTGTCCCTCATATTGTCAAGAAATGTCACTCCCTGATAGCATGAATTGTACTTGTGACTTGGTTTATCTATAAAGAGACCCAAGTCTGCTTTTGAACATACTGATTTCATTCATTACTTTCTTCAATTTTCTCTTCTCCATATGCACAAGCACTCAGGGAAAGAGCAATGATTGGAATGAGTTAAATCCTACCTGTGTTTTTTTTCACATGTGTTATGTCTTTCTGCCTCTTCATCCAAGTTCTGTATTTGATGTTGATCTACCCCCAGTTCTCTCTCCTCTCCTTTTTTCCTAAAAGTGTTGATCGACTCATAGTCAAGCACAGTTCCATAAGTGTTAGCTGCACTTCAGTACTTGCCTGGGTGGTTATTGTTCAATATTCTTTGAGCTAGTGCGCTACTCACTGTGTTTTTGTGCCGCATATCAGTGGAGGGAAGTGAAGGAAGGCTATATGCTGAACTTGTTCATATTTTAAGGCTGCCTTTGCAGTGGACTTCCTGTGCATTTTAATGCATAATTTTGTAATTCTATTTTTATTATTGGTGCCCTGTGTTCTTGGGCCAACTTCTTACTTCTCATCGTTTTAAGGCCTTAAGAGTAGAGAGGGAGCGCAAGACTCTTGACACCAGGGGCTGATTAATCATTTCATCTTTGGCAAGGATGACCTCAAGTTTTTTGGAGGTACTTGCAAGATAACCTTCTTTGTCTCAGCCTTTTCACTTTTTCAGATGTGTTCTGTTCCATTGATGCTGAATGGCATTGCACAGTGTGAGTGTTGCTTACACCTTCCATTCCCCAGCAACTATAAATAATTTAGAGATGAAAGAAGGAACACAGGAATAGAAGTAAGCCTGTCAGCCTTTAAGCTGAAAGATATTTGAAGTGCAAGGAGACTCGTTTGTAATTGTTTGTTTCTTGTACAATGCACAGTAAACTGTAAAATTCTTTCCAAAACTTACAGGTGATCAAAATTTCCAGATCTGTCATTGCTGATTTGAAAGAAAAATATATTTTATTTATGAAATGCATAATTTTAGCAATATTGAAAAATAAGGAGTTACACTAGAAGATGTAATTTGACTCGTGCCACAAATTCTAACAGTGTGAATGTTTGTACGAGGGAAAATTAAACTGAAATTGTGACGTCACTACCAAATATCTTGAATGGATTTATATGGAATCAAAGCTAACCTGTGGAATAATAGCTAACCTGATGAGATCATTGCTTGCTGTGTATTGTGCATATTTATTAACGGGCTTAAAGCTGCCACTTTTGAACATGAAAAGTGCCCAGTCTACCTAAAATTACCCTGGAAGGGTAAGGGATTTCAGATACTTGAGCAACAGGTGAAACTAGCCATTTCTTGCAACTTGAGTGGTATTGTCCACTAACAGGATGCTGCCGTCAAGCCAAAAGTATGTTCTGCCTACCACACAAATGAGTAATGTGGTATATGAATTCCAGAGCCAGTGCGGTGCCAGGTCTGTAGGCTATATGTCCCAACAATTGGTGGATCATAAACAAACTGCAGTGCACAAATAGGCAGTGCACTGATCATACTCAACCAGCTGGGCTTGCAAAACTCAGAACATAATAGCCTGAAGTTTTCCCTCGACATGCATGTATGATTGGCAGGCCCGGGAGCAATCAGGAAACAGGCCCCTGCCCGCGATCAGTCCATGACCGCAATATCAATCTTGCTGGACAATTAAGGCCAGCCCAGCGTGAAATGCGTCTTTCAAATGGTCGTGAAGGGCCGGGCGGAGGCAGGGGCCTGTCGGGCGCCGGGCCCAATTGCAACCCAATGGGCCATTTAAAATCGGCAGAGGTGGCTCCCTGAAAACTGCCAGGGGAGAATCTTTCTTCGGTCTGGAGACTGGAACATTGGTTTCACCAGCGGCAGGAGACGTTAGGCAGGAGGTCAGGTCGTGCGAGCACTCGGCCTCCCGTTTCTTGGATGAGTGCCTTGCAGCCCTCCTGGAGGAGATGTGTCAGATGAGACACCCTCATTCCCAGGGATGGCAGGAGGAGGCCACCGCACCAGACCAAAAAAGCCTGGGAGGAGGTGGCAGTGCAGGTCAGCAGCTACGATGTCGTTAGGCGCACATGGGTGCAGTGCCGCAAAGGGTTGGCAAGGGTGAGTACCGTGTTGGCATGGATCAGTGTGGAGAAGTGTTAAGCCACTCCCCCGTGGAGCTCAGGGGTGTTAGAGTCTGAGTGCCAACTGGCAATGATGCCAGAGATGCCCAAGGGGGTGAGCCCTGGCTGCTTGGACTGAGTGCCTTGCGTCTGAAGGGCTACAACACGGATGTGCCCTCCAAGGTGTTCCTCAGGTGGGGTTGGTCAGGCTGCAATGGCGCTGAAGGTAGAGAGTGGACTAATCAAAGCTCCTCTGTCCTTTTACGAGAAGAAGAGCCACTACATGGAGAGGTCAAGGACAGGTGGAGGCCCCCCAAACCTCCTAGTCATGACGAGGTTTGAAAAGGATACTTTGGAGCTGGAGAGCCGCCACCCATCTCGGTCAGCCGGTCATGGAGAGTCTGGGGTCGAAGGTAAGAGTGCAGTGCACAGAGGCGAGAATTTCGGATAGTCTCATCATTAATGGGAGTCACAAACCTCGAGTCCCCATTGATCATTGAAAGACGATGACATCATGGTGCAGATCTCCATTGTCTCACAAGGGTGCCTGGCATGCACAGTGACAGTGTGATGAGGTAAACGAATGACATGTCACTGTTCTCCCTTAAATTCACTAGCACACACTGATATGCGGGACCCTGAAGAGCCACCCTTGATGGCAGAGGACCACTGGGCTTCAGATGCACCTGCGTCACACCCGCTTTCTGAACCAAGCACCAGTGCAGATACCAACACCATGTGGTGGGCATTAGATTGTTGGCTAAGATGTCGGTGTACAGCGATTAGGGCACTTTACAATTGCTTGAGGAGCAGTTGGAGGCAGAGAGTGCCCAGGGAAGAATCGAAGGCAGCTGATGAGCCTCTGGAGTTGTCTATTATGTGGCAGATGCAGGATGCCCAGTGGGATATGCAGGAGGATCTGGCGAGGATCTATGAGGGTCTGTGTGCCATGGTCACTGTTCTGGAGGAGCCCATGCAGAGCATGAACACTGCATTGACCCTCATTACCAAGCGCACTGCCTCCTCCATTGATTGAGTGGCGACACGCATGGAGAGGCAGCTCGAGGAATAGAGTCAGGCGTTCCCTGGGTTGCGCTCGGACCTGCAAGCGCTCACACAGGCAATGACCTCAGTTGGTCAATGCCAGTGTGAGTAATGGATGAGGCACAAAGTCTCCCAGCTAGGTTGCCATCCATCAATAGCAAGCAGGAAGATCCAGTGCGACCTCGCGTTGGCGAACAATCTGCCTGTCATTGCCAAGACGCAGCACTCACAAACATAAATTTAAGGCACCATTAGCACAAGAGGGACTGTTCACGGGTGATCTTCTGTTCTGCTATGTTTTGTTTATATGTTTACTGGTGTGGACATTAACACCAGATATGGTAATGTTCATTTGTTGTGAGTGTCAAAATTATCTAAATATTGCTTTTGTCTTAATGGCCTGTGTATGCTCCACCTTTTTTTTGGTGTAGTTCACGTCAGTATCTAATGCTGAATATGAGTGACTCTAAACTTTATTGCACAGGCACTTGGTGGACTTTGGGTTCAAATAAAAGAGTCATTTCAGACATCTGAGATGGAGATGGCAGCCCTGGCTTGAGGTGGAAGCAGGTCTTTAGCAGCCTTGCTGAAGGAGCATTGAATCAAGGTGCCCCTGGCATTTCTGCCCTCCTGAAGGATACAGATGTCTGCTTCCATGCCTTCAGCGTTCTCCTCACCGTGCTCCTTTTCTGGCTCACCACTGGACTCATCCTCTGTGGCATGTGCAGCTGCCTCAAGATGTTCTTCGTTCAGTGGATCCTCCCTTGCCAGCGCCAGATTGTGGTGAGCACAGCATGCAACCACTATCACTGACACCCACTCTGAGGAATACTGTAGTGCTCCCCCTGAATATTCCAGGCAACAGAAGCGCACCTTGAGAAGACCTATGGTCCTCGCTATCACTGTCCTTGTGGAGGCATAACTCCGATTATAACACTGCTCTGCCTCTGTTCTTGGGTGGTGGAGAGGCATCATAAGCCACCTTTTTAATGGATAGCCCTTGTTACCCAGCAGCCATCCATCCATTCGAGCTGGAACACTGAATAGCCTTGGCACCTGGGACTGTCTGAGGATGTAAGCTCCATGGGAGCTGCCAGGGTACCTTGCACAGACTTGCAGAATCTGTTTCCTGTGGTCACACACTATCTGGACAGTCATTGAGTGGAATACCTTCCTGTTAACGAAGGCATCCGGCTGACCCTCTGGTGCCTTCATGGCAGCATGTGTGAAGTCGATTGCACCCTGGATGAGGGGGAATCCAGCAATCGCTGCAAACTCTCCACTCATTCAGCTTGGCTGGCCACATCCAAATGGAAATGAGTAAATGTCATTACCCACCTGAACAAAGCTTCTGTCACCAGCTTGACGCAACCGTGGACAGCTGATTGGGACACTCCACAAAGATAACCCACTGATCCCTGGAAAGAGCCGGAGGCATAGAGGTTGAGAGCCACTGTAACTTTCAGAGCCACTGGCATGAGGTGTCCACCCACACAATCGGAGGTGATCTCAGGCCTAATCATCTGACAAATGGAAGTCATATTCTCCCTGGAGAGGTGGAGTCTCCTTCAGCATTGCACCTCGGGCATTTTGAGGTAACTGCATCGCTGCCTGTAAATCCTGGTAGCTGGATAGTGGCATCTTCTGCAGCCCCTTGTGCCTTGGTGTACTTGTTGGCCCTGGGCCCCTTGTGCCTGCACCTCTCCTCCCACAGGTCACTCCCCTGGAAGCTGCAATGGGACAGCCTCCTCTCCCTTCTGACCCTCTCTTCCTCCTCAGAGGATGTGCCACCAGCGGAGACCACAATCCCCATTACCAGGGTAAGGGAAGGCTGTCTGATACCTGGAAGGGTCCACATGGTCAAAATTCTCCGCAGGCCTTGGAGACACCAATGAGTCCTGAAATGAAACTTGTAAATGCTAAGAATGAAGCTCAGAACAGAGGTTAAGCTGTTAAGTTCAAATAAACAGCCAGCAGAAAACTATCTTCTAAACTCTTCATTGCTCACACTGGCAATGCTGCTGAACCTTTTTACCGCACCATTGGATGAGGTTTTGTAAAATGTGGGCTGCTGCCCGCCCGTTTTGCCCATGTGATGAGTGAGAAATCACATGGGCAACATAAAGTTATGAACAATTGGCCTTTTAATGCACTTAGGTGGCCTTTTATTTGATGGCAGGTGTGTCTCTGACACCCGCGCATGACTGCCGACCTGAAGATTGCTTGCGTGCGGGATGATGTAAGGGTGCTCGACCTACATCATCTTGCACAATTTTGCGCCTGATTGAGTCAGACGTGTGCCCACTCGCGGAATGTAAAATTCAGCCCAATATCTGATGTTAGATGTCATTCTGCAATTGGAGAGTACTTGCTGAAGAAACCCAAATGTGCTATGAATTACACGAACAACCAATTTAAAATTATCAGTTGGGCTTGCAATGTGGCTTACTTACACTTGCCAGGAGCTACATATATTCGTACACAGGGACCTGTCCTCTGCAGGCAAAAGAAACATAACCATGCATTCTTTCTTTCTTGAATTAAACAAAAGAGCAGGGGCTAATAGCGCACCTCATGCATTCACTATGGCTATGCCTCGATCTATCAGAGTCAACTTGCCAATCAACCAACATCCTTTTCTCATACAGTTCAAACATGCTTTTCTCATCCAGTTCTAACTTGGTTCAAACATGGACAAGAGAGAACTGAGCTCCAGAGGTGAGGTGAGAGTGACTGAGCTCAACGTCAAGGCCGCATTTGACAGAGTGTGGCATCAAGGAGCCCTAGCAAAACTGGAGCCAATGGGAATCAGGGGGAAAACTCCCCACTGGTTGGAGTCATACCTAGCACAAAGGAAGATAGTTGTGATTGTTGGAGGTCAGTCATCTCAGCCCCAAGACAGCACCGCAGGAGTTCCTCAGGATAGTGACCTTGACCCAATCAAATTCAGCTGCTTCATCAATGACCTTCCTTCCGTCATAAGGTAAGAAGTGGGGATGTTCGCTGATGATTGCACAAAGTTCAGCACAATTCGCGACTCGTCAGATACTGAAACAGTCCGTGACCAAAATGCAGCAAGACCTGGATAATATCCAGGTTTGGGCTGACAAGTGGCAAGTAACATTCACACCACACAAGTGTCAGGCAATGACTATCTTCAACAAGAGAGAATCCAACCATCACCCCTTGATGTCCAATGGCGTTACCATTACGGAAACCCCCACTATCAACATCCTGGGGGTTACAATTGACCAGAAAATAAACTGGACTAGCCATATAAATAGTGTGGCTACAAGAGCAGTTCAGAGGCTGTGAATTCTGCGATGAATAACCCACCTCCTGACTCCCAAAACCCTGTCCACCATCTCCAAAGTACAAGTCAGGAGAGTGATGGAATACTCCCCACTTGCCTGGATGAGTGCAGCTCCCATAATGCTCAAGAAGCTTGACACTGGCCAGAAAATAGCAGGCTGCTTGATTGGCACCACACCTATAAACATTCACTCCTTCCACCACCAATGCACAGTAGCAGCGGTATGTACCATCTACAATATGCACTGCAGGAATTCACCAAGGCTCCTCTGACAGCACCTTCCAAACCCATGACCATTACCATCTAGAAGGACAAGAGCAACAGATAGATGGGAACACCACCACCTAGATGTTCCCTTCCACATCACACACCATCCTGACTTGGAACTATATTGCTGTTCCTTCACTGTCGTTGGGTAAAAATCCTGGAACTCCCTTCTTAACAGCACTGTGGGTGTACATACACCACACAAACTGCAGTGGTTCAAGAAGGCAGCTCACCGCTACCTTCTCAAGGGCAACTAGGGATGAGCAATTAATGCTGGCCCTGCCAGTGGAGCCCACATTCCGTGAATGAATTTTAAAAAGTATAAATTGTTGTTCCCTTTGAAACTTGGCATTCTTGCATCAGTCCTGATGAGTGCAAAACAAAAAGTTTCAACAGCATGTCTCTTTTCTCAGCAATACTCAAGTTCTGTACTACCAAGCAAGGACTTAATTTGAGAATGAGACAGCCAGATATACAGTTGCTGTGAATATTGCAGATTGCAAATTCAATCCTAAAGTTTTATTTCATGGGGTAGAGTTTCTGTTTTGAGTGTAATTGGAAAATTGGGTAAAAGCTCTTCTTGAAATTGTATTGGTTATATTCTAGTTTAACCTCCTATTAAAATTCACTTGTATAAACTCACATGTAAAATATTCCTTGAACCAGCACATTCAGGGAGATCGAATGTAACTTTTTTTTTGTATTAAAAATATTAATTCAAATACGTAACAGTGGAAACATGGTGATGTTTTATGAATACAGCAGAAAATATGTTTATCACAAAAAAATAAGCGTTTTTAATGAGCATCCAATCTTCTCCCAGTGAGTAACCTGATCTAAGATCATTGAAAATAATCTAAAAGAATTATACTGGTCCATTTACCAGCTTCATTGCTGTACATTAGTCAGTTCCTTAGTAAATTAAATACTTTTCAAGATGTAAAGCTTTTACAATAGGCTGAATTGTCCCAGATTCACACTAGATGCGGTAGTGGGCAGGTAAAGTGACGTTTTACCAACTGGCTGCAATGGTGGGTTTTCATGCCATATGGTTCCATTCTTGCCACATTAGTTATGCATTACCGGGAAACACATCATTTCTAAAGTGGCCGGGCTCTCATTCACCCGCCACATCATCACCTTGCCATTTCATTAAGCCGGGCGCCATATTTAATTCCAGCCGTGCACACATGTCTCAGTGCTCCCATCCCATGACTTCCACAGGAAAGATGTCCACAAAAGCAAAAAGAGTGCAGCCCTCAGGTTTAGTGACACATTACTGGAATGCCTTTTGGACGCTGCGGAGGCTTGCCGCAAAGTTCTCTACCCCAGCTGCAGGATGGGCAGCGGCATGACCAACCAGTCTTTGGGGCAGTGGCAGTGGTGATCAGTACCAATGTTGCACTGAAGAGGTTGGCAATGCAGATAGAGGATGAATTATCTCATTCGTGCAGCCAGAGTATGAAAACCATCTCATCACTCTAAGCTCACACACTCAAGCTCATCACACATTCACTGGCATCTCACACACTGCCAGCTCAAGGGACATCACCACCTATTTTCACACACATATCCTCACATGTCCACCTGGCCTCATCTCCTCTAGAGACTGTGTCCTCAGCCCTCACCATCTTGAGGCCACTTGCACAGATCAACATGTGCCCCCACATACAGCCTGGGTTACCCTGCTTCCCCAGTACAGCCCTTGTCTTGCAGCCTCTTTTGCTTGCATGAGGCCACTTCCCTGCCTTTGCCAAGTAAGCCCTAGCCCTGCAGCCAATGAAAAGCAACCCACATATGGCTGATCTGGTAGTTAGAGACCTACCTGTGAGCCCCCATAAAAATGATGCAATGCTGTCTGTGAAACCTGGCGCTGATGACTGTGAGTGCTGACCATAGCAAGGTAGGCAAACAAACTTTGAAGCCTCGAGTGAAGTGCAGCTTGCCATGTGCATGTCGCTAATGTGCTGTTGTGAAACATGTTGGCGTGTTTTCCTGTCGATTTAGGTGGATGATTCAGTGGGCAAGGTGGAGGACGATTCCACTGGGCAGGCCTAATAATGATATGCTGATGTACTATAGTCAGGTTCCCTACGTTTGATGGCAGAGAACATAACATCAGTGGGCTGAGTGAGATCAAAAACTGGTTTCATGCCATCATGAAACCAATCGTGCTATATTGCCTGCTCCCACCACCGAGCACGCCCGAAGCCGGTGGGCACGGAAAATCCCAGCCAATGGGTCTGTTCATTTCTGCACCTCAGAAACTGAGCTCATTCTGAAGATCCTCCTTGAATGGTTGCAAACGATTCAATTGGCAAAAATTTAGAATCCTCCGTATTCCAGTCTGGGGACATAACCAGTTTTCTGCGTTCTGTGAAAAATAATTTTAAACAAGCTTCAAAAAAAATCACAGAAATTCAAGACACTGTATATAACTTACCCTTGATTGTGTCTGATTTCACCTGGATAAAGCCAGTGCAAAAGCAAAAACAAGCAAAAAATATTCAGTTAAAAAATAATTGGTAGCATTCAACCAAAATGGTACAGTGGTTTTTAATATACAGATAATTATTTTTACAGTAACATATAATAATCTAGCAGAAACTCTGCCCATTGATGTTATAGTAACTTACTGGTTCAGATAGCTGTCCCATCTTCAAAAATTTTCAAGCATTGAGACTGTATGTGGGTGCCAACATGGGTGTTTACTAAGGTCTGCCCACCTGTGTGATTTTTTTGCAGGTGGCCAATTAACAGCCCACCTCATAATGAGGCTTGGCTGAGAGCCCAGACATCCATTACACTTGTTGAAACACCTGCGGCTGACAGAAAACATTGTTTGATTGACAGCTCAGGGCCTCTGATCTCTGCTGTCAATTTTACAATATTTGTTTTTTTACACAATGTAATGTAGTTTCATAGGTTTGTGGATTTTGTTATTGATACTTTAAAGGGCTTGGACACTTCTGTTGCCTTCTAAGTGAAATCACTTTTTTTTTGCATAGTAGAAAGTTATAAATTAATTACTTTTTTTAAACATATCCTACTGTCACTATAGGGTTCATTGGTTCTTTATAGTGTATATTGGATCATTGGGCATGGAAATGCCATAGCTTGCCATGAGGGCATGAGGAGCCATAGGGGATGGTTGTGGGACATACTTGGCTTAGAGGGCATTAAGAGGACCGTTTGAACTTACCTTTTAAAAGGTCCCCTCATGCAGTCTAGGGTTCATGACACCTCTGAGGCATGGCCTGATTCCATGATAATTACGGAGGCATAGGACACACCTATCTCTGCGGTGGAGCCAGCCACTTCAGGAGTGCTGGATGCAGGCTTTAGACAGGAGTCAACCCACACACTTTAAAGACATTCCTAAAGATCAGAAAGCCCAGGAATGGGGTCGGGAATCCTGGAATTAGGATCCTCCAGCCATTTTTAAAGGGCTCCCGAGTCATCCGGACTCGGTGAAAATCCAGGCCTATATCTTTACTTCTGAGGCTCCAGCAAAATATAGAAGCTAAAAGATAGAACATGAGTGATAAACAGTCATTGTATAATAATACAGGGTATAATAGGTTAGCCAGACTTAGGTTACTTTTCTGTGGAGCCTGATGAATCTGCTTGTCAGATAGTTACAGTTTATGATCTGTTGTGCCTGGACTGGATTAATCTTTTTTGTATGAATAGAAGCTTCAACTTTTCATGTGCCTAATACCATCTGGCTATGATTTTATAACAATACTGAGAGTATAACAAACTAGAGATGACATTTTAACACAACTAGTACAGGAAAATATTTTTAACTAGAGGCTGCCCTTCTTACTTTGAACACATGTATTAATACTAATATGCTCAGACATTCTATTTAGACTATTACTTTTCTCCTCTCCTGTATAACACTGAATGGTGAAACATTACTGGAGAGGGACTCCAGAATACATTAGATACAGATAAAAGTGATAGCTGCTGACTAAGCAAGTAAATATATATTAAAAGATCTATGAGCTGTGCTATATTTAATTGCTGTTCCTCATTGTAGGGCTTCAAATTAGTAATAAGCATAAAATGAAACTGATCCATTTCTGACTAATTCGAAGTTTGAAATTGCATTGTATGATATTTCAAGCCCACACATTCAGCAAGCCTGACATTAGCTCTGCCGAAACCAATTTCAATACTGCCAACTGTGTAGTAAATATTAATTAACATTTCAGATATTAAAGTATGAGGCAGTATGTGTTGTCTACTGTTCAGAAATAATACAACTTGTAAATTAAGGATTGAGTTGCTAATCGAACAGAAGCATTTCAATGCTTTGTCTTTGCAAAGCTGTGTTTAATTCTCACATTTACAGGGTAATAATCATCTTTGATACTAACTTTTTAAATTTAATAATCCTGAAAATTAGGAGGTTTTCATTAGCTCAAAGACATAATGAAGTAAAAATTTCCAGTAGTATTTGTACCAGTGGTTTTAGAAGTCATTATTACACCCTAGCTTGGAGAAGCGGTTTTAACTGTTGATGCAATAATGCCTAATATTTTGCTTCAAGATAGCATAATGTGCTGTCACTTCTGTGAAGGTAGAGCAACAGCTTCCTTCTATAATCCTAGGTACATTTCAAATTTGCATATTAATACACTACTACATGGCATTTTGCTGCTAAGGGCACGCAAAATCAATATGCCCCAAAATTTCCATTTGAGGCCTGGGATACTTCTCCAGTCTAACCTTTGGACAGGGACCAGAATATGAGAATATGAGGCAGTACCTGGTTCTGCTGGGAATGCATTTTGTGGGGAAGAGACCAGGAAATTCCAGTGTTGAGAAGTGGAAGGTGAAGGGTGGAGAGGGAAGATGTCTATGGTGGTTTTCAGGATATCCTCCAAGGAATTGCATACAGTATTGTATGTCATTTAAAGTACTAAATTTAACTGACACAAGCTAAGACCAGACATTAGTTCAGTTGAGGCCCAAGGCCAAGCTCCATAACCATTTTGCTTTGTGTAATTGATTCCAGAAACCCACAACTCTCTGAAGAACTGAAGATTAAAACAAAATACAGTGTGTTTGGGGTTTTCCTCAGTATCTGCTCTGTCATTGACTTTTCGTGGGGCTCCTTGGCCATTCTAGACCTCTGTCGAACAGACACACTTACTGATATTATGTGCTCCATGTGAGCATGCAACTATAACCACCAACTTCCCAGATAGGATCTGGACCTCATTACTTCAGCATGTTTCTTTTTGCTCTTTCAGGAATGTGGGTATCCCTGGCAAGGCTGACATTCATTGCCCATTTCTAATCACCCTTGAGAAGGTGGTGATGAACCTCCTTCTTGAATTGTTGCATCTGGTGGGTATACAATGACTGAAAAGAATGGGCTCCAAGCTCTGTGCAAAGCCCTGCATCAGGTTGATACTGGACCCTTTCCTGCTCATCGACATTGAACACAGGCTTTCCAGCAGGCTTCCCAATGCCTCAAGTGTTTTGTCATGTGTACCCATCAGTATTCTTCTGTAGGGTGTTCCATCAAAGCGATTTGGGGGCGGGGCCCGGTCGCTGAGGGGAAATGACGCGGGATGGCGTCAGGAGGAATCCCTGACGTCATCCCGGTCCCTTTAAATATTTAGGAAGGCGGGCGGACAGCAAAATCAGCTGTCCGCCCGCCAACCTGTCAATGGCCAACTGAGGCCATTGACAGGCTCATTAAGATAATTAAAGACCTGCTCGTCTAAGTTTAAGGCTGGCGGGCAGGCCAGGAGCCCCAGCAGGCTGCAGATTATTCATAAAACTTCATCCACTGGCGGGATGAATTTTCATGTCCGTTTTTTAAAAATTTAATACATTTTATGTGTTTATTATTAACATGTCCCATCTTGTGTGACTTTGTCACATGAGGGGGACATGTTAATAATTTTAATATTTATCTACTTTTAGACTTTACTTACCTCTCACGAATCTCCCTGAGACAGGACTTTGCCTCAGGGAGCAGTGCGCGAAAGACCGCACTTTGACAGATGGGGATTCCCTCCTCCCTTGCACAGGAAGCGCATAGCGCTTCCTGTCGGGCAGGCCGCTGGCCAGGCCTTAATTTGCCCACCCACTCAAAATGGCAGTGGGCCCCATTTTGGTGGTGGGGGTCGGCTGTCTGTCCCCCGCCAAGCCGGTGGGACCCGCATGCCCACCAAGGGCAAAATTCTGTCCTAAGTTTCAGTAACTGAGCTAGATTTTGCAATTGTGAAATCATTTTGCTGTGTTAAAAACAAAAAAACTGCGGATGCTGGAAATCCAAAACAAAAACAGAATTACCTGGAAAAACTCAGCAGGTCTGGCAGCATCGGCAGAGAAGAAAAGAGTTGACGTTTCGAGTCCTCATGACCCTTCGACAGAACTTGCGTTCGAGTCCAAGAAAGAGTTGAGTTGCTGTGTGTTCATCATTACTCCGTTTTCAGTGTTTCTCCATTGCCTGGCCAGGTTGCACCTCTTGGCTAGCTGAAAGATGTGAATATGGATGTTATTATTTTAATATTTTGGGAATATGATAGCTTTCTGTAAAGAAGGCTTTATGTGCACATGTGTGTTTGTCTGCTTGATTAATTAATTGGGGGGGGGGTGGGGGGAAGGTTCATAAAGACAGCTTGTCTGCCGGAGTTGAGAGATAAAAGGTAAAGGTGTTAGATTTATGAATTTGTAATGAGAGGTTGGTGAGGTTGGATTCACAAGTAAGTAGGTGTTGGGTAAAATTTGCATTTTGAGATAAGTAGGGACTTGACTTCTCAGCTGTTAAATTTCAAAGGAGAGTTTAGAAGGTACAAAGGACTTTTACAATTTACAAAGGTTTCACAAGTAAACAAGGGAAGGTTATTACATTTTATTTGAGCCAGAAGTGGAGGCAGTAGGAAAACATAAAATATTTTTTTATATTTTGGAAACGTTGAGTTCAAAGAGGTGCTTAGGATAATGGAATCTAATGGTGAAGGGAAAAAAAGATATTTGAGGAAAGTTTAGTTGAGATGTGGTGCCTGTGTGGGGGAGGTGTGCTGAGACCAGCTCTGTGCTAGGAGAAGGTCTGAAAGTTGTGAATTTGAAGCAGCCATTGGGTTTTTAAGCAAGAGAAGTCTTTGTTTTCAGAAAGCAGCCTGTTTCTGAACTTTTCTTTTGGATTTCCATAGCAAAGTAGAGGAGCATAAGAAGTCATGTGGTATACCTTTACTAAAGTGACGGCAGCTTTTGCCTTGGGTAATATCGTTGGATTTTTATGATTACAAGTCTATAAGGGAGCTGTTGCCAAGTAGTTTGCTTCTGTGTTCTGACCAAGTAGGTTTTTTTCAGATGTTTTGTAAAACTGTTTTAACTGTGTAATCTTAATCGTATGTGCCTAAGTTTTTTTCTTCTTGTTAATAAATCTTTCTAAAGTTTTAAAATCTTAAAGGTGTCACTGGAGTTCTTTGCTTCTGGGATCAGTAGCTTTCACTCCCCATTTTCAAAATACAAAAAAAGGGTTATGATCAGTAAGAGAACTTTCCCTTTGGGATTTAGTTTGCTCAACAATTAACATCAGCTGTGGTCGTAAATTTGGGGACTCTGCAGGATGTAAAATTCCTTGATTGAATTGGGATTTGTGAATTTAAGGGATACAAGTATGAGGAAAGCATTGAATGCAGGACAAAAACAGAAACAGAAATACCTGTAAAAACTCAGCAGGTCTGGCAGCATCGGTGGAGAAGAGCACAGCTGACTTTTCGAATCCTCATGACCCTTCAACAGAACATGAATGCAGGAGTTTGGAGTTGAAGGTTTTTCAAGTAGTTGCACTGCAAAATGGCTTTGGCAATTGCTAAGACTTTTCTGGGAGTGGATGGTGTAACTGGAGTATTTGAAATTTCTGAATAAAACTCAGCTGAGAGAGTTAGCAGATGAAGTGCAGGTAGAAATAAAAGCAGAATTCCATAAGGCTGATGTGGTTAAAGTACTTACTCAGCATTTAAAGTTAGAGGAGGAGACACCTGAAACTAGTGCGTCATAGCTAGAGGTAGTAAGACTTCAGTTGCAGATGAAGAAGCTTGAAATTGAACAAGAAATAGAACTGAAAAGACTTGAACTGAAAAACAAAGAGAAATGAGAAAACTTGAATTAGAAAGAAAGGAGAAAGAGAAGGAAAAGGACAGGTTCAAATAAATAGAAATAAGAAGGTGTGCACGGGGAAAAGAGGAGCAAGAAAGAGAAAAGAATAGATTGCAAGAGAAAGAAATGTGAAAGTTTGAACTTCAATTTCAGAGAGAGAAGCTAGCAATTGAGGAAAGAGAGAAGGAAAGAGATAGAGAGTTTCAGAATGAGAAAAGAGCCAGACTGTATGAATTGTCTAAAGTGAAGCTTAGAATAAAGGAGGAAAGGAAAGAGAGTGATTCAGATGGTGACTTTCATTCCTTTGAGGAATTTGATTTAATTAAAAATCTTCAGTTAGTGCCTAAATTTAAGAGATTTTGCCTCATTTGAAAAGATAGCTATGGAATTGAATTGGCAAGAGATGCTTGGACTATAATGTTACAGTGTTTTGTCAGGTATAGCAATGAATGTCTGTGCTAGCTTATCAGAGGAGCAATCTGCAGACTACAAGGTAGTTAAAAGAGCAATACTAAATGCTTATAAGCTTGTCCCTGAAGCTTATTAGCAGAAGTTTAGGACTATACGAGAGAGAGCTAATCAGATATTTGTAGAGTTTGTAAGAGAAAACAAAACTCTCTGGGATCAAAGGTTTAGGGCAATGAAGTTAGTCTAAACATTTGAAAATGTAAGAGAAATTATGATTATGGAAGAAATTAGAAATAGTATTCCAGTAACAATCAAGACACATTTAGATGAAAAACAAAGTAAAAAGATCAGGAATCTGCTGTTTTAGCTGATACTTATGATATTTCACACAGACAGCTGAGTGTAGGAGCAGCATTATGTGAAGTCAGCAAGGAAATTGGAGATATACAAAATCTAGTAATGGTAAGAATGTTGGTAGCAAGGAGCCAGTTGATCTACGCCAGTCTGTTAAAGATGAAAAGGTAGAAGGCGATGGTGATGGAAGAAAAGTAGAATATTACCATTCTAACAAGGCTGAACATACAAGATCAAATTGTTGGAAGTTAAACAGGAGGCCGAATGCAGTGATAGGAACTCAGAAGAGTTCTGTAAGTGAAAGTTCTGAGGGCTCTGAGACCCAAGTGCAAGACAGACCAGTAGCCTTTGTACAGGTGAAAAAGGAAGAGAGGTGGGAATGTCTTCACAACCTACCCAAGGAAGTTCTGAAGAGCAAGTTTCAAAGATGTTTAAAGATTTTATATGTGGAGGGAAAGTATATCCATATATTCTGGAAAGAGCAGGAAAAGTTGTTAAGATTTTAAGAGATACAGAGGCTAGCCAATTATTAATTAAATGGGATATTGACAGCTGCTGTCCAGAAGGGATACTGCAGGAGAAAGTGTCAGCTAATGGAATTCATGGAGCGTTCAAGCCTATTTCATTATATAAAGTAAATGTAAACAGTGCTTTTAAAACAGGAGAGGCATTTTTTGGAGTGGTGTATAATTTGCTTATTGCAGGGGTTCAATTTATTGTAGAAATGATATAACTCGATAGTAAATATTGACTACACCTAATGTAGTAGAGGACCCTGTTGAGGTTTTACAGAAAGAGCATCCTGGATTGCTTCCAGATTGTGTGATGACGAGGTCACAGATACTCAAACTTAAATGGGAAGAGGAAGAATCTAAAAGACAGGGGGGTGATGCTGGATCTCAGTTGGCTGGATCAATCTTTGAAAAGGTTGCTCAGTATTAGAAGATTAGAGAAAATGAGGCTGAGGTGTTTAGTTCGTTGAAGTTAGTTGAGTTACAGCAGCAGGATCCATATTGAAGCAGTTATACCAGATAGTTTATCCTGAAACTGAGGCAGAATACATTCCAGAGTGTTTTTACCTTAAAATCAATGGGCAGAATATTGAGCTCAGTGGGTTGGCATGCCGCCGACCTGGCCAAGTGTAAAATGATGCGCGATGATGTCGGGCAAGCGTCCCACAATATTTGGTTCAGCGGGTGCGCGCCGGAGTCGTCAGCACACCTGCTGACAATTAAGAGGCCTATTAAGACCATTAAAAAGGTAATTAAATTCAAATTTACGCTACCCATCCAACCTTACAGCTGGCGGGCAGGTGAAAGCACCAAGGGGCTTTTGCACTTTTTAAGAAACCTCATCCACGGATGGGATGAGGATTCCTAATGCAAATAAAAATAAAATAAAAATTATACACTTGAATTAAAAACATGTCCCTGCTCATGTGATAGAGGACCCCTCCCTAAGACTAAAAATGGAAGTTAGTATTTACTGACAATCATGGGTGTGTCCAAGAGATTTCCAAAAGAGTACCTTTAAGGAAAATCGCAGCAAAGGTGAATGTAGAAGAGTTGATTGAATTCTTTACAAGATACAGGTTACCAAAAGAAAGATCAGATCAGGGTTCAAGTTTCATGTTACAGCTTTTTAAAGAAGTAGTGGACTGCCTATGAATAAAGCAATTTAGTTTGTCAGCCTATTAACCTGAATCACAAGGTGATTTAAAAAGATGGCATCAAACTTTAAAGACTATGATTAGAGCACATACTCAAGACTAACCAGATGACTTAGGTCGAGGGATTCCATTCTTGTTTGCTATTAGGGACGCCCTTAATGAATCAACAGGGTTCAGTACTTTCAAGTTAATTTATAGTCATGAAACTGATTCAGGAGACATTAGTGAGTCAAAGTTCTGAAACAACTCTCCTGGGTTGTGTGATGAAATTCAGAGAAAAATTGTGTAGATTATATGCTAGCGAGGGAACATTTAAAGATATCTCAGCAAGTGATAAAGGCAACTGTGGATAGGAGGGCAAAGGCTTGTAGTTTTGTGCCTGAGAAGAAAAGTTTTAGACTTGTTGCCAGTGTCAGGCGAAGTGTTAAAGGCAAGGTTTAATTGCCTTTACCAGGTCAAAAAGAGGCTGAGTGAAGTAAACTATGGGCAGAGTTTTCTGCCTTTCGGGCAGGCGGTGTGGGAGCAGGCGTGGGTAGGCGCAGACCTGATCACTGTCTGAGATTGGGTCTGCACCGCCATTTGACACGGGCGGGCCAATTAAGGCCCGCCCAGCGTGAATCACGGATCCCGAGGGCAACGGGAGTGGGCGGGCTGCGGTGGGTCTGCAGTGATCACCGGGTCCAATGGCAACCCAGTGTGCTGTTTTAAAAAGTTGCTGCAGCCTTTCAAAGGCTGTGAACCACGGCCAGTGGAAGGGCTCCCCTTGGTGAGCAAGCCAGACAGGAGGGTAGGGCAGGGGGGCACTGTGCCCCTCGTTTTTCTGATGATTGCCTTGCTGCCCTCCTCGAGGAGGTGGCAGCACAGCGGGAGGTGCTCGTACCCCAAGACGGGAGGAGGAGGACCCCCCCACCCCCCCCCACCCCCACATGATGAAATGTGCCTAGGAGGAGGTGGCGGTGGTGGTGAGCTCCCGCGACGTGGTGTGGCGCACCTGGATCCAGTGTTGCAAGCGCTTCAATGACCTGCTGCATTCGGGAAGAGTGAGTGCCATGGTGGCATTGGTCACTTAACCCAGCAGGTCAGCTTTCACCCCTACCGCCCCCCCACCCCACCCCACCCCCCTTCCCCACCCCCCCGCCATGTCTGAGTGCAGTGACTGCATTGAATCATTGATGGCATGTGTCCTTTGCTGGCCAGCAGATATTGCCCATGCCGAGGTAACCCTGAGATGGTGGTGAAGAGATGGGTTCTGCACACACAGCATGTGTTACACTGAGACCCACATGACTGTTTTGGGGACAACCTGGAGGAGCTGCACCTAGACTCAGAGCTGGAACTCCAGGACATGTCAAAGTCAGGGTGATGACATGCTGGGAGGGGAGAGTCAAGGTGGCATGGCACCGATCGATGTGCTGCCCTCTGTGTTCTACATGCTTGCGCCTCCTTGCCATGGAAGGTTAGACTGTGTGATGTCTAATGTGATGTAGGGAGCATTTGGCCAAATGGCAAATGGGTTGGGGGTGGGGAACAGGCCTGCATCTTTGTGTGAGTGTTCGGCAGCAGCGGGATTAGGACGCATTGGAACCGTGCAATGTCCCACTCTGGTTGGGTTGGGTAGTCTGCGAAGAGAATTCAGGTACAAGTAGCACTAATAAATGCTCTTCTCTCCTTATCAGGAGAAGAATGTACATAATGCCACCGAGCGGTTGAGGACTGGCGGAGGGCCGGCTTAGTTGGCGATTCTCAGCTGCTTCGAGCAGGAGGCCCTAGATTTGGAGAGGCGCCATGCGCCCAGTCCCACTGGTGTTGGTGAGTCTGGGGTGCCACAGGCAGGTATTTATGCCCAGCAGTGAGGTCACCATTGTTTTCCCATCAGCCATGGCAGTGCTGAATGTTCAGTGATTGAAGTTTGCAACATGGTTTGACCATTGTTATGGAAGGATGAGCACATAATGATCCGGGGGACAGGGATGCAAATTGACACTGTCTCCATGTTAAATGATCCAATGTCCTTGTTCTTCCTTTCAGCAGCAGCAGAGCAGGACCAGGAGGAGGAGCAGCAGAGGCCCCCTTCTCGCACCTGAGGGCCCTGATGTCTCACCAGCATCACACCATCCTTGCCAGGCAGGTACCAGCACAGATACTAGCACCTCGTTGGGAATTACAACATCGTCTAATGTCCTGGGGCACAGCAGTGAGGTGACAGAGACAGAGAGTGCCCATGGCGCCAACAGTCGGGGGACTACGGGGGTCCAGGCACATGTTCTGTTGGTGCCTGATGATGTCCCTCTGGAGTTGTTCGTGATGCAGCAAACACAGGAAATGCAGCAGGGTGTGCAGGAGCATCTGGTGGACATACATGAGGCTATGCTTGGTTTGGTGTCCATGGTGGAGGACTCTACATGGACTATCGCCGATGCAATGAGCCTCATGGCCAAGCGCCATGTGTCCTCCATGGAGAGAGTGGCGACTCTCGTGGAAAGGCTCCTCCAGGAGACCATTCAGGGCTTCCTGGGGATTGCCTTGGACCAGCAAGCCCTCACATTGGCATTGACCTTAGCTGGTCAGTGCCAGTGTGGGAAATGGTCTGGGCACCAGGTTTCCCAGCTTGGTGCCCATCCATCCACGGTAAGCAGGGAGTTCACTTTGGTGCTGCAGCTGCCTGTTGTCTCTGCGGGCTCCTCTCAGGGCGCTCTGGATGAGGGCGCCATCTCCTCTGCCCCTCTGCCAGTGACTGTTGCATACGGTGAGACTGCGGCGACTGGGGAGATGCCAGCTGTGGAACTGGCTGCTCCCTCCCAGGCGGACCCAGCATTACGCTCCATGGGCCAGAGGATGACCACCAAGGTCATCGAGGCCAACAGGACAGCAGAGTCAGCAGGCTGTCTCAGATGCCACTCTGAGCGATGAGGCAGCACCAAGATGTAGCACCCGTAAACGTAAACATAAGGCACATTAGGCACACCACAGGTTTATCACTGGTACTTTTGTGTTGGCCCAAGAAGAGGTCTTTATGAGTTGGTGTGATGTTTAACACCTTTGTCATTTTGTTTTTTTAAGTTCCTTTGGTTGTAATATTAAATTCAGACATGTCACCGCGGCTGAGGGTGCCTCTTTTTTTCTGTAGGTGGTTGATTACCATTAATGTTATGAGTGATTGCTGGTTCATTCAGCTTTATTAACAAGGCCCTTAGTTAATGTTCCTGTCCAGGCAGATTTTGACTTAGGTTTCGATTATGGAGCCTGCAGCCCTAGCTTGTCCTGGAAGTCGAAATGTGGTGCGCTAGCTGAAAGTTCATTGGATTAAAGCCTTCTGGGTGTCCCTGCCTCCCTGGAGTATGCCCGGGTCAGTGTCTACCCCCTCAGCATTTCCCTGTGCGTGCTCATCCTCGGACTCACTGCTGGACTCATCGTGTACAGCCGCAGCAACTCCGTCTACACTTTCATCGTCCAGTGTCCCCCCTTTCCAGCGCAAGAATGTGGAGAGCACAGCATGCAACCACCAACAGTGACACACGATCTTGGGGGTACTGGAGTGCACCCCCTGAACGGTCCAGGCATCGGAAGCACATCTTGAGAAGACCGATGGCTCTCTCCACCACAGCCCTTGTGGTGCTGTGGCTCCTATTGTACTGCTGCTCGGCCTCTGTTCTTGGATTGCAGAGAGGCTTCATGAGCCACCTTCACAGGGGACAGCCCTTGTCAACCAGCAGCCAGCCATCAAGCTGGGCTGGAGCACTGAAAAACCCTAGCACCTGGGAGGGTGTGAGGGTGTAGGCATCATGAGAGCTGCCCAGGTACCTTTCACAGACTTGTAGAATCAGCATTCTGTGATCACACACTATCTGCACATTCATGGAGTGGAAGCTCTTCCTGCTAATGAAGGCACCGGGTTCACCTGCTGGCGCCTTGACGGCCACATGTGTACAGTCTATAGCACCCTGGATGTGGGGGAAGCCAGCAATCGCCACAAAGCCTCTGGCTCGCTGTGTCTGGTTTGCCTGGTCCCACTAGAAATGGATGAAGGTCAATGCACGCCTGAACAGACCGTCTGTGATCTTTTTGACACAAGTGTGGACAGCTGATTGGGAGACACTGCAAAGATCACCCACCGAGCCCTGGAAGGAGCCAGAGGCATAGAAGTTGAGGGTAGCTGTGACCTTCAGAGCCGCTGGCATGTCCACTCACACAATAAGCGAAGATCTCAGGCCCCATCACCTGACAAATATAGTTGACTGTCTCCCATGAGAGACGGAGCCTCATTCGGCACTACACCTCAGACATATTGAGGTAGCTGCTTCGCCGCCTGTATACCCTGGCAGCAGGATAGTGGCATCTTCTGCAACCCCTTCCACCTTGGACTATCACTTGGCCCCTTGTGCCTGTGCTTGTCCTCCCAAAGATGGTTCCCCTAAAGGCTGAATGTGCACTCCTGGCCTCCTCCCCTTTCTAGCCCTCGCTTCCTCCTCAGGAGGAGGTGCCTCCAGTGGACAGTTCAGCTCCCATTCCCAGGCTAAGTGAAGCTTCCTGACACCTGCAGGCCTGGAAAAGATTCCTCACTGCAGAGTGCTGACTTGAACGTTAAGAGTCCAGACAAAGCAGCTGGTATGCATTTTGAAGTATTGCAGACCACACACACAACTATCAGAACTTTGAAAAATCAATATTTGACAAAGCATACTCCAGACCTCACTGAGCCCTCTTATCCCACCCATGCATGAGGCTTATATCAATGTGTCCTACCCACCTGCCCATTGTGCCCATGCACTGACCTGAAGATTGCACTCAGGTGGGAAAACAGGCCGGCCCGGAACACATCAGGATAAGCGTGGCATGCAAAAGTCAGGGCTTACCGTTAGGTCCTTGCTCAGATTGCGACATCCGAGGAGAAGGAGATGTTGGAGCTGTACAGCTATTGGACCCTGAAGGAACGTGCATCACATGCTGGGCGGATTCTCATGGACATGGCTCCACCACGAAGCAGCTCATGGAGGGTGGAAGATCACCGTTGCTGTCTCGGGCCTGCTTTGGAGCATCATGTCCTTTGCCATGGGCTGCTACGGATAATTAGCAAGGTGGGGAAGAGGAAGGTCCAGCTGTGAATGGGAGAGGAACATGTACTGGGTGAGGGGGTGTGGACAGGATTGTGGGAGAGGAAGGTCTGGTTTGACTGGGAGAGGAGGGTGTATCGGAAGTGGGGGAGTGAGGTTGGGGATGGGGAACAAAGGTGTCGGGGGGGTGAGGTTGTGGGGGGAGGACTGAGTACAGGGTAGGAAGGTGCAACGGGGAGAATGGGGCAAGTGGGGAGGTAGATGCATGGGGGAGGAAGGTTTCTAAGGGGAGGAGGGAGTAAGGGTGGATGAGGGAATAAGCGGGAGGGTGATGTCCAGGTGAACGTGCAAGGGAGGGATCTGTGGAGTCTAGGGAGAGGCTATGGGAGGTGGGAATGATGACTATGAGAGGGAAAGAAGTAAGCTGGAAGGGTGGGAGGGTGGGGATATGATGGTACCAGTAGAAGGGATAGCGAGGGTGGTTGGTAGGGATTCGGAGACAGACACGGGCCCTGGAGGTGAGAAGGAGGAGATTGGGGAGGTCAGTGTGGATTGTCAAGAAGGTAGGGAACGTGCATGTTCACCTGGACATTATGGAAAGAAAAGGGTTTGGAATCTAAGTGATGGTAGGGAGGTGGAAGGTGGTATCAGGTGGGAGCAACATTGATGGGTGAGGGGAAAGGATGGGGGAGCTGATCAGAAATGTAATGGGTACCACGGTTGTCGAAATCGAAAGTGAGCAGAGCCTCGTGTTGGACGGGCATGGGTGCGGCATGGGAGTGCGACCAGTGGGTGGACGGAGATGCAGGTCAGCTCGGATGGACAACTGAAAGAGAACCCCAGCAGGTAGCACTGAAAATACTTGGGACAGTGTGATGGATGAAAGTTCTGTGTGTGAGGGACAGTGCTCACAGAAGGCTCCGAACGACCCTGCCCCACACACACCTCTCCCTCCAGAATCACTCGTGGTCCGGTCGCAAAGCCTGTAAATGAAGCTGAAAGACAACATTACACATTATTCAATGAAAGTGAATATATTTTCTGATTATAAAGTGGCAAAATATGTTCACCCACGTAATCACTTGTGATCAGAATTTCTTAACTTTTCTAAGGCTACCATTTCTTCTAGGTGCTGCCCTGACATCCACAGGAGACAGCCTGTGCAGTGGTTGCCTCTGATGACTGCGGCATGCATCGTCTGGAGAGCCGAGGCCTTGAGGGCCCCAGCTTGCTTTGGCTGTCTTCCTGTGGGCCAGCTGCTCCCTCTGCAATAACAGAGGACAAGATTCAGGGGGTTGCAGGCAAAGAGGGCTCGGAGGGAGCGGACAGTTTCTGAGATTTCTGAGTGGATAACCCAGGATTGTCCAGCTGCCATTCCTCCTCCTTTTGGGTGCCAGAGAGCCCCGGTCTGATTCCTTGAAGGGAAGGAGCACTTGGAGGGACGTCGAGTTGCCTGATTCCCTCTCATGTAGCCACCACAAGAACTCACCCATGGCTGCCAGGTCAGTGCACATCTTCCTGTTCTGCTGGATCAGGGTCTCCATGGTGTCTTCCACCCTTCCCACGGAGACCTCCATACGTGCACGTGTGCACCACTTCATCAGAGAGCAAGTGGACGAACTTCTCCGACTCTGTGCCACTCTGTTGAGGCCATCAAGCAGCTCTGCGTGATTTTCCCCCACCTTCTGCTGACTGTCCATGATGAGTCGGAAGACCAAATCCAGAGGCTCTTCATTTGACTCAGACCTCACAGATACATATTCCCCAGCACTCCTCCAAGTGCCAGGGAAATTGGTTGAGCCTACCTACTCCTGCTGTACACACGTGTCCGTGCGGTGATCACCAGATTGTGAACTCAAGCCTACTCTAGATCTAGGTCCCACTAAGGTGTTTGTCTCTGCACTGGTGGAGGGTGCATGTAAGTGCTGTTACGGGTCTTCCAGGCTGCTTATTTTTAGCTCTTCAATGGAGGAGGTGTCCTCTTGGCTAGAGGTCAGGACCTGGATGGAGCTGAAGGACTAGCTGTCTGACAGCATTGGTCACTTGTTAGAGCTCCATGTGAAGCAAGGTAGAGACAATTAGTGCATGGCAGCAGAGTCAAAAGCAGGAGAGAGAGCACTCATTGTGATGAAAGAACGGTGTTATGGTGTAGAATCCTCCCATGGGTGTTTGCTGCCAATCTCATTGTCGTTGCAGGCAAGGTCCATGTCCTCACCATCAGCATGATGGCACACTCCTCAAAGTGAGTGAGGGTTCTAATGTGGGCCACTTCACTCCCAGTTTTGGACCTCTTCCTGCTGTTGTGAGCCAGCTTCTCCTGCATGAAAACAGATGGAGAATATGTGAGCAGGATACAAGGCACTGCATGGGATGTTTGTGTGGTGAGCAGAGACATGGACGGGATGATGATGTGAGTCCCAGTGGATATGAGCCTGATGGTGATGTGAAGGTGTGTGTGAGAGTTAGTGGTGTTGTCCCTTGAGGTGCAAGATCCCTGTGGATGTGCGATGTGTTTGTGAGTGTAAGAGTTGAAAGTGACCCTGGCGGGACGGATGTGGGCATTCATCCTCTTCTTGCACTGGATGGCTCACCTCCTCCAGTGGTGCTGGCCACCGCCTCTGAGGCCAAATTGGTGACTCTGGTGGACCTCCTGTGGAAGAGTGGGGATAGAAGACACCGCGGCGGCCTTCCATTGAGTCAAGTAGGTGCCTCAGAGAAGTGTCACTAAATTTGGGGGCTGCCATATTCTTTTCTTTCTGGACCACCTGTCAGCTGGAGCAGTCGTGGTCCGTAGACATGAAGGAGGCATATGCTCTGGTGCACTTTGAATATGGCACCTGGAGCAAGGAAACGCAGAGGTCCAAGGCGACGGGCAAATCCAAGTCTGCCCGCCAGTGATCCAGCGTGTTTCCCATGAATGCATTATTAATGAGGCGGGACACACTGGGAATGAGATGATAAGTTATGAAATCCTGCCATTGCGCCAGTGGGTAAAACATCCTTATCTCCACCCACTACTGCACTTAGTGCAAATCCAGGACAATTCTGTCCTATGTCTTGATTACCGCAAAGTAAAGGCAGTAACAAAGACAGATTCATGTCACTTTCCATGATTGAAGAATTATATCAAGAGAGTGGGACAGTCAGCGTTTATCACAAAAGCAGCCTTACTGTACGGACACTGGCAAGTGCCCATGTCGGAAAGGGCAAAAGAGTTATCAGCTTTTGTAACTCTGGATGGTCTGTCTCAATGCAAAATGATGTCCTTTGGTCTGAAAAATGCACCAGCAACATTTCAGAGACAAAAAAAGTGATTGAAGGGCTGAGCAATTGTGCTGTTTATAGTGATGGCTTAGTGGTATTCAGTCAAATCTGAGAGGTGCATCTACAACTTTTAAAGGAACTATTTAACTGACCACAGGAAGCCAATTTGGCTGTAAACTTGGCTAGTGAATTTGCAAAAGCCAAAGTTACATAATTAGGCCATATTTTGCACATGCTGAAATGGCCCCTCGAGATTCAATAGCAACAGCTATTGTAGATTTCCCAGTGCCTACCAAAAAAATGGGATGTTTTGGGATTTCTGGGCATGAGTGGATTTGGTCAGAAATTCGTGCCAACTTTCAGCAGTGTAGCTGCTCCACTCACAGAATTATTGAAAAAGATCAGCAGATTCCAATGGATACAGTTGTCAGACTGCATTTGAAGCTTGAAAGCTGAACCAACCATTTGTTCGAGCAGCACCTGATTTTACAAAGCAGTTCAAGATGGCTGTTGATGCCAGTGATGTGGGTGTTTCTTCCATAACTGAGGTTTTCCACCCACCGTGGTCGACAGGTCCCTCGACCATGTCCGACCCATCTCCCGTGCCTCTGCCCTCACACATTCCTCTCCCTCCCAGAACCATGATAGAACCATGTTTCAGATTTGCTTGCCCTCACTTTTCACCTCACCAGCCTCCGGATTCAAAGGACCATCCTGTGCTATTTCTGCCAACTCCAGCAAGATGCCACCACCGAACACATCTTCCCTTCACCCCCACTGTTGGCATTCCGTAGGGACCATTCCCTCTGGGAAACTCTGGTCCACTCCTCCATCACCCCCAACACCTCAACCGACTCTCACCACACCTTCCCATGCAACCACAGAAGGTGCAACACCTGCCTCTTTACTTCCCCTCTCCTCACCGTCCAAAGGCCCAAACACTCCTTTCAAGTGAAGCAGCATTTCACTTGCACTTCCCTCAATTTAGTCTACTGCATTCGCTGCTCCCAAAGCAGTTTCCATTGGAGAGACCAAACACAGTCTGGGTGACCGCTTTGCAGAACACCTTCAGTCTGTCTGCAAGCATGACCCAGACCTCCCTGTCGCTTGCCATTTCAACACTTCACCCTGCTCTCATGCCCACATGTCCGTCCTTGGCCTGCTGCAATGTTCCAGTAAAGCTCAACGCAAACTGGAGGAACAGCACCTCATCTTCCGACTAGGCACTTTACAGTCTTCCAGACTGAATATTGAGTTCAACAACTTTAGATCATGAACTCTCTCCTGTATCCCCACCCCCTTTCCGATTCCCCTTTTTTCCAATAATTTATATAGATTTTTCTTTTCCCACCTATTTCCATTATTTTTAAATGTATTTCCATTGTTTTATCTCTACCTTTTAGCTTATTTTGATCCCTTTCCCCCCACCCCACCCCCACTGGGGTTTTCCGTACCTTGCTTGTCCTGCTTTCTACCCTTAATGTCACCTATTGGCACATTCCTTAGCCAATATCACCTTCAACACCTCTTTGTCCTTTTGTCTTTGACATCTTTTGGCAATCTCCACCTATCACTGGCCCTCTATCCAGCTCTACCTGTCCCATCCTCCCTTAAACCACTTTATATTTCATCTCTCTTCTATTTTTCCTTAGTTCTGTTGAAGAGTCGTACGGACTCGAAATGTTAACTGTGTTCCTCTCCGCAGATGCTGTCAGACCTGCTGAGTTTTTCCAGGTATTTTTACTTTTGTTTTTGTTTTGGATTTCCAGCTTCCGCAGTTTTTTGCTTTTATCTTAGGTGTGCTCTGACCAAGTGGGTTTTTTTGGAATGTTTTGTAAATCTGCTTTAACTGTGTAATCTTAATGTTATGTGATTAAGTTTTTGTTTTCTTCTTGTTAATAAATCTTTTAATATTTTAAAATCCTAAAGGTGTTACTGGCGTTCTATGCTTCTGCGATCAGTAGCTTTTTCTCCTCATTTTCAAAATACAAAAAAACGGGTTATGATCAATAAGACAAGTTTCCCTCTGGGATTTGGCTTGCTCGGTGAATAACATCCACTGTGGCTGCAACAATGGAAAAAAGACACACAGGTAAGATTCTGGTGTGTGGAGTTGAATAGGGAGGGGAGGGGGGAGGAAGTAAGAGATGCATGCCTAGATTATCTGCAACTTGTAAATCTAAACTGTGTGCGGTAACGGGGAAGTGGAATGAGGAGGAGGATTAGGTATGAGGAAACCATCATCTTAGATGATTTCAGCCCCACCAATGGTCATGTCTGCAGCAATTGGCATCACATTAATGGCCGCACCATTCCTCCATCAGGGTTAAGATATCCACCTGTCTCCTACCAGTTAGACCCTATTGTGCACCACCTTGTCCTGCAAGAGGGAAGGCAGTGTTTTAGTTTCTTGCAACCTGTTTGAATGATGTGGCTGTCATGGTTGCATACTTGGCATTTTGTACAACCTGTTTAAGGCTTGCAACAGTACTAAGTGCATGAATGTGAGGTAAAGCATATGAATGTTACTTATGAGTTATGATTGACAGAGATTATTGGTATGTAGAAATAATGGAGTTCTAGCCATTTAAGCAGTGCCTGAGGCAACTGGTGCAGTTGGAAATGCATTCACCGACCTTGACTGCTCTTGTGAGGTCACTGAGATTCCTGCACCACTGCCTCCAGTGTTAAACTTCTGGTAGCTGACTGGTGAAGGATGAAACCAGAGTCAATCATCACTCAGTTTAGATTAATTCACAGAATTAAATATTACAAGTATACACCTCCTAGCTCAACACTCACCCCAGTTTCAGTGTCTCTTTATGTGGGTTCAAGTAACAACGAAAAACCTACATATAGTTAACCACAATTGATATCCAATGAACATACAGGTCCTCGGACTTGACACATGGCATTGATTACATGGCTATCTCCTGCAACAGGATATAGATCGGCTGGCAGAATAGGCAGACAAATGGCAAATGGAATTTAATACAGAGAAGTGTGAGGTGCTACATTTTGGAAGAAGGGTATGGAGAAGGAATATAGGCGAAATGACACAGTTCAAATGAGGGTGCAGGCTCAGATGAATCTACAGGTGTATGCATAGAGCTTTGAAGGTGGCAGGGCATACTGAGAGATTGGTTGGCAAAGCATAAGGCATCTTGGGCCTCATAAGCAGAGGCACTGAGTACCAAATCAGGGAAGTTATGTATAATCTTTATAAAGTTCTGGTTAGCCACAACTCGAATATTTACATCCAGTTCTAGGAACCACACTTTGGAACAATGTAAAAGTCCTTGAGAGGATGCAGAGGAAATTTACCAGGATGTTTCTCAGAATGGGGGATTTTGGCTACAACATTAGATTGGAGAAGCTGGAGTTTTCTCCTTGGAGCAAAGGAGATTGAGGGAGAGATTTGATAGAGATGTGCAAGATTATTACAAATTTGGATAAGGTGGACAAGGAAAAGCTGTTTGCATTAGTTGATGATACAAGGACTAAGACAGACACACTCAAGCTTTTAGGTAAGAGCTGTGGTAGGTGTTTGTGGGGTGACATGGGGGTGCGGTGCAATGTGAGGAAGGACTTCTTAATGCAACAAATGGTAATGCCCTGTGCCAGGAAGAGAAATTAATGTATATAATGTTATTAGACATTTTTTTAAATAGAGGTTAAATAGATGTGTGTGTGTTAATTGCATTAAAGCTGCATTAAAGCCAGCTGGTCTGGGTGCTTTGAAGTATAGTAGTTTTGAGATGTAAACCGAGGGAGAGTTACATTTGTATTTTGTTGAATAGAGCATTCAAGATTGGGAGTGAAATCTTGCACCTCGCTAGGAGACACCAAGCAATGTTTATATTACTAATAAAATTGGCATCGTAAAAGGGGTTTTACTGTTAGAAGTGGTTGAGTTCAAAGGGCCAGGTGATGCAATGAGGAGTTACATTCAAAGAGAAAGGCTGGGTAAATACTCCAGATAGAAGAAATTGAGGCCATTGACAGGGTCAATTAAGCAATTAAATGACCTGCCCGTCCAACCTTAAGTTTGGCGGGCAGGCCAGGAGCCCCAGCAGGAATGAGAGAAAACATGAAACCACATCTACAGGCGGTTTCATGTAGACTTTAAAAAATTTTAATAAAGATTGTGTAAAAGTTATGGACATGTCCTAACTCATGTGGCATTGTCACATGAGTGGATATGTAAGAGAAATTTTACATTTACAGTCGATCTCCCTGAGGTTGAACTTAGCCTCAGGGAAATGAGTGTGCTCTTTCGTGCACATGCGCGAAAGAGTACACTCTCAATCTTGGGATTCCCCCAGCACTGATCTGCCCGCATAGGAAGCACATAGTGCTTCTGTGCAGATGTCATGCTGGGTAAGCCTTAACTGGCCCGCTCATATAAAATGGCGCAGCATCTCTGAGCGGGGGCGCCGATCAGACGCACGCCCGTACGTGCCCACCCATCAACTTCCCCCCTCGATGGGGGGATGATTCAGCCCTGTATGTGGACTGTAGAACGGTGACAAAAGCTGATTCATATCCTATGCCATAGTTGGATGTAAATAGTAAGGTAGGGAATACATTTGCATTTTGTTGAATAGAGCAATCAAGAGTGGGAGTGAAATCTTGCACTTAGCTAGGAGATACCAAGCAATGTTTATATTACTAATAAAATGGGTATTATGAAAAGGGTTTTATTGTTAGAAGAGGTGCAGTTCAAAGGGCCTGGTAATGCAATGAGGATTTACATTCAAAGGGAAAGACTGGGTGTAACAGCAAGGAGTTTGTGTGTGCAGCTCGGAGGCATGTAAGATCTAAGCCTGTAAGCCTACCATTGTGTCTGTGAAGGAAAATGAAAGGAACCTCATTTTGAATTTGTAAGGTGAAAAATGCTTTGCCCGGTTTTTGTTTAAGCCTACTGGTTATTGTTGGCTTAGTGGAGATTAATTTGGGAATTTGTTAAAAGTTATGATAGTAGTAATTTGTAGCCATGTGTATGTGTTTAATTTGTTGTAACTTAATAAATGTTTCATTTAGTTTGATATAAAACCTCTCAAGAACTGGCGGTCTTATTCCTGAATTTAGTGCTGCAACTCAAAACATACTAATTAAATATATAGGTTGTGACAGTTGTTTAAAGTTTCCCTCTGCGATTTTAAAAAACTCAGCCTTTACAAACCCCTGTGTCGTAACACCTGGATCTCGCTGCCCATTGGAAACAGAGATGATCAATGATTTCAAAAGGATACTGGATGGATGCTTGGAGGAAATAAACATGGGGTAGAACTTTCCCCCCATCGGGGTGGGGGTGTTGTGTGGGGGTGGGCGCGGGCAGGCACAGACCCGATTGGCACCCCTGATTAGGTTTGTGCCGCCATTTTATGTGGCCGCACGAAAGAGCGCAGAAATCTCCATGAGGCACAGAGATGCCTCAGGGAGATTAGTTTTAAGTTTTAACAGTTCGATAAAGTCTTGAAAAATTTTTATGACATGTCCCTTCATGTGAAACTGTCGGGACGCATGCCCAACACCACCCCTCATCATTTTATGCCTCACCTAGCAGCTTCGCCCCCACTCACTGAGCCGAGGATTCTCCCCATGGGCTACAGGGAGAGAGTGGGAATAGAACTCATTGGACTATTCTTTGGAGAGCTGGCATAGACAGATGGGCTGAATGGCATCCTTCCTTGCTGTAAATTACTCCATGACTTGGAGCCTTGGAGCCACTTTCTCCCATGTTGCATCATTTTCCATCATTTACCACGACACATTCACTTCCAAAACCTACTGCAGCCATAATGCATCTTCCCTTTAAGAGGTGCAGGCTAGTTTTAAGCAGTACAAAAACAGAATTACCTGGAAAAACTCAGCAGGTCTGGCAGCATCGGCGGAGAAGAAAAGAGTTGACGTTTCAAGTCCTCATGACCCTTCAACAGAAGTAGGTAATTCTGTTTTTGTTTTGGATTTCCAGCATCTGCAGTTTTTTGTTTTTATCTCTTAGCTTTAAGCAGTGTTGGCTAGCTTTAATAAATGCAAAGGTGTTCCAGTTTTAGGTCCCTGCTGAGGTGTGCAGCCAATTGACAGTGCAGTTAGTGCTGGCTGCGTGTAGCAATCGCTGAACTGAGCAGGCACCATGAAGATAACATGCTGCCTGAAATACATTGAATGCCATGGGATAGTCAAAGCATTGTGGTCCCCACATCCATTTTTGGGACTATGTATTTTAGCTTTCAAAACTTTTTGACACCATAGACTGCATCCTCATATTCCTATCTCCTCTGCTCTTCCTTACTCCACAGGCTTTCCACTCTGCAGTGAATTCATATGAAGGTTCTTTTCCTCATATTTAAATCCCTCCAAAGCTCTGACTCACTCTGTGTTCCTTCAGTTCATTGATCTAAATCCTTGCATGCATTTTTACTGCTCCTTTCTTCTCATTATCTGCACCTTTCATTCCTCCATCAATGGCCACTCAATATCATTGTGACCCTGGCCCCGTAACCTCTTCACTGAACACCTTCCTTCCTTGCTTTGAAAAGCCTTTCTCCTTGATTCCACACTTTCCCCTTTTCCACATCTCCTGCCCCATTACCTCCTGCTTAGTGCTTAATGGTCTCCACCTTATTAAATTGCTCTTGGATGTCTTTCTCTGCATGGAGTGGACTATAAACATATAAACAGATAAAATGTTCATTCACTGTATCATGCACAGAAAACAATTCTAAATACTCATCAATCCCCTGGACTGGCAGCTTCCAAATTGCATATGAAGCACGCATATTTATTTTGCCTATGACAAACTGGGAGACCCAGGATAGGCTAGATTCTAAGAAGGTCTCTAAATTTTTGGTATTCAAATTTTGCCCTCTGCAACAGGTAAGAGAGCTAAAATGTATATGTATTCACCAGTTGCTAGCCAGGGACTTCCACCATTAACCCGATCGTGTTGCTTCTGATTTGGAAAGCACGCAGACTTTATACTGACTTCTCATTTAAATAATTGCTGAATACAGCCTGTGTCAAACATGCTATTGAATAGCTTCATGCCTGAGCATGGGTTGAAAAATTACAAGAGGCTATCACCACTTGAAACTTGCCCGCACCACTTAACCTAGAGTGCACCTTCTAAAAGGGAAGCTGCATTTTGGCTGCAGCAGGTGCTGGCAATGGTTGCAAAAGAGCATCTGAACAAAACAAAAGTACTGAAGGATGGCACAACACAGCTGAGAGCAGGCTCCAGGGTTTTTCAACACTGGACCGGAAGCCTTGTTTGAGGAGGTACCGAGGGGAAGAGATGTCACCTATCTGCAAGGGGCAGTAGGGAAACTCTCAGAAGGCAAAGGGAAGTTAATGTGGTGGCCGATGCCTAGATTCAAGGTCAGAGGACCAGTTGCAATGCTGCAAGAAATTCAATGATCTCACATGAGTACAAGATCAGATTTTTCTTTTCCCACCTGTTTCCATTATTTTTAAATGTATTTCCATCCATTGTTTTATCTCTACCTTTTAGCCTATTTCGATCCCTGCGCCCCCCCTCCAACCCCCCCACCCCACCCCCACTAGGGCTATCTGTACCTTGCTCGTCCTGCTTTCCACCCTTAATGTCACCTATTATCACATTCCTTAGATAATATCACCACCTTCAACATCTCTTTGTCCTTTAGTCTATGAAATCTTTTGGTTATCTCCACCTATCTGGCCCTCTATCCAGCTCTACTTGTCCCCCCACCCCCTTAAACCAGTTTATATTTCAATTATTTTCTATTTTTCCTTAGTTCTGTTGAAAAGTCATACGGACTTGAAACGTTAACTTTGTTTCTCTCCGCAGATGCTGTCAGACCTGCTGAATTTTTCCAGGTATTTTTGTTTTCATTCTTTTTTAACTAGTTCCTTTTGATACTGCTTCAAGGTCAAGGGTTGTTGGGTCACATGAACCAATGTTTCTTATTCTCCAAGAAAGGCACAATTGGTCCTTTTACAATTGATGCAAACTCTCAATAGTCCTTTCAAACATTCTTAAAAGCAACTGAGGAATCCACAGGCATTTGAAAGAAATTATAAATGTTCCTTGTTGCAGTGCTTCTGGCCAAAGGTCACCACACCAGTTAACATGCATAATAAATAATGCTCTAGTTTGTAGCGAGCAATGGTTTGTTTATGAGAATGATTTTATGCTGAGCACAAGGGAAATGTCATGGGGAATCTTAAAAACATAACAGTGCTCTCCATTGTAATACAACTTACCAAATGTTAATCTTATAGCTCCCTATGCCATATGTGAAGATAACAAGTTTGCAATTCAAAATATTTTTCTGTAAAATGTAGTTAGGTCGCAAATATGTCATGAACACTACAAATCTGTCTGTTAAACAGCATTAGTCACGATGACCATTTCCAAAACTCTATTTAATTGTGTAAGGCAGTTTACACTTTTAAAAATCTGTGCAGATGAGTTCAGCCCCATTATGTATATAAATTCATACCTCAAGTTGAAATCTCTAAACACACTACCAAAATTAGTAAAATTACACCTATTGATGCCACTGATTATTGAAAATGAATATTAACGCTTATTCAAAAATAGAATAGCTCAGTTTTGAGACTTCATCAGATTATTAATAATAATAAAAGACAGAATAAGTTTTAAGCAAAATAATACAAATGGTTTACCGCTTTTTTCAACCTCATCGACTCCTTGCTTGGTGCAGTTACATGGGTTTTATTTGGCTTCCGGTATCTCAACCAGGTTTTCAGTGTTCATGTGTCCAGCTTGACATGGGTGTTGATAGGATCTGTACCATCAGGTGCATCAATACCAGACCTGGAACCATTCTATGATCCAGTTTCCACCCCTCCCCACAGGTGTCCATACCCAAACAATATTTTTTGTCTTGACTGGAGGTTACATTGCTGCACGGAGAGGAGGAAAACTGGAATGGACAGGAAGTGTCTAATCACAATGTTCTAGTCATCATGAATGTGGAGCTGGCTTGATAAATCACTTGGTCTTTTCATGCCGTTCATTTTCAGATGATTGTGGTTGAGGTTGTTCGGCTGCTATCAGAAGTGGGAACTCTGACTGGTTTTCCTGGTCAGTTCTGAGACTATTCTTTTAGTGCCCTGGCACTAGAGATCAGCTTACTCAGCATAAACTTGGGATAGAACTTGTGATCTTCCTGCTTGGTGAGTTCAGCTATTTGTTGAACCCTAGTATAGAAGGCAAAGTAATAAAGCGTGAACATCTGTTTTCTGAACTCTTAAACTAAATTTCTGCTGTTGTTTTGATCAGTGCATACTCAAAGCACATCTGCCTGACAGCGCTGTTGGGTAGAACAGCTTGCCTTTAATGATCTTTAATGGGGATTATTAAAAAAATACAGATTGCTTTCCAGTCTAAGTTCAGTACATGCATGAAATTGGCAATGATACTACCTTCATTTAGATTTTATTTGCTAAACTGATGATAACTCCAAACCCACAATAATGTGTTTTTGCTTGTATACAACAGAATGCAAACTACATATAACATTCTCAATGCTTAGTCACAGCAATTTTGCTAAATCCTTTATCTTGCTATTTGGCTATCTCCAAAATACCACAATTCAGTGAGCATCAAATATAAGAGGATTCAGGAGCTAAATGCAAAGCCCAATCTTAAGGTGCAGATAACCTCATTGAACAAATTTACTTTTACCCATTTTTGGCTGATGACAACACTTGAAACTCCTGACAGAAGTGCCCCTGATCACATATAATCTTGATATTGCCCATGTATCCAGAAGTTTGGGAATATTCTCATTCTGCCTATATCCCAAGTGGAATTTTATTGAAGTTTGCAAAATGCTGGTGTTGAAAATAATTGCTTTCATTTTGGGTGAAATGGAAACAATTACAATGTAATAGAATGTCAAGTTATTAATCAGTCATAAGAATTTCAGAAGAGTCAGGAATGAGAAAAAGCCAACTAACCACAATGAAGCTTTGGCATCTTAATACTTACATAATTACTTCCAACTGTTGTTTTGAACAATCCTAATGTATTAATCTCTATTGTCAATTTTATGGATTATTCCAAACATTCGTTAAATTTTTAACATATGATGACCTGACATCCTACAGCAATTGCACTGAGTTCATATGGGGATGGATTGAACCAGGAGACCAGCTAGTGACACAATGTACTGGCAAGGGTCGAATTAAGACATCAAAACAGCCTTGAGAGAATGCAAGACATACCAAGCCTACATGCCCAGTCACCATTAAGAATCATTATTGCCTCATGAGTTACCCATACATCCATGGGCAAGAATTGCAACTGATCTCTTCAGCATCCGTTGAGATTATTTCATGGTTGTGACTGATTATTGCTTGAAACCCCCCATTACCCGTGAGTTACATGACACATCCAGCACAGTCATTTCAGATACATTGAATTCAAGCTTTCGGCTATTTGGAGAACCACAAGAAGTTGTTTCAGACAACAGATTCCAATTTACTGGAAAACTGTTCAAGGCAATGTGTGAAAAGTGGGGAGTTAACCACACTACCTCATCACCACGCTATCCGATGGCATGGCAGAACTTAAATCCCTTAATTACAAAATGTCAATAAACCAAACAAGATTTCCATGTTACAACATGACACCTTAGAGTGACACTGCTCAGTGTAGCCATTTCTTCACCAGCAAAATTATTGTTCAGTACACAAGTGCGAACATCCAACATTCATTGATGCTTTCAGGAGTATAAAACACATTTATTGAAAAATGGGGGAAAATGAAGGATGCACATGACAGACATGTGTGCAAAGAGTTACCCAACTTAAACAGTGGACAAAAGGAACAAATACAACACCCAATTGATGGAACATAGAATCCAGCAGAAATAATTAGCATCCATCCAGAACCACGATCATATCCAGGATGAGCACCCAACGCAAGATGTTGTGAAAAAACCAATGCCAAATCAGGGAATTACCAGAACAAGAAACAAGTAACCCTGTCTCAGTTAGCACATGATCTAAGGCACAATCCAAGCGCAACACCCCTACAGACACACAGAATTGTGAGAACATGCAGCAATCTCAAACCAACTTCTCAGTAACTAAGCCTGGGTGTATTGATAGGCTAATGGGGAGAATTCCATCACACTCCTGACTTGTGTATTTTAGATGGACAGGCTTTGGGGAGTCAGGAGGTGAGTTGCTCTCTGCAGAATTCCTAGCCTCTGACTTCCTCTTGTAGCCACAGTATTTATATGGCTAGTCCAGTTCAATTTCTGGTCAATGTTAACCCCCAGTTGGTTGGTAGTGGGGGATTCAGCAATGGCAATATCATTGAATGTAATGGGGAGATGGTTGGATTTTCTATTGTTGGAGATGGTCATTGCCTGGCACTTGTGTGGAGCGAATGTTACTTGTCATTTATCAGCCCAAGCTTGAATGTTGTCCAGGTCTTGCTGCATATGACTGCTTCAGTATCAGAGGAGTCACAAATGGTGCTGAACATGGTACAATCATCAGCGAACATCCCCACTTCTAATCCCATGATGTGTGGAAAGTCATTGATGAAGCAGCTGAAGATGGTTGGGCTGAGGACACTACCTGGGGACCCTTGCGGTGATGCCCTGGGACTGAGACAATCAACCTCCAACAACCTCAACCATCTTTCTTTGCTCTAGGTATGACTCCGACTATTGGTAAGTTTTCCCCCTGATTCCCATTGGTGCCAGTTTTGCTAGGGCTCATTGATGCCAAATTGGTTAAATGCTGCCTTGATGTAAAGGGCAGTCACTGTCATTTCACCTCATGAGTTCAGTTCTTTTGTCCATGTTTGATCGAAGTCTGTAATGAGGTCAAGAGCTGTGTGGCCCTGACAGAACCCAAACTGAACATCAGTGAGCAGATTTTTGCTGAATAAGTGCTACATGATTGCACTGTCAATGACACTTTACATCACTTTGCTGATGATCAAGAGTAGACTGATGGGGCAGTAATTGGCTGGGTTGGATTTATCCTGCTTTCTGTGGTCAGGACATCCAGGCAGTTTTCCACATTGCCGGATAGATGCACGTTTTGTGGCTGTACAGGAACAACTTGGCTAAGGGCACAGCTAGTTCTGGAGCACAAGTTTTCAGTACTATTGCTGGAATGTTGGCAGGGCCTATAGCCTTTGCAGTATCCAGTGCCTTGAGCTGTTTCTTGATATCACATGGAGTGAATCGAATTGGCTGACGACTGGCATCTGTGATGCTGGGGGCCTCAGGAGGAGGCTGAGGTGGATCACCCACTTGGCACCTCTGGCTGAAGATTGTCGCAATTGCTTCAGCCTTCTCTTTTGCACTGATGTGCTGGGCTCCCACATCATTGAGGATGGGACATTTGTGGACCCTCCTCCTCTTCTTAGTTGTTTAATTGTCCACCGCCATTCATGATTGAAGGTGGCAGGATTGTAGAGCTTAGATTTGATCCATTGGCTGTGGGATTGCCTAACTCTGTCTACTGGATGCTCTTTTCTCTGTTTGGCATGCAAGTTGTCTTGTGCTGTAGCTTCACCAGGTTGAAACTTCATTTTCAGGAATGCCTGACGCTGTTCCTGGCATGCCCTCCTGCTCTTTTCATTGAACCAGAGCTGATCCCCAGGCTTGATGGTAATGGTAGAGTGGGGGATATACTGAGCCATGAGGTTCCAGATTGTAGATGTATACAATTCTGCTGCTGCTGATGGCCCACAGCACCTCATGGCTGCCCAGTTTTCAGTTGCTAGATCTGTTCAAAATCTATCCCATTTAACACGATGGTAGTGCCACACAACACAATGGATGGTACTCTCAATGTGAATACGGGGCTTCATCTCCACAAGGACTGTGCGGTGGTCACTCTTACCAATATTGTCATGGACAGATGCATCTGTGACTGGTATATTGGTGAGGACAAGGTCAAGTAAGCTTTTCCCTCTTGTTGATTCCCTCACCACCTGCTGCATACCCAGTCTAACAGCTATATGATTTTAGTCTCAGCCAGCTCAGTCAGTAGCGGTGCCTCCAAGCCATTCTTGGTGATGGACTTTGAAGTCCCCCACCCAGAGTTCATTCTATACCCTTGCCACCCACAGTGTTTCCTCCAAGTAATGTCCAACATGGAGGAGCACTGATTCATCAGCTGAGGGGGTATGATAGTAGCTGGTAATCAGCAGGACTGGGCTGGGTTTGCCATTGTCATTTCTGGCGCTTAGGTCAATGCTAGGTGATCACCCAGTTTCACTCATTTCTCTAGTTTTTGTAGAGGCTTTGATACAACTGAGTGACTTGCTAGGCCATTTCAGCAGGCATTTAAGAGTCAACCACAATGCTGTGGGTCTGGAGTCCAGACCATTTAGGCCACAACAAGTTAGGGCATCAGGTTCCCTTCCCTGCAGAACATTAGCGAACTAGATGGTTATTTTTCCAACAAACAACAATGGTTTCATGGTCACTATTTCCAAGACTAGCTTTTTTTAAATTCCAGATTTATTAACTGAATTTAAATTCCACCAGCTACTGTGGTGCGATTTGAACCCATGTCCCCAGAGCATTAGCCTGGACCTCTGGATTACTAGTCCAACAACATTACCACTATGTCACCAGTAATCCAATTGAGAATACTAATTTATATTTTTCCTGGGGCAATATGAATGCATTGTAAAATAATCTACTTGGTCTCTTCTGCTCCAATGTTGAAATGCTGTATAAATTATTATAAAGTGTACTGAGCTGGAGAATAGAATACTAAAAGGGCTTCCAGACACAGGTGTAAAGGTACTAACATGTGAAGTGTGAAGTACACCACAAATGATTCAGCACAATGAACAGTTCTACAATTCAGTAAAACAATTACAAAATTGTTAACAACAGTAGTTGCAAATTAACCCCAATTGCACTCAAATGTTTTGTATTATCCAAAAGAAAGTGGAAGCAAAGCACTTTAAATAGATAAAAATGTGGCTCACCTAACTAATGCTTCCAGTTGGATAAAGAGCATTAACATAAGCAATAGAAAATAGACCAAAACAAGAGATAAAAATACAGGCTTTCTAATATTTGCATTTCAGAAGGAATAATGGTGAAAGGCAGTATATGCTCAATAGTACAATTTCAAAACGGGTACAGGAACAAAGGGGCCTAGGGGATCACATACTAAATTCTTCGAAAGTAGCAGGACAAGATAAAGCCAAAACAAAACAGACTGAATATTGGGCCATGGAATACAAAAGCAATGAAGTTAGGCTAATCTTTATAAATTACTTGTTCAACATTATCTGGAGTATGGTGTACATTTTTGGGAGCCACACTTTAAAAATGATGCTAAGATCTTGGAGAGGGTACAGTTTTAATAGAGGTATTCAAAATTATGAGGAGTTTTGATAGAGTCGATGGGGATAAATTATTTCCACTAGCAGGAGGGGCAGCTACCAGAGGATGCAGATTTAAGATAATTGGCTGAAAAGTTGGGGAGATGAGAATTTCTTTTTTACTCAGAGAGTTGTTATGATTTGGAATGCGTTGCCTGAAATGTTAAGTTTCAAAAGGTAAATGGATCTCTGCTTGAAATGGAAAAAAAAAACATACAGAGCTATGGTGAAAAAGCAGCAGAGTGGGATTAATTGGTAGTTCTTTCAAAGAGCTAGCACAGGTAGCCCAATGGTCTCCTTCTGTGCTGTCTGCCTTTATGATTCTATAAACATATATCTATGTAAACCTAAACAGAAATAAGGCTTGATTTTGTGAGGGCCTTCCAACAGTGTGCATGAATTGGAAAATCAGACACACATGTCCGATTCTCAATGAAAGGCCTTTTCCAACATGCAGTTTTGAGGAATGAGGGGAAGGTCAGGCATTTAGCAGAGTCAGGACTTAATTAAATTGTTGAAATATTCAGCTAAGATCCCATATGCCAAATTTGACAAGTGCAGTATGACTTCCCCACAACATTGATATTGTTAATAACAACTGGGTATCAAAATAGGCCCTGAGGCTTGAGATTCTGCCTAGATTTCTGGTACTGCTACAAGTGTGTCTGTGGTGCAACAGCCACTATGTTCATTGATGTTTACATCATCCTATCACTTAACAGGCACATCCTCATTGGGACAGCTTTAGGAGTTGAGCTTGAAGAGGTTAATACTAAATTATGGATTTTTGCTGGGCTCTCAGCAATATAG
This sequence comes from Carcharodon carcharias, assembly GCF_017639515.1. NCBI lineage: Eukaryota > Metazoa > Chordata > Chondrichthyes > Lamniformes > Lamnidae > Carcharodon > Carcharodon carcharias. The sequence goes on from NC_054486.1 coordinate 54,609,065, forward strand.
CTATTTTCTTTCTCACCTGCGTCATCATTCTCTCCCTCTGTGCCTGTACATAGCTTTGGTCTATAAGGAGAATACATATAGGAAGATGATACCAGCTACCTGATTACCCTGTGCTCTGACAACATCCATCCCAGACTTTGCAAATGAACAAGAATGGTGACTTCGCTTTCAGTGCTTTGAACAGCTATATGCAAATTTAATCATACCCTTCACTTATAAGCATCCTATCTTCAGTTGTATGAAACAATGTTGCAAGAAGGAGAACTGGGGTCTCAATCCAGGATCTCCCTGAGGATGCAGCACAGAAACATTGGGTGGAGTCCTCCCCTCTGGGACTATGAGGAAAAAAAATAAATTTTGACCTGAACTAATTGCATGGGTGAATAAATGATTTTCACAATTAGAATTTATGGCCTGAATCTCCGGCTCGATGAGCGGGGACGGGGCCCACTTGCCAAAGCGTAAAATGATGCACGGGTGTCCTGACGTCACCACACGTCATTAAGATTTTCAAAACTGTCAAAGGCCAATTAAGGCCATTTAAATATTAATTAAACTAATAAACTGAGCTGCCCATCCACCCATAAGGCGAAGAGCCCGGCGGCCTTCGCATTTTTCATGGAACCTCATCCACAGGCGGGATGAGGTTTCATGAAGGGTTTATAAATTAAATAAATGTTTTCATTAATGTTCATTGACATGTCACAGCTCATGTGACACTGTCACATGAGGGGACATGTCTTAAAACATTTTCTTTTATTTATTAAAATTTTGGGAACTTAAACTAATCTCCCTGAGGCAGCTCTGTGCCTGAGAGAGATTTCTGCACTCTTTCGCGCGCATGCGCTGCAGACCCCGACTCAGGGAAACCCCCCCACCACCACCCCCCTCTGCCTACACAGGGATTGCTCAGCACTTCCAGGCACATGTCACGCTGGGCGCACCTTAATTGGCTCGCCTACATTAAATGGTGGCAGGGACCCAATCGGAAGTACCAATCAGGTCTGTGCCAGCCTCCTCCCGTCCCCCATACAACTCCCCCAATGGGGGGGGTAAAATTGTCTCCTATGTAAATATCACTTTCACTTTAATAATGTCTACTATCCTGTTTCAGCGTGGTCCTTAAGGCTTAGCGAGCTCCCACCCCCACCCACCCCACCACTCATCCCTTGCGTTGGAGGCAGTTCAGAGGAGGTTTACTAGATTGATATCTGGAATGAGCAGGTTGTCTTATGAGGAATATTGAGACAGATTGGGCTTGTTTCCCCAGGAGTTTAGAAGAGTAAGGGGTAACTTGATTGAAGTATATAAGATCCTGAATGGTATTGACATAGTGGATATGGAAGGGATGTTTCCTCATGGGGGTGAGTCCAGGACTAGGGGGAACTGTTTTAAAATTAGGGGTCAACCTTTTAGGACAGAGATGAGAAGAATTTTTTTTCTCTCAGAGGATTGTGCGACTGTGGAACTCTCTATCTCTGAAGACTGGGGAGGTGGGGTCATTGAATATTTTTAAAGTAGAGGTAGATAGATTCTTGTTAGACGAGGGAGTCAAAGGCTATCGAGGGTAGATGGGAATGTGGAATTCGAAACACAAACAGATCAGCCATGATTTTATTGAATGGCAGAGCAGGCTCGAGGGACCAAATGACCTACTTCTGCTCCTAGTTCATATATTGGTATGTTTGTATGTTCTCCCTGTGGATACTGGACCCCCTGAGTGAGTCTGAAGGGAGAAGGGTATGTGGCAGGGCCTTTGCAGGCCATGTGCAAGCACTCTCCTGCACAAGCTGAGTTTTCATCCATCAAAGTCTCATGTGCCCCTCCAACACAAGGCACTATTTAGTTTCAACCAGACCAACAATGGTGATTGTGACATTTTTCATGAGCTCTGGCACCATCTCCCATTCCCCAGCTACCCATGCCCTTTCCCCCATTAGCATTGACCCCCATCACATTCATCCTTCCCACCATTACCCTTGAACCCACTCCCTTTTCCTTTGACAATATGCAAGTCAACATACACGTTTTCTTCCTCCCTGAGAATCCCACCCCCGTAACCAATGACCTGCCTGCCCTCCTCCTGCCCATTCCACAAGTCCCTACATATCTACATGTCCCCACCAATAACACTCGCCACCCATTCATGCAACACTGTTGCACCCTCATCCTCCCATTCCCTCAAACCATGCCTACCCTGAATTTGCTCCGCAGGAGTTAACAGTTGACTTCACCGACCACTCCCTTTGAGCCCCTTCACACCTGGACACTACCCACAATGCCCCTTCACATGACGTAACCCCTTCCTCACCAATCCCCCCCATCCAGTATGGCAACCAACACCCACCACCGCTTCAGTCCTCTCCTACCTTCTTTATCCCACCTCCAACAGACCTTCGCTGTCCAACAGTTCTTCCTGCTGTCTTCCATCTGTGGCTCAAGACTCCGATCACATGGAGAAGTCTGTGGAAGAAGGTCCGAAGGTTGAGTGCAGCTGCTGTGTGGAGGACTTCCACCTTCTGGAAGCTGCTTCGCAGAGAACCCATGTGGATGAAGCTCCACCCAACCTATGCTTTCCAGGGTGTGGTAGCTGGAGGCCTTCATCTTCTTGGATGCCCACAAGCTGCCCAAGGCCTTCTTAAGGTAAGTCCTGACTTTTGCATGCCACGCTGGCCCAGATGTGTTCTGAACCAGTGACCAGCGTGTTTTCCTGTTGACATCGTGGAAAATCAGGCTTGGGAGCCAATTCTGATCAGGCCTTCATCTGCATCTCATTAGTGGGATGCAAATCATTTCACACTGGCCTCTGGTGGGATTGGTGTCTGCCACGGCAGGCAGCATCGGAAGATCCCATCATCATTCCATTTCGGCGTGAAACCTATTTTTGGACCTCCCACCGAATTCTCCCCCCTTGCCCGCTATTGATCCCGCCTACAGGGGCATGGGAGAATTCCGCCCATTGACATTGCCATATATGCAATGAAGGAAGAGTTTTTATAAATGTGGGTACCCTTACCTCTCCTAATGCCAGCAAACATCTACCTCATTGCTTCCATGTGTGTAGACATAATGCAGGATAGGAAGATAGAGGTACACTTAAATAAACACTTATGCAACTTAGCCACTTGTTTAAGTGCTTATGTGGACACTAAGGAAATCAAGGTACATAGGGATGGGAGTGGGGGAGGGGATGAGGTCAAGATAGAAAATCAGCCATGGTCTTATTGAATGGTTTAGCAGGCTTCAGGGGCTGTATGACCTACTCCAGCTCCTATTTCTTAATAAGATGAAGAGTATGGTGCCATTCAGAGTTCACAAGGATGAAAGACAGAAATTGGTGAGTTTGTTAACTTGTCAGTGCTGGCCAAGTCATTGAACTTAATTTGGTACTTTCTTGTCATCCTAAGAATGAGGGAAATGACAGCCATTGCCCTCCCGGTGGCACAACTCAGATTCCTAGTCAGTTTGGTGTATTTTGATCCAGGAGTCTGTGCGTCCTGCTGTCAACCTCATTCATGAGGGCTCGAAGGTCTTCATCAGTGAAATTATAGATCATGGTCCTTACTGTAACTCTGTCTTGCTGTCCTCTGAGCACAGATGGCATTGACTGCTGATAACCCTGCCAAAATATAATTAAGATATTGGTTAGGAATGCATTGAAGAGTTTTTACATGGTTGTTTCCCAGAGTGCTGCTCAAGAATACAGATTGACTGTACTTTTAAAAAAGCTGCACATAAATTTTTTGGAGGCTCAACTGCTTACAAATCTCAAATAGCTTTTAAGTCAGTTCCTGCACTAATAAGCAAATGAACATAGCAAGGTAACTTTCATGTATTTCCATCCAGAGGACAGAGGCAGACCTAACATATTTTTGAAAGTGCAGCAATAGTGTAAATCACATTAACAAAACTCTGGGGCTTGTCTTTGGAGATTGAGAATTCAGATATAGCTTGGTAACAATATCACTTCAAATAGGACTGAAATAGATTCTGGGGATCCACTTTCAAAATTGCCATAAACAGAGAATTACTATGGAAACTCTTTGCCATAGTCTATCAGCTTCACAGTGGACTAGAGATGATACAGTAATCAGACAAATACATTCCACTGTGAGCATATTTAGTGTATATAGCTCTCTCAATCAATATTCAAAACATGACATTTTATTCAAACATTCATAGAATGTTGGTAACTCTTAGGGCAGAATTTTGCCGTCGGTGAGCAGGGGGCGGGGCCCGCTAGCCGATGCATGAAATTATGCGGGATGATGTCGGGCGAAACCCCTGATGTCACCCCGCCCCATTTAAACTTTCAGGAAGGCGGGGGCACAGCCAAATCAGCTGCGGGCCCGCCGACCTGTCAATGGCCAATTGAGGCCATTGACAGGATCACTTAACCAATTAAAGGACCTGCCTGTCCAACCTTAAGTTTGGCGGGTCGGCCAGGAGCCCTGGCGGCAAATCGAGAATACATGAAACCTCATCCACCGGCGGGATGAGGTTCCATGCAGGGTTTTAAAAAGTTCAATAAAGTTAGAGTGTAAATTATGAACATGTCCCATAGGGGGACATGTTAGGGATTTTTTTTTTTATTTTTAATTTTTTTCAAAGTGGAAGTGATCTCCCTGAGGCTGCACTTTACCTCAGGGAGATGTGCGCTCTGTCGTGCGCATGCGCAAAAGAGCACACTCTCACTTTTGGGGAATCCCTCCTGCCCACACAGGAAGTGCACGCCATTTCCCGCCGGACGTCACGCTGGGTGGGCCTTAATTGGCCCACCCACGTAAAATGGCGGTGCAGCCTGCTTCTCCGGCGGGGATCGGCTCCCCGCCTGCTGGAGATTGGGTCAGGCTCGCCTGTCCGACAGGCAGAAAATTCTGCCCTTCGAGATAAATACAAAGTTGATAAAAATGATTAAGTTAAAGAGGAATGGCATTGCCTGTGAATCAATGAAAAATCGGTAACTATTGACAATTCAACCGTGTTAGAGGAGAAACTTGTGCACAATGCACGTGAGAGGCAGGGCAATAGAAGGGGCATTCCCAAAATTAAAGACATCATATCCCCTATAAGGAGCAGACCTTGGGTCTGACAGATAATATGATTGATGTGTTAGTGCATGCTGTAGGTTAACAGCAGTGCACAGAAACAATTGCCATTGGTATCTCTGTGATATAACAGCCATAGGATACAAGGATTCCTTACTTAATGTCCTAGTTATGTTCTTGAAAAGTGCAACATTAATTGAAGCAGCGTTAAGTGAATCAGGTTTCCCAATAAGAATTAATGTATAAACGGGAGTTAGGTTCCTTTGGACATTTCTTGTCAGAACAAAAATCATTTGTTGAAATACTATACACTCCCAAATGAAATAAGTTTAAAAATCAAATAAATGTATAAATATAAATATAAATAACTTAACTCACCCGTGATGGTTGTGGAGCTTGTTTAGTCAGCCATCTGGACACCATTGTTTTTTACTGAGTGCGAGCTGCAGAGGGGGTGTATCATGGAGTGTTGCCAGTTTGAAAGGTTCCTTTTTTGGCATGGATTTCAAGCTTGAGTAGATAGCTGATGGAGAGGGGTATTCTGAAGGTTGTGGATGGAGGAGAGTAGCCATGGTGCAGAGGCATTTTCTTGGGTTTATTTCCACAGTGCTTTTGGTTGTCATGGTTCCTGGAGCAGGTGGAGGTAAGGGCAATGAAAGTGATGGTGGAGAAGGTGGTAGTGCAGATGGCAGTGTTGCTGCATTGGTAAAAGGATCTTGTCTAACTACTTGCTATGTTTTGATGGGGACATTTGTAGGCATATATCTCCTGAGTTCTGTGTCAGACTGTCACAGGTGTGGCCCATTGAAAAGAGCTACTGCTGTCCCATACTGCACCATTGCACTGACCCCGAAGGAGTAAAGGAAAATTATAAAACAATATCTTAACTGTTGGGCCTGCAGGACTGGGCAATCTTGCAGCAGTGACTTGGGAATGGAATGTCGCATCCCCTCTGGGTCAGCAGCAAGTGAAAGTGCCCTGCGAGCTGTGGAGGGCTATAGCAGTGTCTGCTGGTTGCACCTCAGCCTGGCCAAGAGACAGCAGGGAGAGAGAGAACCACTTTCTGACTGATAAATCTGCCAGGCCACAATCAACCTTCTCTGTGCACCCATTGATCCAAAGTGGTATAGAACAGTACCAGAACCAACCTGGTAAGATGCCAATTGGAGGCATCTGAACCCATCGGGTTGGGACAGGGAAAATTATGGGAATTGAGGTTGCAATCCCTGGGCACGTGGTGAGCTTATTAGTCTCAGATGCTCAGCCTGGAATGTACAGGCCCCAGAGCAGGAATTCTCTGCAAATGGTGTTATAGTAAGTGTCGCAACATTAAAAAGATATTGATCCATTATTTATTAGCAACATTATAACAAAACAATTTTGATTGAGTCAACGTTAATTTTTTGAAGTTCATTTACGGGATGTGGGCATCACTGGCTGGGCCAGCATTTATTGCCCATCCCTATTTGCCCTTGAGAAGGTGGTGGTGAGCTGCCTTCTTGAACCGCTGCAGTCCCTGTGGTGTAGGTATACCCACAGTACTGTTAGGGAGGGAGTTCCAGGATTCTGACTCAGCAACAGAGAAGCAACGGTCAGATATTTCTAAGTCAGGATGGTGTGTGACTTGGAGGGGAATTTTTAGGTGGTGGTGTTCCCATGTGTCTTCTGCCTTTGTCCTTCTGGATAGGTTTGGAAGATGCGGCCTAAGGAGCCTTGGTGAGTTTCTGCAGTGCATCTTGTGGATGGTACACACTGCTACTACTGTTCTTTGGTGGTGGAGGGAGTGGATGTTTGTGGAAGGGGTGCGAATCAAGCTGGCTGCTTTGTCCTGGATAGTGTCAAGCTTCCTGAGTGTTGTGGGAGCTGCATTCATTCAGGCAAGTGGAGACTATTCAATCATTACTGACTTATGCCTTGTAGATGGTGGGCAGGCTTTGGGGAGTCAGAAGGTGAGTTACTCACTGCAGGATTCCTAGCCTCAGACCTGCTGTTATAGCCATAGTGCTTATATGGCTTATATGTATCTATTTCACCACATTTCTACTTCTCTTTAGCTCTGAAGAAGATTCATATGGACTCGAAACTTTAACTCTGTCTCTCTCCACAGAAGCTGTCAGACCTGCTGAGTTTTTCCAGCATTTTTTTGTTTTTGTTTGTGACTTGTATGGTTAGTTCAGTTGCTACTTATTGATGTCCCCCAGGATGTTGATGGTGGGGTAATCGAGCGATGGTAATGCCTTTGAAGGTAAAGAGGCGATGGTTGGATTCTCTCTATTGGAGATGGCCATTGCCTGGCACTTGTGTGGCGTCAGTATTACTTGCCGCTTGTTAGCCCAAGCTTGGAGATTGTTCAGGTCTTGCTGCATTTGGACATGGACTGCTTAAGTACCTGAGGAGTCGCAGATGCTGCTGAACATTCTGCAATCATCAGCAAATATCGCCACTTCTCACCTTATAATGGAAGGAATGTCATTGATGAAGCAGCTGAAGATGATTGGGTCTAGGGCTCTACCCTGAGGAACTCCTGCAGTGATGTCCGCGGACTGAGATGGTTGACCTCCAACAACCACAACTATTTTCCTTTGTGCTAGGTATGACTCTAACCAGCAGAGAGTTTTCACCCTGATTCCTATTGATTCCAGTTTTGCTAGGGCTCCTTGATGCCACACTCAGTCAAATGTTGCCTTGATGTCAAGGGCAATCACTTGTATCTCACCTTTGAAGTTCAGCTCTTTTGTCCATGTTTGAAGCAAAGCTGTAATGAGGTCAGGAGCTGGGTGACCTTGGTGAGGGTGGGTGGGGGGAGTGGGGCTGGTGTGGTACGTGGTAATCAACAGGAGGTTTCCTTGCCCATGTTTGACCTGATGCCATGAGGCTTCATAGGGGCTGGAGGAATTACGGTAGCTTGTTAAACCTTTGACACTATTCTTAGGGAAAAAATAGGGCAAATTGTATGTCCTGACTATAAGTATCAATGGTTAATTTCAGACATGCCTTTCCAGTAATCAATGTATTTTACAGAGATAAGCAAAGCTTCCTGTGTTACATACAGCATGTTAATGAGGGTTAATAAAAATTTATCATGTTAGGCCTCACATAGAATATATTTTATACACTTGTATGGAAAATTAGTAGAAGTAAGCGCTCAACATTTTAATATTCAAGTTGAATAAATTATTTCAACAGTTAAGCAGAATTTTTCTATTTGAATAAATTCTTGCAAATACCTACATTAATAGAAGTTGCAGAGCACAGAGGTGCAAAGCTAACATTTCTGCTTTGACTTGAGAGTAATATTGGATCAGAAGTCAGATATATTGGAGAATGTTTGCAATGGCATGAATCAGTCTATAACAGTGGGAGATGATTAAAACAGAAACAAAAGCAGACAGACAACATTTTTATTAGCATGGGAGGTGTATTAAAGATATGTACACTAATATCAGATAGCCAAATTTCAAAACATTGTATTGAAAGAAAATCCATAGATTCCGCCCTGACACCATAATTATTCACCCTGTTGAAATACCTTCAGTCTAATAGCTCTGATTTTTGACATTACTTTAACCCAACCAGTGATTTTCCCCTCTCTTTTGTCATATATTTGTTGGAACATGATTGGGACGAGACTGAGAAGTACATTACTGTAATAAGTCAATGATATCATTGGTAGTGAGCAATTAATCAGCATTTAGTCGGTTAAGTGCTAAAACATATTGGCTTGAAACTGTATGCCTTTCTATTAAGCCGTTTGTTAAATATATAATTATTTTTCATTATGCCTGTCTCTAGCACCTTTTCCCGTAGTGCAGACAATCTGCTCTTATTCCATTGTGAGAATTTGAAGCTTTATGTGAGGTGGCCCTGTATCTGGCACTATCAATTATGTAGCACTAAAGCTGTGGGTTGTACCAACATTAATCAAAACGAATCTCAGTGCTTTGTTATCTCACAATATATTGCACCATTAAAAACAGGAAATAATTCTGTGAGTAATACCGTAAATCACTGACAGTTGTTGAACCTTACTCAATCTCTATTTAGTGTTCCTTCAGGAAAGGGTTAAAAAAGGAGAATGTTAATTAGGTTAATTCTAATGAGAATAATCCTCAGTAATTTGATTAATTGCTGCATTAGTCCACAAGCAAAAATCCATTATTGTTGCATTAAACCTTTAAAAATATATTTTAACAGCATTCGAACAAAAAAGAACTTACCATCACCTATCAACAATTTTCTGCTCAGCAAGTAAATATTGGGAAGACTGAAGCCATTGCCTTTGGACCCCAACACAAACTCTGATCCCTCACTATTGATTCCATTCCTCTCCCTGAAAATTATCTGAAGCTGAACAAGGCTATCCACATGCTTGGTGGCATATTTGACCCTGCAATGATCTATCTACAATATATTCACTCTGTTACTAAGACTGCCTACTTCACCTCTGTAACATCACCTGACTCTGTCCCGTCTTTGCTTTTCTGCTGTTGTTATGCTTTTGTTACACTCCTGGTTAGTTTTCCGCATTCTGTAAACTTTAGATCATCCAAAACTCTGTTTTCTATTTCCTGAATTGCACCTAATTCGAGGGAAAAGATTAGCAGGGCTATGTGAAAGGGTGGCAAGTAGGATAAATTGAGTTGATCTTGCAGAGATCTGGCATGTATCAGATGGGCTGAATGGCCCCCTTCTGCACTTTAACCATTCTATGAGTCAATATGACTTGGTGTCATATTTTGTTTTGTAATGCCTCTGTGAAATGCTTTGGAACTTTTTAGTACTTCAAAGTCAAAAACAAATACAATTTGTTATTGTTGCCAGCAGAAAGCTTGTGGAAACATTATATCTCTTCATAATATTAACCCACCTTCTTGGCATCTACTGATCTCAGAATGAAATCCCTAAATGGCCCCTTCATGAATAGTTCTTTGGTTTGCAAATTCTTCACTAGCAAAGGGCAATTTTGAAGCTGATAAAACCCGACAAACTAATTAGATAGTTTAAGGCATATATTATCCATTTAATTACATGTGAAATTAAGAAGAAGTAACATTTAATGAAGAATATCATGAAATATTGCCCCTTCAGTGCAAAAACTTTAGAATTAAAAGCTGACAAATTATAATGAAAGAAAATTAGTGAAAGGATTTTTTACCTTAAAGGGAAAGAGCAAATCTAAAAATTTTCACTTATATCACTAACAATATTACTTTATGATCTCAAAGGCATATGAGCAAGAGGGTTTCTCAGCAACTAGCAGATAATTTAAACCAGGATCATTAATATGTTTTGGCAATCAGAGATACAGGAAAAGTGCATTAAGCATGGACATAAGAGGATATGCCGAAGGCATTCATTCTCATATAAAGGAAGCATTGTGGCCAATTCTAGGCACCATACTTTAGGAAAGATGTCAATGCCTTCAACAGGCTGCAGGGGAGATTTACTACTGTTATCAACTATACAGGATCTCCATTACTTGAAAAGACTAGAGAAGCTAGAGTAGTTCTCCTTAGAGCAAAGAAAGCTAAATGGAGATTTGATATTTGATAAGGGATTCAAGATCATGAAGGGTTTTGATAGAATCAATAAAAGCAAATCGTTTCAACTGGCAGAAGTGTTGGTAAACAGAGAACACAGATTTAAGGTATTTGCTAAAAAAATCAGAGTTGACATGAGGGAAGAAAATATTTGCTTGCTGAAAAGAGAGTCATTTTGCCAAAGCTATTGTTTTGCATCCATCAGGACAAATGCAAGATTGCTAAATTTCAAACAATTACAACAAGTTATACCACAGGGCAAAAGGGAGGCCAATTTGTTGGCAAGTCAACTCTAAGTGATTGAGGCATTGCCATGCAGGAAGCAATGGGGAACTATAAGCTCCACAAGCTCTTGGGTAATTCAAAAAAGGTGCAAGGCTTGAACATGTTCTTTTTGTTTGCAGAGAACAGGTTCCTGCATACGAATGTATGTCACTTCCAGCAAGCATTAATGACCTGCATTATGAACTGGACTGATTACCTTAAATTGGTTGTTTGTGTAGCTATTAGCATATTCAGAATTGTTCAGCAATTGCTGCCCAATTACATATAACAGTAGGTATTTTAGAATTATAGAACGAAAGAAAGATTGCAGCAGAGAAAGAAGACATTCAACCCCTTGTGTCTGTACCGGCACAAAAAAAAAACAGGCTGCCCATTCTAATCCCCCCTTCCAGCAAATGGTCCATAGCCTTGCACGTTACAACTCTTCAGATGTAGATGCAGGTACCTTTTAAATGAGGTCAGGGTTTCTGTCTCAACCAACAATCCAGACAGTGAATTCCAGACATTTACCGCCCTCTGAGTGAAAAAGTTTTTCCTAATATCCCATCTAATCCTTTGACCAACCACCTTAAATCAGTACCTCCCGCTAATTGACCTCCCCACTGAGGGACACAAGTTTTCCCTGTCTACTCTATCTAGGCCCCTCATAATTTTATGCACCTCAATCAAGTCATACCTCAACCTCCTCTGTTCTATGGAAAACAACCCTAGCCTACCTAATTTTCCTCATAGCTGCAATTTTCCAGCCCTGGCATCATTCTTGTGAATCTCCTGTGACCCTTCAGCCCATCAGCCTGTGACCCTTCAGCCCACCCGCCTGTAACCTTCAGTCCATCAGCCTGTGACCCATCAGCCCATCAGCCTGTGACCCTTCAGCCTAGCGAGAAGCCTATGACCCTTCAACCCATCAGCTTGCGACTTTTCAGTCCATCAGCCTATGACTCTTCAGTCCAGCAAACAACATGACATATCAGCACATCAAGAAACCAGTGACCCTTTAGTCCATCTGCCTCAGAGGAACTCCTGAGGAAAAACATGCCTAGCGGCATGGCAAAGTGAAGATCCTGGGAGGCCTCAGGCCTCACAATTCAGTAATGATTCCTGCATGTTGTTCTCCAGGCTATTTGGACAAAGTGGGAGATCTCCTTAGGTGGGAGACCTCCTCGCCTAAACAAGCAAACTTGGCTGGAGATCGCAGTGGAAGTCAGCAGCTGTGGGGTCATATGAAGAACCTGGCAGTGCCACAAGCATGTCAACAACCTTCTCCACTCCACAAGGATGAGTACCACACCTCAACTTCTTAAGGTGTCAGCAACTTCAGAAGTGTAAGGATATAGGAACTGGGGAGGGAGAGCCCACCATGCCCGTGGCAATAAGTTGAGGCTATAACATCTCTCTGGAATGGAAAGGATTCAGCTCTGTCAAGGGGCATGAGCTTGACACTACTGACCCTTGCAAGGCAGCTCCTGTGTGGCCCAACACCATGGACATGCTAGCGGCCACAGAAGTAGCAACCAGAGTGGAAGTCAAATAGTCTTATTTCTGCTCTAGTGGGGTCATGAACATTATTCCTCCATGTTCACACAAGGGAAGAGGTCCCAAAATGGAAGGGAGAGGGCCTGGATGAGTAGCAAAGTTCCAATCAATGTCTTCCTGGCTCCCATGGAGGAGGAAGTTCTGGAGCTGACAGGGTATCATGGCGGACATTCCATTACGATAGTGAGGCAGCAGTACAGTTGCAAGAGGTTGAGTAGCTTCATAATTGGGCATGAGGGAGCCTCAGGCAACCATGAGGGATGATGATCTTCTGTCCTCCAATGTACCGACTTTGATCTGAACCCTGGTCAATTCTGTAGGCTTGTGTCTGGAGGGGTGGAAGACATTGATCTTTCTATTTTCTCATGCAAATCAAATATAGGAACTGCCATCTCTGAGGGACATGCACCCACCTCAGCAGGGAGATATATGCCTTTTGAGGGAAGAGTGGCTGCTTTTTGCATCTGGGAGCCCCTCTCAAGTCACTCTTCCTGTGGACAGCAGCTTCGTTGTCACTGTGCCAGTGACACCAGCGCCTCAAGTTTCCATGACAACATGAGGCTTTTGCACCTGAACGGGAGCTCTTTAGCATGCCAGGCAGCCAGAGGACAGCTAACAAGGTCATCACAGGCCATGGGGCAGTATGGTCAGCAGCCTGCCTCCACCTCAGCTGGCAGCGAAGAAGGAGCACCATGTAGGAACACTTGTAAGAGGAAAAAAACATTTAGTACACTTTAGTTAGTTAATAGGTAAGGTTTCTCTGCTTGTCTTTAATGATGTATGAAATAAAGGGCTTATTTGTTTTCTGCAAGTTTCCATCTATTTATGGTAGTCCTCTGAGAGTGTAGGTTTCCCCAAGGGTTTGTTGGTGGTAATCATGGGATATATGGTCATTTTTTGCATGGTGCAAAAGCACCAGATGCCAGCGGATGAGGGGGCCTGGGCTTAGAGCAGAGGTGAATGGCAATAATTAAGGTTGAATGTGGATCCTTATTTAGTTGGACGGCTGCGGTAGGAAAGGCTATCCAAATGAAAGTGTGCAAGTGCCTCCTGTGTCTCCCTGGCACCTATAATTTACCATTCTCCATGTGGCCCCTCATGTTGATCAGATCATCAGCTTCCTCATCTTCATCCTTGTCTGAGGATGCTTTGCCCTCCATTAATTCCTGAGTTCCCAGAGCCTACCCCCTCTCCGGTGCCAGGCTGTGTAAAGTGCAACAGGCCACAACTATCCAAGAGGCCCTCAATCTGGCATATTGAAATGCTCCATTCAATTGACCCAGGCACCTGAATCTCATTTTGAGAAGACCAATGGTCTGCTCAGTTGACACTCTGATCACAACATGGCATGTTTTGTATCATTCCTTTGCCTCTGTCCTAGGGTTCCTCACTGGTGTTCGCAGTCATCTCTTCAGTGGGTATTCCTTGTTCACAAGAATCCATACTTGAACATGTACGGGAGGTGGGGTGAAAAGCTTTGGGACCTGAGTGTGTCAGAGATGGTAAGCATCGATGCTGCTCCCAGGGTACATGCGCACACCTACAGGATTTGCTGGCAATGGTTGCACACCAGTTGGACGTTGATGGAATTAAATCCCTTCTAGTTAATGAAGATCGCTGGCATGCTTTTTTTTCTTCATTCAGAGAATGTGGCTAGACTAACATTTTTGTCCATCCCTCATTTCCCTTGAGAAGGTAATGGTGAGTGGCCTTCTTGAACCACTGCAGTCCATGTGGTTTAGGTACACCCATAGTGCTGTTAAGGAGGGAGTGCCAGGATTTTGACCCAGCGACAGTGAAGGAATTTGGAAGGTGCTGTTGAAGGAGCCTTGGTGAGTTGCTGCAGTGAATCTTGTAGATGGTGCACACTGCTGCCACTGTGCGTCAATGATGCAGGGAGTTTATGTTTTAAGGTGGTGGATGAAGTGCCAGTCAAGCAGGCTGCTTTGCCCTGGATGATGTTGAGATTCTTGAGTGTTATGGGAGCGGCACTCATCCAGACAAGTGGGGAGTATTCCATCACACTCCTGACTTGTGCCTTGTCGACGGTGGACAGTCTTTGGGGAGTCAGGAGGTGAGTTGCTCTCTGCAGAATTCCCAGCCTCTGACTTGTTCTTGTAGTCACAGTATTTATATGGCTAGTCCAGTTCAGTTTCTGGTGAATGGTAACCCCCAGATGTTGATAGTGGGGGATTCAGCAAGGGTAATACCATTGAATGTCAAGGGGAGATGGTTAGATTCTCTCTTGCCGGAGATGGCCACTGCCTTGCACTTGTGGAGTGTGAATGTTATTTGCCACTTATCACCTCAAGCCTGAATATTGTCCAGGTCTTGTTGAACATGGACATGGACTGCCTCAATATCTGAGGAGTCTTGAATGGTATTGAACATTGTGCAATCATCCACAAACCTCCCCACTCCTGACCTTATGATGGTCATTGGTGAAATAGGTAAAGGTGGTTGGGTCTAGGATACTACCCTGAGGAACTTCTGCAGCCATGTCCCAGTTCTCTGATGGTTGACCTCCAACAACCACAACCTTTGTGCTAGGTACGACTCCAACCAGTGGAAAATGTTCCCTTGATTCCTATTGATTCCAGTTTTGCTAGAGCACCTTGATGCCACACTCAGTTAAATGCTGCCTTGATGTCAAGGGCAGTTACTATCGCCTCACCTCTTGAGTTCAGTTCTTCTGTCCATATTTGAACCAAGGCTGTAATGAGATCAGGAGCTGAGTGGCTTTGGGGGGTTCTAAACTAAGTGTCAGTGAGCAGGTTATTGCTGAGTAAATATCATTTAATAACACTGTCGATGAAGCCTTCCATCACTTTTCTGATGACCGAGAGTAAAGACTGATGGGGCAGTAATTGGCGCGTTTGATTGTCCTGGTTTTTGTGTACAGGACAGACATGGGCAATTTTTCACTTTGATGGGTAGATGCCAGTGTTGTAGCTGTAATAGAACAGCTTGGCTAGAGGTACGACTTGTTCTGGAGCACAAGTCTTTCGTACTATTGCCAGAATGTTGTCAGGGCCCATAGCCTTTGCAGTATTCAGTGCCTTCAGCTGTTTCTTAATATCACTCGGAGTGAATAAAATTGGCTTTTCGGAGTTTTATGGCCACACATGTGCAGTCTATGAGACCTTGAACCTGGGGGAATGCGGCAATGCTGCTGAATTTTCTGACACTCTTGGCCTCATTGTTTTCATCAGTTCGATAGTATTAGTACTGGCTGGCTCCCATTAAAAAAGGGCATCTGTCACTACCTTGATGCAGTAGTGTACAGCTGATTGGGAGATGTGACACATGTCTCCAGTGGAAGGCCCGGATGCATAGAAATTTAGGGCCACAGTAACCTTGACGGCGACTGACAATGGATGACCACCAATGCAACCAGAACTTGTCGCCTTTGTCAACATGGCAGACAGATCAGTCATGATCTCATGGAATAGGCACAGCCTTTGGCAACATTACCGCTCCGACTTCTATAGGTAGCCCATCCTCTGTCTGTAAATCTTGGCTACAGCGCACCATCCTCTATACTCTGGCACAGCTCACTGTCTCCTCTGTGGCCTTTTGCTGTTCCTCCATCCTGAGATTGCACTTGTGGCTGATCAGGAGGTTGCTGCTGTCCCAAATGGTGTATCTGCACCTCCCCTACACAGGCTCTCTTCCTCACTGGTGGACACTCCTTGTGAAAAGACCATGCCCATGGCACTCTACACTGTCATTCCGAAGGGCGCACCTACAGTTGCTGTTGCAACACTGCTCACCCCAATCCCCATTAAGTCCCTCTTAGTTGAGCCCCTGTGCCAGGGATTAATGGCATAATGGGGACTCAATACCAGATCACTGGCCCTTCAACTCCCCTTTCTCCATGCTTAAAGATGTAACCATGCTGCACCAGCCTTCCTGTGAATGTAAACTGCCTGACCCTGCAGCTGCCAAATGCAGCTATAACTTCAGCTGTCACCTTGTTGCTGACCTTAAAAACCTGTTGAGGTTTGGATGTCCCAGGTCGCCCTTGCATCCCATGTAAAGTTTGGAAGGGTCTGTAATATTTTGGTCTATTGGGTCCCTAATTGTTAAAATGCAGCTTCAGCATGATGACTTTGGAGGGTCTCCCTAACACCACTGCACATGATTTTATGACTCCCACCCAACTCCAATGCTGTAAGATTCCAGCCATGGGATCTCTTTGTTGCATGGTTAAAGGTTTAGTATCCTCAAATATTTAATATTCGAACAAAATGTACAACTGTTTTTATATTTTCCAAATAGAGACCAACAGACATTTGATTTAATGCAGATTATAGCAGAATTTCTCATGAAATTGAAAGCTTGTTCATATTTGAGCTGTAGGTCTTTCACTAATTGTAAGAAGCATTTTATTCACCATTTGTGGGTCTCAGTTTCGTGCTTTCCTAACAGAAGAATATTAGCTACAGATCTAAAAAATTGCAATCCTTAGCAAATAGGCCACTTAAGTGTAATTCCCTACTTCTGGAAACAGCGGCCATAACTGTTACTTTCATGAGAACAGTCCTAATGAATGGTCTTCAACTTGAAACATTGGGCTGGATTTTTCTGTTCGTTTCAGGAGATGCAAGTTGGGTCATTTCCTGACTTTAGAAATCCAAGCCCATCACCTCTGATACCCACCATTTTTTCATCTCCTGGAGCCATGGGTGGGCAGGGTTCAGGTACCTCGATTCCTGAGGTAGTGTTGTAAGAGTGCGAGTACTGAAGTGAGCGAGTTGGAAGCCCCACTTTGGTTCATTGGGACAACAATCCAGCTCACCAACACCATTCTTATGCCTCCTAATCATCATCCCTCACCCTTCCAAACCAATCGCTATGCCCCCTCCGTTCCCCCTCATATCCCCATTCCCCCTCCATGCCTCCATATGCCTTATGCCCTCCCATGCCTCCTTTACCCACATAACCCCTCCAAGCCCTCCCATAGCGACTCACCCAGTATTCATAATATACAGTCCTCAGAAGACAGGTAATAGCAATGGGAGTCATTTGAAATTTGAATTATTTAAAAAAGTAACCATTTGACAATCTAGTAGAACTGTCAGTGAAAAATACAACCATTCATATCTCAAAACAAAATCATCGCCCAATGAAAACAAAAATATAAATCCCCTCAAGTGGTCATTCAGTTGTTAAAAACAAACAACTTCTATTCGGTGATAGATAATCCTTTGATCACTTCTTAAAACTGTCAATCAAACTGCAAACACAGCTTCCTGATAAGGTAACTGGTTCTGTAGCTTTTAAAAATCAGTCAAGCATTCATAATAACCTCAGCTGATAAAATAAATCTTTACAAATGTAAACAATGGAGCCTATTGAAACTGCAGAAACAGATGGCCCTACTTTTCCTAAGTTACAGCAAATGTCCTGTCAATCAAATTAGTCCAGGAGCATGTGTTTGCTGCTTTCCATAAATGAAAGTGACATACTGATTTTTTTTTCAAATCAATTACTTCAGATTATAACGCTAGAGTTTCCAAGTACTGTTTTCTTCAGTTTGAATGCACAATAACCTGTTTTTCAATGGGAAAAAGCTTTCTAGTGCATCTCAGCATTTGCATAATCCTGATAAAATTAATGGTTAACTTACATTTACAGGATACAGCCCTATGATCAATCACTGCAGTAAAAACAAATTTAACTTAAAATACAGCATCCAGTAATGGCATTTGAAGCTGTCAAACCATTTAACACTTAATTGTCAGGATGTTTTCCAACTCCTTGACAAGCTACCCTGAACTGTCAAACAAGGTGGCTTTTCAGAAGCCTTCCAAAACTTGCCTGACTCATCAAAAATACTGGATGACATCCTGGGCAATCATTGGCGACCCCAGTGTCAGAGGATGTGCATGCAGGGTCGCAAACCAAAACTGACCCAGAACTGCTCCTGACTATGAAAAGATTGCGTGGGCCACTTTACCAATGGGAAATTCAAAATTGCAGCCCCGCAGATTTGTTTTATGTTCGATCCATACCCATTCTTGACTTTTCTGGGACTTGAAAATCCAGCCCATTAATTCTGTTTCTCTCCACACATGCCACCAGAGCTGCTGAGTATTTCCAGAATTTCATGTTTTTATTTCAGATTTCCAGCATTCATTGTATTTATTAATTCTTGTCTGTGCTTGAAATAAAGGACTATTGCATTTAATTTGTTGTCACCTCTGAATCTATTATACCATGTTTATCGACCAAGGCCGGATGGAAACTGACCATTTCAGCCAACACATTCCTTTCCCTGTGCCACCACTGTTTGTTTCTGGTGATTTATATTGAGCATTTCACCTAGTACATGTTTCTTCAGATCATTATGCTGATCCAGTTGGATGATGGGCAGAGTCTTGCCAGCTTCATTTAGGCAGTGTGATTTCTGGGTCATGCAAGTAGTAAACTTGCCTGTTGAACGTTCCGGAAGGTATCCAATTGGAAATCTGCCTTCGGGATCGCTGTCTGATTAGGAATGGTGGACCGGATGACAGGATGGGAATTGCAATTGAACACAGAGGACTTATGGGGCCACCAGCAGCCTACACAGTGGCTGCTCAGAGATTTGTTCTGTGGTGACTTGGAGGAGCTACTTCTGTAGAAAATGGTTGGGAGACCAGGGAAGATTTGTCGCTCAATGGGCAGAATTTTCCCCCGTCGGTGGGGAAGTTGATGGGCGGGCGCATGCGGGCGCACTTCCGATCGGCACTATGCGCTCCCTGTGCAGGTGGGGGGGAATGCCTAAAATTGGGAGTGCACTCTTTTGCTCATGTGCACAAAAGAGCGCACTCATCTCCCTGAGGCTAACTGCTGCCTCAGGGAGATCATCTCTACTTTCAAAAATATTAAAAATAGAAAAAATAAAATTCCTTTACATGTCCCCTCATTTGACAATCTCACATGAGTTGGGACATGTTCATAATTTCCAAAAAAACTTTATTAAATTTTTAAAACCCTACATGAAACCTCATACCACCTATGGATGAGGTTTAATGTTATTTCTACTTCCTACCAGGTCTTCTGGCCCACCCGCCAACCTTAAGGTTGGACGGGCAGGTCCATTAATTACTTTAATTGATGTGTCAATGGCCTCAATTGGCCATTGAACGTCAGCAGGCACGCAGCTGATTTCGCTGCGCCCTGCCTCCCTGAAAATTTAAATTGGGCGCGGTGATGTTGGGAGTTCCGCCCACCCCCACTTGCTGACGGTAAAATCCTGCCCAGTGGGTTGTGAAAGTCTCCTACAAAAACTGCCAGCAATTTCCTTACCAAGACTACTGTTGTTAATAAAAACAGAAAGTACTGGTAAAACTCAACAGGTCTGGCAGCACCCGTGGAGAGAGAAACAGTTGCTGTTTCAAGTTCAATATAACTCTTCTTCCGAACTGTCATTAATATTAGCCCAAATGACTTGCTCCTGTCATAATAAACCTCTGCCTATGGCTGACCTCTGGCTTGCCGTTTCCGCCTTTATAGTACCGAGCGTATGTTAGCTGTAGGTGTCAATGACTGAGCTGCTGTGAACTTCCTCTTCTTAGCTGTCATATTCCAGATTCTGTGTGTGACTCAATGGCAGTTGGCAAATAGACATTGCAAGCATAAAATTTCTCTCAAATTACTCCTTTACTTTAATTGCCTCCTAGTCACTGTCACACAGGTCACAAGACTCCCAACCTGCCCCTGGGAAAGATGAAAGGAGGAGGGAAGACATTAGGATACCGGTCCAATGGCTTTTTTCCCAATTTTTCCAGGTCTCCCCTACTCAAAATTCACCTCCAGCAGCATGGGAAAGCTCTCCCCAGTGTATCAGATCTCATGGTTAGAAGGGAGAGGGTGATTGTCAAAATGTGACAAAAGTTATAACATGAACATTTATGGTAAGTTTTGAAGATACTTTAAGACAATGTGATGGGGAGATAATTTTAAGTGCCATACATACAGAGTTCATTGCATTAAAGCATAGTAATTTTGGGTTAATTTACTTTTGATAACTTGCCAATGCTTATTGATTCTTTCCCTACAATATTCCAGGTACACAATCTTGCACTGAAAGCACCAACACTAGAGTTCATGTTTTCCTGTTCGCATGCACTGCTGCTTTTAACTACCTGCGGTGTTTTGTGTCAAAGAGCGACTTCTTCCTTGCATCACCTCCTTAGCAGAACCTTGACCTCCCATCAGAGAACTGATCCACTCTGAGGTCGATTCCACTCCTGGCAAGTACAGATTTTCTTCAAAAATTTGCTGCTCCCCTAACTGAAAAAAATCATGATGTCTGTCCCTTTAAGTTGTTATAGGACTTCAAATACTGTGACAGCATGCAATTGTCCCTTGCTAACAGGTGTACCTCCAATTGCAGACATTTTCTGCACTTCGAGCTCACCAACAATACTCAAATTAGCCTGCATTCAGAATTGTGCACCATGTGAGTGAAGTGAATGTGATCTACAAAATACCCTGCCTTTAGTTAGACTTATGCACCAAACTCAATCAGATATTTCCTTCTTCAGTAATTAATTTGTTTCCCTTTACAGTTGGCGTTTCTATTGAATGAAACATTACATTTTTTTAAATTATTTTGGATGTCACTGTAATTTCACAGTTGACATCGCTCTTCCCATTTCAGAGGAGAGATGAGGAGAATGACATGTATCTGGCAAGATATTATGATCTGGAATACATTGTCTGAAAAGATGGTGGACACAGATACAACGGTAACTTTAAAAATGGAATTGGATAAATAATTGAAAAGGAAAAAAATACTGGGCTTTAGGCAAAGTGCCAGCACAGGCACTAATTGGTTACTTTTTTTTCGTGCTGGCACAGGCACGAGGGGCTGAATGGCATCCTTCTGTGCCATATGATTCTATTACTTATCAAAACCATTTCATTTGAGAGGCTGGTTAAGTTGGTACATACTATAACTTTGGCATGTAGCTGTGAAGCTCCTGACCTCATTACAACCTTGGTTCAAACATGGACAAAAGAGCTGAACTCCTGAGGTAAGGTGAGAGTGACTGCCCTTGACGTCAAGTTGATTTGTGACTGACTGCGGCATCAAGGAGCCCGAGCAAAACTGGAGTCAATGGGAATCAGGGGGAATAATATCCACTGGTTGGAATCATACCTAACACAAAGGAAGATGGTTGTGGTTGTTGGTGGTCAGTCATCTCAACTCCAGGACCTCACTGCAGGAATTCCTCAGGGTAGTGTCCTTGGCCCAATCATCTTCAGCTGCTTCGTTAATTACCTTCCTTCCATCATAAGGTCACTGTTGACTGATGATTGCACAATGTTCAGCACCATTTGCGACTCCTCAGATACTGAAGCAGTCCATGTCCAAATGCAGCAAGACCTGGACAATATCCAGGCATGGGCTGACAAGTGGAAAGTAACATTTGCGCCATCCAAGTGCCAGGCAATGACAATCGCCAACAAGAGAGAATCTAACCATTGCCCCTTGACTTTCAATGGCATTACCATCACTGAATCCCCCACTCCCAACATCCTGGGAGTCATCATTAACCAGAAACTGAACTGGACTAGCCATATAAATACTGTGGCTAAAAGAGCAGGTCAGAGGTTAGGAATCGTGCGATGAGTAACTCACCCCCTGACTCCCCAAAATTTGCCCACCATCTACAAGGCACAAATTGGAGTGTGATGGAATACTCCTCACTTGCCTGAGTGAGTGCAGCTCCCACAACACTCAAGAAGCTTGACACCATCCAGGACAAAGCAGCCCACTTGATTGGCACAACATCCACAAACATTCACTCCCTCCACCACCAATGTACAGTGGCAGCAGTGTATACCATCTACAAGATGCACTGCAGAAATTCACCAAGGCTCCTTCAACAGCACCTTCCGAACCCAGGATCATTACCATCTAGAAGGAAAGGGCAACAGATAGATGGGAACACCACCTCCAAGCCACTCACCATTCTGACTTGGAAATATATCACTGTTCCTTCACTGTCGCTGGGTCAAAATCCTGGAATTCCCTTCCTATCAGCACTGTGGGTGTATTTAACATGGACTGCAGCGGTTCAAGAAGGCATCTTACCTTCTCATGGACACCTAGGAATGGGCTATAAGTGCTAGCGCATTCGACTGTTAAAATCAGGTAGGTCGGAGGTCACCACCAGGAACCAGGCACAAGCTAAGGGATTCAGCAGGGGAATCACAGAGAGGGGAGAGATTGTGTTGTGAACCCCCAGGAAGAGAAGGCCCAAGATTTCTTTCTGAGGACAGAAGGAGCATTCATTTGAATAATTATTTAATGCGGCTTTATTAGAGGAGTTCTTAATGCCGTTAATAAGCCAAAAAACCTCAATCCCCTCCATAGACTCACAGACCTTTGCAGCACAGAAGGAGGCCATTGAGCCCATCGTGTCCATGTCGGTCAACAAAGATCTGACTACACTAAACCCATTTTCCAGCATTTGGCCCATAGCCCTGGAGGCTATGGCAATGCAAGTGAATATATAAATACTTCTTAAATGTCATGAGAGTTCCTGATTCTACCACCCTTTCAGGCAGCGAGTTCCAGACCCCCACCACCCTCTGGGTGAAAAGATTTCTGCTCAACTCACCTCTTAGCCTTCTACCTCTTACCTTAACTCCATGCCCCCTGGTTATTGACCCCTCTACTAATAGAAAAAGTGCCTTCCTATCTACCCTATCTATGCACCTCATAATCTTACATACCTCTTTCAGGTCCTTTCTCGACCTTCGCTGCTCCAAGGAAAACAACCCCAGCCTATCCAACTTTCCTCATAACTCAGACCCTCCAGCCAGGCAGCATCCTGGTAAATCTCCTCTGCACCCTCTCCAGTGCAATCACATCCTTCCTATAACCTGGTGACTAGAACTACATACAGTACTCCAGTTGTGGCCTAACCAGCATTTTATATAGTTCCAGCATAACCTCCCTGCTTTTGTATTCTATGCCTCGGCTAATAAAGGCAAGTATCCCATATGCCTTCTTAACCACCTTATCTACCTGCTCTGCTACCCTCAGGGATCTGTGGATATGCATACCAAGGTCCCTCTAATCTTCAGTACTTTCCATGGTCCTACTCTTCATAGTGTAATCCCTTGCCTTGTTAGCCCTGCCCAAGTGCATTACCTCACCCTTTTCTGGGTTGAATTCCATTTGCCATTGCTCTGCCCACCTGACCAGTCCATTGATATCCTCCTGCAGTTTACAGCTATCCTCCTCACTATTTGCCACCCTACCACTTTTTGTGTCATCCGCAAACTTCTTGATTATACCCCCTGCATTTAAGTCCAAATCAGTTAAGTACACCACAAACAGCAGGGGTCCCAGCACCGAGCCCTGTGGAACCCACTGAAAACAGACTTCCAGCCACAGAAACGTTCCTCCACCATTACCCTCTGCTTCCTGCCTCTCAGCCAATTTCAGATCCAACGTGCCACTTTGCCTTGGATCCCATGGGCTCTTACTTTCTTGATCATTCTGCCATGAGGGACCTTATCAAAAGCTTTGCTAAAGTCCCTGTCAACCACATCAAATGCATTACCCTCAACACTCCTGGTTACCTCCTCAAAAAATTTGATCAAATTTGTCAAACACCACCTTCCCTTAACAGATCCATGCTGACTACCCCTGATTAGTCCGTGTCTCTTCAAGTGCAGATATATTTTGTCCACCAGGATTCTTTCTAGTAACTTCCCCACCACCGAGGTTAGAATAACTAGAATAACAACACTAGAATAACAATGCCACCAGAGATTTACAAGCCTGATCTTGTCAGAATTCTAGACCCAGGCAATTGTTGGTAGGCACTCATAATTAGCGTTGGGGCTGGGTTACCTGCCAGGTGGGGTCCATGGTACAAAAATATGCAACATTGGCCCTCAAAGCTTGCAGCTCCAAATGAAATTTACATGAAGAAAAGTGGGATCTTTTTCCTTGCAACAATCAGTTATTCTATGACACCTACCCCTTGGGGTTTGGCTCAATCCAGTGGGCCCCACTTCTGCCATTGTGAAGTTATGGAGACCTGCAGGCATACTGTGCCTTGGGTCACCAGAGCACGATTAGTGGGCATTCCAGCAGGTGACAGCACACTGCCAGTTCCACCTCCATCCCTTATATCAGTTTACAAACAGATGGATTTAAGAATCACCCACAACCCACATTAGGAAACCACTTCATGGAAGGAGCCTGCAGTAAGGTGATTGTGAGCTCTGATCCTCAAGTTAAGGGTATGGCTCCTTTAAAAAGCTGCCCTTTAAAGATAATTATACCTGGAATGGGAGGAGGCAGATGAGCATAGAGGTAGTAGGCTAAAAGAAGCTGGGATTTAGGAATCTGCATGCTATGTTACACCATACAATTTGAACTGTTCAAGGACTCTTGTTTATAAAGGAGGTGATAGTACCTGATAATAAGTTAGAGATTTAGTGTAATCATATATTGTCCTAATTGCTGTCTTGCTGGTTGCTAAGTGCCTCTATAATGTTGCCAGTTTACATATATTTCTCAAGAAATCTGGAGCTAAATACTCATTGAAAAATGAATAAATGAATGAACGAGTTTATTTGCAAAAATGGACCTTTAAGGCTGTAAGTTGGAGTTGGGACAGTGCTGGCTCCAAGCAGGAACTGGGTTGGATCAAGTTTTGACTGTTTGTCTAATTGAGATTGGGACATTCAGCAAGATTCAGTTAAATGTGAGAAATATTTGAAACTCCATGTCCCTCACATCTCTTCTAAATCAATCATTAATTTCTTATAAACAACAGGGCAGGTTTTCCTCTTAATATGCAAGGATATAAAAGATTTCCTGGACAGGCAAACGAAATGGGAGGGTCCCATGCATAACATAGCTGGCTTGATCGTTCCTCCATCAAACTTAATGATTGCAAAATTGGGCAGGGTGCATTATTAATGTACAATCCTCTCCATCTGAATTTCCATTAACTGCTGCACTTGAGCAATCCTTTTGGGTGCACAGATTTTGTCTCCTGCTCATATAGAGGATACAAACAAACAGGGGCTGCTTTAGATGAATGGTATTGTAACTTCTGTATAATTCTATTCAGATACACCTACAAAAAATGCTGAGGAGCAGTGAAATCAGTGTAGGCAATTGTTTCCAACTTAGGGATACAAATGGTTTGGAAATCTAATTGCACCTGTCAGAGAGAAATATCTTTAATCACTTTTATCTGTAGGGTATATTGGAAAATTCTGCTGCTGAAAGGGTTGTAGCGCCCCATTAGTCCTTTTATTTCAGTCAAAGTGCAATTTATTTTTGTCACGATACACTCAGTGCATGGAAAATCAGCAGGAATAGAAATATTGTTTGTTTTACTTTGTGGTTTATGAAGGAATATGATGTTCTAGTAACCTGCTGATGTGTTAGAAAACTAGTAGGAATTCTGATCTAGTGGTCTTAAGATTCTAATCATTGACAGCCTAATAGCATATGTATTTATTTTTCTAATTACATCCTGAAAAATCCGGATATGAAGAATTAAGCAGAGTTTGCCCTTTCAGGTGGATGTAAAAGATCCCATAACCACTATTTTGAAGAAGAGCATTGGAGATTTCCCTGCATTCTGATCA
The DNA here is from genome assembly GCF_017639515.1 of Carcharodon carcharias. Taxonomy (NCBI): domain Eukaryota; kingdom Metazoa; phylum Chordata; class Chondrichthyes; order Lamniformes; family Lamnidae; genus Carcharodon; species Carcharodon carcharias. The sequence goes on from NC_054486.1 coordinate 54,635,100, forward strand.
ATACTTAACTCTCAATAAACATTACAAAAAAAAATTATCTGACCATTATCAGATTTTTGTTTGTGGGAAAATGCTGTGCAGAAATTGGCTGCCATTCCTCCTATATTATAACTGTGATGACACTTCAGAAGCACTTCATTGGTTGTAAAGTGCTTTACGATATCCTGTGATCATGGCTATATAAATGTAAGTGCCACATAAAAAGTCACTGCACGAGAGCTCATGGTGTTAGGGGTAATATATGAATATGAATATAGAAACTTACAGGGAACAGAGAACTGGGATAAATGAATTATTTTCAGGTTGGCAAACTGTAACCAGTGGGTGCCACAGAGATCAGTGCTGGGCCTTGACTATTTATAGTCTATATTAATAACTTGGATGAAGTAGCTTGTGTGTTGTAGTCAAATTTGCTGATGGTAAAAAGATAGACAAGAAAGCAAATTATGAGGAGGACAAATTACCTGCAAATGGTATAACTGGGCTAAGTAAGTGGACAAAAATTTGGCAGGTGGAGGATTAGTTGGGAAAATATGAGGTTTTTCAGTTTGATAGGAAGAATAGAAACATTATTTAAATGGAGAGAGACTACATAATGCTACATTACAGAGAGATATGGCTGTCCTTACACGTGATACAAAAAAGATTTGTAAGCAGGTACAGCAAGTCATTAGGGAGACAAATGGAATGTTGATCTTTGCTGCAAAGGGGACGGAGTATAAAAGTAGGGAAATTATGCGACAATTGTACAGGATATCATTGAGACCAGTCCTAGAGAACTGCATACAGTTTTGGTCTCCTATTTAAGGAGGGAGATGTTTGTATTGGAGGTAGATCAAAGAAGGTTCATTAGGTTGACGTCTGCGCCAGTAGGCTTTTTTACTTCAGGTTGGCACATAAGCTGCATCACAATATCAACTGCGTTTAGGTGAAAACATTGAGCTTTAAAGCAATCATGAAATCAAGCGATATAATGGGCAAAAACAAAATGGCCACACCCACTTGGGAATTGGCTCCCAGCTACTTGAGGGTGATAATGTAGCATTCAATTGTTCTGCATTTGATTATGTGAGTTTGTTTACTATTGATGCTGACTGTACTTGATAGGGTAAACCTGGGTGTGGACTCAGAAAAGTGAACAAAGCTGGAGAAAGAGCTGGAAGTTGGAGCGAGAAGCAAGGGGTAGACATTTTAATGCACTGTAAATAAAGCTCCTACACATATATAAGCTTAAGCTGGTGTGTCATCTCTGCATAGATCTGAGATAATAAATATACAACAAAATGGTAACAAGTGAGATATGGAGAAAAGTTTAAATCTATCAATTCCAGCAAATTTCATTTCTTTGCTGGGAGATCTACACATGCTGTGGGATCAATCGGTTTTGGGGTTTAAGATCTACTTGCTCGCCACAGGGATGGACAGTCCCAGGTGTAGCAGTGATCCACAAGAAGGTGATAGTTGTACATAGTCTTGGAGCAGAAAGCCAGGGAATAATCGAACAGCTCACACATATACATTTGATACTCAGACAAGCTTTTCTTTATTCACTTTTATGGGATGTGGGCTTGCCTGGCAAGGCCAGCATTTATTGCCCATCCCTAATCGCCCTTGAGAAGGTGGGTGGTGAGCTGCCTCCTTGAACCGCTGTAGTCCCTGTGGTGTAGGTACACCCACAGTGCTGTTAGCAGGGGAGTTCCAGGATTTTGACCCAGCGACAGTGAACGAATAGTGATGTATTTCCAAGTCAGGATGCTGAGTGGCTTGGAGGGGAACTTCCAGCTGGTAATGTTTCCATGTATCTACTGCCCTTGTCCTTCTAGATAGAAGCAGTCGTGGGTTTGGAAGGTTCTGCCTAAGGAGCCTTGGTGAGATTCTGCAGTGCATCTTGTATTTGGTACACACTGCTGCCACTATTTATTGGTAGTGGAAGGAATGAATGTTTGTGGATGAGGTGCCATTCAAGCAGGCTACTTTGTCCTGGATGGTGTCAAGCTTCTTGATTGTTGTTGGAGCTGCACTCATCCAGACAAGTGGAGAGTGTTCCATCACACTCCTAACTTGTGCCTTGTAGATGGCGGACAGGCTTTGAGGAGTCAGGACTGAGTTACTTATCACAGGATTCCTAGTCTCTGACCTGTTCTTGTAGCCACAGTATTTATAAGGCTAGTCCAGTTTAGTTTCTGGTCAATGGTAACCCCCAGAATGTTGAGAGTGGGGAATTCAGCAATGGCAATGCCATTGAATGTCAAGGGACGATTCTTAATTCTCTCTTGTTGGGGATTGACATTACCTGGCACTTGGGTGGCGTGAATGTTACTTGCCACTTGTCAGTCCAAGCCTGGATATTATCCAGGCCTTGCTGCATTTGGATATGGACTGCTTCAGTAACTGAGGAGTCACAAATGCTGTTGAACTTTATGCAATCATCAGCGAACATTCCCAATTCTGACCTTACGACAGAAGGAAGTCAATTAGTGAAGCAGCTGAAGATGGTGGGGCCTAGGACATTCTTGGATGTGCTCTTAGAAAATGCTTTGGGCCAAAGAAAAATGTGATGCCAGAGATGCCAGGGAAACAGTGAGCCCATAAAAGAATACATGGCAGCATCGTGGCAACTGGCTTCTGCATGTAAAGTTAGCACACTAACCAATGAACTAATTTCACAGCATCACAGGAATTTTAACAGTGCAGAAGGAGGCCATTCAGCCCATCAAGTCTGCACTAGCTCTCTGAAAGAGCATTTTACCTAGCCCCACTCCCCTGCCTTATCCCCGTAACCTTGCACATTCTTTCTTTCCAGATAGCAACCAATTCCCTTTGGAATACCTTGATTAAATCTGCCTCCACCATCCTTTCAGGAAGCTCGTTCCAGACTCCAGCCAACCTCTGGGTGAAAAAAAATTTCCTCACGTCACTTTTACTCCTTTTGACAATTATTTTGAATCTGTGCCCTCTAGCTATTGATGCTCTCTTGATTGGAGACAGGTTCTCACTGTTTACCTGTCCATAAGCCTCAGGATATTTAAAATCTCTATCAAGTCCCCTCTCAGCCTTCTTTTCTCCAAAGAAATTAGTTTCAACATCTACAATCTATCCTTATAGCTACTGTTCTTTATCCCTGAGATCATTCTTGTGTATCTCCTCTGTGCTCTCTCCTTTGCCTTCACGTCCTTCCCATAGTATGGTACCCAGAACTGGATGTAGACTCCACATGAGGCCTAACTAGTATCTTATATAATTTCCACATGACATCCTTACTCTTGTACTCAATGCCCCCCTTTTAATAAAGCCTAAGATACTATATGCTTTATTAACTGCTCTCTCAACCTGCTTTGCCATCTTCAATGACTTATGCACATATACAACAAGGTCCCTATGTTCCTGCACCTTCTTTAGAGTTTGTTTCTTTATTTTATACTGTCTTTCCATATTCTTCCTGCCAAAATGAATCACCTCAAGTTTCTCTGGATTGAGCTTCATCTGCCACTTGTCTGCCCGATCTGCCAACATGCCTATTTCCTTTTGAAGTTCATGGCTATCCTTGTCACATTTGACAATGTTCCCAACCTTATTATCATCTGCAAATTTTGCAATCATGTCCTGTACACCTCAGTCTAGGTCATTAATATATATCAGGAAGAGCAAGGTTCTCTACACTGACCCCTGGGGAACTCCACACCCAACGAATGAATAAAAAAAAGTGTCTAAATGATTATTGATTTTGTCCTGAACTATAGTTTCCAGAGGTTTCCTAACCAATGAAATCAAACAGACTGGTCTGTTGCTGGCTTTATCCTTGTGCACCTCTTTGAACAGTGGTGTAACATTCCAAATCCCCAGTCCTCTGGCACCACCCCTGTGTCTAAAGAAGGCTGGAAGTTTATCACTAGTGTTTCTGCAATTTCCACTCTCACTTCCCTCAGTACCCTTGGATGCACATGATCCAGTCATTGTACGTTATCCATTTTAAGTAAAGGTAGCCTTTCTGTAATGACATGGCAAATAATGTGCGCCAAGTAGACCAAATCCATGAAGGAAACTTGGTCGTGCTATCACAATGGTTTTGCTATTTGTATTTATTATGAGATGTGTGCACTGAATTTAGAAGTAATAAGTTCACCAAGACTTTTAGAGATTTAAAAAAAAGATATTTATTAACAAAAACAAAGATTTCAAGCACATATGTAAGACTACACATTACTACTATAATAACTCCTAAAGTTCCTAATGAACCTGACTCCCAGTTACACTCTCTTTAAGGCAACAGTCCACAACAGAGTTTAGATTTAAAACAAACTCAGCAAATTAACACAATACCCTGAACAGTGGAACTCCAAATGGCTTTTCTCCAGCTCCAGTTTTGGTAGGAAGCAAACTTATGCAGAAGCACTAGAGGCTTCATTCAGGCTGTTTCACACAATTCTGTTACATCTTACATGGCCTTCTCCTCCCACATGGCCCTTCATTCTCCTTTATATATGTTTCTCTCTTTTTAATATGCAAATTATATTGTTTCATATGTCTTTGAAACTGGATCTTCCCCACAATATAAAACTTCCATATTGTTATTATTTATTGTCAGTAACCTTTGGGAAAAATAAACACATTCCTTAGCCTTTCATATCCAGCTAGTTGTTAACAGACTAAAATCCTTTTGAAACCCAAATTTCCCTTCATCTATCTAAAAATGCAAATTCCCTTCACATCTTATATGCTAAGCCAGCATCCATGTTTACTGATTAGCTTGTCAAGCACTGAGCTTCTTTTAATGAGTTAAAGTTTGCTGTCTATTTGCCTCCAAATATAATTAAATTGCACACAGACTCAAACACTCACCCTCATAAAACTATGTTACAATAAACCAGAAAAATATTATGAAAATTATTATGATTTCATGACACTTTCTAATACCCCCTCCCTCTTAATTGTAAGTTATTTGAGTGTACCAGGTACCTCCTCGCTCAACTTGACCTGGGTAATATCACCTGCATTTAATGCCTCAGCTTTTTCTCCTGCCTCCATGTATAAGTCCCCTCTTTTATCCCTAATCTTTCTTTTCCACACTTTTATTATTTATACGCTTATAGAAGACCTTGGGATTCCCTTTTATGTTAGCTGCCAGTCTCTTTTCATGCTCTCTCCCTGTTTTTTTTTATTAGTTTTTTCACCTCCCCTCTGGTCCTTCTATATTCAGCCTGATTCTCCAATGTAGTTTCCACTTGACATCTGTCATACGCATGCGTCTTCCTTTTCATCTTCATCTCTATCTCTCTCATTATCCAGAGCATCTGGATTTGTTTGTCCTACCTTTGCCCTTCAAGGGAATATACCTTGACATTGCCTTTTTCTTTGAAGGTGGACCATTGATCAGCCACCGTCTTTTTTGCCAACATTTGATCCCAACTCACTTGACTCAGATGCATTCTCATCCCATCGGAGTTGACTTTCCCCCAATTAATTATCCCTGCTCTGGATTATTCCTTGTTCTTTTTCATGGCCAACTTAAACCTTATGATGCAATGGTCACTTTCCCCTCAGTGCTCTCCCAATGATATTTGATCCACTTGGGCCAACTCATTCCCCAGGTTCAACACTGGCTGCCCTCACATTGGACTGGAAACATGCTGCTGCAGGAAATTATCCTGAACACACTCAAGGAACTTGCACCCTTCCAGGAACAGGCTCTTTGCACCATTCCTATCCCAGTCTATATTTGGGTAATTGAAGTCCCCACTATAGCTACACTATAATTCTTACGCCTCTCTGTAATTTCTTTGAAAAATTATTTTTCTACATCCCTTCTACCGGTTGATGTTCTATATATTACTCTGATTAATGTTATTGCACCTTTTTTCATTCCTTACCTCTAGCCAGAGAGATTCTGTCCTTGAGCCCTCTGGAATGTTCCCTCTTTCCAGTACTGTAATTCCATCTTTAATACTGTCACTCCACCCCCCCATCTACCTAGCCCCCACAACCACCCACCCCCCCCCGCCGCAACACTTACCTTCCTTTCTTGTCTCTCCTAAACCATTTGTACCCAAGATTATTTAACGCCCAGTCCTGCCGACCTAGTTTAAACCCTCCCCAACAGCACTAGCCAACCTCCTTGTGAGAACATTAGTCCTAATCCTGTTAAGGTGTAACCTGTCCTTCTTGTATAGGTTCCGCCTGCCCCAGAACCAGAACCAATGCCTCAGAAATCTAAATTTGTGGCCAATTAACTGAAAAGACTTCAAATTCCATGAATTAGTGGACATCTCATCATGGAGGATGATGATTTAACCTTGGAAAAGCCACAGGCCTTGACAGTCCAAATCAAACCTGACTTGTTAGATTCCAAGAGGTTACACAGAAATGCACCCTCAGACTTAGGGTTGCAGACACAGCTTGTACAACCAGCTTAAGTGTAAGGGTAATGGACAAAGAGGCCTCAGCAGTCTCATCAACACGTGCCCCAACATACTCAGGTACCTCCAAAACTGTGCCCAAATTGTGGAGACCCTCACCGATTCACAACACCATGTCCAGCTTGAGAGATAGAATGTAACTCATTCTTAAAACAGACCACTTCTCAAGGTATGCAGGTCAAAGAAGAGGTCTCCTTTTGGTTCAACGTGTGGAGGCATCTCTTCCTGAGAGTGAAGTACAGCATATGTATACCATCATGCACGGTAAAGCACCGGGTCATTTTAAGGCACGAAAGGATCTATTTTAAGTGAGAAACTTTACCATCAGTATTTTTTGCAACTTTCTCTCACTTCTGCCATAGACACTCTTCAAGCTTACGATGACTCAATTATTACTTATCTGCTAGATGACAATACCAAATGGAATGTGAAATGCTTGGTCGCGAGTGTACTAGGATATTTCAAGGACAGTGATTATCAGTGATGAAAATATATTTCCTTTTCTGATGAGTGACTGTGATGTTGATCATCTACCTCGTTGAGCTGATCATGCAGAACCACAACCTCACATTCATAGATCTCAGCACAGTCATCAGAGACATTCATATCTCAAAAACTATTTCTGTACTTGGAGTTCAACTTATCTGTTTTTTCTAGGAAAGATTTGTTGTACATATGTTGTTGTTTAGAATGGTTTAATTTAGATAAGGTCTTTAGCTTTACATGTGGGCGGGGGAAGATGTAGTGTTCATTTGTTCTGTGTTTGATTATGTGAGTCTGTTTACTATTAATGATCACAGTGCTCGATTAGTTAAGCCTGGAATTTGATCGATTCAGATAAAAATAAACAACGCTGTCGAAAGGGCTTGACGCTAGAGCTAGAAGTATGAAGTAGACATTTTAAAGCACTGTAAATAAAGTTCCTAAGTACATATAAGCTGCTGTGTCAACTCTGCACAGATCTGAGATATGAAATATGCAACAGATAACATATAATGGCATGACCCACAGTGATATTGCCGCTGGACTGGTATTTTAGTGATCCAGAGTAATGCTCTGGGAACCCAGGTTTAAATCCCACCATGGTAGCTGGTAAAATTTGAATTCAATAAAAACCTGGAATTAAAAGTCTGATGATAACTATGAAACCATTGTTGTAAAAACTCATCTGATTCACTAATGCTCTTTAAGAAAGGAAATCTGCTGTCTTTACCTTGTTTGGCCTGCATGTGACTCCAGACCCACAGCAATGTAGTTGACTCTTAAAATGTCCCCTGAACTAAAGCAATTAGGGATGGGAAATGTTGACTTAGCCAGTGATGCCCACATCCCATGAACGAATAAAAAAAACCTGTACATCAAATTCCCACCTAGTATTAACTAACAATGCCACAAGAAACAAGATGACTATATACAAGCAGCTTCTTTTCATCATACTGAATGCTCGAGCGAACATATGTGCCCACAGGATGCAAAATGATTAATGTTAGAAACAAAAATGTCTTTGTGAAAGACAATCCAAACACACGCATAGGAATCATAACAAACAGCATACATACTAAGCATACAAATACATTTCACAGGATGGACTACCCTCCAGCCTCTGGGCTTTATTTTGCTCCAAAATATTAACATTAATCCTGAAGTGTAACATCAGCTAGATGTTTCAGGAAGTGTCTCCGATGAGTTTAATGTCTTAAAGAAGGCATTAAGGTGTCAGGGCTGGTGGTACACATAGACAGCTGGCTAGGCATGCTAAAAGCTATTGCTATATAATCAAGGGCCTGGATTGGGAGCTGCAAGACTGGATCAGATGGTTGCATCAGTACAGGGACCTGCACTAAACACTGCAAGACTGGAGTAGGTGATAAAGACCATGGCCAGGACTTTTGCAGCCCTGCCCACCTCCAGGATCTTCCGGTCTCACTGAAAGTCAATGGACTTTTGGCTGGTGGCCTGCTGTATCCTCCCCAGTATGTCCCACAACAGCCGGGCCGGAAAATCCTGACTAATGACTCTGGATCAGGTATCGGCATCTCTGCACTGAGTGACAGTTCACAAATCTGTCCCAAAGTCAGTGATTGGGACAGGACCAGGGGACCCTTCATAGGTTGTGGCGTTTGTTTGGTTGACCTCATAGTTGACAGCACAGGAGCAGTGGAAGGTGTAAGCAGAGCCAGTGGAGAAGGGAGGGATCTTGTAGCATTTATATCTCTTCACTTAATAAGCTGTGGTACATCACTAGGAGCTAACCTGTGAATTTTGCACCAGAGGCAACCAAGTAGCATTGGCGGGCCTGTGACTTGTTGCGATCAACATGAAAGTAGACCAAATCACCAACATCAACTGAGGTGAGTGCTGGTTGCCCTCCTAGGGGGCCCTTGGATTTCTGGCTATATAGGTGATCAACCTGGTGGAGCCAATATTGAGTGTCAATAACCCAGTCTTCGGATGAGGGAATCTGCACATTGGTGAATTGGTATCTCTGTACTGGTTCTGTAATCTGCTCCACGTCTGGCTATGGTTCTACCAGTCATGGTTAATGTTCCCCACCCACCCAGGCCATTCCTGCAAATCCTAACATAACGCTGAGCTGTATACGTCTTCCCTTATGGTGTCATGGCATTCGTTGGCAATGCTGCAAGCAGCTGTGTAAAGAAATGACTCAATCTTGTACAACTGAAATAAGTGATGCTCATGCCTGCAACAAATGAGATGCTAACCAGCTCTGGAGGGTCACTCAAAGACCGAGGGACAACATATGGGATGGTTTGGGGAGCAGCACAAGTATGGCAGCTAGCTGTGACCTATTCAATGGAGGCATCCATGTCAAGTGCGTAGAAATAGCATGGATGACCAATCTCAGTTGATGACATGGTGGAGGGCAGTGACCAAGCCTTCCAGAACATTAAAAAGAATGATAATGCATTCTCTGGAGGGAACAGGGGACTTATGCACCATACGATGAGTAAACTATCTTGTGCAATGGTAGCAACCTGGTAGTAGTGTTTCACATTATAAATATTGGCAAGCTACTTTGAAGGGTGGGTCCCTGCAACAAGTGGACATGTGTGTGCTGAAGTGTGGGGTTACATTCAGACTGGATTGTTACCCGTGCTGGCCTGCTGGTGAAAGTGAGTTTCTTTTGAGCCTGACACAATGTCATCAATTGTTACCTGGTGAACAGTGGGATGTACGATCTGGTCTATGAAGGAACAGACTTGGCACATGGGATCCTCACAATCAAGTCCATTATGGCTCACAAAATCCAATGGGATATTCACAAATCCAGCTAGGTGTCTGAGAGAGGTGTGGTAGTGATTGACTGTGTAAAGGAAGATAATGACACAGGGACTGGCAGAAAATTCTCCCCTGCACAATATCTCAGTGGCCTGCACATAAAGTTTGCTGCCAGTGAAGGCACTAGGATGGTCCCTAAGACTGCGGAGTATATGGGCTGAAGTGCTTCATAAAAGCTGTGATTTCACAAGGCAATCAGATGGTTTAATGACCACGCAGTTTGGCACTGAGAAAGGATCGAAGGGGATTGTGTATCAGGCACACTGAGGAAGGACTCTCAACAGCATCTTGATGTTCCGATGAAAGGTCTTATGCCAGAAACCTGTTCTGGTGGAGAGCAGTAGAGGGGATGGCCACATGGTATGGGATAGGTTGCAAGGTACCCAGGAACAAAATCCATCCCCAAATAGTCGTAGCCTTAGGGCAGATGCCAGTTTTAGGGGCAGATCACAGATCATATCATGACAGAGCACAAAGTATAAGTTGCCAGTTGTGAAGAAGTTCTTCAGAACTGTTACCATCACATTAGAGGCCATATGTACAACTGTGTCCTCTTCTAGGACACAGTATGCCAATTCCTCAAGGGGCAGTTCAGATCCACACATGCCTATACGCAAGTGTATACACAAACATCTTTGGAAGTTGTGACCACTCCACACTACCTCATGGAAGATCATGCTGTTGGAATATAGTAAAAGGTGTTGGTTAGATCTGCTGCAATGATATGTTTCCACTGGGCAACCTTGTGTAATGTTGAGTCAACATCTGGCATGAGTGAAGGTTACAGCTTACAGTAGCACACAACATCTGCAAATGTTTTTTTTAAATTAATTTGGAGGATATGGGTGTTCCTGGCTGGGCCAGCATTTATTGCCCATCCCTAACTGCAGTTGAGAAGGTGGTGGTGAGCTGCCTTTTTGAACCGGTGCAATCCATGTGCTGCGGTACACCCACAGTGCTGTTAGGGAAGTAGTTCCAGCATTTTGACCCAGTGACAGTGAAGGAACGGTGATATATTTCCAAGTCGGGGTGGTTGGTGTCTTGGAGGGAAACTTCCAGCTGGTGGTGTTCCCATCTGTCTGCTATCCTTGTCCTTCTAGATGGTAGCAGTTGTGGGTTTAGAAGGTGCTGCCTAAGGAGCCTTGGTGAGTTTATGCTGTGACAAATTGAAAACCTCCATTTGACTTCTTAATGAGAAATGATGGGTTAAGGTGATCCACAGTGATTCCCACATCTTCAGGTCAAACAAAGACTCCAAGGCCTTCAAGGTCATCAAATTTCTGTTGCAACTCTGGCATACAGGGAAGGTGACCTTGCCTTTTGGCAGTTGTATGGGCCTTTTGTTGACATTAGTCTAGAAGGGTCCATTTTAGATATCATCATGCTCCTGGAGGTGTGTGTGGAACTGAGAATGTGTGTGCTGAAGCAGGATGTGAGCTGGATCCATAAGAATAGACTCTGAAAGCAGCTGATGGTGTTTGTGCTTGCATTGTTTAGTAAGCAGCTGTGTTGTCCTGAGAAGGCTGAGAAGCTTGGTTGATGGGATGTTAAGACAGGCTGTATGTTAACGAAATGCTTATTGTGAACAGCACTTGTGGTGCACAGGAGGGGCTCGTGATGCAGATCTTGCTTTTTTTCCTTTATTCTTTCATGGGATGTGGGCATGACTAGCATTTGTTGTCCATTCCTAATTGCTCTTGAACTGAGTGGCTTGCTAGATAATTTCAGAGGCCATTTAAGAATCAACCTCATTGCTGTGGGTCTGGACATGTAGGCCAGACAAAGATGGCAGATTTCCATCGCTAAAAGGCATTGGTGAACCAAATAGGCTTTTACAGCAATCAATCATAGCCATCATCATGCTCACTATCACTGAGACAAGCTTTATAATTCTAAATTTCTTAATTGAAATTAAATTCAATAAGCTGCCATGGTGGGATTTGAACCCAAGCACATTAGTCCGGGCCAAAAACAAAAATTGATGGAAAAACTCAACAGGTCTGACAGCATCTGTGGAGAGAAAGACAGAGTTAACATTATCGAGCCCATATGACTATTCTTCAGAACTAAAGAGAAGTAGAAATGTGGTGAACTATATACTGTTTCAGGCAGGTGGGACAGAGGAAGCCAGATAGAAAGCCAGTTCATAGGTGGAGGCAAAGGAGAAGTTGCAAAAGATGTCATAAACAAAAGGTCGAAAGGGTATTAATGGTGGTGATACCGGCTAAAGGAGGTGCTAAAGGTGATATTAAGAGTAGAAGGCAGGATGAGCAAGTGATAGATTGCCCTAGTGGAGGTGGGGTGGGGGGAGGGGACAGTGTGAGAGTATGGGCTAAAAGGTGGGGATAAATCTCAGAAGGAGCAACACCTGCCCCTTTACTTCCCCCCTCCTCACTGTCCAAGGGCTCAAACACTCCTTACAAGTGAAGCAACATTTCACATGCACGTCCCTCAATTTAGTCTACTGCATTTGCTGCTCCCAATGTGGTCTCCTCTGCATTGGAGAAGCCAAACCCGGACTGGGTGACCGCTTTGCGGAATACCATCGGTCTGTCCGCAAGCATGACCCTGACCTCCCCATCGCTTGCCATTTCAACACACCAACCTGCTCTCGTGCCCACATGCCCGCCTTTAGCCTGCTGCAATGTGCCAGTGAAGCTCAACAAAAACTGAAGGAACTACACTTCATCTTCCGATTAGGTACTTTAAAGCCTTCCAGACTTAACATTGAGTTCAACAAATTCAGATCATGAACTCTCTCCTCCATCCTCACCCCTTTTTGATTCCCTTTTTTAAAACATTTATTTTTTAATTTTCATATGTACATTTTTCCCACTTATTTCTACTATTATTTTTAAAAATTATTTTAGCTTTATTTCATCTTTTAGCTTATTTTGATTTTTTTCCTCACACCTTCCCCTCCCCCACCCCACCCCACCCCCACTAGAGCCAACTGTCACTTGCTCATCCTACTTTCTACTCTTACTGTCGCCATTAGCACCTCCTTTAGCCAGTGTCACCACCATCAATACCCCTTCAACCTGTCGTTATGACACTTTTTGCAATCTCTCCTTTGCTTCCACCTTTCACTGGCCTTCTATTCAGTTTCATCTGTCCCACTCCCCTTTAAACAGTATATAGTTCACCACATTTCTACTTCTCTTTAGTTCCGAAGAAGAGTCATATAGTCTCGAAACACTAACTCTGCCTTTCTCTCCACAGATATTGTCAAACCTGCTGAGGTTTTCCAGCAATTTTTGCTTTTGCTTCATATTTCCAGCATTCACAGTATTTTGCTTTTATATTAATTGGGGCCTCTGAATTACTAGCTCAGTGACATTACCTCTTTGCCACTCATCTACTGCCAGCAACACAAGTCATAATATGTGATGGAGGCCAACATTTAGGTGGCTTTGTACACTTCGGCCCTGAAAAGAGAGAGGATGGTTCAAATGCAAATATTGTGAGGTCTGCAAGATCAACTCGTCGGACCAACTTGATGAAATTCCCTGGCCAGACCATTGACCTTGAGGGAGCATGAAGTACTGGGTTCATCTCACTTTGCATGGGCTGTAGGAAGCATGGAATCCATAAACAAAACTGGCAGAGTCACCAAATAACACTAGGCATTGGGCCAGTCAAATTGCCGCATCATTGGTACGCAGGTACCTCAATAACAAGGTTCTCCACAAGCAGGCCTTTGAAGGCAAGGTTGTGATGGTTTCTGGATAAAGGGGTATATTTTACCAGCAGCATGCAAAAGCAATGAACCATCAGCCTGGTGAGCAGGTTGGCATGAACTATTGACTGGGATATGGAGTCTCATAGCTGTGGAAGCACAGATCATGGTGTCAATGGCTCCACTGTAAATAGTCACTAGAATAGCATGGTGTTCAAAGAACGTGACTACATAGGTTCCTCATCCTTTAATCTAAACAATCATCTCACCATGATATTATCATCATCATCTCCATCATCCAGAATAGCAACTACCTTAACAGCTTCATGAATGATCTTGATCTGGCAGAAAATTATACTGTCAGAGGAAATGTTAATCCAGTCAACCCACTTCCATGACACTTGTCATATGCTTGAAGGAAGGGAGTTGGGGGGCCTGGTCTTGTTAGATGAGGGCGAAATTGCCTGGTACTTTGAGAAGGAGGAAACTGCAGAGTGAAATGTCTTTGCAACAACAGATGTGTAAATCCTATCTAACAGCAAATGCAGGACTTGGGAGATCTTTGGCTTGATGAATGCCAGGGAGCAGGACCCGAGCTTGATGCCGTACTTCTGCTTCACTAGACATGATAGGCTAGGGCGAATGAGTTGCAGCCCACATAGGACCAAGATGTTCTCCAATGAGGGTAATACCTCTTCATCCTTGTCAAAAGGTAGTCCGTGATGACTGAGTCTAACTTTCAGCAAAAGGTTATCCTCAAAGAAGGCCATCAGACATTGATACATATCCTCATGCCTTTTTTCTGGCTGCATTCTGGAATCAGTCAGGTCAAAGAGGAGGGCACCTGTGGCCTGGGCACCATAATGCCATATCAAAGCAAGTGTCATTGATGCTTTGACTATAGAGTTGTGTGATGCAAGAGGGCTGAAATTCGCTATCTGCCTTAACATGGAGTCCAATATGTTCACTTTTTGTTGAGCGGTAAGCCCTGGAGACATCCCATCACCTACTGTGCAGTTGAATTCAACAAGAAGGGTTGGCCTTGGTTCTCTTCTTCCAGGTGAAACCACCAACAAGGAAGGGGGCAAAGTTAAGATGAAATGTCAAAGTGTAGATTGGATTCTGACACCAATGATCAAATGAATTGACTGCCTCGATCTTCCCTAAGCACCACTGCTTCGATAGCCGATGTGTGACTGCCATAGTTTCCACTGTTACTGTACCATAATTGTGGACTAAATAGCGGTCAATATCCCTGTGTATGTGCGGCCTTAATTCACCAATTTCTTTTGATGAGAGATGTGAAAATGTTCCAAAGCTGCCACCACTCCAGTAAGCTGTGTTTACCTTCAAATTGGCACATGAACTGGATCACAATATCCACAGTATTTAAGTGAAATCACCAAGCTTTTATGCAAACATGAAACCGCGCAAATAAATAAGCAATACAAAGTGGCCGTCCCCACACAGGAATCCGCTCCCATCCCCCAGAGGGAAATAACATAATGGCGCAGAAGGTACTGTCTTATAAGGAAAGGTTGAGCAGGTTGGATCTATACTCATTGGAGTCAGAAGAATGAGACCAATTACTGAAACAATGAATTTCTGAGGGGGCTTGACAAAGAAGAAGCTGAAAGGATGTTTCCCCTTGCAGGGGAATCTAGAATAGGTGGACATTGTTTCAGGATAAGGGGTCATCCATTTCAGATGGAGAAGAATTACTTCGCTCAGAAGGTTATGAATCTTTGGCATTCTCTATCCCAAAGGATGTGGAAATTGGTTATAGAATATATTTAAGGCTGAGATAGTCAGATCCTTAAACCATAGGGGAATCAATGGTTATAGATGATAGGCAGGAAAATGGAGCTGAGGCCAAGATCAGATCGGCCACAATCTTATTGAATGGTGGAACAAGCTTGAGGGGTAACTTACTATCCTGTGTGGCTTACCCTTGCTCCTAATTTTAATGTTCTGAAGTTTGTGTTTGTGAATTCCAAGGTACATTAAAGTGCAGAAAATGTGATATTTATAGATTATAATTTTCTTTGAAATTCTAGAAGGCATGTTGGTGGGTCAAACACAAACTATAAATCCAAGAGTTCTCAACTAAAACCAAAGTCTTAGTCTACTCCCATTTGTAGATTGGATGAATGAGCATTCATTGATGAAAGGGTAAAAACAGATGCTAAGTGAGTGTGGTACTAATAGGAAATGTTCGTTTGGAATTCTGGTTTTAGCATGTAATTTTGAGGCTAGAAGTTGATTACCATAATTGGAACGTCCTTGGATAAGCTTAAGCAGATGGATATGTTTATTTGTGCTGCAACACTAGCGGAAAAACTTCCTGCAGATGTGCAGATGCAGTGCCAGTGTCAGGCTGTTTAGAGCGAGAGCTGCTTTTAAGTGTAGTTTTGCTTTAGGTTGCTGAATTATACTTTTTTTTGCAAGCTGGTGTCTTATAATGTCTCCTTTACAACAAAACCAGTTGATGGAAAAAAATTGCAATGACTCAGAGAGCAGCCATTTTAAGTCAGATACTTGTAATAGCAAAAATAGATATTCCCCTTCCCCCGGCCTTCTCGCCCACCCCCACCCCAACCAACCAGTTTGGGTGAGATCCAGTCTTGGAAACAAAACTATATGCTCTTAACTGTGGAGTTACACCATTGGTCAAAATCAATCGAAATGTAGTTTGAGTAAAATATTTAAGAGAAAGAAATCATCACCCAGTGTGGGACTCAAAACCATGATTTGGGATTAAGAATCCTATTATCTACCAGTTTAGCAAACCATGCTCTGTAGGAACCCCTTGCAAAAAACCTTTCCAACATGTTCCAATAATTAAAAAAGAATATCATTTAGTAGTTAAAGTTGCATTGTTAAACTGGCTATTTTACTATATAACTGCATTTTCACTTAGTTTCTTGCCTTTTAATTTATTCTAGTAGCTAATCTCAATCTAATATAATTGGCCCAATTATGTATTCTTGGCTGAGAGCCCATTCATCCATCAAAGTGTTAAAACAGCAGTGTTCCAGGGAAAAAAAAGCTAGATTGACTGCTTTTGCTCTCTAATATATTCTCTCAATTTCACAATACTATTTACAAAAGGTAAAGTGGTTTCAAGTGCTTGCAGTTTTATTAAGACTTTAAAGGCCCTGGATGATTGACACTTTTATTGGGTTGTAATGAAAGGAATGATTTTTAAGAAAATGGAAAGCAATGGATGAGTGACATTTTTCCAAGCTTTTTAACACATACTATTGTCACTACAGGGTTCATTGGTTCCATACAGAGTGTATTAATTATGTAGTGGGTGAATAGGAATGGAGGTATCATAGCTTGTCATGGAGGGTATGTGAGGCCATGGGGTCGGGTGGAGGGATATAGCATAATATGTAGGGTATGAGGGGCCATGAGGGTGGGTGAAGGGGCATAATGAAGCATGGAGAGCATGAGGGGCCATGGGAGGGTGGTGGGTGGAGGGTCATAGCTTGGTATGAGGGGTTATGGGTAAGACTGTTCGAACTTACTTTTTAAATCACGCAGACTATGGTTCATGACATCTCTGAGGTGCCGTGAACCATGAGTCCTTTGATAACTGGCCCAACTCCATGAAAACCATGGAAGACTAGGACATGCCTATCCCCGCTAGGGAGCCAGCAATGTCAGGAGTGCAGGGTGCGGGCTCATGATCTGTAGCAGCCCACAACCTCAAATGGCACTGGTGAAAATCAGAAACCCCAGGAATGGGGTCAGGAATACCAAATTGGGTACCAGCCACCATTTTCACACCTGCAGAGAGTCCCCCAGACTCCATGAAAACCCAACGCCATATCACCAATGTAAAAGCTTTCAGACTATGTCAGTGGGCAGCGCATAAAAGAACTGCTATAGTGACACAAATCTGCAAGCGATAGCAGGGAGACTTGCAGCCATGGCTTACTGTCCATGTAGCACAGCCACTGACAATTAAGGGTCACTGCCGCAATTTCAATCCCACCTGCAGATGACATCTTCAATATTAGTCACTTTGTTGTCGACCGCTCCAAGGAGGGTGCAGAAATCACCCAGAAATCACAGAATTGTTACAGCACAGAAGCATGTCATTTGGCCTATCGTGTCTACACCGGCTCTCCAAATGAGCAATTTACTTGGTGCCATTCTCCCATCTTCTACCCGTAACACTGCACATTTTTCTTTTTCAGATAACTGATTCTCTTCTGAATGCTGCAGTCGGACCTGCCTCCACTACACTCTCTGGCAGATGCTATTAACATGTTATGCCATCATGCAGTCACTTACTTTAATTTTTCCCCAAAAAGGTACAGCAGTAATTCCACAGCAGTGGTCAAACTGTTTTTAACAGAGGTTAGTGCCACAACCCCCTCCCTCCCTACCTGTGTGATCTCACTCTGATTTGCTCTGGAGTCTACTTGTGCCCTATCTTCATTTATTTGCCTGTTTTAGCACTGATGCAAAGTAAAAGCCCTTACATAGGATGACACAGTTACAATGTTAGTGTGACACTAAGTTGGATTCCTCTCAGAGGCAAGATTTATCTTCGTACTGTTAAGTGTAGGTGGGAATTATCATGAGCCCCACAGACCTCGGGACCAGCACTTGATGATTTCATATAATATGCCTCAGTCTAAGCAATAGATAACTCTTCCACCAAATAACCATTTAAACAACCTATACACCTAATTAGGGAATTAAACTTTGCCTACTGGGATTATTGTACATAAAGTGTGACTTTTGTTGAATATAGTTGAACACAGCCATTTCTGCCTGAAGTAAATAGAGCATTTAAGGAGCTCCAACTAGGAACTTTAACATTGGCACGAATGAAAATAGCTAATGGTTATCATGTTTTGATTGATGTAAGCCACTGCCTGCTTTAAACGTGGAGGGCAGAATTTTCCATTCCAGGACTAAGTCCCATGGTGAGGCTGGGAACCGGGAGTATTTCCTGCTGTGGAGGCCGGTGGGAATTTGCTCCGTATCATGCAATTTTGGCCTAAGTAATTATGCATTTGGGGTTTTCCCAATGTTTCATGTGGCGAGGCAAACTGGATGGTGAGCTCCCTGCCGTCATATGTGGGTGCCATGTTTAAAAGGCGCCTGGACATCAACTTACTCACTGTTGTAGGAGGGGCTGATCCATCAATTATATAGAGCTCTGGCCCTCAATTTCAGTGATGTATCCCTGGAAGTCCTGCTTAATGCAACGGAGATCAGGAGGGGCATCCTCTATCCAGAGGAATTAAGGAGGAGGCTAAGCTCTCTCACCAATCTTACATGGAAGGAAGTCTCCAGGGTGAACAGTGCCCAGGCCCTCCACCAGAGGACCACCCTGCAATGCAACAAACACATGAATGACCTCATCTGCCCCTCCAGGTTAAGCAAACCCTCAGCTGCTCACACTCAACTCACTGAATAGTACAGAGGACATGGGCAGCAGTGGCAAGGGCAGCATCTGTGTTGCCCATGCATAAAAGAGCTACTCAGCATGATAAGGTGATGCCTCATTATCCCACTGCAGTCCATCTAGTTTGCAGGTGGAGAGGCCCCTGTGGAGGGTTCCTTAATCTTCCACACAGAGAGCTTAGATGCTGTCTCGGAGATTTGGGGAATTGGGGTGGGGGAGTGGTGGGTGGAAGAGGCTTAGGATTTAAAGGCACCAGCAAGTACTGCTAATGAAATGCCTTTGTGAGCCTTATCCTTCTATCTGCATGGGCTCACTGCTCTGGAGGGTGCTGCCCCAGAACCGTTGTGGACAACCTGCAGTGCATCAATCAGATGGCACACAACCTTATGCGTTATTTGTAAGATTGGAAGCATGAAAAAGATGCATGAAACCCAATTGCTGTCAACCCCGTCTTCTCTCTTTGCACAGGAAAAATTGAGGCACAACAGGAGAGAGAGGGAGAAGGTGGAACGGGGCTGACCTGACCTCAGGAATCTCGCAGAATTTGAGGAGCAGGCAGCCCAGCTAGTTGGGGAGGAGCCAGAACAAGCCTGCGGAGATGAGAGCTTGGTGGGCAACCTCTATTCAATAAGGATCCATGCCTGTCACATAGAAACTGAAGGGTCATATGTTCCTCCATGTTGGAGGCAGCTCATGCAGTCACTCACTCTGTCCTCTCTCACTTAGAGGTGCCAGCAGGAAGAGGGGAAGGGAATAAGAGGAGACCCTGTCCAGTAGTCCATCCAGCCCACAGAGATCCGAGGACATTGAGGAGCAGGAAGAAAGTGCACCCAAAGCGGCATCACAGCTGTCACCTGCGCCCTCCACCAGCACAGAGACACACACCTTGGTGGGTATGAGATGTAATTCAGGCTGGGTCTCACATTCTGGTGGTCACTGCACGGACACATTTCCACAGGAGGCAGAGTCATCCAAGCTCATCAACACTCGGTGGACTGTTGGGGAAGAGGCATCTGCGACGTCTAAGTCAGATGACGAGACTCTGGGATGGGCCATGCATGAGATGCTGGGGAAGTTGTAAGAGGCAGGGGAACATCAGGCAGAAGCATCACAGGCTGTGCACAGAGTGGCATGTGAGGCAAAGGAGTCCATCCACCTGCTCTCTGAAGAAGTGGTGCGACATGAGCGGGCATTCAAGTCTCCATGAGGAGGATGATGGATACTACAGAAAACCTCGTCCAGCACCCAGTTTCTGTTAGAGATGCACACAGACCTGCACTCCATTGCTGTAGCCATGGGTATGATCTCACTGTGGCTATGTGAGAGGGGAGTCGGGGCACTTCGATCTCCCTCCATGTGCCTCTTTCCCTCAAGGAGTCAGGGAGGGGCCCTTGGGCACCCAAAGGGAGGAGGAGCAGCTGTTGGACATCCTTGGGACCTCCAATCAGGAATCTCTAAGGGAGTTCAGCCCTTTGGGATGCCCTTTGCTTGTAGCCCCTTCAGCTTCATCTTCTGTGACCACAGAGGGAGCAGCTGCCTCACAGCAGGACAGCCAAATTAAGCCAGGCACCTACAGGCACATGATCTCCAGAGGACGGCTACCAAGGTTATCCAAGACACAGGGCAAACTGGTCAGCAGGCTGCCTCCACCACTACTGCGAATGTCAAGTGAGCAGCTAGAAGAAGTGACAGGGAACGAAAGATTAAGAAGTTTTGATTTCACATGCAGTTGCATGGGTGCACAATGATTGTTAATCTTTAACATATTTGTAAATATAGTACACTTACACTTTAATGAAATCTGAGATGTGGTTTATTTACGATTTGCAGTCCCTAAGCCTGTGTGCCCGCAAGCCACCATCTTCAGAGAGACACCCCAGGTTGGGTTTTTGTCCTCCAGAATTAGGGGTTTGCAGGGAGCCAAAGGCCTTTTCCAAGGCCCTTGTGAACCAGGTGCAAGAATCCTCCTGCACACGCTGAGCCCTTGCCCTTCACAAGCTCATCTGGCCCAATGCCCTAGCATTGTAAGTGCTACATTTTGGGCTTCCCCTTCAGTTGTCCAGTTGAGCTAACCTGCCACTCTTTCCTGCTGCATGTGATTTTCCAGGGTCCATGGTCACTGGAGACCTCCATCCCAACCTCCGCAGGCTGCCCCAGGCCTTTTTCAGGTAGGCCCGAACATGCGCATGCCATGGTGGTCAAGATGTGTTCTGGACTGGTGTGAAATCCTGCTGGCGGTGTGGATGATCTGTATCCCATTAATGGGATGCATAACAGTTTCACGCTGGCCTCTGGCGGGAATGGTGACCCGCCATGACGGACATGAGGCATTTTCCTGCATTCATTTTATGCCAGCTTTTCGGCTTCTGCTGCATTGTCCTCCCCTCACCCACCATTAAAACCGTTGCGGGCGTGCCTGGAAAATTCTACCCAGGGGTTTTACTGCAATGGCGACAATGCATTGAAACACAGATTAACGTGAAAATGTTCAGGATCCTAAAGCAACAATTCTGCTACCTGGATTGGTCAGTAGGGCTGATGTTCAAGAAGAAAAGGCCATTAGTGTATTACATATTACACTAAATCACAGAGGAGCGAAGCACATCTCTTACAGAGGAGGCAAATTTGAAGCAGGGCATAGATGAGGAAAATCATTCATCCGTAAAGCAAACAAGTTCAGATGATGGGATGGCAAAAAAATATATTGGCCAAACCTTGATCAATAACTTCTTAGCTTACTGAATGATGTGTCTTGTAATGAAACTCAGTTTTTGATGATGTTATTCTCAAAGATCATTACTTCATTCCGATTGCAGCGGTAAAATGCTGATGGTTGGTATGTTTGTATATCTCCCTGATTATATATTTTATATTAAATAAGACTTGCATTTATATAGCACCTTTCATGATCTCAGAATGTCCCAAAGTGCTGCCACCAAATGAAGTGATTTTTAAAAAAACTTGTGGTCACTGTAGTAATGTAGAAAATATGCAGCCAAATTGTGTACAGTAAGATCCCAAAAACAGCAATGTGACCATGACTAGGTGATCTGCTTTTGGTTGTTGGTTGATAAACTTTCCTTGTCTTTGAAATAGGACCTTAATTTAACAACTCAGCAGCACTCCCTCTGTACCTTATTGGAGTGTCAACCTAGAATATGCTCTCAGGTCTCAGGTCTGGGACTTGAACACCTTCTAACACAGACACTCTATCCATTGTATTTCTAAAAATTCTTTCATGAGATGCAGGCATCACTGGCAAGACCAGCATTTTTTGCCCATCTTTAATTGCTCTTGAACTGAGCAGTTTATTAGGCCATTTCAGAGGGCAATTAAGAGTCAGCACATTGCTGTGGGTCTGGAGTCACATGTAGACCAGACCAAGTTAGGATAGTAGATTTCCTTCCTGAAAGGACATGAGTAAACCAGATGGGTTTTTACAACAATCAATAATAGTTCCATGGTCACCATTACTGAGACTAGCTTTATATCCCAAGTTTTTATTCACCAACTTTAAATTCCACCAGCTTTCATGGATGGGACTTGAACCCATGTCCCCAGAGCACTAGCCTGAACCTTTAGGTTACTCGGTCCATGACATTACCACTAGGCTACAGAGAGTAATTTTGCATCTATCGCTGCTGCATCTCTCTTTCTCTGATACATTTTACTATTGGGTGGGATTTTCCAGTTTGAACACCAGAAGGCACCGTTGGAGGTGGGACGGGGAAATTTGGAGATCCGTTAAAAGTCAACTGATCTCCAAATTTTCCCGTCCCTCCTGCGATGATGCCCCTCTGATATTGGGGCCAGGATATTCCAGCTATTGTTTCTCCAGCGCAAGGTAAGGTAGCTTGGGAAGTTTCAATCCTGCACTTATTTTTGCCAACAAGTAGTGACAAATGAGAACAACCTTGGAATTCTGACATTTGGAATTGGTTAAGAACTTTAAAAACTGAGCACAATGAATTCCTGTTTACAATCATTGATTGGTTTTATGCCAGAAAACAGCTTTCCAGAACTTATTAAGCAGCAAAAACAAGGTGCAGTACATCATTCATTTTGCCGCAAGCCTAATTGAATCATATGCTAGTTGTTTGGCTTTCAACATGTTGTTAAACAGAGCTATGTTCTAGCTGCCGCAGGAATACTTCAGTGTACATTTCGAATTAGAAGTGCTAACTTACCTGTTCCTGCCAAATGGCTTAATCACAAGCCAGAGCAAGAGCCAATTGAATTATGCAGCCATGCATGACACAAACACCGTCCATGGGCAGGAGAGATTAATACTGGAGTCTGGGGATACCTTAGGGCTGCAGGAAAGCAGGAGTAGAAGTCTAAATCCTATGTGATTTTTGCCAGCAGACAGACAGTGAGGACACAATGCAAAAATTCCAATGATTGGCATATACCAGACTAGTCAGAAGATACTAAATGCCACCAGTGAGCCAAGAACCAGGACCTGTAATTGGAAAGTTATGTCCAATTTACAGCTGTTCATATTCCCAATTTTGCCAATATCAATTTATACTGACATTTCACGTGGAACTAATTAGACTACCCTGGAATGTATTATTAAAAAAAAGCTTAATTAAAATGTAACAAGGAAATTCCCTCTGATTCATGATATATCAAATGGACCAAACCTTGATCCAACTCTGCTTCCAAAATTTTGATTTCCATGTCATTTCAATCAACTCATCGTACAATACATGATTTTAGTAATTATGTAACACATAGTATGCAAGAATTTACAGTACAGAAACAGGTAATTTGGCTGAACAGGTCCATGCCAGTGTTTATGGTCCACATGAGCTTCCTCTCGCCCATCTTCATGTAATTTGAACAACATATCCTTCTACACCTATCTCCCTCATGTGCTTCTCTAGCTTCCCCTTGAATGCATCTGTCCAATTCACCTCAACTACTCCTTTTGGTAGCATGTTCCACATTTCAAACCACTCTCTGGGTAAAGAAGAATTCCCTATTGGATTTAGTAGTGACTATTTTATATTTATGGCCCCTAATTCTTGTCCCGTCCACAAGTTGAAACATCTTCTCTATATCTATCCTACCAAGTCCTTTCATAATCTTAAAGACCACTATTATGTCCCTCTCAGTCTTTTCATTTCCAGAGAAACCAGCTCCAGCCTGTCCAATCTTTCCTGATAGATATCCTTTTTACTTCTGGTATTAGTCCAATTAATATTTTTTATACCTTCTCCAGCACTTCTTTGTCTATTTTTTAATATGGAGAGCAGATTGTTCACGGTACTACAAGTGTGGACGACCCTATTCAAGTGTACCTAACTTCTCTGACTTCTGGTGAACACAGTGGATCAATTTTCCATACGGGAACATTTAAGGAACAGTGATCATGGTATCAAAAGGTTTACATTAGAAATAGATAAGGACAAGGAACAGTGAAATGCTTCATTGGTGGAGGGCCAATTCCATGGTGTCGGAACAGATCTCTCTCAGGTAAATTAGAATCACAGATTGGCAGACAAAACTGTAACAGAACACAGGACTGCCTTTAAAGATGATTCAGGCATAGTCAAGGTACATGGATGAGATGGAAAGCTAGGGCAACCAAAGCCAGAGCTCCCTGGGTGACACGAGAGATAATGAGTAAGTTGATGAGGAAACATTGTGCATATGAAAGATTTTAGGCTGATAATTCAAATGAAAACCTGGTTGAGTATAGAAAGTTCAGAAGGGAAGAGATAAAGGCAATAAGAGAGGCAACAAGAGTGGATATGAAAGGAAAATGACAGATAACATAGAAGGAAATCCAGTCTTCCGAAAGCATTTAAGTAGAAAAGGATAGTGAGACGATGGGTATGGATGATCAAAAACAACAAAAGGGGTGTATGCATGGAAGCAGAAGCCATGGCTACAGTACTAAATGAATATATTGCACCTGTCTTTACCAAGAAAGAAGGTGCTGCCAAAGTCAGAGTGAAAGAGGAAGTAATGGAGATACTGAATTTGGCTAAAAATTGTTAAAGGGAAGGTTTTCGAAGGCTGACTGTATTTAAAGTTGATAAGTCACCAAAAACAGATGGGATCTGAGGATGCTGAGGAAAATAAGGGTTGAAATTGCAGGAGTACTGGCCATAACCTTCCAATCCTCCTTAGGTGCAGGATTGATGCTAGAGGACTGGAGAACTGCAAACGTTACATTCTTGTTCAAAAAAACATGCAAGGATAAGCCCAGCAACTGCAGGCCAGTTTAAACTCAGTGGTTGGAAATCTCTTAGATAATCTGGACAAGAATTAACGGTCACTTGGACAGGCATGGATTAATTAAGGAACACCAGCATGGATTTGTTAAAGGCAACCAACTTGATTGAGTTTTTTGATGGGATCTGTTTTCATGCCACTGAAATTAGCCCTCCGCCCATGAAGCGTTTTTACTGTTCCTTATCTTTTTCCACAGCTAATCTAAAGACAGGTTGATGAGGGCAATGCAGTTGATGTGGTGTATACAGACTTCCAAAGGTGTTCAACAAGTGTTGCATAATTGGCTTGCCAGCAAAGTTGAAGCCCATGGAATAAAATGGGCAGTGGCAGGATAGATATAAAAGTGAATGCAGGTAGGTTGAAAGGTCCAGCCACTTTGAGAAACAAGAGTGAAGGTAAGTATATAAGATACGTGGGTAGCGTGGGGGGAGGGTGGGGGAGTGCGTGGAGGGGTAGGATGGGTCAGTGAGGTGGGGATGGCCAGTGTGCTGTGGTCAGCAGGGGGTCAGGTGGTCAGTGGGAAGAGATGGGAAGGGTAGTCAGGGTGATGGGGGTGTAGTCAGGGGTGGGGAGGGTAGTCAGAGGTTGGAGAGGGTAGCAGGGAGTGGGGCTGTAGTAGGGGGTGGGCAGGACATTTGGGAAGTGGGAAGGTTGTGGCCGTAGGGTGGGAGGGGAATTTGGGAGGGAGGAGGGTAGTCAGAGGGGTGGGGATGTAGTCAGGGGGTGGGGAAAGTGGTTGGGGGAGGGAGGTACTTGGAGGGTGGGGTGTACAATCAGGGGGTATGTGAAGTTTGGCGGGGGGGGGGGGGCGGGGTGGGGGAGTTCCATGGGGGTCGCAGGGTAGTGGAGTGGGGGTTTGTCGGGGGTGGTGGTGGGTAGTTGGGGGGGCCGTTGGGTTGTCGGGGGTGGTGGTGGGTAGTCAATGGGGAGCCCCATGGGGAGTCAGGGTGGGGGTCTGTACTATAGTTATTCAGGAGTTAGAAGCGGTTTTAATTCTTCTAACTTTTACTGGGTAACTATTATGTAAGACAGTCAGAAACATTTGAAGTTTGTGATATAAATCAGGGTATCTGATGGGTGCAGGGCAATTGCCCAATGTAGGCTTGAACTTCCTGGGCAATTGCTGTGCAATCCTTACCTGGGGACTCCTGGGGGACCGGGCGGAGGGGTGGGGTTCTCTAGCTCATCTTTGGGGTACCCCCCCCCCCCCCATGTTATGTCACCCTGGAACCTGAAAGTTATGGGCCATTGTGAACTTTGAGGATGATAGTGATGGAGTTCAAGAGGACAAAGAGAGACTGGTGTAATGGGTGGACACATGGCAGAGAAGTGCTAAGTGATACATCTTGGTCGGAATAAAGAGATACAAAGTAAAATAATGGGTACAAATAGTGGGTGCAGGAACAGAGAGACCTAGCATACATGTGCAAAAATCATTGAAAGTGGCAGGGCTGTAAAGTGCATAAAAAGACATTAAGGATCCTAAGCTTTATAACTAAAGGCATTGAGTATTTAAAAAAGCAAGGAAGTCATGATGAAACTTTGAAAACAGTGATTCAGCCTCAACTGGAGTAGTATGTCCAATTCTGGGCACCACACTTTTGGAAGGCTGTGAATTAATGTTTAGAAAGCGTGAAGAAAACATTTACAAGAATGATCCCAAGGATGAGGGTCTTCAGTTAAGTAAATAGATTGGAGAAGCTGCAGTTGCCCTTCTTAGAGAAGAAATCATGATGAGTTTGGCTGATGGTCGAAATCTAGAGGAAACCTATTGGCATAATAACCAACAGCAACATGAGGAAAATCTTTTCATTCAGTGAGTGTTTGGAATGCACGGACTTAGAGTGTGATGGAGACATATTTAATTGGCTTTCAGAAGAGAATTGGATAAGCACCGTAAAAAGAGAAAGAAATTCAGGACTATGGGGAAAAGACACAGGTGTGGGACTACCTGAGTTGTCTTGCAGTGACCCAACACAAATGCAGCTGGCTGACTGATCTCTTTCTGTGCTGTAACCATTCCATGAATTTGTGATAAATCAATCAGATTGTTCAGGCATGACCTTCCTTTTTGCAATCCATACTCAGTTTATTTCTAGGTATAACTTTTTTAATTAAATTGGTAAAATAAGTCCTAAACTGTTGTCTACTTGAGTTGATAGTTACTGTGATGTATATCTGTGGAAACTAGGTTCTGACACTATCAAATTTAACTCATTGTATCTACCCCCTCCCAAATCAACAACCTCCTTTAAAAGATACTCTTCCAAAGGAAAACAAGTTCCTTTCAGGATTGGTGAATGTCTATACTGCAAGGAGTGGTTTGCTTGGAAGGATTAACATGTAAACTAAGGGCAGAATTTTACGCAGGGGTGGACGGCTTGCCCCACCCCTGGAAGCAAAGTCGGTGTAGAGCTGACCCACTCCACTCCAGCCCGCCCGCTGCCGTAATGTGCTGCGGGCGGGTTAAATGGGACAGTGTTGGACTTCCACTCCTCGGTGGGCAGAAATCCCGCCCTCAGGAGCTGCCAGCCAATCCAATTGGCTGGCTGCTCCATCAGTCCTGGCAGCGCCAAGAGCGCATCAGTGGATGCTGCTGGGACT
Source organism: Carcharodon carcharias (assembly GCF_017639515.1). Classification (NCBI taxonomy): domain Eukaryota; kingdom Metazoa; phylum Chordata; class Chondrichthyes; order Lamniformes; family Lamnidae; genus Carcharodon; species Carcharodon carcharias. The sequence continues at coordinate 54,662,773 of NC_054486.1, forward strand.
GCAACCAGGGAGAAGAAGGCCGAATGGATCCCAGAGCCAGGTACACCCAGGGTCTTGGGCAGGGAGGGTTTGGGCAGGTTAGGGAGAGAGGCGGGGAGGCGGGGCTAGTACGTTTAATGGAGCAGTTGGATGGGAAGAAAGGGGGTCTTCCTAACTTAGGGCAGGGACTCCCCAGATCCTCAAAGGGCATCCTCTGAAGATAGTACCCGCCCCCTCTTTCCCGCCCTTTGAAATTTTTTTTAAAAATCGGGCTGCCCACACCCGTTCAACTGTCCATGCCTACCGTTTTATGGCATAGGCAGCATATCATCGGGGTCACCTGGCTTGTCAACAAGCCCAATTCAACTTCATCCTGATGCTCTGGTCTTCTAGACTTTTCCATTGTCATTTACAGCCATAATGTTGGTCTTTGATATCTTTAGTACAGTTATTTTAATCCTGAAAACAAAAACTACAATATGGTGAGATGAGAAAGTCACTGGAATTTCTAAACTATTACTATGTCTCTAATGAATATGTTTTAAGGACCATTACACCTTTGTATCAGCTGCTTCAAGTCAAAGATAGAAGTTATAACATTAATGGCAACAAAGGAGCTTAAAAACCTGTATTAGAATAGCAAGCAAATGTCATCATACCAATAACTTCCACTGATATTATTTACTGATTACAATAACTCTGTTCACACAATCATCAGATTCCCAATGATTCAATGTTCTTTATTCCCTGTCGAATGGTAAATATTTTATCGTACAAAAGGCACAGCAAAAACAGTTTGCACACTACTGACATTGCTATCTGAAAGAAAGGGGATGTATGAGAAGAAAACAAAGCCATAAACTAAAAAGGAATTATAGCTATGACAACTGTAAGATTATTGCTGAATTCTATATTATAATTCCAACACATAAAAAATCTGAAATCATAAAAAATCAGAAATCATAAAAACATTTTTTGATGAAGGTTTTCGATGGAAGGAGTTGCTCTCTTATGTGTGGAATGTGCATATAATTAATCCATGCAGAGGGCATTTCCAATTGAATTAAATCTCCTCCATATTAATAGCAGTGCTTTTTTTTACTTTATTACAGAAGACAGCTTGGTAAAGACTTATTTCTTGCCAATTGTCAACACTGTGACAACAAATGCACTTCAATCTCCAAACTGTTATTGCTACTTTCTGTAATCTTTTATCCCACATCTATCATATCATCCCAGAGTGACATTACCTGCTCTGACAATGAGTGCTGCTCCTTTAATTGGACAGTGGCTCACTGATGAGATACAATACAACTTTAGGTGCCAGAGCCCTGCATCATTGAGTGTGAACGGTCAAGGTTTTCTCCATTCCAGACTGAGAGAACAGTGGTTACAGAGGCAGGAAGCATGTAGAGGCATGCAGACTCACAAAGATCCAGACTCTATGAGAATTGTGAATCTCCACTCATTCACTGCTTGCTTATAACAAGAACATTACAAGTAAAATAATTATATATTACACACACACACACACACACTTAACAGACAAACTGTTGTCAAACACATCACATTGCACAATAAATGACAGATGCAACCAAAGCCGATTCCATGGATTTATAAACAACCCACCCAGATGCTTGTCACATCGTGAGCCAACCAATTTCACTGAAACTTGGTCTTCCTCACCAGGGTTTACAATCTCCACATTTGAAGATTTCACCCTGGAATTCTCTCTAAATGTCACTCCCACATTAATCCACCTTGCAGGGTTTCAAACCCGCTTTCCAAGATTCCTTTCCCCTGGATTTCTGAGTATGCTCAAGCATCATCTTACAAGCACAATTTCAGGTCTTTGGCCATTCCAAGCAGCACACTACTATTCCAAAGGGGTGTCTTTGCCCCAACAGCCTGCAGAACAGAGCCACCAAATTCAGCTGCCTTTTTGGATTTTCAAGACTTCGCTTAAGCCCACTTCTCTTAAAGTTTGCTCCCCACAGTTCTTCCTTTAATTGGAGAATGTTTCTCCTTTTCTTAACTCCACTGGGACCTGTTCCTGTTGCCAGTCTCTTATCTCTGCCTCTGGGACACTTACTGGGACCTTCTTCCTATCCACAGTCCCTTGTCCCTTATCTGGGATGTCTGCTGCTCAAGGGACTCTTCACCTGGTCACCTGACCTGGGTTTTTGTGCTGTTTTTCATTTTTCCTCTATGTGTAGGCACATGGTGCATCCTGGGCCTGAAGAACATATAAAAGGCATGTGCAACCAGTTCCCAGCTCACACATGCATGGGAGGCCCGAGGTTCATCGGGAATTGGAATTCCCCAGCTCGCAGGTAAATTTGAGTTTCATAATAATATGCACCTAAAGAGTAACAGTTCTTATGGTGCTGCAGTAGCACTTTTTTTGGCCCCTGTATATGTAATTTTATATTTATCTATATTAAATTCCTCTTGCTAATTATTGGCTCCCAATACAAAAGTAAAATGCTGCACATGCTGGAAAGATAAAATATAGACAGGAGATGCTTGAAAAGCTCAGCAGGTCAGGCAGCATCTGTGGAGAGAGAAACAGAGTTAATGGCTTAGATTTTCATCCTTAAGTCAGATGATCAGAATCGGGAGAACTCCAAATCCAACTTCTAAATATGTCTGACCGAATTTTCATTCCAGAATTGCGGGCTATATTACGATTCAGGCCAGGTCACCCTGCAATGAGCGCAGAGGATGCTGGGTGCAGAGGTGGGCGAGGCAAAAAGTCCTGCGAGCAGGCTAAATGGTGGCTGAGTGGGATTTACGCCCCTCACCTGGGAGGAAGCCCTGCCCTCTGGAGCTGCCAGCCATTTGGATTGGCTGGTAGCTCCATCAGTCCTGATAGTGCCAAAGTTGCATCTGTGGCCGTTGCTGGGACTGCAATAGGAGAAGGAAGAAGGCCAATGGATCCCTGGAAACAGGTAAGTCCGAGGTCTTGGGCAGGGAAGTTTTGGGATGGTCAGGGAAGGGGGCACAGGTGTGAGGAGGTGGATTTAAGGCTGTGGGTGGGTAGGAAGAAAGTGTGTGTTCCATCGTAAGAGGGGGATGGTGCCCCTTGACCAGCAAAGGGCAATCCCCGAAGATTGAAACCCCTTTCCATCCCACCCTTTGAAGAACTTTAAGAAAATTGAGCTGCTCAACTGTCCACACCAAACATTTTATGGGTAGTGTGTTATCACAGTCAATTGGCTTGGTAGCAAGCCTCTTTGACCCTTGATTACTTATTTGAATATGGTGGGGGGTGGGATGCCTGTTTTATGGGGGTGAGCTCTGGGGTGGGCAGGAAGGTGGTGGGGTGGGCTTTTGCACCTTCAAGGAATGTATAGCACTGTAGGCTATGTAATAGTTCTTTGAAGACTATCCATTGCCTATGTAGTCATACCTTTTAATGTATTTTCCCAATCCACTTAGCCAATTTGCCCCGCATGCCTTCATAATTTCCTTTATTCAACTTTAACACCCTTGCTTCAGAATGACCTTTCTCACTTTCAAACATAATGTAAAATTCTATCATATTGGGGTCACCCATTCCTAAAGGTTCTTTTACAACAAGATTATTAATTAGCCCTTTTTCATTACCTAGTACTAAATCAAAAATAGCCTGTCCTCCAGTCGGTTCCTCAACATACTGCTCTTGGAAACAATCCCTAACACATTCCAGAAATTCACCTTCCACAGCATTAGTGCTCAGTTGGTTTACCCAGTCAATATGCGAATTGAAGTCACCCATGATTACTGTGTTGCCCATGCTACATGCTTCTCTTGTCTCCTGATTAACACCATGCCCCATGTTACCACTACTGTTTGGTGGCTGATAAACAACTCCAACCAATGCCCTTTGCTGTTTCTTAGCTCCACCCAAACAGATTCCATGTATTGCTCATCTGATCTGAAATTCTCCCTTACTGATCCCATCCCTTATTACCAGTGCAACGCCACCTCCTTTCCCTTCTTGTCTGTCCTTCCTAAATGTCAAATATCCTTGAATATTCAGTTCCCAGTCCTGGTCACCATGCAGCTATGTTTCCGTAATGGCAATAATATCATACCTACTTACCTCTATTTGTGCCTTTAGATCATCTACCTTATTACGAATGGTGTGCACACTCAGGTAAAGTGCCTTTAACTTTGTCTTTTAGACATCATTCCTCATTCGAAGTATACTCAATGCTTTGCTTTGTTTCTCCTGCCTTCTGGCCTCACTACTAGTTCCTGTTACCAACTTTACTTTCTTCCAATTTGGGCCATCTCTCAGGTTCCCAACCCCATATCAAGCTATTTTAAATCCACCCCAACAGCGCTAGCAAATCTCCCTGCGAGTATATCAGTCCCAGTTAAGATGTAACCCATCCAGCTTGGTATAGGCCCACCTGCCCCAGAACTAGTCTCAATGCTTCAGAAATCTGATGCGCTCCCTCCTAAACCAGTTTTCCAGCCACATATTTAATCGATCAATAATCCTATTCCTATGCTCACTAGCACGTGGTACTGGGAGTAATCCTGAGATTACTGCTCTTGAGGTCCTGCTTTTTAATTTCCTTCCAACTCCCTGAAATCTACTTTCAGGACCTCATCCCTCTTCCTACCTACGTCGTTGGTACCAATGTGGACCATGATCCCTCTCCCCCGAAGGATGACCTGCAGAGGCTCCGTGACATCTTTGACCTTGGCACCAGGGACGTAACACGCCATCCTGGAGTCACGTTTACTGCCACAGAAATGCCTGTCTGATCCCCTGACTATGGAATCCCCTATCACTATTGCTCTTCCATTCTTCTTCCTCCCATCCTGTACAGCCAAACCACCCATGGTACCACAGGCTTGGATCTGGCTGCACATCCCTGAGAAACCATTGTCCTCCTCAGCATCCAAAATGGAAAACCAATCAGCAAGCAGGATAGACCCAGGGTAATCTTGCACTCTCTGCCAGGTCATCCATTCCCTCCCTGGCTGCACGCTTCTGACCTGCAGTGTGACCACCTCCCTAAACGTGCTATTCACATAGTGCTCTGCCTCGTGGATGCACAACAGTGACAGCAGATGCTCCTCAAGTTCTGAAACCCGGAGCTCAAGCTTGTGCGGCTGGTGACATATCCTACAGATGTGCTTGTCAGGACACATGGTGTGTCCACGACTTCACACATCCTGGAGGATGTACACTCCATTTGGCCGAGCTGGCCTGCCATCCCGTAACTCTAAAAACTATTTATTACACTTAAAGTAAGTAAAAATGAGTAGGATAAATTACGAGTAATTTATTACTGGAGCAGAAAGCACAACTTTGCTCTCCCAAAGGGCCCTTGAACTCTCCCAAAGGGCAGCTCACTACTCCCAAAGGTGTCCTGGGACTATATCCAAAAGGGTGCCTTACTTCTCCAAAAGGGTACCCTAGCTACCCAAACGAAACCACAAAGTTCAGACCAGCTTCTACCTGTCTAATCTACAAAAGTCAAGTTTCAGATACCTCTCACATTAAAATCACATGAGTGGAGGCAGCTGCTGATTTCTATGGGCAGCCGCCTACATAAAATGCACATGTGCTAATCCCAATTTGGGCCTATTTCCACCCCCACAAAATGGTAGGTGCCGAAATCAGGGGTGGGACTTAAGGATTCGGGCCTCTTCCATTATTTTCGTCACGAGGGAGAGGCTTTCCATCATGATGAAAATCCAGGCCAACTTTTCAGGTCTGTGACCTTTCATCAGAACTCTGATTCTCTCCACAGATGCTGTCAACCTTGAGTGTTTCCAGAATTTTGTGCTTTTATTATTAATTATTAATCCAGGTTCTTTTTTTTTTGATTCCTTTGAACAACAGTTCTTTGGTTACATATCTTTAGTCTCCCTATGCTTCATTTTAAATAGTAAACTTCAAAATTCTGTGTTTTACCTTCTCATAAAAGTTTTGTGCGAAGATTGAAAACCACAGATATCCACAAACTGATTCAACGGAACCTAACTATTTTGCAAATGTAAAATACCCATTTATGAACTACATACAGCTTTCTATTTTCTAGCCAGATTTTAATCCATTTTATTTGTTCCACCTTACTCTCTAAAGGTTAACTTTTCTATTTTGAGAGTGTAATATTTTAAAAATGACAATGTAAACCTGCGACAAAATCTACCTCAGTAATTTTAATGCTAATTCTGTCAACACACAAAGTTATAATTAGCTTCACTGAAAGAAATTACATCCAGCTTACATCAATATGTTGTGTCAATCATAGTTTATTTGTCAGCAGCCAATTTGCTTGCAGGCGGAGCTAAGCCACTCAATCCAAAGGCACCATTTTATGTGATTTGTTCAGATATGTGTCTGATTGGCAGCATTTTTAATTGAATAGGCACTTATTTGAATTCATGAAGCTGTGACAATTTTGCTACATATTTATCAGCCCACCTTTGTCAAATCAGTGAGTTTTGATTGTGATCCTTTAAAAAGAAGTGGTAATTTTAACAATCATTGATAGTGTAAAATATGTGATATTGGCTCAGCCATCAGTTAAATACCTCCTAATTTTCATTTCCATTGAAGTCAGTTAGAGAAAAATGCCAGCTGGGAATAGCCCTCCACTAGAGTGGACAGACTACTTTGAAATGGGGACGTACGCCATGACAAGAGTTAAATAGATATCAGCAATCCAACTACCTTGAATTTAATCATATTTAACTTTTTTGCTTTTAATGTGTTTTCATGCAAACAGCTAACCTTTTCACAGCTGTAAATAGAGATTATAATCCAACTGATATTTTGTAGTAAGACATTTTTTCTTATGGATAACTCTTGTAAACTACTTTGTGACTCACAAGAAAGGTTGCGCTGTCAGATAGATTGGCACCAAGAATCAAAAGATTTTTTCTGCAAATGCTGATGTTCTTTCCCCCACTTAGAAGCATAGGTCTGGCACTTGGTGATTTGGTCACACGTTCCACCACAGATCCTTTATATACTAGTGGCTGTCTAAGAGTGCAGTCTTACTGGAAAAAATAACTGCTTACCTCAAAGCAAAGGTCCATTGTGACCTTTTCTATTTCTTTCATTTTATTTTCAATCTGTTATCCCTGCCAAGCACTGAAAGTAAAAATAAAAGACAAATTCCAGGAGCAAGTTTGTAAGTTTGGTAATATAGCTTTAGGACTTGGTTTTCTTTTATTTTCATTGTTGGTAGAATTTTAGGAAAACTTTCCCCACTATTTGAAATTGTAAATAGACACAAAAAAGTGTACAAAGAAAATCCTCACCCAGTTGTACTTTCTATAGAATGGATTTTTTTAAAATGTCTTCTCCATTTCTATCTTAAGCTTGTTCTTTTACTTAATTTTTATACATTTTTTTTACATCTGTATTTATTCAGATATTCAAATAATGAAATTGCAGGCAAAAGTTGGTTGGAGCAATAGTCTCAACTTGGAACCCCAAATACAAATAATTGTAAGTTTGAACTAAAATATCTGAAACACAGGGAAAGATGGGAAGGACACAACTTACCCTAAAGAAAGTTAAAGAAACTAGTTGGAGGTAGTTGGCTCATCATTTAGCACATTTGTGTATGATAGCAACAAATCAAAAAAAAAGTATGTCCCTGAATTTCCTTGGGTCAAGGGTATAATAAGCCAACTGAGAATGCAGCATTGTGAAGGAAATTTGCCCAGACCCCAGTCCAGGCCAACATTTCCTGATGGGACCTGTTAGGCCAGAATCTCCAGCCGCCCCAAACTTGGCATCAGGGGGGATGGGGTTTGGGGTGGAAGTTACTTCCCACATCAGGCATTTTCTCAACTCTGGACTCTCTAACAGAAAGCAACCTAGTTGTTACAGAGAACCTATGAGGAAAATCTTGTTAGACTTGGACTTTTCTGCTTGCCAGATGGTTTTCTTACATGGGACCTATGAAAGGTATATATTACACTTAAGGAGAGAGAAAATGTATTGTAAACAATCATTTCAGATACACAGTGTCAGACTCAGGATTTGAGGGCAAATCTAAGCTCTATTATATCGCCACCATGAAATATAAAGCAAAGCTATCCTGGCCAATGACCGCCATATCAGTCTCCTGTCTATCAGTATTAATACAGTGGAAGGAAACATCAGTAGTTCCATCAAATGGCCTCTACACATTGCTCCCTACTCACTGATACTGAATGCTAGTCAAAGGAAGAAAGTATCTGCCCAAATCAGCATTCAATTAGATTCAATTATTGAAGGAGGTGACTGTAGAGATAGTGGATGCATTAGTGGTCATCCTCTAAAATTCTATAGATCCTGGAACAGTTCTTGCAGATTGGAAGGTAGCAAATGTATTTAAGAAAGAAGGAAGATAGAAAACATGAAAACTACAGGCCTATTAGGCTGACATCAGTAGTAGGAAAATGTTAGAATCTATTACAAAGGATGCGATAACTGGACACTTACAAAATAATGGTAGGATTGAGCAGAGTCAACAAGGATTTATGAAAGTGAAATTATGTTTGACAAACTTGTTGAAGTTTTTTGAGGATATAATGAGCAGGAAAGGGAGGAACCATTGGATGTTGTATATTTAGAATTTCAGGTGGCTTTTGATAAAGTCCCACACAAGACAAAATTAGAGCACATGGGATTGGGGGTAATATACTGACATGGATTAAGAATTGGTTAATGGACAGAAAACAGAGAGCATGAATAAACAGGTCATTCTCTGGTTGGCAGGCTGTGACTAGTGAGGCACCACATGGATCAGTGCGGGGCCCAGCTATTCACAATTTATATCAATGATTTGGATATGGGAGCCAAAAGTAATATTTCTATGTTTGCTGATAACACAAACAGGAATTTAAGTTGTGAGGAGGATGCAAAGAGTTTTCAAGAGGATTTAGACAGGATAAGTGAGTGGGCAAGAGCATAGCAGATGGAATATAATGTGGAAAAATGTGAAGTTATCCATTTTGGTAGGAAAAACAGAAATGCTGAACATTTCTTCAATGCTGAGACCTGGGTGTCCTTGTTCATGAGTCATTGCAGTTGCAGCAAGCAATTCGGAAGGCAAATGGTGTGTTAGCCTTTATTGCAAGAAGATTTGAGCACAGGAATAAAGATGTCTTGCTGCAATTGTATAGAGCCTTGGTGAGACCACATCTGGAGTGTTGTGCACAGTTTTTGTTTCCTTACCTAAGGAAAGATATCATTGCCATAGAGGGAGTGCAACAAAGTTTCACCAGACTGATTGCTGGGATGCTGCGATTGTCCTATGAGGAGAGATAGAGGAGACTGGGCCTGTGTCTTCTAATGTTTAAAATAATGAAAGGTGATCTCATTGGAACATACAAAACGGAACAAGGGAACACAATCTCAGAATACATGATGTGCGATTTAGGACTAGAATGAGGAGAAATTTCTTCACTCAGAGTTTGGTGAATCTTTGGAATTCTCTACCCCAGAGGGCAATGGATGTTTCGTCATTAAGTACGTTCAAGGCAGAGATCGATAGGTTTCTAGATAATAAAGACATCAAGAGATATGACATTGAGTTGGAAGATTAGCTACAATCTATTGAATGGCATAACAGGCTCAAAGGGGAAAATGGCCTACTCCTGCTCCTATTTCCTATGTTCCTATGGCACTAAGGGGTCTTGGAAAACCATAGGCCAATGGGGGTCAAAGATAAAAATCCCCAATAGCTGGAGTCGTACCTACCTCCCAAGAGGAGGTTTGTGGTTGTCAGAAGGAAATCACTGTAATCCTAGGACATCTGTACAGAAATTCCTTAAGGCAGTGAGCGCGGCACAATTATTTTCAGCGGTTTCATTAATGATCTTTTTCATTGTCGTGAGGAAGTCTGTTTGCTGATCTTTCTATAGGGTTCAACTTCATTCACAACTCTTCAAAAATAAAGCAGTTATTCCAGCTTTAACAAGGCTCTGGACAGTTCAGTCACTAGGGGCTAACAAGGGGAAGGTACATTTGTATCACCAAGTGTCAGCCTATGAGCATTTCCAACAAAACAAAGATCAACCACCTCACCAACTTTCAATTGCACCACTCCACTCTGAGTCTCTCATCATCAACATCTTACAGAGTCATCGATAACCAGCATAACAGGAACAATGATATCAGCCTGGTATCTCTGACCAGTAGCTCATTTCCTGAACCCTCAAAGCCACTCCAATTTCTACAAGGCCTGTGAGAGATACAGTCACAACAATGTTCACAAAGCTCAATATCACCTGGGACAGAGCAGGCCCTTTGGACACCACTGGATTCAATATCACTCCCTCCATTGTCAATGCATTGTGGACATAAAATGTACTATCTACAGAATGAACTATAGCAACTCACCAAGCTTCCTGCTTCCTGTGAACATTGCTGCTGGGAGAGACAAGATCAACAATGTCGTGAGCACATCAACCTCTACAAGTCGCACATCATCCTGACCGAGGTATAGAATTCATCACTGCTGTGCCAAAATCTTGAAAATCCCTAAGTTGTGCTGATAATGATTCATATCTTCTTTTCTCTTTCTATTCTCACTAAAGGATTTTCTCTGTGCTTTTTGTAGCTGGGCGAGCATCACTTGCAATAATGCCGCTATTTGGAGTAAAGTAAGGTAGTCAATTGCAAGCAGACACTGTTTAATCCCCTAAGCAAGCTGATAAATATCTAGTTAAATATTGTAAATAGTTTGCTTATGCTGCACCGGAAACAATAGTTGGAAGGAAAAGATCCAGCAACACCCGATTTAACAATCCTACAGCCACTAATTGACAAGGATCAACTTTGCAGAAGTGGTGTTTGTGTGTTACAGACATAGCCCAAAGGGTTACAGCTAGCTGCAACAAGACCACTACCATCTAGAAGAACAAGGGCAGTAGATACATGGGAACACCACCACTTGGAAGTTCCCCTCCAAGCCACTCCCCATCCTGACTTGGAAATATATCGCTGTTCCTTCATGTCGCTGGGTCAAAGTCCTGCAACTCCCTCCCTAATAGCACTGTAAGTGTACCTACATCACTTGGACTGCAGTGGTTCAAGAAGGCAAGTCACCATCGCCTTCTCAAAGGCAATTAGGGATGAGCAATAAATGCTGATCTTGCCAATGACACCCACATCCCATGAGCGAATAAAAAAATGTTGGGCAAAAACAGAAATACCTGGAAAAACTCAGCAGGTCTGGCAGCATCGGCCGAGAAGAACAAAGCTGACATTTTGAGTCCTCATGACCCATCAACAGAACTAAGTAAAAAGTCTCCCATCTTCCACCTTACATAAACTTGAACTCTGCTGCTTGTATCCTAACTTGCATTAAGTCCCGTTTACTGATCATTCTTTTGTTTGCTGAACGTCATTGGTTCCTGAACTATGGACACATCAATTTTAAAAGTTTCCTTGTGTTCCAACTCCTCCATGGCTTTGCCCTTCCCTAGCTCCATTAGCCCCTGCAACTTTTCGACTCTCCAAGATCTCGGCCCTCCTCCAATTCTGGCCTCTAGCATATCCCCAGTGTCTTTCAATCCACCATTCCTAGCTGCGCCTTTATCTGCCTTGGATTTATACAACTTATTCTTGAGGTTATAACAGCAGACCAACCACCCAACAACCTCCCCGACCTGACTCACTGATCAACCTATCCACTTACCCACCTGCCACCCTACCACCTCACCCACCTGCCGTCCTATCCACCTGCCACCTGCCATCCTACCCACTTACCTCACTTACTCATTCACTGATAAACTGAAAAGATTTGGGACCTTTAAACACTTACCAGAATACGACAGCTAGTGCCATGAAAGGAAGGCATAGCTTCTACACCTATTCTCTTTGCTGCTCCCCACATGGATTCCTGCACTTAGGAAGTTCTGTTGCATCATGGATTGAAGGTTTGGCCAGCAAAATTCCAGGTAAGTGGATAGTTTTCAGTCTGATCAGTGTTGGATAAAGTGGTGCAAATGCTGATTGGAAGACATGGGCCATTATGGCTGTAAAAATTATGTACAGGATTGATTTTAATGCAATTTAGCTTCATAGTTTAAATTAAACAATTATATTAGTTTTACTATATTAAACAGGTTTATTACTATCCATTTTTAAAAGCAACAGTCATTATTAATAGATATTCAAAATATTCAATGTCGGTGAGTCAAAACATAACAGCTTTTTGAAATACTCACATGATGACTAGACTCTGAATTATTTGCCCACTGGATGATTACAAATCTTTGGTAGTGCTGTAGGACTTATTGAATTGTGTAGGGCATCAAATTTCAGTCAGTGAAAAGTACAAATAATTCACAGTTAAAAAAGAGCAAGGGAGTACAAAATTATTATTAATAGAAAAATCTCAAGAAACACAAAAATATATAAGTCGATCAGAGAGTTAAAGGTGCAAACTACAATTTGTTTCTGAACAGTCCAGGGGCAGGATTTTCTGTCCCCGCCTACAGCCGGGATTGTCCGGTCCCCATGAAAGTCAATGGACTTTTGGCTGGGCTGCCGCATCCCCCGGGGTGGGTTCTGCCACAACGGGGCTGAAAATTCCCTAATGTTAATGTAAGCAGTTTTTTTCAAATCTTCAGTTCATTAGGAAAAGGCAAAGCATCCTCCATTGACAGACTTTTAATTTAAATTACAGACAATACCTGGTGCAAAACTAATAAAAATCATTTCATGTGGATAAAGTTTGTGAAGCATCATTGCATAAAATCAAGTCACAAAATTTGTCCACACAAAGGACATTTTTAGTCTCTGGAGTTATGCAAGAGTTGTTCTTTAAACTTGATAATCACTCAGATTCTAAATGTCTCAACCATTGCAAATGAAATTACATAGAGCTGCATTTTACGTGTGCCCACCAGGCATGTTTTCGACAGGGGGGATATACAATAGGCTGGGTGCCCACCTCCACCACCTTATGGCCACCCCCAAACCCACCCCCATAATATGGTGGGGGGCGGGGGGGGCATGGTGGGCAAGAGCTGAAATTGACAGCCAGTCTGCCATATTTAAATAAATAATCTAGGGTCATTCCAGCTCTAGTACAGTCACTGTCTGGAGTGTTGCAGTCTATCGATGTGAGAGTTGGGCCTGAATTTTTGCTCCTGGGTCGGGATCTCAGAGTCAGGACAAAGCTCAGCTCCGCAAACCCAACCCAGGAAATAGTGCCCCAGAAATTTTGATTTTTGTTCTGAGGGTGGGATGAAATGCAAAGCAATGCAGAGGCAGCAGAGAAGCTGCCGAGTGCAGAGGCAGGCTGGGTGTATCGGCCACCTTGTAGTTCTGGTACTTTCTCCCAGTTGTGAAAAAAAGAATGAAACAATAACAAGTCCTCCAACCCTCACCCATAACACTCCCTCACTCCTCCCACACATGCCCCATGCCCATCCATGCTAACCCATGTCATCTCATGCTCCTACCCACTCCCCATGGCCCCTCACACCCTCCATGTCTAGGCATGGCCCTCTGCCTACCTCCATGGTCCTTCAGAGCTCCTATGCCAACTCATTAAAACCCACCACCTCCACTCACTATCCTTGTCCCTTACACTCTCCATGCCAACTCACTCAGTAAACACCATAAACAGACATAAGGACACATTCTGAGATTAAATGGCAGTCTTAAGAGTCTATTAATGAATTTCAAAAAAGAAAAATCGCATTGTTAAAACCCAGTCATTATTAGCTTCCTATAATTCCTATAACAACAAGCATTTGTATTCATATTCCCAATTCAAGACTCTATAAGCACTTGGAATTGTTAGTTAAAAGGTGAACTGACAGGCATCCCACTGTGATAATGCTAGGTTGTGAAATTAGTCATGCAGTTCTAGCCCTATAATGTTAACCCTCAGGCTTATGCCAACAGACAAAGCAAAATAGCAAGCACTGATTTTTTTAAGACACTGCAGGCAGTATTTTCCCATACTTAACAGACAGGCAATATAAATTCTTTTTCAGCTTGACAATTCCATTTGATAATTCCAATGAGTTTCACAGTTACAATGAGTTTATTCACTTTTTACACACATTCATGTCTTATTTTAACAATCCCAAAGGGCACCTTCCCTCTCCCAAAAGTGCCCTGGGCCATATCCAAAGGACACCCTGCTTCTCCAATAGGTTATTCTACATCTCCAAATATGTCTGCTAACTTTAGTCTTTATCCTACCAGGTTTAAAGTGTGCAAGTTATGTTTTGGACATCCCATTAGCCACAATCAAATCACCCTGAAGGCAGGTGCACTTCATCATGTGCAGCTACCTCCATGAACCATGGATGTGCAAAGTTCAGCCCACCTCTTTTCCACCACCACACACCCCACCACCCTGGAAAAATTGTGGGAGCTTGTTTCAGGGGCAGCATTTTCAGATCCAGGCTTCCCCAGCCATTTTTGCAAAGACAATGAATTCAGGACTTGGACTCTGAAGAAAGTGAATGAGAGGAGAATAATAGACTTTGAAATGTGAGTGTGTAGGAGGATGCTCAAAATCAACTGCATGGACAGAAAGGCAAATGAGTGGATTAGATCAAGAGAAGAAGTTCAGGAATCAAAAGAGTTGCTGAGTACAGTTAGGGAGAGAAAGATAGCCAAGTATATTGGAAATTAAGAGCTGGCAGTCTTGTCCTGGCAACAACTGAAGGGGGAATTGAGGGTAAAAATAGAAGAGGAAGGAGAAAAATCAGATGGGTGGATAACATTGTGATATGAACTGAAGGAATCTTAAAGATAGAGATGAAATAAGACAATGCCAATGGCCCCACTAAGGCTGTGGTGAAAATGAGCAAATGATTAAGGACTAATGTCCATCCAGTGTAATTTATGATTAAATTATTTCTCATTCGTTGGCTTTAACTTTGCAACGTTTTTCAGGTGATGTAATGAATTAGTGATACATTTCATATATTCTACAAAGGTTCTGGAATTATAAAGCATAATATCTGAAAAAGAAAGTCCACACTCTGAACCAAAACTCTGAAGGGCTCCCTCTGAACTACACTAGGCATTAGCCGAAATGCATGTATAAGTATTTCTGGTTAGAGCACTTAAAATTGATTCCTCTCCAATGAACTTTTCAGGCAGAATTTTGCCCTTAATGGGCGGGTGGGCCCCACCAGCTCAGCGGCGGGTGGGCAGCCGATTGTCGCTGCTGAAATGGGCCCTGCCGCCATTTTAAGTGGGTGGGCCAATTAAGGGATGTGCGATGCGCTTCCTGTGCGGGGTGGGGGTGATTTCCCCAACTGTCAGAGTGCGCTCTTTCACGCACGTGCACGAAAGAGCGCACATCTCCTTGAGGCAAAGTGCTACCTCAGGGAGATCGCTGAAAGGCTAGCAAATATAAAGAATAGAACAATAAAAAAATCATTAACATGTCCCCCTCATGTGAAAATGTCACACGAGATGGGACATGTTAATGAAATAAACAAAAACTTTATTAAACGTTTTTAAAACCACTATCAAACCTCATCCCGCCACTGGATGAGGTTTGTAAAACAATCACCTACCCGCCTGCCCATTGGGCCTGTGCGCCGAGCCAAAGTTCGCTGCATAGCGCGCCCGCCGACTGAAATATCACGATGTCGTGCGCTGACGTCGGGATGCTCGCGTGATGTCAGCGCATGACATCTTAAACGCTGACGTGTGGGCTCCGCCACCCGCACGCCAGCCAGAAGGTTCTGCCCCTCATGTTATGAATGACCTTGGTCCAGGATAAACACCCAATGTGTATGTGAGCTTTTGCATTAAAAGATAGGAGCTATCTATTGCATGTAGTCAATTCATTAAGTTAATGGTTGTTATGAAAAAGTGAGGACTACAACCTTCTTGCGGACAGAAATGGAATAAGTAATAAGATTTGGATCTGTGGATCCATTCCTTGCCCACTTATGTACAAATATGTCTACTTATTACTAATACAATTTTACATTTCTACATTTTAAAATATTTTACACTGGTGTATTCTTTTGATATTTTTGACAGGTGGAGAATCCATCCCACATTATTATAATCGAGGGCAAAACATTTCATTTTCATGAAGCATCAATTAAATATTGTTTATTGATTTTTAGACTACAGAATTTAACATGCATTTGGGATGAAGGAATCTCAAGGCTATTTGGGTTAAAAATTTGGCTCCATGGCATCCATTTCTTTTGGCATTACAAGTGCTGTTTAATGTTCAAAAATGGCATTTGTGCCAACGTGCAAACTTCTGGTGTGTGCCACACCAGACACACTTTTGGTCAATGTGGAACAAGAGGCATCCTTTGTACCCATGTCTATAACAAGCTTTAAGTGATTAACATATGCAGATAATGAGCATGCCACCTTGTTCTGCTGCCTCTTGTAACTTTGGGTCGCACTTGAAGTAGTCAGCACCAGTGCTGATTTCCTAAGCGGAAATCAATGCTAAACAGTGTGGAATTAAAAAGTGATAAGCGCTTGCCAGAATCACCTGTGATCCTGAGATCTCCGACCCGAAGACAGTCCTGATCTCCCAGCTCCCCACAAACACTAAATCACCAACGATACTTCAGACCCCACAATCTTCTTCCCTGGCACTCAGTTGTCCCCTGATCACACTCTGAGGCCCAGCCATTCCTCCCGCGAATTTCCACTATCTTACCCAAACGCTCACCTGAATATTGGCGCATGGACCTTTGTGGACCACTACCACTTTGTCTGCTACATGTTAATGAGGTCAGAGGCTCAAAATCTTGAGCTCCTTGGACTTCCATGTTTGAATGCAGGCTATTAGCACTCTGTGAGTAAGGCACCCAAAATGTGTGTAACCAAGGCCAGGATTTTGCCCTCGTTGGGTGGGCTTGGAGGGGGTGAGTGGGAGTGGTCAAGAAGCCGGATGCCGCATACGATTGGACTGTGACCACAATTTCACGCTGGCGGGCCAGTTAAGGCCCTCCCAGTGTGAAATGCGTGCTGCAGCGCTCAGCACTGCCTGTGGTGGTGGTGGTTGGGGGGGGTGTTGGGGGTGATGGTGAGCAGGGAACTTCATACATGCGTGTAGGTGTGTGCAGGAAAAACAGGAAGATTTAAAAAAATTAAAATGAAGAATTTTAAGAATTTTAAAATGTTAAAAAAACATGTCCCCTCACGTAACTATGTCACATGAGCAGGGACATGTTATTAATTAAACTTAAACATTTTTATTTAATTTTTATTTCTGTTGGAACCCTCATCCCACCCGTGGATGAGGTTTCCTAAATAATCCAAAGGCCGCTTGGTCATTCCGCCTGCCCGCCAACTGTAAGGACAGCAAAAAAATGAGCGCAATTATTACCTCAATGGCCTTAATAGGCCTTTTAATTGTCAGCAGGTGTGCTGCTGACTCCTGCGCAGGCCCGCTGAGCGAAATATTGCACAAGTGCGCAATGACGTCGGAACACTCGCCCCGATGTCATCGTGCGTCATTTTACACTCGTTTGGATCAGGTGGCATCCTTCCAACGAGCAAAAAACTCTGGCCCAATTTTCCAAGCCTTTATTTTCCTCATTTACTTGTTTTTATCGGACTAATCTTTCTTGAACACTAGGTTCACTAGATTGATTCCAGAAATGCGAGGCTGGCCTTATGAGGAGAGGTTGAGCAGTTTAGGCCTATACCCGCTAAAGTTCAGCAAGATGAGAGGAGATCTAATTGAGGTATATAAGATACTAAAGGGGGTAGATAAAGTAGATGTGGAGTGGATGTTTCCCCTTGTGGGGCATTCTAGAATGAGATGCCATAGTTTTAGGCTAAGGGGTGATAGATTTAAATCAGAGATGAGGAGGAATTACTTTTCTCAAGGGGCCGTGAATCTGTGGAATTCACTACCTCGGAGTGCAGTGGATACCGGGACGCTGAATAAATTTAAGGAGGAGATAGACAGATTTTTAATTAGTAACAGGTTGAGAGGTTATGGGGAGAGGGTGGGAAATTGGAGTTGAGGCCGAAATGAGATCAGCCGTGATTATATTGAATGGCGGGGTAGGCTCTGGGGCTGAGTTGCCTACTCCTGCTCCTAGTTCGTATGTTCTTATGAACATGTGGACAGCGTCCAGCTGGTGCATTAACACTAAATACACTGTGAAGGTTTGTCTGTCACTAGGAGCACAAAGAATAAGAACATAAGAAATATGAGTAGGAATACACCATATGGCCCTTCAAGCCTGCTCTGCTATTCGGTAGAATCATGGCTGACCTTCTGGCAAAACTCCACTTTCCCACCCCCTCCTCATATCCATTGATTCCCTGAGAAATGGAAATCTGTCTATCTCAACCTTAATTACACTCATTGGTGGAACATCAAAAGCTCTCTGGGCTGGAGGATCCCAACTGAGCAAAGAAATCTGCTGAATGAGGAAATTTCTCATCTTAGCCATAAATGGTTGGCCCCTTATCCTGAGACTGTGGGCTGAATTTTTGTCAGGGAAACAAGTATTGGGAGTTGTGATTTTCCTGACCCCATGATCCCATCTCCACCTTGGAGGAGCCTGCCTACCCTATTTTGTATTGGGAAGGTGGGACATGGGCTGAAGATGGGCCTGCTGCCTCCAGAGGCAGGCCTGAGGTGGCAACAGAGGTGGGTGGATGGCGAGGCTGGCAGGTTAGAAGGTCTGATCCATTTACTGGAACATCAGCCCAATTGTAATGATGATGGTTAGGCCTTCTAGCCCTCACCTGCACAACGCTTCACCCTCTCACCCACCCTCCTGAACCCTCCATGCCCATTCATATCTTCCATGCCACTCCATGCCATCTAGAAACTGTATCAACAAAAGCAGTTGGCACGAATGGCCAGGCATTTGTTTTTCCACAAGATTAAATTATGAATACTTGGCTGAGCTGCAAGAATGACTAATGGACACAGCTCAGCAGCTGTCTGTTTGTTCATTTGCAATGGGGAGTGCTAGCTATGTTTGACTGATATCTTTATTACCTTATAATAATATGATCTTTCTATGAATTTTTTTAATGTTTGTGTATTTATTTGGACAGATTAAGAACTGTGAAGTGGATTGAAGATTTTATCACTGGGACTTTCAATTCGTATGATTGACAGTTTTATGAGAAGGTAAGAGGGCAGTGTTTTTCAAAGGGTATGTTAAAAGCCTAGCCTAATTTTTTTTTGGATTCCAGATTAGAGGCAGGATTCCTCGGAGGTACTGTGAACCACATCTCCCAACAAAACAGACCTAACATGATCAAAATTGTGAGGAGCTTGAAAAGCCAACCTCTGCAATGGAGCTGGCAAAGTTGTAAGTGCTGTGTGTGGTTTTGCTACCTGCACCTTTATTCTGGTCTGGCAAAAACTGCTAGAAATGGAATCAGGGCGGGAATCTTGGCATCAGGTCCCACCCACCATTTCTAAAGGCTTCCCAATTCAGCCCGACTCCATGAAAATTGGTGCCTGTGTCTTTGTGTTCTAAATACCCATGCCAGGGAAAACAACCCCTCAGTATCTAACTTCTTGAGCCCCTTCAGGATCTTGTACGTTTCAATAAGACTGCCTCTATACTTCTAAACTCCAGAGAATATATACCCATTTTAGTCAGCCTCTCATCATAGGACAATTCTCTCACCCCGGGGTCTAATCTAGTGAAACTTTGTTGTACTTCATCCAACGTAAGTATACCATTCTTTAAATATTCAGCTATGACCATATTGAATGGTGAGACCAAGCTCAATGGGCCATATGGTCTACCCCTAATGCTATTTCTTATAGCCATTTGGTCATACAGAACTTGAGTATTGCTGATAAAAGAGACTTGTTTTCAAAGCTTTTCATGTTGCAATCATCAGAATAGCTTGCAAGAAATTAACAACTATAACAGGAAAACAAGAATTTATACTGCATGAGAAGATTTACAACTGCTCTTTTTTTTAATTCATTCACAGGATGTGGGCTTCGCTGGCTGGACCAGCATTTAATGCTCATTCCTAGTTGCCCTCGAGAAGGTGGTGGTGAGCTGCCTTCTTGAAGCGCTGCAGTCCATGTGGCGTAGGTACACCCACTGTGCTGTTAGGAAGTGAGTTCCATGATTTTGACCCAGTGACAATGAAGGAACGGCAATATATTTCCATGTCAGATTGGTGAGTGATTTGGAGGGGAACTTCCAGGAGGTGGTGTTCCCATCTATCTGCTGCTCTTGCCCTTCTAGATGGTAGTGGTTGTGGGTTTGGAAGGTGCTGTCGGAGGAGCCTTGGTGAATTCCTGCAGATGACACACACTACTGCTACTGTGTCTTGGTGGTGGAAGGAGTGAATGTTTGTGGATGTGGTGCCAGTCAAGCAGATTGCTTTGTTCTGGATGGTATCCAGCTTCTTCAGTATTGTGGGAGCTGCACTTATCCAGGCAAGTGGGTAGTAATCCATCACATTCCTGACTTGTGCCTTGTAGGCTTTGGGGAGTCAGGAGATTAGTCATTTGTCGCACGATTCCTAGCCTCTGACCTGCTCTTGTAGCCACAGTATTTATATGGCTAGTCCAGTTCAGTTTCTGTCATTAGTAGCCCCCAGGATGTTGATGGTGGGGATTTCAGTGATGGTAATCCCATTGAACATCAAGGGGCAATGGTTGGATTCTCTCTTGTTGAGATGGCCATTGCCTGACACTTGTGTGGCATGTATGTTACTTGCCACTTGTTAGTCCGAGCCTGGATATTGTCCAGGTCTAGCTGCATTTGGACATGGACTGCTTCAGTGTCTGAGGAGTTGTGAATGTGCTGAACATTGTGCAATCATCAGCGAACATCCCCACTTCTGACGGAATGATGGAAGGAAGGTCATTGATGAAGCAGCTGACATGTTTGGGTCTAGGACACCACCCTGAGGAACTCCTGCAGTGATGTCCTGGACCTGAGATGACTGACCTCCAACAACCACAACCATCTTCCTTTGTGCTAGGTATGACTCCAACCAGTGGAGAGTTTTCCCCCTGATTCCCATTGACTCCAATTTTGCTAGGGGGTCAATGCAGTCTCATGCAGTATAAATTGTTGTTCCCCTGTTACTGTTGGTAATTTCTTGCAAGCTATGCAGATGAATGCAAGATGAAAAGCTTTGATAATGTGCCACTTTTGCACTTATTTCTTTTTTTAAATGTTCTTTTCATGGGCATATTGGATAAACAATAGTAGCATAAAAGGAGTAGGAGAAGTGGAAGTCAGGGGCTCCTCCATCCTCAGGGCTAGTGTCATCAGTTTCTTTTCATTTTTCATTCACCCACTCACTCACTTTGATCAATCATTCTCTCACATGCAGAATGTACTGAAGCAGAAAAGTGTCACACCTAAGTGGTGAATATTTTACAGATCCTCTCATTGATTTGCACAATTCAGTTTTTCCAAGGATTCAGCAGACAAGCAGGAAAACCCCCACCAAAGGTTTTTTGCCGTGGTCTATTGCAATGTAATCACGATTTCAAAGGAATATTGTAGCCAACAATACAACATGTGTCTCCCTTCTGTTTTTGTCAGATTGGAGGAACAAATTCCCAGCGCTGCCAGTGACACCAAACAAGTCAGCACCTCACAACAACCTGCAGCAAGGATCTGCTCTTTTACATCCAATCTGGAAGATTTAAATAGACATCCTCCATGGTTCGATCTGCTTGTCTAAATTTGACCATTCCATTGTTTTCTTGAGTAGCCTCCCATTTTGCATCCGGCATAAACCTCACAAAAGCAAAATACTGTGGATTAGTTCCAGACTCAACAGGATCATAACCGTCGGTCCCATTTTTGCAGACAGCAACTGTTGGTAATGATTCTGCTGTTGCCATTTATATTTTCTCAAGACCCAACTTTTGTTTGTTTTCCTGTCTATTACCATTCCTTTTACCTTGCACGGTCTTCCCCTTTGTCATTTAATCTCTCTTGCCTTTCACCCTGTCACGGGAAATTCCTTTGTTCTTTCCTCCTCTCCTCCTTTCCCTACCTCTGTACTCGCTTGAAACCTGTTACATTTCTAACTTTTTCCAATTCTGATGCTAGGTTATTGACTTGAAATGTTAACTCTTTCTCTCTCCTCAGATGCTGCCAGGTCTGCTAAATATTTCTAATGTTTTTATTTCAGATTATATTATAGTGCATAAACTTGAGTTAATCTAAAACTCTTCTGCCTGTGTCCTAACTCGCACCAAGTCCCTTTCACCCATCACCCTTTGTGTTTACTGACCTATATTGTCCTCACCTCAATGAATTTCGGGCTCGGCATGATACTGAACTCTTCTTCCGCCGTCTTCGTCTCCAGGCTCACTTCTTTGGGCAGGAGTCCTCTCCCAGTTCAACGGATCCTTTTACCCATCTCCAATATTCTCCCTCCACCTGGACCCCTCCCTCTGGATTCTTACCTTCTCTCGATCTTTTCATTGAGAACTGTCGGCGCGACATTAGTCGTCTCAATTTCTCTGCTCCTCTCACCCATTCTAACCTGTCTCTCTCTGAACTTACTGCACTCCATTCTCTTAGGTCCAACCCTGACATTGTCATCAAACCCGCTGACAAGGGTGGTGCTGTTGTTGTCTGGCGCACTGACCTCTACCTCGCAGAGGCTGAGCGTCAACTCGCAGGCACTTCCTCCTACCTCTCCCTGGACCATGACCCCACCACTGAACATCAAGCCACTGTTTCCAGGACTGTCACTGACCTCATCTCCTCTGGGGATCTCCCTCCCACAGCTTCCAACTTGATAGTCGCCCAACCTTGGACGGCCCGCTTCTATCTCCTACCCAAAATCCACAAACAGAACTGCCCCGGTAGACCGATCGTCTCGGCTTGCTCCTGCCCCACAGAACTCATTTCTCGTTATCTTGACTCCCTTCTCTCTCCCCTTGTCCAGTCCCTTCCCACCTACATCCGTGATTCTTCTGACACCTTACGTCACATCAACAATTTCCAGTTCCCTGGCCCCTACCGCTTCCTCTTCACCATGGACGTCCAATCCCTCTACACCTCCATCCCCCACCAGGATGGTCTGAGGGCCCTTAGCTTCTTCCTTGAACAGAGGCCCGAACAATCCCCATCCACCATTACTCTCCTCCGTCTGGCTGAACTTGTTCTCACGCTGAACAATTTCTCCTTCAACTCCTCTCACTTCCTCCAAATAAAAGGTGTGGCTATGGGTACCCGCATGGGCCCCAGTTATGCCTGTCTCTTTATGGGGTATGTGGAACATTCCTTGTTGCAGTCCTACTCCGGCCCCCTTCCACAACTCTTTCTCCGGTACATCGATGATTATTTCGGTGCCGCTTCATGCTCTCGTCAGGACTTGGAAAAATTTATTAATTTTGCTTCCAATCTCCACCCCTCCATCATTTTCACGTGGTCCATCTCTGACACTTCCCTTCCCTTCCTTGACCTCTCTGTCTCAATCTCTGGTGATAGACTGTCCACCAATATCCAGTACAAACCCACCGACTCCCATAGCTATCTCGACTACAGCTCCTCACACCCCACTTCCTGTAAGGACTCCATCCCATTCTCTCAGTTCCTTCGCCTCCGTCGCATCTGTTCCGATGATGCTACATTCAAAAACAGTTCCTCTGACATGTCCTCCTTCTTCCTTAACCGAGGTTTTCCACCCACGGTCGTTGACAGGGCCCTCAACCGTGTCCGGCCCATCTCCTGCGCATCCGCCCTCACTCCTTCTCCTCCCTCCCAGAAACATGATAGGGTCCCCCTTGTCCTCACTTATCACCCCACCAGCCTCCGCATTCAAAGGATCATCCTCCGCCATTTCCGCCAACTCCAGCATGATGCCACCACCAAACACATCTTCCCTTCACCCCCCTTATCGGCATTCCGTAGGGATCGCTCCCTCCGGGACACCCTGGTCCACTCCTCCATCACCCCCTACTCCTCAACCCCCTCCTATGGCACAACCCCATGCTCACGCAAAAGATGCAACACCTGCCCCTTCACTTCCTCTCTCCTCACCGTCCAAGGACCCAAACACTCCTTTCAAGTGAAGCAGCATTTCACTTGCATTTCCCCCAACTTAGTCTACTGCATTCGTTGCTCCCAATGTGGTCTCCTCTACATTGGAGAGACCAAACGTAAGCTGGGCGACCGCTTTGCAGAACACCTGCGGTCTGTCCGCAAGAATGACCCAAACCTCCCTGTCGCTTGCCATTTTAACACTCCACCCTGCTCTCTTGCCCACATGTCTGTCCTTGGCTTGCTGCATTGTTCCAGTGAAGCCCAACGCAAACTGGAGGAACAACACCTCATCTTCCGACTAGGGACTTTACAGCCTTCCGGACTGAATATTGAATTCAACAACTTTAGGTCGTGAGCTCCCTCCCCCATCCCCACCCCCTTTCTGTTTCCCCCTTCTTTTTTTTCCAATAAATTATAAAGATTTTCCTTTTCCCACCTATTTCCATTATTAAAAAAAAAATAAAAAAAAAAACCCACTAGAGCTATACCTTGAGTGCCCTACCATCCATTCTTAATTAGCACATTCGTTTAGATAATATCACCAACTTTAACTTTAACACCTATGTGTTCTATTGTACTATTGTCGTTGACATCTTTTGATGATCTGCTTCTATCACTGCTTGTTTGTCCCTACAATCACACCAACCCCCTCCACCTCTCTGTCTCTCTATCTCTCCGCCCCCCACACACACACCTTAAATCAGCTTATATTTCAGCTCTTTCCTGGACTCGAACTCAAGTTCTGTCGAAGGGTCATGAGGACTCGAAACGTCAACTCTTTTCTTCTCCGCCGATGCTGCCAGACCTGCTGAGTTTTTCCAGGTAATTCTGTTTTTGTTTTGGATTTCCAGCATCCGCAGTTTTTTTGTTTTTATCTCTGTTTTTATATTGTCTACCAGCCTGACAATGTCTCAATTGTTAAATTCTCATCTTTGCATTCAACTCCCTTCAGGGTTTTGGGCTTCCTATATCTGTAATCTCATCCAACCCTACAACCTTCGAGATATCTGCACCCCCTCAGTTCTGAGGTCTTGGGCATTTACAATTTTAATTGCTTCAGCATTGGCAGCCATACCTTCAGATGTCTAAATTCCTTCACTAAACCTCTCTGCCTTTCCACTTTTTGCACCTCCTTTAAGATGATCTTTAAAACCTACCTCTTTGGCCATGACTTTGGTCATCTAACCTGATGGGCAGAGTTATCCTGGTCCTGTGGGAAGCAAGCTTGAACGGGGAGCCAGGAGGAATTTCACAGCAGTTGACATCGGGACAATGTTCCCAACTCTGGGTGACCTCCCTGAAGGCAGGTCTTCACCTGCAGAGATTGTATGACTCTTCAAGGAATGTCTACCTTGAAGAAGTATTAATATTCTCTCCGACAGGATTTCCACTTATCTCTTTTGCCTTGTTCACCTTCATTGCTTTCCATTTCCCCCCTGGTGTTTGACAAGGTGTTTACTAAAACTCACTTTCACAGTGACTGCATCCGTCTCCAACTTACCCCACGTGGATTCCAACTGAAGTTCCACCCCTCATATTTCGAACATGCCCAGGATTACAGGTATCTCCGGGACATACAACGCTCCTTGGACTGCTGTTCTTGTCATATCCTGAGATCCATACTCAGTGCCATGTACCGCCATATGAACACACTCGACCTCTCCCTCCAGCAGCATTGACGCATCTGATTTCTAAGCTGTCCTTGCCCCCAGTTTCATTTTATTCTTGGTCTCATCTACGCCTCAACAAGAAACTTTGTCTCTTTCTTTCAGATGCAAAGGAACGCAAGCTCCAACAACTCATCGACACCAACGCCCATCCAGGACCCTCCAACCCTGCCCGTCCCTCTGTCCCCATCCAGTCTTCCAATCCCAGCCCCGGCCATGTTTTCACCATACCCTCTGACCTTCCCCTCTCTGATGCTGAACGTTCAGTGCTCAGCAAAGGGCTCAGTTTCATACCCTTATGCCCTCATCTCAATGAATTTCGGGCTTGGCACGATGCTGAACTCTTCTTCCGCCGCCTTCGTCTCCGTGCTCACTTCTTTGGGCAGGAGTCCTCTCCCTGGTCAATGGATCCTTTTACCTCCCTCCAGCATTGTCCCTCCACCTGGACCCCTCCCTCTGGATTCTTACCTTCTCTTGATCTTTTCCTTGAGAACTGTCAGTGTGACATCAGTTGTCTCAATTTCTCTGCTCCTCTCACCCATTCTAACCTGTCTCTTTCCGAACATGCCACACTCCATTCTCTCAGGTCCAACCCTGACTTTGTCATCAAACCCGCTGACAAGGGTGGTGCTGTTGTTGTCTGGCGCACTGACCTCTACCTCGCAGAGGCTGAGTGTCAACTCACAGACACTTCCTCCTACCTGCCCCTGGACCATGACCCCACCATGAACATCAAGCCATTGTTTCCAGGACCGTCACTGACCTCATCTCCTCTGGAGATCTTCCCTCCACAGCTTCCAACCTGATAGTCTCCCAAACTTGGACGGCCCGCTTCTATCTCCGACCCAAAATCCACAAACAGGACTGTCCCGGCAGACCGATCGTGTCAGCCTGTTCCTGCCCCATGGAACTCATTTATTGCTAACTTGACTCCATTCTCTCTCCCCTTGTCCAGTTTCTTCCCACCTACATTCGTGATTGCTCTCACGCCCTACATCATATCAACAATTTCCAGTTCCCTGGCCCCAAAGGCCTCCTCTTCACCATGGTTGTCCAATCCCTCTACACCGCAATCCCCCACCGGGATGGTCTGATGACTCTCCGCCTCTTCCTCGCACAAAAGCCTGAACAATCCCCATCCCCCACTACTCTCTTCCGTCTGGCTGAACTTGTTCTCTCACTGAACATTTTCTCCTTAAACTCGTCTCACTTCCTCCAAATAAAAGGTGTGGCTATGGGTACCCGCATGGGCCCCAGTTATGCCTGTCTCTTTATGGGGTATGTGGCCCCCTCCTACATTGATGACTGCTTCAGTGCTGCTTAATGCTCTCGTCTGGATCTGGAAAAATTTATTAATTTTGCTTCCAGTTTCCACCCCTCCATCATTTTCACATGGTCCATCCCCTTCCCTTCCTTGGCCTCTCAGTCTCAATTTCTGGTGATAGACTGTCAACCAATATTCATTATAAGCCTACCGATTCCCACAGCTACCTTGACTACAGCTCCTCACACCCCACTTCCTGTAAGGACTCCATCCCATTCTCTCAGTTCCTTCGTCTCCGTTGCATCTGTTCTGATGATGCCACTTTCAAAAACAGTTCCTCTGACATTCTTCCTTCTTCCTTAACTGAGGATTTCTACTCACAATGGTTGACAGGGCCTTCGACCGTGTCCGGCCCATCTCCGGCGCATCCGCCCTCACACCTTCCTCTCCCTCCCAGAACCATGATAGGGTCCCCCTTGTCCTCCCTTATCATCCTACCAGCCTCCGCATTCAAAGGATCATCTTCTGCCATTTCCGCCAACTCCAGCATGATGCCAACACCAAACACATCTTCCCTTCACCCCTCCGCCCCCCCCCGGTGGCATTCCGCAGGGATCGTTCCCTCCGGGACACCCTGGTCCACTCCTCTATCACCCGCTACACCTCAAACCCCTCCCACGGCACCTTCCCATGCAACCGCAGAAAGTGCAACACCTGCCCCTTTACTTCCCGCCTCCTCACCATCCAAGGGCCCAAACACTCCTTTCAAGTGACGCAGCTCTTCACATGCACTTGCCTCAATTTAGTCTACTGCATTCACTGCTCCCAATGTGGTTTCCTCTACACTGGAGACACCAAACGCAGACTGGGTGACCACTATGTGGAACACCTTCGGTCTGTCCGCAAGCATGACCCAGACCTCCCTGTCGCTTGCCATTTCAACACTCCACCCTGCTCTCATACCCACATGTCTGTCCTTGGCCTGCTGCAATGTTCCAGTGAAGCTCAACGGAAACGGGAGGAACAGCACCTCATCTTCCAACTAGGCACTTAACAGCCTTCCGGACTGAATATTGAGTTCAACAACTTTAAATCATGAACTCTCTCCTCCTTTCCAACCTCCTGTTCGATAACCCTTTTTCCAATAATTTATATAGATTTTTCTTTTCCCACCTATTATTTTTAAATGTATTTCCATCCATTGTTTTATCTCTATCATTTAGCCTATTTCAATTCCCCCCACCCCACCTCCACTAGGGCGATCTGTCTCTTGCTCGTCCTGCTTTCCACCCTTAATGTCCCCATTAGCACATTCCTTAGATAATATCGCCACCGTCAACACCTCTTTGTCCTTTTGTCTATGACATCTTTTGGCAATCTCCACCTATCACTGGCCCTCTATCCAGCTCTACCTGTGCCACCCCCCCTTAAACCAGTTTATATTTCACCTCTTTTCTATTTTTCCTTAGTTCTGCTGAAGAGTCATTCGGACTCAAAACTTTAACTGTATTCCTCTCCACAGATGCTGTCAGACCTGCTGAGTTTTTTCAGGTATTTTTGTTTTTGTATGACTGTCGGTGGCAGGAACTCACTCTGCATACTTGCCAATTTGTCTGCTGATTGGGCACACCTTCAGGATTTTCTCAGAGACAAACAAACAGCCCCACACTGTGTGCCAAGCTTGGCAAGTGCCTGGAGGTGGAAGTGCCCTGGAGTGGGGTGATGCCAGGGGGGTGGTGGCAGGGGGCCTCCACGAGGTGTCCTACGATCACCAACCCCTGCATCCCCCTCCACTGGAGACACAGCTATCAACCGATCACAGTTGCGGCTGTTGCCCATCCTGAGGCGTAGTTTCCCTGCCACAGTGACCTCGCAGCTGTGGCCAGAAATTTTTTAAACAGATGCCAACTTATTCAGAGATGACCTTGAGATGGAGGGACCCTTGCCCTCTGCCTCCAGCAGTGGCAACACCTGATTCACGCTTGTATTGTAAGAGCAGAAGATTCCACCTTACTTTTTCTAATTTGTCTTGCTGTCAAATTTTGTTTGATAACACTCCTGTGAAATGCCTTGGGAAGTCATCACTACATTAAAGCACGATTTAAATGCAAGTTGGTATTGTACTACAATGTTGTGACCAGTTATTAGCAAAGACTTCACTGTACCAGGGCACTGATTAGGCCCATAACTGGTTCATTCATTTTGTGCTGAAGTAGATGTTCTTCGTTTTCAAGAAGTCTTCCTTGCAGTTTGATGTTTGTCTTCAAATAAACTTATATGCATGATTATCTGTCGAGGAAGCCGGTTTTGACCTGGATGATTAAGTTTGCTAATTACTGACTAGCTGAATATTGATGATGTTGAAAACCTTTCTGTTCTTCTACACTGCTGCCTTGTGTCAATATACCCAAATGGGGACATAGGGCTGTAACCATCCCTCTACTTTAGGAACTCCTACAATGGATAAAGATTGGGCAGCCCTATCATGCTGCTATTGGTGTTGTGTTGGAATGGAAATGGAGCTGTTGTGCCCGTTGAACATACACCAGTCAGACATTCGATACATCAATGAAGCAAATTGATTTGTCCTGCAGATGCTCTCTGTATAATCCTGAAAAGAGGCAGAGAAACAAAACTCAACTATGGAGAGGTTGAGATAGTAGTTAATAAAGCATATTGCATCCTGAGCTTTATCAATAGGGGCATAGAGTACAAAAGTAAGGGAGTTATGTTAAACCCATTGAAAACACTGGAGTATTGCGCCCAATTCTGGGCATCACATTTTAGGAAAGATATGAAAACATTAGAGAATCTGCTTAAATCTGGTGCAGGTAACCTACAGTGCTGTTAGGAAGGGAGTTCCAGGATTTTGACCCAGCAACAGTGAAGGACAGTCAAGATAGTTCCAAGTTAGGATGGCATGTGACTTGGAGGGGCACTTGCAGGTGGTGGTGTTCCCACACATCTGCTGCATTTGCCCTTCTAGGTGGTAGGGATTGCAGGTTTGGAAGGTGCTGTTGAAGGAGCCTTGATGAGTTGCTGCAGTGCATCTTGTATATAGTACACACTGCTGCCACTGTATTGGTGTTGGAAGGGGTTAATATTAAATTTGGTGGATGGGGTGTCAATCAAGTGGGCTGCTTTTTTCTGGATGGTGTTGAGCTTCTTGAGTGTTGTTGGAGTTGCACTCATCCAATCAAGTGGAGAATATTCCATCACACTCCTGATGTGTGCCTTGGAGATGGTGGACAGGCTTTGGGAGTCAGGAGGTGAGTTACTTTTCACTTCCCAGCTTTTGACCTGCTCTTTAGCCACAGCATTTATATGGCTGGTCCAATTCAGTTTCTTGTCAATGGTAACCTCCATGATGTTGATGGTGGGATACTCAGTGATGGTAAATGAGATTAAGTGTCAAGGGGAGTTAGTTAGATTCTCTCTTGTTGGAAATAGTCATTGGCTGGCACATGTGATTATTTGCCACCAACAGCCCAAGCTTTAATGTTGCCCAGGTCTTGCTGTATATTGACATGGACTGTTACAGTATCTGAGGAGTTATGAATAGTAATGAACATTGTGCAATCATCATCAAATGTCCCCATTTCTGACCTTATGATGAAAGTAAGGTCATTGATGAAGCAGCTGAAGATGGTTGGGCCCAGGAGACTACCTTGGGGAACTTCTGCAGCAATATCATGAACTGAGATAATTGGCCTCCAACAACCACGGCCATCTTCCTTTGTGCTAGGTATGACTCCAACCAGTGGAGAGTTTTACGTTTAATTCCCATTGACTTCAATTTTGCCAAGGCTCCTTTATGACACACTTAGTCAAGTGCTGTCTTGATGTCAAGGGCAGGCACTCTCACCTCCTCGAGTTCAGCTCTTTTGTCCATATTTGGACCAAGGCAGTAATGAATCAGAAGCTGAGTGACCTGGGCAGAACCTGAACTGAGCATCAGTGCACAGGTTATAGCTGTATGAGTGTCACCTGACAACACTATAGACAACCTCTTCCATCACTTTGCTGATGATCGAGAGGAGGGTGATAGGATGGTAATTGGTTGGATTCAATTTGTCCTGATTCTTGTGGACAGGACGAACCTGGGCAATTTTCCACATTGTCGGTAGATATGTTGCGGCTAGTCAAAGAAAGATATTATTGACATTGAAAAGTGCAGAACTCAGTAGCTAACCTTGCTCCTGTTTGTCAGCATTTTTTTAATAGAGAGATCAACTTGAATTATGATCTTTGGGAAAGAGAACACCTTGAGGTGAAGTTTTCAGTATTGAGAGATCTATCAAAATGGATGTAACAAAATTGTTCACTATGGTGAAGGGCCCTAATTACAACACAGATAAGAAACTGCCAGCATGCAATGTTATTCCCCGATAGGAGGCTCGCCAATCAAGAGGTGGGAAATCTGGTATGGCAGCTGCATGTTCAGCATTTTCAGCAATGTCTGAACCCATGGGCTATTGGCGTAAGAATGCTTCCAACAGCTACTAGCACCGGGCCAAGACTTCCAGCTCACACTCTCCTGTCTAAATCCAATGGACTATCAAAGTGCTTTTCTCGCAGCCTTCCCAGAAATTGGGCTGGTTCTGTCTTCCATTCCTTTGGGGTTTTTGCCAATAGACATGTCTACCAAACAGACTTCCCCCTCTTTCAAGAGTAATTCTCAATAGCAGATACCTCATGCCAGGTGCACACAAATTCCCACCTCAATCTAACTGGGGTTAGATTTTGAAAAAAAAATGCTTAATTTCTCCAGTCACTATGAACAACATCAAAAAGAGTAAGCTAAATTAGCAAATCAAATTTGTCTTTTGCATCAGTGGCTGCAGCCAGTAGCTTTTTAAACCTGTGCAGTTTCATTTTGTTTTAGACCACATCGTTTAACCGTAACTCTTTTCAAAATTCTCTCAGTGAAAATGCCCAACCTGTGGCAAAACCACTTTAAAAATTAAAAAAAAGCTACTTTCTGCTTTTGATACAATCAGTGATCCAGGTACAAATTGCATTAAGAATTGCATAGGTTTCAGGTGTTTTCTTCTCGGGTTTCTGCTCAAACACATTTGCCTGTCACAGAGTATACAATGTGCTATGAACCAGCTCAGTTTGGCAGCACTTTAGAATGTGACTTTTTCTTTAAATGATTTTAAAAAGTATTCCTTGGACTGGATTTAAAAGACCACCCGCAAGGAGGAAAGCAGATGGGTGGACCCATAAAATAGGGCGCTGTTCCATCGGCAGCATGGCTGTTGCCGGCCCACCAACCCCCTCCTGATGTTACAAGCGTTGGGTGAGGCATCAGGTGGGCTGCCTGTTAATGACCTAATTGAAGCCCTTAAGTAGGCATTCATGGCCAACTTAAGGGCCATATCCCTTTGCTGCTCTCATTTAATGGCTGGTGGCAAAGGTCTGTGCCCAATGTGGAGCCCAGCAGATTTGACACTGTGGGCTGTTGGCCAGTGAAAGGGGTTGTTGCCTCCTTTTGGTGTCACTGGAGACGATCAGAGGCTTCTCCCCAGTTTTCCCTTCCCATGTCCACCATCCCCACATGCCTTGTCCAACATGTCTTTGCATCCCTTTGTGGGGGCCTGTCAGCCCAGCCCAGTCAAGGTCTCGGATTTATCTGGAAGTCCAGTCTATTGCTTAACACCTTCTCTTTAACCGAGCTGGAGTACCGGCAGTGGCCACCACTCTGGCCAGAAGCTCTATTGGTGGGAGTTCCTCCTGAAAAGGGGCAGAGGATCCTGTCTCATAATAATTAAAAACCAGTTCGCTGAAATATTAAAGTGGGAAAAGTTGGCCCCTTGATATATTTAAGAGTGTAAACTGGTGTACTTTTATTGATTGAGTTGAAAATGGGTTTATGATAAAAAGTGCATTTTAGTCAGAGTGTCTCATCCTACACCTGTGAGTAATCCAATTTTAAATAAATGACAAAGACTTTAGCAAATGGTTCTGTATAGTTTATCAATTATACTGGTGTAGTTCCATAGTAAATTAAGAAAACAATAAAAAGACATTAAATGAGTGCCTATTAATGTCCTTGTGTTTAAAAAACAAAACAAATTTTAAGAGCCTCCTGGAAGACTCATAAACAGATGCAAATAGTGAAACTCCCAACAGTGATCAATTTGATCTGGGGCGTTGCTAATAGTTTTGCGGTGAAATCCGGCTTCCAGTGCAATGTTCAAAAGCTAACACGGAATATTGTGGAAACTCAGTTTATGCTGAAACTCATTTATGCTTAAGATCCCTGGATCTTTTGCAGGGGTGTGAATGATTTTGGGTGAATAGGACTGAAAAAAACACACTTAAGTACACACTTAAAGAAACTCCAGACTCTGATCCTCGAAGTTCCAGGCCCTAATCTCAGCCTAGATCCCCTGTTAGGCCACATTTCCTTTGACTATTCTGAGTTCAGACTGAGGGACTCCTTGCTCCAGACCCTGTCCCTTTGTTACTGCTCTACCTGTGGCAGACGATGGCTCTGGCAATCCAAGATGTCCTTCCTATCTCTTTCGTTTCCCCTTCTCTTTCAATCCTAAAGAAATTGTAGCTATAATAAGGATTAGTTCTTGGTTTCAGCCTGACTGAAGTTATGAATTCCATTAGCGCTTTGTCAATATGCCCATCCATTGTAATTTGTGCTTTGAGTTCCATAACTTTGCTTCTAATGCTCTGGATTTTGGCATGTAGCTTCTACAATTTTGATTCATATATGTTCTTCAGTATTGCTTTCCCTTCTCCCTTGTGCTTCTTAATCTTTATTTTTCTTAATTGTCTCCTCTCATCCCTGTGGTACTTATTTCTGTCCCCTCTCCAGCTTTAGGGTACTTTTTCTCTTCACTGTTGTAATATGGGTTCTGTAGATGTCTTAATGATGAGACCTTGAGACTTGCATATTTAAACATGAACTGTTTACTGGTATCCTTTAACTATTTACAGATCCTAGGTTACTGTCATACATGACGTTGTACCTCCATGCAGGCTGGTTCCAGAGTGTTTTCCCTAGACGGTTCTCTCAATCCATTACAATGTGACTCTATGCACCATACCTCAGGCGGTGCTATTCTCCAGTCCCACATTAATCCTTGCTCTGCCAAGTACCTTTACATTACAATGGCATGCAGTCATATTATACGATATTCACTACATTTATTCTTAGAATCTCAAAGTCTAGCACTATAATCCAATACACTAACTTTTCAAAATCTCTCTAAAAGATCATTTTCAGACTCTTTCATCTGTCATTGGTTACACAGTCATTCCTTTTCAGAGGTTTTTCTACCCAATCTGTTATGTTACACTATTTAGGACTCAAATCATGGCAGTTAAAACAGACTGCTTATCCCTTTAATTATAAAATCCCGACGACCATGGATAGTTCTCACAGATAGGGTCTCTCTGTTGTCTCTTGCTCCTTGCTGCTATAATGACATACAAAGGAAGAGAAGTAAAGCACACTTATTTAACTGAGTTGAGGTAATTCCTACAAGTATATTTCTGCAAATATTAAATGAATCTATTAGTGAGAGGCTTGAGCTGCCTAAGGCTACATGAAACCCTGACATATTGGGCTCCTGCTGAAAGAAGGTAATGAAGCAAGTTTGGGCTGAACAGGAATGGATTTCCCTTCAGTCTGCCTCTGTTCCTGTGAACATGTCCAGATCCACAAGATCTTGCTATACTGATTTTTCCTGAATTTTCTCTGCCAGCATTTGTTCCTACTTCCCTCCCTTTGCTTCACTATGCCTAACTGTAGAGGAGCCACATTCTGAAACGTATCTTCTTAAAAATGTTCCCTCCCCAAGTATGTTGCGAAGAGTAACCAGCTGCTCTCTAAGCTCAATACTCTTTGGCTCAGGCAATTCTCTGATACTTAAGGCTGCCGGATACTTTGGATACTTTGCAAAACCTACAAAAATCCAATGTCATGCATGCTGCTATTCTCCTCACTTCCATGCTACTGTAGACTTAGGGCGCCATTATAACTTAAACCAGTGGATTCATATTAGCCACCGGTCTTCCATCCAACTTGATGTTTGAAATCAATGGAAAGGAAAATTGGGCAATGTTCAAAACAGGCAGCCAAGCCAAACTTGTTAGTTTCTTGCCACGTGGGTTAGGTTTAATGAATTAGAAGTAATTCTTGCCTCCCTTCCTGTCTCAATGCCAACACTTTCTTTCTTACCTCCTCTTATCCAGAATTCTTTCTGTCAGGGTCTATTAAAGCTGTTTTACTTCTTGCCAAATAAGTCACACATGCAAGGTATGCTTTTTGTTTCTATAGCTGTATCTAACTGTGAAATTGAAACCTTCAGGACTTGTAGTCCCATCGCTAATCCAACTTTTATTTGCTGGAGGGAGCTTCCCAACAACTCAAAAGATGACAATCTAATAGACTATTAAACATAATTTCCAGGCAGACTATCGGCTGGAGCTGATCCCAGTAAGTGTTCAGTTTAGTTTCTGCTTAATATTGGGCCAGTGATAGGAGATCACCAAATTGCCTGAATGAACAACCTTAGGGCTGTTGACAAAAGTTTAAGGGAAGCAGACACTTAAGAGTGAATGCATATGGAGCAAAACATTGCTTTTACAAAGGCTATTTGAGGATAAGTAAATAAGCAACAAAATCTAGAGGCTGATGAATGAGTGCCTCAAACCATTTTCAGGACTGTTTGCATACATTAGCCAAAATGGAATTCAACAGTAAAAGCAGGAGAAGGTGAAGGAAGGAGCACTGGGGGAATGGGGGTACACATTGCAGCTGGAAGCAGGCTGTAGTGTTTTTGAGGTTCAAATCCATGAGTCAATAAAGAACATTAAGGACTGGCGAAAGACCCTTCATTCAGGTAAAAGAATGGAATATGAAATTACTTGCATAACTATGAACTACTTGTGGCCTGCTCCCATTATTTCAGCATGACGATTAAATACATGAATAATGATACTGTAGTCTTTTTTACTTGAATTAAGAATTATAATGATGTAGAACCAGTGACAAGTTAATTGCATGCTATAGTAATTCCATTTTCATTTATGTAAATACATCAGTTTAGAACCTTTTTAACAGATCAGTGAAATTTTATCTGAACAATTTGCAAGTTCATTAAGAAAAGCATTGACTTTATACATCATTTATTTATTAACTTGCAGTTACATTACAATCAGAGTCCTGGCACTTTTGCTTATGGAAGTATAGGGCAGGCCAGTCTAGCAATATTAGAAAGTCAACCATCATTGCTCTTTTAGAAGCGTTTTGCAGGACTCAATTGAGTCCATCTTCTATGAAGGCTGCACTAGTTCCTTTATAGCTCATCATCAGATTCTTGTTCTGCCATTGCTAGTACCTCACTCACAGCTGGCTTGATGGTCACATAAGAGTTTTATTAAAAGCGACTACATAAAAGAGCAATTAGAATTACTGTACATATACTGTGAGCTTGACAAATATGTTTTTATTTCTGCTGGACTTGTAGAATGGCATTTTGAATTGCCTGAGCTGTGTTGACTGGTTGAAAAATTGAAAGCACTGTTCTCCAGGCAATTTTTGAACTGACTCTTTTACTCTCAGTACTTTATTTAACTTGATAGAAATATTCCTCCACCTAAGCGTGCAGGAGGGAAGCAACTTTTGGATAATATAGTACTGTGTGCCACAATATCAGTTGGATGTAAGCATGCAGAATGCTTGCAGTCTGCAATTAAAATGTTTGACGATGTATTGCCTTTGGAGTTCTTCCCCCTTTGAAATGTGAAAGCTATATTTTCTGCCAGTATGTAGCCTGCTTGGACAACAACAACTTTCATTTATATAACTCCAACGGGGTGCCAGGAGTCTCAGGGTGGAATTGTCCCAGATTTGCACTAAGTGGAGTAGCAAGTGGGTAAAATGGCCACGGTGGCGGGTTTTCACACCGTATCACCCCAAGCCTGCTGCATTACTTCTGCATTCCCGGGAACACGCTATTTCCATGGCAGGCGGGCTGCCATCCGCCCGCCACACCATCACCTCACTGCTTCATCACACCAGGCACCACATTTAAAGTACAGTCGCGCTCAGTGCTTCCAGCCCAGGACTGCAGCAAAGAAAACATGGCCCCGAAAGGCAAGAAGAATGCAGCTCTCAAGCGCCTTCTGGTGACCTGCAGGCTCACTGTGATGTCCTCTACCCCTGCTCAGGCTGCAGGAGGGGCAGCTACATTACCACCCTGGCTTGGTAGGTGATGGCGGTGGTGACCAGTGCCAATGCTGCACAGAAGAGGTTGGCCATCCAATACAGATGGAGGATGAATGATCTCATCCGTGCAGACAGGGTGTGGCAACCATCTCGTCACTCTAAACACACACACTCAAGCTTATCGCATATTCACTGGCATTTAACTCACTGCCAGCTCAAGGGGCATCACCGCCCATTCTCTCACACAGACCCCCACATGTCCATCTGGCCTCATCTCCTCTGGAGACTGCATTCTTAGCCCTCACCATCTTGAGGCCACTTGCACAGATCAACACGTGCCACACCCCCATACACCCTGGGCTACCCACCTTCCCCAGTACAGCCCTCATCCTGCAGCCTCTGACCTTGCCTGAAGCTACTTCTCCCCCTTCCCCAAGCAAGGCCTTGCCTTGCAGCCATTGAAAAAGCCACCCACATACGACTGATCTGGTAGGTAGAGACCCACCCGTGAGCCCCCCTAAAAGTGATGTGGTGCTGTCTGTGAAGACTGGCGCTGATGACTGTGATTGCCGACTAATGCAAAGTCGCCAAACAAACCTTTAAGTCTCGAACTAAGTGCAGCCTGCAAGGCACATGTTGCTTTAGTGCTGTTGTGAAACACATTGGCGTGTTTTCCTGCTGACATGGGTGGACGATCCAGTGTGGCGGATGAGCCCGGCAGGCTGGTTTTCTAATGATGTATTACAATGAGGTTCCTGACGTCCAATGGCAGGAAACAGGGCCCACCATTGGCATGCCCAGCGGATGGGTGCAAATTGGTTTCCCGCCATTGTGAAACTTATTGTGCTATATTGTCCGCTCACACCACCAAACATGCCCGATGCCATCGGGCACGGAAAATCCTGATCATAATCTGAGAAAAAGTGGGCTATTAGCCAAAGAATGAGATATTTAAGGGGGTGACCAAAAGCTTGGTAAAAGGGATAGGTTTAAAGGAAGGTCTTAAAGCAGAGAGGCACTTAGAAAGGCAATACGAGAACATGGGGCCTTTTCTGGCAAGTTGAATGGAAGTAGGTTAAGTACCCTGAACAAGGACGTTCATCCACTGAAAATATAAGTCGGCTTAAAACAGTGTACGTGACAACACTAGAAATAAATTAAGCTGAGGGATAAGTCATTTGAGGGGAAGTAGCAGCTTTTATATGTATGTAGCTGCAAGCAGAAGGAAGCTGAATGCATTCCTGCTGAATGACAAACAGCTATGGGAAGTACGAGGGAAAGGATGGATAGTGCTCTTGCAAAGGTGCAGAACTAAGCCTTGTCATGTTCTTATAATGTTATAAGTCCTTGAGTTTATTTGCTGTACAAAACACAAGGGAAAAGGGATAGCATAAACACATTGTGGGTTCATTTATTAAGAAAAGGCACATAAGAACAGTCTTATGCTGTTGCAAAGCTTGGAGCATGAGGTGCCTTCTTGTCTTCTCTGTTGCTTAAAGCAAAAGTGAAACCCAAACTGGAACACACAATACATACATCATTTGATTCTCCCTCCACCTGGACCCCTCCCTCTGGATTCTTACCTTCTCTTGATCTTTCATTGCAAACTGTCGGCGCGACATTAGTCGTCTCAATTTCTCTGCTCCTCTCACCCATTCTAACCTGTCTCTCTCTGAACTTACTGCACTTCATTCTCTCAGGTCCAACCCTGACATTGTCATCAAACCCGCTGACAAGGGTGGTGCTGTTGTTGTCTGGCGCACTGACCTCTACCTCGCGGAGGCTGAGCGTCAACTCGCAGACACTTCCTCCTACCTCTCCCTGGACCATGACCCCACCACTGAACATCAAGCCATTGTTTCCAGGACTGTCACTGACCTCATCTCCTCTGGGGATCTCCCTCCCACAGCTTCCAGCCTGATAGTCGCCCAACCTCGGATGGCCCGCTTCTATCTCCTACCCAAAATCCACAAACAGAACTGCCCCGGTAGACCGATCATCTCAGCTTGCTCCTGCCCCACAGAACTCATTTCTCGTTATCTTGACTCCATTCTCTCTCCCCTTGTCCAGTCCCTTCCCACCTACATCCGTGATTCCTCTGACACCTTACGTCACATCTACAATTTCCAGTTCCCTGGCCCCAACCGCTTCCTCTTCACCATGGACGTCCAATCCCTCTACACCTCCATCCCCCACCAGGATGGTCTGAGGGCCCTTAGCTTCTTCCTTGAACAGAGGCCCGAACAATCCCCATCCACCACTACTCTCCTCCGTCTGGCTGAACTTGTTCTCACACTGAACAATTTCTCCTTCAACTCCTCTCACTTCCTCCAAATAAAAGGTGTGGCTATGGGTACCCGCATGGGCCCCAGCTATGCCTGTCTCTTTATGGGGTATGTGGAACATTCCTTGTTCCAGTCCTACTCCGGCCCCCTTCCACAACTCTTTCTCCGGTACATCGATGATTACTTCGGTGCCGCTTCATGCTCTCGTCGGGACTTGGAAAAATTTATTAATTTTGCTTCCAATCTCCACCCCTCCATCATTTTCACGAGGTCCATCTCTGACACTTCCCTTCCCTTCCTTGACCTCTCTGTCTCAATCTCTGGTGTTAGACTGTCCACCAATATCCAGTACAAACCCACCGACTCCCACAGCTATCTCGACTACAGCTCCTCACACCCCGCTTCCTGTAAGGACTCCATCCCATTCTCTCAGTTCCTTCGCCTCCGTCGCATTTGTTCCGATGATGCTACCTTCAAAAACAATTCCTCTGACATGTCCTCCTTCTTCCTTAACCGAGGTTTTCCACCCACGGTCGTTGACAGGGCCCTCAACCGTGTCCGGCCCATCTCCCGCGCATCCGCCCTCAAGCCTTCTCTTCCCTCCCAGAAACATGTTAGGGTCCCCCTTGTCCTCACTTATCACCCCACCAGCCTCCGCATTCAAAGGATCATCCTCCGCCATTTCCGCCAACTCCAGCATGATGCCACCACCAAACACATCTTCCCTTCACCCCCCCTATCGGCATTCCATAGGGATTGCTCCCTCCGGGACACCCTGGTCCACTCCTCCATCACCCCCTACTCCTCAGCCCCCTCCTATGGCACCACCCCATGCCCACGCAAAAGATGCAACACCTGCCCCTTCACTTCCTCTCTCCCCACCGTCCAAGGACCCAAACACTCCTTTCAAGTGAAGCAGCATTTCACTTGCATTTCCCCCAACTTAGTCTACTGCATTCATTGTTCCCAATGTGGTCTCCTCTACATTGGAGAGACCAAAAGTAAACTGGGCGACCGCTTTGCAGAACACCTGCGGTCTGTCCGCAAGAATGACCCAAACCTCCCTGTCGCTTGCC
Source organism: Carcharodon carcharias (assembly GCF_017639515.1). NCBI lineage: Eukaryota > Metazoa > Chordata > Chondrichthyes > Lamniformes > Lamnidae > Carcharodon > Carcharodon carcharias. Next base: position 54,703,182 of record NC_054486.1, read on the forward strand.
ATTTTAACACTCCACCCTGCTCTCTTGCCCACATGTCTGTCCTTGGCTTGCTGCATTGTTCCAGTGAAGCCCAACGCAAACTGGAGGAACAACACCTCATCTTCCGACTAGGCACTTTACAGCCATCCGGACTGAATATTGAATTCAACAACTTTAGGTCGTGAGCTCCCTCCCCCATCCCCACCCCCTTTCTGTTTCCCCCTTCCTCTTTTTTTACATCTTTTATGCTCCCCCCAACCCCACTAGAGCTATACCTTGAGTGCCCTACCATCCATTCTTAATTAGCACATTCGTTTAGATAATATCACCAAGTTTAACTTTAACACCTATGTGTTCTTTTGTAGTTGTTGACATCTTTTGATGATCTGCTTCTATCACTGCTTGTTTGTCCCTACAACCACACCCCCACTCCACCTCTCTCTCTCTCTCTCTCTCCGCCCCCCACACACACCTTAAACCAGCTTATATTTCAACTCTTTCTTGCACTCAAACTCAAGTTCTGTCGAAGGGTCATGAGGACTCGAAACGTCAACTCTTATTCTCCGCCAATGCTGCCAGACCTGCTGAGTTTTTCCAGGTAATTCTGTTTTTGTTTTTGTTTTGGATTTCCCTTCTAGTTCACTGAATCACAGAATGTTAGGGGCACAGAAGGAGGTCATTCAGCATCGTGTCTGCACAGGCTCTCCAAATGAGCATTGTGGCCTAGTGCCTTTGCCCTGCCTTTTCCGCATACCCCTGCCCATTGTTTCTATTCAAATAATCATCTAATGCCTTCTTGAATGTCTCAATTGAACCTGCCTCCACCACACTTGCAGGCAGTGTATTCCAGATCAGAACCACTCGTTATGTGAAAAAGTTTTTTCTCGCATCATTTTTGCTTCTTTTGCAAATCACTTTAAATCTGTACCCTCTCATTCTTGATCCTTTTACGAGCGGGAACAGCTTCTCCATATCTACTCTGCCCAGCCCCCTCATGATTTTGAATATCTCTATCAAATCTCCACTTAGCCTTCTTCTCTCCAAGGAGAACAGTCCCAACATCTCCAATCTATCTTCGTAACTAAAGTTTCTCATCCCTGGAACCATTCTTGTAAGCCTCTTCTGCACTCCCTCCAATGTGTTCACATCCTTCCTGTGATGTGGCACCTAGAACTGTACACAAAAATCCAGCTGTGGTGTAACGAGTGTCTTATATAAATTCAGCATAATCTCCTTGCTCTTGTACTCTATGCCCCTATTAATAAAGCCCAAGATACCAAATCCTTTTTTAACTGCTCTGTCCACCTACCCTGCCACCTTCACTGATTTATGCACATAAACACCCAGATCTTTCTGCTCCTGCATTCCTTTAAAATTTCACCCCTTATTTTATATTGTCTGTCCATGTTCTTCCTACCAAAATGCATCACCTCACACTTCTCCAAATTGAGCTTCATCTGCCTACTCCACCAGTTTGTATATGTCCTTTTGAAGTTCTACATTGTCCTCCTCACAGTTTACAACACTCCCAAGCTTTGTATCATCCTCAAACATTGAAGTTGTCCCCTGCACCCAGATCTAGGTCATTAGTATATATCTGGAGAAGCAAGGGTTCCAATACTGACCTCTGGGGAACTCCTCCACAAACCTTCCTCCAGCCCGAAAAATATCCATTGACCATTACTCTCTGCTTCCTATTTTTCAGCCAATTTTGTATCCACATTGATGCTGTCCCTTTTATTCCATGAACAATAACTTTTCTCACAAGTCTGTTGTGTGGCACTGTGTCAAATGCGTTTTGAAAATCCATGTACACCACATCAACAGCATTACCCTCATTGACCTTTTCTGTTACCTCTTCAAAAAACTCTAGCAAGTTAGGTAAACATAATTTCCCCTTTAAAAATCCATGTTGGCTCTCCCTTATCAACCAATATTTTTCCATGTGACTACTAACTCTATCCTGAATAATTGTTTCTAGAATCTTGCCCACCACTGAAGTTAAAATGGCTCATCTGTAATTGTTGGACTTAACCTTACAATCTTATTTGAACAAGGGCATAACGTTTGCAATTCTCCAGTCCTCTGGCACCTCACCTGAGTCTAGGGAAGATTGAAAAATTATGGCCAACGCCCTGCAGTTTCTACTTTCACTTCCTTCAATATCCTTGGATGCATCTCATCCTGTCCTGGTGCCTTGCCAACTTAAAGTACAGACATTCTATTTAACCATTCCTTCTTATCAATTTTGAACCCTTCTAGTGATAGAGTTTCCTCATCTGTCACCATGACCTGGGTAACATCTACTTCCTTGGTAAAGACGGATGCAAAGTCTTCATTTAATATCTCAGCCATGGCCCATTTGTCAATGTGTAAATTTCCTTCTAGGTCCCTAATCAGCCCTACTCCTCCTTTTATCACCCTTTTACCCTTTAGTAGTTATGTATACAAATACATGTTCATCCTTTTAAAGGCATACTCCACATCCCTTCTTTCTTATTAAAGATAGTTTTCACTCTTCCAAAGAAGTATAACTATTTACAATGCATGTTCGCATTTAGTTACTATTACATAATTGCAAAGAACTCCTGTATCTATTGTAAGGTTAGTCTGCTTGTATGCCCAGATTCTTTGATAGTAACCTTGTCTGGAGGTTTATTTGGTCTTTCACAGCGATCTGGGGGATTGTCATTCTTGGATGTTGTTCCTGGTTGCATCTGGGATCTTGTTCTAGATGCAATAGGACTATACAGTGGTTGAGGAGATGGAATGGGTCTGGTTTATTCTTTGTTATGCCTCACCATTGTACCTTTGTGTATAATGACTTCATAGGACCTTGGCTCTGAAGAAATCTTTGTCACCTTGGCTGATTGTCACATGCCTTCTGTGGGATTTTGGATGCAAACTTGTCCAAACTTAAACATGGCAATTCTGCATCTGTATTTTATTGTGCACATTGGTCATCTTCCCTCATAGTTTTAAAATTTGCTCTTTCATTTCTGAGACAGTAGAATGGGTAAGAGTAGGTAAATTGGTATGCACTGATCTGCTAAATATGAACTCTGCCTGTGATGGAATATTTGCACTTAAAGGTGACCTCTCAGGTGTAAGTGCAATACATAGATCTTGTTTGGACTGTCTACATTAAGAATTAGAGATTTCACTGTGTGAACCAATCGTTCAGTAAGGCCATTAGATCTAGTGTAATGAAAAGAAAACATAGTGTGATCGATATTCCACTTCTCACACATAACCTGAAATGGCTTATCACCAAACTGTGGGCCATTATCCATAATGATCTCTGTAGGCATTCCAAATAAACTGAAAATAGTACTTAGAGTGTGTTCCATAGCTGAGCTTGATGTATCATGCAATTGTCGAATAATGAGGTACTTGGAATAATTAGTTGACAATGGTAATGAAGTCAGTGCCATGGACATGAGAGAGGTTGGAAGCAATTTTGGACCAGGGATGGGTAGGAACCTCATCTGGAATCAATGCTTCTTTGTGCTGATTTGGCATGTTCTCTTGACAAGCCTTGTACTTGACAACAACTTCAATGTGATTGTTCATACACGGCCAATAGATTGTCTCTCTTTCGAGTCTTCTCATCTGATCTATGCCCATGTATGAGTGATGTAGTTGTTGATGAATATCAGGTTGCGAAGATTCCAGTATGATGACCAACTTGCCTTGTGAGATCTGACTGTTACCATAGAGTGGTACCATTGTGACGTGCCAGTAGATTTAGAATATCTGTGAGGCCTAGGAGTGTTCTTGTACTTTTACTCCAGCACCATGGATCCTGTACATAGAATTAGTGAACCATTGTGCACTAAAAGTTTCATGGGAGTGGGTTTCACCGTGGCCTTTCATGTGGGTACAGGTATTTTAGAATTTGCAGAGGTGGAATGCTGGCACTTACCGATGTCCCTATCTTGGCCAATAATGAGTAGTTGCTAACTTTCTTAGGGCAGATAATTTGAATCTTGGCAAACATTTCCTACGGTGTGATGGCATCTATGTGTTGCATGAGATCATTTGAAATATGCTCACCACACTTCATTTCGTCATAAACATCATTATCATTTTCTGGTTCGTCATTCACCTCGTATATGTTTCTGATGGGATACCAGATGGTGCGTGTAGGAGTCCACACCTGACACATGTGTTGCCAGATTTTGATGTTCTAGTTAAGTGTGTCAGCAATCGGGGTTGTACATAGGATGTCTAAGATTTGTTGACCTGTGACGATCACTTTGCATCATCCTTGAGTAGCTCCTCGATGCTGTAGCATTCGGGTTTGTCGAGCAGATCTTTCTGGAAAGCTTCCATGGGACTGGATATGATCACCAACTCAACAATTCTGTCTGCTAGCTGTATTTATGAAAAATCATAATTCTCTGCATCTGCTGAACAGCTAGTGTATAGATTATTCAGGCTGTTTCCAATATGACATGAACTATTCTAAACCAGTCTTCCAATGCTATCAATCTCTTTGGGGATCCTTTTGCTTTTCTGATAATCCTGATATGCTTAGCCTGTGTAGACCTTCATTCCCAATTGTTAGGCGAATCTTTATAGCTTGATGTCTGGTTCAGACACACCTGAATCAAGAAACCATAGCTCTGTACGCTGTTTAAACATATTGAATTCAGATAGCAGGTCAGCTGCATTACAATTCAATCTGGGGGATTTTATAAACATGACAATATCCCTTCAACCTTCCTTTTGCTGTGATACCTGGGATGAGCATCACTGTTGCCGCTTTTGTGCACTTTTCTGAAGCTCCGCCCATGAAGACAAGATGTGGCAGGAATTCAGCATGGAGTAATGGTGTTGTTGGTTTGCATTCAATTTATTTTTCAGCAATTCCTGACACTGCCCATTATAATCACAACTTTTGCCTGATTTTTATGATTTTTTTCTTTTTGTTTCGACTCGCCCTTGCTCACTGTTGATCCAGCCCACACCCTGGTCACTCGCCTTTCCTGACTGACCTAACCTAGTACTGGTCCTCTCGATGCATTGTCCCACTCACAGAACTGACGAGCTATATGCTGTAATTTCACCAGAAGAAATCCATCTGATCACCAACATTTTAACTGAGTACTTGCTCAACACTGTGTCTCCAGAGCTTTTCATCATAATCACCACACTGCGTTTTCAACACTCTCTGATGCTGCGACTTGGTTGTGGCTGACTAAAATGTCAAGGGTCTTCTCATGCCACATAGCATGAACTATCACTGTTCACCATATTGTATCTATACTTCATCTTTTTTCATCCATACCATTGTATTGTGGCTTTTCTTAAAGATGTCTATTAGCTACCACTATAGTCATTTAGAAGGAACCACCATTGCGCACCATGTTTTGTTCTTATAATGATGTAAGCCCTTGAGCGTATTTGCAACATGTGACACATGGCACCAATCACTCATTGTGGTTTTTTTTAAGGCTAAGTGCTTGAGAACAGTCTTAGATTATTGTCACTCTTGGAGCTTGAGGAGCCATGCTGCCTTCTCTGCTGCTTAAAGCAAAAGTAAAACTAAAACTGGAACTGTTATGACCAAGCAGTTGGCAAAGTTGAGTTATTTAAAAATCCAAGAGGGAAACTTTAAACAACTGTCAAAACCTATATTTTTAAGTGGTATATTTAGGGTGCAGCTCTAAATTCAGGAATCAGACCACCAGTTCTCGAGAGGTTTTATATTAAACTTAATGAAACATTTTATTAATGTACATGAGTTAAATATATGGACATGGCTACAAATTACTACTACCATAACTTTTAACAAATTTCCAAACTTATCTCCATTAAGGCAATAGCAACCCATAGACTTTCAGCAGACACCAGGCAAAGCATTTTAACTTTACAAATTCAGAATGAGATTCCTTTCACTTTGGTTCCTGTGAAGACAATTGTAGGCTTATAGGTGCTTTGATCTTACAATGCCTCTAACCTGCACACACAAAAATCCCCTCTGTTATACCCAACAGTGGTCTTTGAATGTAAACTCTCATTGTAACACCAGCCCCTTTGAACTCCACCTCTCCTAACAATAGAATCCCTTTCATAGTACCAATTTTATTAGTAATATAAGCATATTGCTGGGTCTCTGCTAGCTAAGTGACAGATTTTACCCCCCCACCCTTTTTTGAATGTTCTATTCAAAAAATGCAAATGAACTCTACCTCTCTTCCATCTTAGAACTAGTACACATCAAAACACCCAGACTAGCTGGCTTTAATACAATTAAGACATACCCACAGACCCATAAACCTCTATTTTAAATGAAAATATTTTCCAATAATATATAGTTCGTAGCTTCATGACGTCCACCTCTCTTTCGAAAATGAACCATCATAATTCTAAAAGACGGCTTCATTTTTTTAATAACCCATCTCATGTTATTTGCTATACTTATTACACTATTACATTACCAGATGCATGCATTATCATAAGACATATATATGTAAGCCCTTGGTATGAACAGAAATCATTCCAGCTGTGTCCAGGGTTTTAAAAATGTCCAATTTTCCCTTAATCTTCAAACTCTTGATAATGCATCTGCAAACAGATCTTCTCTTCCAGCAATATGTATAATCCGTAGATTAAATGGTTGCAATAATAGACTCCATCTGTAAATCCTTGCACTTTTGTCTTGAAATTTGTCCAAAAACTTCAAAGCATTATGGTCTCTATAAACAATTGTTTCTGATGAATTGTTTGCAACATAAATTTCAAAATGCTGCAATGCTAACACCAAGCTCAAAGGGCAGAATTTTCCTCCTGTTGTGGGGGTAAGTTTAGGAGCGGGCACATGGAGGTGAGCCTCCGATCAGCCTCCCTGATCAGGGGCGCACCACCATTTTACCTGGGTGGGCCAATTAATGCCCGCCCAGTGTGACGTCCGCAAGGCAGCGCTATGCACTCCCTGTGCGGGTGGAGGAGGGGCGGTGGATTCCCTGAGCCGAGAGTGTGCACTTTTGCACATGCACACAAAAGACTGCACTCATCTTCCTGAGCCTAACTGTGTCACAGGGAGATTGGCTCCTGTTTGAAAAAATTTTCATAGCAGAAAAAAAATTCCCTGACATGTCCCCACATGTGACACTGTCACGTGAGTTGGGACATGTCCATCACTTTCATTGACAACTTTAATTAAAAATTTAAAACTTACATCCGCCCGTGGATGAGGTTTGATGCTTTTTCTTTAGCCCGCCAGGGGTCCCGGCCTGCCCGCCAACCTTAAGGTTGGACGGGTAGGTCCATTATTTACCGTAACTACTTTGTCAATGGCCTCAGTTGGCCATTGACAGGTCGGCAGGTGCACAGCTGATTCAACTGAGCCCCCACCAACCTGAAAATTGAAATGGGGTAGGGTGACATCAGGAGTTCCGCCCAATGTCATCCCGCGTCAGTTTACCAGGAAATCCTGGCCTAAGTCTCTTTTTTGAACGTTGAATATCTTCTCTGTTTCATGTTCAGCTTCTGTGAAAAATAACCTATTTTTTTTTTCAATTTCAGTGTCATCTCCTTGTAACAGTATAGCCCCTATGCCTATAGCATTTGTGTCAACAGCCAACTTGAATTGCTTGGCATAATTGGGTACTGCCAAAACTGGTGTCATTGTTCATACAAATTTCAAACTATCAAATGCCTTCTGACACTCCAGTGTCCAGTGAAACTTATTGTTCCTTTTTAATAGTTCAGTCAGTGGAGCAACCACATTGCTAAAATTTGATACAAATTTTTGGTAAAACCCACTCATTCTCAGAAATCTCAAAACTTGTCATTTTGTTGTAGGCATTGGGAAATCCATGATAGCCTTGACTTTCGCATCTCTCAGAGCCACCTTACTATGCCCAATGGTATGGCCTAGGTAAGTAACTTGCGCTTTTGCAAATTCACTTTTAGCCAAGCTCATCACCAAATTAGCTTCTTGTAGCCAAGTAGTAATTCTTCCAGATGCTGTAAATGCTCCTCCCATGCCTGACTGAAAACTATTTGATCATCAATATAAACAGCACAATTGCTTAGACCTGCAATTACTTTGTCAGTCTTTGAAATGTTGCAGGTGCATTCTTCATACCAAATGGCATGACTTTAAACTGATATTGTCCTCTTGGCATCACAAAAGCTGATATCTCCTTTGCCCTGTCCGATTACGGTACCTGCCAATATCGAAAAATGAACTGTCATAATTCTAAAAGGCAGCTTCATTTTTTAATAACCCATCTCACACTATTTCCTATACTTATTATACTGTTACATTAGTGTAATAAGTATATTACTTTAGCAAGCCAATCTTTGTGATAAATTTCGATTGTCCCACTTTCTCAATGCAATTTTCCAACCATGGTGTGGGATATGACTCTGCTTTTGTCACCATGTTCACTTTTCGATCGTCAACACACAACAGCCTTTGTATTCCATCCGGTTTCGGTACCAGTACAATAGGCAAACTCCAAATACTGCAACTAGACTCGATATTATTTTGAAGCATGAAATCAATTTCTTTTTGTACTTGTAATAACTTTGCTAGATTTAATCTATAAGGATTATTGAAGATTACATTTCTATACACACATCATGTATAGCTAAATGTCTTTCCCAACTTATTTCCACAAATAGGTTTGTGTGATTGCAATAGATTTTCCAAATCACTTTGGCATTTGCTTGGAAGGTAACTCAATATTTAATTTACATTTTCAAACACCCTCTCATTGTCCAATTTGATTAGAAGAAAATCAATTTAATGTCCTCTTTCTCCTCATCCAGCATTACTAATATCTCTTTTTGTTCCTCTTCCCTGTCAAAGCACTTTTTGAGCATATATACACGACACACTTTCTGCTTCTTTCTTCTATCTGGAGTATTTATTAAATAATTTACTTTACTCAATTTATTTTCAGTCCTATAAGGCCCACTAAACCTTGTCTTAAGGAATCACCTAGTACGTAACAGAAATAGAATTTTCTCTGCAGAAACAAAACTGTGAGTTTTAGTTTTCTTATTTGCTTTCACTTTCATCCCTTGCTGTGATGTCTTTAAATGTTCCCTAGCCAACTCTGTTCAATCTTTCCCTGAAATTTGATACATAATCCAGGAGAAAAGTTTGTGAATTTTGACCCATCAATTTCTCATGAATCAATTTCAGTGGTCCCCTTACCCCATGACCATAAACTAGTTCAAAAAGGGCTAAAACCAGCCGATACATTAGGAGCATTTCTAATATCAAATAACAAAGATGGAATTCCCGTATCCCAATCCTGTGCATAATCCTGACAGTACGCTCTCATCACAGTTTTTAAAGTTTGATGCCATCTTTCCAAAGCTCCTTGTGACTCCGGATGCTAAGCTGTTGACTTAAACTGTTTTATCCCCAATCTGTTCATTGCTTCCTTTAACAGATGTGACATGAAATTTGACCCCTGATCTGATTGTATGTCTTTAGGTAAACCATATCTTGTAAAACATTGAATTAACTCCTCTATAATGTTTTTAGTTGTAATATTTCTTAAAGTTATAGCTTCAGGAAAATTGGTAGACACATCCATTATTGTCAGTCAATATTAATTTCCACTTTTAATCTTGGGGAGGGGTCCTACAAATCAATCATGGCCCTGTAAAAGATTCTTCAAATGATGGTTTTGGGATTAAAGGTACCAGCTTAATCATTGCTTGTGGGGGGTTTTCCTGTTATTTGACATGTGCAACAGGTTCTACAGAATTTGACTACATCCCTATGCAATCCTAGCCAAAAAAACTCCTCTGTACCTTTTCCTGTGTTTTCCTAATTCCTAAATGTTCCCCATTGGAATTTCACAAGAAATCCTCAGCATCTCATTTCTATATCCTAATGGGATAACAATCTGATACACCTCCCTTCAGTTTTCATTTGCTAAGCCATGATCCAACCTTCACTTCCTCGTCAAAATATCTCCTCAAAGATAATAACATACTGGAATACATGTTGCTTCTGTTTCTGAATAAGCTTTCTAACATAACTGCTTTAATTGCAAATCTTTGTTCTGTAACTCCACTAACCTCTTTGAGTTAAACACTTCAACTAAACTGTCCTGTATTCCTTCCTCTTGAACAATGTTATCAAAAACAGTGCCGACCAATTGGATTTTGACACCTTCTTCATGTCTTATAACTGCCTGCTTACCTTGTTTATATTGTTTTTTTTCTCTGTGAGCCTTTGATCTTGTTACAACACAATTAGGAAACAATCCAGGATGCTCCTCTTGTAATACCTCTGTTGAAAACACTGCTATAGGCTGCTCAACTACCATAGGCATCACCCATATTTGCAATCCAGCTATATCATTACCCAGAATAAATTGAACCCGTGCAATAGGCAATTTTTCCATCACTCCAACTGTAACTTCACCTGTCTTCCATTTGCTCTTTAAATTTACCTTCCACAATGGAAGAGTTTTTGCATCTCCATGAACCCCACTTATTATTACCTGCTCCTGTAATACTCCCTTTGAGCAACAAATATCACTATCCCACAACATTAATGATTGACTAGCGCCAGTGTGTCTTAAAATTTTAACATCTTTACCTACTCCACCCTGTACACATGGAAAGACTTTCTCTTCACACACAAAGTCTTTAAACATTTCTGCAACCTGCTCCTCAGAATTCTCTTGAGTAAATTGAGAACACAATTCCTATTTCTTTACCTTTCACTGATTCTCCCTGTTTCTCCTGTGCCTGAACCTCAGGAGCCACAGTACTTTTACTTCCAGAGCTTTTCTGTACCCAACAATTCCAAGATTTTTCCCTGCAATCTCCAACACACTAACTTTGTGTGCCGCACTTTATTACAACTAAAACACCCTAATTTCCAAATGTCACTTCTACCTTCAGCATCTTCCTTTTAAATTCCAATTAAAAAAAACTCCTTGGGAACATCCAGCTACTCTTTTTTCCTGACTTCCTACTTTCCTTTCAATCTCCCACTTTTCATCCTTTTCCAATTTGAAAGGGTGACGAAAGAAAGGTTTAGCTCTATGAAATAACTCATAATCATCAGCTATCTCTGCTGCTTGTCTTGCAGAATCAACACTCTGTTTCTCCACTTGAGTTTTCACTACCGAAATAATTACTTCTGTAAGAGTTGCATAGGTTGTTTTTATTCTTAACGCCTGTATCCACCAGTCAAAATTGCTTTGTTTTGCTCTTTCAAGCTCAATATAAGTTTGGCCAGGCTGTCGTCTCATATTCCTAAATTTCTGCCTGTATGCTTCAGGAACCAACTCATATGGACTCAAAATAGCCTTTTTCACCACATCATAGGGCAGAAGTTTCCTCCCGTCGATGGGGGGAAATTCAAGAGTGGGCGCGTGCAGGTGCGCCTCCGATCGGTGTCCCCAATTGGGGACGTGCTGTCATTTTACGTTAGTGGGCCAATTCAGGCCTGCCCAGGGTGACATCTGCCAGGAAGTGCTATGCAGGTGGGGGGGTTTCCCTACACAAGAGTGCGCTCTTTCCCGCATGTGTGCGGAAGAGCGGACTCATCTCCCTGAGGCTAAGCGCTGCCTCAGGGAGATCGGCTCCAAATGTAAAAATGTTGAAAGTAGAAAAATAAAATTTCCCTGACAGATCCCCTGATGTGACACTTTCACATGAGTTGGGACATGACTATCACTTTCAGTAAAACTTTTACAAAATTTCAAAACCTTACATGAAACCTCATCCCAACCATGGATGAAGTTTCATGCTTTCTCTGAAGCCCGCCAGGGCTCCTGGCCTGCCCGCCAACCTTGAGGTTGGATGGGCAGGTCCATTAATTATGTTAATGAGTTTGTCAATGGCCTCAATAGGCCATTGACAGGTCAGCGGGTGCACAGCTGATTTGGCTGAGCCCCCGCCGACCTGAAAATTGAAATGATGCTGGGTGATGTTGGGAGTTCTGCCTGACGTCATCCCGTGTCTTTTAAGTGCTGGTAAATGGGACCCACCCCCCGGTCCCCACTCACTGACCGGGAAATCCTCCCCATAATTCGTTGACATTTCTCCTGTTAGTGAAGCATAAACTTCATGCACCCTACCTAACAACTTAGACTGTAATAATAATGTCCAGTTTTCCTGTGGCTATTTCATCTGTTTAGCTAGCTTCTCAAATGAAACAACGAATGCTTCAATATCTTTTTCATCAAACTTTGGAAGAGCTTGTACAAATTTAAACATCTCCCTATTGGGTTCTAATCTAGAGATAAATCCTTCCTCACCTACTGGCATCTCTTTTTTAACTGCCAACATTTTCAGTTGGAATTCTCTCCCTCTTTCTCTTTCTCTTTCCTCCTTCTCTATCTTCTCAATTTCTAATCCTCTTTTCAAAGGCATTTGTCTATCTTTTACTTCAAATTCAAGCTTTTTCAGTTCCTTTGCTTCAAATTCAAGTGTCTTCATTTGTAATTGAGGCCTCACTACCTCCACCTGTGACTCACTAGTGTTGGGTTTCACTTCCAACTGCCGATGCTGTACTATACTTCTGATCATATTGGATTTCCTAGCCCCACAGGAAGGCCTGGAAGTTTTGTAAAGGCTGCTCATAATGGCTGGGTGAAGGACTCTGCAGTGGGGCAATGGAGGTTATGCAAGTCCGGAGGCTAGGCCATCGGGCCAGGCAAGGCCGGATGGTAGGGCAGGGATGCCAGTGTGCCCCTCGTTTTTCTGATGAGTGTCTTGCTGCCCTCCTCGAGGCAGCACAGTGAGAGGTGCTGTTTCCTCAGGATGGGAGGATGAGGAGGCCCCCCCACATGATGAAACGTGTCTGGGAGGAGGTGGCAGAGGTGGTGTGGCGCACCTGGATCCAGTGTCGCGAGTGCTTCAATGGCTTGTTGCACTCTAGAAGGGTGAGGACAATGTTGGCATTGGTCACTTAACCCTGGAGGTCGGCTTTCCCCCTTGCTGTCCCCCACCATCCCGCAAAGTCTGAGTGTAGTGACTACATTAAATCATTGATGGCATGTGTCCTTTGCTGAGTGAGCCAGCAGATATTGTCCATGCTGAGATCACCTTGAGTGTGTGGTGAAGAGATGGGTTCTGCATCCGCAGAATGTGGTACACTGAGATCCACATGACTGGTTTGGGGGCAACCTGGACGTACTGTTTTTGAACTGCAGGACATGTCCAAGTCAGGGTGATGACATGCTGGGAGGGGAGCTTCAAGGTGGTGTGGCAACGAACCATCTGCTGCCCTCTGCACTCCACGTGCTTGTGCCTCCTTGCTATGGAAGGATATACCGTGTGGTGCCTAATGTGATGTAAGCAGCATGTGGCCAGAGGGGGCGATGGGGGGAGCGTTGGGTGTGAGGAACAGGCCTAGCATCTTTGTGTGAGTGTTCAGCAGCAGTGGGGTGAGGAGGCACTGGAACTCTAATATGTCCCACTCTGGTTGGGGTGGGCTGTGCGCGAAGAGAGTCCATGTGCAATTTGCACAAATCAATGCTCTTCTCTCATTTTCATGAGAAGAATGCTCATAACGCGGCCGAGTGTGTGAGGACTGGCAGCGGCCAGGCGCAGCTCACCATTCTCAGCCGGTTTGAGCAGGAGGCCCTGGACTTGGAGAGGGGCCATGTGCCCAGATCCACTGGTGTCGGTAAGGTTGGGGTGCCATGGCCAGCTTTGTATGTCCAGCAGTGAGGTCAGCATTGTTCTCCCAACAACCATAGCAGTGCTGAACGATAAGTGATTTAATTTTGCAAACATGGCTTGACCATTGCTTATGGAAGGATGAGTGCATAATGATCTGGGAGACAAGGATGTGCTTTGTCATTGTCTCCACATTAACTGATCCAATGTCCTTGTTCTTTCTTTCAGCATCAGCGGAGCAGGGCCGTGAGGAGGAGCAGCAGAGGCCCCCTCTCGCACCTGAGGGCCCTGAAGTTTCACCAGCATCACACCATCTCTGCCAGGCAGGCACCAGCACAGATACTAGCACCTCGGTGAGAATTAGAACATCGGTTAGTGAACTGGGGCACAGCAGTGAGGGCACTTCACTGTCACTGGAGTACCTGGCAGAGACAGAGAGTGCTCATGGTCCCAACAGTCGAAGGACTGCAGGGATCAGGCACATGTTCAGTCGGTGTCTAATGATCTCCCTCTGGAGTCATCTGCCACGCATCAGGGGCATGAAATGCGGCCGGGTTTGCGGGAGAATCTTGGGGAGATGCATGAGGCTGTGCTTGGCTTGGTTTCCATGGTGGAGGAGTCTATGCTGAAGCAATGAGCCACATGTCTGAGCGCCATGCAGGACGCATGGAGAGAGTGGCAACTCTCGTGGAGAGTCTCCTCCAGGAGACCCATTAGGGCTTCCTGGGGATGCGCTCTGACCAGCAAGCCCTCACATCAGCATTGATCTCAGCTGGTCAGTGCCAGTGTGGGAGATGGTCTGGGCACCAAGTTTCCCAGATGGGTGCCCATCCATCCATGGTGCGCAGGGAGGTCCGAAGCGACCTCATATCAGTGCAGCAGCTGCCTGTCGTCCCTGCGGGCACATCTCAAGGCACTCTGGGTGAGGGCAGCAGCTCCTCCACCCCTCTCCCAGTGACTCAGGTGAGGCTGCAATGACTGGGGAGCTGCCAGCTGTGGAACTGGCAGATACCTCCCAGGCAGGGTCAGCGCAGGCTCCATGGGCCACAGGCTGACCACCAAAGTCATTGAGGCCAACAGGACAGCAGAGTCAGCAGTCTGTCTCAGATGCCACTCCGAGTGATGCGGCAGCACCAAGGCACAGCTCCCGGAAACGTAAACATAAGGCACCTTAGACTGGTGCTTTTGTGTTGGCCGGAAATGAGGCCTTTATAATTTTGTTTGAATTGAAACACCCTTTTCATTTTGTTTCATTAAGTTTCTTTGCCTGTGATATTAAATTCAGACATGTGACCATGGCTGAGGGTGCCCCTTCTCTTCTGCATGTGTATCCTTTCCAAAAATGTTAGGAGTGCTTTGTGAGACATTCAGCTTTATTAACAAGGCCCTTAGTTACTGTTCCTAACCTGGAAGATTTGGAAAATAGATATGAAGCATGGAACCTACAGCCCAGGCTTGTTCTGATGATCCATCTGTGTTGTGCTAGCTGAAGGTTCATTGGATTAAAGCCTCTCAGGTGTCCCTGCCCTCCTGCAGTATGCCCAGGACAGTGGCTACCCCTCAGCATTTCCTTGTGCGTGCTCATCCTCGGATTCATTGCTGGAATCATCGTGTTCAGCTGCAGCCACTGTGTCAACGTCTTCATCGTCCACTGTGTACCCCCCCTTTCCAAGGCAGGATTGTGGAGAGCGCAGCATGGAACCACTATCACCGACACACAGTCTGCGGGATACCAGAGTGTGGCCCTTGAGCAGTCCAGGCATTGGAAGCACATCTTCATAACGCCGATGGTTCTCTCCATCACAGCCCTTGTGGAGGCATGGCTCTTATTGTACCGTTGCTCAGCTTCTGTTCTTGGATGGTGGAGAGACATCACAAGCCACCTTCTGAGGGGAAATCCCTTGTCACCCAGAAGCCATCCACCCAGCTGGGCTGGAGCACTGAAGAGCCCCGGCACCTGGGAGTGTCTGAGGATGTATGCATCGTGGGAGCTGCCTGGGTACCTTGCACAGAATTGTAAAATCAGCATCCTGTGATCACACACTATCTGCACGTTCATGGAGTGGAAGTCCTTCCTGTTTACGAAGGCACCGGGCTCACTCGCTGGTGCATTGGTGGCCACATGTGTACAGTCTATTACACCCTGGACACGGGGGAAGCCAGCAATCACTGCGAAGCCTCTGGCTTGCTGTGTCTGGTTTGCCTGGTCCCAACGGAAGTGGATGAAGGTCAATGCACGCCTGAACAGAGAGTCTATGACCTGCTTGAGACGAGTGTGGACAGCTGATTGGGAGACACTGCAAAGATCACCCACCAACCCCTGGAAGGAGCCAGAGGCATAGAAGTTGAGGGCAGCTGTGACCTTTAGAGCCACTGGCATGGGGCGTCCATCCACACAGTTAGCGGAGATCTCAGGCCAAACCATCTGATAGATATAGTTGACTGATGGAGAGATGGAGCATCCTTCAGCACTGCACCTAGACATATTAAGGTGGCTGCTTCGCCACCTGTATACCCTGGCAGCAGGATAATGGCGTCTTCTGCGGCCCCTTCCACCTTGGTCTACCCTTTGGCCCTGCGCCCCTTGTGTCTGCACCTGTCCTCCCAAAGGTGGATCCCCTGGAGGCTGAATGTGCACCCCTGGCCTCCTCCTCCCCCTTCTAGCCCTCCTTTCCTCCTCAGAGGAGGTGCCTCCAGTGGAGAGTTCAGCTCCCATTCCCAGGCTATGGGAAGGCTTCCAGAAACCTGCAGGGCCAAAGAAGATTCCTCACTGCAGAGTGCTGACCTGAGGGTTAAGAGTCCAGACAAAGCAGCTGGAATGCGTTTTGAAGTATTGCAGATCACACAGGCAAGTTTCAATAACTTTGAAAAATCAATACTTTAGAGAGTGTACTCGCGACCCCAGTGAGCCCCCTTATCCTGCCCGTGGATGGGGTTTATACAAATGTGTCCTACCTGCCTTCCTGTTGCGCCCGTGCACCAATCCGAAGGTTGCACAGGCGCCAAAAAGTCAGTGTCGATTGGTGAGTCAAGGGCCTTAAGTGGTCCGTTAATTAATGGTGGGCATGCAGCAGATATCATCGTGCGCCTGCCCAACGAAATATCACGATGGCACACAGTGATATCAGGGCACTCGCCCGACATCACCGTCTGTCACTTTATGCACAGATGTGCAGGGCCCGCCCCCACACGCCAATGGAAAAATCCTGCCCTATGTCTTCCCTGTAATGCAGTGACCAAATCTGTACACACAATTCCAGCTGTGGCCTAACCAGCATTTTACACAGCTCCACCATTACATCTTTGCTTTTGTATTCAATACCTCGCCCAGTAAAGGAAAGCATTGCATCTGCTTTCTTGACCACCTTGTCCACCTTGTCGTGCCACATTCAAGGACCTGTGAACATGTACTCCAAGATCTTTCACTTCCTCAAATCCTTTCAATATCTCTCTGTTTATTGCATATTCCCCTACTTTGTTTGCCTTCCCCAAATGCAATACTTCACACATTTCTGGATTGAATTCCAGTTGCCATTTCTCCACCCACTCAACCAAATCATTAATATATTTCTAGATTCGACAGCTATCTTCTTCACTTTCAACTACACAGCCAATTTTTGTATCTGCAAATTTCCCAATCATGCCTCCCACATTTAAGTCTAAATCATTAATATATACAACAAATAGCAAGGGATCCTAACACTGAGCCCTGTGGAACACCACTGGAAACCATTTTCCATTCGCAAAAAATTCATCAACCATTATCCTTTGTTTCCTGTCACTGAGCCAATTTTGGATCTAACTTGCCACCTTCCCCTGTATCCCATGAGATCTCACTTCCTTGACCAGTCTGCCATGTGGGACCTTGTCAAATGCCTTACTGAAATCCATGTAGACAACATCCACTACATTACCCTCATCAATCCTCCTTGTTACTTCCTCAAAAAATTCTATTGAGGCAGTAAGACACAATCTTCCCCTAACAAAACCATGCTGACTATCCCTGATCAATCTGTGCCTTTCTAAATGACAGTTTATTCTATCTCTCAGAATCATTTCCAATAATTTGCCCACCACTGAAGTCAGACTGACCAGCCTATAATTTTATGGCCTATCCCTCTCACCCTTTTTAAATAATGATACAATGTTCACAGACATCCAGAACTCTGGTCCCTTGCCTGTATCTAGTGAGGATTGGAAAATGATCCTCAGAGCATCCAATATTTCCTCCCTGGCTTCCTTCAACAACCTGGGATACAATCCACCTGGCCTCGTGATTTATCCACCTTCAAGGATGCCAGTCCCTCCAGTACTTCCTCTCTCATTATGCTTGTTATATCTAATATTTCACACTCCTCTTCTTTATCTAGAATGTCTGCACCATTCTTCTTAGTGAGGACAGAGGCAAAGTACTCATTGACAACCCAACCTATATCTTCTGCATCAACACACAAGTTATCCTGTACACCTCTGATTGGCCCTACATTTTCCTTAGTTATTCTCTTGCTCTTAATGTACTGGTCAAACACCTTAGGATTTTCTTTGATTTTACCTGCCAATTTGTTTTTATATCCTCTCTTTGCTTTCTTAATTTCCATTTTTACTTCAGCCCTGTACTTTCTATACTCCAGGCTTTCCTACAGTAGTAAGTCTGTTGTGACTCTCATAAGCTTTCTTTTTCTGCTTTATCTTAACCTGTGTACTTCTGGATAACCAGGGGGCTCAAGATTTGGCAGTACCACCCTTTTTCTTTGTGGGGACATGTCTAAGCTATGTCTATACAACCTCTAGACTCTCTAGATCCTCTAGGCCCTGCTGTAAATTCTTCTTGTCATACATCTTCCTACAGCTTCTCCTTGTTGCTCTTTGCTTTACATTTAAGCTGCTGAAGGCAGCTTAAGTGCCAAAGCAAAGAAGCAATAAGAAGCATTACATTATTGCTGCTTTTCTCCTTCTTAACTGGCAAACTGCCTATGGAGAGTACATTTAAATGATTGCATATCTGCCACATGGTTAAAGCACCAGAGAGTCTCAACACAGTTGCAATGGGGCAGCTTCTCTTTGAATGCTGCAATACCTGTAGTGCTAGGAATTGACCATTCATCATAATGCAAGGTGAGCTGGCTTAGATAACGGGTGGAATTTTCTGAGCCTGCTGGCGGTAGGCATGATAGGTAGTGTGCGTGGAAAATATGGCAGGACCCACTTCACAACCATGTGAAGGCAGGTTGCGATCTTCCGCTCAGCCCACCGATGGTGGGCCGCATTTCCCGTAATGTAATATATTAGCATATAATTAACTGGCGATCCTGCCAGGTTCTTGGAACCCCGCTGTATCGTCTGTCCACGTTGGTGGGAAAGCACGCCGCCATGTTTCACAACAGCACGCAGGTGACATGCACTTGGTGGTCTTCACTTTGGGGGAACTGAGTGAGCAGCAGCATTCTCCATGGCTTGCCAGTTGTTTACAGGCCTCAGCAGTGCCAAGAGGTGGGGGAAACTGATGCCTGGCCCCACAGGTGAGTGCTGAGAGGTGGGGCGTGTCTGGGGGCAGGTGATGGCCAGCCTCAGAGGCGATTGCTGAAGGTGGAGGTGGTGGGGGTCAAGTGCTGCCCTGGCGCTGTATCGCGTGCATAGGCAATCGAGTTGGGGCAGGTTAAGTGAAGAAAGTGGCCATGCATTAGGGACACCTGTATAAATTGACCATGCTTCTGCAACTGAAACAGATCAGGCGCAGACTCAGTGATATGATTGGGGTCAGGCTCCTAGCCTGCCCGCCCATGCAAGCATCACAGAGGCACCAAAGGGCCACCAAGTGCTCAATACCTTACCACCCACCCCACCTCACCCCCCCCACCCAATCCCCCCCCACCACTCCCTCCCCCCACCCCGCCCCCCAGCACAGTCTTTGAATCCACCACCAGTTTATTGAATCACAGAGCAGTTGGACTGCACAAGTTGTACAATCTCGTTGCCAACTCTGGCCATGTAGCAGTCACTGCTGGAGGTGCTCACAGCCCCTTGCAATCTCAGCATCCTGGTTTAGACCAATGCCTCCCATGTTGCAGGATGACAGGGCAGCCTTGCTGCACACTCATCTCTGGCCATCCAAGGGGTGACCAACACTCTCCAGGAAGCATTAAGGGGCAGAAACACAGGGCCAGGAAAGGTGCTAAGTACAGCCATGATAACCACATCTCTCTCTCTCTCTTTCATGCTGCAGGAGGACCACGTCAGGATCATGGATCCTGGTAACTTAGCTGTGTGCCTGATGGTCTACAGAGACCGTAGAAGACAGAGGAGAGAGCAACTGAGGCTTCTGGCCATGCAAAGGCAGGAGCAGCAACCCCGTGAAGAAGGGGCAGCAGGGGCTCCCGCACACGCTGCCCAGGAACGACAGTGAGCCATGGCTGGTCGATGCCTAGCGACACCAAGGGTCTATAGACGCTGCCTGCCATTCCTGCAGTTGACTGAGGACCAGCGTCACTGATGACTGTATCTAGGGACCCGGTGGCTCACATCTGCCACTTACTGCAGGACATGGTGCCAAAGGGACATGGAGGGCATCCACTGCCAGTGGCTGTGAAAGTGACTATGGTGCTCAATTTCTATGCCAGTGTCTCCTTTCAGGGCTCCGCAGGTGACCTCTGTGGGATATCACAATCTGCCACCCGCAAATGTATCCATGAGGTCACGGGTGCCATTTCTCCATGGCACACAGCATTTTGCCAGGGTCAGAGACAGCTAGGATGCAAGGGCCATTGGATTCGCCCTGATCTTGAGATTCTCACCAGTGCAGGGTGTGATTGTCTGTACTCATGTGATGCTCAGGTCTCCATAGCTACACTCAGTGGACTTCAACAACTGCAAGGGCTTCCACTCACTGAACATGCAGCTGATATGTGACGACCATAAACGCATCCTGCAGGTGTGCGCATATTTTCGAGGGATTGTGCATGCCACCTACATCCTGAGTCACTCACAGCTCCCTGCAGTCTTCCAGGGTCCACAGGAGCTGCAGGGCTGGCTCCTTGGGGACAAGGACTTCTCACAGAAGCCGTGGTTGATGACATCCGTGCTGCAGCCTCAGACTGCAGCAGAGTGATGCTACAATGAGGTTCATGCAGCAGCTCGCAGAACATCAGGATGCTGAAGGTGTGGTTCCAGTGCCTGGGCCAGTCTGGTGGAGTCCTGCAATACAATCCGCAGAGGGTGTCACACACCATCGTTGTCTGCTGCACCCTTTACAACCTGGCACTGCAACAGGGAGAGGAGCTGGCTGAGGAGGAGCTGCATGTCTCCTCCAATGAGGAGGACACTGATGCAGATGAGGGTGAGAGGGTCCTTGGTGGTGACAATGACGGGGATGAGGCTCTCACACTGGCTAAAAGAGGCATGCCCACTCGAGGGGCCCTCAGCTGCCAGGTTTATGGAGGATGATGACAACATGCAGTGAGGTATCTTCGTAGATCCTCATATTGCAGTTGTGAACATTTGACTCCAGTCTGGCTTATCTCAGCTCCAATGCCCTCTGGAGATGCAATGGAGGCCCTTATAGTCGCTCGATCGCAGGAGGGTGATGAAAACATGCAGTGAGGGAACTCCATGAATTTTCACATGGTCTCTGTGAATGTCTGACTCCTGTCTGGTTGAGGGCAGCTCACTTGCACTCCATGATCAGGACCATCTCAGAGACACAGCCATGAAACTTTAGACGCATCTGATGCTGTGTCCGCCTTCAGCATCTGATCCCTTCAGGAGCTGGTGCACAGCATCACTGGTCACAGATGCTGGTGTGACAGGGGCCAGCCCTACCTTAAAGGTGCTAAGAGCACATAGAAAGTATGAGAGAACTCTGTGGCGCCTGCCCACTACATACTGCCGGCATCAGTAATGTTTTCAGGGAGTGTGAGGCTGGACCACCACTGTGGTCTGAAGGCTGCACAGACCGTAGGGAAGAGGCCCTGGACTGAGATACCTGCCTTTTATCTTGTGCAGAAAGACAAGAACACTGCTCATCAGAACAAGGAGCCATAGGCAGAGAGACATTCTTGGGAGTTTATTGACAATAGTGAACATTATGTATGAGTGATTAATACCCGTGGCCAGGCTGTGCAACGAATTCTCCTAAACAGTCCTAACCCTGCCACTACGCCTTGGTGTTCCCCAGACATCCACAGCGGAGGTGGAGGCAGACGGCTGACTGTGTCACCCTCTCTGTGATGACTTTGGCAGGCGTCCTTTGGAGGGCCGAGACTTGGAGGGTCCCAGCCTGCTTTCAGGGTCCTGCTATGTGGCAGTGGTACTCTCCTCGGCCTGTGAAGCTGGATCTGTGGAGGTCACAGGAAGAGGGGAGTCAGATGGGCCGGTCACTCCCAGAGTCACCTGGGTGGATGAACCTGGAGCATGCACCTGCTGATCCTCCTCCCTATGGGTGTCTGAGGGCCCCTGGCTGACTCCATGAGTGGAAGGGGTAGCTGGAGTGAAATTGAGCTGCCAAAAACCCCTCTCACATATACACTGTTGGAGGCCAACTATGGCATCAGCAATGGTGTTAAGCCCGCGCAGCAGTGCAGGAGTAATGTCCTGGACTAAAGTCTCCATGGCAGCCGCCATCCTGCCAGTGTTGACCTCAGTGCATTGCAATGCTGGCACTATCACCTCAGCCTGAAGACGCTCGCACTTCTCCATCGTGCCTTGCAACCTAAGGAGTGCAACGGACATCCCTTCCTGTTGTTTCTGAGCTTGCCTTTGCAGCCCCAGCAACTATGCCATTACCTAGTCCAGAAGCTCATTATCTGACTCAGATTCAGCAGCGTACTGGCCTCCAGCAGTCCTCTGAGTGCCGGGGACCTGGGAAGTCCCTGCCTCCACCTGCTGTGGATCAGAAAGTGCAATGTGCTCATCAGATTGTGACCCCAAGGCTACTCTAAAGCTAGGTCCCACCGAAGTGTGTGTCTCTGTGCTGGTGGAGGGTATGGTTGAGAGCTGTGGCAGGATTTCAGGGAGGGTGCCTTCAGATTCCCCATCGGAGGTTCTTTGGAACTTGATTGGAGGCTCTGGGTTGTGGACTCCGTCTGCTGCTTCCCAGCTGTACCTCTGAAAGCAAGGGGAGATAATTAGTGCTGTGGCATTAGTGCATGGCAGTGGCCTGTGAAAGAGGACACATCACTCATGACATGGTTGGCTGATGGATGTTGCACTGCTGGATCCTCATTTGGTAGAGCAGCGCCGACCTCACCATCAGCACAGGACCGGTCCTGGTCATTGCTGGCTGTTTTCAAATTCTGTCAGAACTTTGAATTCCAACATCCCTCCACCTATCTGCAACCTTTCCCTCCTGTTGTGAGCCAGTTTGTCCTGCACGGATAGAAATGGGGAGAGTGTATCAGGACGCTTGCAGGGCCAGATGATAAGTATACCTGTCCTGTATGGGTGGTGAGTGGTCCCATGGACAGGATGAGGACAATGTAAGTGCGTGTGAAAGAATGAATGGTGATGTCCCTTGCACTGGCAGTGAGTGAGGGCCCTGTGGGTGCGTGATTGGTTTGTGAGTGTGTAAGTTGGGAGTGATGAAAAGAGTGACTTACCCTGGCAGAACAGAAGAGATATTCATCCTTTTGTGACACCGGGTGGCTGTCCTCTTCTGAAGGGCGTTGGCACTGACCACCACTGCCACCGCCTCCCAAGCCGGGTTGGTGAAATTGCTACTCATCCTGCGGCCAGAGCAGGGGTAGAGCACATCCCAGCGGGCCATCACAGCATCCAGCAGTCAGCTGAAGGATCCATCGTTGAAGCGGGGGGGCGGGGGGTGGGGGGTGGTTGGGAGGGGCGGGAGGCTGCAGTCTTTTTGCCTTTGCCAACCATGTCTCCCAGGCAGTGGTGATGAACTGGTAACGATGAGTTCTTTGCTACCGGCTGCCTTTTAAAGATGGCAGCCAGCGTAACGTAACAGTGGGGTGATGGCGAGTGGGCAAATGACAGCCCGCCCACCATGGAAACAGCATGTTTAGCAGGAGTGAATATATAATGAGACAGACTCGGGAAGATACGGGGTGAAAACCCATCATTTTCATCGGCGGGTAGGACTCCATTTTACCCGTCCGCTACCACTCAGTGCGATTCTGGGAAAATTCCGAGTAACATTTCAGTGCTCCTGACACATGCATATGAAGCAAAGCTCTTAAAGCCCACTGGTCACCATTGAATTGGACTACTACTGGGGAGTAGATTAAAACACCCAAGGCTAGGGCTTTGAATTGCAACCTTCCTGCCTACAGCTTTTGCGGTCCTATTACAAGGGATTCTGGTGAAAAAGGCTCTGTTTTAGAATAAAGAGTCATTTTCTTTGAAGAATAGCCTGAAAGAAATTTGGATGGAAATTCGCAGAAGGAATAAAGGCTGTCTCATCTTACCAGATAAGAAAGAAATTCGCTGGTGTCTGAAAATTTGCCACAGTAAATTTGCTCGCGCTTAAATTTACAATGTTGTCTGATGATGCATCCTTACAACACTTTAGTATATGATTGGTGGCACATCAAAGGGGAAGCATTCACAGCACACTAGACTAGCCATTCACTTTCCTAAATACACAAACATGTCCATGTTTTAGCACTGCTCTTTGTATTACTTCAATATCAAAGCATTTTTTGTTTAGTCCCTGAAATGTTGCAAGGAACAATTGTTGCAACCAAAGAGTGAGTGAACTGACTCCCCTCTATTCAACCTCCTTGGTTGGTTGCAACAAAAGTTTTTAAATTTCTTTTCCCCCTGGGTGCCATTTTCAAATCCAAATGTTCTTTTTTTCTATCTATGCAATAAACAATAAGGAGCCAATCAATAAGGTTTTCTTGAGTCAAAGAAAGAGCAAGTTTATTAGCCACTAAACCTGAGGAAAAATAAAAAATGATGCAACATCACCCATGCACAAATATCAGAAGTAAGGAAAGTTGGAGCCAAATAAAAGTTAAAAAGAATATACAGTTAGAAGTCATTTGCTACTCTTTGAGGTGTAGATTTTTAATATTGAAGTCATCTGGTTTCCTGGAGCAGGTAGATGTAGAAGATGTTGCAATTCTTACAAGATCTCAGCTTGTTGTTAGGTCTTGGATACACTGACTTCTTGAGCCGAGTGCTTATTCCCAGGGAGAAAGAGTGAGAGTGAGTCATTTTTATAAATTGTAAAAAGTTAAGGCCCCAGCACTTGATCCCTGTGGTATACCACTCATCACATCCTGTCAACCAGGAAAAGATCCATTTACTCCAACTCTCTGTTTCTTGTTAGCTAGCCTATCTTCTATCCATGCCAATATGTTACCCCCTACACCATGAGCTCTTATTTTCCACAATAACTTTGATGTGGCACCTTATCAAATGCCATGTGGAAAGCTAAGTACAGTACATCTACTGGTTCCCCTTTATCCACAGCACATGTGACTCCTTCAAAGAACTCCAATAAATTAGTTTAGCATAATTTCCCTTTCACAAAACCACGTTGACTCTGCCTGGTTGCCCTCTATTTTTATTTGAATTTTTTAATATCAGGAATTGGTGCGTTGTCTTATGAGGAAAGGTTGGACAGGTTATCCACTGGAACTTAGAAGAGTAAGAGGTGACTTAATTGAAACCTTTATGATCCTGATGGGTGTTGACAGGGTTGATGTGGAGAGGATGTTTCTTCTTGTGGGAGAATCTAGAACTAGGGGTCACTGTTTAAAAAATAAGGGGCTATTTATTTAAGAGAAAGATGTGGAGGATTTTTTTCTCTCAGAATGTTCTGAGTCTTTGGAACTCTCTTCCTCAAAAGGTAGAGTCTTTGAATATTTTTAAGGCAGAGCTAGATAGATTCTTGATTAACAAGGAGGTGAAAGGTTATTGGGGGTATGCACAAATGTGGAGTTGAGGTTACAATCAGATCTGCCATGATCTTATTGAATGGTGGAGCAGGCTCGAAGGGCCGAGTGGCCTACTCCTGCTCCTAATTTGTATGATTGTATGTTTGTACCTATGTTTATATGGTTTCCCACATCTGCTGCTGAATTGTGCAAGCTGAACAATATTTTAAATTGCTGCACATGAATGTCCATGCAGGTTTACACAAATTTTACCCCAATGTTGATTCCAATCAGTAGTTCGAAGAAACCCAACCTGTAGAGATCGAATTAACAATCACGTTGTTGGAAGTGTATCAATGGTGTAACTCAACTTCTGTAGTATTTTGCCATTGTATTGTAATAATACAACTCCTTATGAGGAAATCTACCGACCATCTCCTCACCCCACCCTCGCCAGATATCTCTTATTTAGATAATTCATAAACCCCATAAAGGAGGATACTTCCATTATTACTATGGCTGGGTGATTGGCTAAAGTGGCTAATAGTGTTAAAAATGACAAATGCCAAATAGATCAGGAATGGGAAGTATTTAAACTTGAGATGGAAAGAGTACAAATCAAATATATTCCAGTAAATTAGGATTGGCAGCTTTGATTGAATGTATTCCATGTGAGTTCCTGCCGCCCACCACTTCACTCAAACATTCTTTTTTTCCCATCTCCAATATCCTGATATCTAATAAGCAAAAGTGTTCAAAAAAAATGTAAAAAGCATATTTTTTTTAAATGGCTTTATTGTTTTCCTCCTTGGTGGCTCACAGCAGTGTCCCTTTAACTTCTAAAGACTCCTGGACAATGTGTGATGGATTAGAATCCCAGCCCCTTTTTGGGACAATCTCAGATCAGGTGTACCTCTCAGATAATTCCTCTCAATTTTTGATTGAGAAAGACAATTGCTCAAAATGTTAAATAGATCTAAAGGATTAATTCATCTCTTCCCAGAGGAAAGGAGCCTGTCGAGAATATTACCATCCCTGGATACCTATTTTAACAAGTTTAAACCAGATTATAATATCCTGGATATTAATAGGGCCAGGGCTAGTCCTCAATAATGTATTCCCCCAATGGGGAGTATGGAGTTGGGTTCTTGAGTTAGAGATATAGAACAATATAGGTACAACATGCAAATTAAGAGCAGCGGCAGAATTTTGCCCTTGATAGGCGGGCGGGCTCCACTGGCTTGGCAGCGGGTGGGCAGCCAATTGCCACCACTGAAATGGGCCCTGCCCTCATTTTGAGTGAGCAGACCAATTAAGACGCTTCCTGTGCAGGGGTGGAGGGGTGGGTAGGGATTCCCCAACTGTCAGAGCGCACATCTCCCTGACAGTTTTCGAAAGTTGAAAAATAGAAAAATAAAAAAATTATTAACATGTCCCCCTCATGTGACAATGTCACACGAGACAGGACATATTAA
Source organism: Carcharodon carcharias (assembly GCF_017639515.1). NCBI lineage: Eukaryota > Metazoa > Chordata > Chondrichthyes > Lamniformes > Lamnidae > Carcharodon > Carcharodon carcharias. The sequence continues at coordinate 54,730,090 of NC_054486.1, forward strand.
TAAATATCACATAAACTTTATTAAAGATTTTAAAAACAGACATGGAACCTCATCCTGCCGGTGGATGAGGTTTCATGTTTTTTCAGAAGCCTGCCGGGGTTCCTGGCCTGCCCCCCAACCTTAAGACTGGACAGGTAGGGTCATTGATTGGCTTAATTATCCTGTCAATGGCCTCAACTGGCCACTGACAGTCGGCGGGCAGACAGCTGATCGCACTGTCCCCCTGCCTTCCTGAATACTTAAATTGGGTGGGATTACGTCGGGGGTTTCCCCCAATGTCATCCCGCATCATTTTCAGGTCGGCGGGTGGGCCAGGTGGGCCTCGCCCTCAGCTCGCTGACGGAAAAATTCTGCCCCAGGAGTAGGCCACTCGGCCCCTTGAGCCTGCTCTGCCATTTTATAAGCTTATTCAAGAAGACCAAGTGGAACGATATACATTCAAATATATAAAGAAGTTTATTAAAGAACCAGGCATGCAATTCAAAGTCAGGCAGAAACAGTCAATCGCAATGTTAAATAGGTCCTAGGAAATAGAGAGAAAATAAAATCTTATTTCTAGTAGAGAATCAAGTTTTAAGTTTCCATTATTGTTACATTAAAATATTTTAAGCAGAATACTGAAGTAACTTTTACCTTAATTTCCCAAGTAAAGAGTATTGATTAACAAGATGAGTCTGTCCGAGTTGGGGAAAGAGCTTTGCTAAACTCCAGCCAAAGCAAATCTCACAATCTTCCTGTTGCCCTCAATATTTATAGTATGCCTTGGGCAGCATAACTTTTTTTTCCATATAGGGATTGTCTCTTAGTTGTAATTAAGTTCCCCCTATTTTATGTCCCAAATTTGGTTTTGATTGCTGTTAATTTCTCCTGAAAGATGGTCCTCTCTTATTCTAAGAAGATTTAGATAACTGTCAATTTCAAGTAAGTTATGGGCTCCTTTGATTCTATAGAAGCCTTACTTGCGAGGACTGTGGTCGTTATTTTTTCTTTACCTTAGTAATGGGCCTGCTTCTAATGATTGAAGTGCTTGCGTGCAGGTTTTTTTGTGTATATATCTTTTCTTTTCAGTGGATCCTATTGTTATAAAAGACACAAGTCTGTGCATACCAGAATGTGTAGCTGGACTTTTACGAATTGTTATTGATCTTTTAGAAAATGAACCCTTTTAAATTCTTTAAGCTTCTATTTATAGGAAAATGACTCTTTTATCATTATATCACTTCATTATGCCCCTATTTATTTACATGGAGACCTGGTAACCCAACAGTAAGGAAAGAAAGGAAATGTATTGATGGTTAGTGTTCTATGGATGAATAAGGAATAAGAAAATTTGGGCCTGGATTTTCACAACTTGAATCTTCAAGTCCCACCCCCAGACATGGCACCTAGTATTTTTACAGGGACAGGATTGCGTCCAGGTCGGCATTTGTGCACATGGATTTCATGGAGGTAGATGCCCTTAGAAATCAGCAGCTGCCTCCACTCATGCGATTTTGGTGTGAGAGGTGTCTGAAACCCGATGTGCATTGATTAGACATTAGTAGGAGCAGGTCTGAACTTTGTGGATTCCTTTGGACAGCCTGGTACCATTTTGGAAAGGTAAGGTATGCCTTTGGAAATGGTCCCAGGAACTTTGGGGGAGGTCAAGTGCCCTTTTGGAGAGGTAAGGTGTCCTATGGATTGCTAAAAGTAGGCCTGAGCTTGTGAATTCATTTGGATAGCCAGGGTATCATTTTGGAGAAGTAAGGTAGCCTTTGGATATGGCCCCAGACACCTTTGGGGGAGATCACGTGCACTTTGGAGAGGTAAGGTGCCCTTTGGATTGTTAGAATTAGGCCTGAATGTACATAAAAAGTGCATAAACTCATTGGAACTGTAAGCTCATTGGAACTGGCAAAAACAACTGGCAAAATTGTCGAGATGGACTGTCAAAGGAAGTTTTCAAGCTGTCAAGGCTTTTATAACTCCTGCCCTTTAACTGTTTGAAAAAAAAACTAACTGCAGTGTTAAAAAAAAATATTGCTTGCTATTTTAGTTGGTCTACTGACATAAGCATTAGGGTTACCATTACTAAATTAGTGCAGTATGACTGATTTCACAACTGTCAATTACCACAGTAGGATGCCTGCCATTTCACAAATTGATCGACAGGCCCAAGTTGGTATGGACTCTTTGAAGTGGGACTATAAATTCCAATGCTTGTCTTTATAATAGATTATGCAATTGAATGAAATGTTTATTGTTATAAGGGATAACTTAATTAAATGAATGTGTAGTAATTATGGTTTTATTAAGCATGTAATATAACTTTAAGAATAATACTTGTTGAAGAAGATCACATGAACTGTAGTAACCAATAGGAGAGTAGGGTGGGCTACCTCTAGCAGACAGTGTAGAGGTAGAGTTGGAGTTGAAAGCACACGTGTAGTTGCTACTTAGTATATTGCAAATAAACTTAAATGTTTCCATTGAAGAAGTGTATGCAGATCAAGTCTATTAATAATAGCAACTCAAACACCCTTACAACAAACTGGCAATCAGGATAAAACAGGATTGAACAGAAGAAATCAAGTTAAAAAGAATTCGGCACTGTACCTCATCCAGTGATTGTAAGTAGCAGGCTCAGTTAGAATTGAAGAAGTTATTGTCTCTCAAAATACCACAGTTTGGGAGAATTGATCCTTTTGAACCAGACACAGATGATTCGTCTCATTACATAGAATGCCTCATGTTCTTTTTTTAATTGAATGAGATTATGGGGGAAGAGAAGAGGTGAGCAATCCTTTTGAGTACTTGTGGGAGCAAAACCTATGGTTTGATTCAAAGTTTGATGGCACCCAGTGCCTCAGATTTGAAAAAAATGGATGAATTGGTAGACCCCCTATAGAGTCACTTTCAACCAAAGCTCTCAGTCACGGTGCAGAAGTTCAGGTTTAATTCATGAAATAGAGCCCCAGGTGAGAAAATTGCATGCTACATGGCAAATTTGAAGCAGCTAACAGAACATTGTGAGTTCAGTACTACTCTAAATGACATGCTCAGAGATCGTTTAGCGTGTGGTGTGAATGAGGACTCTATTCAGAAAAGATTATTATTTTCCGAAGTGACTGGATTTCAAGAATGTGCTAGAGATAGCATTGGCCATGGAAAGCACAGTAAGAGATTCAAAAGCAATGCAGGGTAACAAAATGGCATCATACTCCTCATTGAGCGGGAAACCCAAGGCAAAATGGCTGCAAAAATGCAAGACTCTGCTGAGAAGTGGGAAGCAGGCCCCGCTAACCGAAGAATAAAGAAAAATGACTTAGCCTTGAAATTGAATAATTTTAGTAAAGGTGGAACCCAGCAGTCTTTAGCAATTGGCAGTTTAAAAAAATCGAATGCGATTATTGTCAAGCAGGCTTGTAAACAAAAGAAGAAGCCCAATTAAATCTACAATGTAGAAGAGCCTGAAACAACACATTCTGACATTTACTCGTTGTTTAATCTGAAAGTTAGAAAGACAGAATCAATATTTGTCACAATGAAGGTAAATGGCAAACCTGTTAGAATGGAAGTGGATACGGGGCTTTCACTACAGTAACTGGGGAGCATACCTTCAGACATTTGAATAATGGTGAACCTCAATTACATTTAGAAGAAACAGCTGCCAAACTCAAAACATAAATGGGTGAAGACATTCAAGTAAAAGGCATAAGTAGAGTAATTGTCCATTATGGAAGTCAATTGGCAAAGCTACCAGTGTTGGTATTGAGAGGCAGAGGACCAAGCCTTGTAGGGTGAAATCGGTTAAGGGAAATCAACATTGATTGGCCACTGAGATTCCAAAAAGAAGCTGGAAGCATTCTTGTTTTGAAAAAGAAGAGTGTAAGGACTCAACAACCTGAAGAAATGCAGGCTGTCTTAAGCCAAAACCTGAAGAATGACAGAAGAAACTTGAAGTGAGCTTGCTAGGTACCAAAGTTTGAGACAAGGTGAGCAAACTTTGCAGGAAAAAAGGAAACTTTCTGAGAGACCTTCACACAACTACAAGATGCCCTCAAGTCAGAGTTTGTACCTCTGGAGAAATATGAAGAGAAACAAAAATATTTCAGTGCTTCTCTAAACAAGCTGAAGAATGAGTTGGCAGAGAAGAAACAACAATGTTTAATTTTCCAGGAGGCAGCAAACAAATACAAAAAAGAGATGGAACAGCTGAAGAATCAGCTAAATGAAGCCAAAGAGGCTTTGGAAGCAAAAGTCGCAGAATTTTCCAAGAAGCAGACAGATAATGAAATTTTGGGAGACTCAGTCACTGAGCTCAGACAAGTTGAGCATTCATCTGAGAGAAGTCTGGTTAATAGTGAAGTCAAAAAGAAGGCCAAGATTAAAGTCTGCTCTAGATAGAAGAAGGCATCTAGAAAGAAGATAAAGGAATACTAATAGGGCTTTAATTCTGGCAGCATACAAACACACTTTTGTACATCGGCCTGGAAATTAAATCACAAACATCAATGCACTTAGTCATTTGCCTTTACAAGAAAATGATGAGCACATCCCAGTTCCACAGGAACTTGTTTTATTGTTAAATTTCTTAGATTCCTCGCCGGTATGTGCTCAACAGATCAGAGACTGGACAAGTTGGGACCCAGTCCTACCTCAAGTATGAGAACAAGTGCTGCATGGGGTTAGTCACAGGAAACAATATCTGATAAAATGAAACTATACTTCAACAGAAGACATGAAATAACCAGCCAGGATGGCATCTTGTTGTGAGGAGCATGAGTGATAGTCCCTTCAAAGGGAAGGGAGCCACTTTTAATTGAATTACACAGTGCACATCCAGGAGTTCCCAAATGAAGACCATAGCATGCAGCTATCTATAGTGGCCTGGGATGGGTGGAGAAATAAAGAGTTTAGTAAAGCACTATGTGCAATGTCAACAAATGCAAAAGTTGCCAGTGACAGCTCCGTTACACCCATGGGAGTGGCCAGGTAGACCTTGGATGCGGTTACACATTGACAATGTTGGACCTTTCCTGGGAACAATATTTCTGCTCAATGTTGATGCCCATTCGAAATGATTGAACGTATATGAGGTGAGGTCAACAACGTCGGCCGTTGCAATTGAGAAACTGCATCAGAGTTTTGCCATTCACGGGCTACCAGAAGTAGTCATTTCTGATAATGGCACAGCTTTTACGAGTGCTGAGTTTCAATGATTTATCAGCCTCAATGGTATCACTCATGCAAAAACAGCACCGTACCACCCTTCCTCAAATGGACTGGTCGAAAGGGTGGTTCAAACGTTCAAGGCAGACGTGAAAAAGCTAACTGGCAATTCCTTGACAGCCAAACTAGCACACTTTCTTTTTCATTAAAGGACTACCCCTCACACAACAACAGATGTCACACCTGTGGAGTTATTGTTGAAATGCCATCTCAGGATGAGATTGAGGTTAATAATGCCGAATTTAGAGGGGAAGGTGGAAAGGAGTCAGGGAAGCCAGAAAACTTGACATGACTGGCATAGCCGTGAAAGACAATTTACCATGGGAGAGCTGGAATACATGAAGAACTTCGGAGAAGGACCAAAGTGGTTACCGGATGAAATAAATGCAGTGACTGGACCTCTATCGTCCCACATGGAGGTGGAAGGATGGATCTTCCATAAACATGTGAACCATTTACGGGAGAGAGAGACATATCACCAAGATTTGGTTCTACCAGTGATCACGATCGGGCCTGTGTTTCCTGTTGAGGACACTCAACCCAGGACTTACATGTCTGATGTTCCTGCAAGAGTTGAGGATACAGAACTACAATTGCCCACTGAAGCACTTGATGTTCATGCAATTCTGAAAAAGAAGATTCCTGCCAAAGAATCTGAAGTTGTGGAGTGCAACGTTCCACATGTACCAGGATACCACCTGAAAGATCAAACTTGTAAATTCCTTACCCAGTGTAAATATTATGTTGTCTTGAAAAATTTGTAAATGTAAATATAATATGTATAGCTGAGATAAAGGTGGAGGAATGTAGTAAGTATGGTTTTATTTAGTGTGTAATGGACCTTTAAGAATACTTGTTAAAGAAGATCACATGATCTGCAGTAACCAATAGGAGAGTTGTGCAGGCTACCTCTAACAGAGAGTGTAAAGATAGAGTTGGAGTTGAAAGCACACGTTGCTGAGTATATTGTAAATAAACTAAACGTTTCCACCCAAGAAGTGTCTGCAGATCAACGTTAATAATAATAGCAACTCGGCCACCCTTAAAACAGAATGTAAATGTACTAAATGGGTTTTTATGAATGAGAGTTTTTTTTTTAATAAAGCCTGCAATAGACAATTGAAACTTTATTTTATTTAATCTCAGCAAGGGCTCTGAGGTCTACCCATGATTGGTACTGGGTGAGTTGACACGGTAACTTTAAGAGCAAATAGTGGTGGGTAGGTGGCATGGGTTGGCATGTGTTGGCACTAAGTTGGCATTGGGGCTAGGAAGGGCATGGGCAGTGGGTGGAGGGGTATAGGGTGGGATGTAAGATATCGGGGCCATGGGGGTCGGTAGGGGGTCATAGCTTAGCATGGCATACATGCAGGCCATGATGTGTGGGTAGGAGTTATACATTGGCATGGAGTGTATGAGGGGCCATGGGGAATGGTTGAGGGGCATGAAGTGGCATGAGTTGGCATGGATGTAGAATGCTTTTTTAAAAGTAGAACTAGAATACAGTGCTGGTGCACTGAGGCAGGTCTTCTGCCCAGCCTGCCTCCATGCCCAGCATCCTCCGCACTTGTTCCAGAGTTGCCCGGCCCAATTCCCAGGGACCCCCGCTAACCTGAAATGAAAATTCGACCTGCCAAACCACTTTCTCCCGGGTCAGGTTTGTGGAGACAAAAAATATTCTAACTCTACACTCCAGGCCTTAATACTTATAGGGTAAATTATAATGGAAGCCAGGACACATAGTAAAACAAATAAAAGGCTGTGAAAATGGAGATTAGAAAACAGGAAATGAGACAGTGGTTAAGAAGAGGACAATAAAAAAACATTTTTTAATGATGTTGATAGAAGGACGCGCAACAATTGAAGGAATGTTTGAACTTCTGTTTCTCTTCCTTCTTATCCTTCTGTACACTGCATTGCTCAACTTGCAAATTATGTAACAATAAAGTCTCTCTTAATGAAAATGGCTCATGAACTCTTGTTCCTCAGCAACACATTACTAGCTCTCTTCTTTTCTTTCCTGCAGTTGTGTCAGGGGAAGAGGAACTTGGCCACAGTGCATATGTCACTACCAGTAATCCTTGCCAGCTCTTCAAAGCAAATATTCACATTCACTACTTTGCTTCTAAACCACAGCCTAAAGACATTCACCCTGGGGTAGCTAACAAGTGAGCCAGAGGGAACTATGCTCTGTGCATAACTCAGTACGAGAACATGAGAGTACATTGTTATCCAGAGGGGCAGAATATATTGTCCTTCAGTGGAGTAGGCTAAGGATCTGCACTTAATGGGCACTGCTTTAATGGAAGAATTCCCTTAGAGCAATAAGTGTATGTGTAGTGCTTGGGACCTCTGTCAAACAATGTGTGACAGATGGCTAGCCAAATGGAGAAATCATTTATAGTACGATGTTGGATGACTCTTTAGTACTCCAACTTATCATGGAGCATGTGGCAGTTACAATGACATCTGCTGTGGAAATCCCCATGACAGAGGCCTTTAGAGAAGTCTGTGCTTCCATCAATGATCAGACTGTTGCCTTGAAGCTGTGCCACATTTCAGACAACTGTTTCTTCGGGCTTCAATAGCCTTGGGGATTGGAAAGAGCAAGAACCATGAGGCAAGGTTCCACTTATTTCACTGATGCCATTAGCTTTCCTGCAGATCAATAGCACTGCAGATCCCATGCCCAAAACTAATGGCATGGCAAGAATGAGGACTGGTGAAAGTGCTGCATCTCAGGATAGTATACCCTTTTGCCAGCTTTCAGTGAAGCCTGTGCCAGCTGGCAGAGTAAGGCTATCCACTGCAGAGAAAAACAAGTGCAGACCCATCTCAACGTGAGTGAGGAAAACATTTTTGTTGTGGATGTTCAGATTGTTGCCATTCAGATCTAGGGTGTTAGATTAGAAAGAGCTATTTTTTCCACCTCAACGAATAGGGCTCAGTTGCAGAGAAGTTTCTCAGGGACTTTATGGTCCAATTAGGTCTGCTCTTCAGCAAATCAGTGAACAAATACTCAGTACTAATGTCATAGCAGAAATGTGCTCAGAAAAATGGTGTTGCCTCTTTGGACAGGAGCACATGTGCGTCTTCCTGTCTGTCCATTCCAATGCCTGACAACATGTTTCCAAAAGTATGCAGGAACAGGCCGTACAGGTTACTGCATTACTCAGCTTGCAAATCACGTAACAATAAAGTCTCCTTTAATGAAAATGACCCATGAACCCTGTTCTTCAGCAACACATTATTAGCTCTCCTTTTTTCTTTCCTGCAGTCGCAACTTCACCACCTTGAAACTTACCTACCATGAGATGAAAACTGCTCATACTCAGTATCCTGCCATCTCTCATGCTTTTGCCATGAGCATTAGTACCGAGGAGAAATGTAAGATTAAGAAGTCAAAAGCACACATTAGCACAAAAGGGAACTAGTAGGCACTCAAATAGAAATAAATTGTGTTGAATTTGTTCTGCATACAGGCATTATTATATCAAAATTGGAAATTATGTTGATCAGGTGGAATGAATGAATGTTGGGCAATTTGGAGTGCAAAAGGAAGATTATGTAGTCAACACTGTGTTAGTAGTAGGAAGCAGAGAAGATGCACAGAGGGCTGTTTACAGTTGTGGTAGGCAAAAGAAGATCCCCTTTATCAGTATGCAATGAATGTTCCATGCAGCTGATAGGCAGTCTTCCATAAAATCTTCTAAGAACTTCTGCTCTTCAGGTAAACATGAGCCTTTTTTGTCGGATATTAGGTTATTGCATCCTTACCTGTACTTTCCAGAGCAGAAGCACCAGCTGTTATGTCCAATTCAGCTCTGCTGCAACCATGTCACGATATCTTTCCTACTTCCTTTTTCTCTCCCTAGAGAAAGCAAGATAGAGGGAGAATCCTCAGTGCAAATTCCAGTGAGCCCTTTCTGAAGTTGGGGAGGAATGGCAACCCAAAGTGTATCACTGAAAGGCAGTAATTAACAGGAACAAATTAATTCAGGGGAATAAAGATTCTGCAAGTTTTAAAATTAGCATCTATGGCTGGCTGCTTAAAATTTACTTGCACTGCTTCTCGAGCTCCTGATAACCCTGCATGACTATTTCATATGGATGTGATTACTGCTAAACACAAACCATCCCTCATGTCAATGACTGTGAAATGTGCATTTGACGTCAGCACTGTCACTTTTTGAATGTCGTCCATCAGTCTATGCCCTGTTTTAACCTGAGGAAGCTGAACACAACGTTAAAGAAAGAGAATGAAGAGACACCACGAGCAATGTTTAAAGGGATCATGAAGTATTTCCAGGTTAGCCATTGGTTATTTCTTTTGACTGCGAGTGTAATTGTCTGTGCTTCTGAGCTTTCTTAGACTTGCTTAAAGTTTGAATGTTCTACAGGGAATTAGTTGGTTGAGTACTGATTTGTTGATTTAAAAACTTGTGTGGGGGTGGACTGGTAAGGCTTCTTCTAGAATTTGAGCATGACTAGAGAATGAAAAGGGGTCATGCAGAGCAGAGCAAACTACTAGAAGGGAGAGCTTGAGAAGGGCGAGAAAGTCTCAGCAGGAAGCCACATCCGCAGAGGGTCTTTACAGATCAGATCCATTGGCGAACAGATTTGTTGTATGGGTGTGATGCCCTGAAAGCCCTTTTGAACAATGGTATCCAGAACCACAGTGGCAGCAATTTGAATTTATAAGGCAGCAGACTGAGCTTCCATTACAGCACTCAGACCTTTGACAGAAGCTGCTTATGCTACAATCCAAACTGTGACACTGGCCATCAGATGCTGCATCAAGGTTTGATCCACAGGGATGCTGATGGAGATGACTAAAAGGTGGGCTCCAAGCACTTTGCAAAGCCCTATGTCAAGCTGGTCTTGTACTCCTCCAAACTCCTCAACATTAAGAGCAGGCTTTCTGAAAGGATTTACAGTTTACAAGTATTTGGTTATGCATACCCATCAGCCTTCTTCTGTAACCTGACTCCCCTGCAGTAGAACTAGTGAATGATCTCAACCTTCAGTAAGCTGGTACCTGTGCAATATTTTCCCACCACCCTGGCTCTGGGCAGTTGTGCCCAGTGTCTCACTACATGCAGATCTCTTCTAGCTTAACCTCTAAAATACACACAGTGTCATTGTCTGAGTATCAGCTGTAGGTGTTCAATCGACTGATGATGTTTCTTCATTTATATTGTCTTCTTCCTCCTCCTCTACTGATTGGGTGGATTCCTGTTCTTGGGTATCTGAAATGAAAAAAAAACAAGGGTTGTATTGTGTTAAGAGAACAATATAAGAACTGTGTTCTACACCATCTGCAGCTTGTTAGAAGAGATTGAGAGATGAGGGAGGGGTTGGATGAGAGAAAAAGGACTAGATATGTAGTTGCCCTCATCATTGATCCTTTCTGCCCTAACAGCAGGCACAGTCTCAGTGATGCCCTTGCTCATGATGGTCAGCATTGTCTCCTCCAGGGGAGGGTTAAAACATGCAGCTGTGTTTGTCCTCCAATTCTTTCCTGCTGCCTGCTTGTTATGTTCTAACCTCATCCTGCATGAAAGTGAATTAAGTGGATGTGTGTCTGGCAATAAGTTTGGGTGATGTGGCTGTCATTGTTGAATAACTGCCAGCATGTGTGTGAACTGTGAGTTGAAGGTGTGAGACGTATAATCGTACTGAATGTGAGGGTGGGGTAAAACATACCAATTTTAGGGCTGAGTGCTGATTGATTAAAAATTGTTGGAATGATGGCAGTGTTGAGAGTGGATGAAGCTAGCAGTGCAGTTGATAAGATATGCCATTTGAAGATGAGCTCACTCATCTCGACAACTCATGTCAGATCATTAAACATCTTCCTGCACTGTATTCATGCTCTTGGAGCAACACTCTTGCTGCTGGGGTGTTTCATTATGTTAAAGTGCGAAACAAATATGTTATTTTTGTTGTTGATCTTCTCCACTACTTGGCCTAGTTATCACCTGAACATCTGTACAGAGGGCCTCTTGACCACCTGTGGATACAGCACATCTCTCTTCCTTTCCACGCCTTGCAACAAAACTTTCAGTGCATTTTCCAGTGACCACAGTACCTGCTCTCACATATGTTCAGCCATTGGTCAAAGCATCACAGACTTCTGAAAAATTTCCACCACTTCTTACTGCCGCAATGCACCTCTTCTTTAAGAGGGGTAGACTACCTTTATGTCACACTAACCATGCACAATATTGCCCCCAACAATGTATGCAACCAATGAACACCAAGGGAGTTACAGACTCTACGTAACCATCATATAAAAGAGCAGGCAACACCAATTTAAAGCGTTGTCTGCAACACAAGGTGGAATTTTCCACACCCCCTGGCTTTGGGCATCATTGTGGGTGTGAGCAGACAATATGGCAGGAAGGCCAAAAACTGGTTTCACGACATAGTGAAACCAGTTTACAATTGTCCACTCTGCTCGTCAATGGTGGACCACATTTCCCACCACCTCACGTCAGGTACTTCATTTTAATACATCTGAATATTATTATAAGCCCAGCTCACCGGATTCATCCCCCCCACTTCTGGATCATCCGGGCACATTGGTGTGATTGCATGCCGAAGTATTTCACAACTGAACATAAGCAATGTGCCCCTGGCAATTTGTACTTCGCTTGGGGCATTGAGGTTTGTTTGTCTTCCTTGCTTTGGGCAGCACTCGTGGTCATCAGCGCCAGGCTTCGTAGACAGCACCACATCACTTTTAAGGGGGCTCACGGGCAAGTCTCTATTTACAAGACCAGTCATAATGTGGGGGTGGCTTTTCAGCAGCTGCAGAGTTATGGCTTGCTTAGGGAAGGGGGAGAAGTGGCCTCAGGCAAGCAAAGAGGATGCAGGGTGTGGGCACTTCTGGGGAAGTGTGTATCCCAGGGTGTGTGTCGGGGCACATGTTGATCTGTGCAAGTGGCCTCAAGTCACTAAGTGCTGAGGAGGCAATCTCCGGAGGGGATAATGCCAGGTGGAGATCTGAGAGCATGTGAGAGGGTGAGTGGTGTTGTCCCTTGAGCTGGTAGTGAGTGGGATGCCATTGAATGTGTGATGGCCGTATGAGTGTGTGAGTTTAAAGTGATGAGCTGGTTGCCTTACTCTGGTGGCACGAATGAGATCATTCATCTTCTTTCTGCACTCGATGGCGAACATCTTCTGTGCAGCATTGGCATTGACCACAACTGCCACCAACTCCCAAGCTGGAGTGGTGAGACTGATGGGCATCCTGCGACCAAAATAGGGGTAAAGGACATTGTGGTGAGCTCCAATTGTGTCCAGAAGGCATCCCAGGGATGTGTGATTGAATAAGGGTTCTGCAGTCTTCTTGCCTTTCGGGGTCATGTTCTGCACTGGAAGCACTGAGAGGTGTGCGCGCAGCTGCTCTTTAAGTGTGGCATCCAGTTTGAGGAAGCAGTGAGGTGATGGCATGGCAGGTGGATGAGAGACCACCCGCCATCGAAATTGCGTCTTTCCCAAGAATGCATGATTAATGAGGCAGTTTTGGGATGATACAGTGTGAAAACCCGCCATTATGACCAGCGGGTTAAATGTCCTTTTCCTGTCTGCTACCACATTTAGTGCAAATTTGGGAAAATTCCACCCACATAGAATAGGAGTAGACTAATCATATAGTCTGATCCCCACACTAATTTCCTGGGGCTGACCAATTTCTCCCCCAGCATGTTCCCACTGTGCGACCCTGCCACCAATACATCCACCTTATCCAAAATGGCGGGCACAGTTCCTGTCTACCACATTGGGAGCTCAGTAGGCTGTTCAGCACATAAAACGTAAATGCAGCATGGTCGAGTTCTAAACGAATTGTGTCTCTTAGTATTCCTGCTTCATTTCAATGATGGAGAAAAGTCAGGTATATGCTAAAGTGCATGAATATTTTGCAAAATATATTTCTGCCCCATTTCCCATTCTTATTTGTTCATGTTTAAAAACCAGATATAATGTGATGCAAAATCCTTGCTGCGTTTTATAGCTTCCACACACACCTTTTTTAAAATTTCCCTACAAAACTTTGAATATAGGGTTTGTAAATGTAGCATTTTATTTTTAAAGAAGATTTTTTTTTACAGCAAGTATACATGAATTAGTACATTATATGGTTAGCCTGCATAGAATGCACACCAAGTTCCTCAAAGGTTGTTTTAACTATGAAAGCAATAAACCCATTCTATTAGCCATATGTATCTGTAAGGCTTGGAAAGTTTAATTAAACTTGCCAGCATAGCCGTTTATCAGGCAGTGTAGAACATGAGGCTGAGAACCTGCAGCTTAAATAATTCAGAAAATTTCAGGACAACAGAAACAATGCCAGTTATTATCAGTGCTCTTTTAAAGAGTGGGGTAATGGGATTTGGAATCAAATGATTTCATTCTTTCATTCAATAGGGATACCCATGAACTTTTTGCTATATTACCTGAAAATGCTACAACCCTGCTTTTGGCCTATCTCCCCTTTGTACAATTCCAAAATTAATTTTGCATCCTACTCTTTTGCTTAAACACTTAAACAAGATTGCACTACTTGTAAAGGTTGGTTTTATAATTTGGTCCTCTAGCTTTCTCCTTAGACATTGTTCACTATCTTTCCCCTGACATCATTTCTCTGCCACCTACTTTCAGATGCTGCTATTATTTACCTGAACACAGGTGTTACATTTCTGTTTATGGTTTCTCCCCTTCTCTTCTGTTTACACAGTTTCTGCCAAATAGTTTCTAAGTGCTTAATTCTCTATGGGCAGAATTTTGCTGTTGGTGAGCAGGGGGCGGGGCCCGCTCGCCTACGTGTAAAATGACGCAGGATGATGTCGGGCGGAACCCGTGATGTCACCCTGCCCCATTTAAATTTTCAGGAAGGTGGGAGCGCAGCAAAATCAGCTGCGGGTCCGCCGACCTGTCAATGGCCTCTTGAGGCCACTGACAGGATTATTTAACCAATTAATGGACCTGCCGTTCCAACCTTAAGTTTGGTGGGCAGGCCTGGAGCCCCAGCGGCAATAAGAAAAAACATGAAACCTCATCCAGCGGCAGGATGAGATTCTTGCAGGTGTTTAAAAATTTTAATAAAGCTATTATGTAAATTATGAACATGTCCTATCTCATTGTCACATGAGGGGGACATGTTAGGGATACTTTTTTCTATTTTTAATATTTTTCAATGTGGAAGCGATTTCCCTGAGGCAGCACCTAGCCTCAGGGAGATGTGCGCTCTTTCGTACACATGCGTGAAAGAGCGCACTCTCGCCTTTACGGAATCCCCCCGCCTGCACAGGGAGCACATAGCGCTTCCCGCTGGATGCCACGCTTGGTGGGCCTTAATTGCCCCGCCCACGTAAAATGGCGGTGCAGCCCGCTTCTCTGGCGGGGATCGTCTCCCCACCCACCAGAGATTGAGTCAGGCCCACCCGCCTGACAGGCAGAAAATTCTGCCCTATATCTTACTGTCTCAGTGCTTTTGTCTCCCTTTTCTGTGTATTATTCAATCTAAATATGATTATTCTTTATAGGCTGTACACTTAGGAATGATGGATTGGCATTTTCCACCTTTCAAAGGAAACAACAGAATGTGGTGGGCATCACCCATGATCTCTGGTGTACTATGTACTATCATTCAGGTTTAGCTTTCAGCGTTGAGTTTCCTGTTCAACTGTTATAGCACAGCTGATGGTGAAAGCTGAGTTGCTCAAATTCCAAAGGGAAGCTTGAAATAACTGCCACAACTTGTTTTGCAATTTGTGTGAATTTCAAGATATGTGCCTTGAATTCAGTAGTAATAAGACCACCAAGTTTTATAGCTTTTTACAAAACTAGATTAAACATTTATTAATAAGAGAAATGATTTTAAACACGCATAGATCTACAAATTACTACTCTAATAACTCCTAAATTCCCTACTTAATCTGACTCCCAGTTACACTTTCATTAAAGCAATAGTAAGACACATGGATTTTAAAAGACCCAGGCAAGATGACACACAATACCCTCAACCACGTGAGTTCAAAGTGAGTTTTTTTAACTTAAGTTCTTTGAAAACAGCAGCTTGAGGCATAGATGATTGTTAGATCTTATAATTGCCTACCCTTACACAGAGCCTTCACTTCTTTACACATATTTTCTCCTTTCAATGCAAATCCCCATTGTTCCACTATGTCTTTGGACTCTATCTTCCTGATAATAAAAAACTCTCATAGCATTAAGATTACCAGTAATCTTTGGGAAAAATAAACACACTTTGCAGAATTTTCCATGCCCGCTACCAGCAAGCATGATAGGTGGTGGGCATGGACAAAATGACATGATCTGGTTAACGATGGTGGGAAGGTAGGTTGTGATCGTCTGCTCAGCCCACCAATGATGGGCCGCATTTCTCACCAAAGGTTGGTGGGGAGCTCATTGTAATACATCACCATCTCATTAAAAGGCCACCCCGCCAGGCTCTGAAACCCTGTCTGTCGATGTCGGCAGCAAAGCACATTGATGTGCTTGACAACAGAACACAGATGACATGCACTTGGCAGCCTTCACTTTGTGGAAACTGAGGTGAATGAACAGTATCGTTTTCCACAGCTCGCAAGGGTCACCTGTTGCTTTGCAGGATTCAGGGGCGCATGGGGCCTGGATGAAGTGCCACCTTGCCTCAGAGGCGATGGTTTTCAGTGGTTGTGGGGGGTGATGGTGGTGTCTGGGGGCAACTGCTGCCCTGCTATGGAGGCGACTGTTTTTGGGCTGTGGGTATGCGGGGGCAACTGTTGCCCTGGCGTTGGATCCTGTGCATAAGCAATCATGGTGGGGTTCAGGATAGGCTAGGGAAGTGGCCACATAGTGGGGGCACCTGGATAAACTGACCATCCTTCTGCACCTGAGATAGTTCAGGCATACCCACAATAATATGATTGCAGTTGGGCTCCTAGCCTGTCTGCCCACACAAGCAATGTGGAGGCACCAATGTGCCACCGAGCCATCCAGACCTTAAACCCTACCACCCTGGCACAGGCTGCGAGTCTGCGAAAACTTTACTAGCCCACGCAGGTGTTGGACTACACAAGATATACAATCTCCTCGCCTATGCTGGCGATGGAGCAATCACTGCTGGAGACGCTCACAGCGTCCGCCATGTTGCAGGCTGACAGGGCAACTTTGCAGTGCACTCATCTCTGGCCATCCAAAGGGTAGCCAGAGCTTCCTGGGAAGCGTTAAGGGATGGTTGCACAGGGCCAGGAAAGGATGCTAAGTACACGCAAGCTAACTATATCTTTCTCTCTTTCATGCTGCAGGAGGACCACATCAGGATCATGGATCCTGGTGACCTAGCTCTGCCTGATAGCCTACAGAGGGCAAAGAAGATGAAGGAGAGAGCGACTAAGGCACCTGGCCATGCAAAGGCAGGAGCAGCAACCTCAGGAAATAAGGGCTGCTGAGGCTTCTGCACATGCTGCCGAGGAGACAGCGAGCCATGGCTGCTCGGCGCCTAGTGATATCCAAGGTCTATAGACACCACCTGTCATTCCACCTGTGTTGCCAAAGGCTGCGCAGGTCTAGGGACCCACTTGCTCATGTCTGCCATTTACTGCATGACTTGATGCCAAGTGGACATAGAGGGCATCCACTGCTAGTGGCTGTGAAAGTGACTGCAGTGCTTAATTTCTATGCAGTGGCTCCTTTCAGGTCTCCATAGATCTCTGCGGGATCTCATAAGCCGCCACCCACAAATGTATCCATGTGGTCACGGATGCCATCTTTGAGGGCATTTCGCCCAGGATTGGGACAGCCAGGATGCAAGGGCCATTGGATTTGCCCAGATCAAGGAATTCCCACAGATGCAGGATGCAATCAGCTGCACCCATGGAGGACTCAGGTCTCCGTCGCTACACACGGTGGACTACATCAATTGCACAGGCTTCCATTCACTGAATGTGCAGCTGGTGTGCTGAGTCGATCGCCGATCCCTGCAGTGTTCCAGGAGCCACAGAGGCTGCAGGGTGGCTCCTCAGGGACAAGAGCTACCCACAGAAGCAATGGCTGATGCCACCCATGAGGCGACCTCAGACTGGAGCAGAGCAATGGAATAATGAAGCTCATGCTGCAGCTCGCACCTTGGTGAAGCAGACCACCGGGATGCTGAAGATATGGTGCCTGGACTGGTCTGGCAGTCCCCTGCAATATAGTCCACAGAGGGTATCATGCATCGTCATCATCTGTTGTGTCCTTTACAAGTTGGTGCTCCAACAGGGGGACAAGTTGGCTGAGAATGAGAAGGAGGAGCTGGAGTCTCCTCAGATGAGGAGGATGGCAGAGGGAATGAGGGTGAGGAGGTCCTCAGTGGTGGTGATGATGATTGGGAACAGGCTCTCACACTGGCTAAATGAGGCAGGCACTCTCAGGAGGCCCTCACAGTTGCCAGATTTGTGGAGGATGATTACGACATGCAGTGAGGTGTTCCCATGGATCTGCACATCACAGTTGTGAACATTTGACTCCAGGCCATAAGCCTCTGTGAGAATGCTCCTGTCATGGCGACGTAATGGTGGCCCTAATAGTTAGTTGCTCGATCACAGGAGGATGATGACAACAACATGCAATGAGGACACTCCATGAATCTTCACATATGCTCTGTGAATTTCTGACTCCTGTCTGGCTGAGGGCAGCTCCCTTATGCTCCATGATCAGGGTCATCTCATATAGACGCAGCCTTAAAACTTTAGATGCATCCAATGCTGTGTCACCTTCACCACCTGAGCCCTTCAGGAGCTGGTGCACAACATCAATGGTCACAGACGCCGATGCACTGAGGGCCAGCCCCACCTTAAATGTCCTGAGAGCACACATAGTATGAGAGAACTCTCTGTCACCTGCCCACTACATTCTAGCAGCAATGACCAGCACCGCTGCGGAGCAAGCATCAGTAATGTTTCCAGGGAGTGTGAGGCTGGACCATCACTGTGGTCAGAAGGCTGCACAGAACACAGGGAAGAGGCCCTGGACTGAGACATCTGCCTTTTTATCTTGTGCGGAAAGGTTTCACATTTGAGTGACAAGAACTCTGCTCATCAGAACAAGGAGCCACAGGCAGGGCGATATTCTTAGTAGTTGATTGACACTGGTGAACAGTATGTACAAGTGAGCAACACCCATGCCCTGGCTGTGCAACTACTTTTCCTCAACTGCCTTAACTCTGCTGCTCCCGGACATCCAAATTGGAGGTGGAGGCTGCCTGCTGACTATGATGCTCTGTCTGTGATGATTTTGGCAGGCCTCCTCTGGAAGGCTGAGACTTGGAGGGCCCCGGCCTGCTTTCAGGGTCATGCTGTGTGGCAGTGGCACCCTCCTCGGCCTGTGAAGCTGGAGCTGCGGAGGTCACAGGAAGAGGGTATTCGGATGGGCCGGTCACTCCCAGAGTCACCTGGGTGGATGGCCCAGGAATGTGGCTGATCCTCCTCCCTATGGGTGCCTGAGGGTTCCTGGCTGACCCCATGAGCAGAATGGGTAGCTGGAGTGAGATTGATCTGCCCAAAATCCCACTTGTGTACACACTGTTGGATACCAACTATGATATCAGTGATGGAGTTAAGCCCGCGAAGCAGTGCAGGAGTGACATCCCAGACCAAAGTCTCCATGGCGGCTGCCATCCTGCCAGTGTTGACCTCGGTGCGTTGCAATGCTGGCGCTTTCACCTCAGCCTGAAGATGGACAGACTCCTCCATTGTGCCTTGCAATCTGAGGAGTGCAGCGGACATCCCTTCCTGATGTTCCCTAGCTTGCCTTTGCAGCCCCAGCAACTGTGCCTTGACCGAGTCCAGAGGCTCATCACCTGACTCGAACTCATCAGGTTCCTGGCCTGCAGCAGCCCTCCAAATGTTGGGGACTTGCGAAGTTCCTGCCGCCGCTTGCTGTGGATCAGACTGTGCACTGTGCTTACCAGTATGTGACCCCGTGCATATTCTAGAACTAGCTCCCACTGAGGCGTGTGTCTCTGCACTGGTGGAGGACGTGGATAGGCACTGTGATGGAACTTTGAGGAGGATGCGTTTAGATTCCCCTTCAGAGGTTAATCCAGGGCTTGATTGGAAGCCCTGGGCCATGGACTCTGTCAGCTGTTTGGCAGATGTGCCTGTGAAAACAAGGGGAGATAATTAATGCATGGCAGTGGCCTGTGAAAGAGGACACATCACTCGTGGCATGCACAGCCGTCAGCACAGGACCAGCCCAGATCCACAATGGCCAGCTGGATGGCTCTGTTTTCAAAATCAGTGAGGACCTTGATTCAGGGCATTCTGCCACTGCGACCTCTCTCTCTCTTGTTGTGTGCCAGCTTGTCCTGCATGGATAGAGATAGATAAAGTGTAAGTAGGGTGCCTGCCGGGCCAGATGATGGATGTGCCTGGCCTATGTGGGTGGTTGGTGGTCCCGTGGACAGGCTGAGGACAATGACAGTAAGTGTGAGAGAGTGAATGGTGATGTCCCTTGAGCTGGCAGTGAGTGAAGGCCACTGAATGTGTAGTGCATTTGTGATTGTATGAATTGAGAGTGATGAAAAAAATGACTTACCCTGGCTGAATGGAGGAGATCATTCATCCTCTCGTGGCACTGGTTGCCTGTCCTCTTCTGAAATGCATTGGCACTGACCACTGCTGTCACTGGCTCCCAGGACGGGTTGGTCATGTTGCTGCCAATCCTGCGGCCAGAGCGGGGGTACAAGACATCCCGGTGGGGCTCAACAGCATCCAGCAGTCGCTCAAGGGACCCGTCATTAAACCGGTGGGCTGCAGTCTATTTTTCCTTGCTGGCCATGTCTCACGGTCAGCGGTGGTGATCTGATAGCTCAGGAATGCATAAGTAATGAGATGGATTTGGGACAACGTGGGGTGAAAACCCACCATTGCGGCCGACAGGTAAAACATCATTTCACCTGCCCACTACCGCACTTAGTGCAAACCTGAGAAAATTCTGCCCACCTTTTCTGAACTTCACCTGGCTCGGTGACACATTTCGCCCCTCCATTGAAAAAATCTAGTCTGGTTTATTTAAAAATGCAAATGCCCTTTTACGCCTTACATTCTAAACTTCCCCCATGTTTTTCATGTGTACATCAAATCCTTCAGACCAGATGCCTTTAATTCAATTAAGTCACACACGCACACACACACACACACACACACACACACACACACGCACACACTATTTTACAATAAATTCCAATAACATTATGGGAATTATTATATCTTCCTGACACCTCCCCCTTATTAAAAATGAACTGTCATAATATTAAAAAATGGCTTCATTTGTACTAACCCATCTTACACTTTCTCCTATATTATCTACATACTTACACTATTACATTATGAGATGCATGCATTAATATAACAATATATGCACAAATCCTTCATATCAGCAAGCATCATTTCAGTTCAGTGTCTAGGTTTTAAAAGTCCAATTTTCCCTTTAAGCTTCAACCTCTTGATAATACATCTGCAATCAGATTTTCACACCCCATTACATGTTTAATCTGTGGATTAAACGGTTGCTGTAATAAACTCCATCTGAATAGCCTTGCACTTCTGTCTCGAAATTTGTCCAGAAACTTTAAAGGATTGTGGTCTGTATAAATAATTGTTTGCAACATAAATCTCAAAATACTGCAATGCTAACACCAAACCCAAAGTCTCCTTTTCAATTGTTGAATATCTTCTCTGTTGTGTATTCAACTTCCATGAAAAATAAATATTTGCTTTTCAATCTCAGCGTCATCTTCTTGTAACAGTGCCACCCCTGTGCCTATATCACTTGCCTCAGCGGCCAATGTAAATTGCTTGGTGTAATTGGGTACTGCCAAAACTGGTGTCATGGTTAATACAGTTTTCAAATTGTCAAATGCCTTCTGACACTCCTGTGTCCACTGAAGCTTCTTTTCTTTTTTAATAGTTCAGTTAGTGGAGCAACCACACTGCTAAAATTTGGTACAAATTTTTGATAAAACCCACTTAGAAATTTCAAAACTTCTCATTTTGTTCGAGGCACAGGGAAATCCATATTAGCCTTGACTTTCATACCTCTAAGAGCCACCTCACCATGTCCAATGTATGTCCTAAATATGTAAATTGCACTTTTGCAAATTCACTTTTAGCCAAGTTCATCACCAAATTAGCTTCTTGTAATCGAGTAAATAATTCATTCAGATGTTGTAAACGGTCCTCCCACATCTGACTGAAAACTATCAAGTCATCAATACAAACCACACAATTGCTCAGACCTGCAAATTACATTGTTTATCCATCTTTGAAATGTTGTATGTGCATATTTCATACCAAACAGCATGACCTTAAACTGATATAGTCCATCTGACATCAACAAAAGTTGATATCTCCTTTGTTCTCTATGGTTACAGCACTTGCCAATATCGTTTTAGCAAGTCAATCTTTGTGATAAATTTTGATTGTTGTGCTATGTCAATACAATCTTCCAACCATGGTATAGGATATGAATCCGCTTCTGTTACTGCTTTCACTTCCTATAGTCCACATGCAGTCATTGTGTTCCATCTGGTATTGGCACCAGCACAGTAGGCGAACTCCAGTTACTGCAACTAGACTCAATGATATCATTTTGAAGCATGGATTTGATTTCTCTCTGTACTTGTGATACCTTTGCTGGATTTAATCTATAAGGATGTTGCCTTAGCGAAGATGAAACTTCTATGGACACATCACGTTTAGCTAGATTTGTTCTCCCCAACTTATTTTCATAAATATCTTTTTGTGACTGCAATAGCTTTTCCAAATCACTTTGACACTTGTCGGGAAGGTAACAATATTACATTTAAATTTTCAAGTACCCCCTCATTATCCAATTTGATTAGAGAAAAATCAATTTCAACATCCTGTACTTCTATTTCTTTCTCTTTATCTACCATCACTAACATCTCCTTTCGGTCCCCTTCCCTGTCAAAGTACTTTTTAAACATATTTACATTAAACATCCTCTGCTTCTTTCTCCTATCTGGAGTGTTTATTAAATAATTCACTTCACTCAGCTTCTTTTCAATTCTATAAGGCTCAATAATTCTTCCCTTTAAGGAGTCGCCCAGTACTGGTAACAGAACTAGCACTTTCTTCCCAGCTAAAAAAACCTATGAGCTGTAGCTTTCCTGCTTGCTCTCATTTTCATCATTTGCTGTGATATCTTTAGATGTTCCCTAGCCAATTCATATCCTCTGTCCAATCTCTCTCTGAAATTTGATGCATAATCCAGGAGAGTAGTTTCTGAATTTTGACACACCAATTTCTCATGAATCATTTCATTGGTCCCCTTACCTCATGATCATAAACTAGTTCAAAAGGGCTAACACCAGTTGATGCATTAGAAGCATCCCTATTAGAAAGCAACAAGAATGGAATTCCCCTATCCCAGTCCTGTGGATACTTCTGACTAAACGCTCTCATTATAGGTTTTTGAGTTTGATGCCAACTTTTAAAGGCCCCTTGTGACTCAGGATAATAAGCTGTTAACTTCAGCTATATTACTCCCACACTGTTCATTATATCCTTAAATAGCTGTGACATGAAATTTGAACCCTGATCTGATCGTATTTCTTTAGGTAAACCAAATCTTGTAAAAAAAAAAATTTGGGTAACTCTTCCACAATTTTCTTTGTTGTAAAATTTCTTGAAGGTATTGCTTCAGGAAACCTGCTAGACACATCCATTACTTTTAGTAAGTACTGATTTCTACTTTTAGTTCTAGAGAGTGGTCCTACACAATCAGTCATGAACTGAATAAAAGGTTCCTCAAATGCTGGAATGGGAATTAAAGGTGCCAGCTGAATCACTGCTTGTGGTCTCTCTATCACCTGACATGAGTGACATGTTGTACAGAATTTGACTACATCCCCATGCAATCCAGGCCCAAAAAAATGTTTCTGTATCTTTGCCTGTGTCTTTCTAATTCCTAAATGTCCCCCCACTGGAATTTCATGGGTTATCCTCAGAACCTCATTTCTATACCCAAATGGTAGTACAACCTGATGCACTTCCCTCCAGCTTTCATTTGCTGAGGTATGAAAAGGCCTCAATTTTCTCATTACAATATTACTCTTAGGGTGATAACATTTTGGAATACATTTTGCATCTGGTTCTGAGTAAACTATCTGATATAGCTGTTTTATTTGCATATCCTTTTTCTGTAACTCCACTAACCTGCTTGAGTTAAACACTTCAGCTGAATTGTCTTCCAGTCTTTCTTCTTAAACAACCTTATCAAACACAGTGTCTGTTAATTGGACTTCCACACATTCTCGCTGCCTTTGAACTTCCCGTTCTTTCTTTTTCAGCCTATGAGCCTGTGA
The DNA here is from genome assembly GCF_017639515.1 of Carcharodon carcharias. Taxonomy (NCBI): domain Eukaryota; kingdom Metazoa; phylum Chordata; class Chondrichthyes; order Lamniformes; family Lamnidae; genus Carcharodon; species Carcharodon carcharias. Next base: position 54,753,683 of record NC_054486.1, read on the forward strand.
TCTCATTATCGTACAATCCGGAAACAATCCAGGACACTGTCTCTGCAACACTTTTGTTAAAAACACCCCCACAGGCTGCACAACTACCATAGGCTTCACCCACATTTGTGATGCAGTTATATAATTACCCAGAATAAATTGAACCCCTGCTAGGGACAATTTTTCCACTACTCCAATAATCACCTCACCTGTTTTCCACTTACTCTTTAAATTTACCGTCCACAATGGAATAGGTTCAGCATCTCCATGATTCCCAATTATTATCAATTGTTTTTCAATACCCCCTCTGAACAACAAATGTCAATATCCCGCAACATTAATGATTGACTTCCCTGTGTCTCTTAAAATTTTAACATCTTTACTTACTCCACCCTGAAAACATAGAAAGACTTTCCTTTCACACTCAAAATCTCTAAACATTTCTGCAGCCTGTTCCTCCATATTCTCTTGGGTAAAACGTATTCCCACTTTTTTACCTATCTCTGATTCTCCCTGTTTTACCTGTACACAAACCATTGTTTTTTTCCTGTGCCAGAACCTCAGAACCCACAGTATTTTTACTTCCAGTATTTTTCTGCATTTCTATAATTCCAACAGGTATTTCCTGCAATTTCCAGCTCACAGTTATATGTCCAACTTTATTACAATGAAAACACCTCAATTTTCGAATGTCACTTCTAACTCTCAGCACTTCCTTTTTATTCCTAGAAAAATACTTCCTACAAATTTCCACTTAATCCTTCTCTTCCTTGACTACACACTTTTCTTTCACCTTCCCACTTTCTATCCTTCTATGATTTGAAAGGATGACAAAAAAAGATTTAGCTCTATGAACTAACTCACAATCATCAGCTGTCTCTGCTGCTTGTCTTACTGTTTCAATTCTCTGTTCCTCTACATGAGTTCTCACTACCAAAGGAATTGAATCTTTAAATTCTTCCAAAAGCATTACCTCTCCAACAGCTGCATATGTTGTCCCTATCTTTAATGCCCATATCCACCGGTCAAAATGAGTTTGTTTTACTCTTTCAAATTCAATATAATTTTGGCAAGGCTGTTTTCTCATATTCCTAAATTTCTGTCTGAATACCTCAGGAACGAACTCATATGCACTCAAAATATTCTTTTTTTACTACACCATAGTTCTCTGACATTTCTTCTGACAAGCATAAACCTCGTGCTGTACCCACCAACCTGGGTTGTAACAACAATGTCCAATTTTCCTATAGCCATTTCACCTCTTTGGCTCTCTTCTCAAATGAAATAAAAGATGCTTCCACAGCTCTTTCCTCAAACTTTGGAAGAGCTTGTCCAAATTTAAACATCTCCCCAGTGGGTTCTGTTATGGAAATAAATCTTTCCTCACCAACTGGTTTCTCTTTTTTAACTGCCTATATTTTAAGCTGGAACTCTCGCACCCTCTCTTTTTCTCTTTTGCCCTTTTCTAACTTCGCCATTTCAAATTCCCTTTCCTGTTTTCCTTCTCTCTCCTGCCTTTCTGCCTGTTTCCTTTGAAATGCTCTTCCATTTTGTTTTTCTTTTTCTGCTTCCTCTAATTCAAGTTTTTTTTTTTCATTTCATCTACTTGTTCAAGTTCAGGCTTCTTCATTTCTAACTGACTCATTAATGTCAGGTATCACTTCCAACTTTAAATGTTGTGCTTTACTTTCAATTATATCTGCTTTCTCTGTCCCTGCAGGTAACCCCAATTGTAATTTATTCATCAATTCCATTAACCTAACTTCAGTTACCTTTTGTAAACCAGCCAAAGTTATAACTTCAATGCCCAGTCAAGTCTGAGCAACTGCCAAAGCCATATTGCAGCTTCACCACTTAGAAAAACCTCATACTAACTCCTGAATTCAAAGAGCTTCTCGCACTTGTAACCCCAAGATTCACCAACTGCAAACAAATCAAAGAATTTCAAATATATCCCACAAAGAGCCCCCAACGATGTTATGGCACAGCTGATAGTAAATGCTGAATTTTTCAAATACCAAAGGGAAACTTGAAACAACCAACAACTTGTTTTGCAATTTGTATATATTTCGAGATGCATGCCTTGAATTTGGTAGTAATAAGACCACCAAGTCTTATAGGTTTTTACAAAACTAGATTAAACATTTATTTAAAAGAGAAATGATTTTAAACAATACATAGATCTTCAAATTACTATTATGATAACTCCTAAATCCCCTACTTAATCAGATTCCCAGTTATACTTTTGTTCATGAAACGGTAAGGCACATAGATTTTAAAAGACCCAAGCAAGGTGGCACACAATACCCTGAACCAGTCAAATTCAAAGTGAGCTTTTTTAACTTCAGTTCTTTGAAAGAAACAGCTTGAGGTATAGATGCTGAAGGCTTTTCACACTTATTAGATCTTAAAAATGCCTACCATTACACACAGCCTTCACTCCTTTATACATATTTTCTTCTTCCAATGCAAATTCCCATTGTTTCACTATGGGGAGAATTTTCTCCCCATTGGGTGGGCTGGTCAGTAGCTGGCACGGGTGGGCACAGAGCCAATCACTACCCGTGAGTGGCTGCGCACTGCCATTTTACGTGGGCGGGCCAATTAAGGCCCGCCCTGTGTGATGCGCATCCGGTAGTGCTCAGTGCTGACTGTGCAGGTGGGGGGAGGAGGGAGAGTTGGGGCCTGCAGTCTTTCACGCATGTGCATGAAAGAGTGCAGTAATCTCCCTGAGGCATGGAGCTGCCTCAGGGAGATTAAGTCGAATCTGATAGTTCAAAATAAAAAATGTTAACGATAATTTACACATGTCCCCTCATGTGACAGTGTCACATGAGCTGGGACATGTTTATCAAACATTTAAAAAAAATGTATTAATGTAATAAACCCTTCATGAAACCTCATCCCGCCCGTGGATGAGGTTTCATGAAAAATGCAAAGGCCGCCTGGGCTCTTCGCCTGCCCGTCAGCCTTAGGGTGGAACAGGCAGCCCTATCAGATTGATTAATTACTTTATTAATGGCCTCAACAGGCCTTTGGCAGTTCGGCAGGTGCATAACTGACTCTGGTGTGCACCCGCCGAACTAAAGATCGGAATGATACATGGTGACATCGGGACCCATGCCTGAAGTCACTGTGCATCATTTTACACATCAGCATGCGGGCCCCCCATCCCCCGGAATGCCAAACAGAAGATTCTGCCCGATATCTTTGGACTTTATCTTTCTGATAATAAAAATCCCTCATAGCATTAATTTTTACCAGGAATCTTTGGGAAAAATAAACACACTGCTTCTAAACTTCAGGTATCAGATGATACATTTCACCCCTCCTTTGAAAACAATCTAGTCTGGTTTATTTAAAATTACAAATGTCCTTTTACACCTTACATTATAAACTTCCCCCATGTTTACCATGTTTACATCAAACTGGCTGCCTTTAATTCAATTAAGTCTCACTCACACACACACAGACACAAACAGACACAGATATCATTATTTTACAATGAATACCAATAACATTATGAGAATTATTGTATCTTCCTAACATCAATACACAGCACATATAAGGTCACAGGTGACTCAGCTGGCTTATGACAATCAGCTTTTCACTTTGAATGCAAGGCAGAAGTATCAGTAGAAAACCTGAACTGTAACACTATGTTTGACGGAATATAAAATGTTTGTAGTCTTCATTCCAGTAGATACATAGGATCAACATACTAAGCATTACCAAATGTATGGAAGGAATACAATTCGTTTTGACCCTTGATTAGACATTTCCCTTAAGTCTTTTGAATTATAATCCACGCACTGGTGATTCAGTGACTCTCAGGCCAAAGTTACACATAACGGCAATGAAGAGAAGTCAGTATTTATGCAAGTTTAATTTTGCAAACATCATTGAATTAGAGACATACCTAGAAGCTTGGAAAGCAAATAAAATAAATTCATGGCCTGGACAGTTCCCAACTCTGCAAACCCGACCCAGGAAAATGTGTCCCGGAATTTCCGATTTCCATTCTGTGAAATATGAATCGTGGCTGACAACCCTGGAAACAACGCGGAAGCAACTCAAGGGTTGCCAGGTGCAGAGGTGGGCTGGGCGGAAAGGCTCACATCGGTGCTTGGGCACTTTTTTCCAGCTGTGAAGTAAAGAATGAAATAGAGAATAGCCCTCCAACACTCATCCCTCACCCTCCCTCATCCCCCACACAGTTCCCATACCCAGGTGATCCAGTGTGGGGGGGTTGAATCAGGCAGGCAGGGAGTATAATTATATGCAAATGCATGAAAATGACGCTCCCAATGCCCAGCAGCGGGATATTTGGCCTGCCATTGACGGGCTGAGCGGATGGTCACAAACTGGTTTCATGATAAGCCAGCTGAGTCACCTGTGACCTTATATGTGCTGTGTATTGATGTTAGGAAGATACAATAATTCTCATAATGTTATTGGTATTCATTGTAAAATAATGATATCTGTGTCTGTTTGTGTCTGTGTGTGTGTGAGTGAGACTTAATTGAATTAAAGGCAGCCAGTTTGATGTAAACATGGTAAACATGGGGTAAGTTTATAATGTAAGGTGTAAAAGGACATTTGTAATTTTAAATAAACCAGAAACCAATTTTTGGCCTTCCCACCATATTGCCTGCTCACGCATGCCATGGTACCTGACGCCAATGAGGATAGAAAATTATGGCCCATATGTCTATAATTTGTGCTGTGAATTCATCCTTTCTTGTTATAAATACTGCGCACATTCTGATAAAGAGCATTAAATTCCCTATTCTGACTTTTTTACCATTTTACTCTTATGTTTGTATGCTCTGTCCCTTCCTGTCACACTCTGGTGATATAACCTGTATTGTTACCCTGAATTACTGCCTTATCCTTCGTCTTCAACTTTCCAAATCTCCCTTGATGTGAATGTTCCCCCCATTATTTAGTTAAAGACTTCTCTACTGCCCTAGTTATACAATTCACCAGTACACTGTTTCCAGTGTGGTTCAGGTGAAGGCTGTCCCAAAGGTACAGCTCCCTCTTTCCTCAATGCCATGCCCCCTTATTAAAACCCATTTTCCCCACACCGATCTTTGAGCCATGCATTCAATTCTTTGATCTTATTTAACCTATGACAACATACTCAAGGGAATTAGGAGAAGGAGTAGGTCATTCGGCCACTTGAGCCTGCTCCACCATTCAGTAAGATTGTGGATTATTTGATTGTGGCCTCAACTCCACATTCCGCCTACCCCCGATAACCTTTGACTCCCTTATTAGTCTAGAATCTATCCACATCTGCCTCAAAAATATACAATGACCCTGCCTCCACAGCTCTCTAGGAAAGAGAGTGCCAAAGACTCACAGCCCTCAGAGTAAAAAAGATTCTTCTCATTTCTGTTTTAAACAGGAGAACCCTTCTTTTTAAACTGTGTCCTCTGGTTCTAGTTTCTCTAACAAAGGAAAACATCCATTCAGCATTCACTTTGTCAAGTCCCCTCAGGATCTTATATGTTTCAATAAGATCACATCTCATTCTTCTAAACTCCAATGGATACAGGCTAAGCCTGTCCTACCTTCCCTCATTAAATAACCCCTACCCACCATCACAGGTATCAGTTAAATGAATCTCCTCTGAACTGCTTCAAAGGCATTTATATGCTCTCTTAAATAAGGAAACCCAAACTGTTCATGGTACTCCAGATGGTACACCAAATCCCTGTACAACTGTGGTAAAAATCCCTATTTTTATATTCCATTCCCATTGCAATAAGCGACAACATTCCATTTGCCTTCCTAATCACGTGCTCAACCTACATACCAATGTTTTGAGGTTCATGAACCAGGACACCCAGATCTCTCTGTACCACAGATTCTGCAATCTCTCTCCATTTAAATAATATGCTGTCTTTCTATTCTTCCTGCCAAAGTGGACAAGTTCACATTTTCCCACATTATACTCCATCTGCTAACTTTTTGCCAATTCACTTAACCTATCTATGTCCCTTTGTAGATTCCTTGGGCGGAATTGTCCCAGATTTGTACAAAGAGCGCTAGCGGCAGGAAAAAGTACATTTTACCCGTCGGCCGCAATGGCGGCTTTTCACGCTGTAGCGTCCCAATCCTGCCTCATTAATTATGCATTCCCAGGAAACACACTGTTTCGATGGTGGGTGGGCTCTCATTTGCACCCCCACCACCCCCCCACCCCACCCCACACCATCATCTCACCATTTCATCATGCTGGGTGCCACGTTTAAAGTGCAGCCATGCACACACCTCTCAGTGCTTCTAGCCCACAACTGCTGAAAAGAAGACATGGCCCCAAAAGGCAAGAAGACTTCAGCCCCCTGTTTAATGATACAGTTCCTGAGCACCTTTTGGACACCTTGGAGTCCCGCCATGATGTCCTCCACACCATCTCTGGGCAAAGACCAGCAAGCAAGGTCACCAATCCAGCATGGGAGACAGTGGCAGTGTGGGTCAGTGCCAATACCCTGCAAAAGAGGACAGCTACCCAGCGCTGCAACAGGATGAATGGTCATGTCCATTCCGCCAGGGTAAGTCAATCAGCTCATCATGTTCAACTCACACACTGACAAGCCCATGACACATCCACAGGGAACTCACACCTCAAGGGACAACACCACTAACTCTCACACACACCTTCACATCTCCATCAGGCTCATATCCTCTGGAGCTCGTGTCCTCATCCCATCCATGTCTCCACTCACCACACAAACATTCTACATATTGTCCTGCGCACACTTTTTCCATCTATTTTCATGCAGCAGAAGCTGGCTCACAATGACAGGGAGAGATCCCAGATTGGGGTGAAGTGGCCCAGATTAGACCCCTCACTCAGTTTGAGGAGCGTGCCATCGCACTGACCGGTGAGGATTTGTCCTTGCCTGTAGCAACAGCGAGGTCAGCAGCAAGTCAGGGTCCACAGGGTCTTGGCTCTCCATGAGGACCCACACCAAAATCATCAGAGGCAACAGGGCCAACCATTGTACAGGCTGTCTCCAGCCCTGCTGCAGATGTCAGGGAAGCACCTAGAAGCCTAAGGCGTTCAAAAGCTAAGAAATTCTGTTCCTGGGTGGTTGCATGAAAGAACACCTTTTTTAACTTTACAATTTGAAAATACATTCACTTTCAATGAATAATGCATAATGATGCCTTTCAGGTTCATTGACAGGCTTTGCGAGTCCTCCCATTGCATCCCCCCACTCCTTCCCCCACCCCCACCACTAGCTGTTCAGCTGCACACAGCCGGCCTGTGAGTGATTCTGGAGGGGGAGAAGTGTATGTGTGGCAGGGCCTTTTGGAGCCTCGTGCAAGCTCCGTCCCACGCAGAAAGATCCTTCCCCCATCACGCTCATCTCAATGTCCTGGACATTTTCAATGCTGCCTGCTGGGGTTCTCTTTCAGTTGATCATCTGAGCTGATCTACATCTCCACCCACCCACTGACCCATGCAGCACCTGTTCTCACCCACCACGACTCTCATTTCACTTTCGATTTAACAGCATAGTAGTGCTGCAGTTTTTCTTGTGCTCCCCTGTACTTCCCCCTCCTCCAGCCACCTATTTCCTTCCCCCATCACTGTTGACCCCCCTGGCATCACCGTCCACCTCCTCATGGTCACCTATCAGCCACAACACCTTTCTTTCAGGGATGTCTAGGTGAACATGCACGTCCCCTGCCTTCTTGAAAATTCCACCTCCCATCCGCATTAACCTTCCCGACCTCCTCCTTCCCTCCCCCACAGTGCATGTCTGTTTCAGATTCCCACAAACCACGCTCACTGTGCCTTCTACCAATACCATCGCACCTTAACCCTCCGACCATACTGCCTCACTCTGCCCTCAGTCATTCTCACTATTCCCTCTCACCACTCTCAGTTTTCTCCCCGAGAGACAGTCATGGACTCAACAGACCCCCTCCCTTGCATGTTCACCTGGACATCCCCTCTCGGGGCTCATTTCTCTCTTGGAACTCCTTCTCCCTTTTGGAACTCCTTCACCCCTTGGAACTCCTTCCCTGCTGCACCCATGCCCCACCTGGACTATCCCCCAACCCTTGGAACTTCTTACTGACCTTTGGACTCCCCCCACCATTACTCCTCCCGTCTCCCTGACTCCATCCTCCACTTTTACTTCTTCTTGCAGCCATACTCCTTCCCTGGACTCCTCCTCTCCAGGCTCCTTCTTCCCCCTGGACTCTTTCCTTCCCCCAGACTCCTTCCCCTCTCAGGATTCATTCCTCTATGGGACAACTTCCCCTTTCCACACTCCTTCCCTTACGCCTACCTCCTACTTACATCTACTTCTCCAGTTGCTGTCTACTCCCCCGATAGCCCCTGTTCCCCACATATTCCCCCCGCCACCTCACCCCCCGCACCACCTTTGCCCTCCTCCTCCAAACCTCACTCTCTCTGACACTTTTGTTCCCCCCTCCCAACCACACCCCTGCCTTCCTCTCCCAGTCGATCCTAGACTTTCCTCTCCCACCCCGCCAGTACACCTTCTTCTCCCAATACAGCTGGACCTTCTTCTCCACCCCCTCGATGATCATCTGTTGTGAGCAGACCCTCAACGGTGACTTTCCACCTTCCGTGAGCTGCTTTACGGAGGAGCCATGTCCATGAGAATCTAACCAGAGTCGCATTGCTGTCAGGCCCCAGCATCTTCTGCTCCTGGGATGTCTGTGAAGTGAGCAAGACCCTAATGGTGAGTCTCAACTTTTGCAATGTCACACTTGTCAAGATGTATTCTGCACCAATGTGTTGTCACGCCAACATGGGCGGATAATCCAGCATGGGGGGTTAATTCCAGTAGGATGTGCTTATAATGATATGCAAATAGTTACAATAAGTTTCCCGACATCCAATGGCGGGAAGCATGGCTCATCATTGATGTGCATAGTGCATGACTGCAAAATGGCTTCAAGATGTCGTGAAACCAATTTTTGGCCTTCCCGCCATATTGTTTGCTCGTGCAGCTGAATACATCCAATGTCAGCGAGCACTGAAAATTCCTCCCCTTATCTCCTCTTCGCAACTTACTTTCCTACATATTTTTATGTCACCAGCAAATGTAGCAGCTATACATTTGGTCCCTTCATCCAAGACATTGATATAAATTGTAAACAGTTTGAGGCCCAGCACTAATCCCTGTGGCGCTCCATTCATTACATCCTGCCAATCCAAAAATGACTTAAATAAGACAACCCATCCTTTATCCATGCTCAAAAGTCACCCTCTACACCATGGGCTTTTATTTTACATAGTAATCTTTGACGTAGCACCTTGTCAAATGCCTTTTGGAAATCTAAGTATGGTACATCCACAGGTTCCTCTTTATCCACATCGACTTGTTACTTTCTCAACGAACTCCAGTAAATTAGTCAAACATTATTTCTCTTTCACAAAGCCATGTTGATTCTGTCTGACTGCATTGAGATTTTCAAAGTGTTTGGCTCACCTCCTTAATAGCATATTCCAGCAATTTCCCTTTGACAGATGTTAAGCTAACTGGTCTGTAGTTTCCTGTTTTCTGTCTCCCTCCTTTCTGAACGGCATTCATTATTTTCCAATCTGATGGGACCTTTCCAGAACCTAGGAAATTTTGGAAAATTAAAAGAAATGCTTCTATTATCTCAGCAGACACTTCTTTTAAGGCTCTAGGATGAAGTCCATCAGGACCTGGAGACTTGTTAGCTTTTATTGCTAATAGTTTTCTCAGTACCCTTTCCCAGGTGATTGTAATTGTTTTAATTTCCTCACTCCCTTTCACCTCTTGATTTACAATTATTTTTGCCATGTTATTTGTAACCTCTACACTGAAGACAGATGCAAAATGTTTAGTTCAATTCATCTGCCATTTCCTTATTTTCCATTATTAGTTCCCCAGACTCATTCTCCAGAGGACCAATGCTCACTTTACTAACCCTTCTCCTTTTTAAATACCTGTAGAAATCCTTACTATCTGTTTTTACGTTCCAAGATAGCTTTCTCTCATACCCTAGTTCTCTCTATTAATCTTTTAGTCATGCTTTGCTGTTCTTAATATTCTGTCCAATCTTCTGATCTGTCACTCACCTTTGTGGAATTATATGCTTTTTCTTTCAACTTGATACTACCTTTAATTTCCTTAGTTAGCCACATATGGTGCATCCTTCCCTTAGATTATTTATATATCACTGGAATGTAATCTTTTCTGAGTATTCTGAAACATTTCCTTAAACGTTTGCCACTACACCTCTACTTACTCATCCCTTAACCTAATTTCCCAGTTCTCTTTAACCAGCTAAGTTTTCATGCCCTCATAATATCCCTTATTTAATTTTAAAACATTAGTCTTAGATCCACTCCTCTCTCCCTCAAACAGAATGTGAAATTCAATCATATAACGATCACTGCTACCTAGGGGGTGCCTTCATTATGAGGTAATTAATCAGCCCTCCCTCATTGCACATTACCAGATCTAGTATAGCCTGCTGCCTGGTTGGTGCTAAAATATGCTACTGTAAGAACCTGCCTCAACAAAACTCTATGAACTCATTATTCAAGCTATTTTTGCCAATCTGACTCATCCAATCTATGTGTAGATTAACATCACCAATGATTATTGTCATCCCTTTCTCACAAGCCCCCATTTTTTCTTCCTGTATATGCCATCCTGCAGTGTGGTTACTGTAAGGGGGCCTATAAACCATTCCCACAAGCAACTTTTTACCTTTATTATTTCTCATCTCTAACCTAATTGATCCTACATATTGATCTTTAGAGCTAAGGTAATCAATGTCATCTTTAATTAATAGAGCCAGCCTTCCAACTTTTCCTTGCTTTCTGCCTTTCCTAAATATCATGTACCCTTGAATATTCAGGCCCTGGGCTTTGTCATCTTGCAGCCATGTCTCTGTAATGGCAATCAGATCACACATATTTATTCCTATTTGGGCTGTCAGTTCAAGTGCTTTGTTACAACTGCTACATGTGTTCTGACATTGAGCTTTTAGTTCTGTCTTTTTACTATTTTTTTAACCTCTAACCTTATCTGTTGATGCACTCTTAAGTTTGTACACTCTGCTTCTTCCTGCCCAGGCCTGATCATCATTTCCCATATTCCTACCTTGCTCTCTTGCCTTGTCTTCTCTATTTAATTTATCACATCTTTCCAAACTTGATCCCTCACCCCCACTATTTAGCTTAAAGCCCCCTCTCCCACCCTAGCTATATGGTTAACCAGAACACTCATCCCAGAATGGTTCAGGTGAAAATCATCCCAATGGTATTGTCCCACTTTTCCTGGCATGGGTGCCAGTGCCCATCAATCGAAACCCATTTCTTCCACTCCAATCTTTGAGCCATGCATTAAACTCTCTAATCTGATTTACCCTATGCCAATTATCTCATGGATCAGGTAGTAATCCAGAGATTATTACTTTTGAGGCTCTGCTTTTTAATTTAGTCCCTAGCTGCTCATACTCGCAGAGCAGAGCCTCTTTCCTAGTTCTATCTATGTGGACCATAACCACTGGATTGTTCCTCTTCCACTGCAAGTTCCTCTCCAGCCTAGAGCAGATGTCTTGAACCCTGGCACTGGGCAGGCAACAAGGGTGTCTTGACTCCCGCTCTCGAATGTCTATTCCCCCTGACTACACTGTCCCCTACTACCACTACATTCCTATTAACCCCTCTGCTTGAATGGCTTCCTGTGCTATGGTGCCATGTTCAGTTTGCTCATCCACCCTGCAGCCACCACATTCATCCATACAGTTTGCAAGAACCTTGAAACTGTTGGACAATTGCAGAGCCTTTTGGGTCCCCCTACCAGCTTCACTTGCAGTCCTCCCCTCCTGTCTCTGACCACTGACCAAATCATCTTAAGGGGTGTGACCACCTCCTGGAGCAAAGTGACCAGGTAACTTTCCCGCTCCCTGATCCATCATATTGTCTGCAGCTCTGCCTCCAGATCAATGACTCTGAGCTGAAGCTCCTCAAGCCAATAACACTTACTGCAGACATGATTGTCCTGGATCACACCGGCATTAAGGAAACCCTACATTCGGCAGTTGCAACACAGCACCTGCCCTACCATCTTCATTATGTATTAATTAATTTATTTTTCTTAATTGATTTATAATGAATAAACATTACTACATCCAATAACCATTACTACTGCTAGTAAACATTACTGCAACTAAGAAAACATTACAATCACTAATAAAGTACATGAGTTTTGATGATAAACAAGCAAAATATTTACCAACCAATCACTTAACTGTTTTCTTGTGATGTCACACTTTGATTTCTCTCAGAATGCAGCTGTTCTGCTCTAGACTAGGCTGGATTAGATAGCTCTTCAGGTGTTGTTGTCTCTGTGTCCTCTTTTTGCCCGCAGTCCTAGGTGCTGCTGTCTTCCTCTTGGTCTTCTTTTCACCCGCTTTTTTGCTTGTGGCTCAAGTAGCAACCCAGAGATGAATACCTTTGTGGTCTGCTTTTACATTTAGCCCCTAGCTGCCTGTACTCCCTCAGCAAAACCTCTTTCTTAGTCCTACTCATTGATACCCATGTGGGCCACAACAACTGGATCATTCCCTTCATTCTCCAAGTTCCTCACCAACCTGGAAGAGGTATCCTTCTCCCTGGCACCGAGCAGCCTTCTGGACTCATGGGCCTGAACCTTTGGCTCAGCGAGCAGAGGCGGGGCCCACTTGCTGAGGTGTAAAATAATGTGGGGTGACTTTGGGCGTGCGTCCCGACATCACCGTGTGTGTCATTTAGATTTTCAGTTCAGCGGGCATTCATCCGACTCAGTTGCGTACCCGCCATACTGTCAAAAGCCTACCTAGGCCATTTAATACAAATTAAACCAATAAACTGAGCTGCCTGCCCAACCTTAAGGTTGACGGGCAGGTGAAGAGCCCAGGCGGCCTTCGCATTTTTCATGGAACCTCATCCACAGATAGGATGAGGTCCATGAAGTGTTTATCAATTGAATAAAAATGTTTATAAAAATTCATTGACATGTCCCAGATTATGTGACATTATCACATGAGGGGACATGTCTTAACAATTTTTCTTTCTCTTTATTAAAATTTTGGGAACTTAAACTAATCTCCCTGAGGCAGCTCTGTGCCTCAGGGAGGTTTCTGCACTCTTTCGCGTGCATGTACTTCCGGGCGCACATCATGTTGGGCAGGCCTTAATTGGTCTGCCCATGTAAAAGGCGGCACGGACCTGATTGGGAGTGCCGATCAGGTCCGTGCCCGCCCCTGCCCGCCCCCACACAACCCTCCCGACAGGGAGAAAACTCTCCCCTTGTTTAGAGAACAGTATCTTTCCCCCTAACTATATTGTCCCCTACTAGTTACACCCCTTTTTCCTCCTTCTAGTTGAATGCCCCTATGTACCATGGTGCTGTGGTCAGTTTGCTCATTCTCCCTGCACTCCCTTCTCTCATTCACACAAGCTGCAACAACATGGAACCTGTTGGATAGCTGCAAGGGCTGAGGCTCCTCCATTGCTGCCTTCTGGTTCCCATACCTGCTTCACTTGCAGTCAGATCCTCTTCTTTATCTAATTAGATTCCAATTTTAGAAATATTAATCAACAATTTTCCATAGTTCTATTATGGAGCTTAACTAGATACACAATGCATTTAATAAATACCTATATCGCCCCAGTACAAGTTTAAAATACAGTCCCGGGTTAGAGGGAAAAAACATAAAACTCACCAATCACCTACTTGTGGGCCTAATTAATGCCACCTGACCTCTGTGCTCGGGTCTCGCTGTCTTAGACTCCTTCTCTCAGACCACTCCTTTTTTTGTAAAAGGCCAGGCAGTACCTCCTCCCTTACTTACCACATCCCCAGAGTTGAGCACTCAACTACACTGCATTCAGACAAAGTTGAACCTTTGTGCTGCTTACTTTGTGCTAAATCTCCTGCATTTATATAATCAAACATTCCAGTGAGATGAGTCAGCTACTGTTGGCTAGGGTTCCAATTCTAACCAACTTACCCAATGACCCAGCTCTATAGCTGCCTCTCAGCAGGAGAGCTAGTTTTCACTGACTAAGGGTGGAACCATCCTAGATTTGCATGAAGAGCGGTAGTGAGTGAGAAAAAGAATGTTTTACCCGTCGGCCGCAATGGTGGCTTCACACACTATTATCCCAATTATGCCTCATTAATTGTGCATTCCCGGTAAACATGCCATTTCAATGGCAGGTGGGCTCTCATTTGCCCATCGTGTCATCACCTCACTGCTTCCTCACACTGGCACCATATTTAAAGTGCAGCCACGTGTGCACTCCTCAGTGCTTCCAGCCGAGGACTGCTGCACAGAAGACATGGCCCCAAAAGGCAAGAAGGCTGCAGCTCCCTGATTTAGTAATGCATCCCTGGAACACCTTTTGGACACCATGGAGGGCCGCCATGATGTCCTCTACCCACACTCTGGGCGAAGGCCAGCAAGCAAGGTCACCAATCCAGCATGGGAGGTGATGCCTGTGATGGTCAGTGCCAATGCCCTGAAAAAGAGGACAGCCATCTAGTGCTGCAACAGGATAAATTGTCTAATCTGTTCCACCAGAGTAGGTCACTCTTCTCATCACTCTCAACTTACAAAATGACAAACCCATCATGCATCCATAGGGATCTCACACCTCAAAGGACCACTAACTCTCACACACACCCTCACATCTCCATCAGGCTCATAACCTCTGGAGCTCACATCCTCATCCCGTCCATGGCTGCACTCACCACACAAACATTCCATGCAGTGCCAGATGTGCTGCTCACACTCTCTCCGGGAGAAGCTGGCTCAGAGCAGAAAGGAGAGGTCCCAGATAGGGAGTGGTGTGACCCACGTTAGGCACCTCACTCACTTTGAGGAGTGTGCCATCGCGCTGACTGGTGAGGACGTGACCCATGCCTGTGGTGATAGTGAAGTCGCTGGTGAATACCCATGAAAGGGTTCTGCACCACACTATTGCTCTCTCAATACAACTGTGAGTGCTGTCTCTCCTGCTTTTGACTCTGCTGCCATGCACTAATTATCTCTACTTTTGTTCGCCGGGAGCTCTGCCAAATGACTGACACCCTCAGCCAGCCAATCCCTCAGCTCCATCCAGGTCCTCACCTTCAGCCAGGAGGACACCTCCTCCATTGAAGAGATGGAAATAAGAAGCCTGGAAAGTCTGTCATAGTGCTTACCCACACCCTCCACCAGCACAGCAAAACACGACTCAGTGGGACCTAGACTTAGAGCACGCTTGTGTTCATAATCTGGTAGTCACCGCATGGACACATGTCCACAGCAGGAGGAGGCAAGTTCAGCTGAGCTCCCCGGCACTAAGAAGACTGCTGGGGAAGACCCACCCGTGAGGACCAAGTCAGATGACGAGCCTCTGGATTCGACTTTCCAACTCAGCATGGAGAGTCAGCAGAAAGTGGGGGAATATCATGCAGAGCTTTTTGAAGCCTTCAACAGAGTGGCAAGCAGAGAAGGGAATCCACCTGCTCTCTGATGAAGTGGTGCCCTCATGTGCGTGTATGAGGTTTTCATGGAAAGGGTAGCAGATGCCATGGACACCCTGGCCCAGCAGAATGTGGGGACATCCGCAAACCAGCACTCCATTGCAGTAGCCATGGGTGACTTCCTGCAGTGGCAACACGAGAGGGAAATGGAACACCTCGACATCCCTCCAGCTGCTCGTTCCACTCAAGGAGTCAGGTCAGGGCATTTGGGCACCTAAAGAGAGGAGAAGCAGCAGCTGGACACCCCTGGGTTATCCACTCAGGAATCTCAGAGGCTGTCCGCTCCCTCTGACTCCTTGCTTGTGACCCCCTCAACCTCATCCACTGGTATCGCAGAGGGAGCGGCTGACCCACATGAGGACAGTCAAAGCAAATGGGACACCCAAGGCCTTGGCTGTCCAGACGATCCATGCTGAAGTAATTAGGGACAAAAGAGCCAACAATTGCACAGGCTGTCTCCACCTCTGCTATGGGTGTCAGGGTAGCACCTCGGAGTGTTAGGCCTAGAAAAATTAGGAAATTCTGATCACAGTTGGTTGCATGGTGAAAACATTTTGTCAATTTATAATCTGGAAATATATTCACTTTCACTGAATAATGTGTAATGGTGTCTTTCAGCTTCATTAACAGGCTTCGCAAGTCCTCCCCCTACATCCCGCCCATCACTAGCAGTTCAGCAGTGATTCTGGAAGAAGTGTGTGTGTGTGGCAGGACCTTTTTGAGCGTTGTGCAAGCTCCGTCCCTTGCATGCGGATCCTTCCCCCATCATGCTAATCTCAATGTCCTGAGAATTTTCAATGCTGCCTGCTGGGGTTTGCTTTTGGTTGTCCATCTGAGCTGACCTACATCTACACCCATCCACTGATCACACTCCCATGCAACACCTGTAACAGTAACTTGCAGTTACTTTCAGTCTTAGGATGGAATTTTCGGTGCCCACTGGCGTCGGGCATCATGGCAGGCTTGAGTGCAAAGGTATCGCTAGAAGTGATGGTGAGGGTAGTTGGTGGAGGCTCGGAGGCAGACATGGATCCTGGAGATGGGAAGGAGGATGTCGGGGAGGTTAATGTGGATGGGGGTGGGATTTTTTGGAAGGTAGGAAATGTGCACATTCATCTGGACATCCCTGAAAGAAAAGGGTTGTGGCTCGTAGGTCATGGTGTGGAGGTTCCAGGACATCACTGCAGGAGTTCCTCAGGGTACCACGAGCCTCCTTTCACTTTTGGATTTCCAAGCATGGTGCGGTTAACATTCTTCTTCAGCTCCCCCATCCTTTCTCCTCCCCAGTGACCCATGCCCTTTCCCGCATCACCGTCGACCCCCCTGGCAACATCTTCAGCCTCCGTACCATGACCTACCAGCCACAACCTTTTTCTTTCAGGGATGTCCAGGTGAATGTGTACATTCCCTACCTTCCTGAAAATCCCACCCGCATCCACATTAACCTCCCCGATCTCCTCCTTCCCATTCTCAGGGTCCATGTCTGCCTCCGAGTCCCTTCTACCAATACTATCACGCCCTCACCGTTCCACCCTGCCATCCCACTCTGCCTTCTCACATTCTCATAGCTCCCTCCTACCATGCCCACCCCCATTTCGCTCTCAGGGAGGGAGTCATCGACTCCACAGACCCTTCCCTTGCACGTTCACCTGGACATTCTCTTGCACCTTGGAACTCCTTTCCCCCTTGGAACCCCTTCCCCACCAACCCCCCCAGAGTTAAGCACTCAGCCTCACTGCACTCAAATAAAGCTGCACCTTTGTGCTATTTACTGTGATGCTGCAGAGATGAAGTTAAGTTGGAGGGAGTCATTCCTGGTGCCTCGACTGCATTCCTCACGATTACTTTTAAGAGCTAGCGAATGTTCTCACTTACTTTCTGAGTGCATGTTGTATGACTAAGAGCTATTTAAGGTAAAGAAAGCAAATATTAAAAAGTTATCCAATTTATTTTTTTGAGAAATTCCTATCTTGAATGTAACACTAACAGTGCCTTCTACATAAAAAAAAAGCAGCTGAGATAATAATGTTATAAAATGTCTAAATTAACAAGTAATGTAAGAAATCCCATTTACTTCATTTATTAAATGTTTTTGATTGATATACCAATTAACTGAACAAGTACCTATTATAGACTGTTGACATTTGTACTCAGGCCATTCTTTTCTGCCCTTCTTATAGTCAAAGTTTTATCATTTACTTTTTGAAAAAAAAACATTTTTTTGTTAACTGTTTTACTCTCTAAGTTTACTGGTTCTTTTTCAATGGTGCAATTGTTTGATAAAGCAGATAAAATCACAAACAGTAATTGTAGTGGTCAATAGAACAACACAAAACAATGAAAAGCTAAGCAGAAGAGATAAGAAGAGGCCATTGTTAATCAATACCAACTTCAGGTGCTTTATTTCAAGATGCTTTATCTTCTTTCTTATTTCTTCTGCAGAATTTAGGTTCCATTGTAGTTTCTCTGTCTGGAACTCTGCTAAATAAGCATTCTATTATTATATGAATTCTGCTAAACACCATAAACAACAGAATACAAAGCTAGGGCTGTTATTTTTACTGCAGTGTTCTGATAATTCAGAAAATTATCTTCTGGATTCACATAGTTGAGCAATTTTGAGCACACTGATCAAGTACAGCTGTCTACATAACTTCATCTGATGATCCACACTCATATCAATGAAGTATCCCTTAAATTTAACTGCAGAGAGCTATTGTCCAAAGGATCCAAGTCAGGGACAATCTAAAGTTGATCTAAAACTGAGGACAAAATGAAGAATGCCTCAGCTGTCCATAGGCTTGTTCTGTCCATGCCTATCAAAATACTGAAACACCTTCATTCAATTTATTTTATAAACATTGGCAAAGATGATCAGACATACATTGTCCATGGATCTGAGCTACATTCAGAATATCAATGTGTACATTTGCTAAGGATGACGTTTTCTAAAACTTCTCTATTAATGCAAATAAGACAAAAACGTGATTCATCTGTTCATGAGAAACCATGTAAATATTCCTCACACATAAAAGCTTTAAGGCACTTCTGTTAATGGTTCTACTATCCTTACATCCTGGAAAGGTAAACTTGATCCCTCAAACTTATTGCTATCTTAGTATCCTTTTAGTTGAGATTCTAAGGGTGGAAATTTCTGTGTCCGCTGGCATTGAGCATGTTCGGTAGCATGAGTGGACATATGGTGAGAAGGGCAAAAATTGGTTTCATGACCTCATGAAACCAGTTTGCAATCGTTGGCTCCACATGTCAAAGGTGGGTTGAGTTTCCCACCGCCGCAAGTCGAGAACCTCATTGTAATATATCTGCCTATCATTATAAGCCCAGCCCACCGGAATAATCTCCCTTGGATCTTCCAAGCACATTGGTGTGATTGCACACCATTATATTTCACAACAGCACATATAAGGCGTGCACTTAGTGGGCTGCACTTTGAGGGGAACTTGGAGTTGAGTACATAGTAAGGTTGAGCAACGCTCACCAGGGTCACCTGTTGGATTTCAAGCTTGAGGTGACTTCGGGGGGGTGAGGGGGCAAGGGCTGCATTGCAGTCAAGGCGCGTTGTGGGGAGCAAGGGCTCCACTGCAGTCAAGGTGAGTTGTGGGGGGCAAGGGCTGCACTGTGGACAAGGTGATTTGGGGAGGGGATTTACAAGGGCTGCACTGTGGCTGAGGCGAGTTGGGAGGGGCAAGACTGCCCTGTGGTTGAAGGTAGTCCACCGTGCTGGCTGGGGGCGAGGGAAGCGGCCACGCGTTAGGGAAACCCCTGTATAATGTGACCTTTCCTCTGCAGCTGAGACAGTTCAGGTGCAGGTATATTGAAATGCTTGAAGTCGGGCCTTTAGCTTATCTGCCCACTCAAGCAATGCAGAGGCAAGAAAGTGGCCACCAAATGCTCCTGCATTTTTCACCAAGGGCATAGACAGCAAACTAATGAGCATTTTAGTAGACTGTAGAACAGTTGGACAACTGGGCAAGTTGTACAATCCCCTTCCTAAAGCTGGCCGTGGAGCAGGCACTGGTGGAGGCACTCACAGCCCCTTGCAATGTTAGCATCCTGGTTTGGACCAGTCTCCCCCATGGTTCAAGCTAACAGTGCAGACTTGCAGTGTGGGATAGGAGAATGCTTGTGCCTGAGCTAAGAGCACAGCATGCAGTCCAATGGGCAAAGCTGTCACCAATCGATCAGGTGGAGAAGGGTGGAGGTGGGTGGGGCTTCGGGCAGCCTTGCAGAGCATTAAACTCTGGCCATCTAAGTGATGGCCAGCGCTCTCTGGCATGCATTAAAGAGCATTCCGATTTAACCAAGAGAGATTCTTTGTACACCCCAGCTAGCACATGCATCTCTCTCTTTCACACTGCAGGAGGAGTCCTTCAGAAGCATGGAGCCTAGTGAACTAGCTATGTGCCCCATGGCAGACAGACAGCAGAGACAAAAGAGAAGAGAGCGACGGGGGTGCCTGGCTGGGCAGAGGGAGGAGCAGCAACCTCAGGAAGAAGGGGTGGCTGGGACTCCTGCACATGCTGTTGAAGAGCCAAAGTGAGTCGTAATTGGTCAGCGCCTAGCTAGATCCAAGGTCTACAGATGTCACCTTTCATTCCTGCAGATGACTGAGAAGCAATGTTACTGAAGACTGCGCATGTCCAGGGAACTGTCAGCGACTGCAGGATTTGGCACCACAGGGGCAAGGAGCGCATTCACTGCCAGTGGCTGTGAAAGTTACCATGATGCTCAATTTTTATGCCAGGGGCTCCACATAAGACCTCTGTGAGGTCACACATGCCATCTTCGTGAAGGCACACAACTTTTCTCCCCGGACCAGGAAAGCCAGGATGCAAGAGAGCTGGGATTTGCCCAGAACTCAAGTTTCCCACAGGTACAGGGTGCCATCGACTGCACTTACTTGGCACTCAGATCTCCACAGCAATGAGTGGTCAATTACGTCAACCACAAGGGCATCCACTCACTGAATGTTCAGCTGGTGTGCAACCACAACAAACACATCCTGCAGGTGTGCGCATAGTTCCCAGGGGTCCACAACTCTGACATACTTATCAGGTCTCAGATCCCTGACATCTTCCAGGGTCCACAGAGACTGCAGGGTTGGCTCCTCGGGGACAAGGGCTACCTGTAGAGGATGTGGCTGATGACACCTGTGAGGCAGCCTCAGATTGCAGTCGAGCAAAGATATAACAAGAAGCTTATGCTGCAATTCACAACTTGGTGGAGCAGACCATTAGGATGCTGAAAATGAGGTCCTGGTGCCTGGACCGGTCTGGTGGAGCCCTGCAATGCAGTCCGCAGAGGGTGTCACGCATCATCGTCACCTGCTGCGCCCTTTACAACCTGGCGCTGCAGTGGGGAGAGGAGCTGGCTGAGGAAGAGATGGAGGAGCTGGAGGGCTCCTCCGATGAGGAGGACTTCGACGAGGATGAGGTGGAGGAGGTCCTCAAAGGCGATGATGAAGGTGATAAGGCCATCGCACTTGCTGGATGAGGCAGGCACGCTCAGGAGGCCCTCATAGCTGCTAGATTTGTGAAGGATGATGACAACATGCAGTGAGGAGACACCATAGATCCTTACATTGCATCTTGAACGTTTGACTAGTCTGGCTGACAGCAACTCACATACCCTCTGTAATAAGACTCCTGTCATGGATATGCAGTGGAGGCTCTAAAAGTTGCTCGATTTCAGGGGGATGATGACAACATGCTGTGAGGACATACCATAAATCTTCATTTAGACTCCTGTCTGGCCGAGGACAGCTTGCTTGCCCTCTGTGATTGGTGTCATATCATGGAGATG
Source organism: Carcharodon carcharias (assembly GCF_017639515.1). Taxonomy (NCBI): domain Eukaryota; kingdom Metazoa; phylum Chordata; class Chondrichthyes; order Lamniformes; family Lamnidae; genus Carcharodon; species Carcharodon carcharias. Next base: position 54,775,039 of record NC_054486.1, read on the forward strand.
CAGCTGTGAAACTTTAAATACACCTGATCTTTTGTCAGCCTTCAGCACCTGACCCCTTCAGGAGCACAGTTTCACTGGTCACAGGTAGTGAAGAGATGGGGCCAGCCCCACCTCAAAGGTGCTGAAAGTACACAGAGAGAATGACAGAACTCGGTGATACCTGCCCAAAACATTTTGGCAGCAATGACAAGCACCATTGAGGTGTAGGCATCACTAATGTGTCCAGTGAGTGTGTGGCCGACCATAACTTTGGCTTGAAGGCTGCACAAAGCACAAGGAAGAGGCCCTGGACTGAGACACCTGCCTTTAACTTGTGCAGGCATCAAGGTTTCACATCTGTGTGACACGAACACTGCTCATCAGAACAAGGGGCCATAGGGAGGGAGACAATCATGGGAGTTTATTTACAATAGTGAACATTATCTACAAGTGATTAACAACAGTGCCCAGGCTGTGCAACTATATCATCTTAACGCTGTGTGTTTATTTTACCCCTCATTTTGTTGTTTTAGTTTATTTGGTTGACTCAGAAAGAGTTATATCATCTTAATCTTCCTGACCCTGCCACAATATCTTGGCACTCCCCCAACATCCACAGCGGAGGTGAAGGCAGACTGCTGACTGCTACGCCCTGTCTGTGATGGCCTTGGCAGGTGTCCTCTGGAGGGCTCAGACCTGGAGGGCCTCAGCCTGCTTTCGGGATCCTGATGTGTGGTCGTGGCACCCTCCTCGCCCTCTGGGGCTGGAGCTGCTCGGGTCACAGGAAGAGTGAATTCGAATGGGCTGGAAATCCTAGAGCCCTTAAGTACCTTGATTTCAGGTATTCCTCCACCAGACTGTAACCTCTCCCTCTTGTTGTGTGCCAACTTGTCCTGCATGAATACAGATGGAGAGAATGTTAGCAGGATGCCTGCCAGGCCAGATGATAAGTGTGCCTAGCATGTCATGGGGGTGAGTGGTCCCATGCATGAGATGAGGACAATGAAGGTGTGTGTGAGGGAGTGAATGTTAATGTCCCATGAACTGGCAGTGAGTGAGATCCCTGTGGATGTGTGATAGGTTTGTGATTGTGTGAGTTGAAATGGATGAGAAGAGTGACTTACCCTGTCGGAATGGAGGTGATCATTCATCCTTTTGTGACACTGGTTGGCTGTCCTCTTTTGCAGTTGGTACTGACCACCACAGCCACCACCTGCCAAACTGGATTGGAGATGTTGCTGATCCTCCTGTGGCCAGGGTGTCCAAAAGGTGCTTGAGGGATGTGTCACTGATTTGGGGGGCTGCAGTCTTCTTGCCTTGTGGGGCCATATCTTCTTTGCAGCTTTCCTGGGCTGGAAGTACTGAGAGACATGTGCGCAGATGCACTTTAAATATGGCATCCGGCATGAGGAAGAGGCGCGGTGATGTCGTGGTTGGCGAATAAGATCCCACCTGCCATTGGACTGGCATGTTTCCCAGGATTAATGAGGCAGGTTTGGGATGATACAGTGTGAAAACCCATCATTGCAGCCGACAGGAAAAATGTTCTTTCTCCCGCCACACTTAGTGCAAATTTGGGGCAATTCTGCCCTAAGTATTAAAGGAGCATAGTCTTAGACAGGGTCTTCAAATATAAGTCCTTTCTTCAAGGAGTCTCCAAGGTAACAAAGTTATCTTAGGACAAATCATACATGGTGGCATGTTGCAGCAAAATGAATTATTGTGGAATTCTGCAATATCAGCTCTTAGAAATCAAACTAAGACATCTGGAGTAATGTGTTTATATGGATTCTCGAGATAAGATACTTCAGACTACATCTTTTGTATGCTTCAAAGATATGTCGTTCATTGAAGCCAATTATAGATTACAGCTTATACATGAGGTTATAGGTAGTATCTAACTCTAATCATTACATGTCAATAATGTAGTTTAATTCATACAATTTTGATTCCACCTTAACAGCTCAGCTTATTGAAAGATACTCAAACAAATATATGAAAGAGGATTAATATTTACAAATTCCAAAATGGTTAGATTAGCATCTCTCTCTCAAAACCCAGAGAGGGGGATTTCGACAAAGGAACTCAACCCCTTTGTGTTCCATGATGACTGAATGCTGGCTCATCTGTTTCTGCTCATAGTGTGCATTTTAAAGTCAGTTTAGCTGAGATAAAAAAAATGGCTGACTAAACTGCCCGCACAATGTGTCTGTTTTAAAACTATCCTAGCTGAACTCAGAAAAGGCTTCCATTATTCATTGTATTAACTTGGTGTAAACGTTGTATTATCTTATCTGAGAGTGACCTCGTTCATGTTTCAAAAATGACTTCATTCATGAACATTATACTCCAGACAACCACCTGGAAATTCTGGCTGCATCCCAATTCCTCACAGTCTGAAGACCTTGTTTATTTAGGACATTTTGGCACTGATTCAAATTAGCAGCCATGGTTATGTCAAGCTGCCATTTTATAGTGCTAACTTACCACTTTAACACCTTAAAATCTTAGATTCCCCATTAGGTTTCTGAGTTTCTTCACACTTCAAATAAAAACACGAAATGCTGAAAATACTGAGCAGACCTGGCAGCATCTGTGAATGGACAAACAGTGCAGATTGATGATCTTTCATCAGAAATCCAGTCTGCTTTGAAAAATACTTTGGAATCTAAAGAGATACTTGCAGTATGTGAGTATTTATCTTTTAAAATATGTTATTTGAAACTCATATGGCTAGTTTCTAAATTTCTGTAGATCTCATTGAATAATATCTCTCCCCTTTGAAGATTATAGTATCTTGTATGTAATGGTTGCATCTGAATACTTAGAGATTCTACCAATTATATTATTAATATAAACACCAATGATTCTTGTATTGATTCCCAATTGAAGTTTTTAGTCACAGCTGAATAGCTAAAGCAATCTTCACTCAAAACTGTTGCTTATTTGTTTTAGATAGCCTTTATCCTGGGTTTCAGTTTTCTCTATGCTTATAGGTTCAAAGACATTGAATGCAAAATTCATGCCTCTTGATATTTAGACATGGAAGCCATGATGCAAGGCAGGCCCATGCCCATTTAGATGGATAAAAGCAAAATATTGTGGATGCTGGAAATCCGAAATAAAAACAGAAAATGTTAGAAAAACTCAGCAGATCTGACAGCATCTGTGGAGAGAGAAACAGAGTTAATGTTTTGATGCTAATGTCATACGGACTTGAAATGTTAACTCTGTTTGAGTCTGTATGACCCTTCTTCAGAGCTTTGAAGAAGGATCATACAGACTGGAAACATTCACTCTGTTTCTCTCTCCATAGATGCTGGCAGACCTGCTGAGCTTTTCCAGCATTTTCTGTTTTTATTTCCCATTTAGATGGAGGTGGGTAAGACATAAAATTCATCTTCAGATATCATCTGAATGATTTCTGCACTAGTTCCTTTGCCTCTAGCAGTGCTCTCTCCTTAATGTTGCGAGTGAGCTCTGCACACAATCCATGTAGCATTACTGCAGGCCATGTGGTACAGGGAGGCTACTCTTTCTTAATGGCAGGCTGCCTCTTAAAGGGAAGCTGCACAAAGGGATTGCTACAGTGGAACGTCTTGGAAACTGTATACCAGAGAAGACAGAGAAGTCGAGACTGATTTAAAAAGGGTGCAAGGGATAGGCCAGGAAATTATAGACCGGTCAGTTTGACTTCAGTAGTGGGCAAATTATTGGAATAAATTCTGAGAGACATGATTAACTGTCACTTAGAAAGACATAGGTTCATCAGGGGCAGTCAGCGTGGTTTTGTTCAGGGCAGCTCGTGTCTTACTAACTTAATAGAATTTTTTTGGAAGCAACAAAGGAGGATTAATGAGGGTAGTGCAGTGGATGTTGGCTACATGGATTTTAGTAAGGCATTTGACAAGGTCCCACATGGCAGACTGGTCTGAAAAGTGAAATTCCATGGGATACAGGGGAAGGTGGCAAGTTGGATCCAAAATTGACTCAATGACAGCAAACAAAGGAGAATGGTCAATGGATGTTTTTGCAAATGGAAAACGGTTTCCAGTGGCATTCCACAGGGCTCAGCGTTGGGGCCCTTGCTGTTTGTTTTATATATTAATAATTTGGACATAAATGTGGGAGGTATAATTGGGAAATTTGCAGATGACACAAAAATTGACACAAATCCTAACAAAAAGTTGATAGTGAAGAGGATAGCTGTTGTCTCCAGAATAATATCAATGGTTTGGTTGAGTGGGCAGAAAAGTGGCAAATGGAATTCAATCCAGAAAAATGTGAGGTAATGCATTTGGGGAGAGCAAACAAGGCAAGGGGATATTCAATCAACAGAAGGATATTGAGAAGGGTTGAGCAAATGAGAGACCTTTGAGTGCATGTCCACAAGTTCCTGAAGCTGGCAGGACAGATGGATAAGGTGGAAAAGAAAGCATATAGAATGCTTTTCTTTACTGGATGAGGTATTGAGTACAAAAGCAGGGATGTAATGATGGAACTGTATAAAACACTGGTTAGGCCATAACTGGAATTTTGTGTACAGTGCTGGTCACCACATTATAGGAGGACATAATTGCTCTGGAGAGAATACAGAGAAGATTTACAAGAAAGCTCCCAGAGCTTGAAAATTGCAGCTATGAGGAAAGATTGGATAGGCTAGGGCAGTTTTCATTAGAACAGAGGAGGCTGAGGTGTAACCAAATTGAGGTATATAAAATTATGAGGGGCCTAGATAGTTAGACAGTAAAGACTTGTTTCCCCAGCTGAGGGGTCAGTTACCAGGGAGCATAGGTTAAGGTGATTAGTAGGAAGATTGAGGGGACACGAGGAAAGGTTTTTTCACCCAGAGGGTGTTGGGTGTCTGGAATTCACTGCCTAAATTGGTGGTTGAAGCTGAAACGCTCAACTCATTTAAAAGGTGCTTGGATCTGCATCTGAAGCACTGTAATTTGCAAAGCTACAGACCAGGTGCTGGAAAGTGGGATTAAAATGAGCGGCTAGTTTATTTTTCATCTTTTCCTGGCCAGCACAGGCATGATGGGCTGAATGGTCTCTTTTTGTGCCATAATTTTTCTGTGGTTTCTATGATGATATGGTGCTGGAGGCATTAGTGGTCCAGATGAGCATGAGGAGAGTTGCCACATCCTGCAAAGAGTCAGGTGACTCTCAAGGACCATTCTCGGAGAGAGATGGAACAGTTGATCAGGAAGATCATCTCCTGGAACCTGGACTTGATTATCTGGCAACAGTATCACGAGAGACTTAAGACCTCAAGGGTGGTCAACACTGGTAAATGCATCTTCATATGGCAGCTTCTATCCACCAAACCACAAACCTCTCATGCTGCTCAATGCACCACAACCCATCATTCGCCCAACAGCACTTCCTGGCACTCAGGGCTCAGGCCTAACATCTAGACATTCCTTATCTCCTTCAAATACCTGCTAGTGTTGCCAGCCTCACATCTGCCTATCACTGCTTCCACATACCTCCAGCTATTTAGCTCTGGCAGGCACATCACACAAACATAATGTTCCACAATCACTATCATTCTTCCCGGCTACTTACAGGACAAGGTGGCACACAATAGAAGGGAGAAGAGCAGAGTCAGTGGAGTGCAGTGGGGGATTATATCTCCTGGTTCTCCACATCTGGGGACCAGCTGCAATGGGGCCCACAGCATGCGATATCACTGAGGATGACAGTATCTTCCTACTTAATGCACCGTCCCAACTCCCAGTTCAGCTCATTCTGTGATCTGGCATGATGAGCAAACTGCTGAGGGTGTAACTATACTTCTTGCTTCCCACCCTACCTCAACCCCCTTCCCTCACAACAACCTTCACCCTCTCATTTCCTGCCTCCAGACACCCAAGAACTGACATCTGCACAGTCACAGGAGTCCCAAGAGATGGAAAGAGAGCAACAGCACAGCACTAATGAAGAGACTGTGTCACTTGATTTGACACCCTCAGTCACCAGCTCAGACACAGGCACTGCATTTATCTTGGAGACTTGCATAGAGTTAGGATCAGCACATTGTGAGTCACTGGGCATGAGTGGGCCATCACCAGGTCAGAATGGGGTGGCATACAGGAGCATGCTGAGTGGGCATGCACTCTAAGATGCTGGGTGCATTGGCTCACCTGCCAGACAGCCTCCTGATACTCTGAAGGAGGATGGAGGATTTTGGTTCCAACTTGGCAGATGACATGGAACTTGCCTTCTCCACAGCCTCTGCTCCAACTCCCTGTCATTCCATCCAGGCACTGGCACTACTGTTTCCAAACCTGCTGCAACCTTTGAGGGATAGGTCCATTATTCCTGTGCTAACCCTGTGTGGCTGAAGGGCAAGTCTCTCTAGAAAATGCTCAATTTCACGAAAACACTTCCAAAAATATTTAGAGTACTTTCAGACACTGCAAAACAATATGTTCCATAAATTTAACTGATCTGTAATCAGCATGCCTGTCCCTTTAAATAACACTACTGCCAGATCCATCCTGCATGTTCACCATTATTTTTAAGAGTGGATAATACAGGAAATGTTAGGAACTGTGTTGTCCAAATTTGGAACCCTGGCATCAGGAACCGGTTGGGCTGTATTGATAGCGTTTATTCAATGTATTTGGGTGCTGCAGGGGAGGCAGCTGAATACACCCATATCCTTGGATATTACTGCACAGGCAGTTCAGGTAGTGACTGACTGCCCTGGGGAAGCAATATATATCCAATATTCTTCATCTTTTTGTAATACAATAACAGCCTAATATTCTCAAAGAACTGCAATAAAGTTGTAGAGTGCTAATTATTTATAAAACTTCATGTTGACAAGCCTTTCTTGTTCATAAGGCATTTTTCTCAATTTTTTGAGGTATCTTAATTACTTCTATTTTATTTTCCTACTAGAAGGCAGATAATTTAAAGGATCGTGCTTCTGATCTGGCTTTAAAGCTTCATTTATATTTGTTGTCTTTGATTTCTCCTGTAACAACTCTCTATCCAGTCAGCTTTATACTACCTTTGGTTTACAAACTTATTCATTTTAACCTGTTTCTGATGCATGATCAGACTGAGGTTTACGAACTTTCAAGCAATCCAGTTTGCTGATGAGCGTTTCCTGTACGAAACCACCAAGAATTTAATCACCACCACTTGTGCCCTCTCCAGTAAAATCTGATGTACAAAAACTGTAAACAGTTAGGGGTACATCTTAATGTTGTGTAATAGTTTTAAATGGATGAGCCAGCTGCATATTTTACTACTCAACTGATTTTTATTTCCAATCATATTAATGGACTGCCTCGCTGTCGCCCATTTACACTATCACACAAAGTCAAGATCAATTCCTTTGTCTCTCTCATTTTCCCAGTACTCCCATTCTTAAGAGAACGGCTCATTCATACTTTGCTGCATCCATGCCATTCCTTCCAGTACAAAAACAGAATTACCTGGAAAAACTCAGCAGGTCTGGCAGCATCGGCGGAGAAGAAAAGAGTTGATGAACTGAGTGAATATTAGGAGAGGGGTGAAATATAAGCTGGTTTAAGGTGGGGGTAGAGAAGTAGGGGGAGCGTGGTGTGGTTGTAGGGACAAGCAAGCAGCGATAGGAACAGATAATCAAAAGATGTCACAGACGGAAGAACAAAGAGGTGTTGAAGGTGGTGATATTATCTAAGCGAATGTGCTAATTAAGAATGGATGGCAGGACACTCAAGGTACAGCTCTAGTGGGGGTGGGGTGGAAAGACTAGCAGGGCATAAAAGATATAGATTTAAAAATAATGGAAATAGGTGGGAAAAGGAAAATCTATATAAATTATTGGAAAAAACAAAAGGAATGGGGAAGAAACGGAAAGGGGGTCGGGATGGAGGAGGGAGTTCAAGTCACTGAGAAAGGAGATATGGCAGAGAAAGCGGGTTTTAGTAAACACCTTGTCAAACACCAGGAGAGAAATGGAAAGCAGTGAAGGTGAACAAGGCAAAAGAGAGATACGGAAATCTTGTCAGAGAGAGGAGCAGTACTTCTTCAAAGTAGGCATTTCTTGAAGAGGAGTGGCAGTAAATTAAACACAGAGATAAAAACAAAAAACTGCGGATGCTGGAAATCCAAAACAAAAACAGAATTGCCTGGAAAAACTCAGCAGGTCTGGCAGCGTCGGCGGAAAAAAAAAGAGTTGACGTTTTGAGTCCTCATGACCCTTCAACAGAACTGAGTGAATATTAGGAGAGGTGTGAAATATAAGCTGGTTTAAGGAGGGGGCGGGTGGTGGGGGGAGAGAAGTGGGGGGGGGAGGAGTGTGGTTGTAGGGCCAAGCAAGCAGTGATAGGAGCAGATAATCAAAAGGTGTCACAGACAGAAGAACAAAGAGGTGTTGAAGGTGGTGATGTTATCTAAATGAATGTCCCTGTTGCTTGCCATTTTAACACTCCACCCTGCTCTCTTGCCCACATATCTGTCCTTGGCTTGCTGCATGATTCTAGTGAAGCCCAATGCAAACTGGAGGAACAGCACCTCATCTTCCGACTAGGCACTTTACAGGGGGGTTGCATGTTTCCCAACCTTTGCTTCATGCCTTCTCATCATATTCCTTTCTTTTGTCTTCATTCAGGGCAAGCTGGTTCACAAAAGACAGGAAAGATCCCAGGCTGAATGGGGGGACAGCCGACATTGTAACCTCCATTGAGTTCGAGGAGGGTGCTGCCCAGCTTGCTGGGGAGGACAGGAATCACTCTTGTGGGGAAGGGGAGGTCAGCTTGTCCCAGCAACCCTATACGGGTGACACCTCCATGAGTTCATCACATCCTGGCATTCACAGTGAGTGACATGCAATCTTGTAATCTGCCTGCTCGTGAACTAAAACTCTCCTCTGTCCCTAAAAGGCACCAGCAGGTCTAGGCAGACAAGGATGGCCAACATAAGCCCTAGCCCCCAGGCAACATCAGATGAGGAAGCTGAGGAAGAACTGCGCTCACCGGCACCCTCCACCAGTGTAAAGACACACACCTCGGTGGGTCATAGCTCTAGATTAGGCTCAGGTTCACCTACTGGAAAACATCCCACTGACACATCCTCACAGCAGTTGCAAGCAGGGACTCTGGCACTCGGAGGGCTGCTGGAGATCAGGCACTCGCTGAGTTCAAGTCAGATGATGAGCCTCTATGAGAGGCCACCAACACAATGCTGGAGGTGCAACAATAGGTGGTAAAACATCAGGCAGAGATGCAGCAGTCACTCAGCAGACTAGAGCAAAGGATGGAGTCCATCCGTGTTCTGCCTCATATTGTGGCTCCTACATGCAAGTGCCTTGAGGTCACCATGGGAAGGTTGGCAAAGACAATGGAGACTTTGGTTCAGCAGATTTTGCCGGATTTGTGCTTGGCCCTGGACTTCATGTTCACACACTGGTGGGCACCATTGGCGTCTAGGCGAGAGAGGGATGAAGCACTTTGACCTCCCGTCAGGTGCCCATTCTCCTCAAGAAGCCAGGGAGGGGCCCTCAGGTATCCACAGGGAGAAAGAGCGTCACTGAACATCACAGAGGCCTCCACCCTGGACACTCCAAGGGTGTCCAGCCACTCTGAATCCCCTCTGCCTGTGACCCCATTCACTCCAGCTGCTCAGGCCGAGAAAGGTGCATCTGTCCCTGAGCAAGAGATCCTGGTCAGGCCAAGGCCCTCCAGGCCTCAGACCACCAGAGGGCGTTTGGCAAGGTTACCACAAGGTTATCCACCTCTGCTGTGGATGTCGGGGCTGCATCGAGGTGCAGTGTTAGGGTTAGGAAAGTGAAGAAATAGTGAATTAACTTTTGGGTCACAGGTGTGCAACCACTGTATAAATATTGCACTTCTATTAACACATTTGATGTTTATGTGAATGACCTTGTGATTATGTACATTGAAATCCTCTTATTTCAAGGTTTAGTCATTCTCCCACTCAGTGATAGTCTCTCCCTGTGAGATATACATTCATGTGATGTCAACCTCTCTGAAGATAGCTTCTGCAGCCTTATTTGATAGCACGGAGATGTGTTAAAGTCTTTATGGAAGTGTGTGATCAATCCTTTGGAACCCTTTTTCCTCACGACACATCATTGGGTGAGGGCAGCTCAGCAGCCTTGAGGGATTAGCGGCAGTTATGTCTCCTCAGTGGTAACGCCAAAGGACAAGACCTGGATGGGAGGAGGATATCCCTGACCAAGTCCTCATCACACTGGCTGCTGTAGTTTCTCATTTAAGTGGCGATGACTGCATCAAGTGAGTTTCCACAATGATCTCGCTGTAATATTGACTTTCACTTCCCAGAGCGAGCATATTAGGGTGCATCATTGACCTTTTCAGAGATCATGGCCCGGTGAATCATTTGGCTGGAAGTTCAAGTGTGAATGCTGAACTTGTTCTTGAAAGTTGGACATCCCTTTCAATGCAATTGAATGGCATTCAGGACCAGAAGAAATATAGCCATCTCCCTCTGCCTTCACTTAACTCCTCCTGCAATGTGGTAGCAATTAAATTGGCACATGCACGTCTTCCATGAAGTGCTTCCTCAATGGCGTCATCCTGTAGAAGCAGACCCTCATCACCCTCTTCAGGTTCCAGGTCCTTCTGCTTTTCATCCTTCGAGGAGCTCTCATCCTCCTTCATTTCTCCTTCTGATGAAGGTTCTCCCCTTTGTAGCACCAGGTTTTGAAGGGTGCAACACACAATGATGGAGGATGTGATCTGGAGAGTACTGTAGTTCCCCACCTGAGAATGCCAATGGCCTGCTCGATTAGGGACCATGTAGAGCTGTGCGCTGTGTTGTACCTCTCCACCGAGACATTCTGAGGTCGACACACTGGTGTCATGAGTCATCATTTGAGTAGGTACCCCTTATCCCCAAGCGGCTATCCCTGTATTCGCTGAGGCCCTTTGAATATGTGTGAGGCACCTGCAAGTGACTCAGCATGTATGAGTCATGGCAACTCCCAGGGGACCTGGCACACACAGCATTATGTGTTTTTGATGATTGCACACCATATATCCAGCAGCTGTGCCTGCTTAACTGTTGCCTGCATTCCCAAATTTCACATTCCTGGGTGTTAATGTTGAAATGCAGCAACTATGATGTTAAGCTAGTGACTCATGCATTACCCTGTTACAGTGCAGCAAAAGTTTCGATGGATAGCTTCTAAGGGAGGTCTTCCTCCTTTCTCTCAGCTCAGACACCACTTTAATGTTGTGGCACTAACGAATTAGAGGGTGCCGACAGAAAGGGCCCCTTAGTTCAGCAGTGCCCTCCTCCCACACTGCCTCAGATCCCTCCCATGCAGATTGCTTCTACTTTCGATTTATAACTGTGCCATTAATTCTATAGTGCAAGGTGAGTGTTCCCCGCTATTATTTTGAGACCAGCTTCAACGCTCCCTCTCTCACTGTCCACATCCCAGAAATCTACCTGGAACCTCTTGATATGAAGGTAGAGTTCCCTCCTGTTATTCTCCAGCTTCCCCCAGTAATACTGGATCCCATTGTTATTGTTGTCAACATTCCTACTCTCCCCACTGCGCCCATCACTGCTGATGTGCCCATGCCCCATGTGAACATGCCCTCCCCATCTAGAGGCTGCGTTAATGCTAACTTACAGAGGAAACATCTCCTCAAAGGAAAATTTCACATGCCCCCCATCCTACCCTTTTATTATGTTTTCCCCAAATGCAGGCTGCAGATGCTTCCCATAACCATAACCATCTGCAGACAAGTACAGAGCCAGACAAGCCCATGAACAGCGCCTGTGAAAAAGCCCTGCACACCAAGCTGTGCATTATCTCAATTCAGCACACACCCTTGCCCCTCCCGGAGCAGTAGAACAATGTACGTGCCATGCATAACCCTGCACCATGGCCTGCTGTACCCCAGCACTGTCTCTTCTCTTTCACTCTTGATTGTGAGGTCAACAAAGCACAAGGGCACTCTGTACGATCTCACTCTTAACTGTGAGCCCCAAAACTGACTCTACTCTCTCACTCCTGAATGTAAGCCTGTACTCTCCGATTCCTGAATGTCAGCCCAAGGAGTGTCTCTACTCTCTGACTCCAACCTGCTGGCCTCAGACCAAGGACTTTAACTTTCAATGAGTTCCTCATTGTCATCATGACTGAAAGCTATGCTCTCCCTTCCCAACGTCCTCCCCACTTCATGATTCTCAGTGCAACCTATTCCTCCTGTTCCACATTAACAGACAATTCCCCCCGCTGATCCTTTGCTACTCTGGAGTATGCGTACATCCCCTCCCACTCATACATGTGATATCCCATTCACCCGCTTGTTTGTCAGTATTACAGTTTCCCTTGTTGGGCTCCAGATTCCCACCCCTCATCTCCCTTCTGCCTGCCATCGTTCCCCCTCCTCCTCCACCCGATTACAATGCCTTCCTGCCCCTCTGTCTTCCATTGCTCCCCCTTGCCCCAACCCCTTGCAATGCCGGCCTGACCCTTTGCCCTGCCATGTGTTCATTATCCTCCCCCAAACCCCACAACCCATGGTTGAAATGCTGGTCTCCGTCTGAATGTTCCAATTCTGCCTGAGTACCGCTTCAGAATGGTATCCTTGAGACCAACTCTGCACCCCCAGCAGTGTGGCATTCCACTGGCATCACAATGAGACTGGCGCAGCACTGTGGCTATGAATGTTATACGAACATTGAGGTCAGGAGCGAAGTGAGGTCCAACTGCTGAACGCCACTCTTTTTCTAACCTGATTCAGGCTGGTGTAATTTCCCACTGGCGTAAGGTAGGAAGGCAGCTTGTGATTCTGGCGAGAATCATATTTAATAAGCATTCACGGGCAGAAGTTTCTGGTCAGCGTGCAGGGGTGGGCCCAACATGCCGACACGTAAAATGACGCACGATGACGCCAGACGTGCGTCCCAATGTCACCGCACACCATTGCAATATTTTGGAAGGCAGGCGCTAGGAGTTCTGAGGCGTGCCCACCATTAATTAATGGGCCAGTTAAGGCCCTTGAGGCAGCAATTGACACCGATTTTTCACAGCCTGTGTGATTTTCAGTTCGTCACATGGGCATAACGGGCAGGCAGGTAGACCACATTTTTAAAAACCTCATCCACAGGTGGGATAAGAGGGGTGAGTGGGTTCACTAATGCGAGTTGTTAGAACTTTAGTTCATTACTTACTGCTACTTGCTCATGTGAACAGGACAACTTGATTTTGCTTCAGAACTGCTTAGACAGAAAGAACAGACTTCCGTTCAGGACTCTGGGGGAATCATAACACCTAGGGCCTTCCAGGTATCAGACAGCCTTCCCTTACCCTGGGAATGGGGACTGTGCTCTCCGCTGGAGGTACGTCCTTTGAGGAGGGAGGGCCAGAAGGGGGAGGAGGCAGGAGTCCATATTCAGCTTCCAGGGGAGCCACCTGTGGGAGGACAGGCACAGGCACAAGGGGCGCAGAGCCAACAGGAAGTCCAAGACGGAAGGGGCCACAGAAGATAGCACTATCCTGCTGCCAGGGTTTACAGGCAGCTGCAGCTACCTCAATATGTCTGAGGTGCAATGCTGAAGAAGGCTACGTCTCTCAAGGGAGACAGTCACCTTCATCTTTCAGATGATCGACCCTGAGATCAGCTCTAACTGTGTGGGAGGGCACCCCATGCCAGTGGCGCTCAAGGTCACAGTTGCCCTCAACTTCTATGCCTCCGACTCTTTCTAGGGGTCGGTGGGTGACCTTTGTGAAATCTTCCAATCAGCTGTCCACAGTTGTGTCAAGCTGGTGACAGATGCTCTGTTCAGGCATGCATTGACCTTCATTCACTACCACTCGAATGAGGCCAGCCAGGCAGAGCGAGCCAAAGGCTTTGCAGCAATTGCTGGGGTCCCCCGCGTCCAGGGTGCTATAGACCGCACACATGTGCCCATCAAGGCACCAGCGGGTGAGCCCAGTGCCTTCGTCAACAGGAAGGGCTTCCACTCCATTAAAGTGCAGATAGTGTGTGACCATAGGATGCTGATTCTGCAAGTGTGTGCAAGGTACCCAGGCAGTTCCCATGACGCTTACATCCTAAGGCACTTCCAGGTGCCGAGGCTTTTCAGTGCTCCAGTCTAGCTGGATGGATAGCTGCTTGGGGACAAGGGCTGTCCCCTCAAAAGATGGCTTATGATGCCTCCCCACCACCCAAGAACAGAGGCTGAGCAGTGGTACATTATGAGCCACGCCTCCACAAGGGCCATGGTAGAGAGAACCATCGGTCTTCTCAAGATGCGCTTTCGATGTCTGGACCGCTCAGGGGGTGCAATCCAACACTCTCCAGATTGTGTGTCACTGATAGTGGTTGCATGCTGCGCTCTCCACAATCTGGTACTGGAAAGGGGGAACACAATGGAGGAAGAAGATGTAGACGCAGATGCCCTGGCTGCAGACGATGAATCCAGTAGTGAGTCCAAGGATAAGCAGACTCAGGGAAATGCTGAGGGGATAGACGTTGACCCGGGAATACTCCAGGGAGGCAGGGACAACCTGGAGGCTTTGATCCAATGCCCCTTCAGCTAGCCTACTAAATATGAGCCACCAACACATTCCAGGGCTGCAGGCTCCATGCTCGATACCTGAGAGCAACATTTGCCTGGTAAGGAACATTAATTATGTGCCCATTTCAATAAAGCTCAATGACAAACAACTCACTCATAATATCGTGAGTTCCCCATCACCTGCAAAACTAATGAAGCATCCTGAGGCTTGCTGAGGTCCAAAACAATTAATAATTGGCAACTTGTCATACAGAAATCAAAGTACATTAAAAGATGTTGAACAGCACACCAACTTAAAAGTAGCTTAAAAGCGGGGCAAAGGAAAGCCACTAAGTGACAAGACTGTGTTGTGCCTAAAGTGATTTATGCCTATGCTTGCGGGTGGTCCGTCTCGCTGGCATCGGCATTGGAGACAGACTGCTCATTCTGCTGTGCTGTTGGCCTTGATGACCTTGGTGGACGTCCTCTGGCCCGTGGAGCCTGTGCTGGCCCAGACTGGGAGAGGGCGGCCAGTGGTATAGCTGGCATCTCACCAGTCACGGCACCCTCACTGGCAGAGAGGCAGAGGGGCTGCAGTGCCCTGAGAGGAGCCCGCAGAGACGACCGGCATCTCCTGCGCCAACATAAGGTCACTTTGGACCTCCCTATTCACCATTGATGGATGGGCAGCTAGCTGGGTTAGTGGGTGCCCAATCTATCTCCCACACTGACACAAACTGCCTGAGGTCATTGCCGCTGTGAGGGCTTGCATACCTGAGCACATCCCCAAGAAGCCCTGATTGTTCTCCTGGAGGAGCCTCTCATGAGAGTCGCCACTCTCTCCATGGAGGAGGCAGTGTGCTTGGCTATGAGGGTCATTGCATTGCTCATGCTCTGCATGGGCTCCTCCATCATGGATACCATGGCACGTATTCCCTCGTGTATCTCCGCCAGATCCTCCCGCACACCCTGTTGGACTTCCAGCGTCTGCTGCCTCAGGGACGACTCCAGAGGCCCATCATCAGCCACTGACTGAGCATGTTCCTGATCCCCAGCAGTCCTCCAACTGCCGGTGCCCTGGGCACTCTCTGCCTCCACCGGTGCCTCAAGCGATAGTGAAGTGCCCTCACCGCTGTGCACAAATATATTGGCCAATGATCTTATACCCACCAAAGTGCTGGTATCTGTGCTTGTGCCTGCCTGACTGAGAGGGTGTGATACTGGTGCATTACTATCTTCTGCGCCCTCAGGGGTCAGTGGTGGTCCCTCTGCCTCCTGAGTCCGGGTGTGCCCTGGTGAGGCTGAAAGGAAGAACAAAGTCATTTGATTAGTTGAAGTCGTTAACTGTTAATGTACATGCCTGGTGCCCGGGTCAGGATGTGCCCCTCCTTCCATTATCAATGGACAACCAATGTTGGATGCTGAAATCAATAGTCAACAGTGGAATGGTTGCAATGACAGACATCGTGACCTCAGTGCACGGCAATCTTACCTCCCAGTGGCACCTCAACCTCACCGTGGCCACTTGACATGGGCGCATGGGGCCTCTCCAACTCCAGTGCATCCTGCTCGTATTTGGTGTTGATGAGAAGGTGGGGCAGCCCTCAGCCAGTTCGCAGCCACTCTGCATTATTGTGGGCTGACTTCTCCTGAAAGGAGAGAGGAGCATTGATTAGTCCACCCTGTACCTGCATTGCCATTGCAACCTTACCATCCCAACCTGAGGAAAACTTTGCAGGGCTCATCTGATTCATGATCCTGGAGCTGCAAAACACTCATTCCAAGCAGCCAGGGCTGACCCCCTTGCCCAGATACTGTCTCCATCATATTTGCCACTCACACTCTTCCAAACCCATGAACACTTAATTGACCCACCCGTATAAAATGGCAGCACGGAGCTGATTGTGGGTGGCAATCAGCTCCATGCCCACCCCACCTGCATCTCGCCCACCATAGGAAAAACCCTAGCCCATGAGACGGTAATGAATGCAAATGCCATTCACACCACTAGTCAGCAGAATAACCGACCAACTATTAACCCACAATCAGGAGAATTGCAAACTGATTGCACACTGGCAGGATTCCAGTATTTTGCCTCCTTCTACACTCTGCGCTTCCGCCTGCCATGAAACCTGCAGTGGGAAAGATGGGAAAATTTCACCCATTGTTTTTAAAAGCTATGGGTCAAAAGGTTAAATAACCAGGTGGCTCCAAGAGCAGACAGGCAGATTGTTGGATTAAACTGTATTTATCTTCTGAGGGGACATAGACAACCTTTAATGTGATAGTGACTCAATGTTTGTCCAACCAGGAGATAAATAAAACTTCATTGTAGGATTGCAAATTTCACCTTGGCAAGAACAAAAGACTTGGCCACTTTATAAACTGCGGGTGGGAAAATACTTCAGGTTGCTAATTAAATTATCCTAATGCCTTATTTGGAAGATAATTTGGCATTTGTCCAGGTCAGATGATACAGTGGCCATACAAATATATTTCATCAAGAGCAGTCATAGAGTCATAGAGGTCCACAGCACAGAAAAAGGCCCTTCGGTCCATCAATTCTGCGCCGGTCAAACAAGTACCTAGCTATTCTAAGATAAAAGCAAAAAACTGCGGATGCTGGAAATCCAAAACAAAAACAAAAATACCTGGAAAAAACTCAGCAAGTTCTGTTCTCAACTGTTCTGCTGAAGGGTCATTCGGACTTGAAACGTTAACTGTGTTCCTCTCTGCAGATGCTGCTAGACTTGCTGAGTTTTTCCATGTATTTTTGTTTTTGACCTAGCTATTCTAATTCCATTTTCCAGCACTAGACCCATAGCTTTGTATGCCATGTCATTGCAAGTGCACATCCAAATACTTCTTAAATGTCATGAGGGTTTCTGCCTCTACCACCCTTTCAAGCAGTGAGTTCCAGATTCCCACCACCCTGTGTGTGAAAAAAATCTTCCTCACATCCCCTCTAAACCTCCTGCCCCTTACCTTAAATCTAAGCCCCCTGGTTATTGATCCCTCCACCAAGGGGAAAAGCTCCTTCCTGTCTACCCTATCTATGCCCCTCATAATTCAATACACCTCAATTATGTCCTCCCTCAATCTCCTCTGCCCCAAGGAAAATAACCCCAGTCTATCCAATCTCTCCTCATAACTAAAACGCTCCAACCCAGGCAACATCTTGGTAAATCTCCTCTGCACTCTCTCTAGTGTAATCATATCCTTCCTATAATGCAGATTCCAGACATGACCTCCCCTTAACGAAACCATGATGTCTGTCCTTGATTAATCCATGCCTCTCCAAGTGTAGATTAACTTTGTCCCTCCGAATTGCTTCCAATAGTTTCCCCACCACTGAGGTTAGACTGACTGTTCTGTAGTTCCCTGGTTTACCCCTTTATCCCTTCTTGAATAACTGTACCACATTAGCTGTCCTCCAGTCCTCTGGCTCCTCTTCTGTGGCCAGAGAGGTATTGAAAATTATTGCCAGCGCCTCTGCTATCTCCTCCCTTATCTCACTCAACAGCCTGGGATACATTTCATCCGGGCTTGGAGATTTATCTACTTTTAAGCCTGCCAGACCACTTAGAACCTCCTCCCTTTCTATGCTAATTTCTTTAATTATATCACAGTCCTTCTGCCTGATTTCCATACCTACGTAGGCCTTCTCACTTGTGAACACCAACGCAAAATATTCATTTAGAACCCTACCAACATCTTCCGGCTCCACACGCAAATTACCACTATGGTCCTTAATGGGCCCTGCCCTTTCCCTAGTTATTCTCTTACTCTTAATGTACTTGTAAAATAACTTTGGTATTCCTTTATTTTACCTGCCAATGTTTCTTCATGCCCTCTTTTTGCTCCCCTAATTTCCTTTTTAAGTTCCCTCCTACACATTCTATACTCCTCTAAGGCTTCTGCTGTTTCGAGCCCTCAGTACCTCCCATAAGTCTCCCTTTTTCTCTTTATCCAATCCTGTATATCCCTCGACACTTTGTTGGTCTCACCCTTTGTCTTTACTAGAACATGTTGGCCCTGTACTCTCCCTACTTCCTTCTTGAATGAGTCCCACTGCTCCGATGCAGATTTACCTAAACGTAGCTGCCCCCAGTCCACTCTGGCCAAATCACATCTTATTAAAATCATCTTTCCCCCAATTTGGAACTCTGATTTCTGTCCCATCCTTGTCCATTTCCATAACAACCGTGAATCTAATGGAGTTATGCTCACTATCTGCAAAATGATCCCCCACTGATACCTCTATCACTTGCCCGGCTTCATTCCCTAAAATTTAGTCCAGGACTCTTATTGGACTTTCTACATATTGGCTTAAAAAGCTCTCCTGGATGCCTTTTAAGAACTCCACTCCCTCTAACCCTATCACACTATGACTAACCCGGTTAATGTTGGGGAAGTTGAAATCCCCCTCTATTACTACCCTATTATTTTTACGCTTCTCTAAAATTTGCCTATATATCTGCTCTTCTATTTCTCTCTGACTATTTAAGGGACTATAGTCTAAGATGTCATCCCTCCTTACTGCTGTAATTGATCAGCAATAAAAGGTAACATCTTAAAATTGCTCATGACGCTGCTAATTTTGAAGAACCAAAGTGAGAGCAGTAATAACTGAAATGAGGAACAAATACATACATTAATTTCAAATGATTATTATGAGTCCAGATTGTCCTTTAGGGACAGTTCAGTTTTTTAATTGTGGAGTAAAACACTTAAGTCATGTTGAAGTACTATATCTATGGGCAGAATTCATAAGATAAAACTTGATAGATATGTTTTACATGTAACATGAATTTTATGAAATTAAATCAAATCCAGACAAGCTACGTAATTTGTGAGCCCTAGTTGCTAGTTTGATCTTTGCCATGATTTGTACAATATCCGGCAGTTAGTATAAACAATGGTAATCATGGTGATTGTGAAATCCATGTTTACGGCATGTTAAGCATTATTGAAACTGAAACACTTTGACCTTTCATAATCGATCATAATGGCATCAGACTAATATTGTAGACACAAATGTTTTCAGAAATGTTTGGAGACACAAAAATAGAAATGAGAAAGACAACAATTTTATTTATGCTTTATTAACTTACATCCAATAAAAGTTAGTTCAGAAGGCCAGGTTACTTCATTATTTTTGGTGTTCGTGGGTTTATGCTGATTACTTTGCTTAATAGATCTACATATTAAATATTATTAGTGAGATAATTAGATGAGGAATTAGCGTATTTAGTTTGAGGTCAATGTTTCGATAATTGGTATTTTTAATTCTGGATATTTAGAATGTTTAAAATTCTGTTTAGTTGAGTGCCTTTTGTTTTTGGAGGTATTGCCACTCTAGATTTGTTCTTGATGTCTATTAGATTTGTTTTTGTTGTTCATTAGTCTGAACAGTTTAACTTGATGAATTTCCACACCACAGCCATTTTTGCATTGTTCATATTGAATAGTTTGTGATCTCTGTTGGCTTTGATTTTAAAACTTATTACCATATTTTATTGGATTGCTGGCTTTGTCAATCTCACATAACATCATGTTTTATTGTTGGTTTAGGGATTCATAAATTCATCATTGCTTGATGAGAATATTGTCCATTGACATACTTTTGGTTTTGTTGTCATATAACTTCTTTATTCTAGACCAGTCGCAATACAAAAGTAGAAAATAATATTGTTGCACATGAATGGAATAGAAGTCCTTAAAGTTCAACTAAGCCATTGCTTTGTTCCTGAGGGCACAACAATCACATAGCTACTGTCAGTTACCTGTTGTACTCTCCAGCACTCTGATAAAATTGAGCTGCCTATTTGTTGCTGTTGCTAGTTGATGGGAAAGGAAATTGAGTATTGGCCTTGCTGATTAAACATTCATTTACCTGGTTAATACAGCTATGGAGAACACATTCATTGATGCTGCTGATGCCCTCCACACCAGCCTAAAACAAGTTAGACATAAAAATGGAAGTCTATCACTTTAACAGTCACAGGCAGTTTCAATCCAGTGTTCAAGATTGTCTGCAGGTCTCCGTGCAGGCAAATTGTATCACTCTGTTATTGCTTTTCTACTAAGCTCAAGCCAAAAGAAGAAATGCTGCCTAGTCTTGACCAAGACCTGCAAGTGTGGTGGATGGCCACTGGTAGGATATACAGTATGGTGCTATCTATCACCTCCAGCAGCCTTCTCTGCTTGTCATTGTCCATACTTTCGAGAATACTAATAATGACCCCCATTGTAACAAATGGGTTGATTGCAAAAGCTGATTGATACTGTTGTGATTGCTTCAAATGCAGATGAGAAATTGACTAATGATTTAATTAGTACACTGCGAGTGCAATACATTAATATAGCAAATGTGTAGGTCCCTCTCATAAATTATAATCCTCCAATCTGCAACAAGATCAAGCAATAAGTCTGCTAAAGCACTCAAAACATTCACTTTGTTTTTTTCTCTCTTCCAGATGCTGTCAGACCTGATGAGTTTTTCCTGCATTTTCTGTTTTTGTTTCAGATTTTCAGCATCCGCAGTATTTTGCTTTTATCTGCCTGCTCAAAAGCCTTGCACAAATTTACAATCGATGCAAGGATCTGTTTTTTAATGTTTTACCAGAAACCGATGACATTGTCAATTCATTGTTGGTATAACTATTGACAAAGCTTCCTTTCACTGAATGAATTTGCATTGGTCTATGTCGGATTTGTCTTTACCAAAGGTTTATGGAGCAGGACCAAGTTCAACTTCTGATCTCAAATTAATACTCAAATGGAAGAAAATAAAATAAAGTCAACGACAATAATGTATTACTTTAATGCTGCAGTAATCCTGTAAAAATGCACTTCTTAGTTTGAGGTGAAACTCATGTACGCATTCATTTCTGGATACATAGCGTGATTAATAAAAGGTCTCTCATAGTTAATTCAGAAAATCCAAGAAAGATAAAAGAACATTTAAGGAAAAATAAATACCTACTACCTTCTTATAGCAATCTTGTCTTGTGGCTTGTGCCATTACTTGCTACTGTCGCAAGTTCCAATATGATAAACTGGCGCTTGACTTGTTTGTTGCAGTGCGGTCTCACCCTAATCTTCAACAGCAGCTTAGTTATCAGTTTACAGCTAAATTAATAGTCTCAAAAGGGATTAGGCTTGGATGCTATGGTCCCACTGAAGTCAAAGGAGTTTAGAATGGCTTACCGCATTTTACGGCCCCACCCCCGCCAAGACAGGGCTTGTAACATTCATAATATTATCTGTTGTTACTGATACTATTTATGGTGCAATTGTCAGCGATTTTTGGTGGCCCATCCAACCTTATGGTTGGCAGACAAGCAAATTGGCCAAGTGGCTTTTACACTTTTGACGAAAGCTCATCCAAGGGCGGAATGAAATTCCCATTAGGAAATAAAATAAAAAGCATTTTTATGAGGTACACTTTCAAGTGCTTGATTGCACTGCTGGACCCATTTCCCACCGCTTCCAGGCCTGTCGATCGCGTGCAACAAGGGAAAAATTCAGGCCTATATTTCCACTGCTCTGGCTGGCAGTGTGGGGGAGGGGGGCATGGATGGTGAGGGGTTGGGGGAACCTTCTGCAAAACCTGGCCTTTCATCCTGAGACAAATGGTAATGACATCCAAAGATGCTCATGTATGCGATGTCACTGGCAAAAGCATGCTTTTGGAACACTCAGCCACATCCGTAAGTCGGATTCTATGCCTTCTGACTTCAATCTCCTCAGGAGGGGCTTGAATATATGAATTAGTGAATTTATGTGTCCTTCTCCTCTTTCTTGGTGCACATGCTCCTGCTGTGGACATTGTTGTAAAGATTTATTCAGTAGGTCGCGCTAAGGGGTTCAGAATCTTCCAAGGTTGAACAGTAGTGTTTATTGGTAACATATAACTCTTCACATGAGCTAAATTTTCAGCTCAGCGGGCGAGCGTGATCAGTGGGTTCAGGAGCAGCTGGGAAATGGGTCCCCAATTGCAATCGGTCCACAACCGGAGTTTCGCACTGGCTGGCCAATTAAGGCCCGCCCTGTGTGAAACGCGGCTTCCCAATGATCAGGAAGGGCTGGGCGGGGGTGAGGGCCTGTTGGCCACTGGGTCCAATGGAGATCTGGTGGCCAGTTTAAAAATGGCACAGGCAGTCCCTTGAAGGCTGCCAGTGAAGAAGCATACAGTCTGCGTTGCATAGATGGTAATTATGGCCTCAGCAGCAGCTGGAGATGCCAGGCAGGAGGGCAGATCAAGTGGGCACTCGGGCCTCCCGCTTTTTGGATGAGTGCGTCACGGTTCTCCTGGAAGAGGTGGCTGCTAGGAGGGACACTCTTATGACAAGGGACGGAAGGAAGAGGCCACCACACCTGCCGAAGAAAGCTGGGAGGAGGTGGAAGCCCAGGTCAGCAGCCATGATGTTGTGCGGTGCACATGGGTGCAGTGCAGCGAGAAGTTCAATGACCTGCTGCCCTCAGGAAGGATGAGTACCATGTTAGCATGGATCACAATGGTGAAGTGTTAAGAGCTGGCCTTTTCCCCTTGGAGCTCAGGGGTGTTAGAGTCTGAGTGCCAACTGTCAATGATGCCAGAGCTAGCCAAGGGGGTGAGCCCTGGCAGCTTGGACTGAGTGCCTTGCGGTTTGAGAGCCAGCACTTGAATGTGCCCTGTGAGGTGTTCCTCAGCTGGGATTGGCCAGGCTGCAATGGCGCTGCAGGTAAAGCGTGGACTAATCAATGCTCCTCTGTCCTTTCAGGAGAAGACAATCCATAACCAATTGGAGCAGTCATGGACAGGCGGGGGCCCGCCCAATCTGCTGCTGCTGACCAGGTTTGAGCAGGATGCCCTGGAGCTGGAGAACTGGCACACTCCATGTGCAAGTGGTCATGGAGAGGTAGGGGTGTCAGGCGAAGGTAAGAGTGCAGTGCACAGAGGTGAGAGTTTTGGTATGTGCAACCATTGTAGTGTAGTCTCTTAATTGATGGGAGCCTCAAACCTGGAGTCCCCATTGGTCATTGAAAGATGATGGCATCATGATGCAACTCTCCATTGTCTCACCAGGGTGCTTGGCATGCACGGTGAAAGTGTGATGACTTAAACTAATGACATGTCCCTGTTCTCCCTTAGATTCGCTAGCAGGCACCCATATTCAGGATGCAGAAGATGCAGGTGGTGGCAGAGAATGCCAGGGCTCTGGCCGTTGGAGGACTCCTGGAGACCAGGACAACGCTGAGTTGAATGCAGATGATGAACCTCTGGAGTAGTCCATTAGGCGGCAGATGCCGGACGCCCACAGCTGTATGTGTGGGGTGATCTGGCGGAGATCCATGTGGGTATTTGTGCTATGGTCCCTGTTGTGGAGGAGTCCATGCAGGGCATAAGCACAGCTTTGACTCTCATGGATGAGCGCACTGCCTCCTCCTTTAAGAGAGTAGTGACTCTCATGGAGAGGTAGATCCAGGAACAGAATCAAAGGTTCCTGGTGAAAAGTCCCCACACAGGCAATGACCTCAGGCAGTCAATGCCAGTGTGGGAGATGGATGAAGCACCTGGTATTCCAGCTAGGTGCCCATCCATCAGTGGTGAGCAGGGAGGTCCAGAGAGATCTCACGTTGGCACACAACCTGCTTGCCGTCTCTGTGGGCTCCTTTCAGGGCGTTCAGCAAGAAAGCAGCAGCTCCTCCATCCCTCTGCCAGTGACTATAGCATTTGATGAGGCTGAGCAGACTGGGGAGAGGCTAGCTATGGTACTGGCTGCTCCCTCCCAAGCAGGGCCATCACAGGCTCCACTGGCGAGAGGACAACTGCCAAGGTCATCAAAGCCAACAAGACAGCACAGTCTCCAATACTGCTGCCAGTGAGCGGCATGCATCATGACGTAGCACTCGCAAACATAAGTTTAAGGCACCATGAGCACAAGAGGGACTGTACACGGGTGATATTCTGTTCAGTTATGTTTGGTTTATATGTCTAATTGTGTGGACATCAGCACCAGTCATGGTCATGTCAATGTGACTTGAATGGAACAATAACATTAAATTTACTTTTGTTGTGATGGCCTGAGCATGCTTCACCTTTTTTTTTGGTGCAGGCTACGCCAATACGTAATGCTGGCCATGGGTAGCTCTAAACTTTATTGCACAGGCATTGAGTGGACTTTGGGTTCACATGACAGGGGTATTTTGGATATCCTGGATGGTGGCAGCAGCCCTGGCATGAGGTGGGAGCAGATTTTGGCAGCCTAGCTGAAGGAGTGATGGATCAAGGCATCCCTGCCTCCCTGAATGTTACAGAGGTCTGCCTCCATGGCCTCAGCATTTTCCTCAGCATGGTCCTCTTCTAATTCACTACTGGATTGATCCTCTGTGGCCTGTGCATCTGACTCAAGATCCTCTTCCTCCAGTGGGTTCCTGTTATGACCGATGCAGTTGGTAAAGTGAGGTTATTTAAAACCCCCAGAGGGAACCTTTAAACAGCTGTCATAACCTATAATTTTAAGTGTTATGTTTGTGATGTGACTCTAAATTCAGGAATCAGACCACCAGTTCTTGAGGCTTTACATTAAACTAATTGAAACATTTTATTAATTTACACAGGTTATAATATATACACATGGCTACAAATTACTACTATCCTAACTTTTAGCAATTCCCAAACTAATCTCCATTAAGGCAACAACAACCCATAGACTTAAACAAACACCAGGCAAAGCATTTTCACCTTGTGAATTCAAAATGAGGCTTTTTTCACTGTGGAGCCAGTTGGAGGCTTACAGCTGCCTTTTGGTCTCACATTGCCTCTGCTCTTCACACCCGAAAACTGCTGAAATTATACCTACCACCACCGATTGAATTCAAATTCTCATTGCCTCACCAGCCTCTTTGAACTCCACCTCTTCTAAAAATAAAATCCCTTTCATAGTCCCAATTTTATTAGTAATATGAACATATGGCTTGGTATCTGCTAGACAGGCATCAAGTTTTCACCCCACTTCTTGAATGCTCTATTCAAAAAATGCAAATACAATCTACATCTCCATTTACATCTCAAACTAATACATATCAAAGCACCCAGACTAGTTGGCTTTAATCCAATTAAGACACACCCACAGACCAAACCTCTATTTTAAAAGAAAAATATTTTGCAAAATATTATCTACATTAATAGCTTCATGATAGTCCCCCCTTGCCAGAGCCAGATTGTGGACAGCGCAACATGCAACCACGGTCAGTAGTATCCACTGTGGGGGGTATTGTAGTGCTGCCCCTGAACAGTCCAGGCATCGGAAGCGCATCTTCAGAAGACCTATGGTCCTCTCTATCACCGCCCTTGCGGAGGAATGGTTCCTGTTGTACCGCTGCACTGTCTCTGTCCTTAAGTTGCAGAGAGGCATCATAAGCCACCTTTTCAATAGATAGTCCTTGTCACCCTGCAGCCATCTATCCAGCCGACCTGGAACACTGAAGAGCCTTGGCACCTGGGAGTGTCTGAGGAGGTAAATGTCATGGGTTGCCAGGGTACCTTTCACAGACTTGCTGAATATGTGTCTTGTGGTAACAAACTGTCTGCACGTTCATGGGGTGGAAAGCCATTGTGTTGAAAAAGACACCCGACTTACCTGCTGGCGCCTTGATTGCCACATGTGTACGGTCAATTGTGCACTTGATGGAGGAACCCAAAAATTCACTGCAAAGCCTGTGGCTCGCTCAGCCTGGCCTCATCCATACGAAAATGAATAAATGTCATTATCCACTGAACAGAGCTTCTGTTACCAGCTTGATGCAACTGTGGACAGCTGATTGGGACACTCCACAAAGATCCCCCGCTGACCACTAGAAAGAGCGGGAGGCATAGAAGTTGGGGGCCACTGTGACCTTCAGACCACTGGCATGGGGTGTCCACCCACACATTCGGAGGTGAACTCAGGCTCAATCATATGACAAATGGAGGTCACGGTCTCCCTCACAAGGTAGAGCCTCATAGAATCATAGAGTCATAGAGGTCTACAGCACAGAAAAAGGCCCTTCAGCCCATCAAGTCTGTGCCAGTCAAACAAGTACCTAACTATTCTAATCCCATTTTCCAGCACTAGGCCCATAGCCTTGTATGCCATGGCATCACAAGTGCACATCCAAATGCTTCTTAACTGTTATGAGGGTTTCTGTCTCTACCACCCTTTCAGGCAATGAGTTCCAGATTCCCACCACCCTCCGGGTGAAAAAAATTTTCCTCTCATCCCCTCTAAACCTCCTGTCCCTCACCTTAAATCTATGCCCCCTGGTTATTGATTCCTCCACCAAAGGGAAAAGTTCTTTCCTTTCTACCCTATCTGTGCCCCTCATAATTCTATACAACTCAATCATGTCCCCCTTCAATCTCCTCTGTTCCAGGGAAAATAACCTCAGTCTATCCAATCTCTCCTCATAACAAAAACTCTCCAGCGCAGGAAACATCCTGGTAAATCTCCTCTGCACTCCCTCTAGTGCAATCACATCCTTCCTAGAATGCGGATTCTAGAACTGCATGCAATACTCCAGCCTTCTCCGGCGTTGCACCTTGGACTTGTTGGGTAAGCTGCATCACTGCCTGCAAACCTCAGCAGCAGGATAGTGGCATCTTCTGAAGCCCCTTCCATCTTGGACCTCTTGCTGGCCATCCACCCCTTGTGCAAGCTGCACAGGGGCACCTGGCCTCCCCTCCCTTCTGCCCTTCTCTCCCTCCTCAGGGGAGGTGACACCAGCAGAGACCATAATCCACATTGCCAGGGTAAAAGAAGGCAGTCTGATACCTGGAAGGAATCACATGGTCAAAATCCTCCTGGGGTCCTTGGAGACATCAATGCAGCCTGGAAATGCTAGCGAAGAAGACCCGAACAGAAATGAAGCTGCCAAGTACCAATGAACAACCAGCAACAAGCTTTCTCCAAAACTCATTACTGCTCAAAATGGCAGTGCTGCTGATCCCTTTAATCCCACCCTTGAATGAAATTTTGTAAAATGTGGGTTGCCCGCCTGCCCATTTTGCCCATGTGACGAGTGTGAAATTGCATAGGTAACGTGAAATCTTTGTCAATTGCCTTTTTAATGGCCTTTAGTGGCTTTTTAATTGATGGTGGGTGCGGCACCAACACCCACGTCTGCCCACCGGTCAAAATATCACGTAAGTACAGGATGGTGTCGGGATGCTCGCCCGACGTCATCTCATGGCACGCGCCCGCCCGATCAGCGTAAAGTTCAATCCCATATATACAAAGTATATTCCAAACTAGGAGCTAACTTCATGCTGACCTCTCTTTGACTCTCTCCTTACAACTCTGTCTCCTGTCTACTGTCATGTGTCTCTCTGCATCAAACTGTGGCAGTACTGTTCTCCAGTCCCGCATTAATCCTTGCTATGCCAAAAGCCTTCATAGTACAGACATAATTCTTGAAAAGTATGATGAAAAGATGGATGAGTCATGCGGTAAAGTCAATTGAAAGTCCAGTGTGCAAGCAATATGGAAATGTCTTTTGCTATTCACTCAAACACTGGAGAGGGTGTGAAGTGGATCAATGGGATGGTAAAGGATGGGTGGGCGGCTGTGAGTGAACTTACTTGATGAAGCTTTCTTTTGACTAATTACTTATGCACTCTTCTCTTCTGTTATATTGTGTGGTTCTGTATGATACAGTGGCTAGCCATGCTTCCAGCACTATATCAGCTTCTGCATGGACACATATACCTCTCCTTACCTTGGCCTGCCAGGTGAGCTCATTAACATGTGCCTGCTACTGAATAGCCATTCATTGACTGGGTCAAGTGGCACCAACCATCTGATTCACTTCCCTCCCAGTTGTGGGCTACATGATAGTTTTTTTACTGGGGATCCTTTTCCTAGCTGCCAGTAAACCTGCTTCTTCTTGCCTTTATCTCTACGAACATGATTTCCAGCATAGCATCATAAATTTCAGTTCATTGGTTGTTGAAGACCCTCCGAATATCACTTCTCCTTCTTGCCTTGGAATTAAACATAAGCTCCAGCATACAGGTGCATGCTCACGGTCTCTTCTGGTCAGACTGAAAACTTATAGCCTTTTATGTTGGACCAGCCTTAAAACTACTGTAGCTAAACTTGATTCCCTGCCTTTGCAATGGATAGGAAGTGGCCAGGAGTGCATTCTCACTCTAAATCCGCACGGAATAACACATTAGCCTCTCTGCTGAGGAAAGTTTGATCATGTACTGGAGGGATAGCTTGACACGGAAAATTTAGGCCCAGAAGTCTGTACAGATCAGGGGTGTTCTTTGTTATAGTCTCTTGAGGTACCCAAGATCATTTGCTGCCCAGAGTGACCTAATTATTTCTGCTATAAATAGAGCTAAGGTACAATTCAGAACCTGGCAGAGCAAGGCAAATACCGACTGTGGGACGTTGCTGCAAAAACACCGGTTCAACCAGAAAGACTGGTGTTCCAGGTGCTCATCAAAGGTTTGTAGCAAGTACACGAGCTGATCTTTTAAGAAACCCACCTGTCACTATGTCATGAAAAAAATGCCTCAAAACACTTCTGCAAAACTGCCTTGTGCGCTTCTTCAACCATCATCTGTGCCCACCCTCTGCTAGGCTGCAATCTTATTCTATACAATCATTTTCTAACTCTCTGGACAAACACTGGAAAAGCAATTTATTACGTTGGGCCTGAACTTCCACGGAGTGGGAATCAGAGTCGGACTGCCACTTCGCTCCTATATTTTTACCCGAATATCTTCCTGATCATTTCTCGCCCGACTTGAGCCGGGCGAGAACAGTGCAGGGCAGTGCACCCCTAATTGCCTTCTGTCGAGAGTTTCAGAGTCGGATTCAAGGAGGCCACGCCCCCTTTTTAACAGCACGAGCTGCAGTAAATTAAGTAGGTTAGGTTTAAAGGTCCAGCCACTTTCAGGCCAGGGAGAAGGTAGATTTGTCGGGTAAGTGGTTAGAATTTGGCTGGGGGGAGGAGGGGTTGGATAGGTTGGGGTATTCGAGCAGTTGGCAGGGGGGAAGGTCGGTGTCGGGTTGGGTCGGGCCTGGGTGTGTAGTCAGGGCTTGAGGGAATTCCCGGTGGGGGAGAGTCCCGTTGCGGGGGTGGAGTGTCTGGGCGGCGGGGTGTCCCCTGAGGGTTCGAGGCAGGTGGTGGGGGGGAGTCCTGTGGAGGGTTAGTGTGAGTTTGTAGAATAGCTACCCAGAAGCTAGAAGTGGTTTTAATTCTTCTTTTTCTGATAAATAAGTCAGAACCATCCAAAGATTGTGATTTAAATCACATTTTCAGATGGTTCCCAGTGCTTGGAAATTGCTCAAAGGAAATTTGCTCTTCCCCTTCAATTGCTGTGCAAACCCTATGAATTTCTGGGAGTGCTTCCCCAGTACAGATTATCTCCAGATAAATTGACCTGGAGCTCGGAAGTTACAGCCTCAACTGTGTGTGGAATCAGTGAGTTTTACTGTTGATGCACCAACTAAACCTTAACTCATGACTCTTCCTAAATGATTTATTTGTGAAAGGAGAAAAGTAAATGTGTTGGCTGGTTGTGTAGCGGGAGCCATTGGGATTCCTGTATGGTGTACCTCTTTGCGCTGGTTCCTGAACTGGGTTTGTACTTAATTTAGTTATGGACACTGTAGCTATGGCTAACCTGTCTTACCTGCTTTTTGTCAGATATGCTTTTTATTACAGAGGCTTGCTGAGCAGAATAGGTGTGGCTTCACACTGACAGATGGCAGCAATAGTTCATCTTTATAAAGTACTGCTATATTAGAAGATATCCTGAGGCACTTTACAGTGCTAAAATGGACATTGAGATTTAGAAGATCAAGCAGATGAATTATGTGGAAGCTTTTAACTACAGGGAGAAGTAGCAAGGTGAAGATTTAGGGATGGGATAAGAGTAGTGGGTTGATATTGCATTAATTTTCCTTCTGATGTGTCAGAGGGGGATAAACAGATGATCAGAGGCAGATAACTAAACCATGATTAAGTTCAGTTGGTTCTTATATGCTGATGTGCTGCTAAATAACTTTGCTGTCTCCTTGTGGAGCTGTCACCCCATTGTAAATGTGCTTGGCAAACACACAAGTTAGGCATTGCAGGATGTGGTTACTTTCCAGTAGGTAGTTTAAGTGGCATTGAACAAAGATTGAATGTATTAAAGGAAATACAGAGATGTGTTACTAAAAGTCTTAGGACCCATAACAGCTGAGAAATTTCAGGTGAAGTAAAATTAGTCTTAATATGCACAATTCAAACTTCTGTTTGGTTTCATATACAATGGGTGAATTAGGACAAGGAGAAAGATATAAAGCAGGAGGTATTGCATCTTTCATGTCCACCCAATATTGGCCTAGATCTTCCTGTCAGCAGTGATGCTGGACGCATTACCACTGCCCACAAAGTTTTCTCCAATTCAACAGTCCTACCCATATTCCGATCATGGCTGAAGCAGAACTGGATCAGTGCATCCTCTCTATGACAAGCCCAGCGAGCGTAATAGTGTCACTGGGAAGAGAGGACACATCTCCTTTTTACAGCACCAGCTGCTGCACTCAGGTAAGTTGTTAAAGGTCTCAAGTCTTTTAACGAAGGAGTTTGGTTTAGTGAATAGAGAGTGAATGGGTGGTCGTGGGAAGTGGTAGTTGGGTGGTCATGTGGGAATGGGTGATTGGAGGGGGTTGGTCAGTTGAGTTACCCTGAATAATGACTGAATGAGACTATTGCTGGAAAAAGAGACATCCCAAAGCTTTTTGTCTTGCACTCATCAGGACACTCTGCACAAATACTAATATAAGTGGGAAACAACAATTTGTACTGTATGAAAAGGTAGTGCTGATTGATTGGTGGACTCTGATTGATAGAGGTGTTGTGATGGATAATGCACTAGTTCATTGTGACTGATAGTAAACTGCCAAACATTGTTTGAAATTTAAACCAGGCAGCTTGACCATGATTGGTCAAGGCATTGCCTTGAGAAATGAGTGAGTGAATGATTTATTTTGTTTAGCTGAAATAGGCACAGTGTGTGTACATGTGTACATCTGCAAAGAGCAGGGCCCCATGTATTAATATATGTAGTTTCCAGTACACAGAAGTATGCTACACTGCGAGCCTGACAGACAATCTTCAATTGGTTGCCAGCATAACTCTTAGCTCACTGAGGATTATTTAGCAAATATTGTCCAACCACGAATCACATATAATGTTGGACACTGTGTTTTGAGTTTTGCAAGCACAGGCTGATTATGTATGGTCTGTACACTGCCCACTGAAAACATTGGAAGGGACATGCTGTTTGACACGATCCGCCAGTCTTTGGGACATACAGCCTTCATACCTAGCATCACACTGGCACTGCAATTCATATACTACATTACTCATTTGTGTGATAGGCAGAACATCTTTTTGGTTTGATGGCAGCATCCTGTTAGTGGTGAATACCACTCGTATTGCTACAGCATTTTTTTTTTCATTCACAGGGTGTGGGCTTCGCTGGCAAGGCCAGAATTTATTGCCCATCCCTAGCTGCCCTTGAGGAGGTGGTGGATGAGCTTGAACCACTGCAGTCCATGTGGTGTGGGTACACCCACAGTGCTGTTAGGAAGGGAGTTCCAGGATTTTGACCCAGCGACAGTGAAGGAACAGCGATATATTTCCAAGTTGGGATGGTGAGTGACTTGGAGGGGAACTTCTAGGTGGTGGTGTTTCAATCTATCTGCTGCCCTGTCCTTCTAGATGGTAGTGGTTGTGGGTTTGGAAGGTGCTGTCTAAGGAGCCTTGGTGAATTCCAGAGTGAAACAGCTAGCTTCATCTGTTGCTTGAATTTGTGAGGTACCTTGCCCTTCCAGAGTAATCTGAGGTAGAGCAGGCACTCTTTAGGGCCAAAAGTGATAGCCTTAAGCCCATTCATGAGTTTACATGATATGCAGTGCAAAATGATCTGATCAGGGTAGCCATTATCCTGCAGGGTGCCTTTGATGCGCCCTATTTCAGCATCAATATTGGGTGAGCAAATGGCTTGGGACCTATTTACAAGAATGTCAATAAGGCAAATTTTATAGCATGTGGAACTGTAAGAATCCCACTGTGTATATTGACCAGTGAAGGTAGGCTTGTGGTAGAGAAGCTCCAGGCAGATTTCTCAACTAGTACATCAAGGAAGAGGAGTTTATCTGACTGCTCCATTTCAAAGGTGAATTTGAGCACAGATGGAGCCCATTAAGACACGTTAGGAAATTATTACATGCAGCTGCGGATTTAAATTTAGCGAACGTATCATCCACATGTTGGCAATCCACATTGCCAACCGATCAGTGCTCTCTTCTCATACAATATAAATTGTTGTTTTCCCTTCATATTGGTATTCTTGCAAAGTGTCCTGATGAGTGCAAGACAAAAAGCTTTGATATGTCTCTTTATTTCAGCAATACTCAAGTTTTGTATGACCAACTGGCTATTTGAGTTAAAGCAGATATTAAATTGTGTAACATTTCCAGGGTAAGTATGCAGCTAAGTCCCGTCTATCAGTCCTAAGTCTCTGCCCTGCTCAGGGTCGGAGACATTCACAAAGGGTCCCGGGCAGCAGGGAATCAGCCCATGGGGAGTTTAAACTTCCCAGGAAATTTCTGCATATGTCTGTGCGTCAGGACATCTGCAAGGTCCTGATATGCATCTCCCAACATATGTCCTATCTCTGATGATTTGGAGACTGGAAGATTTGGGCATCATGCGTGTCATACAAGAGGCAGTAGTGCCAATTCGCCTGTTTTGCATCCCCACCCATGTTCAATTTCATCGCTCCTTAGTCCATACGGTAAATGTTACAACTGATTAAACCTTAAACCATGATCCGATAAAACAAATAATGAAACAAAGTTACATTAGGTGCATGCAAAGGAGATACGGTTGAGAAAACCATTATTTGCATGTTCTTTTTTAATGAAATAAAGGAAAACAGGCAAGCATCAACAAGAAGCATGTGTAGTCATTAATTTTGTACCCATTGTATTTTTTTGATATTACTACAACTATAAAATATATTTTGACCACTACTATGCTCAGGTGATCAAGAGACTGTCCTTCCTCATCTTGTTTTAACTTTGCAATTCAGAATACTAAAAAATGCATATCTATCTATCTGTTTGTCTATCTATCTATCTGTCTATCTATCTATCTGTCTATCTATCTATACGTCTATCTATCTATACGTCTATCTATCTATACGTCTATCTATCTATACGTCTATCTATCTATCTATCCATCTATCTATCTATCCATCCATCTATCTATCCATCTATCTATACTAATGCTGGAGCAGTCTGTGTCCATATGTAACACTACCTAGACAATATTCAGACTCGGGCTGATAAGTGGCAAGTAACATACGTGCCACACAAGTGCCAGGCAATGACCATCTCCAAAGGAGAGAATCTAACCAGCTCCCCTTGACATTCATTGGTATTACCATCGCTGAATCCCCCACTATCAACATCCTGGGGGTTACCATTGACCAAAAACTGAACTGGACTAGCCATATAAACACTGTGACTACAAGAACCTCCTGACTCTCCAAAACCTGGCCACCACCTGCAAGGCACAAGTCAGGAATGTGATGGAATACTCTCCACTTCCCTGAATGAGTGCAGCTCCAACAACGCTCAAGAAGCTGTACATCATTGAGGACAAAACAGTCTGCTTGATTGGTACCCCATCCACAACCTTCAACATTCAATCATTCCACCATTGACACACAGTGGCAGCCGTGTGTACCATCTACAAGATGCATCACAGTAACTCAGGAAGGATCTTTCAACAGCACCTTACAAACCTGTGACTTCTACCACCTGGAAGGACAGGGGCAGCAGATGCATGGGAACATCACCACCTGCAAGTTCCCCCTGCAAGCTGCACACCATCCTGACTTGGAACTATATCCATTATTAAGCAGATTATAGCAGGATGCTTAGAAAACTATAGTGGTATCTGGCAGGGTCAACAAGATTTTGTGAAAGGGAAGTCGTGTTCAACTAATTCATTACAGTTTCTTTATTTATTCATTCATGGGTTGCAGCAGCATGGCTAGTCCAGCATTTAGGGCCCACTATGTCGCCGTTCCTTCATCTTGCTGTGTGAAAACCCTGGAGCTCCTTTCCTACATCACATGGATGCAGCAGTTCAAGCAGGCAGCTCACAACCACCTTCTCAAGGGCAATTAGGGTGGGGCCCTAAATGCTGGACTAGCCATGCTGCTGCAACCCATGAATGAATAAATAAAGAAACTGTAATAAATTAGTTGAACACAACTTCCCTTCCACAAAACCTTGTTGACCCTGCCAGATCCCACTATAGTTTTCTAAGCATCCTGCTATAAACTCCTTAATAATGGATTTTTAGCAATTTCCCTATAAGACATGTTACGCTAACTAGCAATCTTCTGGGAAGAGGGTCTCCCTCCTCTCCCTCATGTTTCAGCATTAGAACCAGGTCAGCAAAGATGAAGCGAGGGTCTACCCTGCACTAGGTGTCAGGCCTTCAGCTCCCTTGTGACATCACACTTCTCTCTGGTGAAGTGGAAAGCTTTGGCACAAACATGGGTACATCAAAATCAGCCCCACACTTAAATTGACCTGTCCCTATTTCTACCCCCAGTGGCTCCTAGTGGACAGAAACTTGTCTCCGTATCAATTAAGGGCTCAGCCTATGAAAATCAGGCCTTTAATCAGTTTCCTACAATATCTGGGTTTCTGACCCAAAAGCAGACCCATCTCCTGTTTCCCACCTTCATGGTGAAAATTCAGTCCATGGTCAAATAATACTTTTATGTTAATCCAATCATTCTAAGGTCACCTCAGGAATTCAACTCTTTAGTCCATTTTTGGAACGAGGCTCTAATTAACTCTGGAGTTGAGTAGTCCAGGCAAAACTCAAACTGAGCATTGGTGAGCAGCTTATTTGTAAGTAAATGCTGGTTGGTAGCATTGTCGATGACATGTGATATCACTTTGCTGATTATTGTGAACATATTGATGGGGTGGTAATTGCTGGATTGGATTTCTCCTGCTTTTTGTGCACAGGGCATACCTGGACAATTTTTCACATTGTCGAATAGATGTCACTGCTGAAGTTCTACAAGAAAAGCTTGGCTAGAGGTGCTGTAAGTTCTGGTGCACAAGTCTTATGCATTACATCACAATATTGTTGGTGTCCTTAGCTTTTGCAGCATCCCTATTGCTCCATCATTCTTTGATATTACAGAGTGAATTGAATTGACTGAAGACTGGTGTCTGTAAGCATGGTGACTTCAGGAGGAGGTTGAGGTGAAACACCCACTTGGTTGAAACTGGTTGGGAATGTTTCAGCCCTGCCTTTCGAACTGATTTGCTGGATTCATGGAGCCGTCTCTTCCTTTTAATTGTTAAATTGTCCATCACTATTCATGATTGGATGTGGGAAGATGCAGAGCTTTGATGTGATCCATCGTTTGTTGGATCACTTCACTCTGTCTGTAGCATGCTGCTTTTGCTGTTTAGTCCGTGCATGTAGTCCTATGTTGTAGCTTCACCAGGTTGGCATCTTCATGAAAGACTGATGCTGCTCCTGGCATACTCTTCAATGCTCCTCATTGAACTGGAGTTAGAACAGAGTCATGGAATGGTTACAGGCACAGCAGGAGGCCATTTATTCCACTGTCTCCATGCAGGGTCTTCACAAGGGCATCTGATTCCACTCTCCCACCATTTCCCCATAGTCTTGCATTTATTTTTTCCTCAGGTATTTGTCCAGTTTTATTTTGAAAGACACAATTGGATCTGTCTCCACCACACTCTCAGCTCCTGCATTCCAAATCCTAACTACTTGCGGCATAAAGAAGTTTTTCCTTACGTCACCACTGCTTCTTTTGCCAATCACCTTAAATCTATGCCCTCTAGTTCTCAATTCTTCCAACAATAGGAACAATTTCTCCTTATCTACTCTGTCCAAGCACCTCATGGATTTTAACATCTCTACTAAACCTCCTCTCCTTCTCTTCTCCAAGAGGAACAATGCCAACTTCCTCAGTCTATCCATATAATGGGAAATCCTCATCCCCAAAACTATTCTCATGAATCTTTTCTGCACCCTCTCACATGCCTTCATAACCTTCCTAAGTGTGGTGCTCAAAACTGGACACAATACTTCAGTTAAGGTTGAACTAATGTTTTATACAGGTTTATCATAACTTCCTTGCTTTTATACACAAAGCCTCTAATCTTAAAGTCCAGGATCCTGTGTGCTTTATTAGCCACTTTCTCAACCTATCCTGACACCTTCAATAACTTGTGTACACATAACTCCAGGCCCTGCCCCTCTACCGCAGCTATGTTCATGGCCGGCTGGCCCTGGAGAGGGAGCATGTGGTGTCCACTGGTGCATTGCAGGCCTTCCATGATTGGTGGGCATCACAGGGGCTGGGGTGCATCACCATCCCCGGAAATGACATTTTGGTTTAGTTTTGAAAGTTCCCCTTCAGGCTTTTGCTTAAGTTACAGTGCCCCATCAGGGGCTGCCACCCTCTCTGATTTTTAGTTTAATTTATTGGTTTTGTTTTCAAAAAGAGTCTATAAATAGGGGATCACCCCCGGAAATGATATTTCAGTTTAGTTCTTTAAGTTTCCTTTGACGTTTGGATTTTTGTTACAATGCCCCACCAGGGCCGGTCATCCCCTCTTGTTTGTTGATTTTCGTTTACTTTATTGACTTTTGTTTCACTAAAAAAAAAGCATAACCCCAGGTCCTACTCCTCTACTGTGACTATGTTCACGGCCGGGTGTCCCCAGAGAAGGATTACGCCGTGTCCACTGCTATGCTAGAGGCCTTCCATGATTAGTGGGCACCATGGAGATTGGGGTGCATCATCACCCCCAGAAATGACATTCTGATTTAATTTTGTAAGTTTCTTTTCACGTTTTTGTTTTAGTTATAGTGTCCCAACAGGGGCTGTCAACCCTTATTGATTTTTAGTTTAAATTATTGATTTTGTTTCTAAAAGAGTCAATATTTTCAAGTCCCTCTGCTCCTGCAACCATTTAGAATTGCACCCTTTATTTTATATTGCCTCTTCTCCTTCTTCCTACCAAAATGAATCAATTCACACTTCTATACATTAAATTTCATCTGCCACTTGCCAACCCATTCAACCAACCTGTCTATGTCCTCTTGAAGTCTATCGCCATCCTCCTCAAGGTCATATTACATCCAAGTGTCTTGTCATTCAAAAATTGTGAATTTGTGCCCTGCACAACCAAGTCCAAGTCATTAACATATATTGGTCATCTGGCTTAATGGTAATGGCAGAGTGAAGTATATGCTGAATCATGATTCTGGTGGACCACAATTCTGCTGCTGCTGGCAGCACATTTCTTTCATTAATGTCCAGTTATGAGCTGCCTGATCTGTTCTGAACCTATCTAATTTGCACGATGGAAGCACCCCACAAAACAAATAAGGGATCTTCCATGTGAGAGCAGGGGTTTTTTCTCCCCAAAAAACTGTCAGTGGTCATGCCTCCCAATTCTCTCATGGATGGATCCATCAGTGACAGCTCGATGGTGAGAATGAGATGAAGTAAGTTTTTCCCTTCATTTTGGTTCTCTCATCACTTGCCACAATGGCACTCTGCTATGTCCATCAGGATTCAGCCAGGTCAGTCAGCACTAATGGTGCTGCCCAACTACTCTCGGTGTTGGACATTGAAGTTCCCCAGTCAGAGTATATTCTGCACTCTTGCCACTCTCAGTTTCTTCCACGTGGTGTTCAAGATAGAGGAGTACTGATTCATCAAATAAGGAGGGTGGGAGGTTGTAATAAGCAGGAGGTTTCCTTCCCTATGAGATTTCATGGAGTATAATGTCAATGTTGAATGCCCTTTTTATACTCCAATGAGTTGTTTTATGAACATAATTGAGCTACTACTCATAGTGTAATTTTAAAATCTTTTCCAATATTGTGCCCACTGAGAAATGTATTCATGTGTCATATGACTGAAGAAATTAGAAGATTTAAATTATCAAAAGGCCTGGAATGTGTTGGCTTATTTATATTCTGCAAAATGCTTTTGTGAAAAAAGGACATCCCATTTCAGTAAAACACCAGGATCCAATCACATTAAACTACTTTGCTTTTGGTGCTTAGGCTCAAATCACAGAGGATTTGATTAGAGCTCGCAAACTAAGCATACAATACATTGCAACTGAAGTGTCACATCTGTTTAACTAAGTTCATCAACATTGCCTTGAAATCTTCACTGATACTGAAATGAATTATATTTACATAGCATTTCTGCTACATCCTATTTTGCTTGTAGTGATAGTATCCGTGGATTGTACTCATGGATGGATTTAATATCATGTCCTGTAAATAGTTCAACATTTTAAGATTTATCTTTTATTTATTTGATCATGGCAATCGGAGACAATCTAATGAGGTAACTCACAAAATGTTTAATAAGCAAGAAAAGTAATATTTAACAATGTTAGGCAGCAACTTTACTGGCTCAATGCAGTACTTGCTTCCTCATTCACCCTCCGGGTGTGAAATGACATGTGGTCTTCTCTTTCTTTCTCGATCCCTCTCTCTCTCTCTATCAGTTCTGTGGTCTTCTCTCTCTCTTTCTCTCAGGTCTGTGGTCTTCTGCTCCCAGCTGGAAAGCTGCATCTTGTCTTCAGTTTCAAATTCAGTGCACCTGGCAACTAAAAGCATTCAAAGGACCATCCTCCGCCATTTCCGCCAACTCCAGCATGATGCCACTACCAAACACATCTTCCCTTCACCCCCACTGTCAGCATTCCGTAGGGATCGTTCCCTCTGGGACACCCTGGTCCACTCCTCCATCACCCCCTACTCCCCAACCCCCACCTATGGCACTACCCCATGCCCACGCAAAAGATGTAACACCTGCCCCTTCACTTCCTCTCTCCTCACCGTCCAAGGGCCCAAACACTCCTTTCAAGTGAAGCAACATTTCACTTGCATTTCCCCCAACTTAGTCTACTGTATTCGTTGCTCCCAATGCGGTATCCTCTACATTGGAGAGACCAAATGTAAAATGGGCGACCGCTTTGCAGAACACCTGCGGTCTGTCTGCAAGAATGACCAAATCTCCCTGTCGCTTGCCATTTCAACACTCCACCCTGGTCTCTTGCCCACATGTCTGTCCTTGGCTTGCTGCATTGTTCCAGTGAAGCCCAACGCAAACTGGAGGAACAACACCTCATCTTCCGACTAGGCACTTTACAGCCTTCCGGACTGAATATTGAATTCAACAACTTTAGGTCTTGACCTCCCTCCTCCATCCCCACCCCCTTTCTGTTTCTTCCCCCTTCCTTTTGCTTTTTTCCAATAAATTATATAGATTTTTCTTTTTCCCTCTTATTTTTAAATATTTTTAAATCTTTTATGCTCCCCCCACCCCCACTAGAGCTATACCTTGAGTGCCCTACCATCCATTCTTAATTAGCACATTCGTTTAGATAATATCACCAACTTCAACACCTCTGTGTTCTTTTGTTCTGCCGTCTGTGAAATCTTTTGATGATCTGCTTCTATCACTGCTTTTGTCTACAACCACACCCACCCCTCCCCTTCTCTCCCCCCCTCCTCCCCTCGCCTTCTCTCCCCCCTCCCTCCCCCCTTCAACTTCTCCCTCTCCCCCCCTCCTCCCCTCCCCCCAAATCCCTCCACTTCTGCCTCCCTCCCCCCTCCACTTCTCCCTCCCTCCCCCCTCCACTTCTCCCTCCCCTCCCATCTCCACTTCTCCCTCCCTCCCTCCCCCCCTCCACTTCTCCCTCCCCCCCTCCACATCTCCCTCTCCCCTCCCCTCCCCCCTCCCCCTCCCACCCCCACCCCCTCCCCTACTTCTCCCTCCCTCCTCCCCTCGCCTTCTCTCCCCCCTCCCTCCCCCCTTCAACTTCTCCCTCTCCCCCCCTCCTCCCCTCCCCCCAAATCCCTCCACTTCTGCCTCCCTCCCCCCTCCACTTCTCCCTCCCTCCCCCCTCCACTTCTCCCTCCCCTCCCATCTCCACTTCTCCCTCCCTCCCTCCCCCCCTCCACTTCTCCCTCCCCCCCTCCACATCTCCCTCCCCCCTCCCCTCCCCCCTCCCCCTCCCACCCCCACCCCCTCCCCTACTTCTCCCTCCCTCCCCTCCCCTCCTCCTCCCTCCCCCTCCCCTCCTCCCTCCCCCTCCCGCCCCCACCCCCG
This sequence comes from Carcharodon carcharias, assembly GCF_017639515.1. Classification (NCBI taxonomy): domain Eukaryota; kingdom Metazoa; phylum Chordata; class Chondrichthyes; order Lamniformes; family Lamnidae; genus Carcharodon; species Carcharodon carcharias. Next base: position 54,815,777 of record NC_054486.1, read on the forward strand.
TCCCCTTCCCTACTTCTCCCTCCCTCCCCCCTCCCCTCCTCCCTCCCCCTCCTGCCCCCACCCCTCCCCCTTACCTCCTCCTCCCCCCTACTTCTCCCTCGCTCCCCCTCCACTTCTCACCCCCTCCCTCCACTTCTCCCCCCCTCCCTCCACTTCTCCCCCCCATTTCTTCCCACCCTCGCTCCACTTCTCTCCCCCCTCCACTTCTCCCCCCCTCCCCTCCTCCCCACCCTCCACCTCCTCTCCCCCTCCCCCTTCCTCCTCCCCCTCCCCCTTCCTCCTCCTCCTATCCCCTACTTCTCCCTCCATCCCCCCTCCACTTCTCCCTCCCTCCCTCCCTCCCCTCCACTCCTCCCCCCCTCCTCCTCCCCATCCCCTCCTCCCCCTCCCCTCCTCCCCTCCCCTCCTCCCCCCTCCACTTCTCCCTCCCCACTCCACTTCTCCCTCCCTCCTCACCCCCCACTTCTCCCTCCCTCCTCACCCCCCACTTCTCCCTCCCTCCTCACCCCCCACTTCTCCCTCCCTCCTCACCCCCAACTTCTCCCCCCCAACTTCCTACTTCTTCCCTCCCTCCACTTCTTCCTCCCCCTCCCTCCCTCCACTTCTTCCTCCCCCTCCCTCCCTCCCTCCACTTCTTCCTCCCCCTCCCTCCCTCCCTCCACTTCTTCCTCCCCCTCCCTCCCTCCCTCCACTTCTCCCCCCTCCCCTCCCCCTCCCCCCTCCTCAACCTCCTCCTCTCCCCCACCTCCTCTCCTCCTCTCCCCCTCTCACCCTCCTCTCCCCACATCCCCCCTCCCCCCCTCCACCTCCTATTCCTCCTCCTCTCCCCCCTCCTCCTCCACTTCCTCTCCCTCCTCTCCCCCTCCCCCTCCCCCTCCTCCTCCTCTCCCACCTCCCCCTCCTCCTCCTCCTCTCCCCCTCCCCCTCCTCCTCCTCTCCCACCTCCCCCTCCTCCTCCTCCTCTCCCCCTCCCCCTCCTCCTCCTCCTCTCCCCCTCCCCTCCTCCTCCTCTCCCCCTCCTCCTCCTCTCCCCCCTCCTCTCCCCCCTCCCCCTCCTCTCCCCACTCCCTCATCCTCCTCTCCCCCTCCCCTCTCATCCTCCCCCCTCCTCTCCCCCCTCCCCCTCCTCTCCCCCCTCCCTCATCCTCCTCTCCCCCCTCCCCTCTCATCCTCCCCCTCCTCCTCTCCCCCCTCCCCTCTCATCCTCCCCCCTCCCCCTCCCCTCCCCCTCTCCCCCCTCCCCTCCCCTCCTCTCCCCCCAACCCACCCACCCTCCTCTCCGCCCTCCCCACCCCCCTCCTCTCCCCCCTCCTCTCCCCCCTCCTCCCCCCTCCCCCCCCCTCCCCGTCCCCCCTCCTCTCATCCCCCCCGTCCGCCCCTACCTCCTCCCCCCTCCTTCTCTCTTCATCTCCCCGCTCCCCCCTCCCTCCTCTCCTCCCCTCACCCCCCTCCTCTGCCTCTCCCCCCCATCCCCCCTCCTCCACCTATCCCCCCCTCCCCCCTCCCCCTCCTTCCCCTCTTCCGCCCTCCTCCTCCTCTCCCCCCTCCCCCTCCTCCTCCTCTCCCGCCCTCCCCCTCTTCCTCCTCTCCCCCCTTCTCCTCCTCCCCTTCCTCTCCCCCCTCCCCTTCCTCCTCCTCCTCCTCTCCCCCTCCTCCCCCTCCTCCTCCTCCTCTCCCCCCTCCCCTCCTCCTCCTCCTCTCCCCCTCCCCTCCTCCTCCTCCTCTCCCCCCTCCCCTCCTCCTCCTCCTCTCCCCCCTCCCCTCCTCCTCCTCCTCTCCCCCATCCCCCTCCTCCTCATCTCCCGCCCCTGCCCCTCCTCTTCCTCTCCCCCTCCCCCCTCCCCCTCCTCTTCTTCTACACCCTCCCCCTCCCCCTCCTCTTCCTCTCCCCCTCCTCCTCCTCCTCTTCCTCTCCCCCTCCTCCTCCTCCTCTTCCTCTCCCACCTCCCCCTCTTCCTCTCCCACCTCCCCCTCCTACTCTCTCCCCTCCCCCCCTCCTCTCCCCCTCCCCCTCCTCCTCTTCCCCCTCCCCCTCCTCCTCCTCTCCCCCCTCCCCCTCCTCCTCCTCTCCCCCCTCCCCCTCCTCCTCCTCCTCCTCCCGCCTCCTCCTCCTCCACTCCCCCCCTCCTCTCCCCCTCCTCCACTCCCCCCCTCCTCTCCCCCTCCTCCTCACCCCCCTCCACCCAGCCCCTCTCCCCCCTCCTCCTCTCCCCCCTCCTCCTCTCCCCCTCCTCCTCCTCCTCCTCCTCTCCCCTCTCCTCTCCCCTCCTTCTCCTCCTCTCCCCCTCCCCCTCCCCCTCCTCCTCCTCCTCTCCCCCTCCTCCTCCTCCTCTCCCCCTCCTCCTCCTACACCCCTCTCCCCCCTCCTCCTACACCCCTCTCCCCCCTCCTCCTCCTCTCCCCTCCCCCCCCAATACTTCAATTACATGATCATTACATGTAACTAAACTACAATCTAATTGTAAATGATTATTAATCCTAAACTTTCCTACAGCATCTAGTTTTGGAGCACCAGTTTTTAATACTATTGCTGGAATGTTGTCAAGGTCCATAGCTTTTGCAGTATCCAGCGCCCTCAGGCATTTCTGGATATCACATGGACTGAATTTAATTGGCTGAAAAGAAGGCTGAGATGGATCATCCACCCGGCACTTATGGCTGAAGATGGTTGTAAATTTTTCAGACTTGTCTTTTGCACCGAGATGCTGGGCTCCCCCATCATTGAGGATAGGGATATTTGTGGAGACTCGTCCTTGTGTTAGTTGTTTAATTGCCCAGCACCATTCACGGCTGGATGTGGCAGGACTGCAGGGCTTAGTTCTGATTCTAGAATCTGAAACTAGTTCTTTGAGGAAGTAACAAGCAAGGTGGAAGGGGAACCTGTCGTTATAATGTACTTGGATTTCCAAAAGGCATTTGATAATGTGCCACATCAAAGGTTACTACACAATATAAGAACACATAGCATAGGAGGTAACATATTAGCATGGATAAGGGGTTGGTTTGCTAATGGGAAGCAGAGATAATTGGGTCTCTTTTGAGTTGGCAACCTGTAACTAATGGAATGCCATAGGGATCAGTGTTGAGGCCTCAACTATTTACAATTTACATTAATGACTTAGATGAAGGGGCCGAATGTATGGTGGCTAAATTTGCCAATGACACCAAAATAGGAAGCACAGTAATTTGTCAAGAGGAGGTGAAGATTGACGAAGGGATATAGATGGATTAAGTGTGTGAGTAAAAATTTGGCATATGGTGTAGAATGTGTGAAAATATGAACTTGTCCACTTTAGCACGAAGAATAGAAAAGCAGTATACTATTTAAATGGAGAGAGATTGCAGAACACTGTGGTACAAAGGAAGTCCTGGTACATGAATCACAAATAGTTGGTATGTAGGTACAGCAAGTGATTAGGAAGGCAAATGGAATGTTGTCATTTATTGCAAGGGGAATGGAATATAAAAGTAGAGAGGTTTTACTGCTGCTGTGCAGGGCCTTGGTGAGACCACATCTTTAGTACTATGTACAGTTTTGGTCTCCTTATTTGGAAAAGGATATAAGAAGCAGTTCAGTGATGGTTCATTCGACTGATTCCTGGGATGAAGGGTTTACCTTATGCAGATAGGTTGAACAGGTTAGGCCTAAAACCATTGGAGGTTAGAAAAATAAGAAACATATAAAATCCTGAGGGGACATGTTAGGGTGGATACTGGAATGATATCTCCTCTTGTTGGGGAGACCAGAACTAGGGGGGTGGGGTTTAAAAATAAGAGAGATGAAGAGACTCAGAGGGTTATTAGTCTGTGGAATTCTCTTCCCTAGAAAGCAGTGGAGACTAGGTCATTCAATTTATTGAAGGTTGAGTTAGGTAGATTTTTGATTCACAAGTGAGTCCAGGGGTATGGGGTCAGACAGGAAGTTGGAGTTGAGACAACAAGCAGATCAGCCATGATCTTATCAAATTTTGGAAAAGATGTACAGGGCTGAATGGCATACTCTTGCTCCTAAGTCCTACATTCCTACATTTCCTTGTACTGGCCACCTCATTCTGCAGCAATTATTGTTATCTCACTCCACTTCCAAATCCTCCTCCTCTCTTACCTCCTGCACCTGCTCCTCTCCTGATGAGCTGCCTTCTTCCAGAGTCTCACCACCCTCAAGAGCCACATCTCTCTGGAGGGCAGAGTGCAGCAGATTAACATGATGCCTAAGAAACTTGCTGAGGGGTATTGGGGAGTACGCCTGACCTGTCCTGGCGCCAGAATTGCCTGAGGCCTGATGCTGAGCGGGTGACATCAGTTGCATCGCCTCTGTGCCTCTGTCTGGGATCAGTGTCCATCTCTTCAGGGAAATTCCTTTGTCTCCTAGGATCCATTCACACACATAGGGGATTGGAATGAAGACCTGAAGCAGTCTGGATTGGCGGTCAATGAAGGAGTCATGGCAGCCGCAAGAAAATGAGCGCACATGGAGGAAGTTCTTGGTCTGGACGCAGATCAGCTGGATGTTGAGGGAGTGGAAGTCTTCCCTGTTGATGGATCTCACTGGCCAGTCACTGGGTGCCTTGAAGACCACATGGGTGCAATCAATGATGCCCTGCACATCAGGAACCCAGCAACGGAGGTGAAACCCAATGTCCTCAGTCCCTGCAACACCATGCCTGTTGTTAATCGAATGTGCTATCCAGCTCTGGAAAATAGGCTATCAGTGACCAGTGAGATGTCACTAAGATCCACAACAGGTTCCTGGAAGGAGCCAGATGTGAAGAAGCTCAAGGCCATTGTGACTTTAACGGCCTCTAGCAGGGCATGACAACCAGTGCTATGACATGCAAAGCCTTCAGTGATGAGGACAGAGATAGAATCATAAAATCATAGAAGGTTCACATCACAGAAAAAGGCCACCTGGCCCATCTAGTCTGCACTGACCAAATAACGAGCCACCCAGCCTAATCCCACTTTCCGGCATTTAGTCCGTAGCCCTGTAGATTACAGCACTTGAGGTGCATATTCAGACACCTTTCTAATGGGTTGAATGTTTATGCCACTACTATCCATTTCAGGCAGTGAGTTCCAGACCCTTACAACCCTCTGGGTATTTTTTTTTTAAATTCCTCATCTTCCCTTTAATCCTTCTACCAATCACTTTAAATCTATGCCCCCTAGTCACTGACCTTTCTACTAAAGTAAATAGGCCCTTCCCATCCACTCTATCCAGGACCCTCACAACTTTGTGCATCTCAATCAAATCTTCCCCCAGTATCCTGTGTTCCAAGGAGAACAACCTTAGACTATCCAAACTGTCCTCATAGCTGCAACTTTCCAGTCCTGGCAACACCCTTGTAAATCTCCTAGGGTAAAATGTTTAGCTCAGTGGGCGTGTGCGCATCCAACCCGACCGAGCATAAAATGACACGTGATGATGTTGGGCGAGCCTCCTGACGTCATCACGCACTCACATTATATTTCAGTCAGCAAGTGCCCTCTGAAGTCGGCAACGCGCCTGCCGACAATTAAAAGTCCTGTTAAGGCCATTATATGATCAATTAACTTGAATATTTCACTGCCCATCCAACCTTGCAGTTGGTGGGCAGGTGAAAAGGCAAGCGGCCTTTGCATTTTTTAGGAAACCTCATCCACAAGCGGGATGAGGTTTCCTAAAGCAAATAAAAATAAAATAAAAATTTTAAGACTTAATTAATAACATGTCCCTGCTCATGTAACAGATTCACATGAGGGGACATGTTTCAATACATTATTATTTCCTTTATTTTTTTTTCATAACACTTCATCTCTTTTAGGCAGCTCTGTGCCTCAGGAAGATTATGAAGTGTTCAATCGCGCGCATGCACGAAGGTCACGCTTGTCCTGCTCGCATTCCCCCCACCCCCTGCATAGGCAGTGCTGAGCATTTTAATTGGCCCTCCAGCATTAAATTACCTCCCACCCCTGCCTGCCACCACCAAGCCTGCCCGACATGGGTGAAATTCTGCCCTTAATGTTGTTTGTGACCATCGGCCTTGAGGGTCACGGTCTCCTGCAGCATTGGTTCATGGTCATCTCATGGTAACTCCATCTTTGGTGGTCAATCCTGGGTTATGCGTTTGCCCTCTGTTGCCTTCCTGCCTCTATTTCCTCTCTTGTGCTCTCCTGATGCCCTGGTTTTTGCCCTTCCTGTGGAGGATGTTGCCCCTTATCATCCATTGGTCTCATAATCTGACAGCCGTGCCCCCATTGCCAGTTTGAGCTCTTAACAAGCTTTACATCAGTTTTAATTGGCCTCAATTGGGTGGAGAGTGGAATTCCTATCCAGTCCTCCCCCCTCGCCCTGGTGATTGTTAACAGTGCCAGGATTAGCATTTTGAAATTGTCATTCCGTCCAGCCCGGGCATTTTTGTGACCACCCACCTCCCTGCCTCTGTTCCCACCTTTGGGGGTCACTGAAAATTCAGCCCCAGGTGTAGCATCAAGGAGCACTAGTAAAATGAAGTCAGTGGAAACTGGGGAGAAATTCTATATGATTGGAGTGATAGCTAGCACTGAAGAAGATTGTTGTGGTTGTTGGAGGCCAGTCATCTCAATCCTAGGACATAGCTGAAAGCATTCTTCAGAGTATAAATCTTAGGCTCAACCATCTTCAGCTGCTTCATCAATGACCTTGCCTCCATCATAAGGTCAGAATTGGGATATTCAGTAATGACTGCAAGATTTAGACAGCATTGACGCTTAGGCTGATAAGTGGCAAATAACAGTCACACCACACAAGTACAGGCAATAACTATCTCCAACATGAAACAATCTTACCACCTCCCCTTGACTTTCAATGACATTATCATCACCAAATCCTCCACTATCAATATCCTTGGGTTCATTACTAACCAGAAACTTAACTGGATCAACCACATAAATAATAAATACTGTAGTTACAAGAGCAGGTCAGATGCCAGGTATTCTGAGATTAGTTACTTAGCTCCTGATCCTTAAAAGCCTCTTGTCACCTATAAGGCACAAGTCAGGAGTGTGATGGAATACTCTCCATTTGTCTGGGTGAGTGCAGCTCCAGCAACATTCAAAGCTCAACACCACCCAGTCCACTTGATCAGACTAGGGTTGATCAGCTCCCCATCCATCCCCTTAAATATTCATTCTCTCCACAACAAGGGCAGCAAGCACATCGGTACATCATCACCTCCAACTTTCCTCCAAGTTACACACCATCCTGACTTGGAAATATATCTGCATACCTTCTCTGTCACTGAGTCAAAATCCTGGAACTTGCTCCGTAACAGCACTGTGGAAGTATCTTCACCATACAGACTGCAACGGTTCATGGAGTTGGCTCACTACCTTTTCAAGGGTAATTAGGGATGGGCAATAAATGTTAACCTTGCCAGCAACAGGTACATCTCATCAACTAATACATGTTTTAAAGTTGTTTATTTTTTTTTTTAATGATAGGGCATTGAATTTCAGGAAATACTTTAACTGTGGAATTGGGATTACAGGCTATTCCTACAACAATGGTGTGAATTTCCACACAATGTCCCAAAGGTACTTTATAGGAGTGTTACCTACCAAAGCATAACATTGAGCCACAAAAGGAGAGAGTGGCACAGGTGGCCAAAAGCTTGGTCAAATTGGTAGATTTTAAGAAGCATCTTAGTGGAGGAATGAGAGGTAGAGGGTGGAATTTTCCATTCTGGAGACTAAGTGCAGTAGCGAGCAGGAAAGTCGGCATGATTCCCACCGGGTGGCAGGTCGAAATTATCCACCTGATTTTCTGCTTTTCAGCACATTAATTATATATCAGCTCATCGAAATTCATGACGGAGCAGGTAGGGATTCATTTGCCCCAGTTACCTCATGGGGTCAAAGGTCCTGGCACCATATTTAAATGGCACTTGCACAGACATTCACTCACTGCAGGCCAGGTGCGTTGTAAAGTTCTGCTTCACCATGGCGCCCAAAAGGACAAAACCCTTCACTCCACACTTCAGCGAGGCATCCCTGGAGATTCTCCTCCATGCTGTCTAGGATAGATAGGAGGTCCTCTTTCCAAGGGATGGGAGCAGGAGGTCCTCCAAACTGACTAGGTCGCCAGGGAGGTTAGTGACCATGGCCAGCAGAAAAGGACCGCCCTGCAGTGCAGGAAAAAACGAATGATCTGATGCGCTCCGACAAGGTAATTTAAACTTCAACTCCCTCCAAACCCATACTCTCATAGGGCATCAAGCAGTCTAAGGGCTAGAGTCCACAGGAATGTCATTCACTACCAGTAGATGGGACCAGCACTGCATGTCTGCCAGTCCCATCTCATGTAAGACCCTGCACAAATGGTGTCATAATCCCTTACTTGGGAGGGGTCAGCAGACACAGCAGGCATGCATGTTTCTGAAATGCTCTTTCATCCATAGTGCTCACAGTCAATCCATCTGTCTTTATGCAGGACAAGATCTCCCACAACAGAAGGGAGAGCACGAATACAGGAGGAAGGACCCCAGAACTGAGAACACTCTCCTCCCATGAGGAGCAAGCAGCAGAGCCCGCTGGTGAGGACAGAGATCATTCCTGCCTGGACAAGCCAGCGAAGGTCCATCAAGTATATATTGACTCCTCAAGGAGTCAGGAAGGGGCCCTTGGTGAGCTAAAGGGAAGAGCATCAGCCAGGCATCTAGGGGGCATCCACCTAGGACACACCCTAGGTGCCCTGCTGCTGCAACTCCCCGCTGCCTGTAAACTCATCAGGTCCACCAGGTCAGACCGAGGAGGGTGCACCTGCCCCAGAGCAGGAGACCTTTAGCAGGACGGGGCCCTCCAGGCTTCGGGCCACCAGACGGCACCCGCCAAAGTCATCTCAGACAAAAAGATATAGTAGTCAGCAGGCTGCCTCCACCTCTGCTGCAGATGTCAGGGCTGCACCTAATGGAGTGATAGAGTAAGAAAAAATAAGAAGTTCTGAATGCACAATGATGTTCATTCACTGTATATAATCTACACTGTTGTAAATATAATTCACATTTACCCCTCTCCAAGTCTCAGGTAATGGATGTCTAAATGGTGTGATGCAAGGTCCCGCATTTATTCAAGGGTACAAAATTAACCCTCTCCAATTATCTCCCACACTGTTCCTCAGTTCCATTAAGATTTGTTCAATCTCATCACAGTGAATCACCTTTAGTTCCACATCAGTGTCATGAACATTCCCTATATGGAAATGATGGCTGGACAATTACCATGTGACCCTTGCTTTTCAAGCAGGCATTATTTGGCCTCATGAGAATTGGTCAGTGAATAGGTTAATGATTATCCTGATGCTGTCACACTGAAGTCTGTAGTTTGTGGATGTTACAAATATTTTTCATGATCAACATTTGAGTCTTTTCTCCCAAGTGTACTGTGTGAGGGTGTTTATTTTATAACTGTGAGTTTTTGGGAAAGTATTATTCATCGTTGAGCACTGTTGCCTTTAATGCTCCCCTCCAGCATGTTTTCATATTTGTCTTTAGGGCTGAACATTATTCTTTCCTTAGTTCCCACTCTTCCCATGCATGCTGCTGAGCAATGGAAGTTGGTTCCACTTGGTGATATTGAAATGTCTGCTCGAGGGAAATGAGTGGCTGATGTCAGAGGTGTGTGCTCATCCTGATGAACCTGTCTACTTACCTGTGAGGATTGCACTTTGCTCCTGAATGGCTGCCTGGTGGTGCTTTACAGAATCCTTCAGTAAAGGTACAGTGTGCAAATTGATATGGGATTCATTGCACAACCATGCACTCATTGAATTAGGGTGATAGAAAGGATTGGCTTTTGTGAGATGGACAATGTAGAAGATTGTAATGCTATGAAAGCGATGCTCCGGCACATCTTGAGTCCTCAACAGGATTTAAGAAGGGAAGAAGTTGCCATGGACTGCTATGTCAATACTGACTGGGCCACGTCTCTCAAATGCCAGGGCAACGCAAGATGTACACTTGGCAGACTTCTACGAATGCAGGGTCATGAATGTTTGTCAAAAATAAAACAATGGCCCTACTGAGCCTGTGATGGCAACTTGAACATAGCTCGCAGTTTTGTGTGCTTGCTGTATAGTAACAGGTCACTATGTCCTTAAGTCCGATGGCAGATTGGGGCTCAGTAGCAAGATAAGGTGTCTAAATTTTTCATGCATGAGAGCTGGTGTTTAGAGAGATGCTGCTGTCCAGATGTAGCTCCCTCTTGACGTGGTCAGGCGCTACTCATTGACAATTGTTTAATCTGTTAGCGCCACCTTGCTAAGCTGCTGTTATACTGACATGAGTCCATCCATGTATGCAATGGCATTTCAGCTGCTTGAAGGAGGCCATGCTCAGTGACTTGCTGATGCCTGGTTGAAAGGATTGCACTGTATGGTTGCTTATAGAGATGTGCTAGCAGAGTGCTGATCACATTCCACAATGCCCACATGTTCTTTCAGTTACTGCACCTTCAAAGAACTACTCCATCGCTCAGGATGAGGTAACTTTTGCTGCCTCTATGGTCATTGTAAAATTGATGACCTCTCATGACATGGTGACGTTGACAATGAAGGTTTTGTTGAGTGCCGTGCTTCGTAACCTGAAGAGAACTTCAATCGTGAAAACTTGTGTTCACCTTATTCCTCTTGAAATCTTGTAGCTGTGAGTTGTCATGGGTATGTCTGCTGTGTCGTACCCAAGCAATGGCATCCTCATGTGCCTTGTCTGAATCATCTTCTACTTCAGATTCATCCCCTTCAAAGTCCTTGTCATCCGAGGAGGCATCGAGCTCCTCCATGTATCCCTCTGACAATACATCCTCCCTTTGCAGCGTTAGGTTGTGCAGCATAAAATGATGATGTGGGACACTCTCTACAGCGAATATTGGGGAGCCCGGCCTTACCGGTCCAAGCATTAGAAACGCATCTGTCAGAGACCAATAGTTTGCTCTACTAAGGACCTTATGTCTGAATATGCAGCATTTTATCTCTCCTCAGAGACACTCTGTAGCTGACGAATGGGTGTCATTAGCCATGTCTTCTGGGGGTACCCATTATCACCAAGGAGCCAACCGTCTAAACACTGAGGTCCCTCAAATATCTCTGGCACCTGGGAGTGATTCAAAATGTATGAGCTGTGTGAGCTTCCTGGGTAGCTAGCACAAACATGCTGCACCTGCTTTCTGTGATCACAAATTAAATGCATGTTCAGAGAGTGAAACGCTTTTCTGTTAATGAATCTCACAGGGAGCTCTCAAGGCCACATGTGTGCAGGTGATGGCATCCTGCATTGCGGGAATCCTGAGAATACAGCTCTGGCAGCCAGACTTGCTTCATCCATGCAGAACTGCATGTAATGGTGAGCTTTACTAAAAAGGCCATCTGTCACCACTCTTATACACTTGTGTGTCACCGATTGTGAGATTCCACAAAGGTCCCCAGTGGAGCCCTGGAAGGACCCTTTGCAAAAAGGTTCAGTGCAGTGATAACCTTCAGAGCAACCAGCATTGGATGCCACCCAAGTCCATGCGTCATGAGTTCCTCACAGAGAATGTGGCAAATATTAGCTAGCACATCCCTGGACAAGCAAAGGTGCCTGCGGCACTGTCCTTCTCTCATCTCCATGTGTGAGCAGCGTCTTCTGTAGACTCTTGGTCACGCCAAACTTATTTGTGGATTTGTCCCTTCCTCGTCAGCATCTGGGACTTCCTGAAATCCGGCTGGCTCTTGTTCCTAAGGATGATGGTCTTCCCTGAGCTGTGCCAATTGGCGATGAGCCCTTCTTCTCTTCATTCTAATCAAAGCTATCAAGAAGGCTGGGTTGCCTGCAACCTGCATTCTCAACTCCTGCTTGTATCTATGAAAGGATACAATTGAGCAATCAATGGTGGTTTTCGTTGAATGATCTCCATGCACAAGGTTGGAGTGCAGTCTCTAGCCCTTGACTTGCCCACAGTCTGTACATGGCATACGACCCTTGTAGGATGATATCATCCTGGAGGACGACAGGTGGCTAAGCTTTCCACCCAGCCATGACTACACATTCACAATGAGGGTCTTAGTTAAGATCAAAAGACCCAATTCCTAGAATCCACAGTCAGGCTTCTGGTGGTGTCTGCCACTGGCCTTGACAGTGACTATCGATACCCAATCCTTGCATTTCTGTCATGACTGTAAGCATGGTGCCGTGAATGCCATGACCAGTGCAGTGGGAACATTGGGACTTACAGGGTCCAAATTGCCTCTGCGCAGCAGACATGCCCCTTGATTGTTTGACCCTATATCCATTTTCACATGCTGATTAAGACCATATGCACTGGAGCACCTAAACTTCATGGATTCTTGCCTGAATGTGCACCATTAGTGAAAGAGCCAAGCTCGTTCATTGTGCATTGGACCCTTGAGTCCAGCACACAGCTGAGCCATGCTCCCATGGTTTGGGCAGGAAATTAATAAGGTGGCCCTTCAATTGGCCAAAAATTGCTGTGCTGAACTCCTCCCACACACTCAGAGACCCCTCCCTGATCGATTATTTCAAGCTCGTTTCTCGAACCGTGTCATTGTAAGGTGAGATCAATAAGAGTGCTGCTGATTTTCATCCATGAGATCAGCTTCCAATATCTCCCTATCACCCACCGAGTTCCTCCCATCCGCCTCCGTACTCACCACCTCCTAATTTCTCTTCCTCCTGTCACTATCTAGCCTCCCTCTGTTACCCTTGACACCATCATTGTCCAAGTGAATATTTCTGTTCTCCCCCATGAACATTGTGAACCTGACTGCTTTCCTTCGTGAGACCACATGCACCCTGGCTTTTCAGGACTCCCCCCCCTGCCGTCACCCCCACCATGAGAGAATCCAATACCCCCACATGACTTTTCAGCTTCTGATTTCTAGAATCCAGATGCCTGCACAATGTTCCTGTGCCCTCTGCCTCTTAATACCATGACACAAGCCCCCAGGACCAAATTCCTTATGTGACTGACCACGCCATGCACACCATACTGTGCACAACCATCACTGCCCAGTGAGGCCTTCCCCTGCCCAAGACTAGGACTAAGACATGCGTGCCATGCTCTAACATGGCCCATGCAGCCACAGGACAATCTCTCGCCCCTGACAGCATGGCCTCAGCTTCAGGACAGTCTCTTACTCTTCCTTGGACAGTCTTGTAACTTTTACCCCAAGACAGTCTTTCATTACTCCACTCTGTTCCTTGACCAGCCCTTATCCTTGCTTCTGTCTCTGACCTACTCTCTCATTTTCTACTCCCTTGTCCTGCCCCTGTCTCTCTGCTCGTCTCTCATTTTCCCCCTTGTTGTGCCTCAGTCTCCCTCCCCCCCTCTCATCTTCCGCACCAACCCCCCATCCCTAGTCCTGCCTCAGTCTCCCCCCTCCCTGCAGGTCTTGCCTCCAGTGCCCAGCCTTGGTGCATCCTGTGACACAGAGATCTGATATCTTACGGCAATGCTCTTAAAGGAAGGCAAAAGCAGCATCTACTGACCTCTAATTCACTGATGAGCTGAAGCTCGCCTGATGCACTGGGAACATTGAGACTTATAGGGCCCATGTTCCCTCTGCGCAACAGACATGCCCCTTGATTGTTTGACCCTACATCCATTCTCACATGCCGCTGTAAGGAACAGATGCCAATGAAGACCGTATGCACTGCAGCACCTAAACTTCATGGATTCTCACCTGAATGTGCACCATTAGTGAAGGAGCCAAGCCCATTCATCAATACAGTCGGGAAACAGACCATTCTAATTATCCAACGGCGAGCCACTTAATTTGGATGGGGAATGCAATTCCAGTGAGTTGGCCCTTTAATGAGTGTTCATAAGATGCAAATGAACGCAAATGTGGTTCCCGACATAGATCAGCAGGAAATCTGACTCACCTTTAACCTGCCATTGAAGTCGGGAGAACAAAACTCCAAACTAATTTCCCGCTGGCGGGAAACTGACTTTTTCCGTCACGCCAATTTTAGTGTCCCCACTAACCATGATTCCAGCCACTGGCGAAAGTGAAAAGTTCCACCCAGAGAGGCAAAGAATTTTTGAGGAGAAATCCCAGAGCGTGGGGTCAGACAGCTGCAAGTACGGTCTGCCAATGGTGAAGCAATAAAAACCGGAAACGCATAAAAGGCCAGAATTGGTGATTGAATAAAGTACATGGAGAACAGAAGATTAAATTGTTGCAAGTCTGCAAATAATTTTAAAGCAGTATATATCTGGCATTGTATCTTCTATTTTAAACCATCTACTTTATGTTTGATGGCACTAAAAAGAACAGTTTGATACTTGTAAAGGAATTGAAGAATATTTTCACCATCAGAATGAACAAAGACAAATCAGTTAATGGATTGAAATAATGAAGGTGAAAATCAATTACTTTTAAAGTATGGGACAAAGGAATTTTATCCAAGCCGTTGTTAATATTGTACACTGAAACTATTTACCTTGACTTCTATATGTTGTAATTCTTTGCATTTTGTAATGAGTATCTGTTTCTATTTTAATTTTCAACTGCAACCTTACACAATTTGCTTGAATCGATCTTGCCTGGAGTCTTTTCCATTTAATGCTTGTTTCTCTTCTTTCTCTTCCAAATAATATTATGAGATATCTCCCAGGAAATGGAATCATTATTGAGCCTTTGCATGTATTGTGTCAGACTTCTCTATTTAATATCATCAATACAAATAATAAATGATGCTGAAATGAAAGCAAAATACTGTGGATGCTGGAACTCTGAAATAAAAACAGAAAATGGTGGAAAAACTCAGCAGATCTGGCAGCATTTGTGGACAGAGAAACAGTGTTAACGTTTTGAGCCTATATGGCTCAAAGAAGACTCTGAAGAAGAGTCATACAGACTCAAAATGTTAACTGTTTCTCTCTGCGCAGATACTGCCGGACCTGCTGATTTTTTCCACTATTTTCTGTTTTCATTTTATAATAAATGATGCTGTTTGTGAAGTGTAAGAAACTGTCTGTTATAGACTACCCTGACTCAAGTTGGCCAGGTTTATACCAGAAACTGAACGGAAATTCAGGTGGTGAGGTTTATCATCAAATCACTGCCCTAATTAGTATTTCCCTCCCTTCACCCTTCCCTGTTATACGAATGTGGCGACTTGTGTCTGGAGGATTTTCACCCACCCTTTCTACTTGTGGCTGCTTCCAAGGCTCACCATGTGAAAAATGACATTGGCCTTAAGAAGCATTCCTCCAAAGGAAATGTGATGGGCCTAAGACCTTACGCTGTATATTTTTATAATATATATAGATATCCTCATGGCTATTCCTAAGATTTTAAAAACAGGACAAAGACCTTTTAAAGTGGCTGAAGCCATATCTGGCTGTGAGCCTCGGACAAAAGGAGCTATCCTGGCAGAATTGAAGAAATTTGCACCTCATTATCCCTGAAGAGACATAATGAAACCCCCCCCCTCCGCCCCTCCAAACCTGTGAGCTGCTGAGACCAATACAAAGGCCATCTGCATTTCAGAACCCAGGCTGGCCAACTGGAGTTTACTAGTCTGCTAGGACAAAGGACCCCGCAACCTTCCTTTCAATTCTTAATGGCTAGGACATTTAACCCCCCCCCCCCCCCCCCCCCCCCCCCCCCCCCCCCCCCCCCCCCCGCCCCCAGCAACCCAGGCAAGGGATACACATCCCTGGTCAAAGACAATGTAGAAAAGTGGGAGTCACTTGACATGGATCTAGCTTGTGGCATCTACCTAGCTGTGTGGAAAATTGCCCACGTGTCCTGTACATGAAAAACAGGACAAATCCAACTCGGCCAATTACCGCCCAATCAGTCTACTCTTGATCATTATTAAAGTAATGGAAGGGGTCATCAACAGTGCTATCAAGCAGCACTTGCTTAGCAATAACCTGCTCACTGATGCCCAGTTTGGGTTCCGCCAGGGCCACTCAGCTCCTGACCTTATTACAGCCTTGGTTCAAACATGGACAAAAGAGCTGACTCCTGAGGTGAGGTAAGAATGACTGCCCTTGTCATCAAGGTAGCATTTGGCTGAGTGTGACATCAAGGAGCACTAGCAAAGTGAAGTCAATGGGAATCAGGGGGAAAACTCTCCGCTGGTCAGGTCATACATCGCACAAAGCAAGATGATTGTGGTTGTTGGACGTCAGTCATCTCAGCTCCAGGAAATCACTGCAGTTGTTCCTCAGGATAGTGTCATAGGCATCACCATCTTTAGCTGCTTTATCAATGACCTTCCTCCCATCATAAGGTCAGAAGTGGGGATGTTCGCTGATGATTGCACAATGTTCAGCACCATTCACGATTCCTCAGATATTGAAGCAGTCCATGTCCAAATGCAGCAAGACCTGGACTTGGCTGGCTGACAATTGGCAAGTAACATTCATGCCATACAAGTGTCAGGCAGTGACCATCTCCAATAAGAGAGAATTCAACCATCGCCTCTTGATGCTCAATGCCATTACCATTACTGAACCCCCCACTATCAACATTCTCGGGGTTATCATTGACGAGAAACTGAACTGGACTAGCCATATAAATACTGTGGCTACAAGGGCATGTCAGAGGCTAGGAATTGTGTGATGAGTAACTCACCTCCTGACTCCCCATCTACAAGGCACAAGTCAGGAGTGTGATGAAATGCTCCCCACTTGCCTGGATGAGTGCAGCTCCCACAACACTCAAGAAGCTTGACGCCAGCCAGGACAAAGCAGCCCACTTGATTGACACCTCATCCACAAACGTTCAAACCCTCCACCATCGACGCACAGTAGCAGCAGTGTATGATCTACAAGATGCACTGCAGGAATTCACCAAGGCTCCTTACACAGCCTCTTTCAAACCCATGACCACAACCACCTAGAAGGACAAGTGCAGCAGATAGATGGGAACACCACTATCTAGAAGCTCCCCTCCAAGTAACTCACCATCCTGATGTGGAATAATATCGCCGTTCTTTCACTGTTGCTGGGTCAAAATCCTGGAACTTCCTCTCTAACAGCACTGGGGGTGTACCTACACCACATGGACTGCAGCGGTTCAAGAAGGCAGTTCATTACCACCTTCTCAAGGGCAATTAGGGATGGGCAATAAATGCTGGTGCAGCCAGCGAGGCCCACATCCTGTGAATGAATAAAATTAAACATTGTCTTGTGGAGCTGGAAAGCTTAGTCTACCATTTTACCATCCACAAGCAGCCTCACAGAAAAGGGGCTCTGCCCAAATTGAACACTTGGTTCCATCTACACTTTTCTACTGGAACTTCTGTACTACCACCAACAAGACTGATTCATCTCCATGTGCCTACTCTTTGTGGAAGTCAACTCTACTGGAAAAATGAATCACACAGCGTCGGTTTTCAACCTGTTGACCTGCATGAAGGAATACCTCATTGGACTTTGATTGTGGACTCTGGACCCACATGAAACAAGAATTCTTTTCTTTGTGGTCTTTGCCCTGTAAATCTTTCTTTTCTTCATCCGTCTTTTCTGTATGACTGCACAGGGTCTATGTTGTGACCCTCCCCCCGCATTTGAGTGTGTGCAAATAAGTTAACTTTTTGAGTTTATCTTATCTCAAGATTGCTGTGGGGTTATTAATAGAAATTGGATCACACGTAAGCTGAAGGGTTGGGAAATATGCCACCTCTTATAAAGAGAGAAACAAATCAAAACACCTTTCTGTTTCTGGATGGGTGGTGAGAGGAGAGATTGGGGCTGTTTAAATTAACCCCCTCTTGTTCGTAGCAGAAAGATGGAGTTTTATAAAAGCCCCTATCCCTCCAGGTTGGGCTTAGAACTTACCGGCTGATGGTCTCCTGGTTTGAGGCAATTCTGTCCCTTTAAGATCTATGAAAACCAGTGCAGGAAAGTGGGTTTGATTTTGTGCCAAATTTGGCAGAGGGGTGGAGGAAATATACCCAGCTGAAAATCCTCTTCGAAAAGTAAATTTCTGTGATAAATCTAGGAATTTTTGCTGTGTAAAATACTTTTGCTATCAGTACCTGTGTAAGCATGGAATGCAAAATTGTGAATTCAGGAATTAGCTTCCTACCCATTCACTCCACAATATACCCCTGATGAGTTCATTTGAAGGTGCTGCACATTGAGAGTTTCATTTCAAAATGTAATTATCTGTAAATCAGCAGATAAAGGAGAGGGGGTGGTGAGGCTTCACATAATATCTTTGTCCTGTTACCCAGATACTAGATTAATCCCATCAAATTAAAACGACTTAAAGACTAGCAAATCCCTCAGATGCTGGGAAGGGATGCATTAAAACTATGCTGCCATATCATTTTTTTCCCATTCAATTACAAATGATGGGGTTTGCTTTTACTGTGCTTCTCACAAGATTTCATGGATGAGTGTGAAAAAGTACAAGCAAGGGCTGTAAGGAGCATCAGGTGGCAGCAGAATTGGACTGACAGCAGCTATCATTACACCCATAACTATATATATATTGAAATGATAGCACAGAACTGAATTCAAAGACTCATATTTAGCAGGCAGTCTGTTCCAAAGCTGTGACATTTGTTGTAAGGAGAGAAGACCTGCAGCCAACTCTAGCATAAGGATGGGTAGTCAAGCCCTCAT
This sequence comes from Carcharodon carcharias, assembly GCF_017639515.1. Lineage (NCBI taxonomy): Eukaryota > Metazoa > Chordata > Chondrichthyes > Lamniformes > Lamnidae > Carcharodon > Carcharodon carcharias. The sequence continues at coordinate 54,834,380 of NC_054486.1, forward strand.
TTTTATGCATTTACCTCCTTCCAGAATAAGACAGGGGCATCAGCAATATAAGGCAACCTGTTATCCCTCAGTGTACCAAAGGATGACTGATGCATTGTTCAGCAGGGTCAAAACTTACATTACCTTTCCCATTGAGTAACAAGGGCAGCCCAATTTCATCCCCCTGCTGGACTTATCCAAATATAAGGGGTTATTGGTTATAATCACACAGTTATCTGGGTTTGGAGGTACAATTCCAGCATCTACAAGAAGAAAATTGTTTTCTTTCTTCCATCTAGATGTGGTGATCAGTCACCATGAAACATGCAACTCAGTGTTAGCTTTTCAGGCAAGGTATGAGCCTTTCATTTTCATTCCAGCTGTTAACCATGGCACAGTAGTAGCACTCTTGCCTCTAAATCACAAATCTTGGTTCATGTCCCACACCAGAGACTCGAAGACAAAGCCTAGGCTGACACTCCAATGGAGCACTGAGGGAGTCCTGCAATATCTTTTGGATTAAATGCTAAATCAAGTCTTCTCTCTAAGGTGGACATAAAAGACCCTATGGTAATACATAGAAGAAGAGAAGTGGGGTTGTCTCTGGTATCCTGAGCAACATTTATCTATAAACCAACATCACTAAAATAGATTATTGTATTATCAAAACATTGTTTATGGGAGCTTGCTGTGCACACACTGGCTACCATCCTTCCTACATTGCAACAGTAGCAATGCTTCAGAAGCACCTCATCAGTGGCAATGCACTTTGGGACATCCTGAGGTCATGAAACTTGCTATATAAATGCAAGTCTTTCTTTTTCAGAGTTGTTCCATGGGAGCAAAGGTAGTGGAAATTTTCAGATATCCACAGAAATGTCAGTGTAAATGAACTGTCCTTTGCACTCATGCTTTCCTCTTCTCCATGAAAAATGTACAATAAAGGCAATGAAGAAATACAGGCTCCTGACAAACCACAATGGCCAATCAGAAACAGCTGTGAAGAAAATCCCAGCTGATACGCTTCTCTTTCCACAACACTTTTGCTTGCAATACAAAGTACAGGGCACATGATCATGTGACACCTGAATGTCTTTCACATGGTACTGACAGGTTTGGAAGACTAGGTTATTCCTTTGGCAAGATTGTGGCATCAAGTGAGACGTATCTATGGTAATGGGGTACTGTTTGTGGTGCAAAATGAATGATCCTAACATTCTGTGATCCACTTGCAGGCCAAGGTTGGGCAAACTACCACAGGAGAGTGCCTCACAATCATCAAGAGTCTTACTCCACAGAAGTAAATGATTCTCCCTTTGTGTTTTAGGGAGGTTGCTCAAGGCATTTGTAAGTTTGCTATCACTACCCAGCAAGCATCCTTCTCTCCTTAACTTCTTTCCCACACGCCTCATCTTGATCCTCCTCCCAACCCTAAGGTTACACTTTTTAAATAGTTATGTTATATACAAATATCTTATTTACTTACCTATGTTTGAAGGCACTGTCAAGTAAACACTGTTCTTAAGATGATTGCCAGGATCTTCTGCAAAGGTTCCTTGCTGGGCCTCCTGAGCCTGGCTTCTCCAGAAATGCAGAGCACAGCATCCAATAGGGAAATCCATTGCAGTGCTGTAGCATAGAAGGAGGGCTAGACATGCCCCACTTTTACACCACCAGCTGCCCTGTGGTAAGTTTAACTCTCTAGTGGGAATGTTAGTGAATGAGTGAATGGATGAATGGCTGAGTGAATAAAGGAGCGAATGGGTAGGGTGGCAGGTGGGTCGGTGAGTGAGGTAAGTGGGTAACTGGGTAGGGTGACAGGTAGGTGATGTGGCAGGTGAGTAGGATGGTAGGTGGTTGAGGTGGTAGGTGGGTAGGGTGGCAAGTGTTTTGGGGGTAGTAGGGTGGGAGGGGTAGTCAGGTCGAGGCTAGTCAGGCCTGGTCAAGGAGTAGTTGGGTGGTAAGGGGGTAGTCATGTCAGGCGGTGTTGATGGATAGTCGGGGAGTCAGTGGCTAGTTGGGGGTCAAGGGGCCACCGTGCATGATTAAGATATCAGTTCTGTTATCCAGAAGTTAGACAAGGATATTTCGATCTAACACCCAGATCTTCCAGTCTCCAGATTGTCGGACATGATGCACATTGGACTGCACAGAAGTCCTAAAATGCTGTCCTCCCTGTGAATTGCCTGGGAATTTTGAACATCCGATAGGCAATTCTGCTGCTCCCCAAGAGCCTCAGCGGAAGTCTTCGACTCTGAGCTAGAGTTGGAGCTTTCGGGCAGTTCAGCATTACTTACCTGATTAGTTACCCCTGAATTGTTAGACAGACTAAAGCCTAGTCTAGCTCCCATATAACTACAAAACTGAACCCTAATCACTCACACTGACCCCCCACCCCACTGACCAGACCCGGCTACTCTACTAACAGCTGACTACCTCCAACCCATCTGCCACCTCACCCACCTGCCACCCTACTCACCTACTACCCGACATACATACCATACTACTCACCAACCATCCTACTCACCTGCCATTCTACTCACCTATCACCTCACCACCTTTCCTCCTACCCACCTGCCACCCTACCCACCTAGCACCTCACCCACCTACCATCTCACCCTACCTATCCACCCTACCTATTCACTCATTCATCAACTCAGCCATTCACTAACATTCACAATGGACATTTAGACTTACCATACAGCAGCTAATGCCTAAAAAAGGGAGGGGGTGTGTCCTGGTACCTTTCCCCCCACCCACCGATGTTACAGCATTGCGCTGGAGTTTTCCGAGGGATGCTGCACTCCGCATTTCTGGAGAAATCAATTCGGAAACTCGGCAAGAAATGCAGAACAGTATTGAGGCATGGAAAAGTTCGAGCAGAGCGAAAATCCGGCAATGATTTTCACTTCGCGGAAGATCCAGGCCAACTTTTCCTGGGTAACTATTCAGGTTTGAGTCCCACGGAGCTGTTCGAAATCTCCAACACCAGCTCAGAGTTGGATGCATTCATAGAGGATCCCAGGGAGGAGAAGAATTGCTCATCAGAAGTTCAAATTTCCCGGGCAATTCCCTCGGAGGTCAATGCATCAGGACATCCACAGGGTCCTGACATGCATCTTGGGTTGAACGTGTAGTCTCCAACGATCCAGAAGATCTAGGCATTTATAGCAGTACACAGTGGCACCACAGCATCTTGCACATGACAGGTTACATTAAGCATTCCCTGTACACCAAAAGCAGCTCAATTGATAGCAATTAATGAAGTTGAGGAAGAGTAGGATGGGACAGGAGAAGAACATGACAGATTGGAGATGATAGCTAGCCTATGCTGGAATATCCTACTGGGCCTGCCTTCCAACACAAGCTGATGCAAAAGCACTAGACATGTTATTAAAATTAGATTCAACTTTGCTGTTTATCATAAACAGCAGATAGTACTCATCCATGACTTCACAATAAACCATTTTGGACATCACTAATGATGCTGAGGAAAGGATTTTCTAAAATGCAAAGTTCCCTGAAGTAAATGGCATCCTCACTGCTGTCTGAGAAGAGTCTCAAAGCAATGAAGGGCCAAGTATAAAATAGTGTTCTCACATAGCTGTTGTGACACCTGCTACTAAATTCTCGCACAACCACACATTAAACTCTAGCTGTCATGTGGGAAAGATTTGGAGAGCATTTAAAAAAAATTAATGAAGGGTTCACGCACATTGAAAATAAACTATGGACTGCAGCATGCCAGACATCCACCTCTACTGTCTAGCATCAGTCTCGTAATTTCAGAAGTGTCCAATGAGATGGCTGAGTCAAAAATCAAGCATTTTCCAGATGACCTATTAGATTCTTTATTTAGGGCCAATACGTTGACAAGTTTTAGGCTAATTACTGTTAGCTATTCTCTCAACAAAACAAATAGAAATTGCATTACAACATGGCAAATATTTATAGCTCAATACAACACTGAGACTTGTGTCATTTCAAAAGTCCTTGCTGTATGTGGTTTAATGAGGACCAATCTAACTGGTAGGTCAAGTATTCGGCACCGATCAATGAATCAAGCCATTCCATTCAATTCTAAACATCCCACCTTGGCCTAAATAGCCAAGTGGTTATGGTACTGGGTTTGTAACCCCAAGATCAAGAGTTCAAATCTCACAATGGCAAACTATGACACAATGTAACTTCATCTGAAACAGATGGAAACAGGTTTACTCAAAAGAGTATCACCTATTAGCTTGGCCTAAATAGCCAAGTGGTTATGGTACTGGGTTTGTAACCCCAAGATCAAGAGTTCAAATCTCACAATGGCAAACTATGAATCAAGAGTTCAAATCTCACAATGGCAAACTATGAAACAATGTAACTTCATCTGAAACAGATGGAAACGGGTTTGTACTCGAAAGAGTTACTCTAAACATCCCACAAATATCAGGACAAATCCAATCCAAGCAATTAGCATCCCATCATTATATTCTCAATCATCAGTAAAGTGATGGCAGGTGTTGTCAAGTATGCTTTCAAAGGGCACCTATGCATCAATACCCTGTTCATCAATGCTCGGTTTAGATTTCACCAGCATCACTCAGCTCCAAACTTCATTACAGCTGTGGCTCATACATGGAAAAAAAATGCTGAATTACAGAGATGAGGTAAGTAGCTTGCCTTGACATCAAAGCAACATTTGACTGAGTGTAGCATCAAGAAGTCTCATAAAATTGTGGTCAGTGGAGATCAGGGAAAAAGTCTCCACGAGCTGGAATTATGCCAACCAGAAAGGAAGATGATTGTAATTGTGGGAGGACAATCATCTCAATCGCTGGGCTTCACTGCACAAGTTCCTCAGGGCAGTGTCCTAAGCTGTACAATATTCAGCTGCTTCAAACATGACCTTCCCTCCATCATAAGGTCAGAAGTGGGGATGTTTGCTGGTGACTGCAGAATCCTGCTCCATTCTCAACTCCTCAAATAATGAAGAAGTCTGTGCTAGCATGCAGCAAGACCTGGATCACATTTAGGCTTGGGCTGAAAAGTGGAAAGTAACCTTGCTTGACAAGTACCAAGTAATGACCATCTCCAACAAGAGAAAGTCTAACAACCTACAAAACATGATCACCATCACTGAATCTACCACCAGCAACATCTTGGTCACCGTTAACCAGAAACTTAAATGAACCAGTTACATAAATACTGTGGCTACAAAAACAGGTCAGAGACTGGAATGCTCATTGGTGAGTAACTCACTTCCTGACTCCCCAAAGCCTGCCCACCATCTACAAGGCATAAGCCAGGAGTGTGTTGGAATACACTCCATTTGCCTAGATGAGTGCAGTTCCAACAACACTCAAGAAGTTTGACATTATGCAAGGCCAAGCAGCCTGCTTGATTGGCACCCCATCCATCACTTCAAGCATTCATTCCCTCTATCATTGACACAAAGTGGCAGTAGTGTGAACCATATTCAAAATGCCCTGCAGCAGCTCACCAACACTCCTTCGACAGCATCTTCCAAACCCACAACTTCTACCACCTAGAAAGACAAGGGCAGCATACACATGGGAAAACCACCACTTGCAAATTTCCCTCCAAACTACACACCATCCTGAGTTGAAAATATGTTGCTGTTCCTTCACTGTCACTGGGTAAATGTCCTGAAACTTCACGACAATGCCACAGTGGTTTAATAAGGCAACTTGCCCCACCTTCTCAGAGGCAATTAGTGATAGACAATAAACGCTGGCCTTGCCAGTGATGCTCACGTCCCGTGAACAAATTGTTATGATCCCAGCTGATGTTACTACTGGACAAGCCGTATCCCAGGGTGGAACCCAGCTTGATAGATCCTAACTTTTTTTTTTTGTTTAGAAACATGGAGGGCAGCTACTGAACAGAGTCACATGAGTCAGCTGATAAATTTTTAACAAAAGAATAAAACATTTATTAAACATGAAAATATGAACTATATTACAATACTCCTTCACCCACACCTATACCTTTGTAGTTTTTTTCAGATTCATAAGGATAACACAAATTACAAAAGCTATCTTATACTCTAATGTTCACAGTAAGTACACAGTCTACGTAAACCAAGAGGAGACCTGTGGTCAGACACACCACAGTCTGAAACCAAGTGACAGATGCCACCCCATCCAGGCACATTGGACCTCTCAGCAACTCCCCCTTGTCATACTGTGAGCCAATTGGTCTCACTGAACTCCGACTTTCACACCAGGGTTTCTAATATCCACTCTCAAAGAACCCGCTTTGGAGTCTTCTCCCAAATGACACTTTCTGTTGGATGTCTTCCACAAGGGTCCACCTCCAGGGTTTCGAATTTACCTTCCAATGTTCCTTTCCCTTGCATTACCACTTGGGTTCTAGCTTTCTTCCACACACTCTCTCTCAGATCCTCAGCTGTGCCAACAGAACACCACTGCTTCTCATGCCTATATTAAGGTGTTACAGATCTTTGGCTGTCTCCTTGGATCTCCTGGCTTCTTACAAGCCTATTTTGCTTTAAGTCGGCATTCTAAAGCTTTCCCCTTTTAAGCTTGGAGCCTTCCTCTCTGCTTCTTACTTTCACTTCCACTGAACAGGATCTTGTTCAGATTCCTTTCTTCTCCCTTGACTTTACTGCCTTCCTAGGACCTTTTACCTGTTCCACTCCCTTGCTTTTGGGACTTCCTTCTATTCTTTTCGGAAATCTGCTTTCTGAAGTTCCCTCTCCTGTGTCCAGCTTCTCCTGGCACCTCCTTTCAACTGAACTACAACACTGTTGTTCTGTTTCTCCCTGTATCTGTGGGCCCCTGTTGCTAGGTAACAGCACTGATTTTTCTACCTTGTGTTTGGTTTAACTCCCCTTCAAGAGTTGTAAAACCTCATTAGAATGCAGGTCTCTTTTAAAGTGAAACCAAAACTCAAGTTCCCCCCTTTCTTAATACACCAGTATAGGAACACAAATTAACCTTAAGCTTAAAGCTAAAACTGATTCCTAACACTCACAAATACAAATTTAACTAACGTAAACCACCTCAAGTTCATAACAATTTTTTTAAAATTCCCAGTTATTAACATCTTAGGATTGTGATATTGATTTATAGGTATCTTTGGGATGGTAACATAGGTCAGGCCTGTGTGAGGGCAGAACCAGTGATTCTTTGCATTTGGAAATCTGTGTGGCCAAGGCTTTCCAACTGTGTGCTGATATTTGATTTGGTGGTTTTAGCTCAGCAATCAGATTGAAGCCAACTGGGATACTGAGTTGGATCAGTAGGCCTGTGGTAGAACTTTACCACATTAGAAATGAGAAGCAATTTATTGCATAACATTAACCAAACACAAGTCATGTCCCCATCCTCACTCCCACTACTCCCTTAAATGGGATATGGAGCATATTGCAGCAGCTGCTGTCTAAGGTCTCTCTTGTATTAATTTGTTATTCTTTGACAGATTATTCTAGAGAGTCTGGTAATTGAAACAGCTATTTAACACCACCCCAAAATGAGTGTTTTCCCATGTTTGAAGCTCATTTAACTGTGTAATTCATATTAACATTGAACAAAGCTGTTTGGACCATATGAATGTCAGGTGCTAGATGTCAATCATGACATCAGGTCTTTCTCCTTGTTATTTTAAAAAGCTATTGCCTGTACACAGTATTCTGTCTGTTTATCAGTGTTGTTTCTGCAACTGGCCCTCAAAATCTTGCATTATTCCTGTTCTGTGTATGCATGCTATTTATTCATAGATAGGAGAGAAATGGTGTTAGGTTTTGTGAATCAATTTTGCAGGCTCCGAAAATGAGCAAACTGGAAGTGTTCTGCATAATGGCAGGTATCTGAAAATCTAAACGCTCTTACAAAACTTAAGTGCTTGAAAACTATACAGATTTCAGGTGCTCCAATTATTTTTTGGAGAAACACTTTTATTTGTGTAGGTTTTCCAGCCTTACTGAATGTAAAGCACAATTTGTGCACAGGCTCTGAGTGCCAACCAAGTTTTGGGACTGCTTTTATCCCCATATCAGGTGAATGATTGACTTCAGGCGTCTGTTCATGATAATACGGAGAAGTGCATTTATCCAATTTCAACGTATTGGACATTTACCATTGCCTTAAAAGCAGACTCCTGGGTGACAAAACTGACATCCTAATCATGCACACTGACCCCCTGACTAGCCTCTGACTCCCCGAATACCCCTCAACCCCACCTGACCTGACTAACGCCTGACCGCCCGACTACTCCCTCTCTAGACCTGACTAGCCCCAAACTGACTACCCCTCCCACCCTACTACCCCAACACACCTGCCACCCTACCCACCTACCACCTCGACCACCTACCACCCTATCCACCTGCCACCTCACCTACCTGCCACCCTACCCACTTAACCACTTACCTCACCCACCTACCCACCTGCCACCCTACCCATTCACTCCTTCATTCACTCAGCCATTCAATACTGCCTTTGTCAGGGTCCTAATGCAATGGAGGAGACGAAGAAGGGAGAGGCGACTCCATGTGCAGCTTCAGCAGGAAGGACATGGACAAGCAGAGCCAGAGCATGAACAGGAGGATCAGGAGGAGAGACCCAGACAATGGGAGCAACTCACCAGACCTAGGGTTTATCATCCAAGAGTCTCCTATTTATAAATGAGTGAGAGGCAATGCCATGCACGTCTGCGTTTGTCCTGAGCTCTGGTACATCACATATGCCACATTCTTCATGAAGACCTGACGCCACGTGGAGTTGGAGGGTATCCCCTGCCAATGGCTTTGATGGTGACCACAGCAGTCATTTTTTTGGCCTCTTGTTCTTTCCAAGGGTCAACAGGGGACCTGTGTGGCATCTCTCAGTCCGCAACACATCAATGCATAAAGGAGGTCAAAATTGCCCTTTACAGGAAGGTCTATCTTTATGTTGGGTTTGCTCTGGACAAAGATAGTCAGACTGTGAGATTCACCGGTTTTGCTGTCATCTCAGAGTGGAATAGACTGCACTCATGTGGCTATACAAGCTCAGTGGTAGCAGGCCCTAATGTTTATAAAACATAGAGGCTACCATTCCATCAATGTACAACTGGTGTGTGATCACCGGAAGCACATACTGCACGTTTGGCATGAGACCCTGGGAGTTGCCATGACTCCTACATCCTGAGTACCCCCAGGTGCCTAAGATTTTTGAGGGGCCATTACATCTGCAGGGATGGCTGCTTGGGGATAAGGGTACCCACTGAAATGCTGGTTGATGGCACCAGTGCGTCACTCTTAGAGTCATTCCAAGGAAAGGTACAACACTGCCCACAGCTCCACATGCTCCCTTATAGAGCAAGACCAGAGGATTCTGAAGATGCACTTCAGATGCTTGGACCGCTCAGGTGACTCACTACAATACACTTCCGACAGGGTTTCCCACATCATTGCAGTGTTGTGCCCTTCACAGTCTGGCAATGCAAAGAGGTGACTCCCTGCCAGATGATGAACTGTAGGAGGATGACAGCTCATTAGAGGATGAGGATCTAGAGGCCCAGGAACCTCAGGAGGCTGCTGAGTGTCAGTATGAGCGTGATCACATCATGGAGGAAAGAAGACTTGGGAGATGTGCCCGTGATACATTAATCACTGACAGGTTCCAGGAAGAGTAAAGTTTAGTGAGGGAATATGGCCACTTCACTCCTAGCCCTCAGTGCCATTTTCTTTCATCACAGGGGATGTCCACCCACTCACAGTGAGAACGAATCCCTCATTCACACATGTGCATTCTGACCTCATGACTCACCAGGCCATGATCTTTGCTTTCATCCATGGGGCCCTGTGATGAGCTCACTCTGGGAACTGAGGGTCCACCTAGGAACAACAACGATGCAAGAGAGGACTTGAAGCCTTTGCTGCCATCTAATGATGCAAACACTGCAGCGCCTGAGATGTGGACATGCCTAGGGATCTCCTCCTCCCGTGTGTGTCTTTTCTTCTGCCACTACCACTGAGGAAACACAAATGCTGCTAGAATATCAATGCTGATGAGCTGCCCTCACACAATGGTGTTCCTTGAGGAAGAAGAATTAGAAACACTTACATCATACATTTCCAATAAAGCTTTAAACCATTCCCCTGACATCACACAAGGGTGCAGAGACTAGTTCAACTGAGGTTGACATCACAGGACTCTGAATCTCACAGTGGGACATTATCACTGAGTGGGAGCAAAGCTAAACATTGAAACAAGAGGATTCCAAAGTATAAAATTACAATGCCTTCAGTTAACAAGAGCATTTACATAACCATCAAACGTATTAACAAAAGTGCAATTTCTTCACATGTATAGCACAGCCATAACCCAAAAGCGACATAAATTTTTCTTAACTTTCCTAACTCTACCGCTATCTTGGGTGCACCCCTGACATCCGCAGCAGGGGTGGAGGCAGCCTGCTGACTGCTATGTCCTGATGCCTGTGATAACCTTGGCGGATGTTTTCTGGTGGCCTGAGGCCTGGAGGGCCCCTGCCTGATAAGGGTCACCTGCTCAGGGGCAAGAGCGCCCTCGGTGGACTGAAAATCTGGAGTGGATGGAGTCATAGGGAGAGGGGGCTGTGAGTCATTGCACACCCTTGGTGTGCTCTGAGAGGAGACCCCCGGGGTGTCTGGCTGATGCTCATCCTTACTGTGGGTGCCCGAGGGCCCCACTCTGGCTCCTGCAGGAAACAGTGCACCTGGAGAGAGGTCAAGATGCCTGGTCTCCATGTTGCTTACATCTCAATGGTTCCCACCAGATTGTGTGGCCATGGACTGCAGGGCCAAGCGCAAATCCAGCCAAGGACACCATGGTAGTTGCCAGCTTACCCATGGTGTCCTCGAGGCACTCGCATATCAAAGCTGTGACATCAAACAGAACACAGACGGACTCCTCCATTGTTCACTCTAGTCTGCTGAGTGACTGCCGAATCTCTGCCTGATGTTCTGTGCCTGTCCAGCATTGACTTGGCAGCTGCCTCCAGAGGCTCATCATCTAACTTGGACTGAGTGGGTGGCTGGTCTCCAGCAGCCTTCCGAGTGCCAAGGACCTGTGCTGTCCCTGCCTCTGACTGCTGCAGGGATGTGTCAGTCAGTTGTTCCCTAGAAAATGAGGCTGAGCCTAATCTACATCTGTGCACCACTGACGTGTGTTTCTCTGGGCTGGTGGAGGGTGCGTGTGAGTGCCGTGACAGTTCTTCTGGAGCTTCCTCTTCGGATGAAGTCTGTGGGTCCTCTCTGGTTCTGGACTGGCTTGGGGGCCTTGATCTGCTGGTGCCTAGAAAATAGAAAATAGAGTTTCAGTTAATGAACATGAGCTAGGTAAGCCTGTGTGACTCACTGTGATTGTCAGGATTTGATGAGGTGATGGAGCTATGATCCATACTGGGTTGCTGGGAGAGGCTGATCTTGCCTTCCCCACAGGAATGATCCCTGTCCTCCTCAGCCAGCACAGCTCCTCAAACTCAGTGAGGACAATGATGTCGGCCGTCCCTCCCCCAGTCTGTGCTCTCTCGTGCCTGTTGTGTGCCAACTTGGCCTGTATGAAGAAGAAAGAAAGGCATGTGATGAGAAGGGATGGAGCAGGGGTTAGGTGAGATGCTTGTTCTCTGTGTGTGGTGAACCTTCCCCAGAAGGGCCGGAGGATGGAGTGTGAGCAACATGATAGGTGGGATCAACATGATAGATGGCTTTGAAGAAGGGTCATATGGACTTGAAAAGTTAACTCTGTTTCTCCCTCCACAGATGCTGCCAGACCTGCTGACGTTTTCCGTCATTTTCTGCTTTTATTTCAGATTTCCAGCATCTGCCGTATTTTGCTTTTATATTATGATGGATGGGACGGTGGTGATGTGAAAGTCTCAGTGAGAGCGTAAGTGTTGATATGTGTCCCCTGCAAATGGTTGTCTGAGATCCCTGAAGAGAGTAACCATTTGAGTGCATGATGCCATGATGAGAGTTTGATGTTGGAGGGAGTTGAAGGATGGCTTGCCCTGGTGGAGCAGATCAAATCATTCATCTTCTTCCTGCACTCAATGGCATTTCAGGCACGGTTACCAGCTGCGCTGAACTGCTCTGCAATGGCCTCCCAGGCCGATGAAGTGAGGCTGTTGTGCTTCGTGCAGTCATCCCTGGGATGGAGCGTGTGCCTTTGTGCCTGCACACCTCTGATCAAGGCCTGGAGCGCCTGGTGCATGAAGCAGGGAGCTGCCTTCTTCTTCAGGCTCTTGGCCTTCCTCTTCTGGCTGCCAGACATCTCTGTGGGCTGGAGAGAGAGAGATTGTGTGTTAGACTGGCCTTCAAATATGGCACCCGGACCTTTGACCCCGCCAGCTGACAGTGGCCACACAAATCAACTCCTGTCCTGCCAGGTGACTCTGACTGATACACACCTTTGCATAATTAATGAGGCTCAAAGTGCAGAATTGGGCGCGAGTTCATGTCATTCCGAGCAGCAGGGTGGCCACTGCAGAAGCAGCCCGCAGCCGCACTTAGTCTCATTTATGGAAAGTTCCGCCCTCTGACTTTGCTGGCAGGCCTGGTTTATCAAATATGTATAGCTCCTTTGAAGTTGGGTTGTGCAGTCTCAAGGTGGTCTGTTAGTGTCTCCTCAGAAATAACGAGCTGTGACATTTCCAAAACTGTGAAGTGGGTTCTTTTGTTCTGGTAACTTACAGACTACAGACAATAGCTCATAGACAGGGAGTCAGCCATCTTAATAGCCTTTGTTCAGCCAAAAGGGCCATCTTAAAATTAAGAAAAAGCAATGAAGATACATTATTATAAAAATATACAGTGCTAGGTTCTGTTCCGTCACACTCGGCTGAGAGCCCAGAACTGCATTAGGCTGTTGAAACTCTTAAGCCCCAGAGAAAGCTTGCTTAATTGGAAGCTCTGACTTTCTGATCTTTGCTGTGCATTGCACGATGTATATTTACACAAGGTTAAGAGGTTTCAGGAGTCTGCAGTTTCAGCTATTGATGATTTATAAGGTCTGGCTGATTGACACTTTTATTGCTCTGTAGTAAAACGGAGTTCGTTTTTCATAAAAGTCAAAAGAATTTATACGTGACTGTTTTTTAAAAACTTTTTTTTTACACATTCTACAGTCATATAGGGTTCATTCCTTCTGTGTAGTGTATACTGGGTGAATAGGCATGGAAGTGCAATTTCATGGCTCAGGGGGAATGAGGTACCAAGAGGTTGTTTGGGAGGGCATACCTAAGCATGGTTGACATGGACAGGCATGAGGGATCATGGGGGGTGGTGGGATGGCATAACATGGTATAAGCGGTATGAGAAGGGCCATGGGAAGTGGTTGGAAGGACATAGTCTGGCATGGATGGGGCATAGGAGGTGTGTGGAGGTTGAGGGTATGTCAGCAGTGAGAGCCAGAGGGCCTTACTTTTTATCTTATAACTGGGTCAAATTTGAGGGGTGCCTTTTAAACATCCACCTTGGCACCCAGCAGCCCCTGTGGCTGCCTCTGACCTCTTTCCTGGGTCAGGTGGCCCAATTCCAGCCCACACCCACACTCCAGCAATGAACATCCATCTGCGTGGGCACTTTCTCCCGAGGTGGGCGGGCTAAGCTGAGATTTTCCCAATTCCCGATACCCACCTCAGTGATGAAAATCCAGGCCAATAATTTTAGGCTTCCCAACGTTTAGCTGGAGTAAATCACAACTGTCCCGTGAAAAGAAATCTCTCAGCACAGAAGCAGTGGAAAAGTCTAAAATGATAGCAGCAGAGATAGAGTTGAGGTTTATCAGTGACTATGTGCTGGGCATCATTAGCGTATTTGTGGAAACTGAATCAATGTTGCCAGGAATGTCACAAAGGGGAAGCGAATTGATGAGATAGTGGCTCAATGGGGAGTGAGAGCATGGGAAGAGAGGCAGATAGGTAAAAGTGGAAGCCAGCAAGGAAAATCCTACAAAATTGGGCAACAGAGGAGAGGCAGCTAAATGTGTTATTAATCAATGGAATTGGTTGATGGATTATGTTAAAGATATTAAGAGGATTATTTTGGTGAATTGATGAAAACAGATGCTAAATGGTTGCTATGCTAATAAGACACATCTACTTGAGAGTTTTAGCACCCATTTTGGGTGGCATTTGGGTGATGGGGAACTTGCCCACGGCTAGAGAACTGGAGAGAGCCCTCTATCACCTCTCTTCAGGAAGGCCTGCAACATTAAATGCCAAACAAGCACTTAGCTGGGCAATGACGGGCCTTCCAAGTAATCAAGGACCCCTGGAGTGGATGTCCTGTCAACCAAGAACTGCCAGCTAAACAGAGGCAGGCAGCTCTTGTTGCTTGGCAGTGCCACCAGGGAGGGGGCTGCTGCTTCTGGTACGACACCCACCCGAGGCCTAGGATCACAAATGGACTTAGGTGCAGGTGAGTTTTCTTGGGAGGGGGGTCACGGGTTGGGACCCACAAAGTGGAAGTTCAAAGGTATAAGGGCAGGGGTGACTCTCTGTCGACCCTCCCTTTCCAATGCTGGATCCCTCTGTCAAGCACTGTGAGCTTTTGAATGTGGGATACCCACTAGGAGCCTGCAAGCAACCTCAACAGGGTTTGCTTTTCCAGCTTCTGGCATTTGAGTCCCCCTTCTGTTGCTGGCTGAATGCCAGTGGTGGTGGAATGATGCCCTTAAATGGGCATTAATTACCCTTTAAGGGCCTCAGTTGGCAACAGGGCGGGAAAGCCATTGACGGGACTTCCCTCCGTGGACTTAATTGGAGCAGTGGCAGGGAGGTGACAGGGTCACCACTCATTACCTCCTTGCCTGCATAAGTGCCCCCATGATACTCACCATGGTGGAGTGCATTAAGAACCTGTTATGCCCTAATTTCAAATTACCATCAGCTAGCTTCACCTGGATGTGCTAAAATGGGCATCTGCAGATTTAATGCTCAAGCATTGAATAAAATAAATTTTCATTGAGTATATGTGGGGTTCTTGCACCTACCTTGACTGGAGATGTGAAGTGGACTGACTGACACGAAGTAGCAGGTTTCAGGATGGCTCAGGGACCAAGGGAAAGGGTGTACATGTTCTCGCATACAGCACTGCTGGTCCACATGAGGAGAGTATTCTGTTCCCACAGGAGAAAGGAGGTCACCTCAACCTCATGACCATCCTGTACATCGCTTCTGCAGCAACTGATGCTGCTCTAACTGGCCTCATATCGTTCTCCCAAGGCATGGGATTACAAGATGAATGGTAGGACCCTGGGAAATACCGATGATCAGAGGGACCTTGGTGTGCATGTCCAGCGGTCCCTTAAGGTAGCGGGACAGGTAGATAAGGTGGTTAAGAAGGCATATGGGATACTTGCCCTTATTAGCCAAAGCATAGAATATAAGAACAGGGAGGTTATGCTGGAACTGTGTAAAATGCTGGTTAGGTCACAGCTAGAGTACTGCGTGCAGTTCTGGAATCCAAATTATAGGTAGGGTGTGATTGCACTAGAGAGAATGCAAGGGGGATTTACCAGGATGTTGCCTGTGCTGGACAGTTTTAGTCAGGAGGAGAGATTAGATAGACTGGGGTTATTTTCCCTGGAGCAGAGAAGATTGAGGGGGGACATGATTGAGGTGTTTAAAATTATGAGGGGCATAGATAGGGTAGACAGGAAGGAACTTTTCCCCTTGGTGGAGGGATCAATAACCAGGGGGCATAGATTTAAGGTAAGGGGCAGGAGGTTTAGAGGGAATATGAGGAAGAACGTTTTCACCCAGAGGGTGGTGGGAATCTGGAACTCACTGCTTGAAAGGGTGGTAGAGGCAAAAATCCTCATAACATTTAAGGAGTATTTGGATGTGCACTTGCAATGCCATGGCATACAAGGCTCTAGGCCTAGTACTGGAAAATTGGATTAGAATAGTTAGGCACTTATTTGACTGGCACAGACTCGATGGGCTGAAGAGCTTTTTTTCTGTGCTGTAGTCCTCTATGACACTATGCTGCACACCAAGGGGACATCCAGCATGATGCTAATGGCTAAGAACTTCCTTTCTCTTTGTGACTCTTATAAAATAGAGTAACTGATCACTTATTCTTTTTAGATGAATTCCTCAGCTAATTTCCAGAATAAATGTTGATAGAATGCTGGCGAAGCCTTGACAAACTGCCAGAAAAGTCTCCAAGCTTCCAGCAACAAGTGAACCGTAAGGTGATTATGCTTCTAAGTGACTCTTGAAATCCTCAGCAAAGTTACCCTCAGTCAGCTGGTCGCTGTTAAGGAGAGTATGTTAGCTCAGGCGTTATTCAGCAAAATGTTGTGGAGCAGGTAATTGAAGTGTAATCAACCCCTTAACGATCCTTTGATCCCACAGTTGGCTGTTCATAGTGTATTCTTTACCTTCTTTACCAAAATGACATCTTGTCTTCAAGCGGAACAAACTCACGTTTCAGCTCAAGTTGGGGGCTAGGAATTTTAGGGTGGCAGAGTTTCCCATCCTGCCACCCGAAAAGTCAGCAGGGAACACATTCCCATTTACGCAATCTGCCTAGCAGTTATTTCACGCTCCAATGAGCATTAATTAGCTGCAGGCAGGACTTCTGTCCCTCATTCAGGAGGAAGTCTGGCCTTAGAGAGCTGCCAGCCAATCTGATGCTCACCTTCCCCTATCACCTACAAAGCCACCGGTAGGGGACTGTAAAATTCAGGCCCCCTTCTTGGCCACCTTGGAGATTCTTTGGCACCTTAAAAGAGCTGCTAAGAATTGTCCACTCAGCATGTTAAGTAAATGGACCTTTTTTTTTGATGATCGAACTAATTTATATTTGTCCTTAACTCTGACATTACCTCAAATAATTTTGTCACACTGTCCTTTTGCTGCTAGTCTTCCCTTTTCTGATTCTTATTATGACTCGATTATGCACTCTACTCAGCGATAGGGAAAAATGTGAAATGGTTGTAATATGTGTTAGAGCCATTAGTGATCACTCAAATGGGAATACACCTAAAGGAGGAAAGTGTACCTTATCCTTTGATTTTTTCATACGCTTTAAAAGTAATTTTATAAATAACACTTTTGTATTTTTTGAAACATCGCTGATCCAGAATTATTAATCTGCACATGAATGTAATCTATTACTCTAATCATTGCAGGCAGAGCAGAACATTGTGGAAATTCAGCTTAAATGTAATTCACTTCAACATCAAGAGCCATATGATAAGGCAACTCAGTAGGCAGATGTGATAGCTCCATTTTGGTTTAGAAACTCCAATCAAATCTGTTGGGTCATGACATGAGTGCGAATAACAAAGTACTTCAACACAATGGAAATCTTTGTTAAGCTGAAAGGGGATGTGCTTCGAGTTGATTACAAAGTGTGTTTCAGAATATAAATGAGCATTTCTATTTTATTGCTCTGATTTGCCTTCAGCATTCTTTAGGTGCATTACATATAAAGAGCCCTCCTCAATCAGCCATAGTGCCGAATGTCGTTACATTTGGAATATGCTGCTACATAACTTTGCCGAACAGGTAATTCCCTGAAATATTTATTTGTTTCTACATATACCATTAGAGCTTATTGTGCCTATAATTTAATAAATCATAATGTGATGCTAACTTAATGAATAAGATATATTCAATGGAATTGAGAATAAATCAAATGCTTTTGTCTAATTTGGGATTGTAGCTGTTCCTTTAAATCCAGTCATAGTGTGGGGACAGTTTAGAAATCAACTGTAGTTCAGATTTTTCAGCAAAATTTAAGAAAGGGAATTCAAGTTGACTAAGTATGGGCTATTGATCCTTCTAAACAATTTTGCTCTCTGTACACGTTAACAGCAATGAAAATGGGCAGAGATGTGCAAAGGGCAGCTGATCTGATATCACCGATTTTTATGTTATTGACCAAAGGCAAAATTAGTCCATGAAAATCTTAGATAAGGATTCAAATAGTTTGAAACTTCAGAAAGACAGAAAAAATAGTTTATAATAAATCACGCAACACTATATATCCTTGTCTTACCCTAACTGTAAATCTAAATGATTCTATCAGTTTACTATCCACTTTAACAGGGCCTGATATAGATATTTTCTACCAATTTGACAAGTTTCTCAGAAGTACCATATATCCTCAAGACATGCCATGTCCCTTTTCACCTCACACCATCAAAGGTCTGCTTAAAGCCTATGAAGTTGTTCTAATAATGGATGCCGTGTTCTAGAAATTTCTCCAAAACCTGTTTTATCATTAACTGTAGATCTATCACATTTTGTCCTTGTCTAAAACCAATTTGTTCTTCAAGCATTATCACTGCTACCTATCATTTCACTTTCCTCTGCAGTGTCTTAGCAAATACTTGTTGCAGTATATTCAGTAAGGTTATTCATCTATAATTGTTGCATTTGCTTGCTTCCTCAATTGGAGATTGACAATATTATTGTCTCTACCCCGGTTTTCAGGTACTGGCTCTTCAAAAAGTTTGTTAAACAGCCTTTTAATCACTTTTACAACATTTTCCTCACTTCCCTGCACCAAATCTGCAGTAATATTATCAACACTAGGAGCCTTGTTTGTTTCAAACTATCAGTATAAATCTGTACTTCATCTTCCAATAAATCCAGCATTAAGTCTTATCCAGTTGTACAGGGCAATTTGTATAGAACTGATTCACTCGCCATTCCAATCCATTGCATTGGCCTTCAAAATATGCTTTGAACTGTTTGCTCCTTGCCTGTCCATCCATAATTACTTAGTCATCTTGGTCTTCACCATAATCATCTTAAGTTTGTAAGATTGGCAAAAGAATCAAAAGTTTTATGAGAAAAACCTTTTCATGCAGCAACTGGTGAAGGCCTGCATTGCACAGCCTGAAAGTATTGGAGGCAAGTTCAATCGAAGCATTCAAAGGGACTGTTATCTGTAAAGGAAGAGTGTGCAGGGTTACGGGGTGAAGGCAGGAGAACTGCATTAAGCTCATTCGGAGAATTGGTGCAGACGTGATGGCCTGAATGGCTTCCTTCTGCACTGTAACAATTCTGTGCGTCTGTGACTTGTATTCTTATCTTCCAATACTGCTCCAGTATTTCATTTAATTTGGCATAACCTTCTGCTTCTTACCGATCATTTATCTAGGTTTTCTTATCTCTCTTGGCTTTTAGTATATTTCCTTAACCTGTTGTATTTATTCTCTATTTTAGGATGTACAGTAAATAGAAATGAAAACAGCATGGCTTATCTGATATTACCTGTTTTATATAATCACCCAAAGTCAAAGTTTCCCAAAAAAATGTTTTCGATGATAAAGATAGGGTATTTGACAGCTGCAATAAAGATTTTTTGAAAAAGCTCAGTTAACTCTGTGAGTTTTTTTTAGTTTGTGAAAACTAGATGAAGAGTCAAGACCCCTGGTGTAGGACACTACCAAGGTTGAAATAGGGAGGAAAGGAAACAGGATAAATCAAAAAATAAAACTTGACAGGTTCATCAATCTACTACTTGATCTAGTAACAAATCACTGTGATTGATGGGTTGCTCCAATTAAAAGACTGACCCTGTAGAAGAACCTTGTAGTGACACTTCCTTCCAAGTATTGTGCTTAAAATACTATCTAAAATTTATTTGCAAAAATAAATTGAGTGAAATGAAATGTCAATCACTTTTTATTGTGCAGAATTACAAATTATTACAACAAAAAGTTAAATATAAATTTTTTCTTGTCACTTGAACACGTAAATTTTGCAAAACATGGAGCTTGCTCCCACAAGGAGTAGTTGAAACAAATATCATAAGTGCATTTAAATGGAACCTAGAAAGTACATGAGCGAGAAAGGATTGGAAACGTATGTTGATAGGATGTTATAATGTAAAGGCAAGAGAAGAGATCCTTGTGGAGCATAAACACCAACATAGATAAATTGGGCTGAATGGCCTACTTCTGTGCTGTAAATTCTATGCATGTAAGCTGGCCCTAAGTCTAGTTCAGTTTCAGTTTCTGGAGTGCATTAGCATACTTTAATCATTACTTCCTTTCTGTGTGTTGGAAGGGGGTTTGTTGTATGTCAAATAATCCTAAGATATTTAGACACAACATTCTTTCATGATAAGTATAACTAACCATAGGGTGAATTATCTGCTATTGCAAACTGCAGAATCTTGCTTGTGGCACAATTGGGTCTGAACATCGGACTTTCAATCTCAGGCACTGCTTCTTTGGATGGCTGATTTAGGATGGTCTTTTTTGCTGGGCAAAATGCACCTAACTTTGTGCATGCGCAACACTTTTTTTAAAGATTAAAATTCAAATGCACTTGAAATATATATACCATTAGCTGCATTTTCATTCAGGATTATCAGTTTTTGCTGGATGGCCTCCATTTTTTGACTTTTACAATTGTTATGATGTGGCAGATGATGTGTGCCAGGCAGATCAAATCCATGAGGGAAACTTGATCGTGCTATCACAATGGTTTTGCAATTTGTATTTATTTTGAGATGCATGCAATACATTCAGAAGTAATACGTCCACCAAGACTTTTAGAGATTTAAAAAAAAATTAAAATATTTATTAACAAAAGAAAAGATTTCAAGCATATACATAGGACTACAAATTACTACTATAGTAACTTCCAGTTATACCCCCTTTAAGGCTACAATTCAAAAATAGATTTTAGATTTTAAACAGATCCAGCAAATTAACACAATACCCTGAACAGTGGAATTCAAAATGGCTTTCTCTGGCTTTGGTTTCTGTAGACAGCAGGCTTATGCACTAATGCCGGAGGCTTTATTAAGGCAACTTCATACACTTCTGTTAGATCTTACAATGCCTCCTCCTGACACATAACCTCATCCTCCTTTATAAGTGTTTTCTCTCTTCTTAATATGTAAATTCCATTGTTTCCATAGGTCTTTGGAACACTTAAACTTTCATGTTCTCAGTAACACTTGGGGAAAAATAAACACATTCTTAGCTTGTCTGTCTGGCTATTTGAAAACAAACTAAAATCCTTCTCATCTATCTAAAAGTGCAAATTCCCTTCACACTTTACATGCTAAGACCCTAAATATTTTTACTTACTTAGCATTTTAAAGACATTGTTACACCTAACTTATTTTGATAATTTCAGCTTGCAGTCTGTTTGGCTACAAGATGTAATTAAATCGCATACACTGACAGAACCAACTGCTTACCCCCATAAATCTACTTTGCAATAAACCAGAAATAAATTAGGAAAATTAATATACTCTCATGACAGAATACTTTTCATCATTATTCTTGGTTTCAGCATTGTATATAGTACATTTTAAAGACATGAGGATGTGTCCTCCTCTAAGAACTTCCAAAATCAATGCCTAATGCCACCTCATTATTTCAGAGGGGTCCAGTCTTCACAAGACTGCTTCTACAGAGCTGTGCATCTGCTGCCCAGTCCACATGTATCATCTAGAATAGGGATGCATTGTCCCATAGAACTGAAGGTTACCACAGCTTGAGTTGCATCCTTACAAGCCAACTCAGAAGACATCTGCCACTTTAGGTAAACAACGGTGGATTTATGTATCAGCAAATTGACAACTGCTATGTTTGGAAGCGACAACACTCTCATTACTTTTCTTGTGGAAAGGAGGTGTCAGCTGGCAGGATGCATAGCTTCCTCTGAATGGCAAGTTTTCTTTGAGTACAAAGGGTCACACATGGAAACCATGTCAGCATAACATCTGTTCATATCAACGCAATGACCTTCATCGAAATACAACTAATCTGCTGGCAGTATTTAGCCATTCAAATATCATTAGTACATCAATGACCACTTTCCATGAAATAGGAATAGGAGAGCAACTCATTTGCCAATAGGTACGAGGAGTCGATGTGACTACAAGGCCTTTCAGCTGCAGGTGCAGGTAAGCTTAAAAGCTATATAAGGATAAATCTTTTCCCTACTTAGAAGGCTACTTCCAACTTCTTCCCAAAGTTCCCACTAAGAAGCCTGAACCATTGTTGGATTTTAGTCTCATTTAAATGTCACAGGTAAGCTGTGGGTGTCAAACAAGCTTACTGGATGAGGCTGGAAAGAAATTGTTTGGCTTCCACTCTGACTCCTGCCCTGACAAAAATGAAAGCTGAAAATTTATTTTGCTTTTTTTGAGTGACCTCCAGCTATACCTTTAAGAACCACTTAAACCAGCTCAATAGCTGGTAAAATGGTAGCAGCATGCAAAATGCACTGCTCTCCCATTTGCATCCGAAAATTATAGTTGGGATCCGATAATTAATTAGGGCCATTGCTATCCTTATAAAATATATAGCCTGGACTTGGGAAGTATGATTTCACAGTTTGCCAAGTTTTGTATTATCCCCATTGTAGGAAATAGTGAGGAGGAGAGGAGCAGATTTCAGGAAGATATAGGCTGACTGAATGGGAAGACAGACAGAAGATGTAATTTAATGGTCAGAATTTTTATCTCAGCAGGTGGGCATGCACCCGACCCGCTCGAGTGTTAAATAAAGCGCGTTGACGTTGGCCGAGCGTGCCGACATCAATGAGCACTCTCGAGATAGTTCGCTAGGTGGGCACAGGATGGAGACGGAGGTGCACCTGTCATCAATTAAGTGGCCAGTTAAGGCCCTTGAGACATCAATTGTCTCCGACTTTACGTAGCCCATGTGATTTTTAGGCCATTGCATGGGCAAACGGGCAGGCCACAAATTGCAAAACCTTATCCATGGGTGGGATAAGAGGGGTCAGTGGCCTTGTCAAAGCAATTAATGAGGAGTTTAAGATATCACTTGCTGCTGGTTGCTTCTGTGAACAGGACAGCTTCATTTCACTTCAGACCTGCATTCTGAGAACTTAGGTGCTTCAGTTCAGTACTCAACAGTTATTTTCCAAGCCCCAGGAGGATTAACACCATGTGGGACCTTCCAGGTAATATATTTTATAAGGATAGCAATGGCCCTAATTAATTATCGGATCCCAACTATAATTTTCGGATGCAAATGGGAGAGCAGTGCATTTTGCATGCTGCTACCATTTTACCAGCTATTGAGCTGGTTTAAGTGGTTCTTAAAGGTATAGCTGGAGGTCACTCAAAAAAAGCAAAATAAATTTTCAGCTTTCATTTTTGTCAGGGGAGGAGTCAGAGTGGAAGCCAAACAATTTCTTTCCAGCCTCATCCAGTAAGCTTGTTTGACACCCAAAGCTTACCTGTGACATTTAAATGAGACTAAAATCCAACAATGGTTCAGGCTTCTTAGTGGGAAAGACAGCTTTCCCTTATCCTGGTAATAGGGATTGTGTTCTCCACTGGAGGCACCTCTTCTGAGGAGGAAGAGGGCCAGAAGGGAGAGGAGACCAGGTGTCCCAATGCAGCTTCCAGCGGAGAGACCTGTGGGAGGAGAGGTGCAGGCACAAGGGGCGCAGGGTCAACAGGAAGTCCAAGACAGAAGGGGCCGCAGAAGATGCCACTATCCTGCTGCCAGGGTTTACAGGCAGCAATGCAGCTACCTCAATATGTCTGAGGTGCAGTGCCAAAGAATTCTCCATCTCTCAAGGAAGGCAGTGACCTCCATCACTCAGAGGGTCGGCCCTGAGATTAGCTCCGACTGTGTGGATGGGCACCCCATTCCAGTGATTCTGAAGGTCATGGTGGTCCTCAACTTCTGTAACTCTGTCTCTTTCCAGGGGTCAGTGGGGGATCTGTGTGGAGTCTCCTAACCAGCTGTCTACAGTTGTGTCAAGCTAGTGACAGAAGCTCTATTCAGGTGGGTACTGACCTTTATTCTTTACATATGGTCAAGGACAGCCAGGCTGAGTGAGCCAGAGGGTTCCCAGAGATTGCTGGGTTCGCCCGCGACTCTGGTGCAATAGACTGTACTCGTGTGGTCATCAAGGCACCAGCGGGTGAGCCAAGTGCCTTCGTCAACAGAAAGTGTTTCCACTCCATGAATGTGCGGATAGTGTGTGATCACAAGATGCAGATGCAGATTTTGCAAGTGTGTGCAAAGTACCCAGGCAGCTCCCTTGGCACTTATATCCTGAGGCACTCCCAGGTACCGAGGCTTCATGATGGATGACTGCTGGATGACAAGGGCTATCTATTCAAAAGGTGGCTCATGACACCTCTCTGCCATCCAAGAACAGAAGCTGAGCAGCGGTACAACAGGAGCCACACCTCCACAAAGACGATGGTGGAGAGAACCATAGGTCCTCTTAAAATGCACTTCTGATGCCTGGACCATTCAAGGGGCGCACCCTAATACCCTCCAGAGTGTGTGTCACTGATAGTGGTTGCATGCTGCGCTTCACACAATCTGGCACTGGAAAGGGGGGGATGCAATGGAGGAAGACGATCTCGACGTAGCTGCACAGGCAACAGATGATGAGTCCAGTAGTGAGTCTGAGGATGAGCACGGTGAAGAGAACACTGAGGGCATGGATGCTGACCTGGGCAACCTCCAGGGAGGCAGTGACACCCGGGATGTTTTGATCCAACGCCCCTTCAGCTAGCCTACCAAATAAGATCCACCAGCACTTGCCAGGGTGGCAGGCTCCATATTCGATCCCTAACAGGACCAGTTCCTTGGCCAACAACATACACCCTGTGCCTTTGCAATAAAGTTTCAGGAGACACACATCCATCATAACATCATAGCCTACCCTTCACCTACAGAACAAATGAAGAATGCAGAGGCCAATTGCACAAAGTAACATCTCATTTACTTTTAAATATGAAACATTGCTGAACTGAACATTAACCGGTATTTCAATCACACCATGAAAAAATTTACAACAAAATTGGGGAACAAAATATCACCTGTGACATAAGAACATTAGAACTAGGAGCAGGAGTAGCCAATTCAGCCCCTTGAGCCTGCCCCGCCATTCAATACGATCATGGCTGATCTCACTTCGGCCGCAACTCCAATTTCCTGCCCTCTCCCAATAACCGTTCAACCCATTACTAATTAAAAATCTGTCTATCTCCTCCTTAAATTTATTCAGTGTCCCAGTATCCAGTGCACTCTGAGTTAGTGAATTCCACAGATTCACGACCCTTTGAGAAAAGTAATTCCTCCCCATCTCTGATTTAAATCTACCACCCCTTAGCCTAAAACTATGGCCTCTCATTCTAGAATGCCCCACAAGGGGAAACATCCGCTCCATGTCTACTTTGTCTATCCTCTTTAGCATCTTATATACCTCAATTAGATCTCCTCTCATCCTTCTAAACTCGAGCGAGTATAGGCCTAAACTGCTCAATCTCTCCTCATAAGGCAAGCCCCACATCTCTGCAATCAATCTAGTGAACCTCCTCTGAACCGCCTCCAATATAACTACATCCTTCCTCAAGTAAGAGAACCAAAACTGTGCACAGTACTCCAGGTGCGGTCTCACCATTGCTTTGTACAGTTGCAACAACACGTCCCTATTTTTATACTCTATTTCTTTAGCAACAAATGCTAAAATTCCATTTGCCTTCCTTATTACCTGCTGTACCTGCACACTAGCTTTCAGCGATTAATGCACCAGGACACCCAGATCCTTCTGCACTGAAGCATTTTGAAGTTTCTCTCCGTTTAAATAATAAGTCGCCTTTATATTCTTCTGACCAAAACGGATAACCTCACACTTATCCACGTTAAACTCCATCTGCCAAATTTTGGCCCATTCACCTAACCTGTTCATATCCATTTGTAAATTTCTTATTTCTTCATTGCAATTTACTTTCCCACCTATTTTGGTGTCATCTGCAAATTTAGCTATAGTACCTTCTAGCCCTGAATGCAAATCATTAATATGGATTGTAAATAGTTGGGGCCCAAGGACCGATCCCTGTGGCACCCCACTAGTTACAGCTTCCCATCCAGAAAAAGACCCATTTATCCCGACTCTCTGCTTTCTGTTGGTAAACCAATCCTCTATCCAAGCTAATATATTACCCCTAACTTTGTGTGATCTTATCTTGTGTATTAATCTTTTGTGCAGCACCTTATCAAAGGCCTTCTGGAAGTCCAGATATACTACATCTACAGGATCCCCATTATCCACTTTGCTTGTCACATCTTCAAAGAACTCTAGCACATTAGTCAAACATGATTTACTCTTCATAAAACCATGCGGACTCTGATGGATTGCATTTTGACTTTCCAAATGCCCCAATACTACTTCCTTAATAATGGATTCCAACATTTCCCAATGACAGATGTTAAACTAACTGGTCTATAGTTTCCTACTTTCTGCCTCCTCGCCCCTTTTTGAATAAGGGTGCTATATTAGCATTTTTCCAATCCATTGGAACCTTTCCAGAATCCAGGGAATTTTGGAATATTATAGCCAATGTATCCGATATCTCCGCTGCCACTTTCTTTAAGACCCTGGGATGGAGGCCATCAGGTCCTGGGGACTTGTCACTCTTTAATCCCAATAGTTTGCTCAGTACTTTTTCGCTAGTGATAGTGATTGTTTTAAACTCCTCCTTCTCCCTCTGCACTTACTGTTACTGTTGGGGTGGTACTAGTGTCCTCCACTGTAAAAACTGAGGCAAAATATTGATTAAACGTCTGCCATTTCTGCATTCCCCACTATTAACTCCCCATTCTCATCCTCCAAGGGACCCAACATTCACTTTAGCTACTCTCTTTCTTTATATATACTTGTAGAAACTTTTGCTATCAGTTTTTACATTTTGCGCTAGTTTTCTTTCATAATTTACCTTTGCTCTTTTTATTATTTTTCGAGTAACCCTTTGTTGATTTTTAAAAGTTTCCCAATCTTCCAACCTGCCACTGACCTTTGCAATTTGGTGTGCCTTAGTTTTTGCCTTTATCTTCCTTGCTTAGCCATGGATGCTTTTCCCCCCTTACCATCTTTCCTCCTCCGTTGCTGGCACTGGAACTGGAACTGGAGCCAGCCTGCTCACTCTCCTGTCTTGTTGGCCTCGATGACCTTGGTGGGTGTCCTTTGTCCCGTGGAGCCTGTGCTGGCCCTGGTTGGGTGGGAGCGGCCAGTTCCATGGCTGGCATCTTCCCAGTCGCCACAGACTCACCCGGTGCCATGGTCACTGGCAGAGTGGCGGAGGAGCTGCTGCCATCATCCAGAGTGCCTGAGAGGAGCCTAAGAGACTACAAGCAGCTTGTGCACCAATGTGATGGACCCCCCTACTCACCACTGATTGATGGGCACTGAATTCCTACATTTTTCATATCATCAACAAGGATATGAATTTTTGACTTTTATGGCAGATGACCCAACTGCTGAGTTAAGTGTAGAACACGGCAGACAGGAGGCTAGGCCCATGAAGGCCTGGGACTGGACATGCCCGGGCTTGTGAGTGCAGTGTGGATTGTTGCCTGCAACCAGACAACGAGAGGAGACAGAATACATGTTCTTCCCTTTAAAACAATCAACCCAGAGAAAGACTTCATCTTACATGAAACACTCATCAAAATCTTGCATAAATAATCGCTACTAACTACTAAGGCCGGAAGGCAGCAATCAATGCAATTATGCAAACCTATCAATACTCCTCATATATAATGGCTTGCAGTTCAAGACTGGTTACGGGGACAGGAAGACAACGATAAACATCGTGCGAGCCCATTAAAAACGAGACAACAATCCCCTGAAGAAGCCCACCAAAATCAGACAAAGAACTAACCTTGATTTGGATTTCAGATAAGAAATTCGAAAAACATTATAACTGGGCCACCAGTAACGAAGGGGTGAGTAGTTTTGGAAGGTGAGCAGTTTTAGAGCGGTTGAAGTGGAGTTTAAGCAGGGAGCTGAGCCAAGTGGAGGGAGGAGATCTGGAGGTTTGCAGGCCCGCAGGCAAAATTATGGCGAGGGGCACGGGGTTGCAGGCTCAACTGAAGACAACAAGGCCGCAACCGCAGCCCTCCACGAAGATCGACCACCCACAACCGCGCCCTCCACCCAACTGAAGAACCTTTGCAGATTCCACAGACCAGGACCACATGGGGACGGCAGGCCCCAGATAACACAAAGAGCGTACCCCAAAACTGCAACCGGCTTACCTGGCTAGATTTCGAACTGTCAAGCAACCCTGGTTGGTGAGCATGATCCCTGACCTTTCTTAGTTCAATTTAGTTAGGTTTTGGGGGTGGAACAAGGGTAAGGGGATTAATAACGTGATTTTCCCTCATTAGGCCATGTGTTCCCCATTCTTAACAAAGTGTACTTTGTAGGTCTGTATAAACTCAGTGTAATCCTAATGTTATAAGTTCATTTGTGACTTCAATAAACCCAGTTTTTTTTTCTTGAACCAAAACCAGTTGTCTGCTGCACTTTGTCACAACCCCCAAATAAGTCCAAAGTCTAGAACCCAGGAAGTGGGAGCGATTCGGACCGCTCAGAAGTCAGAGGTGAAGCTGACACACACCACCACCCCCTACAGCACCTAGCTAGGATAACGGGTGCCAAATCCACCTCCTGCACTGACACTGACCAGATGAGGTCATTGCCGGTGTGAGGGCCTGCAGGTCTGAGTGCATTCCCAGCAACCCCTGATTGAGCCCCTGGAGCAGTCTCTCCATGAGACACGCCACCCTCTCCATGGAGGAGACATTGCCCTCTGTCATGACGGACAATGTAGTGCTTATGCTCCTCATGGACTTCTCTACAACGGATACCATGGCATGCATTCCCCATATATCTCCGCCAGATCCTCCCACACACCCTGCTGGACTTCCAGCATCTGCTGCCTCATGGACAACTCCAGAGGCCCATCATCAGGCATCGATTGAGCATTGTCCTGGCCTCCAGCAGTCCTCCGACTGCCATTGTCCTAGGCGCTCTCTGCCTCTGCCTGCAGCTCAAGCGAGCGTGAAGTGCCCTCACCAATGTGCATCGATAGCCTAGACGGTGATCTTATGCCCACCAAGGTGCTGGTGTCTGCTTGACAGATTGGGTGTGAGGCAGGTGTGTGTGGAGCATGGTGGTCCTCTGGGGTCAGCGGTGGCCCTTCAGACTCCTCATGACGACCACCTGCTAGTGAGCTTAAAATGGACAATAAGGACATGTCATTAGTTTAAGTCATGAAACTGTCACTGTACATACCTGGCATCCCGATGAGACAGGAATATGCAACATAGTGCCCTCGTCTTTCGATTATCAATGGGGATTCCAGGTTCGAGGCTCACATCAATTTAGAGACTACACTAGAATGGTTGCAATGATAAACATTCTCACCTCAGTGCACTGCAATCTGACCTTCTTCTGGCCCCCAACCTCACTGCAGCCACTTGACTGAGATGCATGGTGCCTCTCCAGCTCCAGGGCCTCCTGCTTGTATCTATTGAGGATGAGGTGTCAGGGTCCCCCACCAGTCTGCAACCTCTCAGCATTGTTATGGGATGTCTTCTCCTGAAAGGTTAGAGGAGCACTGACTAGTCCACTCACTACCTGCAGCTCCATTGCAGCCTGGCCAACCCCACCTGAGGAACACCTCACAGGGCACAGCAGATTCGTGACCCTGGAGCCGCAAGGCACTCTGTCCAAGCAGCCAGCGCTCACTCCCTTGGCCAGCTCCTGCCTGACTAACATTTGCCACTCACACTCTAACACCTCTGAGCTCCACAGGGGGAATGGGCATTTCTTACCTGTTCTGCAAAGTGACCCATGCCAAAACGGTACTCACTCTTCCCGATTGCAGGAGATCATTGAAGTGCTTCCTGCACTGCACCCATGTGAACCTCACCATGTTGTGGCTGCTGACCCTGGATGCCACCTCCTCCTAGGCCTTTTTGATAAGGTGGGCGGAGGAATCCTCCTCCCATCTCTGGGGACAAGGGTTTTTCTCCTGGCTGCCACCTCCTCCAGGAGGACTGTGAGGCACTCATTCGAGAAACGCAGGGCCGACTGCCCTCCCATCTTCTGCGTCCACCCACACGGATTCCATTGCATAGACTTCAGCGTCCTTCTGTGGTAACATTCCAGGGGTTGCCCAAGCTGCTTTTGGATCGGCCACTCGGTCGCCATTGGACCCGGCGGACATCATGCCCCTGCCCCCGCATGCCCCTTCTCACTCACTCCGCAGCCACGTATCTTGCTGGGTGGGCCTTAATTGGCCCAATAGCATGAAATCATGATGCGCTGCTGATCACAGTTGGCAGTCAGGCCCCTGCCGATCCCACATGGCAAGGACAACATTCTGCTCAATGTGTACAAGATTGAAGTAAAGCACTTTATGAGGATTCAAATGAAGAGGCAGCATGATCTAAAAAACACCGCTTTGAGATAGATGCAAGAGCAGAGAGACCTGGGGATACAGATTCACAATCTTTGAAAGAACTTGATAAAACTTTTTGTTTGAGAAGCAGATGGGACACTTGGCTCTTTCAATATGGGCATTGAGTGTATAAGCAACAAAGTCATCCTAAACTTTCATAACCTACTGGTCAAACCTTAGCTAGATTATTTTGTACAATTCTGGGCATTACACTTTAGGAAGGATTTTAAGGCTTTGGACATTAGCATGAAAGAGGTTCGTCAGAATGATACCAGAGAAAAGGCACATCCGTTGTATGGAGAGTTTGGAGAAGCTGGTTCACTAGGGGATGAATTTTTCCTTAGATCAGAGAAGTAAAGTGGAAATTTAATGGATGCTTTCACAATTATGAGGGGTTTTGATAGAGCAGATAGAGAGACTGGTTGCTCTGGAAAATAGCTCTGTAACTGGAAGGCATGAATTTAAAATAGTTTCTAAAGAATTATAGATTTAGACATATAGAAATGAGAAGTTTGTTCACATGGAAGATCTGGGATGCACCACTTGAAGATTCCTAT
Source organism: Carcharodon carcharias (assembly GCF_017639515.1). Taxonomy (NCBI): domain Eukaryota; kingdom Metazoa; phylum Chordata; class Chondrichthyes; order Lamniformes; family Lamnidae; genus Carcharodon; species Carcharodon carcharias. Next base: position 54,865,148 of record NC_054486.1, read on the forward strand.
GGAATTCCACCACCCAATCAAAAGGCAGTTGGACATGCATTTGAAGAGGATTAATTTTCAAGGTTATGGGGAAAAGGTGGTGTGTGGGACTATATTTGGCAGCATATTCAAAGACCTGGAACAGGCCTCATGGGCCTAATAATTCCATATGTGTATAAGATTCTATGAGTTTGTGACAAGCTAGGGGAGGGGTGTCCAGTGATCCATAGGAAACCCAGAATTCAGTGCAGCACACTTACCAGTGGTTTTAAAACACAACTGTGTTAACATATGATTTCCGAGTTTTTGAATAATTAGCACCATCATTTGTGATGACTACCAGCATGATACAATTTCAACTCCATACTCAAAGAGAAGGAAATGCCTGAATGGAATTCAGATAAGCAAAGACTGCAGCTCAGTTCAGTGATGCCTCCCTGGATATGCCACTGGGAGCTGAGGACCTTGAGGGATATATTATTCCTAAGCAATGGGAGGAAGCAGCTGGCTGGAGCACCAATAAGGCTAGAAGTTGGTTGGAAGTGCCACAAGAGCTCAGCAGTAGGACTGTGGTGCCATGCACATGGGTACAATGTAGGAAGTGTTTCAATTACCTAGGCAGAGCAGGAAAGGTGAGAGTGCTCTACATCCTGATGTGCGTATTACCCCTATCCCTTCATTGTGCTTACTCAAACCTACTCCAGCACACCATTCCTCATATCACCCTACCTGGCACATACAGCCATGCCTCTCTGTCCATGCAATTTCTCCCATCACTATTTGTCCATCCATTGATGATGCTTATCCTCATCTTTATGTACTGTCTTACCTTGCCCTCATACTCATCCTCAACAAATGCTCTCCATCCATTTATTCAGCACATGACATTACTCTCACCTATAGGTCTCTTCTTTCCCTCCTTGCAAAAGAAGAGAGCAGGAGGGAGAGGCAGATAGCTTGGGGTGACCCACCAGCCGTCTCACAGCTAACAAGTGTAGGGAGCAGATGCTAGCAGTCAGTGGAGTCTGGCCACTGGAGACTGGGGGCCTCCACACCGCCTGGTGACAAAATTACATACCAGATAACCAAATGTTAGACTTGGCACCGGAAACGTCAAAAACTCGGCAGTGTCGACCCTTCAAATTCTTCCTTACTATCATCTGGGGTCTAATGCCAAAACTGGGAAAGATGTCTCATAGACTAGTCAAACAACAGCCTGACGTAGTCATCCTCACAGAATCATATCTGACAGATAATATCCCAGGCACCACCATTACCATCCCTGGCTATGTCCTGTCCCACCGGCAGGACAGACCCAGCAGACGTGGTGGCACAGTGGTACACAGTTGGGAGGCAGTTGCCCTGGAAGTCTTCCACATTGATTCCAGACCCCATGAAGTCTCATGGCATCAGGTCAAACACTGGCAAGGAAACCTTCTGCTGATTCCAATGTATCGTCCTCCCTCAGCTGATGAATCAGTGCTTCTCCATGTTGAACACCACTTGAAAGAAGCATGGAGGGTCACAAGGGTGCAAAATGTACTCTGGGTAGGGGACTTCAATGTCCATCACCAAGAGTGGTTCAGTAGCACCACTACTGACCAAGCTGGGCCGAATCTTAAATTACATAGCTGCTAGACAGGGTCTGCCGCAGGTGGTGAGGGAACCAACAAGAGGGAAAAACATACTTGACTTCATCCTCACTAACCTGCCTGCTCCAGATGCATCTGTCCATGACAGTATTGGTAGGAGTGGCCACTGCACGGTTGTTGTGGAGATGAAGTCGCGGTTTCACATTGAGGACACACTCCATCGTGTTGTATGGCACTACCACCGTACTAAATGGGAAAGACTCGGACGGATCTAGGAACTCATGACCAGACATCCATGAGGCATTGTGGGCCATCAGCAGCAGTAGAATTGTACTCAAACACAATCTGTAAACTCATGGCTGGGCATATTCCCCACTCTACCATTACTGTCACACCAGGGATCAATCCTGGTCAATGAAGAGTGCAGGAGGTCATGCCAGGAGCAGTACCAGGCATACATAAAAATGAGGTGTCAACCTGGTGAAGCTATAACACAAGACTACTTGGTGACAAACAGCATAAGCAACAAGTGAATAGACAGAGCTAAGCGATCCCACAACCAATGGATTCAGACTTAAATTCTGCAGTCCTTCCACATCCAGTTGTGAATAGTGATGGACAATTAAACAACTCACTGGAGGAGAAGGCTCCACAAATATCCCCATCCTCAATGATGGGGGAGCCCAGCACATCAATACAAAAGATAAGGCTGAAGCATTTGCAACACTCTTCAGCCAGAAGTACCGACTGGATGATCCATCTCAGCCTTCTCCAAAGGTCCTCAGCATCACAGATGCTAGTCTTCAGCCAATTCAATTCACTCCATATGATATCAAGAAACAGCTGAAGGCACTGGGTTGTGCAAAGGCTATGGGCCCTGACAATATCCGGCAATAGTACTGAAGAATTGTGCTCGAGAGCTTGCTGTGCCCCGAGCCAAGCAGTTCCAGTAAAGCTACAACACTGGCATCTACCCGGCAATGTGGAAAATTGCCCAGATATGCCCTTGTGCTAATCTGATGTTTAATATACCTTTAAGATGAATGTTATAATAGAAGATCACATGATCTTATTATCCAATGACAGAGTAGCTTGGGCTACCTTAGCAGTCTGTAGTTTGTGGTGAGTAGTCTAGAGTAAGAGTCTGTAATGTAGAGACAGGGTTTTGGTTGGAAGTACACAAGTGTAGTGGCTGAGTTGCCTTTTAAATAAATAGAAAGTGATCTACATAAGAACTGTCTGCTGATCTGTTATGTCTATGGTACCAACTTGGTCATCCCGAAACAAGCGTGCAACCCGAATCCATTAGTCCAACTAAACTAGTGACCAGGGATTCAACAGTCCTGTACACAAAAAGCAGGACAAATCCAATCTGGCTAATCACTGTGCCATCAGTCTATTCTCGATCATCAGTAAACTAAGGGAAGGGGTCATCAACAGTGCTATCAAGAGGCTCTTGCTTAGCAATAATCTGCTCACTGACACCTAGCTTGGGTTCCCCCAGGGTCACTCAACTCCTGACCATATTACAGCCTTGGTTCAGACATGGACAAAAGAGCTGAATTCTCGAGGTGAGGTGAGAGTGACTGCCCTTGACATCAAGGCAGCTTTTGACCAAGTGTGGCATCAAGGACCCCTAGCAAAACTGGATTCAATGAGAATCGGGGAAAATTTTCCACTGGTTGAAGTCATACCTGGCACAAAGGAAGATAATTGTGGTTGTTGGAGGTCAGTCACCTCAGTTCCAGGATATCACTGCAGGAGTTCGTTAAGGTAGTGTCCTCAGCCCAACCATCTTCAACTGCTTCATCAATGACCGTGTTTCTATCATAAGGTCAGAAGTGGGGATGTTCGCTGATGATTGCACAAGAGGCAAGTAACATTCGTGACACACAAGTGCCAGGCAATGGCCATCTCCAACAAGAGAGAATCCAACCATCGCACCTTGACATTCAATGGCATTGCCATCATTGAATTCCCCACTATCAACATGGGGTTGCCATTGACCAGAAACTGAACTGGACTAGCCAAATAAATACTACGGCTACAAGAACAGGTCAGAGGTTAGGAATCCTGAGATGAGTAATTCACCTCCTGACTCCCCAGAGCCTGCGCTCCATCTGCAAGGCACAAGTCAGGAGTGTGATGGAATACTTTGCACTTTCCTGGATGAGTGCAGCTCCCACAACACTCAAGAAGCTTGAGACCATCCAGGTCAAAACAGTCCGCTTGATTGGCACCATATCCACAAACATTCACTCCCTCCACAGCTGACATACAGTAGCAGCAGTGTATACCATCTACAAGATGCACTGCAGGAATTCACCAAGGCTCCTTAGGCAGCAACTTCCAAACTCATGACCACTACCATCTTGGAGGACAAGGGCAGTAGGCAGATGGGAGCACCACCACCTGGAACTTCCCCTCCAAGTCACTCACCATCCTGGCTTGGAAATAAATCACCTCCTTCACCTTCGCCAGGTCAAAATCCCGGAATGCCCTTCCTAACAGCACTATGGGTGTACCTACACTACATGGACTGCAGCGGTTCAAGAGGGCAGCTCACCATCACCTTCTCATGGGCAACTAGGGATGGGCAATAAATGCTGGCACAGCCAGCGAAGCCCACATCCTATGAATTAATTTTAAAAAACACTCAGTCATGTTTACTTGGTGTCAACGGCAAGTAAAATATGATCATGTGCAGAATGGTAATTTAAATATTCTTACTGTAATAATTCTAATACATGTATTTTATCTCCCACAATGCCTTGTTTGCAGGGGATTCTGCATGTCACAGATTGTGATGGTGACTCCTTAGGCGAGGCCACTCACTCTGAGGCTGTAACGTCAATTATGAGATTGTGCAAATATCTCCAGCTAAGCTCTGGAAGGAGCCAGAGGCAAAGATGTTGATGGAGGTGGGTTTGACAGTTATTGGTAAAGCATAGCCAGCAAGTCCAACTGGCAGCAGGTCTTATTTCAGCACGTTGCAAGTGTCCACCAGATGCAACACAGTGAGCCTGTTCAGACACTGGTGTTCTGACACGTTAAGGAAGTTTATTCTCTGCCTGTAGACCCTGTGTGCTGGGTATGGCCTCCTGTGAGCTGCATCACTCAGCTGATCCCTCTCTCCTCTGGAGCTGCAGCTTTGTGAATAGCAGGCAATTGTTGGTTCAGACTCTCCTGCTGCTCTTCCCCATCATTGGTACAGACCTTGGTGAACCCCCCACTGGTGCAGCTCCTGCTCCTCCCCCCAGTGGTGCAGGTCCTGCTCCTCCCTCCACTGGTACAGACCCTGCCTCTCCCCCCACTGATGCTGACCCTGCTCCTCCCCCCACTGGTACAGACCCTGCCTCTCCCCCAACTGGTGCAGGTCTTGCTCCTCCTCCCACTGGTACAGACCCTGCCCCTCCCCCCAATGGTACAGACCCTGCCCCTCCCCCCACTGGTACAGACCCTGCTTCTTGATCTTCATCTGAATTCCAAAGTAGCAGCAGAAGCAGCTCCCAAACTGATCTGGCAGATCAGAGCTCCGGACTGCCGAGTGTAGGTGACACTGCTATACCATTGAAATATGACCATCATCTAGAGGATCTTTATTCAAAAAAATGTTTTACCCAATTTGTGAAGCATAGTAGCGATTATAGTTAGGAGGTAGAGAGAGGGAGAGGAAAAAAGTACTGTGCTCAGTACTTATCATTAGCTCCATAGTATTAGAAGACAAATGTAGTTCTCATCATTGAGGGAGATGAAAGAAAGAGTACAATTGCCATTTCCAATCCTGCAAGTACTGTAAATAAATCCATAAGCAGGTAAGAAAGCAGCTGTGAATATTGGGTACTTATTGGCCTATTTCCCTATCATGTCTCAGTCCCTTCTGTCTTCTCACCTTCCTTTCACTGGCAAGTTCCAGGAAGCTGGGGAAATCTGTGGATTCAAAGTTAAACTGAAAAACCCACATTAATGTCTTTCTACCTGAGTGATGTAGGGCCTGGATTAGCCATTCAGCCCTTTGAACCTGTTCTGCCATTCCATGAGATCATGACGAATCTGCATAACACTGAAATTGACAACATGCCTCTCCCAGGGATTTGCACACATGCAGCATAATGTGCTGCAGTTAAATGCAGAGGACGGCAGATTGGAGCCAACTTCCCAACGCACGTTTTTTTCCTGGATTTCTTCCCCCACATGCACCCAAATCTGTGCACTCACCCAAATTAAAATTCCCTCCCGCATGATTCTATTATTCTAATTCCAATTTATATAAATCACACAAGAAGAAAGAGAACTGGGAAATTGAGAGGTCACAAATCTGTCTAGCTGAACAAAGCACGTTAAATTTGTATTCATGTTTTGTAATTCTACAACTTCAGATTAGATTACATAACATACCTAAATCTTCAATATCCTTGTGATATGACTTATCCTCGAATGTCTTGAGCTGCAGGATTGGAAATGGCAATTGTACTCTTTCTTTCATCTCCCTCAATGATGAGAACTACATTTGTCTTCTAATACTATGGAGCTAATGATAAGTACTGAGCACAGTACTTTTTTCCTCTCCCTCTCTCTGCCACCTAACTATAATCACTACTATGCTTCACAAATTGGTAAAACATTTTTTTAAAATAAAGATCCTCTAGATGATGGTCATATTTCAATGGTATAGCAGCATTCTCATCAATTTTAGTGTATGCATTAGATGCCATGTAGTTGTGCTTTAATGCACTATTGTAGATTGTACGGTGCAACAAAATGCCATTTTCATTAAATGTTGGTAGAACAGAATTGGATGACTTCAAAGAATAACCTGGAGACGTCATTTATAAGGTGTTACATAGGTAAAGTGCTTCGCTTCACCCTTATACATTAAATTACTTCTCTTAAAAGGGAGATGCAATGACAGAAAGGATGTTATTGCTGATTGCCAGGGCAGCAATTGAAAACAAAAAAAAAAATCTAGCACTGGGGCAAAGGAAGGACTTCCTAGTTTGTTGTCAGGGTTTTGGAGGCCTTAATCAAGGAGATTCATAAGAGGTGAGAAGCCATGTTCCTGCCATCAAGGAATGCCCACCGAAGGGAATGGGAGCACATGGCCATGGAGGTCAATGAATGGAGTCTGGCACTGAGAACCTGGCAGCAGTGCCAGAAAATGATCAATGATCTTGCGCGGGCAGTCAAGGACAGTGAATGAATCTTCAAAGGATACCACCTATCCAGCATACCACCAAGCTCTCATGCTGCTCAATGCGCCACACCTTCACCATTCACCCATTAGCAGTCCTAGCAGTCAGGACATGGCCTAACATTCAAATTCTCCAATAAAAGCAAAATACTGTGGATGTTGGAGATTTGAAATAAGAACAGAAAGTGCTGGAAAAGCTCAGCAGATCTGGCAGCATCTGTGGAGAGAGAAGCAGAGTTAACATTCTGATATGACCCTTCTTTGGAACTGAAGAGAGGCAGAAATGTGATGTGTTTTATGCTGTTGAAAAGGCGGAGGGGGGGGTTTAGTTGGAGCAAAAACGGAAGGTCAGGGATAGGTTAGAGGGTAGAGGAGATTAAATTACAAAGATGTCATGGAACAAAAGGCAAAGAGAGTGGGAATGGTGGTAGTAAAGGAACAAAGCATTGGTCCAGAGTAGATGTTAATAGCACTGTTTCAAAAATGTTCCGAAGAAGAGTCATATTGGACTGGAAACATTAGCTGTTTTTCTCTCCACAGATGCAGTCAGGCCTGCTGAGTTTTTCCAGCACCTCCTGTTTTTAATTCAAATTCTCTACCTCACCCTCACACAACCACCAGTGATGGCAGCCTCACAATCACCTCTCACTTCAGCTTTTCCTCATGGTAGGTACACCACTGAAACACATTGAAATGCAACCAATGATATTCTTTACTCTCCCTTACAGCACAAGGTGTCAGAAAATACAAATAAGCAGAGCAGAACCAGAGGGAGACAGGAATGGCTGCATTGTGTGTGAGCACAGCAGAGATGATTACCGCCCATATCATGGGGCATGCTTTGACAGACCCTTTACATCCAGTGTTGCTAACTGCATTGAGGATTATGGTTTGTAACTTTTTTATGCCGCTTCTCAATTCCTAATTCATTCTCATCCTATTTGGCATAAGCTGCAAGCTGAAGATGGTGTCACCACATGGGCACATTGATTTTTACCTCACCTGTACCATCCCCTTCTGATTTCCTACTTTCAGATACCCAAGAACTGCCATCTGGTTAGTCTCAAGAGCAAGAAGAGAGCAGGAGAACACCACAGATGAAAAAGCACTAACACTTGATCTTATATTTGCAGCTGCCAGCTCAAGATATTGGTATTGTGCAAACCTCAGAGGGCAGTATAGAGTCAGGATCAGCATGTGGTCAGTCACCAGATATGTACGGGCTGCACTAAGGCCAAGGGGAAAGGATAGTAAATGTGCCAGCTTACTGGAGGACAAGGTCAAGATAGGTTCTGCTGCAGTGGACTCAGATGAAGGCTTTGGGGTGGCATAGAGGAGAATGCTGATCAGCATGTACACTAATACCCACAAATGAGGTGTCAACCTGATGAAGCTATAAAACATGACTACTTGCATGTCAAACAACATAAGCAGCAAGTGATAGACAGAGCTATGTGATTCCACAACCAATGGATCAGATCTAAGCTCTGCAGTCCTGCCTCACCCAGTCATGAATGGTAGTGGACAATTAAACAACTCACTGGAGGAGGAGGCTTCACAAATATCCTCATCCTCAGTGATGTGGGAGCTCAGCACAGTCGTGCAAAAGATAGGACTAAAGCATTTGCAACAATGTTCAGACAGAAGTGTCGAATGAATGATCCATCTTGGCCTCCTCCAGAGGTCCGCAGCATCACAGATGCCAGGCTTCAGCCAATTTGACTCACTCCACATGGTATCAAGAAATGGCTGAAGGCACTGGATACTGCAAAGGCCATATACCCTGACAGCATTCCAGCAATGGTATTGAAGACCTGTGCTCCAGAGCTTGCCATACCCCTAGTCAAGCTGTTCTGATACAGCAAATCACTGACATCTACTCAGCAATGTGGAAACTTGCCCAGGTATGTCCTGTACACGAAAAGCAGGACAAATCCAACCTGGCCAGTTATCGCCCCATCAGTTTACTCTCCATTGTCAGTAAAGTAATGGTAGGGGTCATCAACAGTGCTATCAAGCAGTACTTGCTTAGCAATAACCTGCTCACAGATGCCCAGTTTGGGTTCCGCCAGGGCCACTCAGCTCCTGACCTCATTACAGCCTTGGTTCAAACATAGATAAAAGACATGAACTCCAGAGATGAGGTGAGAGTGACTGCTCTTGACATCAAGGCAGCATCTGACCAAGTGTAGCATCAAGGAGCCCTAATAAAACTGGAGTCGATGGAAATCGGGGGAAATCTCCCCACTGTTTAGAGTCATGCTTGGTGCGAGAATGGATTTTTAAAAAACTATTTGTAGGGAATATAGTGTTATTCTGTGAAGAAGACAGTGTGCCTATGTGTGTGTGTTTGTGTGTAAATTATTTGATTAAGCTGGGGATAAGTTATTACAGACAGGTTGTCTGGGAGGTTGAGACATGAAAGGATAGAGGCATTAGGTGTGCATTTGTAATAAGATATTATGGTGGGCTTGAGGTACAAGTAAAAAGGTTGGATTTAACATTTACATTTTTAGATAAGTTGAGTTTGTTTGAATATCAAAGGGAAGTTAGAGGTAACAAGAAACATTTTTTTCATCTTACAGAAGCTCTAGTGGGTAAACAGAAAAGGGTGCATTACATGTTATTGACCCAAAGGCAGAAACAAATTAGAAACATGAAAGATTTTATATTTGGAAGGATTTGAGTTTCAAAGAGGTTTGAGAACAATGGGACATGAGGTGAAAGGAGGGAAAATATATTTTAGAGTTACTGTGGAGAGCTTAGGAGTTGGCTGTTGGCTGTGTGAGGAAGATCTCCTGGAACCAGCCCTAGGCTGGGAGAAATAGGAGGTTTGAATCAACCATTCAGCCAAGCCAGAAATGTCTTGGGCTGCAAAAAGCAGTCTTGCTCTGAAGTCTTGGATTTCAACAACAGAGTGGGAGAGAGTTTAAGAGGTCATGTGGTATGCCTTTATTAAGCTACAGCAGTTTGCCTTGAGTAATATTACTGAACTTTTATAGTGAAATATCTATAAGGGAGTGTTGGCTGAAAGGTGTTTACTTGTGGTTCTGACCAAGTAGGGAGTCCTTTGGCAGAATATTTTGTAAAACTAATTTTAACTGTGTAACTGTAATCTTTTGTGCTTAAGTTTTCTTTTTTCCTTGGTAATAAAACTTTTACTTTTAATTTTAGAATCCCAAAACTGTCACTGGACCTCTTGCTGCTGAGATCAGTACGTTTTCTTCTCACTTTCAGGATACAAAACAAATGGGTATCGCCCATAAGCCAAGTTTCCCACTGGGATTTGGTTTGCTCAGCAATTAACATCTGTGGTGGGCATAATGCTTTCAGCAAAGGAGGATGGTTGTGGTTGTTGAAGGTCAAGCATCTCAGTTCCAGGATGCTCCTCAGGGTAGTGTCCTAGGCCCAACCATCTTCAGCTGCTTCATCAATGACCTTCCTTCCATCATAAGGTCAGAAGTAGGGATGTTCGCTGATGATTACACAATGTTCAGCGCCATTTGCGACTTCTCAGATACTGAAGCAGTCCATGTCCAAATGCAGCAAGACCTGGACAATATCCAGCTTGGATTGACAAGTGGCAAGTAACATTTGCGCCACACAAGTGCCAGGCAATAACCATCTCCAATAAGAGAGAATCTAACCATCGCCCCTTGATATTCAATGGCTTTACCATTGTTACTATTAACATTCTGGGGGTTACCATTGAGCAGAAACTGAACTGGACTAGCCATATAAATACTGTGGCTACAAGAGCAGGTCAGAGGCTAGGAATCCTGCGACGAGTAACTCACCTCCTGACTTCCCAAAGCCTGTGCACCATCTACAAGGCACAAGTCAGGAGTATGATGGAATGCTCACCACTTGCCTGGATGAGTGCAGCTCCGAGACTCAAGAAGCTTGACACCATCCAGGACAAAGCAACCTAATTGGTTGGTACCACATCCACAAGCATTCACTCCCTCCACCACTAACCCACAGTGGCCACAGTGTGTATCATCTACAAGATGCACAGCACAAACTCACCAAGGCTCCTTATACAGCATCTTCCAAACCCCATGACCACTACCATCTAAAAGGGCAAGGACAGAAGACACAAGGGAACATCCCTGACTGGAAGTTCCCCTCCAAGCCACTCACCATCCTGACTTGGAAATATATTGCTGTTCTTCACTGTCACTGGGTCAAAATCCTGGAACTACCTCACTAACAGCACTCTAGATGTACCTACACCAAATGGACTGCAGCGTTTCAAGAAGGCAGCTCACTGCCACCTTCTCAAAGGCAATTAGGGATGGCCAATATAAATGGAAAAACTCAGCAAGTCTGGCAGCATCAGCGGAGAAGAAAAGAGTTGACGTTTCAAGTCCTCATGAACCTTCAACAGAACTAGGTGAATCCAAGGAAGGGGTGAAATATAAGCTGGTTTAAGGTGTGTGGGGGGGTGGTTGGGTGGGGGGGGGGAGAGAAGTGGAGGGGGGAGGGGGGTGGTGTGGTTGTACCCACACAACACCCCCCCACCTACCCGCCCCCCGCCTGCCCCCCGCCCCCCACCACCGCCCCCCCCCCCCCACCCCCCCCCCACCCCCCCACACACACACACACACACACACACACACACCTTAAACCAGCTTATATTTCACCCCTTCCTTGGATTCACCTAGTTCTGTTGAAGGGTCATGAGGACTCGAAACGTCAACTCTTTTGTCCTTTCCAACATGGAATTGCTGGGAAACCACGGGACAGTACTTATTGAACCAACTGTGATGCATTGCCTGATGGCTGATATCTCAGTTGCCACTACAGCACAGGCCCAAGCCACCTAATATCCCAGCAGTGGGAGTTCAAACTGAGATCATGAGATCTATACTTGTTGCCATGCATGCTCAGGCTGCTGTCATCATGGACCATGGGTCTGAGTGCTCAAAGAGGCATATAGGTTCTCAGTCCAGCAATCTGTGCTGCAACAGATGATTAGGATTGATTTGGTGCCATGCAAGTGACAGGAGCACCATTGAAGATGAACCTGCTGCCCTTTTACAGCATTTGCACTTCCACCACTGCTACTCACGCCAAGTTTGAACTTGCAGTCTGAACTTGGGCCCTCAAGGCACAGAGCTACTCAAAGTTGTCTTGCAAGGACAGCTGCAGCCTCCCCCAGTAAAATTCAGCAACGTGTTACCAGCCATGCTACAGTTACTGGAGTAGCCTTGTGTGGGAGCACCAGGACACTTAAGGACACATAAAAGACAGCTATTAAATGACTCCACAAGAATGAACAGTTCATTTTTGTTCATATATGAATGCTGTCTTTTTGGATAAAGAGCTTTGGAAATATTATTAGTGGTTGTTTTTTCTTTCAGGATAATGGTCAAGGGGATGCAGTGATGGACTGTCCCATATGGATTATAAGGTGGGAAAGGGTGGAGCCAAAGTGATGGAGGGATGTTTCCCTAAGGGAAATGGAGCCTGAGTTGGCATTCTCAGAAAGCCCAAGGGGTCCTGTCTGCATTCCCCTGAGGTGACTTCAGATTCTGGTGGCAGTGGTTGCACCCTTATTGTGGTGATACTGTGGAGGACATAGCAGACCATCATGAACTTGGAGTCACTCACTGGCGTGAACTGGAGGGCTCCCGCAATTGGTCCAGGCAATGGAAGTGTTGCTTTAACATGTTGGCCTGCTCCATGGTTTTCATTCTATTCCCATTGTCCTTAAATAGACAGGTGGAGAGAGGGGGGTTATCAGACAGATGTAGATGGGGTATCCCTTGTCTCTTAGCAGTCAGTCTCTGGTTGTTCTTTAAGCCTTGAGGGCAGCGGGAATGGCGGACTGCCTCAGAATGAAGGCATCTCGGCTGCTGCCATGATAGTGGAAATCACCTACCAATGTTCTGAGCACAGTCATACACCAACCACAAATTGAGTGCTCGCACTCGCAGTTCCTGTACCTCTCCCCATTGACAACAGAGCCATGTGCAAGCAATTAGTGGCTCCCTGCACCATTGGGAACCCCACTATCCTTGTGCAGTTCATCCTGCTTACACAGAAAAAAGATGTAAATGCCTCCCTTCCTGTATTGGCCTCTGTCAGCTTTGGAATGCAGAAATGGATGGTATACTTGGAGATGTTTGTCATGGAATCCATTTGCAGCACCTAAAGTGATCTAGTCGCATGTTTATGCAAACTTTTCAGCCACTGGCAGGACCATGTTCACCCTGATGTGAGGCTGTAGATCATCTTAAAAGATGTGGCAATGTTCTGTGATCATCTCATTTTTCCTGAACTACTCTCTGAAAATGTTCATTGGGCATGATCTTCTGCGGAGAACACTGTTCTCCCTCCCTCTTTACAAAGCTTCTCCTCCTTTCCTTCTTTTGTTGATCATGTTGCAGACCCATAAGCACTGCAAAGTCAGCCCCCGTACCTCTTGCAAACTTGGTGTTGACAGGTAACAAAGTCCACTGCACCAATTCACCAAAAGATCTCCAAAAATAAGCCACTGTACTCCCACAGATTTTACCTCGGCAGAAGCAAGTCAAAAGCAGTTAACCTACAAGTTGGATGCCTGTCTCTAGTAGCTGTAATGGGAGGTAGGTGTCCCTTGTATTACTGTTGAGTTGAGAACGATTAGCATATGCATACATTGGATCTGCACAATGCCAGTTACAAAAACTTGCGTTAAATCAGCCAAATGTCATTATCATCACCCTTCTGACCCATGACACATTGCACTAGTGTTCCTCCCAGCATGTGGCAGTGTCCAGGCTGTGTCAGTAGTGGTTGACAATGCAATGCCCACCATTTACTTCCTTTCATGCTTCCATGGCACAGTCACCATTGGTGCCAGGGAAGACATTTTCACAGCCTATGACTCTTCTCGTCACGAGCAACTCTGATAAAATCCCAAACCAATAGCGTATCTGCTTCTCTCACTATGAAATAATTCAATTGAAATAACCTTCCAAACTTATGTGTAATTTCTCTAACTCACCCGTGCTGTCCTTTTAATATTGCCAAACAATATCATTCTGTTTCTACAAATAAGCTGGAAGGTCAAATTAAGTTTCATAATGATGTACATCTGTTTTTGCAAATAATGGTTAGGTTTGATAAATTCTATGATATGCAATAATTTTCTTCCTTCGCAAGTAGTTATTATTTTTGAGACATTTCACAAAAAACACTCACAGCTGTTAGCACTTCAGTTTTGTCTTTATCAGCTAAAATTTTCAACCCATTGATAACTGGAATCATATGTACATGTGGAAGTGACATGCTTTTGGCTGCTAATACTAGCAATATTGGTTTGATCTTAGATATATCTATGAGCTTAAATCACTTTTCAAATCCTTAGGGCGGAATCGTTTTCCCTCAGTGGGGTAGTGGGCAGGAAAAAGAACGTTTTAGCCGCTGGCCGCAATGGCGGGTTTTCACGCCGTATCATCCCAATCATGCCTCAACAATCATGCATTCCCAGGAAATGCACTGTTTCGCTGGCAGGTGACCTCCAATTCAGCCGTCACGCAGTCACCTCGCTGCTTCCTCACGCCGGGCGCCATATTTAAAGTGCACGCACACCTTTCAGTGCTTCCAGCCCAGGACTGCTGCACAGAAGATATGGCCACAAAAGGCAAGAAGATTGCAGCTTCCCGGTTCAGTGATGCATCCCTGGGACGCCTTCTGGACACCATTGGAGCCTACCACAACACTCTCTACCCCCACTCTGGCTGCAGGAGGCCTCCCTGGCTTGGGAGTCAGTGGCAGAGGTAATCAGTGCCAATGCTGCACAGAAGAGGTTCGCCATCCAGTGCAGAGAGAGAATGAATGATCTCATCTGTGCCACCAAGGTAAAGCAACCATCTCATAACTTTAAAGCCACACGCTCATAAGGCCATCATACATTCACTGGCATCTCACTCATTGCCAGCTCAAGGGACATCACCACTCAGTCTCCCTCACACACATCCTCACATCTCCATCTGGCCTCATCTCCTCTGGAGACTGCCTCCTCAGCCCTCACCCTCTTGAGGTTACATGCACAGATCAACATGTGTCCCTGAGATACCCCCTTGCCCAGTAATGCCCTAGCCCTACAGCTTTTTCTCTTGCCTGAGGCCACTTCTCTCATTTCCCAAGCAAGCCATAGCTCTGCAGATTTTGAAAAGTCACCTCCACCTTGTGGCTGGCCTCGTAAGTAGAGACCTGCCTGTGAGCCCCCCCTAAAAGCGTTGTGGTGTGCTGCCTACGAACTCTGGCGCTGATGACTGTGAGTGCTGCCCAAAGCAAGGTAGGCAAACAAACCTTGAAGTCCCAAGTGAAGTGCAGCTCACCAGGTGTACGTCACTTATGCTCAGTTGTGAAACATGTGGCCGTGATTCCCAGATGATCCAGCGTGGGGGGGATGATTGTGGCAAGCTGGGGTTATAATGATATGCAGATGTATTACAATAAAGTTCCTGCCGTTCGATAGCTGGAAACGTGGTCCACTATTGATGGGTGGAGTAGATGATTGCAAATTGGTTTCACGATGGTGTCCTGTTGTCCTAGACTCATCCACCAGCAGAAACAGTTTCTCTCTCCATCACATTAGTTCCCTCCAAAATCCTGTAAAACCACAAACAAATCATCCCCTAACCTTCTATATTCTCTGGAATCCAAGGCTAATTGATGGAATTTCTCCTTATAATCTAACCATTTGAGCTCTGGCAAGGTTCTGATGAATCTGTGCTGCAGTCCTTCCAAGGAAAATATATCAAAAATGTGGGAGCCAGACCTATACCCAGTATTCCAGATGTGATCTAACCAGAGCATTGCATTGTTGTGCTATCTCGATATGAAGACTGACTTTCCAAATGAGCACCTTTGTCTTAGAATAGTAACTGCACTTTAAGTCCACCCAAAGTTTCAATCCCAATTCTTGCAGTAGTCTTAATATCCATCTTAAAGTTTTGAAGAACAGCAGAAGCAGAGACTTCAATCTTGTATTAAATATATAGTCCTACCTTCTACACAAATATTTATATTTTGCAAGACTCTAATTACATCTCTCTGCCTCGCTGCCATGCTAATCAAATCGTTCTCCTTTCCTCTTACTTCTGCTTACAATTGCATAGATTTTCATCCACATCAAAGCTCACATCATCTTATTTATCTTATTCTTGTGGTAGAGAAGTCAGATTCTTCAGCCAGTTATTCGTACCTCGCAACAATTTTCTCTTCTTCCCTTCTTTTCTTCTACATAGACTAATAATCATAAAGCCAGTGTTTCCTCCAGCTACCTTTCATTCCTGACTTGTTTTTCTCTCTTGTACTTTGTACTCTAATCAGCACCACATACAAAACAAGTGACAACATATATGTCATAAAATACTAAAATAAGAGATGAGACATATATGACAACAAATAAAATAGTACATTTTTTAGTGAACAAAGCAATTCTAAAAAAGTAACCATGCACTGACAGAAGATGAATTCAGCAAGCAGCCCATTTTGCATCAGTGCTGTCTTTCTTGCAAATCATATTTTTTCCTCCCTGTTTTAACTTGTATTTTGTCTTCAAAGAAAGTCTGAATGCAGCACTAAAAACTTGGAGACAACTGTGCATGTGGAAGTTCTATTTTTAATGTATACTGCAATACTTGTAACTCATTACTTCAAACTTACGTATTGTTTTGTTGCTATTATTTTCAGGTGGGCTCGCTGGAGATTAAAGTTTGAACCTTGATAATATGACTAATGATCCAATGATTCCAAAAGGCAATAGTGTGGCACACATCAAATCAGATGGCGATTATGTCACCCTATGCTCAATTTAAAATCAATTCATAGGGCATAATTTTCTGCCTTCCGGGCGGGCGGGCGGGCCAGACCCAATCTCCGGTGAGCGGGGAGCCAAACCCGCCAAAGAAGCGGGCCCAGCCAGAGAAGTGGGCCCCACCGCCATTTTACATGGACGGGCCAATTAAGGCCTGCCCAGGTTGAAGTCTGGTGGGAAGCGCTATGAGCTCCCCGTGTGGGGTTGTGGGGGTGGGGGGATTCCCCAAAAGCAAGAATGTGCTCTTTCGCGCATGCGCACAAAAGAGCGCACATTTCCCTGAGACTAAATGCTGCCTCAGGGATATCGCTTACAGTTTTAAAAACAATAAAAATAGAGAAAAAAAATCCTTAACATGTCCACTTCATGTGACAATGTCGCATGAGATGGGACATGTTAATAATCTATACTAAAACTTTATTACACTTTTTAAATCCCTACATGAAACCTCATCCTGCTGGTGGATGAAGTTTCATGTTTTCTCTATTTACCTTTAGGGCTCCTGGCCTGCCTGCCAACCAGAAGGTTGGATGGGCAGGTCCTTTAATTCTTTTAATGATCCTGTCAATGGCCTCAAGTGGTCATTGACAGGTCGGCAGGCCCGCAGCAGATTTTGCTGCACCCCAGCCTTCCTGAAGATGTAAATGGGGCAGGATGACATTGGGGGATCCCCCCGATGTCATCCTGCACCATTTTGCGCGTTGGCGAGCGGACCCCACCCCCCTACTCACCGACAGCAAAATTCAGCCCATAGTGTTCGATGAATACATGATGAATAATCTACCATGTGAATGTAATGGACTTGCTTAAGAATCCCGTGGATAAATAGTGGTGCTGATCCACTCTGTTCCCTTTTCAGTAGCAGTAGCACTGAAGGAATTGAGGAATGACAAAGCAGTTAGCGATATTGCAATACCAAACCGAGGAGTGCTTCAAACCATAGCCAGGAAGCAGAAAACTTGAAAAACATGTGGCCAACTCTCTCCAAAATTGTAGGCTGCAATCTGGTCTGAGTTCTAATTTCTCAGTACTGCTGGCTAACATTTGCTCACGATTGCTGATGATCTATTTTGACGGCAGATGTCTGCATTCCCATAAATTCGGAGAAAACTTGCCCTGTGGTTGACTGCATCCTCTCTTTAACTATGGCTAAGCTTGATTGCATGCCTCTTTGGGCATTAGACCTCATTTGGATCAGAAAGTTTTGAGATGATGCATTACATAATCTTCCGGTCACAGATGTTCCCATCGCAGTTACTGTGTTAGCATTCCCTTCATCGCTGATCTAGTACTTAGACCATAAGACCATAAGACATAGAAATTAGGCCATTCAGCCCATCGAGTCTGCTCTGCCATTCAATCATGGCTGATAAGTTTCTCAACCCCATTCTCCCGCCTTCTCCCCGTAACCTTTGATCCCCTTACCAATCAAGAACCTATCTATCTCGGTCTTAAATACACTCAATGACTTGGCCTCCACAGCCTTCTGTGGCAATGAATTCCATAGATTCATCACTCTCTGCCTAAAGAAGTTTCTCGTCATCTCTGTTCTAAAAGGTCTTCCCTTTACTCTGAGGCTGGGCCCTCGGGTCCTAATCTCTCCTACTAATGGAAACATCTTCCTCACGTCCACTCAATCCAGGCCTTTCAGTATTCTGTAAGTTTCAATCAGATACCCCATCATCCTTCTAAACTCCATTGAGTATAGACCCAGAGTCCTCAAACGTTCCTCATACGTTAAGCCTTTCATTCCTGGGATCATTCTCGTGAACCTCCCCTGGACACTCTCCATGGCCAACACATCCTTCCTGAGATACGGGGCCCAAAATTGCTCACAATATTCTAAATGTGGTCTGACCAGAGCCTTATAAAGCCTCTGCAGCACATCCCCACTTTTATATTCTAGTCCTCTTGAAATAAATGCCAACATTGCATTTGCCTTGCTAACTACCAACTCAACCTGCAAGTTAACCTTAAGAGAATCCTGGATGAGGACTCCCAAGTCCCTTTGCACTCTGGATTTCTGAATTCTCTCCCCATTTAGAAAAAAGGCTATGCCTCTATTCTTCCTACCAAAGTGCATGACCTCACATTTCCCCATGTTGTATTCCATTGGCCACTTCTTTGCCCATTCTCCTAACCTGTCCAAGACCTTCTGCAGCCTCCCCGCCTCCTCAACACTACCTGTCCCTCCACCTATTTTTGTATCATCTGCAAACTTAGCCAGGATGCCCTCAGTTCCTTCATCTAGATCAATAATATATAAAGTGAAAAGTTATGATCCCAACATTGACCCCTGTGGAACTCCACTAGTCACCGGCCGCCATCTTGAGAAGGACCCCCTTATCCGCACTCTCTGCCTCCTGCCAGACAGCCAATCTTCTATCCATGCTAGTACCTTGCCTCTAATACCATGGGCTCTTATCTTACTGAGCAACCTCCTGTGCGGCACCTTGTCAAAGGCCTCTGGAAGTCCAAGTAGATAACATCCATTGGCTCTCCTTTGTCTAAACTACTCGTTACCTCCTCAAAGAATTCTAACAGATTTGTCAGGCATGACATCTCCTTGATGAAACCATGCTGACTTTGCCCAATTTTACCATGCACTTCCAAGTATTCTGAAATCTCATCCTTAATAATGGACTCTAAAATCTTACCAATGACCAAGGTCAAGCTAATTGGCCTGTAATTTCCCATCTTTTGCCTCACTCCCTTCTTAAACAGGGGGGTAACATTAGCGATTTTCTAGTCCTCTGGGACCCTCCTTGATTCCAGTGATTCCTGAAAGATCACCACTAACACCTCCACCATCTCTTCAGCTATCTCCTTCAGAACTCTGGGGTGTAATCCATCTGGTCCAGGTGATTTATTCACCTTCAGACCTTTCAGTTTTCCTAGCACCTTCTCCTTGGTAATGGCCACCATACTCACCTCTGCCCCCCCGACTCTCTTGCACTTTGGGGATGTCACTTGTGTATTCCACTGTGAAGACTGACGCCAAGTAATTATTCAGTTCCTCTGCCATTTCTTTGTTCCCCATTACTACTTCTCCATGGTCATTTTCCAACGGCCCAATGTCCACTTTTGCCTCTCTCTTACCCTTTATATATCTAAAAAAACTCTTGCAATCTTCTTTTATATTACTGGCTAGTTTACCCTCATATTTAATCTTCTCCCTCCTTATTTCTTTTTTAGTTGTCCTCTATTGGTCTTTGTAGGCTTCCCAATCCCCTGGTTTCCCATTGCTCTTCGCCGTATTGTATGCTTTCTCTTTAGCTTTTATGCCGTCCCTGACTTCCCTTGTCAGCCATGGTTGCCTCGTCCTCCCTTTAGTATGCTTCTTCTTCCTAGGGATGAATTTTTGCTGTGTCTCCCAAACTATTCCTAGAAACTCCTGCCATTGCTGGTTCACTGTCTTTCCTGCTAGGCTCATCTCCCAGTCAATTCTGGCCAGCTCTTCCCTCATGCCTCTGTAGTTGCCTTTATTCAACTATAATACTGTTACATCTGATTCCAGCTTTTTCCTCTCAAATTGCAGGGTAAATTCTATCATATTATGGTCACTTCCTCCTTAGGGTTCCTTCACCTTAAGCTCCCTTATCAAATCTGCCTCATTACACATCACTAAATCTAGAATTGCCTGTTCCCTAGTGGGCTCCACCACAAGCTGCTCCAAAAAGCCATCTCGTAGGCATTCCACAAATTCCTTTTCTTGGGATCCATTACCAACCTGATTTTCCCAGTCTACCTGCATATTGAAATCCCCCATGATCACTGTAACCTTGCCTTTCTTACACAGCTTTTCTATCTCCTGGTGTATCTTGTGTCCCACATCCTGAATACTGTTCGGAGGCCTGTACGTAACTCCCATTATGGTTTTTTTACCTTTGCGGTTCCTCAACTCTACCCACACAGATTGTATATCATCTGACCCTACGTCATTTCTTGATATCAATTTAATTTCATTTCTTACTAACAAAGCAACCCCACCCCCTCTGCCAACATGCCCATCTTTTCAATAGGATGTATATCCTTGGATATTTAGCTCCCAGTCCTGATCCCCTTGCAGCCATGTCTCCGTCATACCCACCACATCATACCTGCCAATTTCAATCTGCGCCACAAGTTCATTTACCTTATTTTGTATACTGCATGCATTCAGATACAACACCTTCAGTCCTGTACTTCCAGTCCCCTTTGTATACTTGTATAAGAATGCTGAAATCATTTTCCCCAGCCACCAATTTAATGCACATGGCAACTATGATATTGTGCAAAGACTTTTGGTATTCAAGAGCCTCATTCTGACCAAGAGTCACCTGATTTCAGCACATACCAATAACCTATTTTTATTATTATCTCTATTGTGGATTATATTAAGGATTGAGTTTTGGTTTCAGCTTAAGGCAAATTGGAACTGTTTACTTTCAGTTTTGTTTAGTTTGCCTGCATATGTTTACAAACCATGCTTGAACTTTTGTCCCAGCTGAGAGGCTTTTAGAAGCAAGAAAGCCCTGAGGTTGCTATAGAGAAAATGGCTGAGGGTGGAGCTATGCTCTAAAAGGAAATTCAGTGTGTTTAGTTTTTTAAAAACAGTGTAAGGGAAGCTGACCTGGAGACTTCAGACATCCAGTCTATTGTGCTTAACTAGGGAATTCAGTTCTGTATGTTTAGAGAGGAAAATAGGGAATTGGATAGGACCATGTAGCTTTGTAAAGAGAGGAGAAGTTCAGCTTCTGAATTGATGCCAAGGGGCTGTCTACATGTGTCTGGTGAGTTGTAGCATGTGATTGTCAGTGATGCCTATACTTGGACAAGGTTATATTTGTCAGAATATACCATAGATCTGGACTGTGACTTGTGTAGCCAGGCCCAGAGAAAAAACAAGAACTGCTTTCCAGATTAATAGTGTGCTTAGAAGTCTATCCAAGGGAAAGCCACAGTAAAAAGGTTAAGCGGGGCTAAGTTGTTGGATTGAGTTTCAGGTAGAAATTTAAATGGTTTAGAATAATTATCTTATTTGCTCAATGTACCTATTTAGTCATTATTGTTTGTGTTTGTTTTGTTCAAGTTTTTATATTTAAGATTCTTCTGATGTTTCAATTTAATCTTGGAGTCCTGCCACTTATTTCCTTACTGTTGATTCTTCCATGCATTACATTATTTAAACGATTATGGTCTATCAAGGCAGATCCAAGCAATTGCTAGGGTTGTCCAGTATTCTCAGATGGGTCAAAAGTTTAAACATGGTTTGTAAACACACACAGGCATACTAAACCAACCGATTCACTTAAACTGAAACCAAAACTCTACATCATTAACCATCAATATAATTCACAATGGAAACAGTTATAACGCTGTTTAAGAGGTGAGATGAAAGTGACTGCCCTTGACATCAAGGCAGCATTGGACTGAATGTGGAAACAAGGAGCCCTGGCAAAATTGAAGTCAATGGGAATTGGGGAAAACTCTCCTCTGATTGGAGTCATGCCTAGCACAAAGGAAGATGGTTCTGGCCGGAGACCAATCCTCTCAATCCCAGGACATTGTTTCAGGAATTCCTCAGGGTAGTGTCCTCAGCATGACCATCTTCAGCTGCTTTATCGAAGACCTTCTCTCCATCATAAAGCCAGAAGTGGGGATGTTCGCATATAATTGCACAATGTTGAGCACCATTCATGACTCCTCAGATATTGAAGCAGTCCATGTCTAAATGCAGCAAGAGCTGGACAATATCCAAGCTTGGGCTGACAAGTGCAAGTAACATTCACACCACACAAATGCCAGGCAATGACCATGTCCAAGAAGGGAGAATCTCACTATCTCCTCTTAACATTCAATGGCATTACTATCAATGAACACCCAAATATCAACATCCTGGAGGTTACCATTGACCAGGAACTGAACTGGACTAGTCATATAAATATTGTGACTATAAGAGCATGTCAGAGCTGGGAATTCTGCAGTGAGTACCTCACCTCCTTACTCCTGAAAACCTGTCCACGATCTACAAGGCATAAGTCAGGAATGTGATGGGATACTCTCCACTTGCCTGAATGAGTTCCAACAGCATTCAAGAAGTTTGAAACCACCTATGACAAAGCAACTTGCTTGATTAGCACCCCATCCACTATCTTAAACATTCACTCCCTTCACCACCAACACACAGTAGCAGTAGTGTGTACCATCTACAAGATGCACTGCAGCAACTTACCAAGGCTCCTTAGACAGCACCTTCCAAACCTGTGTTCGCTACCATCTAGAAGAACAAGGGGCAGCAGATGCATGGGAACACCACCACCTTCAAGTTCTCCTCCAAGCCACACACCATCCTGACTTGGAGCTATACCGCTGTTCCTTCGCTGTCACCGAGTCAAAATCCTGGAACACCCTACACCACAGGGACTGCAGCGGTTCAAGAAGACAGCTCAACACCATCTTCTCAAGGGCAATTAGGGATGAGCAATAAATGTTGGCCTAGCCAGCAATGCCCACATCCTGTGAAAGAATTTTAAAAATGCATCAAGCATTCCTGCAATCTCATTAGTGCATCTTCAACCATCTTCTGTGTTTGGTGAATGCTCATTTGCTGCAAATCTACACAATTGTGGAGAAGCAGGTACTGTGCAGTTGTATTAAGGCTTGGTGGAGTAGTGAGCTGTGGTACAATTGTGATCTGCATCCTCCAAATTATCTGTCGTTTGAGAAGGTTGTTATGTGTAGAAGCAGTGAGCATAAAGAAAGCAATCTTAATTGGTAGCGCATATCCCTGAATGCTAGAATTTCCACTAAAGGCCAGATTTTCTGTTTCTCTATTGTCAAGGCATTTGGGATGTTTGGGAAAGGATTGGGGCATGCGGAGGGATAAAACTAATCAGGCAATTGCCCCTTTTAACATGATTACTTACGATGGTGGGCCATGTGCCATCTAAGTGTCCCCTTCTGCAGAAACAGGAGTCTTCATTATAACATTTAAATCAGACTCCCAAAGTGCAGTTGGGAGTCATATTTAAATTAACAGTTGCCAGTTGGATTTTTCTGAGTTTACTGCCCCAGCTTTTCCCTCTTACTGAGCCCTGACTCTTACCAATACCATCCCCCTGATAACCCCCCACACACCCCTCCCCACCACCCCTGCAAAACCATGCTTGCCAGGATCTATCCAAACCAATGCCTGGCTGTGGCACTGCACCCAGCTGGGGCTTCCTGTCATATACAGCCGGCTGTTGGACAGGAACTAAAGAATAAAATGAATATAAATTCCAGCCATTAAATTCAGCAGGACCTCATGATTTCCTGCCTGCTACCACATTTCCTCTCTATCTGCACGGCCCCTACCTCACCCCAATGGAAGTATCAGACCCTTGGAGTTCCATGGTCCATCTTACACAGTTTTACATTCCTATTAGTTAAAGTTCCATTTGTTGCATTATGGCAACGTTTTCTGACATTTTTGGCAGTTTCTATGGGCAGATGATGTCCCAAAGTTTGGCAGGTGGATCAGGGGAACAGGTATGTACTTGTATTGATCTGGCAAGTGTATACCCCTACAATGATTGATGTGGGCAAAACTAGATAACTCAATCCCTCTGGTTTTCTATGTGTTTTTTTCTATCTGTTACAGTGTTACAACAGGGAAATATTTCCAGAGGTCAAGTGCTTCAGTGCTCCCAGTACCCCCACCCCTTCTCTTACTCCCCCAGTGCCTTCCCCCGATGAATTCTCTGAAATCCTTAGTCTACCTTTGTCACCTATAACTCAGTTATAATGAAGATTAAATGCTGCACACAGTTGGCTACAACAAAACAATTTATTGGGACACAAGTGCAGCAGGTTATTGGCTAGTGCAACAGGGAGCTTATAAAAATAATCACCATCCAACTGCAGGACTTTTAATGAAACCAGCCCCTTTTTGAACAAGCTTAAAATACCGCAATCCAAATTTGGGCAGTGATATTTCTACTCTGATCACTCAATGTTCAGAGAGTCACAGGTAAGAGGGGTTTGACATCTAAGCAAATCTCCAGGAAAAAATTTTTGTCAGCATGACTATCCCCTTCTTTTCCCACAGCTGTTTTTATGTTAAATTTTGCCTCAGTTTTAATAGTAAAACTATTTTCCTTTGTTTTCATCTGTTATCAGCCATTCCTCAGTTCTGGCACTCAAGATTCTGAATCAGAAGGTTGTGGTTTCAAGCTGTATTCTTGATGCGCACATAATCTATGCTGACACTTCAATGCAGTAGTGAAGGACTGCTGGACTGTTATGCTGTCTTTTTGATTAGATGTTAAACTAAGACCCCATCTATCCTCAGGTGGATCAAAAGATCCCATGTCACTACTGAAGAAAGTGATAGGGAGTTCTCCTTGTATTCTGGTCAGCATTTAATCTTCATCCCCATCACTTGAAAACAAATTCTGCTAATTTATCTCATTGTTTGTGGATCATGGATGTTTGTGTAAATTGGCTGCCATGTTTCCTTGTATTACAACAGTTCCTGGGTTTAAAAGTATTTTGTTGCATGTGAAATATATTGAGACATCCTGAGGTCATGAATGATGCTTTTATAAATGCAAATTCCCTTTTATTTTACTATCTGCTAAACGGTCTTCATAGTCATCACTAAGGGCAATTAGCAGATTTGAATATTTTAAAGCATTTTTATTAATATTTAATCTCTTCATTTTCATTTTTAAGTGCCACTGCATTAGGGCAATAATAAAAAAAAATACTTGCTTCTGAATGAACAATTGTGTTGTGAACCAGGGCAATGTTTTGAGGGAAAAGGTTGTTGTCTGGACTGACAGTTGCTGCGCCAAATCCACTCTAATACTAGGATGGTCTATGTGGATACCAGCATTATTATCCTTAAATAATTCAGGATAACAAGGCAGTTTCAGCAAAGCACTGCTAGTGAATCGTGTGTTTCAATTTGATATTCAGATTCCTGCAGTTATCTTGTCAGATCTCTTAAGTTAAAAAGCGAAGAGTATAGTGGATGTGCCGAATACATGGGGAAAAGCTCATTGCAGAGGGCTGAGCAATAGCTATTTTACATTTCTCTTTATTTCATACAGTTATCTGCATGGCTCCCTGTAACAGATTTCTACCTGGACAAATTCAACCTAAAATCAAATGATTAAACTAAATGTTTCAAGATTAAATTGAGCCAGCATTCAATTTGTAGTGAATTCTACATGATGGAGATGAAAATTCCCTGTCTTTCCAACAGACTGCTGCTGCAATATAGGTTGCAGTCTTGAGGAGTCATGGTTCCTTGTTATGCGAGGAGCAACTGCTGCTCCTTAGAAAACATGCAGCATGGAATGGGATGGAACCAGGGATTCCTAATGTTTGGAGCTTCTGCATCTCTGGCTGTCAGAGGGATCTCTGTTTCTTTGAGACTGTGCTGTGTTTGCCACCTGGCTCTTTGAAGATTTAAGATGCAGATTATTTACATTGTAAGATACCCTCCTTACAAAGGAGAACATGTGGGCAAGGGGCACATTGTTTTCTCTTTCTAAGTGAGGTACCAACACAGGTACAATAAACTACGTTTTAGAGCCTCTAGGGAAATCATTTATCCATTTATTCACCTAGAGAGCACCCATAATTAGAATGCAAGTGAGGAATCTTCCTCTGAACTTGAAAGACACACTAGGGTCAGCATCAATGGCTTACAACAGGTATAATCATAGCATCATTTCTAGAATCACAGGCCTGTGAATTGTTAGAGGGCTTTGAAGTCTGAAGAACAATGCAGCTATTTAGGTGGTCATCACACTTGGCATTATGCTAAAGTAAAGGTTCAACATTGTAAGGAAATCAATGTGATGATGTTAACACTCTAATTAATGTAATTATCTCAAAGTATTTGTTGTTTAACACAAGGCCTTTAAAGCTTTCTCGATTATATTTTCATATGGTTTAGCATAGAGCATTGTACTGCTTTTTGAAAACCTCAGTTATTGCTTTGAAATAAAACTGCAGAATTCAGCATATCGATTCTTAAAATATTTACTTTAATTGAATGCGGGTGAAGAACAAGGGCCTGGAAATTTGATTGCATGCACCCATTCACCATTTGAGATCAATAGACTTCCAAGGTGCTTGGTGGAATCATTTGAAAGCTTCATTATTGTAATTTAAATAAGGGTCCTGCGCTTGTTGTAAAATCCTCTTTTGAAATTTATTTTTTTGTTGCCTATTTTCTGCTTTCTACAACTTGTTTCTGACATCTGACAGCATGTAAAAATAGGAGAGCTATACCATTTAGTTATAGCCTACTGAGGAAATGTAATATAACTGAGAGTTTAGGTAATGTAATAATGGGGACGAAAGGGTTATGCTACACAGGACCTATTCCAGTGCCAAGCCTACTTTAGGTAATTTGTAATGGCCATGCCTTGCTCATTGTACAGTGCTAAGATAGCAGTCAATTTGGTGGTAAAACATGGCTACTAAATTATTGCTCTGAATAGTAAATAAATAGTTAAATGGCCACCAGATGTCCCAAATCTTGGATATAATTATTACAATCAATTTAATTGCAATTCCAGCTGGCAAGTTGTGCAGTATACAATGGTTTTTAAACTTGGCTTTAGTTTATTTGGTTAAAATACATTATTTTACTAGTTGTACATTATGTGCACTTGAAATCAAGCAATATTAATTGTTTCTTAAATGGCATTCAGAATTACTCAACTGGTTGGCAGAATGCTTAGTGACCTCTATACAGAAACTGTGGTTGAGAATTTTGGCGGATTCCCTCGATAACAGTATTTGCTATTTAGTACATCAAAACAACAAAATTTAAAAAAGTTTTGGCATGGCAACGGCTTGATAATTCAATGATCCTTTTATAACATGTATTTAGTTCGCATTCCATTTTGCTATTTGCAAAATCCTTCTGAGAGCTTGAAACCACCAGTAATGCACCCTGTTCTAATACAAACAATTCTAATCCCAATTATATTTTTTTTAACCTTTTCGTCAGCATTTAGATATGTCTTATGTCAATCCAATTCGCTGTCATCATAACCTGTTTGGAAATGTATTCAGTCAGGACTGCAGTTTAACCAAGTTTCCCAATGTAATTAATTGACTGAATTGTGCTTGATTGTCTTGGCCACCTGAAACCTTTCTTGGGATCTTGCCCTATTGATTTGGATATTACAACAGGGAAAGGCCATTATACTGAGATGTATTCCAGCCTCTGTCGCTGTTCAAACTGCTCATTTCTCTGCTAGGAAGAGTAAATTGGTGTAGAAGGATGTGTTATGAATTTTTCATGCTATGATGGGATGTATTATTCATGATCATAGTCCTTGGTAGGGAATGGATAAGTAGAAACAGTGGAAGCTGCAGAAAAAAAAAAATCTTCGGTTATCACTAAGAGCACAAATGAACCCTCTGTTCTGCCATATGTACATATGCATTGATCAGAGCAACATTATTTTTGCATTATAGCACACAGCAGTTACATATGTTGAGAAAAACTAAATACTTTGAAAAAATATTCCAATCTATTAAAGTCAAACATCTAAATTTACTCTGTACCTTGAAATATTGGATTTCTTGATTATTAGCTTTGCTTATGGCTATTTTGATTCCCTTACAAACATAAATGTTATTTTCCTCATTAAATATTATCAGTGGAAGAGAGAAGCAGGTTTTATTCCACTTACTCCACTTCATGTCGGGAAATTACAGTAAGAAAATAATTACAAGACACCACATTCATTGTAACACATTTAATGAGTAGAAGAGTTGCTTTAGTTAATAGGATGAGCAAAATCATTGGCTCCACTTGAGGCTGAACCAATGTTTCAAAGAGGTTTGACATAACCCCCTTGCTTTTATACTCTATGCCCCTATTAATAAAGCCTAGGACACCATATGCTTTATAAACCACTCTTTCAACCTGCCCTGCCAACTTCAATTATTTATTCACACAAACACCCAGGTCCCTCTGCTGCTGCACTGGATTTAGAATTGCACCCTTTATTTTCTATTGTCTCTCTATGTTTTTCCTTCTCATCTTTCTGATTTGAAAGTCATCTGCCACTTGTCTGCCCATCCCATCAGCTTGCCCATGTCCTTTTGAAGTTCTACACTATCCTCCTCACAGTTCACAATGTTTCTAATCCATTCCAGTTTTAATTTTACTATCACCCTTTTTATACTAGCCCACAATCAAATATGTCCAAACCAGTCACAATGGTCCAACTGTTAGACCTGCAAAAATAAGTGCTCCTCCACTATTCCTATTAATTTACTAGTTAGAATCTTGAATGTTCCAATACCAATCACAAAGAAGCTACAACATGCACGTTTGAATATTGGCAAATGCAGATTTGTGATTCATCATTCAATTGTCCATTTTCCTAGCTAAATCAAAACAAAGAATACCAAGTAACCGTTTGTGAAAATAATATGAATCCAATTCCAACATCCCTGGCAACAGATAAACAAAGCCTTTGAGAGTCAAATGCAAGACTTTGATAAAGATGAAAGTGGTAAGATCAACCTCAGACAAATAGTACATACAGATTGTTAGGTTCAGTACCTGTAATTATCCATGTGAAATATCACGGGAGAGCAGCAAGGGATTTAAATATTTAACTAAAGGTACAAAGAAGTAAAGTTTGACAAGATATTTGAAAATAATCATCCTTTGGTTAATATCCAACTTCTTTGTATGTAATATGTAATTTCTCAGAGGCAGTCAACTAGAGATTGGTGGAATGTAACTATTTGCATTTTAT
Source organism: Carcharodon carcharias (assembly GCF_017639515.1). NCBI lineage: Eukaryota > Metazoa > Chordata > Chondrichthyes > Lamniformes > Lamnidae > Carcharodon > Carcharodon carcharias. The sequence continues at coordinate 54,894,494 of NC_054486.1, forward strand.
CCATGTAGAGCTGTAATATTTTGTGTTCAAATAATATGATTCAGTGTTATGAGTCTTCATCTAAGCAGCTTGAAGAGTAACTTTAATGGAGTCACTGATTTTTCTTCTGTAGACACTTTTACAAAAGTGTATTTCCTAAGAAGTATTTTTTCTTCTCATTGAGCATTTTTCATTTTTGTCTGGATTTTATTTGATCTTTTTGGTGGATTGCGAAGTTGCAGTGACTTTATGCATGGTGGCTACAGTAATCCTTAAAGTTAATATAAGTTACCACCAATTGGAGGTATTCTTCAGTTAATGAAAAATAAGGATTGTCCTGACATGACTAAAATCTATATTTAATTAAGCATCTGTGAATTCTAGTTCTCTTTTATGTAATAATAATAACTGCAAGAAGGAGGTGGTGGTTTAGTGGTATTGTCACTGGACTGGTTTTCCAGAGACCCAGGGTAATGCTCTGGGGACTTGGGTTTGAATCCCACCATGGAAGATGGTGAAATTTGAATTTAATAAAATCTGGAATTAAAAGTTTAATGATGACCATGTCAATTGTCATAAAAACCCATCTGGTTCACTAATGTCCCTCAGAGGAGGAAATCTGCTGTCCTTACCTGGTCTGGCCTACATGTGACTCTAGACCCACAGCAATGCCCTCTGAACAAGGGCAATTAAAGATGTGCAATAAATGCTGGCCTAGCCAGCAATGCCCACATGCCATGAATGAAAAAAAAAGTTCATAAACAGGTAAAAAAAAGAATTTATATTTATGAGAACTGATCACATCTTTGGTGCCCCAAGCACTTCACGTCCGATTTATAAATATAGTCACTGGTGCAGTATAGACAAAAGCAGCAGCCAATTTACACAAAACACAAGCCAACAGGAGCAATAACATTATTCTTTGCCAGATCACATAAGTCCCCATTCTATTCTTTGTATTATCATGTACATCCTAATCTGGGTGACCAGATCTCATTCGAACAGTTTAACATTACTGGAGACTCGACCAGCTGTACTGTCCATTCAAACAAGTTATTTCACTAGCCTCTCCAAGGAGATATTGACCATGCAACACAATTATAGTGTATGGTGGTCTGAGTCAGGTGCCTCTGGTCCTCCTTGACCACCTCCTCTTGCTTATTATTACCAAGCAGCTTTCACCAAATTGCTGACATGGAGCTTTCACAATAGTGATTTTTGTAGCTGAAGTGGGTGAATTGTGAAGGAAAGATAATCTTCCTTGGTACTATGCCTTCTCCATTTCTTAATTCCTCATCTTTGGCTTTGAAGGGCATACTTGATCCTTACAAAATGCTACATGCCTGCATTTCATCTAGCTATCAAATTTTCTCTCTCATTTAATGCTACCTTCTCCTGCAGAAGCATGCTTTGCTTGGCAGCATAGAATCTCCCCACAGCCATGCATCAAGGGGTGCTCCATAGGTGTTATGAAGACAGAAACATGTACCATTCAAGCACTGGTCACAGAAGGCACAAGTGGTGGGTTGTCCTGTGGCATTGGAGAGTATATAGCTGAGCATGTGGTGGTGGAGACAAATTGAAGGAATGTGTGACCAGGAAAGAGCAGATCATTATGGTATCAGTTGATACCGGGTATAAATATGAGTTAACAGAATTTCTTGTGGGAATTTTTCACCTTTTTTCTATTTTTACTTAGTTCTGTTGAAGGGTCATTCGGACTCAAAACACTAACTGTGTTCCTCTCCGCAGATGCTGCCAGACCTGCTGAGTTTTTCCAGGTATTTTTGTTTTTGTTTTGGATTTCCAGCATCTGCAGTTTTTTGCTTTTATTTTTGTGGGAATGCTGCCTTGCCCTCTGTACAGCACTGCTGGTATTCATAGATTTGTACAGTACCTGTCAAGCTGCTTGTGCTTCTGCCCTGCTGAGCCATACCCATCTCAGAAAGAGTTACACTTGACACAACAAATTTCTATCAAAACAAGGGGCTCTGTCTCTCCCCAGATTACATCCAAGTATGTCTTTAGCTGAACAGTACAAGTAACACTCCAAAGAATGAATTCTGCTTTAAGCAGCTGCAAGGCAAAGCACACCCTCAGAATTAGAGTCATTGAGTCATAGGGCCATTGTAGCAGAGAAGGAGGTCATTCAGCCCATCGAGTCCATGCCACTCACTTTTCCTGCCCTGATTAAGTAATTGAACCTCTTGAGATACTATACCCAAGAGTGAGGCACCACATTCCAGCTCCTGACCTCCTCTGACATTTCCAGCCACAGTTTCTTGGCCAGGAAGTTACAGTCAGCGTACGAGGGTGGGCCCGACAAGTCAGCATGTAAAATGACGCGTGATGACGTTAAGCGTGTGTCCCAATGCCATCATGTTGTCTCACAATGTTTCATTCGGTGGGTGCGCGCCAGAGTTGGCTGCGCGCCTACCGATAATTAAAAGGCCTATTAAGGGCAGTATGGAACTAATTACTTTCAAATTTATGCTTCCCATCCAACCTAACGGTTGACGGGCAGGCAAATAGGTCAAGCGGCCTTTACGTTTTTTGGGAAATCTCATCTACAAGCAGGATGAGGTTTCCTAAAGCTTTTACAAATCGAATAAAAACTTTTTTTGAAAAATAAAAACATGTTGCATCTCATGTGACTTGTTTCATTAAATTTTTATTGCATGCATTTTTTTTCTCAAAAGCGCTTCAATCTCCCTGAGGCAGCTCCGTGCCTCAGGGGGATTGAAGCGCTCTTTCGTGTGCATGTGCAAAAGAGCGCTGGACCCAACTCTCCCTCCTCCCCACCACCCCCCCCCCCCCCCCCCCCCCCCCCCCCCCCGCCCCCCCCCCCGGCCCCAAGCCTGCAGAGGTAGTGCTCAGCTACTGCTTGTGTATGACGCTGGGCGGGCCTTAATTGGCCTGCCCACATAAAATGGAGGTGCGGAGCCAATCGCAGGCGGCAGTTGGCTCTGCAATCACCTCCGCCTGCTCCCACAGAGCCCGTCTGACATGGGAAAAATGCAGGCCCTTGTTTTCAGGGGCAGGAATTTTGCTCTCTCCTGTGGGAGAATAGAATCTCCCCATGGGCCCTTACAACCTGCAGCACCACCTCCAAGGACACACCACTGAAGCATCGTCCCACCTTGTCATGTTGAGTCTCCATTTCTCTAGGTTTTGACAATGTGAGTTCAAGTCCAGCTCCAGGGCTTGTGCACAAAAATCAAGGCAAGCACTCCAGTCGCAGTGCTAGGAGTGCTGTCTTTTAGATGAGATGTTAATCCAAAATTCCATCCAGGTGCTTGGGTAGATGTAAAAAGATCCCATAGAACTATTTTGAAGAAGAGCAGGGGATTTATCTTCTGTGTACTGACCAGTATATTTCCTTCAATCAACATTACATTACAAAACAGAACAGGTTATCATGTCAATATCACATTACTGTTTGTGGGAGCTTACTGAGCACAAATTGGTTGTTGTGTTTCCTACATTACAAGTATGACTACAGAAGGACTTAATTGGCTGTATAGCACTTTGAAATGCTAATGGCTGTGAAAAGCACTATATAAATACAGGTCTTGTTTTTATCCACAATATCGTTAGATTAGAGTTTCAGGACTTTGACCCAGTGACAGTAAAGGAATGGCACTATATATTCAAGTCAGGATTATGTGTGATGTGCGGGTGACTTACAGCTAGTGGTGTTCCTATTTTTTTTTGTATTCGTTCATGGGATGTGGGCATCACTGGCTAGGCCAGCATTTATTGCACATTCCTAATTGCCCTTGTTCAGAGAGCATTTATGAGCCAAACACATTGCTGTGGGTCTGGAGTCACACGTAGGCCAGGCCAGACCATGTAAGGGCAGCAGATTTCCTTCCCAAAAGGGCATTAGTGAACCAGATAGGTTTTTACGACAATTGACAATGGTTGCATGGTCACCATCAGACTTTTACTTCCAGATTTTTATTGAATTTAAGTTTCACCATCTGCTGTGGTGGGATTCAAACCTGGGTCCCCAGAATAATTCCCTGGGTCTCTGGAATACTAGTTCAGTGACAATACCACAACGCTATTGCCTCCCTGCCTCCTATGTTCCTGATGTCCTTGTCCTTATAGGTGGTGCTGGTTGTGTATTTTTTTTTCCCGATGCTGCTGAAGAAACCTTGGCAGCATACTGCAACGCATTCCTAGCCTTGATACTAAGTGTGCAGGTTCACATGATAGTGTGGCAAAGATGTCTGTTTACAAACGTTCAGCTTTTTGCTATGTTAATTACATGTCACCTAACGTCACAAAACAAATGAATGTAGAGGAGAAAATTGGCAGAACAGTAGGAGTTTAGCAATTGAGCCCTGTCAGCCACTTCAGTGTCCTTTTGTGCTCACTTATCCCTTCAAATTCATGACAAGAAGGGTTATAGCTGAATTTCAACATTCTGTATGAAGTCAAAAAAGTCTGAACAAAATGACAGCTTCATACCTTACTTCAGCCTATGGAACTTTGCAGAGACAACGTCAAAACCTGGACCCTGGGTCCTGGGCCTCTGTTGTAGGAAATATAAACACAGAATTCAGCATCAGGTGCTGAACCTGAATTGTTGAACAGGTATGAAGTTATGAGAAACTTGTAACTTAACCATAACAACTTCTTTGATGCTCCCAGTAACTGCCTGGCTGAATTTCATAAGGCATTTGTCTTTGTTACAGCTAAGTCCATATGGAAACAGTTGTTACACCACCTAGTATGCAAAACAAAAGGATTCCAGGATCATCATCCCCTACCCACTACTCTACTGAAGACTCAGCATGTTTCTATGAATCAATCCCATTCCTTAGAATGTCGTATTCTGACACATAACTTAATGCACAGAATGTTAGGAATTCAACTCACTCATAAATCCTGTGAGCAATTATAGACCCAGGACTGTTGGCTTATAGACACCAAATTAAAAGTAACAGTTAATAAACCCTTTGGTTTTCTATTACATTTCCAACTCATTACTTAACTCACTTGTAAAATGAGTTTTCATATCTTTTTCTTTGAAAGATAGTTGACAGTTATCACTATCTAATCAATCAATCAGGATCGAATACAACCATTATGGTGGAACGTTGAGTTCAATAAGGGTTTAAGATACTAGTTATACAGTAAAAACATACAACAGTTACAAGTAGCGAGTACCTGTTTAGATTGTGCAGGATGATTTTTATTCTTCCACTTCTCTTCCCAGTGCCTGAGTTTTCTTTACTTCTTGAATGCCTCAGGAGGTTACTGGAGTCTTCTTTCTGAGTTATTTTCCACCGCCTACTGTACTGAGGTCCCACAAAGCCTCTAACATCATATCCTTTTTCAGGGGTGAATAACTGGATGGATTATTAACAAGGCCTTTTCAACCTACAAAGATTTACTTTATTTCGGAATGCCTTATGGACTTGATCATCATTACTCTTACTTCATGTTACGGACAGAGAGAGGAGATAATTGAAACCCTTCTCCCTCACTGCCTATAATCACTGTATTTTTGGAAAGGAAGGTGGGTCTGTTTCTCAACTGCTGAGTGTCTGTCAATTTTTAAATTATCAGAAGCAAGCTTTTTTGGGTGCAAATAGTCAGGGTTATTTATTCATGCATTCACCCTGAATGTCTAAATACTATGTCACTCACACACACTCACACTAGAGAAACATGTGCTTTTACGAGTGGTAAACAAAAGAATAGTTGATAATTCATGTGTTTGGCTTATCATAAGAAAACAGTTATAGCAGGCTCATTGAAGAAGGTGATTCACTATGAAAAGGTAGTCTAGGTAGTTTCAATAGCTGGTGCTGTATATTACTGTTGTTTCAAGATTTCCCCAAAGAAATGGCTTTTTTAGCAGATCACAAAGTTGGTGACTTATAACTTCCTTACCAGGATGTTAGGTTTCTGTGTAGGTAGACTTTCAGGAACCAGGCTGAGCAACTTTTAAGATGTAACAGTCTCCAGGTTTTAAAAAGGCATGGGTGCTATTGCCTTGGTCTGCAGCTGGTATTCTGCAGTGGGGATTCTTTACAGACTGATCAGTTTCTCTCTCGTTTTTTGGATAATAGGTTTGTTTTCTGTAGCCAGTTTCAGTCATATGATGGAAAGTTTCAGTGCCTTTCATTGTCCACAACAGGGTTGGGGCCAGGGTGTTTGATACATAATGGGGGAATGATTGAGAAGTCATCAACATACCAGCTACAATTATCTCACTAGAAGATCTTATTTGATCTTCCATCCTCACAACTTCAACATATCTGGGAGCCATTGTTTGTTAGGCCTCTTCCATTGAGCTGGCAAAGATGGCTGCTTTTCACTTGAAAAACCCATTTTCATTTGAGAACTCTCAAGAGGCATTTTCAGACATGGGTTATGTTTGTGTAGAAATTGCAAAAGTCACCTGACATCTGGTAGCCATTTTAACAGCCTTGCTAGTGTTCATTTTCAAATAAAAGACAGTTCTAGAAAATTCTATTCTGAATGCAGTTCATGTTTTAAGTTATGAACAGGACATGTTCATACTGGGCAAGACAACTCACTTTTCCCCTATCACAGCTCAAACTGTTCCCTCTAACCAGTTTTGGCCTCCCAGTAACATTACATCTCCCACCTCATACTAACTCCCAAAAGTTTCATTATTTGTAACGATTCCACTGTCGTTATTAATGTCTAAAACTATTCATAACACCTGCTAACAAGCTGTTCATATTAGCCATTCAGTTCAGCTGTTCTATTCCTTATTAAGCTGTTGAACCTTGACGTTGTTCACTAAAATCACTTCTATTCTACATTCACAAACTAATGAACTCACGCATTTCAGCAAGCTTCTTAAATAAGCAATGAAAAGCTGCGTTGTCTCCGGTTGATGTGATAGGTCAAGTGTGTTAGCGTAGCGGGTGGTGTCTAGTGGTCAGTCTGCTCGTTGCCTCTTGCTTTAAATTCTTGCTGGTGGCTAGCAGTTTAAATATTGCAAAAAGAGCCGAGTATGTAAGCCTCTCCCACCAGTCCCTAGCCTCTCCATCAGCAAGCCCATTGTAATGCCTCCCAGTGGCGACATAAGTAAACTGGGCACCTTGAGGACCTTGGAGGAGGCTTAATCACCAGGCATGTGGCATATATTCCCTCCAGTGTGTGCTTATGACCTGCTGCCCACAAACCAGACCCCCAGCTATGGTAGTCCTACTTCCTTGCGGGTGCCTCAAGAGATAAGAAGGCCAAGGGAGTAAACCCTGACAGAAAATTTAGAGTGGATTCCCAAAGGCGGTAATTTGGCATCTGTCAGGCAGCTTCCTGGAAACACCTGCAGCAGAGTTAGCACCAAACAGTACTGGTTTCATACTTTCCTTCAGACAATGCCAGCAATGTCAAGAGAGGGAGCCCTGATTCATCGGCAACTCTGGCTCTCCACCCGATTTGCCCAAGCAGGCCTGCTCACTGCAGAGGACACTCCAGCTTCATGGTTTACGTTGACACAACCATGGGAAAAAACAGTAACTAGATATAAGCTCCTGTTGGAGTGGTGTAGAGCACGCATGCCAGGGGTTATTCTGACAATGGGAGATATCATCACTTCTCATTGAATAGCTACTGCCTGCATGTGGCTGGGCAACGTCCAGCCAATTAGGTGCTGTCCTGCCATGGCCTACTTGATTCAATGGGTGCTTGGAGCTTAGAGGGTATCTTAGTAGGCAGGTTGCTAGTCTATGCACTAAGCAAGACAAACACAGCAAAGAAGACACCAGTCCTTCACATTGCAAACTGGAACGTAAGGACCATGCATCCTCTCCTTACCAACGATCTTCTGCAGGTTGATGCATGCAAGACAGTTGTGACCGGCAAAGAAGTTACAAGGCTCAATCTGGACATTGCTGCATTGCAAGAAACTAGACTCGCTCAAAGTGGATCCCTTAAAGTGAAACACTACACGTTCTTCTCACAGGGGAAAACCCAAGACGCAACACAAGAGCTTGGGCTGGTTTTCACAGTTAAAAACACTCTACTCACGATGATTAAAACCCCCCTCACCCCGCCCCACTCCCCCCCAAAAAAGGCTCAGAGGGACTGCTTACTCTTCCCTTGTCAGCAAGCACAGGTCCAGTTAACCTCATGGGCATTTATGCCCCGACACTAAACTCCACCACAGATATTAAGGATCACTTCTAGGAGGAACTTGACACTGCCATCATTAGAATTCTTTGCACTGAGGGACCATATCTTTTAGAGGATTTCAATGCAGGGGTGGGCACTAACTATACACGACACCAGGGAATCAGCAAGATGAATGAAAATCGGCAATGCTAGTTACCATGGGCTCCAAATGATGACCAGCTACTTCCAAACCAAGCCAAGTCACAAGGCGCCCTGGAGACATCCGAGATCACTCTACTGGCACAGCTAGATCATATCATCATTAGACGAATTACCCACAACAGTGTCTTCACCACTCGCAGCTAACACAGCACTGGCTGTGACACTGACCACTCCCTGTTGTGTAGCAACATCAGGTTTTAGCCAAGGAAAACTATAGAAAGTGTAAATTAGTATGGTAAGTGGTGATGAGAAGAGGCATTCATTTTTAAAAAATGAATAAAGAAAATAATTAGTTGATTAAATCACAATAAGGAGAGCAGTGGTGGTGATGTGTTGCAGCTGCAGTGTGTGGGACTGTTGGATACCAGTGAAATCCAAGGCAATTATATCTGCAGTAAAATATGGCTTGAGAAGCTTTGGCTCAGAGCTAATATGCTGGAGGCCAAGCTGCAGACACCACAATGCATCAGGGAAGTGGAAATTTACCTGGACACTTTGTTCTAGAAGGGTCGTCTGATTTGGTCAGTGGCCGGGGATGGGATGGGTGACTGTGAGTGAGGCTGGTAAGGGGATCAAGAACATAGTAGTGGAATAGCCTCAGCCCTTGCAATTGTCTTACAGGTTTGAGGTTCTTTCACCTTGTATGGATGAGAGAGGGGGCTACAAGGTGTATGAATGAATTGACCAGGGCACAGTGGTACAGGAAGCTATTAAAATAGGGAGGAAATAATAAGAATGTAGTGGTGGTAGTGGAAAATATTGTCATGGGTATGGACACAGTCCCTGCAACCAATAGGGCAAGTCTAGAAGGCTATGTCCACATGGGGACTAATGACATAGATAGTACTAGGAAAGAGGTATTGAATAGGGATTATGAGCAGCTAGGGTCTAAATGAAAAAGCCTAAACTCAAATGTAATAATCTAAGGATTATTACCTGAACCACGAGCAAATTGGCATAGGGTAAATAGAATGAGAGAGATTAGAAAGATGAATGCTTGACTGAAAGTCTTGTTTAAGAGAAAAAAGGTTTTGATGCATGAGGAAAGTGGGAGCTGTACCATTGGGATGAACCATGCTGGGATATGTGTTCTGGCAAGTCATATAGCTAAGGCGGTAGAGAGGGCTTTAAACTAAATAGTGGGGAGGGGATCATGTGAGAGGAGATGTGGTAAATCTAAGGGAAACAACGAGATATTAGAGTAGGTTAATGATCTGGGTAACGATAACCAGAGTAGAGCAGGAAGGAGCAGAGTGCACAAACCTAAGTGTGCACCAGCGGATAAGGCAAGAGATTGCAAAAATGGTAAAAAGACAGAGTTATAGGGCCAGAACCTTCAAGGAGTGGCAATCACCGCTGGATTGCAACTCCAACCCCTACCTTTGCCTAGAGCTGCACACTTCTTGCCTAGAATTCCAACTGGACCTGGTGAGAAATGTACAGCAAGCAGCTGTACTCCTTCCAGTGTGATGTAACAGCATTGGGCAAAGTGAAGCCACGGCCTATTTTTACAGCACTTGCTGCCATAATCTGGGTGTCCTCGTACACGAATCTCTGAAAGCTAATATGCAGGTACAGCGGGTAATAAGGAAGGCAAATGGAATTTTGGTGTTTATTGCTAAAAGAATAGAGTATAAGAATAGAGAAGTGTTGTTGCAACTATGCACCTGAGTACTGTGCAATTTTGGTCCACTTAATTGTGGAAGGGTGTAATTGTATTGGAGGCGGTTCAGAGGAGGTTCACTAGATTGACTCCAGAGATGTGGGGCTTGTCTTATGAGGAGAGATTGAGCAGTTTAGGCCTATACTTGCTCGAGTTTAGAAGGATGAGTGGAGATCTAATTGAGATATATAAGATGCTAAAGGGGGTAGACAAAGTAGACGTGGAATGAATGTTTCCCCTTGTGGGGCATTCTAGAATAAGAGGCCATAGTTTTAGGCTAAGGGATGGTAGATTTAATTTGGAGATGAGGAGGAATTACTTTTCTCAAAGGGCCGTGAATCTGTGGAATTCACCACCTCAGAGTGCAGTGGATGCCGGGATGCTGAATAAATTTAAGGAGGAGATAGACAGATTTTTAATTAGTAACAGGTTAAAAGGTTATGGGGAGAAGGTGGGAAATTGGAGTTGAGGCCGAAATGAGATCAGCCACTATCGTAATGAATGGCGGGGCAGGCTCGAGGGGCTGAATTGCCTTATCCTGCTCCTAGTTCTTATGTTCTAAGACAGAGTGTCAAATACAGAAGTGCACCAGCATGCAGGGAACCACAGCATGTTTGCACTCTTGAGTCAGTGGCAACTCAGTTGGCTGGGCGAAGTGAGCCGAATGGACAATGGCTGCATCACCAAAAACGTGCTGTATGGTGAGCTTGCTATTGGCACGAAACCAACAGATCACCCACGTCATGTTATAAGGATGTCTGCAAGTGAGACTTCAAGTTGACCAGGATCAAAATTGATACATGGGGAATCCTCAATGCTGACAGAGCACCTGGTGGCAAGCAGTTAGGAAGGGTATGGAAAAAGCAGAGGACAGATGGTGGAAAAGAGAGCCAACTGAAAGGAATACACATCAGGTGACCTCAGGCCCATGCTATTCATCTGTGCCAAACTGCAGAAGAGATTGCCACTCATCTATCAGCCTCTGCAGCCACAACAGGTGATGTTTAATACAGAAGTGACATACACCCTGGGCACAGTCCATCATCTCCCATGAGGGCGATGGCATCAAATGAAAAGCCTTGCACAGCTTAGAACTATGGTTGTTTGTTTCAAGTATCTGCCAGTTGTGCTCCCACTATTGCAAGAGGCCTTGTCTGTCCATTGGATGCTTTTGAGGCTAGACATCATTATCTAAAACTAATTATCCCACTAGTCTTGTTTCTATGGAAAGGAAACCTTAAACAATTTCCAATAAAATGAAACATACAGTATTAAACTATTCCTTTACCTATTTCAGGCTGATTTTAAGTTACTAAACACATAGCAAATTTCTAACAGAGTCTCCATCTTGAGAAGCAGAAACTTCATTTGACTTCTCAGGCCACGGGATATTGGGTGGCATTATGAATTACTTTTCACCACTGGTGGTTTCCTAATTTGTTTATTGCTTTTTTGGTTTGAGTGTTATCTTACAGCATCTTAACAAGATGTTCTGGGAAGTATTCTTTTTTTCAATGATGGATCTTAAACTAAGACATAGGGCTGGAACCAGATGTCTAAATTTCACCACTACCTCTAGGGCCTCTTTTGTAGGGCAATATTCACTTGTACTTGGGTTGCAGTATGGGATTAAATGGACATTTCTTACTAAAGTCATTAAGAGGGGTTAAAACAAAAGATTGGTCACGAGATCTGATCTCACGTGTAGTCAAACGATTCTTTTGGAATTTGAATGGCTGACAAACTTTCATATCTAGCATTATGGTACAGACTCGTACGGGTTGAGTTATTACTAATCCTTCTTGGGACCTTCAGTTTTCATGGGGCAAGATCTTACTCTCTCATCCCATGTCCCATTGTTGTCCTTTACTAATTTTTCTTTCAGTAGCTCACGAATGGGGCGACCTGCACAAAATTTGTTTAACATAGTTTTCAGAGTTTGGTTTCTGCATTCCACAATCTCAGATGACTGTAGATAGTGAGAAATATGGGGTGGAATTTTCCGTGCCAGCTGGTGACAGGCGTAATAGATGGCATGAGTGGACAATATGGCACGATCGGTTTCATGACGGTAGGAAGACAGGTGATCAGGAACCTCATTGTCATACATCAGCCTATCATTATCAGGCCATCCTGCCAGTCTCTGCACCCCCGCTGGATCATCCTTCCCCATCAGCGGGAAAGCACGCTGAAGTGTTTCACAACAGCACCGAGGCGACTTGTACTTGGCGTCCTGAGCTTTGGGTGAACTGGAGGTGAGTGCACAGCAACATTCTGCAGAGCTCGCCAGGGTTGCCTGTTGCTTTGCAGATTTCAGGGGTGCTGGGGGGCCCAGGGTGAAGTATCGTCCTGCCTCACTGGTGGCAGGGGCAGGGGATCGGGGGTAAGTGCAGCCCTATCTTTGAGGTGACTTTTAAGGGTGAGGGGGTGCCTTGCCGTTGAGGCGGCTGGTAGTGGGGGAGGGGTGGTGGTTAAGGGCAGCCCTGCCTCTGAGGTGACTGGCGGCGGCGGGGGGTTTGGCAAGGGCAACCCTGCCATTGCATATAGTGCACAGGAATTCAGGGTGGGGTGGGGGAATAGGGTGGGCGAGGGAAGTTGCCATGTATTCGGAAAACCTGTAGTAAGTGACCATTCCTCTGCAACTGAGACAATTCAGGTGCAGCCACATTGATGTGATTGGATCGGGCTCCTAGCTTATCTGCCCACTTGAGCAACACAGAGGCATCAAAGTGCTACCAAGTTCTGCAGAGCTCCCAATCCCATGCCCGCGCAACCACCCCACCCTGTCCGGCACAAACTGCAAATTCATGGACACTTTAGTGGACTGCAAAGCAGTTGGACTGTACATGTTGCACAATCTCCTCACTAAAGCTAGCCATGTAGCAGGCACTGCTGGAAGCACTCACAGCCTCTTGCAACATCAGCATCCTGGTTTGGACCAGTCTTCCACGTGGTGCACTAATCTCTGGCCATCCAAGTGGTGGCCAGCACTCTCCAGGAAGTGTTAAGAAGCCATCACACCTAAACAGGGCAGGTTCTTAGTACACCCATGCTAACCACATGTCTCTCTCTTTCAGGAGCAACTGAGGAAGAAGGAGCGGCTGGGGCTTCAGCACACACCACCCAAGAGCCACAGCAAGCCATCACTGGTTGGCGCCTAGTGACATCCAGGGTCTATAGACACCGCCTTTCATTCCTGCAGATGACCGATAACCAGTGTCGCATGTCTAGGGAACTGATCACTCACATCTGCCAGCTACTGCAGGATTTGGCACCACGGGGACATGGAGAACATCCACTGCCAGTGACTGTGAAAGTGACTGTGGTGCTCAATTTCAATGCCAGTAGCTCTTTTCAGGGCTCTACAGGTGACCTCTGTGGGATCTCTCAGGCTTTCACCCACAAATGCATCCTTGAGGTCACGATGCCATCTTCATGAGGACACACAACTTTGTGCATTTCTCTCGGGACCAGGACAGCCAGGATGCAAGTGAAATTGGATGTGCCCAGATCTTCGATTTTCCACAGGTTCAGGGTGCAATCGACTGCACTCATGTGGTGCTCAGATCTCTGTCGCAACACATGGTGAACTACATCAACCACAAGAGCGTCTATTTGCTGAATATGCAGCTGGTATGTGACCACCAGAAGCACATCCTACAGCTCTGCGCACGGTTTCCAGGGATTGTTCATGACATCTACATCCTCAGTCAATCACAGATACCTGGAATCTTCCAGGGTCCACAGAGGCTGTAGGGTTGGCTTCTTGGGGACAAGAGCTACCCGCAGAAGCCGTGGCTGATGACACCCATGCGGCGGCCTCAGACTGCAGCAGAGCGACAGCATAATGAGGCTCATGCTGCAGTTCGCAACTTGTTGGAGCAGACCTTTGGGATGCTGAGGATGAGGCTCTAGTGCCTGGACCGGTCTGGTGGAGCCCTGCCATACAGTCGGCCGAGGGTATCACACATCATCGTCGTTTGCTGCGCCCTTTACAACCTGGTGCTCCAGTGGGGAGACGAGCTGGCTGAGGAGGAGACGGAGGAGCTGGATGTCTCCTCTGATGAGGAGGACGGTGATAGGGATGAGGCTGAGGTCCTCAGAGGCAGTGAGGCCCTTGCACTGACTAGATGAGCCGGGTGCACTTGGAAGGCCCTCATAGCTGCTAGGTTTGTGGAGGATGATGACACCATGCAATGAGGTGACCCCCATAGTTCCTCACAACGCATTTGTGAACTTTTGACTCTAGTCTGGCTAATGGCAGCACAAATACTCTCTGTGAGAATACTCCTGTCATGGAGACATATTGGAGGCTCTAATAGTCACTCAATTGCAGGAGGATGATGATGACATGCATTGAGGACACTCCATTAATCTTCACGCAGCCTCTGAGAATGTATGACTCCTGTATGTCCAAGGACAGCTCACTTGTACTCTGTGATTAGGGGCATATCACAGAGATGCAGCCACGAAACTTTAGATGCATCTGATGCTTTGTTCGCCTTCAGCAGCTGAGCCCTTCAGGAGCTGGTGCACATTATCAGTGTCACAAATGCTGAAGAGACAGGGACCAGCCCCTCCATAAAGGTGCTGAGAGCACACAGAGGGAATAATTGAACTCTGTGGCGCCTGCCCACCACATTCTGGTAGCAATGAAAAGCACCTCCAAAGTGCAGGCATCAGTATTGTCTCCAAGGAGTGTGAGGCAGGATCATCACTTTGGTCTAAAGGCTGCACAGAGTACAGGGAAGAGGCCCTGAACTGATACACCTACCTTTATCTTGTGCAGAAAGGTTTCACACCTGAGTGACAAAAGCAATGCTCATCAGAATAAGGAACCATAGGCAGGGAGACATTCTTGGGAGTTTATTGAAAATAGTGAACAGTATGTACAAGTGATTAACACCCGTGCCGAGGCTGTGCAACTAAATCTCCTTAACTGTCCTAACCCTGCCGCTACACCTCTGTGCTACCCGTACATCCACAGTGGAGGTGGAGGCAGCCCTGCTGACTGCGATGCCCTACCTGTGATGACTTTGGCTGGCATCCTGTGGAGGGCTGAGACTTTGAGGGCCCCAGTTTGCTTTCAGGGCCCTGCTGTGTGGCAGTGGCACTCTCCTCGGCCTGTGAAGCTGGAGCTGCTGAGGTCACTGGAAGAGGGGAGTCAGATAGGCTGGATAATCTTGGAGCCACCTGGATGGATGGGCCCAAAGTGTGCATCTGCGGATCCTTCTCCCTGTGGGTGTCCAGGAGCTCGAGGCTGACTCCTTGAGGTGCAGGGTAGCTGGAGTGAGATCCAGCTACCTGGCACCCCTTTTGCGTACACACTGTTGGAGGCCAATTATGGCATCAGCCCGTGCAGCAGCGAAGTCCTGGACCAAGTTCTCCATGGCAGCTGCCATGCTACCAGCATTGACCTCAGTGCGTTGGCATGTCAATGCTATCACGTCAGAGTGAAGGCAGACGGACTCCTCCACCGTGCCTTGCAATCTGAAGAGTGCAGCGGACATCCCTTCCTGATGTTCCTGATCTTGCCTTTGCAGCTCCAGCAACTGTGACATGACTGAGTCCAGAGGCTTGTCATCTGGCTACATTCTGGCTTCCAGCAGTCCTCCGAGTGCTGGAGACCTGGGAAGTCCCTGCCGCTGCCTGCACCTGATCAGGCAATGTGATATGTTCACCAAATTGTGACCCTGAGGCTACACTAAGCATGTGGGTGAGCTCTGTGATGGGACTTCAGGGAGGGTGCCTCCAGATTCCTCTTCAGATGCTTCTTTGCGGCCTGATTGGAGGCCCTGGGTCATGGCCTGTCAGCTGTTTGGCAGTTGTGCCTGTGAAAGCAAGGAGAAATAATTGGTGCATGGCAGTGGCTTGTGAAATAGGACACATCACTCACAGCCTGGTTATCTGATGGATGTTGCACTGCTGGACCCTCACTTGGTAGAGCAGCACCAGCCTCACCTTCAGCACAGGAACGGCCCAGATCCTCGCCAGCCAGCTGGATGTCTGATTTCAAAGTCCATGAGGACTTGATTTCAGGCATTCTGCCATCAGTCTCTCTTTTTGTATGCCGGCTTGTCCTGCATGGACGGAGATGGAGAAAGTGTAAGCAGGATGCCTGCCAGGCAGATGATAATTATGCCTAGCCTAAATGGGTGTTGAATTGTCCCATGAGGACAATGACAGTGAGTATGAGAATGTGAATTGTATTGTCCCCTGAACCAGCAGCGAGTGCGGGCCCTGTGGATGTGTAATGGGTTTGTGAGTTTGTGAGTTGCGTAATGAGATGAGTGACTTATCCTGGCAGAATGGAGGAGATCATTTATCCCCAGGCGGTGCTGGGTGTCTGTCCTTTTTCAAGACATTGGTACCGACCACCACTGCCACCACCTCCCAAGCTGCATTAGTGCTGCTGCTGCCATCCTGTGGCCAGAGCAGGGGTAGAGGACATCCCAGTGGGCCTCCGTGGCATCCAAAAGTTGCTCAAGAGACACATCGCTGAACCTGGGGGCCGCAGTCTTCTTCAGTTTCAGGGCCATGTCATCCGTGCAGCAGTGGTGAGCTGGAAGCACTGCGATGTGTGCTCGTGGCTGGTCTTTAAACATGGCCCCTGGCATGGTGATGGCGGGTGGGCAAATGAGTCCCCAGCTGTGTTGGTGAATTTTTACGCCATATCGTTCGAATCTGCCTCATTATTTATGCACCCCTGGGAAACATGCCGTTTCTATGGTGGGTAGGCAAATGAGAGCCCATCCGCCATAGAAATGGTGTGTTTCCCATGATTGCATAAATCATGAGGTGGGTTCGAACGATATGGTGTGAAAACTCACCATCTCGGCTGACGGGTAAAACATTGTTTTACCTGCCTGCTACTGCATTTAGTGCAAATTTGGGAAAATTCCACCCATGGAATGTGTTAAATACATCATACTTTCAGCTATCAACTGGAAGTTCAAATTTCTTTGTTAAAAGTTATTGTTCCCTTGGGTGTTAAATATTCAATATCCGTTGTAGTTCAGTAAAAATTTAGCCAATAAAATGTGTTATCAGCTAACTATTGACTTGGAGTCGCACTGCCCACCTGCAGATTATCTCACTCAATAACATTCCTTATTCTTTTGCAGAAGTGCTGCCAGTTCTAAATTATTAGCACATAAGTACATCTTATTTCAGCAGCAGAATATATGATAAGTTATCATAATAAGTTGTACAGAAAGTTATAGTTTATCATATCGTAAATAGATCATGTAATTATAAGATTCTCCAGTTCTCCCTTTACTAGTGTTATGATTCCCAAGGCAACAATAACTTCAAAAAAAGAAATCTGAACTTTCAGTTGATAGCTGAAAGGATGATGCAACAAGATTTAACAAGCAAACTAAAAGCAACATTAACTAAACATTATTTCATTGATAACTTACACCTGGAACTACAGAACAGAATTTTCCCCTTTCACCTTTACTACAACCAATAAACTCACTTCACAAGTAGACTTTATACTGTCCTTACACTTATTTGCTTTTCCTGGACCCAGCCCAGACCTTAGCTCCTGAGGGTTTATGTCTGCTCTTATCCTTCCCCAGATTAATAACTTTTAACCCCAGAAATGTCTTTCACAGTAAGGATTTTTCCTGAAGATTTGCCCTCTAGCACAAGCTAGCCAAATCTTCCAGCCTTATTTCAAATCCATGTGAATTTGGCCTTTTCAATCGGAGTGAGCACCGACCCTCATTCCTACACAGTGAACCATAGAAATTTTTGGCCTGTAACTGCTCTCTCTCCTGGACCCTGGCAGCCTAACTTGTCTGTGAGTTTCAGGAGCATCTTTTAGGAAAGTCTGTAGGCCAATACTACAAATAGTTTCCTATGAACTCCCCCCTTCTCAAAGCCCATTTCCATGGCAATCTGAATCACATGGGCCTTGTATCAAGGTAGAAATGCTGATTAGCTATTCTTTAGACCCCCAATTCTTTTCTATCTTGAAAGTAAATTGATAGTTTAAAGTATAACCATTTGCCACCCAACATTCTCAACACCTTCCTGGGACTTTGGAGACTAGCAGTCTAATCATTGTAAACACAGGTGCTGCTTTCATTGTCTCAAAGTGTGAGCACCTTACACATTCTTTCCAGCAAATCAACCTGGGCCTTATTTTAATCTTTAACAACCACATCATACAGACCTGTTGTTAGGCAGACTTTTGGACAAGTCATATGGTCCCCTTCATTTAAACCAGACACAGCCCTGAAACATAATTTAGAAACTTTTATTTGTAATACCTCTGTCCATCTTGAAGATTATTCTGGCAGATTATTATTTCTCTCAAGCCCTCAATTACCCCTCTAAACTTCATTTTTACTCCCTCTGACCATTACCTATGTCTAATTCTGATGTACGTTTAATTCTATCCTGATTATTATTATGTCTCTTTCGCTGTGGAGTTTATGCCAGTGCCTTGGGGCAGAATCATTGGCTCAGCGAGCGGGGGCGTAAAATGACATGGGGTGACATCGGGCGTACGTCCCCATATCACCGTGCGTCATTTAAATTTTCAGTTGGGCAGGCGCGCAGCCGAGCTGTCAAAGGCCTATTAAGGCCTGTAAAAAGCAATTACGGCAACCAGCTGAGCTGCCCGTCCAACCTTAAATTTGGCGGGCAGCCGAAGAGCCCAGGCGGCCTTCGTATTTTTCATGGAACCTCATCCACAGGTAGGATGAGGTTTCATGAATGATTTAAAATTTTCAAAAACATTTTGGTTAAAATGAATACACGTGCCTCAGCTCATGTGAGTTTCACATGAGGGGACATGTCATAAAAATTTTTTCAATACTTTATTAAACTGTTTAAACTTAAAACTAATCTCCCTGAGGCACAGAGGTGCCACAGGGTGATTTCTGCACTCTTTCATACGCATTATGCTTGGTGGGCCTTAATTGTGCCGCCCACATAAAATGGTAGCGCCCAGCTGATCGAGGTGCAGATCAGCTGCGCGCCCACTTGCACCCGTCCCCGCACAACCCCTCTGATGGGGAGAAAATTCTCCCCTTGATGATTTAAAATGTTATCTCACTCTACTGACTACATTAACCATTTCACGTTGTGCTGTTGTCAAATAGCTGAGCAATGTCTGAGACCTATGAATCTCTGTATATTAGTTGCTTCATCTGTAACAAATCATATTTTCACACTCACGCCAGTATCTCGATATCATGCCACACATGCCATCAATTCCAAGCCATTTCTGGTGATTTTATCACAAGGTTTGGGGTGTCCGCCTTGCGATCTTTGCTCTTCTCCCCCTGCATGGTCCGAATGCCTCTGGTAGTGGTCAGAATATCAAATGAGATGTTTTAACGAGCTGATAGGCAAGGATACAATATCTCCAAGAGAAAACTATCAGTTTAAATTCTTACCTACACTTTCCTAACTCTGAACTCTAACACTGAAATGAATATGAATATATATCCCTTTGAATTATATCCAGGGTGAGTTATTCCAGTTCCCATTTGCTGTTGTGCTTTTCCTGTCTCTATGTATCTAAATGGAGTATCCCATTATTTATCATTCTATCTCATTCAGAAGCCCTGGAGGAACTTTACTGTTCAATATAAAATTCTCATTAATAACCTTATTAAATCATATATTCCCAAGTTATCCCAGTTATTAACACATTTTGTTTGTATTCTTTACATCAAATGACCTTGTTTTCTCAAAAGTAACTTGCCGAATTGCACTTGACATTTTTTGCATCTCAAGATTATCCCAAATTCAAATAGCAGGGTTGTTTGGTTGACAGGTTTTGTCAATGTTCAATTTATTTCTTTCCTAAATGTATGTTTTTCTCTGATATTCAGGAACCAACTGGATTGTATTT
Organism: Carcharodon carcharias; assembly: GCF_017639515.1. Taxonomy (NCBI): domain Eukaryota; kingdom Metazoa; phylum Chordata; class Chondrichthyes; order Lamniformes; family Lamnidae; genus Carcharodon; species Carcharodon carcharias. The sequence continues at coordinate 54,914,338 of NC_054486.1, forward strand.
TTTAAAAAAGAAAATTTGATTATCCTTTTAAACTTCAGGTAAATTTTTCCCTTTGAGTGCTTAAAATAGTAACTCATATCAATTTATTTTATTAGTTCTAATTTTAGAAACAATTCGGCCAAGGATTGGTGGTTTTCAGTGGTGCTTTTGCACCAGAGGCAGAAGTGCTCGCAGTCAGTTTTGAGGTAACTTCTATATCGCTTGTTCTCAAGCACTTTGTCTTGGAAGATAACAAATTACCTGAATGGCTAAGGCCAAGTCTTTGAAAGACAAAGGCTTTGGTCCAAATTGTCACCATGTTGTGATGTTTGATGTCTGCATAAGTTCTTGAATTTTCTTAAAAAACACTGCTGGATCTCTTGCTGTTCTTGCTTACCATCATATGCACCCGTACAACATTGACACTTACTTGAAAGAAAAAAATGTCAATTTAGCTCTGCTTAAGAGCCCTCAATGACTTAATTTCTCCAAGCATACCTGTACATTTAGCAGCACAAAAGTAATTGTATGGTAAATGTATGAAAAAAACAGGTGTCTGCAGAAAGGATTACCATCTCTTTATTTGAAAAGAAGGAGGGTAAACTTCTCATGTCACTACACATCATTTAAAAACAACGTACCGATAGAAAAAGAACCAAATTCCATTTTAACCTATTTCCTTCAACTCCTTTGGTATGTTTTCTTCAATGTTGCTATTTTTTTATCCTTAGGGATTGAAAACAAAATGTGTAAAATTATCAACTTTGAAGAAAAACATTCTCAAATTCTTATCAAGAAAGGCTGCATTTTAGATTAAACTCCAGTCATTTCCAAACATTTGAGCATTTGTTTTTGAAGAGGTTTTCAACCCAAGGATTTTTGATACCACCAAGATGATTGTCAACCCAAATCAACTCAAATATCCCAAATTCCAGCTCATGTCATGAAACATTTAAAGTTAAAATCTGCTAAGCTTTCGATGTGAGAGCCTTATTATCCGGAATTAAAGATCCACACACGCCTTCACACAATAACCAGAACATCACCATGGCCATTAATAAAATTTTAGCTTTCACAACTTAATGGGTTAGTTAACCTTAATATGCCCAATTTAAATTAACACTTATTTCAACTCTTTCTTGGACTCGAACTCAAGTTCTGTCGAAGGGTCATGAGGACTCGAAACGTCAACTCTTTTCTTCTCCGCTGATGCTACCAGACCTGCTGAGTTTTTCCAGGTAATTCTGTTTTTGTTTTAAATTAACACTTACTCACTGAACACAGGACAGAATAGCATATACGCTAAGAAGAAAGGATAAATTCTGTAATTTTCCTGTTCTTTTTCCAGGCAGCTTTCCGAATGACAATAATAAAACTGTAGGAAAAACAAAACTAAAGGAAAAGTTAGCTTGCACAGTTAAATACAACCTTCAAGTTTCTTTAAAGAGTTAAAGACACTAGCTTCTTAAAGAGAGAGCACTACAACCTTCCAGGCTTTAAGTGAGAAAAGGAGACAGAAGCTTTCCTATACCTGTTCCTCCTTTGACTCATCCTTTCTCTGCCTTAAATTAATTTTCAATTTCCATTTCCCTTCTGGTGTCCATGACATATTTGTCATTAATCTCTCCTGCCCTCTTCCCTATCCCAGACCTTCCCTTTTGTTCTTCTCCCCCTCCCCACTTTTGTTGGCATTTAATCCATCAGATTTTGACCCTCCTTATGTTCTGAAGAAGAGTCATGTTCAATTGAAAATCTCTTGTGTTTTGTGTCCACAGATGCTGCCAGGCCTGCTGAGTGTTTTCAGCACTTTCTGTTTTTGTTTCACATTTCCAGCATCCTCAGTATTTTGATTTTATCTTGGTGTTTAATTCAGTGTCATTTCTCTTCCAGAAATGCATACCTTGAAGAAGTTCAGCTATGCTTTCAGACAGGATTTCTATTTGTCTCTTTTACCTTGTTCATCTTCACTGTTTTCCATTTCCTCCCTAATATTCATCATAGCTTTGTCATTTAATTTTAATCCCCCTATGCTATCCCTGACCCCTTTTATTCGCCCTCTCCGTCTCCATTTCATTGACATACAACCATCACATTTCTACCTTCCTGGAGTTCTAAAGAAGAGTCACATTTGACTTGAAACGTTAACTCTGTTTCTCTCTCCACAGATGCTGCCAGGCATATAGAGTGTTTCTAGCACTTTCTGTTTTTTCTTTCGGCTTTCCAGCATACAGAATTTTGCTTTTATTTCAATCTCTGAAGTTTGCTACTTAATCTTATATGGAAGGTCAGTAAGACATGTCGTTAATTACAACGTTTAAAAAAGCAAAAGCAATTTTTTTTAAAAAAGCTGTTGTCCAAACAAAGTGCTTAACATTCTGCCAGGGCTTCAAGGCTAAATGTTATCTTTTACAAAACTAACTGTTCAGTGCCTATTTCTCAGTTGCAAAACAAAATTGTAGTCAAAATAGATCCACACCAGCAACTTTAACTTAAAATGTAATTCAGTTTTATTTCTTGGGTGCACAATCTTAAATTGAAATAAACAGACTTGCATTCACCCTTTCATAATTACATGCAACTAGTTCAAAACCCAAATATGACTCAAGTTTTTCACAAAAACAAGCTTATGTATATATACATAGAGAGGACAAGTAACAAATTTAAAACAGAACACGTATCTATACAATTCAAATTAAAGATGTGACTTTAGAGCGTTAAATGACTTCCAGCTCTACACACAGAAGATGGGTGACACTACAATAAAAACAGATGATCTCACACATTTTCAAAGACTGACTTGAGGTGAAAGAAACAGAGTAACTTACTTTCACTCGCTTCTCTTTTAGTTTCACTAATATTTTTGTGTTTCTCAGCACGGAAGCTGGCAGCATTTACTATCAACCTCAACTCTAAAGTTTCTTTATTTTCACCTTTTGATCTGCCTTCTCAGAATGATTTGGTTTGTTTCCCTAACCCTCTGTTGCTTCCCCTCTTGTGCTAAGTTCTCAAAGCTTTTGCTGCAGCTAGCAACATACAACTTAAATCCATTTCTAGTTTATAGGTACTGGAATTCTTTTTCTCTCTCAATTCATGTCTCTGATAATTAGTTATCCTTATATCACCGCGTGGGATGCAGTAGGAGGCTATGTAAGCCAGTTCATATTCCTTGAGTTTAATTTATCTGCATGCGCCTGGGATCCAACATCACCCCAACCTCGAACCAACATTTCCCGTCAGCCTGTATCAATCCCCTTGGACATTCAGGACCCTTAACTGCTCGCCAAGACTGTTTGTGAATTCTTCCCTAAAAAATGTGCCTGCCATTTTGTTTTTGGTTTTAGTGATGAAATGGCTTTACCATAACCTGTAAGCCATGAGGTTTGAACCTGATTGCAATGCCTGGTCCCTTACAACGTATACTGATCAAGTCCACCGTCAACATCTATTAACTACAAATTCTGTTTGTGCATCCCATCTGAGTCACCAATTTGTAGTAATTTTAAATTTTTGAAAGGTACTTGAATTATCACTATCTGTTCAATCAATCAGGGTCAAGTGCAATATGGTGGTATGCTGAATTTAATAAAATTTTAAGATGGAATATAACACATTAGTTATACATCCAAGTCATTTGACCATTCAAAGTAGCAAATATCAGTCCAAATTGAGCACGACAGCTGGCATTTACAAACAACTCCTTCTTTCTTCTTCCTCTTCCACTTCTCATTGACCAAATCTTATCTACTTCTAGGACGCCTATGTTGTATGATGTTGTATGTGCCTGCATACTATTGTAATGTAAAGGTGCTTGGTAGAGCAAGGGTTAACATGAGACTGGAGAATAGCTACATTTGTGGTATAGAGTCACATAGTAATAGACTCAGAGGGAACACTCTAGAAGCAGCCTACCTGCATGGCAGCAGCACCATGCATGTTCATGTTTAAACATGCAAGTCTCAAGATTTCATCATTGAGACATCAAATGAACCCATAAGGCAACATAGTGCTCAGTGGTGGCAATATAACACAACATGGTGATCAGCAGCGATATGAAAGGTGGAATTTTAAATGATGAACCCAAAACAATATCCCAAGGTATGAAAAACTAAAAGCAGCTGAAGCCAAACCAGAGAGATGTGTGCTTAAGAAGAAACAATTAAAGAAGCTTTGTTACAGACTTTGAAGTCGAGGAATCCATCAGAATGAGTGGAGGTCTATTGCAAGACTCTGAGTGACACAGCCTGAAGAAACGTGGCCAGATCACCAAATGGTGAGCAAAATTACAAAAGATTACAACACCCTGAATGATGCACAGTCGAAGAACCTGGTCCCTTCACAAGACAGTGAGCAAAATTACAAAAAAAGAAACTGTAAAAAGTTTTGTTGTAGACAGAAAATCAAAAGAAGGATTGAGTTCGGAAAATATAAATCCAACACTGAAGCGTAATGAACTAGAAGAAGAAACAGCTGAGCTGAATGAAAATATTCCTAATCTTGCAAAACAATTTGAAAATAAAACAGCAAACAAATGTTTGGCTGAACTTGTGAGACTAGTGGAAATGAATGTTCCATTTGCGAAACATTTTTAAAATTGATTCACAGGATGTGGGCTTTGCTGGGTGGGCCAGTATCTATTGCCCATCCCTAGTTGCCCTTGATACGGTGGTGGAGAGCTTCCATCTTGAACCACTGCAGTCCCTGTGGTATAGATACACCCACAGTGCTGTTAGGGAGGAAGTTCCAGGATTTTGACCCAGTGACACTGAAGGAACAGCAATGTATTTCCATGTCAGGATGGTCGGTGACTTGTAGGGGAACTTCCAGGTGGTGGTGTTCTCATCTACCTGCTGCTCTTGTTCTTCTAGATGGTAGTGGTCATAGGTTTGGAAGGTGATGTTGAAGGAGCCTTGATGAATTCCTGTAGTGCATCTTATAGATGGTACAGGCTGCTGCTACTGTGTGTTGGTGTTGCAGGGAGTGAATATTTGTGGATGTGGTGCCAATCAAGCAGGCTGCTTTGCCCTGGATGTTGTCAAGCTTCTTGAGTTTTGTGGGAGCTGCACTCATGCAGGCCAGTGGGGAGTATTCCATCACACTCCTGATTTGTGCCTTGTAGATGGTGGACAGGCTTTGGGGAGTCAGGAGCTGAGTGACTCATCTCAGGATTCCAAGCCTCTGACCTGCTCTTGTACTCACAGTATTTATATGGCTTGTCCAGTTCAGTTTCTGGTCAGGTATTGATAGTGGGGGATGGAGTGGTGGTAATGCCATTGAACATCAAGGGGTGATGGTTGGATTCTCTCTTGTTTTGGATGGTCATTGCCTGACATTTGCGAGGTGCAAATGTTACTTGCCACTTGTCAGTCCAAGTCTGGATATTGTCCAGGTCTTGCTGCATTTGAGCATGGACTACTTCAGAATCTGAGGAGTCACAAATGGTGTGAACATTGTACAATCTTTAGCGAACATCCACACTTCTGATCTTATGATGGAAGGAAGGTTATTGATGAAACTGAAGATGGTTGGACCGAAGATACAGCCCTGAGGAACTCCTGTGGTGTTGTCCTGAAGCTGAGATGACTAACCTTCAACAGCCACAACTATCTTCCTTTGTGCTAGGTATGACTAGAACTAGCAGAGAGATTTAGAACCAAAGAACCATAGAAATGTTACAGCACAGAAGGCCATTCGGCCCATCTTGTCTATGCCAGCCCCAGGACACCCAGGTGCCCTTTCTAATCCCACCTTCCTGCAGCAGGCCCATAACCCTGCAGCTTACAGCAGTTTAGGTGCAGGTCCAGGTACTTTTTAAAAGAGTTTAAAGTTTCTGCCCCTACCACCAGCTTGGGCAACAAATTCCAGAGACCCATTACCCTTTGCGTAAAAAAGTTCTTCCTCATGTTCCCCCTACACCTTCTGCCACTTATCTTGAATCTATGTCCCCTGGTTCTAGAATTCTCCATCAAGGGAAACAATTTTACTCTGTCCAGTCTATCTATTCCCCTCATAATTTTGTACACCTCAATCATTTCCCCCTGATTCCCACTGACTCCAGTTTTGCTAGGGCTCCTTGATGCCGCACTCTGTCAAATGCTGCCTTGAAGAACATGTGTCCAGCAAGAACATGGCGGACATCACAAAAAAAGAAAATTTGAGTACACTCTTTGAATGAATGGAGTGCACAATCCCCTTGGAAGGAATGGGGCAAACCCACAGTGTCTGAAAAAGCCGATGGGTTGTTATCAAAATGTCAATCACCAAGTTTGTTATATCTTTAAAAGATTCTGTTTGAACTCATAAGACACAGAGGCCTAAAATTATATTGTACTGCACCTGGTTTTCAGAGTAACACCGTCACCTTTGGTGTAATATGGCAGGTAGCTCATGTACATGTGGCTGCCTGTCCCACCTCATAAGTCCATTGCCCATTATATTGAAACGGCTGCAAAACAGTTGTCATGTGCACATGTAGAACTGATTCAGGAATCTGATTTTAATATTTAAATAAAGGGTCTATGCTAGTTGTATATCATTTTTTTGTGAAATCGCTCCACTCCCGCTCTTAACTCATCAAGTGATAAACTCGGCAACATTTTGAGGCACTAACGGCCAGCAAGGACCCTGTGGAACCTATTTAAAAGGTTAATCACCACCATGCAGGTTAGTTGCTGACATGTACTTTAGGCTGGCTGGTTAATTTTTGGTCCTTTTTGGTAGGCTATTTTCTCAATTCACAAATGAATTCTGAGAACAACTTTGTCCTGGTGCTGGATTGTTTTACTCCCCTCTGCAAAGAGTTTATTCTCGTCATGGATGCTCTTGTATGCCTGCTTCAGAGCTGGTGGAGAAGGAGAAGCAGAGAAGAGAAAATAGCAGCAGTTGAGAGAAAGAGGAGGTGAAGGGTCCTGCAGAGGAGGCCATACGCATAGCGGGTCATCAGGAAGCACTCTTTTATCTCACCTTCACCAGAAGTAATATATGAGATTGTCACAAAGGAGGTTGTCACTGATTTATGACAACTGCTGCAGCCACAACTGGAGCTCAAAATCAATGGATGGACAGCACTGTCTGTGGTTGCATAGGTAACCATGGCCCTTCTCTTTTACCATACAGGATCATTCCACATTGCAGTATTACCAGTGCACTGTTCTGTAGAGGAGGTTACCAGAGTTCCAAAGAATGTAATCTGGCTGGGGGACTTCACTGTCCATCACCAAGAGTGACTTGGCAATATCACTACTGACCAAGCCAGCCAAGCCCTGAAGGACATAATTGCTAGACTGGGTGTCTGGCAGGTGGTGAGGGAACAAACAAGAGGGTAAAACCTACTTGAACTCACCCTTACTGATTTAGCTGTTGCTGATGCATCTGTTTATGACAGTATTGGTAGGAGTGACCACTGCACAGTCCTTGTGGAAACAAAATCCAGCTTCACGTTGAGTTTACCCTCTATCGTGTTGTGTGGCATTACCATCGTGCTAAATGGGATAGATTTCAACCAGATCTAGAACGCAAAATTGGGCATCCATGAGGCGTTGTGGGCCATTATCAGCAACAGAATTGTATACAATCACAATCTGTAACCTCATGGCCTGGCATATCCCCCACTTTAACATTACCAACAAGCTGGGAAAGAAACTCTGGTTCATTGAAAATTGCAGGAGGTCATGCCAGGAGCAGCACCAGGCATACCAAACTAGGAGGTGTCAACCTGGTGAAGCTACTACACAAGGCTACTTGCATGCTAAACAACAGAAGCAGTATATGACAGACGGAGCTAAGCGATCCCACAACCAATGGATCAGATTTAAACTCTGCAGTGCTGCAACACCCAGTCGTGAATGGTGGTGGACAGTTAAACAACAGGAGCAAGAGGCTCCACAAATATCCCCGTCCACAATGATGGGGGAGCCCAGCACATCAATGCAAAAGATAACCCTAAAGCATTTGCATTCATCTTCAACCAGAAGTGTCGAGTGGATGATCCATTTTGGCCTCTTCCTGAGGTTCCCAGGATCACAGATGCCATACTTCAGCCAAGTCAGTTCACTCCATGTGATATCAAGAAACAGCTGAAGGTACTGGATATTTCAAAGGCTATGGGCCCTGACAATATTCCAGCAAAAGTACTGAAGACAAGTGCTTCAGAATTAGCTGTGCCTTTAGTCAAGCTGTTCCAGTATAGCTACAATACAGGCATCTACCCAGCAATGTGGAAAATTGTCCAGGTATGTCCTGTCCATTCAAAACAGGATAAATCCAACCAATTACTGCCCCATCAGTCTATTCGCAATGGGTGGTACTGTTCTTCAGTCACATTATCCCTTGCTTTGCCAAACACCCTCATACTACATCATCCCCCAAGTCTTTACCTGAATATATTTATCATACAATCTTCCCATGTTACCCCTTCTCCCCCACCCCCCTCAAATCTCTGACTTTATAAATTCAGACGGCCTGGAGTCTTGACAATTCTTCCAGATTTTGCTGTGGTCACATTTACAGCAATGGTAGGCTCAATTGCTTTGGGCAGATTTTCTTGATTCAGAGTTGAAACCATATTTCGGGCACCTGGTTGTCTCAATCTGATTCGCTTATTGACAAACCATCTGCTTTGTTTGGAGTCCTTGGGTTTGCCCCCTTCCTTCCAGAGGGAATGTTTACTACTTTCCATGGGGTCTGGCATGATCTTGCTGGAAATTGATGTTTCAAAAATGGAACTTTCATTTTGACTTGCTTTACAATTTCACTCAAATATTTGGTAACTCTCTTATTTTCCAACTCTTTTTCAAGCTTACGAATCTTTCCATTCAGCTCCAAAGCTATGCTGGTTTTGGATCCAGTGCCCTTTGGTTTGTTCGGGCTAAAGCATCCAGGTTGCACACTTGTTTCAGGGTGACTGAGTTGGTACAGAGACAGAGAACATCAGAGAACAGAGGAGATCATTGTTAGAATAAACAAATGCTGTTTATTTACCAACTAAACTCAGCAGCTACACTTGTGCGCTCACAACTCAAAACTGAGTTCACTCTTCAGTATCTAACTCGAGACTCTCTCACAGAGGTAGCCCATGCTGCTCTGCTGTTGGGTATTAAGATCATGTGATCTCACATTACAACACTTGTCTTAAAGGTATATTACACATCATATTACTGCAGCTGGTGAGTTCTGTTGTCCTTGTTTCTGAATTATCTGCAAAATCCTTATACAAACTTAACAGCTTCATCTGGTCATACAGTTCCTTTCGGAATTTTTCTTCCATGGTCACTGACTGCTTCTTAGGTGCTTTTAAATCACACATTAGAATTACAATCTGTATTTTAGAATTTTCCTTATCTGCTTTTAAACCTGGATTTGCTTTTCCATACTGCATATCTCATCTTTCATGTTCTTCAGATTAGATTGAAGCTCAAGAATTTAATCAGCTTCGGCTGTTGATTCTGCATTCAGTGAACTGTCATATTTCATCAGCAATTTGTTTTCCTGTTCCAGGCTATTTTCATGATAGTTAATAGAGACTTATGATACTTGAATTTGATCAAATTCTAGGCGAAGATCTACCTTTGTTGAATTTGTTTCTACAAGGTTATCATTTAGATGTTTCAAGTCCTCCTTCAAGTGTTCTACTTACTGTGAGTGACACTTCAGTGTTCTAATCAAATATCTTTTTTTCATTAGCAAACTCATCTTTTGTCTGCGAATGTTGGTTTCCTGCATTGTAGTATTTTCCTTTAACAGAACCTTATCCCTCAGTGCTGTCCTTGAAGCTCACATTCTACAATTGTACTTCTGCTAATTGTTTCTGAGACTCTTAATGCTCCTTTGTGAGAACTTCTACTTTATCTTGCAACTGTTCAACATTTTCTTGATATTCTAGGTTCTTCATTTTCAAGTGTCAGAGTTACATTTTCCGATCTTATTTCTGCCTTTTCTTTCTCCACCTTGACCTTCATTTTGGTTTCACTATTCGCCAGCTCCATTCAGCGAAGTCTTAGCTTTTTTTTAGCTCTATCATTGTCCTATCCGTAGCTTCATTAATCTCTCGCAGCTTGGAAGGCTCTACTACTTTGAACAGAATCATCTCAGATTTGCACTAAATGCGGTAGCGGGCAGGTAAAATGCTGTTTTACCCATCTGCCGCAATGACGGCTTCTCATGCCGTATCATCTCAAACAAGCCACGTTAATTATGCATTCCCGGAAACACGCTGTCATTTGCCCACCAAGCCACCACCTCGCCACTCCATCACACAGGGCACCATATTTAAAGTGCAGCCGTGCACGCACCTCTTAGTGCTTCCAGCCATTAATGCTGCACGGAAGACGTGGCCCCGAAAGGCAACAGGACTGCAACCCCCAGGTTCAATGGTGCATCCTCCGAGTGCCTTTTGGGCACAGTGGAGGTTTGCCATTGTGTCCTCCACTCCCGCTCTGGCTGCAAGAGGGACAGCAAAATCACTAATCTGGCTTGCAAGGTGGTGGCAGCGGTGGTCAGCACCAATGTCCTGCAAAAGGGGACAGCCACCCAGTGCCGCAAGTGGATGAATAATCTCCTTTGTTATGCCGGGTAAGCCATTCTTCTCATCACTCAACTCATACACTCTCAAACCCATCACACATCCACAGGGATCTCACTCACTGCCAGTTCAAGGGACATCACCATTTTCTCTCTCACACACTTCATTGTCCTCATCCCATTCATGGGACTACTCACCACTCACAAATGCCAGGCATACTTAACACCTGGCCTGGCAGGCATCCTGCTTACACTCTCTCCATCTCTATCCATGCAGGACAAGCTGGAACACAGCAAGACGGAGAGGTCGCAGATTGGTGGAGGAATGCCTGACATCAAGGTCCTCACGTGTTTTGAAAACAGCTGTCTAGCTGGCCGGCAAGGATCTGGACTGTTCCTGTGCTGACGCTGAGGTCGGCAGTGCTCTTAGTGAGGATCCAGCGTGTGTAACATCCATCAGACAACCATGCCATGAGTGATGTGTCCTGTTTCGCAGGCCACTGCTGTACACTAGTTCTCTCTCCTTGCCTTTGCAGGCACATCTGGGAAACTGCCAAGAGGGTCCATGACCTTCAATCAAGCCCTGAGGGGAGCTCAGAAGAGAAATGTGCAGAAACCCTCTCTGACGATACATCACAACGCTCACCCACACACTCCACCAGTGCAGAGATACACACCTCAGTGGGACCTACCTTTACAATAGCCTTGGGATCACAATCTAGTGAGCACATCACCACAGCAGGCGGCGGCAGGGGCTTTCCAGATGTCCGGCATTCAAGGACTGCTGGAGGCCCGAAATTGACTGAGTCCAAGTCAGATGACGAGCCTCTGGACTCAGTCATGTCACAGTTGGTGGAGCTGCAAAAGCAAGCTCGGGAACATCAGGAAGGGAGGTCCGCTGCACTCCTCAGATTGCAAGGCATGATGAAGGAGTTAGTTGACATTCACTCTGAGGTGTTAGCGCCTATGCGCTGAGGTCAACAATGAGAGCGTGACAGCTGCCATGGAGACCTTGATCCAGGATGTCACTCCTACACTGCTGCACCAGCTTATCTCCATCGCTGATGCCATAATTGGCCTCCAACAGTTTATAGAAGAGAAGGGTGCGGGGCAGCTTGAACTCACTCCAGCTACCGCTTCTCCTCAAGGAGTCAGTCAGGGGCCCTCGGGCACTGTAGTAATTGAAGGTATAGCCTCTCCGACTGTCAGGGTCATGTGATTGTCCTTGGAGGCTCGGACCAATGAGCCCTAAGCATGAGTAATCTGGGCGAGGGGGGAGGTGGTTTTCTAGTCTAAGACCTTTTTCAAGCATATAGCTTCTGAAAAGCTCTCTGTAAATAAAGTTGTCTCTTTCTAATAGAAACCTGTCCAGTATCTCAATTTATTACATTTGGCGATGAGGGTAAAATATCTCCGATGCTGCACCTTTCCATGTGAATGTGTGTACATCAGCAGATCTTAAAAAGATAAAAGAAAAATATACTCACCAGTCCTGCCGCTCTTCAGAAGAATCGTTCCTTATGACGTGACTAAGGAAGACTAGAGCCAGTATGTAGAGCGCCTTGGTTTTTATTTCGTAATGAACAAAATTACTGCAGCGGAGAAGCAGAAAGCAATCCTTCTGAATTCATATGGTAGCAAGACATATAACCTCATCCGCAGTCTGACAACCCCGAACACGCCCAATTCTAAAATCTTTAACGAATTAGTGGACCTCATGAAAATGCATTACCAGCTGAAGGCATCTGTAATATTGCAGAGGTTTAAGTTTAATTCCAGAGTAAGGGCTCCGAGAGAGTCCACCACAACATATGTAGCGAAGTTGAAGCAGTTGACTGAGCACTGCGACTTCAGAGACACGTTCAATGATATGCTGTGAAACCGATTAGCTTGTGGAGTTCACCAAGTCGCCATTCAGCGCCGTTTACTTGCAGAGGTCAACAGCATTTTAAAGCGTGCCATGGAAATATCACTGTCCGTGGAAAACGCTGCACAATGCATACAATGTGGCACTATTCTTCATGTGGGGTGGGAACTTACTGCCAGGCGTGGGGCGAAAACCAGAGACACAGCAGCGCAGCAAGAAGCAATGTCCACTGTTAGAAAAACAAAAAGGCTTCGTAGAAACATTTCAGCAGCGACTCCAAAATTAATTTATTATAGATGTGGGGGTGGCCACATATGGGACACCTGTAGATTCAAGGAGACAGAATGTTATTACTCCCATAAGGAAGGTCATGTGGTCAAGCAATGCAGGGCGAAGTCAAAAAAGTCCAAAAGGCAGCAAACCAACATGATTGAATTGAATAACACAACAGAACCTGAAGCTGCTGATACTGACATCTATTCCCTGTACAACATCACAGCTGTAGAAACTGAACCCATCACTGTCACAATCCAAGTTAATGGGAAGCCACTAATAATGAAGATAGATATGGGAGCCTCAACCGCAGTGGTGGGAGAGCACACATTTAAATACCTACATGAAGGTACCCAGCTACTGAATTTGGTGCGAACAATTGCTCAGTTGAAGACATAGACTGGAGAAGCCGAACAGGAACCAGCTGGATGCAACAAAAGAGGCATTAGAAGAAAAAGCTGTGGAACTTTCCAAGATGCGAGTGGATAATGAAACCATGGGTAACTCAACTACCGAACTGAATCAAGTTAAGTTTTCACCAGAGAGAAATTTGGCCGACTGTGAATTCAAAATGAAAGACAAGACAAACTCTGCGGCAAACAAAAAAAGAAAAGACAGAAATCAGATCAGAAAGGCCAATTGGCTAAGTCTCCAGAACCTTCTCCACAGCCAAGAAGGGTTATTCCCAACCAGAAAAGGAATGTTTATCAGTGATATTCGGAGTGAGAAAGTCCACCAGTATCTGCATGGACATTTCAGCATTGTGTTGGACCATAAATCATTAAGAGGTTTCTTCAGTGAGGATAAAGCCATTCCGCCAATGGCATCAGCAAGAATTCAATGTTGGGCTTTGATATTATTAGTATATGAGTATACCTTTATGCACCATCCTGACTTGCATATTGCAAATGCGGATGCACTCATTAGTCTCCTGTTACCATATAGCATTGTACATGCTGCAGTGCCACGAGAAGTTGTGTTTGTGCTGAATTTCTTGGATTCCTCACCTGTATGTGTGAAGCAAATTAGAAATTGGACAAACAGAGTTCCAATTTTGTCAAAAGTCAGAGACCTTGTATTGCAAGGGAGTAAAATTCATAAGTGTCTGAAGAGATGAGACAATTCCATGCCTGAAAAACAGAGCTAAGCTATCAAGATGGAATTTTGTGGATCAAGAGTTTCTGTCCCTTCACAAGGAAGAGAACCACTCTTGACAGAGCTTCACAGTACACATCCAGACATATCAAAGATGAAAATGCTTGCACGAAGCTATGTTTGGTGGCCAGGCAGTGACGTTGAAAGCCTGGTCAAGCATTGTCTCCATGTCTCCATTATCAGCAACATCACAAGTTGCTTGTTTCAACTCCACTGCATCTGTGGGGGTGGCCTGTTATTGCTAGGTAAGACTATATATTGATTATGTAGGATCATTCTTAAGTACCATGTTCTTATTGATCATAGATTCTAAATGGATGGGTGTGTATGAAGCCAGATCACCAACATCGAGCGCAACTGTTGAACAGCTGCACCAATGTTTTAGTATACACAGGCTACCGGAAGTCATTGTTTCTGATAATGGTACAGTCTTTACTAGAATTTCAGAGGTTCATGAGTTTAATTGGAATCAGACATATTAAAGCAGTGCCATATCATTCCTCATCAAGTGGTTTAGCAGAGAGAGCTGTACAAACTTTCAAATCAGGAATGAAGAGGTTATCCAAAGGTACTCTAGAAACTCGACTTTCCTGCTTTCTTCTCAGTTATGTACAACAACTCATTCAACTAAGGGTTCAACACCGTCTGAATTACTGATGAAATGCAGCCTATGTACAAGGTTAAGCCTGGTGCTTCCAAATTCAGAGGGGAAGGTAGAGAAGAATCAGAGCAGTCAAAAATTGAATTATGATATTCATAGCAAAGCTCACAGATTCACTGTCGGAGATACAGTGTTCGTGCAGAATTTTGGAAGTGGACAGTGTTGGGTTCCTGGTACAATTGTCTCAGAAACTGGCCCCTTGTCCTTCCAGCAGGAAATGGAAGAGTGGACTGTTTGAAAACATGTGAATTATCTTAGGGATAGAGGAACATTCCAATAACCAGCTATTCCTCCTGTGATTAACGTTGAAACTTAAATCCCAGAGGTGGCAGACCAATCTAGAATAGACATGCCCAATGTCTCTGTAGGGTTGACAAACTCTGAACCGCCACTTTCTAATGCTCTCTTTGGTGATGCAGTTCCTGATCATGTCTATCCTGTGGAAGAACCTCAAGTGGTAGAGCTACACTACTCTAACAGGATAAGGAAACCACCTCAGAGGCTTATCTTTAATCACCTGAGTTGTATGTATATATGTATGTGTTGTGGGGCATTCAAATGTTCTCTTTAAATAAAAACTGTAAAAAACTAAAGGGGGAGGAGATGTAGTAACTGAAGGCATAGCCTCTCCTACTGTCTATCAGGGGTCAGGTGGTGTTATTGGAGGTTTTGACCAATGAGCCCTAAGCGCATGTAGTCTGGGGTGGAGTGGCATGGCTTTCTTGTTGAGGAGCTCGTTCAAGAATGTAGCTTTTGAAAAAGCTCCCTGTAATAAAGTTATCTGTTTCTAATAGAAGTCTGTCCAATCCCTCAAGTTACAAAGGCACACACAGGGAGGAGAATCAGCAGGTGTCCATCCAGCAGACCCTGGGAGTGTCTGGCCGATCCGAACCCCATCTTCCTGTCACTTCACCAGCTCCAGCTCCACAGAGGGTGCCACTGCTACACAGCAGGATCACAAAAGCAGGCTGGAGCCCCCCAGGACTCAACCCTCCAGAGGACGCCTTCCGAGGTAGCAGTCAGCAGGCTGCCTCCACCTCCGCCGCGGACATCTGGAGAACACCAAGCCATAGTGGCAGGGTTAGGAAAGTCAAGAAGATGCAAATCTTTTGAATCAAAACAAATAAACTAAAGTAACAAATCAAGGGAGCTCCTGAAAAGGAAACTGCAAAAACAAAAGGCAAAATTTAAAGGAAGCTTATAAACTTTAAACCAAAATGTGATTAAAGGAGTCAATAGAACACCCCAGTCCCTGCGGTGCCCACTGAGCATGAAAGGCCTCGACAGTGTTGGCAGACACCGTGTGCTCCCTTTCCAGGGACACCAGGCTGCGAACATAGCCACAGAAGAGGGGCAGACAGTCAGTTTGGATGACCCCCGGATCATCCTGCTTGGCCAGGATTAAGAAGGTGTAACTCTTTTGAGTCAACCAAGTAAACTAAATTAACAAAATTAGGGACAAAGTAAAAGGCAGCCCCTTAAAGGGAAACTGCAAAAACAAAGTCAAAATTTAAAGGAAACTTGCAAACATTAAACCAAAATGTGATTAACAGGGTCAATAAAACAGTCAATAAAAATCTAGCAGCTATGAGTCCCCGCAGTGCCCACCGAGCCCGGAAGGCCTCGATAGCGCCAGCAGAAACCGTGTGCTCCCTCTCCAGGGAGATCCGGCCATGGACATAGCCGCAGAAGAGGGGCAGACAGTTGGGTTGGACGACGCCCTTGATCACCCACTGCTTGGACTTGTTAATGGCTAACTTGGCCAGGGTTAAGAAGATGTAGTTGTATAGACTGGGCATGAATGATAATCACTTGTACATAATGTTCTCTATTGTAAATAAACTCCCAAGACTGTCTCCCTGCCTATGGCTCCTTGTTCTGATGAGTGATGTTTATGTCACTCAGATGTGAAACCTTTCTGCACAAGATAAAGGCAGGTGTCTCAGTTCAGGGTCTCTTCCCTGTGCTTTGTGCAATCTTTATACTAAAATGATGGTCCAGCCTTACACTCCCCTGGACATATTTGTGGTGCCATACCTTGATGGTGTTTGTCGTTGCTGCCAGAATGTTGTGGGCAAACATTACAGAGTTCTGTCATCCTTAGTGCTCTCAGCACCATTAAGGTGGGCTGGCACCATCTCTTCAGCATCTGTGACCAGTGAAGCTGTACTCCAGAAGGGCTTATGTGTTGAAGGCGGACAAAGGATCAGATGCTTTTAAAGTTTCATGGCTGCGTCGCTATGATATGGCTCTGATCACAGAGCACAAGTGAGCTGCCCTTGGCCAGACAGAAGTCAGACATTCTCAGAAGCTATGTAAAGATCTATGGAGTGACCTCACTGCATGGCGTCATCATCCTCCTGCGATCGAGGGACTATTCGGGCCTCCACTGCATCTCCATGATAGGAGTATTATCGCAGAGGGTATGTGCACTGCCATAAGCCAGAGTGGAGTCAAATATTCATAGATGCAATGTAAGGATCTATGGTGTCTCCTCACTGCATTTCGTCATCATTGTCCACAAATCTAGCAGCTGTGAGGGCCTCGTCTGGCCAGTGCGATGGGCCTCATCACCGTCATTGTTGCCTTAGAGGACCTCCTCACCCTCATCACCATCGACGCCCACCTCTTTGAAGGAGACCTCCAGCTCCTGCATTTCCTTCTCAGCCAGCTTCTCTCCCTTTTGCAGTGCCAGGTTGTAAAGGGCGCAGCAGGCAACGATGATGCGTGACACCCTCTGTGGACTGTATTGCAGGGCTCCACCAGACCGGTCCAGGCACCAGATCAGCATCCCAATGGTTTGCTCACCAAGCTGCGGGTTGCAGCATGAACCTCGTTATAATTTCACTCTGCTGCAGTCTGATAGGTGACATCAGGCAACATCAGCCAAGGCCAATGCAAGCCGCCTTTGTCCCTGAGGAGCTATCCCTGCAGCCTCTGTGGACCCTGGAAGACATCAGGGATCTGTGACCGACTGAGAATGCAGGAATCGTGCACACTACCTGGAAACTGTGCGCAGACCTGCAGAATGCGTTTGTGGTGGCCGCACACCAGCTGCACATTCAGTGAATGGAAGCCCCTGTGGTCGATATAGTTCACTGTGTGTTGCAATGGAGATCTGAGCACCACATGAGCTCAGTCGATTGCATATGCACCTGTGGGAAACCCAAGATCTGGGCAAATCCAATCAGTCTTGCAACCTGGCTGTCCTGGTCCCAGGCAAAATGCACAAAGTTGTGTGCCCTTGTGAAGATGGCATCTATGACTTCATGTATGCATTTGTGGGTGGAAGCTTGTGAAATCCCACAGAGGCTACCTGTGGAGCCCTGAATAGAGCCACTGGTGTAAAAATTAAGCACCATGGTCACTTTCACGGCCACTCACAGTGTCCCGGTGGCGCCAAACCCTGCAGTAGCCAGCAGATGTGACTGGCCAGTTCCCTAGGCAGGCGCAGTCTTCAGTGACACTGGTTCTTGGTCACCTGTAGGAATGAAAGGCGGCATCTGCATACCCTTGGTCTCACCAGGCACTGACCAATGATGCCTTGCTGTGGCTCTTCAGCAGTGTGTGCCAGAGCCCCAGCCAACCTTTCTGCTTGAGGATGCTTCTCCCCTCTCTGCACAGCCAAGCGCCTCTTTTGTTCTCTTTTCCATCGTCTCCGCTCTCTGTACACCACAGCCGGTTCACCTGGCCCCATGATCCTGATGTGCTTCTCCGTAGGATGAAAGATAGAGACGCATAGTTTAGCTTGGGTATACTAAGAAGCTTTCTTGGTTAAGTCTGAAGGCTCTTTAATGCATCCCAGGGAATGCTGGCCATCACTTGGATGGCCAGGGTTTAGTGTGCTGCATGGTTGCCTAAAATCCCATCCACCTCCACCTCACTCTATCTGACTGGCGGAAGCTTTGCCCATTGGACTGCATGCTATGCTCTCAGCTCAGGCGCAAGCATTCTCCTAACTCACACTACAAGGCTGCACTGTTAGCTTGAACAATGGGAGACACTGGTCCAAACCGGGATGATGACATTGCAAGGAGCTGTGAGTGTCTCCACCAGTGACTGCTCCCCGGCCAGCTTGATCAAGGAGATTGTACAGCATGCCCAGTCATCCAACTGTTCTGCAGCCCACTAAAACGTTCATTGTTTTGCAGCTTGTGCCCAAGATGTGAAAGGTTCTGGAGCACTCGGTGGCACTTTCATGCCTCTGCATTGCTTGAGTGGTGAGATAAGCTAGAAACCCAACCCAACGCGGTCAAGGTGGCTGCACCTGAACTGTCTCAGCTGTAGAGAAATGGTAACTTTATACAAGGCTTCCCTAATGCGTGGCCACTTCTCTCCTCCAGCACCCCACGTGTCCATGTGCACTACCTTCAACCACAGGGCAGCCCTTCCTCCCACCCCAAAGTCGCCTCAACCTTGAAGTCCAAAAGGCGACCCAGGCAAGCACTGCGCAATGTTACTGTGCACACGTCCAAGTTCCCTTCAAAGTGCAGCCCGTCAAATGCACACCTTATATATGCTGTCGTGAAACTTGTCAGGGTGCATTGGTGGATGATCCAGCAGGGTTGGAGGGATGATTCTTATAATGATATGCAGATGTATTATAATGAGGTTCTCAACCTCTGATGGTGGGAAGTGTGGTCCTCCATCAACAGGCTGAGTGGATGGTTGCAAACTGGCTTCACAACTGTCATGAAACTGATTTTGGCCTTCTCGCCATATTGTCCACTTTCGCTGTCAAGCACACCCAATGCCAGCGGTCACAGCCGATTCCACCCTGTATCTTCAATCAGAGCCAGATGACTCAGCACTGCCACCTGCTGTGGAAATTTGGATAATGTGTCGGCCTTTTCAGAAAGATCTATTTCTAAGCCTTACAGCTGCTTCCTAGTCTCCTCTCTCCTCTGCGCTAAACTCTTCAGCTCATGCTCTTCATTGTACTAACATGGCCTGCCACCCTTTCTTGAGGTTGTTCTGTCCCTCTTCTTAAGTTCCGCATGCTCCACAACTTGAAGATTAAAATACTTGTCAAATCTTTTAATATTTCATCAAATGTGGTTGAGGATTCATTTATGCCTTGCATCAAGATTAATTCATCAGCAAGTTCACCAAAGAAGTATAAGAATGTATCAACTTGGACTTCCTCTGATTTTCTACCTAATCCTGTAATCTAAAAATGTTCCTCTCCAAGATGCACAATTCTGCATCTGGTTTAGCCCTTGCATGAGCTCATAATTGTCTGGTCGTTTTAATTTACTATCCTGGGCTGCTTTTAAGAACAGCAGAGTACAGCATAGCTACCATGATGGGAGCCGGATTGGACCTGTGGGAGACAGTCGGGAACTGAGGAGTGTCTATAAATATAGGCCGGGGATGTCAGAGCGGCCTACCTGTCTGAGAGTTGCACCGGAACTGTGGGAGACAGTCGGGAGATGAGGAGTGCCTAAAAATACAGACCGGGGATCGCAGAACAGCTTTCCTTGCTGAGAGTTGCACCAGACCTGCAGGAGACAGTCAGCAGCTGAGGAGCGCACAGTTTCACTGTTTCAGCTGCTGTGAGGCAGCAGTGGGGAAAAAGAAAAAAAAGCCACTGTGATGTTACATGACATTAGTAAGCTGATTGGCCACTAAGCGCTCAGTCTAAGGGACCATGTGTGAGGGACCAGCTCAGGGCGCACCAGTTAAATTAGATCTATACAAATAACTAAAACTTTAAAATTAAAAAAAAAACAAACCTTGAAAATTTTAACATTAAAATAATGCAATGAAAATAAAATAATTAAAACAAACATCTAAAACACATACTTTTGTTGTTAAGAAGCATATAATCCTTAGTTGTCAGCAGTATTAGCATTCAATAAACACAGTAAATTGTAGCATACATAGGAAGAAAGTAATTAAAGTAAATTAACTAAATAACATAAGTTATAATGGTGCGACAGGTGTTATGTTGCAGTTGTGAAATGTGGGAGGATTTGGATGCCACAGCGATCCATGACAAACACATCTGCAGTAAGTGTAAGCAGCTTGAGGAATTCCGGACCAGGATTATTGACCTGGAAGCCAAAATGCAGACACTGCACAACATAAGGGAGGGGGGGGGGGAGGGAAATACCTAGATACTTTGTTGCAGAACACAGTCACACCTCTTAGAAGAAAGTCATCTGTTTTGGTCAGCAGTGAGGACAGGTGGATATGACTGTCAGTGAGGCAGGTAATGGAACCGAACAGACAGTAGAGGAGGAACCTCAGACTTTGCAATTGTCAAATGGGTAAGAGGTGCTTGCAACCTGTGTGGATGAAAGTGAAGTCTGCAAGGTGGATGAGCAGGCTGGCCATGGCACCATGGTACAGGAAGCCTTTCAAGTAGGGGGAGAAAAATGAACATAGTGGTAGTAGGGGTAGTATAGTGAGGGTGATTGGCATTGTTCTCTGCAGCAAAGAGCAAGTGTCCTGATGGCTATGTTGCCTGCCCGGTGCCAAAGCTCCTGATATCTGCTCAGGTTTTGGAGAGGAACTTGTAGTGGGAGGGGGAGGATCCAGTTGTCGTGGTCCATGTAGGTACCAATGGTGTATGTAGAACTAGGAAAGAGGTTCTGCAAAGTCAGTATGAGGAGTTAGGTACCAAATTAAGAAGCAGAACCTCAAAGATAATCATTTCTGGATTATTACCTGAACCATGTGCCAATTGGCATAGGGCAAATAAGATTAAAGAGACAAATGCATGGCTCAAAGACTGGTGTGGGAGAAGTGGGTTCCGATTTATGGATCACTGGAATTGGTACTGGGGAAAGTGGAGGATGTACCACTGGGACAGTTTATACCTGAACTGTGCTGGGATGAGATTCCTTGCAAATTGCATAATTAGGGAAGTAGCGAGGGCTTTAAATTAAACAAGAAGGGTGAGGGATCAAGCTTGGGTAGAGGTAGAAATTTGAGGTATAGTGTCAAGACAGGAGAGCAAAATAGTAAAAGGAGAAATGTAGGTCAGAGACTGGCAAGAAGGGACAGAGAGAAAAAACCTAAGAATACATCAACAGTCAAGACTAGATGTTATAAAGGTAACAAAAAGACTAAACTAAAGGCTCTGTATATGAATGTAAATAGCATTTGTAACAAAGTAAATGAATTGAAGTAAATAAATATGATCTGATAGCAATTACGGAGATGTGGTTGCAAGGTGACAAAGATTGGATCCTTAATATTGAGGGGTACATGACATTCAAGAAGAATAGGAAGCTAGGTAAAGGTGGAGGGGTAGCACTGTTAATCAAAAAGGGCATTTGTACAATAGTTAGAGATGACCTTGGTTCAGGAGATCTGGATGTAGAATCAGTTTGGGTAGAGATGAGGAAAAGTAGGGGGAAAATGTCATTAGTGGGAGTGTTCTACAGGCCCCTAAAAGTAGCCACAGTGTAGAACAAAGTGTTCAAGAGAAAATATTGTGTGTTCGTGATAAAGGGACAGCAATAATCATGGTTGATTTTAAGCTACAGATGAATGGGAAAAATCAGATTGGGAGTAGCAGCTTGAATGAGGAGTTCGTAGAATGCTTTTGAGATAGTTTCTTAGAGCAGCATATTTTGGAACCAACTGGAGGGCAGGTTATATTAGACTTGGTATTGTGTAATGTAACAGGATTAATTAGGGCCCTTAGAGTAAATGCACCCCTAGGTAGCAGCAGCCATAATATGATTGAATTTTCCATCCAGTTGAAAGGGAGAAGAGTGAGTCTAAGATTAGTATCTTAAATTTAAATAAGGTCAACTATGTGGGGATGAAAGCTGAGCTAGCTGAAATGAACTGGGAAACTAGGCTAGAGGATAGATCAATAGAGAAGCAGTGGCAGAAATTTAAGGGGATATTTTAGAATATTCAGAAAAAGTACATTCCTATTATAAAGAAAAATTCTAAGGGGAGGACCCACCATTCATGGTTAACTAAAGAAGTTAAGGAAAGCATCAAACTTAAGAAAAAAGCATACAACTCTGCAAAGGTGAGCGCAGGATAGATGATTGGTCAGAATATAAACAAGGGAAGAGAATGACTAAGAGGTTAACCAGGAGAAAGAAATTGAAGTATGAGAGGAAGCTAGCTAGAAATGTAAAAACAGACAGCAAGAGTTTCTACAGGTATTTAAAAAGGAAAAAAGTAAGTAAAGTGAGTGTTGGTCTTCTAGAGAGTGACATTGGGAAGTTAATAGTAGGTAATAAGGAAATGGTAGAAGAAATGAACAAATATTTTGTTTCTGTGTTCACTATAGAGTATACACAAAACATTCCAGTAAAAGCTACAAATCAGAAAGTGAAAGGGAGAGAGGAACTTGGTGAAATTGAAATCACTCGGGAAACGGTACTGAACAAATTGATGGAGCTGTGGGCTGGCAAGTTGCCGAGTCCTGATGGGCTACATCCTAGGGTCTTAAAAGCGGTGGTTAATGAGGTAGTCAATGCGCTGGTGTTAATTTTCCAAAATTCGCTAGATTCTGGAAAGGTTCCATCAGACTGGAAAGTAGCAAATATAACCTCTCTATTCAAGAAGGGAGGGAGGCAGAAAACAGGAAAACAATAAGCCAGTTAGCTTGACATCTGTCATGGAGAAGTTGTTAGAATTGATCATTAAGGGTGTTGTAGCTGGGCAGCTAGAAGAACTCAAGATAATCGGGAAGAGTCAGCATGGTTTTGTGAAAGGAAAATCAAGTTTAACAAATTTATTGGGGCTTCTTGAAGTAGTAACATGTGCTATGGATAAAGGGGAGACTGTAGACATACTGTACCTGGATTTCCAGAAGACATTTGATAAAATGCCAATTCAAAGTTTACTGCAGAAAATAAAATAATATGGCATAAGGGGTAATATATTAGCTTGGAAAAGAGATTGGCTGGCTGGCAGAAAGCAGAGAGTATGCATAAATAGGTATTTTTCAGATTGGTAGGATGTGGCGAGTGGAGTCCCACAGAGATCTGTGCTGGGACCTCAGCTTTTTACGATTTACATCAATGACTTAGATGAGGGGAGCGAAGACATAGTAGCTAATTTTGCATATGACACAAAGGTGGGTAGGAAAGTATGTTGTGAAGAGGAAATGAGGAGGCTACACATGATATGGATGGGTTAAATGAGTGGGAAAGATCTGGCAAATGGAGTTTAATATGGGAAAATGCTATGTTGTTCACTTTGGCAGGAAGAACAAAAAAGCAGAGTATTACTTAAATGGAGAACAGCTGCATAATTCTGAGGTGCAAAGGGATCTAGGAGTTCTAGTACATGAGACACAAGAAGTTAGTATGCAGGTACAGCAAGAAGGCTAATGGAATGCTATTCTTTATTATGAGAGGTGTTGAACATAAAAGTAAGGATGTTATACTTCAGTTATACAGGGCATTGATGAGACCGCACCTCAAATACTGTGTGCAGTTTTGGACTTCTTATTTAAGGAAGGATGTAAATGCATTAGGGGCGATTCAGTGGAGCTTTACTAGATTGATACGTGGAATGAGTGGGTTGTCTTATGAGGAAAAGTTGGACAAACTGGACTTATTTCCACTAGAGTTTAGAAGAGTGAGGGGTGATTTTATTGAAGTATACAAGATCCTGAACGGCCTTGACAAGGTGGATGTCGAAAGGATGTTTCCTCTTGTGGGTGAGTCCAAAACTATGGGGCACTGTTTTAAAATTAGGGGTCACCCTTATAGGACAGAGATGATGAGAATTTTTTTTCTCTCAGGGGATTGTGCTATTTTGGACCCCTCTGCCTGAATGTTTTTAAGGCAGAGGTAGATAACTGCTTGTTAGGGAAGGGAATCAAAGGTCACCGGGGTAGATGGGAATGTGAAAATCAAAACACAAGAAGATCAGCCATGATTTTATCGAATGACGGAGCAGGAACGAGGGGCCGAATGGTCTACTCCTGTTCCTATTCCTTATGTTCTTATGTTTTTAATACAGCTTTATTTTATTTCAAAATGGCATCGCAAAGCTGTTCTATTCTCTCTTCTTCCTGCACTTTGTCCAATTTCAATGGGCACCTGCTGCAATCGTGGGCCCACACTTCAAAACAATTGACTCTGCAGGATATCTTCAAACAAGCCACTTGGGCCAGGTGCTTGATTTTGTTTTAATTGATAGGAAGGCTGTTTTAAAACTTGTCCCTTTCAATCATTTGAGCTCAGCTGCCACATGGTGTGGCGCCAAGTTTGGACTCAGCTGCAGCATTCCTTCAGCTGCACTGGTTAAATGATCGGTATGCTCTATCTCGTTAGTGTCCCGATGCTTTTTAAAAGTTAAGCTCAGCCTTTAGTGAATTTTGCTCACCCATTTTGTGATCTGGCTTGGCCTTTAGTCTCTGCATCGCATGAGGTTTACTTTATCATCTGCGCAGTGGATTCTTCCTCTGCCCTTTAGCCTTTTAGTCTTTTTGGAATTTTTCTCAGCCATTTGTGAACTGGCTAGGTCCTTTGACTCTGCGTTCAATCAGGTCTGGCAATGAAGTTTCTTTTTTGGCAATCTCCAGCTGAATCTTCAGTTCTGCTTCACTTCAGTGAGGTCAGAACTTTGGTTTCTTTAGTTTTGTGTGTCTGGGATTCCGCGGTCCTACTCCAGCTTCTTTGGTTCTGGGTTCATGCACTAGCTACCACCATGTTATAAGTCAAAAACAAAAACAGAATTACCTGGAAAAACTCAGCAGGTCTGGCAGCATCGGCAGAGAAGAAAAGAGATGACGTTTCGAGTCCTCATGACCCTTCAACAGAACTGAGTGAATATTAGGAGAGTGGTGAAATATAAGCTGGTTTAAGGTGGGGGGAAGGGGGGGGGGGTGGCGGGGAGAGAAGTCGGGGGGGGCGTGATGTGGTTGTAGGGACAAGCAAGCAGTGATAGGAGCAGATAATCAAAAGATGTCACAGACAGAAGAACAAAGAGGTGTTGAAGTTGGTGATATTATCTAAACGAATGTGCTAATTAAGCATGGATGGTAGGGCACTCAAGGTACAGCTCTAGTGGGGGTGGGGGGCATAAAAGATTTAAAAATAATGGAAATAGGTGGGAAAAGAAAAATCTATATAAATTATTGGAAAAAAAACAAAAGGAAGGGGGAAGAAACAGAAGGGGGGTGGGGATGGAGGAGGGAGCTCAAGACCTAAAGTTGTTGAATTCAATATTCAGACCGGAAGGCTGTAAAGTGCCTAGTCGGAAGATGAGGTGTTGTTCCTCCAGTTTGCGTTGGGCTTCCAGTGAAGCCATTTTACGTGGGTGGGCCAAATAAGGCCCACCCAGCGTGATGTCCACAGGGAAGCACTATGCGCTCTCTGTGCGTGTGGGGGGAATACCTAAAATCAAGAGTGCGCTCTTTCGCGCATGCACACAAAAGGGCACACTCATCTCCCTGAGGCTAAGTGCAGCCTCAGGGAGATTGCCTCTACTTTCATAAATATTAAAAATAGAAAAAAAATCCCTTACAAGTCCCCTCATGTGACAATGCCACATGAGTTGGGACATATTCATAATTTCCAAAAAAAACTTTATTACATTTTTTAAAACCCTACATGAAACCTCATCCCGCTTGTGGATGAGGTTTCATGTTTTTTCTACTTCCCGCCAGGGCTCCTGGCTTGCCCACCGACCTTAAGGTTGGACGGGCAGGTCCACTAATTACTTTAACTGATATGTCAATGGCCTCAATTGGCCATTGACAGGTTGGCGGGCGTGTAGCTGATTTTGCTGTGCCCCTGTCTTCCTGCAAAGTTAAATGGGGCGCGGTGATGTCGGGAGTTCCACCCGACATCACCGGGCATCATTTTATGCATCGGCCAGTGGGTCCCGCCCATGCTCGCCAACCTTAAAATCCAGCCCTAAGTGCTAATTGGTAACAGGTAACTATATACATCTCCAGTGTATATCCCTAACTAGGTACCATCTGCATTCTGGCTTCGACTAGACTGTACTGTACTCAATCCATTATCATTTGACTCACAATATCATACTGTGGGTGGTTTTAACCCTTGCTGTGGTGAACACCTCTATACTACAACCCTCACATCTATTGCTACCCCTATCCCCACCTCAATGGAAACAGGATCTTCTTTCTCCTACATCTCCTAGACCAGGTCCTCCAAAGCATCATCAGTTTCTCTACTGACATGTGTTCCCTGCTGTCTGAAACCTCCTCCTTAAGATGTGATGGCTGCCAAAAATGATATCAAGGTTGACTTATGTTTCCGTGCCTCTGCCTCCTAACACCCAAACAGACATGCAGACAATAAGCAGCATAATTAGTGGTGACTACACATGTGAATTGTTGTAATAAGCTGTGAGCATGAATATCAATTGATCCCTGTGACCTTCTGATTCGGTGTGTACAGAATGGGTCCTACCCCATGCGATTGTTTATCAACTCAATCTAATTTCTAAGACACACTGCCCTTCACAAATGTATATTGGCTTGTAATTAAATTCTCATTAAAAACATTTGGATTGTTTCATGTACTAGCTGCCACCATGTTGTAAGGGTTTTCTTTGTGTCTCAGTAAGAGAACTGTAGGCTTGTGTGATTGAACATTAAGTGTTAATTGGTAACACGTACCAGTGTTTAACAGTGTAAGTGTCAAGCTAATTTTGAGAAATGTGTTTCTGGATTTTTTTGCAATTGGAATAACACTGCCTTTGTGAAATCTTCAGCTTTTATAGCTTCTATGCCAAATTTATTTGTATTTCTGGTGCTGTTTCTTTCAGTACATTTAATGCATTCTATCTTGTCTCAGTACCTTTTGGATATTTAAACAGTTCAACTATTCAACTTTTTTCAACTATTAACAGGCTTCTTTTATGAATGGATACATTTCCAGGTTGCCATTTTCAAAAAATAATTGCACTGTCAACAATTTCTACAGCAAAAATTATGAGAATAATTTAAAATTTGGCCGTGCACTTCCTCCTTCCAATATTTTAACTAGCATACATTCTGCTTTGTAACATTTTTCCCCCTTCGTATTTGCCCAAGTTTATTTTTTATGTATTGCATTTAATGCTTTTGACCTTTTATTTAAAAAATACAATTTGTTAAAGTGAAATGTTAGTGCTATTGGATGACACTCTCTCCATTTAAGACATCCCATGCCAATTCCCAGCTCAGACATCCAAATCCAGAGTAAAGCTTCCTCTACCTTGCCCCAATAACAAGCGTCAGACCTGAACTTCAGATATACAACCTTAATAAGCTAGAGACATTTCCTACAACAACCTATTGATCCTATGAATGATATTCCTAATTAATGAGAAATTAGGGAGAGTTGTGTTCTGTAAGTTTCTATCTGATTTGAACTGGACTCAGATTCCCAAACTCATTACAACTAGAGAACACTTTTGTCCCGTCGATCTGGACTGAATTTGATCCCAAATACCAAAGCTGAAATGTCAGTATCCAATCTGTCCCATTTCCCTTAATAAATAGTTTTATTGCACATTAGTTTTACAATATGTAATCACAGTAAAAATTTGTACCCATTTCAAAACACAACTAAAACATTCCATTTTATTGGGCATCGTATTGGGCAGAATTCCTCCCCCCCCCGGTCAGAGGAAAAGTTGAAGGGCGGGCGCGCACAGGCGTGCTTCTGATCAGCACCCACAGTTGGGGGCACTGCGCCATTTTACGTGGACGGGCAAATTAAGGCCTGCCCAGCGTGACATCTGCACGGAAGCGCTATGCACTCCCTATGCCAGCTGGGGGTGGGGGGGGATTCCCAAAATCAAGAGTGCGCTCTTTTCCACATGCACATGAAAGAGTGCCCTCATCTCCCTGAGGCTAGGTGCAGCCTCAGGGAGATCGGCTGTAAGTATAAAAAAGCTAAAGATAGAAAAATAAAATTTTCCTAACGACTCCTAATGTGACACTGTCACATGAGTTGGGACATGTCCATAATTTTTACAAGGACTTTATTAAAATTTTTAAAAATCTACATGAAATGTCATCCCGCCTATGGATGAGGTTTCATGTTTTTTCTAGCTCCTGCCAGGGCTCCTGGCCTGCCCGCCAACCTTAAGGTTGGACAGGCAGGTCCTTTAATTACTTAATTGACTCTGTCAATGACCTCAATTGGCCATTGACAGGTCGGCGGGTGCACAGCTGATTTCACTGCACCCCCACCCACTTGAACATTTAAATGGGGCGCGCGGTGACATTGGGAGTTCCGCCCGATGTCACTGTGCATTATTTTACGTGTTGGTGAACAAGCCCCACCCCCACTTGCTGATGCATAAATCCTGTCCCATGTTAATCCTCGAGGTATTAAATCCAACTCTCCTGGGGGTTGGTACTCTTCTTATTTTCCTTTGCTGTTGCCCGCCCGACGACATTGAACCAGACAAATCACTTCAGCAATAAAGAACAGCTATAGAATTTCATGAGCCCATTGTACTTTTATAGATAAAAATAGATGCCAGAAAATGACCTGGCCAGCGATACTTTGAAAACAAAACAGGAATATTTCTTTACATGTATAGAGCAGAACCATAAGGTAATGAAGACCCATTTCTTTATGGTAATTCATCATTATATGCCTTTTTGTGAAGAATTCAGATAGCCCCAGATGGGTAGTTAGGTTGGGTTGGGGCTGTAATTGGGTCAGGAGATAGTTGAGTAGGGGGTTGGTGGTGGGAGACAGAGGTTGGTCAGGTCAGGTCAGCAGGGGATGCAGTGGTGATGGGGTGATGAGGGGGCCTCTCATTTGTGGAGCTCAGTTTAGCTATGCCAGCTAATCTTTGAGTTAGACTGGGCATTAACCAGTGTAAAATTTCCAGGGTAGGTTTGAAGGTAAGTCCAGCGTATTTGGCCCAAGTCTCTGACCTTGATTTCAGTGTCAGAGACTTTCTCAGAGGGTCCAGGGCAGCACAAATTAACCCATTGGAATTTTAAACTTCCCGGACAATTACAGCATACATGTGCTCGCCAAGATTTCCACAGGGTCCCGACGTGCAACACGGACTTAAGTCCAGATTTCACTGTGCTGAACATTGAGAGATTTGGGCCATTACATCATTATGAGATTTCCATCTTAAACCAACTATTCTGAAATTTCAGAATGGTTCTGCTGGATTAACCATATACCATATGTATAAGATAATTCTATTTTTATGGAATTGTAAATGTTGACAACTAGAGTAAGAATAACTTTAGAAAACTTCAAAGATGAGAATAATTTAAACTTGTACTCAAGAGGAAAGGGAAGTGCTTTAAGTTGTATTTTAACCAATATCAGCCCAAACAATAATCCAATTCTCTATTAGCTATTTCAATGTAAAAGTATATAAAATATGCTTAAATCAGTTGATTTAACACAAGATTTCAGGAAGCATTTGATTGATTGTAGAATACTTCATTTTTATTCTTGGGAATAGGGATGTCAGTAATTTTTGCCCATCCCACATTAGTGTGGGAGCGAAGTCACATATCAGCCAGATCTTCTCTAGACTAAACCAGTTGGTTTTTCACCACAGTTCAGCAGCTTTGTGATCACTTTTATTGGCATCAGCTTTTAAATTCCATATTTTTTTAATGGAAGTCAAAGTCTCAAACTGCTGTGCTATGATTTGAATTTGCAAATCACAAAACTGAGCTGCCACATTCCATGTAAGTCTACAAGACATAATAGTGTTTCCATTGGAATCAATATTAATTGAGAACATTTATTAATAAAAACAAATGATACGCACAAGAAGAATTGAAGCATCTAATGCTATACAATGTGTAGTTCACAATCAAGCAAGATTAGAATGCAGAGAAGGTCTGTGTATGTTATTTCCAGAAGCTCCACAACTCCAAAACTGCAGATAAGCAAAAAAAGTGGACAACAAGTAGTGAAATATAGGCAGAAAGTGCCAAGAATGTTCAGTGACTCCTCAAATACTGTAACAATCCTTGATAGCATGCAGCAAGACCTGGACAACATTTAGGCTTGAGCTGATAAGTGGCAAGTAACAGGCAATGGTCATCTCTGGCAAGAGTGAGTCTAACCAACACCCCTCGACATTCAAGGGAAACCCCCACCATCAACATCCTGGGTGATAATTGACCAGAAACTTAATTGTCTAGCCATCACCTTCAAAGTGGGAATACCAACACCTCCAAGCTCCCCTCCAAGCCACACACCAACTTGACTTGGGACTATATCGCAGTCCCTCCACTTTCACTAAGTCAAAATCCTGGAACTTGCTTCCTAATAGCATTGTGGGTGTTCCTACAACACATGGACTGCAGCAGTTCAAGAAGGCATAACACCAACACCTTCCCAAGGGCAATTAGTGATGAGCAATAAATGCTGGCGTAGTTAACAGCACTTGCATCCCATGAATGAATAAAAAAGTATATATTGTGGCTACAGAAGCAGGTCAGAGATTGGGAATTCTGCAGTGTGTAACACAATCCAGACATCCCGAAGCCTGTCCGCCATTCGAAAGGTAGTAACTAGTAGTTCATGGATGCCTGCCTCCTCATCTTGACCCACGCTTGTGGAGGTGGTGATCCTCAAGTTATATGTAATCAACTGTCTTTCTCGAATAGAAAGAGATACCAATGATCCTTTGTGGACTATGGCTAAGTACCATTAATTATCTTGGACTAACTGAACTTTGTGCAATCATCAGCAAACATTCCCCCTTCTGACCTTATGATAGAAGGTCATAGATGAAGCAACTGAAAATGGTTGGGCTGAGGACACTATCCTGAGGAACACCTGCAGTAATGACCTGGAGTTGAGATGATTGACTTTCAATGACCACAACCATCTTCGTTTGTGCAAGGTATGACTCCAACCAATGGAGGGTTCCCTCCCACCCTCCCCTCCCCACCACCCCCACCAACCCTCCCCCCCCCCCACCCCAACCACCCACCCCTCCACCTACCCCGCGATCCCCAATGACCATATTTTTTTCTAGGGCTTCTTGATGCCACACTCAGTCAAATGCAGCCTCGATGTCAACAGCAGTCACTCTCACCTCACCTCTGGAGTTGAGCTTTTTTGTCCATGTTTGAACGAAGGCTGTAATGAGGTCAGCGGCTGAGTGGCCTGGTGGAATCCAAACTGGGCATCAGTGATCAGGTTATTGCTAAGCAAGTGCCGCTTGATAGCACTGTTTATGACCCCTTCCATTATGTTACTGATGATGGAGAGTAGACTGATGGGGTGGTCGGGTTGGATTTGTCCTACTTTTTGTGTATAAGACGTACCTGGGCAATTTTCCACATAGCTGGGTAGATGCCAGAGCTGTAGCTATACTGGAACAGCTAGGCTGGGGGTACAGCAAGTTCTGGAGCACAAGTCTTTATTACTATTGCCAAAATATTGTCAGAGCCTAAA
Organism: Carcharodon carcharias; assembly: GCF_017639515.1. Classification (NCBI taxonomy): domain Eukaryota; kingdom Metazoa; phylum Chordata; class Chondrichthyes; order Lamniformes; family Lamnidae; genus Carcharodon; species Carcharodon carcharias. The sequence continues at coordinate 54,946,139 of NC_054486.1, forward strand.
GACTTTGTGGTATCCAGTGCCTTCAGCCGTTTCTTGATATCACGTGGAGTGAATTGAATTTGCTGAGGACTGGCATCTGTGCTGCTGGGGACCTCCAGAGGAGGCCTAGATGGATCATTCACTCAATAACTCTGGCTGAAGATCATGGCAAATATTTCAGCCTTATCTTTTACACTGATGTGCTGGGCTCCCCCATCTTGAGGATGGGGATATTTATGGAGCCTCATCCTCCTCCAGTGAGTTGTTTAATTGTCCACCACCATTCATGACTGGATGTGGCAGGACTGCAAAGCTTAGATCTGATCTGTTGGTTGTCGGATCGCTTAGCTCTGTCTATCACTATTTGGCACACAAGTAGTTCTGTTTTGTAACTTCACATAGAAACCATTTGGTAGCTTAAACAATGGACCAAAAAAAAGTATTTATCTGCATACCACTTCAAATAGAATCTTGAGCAAAAATTTAAGACTTGAATCTTGCTGAAAAGAGAGACGTCTTGTTGAAGATTTTCATCTTGTACTCATCAGGACAAACACAAGAATGCCAATTTTCAAACTATAATGTACTACACGAGTAAAAGGTGCTGATTGGTTGGCAAGAAGACTCTATTTGGCCAAACTATTACCATGGGGAAAGCCACAGGGAACCAAAGCCTGCCACCACCACCACCCCCCCACCCCCCATGCTCCTGGGTAATTCAAAAAAGGTGTAAGGATTGGACATGTTCCTTTTGTTTGCAGAGAATGGGCCCCTGTCTATGAATGTATCTCACTGTGTTCCTAAAAAAAAGATCCATGAAGGGTCTGAGCATGAGCAAAATTAGGCTTTTCTCTGATGCTGTTCAGCCCATTTTCACTATAATTGTGCCCTTCAAAGAGAGGTGAAGCAAGTGTTTGACAGTTATATCACTTATAGGCGGTATATCAGTCACTTGAGGGATGAGACAGCATCATTATTGTGCCTGCATCATGACTTGCTGACAATTTTTCAGTCTCTAATGACAGTACTTTCTCAGCAATTAGAGAGTTCATATTTCTGTTGGTGGACCATTAATTTCAAATCGGACACAGATTGATATCGTTTTGCAGAAAAATAGGAATTTTTGCCCCAAGTTAAATCCCCAGTAATTTCGGAATCTTAATATACCGCTTACTCCTAGGATTTGTGCATACTGATGTTTCAATAATTTGCAAGACACCAAGTATATCATTTTTAAAAAAATTTCCACACTGAATACTTCTACGGATTTTGTTCATTATTCATTTTACTACCTCTCTTGGGATGCAATTTGTTATTCGTAATTCATGTATGGTGTTGAATGTTTTATTTTTATCCAGAGTATAATTTAAACATGTTTATACCATGGCTGCGGTCAGCTGAATTATAATTATCGTTATCTTTTCAGCATACCAACCATTTGCTTGTCTTAGCATCAGGGTTGTTATTCCAGTTAAAACACATTTGATGATTCTGTTTACCTGTCTGGCAATAGATTCCAGGCTGGTACAGGCAGCAATTATCCGTTGCATTGTAAAAAGCTATCGCCTTTTCATCATCATTCCACTGCTTAATGACTGTTTATGCTCAGGTGATCAAATTGAATATATTTATACCCTAACTCAAGCATTAATATGGTCAATCTCTGAGCAGTTCTCTGATGGATTTTAAGTTGGTTACTGCCCACCTCTGCCCATTTTTTAAAATTCACTGACCTTTTGGGAGATTACATTCGCTAAATAATTTTTGCACACAGCTACTTTTTGCACAAAACCCAATTCAAATGAATATCATTTTTGTCTTCAGTTTATAAAACATATGCATATAAATTTGGATATGTATATATAAAAAACATAGAAGAACATAAGTTTAGCATAAAAGCTTAGATGGAACGTTATATGGAGTGAAATTCATAAATCAGGCAATAGTGAGCCTGTTTGACACCCTGATTGATTCCTTTCCCTATTGCTGCTTTGATTTGCTAGGACCCACACCGCCAAAGACCAAGTTCACCCTCACAAATAATTGATGAGCGACATATGTTGAATAGCTCCAAAAGCTAGGTGTGTCCTCCATGTACAGAAGATTGAGGGGGACATTTAATAGATTATTTAAAAAATTGAAAGGGTAAACAATAAAAGATAATTTACCCTGGTCAATGAACTGATAATAGGAATCCATAAATTTAGGATTAGTAGCAGAAGCATCACGGGGATGTAAGATTAATGTAATATATGTGCAGAGTTATTGGAACATGGCATGCATTACTTTAAAGGCTAATGAAGCCAAGTAGGTCCTGATATTTAAGAACAAATGAGATAAATAGTTAAGAAAAATTATCAAAGGATGTAGGATCAGAACAGAGCAGTGATACTTGAGTGGAAACCTCTGGTATGGAACTAATACTGGCACTGGCACATTTAACAGAATAACTGTCTTCTGTGCTGAAGTTTGAAGGATTACATTCAGGAAGTAAGTATGAACAGAACACAGATCATTTGCCAATTTCCTGTTCTTTCCTGTGGAGAAGTATCTGGTGTCCCAGCTGGCAAGGGTGAGATTAGGAATGCAAACACGCATTATTTTGTCCACGGCACAGCATGCAACTGCAGTGCTGAGCTCAACTTCTTTATTCAGTATTTCTTTTATAGTTCTTGATCTTAAGAATTTCTTGTTTCTTAGCCTACCCTGGATCTTGAAATGTACCAATTTTAGGAGTTTTTTGCAACAATTTAGGTACTTCTACCACAGAAAGACACTTCCTTTGAAAGCCCAGTTCCGGTGGATCCAATTTATAGTGTATCACTGTAGTAGCATATGTGTATATATGGAGCTCATGCTACCTAAACTTGAAATGTAACAAACTATCCAAAAGTAAAAAAAATTACGATCTGGATTGCACTACCAGAAAGTGTGGTGGAACACCATGCTGCATTAGCTTTTAAAAGGAAATTAGACACTTACGTGAAAGATTTGTCGAGCCATGGCGAAAGAGCAGGGAAGTAGACCTTATTGGATAGCTGTTTCTCATTCCTTAATGCTAGAGTACCAAATTTTTGAGTGCTTGTAATATTATCACTGAAAGCAAGCATGCGGGTGGAACAAGCAATTAAGAAAGCAAATGGTGTGTTGGCCTTCATTACAAGAGGACTTGAGTACAGGAGCAGGGATGTCTCACTGCAGTGTTACAGGGCCTTGGTGAGGCCACATCTAGAGTATTGTGTGCAGTTTTGGTCTTCTTACCTAAGAAAGGATATACTTGCCAAAGACAGAATGCAGGGAAGGTTCACCAGACTGATTCCTGGAATGGCAGGATTGTCGTACGCGGAAAGATTGGGTTGACTAGGCCTGTATTTACTGGAGCTCAGAAGAATAAGTGGGGATGTCATTGAAACGTATAAACTTCTGACAGGGCTGGATGCAGGGATGATGTTTCCTCTGGCTGGGTGGGGAGGGCATAGAACAAGTGGTCACAGTCTCCAAATACAGGATAGGTCATTTAGGACTGAGATGAGGAGAGACTTCTTCATTCGGAGGATGGTGAACCTGTGAAATTCTCTACCGCAGAGGGCTGTGGAGGCCAAGTCACTGAATATATTTAAGAGGGAAATAGACAGCTTTCTAGGCTCTAAAAGAATCAAGAGGTATGGGGAGAAAGTGGAACTATGGTGCTGAATTAGAGGGTCAGCTATAATCATGTTGAATGGCAAGCAGGCTGAGTGACCTACTCCTGCTCCTATTTTCTATGTTTCTAAAATGCAGTATAACTACACATTGTTTGTGGCAGGATGAATTGCTAAGGGCACAGTTAGTTATACAGGCTCCAAGGTGCCAGGTTCCACTTGCTTACCTTGCCTACTTAGGTGGGAGCAGGGAGAGGTTATTTTACTTAAACATTTTTGGTGGGCACTGTGAAGAAATGGTAAGATTCAGCAAGGAGAATTCAAAATCAGAATTGCATGTGCTGTTAAAGCATGGGGAAGAATTTTGCTCTAATTGGGCGAGTGTGACGGGCAAGCCCGGGGGCGGGCGCGAAGCCGACCACCACCCGCGATTGGGACCAATTAACAGCCAGCCAGTGTGAAACGCGCACTGCAGTGCTCAGCGTTGCTGAGGTGAGGGCAGGAGGAGCACAGGCACGATAGTGTTCGCATGCGTGAGTATGCACACAGTAAAAGACTTTTAACAATAAAAAGATATTAAAAATAACAAAAACATGTCCCCTCATGTGACTCTGTCACATGAGCAGGGATATGTTAAACATAAGCTTTAAAAGTTTAAATTTTTTAAAAATCACTGATCAAAATCTCATCCCGCCCGTGGATGAGGTTTCTTCAAAAATGCGAAGGCCGCTTGGCCTTTTTGCCCACCTGCCAACCGAACGGTTGGATGGGCAGTGAAAAATTTGAGTCAAGTAATTGATTAAGGGCCTTAATAGGCCGCTTAATTGTCAGCGGTCTGCCGACTCCCGCACGCACCCACCAACTGAAATATTGCACAAGTGCGTGATGACGTTGGATGCTCACCCGACATCATTGCGCGTCATTTTTATGTTTGTTCAGGTCAGGCTCGTGCCTGCCTGATGAGAGAAAAATTCTGCCCCTGGATTTCTTTATTCTCCTTTTAGATTCCCCCTGCTGGTATATGAGTATAATAACCTTAAATGGACAAAATGCACAATGTAATTTTTAATACACTCCATCCCTCCTCTTCTTAATAATGACAGGCATAGCATGTTTCAATAGTTTGTTTCCAACAGTGTAAATAATAAGCTTAAACATAACTTGAACATTCAGTTTCACCAGTGACACTATACATATTCTAACTTCTGTATTAATTTAACCATGCACTCAGTTATGTACAATAAGATGAAATATTTGTTCACCAACTGAAAATAGTTCACTTCTTAACATAATCACTTAACTGTTTTCTCTCACAAGTAGGATATGGTCTAACATCGGGTGTGGTCTCATTTAAGTTCATGCTTTTGACCTGAGATATCAATGTTGGAATCAGAATCAATGCTTGCAAATAGCATTTTCAGCACTTTGAAGAATGACATGTTTGATGTGATGATTTACAATCCACACTTAGCAGTGATCATTGATTGTTTTGTGTTGACCACAACAAATGGCTGGATGTCATTGGGAATTATGTACTTTTTAACAGTTTCGCAAACACTTTATGTCTTGGCTTTTGCAATGTAGCTCCAAATTTCATGTTTTGCATTGCATTTACTTTGATCTGACCCTTCTGTTTTCAACCACGATCATGCACATGTTGATCATTAGCAACGTGGGGTTGCTCAGGAAAACATGTACCCATAGGATATGAAAAGATGAGTATAGCAGGAGGCTTACGAGTTGTTGAGTGAGGGATTTTCTGTAATTGCAAAGGAAGCGATACAACCCTTGCTTCCATGACTTGCTCTCAGCTGTAGCTGTACATATCATTTTTTCAAGAAATGCAAGTCTCTTGATTACTCCATCAGCTCTTAGCCACTAGGATGTGAGTTTTCAGTAAGTGAGGCCCAGGTAGGTTGCAAACTTACTGAACTCATTGCTGCTGAATGAGTATCTATTGCCATTTCTCACTATTTGAGGGACTCCAAAGAAAGTGAAAATCTAGTCAAACTTTGAGATGAAGTAGACATGGCTATTTTCATGACTAGGAATCATCATGCAGTAGTCATCAGTAACAACAAGCAGGTGTTCACCAATGAGCAAATCTGCAAAACCAACGCTAACTTCTATCCACAGCCTTGGAGGTAGTTCTAACATCTTGAGAGGATGTCACGAGCATGTAATGATGATATTGCAGATCTTAATGACAACTGTTTTAAAGGTGCATTTCTTTTTCAACCCTTTACATTGAGTTTTAAAACCTTTTTCAAAATGAAAGTATGGACAGACAACTTGGCACCTTTCTGTGTTTGTTCAAACCTTGTCAGTCTCTTAGCTCTAGAGTTGGTGACAAAGAGTCATTAAAATGCAAAGACTGCTCCGGGGATGTTCATTGAATCTTTTATAAGGTGTGAAAACACTTTGCCTTCTGAGGGAACAGGAGACAGGAAGGAATTTCAAAGGACCTTAATGTAATTAACTTCTTTGTTTGTTTGAAACATTGACTGATTGGAAATTAATTTAGCAGCCATTTTTTGAGTTTTTGAACTGTATAAAAGAGGCTGTAAGAAGATATCTTGGGCTGAATAATACTGGGGGTGGGGGGCGGGGGGGTGGTGGCGGATGGATGTGGACAGCTCGGACTAAATCTGCCAATTTCAGTGCCTGCCCCACCCCCCTACCCCCAACTCCACACCTGCCCTCTGTATTATGGGGGTGAAGGGTGAGGTCGTCAGTGGGAGGCAAGGTGATGGGGTGGGCAACCATCCTATTTTACGTGCTCCTCCACTGGAAAAATGCCTGGTTGGGGTATGTAAAATGCAGCCCCTTGTATGGCAGGGTGCACATACCCCAGGAACAACTGTGAGTGACAGCATCAGAGAGGATTCTTGGCGGAGGGAGGATAAAGAGGAAGGTATTAAGGAATCAACTGATGTTCTGTCAAAAGAGTCCAGACAATCCACAAGTGCCATACCTGCAGAATTAGTGAGGAATAGGAAGCCTCTCACTCCAAGAAACATGCTGATTTCCTGAGCCCACCTAAGAAGGAAAAGCTCTGATTATTCAATTACAGAAGCCATTGCAGCTGATGAACACAACTCTTCAACTTCAACCTATCACTCCAGAAAAACAACAATTCACTGCAAACTATGAGCCTATAATGGTTTTGTAAAAGACTGAACTAAATATCATCTTTATAGGTATATTTTATTTTTATCTGCATTTAATCCTTGTATGTATTTAGTTAGTAACTTTATTATCATACTCAAGGAGTTTGGAATGACGACACCGTTGCTGTGGAACGTGAGATTAGATGTGGCTGTAATGGTGAGTTCATTTCAAACACTTGAAGATCCTGTCATGTGTGAGCAATTCTGTTTACAGACACTCCCTTGATGACGTCTTCCTAGTTTTGTAATTCCATAGCCATCTTACGTAGTTGCCACACGTCTTGTTTTGTTGCTGCTTTGATGTCAGCTAATTTTAGCAACTTTAGCACCGCATTAAGGCTTATATACTTACAGTGTTGCTCAGTAACCTTTTCCTCATGATTAGTAGGACTGGCTGTCAGCAATGAATGTTGTGAAAGATAGTCTGTTGGATTAAGCTTGCCTGGCTGACACTCAGCATGTAACTCATACTCTTGCAGTTTGAGTAGCTAATGTTCTATTTAAGTACGACATTTGAAATGTGTGTTGTTGAACAAGCTTACTGGTGGTCTATGATTGGTTAATTCTTCAAACTTATTTCCATACAAGTAGAGATGCAAGTGTAAGATACCCCATGGGAAGGATTTTTCCCTTGTTGGGTGGGGGCAGGTGGGGGCAGCCTGGAATCTGACTGCCACCCGCGATTGGGGCCGGACTGTGATTTCACACTGGCAGGCCAATTAAGGCCCATCCAGCATGAAACGTGAGTGGCAGTGCTCAGCGCTGCCTGTGTTGGGGGACAGGAAGAAGGGGGAGCGCGAACTTCGCATATGCGCGTGAGTGCGCACTGGAAAAGCTCCCAGAGGCACAGAGCTGCATCAGGGAAATGAATGGTTTAAAACAACAAAAATAAAGGTTTTGAAAATGTTATAAAACATGTCCCCCTCATGTGACACTGTCGCATAGGCAGGGGCTTTTTGAAATGAAATTTTAAAATATTCATTTTTATTTGCTGTTGGAAACATTATCCTGCCTATGGATGAGATTTCCTAAAATGCTTGGCCTTTTCACCTGCCCTTCAACCATAAGGTTGGACTGGAAGCAAAAAAATTCTTTTAATTACCTTTTTAATGGCCTAAATAGGCCTTTTAATTGTCGGAGTTGGCAGCGCGCCCGCTGACTGAAATGTCACGTGAGTGCGTATTGACGTCAGGACGCTCGCCCGATGTCATTGCGAATCATTTTACACTCGGTCGGGTCAGGCACGTGCCCGCCCAATAAGCTGAAAATTCTGGCCCATGTGATTGTGAGGAGTTCTCTTTGTTTGTTAATAATGTTTCTCTATGGGTGTTAGTGATCTGTTTGCTATGGCAACAGTTGATGCTTTACCTACCTTGTCTTTCTGCATAATAATTGTACGTAAGCCAACTGGGCTTGCTCCATAACTAGCTGGGTAGTTTTCTCACGGTCAAAATAGGCATTTGTGCAACTTGCTGACAATTGTTGTTTGATCTGGGTGTATAGCCTGCTTTTGTGATTTAGTCCACTCCCACTTGATGGCCTCTTTTATCAAATTGCATAGGGGGCCAGATAACCCAGTAAGGTCAGGAATAAAGTCAATACACTATGTAATGAGTCGTAGCAGGCTCCAGACTTCCTACATGTTTATCGGATTTTCAGTATTTGCAATGGTGTAATGACCAGGTGAGAAGGGATGAACTGGCTCCCCTCTATTCAACCTACTTGGTTGGTCACATCAAAGGTTTAAGTTTCTTTTCCACGAGGATATGCCTTTTGAAAATCAGAATGTAGTTAACTATTTAAGCTGTGAACAATAAGGAGCCAATCAAACAAGGTTTTCTTGAGTCAAATAAAGAGCAAATATAAAACCATTTTCAGAGAAAAATGATAAAATGATATGTCCCTCATGCAGTCGTTAGGGCCCACACACACACACATAGACACACCCTCACACACACACACGTAGACACACCCTCTCACACACACACACACACACACATAGACACACCCTCTCACACACACACACACACATAGAAACACCCTTTCACACACAAGCAAACAAACACACACACATATACACACACCCTCTCACACACACACATAGAAACACCCTTTCACACACAAGCAAACAAACACACACACACATTGGCACACCCTCTCACACACACACACACACACACACACACACACACACACACATAGAAACACCCTTTCACACACAAGCAAACAAACACACACACATATACACACACCCTCTCACACACACACACACACATAGAAACACCCTTTCACACACAAGCAAACAAACACACACACACATAGACACACCCTCTCACACACAAGCAAACAAACACACACACACCCTCTCTCACACACACACACAAACACACACGGCAGGATCTTTAGGTCGGAACCCCTGACGTCACCCCGCGTCATCTCCATTTTCAGGTTGGCAGGGGGCGCTGTTGAATCAGCTGTGCACCCGCCGACCTGTCTACGGCCTAATGAGGCCATTTAAAAAGTTATTAACCTAATTAATGGGCCTTCCCGTCCAACCTTAAGGTTGGCGGGCAGACTGGGAGCCTAGGCAGACTTCAGGAAAAGCATGAAACCTCATCCACGGGCAGGATGAGGTTGCATGAGGGTTTTTAAATTTTTAATAAAGGTTTGAGTGTCACATGAGGGGACATGTCAGGGAAATTTTTTAAACAGTTAAGCTAAAAGTTTTAATTGTGAGCACTTTGCCTCAGGGAGGTCAGTGCGCTCTTTCGCGCGCATGTGCGAAAGAGCGCATTGCCGGCTGAGGGAATCCCCTCCCACCTGCACAGGAAGCGCACCTCTTCAATGAATAGCCCTTGTCATCCAGCAGCCATCCATCCAGTTGGGCTGGAACACTGAAGATCGCTGGCACCTGGGAATGTCTGAGGATGTGGGTGTCGTGGGAGCTGCCAGGGTACCTTGCACAGACTTGCTGAATCTGCATCCTGTGGTGATACACTATCTGCATGTTCATGGACTGGAATCCCTTCCTGTTGATGAAGGCACCGGGCTGACCCGCTGGTGCCTGTATGGCCACATGTCTGCTGTTGATGGCACCGTGGGCATGGGGAACCCAGCAATTGCTACAAAGCCTCTGGCTCACTCAGCCAGGCTGGCCTCATCTGTACAGTAAAGAATAAATGTCAATACCCACCTGAACAGAGCTTCTGTCATGAGCTTGACACAACTGTGGACAGCTGATTGGGAGACTCCACGCAGATCCCCAACTGACCCCTGGAAAGAGCCAGAGGCAAAGAAGTTGAGGGCAGCTGTGACCTTCAGAGCCATTGGCATGGGGTGTCCACTCACAGTTGGAGCTGATCTCAGGCCCAGTTGTCTGACAAATGGAGGTCATGCTCTATCTTGAGAGGCAGGGCCTCCTTTGGCATTACACCTCAGACATATTGAGGTAGCTGCATCACTGCATGTAAACCTTGCCAGCAGGAATGTGGCAAATTCTGTGGCCCCTTCCACCTTGGACTACCTGATGGCCCTGTGCCCCTGGTGCCTGTGCCTCTCCTCCCACGGTCCCTCCCCCGGAAGCTGCTTAGGGACTCATGGCCTCCTCTCCCTTCTGCCCCTCTCTTCCTCCTCAGAGGAGGTGCCTCCAGCGGAGACCACAATCCCCATTACCAGGGTAAGGGAAGGCTGTCTGATGCCTGGAAGGGTCCTCACGGTCTGAATCCTTCAAGGGCCTTGCAGACAGCAATGAGTCCTGAAATGAAGCCTGGAAATGATAAGAATGAAATACCAAACAGAGATGAGGCTACCAAGTACCAATAAGCAACCAGCAGCCATCTATCTTCAAAGCTCCTCACTGCTAACACTGGCAATGCTACTGACCCTTTTTACCCCATCCTTGGATGAAGTTTGTGAAAATTTTGGCTGGCCAACCTGCCCGTTTTGCCCTTGCAACGAGCTGGACATCGCTTGGGCAAGGAAAAATCACAGTCAATTGGACTGTTAAGGGCCTTAAGTAGACGATTAATTAATGGTGGGTGCCATTCTGGCACCTGCACATGCCCGCTGAAGGCAATATCCTGCGAGTGTGCAATGATGTCAAGATACTCGCTCGACGTCATCGTGCACTATTTTACTCCTGATCAGGACATAAAATTCTGCCCACACTCTCACCCACACAGACAGACACAGGCAGACACAAACACAGACACATGCCCACACACTCTCAAACTCACACATACACAAGTGTCAAAAATAAGGGGGGGCTAGAATCCGAAAGAAAAGCTAAAGAATATACAGTTGCATGTCCTTTGATTGCCTTTGAGGTGTAGATTTTAAACATTGTGACTGATTTAGCTGAGCCGGTTTCCTGGATGCTGTCAGGTATAGAAGATGTTGCAATTATTATAAGATCTCGGTTTACTGGTCAGTTCCTGTAGAGTTGGCGTCTCAAGCCAGACGACACACTTATTCGAAAAGAGAGATAAGGCCGTGACTTGAGAAAGAGGAGAGAAGGGAGCTGGTCATTGCTTCATTGGCAGTTTTTCCAGATGATTGACTATTTCTGTCTTTCGTAGCTTATGTGCCACGTTAAAGATATTTCATATGACCTCTCCCTCCCCATAATGGTTTCAGAAGGGATTTGTTTATCTGATGTCTGAACCAACGGTTGCTTTTGTTTCATGGCCGGGGATGATTTGATTCTGTAATTACCCAGCCATTAACCCCCTGAATGAGTCATTATCCATCTTGATGAGATAGGAAAACACCTTTCATATAATTATAGTTCCAGCAGACTTTCTATCTCTGCTAGAGAGGTGGTCTTATAGAAATATAAATGTTCGGCCCAGTACATTTTTCAGTAAATCATTTTGAAGTAGTTCTTGACATCCTCAGCTGTGAAATTCAATGAAGTTGTCTGGGCATGTAATTCACATTAGAACTTTCCAGAAGCTGGTCAACTTGCAATATCAAACAAAAGCAAATATTGTGGATGATGAAAACCTGAAATAAAAACAGAAAGTGCTGGAAAAAAACTCGGCAGGTCTGGCAGCATCTGGGGAGGGAGAAACAGAGTTAACGGTTCGAGTCCATATGACTCTTCTTCAGAGCAATTTCAGCAGTCAGGTGACTTGTGGCAGCCATCTTAAATCAGTATCTTTTTTGTTTTTCGAAAGTCCTTTTTCAAGCAGTTCAATATATGTTTGGTCAGCTGGTGAAATTATAGATTGACATCACTCATGCAGAAGTCACATCAACATGGCAATGGCTTAAACTTTCCATAGATTAAGGGATATTCTTTCACTTCTGAACACTTGACCAAAGAATTCAATTCTGCTTTCATTGAAGGTTCACTTGTCTTTGAGATGAGGTCACATTCCCTAAGACACTGTAATCATGCATTTAGGCATGTCTTGAGTTCACTTTCAGTATGGTCGTAGATGAGAATGTCATTACCAATGTTCAGCATGGAATTATTCTCTGAAATATCTCAGCAGCTGAATTGACTCCAAAGTTGAGCCTCTTTTATCAAAAAAGTTCAATCTGAGTGGAGAACATTTTAAGATACCTTGATTCTCCTGCAAGCTTGATTTGATGCTAACCTGCATTGAGGTCAAGTTTAGCAAGTGTTTAGCACCATTCACTTTCTCTATGATATCAGCGATTGTCAGCGTCAAGTGTCTTTCTTATTGTGTGGCTTGGCTCAGTGACCACATATCAATACAAATCCTTATCTGGTTCCTGCTCTTGGGTTTCTTGATGACTTGTGTGGGTGAGACCCATGGGGTAGGCTCATCCCCAACTTTCTCAATATTGTCAAGGTCAGGTAGATGCTGAAGTTCCTTCTCTGTCTGCTTTCTGTCAAGAAATGGTTTTTGTCGCCATTGATGTGTGACTGGGGGCACATTAGGCTCTTCATGCAGTTTGCATATAATACCTTTCAGTTTACCAATACTGGTGAAGCGATCAGCATACGATTCGAAAATGTTGTTTGTATGCACCGAAACTGCATATAATTGCAATCATGTGCAGACCTGTTGCTGTGTGAAAACTGATAAGCATGCCACATGATCCAGCTGTTACATTACATAAAGCTTTCACTGTAGTCTCTTTGAATGAGACTGGCATTACAAAAGTCGCAAGAACTTCCACTGGTTTGTCACTGTTGTAAAGGAAATTTTTCATATTCCCTGGTATGCCAAAAAATGAGGCAATCTTTAAGTTTTTTGAATGTTTTGTTTCCCATGACATTGACAGGTGTTCCTGTATCAGTTTGAGTATCTACTTCTGAGCAGCGAGTGGTCACTGTCACATGTAGCTGATTGTTGTGTCCAAAAGAACATGCAAAATTACATTGTGTCATCCGCAACCACCGCCCCCCCCACACCCCCAGCTTGGCTGCATTGTCTCACCATTTTATTGCGGTATGTTTACGAGGCACTGTTCTGTTGATGTTAGTCCTCATCATTGAGTTTGCTCATGAGAGGCAAGCGCTAAGTTGTTGAGTTTTTCACAAGCTTGACTCTATTTGCCAGTAATAGGATATTCTGTCCAGCGTGGGTAAGTGCTGCCGCAGATGAAACATTCTTTGGACAAGTCACAACACTGTGAGATTGCTGTTGCTGCTTTGCAGCTGGTTTCCTGGCAGGTGAGTGATGAACAGCATTCACACGAGTTGAACTTGGAGTGTGGTATTTACTGTTGGCAGTCTCAACTTCAATAGCTCTGGATTCTGAAAGCGATGGTGATCTTGTTAACTTCAGCAGCTCTGACAGCTGTCTGACCTTCTAGAGTGCTTTCTGGTGTAGTTGACTAAAGAGTTGATCATTTGCGTTTTGAGATCCCGTTCAACATCATCAAAGTCACTTTTTTTGCTACTTGCCTCAAACATGTGTAATATTGGTCAATTGCCTCATTTGATCCATGCTTAATTTGCTGGAATGCAATTATTTTGTATATTACATTTTTGTTGTGTGTGAAATATGTTGTTAGAGCATTTTTGCTGAGTCGTAGTAATTTTGCTTAGGTGTAAGTGTCTCAAAAATATCTTCCAATTCTTCTCCTCCAAAGTGGAAAAATAAAGTATTTTATCTTTTGTTCTCTGTGATTGCAAAACTGCCATTGCAGTTTGAAACGTCATTGCCATTTTGCCAACATGGGAATATACTGATGATGGCTCCAAATGTACATCAAAAGGTGGTAGATTGGGCAGAGCCAACAGCATTTTGATCAGCAACACAGTGATAGTGCATGATCAAGGATTCGAGATCTTATTCCTTCCACAGAAAAACTTCTCTGATCTGAGATTTATTTATTTTTTTCAGGATGCATGGAGCTTTGTTTGCTCACTCTAGCTGGATGTGTTGAACAAAATAGCATCCTAATCAGACAATAAATTGTGCAAAGGGCCATTTTAATGCATTGAAATATTATAGTGAAACTATTCCACAAAGACCATCTTATAAGACTCACTTGAGGTTTATAGCTAGAGATGTTCTTGAGTTTGGTATCAGCAGTCAGTCTTGTAAGCTGACCTTGGGTTCCCTATGATCCAAAGTCCATATTCTCCTTCGCAACATCTAGAGATATGATAGAAATAAAAATATAAAATGCTGGAAAAATTCAGCAGATTTGGCAGTACCTGCGGAGAGAGAAACAGTGTTAATGTTCCGAGTCCGTATGACTTCTTCAGAGAAGAAATGTTAACTCTGTTTCTCTCTCTCCACAGATGCTGCCAGACCTGCTGAGTTTTTCTGGCATCTTATATTTTTATTTCAGATTTCCAGCATCCATAGTATTTTGCTTTTATCTTAGCAGATAAATGATAGCATTAACTAGGGCCATGATGGAGAAACTTTACAATGTGCACCAGCTACTGGAATGCATCACATGTCACCACATGATATTTTCTTTCCTTAAGTATGGTGGGCTGGATAAGCACTCTAAGCAAGTCACGACAAAACTTGTGAATTTGTAAATGCTTTAATTACCTGTATTATGAGTAAACATTACAGTGAGAATATATGGCCCGATCTTGCAGTTAGTGGTGAAGCGGAGGCGTATGTCACTGACTGTGTTTAAAACTATATTCCTATCATTTTCAGAGGCTGCAAAGGGAACTTGATTCACCAACTGCATCTTGGATCCATCAACAAGGTGAGTGGGGAGGCCTCATGGTGAGGCATAATTCCAGTGATGGCCTGTCCACTTTCATAACACCAGTTAAAGACATGACCCTAGAAGTCTGCTTTCACTTCAATGACAGCAAAGTGTATTTAATGATCTTACATGTTTTATTTATTCTACTTTTAAATTTTGGTTCCCCCCCCCCGCAACACAGGCTCACCCATCAACCCCACCTCAACCCCCCTCACTCAGCCCTGGCACTGCTCCTATTTTCCACCAGCCCCCCGCCCCACATCAACAACTCCACCACACCAGCACTCATGACTCCACTCTCGCCACCCTGCATCATCACCCTCCTGTCACCGGCTCTTCTCTGACTTCAGCAGGCAGGGTACAGTCAATTCAAATATGTTAGTCAAATCAGCCTGAACTGAGGAGGTACGGGTGGGGTGGGGGACGGGGGGGGTGACTGGTGGGAAACAGTTGGTGAGCAGAGCTGGAGTGCTGAGGGTTGGGGTGAGCACAGCCAGGGGTAGTAGTGAAGGTGGGAGAACAGTGCAGGGTTTGTTTTGACCGTCATGCCGATTTAAAGAAGTGTAGTCCTGAGCAATGTCTATGCTTGGTAGAAGCAGCCATAAATAAATCAGTGCGAATACCAGTGTAAGTCTTGGGTAAAAGCAAAACACTGCGGATGCTGGAAATCTGAAACAAAAACAAAAATACCTGGAAAATCTGCCAAGTTTAGATGCCCTTTGGACCATCAAGCATGGGTGCCCTCAGAGGCCATTCTGGCAAACTGCAACTTCTGGATTTGATGGTAAGTTGAATCCCCAGAAGTTGAGGTGCAATTATGGCCCTCAAACATCTCAGGATTAGCCGCAACTGAACCATAGGATCAGTGCCTACATCTTTTCCTATCGTCATCAATATGTAAAATAACAAACAAGTAACATACTTTATCTCTAAGTATAATCACTAGTTATGATGTTTACTCACTGTAAGCTCCAACTAGCCTGGTTTCAGTTGGAGGTTCAGAATTATTGTTTGTAACTGCATGTTGCAGATACACTGCTTGCCTCTTCCCGCCATGTAGCTTTCTTTGATATCTGCCACTTTTAAATCTGAGCCATCAACCGCAGAGGGCTTTGTTCACATTCAAAAGACTCAGAAATAGCTAAAAAACAAAGTCACCACTAGGTTGAAGGCCAAGCAGCTAATGTTTGTCCAGAAGGCTAGCAGGACTCTGCTCAGCTCCTAAATGCCTCCCACTTCTCAACCACACACTGCCACCCAACCAGGCACAAACACTCAGTGAATTGAATAGAATGCCTTATATAACCAATATTTCTATTGAACAGAACCATTTCTAATATTTCCATAGAATAATTGGGATTACAAATGATGCCTGAATTTTGGACAATTTAAGAATTCATACCTCAGCCCAGCTCACCCCGACATCCCCCCATTGTGAAACCTGAAACAAATTTACATCCTGGAGAAAATTTTACATATAGACTGTGTCAAGCTCATAGCTTTCTGGTGAAAAGAATACTGTGTGCACCATTAGGAGTGAACTGTTTACCAGTTTAAAAAAGATCAGTGCATAAAAAAATCCATTGTGCTACAATTGTGTACAGTTCAGTTCAAATAGGGGTTGCGTGAAAAGTTTCCCTGCTTCATTTAACTGCATTCACAATGCTTCCACGCATGCACAATGGACCCTCCAAGCAGAAAAATCTACCTTGACATTCCTACAAGAACGCCATCTGGTACACAAGCAAAGCAATGTGTACAACAGCAGCCATTGTAGAATCAGCTCCCGTAATGCGACTTCTGTTTGATATCAAAAACATTGAATGCAATGTTGCTTTTATGTGTTATGGGGGGTTGGTGAAAATGTAACATAGCTTGTACATTATTTGCAGCATTACTGTTGGGAAAAGAACTTGCAGATGTTTTCAGAATTTATGTAATGTCACAACACACCAATTGAAGGAGCATATAATTAATGCTATAATGGCACATTTCTCACAATGGGATGCAAAATGCATCATTTGTCTGTTGAAGCATCGCTGCCTAAAGGCAATGTTATATAGTAACCTTGAGAACAGCGAGATAAGATTTAAAACTCCTGCAAGTACTGCCATTCCAAAGGAAAAGTTATTGCTTATATTTTGTTTTCTTCTCTATGCTTGTAGATGTGTGCCTTATTCATGTGTACATAATCAAGACTTGTTTTGATTATTTTTAGATGAAAATGGTACATTTCTTTCAAGTTGCTAAGATGTAGATGCTACTACTTCAAAAAATTCCCAAGCGTCAAACTTGTACAAGATTTCTAGGATTTGTGGGAAACTCGTGTTTAAGATATTTCCCTGAAGGCAAATAAATGTGCAAATTGATGGTTCGAAAATACCATGAAATTAATGCAAAACAAAACAGCAAGGTAATAGATGGGGGAAAAAGGCAAGTTCTGCAGATGTAATATTGTATTTTTTTTACAAAAAGAGGAGTTGCTTTATATTAATAAACTTACACATTTCAACATCATGGACATATTTGTACATCAAGATGTTAGGTTATAGTAAAGGATACAGCAAAGGCTATGGGACTGACAACATCCAGGCTGTAGTGCTGAAGACTTGTATTCCAGAATGAGCTGCAACTCTTGATAAGCTTTTCCAGGACACTGATACCCACCGAACAAAGTGGAAAATTGCTCACCTATGTCCTGTGCGCAAAAACAAAAGCTGGACAAATCCAATCTAACTGATTACTGCCCCATCATTACACACTCAATCATTAGCAAAGTGAAAGAAGGTGTCAACAGCAGTGCTATCAAGCAGCATTTCTTCAGCAATAACCTACTCACGGATGTTCAGTTTAGGTTCCAACAGGTGCACTTGATGCCAGACTTTATTATAGCCTTGGTCCAAACATGGGCAATGAACTGAATTTCGGAGGTGAGATGAGAGTGACTACCCTTGATATCGAAGCTGCATTTGATTAAGTGTGAAATGGTAAGGACCCCTAGTAAAATTGAAGTCCAAAGAACCATAGAAAAGTTACAGCACAGAAGGAGGCCATTCAGCCCATCTTGCCAATGCCAGCCCCAGGACACCTAGGTGCCCTTTCTAATCCCACCTTTCTGCACCTGGCCCATAGCCCTGCAGCTTACAGCACTTAAGATGCAGATCCAGGTACTTTTTAAAAGAGTTTAGAGGTTCTGCCTCTACCACCAACTTGGGCAGCGAATTCCAGACAGCCACTACCCTCTGTGTAAAGAAGTTCTTCCTCATGTCCCCCCTACACCTTTTGCCACATATCTTGAATCTATGTTCCCTGGTTCTAGAATTCTCCTTCAAGGGAAACAATTTTATCCTGTCCACTCTATCTGTTCCCTGCAAAATGTTGTACACCTCAGTCAAGTCACCTCTCAGCCTTCTTTGTTCTAAGGAAAATAACCTCGACCTGTCCAATCTCTCCTCATAGTTACACTTTTCTAACCCTGGCAACATTCTTGTAAACCTCTTCTGCACTCTCTCCAGAGCTATTATGTCAGTTCTGTAATGTGGTAACCAGAACTGCACACAATACTCCAGTTGTGGCCTCATCAGTGTTTTATACAATTCCAACATTATATCCTTACTTTTATATTCTATACCTTTGCCAATGAAGGAGAGCATTCCATATGCCTTCTTTACAACCTTGTCTACTTGAACTGCTGCCTTCAGGGACCTGTGTATTTGTAGGCCAAGATCTCTCACTTCATCTACCCCTCTTAGCATATTCCCATTTATTTTGTAATCCCTGTAACTGTTTGACCTCCCTAAATGCACTTTCCTGACCAATCTGCTATGTGGGACCTTGTCAAAAGCCTTGCTAAAATCCTTGAACACAACATCGACTGCACTACCTTCATCAACCCTTCTTGTAACTTCCTCAAAGAATTCAATCAAATTTGTGAGGCAAGACCTTCCTTTAACAAATCCATGCTGACCATCCCTGACTAGTGAATGCCTTTCCACATGACAATTAATCCTATCTCTCAGGATTGATTCTACTAATTTGCTCACCACTGATGTAAGTCTAACTGACCTATAATTGTTTGGCATTTTTTGATCCCTTTTTAAACAATGGAACTGTGTTTGCATTTCTCCAGTCCTCTTATACCTCCCCTGTATCTAGTGAAGATTGGAAAATCATCCTCAGAGCATCTGCTATCTTCTCCCTGACTTCCTTCAGCCGCTTTGGAAACAATCCGTCTGGCCCTGGTGACTCATCAATTTTCAAGATTTCAACCCTTCGAGTACTTGCTCTCTCTTTATGACTATCCTGTCCAATATCTCGCAGTGTTCCTCCTGGACTACTACATATCTACATCCTCCCTTTTCTTTGTAAACACAGAGACAAAATATTTATTCAAAACTCTTCCCACAGCCTCTGCATCTACACACAAGTTTCCATCTTCATCTCTGATAGGTCCCATTTTTTTCCTTAACTAACCTTTTAGCATTGATGTATTGGTAAAAGGTCTTTGGGTTATCATTAACTTTACTTGCTAATCTTTTTTCAAGCCCTTTCTGATTTCCTTATTTCCTTTTTTACTTCGTCCCTGCACTTCCTATATTTGTCTAGGCTATCTGCAGTGCTTAGTTCTTTGTGCCTATTGTACGCTTTCTTTTTCTGTTTGATCTTCCTTTGTATTCCTCTCGGCAACCAGGGAGGTCTTGATTTGGCAGTACCACTCTTATTTTTGTAGGGGACATGTCTACTTTGTACAATTAGGATCTCGCAAATCAAGAGGAAAATTCTCCACGAGTTGGAGTAATACCTTGCACAAAGGAAGTTGATTCTGATTATTGGAGGGCAATTATCTCAGCTCCAGAATACCGCTGCAGGGTTTCTTCAGTATTCTGGGCCCAACCATCTTCAGCTGCTTCATCAGTGATCTTCCCTCCAAAACAAGGTTAGACATGGGGGTGTAACTAAAGATTGCAGCTTCTAGATAATGACACAGTCTGTACCTGCATGCAGCAAGACCTGGAAAACATTTAGGTTTGGACTGATATGGGGCAAGTAACATTTGAAACACACATCCCCAAAAAGAGAGAATCTAACCATATCTCCCTGAATTTCAACTTTATTTGCATTGCTGAATCCCTCACTATCAACATCTTGGGAGTCCCCATTGACCAGAAACTTAATTGGACCACACCAGTCAACTAGTTCAAAGGCTTGGGATTCTGTGGCAAGTTTCTCACCTTCTGACTCTCTAAAGCCTTTCCACCAGCTGCAAGTGAGGATTGTGATGGAATATTCCCCAGTGGCCACATGAGTGCCTGACAGGATTCAGGACAGAGCAGCCCACTTGATTGGCACTCTATCCACCATCAGCACATGTTGGCAGCAATGTGTACCATCTACAAGACACACTGCAGCAACTTGCCAAGGCTTCTTTGACAACACATTACCAACCCATAACCTCTACCACCTAAAAGAATAAGGGTGGCAGATACATGGGAACATCACCAACAGCAACTGCCCAACTTGGAAATAAATTGCCGTTCCTTGATTGCCGCTGAGTCAAAATCCTAGAACTCCCACATTAACAGCACTTTGGGTGTACCTACACCACAAAGACTGCTATGGTTCAAGAAGGCAGCTCACTACCAGCTTCTCAAGAGCAATTGGGAATGGGCAATACATGCTGGCAAAGCCAGCCATGCTTAATTCCCCTAAATGAATAAGGACAATAATGGCCAGAATCTTCAGGTCAGTGTGCGGGGGCGGGGCCCGCTCGCCAACTTGTAAAATGATGCGTGGTGACATCGGGCATGCGTCCCAACGTCACCAAGTGTCTTTCACACCTTCTGTTCAGCAGGCGCGCACTGGAGTCGGCTGCGCGCCTGCCTAACTGTCAAAGGCCGCATAAGGCCATTTAAAAACTAAGTAAAATAATTACCTTAAGGTTGATGGGCAGGCGAAGAGCCCAGGTGGCCTTTGCATTTATCATGAGACCTCATCCATGGGCGGGATGAGGTTTCATGAAGTGTTTATAAATTGAATAAAACTTCTTATTACAGTTCATTCACATGTCCCAGCTCATGTGTCACTGTCACATGAGGGGCCATGTCTTAATTTTTTTTTTTCTTTATTAAAATTTTTGACAATCAAACTAATCTCCCTGAGGCAGCTTGGTGCAGGCCCCGACTCAGCCTACTCCCCCCACCCGCACAGGGAGCACACAGCGCTTCTGGGTGCACATCACGCTGGGCGGGCCTTAATTGGCCCGCCCCTGTAAAATGGCAGCATGCAGCCGATCGCAGGTGGCGATCGGCTGAGTGCCCCCTCGTGCCCACTCCTGCTCAGCACCCCCAGGTGTGGAGAAACTTCTCCCCAATAAGTTATCTGACAATCAATGGTCATTATGTTCAAATCTGTATCTGGTTGGTGATGTTCCCATGTATTTGCCACCCTTATTCATTATGCATGGTTGGCAGACTAGAATGGACCATTAATTGTAATTTTCTGCAGACTGCACTGAAGTCAGCAACAAAGACACTGAGCACACATGGGCTTCTGTCAGTGAGTCAGCGTCCTGAATACTGAGTTAGATTGGTATTATTGCATTGAGTTTTACATGGTGTTACGTAAACAAGTGCAGCTTTGGATGTGTGGTTATGTAGCTGACATAGGTGAACATCACTGCATAATATTATTCATCATTGTGTACCAAAGGGATCCATTTAATCTGCTACTTAAAATAGCACAGTCATACTTTATACAAAGCATTAGTGATACTTACTCGAATAATTATTGGGATCAAATGCAATAAATCTCTTCCACAAATGGAGTAGGATTTTGATAGAATCTTTCAAAACCGGTAATGACCTTTGTTTGCTTCCATCTCAACTTTAATGTACATTATTGTTTATCAGCAATTCTGTTATTTTTGGGATCAATGCCAGCAACTTTGGATTTTTTATTAAATGTTCAAATCAATTTTATCCACAAAGCTGTTCTACTGTTTGATTGTATTTTTGGCAACCATAACAACTGTTGTTGCGGAGACAGCAAACTAAAAAGATTCATGAGGTAACATTCTGCTCAAAACCAAACTCATAGCTTCAAGAAGTTGTCAGACAACTGCAATGTATTGTTTATTACACATGATAAAGTCAATTTAATAAAACTTGAAGAACCATTGGTCTCTATATCAGAAACTCAAAGGTCCTGACTTCAGAGCTGTACAGCTTTGGATCTATACACAACAGCAGTAATCAATCACAAGACATAATCAAAAAGGTGACTGAACCACATGTCTCTTTATCGGTGAGGCACAGAGATATGAGCAAAGCTACAGCAGAGAGCTGAGCATAACTCAACTAGCCATATCACAGAGAACTAAGAGGTTTGTGTCTCACTGCAATTTCTAAATGCAATTGGGCTTTATGCATCTCCAAATTTGAGAAGAAAGCCCAATTGAATCAAACTGTTTCTTATTTCATTCTGACAAGTTGATATCTGTCTTATATTCTGGAACTTGAGCTGTTTTCAGGTATTGCTTTCCTTAATATCAGAGTAATATTCAGAAATTTTAAGTGCCAACAACCGTATAAGTGCCAATAGTCATTCTACTTTTTTCTCTCTCTTTTAAACTCAATAACCCTAATAATGGAAAGTGCTGAAAACGCTCAGTAGGTCTGGCAGCATCTGTGGAGGGAGAAACAGAGTTAACGTTTCAAGTCAAATATGACTCTTCTTCAGAATTGAAGGGGGGCGGGGTTAATAAAATACAATGCGTGGCTTGCCTGCTGCCTTCCTGCCCACCCCAACCTGTCTCCCAATTTACAGAGTGGGAGCAGTGGAGACATCAGGTGGTCAGCCCACCCTTGGCCTATTAAGGCCCTTAAGTGGCCAGTTAATGTCCACTTAAATACTTTATTCCAATCCCACCACTATTTTACCTTAGGCAGGTGGAGACCCACGCCAAGTGGATAACCCAACAGCTTTTAGTGTCAGGTAAGAGGTTGGGGGGGGGCTTCTTTGGAGGTCCCCTGTGCTTATCAGAAGCACCACTCCAAGGTCATACTACCTTTTAATCCTCCCCCTGGCCTTTCAAACTTGGCCCTACCACCCTCCTCACCACGCCCACTCTAGGGTCTGCCAGCCAGGCCCTGATGACACACTGGACTTACCTGACATCCAGCATCCATAACCTCTTCTTCTTCGGTGTTTGGCTGTAAGGTCAGAAGTGGCCACTACTCAAACCTGAGGCTGCTGGGAATACAGAGCCACTGGCCAATCCAATTGGCTAGCAGCTCTCAAATGCTGGACCCCGTCCCAAGATAAGTGCTGCCTTAAGCCGATTAATCTGCTCCCAGCACAAAATGGATCTGGCCCAACTTTTTAGTCAAAGGTGGGGCGGTGGGGTGGGGGTGGGGGTGCACAAAGAGGGGTGTTGCAGTAGATCGGAATACAGTGCCTGTAAATTCCAGCCCAAAATGGAGGATGTAGTTCATGGTCTGAAACTGTTGAGCTCAATGTTGGGTCCAGCTAGCTGTAAAGTGCAGTGCCTGATTGGTTCTCTCCCACCTACTGCCCTATCCCAGACCTTCCCTTTTATTCTTCTTCCCCCTCCCTACTTTCAATGGCGTAATTTCTACCTTCCTTCAGTTCTGAAAAGGCCATACTCAACTCAAAACATTAATTCAGTTTGTCTCAAAACAAATGCTGCCAGACCTGCTGTGTTTCCAATACTTTCTGTTTTTATTTTTGATTTCCAGCATCTGCAGGATTTTGCATTTACACTAACCATAATAATGGCCTCTTATGGAGCCATGAATTCTTCTATTTCACTGGAGCAATTATGTACAATAATTGAAGAATCTGTCTGCTCTCCATAGCACTGATGTGGATGGTCCTGATCTATTTGCAAACTGATTGAATATTTGTATCCTTATTTGACTCTTTTTTATGTTTTACAAATAAGTGATTTTCTTATATTGCGAACAGTGGTTGAAGAAAAAACTGTGATCATTCCCTATAAGCAAATCAATTAATTGACATCAATATTATAGATATGCTAGATGGGAATTATCTTGTTCTGTATCACTTGACTGTAGGTTCAACATGTTACTCCTCAGCACTTGAACAGTAACTTATTTGATCTGTTGAATTTGTCTAAACATTCAAGATTCATATTTTTGCCTCTTTTGGTATAAACCTATTGCTGCAACTTAGGAGTAAAGATATCCCTAAAGATTTTCACAGTTGTATGACAAATATGCAAAGTGTGGTGCCTACCTTTATATTAATTTTTAAACTTGAACACATGTATTACATAATCAACCATATATAGGTGAGCATCTGTGTCAAAATCCATGTTTTGCTATTTCTTGTGGTGCTTGTTTTTACTTTAGGAATATTGCATAGGAAGTTGGAAACAGTTAATGTTTCGAGTCCATATGGCTGTTATACAGAAATTCCTCTTTAGCTCTGAAGAAGCGTCATATGGATTTGAAACGTTAACTATGTTTCTCTCTTCACAAATGCTGCCAGACCTGCTGAGTTTTACCAGCATTTTCTGTTTTTATTTGAGATTTGCAGTATCTGCAGCAATTTGCTTTTATTTTGCATAGGATGTTTCTGGACATTTTCTAACTTTCAATTATATAATTCTTTTATGGTTATTCTTTTCAACTCAACTTGTGTAGCTTTTTGATGGACGCAATAACAGTTTTATGAGCGTGGGACTGAGACTGGGGACCCAGAGATAGTAAACAGGATATATTATATTGCAGGAGAAATGGGAACTGGTTCAGGGGGCGTCTGTAAATGGAGGAGAACTGGCAGCTGGCCCAGGGAACATTTGTAAATGGAGGAGAAATGGGGACTGGTCCAGGGAGCATCTGCAAATGGAGGAGAAATGGGGACTGGTCAGGGGATAAAGTATGTGTGATCAGACTGAGGTGGAACAGAAGACTTTGAAGGCAGTAGGAGATTGTGGGCACAGGGGAAGAATTGAAGTCATGGGTGGGCCATCCAATGTTAAAAACTTCAGACACAGGCATCTCCCCCGCGTCAAAATGAAATTTGGGACCTGAAATGACCTGTCAGGACATTCATGGTCAACTCCAACAGTGAAGACCTAAGCACCATACTGCCATAATAGCTCAGGAACTCAGGAACCTCGACATTGACATTGCCACCCTAAGTGAGATACAATGTGCAGGAGAAAGCCAACTGAAGGAAGAAGACCGCAGATGCACCTTTTTCAGGAAGGGACTCACAGGAGAGGAACGATGTCTCCATAGGGTGGGATTCACTATCAAAAATCAGCTTATCTGGCACCTCAGCAGCTCTCCCTGGGGGATAAGTGGGCAACTGGTGACTGCTTGACTCACCCTAATGAGGAATCAGCATGGCCACTGTCATCAGTGCATTTGCTCCTACACATGGGAGCAACAGATGAGGCCAAGGGGGTTTCTACAATCAGCTTGAGCAATATCTAACTGAAGTCCCAACAGACAATAAACTGATCCTCCTTGAGATTTCAACCCCAGAGATGGGAAGGATAAGAATTGTTGAAAGGGTGTGATCGGTAAGGAAAGAGTAGGGAAAGTAAAGTCCAATGGAGTACTCCTACTAACGAAATGTCTAGAACATGATCTTAACATAACCAACACCCTGTTCCACCATGACACAAGCACAAGAACTCATGGCAACACCCATGGTCCAAGCACTGGTATCTGCTCGATGGTGTGATTATCCAAGTAAGAGACAGTTAGAGATGTCCACATCTCCCACGTCATAACAAGTATAGATGACTGACTGTTGGACCGATCACCACCTTATCCAATATACCATCTCTGTTAGCCTGGTCCCCAAACAGCAGAGACAACAGAAGCAATGCTGCAAGAAAACTAACATCAAAGGCCTCAAAGGTCTCACTCAGGCAGCCCTTCTCAATCAGCACCTCATTGCCAACCTCTCAATCTCCAGTCACCAGGAACGAACCAGTGCCTATAGTGCCTGGTTAACTTTAAAGTCCACCATAATAAACACATGCAAAGAGGCCCTCGGTGTCGCTAGCAGGAAATGTAGTGACTGGTTTGACGAAAATGGCCAAGAAGTACAGGACCTAATCGAGCATAAGCACAGAGCTTTCACAGATTGGAAACTTCTCAAGTGGTACACAACAGTCCTACAGGTGGCTGAAGGCAGCGGCACAGCATAAAATTAGTGACATTAAGGCCCGGATTTTCTGACCCCATTGGCACCATGGCAGGCAGGGAGAAAATATGGTGAGAAGGCCAAAAATGTTTTTATGCCATTGTGAAACCAGTTTGAGATAGTCTGCTCCACCTGTCAATGGGCTGTGTTTCCCACCACCACACGTCAGGAATGTCATTTTAATACACTGGAATCTAATCATAAGCCCTACTTACCGGAATCATTCTCCCACGTCAAATTTACCACCCACGTCAACATGACTTCAGAACAGCCTGCTTCACTGCTGCCTTTAAAAGGAGTGCACCTGGTGACCTGAACTTTGAGGGGAACTTGGAGGTGAGTGTGCAACCTTGCGAGCATCACCCATAGGACATCAACGGAGAGACGCCGTGCATTCACAGGGGGCACAGGCATGACACTTTTTCCTGGCTGGCTTCCAGTGCAGCATGGGGGCAAGGGCTCCACTGCAGGTTAGACCAGGGTAGGGGTGGGGGCAAGGCAACACAGACAGACCAAAGGAAATGCTCAAGCACATGTCTGGGGAGATTGTGGAGAGGGGGGTGAGGGAAGCAGCCACACACTTTGAAAAGCTTGTCAAAAGTGAGCATTCTTATGCAGCTGAGATTGTTCAGCAGCAGCTCCATTGATATGCTTAGAGTCAGCCCTCTGAAGCTTTTCTGCCCACTAAAACAACACAAAAGCATGAAAGTGCCACCAAGTACTCCAGAACTTTTCACCCCTCGGGTGCAGACTGCAAATTAATGTGTATTTTAGAGGACAGCAGAGCAATTGGGTTGACTGGGCAAGTTGTACAATCCGCTTGCAAAAGGTGGTCATGGTGCAGTCACTGTTAGAGGCACTCACAGCCCTTGCAATGTCTTTATTAAGGTGTGGACCAGTATCCTTCATGGGTCAAGCTAACAGCTCAGCCTTGCAGTGTGGGTTAGGAGAATGCCTGCACCTGAGCTGAGAGCACAGCATGCAGTCCATTGGCCGAAGCTGCACCAATTGGTCAAGTGGACTGGGGTGGAGGTGGGTGGGACTTTGGACAGCCAATGAGCGCACTACACACTGGCCATCCAAGTGGTGGCCAGCACTCTGCAATATGTATGAAGGGGCCTTTAGACCTAGCCAAAAGAGGTTCTTGGTGCACCCATGCTAACCCACACATCTCTATTTTTGATCCTGCAGGAGAACATCGGGACCAGGAAGCCTGGTGATTTAGCGGTATGCCTCATGGCTTACAGAGAGCAGAGAAGAAGAAGAAGAGAATGGCGGAGGCATCTAGCTCGGCAAAGGGAGGAGCAGCTCCCTCAAGATGGAGAGACGACAGGGCTTGCTGTGCACACAGCTGAAGATCCACAGCAATCATCGCTCATAGGTGTCTTTCTGGACACAGGATCTATGGTTCCGCCTGCCAATCCTGCAGATGACCAAGAACCAGTGTCGACGAAGACTGCGCATGTTCAGGGAACTGGTCGGTCACATATGCCACCTCTTGCAGGATTTGGTGCCACAGGGACATGGAGGGCATCCTCTGCCAGTGGACGTGAAAGTGATAGCAGCGTTCAATATTTATGCCAGTGGCTCCTTCCAGGTCTTCATAAGTGACCTGTGTAGGCTTTCGCACAAGTGTATCCAGGAGGTCACGGACACCATCTTGCGAAGGCACACAACTTTGCGCATTTCACTGGGGATCAGGAGGAAAGAGCACTGGGATTTGCGCAGATTTCAGGTTTTCCACAGGTGCAGGGTGCCATCGACTGCATTCACGTGACACTTCCACTCACTGAATGTTCAGCCAGTGTGCGATCACCACAACCACATCCTGCAGGTCTGCACACGATTCCCAGGAGGTGTCCAAGGTTCCGACATTCTTAGCAAGTCTCAGATCCCTGACGTCTTCCACGGTCCAGAGAGGCTGCAGGGTTGGCTCCTTGGGACAAGGACTACCCACAGAGGACATGGCTAATGATGTCCATGCAGCAGCCACAGACTGCAGCAGAGCGACGCTACAACGAGGCTCATGTTACAACCTGGACAATGGTGGAGCAAACAATAGGCAGTTTAAAATTCATGTTACGGTGCCTTGACAGGCCTGGTAGAGCATTGCAATACAATCCTCACAGGGTGTCGCACAATATTGTATCTTGCTGCACGCTACACAACCTGGTGCTGCAATGGGGGTAGGACCTGGCTGAGGAAGAGCTGGAGGAGCTGCACGTATCCTCCATGAGGAGGACGTTGAAGGGAACAATGAGGATGAGGTCCTCGAAAGGGAGAATGCTGGTGATGAGACAATCACACTGGCCAGGCGAGGCAGGAATGCTCCCTCATAGCCTCAAGATTGGTGGTGGATGAGTGCAGTGAGGACAGTCCTGACATCCTCACTTTGCATCTATGGACATTTGACTCCTGTGTGGCTGATGGCAGCGCACACTCACAGTGCTCAGGCTCATGTCTCAAGGATGCAGCGGATGCCCTAATAGTCACTAGATTCCAGGAGGATGATGATGACGTGCAGGAAGGACATTTTATGGATCGTCACATTGCCTCTGTGAATGTCTGACTCCTGTCTATTTAAGGGCAGCTTGCTTGCGCTCTGTGATCAGGTTCATGTTCATGCAGAGGCAGAGGTGAAACTTTAAATGATCCTTTGTCCACTTTCAGCACCTGACCCCTCCAGGACCTCAGGGTCACCGGTCACAGATGCTGAAGTGATAGGAGCCAGCCCCACCTTAAAGGTGCTGAGAGCACACAGAGAGAATGATGGAACTCTGTGATGTCTGCCCATGACATTCTGGCAGCAATGAATGCACCATCGAGGTGCAGGCATCAGTGATGTGTCCAATGAGTGTGAAGCTGGAGTATTACTTTGCTTTGAAGGTTACACACTACACAAGGAAGAGGCCCTGGACAGGGACCGCTGCCTTTATCTTGTACAGGAGCCAAGGTTTCACATCTGAATGACACGACCACTGCTCATCATAACAAGGAGCCAAAGGCAGGGAGACATTCTTGGGAGTGTATTTACAACAGTGACTTTTAAGTGCAAATGATTAAAATCCATGCCCAGACTGTACAAATACATCTTCTTAACCTTCCTAACCCTGCCACTACGTCTTGGTGCTTCCCCGAAATCCACAGCGGAGGTGGAGGCAGCCTGTTGACTGCTACACCCTGTTTGTGGTGACATTGATAGGTGGCCTCTTGGAGGGCCAAGACCTGGAGGGCCCCAGCCTGCTTTCAGGGTCCTGCTGTGTGGCACCCTCCTCAGCCTGTGGAGCTGGGGCTCCTGGGGTCACAGAAAGAGGGGATTCAGGTGGGCCGGATACTTTCAGAGTCATCTGGATGGATGTCCCCGGGGAATACATCTGCTGATCCTCCTCCCTATGGGTGCCTGAGGGCCCCAGGCTGACTCCTTGAGGAGGAGGGGTAGCTGGAGTGAGATCGAGCTGCTCCACACCCCTCTCACATTGACACTTTAAGGGTCAACTATGGCATTAGCAAAAGACTTCAGCCTGCGCAGCAGTGCAGGACCGATATCCTGGATCAAGGTCTTCATGGCGGCTGCCATCATACCAGTGTTGCCCTCAGTGCATTGGCATGCTGGTGATATCACTTCAGACTGAAGGCAGACAGACTCCTCCATCATGCCGTGCAATCTGAAGAGAACAGCGGACATCCCTTCCTGATGTTCCCAAACTTGCCTTTGCAGCTCCAGCAACTGAAGTATGCCTGAATCCAGAGGCTCCTCATCTGAATCAGACTCAGCAGATTTCTAGCCTCCAGCAGTCCTCCGAGTGCCGGAAACCTGAGAAGCCCCTGTCTCAGCCTGCTGTGGATCAGACAGTACAATGTGCTCACCAGATTGTGACCCCAAGGCTATTCTAGAACTAGGTCCCACTGAGATGTGTGTCTCTGTGCTGGTGGAGGGTGTGGGTGAGCGCTGTGACGGGTCTTCATTCAGGGTGTCATCAGATTCTTCTTCCGAGTTATCTTCAGGGCATGAGTTGAGGACCTGACTCGTGAACCCCTTCGGCTGCTTCCCAGATGTTCCTGCAAAAGGAAGGAGAGATAATTAGTGCAAGGCAGGGAACCTCAGCAAAAAGGGAACTAACTCACAGCTCCAATTAGCCTGATGGATTTTGCACTGCTGGATCCTCATTTGGTTGAGCATTGTCAGCCTCACCATCAACAAAGGAATGGCCCAGATCCTTGCCGACCAACTGGGTGGCTCTATTTTTGAAGTCTGTGAAAACTTTGATGTTAGGCGTGTCTCCACCAGCCTGTGACCTCTCCCTTTTGTTGTGTGTCAGCTTGTCCTGCATGAAGACAGATGGAGAGAATGTAAGCAGGGCAACAGCCAGGCCAGATGATAAGGATGTCTGTCATGTGTGGGTAGTGAGTAGTGCCATGGGTGGGATGAGGACATGATCTGCAGATGAAGGTGTGTGTGAGAGAATGAATGGTGATATCCCTTGAGCTGGCAGTAGGTGAGTTCCCTGTGGACTTGTGATGTGTTTGTGAGTGTGTAAGTTGAGAGTAACGAGAAGAGTGACTTACCCTGGCAGAACAGAGATCATTCATCCTTTTCCGGCACTGGATGGCTAATCTCTTTTGCAGGGCATTGGCGCTGACCACCGCCTCCCATGCTGGATTGGTGACCCCGCTTGCTGGTCTTTGCCCAGAGCAGGCCACCGGGCCTCCCCAGCATCCAGTAGGCAACCAAGGGAGGTGTTGGTAAATTTGGGGGCAGCACGTTTCTTCCCTTGAAGACTTGACATTGCACCAACTTCCTAAGCCTTAGAGAGTGCTAGCTCTGTGCAGGGGCACCCTTTAAATATGGCGCCCGGATTACTGAAGGCCTGAGGTGAAGACAGAGCGGGCATATCAGAGGCCACCCAGCCAACAGTCCAGCATGTTTCCTGGGAATACATTATTAATGAGGCAGTACATGCCAGGAATGGGACGACATGGAGCGAAAAGCCACCATTGCGGCCGGAGGATAAAATGTCCATTTTCCCACACGTTGCTACACTTTGTGTAATTCTGGGATGATTCGCCCAAGGAGTAAATGGTGGGTAGAAAGAACATGGGAGATCCAACAACTTGTAAACATCAACAACGTGTGTAGTTTCTTCAGCGCTGTCAAGGCAATCTATGGCCCAGGCATTCAATGCACCACCCTGTTAAGACCCAATAATGGAGAGGAGCTCATCAAGGACAGGGAAGCAGTTAGTGTTCACTGGAGAGAACATTTTGAAGTAGTCTTCAACTTGAGACACTGGGCTGGATATTACGGGGTGGGCGGGGGGAGTGCGGCAGGCCGGTGTAGACGGCTTGCCCCCCGGAAGCAAAGTCAGCGTGGATCCGAAGTGTTCCAGCCATAATGCGCTGTGGATGACCTAAGCAAGGCCGAGTGGGACTTAAGCCCCTCGCTAGGGAGGAAGACCCACACTTGGGAGCCGTCGACAAAGATTGGGCGGCAGTGCCAAGTGCTTGTTAGTTGATGCTGCTGGAGCTGCACTGGAGGAGAAAGAAGGCCCATGGACCCCTGGAAACAAGTAAGTCTGGGGTCATGGGCAGGGATGATTTGGGCAGGTCAGGCAGGGGGTAGGGATTGGGGGGCTGGGTTTAAGGCTGCGAGCAGGCAGGAAGAGTAGGGGTTCTAACTTGGGGGAGGTGGGGGGCAGCACTAATTGGCAAAGGGCGGCCCCTGAAGATAGAACCCTCCCTCCCTTACAGCCCTTTGAAGAATTTATTCTAAAAATTGGGCTGCCCGCTCCTGCCTGACTGCCCAAGCTAAATGGTTTATGGCGTGAGCAGCATTTTATCAGAGTCAGTTGGCTTGGTAACAAATCTAATTGACCCTTGTTTATCTATTTAAATTTGGCGGGATGGCTGCTAATTTTGGTGCCTGCCCACATGCCGTATTGTGGGGGTGAGCTCAGGGCTGGATGGTAAGGTTGTGAGGTAGACACCCTCCCTATTTTACTTGTCCCCCTGCCAAAAACACAGTCAGTGGGGATATGTAAAATGCTGCCCCTTGTCTTTGACTCTTATGCCCTTAACTCCATTCTTCAATATCCTGTCCTACTCAGTCTCGCTGCCAGTTCAGAGCAAAGTTGAGAAAGTCATTTGACAGCTGAGAAAGAACAAAGCTTCTGGAACACATGAAATTCTGAAACACGATGGAGATGCACTCATGTCAAGGCTGCACAACCTCATATCCCTTATCTGGGAAGAGGAGTGCATGCTGGGGGATCTCAGGGATGTTGTGATCATGATTATATTACAAGAGGGGAGTCAAGCCCCATTGTGGCAACTACAGATGCGCCACCCTGCTGTCAGCCACATTGAAGATCATTGCAGGATCATCCTCAATTGCCTCCTCCCGGCAGTCGAAGAGCGTTCAGAGTCGAAGTGCAGTTTTCAATGAACGAGAAGCACCATGGATGTACCCTTCACTGATGGGTAAATCCAAGAAAAATGCAAGGAACTGCATCGACTGCTGTACAGGGCCTTTTTCAACCTTAGGCTGTCAACCGTGAAGGCTTATGGAGTCTCTTCCTCAAATTTGGCTGACTTGAGAAATTTGTCACCATTGTCCACCCACTCAACAATGGCAGTCCACCCATGATCCTCACTAATGGAACCAGCACAGACGTTATCTCAGTGAAGACTGGGCTTAAACAAGGCTGTGTCAAAATATATAAAAACAAAAAACTGCGGATGCTGGAAATCCAAAACAAAAACAGAAACAGAAATACCTGGAAAAACTCAGCAGATCTGGCAGCATCGGCGGAGAAGAGTACATCTGTTACCATATTGGGCTTCACAAGGTGGTTATATTTTAAAATGTCTCCTTTAATTTAAGGTGAAACAGAATGATCTGGATAGGAAGATGGTGGTCATACTAAACCTCATATCTGGTTACCATAGGGAAAGAAACCTAAACTAAAACCTTTTGAAAATCAAGTGACAATTTTCACACCTTGACACAGAAAAAAGGGACAGCTGCTTTTTGGAGACAGAGACACAGGAAGGGGGATGAGAGGAAAGCAGCTACTGCTGTGAAGAGCAGGGTGAATTGTTTTTTTTTGTTAACAATTAAGTAGAATGCGTATAAAAGCTGTGTTTCTATTTTACTAGAAGAGGACAAAACAGATGGGACTTTTGGAGATTTAAGTTACAAGGAGTCAGTGAGGTGGGCCTTGCTGGTGAAAGTCAGTTCTGGAATATTCAGGCTCAGTGGAACATTTTTTGTAGAACACAGGATGATTTGATTTAGTGTGGCAGGGAGAAGTGAGTCTGCTAGAAAGCTGGGAGTAAGTTGGGGCTTAATCTTGTAGTGCTACACATCTGCCAGAAGCATGGTACACAAACAAAGAAGTTGTAAAAGGTACCTCAATTGCGTTAATTAGTTAAGGTGAAAGAATCTTTTCTTTGGTTTGGTTTATTAGTTACTTGTAAACTAACGTTTGCTCTTGATGATTTTAACTTTTTTGTTATGGTAAAAGTCTTAAAATGTGAACTCCTGTCCTTCAGTAATTTTGGACAGTTACTGGGAAATTCCTTTTTTTAAAAAAAGCTGTCGGCCTCTACAGGGATCATTACACATCACACCAACGCTTTTCTCCTTTTTTCTCACTGCAACATTGGACTTCATCTCCAGAAAGCTATCCACAGGAATGGGGATAGTTGACAGAACTGAACAGAAACTTCAACCTGGGCAGCCTTCAATTCAAAACCAAAATCATTCCAACTGTAGTCATTGAGCTTCAGTATACAGATAACACTTGTGTGCACATTCACTTAGAAACTGAACTCCAGATCATTATCAATTCCTTTTCCAAAGCATGTGAGAAAATGAGCTTCTTACTAAACACCCTGAAAGCTAAAGTCCTCTTCTAACCAGCTCCTACAGTACAACAGTTCTCTCACCTCGATTAATGTGGACCATTTTCTGTATCCAGGGAGCTTTCTCTAGACAAAGGCAGACATAGATGGAAAAATTTGCCTTTGCTTCCAATGTGCCAGCTCAGCTTTCAGCCGACTGATGAAAAAAGCATTTGAGGACCAGGATCTCAAACTTTAATGGTCATACTTTACTCAGCAGCAGTGATTGCAGTATTCCTATATGCTTTGGAGACTTGGATAGCCTACAGTCAATACCTCAAAACACTGGAGAAGCACCACCTGCAGTGCCTTTTCAAGATCCTTAAATCCGATGGCAAGAAAACTGAACCGACAGCAATGTCCTCTCCTAACCCTAAGCGCTCAGCATTGAAGCGCTAATTAGTCAAAACCAGCTCCGCTGGGCAGGACATGTCATTTGTATGCCTGACACTAGACTCCAGAAGCAACTCCTCTACTTGGAACTCAATCGTGGCAGAATACTCCCAGGAAGATAGTGGAAAAGCTTTAGGATGTCTTCAAACATCTTCACTGACACATGGGACTCCCTGGCTTGTGACCGGCCAAACTGGAGATAGTGCATTAGGGAAGGCACCGAACACATTCAGAAACTTCATCGGGAATGTGCAAGGATTAAGTCAAGGCACAAACACATGTAACAGAGTCTACAGATCGCACATGGGATTTATCAGCCATTTCAGAAACCATTGAACTGGAGTGGAAGCAAGTCATCCTTGATCCCGAGGGACTGCCAAAGAAGGGAGAAGAACACTTTGAATGCAGGACATGGATTTGGCTTTGTTTTAATCAGAATTTGGATAATGTGTGCATTTTTGTTGCACCATCATTCTCAGTCATGTACTTCCAGCTCACATCCAGTGTGCAATCTTTCTTGTTTAAAACACCTTACAGACTCTGCATTTAGCACAAAACATGAAATTAAATTGACCTAGTCTTGCAGCCTATTCTTCCAAAATTTGTTAGCATTTAATTGAAAATACTAAGCAGCCTAACAATCATCTCTAAATTCTTACAATTCTTAATAATTATCCCAAACTCCTTTAAACATTCAAAGTGTCATTATTCATTGCCTCATCTATGTTTTGCTGATATAAATGTTATATATATCAAACATCTAGAATTTTTGTATTTTTAATCAAGCATATTGACATTACAAATAGATTGCAGGAAATGTAAATCTGTAAAGTCAAGATTTTCCTCACTTCTGTAAATGATAGATGGTGGTGTATACTGCAAGATTAAAATGGTACTTCTTTATGAATTCTTATTTTCTGCACATTTACAATGACATTCTCACCATTGCTTCAGCCAGGAGGGTGGATTGTAGAATTCCATAACATTGCTCATAGCATTCTTCTGTGTCTGGTTACTGGGAGATTTACTCACAATTTCATCCTTCCTGAATGCAGAACATGCTACTGCAAGGAGGAACTGCATCCAGCAGCCAGAGCACAAACTAACTGATCACAATTACAGATTTCAGTGCTGGACCATCCTGGGACTATAATATCCTGCATCCTAGAATCTGCATGTTCAGCTTTGCTTACTAATAAACTAGATAGACTGGGATGGTAGTTACCAATTTATTCATAATCCCGGCACTGGGAACAAATGTGCATCAGAAACACGCATAGCCGGACTTACCCCCGTATTTTCTGAGGAACAAGCAGTTAATGGGCTGATGGCGAGGAAACCGTCCATTTAATGGTGGCAGGCGGCTCCAGGTGCTGAAAGCCCTCTCGCAGCTGTAAATTTTCCAGGCACCTGTGCGACATTCAGGCAGCTGTAACCCAGAAGACAGAAGGAGGAGGTAGACAGCTGTGCTGAGATAGTGGCAAGAAAAGCAGGAGTTGCTCCACACTTTCCACGGGGTCCCTCAATGTGCAAAGGGCACCCCACAAACATAGCCCACCTTCATTTCCTCTTTATTAAAAACATTTTTAAAAATACGTCCTGCCCACTACTGCCTGCCTGCCTGCCCACACCAACTGTAATATGGCATGGGCAACATATTGTTGGAGCCAGATGGCTTGCTAACAAGCTTAATTGACCCTTAATTATTTCTTGAAACATCATGGGCAGGCTGCTGATTTCAATGCTCTCCCACCTACCGTATTAGGGGGTGAGCTCAGGGATGAACGGGAAGGTGGTGGGCTGGGGTCCTGCCCTATTTTATGTGCCCCCTTGCCAAACAAATGCCTGGTGAGGGCATGTAAAATTCATCTAATTGTGCCACCTTATTCCTGCCCCACTACCCCCATCCCTCTGACCAGCGCACATAGGCACACCTTGGTGGGCTCTGATGCGCGTGTGGAATTGATGGTACTGTCTGGTGAAGGCTTCACAGATGGGAAAGCCAAGATAATGGAGGCAGTAACAGCTGCAGCCACTTCCTCTCAGAGGAGTGAGGAGAAGCCCAGTGATGCTCAGCTCCAAACACATGGCAGGCCTCGGGTGTAATCAGCCATGTGGCAAAGGTTTCAGCTCATGCAGCGTATCTGTGACCAGATGTTGGAGTTTCTGGAGGCAGTTAAGCCCCATGCTGAAACAATGGAGGCGTCCATCCATGACATGAGTGGCTCCATATCCCTGATGTGTGAACAAATGGTGTCTTTCATTTAGAGAGCAGCAAGCCTTATGGAGAGACACACTCAGGACACTGCCAACTCAAAGCAGAGGTCCTGAGGGGGAACCCAAACCATGGCCATATCCATGAGGTCATTGGAACGATGGGTGAACATGATGGGCCAGGAACGCATCTCTCCATTGTCAGGAGATCAAACACTCCAGGCACCCAAGGATGTTTATGTGATGTCCAAAGGCAGGGGAGGGAAGGGCTCGCAGCAATGATAGCACTTCCAGCGTTGTAGACACATCCTCAGCCTCTTCCACTGTCAAATGGCGCTAGCTCTGATGACTTAGTCAAACCCAGCACAGATGCAAGTGGACCAAGAGGTGTCAGGACCCAGTAGGGCTCATGCACCCTGAGAAGGAAGGCCACGGCCATCTAATACACTGGAACAAGAAAGGCAGGAGCCACCCGCACATTAACTCAGGCTGTAAGATTGGGGGGTGGGGCCACCTTGTAGAGGTTTCTGTAAGCATGCGCCTAGATGCATGAACTAGCACTGAGTTTCACTGCTGACATTAATATTTCACACTAATACTTTAAGTTTGATTAATTAAAGATAATTAAGTTGATCTGTGAACTGAAATGATTTGTATATTTATTTCCATACAGAATTCAACATTATACAGATGTATAAACTATTGATATTATGCTTTATAAAGGTGGGGTACTGAAGAACACCAGTTTTAATGATGGCCTTTGCATACTGCAGTCACAGGAACACATAGATATTACAAAACAAAAATAAAAATACCTGGAAAAACTCAGCAGGTCTGACAGCATTTGCGGAGAGGAACGCAGTTAATGTTTCGAGTCCGTACGACTCTTCAATAGAACTAAGGAAAAATAGAAGAGAGGTGAAATATAGGCTGCTTTAATGGGGGTGGGACAAGTGGAGCTGGATAGAGGGCCCCCCTTAAACCAGCTTATATTTCACCTCTTTTCTATTTTTCTGTTGAAGAGTCATACAGACTCAAAACGTTAACTGTGTTCCTCTCCGCAAATGCTGTCAGACCTGCTGAGTTTTTCCAAGTATTTTTATTTTTGTTTTGGATTTCCAGCATCCACCGGTTTTTCCTTTTAACATAGATCTTACAGATCAGTAACTCAAGTCCATAGGAAGGAATGTGCAGACTCATTGTGCCCTCTTACCTGTGCTCACGTAAAGCCCTGCTGAACAAGTTGCATTCCTTGCCACATGTGTCATTCTTCTATTGCCTGGGCTCCCCCTTGCCATTTTCATCAATGGCACCTTTTGAGGTACCTCATGAACATCCTCCTCCTCTGAAGACACAGGTTTCTCAGCATCTTCCTCTGGCTCCAGCACTACTTGCCACAGTAGCGCCAAATTGCGCAATGTACAGCAAACAGCAGTGATAAGGGATTTTCTTGAGGGTGTGTATTGCAGGGCTCCCCCAAAACTATTGAGGCATCAAAACCTCATCTTCAAGAGGCCAATGGTCTGCTCGATGATGGTCCTTGTACTCATGGGGGTGTGGTTATATTTGTCTTTAACTGTGTTGGGGTTGCATACAGGGGTCAAAAGCCAGGGGCTGGATTTCACAGTGGGGGGAGCATATTGCAGGAGTCGGCTGGCAGCAGATGAACCTAAGATAAAGCCACCATGTAGCCATAACACACTGCTGGTGGGCTAAACAGGCTGAGAGTGGGACTTCCACCCGTCAGTGGGAGAAAGTCCTGCCCTCGAGAGCTGCTGACCAATCTGATTGGCTGGCAGATTTAGCAATCCCAGCAGCGCCAGAACTCAGTAGCAAGTGCTGTTGGGACTGCAGGCAGGCATACGAAGAAGGCAAACAGGGCATCCAGATCCAGATAAGTCAGAGGTCTTCAAAGGGGAGGGATCAGGAAGCCTGGAATGAGGGTGGGGTGTGAGGGTTGGAGTGTCTGTTTGGAGACCAGATAGGGAGGAACAGAGGAGGGGGTAACATCTGGTGGGGGTTCCCCGATACATAAAGGGCACTCCCAACATACTGTACCCCCAGTTCTTTCCCGCCTTTACAAAAATGTTCTTTTAAAAAATGGTCTGCTCACACCCGCCTATATGGCAAATGTTTTATGGCACGGACAGCATATTATAGAGGTCAATTGCTTGACAACAAGCTCAATTAGCTCTTAATTATTTATTTTAAAATGGTGGGCAGGCTGCTAATTTCAGCACCCTCCCACCTACTGTGTTATGAACTATAGTTTGGGGGAGTGTTATAAGGGTGACCGAGTTGCTACTGTTGAAAGAGTTGATCTGAAGATATTTCTTGGGTGGAAACATTAAGTTTATTTACAATGTACTCAGCAGCAGCTACACATGTGCTTTCAACTCCAATTCTATCTCTAAACTGACTGCTGAGATAGCCCGTATTACTCCCCTATTGGTTACTGCAGATTATGTGATCTTCCTTAACACGTATTATTCTTAAAGTTACATTACACATTAAATAAAACCATAATTACTACATTCCTCCCCATTTAACTCGGCTATACATATTAAATTTACTAGTACAAATTTTTCAAGACAACATAATATCTACACTGGGTAAAGAAGTTACAGTTCAGTCTTTCAGGTGGTTTCCTGATATGTATGGAAGATCACAGCTCCATAACATCAGATTCTTTGTCAGGAACCTCCTTTTCTGGAATTGCCTGCACATCAGGTGTTCCGGTGGGCATTTGCAGTCCTGTATCCTCAACTCTTACAGAAACATCAGATTTATCAGTCCTGGGTTGAGTATCCTCAACAGGAAACGCAGACCCAGGCATGATCACTGGTGGAGCCAAATCTTGGTGATTTGTCTATCTCTTCCTTAAATGGTCCAAATGTTTACGAATGACCTGGCCTTCCACCTCCGAATGGTAAGATAGAGGTCCAGTCACCGCACTTATTTCACCCGGTAACCACTTTGGTCCTTCTCCGAAATTCTTCACCATCTCTCCCACAGTAAATCTCCCCTCACAACTATGCCAGTCATATCTAGTTTTCTGGCTTCCCTGACTCCTTTCCACCTTCCCCTCTAAATTCGGCATTATTAAGCTCAATCTCGTCCTGAGATGGGATTTACTTGATGTATTGACCAACCTGGTGGTACATGTAATGCAGTGATGGGATGGTGACTGAGAAAGGCCACAGAGATCTCAAGACAATCCTTGTAATGACCCATTGGACCAGATGGTGATTGCCACTGTCACCTTCAAGACAACAGGCATTGAATGGGTGCCAAATCCCAGAGGACAGACTGGCTCCAGTTGACTGGGCTTGAAACTAACCAACTGGGGGAAGATTTGGATGAAGGGAGCTTTAGAAATCCAAAGGGAAAAGTTGAGGTATTGGCTGAGTATAGCAATATGAGTAAAGACAAGCAGAATGGGACAGCAAGGGACAGAGAGTTTAACAAAAAAATGTACATCAGTGAATAAGGTCATTGCAGGGAATAGAAGTAAAAATAATGCAGTTAAAAGTTCTTTATTTGAATTCACCAAACATCTGCAATATGAAAGATGAACTAGTGGCACAAATAGAGGTAAATGATTTAGGTCTAATCACCATTACAGGGACATGGTTACAAGGTTATCAAAGTTGGAAAATAAATATTCCAGGCTGCACAATATTTCAGAAAGACAAACAAAATCTCAAAGAAGGTGGGGTAACCCTGATAGTAAAGGATGACACAGGACTTTAGAGAAAAGGGATCTGGCCTCAGAAGATTTGAAGTAGAATCAATATGGGTAGAAATTAGAAGTAGCAAGAGTCAGAAACAATGGCGGGGGTAGTTTATGGGCCCCCTAAGCATAGCTATTCCATTAGACAGAGCATTAAACAAAAAATAATTGTGCCTTGTAACAAAGGCAATGTAATAACTGTAGGGCACTTTAATCTTCATAAAGACTGGGACAGTCAAATTAGCAAGAGCGGTCTAGAATTTGAGTTTGTGGAATGTTTTTGTGACAGTTACTTGGACCAATACATTTTAGGGATGAAGCTATCTTAGATTTTAGTATTATGTAATGAAGCAGGGTTAATTAGTAATGTCGCAGTAAAAGATCCATTGGGAAATAGTGATCACAATACCATTGAATTGCAGGGTAAATTTGAAAGTGACATATTCCAATCACAAACAAGAATCTTAAACTTAAACAAAGCTAATTATATAGGTATCAGGGGAGAAATGGTTAAGGTAAATTGGGTAAATAGACAAAACATATGGCTGTAAACATTTAATGAAACAATTCAAAATGCTCAACAAAAATATATTCCATGGAAAAACAAAATATCAGCAAGGAAGACCCATCTGTGGTTCACTGAGGAAGTTAGGAATAGTATTAGATTAAAAGAAGAGGTTTACGATATTGTAAATAAAAAGTAACAAGTCTAAGGATTGGGAGTGTTTTAGAAACTACCAAAGGGTAATCAAAAAGCTGATAAAAAGGAAAAAGATAGAATATGAGATTAAACTAGCCTAATATAAAACCAGGTTGTAAGAGCTTTTATCAGTATATAAAAAGGAAGAGAGTAGCTCAAGTTAACATTGGTCATTAGAATCAGAGACAGAAGAAATATCATGAGGCATGAGGAAATGGCAGAGGCAGTGCGTACTCAGTGAAAGCCTTTATTGAATTGTCCTTAAGATGTCTGCCCCCATGTAGACTCATGGCATAATCACATGACTATGGAAAGCTGGAGGTGTCAATCAGACTGGTTACATTTCAAAACCCAAACATCCCCCCTTTGATAGTGACCTAAAAATACAAACATCCCCTTTTTCCTAGCGAACAAAAGGCATATTTGCATGCATGATCCTGTTACCCACTGTTCTCATGCACTAACAACCATTTGTTCTACCAGTCAGTCAGTTAATGGTCCATATGTGCGTTGACATTGGCTGTTTGTCTGGCTGATATTCCTTGTCCAGCGAGTGTCATTCTCGTGGCACTTGTTGTTGTTGAGGACCTGTGGACCTCTGGGATTGATAGTAGTTCTGTACTCAGTACAGCTGGTGAGATCCCTTCTCGCTGACTGTAGTGAAGGAGCAGCTTCAATGATTGAGTGTATATGCCTGCAGTGGCACCAGTGTAACTGCTTGAGTTTCTTCAACTTCTGCTCTGAGTTGCCAATTGTGGAATTGTGGGTTATTCTTTCCTCCTTGTACCTTTGGTGCTGTCTTTAAAATTCACTTGGTCAGATCTCACACAGCTAGGTTCATTGAAAACTGCAATTTATTGTACATTTACAAAGGTAGCGACTCAGCTGGAATCTTGCCCTTCAGCCCTTCCATTTCAGTTCAGATGTGAACGTTTGTCTGTAGAATTTTTACCTTCAGCTCATGTATTTCATTGCACTGACGTGGTCAGCAACCATCTTGTGATTTATTTGAATATTGTCTCCCTCTCTCTGGGCCTTTTGTCTCCCCCTCTCAGGAGTCTTATGTTTCCCTCTCTCCGTGTTGCCCTTTCTCTATTGGTACAGTCAGGTTTACCAGCCCAAGCTTTAAACTTGCCCCAGCTGAAGTGGGTGTCCAGTGCATCCCATCTATGATCTTGACCTCAAGATCTTCCTTCTTGCCATTGCATTGGACTTTCAAACTAATAAGCCTCTTGGTATGTGTCTTGTGACATCATATAGCCTCAATCTTACTTTTGAGGACTTCATCTTAGGATCGCCATGTTAAGCCACTTCACACAGGTTTGTGAAGTTCATTATGTTGCATGACACACCAGTGTCTATCTGACACTTGATACTCTCCCTCTGCAGTCATCACTGCTGCAGTCACAAACCATTTGTCTCCTATAGACTTAGCTGAGCCAACCAGCTGTATCGTGTATAGTTCTTCATCAAGCTCATCTGCTGATACCTCTCCCATGGCCATCTCTTAAGGCTGGCTTTGCTTTTTTCCTAGCCAAATAATTGCGTGTCAAATGATTTTGTTTCCTGCTTTTAAAATACTGCTTTCCCCATGCTGGGCAACCCTTCTTTTCCCATGCATGAAGTCATCTGCTGTATTTGCATCCTACCTTTTGCTTGCAATTGATCAGCTTTTTTGGCTTGGACTGTCTCTCAGCATAATGTATTTGCTGGCCTGCTCTGCCATACATATGCTTTTGCTGTTGTTTCACAACATCTGCTTTTGACACTTGGCAATCGCTTTCTTTAAGTATCATTTTCTCTACTTTCGGCAGACTTGCTCTCACTGAAGGATCTCTCACACCTAGGACCAATTTATCTTTAATCAGGTCATCTTTTAGCTGTCCAAATTCACATGATTCTGCAAGCTTCATTACCGCCACATGGATCGTTCAATGGTCTCATTTTCACTCGGAACTCTAGTGTTGAACACATAACGTTCATATGTAACATTCACTCAGGGTTCAAAATGTGCATTAAAGGCTTTCAAAATCTCTGTTGTCTCTTTTCTTTGCTCATCTGTTAGATTTAGCGTGGTATACACTTTGAAGCAGTCCTTCCCCAGCAGTGTTAACAGTGTGGCTATTCTTATCAGGCTTGTTCATTAAATCTGTTGCAATCTTAAATATTTGCCATTGTGCAGGGGAAAAATGCCAGTTTTGCGATACAACATTTTTTAATTGGACTGGACATAGGATTGGAAAATTTACTGCAGCCATTTTTACTCACTCAGTAATTTACTTGCAGCCGTTGTCTGTGTTCCCTTTGTCCTTTTTCTCTGCAACCAATAATTTCACTTGGAGCCTGTGTGTGCTTATCTTTTGTCCTTTATTCAGCAGCTTTTTAGCAGATTGCACTTTTCTGTGTGTCTTTCTGAGCTCTCCTACTTGCAGGTTTGCAGCCTTTGTCTGGTTTCCTTTGTTCTTTTCAGCGGCTGTTTTTTTTTCAGATTTTAACCTTTCTGTGTTCCTGGGTTCTCAGTGTCTTCTCTGATCCTTTTGCAGAACTCAAAAATCCACTTTTCCTTCACTTCTGACACCCTGTTTCATGAATAAGAACAGCAGTCTTCATTTGTCTGTGTCAGTGTGAGGTCTCTATTGGGCTGATTGTAAGATGTCTGCCTACAGAGGCAGAGTGCCTTATGGCAGAGTCACATGACTATGGCAAGCCAGTGAGATATTACAGCATTGGATTTCCAAAACCCAAGTGCTGTACTCAGTGACTCCTCATTGCTCACTGAACCTGCTCTTCGTTGTATACTCAATGAGAGCATTTATTGTACTGCCCTTAAGATGTCTGCCCCCAGAGGCAGCCTCATGGCATAGTCACATGACTACAGAAAGCCAGAGCTGTCAATCAGCATGGTTACATTTCAAAACCCAAACATTTCCCCTTTCATATTGAACTAAAGATACAAACACACTACATCACATTCGCCGTTTTAGAACAGGCAAAACGATTTGCATGCTTTGTAAATATTCTATGGGTTTACATAAGGATTGATGAAGCTTTCCTTTAACTATATTAGTGGTGGATGGAGTTATTAATATTAGCATAGTATCTATATTCAAGAGCATAAATTAATAGAATGCACTGGTAAAAACATTGTTCTATTCTATTGCAGATGATAATACTAAATTGTTTCTTTCCCAAGTTCAACTCTTACCTGACAATCATTCTTTGTGAAATGTGAAGGAATGCATTTTGATAATATTTTCAACAAATTAAAATTTTGCATGTTAATAAGAAGTGGTGTACAAATTGGCTTCTTTTCATGTCCAGGCATACTGCTAATGACATAGTGCAGGCCCCAAGCAAAAGGCCCAAGTTTAAATAGAAATTGAGCCTCCAGTCTCATCAACGTACTTGACTCAAGCTGGTTTCGCCTCCACAGACAACTCACCCAAGTGAACATCCCCTTCTCCTTTAGCTCCGCAAGAGCATGTTTATTTAATAATTTTTTCACAGACACTGAGGCTTCCTGACACCTGTCGCACTTATCAGAACCCTCATTTAATTATTCAGGGGCCTAGCGCTTCTTTTAGCCATCTACTCTGGAAGCCTAAGAATAAATCCGGCTCCACAGATTTAGCCGTCAGACCAATGCTTTATCAGATTGTGCACGGGCTGACTTATTGCTAAACTGGTGTGCTTTGCACCTGACAAATGGGTAGACAATTTCTACCCCATTTGAT
Source organism: Carcharodon carcharias (assembly GCF_017639515.1). Classification (NCBI taxonomy): domain Eukaryota; kingdom Metazoa; phylum Chordata; class Chondrichthyes; order Lamniformes; family Lamnidae; genus Carcharodon; species Carcharodon carcharias. The sequence continues at coordinate 54,990,970 of NC_054486.1, forward strand.
TTTCCAACTGATGTGTCAAAACTGCATTTTACTGATCCCAGAACTTAGCTTAAAGAAGACTGTTGTCACTTTTCAGGAAACAAATGAATAAACGATGTTAGCTTTCAAATATACAGTATAAGCACAGGCTTTGAAGTTTCTGTTTATTTATTTCTTAAATAGGATTCAAAGAGCCAGTTTTATTAAATGGGCATATTCATATTTGTTAGCTCAGATTGCGGTGGTGAATCAAACTGATTTATTAATGGGGCAGTTGTAACAAGCGTCACACAAAGCCACAGTCAAACAGGAAATAGTCTCATTTTCAAAATAAGTAGTTATCAGTTGTCATTGGAATGAATATGATTAGAAACCACTGGAATTCATTTGTTACGTTTCTGCTGTCTTCGATACTGTGTTGTTAAATTATTTCTAAATAAGTATACACTTGTCACATTTTAGGACCTCTGACTATTTTTCTCCAAATGAATCTTGGTATTATTTGCACTAAAATGTTATATTTAAGTTAATTTTTGTTCTTAAAAGCTAAGTAAAGGTATGTATTTATATAACACCTTTCATGACCAGCAGATGTCTCAAAGTGCCTTACAACCAATTAAGTATTTTTTGAAGCTTTGTAACGTTCGAAATGTGGCAGCTAATTTAATCATGAAAAACTCTCAGAAACAGCAATGTGATAATAACCATACAGTCAGAATGGCACAAAAGAAGGCCATTCATTACATTGAGTATATGCCACCTCTTCATAAAGCAACTCTGTAGACCAGGTAACCTGCTTTTGTGATGATGATTTAGGGATAATTATTGGCCAGGAAACCAGGGATAATTCCACTGCTCCTCTTTGAAATAGTGGCATGGGATTTTTTACATCCACTTGACAGGTAAGATGGGATTCTTGTTTTATGTCCCATCTGAAAGACGGCGCCACTGACAGTGGAACAATCCCTCAGTATTGCACTGAAGAGTCATTTGATATTTATGCTCAAGTCCTAGGCCGGAATTTTCCTGCCCCATTGGCATCGGGCGTCATGGCAAGTTGAGGGGGAACAAAATGGTGGGACAGCCAAAATTGGTTTTGCACCACCGTGAAACCAGGTTGCAATTGTGCTCTCCACTCATCAATGGTGGGCGGTGTTTTACACCGCCGCACATTGGGAACCTAATTTCAAAACTTTAGCATCTCTTTATAAGCCCTGCTCCCCAGAATCAACCTCCCCACTCTGGATTGTCCAAGCTGATGTGTTTCACAACTGTACATAAGCGACGTGCACCTGGCGAGCTGCACTTCGCTCGGAATGAGATTTGTTTACCTACCTTCCTTTCGCTTTTAGAGGCTCACAAACAGGTCTCTGCCCACCAGGCCAATCATAAGGCAGGGATGGTTTTTGAACGGCTGCGGGGCTAGCGCTTGCTTGGGGAAGGGGGAGAAGTGGCCTCAGGCAAGGGAAGAGGCTACAGGGTGAGGGCTGTACTGGGGAAGTGGGGTATCCCAGGGTGTGTGTGGGGATACACGCTGATCTGTGCAAGTGACCTCAAGATGTTGAGGGCTGAGGAGGCAGCTTCCAAGGGAGATGAGGCCAGTTGGAGATGTAAGGGTGTGCACAAGAGAATGAGTGATGATGCCCCTTGAACTGGCAGTGAGTGAGATGACATGGAATGTGTAATTGTGGGTGTGTGAGTTTAGAGTGATGAGATGGTTGCCTTAATTCATTCATCCATTTTCTGCACCTGTTGTGTGCAGCATTGGCACTGACCCCCCACAGCCCACCCCGCCCCCCTGCCACTGCTTCTCAAGCTGCATTGGTGAGACTGATGGGCCTCCTGTGGCCAGATCGATGGTAGAGGACATCGGGGCGGGCCTTCATGGCATCCAGGAGGTGTCACAGGTGTGTATCACTGAATCGGGAGGCTGCACTCTTTTTGGCTTTTGGGGCCATGTCTTCACCTGGAGCAGTCCTGGGCTGCAAGGATTGAGAAGTGTGCGTGTGACTGCAGTTTAAATATGGTGCCCTGCATTAGGAAACGGTGAGGTAACGACAAGGCGGGCAAATCGAAGGCTGCCCACTAGCATGATGGTGTGTTTCCTGTGGCTGCATAATTAATGAGGTAGGAATGGGATGATACAGTGCATAAACCCTCCATTGTGGCCGGCAGGTAAGACAATTTTTTCCTGGCCGCTACTGTACTTAGAGCAAATCTGGGATGATTCCATCCCTGGAGTGGACCATGCATCTTTAACATTGTAATTCACGGGCAAGAGTATGAACAGCTGTGCCACAGCTGATGCTTATGAGCACGAATTCTCTGACCAGGAGGGCTCTGACGAACGTACAGAAAAACAATCTGTGAGATGTTAATTATTGCGCATTATTTCAGTTACAGCCAATGGTGGGGGTGGGGGGGGTGGTGTTCATTGTGAGCCATCAGGCTCATAAGAGGAGGAGTTCTAGCATTTGGACCCAGGCGCATTGTATCAATGATTTGGAGTGCATATGTGCAAAATAAACCAGCCTGAGTTCCCTTTTATTCAATTAAACGTGTACTTAAACCTGCCTGTTTTTCTATTATTCACTGCGCCTGCATGATCCCAAGGTAGAGTCCCACAAGACCTTCCTATTATGCCAAGATGGGACCATTTGTTTGAAATAAGCAGGACATAGTTTTGAGGAGTCATGGTCCAACTTGATGATTTGTATCTGGTCTTGCCTTAGTAAATGATTAATCAGAAGATTAGAACCGTATGCATTATGTATGAACTTATGGTATCCAATTTACATAAAAAGAGATTTTCATTGTTTTGGCCATGTTAGCTATTGGGCAGCGAAGATTGCTGACTGTAAAGGGCACATTATATGCCAATGGGAGAGACCAGTGATGCAGGCAACATAAAGAAAGGCAGAGAAAGGTGACACTTCAAAGAGAGAGGCAGAAAGCAGTGAGAGTATATAAAGAGAGGCAGAGAGTGGTGAGACTATATAAAAAGAGAGGCAGAGAGTGGTGAGACAATATAAAGAGAGGCAGAGAGCAGTGAGAATATTAAAGAGAGACAAAGAGTGGTGAGACTATGTAAGAGAGGCAGAGAGTGGTGAGACTAAATAAAGGGAACCAGAGGGTGGTAAGACTATTTAAAGAGAGACAGAGAGTGGTGAGACTATATAAAGAGAGACAAGTAGAGGTGAGCCTACATAAAGAGAGGCAGAGACTGGTGAGCCTATATAAAGGGAAACAGAGGGTGGTAAGAATATACATAGAGAAATAGAGTGGTGAGACTATGTAAAGACAGGCAAGGAGTGGTGAGACTACATATAACAAGATGCAGAGAGTGGTGAGACTATATAAGGAGTGGCAGAGAGTGCTGAGACTACATAAAGAGAGGCAGAGAGAGGTGAAGACTATGTAAAGAGAGGCAGAGAGTGGTTAGGCTATATAAAGAGAAGCAGAGAGTGGCAAGCTATAAAGGGAGGCAGAGAGTGGTGAGACTATATAAAGAGAGGCAGAGAGTGCTGAGACCATATAAAGAGAGGCAGATAGAGGTGTGACTATATAAAGGGTGGCAGACAGTAGTGAGACTATATAAAGAGATGCATAGAGTGGTGAGACTGTATAAAGAGAGGCAGACAATGGTGAGACTATGTCAAGAGAGGCAGACAGTGGCTAGACTATATAAAGAGAGGCAGAGAGAAGTGAGATTATATAAAGGGTGGCAGACAGTGGTGAGACAATATAAAGAGGCAGAGAGCAGTGAGACTATGTAAAGAGAGGCAGACAGTGGTGAGACGATATAAAGAGAGGCAGAGAGTGGTGAGACTAAATAAAGAGAGGCAGAGAGCAGTGATACTTTTCAAGAGAGGCAGACAATGGTGAGACAGTATAGAGAGAGGCAGAGAGTGCTGAGACCATACAGAGAGAGGCAGAGAGAGGTGAGACTATATAAGAGAGGCAGACAGAGGTGAGACAATAGAAAGAGAGACAGAGAGGGCTGAGAATATGTAAAGAGAGGCAGATAGAGGTGGGACTATATAAAGGGTGGCAGACAGTGGTGAGACAATATAAAGAGAGGCAGAGAGCAGTGAGACTGTATAAATAGAGGCAGACGGTGGTGAGACTACATAAATAGAGGTAGAGAATGGTGAGACTACATAAAGAGAGGCAGAGAGTGGTGAGGCTAATTGGAGCAGGGACTCAGTGGGCAGACAAACCACATTAGGTTAAAAAAAAAACAAAGTATGATGTCACTGAGGAGCTCGTAAGTGATTGATTGGTGAGCATTTTGCTCTTTTATCTTTCAAAACCACATTATTTATTAGTAATTGTAAGGTTTTATTACTATTGATAAGGTTTACTGGCTTATAAAGCTTATTGGAAGTAACAGAGCGTATTGATTATAAATTCATCAAAAAAAGTAATAAATTAATTAGCATATAATAATGATGTCAGGGCAGGTGATTGTGACTGCAGTATATGGGAACTCTTGGATGCCAGTATGATCCAGGGCAAACAGATCTGTAGTATTTGCGGCTTGAGGAGCTTCTACTCAGACTCATTGAGCTGCAGATACTGCTGAGCTGTAGACACTGCGATGCATCAGAGAGGGGGAATGTTACCTGACACTTTGTTCCAGAAGGCAGTCACACCCTTTAGAATAGGGTCTTCTGATTGGTTAGTGGTCAGGAGCAGGAGGTGTGATTGCCAGTGAGGCAGTTATGGGGATCGAGAATGTAGGAGCACCGTCCAACAGTTTTGAAGTTCTTGCAGCCTGTATGGATGAAAGCAGGCACTGCAGGTTTGATTATTGAGCTGACAAGATACCATGGCACTGGAAGTGATTCAAGCTGGGAGGAGTTAATAGGAATGCAGAGGTTGTAGGGGCCAGTATAGTCAGGGGAATAAACATAGTTCTCTGCAGTTGAGAGTGAGAGTCCAGAAGCCTATGTTGCCTGACCCCTTCCAGGGTTCAGTGCATCTGCTCTGGGCTGGAGAGGAACTTGCAGTGGGGGAGGAAGGATCCAGTGGTCGTGGTCTATGCAGGTATCCACGACATAGGTAGAAATAGGGAAGAGTTTCTTCTTAGGAATTATGAGCCGCTAGGAGATAATTTAAAAATTGGAATCTCAAAGGAAATAATCTCTGGATTATTACCTGCACCATGAGAAAATTGGCATAGGGTAAATAATATTAGAGAGATGAATGCATGGCTCAACGATTGGTGTGGGAGAAATGGGTTTCAATTCATGGGGCACTGGCATCAGTACTGGGGAAAGTGGGATCTGTACCAATGGAGTGGGCTTCACCTGAACCATGCTGGGACCAGTGTTCTGTCAAGTTGTATAACTAGGATGATAAAGAGGGCTTTAAACTAAATAATAGGGGGAAGGATTATGCGAGAGGAGATGTAGTAAATCAAAAGCATGCAGTGAGATAATAGAACAGGGTAATGATTTGGGTAGTGATAGCCAGAGTGTGGCAGGAAGGGACAGAATATAAACTTAAGATTGCATAAGCAGATAAGGCCAGAGAATGCAATCATGGTAAAAATACAGAGTTAATGGCTTTGTATTTGAATGTACACAGCACTTAAAACAAAATGGAGAAATTGTTAGCACAGATAGAAATAAATATGTATGATCTGATAGCCAAAACAGGGTCTTAGCTACAGAATGACCAAGGCTAGGACTTGAAAACTGAAGAGCATTTAACATTTTGAATACATAGAAAGCTAGGAAGAGGTGGTGGGGTAGCTCTGTTAATTAAGGATATCATTAGTTCAGGAGTACAGGATGACTTTATCTCAAAGGAGCAAGGTGTCAAATCAGTTTATCTAGAGATAAGAAATAGGAAAGTTAAGAAGTCATTTGTGGTAGTATTTTACAGGTCACCTAAGAGTAATTACGTGATAGGACAGAGTATACAGGAAAAAATAAATGAGGCTTGTAAGAAAGGCACCACAATAATCATAGGTGACTTTAATCTATATGTAGATTGGGCAAATCAGATTTGCAAAGGTAGCCTGTAAAATTAGCTCATAGATTGTACTCGGGGCAATTTCTTAGAGCAGTACATTCTAGAGCCAACCAGTGAGCAGGTTATATCTGGTAATGAACAATGAGACAGGATTAATCAATAACCTCATGGTAAAAGATCCTCTGGGTGACTGCGATCATAACATGCTAGGATTTCATGTTCAGTTTGAAGGGGAGAAGGTTGGATCTAAGACAAGTGTTTTAAATCTGAATAAACGTAATTATAAGGGAATGAAAGCAGACCTAGCTAAAGTAAATTGGGAAAACTAGGTTAAAAATTAGGACAGTAAAGGTGCAGTGGCAGACTTTTAAAGAGATATTACTTAACTCTCAGCCATGTTGTATCCCAGTGAGGAAGAAAGGCTCTTTGAGAAGGATGCATTATCCATGGCTGAGTAAGAAAGCTCAGGATAGTATCAAATTGAAAGAAACAGTACAAATCTTCAAAGGTTGATGGTAGTTTAGAAGATTGGTCAGGTTTTAAGAACCAGCAAAGATTGACTAAAAATATAATAAAGAGGGAAAAGTAGAGTATAAGAGAAAGCAAGTTAGTAATGTAAAATCAGTTAGTAAGAGTTTCCGCACGTATTTAAACAGGAAAAGAGTAATGAGAGCTAGTGTTGGTCCTTTAGAGAGTGTGCCTGTGGAACCGATCCAAAGAAATAGCAGGGGCATTGAACAGGCATTTTGTTTCTGTCTTCACTGTTGAAGACGTGGGGCAGAAATTTTCCCTCATCGGACGGGCACGCACCCTACCTGAATGTGAGAAAAAAAGTTCACAAAGACATGAGGCGAGCGTCCCGACATCATCACACACTCACACAATATTTCAGTCGGTGGCCATGCACAGGAGTCAGCAGCACGCCCAGCAACAATTAAGGGGCCTAATGAGGCCCTTAATCAATTCATTGAATTGAACCTTTTGCTATCTGTCCAACCTGACGGCTGGCAAGGGGGGCGAAAAGGCCAAGCAGCCTTTGCATTTTTTGCGAAACCTCATCCACAGGCAGCATGAGGTTTCAACCATTGATTCAAACAACAATAAAAACTTTTTAAAGTCATTTTTAACATGTCCCTGCTCACGTGACAGGGTCACATGAGGGGACATGTTTCCGTTAATTTTAAAATCTTTATTTGTGAAGTTGAAAGCCTTCAGCTCCCTGAGGCAGCTCTGTGCCTTCAGGGAGCTTTCTGTGAGTGCACCCACATGCATGCACTGACTTCTGCACTTGCCCTCCTCCCCCATAACCCCACCCAGGTACTGCTGAGCATTTCAGCGCACGATTCACACTGGCTGGCCGTTAATTGGCCAGCCAGTGTGAAATCATGATCGGGGCCTGATCACGATGGCGGTCAGTTTTGCGTCTGCTCTCAGGCCCGTCCGCCGTGTCTGCCCACCAAGGGGAAAATCCTCCCCGTGGAAAACTTCCCAAAGATGCTTTGAAAATCAAAAGGTGAACAGGAGGGGGGAACTTAAAGCAATTATTATCACTAGGGAAAAGTAGCTGGCAAAACTATTGGACCTTAAGGCTGACAAGGCCCAGGACTAGATTGTCTGCATTCTAGAGTCATATAAGAAATGGCTGCAGAGATAATAGATGCATTTGTTATAATCTTCCAAAATCCATCAGATTCTGGAAGGGTTCCAGTGGATTGGAAAGTAGCTAAAGTAACACCTTTGAGACAAAAATGGGAACTACAGGCCTGTTAGTCTAACACTTGTCATAGGGAAATTGCTAGAATCCATTATTAAGGAGGTCATAGCAGGATACTTAGCAAACCATAATTTGATCAGGCAGAGACAACATTGCTTTGTGAAAGAGAAATTGTGTTTGACTAACTTATAAGAGTTTTTGAGGAAGTAACAAACAAGGAGGATAAAGGGGAACCTGTACAAGTGGCGTACTTGGATTTCCAGAAGGCATTTGATAAGGTGCCCTTCAAAGGTTATTATGCAAGATAAGATTATGTGGTGTAAGTCTTTTTCAGGTTGGCAAGCTGTAACAAGTGGAGTGCCACAGGGATCAGCGCTGGCACCTCAACTGCTTACAATCTACATCAATGATTTGGATGGAGGGATCTAATGTATGCTAGCTAAATTTGCTGATAATACCAAAGTAGGTCAGAAAGTAAATTGTCAAGAGGGGGTAGTGAGTCTGAAAAGAGATGTAGACAGGTTAAATGAGTGTGAAAAAATTTGTCAGATGTAGTATAATGTGGGAAATTGTAAACTTATCCACTTTGGCAGGGAGAGTTGCAAAGCAGTATACTATTTAAATAGAGAGAGATTGCAAAACTTGGTGGTACAGAAGTATCTGGGAGTCCTGGTACATGAATCACAAAATGTAAGTATGCAGGTACAGCAAATGAATAGGAAGGCAATTGGAATGTTGGCATTTAGCAAGAGGAATGATGTATAAATGTAGGGAAATTATACTGCAGCTTGTTGAGACCACATCAGGAACAGTGTGTACCCAGTTTTGGTCTCCTTATTTGAAAAAAGATATGGGGCAGGATTTTTCCAATGGCGGGCGGGCTGGGCAGGAGCAGGAGTGGGCGGTGATCATCTCCAAACTGCCATTTTACACGGGCAGGCCAATTAAGGCCCGCCCAGTGTAAATTGCAGCTCCCGAGATCAGCGAGAAGGAGCAGTCTTAGAGTGTGAGTGGAAAATGTGATGGAGGCAGCATCTGAGCAAGGAGGTCAGCCCTGGCTGCTTGGAATGAGTGTATGGCAGTCCCAGGGTCACAAATCGGGTGAGCACCGCAAGGTTTTCCTCAGGTGGGGGTGGCCAGGCTGCAGTGACAATGCAGGTACGGGGTGGACTAATCAATGCTCCTCTCTCCTTTCAGGAGAAGACAGTCCACAATAATAAATGCAGAGCCGCTGCCCCACCTTCTCATCTTGTCCAGATACGAATAGGATGTACTGGAGCTGGAGAGGCGCCATGCACCCAAGTCAACTGGCTGCCGTGAGGTTGGGGTGCCTGTGGGAGGTAAGAGTGCTGTGTGCACTGAAGTCACAATGTCTATCAGTGCAACCATTCCACTGTTGGCTGTATATTGATTTCAGCATCCAACATGGGATGCCCATTGATAATGGAAGGAGGAGCACATCTTGATCCAAGTGTCAGGCATGCACATTAACAGTGTACCAAATTCAACTAATCAAATGTCCTTGTTCCTCCTTTCAGCCTCACCAGAGCACACCCAGACTCAGGAGGCAGAGAGATCGCTGCTGACCCCTGAGGGCACAGAAGACATTAACGTACCAGCATCACATCCTCTCAGCCAGGCAGGAACCAGCGCAGCTACCAGCACCTTAGTGGGAATAAGATTGCCAGCTAATATCTTGGTGCACAGTGGTGAGGGCACTTCACACTCGCTTGAGGTGCAGGTGGAGGCAGAGAGTGCCCAGGGCACCGGCAGTCAGAGGAATGCTGGAGACCAGGAACATGCTCACTTGGTGGCTGATGATGTGCCTCTGGAGTCGTCCCTGAGGCAGCAGGTGCTGGAAGTGTGCTGGCCTAGACAAATGGGAACCCACTTAGTACTAAAAGGGTTAATGGAGAAATTGAATTAAAGACCGCTTTGCAGAACACCTGCGGTCTGTCCACAAGAATGACCCAAACCTCCCTGTCGCTTGCCATTTTAACACTCCACCCTGCTCTCTTGCCCACATGTCTGTCCTTGGCTTGCTGCATTGTTCCAGTGAAGCCCAACGCAAACTGGAGGAACAACAAGTCATCTTCCGACTAGGGACTTTACAGCCTTCCGGACTGAATATTGAATTCAACAACTTTAGGTCGTGAGCTCCCTCCCCCATCCCCACCCCCTTTCTGTTTCCCCCTTCCTTTTTTTTTCCCAATAAATTATAAAGATTTTCCTTTTCCCACCTATTTCCATTATAAAAAAAACCCACTAGAGCTATACCTTGAGTGCCCTACCATCCATTCTTAATTAGCACATTCGTTTAGGTAATATCACCAACTTTAACTTTAACACCTATGTGTTCTATTGTACTATTGTCGTTGACATCTTTTGATGATCTGCTTCTATCACTGCTTGTTTGTCCCTACAACCACACCGCCCCCCCTCCACCTCTCTGTCTCTCTATCTCTCCGCCCCCCACACACACACCTTAAACCAGCTTATATTTCAGCTCTTTCTTGGACTCGAACTCAAGTTCTGTCGAAGGGTCATGAGGACTCGAAACGTCAACTCTTTTCTTCTCCGCCGATGCTGCCAGACCTGCTGAGTTTTTCCAGGTAATTCTGTTTTTGTTTTGGATTTCCAGCATCCGCAGTTTTTTTGTTTTTATCTATGAGCAATGTAATGATCCTCATGGCCGAGCACAATGCTTCCCCCGTGGAGAGAGTGGTGACTGTCATGGAGAGGTTGATCCAGGAGAACAATCAGGGTTTCCTGGGGATGCACTTGGACCTGCAAGCCCTCACAGCGGCATTGACTCAGGTTGTCAGTGTGGGAGATAGATTGGACACCCAGTATCCCATCCATCAATGATGAGCAGGGAGGTCCAAAGTGACCTCATGTTGGTGCACAAGCTGCCTGTCATCTCTGCGGGCTTTTCCCAGGGTGCTCCGGATGAGGGCAGCAGCTCCTCCGCCCCTCTGCCAGTGACTATGGCATCTGATGAGGCTGCGGTGACTGGGGAGATGCCAGCCGTACCATGGGCTGCTCCCTCCCAGTCAGGGCCAGCACAGGCTCCACGGGCCAGAGGACGCTCGCCAAGGTCATCAAGGCCAGCAAGACAGAAGATTGAGCAGGCTGTCTCTAATGCCGATGCCAGCGATGGGAGAGCAGATAGACGTAGCACCTGCAAGCATAAGCGTAAATCACTTGAAGCACAACATGGGCTTATCACTAGTGGTTTCCTTTTGCCCCACGTTTAAGTTTTTTTAAGTTGGTGTGCTGTTCAATGCCTTTTAATGTACTTTGGTTTCTGTATGCAAGTTGCCAATCATTAAATGTTTCGGTTCTCAACAAGCCTCAGGGTGCTTCATTAGTTCTGCAGATGAAGGGGAACTCATGATATTATGAGTGACTTGTTTGTCATTGAGCTTTATTGAAATGGCATATAGTTAATGTTGCTGACAAAGCAAATATTGCTGTCAGGTATCGAGTATGGAGCCTGCAGCGCTGGCATGTGTTGGTGGTTCATCTTTGGTAGGCTATCTGAAGTAGCATTGAATCAAAGCCTTCTGGGTGTCCCTGCCTCCCTGGAGGTTGCCCGGTTGGTGTCTATCCCCTCAGTGTTCCCCTAAGCATGCTCATCCCCGGACTCATTACTGGAATCATCATCTGCAGCCAGAGCATCTGCGTCTACAACTTCTTCCTCTGCTGCATACCCACTTTCGAGTGCCAGATTGTGGAGAGTGCAGCATGTAACCACTGTCAGTGACACACAATCTGGGGGGTACTGGAGCGCACCCCCTGAGCAGTCCAGGCATCGGAAGCACATCTTGAGAAAACTGATGGTTCTCTCTACCACAGCCCATGTGAAGGCGTGGCTCTTGTTGTACCGCTGCTTGGCCTTTGTTCTTGGATGGCAGAGAGGCGTCATGAGCCACTTTTTGAGAGGATAGCCCTTGTCACCCACCAACCAACCATCCAGCTGGGCTGGAGCACTGAAGAGTCTCAGCACCTGGGAGTGTCTCAGGATATAAGGATGTATGCATCATGGGAGCTGCCTGGGTACCTTGCACAGACTTGCAATATCTGCATCCTATAGTCACACACTATCTGCATGTTCAAGGAGTGGAAACCCTTCCTGTTGACGAAGGCACTGGGCTCACCTGCTGCGCCTTGATGGCCACATGTGTACAGTCTATAGCACCCTGGACATGAGGGAAGCTAGGACTCGCTGCAAAGCCTCTGGCTTGCTCTGCCTGGCTTGCCTCATCTGAGCGGTAATCAATGAAAGTCAATGTACGCCTGAACAGAGCATCTGTCACCTGCTTGACACAACTATAGACAGTTGACTGGGAGACTCCACAAAGATCACTCACCAACCCCTGGAAAGAGCCGGAGGCATAGAAGTTGAGAGCAACTGTGACCTTCAGTGCCACTGGCATGGGGTGCCCTCCCACACAGTTGGAGCTGATCTCAGGGCCGACCATCTGACAGATGGAGGTCACTGTCTCCCTTTAGAGACGTAGCCTTCTTCAGCACTGCACCTTAGACATATTGAGGGTGCTGCATCGCCGTCTGTAAACCTTGGCAGCAGGATAGTGGCATCTTCTGTGGCTCCTTCCGCCGTGGACTTCCTGTTGGCCCTGTGCTCCTTGTGCCTGCACCTGTCCTCCCACAGGTGGCTCCCCTGGAGGCTGAATATCGACACCTGGCCTCCTCCCCCTTCTGGCTCTCTCTTCCTCCTCAGAGGAGGTGCCTCCAGCAGAGACCACAATCCCCATTACCAGGGTAAGGGAAGGATGTCTGATGCGTGGAAGGCCCCAAGCGTTATGATTCTTCCAGAGTCCTGAACTGAAGCCTGTTATTCCTGTCAAACCAGCTCTGAAGTAACATGAAGTTGTCCTGTTCACACAAGCAAGTAGCAGCAAGTAAAAAACTAAAGTTGTAACTACTCACATTAGCAAGCCCACTTACCCCTCTTAACCCACCCGTGGATGAGGTTTTTAAAAATAATGGCATACCCGTCTGCCCATTGTGCCCATGTGATGCCCTGAAAATCGCACAGGTTGCAAAACATTGTATTTAGTTGCTGCCTCATAATTGCATTAGAAGCAGTTCAGAGAAGGTTCACTCATCTCATTCATGGTATGAGGGTTTACCTTTTGAAGAAAGGTTGAACAGGTCAGGCCTATGTCCATTGGAGTTTAGGTGAATAAGAAGTGATCTAATTGAAGCATATAAGATGCTGAGGGGATTTGATAGGGTGGATACCGGGAGGGTGTTTCTACTTCTCGGGAAGACTAGAACTAGAGGGACAAATTTAAGGATATGAGGTCTCCCTTTTAATGTGGAGATGACGAGAGATTTTTTCCTCTCAGAGGGCTATTAGTCTGTGGAATTCTCTTTCCCTGAAAGCAGTGGAGGCTGGGTCATTGAATACATTCAAGGTAGAGCTATACAGATTTTTGATAAACAGGGAGTCAAGGGTTATGAGGGGGAAACAGGAAAATGGAGTTGAGACCACAACCAGATCAGCCATGACTTTATTGAATGGTGGAGCAGGCTTGAAAGGCAAAATGATCCACTCCTGCTCCCAAGTCCTACGTTCCTATGCCCCTATGAATCTCTACCTCTCCTTTCCGAAATTTAAGGTAATTGGTAAAACCTACCTCTTTCATCAAGGTTTTAGTCACGTCCTATATATCTTCTTGTGTGTCTTGGTGTCCTCTTGTGAATACAATGTGACAAAGTTTGAAGTTATCCACTTTGGTAGGAAAATAAAAAGCAGAATATTTTTTGGACGTTGAGAGATTGGGAACTGTTTGCATTCAGAGGGACCTGCATGTCCTCGTACAGGAATCATAAGAAGTTAACATGTGGGTTCAGCAAGCCATTTGGAAGGCTAATGGTATGTTTGTTTAAGTTACAAAGGGATTGGAGCATAACAGTAATGAAGCCTTACTACAATTATGCAGGGCATTGGTGAGGCCACATTTGGAGTACTTTAGGCAATTTTGCTCTTCATACCTAAAAAAGGACATTCATATCTGAGAGGAAGTGTTATGAAGGTTCACTACACCAATTTTATTTTTATTCATTCGCAGGATGTGAGCTTCGCTGGCTGGGCCAGCAATTATTGCCCATCCCTAATTGCCCTTGAGATGGTGGTGGTGAGCTACCTTCTTGAGCAGCTGCAGTCCATGTGGTGTAGCTACACCCACAGTGCTGTTAAGAAGGGAGTTCCAGGATTTTGACCCAGCAACAGTGAAGGAATGGTGATATATTTCCAAGTCAGGATTGTAAGTGACTTGGAGGGGATCTTCTAGGCGGTGGTGTTCCCATCTATCTGCTGCCCTTGTCCTTCTAGGTGGTAGTGGTTGTGGATTTGGAAGGTGCTGTCTAAGGAGCCTTGGTGAATTCCTGCAGTGCACCTTGTAAATGGTACAGACTGCTGCTATTGTGCAACAGTGGTGGAGGAAGTGAATGGATGTGGTGCCAATCAAGAGGACTGCTTTGTCCTGGACGGTGTCCAGCTTCTTCAGTGTTGTAGGAGCTGCACTCATCCAGCTAAGTGGAGAGTATTCCATCACTTTTCTGACTTGTGCCTTGTAGATGGTGGATAGGTTTTGGGGATTCAGGGGGCAAGTTACTCATCGCACGATTCCTAGCCTCTGACCTGCTAGTCCAGTTCAGTTTCTGGTCAATGGTAACCCCCAGGATGTTGACAGTGGGGGATTCAGTGATGGTAATGCCATTGATCATCAAGGGGCGAATGGATGGATTCTCTCTTGTTGGAGGCAGTCATTTGTGTGGCGCAAATGTTACTTGCCACTTGTCAGCCCAAGTCTGGATATTACTACACTTGGACATGGACCGCTTCAGTATCTGAGGAGTCGCGAATGGTGCTGAGCATGGTGCAATCATCAGTGAACATCCCCACTTCTGATCTTATGATGGAAGGAAGGTCATTGATGAAGCACTTGAAGATAGTTGGGCCGAGGAAACTACCCTGAGGAGCTCCTGCAGTGATGCCCTGGAGCTGAGATGATTGACCCCCAACAACCACAACCATCTTGCTTTGTGCTAGGTATGACTCCGACCAATGGAGAGTTTTCCCCCTGATTCCCATTGACTCCAGTTTTGCTCCTTAATGCCATACTTGGTCAAATGCTGGCTTGATGTCAAGGGCAGTCATTCCCACATCACCTCAGGAGTTCAGCTCTTTTGTCCATGTTTGAACCAAGGCTGTAATGAGGTCAGGAGCTAAGTGGCCCTGGCGGAATCCAAACTGAGTGTCAGTGAGCAGGTTATTACTAACCAAGTGCCGCTTGATAGCACATTTGATGACCCCCTTCCACTACTTTACTGATTCCTAGGATGGGGGCAATTGTTCTATGAGGAGAGATAAAGTAGACAAGGCCTATATCTCCTGGAATTTCTTTGAATGATGGATGATCTAGTTTAAACATACAAAATTCTTAAGAAGCTTCACAGAGTTGATGCTGAGAAAATGTTTCCCCTGGCTGGGGAATCTAACAGACACATCAGTCTCAGAATAATGGGTCAGCCATTTAGGACTGAAATGAGGAGAAATTTCTTCACTCAAATGGATTGGAACCTTTGGAATTCTCTATCCCAGAGGGTGTGGATGCTCATTAAATGAGTACATTCAAGACAGATATTGATTAGATTTTTACGTTGTAAGGCAATTAAGGGATATTTAGATATTTTAGAATGGTAGGGTTGAGATATAAAATAAGCCATGATCCTGGTGCATGGCAGCGCAGACTCGAAGGGTCAAATTACCTACTCCAGCTCTTATTTCTTACATTCTTAAGAAGTACCTTGAAACATTTGATTATATTAAAGACACTTTATAATGCAAGTTGATGTTGATAAAGCAATATTTTCATTCTTGAGTATTTAATCGATACAAATTTGTGGAGTGTTTGAGTCTAAATTCAAAATATACCATTAGCTTTTGGAAGTGAACTAGATGTAGAAGAATTATGCATTTATTTAATTTTTTAGTACATTTTGATCAATCCTAGAGTAAAGATTTAATGTCTTATTTCAAAATTCTTTGTTATTTTAACTGCTTCTACACACCATGGTTCATAGGAACCTTTTGTGCTAATATTATGGAAATTAATTTGTTCAATGAATTGCTTCAAATTATGTGTATGAAAATGCACTCAAATTGGTTCACATCCCCACGTGTTTGTTGATTGCAACTATAGGATTGTTTTTTGATTTGCTATGATTGAATAAACAAATCAAAGTTAAGCCCTTTTGAATGTTTGCAGTTAGAAGCAGATTTCCCCAATTCTTGATTATGTCAAACTGATTGAATGTCAGTCTGAACAGATAAAAATCTCAGTTGTAGACAGACAAGTAATTTTAGAGGTATGTATACATTCTTCTCTAATGATTTGGATTTTGAATCAATGTCAATTTGAATAAACCAAAATAAAAACAATGAATGGTTGAAATCTGACTTAAACCAAGACATGTTTGAAAAAATCAGCAGGTCAGTCTGAAGTGGATCCTAGCCCCTTGCTGGGACTATTCCAGATCAGGCACATTCCTTGGATGATAACTCAAATGTAATCTTGAGAAACGCAGACCTCACGCACACTTGAATGGGTCTGAAGAATTATCTAAGTTTCCCCAAAATAAAGGAACCACCAAAAATATTATTGCCCTCCAGGTCACCTTTTCAACAAGGTTTAGCCAGAGCATAACAACTGGGATATTATAAAGGTCCGGGCACCTCTCCTCAATAATGTACCTCTCCACTGAAAAATGTATGGAGATGGGTTCTCAGCTTGAATACAGCAGACTATGAGACAATATATTTTCTAAATTATATAAAAGTTTATCAAAGAAATGAACATGCAATTCACGTTTGATGGACAGTCAATCACAACACTGATAGTCCTAGGAAATAAAATGTATATTCTTGTTTCTAACAGAGCAGCCAAATCAAACTAATATTAGAGAGAGATATTAAGATATCCATCAACATTTAAAAGAGCATTTACCTTAACTCCCAGAGTAGAAAGCTATAGGGCAGAATTTTCCCCCCATTGGGTGGGAAGTTTAGAAACAGGCGCATGGAGGCGCGCCTCCAATTGGCCCCCCCGATCGGGAGTGCGCAGCCATTTTATGTGGATGGGCCAATTAAAACCCATCCAGCATGATGTCCATAAGGAAGTGCTATGAGCTCTCTGTGCGTGTGGTGGGGGGGATTTCCTAAGCTGAGAGTGCGCTCTTTTGCGCATGTGCACCAAAGAGCACACTTATCTCACTGAGGCTAAGTGCTGCCTCAGGGAGATCGGCTCCCCAGTAAAAAATCTTAAAAATAGAAAAAAAAAATTCCCTGACATGTCCCCTAATGTGACACTGTCACATGAGTTGGCACATGTCCAACACGTTCACATACACTTTTTTTACATTTTTAAAAACCTACATGAAACCTCATCCCACTGGTGGAATGAGGTTTCATGCTTTTACTAATGCCCGCCAGGGCTCCTGGCCTGCCCGCCAACCTTAAGGTTGGACGGGCAAGTTCCACTAATTACTTTACTGGCTCTGTCAATGGCCTCAATTGGCCATTGACAGGTCGGTGGGCGCACAGATGATTCTGCTGAGTCCCTGCCTACCTGAAAACTTAAATGGGGTGGGGTGATGTTGGGAGTTCTGCCCGACGTCATCCCACATCATTTTACGCATTGTCGAGCGGGCCCCGCCCTCCTGCTCGCCGACCGGAAAATCCTGGCCATAAAGTTTAGGGCAATACCTCCATTCCAATTTAAGGGAAAAACTATCATTGCTACACTGCAATAGCTATATCTTTACCATGAAAGATGCTGGAGTGAATCCAATGAAACTACAATCCTACTGTGTGATTTCCGTATTTATACCATTAAAAGAGATGAACCAGCAGGAATCTCATGAGCACATGTGCTGGACAACATTCCTCATTCTAGTCAACATCCTTTGAGCTAGCAGGATACAGAGAGAGTCAGTTGGTGGTAACTGCCTTGCTACACAATTGTCTCTTAAGATTAGAACTCAGTTTCCCGGATTCTGTTGACAAGTGATTTAGGGGCACCTTTAAAAATTAAGGCTATCCATTGTCAGATTGTGGTGTCCTACAATTTATCAATGCCTTACTGAGATGATGTATCCTTATCAACAACTTACTGAGATGATATATCCATGATTTTCCGGAGCCAGTTCATGAATTTCAGGAACTGCCTTGCTTTTGAGGATATACCATAGGACATTGGCGTCCATGAGCACACAATTATGCCTGGGCACATTGATGAACTTCTAAACCCCTAACCAATAGATGAACTTCACTGTAGAGGGTACAATTAATTTGGACTTTACTGTGAAGGAAACAAATAACATCCTATAAATAAGTGTTCATCAGGAGGTGAAAGTGAGGGAGGAACTTAAAACAATTACAAACAACCATGGAAAGAGTACTAAGAAAATTATTTGAAGTAAAAGTTGACAAGTTCCCAGGTCCTGATGGATTTTATCCAAGGGTCTTAAAATAAGTTGCTGATGTGATTGTAGATGCATTGGTTTAAATTTTCCAAAATTCCCTTGATCCTGGAAAGGCGCCATCAGATTGGAAAATAGTGAATGTAACTCCACTATTCAAGATAGAAGGGAGATTGAAAGCAGGATGCTACAGGCCAGTTAGCTTAATATCTGTCATAGTGAAAATGCTGGACTCTATTTTTATGGAGGTTATAGCGGGGCATTTAGAAAATCATAATGCAATCAATTAGAGTCCACATGGTTTTGTGGAAGGGAAGTCATGTTTGGTTAATCTGTTAGAGTGTTTTGAGGAAGTAACAAGCAATGTGGATCAAGAGGTACCTGTGGATGCACTGTACTTAGATTTCCAGAAGGTATTTAACAAGGTGCCTACCAAAGGTTACTACACAAAATAAGAGCTCATGGTGTAGGGTGAAATTAATTTGGACTTTACTATGAAGGAAACAGATAACATCCTATAAATAAGTGTTCATCAGGAGGTGAAAGGGAGGGAGGAACTTAAAACAATTACAATCAACCATGGAAAGAGTACTAAGAAAATTATTTTCTTAGTAGGGTGTAACATATTAGCATGGATAGAGGATTGGTTAGGTAACAGGAAACAGAGAATAGGTATAAATGGGTCACTTTCGGGTTGGAAAGATGTAATGAGTGCCACAGGGATCAGTGTCACAACTTTTTGTTTTTGTATTCTGATAACAAGAAGATGTACTGACTTCAGCTGTAAGATGTCCAGTAACACTTTTCAGTTTTTTTAAAAATTAGAAGTAAAAGTTTTATTAACAAAAATAAAAGAAAACTTAAACACACAAGATTGCAGTTACATAATTAAGGTTAGTCTTACAAAACCTTTCCCCAAAACTCTCTACTTGATCAAACCCACAAGTAAACACCTTCCAGGCAACTCTCCATTATAGATGTTAATTATGAAATCCAGTAATATTACACAAAGCTGTAGCTTCAATAAATGTGTCCGAGATGACCTTTACCCTCATCCACTCTGCAATGGAATCTGCTTCAGAATAAATCTGCTTGCTGCAGACCAAGTCTTTTCTGGCTTGACTGGATGGCCGATTCAAACTGTATCCTTTCCCAGCACAGAGCTCTAGCTATCTCAACATATCAAACAGCTCCAGCTATCTCCAGTCATCTCCAATTCAATGGCTTTCCAGCTCAACAGCTATCCACAGTAACTCCAATATACCTTTTTATCCCCTCATTCACCTTCATTCCATGGTTTGCACAGCTCTTTGCAACTCAAACCCTTCCAAATATAAGATCTTTCATGTTTCCACCTTGGCTTTGCTTGTGGTCCAATTAAATAGCATATCCCCACTACTCATTTACCTATGAACTCCTGCAAGATGCAAATGTTTTCTTGTTACCTCTGTCTCCCCTTTGACATTCAAACAAACTCTCAACTTATCTAAAAATGCAAATGTTATATCTAACCTATTTACTTGTACCTCAACTAAACACCTCTATCCTTTTTCATGTTTCCAAGTCCATAGACAACCTGACTTCTACCAAACACTTACCCATCTTCATTAAATCACATACAGAGGCACAGACCAGCCTTCTTTACAGAATAACACAACATTCCCCCAAAATGTTTTTTATAAACCTCCATTCTCACACTATCAATAATGTGGATGAAGGGAATGAATGTATGGTTGCTAAATTTGCTGATGGCACAATGACAAGTAAGAAAATAAGTTGAGAAGAGAACATAAGGAGCCCACAAGGTGATACAGATAGGTTAAGTGAGTGGGCAAAAATGTGGCATATGGAGTATAATTTGAGAAAATGTGAACATGTCCACTTCGGCAGGAAGAATAAAATGTAGCATATCATTAAAATGGGGAAAGATTGCAGAATTCTGAAGTACAAAGGGATCTGGGTGTCTTGGTACATGAATCACAAAAGTTAGTATGTATGTACAGCAAGTGATTAGGAAGGCAAATGGAATGTTGTCATTTATTGCAAGGGGAATGGAATATTAAAGTAGTGGTAAAAGCAAAATACTGCGGTGCTGGAAATCTGAAAATGCTGGAAGAACTCAGCAGGCCTGGCAGCATCTGTGAAGAGAGAAACAGTTAAAATTTTGAATCCATATAACTCTTCTTCAGAGCTAAAGAGAAGTAGAGATGTGATGGATTTTATACTGTTTAAGAGAGGGTGGAGCAGGTGCAGCAAAATAGAAGGCCAGGGATAGGTGGGAGCTCAGGAGAGATTGACAAAGATGTCATGGCACAAGGCAAAGGGAGTGTGAAAGAATAAAGAAGATGCTGATAATGGCATAAAGGTAAGCCAGGTAAGGCACACACTCGACTTCTCTCTCCAGCAGCGCCGACTTACCCTTATCTCAAAGCTGTCCTTGTCCCCAATTTCATTTTATTCTTCAGCTCACCTGATGCTTTAACAAGAATTTTTTTCTCTTCCTTTCAGCTGTTAAGGAACATAAGTGCCAACAACTCATTGACACCAACGTGCATCTGGGACCGCCCATCCCTTCCCATCCCTCTGACCGTATCCCTTCTTCTAATCCCAGCCCTTGCTGTGTATTCACTAGACCCTCTGACCACCACCCCCACTCCCCCCACCCCCACCCCACCCCCCCAATTTCTGATGCTGAACAATATTTTTCTTTTCAATTTCCTCCATCCTCTATTGAATCTGACATGGTCTGATTTTGTTCCACAGGCACTGGTAACCATTCCATACACAGACCAAGTAGGAACTCTTCATGAATGAGCTAATAGCATTGTTGATTATCTTCATAAACAAGCTAACAATCTTCAGGCTAATGTTCCCTTTAAGCTATGAGGCCACATGGTCGTACAATAACCTGAAAGCTTCATGCAGGCCACCCACAAGTCAGTCCTGCTAAATTGCTGGTCGTGCATGGCTGTGCAAAGGAACTTAAAGGCCTAAGCCCTTGAACAAATCACCAACTCATTTCAAAAAGAAAATAAAGGCTGTGTTGCCTGAGACTTCAATTTGTTTTCTTATCAAACCAAGCCGTTACAATTAGCCACTAGGCCATTGGGTGTCATGCTGAAGCTACAAATTTACTTTGAGTTCCAGGTATTTGAAAGACAATTTACATTTCTACGGAACTCCTCATGAACAGGAAGACTGAAGCCACTTTGCATTGAAGAAGGACAAAACAAAGTAGGTGCCAAGCTAGAGAGAAAAGGAAGAGGTGTGGAGTGGAGGCTATAGGTGGAGTTGAAGAGAAAAGTTCTGAAGAGGTTTTTGAATGCGGAGGGGAGGTATGAAGGCAGAGGTCCGAAGAGACAGGTAACCAGTGATCATCAACGTTAGTGTAGATAGACAGACCAGCTTGCATGCAGGCAGGTATGGCTGGAGAATGTTTAGGGTAAAATGGGACAAGGTTATGAAGGAATTTAAAAGTAAGGATGTAAATTCTGAAATCAACTTCCTGAAACATCAAGAGTCACTGGTGCTGGGATTTCTGTGCTATTTGAATATTCCTTTATTATTCATATTCTCAACATTTATATATTAAAAAACCCTCCTCACTGTTGAATATAATTGACTTTAGCAAGAGTTAACATATATATCCTCCAAGGCTTTTATTTTTAGTGTGTGTTGGTCAGGAATCAACATGCACCCTGTGATCAACTTCAAAGTTTGTTGAATACAGGCACAAGTCATCATGACTATTTAATGAAATCATATTAATTAGTGGGTAACTTGAAACAGTTTACTGATATTCATGTCATGAGTTTGATTGTACGATTAAACCTCTATTGTTTATCATAATGGAGGGGAGTTACCATGATGGAAAGGATACTGCTAATGAATTGTGAAGAGATGTAGATAATTGAGAATTATAAAACCTTGGATTTGCCATATAAAACAACAATATCTTAAGCAAGTGAATAAATACAAACAGCAACCTAAGAATTTGATCCTTCCTGAGTTGAAAGGTAGATTTATATAATTCATGAGATGGGAGTTAGCAGGTTATACAAAAGTGATATAAAATGGAAGGCCTTGTCTCATGAAAATTCTGGTGTACAATGGAGGTTCGCCAGCAATTTTAATATTTATGTTACATTATTAACCATTTTTTCCTTTGATTATTTAGATTTTGATATGTTTAGAAATTTCATAACTCCATGCAAGAGTCTCTAAAGCAAGCAACTGTGACATCTATACCTGTACAATGTCTATCTGTCTAATTCAGGTAGCAAACTCTGTCTACAAAGTGACCCCATTTGTCATGACCTGAGAATTTATGCACATGTTTGGGAACCTCATTTGCTGCAATTGTGTGGAAAAAGCTTAGACTAAACCAACTAAAACTGAACAGCTTACCAGTACAAAGAAGGAATTAATTTCTCACTGCTTGTCCAGGTAGGGTATAGACTTACAGGGTGAACTGAAGATGTAGTCTCTCCTGCTGCCTATCAGGGGTCATGTGATGCTCTTGGAGGCTCTAACCAATCAGCCCTAAATGCAGGTAATCCAGGGGGTGACATTCCTGACGAGAGTCCTGATCGAGCATGTAGCATCTAAAAAGCTCTGTGTAATAAAGTTTATCTGTTTTTTTGCTGAAACCTGTCAGCTCTATCAAGCCATTACAATTAGCGCCAAAGGTAAAATATCTCTGACACTGCACCTCACCTTGTTAACGTGTGTACATTGAATCTTAAGATAAAAGTAAAGACTACTCACCAGTCATGCTATTCTTTGGCAGAATCAATCCTTATGACACGTCTATGGAAGATTGGAGCCAGTATCTGGAGCGCCATGGTTTTTATTTCATAGTCATCGGAATTACCACGGAGAAGAAGCAGAAAGCAATCCTTTTGAGTATATGTGGGAGCAAGACATACAATCTCAACCACAGCCTGATGGCCCTGAACGCGCCCAATTCTAAGACCTTTAACGAATTAGTGGACCTCATGAAAATGCATTTCAAGCCAAAGGCACTTATAATAATGCAGTGGTTTAAGTTTAATTCCAGAGTTAGAGATCCAGGAGAGTCCATTGCAACCTATATAGCGAAGCTGCAGCACTTGACAGAACACTGCGACTTTGGGGACACATTAAATGAGATGCTGCACGATCGATTAGTTTGTGGAGTTCAGGACAACTCCATTCAGTGCTGATTACTCACTGAGGTCGACATCGATTTGAAGTGTGCCCTAGAAATTTCCCTCACCATGGAAAGTGCTGTTAGAGACATGCAGGCTTCACAACACATACAATATGGCGCTGTCCTTCATTGGGTGGGGGGAACCTACGGCCGGGTGAGGTGTGAAAACCAGAGACAAAGCAAGAGGCAATGGCTGCTTTTAGGAATGTGAGAAGCCCTAGTAAAAATACTTCAGCAGTGACTCCAAAGTTAATCTGTTACTGATGTGGGGATGACCACGGACGGGACACCTGCAGGTTCAAGGAGGCAGAATGCCATTACTGCCATAAGAAGGGTCACGTAGTAAGGCAATGCAGTGCAAAGTCAAAACAGCCCTTAAAGCAGCAAACCAACATGATTGAATTGAAAAATACAGCAGAACCTGAAGCTGTCGATATCGACATCTATTCCCTGTACGACATCACAGCTGTAAAAGCTGTAAAAATATCACTGTCACAGTCCAAGTTAAAAGGAAACCACTAATAACAGAGATAGATACGGGATCCTCAGCCACAGTGGTGGGACAGCACACATTTAAATACCTAAATGAATGTACCAGCCACTAAATGTGCTGAATCGAAGACATACACTAGTGAATCGATTCAGATAAAGGGCATTGTCACAGCACCTGTGTCCTATAGGCAACAGAGAGCCCAGCTGCCAGTGATAATAGTGACATGAGAAGGACCTAGTCTCCTGGGCCAAGATTGGTTACAGAAAATCAAGCTTGACTGGTCTGAAATATTTCACCTCAAAACAGGAGGATTTCCTGAGCTACGAAGGAAATACAACAGTGTATTTTGGGATGAAGTAGGGAAGTTAAAAGGCTTGTAAGCAAAAGTATATGTGGATCCTCAGATTACACCCCTTTTCTTTAAGGACAGACCTGTGCCTTAAGCATGGAAGGAGAAGATGGATGCAGAACTGTGCTGGTTAGAAAAGCTGGGCATCATCCAAACTCTCCAATTCTTGGAATGGGCAGCACCCATAGTGCCTGTGGTGAAAACTGACCAAACCATATGCATTTGTGGGGACTATAATTGACTGTAAACAAAACAGCCAAACTAGATAAGTACTCCGTTCCAAGGATAGACAACTTATGTGCAAAGCTATCTGGAGGCAAATCATATAGCTATGAGCCATGCTTATCAACAATTAGAGCTGGATAATACATCAAGAGAATATGTGGCTATTAGCACACACAAGGGGTCTTTATCAGTCTACTCGCCTACCCTTTGGAGTATCGTCTGCAGGCGAAATCTTCCATAGGACAATTGAGATTCTTTTGCAAGGACTTCCCCGATTGGGACTGTACCTAGATGGTGTTCTGATCACAGGGTCAACCAAGACCGAATACTTGGCCAACCTGGAGGAGGGGTTAGGAAGTTTCATGGAAGCTGGCGTATGGTTAAAGGAGGAAAGATGAACATTTCAAGTGCCAGACATTACTTCCCTGCGTCACAGGATGGACACCATGGGTTTGCATCTGGTAGAAGAGAAAGTTTGGGCAATAAAAGATGCACCCTCACCATCCAATGTGACCAAAGTCAAGTCTTTCCTGAGTATAATCAACCACTAATGCCACTTCTTACAGAATTTATCAACTATGTTGGCACCATTACACTTGTTAAAAAAACAATCGCCGTTGACTGTGGAATTCACAAGAGGAAGAAACCTCTGTGAAAGTAAAGAAACTGTTGCATTTGTCGTGTTTGTTAGTACACTATGGCTCATCAAAAGAATTGGTATTGCCATGTGATGCTTTTCCTAATGGTGTCTGAGCTGTGTTATCAAATAGAATGAAAGATGGATCAGAAAGGTCCATTGGTTACATCTCGAGAACCCTCTCCACAGCCGAGAAGGACTATTCCCAGTTGGAAAAGGAAAGTTCATCAGTGGTATTCGGAGTGAAGAAATTCCACTCGTACCTGCATGGGTGACATTTCACCATTGTGTCAGATCATAAACTGTTAAAGGGTTTATTCAGTGAGAATAACGCTTTTCTGCCACTAGCATCAGTAAGAATACAATGTTCGGCTTCGATATTATCTGCTTATGAGTATATTTTTATGTACCATCCTAGCTTGCATATTGCAAATGCGGATGCACTCTATTGTCTCCCGTTACCAGGTAGCAGTGTACATGCTTAAGTGCCATAAGAAGTTGTGCTTGTGCTGAATTTCTTGGATTCTTTGCTCTGTATGTGAATAAATTAGGAATTGGAGGAACAGAGATCCAATTTTGTCAAAAGTCAGAGATCATGTTTTGCAAGGGTGGTCAAATTCTCCTGTATCAGAAGATTTGAGACCATTCCATGTCCGACAAACAGAGTTAAGTTGTCAAGATGGAATTTTGTTGTGGGGATCAAGAGTTGTTGGCCCTTCACAAAGAAGAGAACCACTCTTGACAGGACTTCACAGTGCACAACCAGGCATATCAAAGATGTAAATGCTTGCATGAAACTTTGTTTGCTGGCCAGGCATTAACAGTAATGTTGAAAGCATGGTCAAGCACTGTCACCATTGTCAACAACAACAGAAATTGTTTGTTTCAGCTCCCCTACATCCGTGGGAGTGGCCTGGTCGACCCTGGGTTAGACTGCATATTGATTACATGGGATCATCCTTAGGTACCATTTTTTGTTAATCATAGATGCGCAGTCTAAATGGATGGATGTATATGAAAGGAAATCACCAACATTGAGCACAACTATCAAGCAGCTGTGTCATTGTTTCAGCATACGTGACCTACCAGAAATCATCATTTCTGATAATGGTACAATCTTTATCAGTACAGAGCTTCAGAGATTCATGAACTTAAACAGAATCAGACAAATTAAAACAGCCCCTTTACATCTCTCATCAAATGGCTTAGCTGAGAGAGCTGTGCAAACTTTCCAATCTGGATTGAAAAGGTTATCAGAAGGTACTCTCGAAACTCGACTTGCCCACTTTCTTCTCAGATATTGTACAATGCTACATTTGACTATGGATTCAACAGCATCTGAATTATTAATGAAATGCCGCCTACGTACAAGGTTAAGTCTGATGTTTCCAAAGTTAGAGGGGCAGGTAGCGAGGGATCAGAGTAATCAAAAATTGAATCATGATATTCGCAGCAAAGCTCACAGATTCGCTGTAGGCGGCACAGTTTTCATGCAGAATTTCAGAAGTGGACCTTGTTTCGTTCCTGCAATCAGTGTATCAGAGACTGGTACCTTATCCTTCCAGGTGGAAGACAGAATTGTTCGAAAACACGTGGACCATATTCATGTTCGAGAGACATTCCAACAACCACTTATTTTGCCTGTGATCAATGATTAATGTTGAACCATTAATCCCTGAGGTGACAGGTCAACATAGAATAGACATGACCAATGTCTCTGTGGAGTTGCCTAGCCCAGAACTGCCACCTTCTAATGATGTATCTCATGCTGCATTTCCTGATCACGTCAATCCTGTGGAGGAACCTCAGGTGGTAGAGCTATGCAGCTTTAACCAAATAAGGAGAGCAGCTCAGAGACTTTATCTTTAATCACCCATAGTTGTATATATGTGTATGTTGTTGGATATCCAAATATTCTCTGTAATTAGAAACTGTAAAAAACTAAAGGGGGAGGAAATGTAGTAGCTGAAGGTATAGCCTCTCCTGCTGTCTATCATAGAAACAAAGAAACATAGAAAATAGGAGCAGAAGTAAGCCATTCGGCCCTTCGAGCCTGCTCCACCATTCATTATGATTATGGCTGATCATCCAACTCAATATTCTGCTCCAGCTTTCTCCCCATTATCCTTTGATCCTTTTTGCCCCAAAAGCTATACCTAACTCCTTCTTGAAAACATACAATGTTTTGGCCTCAACTACTTTCTGTGGTAGCAAATTCCACAGGCTCACCACTCTCTGGGTGAAGATATTTCTCCTCATCTCAATCCTGAATGGCCTACCCCTTTTCCTTAAACTGTGACCCCTGGTTCTGGACTCCCCGACCATCAGGAACATCCCTCCTGCATCTACTCTGCCTAGTCCTGTTAGATTTTTATAGGTTTCGATGAGATCCCCCCTCATTCTTCTGAGTCCAGTGAATATAATCCTAATCGACTCAATCTCTCCTCATACGTCAGTCCTGCTGTCCCAGGAATCAATCGGGTAAACCTTTGCTGTACTCCCTCGAGAGCAAGAATATTCTTCCTCAGATAAGGACACCAAAACTGCACACAATATTCCAGGTTTGGTCCCACCAAGGCCCTGTATAATTGCAGCAAGACATCCCTGCTCCTGTACTCAAATCCTTTGGCTATGAAGGCTAACATACCATTTGACTTCTTTACCGCCTGCTGCACCTGCATACTTACCTTCAGCAATTGGTGAATGAGGACACCCAGGTCTCGTTGCACATTCCCCTCTCTCAATTTATAGCCATTCAGATAATAATCTGCCTCCCTGTTTTGCTACCAAAGTGGATAACCTCATATTTATCCACATTATACTGCATCTGCCATGAATTTGCCCACTCACTCAGCTTGTCCAAATCACTTTGAAGCATCTCTGCATCATCCTCACAGCTCACCCTCCCACCCAGCTTTGTGTCATCTACAAATTTGGAGATATTACATTTAGTTCCCTCATCTAAATCATTAATATATATTGTGAATAACTGGGATCCCAGCACCGATCCCTGCAGTACCCCACTAGTCACTGCCTGCCATTCAGAAAAAGACCCGTTTATTCCGACTCTTTGTTTCCTGCCTGCCAACAGTTTTCTATCCATCTCAATACACTACCCCCAATCCCATGCGCTTTAATTTTACACGCTAATCCCTTATGTGGGACTTTGTCGAAAGCCTTCTGAAAGTCCAAATAAACCACATCCACTGGCTCCCCCTCATCAACTCTACTAGTTACATTCTTGAAAAATTCCAGTAGATTTGTCAAGCATGATTTCCCTTTCATAAATCCAAGCTGACTCTGTCTGATTCTGCCACTGTTTTCCAAGTGTTCAGCTATTAAAACTTTTATAATGGACACTAGAATTTTCCTCACGACCGACAGAACTGGTCTGGCCTATGATGCTCTGTTTTCTCTCTACCTCCTTTTTTAAATAGTGGGATTACTTTAGCTACCTCCCAATTTGTAGGAACTGTTTCAGAGTCTATAGAATCTCAGAAGATGACCATCAATGCATCCAATATTTCTAGGGCCAGTTCCTTAAATACTCTGGGATACAGATTACCAGGCCCTGGGGATTTTTCAGCCTTCAATCCCATCAATTTCTCCAACACTATTTCCCTGCTAATACTGATTTCTTTCAGTTCCTCCCTCTCACTAAATCCTGTGTTCCCCAACATTTCTGGTATGTTATTTGTGTCCTTCTTTGTGAAGACAGAACCAAAGTGTGTATTTAGTTGGTCAGCCATTTTTTTGTTCCCCATTATAAATTCCCCTGTTTCAGACTGTAAGGGACCTACATTTGTCTTCACCAATATTTTTCTCTTCACACACCTACAGAAACTTTTACAGTCAGTTTTAATGTTCCCCACAAGCTTACACTTGTACTCTATTTTCCCCTTCTTAATCAATCCCTTGGTCCTGCTTTGCTGAATTCAAAAGTACTCCCAACCCTCAGGTCTGTTGTTTTTTCTGGCCAATTTGTATGCCTCTTCCTTGCATCTAATACTATCTCTAATTTCTCTTGTAAGCCATGGTTTGGCCATCTTTCATATCTTACTTTTGCGCCAGGCAGGAATAAATAATTGTTGCAGTTCACCCATGCACTCCTTGAATGTTTGCCATTGCCTATCTACCATCATCCCTTTGAGTAACATTTCCCTATCCATCATAGCCAACTCGCATCTCATACCATCATAGTTTCCTTTATTAAAATTCAGGACCCTAGACTCAGAATCAACTACATCATTCTTCATCTTGATGAAGAATTCTATCATATTATGGTCATGGGTCAGGGGTCACGTGATGCTCTTGGAGGACCATTGAGCCCTAAGCATGGGGAATCTGGTGGGTGGCGCTTCTTGATAAGAGTCTTGATCGAGCATGTAGCCACTAAAAAACTCTCTGTAATAAAGCTTAACTGTTTCTTGTTGAAATCTGTCTGCTTTGTCAAGTCATTACTCAAGGTTAACATGACTTGAGTACCACAACCAGTGGTAGGCCTCTCCTTCTAGTTTTCATTGTTAGCGAGACTAGCTGTTCAAACATCACAATGACATGGGCCTAATATGTAGTCATCTAGTTTAGGTATTGGATTACTAGTCAGCTACAGAGTGTTGATTTGATTCTTCATCAGGGCAGTGCTGATGAAGAGTCATCGCCCTGAGATGTTGGCCAGAATCTTCCATTCTGGAGCCTAAGTTTGGTGGCAGGCAGGGAAGTGAGAGTGGTTTCCGCTGCAGAGCAGGTTGGCTGACCACACGCGATCTTGCGCTGTTCAGCTCATTATATATGCATCTCCAAGGCGCTCACTGATTCTTGCAGTGGGGTGGGCAGGAAGTCACCATCCCCATCATTACCTCATGGGTTGGAAGGTCCAGTTGCCATATTTAAAGGGCCCTTAGGCAGCCTACATTTCCCCTTCCAACTTTGCCCGTCCACTGCTCCACCCTACCCTTCTAACCCATCCCCCCTTCCTAGGTCATCCTTTCTGCAACTTGCACTGCCACCACACAGCCTCAAGCACACGCTGACACTTACAGTGTCTCCCCAAAGAGGATAATGCAGCAGCAACTCACCATTAAGCATGGAAGAGGTCGACCTTGCCAGGTGCACGCCACTTATGTGCAGTCTTGAATGTGAACATTCTGATTTCTCACTGGCAGGGAACTTAATTTGGAGGGGGAGCTTACTTCCAGTGAGGTGGTCTTTTGATGAACATGCATGACATGCTAGCACATGCAAAAGGGTTTTGCAACATTTTTCATCAGGAAGCTCGGCCTGCCTTTAACCCGCCGTTAAAGTGCTGAGGTTGTGATTGCTAAAGTTCACCTCACTGTCAGGAAACTGATTTTTGGCCTCCCGCCAAATTAAGTTCTCCCAGCTGCCAAACTTCCCGGCGCTGGCCGGCCCAAAAGATTCCACCCATTAACTCTGTTTCTCTCCACAAATGCTGCCAGACCTGTTGAGTATTTCTAGCATTTTTTGTTTTTATTTCAGATTTTCAGCATCTTCAGTATTTTGCTTTGGAGTTTATTCTTGTTTTCTATCTTGGACATATTGTATCGGAGCTAACCTAAAGCAATCCTGCTTACCTCCCCTGATCCCCCTCCCAATGAAGATAGCCAGTCATTGATTATTAGACAACAGACAAGCCCTCGGTAGAGGATCACAAGGTACAAGGATTTCCTCACAAGTAGCATGCTGAGTAGAATAATTTGCCATAAAAGTGTGATTATATGCTAGTATTGTCTTGACCACTGAATGGATAAATCCCATAAACTTTTGAATGGTGTTTTGATCATTTGTAGGTGTAGTGCTTCAGCAGCAGCTGCATGTTTCACTAAAATCAATAATATTAACCATGAGTGCAAGATATATCAGCATGTGTTCACATACCCATGTAATGCCTTCCGGCATTCAACATCCCAAATTTGAGTGAGACAGGTGCCTTCCGACAAGTTCCAAATCACTTGACAAGTAGTGAAAACATTTTCTGACAGAAGAATTGCTGTGAACAGCAGCATCTCAATGGCCTTGGCTGCAGCTCTTTAGTTTCACTGATCAAAGCCTACCCAACTCATCATTTTCACTGGATAAGCTCTTCCAACTCTGCGCTCACCCTTAGACCCTGGTAAGTTTCTAACAGGTCCAGGGAACATGCTCCATGGCTAGGAAATGCAGGACTCAGGGTGAAAGCAACTCATTGTTAGCTTCTTAAAAACTTCAACAACTACTTACTTACCCAACAGATCCAAGTGGTTTCTCCGCTCACCTTCAATCTTGCCCTAGGGGAGATGGAAGAGAGCATGATTATAGGTCTGGAGGAGTTTACGGAGATAAGGAGTGGAGGTGGGAGTGGATGGGACTATAAAGTGATTTAAAAATATAGATTTTTTAAAATTGAAGCATTGGAGGAGCAGTAGGTCAGTAAGAACAGAATTGATGGGTGAGTAAGGCTAGGATTTAGGCAGCAGTTTTGATAAGCTAAAGTTCATGGAAGTTGGTGGATAGGAGGGTGGCCGGAAGATCATTAGTCTAGTTGAATCTAGAGGTGATAGAGCTTGGTTGAAGGTTTCAACATCAAAGGAATTGAGACAAGGGTGGAAGCAGGCAACATTGCAGAGGTGAAAGTAGACAGCCTATGTGATGATGAGGATACTGGATTGGAAATGCAGTTCAAGGTTGAATAGGGCACAGTAGTTTGCAAACATTCTGGTTCAGCCTGACATAATGACCAAGGAGAGGGGTGGAATCAGTGGAAAAAGTTATGGAGCTTGTAGCAGAGACCAAAGGTAATGGCTTTGATCTTCCCATGTTTAGTTGGAGAAGATTGCAACTCATTCAATGCTGGATGTTAGACAAGCAGCCTGACAATGACAGCATTATGATAAAGACTAAAAGTGGGGAGGTAGACTTGAGTGTGGCCAGCATAAATGTGGAAGCTGACCCCATATTTTGTGAAAGTTGCCAGCAGCTAGATGGGAAAGAGGAGGCTGCCAAAGAAACACTTTTTGGAGGTTATAGTGCTGAAGATGCTTTGGCTATGATCATAAATATCGGAGAACCAGTTGAGGGTAGTCCCAGTGACCTTGGCAACACAGCCATTAGAGCAGAATGGTATGGCAATCTACAGAGATGCTGAGGAGGATGAGAATTGATAATGCATCATGCTCACAGTCACAATGGATGTTATTTGTGACTTTAATTAGGGTTGTATCAATAGTTTAGCAGGATGGAAACATGAATAGAGCAATTCATGCTGTTTTTTGTAATTGGATATCATCCAGAGATTTTGAAATATCAAGAAAGACAACCAAGAAATCTTTCAAATTTTTTATTAGACTCTTTTTTAAACTGTGCCTGTTTGTCAAATTTGCATGCATCCAAGTTATTTAGCAGTGATTCTCTGTACTAAATCAATTCACAATGTAAGTGGAATAGAGAAATATTAAAAATAACAGCACATTTGTGCTTGAAGATGTCTTTAATGCATTTATATAACACTTAGCTATTCTGCATTTACAACCAGCAACAAGCCCAATTATTGAGAATCCTAAATGTCAGAAAATATTTATGAATGCAATGAACCTGTAACACTTTAAAGAGTAATTTTAAATTCAGATACAACCAGTAAACAATTGCAAAACAATTTGCAGTTTAACATCATAGAATTCATATACCTGATAAGCAGTCAGTTTGCTGTCTTAATCAATATGTTTTTAAAGAGTAAATCTGCATCAAAATTGTGATATTGCAAAAATGCTAGAATATTTTCCTATAATATAATTTATATTTCCATTTGTGTGATTGAACGGCTTTATCAGAAACCTGACATTAGAAGTGAAAATGAAAATTGTATTAGGGAGGCATGATTCTGCATATTATGTTAGAACTAGGCTGTGAAAAAAAAAGTAAACCTTGGTAAGATCTTGATTTATCAAGAGCAGCTAAACAAGTTAGGCCTTTATTCCTTAGAGCTTACAAGAATGAGTGGTAATCTTATTGAAACGCACAAGATTCTGAGGGGACTTAACAGGGTAGATGTTGAGAAGATGTTTCTGCTAGTGGGAGAATCTCAAACCAGGGGACATAGTTACAGAATAAGGGGACACTCATTTAAAACTGAGATGCGGAGGAATTTCTTCTCTCAGAGGGTAGTGAATGTCTGGAATTCTCTACCTCAGAGTGTTGTGGAGTCTAGATCACTGAAAGTACTTAAAGAGGAGGTAGATAGGTTTTTGAAATATTAGGAGTTGAGGGCTATGAGCAGCTGGCATGAAAGAGGAGTTGGAAGCCTGAGGCAGATCAGCCATGATCTTATTGAATAACAGGGCAGGCTTGAGAGGCCAAGTGGCCTACTCCTGCTCCGATTTCTTATGTCCTTATATTCTTATTACCATTGATCGCTATGATGTCAACAGTGTAAAAAATATCATTACTGATTAAGGACCATATGAGTGTTGTTTGCTCTGTAATTGCAGTTAAATTAATATCAGTCTGCAGATGTCTTGTGACATTGCTCATAGTGGGTATAGGATGCATTGTTTTATAATTAGGGGTATTACTCCATTAAAGGCTATCGCAATGTTTGGGTCATATCTTTTCTACCTTTTCAATGCTAAATTATTGCTGTTTTGCTCTGAGAAACAATAGGTTTCTAGATGATTTTCTGCAACATCTTTGAGTAAAGATTTTATTATTTTCTCCACCACCGACAAAAAGCTAACTGGTCTATAGTTCCCTGGACTTGTTCCGTCTCCTTTTTTTTAAATATAAGAATAACATTAGCATCAATCAGGCTTTTCAGGTCCAAGTCATGTCCCAGGCCTGGACTTCCCAAAGTAAATCCCATGATCACCAGACCGAGGCTAATTCCTTTGAATGTGCCAAACACCAATTCCCTAAGCAGCATTTCCCAGGCCTCTGTTAATGATCTATTATGGGTTGATTTGAAGCCTGGGCCATTTTAACTCCCAGATCTAATTGCAATATATTAGGCCTGTGTCCCACATAAACTCAGTGTTAATGACATGGCAGTAGGCAGGAGACTTGGCACTGCTGCAGACCTATGGGAATGATATTCAGATTGTGTAGGTCTGTAGAAGGGCTCGGGGAAAGGAGTAGAGAGGTAAGGACAGCACAGGATTTCCAGTGAGGTCTAAAGGTGTGCTTCTGTCCCGCTTAGCTCTGAAGAGACTTTTAACAAAATCTTATCTTTTTAGAGGTGGTACGTGGCCAGTGGAAATTTTAGGCAGTCTTCTCCATATGTTATGTTCAATGTTCCATAAATGGGGCTGATTTTCTCTACCTAGAAACCTCAACTTTGTACTAAATACTTTAGTGATAATTACTAGATATATTCCTGAAATTCCCATTATGTAAATATTTTCTACATATTTATGCGTTTCCTCCTACTGCTGTTCTATATCTGTCTTGCTGTTAACCTAAGGATGTGCCACTGGTTTGTCATCTCAATTGTGCACCCTTGTGGATATATGTCATTCTTATTATACAACATGAAAGCCATGTGTGAACTGATCCACTGTGGCAGAGGTTAATGCCTCAAGATATAATCATTTGCTTGACTAGCTCTGCCTTCAGTGTAAATCAGGAAAAAAATGACCATTCATATACATGCAAATATATACATATTTTCAAACATTCAAATTTGTGTTTTTGCTAAAAAATCTGACAATAGTGATGCTGAATACTAATAAATGCAGAATTAATTTGAAAAGAAAGCTAATGGATGAAGGAAACCTGTAAATTAAAATAAACTAATTTACAAATATTTATATCACACTCCATTTAATTCAGTTGAAACAAAAATAGAATATAATCAACACTTGTAAACTGAGCTGAGAGTTGCATGTTAATAAAATTTAGCAGTTAACTGATAATTAACAATGGTATTTTAAAAATGAACCATGTGGGCAAACTTTTAGGACTAGAATTTGGCCTAAGCCATCTTTTGGATGTGATGATTGTGATTTGTGACTTGCCTGCATTGATTCTGGTGGAGGGAGGCAAAAGGAAAATTTGATGTTACTACCTAATTTACCTGATTGTAACATTGGGCCAAGGGATTCCACGCTGCTGGCTGCCTCTGCACTCAGCTTGTGATGTGACCAACCTTCTGCTCTGAAACAGTTGCTCTTGAAAAGAAGCTGCACTGAATTACAGGAGGCTGCTCCTGAACACTATTGCTGCATTTGTAAATGAGGAAAATCAACAGCAGAGCGGAGAAGGGGCTCCAAGGTCATGGGTGCCACAATGGAGGCCTTGGTGGCTCAGATGAACCGGAGAGTTGATGCCATACTTCCATGGGGGAAGAGGTGGCTGGTCAGCAAGCCATCAAGGACCATGTTAAAGAAAGGATTGAAAAATGGTGATCAAGGAGATCAATTCCTGGACCCAAGGGCATGGTAGCAGTGGCACAAGAAGTCTGATGATCTCATAAAGTGGCCCAGGTCATTGAAGACATCTTCACATTAGATTGACCCATTACACCACCAACCCCTTACTTTGCTTAATGCACCACACTCCCAACACCCTCCCATCAGCCCTCTGGCACTCAGGATTCATGTCTAATATCCGTATATTCCACCTCACCCCCATACAAATAACAAAGATATCAGGCTCACACCCAGCTCCTTCTGATTCCACACACCTCCAGCTGTTCAGCTGTGGCAGGGACTTCACCCAAACAGTGCAACACAATCACTGACCTTCTTCCCTGGCTTTTGCAAGACAAGGTAGCACACAATAGAATGGAACAGAGCAAAACCGAAAGGGGACAAGAATGCCTACATATCATGAACCATATGGAAGGGATGGTTTCCAGCATCACGGGACTGGCTGTGATACAGCTGTCACATCCAGTCTCACTTCAATCACAGAGGATGCTTGTATTTTTCATTTGTTTAGTGGTTGATTGTGTGTGTCTGTCGACTGCTCGCTGCCTGCTGTCAGTCAAGCCTGTGGACGTGGTTACAGAAACTGAAACCAAGCAGTGAAGCATGTGGCTGCAACATTTTTAAGCATTTGAATAAAAGCTCATGTTCGCAAATAGAAACTGGTGAGTGTCAAATCTGCATATCTCTGAGGCACAAAAGACAAAAACTGGGACAAAGATAGTGAATAATTTAAATTTACCAACGCTAGCATGGCTCATTTCTTCACTGAGAGATCCACCCCTGCCATGGGGTCAATGGATTTCGGGGTTCAAGACCTACTTACTCACTACAGGTATTGCCATTCTGTAGGTAACAGTGACACGCAAGAAGAGGCACTCATGCTTTGCCTTGGAACTGAATGCCAGCGAATATTCAAGCAGCTCACAGAGGACAAGTCTATGTTTGATACTGTGAGAAGTGCTCTCAAGAAATACTTTGGACCAAAGAAATGTGTGAAGATTGAAGGATAGATGTTCCATCAGAGATGTCAGGCAAATAGTGAGCCCAAAATTGGCAGTGGTGTGGCAGTTGGCTTCTACACATAAATTTGGCATACTAATGAACAAACTAATTCATGACCAGCTCATTGAAGAAACTTCAATTCCATGGATTAAAACATGCCTACTCATGAAGGATAATGATATAACTCTGAAAAAAGCCATGACCTTGGTAGTCCCAAACCAAATCCACCATCTTGGATTTGAAGATGTTATACAAAAATGCGGCCACAGATTCAGGGTCACAGACACAGCTTACCCAGTAAGCTCACATACAAGGGTTATGGACAAAGACCTCAGCAGTCTAATCAACACGTGCTCCATCATGGTCAGTTACCCTCAAAAAAATGCTCCAATTGTGGAGGTGCTCATTTATTCACAACACCATGTCCAGCTCAAGGGAAAAGTGTACCTCATGCTTAAAGATAAACCACTTTGCAAAGATATGCAGGTCGTCAAAAAAGAATAGTTCATCAGTTCGACATGTGGAGGGATCTATTCTCGAGAATGAAATATGGCATGCATATACCATTGTGGATGGTAAAGCACCAGGTCATTTTAAGAACTGCATAGTCACAGTTGCAGGCATTTCAGTTTTGCCCCTCATCAATGTGGGTGCGAAAGCATCCATGTTGAGCAATAAACACTATCATCATTATTTTTCATAAGTTTCATTCCTTCCTGCAACAGACACTCTTCAAGCTTATGATAACTCAATTATTCTGGTTTTAGGAACAATCACAGCTCCAGTGCACTACAAAAACTTCAACATAGACAAGCTCATGTTCTATGTAGCCAGGGGCAGAAGCCTTATGGGGTAAACCTGTTTGATAAGCTTGGCTTCAAAGTTGCAGACCCCACTGGAGCACACATTAATGTGATCAATAACATAGACTATGTACAACAGTATTCTTCCTTTTTTACCAGATTAGGGAAGATTAAGGGATACTGTCATGCTCCTCACATTGACACATTAATTCTGCCCGTTTCACTAAATTTGAGATGGCTACTTTTTGCAATCCATGCTGAAGTGTCACAGGAGGTGAAACAGTATCATTGAATGACTCAACTCATTCCCATAGACTTCGAACCTACTCACTGTGCGGTGCAAAAATGATGAACTTAAACTATACGTCGACCTTAACGCAGTCAACAAAGCAATAATTCCAGACAAGTATCCACTTTCTATTAGCCAAGAACTATTGGCATCATTTTATGACTCCACAGAGTTCAAGAAGTTCGATGCATAACGGAAATATCTTTAGACGTCACTAGCAGAGCAAAGCCAATACCTTACAGCTTTTGTTACTCACAAGGTTGTGTTTCAGTACCACAAAATGCTCTATGGATTAATTTAGCACCTGGCACATTTATTCAGTCTTGTCAGATGTTGAGGAGATGCTCAAGCTACTTGACAATGTTATTGTCCAAGGAAGGGGCAAAGCAGAATATGATCCCCACGCAACTCACATTTGATGCTCAACAAGGATAAATGCGGATTCACAACGTCCAAGACAAGCTTTCTAGAATACAGTGTGACAGCAGCTGGAGTAAGGCCTATGTATGACAACTTCAAAGCCATTCATGTGCTTCCAACCCCGTCTAACGTGAAAGAGTTGGCAACGTTTCCCAGTACTACCAACTTCTATCACAAATTTGTTCCTAAATATGCAGAGATTGAGGAGCATCTTCTAAAGCTACTGCACATAGATGCACAATAGGAATGGACAAGCACACAGCAATCAGTGGTTGACACGTTAAAGGTGAAGATAGCATCTCAGCCAGTCTTCAGGCATTTAAACCCACATGCAGAAATGCATGTCACAACAGATGTGTCAAGAAATACACTTGGACCTGTACTCCCTCAGTATATTGATGGAATCGAACAACCAAACGCCTACACATTACATCCGTTGTCAGAAATTGGATGCAACACTATATTGAACAGCGGGAAGCACTAGCTTGCATCTACACTTGTGAACATTGGCATATGAATCTCTACGGGAGAATGTTCACTCTCCGTACCAATCACCAAGCACTGAATACATTGTTAGCGACTTCAGGATCAAGTCATCAACCTCTACGTAGCTACAGATGGTCAGATCATCATCATCAGTACAAGCCGAATCCAGTATTTCGACGGTTCACTCAGTCGAGTAGCTGACATGCTTAGCCAAATTACTATTGCAGACAGTGTTAGTGATAGAGAAGTGACTTGAGACATTGAAGGCTATGTGATCATGGTGATTTTGCGCTCAACTGCAAATCTTATTATACGAGAGGAGTTGAAGGCAGAATCAGTTATGGACAAAAAGTACTGCAAAAAGTAAAGCAGTACATAAAAACAGAATGGCCTTGTGAAATAGTGGAAGAATTGGTCCTGTACTACAGGGTATGCAATGAGCTCACTTTGTTTCGTGACAACTGTATCACAAGTGAAACTCGAGCATATATCCCAAAAGCGTTCCAACAAAATGTATCCCACCTTGCTCATGAAGGACATCTGGGTGTTATTAAGATGAAACAATGATCCTGTGAAGCTGTAGTGATTGTGGGTAAAATCTTTCCTACTGCTTTTAGGGGTCACGTGATTGTATTGACGAATCAGCCCTAAGCGCAGGTAATCTTAGGGGCGGAGTTTTTCTCATCATGGACCTCATTCAAGCATGTTCCTTCTGCAAGAACTCTGTAAATAAAGTTATCTGTTTCAAGTAAGAAACCTTTCCAGTCATCAAGTTTATTATAATTGGTGGTGAAGATAAATAGCTCTGATGTAGCACCTCACCTCGTCAATGTGAGTACATCAATTCTTAAGGAAAGAAAGAAAAGTATACTCACCAGTCACGCACTTATCAGCAGAATCAACACTTATGACTTGTCCATGGAAGATTGGAGCCAGTACATAGAGCGACTCGGGTTTTATTTTGTGGAAAATGAAATAATAGCAGAGGACAAGCAGAAAGCATTTTTTTAAGTACCTGCAGGAGCAAGACATATGACCTCAATTGTAGCCTGATGGCCCTGAATGCGCCAAGCTCTAAATCTTTTAACGAACTAGTAGACCTCGTGAAAACACATTTTCAACCGAAGCCATTGGTAATTATGCAGTGACTTAAGTTCAACTCCAGGGTAAGGGTCCTGGGTGAATCAATCGCAACTTATATCGTGAAGTTGAAACAGTTGACTGAGCACTGCGACTTTGGAGGTCCACTCAATGACATGTTGTGACACCATTTGGTATGTGGGGCACATGACACCAGTCAGCGCTCTTTACTTGCAGGAGTTAACATTGCTTTGAAGCATGCCATTGAAATAGAGCTAGCAATAGAAAATACTGTGAGGGACTTGCAGACTTTACAGAGTGTGCAACATGGTACCATTCTTCAGTTGGGGTGGGAACCTACTGCTGGGTGTGGTGCTAAAACCAGAGGGACAGCCACAAAACGGGAGACAACCTCTACTGCTTGACAAACGAAAAGGCATAGTGGAAGCATCTCACCAGTGATTCAGAAATTAATCTGTTACTGATGTGGGGTAACCATGTACCAGAAACCTGCAGATTTAAAGAGGCAGAATGCCAATACTGTCACAAAAAAAGGGGCAGGTAATAAAGCAATGCTGGGCAAAATCAAGGCAACCAATCAGACAGATTGATTGAACTGCACAATAAACTGAATCAGAAGTTGCTGACACTGATATCTATTCCCTGTATAATGTCAAAGCAGTAAAAACTGAACCAATCACCGTCACCCTTCAAGTGAATGGGAAGCATCTAGTCATGGCAGTAGACACGGGAGCATCGACCACAGAGGTTGGAGAACACACATTTAAGTACCTAAGTGAAGATACCCAGCCACTGAATCTGGAACAAACCATGGCTCAGCTGAACACATACACTGGAGAGTCAATACAGGTAAAAGACATTGCCTCTGTACTTGTGTCCTATAGGCAACAGACAGCCCAGCTCCCAGTGATCATTGTAACAGGTGAATGATCTAGTCTTCTGGGCCATGATTTATTACAAAAAATTAAGCTCAACTGGTCAGAAATATTCCAAGTGAGAACAGAAAGAATTCCTGAGCTGTTAAGGAAGTTCACCAGTGCATTTCATGATGAATTGGGAAAGATAAAAGGCTTACAAGCAAAAATATATGTAGATTTGGAGGCAACAACCTGGTTCTTTAAAGCCAGGCCTGTACCTAATGCCCTAAAGGAGAAAGTGGATGTAGAATTGTGTCACTTAGAAAAGCTAGACATAATCCAGCCAGTACAATTTTTGGAATGGGCAGTGTCCATAGCCCCTGTAATGAAACCAAATCAAGCAATTCGCATTTGCAGGGACTGCAAATTAACGATGAACAAGGCTGCTAAATTAGATAAATATCCTATCCCGAGGATTGAAGATTTGAATGCTAAGCTAGCTGGAGGAAAATCCTGCTCCAAATTGGACATGAGTCATGCATATCAACAGCTAGATGTGGACAGCATGTCTAGAGGGCATTTAACCATCAACACGCACAAGGCCCTGTGCCAATATACCTGCCTATCTTTTGGTATATTATCTGCCTGTGCAATCTTCCAAAGGATCATGGAAAGCCTATTGCAAGGACTTCCCCGAGTTATAGTGCATCTGGATGACATCCTGATCATAGGATCAATAGAAGCCGACCATTTGGCCAACCTAGAAGAGGGCTTAAGAAGAGTTTTTGGAAGCTGGTGTATGATTGAAGAAAGAGAAGTGTATTTTCCAAGCAACTGAAGTCACTTAATTGGGTCACCGAGTGGATGCCCAGGGGTTGCATCTGGTAGAGGAGAAAGTCAGGGCAATCAAGGATGCATCCTCTCCTACTAGCGTCACTAAATTCAAGTCTTTTTTGGGCATCATAAATTATTATGGTCACTTCTTGCCAAACTTGTCAACAGTGTTAGCCCCTTTACACTTATTATTGAAAAAGAACCATTGTTGGGCATGGAATGCGCAACAAGAAGAAGCCTTCATAAAAGTCAAGAAGCTATTACACTGAACATGTCTGCTAGTGCATTATGACTCATCAAAAGAATTAATATTAACCTGTGATATATCTCCCTATGGTGTGGGAGATGTGTTGTCACACAGAATAGAAGATGGTTCTGAATGACCAATAGGCTATGTCTCCTGAATGCTCTCTGCAGCCAGGAACGGTTATTCACAACTTGAAAAAGAAGGTTTATCAGTAACATTTGGAGTAAAGAAATTCCATCAGTATCTGGATGGTCGACATTTTACCATAGTGTCATAAGCCACCCAATGGATTTAGTTAGTGAAGATGAGACAATGCCACCAATAGCCTCAGTCAGAATTCAACAATGAACCTTGATTTTGTCAGTGTATGAGTACACCTCTATGCACCGTCCGGGTATGCATATTGCAAATACAGACGCACTCGGTCATCTTCTGTTACCAGATAGCATTGTACATGCTCCTGTGCCACTAGTACTTGTGTTGAATTTCTTGGATTTTTCACCTGTCTGTGGGAAGCAGATACAGAATTGGCAAACAAGGATCCTGTTTTATCAAAAGTCCGAGACCAGACATTGCAAGGATGGTTGAATGCATCAGTTTCTGAAGAGATGAGACCATTCCATGCCCGTAAAACTAAATTAATTTGTCAAGATGGAATCTTATTCTGGGGACCAAGAGTCATCATCCCTTCACAAGGAAAGGAACCATTCTTGACAAAGCTCCACAGTGTGCATCCAGGCATTTCGAAGATGAAGTTGCTTGTGCGAAAATATGGCTGGTGGCCAGGTATAAACAGTGATATAGAAAAAATGGTTAAGCACCGTATCCAATGTCAGCAACAACAGAAGTTGCGCATTTCAGCTCCACTGCATCCATGGGACTGGCCTGGTTGACTCTGGGTTAGACCACACATAGACTATGTAGGTCCATTCTTAGGTACCATGTTTTTATTGATCATTGATGTGCATTCTAAGTGGTTGGATGTGTAAGAAGTTAAATCACCTACATTGTGTGCAATTATTGAAAACTGTGCCAATGTTTTTGTATACCTGGCCTACCAGAAGTCATTGTTTCGGATAATGGCGCTTCATTCACTACTACAGAATTTCAGAGATTCATGAGTTTAAATGGAATTAAATATATTAAAGCAGCACCATATCATCACCCATCCAATGGTTTAGCAGAAAGAGCAGTGCAAACTTTCAAAACAGGAATGAAGAAGATATCCAAAGAAATGTTAAAAATTCAAATTTCAAGTTTTCTTCTCAATTATTGTACGGCTCCTCATGCAAGTATGTGTTCAACACTGTCTGAATTACTGGTGAAATGCCACCTTCATACAAGGTTAAGTCTGGTGTTTCCAACTTAGGGGGAAAGGTAGAGAAGAACCAGAGTAGTCAGAAGGTGAATCATGATTCATAGCAAAGCTCGAAGATTTACCATGCGAGATATAGTTTTTGTGCACAATTTTAAAAATGGACCTAGTTGGGTTCCTGGTATAATTGTCTCTGAAACTGGACCTTTGTCATACCAAGTGGAAGTGGAAGACTGGATTTTTCAAAAACATGTGGATTATCTAAGGAGACATTCCAACAATCAGTTATTTCACCTGTAATAGAT
This sequence comes from Carcharodon carcharias, assembly GCF_017639515.1. Taxonomy (NCBI): domain Eukaryota; kingdom Metazoa; phylum Chordata; class Chondrichthyes; order Lamniformes; family Lamnidae; genus Carcharodon; species Carcharodon carcharias. The sequence continues at coordinate 55,034,132 of NC_054486.1, forward strand.
GTCAAACCTTTAATCCCCGAGGTGACAGATCGACCTAGAATAGACATACCTGATGTCTCTGTTGAATTAAATAATTCTGAATTGCCATTGTCTAAGAATGTCTCTGATGCTACAGTTCCTGATCATGTCAATCCAGTGGGAGAATCTGAAGTCGTAGAGCCATGTCACTCTAACCGAATTAGAAAACCACCTCAGAGAATTAATCTATAATTGCATGTCTTGTGTATATAAGTTGTGGATTAAGATATTCTTGTAAATAAGAGATGTAAAAAAAATTAAAGGAGGAGGAATGTAGTGATTGCATGCGAAACCCTTCCTCCTGCTTTTAGGGGCCATGTGTTAATACTGACAAATCAGCCCTAAACTGGGGTAATCTTAGGGGCGGAGCTTTTCTAGTCATAGACCTGGTTTAATCATGCAGCTTCTACAAGAGCTCTGTAAGTAAAGTTATTTGCTTCAAGTAAGAAACCTGTCCGTTACATCAAGTTGCAGAAGCAGTCTGGTGTTCAGCAATAGATCATTGTATTGAAGAGTTCATTAGAAATTACATAGCTTGTACACTCAGTAAAAACCTGTTAAGCTGTATCCCACACCTCTACACTGACCTGTGATCAGCAAAACCATGGCAACAATTTCAAGTTGATGTTTTTGAAGAAGTGCAAGCAGCTCGTAGTAATTGCAATTTTTTGCTTGTTATTCATGATAAAATGCCTGGAAATCACCGCAACAAATTCCATAACCACCACTTCAGTTACTGACATTTTAGAAAGGTTGTTTAGAAAATGAGGTTTACTGGAGTCTATCACCACAGACAATGGACTGCAGTTAGTTTCCAGTCAGTCTATCGAGTTGCTAGCAAGTTATGGAATTTATCATTATCTGACATTGTGATGAAATCTGCAACTAAAAGTGGCATTGAATGATCAAGGACAGTCAAAAAGCTAGTATGTCGTGAGGGAAAATGTTTGAACAATTCATTCATATCCTACTTCAGACGTATCGATCCACCCCATATTCACTCACCGGAAAGACAGAGGCCAAACTTATAATAGGTCATAACTTTCACACTGCTGGCCATTCTTAAGCTGTCATTGCTGTCTAACAGGAATGTTAGAGCAAAAGTAGAAGAAATCACAAAGCGACAAGTATAGCAAAAGTGAACTTCAACGAGTGAACATCGCAAGGGAGGTTGACGTTGGCGATTGGGTTCACATTAAAAGCCCAAATCATGACCACAAACTTACATATCTCAAGCAGGGCAAAGCAAATTAAGCAGTTTCTCAGTACCAACGCATACCTGTTGGATGACAACACAAAGTGGAATGCAAGACACTTGATAGAGAATAGGCCAGAATAATTTGCGGACAGTGATTATGAGGATTAATTTCCTTTTCTGAAGAGTGATTGTGATTTTCATCATCTGCCTCATTGAGGTGATCACTCAGAACCACAACCTCAAATTCATCAATCTCAACACCTTTATATCTCAAAGGTTGTTTCTGTGCTTAAAGAAAACAAACAGTCTGGATTCTAAGGAATGATTGAATGCATATATGTTTGCTGTTTATTGATGGGTTAGTTTTACAATGCTTGTTCAATGGTTTAGTTTTACAATGCTTGTTCAATTGTTCATTGTTTGATTGTGTGTCTGTTGGCTGCTCACTTTTGTGCTGTTTACTGTGGGTGTGGTTACAGAAACTGAAAAGAAGGACTAAAGCATGAGGCTGCAGAAATTTTGAAGCATATGAATAAAAGCTCATGTTCACACATAGAAACTGGTGAATGTCATCTTTGAATACCTCTGAGGCACTAAACACAATAGGTATATTCCTGCTTTATGCCCCTCCTCTTCAACTCCCAGCTCACTCTCATCCTGTTATCTGGCATGATGAGCAAGCTACAGATGGTGTCACCATAGACATTTTGCTTTCCACCCTATCCTCTTCCTTGTCACCAACTTTCCACACCTTAAACCAGCTTATATTTCAGCTCTTTCTTGGACTCGAACTCAAGTTCTGTCGAAGGGTCATGAGGACTCGAAACGTCAACTCTTTTCTTCTCCGCTGATGCTGCCAGACCTGCTGAGTTTTTCCAGGTAATTCTGTTTTTGTTTTGGATTTCCAGCATCCGCAGTTTTTTTGTTTTTTTTCCTCTTCTGATTCCCTGCTTTCAAACTGCTAAGAACTGCTGCCTGCCAAGGAGGAGGAGAGAGAACAACAGCATTGAAGAAGAGGCTCCAACACTTAATCTAACACTCAGCCACCAGCTCAGATACTGACTCTGGGCATTCCTTAAAGGCCATTATAGAGTTGGGATCTGCACATGGTGAGACTTCGGCTATTAATGGGCTATAGCCATGACTGGGTGAAAGAATGGTTCATGAGCCAGTTCACCAGAAAGTGAGGTCTCAGACCAATCCTGCTACAGGGGACTCAAATGAAGGTCTCAATGGGGTGTCATACAGGAGAATGCTGATGGGCATACTCATTGAGATGTTGAATCTATTAGTAGCCTACAGGCAGCCTTCTGTGTTGCAGACCCAGGGGCACTGTCATTGCTGCCCCCATACCTGTTGCAGCCTTTGTGTGGACAGATCAGGATTTCTCTGCCTTCCCTTTAAGGGTGCAGCAACACTCCCTGCCAAATCTAGCAACTCACAACAACACCCCAAAAAACACTCCAGAATGCTCTCAGAGACTTTGCAATAGCAGAGGCTATTGAAAGTTATCTTACTTGCAAGCCTGACCCTTTATGTAATGCTAATGCAGGCTCCCTCTTGCATCTTAATGCTGGTTCCTTGGTGAGCAACAAAATCATTCATCCAATGGACCTGTGTTGTCCAATTCAGCTGGGTAGAGCTGAGTGATGTCACAATAGGACCAATTCATATGCTTCTGGGGTACATAGGGCACTCCTGCATGAGTATCCTTCTCAGTATTGGACACTGCAAGGGTCACGCTAAAAGGAGGTACAGTATGCGGTACTAGGAAGCTATTCAGCTTTCATAGCTTCACCTCCATACTCAGTTGTTAAATAAAGACAAACAACTGAGGAAAATTTTGGGATCAAGTGTTTTATTTGTAATAATATTGTGGTACAGTAGGAGTTAAAAAGCCTGTTGCATTTAGTTGGAAAATAAATAAATGTTAAGTACAGAATGACACATCATATATGTTAGTGTTTTCTTAAAGGGATACCTGCCAAACAAGAAGACTAAAGCACTTATAAAAAGAACTAAGAGAGAAGCAGCAATGATGTGATCCTCTTTTCATTACGCCAAATGTAGTAAAGAGGAGAAATGTTTGGAGATCTGCTACTTCAAAACTCCATACCTAGTGCGCTACTCTTGGATTGTTTGGAGCTCCTCAATGTAGATGAACTGGGTCCAGGACTGCAGCGGTCAGCCCTTTTACAGCCTCTGGAAATGGGTTCAGGAATGCAGTAATAGCTGCTGATGGTGAAGGTCTCATAGCTGTTGTCCAATTCTGGCAAGAAGAAAGCCTCTGCCCATGGTCTCTACCTTACTGAAAGAAAACAGGATTCATCTTTTTAGATCTCCAAGTCTATCAAATGCTCAGTTAATGCAATTGAATGCTATGTATTACACTTGTTAGCAAAATTGAAGTGGAATGAAAGAGTTAGTAACAGCATGGATATAAAATTGGCTAAGACATAGAAAACAGAGAGTTATGGTTAATAGATTGAAAGATGGTTTATGGGCCTAAAGGGCTGGGTCAGTGCTGACAATGTAGGGGTCTGAGGGTCAAATGGAGGTTGCTGGGTAGCGGAGGGAACAGTCATAGTCAAAGGGGAGAATTGTATTTGGTGTGGGGACAAATCCAGAATCAATGTTGAATATTGGAAGGCCTCATGGGGTGGGTCATGGGAGAGGACAAAGGCATTGAGGAGGGTAAAGGGAGGGTTCAGGGTCAGAGTAGGCATTGGGATGGTGTCAGCACAAGGAGAAATAATGAAATGTGAAGGGAAATGATGATAGGGTCCAGGGTAACAAGGGGAAGTTCAAGGGCAACAGAGGGAAGAGGAAAATTTATGTTGGATGGATCAAGAGTGATGGGAACAAGGTGAGGGTGACAAGAGGGTAGTAGCTACAAGAATGGGTCTCAAATGTCACACATGGCATAATTTTAGGGTCTCATGTCAAAGGCACCTTTTCTGAATGTAAGCTGGATTGAAGTAAGAGGAAGATCATTTTGGGTGGGCGGATTTTGTGCTGGTGGAGAATTGGCCATTTAACGGGACTCCCTAATAATTAATTAAATGAATAAGAACCATAGATGAGCATGCTCTCACATGTATGTCTTCCCTCTAAACAAAGTGCAATTACTTCCATACCCATGGGTCTTATTCACCCAATATTCCTGTAACCTGGGCAGAGGAGGAGAGAATCCATAGAAAGACAGCTTTTGCTGTCCAACAACAGGGGATGTAAAGCCAACAGCAGGCAGCACCAGAGAGGGAGGCTGGTCCAGACGCAGACATGAAGGAAAGGCATCAGTGAAGACGGGCACTGGCACATCAACACACCCAGGGGACAAGAATAAACAACCTCCAGATGCCAGAGAGGTGATGCCAGATATGTCTGATGATGTCCAGGGAAATGGCCACTAAGACATGTTAGATTGTTCATCAAGACATGCAGCCATGTGGATTTGGTGGGAACCCCATGCCAATGGCTCTCAAGGTTAGAGTGGCACTCAATTTCTATGCCACTGCAGCTTCCAAGGTGTGATGGGCGACATATGGGGCATCTCACAGGCTGCCATACATAGATGCATAAAGGAGGTGACCAATGTCCTATTTAGTGGTGCCAATGATTTTATCCACTTCACCACCGATGAAGACAGCCAGGCTGCAAGGGCAGCTGTGCCTGGTGTCATCACTGGGTTTCCTCGAGTGAAAGGTGTCATTGACTGTACTCATGTGGCCATAAGATCTCCCTGGGAACAGCCAGCTGCATTTGTAAATCTTAAAGGGCTTCACTCCTTGAACGTACAACTGGTGTTGACCACAGGAGAAGAATAATGCAGGTCTGTGCTCATTTCCCAGGGAGCTATCGCCATACATCTTGTGCAACTCACGAGTCCGAGAGATTTTTGAAGCTCCAGCCCTGATTGATGGATGGATCCTTGGTGACAAGGGCTATCCCCTGCGTACATGACAGATGACGCCAGTAAGGCATCCCCAGAGCAAGGCAGGGGAGTGCTACACTCAAGTTCATGCATCCACCAGTGCCATCACAGAGCACACCTTTGGGCTTCTTAAAATGTACTTCTGCTGCCTTTTCTGGTCTGGAGGGGCTCTGCAATATGCACCCTAAAGGGATACATGATTAGTGGTGATCTACTGGGTACTGCACAACCTGGCACTGCAATATGGATACATGTTGCATGGGGAAGAGCATGAGAAGATCAACCCTGCTGAAATGACAAGGATTTGTTGAAGAATGAGGAGGCTGTAAGTCCAAATGGACTTTCATGGATGTTAGGGCCATGGACAAATATGCAAGAGATGCCAGGGACAACCTGATCTACACAAGGTTCGCACAGCAATGATGATCAGCATGACCATCGCTCCATCTCCTTCCTGGATTGCAGGCCTAGCCCTGCCATTCCCCCCTTGCTGAGTTAACTCTGAACCTGCGTTCTCTACCTCCAAGAATAGAATGGGGATGGGAACTTTGTCACACACACTCTGTTGTGTTGCTGGTGCCAAGGACATCCCAAGGTTATGTGGACATCCATGTAACAGCCCGCATTGCCCAATTGCAACTGTCTCATTTATACCCGTTGAGTGTGAACTGGGCCAATATCCTCCAGTGTGCATAGATGGGGGGGCCAGCTGTGCCTGCATTTGAAGCCATGGTCCACTGAATGATCATCACAGAACTAAAAACTCACATGAATATTCAATAAAGAATGCACAAAAATGCATCATTCAGGAATAATGTCTGAGTCTTTATCTCCTCTCTAGCCATCACATTGTGAGAAACATGTGGCATGCTATGACTGTTACATCTGATACTATGACAGGTCCCAACAATTCTCAATGATTACAAACGATTACAGAAAGGAAATTATATTGTGTGCATTTTAACCAGTCTGAAAGACATGGAAAAATCACCCGTGCCATCTTATTGCTCATCCAGTATTTAAAATCATGAGCGTTTAGATAGAGTAAATGTCTTATCCAGTATCCATAATCATGGGGCACAGATTGAAGGTAATTGGCAAAAGACCAAGAGGTGACATGAGGAAAAATGTTCTATGTCGTGAGGATTAGGATTTAGAACCTTCAAAAGCGAATTGGATAAATACCCAAAGGAGAAAACTTTGCAGCAATATGGGGGAAAGAGAGAGGATGAAGGACAACCTGGGTTGGCTTTGAAAGGATCAGTGCAGACATGATAGGCCAAATTAACTCTTTCAATGCTGTACTCATCTATAAATCTATGATTCTATGAATTTTTTAGTTTTAATGTCATTAAGTGCTTGTTAAATACCAATGTCAAACAACAACTTTCATTTATATGATGCCTATAGAAAAATACCCAAGCTGCTTCACAGCAGGGTGAGGGAAAAAGCAACATTAAATTTGCCCAATCAAAATGGAATAATTGTGAAATTGTCATAGTTATATTCTTCTGACATCTGAACCTTTATGTACAGCTGGGTAGCTAAGAGCGCTAAGGTGAAGCTAATGAAGATGACACATGACACAATTGATTTACGTGAATTCTCAATTAGCCATTCAAGACTATGCTGGTGACTGTTCTGTTGGTGACCAGCTTCTTAATGCTATTGTATTGACTTTTGTTAATGTTACTGGCTTCTAACAGAATGACATTTTACCTTGAATTTTTACATACTTATAACAATTAATGAGATAATTTTCCTGTAAAAACACCAGTCACATTGATATCGGGAAGGAGGGTGAGTGGTAATGATACAGTTTTAATCTAGGGTGATGTTAATTTCTTAACTATAAAGGGCAATTTTAATTCAACCTGTTTGGTGAAAACCAGACAATATTGGTCAGGTGACTTACATCTCACACTATGTATTTTATCCTGATGAAAAGTCATTGACCTTCTAACTCCATTTCTCTCTCCACAAATTCTGCCAGACCTGCTGAGTATTTCTGGCATTTTCTCTTTTTATTTCCAATTCCCAGCACCTACAGTGTTTTGCTTTTGCCATTTAATCTAAGCTGGTCTTCTGCACAGTTGACAAGTACCTAAAGTTGGCAGCGGTTTTTCAAACATGCAATTTGAGTCCCAGTAATATCTTTGAGCCCTGACTGCAATTTTAACTATGGCCTGAGTGTGGAAACACACCTGGTAAACAGGAGCCAGGGCCAGATGAAGCCATTCAAGTTAGGTTTTTTGGTTACTATTTTTTTGGGGCTAAGAGGAGTATGCACACTTCTCCGGACCTGACAAGGGAAGATTAGGCCTGGACTCTTCCCTATCCTTCCAAAGAGACTCTTCCCAAAAACCTCCCTCTGAATTATCTTTGGTACTTCCCAAAAATCCACACCCACCTGCTGACAAACTTTCACTTTCTGCCCATTTTCAGTTGTCAGCTGACCAATAGCATGCAGGTGAGGCTTGGGAATTAAAATTGCCTGGGCCTCACACTGTTGAATTTGGTAAGGAGGGCAAGGGGTTGTGATGCTCACCTTGCTGCTACTGGTTAAAGCTGGGGCTATACAAACCTAGTGGGCAGAATTTTGCTGCCGGTGAGCAGAGGGCGGGGCCCGCTTGCTGACGTGTAAAATGATGCAAGATGATGTTGGGTGGAACCTCCGACATCATCCCACCCCATTTAAATTTTCAGGAAGGTGGGCCCACAGCAAAATCTGCTGTGGGCCCACCGACCTGTCAATGGCCAATTGAGGCCATTGACAGGGTCAATTATACAATTAAAGGACCTGCCTGTCCAACCTTAAGGTTGGCGGGCAGGCCAGGAGCCCCGGCAGGAACTAGAAAAATCATGAAACCTCATCCAGCGGCGGGATGAGGTTTTATATAGGGTTTTAAAAATTTTAATAAAGTTCTTATGTACATTATGAACATGTCCCATCTCATGTGACACTGTCACATGAGGGGGACATGGTAGGGAATTTTTTTTTTCTATTTTTCATGTTTTTAAAAATGTCAGCGATCTCCCTGAGGCTGCACTTAGCCTCAGGGGGATGTGTGCTCTTTCGGCGCATGCGCAAAAGAGCGCACTCTCGCTTTTAGGGAATCCCCCACCCGCACAGGGAGCGCATAGCGCTTCATGTCAGGCGTCACACTGGGTGGGCCTTAATTGTCCCGCCACGTAAAATAGCGGCGGGCCCCGCTTCTCCAGAGGGGATCAGCTCCCCACCCGCTGGAGATTGGGTTGGGCCCATCCACCCACCAGGCAGAAAAATTCTGCCCAGTGTGTGTGCTACTGTACATGTTAAAGTTGTTTTGAGTTATCAAACAGGATTATTTATGCTTGTAAGAAAATTCACTTAACAGGAAAATAAACTACAGGAACTCTATAAAACACATCTTTTAATTCCACATTTTTGGGTACTCTGAACAGTGTTGAGTAACTTACAAGGTAAAATACTCAGGCAGGTATTGTACAACTAGTTATTTATCAAAGGAGTAAGACCAGTGTCCTTGGAACTCATTGCAGAAAACACAGTGTGACGTATCTGCTGCACTTTATGCTGTTGGAGGCTTTAATACCTTATTTTCACTAACTTTTTCTTACTATTCTATTGTGACTAGGCAAAAAAAAAATAAGAATTGCCTTAATAGAAAACACTTGAGACTATTTATGATGTGCAGCCAGGAAGAATAGTAAGCCAGGATAAATAAAACATTCCTACCATTTGGTTGCACTCACAAGGGATTACGCAAAGCATATTTTGCTAGTGACAGTGAGATACAGCCATTGTTTCATAAGCATGAAAGAGCAATAACTCACAGGTACCATGGCAGTACTCTATCTAGTGCAGTGGGAGCTTTTGCCCTGAAGGAAGAATGTGCTATAAAAGATAATTTTAGTTATCCAGATATTATGATAGGTGACATTATTATATCCTCATATAGTGAACTGTTGACTAATTGCATGTATCCATATTTACAAAGATGCATGTAGTCCTGTAAAATGACAAATCCTCTTTAAAACTGAAACACCGTCCTGTTGCTTTTGTTCTACATGAACCATCACAATGTACATACTCCGTGTAATCATCAGTGAACGTCCCCACTTCTGACCTTATGATGGAGACACGATCATTGATAAAGCTGCTGAAGATGGTTGGGCCTAATACGCTACTCTGGGGAACTCCTGCAGCCGTACCTTGGAGCTGAGATGATTGACCTCCAACCATCACAGCCATCTTCCTCTGTGCTAGGTATGACTCCAATCAGTGGCGGGATTCCCACCTGATTCCCACTGACTTCAAAGTTACTAGGCCTCCTTGTTGCCACACTCGGTCAAATGCTGCCTTGATGTCAAGGGTGGTCACTCTCACCTCTGGAATTCAGGTCTTTTGTCTTTGTCCATTTTGGTTGGAAGAACGATGAGAGCCAATATAAACTGAAAAGTACTATTTTGTTGTGTTGCAGGGGTCTATACAAGGGTTTTGGGAATTGTGTATTCTCCCAAATTATGCTGCTTGAGTCCATAGTTTCTTAAAGCCATTACTCTTTATTTATAGAAAGTATTTACACACTTTGACCTCTGCACAAGGTTGGAGCTTCTCCTCCTTCCAGGTCTTTCTTACTTCTCAGTCATGTGATCTGACGTCATTATTGGATCAGCATCACGAATGCTTCTGATATTAATCCTTTACAGGTACAGTTCTAAAGGGGGTACAGGGACAAGAGACTCAGAGAGGGGGGTGCGGTTGGGGGGTGGGGGGGGGGGGGAATGGTGCTATATGTGCATAAAAGATTGAAGGTGGCAGAGCAAGTTGAGAAAGTGGTTAAAGAGACATACAGGATCCTAGGCTTTACAAATAGAGGCATGAGCTGCATTTTCTGCTACTTCTAATCTCTATCACATTCATCATCCAGGGAGCTTGGAAATTGGTTACCCAACATTTTACTCTTGTGGGACCATGCATCAAATGTACCCAAACCACCTCCTCTTTAAAGGCAGCCTATTGCTTGGTAACAGTTTTGTCTACCAACCTGTGATTCCATTTGCCCCAGGATAGATCTTTTTTCAATGCATTGAAATTGTCATTCCCCCAATTACATATTTTTTTACCTTTGATTGCTTATTGTTCTTTTCCATAGCTAACCTAAACCCCATGATACTATGATCACTGTTCCCTAAATGTTCTCCTACTTACACTTGACCCACCTCATTCCCCAGAAACAGATCCAGTATCACCTCCTTCCTCAATGGCCAGGAAATATACTGATCATGAAAATTCTCCTGAATACTCTTCAGAAGATCTGACCCCTCTCTGCCCTTTATTATTACTATTATTATCCCAGTTTATTTTAGGCTATTTGAAGTCTGCATTCTCACATCAAGAGTAAAATTATGCCCTTTGTGTTTCATACACAAGAACACCCAGGTTCCTCTGTGCTGCACTTTTTTTGGAGTGTCTCTCCATTTAAGTAATCATCTGCCTTTTGATTCTTTCTACCAAAGTGCATGACCTCACACTTTCCTACATTAAATTCCATCTGCCAAGTTCTTGCCCACTTACTCAACCTATCCATATCCCCTTGCAGATTTCTTATGTCCTCATCACAACATGTCCTCCCACCTATTTTTGTATCATCAGCAAATTTGGATACATTACACTCTGCCCCCTCCTCCAAGTCATTAATATTGATAGTAAATAATTGAGGCTCTAGGACTGATCCTTGAGGCACTCCACTAGTTATGTCTTTCCAACCTGAAAAATATCCATTAATTCCGGCTCTCTGTCTTCTATGTGTTAACTAATCCTCAATCTATGCTAATATATTGCCCCAAATACTGTGAGCTCCTATCTTGTGCAATAACCTTTTATGCAGCACCTAATTGAATGCCTTCTGGAAATCCAAATACACTACATCTACTGGCTCCCCTTTATCAACTCTGTTTGTTATATCCTCAAAATACTCTAGCAAATTTAGTCAGACACGATTTCCCTTTCATAAAACCATGTTAACTCTATTTGATTGCGTTAAGCTTTTCTAAATGTTCTGCTATTTCTTCCTTAATAATGGACTTTAGCACTTTCCCAACGACAGATGTTAGGCTGACTAGTTTCCTGTTTTTTGTCTCCCTCCCTTCTTGAACAGGGACGTCATATTAGTGGTTTTCCAATCTGCTGGGACCTTCCTGGAATCCAGTGAGTTCTGGAATATTTCGACCAATGTCTCCACTATCTCTGCATCCACTTCCTTTAAAACTTGGTTGCAGGCATCAGGTACTGGTGACTTGCCTGCCTTTAGTCCCATTAGTTTGTAAAAGGCGTTGTCCCTCATGATAGAGACTGTTACAAGATCTTTCCTCCCATTAGCTCCTTGCTTATCTGATAACATTGGGATGTTTAAAGCGTCCTCTACCATGAAGACTGATGCAAAATATTGGATCAAATTATCTGCCATTTCCCTGTTCCACATTATCAATTCTCCAGTCACATCCACCAAGTGCCCTACACTCACTTTAGCCACTCCCTTTCTTTTTATATAATCATAGAAGCTCTTGCTGTTTGTATTTATATTTCTTGCCAATTTGCTTTCATAATCAATTTTCTCCCTCTTTATTAGATTTTTAGTCATCCGCTTTGGTTTCTAAAAAATTCCCAACTCTCTGGTCTACCACTAGTTTTCATCACTTTGTATGCCTTAGTTTTTGATTAGATGCTCTCCTTGACCACCTTTGTTAATCACGGGTGGTTCATCCTTCTCATCAAGCCCTTCTTTTTGACCAGGATAAATTTTTGCTGAGTGTTATGAAATATCTGCTTAAATGTCTGCCACTGCTCATTCACTGACATTCCCCTTAGTCTATTTTTCCAGCCTGCTTCATACAACTCTTTCTTCATACCTCTGCAATTGTCCTTATTTAAGTTGAGGACACTGGTTTGAGATCCGAGTTGCTGGCCCTCAAACTGAATTTGAAATTCTACCATGTTGTGATCGCTACTCCCTAGAAGATCCTTAACTACAATACCTCTTATTAGTCACACCTCATTACACATTAGATCTAAAATAGCCTGTTGACATGTAAGTTGTGCAATGTAATGATCTAAGAAACAATCCCTGATGTACTCTACAAATTCGTCTTCCATGTTACCCCTGTCAATCTGATTTGTCCAGTCAATATGCAGATTAAAATCATCCTAGACAATTGTAGCATCCTTCTTACATGCCTTCATGATTTCCTGATTTATACTTTGTCCTACAATGAGGCAACTCTTTGGGGGTCTATAGATGACTCACCTGTGACTTCTTTCCATGGCTATTCCATATTTCCACCCAAACTGATTCCACATCACGATCTATTGCACCTATATAATTACTCATCACCACATTGACACCTTCCTTTATTAACAAAGTTACCCCTTTTCCTTTTTGCCTATTTTTCCAGAATGTTGAATACCCTTGAATATTGAGTTTTCAGTCTTGGTCACCCTGCAACCACATCTCTGTAATTTATTTCTATTTGTGCCAACAACTCATCTATCTTGTTACAACTGCTACATGCATTCAGATAAAGAGCCTTAAGCTTTGACCTTTTACCATTATTACTCATTATGGTTCTAATTTCTACTGCACTCTTCTGCTTATATAATCTGCTCCTTCCTGTCACACTTTGATTATTGTTCACCTCTGCTGTCTCGTTTTTTTTTACTTTTAAAGTTCCCTTCAATTGAACCCTCTCCCCCTACTAATTTGTTTAAAGTCCTATCTACAATCCTTGTTATTCAACCTGTTGCATCTAAGCTCCTCCTTTGAAAGAACAATTCACCTAGTGCCACTCCCTTGCCTTTTCCCTGTAGCCCTGCAAATTTTTCCTTTTCAGATAATGAACCAATTCCCTTTGAAAAAGCCTCGGTTGAACCTGCCTTCACCACACTCTCTGGCAGTGCATTCCAGATCCTAACCACTCACTGCATGAAAATGCTTTTTGTCATGTCACAATTACTTTTACCAATCACCTTAAAGTTGTGCCCTCTGGTCCTCGATTCTTCCACAAATGGGAACAGTTTCTCCCTATCTACTCTGTCCAGACCCTTCAAGATTTTGAATACCTCTATCAAGTCTCCTCTCAAATTTCTCTTCTCCAAGGAGAACAGTCCCAGCTTCTCAATCTTTCTATGTAACTGAAGTTCATTATCCCTGAAACCATTCTCTTAAATCTTCGCTCCACTCCCTCTTGTGTCTTCACATTCTTCCTAAAGCTTGGTGCCTGGAAATGGGCACAATCCATCTTTGCCTACTCCTGAGGTCCCCAGCAAGATAAATGCCAGTTTGCAGCCAATCCAATTCACTCCATTAGAAATGAAGAAATGGCTGAATACACTGGATACTGCAAAGGCTATGGGCCTTGAAAGCATTTCAGTAATAGTGCTGAAGACTTGTGCTCCAGAACTAGCCTTGACCCTAGCTAAGCTGTTCCAGTACAGCTACAATACAGACATCTAACCGACAATGTGGAAAGTTGCCAGGTACGCCCTGTTTACAAAATGCAGGACAAATGCAACCTGACCAATTATTGCCTCATCAGTCTATTCCAGATAATCAGTAAAATGATGGAAGAGGTCGTCAACAATGCTATCAAGCGGCACTTACTCAGAAATAACCTGCTCACTAATGCTCAATGTGGGTTCTGCCAGGGCAACTCAGCTCCTGACCTCATTGAAGACTTGGCCCAAACATGAACAAAAGAGCGGAACTCAAGAGGTGAAGTGAGAGTGACTGCCCTTGACATCAAGGAAGCATTTGACCGAGTGTGGCATCGAGGAGCCCTAGAAAAACTGGAAACAATAGGAATCAGGGGGAAAACTCTCCACTGGTTTGATTCAGACCTAGCACAAAGGAAGATGGTTGTAGTAAAACAAAAACAGAAATACCTGGAAAAACTCAGCAGGTCTGGCAGCATCAGCGGAGAAGAACAAAGTTGACGTTTCGAGTCCTCATGACCCTTCAACAGAACTAAGTAAAAATAGGATAGGGGTGAAATATTAGCTGGTTTAAGGTAGGGGGGAGAGGGGGTGGGGGGAGAAGTGGGGGGAGGGGGTGGTTGTAGGGACGAGTAAGCAGTGATGGGAGCAGATAACAAGGCAAGAGAGAGATTCGAAAATCCTGACGGAGAGTAGCACAAAACTTCTTCAAGGTAGGCATTTCTTGAAGAGAAGTGGCTGTCAATTAAACACAGAGATAAAAAGATGGTTGTAGTTGTTGGATGTCAATCTTCCTAATTCCAGGACATCACTACAGGAGTTCCTCAGGTAGTGTCCCAGACCCAAACATCTTCAGCTATTTCATCAATGACCTTCCCTCCATTATAAGGTCAGAAGTGGAAATGTTTGCAGGTAATTGTACAATGTTCAGTACCGTCCGGGACTGCTCAGATACCAAAGCAATCCATGTACATGTGCAGCAAGACCTGAGCATCATTTAGGCTTGTCTAATAAGTGGCTGGTCCCAATTGGGCCACAACAGTGGCAATGACTACGAGAGAATCCAACCATCTCCCCTTGACATTCAATGGGCATTGCCATTGCTGAATACCCCACTATCAACATCCTGGGGGTTGCCATTGACCAGAAACTGGGCTGGACCAGCCATATAATTCTGTCGAAGGGTCATGATGACTCGAAACGTCAACTCTTTTCTTCTCCGCCGATGCTGCCAGACCTGCTGAGTTTTTCCAGGTAATTCTGTTTTTGTTTTGTATTTCCAGCATCCGCAGTTTTTTGTTTTTTGTTTTTATAGCCATATAAATACTGTGGCTAAAAGAACAGCTCAGAGGCATAGAATTCTGCAGTGAGTAACTCACCTCCTGACTCCCCAAAGCCTATCCCCCATTCCCAAGGCACAAATCAGGAGTCCGATGGAATACTCTCCACTTGTCTGATGAGTACAGCTCCAACGACACTCAAGATGCACTGCAGCAACTTGCCAAGGCTCCTTCGACAGCACCTTTCAAACCCATGACTTCTACCACCAAGAAGAGCTAGCGGGCAGCAGATGCATGGGAACATCGCTGTCTGCAAGTTCCCCTCCAAGCCACATGCCATCCTGACTTGGAACTTTATTGCCATTCCTTCACTGTTTCTGGGTCAAAATCCTAAGCCTCTTTTCTTAACAGCACTTTGGGTCTAACTAAACCACATGGGTTGCAGCGACTTAAGAAGGCAGCTCACTACCACCTTCTCAAGAGTAATTACTGATGGGCAATGGATGCTGGCCTAGCCAGTGACGCCTACCAATCCCATGAAAGAACAAAAAAATTCCAGTTGAGGCCAAACCAGTGTTTTATACAGGTTTAACATAACTTCCTTGCTTTTATACTCTATGCCCCAAATAAAGCTGAGGATACTCTATGCTTTATTAACCACTCTCTCAACTTGTTCTGCCCCCATTCATGATTTATGCATATCTACACCCAGTTACCTCTGCTCCTTTGTCCCCTTTAGAATTGTACCCTTTATTTTATATTGTCTCTCTGCATTCTTCTAACAACAATGAATCACTTCACACTTGCCTACATTAAATTTCATCTGCCACTTGTCTGTCCATTCCACCAAAATGTCTAAGCCCTTTGGAAGTTCTATACAATCTTCTTCATGGTTCACAATACTTCCAAGGTTTGTATCATCCTCAAATTTTGAAACTATGACCTGTTGACCAAGGTTTAGGTTATCAATTTGTATCAGGAAAAGTAAATGTCCCAGCACCAACTCCTGGAAACTCCACAACAACCCACCCTCTGGTCTGAAAAACATTTATTAATCACTACACTTTGTTTCTATCACTCAACCAAATTCATATCCATGTTGCTACTGTTCCTTTAATTCTTCAGCTATTATGATTTTTAGTTTCAGATGGTCCTGCCCAAAATAAATGAGCAAGTGAACATTTCACATGTGGCTTGTTTAAATGACTTTGCACCTGATAACCATGCAGTGCCTTACCTGTTAATTATGATTGATGGCTCTTGAGCTTTGCATTATTACTCACTTGGAAAAGAGAGAGGTTAACATTTCCTACTGTGATGGATTCCATGTTAAACTGCTGATTTTGTTTCATTGCCACAAAATTAATTGGATAAGTTCAGCCATGAAATGGTTATTGTTGGTAGGGGAGATTTTTAACTGAAAACAAATGAACTAATGAGAAAATGTAGGTGTCCTCTTGCATTAGCAAATACACTTCACATCCCAGTTATTTTTAACCTTATTCCTGGCCAAGTACCCATGCAAGCCTGCTGGTAAACAGAAGTCTGTCTGAAACCATGTTTGTCTGAGGTTGCCTTCAAACACGCAAACCATCCATATATGCATGTTAATGACATTTGGGTGTAGAATAGTAACAACATGAAAAGAAAAATAATGTTTGTACCACATCATGGTTTGATGCATCACTAAAAGTTAAGAATATTCACTTTGTGCACTGGGGTTTTTCCAATGGTAATGAAGATTTTGCCGTCATCAAAAATAAAAGATTGCATTCGGTAGTGTAGAAAGGGTAATATGCACAAAGGATATATATTGTTTGGAATTTGCAAAGTGAGGATTAAAAAAAAATGAGACTGGCTTGGTTAACAATTTATTAGGCAAGAAATAGCAAAAGCAATTTGTAAATCTCAGGTGCGATGCAAGAGATATATTTTATTCTGACCTGAATGGTATGGACAAATTTTCTGCTTATTATGCTGGGGCATAAAGGACAATTAGACTGGAGGATTATACCACTGTAACAAAATTCACCTGATTTTCCTTTATGTGCTGCACCCAGCTGATTCCTTGCATTCAAGCATGAGTAGGAGGAAATCTGGCCCATCTCTCTTCCAGAATCAATTTATACAATTTCTCACATAATTAGCACCCGTTATCTCCTCGTTCACCTGTTACATTATCATTTGGACCATGTACCAAATGAAATGTTTCATGTTATATACTGTTTAAACTAAAGGATGTGCTGATCATTACTTTTTTTTCTGAAGAAAACTATACATTTGCAAGAAGTGACACATTTCAATTTTAACATGCCTTTGATGGCGGTGTAACACTTAATGGTGAAGCTGTTCAATGCAATTTTGAATTCAAAGAGAGATTATTACAGCACTACAGGCACCAAAGCAGGTGTTGCAATGGTAACGTTAGATCTGTAATTATAAACTGAGCTATACACATAAAGCATTTATTCACAGTTCATGTGGACAGAGTGTATTGCAACCACTGGGATTGATTTCATAATTGTTTTTAAAAAATCATCCTCGGAAAGTGAAGCTGTCAATGTCAGCATTTATTGCACATTCCTAGTAGGCCTTCTTGAACTGGTGCAATCTGTGTGGTGAATGTAGTCCCATAATGGTGTTAGATAGGGAGTTCCAGGATTTTGACCTAATGTCAATGAATACATCTCCAAGTCAGGGTGGTGTGAGGCTTGGAATAATTCTTGGATGCAATGCTCTTTCCATGCACCTGCTGTCCTTGATCTTCTAGATGGTGGAGATGTTGGGCTTGGGAGGTGCTGCCAAAGGAACCCTGGGAAGTTGTTGAAAGGCATCCTGTAAATAATACACACAGTCATGGTTCATCAGTAATGGATAGAGGTGCCAATCAAGTGGATTCCTTTGACCTGGATGGTACTGAGCTTTTTTGAGTGTTGGTGCAGCCGCACCCAACCAGGAAAGTGGAGCATATTCCAAAGGGTGGTTCGTACAGGACAAACCTCATCGAATTTTAAGAAGTGGCCACAAAAGAAGTGGATGGGGAATGTCAACAGATGTTATTGATATGGACTTCCAGAAGGTAGTTGATAAAGCCCCTTATTAGAGAATAACTCACCTCCCAAAGCCTCTCTTCAATCTACAAAGGTCAAGTCAGGAGCATGATGGAAAACTTTACACTTGTCTGGGCGAGTGCAGCTTCAACAACACTCAATAAGGTCAGCCCCATCCAGGGCCAAGAAGCCCAATTAACTGGCATTCCATCTACAAGTGCACTGTGACAGCAGACACCTGACTTGTTCCTTGTAAATGGTGGAAAGGCTTTGAGGAATCAAGAGGTAAGTAACTCACTGCAGAATTCCCAGCCTCTTATGAGGGACTTTATTAACTGACTTCTGGAAGTCCATATCAATAACATCCATTGATATTCCCATCTACTTCTTTTGTTACCACATCATAAAATCCAATGAGGTTTATCATGTAGCATCTACAAGATGCACTGCAGCAACCCTCCAAGTCTCCTTCGACAGCACCTTCCAAACTTGTGACATCTGCCGCCGAGAAGGGCAGGGGCAACAGATGCATGGAAACACCACTGTCCCTTCACTGTCACTGAGTCAAATATCTGGAACTCCTTCCCTAATATCATTGTAGGTGTACCCAACACTTAGGGCAGAATGTTACGTCCTGCAGACGGGTGTGTGCCCGACCTGATCGGGTGTAAAATAGTGTGCAATGACGTTGGGTGAGCGTCCCAACGCCATCGTGCACTTGCGCGATATTTCGGTCGTGGGCGTGCGCGAGAGGTGGCAGCAGGCCCATCGACAATTAAGGGGCCTATTAGGGCCATTAAAGTATAAATTAAGAGAGATATTTTGCTGCCTGTCCAAGCCTACGGTTGGCGGTTGGATGAATCAGCCAGGCGGCCTTTGCATTTTAGAGGAAACCTCATCCACGGGAGGATGAGATTTCTGGCATTAATTTTAAAAAAGTGTTGTGACATAATTTTTGTTATGTATATGTTCATATGAGTGAGTCCTATGTGGGGGCATTTTTTTCAGATCTTCCAAATCTTGATTTTTGATTTCAAAATTCTTCAGCTTCCTGAGGCAAATCCCAGCCTTCAGGAAGCTTTCATTGCGCAATCCCCCACACCTGCGCAGAATTCAGCGCTCACTCTCCTTCCGCCCCCACCCTGCAGTACTGAGACTTTCAGCATTAATTGGCCAGCCAGCGTGAAATCACAGCTGGGGGCCGATCAAGGGCGGCGGACCCCTTTCTCAGCCACTCTTGGGCCCACCCACCATGCCTGCCCGATGCCCTGAAAATCCTGCCCTTAGACTGCAGTGGCTAAAGAAGGCAGCTCACTACCACCTTCTCAAGGGCAATTAGGGAAGAGCAACAAATGTGGATCTTACCAGCAATGCTCATATTCCATGAATGAATAATAAAACAACGCTAAAAAAGAGACTGTTAGCAAGTTGAAGCTCATGGAATTGAAGGCAAAATTATTGGCCTGGTTGGGAAATTAGCTGAGCGCAGGTTTTGGAGAGTAACTAGGATGTAACTAGTGGTGTTTCACAGGGATCCGTGTTGCTGTCTCAACTATTCACTGTATTTATTAATGACTTAGATGATTGAAAGCCATATATCAATGCAATTGACTAGATAGCTAGAGCATGGTTCAGAATAACCAGTGCCAGCTGAGGTAGACTTAGGACCTGCCTCCTCACCTTGGCCCTGAGGGTGGAAGGCAATGACAAACCACCACTGACAGGATATGGCTCAGGGTGAAGCATCAGCAGACAATGATTGATATAATATTATGAAAATGTCATTCCCAGGTAAATGAACTACTCATGGAATGGTGGCTTTTATATTTGGAGAACTCAAAATACAAGGGGGTAGAATTTATGCTATGCAAGATACCAATTCATCCAAATCTGGAGCTCTGTGAGCAGTGCTGGGCCTCATATCTTAGGATGGATATATTGGATGTGGAACAACTACAGTGTGGGTTCACCAGAACAATATGTGGACTCCAAGAGTTAAATTACAAAGAGAGATTACACAAACTATGGTTGTACTAGAAGTTTAAGGGATAATTTTATCAAAGCCTCCGAGCTATTAAGGGGAACTGATTGGATCGAGAGTGAAAAATAATTCCTGCTGCTTGGGAAGTCAAAAGAACGTAAGAACATGAGAAATAGGAACAGGAGCAGACCATTCAGCCGCTCGGATCTGCTTCGCCATTCAATAAGATCATGACTGATCTTCTCGTGTTTCGATTTCCACATTCCCATCTAATCCCGATAACCTTTGATCGCTTTGCCTAACAAGAAGCTATCTACCTCTGCCTCAAAAATATTCAATGACCCCGCCTCCACCACCTTCTGAGGCAGGAAATTCCAAAGTCGCACAATACTCAGAGGGAAAAAAAATCTCCGCATCACTGTCCTAAAAGGGTGACCCCTAATATTAATAATAGGTGCCCCCTAGTTCTGGACTCACCCACAAGAGGAGACATTCTTTCGAAGTCCACCTTGTCAAGGCCGTTCAGGATCTTGTATACTTCAATTAAATCACCCCTCACTCTTCTAAACTCCAGTAGAAACAAGCCCAGTCTGTCCACCCTTTCCTCATAAGACAACCTACTCATTCCAGGTATCAATCTAGTAAAACTCCTTTGAAGCGTCTCCAATGCATTTACATCCTTCCTTAAATAAGGAGACCAAAACGGCACACAGTATTTGAGGTGCGGTCTCATCAATGCCCTGTATAATTGAGACATAAAAATGGAGATTGGTTTCAGTTGAAACCTGCTGAAATGGGCACTTGTATATTACACACCACTCCCTTGTTGAGTGGCTGTTCATCTTATCTCGTTATACTCCTCGGTGAACATAGAATGAAACCCTCCAAATCTTTTTATTGGACAGAATAAGGCCTCGGAGGGCCCCGGAACCCGTCAGACTTTATTTCTAATTTGAGCGGCTCGATGCGTTTATTATTCAGGGAGATATAAGATTCCAACTCAGCCAACGCTAGAACACCCCGGTAGAGCAGCGATCCTGCCTGGGGTCAAAAGCTCGGATGGGTTCTCCGATTCCCCAGCATCAGGTCACAAGTGACCTGCTAGGGGAGTCTAGGGGTGAAATTGCTCCCTAAAGTCCTTGGTCGATATGGCCTCCTGCAGAGAGTCCTTCTCTTCCTCCTCCTCCCCTTGCCTCTTCCAGCAGTTTGTCCTGCATGATCTTTGTTTGTTCTCCCAGTCATGCTCAATTCCTAAAACAAGCCCTATCAGGTCATTCATGTCAGGATTAATTTGTTTCAATGCAGTCTTTTAAATGAACAGAAGAGAATTTCAGCACCAGTAAGAATGGCTACATGTGCATATATTTAAACCTCAATAGAAAATAGTGGAAACACAGCACAGAACAGTCAGCATCCGTAAAGAGAAAAAATAAGTCATGACTTTTCAGTCGTGTAATCTCTCCTCAGAGCTGATAACTGACATAATTTATTGGAACAGTCATGGAGCTGGAAAGCGATTGTGTGCGGTTGTGAAGCAACAAGCTTTGTGTCAGGTGCATTTTCCTTGGCATGTAATAAAATCAAACACTTTACTGAACTACTGTTGGGTTATAATGGCTGGGTACTAATATATTTTTTCTTTACTGTAAACAGGAAAAAAAATCCAAAAGGCAGAAGAAAAAATGTAGTTAGTGGAATTTTGAAGGAAGTAGAAGATATTGGAAACATTCAGCATGTCCGTCAGCATCTGTTGAACAAAACATTATTGTTTTGAGTGTGGACCCTTCCACACAACTAAACATAAATATTTATAATGGAAAATATTTCCCTGGTCTCAAGAAAATGTGGATGTTATGGCATTTTATTTCTCTATAAATTAGTGGAAATATAGAATAGACTCACAGTAAAAGCAAATAGTTACCAATTACATTTTCCAATTGTCAGCAAAACACAGGTGGATAATCAGCTGATTTCAAAATTCAACAGATGTTAAACTTGACATAAACCTGACATATATTTCCCTTACTCCCTCTTATTTCTTTTCCTGCCCTTTGTTGAAGTCTCTCTCTCCCCATCAACTTAATGCCTTGGCCGAAATTCGAAGAACACAAAGTCAAGGCAGCAAAAGATATATAATCAGAACAAAATGGTCTGAATTTTTTGGATGGTGGGGCCTTGTTTCCCGCTCTCCGAAGAGGAAGCGGGGAACTCATTCCCGTTGACTCTGAGTGCCCTGCAGCTATTTCATGCTCGAATGAGCATTAAGTGGCTGCAGGCAGGATTTCTATCCCTCACTCAGGATGAAGTCCAGCCTTAGAGAGCTGCCGGCTAATCTGCAGCGACAGGAGCTGCAGTGGACAGGAGAGGGTGTGCATGAGGATGACTGAGACTAAGACTGGGCACCAGAGGCCCAGGTAAGTTTAAAGGGTCCCAGGGCAGGGAGGGTAGAATAGGCTTGTGGGGCACAAAGGGGGCGATCAATATCTCAGAGGAGAGGCCTGGGATTTGGGATGGTGGGGAGAGAGCTCCAGAGGCTACTGGACCTTAAGGCGGGGTGGGGGGGGGGGGGGGCGTCGCCAAGCTTCAGAAAGGGCCTTCTGATAGAAGTACCCCTCCATCCCCCCACCCCTCACCCCATTTGCCACCCAAGATCTAAGTCTGTTGATTTTCAGGCATCCCCCATGGAAAGTCAATCCTCCTGGCAACCTAAAAACTGAGGCTGAATGAGAAATGGCCGTTAAGTGGCCAATAATTGGCCACTTAATGGCCTCAATTGGAGCAAGATCGGGCTTTCCGTCCAAGTCCTTGCCCGCACCAGCGTAAAATCACTGCGTGTTCAGGGCGGAACCCAGGGGAAATCCTATTCCTTCAATTTTACACTCTCCCTCCCACCATCTGAAAACCCGCCAGCGGGGTAGCATTAAATTCAGGTCTATGTTTCCCTCATCCATTCACATGTAGGCAGCATCTCAGATTTAAACAAATATGCACAATTTTACCTCAGTGGACCTTTTGAAATTTGTGAATCTTTTTTAATAATTACTTGAATGAAGTTACTGAGCTGAATGTGCTCAAGGTAATTAGCTTCAAAAGTGAACTGTTACTTTTTCTGAAAATTGTATTAACATTAAATGAATAAACACATTCTCTTTCAATATTTCTCCTACTCCCACTCTCCTTCTCTAACACCTGTCTTTTTGATGCCAGTGCCACTCCCTCTTCCTTGCCCCTCACTTGAACAAACTTTCTAAAGTTTATAGAGCACTAAAATCCAGATTGTGCTCTCAGTATCAATTAGCAGCTCTTCTAATACACACTGAGGCATTTTTAACATCAAACATGCCTATTGTAGCACCACCTGCAGGAATATCAGGCATTGAAGGTACTCACAATTAATTTTCCACAAAATGCACCACCACACCTACCAAATATGATATAGAATATATATTTGTGTTTAGTTAATTTTATTGTTTGTCTTCCCAAAAAAATCTTTCAAATCAATATTTATATTGGAAAAAAATAAAGCATTTAGAGGGCCAACGTGAGAAACCAGGAAAACCTCATCAGTTGGGAGGGTTGCCAACGAGAAGAGAGCTGTGCCAAAGTTTGATAAAAGAAAGGTTTTAATGATGAGAGCTCCTATAATATAAATGGTGCCCTTGGAGAAAGTAGGAAGATGTTATGACTTGAGAAAAGAGCTCCTAAGCAGGTAGAGGACAACAGGAATAGCTGATGGAGTAAAAAGGAACAAATGAAGCTTAGCAATGTTTTTTATGGTGAGCACTGAGGACCAGAAAATAATGTACTGTTTAATTTTATTTTTATATGCTGCCTAAGTGCTACCACAGCTTGCATGACAGCTCAAGTCAGACATAATTATAAAAAAAACGCCACTAGAGCTATACCTTGAGTGCCCTACCATCCATTCTTAATTAGCACATTCGTTTAGATAATATCACCAACTTTAACTTTAACACCATGTGTTCTATTGTACTATTGTCGTTGACATCTTTTGATGATCTGCTTCTATCACTGCTTGTTTGTCCCTACAACCACACCCCCCCCCTCCACCTCTCTGTCTCTCTATCTCTCCGCCCCCCACACACACACCTTAAACCAGCTTATATTTCAACTCTTTCTTGGACTCGAACTCAAGTTCTGTCGAAGGGTCATGAGGACTCGAAACGTCAACTCTTTTCTTCTCCGCCGATGCTGCCAGACCTGCTGAGTTTTTCCAGGTAATTCTGTTTTTGTTTTGGATTTCCAGCATCCGCAGTTTTTTTGTTTTTATAATTAAATGCTGCTTGGGCATTTTCTTCTGCCAGTATTTGATATTCCTTCCTTTCTTGTTTTTCCCTTCATCTTTTCTTTTTTGATATTCTCTTCCCTTAATGGCTCACAAGCAACTAGCACTGGCCATCAATTTATCTACCCCATTTCCAATTAGTAAATAAATTAAGTCATCCTCCTTCATTCATGTAAGGGCTGTGTTCTTTACCCTTTCCTTCTTTAAATACATACCAATTAAAGATGTGTGTGTTTGTGGTTACTGAAGTGCTTTAATGATCGTGAGAATCTTTAGTGGGCATATCTCCCCATGAAGAACCTGGAGGTCAGAGTCTGCAGAGATTTATGGGCAACTGGTGGCAGCAGTAGCTGCATTTCCATTATCAGAGACTACATAATGAGCAACTGGCCATCCTTTGCTGTATTTAACTCCCTTCCTACAGTGATGCATAAGAGAAATTCGAAGAAATGAATAGTGGGAAAAGGAGACTCAGTGACAGGTTGCAGCAGATGAGCATCAACACCTGAATGTCTTCACAAAGACTGCACAAGGCAGCAGAAAAGAAATTAGTTGTGTGCTGAGGTATTTTCAGGCACAGAATGTTAGCAGAAAGGTTTAACAGACCAGACAGCTCTGCAAGTGATGACAGCTCTAGACTGATGGCAGGAGTAAGATCCAAAAAGTGGCACTGTTCTGAGGGAAAGTGATCACAAACAGCAGTAATTGTTGTTAAAATAGCTCAAGTCGGAAGGAAAAATTGAGATTATAAAAGATAGGAATGGTTCAGAAAAAACTAAATGCGGTTTGATCACATTACCATTTTTGGATTCCATTGTTTATTGGGTAACAAGTTTGGTGATGTGATTCCCTAATTTAATGATTTCATGATTTCCCTAATTCCCTAACTTAAATGAATGCCCTGCAGGCAAATACTCCCCACTGAATTCTGAACTTGTATAATTAAATACAAGAGGATGGAGGCCAGGGCTAAGGAATGAGCATTCACACAGTGACATCAAGTGACCTGTATATGCTTTAGGCTGCAAGCTGCCTCAGGGTAAATCACCCAAATATACTACTTATTAATGTGGATTTTTGAATGACAATGATAGAAGTGCCCCTTCAGGTAGTGTTTCATTGGTGGTCATCTACAAACATAACAGGCAGAATTTTACATTCGCATGCAGGGGCGGACCCACACACCGGAACGTAAAATTATGCGCAATGACATCTGGCATGCATCCTGACGTCATTGTGCTGCCATGCGATATTTCTTTCGGCAGGCACGAGCCTGAGTCGGCTGCGCGCCCGCTGATAAGAGAAAGGCCTATTAAGGTCATTAACATACTAATTAACTCCAAATTTATGCTGCCCGTCCAACCTAAAGGTTGACGGGCAGGCGAAAAGGCCAAGTGGCCTTTACATTTTTAGGAAACCTCATCCACGAGCAGAATGAGGTTTCCTAAAGCTAATACTGATTATATAAAAACTTTATTTTGAAAATAAAAACATGTTCCATCTCATGGGACACAGTCACATGAGTGGACATGTTTCATTCAATTTTTAATGTTTTTAATAATGATTTTAAAAAGCACTTCATTCTCTCTGAGGCAGCTCACTGATGCAGCACTACAGCTTGCGATCCACGACGGGCAGGTCATAATTGGCCCGCCCGCATGAAATCGCAGCGGTCGGCTTCACGACTGCCTGTGCCCGCTCTTGCTCCCACTTAGCTTGCCTGATGCATGGAAAATCCTGGCCAACAAATCAGAAGGACTTATCACTGCATTTGGAATAGCATAATTCAAATTCAATCGTGTTAAACAGTTACTAATGCCATTTCAGAAAAGTAATGCTGATTATTTTGTTTCTGAAGGGCCAGCCACTTTTTTCATTGTGATATCATGCTTTTTTCCTTTTTAAAATGAGAGTTAAAATGAAAACTGTCCTTTGACTAAAGTTCAAAATGGAGGATGGAAATTAGCCAGGCGAGGTTGATTGGCCTGAAAATCAGGAATGAAGTGTACAACGACCGATGCAAACAGATCCTTTGAACCCAGATGATGTGTGATTAATTGCTGATTAACTCCTTTGATCACTATTCGCTCCCTGGCTCCATAACCTGTACACTTGGTAACAACTTTGGATGCTATGGGCAAATAGGAGCTTGCGTTTTCCACATGCAGTTTTTCATCTTGAAAGTCTACAAATGAGATAAATTGGACTGTTCATTTCAAAAGACCTGTTGCTTGTCAAAGTGCAGAAAACACCATTCTGAAAGTATGTACTAATCTCTGATAATGCTACTCCCATTTTTTTTTAGCTTCGGTGCTATTTCATATCTTGCTTATGTATTTTGCTTCTATTAATTATTCTGCCTACAAATAAATTCCAGCAAGTAAATACATTTCATTTATATTATTCCACTGATTTATTAGCCCAAATTTTAACTCTCAATCATCAGTGTAGAGATGCTTGGGTAGCCCACAGCAGGAGTGAGCTGCAATAGGTAGGGACAACACGGGAAACAGTTCACTGAAAGTTGATGTTCTCTCTCACCTCTGCTGAGAAGGGTGATATGAGAACTTCAGGGCCCAGCAATGAGATGAAAACTGTTTGTTTTACCTAGAAAAGGTAGAAGGGCTGGATTTTATGCTCCCCCCACCAGGCGCTGTGGTTCTGGCCCCACCCACCCCCACATCCACCACCTGTCCCCCGTCCGGGATCCCGATAGCTGCCCTGCTGCAATTTAACACTGGGAGTATCATTGATCGCTTTAAGCCAAGGCTTCCATCTCTTTCTCCAGGGGAAGTCCCACTCTAGGGAGCTGTCCAGTCAATCAGATTGATGGCAGCTCTGCAGTCCCAGCCGGGAGCTGTGGCCACTCCTGGGACGACAGCCAATTCCCCTGCACTGAAGAACCCAGGTAAGTCCAGGGTTGGGGGGCTTGGCGGGAGGGATGAGAGGGGTGAGGGGTGGGTTCCAGAGGCCAGGAGGTGGTTTAAAGTGGGGGGGGGTTGGGCAGGATCTTGGGGGAGGGGGTGCCTCCAATAGGCCTAGGGAGCTGGCAAAGAGGGTCTCCCCCACTCCCTGCCCGACATCAGCCCATGCAGCTTTAATTGCCAGGCTTTCCTTATAAGGTGGGCCTCCTGCCGCCATGGGTAAAATGCCAGCAGCAGCCAGATGAAGCCCTTAAATGGCCATTAATTGATCACTTAAGAGCCTCAAGAGGCCCAAGGGCCGGAGGACTGCCTGACATCTCCACCGACCCCTGTAAAATTTCAGCCAACTTGGGGTGGGTAGGTGATGGAATGGCCATTCACTGGATTTTATGAGCCCTCCCTCCTGCCTCCCTGCCTTTAAACCCATTGGCAGGGGTTATGATTCTAAGATGATAATTATGTCTGAAGGGACCTTGACCTAGGTTTCCACCTCAAAGGAGAGCCGCTCTGTCGTGGCGAGAATAGCAAAGCTGCCCCAAAATCGTCCATCCCACCCCTGAACATCGCACTTCCCATTTTTATGGGGCGGGAATGGGGATGGGGTGTGCTTCGTGCATGCACAGAGGCAGCTGGCAATTTAAATCATCAGCAGCCTCCACTGAAGTGGCATTTTGCGAGCCTAGGGGTGTGGATCCCTCAGTATGCAAAGTAGACCTGAGAAGAATGGGTCTGAACTTGGTGTATTTCTTTGGATAGCTAGGGGAGTTCTTTGGAAAGGCAGAGCACCTCTGTGGAATTTTCCTTAAAATTTTACTCACAGCCCCTGGGGTGGTGCAAAACAAACTGCAACTGTTACCCCTTAACTCAAGGGAATAGGATGGTGGGGCTTGTGGTCTCACAGTGCAATTATTTTTGCCCCTGCTGACTTGTGCACCCAGGTGCTAGGAAGAACTGTGTGCTGGAGAAGGATGCATAGCACTTTGTGCGAAGGAGTATACAAGATGGACATGACCCTCGCATATTGACACCATAGAAACCACTTATTGTGAACAGCCAGAGGCCAGACGGAGGGCAGAAGGTTAGGAGGAAGAGGCTGCTGCCCACGCAACAGGAACAAAAAGGAGGAGAAACAGGCCAACTAGGTACTACCCTGCGGGAAGGAGGTATAGACCTACGATATTATACATTAACATGACGGAGAACCAGTACCAAAGGCAACTGAAGCTAAGCCTTGAGGTGGTGACAGACATATATCACATGGTCCAACTGCAACTCAATCCACAATTCATCGACCCCCATGCCTTGCCTGTGACTGTGAAGGTAGCCTTCGCTCTCAACTTCTATACCGCAGAATCTTTTCAGGGATCATCAAGAGACCTGTCTGGTATATCCCAATCAGCAGCACACAGTGTATTAAAGCTTAATTAATGCCCTGTTTGCTCTTTGGGGGGGTGGGGCTTGGAGTGGGGGGGGCGGTGGAATCACATTAATTTTCCTATAGATTTGGCGTCTCAGACACCGAGAGCCACTGTCTTTGCCCAATTAGCAGGCTTTCTTCAGGTGTTATTGATTACACCCATGCTTCCATAAAGGCCCCAACTCAACAAGCAGACACCTTTGTCAACCAAAATTCCTTCCACTCAATCAATATCCAGGTGTTTTTTGACCACAGCAAGGTCTTCCTTCAAATGTGTGCAAGTTTGGCAGGCAGCTGTCATGATTCCTTCATACCAAGGAGATCCCAACTCCTTCAGTTATTTTAGGCACTCTCACAGATCCATAGTTGGCTTCTACAGGACAAAAGCTATCCCTCAAGAACCTGGGTAATGACCCCCTATATGAGCCCACAGACAGAGGTAGAGCACATCTACAACAGCAGCCATGCTATCACCAGGAGTGCCATAGAGCAGGCAATTGGCATCTCCAAGATATGCTTCAGGTTCTTCGATCACTCAGGTGGAGCTCTGCAGTATGCCCCAGCAAGGGTATCAAGAATAGGAGTTGTGTGCTCCATGCTGCATAACAGTGTGCGGTGGAGGGACATACAAATTGGTAGTGATGACACCAAGGGCAGAGCTCCAGCCTCTGAGGAGGAGAAAA
The DNA here is from genome assembly GCF_017639515.1 of Carcharodon carcharias. Taxonomy (NCBI): domain Eukaryota; kingdom Metazoa; phylum Chordata; class Chondrichthyes; order Lamniformes; family Lamnidae; genus Carcharodon; species Carcharodon carcharias. Next base: position 55,063,414 of record NC_054486.1, read on the forward strand.
GGAAGAAGATGAAAAAGATGAAGACGAGGAGGAAGCTCCTGTCCATTTGAAGGATTCTGAAATGGATGAGGATGGGGAGGCTGCCAATGGCAACACAGCTGGGAGGCAAGGCCATGTAGCCAGGGCTGACTCTGTGCAGGTGGGGATTATTGCCAGACAGGCCCTTGTGTAAGATAGATTCTTATAAGGTCCTCCCAGATCACAACTGCATCAACCAGTCTCTGATGACATCCTTCCATCTAAAGAACCTTGTACATTGACTCCATAATTATTCAAAGGACTGTCCATCGCTTTTAAGGGAGACAATAAGCATCAATGAGATTGACCAGTCACATTTATATGGCTGCAACCCTCACCATCATAACCATGGGCATCATCATATTACAAACAAACATAGTGAAGTCATTCACAACCTGCCCCCGCCCCACCTCACATGAATGCCAGTGACTGTAAATGAGGGACCCAAGCTGCTAAATCATCCATAATCAAACCATGGCCACAATGCTGAAAGAGGCATGATGTCAGAATTCAAACCCTATACATGCTAATAGGATTGTATGTTGTAGCACACATGTAGATAAGGCATCTCACACACGAGGAGCCCATAACTGGGCGACAACAGCGCTTTGAAAGAACTTACGCACCATCCATTCCGGCCAATGGTCCGGTTTCTGATGTTGGCACCACATGCAACATTCCTAGCTTCCATATACCTCTGCTTCCCTCACAAAGCACATCCTGTGACAGCTGGAATGTGAATGCAGCCAAAGTAGTGGGCACGGCAGGCAACCAATATTAGACGCACAATACATGGCCGCTCAAGCTGTGATGACTAAACCAGGCCAATGTGTAATGTTGCAGTACAGCTGAATGCCTTGTACCCAACATTCATGCTTGAGAGTCACCTGCTGCCCAGCATCTGTTGGTGGAGTCTGATCATTGAGTCTCCCTTAAAGACAAGCTAGGATGGACAATGAAAGATACAAGAAGAATCTCAGTGATTGTGCTTTTGAACACTGGAGCGTGGAATTTTCCATGCCCGCTCGTGTCGATGTCATGGCGGGCATGAGCAGACAATTTGGTGGGAAGGCCAAAAATCAGTTTCACGACGTCATGAAAAACATTTGCGACCATCCGCTTCACCCGTCATTGGCGGGCCATGTTTCCCATTACCGGGTGTTGGGATCTTCATTGTAATACATATGCATTTCATGATTAGCCCAGCTTACTAGAATCATCCCCTCACCTTGGGTAATCCGGGCACACATGCATGATTACACGACAAAGTGTTTCACAACAGCATTTATAAGGCATGCGCCTGGGGAGCTGCACTCCGATGGGAACTTGGAGGTAAGTGCACAGTAGTAACATTGTGCAGCACTCACGAGGGTTGCCTGTTGGATCTCAAGGTTGAGGTGCTGCACATTCAGGTGAGGCCACAGGCAAGTCGCATTTTCCTGGCTTGCTGTCATTGAGATGCCAGGGCATGGGTTGCACCCTGGTTGAGGCAAATTGGGGGCAGCAAGGGATGCACTGAGGCTTGTGGTAGTGCAACGACAAAGGGGGAGGGGTGGGGGGAGGGAAGCAGCTATACATTAGAGAAACCTTGCAAGAAGTGACCATTCCTCCACAGCTAGGACAGATAAGCTCCAAAGCCTCATTAACATGCTTGGAGTTGACCCTCTAGCTTATCTGCTCACTTAAGCAACGCAGAGGCCTGAAAATGACACCAGGTGCTCCAGAGCTCTTCACCCCTCCGGCACAGACTGCAAACTAATGAGCGTTTTAGTGAATTGCAGAGTAATTGGATGACTAGGCACATTGTACAATTTCCTTGCTAAATCTGGCCAAGGAGCAGTCACTGGTGGAGACGCTCACAGCCTCTTGCAATGTCAGCATCCTGGTTTGGACCAGTCTCCCCCATGGTTCAAGCTAACAGTGCAGTCTTGCAGTGTGGGTTAGGAGAATGGCTGCGCCTGAGCTGAGAGCACAGCATGCAGTCCAATGGGCAAAGCTGCCGCCAATCGGTCAGGTGGGGTGGGGTGGAGGTGGGTGGGGTTTCAGGCACCCATGTAGCGCACTAAACTCTGGCCATCCAAGTGGTGGCCAGCACTCTCTGGGATGCGTTAAGGGGTCTTCAGACTTAACCAAGAGAGATTCTTAGTACACTCAAGCTAACACACACGTCTCTCCTTCAATCTGCAGGAGGAGCACATCAGGAGCACGGAGCCTGGTGACCTAGCTGTATGCCTCATGGCTTACAGGGAGTGGAGACAAAACAGAAGATAGCAACAGGGGCGCCTGAATGGGCAGAGGGAGGAGAAGCACCCTCAGGAAGAAGGGACAGCTGTGGCTCCCACACATGCCACTGATGAGCCACAGCGAGCCATCGTTGGTTAGTGCTTAGCTAGACCCAGGGTCTAAAGACAGTGCTTGTCATCCCTGAAGATGATGGAGAATTAGTGTCGCCAAAGATTATGCATGTCCAGGACACTGGTCAGTCACATCTACCACTTGCTTCAGGATTTGGCGCCATGGGGACATGGAAGGAATCCACTGTCAGTGGCTGTGAAAGTGACTGTGGTGCTCAATTTTTATGATAGTGGCTCCTTTCAGGGCTCCACAGGTGACCTCTGCGGGATATTGCAAGTCTCCACCCACAATGTATCCAAGAGGTCACGGCCACCATATTCGTGAAGGTACACATGCATTTTGTCTTGGATCAGGGAAGCCAAAATGCAAGACTGCTGGGATTTGCCCAGATCTCAGGTTTTCCACAGGATGCCATTGACTGCACTCAGTGGTGCTCAGATCTCCGTGGCAACAAACGGTCAACAACGTCAACTGCAAGGACTTCTACTCGCTGAATGTTCAGCTGGTGTGTGACTACCACAAATGCATCCTGCAGGTCTGCGGCAGGTTCCCAGGGAGTGTCTGCGACTTCTACATCATTAGTAGGTCTCAGGCCCCTGAGGTCTTCCAGAGTCCAGAGAAGCTGCAGGGTTGGCCCTCCGGGGACTAGGGCTACCCTCAGAGGACATGGCTGATGGACACCCGTGTGGTGGCCTCAGACTGCAGCAGAGAGAAGGTCCAATGAGTCTCATGCTGCAACTCGCACCCTAGTGGAGCAAACCATCGGAAAGTTGAAAATGACGTTCCGGTGCCTGGGCCGGTCTGGTGGAGCCCTGCAATACAGTGCACAGTGGGTGTCATGCATCGTTGTCGCCTGCTGCATCCTTTACAACCTGGTGCTGCAAAAGGGAGAGGAGCTGGCTGAGGAGCTAGAGGCCTCCTCCAATGAGAAGACATCGACAGGGATTAGGGTGAGAAGGTCCTTGAAGGTGAGGATGCTAGAAATGAGGGCATAGCACTGGCCAGATGAGGCAGGCATGCTCGGGAGGCCCTGATAGCTGCTAAATTCATGGAAGATGATGGCGACATGCAGTGAGAAGACACCATAGATCCTCACATTGCATCTGTGAACATTTGTCTCCTATCTGACTGATGGCAGAGAACATACCTTCTGTGATATAGCTCCTGTCATGGAGGTGCAGTGGATGCCAACGGCCCCTACATTCCAGGAGGATGATGATGACATGCAGTGGAGAAACTCCAAAGATCCTCACATAGCTTATATGAATGTCTGACTCCTGCCTGGCTGATGACAGATCGCCAAAAGGGTCATATCGTGGAGATGTAGAGGGGAAACTTTAACTTGTCCTGACCCGAAGGCATTCTTCATGAGCTTAACCCTTCAGGACCTCACTGTCACCGGACACATTTGCTGATAAACTGGGAGGCCAGCCGCACCTCAAAGGTGCTGGGAGCACACAGAGAGAATGACAGAACTCAGTGCCACCAGCCCAGGACATCCTGGCAGCAATGATAAGCCCCACCGAGGTGCAGGCATGACTGATGTGTCCAGTGACAGTGAAGGCACACCATCAGTGTGCTGGGAAGGTTACACAAAGCACAGGGAAGAGGCCCTGGACTGAGACAGCTGCCTTTATCTCATGCAACAATTAAGGTTTCACCTCTGAGTGACACAAACACTGCTGATCAGAACAAGGAGCCATAGGCAGGGAGGCAGTCTTGGGAGTTTATTAATAAAGTGAATATTATTCACAAGTGATTAGCACCTGTGCCCAGGCTGTGCAGCTATATCTTCTTAATCTTCCTGACCCTGCCGCTACGTTTTGGTGCTCCTCCACCATCCATAGCAGAGGTGGAGGCAGCCTGCTGACTGCTATGCCCTGTCTGTGGTGAGCTTGGTGGGGGTCCTCTGGAGGGTCGAGACCTGGAGGTCTCTGGCCTTTTTTCAGGGTCCTGCTGTGTGGCAGTGGAACCCACCTTGGCCTGTGGAGCTGGAGCTGCTGGGGTCACAGGAACGGGGGATTTGACTAGGCCGGACACTCATGGTGTCACCTGGGTGGATGGTCCCTGGATGTGCACCTGCTGATCCTCCTCCCTAAGGGTGCCCGAGGACCCCTGGCTGACTCCTTGAGGAGATGGGATAGCTGGAGTGAGATTGAATTGTCCCACACCTTTCTTGCATACATACTGTTGGAAGCCAACTATGGCATCAGCGATGGATTTCAGCCCATGCAGCAGAGGAGGAGTGACGACCTGGACTAAGGCCTCCATGGCAGATGCCATCCTACTACTGTTGGCATGCCGGCACTATCACCTCTGTCTGAAGGTAAGCATACTCCTCCATCATGCCTTGCAATCTGAGGAGTGCAGCGGACATCCCTTCCTGAAGTTCCCTAGCTTGTCTTTGCAGCTATAGCAACTGAGACATAAAAGAGTCCAGAGGCTCGTCATCTGACTATGACTCAGTAGATTTCCAGCCTCCAGCGGTCCTCCGAGTGCCGGACTCCTGGGAAGTCTCTGTCACCACCTGCTGTGTGTTGTGCTCACTGGACTGTGACCCCGGGGCTACTCTAAAGCTAGGCCCCACCAAGGTGTGTGTCTCTGCACTGGTGGAGGGGGTGGGTGATCGCTGTAACTGGTCTTCAATGAGGGTACCTTCAGATTCCTCTGGAGGTTTCTTCGGGGCTTGAGTCGAGGACCTGGGTCAAAAACACCATCAGCTGTTTCCCAGATGTGCCTGCGAACTCAAGAAGAGATAATTAGTGCATGGCAGTGGCATGTGAAACAGGACACATCACTCACAGCATGGCTGTCAAATGGATGTTGCACTGCTGGATCCTTTCTTGGCTGAGCACTGCCAACCTCACCATCAGCACAGGAATGGTCCAGGTCTTCGCTGGCCAGCTGGATGACTTTATTTTCAAAGTTTGTGAGGACCTTGATTTCAGACTTTCCTTCACCAGTCTGTGACCTCTCTCTCTTGTTGTGTGCCAGCTTGTCCTGCATGATTACAGATGGAGACAGTGTATGCAGGATGCCTGCGAGGCTAGATGATAAGTATGCTTGGGCTATGTGTACAGTGAATGGTCCTTTGGACGGGTTGAGGACAATGAAGTGTGCACGAGAGAGTGAAAAGTGATGTCCCTTGAACTGACAGTGAGTGAGATTACTGTAGATATGCAATGGGTTTGTGAATTTGAATTGAGAGTGATGAGAATAGTGACTTACCCTGGCGGAACGGAGGGGATCATTTATCCTCTTTTGGTACTGGGTGGCTGTCCTCTTTTGCAGGGCATTGGCACTGACCTCTTCTGCTATGGCCTCCCAAGTCAAACTGGTGATGTTGCTCCACGTCCTGAGGCCAAAGTGGGGGTAGAGGGCATCACGGAGGGCCTCCACAGCATCCAAAAGGTGTTCCAGGGATGCATCACTGAATCATGGGGCTGCAGTCTTCTTGCCTTTCGGGGGTCATGTCTTCTGTGCAATAATCCTGGGCTGAAAGCACTGAGGGGTGTGCGCGCGGCTGCACTTTAAATATGACGCCTGGCACGAGGAAGTAACAAGGTGACGGCGTGGCGAGTGAATCAGAGGATGCCCACCAGCAAAACGGTGTGTTTCCCGAGAATGCATGATTAATAGGGCAGGATTGGGATGATACGGTGTGAAAAGCTGCCATTGCGGCCGACAGGTAAAACCTGCCTGCTACCACTCTTATTGCAAATCTGGGATGATTCCATCCAGAATCTAATGTAATACAGTAGAGAAGGAAGAAGCCCTCCAAAACATCACAAATCAGCTGACAAATTTGAACCTATTGATGATACATCGAGATGGACCTCATATGCCACCTTCACTTTCACTGGTAAGAACTGCCTTCATCATGTTACCATTCTTTTTGAGCTCTCTAGTGTACAAACACACACTGAGTCATGTCCAAGTAAGTAAATATATTCAAGAAGTGCTCAAATGTGCTATGAACAATGTGGAAGTGTAACCACAGTGAATCTATTAGTGCTCTATGAAGTGCCCCTTGTGCTGCCTCAGAGGAGGTGGACACAGTCTGCTCACTTTTCTGTCCAATTGGCAATAAAGAGCATGATGGCCAGCCTTATCATGCAGGCACCCATTGGGGACCTACTTCAGACTGCAGCCTGTGCATTTTTGCACGGGCAGCTATGGCCACTAGCCCGTGTGTGGCAGGTGAGGGCTATGGGAGAGAGGTTGGGAAGCTGGAGGAAGATGAGGGTGCTGAGAAGCTCAGGTACTTTGCTTCTCCTCAGAGACCTGCACAGCCCTGGGTTGGCCTTCAGGTGGGGTTGATGGGGCCGGCTGCTGGTCCAGAAACCGGTGTGCCAACAGTGCGATCGAACTGTTAAGGCTGCACAGCTCGTCATGTATTCTATGAATGTCATACTCTGAGTGGATGCTTCAGGCTCTTGAGAGAGGCTTTCATCCTTTCCTGACCAAGATGCTGCTCTTACATCCACTTCGAATGCTGCTGCATGTGTCTTTCCATTGGCCAACCTCTCATAGTCAGAGCTCACTCGGTTGAGCCCCCAGGGCAATGAGAAGCTCATAATGATGATAGATGCCTCCATTCACAATCCCAGAGCCCCCACTGCCTCAGGGAACTCCATCAGATGTCCACACATATGCTGCTGATTATCGAGATACTGGGTCCCAAAAGGTGAATCCTGAGGCTCCACGTTTCTGCCCACTGGAGCATCATCATGAGTTTCCTCCCTCCTCTGAGGGGTCTGTGCAAAGATGCCTCTGACTCTGACACCTCTTCCTGCACTCTGGTGAGGTGACTTTCACCCTGTGCCACTGAATCTACACATGTGCTGCATCCTTCCCAAATGCTTGTATCTGGGTTGGTGGAGTGTTGGCTCCATAACACTGCCTCCGTGAACATCTCTTCCTGCTCTTGATGCCTGAGGGATGATCTGTCCCAGGAGGGTGAGGGAGCAGAACTGGGACCTATGTGAGACACAAAAGCAGCGGCTTAGGTATAGCCCTTCTCATTGTGATGTTCTGATGCATGCTATTGTTAACTATGCTCACACTTCCCTAATGACGCAACCCTATCCTTGCACATCCTCCCATGCTAATATCCTATTGTACTCAGTGAACAGACATCATGACCGACACCATTACCATGTTCCAAGGTGATCTCAATGGCGCCTTTATCACCTGCTACTGGCGATTCACCATCACCAACAGACAGCTGTTCAGGCACCCTGTCAACCTCCATAGCCATCTATTCCATGAGTCAGATATATCCAGTGCAGTCTGGGCCATCTCCGTGGCATTCTTCAGCTTTTTTGACTGCAACAACAACACAATTTCATGTTAGCCCAATATATAGTGCATGGAGGGGTATTGCTCTTCACAGTCTCTGTGCACCACAGTGCTCATTCACATGTGTACTATGAGCATCAATATGAGCTGCTTACACATACAAGCCTCGATGCTGAAGCATGTGCCAGGCTCACACCTTATCTACAGCAGATAAGACCCTTCCCTTGGAGCTGTATGTGGATGAGCTAAGCTATTCACCTTTCTGGAATGCAGTAGGTCATTGAACCTTTCCCTGAGTCCATGAGCACTGATGGTCTCCTGCTGCGCTCATTGCAGCCGCAATTTAAATCCAGGCGTTCTTGGTTGCTGCAGGGTCATTACAGCAGCCAGCTGGGTACAGGACCGATCTCCTCTTTTGGACCTCTTCCACCAAAACTTGAAGGATCTGATCATAAAAGCGTGGGACAGCTGGAACTATCCCTTCTCCCGAAGGGGGAATGTGACATTCTGTGAACAAAAATGTAAGGTGAAAAGGGTTGTGAGCCATTCAGATTACATTGCTCTCATTCACTTTTGTGTTTTTACATGCACTAACCATTTTCATCATGTCATCATTGATTACTGTTAAAAGTGTGCTGAAGAGAATGGCTCTGCACAAGTGCTTGGTCTCATGTATGTTGCGGCTGTCACTCCAAAGTAGCATGCTGTGCTCTGCAACCACTGACAGCCCTTCTAGTTTCCTCCTTCTTAGTCACACCATTATGCAGCTGTGAGGGACCTGACCAAGGCTCAACAGTGTGGGCACAATGCAGTTGATGGGTGGCAAGGGGGCCGGTGGATGGGGTAATGAGCCTGGCACTGTTCATCATTCATCCACCCACTGAGTCTTGGCAGCTAACTACATGGCTGCATAATATGTATACAGGTAGTGGTGGAAGGACGATGCCATCTTCATGACTGTGTCTTGTGAATACATCCATGCTTTCAGTGGTTCAGTAGAATATGCTTTGATTGGTATATAATGACAGTTCTCCCATAGGGAAAGCCCATGATGTTCCAGGTAACAGTTGGACAACATTTACCGCTTTGACACTTACCTGAGAAGGCAATGATGTCTCCTCTGAGGCACAGGGACTTCACCATTGATGATCCACCTCTCTAAGGGGCTTTAGAAGGACTGCTTATTATCTGAACCTGGCTTGACAGATCCTCTGATCACACACTACTTCCCCAGGGCTTCCCACATTGACTCCTACTGTAGCCCACCATTTCCCACCCCCGGACTGAAAATCAGACGTTTGAGCAGATATTTTTAAAGGTCAGGTTCACGGAGCCAAGAATTCTCCCATTTCTGTGCAACCCACCTGGGAGCCAAAATCTGTGCCTTGTCTTTTGGTGTCCTTGAAAAGAACATAGGTTGCTTTAATGGGGGGACCCTACTGCTATGTTCTATATGTTGGAAGAAGATAAGCAAGAAGCATCCATGGAAAACAGAAGGATTAGACATCACCTGCACAGAGATCCCATATTACCAGAATTTACAAGCCAAGGCACTCTTTCACCAATGTCTCTTACAGCAATGTGTAATGAGGCATCACTCATTTTAGTTCTGGAATACCTTTGCTCCAGTTTTCAGGATAACTTGAGAAGCACGTCAAGGACATGAGCAGCATTTCCAGTAATTGAGAAAGTAACAACCGTGCTTCATCTTTTTTTGCTACTAGATCATAGCCGGAAGCCACTGCCAACTTTTGCCAAGTTAACCCGTGTGCTGCACCTTTGCTGAAATTTTACCATCCCAAATTGGGATGGAACAGCAAACAAGATGGCCAACAGGCTAGAAATCCTGCCTGTGTTTCCACACTCCGCCACGCTGCACAGTGCTGGAAAGGGTGCAGGTGGCAAACCAGATCCTTGCCTATTAAAGCAGCAATCAAGCCATTGAGGCCACACTAAGAAATCCAACTTCAGATGCAAAGCAAATTTCCAGGAGACAGTTGTGAATTGGGTGTCCTCAGCAATCTCACCCAATGCATGAACAGTAACAGAGGCAAGTCAGCAGGCAAGGGACAGTCTTCGAATCTTTCCTTGCAGCATTTGAACTAGCTGAAAGGTCCCACTGCATGTACCGGATCATAACAGGAGCTCATCACATGAGGGTGGAGAAGCAGGGATAAGGACCCCGCCACCTCAGGGGCTTGGAACACAATAGTATTACCTGGGCATCAGGGCATTTAACCAGGCTGCTCAGACATCACCCAAACAACAGCAAGGGTGCACCTGGAAATGGGACTTACTCCACCACACAATGGAGCCATCAAAACATTGCAGTGGCAGCATTCACAGTGAGGAACAGTCCCCGGGCATTGGGAGTGCACAGCCACAGAGGAGAAGGCGAGGTATACTGGAATGGGCGAAGCTACCTGGACATGTCAGAAAGGCAGCATCGAAGGAAACTGTGACTCTCCAGGAAGATAGTCACATACGTTTTTGCCCTTGTCAGTGAGGAGCTCACACCTCATTCTATGTATTGTCAGGCCCTGCCAGTAACAGTCAAGGTAACTGAGACCTTAATTTCTTCATCTCTAGATCATTTCTGGGGTTAGCTGTGGACCTGTGCAGCATTTCATAGTTGGCTGCACACAGCTGCATCATGGCAGTCACAGATGCCCTCTTCACCAAGATTGGAGATTGCATCAAATTTTCAACTGATGGGATGTCCCAGACTCAGGAGGCACTTGGATTTGTCACAATCGCCAAGTTCCCACGTGTTCAGTTCTGAAGCTGAGTCATACGGACTTGAAACATTGACTCTGTTTCTCTCTCCACAGATGCTGCCAGACGTGCTTAGCTTTTCTAGCATTTTCTGTTTTTCTCCCACAAGTTCAGAGCATCATCGACTGTACCCATGTGGCCATCAAGTTACCAAATGACAGGCTGGAGAGGTTCAATAATAGGAAGGCCCCAAGAATGTAGAAATGAGACCACACGGAAAGCTTCCCGCATGCCTGTACACATTTCCCTGGAAGCTGGCATATATTCTACACCAGGTAAGCCTTCTGCATCTCTTCCGACCACTCTCCACCCACCACATCCCTCACCCACACCCCACTTCCCCACCACATCCCGGGTTTGTGGCTGGATTCTAGGGAACAAGGGTTACCTTCTGAGGTGATGGCACCTCACTCCTGTATGTGTGCCGTGGACTGCACCCCAAAGGTGTTATGATGATAGCCATCTGCTGACAAGAATCCTCATCAAGCAGTCCATTAGCCTTCACAACATGTGCTTTCATTGCCTGGATGAGTCAAATGGCACACTGCAACACAAATGCATAGGGCATAGAAATAGAAAGAGTTGGAAAAACTCAGGTCAAGCAGCATCTGTGGAGAGAGATACAGAGTTAATGCTTCAAGTCTTATATGACTCTTCTTTGGAGCTCAGATTCTCTGCCTGCATCCCTGCAGGGCCAGCCACCATGATATAGCCATGCAAATATCGTCCCCAGGCTACTCAGTGCTTCATGCACTCCATGGGCATCAGTGCTCAGGTTCTGAACTGACTGGTCTGGGTGAAATAAAACACCCTGCATCCTGTATAGGATATCAGGATGATGTTGCATGCACTCCAAGTGCTGCTGCATGTGGCTCTCCATGAGGTTAGCAATCTCTCATGAAAGGGGCTCATGTGCTCGAAGCCCAGAGACATGGCCAAGCTCATCTGCTCCATGGACTTCTCCATTCATAGCCCATGAGCCCACACAGGCTTAGAGAATGCTGACAGATGGTAACACATCTGCTCCTGCTGCTCCAAGTATCGAGCCCCAGACTGTGACTCTGGAAACCCTTCGTCTCTGCCCAGTGGAGAATCACGGTGACTGTTCTAATGCCTCTGCAGGAGCTGTCCACAGAAACCTCTGCTCCAGATGCCTCCTCCCGTACATGAGTACTGTGCTCCTTATCCAGAGCCAGCGTTTCCACATGCACACTTGGGCCACTGAGGTGTTAGTACCTGCACTGTTGAATGATGTGCTAGTCTGTTGTGTCAATGCACCCTCAGAGAACTCCTCCTGCTGCTTCTATCTGAGGCATTTCTAAGAGGGATGAGGTAACCTGAGATCACTGGGGCCTGTGTGAGACATAAGAGGAATTGATGAGAGTTAGCCATGGAGACACTGGAGGCTCTGCAGTGCTGAGGCCTTCTGCACCAGCCAGTGCTCGGCATGCTTTAGGACAAGGAGTCACACAGTGGCATCATCATTTCCCACCACATTTTTTAAAAATTCATTCATGGGATATGGGCATGGTGACTAAGCCAGCATTTATTGCCCATGCCTAATTATCCTTGAGAAAGTGGTGTTGAGCTGCCTTCTTGAACCACTGCAGATCATGTGGTGTAGGTATACTCACAGTGCTGTCAAGGAGGAAGTTCCAGGATCTTGGCAGTGAAGGAACAGCGATATATTTCTAGGTCAGGGTGGTGAATGACTTGGAGAGGAACTTCCAGGTGGTGGCGTTCCCACGTTTCTGCTGCCCTTGTCCTTCTAGATGGTAGTGGCTGTGGGATTGGCAAGTGCTGTCTAAGGAGGCTTGGAGCTCCAGTTGTGCACCTTGTAGATGATACACATTGCTGCTACTGTCCGTCAGTGGTGGAGGAAGTGAATGTTTGTGGATGGGGTGCCAATCAAGTGGGCTGATTTTGTCCTGGATGGTGTCAAGCTTCTTGAGTGTTGCTGGAACTGCACTCATCCAGGCAAGGATATTGATAATGGGGAATTCAGTGATGGTAATGTCATTGAATGTCAAGGGGCGATAGTTACATTCTCTCTTGCTGGAGATGGTCATTGCCTGGCACTTGTGTGACACGAATGTTACTTGCCGCTTGTCAGTCTAAGCCTGGATATTGCCCAGGTCTTGTTGCATTGGACATGGACTGTTTTAATACCTGAGGAGTCACGAATGATGCTGAACATTGCGCAATCATCAGCGAACATCCCCACTTCTGTCCTTGTGATGGAAGGAAGATCATTGATGAAGCAGCTGAAGATGATTGGGCCTAGGACTCTACCCTGAGGAACTCCTGCAGTGATGCCCTGGTGTTGAAATGATTGATGTCCAACAACCACAATCATCTTCCTTTGTGCTAGGCATGATTCCAAGCATCAGAGAATTTTCCCCTGATTCCTATTGACTCCAGTTTTTATAGGGCCACTTGATGCCACACTCGGTCAAATGGTGCCTTGATGTTAAGGGCAGTCACTCACACCTCACCTCTGGAGTTAAGACCTTTTTTCCACGTTTGAATCAAGGCTGTAATGAAGTCAGGAGCTGAGTGGCCCTGTGGGAACCGAAAGTGAGCGTCAGTGAACAAGTTATTGCTAAGCAAGTGCCACTTGATAGCACTGTTGACCACTTCCATTACTTTACTGATGATCAAGAGTAGCCTGATGGGATGGTAATTGGCTGAGGTGGATTGGTCCTGTTTTTTCTGCAGGAAAAATCCAACCTGTGGGTTATTTGGGCAATTTTCCACATAGTCGGAGTTGCCAATGTTGTAGCTGTACTGGAACAGCTTGGCTAGGGGCACGGCAAGTTCTGGAGCATAAGCCTTCAGCACTATTGCCGGAATGTTGTCAGGACTCATGGCCTTTGCAGTATCCTGTGCCTTCAGCCATTTCTTCATATCATGTGCAGTGAAATGAATTGGCTGCAGACTGGCATCTGTGCCTTGGAGACCTCTGGAGGAGGGCAAGATGGACCATCGACTCGGCACTTCTAGCTTAAGATTGTAGCAAATGCTTCAGCTTTATCTTTAGCACTTCTGTGCTAGGCTCCCCCATCATTGAGAATGGGGATATTTTTGGACCGTCATCCTCCAGTGAGTTGTTTAATTGTCCATCACCATTCACAACTGGGTGTGGTAGGACTGCAGAGCTTGTGTCTGATTCATTGATTGTGGAATTGATTAGCTCTGTCCATCAATTGCTGCTTATGCTGTTTGGCATAAGAGGCATGGGCCTCTTCAACAGCCACGTCCACCTGGGATGATGATCTCACCATCAACAATATGCTCCTATGCTCCTGCTGCAGGACACTGGCTACTTTCATAGCCGCCTCCTCAATTGCCCTGAAGGTTTCATCACAGATGTCGATATCAGGGGTTGAATGCCTGTTACTTCTGCAAGGGCAAGAAGGAGAGGGAGATAAGGCACTGCCGTCCAGCAGGGAGAAGGACAGTTCCTCCAGATGGATTGAGGTAACATGTTGGCCTCATCACCTGTCTCCATAAGCACCATGCCTTAGAGTAACCCCAGGCTCAGTGAGTGTCCTGGGCACAGACTCCTCCAAAGGTGTGGAGCAAAATGTGTCCTGTGTCCCCCAGCTACTGGGTGTGCTTCAGACTGTGAGGCCAAGGGGCTGAGGTGCCTTTTTGGAGGTTGGGCTCACCTTTCCTCACTGAAAGATGTAATTGAACCACTTGAGGCACTGGAACCATGTTCGATGCTGCTTTCCTGTGGCATTGACGCTGTCTGCAATGTCGATCCACCCTCTTCCTTATTGGTGACAGTTTTCTAGGATGACGATGTTCCTCCTGTTTCTGACCTCATGGGCAAGAACAAAGAGATCGACATCTGTGAACCTTGGGGTTGGTGTACACTGGCTTGCCTGGCTGCTGCCTGACTGTGACATTCTGGTATTGGAGTTGCCGAAAGTATAGGAGTCAGAAGTTTTTTGCTTCATGGTGAGTATAGCATCAGCTAGGCAAGCTTACATAATTCTCAGGGGCTAGTGAATTCTGGGTTCCTTACATGTGGCTTGTGTGAAGGCTTTGTTGCCTCACTGTTCATGTATGTTGGCCATCATGGTATTGGATCCTGCTTCGTGGCAAAGTTCTTGAGAGAGACATTTCCTTGAGGTGTTCACTTCCATTGGGATGGTGTGAAGTTAGGAGAGCCTAAGGCATTGCACAGTCCGTGCCCTCTTAGCTGAAGGAGGGTCAGATAGGGATATTGGATCACTTCAGAGATGTCTGTGGAGAGCAGCCCCTGAAATGGGTTGTTGTGCTTAATTCCAGCACTCTGCCGGGACTGCTGCAGCAGCACATGTAGACTGCAGACACATGCATGGGGGAGCAGAGACAGGTTAGGCCATCAGTATATTTGTGAGGGGATCTGAGGCAGCATGCTGAAAGCTCCAAGGAGAACCACAATGGTTTAAATGTTTCATTAGGGTTCCCTTATGCTGGGCCACCTTTCCTAGGGGCGTTCACATATCAGACAGCAAGGAGAGAGAAAATATGAAGGTCAGTGCTCATACTCCAAGTTGCAGTCAGCACTTCTCAACAAGCATCTTCAACACCAACTGCAACCGACTTTGTGATTTTCTGACAGTATGGCAGTCAAGACAAGCTTCTCATTGGTCCCACTCCTGAAGCACAAAACCTCCATTTCCAAGTTGGTCTGCTGAAATGGACAGCTGACCCATCTTCAGGCCAGTTAATGCCCCAGGGACCACAAAATCATGCTTCACAGCAGTCTGGAGACAGAGACAGGAATGCAGGATTGGTTTCACCTCCCAAATCCTGCCTTCAATTGAAAAATCTGGCACTTTGTTTGCCAGGGCAGTTCACTTCATATTTTTTGTCATTGGAAACAAGGCAGATCAGTGAATGGGCTCCAATGTACTTGTCTTCTCAGAAGATTCATTTCAACTGCATGCTACAAATTCATCATCTCCCTGCTCCTGAGCTGAAATTATTCTCAGGATCCCCATAGTCTCTTCCTATTGCTTTCACACAGATGCCTGCTGGTCCTTTTAGCCTATGTTCATAGGAACAGTGAGGAATTTCTCCTGCATGAGAGGATACCATTTATTTGCCGCAGTTTCCTATCTTTTCCTTTCGAATGTATGTCATCTTTTATATCTTCAAATGGAGGATGTACAAGACCAAGGGGTCACTCATTGAACCTTGAAAGCATGCAGCATACATTTGTCTCTGTGGTTCCGTTGAACTAATTAGTATTGAGGCTTAAGCAACTACTTTGGCTGCCCTTGTCAGGTCACTGAATTTCTTTCTGTGTGGCAGGGCTGTGCTGGTGGTCAGCAAGATTCCACTAGCAGCTAATACAACTACCTTGCAGATTACTCATGCAGCACAATTTGTAGACTTTTCCCATTTAACACTAACAAGTGTATCTCTCTTCTGCCTTATTTCAATGCAGAGTTGTTTTGACCCATTGGCTGGGATGTCCCTTGCCCGCTGGCACCAGGTGTGATCAGTGACGTGAGCGGACAATATGCTGCAATCGGTTTCACGACAGCGTGAAGCCAGTTTGTGATCGTCCGCTCAGCCTGTCGATGGCAGGAGCCTCATTGTAATACATCTGCATACCATTATTAGGCTGCCTGCCGGAATCCTCACCACCGCTGCCTCCCCCCACCTGTTGGATCATCCACCCATGTCGGCGGGAAAGCATGCCAATGTGTTTCACAACAGCATATAAAAGGCATGTAGTTAGAGGGTTGCACTTTGAGGGGAACTCAGGGGTGAGTACACAGTAACATTGCGGAGCACTTGCCCGGGTCACTCGTTGGACTTCAAGGTTGAGGCGCATTCGGCAAGGGAAGCCCTGAAGTTGAATGTAATGCACAAGCCTTCAGTGTGGGGGTAGGATGGGCAAGGGAAGCAGCCACGCATTAGGGACACCTTATCTAAAGTGACCAATTCTCTTCAACTGAGACAGTTTAGGTGCAACCATTGGTACGGTTGGAGTCAGGGTTCCGGCATAGCTGCCCAATCAAGAAACACAGAGGCATCAAAGTACTACTAAGATCTCCAGAGCTTTTCACTCCCTGGGCACAGACTGCAAAGTAATGAGCATTTTAGTGGACTGCAAAACAGTTGGATGACTGGACACGTTGTACAATCTCCTTGCTAAAGCTGGCCATGGAGCAGTCACTGGTGGAGGTGCTCACAGTCCCTTGCAAAGTCATCATTCAGGTTTGGACCAGTCTCCCCCATGGTTCAGGCTAATAGTGCAGCCTTGCAGCGTGGCTTAGGAGAATGGCTGTGGCTGAGCTGAGAGCACAGCATGCAGTCCAATGGACAAAGCTGCCCCAATCATTCAGGTGGAGCGGGATGGAGGAGGGTGGGGTTTCAGGCAGACATGCAGTGCACTAAACCCTGGGCATCCAAGTGGTGGCCAACACTCTCTGGGAAGTGTTAAGGGGCCTTCACACTTAACCAGGACAGGTTCTTAGTACACCCATGCTAACCACATTAGCATCTCTCTTTCATTCTTCAGAAGAAGTACACCAGGATCATGGAGACAGGTGAACTAGCTGTATGCCTCATGGCATACAGAGAGTGGAGACAATGGAGGAGAGAGTGACTGAGGCTCTTGGCTGCACAGACGGAGGAGCAGCGTCCTCAGGGAAAAAGGGTAGCTGGATCTCCCACACACGTCGCCGAAGAGCCACAGCGAGCCGTCGCTGGTCGGCACTTAGCAACACACAGTGCCAATAGACGCTGCCTTTCATTCCTGCAGATGATCGACAACAAGTGTCACTGAGGGCTGCGCATGTCTCAGGAACTGGTCAGTCACATTTGCCAGCTGCTGCAGGATTTGGCACCATGGGAATATGGAGTGCATCCACTGCCAATGGCCATGCAAGTGACAGAGGCACTCAATTTCAGTGCAAGAGGCTCCTTTCAGAATTCCACAGTTGACCTTTGTGGGATATCACAAACCTCCACCCACAAATACATCCATGAGGTCACAGATGCCATCTTTGTGAGGGCTCAAAACTTTGTGCATTTGGCCCGAGACCAGTACAGCCAGGATGCAAAAGTGATTGGATTTTCCCAAATCTCGGGTTTCCCACAGGTTCAGGGTGTGATTGACTGCACTCACATAGTGCTCAGATCTCCATCACAACATACGGTGAATTACATCAACCGCAAGGGATTTCATTCACTGAATGTGCAGCTGGTGTGCTCCCACCACAAATGCATCCTGCAGATGTGCGCACAGTTTCTAGGGAGTGTGCATGACTCCTACACTCTCAGATGGTCACAAATCTCTGACATATTCTAGGATCCCCAGAAGCTTCAGGGATGTCTCCTGGGAGAAAATGGCTACCCGCAGAGGCTGTGCTGATGACACTCGTGCGGTGGCCTCAGACTGCAGCTGAGCAAAGTTATAATGATGCTCATGCTGCAACTTGCAACTTGGTGGGACAGACCATCAGGATGTTGAAAATGAGGTTTCGGTGCCTGGAGCAGTCTGGTGGGGCCCTGCAATACAGTCCACAGAGGGCGTCACAAGTGGTAATCGCCTGCTGCGCCCTTAAAAACCTGGTGCTGCAAAAGGGAGAGGAGCTCAAGGTCTCCTCAGATGAGGAGGATACCGACAGGGATGAGAGCAAGGAGGTCTTTGAAGGCAACAATTACAGCGGTGAGGCCCTCGCACTGCCCAGACAAGGCAAGCTCACTCAGGAGGCCCTCATATCTGCCAGATTCGTGGAGGATGTGATGACATGCAGTGAGGTGACACCACAGATCCTCACATTGCATGTGTGAACTTTTTTTATTCATTGGATGTTGGCATCACTGGCTGAGCTGGCATTTTTTTTTTTGCTGGTGGGTCTGGAGTCACATATAGGCCAGACCAGGCAAGAATGGCAGATCCCTTCCCTAAAGGGCACTACTGAACCAGATGGATTTTCAGCAATGGTTTCATGTTCATCATTAGACTTTTAATTCCAGATTTTTACTGAATTCAAATATCAAACATGATGGGATTTGACCCCGGGTCCCCAGAGAATTACCCCTCTGGAATACTGGTCCAGTGACAACAAATGACAACACCACTATGCCACAACCTCTCCTTTGATTCCAGTTTTGTGGATTCCATGTTGGATTTCAGTCTAGCTTATGGCAGCGTGCACACCCTCTGTGATAATGCTCGGGTCACAGGAAGTGGGGATTTGGATGGGCCGGGCACTCTTGGAGTCACCTGGATGAATGGCCCCAGAGGGGGACACACCTGTTGATCCTCCTCCCTATGGGGTGCCCAAGGGCTTCAGGATGACTCGTTGAGGAGAAGGGGTAGCTGGAGTGAGATGCCTGCCAGGCCAGATAATAAGTATAAAAACAAAAAACGAGAAACTGCGGATGCTGGAAATACAAAACAAAAACAGAATTACCTGGAAAAACTCAGCAGGTCTGGCAGCATTGGCGGAGAAGAAAAGAGTTGACGTTTCGAATCCTCATGACCCTTCGACAGAACTAGGCGAATCCCAGGAAGGGGTGAAATATAAGCTGGTTTAAGGTGGTAGGGGGGTGGGGTTGGGTGGGGGGAGAGAAGTGGAGGGGGGTGGTGTGGTTGTAGGCAAAAGCAGTGATAGAAGCAGATCATCAAAAGATGTCACAGACGGCAGAACAAAAGAACACATAGGTGTCGAAGTTGGTGATATTATCTAAACGAATGTGCTAATTAAGAATAGATGGAAGGGCACTCAAGGTATAGCTCTAGTGGGGTTGGGGGGAGCATAAAAGATTTAAAAATATTTTAAAATAATGGAAATAGGTGGGTAAAAGAAAAATCTATATAATTTATTGGAAAAAAACAAAAGGAAGGGGGAAGAAACAGAAGGGGGGTGGGGATGGAGGGAGGAGGTCAAGACCTAAAGTTGTTGAATTCAATATTCAGTCCAGAAGGCTGTAAAGTGCATAGTCAGAAGATGAGGTGTTGTTCCTCCAGTTTGCGTTGGGCTTCACTGGAACAATGCAGCAAGCCAAGGACAAACATGTGGGCAAGAGAGCAGGGTGGAGTGTTGAAATGGCAAGCGACAGGGAGGTTTGGATCATTCTTGCAGACAGACCACAGGTGTTCTGCAAAGCGGTCGCCCAGTTTATGTCTGGTCTCTCCAATGTAGAGGAGACCGCATTGGGAGCAACTAATGCAGTAGACTAAGTTGGGGGAAATGCAAGTGAAATGTTGCTTCACTTGAAAGGAGTGTTTGGGCCCTTGGACGGTGAGGAGAGTGGAAGTGAAGGGGCAGGTGTTACATCTTTTGCGTGGGCATGGGGTGGTGCCATAGGTGGGGGTTGGGGAGTAGGGGGTGATGGAGGAGTGGACCAGGGTGTCCCGGAGGGAACGATCCCTACGGAATGCCAACAGTGGGGGTGAAGGGAAGATGTGTTTGGTAGTGGCATCATGCTGGAGTTGGCGGAAATGGTGGAGGATGATCCTTTGAATGCGGAGGCTGGTGGGGTGATAAGTGAGGACAAGGGGAACCCTATCATATTTCTGGGAGGGAGGAGAAGGTGTGAGGGCGGATGCGCGGGAGATGGGCCGGACATGGTTGAGGGCCCTGTCAACAACCGTGGGTGGAAAACCTCGGTTAAGGAAGAAGGAGGACATGTCAGAGGAACTGTTTTTGAAGGTAGCATCATCAGAACAGATGCGACGGAGGTGAAGGAACTGAGAGAATGGGATGGAGTCCTTACAGGAAGCTGGGTGTGAGGAGCTGTAGTCAAGGTAGCTGTGGGAGCCGGTAGGCTTGCAATGGATATTGGTGGACAGTCTATCACCAGAGATTGAGACAGCGAGGTCAAGGAAGGGAAGGGAAGTGTCAAAGATGGACCACGTGAAAATGATGGAGGGGTGGAGATTGGAAGCAAAATTAATAAATTTTTCCAAGTCCTGACGAGAGCACGAAGCAGCACCGAAGTAATCATCGATGTACCGGAGAAAGAGTTGTGGAAGGGGGCCGGAGTAGGACTGGAACAAGGAATGTTCCACATACCCCATAAGGAGACAGACATAGCTGGGGCCCATGCGGGTACCCATAGCCACACCTTTTATTTGGAGGAAGTGAGAGGAGTTGAAGGAGAAATTGTTCAGTGTGAGAACAAGTTCAGCCAGACGGAGGAGAGTAGTGGTGGATGGGGATCGTTCGGGCCTCTGTTCGAGGAAGAAGCTAAGGGCCCTCAGACCATCCTGGTGGAGGATGGAGGTGTAGAGGGATTGGACGTCCATGGTGAAGAGTAAGCGGTTGGGGCCGGGGAACTGGAACTTGTTGATGTGACGTAAGGTGTCAGAGAAATCACGGATGTAGGTGGGGAGGGACTGGACAAAGGGAGAGAGAAGGAAGTCGAGATAACGAGAAATGAGTTCTGTGGGGCAGGAGCAAGCTGACACGATCGGTCTACCGGGACAGTTCTGTTTGTGGATTTTGGGTAGGAGGTAGAAGCGAGCCATCCGAGGTTGGGCGACTATCAGGTTGGAAGCTGTGGGAGGAAGATCCCCAGAAGAAATGAGGTCAGTGACAGTCCTGGAAACAATGGCTTGATGTTCAGTGGTGGGGTCATGGTCCAGGGAGAAGTAGGAGGAAGTGTCTGTGAGTTGACACTCAGCCTCCACGAGGTAGAGATCAGTGCACCAGACAGCAACAGCACCACCCTTGTCAACAGGTTTGATGATGATGTTAGGGTTGGACCTGAAAGAATGGAGTGCAGTAAGTTCAGCGAGAGAGAGATTAGAATGGGTGAGAGGAGCAGAGAAATTGAGACGACTAATGTCGCGCCGACAGTTCTCAATGAAAAGATCAAGAGAAGGTGAGAATCCAGAGGGAATGGTCCAGGTGGAGGGAGAATATTGGAGGTGGGTATAATAAGTATGCCTGGCATGTGTGGATGGTGAGTGGTCCTATGGATGGAATGAGGACAATGAAGATCAATGTGAGTGAGTGAATGATAATGTTCCTTGAACTGGCAGTGAGCGAGATCCCTGTGAACGTTCGATGGGTTTGTGAGTATGTGAGTTGAGAGTGATGAGAAGAGTGACTTACCCTGCAGGATAGAGAAGCACATTCATCCTCTTGTGGCACTGGGTGGTTGACCTCTTTTGAAGGGCATTGGTGCTGACCTCTGCTGGCACCACCTTGCAAACTTGGTTGGTCACGCTGCTCATCTTGTGGCCAGAGCAGCGTAGAGGACATTGCGGCGGGCCTCCACGCCATTCAAAAGGCATTCCAATGACACGTGGCTAAACGTGGGAGCTGCAGTCTTTTTGCCTTTCGTGTACATCTTCCTTGCAATAGTCATGGGCTGGAAACACTGAGATGTGTGTGCACAGCTGGACTTTAAATATGGCGCCCAGTGATGAAGCAGTGAGGTGATGGCATGACGGGTGAATGAGAGCCCGCCTGCCATAGAAATGGTGCGTTTCCCAGGAATGAATAAGTAATGCAGCAGGTTTGGGATGACACACCCGCTATCGTGGCTGGTGAGTAAAGCATCATTTTACCTGCCTGTTTGCACACTTATTGCAAATCTGGGACGATTCTGCCCATTCACTAAAAAAAGATGCTCTTCTCTTCTTGCCACCTCCTTCCACTACATCCCATTTAGAAATTAGGCCACTCACTTCTCAGTGCCGATATTGTCGCCCAAATCTTCCAATATCCAGAGTATCAAAATCTGGACTTAAGGCTGTGTTGTATGTCAGGACCCTGTGGATGTCCTGGCACGCGCACATGTACTGTAATTGCCCAGGAAGTTTAAATAGTCGGTGGGCTGATCTGCCTTGCTCTGCGCCTTTCCGTGAATGTCCCTTTCATTGAGTTCAGTGTCAGAGACTTAGGCTAGATACATGGAATTTACCCGGATTACCATGGAAATGTTACGCTGGTTAATACCTGGTATAACTCACCGATTAGCCAGCATAACTAAACCGAGCACCACAACCGACCCCCCATCACCCACCAACATGAGCCAACTACCTCCCCTCCGACCTGACTTCTTCTGAGAACTTGCTACCCACCCACTCAACCTGACTACCGTCCCTGACTTGACTGCCTCCAACCCAATTACCCACTCACCCACTCTCTCACTCACACATCCATTGTCAAACCCACACTCACTTACTCACTCACCCACTCAATCATTGACTCACTCACCCACAAATCCACCTGCAAACCTGTCCACTCACCCACTCACTCACCCCACCACTCCCCACACTAACTCACCCACTCACTGACTGGAATACTTTAGACCTTTAAAAATTTACCCAAATAAGGCAGCTAATATGTCTAAAAAAAGGGGGTATATCCTCCCTTTGTCCATCTTCTCCTGCGCTCACTGATCTTTCCCTGAAGACGCTGCGCTGACCCTTCACTGCTACAGCTGGGATCAGAAGTTCCGGCTGAAAAAGTGCTAAAAGGTCAGGGCGCAGGAACTTCATGGGCAGCATTGATGCTGAATGGAAAATTTGGGCCCACACTTTACATCCTCTGTCTCTCCTCCAAAGTGTTATGGGCCTCCTTAACACTTCCTCCCTACTGTTGACAGGCCACTCGGCCAACTGCTGCCCAGTATTAGTCAAATGAGTTGAATTTTCAAGAGAGTCAGTCTCTCTGGTAACTGGCAAGCTAAATCTAATTTCACAACACTTCTAAGGGCAGATGTGATGTCCTGGATTTTCACCAAGTTGGGATGACTCGAGAGTCCTTTAAAAATGGCAGATGGGAGTCCCAACTCCAAGATTTCTGATCCCATTCCTGGGCTGTGTACTTTTTGGGAGTTCCTTCAAAAGATGCGGGCTGGTTCCTGTGAAAATCCCACATCCGGGCCTGGCCAGTTGCATTGTGAAGAAAGGCATCTCCTACTCCTCCACAATTTTTATGGACTTGGCCCAGGTTTTTAAAGAGTTATGGTTCACGGCCCATCAGCGGAGTCATGAACCGTAGTCTGCATGAGGGGACCTTTTAAAAGGTAAGTTCGAAAGGGCCCCCTCATGCCCCAATGCCAACCACCTCTTCAGGCCCCTGTGCCTCCTATGCTAACCTCTGTGCTCCCGCCCACACTCTCAGTCCCTCATGTGCCCTATGCCAAGTTCTGCGCTTCCACTCACCCCCTCAGGCCCCTCATTCCCCCTATGCCAAGCTATGGTACTTCCATACACATCAACCCACTTTAAATTTTCTACAACCAGTGAAGCCCATAGTGTATTGCGGTATGTTACAAAAAAACTTTGTAAAAAAGTAATCCATTAATAACTTTCTCCTAAGCTTGAAAAAAAAATGGCTGGATTGCAAGCTAATAAAAGTGGCAATCATCCTGGCTCTTTGAAGTCTCAAAAACCACAAATCACAAACCCTTGAAACCAATTAACTTCTTAAATAAGATTGTGAAATTGACTGGAGAGATCAGAGACCTTGAGCTTTCAATTAAACAATGTTTTATCTGGGAAGCATGTGTCCTCTTATTATCATAGCTGTGGACTCTCAGCCAAGCCTTATTACGTCTGCATGGGGAGCATTTGGAGGGTGAAGGAGGTGTGAGGAATGAGGGTTGGAGGGCTTTTGTATGTTTTTCACGAGGGCAAAGTCCCATGGCACTGAGGCAGCCCTTTTAAACAACCCACCTTGGCATCCAGCAGTCCCCGTGGCTGCCTTCCCACTTCTTCCCGGATTGGCTGGACTGTCTACAGCCCATACCTAGGTCCCAGCAACGAAGATCCCACCTTTGCGGGCACTTTCTCTTGAGGCAGCCGTCCCAAGCTGGGAACTTTCCTGACTCCCCCTGGTCACCTTAAGGATGAAAATCAGACCTGCAATTCAGAATTTTGGGGTCACAGCAGTTACAGCTAAAGAAAAGGCCTTTCACCTCATTGTTTGCCGTTCAACTGAAACAGTATACTCTAATATTACTCCCCCCTCCTTTCCACCAGCTATGGTGACCAAGTATCCCCATGAACCTCACGGGTTTTGTGACAAATGGTCCTTTACGTCAAGAATTGTAAGGGTGTTGCCACGTTCAGCAAAGGAGTTAAATTGAATGGGGGTGTGGGAGAGGACTCAATTTTTAGGATAAAATCAACAGTATCCTGAATCAATGATATATTAGTAGGTTTGGAATATTCATACTTAAACATCGTTAGCTATATGACTAGAATAGATGTCAAATACAATATATGGAGGAAAAACGTGGCTTTGGTTCCCATTCTAGTGATGCCTGTTGTAAGTGCTGTGTGTGATGACATGACCAGACTCAGCTGTCAGGCCCCCAGGAAATACACAGCCTGCCAAATTTCAAAGTTTGCACATGAATAATACCACTTGGGCAAAAATATTGCAAGGTACCTGACTCCCAGTGAGTTTCATTTCAGATAGAGATCAGCACCTTCAGAATTTACAAGGAAAGGTTTGTACATGTAGAGTAACGTTATCCATTTAAAATAAAAATTAATTCTGCCAGGAGTTATTATAAGCAAAGAGGAAGTTGTAATAGAAAAGAAATTAAACCCGGCAAGAGCAGAGAGACCTGAGGATGGCCCAAAATTGGGTCTTGTGTCTGATCTAATATTTGGGGTTAACTTCCAGCACCTGTCATACCTCCATGGACAGCTTGTATTATGAGTGAGAAAAATTTTTGGCTAGTGCCATTTGTCCTCAGCAAGTTCCAAGGGTGTGTGAGGGGGAGTTGGGGGGTGGTGGGGGTTGGGCGGGAGGGAAGATAAATTATTATCAGATCCTAACTGCACTTGAGAAGGTGGTGGTGAGTTGTCTTATTGAACCTTTGTATTCCATGTGTTATGAGTACTCCAACAGTGTGACTAAGGGGAATTTGGAGATATTTATGTTCCCATGCGTATGCTTTCCTTGTATTTGTAGTGGGTAGAGGTAATTGGTTTATGAGGTTCTGTTGAAGGAGGCTTGGTAAGTTGCTGCAGTGCATCTTGTAGATGGTAGACACTGTAGTTACTATATGTCATTGCTGGAGGGAGTAAGTGTTTAAGGTGGTGACCAGCGTCCGGATTCTACTTTTTCTCAGGTAGTGTTGAGCGTCTTGAATGTTGTTAGAGCTGCATTCTCCCAGGCAATTGAGAAGTTTTCCATCACACTGCTGAAGAGTAGGCTTCATCAATAAACTATTTTATAAAGCAGTTATTAACCATCTGTCATCCCTCACTAACATATTTAAGGGGGCCTAACAAAATATGTGGTATCCACAAATTTAGCAATAGGACCACTGCCTGCACAAATTGCACACAGAACATGCCATTGCTAAACTGGCATGCTTTGCACCATTTTGTACTTAAAAAATTATAGATGCCTCATACAACAATTTCTTCCCCATATTCTCTGTGATATTAAGCTCAATGATTATATTTTAATTATAGATATAACTGGCTATTAATTTTTTATGCATCCTTGACTTTAAATCATAAGTCTTTCCTTAGTCAGTGAGAGAACTACTATAGTTAGATCACTGACTTACACAAGCACAGAAGTAACTATCTTTTCAAAATTGATTTCAGCTGCAGTAAAGTTACACAACTTTAATAGACAGCCTGAAGTTGCTTGTCTGAAACAGGATAAGGAGAGGTAGGTGCAGTCATTTTGTGGAATGTAATGTTTTCTGAGCTATTGGAACCATATGTGACTCATATTAATGAAGGCAACTAATCAAGGATGTTTAACTTAATATTGGATAGCTAGCTCCAGATTTTAGGGGACACAGAAAAGCTTTTTGCAATCCTTCCTTAGGAGATTAAATAGGTTGAGCAGAATCCATGATAATATAATAATATGGTATCCCAATCACATAACATTATGCGGAACTGTCATTATGACTGCCTGATACCAAATAACCCAGTCTGAAAAGATTATATTCACCTTGGGCTTTGACAAGACAAATTTCACCAAACGGGATCTCCTTCCCCAGACTATCAGAAGTGTCTCTTCATAGGATGAATCAATATAAGCAGCTATTACATGTCAGGAGGGGACATTCTGAATCATTGAATATGAATGCTGGAGAGCATTGCCCACATTTTTTGCCCTGGGGCTTTGAAATCAAATCTGATCTATGCTGATTATTCATGCCTCAATAAAGATATGAAAAGACTCGGCCTGGTGTGAATAATTGGATGATTATTCTGGGCAGAGAAGTGAACTAGGTCTGCCCTGTACCCTGTCTTTATGTGCTCTTCGTGTAAAGCAGTCAATGAATCTTTCTTTTTTATATTATTAGTTCACAAGATTTGGATGTTGCAATTTTTATGTGCCTTTGGTTGCTATTTCCAATTACTAATTATATATTTTTTGTAATTGAAGTTTATATTATTATCTGGCAACAAATTAGGACATTTTGATATCACTATTGTATGTGGTGATAGCACATCTGGCAAACCCTGAAACTTATCTATCATATATGACAAGGTTCTTCTAGGTCTGTGCTCAGGGGTACTGGATCAGCAAGATGACTTTTGGAAGATAAGGCAATTTGCAGCCCGTGCCTATAAAGGAAGCCATCCAAACTTCCATAAATGAAAAAAACATAGATGGTTTCCTTTACCTGCCCAACCTCCTAACATTCACTGCACAAACCCAGGGAAAAAAACCCTAATCAGCCTGTTAAAAAAATTGTAATGGAATAAATATTGTAAATTCAACATACTCTCCCTGCTCTGCTTTAATGAGCTGCACAGGAATGGATTATGGCAATATATGCAAATATTCTGAACATTTCATTAGATTTTAGTTGCCTTAGCACAAAGCACTATTTATACAAATTTGTTGAATTGCAAAAAAAAAATTAAAGTTAACAGACTGTCAGAAGAACTAGACCTCATATTGACTCTCCTGAGATGTCATTGATTTGGCCTTGTTTTATAAAGCTGTCAGCACACATCAGTGTTATTACCAGATCCACCATGTAATAGCATTAGATTTCCGAGGCTCTCTAAAGTTTAAGTAACGCTACTTTGTTTCCTAAGCTTCAAAGTAAGTTTCTAACTAACTTATTTAAAAAGGCATCAAGTAATGAGTAAGTTCCTATGGGGTAAAATGGCAGGTGGATCCGGGAGCTGACTGCCTCGTGTGATCCGACTGTGATTTCACGCTGACTGGCCAATTAATGGCCAGCCAGCATGAAATGCACACCGCAGCACTAAGCGCCTCTGGGGTGGGGGTGGGAGGAGCGCGAGTGTTGAAGTTCACGCATGCACGCGGGTGCACACAGTAAAAGCTCTCTGAGGTACAGAGCTGCCTCAGGGAGCTGAAGATTTTTAACCATAAAGATAGAGATAATTAAAATCATGAAAACATGTCCCCTCTTGTAACTCTGTCACATGAGCAGGGACATGTTAAATAGGTGTGTAAATTTTTTTTTTAATCACTTCATCTCACCCGAGGATGAAGTTTTGTGAAAAATACAAAGGCTGCTTGGCCTTTCCGCCTGCCCGCCAGCCAAACAGTTGGACAGACAGTGAAAAATCCTACTGATTTAATTGATAAGGACCTTAAGAGGCCACTTAATTGTCATCGGGTGTGCAGCTGACCAAAATATTGTGCAAGTGCACAATGACATCAGAACGATTGCCTGACATAATGACCTGTCATTTTATGCTCATTCGGGTCAGGTGTGTGCCCACCTGACGAGAGAAAAATTCTGCCCATGAAGTTTGTCTTACTGATTTAATGAAACTGTTAAATATAATTTGTAATAAATTTCTATTTTTCTTCGGATGCTTGTGCAGCAATGTCACGCTGCCTGACTTGCAGGGTAAATTTAACCTAACTTACTGGGCAGCAAACCCATGGGATCGTGTGGAATGGCAGTTTTAGAACTCAACCCATAATAATGTCCATTGACCTCAATGCAAAGCAGGATCAGGCAAGTTGTAAAGCCAACGTCTTACTGATGTCATCAGTTTCTGACTGCTGAGTTATGTTAAAATGGCTTCAAATGCTGTATAGGGCGGAATCTTCTGTTCTCGCCGGTGGTGGACTCGGAGGCAAGGAGGGCATTTACTTAGGCAGGGTGGTGGCACACCTGAACTCTGCCACCTTCCTGTCTCTGCCAGAATTAAGCTCTGGGCAGGAAGGCCCATGGTCGACTTTCCTGTCCCACTGCCAATTGAGGCTCTTACGTGGCCAATTAATGACTACTTAAGGGTCTCATCCTGCCAATAATGGGATTAATACAGCTGCAGGTAGGCCTGTTGACATGTGGCATGCATGACAGGTGGACTTGTGTGGGCTGCTTGTCATCTCGGTGGGAGCGGGGTTGGTTACCTTGATCAAAGGCAGTCTGTGCCTGACCGAGGAATTGGACATCAGGAAGGGGGAGCCTGCTGAGAGCCACCTCCTGCCTTTGCTTCCAACTCTCCCTGCCCCCTCACCCTGCGACCCAAACCCCATGATTCCTCACCCCTGCCACCCCACCCCACGCTTCAATTCACACTACTTACACGTAGCCAGGGTCCTCCCTGATCCTGGGACTCCAGGATGATCTCCTTCCAACAGCAACCACAGTCTCCTCAGTGGCACTGCTGAGTGTAGCAGTTGCCAGCCTCTAATCGGCTGGCACCTTTCACAGGTGGGACTTTGCCTACCTTGATTCCAGAGGATGGCCCACTGGTAGCCACGCCACAGCCTGATTGGCAAGTGATTCGCTGGGCCTTCCCGAAAAGAGGTACCACGGGTCTCTCGCTGGCTTTCCAGGCAAGACCCCTGACACAATAACAAGATCGCAATGATAATATCTGTACAGGAGAGATTCTAAGGGAGAACTTCTCTTTTGACACTCTCAACACATGTCCAGTGATGTCAAGAACACATATCAGGCAATCAATCAGTTATGATTTTCAATCCTTTCACTTTAAAAGATGGAAAATCAGAAACTGTGGGCACACAATTTCATGATATGTGCCAGGAGTACGTGCTAGGAGTACCAACATGGAAAATTTGCCATTGTTTGTGTGGCAGACGCATACTGCTTACACAGCTGCTGCTGCAATCAAAGACTGCAATTATATTTCACGACCAATCTGATGCTGTAGTATGTCAAACATGATGTTCAGAGTTATACTGTAGATGCAATTCAAAGGCCGCAATATACGAATGCAAATCTCCATTTTCCCTCTAATTATTGCTAGCATCAAAAGAAAATGCAGAAGCAACTGCTTCTAAGAACATTAAAGATATTCAGTGTGAAGCTTTTATCAAATCTCTGGGAAATCCAATGGACTATCTAAGCAGTTTTTCAAACCAGGGATTATGAAAAATAGAGAAATTATGCTAAACTTGTATCCAACCTTGTTTAGGCTACACTTGGACTGCTGTGAACAGTTTAGGTCGCATTTTATAAAATGATACAGAGACATTGGAGAGCGTGCAAAAAAGATTTAAAAGAATTATATCTGACATGGGAGATTATACTTAAAAGGAAAGGATGACCAGGTTGTGTCTCTTTTTACTTGAAAAGAAAAGGCTGCAAGGTGACCTAATATACATCTTTAAAATAATGAAAGATTTTGAAAGAGTATGCTCAGAGAGAATGGTGAAGCGAGAAACTAGAGGCCATCAATATAAGCTAACCAGCAAGAAATTAAATAGGGAATTCAGAAGAAACTTTTTTACTCAGAGAGTAATGAGAATGTAGAACTCATGATAGGGGATAGTTAAGGCAGATAGTATAGATTAATTAGGAGGAAGCTAGCTAAGCATAGGAGGGAGAAAAGATAGAGACTTATGCTAATAGAGTTAGATGAAGAAGAATGAGAGGAGAATCATGTGGAGTATAAATGTAGGTATGGGTTGTTTAGGCAACTTGACCTGTTTCTGTGATGCATAAGCTAGATAATTCTACACTTCATAGGTCATGCTGCCTGAGCAGTATGACATGTCTTCTATATTATTTGCCTTAGTTTGATGGGGTATTGTAACAGGACCTGACTCCTGAACCATATTGCTACTTCTGCATTGACGCACAACTGAAAAGCACTTTGCATCTCTAAAAAAGTGCCAGGCTATCTGCAGTCTAAGATGCCTGGTAAAAAAAATGCTGGCCCTTTGACCAAATCAAAGCAAAGTAATGCTTACATCATGTAATGCAAATTCCTTTATTTCAGTGCTCCTATATCTAATTGAATACTAAGACAAGGCTCCTTTCTAGATATTTGCATTGCTTTCATTTTCCCTTTTCTTATCTGCACTATAAACTAATTACCTGGTTGGCAATCATCAGGTATTATCAGTAAAACTTTTTTCTTTTTTTGATACTGGGTCAATAAAATCAGTAAATCTTAGTTGTATATTAAATTTGGAGACCAATTTATTATCGCACTTTCCAAGAAGATGTTGAATAGATTAAATGATAATATTCATCCCTATCACATGAAAATATTATTTTAAACTAATCTGTGACATTACCATTATCTTTCGCTCTGGCAATACAAATTCTGAAGCAGTTAATAATTTAGGCCCAGATCTTCCAGTCACCAGACCATCCCAAGATGCAAGCTGGAACCCTATGGAAGCTCTGCTGCATTGACTACTGTGGAAATTCCCTGGGAAGTTTGAACTTTTGATGGGCAATTCCTCTATTTCCCAGGAACCTCCATTCTGAGTTAAGCTTGGAGACTTGGGGCAGTTCTGATGTACTTACCTGGATAGTTATCCAAGAAATGTTAGGCAGACAAAGACCTAGTCTAACTCCTAGGTAACTATAGAACTGACACCCCAATCACGCAAAACTGACTCCCTGACTAACCTCCCGACCCTCAATAACCACTTCTTTGGAGTCATACGGACTCAAAATGTTAACTCTGTTTCGCTTTCTCAGGTGCTGCCAGTCCTGTTTAGTCTTTCCAGTGTTTTCGGACTAGGTCCTGACCTGATTATCACTTCTGGCCTGATCCAACTACCCCCTGACCCACCTACCACCTCACCCACCCTATCCAATTACATCATCCACCCTACTCACCCTACCACCCTACCAATTACTCTTTCATCCACTCATCCATTCACCCATTCACTGGCTCTCAAACTGGACTTTTAAACTTACTATACGACAGCTAGTGCTGTAAAAAGGGGATGTGTCCTTTCTTCCCCTGACTCTATTGTGCTGTGATGGAGTTCTCCCAGGGATGCTGCATTCCAGATTTCTGGGAAAGCTGGATCCGGAAGAGCCGGCGAGAAATATGGAACAGCGCCCAGGTGGGGTAAAGTTTGAGTGGAGCGACAAGCTGACGATGATTGCTGCTCCTTGAAAGATCCAGACCTAAGTTATGGAGGAGGATACAATTTAACATTTCCATTAGAATGATGAAGGGACCACTGCCATAGTTTATAGAAGGCTGAGCTGGCACAGCTGATCCAATGTTAAATCCCCTCATCAATGGTGGCCTTTTGAGAGAGGTGGCTGTCAAAGTATGGGAAGTGATCAACTTATACCAGAATCTTTCCTTCTGCATATATGGGAGGTGGAAAATTTTGCTAGCCAGCTATGGGTTGACATATGAGTTTTGTTTTGGCCAAATTCAAGGACAGGTCAATGCAGGATTTGGCTCTGTCACATGAGGAGGGACATGCTATTAATGAAAAGTAAAAATTTTTATTTAATTTTTAATTGCTGTTCAACTGTAAGGTTGGACAGGCAACGAAAAATGTAATTCAATTGGCATTTCAATGGCCTTAATAAGCCTTTTAACTCTCGGCGGGCGCTCGCCCAATTTCCGCTTGTGCCCGCCGACCGAAATATCAGGCGAATGCGCAATGATGCCAGGACGTTCATCCAACATCATCACACGTCAGTTTATGCTCGTTCAGGTCGGGCGCATGCCCGCCCAACGAGCGAAAAATTCTGGCCATGTACTTATCATTATTGTTTTACTTACGTAATGTGTAACTTGTTGCTGATGCTGAGCAATAATTCTCTCCAGGCATGAAAGTATCTCTGACAAGCACACATTAAGTGGTTAACTTCATCCTAGCGAGATAGTTTTTTTTCATTGATGTCACGTGCAAATTGGCATAGCGACACAAGGATAAGGGAAGTAAACACATGGCTAAAGGAGTGGTGCGGGAAAGAGGGTTTCCATTTCGTGGGGCACTGGCATCAATATTGGAACAGGAGGGATCTGTACCGTTGGGACGGTCTCCACCTGAACCGATCTGGGACCAATGTTCTAGCGAAAAGGGTAAATAGGGTGGTCAACAGGACTTTAAACTAGAAAGTGGGAAGGAGGGAAGGGTAAAACTCCAAGAAGTATGACTAATGGGAAACAAAGCAGCAGGTTAGCATGTGGTGGGGGGGTGGATTCAACTTCATGGAAAATCATGAAAAAACTGAAAAAAAAGGAGAACCCAGGAGAGGCTGTTAAAGTTTCCAGAACACAAAATAGGACAGAATGTTTGGAAAGGGATAGGAATCTAACTTCAAGCACATCAGATAAAGGGATGACAATGAGAAAGGGGACGGGAAATACAGGACTGAAGGTGTTGTATCTGAATGCACACAGTATACGAAATAAGGTAAATGAGCTTGTGGTGCAGATTGAAATTGGTAGGTATGATGTGGTGGGCATTACGGAGACATGGCTGCAAGGGGATCAGGACTGGGAGCTAAATATCCAAAGATATACATCCTATTGAAAAGATAGACAGGTTGGCAAAGGGGGTGGAGTTGCTTTGTTAGTAAGAAATGAAATTAAATCAATAGCAATGAATGACGTAGGGTCAGATGATGTAGAATCTGTGTGGGAAGAGTTGAGGAACCACAAAGGTAAAAAAACCATAATGGGAGTTATGTACTGGCCTCCGAACAGTAGTCAGGATGTGGGGCACAAGATACACCAGGAGATAGAAAAGGTGTGTAAGAAAGGCTAGGTTACAGTGTTCATGGGGGATTTCAATATGCAGGTAGACTGGGAAAATCAGGTTGGTAGTGGATCCCAAGAAAAGGAATTTGTGGAATGTCCACAAGATGGCTTTTTGGAGCAGCTTGTGGTGGAGCCCACTAGGGAACAGGCAATTTTAGATTTAGTGACATGTATTGAGGCAGATTTGATAAGGGAGCTTAATGTGAAGAAACCCTTAGGAGGAAGTGACCATAATATGATAGAATTTACCCTGCAATTTGAGAGGAAAAAGCTGGAATCAGATGTAACATTATTACAGTTGAATAAAGGCAACTACAGAGGCATGAGGAAGTTGCTGGCCAGAATTGACTGGGAGATGAGCCTAGCAGGAAAGACAGTGGAACATCAATGGCAGGAGTTTCTGGGAGTAATTTGGGAGACACCGCAAAAATTCATCCCTAGTAAGAAGACACATACTAAAGGGAGGACAAGGCAACCATGGCTGACAAGGGAAGTCAAGGACAGCATAAAAGCTAAAGAGAAAGCATACAATGCTGCAAAGAGCAGTGGGAAGCCAGGGAATTGGGAAGCCTACAAAGGCCAACAGAGGATAACTAAAAAAGAAATAAGGAGGGAGAAGATTAAATATGAGGGTAAACTAGCCAGTAATATAAAAGAAGATTGCAAGAATTTTTAAAGATATATAAGGGGTAAGAGAGTGGCAAAAGTGGGCATTGGGCCGCTGGAAAATGATGCTGAAGAAGTAGTAGTGGAGAACAAAGAAATGGCGGAGGAACTGAATAGGTACTTTGCGTCAGTCTTCAAGGTGGAAGACACGAGTAACATCCCCAAAGTTCAAGAGAGTCGGGGCGGCAGAGATGAGTATGGTGGCCATTACCAAGGAGAAGGTGCTAGGAAAACTGAAAGGTCTGAAGGTGGATAAATCACCTGGACCAGATGGATTGCACCCCAGAGTTCTGAAGGAGATAGCTGAAGAGATAGTGGAGACATTAGTGGTGATCTTTCAGGAATCACTGGAGTCAGAGGACTGGAAAATTGCTAATGTAACCCCCCTGTTTAAGAAGGGAGTGAGGCAAAAGACAGGAAATTACAGGCCGATTAGCCTGACCTCGGTTGTTGGTAAGATTTTAGAGTCTATTATTAAGGATGAGATTTCAGAATACTTGGAAGTGCAGGGTAAAATAGGGCAAAGTCAGCATGGTTTCATCAAGGGGAGGCCATGCTTGACAAATCTGTTAGAATTCTTTGAGGAGGTAACGAGCAGGTTAGACAAAGGAGAGCCAATGGATGTTATCTACTTGGACTTCCAGAAGGCCTTTGACATGGTGACGCATAGGAGGCTGCTCAGTAAGATAAGAGCCCATGGTGTTAGAGGCAAGGTACTAGCATGGATAGAAGATTGGCTGTCTGGCAGGAGGCAGAGAATGGGGATAAGGGGGTCCTTCTCAGGTTGGCGGTCGGTGACTAGTGGAGTTCCGCAGGAGTCAGTGTCGGGACCAAAACTTTTCACTTTATACGTTAATGATCTAGATGAAGAAACTGAGGGCATTCTGGCTAAGTTTGCAGATGATACAAAGATAGGTGGAGGGACAGGTAATATTGAGGAGGCGGGGAGACTGCAGAACGATTTAGACAGGTTAGGAGAATGGGCAAAGAAGTGGCAGATGGAATACAATGTGGGGAAGTGTGAGGTCATGCACTTTGGTAGGAAGAATAGAAGCATAGACTATTTTCTAAATGGGGAGAAAATTCAGAAATCTGGAGTGCAAAGGGAGTCCAAGTCTAGGATTCTCTTAAGGTTAACTTGCAGGTTGAGTCATTAGTTAGGAAGGCAAATGCAATGTTGGCATTTATTTTGAGAGGACTAGAATATGAAAGCAGGGATGTGCTGCTGAGGCTTTATAAGGCTCTGGTCAGGCCACATTTAGAATATTGTAAGCAATTTTGGGCCCTGTATCTCAGAAAAGATTTGCTGGCCCTGGAGAGGGTCCAGAGGAGGTTCACGAGAATGATCCCAGGAATGAAAGGATTAACATATGAGGAGCGTTTGACGAGTCTAGGTCTATACTTGATGGAGTTTAGAAGGATGAGGGGGGATCTGATTGAAATTTACAGAATACTGAAAGGCCTGAATAGAGTGGGCGTAGGGAAGATGTTTCCATTAGTAGGAGAGACTTGGACCCAAGGGCACAGCCTCAGGGTAAAGGAAAGACCTTTTAGGACAGATATGAGGAGAAACTTCTTTAGCCATAGAGTGGTGAATCCATGGAATTCATTGCCACAGAAGGCTGTGGAAGCCAGGTCATTGAGTGTATTTAAGACCGAGATAGATAGGGTCTTGATGGTAAGGGGATCAAAGGTTACGGGGAGAAAGCGGGGAATGGAGTTGAGAAAATCATCAGCCATGATTGAATGGCGGAGCAGACTCGATGGGCCAAATGGCCTAATTTCTGCACCTATGTCTTATGGTCTTATCCTGAAAATCCAGCTTTGGTAAGTAGGTTGCACTGAATGGGACTAACAATTTCAGTGCTGCATTCATCGGTTCATCTGCACCAAAATGTCTCCGGTGATGCTTCACTGAAAAAAACTGTCTAACGAAATGTGAGAGCTTTTCTAATAACTTTGATGGGACAGAGCATAGCAGTTTAACTTCAATATTCTGATTATAGCTTTTTGTAGCCCACAAGTGTGAGGCACATTGTCCCTCCGTGAGTTCTGGAAAGTAGTAAGTTTGTTGAGTAGGCCAAGAAATTATTCTACTAGCTATGGTTTGATTACACAAGAGCAAATGTTTCTGTTCCCCTTTCAAATGTATTGTCATCACCCCTCTTCTCAAAAACCCAACTCTTGTCCCCTCTGCCCTTGTAAACTACCACCCCATCTCCAAACTCTCTTTCCTGTCCAAAGTCATGGATTGCATTGTCACCTCCAAAAAGCAGGTCTCCACAGTATTGAAACAGCTCTTATCAAAGGAACAAGTGTGATGCTATGTGAACATGGAAAAGGTAAACTAGCCCTCCTCATCCTTCTTGATCTGCCTGTAGGTTTTGACATGGTTGGTCACAGCATCCTCCACAAGACCATCACCGTTACCTCGCTGGGTGGGACTGCACTCGCCTAGTTCCATTTTTATCTATCCAATCATAGCCAGAGAATCACCATCAAAGGATTCTCATCTGCTCCCGCACAGTTACCTCTCTGGTCTCCCAAGGAGCTTTCCTTGGACCCCTTATATTTCTCTTCTACATGTTGCTTTTCGGCAACTTGATGTGAAAAAACTTTGTCAGTTTTCACACTTAGGCTGACGACATCCAGCAGCACCTTACCACCACCTCCCTCAACCCCTCCACTCTCTCCAAATTGTTAGAGATCTTGTCTGACATCCAGTTCTGGATGAGCAGAAATTTCATCCAATTAAATATTGAGAATATTGAATCATTTGGTCTTTGGTACCCAGCTTCAAATCTGCTCCCCAGCCACCAATTCATCCTTTAGCTAAACAGAAAGGATATTATGGGAAGAATTTTAACCTGAATGGGATTTTGAGTAGATGGCAAGTTAAAACAGCTGAAAATGATAGTGTGTTGGGAAGCCAGCGGGAAACCCGAAAGGGACATATGGCTCTGCTATTTAAATAAATAAGCTGCTCATGAGCTGTTTCTTTAACCTTGGATTTTCTACTAAATCTTGTGTGCATGTGTTCCCCAGGCATTCTGGAACTTGCCAGGGAAAACGGGGTGAGAGGACATAGGAATTTGACAAGGTTGAGCAACTGACAGGCAAGAAATGCTTTAAATACTGAAATCCGACACCTGCTTCCTTGCCTAAGCTGAAAGACTTTTGCTCACAGGACTTGTTCTGAGGTTGTGCTTTCCCTGCTTTGGAGGTGATTTCTTGGGGATTTTGTCCTTTGTTTGCACTTCCCAGCCCTCAACCTTCAGATCAGCATGGAAGCATTTATGCAACTCCACCTTGGACCTCAGATGAGTAACAAGTAAAGCAGCAGGAGCCTTCCCCTCAACCATCTACCACACAACAGGACAGAGGGGGTGAGAATGGAACTCCAGCTCACAGGAGGTGATACCCCAACACAGGGTATACAGGCAGAGAAAATGACTGAATACATGTACCTCAGGAGGCTCAGAGTTCCCCTTCAGGTGGTAGCTGACGTTTGCAGTCTCCTAATGGTGGGCACACATTGTCAGTGGCCGTAAAAGTCATCACAACACTTAAATTTCTCCACCTCTGTCTCCTCTCAGGCATCTGCTGGTGACATTTGTAAGTTCCCACATTGGCTGCCACAAGTGCATCTCCCAGGTAATGGATGCCATGTTAACGAGGATTGGCATTTACGTTCACTTTGCTACTGAGGCTGTTCAGAATGAGGAAGCACTTGGATTTGCTGTTCTGGAATTCCATTGGTTCAGGAAGATATTGACTGCACACATGGCAATCAAGGTGTCAGTAGATCACCCAGGAGCCTTCATCAACTGAAAGTGATCTCATTCCATCAATGTTCAGCTGGTCTGCAACCACTAGGAAGATCATCTTGCATGAGTGTGCAAGGTTCCCAGGGAATTGCCATGATACTTTCATCCTACACCAGTCAAGGTCTCACAGATATGTGCACCTCGAAGTAGACTCAATGAATGACCCCTGGGGGGAAAGGGCTACCTTCTAAATACTTAGCTGATAAGACCTGTCAGGAGCCCTAACATTAACACCCAAAAAAGTTTCAGAAGAAGCTACATGAGCACAAGAATTGTAATTGAACAATCAATTAAACTGTTGAAGATGTGATTCAGATGCCTGGACAGATCTTGGGGTACACTTCAGTTAGCTGCAGCAAAAATTTCCTGAATGGCCATGGTCCACTGCACCTGGCAAAGTAATTAGGATGGGAGCTGCAGGAGGTGGAAGGGTGAAGAGTGCTTTGCACCTTTGGAGGAGGATGAAGCAGAAAAGCAACAGGAGGAGGAGGAACAACAGGGGGAGGAGGAGAAGCGTAATGTGGCAGAAGCACAAATAGTCATAAGCGCAAAACAAAAATAAATATACTGGAAAAACTCAGCAGGTCTGGCAGCATCTGCGGAGGGGAACACAGTTAATGTTTTGAGTCGGTATGACTCTTCAACAGAACTAAGTAAAAATAGAAAAGAGGTGAAATATAAGCTGGTTGAGGTTTTGGGGGGGTGGTGGTAGAGCTGGATAGAGGACCAGTGATAGGTGGAGATTGCCAAAAGATGTCATAGACAAAAGGACAAACAGGTGTTGAAGGTGGTGATATTATCTAAGGAATGTGCTAATTAAGGGTAGAAAGCAGGACAAGCAATGTACAGGTAGCCCTAGTGGGGGTGGGGTGGGGTGAAGGGAAGGGATCGAAACAAGCGAAAGGGTAGAGATAAAACAATAGATGGAAGTACATTTAAAAATAATGGAAACAGGTGGGAAAAGAAAAATCTAAATAAGTTATTGGAAAAAATAAGGGGGGAATCGGAAAGGGGGTGGGGATGGAGGCGAGAGTTCATGATCTAAAATTGTTGAACTCAATACTCAGTCTGGAAGGCTGTAAAGTGCCTAGTCGGAAGACGAGGTGCTGTTCCTCCAGTTTGCGTTGAGCTTCACTGGAACAATGCAGCAGGCCAAGGATGGACATGTGGGCATGAAAGCAGGGTGGAGTGTTGAAATGGCAAGCTTCAGGGAGGTCTGGGTCATGCTTGCGGACAGACCGAAGGTGTTCTGCAAAGCGGTCACCCAGTCTGGGTTTGATCTCTCCAATGTAGAGGAAACCGCATTGGGAGCAACAAATGCAGTAGACTAAATTGAAAGAAGTGCAAGTGAAATGCTGCTTCACTTGAAAGGAATGTTTGGGCCCTTGGACGGTGAGGAGAGGGGAAGTGAAGGGGCAGGTATTGCACCTTCTGCGGTTGCATGGGAAGGTGCCGTGGGAGAGGGCTGAGGTGTAAGGGATGTTGGAGGAGTGGACCAGTGTGTCCAAAAGGGAACGATCCCTGCAGAATGCCTCCGGGGGGTGAAGGGAAGATGTGTTTGGTCGTGGCATCATGCTGGAGTTAGGGGAAATGGCGTAGGATGATCTTTTGAATGCAGAGGCTGGTGGGCTGATAAGTGAGGACAAGGGGGTCCCTATCATGGTTCTGGGATGGAGAGGAAGGTGTGAGGGTGGATGCACAGGAGATGGGCTGGACACAATTGAGGGCCCTGTCAACCACCGTGGGTGGCAAACTTTGGTTAAGGAAGAAGGAAGACATGTCGGAGGAACTCTTTTTGAAAGTGGCATCATCAGAACAGATGCGATGGAGGCAAAGGAACTGAGAGAATGGGATGGAGTCCTTAGAGGAAGCTGGGTGTGAGGAGCTGTAGTCGAGATTGCTGTGGGAGTCAGTAGGCTTGTAATGGATGTTGGTGGACAGTTTATCACCAGAAAATGAGACAGAGAGGTCAAGGAAGGGAAGGGAAGGGAAGTGTCAGAGATGGAGCATGTGAATAGGATGGAGGGGTGGAAATTGGAAGCAAAATTAATAAATTTTTCCAGGTCCAGATGAGAGCATGAAGTAGCACCGAAGCAATCATCGATGTACCGGAGAAAGAGTTGTGGGACGGAGCCGGAGTAGGACTGGAACAAGGAATGTTCCACATACCTCATAAAGAGACAGGCTTTCTACCCTTAATTAGCACATTCCTTAGATAATATCACCACTTTCAACACCTCTTTGTCCTTTTGTCTATGACATCTTTTGGCTATCTCCACCCATCACTGGCCCTCCATCCAGCTCTACCCCCGCCCCCCCTTAAACAAGCTTATATTTCACCTCTTTTCTATTTTTCCTTAGTTCTGTTGAAGAGGCATACGGACTCGAAACATTAACTGTGTTCCTCCCTGCAGATGCTTCCAGACCTGCTGAGTTTTTCCAGGTATTTTTATTTTTGTTTTGGATTTCCAGAATCTGCAGTTTTTTGCTTTTATCTTAGTCATAAGCGCAGTTGCTCAGGATGCCCATGGTGGCCTCTTTCAGACACACTTCAGTTAAGGTGAGGCAGTCAGCCATCTGACACACAAATTCTGAGTCCACAGTGCCCACCCTCAAACACCAGCACAAAGCTTCCACACA
The DNA here is from genome assembly GCF_017639515.1 of Carcharodon carcharias. Classification (NCBI taxonomy): domain Eukaryota; kingdom Metazoa; phylum Chordata; class Chondrichthyes; order Lamniformes; family Lamnidae; genus Carcharodon; species Carcharodon carcharias. The sequence continues at coordinate 55,103,899 of NC_054486.1, forward strand.
ATCAGTAGTCCATCCCTCTCACAGACGCCCATCGCTTATCTTCAACTTTTATTATCCCATTCTTCAAAAAGCACTCAAATATGAGCAGCATGGGACAATAAAGCAGTGAAATCAGTTTTATGGTGCATAACATGGAATAGAACTGTGACAACTTAAGACTGTATTAACGCCCAAGTGAATAGCCTTTTGCAATTATCTTCCTTTTTCTATTACTCTTATAGGCAGCCCTGTGGCTTCAGCAGAGCTAGTGACAGGGTGCTCATATCGCTGCTCTGACTGATCAGATACTCTTAGCCATGTCTCCTGACAAACAGGCACTGGCAAAGGCAGTCCCACCACTACCTGTGAAGGGATCGGCTCAACTATTAGGACAGGAGGCAGCATTTGGGCTCTCTAAGTGGGCTGGGGAAGGGAGTGGGCCAGAATTGGAAGTACCTTGAGCAGCATCCCTAATTCCATGTACCTTTTCTCCATCTTCCCTCTCTTGGCCCACCCACACTTCCCTGCTAGAACTTTGCAGTGCTGATGCTGATCAGCCAAGATAGGCTTTCCTACATCCTCATTCAGGTGGCAATCTGAATGTGCAGGCCATTGATGAGGGCCAGCACGCACCCGATTGCTTATTGTGACTCATTCTTCATCTAGGTGGGCCACTGTTACCATGGAGATGGATGTCAAAGAGATCGGAGACATCATAACACACGTGGTGGTGAGAGACTCCTTCAATCTCTCTCTATCAAGCACAGCACCTCTGCAAAGGCTGACAAAACCTCACACATTTACTGTTGCTGCTTTAACATATTCCTCATGGCCCCCAAGACTCAGCATCTGCATCCAGCGGAGTGGAGCCTGGAGTGCCCTGTGCCCGCTCAACTGCTGCCTCTGTCTCCACCACCTGCTCCTGCACAATTCTGATGTGTAGTTCAGTATGTAACAAATCAAATACCTGTCTTGGGGGCCCCACTACGATTTGTGTATCTGAGCTGGTGTGGATAAATCTGTGTTGATGCATCCTCAGGCTGAGTGACCTCTTCTGAGAAGTCTTCACCCTCCTGCAGCACAACCTCATGAAGAGTGCTTGCAAGACCTGTAGGAGATGAAAGACATGATTAGAACTGACAAAGTGAGAGGAATCTAAATCATCATTGTGCAGATTATCATGTGTTATTGCCTGTTGACATCAAATCAACTTAATTAGTGTTGCATAACATGTGACTGTGTGGCATTTAATTCTGTCATCAAGTTGTTATGTGAAACCCTAGCTCTCCATCTCCAGACATGTCATGACCTGGCTAATCTCCATCACCTCATCACCCTGTGTCAAGGTGAAGATGATTGGACAGTTGCCTCTGGTTCTCTGCCTCTTCCAGGGGTTCCCCTGAAAGGAGAAAAAGAAGAGACCGACATGTGTGCGCTGTGAAATATTTTAAGAGGATGGAAGGACAACATTTGGAGAAGGTCTTTGTGAGGGATAGATGTGACAGTACACTAAGGGCAGGATTTTCCCGTCAGTGAGCTGGGGGAGGGCATGGCCCGCTCACTGAAGTGTAAACTGACACGTGGTGATGTCGGGCGGAACTCTTGACATCACCACGCCCCATTTAAACTTTCCGGTGGGCGGGGAACAGCAAAATCAGCTGTGCGCCTGCCAGCCTGTCAATGGCCAATTGAGGTCATTGACAGAGTCATTTAGCTAGTTAATGGACCTGCCCGTCCAACCTCACTGTTGATGGGCAGGCCAGGAGCCCCGACGCGAATTAGAAAAAGCATGAAACTTCATCCACAGGCGGGATGAGGTTTCATGTAGGTTTTTAAAAATGTTATTAAAGTTTGTGTAAAGATTATGAACATGTCCCAGTTCATGTGACAGTGTCACATGAGGGGACATGTCAGGAATTTTTTTTTTCTATTTTTAATTTTTGTCACAGGACAACCAATATCCCTGAAACAGCACTTAGCCTCAGGGAGATGAATGTGATCTTTGTGTGCATGCAATAAAAGAGGACACTCTCAATTTAGGGAATACGTCCCCCGCCCAAAAAAGAAAGCGCATAGCGTTTCCGTGCGGTCGTCGCGCTGTGCGGGCCTTAATTGTCTTGCCCACTTAAAATGGCGCCGCGCCCCCAATCGGGTGCGCCGATTGGAGGCACGCCTGTGTGTGCCTGCCATTCAACTTCACCCCCGGCAGGGGAAAAATCCTGCCCTAAATGTCACTGGTGGCTGGTCAGATGGGGATGTGAAGAGGTGCCTCAACAGAGAAGGATGGGTGCATCTGCATGGTTTGTTGGTCTGAGGAATGTACAAAGAACAAAGAAAAGTACAGCACAGGAACAGACCCTTCGGCCCTCCAAGCCTGCGCCAATCATATTGCCCTTCAACTAAAACATTTTGCACTTCCGGGGTCCGTATTCCTCTATTCACATCCTATTCCTGTATTTGTCAAGCTGCCTCTTAAACACCACTATCGTACCTGCTTCCACCAACTCCTCTGGCAGCGAATTCCAGACACTCACTAACCTCTGCATAAAAACTTGCCCCGCACATCTCCTTTATAGTTTTCTCCTCTCACCTTAAATCTATGTCCCCTAGTAATTGACTCTTCCACCCTGGGAAAAAGCTTCTGACTATCTACTCTGTCCATGCCACTCATAATTTTGTAAACTTCTATCAAGTCGCCCCTCAATCTCCATCACTCTAGTGAGAACAATTCGAGTTTCTCCAATCTCTCCTCATAGCTAATAATCTCCGGACCAGGCAGCATCCTGGTAAACCTCCTCTGCACCCTTTCCAACGCCTCCATATCCTCTGGTAATGTGGTGGCCAGAATTGCATGCAATATTCCAAGTGTGGCCTAACCAAAGTTCTATACAGTTGCAGCATGAGTTCTCAACTTTTATGCTCAATACCCCTGCCGATGAAGGCAAGCATGCCATATGCCTTCCTGACTACCTTATCCACCTGCGTTGCCACTTTCAGTGACCTGTGGACCTGTACACCCAGATCCCTCTGCCCATCGATGCATTTAAGGTTTCTGCCATTTACTGTACAATTCCTGCCTGTATCTGATCTTCTAAAATGCATTACCTTGCATTTGTGCAGATTAAACTCCATCTGCCATTTCTCTGCCCAAGTCTCCAACCGATCCATATCCCGTTGTATCCTTTAACAATCCTCTTCACTATCTGCAACTCCTTCAACCTTAGTGTCATCTGCAAACTTACTAATTAGCCCAGTTACATTTTCCTCCAAATCATTTATGTATACCACAAACAGCAAAGGTCCCAGCGCTGATCCCTACAAACACCACTAGTCACAGCTCTCCATTCAGAAAAGCACCCTTCCACTGCTACCCTCTGTCTTCTATGACCAAGCCAATTCTGTATCCACCCTGCCAGCTCACCTCTGATCCTGTGCGACTTTACCTTCTGTACCAGTCTGCCATGAGGGACCTTGTCAAAGGCCTTTCTGAAATCCATGTATATAACATCCACTGCCCTTCCATCATTGATCATCTTTGTCACTTCCTTGTAAAACTCGATCAAGCTAGTAAAACTCGACATCCCCTTCACAAAACCATGCTGCCTCTCACTAATACGCCCATTTGCTTCCAAATGGTAGTAAATCCTGTCACGAAGAATCTTCTCCAATAATTTCCCTACCACTGACGTAAGGCTCACTGACCTGTAATTTCCTGGATTATCCCTGCTACCCTTCTTAAACAATGGAACAACATTGGTCATTCTCCAGTCCTCTGGGACCTCACTCGTAGCCAGTGAGGATACAAAGATTTCTGTCAAGGTCCCAGCAATCTCCTCCCTTGCCTCCCTCAGTACTCTGGGGTAGATCCCATCTGGCCCTGGGGACTTATCCACCTTAATATTCTTCAAGACGCCTAACACCTCTTTTTTGATCCAGGCTACCTACACACTCTTCCCTAGACAAATCAACCGCTAAGTCCTTCTCTTTGGTGAATACTGATGAGAAGTATTCAATTAGTATCTCTCCCATTTCTTCTGGCTCTACACAAAGATTCCCACCTCTGTCCCTGAGTGGGCCAACCCTTTCCATGGCTACCCTCTTGCTTTTTACATATGTATAAAAGGCCTTGGGATTTTCCTTAATCCTGGTTGCCAGTGACTTTTCATGACCCCTTTTAGCCATCCTGACTCCTTGCTTAAGTTTCTTCCTACTTTCTTTGTATTCTCCACGGGCTTCATTTGTTCCCAGCCTTCTAGCCCTTACGAATGTAGGGGAAGATGAGGGAGGATAGAGTGAGGGGGGTTGTACTTGCATGTCATAGAGTCATTGCACCACAGAAGGAGGCCATTCAGTCCATCAAATCCATGCCTGAATGACATATTTCATGCCACTCACTTTTCCTGCCCTGAGTAAGTAATTGAGCCTCTTGAGGTACTGCATCCAGGAGTGAGGTACCACACTCCAGCTGATGACCTTCTCTGGCATTTCCAGCCACATCTTCTTGTTTTCAGAGGCAGGAATTTTGCTCCCTTCTGTGTGAGAACAGAATCTCCCCATGGACCCTTACAACCTGCAGCTCCACCTCCAAGGACAGATCAGTGAAGAGCGGTCCCGCCTTGTCATGTTGAGTCTCTATTTCTCCAAATTTTGACAATATCTACATGCTCCTATCATCCTTAAAGTCTGACCTTCACATTGTCCCTTTAAATAGTGGAGCTGAGGGCGACTGAAGTTGAATTGTCATTGAGATTTATTGGCAGTATTTCATAGGAGAACAGGGAATTATCTCTAATCTCCTGGTCAATATTTACCCCTTGAACATCACAAAAGCAGGTTATCTGGCCATTATTTCATTGATATTTGTGAAACATTGCTCTTTGCAATAAGAACAATCCATGCTGGAAAAACTCAGCAGGTCAGGCAACATCTGTGGAGAGAAGCAGAGTTAATGTTTTAGGTCAATGACCTTTCATTGGAACTCTGCTGCTTTTGCTACATTACAATAGTGGCTAAACTTCAAAAGTACTTCATTGGCTGTAAAGCACTTTGGGATATCCTGTGACCATGAAAGGCACTACATAAATGCAAGTTTTTTGTGCTTTCGTTAACATATCCTCTCACCCCAAATGATTGGGGCAACCTGGAAGCCAGATGCAAATACAGTGGCTGGGTGAAAGAGCCACTGACAAACCCACTACTGAAACTTTCAGGTTCCCAATGTGGTACCAGCTGCTCCTGCTGTAAGTGGCTTTAAAGTTAAAATTCAGTCCTATAAACTCTGCTTCCCACTTAAATTTTTCTTGCAGTTGTTCTAATTTAAATTAACAATAGCATGCCAGAAATCATGCGCTCTGGTTTTCTCAAATTCCTATAGGTGCAGCTTGGCTATCAATCATAAGGCATTGCCCTGCCAAAGTCAAGCTTTTTGTTTGTTCCATTGGTTAGTTACATCTAGCATTTCACTCGCACCAACTGGGAATGATAGGCATGGATGTCAAGGGAAAAGCATAGAATAGATTGCAGAAGTAGACTGGCCTGAGGCCATGGAGGGATTTGAAGATGTAGTTGAGGATATTAAATTTATTGCATTTGGGGAGCAAGGGCCAATACAGTTTCAGCAAGGAAACGAGTCATGGGGCAAGCAGAACATCGTGCAAGGCAGGGTAATTTTGTGTTTTGAATAAGTTGACGTTTATGAAGGATGGAAGATAGATGTCTGGCTGGGTGGATGTTAGAGAAACCAAATCCAGCGATGGCAAATATGTGGATAAAGATTTTTTCAGATGTACAAAATAGATTTGCCAATGGTGTAGATGATGTTACAATAGATGAAGGGGTTAACACTGACATTACAAGAAAGTGGTATTTGCGGTGAATAAAACGTGGGGTTTGAAGTTCGGCCCAGGGTCAGATTGGCAAATTCAACCTGAATGAATGGCCTGGAAGTGGGATGTTAGTCAGAGGCCTACATGGAGACTCCATGGCTATCCTAAATGGTGCTGGAACCTGGATCCAGAGGTCCCATCCCCATTCCCCACAGATCCTATTTTTGCCAAAAGAGGGATGGGGGAAACCTAAACTCAGCAGGGCCATTTGAAGTCTGTGCTGAGTTTAAACAGACCTGATTAGGACTGGAATGAAGGTCTTATCCTGTAGTGTGTGAGTTACCAATTTTTAGAGCAGAAATAAATGCTTGTAAAGGATGCATATGGTCTATGGAACTGTCAACCTGTCAAGTTACTTAAATTTCCTGCCCTTTAAATTTTGAAAGACAAACAGCCAGCCTGTGTGTGAGTTGAAAAAAAAACTGCTCTTCAGTTTCAATAGATTTTGTTGACATAACTCTAATGCTATCAATGTAGCATTATTACTGCTTGACTGCTTCCACAGCCTATTATTATCATAGTGGGAGGCTGTAAGTTCTCAGTTTGAATGGCAGCTCCAAAAAGTTATGAAGGGATTATCTGTCATTGATGTGGGGCTATGAATACATTTTTTGTATAAGGAATTAAGTACTTGAGGGGATTTAAATGCATTGAATGGGCTTTTATGAATGGGAGTGTTTTTATGAATGGGAGTCTGTAATAGATACTTAGAACTCAATTTTATTTAATCTCAGCATGGCTGGTGACGCCTGCCCATGGTAGATACTGGCTGAGTTATCATGGAAGGTATAAGGGAAATGATGGTGGGTGGGGGGCATGGGCTGGCATGAGTTGGCACTAAGTTGGTATATGGGCTAAAAGGGGCTATGGGAATGAGTGGGAATATGGGTTGGCTTGGAGGATATGAGGGGCCATTGGGAATGAGTGGATGGACTTGGAGTGGCATGGTTGGCAAGGATGGGGCATGCGGAGTGGGTGGGGTGTGAAGTGGATTGAGGGGGTGAGGCCTAGAGTGCCTAATATTTAACAACACAACCGGGACAAAGTCCAAGAGAACCGAGGCCCGGTGAAGAACTCGGCAGCCCCTGTGATCACCTCCGATCAGCATCCGGAAGTAGTGAGCCCGACTCCAGCATGGAGCTGCCGTCACCACCACCCCCCCACCTCCCAACCACAGCCCAAAGCACTTTATAGCCAATGAAGTAAAGGCATTGTTTTAATATTGAATACACAGCAGCCCATTTGTGACCAGCAAGCTCCTAAAGACAGCAATGTAATAATGAAAACTGTTTTTTTTTATATTCATTGGACATGGGCATCACTGGCTAGGCTAGCATTTATTGCCCATCCCTAATTGCCCTTGTTCAGCGGTCATTTAAGAGTCAACCACATTGCTTTGGATCTGAGTCATTGGATCAGGTAAGGGCAGCAGATTTCCTTCCTTGAAGGATATTGGTGAACCACATGGGTTTTTATGACAATCAGGCAATGGTTTCATAGTTATCATTATACTTTTTAATTCCAGATGTTTACTGAATTTAAATTTCACCATCTGCTGTAGTGGGATGCAAACTCAGGTCCTCAGAGCATTATCCCTGGATTATCAGCTTAGCGACAATACCACTACACCACTGCCCCTCCACAATATTTAAGGGATATAAACTCCGCTGTTCTTCTTCAAAATAACACCATAGGATCTGTTACGTCCACTTGACAGGAGAGACCAGGCATCGATTTAACATTCTTTCAAAAAGGCAGCGCCTTCAGCAATGTCACACCCACTCAGTACTGCACTGGAGTGTCAGGTTTAATTTTTGTGCTCAAACCCTGAAGTAGACTTGAACCCAAAATCTTATGACACAGAGGCTAGTGTTACCAACTTAACCACAGCTAAATCAGTATGGTATTCTTTCCATCAGTACAAATAAACACTTTTCTTTGCATCACATGGCAATGGATCAGAGTTTTTTGGGTTTGGGTAAAGATTGTGATCTTTGCCATCTTTCACCAAATGGAAAGCCTCTTTCATGTTTACGCTAGTAAATTAATCTTTCATCTATCTATTGGCCTCTCATTTTTATTCCTGCACATGATCTATAGAAGCTAGCTGAAGTTTCAACTCTGAGGTCATTATTTACTTTTGGCTTGCCTTTCAAAGGTTACTTAGTTACTTTTTTCTGTGTCTGTAATATTACCCACCAGTTCATTAAAGTTTTACAGGCTTTCTAGTACTGGAAATTGATTTCTCAATTCTGAACAAAAGTACTCTGAGCTCACTAGCTTTCCAGCACATGCCAGTCAAAATTTGTTCTTACTCTTTATTTTTTATTGAGAATTTCCTTGAAGCTGCTCCCACCTGAAATGTGGCAAAAACCCCATTTACAAGCATAAGCAAGGGTTTCAGCTGCAATGCAGGAGCCACTTTGACAAAATACCTTGCTTAAGGTCTTCAGTTTGAGATAGAGGGGTGGAAAGTAGAACTCATAGTGCCCATTTCATGGTATAAAATTGGAGTAGCAAAGGCTAAATTTGAGGACTTACGTACTGCACCCATGTGATGCCTGAAGTACATCTGACCTAATAATAAGCCAGGCCATTTCTGAGGCCACTTAAATCAGGTATTAGGCCCCCTAGATTTGCAAATAAAGGGAGCAACAACTATTTTAGTCTCTCTGACAAAAGTAGGTGCTGGGCAACCACCAGGAAAAGATGAGTTCAAAATGTTGGTGTGGATTCAGGAGGATTGGAGCATTCTCTGATTCTATATTCTCCTGACTATCTCCCTTCAGTTCTCATTCCAGTACCACCTTCTGGAACTTACTGATGAACCACTGTCAGAGAAGCATGGAACGCAATGCTCAATTCTTCAGATGAGTGAGCTTCCTATGGACACGTGTCAAAGACTGGCAACTTACCCAATGATTATTCATGAGGCCCAAGCCCAATATCAAGCCCTCCTCAGGCTTCCTACTGTGTATCTGACATTCATACCCAAAATTGGATGCTAATACAATTCTATCCCAGAATTAATTAAAGGAGTTTGGATTATTCACCCCCACCTTAAGAGCCCTGAAGTATGGACAATGCCATTCTTTTCAGTACTTTTTGATGGTTCAGAAATTCATCTCTGTTCCTGATGCTGTTATCAGGCGGAAAAAATGTTCATTTTTTGAATGATTTATGTTGGACTCTGCTATTCACTGTTAGCTATTATTTTTTCCCTGACAGAATGATCAAACATAATTATTTCCTTCATAACTGTCAACTCAAAATTTTTCAATGACCTTGCTTTGCTCTTGCCAATTCTGTGAATTTTTCAAATCTTCGCTGTCCGTAGATCATGACCATTTAAGTTGAATCCAGCCATCTGTCAGCTATTGCACTTTTTCTAAAGCTGTTCCTGTTAGTATATGTGCTGACATACACAGGTGATTAATACCTAATGTTCTTGGGATTATCAAGTCAAAATTGAAGATGCAACTTGTTACATCCTTTGAAAGCAATTTCCAGACTTATTATAGGTGAGTGTGCCCTGAGAACACAACTGTTCAATTTGCAGTGATACAGTGACAATCTTATTTTCAGTGATATGGAGGTATATTTTCACAAAATCAGAATGACTTTAAAAAGGACAATGCTTAAAAAAATGGCGAGCGGGTCCCGATTTCAGGGTTCCTGACAACATTCCCGAGCTGTCTGATTTTCAGGAGTGCATTTAAAGGGTGCTGGCTCACTCCTGTCAAAAGCCCACAGGCAGCATTCCTGACCAGGCCGGCTCCATTGTAGGGTTAGGCATGTCCTATCCCAAAGTTCATGGAAACGGGTCAGGCTTTTAAAGAGACATAGTTCACGGCCCCTCAGAGGAGTCATGAGCCCTATTCTGCATGAGGGGACCTTATAAAAGGTGATTTTTCAAAGGTCCTCCTCCTTCTCCCGTGCCAAGATAAGGCCCCCCACTCACCCCATGGCCCTCATGCCCCCTATGCCAAGGTATGGCACTTCCATATGGAATAAGGACATGAGGGCACATAGGGGGTGGGTGGAGTGCCATAGCTTGGCATGGGGGTTATAAGGGGCTATGGGGGGGGGCGGTGGTGGGTGGAGGGTTATAGCTTTACATGGAGGCTATGAGGGTCCATGGGGGGGGGGGTTAGGTGGGGGGGAATAGATTGGCATTGGGTGTTAGAGGGGCAATGGGGTGGGGGTGTACCATAGCTTGCCATGGGGGGGCATATGGCATCATGGGGTGCAGATAGGGGCATAGCCTGGCATGAGGGCATGTGGTGGTATGGATGGAGCATGGGGAGTGTGTGGGGGAGGGAAGAGAGGGGTGAGGACTAGAGGGCCTTTGTGTTTCCATCTTAACTGGGACCAAGTCTCACAGCACCAAAGTGGACCTTTTTAACAGCCCACCTCCAGGTATTTGAGGGCCACAGTCCCATCCACTCTGTCTCCCCAAAATCCAAAGCACTGATGGTTGCTGCAATCATTAATGCAGGAACACTGCTCATTCACAGACTGATACACTCAGACGTGTGGGTCATACACAAAGGTCCCTCGTCCCCTTGAGGATGCGCGTCTCTAGCACCTTCCAAAGTCGCCTTATACCATTTGTGACCACTATCCCCATGGCCTAACATGCCATGGCATTGCTGCTGCGCATCCAAAGACTTATTGCATCTTAGGAGGGTTTGTACCTCCACCACCCTTTCAGCCAGTGTGTCCCACATTACTCTGTCCAAAAGGTCCTCAGCACCTCACCTGTCAACCTCATGGCACTCAACTTAAATAAATGCCACCACGTTAGTCTTCCCTGTGCCAAGGGGAAATGTTGCCTTCTGTCCACCCATTCTATGCACCTCATAACGGTATGAAGGTCAATAATGTGACCTCTCAATCTCCTGTGCCCCACGGCAAATGTCGCAAGTGTGTGCAATGTTTCCTCATCACTCCAACTCTCCAGGCCAGCATGCATCCAGGTCAGGAACCTCTGCACTCTCCCCACTCCAATGCCATCCCTCCCATGAAGCACCATGAGGTCACAACTGAACACAGAATGTAGATGTGGCCTCGACAGTGTTTTCCGCACTTTCAACATGACGTCCCTTTTCCTATATTCTATTCCTCAGCTAATAAAGGCAAGCCTGGCTTCGACCTTATTAAACGCCTTATGTTCCTGTTCTGCTACCTTAACGGGTCTGCCCAGCAAGGTCCCTGTAATCGTTGTGACTTCCCACGGTCCTACCATGACTCATGTATTCCCGTACTTTGCATGTCTTGCCCAAGTGCTTAACCAAACACTTATCCACATAACATTCCATGAGGCATTCCTTAGGCCATCTGACCAGCCTGTCTGTATGCGCGTGTAATGTTTGGGTCTCCTCTTGACTATTGACCACCCCACCAATGTTTGTCTCCCTAGGTTCTTGAAGGGTGAGCTAATTATGAGGCTGGGAGGGGGAAAGGGATGAACAGTTTTACTGATTGAACGCTAACTGATGCACTGTCCTTGTTGTTAATTTCAGCATCACCACCGCATGGCCGCCAGGAACAAGTCCAGAGCCCCCCCTCCACACCTGAGGGCCAAGACTTGCAACTTGCGTCACTTTCAGCGAGCCAGGCACCAGCCCAGCAACAAACACATTGGTGGGGATTATAATGTTGGCTAGTGTCCTGGGGCACAGTGGAGAGGGCATTTCACAATCGCTGGAGGAGATGGCACGGACAGAGAGTGCCGATGGTGCCAGCAGCTGGAGGACTGCAGGGCAACTGGCACATGCTGAGCCCGGCAGTGATGATGTGCCTCTGGAGATGTCAGCCATGCAGCAGCTGCAGGACAAGCGGCCGGGTGCATGGGAACATCTGGCAGGGTTGCATGAGGCTGTGCTTCAGTTGGTCTCTGTGATGGAGGAATTCAGGCAGAGTGTCAGTGAAGACATGAACCTCAGGACAGAGCTTCAGGCTTCCTCCATTGAGAGATTGGCGACTCTCATGGAGAGGGGCTTCAATCGGATTGAGACTCTTCTGATTGGGTTACACTCTGACCTGCAAGCCCTCACAGCGCTAATGGCCACAGGTGGTCATTCCCAATGTTGGAGATGTTCTGGGCACCAAGTGTCCCAGCTCGATGCCCATCCATCTGCGGTGAGCAGGGAGGTCCAATGTGACTTCAGGTCGGCGCAGCAGCTGCCTGTCGTCACTGCGAGCTCCTCTCAGGGTGCTCTGGATGAGGGCGACAGCTCCTCCGCCCCTCTGCCAGTGACTGTTGCATCTGTTGAGGCTGCGACAACTGGGGAGGTGCCAGTTCTGGAACTGGCCACTGCCTCCCAGGCGGGGCCATCACAGGCTCCATGGGCCAGAGGACGGCCGCCAAGGTCATCGAGGCCAACAGAACAGCAGAGTCAGCAGGCTGTCTCACAAGCCACTCTGAGCGATGGGACGGCACCTAGATGTAGCACCCGCAAACATAAGCATAAAGCATGTTAGGCGCTCCACAGGTTTGTCACTGGTGATTTTGTGTTGACCCTAGATTAGGGAATATATAATTATGTAAGTCTGAGCGACGTTTGTGGTTTATTTTGGTGGGAATAAAGTCCACTTTTCTGACCATGGCTGAGGGTGTTTCCTTTGTGGGTGCATTTGTATGTTTCGCAGACATATCATGAGTGTTTGAGTGGACATTGATGTTTCTGTACTAAGCCCTTAGGTGCAGCTGATAAGGTGGAACATGTAGCACCTAAGTGCCACGTGTGGAAGCACCAGGCAATGCTGGTCCTGCTGATCCATGTGTGTGGAGCTAGCTGAAAGTTCATTGGCTTAAATTGTCCTGGGTGTCCCTGCCTCCTTGGTGTAGTAGCGGGTCGGCCTGCTGCCCCTCATTATCGCCCTGTGCTTCCTCATCCTCTGAGCCACTGCTGGATTCATCATGTGCAGCCTCATCCACTGCATCAAGGTCTTCATCATCAACTACATCCCCCCTTTCCAGCGCAAGATTGTGCAGAGCGCAGCATGCTACCACTATCACAGTGATGCGATCTGGAGGGTACTGGAGTGCGCCCCCTGAGCGGTCCAGGCAACGGAAGCGCATTTTGAGAAGACCGATGGCTTTCTCCACCACAAACCCTTGTGGTGCCATGGCTCCTATTATAGCGCTGCTCAACTTCTTGGATGACGGAGAGGAGTCATGAGCCACCCTCTGAGGGGATAGCCCTCGTCACCCAGCAGCCAAACATCCAGCCGAGCCGGAGCACTGAAGGGCCCCGGCACCTGGGAGTGTCTAAGGACATAGGCATCGTGGGAGCTGCCTGGGTACCTTGCACAGACTTGTAGAATCAGCATCCTGTGATCACACACTATCTGTACGTCATGGAGTGGAAGCCCTTCCTCTTGACGAAGGCACCGGGCTCACCTGCTGGCACCTTGATAGCCACGTGTGCAGTCTATTGCACCCTGGACGCGGGGGAAGCCAGCAATGGCCGCGAAGCCTCTGGCTTGCTGAGCCTGACTTGCCTGGTCCCAACAGAAGTGGATGAAGGTCAATGCCCATCTGAACAGCGCATCTGTTACCTGCTTGACAAGTGTGGACAGCTGATTGGGAGACACCGCAAAGATCATCCACCGAGCCCTGTAAGGAGCCAGATGCATAGAAGTGGAGGGCAACTGTGACCTTCAGAGCCGCTGGCATGGGATGTCCACCCACACAGTTAGGGGAGATCTCAGGGCCAATCATCTGACAGATATAATTCACTGTCTCCCTTGACAGATGGAGCCTCCTTCGGCACTGCACCTCAGTCATATTGGGGTATCTGCTTCACTGCCTGTATATCCTGGCAGCAGGATAGTGGTGTCTTCTGTGGTTCCTTCCACCTTGGACAATCTCTTTGTCCTGCGCCCCTTGTGCCTGTGCCTGTCCTCCCAAAGGTGGCTCCACTGGAGGCTGATTCTCCAGTCCTGGCCTCCTCCATATTCTATCCCTCCCTTCCTACTCAGAAGAGCTGCCTCCAGTGGAGAACCCATACCCAGGCTAAACAGAAGCCTCCGGAAAGCTGCAGGCCCGATAAAGATTACTGTCTGCAGACTGCTGAGCTGAAGCTTCAAAGTACAGAGAAAGCTATTGGAAATCAATCTGAACTGCTAACAATCAAACAGGCAAGTTTAAAACACATTCTGCATTAAATACTTCAGATAAAACATGAACAACCCTCTGAGCCCACATATCCCGCCTGTGGATGAGGTTTGTTAAAAAATCAGTTACCCACCTGCCCATCGGGCACATGCACCAAGGCAAAGATCGCACGGGCTCCTCAAAATCGTCTTCAATTGCCGAGTTAAGGGCCTTAACAAGGCCTTTAATTAATGGTAGGTGTGCGTCGCACTTCATAGCGCCCACCCAGTTAAACATCGTGATGCCGTGTGCTGACGTCGGGACACTCACACAACGTCAGAACGCGACATTTTAAGCGCTGACTGCGGGCTCCGCCACCCGCACATCAGCCATAAAATTCTGCCCATAGGCTGTGATTTTCCCTGAAATCGGCAAAGTGCGTTAGCAGGCATAAAAATTGGCATCGGGCCCTCCAACCGAATTGGTGGTTTTTTGTGCCATAATGTGCACTCCCAGCTTAAGTAATTAGTAATCCACGGGCATTTCACCATATAGCTGCTGGGCAGCCTTTGATTCGTTTGTCCCACTGTGACATCAGAGCTCCTTAACTCCGGGCGCCATATTTAAAGGGCGTCCCTGCGCAGTGCTCACACTCTCTCAGCTTAGGAAAGCTGCAGAAAACAAATGGCATCCAAAGGGAGGAAGCACACAGTGCCCAAATTTAGTGATGCCTCACTGGAGCACCTACTGAACATAGTGGAGGCATGCCATGATGTCATCTATCCCCGCTCTGGACACAGAACTGCAAGAAAATTGACCAATCCAGCTTGGGAGGTGGTGGCCAGTGCCAATGCATTATAGAAGAGGTTGGCCACCCAGTGCAGGAAGAGGATGAATGATCACCCCTCATCATTCTCAACTGACACAATATCAAGCCCATCACACATTCACAAGGGTCTCACTTTCTGCCACCTCTAGGGACATCACCGCTCACTCTTACGCACCCTCACATCTCCATCTGGCCTCATCACCTCTGGAGTTTGCATCCCTGTTCAGGGCTCTACTACCACCCATAAATGCCAGGTATGCATGTCATCTGCATTCACAAGCATCTTCCTCATACTTTCTCCATCTGTCTTCATGCCAGACAAGCTGGCACATAATAAAAAAAAGAGGTCCCATACCAGTGAAGGAGTCGCTGAGATCAACGTTCTCTCTGAATCTGAGAATAGAACCATCCAACTGGCCAGTGAGGGTGTGGACCATGCCTGCACTGAAGGTGAAGTTGGCGGCGCTCAGCCAAGTCAGAATCCAGCACAATAACATCCATCAGACAACTCTACTGTCAGTGGTGTCTCCTGTCTCACAGTCCCATTCCATGCACTAATTATCTCTCCTTCCTTTTGTGGGCCCCTCTGGAAAGCTGCTGAACTCAGACACGAGCTAGGCCATCAACTTCAGCCCCAAGGAAGCCTCGCATGAGGAATCTGAGAAGAACCAGTTAATGACCCGTCACAGCACTCACATACCCTCTACCAGCACAGAGACACACACCTTGCTGTGACCTAGTTCTGAAGTAGCCTCAGAGTCACAATCTGGTGAACACAGTGCACTCTCTGATCCACAGCAGGCAGAGGCAGGGACATCCCAGGTGGCCAGCCTTCGGAGGACTGCTGGAGGCCAGGAATCTGCTGGGTCTGAATGAGATGATGAGCCTCCAGACTTGGCCCTTGGTTCCTGGAGCTTCAGTAAAGGGAGTATCAGTAAAAGGATGTCAGCTACACTCCTCAAATTGCAAGGCACAATAGAGGAGTCTGTCCACCTTCAGGCTGAGATGATAGTGCCATCATGCCAACGCATCAAGGTCAACATGGGTAGGATGGAGGCTTCCATGGAGACCTTGGTCTGGGACATCGGTCCTGCACTGCTGCATGAGCTGCACTCAATCGCTGAGGCCCTTGGTGGCATCCATCAGTGTCAATGCAAGAGGAGGATGGGCATCTCAATCTCAGTCCTGCTACCCCTTCTCCTCAAGGAGTCAGCCAGGGGCCCTCGGGCACCCATAGGGAGGAGGACCAGCAGCTTGACACCCTGTGGCCATCCCCATTCGGGAGTGTCAGGCCAATCCAAATCCCCACTTGCTGTGACCCCATCAGTTCTAGCTCTGCAGCCCGAGAAGGGTGCAACTGGCCCACAGCAGGACCCCGAAAGCAGACCAGGGGGCCATCCAGGTCTCACTCTCCAGAGGACGGCTGCAAAGGTAATCACAGAAAACAAAGTGTAGTCGTCAGCAGACTGCCTCCACTTCTGCTGTGGATGCCAGGAGAGCACCAATATATAACAGCAGGGTTAGGAAGGTTAAAAATTTGTAGTTGCACAACCTAGGCACAGGTGTTGAATATTTGTAAATAATGTTCACAAATGTAAAGACACTCACAATCATTTCATGTCTCCTTGTGTATGCCCTCCTTCTTATGACGAAATCAGGTGTGAAACCTTGGGCCCTACGCACACTAATGGCAATTGTCGGTACGCTGACCCTGCCTTCTGTGCAGTGTTACCTTCTGACCACAGTGAGTGTCCCATTTCTAAGTCACTCTCCAGATCAGTAAGGCCTGCATGTTAATGTAAAGTGTGGTTGTTACAAGAATCCCGTACCCAAGCTTTGCAGGGTCCCATGATGTGCTGTGTTGGTTCTGCACCGAGACGGAAATGTCCCCCTATCTCATTTGCATCTTTGAGAGGTGAAAGCGTGGTTTTGGAAGTGTCTCGGCAAGAAGACAGGATGGGAAATAGCTATATCTACTTCAACCTGGCTACTTCATAAAATTATTATTTTTATTTTTAAAATGGACCCTGACTCATACCAGAGGAATTTTTAACCTTCAGACAAATAGCAGAGACTCATTGTCTCTAATAAGGCACTAATGCACTCCACCTCTGCACATTTCTAAAGAAGAATCCTAGCCACCGGAGACGGTATGTCTGCAAAGGACAAAAGGGACCCTGGCTCCCCTAACAAACACCTCAAGATTCCAAACCTGGGAAAATACATCCTTTAACCAAGACCCAGGAGAAGAAGTGGGAGGTATGTCACATGACCTCCCCCAAGCTCCTAGAACCTGTAATATTGCTGTGTGGAACTGAACCCAGAAAGTCTACCATTTTATCATCCAACAGGTAGCAGCAGAAATAGCTCTGTCCAGGCTTTATCTACACTGTGAACTACTGCAACACTGGAACATCTGTATCTGTGCCTTCAAGACTAATTGATCTCTACTTGCCTTTTCTCATCATGGAAGTCCTCACTTCTGGAAAGTCAGGTTACCCTGCAACAGTTTCAACCTCCTAGCCTCTGAAGGAATGCACCACTGGACTTTTGATTCTGGACTCTGGAGTTTCATGAAACCAAAATCTTTATTTTTATTGTGGTCTCTGCTCTGACTCCCTTTCTTTTCCTTATGCCTCTTGTATTGTATGAGCGCAAAAAATGGGCAGATGTTGTGAAACTTCTTTCCTGCGTTTTGTGTGTGTAAAATAAACCAAACCTCTTATTTTACCTTATCTCAAGTTTGCCGTGGGGCTTTTAATAGAGGATTGGATCACTCCAAAACTGAAGGGTCGGGGCAAATCACAGAATCACAGAATTTTAGTGGCACTGGAGGAGGCCATTCAGCCCATCTTGTCAGCACCGCTAAAATTCGCCATCAAGGGGAGAAATCAAAAATCAAAAAACCTTTCTGTTTACAGATGGGTAGCGAGAGGAGAAATCAGGGCTGTTTAAATTAATCCTCCTCCGGTCCAATACAAAGGGAACAGGTGATGATGCTTGCAGATGGCTCATGTACTCTGAAACTTCATGTGCCCCTTGTCTGTGAGCAGACTCTCCATGCTATGAACCTTTTCTCAGAGATTATGTGTGCTGCCATCAGCCAGGCAGGTGTCATGCATTCCCAAACACAATACAATGATCTCAGCTCAAAGCTGGAGAGCCTTGCAACTGCAAGTTGATGAAGCATTAGCCCACTCATGTGCAGGCGCTGAGATGTCCAACCTTGAGCATCTGCAACCCTGAAATTGTGACTATTGTGGGTAGAATGGTATCTTCACAAAGTTGGTGGACAGTGATGTTCATCCCACCACCTTCACTCTCCAGCAGGTTACTGACACAGTTTGCAAATGGTGATCTTTGAGGGCCACATCACCATCTAGGCCTGTACTGGAATTGCCGAGGGCCAATGCAATAGGATTGAGTGTGCGATGAGCCAGAGCAGGGCTCCTCATAAACCAAGACGCGTACCCTTGAGGGTTTCATGTTGTCTTACCATTTTAGATTTCGCAAAGGCAAGGTCTGGCCATGAGGACAGAATGCTTGTATGTCAGAGGAGGTATCTCAATGTTATGCAACCAAGTGTCTGGTCTTGTCATTCTCAAGTGCGCCTCCTTCATTCTTGCGTTGTGATTAATTAAACATTTCAATCCAAACTGGCATTGCTGGATGAAAGTGTCATTTTGGGGAATGTGCTACAGCCCAAGGAGTCACCTGTATGTACTGTCACACCATCAGGTCCCTTTTCCCAAGTGTAGGGTTTATCCCTCACCTATGAGGTAACACATGGTGCGTGGCTGCCTTGGTCATGATGGATCTCACTGAGGAGCCTTGCCAGGTTGAAGGCATGCAGCCATTATCACACTCATGATCGTCCAAGTGTCCATGTGTCTTTTAGGATGGTGCTATGACTGGGATGCTGGATAAATGTATGAGGACGGAGCAGTTTCTGATGTTTGAAGCCGGAAAGGCCATTCAGATTTCCCAGTCAAGTGTAGGCTGTCAGCTGCACATCATTTAAAAACTGTTGTAAAACATGTTATTCTGATTTCACGCTGACGTGGGATTTAAATTCAATGTGGGAGGGATGATTCTGGTGAGTAGGTGTCATGATGAGCTGAAAATATATGATAATGGTGTCCTTGACGTTCAATGGCGAGAAACATAACCCACCATTGATGGGGAGCACACAATCGCTTCGTGCTTTTATGTCATAGGAAATCACAATATTTTGTAATCATGCCTGCCATGATGCCTGCTGCAATCAGGAGCGGAAAATCCCAGCCATAATTTCTTTCACCCAATAGTGTTTTTTTTCTGATCTTTCTCATTAGGATTGGGCAGTATCTCCAAAGCAAAGATTATTGTTTTCAGGGAGCTTTCCTAACAGGTTGTACATCGTCAGAACCTGCCTCATCCCTATGTTCCTCAAACCTTTTGCACAATCTTTAAGACCAACTTTGTGCTGACAATAAATAAAACATCTATTAAAGGTTCTAATGCAGAGATTTTTCTTCCACCAGTTGCACATTAATCAATCCAATATTTCTTCTGCCTTGTGAGAATGTGTCACCAGAAAAGTTCATTATTTTCTGATAAATTATCCTAGAATATTTCCAGCTCTGGTGATGTATACCAGAGTTCAGCATTAAAAATTTGGATATTTACGATATAATTACAGAACCATTGGGCAGGATTTTCCCAAGGGCTTGAGGACCCACATGTCGGGACCAGGTAGGAATCATAAGTCTGCACTTGCTGGTAGCGATGCTGGAACAGCATTATTCCCGAAAGTAGCCTCCTAATTGGCTGCTTCCCAGCTCACCATCCAATGAAGAATGGTGAGCAGGCCCCTGCTGCAGTTGGTCCAATTAGAGGTCCGGAAGCTCTGAAGTCTTGGCAGCCCCATCAGGAGAGATGGGCATTGCTGAGAAAGACAGGAGATCATGTGGGTAAATTTGAAATAAAATGTCAGGGGGGCCAAGCAGGCAGGCCCCTTCAATCCGAGGCAAAACACCACCAGATTGCTTATTATCCAATGCTGTGGAGGTTGCCTTTCCTGCCAACAGCTCACACTTTGGGAATAGAGAGTCTAGCTCCCCTGGATTGCCACAGTGAGGCCGCCTCGATTAAACTGGTGGCCTTTGCACATGGTGGGGGAGAGGGAGGACTGCTCTGCAAGTAAAATGCCAGTGAGAGCTCTGAACGGCCCTGAATTGCGATATTAAATATGCGATTTGGCTGCCCATCTTGCGTTTAGTGGATGGCCAATCGCAAGACAAGCCACACCAGGAATGCATCAGGGGATCCATCCAGGTGTAGCTCCCTGCTATTTGCCTGGCCTGTGCACCTTAGCAACACAGCCCGTATTGCCTGTATGTTCCCTTACTCTCAGTTATAAAGTACCGCTAAATAAAACATGGATCAGTGGGGAGAAAAATTGAGGCTAGCTTCTAATGTAAGTGCAGCATGTCTTAATTGAATTGGGGATTGACCTATAACACCAAGTATATGTAAAAACATAAATTTTGGGGCCAGAAAATGGAGTCGCCGTTTACCCCAGACCTACTTATAGTCTGTAATTTACGGTATTTCAGGAGTTATTATATAAGATAGTTACTGTGATATATAGCAGTCAGTCAAAAAATAACTGTTGTGTTCTTACTTGCACATTGTGCCCCAAAATTTACTAGGTAATTTATTTCTTTGAGCTAGTATTACTTACATTCCCTAAATAATTACCTCCACGATTCAAGACAAAATTGATAATTAACCATTGTAACTCATCCATAATGTATTAGAGGTCACTTAAACCTTCTCAGTGGTGTGCAGTGTTTCGCTGAGTTGCTGAAATCATAAAGGCATTCAAAATAATATACATGGGGAACCACAGTTTTGTTTTTTCTTTAAGGCAACACTGCAATATCTAGGCTACAAGAAGTGGGAGGAACACCATTTTAGGATTGAGAGTAAGAAAGTGAAAAATTTATCTCATTGACTCAAGATGACTGCTTAGGAGGAGGACACCTGCATGGCTAAACTGAAAAACATTGTGCTTAACAGTAGTGAGATGCACACAATGCAATTGAACCTTAATAATTTAACAAGTATGATCATTACGGATGAAGTTTAAATAACGGAGATTCAAAGCAAAACTGCTTTGCTATAGGGATAGCTCACAGGTCCAAAGAAAAAGCTGAAGGCATCACCAAATGATCAGGAAAATCAGTTCCACAGGAATAATTTCAGGTTTTAAAAAAATCATGAATGTTGTGAGTAGCTCCTGTTCTGCTTTTATATGCAATCTTATCTTAACAATTCTGGAGCCATAAAGGGCTCCCTCCTCAGCGGTAATTGAAAATAAGCACAGAATTCTCCTTGCTATTGATGATGGGTTCAAAAGTTTCTATGTTATCTTTGTCCATGTCCTTAATATCAAGATCAAAACACATCTGGCTGGTCAGATCAGATCTTTTCAGATTAATGCTCTGGATCAACCAGGAAAACTGCACCAAGGAGTTTATTAATTAAGTTCAAACATTTTGCCAAACAGGAGCAAACTGTGAAAAACATTTAAGAAATGCATCTAGTTTTCTTGTTTGCTGAAGAAAAATAGGGGAAAAAAACATAAGAAGGTGAGATCATGATAGTATAATTTAATGAGTATCATCTGTGACACTATAATATTGAGATATTGGTCTCATGGAGAGGGAGAATATGATAAAACTTACTTTTAGTGCAGAATTTGTGTAAAGTTAGGTAGGAGAGGAATTGTCTCAAGTCCAAGGCAGACTTTTTATAGTCATAGGTTACAGCTGTGTACTGTAATTCTATTTCAGCTTTCAGGTATAGTTATCTCTTTCTGTTCCTTTAAGTCATTAGATTTTAGGAAGTGGTTAACAGTAGAAACCACTTCATTGTATTGCTTTTCTGACAGATCCAATGGATATAATTCTTGAGCAGCTAAAAGAAAGATAGCACTTAGATTACCATGTCATTTTCATTTTATGGGTGGCCACTGGTGACAAACTTTCATGCAGATACTAATTTAGATGAATGAATATAAGGATATATCTGCTTATATAAATTAGAATCAACTAGGCCAATTGGTACGAAGGGGTAGAAAGTGCAGATGAAGAGCCCTGGCCTGACAGCATGGTTTCAGCTATTTTTACATGGTCACTTGAGCCGCATACACTTACTCTAAATTGGGTCCCCAGCCTCACCTCCATCATAAGGCTGAGCTGCGGTCAGCAATCATGCATCATAATGCAATACCGGCCAACTGGTATGCTAAACTGGCTTTAGATAAGACTTGAGAGGGTGAGAGAATGAATAGAAAAAGTGGGGTGTGGATTTGCAGTGGCCTCTACTATTGCTGTGGAATTAGGAGGTGTAATCCCATTTCTCCTGTCTCCACATTACATTTAGTGAAAAACAAAAACTGTTGTTCTGTGCTATCCACAAGCTATCCCTTGTAGACTCAGGGAAACTGCGTGAAGCATGCATGGCACATGTCCTACCCAGCTTTTGCTCAATTTGGCATCAGAATGCTGAAACACAGGATAAAACCCAGATTAATTTATTCAAGGGAAAAAACAGCACAGCCAAGCTCAGCCTCCTCGACAGACATAGGCTCCTGACGTCACCTGAGCCTGAAGGAAGCCACATGTGATTAAAGTTTCCACTTTTATTTTGAGTATTATTAATTTCTCAACCTGTCTGTAGCCTTTTGCACTGCTGCCCAAGATTGTCACTGATGGCAGTTCTGATTGACTGCGAGTTTATAGTGACCTTTTCCAATACGTTTATTTTGGGATCTGAAGCAACACGATTTTATGAGAAAAATCCTAATGGTTAGCATCAATCAAACACTTTTTTTTTCTCCAGTAATTTCTGTCAAAACTCCAGAAAAGTAAATGATGGTGAATGAAATCAGCCCGTTCTTTCAGGGTTAATATATAGCAGTCGATCCAAAAATTGTGCCGTGGCATAATTTCCTTTAAAGTTGAACTATTACAGAGGTGTTTACATAATCACTTAAACGAGGTAATTTATTCAGCTGGTTCAGAAAGGTTGTGTGAAAGATTGACAACTCTTTGGTCTGGCTTTAATGCTCCTCCATTGACAGGTTTGAAGGCCGGGGGCTTGTTAGATCTAGAGCCCGCTGCCTTCACGTACGTCCCTGCACCCATCGTAATTATACCGGTGATGAGGGTGGTCTCAGGTGGTCTGGCTGCCAGTGGGCCAATTGAGGTCCTTAAATTGGCAAATAATGCCCACTTAAGGGCATAAAACCACCACTGCCAGCATTTAACTGGCAGCAGGAGAGGCCCACACCAAGCGTCCAGCCCAGCAGGTTTCCCTGCACAGACTGTGACAGGTGAGGAGCCACCTTAAAGGCCTCCCCAGGCTCATAAGAGGGTACACCATCCACTCCAAGGTTTCGTTCCCCCCACAAAGTTGCCCTTCCTCCATGGCCTCTCAAATCCCAGTCCCCCATCCAGTTTTGCACCCAGAGAGACCTCAAAGGATACTTGAAAGACCTAGGGCCAGATGTTGCCCTTTAATCCTAGTCCAGAAGGGTGGAAGACCCACTTCCAGTCTATTATTAGCGGCTGCAGGGCAGCCAGTGTTTCCCTCAGCAGGCTCCCCCCTCTCACCTGACATTTTAGCCAGCGTGTAGGCGAGGAATCTGGTGCCTTGTATAATTTGGCCTATAGAGTCTGCCAGTCATTAGGCCCTAATTCACCAGTTTTCATGCAATTGTATACTTTTATTTTTAGTTTATGTCTAAATTAATTATTTTAATCCTTTTTCTCATTGTAGTACAAAACACTGCAAAAATTGCATAGAGACAGTGTGATCCTGCAGCCTTTGTATTATTACAATTTATTGTAACAACAGTGCTTTTGATCCGAAGGTTGGCTGCTTCAATCAAGGGCAGGTTTATCATCGTTGAAATCTCCATCTAAATGTGTTGTCTCAGTAAAGGGAACCCACAACATCAATACCACTGCAGCATGTTCTGTTGCTTAGCAACACACAACCACTAAGTCAGTCACTGGTGGTTCAATTGGCTCTTATTTTACATTTTGCCTGTGTTGGCATGGCCAGAGTTACTGATTTGCATTATTATTGATATTCCTTAAAGATGATCTCTATTATTGTTGGACTTTATCTTCTTCAAAATAATTAAAATATTATTGTGGCCATACCAACTGTTCTCTAGTTCCCATGAAATGAGGCTGTAATTCCTCGTAAACTGTAACCTCTCCTGTCCAGAATATTTGGAACCAAGTTATTTCTGGATTTTGGAATTTTTCTGGATTATAGAATGACGTTAGAATGCTTAATCACAAGCGTGTGAACGGAAAAACACTGCAGATATAAATATTTATCTGAAACATAAAATGGTGATAAAACATTATAAAATAGTCATTAAAATTGTTTTATTTATCCAAGTAGTTTATCTTCCATGTTTCCACTCCCAAAGTACTGTACAAAAGTGTTGCCAGTTAAGTGGCGAGTACATGAGATGCTTGGCTCTGCTCAAAATATTTCTGAACAACTGGTGTTTCCAAACAACATATTTCCAGACTGGGGAGGTCACAGTGTATAATGAATAAATAAAGATACAAATGTTAATCTTGGAGCTTTCTATGCTGCCTTACTTCACCATTTATTGTTATACCCACTCACTGCACACAGCAGTCTACATTTCAGCTGGCACAAATACTATTAATAAAATAACCATCTGCTCTGTGTCAAGTCGAACACTGAATTGTGCCAAAATCTGATTCAAAATGTCTATCGCATTGATATAAAACAGAATCACATAGAGGTGACTGTTCTAGGAAACAGACACTAAAATCTTAAAACATTATTGGTGAAAAATTGAATAAGGCTCAGAAACAGGCACAGGGATTGTGATACATGATTAACCTGTGTCTGCTCGTTGCGATGCAGACAATGTGCAAAATTCATGCTGGCTGCTAATTTACTTATAGTTATGTGCAGCCCAGTGCTAAGAGTGTGTGAGTAGCTGCATGTCTCAGAAGGGACCTTGCAAGGTTGATACCACTTCAAACTAGGCTGCATCTCTTAAAAAGGAAGTGCATTTGTGTTGCAACAGGTGCTGGAAATGGCTGCAGAGGAATGTTGGACATGTAAAAAGAATGAATATGGTGCCACAAGGCATAGAGTGCACTTCAAGATTCCCTGATTCAGTATTAGAGGCCTTGGTGCAGGAGGTGGACAGGTGGAGAGAGGTAGGTGAAGATAGCCATTGCATTCACTGTCATCATTGTAACTCTGAGAACCTTAATGCAGTGCTGCAAGATGTTCAATGACCTCACACAAATTATCAAGGTTAGAGAATGTATCGTCAAATGCCATAGCCTTGTAAATGAATCAAAGGCTAAGACACTTCTCCATTCACCACTTGACCAATATTCTTCGTCCAATCGCTTCGCCCTCAGAGACACTGCTTCAAGCTCTCACACCCACATCTCACACCTTGCACGTCCTACCAGCTATTCAACCATAACATATCACCCAACCACATTGTATCACACTCACTGATATACCTAGAGGTAACCAACTGGGGACAGAGATGGCTTCATGTCCTTAACCTAATGAAGGAAGCGATGCTCGCCAACAAGAGAGTGGCCATGAGTGAGGCTGAAAACATAGGAGAAATTTCTACTTAATATACTTTCTCAAATCCGACTTCTCATCCCACAACTGGAGGTGATGTAAGCATGTACCTCTTGTGCCTTCTGCCCCTCCTCATTCCTTCAACACAACTCTGCCGTTTCTGCTTTCAGATACCCAAGAACTGACATCTGGCCAACCAATGACTCAGGAGTGTGATGTCCACAAGGAACAAGAGGCTGATGATGATGAAACATTGTCTTTTCTGAATGCTACTTGCCTCAACCAAACTCTGTCTGCTTCCACAGAGCTTCAGCTATTCAGCTAAGGTAGGCACATCACCCAGAGACAAAGATGGCCGATTTCAGTGAGTACATCCTTCTTAAAATAGAGACATGCAAACTCAGTTCCTCGCTTAGGTTGAGGTAAGAGAAATGCTTCCAGATGAACCTGAGTGGTTAACGCCTCCTATAGAGAACCCTTCTTCTGATCCCCTTTTCCCTCTCTCATCCTCTGTGTTGTCCCTCCTAAATCTCCCTGACATGCTGCAGGCCAAAAAGGATGGTAACTACAGCACCTGTGACTGGTAAGTGGTCTGACTAGAACACTTAAAGTCAGAACCAAAGCCTTCACCACATGCAACACCACCCCACTAACTTTAAATCGCACTGGAAAACCGGCAGCATTCCTACAAACTCAGACAGATCCAGTAGAAGTCAATCAGCGGCTTCTGAAAGTGGTTGATGAGCCCGTTAAATAGCATTGGTGAGAGACCCTTCCCACTACTTGTTCAATTGTCCAAGTTTAAGAGAGGGAGTTAGCTGGTGTGGCGGAGTCAAAAATGGCAGTGCTGGTATCAGATTCATGTTATACACTGTCACACATTACAATCTAAATTTTATGCATATTTCTTGCACATGCTCCTAATTCTTGTGTTAATACCCTCCCCAAAATGCCATGCAATGCAGTTCATGTGGGAAGTGTGCATGTATAATGTGTACACAATTTTGGTTCTTAAAAATGGCCCCATACTACAGAAACTACAGGCACTATGGAGCCAAATTTAGTGGCCTGTGTATTTTCTTATCTCCCACTACTATTTAGGTTTTTGCATTTCTGTTTGCATTGTAGTTACGTAGCATAACACATCTAACAGGCAAAATGTAAGTTTACAAAAATGGAACTTAGTTTCCTCATATGTAGAAAAGGCCATATTATTGAACAAAACAAGCCTGAATGCAATGGGTATTAGCTGTTATTTCTTAATTTGCATATTCAGCTTCCAGCTATACCTACTTAGTGGGTATTTGAACAAACATACGAAGGGTAATTAGCTTGAGAAAGCGTAAGGATAATTCATAATTTAGAAATAGATGTAGGATAAGGTTTTGCACAGTGATAATGCTGAACCTTGATTAGGTAACTCATTTGTTATGAATGCGTTCACCATGTCCAAACGTGAACTACATTATCTGTTGTTAAGAGACAAGTTGAGATTTTGCAAGTGCTCATGTTCTGTTATGAGTCTATTCACCTTTATTTCTGAAAATATGATTTTTCAACTTTCAACTGACTGGAAATTTTGAAATTCAAACTGCGACAGAGCAAATTGCTTCAAAATGCAAGGAGCATTCCAAGGTAAAGGTGAGAAACCAATAAATAACCCTCAGGAGAGTGTGAAGAGAGAGACATTTCCTATAACCCAGACACCCAATGGAATACATAACTTTCTAAGGAAGAGACATCAAAAATGCAAACTGCTGGATATTAAAACAATGGCTACCACAGATAGACTCATCCCAAAATGTCTTGGAAATACACAATGGGTGAAGTACTTCAAGGCAAGGCTGCCCAGTCCCTTGAGAGAGATTGCAAGGGACACAGGCAGTGTCAAGAAAGTCTTCACCAGAGGAAGAAAGCTGAGGGCTATGCTCTCTCCTTTTCTCTCTCTCTCTTTTGGAATAAGCATGCTGCCCGGTCTGTGAAGCCAACTCTGCCAGAAACCTACCAGTGAACTGAGATCTTGTAATAATTGCAACACTTTCTACATCTTACTGCCTCCAAGAAAGCAGCTAATCTAAATCAGCAGCAGCATTTAAAATCTATGCCTCAAGAACAATCAAAGGACACTTAACCATATATTCTTTTATCTGCCATTCCATGTTTTTGGTTTCCATCTCTTCGTATGAGGTCCAAACGTTTGATGTCGCATTTTTATTATTTTTCTCAGATTTAGTGGTTAATAAATATGCTCTCTCTTTGACTCAAGGAAACCTTGTTTGATCGGTTCCTTTTTGCTCACAGCTTAAATAGGTAAACACATTCTGATCTGGAAAAGGGCATATCCTCATGAAAAGAAACTTAAACCTTTGATATGACCAACCGAGGAGTTTGAATACAGGGGAGCCAGTTCACCCCTTCTCACCTGGTCATAACAGTTCACAAAAACATTCAGAAAGTTCAATTCTGTGGTGATTATACAATAAATGTTTCTTCTTTTTGGAACTGGGATCCCTGACACTATTGTGAGGATTCTTAACCTGAAATAATGCTATAAAGGAGAGATGGCGTGGCAGCTCCCTCAGTTATACACCAAGAAAATCTTATAAAAACAGAGAAGAAAAGTGCTAACACTGGATATGTGAAGCAAAAGCATAAAACACTGGAAATACAGAGCAAATCAGCTAGCATCTGTGAAGAGAGCAGAATGTTTCTATCTACAATCTTTCATGAGAACTGAAAAGAAGAGGAGACGGGGTATCATTGAAATGATTTATTTTTCCTTTCACTGTAGTAGTGGTGCTAACTTTCCAATAAAACCATTAGCAGCCTGGAATGGAATTAAAATCAAGAGTAAATTTATAATGAGTGGCTGATTGGTATCATTCATTTACACAATCACCCAACCTCAAAATTATCCTCCACTTTTCTTCAAAGCAGTAGGACAAAATAGACTGGAGATTAAGATGTCCTGAGGGTGAGAAAGAGTGATAATTCCAGTAATCAATAGTCTCCATTAAAATAACCAAACTATTTAATGACCAATCACAACATAAAAATATTTAATTTGATCTGCCCAACTAAAGTTGCTGAGAATGTAATGCTATTTCCAAATTTTAATAAGACTAAATTTGCAAAAATTAGCTGAGGGCTTAAATTAATTGATTTGGGAACCCTACAAGGAGGGCCAATTACCAACGCAGAAGGAAAATGGAATATCCTTAAAACCATTCAGATGCACAAGGAAGCCTTATGAGTCAAAAGAAAGGCACAATGGAAGAAAATAAAAGTGGCTAACTGCAAGGTTCAATTATACTTAAGCAAAAGTACTTTACCAGACTTCAAGAACATAACCCTCAAGAGACTAGGGGCAGGGGGTGCCGCCAGGATCATCTGGTCCCATCTAAAGCCAATGGACTTCTGGCTTGGTCGCCAAATCTCCCGCGTTGGGTCCCACCACAGTGGAGCCTGAAAATTCTCACCTAGGAATACACACTGGGCTCAATCATGGGCAACAAAAATTGCCAAAGGGCCTGCAGAGAAGAAGGTAGTGGATAACTGTTGTCACAACAGTAAAACCTTCTTTGATGGCTACCTTAGGAGTTTGAAGATTAAAAACAAAACAACTGCATAGGGCCATTAAACTCCTCAGGGAAAATTTGGGGAGCTCCATTAGACAATGCTTAGTTGACATTAATGTAATGCACAGTTTTCAATAAAATTTAAGTGTCAAAATGGATGCAGTTGACATCCTGGAAAGATAAGAGATCTCATATTAGATAGGATTACTGGTTTTGATTGTTGTAATGGGGTTGGTTACAGAATGTCTCTGTTAAGGAAGTCTTCATAGCCTTATGTATGTTAACAGCAAGTCTTAATTTACTACTTGTAGTTATATACATATACACAGTAAAGGGTACAGGCAAGGAGCTATCTCCATATCTAAATCTTAACATGTCTCTATTCAACGCCGCACTGCCCTTAGCTCTGGGTCATGTGCTTTCTTACATCTCTGTGTGGGTGGTATTGCACTCAGCCCCATATTAACTCTGTACATACCAGACCCTATACTACACCTCCCCCCCGCAAGTCTTTAGCGCGTGGATAGGGTTATATTAGTTTATTCCAAGTCTTATATTGTTCTAAGTTTTATGCATTTACCTTATTGTTACAACCTTAATGCTGTTCCAATATAATTGCTATTACAGTATTAGCATTAACAACATTCTCACTACCACATCACCCCTTCAAGTCCTTGAAGTTAGAAGTTCAGGCAGTCTGGAGGCCTTATAGCTCTTCCATATCTTGTTCGCCATTTCGTAGAAAGAATGGCAGGCTCTGTTAGCTCTGGATCTTGTTAGCTTGGAGGTTGTACTGGCATTTGGATATCCTTTCATTCTTTTCTCCCATTGCTTAATGTTGACCCATGCCTGCTTGGCTTAGCTGTTGTGTTGATCCATGGTTACTGTTACTCTTGATGGTTTCTTGCGGGGTGGACGAACATGGCATTTGTCTACTTGACATTGATTTTTCTTCTTCTTTCTCCATGTGGACCATTTCAAAGTCCTTTGAGGCTGAGGAAGAGCATTCCTGTGGCAAGAAGAAGGTTTAGTGGCATACTTACCTTTTCATTTTGTTGTCGATGGTGAGAAGCTGGTACCAGGTTCCAGAATCCCTTGTGGTTGTGGCAGGCTGGCTGGAAGTTGCAGTGTGTGCACAGTTGTTGCTGTGTCGACCAGCTGAACCATAATTGTAGTTGGAGGCAGAGGCTT
This sequence comes from Carcharodon carcharias, assembly GCF_017639515.1. NCBI lineage: Eukaryota > Metazoa > Chordata > Chondrichthyes > Lamniformes > Lamnidae > Carcharodon > Carcharodon carcharias. The sequence continues at coordinate 55,134,124 of NC_054486.1, forward strand.
CCAGACTGGCGATCATTCTCTGATATCACGTACACTGGAGATGTCATGTTAATCTCGTGGACGGTGGGTTTGTCTGACCACTGGGGACTTTCCAGGACCTGGAAGGACAAACCTGCTCCACAAAGAGAGGAGAGAGATCAAAGGTGAAATCCAGGTCTGAATATGGAATACTCTTTAATGTTTGAGCACTCAGGCGCCTGTTGTTTTGGCTGACTAATGACAGTGGTAGCCCTGACACCACCCACCCACCCCCCCCCAACCCCACAACCCCCCTCCCCCCGCCCAAAACCCCATCATCCCCCCCTCCACCCCCCCGCACCCCCCCCGACCCCTATGAAGGAGATCCAAGATGATGCAGACAACCCTGCTCAGCAGAGAGAAAGGCTCGTTATGGATGAAGTACATCAGCTCAAACATTTGTCTGCTGCCCCAAGTTGTATTCTCTCCACAGATCCTCAACAGAGTATAATTCATCTGTACTACCTTTCAAGCTCACATTCCATATTTGCAATTCTGCAATTGTTTTTGAAAGACATCACACTCTTTAGTGAGAATTGTTACCTTCGCTTGCCATTCCATGTTCTTGATTTTCATCTTTTCATGCACCCCTTTGGGAATGTAATGTTTTTCCAGGGCTCCTTCTGAATGTGCAACCGTTTCCTTCAGTGCTGCAGTCTCATTCTTGTACCTCCCAGAATGCTGAACATTCCTGAGTCTGCTCTGAAAACTGGGTCACCAGTTCTTTCAGAGTGGCATTACATTAATTTTGTTTCACTTCATAATGTTCCAGAATGACAAACTCGCACCTAAGGGATCCCTGTAGCATGTGAAGACCCTTCAACAGATTTTCCTTTCCATTGCAAAACTCAGGTACTTTGTGTTGAGTTTTCTTGTAATGTACCAGAGTCACACTGAGTTTGTTCTGCTATTCAGCCATTTTGCTGCTCAGGGTATCCTTTATTCCATCATGTTGCTGAAGGATAATTGACTGTTTTTGAATCTGATCCTGAAGGACAATTTGCTGTTTTTTCAACTGTTCAGTTCATTGTTCAGCTCTTGCCTTCTCACTTTGTGTATCAGTGTATAGCTTTGTCATTGCTGATAGCTCCAAAGCAGCTTATTGTAATGTAGCATTCAACATCTTTTCCAATTCCTTGTGTTTTTCCTAGGGCATGTATTGGTTCATAAAAGAGCCTTTCAAGGCAATGAGCTCTGTGAGTGCCTTTCTTGTCTGCCATCATGCCTGGCTGTATTTGAAGTTGAGTTCTTCCAACTCAGCATTGAGATGAACATTCTCTGATTGTAGTTCTGCTTTTTCTTGATCCATCTGCCATAGACATTTTTCCTTGTCATTCACTACCAGCTGCTGGTACAGTTCTGGAAATTGTTCTAAAAGGAAATCATTTGGGACTTCTGCCTTGGGCACCCCATAAAGATATATTACTAGGGCTTCTGGGGATTTCTGTGCCTCTCTCATACCCTCGTGTGGTTTGTCCGGGTGCTGTTTCTTGTGTTTTGTTCACTTTGCTGTGGATTTGTTATGCATCTTTTTAAGCTCTGAACTCTGCTTAGGTTGAAGATTAAAATATTCATCAAAGGCGGTTAATAGCTGTTCGAGGCTGGTTGCGTATTCATCAATTTCTTGCATCAGGACAACGTGATGAGCAAGGTTACCGAACCAGGAATAAGAGGCGATGATCTGGTCTTCCTCAGATTATTTTACTGAGACCTGACGCATTCAAATAATGTGAAAAGTCACTTCTCAAAGATGCCAAGCATCCTGCTGGATTTAGCCCTGGCATTGGCCCAAACCATGATGATTTCATATTTCTCCTGCAGTCAGTGCTTTAAATGCTGTTACCCTTTGAAGAGTGGCTGTACACTAACCATATTTTTCCTCCCAGATTTTCAGAAGTTACAACTTTCAATATCCTTGCCTCCTTACAAATGACTGTGTAGGAACCGTTTTAAGTTTTTTTTCTTCAAAATGGCTCCGCAGCTGCCGATTTTTTTTCTCTCCGATCTTCCCGCGCTTTGTTGGGTTTGGCGGTCTCTGCAAAATGGTGGCAGCGCACTTCTGGGGGAAAATGTTTTAACAAAGGCTGTGTGGGTCGGCTGTCTGCTGACTTGATTTATTCAATAACGTAACGTTGCAAGTAGCAAGGCATTTAAATTAACCGCAGACTTGCTGTTTAAAGATTTGAATGGTCGCAAGGTTCCCAAGAGCTGAGTAAATTCATTATTAATTTATTTTCTTATCAACTCGGAGGCCAAGTGTTGAGGCTCAGAGTCAGGGATCGAGATTACTGACGGGTTTTGTTCAAATAGCCCTTCTGACTGAATTAGTAAAAGGGAATTCTCAGGACTGGCTGCAGCTTGGAAGCTAAAAAATTTCAGCTTACCTTCGCAGGCTATGGACTCTGTGCTGAAGCTGGATTTCTGAGGGAAATCCTATGGAGTTATCTGCTGCAGTAAAACTTCTGTCTTTAGCTTCTGTGTTCTGCAGTCTGGAAATTTTCCTGGGGCAGAATTTTCCCTGTCGGGGGGTGGGGGGGGTGCGGTTGCAGAGCAGGAGTGAGCGCGGACCCAATCGCTGGTGGTGATCGGGTCCACGCCACCATTTTATACGGGCAGGCCAATTAAGGCCTGCCCAGTGCATTTTGCGGCTCCTGGGGACAGCGGGAGTGGGCGGGTGGCAGCGGATCAGCAATCGCTGCCGGGTCCAATGGCGAGCCGGCAGCCTGTTTAAAGGGAAAGCTGCAGCCGCTCCAGGGCTGCTGTACATGGCTAGAGGTCGGAGCCAAGGCACATCAAGGCTAGCCAATCAGGAGGGTAGGGCGGGTGGCCATTGTGCACCCAGGTTTTCAGATGAGTGCCTTGCTGTCCACCTCGAGGAGGTGGCAGCACAGCGGGAGGTGCTCATCCCCAGGACAGGAGGAGGAGGCTACCTCACTTGACTAAACGTGTGTGGGAGGAGTTAGCGGAGGCCATGAGCTCCCATGGTGTGGTGCGGCGCTCATGTACCCAGTGCCGCAAACGCTTCAATGGCCTGCTGCTTGAGGGAAGGGCAAGTAGCATGTTGGCATCGTTCACTTCACCCATCATGTAAGCTTCTATCCCCTACCACCCCACCCCCCTCCTCCTCGCCCCTTAGCATCCCACCCATGTCTGACTGGCCTGAATGCAATGAGTCATTGACGGCATGTGTCCTTATCTGGGCAGGCCAGCCGACATTCCTTATGCAAAACAAAAACAGAATTACCTGGAAAAACTCAGCAGGTCTAGCAGCATCGGCGGAGAAGAAAAAAGTTGATGTTTCGAGTCCTCATGACCCTTCAACAGAACTGGGTGAAATTAGGAGAGGGGTGAAATATAAGCTGGTTTAAGGTTGGGGGGTGGGGGGAGAGAAGTGGGGGGGGGTGGTGGTTGTAGGGACAAGCAAGCAGTGATAGGAGCAGATAATCAAAAAATGTCACAGATAAAGAGGTGTTGAAGGTGGTGATATGATCTAAAAGAATGTGCTAATTAAGAATGGATGGCAGGGCACTCAAGGTACAGCTCTAGTGGGGGTGGGGTGGAATAAGACTAACCGGTCATAAAAGGTATAGATTTAAAATAATGGAAATAGGTGGGAAAAGAAAAGTCTATATAAATTATAGGATAAAATAAAAGGGAGGGGGAAGAAACAGAAAGGGGATGGGGATGGAGGAGGGAGTTCAAGATCTAAAGTTGTTGAATTCAATATTCAGTGAGGAAGGCTGTAAAGTGCCTAGTCAGAAGATGAGGTGCTGTTCCTCCAGTTTGCATTGGGCTTCACTGGAACAATGCAGCAAGCCAAGGACAGACATGTGGGGCAAGAGAGCAGGGTGGAGTGTTAAAATGGCAAGCGACAGGGAGGTTTGGGTCTTTCTTGCAGACAGACCGCAGGTGTTCTGCAAAGTGGACGCCCAGTTTGCGTTTGGTCTCTCCAATGTAGAGGAGACATTCCTTATGCGTTGGTCAGCCTGAGAGGGTGGTGGTGAGATGGGTTCTGCACCCGCAGCATGTGGTAGACTGAGACCCACATGGCTGTGGTGGGGTCAGCCTAGAGGATCTGCACCCAGGCGCACTGCTCAAACTCCAGGACACGTCGAAGTCAGGGTAAGGACATGGTGGGATGAGGTCTTCAAGGTGGCGTGACACAGGTCGATCTACTTCCCTCTGCGCTCCACATCATTGTGCCTCCTTGCTATGGCAGGTTAAGCTGTGTGCTCCTAAGTGTGATGAAGGCAGCATGTAGCCAAGGCAGGGGTGGTGGGGGTGGGAAGTACATACTTGGCATATTTGTGTGAGTGTTCGGCAGCAGCGGGATAAGGATGCACTGCACGCCTGTAATGGCTAACTGGGCTTGGGGTAGGCCGGCCGCGAGGAGATTCACGGTACAAGTATCACTTATCAATGCTCTTTTCTCATTCCCAGGAGAAGAATTCTCACAATGCTGCTAGCAGGTGAGGACAGGTGGTGAGTCAGGCCAGGTAGTGCTGCTTAGCTGCTTCGAGCAGGAGGTCCTCGACCTGGAGAAGCGCTATGTGCCCAGGTCCACTGGAGCCGGAGAGGCTGGGGTTCCACGGACAGGTACGTGTGGCCAGCACTCACATTACCAGCAGTCTCCCAAGATCCATGGCAGTGCTGACTGTTGAGTGAGTGATGTTACCAACATAACTTGTCCAGTGCGTGTGGACTGATGAGTGCATGATGATCCGGGGGACAGGCATGTACATTGGCATTGCCTGCAGGCTAACTGATCGAATTTCCTTACTCTTCCTTTCAGCATCAGCAGCGCAGGACCGGGACCTGGAGCAGCAAGGGATCCCTCTGACACTTGAGGACCATGAAGTTCCAACATCAGAAGTGTCACACCATCTTTGCCAGGCAGACACCAGTGTGGATACTGGCACCTCTGTGGGCATCATATCTTCGGTTAGTGTCCCAGGGCACAACTGTGAGGGCACTTCACAGTCGCTAGAGGAGCTGGCAGAGACAGAGAGTGCCCATGGTGCCAGCAGTCGGAGGACTGCAGGGGCACAGGCACATACTCAGTCCGTGGCTGATGATAAGCCTCTGGAGTCATCTGCGATGCACCCAACTCATGAGATGCGACCAGGTGTGTGGATTGGTGGAGATACATGAGGATGTGCTTGGGTTGGTGTCTGTGGTGGAAGAGTCTACGTCGACTGTAGCCATGTATTGAGCCTCAAGCATGAGTGCCAAGCTTCCTCCATGGAGAGAGTGGCGACTCTCATGGAGAGGCAGCTCCTGGGACAGGATCAGGTGTTCCTGGGGTTGTGCTCGGATCTGCAATCCCTCACAGAGGCATTGACCTCAGGTGGTCAGTGCCTGCATGGGTGGTGGTTTGGGCATCAGGTCCCCCACCTCAGTGCCCATCCATCTACGGTGAGCAGGGAGGGCCGAACAGACCTCACGACGGCGGAGCAGCTGCCTGTTGTCTCTGGTGGCGCCGCTCAGGCCTCTCCGGATGAGGCTGGCAGCTCCTCCGCCCCTCTGCCAGTGACCACGGCACCCAATGAGGCTGCGACAACTGGGAAGGTGCTAGCTGCGGAACAGGCAGCTCCCTCCCAGGCGAGGCCAGCACAAGCTCAATGATCCAGAGGATGTCCGCCAAGGTCATCAAGGCCAACAGGACAGCACAGTGAGCAGGCTGTCTCAGAAACCAGTGCCAGCAAGGGGGCAGCACAAAGACGTAGCACCTGGAAACATAAAACAAAGGCACCTTAGGCACACCCTGGGTTCATCACTGGTGGTTTTTTGTTGGACCTCCTATGAGTTTCTTCTGATTGTGTTTGCAGTGTGACATCATTTTACTTGTGTTATGTTAAGATACTTTTGTGAAAACATTAAATTAAGATCGTCTAACATGACTGGGGGTGCCTCTTTTCTTTGGCAGGTGGATGGAATCCTGAGATGTTATGAGTGATCTGTGTGTCATTGACATTTATTGACTGGGCCCATCGTCAATGCTTCTATCCTGACAGATCTGGCACTAATGTCTCCAGTATGGACGCTGCAATCCAGTCTTGTTTTGGAGATCCATATGTGCTGTGCTAGCTAAAGGTTCCTTGGGCGAGAGCGTCCCAGGTGACCCTGCCTCCCTGGAGTAGTCCCGGGTCAGCGTTTGCCCCCCTCAGCATTTCCCTGTGCGTGCTCATCCTCAAACTCACTGCTGGACACATCACATGCAGCCGCAGCCACTCTGCCTACATCTTCTTTGCCCACTGCATCCCCCCTTTGCAGCGCAAGATTGTGGAGAGTGCAGCATGCAACCGCTATCAGTGACACATGATCTGGGGGGTACTGGAGTGCGCCCCCGGAACGGTCCAGGCATCAGAAGTGCATTTTGAGAAGACCGATGGCTCTCTCCACCACAGTCCTTGTGGAGGTGTGGCTCCTATTGTACCGCTGCTCAGCTTCTGTTTTTGGAAGGCGGAGAGGCATCATGAGCTACCTTCCGAGGGGATAGCCCTTGTCACTCAGCAGCCATCCATCAAGCTGGGCTGGAGGACGGAAGAGCCCTGGAACCTGGGAGTGCCTGAGGGTGTAGGCGTTGTGGGAGCTGCTTGGGTACCTTGTAAAATCAGCATCCTGTGATCACACACTATCTGCAGGTTCATGGAGTGGAAGCTCTTCCTGTTGACAAAGGCACTGGGCTCACCTGCTGGCACCTTGATGGCCACCTGAGCGCAGTCTATTGCACCCTGGACAGGGGGGGGGAAGCCAGCAATCGCCGCAAAGCCTCTGACTCGCTCTGTCTGGCTGGCCTCGTCCCAGTGGTAGTGGATGAAGGTCAATGCTCACCTGAACAGAGCGTTTGTCACTTGCTTGACACAAGTATGGGCAACTGATTGGGAGACACTGTAAAGATCACCCACCGACCCGTGGAAAGAGCCAAAGCCATAGAAATTGAGGGCAGCTGGGACCTTCAGAGCCACTGGCATCGGGTGTCCACCCACACAGTTAGCTGAAATCTCAGGCCCAATCATCTGACAGATAGTGTTGATTGATTCCCTTGACAGAGGGACCCTCTTTTGGCACTGTACTTCAGACATATTGAGGTAGCTGCTTCACCGCCTGTATACCCCGGCAGCAGGATAGTGGTGTCCTCTGCAGCCCCTTCTGCCTTGGCCAACCTCTTGACACTGCACCCCTTGTGCCTGCGCATGTCCCCCCAAAGGTGGCTCCCCTGGAGGCTGAATGTGTACTCCTGGCCTCATCCCCCTTCTAGCCCAACCCCTCAGAGGATGTGCCTCCAGTGGAGAGATCACCTCCCATTCCAAGGCTTAGAGAGGCTTCCTGAAACCTACAGGCCCCAAAACAAATCCCCACTGCAAAGTGCTGATCTGAAGGTTATGAGTCCAGTCCAAGCAGCTGCTATGCATTTTGAACTTTTCCAGCTCACACAGGAAAATTTCGATAACTTTTAAAACTGTAGACTCACAACCCCACTGAGCCATCTCCTCCCACTCATGGATGAGGTTCATACAAATTTCTGCTACCCGTCTGCCCGTTGTACCCATGCGATGAGCTGAAGATCACACGGGCGCTGCAAAATCCCCATCAGTTGGAGCCTTAAGGGCCTTAAGTGGCTCGTTAATTAATGGCAGGCACGCAAGGGAGATCGCTCCACGCCCACCCACTGAAATATCACGATGGTGCACAGTGACGTTGGGACGCTCACCCTACGTCACCGTGAGTAATTTTACGTGTCGGCGTGCGGGTGGCAGGACCCGCATTTCAAACGGAAAATTCTGCCCCTGGTGAATTTTCTCAGCATCTATAGCTTCAGTTCGGAGATTCTTTCAGTTCAGAATCCATTGAAGATTTTCTTTTTCTTAGTTTTTCATCATTTTTGTGAGGTTGAGGGTTTTTAATCCCCAGCTGTCAACATGTTATAATCTTGTTGGTTATAGAGCATGTCTGTTAAGGAAGTCTTCATAATCTTCTGTATATTAATAGCAAGTTTTCACTAACTACTTGTAACTATATGCATATAATACAGTAAAGGGAACAGGCAAGGAGTTATCTCCATGTCTAGATCTTAACATGGCTCTGGCCAACATCACACCAACCCTAGCTCTGGGCCTTGTCTTCTTACATCATTGTGTGGGTGGTACTGTACTCAGTCCCACATTAAGGCTGTATATACCAGAACCTTTTACTACATTGATAACTTTCACCTGAGATTGCTGAAAGAAATGGAAATGAAGATCAGGTAGCATGTATAACGGGCAACAAATCTGTTAATCTTTGTTTTCTGCCACTGCAAAAGGTTAAAATCAGCCTCACTGTTTCCACTTTTGGTCCACTCATATGGTAGGTGAAATAACAGCCCTCAAAAAGTTTTTAATACCTGGTTTAAAACCTTCAGATAGCACAATAAGCATAGAGAGCTGGGTCTATTTACATTAGAAAAGTGCAGCAGGAAGAATTAACTGATATTTTTTAAATAATGAAGAGTCTAGATTGCATCTGTGTGGGTAGATAATTTGAATTTGATAGGTGAGGAGGAACCAGGGGACATGCAGATACATTACCTAAGTTTTTTAGAAGCACAGAACTAGGTTAGATGTCAGGAGATTCTTCTTTTCACAAAGGATTATGAAATTCTGGAAAATGTTTCCAGGTCTTGCAGCAAGTGTAGATTTATTGCAAATGTTGAAGATAAGCTTGATGATTGCCATGCTGAGCCTGATTTCATTGCAAAGAAAAGCTAGATGGGATATTGGCTGATATGCCTCATGGTTACTGTGTTTTTTCTGAATTAATTTTGATTTCATTTTGGTGTCAGAGACGAATTTCTCTAGAATTTGCTTTTACATGTACTGACCTGGAATTTTTTTAGTCAGTTCTATTGAAAGGGAATTTGACTGAAACAATATTAACCAGTCTGCCCCATGACAGGCATAAAAGACACAATGGCTGACCCTTACTCGATGCAGACATGCCTGCATTTTTATGGCAACGGGTAGCATGGACTGTCCCCTCTTGGAAAGCTGTCAGCAAAAGAGAGCTAGTTGCAGACCTACCTGAAGAGTCTGATATCATTTGCACTCATTCGATATCAGTTGTGTAAAAAAATAATCAATTAGCTATCATTTGACATCAATTGCACTTAAAACCAATCATTTAGGTATCATTTAACATTACAAGTACCATAACTGATGTCAATGTCATCAATTGCCCCAAACTACAGTACTCAAACATTGGTGATTAGCAACATCACTTAAGCATTCGAACACCAAGGCCTGAATTTTTCAGTTGGTATGTGGGTTAGGCCCGACATGTAAAATGACACATGATGATGTTGGGCGTGTGTCCCGACATCATCGCACTGTCTCGTGATGTTTCATTCGGTGGGCGCGCGCCAGAGTCGGCTGCGCACTCGCCGATAACTGGTGGGCCTATTAAGGCCATTAACAAATGAATTAATGTAATTGTTTATGCTGCCCATCGAACCATAAGGTTGGCAGGCAGGTGAAAAGGTCAAGTGAGTGGGATGAGGTTTCCTAAAGCTTTTACCACTTAAATAAAAAAAATTTCTGAAAAATAAAAATATGTCCCATCTCATGTGACACAGCCACATGAGGGGACACGTTCAATTAAATTTTCAAGCAACCTATTTATTTATTTCAAAAGCACTTCAATCTCCCTGAGGCAGATCCGTGAAGTGCTCCTATGCGCGCATGTGCGAAAGAGCGCTGGCCCTGACTCTGCCTCCTCCCCCCACCTGCACAGGTACCACTGAGCACTGTGGCTTGCATCTTGGGCGGGCCTTAATTAGCCGACTTGCGTAAAATGACGGCGCAGAGCTCCGCAACTGCCCGGCCCACTCCTGTCGAGCTCGCCCACCAACTGAAAAATTCAGCCCAAAAACCAGCATATAGTTTCTTTTCCATATTTTTGAATTCCACTAGCTTCAAACCAAGCTAACTTTAGAAAAAGCAGACACTGTTTTGATGAGGAACTTCTATGTTTTTCTTCATAACCGATAACTCGAGCAGCACAACCCTGCCATGCCCATCGCCCTCGCTACCCCACCTTGTCCCTGGAATGCAGCAGTTCACCACCCCCCGTCACCACTTCCCCTGTAACAATTTTGACCCCCACCACTCCCTTGCCTGAGCAATTCCCCGTCCCCACCCTCCATAAGCACCCCCCCCCCCCGCTGCGCCCCCACCACAAACAATTTTTTTCTTCCATTGCCCGCAAAAATCTAAAAGTCAAACTTTTCAGGTACGGTGAGCCAACCAAAGGCAACATTTGGTCATAGGATTCAAAAGTTGGTCAAAGAGGTTAAATGGGTTTTAAAGATTCAGGTAAAATCACAGACCACTTTCCTCACAGTGCGGGCTTCTGACCCCTATTTAACAATGATGTCAGGACTCTGAAGCCTATGGGGAAAATTCCTGGCCTGGGTGCCTGATGGGGGCATTTTCTGCTCTTGACTGCTGCAGGGCCGACCAGGGGGAGTTTGAAGACTGGAGGGAGAGAGGGGGAATGGATTAGGAACTGGAGAGAGGTGGGGGAGAGTTTGGAGACTGGAGGGGGTGCAGAGTTTGGAGACTGGGGGAAGAGGAGGACAGAGTCAAGATAGGAGGGATAGAGAGGGGAGAGCTTGGAGACTGGAGGGAGAGAGGCAGGGGAGTTTGGAGACTGGAGGGGGGAGAGTTTGGAGATTAGAGAGAGAGGGAGGGGGAAAGATTGGAGACTGGTGGCAAAGAGGGTGTATAGAGTCGAGACTGGAGGAAGGCGGGGGAGAGTTTGAAGATTGCAGGGAGAGGGGGAGAGTTTGGAGAATGGAAGGAGAGAGCCGGAAGAGAGTCGAGTCTGGAGGGAGGGAGAGGGGAGCGATTGGAGGCTGGAGAGTCAGAGTGGGAAGAGTTTGAAGACTGGGGGGAGAGAGGAATAGAGAGTCAAGACTGGAGCTAGAGAGAGAGAGAGGAGAGTTTAGACCAAAGGAGCCAGGGGGTGGGGAGAGAGGAAGCGCTTACCCACAGTTGCTTCAGCCTTTGGTTGCCCTTCTGCTGATCACGACCTCTCTCCACTGCCTCCCAGCTGCCAACCTCCTGAATTGTAGCCAATGACATGTTCAAGCTCCAACACTGCAATCATGATTAAGGGAAATCAGGGGAAATTAGAGATAGCATTAGATCCAAGGAAGAGGCATACAAATTGGCCAGAAAAAACAACAGACCTAAGGATTGGGACCACTTTAGAATTCAGCAAAGGAGGACCAAGGGATTGATTAAGAAGGAGAAAATAGAGTCCAAGAGCAAACTTGTGGGGAACATAAAAACTGACTGTAAAAGTTTCTATAGGTACGTGAAGAGAAAAAGATTGATGAAGACTAATGTGGGTCCCTTACAGTCTGAAACAGAAGGATTTATAATGGGAACAAAGAAACGGCTGACCAACTAAATACATACTTTGGTTCTGTCTTCAGAAAGGAGGACACAAATAACATACCAGAAATTTTGGGGAACACAGGGTTTCATGAGAGGGAGGAACTGAGAGAAATCAGTATTAGTAGGGAAATGGTGTTGAAGAAATTGATGGGATTGAAGGCCGATAAATCCCCAGGGCCTGATTAATCTACATCCCAGAGTACACATGGAAGTAGCCCTGGAAATAATGGACGCATTGGTGGTCATCTTCCGAGATTCTATAGACTCTGAAACAGTTACTACAGATTGGAGGGTAGCTATTGTAACCCCACTATTTAAAAAGGGAGGTAGCGAGAAAACAGGGCATTATAGACCAGTCAGCCTGATGTCAGTAGTGGGGAAAATTCTAGAGTCCATTTTAAAAGATTTAATAGCTGAGCATGTGGAAAACAGTGGCAGAATTGAACAGAGTCAGCATGGATTTACGAAAGAGAAATCATGCTTGACAAATCTACTGGAATTTTTCGAGCATGTAACTAGTAGAGTTGATGAGGGGGAGCCAATGGATGTGGTTTATTTAGACTTTCAGAAGGCTTCGACAAAGTCGCACATAAGAGATTAACATGTAAAATTAAAGCACATGGGATTGGGGATAGCGTATTGTGATGGATAGAAAACTGGTTGGTAGACAGGAAACAAAGAGTAGGAATAAACAGGTCTTTTTCCGAATGGCAGACCGTGACTGGTGGGGTACCGCAGTGATCGGTGCTGGGACCCCAGCTATTCACAATATATATTAATGATTTAGATGAGGGAACCAAATGTAATATCTCCAAATTTGTAGATGACACAAAGCTAGGTGGAAGGGTGAGCTGTGAGGAGGATGCAGAGATGCTTCAGTGTGATTTAGACAAGCTGAGTGAGTGGGCAATTGCATAGCAGATGCAGTATAATGTGGATAAATGTGAGGTTATCCCTTTGGTAGCAAAAACAGGAAGGTAGTTTATTATCTGAATGGCTATAAATCAAGAGAAGGGAATGTGCAACGAGACTGGGTGTCCTCGTACACTGAAGGTAAGCATGCAGATGCAGCAGGCGGTAAAGAAGGCATATGGTATGTTGGCCTTCATAGCCAGAGGATTTGAGTACAGGAGCAGGGATGTCTTGCTGCAATTATACAGGGCTTTGGTGAGACCACACTTGGAATATTGTGTGCAGTTTTGGCCTCTTTATCTGAGGAAGATATTCTTGCTATAGAGGGAGTGCAGCGAAGGTTTACCAGACTAAACATATGAGGCGGGACTGACATATGAGGAGAGATTGAATCGGTTAGGATTAAATTCTCTGGAGTTCAGAAGAATGAGGGGGGATCTCATCAAAACCTATAAAAAACTAACAGGACCAGGCAGGTTAGATACAGGAAGGATGTTCCCCAGGGTGGGGGAGTCCAGAACCAGGGGTCACAGTATGAGGACTGAGATGAGGAGAAATTTCTTCATCCAGAGAGTGGTGAGCTACCACAGAAAGTAGCTGAGGCCAAAATATTGTATGTTTTCAAGAAGGAGTTAGGTAAAGCTCTTGGGGCGAAAGGGATCAAAGGATATGGGAAGAAAGCGGGAGGAGGCTATTGAGTTGGATGATCAGCTATGATCATAATGAATGGTGGAGAGGCTCGAATGGCTGAATGGCCTACTCCTGCCCCTATTTTCTATGTTTCTATGATCACCGGAGTCTGTCCCCAGTGGCCACCTGCCATTTAGCTTTGCCAACCCTATATTTCTTGACAGCTATGTCATTGGATCACATGGCATTGAATCATATGTCTCTGCTCATGTGATGCTTAATCATATGTTTGATCACATGGTAATTGCCCACTGTTTGCAAATATTATTGCAGTTATTTTAGTTGGTATCATCAAGTTCCAAATAAAATATTCAACTTTTTTTGTTTTATTTTGTGATAATTACATAATTTATTAATCAAACAAAGAACACACAAAAATAGAATAATTTAAGGATAGTAATGTCAAATTTGAGACTGAAAAAACAATGCACTATGTCATGGACTTAACTGCAAGGGCAACATCTTTTAATCTGCTGTGCTGACCAACTCCCTAACGTGTACTGTCTGACCTTCAAACCCGTGTCACCACCCACCAAAAGTCAGGTGGCTCCATACCTAGTACAGAGTGTATCTTACAGTATCTCATCTGAATACTATATAGTATCTAATACTCAAGTCCATACTCACAATCAGCTATCATCATGACAAGTAATATTTAATTAAATTATACTTCTATGATGTTTTTACAATACCAATCGGAATGAGAAACATTTCAAATTCCTCCGATTCTAAAAAGATCATCAATATTAGTAAGTTCTAACTATTGTCTTTGTACAATTTTATGACATTTTACAATACACAGCAAGTTGTGAAAATAACAAATCATACCATAAAACAAACCTAATTTAGTTCACTTGTAGAAACTCAGCTTCAGGGGGTGTGAAGCTCAGACCTCAGAGAGAAAGATCAAAGCTGCCTGACTCCTGGAACAAAATACATTATACAACAGCACACATCACAGGCTGACATGAATTCTCCCTCACTCCAGTTTGCATTTTTTTCTCTCTCTTCTGTCCCTGATTTGTGTGTCCCTCTCCCTCTTTGTGTTTCCTTCTCTTTCCCTCCACCAGTTTGTGTCTTTCTTTCTCTCCTTTACTAGTTTGAGTTGTTCTTCCTCTCCCCACCCCACCACCACCCCCCCACCACCCCCCCAAGCCCCACCACCCCACCATGCCCCCACCTTCCAGCTGTTCTTTCAGGCCTCTAGGAGCACAACATTTCATCACATGAGGTGGGATCATCCCAGATTTTCACTAAGCGTGGTAACAGGCGGGAAAAAGGATGTTTTACCCCCCGGCCACAATGATGGCTTTTCATGCCGTATTGTTTGCTTCCCACCTCATTAATTATGCAGCCACAGGAAACACGCTGTCTCGCTGGCAGGCGGCCTCTGAATCGCCTGCCATGCTGTTACCACACCAGTTCCTCACTCCATGTGCCATATCTAAACTGCAACAGTGCACACAGATCTCAATGCTTGCTGCGCAGGGACTGCTCCAGTAAAGACATGGCCCTGAAAGCTAAGAAGAGTTCAATGACCCTTCACTGGAATGCCTTTTGGGGGCCTGCCGTGATGTCCTCCACGGCAGGCACAGGATTCCAGGAGACAATGGCTGGATCTTTATAATTGCAAGACATTGGGGGTTGCAGCACACAACCATAAAAATAGGGATCCACACAGGAATGCACTACAGAGATTCCCCCCAAGTGATCTAGCATGCACCGTCAAAAACCGTGATACCTGTATCCACGGTGGCAGCTGTATGCGCCTGGACATTAGCAGTCTGAGACTGGATGGCAGCAGACTGAACCTACATGCAGCAGTCTGAAATCGCATGACCTCTGGCTGTGCTTCCATCACAGCGCTGATACATCGGCAGGACCCCACCTGTGTGGCACTGCAAGTTGAGACAGAAGCCAAAGGTCGCTTGATCCAGGAATCCTTCATTCAATTGAAAATTGCTACTATTTAAGAAAGGTACAAAAGGGAAACAAGAGAATTATAGTTCAGTTAGCCTAACATCTATTGTTGGGAAATTTCTGGGGCAGAATTTTACAGCCCCGTTTCAGCGGGGACGGGGCCGTAAAATGCGGTGAGACATTCTAAACCCCATTGACTTCAGCGGGAATGTAAAATCCCGCTGTCGTAAAATTCTACCGCTGGAGTCTATAATTGGAATAGGGTGACTATATATTTAAAAGAGGTGACTAAAGTATTAGACACAGGAATGTCTATAAGATGTTAGTTATGTGAACTTCTGGAAAACATTTGTTAAGGTCTCTCATAAAAGAATGCTAGCTAAAGTTGAAGCTATGTAATTGAAGGCAAATTATTGACCTGTTTAGGAATTTAGCTGAGGGGAAGACGACAGAATGTAGGGATAATGGGCACATATCTGATTAGCAGCATATGGCTAGCAGGGTGGAATTTAATGCCCTCGCCTGTGGTGAGTTAGGAGGCAAGCAGGCATTTAATTGGGTGGAAGAGTGCTGGCAAGGGTACCCCAGAGGTTCCAGCCTCTGCTGCTGTTAAATCCAGGATGGAAAGGTTTGTTAACGGCCTTCTCACCCCACTACCAATTGGGCCACTACTCTTGCTGGTGCTACCTTCAATGGCCAGCTGCTTGTCTTTGATTGGCCAGCAGCTCTTGGAGTTGCTAATTCCTTGATCCCAGGAAAGGCCCACTACTGGCCTTTAATGTGCCTGATTGGCACTTTATACAGCAGGCCTTCCCCAAGGAGGCAGCACAGGGCTCTCTCTGGCTCTCCAGTCAGCAGGCGAGGTCCCTGTTACCTGCATTAAATACTGCCCATAATATCCCCCAGGATTGGGGCCTTACTGTATTCACTAATGACTTAGTTGGTGGGATAGAAAGCCACATATCCAAATTCACCGATGACACAGAGATTGACGGCCTTGTAAGCAGTATAGATAGAAGCGTGAACTACAAAGAGATATTGATAGATTAAGTGAGTGGGTAAAACAATGACAAATGGATTTCAATTCAGGCAAACATGAGGTCATCCTCTTTGGACCTAAAAGGACAGAATAGGCTAGCTTCTAAGTTGCGAAAGGCTAGAAACAGTGGATGTCCAATGATACTTGGGGGTATGAAGATCTGGGAAAGAAACACTAAGATTCAGCAAGAAGCAAAACTGCAGCCTGTGCTGTTAAAAAATGGATTTGTTTATTCTCATTCTGGACTCCCTCTGCTGGTATAATGCACAATGTAATTTTTCAATACACCACAGTGGGTTCAGGTACACAGATCATTGGCTTGGCCTAAATAGCCAAGTGGTTATGGTACTGGGCTTGTAACCCCAAGATCAAGAATTCAAATCTCATCATAGCAAACTATGAAACAATGTAACTTTATCTGAATAGGAACAGATGGAAATGTGTTTGTACTCGAAAGAGTTATACAGATCATTGAAACATCATGAACAGGTACAAAAAGAGTAAAGGAATACTGGGCTTTATATCTAGGGAACTAGAAACCAAGGAGGTGGATGTGATGCTTTAACTATACCAAGCCCTGGTTAGACCACACTTCAGCAAGGCTATACTGGTCTTGGAGAGAGTGTAACATAGCTTTACTAGAGTGATACCTGAACAGCTTTATTCTATAAAGGGAGATTAAACAAACCAGGGTTGCATTTCCTGGAATCTACAAGATTAAGGGGTAATTTGATTGAAGTTTTCCAAATATCAAGGGCAACTAATAGGGTAGATTGGGGGAAACTATTTTCTCCGGTTGGTGTGTCTAGGACTAGGGTCATCATCAAAAAATTAAAACCAAACCAAATTAGGAAACTTTCCTAAATATTAAGGGTGGCAAAAGATTGGAGCTTTTTCTGCAAATGGCAACTGATTTTAGATCAATTCTTAATTTTAAATCAGAGATTGATAGCTTTTTGTTAAGCAAAAGATAGACTTTTGTTAAGGATACATGTCAGAAGCGTTAGGTTGCAGATCAGCTATGTTCTGATTGAATGGTGGAACAGGCTCGGCGGGGTCAATAGTCCACTCTAGTTCCGATATTCCTATGTTCGTATGTCCAGTGGTTTAGTTCAGCAGCGCTGCCATAAAGGTGCCCAACACT
This sequence comes from Carcharodon carcharias, assembly GCF_017639515.1. NCBI lineage: Eukaryota > Metazoa > Chordata > Chondrichthyes > Lamniformes > Lamnidae > Carcharodon > Carcharodon carcharias. The sequence continues at coordinate 55,151,288 of NC_054486.1, forward strand.
TTCACATTGGAAAGGATGGGTTCCAATCTCTGCTTGATGCCCTGTGCCAGGGTGGATCCAGGCTTCTCCATGCTCCTCATCAATGTTTGAAGGCTCTCTGGCAGATGTGTCAATGCAACAAGCATCTCGGTGAGCAGGTTCATCAGTGTTTTCCCTGTAGTCCACCCCAATGAAGTCCTTACCTAGTCATGTGCAGCAAAACTGGTGTGTAACCTCGCCCTCTAGAGGAGTTTACAAACGGGCTGTCCTATCCCTTGTCCCAGTGGAGATCATTAGTGTCTGGTTACCTACCACATGCACATCCCAACTTACTAGCCTCTGAAGCTCACACTGCGATAGTATCTGAACTGGTAGCTGTGAATATCAGTTGAGTGACAGTTCTTCCTCAATGCTGTCTTCCTCCTCTCATTCTTCTCTACTTCTGTAGGAGCTAAGCATCTGGCAGTTCTTGGTTAGCTGAAAGCCACAAAAGCATAAGAGGAGGCTAGGAGTGAGAGAATGGGAGTGGGGAGGGGTGGGGTGGAAATCAGGAGGTTCATGCCACTCCATCTGCCGTTTCCATTTCTTAGCACATTACACAATGAGGGTGAGGAGTGAGTGGAGAAGATGTGTAACACAACAACTCACTGTCATCCAGGATGGCCTCAGCTGCACTGGATGTCACTGGCTCCATTGTACTGCTTCCCATGAAATGCTGGACAATCTCTTCCAGTGCTGAGGGAAGATATCCTGCTCCTCCTCTTTCTCTCATGGTTGGGTCATCTTCTCCTGATAAAGAGAGCACAGATTGTCAATGACTGTCTGTGTGCTTGGGTTATTCCTGCCATAGCTGAACAGTTAAAGTATTTGAGACAGTAAAAGTGCATGGCTGGTGTGTGCGGATGAGCTGTGGTGTAAGGGTTTCAGGTGCGAATCCTGAGTGTCAAGGTGTTGTGTTGGGTGAGTAATGTGGATGCATTGAGCAGTGTGAGAGGTGGGTAATGTGGTGTGATGTGCTGATGCATTTAATGACCTTTTGTAGCACGTCTATGGTGCCACACACACTGGTCCTTCCCTACCTTTTTTACATGCTCCCACTCCCTTTATGGGGACACTCCGGAGGGTTCCTTGCTCTCCACCAGAAACATGGTCTCCTTTCTGGCTTCAACCTCTTGGCAGAGTGAGTCTAAGGCGGTGTCACTAAATCTAGGAGCTGTCTCCTTCCCCTGCGGTAAATATAGCATCTTTGTCAAGGGGCCAATAGCATGCAGTGCATTGCTGCAATGTCCCTTTTATAGGGCCTGTGCCTTTAAAAAGGAAAGGCTGCCTGGACCATGTGGTTTCTGAAGAATGCTATTTGGCACCCTGGAGTCTGCAGATGATATCTGAAATGAGGACCAGGAATGCATAGGGGCCTCACCTCACAATCATGGACTGAGATGGGTAGGCAAATTTTATGTCTTACCTGTCCCATTTCAAAATGGCGTGAGAGCAACTTGCACTGTGGCCCCCACATCCAAAAATCAAGGTGATTGAATTTCACACCCCAGGAGTTTTTAGGCTTTTTAATGCTGTCGTCCTCACAACCATGTGAAGTGAGAGAACCAGCAAGGTTCTGACAAACAGGTTTGATTGCAAGCCATGACAACCAGAGTATGATGCATGCATGAAGCATGCATGGAAGTTGCTTAATTGTAAGTGACTTTAGGGAACAGGCTTTACGATCCACTAGTCTCTTCATGTAGGTCACTTGTGTACATTCATAATTAAGAATCCATCTTTCCTATTTGGTCTTTCTGGTTTTTGTTATTATGCTGTTTTGAGGTGAAAGTTTATCTTAATCATGCTGCACATCATTCCTTTAATTGGAGTGAAAAAGTACATGTGTAGCACAGTTAGAACCATTACACCTTCTCTTGTATAAGTAGTTTGCCATTACACCTTCTGGACAGCTTTCTTACCTTTGCCGTAAGAGATACAGGAAGATTTGGTTGGGCAGTAATTTTGGCTTTAGCAGTATTACATGCAATAAAAAAAGTAATGAATATGTTGTTGTGAACATAAACACTGTTACAGCAGTAAAAGCTTCAGGATTGTTTTTATGCAATGGAAATGACCGTGATTATTTGCAAAAGCCAAGTAGGTAGTCAAGAAAACATTTCCTTTATCCACCTTTTGCTTCCCTTCAAAATACTGGCAGCCATAGCTTGCACTGTAGTGGAATGGTGATCAAAGATGCTTTATGCAAATACAGTAAACAGTGTGGAGCTTCAGTTGTAAACAGTTTGAGCTGTGCTGAGATATTGAACTGTGTTTCAATCGATTACTTAAGAAAATGAAAGACCATTTGCACTCACATTTATGGGCAGAATGAGTTTCTATTAACAAGCTGTGCTTGAGAGACTAAGACTGCATACACAACAGCTGCCCAAAGACCAAGCAGTAGCTGCCTGTGTTGAAGGTGATTTAGATAGGAGCCTTGCTGGCTCATTACTGACCAACCGTTTTTTTCTCATCTAATCTCTGCTAATTAAAATAAGGCCTGAGAGAACTGACCACCAGTAAATATCAACACAATGCCTATACACGGTTTCTTGCATCTGGGGGAAATGGGATGGTGCAAACTATTTCAAATATCCTAGCAAATGTTTTGTGACATAATCTCATTATAATAAAAGCATTGTGTTCACTGCAAAAGAAGTAAAAGATAGTCTAAATAAAAACATTAGCAAAGCCTGTTCTGCTCTGTGTGGTTCTCCATTAAAGGGATGTTACAACATAGTGGATGAAGTGTGGCTTCTGATGCCATTTTAGAGAGTTTTGAAAATTGTGTTCGCTATTAAAGAAGACCGAGAAAACAGGGCCCTATTATCTTAATAAGACAAAGCTATAAAGAATTTAAAATATGTAAATATGGTGATGTTGCACCTGGCAAGTCAAGACCAAAAACAGCACCTGGTAGGGAGCAAGGGGAAAATTAGACCCAGGGATTAGGGGGGGCAGGAAGTATGGATTGGATAGATAGATAGAAGAAGGAAGGGTAAAGGAAGAGAAACAAAGAGGCAGAGAATAAAGACTGAGAAGGAAAATTAGGGAGAGTTAATAAAAGAGGGGAAGAAGTACGGGGAGAGGAGAGTGTGAAGAGGGAATAGGAACATAACAAGGAAAGCGGAAGAAAGTTAGTCATAATCTTATACCCTTAACAGGTTACTCTATAGTTTGAAAATAAGAGTTACGAGAAATAAGGAGACAACAGTCAAAGCTCAGATTGAATACTAATGCCTTTACTGGTTGGAATATTAGTTAACAACACAATACATCTGTTAGCAATAAATCTGTTAGCAATATATCCATTAGTCACAATTACATTACAAGGAGTTATACAATTGATCATCCAGCAAGTGGTCGCCATCTGCCAATTTTACCCTTCAGCAATTGATTGAATTACCTGGCTAAAACACCAAATCTTTGCAATGATTTTTTATCCCTTTCTTCCCAAAGTGGGCAGGATATTTCATTGACAGTTTCATACTGCCCTATCAAAATCCTGCTAAAGGTACAATTGCCCAATAAAGCAACTCACCTTTTGTTCAAATAATCAAAGGCATTTGATGATGTGCCATGGAATTAGGAGTTATATATTAGCATGGATGGAGGATTGATAAATGCACAGGAAGCAAAAAGTAGCGATAAATGGGTCATTTTCAAATTGGCAGGCTGTGACAAGTGGAATGCCGCAAATATCAGTGCTGGGGTCTCAACTATTTAATGACTAAGAGGAAGAGACAAAGGGCATCGTACTGATGATATAAAGCAAGGTAGGAATGTAAGTTATGAGTAGGACACATAGAGGCTGCAAAGACATACAGGCAAATTCACTGATTGTGCAACAAGACAACAAATAGATATAATGTGGGGAAACATGAGATTGTTCACTCTGGTCATATGGAAAAGCAGAATATCTTTTGAAAGGCAGGAAACTTGTAAATGTTGATGCTCAGAAGAACTTGTGTGTACTCGTAAAAGGAACATAAAGGTCAGAATTTTTACCTCATCGGACGGGTGCAGGACCAACCCAAAGGAGTGTAAAATGATACATGATGGCATTGGATGAGCATCCTGACATCATCACGCACTCGCATGATATTTCGGTAAGTGGGCACATGTGGGAATTGGCAGCGCGGCCACTGACAATTAGCAGGTTTACTAAGGCCAATAAAGTACCAATTAAATGTAATTTTTCGCTGCCCATCCAACTTTAAGGTTGGCGGACAGGCCAAGTGGCCTTTGCATTTTTTAGGAAAACTCATTCACGGGTGGGATGAGGTTTCCAACAGTGATTAAAAATAAAATAAAAATTTTAACTTTTCATTAATAACATGTTACAAAACATGTGCTCATGAGGGGACATGTTTTGTAACATTTTAAAATCTTTGTTTTTATTTCTTAAAATCTTCATCTCTCTGAGGCAGCTCTGTCCGACGAGGGCAAAATTGTGGCCAGAAAGTTAGAATGCAGGTACATCAAGTAATTAGGAATGCAAATGGTATGTTGGCATTCAATGCAATGGGATTGGAGTACAAGACTAAAGAAGTCTTGGTACAGATGTACAGGGCTTTGGTGAGACCAGACCTAGAACACTGTGTGCTGATTTAGCCTCCATATTTAAGGAAGAATATACTTGCATTGGAAGCAGTACAGTGAAGATTCACTAGATTAGCTCCTGGGATGATAGGGTTGTCCTATGAGGAGGGGGTCGAGTAAATTGGGTCTATATTCTCTGGACAATAAAGGAATGAGAGGTGATCTCCTTGAAACATATAAGATTCTGAAGAGGCTTGACAGGATAGGCACGAAGAGACTGCTTTCCCTGGTGCGGGAATCTAGAGCTTGATGACACAGTATCAGAATAATGGGCCAGTTATTTACAACTGAGATGGGAAGAAATTTCTTCACTGTGAATCTTTGGAATTCTCTACCCCAGAGGATTGTGGATGCTCCATCCTTGAATATATTTAAGACTAAGATGGACATATTTTTGGTTTCTCAGTGAATCGAGGGATACGAGGAGTGGGCGAGAAAGTGGAGCTAAAGCCAAAGATCAACCATGATTGTATTGAAAGGCAGAGCAGGCTCAACAAGCCAGATGACCTATTCCTGCTTCTTTTTCTCTTTTTTTTGTTATTTGGAGAATTGAAAACAGAGTTTAACTAATGAAGCATATTAAGAAAAACCATGACTTCTTGTGGAGCTAGTTTCTCTGCATTTCAAAGGAAGACAAACTCTGACATCTTCAATCAATGTGTTTGTATCAGCTTCTGCAGCCATCAAAGTACTCTATGTAGTACTTAAATCAGGAGAATTAACATTTTTAAAACATGTTTAGTCATACCATAGTTTTGTCTTTCTGGTACCAGACACCACAGCTACATGTTTTTTTTATTGTGCATTTATCGTTGTTTATTGATTTCACCTGGTTTTACAACTGTTAGTCCTCTTGCTGAGCACCTCATACCTTAAAGGCGTTATTTCCTATCATGAACCAGACACTCTGTTTATCTGTGGAAAAGAAACAGCATCCAGCTGTTAGCAGGCTACTTTAAGTCCAAAGGCCTTTTGGCTTTTGTAATGCATGCTGCTCAGTTTCCATCAGTTTCCATACACTTGTCTACAGCAAATAACATCATGTATTTCATTTTTGAACTATGTATTGTTGTGTTATAATGAAATAATACCTTGAGTTTACCTTCTGTATAAGACACAAGGAACGAATCGCTGATAAGAGATTGGGTAAACATGTTGTGGATTCATTTATTAAGACTAGTCATACATAGGTACAAAGTTTGATTCATTTATTAAGACTAGTCATACATAGGTACAAAGTTTGAAGACATCAGAGCAGTGTGCATGCTCTGCTCAAATCAAATCGAAACTAAAACTGGATCACATGACACATTTCCCTTCTAGTGATGTCATGCGTTATCCCTTAAAGGCATATTACACCACCCTTTCTATTTAAAGATACTTGCACTTGCCCCCTCCTATCCTTCCAAAGAAGTATAAATATTAACAATACATATTCTTGTTTAGTCACCATTACACAACATAGAACTGTTGTATCTATGAGTCTCTAAAGTGTGAATGTAATCTGCTGGTAGGCCCAGACCTTGTGATGGTAATCTTGCCTGGAGGTGTCTTTAATTGCTCACGGTGAGCTGTGAGATTGTCATTTTTGAATGTTGTTCCTGGTTGCATTTGGGATCTTGTCCTGGATGCAATAGGATTGTATGGTAGTTGAGGAGCTGGATTGAATCTGACTTGTCCTCGGTTATGCCTCACCATTGCACCTATGTGTGTAATATCTTCATAGGGCCTTGGATCTGATCAAGTGCTTCTCACCTCGACTGGGTGCCATGTATCTTCTGTGGGATCCTGGATGTGAACTCGTTGTCCCAACTGTAAAATTGGGTGATTTGGTACCTGCATTTTTATCGTGCATGTTGGTTATGTTCTCTTGTAGTTTTAGAAGTTGCTGTCTAGTTTCTGAGGGAGTGGAATGGGTAACAGTAGGTTAATTGCTATGCACTGGTCTGCCAAACATAAGCTCTGCCATTGATGGAATAGTTGCACTTAAAGACTTCTCTCTCAGATGTAACATTGCAATGTGCATATCTTGCGTGGTCTGTCTCCATTTGAGAATTCGGGATTTCATTGTGTGAATCATTTGTTCGGCTAGGCTAGATCTATGGTAATGAGGAGGTGAAGTAGTGTACTCAATATTTCACTTCTCACACATATCCTGAAATGGCTTATCAATAAATAGTGGACCATATCCATAGTAATCTCTCTAGGCACACCAAATAAACTGAAAATAGCACTTAGAGTGTACATGACAATTGTGCTTGAAGCATTGTACAATTGATGAATAATGGGGTACTTGATATAGTATACGCCGATGATGATGAAGTCAGTGCCATGGACATGAAAGAGGTTTGGATATGATTTTGGACCAAGGATGTGTAGGAATATCAGGTGGAACTGATGGTGCTTTGTGTTGACTTGGCATATGCTCTTGACATACCTCACACTTATTAATGATAGAAACATAGAAACATAGAAACTAGGAGCAGGAGTAGGTCATCCAACTCAATAGCCTGCTCCCGCTTTCTCCCCATACCCTTTGATCCCTTTTGGCCCAAGAGCTATATCTAACGCCTTCTTGAAAACATACAATGTTTTGGTCTCAACTACTTTCTGTGGTAACAAATTCCACAGGCTCACCACTCTCTGGGTGAAGTAATTTCTCCTCATCTCAGTCCTAAATGGTCTACCCCATATCCTCAGACTGTGACGCATGGTTCTGGACTCCCCCACCATCGGGAACATTCTTCCTGCATCTACTCTGTCTAGTCCTGTTAGAATTTTATAGATGCTTCAATGACTTCGATTACTTCAATGTCATTGTTACCCGGCCAATAGGCTATCTCTCTTGCAAGTCTTCACATCTGATCTTTGCCCGTGTGTGAATGATGAAGTTGTTGAAGAAAATCAGGTTACAAAGATTCGGGTATGATGTCCTGCCTTTAAAAATCATTCCTGTGGAGGTGCCTAGCTCATCCGATAAGGCCAGAATGGTCTCATGTGTTTGTGGACATGCTGAAATGAATCAGGCCATCCTTCAATGATGGGTTTTCACTGTTGCTGTAGGGTAGAATTTTTCACCATTTCTTCATATGGCTGCTGGCATTTGTATTGCGCAAAATACACCACATCAATTTGGAGAACATCATCAAGTTCAATGTCAATGAAGTCAACTTGTAGATCTAAGGATATATCTTCTTTGGTGCTGAAAAAAGAGACAGCTTTTGTCAAAGCTTTTTGCCTTGCACTCATCAGGACAATTCACAAGAAAATGCCAAAGTCAGGGGAAACAATAAATTTATACTGTATGGGAAGAGAGTGCAGATTGATTGTCAGGTGGACTCTTATTAGTAGAGGTGTTGCCATGGAGAATGCACCACTTTATGGTGACTGACAGTTAACTGCCAAGCATTGTTTGAAATTTGAAGTAGGCAGCTTGACTCTGATTGGTCAAGACATTGCCCTGGGGAATGAACCAATGAATGGCTATCACTTAGTTTGTTTAGCCGAACCAGGCACAATATCTGCAAAGAACAGGGCACTGTGTATTAATATATGTAGCTTCCAGTACACGCAAATGCACCAGACTGCAAGCTGGACTGACAATCTTAAATTGGTTGTCAGCGTAATTTTTAGCACATTGAGGATTATTTATCAAATATTGCCCAATCGCAGAATCACATCTAACGTTGGACACTGTGTTTTGAGTTTTGCAAGCACGGGCTGGTTGGATACAGTCTGTACCGTGTCCATTATGAACAGTGGAAGGGACATGCCATTTGATACGATCCTCCCTTCTTTGAGACACATGGTCTACATAACTAGCATCACACTGGCACTGAAATTCATATACCACATTACTCCTTTGTGTGATAGGCATAATGTATTTTTGCCTTGATGGCAGCATCCTGTTAGTGGCGAATACCACTCATGTTGCTACTGCATGGTAGCAGCAAGAAATAGCTAGCTTTACCTGTTGCTCAAATTTTTTGAGATACCTTGCCCTTCCTGGGCAATCTGAGGTAAACTGGGCACTTTTCATGAGGGGTAATAGCCATCTTGCATCCATCTCAGAACTATTTACACATTATAAGATATAAGTCAACAGGAGATGGATTTTTGGGTGACTGCTGAGATATGTGATTGTCTCCGCCACCACAGGAGATTAAAGTTGTCTTTTGCATCTTTTCTATCTCCTTTTCAAGTGTCTCTGCCTTGAAGAAGGCCATGACACCTTTTCAGGTGTGACATTCCATGTTCTCTCAGGACAGGTCTGTCAGTATAATCCACATAGTAATTTTCCATAAAGTGTTCACTTTACATTATCAACCATCTTTTATTCAGTGTCCTTGCTTGTATTTCTTTAAAACCGCATAAGTCTCCTTCTCCACTGTGAAGTACAGTTTCTGATGCATGTTTAGTTTTTTGGAGAAGTACCCAACTGGTCTCTGTACCCCTGACTTGTCTTCCTGAATGAGGACAGTCCCTATCCCGATGTCACTCACATCAATGGCTACTTTAAATGCTTGGTTAAAGTTCAGAGCTGCAAGTACAGGCTTGCCTATTAAAATGGTTTTCAGCATTTTAAAAACTGTCTGGCATTTCTCAGTCCATACTACCTTTGCTTTTTTCTGTAGTAGATCTGTCAGCGGGGTGGTTACTGTGCTGATGTTTGGGACGTACTGGCGGCAGAACTCACACATCCCCAAGAACCTCACGATTTCCTGTTTCATTGAGAGAATGGGAAACTGTGCCATTGCTTGTACCTTTGCCTTGAGCAGTACTTGTCCTTGACTCATATGTCCTAGATAGGTCACCTGAGCCTTAACAAACTCGCTCTTTGTGAGATTGACTGCTAGATCATCTGACTGTACTTTCTGGAAGAGGGCTTCCAGTTGCTCTAAGTGAGTTTCCCAGGTGTTGCTGTGCACTAGGAGGTTGTCTAGGTACACTATGCAATTGGGTAAGCCCACCATTACCTGCTTCAGCCTTTGAAAGGTGGCTGAGGCATTCTGGAGTCCAAATGGCATGACTCAACACTGGCATCACCCATCCGGAGTTATGAAGACAGAGTTTTCCTTCACATGGGCAGTCAAGGGAACATGCCAGTATCCCTTGAATAAATCTATCTATGTAATGTTGGCTGCTTTACCTACCCTATCTATGCAGTCTTCCAGGCGGGGTATTGGGTAGGAGTCACCTCTGGTCACTGCATTAACTTTTCGGTAGTCAATGCAGAACTTTGTGGAGCCTTCCAACTTGGGCATGAGTACAACTGGGGAGATCTCAAGAATTTGTTTAACCTCATCTGCACTCTCAGGAGTGCATCGACAGGGATTCACAGCTGCAGTAAGAGCCAAAACCTGGTCTGCTATGCTCCCTGGTTGACTCCCATTCCCTGTACGCCACGTATGTGCCCTGATAAATCCTACTTGTTTCTCCTCTAACCTGCAACAGTTGGCCTGGAGGTGTCCTACCTTTTGGCAGTTAAAATACACAGGCTCCTGGGCCTCATTTTTCATCTCAGCATCACCCTTTCTGTCCTGAGGAAGGCCCCAGCATCTCCTTCTCTCCTGTGGTTGCTCAGTTTCCTATCACTCTCTCCATCTCTCTCCTTTCTAGTTGACTGGTGTGACTTGGGGAGTGTCTCTTCTGGGACAAGAGTTTGTGAATCAGTTCATAATAATCAGCCAGCGTGGCTACCTTCCTGGCCCCTGTTACCCTCTGTTCCTCTAGAAACGGCCTTATTGGCAAAGGTATGGAGTTTTTAAACTCCTTAAGGAGAATTATTTGATGGAGGTTTTCGTAAGTGGCTTCTGTTTTAAGTGCCCGTGCCCATTGGGCAAAAGCAAGTTGCTTAAGCCTTTCAAATTCTAGGTATGTCTGGTCAGGCCATTTCCTGAGGGTACGGAATTTCTGTTGGTACGCCTCTGGCACTAACTGATATGCACTTAAAAAACCCTTTTTGCTGCCATAATCAGTGGCACTTTCCTCAGGCAAGAGGGAGTCAATCTCATGAGCTTTTCCTGAAAGCTTACTTTGCAGTAGTAGGGGCCAATGTTGGACTGGCCACTTTAACTGCAGTGCTAACCATTCAAAAGAGATAGAGAAGGCTTCCACCTCTGTTTCATCAAACTGAGGGATTAAGTGAACTAACAGGATTGCCTCAGCCTTCAAGTCTGAGCTAGCGGTGTCTTCAAGGGGCACAGTAGGAACCCTGCCCCTCAGCTCGAGCTGTTTTAGTTTAAATTCCTTCTCCCGCTCTCTGTCCTGAATTTTTTTTCCTTCTCTCTGTGCCCTTTCCTGTCTTTCCTCCTTCTCTCTCTCCTGTTTCCTTTCCTTTTCCTCTTTCTCTCTCTCTCTTTTTCCCTTTCCTTTTCTCTTTCCTGAAATTCTAATTTCCGCTGCTCCAGTTTTAACTTTCCACTGCTACTTTATCCGTTTCATCGTCCTCAATTTCTACCTGTAGACCATTGGCCACCCATTTTAAAATTTTGGGTTTTCTGGCTTTCGGGACAGGTCTGTTAGTATAATCCACATAGGAATTTTCCAGAAAGTGATCATTTTACATTATCTGCCATATTTTGCTCAGTGTCCTTACTTGTATTTCTTTAAAAATGCACACATTTAAGTTCAATATGCCCTTAATTTGTGACTGAAAAGCTAATCAGCTTTTCATGACAGTATGCAGCTTGAAATTAAAGAGACCGAGATATCTTCAAAGAGCATCCTTATCTTGAGAAGTTGGCATGGCATTAATATCCTCTGTTTAACTTGGATCGGGGCATTGCCATAGTAATAAATAGAACTGAAGAAATTGATCTGCTGCACATTGATGTCACATTTCAGACTGTTGAACACTAATCCCTCATTATGTGCCACTTGCATCAATAAGTGTAGGTTATGGTCATGTTCTTGCTTTTCTCTTCCCACAACAGCTATATGACCTGTGATACAGATGTATCCTGGTACAGTGCATGTAATGTGGTCCATGTGAGCTTGATAGAGATTCTGGCTATCAGGTAACATGAAAGCAAGTCGTTGACAACAGTATCATCCGAATGGGGTACAATATGTAGCTTATGAATATGAAGTCTTGGGACTTCTCCCTGAGATGTACTGATCAATAAACATGCTTGGCATCAAGCTTTGAATGGAATTTTGCACCTGTAAATCCTGGATTTAACTCTTCGAATGTGGGTACTTTGTAAGGACAACATTTCAAAGCTGTGTTTAAATGTTGTAGATGGATGCATACCCTTAGTGATCCATTAGTTACCAACTTTCTTAAAACAGATAATTTGAATCTTGGCAAATACTATGCTTAGGATCTATAAGCTTTGTTGACCTGCAAGGTTTGCTTTGTATTAACATTCACCCTTGAGTAGCTCTTTTTTGCTATACTTTTTGGGCTTGTCTAGCAGATCTTTCTGGAATATTTCCATGGGAATGGATACGATCCCCAACTCAACTATTCTGTCTGCTAGCCCTGTATTTGAAAAATAACAGGACATGCCCTTTTCTCTGCATATGCTGATGAAGAAGCCTATGGATTCTGTTGGCTGGTGTTAAAATAACGTGAACTCTAGCTGATAAATATGGAAGTTTAATTTGGCTGTGAACCTATCTTCCAATGTAATCATATCTTCTGGGGATCCTTTTGTTCTTCTTCTTTATTCCTGGTGTGTTCAGCTTGTGTAGACCTTCATTCCCAATTGTTAGGTGAATTTTTATGGCTTGCTTGTCTGGTTCAGTCAAACCTGAATCAAGAAACCATAGCTCTGTAAGCTGTTTAAACATTTTGAACTCAGATAGTAGGTCAGCTGCATCCCAATTCATCTGGGGAGTTTTTTGGACATTCTGACAATATCCCCTTCACCTTCTGTAGTACCTGGGATGAGTGTCACTGTAGTTGCTTTTGCATGCTTTTCTGAAGCTCTGCCCATGAAGACAAGTTATGCCATGAACGCAACACAGAGTAATGGTGTCTTTGCTTTTTATTCAATTTGTTGTTCAGCAACTCCTGAAGATCCACCTGTTATAATTGCAACCTTCTCTGGCCCGATTTTTATGACGTTTGTTTGTTTTTTTGTTTGACTCTTCCTTGCTCACTATTGATTTGGCCCACACCCTAGTCACTCAGCTTTCCCGACTGAGCTAACCTGATACTGATCCTCTCAATGTGCTGTCTACACACTGGACTGACAGGCTAAGTGCTACAATCTCGACATGAGGGATCTATCAAATTACCAGCTCTTTACTTGAGCACTTTCTCAGCACTGTGTCTCCAAATCTTTTCTTTATAGTCATCAGCACTCTCTGACACTTCAACCTCATTGTGCTCTGCCCAAAATATCGAGAGTCACCTCATACCATAAAGCATGGCCTAACGCTGTTCACCATGTCGTACCTGTACTTAATCTTGCTGTCATCTGTCCAGACCACCGCTGATCGTCATTTTGTTTTATTAAATGATAGGATACCTTGAGCTTACTTGCTATAAAAGACACAAGACACCATTCACTCATAAGAAATTGGGAAAACATTGTGGGTTCATTTTTTCAAGAATAGGCACATCAGAACAATTGTACACAAGTAGAAAGTTTGAGGACATCAGAGCTGTGTGTGTGTTCTGCTCAAAGCAAAAGTGAAACTAAGACTGAATCACAAGACACATTTCTCTTTTAGTGATGTCAAGCTGACATCCTTTAAGGCATGTTACAACATTTAGGTTCCTGCATCAGATTGCCTCACAAGTCTCAAACACAAATTTTGATTTAAATAATATTATTGTTCTGCCTAGGTGAGGAGTGGTAGAATGGCTTCCCTCTCTTTCCACCCCTGGGGCGAGAAGAACAGTTGTTTTAAAGATAAAAGCAAAATACTTTGGATGCTGGAAATCCGAAACAAAAACAGAAAATGCTGGAAAAACTCAGCAGGTCTAACAGCATCTGTGGAGAAAGAAACAGAGTTAACGTTTCGAGTCCATATGACCTTTCTTCAGAACTATCTATCATGTTGATCCCATCTACCTTGCTTTAAAAATGGACAAGGCTTTACCTTGACTAGCCATGAATCATACCAGAGAAATTTTTAAACTTCAGAAACCAGCAGGGAACTCGTTATATTTAAAAAGGTGCTAAAGTCCTCTGTGACATCTGACAATCGAATTTCAAAGAAATGCACATTCCCCTCCTCTACATTTCTAAGGCAGAGCTCCGGCCAATAAAGAGGGTATGTCTCCAGAGGAGAAAAGGGACCTTGAATCCTCTATCAAATACCTCATGATGCCAGACGTGGGAAAATACATCCTTTGTCCAACACCCAGGAGAAGATGTGGGAGATATGTCACTTGGCCTCTCCCAAGCTCCTGGAACCTGTAATATTGCCATGTGGAACTGAACCCAGGAAGTCTACCATTTTGTCATCCAACAGGTAGCAGCAGAAAGAGCTCTGTCAATGGCCTGGGCCTCATCTACACTGTGAACTGCTGGAACCTTGAAACACCTGTATCTGCGTCTTCAAGACTTATTCATCTCTACGTGCCTCCTCCCATCATACAAGTCCTTGCTCCTGGAAAGACGGATCGCCCTGCAACAGTTTCATCCTGCTAACCTCTGAGTGGACTTTTGATTCTGGACTCTGGACTTACATGAATCCATAACTCTTATTTTTATTGTGCTCTTGCCCTATACTCCTTTCTTTCCTTTATCCCTCTCTTACTGTTTGAGCGCAAAAGGGGGCTGAAGTTGCAAAACCCTGTCCCGCTTTTTTGTGTGTGTGTAAAATAAATTAACCCTCATTCAGCATGCGGGCGCAAGCCCAACACGCTCGAGCATAAAATAGCATGCGATGACATTAGGCAAGCATCCTGACATCATTGTGCACACACGCTATATTTCGGACAGCAGGCACCTGCTAAAGTTGGAAGCGCGCCCGCCGGCAATTAAGGGGGTTATTAAGCCCATTAGCAGTGCAATTAGCTGGGATTTTTCGCTGCCTGCCCAATCTTACGGTTGGCGGGTGGGCGAATTGGCCAGGCGGCCTTGGCCTTTGTCAGGAAACTTCATCCAAGGGTGGGATGAGGTTTCCATCAGTAAATAAAAAATAAATAAAAATGATTGGACAAAATTTTCACCTTATATATGTTAAAGTGACTTTTTCTGATGAGGGAGCATTTTTTCCTGGTTTTTAAAATGTTTACTTTTTTGTGTTTAAATTCGTCAACTCCCTGAGGCAGCTGTCTGCCTTCAGGGAGCTTTCATTCCATGTCTCCCATGCCTGCGCTGACTTCATCACTTGTCCTCCTCCCGCCCCCAACCCAAGCAGTGCTGATCATATCAGCGCGCACTTCCGTTAATTATCCAGCCAGCGTGAAATCACAGTCGGGGGCTGATCGTGGTTGGCAGTCTGTTTCCCAAATGCTCCTGGGCCCGCTGATGCGCCTGTCCGCCAAGCTGAAAATTCAGGCCCATATATGAAGTTTGCTGTGGGGTTTTTAATAGTGGATTGGATAACTCCAAAACTGAAGGATTGGGGATAATACACCACCACTTATAAAGGGGAAAATCAAAAATCGAAAACACCTTTCTGTTTATGGATGGGCAGTGAGAGGTGAAATCAGGGCTGTTTAAATTAATCTCTCTCCGGTCTGTAATACAGCATTAAAGCAGAAGAGCTAAAGAATCCCCAAAAGATAAGGACTACATTGAAAGACAGGTTCAGAATCGGGTTAAACTTTTGTATTCATCAACTGGAGTTCATGACACTTCGACAACAGCCTACAGGATCCATAGGCCACTTTGTCAGCAGATGCAGAGAAAAGGGTGTGTACTGTAATTTTTCAAACACAGAGCTAGCAGACAGGATTGTTGAGCTGGTGATCACCTCCACTCCAATGGAAGCGTTCCAGGAAGATCTGCTAGCCAGGCCCAAAACGTATATCATTGATGAACTACTCAAGGATGGGCCTAAGTACGAAGTGATCCTTGCAGATTGACGAAGCTTACAGGTCCTAAGTACAACCCCAATTGTTGTTGCACTCATAAGAACACCCAAACCTGGCAAGACATGTGGAAGGTGTTGCAGTGGCAGTACACTGATACAGCTGCAAAGAGCCATGCACTGAACAAAACAGACTGTACACAATGTATACATTCAAACAATGAGAATGACCATCCGGTATACTGTAAGAAGGATGTAGATGAGATGATTGACAAACCAGAAAATTACGACAATGTGCATGATGAGACGAGGAACGGTGAATGCAGGTTTCACACCATTAACCTGATGTAAAACATAGATTGCATCACACCGCCAATGGAGTTTGCCAGGATTTAATGTTGGAATTCTGGCAAAGTCAAGCTCTCACAGGGAAGGTCAAAAAGAAAAAGGCTGTCTATATACCAGACAACCAATATCTAATTCAATCTGGAGCCACAACTGTGAAAAACCTGTTGAAATGACAAACTTGGGAGCTAATTGACAGATCAGCATATTTAGACAAACATCCATAGGATAAACAGAGGGGCTTTTAAGAAGGCACTAAAGATAATGGTCCTCTATCTGTAGTTACATAAACAACCTGGACTCAGGGAATTCAATGTACAATTTGAAAATTTGAGAATGACACCAAATTGAGGGCTAATGTTAATATTGAAGAAGACTGTAACAAATTACAAGGAATTAATGTATCAAGCCTTGATCAGACCACAGTTGGACTACTGCACATTGATCTAGTTTTTACATTATTAAAAGACTCTAGAGGCACTTGGAGAGGTTGCAGGGAAGATTTACAAGGATGATATCAGAAATGTGAGGATTTACATATCCAGGAAAGGATAGACAGGCTCTCCTTTCTCTTGTAAAAAGAAGGTTGAGGAGTGACCTAATCGAGGTCTTTAAGATTATGAAGGGTTTTGATAGAGTGGATACAGAGAGAGAGGGCTGGATTTTCATCTGGGAAACGGGAATTGGAAGTCAGGCCATATTTCGATGTTGCAATCCCATCTCTTGCCCGGCAGTGCCTGAACATGCTATTTCCATGTTGGGTTTGGAACCCAGGAAAGTATTCATGAAAGTTTCCATTACACAACAGTAAAGCCTCCAGAGCTGAATTCATTAAAGACTTTGAAGTCTTTCAAAGGACACAACTGCATGTTCAAGCAATGAAGCAGTGAACCAGGTGTCGAAGTTGAAATTTAATAAAAAGATCAAATGCATAGAGGATATTTCATTCAGTCAAAAATGGATTCCACTAGTTCCATTGGATAATGTATTCTAATGCATCTGAAGACTTATCTGCTTTCAAAATGCTGTTCAATTTAATGGTCATTTATCTTTTAAGAATATAACCCTATCATCAAATGCTGTATTAAAAACATATGTAACTTATCATAGGGCATATCCTTATGACATGTGAAGTTGGCAGCACATTTTGAACTTAGCTTTCAAAAGGTTCCCAACTCCAAAACAGGGTTCCTTCATAGTTCACTACTCCTCTGAGCTGATGTGAACCACATTGCCTTCAAAAGTGTCCCAGTCCTATGAAAATTGTCTGTCTGTCTGTCTTTTATCGGCCCTCATCCTAGGGTTGCCTGCACTATGAACAATCCTTCTTCATGGATTTCCATTCTCCACTGCTGCCACTGCTTGCCTCATAAAGAGGCCAGTCCACATTCTGATATTATCCATCCATGTCATCTTGGGTCTTCCTTGTGCATGTTTTCCAGGTGTTTTGCCTTGCATCATCTCTTTCTCCCCTCCTGTTCACATCACACATCCAAAATATGTGATTTTCCTTTATATCACTACCTCAAACGAGTTCCTCTTAACACCAGCTTTCTTGAGCACTAACTCATTTGTCTGCTTGGCTGTCCATGACACATAATATAATTCTGAGTCCTTTCATTTCCAATGTTTTTATTTGTGCCTTGTCACTCTTCTTAATGGTCCAGCTTTCATAGCTGTCACCAGCCACACAACGGCTTTGAAAAGAAGAATTTTCATCGTAATCGAGATGCTGTGACTACTCCATACTCTTTTAAGTGAGTTCACAATGCCATGACCCTTGTTAAGTCTAGCCTGAATTTCTTTGGTAGACTCTGCAACTTCCATGGTGAGTCACCCAAGAGAGTGGACAGTATCAACCTGTTCAAGCTGAACTTCCCATTAATCAGAATCTTGAAAGTCTTTCCACCCAACCCCATCAGCATTGTCTTGTTGACATTGATCAGCAGACTGTATTTCTGGTTAACTTGATCAAGTCGATCCACCAAATCCAGTAGCTCCTCCACTGAGTTGGTGAGCAGAATAATGTCATCAGCGTGTTGAAGATGTGAAACTCATTGCCCACCAATTGGTATAAAAGTTGTGGGGGTTCAGAAATACCCACCTCCACAGTGGAGCTGGTAAGGTCAGAATTGCTTTATATGGGCTGGCAACAGGCATCCTAATACTATGCTATTCAAAGTTGCAGGTGCCAGGAATGGGGATGGGAAAATCGGAATCGAGTCCCACCCACCATTTTTAAAGACCGCCTGATGCGGGCCAGACCCATGTCAGGACAGGAAAATCCAGCCCAATGTTTCTGCCCGTGAGGAAGCACGTAACTGGAGACCATGACTATAAGATAGTCACCCCGAATATCCTAAAGAGAATTCAACTTAGGCAAGAAATTTCTTCATCCAAAAATTGGGTAAAGATGTGGAACCCACTGATCAAAATGAATGTTAATGGATGCATTTAAGTGGAGGCTAGACAAGCATATGAGGGAAAAGGAAATAAGCAAATACACTGATAGACTTAGATGAGGAAAAACAGGAGGAGGATCAAGTTGAACATGGAGTCGATGGGCTGACTTGCCTATTTCTGGGGCATCTTATGAAATCCAAGCTTGCAGAATGGGTGTGTAATTGGCACATTAATTTCAATATAGGTAAGTGTACAGGGAAAAGGCAGGGCAGTGGCACTAGGTCATAATGCTCATTTGGAGAGCCGGTGCAGACACGGTGGGCCGAATGGCCTCCTTCTGTGCTGTTAAAATTCAGTGATTCTATGAAGTGTAAATTGGTACATTTAGTAGGAAGAATAAGGAGGTCACATATTTCTTCAAAAAAGGTGGGTTAGAGGAGAAAAGAGGTCTGGAGACATAAGCACAAATATCACTAAACTTAGTGACACAGATTGATAAGGCCATTATGAAAGTAAACAAAGCACTCAGATTCATTTCCAGGGAGATAGAATTGAAAAACAAAGAAGTTCTGTTAAACTTGTAAAGAATCATAGGATCATTGAGCACAAAAGGAGGCCATTCTACCCACTTGTCCAGGCCAGCTCTCTGCAAGATCACTTCAACTAACCCCTGCCTTTTCCCTGTAATCGTGCAATTACCCAATTTTCTTTTGAAAGCCCTGATTGAATCTGCCTCCACCACACTCTCAGGCAGCACATTCCAGATCCTAATCACTCACTGTGTAAAAAGGTTGTCCTCATGTTGCCATTGATTCTTTTGCCAATCACCTTAAGTTAATCCCCTTTTGTTCTTGGCCCTCCTGCCAATAGAAACAAATTTGCTCTATTCTGACTAGACCCCTCATGGTTTTGAAAACTTGTATCAAATCTCCTCTCAAAATTCCCTTCTCTAAGGAGAACAGTCCCAGTTTCTCCAATCTATCCACTTAACCCAAGTTCCTCTTCCCTGGAACCATTCTCGTAAAAGAATCTTGGTTTGACCGCACTTAGAGGACTCTGAATATTTATGCCCTCCTGAATATAAAAATAATATAGAGGCAACAGACAAAATGCCAAAACAAGTTTATGAGGACGATACCAGAACTGAAATATATTTATCAAGAAGTGATGAATTGAGTGGGGCTTTTTTAAAGAAATGTGAAAGCTGGGAGGTTTTAGAAGTCTTTAAGATAATGAAACTGTTAGTTAGGGTAGACGTGGAGAAGATGGTGAACTTTTATGGCAGCGATGGGGCCTCAGTCATTGGCTGGAGAGCTGGTGAGAGACCATTGCTGCCTCCTCTGGGAAAGCCCACCAGCATAATGTGCGCATCAGGCACTTGAGAGGGCACCAGCAGGCCTTCCACGGGATCAGGGCCCGCAAAGATCTATGGGTGGGCAGTGATACAGGAAGTGCCACTGGCAACTCTATTTAACAGCAACGTCACCAGAGCGGCTGTGCCTGCTGCCAGTACCACATCTACTGGAGATCCAGGATTGCAGAGCAACCCAGGCCAGGGGTGGGAGCCATGGGAAGGGGGGGTAGTCAGCAGCAAGGGCAGTGGAGTGGCTCTCAGTGGGACCCATCCTGATGCCGTTTTCCTCAATCAGAATGAAGAAAATTCCACCTCACCCCCACCATCCTCGAGTAACCACAACACGTAATCTGCCCAGGTTTGCTCATCTTGCTCCCCATCATGGTGATTGGCCTGGCCGCCGCTGGGAAAATGCCAGTGCAAGGCCTTTAATGGGGCATTAATTGCCCCTTAAGGGTCTCAATTGGAAGCAGGATGGGAAGCCCATTCACAGGACTTCCTGCCATGAGCTTAATCAGAGTGGAGGTGGAAAAGTTGTGGGGTTCCCACCCACTACCATCCCATCCAAATAAATAAACTCCCCACCACCAAGCTAGACACAAGGGAGAGCATGTTTCAAACTGATAGAGAAGACCAAAACTAAGGGTCATAAATATAAGATAATCACTATCCCACAGAGAATTTAGGGGAAATGTCTTTACCCAGAATGTAATTAGATCATGGAACTCACTATCTCCAGGCATAGTTGAGTCGAATAGCATAGACGCATTTATGGGGAAGTTAGATAAACACATGGGGCTGCATTTTCAGTTGGCGGGTGGGGGCAGGACCCCAACATCACCACGCGTCATTTAGGTTTTCAGTTCGGTGGGCGCGCAGCTGAATCAGCTGCACGCCCGCCAAATTGTCAAAGGTCTATTAAGGCCAGTTAATGAGCAATTAAAATAATCAACTGAGCTGCCCATCCAACCTTAAGGTTGGTGGCAGGCAAAGAGACCAGGCGGCCTTCAGAAAGCATGAAACCTCATCCACCGGCAGGATGTGGTTTCATGAAGGTTTTAAAATTTGTATAAAATGTTTAAATAAAAGAAATTGACATGTCCCAGATCATGTGACAGTGTCACATGAGGGAACATGTCAGGAGTATTTTTTGCTGCCTTTGATGAACTTTTGGATATTGAGCCGATCTCCCTGAAGCAGCACTTTGCCTCAGGGAGATGAGTACACTCTTTCGTGCGCATGCACGAAACAGCGCACTCCTGGCATGGGAATCCCCCCTACCCGCCCGCACAGGGAGCGCACAGCACTTCCGGGTGGACATCACGCTGGGCGGGTCTTAATTGGCCCACTCATGTAAAATGCTGGTATGCCACCGGCCAGAGGCATCGATTGGGAACCTGCCTGCTCGCGCCCACTCCCGCAGAACCATCCTGACGCGGGGAAAATCCTGTCCATGGGCAAGAATTGAGTAGAAGGCTATGCTTGGACGAAATGGGGTTTGGGGGAGGCTTGTGTGGAACTAGTTGTGCCAAATGACCTGTTTTTATACTGTACATCCTGCATAATTCTATGTAGTTAATTATTAAGACATGTGAAAAATGTGTAGAATTAACCAAATGGGTTGATTTTTTATCAAGTTATTTTAAATCAAGCTATCATGATTATTGGCACATTCCTGTCCAGACTAATGTCTGAAGAATAATATACATAACAGAAATGGACTCATTTTGTCAGAATTAAATGTATGTGGCTGGACTGCCCCCCAGTATCAGAGAGAAAGAAGGCAGAGTGGAGTCAAAAGGGAGAAAAATGGAAAATAGCAAACCTAAAAAGATTCCAAAAAGCAAAAGAAAATTCCTAAAGGACAGAAATTAGCTGACAGTTGTAAAGGACCCTTAAAGCAGCTCTGTAAAGTACAAGAGGATTAGGAGTGGAGTTGTAAGATTAAGAAATGTTAATGGATTAATCCGACAGAAGCAACCTCTAAAACATATTACAGATGTATTTAGTAAGTCATATCTATAATCAATGTACAAAAGTCTGATAAAATATATTAATAGTGCAGTGATACACTGAAATACATGAAAGGACGATGAGCCAAAACAGTCAAAGTTTTCAGATAATGATTCACCTCACACAATCCCACTAGAAGTGGCAAAGAGGAAGTCAAACAGCCAGTGTCAAATCCAATCTAACCAACGGATTAGGATTCTCTATTCCTGTATCATAGGGATAGCCAACATGTATGAATCTGTTAACTTGCCAATGACACATTGTAAATGAACTGTAATTTAACCTTTTTAAACTGTGCAGCAACTTGAGGCATTGAGTTTAAATTTATGTTATAATCAAGAGAGCCAGTTGCTGCTGAGATACATCAATATGCTCAAATTATACATTTGTATGGAATAATTTTAATTGTCATTTAATAACCTCTGTCTAAGTGCTTATTATAATCCTTTACTCTGCAATGATGCTAGCTGTGTTAATGTGGATGTTATGAATAAAGTAATATTAGTTAATTCACCTCTGTGTCTAATTTCATCCTTGATGACACTGGCAAGGAGTTAGCTGATCCCACTCATGTTTAAGTTGTTATTCCATGGTGATGGCTCAAGACAAATCCTTTAATATGCTTTGGATTGAGTCATGTAAATCGCTTCATAGACATGTTAATTCAGACATCTTACAATCCTCGGACATCTGTGGGTAAAATCTTGTGCAGATACTTTGTGTTGCTAGAACAGACTCAAAGGACCTGGTTTGGAAAATTGGCACCATTCCCTTTAATATATATTGAATGAAATTCAATTAATATATATTATACACACAGCTACCACCCACTTCCTTGTTTTCTAACTACCAAAGAAATAAGGAATGTATGGTTGTCATACGTCATTCACCCATGAAGTTGTTTAACCAGTGGAATAGAGCATACCTTCGCCATGCTCTGTTAACTCAATGTTATTACAATTATGCAGCTCTTCATTGAGGCTTTTCCCTGCCAGGTTGATGCTATGTAACTACTAAGCTGAAAAAAGCAATCTTTTTATTTAAGAGTTTCCATCACACTGAGGAGGTTTCAACTAATCTATATTTAAAAACCTGCTCTAAAAACTCTGCTTACATTCTGACAACTGTGACAAATTGCACCACAGCTGCTGAGACAATCCACAACATTCTAAATAAGATAATCCACAACATTCTAAAAAAACAACCAATTCACCCTATCTCCCACTATCAACAGATCATTCAAAAAGTTCCAGAATCCAGATCTGCATCCACATCTTCACCAAAAATGAATTGGTTCTTCCATCGGCCATAACCAATCTGTGTACCAAGTTTTGTTGAAATCCATCCATTAGTTTTTGAGATATGACATGGAATTTTATGGCCCTATTGCAGCAGTGGCAGGGCAGGAAAATGGGACGAGCTGTTTAAAAGTCCACTGACTTCGGTGGGACTGGAAAATCCTACCAGTTGGATGGGCATTAAAATTACACTCATATAGGCTACAAACAGCCCAACAAACAGGGACGGAAATGTTGCCTCCACTCACCTCCAGTGGTGGAGTTAAATATAGGCTTTGCTTCATATAATGAGATGGTCTTTCATTGGAAACTGTTTTGTTGCTGTGAGCATGGGTGAGGTTTTGTTACTGTAGTTGATTAGTTTTATGATTTTTGTTTAGGCTTCTACTTGTTACCTGCTGATTGTTTCATTCCTAATAATTCATGGTGGGATTGGAGGCTGGAAGTGACTCTGTGCAGATAAGGTTGGATTACTTAGAGATGCATAGAGAGTACATGGGGGTCAGGCCACTTCAGTTCACATGGAGGACAGATTAATCGATTGGAGTTTTAACAGGGATGGAAGGTGGAAACAAAATGGAGAGGAAGAGCTTACGGTGATTGATATGGGTTGAAGCCAAGCAGGAGAAGCCAAAGTGCTTGTTGTGAAAAACATCAATAAAACCCAACCCAACACCAGGTAGGAAACCTATGGAAATAGATGGCATTCCTGCGCAGTAGATTGGGGAGAATTTGGGTTTCTTGCACTCAGTTCTTCGGTGGAGAACAGGGACAAGATGCTTCCATTTTGTTGAGCTATGTCTTATACCCCAAGGCAACCTAAAACACATCCAATGCCATATTGGTGCAGGTTATATTTATGCATTCCTGGCAGCAACCTTAAAAAGACAATACGCCCTTTTCATATGTTAATTAGCCTCCTAACACCATTTTAGGGCCATCATTCTGAAATTGATATGAAGTCCAAGTCAAGCTTGCACAAACTCTAAACAGTGTACAGCAGCCTAACTTGCATTCTTTAAAGCTGCTGCTGGAGGTCACTGAAGGGAAGATATCACATTTTTCACTTGCCTAAATGTGGAATCAGAAGCAGCAATACTCCGAGCTGTTGTGTGCTCATCTCTTGGCAATAGCCTCCCACTTAGGAGCTGCTTGAGATTCGTTGTTAATGAACTACCAAATCTTGCTTCCAACCCAACTGAAGAATCACATCAGGATGCCTGAATGGTGCCTGCTGCTCATTGGAATTTTATTTATTAGGCCTGACCTTCAGGCTTCCATCTTCCAGCACCTTCCGAGTGAGCTGACTATTTTGTGCTTCAAACATGTTTTTCCCATTTCGAGTCAGAGGTCTAGCAAATTTCAATTGCAGTATGTCAGCCGCTTGGCTACTTCTGGTGGAAAGCCTGGAGGCTGCCCGTGGACTTGAGGAGAAGGCTTCTGGCAGCAAAGTAAGCTCAAGTTGGAAGGGGGAGGGATGTTGGTGGGTGGTGGAGGGTGGTGCTTGTTGTGAGAGTCCTTCAGGTGGAGATTGGGTGCTGGGATGCCCAGGACAGGAGAAGCTCCGAGTTCCATTATACTCCTGATCCTCCTGCTTTAAAGAATATTTTTTAAAATTCACCTTCAATTACCTTACTGGCATCCCGACATCTTTACCTGGTGGGTTAGCAATGGTGGACACCCATTTCAGGAACCAGTTAAAGTACCATCGAAATGTCACAAAATCTTGATTTGCATTTATCAATGACACTCTCATTGGAGCCTGGCCAGAGTCTCATCTGCTGCCAAAATCACTGGCATTAAGATGACAGCTCGGCAGCAGCAGAGTTGGAAATGAAACTGCTCCATTGTAACGACCACCCCAACTGCTTTCCCACCAACTGGGGAGACTTAAAATCTCCCTTAAGTTTCTCTGGGAAAACATATTTTGGGAATTTACAATTCTGTACAAGAAACTTTTGAATACAAATAAGTATTTTATTCAGAATTGTTGAAATTTTCATGATTCTCTGCTCTTATGAGTAGGTTTTCCCCCCTGTTAGGGGGGTTGTGCGGGGACGGACATGGTTGGGTCCATGTCGCCATTTCACTTAAGCAGGCCAATTAAGGCCCGCTCAGTGTGACACAACCTCAGGGAGATTAAAGGGAGAAAAGCTTAAATTAGGAAAATACAGACTGATCAGCCTAATGTCAGAAGTGGATCCCTCTAGACGCCTTAATTCAGGATAAAATTAATGTGCACTTGAGGACAATGATCACAGATCTGTAAATGTCAGTCAAATTTAAAAAGCTCCTTATGGAAGTAGAGTCTACTGCGTAAAAATTATTATGCAAATAAATTCTAAAAGGCTTTGATAAAGTTAATTCCATAATTCAGAGTCTTCCCTAACCTCCTTAAGCTAGATTGTTGAGCTCATATGATTGAGTTTTATTTTAATTTATTCTTTCAAGGGGTGTGGGCATCATTGGATAGGCCAGCATTTATCGCCCATCTCTAAGTGCCCTTGGGAAAGTGGTGGTGATCCACCTCCTTGGGCCACTGCAGTCCATGTAGAGTAGGTACACCTACAGTGCTGTTGGGAGGAGAGTTTCACATAGCCTTGGAAGGTGACCTCAAGCAACTCTGGGCCAAGAGGGCCTGGCTTCAACCTGCACCACTCTAGTCCTAGCTGCAGCAGTCTGGGCTGCTGCCTGATAGGCAACAACAAGGGTACTGGTGTATTGGCAGGGATGGGAACAGAAATGTTGTCATCCTGAGGGAGGACAGCAGGTTTGTTTTCAATGGAGCCACTTCCATTCAACAGGGGTGATACCTCAGCAATGCTACTGATCTGTTCAAGAACAGATTTATGGACTGCTATGATTCTCTGAACGCTTCTTTGAGCAACGATATCCATTGCCACATGGCAGCAGTCGGAGCTTCCGCTGCTGCACTTACACCTTTGATGGACGTCGTACATAGGTCATCAGACACTGCATAATGGTAAATCTTCAGGTGCTGATGGACATGAACACCCCTTACATGTTGAAAGGGATGGACTTCAAGCTCTGTGTACAGCCTTGTCCCAAGTTGGTGTTGAACAACTCCATGTTCCTTGGCATCATGCTCAGGCTTTCTGGCAGAATTCCTTGTGCATTAGGAATTTGGTTGTATACACCCATCAACCTTCTTCTGTAGGATCTCCCATAAAAGTCCTCCGGTGAGCTGGCACCACACATATTATCCTTCGTAATTGTCCTTCGAAGCAATGGTGACCATGTTTATCATCTGGGGTGTTTGGTACGTTTCCAGTGGGTACGTAGGTGACTGGTAAGATGAGTTTGAGCCCTGAAGGTTCTGCTGCAAATAGGACACAATACCACAGATGGCTGAGTTTTGAACAAATTGCTGGCTCAGGATTTCCTTGTCTTGCGTTTTCTCTCTGCTTCTGATACATGTTTGCTTTCAAATGAGGGAGCATCGTTTTTTATTTGGTTGCTCCAGGTGCAGCAATCCTGGGTGAGCTTCTTCCTGGACTCGATGTTGATATCAAAACTCCAAAGTGAAGCCTTTATTGCACTTTTATAGCATTTCCTTTGGCTGCCATTAGAAAGCACCCCAGACTCAAACTTTTCACAGAAGAATTGCTTTAGTAAGTCAAGCTTCCTGGCTACATGATCAGCCCAAATCAGTTGTGATTGTCTCAATATGGTGTGGATGCTTGACATGTTAGCTCAGGTGAGCACCTCAGGTGTCTGGCATTTTGTCCTGGAGCTTCTGAAAGTAGCTCAAGTGGAAGTGGTTGAGTTTCTTGGCATGACTCTGGTACACAGTCTATGTCTTGCATGCATAGAGCAGAGTGGGCAGGACTATTGATCTATGGACTTTCAATTTAGCAGGCAGATTTAGACATCTTCATTTTCAGACTAATGTTTGAAGTCTGCCAAAGGTTACTCTTGCTTTGGCAATTCTTGACTGTGTCTCATTGTCAATACGGACAGCTCGAGAGAATGTGCTGCTGAGTTAAGTGAACTTATCCACTGTTGACGGTTTCTGACCATGGTCTGAAACCTTAGGTTTGAGGTAGGGCTTTCCTGGGGCAGTCTGGTCATTACTTCAGTTTTCTTTATGCTGCTGGTAAGGCCAAAGTTGTTGCATACAGTGGAGAACAAGTCCAACATGTCCAGCTCTGAATTAGCAGCTAGTCCACAGTCATCGGCAAACAGGGAATCACAAAGTATGTCCTTGGAGACATTGGTCATTACTTGGAGTTATCTCAAGTTGCACAGCTTCCCATCGAGGCAATATCTGATTTTGATGCCAGGATCGCCATCATGGGTGGCTTTAGAAAGCAGGCAGAAAAAAACAGGCTGAAGAGGTTTGGTGCAAGTATGTATCCCTGTTTAACACAATTAGGCAGCTCACCACCACCTTCTCAAGGCAAATTAGGGATGGGCAATAAATGCTGGCCTAGCCAGCGATGCCCACATCCCATGAAGAATAAATAAAATAGTGACTGGGAATGGGTCAGAAGACTTACCATCTTCCAGGACAATCACAAGCATTTCTACATGGAATTGCCAAAATATTGTGATCAATTTCTCAGGGCAGTCATGTTTCTCCATTATCTCCAAAGACACTCACAGCTAACTGTGTCAAAGGTCTCGGTCAGGTCAGCAAATGTAGCGTAGAGGTCCATGTTCTATCCTTAGTATTTATCCTGGAGCTGTCCAATTGCAAACACCATATCAGTAGTTCCTCGACTTTTTCTAAAAACACACTGACTCTCTGGCAGCAGGTCCTGGTTGAGATGTTGCACTGAGTGGTTCAAAATGATTCTGGTGATGTTTTTGCCGACAATGGAGAAAGGTGAGGTTCCTCTATGAATGTCACGGGATTGGCGAGTTCCTTTCTGTATGAACAGTTAGACAATGGAGGCATCTTTGTATTGCAGGATAGTTGCTTGCTGCCACATAGACCTAAAGAGCTCAGTGTGCTTCCTGACCAGGTATTGGCCTCCAGCCTTGTAGTCCTCAGCTGAGATAACATCAGCTTCTGAAAATTTGCCACCAGACAGGAGTTTGATTGTATTTGTCAATGCTAAAAGCTTGGGAGGGTCAACAAAAGAGTAGTTGATGGCAACTTGTGGCAGCCTGTTGATTGCTTCTTCATGATCGATGAAGGCCAATTAAAGATTTGGTTAAAGTGCTCTCTGCCCATCTTTCTAGAATTTGAGGTTTTTCTGGAGCAATGTTGATCTGTTGGCGCTGAGGATTGGTGATGAACCAATATACTGAGGCCTGTAGATAAATTTCAGAGCATCTCCTAGATGCTCAGAGAATCCCTTCTGGTCTTAGTGGTCTGCATATAACTGAAGCTTGCCTGCTTTCTGATTCATCCAAATGTCTTGCATCTGTTTGAGCTTGAATTTGACAGTTCTGCAGATGTTTCAAGTAGGCATTGCACTTAGATCTTGATGACTTGTCATTGAGGTAAACCCTGTAGAGGTGATGTTTCTCCTCCAGTAGTTTCTGGATTACCTCATTGTTTTCATCAAATCAATCATGACGCTTATGAGAGGTAGGACCAAGGATCTCTAGAACAGTGGAGTACATTGTAGCCATGAAGGTTGTCCAGTCACCCTCAATGCAGTGAGTGTCCATTTTCACTGTACATAGGTGATGCTTGAGTTTCACTGAGACAGATTCTTTCATGACAACCTGTTTAGTCTTTGAGACATTGGAATACTTCTGGACCTTCATGCCCTGGGGGCCTCTGAGAGAATAGATCTTGATGTTTAGTTTTGAAATGATAAGATGGTGGTCAGTCCAGCAGTCAGTGCCACACATGGCTTCCATTACATGCACGTGTTGCCTGTCCCTCTGCCTGGTGATGACATAGTCAATTAGATGGCAATGAATGGAGCAGGGGTGCACCAAGACATTTTGTTAAGATTAGGGAGACAGACCACTGTTGGTGATTAAGAGCACATGCTCAGTGCATGTCTTCAGCAAGATGAAACCACTGCTGTTGAAACTGCCAAGCCCGTTTATTCCAATGACTTCCTTCCCACACCTCATAATCTGCACCAACTCTTGTGCTGAAGTCACCAAGAATAATTAGCTTGTCTGACTTTGGCACAGTAGCAATCAAGGAGAGGAGGTCATCATAGAATTTCTCCTTGACTTCATTAGGGTTGGTCATGGTAGGGGCGTACAAACTGATGAGCGTTGCTTGCCTGTCACCATGCAGAGGGAGTTTAAGCATCATCAGATGATCATTAAGACCCTTGGGAAGGCAAGGCTCCTTACTGACAAGATGGTTCATGACAGCAAATCCTACGGCAGCTTTGCACCATTCTTATTTTCAACAGCCACTCCAAAGGAATGTGAAACCTGCACGAATGGTGACCAGTATCACCTTTACTTTCATTTTTTGAGATTAACTTACAATCGCCTTGATGGTATCCCTGCCAGATGCGAAATGCTGGCATATTTTCTAGCTTCTACCTCATACTCAGGAGGTGAGCAATGTGGTCCTGAAAAGGGCCTGCTCTGTCCACTCGTGACAGGGCGGGGGGTGGGGGGTGTTGCTGCTGCCTAGTTCCTCTTTTGCCTCCTTCCAACAAAGTATAGCCCTATGGCTTGAGCTACCTGTGTGCACTTTCACGACTATAGATCCCATTGAATCCACACTTGATGCTAATTCGCTTATCCATCACCACAGGACTTGTGACAGATAGATGATGGATACAGATGATAGAAAGATGATAAACATGATTTGCATGTGAATTGGATTATAGTGAGGGGGAGTTGCACAGCATCACCCTGACTGTCTCATTATCTTGTCCAGTGGCAAGACGAGTCTTGATGATTGGAGATATCTGGATGCAGCGAGTGACTGTGACATCTTTCATGTCTTGTTGAGCTCTACATGCTTCAGACACATTGCTGACCCACCTTCAAGGCTGTTGAATCTTAGATTGCTCTCATCCACCCAGTCCACCAGAATCAGTCTCAGCATGGCAGGGTAGACAAATCCCTAAATTGCCAAGTCAGAAGACCTGACAGCTACCCTCACCTTGGGCTGCTCTTTGAAGCTGTTTACTGGGTGTGGCTACTTTAGCTTTACAACAACTACTTGGAGGTACAGGTGAGAGCTGGCTGAAGGTGATGACCAATACAGTATGAGCCACTCCAAAGAGTACAGTGAGCCCAAATGTGAAAGGTGCTTCCCCTCCCTTACGCCACTCAAATCCCATATGGGCTCCATGCAAGTTATAGAATGCAAGTTAAAAGAGGGATTTTTGTCTGGTGAGTCACCAGCCACAACTGTGCAGGAGATGGCTCTGGGGAATAGAATGCAACAGGTGCCAGTTCATTGAAAGCAGTACCACAAGCATATGGGTCCTCGACTGCTGAGCTGTCATATACAGACTTTGAAGGCCCAGGCAACCAAACAAATCTGCTAAGGAGACATCAGGAAATACTTTGTGCATTGGCCTGTCTGCCAGTGAGATTGCCACAATGACTCAGAGCATGGAGGAGTATAGCTCCAAATGACGTTAGAGTTTCAGGTAAAGCATGGAGACAATTCTATACAATATGAAATGAGTGGTCAGCTCTATGGTCAAATCAGTGGCACCCACCTACTTGGAACCTTTGCTGGCACAGTTGCCAAGAAAGTTTGCCATCTTAACTCTGGATGCCAGATTCACTTTGTTCTTGTGAACAGCCATAGGATTGTTGATGCACAGTCTTAGGAAAGTAGTGTAAATATATGCTGGCTATGCTGCCTGAGTCACTTTCAACAGGTGTGTGCAATGTGTTCCCCGCAGCTAGAGCTCAGTTCCTACCACAGTTGTATTTCTAAACCAGTGAGTCTTCATCGATTGCATGAGCAGCCTGATCAACATGATTAAATATCATTATAAATATCCTGGGCCTGAATTTTAATTGCACTGACAGCATGCACCTTAGCAATGGAAACACACCGGAGAGGAACTCATTTACTCAAATAGGCTTCAAAAAGGGAGAAGGTAATTTGACTTATTTTTTTCAAATTGTCCCCAGAGCTACATCTGGACCCATCAACTAATTAGTTTTACTGGGAATGCCTCTAAAAGATTTAATAAAAGATTTTGCAATCTTTGAATTCTTGCCTCTCCAATATTTTCTTGCTGCTGGTTTTCAGATGACATCATACAAAGAGGTGAGGAAAGATGTTGCTTTTAGTCTTCTGAACATGCTGCATTACTGAAATAACAAAGAATTTGTGAGAGATCAGTAAATATGGATGCAGTTACTCTGAGATACTTGACCACACTGGTCAATATCCCAGGACCTTCACCTGGGAATCATCAGGAACAACCTTTCCTACACTGCCTCTGCTTCAAGAAACAGGCTGCCTGGAGTACTGTGCTATTTACTGTCCCATAGCTTGCTCACAACAAAGCCCATCTGGCTTTAGGGCAACTCTTCTATCGAAGTGAAGGTTTGCACAGTATGAGTTTTTAATGTCACTACAATCCATATGGAAAATGATCTTTGCAAGAACTAACAGTTTCATCAATTTCTCTGTGGAACAGACATCATCTGGACAGGACTCTCAGCTTTCTTCAGATGACAGCATTCTCTGAGATGCAAATTGTGAGAAATGGGTGATTTTAAATATATTTATGGGGAACATTGCATTATTCTGTGTAAAAGATTGTGTGTGTCTGTGTGTATGTGTATGATTTAATTAAGTTGGACTGTGGTTAATAGGAAACAGGTCATCTGGGGGTACAGGGCCTTTTGGGGGAATGTTTTGTAAGACTAACTTTAACTGTGTATCTCTA
Organism: Carcharodon carcharias; assembly: GCF_017639515.1. Lineage (NCBI taxonomy): Eukaryota > Metazoa > Chordata > Chondrichthyes > Lamniformes > Lamnidae > Carcharodon > Carcharodon carcharias. The sequence goes on from NC_054486.1 coordinate 55,183,084, forward strand.
ACCTTGTGTGCTTAAGTTTTCTTTTACTCTTGTTAATAAAACTTTTACTTTTAATTCTTAAGACTTCTGGACTTCTTGAGATCAGTATGTCCCCTTCTCATTTTCAGAATACAAAAAAAGGTATGGCCCATAAGCCAAGTTTCCCTCTCGAATTTGGTTTGCGCAGCAATTAACATCAGTTGTGATCATGAAAAATGTGGGGGCTCTTTGCGGGATTATTAAAATTCCTTGATTGGGTTGGAGTTTGTGAATCCAAGGGATACGAGTACAAAAAGAAATCTGAGCTCAGGGGCAGAATTTTACGGCCCCGTTTCGGTGGGGATGAGGCTGTAAAATGCGGCGAGACATTCTAAACCTCATTGACTCCAGCAGGAACGTAAAATCCCACTGCTGTAAAATTCTGCCCCAGGAGTTTTGTGTTGAGGGGTTTTAAAGTGTTGTTTTTCTTTTTCTATTTTTTTTCTCTTGTTAGCCAATGCAGACACAATGGGCTGAATGGTCTCTTTCTGCATCATAACTTTCCTATGGTTCTTTGGTTAGACTGCAAAATGGCTTTGGCAATTGCTAAGACTTTTCTGGGAGTGGAAATTCTATCTGTGGAATACTTGAAATCTCTGGCTAAAACTCAGTTGAGAGAACTAGCAGATAAAATGCTGGCAGAGATAAAAAAATTTGCAAGGCTGATATGGTTAGAGTACTTATCCAGCGTTTAAAGTTGGAGGATGGGATACCTGAAACAAATATGTCACAGCTGGAAGTAGTAATATTTCATTGCAAATGAAGAAGCTTGAACTTGAACAGATGGAACTAAAAATAATTGAATTGGAAGAAGAAAGTGAAATGAAAAAAACTCGAGTTATAAAGAAAACAAAAGGAAAAATAAAATGATAGATTAAAATAACTAGAAATAGAAAAGCTTCAATGGGAAAGAGAGGAGCAGGAAAAATAAAAGATTACGTGAGATAGAAATGTGAAAGCTTGAATTTGAACTTCAGAAAGAGAAGTTAACAACTGAGGAAAGAGAGAGGGAAAAACTTAAAATAAAGGAAGAAAAGAGAGATAGTGATTCAGATGCTGACTTTGATTCCTTTGAGGAATTTCATTTAACTAAATATCTGCGGCTAGTGCCTAAATTTACAGAGGATGGAGTTGAAAGATATTTGAAAAGATAGCTATGAAATTGAATTGGCCAAGACATGCTTGGGCTATCATGTTACAAAGTGTTTTGTCAGGTACAGCATTAAATGTGTTTACAAGCTTATCAGAGGAACGTTCTACAGATTACAAAACAGCAAAGAAAGCAATATTAAACGCTTATGAGCTTGTCCCTGAAGCTTATCAGTTGAAGTTTAGAACTTTAAGGAAAAGACTTAATCAAATTTATGTGGAGTTTGCAAGAGAAAAAGAAATTATGTGGGATCAGTGGTTCAGGGCATTAAAATTAGATAAGACTTTTTCAAATGTAAGAGAGATTATGATTATGGAAGAATTTAGAAATCGCATTTCAGTAAATATTAAGACATATTTAGATGAAAGACAAAACAAAAAGATCAGGGAATCTGCTGTTATAGCTGATAAATATGATTTTTCACACAAACAGTTGAGTGTAGGAAAAGGGTCATAAGGAAATCAGCAGGGAAGTTGGATATATCGGAAACCTAGGTCAGAATCTTTAGGTCGGCGAGCGGGGGGGCAGGGCCTGCTCACCAACACATAAAACGACACGGATGTCAGGCGGAACTCCTGAGGTCACCCCGCATCATCTCCTTTTTCAGGTTGGCAGGGGCACACCCGAATCAGCTGTGTGCCTGCTGACCTGTCATTGGCCTATTGAGGCCATTTAAAAAGTCATTAACATAATTAATGGACCTAACCGACCAACCTTAGGGTTGGTGGACAGGCCGGGAGCCCTGGCGGGCTTCAGAAAAAGCATGGAACCTCATCCACAGGCGGGGTGAGGTTTCATGAGGGTTTTTTTTCATTTTTAATAAAGGTTTGCGTTTAAGTGATGGGCATGTCCCAACTCATGTGAAAGTGTCACATGAGGGGACATGTCAGGGAAATTTTTTAAACATTTACATTAGAAGTTTTAATTCTGAGCCGATCCCCCTGAGGCAGCACTTAGCCTCAGGGAGATCAGTGCACTCTTTCACGCGCATACGCGAAAGAGTGCACAGCTGACTGAGGGAACCTCCCCCCCCACCCCGCCTACACAGAGAGCGCATTGCTCTTCCTGGCAGGTGTCATGTTGGGTGGGCCTTAATTGGCCTGCCCACATAAAATGGCTGCGCCCCCTGATTGAGGGTGCCAATTGGAGGAGTGCCTGCCCACGCCAACTTCTGAAATTCCCCCCCAACGGGGGGGAAAATTCTTCTCCTAGTGGTGGTAAGAATGTTAGTAATAAAGATAAAGATGAAGGATGGCAGTCTATTGAAGATAGAAAGGTGGAGAGTAAAGTTGAAGGAAGGAAACTGATATGGTACCATTGTAATAAGGCCGGATGTACAAGATCGAGTTCTTGGAGGTTAAACAGGAAAACAATTGTGGGGTGATAGAAACTCAGAACAGTCCTGGAAGTAAGAGTACTGTGGACTCTGAGATCCAGAGGCAAGATAAACCAATGTTTTTCATACAGGCAGAGTAGAAAAAATCAGTGGTGTCAAGAGAAGTGGGAATGTATTCACAACTTACTCAAGTGAGTTCTGAAGGGCAGGCTGCAATGATGTTTAAAGATTCTATTTGCAAAGGGAAAATGTTTCCATGTGTACAGGGAAGAGCAGGAAAGGATGTCAACATTTTAAGGGGTACTGGGGCTAGCTAGTCCTTAAAGCTTTGGGATACTTACTGCTATCTGATGTCCGGAAGGGTTATTGCAGGGAAAAATATTAATTAAGGGAACCCATGGCAAAGTCAAACCTATTTCATTGTGCAAGGTAACTTTAAAAAGCGATTTGAAAACAGGAGAGATAATTGCTGGGGTAGTCGAGAAATTGTCCATTGCTGAGGTTCAATTTATTCTCGGGAATGATATAGCTGGATCACAGATATTGACTATGCCTACTGCAATAGAGCAGCCTGTTGAAACACAATCAACAGACATTTTACAGAAAGAGTTTCCTGGATTGTTTCAAGATTGCGTGGTGACGAGATCACAAGTACATACGTTTACACTGGAAGAGGAAGAATCTAAAGGATAAGGGGAGGATGCTAAAATTCAGTTGGCTGGATCAATCTTTCAGGTGGAGAAGATTAAAGAGAATGAGGTTTAGGTGTATAGTTCAGTGAAGTTAGTGGAATTATAAAAGGGGGATCTAGGCTTGAAGCAGTTATATCAGACAGCCTATTCTGAAACAGAAGCATGATATATCCCAGAGTGTTATTAGATTAAGAACAATGTGTTAATGAAGAAATGGAGACCGCCTCGTGTTCTGGCAGATGAAAAGTGGGTGATAGTGTACCAAGTCGTGATACCATCTGGGTACCAGAATGAAATTTTGAGAGTGGATCATGAAATTTCAATGGCTGGACATATGGGAATTAGGAAAACTCAAGCTAAGGTACAAAAACATTTCTGTTGGCCTGGACTACATAAAGATGTAGTCAAATTTTAATACGTGTGTCAGGTGATAGGAAAACCTCAGGCAGTAATGAGGCATTTGAGGAACCTTTTAACAGCGTCCTAATTGATTGTGTGGGACCCCTCCCTGAGACTAAAAGTAGGAATCAGTACGTATTGACAATCATGGATGTTTCCACAAGATTTCCAGAAGCAATACCTTTAAGGAAAATTATAGCAAATGGTGATTGTAGAGGAGTTAACTTAATTCTTTACAAAATATATAGTTGGATCAGGGTTTGAATTTCATGTCAAATTGTTTAAAGAAGTAATGAACAGTCTAGGAATAAAGCAATTTAGGTCATCGGCCTATCATCCTGAATCATAAGGTGCCTTAGAAAGGTGGCATCAGACTTTAAAGACTATGATTAGAGCTTATAGACAAGACTATCCACATGATTGGGATTGAGGGATTCCATTCTTATTGTTTACTATTAGGGACACCTCTATTGAGTCAACAGAGTTCAGTTCTTTTGAGCATGATCATGGTCATGAAGTGAGAGGACCACTCAAACTGATCCAGGAGAAATTAGAGAGTCAAAATTCTAAAACAACTCTTCTGGATTATGTGGCAACATTCAGAGAGAGATTAAGTAAGGCATGTTGATTAGCTAGAAAACATTTAAAGATATCTCAACAAGTGATGAAGGCAAAAGTAGAAAAGAGGGAATAGGTTCATAGTTTTGTGGCTGGGAGAAAAAGTGTTAATATATTGCCAATGTCAAGGGATCCATTGAAGGCAAGGTTTAGTGGACTAACCAGATTGAAAAGAGACTGAGTGAGGTAAATAATGTAGTAAATACCCCAGGTAGAAGGAAAAGTCAGTGAGTGTGTTGTGTAAATATGCTTAAAAAGAATTTGACAAGTTGTAAGTGAGGAAATGGGGTAGAAAGTAAGGATTTTGAAATTGAATTTCCTCTGATTAAATTGGACAATGCGGAAGTGCTTAAGAATCTAAATGTAATGTTATATTACCTTCTAGAAAAGTGTCAGTGATTTAAAAGAGCTACAGTGGTCACACAAAGCAATTTGTGAAATAAACTGGGGTTTAGCTGAATATGATGTTGATGTGGGGAATTCAGATTCAATATGGCAACACCTATATAGATTAAATCCAATAAAATTAGCTGAAGTGCAGAAAGAAATTGAATTTATGCTTCAAAATGCAATCATAAAGCCCAGTCACAGTAATTGGAGTTCACCCATTGTAATGATGCCAAAACCGGATGATTCACAAAGACTATACCAAAAGTGAATGCAGTAACAAAAGCAGATTCATATCCCGTTCCATGATTGGAGGATAGTATTGAGAAAGTGGAACAGTCAACGTTTATCCCAAAAATTGATTTGCTGCGAGGATATTGGCAAGTCCCTTATCAGAAAGGGCAAAAGTGATATCAGGTTTTGTGATGCTAGATGCTCTATATCATTGCAAAGTAATGCCCTTTGGTGTGAAAAATGCTATAATGGTTCCTACAGGACTCCACTGATGACGTGGCCTATGTAGCTTATGTAGCTCATGGAATAGCAGGTAACACATTGGCATGGATAGAAGATTGGCCAGCTAACAGGAAGCAGAGAATAGGCATAAATGGGTCTTTTTTGGGTTGGCAAGACGTAACAAGTGGTGGCTGCAGGGATCAGTGCTGGGACCTCAAATGTTTACAATTACAAATATATGACTTGGGTGAAGGGATGGATGGGATGGTTGGCAAATTTGATGATGACACAAAGATAGGTAGGAAAGTAATTTGTGGACATAGGGAGACTACAAAAAGATATAGAAAGATTAAGTGAGTGGGAAAAGATCTGACAAATGGAGTATAATGTGAGAAAATGTGAAATTGTACATTTTGGCAGGAAGAATAAAAGGGAGGCATATTATCTAAATGGTGAGAGATTGGAGAGCTCTGAGGTACAGAGGGATCAGGGTGCCTTAGTGCGTGAATCACAAAAGGTTAGTATGCAGGTACAGCAAGTAATTAGGAAAGCTAATAGAATGTTATCATTTATTGCGGGAAGAATTGAATACAAAATTAGGGAGGTTATGTTTCAATTATACAGAGCACTAGTGAGACCACATCTGCAGTGATAGTGGCCTTATTTAAGGAAGGATGTAAATGCATTGGAAACAGTTTACCAGACTAATACCTAGAATGGGCAGGTTGTCTTATGAAGAAAGATTGGACAGCCTAGGCTTGTAACCGCAGGAGTTTAGGGGAGTAAGAGGAGACTTGATTGAACCATATAAGATCCTGAGGAGTCTTGTCAGGGTGAATGTGGAGAAGATGTTTCCTCTTGTGGAAGAATTTAGAACTAGGAGTCACTGTTGAAAAATAAGGGGGTCACCAATTTAAAATGGAGATGGGACAAAATTTTTTCTCTCAGAGGGTTGTGAGTCTTTAGAACTCTTCCTGAAAAGGCGGTGAAATAAGGGTCTTTGAATATTTTTAAGGCAGAGTTGGATAGATTCTTGGAAAGCAAGGGGGTGATAGGTTATTGGGAGTAGGCAGGATGCAGATTTGAGGTTATTATCAGATCAGCCATGATCTTATTAAATGGCGGAGCAGGCTCGAGGGGCTGAATGGCCTCCTCCTGTTCCTTGTTCATATATTCGTATATACTCTTTTGATGCTGACTCCCCACTGTAAGATTCTAGCCAGCTTATTATCCTGAGTAATATTTAACTACCAATGATTGCCTATAACATGAAATCTTTTCCAGTTGTCATCTCTGTGGCACTTTATTGAAGGCTTACAGGAAATTAAATTATGCACATCCTCTGAACTGTCATCATTCGCTAATTGTGTCATTTGTTCAAAGAACTCAATCAGGCTAATTAGGCAGAACTTCCATTTCCTAAAGCCAAATTGTGATTTCCTATTAAGTGTTGCCCTCTCCAACTGGTCATAAATTATATCCCTCATAGTGCCTTCCAACATCCTCTTTGTAACTGATGCTTATAGTTCCCCCAGCTCAGATGACTTCAACTTGTTAAATATTGGGATGCATGAACTCCTGTCAGTCCTTCTAAAGTCAGATATTAACATCAAATTATCTGCAGCATTAATTAGCTGGAATCTAATGATATAATGATCACTGTTCCCCACACATGAACAATGAATATCACCCCAGGGTAGCTGTTAATGAATAAATCCAAGAAATTATTCCTCAATTTATTAAGAAAAAATACTAGGATAAGGAAGTTGATGTTTCAATAATTGTTCCTGCATTGACATAAAGCAACTAGATGCATTCCATCTTCACTACTTAAGAAATATCTACACCATCAAATGGCAGGACAAAATCCTTAAAACTGAAGCTCTTCCAAGGTGCCAAATACCTAGTATCAACAACCTGCTCATTAGAGCTCAGCTTCACTGGGTTGGCCATGTGTTCAAATGGAGAATTCCTGCATACTGTTATGGATAGGAATGAGTTTAATTTAAAACAGCACTGATTTCTCCTCTCCCCATTCATTCAGAAACAGAAAGGTGTTTTTGATTTTTTGATTCCCTCCTTTATATGTGGTGGCATACTTTTCCGAACCCTTCAGTTTTTAAAGTGATCCAATACTGTATTAACAACCTTACAGTAAATTTGAGATAGGAAAAAATCAGAGTGTTAGCTTATTTTACACACACTCAAAAATATGGGATGGGGGTTTGCAATGTAGCCCGTCCCCTCCCCCACCCTGAGTACGTTCACACAATAAAAGAGGGAAAAGGGAAAGAAAGACCACTGACAAAAGAGGAATTATTGTTTCATGTGAGCCCAGAGTCCAGAATCAAAAAGTCCACTGATGCATTCTTTCAGAGCCCACAGGCTAGAGAGATAACTTCCGCGATGAAATGGGTCCATAGGGATTAATTTAGTCTCGTAGGCATTGGTACAGAAGTTCAGACGTTCCAGTAGAAAAGCAGTGTAGATGAGGCCCAGGCAATTCAAACCTGGACAGAGCTCCTTTCCTGATTTGCTTTGTTGATGGAAGATGGCAGACTGCCCAGATTCAAGTCCACAAGACAATATTACAGGTCCTAGCAGCTTGGGGGGGTGGGGGGGAGGGCGGTGTGTGGGGGGCATGTGATATAACTCCCATTTCTTCCCCTTTATTTGGACAAAGGATGTACATTCCTGGTCTGGATTCATGATATGGCTAATGTTGTACCTATTAATAAGTTTCAGCAGTTTCAGCGCCCCTATGTCCTTGTAGACATTTCAGCTCCATTGGCTAAAGCTCTGCCTTAGAAATGTAAAGGGCCTTTGTGCATTTCCTTTGGAATTTCATTTCTGTAGTCACAGGCGGCATTAGCACCTCTTTGGAGATAACGAGATCCTTACTGTTTTCTGAAAGCTAGAAATTCATTTTGTGGGAATTGTTGCCAGTCAGGCTCCAGTCAGTGTAAAACCTTTGTTTGTTTAAATATATATATATAAAGTAACCAGGATGATACATAGTCCTACATGTATTCTGGGCATAACAATACCAAAGGCAGTATTCTACAGCCAGCTGAGCACAGGAACCCACACCATGGGACAACCCAAATTCAAATACAAAGACATTCTGAAAGTCCATCTCAGAGTTTGTAAGTTGGACCCCATTACATGGGCAAAGCTGCTCTGGTCTGATTCAGATGGGGAAGTCTTTGTCATCAAGCAATCTCAATATTTAAGGAGAACAGATTCAGGTTTCCACACGACAAGTGAGCACATCACAAAACTAGTGCCTTTATCCACCTCTCGAACAGTGATTTCATATCTGCAAAACAAACTTCAGCTTAACATTACATATGAGATGACACCAACCTAGACAGTGAACAATTGGTCTTGCTGAACGCATTCCTATCTGGACAATAGGAGAATCCATCATTTCTGTCTTGCCTTCTTGTGGATTTAGATACTCCCTCTCAGTCAATTTACATGGTTGAGTAAATCTTCTGTCACCCATAGAATTTGTTTATAAAGTTCTCCATATTACTAATCCTATTGTCCTGAATCAAACAACAAATGCCAAGGATGAACTTTGGATTAACCCATGATCTAGCTGTACCTACATTGTGTTAGCCCTTCTCTGCTGATCAATTTATTACATTTATAGTCTCTTTCATAAATAGAGCTACAAGCTGTCATTTTTCACCAACCCATCCTTATGGAATCCCCAGAACCCTCCCAACTTAACTTCAGGAACTCCATTAAGATCTTGCCATATTTTGGTATCTAACTCCTCAATAGTTGAACATTTTATGTCTAATACTTCTGGCATTGATAGAGGAACATTTAAAAGCTGTTGTTACATGTCATTGGTGCCCAGGGAGGCATAGGGATCCACATCTACATGCCAGAAGTTGCAACAGTTTGTCCACTCTTTTCATAATTTTCAGTCATCCAACATTAGGGTAAATAGGTTGAAGGGCCTCCTGGTCCACTGTTGGGGGAGGATTTTTCCCTCATTGGGTGAACTTGGAGGTGGGTGGGGGCGGTCAGGAAGCTGACCGCTGCCTGCGATCAGGGCCAGACCGCGACTTCATGCTGGCAGGCCAATTAAGGCTCACCCAGTGTGAAACGCGAGCAGCAGTGCTCAGCGCTGCCTGTGTTGCTGGGGGTGGGTTGGGGAAACGGGGAAGAGGGCAAGCACAAACTCCGTGCATGCTCATGGGTGCACACAGGAAAAGCTCCCTGAGACACAGAGCTGCCTCAGGGAGATGAGCAGTTTAAAATATTAAAAATAATGATTTCTAAAATGTTAGAAAACATGCCCCCTCATGTGAAGAGACATGTTACTAATTATATTTTAAATTTTTATTTTATTTTTATTTGCAGTTGGAAACCTCTTCTTGCCTGTGGATGAGGTTTCCTAAAAAATGCAAAGGCTGCTTGGCCTTTTTGCCTGCCCGCCAACTGTAAGGTTGGATGGGCAGCCAAAAATTTCATTCAATTACCCTTTTAATGGTATTCATATGCCTTTTAATTGTCGTTAACCCAAATATTGGGTGAGTGCACGATGACGTTGGGACACTTGCCCGATTGCATCGTGTGTCATTTTACGATCGGTCGGGTTGGGTGCATGCCCACCTGATGAGAATTGAGAGGAAAATTCTCCCCTTGGTTTTGGCAAACCTGTCACATACAGGTCCAGGTTGTACAGGATCATCAGACCAGGTCTCTGTTACTGCTTGCAAATGTACCAATTTCTACGACATGCTCCAATGTCCATGGAAAGGATCATACAGAATGATTAGTTCAACATCCATGGAGGACCTCACTGGATATCAGTTATTTCGTTGATTATATTAATCAATTTGTGAGTTAACATTAATTACATGTATCATTTAATCTATATGAAGTGTTTGTTAACTATTAATGGTACCCTTCCTCCAGGGGGCAGGGGCTTGCATTCCTCACATAAAATGACTTAACCACTAAATTTGGTTCCATAGTGTCATGGTCCCACTTTCAGAGGGTTGCAACCTGACTAAGGGTGCTAGTGTGAGCATGCAACACATGCAAAGGAAGCATCTAAAGTGGACAGATCATGATGTCAAACAGATTCTAAAGCTGATTTGACACACAACCTGCCATCTTGGACCATACAGGTCCTGCTGATGCCCTTTCTTAATCGCTCCTGGCTGAACATACGTATAACTGTATGAAGGATGCCCCTACTAGAACTATTTAAAGAGTTAACCACCCAGCCTTCAGTTGAAGTGCTTCTGACTTTCTTTTGCTGGTGCAGAGCTAGTGGATGTATTGTGTTCTGTATTACTGGAGGAGTTTTAAAAACCTTTTGGATTTACAACGCAGCGATGCTGGACCCTGTCAGGGAGAGCAGAGGAGTTAGTTGGCCTATCAAGAGAAAGCTGCCTTCAGTAATGGGGGCATTAATTGAAGTCTGTCTTGTGCCACACCAGGATTTTGAAATGGAACACAGGCAGCAGAGAGTGGACTGTGTGCAGAGGGTGAAGAGAAGGGTCCTCAATAGAAAGCCTTACCCACAGCCTCAGTCACATTTGGCCGCATGATGCGAGGAACTGTCCCCTCCAAAGGGCTCACGAATGGAGACATGACTGTCCCCCGCACTAGTTCCTGTAGCTCCCTGTCCTTATGGGACAGTTTGTCCTGCTAGAAAGTGTTAAGAGTATTGGTGATTACATAGAGCTGTGTTTGGGTGATGTGTTGAATAGCTGGAGGTATGTTGAAGCAGGGAGATGTGGGTATGAGGTTAGAAGCATTGGTTAGGAGCCTCAATGGGACCAGGCACAGGATAATTAAGCATTGTGATGCCCAGGTCCGCTATTGGCTTGACTGCATTTTTTTCTCCTTTTGTTATCTGTGATTTGATCTAACAGAGACTTTAATATTATCAGAAGCTGAGGCTGGACTGTTGTCCTATATCCAACTGCACACACATAGAGCAGAATTTGATTCTTCCCCTGGAGGCAGGCCAGCATGGGGGGAGGCCCATTTACTTCGGTGGGAAGGCGCGGGATGGAGACCCCATCACCTTCCCATCTCTACCTAATTAATTCCTAGGTGGGAAGGCTCGAGGACCGCCTTCCTGCCTGGAAGCTAATTGAGGCTTTTAAGCGGCCACTTGTTATTCAACCAGCAGCGGGTGGAGAACACACCATGTTGTCAAGCTGCCAAGTAAACCCTGGTGGGTATGCCTGGGGCCTGGTGTGGGTCCCTTCTACTTGCACAGTGCATGCCCAACAGAAAAACCTGCCGGAGGCTTGGGCTGCCCAAGGGTGAAGATCCCCACCTGCCCTAACTGCCCTCCTTCACTGGAACCTTACCTACCTTCTGTCCAGGCTCCAGCGATGATCCTGCAGCCTGAGTTTCCTGTAATACTAGCAGTGGCCACTGCCCCCGGTGGCACTGATGGCACTGCAGAGTTGCCAGCTTCTGATTGGACAGCAGCTCTCAGAGGTGTAATGGAACTAAGACTTCACACTATATTTTTATTTTATATATATGATCATGGCTATTTCTAAAATTTTAAGAACTGGACAAAGGCTTAAAAAAGACTGAGGCAATATTTGCCTGCAACTCTGAGCAAAAGGGACTTTCTGGCAGGAAAAGAGAAGCTGACACCTCATTATCTCCAAAGAGACGCTAATGACCCCTATGGCTGCAGAGATAAAATTCAAACGGAATTATCGAAAGGCATCCACATTTCTTAAGCTAGACCTGGCCAACTGAGACTACTTTTTTACTAGGGCAAAGGACCCTGCAACTTCCTTTCAAATTCTTAATGGCTGAAACATTAACAATCTAAGGCATCCATAGAAAGGCATATACATCATTTGTCAAAGCCAAAGTGGAAACGTGGGAGTCATGAAACCTCCCTGGTTGGGCGAACCAGGTACACTGTCTTGCTGTACTGCCAATCAGTCTGCTATCTTCCATCCAGCAAGCAGCAGATCAGAACAAGGTCTCAGTCCAGGTGAATGACTCACCCCTATCTATATTGTTTCTTCTGGGACCTCTGAACTTATATACAATCGTCTACAAGACTAATTCATTTCTACATGCCTATCCCGTTGTGGAAGTCATCACTACTGGAAAAGTGATTTACCCAGCATCAGCCTTCAGGGGATGTGAGGGCGTTGGTGGTATTGTCACTGGATTAGTGATCCAGACTAATGCTCTAGGAATTCTGCCATGGCAGATGAATTAAAAGTCTAATGATGACCATGAAACCCTTGTCAATTGTTGTAAAAACCCATCTGGTTCACTAATGCCCGTTAGGAAAGGAAATCTGCTGTCCTTACATGGCCTGGCTTGGTTTACTTGTGACTCCAGACCCATAGCAATGTGGTTGACGCTTAAAAGCCCTCTGAAATGGCCTAGCAAGATGCTCAGTTGTATCAAGCTGTTACAAAGCCTCAGAAAAAAGGAATGAAACTGGATGAACTGCCCAGAATCAACCTATGCACCTGAAGCAGCAATGGTAAACATAGCCCTGTTGATCCCTGTAAAGTCCTCCTTACCAATACATTCGGAGGGAATTGCCCTGGGAGTCCTCAACATTTAACCTGGACCCCATGAAGTCTCATGGCATCAGGTCAAACATGGACAAGGAAACCTGCTGATTACCATGTACTGCCCTCTCTCAGCTGATGAATCAGTGCTCCTCCATGTTGAACGCCACTTGTAGGAAGCACGGAGTGTGGCAAGATGCACAATGTACTCTGTGTGGGGGAACTTCAATGTCCATACAAAGAGTGGCCCGGGAGCACCATTACTGACCGAGCCGTCTGTGTCTGAAAGAATACAGCTGCTAGGCTGGCCCTGCAGCAGGTGGTGAGGGAAAAACAGACTTAATCTCATCCTCACAAACCTGCCTGCCATGGATGCATCTGTCCATAACAGTATTAGTAGGAGTGATCACCGCACAGTCGTTGTGGAGACAAAGTCCTTCCATCATGTTGTGTGGTACCACCACCGTGCTTAATGGGATAGATTTCAAACTGATCTAGCAACTGGGCATCCATGAGGTGTTGTGGGCCATCATCAGCAGCAGAACTGTTCTCGAACACAATCACTAACCTCATAGCCCAGCATACCTCCCACTCTACCATTACCATCAAGCAAGGGGATCAACCCTGGTTTAATGAAGATTGCAGAAGTTATACCAGGAGCAGCATCAGGCATATCTAAAAATAAGGTGTCAACCTGGTGACGCTATGATGCAGGACTATTTTCATGCCAAAAAGCATAAGCAGCAAATGATAGAGCTAAGCAATCCCACAGCAAACAGTTCAGATCTAAGCTCTGCAGCCCTGCCACATACAGACCTGAATGGTGGTGGACAATTAAACAACTCACTGGAGGAGGAGGTTCCACTAATATCCCCATCCCCAATAATGGGGAGCCCAGCTCATCAGTGCAAAGATAATGCTGAAGTACTTGCTACAATATTCAGCCAGAAGCGCCAAGTGGATGATCCATTTTGGCCTCCTCCAGAGGTTCCTAGCATCACAGATGCCAGTCTTCTGCCAATTCAATTCACTCCATGTGATATCAAGGAAAGGCTGAAGACACTGGATAGTGCAAAGGCTACGGGCGCTGAAAATATTCCGGCAACAGTACTGATGACTTGTGCTCCAGAACTTGCCATGCCCCTAGCCAAGCTGTTCCGGTACAGCTACAACACTGGCATCTATCCGGCTATGTGGAAAATTGCCCAGGTATGTCCTGTACACAAAAAGCAGGACAAATCCAACCCGGTCAATTACCACCCCGTCAGGCTACTCTCCATCATCAGTAAAGTAATGGAAGGGGTCACCAACAGTGCTATCAGGCAGCACTTGCTTAGCAATTGCCTGATCACTGATGCCCACTTTGGGTTCCGCCAGGCCCATTCAGCTCCTAACCTCATTACAGTCTTGGTTCAAACATGGACAAAAGAGCTGAATTCCCAAGATGAGGTGAGAGTTACTGCCCTTGACATCAAGGCCACATTTGACAGAGTGTGACATCAAGGAGTCCTAGCAAAACTGGAGTCAATGGGAATCAGGGGGTAAATTCTCCACTGGTTCTAGTCATACCTAGCACAAAAGATAGTTGTGATTATTGGAGGTCAGTCATCTTAGCTCCAAGACATCACTTCAGGAGTTCCTCAGGATAGTGTCCTCAGCCCAAACATCTTCAGCTGCTTCATCAATGACCTTTCCTCCATCATAAGGTCAGAAGTGGGGATGTTCACTGATGATTGCACAATGTTCAAATGTTCAGATACTACTACAGCAGTCCATGCCCAAATGCAGCAAGACCTGAACAATATCCAGGCTTGGGCTGAAAAGTGGCAAATAACATTCATGCCGCACAAGTGCCAGGCAATGACCATCTCCAACAGAGAGAATATAACCATTGCCCCTTGATGTTCAATCAGTGAATCCCCCACTATCAACATCCTGGGGGTTGCCATTGACTAGAAGCTGAACTAGACTAGCCATATAAATACAGGGGCTACAAGACCAGGTCAGAGGCTAGAAATCCTGTGAAGAGTAACTCACATCCTGACTCCCAGAAGCCTGTCCACCATCTACAAGGCACAAGTCAGGAGTGTGATGGAATACTCTCCACTTGCCTGGATGAGTGCAGCTCCAACAACACTCAAGAACTTAATTGGCATCACATCCACAAACATTCACTCCCTCTACCACTGATGCACAGCAGCAGCAGTGTGTACCATCTACAAGATGCATTGCAGAAATTCACCAAGGCTCCTTAGGCAGCACCTACCAAACCCACGACCACTACCATGTAGAAGGACAAGGACAGTAGACAGATGGGAACACCACCACCTGGAAGTTTCCCCCAAGTCACTCACCATCCTGACTTGAAAATATACTGCCATTGTTCCACTCTTGCTGAGTCAAAATCCTGGAATTCCCTTCCTAACAGCACTGTGGATGTACCTACACCACATGGACGGCAGCAGTTCAAGAAGGCAGCTTTCCATCACCTTCTCAAGGGCAGCTAGGGATGGGCAATAAATGCTGGCGCAGTCAGCGAAGTGCACATATCATGAACAATTTTTTTAAAAGTACTTTGATCCTGGACTCTGGACTCGCAGGAAGAAATAATTCTTTATGCTGAGGCCTTTCCCTGTATATCTTTCTTTCTCTATTCCCCACCACCCCCTCCTCCCCCACACCCCCCCCACCCCGCTCTTTTATTGTATGAGTGCAAAAGGAGGCTACATTGCAACCCTTCTCTTGTGTTTGAGTGTGTGCAAATAAACTATCCCTCTGAGTTCACCCTTTCTCATGTTTGCTGTGGGGTTATTAATAGAAATTGGATCACACGAAAACTGAGCATTTGGGAAATACGCCACTGCTTATAAAGGGGGAAATCAAAATCAAAACATATTTCTGTTTATGGACGACTGGTAAGAAGGGAAATCAGGGCTGTTTAAAGTAAACCCCCTCCTCTCTGTAACAGAGGTGGGATATCCATCCAGAGAATCCCAATTCCAACTAGTTAAGGGCCTGATTGGCACTAAATCAGGTCAGGAGGGCAGGTGGACACACTGGGTTGCCACTGGCTCTTCAACTAGTGGATGGACTTTTCGCCACAGGCATTAAATTCCACTCATAATTAATAATCTCCTGAATTAGTCACTCTTTCTACATTCAGGGCAAAGTTTTCAGCCCCATTCCATTTTAACTAAATCCCAGTGTTTCCCTGGCAAATGTTCTCCAGTTGCGTACAAAAATGGGTTTCTCTTTTTGACACAGAGCAGAATTTAAGTCTCTTTTCTGAGTTGAATTTGGATGTTGGTGCTGCATTTACTCGAGCAGGAGAGTGCCCGATAGGGACCCACCTCCTTCTCACTTCTGCCTCAATTAAGTCCAGGATGGGAAGATTTGTGGGCGGCCTTCCCACCCCAATGGCAATTGAGGTCCTTTAGTGGGAAATGAGTGCCCACTTAAGTGCCCCAGCCTGCTGCCACTAGCAGCTCTTGGGGACCATGATTTCTAGGGAAGGCCCATTGCTGGCCACTTAAGTGCCGAACTAGTACTTAGTATGGTGGACCCTCTCTAAAGAAGGCAGCTCTAGGGTCTTGCTGGCTCTCCAGCTGATGGGCGAAATGCCCCTTCACCTGGACTAAACTCTGCTCAAAGACTAAAACCAATATCTGACATGAAAGTTGTTTTTGGTACACTGTAACAATAGATACAAACCAGGGACTGAAGTTTGCTGATTATTTTGTGGTAGTTTTCTCTAACATTCTTAAAACTTATGTTAAAATCATTGGACTCCCTTTTCACTGCACCATTTTATTATCCCTGCCACCGATAACCTTCACTTTGCCCTCAGAAAGCACATGGTGAATGAATTATCTCTAGTGATTAAACTGTAAAATTGATGAGTCTATCCCAGCAGGTCAGGTCACGAGTGAAGTCTCCTTTAAACTCCCCTCGCCGAGATCTGTGGATGCCAGAGGGTCACAGTTGTGGCCACAGGCCATACTGTGGAGAGGATTCTCCTACATTGTTGGCCTGGCTGATGTGGGCACACCTACTTTTAATAACTTAAGAAACATTCCAAAGCCACTTCCATCTTGACGCACCCTCAAAGTATCCCATCAGCATTGGCAGCGCCACCTCACCTGATGGGTCTGCTGGCAGCTCACAGCCTCGGGCTCTATGATTGGCCCTCCTGCCTTCAGAGCTTGTCCACAATGTCTTAACTAAATGGGGTTCCCTGAGCCAACTTGTTAATTGCATGCCTCCGGGAAGATTGCACTGGCAGGTTGGACATGAACTGTTTCGGGGTCAGGGCCTGCATATGGCCCCAACACCCAAAATTCTTCTGTGAGAAGATTCAGCCCCTCTTTTCCAAGGATTATGTGGCCTCTTTATTCATCTCGCCAAAGATTTACCACCTCACACTTATCTCTATTGAAATTCACTTGCCAATTACATAACTGTTTTGCAAGATAATTAATGTCATCCTGTATTTTGTTGCAGTCCTCTTATGTATTCAGTATACCCCCAGCTTGGTGCCATCCACAAATATTAAAATTGTACTTCTGATTCCCAACTACCACATTGATGAACCCAAACTCCTTTGTGCAACTCTAACAAATGAGAGCAACCAAGGAAAATGGAACCAATTTTCTCAATTAGTAATGTGAGGTACTTTGAGCATAAGTGAAGTGCAGGCATGATTCTGCTGCATGCAGTTTTTAATGTGATTTCCATCTAATAGTTTAACATTTTTTGAATGGGGTCCTTTCAATATCAATTGCATGTATGGTTCTGTGCATTTATATCTGAAGCAAAAAGTTAGTACTGACAAAATGCAATCTGGAATTTTTTTGGCATTACTGGCCTGAGACAAGTATCAGTGTTAAATGCAGCTGAATATATCTTCCCATTCTGGGATGGCAAATCACAATCTCTCCTCCAGAAGAATATATCTTCCCATTCTGGGATGGCAAATCACAATCTCTCCTCCAGAAAAGTGTTCTGCAAATAAATGTTCAACATGCAAGCACAGAATGCCCTTCCTCAGCTGGTAAATGTTTAATCTTTTAGAGAATGGCTAGAAGTACTGCACTCTCATAACATTTAAAATGTTCTGCTCATGTTTATAAAATGCCAGCAGGTTAGACAAACCATCTGAGTGCTCCTTAACCTAGTCTGACATGCCATGCTGTTCAGGTGTAAGGTGATCTACTGGAAAGGAGCTCACAATGTCAGATTTTAGAGTTTTCTGGAATCAGATCAACACTTAACTCAGAAATTATACTGCTACTTTTGCATTGATAGGAAATGGAAACAACTTTGCAAGGCTGCAGGAATGAGCAGCATAACTGCATGTCAGAACAACTATAGTTGCTATTGGCAAAAACAAGTCATAAATGTACATATCAATCATAGAATAGAATGAGGTTATTTGGCCCATTTTGCCTGTGCTGACTCCGCAAGGGCAATTCACTCCTCCAACTTTTCCTACAAATTTATGCTTTTCAGATAATGTACACTTGACCACACTTATAAAAATGTTATCAACATTCAAGATATAGCTTTTATTTCCAAGCATTTTTACAAAGTATTCAATTAGTTTTCCCAGTGATACTCCATTTGTCAAGTAAATAAGTAAATTGATTATTTTTTCTTGCCAATGAATAGCAAAGTAACATTTTTCATTGGGATGTAAGCATCCATACTGAAGCATTTTGTACTTACCTAGTCCCTTCAATTATGAGTGAATTTCTGTCGTCCTAATTTTCATTGGTTTCCAGCAGCAAAAAGCTGGCAGGTCTGACAAATGTCAATTGGCAATATGCATGTTTTTGTGTTCCTGTGTTACACAGATGGTGTTGTGATCTTTTACAATGGCTCCCTCTATGGGATATTGGCCTATTACACTTTACAATGCTTACACATTTTCTGCTGTGGCTCTACATGTATATCCCCTTCAAGTAACTAACATAACTTGCTTTAGTTTTCAAAAACGCTAAATGTCTTCACTCAGTAGGTTATAATGATCATTTCAAATTACTTTGTTAAAGGTAGGGCCTAATATATTATTAATCTTTGGGTAACTTCAGCAGAATTTTTCATGCAAAATCTAATAACCATAGAATATTTTTAAATTATTGTATACATATTGATCTCTCAGGTCCTCTCAAGCTTTGAGCCAGTCATGTTCACCAATAAAGGGGACATGAGCTTAACCTTGCCTGCCCAATTAATGACGGTCCTCAAATAGTTTGAAGTGATCTAATTGATCATAATCTGAACATTGTTTGAAGGTTAATTATTGATGGAATTTTCTGCAGATAGGCTTCTTGCAAATCCCCGATCTATCCTTTTGAATAATACTAAGGTATCAAGGTCAGAAAAATGAGCATAAATTATTAACCTCCTTTCTCTTAGTCATATAAATATAACGCTTTGAAGTGTGATGGGCACACATTCAGCACAAGATTATTTATCTATAGGCCTGCTGGTATATTATTTTAAAAATGTGTAAGGAACATATCTTTTTTATTTTCAGTTGGACTGTGTATTAAAACTATAATGGCTGCAGTTTGAAAGATATATCCACTGGAACAAGATGAGAGATATATACAATGTTGCTGTCCTGGAACAGAGTGTGCCACAAAAGACAGGATGATGCTGGAAAGGATTCCTGGCCAAGGGCTTTTTAATTGGCTCCTGACCAGGTGACCAGGTTTTGTGTGAGAACAGTGCAGCAGGTTAGCTCCTAGCCTGAAAGGAACAACATCTACAACCTCTTTCTCCTTTGTGTGGAAGATTCCAGTAATTCCACAATAATAGCTAGCTGGCATTTTCCCTTCATATCTCTATAACCTGCTCTCTCTCTCTGAAAACCCCTGTCAAGATGCAAAGGGGAAAACCACTGTTAGAGACATTGAAAGGCTCAACCAGTGAACTCTCAATTGAAAGTGCTGGAAGATCACCTGGTGTTATCAACAAAGAACTGAAAGGAATTTGGAAGACATTGATCAAAATCTACCCATCGAATCCTGTACTCCAGATTAATGCTATTAAACTGTTTTATCCCACCCTTAAAATTCATGTTTTGTGTGTCTCATGTGTCTTGTGTGTATGTGTGTTTGTGTTTGTGTGTGTGTGTGTGTGTGTGTGTGTGTGTGTGTATGTGTATAGGAATTTAAGAAGGGGGTAGAGTTTAAGTTATAGTGTTAGAAGTTAGCAGTTTATATTTCTTTCTTTTGCCACTAGTTAAAGACAATTTGTTCAATAAACAGCTACTTACTGATTAAATTTACAAACCTGGCATTTGTATTCTGTTAATCTAAATTGAACAATTAGGTAGAATTGGAGCAATCTGGTGGTTTGGTCAAACTTTTCACATTTCTCGCAGCTCAGGGATCAATGGGGCTTGATATTACAGCGCACTATGCCCAGTGAGTCATGACAAAGTTTGGGGGTTTGGGTCCAGCATATCTTGGAACAAAAGACAACAACGATTTGGGTGGAGATGTAGTAAATAGTAAAAGCTAAAAGGAAACACCAGGTTTTTACTATCAAAAATAATATGGCACTGAAAAGTGCTAAAGCTTTCCTGAAAGTGGAAGATATGTCCATGATGATTTTAGAAGGGATCCCAAAGGCCAGTTTAATCGAATTGGAAAGTAAATTAAGAGTAGGATTGCCTTCCAAAGCTAAGAAGGCACAGATAATTGAAGAGATGGCACAGCATTTGAAATTGGAAGTAATACCCAAGAGGCTGAGTTCTCCAAGGGTGGTTCATTGGAATGGGTTCAAATTCAGTTTCAAATAAAAACAAAATTGGAACTAGAGGCAGAAGAAAAAGTAAAGGAAAGAGAAAGGGCATTCCAAAGGGAACAGGCACAAAAAGCAGAGAAAGATAAAGAAAAGGGAAGAGAGAGAAAGCATTTCAAAGGGAGTTAGAAATGGAAAAACATAAACTTTAGCAGGAAAGAACAGAAAGAGAAAAAGAGAAAGAGAGAATTCCAGCTTAAAATGCTGACAGTTAAAAAAGAGACACCAGTAGGCGAGGCAGGACTTATTTCCAGATCAGAGACCAGTGGGGGGATGTCTAAATTTGTACAATCTCTTCCAAAGTTTGAGGAAAGGGATGTTGAAGCAGTCCTTATTTCATTTGAGGAGATAACTAAACAGATGAACTAGCAAAAGGAAACTGGACATTGCCCAAGCAGAGCAAGTTGACAGGTAGAGCACAGGAAATGTATGCTTCACTGTCAGAGGACATTTTTAGGGATTATGATGTGGTGAAAAAGATCATTTTAAGTGCATAAGAGTTGGTCTCTGAAGCATACAGACAAAAGTTTTGAAATTTAAGGAAACAGCCTAGGCAAGCTTACATTAAACTTGAAAGGATTAAGCAAAGTAATTTTGACAGGTAGATACTAGCATTAGGGGTTGGAACTACCTATGAAGCTCTCAGAGAGACCATTCTCTTGGAAAAACTTAAAAACTTCTCACCTTCTGTAATAAGAACCCATGCTGAAGACCAAAGGGTTGCAACTGCTAGACAGGCAGCAGTAATGGCTGGCGTTTATAAGCTGATCCATAAGACTAAACCTTTTTTACATCACACCCATAAATTTGAAAAGGATAGGAAATGGGAGGGTGAAAGAAAGGCAAGTAGCCAGAGTAAAAAATGGATAGCTGGGAATACCTTGAGCTCTCCTCCCCAGATCAAGAAGGAAGGTACTGAGCATGTAGGTGAAACTCGAAGGCCTAAGTGTTTCCATTGTAATTAAGTGGGACACATCATTTCAGAATGCTGGAAGTTGAGAGGGAAGCCCATGGGGCATATTGGAGCTTGTAAGAGTGAATCTGAAAAGGGGACTCAAAAAGAAAATGCCATGGATAAAATTGTAGCTTTAACTACAAATTAGTCTCTGTAGGTAAATACTGCTGTGAATGCAGGTGAAGTGAATAAGGTAGATGAGAGGTATAAGGGTTTTTACCTAAAGGAAAGATAATCCCTTTTTCATCAAATGATTCAGCTAAACCCATAACTATATTAAGGTACACAGGAGCTACTCATACTCTTTTGCTGGAGAAGGACCTAGTTTTTCCTCCAGAGAGATCAATGAAAACTAAAGTATTGGTAAATGGGATAAGTGGAGAGTATATCCCAGTTCCATTGTGCAAAATGTTATTGGTATGTGAATTGTTAGCTGGATTGGTGGTTGTAGGAGTGGTTAAGAAATTACCCATGAATGGAATTGATGTACTCCTGGGGAATGATTTGGCAGGAGTGAAGGTTTTAACTTCATCCATAATTATAGAAAGTCTGAGAGCAGTTAAAGAGACAGAGCAGTTACAAGAACAAGTTCCTGGTATTTTTCCATTATGTGTGGTGACCAGAGTAATGGCTAAACAAAGCCCATCAGCAGAAGTCACAAGCAGATGTTAGAGTAGCCGAAACTTTCTTTCAGGATGAGGATAATTCAAAAGAAATGTTTGGCATGCCTTCATTAATTTAGGCTCAGAAAGCAGATCCAGAGTTAAATAAGTTAGCGTAGTCCACTAACATTGAAGCTGAGGCAGAAGGATTTCTGGAGTGTTATTACATTAATAACAGAGTTCTGATGAGGAAGTGGAGACACCTTTGCAGAGCTGCGGATGAGGAGTGGACGGGTTGTTCATCAGATGGTGATACTGCCCAAATATCATAAGGTGATATTGTGAGGAGCACATGAAATCCCTATGGCAGGACAGGTAGGAATACAGAAAATCCAAGCATCCATAAACAGGCATTTTACCTGGCCAAGACTTCATAAGGACGAAGTGTAATTTTGTAAAATGTGTCGTACATGTCAGGTAGTAGGTAAACCTTAACATATAATCAAACCAGCACATTTAATACCCATACCAGTTTTTGAAGAACCATTCAGTCAGGTATTAGTAGGTTGTGTTGGACCAATACCCAAAATAAAAAACAGGACATCAGTATATCCTTATAATTATGCATATGACAACCCAATTTCCAGAAACTATTCCTTTAAGGACAATGTATTGTTGACAAGTTAGCTCAGTTTTTCACTCGTTATGGCCTGCCAATTAAAATACAATCTAACCAAAGTTCTAGCTTCATGTCTTAATTTTCCAGGACATCATCAGCAATTTGGGTATCAAACAAATATAGTCTACTGCCTATCACCAACAGGCACAGGGAGCTTCACACAGATACCATCAGATTCTCAAAAACATGATTAAGACCTATTCCCATGAATATCCAAAGGATTGTGTTAAGTGATTCGATTTCTTACTACTTGCTACCAGAGATTCTCTGAGTGAATCTACTGGATTTAGCCCATTCGAATTGATCTATGGTCATGAAATAAGAGGTCCATTAAACATGATTAAGGAAAAGTTCCTAAAGCAGAAAGACAAATCCTCCATGTTGGGTTAAACGTCCATGTTTCTAGAAAGACTCACAGGAGCATGTAAAGTAGCATGAGAGCACTTTAAAATTTCCCAAGCCAAAATGAAAGAATGAGCAAACATGCTACAACTAGAACATTCCATGCAGGAGATGATGTATTGATATTATTACCTTTGCAAGGTGAACTCATGAAAGTGAAAGTCAGTGGCCTCTATAAGATATTTAGGAGAGTTAATAAAGTGATTTACCTGATAGATATTCCTGAGCATAGGAAATAGAAACGGTTATGTCACATAAACATTTGAAGCAATATCATCGCAGAGAACATGATAAGACAGAGCAAGTGTGCCAGGTGGTAGGAATAGTGGAGGATGACAGAGACAGTAAGGGCAAGGTAGAAGGAGAAGTTGACAGTGCCCAACGGAACCTCCAACAATTTGACTAGTCAATACGACAGTACTGAGACGATTAGATGCCTTGTTCTCATATTTAGAAGAAGGACCAAGGAAAGATCTAATAAGGTTACTTAAGAAGTATAAGGAAATTTGTAGGATACACCTGGATAACTACGATAACTAAACATGACGTGGACGAACGGGACTCAGTGCCGATAAAATAGCATCATTATCGGCTGAGCCCTGAAACAGAGATCCAATATATGCTGGAAAATCAACTGAATGAGCCCAGCCGAAGCAGCTGGAGTTCACCAGTAGCGCTTGTTCCTAAGCCGGATGGATCCACTAGACTTTGTATAGGTTACCAGAAAGCGAATGTAATAATGAGGACAGATTCATACCCAATTACTTGGTTAAAAGATTGCATCAATAGGGTTGGCAGTGCCACCTTTCTTTCTGAAATTAATCCATTGAAGGGGTACTTCCAAGTGCCATTAACATCAAGGGTTAAAGAAATATCTGCTTTTGTTACACCAAGTGGATTGTATCAATGTTGTGGCTGAAGTATATAACTGTGTGGTTTATTTAGACAATGTTGTAATACATAGGAGCACATAGGAAGAACATGTAAAGCAATTGAAGGGCCTGTTTAAGCAATTGCAGTTGGCTGGCTTGTCATAAATCTGGCCAAAGGCGAATTTTCAAAAGCAAGGATAACTTACCTAGGTCACATCGTAGGACAAGGGCAAGTGTTGCCAAGAACAACAAAAGTGAATGATCTAATAGAATTTCCCAATTCCTAAAACTAAACAAGAAATCATGAGGTTGTTTGGAACGTGTGTGTTTTATAGGAAGTTTCTGCCTAACTTCAGCACCATAGCTGTACCTCTCACCAATTTGTTAAGAAAACAGGCAAATCTGATCAGCAGAATACCAAGCAGCCTTTGAAAAGCTGAAGGCAATCTTAATAAATGAACATGTGTTGGACACCCCCTGACTTTACCAAATCTTTTAAATTGGAAATTGATGCTAGTGACTTGGGGGCAGGTGCAGTCCTATTACAAGATGATCAATTCAGGATAGAGAAGCTGTTGGGGTACATTTCAAAGAAGCTAAATCAATATCAGAGGAAGTACTCTAGAAAAAAAAGGTTTAGCATTGCTGCTGACTCTCCAAAACTTTGAAGTTTATGTCCAACACGATAACAGAGAAACACTAATCTACACTTACCATATCCGCTGGCGTTCATTTTTTTTTATTCATTAATGGGATGTAGGCTCCACTGGCCGGGCTAGTATTTATTGCCCATCCATAGTTGCCCTTGAGAAGGTAGTGGTGAGCTGCCTTCTTGAACTGCTGCAGTCCCTGTGGTGTGGGTACACCCACAGTGCTGTTAGGAAGGGAGTTCCAGAATTTTGATCCAGCGACAGTAAGGGAACGGCGAGTTATTTCCAAGTCAGGATGGTGAATGACTTGGAGCGGAACCTCTAGATGGCAGTGTTCCCAGCTATCTGCTGCCCTTGTCCTTCTAGATGGTAGTGGTCATGGGTTTGGAAGGTACTGTCGAAGGAGCCTTGGTGAATTCCTGCAGTGCATCTTGCAGAAGGCACACACTGCAGCTACTGTGCATCGGTGGTGGAGCGAGTGAATGTTTGTGGATGTGGGGCAAATCATGCGGCCTGTTTTGTCTTGGATGGTGTCAAGCTTCTTGAGTATTGTGGGAGCTGCACTCATCCAGGCAAATGGGGAGTACTCCGCCAGCGGATATGGTAAGTGTAGATTAGTGTTTCTCTGTTATCGTGTTGGACATAAACTTCAAAGTTTTGGAGTGTCAGCAGCAATGCTAAACCTTTTTTTTCTAGAGTACTTCCTCTGATATTGATTTAGCTTCTTTGAAATGTACCCCAACAGCTTCTCTATCCTGAATTGATCATCTTGTAATAGGACTGCACCTGCCCCCAAGTCACTAGCATCAATTTCCAATTTAAAAGATTTGTGCCTTGTAGATGATGGACAGGCTTTGGAGAGTCAAGAGGTGGGTTAATCATCACACTATTCCTAATCTCTGACCTGCTCTTGTAGCCACAGTATTTATATGGCTAGTCCAGTTCAGTTTCTGGTCAATGGTAACTCCCAGGATGTTAATAGTGGGGGAATTCACTGATGGTGATGCCATTGAACATCAAGGGGCAATGGTTAAATTCTCTCTATTGGAGGTGATCATTGCCTGGCATTTGTGTGGAATTAATGTTATGTGCCACTTTTCAGCCCAAGCCTGGATATTGTCCAAATCTTGCTGCATTTGGACATGGACTACTTCAGTATCTGAGGAGTCATGAATGATGCTGAACATTGTGCAATCATCAGCAATCATCCCCACTTCTGACCTTATGATGGAAAGAAGGTCTTTGATGGAGCAGCTGAGGATGGTTGGGCTGAGGACACTATCCTGACGAACTCCTGCAGTGATGTGTTAGAGCTGAGATGCCTGACCTCCAACAACCACAACCATCTTCCTTTGTGCTAGGTATGACTCCAACCAGCAGAGAGTTTATCCCAAAGAGATAAAAACAAAAAGATAAAAACAAAAATCTGTGAATGCTGAAAGAGTTTATCCTCCCTGATTCCCATTGACTCCAGTTTTGCTAAGGCTTCTTGGTGCCACACTCTGTCAAATGCAGCCTTGATGTCAAGGGCAGCCACTCTCACCTTACCTTGGGAGTTCAGATCTTTTGTCCATGTTCGAACCAAGGCTGTAATGAGGTCAGGAGCTGAGTTGCCCTGGCGGAACCCAAACTGGGCGTCAGTGAGAAGGTTATTGCTAAGCAAGTGCCGCTTGATAGTAGTGTAGATGACCCCTTCCATTACTTTACTGATGATTGAGAGTAGACTGATGAGGCAGTAATTGGTGGGGTTGGATTTGTCCTGTTTTTTGTATACAGGACATGACAATTTTCCACATAGCCGGGTAGATGCCAGTATTGTAGCTGTACTAGAACAGCTTGGCTAGGGTTGCTGCAAGTTCTGGAGCACAAAATATTGTAAGGGCCCATGGCTTTTGCAGTTTCCATTGCCTTCAGCCATTTCTTGACATCAAGTGGCGTGAATCAAATTGGCTGAAGACTGGCATTTGTGATGCTGGGAACCTCCAGAGGAGGCCGAGATAACACATCCATTGAAAAGTTTAAAACTCAAAATGCGAAACTGTTTAGATGGAGTCTATTGTTTCAACCATTCCATGCAAAGATTGTTCACATTGCCGGTAAAGATAATGTGATCACGGATGCATTGTCCTGGGTATAAAATACTAAAATAAGTTAAAACGGTTAGGAATGCTGAAGATTGTATAAGAGTGAATAATGGGGAGGAAGGATGAATGAAAGTAAGCCTCGTGTTTTGTTATCCATGTGTCACATGCCTTGTGATAAAATGCATTTTTGAAATGACATTTCATTTCTTTTAAGGGTGGAAACATGTAAGGTACTTATTTTTATTTCTCTTCAGTTGTTGTAAAGAGCATAGCATTTAATTTTCTATTGGAAACTGTATTAAAATTACAATGGCTGCAGTTTGAAACACATTCCCACCAGAACAGAATGCGAGATATATACAATGTTGCAGTCCTGGAACAGAGTGTGCCACGAAAGACAAGATGGTGCTGGAAAGGAGTCCAGGACCGAGGGGGCTGCCTGGCAACAACGGTTTAATTGGCTCCTGACCAGGTCATCAGGTTTTGTGTGAGGACAGTGCAGCAGAATAGCTCCTAGCCTGAAAGGAACAAGACCTAAAACCTCTTTCTCCTGTAAATTAAACAGTCAGTTAGAATTGGGGCAATCTGGTGTTTGGTCAAACGTTTCACATTTTTCACGGCTTGGGGAACAGTAGGGCATGATATTATAACACACTGTCTCCCTTTGAGTCATGACAAATGGCATATGTAATGCACTTTTTGACTGTAAATCTTTCTTCCTGTCCATAATATTGAATCATGCTTTCTAAGGGCTGAACCACTATGCCCCAATGGGGTGAGCATGGAGGCAAGTGGGTATGTAAGTTCATGCTGCCAGCCAGCTCACCGCCAAGGGATGGGTAGTCAATTTTCAAGTTGGCCTCTAGGTGCTGTAAGTGCTGGAGAGCAGTGTAGCTGCCTGGACATGGACAGTAATTCCACAATAACAGCAAGCTGGAGTTTTCTTCTCATATCTCTATAACCTGCTCTCTCTCTGTGAAAACCCCTGTCAAAAGGCAAAGAGGAAAGTCACTGAAATTCAAGTGCTCAACCAATGAACTACAGACTGAAAGTGCTGGAAGACCACCTCGTGTCATCAACAAAGAACTGAAAGGAATTTGGAAGGCATTGGTCAAAATCTACCCATAGAATCCTGCACTCCAGATTAATGCAATTCAACTGTTTTATCCCACCCTTAAAATCCATGGGCAGAATCTTTGGCTCAGCAAGGGGGGCCCACTCACCGAGGCATAAAATGATGCATGGTGACGTTGGGCGTCCTTCCCGACCTCACCATGTGTCATTCAGATTTTCAGTTTGGCGGGCATGCATCCGAACTGTTAAATGCCTATTAAGACCAGTTAACTATCAATTGAAACAATTAACTGAGCTGCCCGTCCAACCTTAAGGTTGGCGGGCAAGCTAAGAGCCAAAGTGGCCTTCGCATTTATCAAGAAGCCTCATCCATGGGTGGGATGAGGTTTCATGAAGGTTTTTAAAGCCTTGTAAAATGTTTTAATAAAATTAATAGACATATCCCAGCTCATGTGACAGTTTCACATGAGGGGACATGCCTTAATTTTTTTTTTCCCGGAGAAAGAGCACAGGCCTCGACTCTCCCTCTTTTCCCCCACTCAGTGCTCCCAGGTGTGCATCACACTGAGCAGGCCTTAATTGGTCAGCCCAAGTAAAATGGCGGCGCCCATGCCTGCTCCCGCCCAACCACCCTAACGGGGAGAAAACCCTCCTCTATGTTTTGTGTGTCTTATGTGCTTTGTGTGTGTGTGTGTGTGTGCATGTGTATAGGGTTTTAAGAAGGGGGTAGAGTTTAAGTTATAGTGTTAGAAGTTAACAGTTTATATTTCTTTATTTTGCCACTGGTTAAAGACAATTTGTTCAATAAACAGTCATTTACTTATTAAATTTACAAACCTGATGCTCATATCCTGTTAACCTAAATTAAACAGTCAGGTAGAATTGGAGCAATCTGGTCAAACGTTTCACATTTTTCACAGCTTGGGGAACAGTAGGGCTTGATATTACAGCACACTGTCCCCCGGTGAGTCATGACAAATGGCATATGTAATACACATCTTGACTGTAAATCTTTCTTCCTGTCCATAATGTTGAATCATGCTTTCTAAGGGCTGAACTTCTATGCCCCAATGGGGTGAGCATGAAGGCAAGTAGGCATGTAAGTTCATGCTGCCAGCCAGCTCACCGCCAAGGGATGGGTAGTCAAATTTCAATTCGGCCTCTAGGTGCTGTAAGTGCTGGAGAGCAGTGTAGCTGCCTGGGCACGGACTGTTGGTAACAGACTAGAGGATGGCTTAGAAGCCCTCCCTGCCTAATAGCTTTACTGTAGCTGTAGGCGGCCCTATGGAGGTGCTCTCACTCCACAATGACAGCTCGGCTGCTGAGGTCAGCTTTTAAGTTAATGTTCAAGAGGTTGAAGAGAGGGTGCCTCTGTATTGGGGCACCCACTCCTTCACCCTGAAAAGGCAGTCATCTGCTTCTTTAATTTTTGAAATTCTGTTATTGACCATCCAGTTTTGAGAGCCCACCCGTTCTTTTTAATTGGACAACGATCCTGCAATTGACCAAATCAAGGAAAATTACATCAGGCTGACTGTTTGCTACACAGTGTGGCCTTCTGACCCCTATTTGACCATTACAGTAGGGTTTTGAAGCACGTGGGCAAAAATCCCACCCCTGTCATTATTTAACATCACAAATACCTGTGTGAATAGTTGCAATGATAAATTTATTTGGGAACATTTATAATAGTAAAATGCAAGCTTGTAAAAAATAGGTCATCATGGTTTGTCAATTTAGTGACCAAACCCACTCTATTATATTTGAAAAATTATTGTGTCTATCATTTTGAAATTGTTTTTTGGTCCTTTAATACCTTTCATTACAAAAATTATTTGAAGATCTCGATCTTCCCAAAATTAGGAAATTATTGTTTTGTTCCAAGGTGAAAAAGGGACTCATTATTTAGCAAATGCTAGAAAACAAATTTCAAGTCTGAGGTAAATTTATGTTGTGCTTTTATAAAAGCATAAAGAGTAGATTTGTGTATATATGAAAAGAAATGAAAATTTACAGACTGAATTCTGTAGACACAGAAAATGCTGGAAATACTCATCAGGCCAGGCAATTTGTGGACCAAGAAACAGAGTGAGCATTATGATACCCTTTCATCAGAATGATCCATCTCAGTAGGACTGCCCGTTTATAATGATTTCTCTTCCAACCTCTTTATTGTCACTTTGGAAGTCCTCCAGAATCTATCTTTGGTCTTTTTCTCTTCCTCACCATACTGGTCTTAGCATTATTCAAAGTTATGGGGTCACCTTCCATATGTATTCTGATGACCCCAGCTCTATCTCTTCACAGCCTGTCATCACTTCCACTACTTCTGTGCTGTCAGATAGTTCTGTGTCTGCTTCCATTAGGTTGTACTATTTTCATCAGCACAATTGGCCTAAAATTGATCACACCCGCACAAAAGATCAAGAAAATTCAAGCGCAAATTATTTGCATTGCCAATCAAGCTTCTGCATCTTTTGCACCAGTTTAAAAAATAATACCCCAGAAATTGATACTTGTCAACTATGCATTATACACCCTTGAATGTATGAAGACAACAGGCATTTTCACTTTTTTAAAAAACAGCATGGAATATGAACAATCTACCTTGATCCAAGATGGAGTCTAGAGGGTCAGGAGACGTTTTGTGATTTCTGTACAGATGGAACTAACTCATGTCTCTGGAAAGTCATTAAAATGTAAATGTGTATGTGGAGAACCCTCCTTTGAAGAGGCATTCAGGATGCAAGATCATTTGTGGAATTGACAGCTCTTATTGTCTGGATATTTACCGATACTCAAATACAATGGTCACCCCAGACTCAGGACCTGCAAACTCGAAAGCTAACAAGGAGGGGTGTGAAGAAACCATCAAATCACCAGCAGGTGTGAACAGCCACCATTCATTCCCCATTGTGTAGCAATGGCTTATGAGATCAAATCAGTTATGTGGAAAATGGAAGTATTGATTTTTTTGGTCACATGATTGAAACTTGGCTTGAGGCAGCAAATCTTTTTATTCCAAGGACCAGGCCAGGGCAGGTCAGTATGGGACCACTCAGCGCAAAGGGATCATCGCCTCCCCAGCAAGAAGAAAGGGACTCTTACCTAAACAGACAGTCAACTCAGTCAGGAAGCAGAGGTGTTAATTTGTTTTCACCTGCAAAGATATTTTTCCATCTCTACAGAAGCTTGGCCACAACTGTGTATGAAAAAACCTGAAACTTCCAACCTTGGTTGTCTTCAAAGGATCAAGAAATAGAGAGAACCATTTCAGAACTAATACACCATTTTAGCTTAAAGGGCTGGCTAAGAATACCCCTCTAACATTCAATCAGTTCTGTGAAAGGGTCATGAGGACTCGAAACGTCAACTCTTTTCTTCTCCGCCGATGCTGCCAGACCTGCTGAGTTTTTCCAGGTAATTCTGTTTTTGTTTTGGCTAAGAATACTTAACTGGTATCTTGTTATTCTGCTATTAATCTAAGTGCATGGTTCATCTGTATAACTGCTCTTTTCTTGTGTGTCTGTGTTTAAGGGAGAGCGTGTTTTGTTGCGTTCATGTTTCAGTGTTGTGTAAATAAATGTTTATTCTTTCTTTTCATTTAAATTACCACAAAGCCTGTTTGTGCCTTTCCTCTAACGTCACAATACTCAAAAGGTTTAAAATACTCCTTTTGGAAGTATATCTTGTTACAAACAACCAAGAGGTAAGGAAAAAGGGGAGAGGTTATCTAACTATATCTTCCTGTCCATAATACCCTGTCCACAAATCTGGCTAGATTGGATTAATCAGTGCTGTAAGGCTCCACTATTTATGTCTGTTTGCAGACTTTCAATAAGGCTCTTAAAATTAAGATAGTTCTTTTGGGTACACGGACACAAAGGTACATTTTAAAAATTTTGGAATATATATTTTTTAAAATTACTAAGGAACTGACTACTGTGCATTAGTGTAACTAGCAAATATTCCTGTGTAGTTTTTTAAAAAGTCATTTTCAGTTACTTAAAATCGGCTTAATCATTCTGATGGACTAGACTCAAGTGCTTATTTTTGAGATAATTTTTGTCATCATCCCTCTCCTTAAAAAAACAACTTTTGTCTAGATTCTACCACAAGAGGAAACACCCTCTCCACATTAACCTTGTCAAAACTCCTCAGGATCTTATGGACAGAATTTTCTGCCTGTCGGGCGGGCGGGCCTGACCCAATCTCTGGAGGACTGGGAACCGATCCCCACCAGCGAAGTGGGCCGCACCACCATATTACATGGGCAGGCCAATTAAGGCCCGCCCAGTGTGACGTCCGAAGGGAAGTGCTATGCAGTTCCTGTGTGGGCGCTGGGGCGGGGGGGGTGGGATTCCCTAAAAGCGAGAGTGCACTCTTTCGCGCATGCTCGCGAAAGAGCGCACATCTCCCTGAGGCTATGTGCAGCCTCAGGGAGATCGCTTCCAGTTTGAAAAATATTAAAAATAGAAAAGAAAATTCCCTAATATGTCCCCCTCAATGTCACATGAGATGGGACATGTTCAAAATTTACAGAATAACTTTATTAAATTTTTGAAAACCCTGCATGAAGCCTCATCCCACCGCTGGATGAGGTTTCATGTTTTCTCTATTTGCTGCCGGGGCTCCTGGTCGACCTGCTAACCTTAAGGTTGGATGGGCAGATCCTTTCATTGTTTAAATGATCCTGTCAATGGCCTCATTGGGATGACATCGCAGGTTCTGCTCGACGTCATCCCGCGTCATTTTATGTGTCAGCGAGCGGGTCCCGCTCCCTGCTCACTGACTGCAAAATTCTGCCCTATGTGTTTCAATCAAGCCACCTCTTACTCTTCTAAACTCCAGCAGATCCAAGCCTAGTCTGTCCAACCTTTCTTCATAAGAGAACCCACCCATTCCAGGTATTAGTCTGATAAACCTGCTCTAAACTGCTTCCAATACATTTACGTCCTTCCTTAAATAAGGTGACCTATATTGTACACAGTACTCCAAATGTGGTCTCACAAGTGCCCTGTATAACTGAAGTATAACTTCCCTGCTTTTGTATTCGATTCCCCTCACAATAAATGATAACATTCTATTAGCTTTCCTAACTACTTTCTGTACTTGCACCCTAGCTTTTAGCGATTCATGCCCTCGGACACCCAGGTCTCTCTGCACCTCAGTGCTCAGTAATCTCTCACTGTTTAGATAATATGTCTTTTATTCTTCCAGCCAAAATGGACAATTTCACATTTTCCCACATTATACCCCATTTGCTAAATCTTTGCCCATGCACTTAACCTATCTATATCTGTTTGTCGCTCCATATGTCGTTTTCACAACTTACTTTCCTACCTATTTTTGTGTCAATGGCAAATTTAGCAACCATCTCTTCCATCCCTGCATCCAAATCATTTATATAATTTGTAAATAGTTGAGGCCCCAGCACTGATCCCCATGGCACACCACTCGTTCCATCTTGCCAACCTGAAAAAGACCCATTTATGCCTGCCCTCTGCTTCCTGTTATCTACCCAATTTTCTATCCATGCCAATATGTAACCCCCTATAATATGAGCTTTTATTTTTCCCAATAAACCTTGATGTGGCATTTTATCAAATGCCTTCAGGAAATCTCAATACAGTGTATCCATCAGTTCCCCCTTATCCACAGCACATGTTACTTTCTCAAAAACTCTAATACGTTGGTTAAACACGATTTTCGGTGTTGGAAGTGGTTACGGAGATAGGGAGGGTTGTAGGGGCTGGAGGAGGTTACATAGTTCGGAAAGGTTGCAGTGTCTGGAGGTGGTTACGGGCATAGAGAGAGATTTTCCTTTCACAAAGCCATGTTGACTCTGCCTGATAACCTTGCGCTTTTCCAAGTCCCCTGCTATAACTTATTTAAAAATAGCTTTTAACATTTTCCCTAGGACAGGTGTTAAGCTAACTGACTTGTAGTTTCCCGTTTTCTCTCTCCCTCCTTTTTTGAATAATGGAGTTACATTTGCTATCTCCCAATTTAATGGGACTTTCACCCAATCTAGGGAACTTTGGAAAATTAAAATAAATGCATCAACTATTTCACTAGATACTTCTTTTAAGAACGTAAGATGAAGTCCATCAGGACCCGGGCTCTTGTCAGCCCCTAGCTCCAACAATTTACTCAGTACCACTTCTCTGGTGACTGTAATTTTCCTGACTTCCTTCCCGACTTCCATTTCCTGGTTTATGGCTGCTCCTGGGATGTTACTTGTATCATTTCCCAATTCAGTTCTAATCTTTCCTGGAACTCCATATTTGAATCCCTCCAATTAGGTACTGAAATGACTCTTACTAATGTCAAAAATAACATCCTAGTTGATTATGAAGAATATAAACTATCCAACTTCATTCTACTCAACCTAACTGCAATCATTCACATGATAAATCATGAAATTCTGCACCAAAGTCTCTCCACGGTTGTTCAGCTGGATGAGACTGCAATTGCCTGGTTTCATTCTTATCCATCCAGTTGCAGCTAGAGATTCACTATCAATGGCTTCCCTTCCCAGTCTTGCAATATTCCCTCTGGTGTCCCTCCAAAGATCTATCCTTGCAACCCCCCCCACCCCCCACCCCCCACCCCTTCTAAATCTCATCAACATGCTGCCCCTCGGCAGCACCATCTGAAAACAGAGCATCAGTTCCCATATGTGTACTGATGGTACCAACTCTACCTCACCACCACCTCTCTTTATCCCTTCACTGTCTCTAAAAGGCCAGATTGCTTGTCTGACATCCAGTGCTATAAGAGCAGAAAATTCCTCCAACTGAATAGTGGAAAGATAGACGCCTTTGTCTTCCATTTCCAATTCAGTTCCCTTTGCCGTTTACTCCATTTCTTTCCATGGAAACTGCCTGAGTCTGAACCAAACTGTTCACAACCTTGGTGATATATATGACCCAGAGAAGAGGTTCTGACCACATAGCGGAATCATGACTAAGACTGCCTCTTTCCACCTCCATAACATTGCCAGACTTCACCCTTGTTTCAGGTTCTCTGCTGCAGAAACTCTCACCCACACCCTTTTTAAAATGTATTCTTTCACTGGATGTGGGCATTGCTGCTAGGCCAGCATTTATTGCCCTCCCTAATGTTGTCTTTAATTATTATCTCTAGACTTGACTATTTCTGTAATGACTTGACGGAGCAGATAGGTTTCAACAAGAAACCAATAAACATTATTACAGAGAGCTTTTTAGGTGCTACATGCTCAATTAGGGCTCTCATCAGGAAGGCCCACCTCCCGGATTGCCCACATTTAGGATTCATTGGTCGGAGTCTCCAAGAACATCATATGACCCCTGACGGACAGCAGGAGTTGCTACATTTCATCCCCCTTTGTTTTTTTTTTACGGTTTATTTTTACAGGGAACATTTGAATATCAAACAACATATACATATATACGAATTCAGGTCATTACATATTAAGCCCCTGAGCTGCTCTCCTTATACAGCTAGAGTGCCGTAGCTTGATGTTCCTCAGCAGGATCAACATGGTCAGGAACTGCAGCTTGAGACACATCATTAGAAAGTGGCAGTTCTAGTGTTGGCAACTCCACAAAGACATCAGGCATGTCTACTGTCGGTTGATCTGTCACCTCAGGAATTGATAGTTTGACATTAATCAGAGGTGGAATATTAGGTTGTTGGAACGTCTCTCTATAACGATTATGGTTCACATGCTTTCGAACCATTCTATCTTCCACTTGCATGTGGAAGTATAAGGGACCTGTCTCTGAGACAATGGTTCCAGGAACCCAACAAGGTCCACCACTTCCAAAATTTTGCATGAATTCTGTGTCACCTACACTGAATGTGCGGCCTTTGCTGTGAATGTTCAATTTTTGATTACTCTGATTCTTCTCTACTTTCCCCTCTAAATTTGGAAACACCAGGCTTAACCTTGTACACAGCTGGTGGTTCATCAATAATTCACAAGGCATTGAACCCGCAATCAAATGTGACATTGTACGATAACTGAGAAAAAAGCAGGAAAGTTGAATTTCTAGAGTACCTTCTGAGAACCACTTCATACCAGACTTGAAAGTTTGCACAACCCTCATGACTAAACCATTCGATGAGGATGTCTTAATATGTCTGCTTCCATCCAGGTTCATGAATCTCATAGAGTCATAGAGGTCTACAGCACAGAAAAAGGCCCTTCGGCCCATCGAGTCTGCGCTGGTCAAACAAGTACTTAACTATTCTATTCCCATTTTCCAGCACTAGACCCATAGCCTTGTATGCCATGGCATTGCAAGTGCACATCCAAATACTTCTTAAATGTTATGAAGGCATCTGCCTCCACCACCCTCTGAAAACAGTAAGTTCCAGATTCCCACCACCCTCTGGGTGAAAGAATTCTTCCTCATATCCCCTCTAAACCTCTTGCCCCTTACCTTAAGTCTATGCCCCCTGGTTATTGATCCCTCCACCAAGGGGAAAACCTCCTTCCTGTCTACCCCATCTATGCCCCTCATAATTTTATACACCTCAATCATGTCTCCCCTCTATCTCCTCTGTTCCAAGGAAAATAACCCTAGTCTATCCAATCTCTCCTCATAACTAAAACTCTCCAGCCCAGGCAACATTCTGGTAAATCTTCTGTGCACTTTCTCTAGTGCAATCACATCCTTCCTATAATGTGGATTCCAGAACTGCATGCAATACTCTAGCTATGGCCTAACCAACGTTTTATACAGTTCCAGCATAACCTCCCTGCTCTTATATTCTATGCCTTGGCTAATAAAGGCAAATATCCCATATGCCTTGTTAACCACCTTATCTACCTGCCCCGCCACCTTAAGGGACCGAGGGACATGCACACCAAGGTCCCTCTGATCTTTAGTACTTCCCAGGGCCCTACTATTCATCGTGTATTCCCGTACCTTGTTTGCCCTGCCCGAGTGCATCAGCTCACACTTATCTGGATTAAATTCCATTTGCTGCTGATCAACCCATCTGACCAGCCCGTCTATATCCTCTTGTAATCTAATGCTATCCTCCTCACTATTTCCCACCCCGCCAATTTTCATGTCATCCATGAACTTACTGATCAACCCTCCTACATTCAAGTCTAAGCTGTTCATATACCACAAACAGCAAGGGACCCAACACCGATCCCTGTGGAACTTCACTGGACACAGGCTTCCAGTCACAAAAACACCCCTCAACCACCACCCTCTGCTTCCTGCCACTCAGCCAATTCTGGATCCATTTTTCCAAATTGTCTTGGATCCCATGGGCTCTTACCTTCGTTATCACTCTCCCCTGTGGGTCCTTATCAAAAGCCTTGCTGATGTCCAAGTCAACTACATCAAATGCATTGCCCTCACACATCCACTCACCTCTTTGAAAAATTCAATCAAATTGGGCAGACATGACCTCCCCTTAACAAAACCATGCTGATTGTCCTTGATTAATCCCTGCCTCTCCAAGTGTAGATTAACCCTGTCCCTCAGAATTTTTTCCAATAGATTCCTCACCACTAAGGTTAGACTGACTGGCCTGGTTTATCCCTTCCTCCCTTCTTGAATAACAATACCACAATGGCAGTCCTCCAGTCTTTTGGCACTTCTCCTGTGGCCAGAGAGGTATTGAAAATTATTGACAGCACCCCTGCTATCCCCTCCCTTGCCTCACTTAACAGCCTGGGATATATTTCATCCGGGCCTAGAGATTCATCTACTTTTATGCCTGCCATACCACTTAGAACCTCCTCCCTTTCTATGCTAATTTCTTTAATTATATCACAGTCCTTCTGCCTGATTTCCACACCCGCGTCGTTCCTCTCACTTGTGATCACTGACACAATCTCTGAAACTCTGTACTGTACCTTTGTCAGAAACGACAATTTCTGGTATGCCATGTATGCTAAAGTAATGACATTGTTTCCTGACAGTTGCGCTCGATGTTGGTGCCGTGACTTCATACACATCCATCCACTTAGAATGTGCATCTATGATCAACAAAAACATGGTACCTAAGAATGATCCTACATAATCAATATGTGGTCTAATCCAGGGTTGACCAGGCCACTCTCATTGATGCAGTAGAGCTGAAACAGGCAACATCTGTTGTTGCTGAGAATGGAGACAGTGCTTGACCATGCTTTCAATGTCACTGTCCATGCTTGGCCACCAGACATAGCTTCGTGCAAGCATTTGCAGCTTTGATATGCCTGGATGTGCACCATGAAGCTCTGTCAAGAGTGGTTCTCTTCCTTGCAAAGGGATGACAACTCTTGATCCTCACAACAAAATTCCATCTTGACAACTTAAATCTGTTTTTCTGGCACGGAATGGTCTTATCTCTTCAGATACATGTGAATTTAACCATCCTTGCAAAACAAAGTCTATGACTTTCGGCAATATTGGATCTCTACTCATACAATTTTTAATTCACTTTGCACACACAGATGAAGAATCCAAGAATTTCAGTAATAGCACAACTTCTTGTGGCACTGGAGCATGTACAAAGCTATCTGTTCACAGGAAACAACTGAGTGTGTCCACATTTGCAATATGCAAACCAGGGCAGTGCATAAAGGTATGCAGATAATATCATATTTCATATGCAGGTAATATCATATTTCATATGCAGATACTATCCAAGCCCAAAGTTGAATCCTTGCTGATGCCACTGGCAGGATGGCCTTATCCTCACTGAATAAACCCATTAATGGTTTATGGTCCAACACAATGATGAAATGTCATCCAAGCAGGTCCTGGTGGGATTTGTTCACCCTGAATACCATGGGTAAACCTTCCTTTTTCTAACTCAGAATAACCCTTCTCAGCTGTGGAGCGGGTTCTCGAGATGTAGCCAATGGGCCTTTCTGATCCATCTTCCATTCTATGTGACAACAGGGCTCCTACACCATAAGGAGAGGCATCACATGTTGATACCAATTCTTTCGATGGATAATGTACCAATAAACACAATGAATTCAACAATTTCTTTACTTTCACAAAAGCTTCTTCACGTGCATTCCATGACCGACGGTGATTCTTTTTTAACAACTAGCATAATGGTGCTAACACAGTTAAGTTAGGCAAGAACTGGCTATAGTAGTTGATCATACCCAGGAAGGATTTGAGTTCAGTCACATTGAATGGTGAGGGTGCATCTTTTATTGCCCTAACTTTCTCTTCTACTGGATGCAAACCCATGGTGTCCACTGTGTGACCCAGGCAAGTAACTTCTGGTGCTTGAAATGTGCATTTTTCTATCTTTAACCATACTTCCATGAACATTCTTAGCACCTCTTTCAGTTGGCCAAGCGTTCGGTCTTGGTTGACCCTGTGATGAGAAAACCATCCAGGTAAAGTAGCATTTGGGGAAGCCCTTTCAAAAGACTCTTCATTGTTCTCTGGGAGATTGCACATGCAAACGATACTCCAAAGGGTAGGCGAGTATACTGATAAAGACCCTTGTGTGTGTTCATTGTCACATACTATCTGAACGTGCTATCTAGTTCTACTTGTTGGTAAGCATGGCTCATATCCAATTTTGATCAGAATTTGCCTCCAGCCAGCTTAGTGCATATGTCATCTATATTTGGAATGGGGTACTTATCTTGTTTGGCTGCCTTGTTTATGGTCAATTTATAGTCCCCACAAATGTGTATAGTTTTGTCAGACTTCACCACTAGAACCATGGATGCTGCCCATTCCGAGAACTGGACAGGTTGGATGATGCCCAGCTTTTCTAACTGGCACAGTTCTATATCCACCTTCTCCTTCAATGCATAAGGCACAGGCCTGGCCTTAAAGAAACGGAGTGTCGCTTGAGAATCCACATATATTTTTGCTTGTAAGCCTTCAAACTTCCCTGAATAAGTCCAAAATACACTGGCGTATTTCCTTAGCAGTTCAGGAACTCCTGTTTTCAGGTGAAATATCTCAGACCAGCCAAGCTTGATTTCCTGTAACCAGTCTCAGCCTAGAAGACTAGGTCTTTTACCTGTCTATTAACTATTAACTCTGGCAACTGGGCTGTCAGTTGCCTAGAAGACACTGGTACTGTGGCGGTGCCCTTTACCTGAATTGATTCTCCACTCTACGTCTTTAATTTAGCAGATTCACTGGCTAGGTACCTTCAAGAGGGTATTTGAATGTGTTCTCTCCCACCACTGTAGTTGAGGCTCTCGTATCTACCTCCATTATTAATGGCTTCTTATTAACTTGGATTGTGACAGTGATAGGTTCAGTTTTTACCGCAGTTATAGTATACAGGGAATAGATGTCGACATTAGCAGCTTCAGATTCTGCTGTATTTTTTTTAATTCAGTCATGTTAGTTTGCTGCTTTACTGGCTGTTTCGAATTAGCCCTGAAATGCCTTACTTCCTGATGCTTTGTACAGCAGTGATGACATTCTGCCCCCTTGAATCTGCAGGTGTCCGATCTGTGGTCACCTTCACATCTATAACAAATTAACTTTGGAGTCGCTGTTGAAGTGTTTCTACTCAATCTTTTTATGCTCCTAACAGCGGACATTGCCTCTCACTTCGATGCTGTGTCTCTGGTTTTCACGCCACACCCGGCAGTAGGTTCCCGCCCTACATGAAGAACAGCGCCATGTTGTATGTGTTGTAAAGCCTGCATGTCTCTCACAGCACATTCCATGGTGAGGGAGATTTCTAGGGTGCGCTTCAAATCGATGTCGACCTTGGTGAGTAAACGATGCCACATGGCATCGTCCTGAACACCACAAACTAATCGGTCCTATACAGCGTATCACTTAACATGTCCCTGAAGTCACAGTGTTCTATCAACTTCTTCAGGTTCACTACATATGTTGCGATGGACTCTCCTGGGGCTCTAACTCTGGAATTAAATTCAAATTGTTGCATTATTGTGGAATTATTCAGCTGGAAATGTGTTTTCATGAGGTCCACTAACTCGTGAAAGGAATTAGAATTGGGCGTGTTCAGGGACGTCCGGCTCTGAATGAGATTGTAAGTCTTGCTACCACATACCCTCAAAAAGATTGTTTCCTGCTTCTCCTCCACAGTAATTTAATTTGCTATGAAATAAAAACCAAGGCGCTCTACATACTGGGGCAGGATTTTACCCTTGGCGTGTGGGATCGGCGGGGGCAGCTGGGGGTGGTCAGGAATCTGACCACAGCCCGCGATCGGCAGCACTCTGCAGTTTTATGCAGGCAGGCCAATTAAGGCCTGCCCAGCGAGATACGTGGCCTGGGAATGAGCACGAAGTGGTGGGCGGGGGCGGGGACATGATGTCCTCCGGGTCCAATGGCGAGCCAGCGGCCGATTCAAATGTAGCCTTGGCAGCCCCTGCCAATGGAGACCATAGCGGGTGGACACGGCAGGCGGGAGGGTAGGCCAGCGGGGCAGTCGGCCCAGTGTTTTTTGGACGAGTGCTCCACAGCATTTGGAGAAGATGGCAGCCAGGAGAGAAACACTTGCCCCCAGGGACAGGAGCAGGAGGCCCCCCACCTCCTTAAAAAGGCCTGGGAGGAGGCAGCATCCACGTCAGCAGCCACAATGTGGTGAGGCGCATATGGGTCCAATGCTGGAAGCGCTTCAATGATCTCCTGCGATCGGGAAGAGTGAGTACCGTGTTGGCATGGGTCACTTTGCAGAACAGTTAAGAGCTGCTCATCCCCTTGTGGAGCTCAGAGGTGTTAGAGTGTGAGTGCCAAAGGTCAGTGAGGCAGGGACTGGCCAAGGGGGTGAGCCCTGGCTGCTTAGACCAAGTGCCTTGCAGCTCCAAGATCATAAATTAGCTTAGCCCTGCGATGTGTTCCTCAGGTGAGATTGGCCAGGCTGCAGTGGTACTACAGGTAGAGAGTGGACGAATCGATGCTCCTCTGCCCTTTCAGGAGAAAACATCCCATAACAATGCTGAGAGGTCATGGAATGGCGGAAACCCCCGCACCTCCTCATCCTCTCACGGGAGGCAGGAGGCCCTGGAGCTGGAGAGGCACCAGGCACCTCGGTCAAGTGGCCGCGGTAGGTTGGGAGCCAGGGGAAGGTAAGAGTGCAGTGCACTGAGATGAGAATGTTCATCATTGCTACCATTCCAGTGTGGTCTTTATATTGAAGTGAGCCTCAAATCTGGAATCCCCATTGATAATCGAAGACGAGGGCGCCATGATGCAGATATCTGCCTCATCAGGGTGCCAGGCATGCACAGTGACAGTTTCATGACTTAAATTAATGACATGTTCTTCTTCTCCCTTTTAAGCTCACCAGCAGCTGTTCGTTATGAGGAGCCGGAAGGCCCACGCCTGACCCCTGAGGACCACTATGCTCACCAAGCACATGCCTCAAACCCAATCTGTCAAGCAGATACCAGCGCAGACACCAGCACCTCAGTGGGCAGAACATCACCATG
Organism: Carcharodon carcharias; assembly: GCF_017639515.1. Lineage (NCBI taxonomy): Eukaryota > Metazoa > Chordata > Chondrichthyes > Lamniformes > Lamnidae > Carcharodon > Carcharodon carcharias. The sequence goes on from NC_054486.1 coordinate 55,225,209, forward strand.
TAGTCTATTGGTGCACAATGGTGAGGGCACTTCACACTCGCTTGAGGTGCAGGTGGAGGCAGAGAGTGCCCAGGGCGCCGGCCGTCAGAGGACTGCTGGGGGCCAGGATAATGCTCAGTTGATGTCTGATGATGGGCCTCTGGAGTTGTCCATGAGGCAGCAGATGCTGGAAGTCCAGCAGAGTGTGCAGGAGGATCTGGCGAAGATACATGAGGGAATGAATGCCATTGTGTCCAGGTTGTGGAGGAGTCCATGCAAAACATAAGCATTGTGTTAACCCTCATGGACGAGTGCAATGCCTCATCCATGGAGAGAGTGGTGACTTTCATGAAGAGGCTCCTCCGGGACTCAATCAGGAGTTCTGGGGGATGTGCTCGGACCTGCAAGCCCTCACAACGGCAATAACCTCAGCTGGTCAGCGTCAGTGTTAGAGATGGATTGGGCACCCAGTACCCCAGCTAGGTGCCCGTCCATCAATGGTGAGCAGGGAGGTCCAAAGTGACATTACGTTGCTGCACGAGCTGCCTCTTGTTTCTGTTGGCTCCTCTCAGGGCTCTCCGGATGATGGCAGCAGCTCCTCTGCCCCCTCTGCCAGTGACCATGACATCTGATGAGGCTGCAGCAACTGGGGAGATGCCAGCCGTGGTACTGGCCACTCTCTCCCAGTTGGGGCCAGCACAGGCTCCATGAGCTAGAGGACGCCTGCCAAGGTCATCAAGGCCAACAAGACAGCAGAGTCAGCAGACTGTCTCCCCAATGCCAGTGCCACTGAGGAGGGAGCACCTAGACGGAGCACTCGCAAACGAGAACTTAAAGCACCTTAAGCACAACAAGAACTTATCACAGGTGATATATGGCTCCCCATTTTTCTTCATTTTTTAATGGTGTGATGGAAAACTGCGACTTTTAACATTCACATGTAAATTATATGTTATTCTGTGCAACTGGCCACTGTATGCTTCATTTATTCTGTTGGTGCAGGTTAGGCTATGATTTTATGATGGACACGTGTCTCCTGAAACTTTATTGCAAAGACACATAGTTTATGTTGTTGACCAAGGACCTTGTCCTGTCAGGGATCGAGTATGGAGCCTGCAGCCCTGGCATGTGGTAGTGGTTCTTATTTGGTAGGCTAGCTGAGGGGCATTGGATCAAAACGTCCTGGGTGTCACTGCCTCCCTGGAGGTTACCCAGGTCAGTGTCTATGCTCTCAGCATTCTCCTCACCGTGCTCATCCTCGGATTGACTACTGGATTCATCATCTGTGGCCTGTGCAGCTGCGTCAAGACTTTCTTCCTCCTCTGGGCCCCCCTTGCCAGTGTCAGGTTGTGGAGAGTGCAACATGCAACCACTATCAGTGACAAGCACTCTGGGGGGTATTGCAGTGCACCCTCTGAATGGTCCAGGCATCGGAAGCGCATCTTGAGAAGACCTAGGGTTCTCTCTACCACAGCCCTTGTGGATTCATGGCTCCTGTTGTACTGTTGCTCGGTCTCTGTTCTTGGATGCCGGAGAGGCATCATGAGCCACCTTTTGAGGGGACAGGCCTTGTCACCCAGCAGCCATCCATCCAGTTCGGCTAGGGCACAGAAGAGCCTCGGCACCTGGGAGTGTCTCAGGATGTAAGCATCATGGGAGCTGCCTGGGTACCTTGCTCGTGCTTGCAGAATCTGCATCCTGTGATCACACAATATCTGCACATTCATGGAGTGGAAGCCCTTCCTGTTGATGAAGGCACCGGGCTCACCTGCTGGCGCCTTGATGGCCACATGTGTACAGTCTATTGCACCCTGGACGCAGGGGAACCCAGCAATTGCTGCAAAACCCTTGGCTTGCTCTGCCTGGCTGGCCTCATCCATACAGTAATGATTGAAGGTCAATGCACGCCTGAACAGAGCGTCTGTCACCAGTTTGAAGCAACTGTTGACAGCTGATTGGGACACTTCACACAGATCCCCCACTGAGCCCTGGAAGGAGCCAGAGGCATACTTGAGGGCCAATGTGACCTTCAGCACCACTGGCATGGGGTGTCCACCCATACAGTTGGAGCTGATCTCAGGGCCGGTCCTCTGACAGATGGAGCTTACTGTCTCCCTTGAGAGGCAGAGCCTCCTTCGGCATTGCCCCTTGGACATGTTGAGGTAGCTGCATCGCTGCCTGTAAACACCGGCAGCAGGATGTTGGTGTCTTCTGTGGCCCCTTCCGCTTTAGACTTCCTGTTGGCCCTGCGTTCCTTGTGGCTGCGCCTCTCCTCCCACAGGTCGCACCCCTTGAAGCTGCATTGGGGCACAGCCTCCTCTCCCTTCTGCCCCCCTCTTCTTCCTCAGAGGAGGTGCATCCAGCAGAGACCACAATCACCATTACCAGGGTAAGGGAAGGCTGTCTGGTACCTCGAAGGCCCCATGCGGTGTGAATCCTCCGGGGGCCTGGAAAACAACACTGAGTCCTGAACTGAAGCCTCTAAATTATCTGAATGCAGCTCTGAAGTGAGATGAAGCTGCCCTGGTCACAGAAGCAACCAGCAGTAAGTGATTTCCTAAACTCCTCACTAATCACATTGACAAGGCCCCTGAACCCTCTTATCCTGCCCGTGGAGGAGATTTTGCAAATTGTGGCCTGCCTGTGCGATGGCCTAAAAATTGCATGGGCCTAAAAACTGCACATAAAGTCAGAGACAATTGGTGGCTCAAGGGCTTTAACTGGCCACTTAATTAATGGCGGGCGCGACTCCTTCTCTATCACGTGCCCGCCAGCGAAATATTGCGAGATTGCGCGCTGACATCAGCCGCTCAGCCAACATCAATGCACTTTATTTAACTCTTGAGTTGGTTGAGTGCATGCCTGCCCACCAAGCTAGAAATTGTGCCCCTGATTCCAGTCTTCCATAGTCACAACATAAGGATCAATTTTGCCAATGACTGGGATGGCTGGTGAGTAGTCTTTTCTTTATTTTTAAGTGTCGATGTATTCACGTTAATAAGGCAAGGCGCAGCGTCGGAGCGATTTCACCTTCATCGCCAATTGTAATGACTTGGAGTGGACAGATTTCAACAAGACACAGATAAACTTTATTGGAGAGCTTTTCAGGTGTTACATGCTCGATCAGGACTCTAGTCAGGAAGCCCCACACTCCAGATTGCCCGTACTTAAGATTCATTGGTAGGAGGCTCCAAGAAAGTCATGTGACCCCTGATAGCTAGCAGGTGAGGCTATACCTCAGTTACTATAATTTCATTGCTCTCCTGGCTGGCCTTCCACGTTATACAATTGCAAACTTGAGGACTTTCAAAACTCTGCTGCCTGTATTCTAACTTGTTTGTGCCTTACTTACCCATCTCCCCTGTGCAGGTTGACTTATACACTGATTAAGCAACATCTTGATTTTAACATACTCAAACTTGTTTCAAAATTGCTTCTTGGTGCACCCTCCATATCTCTGTGATTTCTTCCAGTCTTACAGCCTACCAAGATCTGGCCCATTGAGCCACGTTCCCTCTAATTTCTGTACACTATGCACAGCCTCTTTGTTACACTGCATGGTCCCTTTAAGATTGCTGCACAGTCACATCTTGAAGGGACCGCTTCTTGTTCATGGCCTGTTTGTCTCCAGCGTGGTATGTTCTGGGCCACATGCAGCTTACAGGAAATGTTGCCCTTGAGCATTTGTGATTTTAATTACTCCACCATTGGCAGCCATACCTTCAGCTGTCATGGACTTAAACATTGAAATTCCCTCCCTAAATCTCTGAACCTCTCTACCTCGCTTTTCTACTTCAATACACTTCTTAAAACCTACCTCATTGACCAAGCTTTCGGTCATCTGGCCTAATATCTCCTAACATGGCAAACTTTGCTTGATCGCATTTTTAAAGCACCTTGGGACGTTTTATTATGTGCAAAGTGCTATATAACCCCTAGTTGTTAATGTTGAAAAACCTATTTTCAGCTGTATTAATCAAACTGGTTACCCCCCTTAAATATATCACAGAATAATTTTAAAAACACCTTTTTTATAAAAAATGTTACATTATAAAATATTGCCTAATTGCACAGATTCATGGCAGATTTCACATTTTGGTGATGTGCAAATAAGTTTTAGCAGAAACTTGAGAGAAAATAAAACTTCTCAGGATGAGTTCAATTTTGGTGCAGTTTCAGCCTGGATTACTAATTGCACCTAAAATGGAGATCCTACACCAACAGCCCACCTCTCACTCTCAGTCTTGGAAGAAGTCAGAGCACTGGCAAGCTTCCCTCCATGTATCCAACAAGACCATTCGATGTGGAGCCAATGAGAAGAAACCCAGCCCTAATAACATGAATACCTCTCCAGATGTCTTTATTGAACCAGCCTGACTTGTCAATAATCAAATGTCCTGGAGTAGTGTGGACCTCTCTGGCTCAGGTGTCAGTGACTCTGCCTGCTACGGATAGCTGACTAGGTGTGTTAGTTCAGGCTTATTTCACCCAAAGAGATTCTGTTCCCTCTTGTACTTCTCATTGCTCAAGGCCCAAAGAGGATTGTGACATGTTTTGCATTAGACCTTTGGCAATTAGCAGTTGGGTCTCAATAAATGGACTGCCACCACTAGGAATTCTTCCTAAGCAGCATGCCGAGCAGCACGATGCATCATAAAATGTAGGAATGCATTGCCACCATTCTCCTGATCATCAGAGATATTTACCATTTCCCAACAAGTGGTAGCTTTGCAGCAGGAGGTGCAGGAACTAGGAAAATACAAACTTAGGACTTAGAAACATGAGTAGGCCATTCAGCCCTTTGAGCCCACCCTGCCATTTATAGAGATCATGCCTGATCAGGTTGGGGTCTCAACTCCACTTTGCAGTCTGCCCCCATAACCCTTTACTCCCTTGTCTCTCAAAATATGTCTAACTCTACCTTGAATAAATTCAATGACTTGGAATTCAAACTCATAAGCACCTGGCCGCCCCTTTGTAACCCAAACCCACATGTTCTCATGCCCAGGCTTAAAGTAACACCATACAACATATGGATAAAAGCAAAATACTGCGGATGCTGGAAATCTGAAACAAAAACAAAAATAGCAGGAAAAACTCAGCAGGTCTGACAGCATCTGCAGAGAGGAACACAGTTAACATTTTGAGTATGAATGGCTCTTCATCAGACCAGTTCTGATGAAGAGTCATTCGGACTCAAAACATTAACTGTGTTCCTCTCCGCAGATGCTGTCAGACCTGCTGAGTTTTTCCAGCTAGTTTTGTTTTTGGACCATACAACACATGTTATTTCACATTAGAGTTTCTTCATCAGCTTTCTTTCAGACACCTGCTATCATCATGGTGGAAATATTTACATAGTACAGCTCATGATATGCCAGTCTCCTTGATTTTGAACTTATATCCTACTGCTTAATTCAGGCCCACAAATAAGGGTCCTAATTTGTCCTTTTGATAAAGTATCAAATTGCGCTAGTATCAATTGCGCTCCCCTCCTGGATGATCAATGACAGGTTAATATAGGCAGAAGCTCTCCCTCAGGTCCATGACCATTTTGGCCTTTGTCATTTTTCTCAATGTCATCAAACTTGTGACACATCAACCAATTCCCCCTTGTGGCTCAGAGCTGCTAGGCATGCAAAACAGAGAGGTTTCCTTCAATCCATGAGCAACCTGTGAATTTATAAAAACAAGGGGAAACAATTGCGGAGAAATTAGTAAATGATCAGCAAATGAAATCGAAGTGAGGGGAGAAAAGGGAAAGAGAAAAGTGAATGATATAGAGTTTAATAAGCAGACAACTTATCTATAACACTACGGTTGGAATCTTCCATTCTCGGCAGGTCTCTTGCTTAATGCCTGAAAAAGTGGCGAGACACCCATGCTGATTTTGAGGAGGAAGGCCCACCATACCTTCTGCCTTTTGGGGCACCAGCGGGCCTTTTACCAGACTGAGGACCTTGGAAGACAACTTCCCACTGGCCAGAGCTACCAGCCAATCAGAGGCCGGCAGCTCTTGCACTCAGCAGTGCCATGGGGGAGGCTGTGGCTGCTGCTAGAACAATACCCCCCAGATTTCCAGGATCGCAGAGTAACCCAGGAAGAGGTAAGCACTGTTGAGGGGGCATCTCAGAGGGTGGGGGTTATGGGGAGAGGGGGGCCATGGGGGTCGGCAGCAAGAGCAGGGATGTGGCTGTCAGCAGCCACCCTCCTGTCCTATGTCCATGCCCTCGATCATGCACGGATTAGTGCAGATCAAGGGACTGCCCCCCTCCAGCTGACATGCAGCCTGCAAAGTTTTACCAGTCATGCAGGCTGCATGGAGTTTGGAAGATTGCAGCAGAAGCGGGAAAAGGCCCTTAAGTGGTCATCAATTAAGGGACCACTTAAGGGACTCACGTGGAGGTGGAAGGGAAGGCTAACCTTGGGCCTTCCCGCTCAGAGCTTATTTCCAGTGGAGGCGGGAAGGCTTGGTGTATCAGTCCCAAAGCCAACCCACCAAATTCTCAGGTCTGCCCACTTCCTTTCTTGCTGGGGCAGAAGATTCCGACCTTCATGATTTTCACTGCAATATCGTGACTTTTGAAATATATACCAGGGACCCCTTATTTTGCGAAATAGAAACTGTCAGTAATAAGGACAGGACTTTCTGCATCATTTAGTATTAGCTTAGGCTAATTGAAGGACCAAGCATAACCCAACTCTAAAAAGCATTGTGCACCCACTGGAAATGTAAAGTTTCAGAAACACAGCAATTTTACAAAGAATATTACGCAATCGATTCTGGTCTACATTATAAAAAGATTATCATCTCTTTCTTTCATTGCTACAATTCATAGAGGATTAGTTAATAAAAACTTGGACTCAGCAGTTGCTTTTTTTTAGATAGAAAATCGGGAATTAAAGATTATTGTGTGGTCCAAAGTAGAACTGTTGTGAATTGAGTATTTTTAAATTACTTACAGGCCACAGGGTAGCCTTGTAATACATGGTGGAAAAGCCAAGGACTGAAGTATCAATGCCAAGAGTTCCCTTTTTATCATTGGTTTTTGGGTGCTAAGCCTATTACAAATCACTCAACTTTGTGAAACCAAAGTCAGTCATTCTCAAATAACTCCTCTTCCCCTTTAGCAATTTTGTCTAGTGGGAACATCATGGCCCAAGGACTTCAAGATACGTAAAGCGCACTGGCATAAAAACAGAAAATGCTGGAAGCACACAGCAGGCAAGGCAGCATCTGTGGAGAGGTTTCTGGAGAGGAGGTTTCATCAGAACAGCGGCATTTAGGCTTGATACTTAATTATTAATCTGCCCTACTGAAAAGTGACTTCTTATATGTGGCTTCCTCATCAATGTGGTATCTGATTCCAACTCACTGCTTCTAGATGCTGCATATCCTTATCTTAGTTTAGCTGTTTTGCAATGTGTTAGCGTACTATATGCTATGCACCAGTTTATCTCCCCACAAGCTGTAAGAAAGTCCTCATAAATTACAACTGAATATCCCTTGTCTACAAATTCAATTACTTCCTCAAGAAATTAAAACTATGTTGGCTTCTCATTTTGGCCTCAGTGGTGTTTAGATAATGTTGATAACACATAAAGCAAGTTACAGGTGTAATGGCTCCCTTCCAATTAGATTTGTTCTTCCAATCATAATTAACAAGTTGTCAACACCATACTAGGAGCAGACACATTAATCCACGCCCACAGATTAGTGGATTTATGGCCACTGCCTGTGGTAGTCACACAGTAAGATTAAGTAGGATATAGCCATGACTCTTAATTCAGTTTAGTATCTTTCCTGAGTATTGTGTAAATCTAACAGCTTTATCAGCTAGGCTTATGGCATTATAGACAATGCTGACTGCAACTGGACATATTTTAGACCAGAGAATCACATATAGAATTCCTGAACAATATAGAAGGTATAACCCCAAAATCATTGTGCTGAATATGACACCAACTTCTCTCACATTTCAAGTTGTTTAGTCTAAAACATTAAGCCCAAAAGTTTTTAAAGAGAATGAAAACTATAATCTTTTTTGCTCCTTGCCCCCTGACCTTGCTGCAGTCTACTTGTGCATGGTGACTCACCACATGCACATTCCAACTCTACACTAGCCTCTAACGTTTTTGCAGTGCCAGTATCTGAATAGATAGCTCTAAGTGTCAGATTATGCAATGGTGCTTCTTTGCCAGTTCTTCAAGAAGCTATTGTGGCTGGGCAGGTGTCAGGAGTGAGAGAAAGGGTGCGGAAAGCAAGAGGCCCATGGTCACACCATCAGCAGTTTGCACTTAATGCAAGATGGCAGGATGAGGGTGAGCTGTGATTTCAAAGGGGTAGAAGTGTATTCTTATCCTCAATATTCTCAGCAGCACCTGATGCATTGGGCTCTGTTGCAGCCAGCTCCATGATTCAGAGCACCATATTTCCCATAGGGCTTATATGGGTCTGCCTGTCCACCATTGGTTCATCTCTGCTCCCTTTCATTGTGTGCAACCTTGCCTTGCAAGTGAGACAAGGATGTCACTACGTGTGTTGCAGTGTGTGTAGGTGATATGCCTACTATAGCTGATAGACAGAGTGTAGTAACTGTGGGTATAGCTTTCCTGCTGTCTATCAGAGTTCACATGATGTTCTGGGAGGCTCAGACTAATGAGTCCTGAGCGCGGGCAATCCGGTGGTGGGGTGTTGGTGCGGCTCCTTGACAAGAGTCCTGGATTGAGCACGTAACACTTGTAAAGCTCTCTGTAATAGTTTATCTGTTTTTTGTTAAAACCTGCTCTGCCAAGTCATTACACTTGGCAATGAGGGTAAAGTAGCTCAGATGCTGCACCTCACCTGGTTACCGTGAGTACATTGATTCTTAAGAAAAAGAAGAGACTACTCACCAGTCATGCCACTCTTCGGCAGAATTGATCCTTATGGTATGACTATGGAAGACAGGAGCCAGTATGTAGAGTTTTATTTCATGGTGAACAAAATTACTGCGGAGGAGGAGCAGAAAGCCATCCTTTTGAGTGTACGTGGCAGTAAGACACACAATCTCATTCGCAACCTGACAGCCCCGAGCGTGGCCAATTCTAAGTCCTACAATGAATTGGTGGACCTCATGAAAACACACTTCCATCCGAAGCCATCCCTAATAATGCAGTGTTTTGAGTTTAATTCCAGAGTATATGGCCCTGGGAGAGTCCATTGCAACCTGTATAGTGAATCTCAAGCAGTTAGCAGAATGCTGCGACTTTGGGGACACGTTAAATGATACGTTGCGGGACCGATTAGTTTGTGGAGTTCAAGACAATGCCATACAGTGCTTTTACTCACCAAGGGCAACATCTTTAGGAATTGCCTTCGCCGTGGAAAGTGCTGCGAGAGACTTACAGGCTTTGCAACACATACAACATGGCGCTGTTCTTCATGTGGGGCAGGAACCAACTGCCGAGTGTGGCGAGAAAACCAGAGCCAAAGCAACGAAGCGAGATGCAATGTCCACTGTTAGAAACATGAAAAGGCTGAGTAGAAACACTTCAGCAGTGACTTCAAGAGCGAGTTGTCATAGGTGTGGGGGTGGCCACGGACCGGACACCTGTAAATTTAAGGGGGCAGAATGCCATTACTGCTATAAGAAAGGTCACATAGAAAGAAATGTAGGTCAAAGTCGAAACAGCCCATAAATCAGCAAACCAGCATGATTGAATTAAAGAATACAGCAGAACCTGAAGTTGCCGACACCGACATTTATTCCTTGTGTAAAGTAACTGCTATAAAAACAGAACCTATCACTATCACATTCAAAGTTAATGAGAAGCCACTAATAATGGAGGTGTATACAAATGCCTCAACTATAGTGGTGGGAGAGCACACTTTCAAACACATTAACAAAAGTAGAAAGCCAGTAAACCTGGAGTGGACAACTGCTAAATTAAAGATATACACTGGAGAACCTATTCAGGTAAAGGGCATCGCCGCAGTTTCAGTGTCTTATAGGCAAGAGACATCCCAGCTACCTGTGATGGTTGTGAAAGGAGAAGGGCCCAGTCTTTTAGGGCAAGACTGGTTACCGAAGATCAAGCTCAACTGGTCTTAGATATTTCTCCTGAAAACAGGAGGTGTTCCTGAACTGCTAAGGAAATACAACATGGTACTTCAGGTTGAATTAGGGAAGTTAAAAGGCATGTAGGCCAAGATATATGTGGATCCTCAGGTGACACCATGTTTCTTTAAGGCTAGATCTGTGCCTTATGCATTGAAGGAGAAGAAGAATTGTGCCGGTTATGAGAGCTGGGCATTATCCAACCTGTCAAATTCTTGGAATAGGTAGCACCCATAGTTCCAGTGGTGAAGACTGGCCAAACCATACGTACTTGTGGGGACTATGAATTGACTGTGAATAAAGCAGCAAAACTTGACAAATACCCCATTCCAAGGATAGCTGACTTATAAGCAAAGCTGGCTGAAGGGAAGTCCTATACAAGATTGGATATGAGTCAAACCTACCTACAATTAGAGCTGGATAGCATGTCGAGAGAATGGGTGACTATAAACACACACAAGGGTCTTTATCAGTACACTCTCCCACCCTTTGGAGTATCGTCTGCAAGCGCAATCTTCCAGAGAATTGAGAGTCTTTTGCAAGGACTTCCCCAAGTGGTAGCATACCTAGTTGATGTTCTGATCACAGGGCAACTGAGACTGAGCACTTAGCCAACCTGGAGGTGGTGCTAAGATGGAAATCGGCGTGTGATCAAAGAAGGAAAAATGTACATTCCAAGTGCCAGAAGTTACTTATTTGGGTCACAGTGTGGACACCATAGGTTTGCATCTGGTAGAAGAGAAGTTTGGGCAATAAAGATTGCACCCTTATCCAATGTAACCAAACTTAAGCCTTTCCTGGGTATGGTCAACTACTGTAGTCACTTCTTGCCTAACTTAACAATTGCATTGGCACCATTGCACTAGTTGTTAAAAAGAATCACCATTGTTCATGGAATTAAAAACAGGAAGAAGCCTTTGTGAAAGTAAAGAAACTGTTGTATTTGTCATGTTTATTGGTACACTATGACCTATCAAAAGAGTTGGTATTAACATGTGATGCTTCTCCTTATAGTCTAGGAGCAGTTTTATCACAAAAAATGGAAAATAGATCAGAAAGGCCCATGGGCGAGAACCCCCGCCACAGGCAAGAAGTGTTACTCCCAGCTCGAAAAGACCATAAGACCATAAGACGTAGGAGCAGAAATAGGCCACTTGGCCCATCAAGTCTGCTCTGCCATTCAATGAGATCATGGCTGATCTGATCATCCTCAATTCCATTTTCTTGCCTTTTCCCCAAAACCCTTGATTCCCTTACTGATTAAAAATCTGTCTATCTCCGCCTTGAATTTACTTAATGACCCAGCCTGTACAATTCTCTCTGGTAAAGGATTCCACAGATTCACTACCCTCTGGGAGAAGAAATTCCTCCTCATCTCTGCCTTAAATGTGTGACTCCTTACTCTGAGATTATGCCCTCTGGTCCTAGACTCTCCCACAAGGGGAAACAACCTCTCAGCTTCTACCCTGTCAAACTCCTAAGAACCTTATATGTTTCAATAACGTTGCCTCTCATCCTTCTAAACTCCAATGAGTACAGGCCAACCTAACCAATCTCTGCTCATACGAAAATCCCTCCATACCTAGGATCAACCTAGTGAACCTTCTCTGGACTGCCTCCAATGTCAGTATATCTTTCCTCAGATAAGAGGGCCAAAACTGTTCACAGTATTCTAGGTGTGGTCTAACTAGTGCCATGTATAGTTTTTCCCCATTTTTATACCCCATTCCCTTTGAAATAAAGGCCAACATTCCATTTGCCCCCCCCTATAACCTGCTGAACTTGTATGCTAGCTTTTTGTGATTCACTACTAGTTTTTGTGATTCATAGGAAGGATTTTCGGTGGTACTTGGAGTGAAGAAATTCCACTAGTACCTGCATGGACGGCATTTCACCATTGTGTCAGACCATAAACCATTAATGAGTTTATTCAATGAGGATGAGGCCATTCTGCCAACAGCATCAGCAAGAATACAACATTGGGCTCCGATATTATCTGCATGTAAGTATACTTTTATGTACTGCCCTGGCTTACGCATTGTAAATACAGATGCACTCAGGCATCTCCAATTATCAGATAGCTTTGTATATGTTCCTGTTCCACAAAAAGTTGTGTTATTACTGAATTTCCTGGATTCTTTGCCTGTGTGTGCGAAGCAAATTAGAAATCGGATGAACAGAGATCCAAGATTGTCAGAAGTCAGGCATTTTGTTTTGCAAGGTCAAATTCACCTTTATCTGAAAATTTGAGACCATTCCACATCAGAAATACAAAGTTAAGCTGTCAAGATGGAATTTTGTTGTGGGGATCAAGAGTTGTCATCTCATCACTAGATAGAGAACCACTCTTGACAGAGCTTCACAGTACTCATCCAGGCATATTGAAGATGTGAAGCTATGTCTGATGACCAGACATTGACAGTGACATTGAAAGAATGGCCAAGCACTGTCTCCGTTGTCAGCAACAACAGAAGTTGCCTGTTTCAGCTCCCCTACATCCGTGAGAGTGACCTGGTCGACCCTGGGTTAGACTACATCGCGATTATGTAGGACCATTCTTAGGTACCATGTCTTTGTTGATTGTAGTTGCACATTCCAAATGGATGGATGTGTACAAAATCAAATTGCCAACATCAAGCAATACTATCAAGAAGCTGTGTCATTGTTTTAGCCTACATGGCCTACAGGAAGTCATTGTTCCTGATAACGGTAGTCATTACCAGTACAGAGTTTCAGAAATGCATGTATCTGAATGGAATCAGACATATTAAAACAACCCCTTACCATCGCCCATTGAATGGTTTAGCCCACAGAACTGTACAAACTTTCAAGTCTGAAGTATAAATAAAACTCCACCTACATACATGATTCCAAATTCAGAAGGGAAAGTAGAGCGGAATCAGAGTAATCGAAAATTGAATCACGATATGCACAGCAAAACTCACACGTTCAGTGTAGGTGACACAGTATTCATGAAAAATTTTGGAAGTGGAACTTGTTGGGTTCCTGGAACCATTGTCTCAGAGGATGCTCCATTATCTTTCCAAGTACAAGTGGAAGAGAGCATCATCTGTAAGCACATAGGTCATATTCGTGTTAGAGAGATATTCCAACAACCAACTATTCCTCCTATGATAAACATCAAACTATCAATTCCTGAGGTGACAGATCAACCTAGAGTAAATATGCCAAATGTCTCTGTAGAGTTGCCAAGCACAGAACTAATGACATGCCTCAAGCTGCAGTTCCAGTTCCTGTCGATCATGTTGAGGAACCTCAAGTTGTAGAGCTACGCCACTCTAGCCATTTAAGGAGATTATCTCTGACACTTGAGCTTTAATCACTTGAGGTTGTATATATGTATATATTGTTGGATATTCAAATGTTTCCCTGGAACTAGAAATTGTAAAAAAAAATGAAATGAGGGGGAAATGTAATAACTTTGGGTATAGCCCCTCCTACTGTCAATCAAGGGTCAAGTGATGTTCTTGGAGGCGCCGAGCAATGAACCCTACATGTGTGCAACCTGGGGCGGTGGGGGGGGGGACTTCCTGACAAGGCTCCTGGTTGAGCATGTAGCACCTGAAAAGCTCTCTGTAATAAAGTTTATGTGTTTCTTGTTGAAATCTATCTGCTCTGCCAAGTCATTAAATAGAGAAATCTAGAGATTGTCAGAGGTGGATGTGAGGCTGACATTATTGGAAGAAGTCTAAGGGTAAGCTCTAGCATCTGAATATTAGCCCTGACTACTATGAACTGCAAATAGGTGAATGCTGGGGGCGTTGTGCATTGAGAAGCATGAGAGGTTGGTGATGTGGTGCATATGAGTTGTCATGTGCAGCTTCATTCAATGGCCTTGCCTACTTGCATTAGGTCATTAAACTTATTGTGGCATTGCTGGCATGTCCTTGGTGCCGGACTCTGGATGTTGGTCTCCCTAGCCATATGCTCCCATTCCCTCCTTACAGTTTTCCTTCAGGGCCTCCAACTACCACCCCCTCCCAACCCCATGAAAACATGAATCTCTTTTCCTTAGGCTCCCCATCAGTAAGGTCTCTAGGCCTGCAGCTGCGAACCCAAGAGTCCTTGCTCCTCCATTTGTTCTGTTTCTTCATGCAGCTAATTGCAATACTGGCAGTCAGCAGCAGCTTCTATTCAAGTGTCCATCCATTAAGAGGGGCAGACTGCCTTTACAAGCTAGAGGCTAGCTGGAACATGTGCTTACCTTTCACAATGTAACACTTCCTGTTGAGCATTCCGCTGCTAGCAGCAATCATGGAAATGAAGAGGCAGCACAAAATATGTGTATAGTCTGCCTCAATAGGACTGGGCATGGGCAGATTGCTAATCACATCCCTGAACCCGCACCCTGCCCAAAAATGGGTGCATGCTAATTTTTAATCCCAGCCGTTTTATGTGTGTATCTTCAACTCATCATTCAGGTTGGCTACAGAATCAGAATTATTTGCCCCTTTATCATGAAAATATAATAATTCTCATAATATTATTGTGATTTATTGTAAAGTTAGGTTCATAGTGGGATTCGGATTTGTTTCTTTGTGTATATGTATTTGTGGGGGGTGATTTATTTGAATTGGACAGAGCTAGTCTGAAGCTTTTGAGTTATCAAAAGGGAAGCTAGGTTTGTAATACTAAATAAGCAAACATGGCTTAAGTTTTAGAATACTAGGTGTGAGGTATATTTGCATTTTTAGATAAACAAGGTTAGTTTGAATTTCAAAGGGATGGTAAGGTATTACACCTAGCCAGTAGAAGCTAAGTCAAATAGTATGTTTATTTTTCCCAAAGGTTACTGATAATAGAATACTATGAAAGATTTATCATATGAGAAAAGTAAAGTTGCAAAGGCATATTGGAATGATGGAATTAAAAAGGGAGAATCATATATAAAGGAGATGAGTTTGTGTGTAAAGGGGAAGACATTCTAAGATATCACAAGTGTAAAAAGCCTCCAGCTTCTATGCATCAAGCTGTCTGCAGGAACCAAAGTCAAGAAAACTCACTTTGAATCTCCCTGCCCAGGACTGTGTGCTTTGCCTGGGTCTGTTGAAATTTATGTTGTTTTGCTGTCGCCTTAATGGAGGTGTAACAGGGAATCAGCTTAATTAGGGGATTTAGGAGCTACTATATTAGTGATTTGTAGACCTATGTATGTGCTTGAAATCTTTTCTTTAGTTATTTGCATTTTAGAAAAATTTGCATTTTTAGATGGATTAGAGTAGTTTGAATTTCAAAGAGATGACAAGATGTTACAACTTAGCCAGAAGATGCTAAGCCAAACAGTAAGTGGATACGCGAACAATATGGCGCGTCAATGGCAGGTCGTGATCGTCCACTCAGCCTGCCGACAGCAGGGCACATTTCCCACTATTGGTCAACGGGGAACTCAGTGTAATACATCAGCATATCGTTAAAAGGCCATCCCACCAGACTATTGGACCCTCATTGGATTATCCATCCACGTCAGTGAGAAAGCACGTCGACATGTTTCACAACAGCACACATGTGACGTGCACTTGGTGCCCTTCATGTTGAGTGAACTGGATGTGAGTGAACAGCATCATTCTGCAGAGTTCGCCAGGGTCACCTGTTTCTTTGCAGGCTTCAGGGGCGCCAGGGGTGCCAGAGTGAAGTGTCACGGAGACGACTGCTGTCAGAGGGAATGTCCTGGGGCAACTGCTGTCCAGCCTTGGAGGCAACTGTTGTCGGGGTGGGTGTCCAGGGGCAACTTCTGTCCTGCTACAGAGGCGACTGTTGTCTTGGGGGGTGGGGGGGGGCGGTGGGGGTGGGGGTGGGGTTGGGAGTAGGGGGGCAACTGCTCCTCTGGCATTGGATCCTGCACACAAGAAATCAAGGTGGGGGCCGGGTAGGTGAGGGAAGTGGCCACGCAGTGGGGCACCTGTACAAACTGACCATTCCTCTGCAACCTCGTTCAGGTGCAGCCACAGTGATATGATTGGAGTCGGGCTCCTAGACTGCCTGCCCACGCAAGCAACAAAGAGGCACCAATGTGCCACCAAGCACTCCAGACCTTACCCCTCTGTTGTGTGCCAGCTTGTCCTGCATGGAGAGAGATGGAGAAAGAGTAAGCAAGATGCTTGCCAGGCCAGGTGGTAAGTAGGCCTGGACTGTGTAGGTGGTGAGTGGTCCCATGGATGGGATGAGGACAATGACGGTGTGTGTGCGTGAGTGAATGGTGATGTCCCTTGAACTGGCAGTGAGTGAGGGCCTTGTGGATATGTGTTGGGTTTGTGAGTGTGTGAGTTGAGAGTGATGAGAAGAATGGCTTACCCTGGTGGAACAGGGAAGATCATTCATCCTCTTGCGGCACTGGGTGGCTGTCCTCTTCTAAAGGCTGAAGGGCATTGGTGCTGACCACCGCTGCCACCACCCCCCAAGCAGGATTGTTCACGTTGCTGCCCACGCTGTGCCCAGAGCAGGGGTACAGGATATCCCGGTGGGCCTCCACAGCATCCAGCAGTCGCTTGAGGGACCCGTCATTGAAGCGGGGGGCTGCAGTCTTTTTTCCTTTGCTGACCACATCTCCCGGGCAGCGGTCGTGAGCTGGAAGCAATGAGCACTGTGCTTGTGGCTGAACTTTAAACATGATGCGACAGCAGGATGATGGCAAGGGACGAATGAGAGCTCACCCACCAAGGAAACAGTGTGTTTTCCAGGAGTATATTAATGAGGCGGGTTTGAGATGATACGGCGTGAAAACCAGGCATTCGTGGCCGACAGGTAAAATGTTGTTTTGCTCGCCTGCTACCACACTTATTGCAAATCTGGGAAAATTCCGCCCAGCGTGTTTATTTTTCCTAAAAGTTACTGATAATATGAACACAATGAAAAGATTTATATTATGAGAAAGGTAACGTTCCAAAGACATATCAGAACAAAGGAATTTGCTTTAAGAAGGGAGAAACGTATAAAGGAGATGTGGCTATGTGTTAGATTCTAAGATCTAACACAAGTCTGAAAAGTTTCCAGCCTCTGTGCATCAAGTTGCTGTCTAAAGGATCCAAAGTTGAGAAAACTCACTTTGAATTCGACTGTCCAGAGTATTGTATGGCTTTGCCTGGGTCTGTTTAAAGCTATTTGTTTTTACTGTTGCCTTAACGGGGTTGAACTGAAAGCCAGATTCATTAGGGGTGTCAAGGGTTATTGTAGTAGTAATTTGTAGACTTATGTATGTACTTGAAATCTTTTCTTTTGTTAATAAATGTTTAATTTAATTTTCTAAAAACCACTGAAATTGTGGTAATCTCATTACTCCTGAAGCTAGGGCATGCATCTCAAAATAAAATACAAATTGTAAAACAGTTGGGACTGTGTGATCAAGTTTCCCTCAAGGATTTGATCCGCCTGGTTCACATCATCTGACACGTCATGACACCATAGCTTCCAATCTCTGAGGGTTTGTACTCAGGAGATAGCCTAGAAGGTATAACGGGGGACCCCCTGGAAGTTCAAACTTCCGATGGGCAATGACCCTGCATTGGGGACCATCTGAGACTCCAATTTAAATCGGCGACTTCTAACGGTTCTGACTGTCTTAGAAGAATAGTTACCTGGAAAAGTTAGGATTAAAACCAATTCTAATTCCTGGGTATTGATAGTACTGGACGCTTCGACTACACCTCCTCCCTTGACAAATCCCGACGACCCCCACTCCCAAATACCCCCAACCTCCAAACAACCCTCCCAATCACTCCAACTATCCCTCCAAACCCCCGACTATATCCCCATCCCCATGACTACCATCCTGACCCCGAACAACCCCCCCCCCCACCCCAATACATCCCCGCCCACCAACTATCCTTTTGACTACCCTCCTAACCCTTGTCTAATCGCCCAACCCGCCAGCCCATCCTATTCTCCCCAAAACTTCTATCCAAATTGACTACCCAAACTTCGCCAACTCATCCTAACCACCCCCCCCCCAAATGACCATCCAAACCCCTCAAATGACAACCTGACCACCAGCACCCCCGACTGACAACCTGACCTTCCAACTGACCACCTGACCTCTCCAATGGATGACCCAGACTGTCCGATTGACCAGCCGAAATCCCCATAATGAACACCGACCCATCCTAGCCCCCCACCGCCAGATTGACCAGCCAAACCCTTGACCCCCAGAACCATCATACAATCTTGGACTGACTAACCAACCACCCCCAACTGAGCACTGGACCACCTCATCACACTTATCTTCTACCTGGCTTCTCAGGTTGACTTTAAACTTACCTGCTTAATGGCAGCTAGTGCCGTAAAAAGGAGGCGTGGCTTTCTTTTGCCCTGCACTGAAGGCCTTGGGAACCTCCTGTGCTGCACTTTTCAGAGGAGGCCCGAGTCAGAAAGTCAGATATGAAAGGTACAACTTCCTTTATTAAGTAAGGAAAAAGGAACGGAGCATCAAACCAGCTGTGACTGCCACTCCTCAGAAATTCTGGCCGTTAACTTTGCAAGAAAAATATCTGCCGAGGACTTCTGATCTGGGTTGGAATCACTATTTCCAACTCAGATCAGACAAAAACTTACCTACTTAAGTTCATACAATTTTTTGGGCCTGTCTTCCAATGGAGGATCCTTCCAAATGTATGCAGTGCATGAATCCTGGCAGGCAGCAGTGGAGAGAAGCATTGTAGAAGCCACACCCCATTTTTACAGCGCTAGCTGCCATCTTCCAGTAAGTTGAGAGTTGAGGTATCCAAAGGGCACTTTGAGAAGCTATGGAGAGAAGGTAAGTGGGTGAGAGGGTAGGGTGGCAGGTAAGTGGGTAAGGAAGTAGGGTGAGTCGGGAAAGTTTGCTGGTTGGGGGGATTTGAGTGGTCGGGTAGGTAGTTTGGTCATCAGGAGGGTAGTTGGGGTGGGGGTGGGGGTGGTTGGCAAGGGTACTTTGGGGTGGTCAGGAAGGTAGTCAGGTTGGGGGATTAGTCAGGGGGTCGGGGTAGTTGGAGGGTTGGGGGAGTAGTCAGGGAATCAGGGGGTAGGCAGATAGTCAGGGGGGAGGGTGTAGTCGAGGGATGGTTAAATGGGGATCTGGGAGGTCAGTCATTTAATTTTCCTGGAGTTACTACTGGTTTTGATTGTTCTAACCTTTACTGGGAAACTATTCTGGTAGGTGAGTCTGGACCATCTGAAGTCTCCAACTGGAACTCAGAATTTCAAAGCATTTTACATGCAGGGGAATGCCTATTGGAAGCCTAAACTTCCCAGGCAATTCCCATGTAGAAAATGCACTGGGACTTCTGAGGAGTCCCATAGTGCATCGTGGAGGGTGTGAAGATCAGAAGTAGTTTTTTTTAATTCATTCATCAGGATGTGGGTACTTCTGGCTAGGCCAGCATTTATTGCCCATCCTTAATTGCTCTTGAGAAGGTGGTGGTGAGCTGTCTTCTTGCTCCACTGCAGTTCATGTGGTGCAGATACATCCACAGTGCTGTTCAGGACAGAGTTCCAGGATTTTGACCCAGCGACAGTGAAGGAACTGTGAGATATTTATAAGTTAGGATGTTGAGTGGCTTGGAAAGGAACCTGCAGGTGGCGGTGTTGCCATGAGCTTCCTGTGCTTGCCCTACCAGGTGGTAGAGGTCGTGCATTTGGAAGGTGCTGCCAAAGGAGTCTTGTTGAGTTAATGCAGTGCATCTTGTAGATGGTACACACTGCTGCTAGCTTGTGTTGATGGTGGAGGGAGTGGGTGTTGAAGGTGGTGAATGATGTGCCAAACAATCGGGCTGCTTTGTCCTGGATCATGTCAAGTTTCTTGAATGTTGCTGGAGCTGCAATGATTCAAGCAAGTGAAGAGTATTCCATCACACTCCTGACTTGTGCCTTGAAGATGGTGGACATGCTTTGGAGAGTCAGGAGGTAAATTAGTCACTGCAGAATTCCTAACCAGCTCTTGTAACCACAATATTTACATAGCTGAACTCTTTCAGTTTATGGTCAATGGTAGCCCACAGGGATTCAGCAAAGGTAATGCTATTGAATGGCAAGGGCAGGTGGTTGGAATCTTTCTTGTTGGAGGTGGTCATTGCCTGGCACTTGTGTGGTGTGAATGTTACTAGCCACATATCAGCCAAAGCCTGAATGTTGTCCAGGTCTTGCATATGGGCATGGACTGCTTCAGTATCTGAAAAGTCACAAATGGTGCTGAACATTGTGAAATCATCAGCGAACATCCCCACTTCTGACTTTATGGATGGAGGGAAGGTCATTGATGAAGCAGCTGAAGATGGTTGGGCCTAGGACACTACCCTGAGGAACTCCTGCAGTGATGCCCTGGAACTGAGATTATTGGCCTCCAACAACAACAACCATCTTCCTTTATGCTAGGTGTGACTCCAACAAGTGTAGAGTTTTCCTCCTGATACCTATTGACTCCAGTTTTGCTAGAGCTCCTTGATACCATATTCGATCAAATGCTACCTTGATGCAAAGGGCAGCCATTCTCATCTCACCTCATGAGTTTAACTCTTTTTTCCAGCTTTGGACCGGGCTGTAATGAGGTCAGGAGCTCAGTGACCCTGGCTGAACCTAAACTGAGTGTCAGCGAGCAGGTTATTGCTGAGTAACCGTCACTTGATAACACTGTCGGTCATCCCTTCCATCACTTTGCTGATTATTGAGAGTAGACTGATGGGGCAATAATTGACCAGGTTTGTTCATCTTGTTTTTTTTTTGTGTACAGGACATACCTGGGCAATTTTCTACATTGTTAAGTAGATGCCAGTGCTGTAGCTGTGCTGGGACAGCTTGGCTAGGGGTGCAGCTAGTTCTGGAGCATAAGTCTTCAATACTATTGTCAGAATGTTGTCAGGGCCCAAAGCCTATGCAGTATCCAATGCCTTCAGCCTTTCCTTCATATCACATAGAGTGACACTGAATTGCCTGAAGACTGGCATCTGTGATGTTGGTACCTCAGGAGGAGGCCAAGATGGATCATACACTTGGCACTTTGGCTGAAGCTTGTTGCAAATGCTTCAGCATTGTCTTTTGTGCTGAAGTGCTGGGCTCCCCATCATTCAGGATGGGGGTATTTATGGAGCCTCCTCCTTCTGTTAGTTGTTTAATTGTCCACCACCATTCATCACTGGATGTGGCAGGACTGCAGAGCTTTCAAACTGATCAGTTTGTTGTGGAGTCGCTTAGGCTTGTCTATCACTTGCTGCTTCTGCTGTTTGACTGTTTGGTTTGTAGCTTCACCAGTATGACATCTCATTTTTAGGTATGCCTGGTGTTGCTCTTGGCATGCCCTCCTGCAATCTTCATTGGACCAGGTTTGATCCCCCAGTTTGATGGTATTGATAGAATGGGGTATATGCCAGGCCATGAAGCTACAGATTGTGGTTGTGATTCCGCTGCAGTGGAAGGCCCACAGCGCCACATGGATTCCCAGTTTTGAGTTGCTAGTTCTATTCAAAATCTATCTCATTTAACACAGTGATCGTACAGAACACAACCGAGGGTATCCTCAATGTGAAGGTGGGATTTCACGTCCACAAGGATTGTTCGGTGATCACTCCTACTAATACTGTCATGGATAGATGCATCAGCAGCAGGTAGGTTGGTGAGGATGAGGTCAAGTATGTTTTTCCCTCTTGCTGGTTCTCTCACCACCTGCTGCAGACCCAGTGCAGCAGCTATATCCTTTAGGACCCAGCCAGCTCGGTCTGTAATGGTACTACTGAGCCACTCTTGTTGATGGACATTGAAATCCCCCAGCCAGAGTACATTGAAGCCCCTTGCCACCCTCAGTGCTTCCTCCAAGTGGTGTTCAACGCGGAGGAGTACTGACTCGTCAGCTGGGCGGCAAGGAGTGCAGTAGGTGGTAATCAGCAGGAGATTTCCTTGCCCATATTTGACCTGATATCATAAGGCTTCATTGTGTCCAGAGCTGATATTGAGAACTACCAGGGCCACTCCTTCTCGACTCTATAACACTGCTACCTGGTGGGACAGGACATACCCAGGGATGGTGATAGTGGTCTATGGGACATTGTCTGTAAGGTATGATTCCGTGAGTATGACTATGTCAAGTAGTTGCTTGACTAGTTAGTGGGACAGCTCTCCCAATTATTAGTGCAAGCACCCAGATGTTAGAAAGGAGAACTTCGCAAGGTTGACAAGGCTGGGTGCACCATCATTATTTCCAGGGCCTAACTCAATGCTGGGTGGTCCATCCGGTTTCATTCTCTTTTGTTGGAAAGTGTTGGATACCATTCAGTAGGTCTTAGTGAAGTCTTCATAGTCTTCAGTTAGTTAAATGCATGTATTTATTAGCTACAAGAACTATATATATATACTAAAAGGTTCAAACTAGGAGCTGTCTCCGTGCTTGCTTATGCACACTGATCTGTCCAACACCAAACTGATCCCTCGGTTCAGGTTATATGTTCTCTTACATCACTGTGTGGGCAGTATTGTACTCACTCCCATGTTAACCCTATATGTGCCAGACCCTTATACTACAACCTTTGTCGGCTTTGTATTGGTTTGGTACAACTGAGTGGCTTGCTACACCATTTAAGAGTCAGCCACATTGCTATTGGTCTGGAGTCACATGTAGGGCAGACCAGGTAAGGATGGCAGATTTTCTTTCCTTAAGGGCATTAGTGAACCAAATGGCTTTCTAAGACAATCAACTAACAAACTGAGATTTATGAATTGAATTTAAATTCCACCAGCTGCCATGATAGGATTCGAACCTGTGTACCCAGAGCATTAACCTGGGCCTCTGGACTACTAATTCAATGATGTTACTACTACACTACCATGTCCGAGTTCTGGCTCATAATCACAGAATCGCAGAATCACAGAAGAGGCCCTTCAGCCCATCGAGTCTGCACTGACACGTGAGAGACACCCGACTTACCTACCTAATCCCATTTACCAGCACTTGGCCCATAGCCTTGAATGTTATGACATGCCAAGTGCTCATCCAAGTACTTTTTAAAGGATGTAAGGCAACCCGCATCCACTACCCTCCCAGGCCGTGTATTGCAGACTGTCACCACATTCTGGGTAAAAATGTTTTTCCTCACATCCCCCCTAAACCTCCTGCCCCTCAACTTGAACTTGTGTCCCCTTGTGACTGATCCTTCAACTAAGGGGAACAGCTGCTCCCTATCCACACTGTCCATGCCCCTCATAATCTTGTACACCTCAATCAGGTCGCCCCTCAGTCTTCTCTGCTCCAACAAAAACAACCCAATCTATCCAACCTCTGTTCACAACTTAAATGTTTCATTCCAGGCAACATCCTGGTGAATGTCCTCTGCAACCCCTACAGTGCAATTACATCCTTCCTATAATGTGGCAACCAGAACTGCACACAGTACTCCAGCTGTGGCCTCACCAAGGTTCTATACAACTTCAACATGACCTCCCTACTTTTGTAATCTATGCCTCGATTGATAAAGGCAAGTGTCCCATATGCCTTTTTCACCACCCCATTAACATGTCATTCCACCTTCAGAGATCTATGTTCCTCAGAACTCCCTAGTGTCATGCTGTTCATTGAATACTTCCTTGTCAAATTACTCCTTCCAAAGTGTATCACTTCGCACTTTTCAGGGTTGAATTCCATCTGCCACTTATCTGCCCATTTGACCATCCCGTCTATATCTTCCTGTAGCCCAAGACACTCAACCTCACTGTTAACCACCCGGCCAATCTTTGTGTCATCCTCAGACTTACTAATCCTACCCCCCACATAGTCATCTATGTCGTTTATATAAATGACGAATAATAGGCGTCCCAGCACAGATGCCTGTGGTACGCCACTGGACACTGGCTTCCAGTCACTAAAGCATCCTTCTGTCTTCACCCTCTGTCTCCTACAACTAAGCCATAATCATTTTTGCACTAGTTTAATTTAAGAGCATTTTGACAGGTAACAGATTTATTTAGGTATTGAATATTTGGATATTTGTTGTAAAAGTTATAAGTACAAAATATTTTGATTTAATGATACGGAATCATAGAAAATAGGCTATTTGGTCCACAGTGTCTGTTTAAGCTCTCTGAAAGAGTTATCCACTTAATCCCTTTCACCTGCCTTTTCCATTATCAACAGCAATCTGCATTTATACAGCACCATTAAAAGTAGTAAAACATCCCAAAGTACTTTGACAGAAACATAATCAAAGAGAAATTGACACTTAAGGAACATCTTAAAGAAGGAGAAAGAAGTGGAGAGGCATAAAAGATAAGGGAGAGAATTCTGGAGTGTAGCACTCAGGCAGCTGAAGATCGATGGAGCAGCAAAGCTTTTGGAGGGTTGTAGTGCAGGAGGAGGTTGTAGAGATAGAGAGGGGTGATGAGAATTTTAAAATCGAGATGTTGGAGGAGTGGGAGTAGTGATGGGTGAATGGGACATGATGATAGGGTACTGGCAGCAGAATTTTGGATGAGCAAATAGGATGCCAGAGAGGAGAGCTCAATTCATTAGATTGTTCCTTTGCAAATATATATCCACTTTTTGTTTAAAAATTATTGTGGACTATGATTCCACTATTGGTTCTGGTAAGACATGTCATGTCCTAATTACATCATCAAATCATAGATCATAAAAAGTAGGAAGAGTATGCGATTCAGCCCATTGAGCAAGTTCCACCAAACGAACATATGAACAAGGAGCAGGAGTAGGCCATACCTCTCCTTGAGCCTGCTCCACTATTTAATAAGATCATGGCTGACCTGATAGTAACCTGAAATCTGCATCCCACCTATCCCTCTTAACCTATCATCCCCTTGCTTACCAAGAATCTATCCACCTCTGCTTTAAAAATATTCAAAATCTCTGCTCCCACCACCTTTCAGGAAAAGAGTTCCAAAGACTCACGATTCTCTCAGTGGAAAAAAACTTACCTCTTCTCTGTTTTAAATGGGCGACTCCCTATTTTTCAACAGTGGCCCCTAGTTCTAGTCTTTTACAAAAGAGGAAACATCCTCCCCACATCCACCCTGTCAAAACCCCTCAGGATCTTATGGGCAAGAATGTTTTTCTGCTGGGTGGGCTGGTCGGGAGCGGGCTTGGGCAGGTGCGGAGCTAATTGCTGCCTGAGATCGGCTGTGTGCCGCCATTTTATGTGGGTGGGTCAATTAGGGCCCGCCCAGCGTGGCGCATGGCCGGTAGTGCTCAACACTACCTGTGCGGGCGGGGGGTGGAGGTAGAGTCGGGGCCTGCGCTCTTTCACGCATGCACACGAAAGAGCGCAGCAATCTCCCTGAGGCACAGAGCTGCCTCAGGGAGATTAAATTCAAATTGAAAGTCTTAAATAAAGAAAGATTAAAATTATTTAGACATGTCCCCTCATGTGACATTGTCATATGAGCTGGGACATGTTTATGAATTGTGTAAAAAATATTCATTTATTTAATTAAAACCATTCGTGAAAAACACAAAGGCCGCTTGGGCTCTTCGCCTGCCCACCAACCTTAAGGTTGGACAGGCAGTCCTGTCAATTATTAGTCTCCTAGTGACCTGAACGGGCCTTTGACAGTTTGGCGGGCATAAGATTAGAATGATGCGCGGTGACATCGGGACACATGGCCAACGTCACCGCATGTCATTTTATGCGTTGGCATGCCAGGCCTACCTTCACACGCCAACATGAAAATTCTGGCATTATGTTTTAATCAAGCCTTACTCTTCTAAACTCCAGTGGATACAAACCTAGACAGTCCAACCTTTCCTCAAAAAACAACCCACCCATTCCAAGTCCAGGTAAACCTTCCCTGAACTGCTTCCAACAAATTTACATACTTCCTTAAATAAGTTGACCAATACTGTACACAGTACTCCACATGTGGTCTCACTAGTGCCCTGTACAACTGAAGCATAACCTCCCTACTTTTATAATCAATTACCCTCATAATAAATGATAACACTCTATTAGCTTTCCTAATTACTTGCTGTACCTGCATACTAGCCTTTTGTGTTTCATCCAAATCAAAGCCCTGCATTCTTTCATCATTTAGATAATATGCTTCTCCTTATTATTTCTGCCAAAATGGACAATTTCACATTTTCCCACATTACACTCCACTTGCCAGATCTTTGCCCACTCACTTAACCTACCTATATCTTTTTGTAGCCTCTTTATGTCCTCTTCACAACTTACTTTCCCACCTACCTTTGTGTCATCAGCAAAAGTGGCAACCATCCCTTCAATCCCTTCATCCAAGTAGTTTATATAAGTTGTAAACAGCTGAGTCCCCAGCACTGATCCCTGTGGCATACCACTCATTACATCTTGCCAGCCTGAGAAAGACCCATTTATGCTCACTCTCTGCTTCCTGTTAGCCAGCCAACCTTCTATCCATGCCAATATGTTAGCCTCTATGCCATGAGCTTTTATTTTCTGCAATAACTTTTGATGTGGCACTTCATCTAAGTCCAGTATATCCACCAGTTCCTCTTTATCCACAGCACATGTTACTTCCTCAAAGAATTCCAATAAGTTGATTGATCTGATTGCAGCCTTAAGTCTGCCTGCCCCCCATAATCCCTGACCCCTTTGTAGATTAAAGATCTGTCCAGCTCAGCCTCGAATATATTCAATGACCCAGCCTCTCCTGCTCTCTATGAAACTGAACTCCAAACACCAATGACTCTCTGAGAGAAAAAAATCCTCCTTATTCTGTCTTATGAGAAAACCCTTATTTTTACACTATGTCCCCTAGTTCCAGATTTCTCTTCAAGATGAAACGTCTCCTCAGCATCTACCTTGTTTTGCCCCCTCAGGACCTTATATGTTTCAATAAGATCACCTTTCATTCTTCTAAACCCAAATGAATATAGGCCCAGCTTGCTCAGCCTTTCCTCATAAGACAACCCTTTCATCCTGAAAATCGATGTGGTGAAGCTTCCCTGAACTGCTTTCAATGCACATATATCTTTCCTTAAGTAAAGAGACCAAAACTGTACATTGTATTCCACGTGTTGTCACACAATCTCCTGTACAGCTGTAGCAAGACTGCCCTACTTTTATACTCCTATGCAATAAAGGGCAACATTTCATTTCCCTTTCTAATTACTTGTTGTATTTGTTGGCTAACTTTTCGTGATTCATATACAATTCACCCATATCCATCTGTGCTGCAGCATTTTGCCTATGTAAAAAATAATCCAAACCGCTTATATTGTTTATTTGTGATAATTTTAACTTTATGCCCTTCAGTTACTGACTCACTGGGTTGTTTATCCCCATTTGGATCTTAATTTTCCTTGCTCTAGTAAAAGAACCTCAATAGCTTTAATCTTAATTTTAGATAGATGGTAAAATATGATTATTAAGTGCTGGATGGTGGTGGTGTATTGGTAATGTCAATGGGATAGTAATCCTGCCTAACCCAGGCTAATGCTCTGGGGGTGCAGGTTCAAATTGTATTATGGCAGCTGGTAGAATTTGAATTTAATTAATAAATCTGGAATTTAAATTCAATTAATAAATCTGGAATTAAAAGCTAGCCTAATGGTGACCATGAAACCGTTGCCAATTGTTGTAAACACATGGTTGGACACGGATGGCGCACAGCCAGTCGCCACCCACAATCGACTGCGCGCCGCCATTTTATGTGAGCGGGCCAGTTAAGCCCGCCCAGCATGACGCACACCCAGAAGCGCTGAGTGCTTCCTGTATGGGCAGGGGGAGGAGGCTGAGTTAGGGCCTGCGCTCTTTTGCCCATGATTGTCAAAAATGTAAAGAAAGAAAAAAAAACGCAAGACATGTCCCCTCATGTGACAGTGTCACATGAGCTGGGCAATGTCAATGAACTTTGATAAAAAATTGTATTAAATTTACAAACACTTCGCATTTTACGCATCGCCGAGCAGGGCCTGCCCCCGCACACCGCCAATGTTTCAAGTCCGTTTGACTCATTTTCAGAACTAAAGATGAGTAGAAATGTGATGGATTTTATGCTGTTTAGGAGGGAGTGGAGCAGGTGAAGCAAGATAGAAGATCAGGGATAGGTGGGAGCTTATGAGATGTTATGGTCACAAGACAAAAGGAGTGTTAATGGTTGTGGTAAGGACCAAAGAAGGTGTTGATAGTGGCAGTACGCATTAATAGCAGAACAAGAGTGAGTGCTCTGTGAAAGCACAATATAGAAACAAGTAACCAATGGCACTGTGGGGGGTGGGGTGGGGGGGGCAGTGTTGGGGGAAAAAATTATTTTAAAAAATGAATAAATTAAAAATTAAAAATAATAATGAAAATGAAAATAAATAAGAATAAACTTAAAAGTAAAATAGAATTTTTTTTTAAAAGTTGGGTTGAAAAAGAGGCAAAGGTTGAGGAGAGAGTTAAGGGTCCAGTGTTGATGAACTGAATGTTAAGTCTGTAAGGCTGTGAAGTCCCTAGTCGGAAGATGAGGTGCTGTTCCTTCAGTTTGGGTTGAGCTTCACTGGAACATTGCAGCAGGCCAAGGACAGACATGTGGGCACAAGAGCAGGATGGTGTGTGAAAATGGCAAGCAGGAAGGTCTGGGTCATGCTTGCAGACTGAACAAAAGTGTTCCACAAAGCGGCCACCTAGTTGGTGTTTAGTCTCCCCAACGTAGAGGAGACTGTATTGGGAGCAGCGAAAGCAGTAGACCAAATTGAAGCAGATGTAAGTGAAGCGCTGCTTCGCCTGAAAGGAGTGTTTGGGGCCTTGGACAGTGAAGAGGGAGGAGGTAAAGGGGAAGTTGTTGCACCTTCTGTTAGTGCATGGGAAGGTGCCGTGGGAAGGGGGTGAGGAGTTGGGGATGTTGGAGGAGTGGACCAGGGTATCCCAGAGGGAACGGTCCCTAGGAAATACTGACAGGGGGGATGAGGGGAAGATGTGTTTGGTTGTGGCATCATGCTGAAGTTGGCAGAAATAGTCGAGGGTGATTGTTTGAATGCGGAGGCTGGTGAAGTGAAAGTGAGGGTAAGGGGGACCCTATCATGATTCTGGGAGGGAGGGGAAGGGGTGAGGGCAGAGGTGCCGAAGATGGGTCAGACAGGGTTGAGGGCCCTGTCAACCATAATGGCGGGGGGTGGGGGGGAGTGGAGGGGCACCCTCAGTTAAGTAAAAAGGAAGACATCAGAAGCACTGTTTTGAAAGATGGCATCATTGGAACAGATGCAACAGAGGTGGAAGAACTGAGAGAATGGGATGGATTCTTTACAGGAAGCAGGGTGTGAAGAGCTTTATGTTGAGGTAGCTGTGACAGGCTACCTGGCATCAACTTAGGCACTGGAAATGACAACAGTGCACCTAGCCCTGTAGATTCTGCAAAGGACTCCTTACTAACATCAGGGAACTTGTGCTGGGGGTTTGACAGATATAGTCATACACACAGAATCATACCTTATAGATAATGTCCCAGGCACCAGCGTCACAATCCTTGGGTATGCCCTGTCCCACCGGCAGGAGAGACCCACCAGAAGTTGTATACAGTTGGGGGAGAGCTTCCCTGGGAGTCCTCAACATTGACTCCAGATTCCATGAAGTCTCATGGCAAAGATGGGCAGGGAAACCTCCTGCTGATTACAACCTGCCATGCTCCTCTCCCATCACCCCCTTCAGCTGATGAATCAGTACCTCTCCATGTTGAACACCACTTGGAAGAAACACTGAATTGACAAGGGCACAGAATGTATGCTGGGCATCTATGAGCTGCTTGTAGCAGAATTGTATTCAACCACAATCTGTAACGTCATGGCCCAGCATATCCTCCAATCTACCATTGCCATCAAGCCAGAGGATCAACCCTGTTTCAATGAAGAGTGCAAGAGTGCATGCTAAAAGCAACACCAGGCATACCTAAGAATGAGATATCAACTGGTGAAGTTATAACACAGGACTACTTGCATACAAAACACCGGAAGCAGCATACAATAGACAGGGCTCAGCGATCCCACAACCAATGGTTCAAGTCTAAGCTCTGCAGCCCTGCCACATCCAGTCTCAATGGTAATGGACAATTAAATAACTCACTGGAGGTGAAGGCTCCTCAAATATCCCCAACCTCAATGATGGGGGAGCCCAGCACAACAGTGCAAAATACAAGCCTAAAGTTTTGTAGCAAACTCCACCCAGAAGTGTTGAGTTGATGATCTATCATGGCCTGCTCCTGAGGTTCCCAGCATCACAGATGCCATTCTTCAACCAATTTGATTCACTCAATGTCATATCAAGAAACAGCTGAAGGTACTGGGTACAGCAATGAGCCTTGACAGAATTCTGGCAATAGTACGAAATACTTGTGCTCCAGAATTAGCTGCACCCAAGCCAAGCTGTTCAGGTACAACCAGAACACTGCATCTACTCAACAATGATGAAAATTGCCCAGGTATGTAGTGTCCACTAAAAGCTGGATAAAGCCAACCCTGCCAATTTCTGCCCCATCAGTCTATTCTCTATCATTAGCAAAGTGACAGAGAGTGTTGCAACAATATTCAAGAAGCACTTACTCAGCAATAACGTGTTCACTGATGTTTAGTTTGCATTCCACCAGATCCACTCAGCTCCTGACCTCATTACAGCCTTGGTCCAAACATGGACAAAAGAGCTGAACTCAAGAGGTGAGGTGAGATTGACTGCCCTTGGCATCAAGCCAGCATTTAACTGTGTGGCACAAGGAACCCTAGCAAAATTGGAGTCAATGGGAATCAGGGGGGAAACTCTCCACTGGTTGGAGTCATACCTAGCACAAAGAAAGATTGCTGTGGTTGTTGAAGATGAATCATTTCAGTACTGGGACATTGCCACAGGAGTTCCTCAAGGTAGTGTCCTAAGCCCAACCATTTTGAGCTGCTTCATCAATGACCTCCCCTCCATAAAAAGGTAAGAAGTGGTGATGTTCACTGATGATTGCACAATGTTCAGCACTATTCATAACTCTTCAGATACTGAAGCAGTCGGTGTCCATATGCAGCAAGGTCTAGACAACATTCAGACTCAGGTTGATAAGTGGAAAGTAACAGTTGCAACACACAAGTGCCAGGCAATGACCATCTCCAACCATCTGCCATGGCATTCAATGGTGTTAACATCACTGAATCCCTCACTATCAACATCCTGGGGGTTACCATTGACCAGAAACTGAACTGGACCAGCATATAAATACTATGGCTGCAAGAGCAGGTGAGAGGCTGGGAATTCTGCAGTGACTAACTCACCTCCTGACTCCCTGAAGCCTGTCCACCAGTCAGAAGTGTGATGGAATACTCTTCACTTGCCTACGTAAGTGCAGCTCCACAATATTTAAGAAGATTGATACCATCATGGGCACAATAGCTCACTTGATTGGCACCACATCAACCAACTTAAACATTCACTCCCTACACCAGTGACGCACAATGGCAGTAGTGTGTACCATCTACAAGATGCACTGCAGCAACTCACCAAGAATCTGTTGACATCACCTTCTCAACCCACAACGTCTACCACCTAGAAGAACAAAGGCAGCAAATGCATGGGAACAACACCACCACCTGCAAGTTCTCCTCCAAGCCACTCACCATTCTGATTTGGAACTATGTCACTGTTCCTTCACTGTCGCTGTGTCAAAATCCTGGATCTCTCTCCCTAACAGAACTGTGGGTGTACCAGCACCATGTGGTCTGCAACAGTTCAAGGCAGCTCACCACCACCTTCTCAAGAGCAATTAGGGATGCACAATAAATGCTGGCCTAGCTGGTAATGCCCACATCCCATGAAAGAATAAAGAGAAAAAAGCTAACTGTATCTTATTAATTTATTTCTTATGAAGGACGCATGGGCTTGAGGCAAGTTTGCTCAGTGCACTATTACTTATGGGTATTGTATTCTTAACTTATTCTATGACCTGTTGCAGAGAGAAGAACAAAATGCAAGTCATGCAAATGCAAAGAAATAGGGGAAAAATTGAGTTATGTTTTGTTCTACAGAAAATATATTTCATTATATGTTATAGAACTCTGATAAACATGGCAGTGCACAATACTTTTAGCATCAACTTGTTAATTAATCTCTTGGCTTCATCCTTCACCGGACTATTAGTAGTAAATACCAATTTGACCTCTAATCAATATTGCCTCTAATCAACTTTCTTTTTAAAAACCCCTCAGTTGTTTTGAAAAGGCAATAGTGGCTAAGCTGGTTGGGTACAATATGGGCATAGGTTTATGCAACTTTTCTAATAAGCCCTAAGTTTAAAGGCAGGGCTATTTTCATCCTTGACTGGTGAACCCTTTTACATCTTTAATGGGTGAGTGTTGAGCATTGTGGAAGTTTTTAGAAAACAAGACAATAGTGGATAAGGAGCAGTAACAATAATGAAACTGTCCAAAAATTCATGTATTTCCTAGGAAAACAAATATCAATGCAATCACTGAAATCTGTTATGTAGTAGTATAACAAAAAACTTACATAAGCATGCAAGTTACCTGAGTGAAAACTCACCTATGTGGACTAAGAACAGAAAATGCTGGAAGAAACTCAGCAGGTTTGGCAGCATCTGCAGAGATGCCTAGCCAGTGAGGCCCACATCCACTAAATGAATAAAACAAGCAGGAGCTCAGGGAATGGAAAGAGTGCATTGATCTCCCTGAGGCTAAGTGCTGCCTCAGGGAGATTGGCTCCAAATTTAAGAATGTTAAAAAGACAAAAACAACATTTCACTGACGTGTCCCCTCATGTGACACTGTCACATGAGTTGGATCATGTCCATCACTTTCAGTGAAACCTTTATTAAATATTTAAAAACCCTCATGAAACATCATCCCGCCCTTTTCTTAAGCCTGCCAGGGCTCCAGGCCTGCCCACCGACATTAAGGTTGGGCGGGCAGGTCCATTAATTACGTTAAATACTTTTCAATTTGACTCAATAGGCTGTTGACAGGTTGGTGGGTGCACAGCTGATTCAGCTGCGCCCCTACCGACCTGAAAATGGAAATGACACGGGGTGATGTTGGGAGTTCGGCCTGACCTCATCCCGCATCATTTTACGCTTTGGTGAGCAGGCCCCGCCCCCCCACTCACCAACCTAAAGACCCTGCCTATGGACACAAGACAAAAAAGCTGTTAATGGTAGTGTTAAAGACTAAAGAAGATACTGATAGTGGCATAAAAGTAAGATAGCAGAATGTGTTGATAGCAGAACAAAAGTCAGTGCTCTATGAAAGCACAACATAGAAAAAAATGACAGATGGCCTTGTTTGTTGGGGTGGGGGACGTGGGAGTGAGGGTGAGGTGGGCTGGTTCGGTTGTGGTGTGGGTTAACTTACATTAGCTGTGATACATCAGTGTCCAAACTAAGGGAACAGCCACCTATGCTCTGCAATCTGCCTAAGGCCGCAAGTCGAAAGAAAGCACTAACCCAGATTTTGTTTTGGTAACGATATTGAAACTGACAGCATTAACTATCACTTCTCCACTGAAACTGAGTGGAGTTCGGATGTGCGCAGGATAACATGGAAATCCAGGAGTTACTGTCAATGAATTTGTGCTGCTCCATAGGCTGTGATGTAGAGGTTCCCAAAGATGGTTATCTCCCTTGCAATCAATAGTTAAAGCGAGAACTTCCATTCCTAGGCTGTTAGTCTCATTGCAGAAAACCTGGAAAATTACACCTTTTTGAATGGGATGCAACTTGGTTTTTAATTATTACTAAACACCCTTACTGGCCATGAGAAGCTATTTTTATATTTATGGATTGTCAAATTTCTTCACAATTATTTAAAAGCTTCACATTTTTAAAAACACAACGTTTTTTTTCTTTTTTAAGAGACTCCTTATCTTTATTTTAACTTCTAACTTCATACAGTCACACATTTATTTTGCTATCTGAATATTTAAGTTAAAAATTGAAGGATTTTAAGAGCTGCTGAAGTTCCTAATTGGCTGTGTGACTCCTTCAAATTGGTTGGTTGCCTACCTGCTTGCTGACATCACTAGTAATGCAGCCAAGGCATCCCCATGATTGGGCAGCGAACACATGTACTTCGCTGCTGATCACAAAATTTTTGGGCAGTGTGATGGGAAGTTTGGAAAAGATGTATGTGTGCACCATTTCACTTACAATCAAATGCTCCAAATGGCAGACATATAGGGCTGTATTTTCTTGGCCCATTGAGGAGATTTAGATGGGTGTTGCCTAAAATTGCAGTTATGAGGAAAGATTGTATAGGCTGGGGTTATTGTCCTTGGAACAGAGCGGGCTGAGGGAAGATTTGATTGAGATGTACGGCATTGTGAGGGGCCTGGATAGGGTGCATGAGAAGGGCCTATTTACCTTAGCAGAGATGTCAGTGAGTAGAGGGCATAGATTCAAAGTGATTGGTAGAAAGATTAGAGGATAGATGAGGAATTTATTTTTGACCCAGAGGGTCATAGGGATCTGGAACTGCCTGAAAGGGTAATAGAGGCAGAAACCCTCAACTCATTTAAAAGGTGTTTGGACATGCACCTCAGGTGCTGTAGCCTGCAGGGCTATAGATCAAATTCTGGAAAGTGGGATTAGTCTAGGAGGCTCATTTTTCAGCTGATGCAGACATGATGGGCCAAGTGGCCTCTTTATGCGCCGTAAGCTTTCTTTGATTCTATGATTGAAGATGGGCTGGGAGGCAGCACAGCTGGCAATATAGTGGGTAAGCCATCAGCAGAGTAGCTTGCGTCTTCCTGCCATCATGGCATGCTGCCAGTGGCAGGAACCTTTGTGGCACAGCCTTATGCTGGCTGGCATATTGAGCCACTTAATGACCCAATGAAAAGCCACCTTGCCTTCCCCACACAGGAATTTTGCCCTCGTTCTGAGTGCCTGACACTTTGTGGGGAAACTACCAGGCAAACCCTGGCAACTTCTCAGCAGGTTCAAGGGGGAGGGGTCCTCTTAAGGGATGCTCAGGGAGGCACACCCGAAAAGCAAGGCTTCCCCCATGCCCAAGGTGCTGCTAGTGCACCATGACTAACCAGCCCCTGACCACCATCCAGTAGCAGTGACGCTGCTGAGGCTGCTGAGCAGCAGCTCTTGGGGTCAAGCTGCTGTCCTCAATTGGATGGCAAATCCAGCTGGAGCTACTTAATTGGCTGCCTCCAGCAAAATGTGATCCCAGTGTCCTACCGTCTAGCGGAGCAGTGGTGGCTTCTGTTTTCATCTGTGGCAGCAAGACTTCACTATACATGGAAAAAATTCAGCCTATGGGCTCAGAAGCAAGTTCATGCTAGAATTCATTCATCATGCTCTTCTTGATGAAATATATTCATAATTATATTGTACTCACTTTATAATTTTAATGGAATTAAAGTAAAAGGACAATGTCACCATTTCACCCACAAGGTAGGAAGTCTAGATTAATTCTGAGTTGGATTATGTGTCAGGGCTCAAATCTATGGAATGACTGACTGAATTATGGAACAGATTGAATTCCTCAGTTTCTTCTCCACAGTGCCTGGTGTAAAGATACCCACAGTGCAAAGAGTCAATGTTGCTTTAGCTGGCTCAATAAACATTAAAATAATAGAAAAAATAATTCATATTGTATTTGTTAATAATAATTTGCAATTTCATTTCAGAGTTGTGCAATTCTGGAACCAGGGAGCAGTCTAAAATCAGCTGATACTTAGCTGCAAACAAACTTAACAATTAAAAGCATCTCTATAAACTAGATGTCATCTCCATAAGCTGGTGTTATCTCTATAAGCTCAGTATTCTTTGAAATGGGATGCTTTTATGCATAACTTGCATTAATCACAGCAGTTATGATTAATTCATCTTTTTCCTCCATTCATTTAGCCGGAAGTTCGTTCTACACATTGATCACTTTGTGTGAAGAAGAATCTTCTGCCATTAGCCTTAAAATTACTTATTTATTAATGATCCCATGTCTTCAAGCCTGCTCCCAGAGTTTAATTTAAAGTAATATTCTGGGTAAGCTTTCTCTATGCCCGTAACAAGTATTTATGCTTCTATAAAAGCATATCTCAAATGTTTACTTTCTATAGGCCAAGGTTTTCCAGTTTATCCTCTTAAGTCAGGCCCTTGAAGCTCTAAGAGGTTGCAAAGCTAGGAAAGGGCATGATCATGAACAGATTTAATTTGGAGGTGTTTCACACTTGGAACCAATATAAGTTAGCTAGGGCATGAATGGGATTTGGTGCAAAATATATTAGAGTTTCACATAAGTGAGGTGGAAGTAAGCTGTTTATGTGGCAAAGGGACATGGAGTCAAAAAGTACCTGAAAGTTGCAAATTGTCTAGTTCAACCTGAGACAGTGACTACGTGAGGGATGAAATCAATGGCAAGGATACTAAGTGTGTGACAGGGGACAAAAAGAATGACTTTGGTCTTCCCAGTGTTTAACTAGAGGAATTTGTAGCTACATAGATGAAGAGGGTGGCTATGGGTAGATTCTTGAGGAACTCGATGCAGAGGTGTGAAAAGGAGCCATTGCCAAAGATGCTTTGGCTATGATTTCTAGTTAGGGTAGTAAAAACAAACACACTGGAATCATTTAAGAAACAATTAGATGCTACAGTGGGGAGTGGGCAGTAGCATCTCTCTCATCTATAATTATTTTATATTAGACTGACATTATCAAGGTTTTTTATCACCTGTTACCTGCAAGTTAAGCTTTAAATTAAAATTAAAATTAAATTGGGATAAAAACATGACACTGTTACATCTAGATAAATCTGGAAGAATCGATCACTCACTCTTTATGGAAGCCATCTGATTTTCATTCTATTAATATAAATCAGATGAAAATTGGTAGGGTTCTATAAAAAAAAGGGGGAATCTACCCTACCTGTTTATGGAGAAAAGCAAAATTTTACTGCATCATGTTTTCAAATCAGAGGAAGGATTGTATTGGAGTCAGACTTACAAATTTTAAGGTTTGTAGTGGAGTTCCCAAAAATGACATTGGCAGGCTTGTAGAATGGGAGGACAAGTGACAGATGAATCTTAATGCAGATAACTAGGAAGTCATTCATTTTGGTAGGAAGAATGCAGAGATAATATAAAGGGTACAATTCTAAAGGGGGTAGAGGATCAGGGGGACCTGGATGTATATATGCATAAGTCATTAAAGGTGGCAGGATAAGTTGAGTGTGTGATTAATAAAGCATACAGCATCAAAGGCTTTATTAATATGGGTGTAGTGTACAAAAGCAAGGAGGTTATGTCAAACTTGGATAGAACACTGGTTCAGCCTCAATTGGAGTATTGTGTTCAGTTTTAGTGCCACACTTCAGGAAAGATGTTAAGGCATTAGAGAGAGGGCAGAAAAGATTCACTAAAATGGTTCCAGGGATGAGGAATGTCATAAAGATGTGCCATATGGAATTAGGTTGATAATCTCATCAGCTGATTTTACATATTAAACTTTTTTAAAAGAGGCATTTCACTGGAATTCAAAGACATGTGCTTAAAATAGCTGCCAATTTGTTTCTGTATAGCCACATTCCATTTTGTGGATACATAGTGGTTTTGGGGGTCCCAACAGACAATTACCTCCTCGGGTGTGACAGGCTTC
The DNA here is from genome assembly GCF_017639515.1 of Carcharodon carcharias. Taxonomy (NCBI): domain Eukaryota; kingdom Metazoa; phylum Chordata; class Chondrichthyes; order Lamniformes; family Lamnidae; genus Carcharodon; species Carcharodon carcharias. The sequence continues at coordinate 55,262,809 of NC_054486.1, forward strand.
CTTCCTATCTCAAATAACTGACAAGTTTGGTGATCAAAAGGCATTAACATAAATAATATGATCCCAAATTGCTGTTGGGACTTACTAGAGCACCACCGTTACTTGAACCCAGCTCATCTGTACAAATTTGAGATTTGGCAGAGATATTCCAGCTGCTGGAGTTAGCGGCTGTCTCATGCCCGCTCTCTCTCTACAGTATTCCATCTAAGCGTTGAACCCTGTTTTGCTGAGATAAAAAAATTTCTGCATTCTTACAGCAAATAGAGATTCTTTACGGAAAGACATTGGGTGGGAGTTTCCTCACCCACCCACCACCACAATCGTCTGGTACCACCACAGGTCAATGGACTGCTGGCTGGGGAGCCACCTTGCCCGCGTTCAGCTCCCACCCATGACGGGGCTGGAAAATCCTGGCCATTGGATTTCTACAGCAGTTTTTCTAGGAGCAAAATAGCATACTGGCCACAACTTTAAACCGATGGCCTCAACTGAAGGACCACCGCCTCCAGATACTATAAGGGAAACTTAATTGGCTCTCCTTTCTTTTCAATCTGCACTTTAACTTGGACAAGATTAACATCAAATACACTGTAAAGTTGTATGCTTTTCTGCCCTCTTGGGGCTTGAGTATGTGTTTGCATGCGTTACTGGGAAGTAGGATGCATTTGTGCATTTTTTATATTTTTCCCTGTGTGGGTTTTAGCAAAAGAATAACTGGCCCCTTAAAGTGTTTAGCCCAAGAATACCTGTTTAACTTAATTCTTACAAATTGCACACAGTGAAGTACACACTGAATTGGCAATAGAGCATCCTTTTTAAAATTTAAAACCTCTGCTATAAGCAAATGGGGAGTGGAAAAAGAGGAAAACCAGCCTATCCTTCCTCACCTGATCATAACAGGAACTTTAGTTCTGTAGATCGATTGGGGAAGTTGGGACTGTTTTTTTTGGAGAAGAGTAGTTTGAGGGGAGATTTGATAGAGTAATTTAAAATCATGAGGGACCTGGACAGAGTAGATAAGAGGAACTGTTTCCATTGGTGGAAGGATCAAGAACAGGAGAACACAGATATAAGGTAATTGGAAAAAGAAACAATGGAAACACTAGGGAAAATTTTTTCATGCAGCAAGTGGTTGGGATCTGAGAGTGTGGTGGAGCAGGCTCAACTGAGGCATTTAAGAGGGAATTGGATTATTATCTGAAAAGGAAGAATGTGGGAGACTACATAGAGAAAACCAGAGAGTGGCACTATGTAAAATGCTCCTTCAGAGAGCCAGCACAGTCTTGACAGGCCAAAAGGCCTCCTTCTGCGCTGTAACCATCATGTGATTCTGTGATGTTAAAATCAAATAAGATTTTTCAGATAATGTTACAAATGATTCAAATTGCTATTTGTTTGTAAATGGAGTTAAACTGGGCAAAGCCAATAATATTCTAAAAAACTGCTTTAAATACCTCATTAAGAATATAATGCAGTTATTTATTTCCCACATTTAATGATGGTAAGTACATTCTGTTTGTTTGGATGTAGCTTGGTAATAAGTTCTCCAAAGTGATAATTGTGCAGGCATGGTGTAAGTACATTGCACTTCAGGTAATATGTAGAGCAAGTAAACCCCAAATATCAGATCCAATGTTGAGTCTCCCCTGAAATATTACCCCAACTTTCTTGATCAACATTACACCTTTGTATTTCAATCACCTTGTGCTTTATTTCAGAGTACAAGGAGTCAGGCTCTTTTGATCTCTTCTGAATTCTTTAACTTCCAAAATGATGGTACTGTATTTCCAATATCTATCTCTTGACACATTTGTATTTAGACCACTTACAGCTTCTTCATGACATGTTGAACATTTCCACGACAGCAGATCTGGGAATTTTTAAAATCCAATCATGCAACCATGGATTAGCAAAAACTTCAGTTCACTACACTGGAATCTCTTGTTATGTGAAGATGCACAGGGGAAGTCAAAGCTTTATCCTGATATATTTCCAAACCTTCAATTATACTCCACTCATATCCATATGAAATCTACAGTCAAGTATAGTTTCTTTAATATTGGTATGAAATGAATGTCAGATTCACCAACTGTCATTCATTTTGAGCCAGCTCATTCAAATAGCTTTCTTACTATTCAATCACTGAAATGGTATCTACTGCACTCAGCAGTAGTTTAAACACCAAGATTGAACCCTGATTTAATCTGGTCACATACTAGAGGTACCACTTTACAATGAGACATATCTAGATTTGCTTGGTCCCAGCAGAGCAGTCAACAGCAGCTTGGCAAGCATTTGATATGAAGATTGTACTAGCTGGAATGCCAATTTGTCACGTGAAGACACACACAAACCTCTCAGATCTCTGTCAGTTGAAGTGCTGACAGTTTTGGGATTGGGAAAGCAAAGGACTAATTTAAGTATGAGTAAATTGGTCTTTGTTCTGGTGTTGTAGTTTCACTGTCCCCAGAGCACTAAATTCTAGAAACATATGTACTTCCTTCTGTCTGATTCTCACAGGGTTAGACTACTGGCAGCTTCCAGTGACCTTACCATGCAGGAAGAACATAGGACACTTTTCCTTCTTGGATTGGGTGGATGCAATTTGCACCCATTTTACACTTCCCTCGAGGTGCCATTTGCAGCTCTCCAGACCTGCCAGCTCAGTTGCCACCAGCCTCATTTAATTATGGCAAAATGAGAGCCAGTGGTGAAGCACTACTGAGGATGCTGGATTTGGATCACTACCTTATATGTTACACTGAGCCCTGTGAGGCATGACAGCTGTCAGGACCAACTGTTCAAGGTGGAAGTGAAGAATCCCTGAATCAGAAAATTTGGAGATCTTTGAATATTCTGCTGGTCAGAAATAATTTAAGAATATTTTACTTGGAATTCTGCTTGCAGCACCTGTGCTTGCTTCCAACTGCTTCAGATCACTGGCAGGCTTTTGAGCCCAACCTAATCACCATCTCCACCCCACACCCAACTGGCTCTAATACAGTTGAGTCTTTTAGGAGCAAGCATGGCATTTCCTATGGACACCTATTAATGTAATTTTTCTAGATAGGTTCACAGGAGGTGGCTGGCTGCTCTACAAAAGGGTCCTGGGGCTGAGGTAGGGAAGATCTCATGTCAGCTTGCTGCTTGATGGTATAGTGCAATGAGGGAATAGTTGAAGGCCTAGCATATCTGCCTGCTGAAGGATGGCAATATCACACAGCTCAACCTCTAGGTGGTTTGATCCTCATCATCTTCATCACCACACTATCACCTTCACCCTGCTGTGTCACACATTGCTGTGATGAATCTGCAAGAATGAAGGGTAGAAGGAAAGGTTGCATGGGCATTATCCCCTTGGCATTATGGAGACAGAGAAGGTAATGGTAAGTTATGTCTGTGGTGCTTCACAAGAATGTTAGGGTGACAACATTGGTGCTTAGTCAGCAACATGGTACTATCTAGATGCAACCAACCTCACAAACTAGCATTACAAGAGCTGAATGCCTCCCCATGAGTTGCATGAACTTGCCTTCGAAGGAGTTGAAGAATTTAAAGGTGGAAATGTTTTATGATTGTGTAAACACATGCAATGTAGGGATCTGGGTAGCCATTGTGTCCCTCTCCTTAATCAAAGAGCACCTTATAGAGTTGTTGAGCAAGTAAAAACAGAGAATGTTGGAAATGCGCAGGTTTGACAGCATCTGTAGAAAGAGAAACAGAGTTAATGTTTCAGATCGATGATCCTTTGTCAGAACTCTTTGTCAGAGCATGTTGCTCTTGTGTTGTAGAATCAGTGCTGCTTTAAGAAGGTGAAGCATGTGCTGGCAAAGAAAGAAGAGAGTGTGCAATGCGTCACTGTGCCTGGCTTGCTGATGATCTGTCCTGTTCTGAGGTCTTGGCAGTGAGACAATTGACAGTCAGTGTGAGTGTCATCTCCCTTCTAGGCAGACGTGGCCCTTAAATGGCTATTCCCTCGCCATTCAATTTAGTCAATGTGTATGGTGTAAAAAATGGCAGGCACCCCACTTTCTTTAACTTGAGTTAGGGAGGTTTGGGATTGACTAATTAAACATTTTCCATTATTATTTGTTTATGGGATGTGGGTGTCACTAGCTAGGCCAGTATTTATTGCCTATACCTAATGGTTCAGAGAGCATTTAAGAGTCAACCACATTGCTGTGGTTCAGGAGTTACACATAGGCCAGACCAGGTAAGGATGGCAGATTTCCTCTCTAAAAGACATTAGTGAACCAGATGTGTTTTTGCAACAATTGACAATGATTTCATGGCTATCATCTGACTTTTAATTCCTGATTTTTATCAAAATCAAATTCCATCATGGTGAAAATACCACAATGCTACTGTCTCCCCCAGTTGCTTTTACCTTTCGAAGAAGTAGGGCTAAATTTTCATGTCAGGTGGAGATCACATGAGCCAGAATGGTTTCTGGTTTGCAAACCTGCACAGGGTGGGAGGCACAAATGATGCACAAAATTCACTGGGGCGACTCTTTAATTGATATAGAGACAGCTTCATCTTCTAATTAGAGGGAACGGGGGCTGGAATTTATTTATTTTTTAATTCATTCACGGGATGTGGGCTTCACTGGCTGGGCCAGCAGTTATTGCCCATCCCTAATTGCCCTTGAGAAAGTGGTGGTGACCTGCCTTCTTAAACCGCTGCAGTCCATATGGTGTAGGTACACCACAGTGCTGTTAAGAAGAGAGTTCCAGGATTTTGATCAGTGACAGTGAAGGAACATCGATATATTTCCAAGCCAAGATGGTCAGTGACTTGGAGGGGAACTTTCAGATGATGGTGTTCCCATCTATCTGCTCCCCTTGTCCTTCTAGGTGGTAATGGTTGCGGGTTGGATGTTGCTTCCTAAGGAGCCTTGGTGAATTTCTGCAGTGCATCTTGTAGATGGTACACACTGCTGCTACTGTGCGTCAGTGGTGGAGGGAATGAGTGTTTGTGGATGTGGTACCAATCAAGTGGGCTGCTTTGCCCTGGACACTGTCCAGCTTCTTCAGTGTTCTTCAGTGTAGGAGCTACATTCATCCTGGCAAGTGGGGAGTATTCTCTCACATTCCTGACTTGTGCCTTTGTCGATGGTGGACAGGCTTTGAGGAGTCAGGATGTGAGTTATTTGTCACATGATTCTTAGCCGCTGACCTGCTGTTGTAGCCACAGTATTTATGTGGCTAGTCCAGTTCAATTTCTGGTCAGTGGTAACCCCCAGGCTGCTGATAGTGGGGGATTCAGTGATGGTAATGCCATTGAAAATCAAGGGGCGATGGTTGGATTCTGTCTTGTTAGAGATAGTCATTGCCTGACACTTGTATGGTGCGAATATTAGTTGCCACTTGTCAGCCCAAGCCTGGATAGTGTCCAGCTCTTGCTGCATTTGGACAAGGGCTGCTTCAGTACCTGAGGAGTCGCGAATGGTGCTGAACATTGTGCAATCATCAGCGAACATTCCTACTTCTGACCTTATGATGGAAGGAAGGTCATTGATGAAGCAGCTGAAGATGGTTGAGCCAAGGACACTACCCTGAGGAACTCTTGCAGTGATGTCCTGGAGCTGAGATGACTGACCTCCAACAACGACCACCAACTTCCTTTGTGGTAGGTGGGACTCCAACCAGTGGAATGTTTTCCCCTTGATTTCCACTGACTCCAGTTTTGCTAAAGCTCCTTGATGCCACTCTCAGTTAAATGCAGCCTTGATGTCAAGGGCAGTCACTCTCTCCTCACTTCGGGAGTTCAGCTCTTTTGTCTATGTTTGAACTCAGGCTGTAATGAGGTCAGGAGCTGAGTGGCCCTGGCAGAACCCAAACTGGACATCAGTGAGTAAGTTATTGCTAAGCACTGTTGATAACCCCTTCCATTACTTTACTGATGATGGAGAGTAGACTGGTGGGGTGGTAATTGACCGGGTTGTATTTGTCCTGCTTTTTGTGTACAGGACATAACTGGGCATTTTTTCACATAGCCAGGTAGATGCCAGTGTTGTACATGTGTTGGAACAGCTTTGCTAAGGGTGCGACAAGTTCTGGAGCACAAGTCTTCCGTACTCTTGCTGGAATATTGTCAGGTCCATTTGCCTTTGCCGTCTCCAGTGCCTTCAGCCGTTTCTTGATATCACGTGGAGTGAATCAAATTAGTTGAAGACTGGCTTCTGTGATGCTGGGGACCTCTGGAGGAGGCCAAGATGGCTCTTCCACTCGGTACTTCTGGCTGAAGATTGTTGCGAGTGCTTCATCCTTATCTTTTGCAGTGCTGTGTTGGGCTCCTCCACCATTGAGGATGGGGATATTTGTGGAGCCTCCTCCTCCAGTGAGTTGTTTAATTCCACCAGCCTTCATGAGTGGATGTGGCAGGACAGCAGAGCTTAGATTTGATCCGTTGGTTGTGGGATCGCTTAGTTCTGTCTATCAGTTGCTGCTTATGCTGTTTGGGATGCAAGTAGTCCTGTTTTATAGCTTCACCAGGTTAACACCTCATTTTTAGGTACGCTTGATGCTGCTCCTGGCATGCCCTCCTGCGCTCTTCATTGAACCAGGGTTGATCCCCTGGCTTAATGGTAATGGTAGAGTGGGGGATATGCCGGACTATGAGATCATACATTGTGTTCGAGTACAATTCTGCTGCTGCTGATAGCCCACAGCGCCTCATGGATACCCAGACTCGAGTTGCTAGATCTGTTCAAATCTAGCCCATTTGGAATGGGGGTGGTGCCACACAACACGATGGAGGGTACCTCAATGTGAAGGCAGGACTTCATCACCACAACAACAGTGTGGTTGTCACTCCTATTGATACTGTCATGGACAGATACATCTGCAGCAGGCAGGTTGGGGAGGATGAGGTCAAGTATGTTTTTCCCTCTTGTTGGTTCTCTCACCACCTGCGGCAGACACAGTCTAGCAGCTATGTCATTTAGGACTCAGCCAGCTCGGTCTCTAGTGGTGCTACTGAGCCACTCTTGGCATTGGACATTGAAATCCCCCATTCACAGTACATTCTGTGCCCTTCTCACCCTCATACTTCCTCCAAGTAATGTTCAACATGGAGGAGCCCTAATTCATCAGCTGAAGGAGGGCAATACGTGGTAATCAGCAGGAGGTTTCCTTGCCCATGGTTGACTTGATGCCATGAGACTTCATGGGGTCCAGAGTTGATGTTGAGTACTCCCAGGGCAACTCCCTCCTGACTGTGTACCACTGTGCCGCCACCACTTCTGTGTCTGTCCTGCCAGTGGAACAAGACATATCCAGGGATGGTGATGGTGGAGCCTGGGACATTATCTCTAAGGTATGATCCAACGAGAATGACTATCTCAGGCTGTTGCTTGACTAGTCTGTGAGACAGCTCTCACAGTTTTGGCACTAGTCCCCAGATATTAGTGAGGAGGACTTTGCAGGGTCGACAGGGCTGCCATTTCTATTGTTGTTTCTGGTGCCTAGATCAATGCCAGATGAGTTGGAGTGAGTCGGATGCCTGGAGTTGGGAGTGTTCAAGTACAAACCTGATTAAAATAGATAACAGCAACCATTATTGTGACCGCTGTTTAATTCATCCTGCTGTCATCTCCAAGGTATCCTAAAAGAGCTCGAGGCCTGGAACCTGAATCAGGGCTGGAACCTGGGAGAGGGCTGTAATCTGGGATAGGGTTGGAATCAAGGGAAAAGTTGGGACCTGGGATGGTGCTGGAACCTAGAACAGGCCTAGAACCTGGGACAGGTCTGGAAACTGAGGCAGATCGGGAACCTGGGGCAGGTCTGGAACCTGAGGCAGATCGGGAACCTGGGGCAGGTCTGGAACCTGGGGCAGGTCTGGAACCAGGACAGTTCTGAATCAGGGGCAGGTCTGGAACCCAGAACAGGAATGGAAACTGGGGAAGGACTGGAACCCAGGCAGACCTGGAACCTATTGTTGGAACCTGGAACAGGGCTGGAACCTATAGCAGGGATGCCCTTTGTTTCTCCAGTGCAGACGTTGAGGCCATGAGGGAGATTCTTCTCCTAGAGAGTGGCAAGAGGAGGTTGTTGTAATATGTTTTTAAGGGTTAGGAGCATAATATCACTGGAAAGGAAATGTGTCACGTGAAGCAGTTTTAGTTTCAATTTTGCTTTCAGAAGAGCACAGACACTCAACTCTGCAGCTCTGATGTCTTTACGCTTTACATCCATGTATATCTGGTCGCATGTACCTTGTCTTAATAAATGAACCTACAATATGTCTACCCAATCCCTTATGAGAGATGGGTGCCTTTATATCATTAGAAAAACATGACATGGTGTGCAGCAGTGGTTCCTTCTAAATTACAAGGTGACCAGCCTGGCAGCAAGATGCAGTACAAGGTGAACAGTTTTAGATCATGCTACATGGTTTGAGACAACCCCCGATATTTTGGTCAGACCGCAACAAAGCCACAGCAAAGCCATTGGAGAGTGCTGAAATCGCAATATGGTGACTGCACAGAGAAGCTTTGACAGTGCTCAAGTAAAGAGCTAGTAAGCAGACAGGTCCTTGGTGAGGAGATTGCTGCTCATAGCCTGCAAGTTCAGTGAGTGGGTCAGTGCATCGAAGCACCAGCTTCATAGGATCTTGATTTTGATCCAAGGGGAGTTGATGGCATAGTGGTATTGTCACTGGACTAGTGATCCAGAATAATGCCCCAGGGGCTTGGGTTCAAACCCTGCTACGGCAGATGGTGGAATTTGCATTCAGTGAAAATCTGGAAATAAAAGTCTAATGATGACCATGAAATTGATTGATGAACCCATCTGGTTCACTAATCTGTCATCCTGGCCTACATGTGATTCCAGACCCACAGCAAGCCACTTGTGCAAAGGCAGGAAACTGGATGGACCACCTGGCATTGACCTAGGCACCAGAAATGACAATAACAACAGCAATCTCAGCCTGTCAACCTTGCAAAGTCCTCCTTACTGAAATCTGGGGGCTAGTGCCAAAATTGGGAGAGGTGCCTCACAGGCTAGTGAAGCAACAGCCTGACATAGACATTTTCATGGAATCATACCTGACAGATAATGTTCCAGATATACACCATCCCTGTGTCTATCCTATCCAGCCAGACCCCAGCAAAGGTAGTGGCACAGTGGTATACAGTCAGGAGGGAGTTGGCCCTGGGAGTCCTCAACATTGACTCCAGGCCAAACATGGGCAAGGAAACTTCCTGTTGATTACCATGTACCACCCTCCCTCAGCTGATGAATTAGTCCTCCTTAGTGCTGTTGAACTTGGAGGAAGCACTGAGGGTGGCAAAGGTGCAGAAGATACTCTGTGTTGGGGACTTCAATGTCCACCATCAAGAGTGGCCTGATAGCCCCACTGTTGACCAAGCTGGCTGAGACCTAAATGACATAGCTAGGTCTGCAGGTGGTGAGGGAAAAACATACTTGACCTCATCTTCACCAACCTACCTACCACAGATGCATCTATCCATGACAGGTAGGAGTAACCACTGCACAGTTGTTGTGGACACAAAGTCCCACCTTCACATTGAGGATACCCTTCATCCTGATGTGTGGCACTACCAGCATGCTACATGGGATAGATTTTGAACAGACCTAGCAATTCAAGACTGAGCACCCATGAGGTGCTGTGGGACCATCAGCAGCAGCAGAATTGCACTCGAGCACAATCTGTAACTCCATAGCACGGCATATCTCTCACTCAACCATTACCATCAAACCAGGGGATCAACCCTGGTTCAATGAAGAGTGCAGGGGGGACTGCCAGGAGCAGCAGCAGGCATACCTAAGAAAGAGGCGTCAACCAGGTGAAACTTTAACACAGGACTACTTGCATGCCAAACAGTATAAGTAGCAAGTGAAAGACAGTGCTAAGTGATCCCACAACCAAAAGATCTAAGCTCTGCAGTCCTGCCACATCCAGTTGTGAATGGTGGTGAACAATTAAACAACTCACTGGAGGAGGAGGCTCCACAAATATCCCCATCCTCAATAATGGAGGAGTCCAGCACATCAGTGCAAAAGATGAGGCTGAAACATTCACAACAATCTTCAGCCAGAAGTGCCAAGTGGATGATTCATCTTGGCCACCTCCTGGTATCCCCAGCAACACAGATGCCAGCCTTCAGCCAATTCGACTCACCCCCTGTGATATCAAGAAATGGCTGAAGGCACTGGATAGTGAAAAGGACCTGACAATATTCCAGCAATAGTACTGAAGACTTGTGCTCCAGAATTTGCCTTGCCCCTAGCCAAGCTGTTCCAGTACAGCTACAACACTGGCATCTACCCAGCTATGTGGAAAATTGCCCAGGTAGGTCCTGTACACACAAAAAAAGTCAAATACAACCCAGCCAATTACTGCCCCATCAGCCTACTCTCTGTCATCCGTAAAGTAAGGGGACATCAACACTGCTATCAAGCAGCACTTGCTTAGCAATAACCTGCTCACTGATACCCAATGTGGGTTCCACCAGGGCAACTCAGCTCCTGACCTCATTACAGCCTTGATTCAAACATGGACAAAAGAGCTGAACTCCCAAGGTGAGGTGAGAGTGACTGCCCTTGACATCAAGGCAGCATTTGACATAGTATGGCATTAAAGAGCCCTAGCAAAACTGGAGCCAATGAGAACCAGAGGGAAGATTCTCTGCTGGTTGGAGTCATACCTAGCTCAAGCGAAGCTGGTTATGGTTGTTGGAGGTCAATCATCTCAGCTCCCAGAGTTCCTCAGGGTAGTGTCCGCGGCACAACCATCTTCAGCTGCTTCATCAATGACCTTCTTTCCATCATCAGGACAGAAGTGAGGGTGTTCGCTGATGATTGCACAATGTTCAGCACCATTCACAACTCCTTAGATACTGAAGCAGTCCATGTCCAAATGTAGCAAGACCTGGACACTATCCAGGCTTGGGCTGACAAGTGGCAAGTAACATTCGTGCCACACAAGTGTCAGGCAATGACCATCTCCAACAATCAGGAATCCAACCATCACCCCTTGATATTCAATGGCATTACCATCACTGAAGCCCCCACTATCAACATCCTGGGGTTACCACTGACAAGAAACTGAACTGGACAAACTACATAATTACTGTGGCTACAAGAGCAGGTCTGAGGCTAGGAATACTGTGACGAGTAAACCACCTCCTGTCTCTCCAAAGCCTATCCACCATATGGAAGGCACAAGTTAGGAGTGTGATGGAATACTCCCCACTTGCCTGGGTGAGTATAGTGCCCACAACACTCAAGAAGCTTGACACCACCCAAGACAAAGCAGCCCACTTGATTGGCACCACATCCACAAACATTCTTTCCATCCACCAGCAACGCACATTAACAGCAGTGTGTATGATCTACAAGATGCACTGCAGGAACTTACCAATGCTTCTTTGACAGCACGTTCTAAACCCATGACCATTGCCATCTGGAAGGACAAAGGCAGCAGATAGATGGAAAAATAACCACCTAGAAGTTCCCCTCCAAGTCACTGACCATCCTGACTTGGAAATATATTGCTGTTCCTTCACTGTCATTGAGTCACAATCCTGGAATTCCCTTCCTAACGGCACTGTGGATATACCTACACCACATGGACTGTAGCGGTTCAAGAAGGCAGCTCACCACCACCTTCTCAAGGGCAACTAGGGATGGGTAATTAATGCTGGCCCAGCCAGCAAAGCCCTTATCCCATGAATGAACAATATAAAAAAATTCTTTTCACCTCAGCTGGCTGCCACAGCCCTTTTGTGGAATCCTGGATGCACACTTGTTATCCCAACTGTAAACTTGTGCTGCTTCAGGCATTGCAGCCACAAGCTGAGACAAGTGGGCAGGCTGCCGACACCTCCTCCAAGATTAAGTGTGGAGGCCACCGCTTCACTCAGAGCACCATGTGGGTCACTGAGACATCTTCTTACTGTCTTTGTGTACCATTTCCCTTTCTTAGCACTGTAGAAATAATTACACTTTAATGTCACGTGTCTGAGACTTCTTTTATTGCAAGGGTGACAAGAAAAGTGCTATGAGGTGATTAAGGAGATCAAGGGTTCCTATACAGTGATGGCAAAGGCTCTGGACAGATATGCATCCTTCACTGGCCGCAAATGATTAGATGTTTTAGGCTATGTCTTGAATGGATGTGTTAGCACAGGTACCTCAATCTGACTTCCCCAACATGTCCTTCATCCTGGGTCAGAGGGGTTCAGCTGAAGTGTTCTTGAATCATGACATCCTGATGAAAGCTTTGCTCCCCAAACTATTCCCAGTTACTGCCTTGTGCAGCCAGAGCACCTCGGTGTCCTGCATTCTCTCCCTCTGCATCCTCTTCCTCCTCCTCTTTCTCCTGCTAGCCCCCCTCTTCCTTCAATGAGCTGTCTCATTCCAGAGCCTCACCATCCTCAAGGCCCATACTTCCCTGAAGGGCAATGTTAAGGAGAATGAGGCAGACCATCGCCATGACAGAGAACCTTGCAGGGGTTTATTGAAGGACACCACCCACGGTCCAGGCATGGAACAACATTTTGAGGAGCCTGATGGCCTGCTCAAGGATGGACTTAGTAAACCAGTGCCATTGGTTGTATCACTTCTGTGCCCCTGTCTGGGAATCTGTTAGAAGAGTGAATAGCCATCTCTTCAAGGAATATTCCTTGTCCCGAAGGATCCATCCACAGACTTTGGGGTTTAGAGTGAAGATCTGCAGCAGCCTGGACTGGAAGAGGATAAAGGAGTCATGTTAGCAGCAAAGAAAGCAAGCACAAAGGAATCTCTTGTTGTGGCTATAGACCACTTGGATGTTGAGGAAGTAGAAGCTCTTCCTGTTGATGGATCTCACTGGCCAATAAGAGGTGGCTTGATGGTCACAAGTGTGGAATTGATGATGCCCTTACACCTATGGGAATCCAGCAATGATAGTGAAGCCCAATGTCCTTTACCCCTGTGAGGCCCCATCTGTTCAGCTCTGGCAAAAAGTGACCAGCGAGATGAAGCGGTGTTTAGCCATTTGCAAGATACCACCAAAGCCTGCAACTGAATCCTGGAAAGAGTCTGAAGTGAAGAAACTCAAACAGTGACTTTGACAGCTAATGGCAGGACATGGCGGCCAGAGCTATGAGGTGTGAGGTCTTTGGCAACAAGGGCACAGATGCCTGTAACCATTTTCCTAGTGATTTGCAATCTCCTGGGGTATCGGGTCTCAGTCATCTCCTGATAGCTTCATCTTCAGTGTTTGATCCTTAGCTGAGGATATGGCCTCCAGTTCCTTCTAATACCTCATTCCACACTCCTGCCCTCCTAATCCCTGGGGCTCTGCTCTTCCTACAGAGTGTATTTCACACCATTAGATGCAAAATCTGATAGTCATGCTCCCATTGCCAGCTGTTGCCATCCTTGTGGTCAACTGGTTGCCCAATTGTCCTTGACAGCCTTGACCCCTGTTCTTCTGCTCCCGTGCTGCTAGGAAGGTGATGACCTTCCACACTCACCGAATGCTGCCAACTCTCCCTGGCACCCGTGCAGCGCCACGAGCACTTGTTTGCCACCGAGCAATATCCATCTGCATGCTTTAATCTTTTATGGGTCCAGGATAATTCTCTGGGGTAGGAATGGTTTTCCATTCTGTACTCACCTCTCTTCACCTGATCTTCCTTAGACAGCATGTGTAACCTGTGCACCCTTATGAAACTTTCAACAGCACCCCTTAATGAGCTCTTAATGAATGTAGCCGATGTGGGAACAGCACCAAGAAACCAGCAGAAAAGTTGGCACTGGTATTTTCCAGCTGTGTCTGCCTCTATTCCTGCCCTGGGAGGACCCAAAAATTCAACCCACAGAAAGTGCAATCAGCAAGTGGATCAATTGGCACAGCTATAAAATGGAATAACTTTAAATGCTATACCAGTTCATGTTAGCTTCTCAGTCTGGGTTTCATTAGCAATGTTAATTGTATGATTGTAGATTAAAGAGCAGGAAATTCTAAAATATGTATTAATATCATTTAGAAGCCTTTGCAATCCACTACAAAATTTTAGCTAAAGCACCTTTAGAGAGTTATATATAGCATCAGTTTTCATTATTCAGATTCTGTACACAAAGTGGGGATTTGATGTTGCAGCTTTCAACAAACAGTAGCATTGGTGTATGACCTAGTTTGAGGAACTGCTGGTAATTAATGCCCATGGCAATAAATAATGTAGTTTGAAGAATGTCTGAAATTCTCCAGCACCTGTCATCTTCCATTCAATAACATTCTCTAACAGCTAAAACATGTTACGATGAGGTCAGAGTTGAAATTCCAAATAGCAGAATAGCTACAGTCAACGTGAGTATTTAGTATGTTTATCTTGAACTAAAAGCAGTTGCAAAAATAATGGCTGTCTTATGCAACAGCTTTGACTTTAATCATCTTCCAACAGAAGAAAAAATAGTAGACTGTGGCTTTCCTAACACCTGCAACATGTATCTATCCTTTGAAGATTGATGTTTCATCTTTGCACTGAATATAAACAACAAGAAAAGGTTTCTGTTCCATTTCTTTGGAATGTACCATCAGCAAAGGGATTGTGGTTTCTGCCAGTGCTATCAACTGGGGGAGCCTATAGGCCATTTTACTTAGTTAAAGGGCTAAAGTTTCCTAGCCTCATGGTCATGGACTTAGAGGCAGGGTGACCAGGAAAAAAGGGGAAGCCCACATAAAGATGTTTCCCCAACATGTTGCCACCATCGGAGGCCTTTCCCAAGGATGAGTTGAGAATCAGGTTGGCTGTTCACTTCATTGAGTTAGACAGCCAATTAACAATGTAGAGGTCTGAATTAGGGGGCATTTTGCAACTGTCAGCACACTGCCCCCCCATCCACTGTATGGCTAGGCTGCCAATTAAATGGAGATGGCCTCACTACAGCAGGACAGTAAACTATTGGAGCCAGAGGCTCCATGCCACAAACAGGGATGTGCATTCATGAAAGTCTGCAATTCTGACCAAGATTGATCTAGCAGAGGGGTTTCCCCTCCAGACTGATTCAACCTATTGGTCTTGACCCCGGTTATTTAATGCTTGATGTGCAGGCTAGTGTGGCACCGCTATGTTGAGGTACTCTCACTGTCACTGACCTGCCTCAGCAGCATCCACCAGCCAATCAGTGCATAACTTGAGAACACTGTTAAATTCATCAGGCCTTTTTTTTTTTGATTTCCCTGCCAGCAGCCGACAACAGGTATTAGGCTCCTTACATGTCAAAATGAAGTTCCCAGACCCTCTTTTAGACCTTCTTTTTGGGAAGACAGTGTTAAGTTTAGCAGGAGCCAAGCCTGCTCTGCTCAAAAATCTTAAGCGGCTGGCAAGAAAAGTTAAGTTTACTTTATTTAAACTGTGGAATTCATTGCTGTGTCGGCAGGAAGAGGAGAATTGTTCCCCCAACTCCAAAGCATTTGTGAGTATCTCATATTGACACCATTCCTCTCCTCTCAGGACTTAGCTGTGGGTTGTTGCTGAGGTAGCATATGGCCTGATATTTGTCTTTAGAAAAGGGGAAAGCTCCCTCTAACTGGCTGAATTCTGGTCTCCTGACTAGGACACATGTTGTATACCTGAAAACAAATCAAAACCAATTTTGACCACTTAATTTTCAGAGAAACACAAAAAATGTCAAAATAAAAACAAACAAAATGTCCTTGAAACATTGATTGGTAAATGTATAGTCCCAAATTTTGAAATGTAGAGTCCAGTCTTCCAGACCAACAAGGCCTCATCTTCATCAAGCTGCCTACCTCAGACACATCTGCCCATGACAGTATCAGTAGGAGTGACCACCGCATAGCTGAAGCATTTGTTCAATTTTCAGCCAGAAGCGCTGAGTGGATGATTGATCTGGGCCTTCTCCAAAGGTCCTCAGCATCACAGATGCCAGTCTTCAGCCAAACTGATCCACTCCACTTGATCTCAAGAAATGGCTGAAGGCACTGGACACTGCAAAGGCTATGGGCCCTTACAATATCCCAGCAATAGCACAGAAGACTTGTACTCCAAAGCTTCCTGTGCCCTAGCCAAACTGTTCCAACACAACTACAACATTGGCATCTACCTGGCAATGTGGAAAATTGTCCAGGTATGTCCTGTGCACAAAAAGCAGGACAAATCTAACCCAGCCAATTACCGCTCCATCAGTCTACTATCAATCATCAGTAAAGCCGTAGAAGGGGTCATCAACAGTGCTACCAAGCGGCACTTGCTTAGCAATGACCTACTCACTAACTCTCAGTGTGGGTTATATCAGGTTCACTCAGCTCCTGACCTCATTACAGTCTTGGTTCAACCGTGGACAAAACAGCTGACTTCCAGTGGTGAGGTAAGAATGATTACCCTTGAAATCAAGGCAACATTTGACTGAGTGTGGAATTAAAGATCCCTGGTAACACTGAAGTCAATGGGAATCAGGGGGAAAACTCTCCACTGGTTGGAGTCATGCCTAGCACCAGGGAAGCTGGCTGTGGTTGTTTGAGGTCGATCATCTCAGTTTCAGGACATCACTGCTGAAGTTTTTCAGGATAGTTCCATCGGCGCAACCATCTTCAGCTGCTTCATCAATGACCTTCCTTCCACCATAAGGTCAGAAGTGAGGACATTCGCTGATGATTGCACAATGTTCAGCACCATTCGTGACTCATCAGATACTGAAGCAGTCAATGTCAAAATCCAGCAAGATCTGGAAAATATCCAGACTTGGGCTGACAATTGACAAATAACATTCATGCAAATGCTAGGCAATGACCATCTCCAACAAGAGAGAATCTAACCATCGTCCTTTGACATTCAATAGCATTACTATTGCTGAATCCCCAACTATCAACATCCTAGGGCGTACCATTGACCAGAAACCAAAGTGGACTAGCTGTTTAAATACTATGGCTACAAGAGCAGGTCAGAGGTTAGGAATTCTGCAGGGCAGAACTCACCTCCTGATTCCCCAAAGCCTGTTCAGCATCTACAAAGAGCAAAGCCAGAGTGTGATAGAACATGTTCCACATGCCTGGATGAGTGCAGTTCCAACAACACTCAAGAAGCTGGTGTTAGGAAAACTGAAAGGTCTGAAGATGGATAAATCACCTGGACCAGAAGGATTGCACCCCAGAGTTCTGAAGGAGATAGCTGAAGAGATAGTGGAGGCGTTAATGGTGATCTTTCAGAAATCACTCGAGTCAAGGAGGGTCCCAGAGGACTGGAAAATCGTTAATGTAACCCCCCTGTTTAAGAAGGGAGTAAGGCAAAAGACAGGAAATTATAGGCCAATTAGCCTGACCTCAGTCGTTGGTAAGATTTTAGAGTCCATTATTAAGGATGAGATTTCAGAATACTTGGAAGTGCATTGTAAAATAGGGCGAAGTCAGCAAGGTTTCATCAAGGGGAGGTCATAACTGACAAATCTATTAGAATTCTTTGAGGAGGTAACAAATAGGTTAGACAAAGGGGAGCCAATGGATGTTATCTACATGGGCTTCCAGAAGGCCTTTGACAAGGTGCCGCACAGGAGGCTGCTCAGTAAGATAAGAGCCCATGGTGTTAGAGGCAAGGTACTAGCATAGATAGGAGGTTGGCTGTCTGGCAGGAGGCAGAGAGTGGGGATAAGAGGGTCCATCTCAGGATGGCGGCCAGTGACTAATGGAGTTCTGCAGGGGTCAGTGTTGGGACCACAACTTTTCACTCTATACATTAATGATCTAGATGAAGGAACTGAGGGCATCCTGGCTAAGTTTGCAGATGATACAAAGATAGGTGGAGGCTCAGGTAGTATTGAGGAGGTGGGGAGGCTGCAGAAGGATTTAGACAGATTAGGAGAATGGGCAAAGAAGTGGCAGATGGAATACAATGTGGGGAACTATGAGGTCATGCACTTTGGTAGGAAGAATAGAAGCATAGACTATTTTCTAAATGGGGAGAGAATTCAGAAATCTGGAGTGCAAAAGGACTTGGGAGTTCTAGTCCAGGATTCTCTTAAGGTTAACTTGCAGGTTGAGTCGGTAGTTAGGAAGGCACATGCAATGTTGGCATTTATTTCGAGAGGACTAGAATATAAAAGCAGGGATGTGCTGCTGAGGCTTTATAAGGCTCTGGTCAGACCACATTTAGAATATTGTGAGCAATTTTGGGCCCCGTATCTCAGGAAGGATGTGCTGGCCCTGGAGAGGGTCCAGAGGAGGTTCACGAGAACGATCCCAGGAATGAAAGGCTTAACATATAAGGAATGTTTGAGGACTCTGGGTCTATACTCGATGAAGTTTAGAAGGATGAGGGGGAATCTGTTTGAAACTTACAAAATACTGAAAGGCCTGGATAGAGTGGACATGGGAAGATGTTTCCATTAGTAGGAGAGACTAGGACCCGAGGGCACAGCCTCAGAGTAAAGGGAAGACCTTTTAGAACAGAGATGAGGATAAACCTCTTTAGCCAGAGAGTGGTGAATCTATGGAATTCATTGCCACAGAAGGCTGTGGAGGCCAGGTCATTGAGTGTATTTAAGACTGAGATAGATAGTTTCTTGATTGGTAAGGGGATCAAAGGTTACAGGGAGAAGGCTGGAGAATGGGTTTGAGAAACATATCAGCCATGATTGAATGGCAGAGTAGACTCAATGGGCCAAATGGCCAAATGTCTGCTCCTATGTCTTATGGTCTTATGGTCTAAGCTTAAAAATCATCCAGGACAAAGCAGCCCCTTGGTTAGCACCACATCCACAAACATTCTCTCCCTCCATCACTGAAACAGAGTGGTCTACAAGAGGCACTGCAGGAACTCACAAAGCCTCCATTGGCAGCACCTTCCAAACTCATGACCACTACCATCTAGAAGGACAAGGGCAGCAGATTCATGGGAACACCACTACTTGGAAATTCCCCTCTAAGCCAGTCACCACCCTGACTTGGAAATATATCGCCATTCCTTCACTGTTACTGGGTCAAAGTCCTCGAACTCCCTCCCTAACAGCACTGTGGGTGTACCTACACCACATGGACTGCAGCCGTTTAAGAAGGCAGCTCACCTCCACCTTCTCAAGGACAATTAGGGATGGGCAATAAATGCTGGCCTAGCCAGTGATGCCCACATCCCATGAATTAATAATTTTTAAAAAATATAAAGCTTCTATGCTCATTTCCCGTTCTAGATTAAGTTGGGCAATCTTAATCAGGATAACAGGGGAAGGACAACAGGTAACTTCAGTACCCCTGGGATAAATGAGTGAAAGAAGGGAAAATCTGCCAGAATTTCTCCTCTTGAGCATTTGAAAAGTATTTCAAAAGTATTTTCTGGTAACAGCAAAAACAAGCCTTGTTATCATACTTACACAATCAAACAGACTGACAACATTGTCCAGACTAATGTATGAACAATGGCATCCAGGGTAAGGATTGAAACCATGACCGGGACTCTCAACTATGGAGGGTGAGTAAAATGCGGCTGTTAAATTCACCACCCAACATACAACCAAACTTACCTTACTCTGCAATGGACGGTCAATTGGACATCACTCAATTTAATCCCCTGCTAAAGTTCAAATTTCCACCTGGTGTTCCACCAAAATCCACGTTCCTTCCAGGGCACTGCTGCCTTATATTCAATAGAAGAGCTGGAAATTAGACCAAAATGTGGATGTGCTTTCCTATGTTGCCCATTCCAGCAGAGTCTTGTTAAGCTTATCAAAAGTCATAAACCACATCCTTTGTGACTGTGATAAAAGTAAATTTTCCCACCTCAACCCTCTGCTTAGTCTGCAACTATTGCTATGGTTGACCACGCCAACCTCTTCCAACATCTCTTTTACCAGCTTGGGGTGACCACACTTACCAGCTTCCATTCTTATCCATCTAATCATAAGCAGAGAATCACACACAATGGCTTTTCCTACTCTTGCACCATTTTGTCTGGTGTCCCCCAAAGATTAATCCTTGGCCCCCTCCTACTTCTAATCTGCATACTGTCCTTTGGCACCATTATCTAAAAACATAGGATTAGTTTCCATGTGCACCCTGATAATACACAACTCTACTTCACCATCTCTCTGAATTCCTCCACTATTGCTAAATTGTCAGATTGCTTATCCAACAGCTAGTACTGCATGCACAGAAATTTGCTCCAATTAAACATTGGTTAGACCAGAGCCATTGTTTTTGGTCATCGCTACAAATTCTTTTTCCTAGCTACTGACTTGATTCAGTTCCCTAGCAACTGTCGAAGTTTGAACCAGACTGCTCGCAGTGTTGGTGTCGTATTTGATCCCGAGATGATCTTCTGACCACATAACTGCTTCATCAAAGTGATTGCCTCTTTCTGCTCCTGTAACATCGCCCAATTTTGTCTTTGCCTCATTTCATCTGCTGCTGAAACCCTCACTCATGCCTTTATTATCTCTAGACTTGACCATTCCAATACACCCACAGTCAGCCTCCCACATTCTACCCTCTGCAAACATGAGATAATCCAAATCTCTGCTGCCCTTGTGCCAAGTTTCTTTCATTCATTACCCTGTATTTGCTGACCTTTGTTGATTAAGCAATGCCTCTATTTTAAAATTCTCATCCTTGTTTTCAAGTCCCTCCATGACCTCAGCCACCTTTCCCCTAACTCCCCCAATGCCACACTCTCTAAGATATCTGTGTTCCTCTAGTTCTGGCCTCTTGAGGATACCCAATTTTAATAACTCCAGCATTCGCAGCCATGACTTCAGCTGCCTAGACCCTAAGGTCTAGAATTTTCTCCCTAAACCTCTCCAGCTTTCTACTTCTCTTCCTATGAGACATCATTAAAACCTATCTCTTTGACCAAGCTTTCAGCCGTTTGCTCAAATATCACTTACTGTGGATCACTGATAAATCTTCTTTATGACACAGGTATGAAGCAACTTGAGACATTTTATTATATTAAAGACACAATGTATGTTGTTGTTTTCATTGTCATTGTTGGTTGTTTTTAAGGGGATGGGAACTCCTTGGCCAGGAATTGACTAAACTCTGACCTGACAGAAGAGTGAGAGGCCAATACTCCAAGTGACTGCAGTCATTTAGGCTTGGCATATAGGCAGAAGCAGAGTCCAGCTGGAAGTCCAGGCCGGGACCATGGCCTGCATTCCTCCGAAGTTGCATCCTCCTTTTGACAGGCAGCCTAAAATCTCCCTAGCACTGCATATTCTTACATGCATTGTTTAAATTACGTAACCTCCCCATATCCCTATAATTAAGAGAACAGACAGGCCTTTCTGGGACTGCATGTGAATCCTGGTGCCAGGATCAAGGATGTAACTGAGCCGCTGCAGAGCAGTCAGAAAGGGAGGGTAGGAATGAACAACCAGTGGCTGCGGTCAATATCAGTTTCAATGACATAGGTTGAAAGTGGGATGTGGTCCTGCAGGCAGAGCTTAGGGGGCTAGGAAAGATACTAGCAAGTAGGATCTCAAAAATAGTCATCTTCAGATTATTCCCCAATACCAAATTCTACCGAGGATAGAAGTAGAATCAGAGATCAGATGAATGTATGGGATGGTGCAGGAGAGAGGGCTTTAGGTTCCTGGAACATTGGGGCCAGTTCTGGAGGAGATGGGACCTGTACAGGTTTGAGGGGTTGCACCCGAGCAGTGTCGAGACCAATATCCTTTTGTGGGTTTTGTGAGTGCTGTTGGGGAGGGTTTAAACTAACCTTACAGAAAATATTAACAAGGAAAAACAAAGTGCACAGATAATTGGGAATGACAGGTAACACTAGAATAGGAAATAATATGGTATTAGATGGAGTCTGAGTAACAGGGAATTAAATAAGTCAAAATTATATTTATTGTCCTCTCAGGGCGTTCCTGGTGGACAGTGGTTCCTCAGCTTGCCTGCCAGTGACACCACTGCCTGAAGTTGCCATGATGACTGAAGAGACCTGTGCAGCATGTCAGGGCCTACTAGGCCTCAGGCAGCCAGAGGGTGTCATCCCGGGACACAGGGCAGCAAGTTCAGCAGCCTGCTTCCATTTCAGCTGGCAGAAAAGAGGGATCACCATAGAAGTACAGGAGATTTAAGAAAACACACTCGATGCACTTGGGCCCCAAGGGTGATTAGAAAGTTAATGATTCATTGTTAATGCATTAAGTGTCTTATTTGGATCATGAAAGTTTCCATCTGGTGTTGAGGGTGATCGTGGTGTGTACGCTCACCATTTACATATCACAGCAGCAATAGGTGCTAGTAGATGGGGGGGACCTGTGCCAAGGCGAGTGACTGTGGTGTGCTTGGAGTGTGGGGTGTGTGGGGTGTTCTTTATTTGGCTGGATGGGTAAGTTTCAACTGAAATGCGTGAATATAAGTACTTCCCGAGTCTCTGTTCATGTCCTCCAAGTGGCCCCTCATGACTATCAGAATTCTGCTGCTCGTCATCAGCTTTCTCATCTTCCTCTGCTTTTGAAGGTGCCTCATAGTCCTTCATCTTCAGCAGCCAGTGAACATCCCCCCTCTGCAACATCAGACTGTGCAACACATACCGCCAGCATACCAGCACGATCTGAGAGACCCTCACTGGGACATAATGAAATGCCCCATCTAATCAACCCAGGCACCAAAACCTCACTAGATCAATGGCCTGTTTGAAGGTCGCTCTGGTTGCAGTGCAGCTGGTGCTGCAAGGTTTCTCTGCCTCAGTCTTGGGTTCCTCACTGGTGTCAGTGGCCATCTCCTCAGTGGGTAACCCTTGTCAGTAAGTACCATCCTTGCAGATGTGGAGGGGGAGGTTGAAAAGATGTGGTGTCTGGGAGTGCCAGAGATTGTAAATATCATATTTAATATCATATGGCTGTACCTGGGGAAATGAGCTCACATGTGCAGGATCTGCTGATGGTGGTTGCAGGGGAGTTGGATGTTGACAGAATGGAATCCTTTCCAGTTAATGATGACTGCTGGTTGGCCTATGGGAGCCTTGATGGCCACATGTGTGCAGTCTATGAGGCTGGGCGCCTGGGGGAACCCAGCCGTGGTGCTGAGCCCTCGGGCTCTCTCAGCTTGACTGTTTGCTTTGGTTTGGAAATTGCTGTGCTGGTTGGCCCACCTGAAGAGGGGATCTGCCACTATCTTGATGCAGTGATGTGCAGCTGATCTGGAAATGTCACACATGGGCCCCTGTGGACTCCTGGATTGAACCTGAAGCATGGAAATTCAGGGCATCGGCTGACCACCAATACAACTGGAGCTCACCTCCTCCACCATCATGGTGCGCATATTGGGCATGGCCTCACGGGAGAGGTTCAGCATCGGCAACACTGCCACTCTGACATCTGGAGGTATTTCATCCTTTGTTTGTATACTCCAGTGATAGGGCACCTTTGTCTCTGCACTGCTATTTTGATAGTGCTCTGCAGCCTTATGTCACTTCATTATCACCCGGCTGGCCCTGCAGGTGATTAGGAGGTTGCTGCTATCCTAATAAAAGCAAAATACTGAAGATGCTGGAGATCTAGAACAAAAACAAAAATACCTTGAAAAGCTCAGCAGATCTGACAGCATCTGCGGAGAGAGATACAGTTGATGTTTCGAGTCCATATGACCCTTCATCAGAACTAAGACACATAGAAATGAGATGAAATATAAGCTGGTAGAGGGGGGTGGGACAAGTAGATCTCGATATGGGGCCAGTGATAGGTGGAGGCCAAGAAGAGATTGCCAAAGATGTCATTGACAAAAGGACAAAGGGGTGTTGATGGTGGTGATATTATCTAAAGGATGTGCTAATGGGGACATTAAAGGTAGGAAGCAGGACAAGCTAGTGGCAGATGGGGGTGGGATCGGGGGAAGGGATCGAAATGGGCTAAAAGATGGAGATGAAACAATAGATCGAAATAAATTTAAAAATAGGAGGGAAAAGAAAAATATATTTGTTAAAAAATGATAAATTATTGGAAAAAGGGGATCAGAAAGGGGATGGGGATGGAGGAGAGAGTTCATGATCTGAAATTGTTGAGCTCAATTTCACGCTGGCTGGTCAATTAACGGCCTGCCAGTGTGAAAGGCACGACAGAAGGCTCAGCGCTGCCGGGATGGGGGCAGGAGGGGGGCAGGCACTGAAGTCAGTGTGGGCACAGGGGAGCATGGAATGAAAGTTCCCTGAAGGCAGAGAGCTACCTGAGGGAGCCGAAGAATTTAAGTTGAAGAAAAACAGATTTTAAAATCTGCAAAAAATGCCCATGCATAAGAATGAATAAACATACCGATGCTGAAATTTGTGTCCAAACATTTTTATCTTTTTTAAAATTAATTGAAAAATACAAAGGTCGCCTTGCCAATTCACCTGCCCGCCAACCATAATGTTGGACGGACAGCGAAAAATCACAATTAATTGCAGCGTTAATGGGCTTAAAAGCTCTCTTAAATGTCTGCGGATGTGCTGCCGACTCTCGTGTGCACCTGCCAATCAAAATATCACATGATTGTGTGATGATGTCAGGAAGCTCACCCGATGTCACCGTGCACTATTTTATGCTCGAGTGTCGGGTGTGCGCCCGCATGCTTAGCGAAAAATTCTGCCCCATGACCCAATGCCATCCCACGCAATTTTACGACTCCCCGGCCCTTGCCTCTATTACCTTCTGTTTCTGCACTCTAAAATCCCAGCAAGAGTCATCAGAAAATGTCCCTCGCTGTGCACATAGCTTCACTGGATATATAACTCTCAAAGTCCCCATGGAATCATCAGTGAATGACCCTCATATGCGGTCATTAATCAGATCAATAACATTTGCTCATCGGTCAGCAAAAACTATTTAATGATCCATGATGTATGGATTCTGGGACAGTAATTGATTAATTCCCATCAATTGCTCAAATGCTGACATAAATTACTGCTCCAAATACCAATGGTTTTATTCATGTCGATTATTTTAGTCCACCTGGGAAATATAATTGCTCACAATGCACCAATATTCTTCCCCTCAGAAGGCTGATTTATTAACCTTAAAATCTAATTTTGCACCCCACATTCCACTGCCCACTGCCCCCCACAAACGTCCTCCCCCCTTGACATCATTGATTCAAGTTACAGTTGGACAACTTGCCGGGTTTAAAAGGATCAGGATTTAAACTTTACATTATTGGGAATTGATTGCAATAAAATGGATCTGAATGGGAAGTTGGAATTGGGTGCTTGTAGCAGGTCATATATTTGATCAACTCTATTTAGAAGACATGGCTTTCTGTTGGCACTGAATGGTCCACCTCTTCATATTTTCTTCCTCCCTTGCTATTTCTAATTTACATTTGAACATTTTCAGGAAGTTTTACGAAAAAGTATACTCTGTTCATAACGCAATGTGTCAATTAATATTGCCCATGGTCAGGGTAGCGGTACCCTCAATGCAATAAGCTTATGAAGATAAATGAACTATTAACAGTATAAGCTAATCATTATAGTACACAAGAGCCAAAAGCACACTGCCCTGTTCATCAGCATCGTCTTAACAATTGAAAAAATGCAGGAAATAGAAAATCCCTCCAACATGGTTCCTCTGCCAAGCAAATCATCATGTACTTTACTAATTTACCTCTGTTACCTTTGAGATATAATTTAAGCATTTAGACTAATACAAGTTCCCACTTATCTAAGTCCAAATAGCGTTGCAAACTTGTATGCTTTCTGAAACCATGTTCTGTGCTGCTCTTTGTAGCTGTCCTCTCTCATATGATGGAATCACTAAATCATAAAGTGGAGCAGCACAGAAGGAGGATTCAGCCCATTGTGTCTGTGCCGGCACTTTGAAAGAGCTATCCTATTAATACTCATTTCCCTGCTCTTTCCCTGTAGCCCTGCAAATTTATTTCAATTCCCTTTTGGAAGTTATTACTCAGGCTGCTTCTGCTAGCCACCCTTTCACTTAGCCCATATCCAAATCATAACAACTTACAAATCCCAGGGTTAATTAAATCTCTTTTAAAAGAGATAGACGAGTTGTATTTATTCTTTTCCTACACTCAGTGCATGCCATCTATCCACATGCTTCTCTTTCTCATCTTTATCTGTACTTTCCTTACAACATTTGTGTTAGAAACTGGACCATCAGTTTATCACCATTCCATGATTAAGAAAGCAGAAAACAAAACAAGAAAATACAGATTTCAGCAGACAACTTAAAGGTTTCAGTGCAATTTTATTTGTAAGTCTTTCAAATTACTTCAGAACAAAGAAAAAATGAGAAACACCAAGAACTAAACAAACGTGTTTAAAATATATCGATTTTGGAGTAAAAAAATCACACAATTGCCGGCCATTATTGTTCAGTCTAAGTGGCAGCATCATGAAAATTAACACAAATACAGAGAATGGCAATCATCATTGATTTTAATGGACTGCAGAGCTATAATATATATCCTCTAAACTGATTGCAGTGATATTGACTATGGTGCAGCATCAACATCCCAGAAAAATATGGACTAGCATAAGTAATGACATAAGCCACTTGCTCCATAATTTTCATCTTTTATACCATTTAGGGGGCCCAAAACTGTAAATACGCCATGTCAATGGTGCAAAGCTGCAGGAAAATCTTGGTCAGTAAAGTACCTTCTCTATTAGCAAATCATATCTGAAAAAAAACTTGACTCCACGGGCTAGATTTTCACTTTTGGAATGGAAATCTAATTGCCTGCCCACCTGACATCAGGAATGGAGTTGGGATACTAGGACACTAGCTGACCACATAATCATTGGGCCCCATTCAGCCCTCCATGTAGGCTGAAAATTCAATTGTGAAGCGCCCATATTTTCAGCACTATGGACATTATTTTGGGCCCAAAATGGCGCTCATGTCACGCACGTGTGCTCACATGTCTGGCGTTGGTTGCTTTAATGCTGTTTTGGACAGGCCATGGTATGGGTGCTGGGAGCATGTGCTGGAAGTTTGCAGAGTTGGCAGATCATGAATTCAGTCAGTGTGCAAGGCAAGGCAATGCCCATCATCCTGGCTGCAGGCATGATGCCTTTATTCTCACCAATCTGCTGGACCATCAGTATTTGAGGCACCGTAAGAAACCAGAGGCTACTGGGCAATAAGGGCTATCCGCTGACCACCTTTTCATGAACACATGGGCAGAATGCATATAATGACAGCCATGCTGGCACACACATGTTATTAATCAGGCCATTAAAGTACTTCATTTTGGAATGAGAGGTATCAGAGTCAATTAACCCCTTCTTCTCAAATTCACAAATGATTTTAAGTGATACCCTTATTGGTAATAGTAGTTTTATTTTATTCAGTATAAGTAAGCCTTGATACATCCTAATGTCCGAGCAGCAGTATCAAAGCGCAGCAGCATTATCATTACACCGTGAGAAGAAGTGGATCTCCCCATGTAACTACCCACTGGTTGTGCCCCAGGTATTATCAGTATCAGTCAATATGACACGTAAAACCTCTACAATCTCTGTGCTCAGGAAATTCCTTCTTACATTTCCTTTACACAGGAAAGTCTATGGAGGCCTATTTAATCCAATCATTACCTTACTATTATTTGACCAGCTCAATTAAAGATGTCATTCAGCATCTGCCTGTCCAAACCAGGTCAGAGTCTCCTGATTCCTAACATCATCTTTCTTCTTCCTACTCTAGGATCTTATCAATACATTGGCATTCCAATGCCAGGCTTGGCTAAAGGGAGCAAAATATGGCCTTGGGTAGTCAATGATTTTATATTGGTTCTACCCTTATCTGGGCCTCTGTTCTGCTAAGGTGTTTATCTTTTACTTCTCATGCAGCAGGCTTCCCTATTCATGTTCTGCTCGATTTCTGCTGAAGTTGACTTTTCTATCCACTCGGTCGATGAAGGTTCAAATCACAATTCTCCAACAATTCACCTCTCAGTGCCTGTTATCCAGGGCATATTGCAAGCAGGAATAAAAGAGATAGTTCAGTACAAGATTGCCATATCACAACTAATGAAAATTCTAATTTACAATCAATCATGGTATTTAAGTTATCTTTCAATAATTAGCAAGAAAATCCGATGTCGACATTTTCCAGGATTCTTACAGTCTAGCCCTTTGAGGGGGAGGAGCAATCTCTGACACTCACTCCATTATTTTCCAGTTCTGTCCTGACTGTGCCTGGAGTGACAACTGCATGATCTTTACTCCTTTTGCAGGAGGGCCATTTTAATAATAATATTAATTAAATGATAATTCTGGGTTATTAGCATGTTGACTACGTACATACATTTCAAGCAATAGATGATGATATGGACAAGGAAAATCATAACATATTGTACAGAAGGCTGCAGTTACCATATCATCAATAAATCACGAACTTTAAGAGTCTCCAGCTCTCACTTCAGCCTTAACCATTTTGTAGATAGTTCTTACTAAGTATTTTTCCTCTCTTGGCCTCTGTTTTCTTTCTCCACATTCCATGCCCCTCTTTATTTTAATTTGACTCACTCTGGCAGGTGTCAGTATGTTTAACTTTATCCTGATTGCTTCAAAGTCAATTTCTGTGTGGAATATGTGTCAATGTTCATTTAAAAATTTGTCTCAATCTACTGGCCACATTAACCATTTCATGTTGTGCTGTTGTCAGTAGGTTGAGCTTGCCTAAGACAGGTTCTGCAGTGCAAGTTCACCATGTATTTCCACATGTTTGTCACTTCACCTGCAACAAAAAACATCTGCATACTTAGATATTCCAATATCATGTCAAACATGGCTTCCAATAGAAGCTATTCTTGGACTTTCGGTTGATCTGATCTAAAGATCAGGGAAGGGGCTGAGTGGTTGTCTGGATATATTTGCTTACCTCAGCCTGCATGGTCCCAATGCCGCTGGTAGTGGCTAGACTATCAAATGTAGTTCTCTTAAAAGATTTGCAGGCAATGACAGAAACATATCTAAGCGAAAGCTATCACTATACTATCTCACTTACACTTTCCTAAATTTCACTACAAAACCATGGTTACCAGATATTCTGTTGGACTGTGTCCAAGTGATTTTTCCAATTCCCATTTGGCGATGTGATTCTTTTTTCTCTTTCACCTTCCTCAATCATTTCCTCTCACGCTACTTTACATATCCCATCCAGTACCATTCCATCCCATTCATGTTCTCTGGAGGAACATCACTGTCCAATACAAAATTCTCAGCACCTTCCTCTTCTGTGCACTGCAGCAGTGTTACTGCAGGGACTCTCTAGGCCAATCAGATTGGCTGGCAGCTCTTCAAAGTGGGGCTTCCTCCCAAGTGAAGAAGTTCAACCTGCAACATATTGACACTCATTTAACCGTAAATTAACTGTGGGGAACTTGGAATCAGCAGGGATGTGTTCCCCACCAACAAATGGATGGTGAGAATGGAGAACCTGCCATTTGAAAATTTCAGGCCCATATCTTACCTGCTCTGCTCTCTGTAACTGACCACAATGGTGTCCACTTGATCACAATGCAAACATAAAACTAAATAAACATTTCAAACCAACTTCTATCATTCAAACCATCCAATATTGCATACAAAAATCAACAATCATTCTTCATTCCCTTAGTGCCTGCCTTTTGTGTGTCTTTGATTGTCCCAGTGCTCTATTGCAGTGCTGCACTGGTGGCTGAAGCATGGCTGGTGGAAGGCTGCTGAATTGCAGATAATCCTTCTGGCCCTACAGAACTGGCTTTGAACTGTGCCATCTTGGCATGGGCAGCAGTAATCTGGCTGGCTGTCAAGTGGCAGCAAGAGCACTGACATAGTGGTAGGGGTGGGAGGATCAATGCTGACATCCTGAGAGATGGCAGCGGGTTTTTGCCTCATGAAGCCACTGTCACTCACCTGGATGGTACCTTAGCAATCCTGGTTACCTTATTGTTGGGCAGATTGTTGGACTGTTGTGAGAGGCTGCAATCTCCTTTGACAACTGATATCTGTAGCCAGGATGGCAGCAGTCTGAGGTTTTGAATGACTTTAATCTGACATTCCACTGCAGCACTGAGATGATGGGTGGCTTCTCTTTGGTTTGCAATGGAAGCTGAGTTATCAGCCCTCCAACGTTGCATCATGCTTGGATCTACAAGTATGGTAATGGAGTTGGTCGCCACTTCCACACTGGAAATGATGGGTTCCAATGTCTGCATAAAGCCATCTGCAAGGTTGGTGATAGAGGCCACCATGGCAATGACAGCAGGCTTCTTGGCAAGCCTGCCAATGCATCAAGCATTTCTGTATGCATACCCATGAACTTTTTCTTGTTTGCTGCCCCATCAAATTCATCATCTGAATCCCTTGGAGCAGAATTTGCATGCAACCTTACCATCTGGTGAGCTGGCAACTGCACTACCCATTCCCTCTCTCCTGCTATCTCACACATCCTGTCTTTAAGCTAGTCTCTAAATTGAAGCAGTTTCATTATCTCAGCTGTTGGGCTGTGAGTATTGGAGGGAGTGATGGGGTTCCTTCATTATCATACTCTTCTTTCCCTTCCATATCTTCCCCCTGTGGCACTGCTTGGCCAAGGTGTAGTTCTTTGATATCTAAAATGAGGAAGGCACAAGGGTAGAGTGGAGGAATGGCAGTGGGGGGAGGGATGGGCAAAGCCAAGAGGTGCTTCCTTAAAACATTTACAGCTTCTAAATCAGAACAAATTATGGGATAGGAGGAAAGTGGGATGTGAGAAGGAGGATTAAGAATAAGCATTCCATTGTCTTCAAGGGCTTGAGCCCTACCACAGGCCAAGATCTGAACAATGGCTGTTTTAAAAACAGCCAGCACAGTGTACCCAATGTGGTTTAGGACTCTAGCCTGTGCTCCAGTTAGTTCCTGCAGCCTGTTGTTTTTGCACCACCTGTCCTGCAAGATAGAGAGAAGTCTGTGAGTGAACGTGCTGCAATCTATTTGGTGATGTCATGGTTAAATAGCTCACAGTGTGCAGGTTGTGTACAGCACTGCTAAATGTATGAGGCTGAGGTGAAACTATGGGAGGAATTTTCCTGGCCCCCACAGTGGGTTTAATAATGGGCGGGGGGGGGGGGGTGGACAATGCGCCGGAAGCTTAAAAATTCTCGCTGGCGTTAAATGACAACGGGAACTTGCGCTCCTGTCCGCCATGGCGGGTTGCCATGCCTGCCAGAGGCCAGTGTGAAACCAATTTGCATCCCATTAACACGATACAGATGAAGGCCCAGCTGGAATCAATGCCCCGCCCGGTTGTCTGCACCGCCAGCGGGAAATCACACCAATCCAGAACAAGCCTGGGCCAACATGGCGTGTACATGTTGGCACTTACCTGAAAAGGGCAGCTTGCGCATGTTGGAAGAGAAGATGGGGGCCTCCAGCGACAGGACTCTGGAACATCACGTGCAGCAGTGGGCGGGTGGACCATCAGTCACGTGGATCTTCTCACTGCAGCAGGAAGTCGATCTTCAAGCAGCAGGTGGGCAGCTGCAGGAGGTACTGTTGGGCAGTGATGCTCTATGTGGGGTCATGGAGGGGAGGTGGGGTGGTGTTAACTGGGCCATTGTTGTCTCTTCCTCAGGATATATCCATTGCTAAAATGACTTCTAGCATCTACTCCAGTCAAAATGCACCTCCTTTAAGAGATTTTGCACCGTGTTTATTTTGTGTGAGATTTTGCACCCCCTGTTCAGGCCTGAAGTGATTCAACAGCATGCTTAGTGCTAACTGCGTGCTGCAATCATTTAAATGAGAAGGAAGCACAAAGTTTGTATGCTATTTGATTCAGAAACAACGGGCACGGGTTAACTGTGCAACACAATTCCCATGCTGGTTTTGAGCCTATCAAATTTTGTGACTGTAGCCTGCCAAATAGAGTAATTGATTATTACACAGCTTAAAATGGGAACCAGGCTAAGAAATCAATATCTGTGGAGAGAGAAACATCATTAACATTTCAGATTGGTGACTTTTCATCGAACAGGAAAGTGTTAGAGATACCATTGTTTTAACCAATTACAGAAGCAGAAAAAAGGGGACGGGGAGGGAAGGGAAAGTCTATCCTTGGTTGAGGAAAAATAGAAACATGTCAGAAATGCCAGTGTAGAAGGTCATGTTGTCAGAATAAATGTGATGGAGATACAGAAACTGAGAAAACTAAGTGGATCAAGAAGCAGGATGGGAAGAGATGGTCAAGGTGGCTATGGGAGTTTGTGGAGCTTAACCCCAGAAACGGAGACAGGAAATTCGAGGATGGGATGAATTAGAGATGGAGCATGTGAAGATGAAAGTGGAGCAGGGTGGTGTGGGTGGGCAGAAATTTTCTCTATTTCTATTTCTGGGGACAGGCTGTTGGTCAATATCTATTGTAAGTCCACTGACTTTCACAGTTACCTTGACTGAAATAAAATAAATATTCCTGTCACTTAAAGCTGTGATGGATGTCAAAAAAAAACTAACTCCACAATGGTTGCACTCTACTTTTATGTTGAAGGATACCCACGTGGTTCTCACTCATCTATGTACTTCTCCAACTTAGAGTATCTCATGACTTTACTTTGCAGGACAGGGCTCTCATAACAGAAGGAAACAGAATCAAAGCTGCAAAGGAGTGCTTTGGTTTGTGGGAATCCACATAATACCAACAAGTCACACAGGAAAATAAATAGGGTAGGAGACATGGGGAGGATTGATGGCTCCAAAAAGGTCATGTTGCAGGTCTGGGTTAAAATAGCTCACAGGAGCTGACATTACACAGGAAAAATCAGCACAAATAGATCTACCCCGAGGGATTTTGAGTCGGGCTTACTGGGTGAAGCACAAGACAAGAGTGAGCAGGAGCAGGTGGGTGATGACAGAGGAGCCCACTGGGCAAAACACCAGCCAACATCCATCCTCTGCTGTAGTTCACTGAGACCACAGTACCTTACCTTTGAGAAAAGCAGACGGAGAGATGGACCTCTGGGAGATAGACAGAGCAGGGAGGGAATAAATACAGCCCGGGGAGCAGGGCCTTCATCACTCACCTTCGGGAAGAGCAGAAGGAGAGGCGGATCTGTCAGCTGCTCAGAACCAGCCTGTGCTGCTGTTCGAAAGGAGAGTGAAAAAAAACAAATCGTGACATCACAGGGAAGCAGCAATTTGATTGGTTGTAGACAAAGCTAGCTGTTTGGTGAGTATCTGGTGACTATCTTGTATCTAGTAAGTATTTAAGGTTTATTCTATTCCTAGGATTTAGAATAAAATAGGAACTGTACTTTTTGGCAAGGTTTATTAAGTAGGACCAACTAAAATAATTTTCTATTTAGAGAAAACAGCGAGAGTTCAGGGGATAAAACAGCAAAAGTTCAGGAGATAAGCAGCCGAGTGGAGAGACAGTTGGGAATTGAAAGCAGTGTGAGTATAGAAACGTACATTTCTAAACAAGCACACGGAACGGAAGCATTTAATAGGCACAGGAGAGGAAGCTGATTTTTGAGTAAGGACGAAACATTTTGAATTTCTACTGGTTTATAGTTAATAGCACAAAAGTAAGGTTAAAGCAAGTAAAAGTAACTAAAGTTTAAGTGAAAAAGTGATTTAAAAGTTTAAGGTTAAGGCATGCCAGGACAACTCAGCCAAGCGGCATGCCTGTCCTGTGACATGTGGCGAACCGTGGACACTTCCCTTGACCTAGACAAGCCCATGTGCAGGAAGTGTCACTGGCTGCACAAGCTTGAGCTTTGCGTTTCAGAGCCTGAGCAGTGGCTGGAGTCACTGAGGTACATCTGTGAGGCAGAGAACAATGTGAATAGCATGTTCAGAGAGGTGGTCACGCCACAAATTAAGGGCAAGTAGGAAGATAAGGAATAGGTGACCGCCAGGCCGTCCAAGAGAAACAGGCAGGTAGTGCAGGAATCCCCTGAGGTCCCACTCACTAATTGGTTTTTCATTCTGGACATATGTGAGGTCGATGGAACCTTGGGGGCGGTGCAGCAAGAGGCAGCACGGGTGGCCCAGCTGTACAGGAGGGGAGGAAGAAGAGTAGAAGGGCAGTACTGATAGGGGTAAAAACAAAAAATTGCAAATACTGGAAATCCAAAACAAAAACAGAAATACCTGGAAAAACTCAGCAGGTCTGGCAGCATCAGTGGAGAAGGGTAAAGTTGACGTTTCGAGTCCTCATGACCCTTCAACAGAACCATTCTATTGAAGGGTCATGAGGACTCGAAACGTCAACTTTGCTCTTCTCCGCCGATGCTGCCAGACCTGCTGAGTACTGATAGGGGATTCTTTAGTTAGGGGAGCAGACAGGCATTTCTGTGGCTGTCAATGTGATTCCAGGATGGT
This sequence comes from Carcharodon carcharias, assembly GCF_017639515.1. Lineage (NCBI taxonomy): Eukaryota > Metazoa > Chordata > Chondrichthyes > Lamniformes > Lamnidae > Carcharodon > Carcharodon carcharias. The sequence goes on from NC_054486.1 coordinate 55,297,070, forward strand.
TTGTTGCCTCATTAGTGCTAGGTAAAGGAAGTCACAGAATGGCGGCAGGACATTCTTGTGGGGGAGAGCGAGCAGCCAGAGGTTGTGGTCCATATTGGTACTAACGACATAGGTAGGAAGGGGGATGTGGTCCTGCAGTTTGAATTTAGGGAGTCAGGTTAAAAATTAGCAAGCAGGACCTCTAAAGTAGTAATCTCCTGATTACTCTCAGTGCCACGTGCAAATAAGTACAGAAATAGGAAGATAAGACAGATGAATGCGTAGCTGGAAAGATGGTACAGAAGGGAGGGCTTTAGATTCCTGAGACACTGGGACTGATTCTGGGGGAGATGGCACCTGTACAAGCTGGATGGGTTGCACCTGAATAGGGCCGGGACTGAGTTCCTTGTGGGTCGTTTTGCGAGTGTTGTTGGTGAAGGTTTAAACTAACTCAGCAGGGGTATGGGAACCAGAAGAGAATATTAGAAAGTAATACCAGGGTGCACAGAAAGCTGGGAGAGCAGGTAGCACTAAAATAAAGAATAGTAAGTTAACGGATGGAGCTGGAGTAAGTGAAGGGTTCTCAAAATTCCCACATTTTTCATATCATCAACAAGAATATGACTTTTTGACTTTTACCTGAAACCAGGCAACGAGAGGAGACAGAATATTCATTCTTCCCTTTAAAGCAATCAAACCAGAGAAAGACTTAAACTAAAGCCCATCAAAATCTTGCATAAATAATCACTACTAACTACTAAGGAAGACAACAATCATTGCAATTATGCAAACCCATCAATATTCCACACATACAATGGCTTTCAGTTCAAAACTAGTTATAGGGGCAGGAAGACAATGATAAACATCATGCGAGCCCATTAAAAAGAACGAGACAACAATCACCTGGGGAAGCCCACCAAAATCAAACAAAGAACTAACCTTGATTTGGAGTGAGATAAGAAATTCGGAAAAAAAAAAACAGTATAACTGGGCCAACAGATCTGAAGAGGGCAGTTTTTGGGCAGTGACACAGAAGGGTGAGCAGTTTTGAAGCTGACTCAGGGCAGTGAGCAGTTGGAAGCGGTTTTGCAGAGTTTAAAAAGGGAGCTGAGCCAAGCGGAGGAAGGAGATCTGGCGATTTGCAGGCCCGCAGGCAGCATGACGGCGAGGGGCACGGGGTGGCAATAAGGCCGCAACCGGAGTCCTCCACGAAGATCGACCACCCACAACCGTGCCCTCCACCCAACTGAAGAACCTTCGCAGATTCCACATGGGGACGACAGGCCCCAGAGGACTCAAAGAGCGTACCCCAAAACTGCAACCGGCTTACCTGGCTGGACTTTGAACTGTCAAGGAGCCCTGGTTAGTGAGTATGATCCCTGACCTCTCCTAGTTCAATTTAGTTAGGTTTTGGGGGGTGAGACAAGGGTAAGGGGATTAGTAGCGTGATTTTCCCTCGTTATGCCATGTGTTCCCCATTCTTAACTAAGTGTACTTTGTAGGTCTGTATAATCTCAGTGTAATCCTAATGTTATAAGTTCATTTGTGACTTCAATAAACTCAGTTTTCCTTGCACCAAAACCAGTTGTCTGCTGCACTTTGTCACAAGCCCCAAATAAGACCAAGGTCTAGAACCCAGGGAGCAGGAGCGATTCGAACCGCTCAGAAGTCAGAGGTGAAGCTGACACACACACCACCACCCCCTACATAAAGGAGCAAGTAATGAAGTCTAAATCAGGGTTACACTGCATGTACGTGAATGCATGGAGTATAGTTAATAAAATTGGGGAGTTACAGGCACAGATTGCCTTGTGGGATTATGATGTTGTGGCGATAACGGAGACCTGGCTTAAGGAAGGGCGGACCTAGGTGTTAAATATTCCTGGTTACAAAGTGTTCAGAAAAGATAGGAAACGGAAAAAAGGAGGAGGGGGCGACATTTTTGGTTAGTACTGGAGAAAGAGGGTGTGTCAGAGGATTCAAGGGCAGAATTGATTTGACTAGAGCTAAGGAATAAGCTCGAATAAGGAATACATTGCTCAATGTAATATATAGACCACCAGCTAGTGAGAAGGATATAGAGGAACAAATCTGCAAGGAAATTACAGAGAGGGGGACTTTAATTACCCGTATATTGACTGGGGTAGTGGTTGTGCGAGGGGCAGTGAGGGACAAGCATTCCTAGATTGTGTTCAGGAGAATTTCTTACAGTATATGTCCAGTCCAAAAAGAAAGGAGGCACCGCTAGACCTGATTCTTGGGAATGAGGTGGGCCAAGTTGATCAAGTGACAGTGGGGGAACGTTTAGGGGACAGTGATCATTGTATCATAAGGTTTAGGGTGATGTTGGAAAAGGATATTGGTCAATCCAGAGTAAGAATAATCAATTGGCACAAAGCAGACTTCAATGGGGCAAGAACGTAGCTGGGCCAGATAGACTGGAACCAAAGGTTGGCTGGAAAATCAGTAGCTGAACAATGGGCTACCTTCAAAAAGGAGATAGTTTGGGCACAGTCAAGGTATGTTCCCTCAAAGGAGAAGGGTAGGTCTCTGGATGACAGAGGAGATAGAAATTAAGTTCAAGGAGAAAAAATGTGCTTATGAGAGGTATCAGGTAGCAAATACAATTGAGAACCAAGCTGGATACAGAAGGTTCAGAAGGGATGTGAAAAAGCAAATATAAGAAGCAAAGAGGGATTATGATAAAAGACTCGCAGCTAACATAAAAGGAAATGTCAAAGTATTCTATTAGCACATCAAAGGTAAAAGAGTGGTAAAAGGAGGAGTAGGGCTGATTAGGGAACAAAAGGGGATTTACAGCTTGGCAGAATTTCACCCTTGTCGGGCAGGCTCGGTTGGGGCAGATGGGGGGAGTCAGTTTCCCAACCGGCGCCCACGATCGAGGGTGAAAGGTGATTTCATGCTGGTGGGCCAATTAAGGCCCACCCAGTGTGAAATGCAAGCAGCAGCGCTGCCTGTGTGGGCGTGGTGGGGGGTAGTGCGAGTGGACCGAGCATGAGTGAGCGTTTGAAGATCTGCCTGAGGCACAGTGCTGCCTCAGGGAGATGAAGAGTTTAAAAAAAGAATAAAGAAATTAAAAATTTTATGAAACATGTCCCATCAAGTGACTCTGTTGCACGTTGACATAGGGACATGCGCCATTTTATGCTTAAGCGGGTCAGGCAGGCACCCGCCAGCCGAGCTAAAAGTTTTGCCCAGAGGCAAGAGGCATGGCTGAGGTGTTAAATTAATTCTTTGCATCTGTCTTTACCTATGAGGTAGATGCTGCCCAGTCCATGATGACATAGGAGGAAACTCAATCACCAGATGGGTTTAAATCTGATAAGGGGAAGGTATTGGATAAGCTGTCTGCACTGAATGTTGATAAGGCACCAGGACCAGAGGAGATGCATCCAAGAATATTGAAGGAAATGAGAGTGGAAATTGCAGAGGTGCTGGCCATAATCTTTCAATTTTCCTTGGATTCTGGGGGGGGGGTGGTGCTGGAGAACTGGAGAATTGCAAACATTACGCCCTTGTTCAAAAAAGATTGTAAAGATCTGCCCTGCAATTACAGACCAGTCAGTTTAACTTCAAGGGTGGGAAAACTTCTAGAAACAATTATTTGGGATAGAATGAATAGTCACATGGAAACATGTGATTTGATTCATAAGCGTCAGCATGGATTTGTTAAAGGAAAATCGTGTCTAACTAACTTGCTGGAGTTTTTTGAAAAGATAACCGGGATGGTGATGAGGGAAAGGCCTTTAATGTGGTATATATGGACTTCCATATACAGTGTTCAGTATTAGATACAGTGCCACACAACAGACCTGTGAGGAAAGTTATAGCTCATGGAATAAAAGGGACAGTAATAATGTCGATACAAAATTGGCTAAGGGATAGGAAACAGAGAGTAATGGTTAATGGGTATTTTTTGGGCTGGAAGGAGGTTTGTAGTGGTGTAGCCCCAATTGGTATTGGGACCCTTGCTTTTCCTGATATATATAAATGATCTAGATCTTGGTGTGCAGGGGACAATTTCAAAGTTTGTGGATGACACAAAACTTGAGAGAATTGTAAACTGTGAGGACAGTGTAGAACTTCAAAAGAATATTGACACATTGGTGGAGTGGGCAGATAGGTGGCAGATGAAGTTCAATGCGGAGAAGTGTGAGGTGATGCACTTTAGTAGAAAGAGCATGGAGAGACAGTATAAAATAAAGGATACTATTCTAAAGGGTGTGCAGGAGAACAGAGACCTGGGTGTATCTATACATAAGTCGTTAAAGGTGGCAGGACAGGTAGAGAAAGCTGTTTCTAAAGCATACAATATTCTAGGCTTCATTAATAGGGGCATAGAGTTAAAGAACAGGGAGGTTTTGATGAACCTAAGACACTGGTTAAACCTCAGCTGGAGTATTGTGTACAATTCTGGGCACCAGACTATATGAAGGATGTGAATGCATTGGCGAGTGTGCAGAAAGGTTTACGAGAATGGTTCCAGGGATAAGACACTTCAGTTATGAGGAAAGATTGGAGAAGTTGGGACTGTTTTCCTTGGAGAGGAGAATGCTAACAGGAGACTTGATAGAAGTTTTCAAAATCATGAGGGGTTGGGACAGAGTAGATAGGGATTAACTGTTCCCACTGGTAAACGGATCGAGAACCAGAAGGCACAGTTTTAAAGTGTTTTGTAAAAGAAGCAAATGTCAGGTGAGAAAAAACTTTTTCACAAAGCGAGTAGTTAGGGTTTGGAATAGACTGCCTGGAAGTGTGGTGGAGGCAGGTTCAACTGAAGCATTGAAGAGGGCATTGGATGACTATTGAAATAAGAACAATGTGCAGGGTTACAGGGAAAAGCCAGGAGATTGGCACTAAGTTAAAATGTTCAGAGAGCCGGTGCAGGCACAATGGGCCGAATGGCCTCTTTCTGCTCTGTAACAATTCTCCCTACTGTTGTGAGCAAGCTTCTCCTGCATGAGAACAGATGGAGAGAGTATAAGCAGGACACATGGCACTACTAGGAATGTTTGTGTGGTCAGTGGAGCATTGGAAGGGATGAGGTGGAGTGGAATGGCCCACATTTGGCCCCTCACTCACTTTGACAAGTGTGCCATTGCACTGACTGGTGAGGATGTGGACCTTGCCTGCGGCGACGATGGGGTCGGCGATGAACACCCACATAAGGATCCTGCACCACATCATCCTGCTCTCAGCACAACAGTGATTGCTTTCTCTCCTGCTTTTGACTGTGCTGACATGCATGAATTATATCTATTTTGGTTCATAGGGAACTCTGCTGAGCAACTGACACCCTCAGCCAGCCAGTCCTTCCGCTCCATTCAGGTCCACATCTCCAGCCAAGAGGACTCCTCCTCCATTGAAGAACTGGAAATAAGCAGCCTGGAAGACCCATCACAGTGCTTACCCACACCCTCCACCAATGCAGAGACACACACTTCGGTGGGACCTAGATGTAGAGCAGGCTCAGGTTCACAATAAGACCATAAGACCATAAGATTTAGGAGCAGAAGTAGGCCATTTGGTCCATCAAGTCTGCTCTGCCATTCAATGAGATCATGGTGATCTGATAATCCTCAACTCTACTTTCCTCCCACTTCCCAATAACCCTTGATTCCCTTACTGATTAAAAATCTATCAATCTCAGCCTTGAATACACTTAACGACCTAGCCTATAACACCCTCTGCAGTGAAGAATTCCACAGATTTACTGAGAGAAGAAATTCCTCCTCATTTCTGTCTCAAATGGGCAACCCCTTACTCTCAGATTATGCCCTCTGGCTCTAGATTCTCCCACAAGGGGAAACAGTCTCTCAGCATCTACCCTGGTAAACCACCTAAGAATCTTATATATTTCAATAAAGTTGCCTTTCATTCTTCTAAACTCCAATGAGTACAGCTCATGACTCCAACCTACTCAACCACTCCTCATAAGAAAATCACTCCATACCTGGGATCAACCTAGTGAACCTTCTCTGGACTGCCTCCAATGCCAGTATATCTTTCCTTAGATACGGGGACCAAAATTGTTCACAGTATTCTAGGTGTGGCCTAATTAGTGCCTTGTATGGTTTTAACAAGACTTCCCTATTTATATATTCCATTCCCTTTGAAATAAAGGCCAACATTCTATTTGCCTTCCCAATTACCTGATGAACTTGTATGCTAGCTTTTTGTGATTCATGCACAAGGACACCCAAATTCTTCTGTGCTGCAGCTTTCTGCAGTCTTTCTCCATTTAAATAATATTCAGCTCCTCTAATCTTCCTGCCAGAGTGCAATACCTCACATTTTCCCACATTATATTCCATCTGCCATGTTTTTTCCCACTCACTTAACCTGTCTATATCCCTCTATAGACCCTTTGTGTCATCCTCACCACTTGCCTTCCCACCTACTTTTGTGTCATCCGCAAACTTGGTGATAGTACATTCACTTTCCTCCTCCAAGTCATTAATATATATTGTAAATAGTTGTGGCCCTAGCACTGATCCCTGTGGCACTCCACTAGTTGGTTGCCATCCTGACAATGACCCCCTTTTCTCAACTCTGTCTTCTATTAGTTAGCCAATCCTCTATCCATTCTAATATACTACCACCAACACCATGGGCCCTTAACTTATTAAGTAGTCTTATGTGCAGTACCTTAACAAATGCCTTTTGGAAATGCAAATATATTACATCTACTGGTTCCCCTTTATCTATCCTGCTTGTTACCTCCTCAAAGAATTCAAATTAGTTTGCCAGGCAAGATTTCCCCTTTGCGAAGCTATGCTGACTCTGCTTGATTATATTATGCATTTCTAAATGCTCTGCTATTACATCCTTTATAATAGGCTCTAACATTTTCGCAGTCATGGAAGTTAAGTTAACTGGCCTAAAGTTACTTGTTTTTTGTCTCCCTTTTTGAATAAGGGTATTACATTGGCAGTGTTCCAATCCTCTGGGACTTTTCCAGAACTTAAGGATTCTTGGAAGATTACTACCAGTGCATTCACTATTTGTTTAACTACTTCCTTTAATATCCTAGGATGAAACCCATCAATTCCAAGGGATTTATTGGCCGTTAGCCCCATTAGTTTCCCTAGTACTTTTTTTCTAGTGAGAGTTACTATATGTATTTCTTACCCCCATTTTGCCCCTTGATTAATTTAGTATTTTTGGAATGCTATTAGTGTCAACTACTGTGGAGACTGACACAAAGTATTTATTCAACTCCTCTGCTATTTCCTGGTTGTTGTGTTATAGGGTAACGCTTTGTTCGGATCTGACCAATATTCGTGGAATCAAAGGAGACAACTGACTACTAAATGTTACTTTATTATAATTACACAACTACAAGCTATAATCTCACAACCTTCTGTCTGTCAGGGACCCCACGGCAACAGCTGGTTGAGAGATATCCTCAGGTTCCTTGGCACCGGTCGCAAACTAAGTCCATAGGTGAAGTCCGAATTAGACTGGAAGGCCCCCGCCATTATAATATGGTACAAACAAAGGACTTACCTTATTTGCTACATTTTTTCCTGAGTTAGTCATGGCCATCTGGTATTTGCAAGCATTAGACAGATCATGCTATATTAACCCATGAGTATCATTCTGAGACCATGGCAATCCGCAAATTCCCATATTCCACCCCTTGATACTCAGGGGTTATCAAGCAAACGAGTATTTGCAGGAATTAATTGCTCAATAGCCATTACTTTATGATACAAGTTACAGTAATATCCATAAAACCAAACATGCAATACAGAATATGATTAGTAAAATCACAATTGGATGCATAATTAAGATGAGGATCATGGAGGCTTTGGGAGGCCATCCGCCGAAAATGTCCCACCAATGATGGGTGGTTAAGGTATGTAATTTGTCTGTCAAACACTGGGGTGTGATAAGGACATACCAATCCTTCAGGCCAATACTCACAATCCTCCCCAAACTGGGTCTTATTATATTTATCCAACCATGTTCCATAGAATACGGGGAGCCAAAACCTAGCTCCAAATAAATGTGGTAATGTAATAAATACACACCATATATCTTTAGGAGTTTCATTTAAAATTGGAAATGTTACATTGCATGCAGTGTCATTACATTGCATACATTTCAGGTCTGGATTTATAGTCAAATTAGTATTAGTCAAATTTAACAGCTTTATTCATGCATTATAATGTCCGGCATATAGAGCAAGTTTCAATTCATTCCGTTGGACTATCTCATACAATTCCATTAAATTGCAATGCATTAGGTCAAAAATAAGGTCCCATGTCCATCCATCAGAGGTATAATGATCCATAGAAGTAATCACGTCATCTTCACCTGTAATAACATAATGTAATAGCTGCTCTTATTTACAGTTTCACTCTCTTTTCCTCAGTTTATCAGTGTTTATACAGGTTCATATATCTTCATTCTCAAGTAACCCCCAATAGGTATTACCTTCCCCATGTGCCAATACTTCTCCTTGAACTGGTTTCTTATTAGGGTAATGCATCCATACTTTTCCACTTTTACATACATTTTGTTCAGTGGACTTTAGTTGTTATGGAGAAACTCGGTTCCGCCCCATCATCCATTCAACAGGAATACCCCTAGGCCTAGGCTGATCGTTAAGGTTGTATTCTGGTTGAGCTAATACTTTCAATGATCCCATTAGAGTATGGTTGGGGGTTAGCAATTTGATATGTTGCTTCAATAGCCCATTCATTCATTCAATTAATCCTGAGGCCTGTGGATAATGTGGTATATGATACACCCACAAAATCCCATTGTCTATTGCCCATTGCCTAACTCTTGTCCGGCAAAGTGTGAGCCAGTATCTGACTGTATCTTATTAGGGACACCGTATCTCTGCACAAGATACTCTAACCCTTTTATTGTTGCAGCTTTGTTTGCTTTCACAGTGTGATGGATGACCATATAACCTGAGTACATATCTACCATTGTAAGTACATACTGATATCGTTGCTAAAGGGGTAAGGCCCTATATAATCAGTTTGCCAGGTTTTCCCTGGTCCTACCTCCCTTTTTATCTGTAGTTTATCTGTAGTTTCTTCTGTAGTGAGAATTGTTTTACATTCTGGCATGCTGGGTACTCAGCAACTGCCATTCGTATGGTATCATGTGTAACTGGGATTCCTCTGTCAGATACCCATTGTCAGGTTCCTGCCACCCCTAGCTGTCATGATTTCCGATGAGCTCTTTGTGCAACCTGCTTAACTTCCTCTTCTTCAACTTCAATAGCTCAAACTCTTGTCATCTCATCAACATTTGCATTGTTCATGCTAGTGCGTGTGGTAGTTTTCATGTGGGCGGCCACATGATTTACTATAACTGTCTCTTATGAGCTTCTTCCCATATCTGAGCCCACAAGTCTTTACCCCAAAGGGGTTTTCCATGTATCGCCGACTGATTATCCTTCCACTTTGGCATCCGGACTGCCATTCCATTGGCTACTGCCCATGCGTCAGTGTAAATCTGTACTGCCGGTCCCTCCTGATCATGTTCTAAGGCAAGGATTACTGCCTTTAGTTCAGCATATTGAATAGAGCCATCAACACCTTCTTCTAAGATTGTCTGGGTGTTTGGATTAAACGCCACACCTTTCCTGCTTCATCTACCTCGGCAATACATAGCCGACCCATCAGTAAACCAAGCATGCTTTAAGTCCTTATTTTCCAAACTGTCATACATTTGACCCCATTTAACAGGAGATTCAGATAGAGGTGGAGGCTGAGTAGCAGTAGTCTTAGGGTCAGTAGGGTAGTTAGCCATTTCCTTAGGTATTCGGCTCACCCCATCCCTTCCCTTAGCCGCTCTATCTGCAATGTACCATTTCCATTTCACAATGAAGCTTTGCTGTGCTTGTCCCATTTTATTGGTACAATCAAACAGTATCCAGGTCATGATAGGGCTAGCTGACCTAAGAATAATTTTGTATGGACCAGTCAATCCTTCAGTTTCTACCAGAGCCCAATAGCACGCCAACAGTTGTTTTTCAAATGGAGAGTAATTTGTCGCAGTTTCTGGCATTTTCTGTGACCAGAATCCTAATGGAGCTTGTCTACTTGGCAAATTCTGCCATAGGCTCCAAGTTGCCACTTTCTGCTCTACTGATCCTTGCAATTCTAAAGGGAGTCCTGCAACCTTTGGGGCTAGAGGCATAGTGGTCAATACAGCTTCTTTTGCTGCTTCAAAGGCCTGTTATTACTTTGGTCCCCATTCAAAGGCAATTTTCTTTCTTGTTACCTTATAAATTTGCTGTAGCAAACTTGTTAGATGGGGAATATGTTGTCTCCAATATCCTAATAGCCCGATAAAGCGTTGGTTCTTTTGTTGTAGGGGCTTGCATATCTCGGATCTTATCTTTCACTTTATCTGGTATAATTCGTTCTCCTCTTGTCCACTGTATGCCAAGGAACATAACTGTTTTGCTAGGCCCCTGGATTTTCTTGAGATTGATTTCCCATCCTCTGTTTCTCATTTTTACACCAATGTAGCCAAAGCTTCCCTGACTATCTCTTCAGTTGGTCCTCAGATTAGAATATCATCAATGTAGTGGGTGATGCTAATTCCCGGGGAGAGGTTACAACTTTCCAAATCACATGATATCAACCCATGACACAGAGTTGGACTATGTAGATAACCCTGGGGCAGTCTCTGGAAAGTATATTGCCTGCCATCCTATGTGAAGGCAAACTAATTCTAGGATTTCAGTGATCAATACTGGGACTATCTTTGGTGGCCTATTAGCAATAGCTAACCGTATATTTAGTTCTACCTGTCGGGCTCTCGGCACCTCCAAACCCATTTATTACCATCCGTATGCCCACATGGTTTCGAGGATTTCCGTAAATTAATGTCACCTTGGCTCCCGTATCCATTAGAGCCATTACATGTTGTCTATTCCCGTTATTCCAATATATTGTAATTGGCACATGTGGCCTCAGGTCCCCAGGCTCGATTCTCTTTATTAGTCGTACCTCGGTCCCTGTGCCATGCCCCTATGTTGGATAACTAACCTTCCAGTTTCCCAACTCCTCTAAATCAGGTCACAATCTCAGTTTTGGCGGCTCTCCCTGATTGCCTTTATCGTGTGACTTATCTGGTTTCTCTAGGTCAGATGCCGCTTCCTTCACCAGAGGCGCACTCGGCTCCCTTTTAACCCCACACTGTTTCTTCCACATTGCATACATAATCCCAGCTGGGATACCATCTATTTCTTCTCCAGGTAGGCTGACTTCAAGAGAGCTGTAAACTCTCATCTGGCAATCTTCTTCCTAATACCACCATCCCCATTTTTACCTCCCCTTGGTTTCCTTTTTCCGCCCTTCTTTGACATCCCCTAGCTGCCCTAACAACATTACCACGGTAACAAAAACAGAATAACCTGGAAAAACACAGCAGGTCTGGCAGCATCGGCGGAGAAGAAAAGAGTTGACGTTTCGACTCCTCATGACACTTCAACAGAACTGGGTGAATCCAAGGAGAGGGGTGAACATAAGCTGGTTTAAGGTGGGGGGATGGGGGGGAGGGGGGAGAGAAGTGGAGGTGGGGTGTGGTTGTAGGGTACAAGCAAGCAGTGATAGGAGCAGATAATCAAAAGATGTCACAGACAAAAGAACAAAAGAACACATAGGTGTTGAAGTTGGTGATATTATCTAAACGAATGTGCTAATTAAGAATGGATGGTAGGGCACTCAAGGTAAAGCTCTAATGGGGGTGGGGGGAGCATAAAAGATTTAAAAATATTTAAAAATAATGGAAATAGGTGGGAAAAGAAAAATCTATATAATTTATTGGAAAAAACAAAAGGAAGGGGGAAGAAACAGAAAGGGGGTGGGGATGGACATCCAATCCCTCTATACCTCCATCCCCCACCAGGATGGTCTGAGGACCCTTAGCTTCTTCCTCAAACAGAGGCCCGAACAATCCCCATCCACCACTACTCTCCTCCGTCTGGCTGAACTTGTTCTCACACTGAACAATTTCTCCTTCAACTCCTCTCACTTCCTCCAAATAAAAGGTGTGGCTATGGGAACCCGCATGGGCCCCAGCTATGCCTGTCTCTTTATGGGGTATGTGGAACGTTCCTTGTTCCAGTCCTACTGCGGCCCCCTTCCACAACTCTTTCTCCGGTACATTGATGATTACTTCGGTGCTGCTTCGTGCTCTCGTCGGGAATTGGAAAAATTTATTAATTTTGCTTCCAATCTCCACCCCTCCATCATTTTCATGTGGTCCATCTCTGACACTTCCCTTCCCTTCCTTGACCTCTCCGTCTCAATCTCTGGTGATAGACTGTCCACCAATATCCATTACAAGCCTACCGAATCCCACAACTACCTCGACTACAGCTCCTCACACCTCACTTCCTGTAAGGACTCCATTCCATTCTCTCAGTTCCTTCGCCTCCGTCGCATCTGTTCCGATGATGCTACCTTCAAAAACAGTTCCTCTGACATGTCCTCCTTCTTCCTTAACCGAGGTTTTCCACCCACTGTCGTTGAAAGGGCCCTCAACTGTGTCCGGCCCATCTCCCGCACATCCGCCCTCACGCCTTCTCCTCCCTCCCAGAAACATGATAGGGTCCCCTTTGTCCTCACTTATCACCCCACCAGCCTCCGCATTCAAAGGATCATTCTCTGCCATTTCCGCCAACTCCAGCATGATGCCACCACCAAACACATCTTCCCTTCACCCCCCACCCTGTCAGCATTCTGTAGGGATTGTTCCTTCCGGGACACCCTGGTCCGCTCCTCCATCACCCCCTACTCCTCAACCCCCACCTATGGCACCACCCCATGCCCACACAAAAGATGTAGCACCTGCCCCTTCACTTCCTCTCTCCTCACCGTCCAAGGACGCAAACACTCCTTTCAAGTGAAGCAGCATTTCACTTGCATTTCCCCCAACTTAGTCTACTGTATTCATTGCTCCTAATGCGGTCTCCTCTACATTGGAGAAACCAAACGTAAACTGGGCGACTGCTTTGCAGAACACCTGTGGTCTGTCCGGAAGAATGACCCAAACCTCCCTGTCGCTTGCCATTTTAACACTCCACCCTGCTCTCTTGCCCACATGTCTGTCCTTGGCTTGCTGCATTGTTCCAGTGAAGCCCAATGCAAACTGAAGGAACAGCACCTCATCTTCCGACTAGGCACTTTACAGCCTTCCTGACTGAATATTGAATTCAACAACTCTAGGTCTTGAACTCCCTCCTCCATCCCCACCCCCTTTCTGTTTCTTCCCCCTTCCTTTTGTTTTTTCCAATAAATTATATAGATTTTTCTATTCCCACCTATTTCCGTTATTTTTAAATATTTTTAAATCTTTTATGCTCCCCCCACCCCCAGCAGAGCTATACCTTGAGTGCCCTACCATCCATTCTTAATTAGCACATTCGTTTAGATAATATCACCAACTTCAACACCTATGTGTTCTTTTGTTCTTTTGTCTGTGACATCTTTTGATGATCTGCTCCTATCACTGCTTGCTTGTCCCCACAACCACACCACCCCCCTCCACTTCTCTCCCCCCACCAAACCTCCCCCCCATCCCCACACCTTAAACCAGCTTATATTTCACCCCTTTCCTTGGATTCACCTAGTTCTGTTGAATGGTCACGAGGACTCGAAACGTCAAATCTTTTTTCTCCGCCGATGCTGCCAGACCTGCTGAGTTTTTCCAGGTAATTCTTTTTTGTTTTGGATTTCCAGCATCCGCAGTTTTTTGCTTTTATTTTTTTATAACATTACCACAGTTCCCACCGGTTGCCCTTGTGCTGGACGTAACAAAGCGGCTTTTAAGTGCGGAGGACCATGTTGCATTAATCGATTTCGCATACCAGCTATAAATGGCTCATGATCTGGTCCCTGAAGGTTTGCGGTATAAATTCCTATTTGGGTCACCATCTCTCGCAAATAGTTACCCGCCTCTGTCACATTAGTCCAGCGTGCCTGCCTTAGTCGGTGAAGCTGCCTGCGCAGCTCCCGGAAAAATTGCTTCACTCTCCCTTTCTCTCTCTCTCCGTCTCACTTCTTCATACCACTTTACACATGCAAAAGCTACCATCTTATCTTGTTCAGTTTGTCTGGAGAGACTTACAGTCCAATAATGTATTCTCTTAACAGTTTTAAAACAGAAATCAGACATTGACATGTTTTGTTTCCTTATCTTCTTCTTCAAACAACATTTTATTGTCTCAAAAGTAACCCACTATTTTTTTTTAGAATTATCCCAGATTCATTAACTCGGCCAAAATTGGATTTCTGCCAAGCTTTGTCAAGGTCTTGAGCTTAACTTCATATTTTGGGAACAGACTTACAAATACAAAAGCTTGCAGCATTTGAATTAGTGCCAATTGTTGTCAAAAACCCTTTAAAATGATAATCCCCTTTTGAGAACTTTATCATGAACCACACTTCAAAATTTTAAACTCAGTAAAAATTGAATTTACACTATTAAAATTAAACTATCTCTTTCTTACGTGTATTGATCTGTATCCAGTTTAAAGGTCCCATATGTTTATCAACTTGCTCTTCATCTTAGGTAGCATCCTAGTTATTCAGACGTAACCTGTTAAATTACACTGCACTTTTCACATCTCAATGTTGTCCCAAATTCAAATCACAGTGCTGTTAGGATGCATATTTCCTTTCCTATTTAATTCATCTCCTCAAAAGAAACTCCTTTTTATCCATTGGAACCACCTAGACTGTATGTTTGTGCCCTTTGGTTTTCCTAAGATCCTTTGAACTTCAGGTAATTTTTTTCCCTCAGAATTTTAGAATACCAACTCATTTGTGCTAATATAACTCATATGCATCAATTCCAATCAGCTTGGAAGCTGGTGCTACTAGTCTGCAAGGGGGTGGTACAAAGGTTGGTTCATCTAACCCTGTTTTAGCTTTACAATACCTTCAAATTGCAATTTTTGCTAGAAATCTCAACTCAAGCCTTATACTCAAAACTTTGGAATGTTTGGTTATACTTTTCCTTTAATCTAACATTGGGCTTTCAACTCTAAGGTGCTGAACTAGCACAAATGACAATTTATGGAAGAAAACACATTAAAGTTCACATACAAATGCTTCCTTGCACACAAACAAACACCTATATAAAGGTATGTATTTATATTCTGATAACATGAACTTAATGACATAAAATATTCTAACCAAAATTTCAAGTAGCAGTGAGGGGAATAAAGAGATCTTGGAGCCTCTACCAACAGGGACAATCAAACTTACTGAAGCTCACATTTCCTCTGCTCCTGCCTATCACTGCTCATTAACCCCCCCAGGGGCACCCGTGTTCTCTCTCTCTCTCTCTCTCTCCAGCATAAACAGCTCTTGTAACTTAGATCAATTCATTTTTGATGTTATAAGGGGACAAAGACTTCTGGACTCCCTTCATCCTCCTCTCCATCTGTCCACTTGTACTCCTCATCCGAAGAGTATCAAATATCCCCGTTCCAGTGGCCGGGGTCTCAATTGGACGTTAGCCACGCCCGTACTTTAACTGGACCTACCTTCCAGTTTCTTCACATTGCTCTCCTTCTGCATATCGCTCAGATCCTGCTGATTACATCAATGTTATGTTGTAGGGTAAAGCTTTGTTCGGATCTGACCGATATTCGTGGAATCAAAGGAGACAACTGACTACTAAATTATACTTTATTATATTTACACAACTACAAGCAATAATCTCATCCGTCTGCCCATCGGGGACCCGGCAGCGACAGCTGGTCGAGAGATACCCTCAAGTTCCTTGGCATCGGTCGCGGACCCAGCCCATAGGTGAAGTCCGAATTTGACCGGAAGGTTCCCACCTTTATAGTATGGTACAAATAAAGGACTTATCTTGTTAGCTACATCCTTTCCCATGTTAGTCATGGCCATCTGGTGTTTGCAAGCATTAGATAGATCATGCTATGTTAACCCATGAGTATCATTCTGAGACCATGGCAATCAGCAAATTCCCACACTGGTTCACCCTTATTATTTTCCCAGCCTCATTATCTAAGGGGTCAATGTTCACTTTGGCCTCTCTCCTTTTTATATATTTAAAGAAGCTCCTATTGTCCATTTTTATATTACTTGCTAGTTTACCCTCAAAGTTTAATTTTCTCCCTCTTTATTACTTTTTGGTCATCTTTTGTTGTCTTTTAAAACTTTCCCAATCCTCTGGTTTACCACTAATCATTGCCATGTTGTATGTTTTTTTCTATCAATTTGATATTATCCTTAACTTCTTTGGTTAACCATTGTTGGTTTATCTGTTCCCTCGAATCCTTCTTCCTCAGTGGGATATATCTTTGTTGTGAGTCACGAACCATATTCTTAAATGTCTGCCATTGTTCATCCACTGTCTTTTTTCCTTAACTCTTTTCTGTCTACTCCAGCCAACTCTGCATTCATTCCATTG
This sequence comes from Carcharodon carcharias, assembly GCF_017639515.1. NCBI lineage: Eukaryota > Metazoa > Chordata > Chondrichthyes > Lamniformes > Lamnidae > Carcharodon > Carcharodon carcharias. Next base: position 55,313,498 of record NC_054486.1, read on the forward strand.
TAATTATCCTTATTTAAGTTTAGCACAGTTGTTTCTGACCCAAGTTTCTCACTCTCAAACTGAATGCTAAATTCTATTATATTATGGTCCCTGTTTCCTAGAGGACCCTTTACTCTGAGATCATTTATTAAACTTGCCTCATTACATATTACCAGATCCAAAATAGCCTGATACCGATTGGATCCATAACATATTGTTCTAGGAAACTGTCCTGAAAACACTCTATGAATTCTTGCTCATGGCTACCTCTGCCAATTTGATTTTCCCAATCTATATTAAGAATAAAGGCACTCATGATTAATGTACTGCCTTTTTTACATGTCCTCATTATCTCCTGATATATTCTCTGCCCTACAGTATAACTAACGTTAGGGGCCCTATAGACTACTCCAACCGGTGTCTTCTTCCCCTTGTTATTTCTTAACTCCACCCATATGGATGCTACATCTTCTGATCCAAGATCATTTCTTGCTATTGTACTTAGTCCATCTCATACTAAAAAAGCTACCCCACCACCTTTTTGATCCTGCTTGTCCTTTCAAAAAAATCACATACCTCTGACTATTTAGTTCCCAGCTTTGTCTCAGTAATGGCTATAAGATCAAACCATTAACCTCTATTTGTTAACTCGTTTATATTATTTTCCGACTGCTACGTGCAGTTAAGTAAAGAGCCATTAATTTTGCCTTTTTACCATTTTTTCCCCCTTTGACCCTATTTTCTGTTTTTTTTTAGTTTGTACACTTAGTCCCTTCCTGCCACACTCTGGATATCATTACCTAAATAGCTGCCCTGCAATGCTTCCATATCCTTTTGCTTTCTAAGCCTACATATCTCCTCTCCAGAACCATCACCCCCACCGCAACCCCCCCCCACCCCCCCACCCCATGCCCCCTCTATTTAGTTTAAAGCCCTCTCTATAACCACACAGACATGGGCACAGAGACACAGCAGGTGGAGCACTGTTGGGGAAGAGGCATCTGTGAGATCCGAGTCAGACGACAAGTCTCTGGATTTGGCCTTCCAACTTATCCTGGAGAGTCAACAGAAGGAATATGATGCAGAACTGTTGGAAGCCCTGAATAGAGTGGCACAGGAGTTGGAGGAGTGCTTCCGCCTACTCTCTGATGAAGTGGTGCCCACATGTGCATATGGTGGCTCCATGGGGAGGATGGTGGACACCGCAGAGACCTTGGTTCTGCAGAACGTGGAGATTCATGCAGACCTACATTCCATCATGATAACCAAAGATGAGTTCCTGCAGTGGTGACACAAGAGGGAAACGGGGCACTTAGATGTCCCCCCAGGTGCTCCTTCCCCTCAAGGGGTCAGGTCGATGCCCCTGGGCACCCGAAGGGAGGAGGAATGGCAGCTCGACACCCCTGGGTCATCCATTCAGGAATCTTAGAGGCTGTCCTCTCCCTCCAAGTCCCCTTTGCCAGTGAGACCCTCAACCTCATTCTCTGTCACCACAGAGGGAGCAACTGCCCCACAGGGGGGCAGCCAAAGCAAGCCAAGGCCTCCAAGTCCTTGGCTTTCTAGAGGATACACGCCAAAGTCATCAGAGGCAACAAGGCCAACCATTGCACAGGCTGTCTCCACCCCTGCTGTGGATGTCAGGGCAGCAACTTGAAGTCTAATGCATTAAAAAGCCAAGAAATTCTGAGTGCGGTTGGTTGCATGGGTGAACACACTTCTCACTCTACAAGCTCACCACCGCCTTCTCAAGGGCAAATAGGGAAGGACAATAAATGATGGCCCAGCCAGCAAAGCCCATATCCCATTAATGAATTTTTAAAAACCTGGAAATAGATTCACTTTCACTGAACAATGTGTAATGGCGTCTTTCAACTTCATTGACAGGCTTCGTGAGTCCTTCCATTGCAACTCCCCCGGCACCTACCACTAGCAGTTCAGCTGCACACAGCTGGACCATAAGTGATTCCGGAGGGAGAAGTATGCATGTAGCAGGGCCTTTTGGAGCCTTGTGCAAGCACATTCCCACATGCATGGATCCTTCCCATTTAATGCTCACCTCAATGTCCTGAGCATTTTGAATGCTGTCTCCTGGGGTTCGCTTTCAGTTGTCCATCTGAGCTGATCTGCATCTCTGCCCACCCACTGATCACAGTCCCATGCAGCACCTGATCTTGGCCATGACTCTCATTACGCTTTCGATTTAGACAACATGGTGGTTATACAGTTTTTCTTTCGCTCCCCCGTCCTTTCCCCTCCCCCAGTCACCCATTTCCTTTCCCCATCACTGTAAGACCCATCTGGCATCACCTTCCACCTCCCCTCCATGACCGACCAACCACAGCCCATTTCTATCAGGAATGTCCAGGTGAACGTTCACATTCCCTTCCTTCCCGAAAGTCCAATCCCCATCCACATTCGCCTCCCTGACTTGATCCTTCCCACCTCCAGGATCTGTGTCTGCCTCCAAGTCCCCACCAACCACCCTCGCTGTTCCTTCTCATCTGCACCCCCCCACCCGACCCCCCACCTCCCCCCCCCCCCCCCCCCCCCCCCCCACCCCCAACATTGCCTCACTTTTCCTTGGTCATTCTCACTATTCCCTCATACCTCATCGACCCTCAGTTTGCTCCCCAGGAGGCAGTCATGGACTCACCAGAGCCCTCCCTTCCATATTCACTTGGACATCCCCTTCTCCGCATTCCTTCCCCCCTTGGAACTTCATCCCCACTTGGAGTTCCTTCCCCAGCACCCCTACCCTCTCTGGAACTCCTCCCCAGCTTGGAACTCCTCCCCCCACCCCGCCATTGTCCTTCCCCCTTCCTGACTCCTTCAGCCACCCTTAATTCTTCCTCCACCCTTACTTCTTCCTCCACCTTTACTCCCTCCCTTCTCTACACTTCTTCCTTTCCCCCAGACTGCTGCCTCCACCTGGACTCCTTCCCCTCTGCGCTACTTCCTCCCCATGGACTCCTGCCTCCCCCCAGACTCTTTCCCCTCTCCACATTTCTTACTACCCACAGACCCCTTCCTTCCCCCTAGACTCCTTCCCCTCTCTGCACTCCTTCACCCCACTGAATTCCTTCCCTTACATCTTCAACCCCCTCCTTATACCTACCTCTGCAGTTTCTGTCTTCTCCCCATTTACCACCTCCTCCCACTGTAGTCCTTCCCCCCAACCTCTCCCCTGACACCTTTCCACCTCCCAACCCCTCTGACACCTTTCTTCATCCCCTTTCAACCTCAACCCCCCGATGCCTATGTTCCTCCCCTCCCAACCTCACTCCTCCCTTGATACCTCTTCCTCTCCCAGTTAATCCTAGATCTTCCTCTCCACCCCCTTGATCATCATCAGTTGTGAGCAGACCCTCAGTTGTGACATTCCAACTTCCATGAGCTGCTTCGCGACTGGGCTATGTCCATGAGAATGCACCCAAAATACCATGGACGTTCCTCCAGGTTCCCATTGCTGTTGGGCTCCAGCATCTTCTGCCCCTCGGATGTCTGCGATATTAACAATGCCCTGGTAGTAAGCTCCGACTTCTGCACGTCACAGTTCTCAAGGTGTGTTCTGCACCAGCATGTTTTCCCACCAGTCTAGCATGAGGGGATGATCCTGGTGGGCTGGACTTATAATGTTACAGAGGTGTATTACAATGAGGCTCCTGACGTCTAATGACGGGAACCACGGCTCGCCATTGACGGGCTGAGCGGACGTTGGGAAACCGATTTTTGGCCTTCTCGCCATATTGTCCACTCACACCACCGAACATGCCCGGTGCCAGTGGGCACGGAAGATTCCACCCAATGATTCAGATCTCTGCTTGATTACCCAACCCCATAGCCCATGCAACCACTGTTATAAAACAAAGCCCCCAGCATTTCAGTGACATCAGTAGCTCCTATCAGGGTCATCTGACATCTAGGGCAAGGATTTTCGCTCGGCGGGCGGGCGTGGGCCTGGCCTGCTTGAGCGTGAAATGATGCGCGCTGACGTTGGCCGAGCATGCCAACTCCAGCGCGTGCCCACTCACAATTAAAAAATCTGTTTATGTCATGAAATAATCAATTAAATTTTTTTTTCGCTGCCCATCCAACCTGACGGTTAGCGGGCAGGTGAAAAGGCCAAGCGGTCTTTATGCATTTTATTGGAAACCTCATCCATGGGCGGGATGAGGTTTCCAAAAGCAAATACGAATCAAATAAAAGTTTTAAAATTTAATTAATAGCATGTCCCTGCTCCTGTGACAGAGTCACCTGAGGGGACATGTTTCATTACATTTTTATTTATTTATGCCTCAGGAAGACTATGCAGCGTTCACTCACACGTATGCGTGAAGTTCGCGCTCGCCCCGCTCGTACTCCTCCCCCTGCCCACACAGCGCTGCCGCTCGCATTTCACACTGGGAGGCCCTTAATTGGCCTGCAGTGTGAAATGGCGATGGGGTGCCAATCGGGGGAAGCGGTCGGCTTCCCGACCATCCCCGCCCACTCCTGTCGAGCACCCCTGCCAGGGGCAAAATTCTGCCCCTAGGCCCCACACCCTGAAATTTACTCCTAAATCCTTCCACATTTGCACCTCCATCTCTTGCTAAAGGCTTCTTTAATATCGAAAATGCCATGATTTATTTTACACAATTTTGAGGCAATACTTCAGCGAAGGATGTTTCTTCAGATCTTGTAATACATCACCCAGATCCGGATACAAATATTCAAGAGTAACGCAGTGAGAAAGTAATTTGGTACATCAGGACTGTCTTTCCACAGGCCATAAAGAATTACCTGTTGTTGACATGTCTTGAGCCAGGTTTTTGGTCATACACCCAAAATCTCTTTTTCTAGCTCAGTATTCACTTTTATTGGATAAAACTGCAGTGAAACATCTTGAGATATGTTTAACTGCAAAGATGATACATAAATATAATAACATTGACCTTTGAAATGCTGAACTGCAGAATTAAATAAGAATCATGTTCTTCTGAGTCCATGTTCACATATGTTGATATGCATGGCAGTCCTTTAGATCAAATTATTAAAACATCCACAGCGGAAAACAAATCACAGCAATGCAGTTTCAGTCTTGGTGCCAGTAATAAATCAGAATAGATAATAGATAAAAAAAACATCAAGGTTTTATCTGCAAAGTCTGTACAATTGCATGTAACAAGTCTTTAGAATATGCAGCAAGTAACAAAGCTCCTGAATCGTTTGAACTGACATTTGTCTCCATACAGAGACATTGTTACATTGGAATAATTTGTCTATTATTTCAAATAACCTGTTTCACTGGGAATTGGCTAAAATATTTTGGAGGTGAATATTTGTTGCATAACTTAAATGAGCGTTATTTACTTTGTGCATTCAGTTGGACTCTGCACACTGCAATTTCTTTTTAATTAGAACTGGGATAGGTGTGCAATCCCTCAAGACAGCATTACTGTCATTTTAGATATCATTAATAATGTCATTTAAGAGGTTTTGAAAGCAAACAGAATTAGCCAGTGAAAAATGTCTCTTCAGAATATCACATACATTGGCAAGTCCCAGATAAGATAAAAGATTATGCAATCAGAAAAAAGTCATTTTGTGCATCAAGTCATTCCAGGAGGCAGGAATAAATCATGGATTCTACTTTTTTAATATTGTGTGAAATGAGTAACCAGGGGTAAAATTGCCATGAAGCTAAACCTCTAGTCCTCTAAACCTCTATAGTCTATCAATGAAAACTCCAGCCTAACATTTCAACCAACAAAACTCTGATCAGATATATCCAGACTGAGCTCTTAACATTTGTACCAGCATTATATTATTGCATTCATGTGTAGTATTTAATCATCCATGCTTATCTTAGCCTTTATACTTCGATCTTGTTCTTTTCCAGATATTTATCCAATTCCAATTTAAATAGGTTAACAAATACCACATGCTTTTCACAATAGATTACACTTTTTGATATTCTGGGTGAGAAAATTTCTAATCCCCAGCTTACTTGAACCTTGTTAATTTTGTACTCATGTTCTCCACTCCAGTAATGATAGTTTACATAGAATAACTCACATATAATATAAAAACAGAAAATGCTGGAAATACTCAGCAGGTCTGGCAGCATTTGTGGAGAGAGAAATAGAGTTAAGGTTTCAAGTCTGAAGGGTCAGTGACCTGAAACATTAGGGGGGGTATTTAATACCTTCCCCCAAGATGCATTTGGAGGCAGGGTGCATTGAATCAGATGGGAGGGTGTTGAGTGTGGACCCCACTGCCTCCTCATCTCTGCCCTGATTAAGTCTGGGATGGGAAGGCTCGTGGATGGCTTTCCTGTCCCTGAGCCAGTTCAGTCCCATCTGTGGTTAACTAATGCTCAGGTAAGGGCTCATCCTGTCACCACTGATATTCAACCAGCGTCGGGCAGGGGAATTGCCAGACGAGAAGACCGTAAAGCAAACCTTGTCTGGGTTACTTTTGGGCTCTGGGGAGGGACCCGCATTCAAAGACACTTAGTATCTGATCAAGGGATCAGGAAGGAGTGGGGCCTGCTGGGAGCAGCCCCCCACCTGCACCAGCCCTTGCTGCTGACTCCCCTTCCCCCTCTCCTGCAACAAGCACCCTGCAACCCCCTCGTACCACCCTCACCCACCTGACGCCTGGGTTCCTCGGCAATCCTAGGGCCCTCTCTTGGTGCATTGCTGGCAGCTGGCACTGCTCCCATAATGCTTCCTGCAACTGACAGCCTTTAGCCTCTGATTGGCTGACAGTTCTCGGAGGGGGGCAGGATTCCGCTCCCTGGTCCTTTTTCCAGGGGAAGGCCTGCTAATCGGCTCAAGTGCCTGGTGATGTGATGCTCTCCTTCACTGGCTTTTCAGCGAAATCTGTTTCCTGCATTAAATACTGTCCATTAACTTTGTGTTTCACCGTCCACAAATGCTACCAGATCTGCTGTATGTTTCCAACATTTTCTGTTAATGTCAGATTTCCAGCTACACACTATTTCCCTTTTGCACTTACATAAACATTATTCCTATCTTTTATAGGATTGCAAGAATGATAACTCTATTAATTATGTATGGAATATTAGGTGCAGGGCGCTTGAGCATTTGAATTCCCAGCCCCACTCTATCTTCTGCCTCCTACACTGTTCCAATAAAGCCCAATGGTTTCTTGAGGAAAGCTCTTCTGAAATCTTTCAATTCAGCATTTTACAGCCTTTGGACTGAACATTGAGTTCAACAATCTCAGATCACAAGTACTGCTCCCATTTTTCAGACAGCAGCTGTTAGTAATATATTGCTTTTTTCATCTGCTCTGGATACATCTTTTCTTTATTTTCTTGTCCTATTACCATCACCTTTTGCCTTGCTCCATTATCCATTTTGTCACTTAATCTGTGCTGACTTCCAACCCCTCATCCCCTTTTGTTCTTTCCTCCCCTCTCCCTGCATTTATATTTCCTTAAAACCTATTCCATCTCTAAGGGCAGGATTTTGCCCTTTGCGGGGGTGCTCGGTGGGGGCGGGCAGTGGTGGTCGGGAAGCTGACCACCATCTGCGATCGGCACTGCAACCCAATTTTACGTGGACAGGCCAATTAAGGCCAGCGTGGAACGCGAGCGGCAGGGCTCAGAGCTGCCTGCACAGGTGGTGGGGGAGGAGGGCGAGAGAGCCTAATGCAAACCTCATGCATGAGCGCGAAAGAGTACTTCAATCTCCCTGAAGCACGGAGCTGCCTCAGGGAGATGAAGCGCTGTTTAAAAAAACTAATGAACAAAATAAAAATGTCATAAGACATGTCCCCTCATGTGACTCTGTCACATGAGCAGGGACATGTTTTTAATTTAAGTGTTAATTTTTTATTTTATTTTTATTTGCTTTAGAGGAGAGGCGAAGGCATAGTGGTATTGTCGCTGGACTAGTGATCCAGAGACTCAGGGTAATGGTGTAGGGACCTGGGTTTGAATCCCACCATAGCAGATGGTGGAATTTGAATTCAATAAAAATCTGGAATTGAAAGTCTAATGATGACCATGAAACAATTGTCAATTGTTGTAAAAACCCATCTGGTTCACTAATGTCCCTTAGGGAAGGAGATTTGTCATCCTTACCTGGTCTGGCCTACATGTGACTCTTAAATGCCCTCTGAAGTGGCCTAGCAAGCCACTCAGTTGTAACAAAGACACAAAAAAGGAATGAAACCGGAAGGACCACCCAGCATCAATCGGAAACGACAACGGCAATTGCAGCCTTGTTGGTCCTTCAAAGTCCTCCTTACTAACATCTGGGGGCAAGTGCCAAAATTGTCACAGGCTAGTCGAGCAAAAGTCTGACATAGCCATCCTCACAGAATCATACCTTACAGGTAATATCCCACAATCCACCATCACCATCCCTGGATATCTTCTGTCCCACCGGCAGGACAGACCCAGCAGAGGTGGCAGCACAGTGGTATATAGTCAGGAGGGAGTTCCCTGGGAGTGCTCAACATTGACTCTGGTCACATTGAAGTCTCATGGCATCATGTCAAACATGGGCAAGGAAACCCCGTGCTGATTACCATGTACTGCCCTCCCTCAGCTGATGAATTGGTGCTCCTCCATGTTGAACATCACTTGGAAGAAGCACTGAGAGTGGCAAGGGTGCAGAATGTTCTCTGGGTGGGGGGCTTCAACGTCCATCACTCAAGAGTGGCTCAGTAGCACCACTACTGACTGAGCTGGCCGAGACCTAAATGACATAGCTGCTAGACAGGGTCTGCGACAGATGGTGAAGGAACTAACAAGAAGGAAAAACATACTTGACCTCATGCTCACCAACCTGCCTGCCGCAGATGCATCTGTCCATGACAGTATCGGTAGGGGTGACAACCGCACAGTCATTGTGAGGACAAAGTCCTGCCTTCACATTGAGGATACCCTCCATCGTGCTGTGCAGCACTACCACCATGCTAAATAGGATAGATTTCGAACAGATTTAGCAGCTCAATACTGAGCATCCATGAGGCACTGTGGGCCATCAGCAGCAACAGGATTGTACTGGAACACAATCTGTAACCTCATGGCCTGACATATCTCCCACTCTACCATTACCATCAACCCTGGTTCAATGAACAGTGCAGGAGGGCATGCCAAGAACAGCACCAAGCATACCTAAAGATGAGGTGTCAACCTGCTGAAACTATAAAACAGGACTATTTGTGTGCCAAACAGCAATTGATAGACAGAGTTAAGCGATCCCACAACCAATAGATCAGATCCAAGCCTTGCCACATCCAGGCATGAATGGTGGTGGACAATTAAACAACTCACTGGAGGAGGAGGCTCCACAAATATCCCCATCGTCAATGGTGGAGGAGCCCAGCACATCAGTGCAAAAGTTAAGGCTGAAGCCTTTGCAAAAATCTTGAGCCAGAAATGACGAGTGGATGATCAATCTCAGTCTCTCGGGAAGTGCACAGCATCACAGATGCCAGTCTTCAGCCGGTTCGATTCACTCCACGTGATATCAAGAAATGGCTGAAGGCACTGGATACATCAAAGACCCTGGCAAGATTCCAGCAATAATACTGAAGACTTGCGTTCCACAACTTCCCACATCCCTAGCCAATCTGTTCCAATACAACTACAACACTGGCATCTACCTGGCTATGTGGAAAATTGCCCAGGTATTTCCTGTACACAAAAAGCAGGGCAAATCCAACCTGGCCAGTTACTGCCCCATCAGTCTACTCTCGATCATCAGTAGAGTAATAGAAGGGGTCATCAACAGTGCTATCAAGCAGCACTTGCTTAGCAATAACCTGCTCACTGACGCCCAGTTTGGGCTCTGCCAGGGCCACTTAGCTCCTGACCTCGTTGCAGCCTTTGTTCAAACAGGAACAAAAAAGCTGAACTCCCGAGGTGAGGTGAGAGTGACCGCCCTTGACATCAAGGCTGCATTTGACCGAGTGTGGCATCAAGGAGCCCCAGCAAAACTGGAGTCAATGGGAATCAGGGGGAAAACTCTCCACGGGTTTGAGTCATACCTAGCACAAAGGAAGATGGTTGTGGTTGTTGGAGGTCAATCATCTCAGCTCCAGGACATCATTGCAGGAGTTCTTCAGGGTTGTGTCCTAGGCCCAACCATCTTCAGCTGCTTCATCAATGACCTTCCTTCCATCATAAGGTCAGAAGTGGGGATGTTCACTGATGATTGCACAATATTCAGCACCATTCGCTACTCCTCAGATACTGAAGCAGTCCTTGTCCAAATGCAGCAAGACCTGGACAATATCTAGGCTTGGGCTGACAAGTGGCAATAACATTTGCGCCACACAAGTGTAAGGCAATGACCATCTCCAACAAGAGAGAATCCAACCATCGCCCCTTGATGTTCAATGGCATTGCCATCATTGAATCCCCCGCTATCAATATCCTGGGGGTTACCTGACAAGAATCTGAACTGGACTAGCCATATAAATACTGTGGCTACAACAGCAGGTCAGAGGCTAGGAATCGTGCGACGAGTAACTCGCCTCCTGACTCCTCAAAGCCTGTCCATCTACAAGGCACAAGTCAGGAATGTGATCGAATATTCCTCACTTGCCTGAATGGCTATAACTTCCTACAACACTGAAGAAGCTGGACACTATCTGGGACAAAACAGTCCACTTGATTGGCACCCCATTCACAAACATTCACTCCCACCACCACCGACACACAGTTGCAGCAGTGTGTACTATCTACAAGATGCACTGCAGAAATTCACCAAGGCTCCTTCAACAGCACCTTCTAAACCCACAACCACTACCACCTAAAAGGACAAGGGCAGCTGACAGGTGGGAACACCCCCGCCTGGAAGCTGCCCTCCAAATCGCTCACCATCCTGACTTGGAAATATATCATCTTTCCTTCACTGTCGCTGGGTCAAAATCCTGGAACTCCACCCCTAACAGCACTGCGGGTGTATCTGCACCACATGGACTGCAGCAGTTCAAGAAGGCAGCTCACCACCACCTTCTCAAGGGCAACCAAGGATGGGCAATAAATGCTGGCCCAGCCAGCGAAGCCCACATCCCATGAATGAATAAAAGAGAAACCTCATCCCACCCATGGTTCCCTAAAAAGTGCAAAGACCGCTTGGCCTTTTCGCCTGCCCGCCAACTGTGAGGTTGAATGGGCAGTGAAAAATTCAGGATAATTGTTAACTTAATGCCTTAACAGGTCTTTTAATTGTCGACGGGTGCGCTGCCGGCTCTGACGCACGCCCACCGACCTAAGCATCATGAGAGTGCGTGTGACGTCGGCACGCTCGGCTGACGTCAAGGCGCTTTATTTCACGCACGGGCGTGTCGGGCATGCGCTTGCATGCCAAGGGTAAAATTCTTCCCTAGCTTTTTCCAGCCTTGATGAGAAGTTATTGACCTGACATGTCAACTCTGTTTCTCCTTTCAAAGGTTCTGCCTGCATGTTGAATAGTTCCAGAATTTTCTGTTTTTATTTCAGATTTCCGACACCCACAGTATTTTGTTTTTTGTGTACATGCTCGATATTTGGGTTGCAATTTACAACTTGGACTTATATAGCATCATTAATGTAATAAAGTATCTCATTTCACAGGAGTGATTATCAAATAATATTTGACATGGAGCCACATAGAGGGACAGAGGCCAAAATTTTATCAAAGGTCAGGATGTCCCACCGCCAGGACCGAAAGTGGGACCTGAGCCTGTGGCTGGACAGTGGGACTGTGGGCAGCATTTCACCAGAAGCAGCCAATTAAGAGTCTGCCTCCAGAGCTGTTGTCCAATTGAGGATGGTAGCCAGTCCCTCCCAGAGCTGCTGGCCCCATCAGAGAGCCAGCAACTCGCAACCTCGGCCGCACCACCAATTGAAGTGACTGCTGCAGGAAGGAGAAAAGGGCGGCTCTCGAAGGCAAGGTAAGATTTTTTTATTTAGCTTGTCAGGCCAGGGGTGATGGGTGAAGAGGTCTTGGTGCAAGTTCGGATACAGGCAGTGGAATTTGAATGAGCTAAGTGGCAGCTATGTGTACCATCTACAAGATGTACTGCAGCAGCTCACCAAGGCTCTTTTGTCAGCACCTTGCAAACCCATGACCTCTGCCACCAAGAAGGACAAAGGCAGCAGACACATGGGCATACCACTCACTTGCAAGTTCCGCTCCAAGACACACACCATCCTGACTTGGAAATATATCATTGTTCCTTCACTGTTGCTGGGTCAAAATCCTAGAACTCACTTCCTAACGACATTGTGGGTTTACCTACACCACATGAACTGCAGCAAGAAGACGGCACATCACCACCATCTCGAGAGCAATTAGGGAAGGGCAATAAATGTTGGCCTAACCAGCATCGCCCACATCCACTGAAGGAATAAATTGAAAGAACATAGGTATGCAATACAACACTCAGTGAAGTAATCAATCTTATTTGCTAGAGCTGTTAAAGATTAGTTTGGACACAGAGTAGAAAATTACTTTTGAAAACATTTATCATCATATGGTCAACACAATCACTGGGTTAAGCATTGCGGAATACAGAGAACACTCAGCTATATTATTAATTGACAGTCTAATATAATAGGAATACATATAACCTCTGTATATCATTGTGTCCCAAATTTAGTTAGAAGTTGCTTATTGCAGTATCACCTAATTAGATTCAATGTCTAAGAATACAATATTGCTTAGCAAGATTATATTTAAAGTTTGTAATTAGTGTGTCACTGCTAAGTTTCCAACCTGAAATCAGATTTCACTCGATCTAGAAATTAAATTCTCTTCCTTTTTTGCACTGCATCCACATAAACAAAAGGACACTTTAGTCTTTTATGATTTTTCCTTCAATATGCTTTTATCTATTCACACCATGTTATTCATCCATTAATCAATAAACCTGTACCACTGGTAAACCAATGCCCATCTGACACCAATCTTTTTTATTGGGAACATCTGATGGTATCTAATGATCATTTGACTCAGCACTTCCAGAATTCAAGAATTAACTATTCAAGTTTTCCTAGAATTCCTCGGTTTAAAAAGGACAATTGTCCTACGCTCTCAATGGTGCAAAGACATGGATCATTCCCTTCTCATTTTTATTTTCATTAATGAGAACAAATGGACCTGTCTTCACAACTTAGAGCTGCAAATCCATGAATCATTGCTGTGACCCTACTGGGCTATTTCAGTGCATTAATGTGCTGTCCATGTCATTAACAATATTGTGGATCCTTTTGATCAGGGCAATGGAAAAGCACCCTGTGGGGTCACTGATCCCAACACATGATCTTCTTGTTTGGTTTCCTTGCAATATTTCTGATCTGCACAAGGCACAGAATAATGAGAAAGTTTGAACGCTGCCACACTTTAAAGTTGGCAGCAACCTTAAAGGGGCAGTTAAAATGGAAGCTCCAGATATTAGCCTGAAGGGAGTAGGATTTGACAGGGAATGAGAATGGAAATTTTGTGTGAAAAGCTTTTGTGTGAGTAGGTATGTTATTAAATGTTTCTACTTAACAAGTTCTGTGATATTCATGTCAATTGCCCTCAGGTTTATTTCAATATTCTGGCTCCAGTGAATCTGTTTGTGTTGCAGTGGTATGGATAGGATGGGGGTAGCATTTATAAGGGTTCCCCTGTAGTTTGCTTTCCAGGGAGTTGATGAAAGGGCAATACCAAGTATTAGGTGGAGGAACAAGGAAAGGAAGTGCGATTGAGAAGAATAGTAGTGCTAGAATAGAAGGAGGGAGCTGGTCTGGCTGTGGTACTTTTTGTTATTCTATATGTTCACAGCAAAGGTGAATTTTTATTCTGCGGTAGGAATATGGTTGTAAATAGTTTGGGAAAGGGCTTTACCTCATGCATTCTTGTGCTGTCCAGCCCAAATTTTGAACTTGGTTCTTTTCTCTCTTCCCTGGTTCCTGTTTCCCTCTCATCCTCGTCATCTTCTCTAGTTCCAACCCCTTTCTCAGCCGCATCCTCTTTCCTGGTCCTAATTGCTCTCTCATCCTGGCCGTCTTCTATTGCACCCAGTCCCCCTCTCATTTCCATCCTTTTCTTTGGTCCAGTGCCCCTTTCATCCTGATGCTTTTCCCAATTCAAATTCCCCTCTCATCCCAGTCCTCTTCTCTCTGCACCAAGGTAAGTACTGGTCATTTATTTTTCTTAAAAACTTACAAAATTTTATTAAGTGATAGTGTTAAAAGTGAGAGGGAATCTATATTTTTAAATCTAATTTGTATGTTTTTGAGATAGACCCAAATTCAAAACAGAAACTGAATTGAAAATTAAACTGAAAGGAAAGTATAAAAGGTAAACCTGGAAATGAAACTGAACTTCCCAGTTTCTAAGAAACCCAAAAACAAATTGAGGTTGGAACATTGAACTGAAACCTTGTTTAAAGATATAAAAGGACACAGATCAGTTCTAGCTGCCCAGGAGCAGTTGTTGAGTCCACTGGAGCAGAACAGACGAGCTGAAGAACACTTAAGAAGAGGAGGCTAGATCTAGAAGCTGATAATAAGCAAAGAGAATAAGTTGCTGCAGTTGTTTCTATTACTTGAAGATAACATTGTTGGACCTACGATCCTCCTTCCGGCTCGCAGGTGAAGGTCAGGAATAAGGTTCGAGTCACTGCAATTGGGAGACATGTTGTGGGCACATGGTCTGTAACTTCAGTACCTCGTTGACCCACAGATCACACTATAAGGAAGGCCCAGGAAAGAACTTGCCATTTTCTGTGGAGAACAAGTGGAGGCTATTGGCAATGATGGCAGTGTTCTTGAGTGCTGACTTTTCTATTCCATTTGTTTTAGTCTAGCACCAAATGCTCAAGAAATGAAACTATGTTATTCAATGGAATGCCATCTCAACTGCAGTGCCATGTCTGCTGAGCAGCTTAAATCCTCATAAGAGGGTGTCAATCTTTTCAGTGAGATGTTCATGTAAATAAAAGTGTTAACAAATGTTTTTTAAAATCCAGACCAATTTGAGCAGGTTCTGCAGACACGTGCCATTTTTGGTGAAAATATTGTCAGTAGAACTTGGGTTGGTTGTGCGCTGCTGTTGGCCAGGGATCAGACTAGCTCCTATCAGGAGGAGTGGAAATTCCTCATGAGAGTTTGAAGGATTTTGTGATTGACTGTGGTCACCAAATCCTGAGTGGACTGCTGACCAAATTCTTAACTTCTGCCTTTGTGTATCTGCCATTTACTCTGCAATTTATCATTTATATTCAACCATAATTTGCCCGTTAATTCATGTTAATTTTGAAAGTTAGGGTATAGGATAGATCAATTTTAAAAATTCAATTAATGGGATTTGGGCATTGTTGGCTAGGCCAGCATTTATTGCCCATCCCTAATTTCCCTTGTTCCGAGAGCATTTAAGAGTCAACCATATTGCTGTGGGTCTGGAGTCAAAAGGAGGCCAGACCAGGTAAGGACAGCAGATTTCCTTCCCTAAAGGACATTAGTGAACCAGATAGGTTTTTTTATGACATTCAATAATGGTTTCATGGTCATCATCAGACCTTTAACTACAGATTTTTGTTGGATTCAAACTTCACCATCTACCTTGATGGGCTGCAAACCGGGTCCCCAGAGGAATACCCTGGGTCTCTGGAATATTAGTCCAGTGACAACATCATTCTGACACTGCCTCCCCCAATAATATTTATTGCTCTGCCACTGCCTCCCCCAATAATATCCCAATAATATATATTGTTTGCTTTGTTGACTCTTGTATAGTAAAGTTCTTCTGTTTTAAATGGTGGAATTTTGTGTCTTCATCTCTGAATCAATAACCATGATTTCAAATTTTGTCCACTTTAACAAAAGGCTACTGGACTCAATCAAAATCATAACATAAGGTTAAAACTTAATTGATGACCCCAGCATAGTGTTGGGAGTCAACTTTATTAGGGAAAGACTCAGGAATGGAGCCAGTTAGGGGTGAAATAACTGGTGTGAAGGAATAAGATAGAGCCTATGGTTGAAGGAGTGAGGAGGAAATTGTAGCCCTGGCTTACTATATTTGCTGTTTAGTTACACACTTTGCCTGGCCTCACCACCCAAACACTGCTGCACTGATCTTTTTTTAACCACATCCCAGTAAATGGGGAATGAAAGTTTGTTCTTGAAATGCTTTTAACATTTTCATTTGCTTATAGTATTGTAGTTCAAATTGCCAATCTCAAGTTTACTGCTGGAAACTAGCTTCACAAAAGGCTATTCCAGTGGGGCAAGTAGTGTGGACCATAATGATAGGCGGGGGATAATGGGAACTTGTGCAGCCAAGGGGTACAAACAAGATAGGGAATTGGCATACAGCTGCTTTGTGGAAGATAGAGCTGAAAGAAGTCATAGTGCTGGATTAACTGGGTTGGTCAGTGGGCCTGTCTGCCTGTTGGAGGGCTGGTGCCAACCCTGCTGCAGTCATTCCCGGGCACCTTGATATGATTAAGGTCAATCAGGCACCTGCCTGGTCAGTGCCAGAGTTCCCAGTGCCTTTAAAATCGGGATCCCACCTCCAAGAGTTGTCACCCAATCAGGTCTTCAGTCCCAGCCGTGCCGCCGAGATCTGGATATACCTGGTGACTTGCTCACACGGAGCACCACCCACCACACCCAGCCCCCACCACTGGTATTCTACCAGTGATGGTGGGCTGAGGCCCTTAAGTAATTCTCAGTTGTCCACATAAGGGCCTCAACTGACCCTCAGTCACAAAGGCCGTCATCAATTCTTCCCACCTTGGACTTACCTGGTTGGGGTGGGGAGGGGGGCTGTTGGGAAGGCGGTGGGCTCTCCACCCATGCCTTCCCATCTATTATACGCCCCACTATTATACAGGACCCCCGGCCCACTCCCTGGGTTCTCTAAATTCTGCTCATATTGTGCGGCAGGGTTCTGGCAGTGGATAGTAAGTTGTTATGAATTGCATTTGGTACCCAGCATTAGACTCCATGCAAGATAAATAGAGGTGGGAAGACTAAAGCCATTGTCTTCAGTCCCCACCACAAACCCTGTTCCCCAACCACCAACTTCATTTCTTTCTCTAGTAACTCTCTGAGACTGAACCATACTGTTCACAAACTCACTGTCATTTTGACCCTGAGCTGAGTCTTTGATCACCCATCCACAGCTTAATCTGCCTATTTCCATCTCTGTAATATTGCCCAAATCCACCACTGCCTCAGATCATCTGTGGCTGATAGCCTCCACCATGCCTTTGTTTCCTCGCATCTTGATTATTTCAATATTGTTTTTGACTGGCCTTCCATTGTCTATCCTCTGCAAACTTGAAGTCATCCAAAACCCTGCTGCCTGTAACCTTGCTTGCACCAAGTCCATTCAGCCAACACCACTCTGCTTTGTAGCTAGCCCTTCAGCAAGAACACATTCAACATAAAAGACAACATTTAGAAGCCCAAAAGAAGGTGCTGTTTGTATGTGCACCCGCATCTCACCTCTTATACTCCTAACTGAGTAAGTTCAATAGAAGGTACTGCAAAAAGGCTCTTTGAAATGGACGATTTTCAGAAATTGGCCAAACATTGCCTCCCAGCATTCCATGGAATCTTCGAACTGGACCCAAAAGAAAAATCTTGAAAACCTCACATAGACACAACGAGTGAATTTTCAACATGCTAAACAACCAATGACAGAGGCAATGAAGACATGCAATGAAATGCATCTATTCAAGATTTAAAGGAATTTGTTTCAACCATCAGATTGCATGAACTGCTACAGAACTGTAAATATTACTTGCAGACTAATGAGCTACGGAACCACTGTGTCTGGGTGCCCCCAAATTCTTTGGAAATGCTAATCGCAAAGAATTGCTTAGCTAAAGCAAAGCCTGATAATATGGTGGGCAAATATCTTCCCCATTGAAACACATGCATATGTTAATGGGCTAGTCATGAGCCCAGCGTGTGAGATTGTTGCAAAACGTTAGAAGGCATAATCAAAAGAGGGAAGACTTTATGGCAGTCATTGTCATGGATGGGATTTTTGTAGTTTTAAAAATGAACATGTGTTTTGCAGTGGCAACACTGCGCAGTATGGAGCTTCTCAGAAATACATTTGCAAGGGAATTGGATGAACTAAAATGGGATATGCTAAAGAAATTTAAAAGAAAGAGCAGCAACTCCTCAAAGTTTAATAACATGAGTGCAGCTCAGACACTATCAATGGTAAACAGCATTTGAAAGTATTGATTTAACTTAAGGGGAGCAGGGTAAGAATGTTTAACTTTATCAATGTTACTATAAAGTATTAAAAAGGAGAGTTACAAGTCTTTTCCATTTTCCCCACTTAGACAACTTCAGGCCGAATCTTAGGGTTAGGAATATAAGAGGGGAAGTGCGGGTTCACCTACCTGCAGCTTGCTGGCCTACATTGGCTCCCGGTTATGCAATTCCCTTTGGTGTTTTGAAATCCCTCCATGGCCTTACCTCTCCCAAATCCATAAACCTCTCCAGCCACACAAGCTTCTGAGATAAACGCGCTATTCTATTTCTAGCCTCTTGAGCAACCCTGATTTTAATTGCTCCATCGTTGGCAGCCATAACTTCAGTTGCCAGCCTCAGCCTCTCTTTCTTTTCTCCTTTAAAAATTATCTCTTTGACCAAGCTTTTGGTTATCTTAATATTGCTTGATGTGGCTCAGTGTCATGAGGTTCAACAGCAGATGTTCAGGGCACAAAATTGGATGCTGAGTCTAAACCATGGTAGGAACAAGTGGGAGCAATAGAGGGACTGGTATTGAGTAAATGTAGGCTGGAAATCAAATGAGAATGGGCAGTAGGTGGGCGATATTAAAATTGGGATTGAAGGTAGTAGAAGAAATATTCGAGGACTCCAAAATATCAGCTGGTAGGAATTCACTCAGTTATTTAATGTCACTGCTAAAGCCCCAGGAAATTATTCTGTTAGTGAATAATGGCACTGTTATAGCAATGACATAATTTGCTAGGATTTTAGTGCTGTTCTGTAGGAACCATCATTTAAACCTAAAGAGAATCATAGTGTAAGCTCCCCAATGAAAACAATAATCTGAGCTAATTTTTTGTATCTCGGCCAGTTTTATCAGCACTTGTGATGAGCATTGACCATAACGATGTGCAGCAAATTTTGGATTCAGGACCATAGATACTTAAGATAGGCAGTTAGTAATTTTAGGATAGTTTATTAGGAAGCAATAGTTTTGATATGATGCATTAATTAATTAGACAGAAAAGCCAGTGACAGTTGAGAGCAGTTTACCAATCCCAGAGGATGAAAGTACGGTTGGCACAGAGTGTGTTGATCTCAGTAGCTTGTGACAGCAGCATTCCATTCTCTAGTCAAAGTGTCAGAGAAATTTTCCCTCGGTCTTCCTCCTCCTCCTCTTCCTCATCCATAGCAAGAAGGTGGCTGCTTGAAAAGCACTGCCACCTCACCAGCACCTGGCCCTGTACCTGAGCACTTGTTAATATACTCTCTTTCTGGGGCTTGGTAGCTTACCCAGTGTAAGTCATGTATTCAAACCTTTTTGACCAATGAACACAGGACAGGTGCCCAAAATGTCAGGGTGGTTACCTCCTCCCCCGTTCGGCACCCTGCTCAAGGTTTTAGTTCACAGCATGCTGAGGGTCGTTTCCTGACCCCTTCCAAACACTTGCATAAATAGGAGCGTACACAAGACGTCATCCTACCAATTCAGGATTGCCAACATGGCAGCCTGAACCATGTGATTCTGAAGTTTCCAGGGATTGTTTAGATGTTGGAGTATTTAGAAACTGTCTTTCCAAAGAGAGAATCAAAGCTGATAGCTAATCTCATAAAAGTTCTATACTATGCTGACAATATCAGTTTATTAAAGATCCCAATTTCTTACAGGACCAAGTGTTAAACAGCCAATAGTTCTCAAAACCATTTGGACTTGACTACCAGCCTTTTTTGATTAGACAATTTTGTTAATGAATATGGCCTTCTTTTTACTGATACCTCAGTAAAAGCAGTTATATCTTAAAATCTCAGCAAATTTATAGGATTTATTTCATCATGATTTATTCTAAAAACTACTAATCAAGATGTATATTAATAAACTTTTCATTACACATGAAATTAATAAATGATTTGCTATGATCTTACATAGTTACCTTCACATGTCTCTAAAATTAGTTCTTTTAATTTGCAACTGTATTAAAGCAGGATAAATGGTAAGCATTAAAATAGACCTCAAAATTGTTGTGTGCAATGCTCGCTTTTCAGACATGAAGTCATTGTTGAAGTGTTCGTTGTGATGGAAGTGCAGGTATCCACAACACGCACAGTAAATATTCAAAAGCCTGGTTCTAATATTAAGATAAGAGACTTAAACTAAAGTAATTGTGAAATTGCTCTGTCCAAGTAGTTCAGTCACAAAGTAACAAACTCACTCAGAAAATCATAGATGTGTTGTGGACCCAACAGCAGCACTATTTAAAATGCTTAATCCCCCCATACAGGTTAACTGTTACTTCATTACTGATCTTTACAAATATTAGCTGCATGTACTGTAGTAGCAAGCTAATAAAAGGGTTAATTAAACTATTGGGCAGGATTTTTTCTGAACTGTAGAGTGCTGTAGCGGGCGTAAAAATGAGTGCTTTTCCCGCCAGTCGCAATGGCGGGTATCGTTCACTTCCTGTCCCATTAATTTTGCAGGTACGGGCAAGACGCCACATCGTTGGCAGGCTGCCTCAGATTCACCTAACACACCATGACATCACCTCTTCCTCACTCTGGCCACCATATTTAAACTGCAGCCACGCATACTGTTCTCAATGTCTGCAGCCCAGGACTGCTTCACTCAAGCATGGCCCCAAAAGCCAAAAATAGGACAGCACCAAAGTTCAGTGGCACCTCACTGAAATGCCATTTGGACACTGTGGAGGCCTGCTGCAATGTCATCTATATCCCCTCTGGCCACAGGAGGTCCACCAACTCATCACAGAGGCTTGGAAGGAGGTGGCAGCATTGGTCAATACCATCAATGCACAGGGGAGGTCAGCCACCCAGTGTAGAAAGAGGATGAATAGTCTCATCTGTGCCGTCAGGCTAAGTCAACCAACTCATCATTCTCAACTCTCACACTCACAAGTTCATTAAACATTCATAGGGATCTCATTCACTGTCAACTCAATAGACATCACCACTCACTCTTTCACACAAACCTCTGTAGGTCGTGTCCTCATCCTGTCCATGGCACCATTCACCACCCACACATGCCTGGCATCCTTCTCATCTGCCTTGCTCACACTCTCTCCATCTGTCTTTATGCAGAAGAAGATTGTGCACAATCGCAAGGAGAGGCCCCAGACTTGGGGTGGCATGCTGGAACTCAAGGTCCTAACGGAGTTCGAGAACAGAGCCATTGAGCTGGCCGGAGAGGATGTGGCCCGTGCCAGTGGTGACAGTGAGTTTGGCAGCAAACACCCATGTAAGGATCCTGCTCCATTTCATCCATCAGTCCATGCTACTGTGAGGGCACTCTCCTGTTTTTATACTCAGATGCCATGTGCAATAATTATCTCTACTTTCTTTCATTGGCACCTCAGCCAAGCGCCCAACACCTCAGTCAGCCAAGCCCTCAGCTCCAGCCCTGAGGGTACCTCGGATGAGGAACCAGAACACAGCAGACTTGAAGACCCAACGCAGCGCTCACCCACACCCTTCACCAGCACAGAGTCTCACACCTCAGTGGGACCTAGATCTAGAGCAGGTTCAGGGTCACAATCTGGTGAGCACAGTGCACAATCTGGTCCACAACAGGCAGAGTCAAGGATATCCAAAGTTGCCGGCACTTGGAGGACTGCTGGAGGCCACAATTCAGCTGAGTCCAAGTCAGATGATGAGCCTCTGGGCTTGGTCCTAAATCAGTTGCTGAAAGTCCAAACAAGTAGGGGAATATCAGGAAAGGATTTCAGCTGCATTCCTCAGATTTCAAAGGACGGTGGGGGACTGTGTCCGCCATCAGTCTGAAGTGATCACGCCATCCTGACATATTAGCAGACTGCTGAGGAGAATAAGTCTAAGAATCTTAGTTGAGTAGCTCTAAAGTTAACGTAAGTGAATGTCACAGAATCACAGAATCACAATGCAGAAGAGGCCCTTTCGGCCCATCAAATCTTCACCGACATGTGAGAAACACCTGACCTACATACCTAATCCCATATACCAGCACTTGTCCCATAGCCTTGAATGTTATGTCAAGTGAGTTCTGAATCTCAAGGGAGATATCAAGTTGTCAGCAGTCTTCTGGGAGAGGGAACTGTAGGGAGCAGGTTCCAAACGAAAAAGAGTGAGGCCCAAGAAGCCTTTTAAGTTAAATCATAGAACTAGGACAGGAATCTGGAAAAAGTCCTGCTAGTTGAAGTTAAGAGTGAGGAGCAGAGAAAGGCTCCAGGTTTAAAGGGGGAAAACTGTAGGCTGCAGTCTTAAAGCAAAATAGGCTTACAAGAAGCCACAAGACCCAAGAAAACAGCCAAAGGTCTGTAACTCTTTACTATGGGCATGTGAAGCAGTGGTATTCTGTTGGTAGGGTTGAGTATCTGAGAGTGAGTGCATGGAAAACAAAGCTTGAATGCATGTGGCGATTCAGGGGAGAGGAACATTGTAAGGAGAATATGAACCTTGCAGGTAGACTCTTATGGATGGTGTCTGAGAGAAAGTGTCACTTAGGAGAATACTTCAAAGCAGGTTTTTCAAGAGTGGAGATTAGAAACCCTCAAGTGAAAAATGGAGTTCAGTGAGACTGGTTGGCTCACTGTGTGACAAGCATCAGGGAGAAGTTGATGAGCAACCTATAGCATCCGTTGGGGTGGCATCTGCCACTTGGTTACTGAGTATGGTGTCCTTGACTACAGGGTGCCTATTGGTTTATATGGACTGTGTACTTACTGTGAACATGAGAGTATAGGATAGCTTTTGTATCTTGTGTTATCCGTACAAATCTGCATATATCTGTAAAGGTTTAGGTGTGGGTAAGGAGTATTGTAATATAGTTCATCTTTTACTGTTTAATAAATGTTTTATTATTTTGTTAAAAATTCATTAGCTGACTCCTGTGACTCTGTTCAGTAGCCACCCTCCACATTTCTAAACGAAAAATGAAAGTTAGAACCTATCAAGTCGGATTCCACCCTGGGATCTGGCTTGTCCAGCATAACATCATTTGGGATCATCACATTATTATGAGTTGTTTTGCAGTCACTCAGCTGACACACCAGGGCCCTTCCCACTTGTTGCTATCATGGCCTCTCGTCAAAGTAGTGTGCTTCCACATCATCACAGTGTGTGTACCCCTTTTGCACATCAGTTGTCATGACCATAGTGTTAAGTATGCTTGTAGAAGGAACCTCATTAACATGCTTTTCAGGGTCATAGCATGTTTATTCTTGCCTGCATAAGATTGAGGCAAAGGTGTTCTCCTATCTCATCTGCATTCTTGAAAGGTGAAAGTGCAGTGTACAAGGAGGGATGTGTTTACACACAGAGAAGAGCCATATATCTCACAACTCTGTGTGCTCTGGCTTCCAGCAGAATTTTCATGCTATGAGCTCATAATCAGAGCTCATGTGCGCTGCTGTCAGCCAACCACATTTTCAACTTTCAGAGTGTACATCTGCTAAGCTCACCAACAAGTGGGACACCTTGCCACCTCAAGGTGATGAACCTTGCCCCCTCTCAGCTACATCATTGTCCTGGCATTCAAACGTGTACTTGTGCGTCTCTCATCCTGTCACTGTATATCTTGTGGGGACAAGAGTCTCATCACAAACTAGGGATGAGCACTTGCCAAGGTCACTAATGTTAATTCCAAATGGTAATTTCTGGCAGGAAATAGAAGCGCACATGGTTACTTTAGACAACCTGTAGGGGAGCAATGGGATAGAAGCAGGGGTGTACTGAAGTGCTCTTTATTTGCAATGGTGCATGCCCTTGAGGGTGTGTGTGCATTTTGGGCTTGGCAAGGGCCAGGGCTGGCCATGAGGACACATTTTCTGTGTTAAAAGAGGATGCATTTTAATGCCTGGTAGGCAAGTATTTGATGTTGTCATGCTCAGGTTGTCTGCATCCATATCAAACTGAGGATAAATGCAGTCCAGGATCCCTAACTGAGAGTGCCAGGTGTCACTGTGAATGCACAAAAGACAACTGAGTCTTCAGTAAATGGTTTCACAGCAGCAAAACGTCATCAACTGCCTTGGCCAAGTGTGAATTATTTGATTCACAATCAATGTTACACAGAGTGGATAGTTCCATTGCTTCAGATGGATCTCCTTGAGGAGCCTTGTCACATTGAAGGCATCCAGCTACAAGACAACTGATGATCGACCAATAGCTTCTGGCTCTTTTAGGGACTGGAATGCTGGAGTGACACTTGAAGAGGCAGCTCCTTCTGACATCTGGTGCTGGGAAGCCCTGCTCCAATTAACACCTCATCTCAGCAAGGACACATGCTGCCGGGGGTTCATCATCCTTCAAAGGATCAGAACAACATGAGCCTGACGTGTAACTATTCATTCTCATGTGGAGGTGCATGGGCAAGATGAGAGGAATAGCAAAGCTGGTGCTCATGCTTGCCCATGAAGGAGGGTTCATATCCAATAGGGTACTCACTACAACTCGTTATCCCCCTGATAGAGTCTGGTGACCATCAGGGCCTCATGTGCACACCTGCCTCATCGGGCCTGTGCTATGGCATCTTACCCTGCATCCTCATCTCCCTCAAATTCATCACCCTCATCCCTTGAGGTCCTCCTCATTGGAGAAGGTGTGCAGCACCTCCATCTTGTCATCTGGCAAGCCCTCCCTACTTTGCAGCACCAGGTTGTTCAGCGCGCAGCAAGTCACGATGATCTGTGAGACCCTCTGGGGATTGTTCTGGATTGCTCCACCAGATCTATCCAGGCATCAGGATCACATCTTCAGGATCTCTATGGTGTGCTCCACCAATGCTCGGCTAGTACCATAAGCCTCGTTGTACCTTCTCTCTGCAGGATCCTGAGGCTGCCGCTCAGGTGTCATCAACCATGTCCTTTGCGGGCACCCTTTGTCACTGAGGAGACAGCCCTGGATCCCGCTTGGTCACTCAAAGATGTCGGGGATCTGTGATCTACTCCAGATGTATGAGCTGTGGACGCTTCCTGGATACCTGGCACAAACCTTCATGATCAGTTTGTTATGGTCACAGACCAGCTGTACATTGAGTGAATGGTAGCCTTTTTGGCTTATGTATTGCAGTGCCTGTTGCCAGGGAATGTTTATAGCCACATGAGTGCAATTGATGGTACCCTTAACCTGTGGGAACCCAGAAGTCTCAGCAATGCCGAGTGCTCTAGTGTTCTGGCTACTTGGTCTCTGTCAAAGTTGAAGTAATTGTGGGACTTGGCAAAAAGGGTGTCTGTGACGTCATGAATGCATTTGTGTGTGGACGCTTGAGAGATCCTACAGAGGTCCCCAGTGGAGCCTTGGAAGGAGCCAGAGGTGTAGAAGAGCTACCAGCAGTGGATGCCCTCCCAGTTCCCATGGCCGCAATTTCTACAGAATATGGCAAATGTGAGTCACCAAATCCCTGGTCATGCAGTGCCATCAGTAACAGTAGTTCTTGCTCATTTACACGTAAGACTTACGTGTTCTGACACCCTGGTCTTGTAAGCCGCCTAAGTCTCTGTAAGCCTCATCCACTGTTTCCAGAGGAGGCCCTGTTGGCCCTTGGGCTTGAGGGTCTTGCTCCTCCCTTTGACAATTCAGGTGCCTCCAACGCAATCTTTGCCTTCTGTTCTCCTGCCTATAAGCGACAATGCAAGCAGCAATAAATGAAGCCTTCATCTTCCCGATGGTCTCCTGCAGCATCATTGAGAAAGAGACAAGTGTCAGCATTAGTCTCCAAGAGTCCTGTTTCTGTCAATGACTCATCAGTGAATGTGGATTCAAGAGCTTTTTTCCTGTGTCGAGAGTACTCGCTCCTGAAAAGATGGCCAGTGCGGGATGTGTATTAATTCCTCCCGCCCTCCCCAACATGATCGATTGCTATGACATTGCTTTGGCCAGGCGCTTGGATGTGCTGCTTTCAGCCCAGGCTCTGGGAGCATCATTTACTGCTCTCTAATACTACACTCTTGGGAATACACATGAGGATAAATGTTCATTCAGGAAATGAGATTATTTGAGGGGGACCTGAGGCTTCTCTTCAGTGAACCATCCAGTGCCAACTATCGAACAAGCTTCTGGAGCTTGTCCATTTGCCCAATTGCTATGAAGTTCATTACTACTCTGGGGAATTTCCACTCTGTGAACAAGGAGTTAAAATACGGAGCTTGATTAATGCCACTTTGCTGGATTAGTCTTGCATGAATGGGCAATATTGCTTCACTTTCCTGATTCCCTGCACTGTCATTAAAAGCTTTCTAATATATCTCAGCTGTGTCTCTTTCCTCTTTTGGGAATGCACGGTCAGTTGTGTGCGAATGTAGCCCCCCCCATCGCCCCGCCAACAAATGCATGCACCTACCCTTCAATCCGCCTGCAGAGCCCTCCCCAGCAGAGCTTCTCCTAATTTTAATGTTGCACTGTGCCATTGCTGCAGGTTGGAAGATGGTAGTGCAGAACTCTCACTACCAGAGCAGCTTGGTCCCTCCCTGTGTGAGTATGGAAACCCCACCACCCCCATCATCCCAGAGAAGCTTTATGTTTTGGTTTCCCTCCCTCACTGACCTCTCCATCCACCTCCTGTATTCCTCGATCCCATCATGCTTCTGCTGCATGTCCGTTTGATAGCCCCTGAACATTTTGAAGTGAATGTGCCTATGGCCCGTGTGGACCTTATCCACACTCATCTTAAGGCCACTTACACTTTTCAACATATACGCCCCACTCACTTTCCCCCCAGTCATGTGCCTGAGTCCAACCTTTCTTGTAACCTCCATTACAGGCCTAGCCCTGTAACCCCTACTCCTGTCTGAGGCCACTTGCCCCCTTCCCCAGCTCAGGCCTAGACCTGCAGCCCCTTGCCATGCCTCAGGCCAGTTCCTCAATCTTCCCCAGTGCAGACCTAACCCTGCAGCCCATTAAGAGCTAACCCCACCCTACCAGTGGTCTGGTAGGTCGAGACTTGCCTGTGACACCCCCCTGAAAGTGATGTGGTGTTACCTGGGAAGCCTGGTGCTGATTCCTGGGAGCGCTGCGTGGTGCAAGGTAGGCAAACTAACCTCAAAGTGACAAGCAAAGTGCAGGTCACCAGGTGCCACGTCGCTTATATACCGTTGTGAAACACGTCGAATTGCACGCCTATGTGGCCTGATGATTCAGCGTGGAGGATGATTCTGGTAAGCATAGTTTATAATGAAATGCAAATACATTAAAATGACGTTCCTGACGTGCCATGGCGGGAAACGCAGCCTGCCATTTACAGGTGAAGCGGAAGATTGCAAACTGGTTTCACGCCTTCTCACAATATTTTCCACTCCCGTCTACCATGATGCTCACCGTGAACTGAGATGGAAAATCCAGCCATTGAATGCAGACGTCAGTTGAAAACTTCATGTAACTTTCAGTAGGTTTGCTATCAAATTGTGGAAAGGGAAGTAAAATTGCTTAGGTCTGAACCGCTAAGGAGCAATCTCTGCAGTGGAAGTGGTAGGCCTGAGGCACAAATTATTGGGACTTGGCCCCCATTTAAATTAGAATGGCAGCTCACTGACAGTTAAGCAGATTAATATTTTGGGCCACCATGTCATGGGCAGCAAACTTCATGTAGGTCATGGGGTAGGTGGAGTTGAGGCTGGTCCGGGGAGACAGGAGGCAATGGCGGGTGCATGGCGGGATTTGAGCAGAGATTGACAGCGGTGTGAGTAGCAATCTGCTCCTTCTGGATCCATATACAGTTGAGCACTTTTTACAAAAGGGCCGCAGTTTAGGACAGGTGTAGACCTGGTTATCCTGAACAGCTTCATTATCCAGTTTTGTTCCGGTGAGCCCAGTTTTGGGAAGGGATCCTGAAACAGGCCTTAGGTCCCCTGTTCACATAAGCAAAGGGTTGAACACCTGTATCAGGTAAGCACCCAGGCAGCTTTGCTTCAGCCTGTATCAACATGGCAGGAGTACACCTCTGGCTCAAAATGTATATGTCTAGTCTGCCTATCCTATTGGACCCTTAGATGTTGATTTTATGTCTCTAAAACAGGCATACCATCAACAGATTTCTAGGCCACAATAAAGCATGCGATTTGTTACCAATTAGAAATTGCGACGGCAATTAGATAGCGCCTAAAAACAGATGCAGCTATCAGAATGCGTGGTTAACTTGCGTCTACTGATTACAATGTTTGCAGCATACCAACTTCATGCTGCCTGCTCAGTCTAATGACTTGTGTCTGCAGCCAGTGCAACCGCGTTGATTGGCTGCTTGCATCATCAGAGGGCCCAAGATCGACACATGTTCGCATCACTTACAGTTTGGCATCACAGCTCGGAGACAAGGTGCATTGTTGCTGCAGCAAGTGCTAGAAGTCATACAGGAAGTGAATCAGACCTGGGAAACAGTGAAGAATGGCACCATATGGAAGATAGTGGGCTCTAAGAATTTCAGACTCTGCAGCGGAGATCTTGCTGGAAGACAAGGAAAAGAGGAGAGATGTCCTGTGTCCACAAGGACGGGAGGTTTCGGGGGGCGGCGGAGGGGGGGGTGGGTGGTGGGTGGGCGCAGGGGTGGTGGGGTTGACGGTGAGGGGCAGGAAAGCCTCCAGGCACATACTCAGAAGGCAGTAGACACAGATGACCATGCAGGCCAATTGCAGGAGTCAAGCCCCTGGGATACTGATGCAGTTCTGCAAGAAGTTCAAGGACCTTACATGAGTTGTCAAGGTCAGTAAGTGCATCTTAAAATGCAATATCTTACTAACTGCACCACTAGCCTCCACCTTTGTTCAGTTCACTACAGCCCCATCGCTCATCAAGCAACAATCTCTACCAATCAGGTCTCACACTTAACATTTGTGTCCTTCTCCTCACCCGTACACAATTAGCACTGCTGCAAACCTCAGACCCACATCTGACAGTCTGTACACATTGCCAGCTATTTAATCATCAAAGCCATACTGTGCAAACAGATTGTGAGATGCTTTCTTGCAGGACAAGGTAGCATACAACCGATGACATCAGGGGCAACCCAATAGGGACCAGGAATGCCTCCGTGCCTTAATTCCTATGGAAGAGATGATGCTATCCATTATTAGAATGCCCATGACCCTTGGGGTGGGGAGGGGGTGGTTCTAAAGCCATCAAAAATGATTGTATCCTTTCATCCAAACACCCTTTTCAAATCCCATTTCCCATTCATCTTACAATCTCTCTTGATCTGCAAACTGCTATGGTGTAAGTATGAATCTTTTAATCTTTCACTCTCATCTCACCACAAGTTTGGCCTTATGTCCTTTTACTTTCAGATAACCACAAGGAGAAATCTGGGCAGGCAGTGCAGGAACAACAAAAAGAATGATGATGAAGACACAGCTTTATGTCGAGTTCAAATTCACAGCCAACAGCTCAATGTTGTCACTTCATGTATCTTAGAGGATAGACTAGAGACATAACCTGCACATGGTGAGACACAGGGCACAAGTGCATTGCAGCCAAGGCAGGGGGAAAGAATAATGCATGTTTCAGCTCAATGGAGGGTAGGGTTACATGCATGTTTTAGCACAGAGGACTCAGATGAGCACTTCAATAGTTAGCCTCCAAAAGAACAAAATATTTGATTCACAGAGGGGCCTGTAGTCAATGTCAAGGAACATGGAGACATCTGGCATTCTATTGACACCAGTTTGTGTAGAGTTGCAGCCCACTCTTTCCAAAACGGAAGAGGTTGGCTAACACCATTTGAATACTTGTGGACCAAACCATGATGCAGCATCTAATGGTCAACATCGTAAATTCCTCTGCAGCACAAGCTGCAGCTGCCCAACATCTGAGTGCTGCAGCAGAAGTTCAGATTGCTGCCATCATGGCTCTGGAAATTAGCATTCAATGGGGCTTGCAGCGTCTCACATCTGCCCTGCAATCTTTCTATCAGGTTGTAAGAATTGCATAGACACTGCCCTGGGGGAGTGGCAATAGCTCCATGGAACATAAACCTATTGCCTCCCTCACAATGACTGCGTTCATGCTCTCACTCCACCAGTGCCCTTGTTACTTCCTGCCAGGCAGCCAGCCTAGACTGCTGTTGCCTATGCCAAGTGCAGCTCACAATCAGAATTTTTACACTCAGAGATGCTCAAGGTTTTCCTCCAAACATGCAGTCCCCTCCACAAATGTCAGCATCCTTCCACCACTCGTGCTGCAGCCACTAGGATAGCACTAAGTAGGAGCACTAGAACGGGCAAAGTGTATGGAAAGGAGGTACTAAGAGTCTAAGCTTACATAGTATATGGGGAAATTTGGATAAGAATGTTTATTTTGCGGCGATGTTTATTTTTGCATTGTGGCCAAGTGAACACTGTGATGGTGAGTGGCAGAGGGACAGTAAAGCTTGGGACTGCTGGTGCACAGGGAATTGGTGTTGTGGTTACTGGTATTAAACCTTCAAAAGTCTTTCTGGCAAATGAATATCAAGTGTCATTAAGATGAATGCAAAATACAGCAGATGCTGGAAATTTAAATAAATTCACAAAATGCTGGAAATCTTAGCAGGCTCATAATGTATAAAATTCATCACATTTCTGCTTCTCTTTAACTCTGAAGAATAGTCATACGGACTCAAAACGTTGGCTCTGTTTCTCTCTCGACAGATGTTGTCAGACCTGCTGAGTTTTTCTAGCATTTTGTGTTTTTATTTGTGAAGTGTCATTAGCTCATTTTGAATAGAGATCTTCACTGTTCCTCCTTTTGCATCAGTGCACAGCAAACTGCAAGATGCTACTGATACCTCCAGCATAAGCCTGGAAGGTTTCAGGCACATAAAGTTCATTACCATGGGCACCTTCACAGCCAGTGGTAAAGAGGTCTCTGCTCTGAGGTTACCTTTATGGCTGCTAAAGGTGGTGGATTTCAGTGAAGATACTCATACTGAAGCACAGACATAACACACATTGTTTTTTGCTGAGGTTCAGGAAGGAGAATTGCTCCCTGAGCATCCTGTGTGGAAATGGTCTACTGCTGAGAGTCCTTCACCCTCTCCTCCTCCTCCCTCTTCCAGCAGCCTGCCCTGCTCAGTGTAATCTCTGTTAATTTGTCAAGTCATGTTGTATTTCAAAAGGAATGCCTACTAGTGCACTAATATCTGTGAGCAACTAATGTGTGCAGAAGCCTCAAAGTCAGCCAAGAGTCCTTCAACATCTCCCACACTGCTCCCGATAGGTTTTTGCAACTCGAAGGAGCTGTGATGAACTCAAAACGCTTGTAGAATCATAGCAACAATCGCAAGAAATTAATGAGCAATTAACATGAAAGTAGTTAATAACCACTTTAAATGATGTTGGTTGGGGAGCTTCTTTCTGCTTATTGCTTCTTCAGAACTGTGACATTAAGAAACGGCATCAGCTGGAGCACTGAGCTCCAAAATAGCACCACTGGTATCAAATCAGCGTTGCAGGCTGATTGGCATTGTGATCTGCCTGCTCTACATAATTCTGGTTGCTGCATGCTAACACCTTCACCAAGGTGGCATCTGGCATGGATTGAAGCAGAAGGGTGTGTGTGCATTTTGCATTCCATTTTCATTCCCAAACAGCTGCTGCAGTGCCAAAAATAAGCTCAATTATGCAGCCAGTATGTTGGAGTCCCCCATAGAACAGGTTGAATGGATTTTGTGTGGGACACTATCAAATTTTTGCTCATTAATTGTCAGATATTGCTCAATCAACGCAAGAGCTCCCTGTGTAGTAATACACACAAAACAGATATCAGGAGAAATGCCGGCAGGAAACAGAGAACACTTTTAACCAGGTCTTTGATATAAAAGGGTAAAGTATAGGCTGGGGATAGGTGAGTTCAACTTATTTCACAGTTGTTAATTTTTTGTAAATGGTCATGTTCAACCTACACATCCTCCCTGCAACCCCCCATCCACCCCCCCACTCCCATCCACCCCACCCACCCCCCCAAAACCCGACTATTTCTCTACTTCAGCTCGATCCCACCAGGTGCATTATCTTTATTGGGAACTCACAGGATTTTTGAAAGCCAGTATGCTACTGACTTTAAATTCTTAAAAGCCGGGGGGAGGGATAGAGAGAGGTGTGGCGGGGTGGGTGGGAGGAATAGTTAATGCTCTGTGGACATGGGCTCAAATCCAGCCACTGCAGCTGGTGAAACTTAAATTCAACCAATTAACCTGGAGTTGAAATGTAATGATGAAACTCTCACCAATTGTTGTAAAAACTCATCGAGCTAAAATGTGACTGCAGACAAACAGCAATGTTGACTCTTAACTGCCTCCTGATGTGGCCTAGCTGGCCATTCAATTCAATTAAGCAAATGTTGGCCTAGCCAGCAACACCCACATCCCGTGAAAGAATCAAAATTACAGAATAAAACTGAAAAAGGAACCATTCCTGATGGAGAGACAAACAGTATAAATCCTGTGAAAACTTGGCCCAAAGGGCATTGGAGGAGAAAGTGAGACATCAGCAGACCTCTGATGAGAAGTCATTAATTTCAAATTATGGAGCAAAGAGAGAGAGAGAAAGACTAGGGGAAATTTCTTTACGCAGGGCAAATTGAGTATAGAATGCTTTTTCCAAGGAATAGTTGAGACAGAGAAAAATTGCATCCTTCAAGGATAAAGTAGATGAATATGACAGGCACAGGAAAACAAAAGGACCTGGTGAGAGAACAGTTCAGTTTAACAGTTCAGTTTTTAAACCTTTCCAGCAAGCAACCAGCAAAAACATAATGGCCTCTATCTGTACTGTAGACATTGGCTATGGTTCATTGTTGGCACAATTGCTTCAAGGTCAGAGGCCTTGTGCGCTCAAGTCCCACGCCGAAGATTTAAGCACATAATCTAAAGTACAGTGCTGAGGGAATGCTGCACTAGCAGATGAAATATTCAATTTAATATCCCTATCTGCCCTTTCAAATGGATGTAGAGGTCCCCTGGCATTTATCAATAAAATATAGGAGAATTCTCCATGGTGCCCTTGCCAATATTTATCATTCAACCAATATCATGAAAATAAAGTGTCTGATTGTGATTTCATTGTTATATGTGAGATCTTGCTGTGCCCAAATTGACTGTCAGCTTTCTAAATTGCAACAGTACTTAATTGGCTTGGGACTTCCTGAGGTTATGAAAAACACATAAGTTCAAGCCTTTTTTCTAAGCTTTTTGCACAGTTCTTCTTAAATATATATATTATGCCTTCTAAAAAGATCTACAGTGATATGATACTTATAAGAAAATCAATTTTTCTGCATACCTATAGAGCCAGCTTTAGGGTTTTGATACCCAATGACCCAGAAATGTTTGCTAGATCTATACTGACTGTTCACCCATTAGATCTTAATTATAATGATGGTCATCATAATAGCTTTTGCATCTTGCCAATTTTCAGCAAGTGTATCAAACTGCCACCACAAAATGAACAAAAAATTGGCATTGCTGAATTCCTTCCATACTTCTAGTCCACAGTGCTGAACTTTGATGTCACTAATATCAGAAAACAATGAAAGAATTTCCCTGCAAAGTTCATACAATTTCTTTAAAAGAAGTTTGTGCAAAGGAAGAGGAAGCTTGGATTGGATTGGTTGTTAAAACATCTGCTTTAAGAACAAAGCAAATAAATGTCTTGTAATTTCAGTTAAATAAATCCAAATATTACCACTTGGCAAATCACCTGATACAATGCAAATTTTCATCATATCATTTGATGCGTAGACAAAAAAAATGTCTTTGTAAAGCCTAAGCTCATATACCTGTCTCTGGGTTTACCCGTAAAGAAACTAAAAAGGAAAAGACTGATACTTATTTGTGACATACTTATACATGACAAAGTTGAAAAGACATACATCATAAAGCCACAAGAGAGAGACTCAAGCGGTTTACTCATGTCATCTTAACCCAGAGATATGTTGCCACTTTAGAATTTCATTCGAGACTCTGTTATCGTGCATTGTAAAGGATAACTCTCAATAGTCCATTGTTGGGAACAAAATCAAAATTGATATAATTCTTGTAATGGTGTTTGTTTTTTCAGCTGTTGAATTACTCTACACCTCTTGCTACATTGTGTTGCATTGATGCATATGCAAAAAAGGAAATTGTTTTTAAATTGATGTTAGATTATACCAATTACATGTCCTGCGGCAAGTAACTCACCTCCTGACTCCCCAAAGCCTGTCCACCGTTTACAAGGCACTAGTTAGGAGTGTGATGGAATACTCTCCACTTGCCTGAATGAGTGCAGCTCCAACACTCAAGAAGCTCGACACCATCCAGGACAAAGCAGCACACAGATGATTAGCACCATCTACAAGATGCACTGCAGGAACTCACCAAGCCTCCTTAGAGGCATCCAAACACATGACTGCTACCATCTAGAAGGACAAGGGCAGCAGACGCATGGGAACACCATCACCTACAAGTTCCCCTGCAAGCCACTCACCATCCTGACTTGGAACTATATCACCATTCCTTTACTTGATTGGCTTGTGCAGTACTGATGGGTTCACCACAGTTAATTGCATCCAGATACCGATCCGTTTGTACACACAGGAGAAAGGATTGAACTGCCATTAGTTAGGTCGAAATCTCTACCTAACAACACTGTGGGTGTACCTACAGCACATGGGCTGCAGTGGTTCAAGAAGGCAGCTCACCACCACCTTCTCAAGGGCAATTAGGAATGGGCGATAAATGTTGGTCGTGCCAGTGACACGCACATCGCATGAATGAAGAAAAAAAATGTATTAGGAAGGTGAGGACACTAATTTTATCCATGTTGAATTACTTTCCAGAAATTGCTTTGCTTTATATTGTGTTTTGTGATGTCACCAGAATCATTCAATTTAATTAATGTGTCTCAAAACTTCACACTTTACAATTATAGAGAAAAAGGGACAGGATAAAGGTCTGAAAAAGAATATTTCCCCCTTATCATCATTCCAAAGAGATATTTAGTTGAGATTTCTGTGTTCCTATTTGCTTAAAGTCTGTAATAACAGATAACTCATTGGAGAATCAAATAACTATTTTTAATGATATCATGTTCCATTGCTAAGCAAAAAGTATTCTTGCAGCTGAATCTCCTTGGAAATAGAATTTACTTGATTGGCTTGTGCAGTACTGATGGGTTCACCATTTAATTGCATCCAGATACCGATCCGTTTGTACACACAGCAGAAAGGATTGAACTGCCATTAATTGATTGTTCGTGTCCTCAGACTTGCCTCTTTCAAACAGGCACCTGAAGTTCATGAATTATTTCAATTTTATTAGCCATTATCTCTTTAAATACGCTTAACAATTTCTGCACCTTTTTGTTGATTTACCATTTTCTACAAATATTTTATCATTATACCATCCCTAAGTTAATGATGGAATTTCACGACCCCGTCACAGAAGGGGCGGGCTGGAAAATGCAGCAAGCCTTTCAAAAGGACATTGACTTCAGTGGGACCGTAAAATCCCACCAATGTAAAACTCCGGCCAATAAGTATGATGTGCTATTTCTTACACTCTGGCTTGGATTTGCTGGGGCACAAGCACCTCCGGCCACATCCTGCATGGTCCATGCAGTTTTCTGTTAAATAAAGGCTCCACACCAGAGCACCCCCAGCATGCACCAGAAGGCTGCAAAAGAATGCTATCCTGAGTCACACAAACCCACGCCGGCTGATATGACACCTGGATACCAAACCTGGACCATGGAGATCCAAACAATTAAGTTGTCAATCGAACAAGTGTGCATCTGCAAGATAGGCCCTGTATTAGCATCCCTTAAAGTTCCAGCCATCCACCTTAAAGGTAAGGTAATATTTAAGAAGCCCTGCTTTTGCAAACTGTTTAGCAGTACTCTGCAGTGTTTTTAAAGGTGTTGTGGTGAGTGCCTGGATTTGCCAGAGATTTCCCCGCCATTGGTGCCTATGCCTTTAACTGCCTCAGTCCCATGCTTTGGAATTACTTCCTTAAATCCCTTTGACTCTCCACCGCTGTCTTCTCCTTGAAGACCCACCATAAAACTCAATCTTTGATGATGCTATACTAGTGTTTATGGTGAATTCTGGGCTGCTAGTTTTATAGAACTGATCGGATTGAGGTCCAGCTTGGAGTAAGCCTCCGTCTGACGTCTCATGACAGGCCAGTTTGTGGCACAAATCCAAGCTCTGGGCCATCATTGCTCTGCAGTGGTCACAGCAAAGTTGCTTTTAATAGTTACATATAATGTCATTTCACTTTGGAATATCAGTAGAATTGATTTGATTGTAGTATAATTATAGTCAATGTTGTTATAATTCAGTGGTGGTGTGATGTGCATTGGGAAATCAGAATGTTTCGAGAGCACACACTTTCTGTCTTTGACTGAACTTCAGTTGTGCATACCAATATGCACATTTTGTGATTTAGCCTTACAAAATAGACAGGTTTCATGCAAATAAACAACTAACATAATTCAACAGGATTTGTCCCAGCTTCGTTTTTTCCCTTTAAATCACATTTGGAACAGATGTTAAGGAAGATCTATGGAATTCTCAAAGCGGAACAAGCTTTTATTTCATTTTTTGCAATAGTTACATTACACTTTTAGTATTTTGTTTTAATTAGGCATTTTCCCATTTTTTTTACAACAATCAGCAATGATTTTTTGGTCATTAGACTTCTGAATCCAGATTCTGCCATGGTGGGATTTGAACTGAGGTCCCCAGGGCATTATCCTGAATTTCTGGTTTACTAGTCCAACAACAATATCATTATGCCATCGCCACCCTCACCCCTTTAAAGGAGAAAGCAAGGTTGGAAGGCAGAAAGGTGCAAGGTATTCCCGAGCTTGGGAGCAAAACAACTAAAGGCCCAGCCACCAAACGTGGAACATTTAAAAGTGTGGTGCACAGGAGGCCAGGATTAGAGGAGTGCAGATATCTTAAAGGGTCATGGGACTGGAGGAGATTACATGGATTGGGAGAAGCAAGGCCGTGGAGAGAGTTGAAAACAAGAATAAGAATTTAAAAATAAAGACACTGCTTGACCGGATGCCAATGTTGCTCAGAAAGCACAGGGATTAAAGAGCAATGGGACTTGGTGCAAGTTAAGCCATGACAGCAGAGTTTTGGATGATCCAAGTTTGCAGATGGTAGAATATGGGAGACCAGCCATGAGTACATTGGAATGGTCAAGTCTAGAAGTAACAAAGGCTGATTGAGGGTTTCAGCGGTAAACGAACTGAGACGGGGAGAAATAGGGAGGTACTGAGGAGGCAAAAATAGGCAGCTTTGTGATGATACTAATATGAGGTCAGAAGCTCATCTCAGAGTCAAATGTGACACCAAGATTGCAAACAGATTGGCTTAATCTCAAATTGTTGCCAGGGAGAGAGATGGAGTTGGTCACTTGGGAATGGAGTTTGATGTGGAGTTCGAAAACAATCATATTAGTCTTCCCAATATTCAAGTGAAAGAAATTTTTGCTCATCCAGTACTGCATGTTGGATAAATAGGCTGATTAATTTAGCAACAGTGGCAGAGTCTAGAGAGGTGGGGGTGAGGTAGAGCTGGATGTCATCAGCGTGCATGTAAAAAGTAACATTGTGCCTTGTAGGTGGCAAAACTCAATTCTTGTTTTTTTTTTCCAACAGATGAAATGCCTACCCTGTGGTGCCTTGTGCATTTAAAAAAATTATTTCATGGGATGTGGACATCATTGGCAAGGCATTTGTTGCCCATCCCTAATTACTCTTGAGGGTAGTTAAAAGTCAACAGCATTGCTGTAGGTCTGTAGTCACATGTAGGCCAGGCCAGGTAAAGAGAACAGATTTCCTTCCCTAAAGGACAATAGTGAAACAGATGGTTTTTTTTATGACAATTGATGATTGTTTCATGGTCACAATTAAGGAGGCTAGCTTTCAATTCCAGATTTTTAAAGATTAATTTTATGAATTAATTGAATTAAATTTACACTAGTTGCCATGGTAAGATTTGAACCCATGCCCCGATGGCATTAGCCTGGGCCTCTGGATTATTTGTCCAGTGACATTTGGTGGAATTTTCATTGCCCGCTGGCATTGGGCGTGTTCAGCGGCGTGAGTGGACAATATGGCGAGAAGGCCAAAAATCGGCTTCGCAATGTTGTGAAACCAGTTTGCAATTGTCTGCCCAGCCTGTTGATGACGAGCTGCATTTCCCACCATCGGATGTTGGGAACCTCATTGTAATACATCTGCATATCATTATAAGGCCAAGCCACTGGAATCATCCCCCAACACTGGATTGTCCATCCATGTCGGTGGGAAAACACGCTGGTGCAGAATATGTCTTGACAACTGTGACGTGCAGAAGTTGGAACTTACCAGCAGGGCCTTGCTCACATCGCAGACATCCGAGCAAAAGATGCTGGAGCCCAACAGCAGTGGCACACTGGAGGGACATGGACATGGCTCTGCTGCGAAGCTAGAAGTTGGAAAGTCACCGTTGAGAGTCTGCTCATTACAGATGATGGTCGAGGGGGTGGAGAGGAAGGTCCAGCTGTGTTTGGGAGAGGAAGATGCACTGGGGGATGGGAGAGAAATGTCAAGGAATGACTGAAAGAGGAAGAAGTGTTGGGGAAGGGTGAGGTTGAAGGGTGGGGAAAAGAAGGTGTTGGGGTGGGTGAGGTTGGGAGGGGGAGAAGGCAGCAACTGGGGTGGAAGGTGTAAGGAGGGTAGAAGATGTAAGGGAAGGAGTTCAGAGAGAGGAAGGAGTGTGGAGAGGAGAGGGAGTCCAGGGGGAGGAATGAGTGCAAAGAGGGGTGGGAGTAAAGGTGCAGGATGGAGGAAAGAGTAAGGCTGGAGGAAGAGGTAAGGCTGGAGAAAGGAGTCAGGAAGCGAGAAGGACTAAGGGCGGCCGAAAAAGTAAGGGTGTCTGAACGAGTCAGGAAGGGGGAAGGGCTAAGGTAGGGGGATGGGGGGGGGTGGGGTTGTAGTTCCGGGGGTGGAAAGGGGTGGGGGAAGGGAAGGACTAAGAGGTGAGGAGTCTGATGGGGGGAAGGGGTTCCAAGGGGGAAAGGGGTTCCAGCAGGGTAGGAGTTCCAAGGGGAGGAGGGCTTCCAGGAGGAAAGGGGTTCCAAGAAGGAAAGGGGTTCCAAGGAGGAGAGGGGTTCCAAGGTGGGTAAGGGGTCCAGAGGGGTGGATGTCCAGGTACAAGTGCAAGGGAGGGCTCTGATGAGTCCATGACTACCTCCTGGGGAGTGAACTGAGGGTGGACGTGGTAGAAGGGAATGGTGAGAATGACCGAGGGCAGAGTGAGGCAGTAGGGTGGGAGGGTGAGGGCTCGACGGTATCAGTAGAAGAGACAGCAAGAGTGGTTGGTGGAGACTCGGAGACAGGCAAGGACCCTGAGGATGGGAAGGAGGAGGTCGGGGAGGTGAATGTGGATGGGGGTGGGACTTTTGGGAAGGAAGGGAATGTGCACGTTCACCTGGACATCCCTGGGGAAAAGGGTTGTTGCTGGTAGGTCATGGAGGGGAGGTGGAAGGTGATGCCAGGAGGTCAACACTGATGAGGAAAAGGAAATTGGTGTTTGGGGGAGGGGAAAGGATGGGGGAGTGAAAAAAAACTGTATAACCACCATGCTGTCTGTACATAAAGTGAAACGAGAGTCGTGGTGGATGAGATCAGATGCTTCATGGGAGTGTGATCAGTGGGTGGGCAGAGATGCAGGTCAGCTCAGATGGTCAACTGAAAGCGAACCCTAGCCAGCAGCATTGAACATGCTCAGGACATTGAGATGAGTGCGGTGGATGAAGTGCGTGTGTAGGAGAGTGTTTGCATAGGCTCTGAAAGGCCCTGCTACACACACACCTCTCCCCGCTAGAATCATTAGCCAGCTGCTCCCTCTGTGGTGACAGAGGATGAGGTTGAGGGGCTCACAGGCAAAGGGGACTCGGACTCAGCGGTGTCCTGCTGCCACTCCTCCTCCCTTCAGGTGTCCAGGGGCCCTGGCCTGACTCCTTGAAAGGGAAGGAGCATCTGGAGGGACATCGAGGTGCCCTGTTTCCCTCTTGCGTTGCCACTGCAGGAACTCACCCATGTCTCCCACGATGGAGTGCATCTCCGCATTCTGCTGGACCAGGGTCTCCATGGCTTCCGCCATCCTTCCCATGGAGACCCCCATATGTGCACATGTGGGCACCACTTCATCACAGAGCAGGTGGACGAACTCCTCCGACTCACGTGCCACTCTGGTGAAGGATTCCAACAGCTCTACACTTCTACCCAAGATGAGTTGGAAGGCCAAATCCAGAGATCCGTCATCTGGCTCGGACCTCACAGATGCCACTTCCCCAGCAGTCCTCCGAGTGCCGGGGAGCTCAGCTGAACCTGCCTCCTCCTGCTGTGGACACGGGTCTGTGCGGTGACCATCAGATTATGAAGCTGAGCATGCTCTGGATCTAGATCCCACCGAGGTGTATGTCTCTGCGCTGGTGGAGAGTGTGAGTAAGCACTGTGACAGGTCTTCCAGCCTGCTTATTTCCAGCTCTTCAGTGGAGGAGGTGTCCTCTATGATGGAGGTGAGGACCTGAATGGAGGGATTGGCTGTCTGAGGGATTGGCTGGCTGAGGGTGTCAGCCGCTTGGCAAAGCTCCCTGTGAACCAAAGTAGAGAAGTCTGCACATGGCAGCAGAGTCAAAAGCAGGAGAGAGAGCATTCACATTTACGTTGAGGGAGGGATGATGTATTGCAGGATCCTCACAAGGGTGTTCGCCACCGACCTCACCATCACCGCAGGCACAGTCCATGCCCTCACCAGTCAGCACGATGGCACATTCCTCAAAGTGAATGAGGGAACTAATGTGGGCCACTCCACCCCTGGTCTGGGACCCCTTCCTGCTGATGTGAGCCAGCTTCTTCTGCATGTAAACAGCTGGAAAGAGTGTGAGCAGGACACATAGAACTGCACGGGGTGTTTGTGTGGTGAGCAGAGCCATGGGCGGGGATGATGATGCGAGCTCAAGAGATTATGAGCCTGAGGAAGATGTGAGAGTGTGTGTGAAAGTTAGTGGTATTGTCTCTTGAGGTGTGAGATCCCTGTGGATGTGCAATGGGTTTGTGAGTGTGTGAATAGAGAGTGATGAGAAGAGTGAATTACCCTGGCGGAACAAGGGAGATCATTCATCTTGTTGTGGCACCGGGTGGCTCTCCTCTTTTGCAGGGCGTTGGTGCTGACCACCACTTCCACAGCCTCCCAAACTGGATTAGTGATGTTTCTGCCCATCCTGCAGTCAGAATGGGAGTAGAGGACATCACGGCGAGCCTCCACTGCATCCAAAAGGTGCTCGAGGGACACGTCATTGAACCTGGGGCTGCAGTTCTTTTGCTTTTCGTGGCCATGTCTTCCATGCAGCAGTTGTGGGCTGGAAGCACTGAGAGGTGTGCGCGCAGCTGGACTTTAAATATGGCACCCGGCATGATGAAGCAGTGAGGTGATGGTGTTGCAGGTCAATGAGAGCTCAACCACCTTGCCACAATCCTGGGAATGCATAATTAATGCGGTGGGATTGGGATGATATGATGTGAGAAGCTGCCATTGGGAACACACGGTGCAAATCTGGGACTATTCTGCCCATTATCATTACACCACCATCTCCCCTGCTATGTATGCAAACTGTAAAATTCCTCATAATTTTTAAGCTAATCACATGGTTTCTATGAATTAAAATAATTAAAAATGATTTCCTTTTGAATAGCATAAACTGTAATATTCACTCCTGTTACGTGTCTATTATGGATATGGAATGGAGTGCCCAATGAAAAGTTGCAAATGTTGCCAATACTTTGTGTAACTCCTGATAGAACTACGTAGTTTGTGACACACTTTTTTGTACCAACTGAAGGGATTAACACTTTACTGGATATTGTAGTCAAGAATAACTATCAGAGAACATGTAGTATTATTCCTAAAGTGAAAGACCCTGGACATTAGCATGCTGTTTTGTTGCTTGCCTAAAGATGTCTTCACCATTCAGGTATAAACCTTGTTCCAGATCAGCATATTAAAACAGGAAATATCCAACAAGCAGATGGGCCTATGTGATAAAAACAATGCCATCAGGAACTGGAAAGTGCCATGCAAAGTGCTCGGAAACTTGGCCCTCAGCTTGACTGAAAGAGAAAAACTGTGTCCGCAATAATATGTGTTACACTTTTGTACAGTTTTAAGCAGCCAGATGTGATCACTGAACATGCCCAGGTGTGTGGATGAAATTGGAGCAGTTTTGGAGAACTTCTAAATTCTTTTCAAATACTCAGGTGGAGTGTGATCTAATCCTATCCAAGGGGCATTCAAATATGAAATTTCAAATTTTTGCTTAGGTTTTGGTTGGGCAATTTGCTTCTAGTTTGTAACATGGTAAAGTATCCTCTGTTATTCTATTGTAACAATCACATTGATAGGCACATGCTAGACAATTAGTAATTTTTAAAGAAAGCTAATGTTTTGTTTTTAAACTGATCTCTAGTACCCACTGAAGCTCAAGGAATGAATGATCTATTATGGTACTGTGGCAGGCTGGGTTGAGTTAACTGATCTCAATCAAGTTTGTTGTGGCACTGCTACAACAGGAATCAGCATCTTAGGCTAGAGAAGGGATGAAAAAAATAATCCAAGATTTCTGCTCCAGGTTATTATCCACTGACTGCAAAAAAGTGAGCATGTAATGTTGCTAGGACTAATTTTGGTTATCATGCTACCAACAGTCAAATAGCCTGCAATGCTCGTAATCTAGGCTTACGTGTGAAGAACAGCTATTTGAGTGAGCGTGGCCAGAGCGAGTCAACACTGAGAAAAGGAAGGGAAAAAAAGCTTAAAAATGGAAAATAAGGCAGCTGTATTAATAAAGGCTCCAGCAAATTATGATGGATATCAGAATCAGGCTGTACTATTTTATAG
The DNA here is from genome assembly GCF_017639515.1 of Carcharodon carcharias. Taxonomy (NCBI): domain Eukaryota; kingdom Metazoa; phylum Chordata; class Chondrichthyes; order Lamniformes; family Lamnidae; genus Carcharodon; species Carcharodon carcharias. Next base: position 55,356,567 of record NC_054486.1, read on the forward strand.
GATTCAATCATGAAAATGTCTCACACAAAACACATACAAGTTATTTTAAGATCCATGCCATGGAACGTTTTTGCATTGTAGAATATTGACGTCACTTTTATTTTGACATTGTGCACTTACAGTAAAGAGGACCTAAGTGCCACATAGGTTGTTGCTTAAAATTCTTCAATATTACTCTTTCTCAAAAAGGCTTTGGCAATCTTTTTCCAATACACTTCCTTCAAGGTTAGTGCATTAATAACCCTTACTTTCAACTCACTGAGAATGGTGCAATGTGAACAACTGTTTGTATGACCTATTGGACCTTTCAGTCACTGCTCTAGAAATAGAAGATGCTTGATCCTATTAGGTTCACTTGATTGACACATTGATTTATTTCCAGGCATTTCTTGTTCCCATGCCTCTGAAGGCAACATCCCCAAGAAAATAAACCCTCGGTAATTTTGACCACAATCAATAAAATGTTATCATTATTTGTCAAGAATGAGCCAAAAGATTATGGCAATGAAGTGGCCTTGGTTTAATATGCTGAAGTAAATCTATTTGTTGAATAAACATCAACATTGAAAAGCACTAATGGTATAGTCAAATATTCAGATTGTTGTTAAATTTACTGGTCAATTAATTCCTGGCAGATACCTGGTACTTTTGCCTTATTAACAACATTCTGCATATGCAGGTAAACATTCCGCACTGTGGCAAAAGTTCACCACAAGTTAACTAAGAACACTAGTTATCCAAGTAGCTTTTGCAGCCTCTTTGTCCATCAGTGCTGTAATTCACATTCTAATTAGGTTTAATATTAGTGGAACAACATCAGTGCATTCATTTTTCTTTAAAAAAAAATAAAATGTCCAACATAAGTATTTAAAACACACTTACACATCATGAAGCAGTACAATTATTTTTCTTCTAATGTTGTACCATAGTTTGCTACACAATTATCCTATTTTGATTACATTGGAACATTGTAGTGTTCTGGATGGTTGCTTAGGAAAATCTTTAATTGTGACCGTTTGTGGAGAAAAACAGGCACATTTCAATTACTATTCTACCAGACCAGTAAACAGAATTGATGCAAAAGGCTCTTTGTTTAAATCAACTTCTTAGCTCTGAAGAAATATTTCTCGGAAATCTATGGTGAAATGGAGTGCTATGTACCTTTTTGAGATATAGTTAATTGGCCATGTAACTGTATTGACCAATCGCTACACAGCACGGTCTTCTTGGGTAACTGGAAGTTGAGAGCTGTGGGTGATTGAAGAAGCACATATGGGGCAGAATTTTCCGCCTGTTAGGCGGGCGGAGCAGGAGTGGCCACGGGCGGGAGTGAACCTGATCGGCCCTCACGATTGGGGCCGCACCACGATTTTGTGCTGGTGGGCCAATTAAGGCCCATTTCTGACTCCCATGAATAGTGGGAGTGTGCAGGCTGCGGCTGGTGTGCACAGACCTCCTGTAGGCTGCTCACAATGGCCACTTCCAGGTGACACCACAGGGGGTCAGGTGAGCAGGCCAGGCTGGAGGGAAGGGCAGAGGAGCAGGGTCTGCCACAGGAGCAGGGCAGGCTGCAGGGTAGGCCAGCAGGGGGCCAATGCGCCCCTCGTTTTTCAGATGACTGCCTTGTTGCCCTCCTCGAGGAGGTGGCAGCATGGTGGGAGGCATTGGTCCCCCAAGGATGGCAGGAGGAGGCCCCCCCCCCCCGCCCATGACCAAACATGCCTGGGAGTTGGCAGCGGAGGTGGTGAGCTCCCGTGATGTGATGCAGCGCACCTGGATTCAGTGTCATAAACGCTTCAATGTTTTGTTGCGCTCTGGAAGGGCGGGTGCCATTTGACATTGGGCATTTTATCCAGCAGGTAGCCTTATACTTTGAGGGTCCATCCACAAGTCTTACTGTCGTAACTGCATTGAATCATGTTGGGCATTTCTCGTATGCTGGGTGAGCAAGCAGATAGTGCCAAGCTTACATCAGCCAGAGTGGTTCATGAGGAGATGAGTTCTCCCCTGCACCATGTGTTGCTCTTAGTCGCACATGCCCCCGCTGGGGGCAACCTGCAGGAGATGCAGCTAGGCACATACTCAGAACTCCAGGACATGTCCTATTCAGGGTGATGAGATGGTGGAAGGGGAGCCTCAAGTCTCGTGGCCAAGAGCCATCGACTGCCCTCGATGCTGCACATAGTTTCGCCTCCTTGCTATGGGAGCAAAGGCCATGTGTGCCCTCAAGTGATGTACGCAGAATGTGTCCAAAGTGGCCGTTGGGAGCAGGCGTACTATCTTTGTGTGACTGATCAGCAGTAGCGGGGAGAGGAGGCACTGGAGGCCTGATATGGCCGCTGTGGCTGGGGTGAGGTGTGCGTGTGCAGAGTCCATGTGCAAATTGCCACAATGAATGGTCTTCTCTGCTATTCAGGAGAAGAATGCTCACAATGCGTCTGATGGTTCGAGGACTGGAGGCGACCAGGCCCAGCTGCTGATGTTAAGCTGCTTTGAACAGGAGGCCCTGGAGCTTGAGAGGCGCCATGTGCCCAGGTCTACTGGTGTCGGTGAGGCTGGGGTGGAATGGCCAGGTGTTTGAGGCCAACAGTGTGATTTGCTCTGTCCTCCCAACATCCATAGCACTGATGATTGATTGATTTGTTATTGTTGCAACATTGCTCGGTCACAGACTGATAGAGTCAGAGGTGTGGATCATAGAAAAAGGTCCCTCGGCCCTTCGAAGATGCGCGTGTCAAGCACCTTCCAAATTCGCCTTATCCCATTCCCCAGCACTATGCCCATGGCCTTGTATGCCAGGGCATCGCAATTGCATATCCAAATACTTATTACGTGTTAGGAGAGTTTCTGCATCCACCACCTTTTCAGGCAGTGGTTTCCACATTCGCAACACACTCTGTGGGCAAAAGTTGCTCATCACATCACCTGTCAGCCTCATGCCCCTTACTTTAAATCTATGTCACCTGGTTACTCAAGCCTCCAGCAAGGGGAAAAGTTCCTTTCTGTAGACCATATCTATGACCCTCATAATGTTATAAACCTCAATAATATCACCCCTCAATCTCATCTCCTCCAAGGGAAATAGCCCCAGTCTATGCGAAGTCTCCTCATAAGTCAAACTCTCCAGCCCAGCCAACATCCTGGTCTGTGATCTTTGCACTCTCTCCACTCCAATCACATCCCTCCCATGAAGCACATTGCACAACTGCACACAGAACTATAGCTGTGGCCTAGGCAGCGTTTTCTGCACTTGGAACATTACCTCCCTGTTCCTATATTCTATTACTTGGCTAATAAAGGCAAGTATGGCATTTACCTTCTTAAACACCTTATGTACCTGTCCCGCTACCTTAATGGGCCTGTCGACATGCACAGCAAGGTCCCTCTGACCCTCCTTACTTTCCATGGTTCTACCATTCATTGTGCATTCCCATGCCTTGTTTGTCCTGCCCAAGTGCATCACCTCACACTTATCCACATAACATTCCATTTGGCACTCCTTAGGCCATCTGACCAGCCCGTTTATATCCACCTGTAATGTAAGGGTATCATCCTCACTATTTGCCACCCCACCAACATTCATCTCCATAGGTTCTGGAACGTTGAGTGCATAATGAGCCTGGGGGAAAGGGATGAAGTGTGTCACTGTGTGGACACTAACTGATCCACTGTCCTTATTGTTAATTTCAGCATCATCAGAGCATGGCCGCCAGGAGGAATTCCAGATGCCCCCTCTTACACCTGAGGGCCCTGAACTGTCACCTGTGTCACACCATTTCTACGAGGCAGGCACCAGCGCAGATACTAGCACCTCGGTGGACATTGCAACATCGGCTAATGTCCCAGAGCACAGTGGGGAGGGCACTTCACATTCGCTGGAGGAGCTGGCAGAGACAGAATGCCGATGCCGCCAGCAGTTGGGGGCTGCAGGGGACCAGGCACATGCTCAGTCGGTGCTTGATGATGAGCCTCTGGAGTCGTCCGCGATGCAACAGCTGCAGGAAATGCGGCCAGGTGTGCGGGAGCATCTGGGAGTAATACATGAGGCTATGCTTCGCCTGGTGTCCATGGTGGAGGAGTCCATGCGGAGCATCACTGATGCAATGAGCCTCATGGCAGAGTGTCATGCTTCCTCCATGGACAGAGTGACAACTCTCATGGAGAGGGGTCTCTAGGAGAACAATCAGCTTCTCCTGGGGTTATGCTCAGACCTGCAAGCCCTCATAACGTCAGTGGCCACAGCTGGTGATTGCCAATGTGGGAGATGGTGTGGGCTTCAAGATTCCCACTCGTTGCCCATCCATCAACGGTGAGCAGGAAGGTCTGGGACAACCTCACTTTGGAGGAGCAGTTGCCTGTCGTATCTGCCGGCTCCTCTCATAGTGCTCCAGATGAGGGCATAAACTGCTCCACCCCTCTCCCAGTGACCACATCATTCAGTGAGGCTGCTTCGATGCCAGCTGTGGACCTAGCAGATCCTTCCCAGGCAGGCCCAGCACAGGCTCCACGGGCCAGAGGACGACCGCCAAGGTCATCGAAGCCAACAGGACGGCAGAGTCAGCAGGCTGGCTCAGAAGCCACTCCAAGCAATGGGGCAGCACCAAGATGCAGCACCCATAAAGGTAATCATAAGGCACCTTAGGCACATCACGGGTTTCTCACTGGTGCTTTTGTGTTGGCCCTAAATTAGGGAATTATTATTTGTTTATGCTTGGCTAACGTTATGTTTTGAATTTGTGAGAATTTCTGATGGTGAAAATTAAAACCAGATGTGTTGCCATGGCTGAGGGTGGCTCCTTTGTTCTGCATTTGTATGTTATACATACATGGCATGAGTGTTTGAGCGGACACTCAAGTTTATGTCCAAAGCTCTTGGTTGCAGCTGAAGAAGTGGCAGATTTAGCACTTAAGTGCTGAGTATGAAAGTGCCAGGCAAGGCTGGTCCTCGTGATCCAATTGAGTGGAACTAGCTGAAGGTTCGTTGGATTAAAATCTCCCATGTGTCCCTACCTCCTTGGTGTAGTCCTGGGTCAGCGTTTAGCTCCTCAGCATTACCCTGTGCTTCCTCATCATCAGAATCAGTGCTGGACTCATCCTGTGCAGCCGCAGCCACAGCATCAACGTCTTCATCATCCACTGCATCCCCACTTTCCAGCGCAAGATTGTGCAGAGTGCAGCATGCAACCACCATCACTGACACATTATCTGGGGGGTACTGGAGTGCGCCCCCTGAGCGGTCCAGGCATCGGAAGCGCATCATGAGAACACTGACGGTTCTCTCCACCACAACCCGTGTGGTGCCATGGCTCCTATTGTACCGCTACTCAGCCTCTGTTCTTGGACGGCAGAGAGGCGTCATGAGCCACCTTCTGAGGGGATAGACCTTGTCACCCAGCAGGCATCCATCCAGCCGGGCTGGAGCACTGAAGAGCCCTAGCACCTGGGAGTGTCTGAGGATGTAGGCGTCGTGGGAGCTGCCTGGGTACCTTGCACAGACTTGTAGAATCTGCATCCTGTAATCACACACTATCTGCACGTTCATGGAGTGGAAGACCTTCCTGCTGATGGAGGCACTGGGCTCACCTGCTGGTGCCTTGATGGCCACATGTGTGCAGTCTATTGCACCCTGGACGTGGGGGAAGCCAGCAAAGGCCGCGAAGCCTCTGGCTCGCTGTGCCTGACTTGCCTTGTCGCAGCAGAATTGGATGAAGGTCAATGCATACCTGAACAGAGTGTCTGTCATCTGCTTGACACAAGTGTGGACAGCTGATTGGGAGACACTGTAGAGATCACCCACCTAGCCCTAGAAGGAACCAGAAGCATAGAAGTGGAGGGCAACTGTGACCTTCAGAGCCGCTGGCATGGGGTGTCCATCCACACAGTTGGGAGAGATCTCTGGGCCAATCATTTGACAGATGTAGTTGACTGTCTCCCTTGACAGTCGGAGCCTCCTTTGGCACTGCACCTCAGTCATATTGAGGTAGCTGCTTCGCTGCCTGTATGCCCTGGCAGCAGGATAGTGGCTTTTTCTGCAGCCCCTTCCACCTTGGACTACCTCTTGGCCCAGCGCCCCTTGTGCCTGTACCTGTCGTCCCAAAGGTGGCTCCCCTGGAGGTTGATTGTGCACTCCTGGCCTCCTCCTTATTAGCCCTCCCTTCCTCCTCAGAGAAGCTGACACCAGTGGACATGTTAGAACCCATACCCAGGCTAAAGTGAGGCCTCCGGAAAGCTGCAGGCCCGATAAAGATTCCTGACTGAAGAGTGCTGACCTGAAGGTTCAAAGTACACAGAAAGCTGCTGTAATCCATTCTGAACTGCTACAGATCACACAGGCAAGTTTAAAAATCTTTCTGCAATAAAGACTCACGGACCTGACTGACAACCCCACTGAACCCTCTTATCCCATCCGCGGATGAGTTTTATTGAAAAGCCTCTTACCTGCCTGCCTGTTGTTCCCATGCGCCAACCTGTAGGTCGCACGGGTGCCTGAAAATTGCCGTCAATTGACGATTTATGGGTCTTAACTAGCCCGTTAATTAATGGTGGGTGTGCATCGAACTTCATCGTACGCCTGTCCAGTGAAATATTGCAATGGTGCACAGTGACATTGGGCATAATTTTATGCACTGATGTGCGCCCCCCACCCCCACCCCCCGCACATCAAGCAGAAAATTCTGCCCATTGTGTTAGCGCTCTGTTCTTAGTTCCAATAAACTATCATTGTTTATTCAGTTAATCAGTCTCTCTGCCTATATTGTTTCAAGCACCAACTAATGTGTTAATATCAAGTGCGCAGCTAGCATTCGCCAGACAAAGCGAACCTGATAACCATAAACATAAAAAAATCTTTGCTGAGTATTCATTATACCAGAACTGTATGTTGCCTGTTGGAACGGCGCAACCTGTTACTGTTGCTGCTTTGATGATATCGGCCCAAACCTGCAATTCCAATAATCTGAGGTGGTGACTGGCAAGATTCAGGCTCACTGGTTCACAGGTTAATATATCTCAGATAAATTTTGAAGAGTTGCGCGCAGGGTGTTGGCCCCCCGTGCCTCCAAGTTGGCCTGTAATATTGATATTATCTGTCTGAATTAATTTTCACATGCCAGTTTTCAGATGCAAGGAGACTGCTTCTCAATCTTCTAAGATATATATCATCCAAAAGCACCTGTGGTAATATTACATAGGCACACTCAAAATTCTATTTCTCCCTATCTCAGGATCCAGTTTTAGGGTGTTGGAAGCAAGGTTCGCTGGATCCCTGCTGACATTTCATCAACTAGGTCTCATTTATATCCTCAAGATATTACAATTATATACACAAAATTAATTATGCCCAACATAACTCAAAAAATTGTGCAACATAACGTGATATGGCTACTGTTAATAAACCAGAGTATTCCAGTTATCTAATCTTTCCCTACAGGTTGACAACCTCCCCTAATCCAGAATTACTGATGTTAATTGTGGAACCCTATCCCCAATCCTCACTGAGATTAATTAACTTTGAATGACCGTTTGTTTATGCATAAGTGCTCATTTTTACAAATTAAGGACCACAAAACAGAAAATACAGGAAGAACTTTTTATTTACCAAGAGGGTGTGAGTATGTGGAAGAGAGTATAGGTACATGTGATGGAACAAGAAACCTTAGTGGGCTCGATGAAAAAAAATTAACTCAAAACAGATGTGGCTCCATTCAATTTCTTAACTAATTTAATGATGGATGAGGTGTGGCAGGGTGGGAGAAAGTGAGGGGGTTGATAATTTTATATCTAGGATTTTTGCTAACACAGTACATCAAATTGCCCAGTAGAATCTGCATTATTTTTGACTTTGTGTACTTCAGAAATTGATTTCATGGTATAATTTTATGAGCCCATCTGCTTGCAGGGAGCCTCAGAAAATTATAGACAATGCATGTTCAAATTTCTGCTTTGCACTGACACTAGATGAAACTCCTCATCGGCAGCTTGGCCACATAAAATTAACCTCCAATTCCTCCAGGCCCATTATGTATCCTCTCTGTTCCCTCCACCATAAATAAATTTGCCTGGAAATTCAATGGAGCTACATATATTTTCAAGCACTAAATTGGCACCCAAGCTTCCAATATGGCAAGCTGAAAGTGTATGCTTATTATGAGCTGGAAGAGCATCTGCTGCCTTATCAGTATAGGCAAAAAATGTAATCATCCAGTACCGCACTTGAAACAGGTATAAGGCCCTTTGTATATGCAAACATAGGGACCAATTACCTATTCAATATATTCAAAACAGCAACAATAACGGGTTGCACCTTTGTCAACAGACAACATGCATGTCTGTTGCATTCTTCAAAATTGGAATGTCCTGAAGGCTGCCAGTGCTGGGCCAGCTGTGTTCAGGCAAATCAGATCCATTACAGCCTCACTAACAGTCGTGCAGGTCACCACCAATCTCGTCCTGACTCTACAGTAAAATCATGGGCTGCTGTCGCCTATCATTCACCCCTCTGCAGGTTGACTGCTTTTCCCAATGTCCTGGTCGGCACCATTCCACTGTTTCGATCACTCCTCCCCAATCTCCCTCCTCTCACACTTACCCCCCAGATTTCACTCCTTTTCCTGTCACCTCCCCCCACTCACCTTCCTTTCCACTTTATGCATTTACCTGAGGACCGCTGCATCTAAATTTCATCCTCTTCACTGATGAGCTATCTGGGGATGGCCAGCAAGAGTCCACTCCTCATCAGGCTCACTTAAATGAGGCCTGAGGCCCAATTTTGTGTGATCTGAGACCTAATTGAATGATTCCTGGACCTGGAACTAATTAGCCAAGAAGAGGATTCATTCCTTATAACTAGTTCCTGCTAGTAGGTTGCCACAATTGAATTTGTAAGCTATTAAGTTCTGTGATTTGCTCATCATAACTTACACCTCTATAAGTGGCTAGTTTGTTAGTGACTGTAGATCATGTCAGATAGAGGGAAATGTGGTAAGGGACTCGCCAAAGATGGAGCCAAGCGGCACCGCAAAGTGCTTCACGATAATATCCAGGGTATTACTAAGTCAACTGTTTAGAGCCTGGCTATGGGGGTGGGGGGTGGGAGGTGGGAGAGGGGTTGGGTGGGTCAAACACATCTCTGGTCTAATATACGAAGAGGTTTCCTCGAAAATGTTATCAGGGACGCGGTCACCTACGCCGAGCATGCCAAGCGCAAGACGGTGACAGCCATGAATGCACTAAAGTGCCTGGGGCGGACCCAGTATGGTTTCGGTGGTTGAAGATATTTTAAGAAAGATAGTGGCTATTAGTGTCAGAATGATCTTTCCCCCTCTTCTCTAAGTTCTCTGAAACACATCAATGTCCTTCTGAAAGTAAGGTAACAAGAAATATGCATAACTATTTCAAACATAGCCTCACAAATAAATCACATGATTTAATTTGGCTTATAGTCAAATGCCCTTGAACTACTCTGTTCAAACCATTCCTGTAGCTAATCACTGGACATTTGTTGCATTCTCCTTGTGGAAGGCTGTACAGAGCAGGCAGCATTTCATTGTGATTAACTGTGACACAGGCAGAGACCAAGTAATAAAATATTTAATGCTTGAAATTTGAACAACCTCATTGTCTGTATAATTTATATGGGGGTCATGCAGGTGTGGGTACAAATGATGCAAGCTAAGGTCGGAATCATCCCAGATATGCACAAAGTGCGGTAGAGTGTAGGAAAAAGGATGTTTTACCCACCAGCTCCAATGGCAGCTTTTCATGCCATATTGTCCTATTCCCGGCACATCCCACGCATTAATAATGCATTCATGGGAAATATGCCAGATCTCTGGCGGGCAGGCTCGGATTTGCCTACCCCATCATGATGTCAGCGCTTCCTCGCTCCAGGCTCCATATTTAAAGCGCACCAGAGCACAGCCTACTTCATGTCCATAGACCAGGACTGCTCCAGGTGACAGTTGGCCCCAAAAGCAAAGAAGGCAGCAGTCCCCAAATTTTATTACACCTCACTGGGTCACCTGCTGGATGCAGTGGAAGGCTGCCACAATGTCCTCTCCCCCAACTCTGGCCGCAGGAGGCACCCCAGAGTCACCATTCTGGCCTGGGAGGCGGTGGCAGTGGTGGTCAGTACCAACAGAGCACAGAGGAGGTCAGCCACCCAGTGCAGGAAGAGGGTGAATGCAAACATCCATGCTGCAAGGGTAAGGCAACCACCTCATCACTCTCAACTCACATGCTCCCAAACCCATCACACATCCACAGGGATGTCACACCTCAAGGGACAACACCATTAACTCTCACACACATCCTCACATCTCCATCAAGCTCATATCCTCTGGAGCTCACGTCCTCATCCTGTCCATGGCTCTGCTTACCGCACAAACATCCCACGCAGTGCCATGTATCCTGCTCACACTCTCTCCATCTGTTTTCATGCAGGGGAAGCTGGCTCACAACAGCAGGGAGATGTCTCAGACTTGTGGTGGGGGGGGCGGGGGCAGGAAGGAGGGGTATGGTGGAGTGGCCCACGTTAGGCCCCTCACTCACAGTGAGGAGTGTGAATTGCGCTGACTGGTGAAGACGTGGACCATGGCTGCGGCTACGGTGAGGTTGGTCATGAACACAGACATGAGGATCCTGCACCACACCACCCTTCTCCCAATGCAACTTTGAGTGCTCTCTCTCCTGTTTTTGACTGTGCTGCCATGCACTATTTATCGATACTGTGATTCACAGGGAGCTCTGCTAAGCGAATGATGCCTTCAGCCAGCCAGTCCCTCAGCTCCATCCATTCCCTCACCTCCAGCCAAGAGGACACCTCGTCCATTGAAGAGCTGGAAATAAGCAGCCTGGAAAGAGGCGAGACCACAAACGCACAGTCTACAGGCTTTCTTGGCATATCTTAGCACCAGTGCTTCAGAAGCCTCAGGCCATTGCTGACATCTGCAGCCTCCTGGGAAAATACCTCCTTCCCAGTGAGGCAAGTGGGTGCGCATTACAAGTGGCTGTCAAGGTGCCTGTCACCCGAGGGCCACACACTCCCACCCCACTACCCCAGGTTCCTACCTTTCCTTAAGGTTGTGCACTCTCTTCTGCAAGCAGAGAGTTACAAGTGGTAGTTGTTACTGTCTGGCAAGAAAGCAATAAGATGAGAATGAGTGTGAGTGTCGCCAGTTCAGATGAGCATGAGAGGTTCCTGAATCTGTGTTGTTGTGAGAAGTGCTATGCAGGAAAATTCTGTGAAAATCAGCGAACGGGGCTTGGCACATGTGTTATGTCACTCACCTTTCCCAGCTTCCTGAAGACCTGGAAACTATTAGTGTGCTGTCTCCAAGTTAGAAAGACCACATTCCTGCTGCTGACTTCCTTGATCACTGCTATCCATGCATTCTTGGTTGAAGAGGCTGCCCCTTCACTGAATCCTTCGGGGAGATCACATGGCTGCAATCCCTCAGATCCTGCAGCAGGAGCTAATATTGGTCAACAAGCAAAGGGATGATGGGAGCTTGGATTTGGTGTGAGTTCGGACACAGGCAGAGAATTTTGGATGCATTCTTGTGATTCTGTGATTCAGTCACCTACGTTCTCAGTAAGAATCTGCTTCCTTCAGTAAAAATCCACTTCCTTCAGTAAGAATTCACTTCCTTTAGACCTCATAAATAGGTTTTTGGCCAGGGTAGATGTTCCCATGATGATAAGGGTCCTTCTACTGTTTCACTGATTTCTGCTTAGACTGCTTATAGAAACAGATTTCCTGAAACTGCTTGCGTTTAAGACAGTCTGTATTTAGAAGGTGGTTTACAGGAATGCCTGTTCAACTGAACATGGGTACCAAAAGTGGAAACATGGTTTATATTCCAGCAGATATTTTTCCTTCTTGGCTAGTATAGATACATCAATAATGTACATTTACAAAAAAGTAGGTGAACACACTTAGGCACTTATATGGCGTGTTACTTCAAATTTGAAATGTTACACCTACCTTTTACAGCACTTGTTTATAGAGCATTTATTGAAGGGAATATTTAAGCTACTGTAGAGAACAACCATGCTCTGAAGCATTGATTTTCTGTGCAACTGTGTTTACTTCATTACAACTGTGCTGCCTAGAATACTGAGCTTGTTTGTAGAATCATAGAATCTTACAAAACTTGAGTGCTGAAGGAGGCTACTCGACCCATTGTGCCTGTGCTGTTCTTTGAAGGGCAGTCATGCTTTGACCTATACCCCACTTTTTGCCCATAATCGTTGACTAATATATTCACTCAAAATATATTTGTATGCAAATGTGTTCTTGTATAATGCTTGCACATTCATTGAATAAGTCATTTAAAATGTTGGCTAGAAAAATATAATTACTGAGCATTAAGCAGTAATTTGAAAATTAATAACAGATTTTTTTATCATATTTTTGACCTTTAATGTATTTACTGTTCTATTTTCCTCTCACTTTTTGTATTAAAAAGGATGAATTAGCTCCTTTAGAAAGAACAAAAGGTCTTTACAGGGATCTTACAAACCTTTTTGAATTAAAAGCCAAAATTAGGGTGGCGATGGCCCCATCCGCCAGCCAGAAAGTCAGGGGCAACACCACCTCAACTGGTCATGGAAGCCCTGATGTATTTTATATTCCTCAAGATTGCCTGTAGTCGGAGCTTCTGCCCTTTTAGGGGCGAGATCCCGCCTGCAAGAGCTGCTGGTCAATCCGATGGCCATGAGCACTTCTGTCCCAGGAGTGCTATCGGGAGCAGTGGCCACTGCTGGCACTGCAATAGGCCTGGATCAACCACCATGGAGGAGGTCCCAAAATTAAAGGAGATTGGGTCGGGCTCAATGAAGCCAATCAGTCAGGCCTCAGAGGGAGGAGTGTTGTTTTGGTTATGAGGGGAGGGGAGCAGGTGTTTCTGTAGGTGGGGTCTTGCCACTGGGGGAGCCTTCCTGAGTCACTGGGTGTCCAATCAGGAGTCATTTCCCAAACACCCAAGCACACAAGGAGACAACCAGGATTTGCCAGGCAGTCTCCCCATGTGGCAAAGTGCCCATCCACTGCTGATAAAATGCCAGTAGTGGTGGAAAGGGGATGGGCTCACCACTCCCCCACACCCCCACCCAGTTTTATATGTCCTCTCCAACTCCCCCACCCACCCCATCCTAAGCACGCTGCCTGGGGCCCTGTAAAATCCTGGCCAAAAATTGAAATTCTGTATGGCACAAATTGTACATTTTTATGTTAATAATTTCAAAAATAAATCAAAGACTAACCATTGCCTCACAATATTAGTTCAAAATGATAATTCCACATTTGAAATATCTTGTTTGTATTTGCATACTAGCAATGAAACGTATTTATTGAAAAAGAGAAGTCTCAAATCAAGGTTCAGCAATAAACAATGAGCATTTGGTGGCCATTTAAAGTGACTAATTACCAAGGGGTAAGATTACCAATGTGTCTGATATACAAGAAATCTTGTTATTAATACAATGGGAATGTAAAGAGGTGGAAAAGAGTACCAAACACCAATTTTCAGTCAAGAAGGGACAAGAAAGGAAAGTGGAGAGAACTGATGATATAATAATATTGATAAAATAAAGGCAAGAACAGTTCCAATCAATCAAGAGACTGAAAAGGAGGTGTTGGAGGCTAAGAGTGAGAGAGGGATCATCTATCAGATTGAAAACTTTTTCTTGTATCCTGTTAAAGATTGTGAGAGAGATATTGGAATAGTTTTCTGCAAATCTTCAACTTTTCATGGATTTGAGTTTTATAGCAATAAAGCGGGGCCTCCAGCAGCAGGTGCCAATGGAGCAGGAGAACTGGTCTGTCCCTGTGGGCCTCTACCTGCAGGGGGCAGTGTCTTTGTTAAGCTGAGGGGCAGAGCCAGGTGCCATGAGGCAAGGGAGAAAGCAGCAAGGACAAGTCTAGGACTTGAGGGTAGCAGTGTGGCAAGAGCCAAGGTCATGAATAGGACACCTTTGAAGCCCTTGAGGGTGGCTAAAGAGCCAGTGAGGGGAATTGGAGACTTAGTCAGTCCGATTGGCAGCACCCCTGAGTTTGAGAAGCCTCATGGAGAGAGAGGAGAGCAGGTCTGCAGCCAAGAGCTGGAGCAGCATTTCAAGACTGGTGAGTCACTGCGTTGAGGAGCCGAAGCCATGAATGGGGCAGAGACCTAGAGCATCAGCCATAAGTATTCTCTGTAAAGAGTTTGTTTCTTGAGGTTAAGCATTCCCTTGAGAGTTTATACAGCTTTGATGCTGGTGCGATAAAGTAACCTTGGTTTTTTAAACCTTTGTGCAGTCCATGTGCTTAAATCTCACATTACAGAGAGTTAAGCATTTTTGAGAAGAGAAGCCTTCAACAAGTAAGGAAAGAACAGTTTTTGCAAGCAAGCTTTACAATGAATTAAATGGGAGAATCCCAGCTGCGGTTAGAAGAAACTGCAATTTCAAGAATGTCAATAGATGAGGAAGAACAAAGGGTGGAAACTTTGAAGGCAAGTAAAGGTGGCTATTGGTAGATTTGTATAAGTATGTAGAAACTGAAGCAATGTTAAACCCCAGCATGGGCTGGACAGGCAGTGGGCCATAGCCTCGCCACTCCTTACAACAGGAGGCCTGAGCTGTTCCAAGAGTGGACCTCATTATCATACAATCAGTGATCTGCATGTCCCGTATGGGTGCCCCGTAGCAGCTTGCAGGTTCAAGCTTGGTGACTGACCCAGCCAGCAGATACATCGGTCCCAGGGCAATGGGCTGATTGCAGGGGGAAGAGCCCTAGGTGGTGGTTGTTCCATGCTTTCTAGTGGAACTTGGGGGAAATAATGTACTTATATTTACTGTCCTTTTATGCTTTACGCCCAGTGCAACTCGTCAGATTGCGCACTGTGCACACTCCACACGGTTGTCTCTCACTTTTACATTTGGATCCTAGATCTATATAAGATTATGTATTTACACATATTACATGAGGTTTATGCCTAATACAGGCAGACCATTGGGTCAACCAGCAAAAAGCCCAGGAAGAATTAGTGGAGAATGTGAGAATGGCACGAGAAGTGCAGCACTGCTATTTCAGGGTTTATGCCATGAGTTAAACCACAAGTAAATTAGTCCTTGTGTCTTTGATCAATGGAAAAAGAGATGGGATGCCTGGTGGCTCAGTTAATGTACTAGGTGAGTCACATAAAGCAATAGGGATCTTAAATGCCATTAGTTGCTCAGTGAGTTTACAATTGGCCTCAGTTCTTCTGGGTTATAGAGGGTGATACTCTCCAGGATTCCCATTCCAGTGGTTCCTCATGGAATTGAACAAGAAGGAACATTGAATGAAAGCAGGATCAAATTCAATTGATGCAATTCACCATAAAATAGGCTGCTGACATTCAGGTATGCGCACAGTTAAAGAATTCTGACACCCATATTTAATCATACTCAGCAAAAAACCAACATCTTTATTATAAGATCATCAATAAGCTGGCAATGCTAAAAGGAACAGTATTTTTATTACATTGTCAAGAGGCACAGTGTGTATGAAGCTAAGTCTGGAAATGTATGTTCTCTTTTTCTGTTGCATCTTAGCAAACTTAACAACAGCATGGAAATAATTGTTCATCGTAAATTTACCAGGTTTGCTGGCAATCATTAATTTTACTGTCAATAATACTAAATTAAACTAATAATTAAGGGATGGGATGGTGAAAAGTCTAGAAATCTCGCTCATTACAATTTTACTTAACAAATGGGTGACATTAAACATAGATGATATACGGTTCTTGCTGTCCTCTCTACCAATGCATCAGGTCACAGGAGTTTTCAAAAAAGCATCCTTCCCTCTTTTTGCAGGAATAGCTTAAACATTTAAAAGCAACGTGTACACAGCAGTAAGGTGAACACAGAGGAACATTTAATTTTTAGACTTCAACTAACAATAAGTCTGACTTCTTCATAACCAACTAGGGAATGTTTTAAGAGGTCTTGGCTCGAATACTAATTTCTGGCTGGCCTATGTTGGGAATCACGATGATTTATAAATTCAGAAGGCAGCCACAGTTTTGATCCCTCAAGGCACTGGGAACTTATAAATCGTACAGTAAACCTGGAAGTAAGTGTAACACATCAGTCAGGGGCTTTTTGACTCATACAGCCACCTCATTATAATTTTGTTTCCAAGTTTCCTGCCCAACCAGTGGAAGTGGCTGTGAACACATGATTCAATCTTAACTCCAGTATTTAAACATGCAAGTTGAAGAAGATTGGATTTAAGAAGAAAAGGAAGGCCAGTGGCAGAATGAATTCCACAGTGGTAAAGGTTGACCCCTTTTCAGTGATGCCTCCCTGAATGTGCTGCTGGGGAGTGTGAGGGATCAAAGGTCCCGGATGAAGTCTTATCAGCTGCTCAGAGGCAGTTTTGGAGGTAGACAGCAGATAATTTTTGAAATGCGCGCATCGAATCCTCTACCCATACTGCTGCTGCCTCCAAGTGAACTTTTTTTGGAGGGCGGGTTATACTGGCATCAGCAATCTGCCCAGCAGTGGCAGGCAGCTAATTATCAGCTCTAAGGGGCAAATTGGTGATGCTGCTGGGAATTTACAGGCAGTGGACAAGCTCTCCCCCAACTGAGGTAGAAGTTGCGGATGCCAGAGGATCACAGCTGTGGCCACAGACTATCTTGTGGAGGGGGTCCCCCTCCACAATAGTGGCCTGGCAGCTGTGTCCCCAGTTTATTTAATCATTTTTGAAGGGTTCAGAGAGCTCTTCCTCACACAGTGGCAGCAGCGAATTCTCCAGAAGCTCCGATTGACCCAACTTCCTGGGGCTTCTGGAGACACTCTGTCCACAGGCCGTCCACAGGAAGGTCACACAGATTGGTGGACCTCAGAAACCTGGTTTGAAACTGAAAATGGTCCTGTTTCATGTTTAAAAGCTAAGATGGTATGATTCCGCCAACTGTTCCCTACCAAAAAGAGGAAGAAGCCTGCAGCTTCAAGATAAGAAGGCATGAATAGAGGTAGCAGAGCAGCTCAGCAGCAGAAGCGTGGTATCAAACTCCTGGACTCAGTGTAGAAAACGGTTTGATGACCTACTGGAAGGATGCATGACTCATCTATTACACTCACTCATACATTTCTTCCCTTCTTGCAAGAGAAGAAAGTGCAGAACGCCAGGGAGAGGCAGAGAATCATGTTAGATCCTCCAAAAAACTTAGAACTAATTAAGTACAGAGGTGGTACTGGAAATCATTGGATCTCCTTGTGACACAATTAATTAAAACCCAACTACATATCATACTGGACTCAGTCTCATTTACTTGATTTCAATAATGAGTGAAATATGAACATCCTCATAATGATAACTTGCAACACATTCTTATTTTGCCAGGATTGATTCATATCTTTTCTCTCCCACAGGGCCTTCAAGTGTGAAGCAGAAGTTGCTGGAGGTTGTTGATAATGATCCTTTAGAGGAGCTGAGTCCCTCTAAGGGTGCATCACCTCAGGACCATATTGATTTTTTTTTTTCGTTTCAAATAGTTTAATGTATGTACAGAATTTGCTGCAAAATGAGTAATCCCGTGCCATAAGCTTTTGCTTCTTTGGCTTCTTCTGGGAAACCTTTTTCTTCTGAACAACCTCCTCCTCTGGTTTCAGAACAATCTGCTCCTTCTCAGTGAGGATCATCTCTATGTGGCATGGTGAGCTCATGCATGGGTTGATATGACCATGGGCACGGTAGGTTCACTTGAATGTGCTCAATCACTAAGGAATCCACATCCAGACCCTTGAGTTTGGCATTGCTCTCTGTATTCTTTAGCATGTGCAGCAGAAATTCTGTGCTCTTTTTAGGCCAACGACCTTGTGTCCATCATCAGGCCTAAGCTTGTCCACACTTGCCAACTCCACTGCTGTAACATCGGAAAGAGACACACTGCCTTTTAATCACAACATCCTTCAGGAACTTGGTCGCTTTGCGGATATGCATGCCTTTGATAGTCTGGGCAGTTTCGTGAGTATTCTTTAAGTGCACTCGCAAGTTGGAACCCCTTGCCTTGCATGATTTAATGGGGTTCTCTGGGCCTAATGAATAGCGGACCATCATTCACAAGCTCAGATACTCACACCTCAGTGGGACCACTTAGGGAGATAATTGGGTTTTCACCTGGTAAGTCACAAGTGAGCAAAAGCAGATGTTGGAGACAAGGACAACAGTGGAAAGTTTATTTCGATGGGCACAGTCCCGTCCAAGTTCTGCTCAGTTGGTCATAGATGCCATACTTCGAGGACTATCAAGGAGAATCATTGACCAGCAGGAGACAATGTGAGACAAAATGAAAGCCCTGTAAATGCAGATATTGGAAGGATCCAGCTCAAGCATGAGGGTGATGTCACAGGCTACTGAGATGATGTCTCCTTCCAATGGGTACAATGACCAGTGCCATGAATTCAAAATGAGTCCATATACATCTTCAACACCACCATGCAAACCCTGATGTCAATATATCTGTCACCTTTAAAAAAGACAGATGCCTTAGTCTTGACCTTAAAGAGCTGCACTTGTCTGCACCAAAGTTTTTCTCTAGCACAGTGGCAGCAGTGAAGTGTGTTTGATCCATGAGAGGGATGATGGCAAAAGGAAACTTGAGCACTGTGTGCATTTCTGGTCACCTCATTACAGGAAGGATGTAATTGCACTAGAGAGGGTACAGAGGAGATTTAGGAGGATGCTGAGAGGGCTGGAAAACTGCAGCTATGAGGAAAGATGGAGTAGGCTGGGGTTGTGTTCCTTGAAATGGAGGAGGCTGAGGGGAGATTTGATTGAGATGTACAAAATTGTGAGGGGCCTGGGTTAAGTGGATGGGAAGGGCCTATGTATCTAATTAGCAGAGAGGTCAGTAACTAGGAGGCATAGATTTAAAGTGATTGTTAAAAGTATTAGAGGGGACATGAGGTAAAATATTTTGCTCACAGGGTTGTAGTGGCCTGGAATTCACTGCCTAAAAGTGTAGCAGAGGCAAAAGCCATCAACTTATTTAAAAGGTGTCTGGACATGCACTTGAAGTGCAGTAACCAGGCAGGGCTACAGACCAAGTGCTGGAAAGTGGTAATAGGCTAGGTGGCTTGTTTTTCGGCCGGCTCAGAAACAGTCTGGCCTCTTTCTGTGTGTAAACTTTCTATGCTTCTATGATTAAAAACTGTGATTGATTATGCCAATTAAAAAATAAATGAACAATTATGAAGAATAGCATTTAAAGCTTACAAGGTTAAATAGGTATCAAAACGGAATAACCATATGATTAACATTAGTTGCAGAGATTGTAGGATCAGAAAATTAGACGTTTTTAATATATGTTAATATGATAATAATCCTCAGGGTGGATTTTCAATTCTGGGTTGGGAATCCTGCTCCTGATTTTGTTCCAGGTTTCGACTCCATGTGATAACCATGTCACTGCGCGTGACACAATTTTCAAACAGGGATTATCTAATTTGTCTGGAGACATGTTTGATGCCCAATCAGCAGCACCAAAAGTAGCCCAGTGGGCGGGCACAGTCACCAGGAGCTCTTCAAAAAGATGAGCAGCAGCCATGATTGGGCATGTCATTCACTGTGGTGATGCCAGCCAAGGGAGAGTGGGAATAAAAACAGAAAGTGCTGGAAAATCTCAGCAGGTCTGACAGCTTCTGTGGAGAGAGTTAACAGAGTTAATGGTGGTATGACCATTCTTCAGAGCTAAAGAGAAATAAAAATGTGATGAAATTTATACTGTTTAAAGGGGGTGGAGTAGGTGAAGCTGGATAGAAGGCCAGCAATAGGTGGGGGCTAAAGACAGATTGACAAAGATGTCATGGACAAAAAGACAAAAGACAAGTGGCATAACGGTAAGAAAGCAGGATGTGTTAAAAGCAGAACTAGGGTCAGCACTCGGTAAAAGAACAACATGGAACAAATAACAGATGGCCATTTTGGGGATGGGGCAGGGAGGGAGGGTGGTGGTTGGGGAAAAAAGGATAGAAAAAGGGATAAAAAGGGAGTGTAAAAAATCGAAAAAAACAATGAAAAAAATCAATAAAAATAAAAATAAGTAGTTAGAAAATAAAAATAAATTTTAAAAAAGGGATTAAAAAGGGGTGAAGATAGAGGAGATAGTTCATGGCCTGAAGTTGTTGAACTCAATATTAAGTTTGGAAGGCTGTAAAATGCCTAATCGGAAGATGAGGTGCTGTTCCTCCAGCATACATTGGGCTTCACTGGAACATTGCAGCGGACCAAGGACAGACATGTGGGCATGAGAGCAGGATGGTGCGTTGTAATGGCAAGCGACAGGAATGTCGGGGTTATACCTGCAGACAGACCGAAGGTGTTCCGCAAAGCAGTCACCCTGTCTGCATTTAGTCTCCCCAATGTAGAGGGGAATGCATTGGGAGCAGTGACTGCAGTAGACCAAATTAAAGGAGATGCAAGTGAAGCTCTGCTTCACCTGAAAGGAATGTTTGGGCCCTTGGATGGTAATCAAGGAGGAAGTAAAGGGGCAAACATTGCAACTTTTGCAATTGCATGGGAAAGTGCCATGAGAAGGGGATGAGGTGTTGGGGGTGAAGGAATGGACCAGGGTTCCCCAGAGGGAACGGTCCCTATGGAATAGTAGGGAGCCTGAGGGGAAGATGTGTTTGGTGGTGGCATCATGCTGGAGTCGGCAGAAATGGCGGAGGATAATCCTTTGAATGTAGAGGCTGGTGGGGTGAAAAGTGTGGACAAGGAGGACCCTTTCATGGTTCTAGAAGGGAAGGGAAGGTACTGGAGTCTACGTTGGGCTACAGTAGAGTGCTTAAGTTGGAGTTTGGTAACTGAGGGAATTCGGTGAGGAGACAACAAGGTGCTCCTTTGAGTACCGAGAGTACGGTCGGGTAAGTATTTACTACATTTGTCGTTTATAGTTTTTAAGATCTTATTTGGTGGTTCATCATTTGTAAGGACTATATTCTGTAACAACAATGAGCAGGGAAGAAGGGCCCAAGAGTAATTGATATTACTTGATATTAAGTATTTTCCAAAAGGTTTAATTTAATTTAAAGGAGTAAGTCATGGCAGAAGAGCTCAAAGCCATGGTGTGCTCCTCCTGCTCTATGTGGGAAGCCAGGGACATTTCCAGTGCCCAGGGCCAGCATGTGTGTAGGACGTGTCTCCAGATGCACCTCCTGGAAGTCCAGGTTTTGGAGCTGGAGCAGCGGCTGGGAACACTGTGGAGCATCCGCAAGGCAAGGAGTGTCGTGGATGGCATCTACAGAGAGGTGGTCACACCACAGGCTAAGAGCCCAGAGGCAGGAAGGGAATGGGGACTAGGCAGGCAGTGCAGGAATCCTCTGTGGTTATTCCCATGCAAAACAGATATACTGTTTTGGATACTGTTGGGGGGAATGGCCTCTCAGGGGAAAGCAGCAACAGCCAAAGTCGTTGCATCACGGTTGGCTTTGCCGCACACGGGAGGAGTAAAAAGTGTGGGAATGCAATAATTATAGGGGATTCAATTGTAAAGGGAATAAATAGGCGTTTCTGTGGCCACAAATGAGACTCCAGGATGGTATGTTACCTCCTTGGTGCTAGGGTCAAGGATGTCTCAGAGCGGCTAGAGGACATTCTGAAGGGGGAGCGCGAACAGCCAGTGGTCATGGTACACATTGGTATAAATGACATAGGTGAAAAAAGTATAGAGGTATAAAAACAAAATATTGGGAGTTAGGAAGTAAGTTGAAAAGTAGGACCTCAAAGGTAGTAATCTCAGGATTACAACCAGTGGTATGTGCTAGTCAGAGAAGAAATAGCAGGATATATTGGATGAATATGTGGCTGAAGAGATGGTGTGAGGGGGAGGGTTTCAGATTCCTGGGACGTTGGGACCACTTGTGGGGAGGTGGGGCCAGTACAAACTGGACGGGTTACACCTGGGCAAGACCGGGACTGATGTCCTAGGGGGAACATTTGCGAAAGTGGTTGGAGAGGATTTAAACTAAAATGGCAGGGTTGATGGGAACCTATGCAAGGAATCAGAGGAGAGGGAATCAAGGACAAGAACAAAACACAGAAAGGGGAATAAGAAAAGTGATAGGCAGATAAATCAAGGGCAAGAATCAAACAGGGCCTCAGTGTACAATAATGGGAACAGGACAAGTACTGTTAAAAAGACACACCTTAAGGCTTTCTGCCTTAACGCGAGGAGTATTCGCAATAAAGTGGATGAATTAACCGTGCAAATGTATGTAAACAGGTATGATATAGTCGGGATTACGGAGACATGGCTGCAGGGTGACCAGGGATAGGAACTGACCATCCGGGGTATTCAGTATTTAGGAAGGACAGACAAAAAGGAAAAGGCAGTGGAGTTGCATTGCTGGTTAAAGAGGAAATTAACACAATAGTAAGAAAAGATGTTAGCCATGACGATGTGGAATCTGTATGGGTTGAGCTGAGAAACACTAAGGGGCCAAAAACGTTAGTGGGGGTTGTATATATAACCCCAAACTATAGTGGTAATGTTGGGAATGGCATTAAACAGGAAACTAGAGATGCATGCAATAAAGAACATCTGTAATTATGGGTGACTTTAATATGCATATAGATTGGGCAAATCAAATTAGTAACAAAACCTTAGAGGAGGAATTCTTGGAGTGTATATGGAATGGTTTCCTGGACTAATACATTGAGGAACCAATGAGAGAACAGGCCATCCTAGACTGGGCATTGTGTAATGAGAAAGGAATAATTGGCATTCTCGTTGTGCGAGATCCCTTGGGGATGAGCGACCATAATATGATAGAATTCTTCATCAAGATGGAGAATGACATAGTTGATTCTGAGACTGGGGTCCTGAATCTTAATAAAGAAAACTACGATGGTATGAGATGCGAGTTGGCTATGGTGGATTGGGAAATGTTACTTAAAGGGATGACGATGGATAGGCAATGGCAAACGTTCAAAGAGCACATGGGTGAACTGCAACGGTTGTTCATTCCTGTCTGGCGCAAAAGTAAAATAGGAAAGGTGGCCAAACCATGGCTCACAAGGGAAATTAGAGACAGTATTAGATGCAAGGAAGAGGCATACAAATTGGCCAGAAGAAAACAATAGAACTGAGGATTGGGAGGACTTTAGAATTCAGCAAAGGAGGATCAAGGGATTGATTAAGAAGGGGAAAGTAGAATACAAGAGTAAGCTTGTGGGAAACATAAAAACTGACTGTAAAAGTTTCTATAGGTATGTGAAAAGAAAAAGATTGGTGAAGACAAAGATAGGTCCCTTACAGTCAAAAGCAGGAATTTATAATGGGGAACAAAGAAGTGGCTGACTAACTAAATACATACTTTGGTTCTGTCTTCACAAAGGAGGATACAAATAGCAAACCAGAAATGTTGGGAAACACAGGGTTTAGTGAGAGGGAGGAACTGGAAGAAATCAGTATCAGTAGGGAAATTATATTGGAGAAATTGATGGGATTGAAGGCTGATAAATCCCCGTCGGGACCTGGAAAAATTTATTAATCTTGCTTCAATCTCCAACCCTCCATTATTTACACATGGTCCATCTCTGACACTTCCCTTCCCTTCCTTAGCTCTCTGTCTCAATTTCTGGTGATAGACTGTCCACCAATATTCATTACAAGCCTACCGAATCCCACAGCTACCTTGACTACAGCTCCTCACACCCCGCTTCCTGTAAGGACTCCATCCCATTCTCTCAGTTCCTTCACCTCTGTCGCATCTGTTCTGATGATGCTACCTTCAAAAACAGTTCCTCTGACATGTCTCCTTCTTCCTTAACCAAGGTTTTCCATCCACGGTAGTTGACAGGGCCCTCAACCGTGTCCGGCCCATCTCCCGCGCATCCGCCTTCAAGCCTTCTCCTCCCTCCCAGAAACATGATAGGGTCCCCCTTGTCCTCACTTATCACCCCACCAGCCTCCGCATTCAAAGGATCATCCTCTGCCATTTCCGCCAACTCCAGCATGATGCCACCACCAAACACATCTTCCCTTCAACACCCCCCCACCAACGCCCCGCCTCCCCCGGTGGCATTCCGTAGGGATCGTTCCCTCCGTGACACCATGGTCCACTCCTCCATCACCCCCTACTCCTCAACCCCTTCCTACGTCACCTCCCCAAGCGAATGCAGAATATGCAACACCAGCCCCTTCACTTCCTCTCTCCTAACCGTCCAAAGACCCAAACACTCCTTTCAAGTGAAGCAGCATTTCACTTGCACTTCTCTCAACTTAGTCTACTGCATTCATTGCTCCCAATGCCATTTCCTCTACATTGGAGAAACCAAACGCAGACTGGGTGACCGCTTTGCAGAACACCTTCGGTCTGTCCATATACATTACCCAGACCACCCTGTCGCTTGCCATCTTAACACTCCACCCTGCTCTCTTGCCCCACATGTCTGTCCTTGGCTTGCTGCATTGTTCCAGTGAAGCTCAACGCAAACTGGAGGAACAGCACCTCATCTTCCGACTAGGCACTTTACAGCCTTTTGAACTGAGTTCAACAATTTTAGATCTTGAACTCCCTCCTCCATCCCGACCCCCTTTCCGTTTCTTCCCCCTCCTTTTTGTTTTTTTCCAATAATTTATATAGATTTTTCTTTTCCTACCTATTTCCATTATTTTTAAATGTATTCCATCCATCGCTTATTTCACCCCACCTCCACTAGAGCTACCTTGCTTGTCCTGCTCTCCACTCTTAATTAGCACATTCTTTTAGATAATATCACCACCTTCAACACCTCTTTGTTCTTTGTCTGTGACATCTTTTGCTTATCTCCTCCTATCACTGCTTGTTTGTCCCAACAACCCCCCGCCCACCCATTCTCCCCGCCTTAAACCAGCTTATATTTCACCCCTTTCCTATTTTTACTTAGTTCTGTTGAAGGGTCATGATGACACAAAATGTCAACTTTGCTCTTCTCCGCTGATGCTGCCAGACCTGCTGAGTTTTTCCAAGTATTTCTGTTTTCGCTTCGGATGGCGGGACTGACACCTGAGGAGAGATTGAGTTGGTTAGGATTATATTCGCTGGAGTTCAGAAGAATGAGGGGGGATCGCATAGAAACCTACAAAATTCTAACAGGACTAGACAGTGTAGATGTAAGAAGGATGTTCCCAATGGTGGGGGAGTCCAGAACCAGGGGTCACAGTCTGGGGATACGAGGTAGAGCATTTAGGACTGGGATGAGGAGAAATTTCTTCACCCAGAGAGATGTGAGCCTGTGGAATTCACCACCACAGAAAGTAGTTGTGGCCAAAACATTGTATGTTTTCAAGAAGGAGTTCGATATAGCTCGTGGGGCGAAAGAATCAAAGGATATGGGGAGAAAGCTGGAGCAGGCTATTGAGTTGGATGATCAGCCATGATCAAATGAATGATGGAGCAGGCTCGAAGGGCCGAATGGCCTACTCCTGCTCCTATTTCCTATGTTTCTATGAGGGCAAAGGCGCAGGAGATGGGTTGGACACCTTTGAGGATTAATGTGCAAATGCTTGGAGAAGGGGAATAGTTCCAGGCATTTCATCTACTCACTGTCATACTGGCAGGTTTTCACTTTATTAGTCCATTCTCAGAGCTCTTGCAATCTCCTTTCTGTATCGGTTGTTGCAGGTTCTCCAAGTGTACACCTACTAAGCTTACCAATAAGTGTGAGCACTTGCCCACCTCAATGTGCCAGAGATCTGCCCATCATAGCCACATTAATGTCCTGACACTTGAGAGTACAACCTTGAGCCTTTCCTATTTTGTGGTTATTTGTATTGTGCCCACAAGCGCCTTGTCACAATGTACGCATGCATCACTGGGCTATACATTCATTTTAGTTTCCTCTGACCTAAACACCCACAGAGGTCAGCAATGATAAATCCAAATGGTAATGTGTTGCAGCCAATGGAGCCTGTCAACATACTGTTGATGCACATATGTTAGCTTGATGCAAAGACCATGTTGAGGTCAGCAATGGGCTAGGAGCGAGTGTGTAAAGAATCCAATGTGTGCTCTTTCTTATCAATGAGATATCACCTTGAGGACTCAATGGGGTGGTAACATTTTTGACTTCACAAGGTCCAGGGTTGGCCATGAGAGAATGTCATTATAATGGTTGACTGTGGTAGCGCTCTCCAGTATTACATACTGTACAGTTGTCTGTACTAGATAGGGGTCGCTTGACCTGGGAATTGGAGGTTAGATAGCACATGTTGCAGCCTGCCTCAATAGAATTTACTGTAGAGATATGTGTTTATGTTAGGAAAATGTGTTATCAATAAAGTTAGCTCAGCTACAATGTCAACAGCCTTTGTGCATCATTGAAACAAAAAACAAGACATGGTATCAGAAGCAAACTAAATGCAGCAATGGAGATTCTGAAACCATCTACAGAGCTCAGTTTGGAGTGAAATCTCGCTGAAAATTGAGAAAGGTTCCATACAGACTTCCAGCTTTCTTCACATAGCAGGGGAAGTGACACTCAAAGTTTATAACTTATTCACGTTTGAAAGTGATGAGAAACAAAATGACTTGAAAGAAATAATGGAAAAATTTGAAGCCTACTACTGCCCTAAGAATCACTGATCCAATATTAGAATAATTTGCAGAATTGCAAACGACACTCTGAGAGAACAGCTTTTGAGAGAAGTTGACTCACACTGGAGAAAGCAATAAATATCTGCAGAGTGGCAGAGACAAAGAAATGCCAAATTAAACAGATGACAGAAAATGATAAGCTATACACAGTCAAGCAGTTAGATGCAGTTAAACAGAAACAGCCCTGGGAAAGAACAAATAAATTGTCTGAATGTAAAAATAACAAAACTGCTATTAAAACATTTAAATGCAGCCGATGTGGAACAGAGCATTTACTATGTAGTTGTCCAGCCTATGGAAAGCAGTGTAAGAACTATGATAAACTAAATCACTTGACTAAGATATGTAAATTAAAGAAAGTGCAAATGATTGACACAGGTATTGAAACTGAACTTTTCGATGGTGCAGTACAACAAATTCCAAAGAAGATGAATGGAAGGTTGATTTTAAAATTGGCAACATGATGGTGAATTTCAAGCTTGACAGAAGTGCACAAGCAAATGTCATTCCCATAATCCTGTATTGTAAGACAAGCAAAGAAAAACAGCTAACTGAAACAAAAGTGAAAAAAAAACAAAAACAGAATTACCTGGAAAAACTCAGCAGGTCTGGCAGCATCGGCGGAGAAGAAAAGAGTTGACGTTTCGAGTCCTCATGGCCCTTCGACAGAACTTGTTCTGTCGAAGGGCCACCTTCGACAGAACTTGTTCTGTCGAAGGGCCATGAGGACTCGAAACGTCAACTCTTTTCTTCTCCGCCGATGCTGCCAGACCTGCTGAGTTTTTCCAGGTAATTCTGTTTTTGTTTTGGATTTCCAACATCCACAGTTTTTTTGTTTTGAAACAAAAGTGAAGCCGTTTTCTTATTCAGGTGAAAAAATTGCAGTAGAAGACAAGTGAACACTTAAAGTGAACTACAAAAAACAGTCTCAAGCATTTCCATTCATGGTAAAAACTAATGCAAAACCCATTCTTGGAACCAAAGCTTGTGAAAATCTAAAGCTAATCAAGAGAATAATGGCTGTCACCACTGATGACATCCTGAGCAAACATAAAGATGTGTTCCAGGGGATTGTTTGCTAAAAGGAGAACACACCATCAAGATTGATAAAACTGTGGCACCCAAAATATATCCTCCCAGGAAAATACCAGCAATGTGGAGAGGCCAACTGAAAGCAGAGTTTGACAGGATGGAGAAACTTCATATCATCAAGAAAATTTAAAAAACCCACAAAGTAGGTTAATCCAATTGTAATAACCAGATGGGAATTTGTGAGTCTGTCTGAATCCCAGAGACCTAAAGCAGGCAGTACAAAGAGAGCATTACCAGTCGTCCACTGTAGAAGAGATCATGTGAAAGCTGGATGAACACAGCTCCTATCTCTGTACCATCACCACACCATACAGGCGAAATAGGTTTTTACGCTTACCTTTTGGGATTAATTCAGCTCCGGAGGTGTTCCACAGAACAGTGAAGCAGCTGTTTGAAGGATTAGAGGGCATGGAAACCAATATCGACAATGTGTTAGTCTAGAAGCCTCATGAGAGCATGACCACGGGCTGAGGCAGCTGCTGGCCAGAGCTAGAGAAAGGGACCTTAACTTAAAGAAGGAAAAGTGCAAAATAGATCTTCATGAAATCCAGTACTTGAGACATGTGCTAACCAGTGAGGGACTGAAACAGGACCAGAGTAAAATGGAAGCAGTCATGAACATGCCACCCACAGAATGACTTGGAAAGATTTTTGGGAATGGTAACCTATCTTGGGAAATTCATTCTGAACATGTCAGACTTGACAGCACCTCTCAGAGAACTTCTACAAAATTATGTGGAATGGCACTGGGAACAAAGTCACCAGGAAGATTTGACCAGTCTGAAGAGAACACTGAGCCCAGGCACCAGTGTTAAAATATTATGACTTTAGTTAGCCAGCCAAGATCTCAGTAGACACTTCAAATACTGGCCTGGGAGCTGTCTTCTTGCAAAATGAGATACCAGTGGCACACGCTTCAAAGGCAATGACTGAAACGCAGCAGCGGTGTGCCCAAATAGAGAAAGAGATGCTAGCAATTGTGTTTGGCCTAGAATGCTTTTGTCAATGGCAAAGACATGGAGGTAGAGTCTGATCATAAGCCTTTGGAAGCTATACTTAAACACCCCTGAAATGTGCACCACCAAGAATCCAAAGGTGACTAATGCATCTGCGGAAGTATCAGGTCAGAATTAAATACAAACCGGGCAAGGAAATGTACATTGCAGGCACTCTGTCATGTGCACACCTACCCATCATGGAGGAAGAGGATAAAGAAATGGATGCACAGGTTCACATGCTGACAAAGAACTTACCTGTGGCTGTAACCAAACTGGATGAGATCAGGGAAGTGACCAAGAACGACGCTGCCCTGAGAAAACTGCAGCAGATTGTGCAAACTGGCTGGCCCACACATTGGAGTGGAATCCCTTCTGCTGTACAAGAGTACTGGAACTTTTGTGAGGAGTTTCATGTATCAGAAGGAATACTTTTCAAGGGAGAAAAGATCATAATTCCTGCAATACTGAGGAAAGAAATGCTGCAGCGCATACAGGAAAGTCACCTCAGCACAGAAACATGCAGGAGAAGAGCTCGAGATGTAATGCATTGGCCTGGAATGGGAGCACAAATCAGTGAAATGATGAATGTGTGTGCAGTGTGCCAAAAGCACAGTAAATCGCAACAAAAAGAACCACTTCAACCATATAGTGCTCTAGAGAGGCCCTGGCAGAAAATTGGAGTGGACTTGTTTACATTTGACAACAGTGAGCACCTACTTGCAGTAGATTATTACTCAAAGTTTTTTTGAGCCTGTGCTGCTGAGAAATGACAGTAAGAGCGTCACTGTAATTAACTATTTAAAATGAAATTTTTGCTCGCCACGGTATACCTGAAGTGCTCATCTCAGGTAATGGTCCACAATTCTCAGGCACTGAGTTTCACAAATTTGTACAGAACTGGGAGTTTTGCCACATTACATCAAGTCCCAAATATCCACAATCCGATGAAATTGTGGAACATACCGTGCCGACCTTAAAACACCTGTTGAAGAAGGCAAAGGTGGACGGAAGAGACCCAGACCTGCCTCTGTTGGATTTCAGGAATACTCCATTAGAGGGCATTGGATCATCTCCAGCACAGCTCCTGATGGGGAGAAGACTAAGAACTCAGCCTCTAACTGCGCCCCAACTGTTATTTCCACAGCCAGTGAGCTACAGTGTGCAGGACCTGCTCAAACTGAGGCTGCAGAAGCAGAAACAGTACTTTGATCGATGCGCCCGACCTGAACATGGGAGAGATAGTGACGAATCAGCATGAAGCGATCCGGAATCCTGCTGTTGTCACAGGAGTCACAGGAGAACCAAAATCTTACATAGTGCAAACTCCAAACAGACAACAGTACAGAAGAAACTGGAAATTCTTACGGAAAACAAATGAAATGCAACCCTGCTCTGAATCAGAAAGCGTCGCTGAAGATCAAAATCTAAAATGCACCAGTGAAGCAACAGATAACCAGACAAAGCCAGAGAATCCTGAAAACCATCCAAGGGGTAATAGTGACACAGAGCTGGAGAAGGCCCCTTGTCCTTCAAAGTCATCTGTGTCACCATTTAGAAAAACCACAGAGATACAGAGATGAATAAAAGACAAAACAGGCTGATCAAAACAAAGTGAGAAAGAATAGATAAGAGACTTTGGACAACATTCTCCCCCCGTCGGGGGGGGGGATGAGCAGGAGCAGGTGGGTTCCTGATTGGCGCCCCCAGTCAGAGGCGCACCGACATTTCACGTGAGCGGGCCAATTAAGGCCTGCCCAGCGTGATGCCTGCCAGGATGCGCTATGTGCTCCCTGTGTGGGCGGGGTGGGGGGGTGGGGGGGATCCCTGAACTGGGAGTACGCTCAAAGTGCTGCCTCAGGGAGATAGGCTCTGGTTTGAAAATTTCAATAAAAAAGGGGAAAAAAATTACTGACATGTCCACTCATGTGCCACTGTCACATGGGCTGGGATATGTCAATTTATTTTATTTAAGCATTTTATAAAAATTTAAATACCCTCATGCAACCTCATCCTGCCCGTGGATGAGATTTCATGCGTTTCCAGAAGTCCACCTGGGCTCCCGGCCTGCCCACCAACCTTAAGGTTGGACGGGCAGGTCCATTAATCATGGTAATTACTTTATTAATGGCCTTAATAGGCCTTTGACAGTTCAGCGGGCGCACAGCCAATTCGGCTGCGTGCCTGCCAAACTGAAAATCTAAATGATGGGGATTACGTCAGGATGCATGCCTGACATCAACCCGTGTCATTTTACGATTCGGTGAGTGGGCCTGCCCCCGCTTGCTGAACAGAAGATTCTGCCCTTTGTGTACTTGAGTTATACAAAAGTTCTTTTTAAAAAGGGAAATATCATGATAATAGTTGACTCTGGAAGTGGACTCCAGTATTAGATAATATATGGCACTCTGTACTAGCTAGGGAGTCACCTGAGATTGGATTGAAGGTCAGATAGCTGGAGCCTGTCTAGATAGAATTCAGTTACTGCAGAGATATGTGTTAATGTCAGGAAAATGTGTTATCAATAAAGTTAGCTCAGCTACAATGTCGACGGCCTGTGTGCATCTTGTAAACAAAAAACAAGATGGGGCAGACTGTGTGATAAAGGAGGCACTTTGATGTATGGCTGGCAATTTTGTGAACATGGTCCTCCACTGAAAGGTTCAGCTAAATGCAGGCCTGCATCCGTAACTGAGAGTGCTGACAATGAATGTGATGGATATGAAGATGAGACAGAAGACTGAGTGCTCTCAAAATGGAGTAACACCTGCAGAACATACCCAGCTGCCTTGGCACAAGTGTCAACTGTTAGTATTACCATAAAGATTTCATAGAATGTGTTGTTCTGTTGCTGGAGATGGATCTCCTTGAGGACCATTGACAAAATGAGACATATAACCACAAGTCCACTGATTTCTTTGGAACAGCTTTTGACTCTTGTAGGCTAACTGGGATCCTGGAGATACATTTGAAGAGGCAGCACCTTCTAATGCCTGATGCTGGGACACCCTTCTCCAGTTAGCACCTCATCTAAGCAATGGCCCATGGTCCCAAGGCTTCATCATCCTTCAAAGGATGAAACCAAAGCTTGCATCCCATGACTTCCAATTGAAAACCTCAAACTTGCTAAATTAGGTCTTTTAATTGGCTCCACAAATTCCTTTAACAGCCACTTATATTGGTGAAAATCTAGGTCAATGGCCATGAGTAGCGATTGATCAGGATCCCAAGCCTTGTTTTACAAGCCCTGTTTTTAACTCAGGGTGGGAGTCGTGTGGACAAGGCTGAGATGGGTACAGCCCATCTTCAGGTCTTAATTCACAGGCCTTATCCACAGGGCTCACATCAGTTTTCTGCTTGAATACAGCGGGCAACAACAGGTTGTTGCCCAGCAAGAGTAGGAATTCATGGGGCAGGAGTCTGCCCCCAGGGACCCAGAAGAATGGTCCTTGGCACTTTATTAAGATGGAGTTTGGGAGAGGATCATTGTCAGGCAAAGGGAAATCCCTGGGCAGCAGTGGCCTTGCTTTTCTTTGCCAGGCCTAGCAAAGTACTCCTCTTCATCTTACCCCACGTGAAAGGTCATCGGCCTGAAGCATTAACTCTGTTGCTCTCGCCACAGATGCTGCCTGAGCTGCTGAGTATTTCCAGCATTTATATTCTTCAATAATATTATTCCAGAAGGTCTCTGCAAAAGTGAAAAAAAAACTTGTGCCAGAGATTCCCAAATTAAAATGTAAAAGAAAAGTCACATAAAAGATTTTAAAAGACAATTAAATTAGTGATACTTGGAAGGGATGACTGAGCAATAATGCTCAACTTCTAACTGAAAATAAAGTAATGGAACTTCCCTGCTGTTGTCCACGGATAACAAAAATTGAGCATATGAATAAATAATATGCTCCTCATCTACCGCAAACAGAAAAATAAATAAATTTGTGTCCATAATTTTCTGTAATTGTGTAAATAACTAAATAAATCTATGCATGCAAAATCCTCTAGTCACATAAATAAGTATTTAAGAGTGATTCGCTTAAACTACATAGGTAAATCGGGTTGCCTGGTCTGCTTTTGGCACTCATATTATGATGAGAGATTGAAAATTTCTTGAAAAATGTGCGCAATATATGCCATTAATTAATTCTGTAAATAGTTAATAAAGAAATATGTAATTCTATACTTATATCTAACTGTATGCAACAAAATAGAGGAGGATTAGCTGGGAAGAGACAAAAATAATTAGAAGAAAAAAGTTTTTCCTTGCCAAAACTTTACCTTTGAAGTGTCACCCCCATTATGTAAACAAATAAGGCAATCAATTTGCAAGGCCCACAAACAGTAATGCGATTAATGAGCTAATAACTGTGAGTTGATAGAAATGATATTGGACCGCATACATGGGGAACATCCTGATCTTCTTCAAAAAAGTCTGGTGATTTCTTTTTACATCAACCTGAAGATGGAGATGTATATCTTAATCTAATATCTCATCTGAAAATCTTGGCTTCTGACAATGCAGTACTCCTTTCGTATCGTACTGAACTGAGGCCAAGAAATTCAATAATGCTATGCCTATCTTTCAGGCTGTATACAGGTGTCTAAGCTTCTAAAATGGTGAGTGGGAAGCTTGCATTCCTTATAAGCCAGAAATGTGCTGCCCATTATTTTGTTATAGGTAGGGAAAAGGAGCCGTATCCTTTCACATGTGCAAATAAAGGGTTTAATATCTGTTTGAAGAACCTCGTGCAATATTTGGCTTCTAATGCCAAAATGGCTGCATTCAGAAAACCAGGTCTACATGCAAACTAATCAGTGGTCCACAAAGAACCACCAAAAAGTTAAATTTGTTATAAGTACTTAATAGAATGTGGAACTGGGAAGTGCAGGAGCACTTATTAAAATGATAGGTCATTGCCTGGCCACTGTCCCGATTGTGGCTTATAACTGGCCTGATGTAAATAAAGGTTTCTCATTCAGCATAATAGAGGAGTAGAATTTGTGTTAGCAAAATGTAATACATCATTTATGTGCTCAAACTTAACAAAATCACTTCAACTCGTTAGGAAGCACATAATATCTCAGGTCCACAGTGGATAGGAAAGATATGAGAAAAATACATTGTAAATACACTATTTACATAAAAAGATTAAAACAAAATACTCTTTGGCAAGCAATGGGGCAGGGAAATTACTGGGTAGAAGTAACAGTGAACGAAGACAGGAAATAGCAAAATTATTAAGAATAGATCTATGAAAATGCACCAATTTCATTTCTTCTTAGGAGTTATGAACCAGAAGAAGCATAATTGGTTCTATGTTACTTATAAAAGATAGGCCTTAAAAAGTATTACATGGATCCTAATTATGCAGAAGTCTCTGGGCACGAGTGAAGTTCTGCAGAGATGGGGCAAAACTAAAAGGAAGAAAAGCTTGAATTGATATAGCACCTTTAACAATTCCAAGATATCCCATAGCACTTCGCTCTCGGGGAAGAACTATTGTGATGCAATGTTTAGATGTTAAAAGGACAACAAAAATGGCTGAAGCAACTTCAAGCCTTTAGCCTTAAATCATCAGAAGGCTAAATAACAAAACCTAAGGTGCAGGCTGGAGGATTACAGCAAATAGTTTTACAAATACACCAGTGGTGCATTTAGAAAGGATGTAATTTGTCAGATAAGCATCATTTATTTCCTTGGAGTGATTAAGATAACATAAACGGTGATATTCCCTCTAATGCAGTTTATCTAAACTCTCAGCAAGCTTTTGACAAAGTTCTGTCTAAAAAATTTCTAAATAAATTAAAAGTCTGGCATCCAAGGACTTGGCATTAGAAATAGTTTAGAAATTGGAAAATGTTGAGTACTCATGAGCTGGTTCATGCCACGCTGGGAGGCAGAATTAAATCGAATTCTGCAGAGATCAGTAATTGGAGTCCTATGATTCTAATCTACATAATTAACAAATTTATCAGAATTGATTGTAAATTGATCAAATTTGCTGATGAGAAACATTTGCACAAGGATATATCTGTGGAAAATGAAACAAAGCTCATGAAGGAATTTTAACTCCTAAGAACGCATGGGTTGGGGGCAGATGGTTACCAGGAAAAAAAAACTGGCTCCAAGGTGCCCATTTTTGAGTTTAATGGATATACATTTGGTTGCCAGCAAGAAATCTACTCGCTGAAGTCAGAAATTTCCTAATTGGATGCTGGTGGGTACCTATTGATGCAATTAACATCCTTATGAGTTAATGAGGTATTTTTAAACCGCTTTTAACTGAACTCCAAATTTTACTTGAGCAGGATGACTTTCTGGGGTCAGAAACGGACCAGTGAAATAAAGCCAAGTTTGTCATTGTGCCATCTAAATGATAGTTTCTCAGTTCCCACAGTTTAATGTCTGACAAAGAGTCTTTGTGTGGATTCAGCTTTCTTCAAATTTGGATGTTATCAAACTGACAGGATCTGGATGGGAGAAACTTGAATGTGTTTGGCAGTACAAGAGAAGATAAAGGCCAACACCATCCATGACAGTGAGGACATGTTGAGATGGATCAGCATGTGTGCAGGTGGGAAGATTACAGGTGTAAGCAGGCAAAGGGGCACGTCACTCATCTTTGGATCAGAAGAATATAGAGAAAGAGTAGGAGCAGGAGCATGAAGATGGGCCACCCATCACTAGGCCAGTGCTTGCATTGCTGCCAGGGATACCCTAATAGTACAAAAGATGCATTTAACGGGAAATATAATAAATGAGTTCCCAAGGTCTGCTCCAGCCACCCCCTTGCACTAAATGCCCATTGTATATCTACCCAATGGGTCTCATCATGGATTGACTTTGTCACGGCTCACTGGGGATAGTGTGCTGTTATATCAAGCCCCATTACTCCCAGAGCCATGACAAGTGTGAAAGGTTTGATCAAACCACCTTATTGTTTAATTTAGGTTAACAGATTATGAACACCAGATTTGTAAACTTAAGTAAATAACTGTTTATTGAGCAAATTGTCTTTAACTAGTGGCAAAAAGAACAATGAACTGCTAATTTCTAATTCTATACCCTAAACTCTACCCCTTCTTAAATCCCTATACAAACACATACAAGACAAATAAAACACACAAAGACATGCATTTTAAGGGTGGGATAAAACAGTTCAATAGCACTAATTCTAGGGTACAGGATTCGATGGGTTGATTTTGATCGATGTCCTCCAAATTCCTTTCAGTTCTTTGTTAATGACATGAGATGGTCTTCCAGCATGTTCAGTCATTGGAGTACTGCTTGAACACTTGCTTTTAAATGTCTGTAATGGTGATTTTCCCCTTTTCCTCTTGACAGGGGTTTTTCAGAGAGAAAACAGGTTATGGACATTTTAAAAAATTCATCCACGGAACATGGGCTTCATTTATTGCCCATCCCTAGTTGCCCTTGAGAAGGTGATGGTGAGCTGCCTTCTTGAACTGCAACAGTCCACGTGGTGTAGGTATACCCACAGTGTTGTTAGGAAGGGAGTTCCAGTATGTTGACACAGCAACAGTGAAGGAACGGCGATACATTTCCAAGGATGGTGATTGACTTGGAGGGGATCTTCCAGGTGGCGGTGTTTCCATCTATCTGCTGTCCTTGTCCTTCTAGCTGGTAGTGGTCATGGGTTTGGAAGGTGCTGTTAAAGGAGCCACACTCTGTTCCAGGACAGCAACATTGTATATATCCCTCACAATGTTCAGTAGACATGTCTTTCAAACTGCAGCCATTGTAATTTTAATCCACAGTCCAACAAAAATAAAAAGACATGTTCTTTACAACAGTACACCAGAAATTTTAAAAAATGATCTTTACAACTTTTGCTGTGAAAGGGTGGGTTGACCGTCGGAATGTAATAATGGACAAGATATGGAAGTGGGGCTAATTAATACATTTTACGTGGCATTATAAAAAGGAAACTTAACATTTGATAACATTTTGACAAAGATCCATATGCATTCCCTCGGTGAATAACAATTTCTTCAACTTATGCATTCTACCATTTCTATGTGGTGCAACTCCTGTGGTTTCAGCAGAGCTAGAAGCACACTGCTGAAACTCCTGCTCTGACATCTCAAATGCTTTTTGCCTATGACATCTGCATTTTGGAGTCTGCAAAAGACCGGCCCACCTGTAGCTGTACAGCGGAAGACTGGCCATCGGGTCATGAGGCAGCATGTTGGGTATTGCAGGTTTGGGAGGTTGGGTAGGCCAACAGTGAGCAGTGGAAATGCTTTGAGTGGAGCTAAAACTTCCATGTGTCCTTCCAACATCATTCCTACCCTATGCCAGTGCCACATTATTCCTGCCACCCTGCTGCAGAACAGCATGGTAGAAATTAATGGCATAAGACTATGAATAAGGTGCTTGTCATCCTGCTTAAGGCAGCAGAGAGGTTGGCCTGAATTGACTCTTCTGGTAGCCTTGCTTGAAGCTGGAGGCAGCCCCTGTTTCCATGGCAGATATTTTTGCAATTCCCTATGCCACCAATCCACTAGCGATTGAATTATACTTTGGCATCCACTCTGCTATTGTGAAGAGAGTATATGGCACATTGGTCAGCAACTGGCTAAGTTGCTGATGAACTTCTCGCATTCTCCTTCTCAACAATAGCCCATGGGGTTCTGCATTGGTGTCCAGCTGAGGAGAGCTTAAGGAGGATTTGGCTGAATTGTCCACTGCTGACCCTGACACCAACATCTGTTCATGCTCACATGTGAATTATGAATCACAAAGCAAAAAAGTGCAAGTATCTGCGCAGGTGCCATCCAATGATGCTACACTTTCAGCAGGAATGATTTCCTCTGAGGAATCATCCTCATGGATGTCCTGTAACACTTGGTATAAATGTATAAAGACAAAAGAGAGGGCTATTGTGGCAAAGTAAAATCTTTATAGACAATCGCCATACTCATGCTTCTCATAGTTCAGCCATTAAAGGTTACGGGGAGAAGACGGGAGAATGGGGTTGAGAGACTTTCCAGCCACGATTGAATGGCGGAGCAGACTCGATGGGCTGAATGGCCTAATTTCTGCTCCTATGTCTTATGGTCTTATTAAATAAAGTCAGTGTACATGATACACGTGATAATTATAATATTGCCACCAGTTATCTGCAAGGTTTCTGTCTCTTCATCTCCGACTCAGAGGGTCGCAGGGCTGACTGCTCTCCATCTGTTATTTGGAAAGCCATGTATAGTTTTCTCCATTGAATTTTATGCTTGCTTCTCTTACAAGAGATGAAAAACAGGCCTGTGAGCAAGTGAATGGCAGGTATTCACCCAAGGGATCCAATAATGCATTTAGTGGTGATAAATATGAGATAGATGCATCACATTGCATAAGGAGTGAGTGTAAACAGTGGATGAATATGTGAAGTGTATAGGATGTGAAGGTTGACTGTTGTTGAAAGTTCAATCGGTGTGGGGGTGATATAATGGAAAACATTTAGCAAAATAGAGTGAAAGTGGGATTAAAACAGAGGTTGGAGGTGAATCAGAAAATGTACTTACTTTTCCTGACATTATCAGGCCATTACAAGACTTTCTACATTGCATCCATGACCTGGGTACAAAGCTCCTGCTGCACATTTCCTCCACTACTTCCAACCATGCCTTCTTGGTGAGAGTGGCAGATTTCTTTCTTCCTTTCCTGGGAAATATATGTCCCTCCTACTCCTGACTACACTCAGCAGTAGTTCTTTGCTCTACGTCCACCATTCATTCTGAATACCCCCAATTTGCATTTGTGGAATGTCGTCTTAATTATAGTTGAGATCATGAGATGCTGGGGTGCATCATGCTCACAGCATAGCTTGGAGATGCAAAACTTGGAAGTGAAAATTGTTTGGTTCAACTGAGTTGAGATTACAGATTTTGACAAACTCAGTTAATTTCCAGGCTTCCTTCAGGCAAATCCAACCCCAGAGCCTACCTCAGAAGCCACCATCAAATTAATATTGGGGGCAACATTTCAGGTCATAAGAATATAAGGATTTGCAGCAGGAGTAGGCTGTTCAGCCACTCAAGCTTGCTCTGTCATTCAACAAGATCATGGTTGAACTGGTTGTGGCCTTAAATCTATTTTCCTGCATGCCCCCCATAACCCTTGCAGATCAAAAATCTGTCCTACTCAGCCTTGAATATATTAAATGACACAGCTTCCACTGCTACCTGAGGTTGAGAATTCCAAAGATTAATGACCCTCCGAAAGAAGAAATTTCTCCTCATCTCCATCTTAAAAGTGAGATCCCTTACTTAAAACTGTGTCCCCTAGTTCGAGACTCCCTCACAAAGGGAAACATCCTCTCAGCATCTACCTTATCAAGCCCTCTCTGAATCTTTTATGTTTCCATAAGGTCACCTCTCATTCTCCTAAACTCCAATAAGTATTGGCCCAACTTCTCAACATCTCCTCATAAGGCAACCCCTTCATCCCAGGAAACAACCTAGTGAACATTCTCTGAACTGCCTCCAATACAAGTATATTCCTCCTTAAATAAAGAGACAAAAACAGTATGCAGTACTCTAGGTGTGGTTTCACCAAAATCCTGTAAGGTTGCTGTAAGACCTCCCTACTTTTATACTCCATCCCCCTTGCAATAAAGGCCAACACTCTATTTGTCTCCCTAACTACTTACTAAAGCTGCATGCTATTTTTTTTTTGTGATTCATGTACGAGAACATACAGGTCCCTTTGTATTGCAGCATTCTGAAATCTCTCACCATTTAAATAATATACTGCTTTTCTATTATTCCCGTCAAAGTGGACATCTCACAATTTCCCACATTACACTTCACCTGCCAAATTTTTGCCCACTTACGTAACCTATCTATGTCCCTTAGTAAACTCTTTGTATCCTCCTCACAACTTGCTTTCCTACCTATCTTTGTGTCATCGGCAAATTTGGCTACAGTGCACCCAGTCCTTTCATTCCAATCATTAATGTAGACTGTAAAGAGTTGACGCCCTAGCAATGATCCCTGTGGCACTCCACCAGGTTATAGTTTGTCAACCTGAAAATGACCCATTATCGCAACTCTCTCTCCTCTGTTAGTTAGCAAATCCTTCATCCATGCTAATGTGTTACTCGCAAAACCAAGAGCTCTTATCTTATGCAGTAACCTTTTATGTGGATCTTATTGATTGTCTCTTGGAAATCTGAATACTCAACATATACTGGTTTCCTTTTATCCACCCTGCATCTTACTTCCTCAAAGAACTTAAAATAAATTTATCAAACACAGTTTCCCTTTCACAAAACCATGTCAAGTCTGCCCGATTGCATTATGATTTTCTAACTGTCCTGCTGCTAATAACGTCCTCCATAATAATGTATTCTAGCATTTGCCAATGACAGATGTGAGATTAACTGGCCTATTGTTTCCTGCTTTCTGTCTCCTCTATTCTTGAACAGTAGTGTTACATTTGTGGTTTTCCAATCCAACGGGACTTTTCCAGAACTTCGGAAATTTTGGACGGTTGCTACCAATGCATCCAGAATCTCGGCAGCCACTTCCTTCAAGACCTGAGGATGCAGGCTTTCATGTCCAGGGGGCTTGTCAGGCTTTAATCCCATTTGTTTTCCTAGTACTTTTTCTCTAGTGATCGTGATTGTTTTAAGTTGCTGTCTTCCTTTTTCCCTGGACTTTCTACTATTTTTGGGATTTTTTGTGTGTTTTCTACCATGAAGACAGATTTAAATTTATTTGTCAAATTTTCTGTCATTTCCTTGTTTCCCATTATTAATTCCCCAGCCTCAAACTCAAACTTTTATTTTAATTTTTTAGTAACTCTCTGTTCTTTTTTTTACATACTTGTAGAAGATCTTACTTTTTGCTTTTACATTTCTTGTAGTTTACTTTCAACTTCTATTTTTTTCCTACTTTTTGTTCAGTCAACCTTTGCAGGGGGATTTTCCAAATATTCTAGCCTACCACTGATCTCATCAACATTGTATGCCTTTTCATTCAGTTTGATACCATCCTTATCGTCCTTCGTCAGCCACAGATGATGCATCATTCTCATTGGGCAGCAAAAGATGCAACACCTGCCCCTTCACTTCCTGTTTCCTCACCGTCCAAGGGCCCAAACATTCCTTTCAAGTGAAGCAGCATTTTACTTGCATTTCCCCCAACTTAGTCTACTGCATTCGTTGCTCCCAATGCGGTCTCCTCTACATTGGAGAGACCAAACGTAAACTGGGCGACTGCTTTGCAGAACACCTTCGGTCTGTCCACAAGAATGACTCAAACCTCCCTGTCGCTTGCCATTTTAACACTCCACCCTGCTCTCTTGCCCACATGTCTGTCCTCGGCATGCTGCATTGTTCCAGTGAAGCTCAATGCAAACTGGAGGAACAGCACCTCATCTTCCGACTAGGCACTTTACAGCCTTCCGAACTGAATATTGAATTCAACAACTTTAGACCTTGAACTCCCTCCCCCATCCCCACCCCCTTTCCGTTTCCTCTCCCTCCCTTTTGTTTTTTCCAATAATTTATATAGATTTTTCTTTTCCCACCTATTTCCATTATTTTTAAATCTATACCTTTTATGCACTGTTAGTCTTATTTCACCCCACTCCCACTAGAGCTGTACCTTGCGTGTCCTGCCATCCATTCTTAATTAGCACATTCTCTTAGATAATATCACCACCATCAACACCTCTTTGTTCTTTTGTCTGTGACATCTTTTGATTATCTGCTCCTATCACTGCTTGCTTGTTCCTACAACCACCCCCCTCACTTCTCTCCCCCCACCCCACCACCTTAAACCAGCTTATATTTCACCCCTCTCCTATTTTTACTCAGTTCTGTTGAAGGGTCATGAGGACTCAAAACGTCAACTTTATTCTTCTCTGCCGATGCTGCCAGACCTGCTGAGTTTTTCTGGGTAATTCTGTTTTTGTTTTGGATTTTTGGGTTACTAGGCAGATGTGGAAGCGACCGGGAAATGGGCTGCTGCCTGCGATCGACAGTGATTTCATGCTGGCTGGCCAATTCACGGCTGGCCAGTGTGAACGGTGCATTGAAAAGCTCAGTGCTGCTGGGATCGGAAGAGGGTGAGTGCTGATGTCAGAGCGGGCACGGGGGAGCACGCAGTGAAAGCTCCCTGAAGGCAGAGAGCTGCCTCAGGGAGCTGAAGGTTTTTAAATAGTAAAATATAGAATATGAAATTCTGGAAAAAATGCCCTCACCTAGGACTCACTCACCTGAACATATAGATAATAAAAATTCTGCCCCAACATTTTTACATTTTTATAAATTAATCTCAGGAACTTCATCCCGCCCTTGGATGAGGTTTCCTCAAAAATTCAAAGGCCGCCTGGCCGATTCACTCACCCACCAACCATAATGTTGGACGGCAGCAAAAAACCCATGGGCAGAATTTTTCAGTCGGCATATGGGGGCAGGCCTGACACATCGTCACATAAAATGACACGCAATGACCTCAGCCAAGTGTCCCGACATCACCATGCAGTCCCGCAACATTTCATTTGGCTGCGTGCCCGCCAATGTGTAAACGGCCTTTTAAGGCCATTAAGAAATTAATTGAAGTGCTTGTTAATTCTGCCCACCCAGCGGGCAGGCAAAAAGGCCAAGCGACCTTCGCAGTTTTTAGGTAGCCTCATCCATGAATGGGATGAGCTTTCTTAAAGCTTTTATTCAATGAATAAAATCTTTTTCATAAATATAAAAACATGTCCCATCTCATGTAATACAGTCACATGAAGGGTCATGTTTAAAAACATTTATAAACTTTTTATTTAATAATTTCAGAAGCCTTTCAACCTCCCTGAGGCATCTCCATGCCTCAGGGAGATTGAAGCGCTCTTTTGCGCGTATGCATGAAAGAGCACTAGCCCCGACTCTCCTTCCTCCCCACTGCCACACAGGTAGCGCTGAGTGCTAGCGGTTGCATCTTATGTTGGGTGGGCCTTAATTGGCCTGCCCACTTAAAATGGCAGTGCGGAGCTGATCGCGGGTGGCAATTGGCTCTGCGACCGGCCCAGCCCACTCCCGCTGAGCCTGCCTGCTGCCAGGAAAATTCAGGTCCATGTTAATTGAAACTTTAATGGTCTTCATAGTCTTCTTAACTGTCAGCGGGTTAACTGACTTTTGCGTGTGCCCGCCAACCAAAATATCACACGAGTGTGCAATGATGTTGGGATGCTTGCCCGATGTCATCGCGTGCTATTTTACACCCAATTGGGTTCGGCGTGCGCCCATCCACGGGGTGTAAAATTCTGCCCGTAGAATGGAATAGATCTTTGTTGAGAGTTATGAAATATCTCCTTAAACGTCTGCACTGCTTATCTACTTTTAACCTATTTTCCATGTCCATTTTAGACATCTCTGTCTTCACACCTTTGCAATTGCCTTTGTTTAAGTTTAAGACACTAATTTCAGACCCAGGTTTCTCACCCTCAATCTGAATGTAAAATTCAACCATGTCAAGGTCACCCTTGCTGAGGGTATCTTTTATTGTGAGATTATTTAACCTGTCTAATTTCATATTACAAGGTCTAAAATTAGCCTAATTCCTTGTTGGCTCCAGAAGACATTGTTCTAAGAAAATGTTGCAAATGTATTCTTTGAACTCATCCTCAGGATTACCTTTGCCAATTTGGTCCACCCAATCTATATGAAGATTAATATTGCCAACGATTACTGCAGTACCTTTCACACAAGTCCTCATTATTTCTTGATTTGTACTGTCTGATTTGTAGCTACAGTTAGGAGGTCTATAAACTACTCCCACTGATGACTTCTTTCCCTTGCCATTTCTTGTCTTCACCCAAATTGATTTTACATCTTGATCTTATGTACAAGCTTCGTTTCTCACTACTGTACTGATCTCATTCTATATTAACAGTGCTACCCTACCTCCTTTTCCTTTCTTCCTATCCTTTTGAAATGTTGAATATCCTTGAATGTTCAGTTCACAGCCGTGGTCATTTTGCAACCTTATCTCTGTAATGGCTATCATATCATACTCATTTATTTATTTTTGTGCTATCAATGAATCCATCTTGTTATGAATGCTGTGTGCATTCAGATAAAGAGCCACTAGTTCTGCCTTTTTGAAAAAAGAGAAATGTTGCCAAAGCTTTTCATCTGCACCCATCAGGACCAATGCGAGAATGCCAAATTAAAAATGATCACAGCAATTTACGTGACAGTGGGAAATATTGTTGATTGGTTAGCAAGTCGACTCTGTTTTGCCGAGGTGTTGCCATGGAGAAAGCAACAGGGAGGTATCGGCTCCCCAAGCTTACAAGTAATTCAAAAATGTGCAAAGTTTGAACATATTCCTTTTGTTCATAGAAAATTAGTCCCTGTGCTTGGAGATATGCTGCTTCTAGCAAGCATAAATGAGCCACATTATGAGTTTGACTGAATACAATTAATTGGTTAATGTGTAGCTATTGACAAACTCAAGATTGATCAGTAAGTGCTGCCCAATTGTGGAA
This sequence comes from Carcharodon carcharias, assembly GCF_017639515.1. NCBI lineage: Eukaryota > Metazoa > Chordata > Chondrichthyes > Lamniformes > Lamnidae > Carcharodon > Carcharodon carcharias. The sequence continues at coordinate 55,400,772 of NC_054486.1, forward strand.
TCACATCTAACAGTAGAAATTTTATTTGGCTCTTTCAAGTGTGGGCTGGCTTAGTATGGTATGTACTCTGCCTAGTACGAGCTACAACCTGTTGAACTCAGCCAGTTGTTTAAACACCATGGGAGAGCCAGCGTAAGCTGCACATTGCCTCCTTTGGGAAATGCCAAATAGGCACTCAAGTGGCCAGTGATGGGCCTTTCCCTGGATCAAGGACCCCTAGGATGGAAATCCTTCCCCTCTAAGAGCTGTCAGCCAATCAGAGGCCAACATCTATCCATTGCTGGCAGCACCAGCGGGAGCGGGGCAGCTGCCATAAGTTCACAAAGGGAGAGGCTAGAACTGCTGAGGGGCCCAGACCATAGGTGAGTGAGGGTGGGATGGGGTTTGCGAGGTGAGGGTCATGGGAGGTGTGGAGGAAATCGGCAGCAAGGGCAGGAGATATGGCTCACAGTAGGTTTCTCCCCTCCTTTTTGATGCTAGGTAACTTGATCTGACACTAAATGCTTTCAAACAAGGGATTCCCCCCCAAGGAAAACGCAAGCAGACATGACAGGTTTTGCTTTTTGGGCTTCCCATGTGACGACTCGCCTGGCTGCCCCTGGTTGAATATGAGTGGTGGCAGGATGAGGCCCTTAAGTGGCCGTTAATTGAACACTATAGGATTTTAATTGGTGGCAGGGAGGAATGGTTGTCCATGAGCCTTCCCACCCCAGACTTAATTGGGACAGCAGAGGGAAGGCAGTGGGGTCCCCACTTCACACCCTCTTGCCTGATTAAACCTCCCCACCACCTCCAAAGCTGCCTCAAGGGAGGGCATTCCATCCATATGTGCCTCCTCCCATTCAATCTATCTTGTCCCAGCCTTTCTATTTTCTTTTCTCTCATGTATTCATCTAGTTTCTTTTCAAAAGTATCTATGCCATTTACCTGAATTACTTCCTGGAAGCGAGTTCCACGTTCAAACTGTTCTCTGATTAAATAAATGGCCCGGATCTTCCTGTCTCCATAAACCCCCCATGATCTGCTATGGGCCCCCTCAGAAGTCCTAATGCCACGACTCCATGGGAATTGCCCAGGAAGTTCGAACTTTCGACGAGCAATTCCCCTGCTCCCCGAGGCCCTCCGATAAAGTCCCCAACTCTGAGTTAGATTCAGAGGCTTCGGACAGTTCTGACTGACTTACCTGGATAGCTACCCAGGAAATGTTAGACTGCTTAAAACCTGGCCCAAACCTGGGCAATTGTACAACTGACTCCCCCAATCACTAACACTGTCTCCCCCCAACTCTCTCCTTGACCCTCCTCCGCACTCCTGACCCCCCTCTGGTTCTCCACCGACCTGACCTGACTAACCGCCACCACCCAACTAACACCCTGAACCCCCAACTACCCGCCAACAACCCCCGACCTGACCTGACTACACTCCGACACCCCTGACTGCCCTGCCTGAACGCTGACTCCCCACTGTCCCAACCACACTAGGCCCCACCAAGCGATTACCTCGACTACACACCTCGCCATCCAACTACCCCCCACCATTCGACTATCCCTGTTCTCCCAACTGTCTCCCCGATTTCCAAACTTCCCCCAACCCTCTGATTACCCGACCACCACCTGACTCCCCTGTGACCTTCTGACTGCCCCCACCATTCCCCATATCCACTCTGCCGCCTCACCCACCGTACTTCCTCACCCAATCCATTCCCTTACACACTTATCTTCTTTCTATAGATTTTCAAAGAAGCTTTTAGACATTTAAACTCTTTACTTACCAGAATATGGAAGCTAGTGCATTAAAAAGAGGGCATAGTTTCTGCATAAATTGTCTCTGCTGCTCCCTCTGAGGTTTCCTGCACCAAGCGAGTTTGGAAGGATCCCATCAGACTACTGCCCGAAAAATCAGTAGAAGGTAAATATGCATTTTTTTGGTCCATTTAGAGGCAGAAATGGGGGTTCTGACCCTGAACAGAAGATTTGAGCCATAGTTTCTTTATTTCCCTCCTAGATTTATTAGTAACAATCTTGTATTGGTTCGACATCTATTCTGTCTAAAATATCCATAATTTAGAAAATCTCTGTCAGGTCATCTCTAATTCTTCTTCTTTTCTAAATAAAAATTCTCAACCTGTTTAAACTTTTCCAATAGCTGTAATCTCTCAGCTCTGATGCTATCTTTGTAAATCCTTTTTGCACTTGTTGTTCACCTGTATCTCTAGATTTCTTAGCTTTTCTACCCCATTCTGTTTCTTATTTTCTACAGTGTAGGTGATGTTTCTATTTTTCTACCAAACTTAACATTTATGTCATGATGACAAGTCTTTGTGCATGTATGACATTAATCTTTAATTTCATCAGTTGATCAAACATTTATCGATCTGCTTAAAAAGAACTTTTCAAAAGGAAGCAAAGACACTGACTTAAGATGGCTGTCACAAGTCACCTGGCATCTTGTATTACAAGTTGGCCAGCTTCTGGAAGGCTCCAATGTGAATTACAATTAAGATATTCCAAGACAACCTCCTATGGAATTTTATACCTTCTGCTGTCAAGGACTATTTCAAAGGATGAACTGACATTGTACTGGAGCTTACCACTCGCATTTTTATAAAGCAACCTTTCAAGTCGAAACAGAAAGTCTGCCAGGACAATAGCTATATGAAAGGTGTTTTTTCTATCTCATCAAGGTGGATGATGGATCATTCAAGAGTTAATGGCTGGGACGTTACAGAGTCTAATGACCTAGGCCATTAAACAAAAGCCGTGGTCCAGACATGAATTAATCAATTACCTTCTGAAAACATTATGGGAGACAGGTCATGTGACTGTAATAATAATTTTTTATATCTATTATTACAACAACTAAGCTGCTAAGCAGGAGTGTGAAAGAAATCTACCAATGGACCAGTACCCACTCCTCTCTCCTTTCTCTCCCTCAAGTTCAAGACCCTGGGCTGAAGAACATTGTGGCAGTCTGAGGATGGGTTCCACACCCAGAAGTTTGATAATATGAAACTTACCAGCAAATAATGGCAAGGCCAGATTAGAGGCCTTTATCTCACTAATGAGTGCTGGAGGAATGTCCGATCTAGGAAGCTGTAGGCCTAATCCTGGAATGAGCGCTTTAAAGGACCCCCTGGCATAGGACAGTGTCAGGAGACCCAGCAGACAAATAGTCTCATGGAATCATTGAGGAAATAGAAGACTTATGCAGTTTCCAGTCTTGCAAGGTAAGAGCATTTAAACTTTAGTTATTCTTTGCAAATCTTGTCACTTTTCATAGGTGGCCTTATTTTTAAAAGGCACACATCTCTCACTTCTCGGTATGCAAGAGTTGTACATTTGTTACATGTTTCCACACACAGATGTCTGTATCATCGGAGTGAGGGGAGAGGAGGAGTAGATCACCCACTGCGATCACCCGCTCTCTGGGACACCAAGCTTCCTTCATGGATAAGACTGGTGACTGCTTGGAGGGACAAACCGAGCACGTTGCAGACACAATCATCGAGATGCGCTCTGACATGCACACCACCACCTGTTTCTGAGCTCAGCAACACAGATCCAGGATGACAGGGGAACGGGGAGCTTGGTCAGACACCCAGCTGCTGGAACCTCTCCAGTTGGCAGGGAGGACCAGCCTATCCTAGTCATAGCACTTCTGATGGGGACAGCATTTCCTCCACCCATTGGCATTGACACAGTCCTTAACCATTGCTGCAGCGACTGAGAACTCGCATGCATGTCAGCAAGAATCTCTTGGAGTGGTGGGCCACTCAAGGCCACCACCATGGTCATCCAAGGCAAAGGAGGTGGCAGTTCAGCCACCTTTCTCTAGTGCAGCCATTAGCACTGTGCTGGAGCACTGATAAATGCGTAACTAAATATCCACAGGAGTCATAAAGTGGGGCATATGGGTGAGCTGCTCATTTATTGCTGTTATTAGTCCTTTGACATTTGCTGATAAACACACACCTCACATACCCTTATGCTGATGTTGTGATTAATTGCTGTGCCTGTGTGACAAGTCTCTGGAGATTGAGGGAAGCTAGGAAAGTGTGAGGGAGGCCAGGAGGAATTGTGTGCTCATGTCAGGAGATGGATAGTATGTGGTTATGAGGCCAATAATACTCTCTCATAACACAAGGGTAAAGGAGCGTCCAATGGCCCCCAGTCGCTTCTGTCACAATGGAGACACAGACTATTGAAACCTGTGGCATATTAAGGAATCTTTGAGGTCACGGCTATCCATGTGATCACAGCCAGGGCCATCAACAGGAGCATCACTGTGGCCCCTCAATTCTTCAGTGCCCTCGTCTTCAGATGACTGACCTCCGTCTGGCATGTCATCATCCTCCAGTGCATCTCCTCTTTGGGTTACAAGGTTATGGAGTGCACAGTAAACCACAGCCATCAGGGACACATGTGAGGGGGAAGTACTGTAATGCTGCTCCAGATCTGTCCAGGCATCAGAATCTCCAGGAGACTAATGGTCTGCTCCACTATGATGCTGAAGCTGCCGTGGCTCTCATTGTACCTCCTTTCTGCCTCAGTACTGGGCACCATCACAGGCATCATGAGCCATCTTTTCAGTGGATACCCCTTGCCACCTATTAGCCATCACTCCAAGGAATCAGGGCCAGAGAAAAGTTCTGGAACCTGTGAGTTCTGAAGGTGTAGGAGTCGTGACTGCTGCCCAGGTACATGGTGCGCACCTGCATGATCCGCTGATGATGGGTGCATACCAGCTGGATGTTCAGTGAGTCGAAACAGGGTTGTCCAGCAGGAGCTTTTGTGATAACGAGTGCAATCAATGGCTCCCTGCACCCTGGGGAATCCTGAATTGCTGCAGATCCTCGGATTCTATCCAGTTGACTTTGGACATTCAGTGTGAGGGTGATATAATTCCTTGTCCTTTGGGACATTGCATTTGTGAAGATCTTTATGCAGTGGTGTGCGGCAGGCTGTGTGATGCCACTAAGGACACCACAGGCTGCCTGGAATGAGCCTGTTGCGAAGTCATTCAGTGCCACAGTGACTTTCAATATGACAAACATTGGGTGGCCCCAATGCAGTTGGACGAGATCTCCTATGTGAGCATGTCACAGAGTGATGGTACTGTGGATATTGAAAGCCTGAGTCTTTGCATTGAGTCTCAGTCAATTGCAGGTAGCTGAATCTCTGCCTGTAGACTCTAGGGGCTGCATAAAACCGTTTGTGCCTTCGCTGATAAGTCTGAGTTCCACCTGACCTTTAGGGTCTGGCACTGCTCTGTCCCCTTCATACAACACCACCATATCCTGAGCCCCCTCTGCCTTTCTTCCTCTCACCCTCCTCTTTCTTATCTTTCTCTCCTCCTCACTGGAGGTTGTGTCTCCAACAGAGACCACAAAACTCATTTGCCTTGGAAACCTCATAGCCCTGTGAGATGGCAATGAAAGCAATCAAGCTCTCAGAAGAGCCCTCCATATCAGAGGAAAGGCTTTCAGCTCAAATAATCTGAAAATGGATAGTCTGCTCATTCGAAAAAGCACTCCCAGCAGTCACTAATGTGTTAACTGCAAAGCTAAGACTCTGGTCTCAGCTGAAGCATTTAAACCTCCCCAGAGAAGCTGGATTCTTTACATGGTGTGATTCTCACCCGGAAAACATGTTATTGCCTCAGAGCCTATTATTGTTCTTAATTGGGTCCTTAACGATTTCATTTAATTTTTAAATTGACATTTAAATAACACGGGCAGGTTTCTGACTTTTGGCCCCACCTGCATAATGTATTATTGGAAACCAGCATGATGACCTTGGAAACGCCACCCGATATTGTTATGCCCGGGATTACATTTGGTGCCATGGGGAGCAGATTATTCAGGCCCCTATCTCTGTTACGGTTTGAAATCTAGCGCAGAGATAAAGAATTTTCAAATGAAAGGAACATCAGATGGAAATATCATCAACTTTTGGGAAAGACAGATTACATTTAAAAAATAGATTGTCTCCAGAAATTACAGCTTACATGGGCTTCAACTCCAGCGAAATTTCAAGACCCCCATGGAAAAATTCTGCTGTAGCCATGGACATCTGCAAAGGACTCATAACAAGTAAACTCTTTATTTTTTGCCTTTTATCATTGAATTTTAATTTGGCTAATAAGTAACCAAATAACCTCCTATTGTGTAACTTATTATCCTGCATATGTGTTTGTTTGAGCATGTGTGCATGAGAGAGAGAGAGAGGGTGTGTGTGTGTGCGTATGTGTGTGTGTGTGTGTGTACATGAACATATGAACATAAGAACAGAAGTAGGCCATTTGGTCCCTTGAGTCTGCTCCACCATTCAATAAGAGCGTGGCTGATCTGTTTGTGTTTCAAATTCCACATTCCCATCTACCCCAATGACCTTTTGATTTCCTTGCCTAACAAGAAACTATTTACCCCTGCCTTAAAAATATTCAATGACCCCACCTCCATCGTCTTCGGAGACAGAGAATTCCAAAGTTACACAACCTTCTGAGAGAAAAAAATTCTCCTCATCTCTGTCCTAAAAGGGCAACCCATAATTTTAAATCAGTGCCCCTTGTTTCTGCATTCACCCACAAGAGGAAACATCCGTTCCACATCCACCTTATCAATATCATTCAGGATCTTATATACTTCAATCAGGTCACCTTTCTCTATTCTAAACTCAAGTGGAAACAAGCCCAATCTGTCTCAACTTTCATCTTAAGACAAACCACTTATTCCAAGTATCAACCTAGTAAACCTACTCTGAACCACCTACAACTCATTTACTGCCTTCCTTAAATAAGGAGACCAAAATTGCAAACAATATTCGAGATGTGGTCTCACCAATGTCCTGTATAACTGAAGCATAACATCTCCATTTTTATGCTCAATTCCTCTCATAATAAAGGATAGCATTCCTTTCGCCTTCTTAATTACTTGCTGTACCTGCACACTAACTTTTTGTGACTCTTGCACTAGAACACCTTCATCCCTCTGCACTTCGGAATTTTGCAGCCATTCCCTGATACTCTGCTTTTTTTATTCTGCCTGCCAAATTGAACAGCTTCACATTTTCTTACATTTTATTCCATCTGCCAGATTTTTGCCCATTCACTCAGCCTATCTATATACCTATCTACAAACTCCTAATGTCCTCTTCACAACATATTTTCCTACCTATCCTTATGTCATCTGCAAATTTAGCTACCATGCCTTCACTCCCCTTGTCTAAGTCATTGATGTAAATTGTAAATAGTTGAGGCCCCAGCACAGACCCCTGCGGGACTCCACTTGTCACATCCTGCCAATCAGAAAATATCACATTTATGCATATTCTCTGCTTTCTGCCAGCCAGCCAATCTTCTATCCAGGCTAATATGTTGCCCCCTACACCATGAGTTTTTATTTTCCGCAATAACCTTTGATGTGGCACCTTATCAAATGCCTCCTAGAAATTCAAGTACAACATATCTCCAGGTTCCTCTTTATACACAGCACATACTACTCCTTTAAAAACTCCAATAAATTAGTTAAACATGATTTCTCTTTCATAAAATTATGTTGACTCTTCCTGATTACCTTGCGTTTCTCTAGGTGCCCAGCTATAACCTCCTTGATGATCATTTCTAACACCTTGCCCATGACAAGCTAACTGGCCTATAGTTTCCTGTTTTCTGCCTCACTCCTGTCTTGAATTGAGGGGTTATATTTGCCACTTTCCAGTCTGATGGAACCTTTCCAGAATCTAGCAAATTTTGGAAAATTAACAGCAATGCATCCACTACCTCATTAGCCACCTGTTTTAAGAACCTAGGATGAAGTCCATCAGGACCTGGAGATTGTCAGCCTGCAGCTCCATCAGTTGCCCAATTCTGCTTCTCCAGTGATTGTAATTTCACCAAGTTTCCCTCTCCCTTCCTCCTCCTGATTTACAGCTATTATTGGGATTTTTTTGTATCCTCAATAGTGAAGACAGAAGTGAAATATTTGTTAATTCCATCCGCCATTTCCTTATTATCTACTATTAACTCCCCATTGTTACTCTCTGAAGGACCAACACTCACTTCACTTACTCTTTTCCTTTTTAAGTATTTGTAGAAAAACTTGCTACCTGTTCTTACATTTCTAGCTAGCATCCTCTCACACTCTAATTTGTTTCTCTTGATTAACCTTTTAGTCATTCTCTGTTGTTCTTTATATTCTGACAAATCATCTGACCTGCCACTCATCTTTGCACAGTTGCTTTTTCCTCAAGTTGATGCTCTTCTTAACTTCTTTAGTTACCTACGGATGGTGGGTCCTCCCCTTAGAATTTTTCTTTATAATAGGAATATACTTATTCTGAGTATTCTGAAATACCCCTTTAAAAGTCTCCACTGCTTCTCTCTCAATCTATCCCCTAGCCTAGTATCCCAGTTCACTTCAGCTAGCTCAGCTTTAATGCCTATAAAGTTGCTTTCATTTAAGTTTAAAATACTAGTCTTAGATCCGCTCTTCTTCCTTTCAAACTGGATGTAAAATTCAATCATATTGTGGTCGCTGCTACCTAGGGGTGCCTTCACTCTGAGGTCATTAATTAATCATGTCACATTACACAATATCAAGTCTAATATAACCTGCTCTCCAGTTGATTCCAGAAGAGTGTGTGAGTTTGTGAGAGTGTGTGTGTGTGCGTGCGTGTACGTGCGCATGTATTGTGAAGGTTGGGACATGGGTTTACCCTTTTAATTGTCTTTATATCTTTACCTGGGTCGGTTTTTAGCTCAATAAATAAACTAACCCCTTTGTGTTTTAAACTCAGGGATGCCTGTCTGTCAGACTGGTTTCTTTGCAACCAGCATGGAAATGGTTGAGCCCAGACATTGAGTTAATAACTTCAGCCTTATGAATTCACAAAAAAAAACCTGTTACAGTCAGACCTGGAGTGATAGAGTAACAGAGAGGGGAATCATTTCATCCCTTCTCACATGGTCATAACATTTATCAGTGTGAACATTTATTTGCCACTTAATTGCACAGTCTGCAGGTTTTGTAATGACTTCTTGTATTATGTTGCATTTTTCCTCAGTGCTAGCTATACAACCACCCACCCCGCCCCCCAATCCCCAAGCCCCAAGCCCCAACTCCTCTCTCTACCCAGTTTGCTGTCATCCGCAATTTTTTGTACTGAGTTCTTATTCCTAAGTCCAAATCATTAATGTAAATCACGAATAACAGTGGCCCCAGTACTGATCCTTGGGGAACACGGATTTCTACCTTCCTGCAAGCCAGATAACTATACTTTACCCTATGGTGTGGCCAGTTAGCTCAGTTCATTAGTGTGTGGTTTAGAATAACACCAATAGCATGGGTTTAATTCCCATTTTGGCTAAGGTAGACTTGAGGCCTAACTGTTTATCCTTGCCCCTGAAGGTAGAAGGCCATGGAAAGCCACAACTGACAAAAACTGTGAAGAAAATTGCTCAGGGTGAAGCACCAGCAGACAATGAGCCAAAGGACCTTCCTCAGGGCAGAGCACACAGATCATATCATATTCCTATTTTATATCTTCCATTTCTCAGCTAATTTGCTATCTAGCCAATTAATCTGAATCTGATTTTAGTTCAATTTTGTTGTCATACCAATTGTTACTGATGGTTACTAGTAGGATAAATGACTTGTTAGCATTCAAATTTTCTCAGAATTTGGCATGTCCACTGTCTCCTAGTTTTTTAATGCATAAGAGTGGAACTTGGGCAGTAAGTTGCTCCTCATGCAGGAAGTGTAAGAATTTGCTGAATGTCATGCTGAGCCAAGTTGCTTCCCCTCATTAATATGTGTCCCTCAATTCCTCTGCTGAGCATCCTCTGTTAATTTATTTGAAGGCATCACAATCCAAATTATTTGACAGTATCTATATGAAGTAGAATATAATATCAAAATATAGCACATTTTTCACCTTAGGTTGAAGTTTAATTAGTCGGAAAACAGTCAGGTTAACGAAGACTGACAGATAGTAACTGAGTTGCACCAGTGAAATCTATATGCTGGTATCAGGGAACAGCAATATGTCAGCTCAAGCTGCATATGTAGGACATATTAGCCTGTGGAAGAAGTCACCAACAAAGTCTCACATAATTAATGAGGCTCCATTATGTTCACTGGCAATTCACAGCTTATTTTGGCTGCTTTGGGAGAAATGTAATTAATGGTCTGTTTTGAAAACTATGTAAATATGCTTACAGTAATAAGCGCATAGTCTTTCTTAAAGGAGAATTAGAGTTTAGATTCTTGAACAATTTCATAATTGCAGTTACCTCAAGCTTGTAAAATCTGTCCCTTTATCAACACTAAATGCATTAAAGTCTAAAATACCAACTTTAAATAAAGTCACAGCAAGGGAATTGTGAACATAGCCATATGTGGGCAAATTGTCCTGGCAGTTCATCATGTTAATCCAAGTCTAAGAAATTTTCCACTGTCCAATATTGAAAATTTATTTTGCAGTCAATGGCTTTGGTAAAATAATGGCTGCTGCCTCTTCATAATATAAACCTCACCAATAGAGACTGGCCAAGAATTTGGTTTTGGCCTGTTTCAAGCACAAAATAGTCAGTGCGGTACCAGTGCCTGCCAGAAACTGAAGAGCCAAAACTTGTCTGAAATTGGTCATTTGGCCGTCTCTTAATAATTGGGTGAACTGGAGGTGCAGTGGTTTTTTTCACCTGGCCTGCTCAGTTATGGTTTGATGTTAAAGACACCAGCCTTCAACACCAATGGGTTTTGCAGTATCTCCTTGTCAATATTATTGGAAAAGGAATACACTGCCTTGTGCTCTGCTGCTTGTACTTCAAATGAATGAATGCCAGCTCCCGACAAGGTGGCAGACTAATGGGGAGAAAGTGGGAATTCCCAATCTGAACATCAAATAGTGGAATTGGATTCAAGACTGCCAACCTGCTGTTTTCCTGTAGAAACTGATAACAGCCCACTAAAAGCAGAAAATAATAATGTTTGAGTTCGAGCGAAAAGACTGGCATTTTTAATCACCACTGTAGCACCCAAACTGGTATCTTCTCTGCTGCAAAAGCAAAATACTGTGGATGCTGGAAATGAGATTAAAACAGGAAATTCTCAGCAGGTCAGGCAGCATCTGTGGAATAAGGAACGGAGTTAGTTTCTGGGCAATGACCTTTTGTCAGAATGGTATCTTCTTTATGTCACGAACATGAAAAGAGCATGGAACACTAATTTGCTAACATTCACCATTAAAAATTATGGCCCAAAATCTTCTGTTCAGTGTCAGATCCCTTACTCCCAACCTGGATCAGACAAAAAATATACACTTACCTTCCTTCGGTTCTTCTGGGCAATCTTCCCATGGAGAATCCTGCAGAATTCAGTCAGCACGGGAAGATTTGGAGGGAGCAGCGGAGAGAATCTACGCGAAAGCCACACCCCCGTTTTACAGCACTATACAGCACTAGCTGCCGTATTCTGTTAAGTAAAAAGCTTAAATGACCCAAAGCTTCATTGAAAAGCTACTGAAAGAAGGTAAGAGGGTAAGGGGTTCGGGTGGTTTAGTGGATAGAGTGGTAGTGTAGGTAATGGGGGTAGGGTGGGTAATGTAAGTGGATAAGGGGCCAGGGTGGGTATGGGGTTAGGGTGGCAGCTGGGTATAATGGTAGGTGCGTGGGATGTTGAGATCAGGTCATATTGGGTCAGGGTGTAGTCGGATGGACCATGGAGGGAGACGGGTGGTGGAGCTAGTCAGGTCAGGTCAGGTCAGGGTGGGCTGGGGAGTTGGGGACAGTCTGGGTGTTGGTGAGGGTTGGGTGATGGGGGCTAGTTGGGTCAGGGAGAAGTCAGGGAGTCATGGGGGGGTGGGAGGGTCAGGGGGCCTTAGGTCTTGGGCGTAGTCAGGGGATTAGGAGGAGTTGTTGTGTTGAGGGGGTAGTCGGGGTCAAGGGGGGCTAGGAGGTGTCAGTGTGTGTGATTGAGAAGGTCAGTTGTATAGTTACCCATGTGTTAGTCTAGGTTTTTTTCTGTCTAAGTTTCATGGATAACTCTTCAAGTAAGTAAGTTGAAACCACCTGAATTTTCCAGAGTTGGAAATGTTCCCAAAGGGTTTCCGGGCGCAGGGGAATTCCCTATCAGAATTGAAACTTTCCGGGGAACTGCCATGGAGTCAGTGCATTGGGACTTCCGAGGGGTCCCGTGGTGTACCTTTGCGGCTTACATCCTGCCTCTGATCTGGGTCTGTATCTCAAAAGATTTTGCAAAGGGGTTTCAAGACTTATATGATGTGATTCTAACCTTCTCTGCCTGATGTGAGTGTGATACTAATATTGTTTTAAGGTGTTTACCAGAACTTTTCGACAAACTACTATTTTAACTGTGCAACTTCCCAATCAGCTAGTAAAACTGGCATGAATAGCCCTCTCGGAGCCACTGGAGGAACTAATTTAAAGGCCTCTCACCTGCAGGCTACTGTATCTTTGGGGTACCCTTGTGTTGTTTGGATGTCAGGAGAATTTTTTCCAGCTGGGTAAGGGGTTAGGATGGATAAAGAGGCAAAGTGGATGAGGGGGCAGGATGGTAGGGGGTCATGGTGGGGAATTTAATTGGGTAAGGGGATAAGGTGGGTAGGGTAGGTGGATAGCATTGGTAAGGGGGTAGGATGGATGAGGTAAATGGGTAAGGGGGCAGGGTGACAACTGGGTAGGATTTGAGGTAGGTAGGGAGGTGAGGTCAGGTTGGGTCGGGGATTGTGTAGTTGGGGTGTCAGGAAGGAGTCAGAGGGTCAGGGGTTTGTTGGGTGGTTCATGGGGGGAGTCAGGTGCTGAAGGCTGGTCAGGTCTGGCTGGGGGAGCTGGAGGTTCAGGACGGAGTCAGAGACTTGGGGGAGAATAGGGTGGTGGGGGCTAATCAGGACAGGTTAGGAGTGGGGAGTCAGAGGGTGGTGGAGGATTGCCAGGTTGCATCAGTGAGAGGATCTTCCAGATTGTGCTTCAGAGCTCCTTTTTTTTTTGGCCTTACTTACTTTTAATTTATTCCCAGAGTTTGCCATCACTATCCTTATAACTACTTTGGCTTGAAAGGAGAAAGAGGAGTAGTGGCCACAGCAACCAACAGGATCAGCAGCTGCTCCAACAGCTCATCAACGCCAACACCCATTCAGGACCCTCCACCCTGCCTGTCCCTCTGTCCCCATCCCGTCTTCCAATCCCAGCCCTGGTCGTGTATTCACCACACCAGCTGACCTTCCCCTCTCCGATGCTGAACGCTCAGTGCTCAGCAAAGGATTTAGTTTTATACCCTTACGCTCTCATCTCAATGGCTTTCGGGCTCGGCACGATGCTGAACTCTTCTTCCTCCGCCTTCGTCTCCGTGCTCACTTCTTTGGGCAGGAGTCCTCTCCCCATTCAACGTATCCTTTTACCCACCTCCAATATTCTCCCTCCAATGGACCCCTCCCTCTGAATTTTTACCTTCTCTTAATCTTTTCATTGAGAACTGTTGGTGTGACATTAGTCATCTCAATTTCTCTGCTCCTCTCACCCACTCTAACCTGTCTCTCTCTGAACTTACTGCACTCCGTTCTCTCAGGTCCAACCCTGACATTGTCATCACCTGCTGACAAGGGTGGTGCTGTTGTTGTCTGGCGCACTGACCTTTACATAGCAGAGGCTGAGCGTCAACTCGCAGACACTTCCTCCGACCTCACCCTGGACCATGACCCCACCACTGAACATCAAGCCATTGTTTCCAGGACTGTTACTGACCTCATCTCCTCTGGAGAACTTCCTTCCACAGCTTCCAACCTCATAGTCTCCCAAGCTCGGCCCACTTCTACCTTCTACCCAAAATCCACAAACAGGACTGTCCCGGCAGAGATATCGTGTCACCCTGTCCCTGCCCGACGGAACTAATTTCTTGCTATCTTGACTCCATTCTCTCTCCCCTTGTCCAATCCCTTCCCACCTACATCCATGATTCTTCTAACACCCTATATCATACCAACAATTTCCAGTTCCCTGGCCCCAACCGCCTTTTCACCATGGACGTCCAATCCCTCTACACCTCCATCCCCCATTGGGATGGTCTGATGGCTCTCCACTTCTTCCTCGAACAGAGGCCCGAACAATCCTCATCCACCACTACTCTCCTCCGTCTGGTTGAACTTGTTCTCACACTGAACAATTTCTCCTTAATCTCCTCTCACTTCCTTCAAATAAAAGGTATGACTATGGGTAGCCTCTTGGGCCCCAGTTATTCCTGTCTCTTTATGGGGTATGTGGAACATTCCTTCTTCCAGTCCTACTTCAGCCCCATCCCACAAATCTTTCTCCAGCACATCAATGATTGCTTCGGTGCTGCTTCATGCTCTTGTCTGGACCTGGAAAAATTTATTAATTTTGCTTCCAATTTCCACCCCTCCATCATTTTCACATGGTCCATCCCTGACACTTCCCTTCCCTTCCTTGACCCCTCTGTCTCAATTTCTGGTGATAGACTGTCCACCAATATTCATTACAAGCCTACCTACTCCCACAGCTACTTCGACTACAGACTCCATCCCATTCTCTCAGTTCCTTCACCTCCGTCGCATCTGTTCTGATGATACACTTTCAAAAACAGTTCCTCTTATTCTTTAACTGAGGTTTTCCACCCATGATGGTTAACAGTGCCCTCAACTGTGTCCAGCCCAACTCCTGCGCATCCACCCTCACACCTTTCTTTCCCTTCCAGAACCATGATACTATGATAGGGTCCCCCTTGTCCTCACTTAACGCCCCACCAGCCTCTGCATTCAAAGGATCATCCTCCGCCATTTTCGCCAACTCCAGCATGATGCCACCACCAAACACATCTTCCCTTCAACCCCCCGGCGGCATTCCACAGGGCTCATTCCCTCCATGATATCCTGGTCCACTCTTCCATCACCCCCTACACCTCAACCCCCTCCCACGGCATCTGCCCATGCAACCGCAGAAGTTGCAACACCTGCCCCTTTACTTCCCCTTTCCTCATCGTCCAAGGGCCTAGACACTCCTTTCAAGTGAAGCAGCATTTCACTTGCACTCCCCTCAATTTAGTCTACTGCATTTGTTGCTCCCAATGCAGTTTCCTCTACATTGGAGATACCAAACGCGGACTGAGTGACCACTTTACAGAACACCTTCGGTCTGTCTGCAAGCATAAGCCAGACCTCCCTGTTGCTTGCCATTTCAACACTCCACCCTGGCTCTCATGCCCACATGTCCGTCCTGGGCCTGCTGCATTGTTCCAGTGAAGCTCAACACAAACTGGAGGAACAGCACCTCATCTTCCGACTAGGCACTTTACAGCCTTCCGGACTGAATATTAAGTTCAACAATTTTTGATCATGAACTCTCTCCTCCATCCCCACCCCCTTTCCACTCCCCACCTTTTTTTTCAATAATTTATATAGATTTTTCTTTTCCCATCTATTTCCATTATTTTTAAATGTATTTCCATATATTGTATTATCTCTACCTTTTCGCCTATTTCGATCCCTTCCCTTCACCCCACCCCACCCCCACTAGGGCTATCTGTACCTTGCTTGTCCTGCTTTCTACCCTTAATTAGCACATTCCTTAGATAATATCACCACCTTCAACACCTCTCTGTCCTTTTGTCTATGACATCTTTTGGCTATCTCCACCTATCGCTGGCCCTCTATCCAGCTCTACCTGTCCCACCTCCCCCCACCCTTAAACCAGCTTACGTTTCACCTCTTTTCTATTTTTACTTAGTTCTGTTGAAGAGTCATACATACTCGAAACATTAATTGTGTTCCTCTCCGCAGATGCTGAGTTTTTCCAGGTATTTTTATTTTTGTTTAGGATCAGCAGCTGGGCTTATTAGATTATAATTTCTCATGTCAAATCTGCTCATATGAGGCCATACCCACACACAGGCCAAGGATCACTTTTCTGGAACTCTGAGGGGCACAGCAAAAGGAAGCTGTCCTCCTCCTGGCTGACGATTGCAGACTTCTATAGCTTCCTGCAACAGCACCACTGCCTACCATACCAGGATGTTATGCTTTGTCACTGGCCATCCATGTCACCACAGCCCTTAACTTATATGCCACAAGCTCCTTCCAGGTTGCTACAGAGGACAGATCCCCATTTCCCAGTCTGAATTATACATATGCATCAAGCAGGTTTCAGCTTAAGGAGTATAGACAGCATAGAAGGACGCCATTCATCCCGTTGTATCTGTGCTGGCTCTCTGCAACTGGAATGCAGCTAGTCCCACCACCCCACCATTTCACAATAGCCACACAACTTTTTTCTCTTCAGGTAATTATCCAATTCCCTTTTGAAAGCCACAATTGAATCTGCCTCCACCAGACTCTCAGGCAGTGCATTCCTATCCTCATTACTTGCTGTGTAAAAAACAGTTTTACACATTTCGGCATTGATTCTTTTGCCATTCACCATAAATCAGTGTCCTATGGTTCTCTGAAGGGAACAGTTTCTCACTCCTTACTGTGTCCAAATCTCTCATGATACTCAACATCTCTATCAAATACCCTGTTAACTTCAACTCCTCTAATAAGAACAGCCTTAGCTTCTCAATTTCTCTATGCAATTGAAGTTCCTCATCCCTGGAATCATTCTCATAAATCTTTTCTGAATTCTCTCTAATGCTTTCACATCTTTCCTAAAATGTGGGGCCCAGGATTGAATACAATACTCCAGGTGAGGTTGAACCTGTGTTTTATAAAGGTCAATCTTCTTGCTTTCATACTGTATGGCTCTGTTTATAAAGCCCAGGATCCCATATGTCTTATTAACTGCTTTCTCAACTTGACCAGTCATCTTTAATGATTTATGTACATATACCCTGATGTCCCTTTGCTCCTTCACCCACTTTTTAATTGTACCCTTTATTTTATATCGCCTTTTCTTGTTCTTCCAACCAAGAGGTATCACTTCACACTTCTCTGGATTAGACTTAATCTACCGCATGTCCGCAGATGCCACCAGCCTGTTATCTCCTCTTGAAGTCTATCACTATCCTGCTCACAATTCACAGCATTTCTAAGTTTTGAGCCATTCACAAATTCTGAAATTGTGCCTGCACACCCAAGTCTAACTTATTAATATACATGAAATAGTATCAGATAAGTGCTTGTTTAAGGTTTGCTGGCAACTATAACAATGCTGTTATCCTGTGGCACACAACTATCAACCATTCTGGATATCTGCCAGGAGAGAAGAAACATGTCTTGTGAAACCCCCTTTCAATCCCATCATACCTGAACAACACATGTATAATTAGATATCTAGGTATATTATAAGGTTCCTCAAAGGTTTCAACAGGGTGTTTCTAAATATGGCCCATAGGCAGAAAGTCTCTTGCTTAACTGTGATATCCTGCAAATACTTGTCACCCATAGAAATCCTAGAAGCTACAGCCTTCTCTAAGCTGCAGTCCAACACCTTGCATTTATATAGCACCTTTAACACAGTAAATCATCCCAAGGTGCTTCATAGCTGTGTGTATCAAACAAAATGAAGAGTTTCAGTTAGCCAAGATGTCAATCTTTAGTCTTGGTATTGCCTATTCACCCCAACTATCCCTCCCTCTTGCCACCACTCATCTACTCTCAATTACATTTACTCTTGCTACACAGATAGAAAGGTAAGATATTTTAGTATAAGGCACTCAGCCATTTCTGTGTACGCAATGTGTGCCCCTGTAATTGCCTCCATAACATTTACAAACAGAAGGTTAAATGAGGCTGACCATGAATCCTTAGCTGAAAGGATTAATAAGACGATGAAGCTGAAGCAAATACTTATTTTGCTGGACTGGCATGAAGCCACCAAGTTCTCCCACACCTATTCCCTTGATCTCTCCACTCCAACAACTTGAAGTCAGTTAAAAGTGGGGGTCGTGGTGGGGAGAGACTTGGTGATGGAATATTATTGATTGGTCCACCAGTGCATGTTCCCTTTGCGAAAGTTGTGGTGTGTCTTCCTCATACAAAAACAGGGCAAACAGGCACTTTCATCATTTGAACATAGCATGAGATGGAGTCCTATGCGTTGGTGACCATATTTGAAAGGACAGGTATAAAACATGTTGGTAGTTTGCTGTAAGTGGGTGAGAGAATTACAATAGTTACATAAGCAAATGGAAGATGTGACTTTTGGCTGCTACTAAGTTGGAGTTGCAGCTTCGTTGACATGGTGGTGAGAGGTTTTACGGTGTGAAGCTTGTTGCCAGTGCTTTGAATACTGTGTTACTGATATGGTACGATGTTACAGGCTGAGCACTTGGTGCATGTATTTTAAATAGTTCTTACAAACAATGTTGGACTACCACGCATTGTCCATTTATCATTCAGATTGAAAAACTGGCCTTACATTCTCCTCATTGTCCAAGAAATTTGTTTTCTTAAAAAAATGTTTTCTTAACTTCAGTAATGTGTATGTTTTAAAATGTTTGTTATTAGAATCAGAGTATAACATTGGTAAAATAACCTGGTGATGCAAGCTGTAAAATCTACCTTCAGAGTAATACCATCACATTATCTTAGCTGGTTTCCTGGCATGATTTATCTGTAGAACCAGTTAATATTTTATTATTTTGCAGAAAATTAAATATGATAACCACCAGCATCTAAATTTATGTTAGTTTAAGGAACTGTACAGCAATCAGTATGGTAGCAGGAGTTGACCTTTCTGAAGAACATTTTAATTACCATATCCCAGATTTCAATGTTCATGAATTGGTGTATTAGTCACTTTTATAATAGCTAAACAGAAGTGTTAAATAAATACCAAAATGACAAATAATTTTAACATTCAAATCACATTATTTATGACCATGGCTTTATCCAGTTTAGTTGAGCGTTGGAATAATCTCATATAAAACAACAGAAGCCTTGAATCTATGTTATGCAGTATTAAAAAACACTCCATTCACACTCAATACAATATATGTGCGTATGCTCCTGAAAGCAATGCATTAGGAGCAGTTTTCTTTATTCAACTGAAATAATATGTGACAGGTGAAACCATATTTGACAAATAATATGGGGGATGTATAATTTTACAATCCATAGCACCATCCCCATCATGATAAATGCTGATCCATTAGTTTTTCTGAGCACCATGGTAAGTCAGGCCAATATAAAGAACATGCCTAGAAGAATTTAACATGTACTTTGCTGTTACATTCCCAATTGAATAGAGTAATACATGTATTATGCTACAGTTCATGCAATTTATAGAAAAAAAATTATACTTTTATTCAATGAATTGTCTTTTTAGGGTGTATGCTACTGTATGATGATATAATTATCACAGGATTCCAAATTCATAAGTCAACATTGTTATAATCTCACAATTACTTAATGACAATCATAAAACAGTTTTTTTTTATTTGTTTAGCATATCTTCACATACTTCTCTCTTTAGGAATTATTGAAGAAGTGCTGGAAGGATTCACAGGCTTATTACCAACCAGCTTAGCTGCTTCCCTCTTTCGGTGGCTCGTAAATCCTGGACAAGAACTTGAACTATTCAAGGTCAGAGGTAGGGGTGCAGCTTGACTGAGCCACAACTCCTCCATCTATTCTATTAAAGCAATCAGTTCAACTCATTGATTGGTTATACTGGTGGTTCAATTGGACTAAAGTGCAAATTAGCCAATTGTGAACCAGCTCAGTTTAAACTCCACACTTTCTTTTCCATTCTTGTCCATTCATTATTACCAATTTTGCACTACTGCCCAATTTTACCTTCATTAAATTCATATGACTTAACAACAAGTTCATTGGTTAATGGTAATTATGTGATCTAGGTCTTCCAGCAATTGAATATTTTGAAGGGGGAGATAGCGGTAATTTCACTGGACTACTAATTAAAAAGTCCAAATTAATATTCTGGGGACTTGGGTTCAAATCCCACCATACTAACTGGTGGAATTTAAGGGGTGGTGCAGTGGGAATTGCCTCCTACCTCTGAATCAGAAGCTCTGGGTTCCAGTCCTACTCCTGGACTTGATGGCCAAGGGAGGTGTGTTCATAATTTGGCCAATCAGTTGATTATCAACCTGCAAATCCTTTCAATGTGCCTATGGCAGCTAGTAAGAGTGGGAGAGTGTCTTGGTCAGCCATGCTTGATGTGGCATGGTGCCCCTCAAACTATGGCCTCTGGCGACTTGTTCCGGGGGAAAAAAAATAGCTTTGGAAAAGTATGTGCTTGTCTGTCTCATGCATCAGCATCTCTAGATGTGAGAATAGTATAAGTCTGTCTCTAGCCCACTTAAAATTAGTATTTTGAAGTGGTGCAATAATGGCTACTTTTACACTTTAACTCTGCCCTCCCTCCCTTTTGTGGGGAGCCACATTTGTCCTTTTTGGTGGTTTGGGAATTCTAATTTCACACTCCTCACTCTGCTCTATAGTGTTGGTTGAAGTCATCAGATATGAACAGAAGACTAGTGAATATGTAGTCAGCCAATGTACTTACTTTTGCATGGTTAAATCTTTTTCTGCATAGCTTCCTACTTCATCCCTCTTTCCCAGCAGCTGCTCTAAGTCTCCAGCTCTCAGGAAGGAACCAAGTGGTTCAACTCCCAGCCCAGGCTTTGAGTTGTAAGCAGTGCAAAGATGGGACACAGTTTCTAGGTAGGTAAGGAAATAATGTGGCAGGAGATCCGCTGGTAAATCATGTAAGTGAAGATTATGGCAGGATTTTCGTAGTTACTTAGCACACATCTTCAAGTTAAACATTTATTTAACAATTTTTGTACACCTGATCATTGTGTACCAGAGCAAATATGATTTTATTTACAGAATTCATTCACACTACTACATGCACAGGATACATACACGGATCACTCTGGGTCATAAGATTGATTTAATGGGCAGAACTTGATCATTAGATGGTTCAGCATTTCGCAAGCTGCTTGATGTATCCTTGTGACCTTCATCTCAAATCGTGTGGTAATCAAAGGCATATGTTCTCATAGGCACCAATGAAATTAGGGCTTTCCTGTTTCATCTGAAAGTGCCTCATGATAATGGTGGGTTGCAGGCTATGTGGAGCAAAAGAACCTGTGTCTTACTGCCATCGGCCTATGCGCAGTTCAGCTGGTGAAAAACTACTAGCTAAAGGTGTAGCTCTGTCATGCAGCAGGGCTGATTTCCAGTCAGAATTCTTGGTCATTAATGTCTTGATGGTTTTCACAGCTTTTTCAGCCTTCCTATTGGCTTGTGAGTGAAGAGAACTGGTGATATGGGACGGAAATAGAAAAAACATAGAAATCAAAATGAAAACTTGCTGATAATTTTAAAGCAACATATAATAATACAATGATAGATGGCACTTTAGATTAAAAATTCATCTTCTGTTTTGAATGTGACTGGGGGCTGGATTTTCTGGCTGATGTGCAGGTGGCAGAGCCCGCATGTCGGCATTTAAAATGTCATGTGCTGATGTCGCGTAAGCGTCCCGTCAGGTGTCAGGCTTATGGCCCCCCCCCCCCACGTAAAATGGCGGCGGGGCCTGTTTCGGCGGCAGCGATCAGCTGTCCACCCACCACCAAGTTGCTCGGGCCCACCTGCCCATCAAGGGCAAAATTCAGCCCTGGATCTTTTAATTAGTGGAAGTTATTTTTTATGACTCCATAGGATGACCAAATTGATGCCACTTTGTGACAGTAGTCTTATGCAATTGTATATATAGAAATTCATGAATTGTTTCAAAATATTGTGAAATTAGTCTTACAATTTTATTAGAATTTAGCCTGTTTTTAATTGCAGGCATTTTTTGGAGCCTCAGGTGAGAACTGCTGCTAGAATGGGGTCCTAGGGAAAAGTAAATGAAAACAGAGCAGAAAGCTAGGGAGCAGCAAATGTGTAGGGGTTGATCCTGTTGTGTATGGAGTTCTGCTGGGAAATCAGATGTATGCATCTTACGTTCAGTAATGGTCCAGTGTAAAACTTTGACCGTGAGCAAACACCTCTAAAATGCTACAACAAATTATATATATATATATATATATATATATATATATAGAACCTTTAATGTGAAAAAAATGTCCTGAGGCACTTCACAGCAGCACTATAAAACACAATATGATCCTGAACTACAGAAGGAGATATTAAAAGGTTGGTCAAAGAGGTAGGTTTTAAATAGTAGCTTAAAGGAGGAAAGTGAGGTCGAGAATTGGAGAGGTGTAATGTAGGAGTTCCAGAGCTTGGGGCCTAGGCAAATGAAGGTGGAGCCAAAAATAGTGGAGCGATTAAGATCGAGGATGCACAAGAGAGCCAAGGATATCTCAGGGGGTTCTGGGACTGGAGGAGAATACAGATATAGAGACGGGTGAGGCCATGGAGGGATTTGAAAACAAGGATGAGAATTTTAAAATTAAGACATTGTTTGACCAGGAGCCAATGTAGGTCAATGGACCCAAGAGTGATAGGGGAGTGGGACTTACTGAAAGCTATGACATGGGCACTAGAGTTTTGGATCACCTCAAGTTTACAAAGGATAGAATGTGAGTGGCCATAAGGAGTGGTTTGGATTGTCAAGTCTAGGGTTAACAAAGACATGAGTTTCAGCAGTAGATGATTTGAGCCAAAGGTAAAGTCAGGTGATGTTAAGGGGATGGAAATAGGCAATCATAGTGATGGTAAAAATATAAGGTTGGAAGCTCATCTCAGGATGAAGTGCAGCAACAAGTTTATGAACTGACTGGCTTAATCTCAGACTGCTGCCAAGGTGAGGGATATGAGTCAGGGAAAAAGAGTGTGGAGTGTGAACTGAAAACAATGGCTTCAATCTTTCCAACATTTAATTGGAGGAAATTTCTGCTTATCCAATACTAGATAAGCACTCTTACTATTTAGCAACAGCAGAGGAGTCAAGAGAGGTGGTGATTAGCTTTATCAGAATACATGCGGAAACTAATGCTCTGTTTTGAAATGATGCTGCCAGGGGCAGCATGTACATCAGCAGTAGGAGAAGGCCAAGGATAGATCCTTGGGGCCACGAGAGGTAATGGCACAGCAGCAGGAAGAGAAGCCATTGTAAGTGATTCTCTAGCTATGATTAGATCAATAAGAATGGAACCAGGTGAGAACAGTTCCACCCAGCTGAATGACAGTTGAGAGGCGTTGGAGGAGGATGGTGTGGTCAACCATGTCAGAGGTTAGAAGGGTTGAGAAGGACATGATGGAAAGTTTACCTTTGTTACAGTCACATAGGATATTATTTGTGACTTTGATTAGAGCTGTTTTGGTACTGTGACAGACGGAAACTAAAATGGATGGACTCAAACATGGAGTTCCAGGAAAGAAGGGCACAGATTTGGGAGGCAACAGCATGTTCAGGGACTTTGGAGAAGAAAGGGAGGTTGGAGATGGTAAGGTAGTTTGCAAGGATGGAGGTATCAAAGGTTGTTTTCTTGAGGAGAAGGATGATGACAGTAGATTTAAAGGAGAGAGGGTCAAGATCTGAAGAGAGAGCTAACATGGGGACCAGGAAGCAAAGTTGGGTGATCAGTATGGTGGATGTATGATTGAGGGCATAGGAGTTGTCTCATCGACAAGACAAGTGCAGAGGGGGCATGAGGGGAAATAGGAAATAAACTGGAGAAAGATGCAAGTTCAGGATGAGGGCAGGGGGAGCATTTTAGGAAGTTTAGCCAGGCAGGCTAGTGGGAGGGAGAGACATGGGTGATTCAGCTGATTGGATAGTGCCAATCTTAGTGACAAAGTGGTCTCTGAGCTCCTAACATTTATTGTTGGAGATAAAGGTGGACAGAACAGGAAGTAGGATTTAAGAGGGCAATTTGCAGTAGAGGAAAGAAGCTGAGATTTATCTTGCTTTCTTGGATGACCATGGATTAATGCATAGATTTAGCAGTTGAAAGAAGTGTTTTATGTGGCCCATCGCGATTGGCAATGGTGCCTCAAATACTTGTCCACCAATTCCTTTCCATTTTGCATCCCTTAGATGAGACTGGAGATGAGGGCACTACCAGGGTAAATGCCAGGGTGAGAGAGAATAATTTTTTTTTGAGGACTCTGGCATTGAAGGTGGAGGTGAGAGATTGAGCAAATCAGTAGCTGCAGAAATGTTGTTGCAGTTGAAGGGAAGAAGGGTAGATAGTTAGGATCTTGCAAGTGCAGTTGTAAATGAATTGGGGATTTTTTTTTTCCCAGGGAAGGAGGTAGGGTTGGACGTGGAAGGGGACGTGGTGCAGTGAGTGATAAGTGATCAAAGATGACCTTATCTGCAATATATATGATGGAACTAGCAAGGCCAAGTGACATGACAAGGTAACGAGGTGGCTATGGATGTGGGCTACGTGCAAAATGAGGAGGCTGATATCTTTTTAATTGGAGACAGGTTGTAGAGAGATTAAAACTCCAGTCTGCCTCAGTTTCGCAAAACAAAATCAGACGCAACTATTTATCATATTAAATGTACTATTTATTTATTAAACTACTTGGCAAAGTAGTTATTAATTTCTTAATATTACACGAGAGCAATAAATGTTAGAACATTAAAACTGATCATCACGTTCTGGAAGTCAGATGTAGGTGTATGATTCGTGGCTGTTGCTACAACATGATTGTCATTTCAAGCAGATGAAAAAAAAGCTGTTGCTTTTCAGTTGTTGTCATGACTGTAGCTTTGGAGATTTTTAATTGGGTCGTTTATCCAGTAAAATGGTTGCTGGTGGAATAGTTGCTAAGGAAACGTTTATCATTTAGTGCAGAGTTTTCTTCAGAGTAATGTGGAAAAGGAAACAGCTGCTGAAGTTTAAATGATCAATGCATTCTGTTTCTAAAGGGCTGATATGGTCCAGTTAAAATTGTTCTTTGTGTAGCATTTCTGATGGACTGGATGTTGCAAAATAGCAGAACAAATTTGATTTAATTTAGAATAATGTTACTTAAAGACATGTTTTCTTTTAATTCTGAGCTCTGTTAAATTTTAATTATGAAAATTACCATTAGCTCAATTGTTAGTTCTCAATTTGTGTTAATAAGGCATTCTCTTGGTGGAATGACAATAGTATTTCAAAATTCCCCATTAAGAATCCTATTTATGCATATTCATTGTCTCCAAATGAATGTCTTTATTAAAACATTTTTCAGTTCAGCAAAATTATGGCTTTGTAAATATGGTACAATTTCCATAAAGTATTAAATTGTTTGAGCAAAAATTATGATCTAGCCAACTTTCTAAGTTTCACAAACTAGATTGGCCATGAAATTGGACAGAACTTGATAATGAACTTCAGAATCGCAATGCAGGATCAATCCATGTCATTGCTTCTGATACAGGCAGCATGCAAACTTCATGCTGCTTGTTTATTTAATTGAGTGCAGCGCGCAGTCACTGCTAAACATACTGTTGAGTTGTTGCACACCTGAACAGGAGGTGCAAGATTGTAAGAGGCTAGCATGAGCTCAAAGCCAGCCTGCACTATTTAAAACAGGTCTGTACCTAATGGAGGTGTGCATGGGTAGTACCCTAGAGTTACGAGCTATATCATCAACCTTGTTACCCAGTTGGTACCCCTTGCTTTGTCCTGGTGGCTCAAATGCAGATGGCAAAATACACTGCCACAGAATGAAGGCATCATGAATGCTGTCAGGATACTGGGCATTTACTGATACACTGCACTGGATGTTGAAAGAATGGAATCATGTTCAGTTACAGCACATCTCAGAGTTTACACCTCAGAGTTGACATGCAGCACTTGCGTAGCAGTGTATGTTGTTAGGGATAATGTATAGCTTTAACTTTAACTTACATTTTGTATTTGAGTGTTAAGAAAGGTGAAACCAGGCTTTAGTTTCATTTAGAGGTGAGCTGGGTGCTGAGAAGTCTGGGGCCAGGTTTGTTTACATGTGTTTTTAAAGAAGTTTTACAAGTCAAGATGAGGGTTACCAAGGGCATAGTAGCTTATTGAAGTTTAAAAAAGAAACAGAAAAAAAAACTGTGCTGTTACTTAGTGACAGGGGTCCAGAGAGACAGAAAAACACAGAAAGGTCAGTTCATGTTTGTATAAAAGAGAGTGCAGGCAGAAAGTCTAATCTCTCCAATAAATCCTGCAAACCTGCTAGGGAATTGAGTTTAGGGAACTCATGTGATTGCTCTAAAGTTGAAGTAATAGTGAGTTTAGATTGCGGTTTTGGGGTGTCTCAGGGAGAGATATCAGCTGAAGAAAAACATGTAGCGGATGCTCAGCAGTTTACTGGAAGAAAACTGTTTAAAACTGAGCTAACCCAAGCAAGAAACCTTGGTGTTGAGACAGTGGTAACTTTTCATTGGGGTTTTGTCTGTAAGAGTTGCTGCGATAAAGGGAATAGTGAGTTTGAATCATTTTCTGGTATCTGTATTGAAATCTTTCCAACCTTTTTGTCTAGTGTAATATAGTTCATTTTTTCTTGTTGAATAAACATTTTACTCTTTTTGATAAAAGTATACTGGCAGACTCTTGTGAATGTATTCAGTGACTGGCCTCCATGCTCCTGATAAAGAAACAAAGTTAGGATCTACCAAGTCAGGTTTCACTTTGGGATCAGACTTGTCCAGGACTAATATCAGCTGTGTTCATAACAGTGTACAGTCAATTGCACCCTACACAATGGAGAAGCCTACAATGCTGATGAAGCTTTGTGCTCACTCTGCCTTCACTTCTCTGGAAAGAGAGAATAAAATGTATTCAGCTGTCTTTGATTACAGAGCATCAGTGGATGGCAAACTTGGAACTGTGGAAAGCATTGCCTGCTCAAGCCTAGAATAAGTATAAAAATTCAAGGCTATAGTCACAGCCACTGGCAATGCTGCCCTCGCCCTGTGCTGAGGCTGCAGTGATGAGTGCAGCAAATGGCAGATTTTAGTGAAGACCTACTTAGTGAAACAGAAATGTTTGACACACATTGTTAAAATAGGATAGCAACGTTAATCAGATGTAGCAGTTGCAATTTACAACTTGCCTTTGTTGGTTCCAGTCGAGGTGGACAGCCTGCAAAGTTGGTGCTGCCACCTCATTTCCTAACTGTAGCATTGAGGCAAGCAGCCCCTGCACTGTTGGCTCCCCCTGCTCTCAGAAGGGGCTCGGACAGTATTGTACTGAGAGCATGTGGTCCAGATAGCTGCTTGTTCTTAAAGGCAGTCTGTCCATCTTAAAGAAAAGCTTCTATGAATGATAGAAGTTTGCATTTGCTATTTTAGCAATTGTAAACAAAAAAAATGGTGCAACTGTATAGCGGGGTCTCTAGGGTCACGGATGTTTTGCATTCCAAGCCAGCTGAATACATTTTATTTTCTCATTTCAAAGAGGAGTGATGAAGATAGACAGGAAGAGAGATACCATGGTTATATGGGGCACTAGGAGTCTCTCAAGAACCACACTGAAAAGGGATTGGAAACCAGTGGACAGGGAGATGACTTCCTGGATTCTGAACCTGAAGACTTGGCAGAAGTAACATAAGAAGTCCAGTGATCTCTCACAGGTGGTCAGGCTCAGTGAATGCATCCTCACATGACGACATCTACCCACTGCTCCAACAGACACTCAATGCACCACATAACCATTCCTTAGGTAGCTTCTAACATCCAGATACTCCGCCTCACCTTTACACACCTATCAATGCTGCAGGCTATATACATGGCTGTGGCTGCTCCAACATTCTTCTAAATGTTCAGCTATGGCAGGCACATCAGCCAAGGACAGTGGTCACTGTTATTTGCCCTCTTTCTTGCAGGATAAGGTGACACACAATAAAAGGAAGCAGAAACATCAGGGGACAGAACACTTGCATCTCCTAAGAAGTTGGTTCTCCGCATTCTGGAGTTGGCTGTGACAGAGCATAAAGCATCAAACATCACTAAGAACATTGAGGATGATGGTGTCTTCCTGCTTAATACCCCTTCTTAACTCCCAGCTCATCCTCATCCTGAGATCTGGCATGATGATCAAGCTGCAAATAGCGTGACCATGCAGCTTTGCTTTCAACATCGGCTCCCCACCGACCAACTTCAGTCCCACCAACCTTCCCTTTCTGATATTCTGCTTTCAGAAACCTAAGTCCAGATTTTCATCTTGGTGGCGGGAATTGGGATTTGGGCCATTCCCCTTTATCATTATGTCATCTCTTGCCCAGCAGTGCCCGCCAATGTTATTTTCTTGGTGGGGTGTCAGAGGAGGGCTTGAGTCAGGGTTACCACCTCCAGAGGCAGGTCTGAGGCAGAAATAGAGGCAGGCAGGTTAAATGGCCCTTTCCATTCATTGGAACATTGGCCTCACACTCATCTACCAAATTGGGCTACCTAACCATTATCTCCCAACCCCTCGTCCATCCTCACCCCCTCCATGCACCCTCACACTCTCATTCCCCTCACACTCCATTCCCTTCCATTGCCCCTCCATACACACCCCCCATACTCACTCAGCCAGTATCCACAATGTGTGGAAACTGCAAACCCTATAACAACATTCGTAATTCTTTAAGATTCTCAAAAAACTATCAAGATAACCGAACAGTAATACAAAAAACATTTGTCATAAAAAACAACATCCTATTAATGATCATAAAATTGTCAAAATAAGCAAGCTGACAGTTTGATTGCTATTTCAACAACCCCTGTTGAGCTGAATCCATTAATCAGTTTGGAGCTGAGCCAAACATTCATAATAAGCTTCCATTGCACAACTGTGGCAACAAAATCTCCAGAGCGGAAGCCTTTGAAGTAATTTAAAGAGCTTAGACATGTGTCTACTTTTGAAGTAGTAAAACAGAAGGCTGAGCTGTCATTCAAAGAGCTCTGCTATCTGTTCAAACTTTGAAGCAACGAAGCAGATGGCTGAACTGAAATTAAATGAAAGATTAAAATACATGGGACAATTGATACAATTCTCGGCATTGCTCAATGTTGAGGAGCACTTTATCTATTCAGTAATGTAATCTAATATATCTGAAGACTTTTCCACTTCCACAATGCGAGCCAATTTAATGATCACTTACCTTTTAAAACAAAACCTGATCATCAATAATTGTATTAAAAACGTATATAACTTATCATACAGCATTTCATTATAACATGTGAAGTTGGCAACACCTTTTGAACTTACCTGTTAAACGTTCCAGACTCCATGTTTTGTGACGCCCCTGAACTGGTATGAACCATGTTGCCTTCAGAAGCCAGCCTGTATCCATCAAAATTGGGTGGGTTCTGAAATCCCCACCTCCGCAGTAGAGCCAGCAAGCTCCAGGATGCTGCGTGTAGGCTAGCACTCTTATCCCACACCATTCAAAATTGCCAGCGACAAGAATGAGAGTGGGAATCCTGGAATTACATCCCACCTCCATTTTTAAAGCCAGTCCAACATGGATGCGCCCCACGTCAGGATGGGAAAGATTTTCGGTTCTGGGCCTGAAACATGCCTGTCAGAGCAATTCCATGTCCCACCCCCACCTCGTGTCCATGTCACTGAAACAATACAATTTTCAAATGCAGATAAGTTAATTAGGTGGTGAGCAAGCTAATCGGTGGCCCTGGGAGCGACCTGGAGGTGGGCCATAGAACTAGAGGTCACTTTGAAAAAGTGAGCAGTAGCCACGATTAGGCTTGCCACTTGCTGTGCAAATGTTTGCAAAGGGAACCGTTCGGGATCGGGCTGGCACTGCTAGAGTGGATGAGGACAGTTGCTCTAAAGATTTACAGGTGCCTCCCTGGAGGTCCTCACTGAAGTTGAATTAGCAGAGGAGGTCAGCGATCATGGGGAGGAAGTGGGTCCAGTGCCACAAGTATTTCAATGACCTCAAGATCTGGGAAGATGAGGGGCATGTGGCACCTGGCTGACAGGCCTCCAACTCTGTACACAGCAGTCTACACTGGATCTCAGTAGACTGCCTGCCCATAATGCTCCTTAACATTGTCAAAGTGAGTGCCCTGTTACATCACTGAGATGTCATTCATCCTCATGTGGTGAAAATGGGAAGAGTGCATCACTGAGGAGCATAACAGCTCATGTCAATGTCATGCTGTGACAGCAGAGGGAGGGTAGCCCACTCAAGCATCATTCTTTCCTCTTCCCTGGTGGAGAAGAGAGCTCACAATAGCCAGGAGATGGTGTGGTCAGAAGGTGGAGTGTCAGACCTGCACCAACTCACAGTCAGGGAGGAGGTGGCACTGAATATCATGTGGATGCAAATGTGGCAGACCATTAGCGATGCTGAGGTTGGGTACTGAGAAGAGAGTAATTTGAAAGCTCTGTCTGCAGGCATGTAGGAAATTCCTGCCCAATGCGTGTCATGACTCATCGATCTTTATCATTCATGGGGTTGCTGTGCTGATGCACTTGCTGAGTAGACCGAGTTCCATCCACAACTTTTTTCTCTTCTGCAGAGTCTGCCACTGATGAGCCACAGAGTGAAATAGTGTAGACATCACCAGCCTCCTTGACAGGGGGACTCTCCATAGAGCCTGCACTGTTACATCCTACCACCAGCCTGCGTGTTAAAATATAGCATTTAAAGTGTACCACATAATTAAAGCTCATTCACCATCATCAGTTGAGGAATGTATTGAAAGTTTGATTTTGTGCAGATCTTTCAAGTACAGGACTGAATGAGCCTTTCACTCAGAATGCTAACACAAGTGATATTTTAGTAAGCATGCTCACGGATCTCAAAGGAGTAGTCTTTGTTGCTGCTCTCAGCATTCACCTTTCCCAGCTGTCAAAAATAATTTTTAGTAAATAGCAGAGCTGTCTGCCTTCGATGCTGATTTTAGGAATGTCTGCATTTTCTGAACTTGATCAACATTGGGAATTGTATATGTCAATAACAGAAATTAACCCATAGCACATCTCATCCTGCTGCATAATCCTTCTGGGAACAAGTGTTGAGAATATATTAGTGGCTCTACCTCTAGTTGCTTTTGGGCTCTGAGCTCTGAATTCCCTTAGAAAACCTCCCTATGTCTTTTTCCTCCTTTAAGGTGCTCCTTAACGCTTACACTTGATCAAGCTTATCGTCTATCCTAATATCTCCTTATGTGACTCAGTGTCAAATTTTGTTTCATTATGCTTCTGTAATGTGCCTTGGGATTTTTTATTACTTTTAAGGCACTATGTAAACAAAACTTCTTGTTTGCAGAGTCCCTTCCTATTTGATACATAGAAAGGTAGCAACCATATCAATTTTTAACGTCTGAGGTTGACAGCACCAAATCATTACTGCCTAATTTTATTTTTATTCTATTCTTTCTGTCTTCATCACTTCATGCACTGTGGGCCTTGACGCAATACTTAGTTTTTCATGCATGAAGCTAAAGGCTTTTAGCCAAGTGAATGACCAGGATGAAAATTCTTCCATTACCCAGGGTTATTAGCTGTCACTACCAGAAGCACTTGCCTTCCTCAGAAATCATCTCAATATGGGGAGGAGGTGGTATAGTGGTATTGTCACTGCACTGGTAATCCAGAGACCCAGGACAGTGCTCTGGGGACCTGGGTTTGAATCCTGCCACAGCAAATGGTGGGATTTGAATTCAATTAAAATCTGGGATTAAAAGTCTAATGAGGACCATGAAACCATTGTTGTAAAAGCCCATCTGGTTCACTAATGTCCTTTAGAGAAGGAAAATTTCTGGCCTACATGTGACCCCCTCTGAACAATAAATGCTGGCCTAGACAGCAACACCCATATATCATAACCAAATATTTTTTGTGCCATTCACTAAACGTAGTCTACTTGATTCAAATTGCTTAATGCCAAAAATTTAAAAAACTAAATTCCTAGTTTTTTATTGATGTTGCTTGATTCAAGTTATTAGTTTAATTTTTAGCACAATAAAGTACAATGCATTATCTGGTGTAGAATGTATAACATTGTGGAAAATCAGTTGTAGACTTAACAGGAATGAACACATATTGGGTAAAAAAAACACAAACTGACATCCCCGCTTGATTGGGTGGGACTGCTTTGCTCACTACTTGCATATCGGAACCTGTTAGAATTTCTGGGTTGAGCTTTTTAAAGAATGTAGCTGAGTGCCCATGTCAGTAACAGCATGACAAGGGTGTGGAAATACCAGTGTTGGGTAGTCACTAGGGATCAGTGCCCCCAGACCTAACTGGAGATTGACAACTGTATCAAAAATGGTCCCTTTTCCAGCAAGGTAGTTTTCCCATCAATCACCAATCACATACAACCCACTGCTGTAAGGAAATTGGTCTTTCCCAGTTTAATAGGTATTATAGGTAATCCGCTGTACAATGTACATAGACTACATTAAGTGCACTGGAGTTGGGTATTCCAGTGGATGATGTCAATCTCCCTACCCCATTTCCTTGAGTAATACCCCAGCACCAGCCAAATAGAGTGAAGATCTTGCATTAACCAATCGCACCTCAATTTCCACCCTTGCCAGCTTGCATCTTCCCCACTTCACAGGAAACCCTAAGTAAATTTGAAACAATCATGTTCGCCTATACCTATAAGTGTACGCTAAATAAGATGTAGATTAAAGATCTCTTGACACTGTATGAAGAGTAAGGAATTTCCCTGCTGCCCTAACGAACAATTCTTCAACCAACCAGATCACAAGAGCACAAGAA
This sequence comes from Carcharodon carcharias, assembly GCF_017639515.1. Lineage (NCBI taxonomy): Eukaryota > Metazoa > Chordata > Chondrichthyes > Lamniformes > Lamnidae > Carcharodon > Carcharodon carcharias. Next base: position 55,433,389 of record NC_054486.1, read on the forward strand.
ATAGGAGCAGGAATAGGTCATTTGGCTCTTCGAGGCTGTTCCACCATCCAATATGACCATTGCTGATCTTGAGCTTCAACTCTATTTTCCCCCTGCTCCCATTATCCCTTAATTGCCTGAGAGACTATCCAACCTTAAATGTATTTAATGAAGCAGCATCCATAACCCTCTGGGTAGAGAATTCCAAAGGTTCACAACCCTTTGAGTGAAGTAATTCCTCCTCATCTCAGTCCTAAATGATTGGCCCCTTATCCTGAGACTGCACTGCCATGTTTTAGATTCCCTGACCAATAGAAACAATTTCTCAGCATCTACCAAATCAAGCATCTTCAGAATTTTGTAGGTTTCAATGAGATCACCTCTCCAGAAAATATAAGCCCAATTTACTTACTCTTTCATCATAGGACAACCCCCTCATCCCAGGGACCAATTTAGTGAACCTTCTCTGTACCAGCTCCAATACAAGTATATCCTTTCTTAAGTGTGAAGACCAAAACTTCGCACAACATTCCAGATGTGGTCTCGCCAAAATCCAGTACAATTATAGAAAGACTTATTTATTCTTATACTCCAATCCCCTTGCAGTAAAGACCAGCATGCCATTTACCTTCCTAATTGCTTGCTGTACCTGCATTTCTGCATTTCATATACAAACACACCCATTCTCTTTGAACATCAACACTTACAAGTTCTATGCCTTTTTAAAAATATTCCACTTTTCTATTCTTTTGACCAAGGTGAATAACTTCACACTTCCTTACATTATACTCCATCTGCCATTTTGTTGCCCACTCACTTAACCTGTCTGTATTTCTTTGCAGCCTCTGTGTCCTCACCCTTATCTTGCCTATTAATATTTTGTGTGTCTCCTCATTGAATACCTTCTGGAAATCTAGGTATAATGCAAATACTGACTTCCCTTTATCTTTTTTAAAATTCATTCATGGGATGTGGGTGTCACTGGCCAGGCCAGCATTTATTACTCATCCCTAGTTGCCCTAGTTCAAAGGGCATTTAAGAGTTAACCACATTGTTGTGGGTCTAGAGTCACTTGTATGCCAGACCAGGTAAAGACAGCGGATTTCCTCCCTAAAGGGCATTAGTGAACCAGATAGGTTTTTACAACAATCGACAATGGTTTCATGGTTATCATTAGACTTTTAATTCCAGATTTTTATGGAATTCAAATTCTACCATCTGCTGTGGCAGGATATGAACCCAGGTCCTCTGGATAACTGGGTTTATAGATAACTAGTCCAGCGACATCTACCTTACAAGCTACATCCTCAAAAAACTCTACTAAGTTAGTCAAGCAGGATTTTCCTTGAATGAAACCATGTTGGCTTATTCAGTTGGCCACTGCTGTTTGCAGAATCTTGTGTGCAAGATGGCTCCCTGATGAATCTCGGTAGTAGCTGTGCTTCAGAGTAATTCTTTGTAACATGAAGTGCTTTGGGACATTTTTGAGAGACACAAGAAATACATATTTCTGTTAGTCTTTTTTTATAAAGTGCTTGCTATAGTGTTTTGTTTCTTAGATGATTCTGCAGGAACAATTTTAAAGATTTAAAAAAATAAATTCATGGGATATGAGCATTGCTAGCAAAGCTAGCACCTGTTGCCCATCCCTAAATGCCCTTGAGAAAGTTTTGGTGAACCGACACCTTGAACCGCTGCATCTCTCAAGGCTGTAAAGAAGGGAGGTCCAGGATTTTGACCCAGCTACAGCAAAGGAATGCCAATTTTGTTCCAAGATAGGATGGTAACCTGCATGGAGCAGAGCTTGCAGATGGTGGTGTTTTCATGCACCTGCTGCCCTTGTCCTTTTAGGTGGTAGAGGTTGTTGGCTTCGAAGGTATTGTCAAAGGATATTTGGTCATATGCCATGCTTAGACATTAAATTATAACACTTACACATCCTAAAACTAAATTAATGATGTAAATCTTCAGTGTGCTGCTAGGTAAGGGCCACAGCAGATTTTTATGCATGCATTGAATACCACTCTCATGCGAATGCAAGTAAGGCATCTTGGTAACATCTTTATCTTCGGAGCACATCATAAAGCTCAGATGTCTATTAAGAAAGCACACACCTGCCATTTTGGCATATTCGTTCTCTGAGGAAACAAGAAATGGTATAAGGTTCTCAATATATGATGGCTAACTTATTGTCCATCGCCTTTTGACAAGTTCACCCCATGGTTGCTTAAGCGTATTCATTACTTTCAAGACTGCCTTGGAGGCAATCAAATTCTGACTTTACTGTGAATATCAAAAATATGAGAAAAACTAATGTTATACACTGTAGTTCTTTGTAGATTTTTGTCATCATAATATTAGACACAATTAATGATGTGCATCTCAAATGCCACCTCTTCAGGTAAGTTCAAATGTAACCAACCCGAAATATCCACTCTCCTTCGTGAGTAGCAGAATAATAGTCTAATTTCCTGCCTGGTTCGTTAACAGTGGTTTAAAAATACCCATCATCTAAGGCAGCCAAAGAGGCTGCAAACACTTGGAAGAGATAAACTACAAATGCTTATGTAGCATAATAACAACTTAAGATCAATGTACCTAATCTGATAAGTTGTCTATAGGCAAAACCATCCATGTCTGAGGAGAAATCCAAAAAAAAATTTTATTGACGAAAAGTGAAGTATTTGGATGTCTCTTGAAACTCTCTACCATAACAATTACCTAATGTATTCAGATTTGAACAGGAACAATATTTATAGTATTTAATGATATTATTATCCAGGAATGAATGAAGTAATCAGGAGTTAGCATTGAGCACCATGGGTTCAAAATCAATAAGCTTTCATCAGTTTAGGACTTCTGTTAAAACTCAGTAGCATCTATCTATTAATATAAAAAAATTCTTGAGTACCAATTACTGTTGCAATATTACCATTTAGATAAAGCATCAACAAATTGCAAATGCATTACCTTTTTAAAAAAAGTAAGCAAAATGAATGACAAGGAACCATTATTTCCTTCTTTTTTCTGGGCTTAAATAACTTGGAGAAGTTATTGAGATAAGAGGGCGAGTAGCTGTGCATGAGAGAAATAATAATTAGCCTCTAATTGACTTGAGGACCTAGTTAATTGTCTTCCCCCAAGGAGTACCTGAGGCCTGAAAAACGATTTAAAGAGATAAGCCAAGGAAGCAGCTGCAGAGAAGATCATCTAGTATAATGTTATTATAATTTTGCACCTTATAAGTTCTTTGTCTTATTCAGAATGTTTTTAACTAGCTTGAATGTAAAAGGATTATTGCATATAATATTTTATAATCGTACAGGTAATGCAAGTAATTTTCTGAACATCCATTGGCAGTAGGAAACTGTGCCTACTTGCCAGTGCCTAGTAGAAAATCATGGGCAGCATGTTCACAATTTTCTGATCAACACAGGTGCCAAGCATGGTTTGTGGAAGATTTAACCTAAAAGTCTTGTTGTGCCATTTCACTTATGAATATATTTATGTTTAATTTTTAATCTTTGGTCAGTTCAATATAGTAGAAATGTTACAAATAATATTTATAATCTTAAAGGTTGCTGATATATGTGGGAGATGGGAAGAGGATGGAGCAGAGAGTGAGGTGGGGCAGGGATTTGTAGGGTGAGAATTGCTCTGCTCGTTATGTGCTGAGCTAGAGCTAAAGGTTGAGAAACAGCTTCCGCTTGGTAAACATCCCTCAACACGCTGCAGTTCAACATTGATTAATCTCAGCAATTAGGCGAGGATAGACCATTTTAAAGACTGCATCACCTTAGTAGCAAGATAATACATTGTGTATAATTTAGTATAATGCTCCTCTCATTCTAAAACAGTGAAGCAGCTGATTTACCATTAGCAACCCAACCATTGAATAACATGGTAAAGGACCATAGATTTAAGAAGGACAATATCATGCCACATTCACAAAACAAAAGTTTAAAAAAGTACACCTGATTACTTGATACTGTCATAGCCAACTGAATGAACAGAAAGTGGTTTCATTTCAATTGTCCCTAACCTTAAGAACACCTGGAAAAAGATACTTAAGATATTAAAGCATTATTTAGCAAAATTTAGATCAGAGAATAAATATCGAAATTTGAAGGATATCAAATTGAGCCTATTAATGACAGGAATGTCAGTATGCATTTTCCCAAGTGATTAAATAACTGCTTTTGATTCACTTTGAAAATTATTCTGGTAAAAAATTGTCCGGATCGAAAATAATATATTTTGAAAACATAACACAGTTGTTGGATTCCAATTGTAGCTTTTCCTCATCTTCTAATAAATAATGGAAACTACCTATGTGTTCTTTTCCATGAACAGTCAAACAAGGCAACCCATTTCTTCCAAAGCTTTTACATCTTAGAGGTAATACCCTAGATAATTTCCATAATAACACTCATTTTTTGTTAGCTTGTTCAGGGGATTGGTTAGGCCTGAGTGTCACAATATTACTTCCCATTACATCCCACTGGAGGATGGTACCTCATTGGATTTCAACCCAGTATTCACATACTAGGAGCAGAATCTTGCTGGCCCCCAGATGGGGTCGACTGAAGGCAAGGGAGGGGGCATAGTAAAATTGTAGCGAGCAATGGTGGATGGCTCACCAATGTGGTCCCATTGCTGGAGCATTTTACCACATGTGGAGTGGCTGCCCGCCTCATGGTTTGGGACACCAAAATAACATAACTAAAGACCCAATTAAGGGCTATTTTATGGGGCCACTGGTACTTTGTCTCAGGGTTGCCTTCTCTCTCATGCACACTCTTTGAACCAGGGAGCCTCTGGTTCTTCAAATCCCTAGACTCCCACAGGTGACTGCCTCTATTAAGCTAGTGGCCTCCACATATGATGGGGGGTTGCCATCATATTGGTTCATCAGTTTATAGAATTGGTGTCTCTTACTTAAATTGCATATTCAAGATTGAGATCAAAGATTTTTGTTAGGAAAATGGAGCCAAAGAACAGATCAAACATGTTCTTAAAGGCAATATACTATGGATACTGGAAATATGAAACAAAAACAAAAAATGCTGGCAAAATGCAGCAGGTCTAACAGCATCTGTGGAGAGAAAAACAGAGTTAACATTAAGAGAGTCATACAGACCCAAAACGTTAACTCTGTCTTTCTCTCCACAGATGCTGTTAGAACTGCTGAGTTTTTCCAGCATTTTTGTTTTTGTTTTATATATGTTCTAATTGAATTTGGAACAGGCTGGAGCTTCTGCATTTCAAAAACCTTTCTGAATGGCCTTTGAAAAAATTGGCAGCCTGAAAGAGTACCTGCTAGCTCCATATTCAGCAGAATAATTGTGCACCAATGGTCTAAAAAGTTTCCAACATGTCATTGTTTGGAAAGATGAAAAGAAGCTTTGAAGGGCTAGAAATGCAGTTGGCAGGTTGCTCATCCACAGTTGTCACTTTTACCTTGCGTGAATGTGTGTGAAGCTTCAACAGTGGAAATCTGTGTCATGTCAGAAATCCTTTTTCAATTATTGTTTTCAAAAGACTTCTAAATTTGAATGCAACAAATCTTAGGTCTTAAAATACCATTAACTAAGCAAAATATTGGGCTGAACCTTGCTGGAAAGATTATGGTGCACAACACTGTTAATGTAAAAATCAGCCAGCAAATTCAAGGGATTAGGAGATATTCCATGAGTTTCAAACATCCAGAAATTAATGCCCCTTCACCATTTGCTTCACACCAATGGCATCTCATCTTTAGCTGCCATGCTGTTTTTAACAACTTTGTTGGATTTACACATTAATTGCTCATTAAACTCACTGCAGAAATTCAGGGCTTGTAATTAAAAAACAAAAGCATCCTTTTAACAATGTGGTAATTGCTAGTACAATGCTAAGCAACCTCTCTGGCCCAGAAACAATTTAAACTGCTCAATTTTATTCTGGCATGTAGTAAATTATCATATAGAAAATAAACATGATTTTTTTTCTCTTACTTTACATTTCTGTCTCTTTTTCCTCTATCTCCTAATCCAATCTTTCTTTCCCTCTATTTCCCTGTCTGTACCTCATTTGACTATTTCACTTTCTATGCCTGCCATTCCTCTGTTTATTTCTGAATTCTTGAACTCCATTGTTTAAGAAGTTAGACTGTTGGTCCCACAATTCACCAACATCCCAGCCATCCTATTACTCTCATCACACCATTAGCAACTCAAACTTTCAGATAATTACAACACATTTTTTTCAAGGTGAAAGGTACAGGAAAAAGTCAAATTAATGGTGTATGCTATGAGATGCTCAGCTCCGGCAAGATTTGGTCTATTAGTAACTTATCTCAAGCACATATAACAGTTAAGTGTATATACCACAAAGCTTTTCGTTGGATTCAGACTTTGCTTAAACTTGCATGTGAAAATGAATCTTAATGTGAAATTCACTTATATTGTAGTTAAAGTATCACAGTTAAATAATTTGCAATATAATTTACATTTGAGGATGATTTTTTTTGAGCTTTCTAAATAAAATGAGGGTAACGTTTAACGTTTAGGCTGTTTCATGGGGTTTTTACCCATCTTCTGTCAAAGTTAAGCAAAAGTTACCTTCTTTCTCTTAAGAGTTAACCTGATGTCCCTAGAATTTGAAGTACCTTTGTTCCTTTTATTCACAGTCCTAAAATATTTTACTTGCTCATATTTCTAGCATGCAACCAGGCTACATGGGTACTAAGTCAGTATTACTGCAGCACACATTGGAAAACAATATAAATAAAATTGAAATTAGCTTAAAAAAAACCTACCAACATTTCAAAATGATTCCAACTTTAAAAAACTACATTGTGACTTTTATATAAATTAACAGCTTAAGGTTTAACATTGTATGGTAAACTATAACATACATATGCATTTTCTCTTGGAGGGCATTTACTTGGCTTTTCTAAATCTCTCATATGAGAACCAATATACGCTTTGAGAATTATATCTATTCATGATTGAGATAACTGCCTAAGGATCAAATTCTGTGATTAGTCTTAACTTTTGGAGGTGACCAGCAGAATATATTGGTTGATCACCTGTTCTGGCGACAAAGAGGCTGCTGTGATTTTAAGGCCCAAGACTCATTTAAATTTGTCAGTCAAGTTCAGGGTTCCAAGTATGCTGGATTGATGTGGCAGTATTGCGATCTTTGGCTGCCAGCAGGGTGCGCTGCAGCAAGGATGGAAGGGGTGAGGTGGGAGAGGGGGTTGTGATCATGGAAGATCGGAGTCCAGAGGTCGCAATGGCCTTGATTATTTTTGTAAGTAGTGGAGGACTTCTACCTTTATGGGGCTTGCAAAACTAATTTAACACTTACCTTTGGGGACTTCTTCAGTTCAGTTGTTCATGGAACTATTCAGAATGTTTGCAGGTTCCAACCAGTTCTAATTACTTTCTGCAAGAAAGATCTTTGGTGATATATAGGAGGTATTTTTGATTTTGAGTGATAGTGTAAAGTAAGTGATCGTGAATTGGCAGCTCTTTTCACCTCTCTCCTGGTTTTTACTTCCATTGCCAACTAGCTATCACATAAAATCAAAATTGGTCCCATTGACAAAGTGAACTGAAATCCTTGTTATGACCAAGCAGTTGGTAAAGCAGAGTTTTATTAAAAAAAACCGTAGAGGCAAACTTTAATCAACTGTCATAACCTATATTTTTAAGTGATATGTTTGACATGCCACTCTAAATTCAGGACTCAGACCACCAGTTCTCGATAGGTTTTATATTAAACTAAATGAAATATTTTATTAAGTTACAACACATTAAACACATATACATGGCTACAAATTATTACGAATATAACTTTAAACAAACTTCCAAACTAATCTCCATTAAGGTAACAGCAACCCATGGATTTAACCAGACATCAGGCAAAACAAATAAGAATTCAAAATGAGGTTTTTTTCACTTTGGTTCCTGTGGAGACAGTTGTCTTACAGCTACTTTGATCTTACATTGTCTCCCCACTGCACACACAAAAACTGCTATCATTTGTATGCAGCACATCTCATTGAATGTAAACTCTCATTGTGTCATCAGCCTCTTTGAACTCCACCTCTTCTAACAATAAAACCCCTTTCATAGTACCAATTTTATTAGTAATATAAACATATTGTGTGTTCTCTGCTAGCTAGGTGCCAGATTTCACCCCACTTCTTGAATGCTCTATTCAAAAAATGCAAATACACTCTACCTCTCTTACATCTCAAAACTAAGACACATCAAAGCACCCAGACTAGCTGGCTTTAATCCGATTGAGACACACCCACAGACTAAACCTCTATTTCAAAAGAAAAATATTTTCCAATAATATTATATACAGTAATAGCTTCATGACAATCCTCTATGTGCACCCACATTTACAATTTAGGATGGAGGAGAGTTTTTTTTTACAGGATGATGATCTTCAGTGTGACATGTACACCAAGATAAATAACGACAGTCCTTAATTTTGTGCAAAAGTTGGACTCTCATATTTGTATTGTCTCTTATGTTTTCTGTGAGAGACATGCCCCCTGTTTTGAAGTTCTTGATTTTCCAGTTGGAGAGTTACTCAAATTCCCTGATGCTTTAAGATTTTTTATAGAATGAGGTGATTGGTTTGGCTATGTAAAGTGTGCCATCGGCATAGAGGGATTTTTAAAAATTGCTCTCCTGTTGGATACTAGTTGGATTCCTAGATTGACACTGAGGCACGTCATTGAGATTCTATGAGCAAAACAAAGAAGTGGGGAGATAAGGGGCATCACTGTCTAATTCTTCAGTTGATTGAGGCTGAGGTTGGATAGACTTGGGTTGTTTTCATTGGAGCAGAGAAGACTGAGGGGCGACCTGAGGTGTACAAGATTATGAAGGGCATGGACAGGGTGGATAGGGAGCAACTGTTCCCCTTAATTGAAGAGTCAGTCACAAGGGGAAATAAGTTTAAGGTGAGGGGCAGGAGGTTTAGTGGGGCACGTGAGGAAAAAGCTTTTTACCCAGAGGGTGGTGATGGTCTGGAATGCGCTCCCTGGGAGGGTGGTGGAGGCGGGTTGCCTCGCACCCTTTAAAAAGTACCTGGAAGAGCACTTGGCACATCATAACATTCAAGGCTATGGGCCAAGTGCAGATAAATGGGATTAGGTAGGTAGGTCAGGTGTTTTCACATGTCGGTGCAGACTCAATGGGCCAAAGGGCCTCTTCTGCACTGTGAGATTCTGTGATTCTGTGATTGTGAATGGAGGGAGCTGAGGTCATTGATGCACGCTGTGACTATAAGGTGTACAATAGAAGTACTCTGTTGGGGATACCTGGAAATTAAAATGCAGCATTTAAAAAGCCAAGTCTGGCTGAAGATCATAGCAGTAGACTGGGCGAACAGGAAGTAAGTTAGAAAAATGATTGATTCATTACATTGACTGTCAGATACCTATAGTGGATGCTTTTGTGTGATTTTCTCTCAGTTTTCAAAGATTTCTTTCACTGAAGGATCTGATGCAGACAGTCAAAGGATGGACAAGGACATGGGAACTGAGGGCATCCTGGCTAAGTTTGCAGTTGATACAAAGATAGGTGGAGGGACAGGTAGTATTGAGGAGGCAGGGAGGCTGCAGAAGGATTTGGACAGGTTAGGAGAATGAGCAAAGAAGTGGCAGATGGAATACAACGTGGGGACTTGTGAGGTCATGCACTTTGGTAGGAAGAATAGAGGCACAGACTATTTTCTAAATGGGGAGAGAATTCAGAAATCTGGAATGCAAAGGGACTTGGGAGTCCTAGTCCAGGATTCTCTTAAGGTTAACTTGTAGGTTGAGTCGGTAGTTAGGAAGGCAAATGCAATGTTGGCATTTATTTCGAGAGGACTAGAATATAAAAGCAGGGATGTGCTGCTGAAGCTTTATAAGGCTCTGGTCAGACCACATTTAGAATATTGTGAGCAATTTTGAGCCCCGTATCTCAGGAAGGATGTGCTGGCCCTGGAGAGGGTCCAGAGGAAGTTCACGAGAATGAACCCAGGAATGAAAGGCTTAACATATGAGGAACATTTGAGGACTCTGGGTCTATACTCGATGGAGTTTAGAAGGGTGAGGGGGGATCTGATTGAAACTTACAGAATACTGAAAGGCCTGGATAGAGTGGACATGGGGAAGTTGTTTCCATTAGTAGGAGAGACTAGGTCCCAAGAACACAGCCTCAGAGTAAAGGGAAGACCTTTTAGAACAGAGATGAGGAGAAACTTCTTTAGCCAGAGAGTGGTGAATCTATGGAATTTATTGCCACAAAAGGTTGTGGAGTCCAAGTCATTGAGTGTATTTAAGACTGAGATAGGTTCTTGATTGGTAAGGGGTTCAAAGGTTATGGGAAGAAGGTGGGAGAATGTGGTTGAGAAACTTCTCAGCCATGATTAAATGGTGGAGCAGACTCGATGGGCCGAATGGCCAAATTTCTGCTCCTATGTCTTATGGTCGTATGGGAAGGATAAAATAAAGAGGAGCTCACAATTTTAGTTAGTCAGACTTTCAACCCGTGATTGGGTTGAGAGATTGCGGAGTATCCATGGGAGAAAGTGTATGTTTTTGTTTCATGGAATATGGACATGACTGGTGAGGACAGCATTTATTATCCATCCTTAATTGCCCTTGAGAAATTGCTCATGAATGAGTCCTGTTCTGAAACATTTCACCCAGAATGCTTCAATGTTGATATACCAGAGGGGAGCTGGTAGTACAATGATTGCAAAGCAGACAAGAAGCCATGCTACCAAGGCATCATCTGGGTTAAACTGGGTAGCTACAAGTGGTGGCCCACAGAGATATGTCACCCAAGAAATGTTCTAACATATATTCAAAACATGAATCATAAGATTGAACTTGTAAGGAAAGAGTTAACACATTGGCTATGAGTTCAGGGCAGTTTTTGTTATGTGGAAACTGGATGGGGCGCGATACTTACTAATTACATTGATATCTGTTCATTGTCGTAATACAGCTGCATTGAAAGAACAACTTGAATTGAATGGAACTGTTAACCACAGCAAACTATTTGAAATTAGTGGAGGCTAATTTAAACCAGGAAGATAGACACAGCAAGATGGGGAAAATAATTATTTTATGGGTAAGCCAATGGAAAACAACTTGGGAATATGTCAACCAACAAATAGCCAATCATACCCCTAACTAACTAATCCAAATCTAGAACAACATTGTACACAAGCTCTTTTAAAAACTGTATTCTTTATGTAGACCCCTGAAAAATGCCTACATAGCAGCACTCAAGAAAGCAGACAGAGGATAAGTAGCAATAGGGCTTGCTCAAGAAGGAGGACAGAAGATAAGTATCGAGGGGAAGAGTTCTGGTAAACTAAGCAGGAAGATCTCGGCCAAGGATCACTCCTAAGCAACCTACAGTCATCTCCGAAAACCACCTGAGGGGTAACTGTATGATTTAACTTAAAACTGTATACGTATGAAAAAAGCAAGAAGATCTTGGTCAAAGATTACTCCTAAGTGACCTACAGTCATCCCAGATTGACTACCTAAAGGGTAACTGTATGATTTAATTGCAACTTTTTGATTAAACTTCTCAACAAAGGTGTTGGATGTAATATGAGGTGTCAATTGTAATTTCCATTCTCCAGGCTTTAGAGGTAAAATCACCTACAGACACTTCAGTCCATCTGGTGTCGATACAATGTAATTACTTGACAATGGAAATCCTACGCTCATAACAAAACGTTGCTCTCTGGAGCAGACAAACACTTCTCTTGGATGGCTAGAGGCTGCTTACTTCACTGGTCTGCTGTTGCACAATGACCTCAAGATCACATGGCCACACACCTCATATAGTATTCACTCTTTCCTTAAATATGTTTTTTCTTTCATCTTTAAACGCATTATTATTAACTTTCTTTTGGAAGTCCTCCTTCCCAGAATATAAAAATATTTCATGTCGCCTTTATGGCCACTACTTTCTGGGGGAAAAAAAACTTAATAACTTTGCTTTATTCATGTATGATCTTTGCCAGTTGTAAAACTTCTTTTTATTTCTCTTGGAAATTCAACAGTTAAAAATTTAACTCCTCATTTATTTCCTAATACAAATTCCTATTCATGCTTTATCTATTTGTATCCTATCTTAGCTTGTCCACCTCCACTTCAAAAATGCCTGCTTTTACACCTAACCCTTTGATGATTTAAACCTTGCAGTCTGACTTTCTTTAGTTTAATTAAATTAGTCACACACACAAGCCTGTTTCACAGTCATTACCATGAGTAACAAAGTGCAAAGTGCACAGTAATATTGGAAAAAATGGTACTTTCTCTTACAACACCCATAGAGCTGATTGGTTTGAAAAATGTCATATGGAAGAAAGTGGAAAATTGACATTGAGGGCCATCACTCTTATCCTTAGAACTAATTCAATGACCTGACCAAAGCAGGCAAGATAACCACCACTCTCCCTTTATTCCTTGGTTACCAGTGCATTCCTCAACCTTGTAAATTCGCAGGTGTACAACTAATCGCTCTAGTTCAGGTGGGTATCAATGTCTGGAATTTCCCCATATCCAATGCATATGTTCAGCAGAAGACTGGTGAAGCCTTGGAGAGAATGTAGCTTTGGTAATAAGGGACAGAATAGACAGCACATACCATCTTCCACACGCAAGTGATCATAATACAGGCTATTAGGGACATAGGAACACAGGAGCAGAAGTAGGCCATTCAGCCCATCAGTTAGATCATGGCTGATCATCTATCTCAATGCCACCTCACAGGATTTTCATGAAATTGTTCAGTGGGGACAGGGATTTAATGCTTCCAGCCTTCCTCTTCAAAATGCAGTGCCAGTACCACAGAGCAAGTGACACAAGATTACCCAGGCAGCAGTCCCAATAATCCAGCTGGCAGTAACTTCCTCTCACAAGCAAGCTGTCATACAGGTGGTCACCTTGACCCCATGAGCCTTTAGTAGCACAAGAGCAGCCAGCCACTTATCACAATATTGACCTTCCGGTTGCACCTAAGAGGAACATTATAGTAGAAGAAAGAAAGCTACATTTAGATAACCAAGTGTCAGGAAAGGGTCAATTAGCCTCTGTTTACTTCAGAGTTTGTTATATTAATCAAGAAACACTTCCAGCAATATGGACATTTAGATTGAACCTAAAACAAGTACTACCAGAAATGAAAGAAAGACATGGGGAGGCACCCGGCGGAAGCATGGTGTTAGGAATAGTTGGCTTGCATTCACATTGGACATATTGGTCAGACTTTAATGCAGACAATGGGGGTCTAGCAAGTCAAGAGCCCTAGATTGCCTACCCTTTGGGAAGGCCTGGCAAGTTAAGTACCAATCAGAAAATTAACTGGGCGGTAGCAGGACTTCCTTGGGATCCAGGACTTTGGGTTGGAAATCCCAAGCCCCTGCCCCCTCTCCCCGCCAAGAGCAGCTGTCAAATCAGAGGTTGGCAGCTGTCCATTGCTCAGCAGCATCTCCAGGGAGGTGGTGGCTGCAACCCTGGCCATAGCTGAGTGATGATAGAAGGGGGGTGGGGGTGTCAGAGGGTGGAGGTCACGGGAGGATAGACAGCAAAGGCAAGAGGTACAGCAGCTCCCTGTTTCCAATGACAGATCCCTTGATCAGGCATTTAGTGCCTGACAACAAGGGACCCCCTCGCCCCACCCCCAGAAGCCCACAAGCAATCCCAACAGTGTTTGGTTTTCAGGCTTTCTGCATGGCAAATACCCTGCTTGCCACTGGGAGAATACCAGTGGCAATGGGATGAGGCCATTAAGGCCATTAAATGGGCATTCATTGCCCACATAAGGGCCTCGATTAGCTATCAATGGGCCTTCTTGCCCTAGATAAGATGGGGGTCCCCATTCACCACCCTCCTGCCCAATTAAATGCCACCTCCCCAAGAAAACCCATCTCTCCTCTGGCAAAACTACCTCGGTGGGGGTAAAATTCTAGCCAGTGCATTAAAACAGGATGATCACTGACTTTGCACTTTGTTACTCGTGGTAATGACAAAAAGGTGCACCCTGCTCTTGCTGACTTAATTAAGAGCTGATTATTGGCACAGTCAGGCAGGGGTTAAAAAGATCTGTTATATTGTGATATTCTAGGATGGGTACTAGAGTTAAGATTAATCCTTTATTTAAAGGAAGGAAAAGAAACAATTAAAGCAGTGGTAGCAAGTTAGGCTGTGTTAAACAGAGAAGGCTTCAGTGATAAAGTGTACTCTGATGCTGCTTGTAGCAGTCACTGTGGAGTCATTTAAGTTCATGGTCATTCTGATGTTCACCATGTAATTCTACATCCAGGGCAGTTAGTACTAGCTCTACAGGAATGCCCAAATCTAAGCATTGTGAGATGGTATAGTTGTGTAGTGCACAGCAGACTGCAACTATGTGGGACAAATGAGCTGGAACGTGCAGAGCTCTTTCCAACTTGGCAGGGCAGTGAAAGTGCTTCTGTAAGATTCTGATTGTCATCACAGTGACTAATCACATAGAGACATGCATCTTATTGTAGTGAACATCTGGTCCTGTCAGTATGACTCTTCGTGAGATCATTATTCATGGAAGCAGCAAGTACATCTTGTTACCCACAAGCTATCTGTTGATATTCTTCCTGAAAGAGCTCCTACAGGGTCAGTTTTGAAGGATGGTTGTACTGAGATAACTTTCAGCATTTCTTGCATTGCTGCACAATATATTTTGCATGTTGTCACTCACAGTCTGCTCATTCAAGGTGTCGAAGCGTTTCTTCTTAAGAAAATTGGGAGGTCAACTGTGGATGCTAATAACCAAATGTTTACCTTCAACTGCAACAAGGACCTTATAAATGACAGCATCTCCATGATTCCCAGTGGTTTGAACTCATTCTGTCTTGCTTTGATGTCGGGTTGAAAGCATCTCTGAGCTCTCCTGAAACATATATCAGTCCCCTCCTGAATGTATGCCTTTATCGTACGCTGATTTATATTTACATGTGACTGCCTGCAATGAGCCATAAAACTTGTGTGCAATTGTCAACTACATAGCCACCAGCAGAACAATGTGTACAAAAGACTGTGAATGTAGGTCCTCATGCCATGGCTGGCTCGTCTCCCCTTAATGCGTCTTTGGTGAAACAGACAATCCTAATGCACAATAAGATCTTCAAAGAACCATGTTACCTATATATTATTTGGGGGCATATTCTTGAAATGCTGCTTGATTCTCCTTTCCTCTAACTTCTACTGCTCAACTTCCTCTGCCTCCATAATAATAGCCTACAAATGTAAGATCAAAGACAATACTACACCTGCTTCTGAGATATTTCTATTGTGTGGGTTCAGAAATATCATTATTTCACATATACATAGGCAGTCCAAAATAAGTGTATAGTGGTGTATGATCAATACAAAAAATACATTTCTCTAAAAAGTTGTTCCTAGTTGTAGCCATCATTACTCAAACCTCCAGCAGCATTTAGACTCAAAGACCCCTCAACACTCTGAGCTGATCCTGGCAACAGTGGTGTCTTCTATCTCTCATTCTAATGTACTTCTGCTGTGTTGTGGGTCTAAATATAAGAAATTTGGGGTTGCAGTACTGCTGGCTATCATTTAAATATATTTACATCAAGGGCTTGGGAACTTGGTGGATGGATCTTGGAAAGGAGCAAATTGCATTCGGAAATTGGGACAGTTTTATTTAGGGATGGAAAATTGCAGTCTATTGTGTTCACACCAATTCCTTGGCCAAAAAATGAGTTTCCCCAATTTTGTGCTGAAGAATTATCAACAATAGAATGGAATTCCATCATAAAGAGGTCCAGGAGCTTTAATATTAAGAGTCATGTGATCAATAGGGGCTAGAAGGAAATAGTCTATTCTAAAAGATGACTCAGTTGGATATGTTTAAGACTTTCAGCAGTAGATAAATTGCTTGATCTTCAGGTCCACATGTGGACCTAGTGGAATTCTGGCAGAGTTAGAACCCCTTTTTAAAAAAATTTTTCTCGTGGTTCATCAGCCTTGCGAGTTAGGCCGGCATTTATTGGCCATTCTTAACTGCACCTTGAGAAGGTGGTGGTGAACTGCCATCTTGAACAATTTCAGTTCATGTGGTGTAGATATACCCACCGTTCTGTTAGGGAGGGAGTTCCAGGATTTTGACCAGCAACAGTGAAAGAACGGCAATATATTTCCAAGGCAGGATGGTGAGTGGCTTTGATGGGCACTTCCAGTTGGTGGTGTTCCTGTCTTACTTGCTGCTCTTGTCCTTCTTGATGGTGTGATCATGGGTTTGGAAGGTGGTTCCTTAAGAAGGTTTGTGAGTTCCTGCAGTACATCTTATAAATGGTACACACTGCTGCCACTGCGCATCGGTGGTGAGGGAAAGTGACTGTTTGTGGATTGGAGTGCCAATCAAGTGGGCTGCTTTGTCTTGGATGGTGTCAAGCTTCTTGAGTGTTGTTGGTGTTGCATCTATCCAGGCAAATGGAGTGTTCCATTACACTCCTGACTCATGCCTTTTAGATGGTGGACAGGCCTTGGGGAGTCAGCAGTATTCCTAACTTCTGACCTACTTTTGTAGTCACAGTATTTATATGGCTAGTCCAGTTCAGTTTTTAGTCAACAGTAGCCCCCAGGATGTTGATAGTGGCGGATTCAGCGAATGACTGTCATGGGGCAATGGTTAGGTTCTCTCTTATTGGATATGGTCATTGCCTGGCACTTGTGTGGTGTGAATATTACTTGCCACTTGTCAGCCCAAGCCTGGATATTGTCCAGGTCTTGCTGCATTTAGACATGGACTGCTTCAGTATCTGAGAAGTTGTGAATGCTGCTGGCCCCACAGTAATTTTGAAGGTCAGGATTTTAATAAGAGGGCAAAATTCCTAACCAATATTTGAGCCTCATACTGGAGGAGGGAGTGGGCAAACTGCATATCAGCAATGCTTAAAGCAGGTGCAACCAGGTTGAGTTTAGGGACCTGCATATTTTACAATAGTACAGTGTGAATAAATGTAAGTATAGGGATAAAACTATTTTAGATCTTGTATTGTGCAATGAGGCAGAGTTAAATAGTAATCTCATAGTAAAAGTGCTGTTGGGGAAAAGTGATCAAGTTCCATATTAAGCCTGGGAGCAAAATATTCCAAACCCAAACAAATATCTTAAACTTAAGCAAAGCAAATTACATTGTTTCATGGGGAGAGCTGGATAAGGTTGACTGGCTAAATAGACTAAAACGGATTATGGTAAATAAACAGTGAATAATATTTAAAGAAACAATTCAACATTTTCCACAGAAATATATTCCATCAAAAAACAAAAGTCAGCAAGAAATATCCATCCAGTAAAGGTAGCATGAGATTAAAAGAAGAGGCGTATAAGAATAGTAATAAGCCTAAGTATCGGAAGTGTTTTAGAAAACAGCAAAAAAACATCAAAAAGTTGAGATTAAAAAAATCATGAAAGCAAACTAGCCAGGAATATAAAAACACAATTGTAAGAGCTTTTATCAGTATATGAAAAAGGAAGACAGGAGCTAAAGTAAACATTGGTCCCACAGAAGCAGAGGCAGGAAACATTACCATGGGGAACGGGGGAATAGCAAACATTGAACAATATTTTGTGTTTGACTTCACAGTAGAAGACACAAATTACATACCAGAAATAAAATATACCAAGAGGCTAAAAAGAGTGAGGAACTTAAGACAATTAGTATCACCAGAGAAAAAGAAAAGTATTGTGGAAACTCAAGGGACTAGAATCCAACATACCCCAGGGCTGATGACCTACATTTCAGGGTCCTAAAAAGGTTGCTGCAGAGGTGGTGGATAAGCTGCTTATGATTTTATAAAATTCCTTAGATTCTAAAATGGTCCCAGCAGATCGGAGGTTAGCAAATGTAATTCCTCTATTCAAGAAAGGAGGTAAAGAGAAAGCAGGCCATTTAACCTGCCATCAGGAACATGCTGGAAATTTATTAAAGACTTCTTATCAATGTACATATAAACTCATGGTATGATCAGACAAATTCAACATGGCTTTACAAACAAGAAATCATGCTGGAAAAATTTATTGGAGTTTTTTGAGGATGTATCTGGTAGGGTAGGTAAAGGAGCAATAGTAGATGTAGTATACTTGGATTCCCAAATGGCATTCAATAAGGTGCCACACAAAAGGTTAACACACAAGATAAGGGCCCATGGGTTTGGATAATGTACTAGCATACAAAATGGATTGGTTAATGGGCAGGAGGCACAGAGTAGGGATTAACAGAGCATTTTCAAATTGGCAGACTGTGACTGGTGGTATGATGTAAGGATCATGCTAGGGCCTCAGCTATTTATAATCTATATTAATAACTGAGATGAAGAGACTGAGAGTAATGTATCTATATTTGCTGATGGTTCGAAGCTAGATGGGAACGTAAGCTGTGAAGAGGACACAAAAGGCTGCAAAGAGATACGTTTAGGTTAAGTCAGTGGGCAACAAGCTGGCAAATGGAGTACAAATGCGGGAAAATGTGAGGTTATTCATTTTGGTAGGAAGACTGAAAAAGCTGAATCTATTTTTAAAAGGCATAAAATCTTGGGAAGAACTTTATGTCCCACAGGCAGGCACACGCCCGACCTGATCGGGTGTAAAATCGTGCGAGATGACATCGGGCAAGTGTCCCAATGTCACCGTGCACTTGCGCGATATTTCGCTCAGCGAATGTACGCAAAAGCCTGAAGCTTGCCTGTGGGCAATTAAGCCCATTCACGGCGCAATGGTCTGCAAATTTTCATGGCCTGTCCAGCCTTACGGTTAGCGGGTGGGTAGATCAGCCAGGCGGCCTTTACATTTTTCATGAAACCTCATCCAAGGGCAGGATGAAATCTCTGTCAGGAAATAAAATAAAAAGAAATATCTGGAGACAGCATTTTTATGAGATATGCTTTCAAGCGCTTGATTGTGATGTATGGACATTTTTTTGCAGCTTTTTAGTGCTTCATTTCATTATTTGCAGGTCTGTAACTCCCTGAAACAGCTGTCTGCCTTCAGGGAGCTTTCTCGAAGTGCTCACCTGTGCCTGCAGTGACATCACTGCCTCCCCTCTTTCCCCCTCCCTCCCGCAGCGCTGAGCTTTTCAGAACAAGTTCGCAGTCGGGGGTCCATTTCCCAACCGCTCCCGGGCTCACTGATCGCCCGTGCCCGACAAGGGGAAAATTCAGGCCCTTATAAATGTTAGGGACTTCGGTACACTCATACAAGGAATGAAAAGTTAACATGCAGGTGCAACAAGCAATTAGGATGGCAAATGGTGTGTTATCCTTTATTGTAATGGAATTGGAGTACAAGAATAAGGAAGTCTTGTTGCAATTGTGTAGGGTTTTGTTAAGATCACGCCTGGAGTACTGTGTGCAGCCTTCGGCCAGGATTTTACATGCCAGGAGTAGGCTTGTGCCTGACCCAGACATCGGGTGCGGGTCCCGACATCATCATGCACTGACATGATATTTCTTTCGGCAGGCACACGCGGGTCATGGAAGCGTGACAGTTGACAATTAATCAGCCACTTAAGGCAATTAAAAGTTCAGCTGAAGTAAGTATTATGTTGCCCATGCGATTTTGTGGGTGGCCAAGTCGCTTTTTCACTTTTCTCATCCAATGGCTGGACGAAAGGCGAGTGGAGCATTGGCTGTGTGAGTTGTTTGGAGTTCAGGTGAGAGTTTGCTGTTGCTTGTTTGCTGAGGTTTCGGATCTTTTCTTGTGGCTTCTGCTGAAGTGTTTGCTTTGTCAACTTTGTTTTGAGGACTCTTGTTTTGTTAACTCTCTTGGAACATTTCTGCTGAGTGCAGCCTTCAGTGCACGAAACAGTGCTATCTGCATTTCAGCTAATGGAGATTGTGTGCTCCGCTGGGGGGGGATCCTTCGCTGAGGAGGAAGAGAGGGGTAGAAGGTAGAGGAGGACAGGTGTCCACAGGCAGAATCGTAGGGAGAGACCCGTGCGTGGAGAGGTGCTGGAACAGTGGGTGCAGGGCCAGCAGAGAGAGCAAGGAGGAAAGGACTGCAGAAGACGCCACTTTCCTGCTGCCAGATTGTACAGACAGCAATCCAGCCACCTCAACATGTCTGACGTCCAGTGCTGCAGGAGGCTCTGCCTCTATAGGGGCACCATGACCAGTGTGCTAGATGATTGGTCTGGAGATCGCCTCCAGCTGTGTGGGTGGGCGCCCAGTGCCAGTGGCTCTAAAAGCCACAGTAGAGCTCAATTTTTTTTTGCTTCCGTCTCTTTCCATGGATCAATGGGGGATCTGTGTGGAGTGTCCTAATCAGCTGCCCACAGCTGTATCAGGCTTGTCACTGACACTCTGATCAGACAGGCCCTCATATTTATTCATTACCGGACAGACCAAGCCAGCCAGGCTGAGCGAGCCAGAGGCTTTGCAGCTATTGCTGGGTCCCCCGCATCCACAGTGCCATAGACTTCACTCATATGTGGCTATCAGGGCACTAGCATGTTGGCCAGGTGCCCTTGTGAATACAATGGGTCATCATGAAAGGTCCATGAATATGCGGATACTATGCAACCACAAGACCCAGATTCTGCAAGTCTGGGCAAGGTACTGTGGCAGCTTCCATGACGCACATATCCTGCGACACTCCCAGATGCCAAGGCTGTTTGTGGCTCCAGCTCAGCTGGATGGTTGGCTGCCGGGTGACAAAGGATATCCTTTGATAAAGTGTCTCATGATGCCGCTCTTGCACCCAAAGACAGAGGCAAAAGAGAGGTACAATAGGAGCCATACCTCCACAAGAGCAGTGGCTGAGAGGACCATTGGTCTGCTGCAGATGAGGTTCCGCTGCCTGGACCGATCAGGGGTGCCCTGCAATATTCTCTGGAGTGTATGTCTCTTATCATCATTGTGCAGAGTGCAGCAGACAATATGACACTGGTAAGTGGGGACTCACTGGAGGATGAGGATAGTGACACAACTCCACAGGCCTCAGAGGAAGACTCTATTGCTAGATCTGATGAGGAGCCTGGGCAGGTACAGGGTGAGGGTGTGGAGGCAGGAACACCAGGGAGGCTTTGATTCGATGCACCTTCAGCTGGGCTGCCAAGTCATGGCTTCACTCTCATGGCAAAGGCACCGTCTCCTTCACATGCATTTCTAAGGAGGACATCCCATGACCCCAATGTCACCTCACAACCTCTGTGATAAAGTTTGCTGCCCCTGCCGGCTATCATAAAGCACTGATGAGGCCTGCACCTATGGAGAACATGAATCAAAACAAATCTAGATTTATATCTTTACCAGAGTTGCAAACAAGGAATGTTTGATTTTGTTACCACTGTCACACCAAAACAATACATAACACTGATGAAATGAAACAATGTTACCCATGATAACACCATCCTGTGCTCACGGTCCTTTAAACTTAAACTTGTGAGTGCTACGTCTTGGTGCCCCTCCCCCTCACTGGCAGTAGCACAGGAGGCAGATTGCTGACTCTGCTGTCCTGTTGGCCCTGATCACCTTGGCAGTCATCCTCTGGCCGGAGGGCCCTGAGCAGGCTCCGCCTGGGCGGGTGTGACCAGCGACATGGCTGAGCACTCATCAATCATCATGACCTTAAAAGATGCCACCGTCACTGGCAGATGGGCGGAGGAGTTGCCAGCCTCATTCGGAGTGCCATGAGAGGAGCCCACAGAGACAACAGACAGCTTGTCCAACACCAAGAGGTACGTCTGTACCTCGCTGCTCACCATTGATGGACAGGCAAAACAAAAACAGAATTACCTAGAAAAACTCAGCAGGTCTGGCAGCATCGGCGGAGAAGAAAAGAGTTGACGTTTCGGGTCCTCATGACCCTTCGACAGAACTAGGTGAATCCCAGGAAGGGTTGAAATATAAGCTGGTTTAAGGTGGTGGGTGGGGGGGGGGGGGGGTGATGTTGGGTGGGGGGAGAGAAGTGGAGGGGGGTGGTGTGGTTGTAGGCAAAAGCAGTGATAGAAGCAAATCATCAAAAGATGTCACAGACGGCAGAACGAAAGAACACATAGGTGTCGAAGTTGGTGATATTATCTAAACGAATGTGCTAATTAAGAATGGATGGTAGGGCACTCAAGGTATAGCTCTAGTGGGGGTGGGGGGAGCATAAAAGATTTAAAAATATTTAAAAATAATGGAAATAGGAGGGAAAAAGAAAAATCTATATAATTTATTGGAAAAAAACAAAAGGAAGGGGGAAGAAACAGAAGGGGGGTGGGGTTGGAGGAGGGAGGTCAAGTCCTAAAGTTGTTGAATTCAATATTCAGTCCAGAAGGCTGTAAAGTGCCTAGTCGGAAGATGAGGTGTTGTTCCTCCAGTTTGCGTTGGGCTTCACTGGAACAATGCAGCAAGCCAAGGACAGACATGTGGGCAAGAGAGTAGGGTGGAGTGTTGAAATGGCAAGCAACAGGGAGGTTTGGGTCATTCTTGTGGACAGACCGCAGGTGTTCTGCAAAGCGGTCGCCCAGTTTACGTTTGGTCTCTCCAATGTAGAGGAGACCGCATTGGGAGCAACGAATGCAGTAGACTAAGTTGGGGGAAATGCAAGTGAAATGTTGCTTCACTTGAAGGGAGTGTTTGGGCCCTTGGACGGTGAGGAGAGAGGAAGTGAAGGGGCAGGAGTTACATCTTTTGCGTGGGCATGGGGTGGTGCCATAGGTGGGGGTTGGGGAGTAGGGGTTGATAGAGGAGTGGACCAGGGTAGGGACAGTGGGAGTGAAAGGAAGATGTGTTTGGTGGTGGCATCATGCTGGAGTTGGCGGAAATGGCAGAGGATGATCCTTTGAATGCGGAGGCTGGTGGGGTGATAAGTGAGGACAAGGGGGACCCTATCGTGTTTCTGGGAGGGAGGAGAAGGCGTGAGGGCGGATGTGCGGGAGATGGGCCGGACACGGTTGAGGGCCCTGTCAATGACCGTGGTTGGAAAACCTCGGTTAAGGAAGAAGGAGGACATGTCAGATTTCCAGCATCCGCAGTTTTTTGTTTTTATATTGATGGACACGCACCTAGCGGAGAAACTAGGTGCCTCATCCATCTCTCACACTGGCAGTGACCTTGTGAGGTCACTGCTGATGTGAGGAATTGCATGTCCAAGCATGGCCCCAGGAACCCCTGATTCTGTTCCTGGAGCTGTCTCACCATGAAAGTCGCCACTGTCTCAATGGAGGAGACGGTACACTCAGTGTTCAGGGTCAACGCAGTGCTCAAGCTCTTCAAGGACTTCTCCAAGACAGAGATCATGGCACGCAAACCTTCAGGGATCTCCACCAGATATCCCCAAACATCCCATGGGACATCCAGCATTTACCGACAGATGGACATCTCCAGAGGCTCATCATCTACCTTGGACTCAGCAGGGTCCTCATCTCCAGCAGTCCTCTGACAGCTGGCACCATGGGCAGTTTCTACCTCTGCCCGCTCCTCATGCAAGTGTGGTGACCTACTGACAATGCACAACCACCTGAGCCGAGGAAGTACAGCCCACTGACATCCTTGTGCTAAGCTGGTGGCTGGTAATGATAGAGTGTGTGACGCGGATGGATCTTTGTGTGGCTCCTCCTCTGGTGTCAATTGAGGGTCCTCTGGATCCTGGGTGCCTCTGGAGGATGGTGCATCTGAGGGAGGAAGACAACATTTCACTGGTATCAATAAATCACATAGTCAATGGGTATATGGTAGGCAGTCTGGTGAGACTATGGACAACAGCATCATTGGGCCATGGTCATTGCTGGTCACTGAGGACTCTTGATCGGAAGTTATCTTTTGAGTTAAGATGACTTTAGATTGTTTGCAGTCTCCACCTCTCCCACATCTGCCCACTGCACTCTTACCTTCCTCTAAGATGCCTGCCTCTCAGTAACCTGATGACCTTGGTGCATGCTCACACTCAAGCCTGAGGGAATCTACCTCCATTTGCTCAGGATGCGAAGGTTGGCCACCCCACCACCCATTCTCGTGCATTCAGCGGCATTATGGCTTCTCTTCTCATGTATGGACAAAGGTCCATTCATTAGTCCACCCACTGCCTCGCATCCCACCCATACTCCCCCTCCTCAGCCCCTCGCATCCATCCACCATCACCGCCCCCCCCACCTCCCCCCACACCGCACCTCCCACCAGAAAGCAGATTGAAGTGCCCGTCATTTTTGAAACCTGATCCTTATATTCACCCAGGGTTACCGGTCTGATGCCCCAGCCTTAGTAGGTATTTGTGCCTTCTGTTATTCTGAGTCTTACACCCCTGAGTGCCACGCGGGGCTGCCACCATTCAACACTTCTCCACACAGTACCATGCCAAATTGGTACCCACTCTTCTGGTGTGCAGAAGATCATTAAACCTTTTTAAGCACTGAATCCAGATATGGCGCATCACATCATGCCCACTAACCTGAGCTACCTCTGCCCAGGCTTCCTTCGATTGGTAGGGTGGCCTCCTCTTGCCATCCCATGGTATCAGGATGTCCCACCTGGCACTCACTGCCTCCAGGAGAGTGTGCATGCACTGGTCCAAGAAGCTGAGTGCAGAGTGCCCCACATCCATTCCCCTAGCATGTTGAGCGGGTACTGATGTAATACCTTCGGCTTAGATTTGGACAGGTCCCTGTGCCTCCTATGGAACTCCTCGCAGCCTTTGGGGTGCTGCCTCAGCTGATTTCAAACCACCTGCCAGGCGCCCATTGGACCTGGTGCCCACCATGCTCCTGCCTCTGCCTGCTGCCCTTCCCCAATGTGGGGTGTGCATTTCATGCTGGTTGGCCCTTAATTGGCCAGCTGGCATGAAATCATGTTCTTCTGATGATCGCAGGTGGAAGACAAATGTACAAAGTGTACAAAGCTTAGGCCTTGGTCTCCAGATTTAGGAAGGATATACTTGCCTTGGAGATAGTGCAGTGAAGGTTCAGTAGATTGGTCTCTCGAATGGGTGTATTGTCCTATGATGAGAGGCTGAGTAAATTGAGCTTACAATCTCTGGAGTTTAGAAGAATCAAAGGTGATCTCACTGAAACATGCAAGATTATGAATGTGCTTTGTAGGGTAGACACTGAGAGGTTATTTCCCCTGTTTGGGGAATCTAGGACTTGGGGGGAACTGTCTTAGAATAAGGGGCTGATCCTTTAGGACTGAAATGAGGATAAATTTCTTCACTCAAGAGTTGAGAATCTTTGGAATTCTCTGCCCTGGAGTGTGTGTGCATGTTCCATCATTATACCTACTTTAGGCTGAGAAACAGATTTTTGTTTTTTCAGGGAATCAAGGGACATGAGGAATGGGCAGGAAATTGAAGTTTAGGCCGATGATCAGCTTATGATCATATTGAATGGTGGAGCTGGCTTGAGGGGTCATATGGAACACTCCTGCTCCTGTTTCATATGCTCTCATGTTGTTAAAGGCAAATGGATGCATGGTTGGCTATTCTGTGGTACTGCTGAATAAAACTAAATAAATGTTAAGCTGGTCAATGAACTGTGAATATAATGAAATGGTAATGTAAATATAATGGGACAACAATAAAAATCCAATTCAAAATTTTATAGCTGGCAACTTTCATCAGATGCATAATATTTAAACTTTTATTAAGATTTTATAATGCTGTTGACTCTATATCAAACTGATCACAAAAGTAGACTTCTAACCCAGAGAGAGAATTGTAAAAAAAAACTTGTTTCATGGTTCCTTATGGTTCTGATAGATGTATACCATTTTATCATTATTTTAACCCAGTGATAGCAGATTGTTCTTTTTATTTCAATTGAAATTTTATATTATAGACAGCCTATTTCTTCAAATCGCAGATGAGGGTTAAGGGCCAATTTGGCCTAGATGGACACTTCCAACAAGGAATGGCACTGGCAGAGGGAACTGGTTGAGAAATGACAGGCCTTGATTTTCTATTCAGTTACAATAATAACAGCTTGCATTTATAAAGCACATCTAACATGTCCAAACATCCCAAGTTCTTCAAAGGAGCATTATCAAAAAAGAGAAATTGACAATGTGCCACAAAAGGAGATATTTGGATAAGTGACCAGAATCTAGGTGAAAAAGGTGAGTTTTAAGAAATGCCTGTAAAGGAGGCGAGAAAGGCAGAGACATGGAGAGGTTTATAGAGACATATATATGTCTCTATATATCTAAGACTTTAGACCAAAGCAATTGAAAGTTCGGCTGTTCATGATGGAGTGATGAAAATCAGGGCTTTACAAGGGACCAGGGTAGGAAGAGCTCAGAAATCTCGGAAGGCTGTAGGGTTGACCATGGTTATAGGGATAGGGAAGAGATAGGGAAGAATGAGGCCTTGGAGATTGAAAATCAGGGTGAAAATGTTAAAATTAAGGCATTGTAGTTAAGTGAGCACGGGGGTGATACAGCAACAATTACTAAAAAAACTTTAACCATAAATGTTGGTAAGTGTTTCACAGAGGAGCAATGAGAAAAAGGAGACACTAAGCTAAATAATGTGATTCTCAGGAGGGGTGACCATAGGTTTGGTCAAAATGTACGTTTTAAGGAAGGTACTAATAGGAGGAAAGTGGAGAGGTGGATTCATTTAGGAAAAGCTTTCCAGAACATGGATCATAGGCAGCTGAAGGCACAGCTGGAGGAGATTACAGAAGTAGGAAAGGGAAAAGCATGTAGGGATCTAAACATGAGGATGACAGTTTTAAATTTAAGGAGTTGGAGTCTGGATGCTGAAGTAGGGCAGTGAGGACAGGATGATGGAAGCAATAGGACTTTCAATTGATTTATACTTCACTGATAGATCTTTAAAAAGGCCAGTTAAGAATATTTGGGTCCTATAATCAGGTTATTAATTAGCCAAGTAATTTGAAGACTGGAGGATAATGGCCTGTTAGGTCAAGGATATTATTTCAAACTGAATACAAATCTATTACTTTTTGAAGGTAGGGTTATTAGAAGTATAGCCGGTATGCTTTTTGGTACAGCTTTTCCAACAGATTACATTCACAGCTGTTTAATGATTCACAAAACACCATTTATTCAGCATTATTTATAGTCTCAAGTCTGAAATTAAATCAATCTTGAATGACGATCTACAACTGAATTTATCTCCACTATCCTGTCCCAATTTAAGCAAGACAGCAATGGAAAAAGTGGCAACAATCCGACATTATCTAACCTTAACCCTAACCCATTCTTTCCTTGCCTTAATTTCCCACCTCTGCAAGGCCGGCAGTTGACTGCCTCTTCTTCATCCCCACCCCACCTCAACTCCCTTTTCCAGATGCAAATAAAATCAAGTGGTTCGCAGCCATTTCCATCCCTTATTTCTCTTTTATTGCTCTTTGTGGGATACCAATAGAAGCCTGAGGTAGAACAGGAATGCCTCAAAGCCCCTGGCTAGAGTTGGACAGTATGAGTCATGTCTTTCCTCGCTCTATTTTACTTCGATTTCTTTGCTGGGGCCTTTTAAAAAAAGGATATTGTCTTTGGGGCTCTTCTGCCCCTTTTAAGAGGCCTCACTGCCACTTTGGTGTCCTTTCTGCTTCTGATCTGTCCTTGTGGCCTTGAGTAAACAGTTTATTAGTCACAAAAGAGCGCCACATGGCTTGCCACGTGATCCTCTCTCCCCAGCTGACCAGTAAACCAAATATGATTATGGCTAGTGGATTCCAGATGCATGGTTTTAACTTGATTATATTTTGGATGGATGAATTCCTCACTCAGCCAGAGTTCTTTGACTGAAGTGATTATATCTAATGGTTTGTTCCCTACCTGTCTGATTTTGGATGTCCTATGCATGGCTCAGGAGATGTACCCATTCACATTCCTCTCAGGTGATTACCTTTGATGGTATCCTGCAAACAGGTTGACTCCATTTTAATAGTTTTGGGATTTGTAAGGTACAGTGATGCAAATATTCAGCCATCTTAGAAACTATTGTTTCAAGTCACTAGAATGTTGGTTAGTCTTTTTAAAACTCAGTCAGTGGTTTTCAACCTTTAAATATATAAAGTCATTTTTTGATATAAAGCGTGGCTTTATAACTTACAAGGTAATGCTGGAATAGGCCTGATGATGTGTATTGTAAAACAGAATTAACACATGGATCAGGAATTTCCGTAGAGGTGTTCACACTGCACTGTTCAACTTTGCTGAAGTGCAGCAGTAGAGTGGTAGCAACTCCAAGGAAACTCCTTGCAGGTAGATTCACAACCAGGGATCAGCCTGGGCAAGAATGAACCGTAATATGCTGTTTTGTATTGTTTTGTTTATATTCAGCTATATCTAACTTTCATTTGAGCTTTGTTTAAAAAAAAGAGGTCTTGCCTGTACCAAATATATAGTAGAGGCTGAATGGACTCTGCTACACAGCCAGGCTTTTAATGGAGGTAAAATTGGTGCAATGAATGTAGAAATTTGCCCTTACTTAGCCTTGCCAAACTAATGACAGTGGAGGAAGGTTGTTTATAAAGACGTACCCTGTGATTACTTAACTTAACTTTACTTAAGGTCAAGATTTCAGCTTTAAAAGTTCAAAAAGGATGCTCTTCTTTAGAGGACTAAATCAATAGAACGCATCACAGTTGTGGGTATCAGATTTCATCATTCCCTTCCAGTGTCTTTCTCTTCAGCCAGATTGTGGAGAACAAATTATAGATTATATGCCTCACTCACTATGTAACTTGACTAGATTTTTTGTAAATTGTTTATGAAATTATTTTAGATTCACCATTGGATTAAGTGGTTTAATGCGCTTAGATATATATATATATATATATATATATATATATATATATATATACCATAAGTTGTTGCTCTTAGGAAGCAGTCCAGAGAAATCTTGCTTCCTTCCTCACGTGTAACCTTTTTTAACAAAGTAATTTTGAATTTAACTTGGGGCAGAATTTTACACCCGTGGGATTTTACAGCCCTGCTGAAGTCAATGGAATTTTAAATGGCTCGCTGCATTTCACGGGCTCCCCTCCGCCACAACAGTGCTGTAAAATTCCGTCCTTGGTTTGTCTCTACCTTTTGTGGTTGTAACATCTTAAATAATTCTATACTCGTTACAATGCATCCTCGAAGTATGATGTTACACTTAAATATTTTATTAAACTTTATTTGTACTTTCTCTCAAGCTCATACATTAACTGCAAATCAAACTAATATTATCCACATGATTGAGAAAGCAGATCCTTGCTGAGATCTTTGGTGGCAGGTTTAATGGCTAAGTATTTGTAAAAGTTAATAAATACTTTCTATGATAATGAAAATTGGCGAAACCCTCTTCCATGATAAATTGATCTTCATATATTTACTCAGATACACTGCAGTACGAGTGTATTTATAATTATGATTCACCCTGTCACAGATATATGTGTAATTTTCTGTGACATTTTCTATCTTTTTTTCCTAGATCTTGTCTCATCTGAAACATTAGAGTTTAATGCAATGAAATATAAAGATAATAACATTTTTTAGGTGTTTGCAAGTGTTAGTATTTAGTTAACTGTTTGGGCCCAATTTCCAATCAAACTGATTTTCCCACAGTCCTTTTGTGCAGCAAAACAGGTGACCTGAAGATGACCTATTCTGATTTCAGTCTTTTGATATGCACAATGCAATCATATCCAATTTTAGCTGATAATGATTCTATATATATTGATATTATTTGAGCCTTGTTTGTAAATTGATTTTGATCCAGCAATTTGTTTTCTTCTGTGATTGTACTCTGTATCTCACAGAATCACAGAATTGATACGGTGCAAAAGGTGGTCATTCAACCCATCATGTCTGTACTGGCTCTCTGAACATTTTAACTTAGTGCCAATCTCCTGCCTTTTCCCCATAACCCTGCATGTTGGTTCTATCTATATAATCACCCAATGCCCTCATGAATGCCTCAACTGAATCTACCTCCACCACACTTCCAGGCAGTACCTTCCAAACCCTAACCACTCGCTGTGTGAAAAAGTTTTTTCTCACCTCGCATTTGCTTCTTTTTCAAAACACTTTAAAATTGTGCCCTTTGGTTCTCGATCCATTTACTAGTGGAAACACTTTCTCCCTGTATGCTCTGTCCAGACCCCTCACGATTTTGAAAACTTCTATCAAGTCTCCTGTTAGCATTCTCCTCTCCAAGGAAAACAGTCCCAACTTCTCCAATCTTTCCTCATAACTGAAGTGTCTCATCCCTGGAACCATCTTCATAAACCTCTTTTGCATTCTCTCCAATACATTCACATCCTTCCTCTGGTGCAGCACCCAGAACTGTACACAATGCTCCAGCTGAGGTCTAACCAGTGTCTCATATAAGTTCATCATAACCTCCCTGCTCTTGTACTCTATGCCCCTATTAATGTAGCCTAGAATACTGTATGCTTTAGAAACAGCTCTCCCTTCCTGCCCTACCACCTTTAATGACTTATGTACATATACATTGAGGTCTCTCTGCTCCTGCACACCATTTAGAATAGTATCCTTTATTTTATACTGTCTCTCCATGCTCTTTGTACCAAAGTGTATCACCTCACACTTCTCTGCATTGAATTTCATCTGCCACCTATCTGCCCACTCCACCAATGTGTCAATGTTCTTTTAAAGTTCTGCACTGTCCTCCTCACAGCTTACAATTCTCCCAGGTTTTGTGTCATCCGCAAACTTTGAAATCATCTCCTGTGCACCAAAATCTAGATCATTTATATATATATCAAGAAAAGCAAGAGTCCCAATACTGACCCCTGGGGAACTCCACTACAAAACTTTTCTCAGCCCGAAAAATACCCATGAACCATTACCCCCTGTTTCCTATCCCTCAGCCTGTCTGTATCCATGTTGCTGCTTTCCCTTTTATTCCATGACCTACAACTTTCATCACATGTCAGTTGTGTGGCACTGTATTGAACTCCTTTTGGAAGCCCATGGACACCACATCAACGGCCTTGCCCTCATCAACCATCTCTGATACCTCTTCAAAAAAACACCAGCAGGTTAGTTAGACATGATTTTCCTTTAACAAATTCATGCTGACTCTTCTGAATCAATCCACATTTTTCCATGTGACTATTAATTCTATCACGAATAATTGTTTCTAGAAGTTTCCCCACTACCGGAGTTAAACTGACTGGCCTGTAAGTGCAGGGCAGTTGTTTACAACCTTTTTGAACAAGGTGTAATATTTTAAATTCTCCAGTGCTCTGGCACCTCCCCTGAAACCAGAAAACATTGAAAGATTATTGTCAATGCCTCTGCAATTTCCACTCTCACTTCCTTCAATATTCTTGGATGCATCTCATATGGTCCTGGTGCCTTATCAACTTTAAGCACCCACAGCTTATCCAATGCCTCCCCTTATCAGTTTTAAACCCTTCTAGTCACTTGAGTTTCCTCCTCTGTCACCATGGCCTGAACAGCATCTACCTCATGGTAAAGACAGATGCAAAGTATTCATTTAAAACCTATGCCATGCCTCTTGCCTCTATGTGGAAATCCCGTTTCTGGTCCCTAATTGGCCCTACTCCTCCTTTGACCACCCTTTTGCTTATACAATACTTTGGGATTTCCTTTTATGTTAGCTGCCGGCCTTTTTTCATAATCCCTCTTGCTTCTTGTATTTGCTTTTTCTCATGCCTTCTGAACCTTCTGTATTCAGTTTGGTTCTCAATTGTATTTGCTACCTGACACCTGTCGTAAGCACATGTTTTCTTCTTTAACTTAATTTCAATCTCCTTTGTCATCCAGGGAGCTGTGAATTTGTTTGTCCTACCCTTCCCTTTTGAGGGAACATGCATTAACTGTGCCCAAACCATCTCCTCTTTGAAGGTAGCCCATTGTTCAGCAACTGTTTTTTCTGCCAGACTTTGGTTCCATTCTGTCTGGCCCAGCTCTATTCTTGCTGCATTGAACTTCGCCCTCTGCCAGTTGAATGTTCTTACTCTGAATTGACCAATGTCATTTTCCACTGTCATCCTAAACCTTATGATGCAATGATCACTGTCCCCTAAATGTTCTCCTACTGTCACTTGATCTACTTGGCCCATCTCATTCCCAAGAGCCAGATCTAGCAGTGCCCCTTTTCTTGTTGGACTGGACACATACTGCTCTAGGAAATTCTCCTGAACCAATCTCGGAATATCTTTCCCTCACTGCCCCTTACACTATTACTATCCCAGTCTATATACAGTTAATTAAAGACCCCACTATAACTACTCTACGACGTTTACACCTGTCTGTAATTTCCTTGCAGATTTGTTCCTCCATATCCTTCCCATTAGCTGATGGTCTATATATTACACTGAGTAATGTAATTGCACCCTTTTTATTTCTTAGCTCTAGCCAAATCGATTATGTCCTTGAATCCTCTGATACATCCTCTTTCCCCAGTTTTACAATACTCTGCTTAACCAAAAGCACTACCCCTCCTCTTTTTTTCCCTTTTCTATTTTTTCTGAACAATTTGTAACCAGGAATATTTAACACCTACAGAATTACCTGGAAAAACTCAGCAGGTCTGGCAGCATCGGCGGAGAAGAAAAGAGTTGACGTTTCGAGTCCTCATGACCCTTCAACAGAACTAGGTGAATCCAAGGAAAGGGTGAAATATAAGCTGGTTTAAGGTGTGTGTGTGTGTGTGTGTGTGTGTGTGTGTGTGTGTGTGTGTGTGTTTGTGTGTGTGTGTGTGTGTGTGTGTGGTTGGGGGGGTGGAGGGAGGGGGGGTGCTGTGGTTGTAGGGACAACCACAACTGGAATTTAGGGAGCTAGGTAGAAAATAAGCAAGCAGGACCTCTAAAGTAGTAATCACCAGGTTACTCCCAGTGCCACGTGCAAGTGAGTACAGAAATAGGAAGATAAGACAGGCGAATGCGTGGCTGGAGAGATGGTGCAGGAGGGAGGGCTTTTGATTCCAGGGACACTGGGACTGGCTCTGGGGGAGATGGCACCTGTACAATTCGGATGAATTGCATCTGAACGGAGCCAGGACTGAGTTCCTTGAGGGTTGTTTTGCTAGTGCTGTTGGGGAAGGTTTAAACTAACTCACCAAGGGTGTGGGAACCAGGGGAAAATATTAGAAAGTAAGACTAGATTACATGGAATGTTGAGGAGGCAGATAGCACTAAAATAGGAAATAGTAATTTAATAGATGGAGTCGGAGTAAGGGAGCAAGTAATGAAGTTTAAATCAGGGTTACACTGCATGTATGTGAATACATGGGGTATAGTTAATAAAATTGGGGAGTTACAGGCACAGATTGCCATGTGGGATTATGATGTTGTGGTTCCCTACAACCACACCCCCCCCCTCCACTTCTCTCACCTCCCCCCCCCCCCCACCCCCCCCACACACACACACACACACACACGCAGACACACACACACCTTAAACCAGCTTATATTTCACCCCTTCCTTGGATTCACCTAGTTCTGTTGAAGGGTCACGAGGCCTCGAAACGTCAACTATTTTCTTCTCCGCCGATGCTGCCAGACCTGCTGAGTTTTTCCAGGTAATTCTGTTTTGTTTTGGATTTCCAGCATCTGCAGTTTTTTGTTTTTATATTTAACACCTAAGTCTGCCCTTCCTTAAGCCAAGTTTCCATTATCACCACAACATCATAATCCCACATGGCAATCTGTGCCTGTAACTCCCCAATTTTATTAACTATACCCCGTGCATTCACATACATTCAGTGTAACCCTGATTGAAACTTCATTACTTGCTCCCTTACTTCGACTCCCTCTATTAAATTACTATTTCCTATTTTAGTGCTATCTGCCTCCCCAACATTCCATGTAATCTAGTCTTACTTTCTAATATTTTCCCCTGGTTCCCACACCCTTGGTGAGTTAGTTTAAACCTTGCCCAACAGCACTAGCAAAACAACCCTCAAGGAACTCAGTCCCGGCTCCATTCAGATGCAGTTCATCCGAATTGTACAGGTGCCATCTCCCCCAGAGCCAGTCCCAATGTCCCTGGAATCAAAAGCCCTCCCTCCTGCACCATCTCTCCAGCCACGCATTCACCTGTCTTATCTTCCTATTTCTGTACTCACTTGCACGTGGCACTGGGAGTAACCTGGTGATTACTACTTTAGAGGTCCTGCTTGCTTATTTTCTACCTAGCTCCCTAAATTCCAGTTGCAGGAGCACATTCCCCTTCCTATCTATGTTGTTAGTACCAATGTGGACCATGGCCTCTGGCTGTTAGCCCTCCCCCACAAGAATGTCCTGCAGCCGTTCTGTGACATCCTTGATCCTAGCACCAGTGAGGCAACAAACCATCCTAGAGTCACGTTGACAGCCACAGAAATGCCTGTTTGCTCCCCTTAATAAAGAATCACCTATCAGCACTGCCCTTCCATTCTTCTTCATCCTCTCCTGTACAGCTGGGCCACCTGTGGTGCCATGGACTTGGCTCTTGCTGCACTCCTCCAAGGATCTTTTGTCCTCATCAATATCCAGAATGATTAGTGAGCAGGACCTCAGGGGACTCCTGCCCTACCTGCCTGTCTCTCTTGGATTGCCTGCCGGTCATCTATTCCCTATCTGCCTACTTGCCCCTAATTTGCATGTGACCACCTCTCTGAACGTACTATCCACATTGTTCTCTGCCTCACAGATGCACCTCTGTGACTCCAGCCACTGCTCAGGCTCTGAAACGTGAAGCTCAAGTTTGTGTAGCCAGTGACACTTCCTGCGCATGGGCTTGTCGATGTCAAGGGAAGTGTCCACGGCTCCCCACATGCCACAGGATGGGCATTCCCCTTGGCAGAGCTGTCCTGTCATACCTTAACCTTAAACTTTTAATTCACTTTTTTGCTTAAACTTTAGTTACTTTAAATTACTTTAACCTTATTCTTGTACAATTAACTATAAACTGGAGATTAGTAGAAAGTAGCAATTCTTCACCCTTACTCACAAATCAGCTCCCACTCCTTTGCCAATAAACTTTTGCTTTCTATGTGCTTGCTTAGAAATTTACATTTCTATAATCGCACTGTTTTCAATTCCCCACTGTCTCTCCACTGGGCTGTTTTATCTCCCGAACTCTCACTGTTTTATCCAAGTGGAATATTATTTAAGTTGGCCCTACTTAATAAACCTTACCAAGGAGTGCAGTTCCTACTTTATTTTAGACCTTTGGAACAGAATAAACCTTAAACCTTTATTGGATACTCACAAGATACTCACCATGAAGCTAGTTTCTTCCCTAACCAATCAAATTGCTTTTTTCCCATTATGTCACAATTTGTTTTTTCACTCTCCTTTCAAACTCAGTGTGGGCTGGTTCCGAGCAACCAACTGCTCTTCCCCAAGGTGAGTAATGTAGGCCGCACTCCCTGGGCTGTATTTATTCTCTCCCCGCTCCATGTATCTCCCATAGCATCAACGCTCAATTTAAGATCGTCAGCCGGGCTCACAATGTGACTCACTTGCACGTGCTCCTCCTTCAGGTGCCGCAAAAGGGCATTGGTGACTATGGACTTCCCTAAGATGGGTCCATGATTATGCTGGGCAAAGTACTAGCAGTGGTTCGCCCTGGCCCTCTGCAGTATGGCTGACCAGGAAACTCTCCCGCTCTTCCTGCCTGCCTTCAGGCGTATTGGAAGGATTTACAGGCTGAAGATCAGCCTGTTTGGCCACGTTATGAACACACCTTCCTTGGCCGAGCGGAACTCAAACCCAGAGTTTCTGCCCCAGAAGTAGGGATGCTACCCACTGCCCCAAAAAACCTCTAACCAAAAACACCAAAAAAAATGGTAAAATTATGGCATTATGCTTGGATTTAAGACCAAACTTTGCAAACCTTCACAGCTAATATAACCAATATTGTATTATAGCACATTTTCCAAATGAAACCTGCAACGGAGGAGCAATTGATGTGGTTTATAATCCTAGACCCTTTTTGGGATAATATGGATCAGGCATACTCCTCAGATGATCACTTTCACTTAAGGTTGGGAAAGACATGCCCCACAGACACTTAAATGGGACTGAAGTATGGATCCAGCTCTCTCTGAAGGAAAGGAACCACCAGATAATATTTTTAACAAGCTTTAGCCAGATTATAACAACCTGGATGTTATAAGGTTCCGGGCATCCCTCCTCAATAATGTATCTTGCCATTGAAGAGTGTACAGAGATGGATTTTTGAGCTTTGATACAGAGGACTTTAAGATAATATGCTTTCTAATTTTTATATAAGTTTAGTAAAGAATTGAAACTGTAACTCACTTTTGATGGTAATTGCAATATTGGGAGTTCTAAGAAAAAATGTATAATCTTGCTTCTAATAGAGAATCTGAGTCTTATTAATGTTACAGAGAGATATTTAAGATATCCATCAATATTTAAAGTAATATTTACCTTAAATCCCTGAGTATAAATCTACCCAAGTCTAGCAAGATACCTCTATCCCAATTAAGGGGAGATCTGTCATCACCACATTACAGCAGCTATGCCTTTACCTTGAGAGAAACTGGAATGAATCCAACAAATCTAAAATGCCTACTGTGTGGTTCAATACTTATACCATAAAAGAGTTGAACCAGCAGGAAGCCTGATGAGCACACGTGCTGGACAACATCCTTTGTTTTTGTCAACATCCTTCATTTTAGTCAACATCCTTCAAACAAACTGGATACTGAGAAGTGCAGATAGTGGCTACTACAATCAGTTTCCAGGATTCAGTTAGCAAGTTATTTATGGTCATCCTTAAGGTTCTCTAACACAGCTCCATGCTACTGCTAGCCTAAATTTGTGTTAGGATAGCTAGCTGGGCCAGGAACCACTTTGCCCGCATAACTTGATAACTTCCTATGATGAATTGCAGCAAAGGAGAGAAAGGTACAAATGGGTGGAAAACTTAAGGAAGTGTTGTGCCATTATAATGATGTAATACCTTGGGCTTATTCACTGTGCAAGGTACAAGGCACCAATCACTCATAAGGGATTGGGCAAACACATTGTGGGTTCATTTATTAAGACTAGGCACATGAGAACTGTTATACATAGGTATAAAGCTTGAAAGCATCAGAGCTGTGCATGTGCTCTGCTCAAAGCAAATGTGAAACTAAGACTGGATCACATGACCTGTTCCCCTTTTAGTGATGTCATGCTGATATCCCTTAAAGGCATATTACAACAGGGAGTGTCTCATGAGCCACGTGAATGGACATGGCACTGGCAAGGAATGTCATCAGCACTTACCCAGCACAAGGCATGGCGACCATAATGATACACTGTCTATCCAGGGAACTGTGCCAGCTGAAGTCTTTCCATGGAGGATTCTCACAGCTCATTTTCTAGGTGGAAGCTCACTATTTCATAGCTTTCCTTATCATTGCCTCCATGAGTATGTGAGTGTCAGCATTTCTCACCATTTGTAATCCTTCCCTACTCTGACACAGTTAGTGTCAAGTCAGATGTTTGTTACCCACAGCTTTACACTCTAAACACTGTACCTCTTACAATTGGTCCCAATGCTTTATCAGCCAACTCATAATTTTGTGTACCATAATTTTGTGGTAAGTCATCTATAACTGAGACAAAAGCAAAATACTCTGGTTGCTTGAAACTTGTACTGGAAACAATCAACAAGTCAACCAGCACCTGTGAGACAGAAACATTTATCATTTCAGGTTAATGACCTTTATCAGAACTTGAAACCTGACACTTCAAAATCTCATCCTTAATTATGTATGATTTGTTGTACCAGTCTGTTTCTGGTTCTCTTTCCACTATGCCATGTTAGCTATAACTCAACGTCTTCACACTGATTATCCCTGCTGTTCCAAGCCAATAAACAGATTTACTCATATCCTGTTATCTTTGGTGGCAATTTTTGCTGAATACATTAAGCAGTAAAGAGGTGACCAAGAACAAGTCTGAAACTGAAATGCCTGTTTAGCCCACATTTAATGAAAGATGCATCTTGGTAATGGAACTGAAGCCAGCCCTAGAACAGCCACCCGGAGGCTTGTTAAATAGCTGATCACCACTTAAATTCCAGCTAGTACCCATTAACGAAGCTGCACAGCATTTGGATGACAAGCTCTTCAATTTTGTCTCCAAACAGTGGCCAGTTTGGAAGTAAACACAGTGTTAATATTGATTTCAAGCACTATTTAAAGGGATCCTTATGCACATTGCTGCTGGAGCAGTGAAGAGGGCATCTAAAACACATTGATTTGAGACACTTTGTCAAGACTTCACCAATACTTGAGCAACATTTATTCTGGAAATTCTATCAAGATTTCACCTAAAAAAAGTAACTGCTGTGCTACTGCGTCTCATAAGGGTCACCAGGAGAAAGGAGTGCTTAGTCACCAAGCAGGGTTCCTGCTTGGTCTGCCGGAGTGTGGCGGGCGGACATGAAGCCAGGCATAGCAATGCCAGCTCTGCAACGGAGTGGGACAAGAGGGTGAGAAAGGAGAGGTGCACTCCTTCCTTTCCATGGGTACAGAACAACCCTACTCCTCTGAGAATCCTCTACCAGGATTTCCAATGCCACATCCAAAAACCTTAGCACTCTTCCTCAGTCACTGGGCCATCTTACAAAGTGCTGCTGTGTGCCAGGCATAGGATATAATTAGCTCTGCCTGGCACACAGCAGCACTTTGTAAGATGGCCTAGTGACTGAGGAAGAGTGCTAAGGTTTTTGGATGTGGCATTGGAAATCCTGGTAGAGGATTCTCAGAGGAGTAGGGTTGTTCTGTACCCATGGAAAGGAAGGAGTGCACCTTTCCTTTCTCACCCTCTTGTCCCACTCCGTTGCAGAGCTGGCATTGCTATGCCTGGCTTCATGTCCGCCCGCCACACTCCTGCAGACCAAGCAGGAACCCTGCTTGGTGACTAAGCACTCCTTTCTCATGGTGACCCTTATGAGGCGCAGTAGCACAGCAGTTACTTTTTTTAGGTGAAATCTTGATAGAATTTCCAGAATAAATGTTGCTCAAGTATTGGTGAAGTCTTGACAAAGTGTCTCAAATTGATATGTTTTAGATGCCCTCTTCACTGCTCCAGCAGCAATGTGCATAAGGATCCCTTTAAATAGTGCTTGAAATCAATATTAACACTGTGTTTACTTCCAAATTGGCCGCTGTTTGGAGACAAAATTGAAGAGCTTGTCATCCAAATGCTGTGCAGCTTCTTTAATGGGTACTAGCTGGCATTTAAGTGGTGATCAGCTATTTAACAAGCCTCCGGGTGGCTGTTCTAGGGCTGGCTTCAGTTCCATTACCAAGATGCATCTTTCATTAAATGTGGGCTAAACAGGCATTTCAGTTTCAGACTTGTTCTTGGTCACCTCTTCCTCATTGTTCTTGATATGACAAGTGGAGTCCCGCAGGGATCTGTACTGGGGCTTCAACTCTCTACAATTTATTTCACTGACTTAGATGAGGGGAGTGAAGACATTGTAGCTAAATTTACAGATGACACAAAAATAAGTAGGAAAGTATGTTGGTAGGAGGAGATAAGGAGGTTGGCAGACAGATATAGATGGGTTGAGTGAGTGGGCAAAATATGACAGATGGGAAAATGTGAAGAATTTCATTTTGGCAAGAAGAATTTTAAAAAGCAGAGTATTACAAATGGATAATGGCTGCAGAATTCTGAAGTACTGAGGGATCTAGGTGTTCTGGTGCATGAGTCATAAAAAGTTACTGTGCAGGTACAGCAAGTAATTAAGAAGGCTAATGGAATGTTATCCTTTATTATCGGAGGAATTGAACATAAAAGTAAAGATGTTATGCTTCAGTTATACAGGGCATTAGTGAGACCACATCTCGAATATTATATGCTGTTTTGGTCTCCTTATTTGAGGGAAAATGTAAATGCGTTGGAGGTGGCTCAGAAGAGTTTTACTAGACTGGTGCCTGGAATGAGTGGGTTGCCTTGTGAGGAAATGTTAGACAGACTGGGCTTATTTCCACTGGAGTTTAGAAGAGTGAGGGGTGGCTTGACTGAAGTATATAAGACCTCGAATTTTACTGGCAAGGTGGATGTGGAAAGGATGTTTCCTCTTGTGGGTGAGTCCAAAACTAGGGGGCATTGTTTTAAAATTAGGGGTTGCCTTTATAGGACAGAGATGAGGAGATTTTTTTTTCTCTGAGGGTTGTGCGATTTTGGAACTCTCTGCCTCAGAAGGCAGTGGAAGGTCGAGCCTTTGGATATTTTTAAGGCAGAAGTAGGTAGATTCTTATTAGGCAAGGGAATCAAAGGTTATCGGTGGTAGATGGGAATGTGGAATTCAAAACACAAATAGATCAGCCATGATCTTATTGAATGGTGGAGCAGGCTCGAGGATCTAAATGGCCTACTTCAGCTCCTAATTCATATGTTTGTATATATGTTCATAATTCAGTTGTTAATCAGGCTGCAGGGGAAAGAAAAATGCTGTACTTTTAATGGAAGCAGAAGCTACATCCCCTTTCTACAGCATTAACTGCCGTATTCTGATAAGTAAAGAGTTTAAATGGCCCAAAGCTTCTTTGAAAAACTACAGAGAGAAGGTAAGTGGGTAAAGAAGAGGGTGAATAAGGAGGTAGAGTGGGTGAGGTAAATGAGTAAGGGGGTAGAGTGGGTGAGGTAGATGGGTAAGGGGATAGAGTGACAGCCAGATAGGGTGGTAGGTGGGTAAGGTGGTGAGTCTGGGTCAGGTGGGTGGTTGGAGTTGGGGGTCAGCCGGGGTCGGGGGATAGTTAGGTGGGTTGGAGGGTAGTTGGTTGGTAGGGGCTAGTCGTTGGGTCGGGTGGAGTCGGGGCGGGAAGTTGGGTTGTGGGGAAGCTGGGTTGTGGGGGAGCTGGTCAGGTTGGGAGGATGTCGGTGTGTCGGGAGAGTCGGAGGGTCTGTGGGTAGTTAGGTGGTGGGGCTAGTCAAGCTGGGTCATGGGATTTGGATTGTTGCGGGGGGCTAGTCACGTCAGGTTGGGGGGAGTGGGATGGTCGGGGGTGGAATTTGAATGCTGTGATCAGGTCAGTTATAGTAGGGAAGAGTCAGGGGTGTTGTTAGGGAGTTGGCGGGGGTGGGGGGGGTGGGGAGGGGTGGGGGGGGTTGAAGGCAGAGTCTATGGGCAGTGTGAGGGATTAGGGGTGAGTTGTATAGATGCCCAGGAGTAAGACTAGGATTTTTCTGTCTAACATTTACTGAGTAACTATCCAGGTAAATAAATTGGAGCCATTTGAAGTCTCCAACTCCAACTTAGAGTTGGAGACTCTTTTGGAGGTTTCCAGGGAGCAGAGGAATTGTCCATCGCAAGTTTGAAAACTCCTGGGCAATTGCCACAATTGGGGGCGGTCCCGTAGTGCATGTTAGGGGGTAGACCCTGGCTCTATCCGGAGACTAGAAATCTGGACCATTATCTCTAAAATAGACCAGAATAATTGGGCCTCTCCCATAGCAGTAGTAAAAAAGTCAGATGGTAGAGTAAGAATATGTGGGGATTATAAATTAACCGTAAATCTGGCACTAGAATGTAATCCACTCTATACTTTGCCAAACTTGGGAGGATCTGTTCACAGTGTTGTCAGGAGATCAAACTTTTCGTCGTTAGATCTGACAAATGCTTGTCTGTAACTTGAGTTACTAGATGAGCCTGATTATTGATTATTAGTACACAAACATTTTTAGTTTCATAGGCTGTCATTTTCATGTATTCATTTGTGATAGATAGCAATTCACAATGGGTTGAGGGGTTTCCAATGAAACAAACAACTCTAAATATTTTGCATGGTTTTCTTGCTGCTTATGAGATCCCAGAGGAAATTGTGTTCAACAATGGATCTCAGTTTTGTTCAGGGGAGATTTTAAATGTCATGAGAATGAATGGGGTAAAACATACTGGAGTTCCACCTGACCATCTGCTTCAAATGGAACAGCAAGCGCACAGTACAAATTGTTAAGCATGATCTTGTTAAACCAATGCTAGATACGCATTGGGAGTAATGTCAGTTGTCATTGAATCACAAACTGATGATTCTTTTATTTTATTGTAACACGTCTTACTCTACAATTGGCAGAACACCAGCTGAATTGCTTCTTAGAAAACAACCTAGAATGAGGTTTTGATTTCCGAAGCCACATTTAGCACAGTCAGTAGAAGAACAATAATCCAGGCAGAAAAAGAGTAATGATCGAGAGTTCAATACAAGTTGTGCCTGAGACCAGTCAGATTTGAACCAGAGTCAGACAGGCATGTCAGGTAAAGTGGAAAATTCAATTAAAGGTCAAGGACAAAATCAGTCATTGTTGGAGAAAACGTCTCCTCAGACTCAGGCCAAGATGGTTCAAGGTCCTTTCCCAAGTTCTGAAAGTTTGGGTCAAGAAAGGGGATATCCTCTTGGGAATAGGAAACCAATGGTTAAGTTAGATTTGCAAGTAAATGGAAAGCAAAGCATTTATATAAGTTGCATGGATTTTGAACATTTTGTAACTTTTTCATTAAGGAGGGAGGACTGTATTTGTACCCTCTTGTGGCCATTTGTGTATGTATGTATGTATATAAGCCAAAACTGGAATAAACCAGTTCAGTTGGGTACTTGAACACCAGATGGGGCACAGTCTCTTTTATGTCCTGCACAGCTGTCCCAATACCCCTCCAGGAAAGTTGTTTCTAATTCATGTTTAAGAGTAAAATTGAAGGTTTCTGATTAGCACCTACTGGAATGTTGAAATCATGATAATCATCAAATAGCCCAAAAGTAGATGTTAATTCCAGACTTTCAAACAAGCATTTCTTAGTTTAGTTGGAGTAACTATTGGTACTCTGCTTGTATCTTAACTATCCAACTCAACAGACTTATTTGAATCTGCCAAACTTCCTTCTTCCTCATGAACCTCTGAAGGTAAAACATGATCTATATGTATAAACCGAACCTTTCCACTATCAAACAACTTGACCAAATATGTGCAAGGACCAGGTGTTTTCACCACTCTTCCTGGTAACCACTCATTTTACCATTTAGCACCAGTTTTCACTGTTTTGTGAAAATAACCTTCAATCTGCACCCCCCCTACCCCATTCCACCCACACACCCATCCCCCCACCCCTGATTCTTCACTTGGATGAGGAACTATTTGTCCCAAACATTTCGCCTTCAGGTTCAATTGCAGTAGTGATCGTTGTTCTAATAAATTTCAGTTTGGATGTTACACTATTTTGCTAACAGGCAAGAATAGAGAATTAACACATCAACGCTACCGCAACTACTGTCCATGAACTCACATAAGCCTATTTTAATTCAGTTACCAGATCTCTGCTGCTGCTGTAGCCCTGGGAAACCACTAGTCAGCTACCTTCATCAAATTTTACTTTATTTCTCAATGCTCTTTGTTATTATTTAGAATACAAGTTCTTCAAACTGAACAGGTCTAAGGGCTCTGCAGCTCTTCACCTTGCAATATGCGATGGCATCTTTCCTTACATGACTTACTTTCATATATTTCCTTAAA
The DNA here is from genome assembly GCF_017639515.1 of Carcharodon carcharias. Classification (NCBI taxonomy): domain Eukaryota; kingdom Metazoa; phylum Chordata; class Chondrichthyes; order Lamniformes; family Lamnidae; genus Carcharodon; species Carcharodon carcharias. The sequence continues at coordinate 55,476,840 of NC_054486.1, forward strand.
TAAAGTCTTCAATTTTAACAAGCCGATATGTATTAGCAGCTGTCTAATGCCACCTGGGAGAAATCTTTGACTTGCAAGACTCCAACAAATGTTGTTCATTTTGCTTCAGGAGAAATAGTCAGTTAATGTGTGGGAGAAGTAGTCCAGCAGTGGGAGGATCACGAATATACAGCAAACTGACCCATTTTTGAGGAGCAGAGCCTAGACCTGGTGTAGGAGATGGTGAGATTTTTGAGCTGATTACTAACATTTCTGCTCATTTCTGCTCATCTTTCTTAATTATGCTCTCTTTTCTTGCAGGTCTGTCCCGTCAATGGGAGCAGGGGGAGGTGGTGGTAGGGCAACAGAAATTGAAGAGGAACAAGCTTATGGGAAGGAAGGAAATTCTTTGAGGTGTGCTATGAAGTGGATGATCGAGGGTCAGCCCATTTGAGAGTCTCCAAATTAACATGCTGCTTCAGGTTCCTCTGTCCCAACTGCTTTGATATCACTTCATCGCTCCTTCCCTCAATACTTTGTCATTTCCATAAATCAGCTCAGGTACTTTCACTCAGGATGATGGGCAAGTAGATAGTACAGGCAGAATATTCCCATCTTGCCTATGGCGGGTTTTGTGACAGGCTGGAGTGGGGGATCTAGCAGGAGACAAAAAATTGGAATCCTGCTGGCATGAAAACAGTTTGCAATTCTCCTGATGGCGGGTTGGATATCTCGCTGACTAGTGGCGTGAATGCCATTTACATTCATTTCGATCTCATGGATGCTCAGTAAATTAGGTGCTCGTCAGAATCACGTGCTTCCTTCCAATCTTGCATCATGCCAGAGGGAAATCATGTCAAGTCTGAATCATGTTTGAAAAAGAATGGCGTGCAGCAGTCAGACCTCACTTCACTCGGGACTTTGAGGTGAGTGCAGCATTCATAGCCTACCTGCCACAGCGCTGACACACAAGAGGGTGGATGGGATATCACATATATGAATGGGAGGGGACGCACACACACTCTGGAGTAGCAAAGTGTGGCGGGTGGATGTGTGCATTAGTGTGGCACAGGGGGGAGGGTTGCACTGAGATTCATGAAGGGAGGATATGGGAAGGGAGACAGTGTAGTGTTCAGTCATGAAGGCAATGGGGAAGCCATTGAAAGTCAAAGTCCTTGGTCTGGGGCTAGCAGGTCAGAGTCAAAGAGTAGAGTCCCACCCTACAAATGTCATTTTTAGCTGTGCTGGTGCCTCCTCATGAACCCGGTCCTGATTCTGCAATCACCTAATTCAAATTAAAATGAGATGAAATAAACATCTCAAAATCCAGAAGTTGTGATCCCAATCCAACAGAAGTAAATTGGAACAAATGAGGTGTTGTCAGCATGAGCTGATAATGGGACAAGTGTTTTTAGTCCATAGCTTGTAACTCTGCAAAAGCTTTGATAAGTGCTTTCTGAAATTTGGAGTGATACTTTAGGACATTTTTGGGGTTTGTTTTGCAGTGCATATTGTTGTAATATGCCTTTGAGGGATAGCAACATGACATCATTAGAAGGAAATGTGTCATGCTATCCTGTTTTAGTTTTACTTTTGCTTTGGAGCAGAGCACACGTACACAGCTCTGCTGCTGGTGTCTTCCAGCTTTCTACCCGTGTATATCTGTTCTCATGTGCCTGGTCTAAATAAATGAACCCACAACGTGTTTACCCAATCCTTTATGAGTGATTGGTGCTTACATCACTATAAAAGCACAACACAAATATGTACAAGAGGTGGATATGCTTCTGATAGTCTGAGGTTTCTCAAATAATGAGGAAGTGTACATTCAAACAAAGCAAGAGTTCTGAGTCAGCAACATGAAATTCCCAATATGCATTTCCTTCTTCACTATTTTGCTGCCTGGACAGCTCAGCAGAGGCACTGCAATATGGTTCTTAGTGTGATCTACTTGACAGGTGCTCCAGTGCCAATGAATTCCCCTTTCCCGGGCCTTGACCAGCCTGTCTGCTCTGGTCAGAGCTCACGATTAACAGCTCAGATGATGAGGATGCAGCACTGCAGCTGCCCTGGGCCAATGATACAGATAAAGCGGGTGGGTAAAAATTGTATGGCCTCCTCCAGCTCGACTTGCATGGGTACCGGTAGGTCAAGAATAGTGACACCATCACCCCCATCCTTCATCCTCCAAAAAAACCACAAAATCTCAATTCTAGCCCAATTTTGTTGGAGGAACAACACTGAAAACAATTGATCAGTTTGAAACTGCTGAAAGGGAAAAATCAGCTTGAATTTCCATTAAAAAAAAATGTAGATTACTTAGGGTCCAATGATGGGAAGAAATTGCAACAAAAGAATTGCTTCATCGTTTAAAAGTTATTGACAAAGATTTGGCTTAGATCTTGAAGTGGAACATGTTTTATTATATTGTATTATAATATTTTAATGCTGTAAAATGTCAACAATTGACATGTGTGTAAGTAGATTTAATGAAGTACTGGAGAAAGTAGTTAAGGAGATGTCTTGAGACTAGGCAACAAAAAAATATAACTTAAGCAGGTTCCTGCACAAGCCACAAGAGAGATGAGAAAGATGAGCCACATTCTTGTCAAAGCTTGTTGTTCAATGTTGCAGTTCAGGTAGATTAGTTTCCTAGTCACAGTGCCTTGAGCGGAGTCAGGACCCAGAAATGGGCCGAGCTCACAATTGTTTTCTAAGTTCGAGTGAGGAGAAAAACCCAGGCCAAAAGACAACCTGCTTCCAACCCCTACTTTCGTATGTATTCCACCGACATCAGCTCAGAGTGTGCGGTGTGTCAGTGTTAGCTGTGTCGGCGTTAGCTGAACCCAACTCCTTAGTTCAACCTCAGTCCTCTGCCCTGTCCCTGGTGAGTAGAACTTGGGGCCTAGTCTGTCTCTTTATAGCTCTGCTTCTTAAGCGAAAAAGCAAAAAAGAAAAAAAAAATGTTATCAGTTAGCCCTGCTGCCTGGCACTTCTTAATGGTCATTTTTATTAATTGCTCATTTTTTTGAAATGATCCATTTATTGCTTTGACATTTTTTTATGCTCAGCAAGTAGTTTGTGTTTTCTTCATACCTTAACTTGTTTTTTTGAAATTCATATTTAGTGTTGTACCAAATCAGGTCTCAAGCAGCTGCTGTTGGGTTTCTTGCTGAAGGAGAGTGAGAGGCTCCCAAAAAGTCTGATTGCTTTTTGGAGGGACGGCAAAAGGGTTATTTTGCCAGAAGTGAGCAATGTTGGAAATGCTCAACACTTCTGGAGGCACCTGTGCAGAGACAAACAAAGGTCAGAGCCCCTTCGTCATAACTAGTGCAGATCGTGAACCTGAAGCATTGACTGTTCCTCTCACCACAGGTGAGTATTTCCAGCATTTTCTGTTTATATTTCAGATTTCCAGCATCTGCAGTACTTTGCTTTCCTATTACATGCTCGAGACTAGGCATTTGTAAGTGTGGTTACGTAGCAAGGGCACTCGACAAAAGCGTTTGAGCTTTCAAAGTCGTGGGGAGGGGGCTGGGGGCAGTGGGGAAAAAGGGACCTGGAAAGGAGAAGCGCCAGGTTCCATGATTTCTGTCCCCACTCTTGCGGTAAGGTTTGTGGTGGGGGTTGAAGACAATCACTTTGGCCTTCCCAGTGTTTAACTGGAGATAGTTTGAGCTCATCAAAGATTGGGTATTGGGCAAGCAGTATAAAGCACAGAGGCAGTGAAGCAATGGAGCTAGGTGTTATAATCCTACAAGTTGAAGCTGACCCAATGGCTTTGGCTGATGTTGTGAAGGGACGAGGGAAAGGAGAGGGTCAAGGATAAATCTTTGTAGGATACCAAAGTATATGTTTATTCTCTTGCCATAAGTATATCAACTTTATAACATTGTAAATAAGAGCGCATTAACTGGAAATGCTGAATCATATTAACTATATCGCTTTATAGTGTTATGTAGGCTAACACTGAAGCATGTTCACACAGAGCTCATCTGGCTGTCTTACCACCACTGCAACCACATTATCAGCCCCTCTGTTTTTCATGTATTATATGTAGATCATATACTTACACAATATGTGTTTCCATGTGCTTATAAAGTTAAATATAATAGCCCAGAATTTGGAGTTGCAATGACAGCAAAATTGCAGCACTTGCTGTCATTACTAGGTAAAGCTGATGGCAATTTCTGGCATCTGCACATGCGTAGTTAAACATAGAAATCTGGAAGTTGCTGCCAATGATATCTTGCTGCTCCACCGTTTGTGCTGTTGCAGTCTTCACATTTGCGATCAACACAGAATCAGTGAATTCACGTGAACTGTTACTTTTTATACACTATTCCCACTATAAAAATACTTTGGGCAGAATTTTCTTCCTGCCGGGCAAGAAAGCCCGACTCAATCTCCAGCGGGCAGGGAGCTGATCCCCACCGAAGAAGCAGGACCCGCCACCATTTTATGTGGGCGGGCCAATTAAGGCCCACCCAGCGTGACGTCTGGCGGGAAACACTATGCGCTCCCTGTGTGGGCAGGGTGGATTCCCCAAAAGCGAGAGTGCGCTCTTTCACGCATGTACACAAAAGTGCGCACATCTCCCTGAGGCAAATTGCTGCCTCAGGGAAATCGTTGAAACTTTTAAAAATGTGAAAAATATTTTTTAAAAATCCTGAGTGTGTCCCCCTCATGTGACAATGTTATGGGTAGAAGGTGGGAGAATGGGGATGAGAAACTTATCAGCCATGATTGAATGGTGGAGCAGACTCGATGGGCCGAATGGCCTAATTTCTGCTCGTATGTCTTATGGTCTTATGGACATGTTTATTAATTACACTAAAACTTAAAACCCTACATGAAACCTCATCCTGCTGGTGGATGAAGTTTCTTTCATGTTTTTTCTAGTTCCCGCTGAGGCTCCCGGCCTGCCCACCAACATTAAGGTTGGACGGGCAGGTCCTTTAATTGTTTCAATGATCCTGTCAATGGCCTCAATTGGCCATTGACAGGTCGGCGGGCCCGCAGCTGATTTTGCTGAGCCACCGCCTTCCTGAAAATTTAAATGTGGTGGTTTCCCCCCGACGTCATCCCACGTCATTTTACGCGTCAGTGAGCGGGCCCCGCCCCCTGCTCGCCAACAGCAAAATTTAGCCCTTTAAAATGTTAAACCTTGTTAAGTCAGGAATAACTGACTCTTAACAGCATACTAAGTCATAGCTACTGCAGAAAATCTAATTTTACCTTTAAAAATCGTTTGTATTTCTTAAAATAAGAATTATTATTTTTTTCAAAAATGTTGGTTTATGGCATTTCAGTTTCTTCCTTAAAGTATTGTGTATGCCCTAACCTTTTTTTACCTTTCTGTAAAAAAGATCATGTAAATTATAATCCATGCTTTTGATTTTGTGCTTTTCTGGCTATAAGAATTATTCGTATGATTGGCAGATCAACCTGATGACTTCACTGTTACTGGACATCACAGATTCCTTATTTGTGGCATGAGATTCAAAGTCACATCTCAATCAAGGAAATTGACTATAGAACATACGAATTAGGAGCAGGAGTAGGCCATTCATCCCCACAAGCCTGCTCTACCATTTGATAAGTTCATGGTTGATCGGATTGTGGCCTCAACTCTATTTTCCTGTCTATCCATTGTAGCCTTTGACTCCCTTGACAACAATAATCTATCTAACTCAGCCTTAAAAATACTCAATGACCCTGCCTTCACTGCTCTCTGGGGAACTGAATTCCACAGACCAACAACCCTCTGAGAGAAAAAAAAAATCTCCTCATCTCCACTTTAAATGGGTGATCCCTTATTTTTAAACTGAGTTTAAACTGTATACTGTATTTAAAACCTAGTTCTAGTCTCACTCACAAGTAGAAATACCCTCCCAACATCGGCCCTGTTTATTCTCTTCAGGATCTTATATGTTTCAATAAAATCACCTCTCATTCTTCTAAACTGCAATGGCAATGGGTCCAACCTGTCCAACCTTTCCTCATGAGATAACCCTTTCATCCTAAGGATCAGTCATGTCAACCTTCTCTGAACTGCTTCTAATGCTTTAACATCCTTTCCCAAGAAAGGAGATCAAAACTGCACAGTACTCCAGTTGTGGTCTCACCAACACCTTACACATTTGGTGCAAACCATTCCTACTTTTATATTCCATTCCCCTTGCATTTGTCTTCTATTTGTCTTCATAGTCACTTGCTGTACCTGCACACTAACTTTTTGTGATTCATGTACCAGGACACCCAGATCCCTCTGTACCCCTGAGTTTTGTGATCTTTCTCCATTTAATGTATTATGTATTGCTTTTCTTCTCACACTCACTTTAGTTACTCTTTTCCTTTTTAAATACTTGCAGAAACTCTTACTATCTGTTTTTATATTTGTTGCTAGCTTTCCCTCACTCTAATTTCTCCCACCTTCTGAATTTTTTATTCAGTCTTTGCTGTTTCTTTTAATTTTATCCAATCTTCTGATCTACAACTAATCTTTGCAGAACTGTACACTTTTTCTTTCAATTTGATACTATCTTTAACTTACTTTGTTATCTATAGATGGCGCATTTGTTTCCTAGAATGTTGCTTTCTCACCGGAAAGTATTTTTGCTGAACATTATGAACTATCTCCTTAAATGTCTGCTACTGCATTTCTACTGACCTGTTTTCCCAGTTCACCTTAGCCAGCTCTATCTTCATACCTCTGTAATTGCCTTTATTTAAGTTTAAAACACTAGTCTTTGATTCAGTCTTCTCTTTCTCAAATCGAATGTGAAATTTAATCATGTTATCGTCACTGCTACATGTTCTAGGATAGCCTGCTCTCTGGTTGGCTCTAGAACATGCTGCTTTAAGAAACTGTCCCGAAAACACTCTATGACCTTATCTTCCAGGCTACCTTTGCTAACTTAATTCGTCCAAACTATATGTTGATTAAAATAACCTATGATAATTGCAAAGTGTTTCTTAGAAGCCCCCATTATTTCTTCCTGGATATTCCACCCTACAGGGTTGTTACTGTTTGGAGGTCTATAAGCTATTCCCATAATTGGCATCTTCCCTTTGCTATCTCTACCCAAATTGATTCTACATCTTGATATTTAGAACTAAGGTAATCTCTCACTATTGTACTAATGTCATCCTTAATTGACAAAGCAACCCCACCACCCTTTCCTAGTTTCCTGCCCTGCTGAAACAGCAAGTACCCCTGAATATTCAGGTCCCAGCACTGGTCACCTTGCAGCCACGTCACTGTAATGCCTATCATGTCATACATATTTATTTCTATTTGAAATAACAATGCACCTAAAATTGACTATCCAGAACCAGTTAAATCTTTTAAGAGCATCAATTTTTGTGGTCACGAGCCATCCCATTTACTACTGATGGCAAAATCCGGGTGAACATTTCATATCACACAAAGATCTTGATAGATTACAGAGAAACAAAAAAACAGTCCAGAGTAAGGAAAAGCCATAAGGCCCATATAGGCCCATCCAAAGCCTATGAATTTTTTTTTACCATTGAGGATTTTTCCAAATCCATTATGATCTCATGAGCACCAACCTTATTGTCAACTGTTGGTTATCAGTTTGGTATTTTGCCAGGGGTGGAGGGAAAGCTGTGCTTTTTAATAACACCATACCTCTACCTTTGCAACATTGGTCACTACTGCTGCTCACTCAGCTCAGACCCTCTGCTACAAAAACCTTTATATAGGCCTTTGTTACTTGAGTACTTTAATGCTTTCTGTGCTGGTTTCTCAACCTGCACATTCTGTAACATCCAACTTGTCCAAATCTGACACAAATACCTCCTGTGCCAAGTCATGTTTGTCCATTATCCCTCTCCCCCAACAAATGAAAAACTGTCATTCTCAACTTTAAATTCTTCCATGACCTATCTCTATAATCTTCTTAGGCCTGTCTCTCCCTTCCAAACACTGAATTGCTGTGACTCCTGCCTTTTGTTCATCAACCCTCCATTCAATCTGTTATTGATGACTATTGTACTAATGTCATCCTTAATTGACAAAGCAACCCCACCACCCTTTCCTAGTTTCCTGTCCTGCTGAAACAGCAAGTACTTCACAACCTTAATTTGACTTTTTTGTGCTCTTTTCCTAAATCTGCCTGCCATTTATTTTATTTATTTATTTTGTTGGTTAAGCACCACCTCAGAACTCACCTCCTCAGCCTATCTTTCAGTCACCCTTCCCAATCACTTCCCTCTTAGATAATTTTTCAACAAACCGATTTGGTTTTTTTTGAGGATTATAGTAATATAATCCTCATTCCTCCAACTATATTCCTCTTCAAGGTATCCTTTGGCCTTAGATTAATTGAACTTGACTCAATTATAATCTCTCAGAACCTGTTCTGCCCAGTTACTGTCCTGTAAGTTTGTTCTCCCTAATCTTTAATCTTATCTAGACTTGTGAATTTAATACTTATTTTTTCTTGCATTAATCAATTAAACTACTTGCTTACTTCAACTATATCTATACCTTTCATTTTTAGTATGTCAGTGGGTTAGGCGTACCTGTTTATACTAAGAGAATTTCATATAAGTACATTTTAACTGTATGAAATTGTTCAAATTTCTATGATCAGTCACCTTTCCAAATGTTAAGAGCATGCAGCAAATTCAATTAGTATCAATACTGAGTGGGGAAGGTGTCCTAGGAAGGAAGGAGTAAGGGTGGAGGACGAAATAAGGCAGGAGGAAGGTTAAGGGGGGAGCAAGGTGTTAGGTGGGTGGAAGGTGTTGGAGGGAAACATGCGAGGGAAGGGTCTGTGGAGTCGATGACTGCCTCCTGGGGAGCGAACTCAAGTGGCGTGGTAGGAGGGGATGGTTAGAGTAATAGGAGGCCGAGGGATCCAGTAGGGTGGGAGAGTGAAGGTGTCTCAGTATCAGTAGGAGGGGTGCTGAGGGTAGTTGATGGGGACATGGAGGTAATTATGGACACTGGGAATGGGAAGGAGAAGGTTAGGGTTGTCAGTGTTGATGTATGGGGGGTTTTCAGGAAGGTAAGGAATGTGAACATTCATCTAGGCATCTTAGGATGTCAAGGGTTCGGGCTGGAAGGTTATGGTGGGGAAGGCAAATGTTATGGCAGGCAGTCTGTGGTTATGGGGGAAAGCACCTGGGTTACTGGAGGAGGGGAAAGGATGGAGGAGCTCATGAGGAGCTTGACCACAAACAGCTTTTTGAAATTGAAAGTGAGCGGAGCCTCGTGTTGGATGGGCACAGGTACTGCATGGGAGCACAATCATTGGGTGGGTGGAAATGCAGGTCAGCTCAGATGGACAACTGAAAGAAAACCCCAGCAGGCAGCTTTGAAAATACTCAGGACATTGAGATGAGTGTTAAACAGGAAGGATCCGTGTATGTGGGGGAGAGTGCTTGCAAAGGCTCCGAAAGGCCCTGCCACTCTCTCACCTCTTTCTCCAGAATCACTCATGGTTCAATTGCGTGCAACTGAACTGCTGGTGGAGTGGAGTGGTCATGGTTGGGGGGGTGTTGTGGAATGCAGGGGGAGCAGTCATAAAGCCTGTAAATGATGCTGAAAGACAAGATTACATGATGCTACCTATCTCTAACCTGCTGACCTAAGATTTGGGCAGGTTCCTTCTTACATCACCAGTGGACGGTACTGTACTCAGTCCCAGGTTAACTCTTAATGTACGGTTCCTTCTACAACAATCCTGGCCCTGTATATTCCTAGGTGCAGCAGTGGCCTGAATTTTCTCTTCCTTGCTGCTCCCTCTTCATTGTGCTGCCTCCTGTTGTTGCAACCAGGTGGCCTGATTTGTGTGAAGCATGGTGCTCAACAGCATTGTGCATCCCCTCCAGCACACAAGGATGAAGAAGGACTGGGTGGATGATACCCAGGTGTCAATACCACTCCCTGTCCTTGGAGACAATGTCTGAAATATGCTCCCCTCAGCTCCCCACATCTGTGATACAACTTTAAGGAATGGCCCCTCTGCACCTCACTTGTGTTCTGCGCCTTTAAATTTTTCACCCTCTACTTCTGTGATGTGAGCTTCCTGCCTAAGGTTTGGCCCCTCAGCGCAGCTCTGCACCTTACTTTTTACGCAGAGAAGAAGTCTCCAAGACAAACCACTACCTGTGAATCATTCTCCTGGAAGTCAAAAGGACTCTGGCTGGGGTTTTTTGCCAAAAGTGAATGACACAAACAAATGGACATTTTGCTGTGTTGCCAAATTTTTTGTCCCACTGCAGGCGTGACTGGAAAATCATGGCTCTTAGTGAGTCAAGGAAGCCTCCTGTAAGTCATCAGCCTTCACTTGGTGGGTTACTGAAGGCATGGGAGACTTGTATGACTTTCAGTAGATTTGGGAGGCAGCATTAAATCACTTCAAATTATATCTAAGTTATGTTTAAATGAGCCGTTAATTATTTCAGTGAGCTCCTGCTGCAAAAAGGTGAGTTTCCCACATCAGGATGTTCCTGCTGCACACTTAATGCAGGAGAGTTTTCCCATCGCAGGCACTTTCCACATGCTTATCACTGCCTGCCTGCCTGCCTGTCATCTTGCCCATGCCAGTGGACTCCACTAAATCTAGCCCATTAATTCTGTTTCTTGCTAGAGATGCTGCCTGATTGGTAGAGTATTTCCAGCAATTTTTCTTTCTATTATTGATCATCTGTACCAGTTTGCCCTCTTTGCAACTTTAGAATCAGTGGAACATGTCTTTGATGTTTTAGGAACTGTTGTTGAGAAAATTACCACATTTATTGAATTAATTTCACAATTTCCTATAAGAATTTACAACCTCTGAGCTGCTAGCCCAGTAGCATAACCACTAGGCAGTTTTAATGCTGCAAATATGAAAGCAAAATCTGTGGATGCTAGAAATCGGAAATAAAAACTGGAAATGCTGGTAAATCTCAGCAGGACTGGCAGAATATATGGAGAAAGAGACAGAGTTAACGTTTCGAGTCCATCTGACTCTTCTTCAGAGCTGAAGAGAAGTAGAAATGTGATGGATGTTATACTGTTGAAAGGAGGGGATGGAGCAGGTGGAGCAAAATAGTAGGTCAGGAATAGGTTGGAGCTCAGGAGGGATTAAATGGCAAAGATGTCATGGATATAAGACAAAGGTAGTGGTAATGATAGTGTTAAAGATACCTTCATATGGTTCGTTGCCAACACTTTTCTTCCTTTATTTCTCCGTCTCCATTTCTGGTGAATGTCAGTCTACCAATATTCAATACCTGCCTACCAAATAACACAGTTACCTTGAATGCACCTCCTCATTCCCTGCTTCCTCTAAGGACTCCATCCCATTCTCCCAGTGACTCTGTCTTCATCGCATCTGTTCCAATGATGATTTCATAACATCACTTCAGACATGGTTTCCTTTGGCCTGAGCTGAGGATTCCCATCCACTGTGGTTGACTGGGCCCACCACTGTGTCCGACCCATTTCCCACACTTCCGCTATTGTCCCTGCCCCTCCGTCCCAAAACCATGATAGGGCTCCCCTTGACGTCACTTTCCACCCCACCAGCCTCTGTATTCAAAGGATCGTCCTCAGCCATTTCCACTAACTCAATCATGATGCCACTGGCAAACACATCCTCCCATCACATCCCCTATTAGAATTTCATAGGGACCATTCCCTCCATGCCACCCTGATCCACTCCTCTATCACCCCCAACACCACATCCCCTTCCCACAGCACCTTCCTATGCAATCGCAGGAGGTGTAACACCTGCCCCTTTACCTCCTACCTCCTCATTGTCCGAGGCCCCAAACACACTTTTCAGGTGAAGCAGCGCTTCACTTTCACTTCTTTCAATTTGGTCTACTGTATTTGCTGATCCCAATATGGTCTCCTCTACATTGGGGAAACCAAACGCAGACTGGGTGACCGCTTTGCAGAATACCTTCACTCGGTCCGTAAACATGACCTCGACATCCCTGTCGCTTGCCATTTCAATTCACCATCCTGCTCACATGCCCACATACCCATCCTCGGCCTGCTGCAATGTTCTAGTGAAGCCCAACACAAACTGGAGGAACAGCACCTCATCTTCCGTTGAGACACTTTATAGCCTTCTGGACTTAACATTGAGTTCAAGAATTTCAGATCAAGAACTCTGTCCTTTGATTTTTTTCCCACCACCACCACACCCCCAACCCTGACTCCACTTTCCCACCACCTCATCATGCCTCCCCAAAGGGTCTGTCTGTAACTTGTTCTCGTGTTTTGCTATAAGAAAGTGCTGACCCTTGTTCTGCTATTAACACATTCAGCTATGTGGACTTTACGCCACTATTAACAACTGCTTTAGACTTTAACAATATCACTGCCACTCCCTTGTTTTGTTTCCATGCTGTCTTTGTTATTTAATTTCTCCTGAGTGCCAACCTATCCCTTGCCTTATATTTTGCTCCATCTGCTCCACCCCCTCTCTCCAACAGCATAAAACCCAACACATTTCTAATCTTCAACTCTTTTCAGCCCTGAAGAGTCATATGCAGTTAACTCTGTTTCTCTCTCCACGGGTGCTGCCAGACTTGCTGAGTTTTTCCAGCATTTCCTCTTTTTATGCTGCGAATGTACTTGTTTGACAATAGAAAGTGATGAATTAAGAAATGTGACTTAATTTTAGCTGATAGCAATACAGGTGAATGGCACAAAAAATCAAACTAAAACATAAGTTACATTTCAAGCAAAAGTTAAATAAATTTGAAGTGGAATGTAATTTTCCGAACTTTATATGTTCACAAAAATGTTAAATATAAAAGCTTCATTTACTGCTCATCAGGAATATTAATTGTTTGATTCTTCATTTAATTTTGATATAAAAACATAATTATTGGGTCAGTAAACTCTTAGAGTCCACAGACCTGGCTCCATTGTCCTTATAGAAATGACCCTGTTGAGCTTTGCTCCAGCATGGTTGCCCTGGCAACCTTGCCCTGTTGGCTGAACCAAATGTATCTGGGTCCTGGCAAAGTATGCAGTATTCCAGCAGACACTCCTGGTAATGACTGTGTATTTTTGGGTCTAATATTCACAGAGCAGTTGGAAATATCCTAGTTTATACATATTAATTTTAATCTTTTTTGGAATAGTTACTTTCACATTCCCACTTGTTAAATCCAGTCAGCTATTCAATTAATGCATCTTGAATTGTTCAATGCATTTGAACCCAATTAAACCCGTTGCTCATTGTTAGTATTTGGTTGATTCATTCTCCAAACCAGGTCAGTGAACTTCTCGAACTAAACAACATTCTTGTTTTCTATTGCACCTTCAAACCAAATTTGTTGACCTTTACCCAAAAATAAATAGCTAATTGACCCACACTCCATTAGGTATAATGAATTCCAAGGGAAATTACCTCATTTGTTATTGGTTCATTGAAATACTTGCATGTTACGAGATCAAAATGTCACACAACGTGATGCACAATATAATGATAACATGACATGCACTAGGCATCAGCAATTAGTCAGATAGTTGTCAAAAGAACAGTTTTCTTTCATGCATCTTTGTCACTGGTCAATTAATAGAGTAAACGCTTGTCAGTCAAGATTGCATTGTGCAATATTTGAGCTCATTGACTCCTTTCAAAATGTATTTGTTTTTTAAACAGGGATTTTAACCCTTATATTTTCAACGGGTTAATAACTTCATTGAATACATTTTAATTAAATTCAAAAAATGAAAATTTGCAGCAATTAGATCGACCAATTATATAGCAAATGTAATACAAATTACATGTGTTTCATCAGAAATTGTAATGATTAATCTGATCCCTATGGGCAAACTCATTAAACTGTCAGTTATACAAGTTATACCTGTAAATTGAGGTGTGATCGATGTTTCCAATGTTAAGTCTGTCACACATTATCTGTCAAGGATTCACCCAGCTTGGTGTTACACACAGCACTGCTATGTAATATTTGGTTAACTAACTCTACCTGTTTTCACATTTTTAGAAATTTCATTTACTTGGTTCTTAAAATCTCTTTTCAATATTTCCCTACTCTTTTCCTTCTCGTCCTCATTCTGTTTTTTATCATCCAAAATATTTCCAACCTTTCTATGTCCATAAGTGCTATGAAAATACATTCACAATACCCATTTGAAGCAAATGGTCCTGCAGCATTTAAGAATACAGAACACAAAAGATTTTGCATTTCTGTAGCACTTCTAAAACATTCCAGGGCACCTCACAGTACTTAATCAGACTAAGAAATTGACACTTAGCCAAAGAAAGAGCTGGGTCAGATTCATAGCCATGGTGTAAGTGTATCCAGAGGCACCAGTGAATGAGTTCACTCGGTGGTGTGAGATAAAGGGTTAATATCAGGAGCCCTGGACACTGAGGTAATTAATGATGCAACTATGATGCAATGTCATTTAACCAAGGGACTGAGATCTGTTGGGAAGCAGAAATACAACCTCATGTAGAGTGCTGAGATGCATACATATCTGTAAGTAAATAAGAATGTTTTTTTTTAATAGATAACAGCCTGTGATAGCATTCTTAAGATAATAGGTAAACCCTAAAGAAATCCCATCTAAAGCTAGAACCCAAGAGGAAACATGCTGGCAGTGATGAGGGCAGCAGTCAGAGCATAAAGACCCAGAAAATCTTCAAGAGAAAACTGCAGGCCTGAAAGACATACAAATCCTTGGAAAAAGGACAAGAAGAAAAAAAGTTCGAAAACTCACCTGACAATGGAGCATCGTGGGTGCTACAGATGCAAGCAGATGACCCAGAGTCCAGACAGCAGTGAGTACAGATCATGATCTACAAGCTAAAATACTGAAGCAGCAACAGATCCAGAGATTAGGGTAAACATGGAGTCTATCTTGTCACTCCAAGAACTGTTCTGAAGCGCTGAATGCTTGCAACAGGACCAGCCCTGGGACAATTGCTGGAACAGACTCTCCAGATACAGAACAGCGTCAGCTTTGCATAAGAAGGACCAGAAGGATCAGGTCAGTACTTTACTTTATGTAGTAGGGGTCATAGCAGGTGATGTTTTTACAAGATAGGGCATTGATGAGGCTTTGAACTCATGTGAGGAATTCCTCTATGCATTCAATTTGCACTTCAGTGTTCAAAAAAATTTGATCATTGAGCAAATGATATTTAATGAGAGGCAAAAACTGGATGAATCCATGTGGAAATTTGTGACAATGGGATCCTCTGAGATTAATTAATATGCAATTGTTTGGTGGTTGGGATCTTAAATGAAACCCTGTCAGATCTTTTGCAAATGAGGGAAAATTTAACTCTCATAAAGACAGTACAAATAATATGACAGACCAAGCTTAGGAAGCAAAATAGAACAATTGTTTGTTGGGAATGGGATGTCCCTCAGAAAGAGATGAGTGAAGCCATTAAATATGTTGGACCAAAAAGGAGAGAGCACAGTGAAGGAAAAGCAGATGAAATCTGGAAAAAGTGCACCAAGCGCCAAGTTGAGATACTCTCAATGTACAAGCGGGAAGAATGCCCAGCAGTTGAGCAGAGTGCCATGAGCAGACCAGCAAGGTATTCAGAAATGAATTTTCATCCCTATTCTCAAGCTTAGAAAAGCTGAAACAGGATATCACATAACACTAAGGGCAGGTGCTAAGCCTATATGTCTCATCACAGTGATGAAGTTCCCTCACCCATTCTTAGACAAAGTCAAGAGTGAGATTGAACACATGTTACAACAGGGATCATCTCTCCAGCAACCATCCCAACAAAGTGCTGTTCTGGAATGTTCAGAGTACCAAAGCCTAATGGTTCAATTAGAATCTGCATGGACGTGATTCAATTTAACAAGTCAGTAGAGTGTGAGATCCACCCGAAGGCATCAGTGGGTGAAACCCTCACCAAATTAGCAAAACGTGCCCTCTTCATACAATTAGATGCTAACATTAGCAGTTGCCCCTGAACAAAGAATCCAAATTGTTAACTACTTTTATCTTCCCATTGGTCGCTATGGTTTTAATAGGTTACCATTCGGAAATACTTTTGCACCTGAGATATTCCAAAGAACAATGTCTCAAACCCTGAAAGGCAAAGAAGGAGTAATATGCCATATGGATAACATCCTCATGCATGGTTCATCTAGGGAAGAAGATGATTATTGGGTGAGAGCCGTCTTCAAAGTTCTACAGGAAGTAGGTTTGACGTTAATCAACAAATGTGAATTTGCAAAGCCTATGATAAAATTCTTAGGGCACATTGGACTAACTATAATTCCTGAAGCTTGCACACAGAAAATGAAGGTCAATAGAGATTTCCACAGCCTAAAAACATCACAGAATTACAAAGATTAGGTAGTTGTGTTCCTACCAAACTTGGTGGAAATCAATGAGCTGTTATGACAGTTGTTGAGATGAAGTCAACAGTGGTGCTGGAATATGAACCAGCAAAATGCTTTTGGCAAGATCAAAAGTCTCTTAATTTCACCAGAAATTCCAGCGCACTATGATCCAGAGTTGCCGATTAATTGTAGCAGCTGATGAATCATCTATGGTTTTGGCACAATGCTGTTTCAAGCTCAAAAAGATGTTTATTATGCCTCAAGATCTCTCACAGACACAAAGAGGCATGCAACCATTGAGAAAGAAGCATTAGCAGCCACATGGGGCCAGCGAGTAGTTTTCTGATTGTGTAATGGTATTAAATTTTAAAATTGAAACTGGCCAAAAACCTTTGGTTATTCTTCTTGACCTAAAAGTAATTGCAAAAATGCCACCTAGAATTCAAATTTTAGACTAAGATATGATTCAGTTACTGAGTACATTCAAGAGAGGTACCAAATGACAGCAGATGGATTATCAATAATACTATTGGAGGAAGTCAACTGGGAGACTAAAATTTTATTAAAAGCGGAAACATATGTCTCACTCATTGCTAAACACTTACCAGCTACTGAGAAGAGATTACAAGAAA
Organism: Carcharodon carcharias; assembly: GCF_017639515.1. Classification (NCBI taxonomy): domain Eukaryota; kingdom Metazoa; phylum Chordata; class Chondrichthyes; order Lamniformes; family Lamnidae; genus Carcharodon; species Carcharodon carcharias. The sequence goes on from NC_054486.1 coordinate 55,493,780, forward strand.
TTAAGCAAGCATAACAACAGGATAATGAGTGCATCAAAATAAAAGAGTATTTCCAGAATGGGTGGCTGAAGTATACTCCTAAAAATACAGTACTTTGAGGAGAGAAAACATCTCACAATCATTGACGATTTCTTAGTCATCCCTAAAACAGAATAAAAGCAAAATACTGAAGATGCTGGAGATCTGAAATAAAAATGGTAAGTGTTAGAAAAGCTGACTAGCTCTGGCAGCACCTATGGAGAGAGAAACAGTTAACATTTCAAGTCAAATATGATTTCTTTGGAGTTCATCTTCCAAACAAGAGTCATATCGGACTCGAAATGTTAACTTTGTTTCTTTCTCCAAAGATGCTTCCAAACCTGTTGAGTTTTTCCGGCACTTTCTGTTTGTATTTCATCTGGAAAACACTTTGACTCAACATTCTCCAGAAAATACATCAAGGTCACTTCATTTAATATGAAATGCTGAACAAAAGGCCAGCAGTCAGTCTGTTGGCCAGGCATCAGACACTCCATTGAAGAGATCATCACAAATTGCCTTATGTGTGCAGTGAATAGCCAACTGCAGAACAAACCATTGGCACCCTTGACTTTTCCTTCAAGGCCATGAATGGATTTGGGAATGGATTTATTTAAGTTTAAGTTTAAAAGCAACGTTTTTTCATCGTCATTCAGGCTACTCCAGGCGATTTGAAATGAGTAGACTGCATAGCACCATGACAGATGCAGTCATTAATTCACTGAGAGGAATCTTCATGACTGATGGCATCCTGGACATTGTGATGTCAGACAACAGACCTCAGTTTGCTAATGAGCTTTTCTATAACTTTGCGCAGGAATATGGTTTTGTGCATATGACGAGTTCACCTAAATATCCTCAGTAGAATGGAGAAGCATAAAAAGGAGTTTGAATACAAAGAATTGATGAAAAAGAATGAAGATATTAACTTAGTCCATCTTTAAACTAAAGAACCTCACTGCCAAAAAAAAAGGTTCTCACTAACAGAACTATTGATGGGAAGATGACTGCAAACCCAACTTCCAGCTCTACAACAAACACTACAACCTAACATTACATCAGATGATCATGAGAGATTTAGGAAGCTTGAGGAGCAACAAAGAAACAGTCAGGCTCATAATTTCAACTTCAGGTATAAAGTACAGGACTTGAAAGTGCTACAGTCTGGGGAAAGGTTGTGGATATGAGATCAACAGAAAGAAGACATTGTAATAGAAAGAGCTCCACAGCCAAGATTTTATAGAATTGGGATGGACCAGGGAATTGTCAGAAGGAACTGGAGAGCTTTGATAACATTAAGAAGGAAACCAATGGAACTTTGGACATACTTTACAGATGCGGATGGAGACAAGGAACTAGAAATAAGTAGAAACAATACAACCACTCAGGTGAAAGATACTTCTATTGAACAATGGGTGAGTGCAGTTCATCCTCAAACTTGAAATGAAACCAGGACCAGATCAGGGAGATTGGTCAAGACACCACAGAGACTAACCCTGTGAAGTTTGAGACTTTAGGGGAGATGAAGGAGAATGTATATAGTTGGGGTATAGGCTTGGGGGGAAGATATAGAGTAAAGAGTTAACATCACTAGCCCCTGATACTGATGTAACTATGATGTAACTATGATGCAATGTCACTTGACTAAGAGGCTGAGATCTGGTAGGAAGCAGGGGTACCACCTTGCGTAGAGTACTGAGATGTATATAGATCTGCAAATAAACAATTTTTTTATGGTTAATTGCCTATTGTAGCATTTTTATGGTAACACAGAAACTCTCAACTGGACCCCAAACCCAAGACGAAATAGTGGCGCATCTGAAAGCTCATTTCACAATGAATAAAACCTTGATCAAAAAGGTATGTTTTAAGAACCATCTTAAAGGAGGCTGTTTTGTTGTGTAGTAGGGTTTAGATGGAGTTTGGGAATTGCTTAAGTTCCCAAAAATATGTTGCTTGAGTCCATAGTTTTTATAACCAGAACTATTTATTTGAAGCAAGTATTGACACATTTGGACCTCCATATGAGGTAAGAGCTTGTGCTCTCTTGTTCAAGAGTTCTCTTACTACTCAGTCATATGATCTGAAATCATTATTACATCAACAGCATGTATGCTTCTGATGTTAACCCTTTACAGAGGAGAGAGAGATGGAGAACCAAGCAGGTTTAGGGAGGGAATTCGAAAGCTTATTGTCTATACAATTGAAGGCATGACCAACAATGATGGGGTGAAGGCAGTGGGGATGGATATGAACAGAATTGGAAGAATGCAGAGATGCATAGAATGCAGAGACAGAGAATGCAGGATTGCTGGGATGAATAATGTTATAGAGATGTTAACACACAAGAGTATGGTAAATTAGCAGTGTGTGCCCCCCAACTGAGAAGAATGATTGCTCCAACAGGAAAGGAGTTTATGAGTCTGAGGATGGAAAGGGTAGTTCCCTTCCCCAAGAAGGATTCCAAAGAGGGAAACCAACTGGATCAACCAAGACTAGCTTTGTCTTCTCTTTCTTTCCCCTAATAATAGAATCCAGGTCTCATTACTTTATTCCACCTCCTTGAAGGTTATCTAAACCCAATCACTCAGACCCTGCATCAACCCTGCTGAGGTAGTTTCCCTACCATTATTCCCCCATTTCCCTTATTAATCCTCTGTCCAATATCCACCAACAAATTCTCAATCCTTCCCCCTTTGCCTTCTTCTTGCCTTTTCCTCCATCTGTTCTGCTGTTTTTAAAAATATTTGTCAAAAAGCTAGAGGACAGGTATTAAAAGCTTTATTCAAGTAAAAGTTTGCATTGAGACCTTTTCATAAGAAGTAGAAAGGCTGTGTGTGAGAGAAGAAGAAAAAATGACCATGTACTGGTTACATATCTTCTATAGG